>NC_069376.1:39955000-44955000 GCF_021730395.1 Mercenaria mercenaria | reverse complement strand
TGTAAAATGAACATGAAAGAATACTTTCGTTCTCCTTAATTGCTAGTCACAAACCCAGGAATACTGGTAAGGTAAACTGACTATTTAAAGTTCACTTCAGAATGAGACTGTTACATATTTCGTTAAGTTTCAATATAAGAGTACCCACGTTGCTATATATAAAGAGATAAACTAGTTAGTACTGAACAAATCCGTACAAATTGAAATAAAACAGTCCGAACAACGTAGATAAAATCTTTGACTACATAGAACGCAACCAATCAAAGAAAAATGAATTATGTCCGCTCGTCGCGATAGTTAATGAAATATGTATACATACAACCCACTCTTAACGCCATGAGCAAAACTAATGATATCAATTTATTTATTTTGTTGGGTTTAACGTCGCACCGACACAATTTAAGGTCATATGGCGACTTTCCAGCATTGATAGTGGAGGAAGACCCCAGGTGCGCCTCCTTGCATTATTTCATTACGAGTGGGCACCTGGGCAGAACCACTGACCTTCCGTAAGCCAGCTGGATGGTTTCCTCACATGGAGAATTCAACAACCCGAGTGATGCTCAAACCCACATCGATAAGGGGCAAGTGATTGGAAGTCAGCGGCCATAACCACTCGGACACAGAGGCCCCCTAATGATATCAAAGTAAAATGAATAATAACACTTAACCAATGTATCCTAGGATACATTTTAGAGCGATCATGAGACTGCTGCTGTGTTGGTTTGTCCAATTTACAAGAGAATCATTTGGAAATAGACCGAAATAAAATACAGTAACACACTATTCAAGTAATGTATTTATTCATCACTTTTCATGTACACATACAATTTATTTTTTTCCGTTACCAGCACCACTTCCGCAGTGACAGTGTCCATTTTGGCATTGCCAGTGACCATGGTTACAGTGATGTAAATGATTAGCATGACAGTCGGCTTGTGTCGTGCAGGTATGTGCACCTATAAGAAGCATATACATGTATATCAAAACTTTTGTATACAAGGTCATTATTGCTGCCATATTATTTGTTAAGAACATATTACTTTATTTTCATTTCCTGCTTTTCGTAATTTTTATCTAAAATAACGATCAAAGGATTGAATATTTGATTAGCATATTAGAAAGTATGATGGTTCCATTATTTTTATTACCTACTGTTTTTCTTTGACAATGTTAGTGCATGTGCAACATTGAAATTGTGTTTCAAACCAGCAAAGTAAACACATTCTCTTTTTAGACGGTGGATATATTTATTTTCAAAACAAAACGCTGAAAGCATTATGGAAAACAATGACAGATCTCCAACAGGGAAACACGTTCAAAAAATCGAAATGTGTATATATGTCGTTAAGAGTTAGATAATACAGATTAATCATTCCATTTAATTCACATTCTAATACGACCAGCAAATAACCTACATACATGTATAGCAAAATCTATCTCTGGTGCAATGACGTCATCCTATCCAGGTGCGTAGCACGGTCGTACAAAGTAGTTACCACTTTTTCTAACACTGTTGATACTAGTATGTCGTGTTAGAATCGAAATAACAAGTTCTCAAGTGTGATTTATCGCAGAATAACCCTAGTTTTTCGTTCTTACACGAAACAATATATCACTCAGGTCTACGGCCTTCGTGATATATTCTTACACATAAGAACTAAAACAAGGGTTATTCTTCGATAAACCACACTTGGGAACTTATTATTTCTTAAGTAACAACTGTTTCTTAGTTTTAGTAGTGTTTTAGTGAGACTTGTTTACTAAATGCTTAACACAACTAATGAAAAATAATCCAAAATGTAAGTAAAATAGCGTTAAGAATGTCCTATATTTTGTCAAATTGCCTTTGTTACAAAGTAGATTTATTCTCCTGATAGAGTAGGTCAAGGAAAACAGGTGAAAACAATGTAATACCATGATTATTAGTGTCCACACAGACACAGTTATTCTCAGTTGCTGATGTGGCAAGACATTTCAGGTGATAACCCTGGCCACATGAAGTCACATTCGGATCACACGGATTCGAGTCTGAACACGTGGTGGCATACGTATAGCCTACAAAAGTAGAAGAAAAATGAAGTAATCATATATTGTATAAAACAGAAAAAAGGTAAAATAATGTATTAACAAGACAGAACACTACCGGCTCGTTTTCAAGGAGCATAAAGTCAAATGTACAGTTCGGTATATAAATACATTTAATATAATTACATATGACGTATAGTGTTCAATTAAGTTTCAGGCACTCGTTTGCTTGCAACACTTAAATGTATTCGTTATCATTTTCTTTCGGAAAGGCTACGTTGTCAGCTTATAACAATTATTAAGGTAGTTCTGCACATTCGGATCGAATATTTTTTTACAATGAAGAATTTTATTAAACTCTCCTTTTTCAAAACTTCAGAATATGCTTAGGAAACTCAGCAAATAATTTTTTTTTTTTTTTGGTTTTTGGGTTTAACGCCGTTTCAACAGTATTTCAGTCATGTAACGGCGGGCAGTTAACCTAACCAGTGTTCCTGGATTCTGTACCAGTACAAACCTGTTCTCCGCAAGTAACTGCCAACTTCCCCACATGAATCAGAGGTGGAGGACTAATGATTTCAGACAATGTCGTTTATCAAATAGTCACGGAGAACATACGCCCCGCCCGAGGATCGAACTCGCGACCCAGAGATCCGTAGACCAACGCTCTTACCTACTGAGCTAAGCGGGCGGGCTTCAGCAAATAAAAAAAAGACAGGGTCGTGTTCTTGATGTTTTGCTAGACAGATTTGAAAAATTTGTACGTTATGCAGATCATAACTTTCATAACATTTTCGCGAATAAACATTTTTCTACAATGTAGATTTTAATGACACTTCTCATAGCTGTAAATAACAGGGATGTGCCTAATTATCAGTGTAATTTAATTTATTACAATTAATTACAAATTTTGATCTAATTGAAAATAATGGATAATTAAGCACAAACGTAATTAAAGTAATTGAAATTAATTAATTACTGACTTAGATTTGTGTTGTAATTGTCAATTAAATCTAATTACTTTCAATTACTTTGGCATTTTTACTGATCAATGGGCGTGTGAAATTTTTACAGTGACAGTAAATAGCTGACAGGTATTGTTGTATCAACAATCAGGTGTTAGAGGTGTTAATCCCTAGTCAGTTCTGTTAAGTGTGATCACTGAGTGAACATTTTAGTCACTAAACCTAATAATTAGGAATGTACAGAAAAACTGATATTGAAACTTGTCATTTTGTCGTGGCATTACACATAGTACACATCATGAATTCATCAGCTCTCAAACATTTTATCCTTCCATAGGATACTAGTGAAATATTTGACGCTCCCAGCTTCATCTGCCCCAGTTGAAAGACTATTTTCTATTGCAGGCAATGTATTCCGCCCAGACAGGTCCAGGCTTACAGACAAAAAATTTGAGGCACTCATGTTCTTAAAGCGCAATAAACCTGTGTGAGTTGCAGGATACTGTCTCAAACTGAATGAATTTTAATATGTTTTCTTGCTGACATTTGCTGATATTAACATGCATGTATTAAGTAAATAATATGATTTGCTGCTTTTATGCACATTTTGTCAAAAAGGCCTTGAATTGTAAATAATAATGTTGAATAATAAAAACTGTTTTGCAAATGATTGAATTGTTAGAGATAAAATAATTAATTATAATTAATTTCTTTTGGCAAAATAATTGTAATTAATTAATTACTTTTTGAAAATGACTTGTAATTTAATTTAGTTTAATTAGCAATTTTCTCAATGTAATTGGAATTAATTAATTATTTTTGAAAATAATTAGGCACATCCCTGGTAAATAAACATGTGGCCTATAAAGTAGTAAAATAAAATGTATAGGTCAGTGTGCTTTTTTTGAGATATTTGACCATGATTAAAGAGAAACGCACATTTCACGCCAATTGTAAGACATTATTTTGAATTATTTAACGTGTCAGATGTTTAAATGTCATATTTTAACTTGAAAAAGACAGTTGCAGTGGCATTGTAATAAATTTACTCACAGGTTGCGATTAATTCATAAAATGATTTTCATTTCCGTACTTAATTCTACGTTATCCGGATAAATGACGTTACGCCATCACTTCCGGTTTATCAAACGTGCAGAACTACCTTAACTAATTAACAGCAGAATTCAATTTCTGCCGCACATTTTTCACTTCGGTATCGAAACCTTAAATTACACAGTTACTACAATTAGTCTCCGCAATGGTCAATAAGAACTCATAAATGACGTGTGCTAGAAAGAATCGCATTAAGGTGAATGAGGGCAATTACAGCCTAGAATGTTGAAGTACATTAGGTCATTAAACTTTGCTCTGTACAACACGAAGATATATTTGGTCGAGCACTCGGCTGAAAAGTCATATTGCACATGCCAATATATTTACAGTATTGTACTGTAAACATTGTTAAAATAACTGTTTATTCTGTTACTATTTTTCTTAGCAAATTAGAAAGGAATCAAATAATTTAACATGCACAATGGAATTGTCCAAAATGGCGCCCATGATACTTCTATCGATTCATTATTTTCTTGTTAATTCCTATTTTCAGTAATTGTTTTTTCTGAAATATTTGTCATAGGTTTGAACATTGGATAGATAACATATTAGAAATTATTATTAAATTCATCGTTTTGATTACCACTCTTTATGGTTCTGACTGTACATGTTCATAATATTATGTAATATTGAAATAAGTGTTTCATTACGCATATTTTCTATTTGGAGCCTGCATTATCTGATTTTAGCATAAAAGTGAAAGCCTTATGGAACTTTAAATGATTTAATGAATTTAAATTTACAGCTCGTGTTTACGTCGCCATGTTAGAACTAAAACGTGTCCGGGACGCCGTCATTGTTTTGGGAAATACAACTACGTGATCAGGATTCACCTATATTTTAAAATGGAAGTGTCGCGGAAGGGTTCAGTAGAAAAAAATGTTTTACTTTATTCGCATATGGCACAAAGTTACTCATATTTTTGACATTGGTCATACCAAATGAAGCTGAAAAAATCAATTTAATTAATTAATGCCATGAACAGCAAGGAATCGTCAATGCTTTCAACTCAATAATGCTTACTGTTTACATTGAAAAGGTTAAACTTAAACTGATAGCATCAAACTGAAAAAATATATCTATACTTTAAATACTCCATGTGGTCACTAACTAAATAGCAAAACGGTTTGCGATCGTTTTCAGCCGTGCAAATTGAGGCAATATGTGCCATAAAACTACAATGCGACTGGGTAAATATCTTGGCAGGTGTATACTAGAGATATTCCAGTATGTGTTGGGCATTGTGCCCATTGCTTCATTTAGACGCCGTTATTATGACGCTGACAAAATTTTATTAAAATATGCTAAACACACATCCACACGCATGCCAAAGCACACATGGACGCACACAGAGAAAACATTCTAGTAAATATTACTGCATAGTATAAAATGCACTTACCGATTATGAAAGTAAGAAAACAAACTGCGATTTTCATTTTTCCCGAGTTTCAAAAAACAGTCACTGACAAAAATGGCTTTGGAACTTTTAAAAACGAGATACAGGAGCATGCTTTTATACTGCGAGACCAGTAGAACACGTGACAGCGAGAAGTCAAGGGCATGAATAATTAGCAAATATAAGGTTATCAATGTAACGATTTTCCTAAATTTAACCCATATCAAAGATAAAGACATTTTACTGTTCACGTAGGCCACTTTTCCTATGTGAAATTTAGCTCAAAATATGACCTAAACAAGAAACGATAGGTCATCTATGTACCGAGTCTTTACTGCAAAGTTATGTTTCAGTTTTTTATGCTTACCGTGTATAATGAAATATAATTGTTAAAATCGAAGTGTTTAATGAAGGTTAAACTCTAACCATGACTCAGATCATTCAAGAATTTAAATTAGATGACTTACAGTGAACCAATCCTGCTTAGTGATAAACAAAAACAAAACGAAATATAAATTGATAAATGGCATACCTAAGCTACTGCGCCAACCAGTCATTTTTTTCAAATTGTATATGCTAATTTTGTTAATTCGATATTTTGCAAACCTTTGTTTGACATCCAGTCTTAAAATTTGACTATCCGTTCAAAATAAACCCGTCTAAAAGATCAAGCTAATAGGTCAGTGACGTCTTTGTCTTGAGTGCACATAAATATTAAAAAGAAGCAAATAGCCTTAACAGCAAAGTGACTGATCTCTCGTATTGAATGTGGGAGGTCATGGGTTCGCAATCTGGCTGCGTCACACGCGTACCAAAGGCGAAATTGATGACACTTATAGCTTAATTGTTTGAGACTAACTTTAAAATGGGAAACTGGCTTCTCCTCTCTCATTACTTCGGTGCCATGAGTGATTGGTTTTAGTTTCAAACTTGCTTCACAACCGATCTTAAATTATTAGTATAAACTAAAACGAGGCCGGCCTTATCAGTGAGAAAAGCAATGATTCGCCTGACAATTGCAAGGAAAAGTGGAAACCGTGGTCCAGTCCTGGTCTTATCAGATATACTTTGCAACATATATTCATGTAAGTTTAAACAAATTCTATTATTGGGATATTTTTACCGTAAAATGCCGAAACCGTCCTTCATTTTAATTATTTAAGCTGACTCTTTCTTAACTTTTGATAGTACGGGTATTAAGATTTTGTATATGAATGGAGTTCAAACATTTTTTTATGTTAAAATATCAGAGATATGTCTACATCAGACTGGAAGTAAATGTAGATTTTCACAATATTAAAAGAAAATTAATGATTGTAGCTTGAAATGATCCACCTTGTATTGTCTCACTATTTGTATTTCTATTGACCCCTGTTTTGCTCGCCACGTATTTTTGTCCTTCACAGGTAATGGTTTAATGTTGTGTCGGTAACTTGATAGTTGACAGCATTTGGCCTGTTGGCCTTTGTGCATGTATACAGTAACTCTTGCAAGCTTTCTAACGGGATTTTGTTTTCTATTTTGTTATGCGCATTGTGTTATTTCTTCTTCTTTTTATCGAGAGATGTTTTAAATACTGTTTGATTTATTACAGGTATCTTGCTATTCAATTTTTGATGTTTCTGACACTGGAATGAAAGATCGATCAATGTTGTTAAAAATATTTGCCATTTCTGTATGATGTATCACTAAACCTAATCTCATACAATCGAACAGTCAAAATTATTCTTCGTTGGCAAAAAAAATATGTATGCGTTTAAGCGTAATCAAAAAAAGAAATAAATAAATAAGCGTAATCCTAATTGAACCGACAAAGGTGTATTGGAAAAATACGAAACAAATTCTTAAGTAGTAAAATTCTAAAAGGGACCTAGTTAACAGCCTTCAGCTGATATCTATAAAACTGTTCTCAGTGTTTTACTTTCTGTATTGTGTTTTCAGTACTTGACAACTTTGAATGATTTCCCAAGTAGGATCTAATTGTTGCTAAATACTGGACTTCACGAGTTAAATAAATGTGTATTTTATTCGTTCACTTACACACTCAATTTACATTGTGCAATTCAGTATTACACAATATTAAACAAAAGTGGACTCCAGACAGAAAATACAGTGTATTGAGTCCCATTGAAAGCAGTCCAATATTAAAATTATAGAACTGCGTGTACAATTACACTGCATAAACCATATTTTGACCTCATATGTACATGTATATCTATTTAAAAAGTCTCTATTTATGATGTAACACTTGATATTTGTCATAATGTTAAATAATGCTCTCACAGTCTCTCCCTCTCTCAAAGATATAACATGCATTTGGTATGAAGTGTTCATCTTTTGATATATCTATTGTCATCTTGCTTACACATCTTGTATAGTTGCATTGTTATTTCTTCTGTGATTATGTTATATTGATGCATGTACATGGGCCAGAATTGGCTTAATACATAATAAAGTTATATATATGTCTAAAGATAAAAGCATCAGTTGGTGCTCGCAGAGAGGTGAAAATCGTGCGATTGGAGAATTGTCACAACATGTCGCAATTAATGCAACTACTTTAAAATCCCTCTTTGATAAATACAGTTACATTAATATGTATTACCCTTACATTTTCCAAGCCGACTGTTCTACGACTGACTGCTAATGCAATATAAATGGGTAAACGTAGTTAAAACATGAAAAAAAAAAGAAAACGTATGTTTTACATGCAAGATCAAAATATCTTTCACTCATAAACGCCATACCTATGGCACATGCCTATGGCTATGCCATTCGTGAAAATATTGCATTTGGTGTTAACTCGTGAAAGATATTTAAATCTTACATTGAACAAACAAATATCCTCTGTGTTTTATGATGACATGCTTTTTTTCACCTAATTTGTAGTGTCCGCTCTAAGAGTGGGAGATTTCGAGTTCAATCACTGATCGCGTCATACCAAAGAAATATTAGCTGGTACTTTTAGCTGCCTTACTTGACATTCAGTATTTAAACGATTGCGTAATAAAGTAAAATAAGTTCTAGTAAGTATATGTTACTTGATACCTTATTGGATTTACAAATTATGTATAGCTCATATTATAAAATTACATTGGTCGAATGAAATGTTTAACACTTTACATGGCTGTTTGCTTATCTCCGGTAGAAGACAACTAAATGTGTGTAAAGGGTAACTAGGTAAAAGTTCGTTTGACTGATCTCTTGTTTCCAAATGCATATCTAACAATGAGACAAAGTCATTTGGCAGATTAATGATCTTTGCCACTGCGTGACGGAGTGATCACAACATAGCGTATATAGACAACACAAACGTGAGAGTTATGTGAATGGAACAGCTTGTTGCGTGACGTTAAGGTGAAGTTGAAGATATATAAACAACTGAATAACTCTCCCTTGTTACAATTTCTTTATTTTAGCAAAGAAACGCTATCAATCAAAACTACAAAATGAAATTAATGGTTGCGTTCTGTGCTGTGACGGCTTTAGGTTAGTTATAATTATTTCTTGTGCGTTTATAATTGCTCGTTTTATTGGTATTGTTTGTTAGGTGGATGTAGCAGCGAAAAGTAACATTAAAAGTAAAATTTAATACACTTTGCTGAAAATATCCGATTTAGTGATGGTTAAAATTTTGCTTTAAATTTAAATCATGAACATGTTTTAGAGTCTGACAACTTAATAGAAAAAATTCATTCCACTGAAATGAATTGCGTTATATTATTTGATTTACGCTAACTAATGAGAAATGTGTTGGTGAAAAAAAAAATATCTTGTATTATTTCTCAAAGTTATAATTGAGATTCATGCATACTTTACCATCAATTTGAGTCATAATGATTTGCTATTATTTGTTAATATTCGATTGATAGCTGGCCGTTTTACAGTTGTTCTTCAAACAAATGAGCAGTGTCATGAGAAAACCAACATAGTGGCTTTACGACCAGCATGGATCCAGACCAGCCTGTACATCCGCGCAGTCTGGTCAGGATCCATGCTGTTCGCTTTCAAAGCTTATTGCAATTAAAGAAACCATTAACGAACAGCATGGATCCTGACCAGACTCCGCGGATGCGCAGGCTGGTCTGGATCCATGCTGGTCGCAAATGCACTATTTTGGTTTTCTCATAGAGCTGCTAAAATAGTCTATTACCATATTTGATAAAAAGAAACACCTAGGTATAATGCAGCGACTCTGTTTGGCTGACATCTATTTCTTATTAATAAGTCATATCGTTCACAACTAATTACAATAACATTTACACTTATTTTCTATTGACTCATTTTTTCACAGCTATTGTATATGCTGAAACATGCAATCACCACAGCGACTGTCATGATAGACAACCTGCAATTACCACATGCAGCCATCATACACACGTAGCTTGTGACGGCGGGTGGTGTGAGTGCACCACGGGTCCACTTACAGGTGAGTACAAACCTATATACTTATCTTTTTACACGCAGTAGTACTAACTTATCACTCACTTCTTTATATTCAGATGGAAAATAACAAAAGAATGACTTTCTCTTCTTTGCATAAATGTTTTATTCCATGTTCCAGCTAATATGAAAAAAAAACAACACACGCTACAATAGTGTCAAAACGGCTTTTAGCAACTATTTTGAATAACATTTTAGGTAATATGTAATTTTTAATCGAGAAAGATCTTTAAACGTATGTTTTCCTTAACGTGAAACAAAAGTTCCAGCCAGTGTATTATATGATTAAACGTTTGCGAGGTAGATAAACACATCTGGACGTTTTGTTTTAATAGAAAAATTGCATTTAATTTAGTAATTTAGTATTATATCTACATATAAACTGAGACCCGGTAGAAAATCACCACCACAACAATACACAAGACCAATTACGACAATGGGCCTAGCAGTATATACGTGTATCATGATCAAGTCAACTTTTACAAAAAGAATGTAAATTTTTCCTGGTCTCATTCAATAAAAAAGACTAAAATGTCAATGCTGATTTGTGATACAAAATAACAGAAACTTTAGAATATATGCAACTGTTAAACCAGTACCAAACATGTAGTACAATTCGGGTATGTATATAAAGTATCTTATTGGGTTAATTGATTTGTTGTCGAATGCGCACTCTTTGTTCTGCTAGGCGCTTTGGCGTAATTGGTCTTGTGAATGTCAGTTGTTACTATATAGTTATTTCTTACTCGATAAATACAAGTTATAATAAAACTGTTTTAAATAGTATTGCAGTTTATAAACTAAAACCTTTTTCTGGGTAGATCACGCCTGTAACGCATTGTCGGATTGCAGTGATGTGCAGTGTCCCCACAACGGCAATGTTCACTGTGTGGATGGCAATTGTCAATGTACAGACCCTCATGGACATGGACCACCACCATAGATTATTTGTTTTCAAAAGGACAAAATATTAAAAGAATTGAAAATAGAACATTTCTGTATTATTTCATATTCTATCTCACAGGCTTTATGCACTAATTTGTTCATGTAAAAATGATCGGTGCTTCTTACCAGGTGTCCGTCTTCGAGAGTAATGCTGCATTTGCTCTTTCTTCACCATTGAAGGTGAAAAATCGCCAACTGACCTTCGATTTGTGTCGGCGTGACTTAAAACCCAAGGGCTTATAAAAGTCTTTGGGCTTTGCGGTAGATAACAATACAGTAAAGTGTTCCTTACAATCAATATTTGATGAAATGTAATTCGTGTAATTTGTTATTATTCTGATATGTCTGATAATACTGTAATATCTTACAGATATATTGTGAGGCATATGAAGTTGTGCTCCTTGGTATTTTTTCTTTTTTTGAGAACTCACCCAGCCAGATCAGAATTATTTCCATTGTCTTAGTCCAACTACGCATAAAAGGGCATAAAAATTTGTGTTGCACGTAACTTAAAACGTATTTGACTTAGTGTCATAAAATATTATATTAATATTATTAAGCACGGGGTTTTGTTCGTGATGGTTGATGATTCTATTGGTCAGACCAGAGTACTGGTCTTTTTTTAACAAAAAATACACAAAAACCTTACACGTTCGTGTCGCATGTATCTCAAACAATATTTGACAATGGGTCATAAAACATTAGAGGAATGTTATATAGCATATGTGATGTCTGTTTCTATGATTGCTATGACGTTTGTAAGTAAGGATGTAAGAGATTCGCCTTACAGGGCGTTCTTTTATTTGCACGATCTTATAATATATTTTAACGAGTGAGGTTTTTCTACAATAACATAGCCTATTGCCCGTATAATGAAGTACCCGTCTGTGTTTGGTGCTGATGATCGTATTATCATATTGAGAGCAGCATTCTTTGAATTTGACTTGTTGGGCTTTTGTCTATGCCTGTATTATAGCTACCTCAAACTGAAACATACGACCTTGTACCGACATCATTCCTACGTAATATTATAGGAGTAGTCATTACAAAAAAATATTCATAACTAATATATAAATTGCCCATACTCCGAAATAAATATGTAAGCAGAGTTCAATAAAACCTTAGCTTATTCAACCGTCCACTGCCGAATTTTGTCCATTTTTTATTAGATTGTTAAGAATAGACAAAGAGCTCCACATTCACAATAATCGAGATGTTTTTAAACAAGTTTTCAAACGATGGAAATAAGTCTGATATTAATATCAGAAATAAATCAATGCTCGTGCATATTTTCTTTTCTTGCTTTCTCAGGACATGTCGTCGTTTATCTTACGTTTATCCGGGCTCTCAATGCACTGGAAGCCACAGAGTAGTCTGCCCTTGGTATACTTTGCAGACACCCATACAGTGCGCTACCAAATGTGCTTCTGGAATTGTAGCGACGCACAATAAGCATTTGTTTTCAGCAAATGAAGGAGATAAACAGTAAAGTATAAGATCTAGTTAAATTATCAATTACAATATATAGATTAATATTTGTATAGTTTTTTTAAATTAAAGAAAAAAAATCATTACACAAGTGCATATCAATATGTCAAAAAATAGTTACAAGACGTTAAGTTAATGTGGCTGTGAATCTCTCCTTAAGTTTCAACCCTGTTTAAATGAAACTTGGTATACATCAACCACGCACGTGCATATTGTCGGGCATTTCATGTCCGATTATTGTTTTGGGATAATGCGCTGCTTTTTAGTAACATAATATTATATGTGTATCCTGTTTACTCAACTCTTCCTACAATTTCCAGTCAGTTCAAATGAAGCTTTGTATTTAATACATTATTAACATTAGGCAAACAAATGTTCACGAACGATTTGTTTTAGTTATGCTCTCTCATGGATATAGTCATATTATAGGTGCATGCTGATATCGCTTCTATTTGCTTAAACGAAAAAAGAAACACTCTATACTAGTAACTGTCATTTTGACCAATTATTTAGTGGCATAAATATATGTTAGTGGGAACTGCGGAGGATAGCCTTTCTCAGGACATGTCGTCGTTTATTGCTTCATATAATTTTGTTTTTCTTTTGACTCCATTAAGAACTATTCTCTGTAGACCGACAGTTCCTTGGTACTCAGGATACCTAAAACAGCTGAAACAGTACACACGATAATTAGAGAAAATCTTTATGAATGACAAATCTGACCTGTCAAAGAAAGTATATAGTGGTGTAAGAACATATATAGTGCTGAACTTTCCAGGGCCAAGGATGGGTTCTACCAGAACAAGATTGGAGATTAAACAGAAGGAAACATCAAAAAGCTATATGCTGTTACATCAGATTTACTGGGAAGGATACTGGGAAGGTCAAAGGACAATCCGCTCCCATTACATACATGTGCAGTATCTTTAGCAAATGACTTCCTACGATATTTTGCCGATAAAATAATCAAGTTGAGAAATGATCTTGACAATACCCAGCAATGGTAGTTCTTCCTACTCGAATCCACCTGGGATTATGAATACATTTACTGCGTTCAAACCACTTTCCGAAAATGATAGTTTGAAACTTGTATATGCATCAAAATCTACATCATGTGAACTTGATTGATTCCAACTAAAAAGGAGCATTTTTTCACAACTTGCTTCCGTTGTGACAGAAATTGTAAATCTGTCACTGCTATCTGGTTTGTTCCCTGAGGAGTGGAAAAGTGCTGTGATAAAACCTTTGTCGAAAAAAAAGGTCTCCCACTGCAAAACTATTCTTAAAAAAGCTGCACTAAACCAAATCAATAAGCATATAGAAGCTAACAATCTCCTCCTTGCTTACCAAAGTGCCTATAGAAAATATCACGGGGTTAAAACACCAATGGTCAAAATGCGTAATGATCTTTTAGAAACCATAGATAAAAATCAAGTAACAATCGTGGTCATGATCGACCTGAGTGCAGCGTTTGATACCATCAGTATTCCGATATTGATTCAAATCCTTCAAAGATGAATTTGGTATACATACCACTCCCTTGAAATGGATAGAATGTTATCTCACGACGGAACAATGAAAGTCTTAGTCGAACAGTCAGCATCTGACACGGAGCCACTGAGGTTTGTTGTTTCACAGGGTTCTTGTGCCGGACCTGTGATCTTTACCCTGTATATATCGGCTCTCGACCGAGTGGTGCAGAGATACCCATCCGATCTCTATGGGTACACGGATGACCACAACATTGCGTTAAAAATTCAAGTGGGAAATTCTTAAAAAATGAGACAACTGTTCTTTACAACTTGACAGTTGTCTCAATGAAATCATAAAATGGATGACAACCTTCAAACTGAAAATGAATCAGTCTAAAACTGAAATAATTATGTATGGAACCAGACAACAGTTAGCGAAATTGAACATCACAAGTGTAAACGTTAGTGGGTGTGACGTAAAATGCGTCGATCATGCCAGAGACCTGGGTGTGACCATGATCAATACACTCAACTTCGACCATCACATCCAGAAAACGTGTCCGATAGCTCATGTGCAGTTACGAAACCTTAGAGCTAAACGGAAACATCTCACACAAAAGTCAACTGAATCATTAGTGCTTGGATTAGTTAAATCCAGCATTGACTTCCGAAACAGTTTATTTACAGGAATTCCAACCTACCAAATCAACAAACTACAGCGTGTCCAAAATCATAACGCTATAGTAGTCATGAATGCTTCCTATGACCAACAAAGTGCTAAACTTCTAAAAGAATTACACTGGCTTCCAGTTCAGGCTAGAGTCATGTTCAAAGTCCTAGTAATATTCTTCCGTGTCATCAATGGTAGAGCTCCTGGGAAATGTTTGTACCTACTCGACAACGGTACAGACTACGCTCACAAAATGACACTAACTTTAACATCCCTAGAGGGCAAACAAAATTAACAGACAGATCTATGGCCGTCGTTGTTCCCAAATGGTGGAATGATCTACCTAGCTATCTGAAAGACATTCAGTCTGAAGTCAACTTTAGATCAAAACTGAAAACACATTTGTTTAGTCAGTTTCATGAACAATGAGTGTACTCTTGTTAGAATACAAAATATCAGTAGTGGTGTAAAATAGTATTTATATTATGTCTAAATCCAAGTTCTAGAATCCTGTTCATATTTTGAATATATGTTTTAAATGTGTGTTATGTTACTGTAAAGCGCAATAGAATATTTTATAATTTTTGCGCTACTGTATATAAATGCCACGTATTTGTATTTGTAAGTATACTGGAAAACACGAATTTTTGGCAAGTCTAATAAGTTATCGGAGCATACGCGGTTATTTCCTCAAACTGAAATCCCTTTGGCTACCAATTTGAGCCGCGTCTTTGTTTTATTGATAAGTACATCATGAAAGTTACATTTATAATTCAAATGTGACACCATAATTTCAGACTTAGACTTTTAAATGTCACACTGAAATATAACAGTTTTGTATTGTATTACTTGTGTTAAAATTCAAGTAACATTTAAATTTGAGATGCTAACTACATATGTATTATCCTCATCATAGAATAACATACAATGCATTTTATCGCAGCTTTTTAGAAGAGTACGCTATCAAAATCATAAAGTAAAATAGTAAAATAGATCTAATTGATGAATTAGCAAATTCTTTTCAAAAATGATTAGTTAATAAATATTCTTGTCGATCGAAAAGGACACTAATTGATCTAACATTCCAAGACATTTAATTTACTTAACTTAAACATAAAGTGTCAGAAGGTTTAAAATTTCAGCTAGCTTTAATTATTTTTAGGGGGGACAGGGAGGCAGGTGCCCGGCTAAGTGCTATCATGACCGTATATTAATCATACCCTACTGCAAAAATACTAACATAATAATTTTGAAACGTAATTCTACCCCCTTAACCAGTTTTTTATAGCTTTAATTAAAAAGATCAATATTACAGTTTGTGCGCTAAACTTAGTCATTACGAAATTAGACTATTTGACTAATCTTAAACAGTCGTGTGTTTATGGTGATGGAAAACGTTATAGTGTGGGGAACAGGTTTACTCTGCATTCAACACTTGAAACTATATTACGTTGGCCAAAATATCATTAGCCATGGTTCAATACTACAAATTGAATTTGTTTGTATGTATTTTGACATATTTATAGCCGCCACAGATATTCCATAGGGTGAACCCTGCCGGAAGATGGTTGGTAATTCTTGTTGGAGGATTGTGCAAGATACAAATGACATGCTTCCCTGGTGCTTTAAATAGTGTGACAATTGTAAAACACCCAAGCACTGTTTTCCCAATGTTAGTAAGTTTTGGTAAGTAACGATCCCTCGATACAAAACAAACTGAGGGTGCTGTAACTCCATTATATGAATTGTAGATATGTTATACTAAAGAAAATAAATTGATTGTTATCCCTGTTCGAAATAATGTGCAAGATACGATGATAGAAAGGTATGTTTTGTATTTTTGAAATGATTATACACTGCCAGGTATATGGCTCTATGCTGTATAAACTATCCAAGTGACGAGGCTAGTATTATACTTTAAGAACATCCCTAGTGATTATTATGAACATTTCTACTTTTCAACATTTTGTATTTATATAAACATACCTGAATACACCTATCTAAACTTCTAAATAGAAATTAAAATCCATACGAAGAAAGACAACCAATCACTTTCATGTGCCGTGTTGGCAGTAATGATTATTCTTCTCTGAATGGTAAAATCTGTTTGAACGTTGCTCCAATGGACTTTTAATTCGCATTGATGTGTGCATTGCTTCGTCGTTTTGTGCCTTTTCAACGTTTAAGGCAATTGATACGTTATGACAATTGATAATGTATTCCATGATCGCTTTTCGGCATGTATAGTATATATTTGTAATGTACACATCCGTGCATACACTGCTGTAGTGTATCAGTTTGTAAATATTAGTACATTACTTCTACCCTCTTTCAACTAACTTATGTTAGTTCTGTCGTAATCTTGTCACTTGCACTGCGATGAATTTTTATATGCACATTTATATATATGCACATTTGTCCTATTGCACATTTGTCCTAATTAATGAATTTTATTCGCGTAGGACGAATTTTCGCGTATTTCGCGCTAGGACCGATGCGCGAATTTAAGACCGCGCTATTATTATTTTTTGATTACATTTTTCATTGCTAAAATTGAAAATGCGCGAATTAAAGCCCGCGCGAAACAGTCCTACACGTTTGCGCGAAATTTCTTGCCAGCGAATTAAAATGATTTCACAGTACTTGTACTTACAGGAAAATGCTTTTTCGTGAAATGACTAAACCACTTTTAAAAATAACGGTTTAAATAAATCACACCGTCAGGTCCGCGGTGGATTTGTGCCTGGCTGTTGGACTTCCTAGTTTTCGGCGCATGTTCGATATTCTTTGGTGTACCAATTATGTGCTTCCCTTGGAAACTGAAAAGTAGAAGTAGAGTGAAAATCTTGGAAATGTCGGAAAAGTAAGTCAAACCAGCAAGAAGGAAAATGCATCTTAGACATTGAAACATGAGCTAAAAGGTGTAAAATTTTATTCATATTGTAAAGGACATGTATTAGTGGGTTTTAAGGGACTAACATGGCAGAAAGTACATTTAAATACACAATGTAACTTTGAAACAAAGTGTAAGATAAGATTTGCAAACAAAAATAACTTGTTTAAAATCCTTAGTGGGGTTTTAATATTGACCATCCAAAGGCGGTGTCCATCCAAGTCCTAATATTTGTTCCTTTTGTTTTGTCGTTGACTATATGTTTTTCTTTGTCTATGTATT
Source organism: Mercenaria mercenaria (assembly GCF_021730395.1). Classification (NCBI taxonomy): domain Eukaryota; kingdom Metazoa; phylum Mollusca; class Bivalvia; order Venerida; family Veneridae; genus Mercenaria; species Mercenaria mercenaria. The sequence goes on along the minus strand of NC_069376.1, from coordinate 44,937,305 downwards.
TTTGTATATTTATAAATCTTGAACATACCTAGCTAGTAAAACGCCCTAACACCGGGAACCGGAAGTGTAGTTTTACAGCCTTGTTTACGGCGCTTGTTTACATTATCGACGGGGTAAAGCAACATTTCTACAAAAGTAGTGTAATTTCTTCATTCAAACAATATTTTATTTGGTCATAAAATTTATCATATTTCGCTACGATGTTTCTTTGACGTTGAAGTTGTACCTTCTTATTCCGCCATATTGTTCTCGCATTGTTCGCGGTTCTCGGGTCAGACAGAGAAGAACAAGAAGAACGAAGCGCCCAAGGACGCCCTAAGATAACTTAAGTTAAATTACTTTTCCACGATATTTTCAAAGAGTCCGTAGTCAGGTTCAGCTAAAGAAATCAAAGTCATTTAAGATATTATTGTAGGGAATGTATAAAAAAGCAAATTTGAATTAATCGCAAGCATATTGATTTTTTCCATACAAAAATAAAAAGAGCAAGTGAAACAAACAAAAGATTGCAAATCAAAATATTTCAAAATTTATGTACCCGAATATTGTACCCGAATATTGCTGACAATGGCAGGAACTTACAAATTGCACTGTGTTGTATCTAGGTGCATCCATCCACGCGAAGCGAGATACTTATTACTAAGTTGTTAACTTTCCACAATATATCATGTATTTTGTTATATGTAAAATACTGTTAATGCGTTTATGGTGCAATTCTGTATTGTCCGACAAAACACAATCTTAAAAAATTAAAAAGAAATGCTTAATACTGGATAACGTAGTGTCTGACTGGTATCTGTATAAACTCGATGTTGCTTTAGAAAGCTGCGCGCGTCGCAGAAGTTTATTTCGACAAACAGTTTGAATAATTTAAGACGTCATTTTGCTGCATTAAACTGATCGGCTTTGACGTGCCTTCAGACGTATGTAATAAAAGTGTTTTAAATCAGATTACAAGATTATATATTTGATTTACATAGATATATAGCATCGATAGCAGCATCGAGACTTATCTTATTGGGTTAGTGGACTTGCTGTGGCTTGTACTGCTGGCCGAGCTATATTTATTGCCAAGCTACATTTATGGCCGAGCTAAATTTAGCTACATTTATGGACGAGCTATATTTATGGTCTGGTTAAAATAACGGCCGAATTAACTTAACGGCTAAATTACATAAATGACCGAGCTATATTTATGGACGAGCAAACATTAACTGCCGAGTTATATATATGACAGAACTACATTAACGGTCGAGCTACATTAACGGCCGAGCTACATTAACGACCTAGCTACATAAATGCCCGAGCTACATTAACAGCCCAGTTTCAGTAACGTCCGAGCTACATTAACGACCTAGCTATATTTATTACCGAGCTACATTAACGGCCGAGCTACATTAACGACCTTGTTACAAAAATGCCCGAGCTACATTAACAGCCGAGTTTCATTAACGACCGAGCTACATTAGCGACCGAGCAACATTAACGGCCGAGCTACATTAACGACCTAGTTACATAAATGCCCGAGCTACATTAACAGCCGAGTGTCATTAACGACCGAGCTACATTAACAACCTAGTTATATTTATTACCGAGCTACATTAACGACCGAGCTACATTAACCGTCAAGCTATATTAACGACCAAGCTACATTAAAGGCCACACTACATTTACGGACTAGCTACATTAACGACCTAGCTACATAAACGGCCGAGCTAAATTAACGACCTAGCTACATTAACGGCCGAGCTACATTAACGACCTAGCTCCATTAACGACCTAGCTATATTCATTGCCGAGCTACATTAACGGCCTAGCTACATTAAAGGCAAGACAACATTTACGGTCTAGCTACATTAACGACCTAGCTACATTAACGGCCGAGCTACATTAACGACCTAGCTACATTAACGACCTAGCTATATTCATTGCCGAGCTACATCAACGGCCGAGCTACATTAACGACCTAGCTACATTAACGGCCGAGCTACATTAACGACATAGCTATATTCATTGCCGAGCTACATTAACGACCGAGCTACATTAAAGGCCAGACTACATTTACGACCTAGCTACAATTACTACCTAGCTACATTAACGACCTAGATACATTAACGGCCGAGCTAAATTAACGACCTAGCTACATTAACGACCTAACTATATTCATTGCCGAGCTACATTAACGGCCGAGCTACATTAACGACCTAGTTACATTAACGACCGAGCTACATTAACGACCTAGCTACATTATTGGCCGAACTACATTACCGACCTAGCTACATTAACGGCCGAGCTACATTAATGACCTAGCTACATTAACGACCTAGCTATATTCATCCTCGAGCTACATTAACGGCCGAGCTACATTAACGACCTAGCTACATTAACGACCGAGCTACATTAGCGGCCGAGCTACATTTACGACCTAGCTACATTAAATGTCGAGCTACATTAACGGCCGAGCTACATTCATGACCTAGCTTCATTAACGACCTAGCTACATTAACGGCCGAGCTACATTAACGACCTAGCTACATTAACGACCAAGCTATATTCATTGCCGAGCTATATTAACGGCCGAGCTACATTCACGGCCAGACTACAAATTTTACGGCAGAGTTACATTAACGGCCAAACTTCATTTATGGCCGAGCTATATATGACTGCCGAGCTACATTTACGACCAAGTTACATTAATGGGTTTTATGTTGCATTTTGTGCATAATAAACCTGTTTACTTTTCATCGACCCCTGTTCCAGTTAGGAGGTCGCGACGTGAACAGCATCTTAGTTTTTAGTCGCACACTAGTTGTTCCCCTTTGCCATACTGGTCAGCAATGGAACAACATAGAATTTATCTAGCATAAAAGCGCTAACCACGTGCTAGATCTTCTTCATGCTATGCAGAATCTTTCATAATTATTTAATTACTAGAAAAATGCCAGTTAATTCTGTCGTGAGAAGCTATCCACAACCTCAAAGATTATAATCGGTATATACATTTGGGCCCCAAGGTCTCTTCAGAAAAATGGTATGGACCCGGCAGCTATCGTAGCCTTCGGAGTGGTTAAGGCCAAGGTACTTCTTCACTGATGGTAGCTCTTAGACACAACTGAATGGTGAACTGGGTCGTATTTTTTAAAGTCGTTAAATAAGGTGATAATATTGTACGAATGATCGAAAAGTGTAGTCATATTGTAGATATTAGGTCACTGGTGTATCTCCAACTTGGAACTGTAGGCCAAGCGCTGCAAAAATATGTCATGTTTAAATATCATCATTTGTATATGTTCGGTCAGATATATACCCCATAAGCCTGAGCTTGCCTAGCAAGGCTGTTCGAAGTGCATGTTATCGTTTAACTAGTGTTGGAGCCACAAGTATTGATGTTTATATTGTGACCTTCAAAACAAGAAAGAAAAAATGTAAAACATTATTCATCGTTTTCCTCTTATTAGGTCTTAGTACAAGCATGTCCAATTTAAAGAAAAAAGAATTGTCTGATGTGCCACATGTTAAAGTCCCACATTGAGCACTTATTATTTTAAGATAAGTTTTCTAGTTCTAACAGTTTTCTAACTTCTAATATTAATTTGCGTTTGTGCTTATTTGAGATCAATGGTAAAAATACTGGGCATTTAACATTATTAATGGGGCGGAGGCTTAGCCGAGCTACATTAACGGCCAAGGAGGACATTTTCTCAATCTAGACGTTGTCTTACGTTATTTTAAAGTTTCACAGTGGCGCAGTGGGCTAAAGCATTAGGCTATTGTACCTTTGTTTTTGACTGAAATTTTTCCGTAAAAAAAAATTAATGATAATAATTATACTGTTGCTGTGCCAGCTTTAAAATGTAATGATGAATATGAAAGCTGATTATAAGCGTGCCTTTGGCAGAAAAAAATGCCTGCAGTCACGTCTTTATAATCTGTGCAGCTATGTACTTTTGTTGTGGAGGCACTAGTGCATGCTTTATATTGGTTTAAGGAGTAAAAACTAAATTCTAACACGACCAGCAAATAACCTACATACATGTAGAGCAAAATCGATCTCGGGTTATAATAAACCACTCGCGTGCAATGACGTCATCCAATCCAGGTGCGTAGCACGGTCGTAAAAAGTAGTTACCTTTTTTCTAATACTGTTGATATTAGTATGTCGTGTAAGAATCGAAATAATAAGTTCCCAAGTGTGATTTATCGTAGAATACTAGTAACCCGAGTTTTTCGTTCTTATGCGAAACAACATATTTTTACGCATAAGAACTCAAAAGTCGGTTTATTCTACGATAAACCAGGTTTTGGAACTTATTATTTCTTAACTAAACTATGGATGTTTATTATTTCTCGACCGGAATTAGCTAGAAGCCGCCAATAAATAATTCGGTCAAGGATTGAGTGAGAAGTCATTCGGTGAATGAAATAACTTTTAACTTGATAAGAATATTCTTTTAACAGAATTAAGAATGTCAATTGTTGTAGAATACAGTTTAAATACGAGTTCATTATATTTGATTTTTAAGAAATGGCATTCCAACGTAGTTTCGCGTGTCATTATTCTATGTCATTAACTGACGTCGAAGATTGACCTCGATTAATGTCATTAGAGGACGTCACCCTAGATGAGTGTAGGATTCTGTAGTGTGAAGACTCAACTTAATATCAGTTTTCAGTTACTTTGATCAATGTATGGTCTGTGCTAGACGTCTGGGTCGCATGTTGTACTCGCCTTCACGGTACGTGAAGTTCTCATTTGTCTGTACATGCCTTCGTTTCACAGTGCAGACCTATCTTCGGAACCTTTGTTACATACATTTTCAGCAACAGGAGTAAAGTGCACCAGTGCTACCTGTATGTCATTGTCCCCCGTACCTTACCTGTACACTATAGATTCGTTTATGTTGAGCAGTGTTATATCAAATTAAAATTATAAACACTGTCAAATAAAATGCATCTACATGTATTTTGGTGTTCATCTGCTCCCACATCTTTCAAAGATAGGAATAGCAATCATACGAAGTAGTTAAAGAAAAGTGATAGTCATAGAATATTGTTATATATTTTAGCAGCATGCTTGATTTCATTTCGTTTTCAGTATTTGGAGGAATAGTCTGAGCATTTATACAGTTATACAATGGCTACGGAATCATGATTCCTCCCGTTCTAATTAAAATTGGGGAGAGGATTTTTCGTGGGCGGCTATGCTATTGTTTAAGAGATAAACAATCGAATTTGTTCTCCGTAACAAAATGTAGAGGCTTGAACTTTTTTGTTTGATATACAGATTCAATTGTGGAATGCATCATAATTGGTATGACGGCATCTCGTATAATATTTGTACATATTTGAAGATTTATATTTCCATTGTATTTCATGATACGGTATGTTTGCTTTTCTATTACCAGAGTGTTAATTTGGTGATTACGTTTTATGTTATCACTAATGTCCTTTTGTACTCTCTAATAACTTGACATTGTTTGAATCGTAAGCAATTTTCACCCTTTGTAGCCATCGCTCGGGATAACTGTTATTTCGCTGGATTGAAATTTTATCTTATTTATTTAAATGCATTTTGCTTGTTCCTTTGCAGTTTTCGCTGGAGCAATTTTCAATATACTTGTTTAGCTGTTAGTATAGTATGTGCATTTTAAACATTATCTAACCTTGCTAATTGCTATGAGAAAGCTTTAAATAAAGTCGCAGCCTTTTCCCACTAAACTGCGTTGTAGTTTTCATTAGCACTGATAAATTAGTTGCAGAGGGTATGACAGACGTATATGGTCGGACGCTAACACATGTGCCAACGAAATGACGATTTTATCAGTCAGTCACTATTAACTTTAACTATTGTTTTCTAAATAATGGCTGATATTTTGCGTCTGTTGTCTGCTGATAAAACAACGGTCGAGGTACAACAGACCTTTCACCCAGATGGTTCACTATATCCACTGTCGGTCAGAAGCATGATGGCGTTACTCCTTAATTCATAATTCATTTAACCTAGTATTCAATGAAACCAGACTAGTTACAAGCATTCATTTTATTTTAGTTCATTTTAGTTCTTTTATAAGTAATTTATTCATATGCACATTTCATTATGCGATGAATATTAATTGTAATTAATGATATGCAATTAATGTACGACGACTGCACCTACGTCCCAGTTAATAACTATGATTTTACAATGTCCCTTTTACATATATGACACAGCATACAATAATACGTTTTGTTTTCTAAAACAAATACCTATGTACAGGTGTTTTCCGTTTTATCAAAATCAGATCCCTTATAACTGCATTTTCTAAAAATATATTCGATCAGATATGTTTTATGAAAAGACTTTAGTTTATATGTTGGAAATTTTTGCTGTATTTTTATATACTAATAGACTATATAAAGTGGCTTTTTCTTTAAGGAGAAATAAAATCTGCATATCGATAAAGTTGCTTGTCAATACTTAGAAGCCGAAATCTAAGAATAAATTTAAGGCAACAAAATAGAGTAAAAACAAATGCATTTGTTTTAAGATATCGTTTATATACGTTGTGTCATGTTTAGACTGTCTGGTAAAAGATAACGTAATTTAAATTTGGTCCGACTTTCGATCCTGGAGTCATGAGATAAAGGTCCAGCTCTTCTAGTACTATAAATATATGTGTATGGTTCGCTTTAAATGTGTACGACGTATTTTACTGTTATTAGCAAGAAATCTAGAAAAATATACTAATGTAATAAAGAGTGGTTTCCAGTCTACAAAACACTAAGCACATTCTAAATAAATGATACTATCACCTAAGTGTATGCATGCAGTCTGTCTGGAAATGTCTTCTGTCAGTCGTAGGTTTGATTGTGACCTTAAGCTGAGTATGTTCTGTAGCCAACAATTGTACCTTGGTTACAGACTTCCGGAAGATTTCGATTTAGGCTTGGAAAAAAGATAAAGATAGATTCTCAAATAAATCTTTCCCCAACAAAGTGTGCTTGTTATAGTATATTAATATCTACGATTGAATATGTAGGTTTTTTTGAAATTTACATAAATTATTTCTACCTTTTGAATGTAAAGGCCTTACAAAATTAGTTCTATGTTTGGTGTCCTTAGGCAGGTATATTTTTGGCTGCTTGATCAGAAAAAAAATAAATCTGATTTTTTTCCATGATATCAAAAGACCAGAAAATATAACCAACACTGTGTCCAACCTACGTATATTCGCTTGGATAATTAATATTTTTCTAGTCGTGTAACACGTTTTAACACTTTACACTACATTTTAATGGAATTCATTCATTTTTGAGAGTATGTAAAAAAACGTCTTTTTTCCATCCTGAACGCCTAACAGATGAGAGCACTCCAAGCTCATGCAATGAATTTTTTATCATGTCAGGTAAGCCAGACGAATTGACTTTTCTTATATTATGTTACACATAATATTTTATACTGTCTTACGATGAATAAATAATTAAATTTTAGGACTTTTATTAAAGTTACATATTTCATTCAATGATAGTCTCTTAATTATCCTTTTTTCTGACAATGGGCATACTATAATGTTAAATATATGACATTTCAGTGATACAGCTTACGAAAAGATGCTGAAATAAAGCGGATACAACATTTGAGCCGCGCCATGAGAAAACCAACATAGTGGCTTTGCGACCAGCATGGATCCAGACTAGCCTGCTCATCCGCGCAGTCTGGTCAGGATCCATGCTGTTCGCTTTCAAAGACTATTGTAATTATAGTAACAGTTAGCGAACAGCATGGATCCTGACAAAATTGCGCGGATGCGCAGGCTGGTCTGGATCCATGCTGGTCGCAAAGCCACTATGTTGGTTTTGTCATGCCACGGCTCATTTATTGCTGCTTTGTATCTTTACTGTTTTTTTTTTAAGTGAACACAAAGAAACTTTAATAAATCGGATTAGAGTTGATGCACTTAAAATTTTGAAATTAAAGCACCCTTTATTAGAATATATAAACTCTATTTTTATATTTTTGTAAAAATGTCGTTCATTATCTGCTCAAAATAACCCATGATAGTGTCATTTTTTTAATATTTTTACTTCATGTGTCTGGAATTTTTAATTTATATATTTAATTGATTAACATTTTCGTTTTTGCTTACATACCAATCATTTTGTTGTTTTAATTTTTGACCCCATTACACCATGTTTTAGATTTTAACTTTTGGTACATGTGACTTTGCCTCTATTTTAATTAGAATCTTTGTTTTCTTGGCCATTGGCTCTATAAAGTTAAATTGTCCTCGATTTTAACTTTTGTATTATAAGAGCTATTAAAAGAAGATGTAAGAATAAAGTATGTACACTTAGAGAATACCTAGGTACAACGTCACGTACCTGAAACGTGTCTGGAAATTAATAAGCATTATGTAAACAAAAAGGAGAGCGATGGTGCGTTCCGCTCATTGCTGTGGTGGACTTAACAACTTCAAATTTCAAGTAAGTTTTTCCCTTATCGTTCATTCTATCGTATATTGATATGATTAACAATAAAAAATACCTAAACCAAATATGTAACTCATTAATTCATGATTTATTTATTTATTTATTTGGGTTTTACGGCGCACCAACACAGCATAGGTTATATGGCGCCAAACAGGACTACAAATTTTGGTTTCACATCTCATTTACATCGAAATAAAATGGAATCAAAATTTGCATACCTGCTGGAATCACAGAGTTACAGCAAAACCAAGTGTTAAGTCCCTATTAGTCGCCTCTTACGAGCATGCAAGGGCAGTGGTTCCAGTTCTTTTCATACACAGATCGTCCCAGAACCACATGGTGCCATTGAATCATGAATTCTGTGTTTTGTTACAACAATAATTGATAAATTTGTATTTTCGATATTGCTGTTCCTTTTCTTACATATCAAAATTATGATATATTCATTTGTTTTTATAAGTTTTACGGTTAACATTATTATTTTTATTTTATCATTTTGTCTACAGAATACGATAGTTTCTTTATACCACAGTTCGCGGAAAGTTTATCCCCATGTCATATAAGAATTCTTAACGAAGCTGTTTCTCCATTTTACAAGTAATAACTGTAGACTAGCGGATGGACTAATATTTTATTTATTTGTTTATGATATATCCTATATTTATTTATAATATATCCTATATACAGATATAGTTTATCGGAGAGGTGATTGAAAAATTACCTGTTTTCGCAATATCTAAAATAAATATGACAGTACTTATCTGTTCTGTTCTGTTCTGTTCAACAAATAAGTTCTTTTTTAAAATATTATTTTCATTTTCAATTAGTTTTAGTAGACACTAAAATGGTCATGCAATGAAAATGTTTATTTAGAAAAAAATCTTAAACAGTCGCGCCTGTGTTAGGATTTGGATAACAGGTGGTCTCTTAACGGCACTGAGCTCCAGATTTGGCTAAAAATAATCTTTCTTTCAAATTGAAGTTTGGTCATATTATGAGCATTAGTATATGAATTTTTGTTTCTAAAATATTTTAAAAATTCCAAATAGAGAAAAGAAAGATGACCGCGTCGGGAATCGAACCCCGGACCGCCGCGGCAATAAAGACATTTTCCCGTTGTCGTAACCAATACCGCTATAGCTGAAGCAGTGAATAATGACTTCGAAATATAGATATTTATAATCGAGCCAATTTACCTGGAGTAAAAGCGTGACAAACGCTATTCGATTTTCATCGTAAACAGTAGTAAAAACAGCAAATTCTCATGTGAATCCATAACATAAGGTTTGTCAGTAATTAGATTTTAAAGCCTTCTTAAGAAATATAGCATTTATTTCAATATATCTGTTATTTTTTTTTTTTTTTCTTTTTTTTTTTTTTTTTTTGCTATCGAACGATCTGAAGGCCTGTCGCTTTAACACAGATAAAGCTACACTATATATGGTCAAACGGAAAGAGAATATAGTGGTCTTTATAGATAGGATTTATATTAGTGGCCTTTATTCAGAGGTGGACTTTAAAACAGACTTGACTGCATACAGATTGACTCTGCTTCGTTGAATGTTTTCAGGTCAAAATGTAAATTATAAACAGATAATTTTATAACAGGTATAACTTAACATAATATTTCTTCAGAATGAAGTTTGATAAGTTACCGGCGGAAGCAGCTGACAACGGTCACGTGACAAGCATAAATGGGGATATCCGGAGAGAAGTGGACCCTGACACACAATGTGGTATTGGGTCCTTCCGTCCTGCATTCCTACAGGTAAATATTAAGCTGTATATATTGGCATCGTCAGTCTGTCTCAGAAAAAATATATTCCTGGCCAGAATAAGATTTTATTTTAGAATCCAGATGGCACATTGTCAAAACGAACGTAGCTTTTCACAAATCCTGATGGCAAAATGATAAAACGTTTCTTTACAAATCCTAATGGTATAATGACATAACGAACGTGTTTTTACACATCCTCATAGCGTCATGACAAAATGACATAACAAGACTCAAAAAATACTAAACGTATTTCTAAACCTTTTTTAATTTAAAACAAAACGAAGGACATTTGAAAAAGAATTTCGGAAAGGCAAATTATCAGAATGAAGTAAGAAAATGCATAGTGGTAAATTAGACATAAACTTCAACTGAATTCTGACGAAAATTTAAAAAGTACAACACAAAAATTTCAATGAATTCAATCTTCCTGTGAGCAGAAACATGTCTTAAATGAATGGGAATTTTGAAGTTTTAAACACTGAATGCAAAGCTGCGGTTTACCATTAACGGAAGTTATACAAACATTTTTGAAATCACTACCGCCGTGAAACAAGGGGATGTTATCTCGTCTACGCTATTCAATATATTTACTAACGACTTAGCAAGGTAAATTAATTTAGGAGTAAACTTCACTAATGAACCGATTGTGTCTATTTCATTGTTTGATGACGACATAGTTTTGATAGCGCCAAGTGCACAAAACCTCAAGCTGATGTTAGACACGTGTAAACCGCAATCTGACTAAAGTACTTGATCTTCTAAACGTAGATATGAGAATGACCCATTCACATTCGTCTTCTGTATATTATGGATTTCCAATATTGCTATTTTTATTTTCGCAAATCTATTTTTTTTGTTTAACCAATCAGACGACTTGTTCGAATGTCAAAGAGTAAGAAAATTGAGAAGTCAATCAAGGACTCGAACCCGGGACCCCTCACTTACAGAGCAAGTGGCGTACCGACTGAGCTAACGACACAAGAATTGTAAATATCAAAAATCAAGGCTAACTTTAGATTTGCAAAATGTTGTAAGTTAAGCTCTGATTGGCTAGCGAAAGGGTCGTCAGAACGAGGCTATCAATAGCTCGTTCTCAGATCCAAGTGTAGCGTAATAGGAGATGTACTTTAGTCAGATTGGTATAAACCGCTGCTGTAGTAACAACAAAATGCCAAAATGTCTATATAAATAAATCTGAAGAAGTGCATTTTTGGAAGAAAACCAAATGTAGAACTGTTTTCATATTTAAACTGAATAGTTACGTAGTTGAAATTTGTCAATTTTACTAATATCTTCGCGTTGCGCTCTATTAATTCTTTGGCTATACTGAAACGGCAAATGTTTTAACTGAATCTGCAAATCCTCATGGCGAATTATAGCGTAATGACTTAATGACATAACGAAAATGGTTTTCACAAATCCTGATGGCGTAACGACATAGTGATGAAACGAACGTGGTTTGCTCAAAGCCTAATGACATAATTACATAAAGAGCATAGTTTTCACAAATCCTGATGGAATAATGATATTACGAACGTAGCTTTCGCAAAGCCTAATGGCATACTTACACTTTTGTAGAATATTATTGTTATATTCCAGGTTTTTGCCCGAATTGGTGCTTTCATCGGTATTTACAGTATCTCAGGACTGCTTACGTCAACGCTGTCAGTTTATGTCAACTCTCAGGTGAAACAATTAAATACCAAATATATAATTTTCCACTTCTAAATATTTTTCTTTCATTGTTGTGATTAACCTTCGTTTTATTATGGAAACGGGAGAACTGAAACAAAAGGTACATTACCTGTTCTTCTCTGCAGAAGAATGTGATACCTGGTTGCCTTTTACAGCACCATGCAGTATTCAATATTTGAGATTTCTCTATTATTTTTGCCTAAGGATATACCTATTGTAGTGTTAAACTACGAAAATGTAAAATCATATTCGACACCATTACTCCCTCTTCATAAAATCTGTAACCACATCATGTCAATTAAGGAGAGGACATAGATTCTCCACCACCCTATCCCCCGCCAAAAGAACCATCAGAATAATTCAAATGGTAGTGATTACGCAATTTCCTATCGGCAATTTCCATGCGTAGTTGTTCTCGTATGCTATTTTGACAAGTTTCATAACAGCAAGAGAATGGCGGTATCGAAATTAGCTATTGAAAGTAAAGCAATCAAACGAAAATTCCCGATTCTCATCACATATGAGCCGCGCCATGAGAAAACCAACATAGTGGCTTTGCGACCAGCATGGATCCAGACCAGCCTGCGCATCCGCGCAGTCTGGTCAGGGTCCATGCTGTTCGCTAACAGTTTCTCTAATTCCATAGGCTTTGAAAGCGAACAGCATGGATCCTGACCAGACTGCGCGGATGCGCAGGCTGGTCTGGTTCCATGCTGGTCGCAAAGCCACAATGTTGGTTTTCTCATGGCGCGGCTCATATATTGTTGATAAAGCGTAGTCTTTAGCAACCTTGTGATTTAATGCAGGTATCTATGTTGGAGAAGCAGTTTGGCTTTAGCAGTGCAGAGACTGGTCTTCTCATGAGCTGTAACGACATAGGCTTTCTTTCATGTGTTATATTTGCTGGATTCATCGCTAGAAAGGTAATTTTGTGATTGTATTTTATTGGTGTTTAATCACGCCGATGCAAATTAGATGGAGAAAGACCCTATAAACCCCTGTATGTATTGCTTCAAGCACGGACAGGCACTTGGGCGGAACCACCGCCATTTTGTCAGCTAGCTAGTTTCCATGTAGATATCTCAGGAAGTTAAAGAATTGTGTTTTACGTATGTGTAAGTGTCCCATGGACACTTCTTTCGTTGATTTAATAAAGCGTAATGATGTAGGTTTTTTCCGACTACATAAAGTACTTTATCTTCGTCACCTAATTTCAAACATGACAATTTCGCATGACATCATTATGAAAAATCACACGACACAAGATGAATCTAGCGTTCTTCAGTCTACGAAAGCGATGTGGTTTAGGCTGAATTAATTGCTACTTTATGTTAAAGGTACATATTCCGAGAGGTTTAGGAATCAGTACTATTTTGTTTGGCGTATGTGGAATAATGTGTGCACTGCCATACTTTATGCAAGACCATTCTGCTTATGAAATCGAGGATAAGCCAGCAGGCCCTGGCATGTCAGACAATATGACCTTTGTCAGAACTATGGGAAAGAAGGTTCCAATGTGCGAAAATGAGACTATGAACGGTGAAGATGGATGCAACGCGGCAGCAGGTAGCGCACAGGCGACGGCAAATATCCAGCAACTTCATATCAAGAAGGTAGCATTCAGCCTCATTGCTTTTGGAATGGTAAGAAACTTTTTGTGCGTATTTTGAATCGTTATTCCGTGTTTTCGAAACAATAATGTTGTACCCTAGATCAAAACAAAGCACGGTTAATATTATGGAATAAACAGCTCTTTTTTGTTTGCCGTCTCAGCCGTTAATGGTTTATTTCTCCGCTGATTAAATATTACATCTTGTAATTTTAAACCATATTCTTCGGATTAAATGCGCATGCCCGGATCTAGTAATCATCGCTTTATTTTGACAGACTGATTCGATGAAGGTCAGAAACTTCACATAATATTATTATAATTAAAATATATATGTTAAATGTTATCAAACGTGTTTGGACTATTTTTATAACAGGTATTCCAAGGTGTTGGAAAGTCTGTAAGATACCCATTTATTACACTTTACGTGGACGATGCCGTAGATAAACGAAAGACCGGATTCTATATGGGTATACTCACCGGAACTGGAATCTTTGGTCCTGCACTGGCCTACCTTATTGGTGGACTGTTCAGCAAAATATATGTAACACTTGAACGTATGCGCTCTCGTTTTATTTCTATTTGCTAAAATGTATTTTATTTCAAACGATATAAGAAATTTAAATATGTATGAACTTTTTCTTCATTTTGAGAAAATTTGGTACGAAAAGTTTAACCGTTAATCAGCAATTTGGATACCGAATTGTTTTTTCTCAAAATTATTTAATTTTGGAGTAAACACTATTGCAATTTAATTTACATTTATCAACAGTTGTTTGGCTTCAGTTATGGAAATACAGGTATTTAATTAACATAAAACAATAATTGGAATAATAAAAGGACGAACATCATTGCCAATTCTTCACGGGAGATTAAAGTTTAAGATAGTTAGATCTCTTAATTTTTAAGTTGATCAAATCAGTTATTTGATAAATTGCTACAGGTTGCCGTTTCAGAAAGGTCAGTATAAATATCATCACGAAACTACAAATGGATAAACTTGTAAAACAGTAATACCTTTCTTTGACTGGTTTAGACAAAGTTTTATTATTGTAATTTTGGGCGACCTGTGGGTTTCCATTTTTTTTTGTTATTGGCTACGTGACCTCTAGGATAATATATGATATGATACGATGATAAGGAACAGCTACTGGCTAAATAGTATCTCTCCAATTCAGGTGACATAAGGTCATCTTTTGTTCATGTGACCATAGATTTGCATATGTATTCATACACCTGGTTCTTCCAGTTAAAAGATAGACTTTAGTTTATGTTGTTTTCAGTCACCGAATTTACATTAAAAATAGTTTTATGGCATACCTGGCGTATGACACTGGTCGCAAAGGCAGAATTAATAGTGGTCAGATGATAAGGGTTAAGTACGCACTTTTGGACAATTTTGTCAGTTTTGTTTAAATTCAAAAATATCCTAGTTCCTTTTGGGTGAGACTTTGCATAATTAGGACTGTACTTTTACGTCAATTGACAATCACTTTATTATATAATTTTAGCGGTCGCCATCACACCATCGGATCCGCGATGGATTGGTGCCTGGTGGTTGGGATTTTTAGTGTTTGGCGCATGCGCAATATTCTTTAGTATACCAATCATGTGCTTTCCGCGGAAACTGAAATCTAAAAGTAGAATGACAGACCTGGAACTGACGGAGAAAAAAGTAAAGTCAACTGAAAAGAAAACAGTAACGCAGACATTGACGCATGAGCTAAAAGGTATATGTGCTTATATATATAAAATATACACGATCTAATATTTTATTTGGGTGTGTGTGTGTGGGGGGGGGGGGGGGGGGGGGGGGGGGGGGCGGAGTTAACGCCGTTTTTCGACAGTATTTCAGTTATGTAACGGCGGGCAGGTTAACCTGGATTACTGTACCAGTACAAACCTATTATCCGCCAGTAACTGCCAACTTCCCCACATGAATCAGAGGCGGAGGACGAATATTTCAGACACAATGTCTTTTATCAAATCGTTACGGAAAACGTACGGCCCGCCCGAGGATTGAACTCACGACCCCAAGATACGTAGATCGGCGCTCTCCCTATTGAGTAAGTGGGCGGATGATCCGCTAATAAAGTTTAAAAAGGCATCTAAGCGCAACCGCGGCAAGCCGTTTCCCTATTTGCTCAGTGACTACAGGAAATACTTAATCTCTAAGGTAGCGGACCTGAAATGACAATCGGCAAATTTCGTACTCTCCGTATGCGATTTCGGCATTCTCCGGTCTTTGCCTAATGTAATTATCGCGTTCAGCTACTTTACGTCCGAATAATGCCGAATTGTCTCACGGGAATGCGTAATCATAAGGAAATTTACGAGTGTCATTACGGGTCCACTACCATAAGTTTGAAAGCTGTCAGTTAATGGCAAAGAGGTGTTTTAATGGAAAGACAGAGTAGTATATAAGAGATAACACTTCAATTTTAAGATCTGTATAAAGCTTTTTTGGAAGATAAAGAGATATGTCTATATGTTTAAAGCTAGCGAAAATAGGCACTAATAGAAAGAAACTATTTTTATTTCAAATTAAACGAATTTTTATTTAAACTCGAGCTTATTGTTTACATTGTTTCCTTCAGACTTCGGACAGACAGTTGGACGTCTATTGCGTAATCCGATTTACGTAACTATAACTGTATCATCAGTTATCAATATAGTGGGCGTGGCAGGAGTTTTATCGTTTATGCCGAAGTATCTAGCGGCACAGTACACAATACCGTTGTGGCAGGCAAATATCATCCTTGGTAAGGTACATCTGAAATTTTCCGCTTTTTTAACAACAACGACAACGATCAAAGGACTAGCCACGTTCCAAAAAGGCAACCTCCAGAAAAAAAATACTTAACAATGAATGGATGTGCAAATAATAAATATTTACACAAAAATATGTTAACAAAGTAAAACAATGATAAAACAAACAAATAAGGAACACAGTGCGGCACCGCCTTGGGACGGTCAGTGGCAAAATGCGAATAGGGAGTTTCAACTTCTGCGCACCAAACTTAACTCTTAACAATGTCCTGTGCCAAAGTTTAACGACAGTGTGAATAAATGCATCCTTCCTTTAAATCGCAAAACGAAAACAAATTCTAAATTGAATACAGAGTAAACCGAAATACCTCACTACAATGTAAAATTCATATCTATGCCAAAGTACCTGTCAGCGCCTTGATTAGAAACAATGCCTTTAAGATTAACCTCCGTGACCGAATGGTTAAGGTCGCCGACTTCAAATCACTTGCCCCTCATCGATGTGGGTTCGAGCCTCACTCGGGGCCTTGAATTCTTCATGTGAGGAAGCCATCCAGCTAGCTTACGGAAGGTCGGTGGTTCTACCCAGGTGCCCGCTCGTGATAAAATAATGCACGGAGGGGCACCTTGGGTCTTCCTCCATGAAAGTCGCCATATGGCCTATAATATCTCGGTGCGACGTTAAATCTAACAAAAAGCTTGCTTATATGATTTTATTGTAAAATATCCATTCCGTGAGAGGCATGTTCTACATTTGTGACAGCGATGACAAAAAATATTTCATAGGGCGACTGATTATGTGCGATAAATATTAGTTTTGTCTTACTGGATTCATTGTTGTTATATTTTCTGGTCATTTTTGATCATGGAGTCCATTCAATAGATGTGTAATAGAGTTCCGTTTAAGCCGGTGCTAGGGGGCGTGAAAGGTGTTTTACATTTTATTACCTCTTACGAACAGACTCAATCAAACCGAGTCTACTATTATTATTTTTGGTTGCATTCTATGCTTCCAAGATATCTCTTTTAAAGATTTTATTTACTGTCTGCAGTACCAGGGAAGCTCTGTCTTTTTATTATGCCAATTCTTTCCTTCCATTTTACAGCTTTGAGTAGTATTTCTGCTGTGGCGTTGGGTTCTTTTCTTGGTGGCGTTATGTCGCGTAGAATTGAAATGACTCCCCAGAAAACGGTCAAACTGTTGCTTCTCTTCTACGCCATTAATTTCATTTGCGTGTGTAGTGGATTTGTACTCGGATGTGATCAACCAGCGCTAGTAGGAGACAATGGGAAAGGGTATGATAAAAATTAATAAATGAAAATTAAATGAAATTTACATAATACATGTATCAGGAAAGGAAGTCGGCTCTAGAATGACTCAAGTGGCTTCAGTCCATATAATATACATATTCAGTCACATCATAGTTTGTGTACAAGATTTGCAATGAGAATATTATAGGAAAAAATAGACTCTTCTTCTTATGTGAGAAATTACTTTTTCTAGAATACAACATTTCTTTTCACTGACTTAAACAGGTCACGTGAAATATTGTAGTATTTACTTAAATAGCATAAAAATGCAGAAAATGATAAATTGTTCATACTTCAGCATGATATTTGTTTAACTAAACAAAAAGACATTTAATCTTAGAAAACAGAGTCTCTAAATTAGAAGATTAAATAATGTTCAAATACCATAGCACGTGCCGCCAACATAACAATTTCTGCCATCCGATTAATAACACTTTAACAGCGACTGTTTTTATTTTCTTATCCAATTTATTGAATAACATAAAACGACGCAAAATAGTTTTGGAATCAAAGTATTGTGTAGTTTTAGGTATATGCTTTATTTCTCGTAGTGAGGTGTCCTCATTTTACAAATCCGTGGAACAGTCCTGTATACAAGGATGTACCTGTGATGACGAGAAATATTTTCCGGTGTGTGGTGATGACGGTCGTTCTTACTTTAGTCCCTGCCACGCTGGTTGTACAGAGAAAAGCACAAAGGTTAATAATTTTACTAATATACATTGTAATATAATTCAGTACAGTAGCATGAAATATTACCGTTATTAACACCGTGCTGTTTGAAAGAATAACATCAACTTACTCTTCCAATTTGTACAGAGTTCCAAAGAGCATACATGTATGTGGTCTCGGGTAGTCCTCGTGCCGTAAGATTCTCCTAAATAGAACGTACAAAAGCGCTGGATGTACACTATTAAACCCTGATCAAATCTAACCCTAACCTTTGGTCAGTATATTATGCACTCAATACGTGCGTGTATCTAGTAGGTGCGGCCTTCATATACGAAGCTAATGATGAAAGTGGTGTATGATAAAGAACCTACAGCATTAAAAGCTTCCTTTAATTAAAACCTATGTATTTAACATCGATTGTAGAAAAACTTGTTATCAGTTACAGCAGGCGTGGTATTCAAGTCGTAACACTGCCTGACTACGAAACCAGGGGTTGTAAGTTAGAGACCCCGCTCGTCCATTACAAACAAATTGGAATAACAGTCCCGTGCTGATTCCTAGATTTTTACTTGCGCCTTGGTTTAGTAGACTGTAGTGGAGGCGATTTTATCTCCTTAACTAATCACGGCATCAGTTCAAAATAATAACTTTTCACAAATAATGTACTAAGTATGGCTGCTCCGGGGTAATCTGAATATAAATATTTAAACACACATTAAGTCCACATATACATAATCTGAAATGTTTCTGCATTAAACAATTATTTCATTATAAATCTATCTATATAATATGCATATTTCTGTAATTTCTTTACAGTCATTCACGAACTGCACGTGCATTCCCTCTGGTCACGCTGTGCCAGGGCTATGTGATCAAGGGTGCTCTACTAAACTGTACCTGTACGCTGTTTTCACATTCATAGGAAAGCTTTTTACTGCCTTCAAAATTATACCGACGTTTCTTGCAAAAATAAGGTAATGGTTTAAAGATGAAGGTATATTTGCATTCTCAGATTTCATAAGATTATCATTTTCTTTCCATTGAAAGGGGCTGCCAGAAAGTAAAAAGAAACACCCAAAACCATTTTGGCAGTATGTGGCCAAAAGCCTATTACATATTATTGATTTTGTCTAGTAAACAACTTTCATCATTTCTTTGACAAAGAGTTACAAGATTTTTTCATATCTGAACACGTTATACCGACGTTGAAAAAAGAAAATATTAAGGACAACCTAAGGGATCCATTAACTTTTTTCGGACATTTTTTGTTTGTTTTTATTTATATAAATTCACCATGCTTTCTTCTATCAGATGCCAAAAAAAATTAATATAAAGGTTCAAATACAAAACCTTTATTTGATGAATTTCCAGGATTAACAGTAAATTTTGGCATGTGTTTACAATAATACCCTTTGAAAAGAACAGCCAGGCTATAAATTTAGTCATGGTATTTCTAGACCATCAGCTTAGCATTTGATTTCCTGAATTAAATGTGGTCATCCAAGGCTCTAGAGGGAACGTTAATGGGAGGTATATTGCTTTGATGTAATTGAAATTAAATGGGTGATTTTCATCAGGTAAATGTTACTGATTTTGACTGGCTGTCTTGGTGGAGAGGGTTAATTATTTGTCAATAATTATTAATTATGTTCAAATTGTGGACCTGCAAATACATGAAATGGAAGTATGAAGTAGTCTGAATTGTTGGCAGAACAAATAAGGTAAGTTCATGATTTGATGAAAGTGGGACCTAAAGAATGATTTAGTTCTCATTATACATTTTATTCGTTTATACCCCAGTCACACATACGGCGCGGATAGCTACGTCTAACCACGGATAGAAACGTAGTAATTCGTATCGATCCGTACCTGAGCCGTACCTATAAGTAGTAATCCGTATCAACCCGTATTAACACTTGGTCAAAACGTATTCCAGACGTACTCCAAACATGCACAAAAGTTTGAGCGATCCGTGGCCATTTGTGCGTGACTTAGTCCAACTTGGTCGAAACTTATTCATCCGTAGTTAAACGCACTAAACTTAGTTATCCGTACTGAAACGTACCTTGCCGTAGTTTGACATGATGTAAAAGATAATCGTAATGAAAACGCTGGCTACACGTGGCCAATTTACATGAAACTTACCGTCCCGTTATTAAACCTTAATGCGAACGTAGTCATGGGTATTGATCCGTAGCATAACGTAGTTATCCGAGGCTGTCCGTACTTAAGCGTAGTTCAACGTAGTTCACCGCAGATCCGTCAACGCGCTAGGCAAGTTATCAAGCGCAGTAAAACGTAGTTCAACGTAATACGTCGAACCTATCCGTACTTTTTCGCGTCCTGTATCTTTTTGTTTCCCATTTCTCACCAATTTTCGCGTACTAAGACGTATTGCTCCGTACTTATCCGTGTCCACTCCCCCACAGATCATTCCCATCCGCACCGTACCTCAACGCACGGACATATCCGTATGCGTGACTGTAGCTTTACTCAGAACAGAAATACACAACTTGGTGAAATGTTTGATGTGATTCAGTTCCTTTTCTTATAAAGGAAATTACATAAAAGTTTGCAGTATGTTCCTTTGAAAGGTGTTCTTAAAAATTTATCAGTTTTTTTTTAAATATTAAATGTTATTATTAGACATTATCATGGTATAAGATTTTATTGATGAGTATAACCTGTTGTGTGTTTCTGTAGTTTGCAATTAGCAATATAGATTACCTTTTACACGTGAAACCCATTCTATATTGCAGATGTGTTGAAGAAAGAGATCGAGCTGCAGCATCGGCATTTTCCGGATTCTTAACTTCCGCACTAGGTACTATTATCTTTTCCTTTAGGCTATATCTAACATGCGGTCTTAAGGTTTAATCTAAGATTTTATGTTACATCAAGTTCAAAAAGAAGTGCTATGAAAATAGAATTGTGTCCCGACAAAAACAAGCAACAACAACAACAAAAAAACAACATTTTAATCAACAGCAACACCTGGACCATTTGCACAAATAAGCTTGGACAGAGCACCCTTTACTGTTGATCTGTAA
The DNA here is from genome assembly GCF_021730395.1 of Mercenaria mercenaria. NCBI lineage: Eukaryota > Metazoa > Mollusca > Bivalvia > Venerida > Veneridae > Mercenaria > Mercenaria mercenaria. The sequence continues at coordinate 44,915,953 of NC_069376.1, read as the reverse complement.
CAAGAAAATATACTGCGAAATCCTGGCAACACATATACTGAGCATGGATTTTTTATCGTAAATTAAATAATGTTACATCGATGTCAATTTCAATACCATAGTCTAAATGATTGTTTATTTTTTTTTATTTTTTAAATTTTCTTCACTTTATGTACTCTACTTAACTTTCTAACTTACTAAATAACTAACTCAATTGATTTCACTTAGTACTCACTGACTCAAAACATCGTTTTCTCGCTCACTACATATTACATTAACTCACTCACTTGAACATTAAAAATCAGTCATTCACTCACGTAATTTGTAGTAGTAAATTAGCTCAGATTTGTTAATGTTATTAGATGTATACAAGTCCATATCATTACAGGTTGGATGCCAGGCCCAGTTATCTTTGGTGCTGTAATTGACGGGACGTGCACTTTATGGAAGTACACGTGTGGAGAACGACAATCGTGTTTTCTGTACGACATCGTATTTTTCCGTAACGCTATCCATGGTTACGCAACAGTGGCGACAACAGTTGCGATGCTAATTGTTGTTATGTTGTACATTTACTTCCGGGTCAAAGGAATTACAGAATGGCGGGAGGGAGAGAAGAAACCCGGGTTGGACCAATCTGTGACCGTGGAAAATGGAAAGAAGGGTGGACATGTAAGGAAATAGATTGTTTAAGCAACACTGATGTGAGATTTAAATATTTCCAAATAATCAAGTAGGGATAACGCATTTTTTTCGTGTTATAACATCTGCAGGATCCCGAGGAACTGGTTGGTACCCGAGCCCGTTAGAGCGGTTTCCCGAGGGATTCTGAAGATGTAATAACACGAAAAGAACATGTGCTACCGCTATTCTAGCATTAAACGCGTAAATACCAAGTAAAATGAATATATTATCCCACAACGTCATTAAATTTCCATGTAATGCGCAGTAAACTCTACGTGTTTTTTACGTTGACGTCATTTCCTTTTGAAATATGTGTTTTAGGGCCGTAATACGTTTACGTTTTGCCACGGAACGCGCTTATATAAAAGGTGTTATAGTGCGAGAATCTCTCTGTCAACACACGTTTTTTCTCCTGTTAAAACACCCCCGAAAAGTGACAATAACAGCAGTTTTATGCTAGAATCTCTGTTAACACACGTTTTCTCTCCTGTTAAAACACCCCCGAAAAGTGACAATAACAGCAGTTTTAATTTATGCTAGAATGTATGTTATCATTATTTTCAATTTCATTTACTGGATATTATGAGAACAGGATGAGGTGTGTAATTAATTATGTGTTTTTGTTTCCAGATTTATAAACAAATGGAAACCACGAATGACTGACAGGGAAAAAAAGAGAGGAACACTTTTCAGACATGTAGTTCTGTATATGGTTGTCACATAATTATTTTAATCAAGCAAATAATAAGCACAGGGTACTAGAATGTTGCGCAGTTCTGTTAGTGCTGATTATATAATAGTTTCGGCAAAAATGTATATTTCCGTGCGAACATGGAATCGTCGATTCCTGAATATCAGATTTATGGATTTTTATTACTGCATGTATTTACTATTGCGGATTGATGCATTTATGAATTCTACAAAAAATAATACCGGCGAATTACATTGAGTTCTCGGTATAGAGAAATATAATACTTTCAACGTACACAGACCGTCAGAACCATGCAGTTCAACGGTTATTAGATATGAAAATTTGTTCTTTTATAAAGTAATGTTTATGACTTTCACTTGATAGATCTGTATTATTTTCAAACATATACCAAAGAAGTTAAAAAAATACCGAGTCTTTTGACCGTCAGTTTCTGCATTATTTCAAAATCATTGCAACCGTTTACTACCCTCTACATAAGAATTGTGGTTACTTATAAGAATATCTTGAAAAAATGCATATGTCAATAACTTTTTTGCTGCTAATCACTTTCAGAATACTCAGTTTTTATGGCTTTTAAACGAATTATTTTATTCAAATTGTTTGGATTAGTCTCTTTAATATTCTTGTACATTAATTGTTGTTATACTTGGAATGTAATACAAGTGAAATGAGAATATGTTCTATCTCTGTCTCTTGTCTTATTTTCCCCTTAAAATAGCCTGCTCCATAGAAAAAATATGTGGAAAAAATCAGAAAATGAACTTTACTTATATATTAATGTTTACATTATTTAAGATACTTGTTTTTTGACATTAAAGCATTTTAATTGTAGACGATCGTTGAATAAGTTAACTCTCTAGAGGGTATAATCTAATGATCAGTTGTCAGTGGGAAAAACGTTGATCTAGGTAGTTTATAGGAGTTAAAGGATAAATAAAAGTACAAAAGTACTTTCTTTTGATATATATGTTTTCAGGCAGCTCGGGAGATATAGCCTTAATGGGTTCGGTTAACCTCACCCCTTCTAGCCCGTATCAGTCTCGACCAGTAGCCTATTTCTTAATAACATATAGTCTGCTTTGTCAGGGGAGGGCTCCAGATAATGTTGTTATAACTTCTGACCAAACCCTTTTGTATATTTACATTGATGTATTTATGTATGCTTGTTGTATGTGTGTGTATTGAATATATTATATATATAATATGATTAAAGAAAAAAAAATCAATCTCGACCTGATATCATTAATATCGAAAGATAACAGTTCTAGCCTGTTATTTTTTGGTATATCTGCCATGGCTTTAGAGGCACAATATCAAACCACTGAAGAACTAATACATATCTAATTCTGTTATTCCATACGCATCTAAAATACTGTGCAAGTGACATAAATTCGTTATTTAGCCAGAATCATCATGAATGAACTTTTCAACGCGACGAACACCATAAGCTGACGTCATACATGATGTTACGCCCCCTATATGAAAGCTGACCGTCCCTTAAAAATATTGACGTTTGAGCTTAACGAAATTTTTAAATAAGTGTATAATAAACGTTTGTTGTTTTGTTTTTTTTTTCTATTAAAAATAGTTATTTTTATATATATTTCTGTTGTTCCTTTTCTTCTGTCCGCTTCATTAAGGTAGATCTGTCCGTTTGATAAACCGAAAGTCATTTATCCGGAAAACGTAGAATTTTGCCCGAATTCGGCGTCCGGAAAAGAAAATCAGATTATGAATCAATGGCAACCAGCGAGTAAATTTATTAAAATGGCATTGTTACTATCTTTCAAACGTAAAATATGATATTAAAACATCTGACACTAGAAATAATTCAAAATAATGTCTTAAAATTACTTTGAAATTGGCGGTTCACTTTAATCATAGCCAAATATCTCAAAAATAAGGTTTCGGACCTATACATTTCATTTCACCCTATTATATGCCATATATTGATTTATGACCACGAGAAGTTTCATTAAAAATTACATTGTAGACACATTTCTATTCGCACAAATATAATGAAAGTTGCGGTTTTCCAATAGTCTCCCATTATTAAAACTTGCCCGAGGTCGAAATTTTACAAATTAGTCTAGTAAAAATTCAAACACACGACCCTACCTTTTTAATTTCCTGAATTTTCTTGTATATTCCAAAGTTTTGAAAAATCAGAGTTTAGTCAAATTTTCCATTGTAGAAAAAAATTCGATCATAACATGCAGAACTACCTTAAGTATATTAGATAACGCACATCTTTGCATGTCTAATGAATCATCCGAGCATATGTGGTTATGTCCTCAAAACTGAAAACCCTCAAATTTTTCATCGCGTCTTTTATTTATTAATTAGTACCAACCAGGAAATTTATATCTAAAGTTCAAATGTGACACTATAATTACAGACGTAGACTTTTAAATGTTATATTGAAATATAACAATTTTGTATTGTATGGTATACGTTAAAATTCAAGTAATATTTAAATTTGAGATGCAAATTACTTAATTATCATGTATTATCCTCATTATAGAACAAAATATAATGCACTTTACAATTATAGCTTATAAGAAAAAGTGCACTATCAAAATATTTTTAAAAAAAAAACTTTTTAATGATAATAATTGAGCCCTGTCATGAGAAAACCAAATAGTGGGTTTGCGACAGCATGGATCCAGACCCGCCCGCGCATCGCGGGGTCTGGTCAGGGTCCATATGTTCGTTTTAAAACCATTGGAACTGGAGAAAAATGTTAGCGAACAGCAGGATCCCGACCCCGAAATGCGCGGAATGCGCAGGCTGGTCGGATCCATGCTGGTCGCAAACACTATGTTGGTTTTCTCATGACACGGCTCATATAGTGAAGTAATTGATGAATTATCCAAAGAGACACTAATTAAGCTAAACTTTCACGACACTTGATTAACTTAACTTAAAGTATCAAAATATTCAGCAATACCGAATATGGCATTTGAACTAGCTTTATTCAATCATACCCTACTGCAAAATGCTGGCAAAATAAATCTTAAACGTAGTTGTTCCCCCTTCACCAATCAGTCTTAACCTAGCAGACAAATTGAGCAAAAGAGTCAGTTATTAAAAAGGGCAATAATACAGCCTATACACTAAACTTGGTCGTTACGGAATTTGATTATTTGACGGTACAGTATGGAGAATTTGTATGCAAGAAAGATTACTCTGCATTCCACTGTTTAAACTAGATAACGTTGGCAAAAAAAGCATTAGCTACGGATTCAATAACACAAAGTGAATATGTTGGCATTTAGACCTATTCAAAAATCGCCGCTGATATTCCACATTGGCAACTACACCAGGAGATGGTTGGTTAAAATTTGTTGGAGGATAGTGCAAGATACAGATGACGCTCCGATTCTATACGCATCCCTGGAACTTTAGCGTGACAAATGTAACACACAGGCACTATTTCCTAATGTTAATAATGTTTGTTGGAGTATGTTTTATTCTTTTGAAATAATATTATATACACTGTCAGGTATATACTCTATGCTGTATAAACTATCCAAGTTATGAGGCTAGTATTGTACTTTAAAAACATCCCTGGTGATAAATATGAACATGCCTCAATTCATTCAGTAGGGGCCTCCGTGGCCGAGTGGTTAAAGTCGCTGACTTCAAATCACTTGCCCCTCATCGATGTGGGTTCGAGCCTCACTCGGGGCGTTGAATTCTTCATGTGAGAAAGCCATCCAGCTGGCTTACGGAAGGTCGGTGGTTCTACCCAGGTGCCCACTTGTGATGAAATAATGCACGGAGGGGCACCTGGAGTCTTCCTCCACCATTAAAGCTGGAAAGTCGCCATATGACTATATGTCGCTATCATGTGTCGGTGCGACGTTAAATCCGACAAAAAAAAAAATTCATTCATTCGATGCATGGTGCACTATTATTTTGTATTTATATATATAACATACGAGTATACCTATCTAAACTAAAAAAAAAACGAATGAAGAAAGACAACCAATCACTTTCATGTGCCGTGTTGATAGTAGAGGTTATTCTCCTTCCCTGAAATGTTGGAACGTTTCTCCAGTGGCCTTATTTTTCGCAATAATTTTTATAATGTATGTATTGCTTCGTCTTTTTCGCTTTGGTAGTGAATGTGTTATGACAAGTGATTGCGTATTCCATAAGTGCTTATAGGCATGTTTTGTGTATGATTATAATGTACACATCCGCTGTTACACTGATGTATTGTATCAGTTTCTAACACAGGTCAGTAACATAATATTTATACATTACTGTTTTTGTCAAACTAATACCTACTTTCAACTGACTTATATTAGTTCTGTCGGAAATATTCTAATCACTTGCACAGTGATTAATATTTATATGCATATGCACATTTGTCCTGATTAATGAATTTAGATATACTTATACTTACAGTAAAACAAAAACCTTTTCGTGAAATGACTGAACCACTTTTTAAAATAGCGGTTTAACGGTATAAATCAATCACACCGTCAGGCCGCGATGGATTGGGGCCTGGCGGTTTGGCTTCCTAATTTTTGGTGCATATGCGATATTCCTTAGTGTACCAAGGGTCTTCCCAGGGAATCTGAAAAGTAGAATAAGAATGAAACAATTGGAAGCGTCGCAAAGAATAGGAAATGAAAGGACATCTCAGACATTGAAAAATAAGCTGACATGTGAAACTTATATTTTAATGGGCATGTTTTAATGCGTTTTAAGGTATTCGCCAGGTAGAAATTACTTTAAAATACACTGTTATGCACTTTGAAACAAAATGTTGTGTGCAAACTTGTTTAAATTCCGTTGAAAGGCGATGTTCGTCCGTTTTCCTGTATTTGTTCCATTTACTTTCTATGCATTTTCATGTATTTATTGATTTAGAACATATTAAACATACACCACTGCCAGGGGTGTGGAAAACCTATGTCCGACTGGTCCGGCTCGGGACTTTTTGCCGGCGGACAAGTGCATTTTTCATTCCGGTTGTCCGCCAACAAGCACACATTTTCAGGTATAAATTACGCAAAAAGCAAGTTCATGGAAGTGAAAAAAAGAAATCTTTTCTACCAAATCCATGCTTTACCCACCAAGGGCCTCTTAATTGCTGAAGTTTTGGGGAAAAAACATAAACTTGCGTCTAAATTTAGCATCTTATTCCGCGTTCTGTTTGGCTCTTGGTCTTGGTCTCGCATGATTTTGCGCACAGTAACTCTATGAATAGAAACGGGAAACATAAACAGTTCTTTCACTGAAAAACCTTTGGATAAATTCATTCGCTGACAAAAATGTGGGTCAATATCGGATAGAAAACAAAACACAAAAGTACTGAGAGATCGCGGGTACGATGTTTAACATGTGTCTACGGTATTGCATTTTTTTTATTGAATCTGTTCAAGGTTCCGCGGATGCGACTTCAGCCTTGTATGCAGGCAAAGGTATGGAACGCCGCAGCTGTCTTTTGTCGGGACATTTCATGTTATCATGTCAAAGTGTGGTCTTAACTTTTCAAAACAGTCTCTTATTATGTTAAAAAACTATGTTATCATGTCAAAGTATTGTGTTAACTTGTCAAAACAGTGTCTTATTATGTCAAAAAGCTATGTTAATATGTCAAAGTATGGTGTTAACTTGTCAAAACAGTGTCTTATTATGTCAAAAAGCTATGTTATTATGTCAAAGTGTGGTGTTAACTTGTCCAAATAGTGTTTTATTATGTCAAACAGCTATGTTAATATGTCAAAGTACAGTGCGATCTTGTCTATAGAGCGTATTATTATGTTAAAAAGCTAGACAAGATTAAATGATACTTTAAGAAGATAACATAGCTTTGTGACATAATACGACACTGTTTTGACAAGTTAACACCACATTTTGACATAATAACATGACTAATAACATATTACGATACTATTTAGACAAGTTAACATCACTCTTTGACATGATAACATAGCATATTAACATAATAAGACACAGTTTTGACAAGTTAACACAACACTTTGACAAGATAACATGACAAGTTAACATGATAAGATACTATTTGGACAAGTTAACATCACTCTTCGACATGATAACATAGCATATTAACATAATAAGACACAGTTTTGACAAGTTAACACAACACTTTGGCAAGATAAGATAGCTTTTTAACATAATAGCACGCTGGTTAGACAAGATCACATGGTATTTTGACATAATAACATAGCATTTAACATAATAAGACACTGTTTTGACAAGTTAACATCACACTTTGACATAATAATATAACGTATTAACATAATAAAACACTGTTTTGACAAGTTAACACCACACTTGGACAAGATAACATAGCTTTTTAACATAATAGCACGCTCGGTAGACAAGATCGCACGGTACTTTGACATGATATCATAACGTTTTAACATAATAACACGCTCTGTAGACAAGATCACATTGTACTCTGACATAATAACATAGCACTTAACATAATAAGACACCATTTCGACAAGTTAACACCACATTTTGACATGATAACATCGCACTTTGACATGATAACATAACATTTTAACATAATAAGACACTGTTTTGACAAGTTAACACAACACTTTGACAAGAAAGCATAGCTTTTTTACATAATAGCACGCTCGGTAAACAAAATCATACGATACTTTAACAAGATATCATAGCTTTTTAACATAGTAACACACTCTGCAAACAAGATCATACTTTGACATGTTAACATAGCTTTTCAACATAATAAGACACTGTTTTGACAAGTTAACACCGCACTTCGACATAATAACACAGCTTTTTGACATAAAAAGACACTGTTTCGACAAGTTAACACCGCATTTCGACATAATAACATAGTTTTTTGACATGATAAGACACTGTTTCGACAAGTTAACACCACATTTTGACATAATAACATAGCTTTTTGACATAATAAGACACTGTTTCGACAAGTTAACACCACACTTTGACATATTAACATAGCTTTTTGACATAATAAAACACTGTTTCGACAAGTTAACACCACACTTTGACATAATAACATAGCTTTAAAACATAATAGCACGCTCAGTAGACAAGATAACACGACACTATAACAAGATAACATAGCGTTTTAACATAATAAGACACTGTTTAGACAAGTTAACACCACAATTTGACAAGACAACATAGCAATTTAACATAATAGCAAGCTCAGTAGACAAAATCACACGACACTTTAACAAGATAACATAGCGTTTTAACATAATAAGACACTGTTTTGACAAGTTAACACCACATCTTGACATAATAACATAGCTTTTAAACATAATAAGACACTGTTTTGACAAGTTAACATCACGCTATGACATGATAACATGAAATGTCCCGACATAAGGCAGCTGCGGCGTTCCATACAAAGGTATTGATAGCTTTTGTTTTGTCACAGTTACAGTAATACAATGTATTATGTTTGCTTCAGTTTCTACCTGTAGATCATAAAAAGCTTGTCCAAAATAAGGAATAATAGGCAATTTTAATGCATGTCCGTGGACAAGTGAAAAATATTGGGATTTCCACACCAATGACTGCTATTCAAGGGGTCTGTGTTATCGGAATATAGCTGTCTCTATAGGATTTTACAAGCATATTGTTTGTGTGTACATGTAGTAATCATGCTTAGACTGGTCTGCGAAAGTGTTCCTTTAAGTTTTGTCGGAAATTTGTTAATGCGTTTAATTCCACAGTAACAGTTACTGTTATAGTTTATTTTTACCTATCCAGTTCGTTTAAACTACGCATCGTTAAGTGCAGAACTTACATATTTTTAAAACAAAAAGAGAAAAAAGATGCTCATAGGTACAAAATTGTTAACAGCTGATCTTTCTCCTTCAGATTTGAGACAGAGAGCTGGGCGTGTATTGCGTATTTGCATTTTTATATCCGTTTCTCCGGATATAATTATAGCGAGCTTGGGCGGAAGGTTGTCCTTTAAGTAGCATAGAACACAAGCAAATATTCTACCCTAGGTAAGTTACTTCTTGAAATGTCTTTCTTATATTGTCATTTAAACATTTTATATTCTCGGAGGCAAATTAAATCATTTTGAATAAAAAGCTGTTATAATAAGATCTGTCAGCTTTGTCCCGACGTACTGTCGCCACCCCTCCCCCATCCCACTTTCCCCAAACTGCCGGAAACATTAAACGACAATTATGCACTTTTCAGGCGCCATTTTCGGCTTGAACAAACATTTAACTATTTCGTTTAGCCGCGCTGTACTTCTTGTTTGGACGAGACGACAGAACGGAACAACGTAAAAATAAGCCGTTATTTACAAGCGTTCATTCCGCCTTAATTCTGTTGTAAGTAATTTATTCATTTGCACATTTAGTTATGCGCTGAATATAAATTGTAATCAACGGTATGCAATAAAAACGTTTTTACCATGACGTCCTGTTTACATATATAGCAGACTCTGTTATACCAACGTGCAGGTTTCTTCCGTTTTATTTCAGACCGCCAGAGCAGAAAGATAATACGATAGGAATTTTATATGAAAATCTACGATAAAGTCCGAAAGAAAAGCAACTTGATTAAAAGGTCCCCGCCAAGGAATAAATTCTCCGCACCGGACCAGCAGCTGTGCTTAATTGTAATATGAAGACACTGTCTCAAGAAAAAATTCTCTGCGTCGGACCAGCTGCAATGCTTTATCGTCAACTAAAGATCTGTCTTTCAAGTATAAAGTCTCTTCGTTGGATTAGCCGCTTTGATGAACTGTGAACTGTCTGTGTCTGTGTCTGTGTCTGTGTCTGTCTCTGTCTCTGTCTCTGTCTGTCTCTCTTTGTCTCTCTCTCTCTCTCTCTCTCTCTCTCTCTCTCCAAGAATGAGATTTGGTGACTGAGGTCTAAATTGGTAGGATAACCTTAAATAAATTAGAGTAAAAAAGTAATTTTGTATCACATATAGGATCCGATATACTGTTTTCGTGCTGAAGTAGAAACATATCAAAGAAAAAATAAGGAAATATCTTTAAACAAAACACGTTCCAGGTTAATGCGCTCAATATTTTGAAATTGACATAGCATACAAAAAGATCCCTTTGTCTATAAATTTACATATTTCTACTTCAATCTTCTGGTATGCTATGTCGATTTCAAAATAGTGAGCGCATTAAAATGAAACGTGTTTTGTTTAAAGACATTCCCTTATTTTTCTCTGTAGATAGATTATCAGATAAAATGAACTCTATAATTTAGTAAAAAGACATTTATGTTCAAAGTAACCCCTTGATGGGATTTCATCAGAATTTACATTTCATAGATTTTAGAATTTTTGTACTTTGTTTAGCTGGTATTTTTAATTTACATTTTAATTGATTCAGAAACTGGCTTTTCGGCCTAAATGTCCAAACCCTTTTTAATATCTTAGTTTTTAACCGCATTACACTATGTTTTGAATTTTAAATTTGGGAACATGTGACGTTGTCTCTGTCTTTATTTAGACCAGTCTTTGCTTTCTTGTCCAAATGTTCTAAGAATTTACTGTGTCATTGGTTTTAACTTTATCCTATATGAGCCTTTAGGAGAAGGTGTAATAATAAAGTATGTACACTTAGTGAATACATACGTACAACATCACGTACCCGAAACGTGTCTAAAAATTAATAAGCATTGTGTAAACTAAACGGAGACAGTTGGTTTATACAGCTCGTTGTAGTGGTGGACTTAAAAACTCCAAATTAAGGTAAGATTTTCCCTTTTCTTTCAGTTCATCGTATATTGATATGATTAAAAATATAGATAAACTAAATCTAAAGCTCATTGAATCAAGAACTGTTTGCTTTGTTACAATAATTATTAATACATTAATTTTGTATTTTCGAAATTGTTATTCCTTATTTTACATAACACAATTATGATATATTCTGTTGTCTTTATATAATTTTTACGATTAACATTAATTTATTAATTTGATTTTGTTATTTTTTCTACAGAAAGCACTAGTTTCTTTATATCATAGTACGCGGAGAGTTTATCCCCATGTGTGTGTGTGTTTTCGGGTTTAACGTCTTTTTCAACAATTTTTCAGTCATATAAACGACGGTGTCTACTTGTAGCAGTGAGCACAATGCCCAGCTTTATAGTGCTGCCTCACTGGAATATCACGCCGCAGACAGGCGGCATGATTCCCCACCCAGTCACATTATACTGACCCCGGGCTGACCAGTCCTAGCACTATTCCCTTAATGCTGAGCGCCAAGCGAGGAAGCTGCTAGTACCATTTTTACGTCTTTGATATGACGCGGCCGGGGTTCGAATCCATGACCTCCCGCACTCGAAGTGGACGCTCTACCATTATCCCCATTACTTAAAAGAATATTTTACAGATTCCGAGCTCCGTTTTACAAGTAATAACTGCACACCTTCGGGTGGACTAATATCTTTATTTATTTATTTAATATATATTATATAAACTACTGCAGAGCTAGTTTATTGGGAAAATGATTGCAAAAAGTTATGATGTTAGAAATATGATTTAGACTGTCTGTTTTCAAAATATCTTAAATTTTCTTTTTTATTTTCAATTAGTTTAAACATGTTTTATTCCAGGTAGTTCATGTACAAATTAAATACACACATACTTGTTTGAAGAAGATAAGTAGGAAAGGATAAGAACGAAAGACACATAGTCTTATAGAACTCTTCTCCTTTGCGGACAAAATGATTTACTTATATTTGAGCTCTTAATTGTACTGGGATAATGAATATAGTCTTAAAAACGATTTAGTTGAACATGATTGTAACGACAAGTATAATGGATACATTACGCTTTTCAATTAGTGTTAGTAAACAATAAATCATGCAGCTTAAATGTTTAGAAAAAAATCTTAAACAGTCATTCCATTTTTTAGGGAAATCAAAAGAGTGAATTTTGAAAACAGGTGGTCTCTTGACACAGATAGATCTACACTTAGTCTATATATGGGCAAACGGGAAGAGAATATAGAGGTTTTTATAAACAGTTTTGAAAGGCCTTAATTTGGAGGTGGTCGTAAGCACAGCCTAGACTCTATACGGATTGACTATGTCCCGTTGAATGCAGTCAGATAATATTTAATGTATAATTATTGTAAATAGATACTGTTGTAATAGGTAAAGCTTATTTCTTCAGAATGAAGTTTGATAAGTTACCGACGGAGGTAGCTGACAACGGTCACGTGACAAGTATCAGTGGAGACATCCGGAGAGAAGTGGACCCTAATACACAATGTGGTATTGGGTCCTTCCGTCCTGCGTTCTTACAGGTAAATATTAAGCTGTATATATTGGCATCGTCAGTCTGTCTCAGAAAAAAGTAGTTTGATTTATTCTAATTTAATTATCATGAAACACTAAGTAAATTCCTTTCTTCTAGACAAGCATTTGTTCAATCCAAGCAAACCTTACTTGATACTGTAAAATCATTTAATTTCGTGGGCATGAAATTTCGTGGTTTTGGTCAAACCGGCAATTTCATGGGGATATGAATTCGTGGCTTTCAACTTCTGAATATAAAATGAATGGGAATTTTACTTGTTCGTTGGGATTAAATTTCGTGGATTAACGCAAGCACGAAATCCACGAAAATTAGTCCTCCACGAATATTAATGATTTCACAGTATATAGAAACTGATCCGGTCAAGTTTTGGCGGTACCTGTAATTAATTGATCAACTCATCTTATGGTGGTACGTGTAATTAATTGACCAGCGGTACGGTTTGGGTATCAACTCGCATTGAATCATGTATCCATGAAATGAGTGAAATAAAGGATTTTGACTTTGGCTAATTGATCAACTTATGTTATGGTGGTACGTTTAATTATGTTGTTAAATTTTGAACATATTGGTAGTAACGTAAACCGAAAAACAAAATAGGAACATAAAAACCACTATTTTAGAATCCTGATGGCACATTGACAAAACAAAGGTGGCTTTTCACAAATCCTGATGGCAAAATGATCTTTATAAATCCTAATGGTATAATGACATATCGAACGTGTTTTTTTACACATCCTGATAGCATAATGACAAAATGACATAACAAACTCAAAAAATACTTACTGCATTTCTAAACAAAGGCTCCTTTTTAATTCAAAATAAAACAAAGGACATTTGATAAAGAATTTCGGAAAGTCAAACGCAGTTATCAAAATGAAGTAAGAAAAGGCATAGCGGTAAAATTAGACATAAAATTCAACTGAATTCTAACGAAAGTTTAAAAAGTATAATACAAAAAATTCAAATGAATTCAGCCTTCCTGTGAGCAGAAACATATCTTAAAAGAATGGAGGTGCAATTTTGAAGTTCTAAACACTGAATGCAAAGCTGCGGTTGCCGTTAACGGAAGTTATACAAACTTTTTTGAAATCACTACCGCTGTGAAACAAGGGATGTAATCCCGACTTTGATATTTTATATATTTATTAACGACTTAGCAAGGGGATTTAATCACTAATGAACCGGCTGTTTGCTGACGACATAGTTTTGAGAGCACCAAGTGCAAAACCTCCAGCTGATGTTAGATACTTTTAAACCGCTGCTGCAGTAAAAATAAAATACAGGTCAATATAAATAAAACTGGAGAAGTACATTTTTGGAAGAAAACCAAATATAGAACTATTTTCATATTTAAACTGGATAGTTCTGTAGTTGAAATTTGTCAATTTTATTAATATCTTGGCGTTGCGCTTTATCAATTCTTTGGCTTTTCTGAAACAGCAAATGTTTTAACTGATTCTGCAAATCCTCATGGTGAAAAATAGCGTAATGACTAAATGACATAACGAAAGTGGTTTTCACAAAATTTATCCTGATGGCGTAACGACATGGTGACGAAACGAACGTGGTTTTCACAAAGCCTAATGACATAATTACGTAACGAGCGTAGTTTTCACAAATCCTAATGGCATAATGATATTACGAACGTAGCTTTCACAAATCCTAATGACATAATTACATAACGAGCGTAGTTTTCACAAATCCTGATGACATAATGACAGTGCGAACGTTGATTTTACAAATCCTAATGACATAATTACAAAACGAGCGTAGTTTTTACAGATCGTAATGTATAATGATATTACGAACGTAGCTTTCACAAATTCTAATGACATAATTACATAACGAGCGTATTTTTTCACAATCCCTGATGGCATAATGACGTTACGAACGTAGCTTTCACAAATCCTATTGACATAATTACATAACGAGCGTAGTTTTTCACAAATCCTGATGGCATAATGACGTTACGATCAATTAGACAGGTGATCAATATGTTCTGATAAGCACGGAAATATCTCAATATTTATGAAACTTGGGTAAAATATTATTGTTATATTCCAGGTTTTTGCCCGAATTGGTGCTTTCATCGGTATTTACAGTATCTCAGGACTGCTTACGTCAACACTGTCAGTTTATATCAACTCTCAGGTGAAGCAATTGAATACCATATACATAATTAAATGTTTGCCACTTCCAGATATTATTTCTTTCATTGTTGTGTTAACCTTCGTTTTATTATGGAAACAGAAGGAGAACTGAAACCAAAAGTACATTACCTGTTCTTCTCTGCAGAAGAACGTAATACCTGGATTGCCTTTTACAGCACCATGAAGTAATTCAATATTTGAGATTTCTCTATTATTTTTGTCTAAGTATATACATGTACCTATTGTAGTGTGTTAAACTACGAAAATGTAAAATCATGTTCGACACCATATTTCTCTTCATAACATTTGTAACCACATCATGTCAATTAAGGAGAGAGAGAACATGGATTCTCCAACACCCTATCCCCCGCCAAATGAACCATCAGAATAATTCAAATGGTAGTGATTCCGCAATGCCAATAGGCATTTACATGCCTAGGTGTTCTCGTATGCTATATCGACAAGTTTCATAACAACCAGAGAATGGCGGTATCGAAATTAGTTATTGAAAGTAACGCAATCAAACGAAAATTCCCGATTCTCATCACATATGAGCCGCGTCATGAGAAAACCAACATAGTGGCTTTGCGACCAGCATGGATCCAGACCAGCCTGCGCATCCGCGCAGTCTGGTCAGGATCCATGCTGTTCGCTAACAGTTTCTCTAATTCCATAGGCTTTGAAAGCGAACAGCATGGATCCTGACCAGACTGCGCAAACGCACAATGTTGGTTTCCTCATGGGGCGGCTCATATATCGTTGGTAAAGCGTAGTCTTCAGCAACGTTGTAGTGTAATGCAGGTATCTATGTTGGAGAAGCAGTTTGGCTTTAGCAGTGCAGAGACTGGTCTTCTCATGAGCTGTAATGACATTGGCTTTCTTTCATGTGTTATATTTGCTGGATTCATCGCTAGAAAGGTAATTTTGTGATTGTGTTTTATTGGTGAAAGACCAAATAAACCCCTGTAGGTATTGCTTCAAGCACGGACAGACACTTGGGCGGAACCCCTGCCATTTTGTCTTTCTCCTATTTTCCATGTTCGGCGCGTATACGAGCATGAAATTAAGCATGACCTTTACAGCTTTACAGGCATCTTACATATAAAAAAAGGTAAGTTTGTATAGTAGATATTTACAGAAGAATGACAAAATGTATAACAAATTTGTAATATAATTATGACAAATTTGCTGTACATATCTTAAGGAAGTTAAAGGATTGTGTTTAACGTATGTGTAAGTGTTTTGTTTCCTCCCATGGACACTGTTTTCATTGTTCCTTTGATTTAATAATTAAAAGCGTAATGATGTAGGTGTTTCTGACTACATGAAGTATTTCATCTCCGTTACCTAATTTCAAACTATTTCGCATGACTTCATGTAAGACAATTCACACGAGTCAAGATGAATCTAGCGTTCTTCAGTCTTTGAAAGTGATTTGGTTCAGCTGAATAAATTGCTACTTTATGTTAAAGGTACATATTCCGAGAGGTTTGGGAATCAGTACAATTTTATTTGGCGTATGTGGAGTAATGTGTGCACTACCGTACTTTATGCAAGACCATTCTGCGTATGAAATCGAGAATAAACCAGCAGGCCTTGGCATGTCAGACAATATGACCGTTGTCAGAACTATGGGGCGGAAGGTTCCAATGTGCGGAAACGAGACTTTGAACGGTGAAGATGGATGTAACGCGGCAGCAGGTAGCGCGCAGGCAACAGCAAATATCCAGCAACTTCATATCAAGAAGGTAGCATTCAGCCTCATTGCTTTTGGAATGGTAAGAAACGTTTTGTACGTATTTTAAACCGGTATTTCGTGTTTTCAAAACAATAGTGCCTTAAACAATCCACAGTTAATATTATAGCCTAACAGCTCCTTTGTTTTTACCTATCAGCCGTTAACGTTCTATTTCTCCGCTAATTAAAGGCATTACATCTAATAATTTTAAACCATATTAATCTTCGGATTGGATGTGCATGCCCAGAACTGGTACATGTAATGCATAAGTATCTGTCTGTTTTGACAGACTGATCTGATGAAGGTCAGAATCTTCAAGCGAAAAATACTTCGCATAATATGTTTTAATTATAAAATATATGTGAAATGTTATCAAGTGTGTTTGGACTATTTTAATGACAGGTATTCCAAGGTGTTGGAAAGTCTGTAAGATACCCATTTATTACATTGTACGTGGACGATGCTGTAGATAAACGAAAGACCGGATTCTATATGGGTATACTAACCGGAACTGGAATCTTTGGTCCTGCACTTGCCTACCTTATTGGTGGACTGTTCAGCAAAATATATGTAACACTTGAACGTATGCTTTATTGTACTTTATTTGCTAAATGTATCTTATTTCAAACGATATTTCAATTAGATAATATCATCAGGATTGAGTAACATTTTCCAGCACTGATGTATGACTTTCACATAAATTCACTTCATGCATTATAACAAACACTTATGAATAATATAAAAGTATCATTTTCCAAAAGAAAAAAAACATGAAAATTCGTATTTTCAGTAACCAATTAACTGCAGTAATCTAAATTCTGATTTGTATAATAATCATCTCTTTCCAAGCCCTGTAAATGTGGTGCTGAGAATGAAAATGCTGAGCATTATTTTTTCACTTGCAAACGATATAGCACTTGTCAATGAGCCTTTCGTCCTCTTAGCGCAAAGAAACTCTTATTTGGCATTGATACTTTAACAGAATCCCAGAATGAAATATTGTTCAAAGAAGTACAAACTTATATTAAGGAGAGCAAAAGATTTAAATAATAAAAATCACTAACTCGAGTTCACCATATAAAATGTAACTGTTGCAAATTTACTTAGCGAAAACTAGGGGCGGTGGAGTCAGTACTAGCAGCAACTGAACAATGGTATAACTTCCTATTTATTTGTTTATTTCTTGATTATCTTGTTTTCGTATTTTTATAACATTCTATTAGATATCTAACAAAATAATTATTTAACTTCTTTTCAATGCATATTTTTCAAAATCTTTAATTGTTAAAATCTTGAAATTGTACAACCAACCATACAACCATAACACATTGCTTTTGCGCTACTTATAGGCTGACTATTCTGGGGAAGGCCCTAGATAATGTTGGAATAACTTTCGGCCCAACCCATTTGTATGTTTTTTTATTCAATGCTTGTATAAATATGATGTAAACATGTGTGAATATATATGTATATATATAATAAGATATGATTAAACTTAAACCATTTATTGCATTTATGAAAATAAAATAACAAAATATTTAACCGAGTATTCTTATTGGAAAATAGGTATATGTTGTATGATTTTGGAAGGGAGCCTGTAATTCAATGACTTGTAGCGATATCCTTTTGCTTTTCCCATTCATTATGCACATGTGGTATATTTTGTTATAAATGTATTGGAATGTTATTTAACTGTAGTACTGTTTAAAAACGTGGACATGATTTAAAAACAAATGCAAATATTTTCTTATATGGGCCAGTTAATAGAATCAAACAGTGTCACACAAATCACTGATGGTACCTGCTATTGCTGCTAATCAATTTGTGAAATACTGGAAAGATGTGAGAGACATCTGAGGAATTCTTAATATAAACCATACACATTCAGCGTTTGTTTCAAAATAAATGCCATTGTTTACATACACATTGTTTTAGTCTTTAAGCGATAGTTTTGGTCCTTTTTGATTATTTGTGACGAAATCTACATTATAACTTACACCGACGATTTTTTACTGTAAATACATAATAAGATTGTTTCCAAATCATTTAGTCTTATAGATTTCTTTCTAAAGCTTTTGGACACTGCCTGCCATTGATTATATACACACTAATTTAGTCCTTACCAGTTATGAGATTATTGTGCAAAAATGCACCACAAATGCACCTCAGAATGTTAGTCCTGCGGTCACTATACTTTAGTAGGTATATACAATAAAGCACGTAAAGATTCATAAATAATCACCCCTTCTCTTATACTCAAAAGTTCGCTATACATAACAGCAGGTTTCGCAAAAGTGCTGATCAGACTGCCTAACATTCGGGCCAACAAACTTGTCAGACCGACAAAAAAAGTTGTAATTTGGGAACTGATTTTAGTTTTGATACATATATTTGTAACAATCCTTGCAGATTTTTCTAAAAAAATGAATTTAGCAGAAGTGGGAGAGGAGAGCAGTGTCTTTTTAAAAACAAGTTGAATGTTTCAATACTTCTATTAATAAAAATGTAATGTTGGCATGAATTTTTGGCAATCAGGTTTAGGCTGAAAGAAACTGAAATGTTCGTTTTTTGAAAAAAATATATCATGGAACTGTTAAAATTAAAAAGCATTTCATGATATCAAAGTGGTTTAAACGGAAAGAAACACGACATCTAACACCACTGTTAAGAAATTTAGATATGTATGAAATGTTTCTTCATTTTGAGAACATTTGGTACGAAAAGTTTAAACGTTAATCAGCAATTTGGATACGAATATTTTTTTCCAAATTATTTAATGTTGAATAATATAATAATATAATTGGAATAATAGAAGGACGAAACAGGAATTTGTTTATCATTGCCAATTTTTCACGATAGATTAAAGTTTAAAATAGTTAGATCTCTTAACTTTTAAGTTGATCAAAACAATTATCTGATAAATTGCTACAGATTGCCGTTTCAGAAAGGCCATTATAACTATCATCATCAACCTACAAATGGATAAAATTGTAAGACAGTAATACCTTCCTTGAACTGGCTTATTCAAAGCGAGCCTCCAGCATTTTTTTGATTGTAATTTTGGGCGACCTGTGGGTTTCCGTTTTTTCTACGTTATTAGCTACGTGATCTCTATGATAGTTATATGGTATGATACGATGATAAGGAACAACCACTGGCTAAATATCATCGCTCCTGTTCCGTCTTTTGTTCACGTGACCATAAATTTGCATATTTGTATTCATACACCTGATTGTTCTATTTTTTTATTTTTTGTGGCCGAATTTTGATTGAAATGGTTTTATGGTATATCTGGCAGCACTGCATATAATAATTGTTTTTCTGGAAAGACTTGAACTATTTTAAGAGTTGTTGTTAGGATGATCTTAAGAACTAGCAGATTCCTCACACTTAGTGTACATTATGACACTGGTGGCAGCAGCCACCAAAACTAAGACGTGCATTTGAACTTGTCAGATGAAAGTCACCGTTAACACAAAGTAGTAATCAAGCCTTCTGTATTGTTAGGCAGTCCGAAAATAAATTGAATAGCATTTTTTAAAACAATTTTGACAGGAATATTTTCCGTTGTTTGTTCTATCTGTTTCATATGACCTATTGCAATATTCAGAATGTTCTAATGATTAGACTAATATAAACAGTAAAGAATTAAGAAAACACACTTTTGGACAGTTTTTTCAGTTTTGTTAAAATTCAAAAGTATCGATATCATAGTGCCTTTTTGGGGAGACTGCTTAATTATGTCTGAACCTTTACATCAAATGACATGCCATGAATATACTACCACTTTAGATTTCATACTGTTTGCCGGGTTGTAGTGATGAATATAGCCAGTCTATCCCTCTGATCCGTGACATACCGTGCAAAGCATGGTTGCAAATTATCTAGATACATGTACACTGCTGACTAGTGTACAAAATAAACACACTACAACTAATGCGGTCTCAATCAAATCGAGTCTGCAATATTCACTATTAACCTTGTCATCAGTGCTTCCGAAGGATCTACTTTTCAGATTTTGTTAACATATTATGTTATTAAGTATATATCTATTTCAAGAATTTTACAAAAGCAGTTTATAATTTTAAGTTTTATTTATCAATAACATCCTTATATCTTTTAACGATGTTTCAGCAAATAACTTCTTATTTACACTACAGTATGTTCTTTGACTTTTTATGCCTCGAAGGTGGGCATATTAAAATCGCCTTGTCCGTCCGACCGAAATTTTGTAAATTCTTGTCCGGGCTGTAACTCTGCCATCCATTAAGGAATTTTGAAATAGTTTGGCATAAACATTAACCTTAATGAGACGACGTTTCGTATGTAATACTCAGACCCCTAGCTACAAGGTCAATTCACACGTCAAAAAGTCAAACTTTAATAGGGTCTGTTTCGTGTCCGGTTCGTAACTTTGCAATTCATCAAGAGGTTTTGAAATTACTTAGCATAAATGTTAACCTTAATGAGACGGCGTGTCATGGGCAAGACCCAGACCCTCTAGCTCCAAGATCAAGGTCAGACTTAGAGTTCAAATGTTAACAGGATCTGTTTTTGTGTCTGGTCCATATTTCTGCCATCGATGAAGGGATTTTGGAATACCTTAGCATAAATTGTAACCATAATCAGACAATGTGTCATGCGCAAGACCCAGATTCCTTGCTCCAAGGTCAAGGTCATACTTAGAAGTCATAGGTTAAAAGAACATTTTTCGTGTCCGGTATATAGCTCTGTTATCCATGAAGGGATTTTAAAACAACTTGGCATAAATGTTTATCATAATGAGGCAATGTGTTACGCTCAAGACCAAGACCACTAGCTTCATGATCAAATTTACACTTAGAAGTCAAGTCAAAGTTTAATAGGGTTTGTTTCATGTCCGGGTCGTAACTCTGTCATTCATCAAGGAATTTCGAAATTACTTGGCATTAATATTACCTATAACGAAGAAACGTGTCATGCATAACAAAAATACCACTATCTCTAAGGTCAAGATCACATTTAGAGGTTGACAGTTATATGGTGTGTTTCTTGTCCGTTCCATAACTCTTCAATCGATTAAAATTACATGGCATAAACGTTCCCTATATTGAAATGACGTGTCAGACACAAGCCCAAGACCCCTGGCTTCAAGGTAAAAGTCACACTTAGGCTTAACATTGTATCTTTCTTGTGCGGTCAATAACTCTGCCATTCATCAGAAATTACTTGTCACAGTTCTTCCCTATGATGAGCTGGTGTGTCATGCTTAAAACCCAGACCCTAGCTCCAAGGTCAAGTTTACCTTCGGAGAACTTGTTTTATCTGGTCGCAAAATGAGTCATACCTAAACTATTCTGGCATATTTTACGCAGACAACTGTAGCTTTGTGGGCACACTTCGGGGGCGTTTGTCACTAATAGTGCCAGCTCTTATATGAGCTTCAATTCTAAATGCTTAGTATAGTTTTAGAGTTATGTATACTTGTACTTTTTCCTATAAAATGTCAAGGTCAGTAGTGGCTATTGTTAAGTTACCTTAAAGACACACCACAAAATAACTGTAATTTTTTGTATTTCCATGATGGTAATTATACATTTTTTATATGGTGAAATGAGAAATATCAAGTATCTATTTACAATTTGACAGTAACAGATATAGGGCTAAGACAATGTATTTAATGTCTAAATATATTATTTAATTAATGTAGTAATAATGTCTTGAATGCCGATGGATAAAAATAAATGTTATAGCCTATAATTAACGGTTAATGCGAACACGATAATGTAACATACCGATAGCCACACGAGAACTACATGCAGATATAGACATGCCACAGTTCGCTACTGCGAAAATATAAAGTGGTAATGTTTGACTGGGAATTCTTGGCATGACAATCACTTTATTATAATTTTAGCGGTCGACATCACACCATCGGATCCACGATGGATTGGTGCCTGGTGGTTGGGATTTTTAGTGTTTGGCGCATGCGCAATATTCTTTAGTATACCAATCATGTGCTTTCCGCGGAAACTGAAATCTAAAAGTAGAATGAAAGACCTGGAACTGACAGAGAAAAAAGTCAAGTCAACTGAAAAGAAAACAGTGACGCAGACATTGAAGCATGAGTTAAGAGGTATACGTGCATATTATATAGAATATATGCGATCTTAGATTTACTTTATGGCTTCATACATGTGTAGTTTATAAAGGCATTCAAGCGTATCGCAAGCCGTTTTGCTATTTGTTCGATGACTACAGGAAATACTTAAAGCTATCAGTTAAGGGCAAAGAGAAGTCTTTTTAATGCCAAGACATAGTATTATATGAGACAACACTACAATTTTAAGATCTGTTCAAGGCTGTTTAGCAGATGTCTCTTTGTGTAAAAGGGATTTGTCTTTATGTTTGAAAGCTAGGATTTACACATAAAGGGAACACACTCTTTTGTTGTGACGAACAAGACCCAGCAGTGTTGCTCTGTACTTAAAAGTTTTATCAGATAGCTTTAAAACGTAAAATGCAAGCAGTAAAAAGCAGAAAAAGTAGCATAACAAAACGAAAAAAAAAATTTTGGTCCCATTACACTCAACTTCTGGACCGATCAGAAACGCTGAAGGTAATTTGCAACTTGCGGTTGTTACTTTTTGGCCAGTTGAATTAAAAATCGAAATCTGACAGCATTCGAGGACTATGTGATTTCCCATTCCATTAAGATGGTAGCTCAATACAAATAGTTTTGAGCAGATATCTCTTTTGGTTTAATAAGAGCTATAGCACTTTCGCCAAACAACATATCTGACAAATGTTTTAAAGATATTCAAAGTCTGGCTGATCTCTCATTATCATTTACAGTAACTGCTAACTCTATTACAAAGAGCGATCAGTCACAGAACAGATATATCTTTCAGACTATAACTAAGAGATATCGCTATAAATAAACAGTTCTTGTAGTCGCTGAATCAATAGTAATACGCATACGTCAAATGCATTAATGTTTCTTCAAACTCCATGAAAACGTTTTATTCTATTTTTTGCATTTTTATTTTGTCTTTCTTAAAATTTCCACTAATTGAAGGGATAGTATTATTCTGAAATATTCTTTTAAATAACTGGATCGTCCTTGAAAATGCAATCGTTCAAAATGTCAAAATATAGACTCAGGTAGAAACGAATTTTAATTTAAATTCGAGCTAATTTTTTACACTTTTTCCTTCAGATTTCGGGCAGACCATTGAACGTTTATTGCGTAATCCTGTTTACGTAACTCTAGTTTTATCATCGGTTATCAATCTAGTGGGCGTGGCAGGGGTGTTATCGTTTATGCCGAAGTATCTAGCTGCCCAGTACACAGTACCGTTGTGGCAGGCAAATATCATCCTTGGTAAGGTACTTCTGAAATTTTCCGCTTTTTTAAGAACAACGACAACGATCAAAGAGGACTAGCGAAGTTCCAAAAAGGCAACCTCCAGACAAAAAAAAAACACTTAACAATGAACGGATGTGCAAATGATAAATATTTACACAAAAATATGTAAACAAAGTAAAACAATGATAAAACAAACAAATAAGGAACACAGTGCGGCACCGCCTTGGAACGGTCAGTGGCAAAACGAGAATGGGGAGTTTGATCGCACCAAACTTCACTCTTAACCCATGTCATT
The DNA here is from genome assembly GCF_021730395.1 of Mercenaria mercenaria. Taxonomy (NCBI): domain Eukaryota; kingdom Metazoa; phylum Mollusca; class Bivalvia; order Venerida; family Veneridae; genus Mercenaria; species Mercenaria mercenaria. The sequence continues at coordinate 44,891,752 of NC_069376.1, read as the reverse complement.
TTCTAAAGTTTAACGACAGTGTGAATAAATGCACCCTTCCTTTTGAATCTTAAAACGAAAGCAAAATCCTAAATTGAATATTGAGTAAACCGTTATACCTCTGTACCATGTTAAATTCATATTTATGCTGAAGTACCTGTCAGTGCCTTGATTTAAAATATTGCTGTCAGCTTGCAAATATGATTTTATTGTCGTATTTCTATGTTCTACATTTGTTGCAGCGATGACGAAACGATTTCATTTGACGACTTCGATTAGGCACGATTTTGGCATTTATTTTTAGACTTTCGTAGTGAAAAAGATTGGTTTCGTCATACTGTCTGCAGTATTAGAGAATCTCTCTCGTTTTAATATGCCTATTCTTTCCTTCCATTTTTCAGCTTTTAGTTATATTGCTGCTGTGGCGTTGGGTTCTTTTCTTGGTGGCGTAATGTCTCGTAGAATTGAAATGACTCCCCAGAAAACAGTAAAGTTGCTGCTCATATTCTACGCCATTAATTTCATTTGCGTGTGTAGTGGATTTGTACTCGGATGTGATCAACCAGCGTTAGTAGGAGACAATGGGAAAAGGTATGATAAAAGTTTGCAAATGAAAACTATTGAATGAAATACATAATACACGTATTAGCAAAGAAAGTCGGCTCTAGAATGACTCAAGTGGCCTCAATCCATACAATATACATATTCAGTCACATCATAGTTTTTGTACAAGATTTGCAATGAGAATATTATAGAAAAATTAGGCTCTTCTTTTTATGTGTGAAATTATTTTTCTAAACTTCCAACTTGTTTTACAACATTTCTTTTCACTGACTTAAACATGTCACGTGAAATACTGTAGTGCAAAGAAAGAGATATTTACTTAACTAGCATAAAAATTGCAGAAAAAGATATAAATTGTTCATACTTTAAATACATATTTGTTTAGCTAAACAAAAAAGACATTTAATCTTAGAAAACAGAGTCTCTAAATTAAATTAAATAATGTTTTAATACCATAGCATATGCCACCAACATAAAAATTTCTGCCATCCGGTTATATAATTACTAACACTTTAAGAGCGACTGTTTGGTTTTTTTTTCTAATCCAATTTACTGAATTACATAAAACGACGCAAAACAGTTTTGAAATCAAAGTATTGTATAGTTTTAAGTAATGCTAAAAATAGATATTCTTTATTTCTCGTAGTGAGACGTCCTCATTGTACAAATCCGTGGAACAGTCCTGTATACAAGGATGTACCTGTGATGACGAGAAATATTTTCCGGTGTGTGGTGATGACGGACGTTCTTACTTTAGTCCCTGCCATGCTGGTTGTACAGAGAAAAGCGCAAAGGTTAAACATTTTACTAATATACATTGTAATATAATTCAGTGCAATAACATGAAATATTACCGTTATTAACACCGTGCTGTTTGAAAGAATAACATCAACTTACTCTTCGAATTTTGTACAGAATTCCGATAAGCATCCTTAAGCCATATACATGTATGTGGCCTCGTGCCATAAGTTTCTCCCAAATCGAATGTACACATGCATTGAATGTACACTATTAAACCTTGATCAAATCAAATCCTAACCTTTGGTCAGTATATTTAAGAAATAATAAGTTCCCAAGAGTGGTTTATTGTAGAATAACCCGTATTTTGAGTTCTTATGTGTACAATATATCACGAAGGCCTTCGTGATATATTGTTTCGCATAAGAACGAAAAACTAGGGTTTTCTACGATAAATCACACTTGGGAACATGTTATTTCGATTCTAACACGACATACTGGTATCAACAGTGATAGAAAAAATGGTAACTATTTTTTACGACCGTGCTACGCACCTGGATCGGATGACGTCATTGCACGCGACTGGTTTATTGCAGAATAACCGGAGATAGATTTTGATCTACATGTATGTAGGTTACTCGCTGGTCGTGTTAGAATATGCACTCAATACGTGCGTACATCTAATAGGTGCGTATTAATGTTTGCGGCCTTCATATATGAAGCTATTGATGGAAGAGGTGAATGATAAAGAACCTACAGCTTTAAAAACTTCCTTTAGTTAAAACCTATATATTTAATATCGATTGTAGAAAAACTTGTTATCAGTTACAGCGGGCATAGTATTCAAGTCGTAACACTCCTGACTACGAAACCAGGGATTGTAAGTTCGGGACACCGCTCGTCCATTACAAACAAATTGAAATAAGAGTCCCGTGCTGTTTCCTGTATTTCTACATGCGCCTTGGTTTAATAGACTGTAGTGAAGGCGATTCTGTCTGAATTCGAACCCGCGGCACTCCGGATCTGGAGCCTGACGTTATACTCTTGCATCACGGTTTATCTCCTTTACTAATCATTGCATCAGTTTAAAATAATAACTTTTCACAAGTTACATATGGCAGCTCCGGGGTAATCTGAGTATAAATATTTAAACATTTATTTTAAGCAATTAAGTCCACGTATATTATAATGCATTTTTCTGTGATCTCTTTACAGTCATTCACGAACTGCACGTGCATTCCTTCTGGCCACGCTGTGCCAGGGCTATGTGATCAAGGGTGCTCTGCTAAACTGTACCTGTACGCTGGTTTCACATTCATAGGAAAGCTTTTCGATGCCTTCAAAATTATACCGACGTTTCTTGCAAAAATAAGGTAATGGTTTAAAGATGAAGGTATATTTGCATTCTCAGATTTCATAAGATTAACTTCTTCTTTCCATTGAAAGGGGCTGCCAGAAAGCAACAAGTAAAACCCAAAAGCATTTTGGCAGTGTTTGGCCAAAAGCCTAATGCATACTATGGATTTAGTCTAGTAAACAGCAACGAGTCTGTAAAAACTGTTGACTGGCCAACCATTTTATATGTGTTTCATGACTTGACATCAGACAGAAATTTCAACATTTTTTCCCATTTATTTACTTAAGCCCAGCATACCTTTTCTGAACTATTGCCCAAGCTATGGAACGGCATAACAACAGGTGATATATAGAAATTTTTAACCACTAACACCATTTCTTTGACAAACAGTTTTACGATTTTCATATCTTAATACGTTCAGATTCAGCAAATATATTGACGTTGAAAAAAGAAAACTGTTGCTTTTGCACAAAGTATTAACTCTCCAACTTGATTATGACCTCAATAAGCCAGGGCAGACTGAATCTCAAAAACACGTGGCCGAATTTCAATGAAATTTTACAGTTGCGCATACTCTACGTGTTTTTCGATTGAATGGCTTTTCACTGAGTCATGCATCTGATTTTTTGTGCCCCCCCCCCCACCCCCCACCCCCCCCCCGCCCCCAAATTAATTTAAAGTTGCCTTTGCCCGTCCGTCTGTCCGTCCGAACTTGTATCATTCATATCTCAAAAGATATTTGACCTAGACTCATCAAACCTCACAGGATTGTTGTTCAGCACGAGAAGCAAGCACCAGGGGTCTTAATTTGGATCTCACACAGTCAGACCAGAGTTATGGCCCTTGTCTTAGTCTAAAATAGGCATAAAAAGGGCCTAATGTTGTGTTGCATGTATCTCAAAAAGTATTTGACCCAGTATTAATAAACATTACAGGAATATCATTTAGCATGTGAAGTTGTGCATCTGGGGTTTTATTAGAGATATCACTCAGTCAGACCAGAGTTATTGCCTTTGACTTACTAACAAAATATGCTTTAAAAGGCATAAAAGTTGTGTCGCACATAAAAAGTATATTATATAGGGTCATGAAACATCATAGGAATATTATTCCGCATGTGAAGTGTGCACATGGATTTTTATCAGTCAGACAAGAGGTATGGCCCTTGATTGACAAAAATATGCATAAATGGGATACAAGTTTGTGTCATTTGTATTTCAAAAAGTATTTGACTTAGAGTCATAAAACATTGGGTATTGTTATATAGCAAGTGAAACTGCGCACGTGGTGTTCTGTTTGGGATTTCACTCAGCCAGATTGGAGTTATGGACTTTGACTTAGTGAAAATTACATCTTTCACATGTGAAACCCGTTCTGTATTGCAGGTGTGTTGAAGAAAGAGATCGAGCTGCAGCATCGGCATTTTCCGGATTCTTAACTTCCGCACTAGGTACTGTTATCTTTTCCTTTAGTCTGTATTTAACATGCGGTCTTAAGATCTAATCTAAGGTTATATGTTACATGGAGTTTAAAAAGCATTGCTATGAAAATAAAATTTTGTCCCGACAAAAAAACCCACAAAAAAACAACATTTTAATCAACAGCAACACCTGGACCATTTGCACAAATAAGCTTGGACAGAGCACCCTTTACAGTTGATCTGTAATAAGAAAATGTACTGCGAATATTGAACATGGATTTTTATCGTAATTAAATAATGTTACATTGATTTCAATTTCTGTGCCATAGTCTAACTGCTTGTTTATTTCTTTTTATTCTTCTACTTTTCTTCACTTTATTTACTCTACTTAACTTTCTAACTTACTAAACAAATAACTAACTCAGTTTATTTCACTTAGTACTCACTGACTCAAAACCTCGTTTACTCGCTCACTACATCTCACATTAACTCACTCACTTGCTCATTAAAAATCAGTCATTCACTCACATAATTTGTAATTGTAAATTAGCTCAGATTTATTCATGTTATCAGATGTATACAGGTCCATATCATTACAGGTTGGATGCCTGGTCCAGTTATCTTTGGTGCTGTAATTGACGGAACGTGCACTTTATGGAAGTACACGTGCGGAGAACGACAATCATGTTTTCTGTACGACATCGTATTTTTCCGTAACGCTATTCATGGTTACGCAACGGTAGCGACGGCAATTGCGACGCTAATTGTTGCTATGTTGTACATCTACTTCCGGCTCAAAGGAATTACAGAATGGCGGGAGGGAGAAAAGATACACGAGTTGGACAAAACTGTGACCGTGGAAAACGGAAAGGATGGACATGTAAGGAAATAGATTACGTTTTAGCGACACCGATTATTGGCTACAAAACATACACATTTCATGAGTATATTAATCTTACATTTATTTCTTAAATTTATTTATTTTATTAGACTTAAAGAGATAAATATATCCAAATAATCATGAATGTCATCATTAATATCAATTTCATTTACCGGGTATTGATTGGTAAGGTGCTTTAATAAGGCGTTTTTGTTTCCAGATTTACAAACCAATGGAGACCACTAATGACTGAGGAGAAAAAAAGAGAGGGACACTTTTCAAACGTGTGGTTCTTTATATGGATGCCACATTAATATTTTAACCTTTAGCCTGCTAAATTTCTAAAATGGACTGGTCTATCTTTCGATTTTGGCAGTAACACTTATCATTCAAAGGGGTGTTCACGGAAAATTTACCGATTGAATGGCTAAATGTTAATCAAGCAAAGAATAAGCACAGGGTACTAAATGTTGGGCAGTTCTGTTAGTGCTGATTATAGACTTAGTACAGTGTAAACATTTAATTGCACCGACCGAAAATTGTGTGGTTTTGGCAAAAATGCATACTTCCGTGCGGACATGGAATCGTCGATTTATGAATATTATTTCTATGGATTTTTATGTCTGCAGGTATTTACTATTGTGGATTGACGCAACTATTAATTCTACGAAAATTAGTACCAAAGAATTACAATGAGTTCTCAGTATATGAAAAATTTTAATTCAACATACACAGACCGTCAAAAGCAGGTAGTTCAGTAGTTATTAGATATCAAAATATGTTGTTTAATGTAATTTGACAATGCCGTAAGTTTGAATAACGATATTTCTTGATGCTACTCGATTTCTTACAAAGAGTTGTGGAATTTTTTTTATATATATCTTGGATGCGTTTATATTCGGTCTTTATAAGTAATGTTTATGATTTTCACATACCATGTTAAATCGGTCAAAGCATATATTGATAGATTGCATGTTCTTCGAACATTTTCCAAAGAAATAAACATGAGGGCCAAGATGGCCCTAGGTCGCTCACCTGAGAAGCACACTGTTACACACCATAACAGTGTAAACATGTTTGACCTAATGATTTCATGGAAAAAATATTCTGACCAATTATCATTAAAATTAGAGCAAAAAATCTTGAGTATAAACAAGTATTTTCTTTGATCTGACCTAGTGACCTAGTTTTTGACCCCAGATGACCCATATTCAAACTTAACCTAGAGTTCATCAAGGCTATCATTCTGACCAAATATCATGAAGATCAATTGAAAAATACAGCCTCTATCGCATACAGAAAGTTTTTCTTTGATTTGACCTAGTGACCTAGTTTTTGACCCCAGACTACCCATATTCGAACTTGACCTAGATTTCATCAAGGCAACCATTCTGAACAAATATTATGAAATCCAGTGTAAAATGCAGTCCCTATTGCATACACAAGTTTTTTCCATTATTTAACTTAGTGACCTAGTTTTTAAACCCAGCTTATCCATATTCAAACTTGACCCAAATTTCATCAAGGCTATCATTCTGACAAAATTTCATGAAGATCAGTTGAAAAATACAGCCTCTATCACATACACAAGGTGTTTCTTTGATTTGACCTGGTGACCTACTTTCTGAACCCATATGACCCATAATCGAACTCAATGTAGATTTTATCAAGGCAATCATTTTGACTAAATTTCTTGAAGATCAGTTGAAAAATACAGCCTCTATAGCGTATACAAGTTTTTTCTTTGATTTGACCTGGTGACCTCCTTTTTTATCCAAGATGACCCATATTCAAACTTGACCTAGATTTCATCAAGGCTATTATTCAGACTTAATTTCATGAAGATTTATTGAAAAATACAGCTTCTATTGCATACACAAAGTTTTTCTTTGATTTGACCTAGTGACCTAATTTTTGACCCCAGATGACCTTTATTCAAACTTGACTAAAATTTTATCAATGCAATCATTCTGACCAAATTTCATGAAGATCAATTGAAAAATACAGCATCTATCGCATACACAAGGTTTTTCTTTGATTTGACCTAGTGACTTAGTTTTTAACCTCAGATGACCCATTTTCGAACTCGACTTAGATTTTATCAAGGTTATCATTCTGACTAAAATTCATGAAGATTAATTGAAAAATACAGCCTCTATCGCATACACAATGTTTTTCTTTCATTTGACCTAGTGACCTAGATTTTGACCCCAGATGACCCATTTTCAAACTCGACCTAGATTTTATCAAGATTATTATTCTGACCAAAATTCATGAAGATTAATTGAAAAATGCAGTCTCTATCGCATACACAAGGTTTTTCTTTGATTTGACCTAGTGACCTAGTTTTTGAGCCCAGATGACCCATTTTCAAACTCGGCCTAGATTTAATCAAGGTTATCATTCTGACCAAATATCATGAAGATCAGTTGAAAAATTCAGCCTCTATCGCATACACAAGCCAAATGTTGACAGACGACAGACGACAGACAGACAGACAGACAGACGACAGACGCAGGACATCGAGCGATCAGGAAAACTCACCTGAGCATTGCTCAGGTGAGCTAAAAATCGAAAATTTGACCGTCAGTATACTAACAAGTAAAGCTACTCGCCCACAATTTGGATGAAAATTTCCAACATGTTCTTTTCCACCAGAATGTGTATATGACACTGAAAAATGATAAAGTGGGTAAAAATAAAAGTAAAATATTGGTAAAATGCAAGAAGAATGTAAAGTTTCTACATTATTTCAAAAGCGTTGCAACGGTATACTACTTTCTACATAAATATTGGTTATTTATAAGAATATCTTGCAAAAAAGCATTTGTCATTAAGATTTTACCACTAGTCACTATGAGAGTACTCAATTTTTATGTATTTTGATAGGAATTGTTTTCACCTAAAATGTTTGGGTTAGTCTCTTTAATATTCTTGTACTGTAATCGTTGTCATATTTGTATACTTGGAATGTAAGACAAGTGAAATGAGAATAATTATGTTCTGTCTCCGCCTCTTATTTTTCCATTAAAACAGCCTGCTTCAGAAAAAAAAATGTGAGAAAAAAAATCAGAAAATGAAATCTACTACAGTATCAATGTTTAATTTATTTAAAATACTTGTTTTAGACACTAAAGTATTTTAATTCTCGACGATCGTGGAATAATTTAACACTATAGGAGGTACATAGTCTTATGATCCGTTGTTAGTGGGTAATACGTTGATCTAGATAGGTTATAGGAGTTAAATAATAAATAAAGGTTACAAAATACTTTCTTTTGATATATATCAATGTTATCAGGCTCGGCAGATATAGCCTTAAAGGGTTCGGTAAACCTCACCCCTTCTAGCCTACGTATCGGCAGCGGCTTAGCCTTTAGGAAAGCAATAGCAAACCACTGAAGAACTAATACATATCTAATTCTTTTATTTCATATGCATCTAATACACTGAACAAGTGACATAAATTTGTTTTTAAGCCAGAATCCTCGTTATTGAACTTTTAAACGCGATGAACCACATAAGCTGATTTTTCTGTTAAAAAGAGTTAATATTTTGGTATCCTGAAAGGATGCCCTATTAAGAAAGTACAGTTTCTTTTTGTATTTGACCTTTAGTATTGGGTTTATGTTGATAAGACATTGTCCCAGATTTCTTATCAGCAGTAAGGTAAGTAAGAGCTGTGAAGCTATTTAATTTTATTAGTTATTAGACAAAGAAAACAATGAAGAGTACAGTAGGGCTGCTAATTTTGTTTGTTTCTGTAACGAGCGGGATTCTGTTAGAAAGCGGCAACAGAAATGTGACAAAAGTTTTAAAAGTGACAAACGGGGGACAGTATGGGTATTGGTCAGCTGCGGAATATTGTCCACCGGGAACGTTTGCATCAGGTTTCAGTATGAAGGTAAGATCTGGGTTATTTTTACTGTCACCGTTACTGAGCTACTGTTGCTTTTTTTTTTTTTTTTTTTTTTTTTTTTTTTTTTTTTTTCGGTTTTTGAATGTGTTTACAAGTACAAGACTGGTTTTACTTTTATAATTTATGTTAGAATATACATAATTAAAACGAGAATGTAACAGGGTCTTCAGATTTTATATATTTTATAATAGAGGGTATAAAACCCATTCCATGTAATAAAACAACTTCTGTTATTGTAAATTTATGTACCTTTTCTGCTGAAAGTGTAAATCTGATTACTTTTTTAACAGATTTTCAATGTTTTCCGCAATAAATTAATAATTATTATTTTATTAATTAATTATTTTAAAGGCAAAATAATTTTTTATCACAAAATATTTTCCTATTTTAAGAACGAGGCTGACCAGTTTAACGGAGACGACACGGCTCTTAATGCTATCAAGCTAACGTGTACCGATACTTCAGGACATGCGCAGTTAGGTTACCAAGTAACTTCCGGTGAAGGACCGTTTGGTTCCTGGTCGAAGGAAGAAAAGTGCCAGCAGCAATCTGGCATGCATAATTTCCTTGTAGGATTCTCTCTACAAGTTGAGGGACCGGTGAGTGACGGACCTTTACAAAATTAGTTTAATGTAAATTCGCCGTGCCTTCTCTATCTCCTGAAATTATTTACATGAGAATATTCTCCAGAAATAATCAGGGGTAAATTCAGACTGAAGCATACATTAAAATATGTACAGTCAGGTGGTCTTATTTAACGCTTACAGTCGCATACATGCGGCATATATAACAATAGAAGTATATAGAGCCAGCTCTGTCAGGGATAGGCATCAACAAAATGTGATAAGATTTGATCTGTCACTGAACTTAAACAGACACTGAGTTTTTGAAATCACAAAACCTATCTAAACAGTATAAACATAGTACTGAAAAGTACTTTTCCTTAAAACGCCGGCTATTCATTATTGTATAGGTGAGCTCCATGTACATTCATTATAGTCATTATATATCGTACCAATGGTTATTGAGTCCGAATTCTAGATACTTGAAAGGATGTCAAAATAGAAGATAAATGGGTTCATGAGTGCAGATTTTATTATTTTGACGCATATATGTATAAGGCAGCTTACGTTTGAGTGAAAGTGAACTATATCCGTGTTGAATTTCTCATTTTGTCCATTTTTTATTTGTTACAGCAAGGCAACGGTGACGATACGTCAGCAAACTACATTAAATTTCGGTGCCGTAACTATGACGATAACAGTTCCGGGTCGGAACTTAATCACCCTCCTGGAAACGGTATCTGGGGAAGTTATGGGGCCTGGAGCGATACGTGTGGTAGAAATTCAGCTATATGTGGGTTGGCCACGAAAGTTGAGTCACAACAAGGAGGCGGTGACGACACTGGATTAAATGACGTCATCTTCTATTGCTGTAGCGACAGTGCCTCTGGTTCCCCTCTCGGATAAAGAGCCGTACGAAAATCAGGAAGTTTCTCATCTTTTTTTTTTGTAATCAAAGTGAATAAAACCTGCATAAACAATTCTCTGTTTTTCATTCATTTCCAACCTCAGACGTAATATTTAACATCCTATAAGCGGTCTTCACTTACGTGAGACGTGTGATTTGTTTTCTCAAATTTATCGTTTAAAATTTAGTTTCAGTGCCATTTAGACTCTATTAAATGATGAATAAAAAAACCTGATATCATTCAAACAGGCTTGTTCATTCGCTTTGAAGTTTTATTGACATTTTTTTTACAAAACTCGTTATTTATCAAGACTTTTACCATACACAAATGAAATGGTCCAGTTTTAGTGGCCCATGATCTTTTTTTGAAATACGGTATGTTCTATTAATAAATGTATAAATAATACTTAATGCTAAAATCTTCTTGACAATTCATTTCAAATTGTGATTCTTTTGGCATGACACTGCGCACCAAATCAGTCATTATTAATAACAAATGTGTTACTTTTACTGTCTTGGTCTGTGTCTTCAAAAGAAGGGCTTGCAATTACTAATGATCACTTTTATCTAAACTGAAGTCTTAAAATATATTGCAAAACTTCCACCAAAATGTCTGTATTAAAAGGAGCATTGTAACAAAATCAAAGCTAGTGTCATGTAACTTGTTCTGTAAGGTCATCTTATGATACTGAAGACATGTTTGAAGTTTGAAAGCTTTTGGCCAGATAGATTCTGAGTAACCAGCTTAAACACAAAACCTTTGTTATAAAGGGGTAAAGTTTTAACAAATAAAGGCTATATTGTCTTATGAGATCAACTTATGACGCCAAAGAAATATGTGAAGTTTAAAAATATTTGACACAGTAGTTGTTTAGAAACATGTTTACATGCATTTCTTTTGTAATGAAGACGCCGACGTCGATGAAAGCAGGATAACAAAAGCTAATCGAAGTAAAGAGGTTATAACTTCCATATATGAACTTAACCTCCTCCCCTCACCCTTTTTAAATAGGTTATGTATTCACGGGTAAATTTATATAATTACCTAAAATCTAAAATCGGGCCAGTAGATCCATAGTTATATGCACTTTTATATGATATTGTCACCACGCTAAATGTGTATGCTTGCGCTCGATACATTAATTTCTTTCTCGATCCAAACAATATACAGAAAAATCCTATCAGGTCCAGAGTAAAGTACCCTTGACTTATCTAATAGTGTCATACTTCACCTTCATTTCATCGATAAAAATCTTAATAATATCTAGCAAATTCTATTCATGCATATTTCCTAAACTTTGTCTGAACATGTTGTGCATAGGCCTTTCTTCAGCTACTAGCGTCAGAATGTTTTTTCAAAGGCATATACCTATAAACCGCTTGAAATGTGTTCACTATAGAAACAAGATGACAAATTGAATGTAAAATGATTCACTAATATGTAAAAGGACCTCGCAAGAGCGTAATACAATGAAATTTTCTACATATGTAAATACAAATCGTTTTGATAGATTCTATCTCATAACTTTAGGCTCATCACTGCTGTTAATTTTTGGCGATTTGATAGTTCTCTTTCGTACACTTTGTTTTTTGTACATGAAATCATATAATGAGATTTATACAACAATCGAAATGGTTTTCCATAATGAATGAACTGAAGCTGACAGTTTTGAAAGTGTATCATAATAAGCAATGATTACAATGAATCTTACAATATGATTTGATTCTTGTAGAGCGCCATAGTTTTAATTCATAACCAATTCCATGTGTACTGACGTATTTGACGAACAAGTAGATCCAATCCTAAGAAAATACCACAAACCGAAAAACTATACATTTTAATTAGAGAACTTTCGCGTAAAGCTATGTGGTCTTAAAATTTAATATGACAGATCCAGTGTTATATGGAATTTGCAAATTCTTTTGCAGTATAGACTGGATCGCAGCCTGGCTAGCATAAGCCAATTGTCTAATGGTCTTAACATTTACAAATGCAAGATCCCACCGCAGGTGCGGCAATTATCGTCACAATAACTGAAATATGTGAAAACGCGTTATTAAACCATGAACAAAAATGTTCTCTCTATTATTTTGAAACAATACATTTTAATCATTGATGCTGTGTCGTCGCCTCGCTTGTGGATTCTTCTACAAAAGCGCAAATGGCTAATTAGGTCGACTTATCTGGTCCAGTCCTACCTTGACAATCAGCGTACTGTTTTCAAAAGAGATTTAATAAAATCACCTTAGTCTACGACCTAGAGAAGTAAAAGATTGAATGCAATTTCCTAATACCAATATATATTTAATACCTTATAAGCAAGTTGTGTACATTATGCTATACGGTACCTTGCGATTCAAGTGGTGTACATATACGCTCTTCACTTTCTCTTTCCTATTTTCTCATTCAGTAGATTTGTATGTATGCAAATTGTACAGTATTTTAAATATTTAATTCATATTTGGAGGTCCTATATTTATTAAATGTATTTAAAAGCAACTAAATACCCTACATGATCCATGTAGAACATATGTGCGTCAAGTTAAAACAAAACTCATCATGTATAAAATTGTGTTAAAACTTTCCGCATAAGCGTACATGACTTTTGAAATTTCGACTTCTTTAGCATGCGAATGTAGATAGAAATTACAGTATAATTTGGAAAATCTCAATTCCTATATCGTTTTAGCACGCTCGACTGGCTATTTTAAATTATACAATAGGCCGAATTGTAATCAAATGCACCGGAATCCAGTTCTTTTACAGTTCCAACCGTTCCATGAAATTAGATTTTTTAACTTGAACAGTCATATTCATGAGCAGTTTATACTAAGCCACATCCGAAATGGCAGTTAACCATGCAATGAAAAAGAACCGAAGCTTGGTTAACAGTTTTGAAAGAGAAAAATATATGTATATAGAGCATGATGATTCGACGAATGAATGTTTACAATCACGTGATTTTGTTATTCGTTCGTGTAGTAGCGTTCAGTTTTTATTAATTTCAATAAGTCCAAGTTCCCTGTGATGTAACTCGCTCAACAAGTGATATTTGACGGAAAAGTTAGAATCCAATTCCGTATAGTAGAAAAATACCACCAAACACGAGAAACTATTACAATTTTAATATACCGACGTTTCGCCGAAAAGGCTTCATCGGAGTCTTAATAATTTTATATTATTGACAGAATCCCATTGTTTATTATCCTGTTTGAATTATTTCATGCAGAGATTTCCTTTTATTGCCACGTAAATCAGAATACTTCCCTTGCTAATTACGGCAGCCCTATGAGCTCAGCAGGTAGAGCAGAAAACTACGAATCTATAGGGCACGAGTTCAGTTCCCAGGCCGGACGCATGCTTTTCTTAACAATTTACAAATGATAGGAATCACCCCATCCGTCAGATGCGGCAAATTATTCTGGTTCAGCTAACTAACTGGAATACTGTCGGAAAACTGCGTTTATCTAATCATATACCATGTAAACAAAGAAGTAGTATGTGTTCATCTAGTACATATTTACTTTCGTAAGACTGTCTTTTTATGTACAACAATACATTTTAATATCATTGAGTGCTGTGTCGTCGCCTCCGCCTTGTGGATCCTCTATTCTGGACATAAAGCCGCAAATGGCTGAATTAGGGTCACAGCTTTGACTGGCTGGTCCCCAGCTGCCCCACACACCATGACCAGGCGATAAAGTCAGATCGTATTCAGGTGTTTTGGCAGCAAAGTCACGGCATTTGAAATTGACAAAATCCACCTCTGAGTCGTCACCCGCACCCTAGAAGATGTACAAAAATAGTGAATGACAAGTAAGAAATTTATACCGCTGGACAGTAGGACTCAGAACTGATATATTTAATACCTTATGAAGCAGCAAGTTGTGTACACACATACTATGCTATACGGTATCACTTTCGATTCATAGTTGGCTTACATTTTATACGGCTCTCTTCAACTTTCTCTTTCCTGATTTGTCTCTATAAGCCAGCCTAGATTTATGTATAATGTAACTGGTAAAATATGTACATGTATATTTAGGTTTAACTTATTTTAATTTCATAATTTATAGGGAGGTCCAGTCATCATACTTGTATTGTAACATATCAAATATTTTAGAAAAGCAACTGTGAAGTATACCCTACCATCACCGAGTCCTGTAGTCGCACATTATCGTGCTGGTCAAGGTATTTTTCCCAGACCAAACAACTACACTGTACATGTTTATGAAACAATTGTTGTTAAAACTTTCACGCTAACTAAAGTCTTGTAATGAGCCTTTTGTAAATGTTTCGAACAATTCTTTAGCAGGCGCTAATGATTATGTATAGAGATTTGTACACGTACGCGTACATCTTACACGGAACTCAATACAATTACCATTATTCCTAGATATCTATTCTCACCTGATCTCCTTCCACATACAAAGAGAACCCAGTCATAAAGTGATGGACGCCCTCACGACTGTCGCAGTATTTTGGATCCTGTGCAACCCAATTACCCCAGGCCCCTTCACCAGAGTGTACTGTTCCAGCATACAGTCCTTCTATAGTCGCACATCTAAGTACCAAAGCATTTACACCAGTATCGTCACCGCCTCCTTGCGGTGGTTCTATCTGAAAAATATTTAAAATTATGACACTTATCTTAATAAAAACGAGTTAAACGGAAGAGCTGTATTTTTGTTTGAGCAAACAAACATTATCAAGCTGGAAGATAAATAGACTAGCTACTGGAATGATAAAACAGATATTTTCATTTTTTTCGAACTTTTTCTTTTTTGTTAAATTCGATTTCAAAAGCCAGTCTATTCTAGAATTTTCCTTAGGGAAACGACGTTAAAATTATCATGATCATGCTGCTATTGGAAACAGGATATAGACTGGCTTACTTTACTGCGTTGAATAAAATAGTTAAAATGATATATCATAGTCCATGACCTAGTCTAGAAGATGAACTGAATATAAGCTTTAAGTATATGGGAAAACAGAAAATTAATTATTCATTAAACTGAACAACGTTAATCATTTTGATGATCATTACATAAAACGGAAAGACGTAAATCATTTTAAAGGTCCAATACTAAGGAAAGTGAACATTTTAATTTCTTTTAAAAAGCACAGAAACTATTTCATTTTATTGGAAAATGAAAGTTGGTATGTAGAAATTCGAAATAAATCGCAGTATATGTACAATTATTTTTCTATGAAGTATGAAGAAAGTTAAAAAGACCTGGGGGGTCATTCTGTCGATTCATTGAAATTTCAACATAATACACATACATTTCTTTGAGTTCCAAAGACCTTCTGTAAATTTTGACCTGCCAATCTTCATTATTTAGTGTCTTGCAGAAGTCTATGCACTGGCTATGAAAAAAAATTGCCAACTCACTTTCTCTTAGTAATGGACCTTTAATGATAGAATATACATATGCATTTAAAAGAACTGTACATCGTAGATCATTATAATGCTGGAATATACTAATGCATTACATAGAAAACATAAATAGTAAAACAGAAAAATACTTTCAAAGACAAAAGAAAGCAAAAAAAAAAAAAAATACGTTACGTCTGAAAAAGATCTCATGCACACAAGGACATATCAGTATCGCCATTTCTTGTTGTTACAAGTGACTAAGGTTAGTTAGTAATCTTTCAGTTATGACACTACCTTCAGATTATATCCAACAGCATACGATCCTGCAGCACAGAACTCTTTCGTTCTCCACGTTCCCCAAGGTCCGCCGTTTGGAACAGTCAAGATTTTAGTCACGTTCCGCTGTATGTTCTCGTGGACCAGAAGGAAACAGTTAACATTGGCAATGCAAAACAAAACAAAGACGTTCAAAATAAATATGCCAGACATTTTAGTAAGTTCGCTTCTTGCTGAATAACTAAAGCCTGATAAATGAATTAAGATAAAACATGTGTGTCATATTTCTAAATATAAGGCTAGACTAATAAGATAAGGTTACTCATGTGCGCCGTATAAAAGGTTTATGTACACCTCCGACTGCAATCTCCATTTATATAAAAATGTATTGATTCTTAATGTCTGAACGCTCAAGATCTCATCAGTCTTGTTTTGATTACATACTTACAAGATGAGATATTACTGTGCGAATGTGCGAATTTAGAAGCACAAGATCACTTCGCGAAAGAATGAATGCGTGTTCGTTGCTCATTACATACGCCTTTACATTATAAAGCATGTCCAGAAATGAGATCATGTTTTATAGAGTATTGTTCCTTAATTATTAAGCCAATTTGTTTTTTTTTTTTTTTTTTTTTTGGTTTCCCTTTATACCACCATATTTCGCCTCGCGAGTATCGATTCTTGTTAATCTCTCTTATCTTGATAATCTTGATGACTTTACACTGGTATTTAATCTTTTGATTATATCTTTTAAGAGCAAAAAGATATGCGAGATATGAATTTGTTCTAATATCTGAGAAAAATTGAAAATATGTTAACTTTTAGTGCGACGAAGACAAATCAAAATGACTTCGTATAGCCAATATGAAAGAGGCAAGTAAATACAGAGAAAAAAATATTAAAGGACTTTAAAAACACTCGTATGTACCTATCTCGAACGTTGAAAGGAGCACGAATCTTGAACATTTTCGGCATGTGATCTAGGCCTGGCAAAATGCACTTGAGCCGAATGAAACGTCCGAGATAACACCGATATTATGAAAAGTATTTCATTATATACCTCCACCTATATTGTATTTGATGTTGAATGTTAGGCAGTATTACTAAAACACTCCGAACCTTGGACTGATTATTTACGGGATCATAAATTGTAATGAAATCAGTTTGTGCACATGCAATATATATGAAATTAGGCTGGTCAGCAATATGTACAGGTATATAGTCCATTCTATGTTATTAGACAAAAACTTAGATGTAACTTGTTTAGTAATATAACAGATATTACTAGTAAATCACTTCTTCCATCCACGGTGTTGACGATAATGCAACCAAAATGTATCTTTGCAAGGTAATTGTAAAAATATGAAGATCTATGGTATTCGACAGTGAATTGTGGGAACCGAAGCCATTTTCACTAACACTTTAATGCAAATGAAGGTATTTTGTGAGGACATAATTGTTGTGAAAAGGTGTTTATATGAGGCTGTGTCTGTGCACCTATCACAATTTTATTTATGTTTAATTTTTTCCATTTGACTGATCTTTCTTTACTGCATTTTTGTTCCGAGTTATAAATTAATTGATAGATTTCCATTGTTAAGTTTTGACAGTGATTTTAAGAATCTCTCACTTTTTGACGGTGCGGATGGAAATATCTGGCCAAATGGTAACTGTTTAGACGGTACCGTGCTGTAAATTGAAATATAATCTTTCTGTTAGTCACATAGAACGTATAGGTCTGCTTATTTTTTAGATGTTTGTCCATGATTAATGTGACCCGCTAAATTTTATATTTATTTTATGACCCAATTTGCATTTTCTTTACGTATGAGAAATTTTGGTGATATCAGATAGAAGCGTTGACGATTATATCAATTACTACAAACTTTGACATATACCACAATTTAGCTTTTCTCTGTTCGAGTTATTTGCACTACGGTAACCTTAAATTTTGAAGAATAAAAATCCAATTTATTCTAAACTATACGCGAAATTATCTATCAAATTAAAGTAAAATAAAAACAAAAATTAAACATTCCACAAAGATGTAGTTCTAAGAGATGGCATTGTTGCAATCATTATTCGTCGAAGTTCATTATTTTAAGTTTTCATGGGGAAACTAAAATGTGAAACTTAATACTGACACGTCACATTATGCATGTAACGGCATGAAATGCACTGAGATATTCAATATGTTTGTTAAACTGGACGATCGGTAAAAACTGTTTCCATGCACTTTCCTACGAAATATTTATTTAGAACAAGTGGACTGCCTCTTTATACAAACACTTGACGACAGGTTTTGGCCATGTAACAATTCAGCCTGTTGAGCAAATCTTATATGAAATTAATTCGACTTCTACTTTTAAAATTAAGGCCAGGCATAGCAGAACTTAAACAGAACACCTTTTCTGTTGGGCCTAAATCATAAGAGAATAATATCTAAAAACCTTACATTGAAATATATTTTCTAGTTTACATAGTTTACATGTTTGCAAACGTAACCTAGTACGAAAACGTAATATTAAAGACCCGTCACAGAATAACTGTATTCTTTTGTGTTTCCATTACCAAAGTTATATATGTTGTCCTATGTCGTTTGGTGGTAAAGCTGTATTATACCTGCATTATCAGAATGATTTTCATGAAGTCCATGTTACTAGATTGTGATGGGTCTTTAAATGTAAGCCTTAACACCTACTTTCAACTGTCTAATACTATAAATCATGACTTATTTATGCCCTGCAAAGATAAACTTTGATGCATTGGGACAAGAATGAAAATGATTGCACTTGCGTTAGCTATTTTGTGGCTGAAGAATTTTACAGGTACGGTTTTTGTCTATAGCAAATGATTTTCTGTACCGCAATAGTTGCCTTAATTTCATGTATATCTATAATTTAGATGTATTTATCTAATTTAGAAGTGACTAAATCTTGTAAAATACTCGTATTACTAAAACATTAGACAAGTAGAACAGCCCGAATAGCCATCTTTAATACATAATACATGCGTCTTTGAAATATATTAGTGCATTTCAATTACTTTCTTATTATTTCTAAAACACTTACAGGTGTAGCAGGTGTATGTTTATGCACGTTAAACTCGTGCACCTTCGCTAGTTGGGGGCTGTGGATGCCATGGAGCTCATGCAGTCTAACATGCAGCGGTGGTGTTCAGAGAAGGTCCAGAATTTGCATCAACCATCTGGAAACATACACCAATATTCACACAACTACCAGTGAAATTGAATCGCAAGCATGTTATGTATTCTGTGTAAATGGACCAATTTTACCGATTAAAAGTGTGAATGCAAGCCGCCAGAAGTTTGTCGCTGTTGTGGTAAGTCTAAAGGCTATTGTTGAAATAAATATCTGCTTTATTAGAAAAATTAAAATTGTTTACATATTTTTTTTCACTGTTAGTGTAAATTTAGTAATACTAAGTAGTGTAGAAGTTGTCTTTCGAAATGGAAAAGGCATGTTTTTCAGACGTTTGAAATGACGAAGTATTTTATACACTATGATACAACCGTTTGCCTATATGGTCGTAAAAAGTTTCCCCTTTACTTTGGTTCTATAATTTGATATTTGTTCTGGTCCAATAGTGTAATGCAGCTCATCTAAAGTGTACATATTATAGAATTCTGCTTAAAACAGTGTTGGCGGAAATGACAGGTATTGCACGTTTCACTGTCTCTCACAAACGGGTCAAATCTAACCGTGTCTGCCCTTATTTTCTTTGGTTGCCCTCTGTCCTTCAAAAGAATCTTTATACAGGATTTATTTCGATTTAATATATAATGGAGTGTAATAATTGGCGTGGAAGGTGCTAAAAAGTTTATAACAACTGATGAACTGACTCACAGCTATTCAGCTGTGGCAGCTATTCATTGGCTTATTCGCTTTCTATGCTTCCAAAGAACTTTCTGATAGATTTTATTAGGTAATACAGTCAATCGCTTAATTTACAGAAATATCAACTTGTAGTCCTGCGTGTGAAAATAATGGGATCTGTATTGCTTACAACACATGTCGATGTCCTGAAAGCTTTTACGGACAAACCTGCGAAATAGGTAAGGTTATATTAAGAGTAAATTGTGTATTCGTCAAAAATTGGGTATCCTCTATGTATGTTGGACATAAATCCATAGTTCGGAGCATAACGTTACTATCTTGTCAAACAAAATGTAGTATTGTGATATATCACTAAGACATTGGTGTGGATGTTTACTTCTTTTTTTTTTCGTCTGTCGTAGTGTTATATTACTGTACGTTCAAGTATTCACAGCATTCAAGAATTTAAAATTAGATCTAGACTTGAAACGTCTTGATATCTTATCCACAGAGTTGGCATGTCGTCTTCTTTATATTTAAATTATGCGAGGGATTTGCTAAGTCTTTACAGAGAACAATTCCTTACATTTCACTTTATTTTCGGACACTTTATGATTTGAAAAAAATATAGCTTATAACTGTTTCCTATTTTCTTGCTTCAAAGTTATTGAGATATAACAAGAACTACAGCCACACTTCTATCCTGCTTCTATCCTCAAGTTTGTATAACACGCTTTCATGGTATGATGCCCCTAAAATGTCAAGGGACAACAAGATTTGCTACATCAAAATACAGGTGCAGGTATGTATTTTATGTATTAACGCACTGTCGGAAGAAATATGAGATGTATACCTTCCTGTAAGTATTCAAATAAAAAACTACACTATACGTTTTGATACTTAAATGCACGCAATTTAAAATCTTCCTCAAAATTCTAGTCAGAGTTGATCATTTGGGTCTTTTCGAAAGCAAGTTAAGATATTGCTAGAGTCGACATGTCTGTTTTTGGTAATGAGAAGTTATGACATGTGACGATACTCTTTCACTGTTTGTATGTATGATAGAATTATCAGGCTCGAGGGTAAGTATTTAGGCGGCAATGAGGCTCTAATGCAGATAAAAGAAGAAATAAAATAACCGTTTGTTCTCAAAGGCGCGTATTTAAAGAAAGCTAAGGAAAGGTAAGTTGTAAATAGAAGGAAATCTCTGGGAACTCTAGGTATATCTAAGAAAAATAAATCATACCAGGTTCTAATGACAATATGAAACACGTATTGCGAAATGTTACCTTCATTTTGTTTCAGAATGCCTCTTTTGACACCTTTTTGACAGCCATAAGCAAGGATGCTATTGAAATTTCACATGTGTTTGGACATTTTCCAATGGCTCCAATAGGTACAAAGTCTGAACTACATCAAGCTAAGCTACCAGAGTTGCTTGTTTAAAAGTAAGATGCCCAGGAGTTAGGTACATTCGATCCAACCGGCAAGAAATGTCCTCGCAATGTTTGAATGCAGTTGAATGTAAAGTAATGGCAATAATACGTACATTTTTTCATGATATAATGAATGATAGCAAATGAAAGTAATTGTAGATATGCTAATTCATATAAATAATATACATTAGAAACTAAATACCGACTTGCTGGGTGGCTTCTAGCTCTAGCTCTTTTTACATTTTACTTCTTCGTCTGGAAACTCTAATTGAAACAGTGTGTATTGTTAATTTGTTTGGTTGCCTTCTATGCTTTCACGAGATTTTCAAATTTATAAAATATCAGCAGTAGAAATTAATGTATTGACATAGGATCATATGATTATTTGATCAATACAATATCTGTGCTTTTGAATATTTGCATTGTAATGTAATCCAAACTTTCATTTACATTGAAAAACAAGTTAAGATATCGCAACGGAAAATGCCACGTTCCAAATACAGAAGTGTGTGTATTGATCATAGATGTATACAAAATATAGATAAAAAAGTAAAACATGTATAAAACGAGAACACAGTTGGTATTGCCTTGGAGAGGTCAGTGGGAAAACACCACTGGGGACATAAATTTAGTAAGTTAACTGTGCCCAATCTCTTTCTTTACCCGTATCATGTTCCAAAAATACAGGACAGTGCAAAGTCAACAATTTAAAAGGTTTGACATACAATCTTTGCATCCCATTCAATGACAACGAAATAAACAACATGTAAAACATAAAAAAACTGTTTGCGTAAATTAACAAAACATAAAATAGAAAAAGTGGACACTCCAAATGTCGCTCAACACGACAAAAACGAAAATGTTGCAAGCTCGGTTTGATTGAGCCTGTTCATGGACGGTAGTGGAAATGCATGCTACCGTCTACGCCCTCTAGCCCCTAAAGACGAATGCAGAGCAACAAGGGTAACAGTATAAAAGTCCCTACGGAAATAGTCTTAGTGAGTTCTAGAACTTTATTTGATGAATCTTCGACCTGATCTCAGACCGCTAAACACGGTCGAAGAGGATTACGTAGCGTTCAACATGAAACCCAAGCCAAAACCTTTTTTAATGAAAAGTTTATAATTTTACTAAAACCATCTAAACCAATATCTTATAGATATTATCAAATGACAGTGCATAGAATTTTATTATGCCTTCTTTGATAATGCCCGGGTAACAAAGGGTAAACAAGAACTGTATGGTTTCTACGACGAAACGAATGAACGTTGATCAAAGACAACGTTCTGATTATTATAATAGATACTTTTAACATTTTTTTATGAATTGACAGATATATAGTTTGTAACTTTAGTACTATAACGACTGAAATCCTATCAAAGCTTTTAAATTCATTCCTGAAATTTTGATATCTCTTGCTGTTTTTGTCGTTATGCTGATGATGAAAATAAAGATATATAAATTGAAGTGCTAGATATATTTCATTAGCAATATCAATACTCTAATAAAGTTGCACATGTCAGAGAAGTCTTTACAAACTTGACTGATGAAAATTATTAGAAAAAAAAAGAGTTGTTTTGTTTATCAGAAATTTTACGCCAAATCAATGTCGTCCCAGCATACTCAGAGTATGTTCCTGTCACAATCGTGCATAAAATCATTTATGCATAATAGGAGAGTGCATTAAATTATATATTTTCAAGAAAATGGATTATCAATTTTTTGAAATTTCATCCGGGTAGTGTGAAGTTCTAATGAATGCAGTGATAGCGTGCGAATGTTTGTCTTCGCTTTCAGGAAGATACAGAAAATATCTGCAACACGAGATTCCAATGGGAAAAAGCAATTAAACTTTGTCAAAGATCAACACAGTGTTAACTGCTTTATTGAAATTACATGCAAGAAATATAGCATTCGTCCTAGTGAAATGTTTTTTAATTTAAGCTGCTAATGTGTCATTTATCAAAATATGTGGTAAACTCGTACATAGATCCACTAGAAATAGTAACAGTCCATTAATACAACCGCGCCGAAAAGCTATAGTAGTCTATGTATATTTATGTGTAAACGAACGATATATACACACCAAACAAAGAAAAAGTAAACAAAATAAGCATACTAAGGATCAAATTGGGGCATCGCCTTGGACATGTCAGTGGCAAAACCACCACTGGGGAGCTAAAAAGGTTTTGAGAGTCCGTTACATACGTATTGCTAACAAAAGACGCGATATGTTAAACACAAAAGATGCTCGTGTAAAATATGAAAGGAAATCTAAAGAAGCATATACTTATGTATTCAATGACTTTGCAGAAGGCACAGGATCAAAGGAAGCTTGATCCAAGGTCCGTCGCAGTATCTGTTTCTGTTGGATGCAAAACATTATTTTGCCGAAGAATTTTTAGTGGGTAATTGAATGATATGTACTGAAGGATTATTTTTAAAAAGGACCTGTTCGAATGACATGCTTGCCCGCTTCGTCGTCTAGTTCCTATGGCAGACTGAACAGATGGAAATTAGGGGAGAAACAAAGTCTCTGACTGATTTAGAGATAATTAGGTCGAAGGCTTCAACAGCACGCCCGTCTAGCTCAATAAGGAGAGCGTAGATTTGCAGATTTAGAGATTGCAGGGCCATGAGTTCGATCCCTGGGCGAGACTCATCGTGAGGAGGTGATAAAGGGCAATGCGTCTGAAATCATTCGTCCTCAACCTCTGCTTCATATGGGAAAGTTGGCAGTTATTTGTGGAAAAAAGATCTGTACCAGTTCAGGATCCTGTATCCATGGTTCAACGTTAACAACTGTCCACCGTGTATTGAAATGCTGTTGAAAAACGGCGTTAAACGCAAAACAAACAAACATATATCAGTATCTTTTTTATGGAGACATATGTGTGATTGAAGATATGTTTAAACAACAGTACGCAAAATTTGTAGTATAATTAATGTATACATTAAAAGGAAAATATGAGATGATAAATCTGTCCTTGTATCAAGAGCATGTAAATTATTACTGCTAAATCATCATTTTACCATTTTGTCTTTCTGTGAATTCTAAGTGTTAAACTAACTTTGCTACAGAAAACCAAATGGTCATATAAGGGGGATTTTAGAATAGATTACTGCTACACTTTTTAAATAAAGAATGTTCTTTGACTTTAATATGAATTATACCATTAATATTACTACGTGTCCGAAGTAACTGCGCTAAACATTGTTTTTTACTGAAATATATCTTACTATGAGTAATTAAATATTAACAGTGCAACTATGAAATAACAAATCGCAAATCACAGTTGATGAAACAACAAGGATAGCTGTATAAGTAATAGAAAGATCATTGAAACTCGAAGGTAAACGATTTGTACCCGAGAGTTTTAATGTTCTTTCTGTTTTGTATCTTAGTCATCCATATATGGTAGTTGTAGGCGTTCCACAATGCCATATACAGCAGTTCAGTGAGTACTTAAGATCTTTGCTTTACAAATGTGTAAAGCCCAGGTAAAATAAGCCAATGCTAGAGCAGAAAATCAATAAAATACACTTCGCTGTCTACTGTTCCAGACACGCTGGCATACTTTCCTATCCAACAGTGCGGTAACTAGCGTGCGGGTGTTAAATACCTGCACACTTGTAGTTACCGCACCCTGTACTCAGAGTATACGAATAACCTGCACCAAATTTGTTAAGAAAAACACCGAGCTATGATACAAGATCAGATATACCAGCTTCTGCAATACATTAATTTCTATTGTTAGTTGTACACATCGAAAGTGTACAAGATATAATCTAAACAAAACGGAACATGTAACAATCAAAGTCTTTAAAAAATATTTGACTGACCAATTACAGGATGCAAATCTCAGGTAACTGAAAATACTCGTACAATAGTACAGCAGTTATTAACGTTACATAATAACAAAAATAATGTTCCCTTGCCATGGCAATAAATTCATTAAAAAATGTTGAACATATTTAACATTTATTTAATATATGCATGCATAATTTCTATTCCAGTGTCTGACTTGGTTGTTGATCAGTTGCATTCAAACTTTGCGAGAACATTTCTTTCCGGTTGGATTGAATGTGCTATGAATCTATTTCCGCTGAAGCAGGATTGTTTTGCAATATATTCTGCTTTGTCTCGGAAACCAGCCCCAACATAAATTCCATACATTTCTCCGTAATTGTTTCCAGCTTCTAGCTCTACACCGATGGCATCATGTCCTCCGTAAAAATCCGTCATAATTCTGATATCGCTCTGTGACTGGTCTTTCCTGCAATGAAATATTATGATTTTAGCCGATACTATACTAGACATTTTTTTTATATTAATAGTATGCCTGTATGTGCTTGTTGTTATTACTAGGCCGTTCGTTTATAGTTTTGTTTAAAGTACAGGACACATAATGACAATCACAAATTTCTGTTTCGTCTTGTTTTAATCTATACTTACAGTCGAAGAACACCTATGTAGGATACGGTGATTACTTAATTGTACGGAAATTGCTGAGCACTATCACATGTCTTTAGTTCAATATTTAATTACTCCCATCGATATACAAGCTTTTTGTCATCACAAGTGAGAATGTACTCGTTCATGACAAAAATATTATTATCCGTATTTAAGGTAGTTTTGCACTTTTGATAAACCGGAAGTGATGGCGTAACGTCATTTATTCGGAAAACGTAGAAGAAAGCCTGGGTTTGGCGGACGGAAATGAAAATAATTTTATGAATAAATGGCAATCCGCGACTTAATTTATCACAATGGCACTGTTACTTTCTTTCTAAAGTTAAAATATGGTATTAAAACATCTGACACGCTAAATTATTCAAAATCATGTCTGAAAAAATAGCTTAAAATTTTTTTAATGTGTGGTTTATTTTAATCATGGTCAAATATCTCAAAAATAAGCACACGGACCTATACATTTTATTTCATCAAATTATAGACCATACATTTATTTACGATTGCTAGAAGTCTCATTAAAATCTATGTTTTGAAAGTTGCGATTTTCCCACAGACTCCCATTATGAAAAATTACGTGAGGTCCATTTTTATTTTCAAATTAGAGTAGCAAAAATCAAGCGCACGACCCTATCATTCTATTTGCTGAATTTTCTAAATATATTCTGAAGTTTTGAAAAATCAGGGTTTTATTCTACATTATAGAACACATTTCGATCCAAACGTGCAGAACTACCTTAAGATTATATTTTGTGAATACCGATGAAGTTGACAAGATATATTTACCTGGTGACTAAAGCAGGACACTTGTCTTTTCTAAATATTTGAACGACTACACGAGTATTTTTATGACAGAAGTATGATGTGCACTAAGTATACCAAGTTTGGTCTTATTTTTATCTTATATCATTAACATATGAAAATGTATAGCATATTTAAAAAAAAAAAAAACATTTGACAAATCTGGAGAAATGCCCTTTCAAAAAAGCCTTTTGACAAGTTTATAGCTGCCTGTACGTTTTTCTTTACTGATTAAATTTTGTGGTCATTTTATCATAGTTTGATTATAAAGGGAGCCTAACTTTGTTTTTCTTTTGCGTTTCTTACATATTCACGGAGAAGTGTTTTGAGGCATTCGCCAAGAAGTGGTTTTGACATATCTGCCAGGATGAGTTGACACAGTCGCCAAAAGTCGATTTTGACTCAATCGCCTGGTAACGTTTTTACGTGTTTTAAACGCATTCACAAATCAGCGTTCTGACACATTCGACATAATCATTTTTAACATATTCATCACCAGGACACGTGTTGATGCATTCGCCAGGAAGCGTTTTATATTTATTCATCAGGAAGCGTTTTTAAAAATATACCAGAAAATCTTTAGACCTTTTCACCAAGAAGCAATTTTGATACATTAACCATGCAGCATTTTTGACACATGCGACAGGAAATTGACACATTCGCCAAGCACGTTCACAAGGAATCGTATAGATACATTCTCGCCTCGAAGTATAATATTATGCATGTAGACCCAAGCTACCTACCTCACAGAACATTTTCTTTGTGGACTTGTTACTGTAACGACCACAGTCACATTCAGCGGTGAACCAGTTGCCATGACACCTGG
The DNA here is from genome assembly GCF_021730395.1 of Mercenaria mercenaria. Classification (NCBI taxonomy): domain Eukaryota; kingdom Metazoa; phylum Mollusca; class Bivalvia; order Venerida; family Veneridae; genus Mercenaria; species Mercenaria mercenaria. Next base: position 44,864,395 of record NC_069376.1, on the reverse strand, counting down.
GCATCTTACTTTCAAGCAAGCAAACCTTGACGTGTGATTAACTTTAGACTCGGAATCTATTGGAGCTGCTGTGAAGTTTCCATATGCAAGAAATAGGTCATCTGCTTTACTACTAGCAGCTGTCAACACCGTGTCAAAATAGGCATTCTACATGTTGAAAAGATATATAATTTGATAATACGCAATTAGATGGCATTTTGGTAGATACTTTTAAACTTCATAATGCTTATAATAGAGTAAACCGTCAAATGAAATAGTTATTGAAAATTTACACATTGCAACGTTTAAGTTGTTTATCTATAACGGATTATGTGATCCGAAAATACTAATTATCTTTTCTGTTGAAGTTACTATTGTGCAGCTTTCAAAGAAGTAGTTTACTCAAAAAAAGTAATTGAGAAACCTGCACAAGTATTTTGATGTAGCAGATCTTGTTGTAACCAGATATGCTTGAAGCATCGTACCAGGATAACACGTCGTACACTTTAGATACTGCTGGATAGAAGTGTGGTTGCAGGTGTTCCTCTAACTCATTACCTGAAAATAAATTTGTCTCGTCTAATTACGCTGTAAACTTGCTATAAACCAGAGGCTTTTCCGGTATCAAAGATAAAATAATTTTAGGTTATCTTCTACATTGCCATAAAACAAATTATTGGAATTGTTTGAGGTATTAGGCCCATAATAGAGTACCTCCTTTTTGTAGAGTATTCAATTTCTACCATAAACCTACTTTGACTGCAACTTTCAGGGGGTCGTAAGTTCAAGCCCCACTGGGACCAAATTATTTTTCCTTATTTTCCTTTTTTCTTGTACGTTTTTACTTCTTTCAAGACTTGTTATTTATTTATTGTACAAACGTGGAAAAAATTCATTTGATAGGCGATTTCTTGCTGTGCAAAGTGAATTTACCTCTGAAACAGAAGGGGTAGAGTTAGATATCTTTAAAAATACTGAGTTAGATGCGGTGAAAGTTCTCTATTTTGCCTTCATTCTTTAGACTACATATTGTGGAAGAAACGTAGGTAGGTTTTACTTCTGCCCCAAGGTTATTTTTGAATGAAGTGAGCAAAATTCAAAACAGATCTGCAGGATTCGACCTTAATTTTTCGATGTTGCAGTTAGAATTCTGTCTCATTAAATCCTTTTACTCGAGGCACCCTAGAAATAATGATACTGACAGTTTTTACTTTAAGTTTAATAATTGTTTACCAATAGTTTGATGTTTCTTTCATAAAAAATAATGTAATAATGAATTATCTGCAAACGTTTTGGATAAAGGCCACCGCTTTGAAATTGTCTCTACTTGAGCATTAGGAAATACCATAAATTACACAAAATTTATAAAAAACGGCACGGTAAAAGTTTTTAAAAATTTACAATTAAGTGCGAAGCACGGTCAACTGTAAGAATATATCCAGCAAATGACCTTTTTAACATTACTATTAGGGGCCTAATACCTTAAAGTAATTGACTGTATAAGGTAATGAGTAGATCACTAAACAAACAGCTTTCATGATAGATATGAAAATTAAAGTTTGTTCTGTTGAATCGTTTTCAACGGTTGTCAAAAGGACAATATACCAATTTCACAAAATTGTCCGTAGAAATTCGAGGGGCATCTGCAAATATCATCCGCAATACAAACACCTCTATTCTTGCATGTTGGATCGCACTTCGGAAGTTCTGAAAAACATAATAATTTCATGATAATGGTAGTGACTTCTTACTTTTCTTTAGTTTCCCGTTTTAACCAAATAATCGTGCATAAACACATAAAACACTATCACATTCAACGCAGATAATGATGCAATCCATAATTTTAAGTCATGTTTAAGGTTGTGGTTTTGAAATACTTCTTTGATGAAAAAAAAAAAGAAGAATATCAACGAATCATTTCAAAAACTTTTTCAAGCGTGACGTCGCGTTGCTTTTCATTTTAACTAGGCTGTTTGAATTTTTCAAATAGAAGAGCTTTAAGTGTCATCATTTCGTCGGGGTCTGCGTCCGCGTGAAAAGTTGTTGCATGTGAACAGGTTTACTGTTCGGCCAGTTGCTATCAAACTTCACACAAAAGGTCGGTATCATATTATGACACAACCCTACCAGGTTTCATAACTCGTGATTATACCCCATTTTGTATAAGCACGTTTCACAGGAGCTACTTGACGACTGAATGTTTTCAAACTCGTCAACAAATATTTGGCAACATAACCCTTGCACACATTTTGTTAACTTATATAATTATCTGGGTTTTTTATCATGAACATGTTGTGCAACACCACACAGATGGTTTATGCCTTAAAATAGTAAGTAAAATGACTCCGACTTGTATTTTGGCAGCATTATGCCTATTTTACATTTTGTAAAATTTAAAATATCTTGTGAAACTTTACATGTAATATATTATACTAAATGATTTCAAGAACTATGACTTCTTGGTTATCTATAACGCCGATATATAGTTTACAAAACTATGCCACTTTTTCAACTTTTAAAACATTTTTGGTAACACTCTTGACTTTTGTATGTTAGCAAGTATTACAACGGAGAAATTTTAATAGTCCAGTGTTATATTTGAGTTGTTGGTCCTTATCATTTTATCATTAAAAGTTCCGCATAACTGTGACAGTTGCCTGTTATAAAATGTACAACATAAAGGTAAGTAAGTAAGTTTTATTTACGTCGCTTGTTGAAACGTTTAACAAGCTCTATAGCTTTCTGTGACCTATATTAAGAACAGTTAAAACCAATTATACTTACCCAGCAATTTGCTTGTACCATTACAGCTGGTCGACGAAGCAATCTGATAAAGTGCCTTGCCCAAGGACACACCGCAATGGGAGTAGCCAGGATTCGAACCAGGGGCCTTCACCTCCGTAGGTGAAGCGTCTTAGCCCTCTCGACTAATGATGTCAATATCAGTAAAATCACTTATATTAAACTTTGTTTACTTAAGAAAATTAAGAAATAAAGCATTTTAATGAACTCCTATTATTCTGTAAAAAAATAATAATAATACATGATTTCAAAGATATACCTTCACAACAATATCCTGTTGAAAGTGGCGGACAGCTGCATGCTCCGTCCATAAATCTGCCACTATTAAAACAAGTCATCCCACATGAGCCTTTTTCGGTTTTAGTTACACTTGTATCGACAACACTGTTTGACCAAACCAAAATATGATTTCTACATCTCGCGGACCTTTGTCTAACACCACCGCCACAGGTGTGACTGCACGAACTCCATGATGACCATGGTCCCCAGAATGTTTTGTAACATCCACCACTATAAATACACGGACATGAAGCCGCAACGACTGAAATATTTACAGCATTGGATTTACAAATGGAAAACAACAGGGGGTATTTGAAATCTTTTTCTTTACGACTGTACTTTTCAAAATACAATAAAACCAAAAACGGTGAATATCATAGTCACGTCCGATAATTTCACCCAACGTACTTCGTGTTTTACTGTACATTTAAAACACCACAACTCTAACAGTGATGTAACCTTTGAAAACTGTTCCACAGCTACTTTAACTTAAATAAGCATCTTAGAATGTTTTGCTTTCATTGTTTTATCTGTGAAGAGAAAGCATATAAAGATGTTTTATTTCGGCATATGTATAGGAAGATATACAGAATGTCTTACCTGTGGAAAGAAATACAACTGTTAAACCAAATAGCACCAAAAGCGCGCCGTTCATATTCAAGTCTATACAGATATTATACAGTTATTGTTTCCGTTATCGTTTGGCAAAGAAGATTTATTATGTAGCTTGAACATACTTTAGATTTATTTGATTTCCTGTCGTTCCATTGGTCAGAATAAATTTGTTTGCTGGCTTTGAAATTATGCCTATACACCTTAGGTCATGTAGTGCTTTTAACAGCTAAATGGTCTACTGTGTTAAAATATTATTATAATACCATTTTGGTCGAAGGTAGGAGCCAGTGAGTGTCATGTCACAATTTAAAACTTTGTCAATAGTTCCGCCCGCAATCATTTTCAGGGTTATGATAGTAGAACTTTAGGTAATAGTGTTTGGATTTAACATTGACAGATATTTTAAAGATCATGTTTATGTACACGTGAAACGCCCGCATTTCATTTTTCCCTGTTTTAGTTTTTTTTTTCCTTTTGAGGTCCTGACGAAAGACAAATGTGTTCTTCAATAAATTATCTCAGAAATAAAAATTATTTCTATTTTATTATTATTATTATTATTAGTGGTAGTAGTAATAGTATTTTAACGTCTTTTAAGTGAAATAAGAGACACATAGAATTTTCGTACATACTGAAACTTAAGTTTTATTGGTTTGCACGCGAAACCAATCGGACTGGATTTCTGTTGTAAATCTGCTCTTTCAAGTAATGATAAACTAAAACCTTCCAATTGCCTTTATATATACTGGTCGTTAAATTGATTGCCGGACATCTTTAGTATTAATCATTGATTTATATTTGTCGAGATGTTTAAGAGAGAAATGTTTTTACTATCATACAGGTTTGAAAAGTCGGTTTCCAATATGTAGCTCCCTTGGCACAAAGCTCAGTTTCACATGCGTATGATACGTGACCTCAGATTAGGAACAGAATGAGCAAAGAGATCGGTCGTCAAACTCACGGCCCCGGATACCTTTCTAAAGTTTTACAGATTGAAACAATGACATATTTCCTAACAAATCGGAATAAATAAATTACATGTGTCACTGTATCAGCGTCATGTAAAGGCGTCATAGTCTATCGGTTTGATCCAAATGTCAAATAGTGAGCAAAATATGAAGCCAGCAAGGTATTCGAAGTATGTGTAAGATAAAAATATTAGTCGTGTCGACATTTCGTACCAGCTATATCATTTCAACAGAAATTAAAAACACCGTTTTAAAGCACAAAAATACCAGATACCCCGGATATTCAACGGTACGTTTTTAAAGTTTTATTGTAGCGCAATAAAAGAATGACTTATCGAAGCACCATAAAACGACAGAATAATGTTAAACCATTTGTATATAAAGACCTGACACCAGAATATATGGGACTGTGTCGATATGTTAAAGTGTAAATATTTAACATATACTTGAGTTGTAGAGTGAGCTTTAAATAGTATATCGCTTTATACTAAGGTGTACTTTTGTTCAAAAAGGAAGTGCTTACTTCTTACAAAGAATTCTAATGCCATTGGATTTAAATGGTCAACAAGGTTTAAGTTCTTGAAAGCACACCCGCTTCGGCGTCACGTGTGATATATGACAGGGTGAATTCCCATCATATATTAGAAACGACGGGTTTATTTTGCATGATTTATGGCTGCTACTCAGCCAAATGAAATGATTCAGCAAATAAGCAGAACGGCTGTATAAAAGAGGCACTGGTGATCTTTACTTTAACTCTGAAGACAATGGCGTTGTATTTCGCTTTTGTCATAGCATTTTCTTCGTTTGCATATGGTGCTGCAGTAACAGGTACGTCAATTTAAGATAAAATATTATTATTTAAAACCCCTCTTTATCAAATATTAGACCACCTGGCTTTTATCAAAACATGACTAACTAGTATTGTAGAATGGATTTTGCATAGATATGTTAATGACTTTTCATGATTTGATAAAGACCAGGTGACCGATCATTTAATAAAGAATATTTGTAACAATTATTCTTATATCTGATATCCCGAACTAACAAGGTAAAATTTTTAAGATTTTACCTCTTTTTACCATAGAATTTGAAAATGCAAGTACTGTGTTTCCATGGTTTCAGGTCCAGCTGATGTTGTTCTGCTGTTGGATTCTTCAGATGGTTTCAGATCAAGCTATTTCGAAAAAGAAAAGGAGTTTGCTATAAACTTCATCGAACAAATTTACAACAGTGAAAACAGAATCGGTCTGTATACGTTCGGGAGGCGCTCTCATGTTCAGTTTGATTTGAATCTGTATAGCAGTATCGACCAAATGCGGCTTGCCATTAACCACATGTGGTACAGCACAGGGAATGGCAATTTGGAAGATGCAATACACTTTACAGTCGACAATGCATTTACTGATTCGGTAGGCGACAGAGAATGTGTTCCAAATATGCTTCTCATCTTGACTCACAAAACGGTGACGGACCCTTTAACGATATCGGCAATTGAGAGCAAGCTTACCGGAAAGATTATTCGTACTATTATATTAAACATGGCAAACGGTGATGCGACAGCTGATTTTGTGCAGATGACTGGCAATTCTACACGTATAGTTGACATACCGAATTTGGAATCCCTACTTTCGGCATCAACGACGATCGCGAACAAAATGGACTCAGGTTTTATTAATTATTCAGTGTCCTACCTTGTCTTAACTATTCATTAATTTTAGATAAAAAATTGAATCAAATAGCAATATCCATGTATACTACAGAGAGATTGTCATTTTGAAGTTGCTCTATATTCCTGCAATATCATTACCGATAGGGGTCACAAAAGTCAGCGGTTTAGGTAGCTTACTTGTATTTTGAATTATTGCCTCTGAGTTGAAATCCCGTCAAGTAATCAAAGGTATGGCTTTTACTGATCTACTGAAATATTTGATTTTCTATCCATGGTACTATGTTGTCTTGAAGTTGTAACTGAAGCGTAAATTCGCGATATGACATAGACGGTGTCGATATGATAAAGTATCAAATAGTCATCCCAACTTCCTGACTTATTAAGTGAATAATATTTCAACATAAATCAAATTTACTTCTCTAAGATTTACCTAGATCTGGTTGCGGAAAATTAACATCTTGGGGTGAATGGTCATCTTGTAGTCTAACATGTAACTTTGGACAGAGGTTTCGTTTACGGGAATGTGTGAAGGAACACGACAGTGATAAGGACTGTGAAGATATGTTGACTGATGATGAAGTTTGCATGGATGCAACCTGTCCAGGTAATGCTATTTTTCAAGATAATTGAACAAGAAAATTATCAAAATATAGCATGCGTCGACTGTCAAATACACGTATATTCTTATCTTTTTCTCATATTTTATCGATTGTTTTTCTTTAGAACTTTTGATAAGTGTGTTGTTTCTATATATTTATTCTAGTATATATTTTCATGAACATAAATTTGTATCAATGTGTTAGAGGCAAGCAAACATATGTACTACCTGAAGAAAAAAACGCATCGTTCTATATGTACTGGTATTCAGATTCGTTACCTAAAGGAAAAGTTTAAAAAAGTGTTTATAAGAATAAATATAAACAAACAAATACGTTTTGCATTTTGTTCTAATCATTTTATCTAGCATATTGTCTTCCCTTACCTCTTCAACACGGAAAAGAATATACAGAATTGAGACGACGTAACGTCGCCGTCAACCTTGTGCAGCGTTGCAAACCAGTGTTACAAACACGTGACGCATGTGTAGTAATAGTGTGCGTCTAAACTTACAGATATTTTTCTGATCATTTTTCAGTCGATGGTGGTTGGAGTTATTGGGGAAGCTGGGGAGGATGTTCCAAGTCATGTGGAAAAGGTACTCAAAACCGTTATAGGACATGTACTCGACCAGAACCATTCGGTGGAGGAAACTATTGTGTTGGCACATCAACAGACACGAGGAACTGCAATGACTGGTCTTGTCCTGGTATCTTGTCAGTTTTCTGTCCATTTAGATATATGCTACAAAAATGATTTCTGCTTATTTTGTGTACATGTTTAATCATCGCTGTCAAATTGAGTACAGTTTTATGTTGCATGAATCTTGAGTGTATATGATCCGATACTATATGTCATCACATGATAGACTGGAAAAGGTATATTTTTCTTATCTCTAGTGCCATGCCTACTTTTAATATTTTGTCTTAGAGGCAAACCTTTCAGTGAATATAAAAAGTAATTGTATTAGTTCCCAGTCTGGAGAGAAATATTGTCAACATCACAGATGAACGGAAAAAGATAAGTTTTGGTATAAGTTCCCAATTTGTAGGATATTATTGTCGAATCACAGATGAACGGGAAAGCGGTAAATCCATAAATCAGCGCTGATATATAGTATTACACTTCAGATTGTGGTAAAACCTGCCCTCCTGGTGGACAGCTCTCCTCAGACTGTCAGCTGTGTAATTGTGCTAGCATAACTCTCTATGGATGTGTAATGGATGACACAGACCAAATAGTTGAAGCAGCAGAGATTTACCTTGCATCAAGACGTAATGATCCTGTTGGAAAAACTGATATATTTGGCAAGTTTCGGGTTGATGGAATTTGTATTATGAATGAGAAGATAGTTGTGCAAGCACTTGGCCATAAAAGCTTAGAAGCTGTACCCTCTGAAGTGAACCTTACACACTGGACACTAAATGCAACCATCGAAACTTACGGTGAGCCAATTAATAACGTTTTATAAAAATGTGACATTTTTCGACAATTAGTTTTGTCTGCCCACGTCGGTCTGGTGATAGAAATAAATCAATAAACTCAATTTACTTATAGATTACAATACGCCCTCCAGCTTTATGCTTATGCAGGGATAATATACATATTCGTGTATTAACGCTTGCTGAAGCGTCGGGAAATTATGCCTACCAAGACCGAAACAAACGTATAATGAAGCTTTTCTTGCGTAAGAACATCTCACAGACACTACATGTATCGTTTGTTATATGTTTTGTCATTAAGGATACTGTTCAGTTTCATTTACCATTCCGATTGATTTATATTTAGATAGGTATATGTATAACCATAACATACAAATCAACGAAACTACCAGTGATTTTTATTTCTTTTTATTTCAAACATGACAACAATGACAACAATATTTTTGCAACATTTTTAAACTGGGACATATTTCAAAAATAATGTTTGTTTGATTTATTTTTAGTACGGCTTGCCCGCTTAGCTCAGTAGGAAGAGCTTTTGTCTACGGATCGCGGGGTCTTGGGTTCGATCCTCGGGCGGACCGTATGTTCTCCGTGACTATTTGTTAAACGACACTTTGTCTGAAATCATTAGTCCTCCACTACTGATTCATGTTGGGAAGTTCGCAGTTGTATTGCGGAGAACAGGTTTGTACTGGTACAGAATCCAGGAACACTGGTTAGGTTAACTGCCGGCCGTTACATGACTGAAATACTGTTGAAAAACAGCGTTAAAACTAAAACAAATTTTTAGTACAATATCGAATTGAACAACTCAAGAGAACGTTCTCCTTTATCTTATCTAACTACATTGTATTATAAAAGCAAGCTACTTATTATCAGTCTTTACCAAAGTAGACGTTTTTATTTCAGTGGCGCCTGTGTTTAATGTAAATCCTGAAAATAAGATACGACTGGTTGGTCAGGATTTTACCCTCTGTTGCTCAGCGGTGGGTCATCCTTCTCCGTTAGCGTACAAATGGTATGAACCAATGAATTTCTAGTTTCATTTAACATTATGGCTCATTAATTTACTGGAATGTAAACAGCACTGTATATGCAAACTTGATTGAAGGAAGCAGCTGTGACCTTATTCAGTTGTACTGTTTGATACGCAACATTTTAAACTGTTAATTTAAAACAGGTTACGATTCGATATTTTTTTTCTCAGTACAATATGTTATCTAGTGGTATTTTAATACTTATATACAACATTAAGAATATACTACAAACTTGACAAAGAATTTTATCATAATCATTTTTTTTTATTTTGCTATTTAAATAGATATAAAATGACAAATACTTAAAATCTTATACATTTCAATGAGTCGTTGTGCAAAAGTTAACACCTTTATCTTTTGTGATGAGGTACAAAAATGGCAAAGAGCTCGAGAATCAAGGAGTTGATGGCACGTTAACAGTTTTGTCTTCTACAAAAGATGATGCCGCAGTTTATAAGTGCACAACAGAATCAGAAGCAGGGATATCGCAGTCATCAGAAGCCATAGTTTCTATTAAAGGTAATACCGGGGTATATTCACTCCGCTTATATTCCCCACATCTTTTAAATTGTGTCATCACGTGGCTGGTGTCATTGAAATGAAAATTAAACAATTAAGAACTTTTGCGATTATTTTAGCGTTAAACATTTGACGTTGACAGTACAGATGATGTTGATGAATTGACTCAGGCTATAATAAGTATATAAAGAGGCAGAAAAAAATGACAACATTATAAAATGAATCTTATTTCCGTCTCTTTCCGTACTGAATTTATTAAACTCGTTGAATACAATTGATACCAATGCTTCAAAAAAACTTGCATTTTATTATTTTATTGCATTCGCTAAATAAACTCTATATTAATTCAAAGACATTCTTTCAAATATATTGAATCTTCTTTATGTCATATGTATCAATTATGATAATAACATCAGCAATATATCTGATAAGTTCATAAATAACAAATACATGTGTAATTTACAAATTCATATAAATAAAACCTGTTTTGACAATACACGTATGTATATCATTTATAATAATCATTCATCATCCTTACTGCATTCTGAGATATATTTCTTGGTCTAGATGATTCTGTTGACTCATGTGGTCCACCACTGCCGAAAGTACAACCATTACCGGCAGGTTGTTTTGAAACCAGCGATGAAGACCAATCCCCATTCATTGATGTTGGCACCTGTGGAAAGTCTGCGTGCATGTCAGCTTCACTCCAAGACAATGGAACGTGTTCAGACTGGTGGCCACATTATTGTTGTGATGTGCATGACACTGAAATGGTTGACATTACTTGCGAAGGATTTACATACAAAACTGCACGGGTAACATCTTGCACATGCAGACTCTGTATATATAAGACAACAGTGTCAGGAAGAGTGACTGGTAAGGAAAATGGTACAATAGTTCCGATGCAGCTGGGGGCGATTTACATAGATAATGAGGAAGTTGCAAAAACAAACATGGCCGGATTTTTCAAATTCGAAGTAGCAAAGGGGAAGACAAGATTAGTTGCAACTTTTCATGACGGTTTTCGCAATATATTCCTTGACGTCACAAAGATTATCCAAGTAGTTGAGGGTATAGATAATCATGTTACCATAGTTGTTCCTCTGAAACCCGAACCTATCTCTTTCAATCCCCATATCGGGACTGAATTTCAGTTGGGGGCGAACAAAAATGGCGATTCGCCTCTTGGTAGTTTACAGATTCAAGAAGATTCTATCGTCACGCTAGACGGGGAGCCATTTGATGGTACTGCTAAAGCAACAATGCATTTTGTCGATCCCAGAGACAGAGACAGTATTGATTCAGCTAATGGTGACTTTGTTAGCGAATCACCTGATGGTTCCTCTGTTCCTCTTGAAACATTTGGAATGTTTCAATTTGCAGTCAATGACGAATCGGGAAATCCTCTGAAAATAAACAAGCCTATGGCGTTCTCCTTTGATGCAGAAATCTTCAAAGTAACACTTGATGAAAATGGAGAACCTGAGCTTGCTCTGTGGGATTACGACGTAAACAAAGGCGTTTGGGTTGAAAATACTAGACTACATTTCGACCAAGATCCTACCGGTAGAAAACTTCTCACAAAAACACTTCGTGCAAATTTCATTCCAAAAGATGTTCCCCCAATTGACCATTATGGAACAACAATAAAACGAGTATGGACTGGAAGATATACAAATTGTGATAAAAGCACTAAGATTTATGAGAATGTGCCCGTGAAGAACAGTGATGCTAAAAGAGGAGCTTGTTTCGTCAACGTTGCAGTGTATGAAGATTTTTCTTTAACACAGCCGTACTCTAAAGGTGATGCAACCATTACAGTTTATACAAGGGATAGAAACAAGGACAAATACATAGGAGTAGCTTCAGCACCTGCTATAAATGGACAGGCATGCATAGCGACATTTTGCGACAACTGGGTCACTATCAGTGTTCACAATGGTGACAGAGAACTCCTTCGGCCAGCTCAGCATTCTTTACCGTTTGGTTACGGCGAAAGAGAAATCAATAGAGAAGTAGAGTTTTGGGCAGTGGATAGAGGACAGTCATATAAATGTCCCGAAGGTCAAACCTGTGTCGGTCCAATGTATCAGCACAGAGACAGTTCAGATTGCAGAAAAGTGACACCAATGGATTCGACTTTCAAATTCAAATTTGCCCCGTTTACACGTCCACCACATGCCGATTATGCGGTTGGTTCAAATAATGTCTTTGACAAACTGTTGTCATGGTATCCTGTCTCTCCAGATAAGGTGACATTCCGGTCATGCTTCATGAAGGTTCTTCTAAAGGTAATTTTGCTCAAAATGTTGTTGTTGTTTTTTTTTATTTACAACCATATGCTTAAATAAGTCTATTGTAAAGATTATTTTAATAAGTAACACATAAAACGTATACAATAGAATAGATAACATTTATATATTTTTGTTTATTTGTTCAGACTCATTTTTAATTTATACAGACACGGAAATATTATAGCTTTTTGTTCTTGTCGAAGATCCAAGATGATCTTCCGGTCATTATGCTTACTTGGTAAAGCCATCGATCTAAGGTTATAAAGATAGAACGGTTATATCACACGGAAGAATTCTAAATTCTTTTAAGGTTAGAAAACTCAGTGATGACGGTCACATAACTCAGTCAATCGACTTAAACATTTGGGCACAGAGCCTTCATTGATATAATGTGTAAAACACTGTGTTTTGTATTATGTTTGACACGTCGCAAGTTTTTTAATATTATGTTTCTGTTAAACCTCCATTTACTAGTCGGTAATATATTTTACAGATTGACGACGCGTATGATATACGACTCGTGGCTAAAAGTTTACTAGACACGTCAAATGGACAAGAATTTGGAACCTACAATGTCGGACCAATTCCTGCCCCTGGCTCGTCAGATGATTCCGTTAGAGGAGCTTGTCTTGAATTTAGATGCCCTGGATACGTCAGAAATGGAACACATGAATATTTTGACCTAGCTACACTAGTTGAAGCCCATCTGACAACCAGCGATAAATCAAAAGCATGTAAACTTAGGTATGATCATCCACTTTTATAAAATTAAACGTATGTGGCTTGAAAATAATCACTTATTTTCTGTATATGAAAATAAATAATTTGCAGTTAGAACATATGCCAACTCTTATATGCCTTATATAGAGAGTACGATCTATAAAGATTAGTTTAAAGAAAATGGGTCTATGATAAGAATCGTTGATTTCTGTTTAGTAACGTATTCTCAGTACATGACTCGGCATATTCAGATTCGGCATATCTTAGATGGCCATGTTTGCTACTAACTCATAAGTTACATTAATGACCAAAATTCTCTTAAGATTATATGTATTTAGAGAATAAGTTAACGCTAGTATTGCTCATCCTTGCATCAATTCAGAACCCTAACCCAGATCAATGGTGTTACACCAATTACAAATCCAACACGAGGAGATACGGGATTTCGGTTTAGAGCAGTACCAGGCACAAATTATGGTCCGATATTTGGTGTATACATTAGTGATAAGTCAGCGGACGAGGTGGAACAGTTCTGTAAAAGTGGAACAGATGCTGGCGCAGTCCTAGATGGGAAAATGGATCCTACAAAAAACGCGGCTGTAGAGTTTGATTGTTTGTAGAAGTGACATTAAAAACATTTATTTACGGTCGTAGAGTATCACTTGATTTAAATCAAAATTTATGCACGTATAGCTTTATATACACATTTTCTTTCTGATCCTTTACAGACTATTTTGATTTCAATAATATCTAAAAAAAAATTGTTGTTATTAATGCATTCGTAGTTTTCTATATATGTATACATATTGATCCTTAGCAGATTATTTTAAATTCCTTGAGTTACACTCTAATATTTATTTTAATAAACAAAGCATGACGCTGAACGTTTGAAAAAAAACTGCAATTTTAAGTATTTCCTTGTATTATTTTATTTAAAAAAATTTTTTTTTATACATATTTGCATGTCGACAAACATTCTTACTGTTGATTGTTCTTACACTGTCTTTCAAGGGACATATATGCAAGAAAAATGAAGCATGCACAGAACATTTGAAATAAACTAACATTCAACGTAATGTACTTTTTTTCTTTGTTTATCAGTCACTAACATCAAAGGGCATGCTTACTATAGAAGTGACCGGTAGCCCCGTTGAACATGTTCGTGTATTTTCGTTTAAAGTGGTGTTCCCGTAATAAAAACATTAATTTCCGAAGAATGTAATATCACCTGGAAATTACCAATTATCATTACAGGTCCACTACCTTAAATGAAAAAAGATCAGAATTGCTTACACAAATGCGTCAATTTATTTGTTCAGTTATTAGCAGGAGTATTGAGATTTTGCAACGTACAAATAAATTTTTACTATTTATTGTAGAATGTATATATAAATGAAACAATATTTCAGCTCTATAGATTTTATTATCCAATAACAGGAAGTGTTCCACAAACGGCATTCGGTGTACAGTCATATTCAAAAGCAAAACCTTTATTAACATCCATAGCATACTCGGATCCTAGAAAGTCATGCCCGGTGAAGCACCTTGCCCTGGCATTACGGCTATCAAATGACATATAGATACCTTCGTTAGGACCGTAGTTCTGATGTGGGCTGAACGGCGTGACTGATGAAAATCCGTATGGTGTTATGTTTAACATGTTTGTGTTCTTAGACCTTAGAAAAAGAAAATAAAATATAATAAAAAAAAATATAAGAACGAAATAGATAAATAAAATCTTCTACAAAATCCTTTGGCAGTAATGGAATGGAATGGGACCAAACAAAGTGTTCGGTTTAATTATATCTGTTAATAAGAGGTTATAACACGTACAACATCTGCAGGCCTCTAGCACCGGTTTTAAGCGGGATTTTCTTGCACATGAAGATTCAGTTTACGCCCATATCTTAAAGGTCAAGAACATATAACGGCACCATACAAAATACTTTCTACGACCACCGTAAGGCACTTAAATTCTATTATTATCGTGACATTTTAAAGGAGACCATTTTCTAGAGACAGTACCTAACATTTAAAACACATAGATATGAAACTCAGAAAGATTTGAAATGCATGCACATGTCTATTTATCGCTCAAAATAAATATATTTACAATATTTTAACCAAACAGAAAAAAATAAAATCACAGAAACTCTTCTTGGACACGTAAAGCAGAACTATCAAAGGGATTTAATATAATGGGTATTTCCTATTTTTGTGTATTTAATTATAGTTTCAATAGTGATCTTGATTGCTAAGCAATGCTCCAATATCATGGTACATTAGAATATAGAACAGTGGAGCAGTCCGATAGAGTATTTAAGTCCTGAACAGGACTCGAACCAAGGATCTCTCACAACTAAGACGTACACTACCACAGCACTTTAACATCAGATTCCTATATCTAAGCTCTATAAATGTACCCTTATGCTGTACATTACGTGAAATGGAACAAGTTTGTCACGTGATCAGAATACCAAGACTGCCTCACAGCACTTAAATACTGATGTTATGATAATAGATACAATATGTAAGAAGATCCTTTAGAAGCATAGATTGTAGCATAGATTGTAGAAAGTTGCGAGTTCAAAGAAAAGTGACCTGCAAACCTATAACTTTCATTGTTTGTTGGATTCTTCTTTTTAAAGTGTTAGTTTTAAATATGAGCCCCGTCAAGCATGAACACTATACAGAATTCATCAGCTTATTGTCTGCAGTTGAAAAGTAAGAATCAACTGTTTAAATATTCTGCAGCATATACACAAATGATGCTTTTAATCTATAAGTTGCAACTGGAATAAAAATTATTATAATTTTCGTTGCCAAAGCAACGAATAACAAAATTAACAAATTATTATTTTAGGAGATTAATGATAAACAGATAATGTTATTATGATTGTTAGGCTTTCTTGTCAGTTTTGACTTACTTCCGCAGGTAACATACAATTAATTTACTTCAAAATGATGCGTAAATGTTGTGTAACAATATCATGAAAGTGTGTATGTCGGGCTTATACTTTATCACTTTATCCATTTATTCTTGTAAAGCAAAAAGGGAGTTACCTTAAGCAACAGCCTGTCGTTGGACCACCGTTTATTGTCCCGTTAACATATGTATGCATGTCTTCCGCAGCTACATAGTGTACAGCCGGACATCGGAAGAGGATACAAGCGGCCCTGTCGCTCGTTTCAGCTTTACTGATGTCATATTGTGGTCCTGTATAAAATGTTCCAAGACGTTGTCCCGAGGCTGAGTTCAGAAAACTTGTTGTTCCAATACTTAACTGTGGTGAAAGCGTCTGGGAGAAAAATGTACCATAAATAGAAAGAAACAAGTGTTTCATTAATCTGTTATACTATTAAATTCGTTGGTGTATGAATTGTTGATAGCACGGTGTATCTAAGCTTAAACATGTAAACATGAACAGCTAGCTTTGGTCATCATGGCTCGACGACGGATATATCATAACAGAATGAATTCCAAGATTTTTCAATGTCTTGAATGTACCCACATTTTCAAAGCATCAAAAGTAAACATGGAGTAATGGTGAATAAAATCTAAACATTTGTTTATAATATCTACAGGTAATCTAGTATATTTAGGAATAAAACATAACTTTACTCTATTAAAAATTAAACTAGACCAGTACCTTGTGTTGTTGGTCGTCTTTTCGGTTTTATCAGATTTAAACTGTCTAATTAAGATACCTAATTTGTACAGTATCTGGCAATATTTGGTTAGTATGATTAAGATAAATAAAATGTTAGAAAGATCGGTAAAGCTTACCTTTCAAACATTTTTAACATTCGCATACTCACCTAATATAGCCAGCTCCTTTACATGTACTTCTTACATAGATAAAGTACATACCATTAAAGTACATAACATTTCATACATTTAATTTGAAATAAAACTATAAAATATTAACATTAAAAAATCTGCTTAATATACCTTAAAGGATGTCGGAGGCCTTATCGTAGAATCAAATTTTGTCATTTTTTTCTAATATTTTTTTTCAGTACCTTTATCTTTACTTTCATGTAGCATGTCCTTCTGTCGTTTCCTAATCCATAATACCAAACATATCTATCGGTTGGGTCATCGTCAGTAAGTGGTGAAACTGTGCCATTTAATACATCAGGAATAGATATATAAGAGAACACAAAGTGGTAATCGTTCGGATTTGCATTTATACACTGATCTTTCTCCTGTGAATAAAACACAGGTCCATTTCTCCCTCCAACGATGCCCCATGGATATGTATAAAAGAAGATAAATTCATTGTTATACTTCAGGTCAAAATTAAAGAACATTGGAAGGCGTGATATTTGCATAGACTTATTTAGTGCAAACACTCCTATACCATTTTTCTCAACAAAGACAAGACCTTCCGCTCGACAATGAACTAAAATACAAGCCTGTCCATTTGCGTCAGTTAATCCATCCGAGAAACCAGTATAATTTACTTTACCACCTTCGCCCTGCGCACGAGATAATATTGTTACTTTTGCATTTTCAAGTCCGTAGCGAAATGACGAAGAGTTGTGAACTGTTACGTGTACATAGCACTGGTCGAAATCATTAGTTACTGGTACGATCCGTCTCACAGCTACAGCTTCCCCTCCAATTGTAAAATTTTGTAATTCCCGCCTAGTCCTGAGGATAGCCTGATCAGCTGCAGATACACCTTGCAATAAATTGAAATAAAAGTTTTAGAACAAATAGCTACACAATATATCACAATATCAAAATATATGGACTACTCCTGCATCCAAATGCATTTAAGTTGTAAATACTTATGTGCAATGCATATTAAAACTTAAGTCATTAAGAGTAGATATTATTAAGTATCATTACTCAAAAGCTTAAACTTTATCAGTTAAGCAGGAGATGGATTCAGTGATCCTATATGTATTATTAATAGATTGAAACGCCATAGCCTTGGCATTTGCTCGTCTGTGGATTCAAATTGTAAAATCTTTTCCGCACTAAATTTACAAAACGTTTTAGCATGTGATGGCCCTTTCACACTTCCGTACATTCGAATTTATATCACGAGAGTCATTTTAAAAATATGACTACAATTTCCAGGTTAGCATCTCTCAAATGCAAAAACATTTGATACCACAGGCAAATCCGGAAACTTTTAGACAACGTTAAGTTCGCAATCTCTCCATATATACTTGTTTCTTTACAGATCCTTGTTCGTTTTTTTTCCACGCATATTTTTTTCAATGATGAAAAGCTCAACACTAGACATGTTTTAGTCGTTAGAAAAATTAAAAAAGATTCCTCATTAACAAAATGAGACGCCCACGCGCATGCTTGTAGGCAGAGAGACCCATACACGTGAACCCTGAATGTAGATCAATGCTTTTAATTTTCAAGTTTAGCTTGTGCTCTATAAGTTTCGCCACTTCAGTTAAAAGCTGATAACACTTAAGTTGTTGCCAAAAACTCACATTGACTTTACAAGAGTATATAATTATTTAATAAGGATAATGCTTCTCTTCATGCTTGAAATAGTTCTCTTAAGGTATTAGGTCACTAATAGTAATGTTTACAAAATGGCCTTTGCTTGGTATATTCTGAAAGGTAACCGTGTTTTGCACTATTTTGCAAATTTTAAACAACCTTTACCGTGCCGTTTTTAAATTTTTTGAATAACTTATGGTATCTCCTCAAGCTCAAGTAGAGACAAATTTCAAAGTGACAGCCACTATCCAAAACGTTTGCAGAGAACTCATTTTACCATTAATTTCAATGGAAGAAACATCAAACTATTGGTAAACAATTATAAAACACAATATAAAAATGCCAATATCATTTTTTCTATGGTGCCTCAAGTAAACGGATTTAATGAGACAGAATTCATACTTCAACACTGAAAAAATAAGGTCGAGTGATGTGTTTCTGTTTTGAATTTTGCTTACTCCATTTAAAAATAACCTTAGGGAAGACGTAAAACCTACCTAAATTTCTTCCACAATCTATAATCTAAGAGTGAAAGCAAAATAGAGAACTTTCACCGTGGGTAATTCAATATTTTTAAAGATTTTAACTCTACCCCTTCTGTTTAAGTAGTAAATTTTCTTTGAACACAAGAAATTGCTTATAAGATTCATCTTTTTCCATTTTTGTACAAAACATCAATAATAAGTCTTAAAATAAGTAAAAACTTACTAGTAAAAAAGGAAAATAACGAAAAAAAAGTTGGTCCCAGTAGGGCTTGAACCTACGCCCCCCTAAGAATAGCAGTAAAAGTAGGTTTATGGTAGAATTGAATACTCTTCAAAAAGGAGGTTCTCTATTAGTGATCTAATACCTTAACTTATATAATTTGTTTTGCAAAAAAAAGGAATTATTTACATTATCTCACCGAAACAGGACAAGAAAGTCTGAATTTAGTGCCCATATTTTCAGACATTGATAGTGCTACTTTACACATTAATTTTTGATAAGCATCAGATATATGAGTACAAATATTTTATACAGCCAACGTCATTTTGTTGAAACTGTCTTTACCTAAACCTTATATGCAAAATTGAACGGTAAAGAAAACGTGGACAAATCTTCAATAGAAACACACTTATTCGCAGAAATAGAAGTTTAGTTTATACATAATTTATTTTAGGTCGATTGTGAAGGAAGTTCTACAAGTTATATTAATCACTCTCGACACTTCATTCCTGATGGAATCCATCGCCACGAGGGTATGAGAGAAGAGGCCAGTTTCCCTTTTAATGCTGAGCGCCAAGCAAGGGAGCTACTGGTACCATTTTTTCACGTCTTTGGTATGACGCGGCCGGGGATCGAACCCACGAGCTCCCGCACTCGAAGCGGACGCTCTACCACTAGGCTATCGAGGCGGTTAAATAGAAGTCTAATCTACTGTTTGAAAGATTGCTTACCATGAAAGTAAACGACTGCCGTCAAAACATTGAACGTAAGAATAAGCATGACTGCGAAGGTGTTAATGATAGCCCAATACGACTATCAGAGACAGTTTATTCGACATAAGTTCGTCTTATCTTTTATATCGTTTTGGCGTTGTGTAGGTCAAATACATGTGTTCATTGTAGATTTATGTCAATTGTTAGAGTACTGAGTGCACTTACGACTGACCTAAATGAGAATATTTAACAATAGCTGTACAAAAGTGTCTATAGTTATTTTAAGGTATTGGACCCCTAATAGTTATGTTGAAAGAATGGCATTTGTTTGATATATTCTTAAAAATGACTGTGTTTTGTACTGTGTTGCAATTTTTTTTAAACAACTTTTACGGTGCCGTTTTTTGTAAATTACGTATAATTCATGATATTTCCTCAAGCTCAAGTAGAGACAAATTTCAAAGTGATGGCCACTATCGAAAACGTTTGCAGAGAATTCCTTTTACCATTAATTGTGATAAAAGAAACATCAAACTATTGGTAAACAATTATAAAACACAAAATAAAACTGTCAGTATGATTTTTTCTAGGTCGCCTTAAGTAAACGGATTTAATGAGACAGAATTCTTACCTAACATTGAAAAATTATTGTCGAATCCTGCGGGTCTGTGTTGAATTTTGCTCACTTCATTCAAAAATAACCTTGGGACAAAAGTAAAACCTACCTACCTTTCTTCCACAATATGTAATCTAAAGATTGAATGCAAAATATAGAACTTTTACCGCATGTAACTCAGTGTTTTTAAAGATGTCTAACTCAACCCCTTCTGTTTCAGAGGTAAATTCACTTTGAACAGCAAGAAATCGTTTATAAAATGAAAATTACCCAATTTTGTACAATAAATCAATAGATCAATAAATCAAAAACTTACAAGAAAAAAATGAAAATAAGGAAAAAAGTTTTTGGTCCCCGTAGGGCTTGAACCTACGCCCCCCCCCCCCCCCCCCCCCCCTAAAAATTGCAGTCAAAGTAGATTTATGGTACGAATTGAATACTCTTTAAAAAGGAGTACTCTATTACGTGTCTAATACCTTAAAGATATCAGATGACTATCTTTCATTAAATTATCTTATATTTAGTACAAATGTAGAAAGACCTGATCAAATATATCTAACTTTTCTAAATTAATTGTGTATGTAGAGCTAGATTCAAAATTAAATGAGCCGTGCCATGGGAAAACCAACATAGTGGGCTTGCGACCAGCATGGATCCAGACCAGCCTGCGCATCCGCGCAGTCTGGTCAGGATCCATGCTGTTCGCTAACAGTTTCTCCAATTCCAATATATGTTGGTTTTCTCATGGCGCAGCTCAAATGTCATTCAGTAATACACATTTGCACAGTGTTCAGCTATTATACATGTATACAGCGTGATACTATTTTTAACCTAACGCATAGTTCTGTTAATTTACATAAACTGGTTGATTTTATGTATGACTGTACAGTATTTGTTTATGCTGTTTATGCTTTCAAATATGAAATTTGGATCTAGTATACCTTAAAATATTTTTTAATGTAAGACACCATCTGTCATTCACAACTGGTTGCAAACCCTCTGCCATAAGCGGATATAATTCTAAATTATTTTACATGTATGCACATTTTACTTAAGAGCTAAGAGTTAGTACCGATATCACTTGCATCTCAATCTGCCCATCCGCATTATCTGCAGAGAGTTAAGCCTACCAGACATACCGTTAGCGATTGTTCGGGATTTTAGTAGAACTAGAAATCGATTTCTCGTCTAAATTGAATTACAACTGCAAATGGTACTTTGCTTTCTCTTCAAATGAAATATGCCTTTAGTGTTTGGGGGGCATACATTGGCTGAAATTGTACAGGACGCATGAGATAAAAAATGATAGCTCATATTTCGATGCTAGGTTAAACAAATAGGTACAAGTGGATGGTGACATACGGCGCCTTTAATACAAGTCAAGAGAGTTTTATGATTTAAGATATTATCATGTGATTCGTCAAACAAATATATTGGAATAATATATTTAGTTATTGTTGGTGTCATTTTAAAGATGTATGTCTATAAATTTTACCCGATTACGGTCTCCTAGTGCGTTAACATCACTTGAATTTTGACTATTTATGAGTGCTTGTATATCACCTGTGTTGTTTATACAAATACCTTAAGTGTACCTACACAAAATGTGTTCATTAATAAAACAATCACCTTTTTGCAAGTGATAACACTTAATTTTCACGTTTAAGTCACTTGTATTAATACTTTTTTATTTCGAAGTTATTAAGAAATGGATTCGTTTCGAATTTCCTATCTAGTTCTAACAATCATCATCACTCCGATCCTGCTAAATGGTAAGTTAATGCTGCATTACACATTTGATAAAACTTTCTTATACGTAAACTTTGCTAACGTTAAATATTTTTACTTACAGATATTGAAAGACAGTGAAATATTCGCAGTAAGGGTCACTGTAATCTATAGTCAGTTCTCGCAGGGGTTGCTTAGTAGTTAGAGCAAATGATTTTTTAATCGAACAGTCGTGAGTTCGAACCCCGGGTGAGGCGCATGTTCTCTATGACCATGTGTTCAATTACAAGCGGGGAACAAGATAGAACGGGAACTAAATCCGTTAGCATTGGTTTATTAATTAATACCTGTTAAAACCCAATATATTTTCAGCTGGGAAAAGTGCGTACTTAAAAATATATCATTTTAGATTACTAGATCTTTAAAAAAATACCGTTATTTGTTTATAGATAGCGTAATGGGACAACAAGACCCGTGCTATTTCCATCAAGAAATCAACGATACTACGATGACACTTGGATTTGTACTTGCACCATCCGATAGCGTCGTATGTGACACCATCAGCCCAGGATGGACTAGATTTAGTGGATCGGATGAAGGGTTAATGGCAACGGAATGTCCATTAGGAAGAGAGTGCGGAACTGACCAGCAAGTCTGGATGCAAGGTAAGCCATCAGGAAGAAAAAACAGATGTACAAGTCCGGACGCAAGAAAAGTGGACACAAGTAGGGATAAAATGATTATACAGTCATTAATAACAATTGCAGAAAACTATAGTAACAATCTTTATTCTAATTCAAATACAATACAATACAAATGTAATCATGTGTTCGCTTTGGGAACTCAAAGGATGAAAACTGGCATTTTCACATCCAGAAAAATCTAGAATCTAGATTTAATAAAGTCACAGGTGCAATATTAAGTTCAGATATTTTACAATTCTTCTGGCCGGCAAATAACATATAATGTAAAGGACAGTCTTTTGCTTCCTTTTCCGTTGTTAAGTGAGATTATTAATAGCGGTATTAAACATGAAATATTGTTTCATATGCGATGTCCCCTCTTCTTGGCGGGACGTCACTTGTATTGTCTGATTATGTTGAGGTCACTTAATGATTTCATGTATAGAAATTAATTTTATGTATTTGTTAGCCAGAAGAATTTTAAAAAAGGTTTTGGTGAGTTTTTGGGAGACGGGGGCGGTATGAGGGTGTTGATTAATGTCACTCCGACATAGCTTAGGTCATGTTGGGCATTGCAGGAGCTATTATGATGGAGGAAGACCCATTGCGTCAGAAAGAACCATAAACCTTCCGTAAACCAGATGTTGGCTTCCTCACATGAGGATTGTTTCAAACTAAGCGAGGTTAGAACGCAATCCGGGGACAGCAAGCGATCTTTACCACTGGGTCAGGGGAAAACGTTAACCGGCAAGTGATTAAGGCTGATCATGGTCTGCACTGTTCACTATTCAGTCAGTAAGTTTTAAGTGAACACCCCTTTGATAAACAAGTGGTACTGCCAAATAGAATGACTGACCAGTCCATTTTTGAAATTCATGAAGGTAAAGGTTAATATGACTTATATCTGATTCTTACAAAATTATAGAATTCACGAAAGCCTTGCTACAAGTTAGGTGAATTCAGCAACAAACCGATTATTGAAAGCCTATTGAGCACATCAAACCGTTTATCACCGTAGAAATTACTGGCTTGTTTTGTAATCAATCTCAAAACTTGAGAATTGCACAAACTGTTCTTTAAATCAGTTGGACACAACGTTGAATATTGTAAGTACGCAGGTTCTATGTTGCGTACACTTAATTACTCCCATGAACATTTTACGTAAAAAACAAATCTGTTATCATTTTGCTTTGCGGTAATCTATGCATTCAAATGAACGTTTTAGAGCTTAATTTCTTTATTATGTTACCTCATGCAAAGCCTTACAGATATCTTTCATGATTTTTGCTAGGTTCTATTCCGAGCTATTACGACGGATTAACAGAGGTTGACATTTGTATACGAGGAAACGGCGATTGCTGTGATAGACAAAATAGAATGCAAGTGAAGAATTGCAACAACTTTCTTGTTTACAACATATTCGCTGTACCTGCTTGCTCACGATATTGTTTTAGTAAGTGTATTTCTTTTTCATTTATGATTCATGTTTCTTCTGAAATACGACTTGATTATTTCGTGAAAGTAATGTAAATGTTCCCTAGTTCCAGACGAGTTATCCGAAAAAATGTGATTTTATTACTGTTACATTTCAGAAGTATACAATTTTCCAAGCTTTCTCCTGACTATAGAAGTCACCTTTGCAAAGTATGAAGTCAAACATATGAAATCGAAGTCGGCCTTTAGATGGTCTCAGCATACATTATATATTACTAGTCCGCGCTATATAACTGTTCTTTGCCATGACTTGTTTCTGTATGTTTATTTTTTGTTGTTCTGGATTCAATTCTAACTTTCCGGATAACATGTATTAAAATGTTTCTCTGTTTGCATTACGTAAATTATAATGAAATGTTTATGGCATACATCCGTATTACAGATTTTATTTCGCTAAATCTTCAAAACTAGATAGCTTTAGTATTCTAGTATTTTTAATTTATTTATTTTGTTGGGTTTAACGTCGCACCGACACAATTATAGGTCATATGGCGACTTTCCAGTTTTGATGGTATAGGAAGACCCCAGGTGCCCCTCCGTGCATTATTTCTTCACGAGCGGGCACCTGGGTAGAACCACCGACCTTCCGTAAGCCAGCCGGATGGCTTCCTCACATGAAGAACTCAACGCCCCGAATGAGGCTCGAACCCACATCGATGAGGGGCAAGTGATTTGAAATCAGCGACCTTAACCACTCGGCCACGAAGGCTCCCTCTAGTATTTTTAAAGTGGTCCATTACAATAAAGCAACACCTTGTTTTTGAAAAACCCATAATCATGTTTTTGTACACTTTGCTCTCAGTAAACAAAGAGATATACATTTTTTAAAATTCTTTTCTTTATTTTTCTTATTAGACGAGTCTTCGGAAATGCTGATAACCGTTTCAACATCGTCTTCGACCTCTACCACATCGTCTACACCCACTATACCATCGTCCACATCCATTAAAACAACGTCTCAACCAACTTCAGTACTGTCAACATCCATTAAAACAACAACTTCTACAGCTACCAGAGTACCAACTACATACCGTACATCTACCTTAAAAAGTTCTGGAAAAGGTTGCATTAGTGGTAGTGCAGTAGCGGGAATGTTTAGTGTTACATCCGCATTAATTGTAACAATCTTCAAATAGTTTCGGTGACATTCGAAGTGAATCGTTTTAACCTGTCACCATTTCTGTACATCTAAGTTCACGCTGCACAAACTAAAGTAGGTTTGAGTGATGATCTGCAATAAATTAAGGGAAATCAAATAATATTGACCCCAATGATTTACTGGCTATCAGCAGAGTCGAACATGTTTCCGTGATATATGACACTGATAAGATTGTTTGCAATAACCTCGCTTAATCTTTCAAAACTATATGAATTATTACACTTTTTGTTTACTCTTTAGGCAATTGGTTACAATTCTTTCTTTGGCTCATGGATCTCTTCCCGATATTGGTCATTATGTTTTAATATGAATAATCTACATTATAACACATCTTGTTTTGTTTACGTCTTATTTATTTTATTTTGTCGAGTTTGGGATTGTAATTGTATTAAAAGATATAGTAATGAATGGCTAATGAGAGCTAATTTGACTTACAAAGAGGCGGAAATTCTTGCGGTAAGAAATGGATTTGATCTGCAACAACAGGTATGTTATTTCTTATACATCTTGGCCTTTCCGCTCCACTCCTCGGGTACACCTCATTGAATCTGCAAATCAATCATCAGGTTACGTGTAATATATATAGTCGATGTATTTAAAATTGAAACCAGTAATTACACGGCGGTCCTGGGTATTTTTTCATCGGGATTATTAATTTTACTGCATTTATTTAGACCTTTAAGAGCATTTTCGTCCGATTATGATAGTTTTTGTTTATATTTCATGCATATGCAGTTTTACTCATTTGAAATCATTTCCATAATATTAAAGTGACCCCATATCATCTTTCTGTTATGTTTTAGTGGGTATTAGGAACCGTATATAATTTACTGACTCAATTATGATCTCCATATGCTTTTAAAAATACACGTAATTTACTATAGTTATAGTCTGAATTAAGCAACCCCCTGCCTTACGCGACAAGCAACTGTGAAATCAGGCTCCCGAATCGATTATTAGACCGTTTACAGCGGCTTTGAGACGCCCCCTCGTAAGTTTTTACACTACAGAGTTACCATTTGTTTACAAAATAATGGCCAATGAAAAACGCAAAAAAGAACTGTTTTGACCTAGCATTGCTCGATCGGGAATAAACAGCGTATAAATTCGCTGAAGACTTCTGAATTGGGGCATAAATTAACAATTTCCCAGTGAAACAAAAAGAAGGCGGTATTTAACAGGAAACAAGGAAGTAAACATGATCAATGAACGAATAAATATCACAGGACCATTAATACACAAAGAAAGAAATTAAAATAAATCTTTGTGTGCAAATAGCTCATCTATATCTAATGGAACAGATATATTTCAACCCCCCAGTTACTGTTCGCCTTCATTCTCTTGCCATTAGATCATGAAGTTAAATTTTAATGTTTTATCAACTATTTAAATGTTTTATTTTATCAAAATGTAATTAAAGTAATATAGTATACACGTTTCACTATTACCTTAAAAGAGGCATATATATAAGTATCCGATATACATGTACTTAACTGAAAAAATCAAACCGATATATGTATATATATGAAATCAACGTCAGCCAGTTGAGTGAGACTGTTTTAAGAGACTCCCTGTCATATGTGGCCTTTTTTGCTGCTTCCCAAAGTCGGTCTCTTAAAACAGTCTCAACTGTAATGATTTCTTGGCTAATTAAGTGGCATTTCTAATTCTCCGATCAGCCTCAGCAAATTTGTTATCAAATGCAACAGCGCCAAAACAACAGTTTAAGTAACTGCTAACATCCCTACATAAATCAGAGGTGAAGAACGAATGATTTCAAGCAATATGTCACGGAGAAACAGACGCCTCGCCCGCGAATCGACCTCAGAATCCTGCGATCCGTAGATCTGCGATCTCTCCATTGAGCTAAGCGGGCGGACACCACATTCATAAAGAAAATATTTTCTTGTTATGTAATTTATGAACATTGTTATACAACAATTACTATTTATAAAGTATTATCTGTAATATTCAGATTACTGATGAGTTATTTCTGCTCACACGGAAGGATACCCCAAAGTCTTCTTCAAAGAAAATGCCGCATACATTAAAAAATGTTGGTTTTAGTGATCGGGTAAGACTTTGATCCTCTTGTTATAATAACATTAATCAATTGTAATTTACAACACACATAAATACGCTAGTCTAACTGACCTCTCTGGTTGTTATGATGAAATGATAGTTTGCAGGATCCAAATTTTTACCTGAATTTTATTATCCGCCTTGACGCTAAATAAAAGAAGAAAATAAAACATTTTTGACATTTTTTTTTCTACCATTTATTTTCAGTGGAAAACTCTTACAAATGTTTTAGAATATATTTGATAACTTTTGTCTTCAGGTTTATTTCATGGAGCAACAAACTTGGAAAAATGTGAGTCTTAGACAATTCACAGTTACGGATCCACTATGGAACCAAATGTGGTATATAGTAAGTAAGATGATTTTCTAGTAAGATTCAATTTGAAAATGAAGTTTGGTCGATTTTAATTACGATATAATATTGCAAATATACGTCTTATGAATCAAACATGTTCGTTTATCTTTTGTTACTTTAGAGTCAATTTAAATTATTAAACTAAATTATTTTTATTAAAAACTAAATTTAATTAAATTCACCTATGAATTGATTGACGATAAAATTATACATTGTACTTTAAAATGAAACAAAATGCATCTTTTTACAACTGATTTTTTCTCGTATTTAGCAAGTGCACTTTTCTTGTATTGCTACATTATACATAATTAATTTTTATTGTATTTTAAATATAAAAATAGATTGTTAAGATGTGTGCGTTTTGTGTGTTTATGCTTTTTGTAGAACAGAAATTCAAACATTTCGTTAAGAATACTGGAAGCATGGGAGTCCAATTTTACTGGAAAAGGTGTTAATATAGCAGTTGTGGATAACGGCGTTGAATATACACACAACGACTTTAAACATAGATATGTAAGATACTTATGTATATATGTATGATACCGATTGTTCTCTGACATTAACACAGCATTTACT
This sequence comes from Mercenaria mercenaria, assembly GCF_021730395.1. Lineage (NCBI taxonomy): Eukaryota > Metazoa > Mollusca > Bivalvia > Venerida > Veneridae > Mercenaria > Mercenaria mercenaria. The sequence continues at coordinate 44,835,878 of NC_069376.1, read as the reverse complement.
ACTAACAAATTCTTGACCTTAAGAACAAAAAGAAAATATTATTCAAATGAAAGTTTGACTCTGACGTCAGTCTTTCTAAGTAAAGGTCTCAGAAAGGAAAGCAGGATTTTCTTTTGAATTGAGAAACAATGTCTTAAAAGTATAATAAGAACATTTAAAACGAAAATAGCATGTGCACTTTTAACGCAGTGATGTTAAGCTGTAATAACAACAACAACAACAACAAATGTTAATGTTTGATAATAGGAAATAATGTTATATCCTACCTTTTTTCCTACAAAACTTAAAGATAAATCGTGTTTGCAGATGAACATAATACAGCATGCATTATTTTTATTACATGTTTGACGTCGTGGAAGTAATATAGAGCCACAACAGTAAATTAATTATTTTGGTATTACACTTGTGTAATAACGTGTATATAGATGACGTTGGTCGAAAATAGTTTGTCTAAAACAGGGAGAGGAAAACGAAATTTAGAAGTTTTAGCAGAAAAACTAACGTGTTATAAAAAATCTTATATTTGTGCTTTTCAACATCGAATTTATTTTTTTTAAATGAAATGCTTGACAAAGACTCGCATTTGTAATTAATATCCCAATGTTTTCAATAATTTATAACTATTCATAGTACATACTGTATCTTGAGTCAAAATTGTAGATTTTGAAAGTTGTGGCATCGCATTGTCATTCTATCAATATGTATTTAGAATGATCATTTTAAAACTTAAATTTCTTCAGAATTCTGAGTATAGCAGAGATGTTTATGATCAGGATAATGATCCCAGCCCTGTATCTGGAGATACGTATGTGTTTATCATTGTGTACTTTCATTTAATTATTATTTTAATATATGATGGAAATGACCTTTAAACGACCTTTATGTATTTATTTCTATTTTATCAGTATTATAAACTGTGTGAAAATTATTATTATTATAAACAGAGCAGAAACAGCAGTAGCAACATCATCACTTCCTCTAATAAATTCAACACAACACTTTAAATTAATGAAGGGATAAGAACGACACCGCCATCCCAATATATTACATTCAAGCATCCGTTATAAAAATGTTAACTACGTCCACAGTAATACAACAGAGAGATCACAGATATAGGGCTCATGAGTTTGATCCGTTGGCGACGCGTATGCTCTCCGTGGCGACATTATAGAAGACAATGTGTCTGAAATCATTCGAGCTCCATCCCTTATTCATAAAGAGATGCTGGCAGTTTCGTGCAGGTAACAGGTTAAGATTGATAAGGAAACCATGAGCAACGTTGAGTGTAAGTGTAAGTACATACCTATAACGCTGGTATATATCATATTCCAGACATGGGACAAACTGTGCCGGCATTGCAGTTGCTACAAGAAATACAGTATGTGTGATTGGCATCGCATATCAAGCACAGCTTGTTGGTAATTTTTAAATACATTTAAAGTTTTGTTTAAAGAAATAACGATAGAACATGCACACGGAAAAATATATGACATTGTGTTTTGTTTGGTTTAAATAATGAGCCGTGCCATGAGAAAACCAACACTAACGGTTTCTTTAATTACAATAGACTTTGAAAGCGAACAGCATGGATCCTGACCAGACTGCGCGGATGCGCAGGCTGGTCTGGATCCATGCTGGTCGCAAACCCACTATGTTGATTTTCTCATGGCACGGCTCAGTTATATTGATAAGATAAGCAACTGTCGACAAAGTACGCATTCAAAATAATTACTGACTTATCTTTGGAAATCTAACAGGAAGACCTAGATGTTAAAATTACTCCGCTAGATATCAAACTGTCTGCTGGGTAGATTTGAAAATTTAGACAATATGTTTCTTTGCTTCAGAAATATGGCAGCATATCAATCAAGTCATAATACACAATATTTCAATTACAAGTTTAAAGCAGTTGCAGCAAAAAAAAAAAAAATGAAGCAGAGACAATGAGCTAAGTTGTTGACAGGTTATTTAGTGGATTGAGCAATTCAGTATTCATTTTCATTCTATTTTTATATATGGGTAGCTGTACGAATGATCGGTCCATTTGGAGTAACAGACGCTGGCAAAGCTGGTGCTCTTGCAAATAAAGGTGCGCATGTGTCTTCAAATAGTTGGGGAGGTATAGAAAATACATTTGATGGTCCTTCAACAAATGTCGAATCTGCTTTGAAGCATGGAGCAACGAAGGTACAATGTTACGAATGTATAACTATAAAATATTTTGTAGAAACTGTTTCATATCTAATACTGTCAATAGTATATATCTAAAACATCTCAAAGAAATGTCTGCCCAACAAATTATAATGATTTAGTAAAGTATTTATCATACAGTTCTGTTTCGTACTGAGACATTTAATGTTCGCATAGGGTAAGGAATGTAAAACTTCAGGGACAATCGTATTAAATGTTTTGTTTAATAATGTGACATTTATGAAAGTACTTTAAAACAACGCTTTATAAGTTATTATTAAACCAACATCTCTGTTTCTTACAGTATGTAGTTAAGCGTATTCCTGTTTGATCTGTTTATATATGACAGTCACAGTCTTGTAGGACATATTATCTGAAATCCGAATATATAAGGAAATACAACAGAAATATGTAAAATTGATTGGATTTTCTAGCTTCGCAATGGGAAGGGTGTTATTTATGTATTTTCTGCTGGAAATGGTGGATTTGATGATAACTGCAATATGGATGGTTACATAAACAATATTTATACTATTGGTATCAATGCTGTTTCAAGAGACCTCAAACCACCAGGGTATGCTGAGCCATGCACAGCTGTGCTTGCCAGTACTTTCAGTGGACCCGGAGCTGGCACAGCGGATAACGCGGTAATTTCTTTATTAATCTGTATATCTGGAAAACTGTGAAAGATCTTTGAAGTAGTCAAAGACGTTCCCGCGGGATATGTTTCATTTAAGTGACTTTGCTATTTTACTTGAGATCATAGCATACCCTAACTATAATTACAGAAACACATACAGCCTACGATGTGTAAGGTCAACCATGTAACAAAGCAAAGTAAAAGCAAATTTAGTTTGGTTTAACCTGTTCATAAGACTTAACAAAATGCACATCATCGCCAACTCCTTCCTGGACAAATGTAATCGAAATTCGGTTATACAGATTACATTGAAAGGATCTCATTACCAGAAAAGACCAGGAAATATATTAACCCTATCGAGATGTTTATAGTCTCCGCACGGCACTGCAATAAATACCTTAAAACATTGAAAACTACCGATAAAAATTATCATCTATACAATGTATTCGGTTTGATGGGAAGTAATTGTGTAATTGTATAATTTGATTATATTTGCACGTTATGGGCCATGAATATAGGGTCTTTGTGGCGTCCTGTATGAGACAGTCTTTGAAATGCCGTCTTATAACGTTTTCCTAGTTCTCACCAAAGAGCAACAGACGGACTGCCAATCGTCCCAACATATCATAGTATTTAACTATGTACGAAGAGCTTATAATTGAAAAATAAAATAGATTTGTATAAATTTTCACTCATCCAACGTATGAAACACTGCAAAATTGAATGCTTGTAAAATCATGAAAGCTGACACGATTCTAGTGTAATAATTGGGTGGGGGCGGGCAGTACAATCAATATCACTAGTGTTTAATGTGTTAAATACACAAATGTATTATAGAATATAATTAAATACATTTAAATATTGGTTCGCGCCAATTTAAGCCATAGGGCTTAAAGCTGAAATTTCGTTTATTTTAAAATTATCAAAAGAAACATGTTGTGAAAATCCATATCAAAATTCGGTATATTTTTGTAAAAGATACTCCTTTATATCATTATCTATAGTGTTCGACTGATGTTGGAGGAGCATGTACAACAACATTTTCCGGGACGTCAGCAGCAACTGCAGTGGCTGCTGGGATACTGGCTTTGGTACTTGAGGCAAAGTGTGTTGTTTTTTTCTTATAACATTTTTTTTTCATTTAGTTTAGGTTTCTATTTGGTTGAATGTACTGTTAATTGATATTATTAAATACTCCTTTTTATTTCCCGTTAATTTACAATGGAACCGGAAACGTCAATATTTTCCATATACTGACATCGGATGTGTGACGTAATTTAATGTGTGTCGTTGCATTCATTCTTCGATATAGTTTTTATAGGTTATTGAACAAATTCATGATATTTACATTTATTTACATTTATACGTGTAGATATACGTATGTAATAAAAAGATTATTATCTTTGCATCGGGAAATATGCACTCGTTTATAGCAGAAGAATATTGCGCTCCTTAAGTCGCGCAATAATTCCGCTGCAGAACTCGTGCATAATTCCAGATACAAAGCTAATAACCTATAATTATTGAGGCAGTGGTCAAACAGTGGTAGAGCGTCGGTCTACGGACCGCGGGGTCGTGAGTTCGATCCTCGGGCGGGGCGTATGTTCTCCGTGACTATTTGATAAACGACATTGTGTCTGAAATCATTAGTCCTCCACCTCCGATTCATGTGGGGAAGTTGGCAGTTACTTGCGGAGAACAGGTTTGTACTGGTACAGAATCCAGGAACACTGGTTAGGTTAACTGCCCGCCGTTACATGACTGAAATACTGTTAAAAAACGGCGTTAAACCCAAAACAAACAAACAAACAAATCAAAACGTAGATTATATGAGAAAGTGGAATTAGAATGAATTTATTAAATGAATTATGAACAGAAAATGAATAAAGTTGATTGAATGAAAAAATGCATAGCCATTCTGAAAGATAAAATAAATTTTGTGAAATACGTTGTTCACTTAAGAACCGCATTTTAAAGACAACGAAATATTTTTTATATACAAAATTATACGTATTATTGTTTTTATTTGTTTAGCCCAGATTTGTCGTGGAGAGATGTGCAAGAGCTTATAATTGTTACCTCAAAGAGCAAAGGATTGTTGAATGGAAATTTTAAAACAAATGGGATAGGAAGACAAGGTGTTGAACATTTTCTTTGGTATCTAAATATAGTTTTAGTGGTTATTTTTGCAAATAAGGTTGTGTTTGGTAATCGTAATAAATAAAGTGAATTAGTAAATTCTAGTTAGATTTTAGTTAGTATATTTTACGAAAAGCTTGTGTAGTCTGAAAGACGTTTACAAAAGCACCTTGTGTTGTTATATTTTCTGGTCCTATGTAATCACAGGGTCAATTCAATGTCTGTGTAAAAAGAATCCTCTTAAGCCAGTCCTAAGGGGCGCGAAGTGTTCTACTTTTCATAACCTCTCATGAACAGATTCGGTCAAATCGAGTATGCTATTATTGTGGTCGTTAGTACTATATGCTTTATATGTGTTTACTTTTGCATTTCACGCTATGGTTTTTCTGCACATTTGATAAAGCAGAAACCATTACGTCTTTTATCTAGTCCGGATAACATAAAACAAAGCCTGGACACGACATACGGAATGGAAAATCTTCCTGCGTGAGAATGTCATCCAATGTGTACATTTATAAATACAGCAAAATTACTTTCTTTCTATATATGATTTCTTTCAGATCCACATGAAATGTGCGGATCTTTTAAATAATTAAAAATATCTCAAAAATAAGCACACGGACCGATACAACACATTTTTCTTTGATCATATAATAGACAATACGTTGATTTACAACTGCGAAAAGTGCCATAAAATCTAAATTGTAAATATCTCCACGTGCAAATATGTTGTCAAACTTGTGAAATTTTCCATAGTCTCTAGTTGTGGAAACTTGAGTGAAAGCCATTTTTAAAATCAGTTTAAAAACAAACAAAAATATTTAAAAAATGATCATGACCCAGCCTCTTTTATCTCCAGAGTTTTCTAAGTATCGTCTAATGTTTGGAAAAGTCAAGGTAAATAAAATTCTACATTGTAGAAAAAAGTCTGAAAGAAATAAACAACCACAATTTGATTTCTTTTCCCAATTACATACATTGTGTTCCTTTCTATTTTATTAAGTGAGCGACTGGTTCGGTTATGGTTTGCTGGACACACAGGCTTTGATTGAAGCAGCTCAAAACTGGACGTGTCTTCAGGCGCAGCATACATGTAGGACTGGTGACATTAATGTCAATGGGTAAATCCTGTTCCCGTAACGCAAATGATGTACATATGCAAGGATATACATGATTGTTGATGCATTACTTATTGTTAAAATGTTTCTCTTAAATTTTGACCAAACTAACGCTAGTTAAAATTAACCAGTTATATAACTTACAAAATTGATTGATGGAAAATAGATACAATGTGTTTGCATACATGTATCTCCGACGATAATTTTTCCACAGATACATGGTAGATTTTAAACAAAATTTTAAGTTTTCCGATCAAAAATATAAATGTTTGATAAATGAATTTATTTTCACTGTTTACATGCATATATAGTATATTTTAAAGCTTCACTGGCATGAAAAGTGTCTTTCTTACAGTGGTATTAAATAAGTTCTAGAATTTTATTAACCTCTCTGTTACAAGTTTTTGGTACAATTCAGACAGATATTAGCACAGACTAACCCACGACAAGTCGATAGCACTGTAACAATAGACGGTTGTAATAATACAGTCGACTGTGTGAGCCGGATAGAACACGTTCAAGTCACTGTCACGTATGATTATTCACTGAGAGGCGCTGTGATGTTGTATCTTGACTCACCAATGGGAACGCGGAGTGAATTGCTCACAAGACGGAATTCTGATTCTGCAAAGAATTCAAGGCATGTATGGACTTTGATGTCGGTGCAACACTGGGGAGAGGACCCGGTAGGAACATGGAAACTCACAATGTCACTGCAATATGATTGGATAGAACATGGTATAATGTTTATGTTTAAAAGTAAAAACCATTTTCATAATATCTGTTACTAGAAAGCTAAACAATGTGAAGTGTTATACAAAACCCTATAAAAGCTTTATTGAGATAGAATTGTTTCAAATGGTTGGTTTTACTTTTATGTCCATTTACTTTAGTGTTTGATTACATATCATGCATTAACATTCTTATATTTGACAGCAAAGCTCTTTTTTTAATATTTATTGCTTGGCACTGGTTAAAGTCCGCATAATGTCTTATCAGAATACTTCTATTATTTTCCCGAATTGAAAGTATGTTACTAAAGAACAATCGCCAAGTCGCCATTTGTTCAGTCACTTGCTTTGTTTTAAAGGTCCGGAGCATAAAAAAATTGTATGCTATTTTGAAACATAATATGCCATATCAAACATAGATAATGTCGTTCAAATCTTCAATACCTTAATAATATTTTTATTCAGCTTTCAATTTTTCTGAATTTAAAGGCTGCCCTAATCCCAACAAACTCAAATATATCATTTCTTTGAAATTAATTTAAAAGTGTAAGAAAGTCAGGCAATTGGATTATCCCCATATGATGCAAACCTGATCCAGCAGTGATAAACTTTAAAGAAAGTGGAAATAATAATGTACATGAAGTTGTGGTGGAACTATCCAGAAGGAAAAATGTGTATATTCTGTTTGTCATAACTCCACTTTAAATCAAACCAAGTAGGGCATCCTTACAATACACAAACTTGATCTGATTCTGACAGTTCCTACTAAGTTCAAACGAAGTTGATATACGTGTCTAATATCATATTATGAGTAAGTTGTCTAAGCACATCTGTACATTGAATTCAATCGGAATGTTTGCCCCTTTTTCAAGTTTTTGTTCATTTAGGGTTGATGTCAAATTCTGTAATGTTGCATACTTTTGCACAAAAGGATTTCGGGCAGATAAAATTTTAAGCAGATCAGTGCATGGTATTAATATAAACATAAGCAGCAGTTCAGTGACATTTTCCAGAAATAACTGTTGAAACATCTGTAAATATCTATTGTTTGGACAATGTGACAGTGTTTACTTGTGATCTTTGTGTTTCTTAGGTATCCAGCTATGAAAGACATGCAGAGTTTATCTTTATATATGAGTTTCCCAGTTGGGAAGGGTTTGTTTTTTTAACTTTCCACAACGGAAAATTTGGAAATAAAGAAATTTCAATGTTAAGCAAATTTTATAAGGATATCTGAAAAAAAAATGAACGGTAAAAATTTGAATAAGAATGGTGTTTTTCATTTAATGTGACCATGTGCCTACTTACGTATCGAACCTTTTGAATGATACGTCGAAATATATACTTATTTTACTCCCCGGGCTGGAAGCAGTTGCAATTAGTTTATACCGGTTTCCAGTTCGGGAAGTAAAGAAAGCCCTTCCTACTGTGATACACCACTTAAGAATACATTTTTCTTTTTTGCAGGAACGTTAGTCAGTTGGAATCTAATTATACACGGAACCGGAAATGACTGTAGTCCCGAGGAAACTATCACAGATTGTCCCAGTTTTAATAATATATCCGGTACTTTTTTTTCAATATTTTCTCTCAATGTCTTTACAACAACAAGTTGTTATCACATCCTTGCAAATTGTATCAGGCCAAAGATGTTAATGGAAAAAATGTTCCGTGAGTTTTTAATGTTAAATCTTGTTGTTTGTCTGCCAGTTTAAAAGTCTCATGTACTGCAGTCGAAAATGTATTTTATTAGTGCACTGTTTAATACAAATGTGTACTATTTGGGATATTTATCTCTTTCAGATTCTGAAGTTACAGACAAAACAAACAAGATCGCGCATTGCTGTGTACCCATACCTTGGCCTGCAATAGTCGGAGGAGTAACCGGGGTTGTTGCAATAACAATATTTATTTTACTTATTGTGCTTTATAGGAAGAACATGAATACTAAAATAAATACAGTAAATGATATTGAAAAACCTGTAAATTCTTAAGATAATAATGATTCAAACTCCAGAAGTACTGTCTGTAATGAGAAGTGATAAAGAACAATCCACTTCGGAATTCATGGTTTACTATGATATGGTATGATTATGCGTTGAACAGCTCGGATGAGGAACAGACACTGGTCTAAGCAAACATATATAAAGAGTCATTTAAAACCCTTAAATGTATGGACTCTATCATCAATATCTGTAAATCGTTGCCTCGGTGCATACTTATAAAAAATTATTTACTACTACAATGGTTTGGTAATTAAATAGGAATTTTTTTCTAGCATTAAGCATAATAAAAGTATTAAATAGAAAACGTAACAATTATATTGATGGATAAATACATTGATATGTTGAACTTATTCACCATTAGTGATTTATACAAGTATCGAATGTGCATAGTACTTATGTTTCGGACAAATTGTTAAAATGCTTATTAGATTTACATTTAACCAAAGAGCTATGCCCTGTTATCAGTTTGAAGAAACATATCTTTAATTCAAGAGGGTAACATTTACTTACACTACCCTGTGACTTTAGAAGTACACCGCTAACCGGTATTAACTCTCCAGTGGTGTTTTTGCCTTTTACCATTCGGAGGCGGTACCCCAGTGTTTACGTATATGTGTGTTTTATCATCATTGCTTATACGTTTACTTTGTGTATACATGTTTTTGTGTGTATATTTGAATGATATTTACACCCATACATACCCGTTAAAGTGTTTAAGTTTACTCCATCCTGTAACTTTGGAACATGGTGGGGTAAGAGTAAGGTTATTTGCACTACAAACCGGTTTAAGCTCCCGTGGTGGCGTTCCAAGCCGGTGTCTCACTGTATTCCTATATTTGAAGGTTTTTTTTCTGGAACATGTGAGAACATTATGGAGGGCCCATTGATCGAAATACTGAAAAGTCGGCGCCAAAATCAGCACAAATTATTCCACAGGAATGACAAATTTAATAGCTCCACAGAGCAAAACAAATGAGAACTATTCGATTCCGCCATTATACAATACCATTATATTCGCGCCAGTTTCATATTTAGTGTCTACATGTATACCTAATAAAGAGAAAATGGGTCTGCTATACTGCTTATTCTTTGCATAATGATGTTTCCTATGAAGGCTTGAAGTTCCCATGGCTTTCCTTTGTTCAGAATACTTTAAATGATCTAGGGTTAAGTGTGTACTTTGGTTTTCAACTTTTCACTATAGTGTTAATGGTTTAGAACAGATTATCCGACCAATTTATTCAAATTGGTATAGTATTGTTTCAAATTCACCAAACTGTCAAATATATAAAGCCTACAAAAAAGATTTTGTGTTTGAAAATTATACTGATATACTACGGTAACCTAAGAATCTTTCATTGTATTTGCTTAAATTTAAAATAATGGATCACAAATTCCCTACTGAAGTAGGTCGTAGCCAAAATATTGAAAGATTTCGCCGAACATGTCACTTGTGTAATAGTAATCGTTTAGGTGATGAATTCCATTACTTATTTGAATGTCAACATTTTTCAGATGATGGAAAGAAAATATTAAATTGTACTTTTGTCGTAACTCTAATTGTATTAAGTAATATCAATTAATGAAAAGAACTTGTTAAATTGGCTATATTTTGTAAGACTCTTTGATCTAATGTCAAATAGTCAATCTCCTTTAAAATAAAACAGCCTTTTTGTCTCAGTAATTTCTATTATATTAAACTGTAAATTTGTTTGCTTATATACATGTCTATAGTTACTTGTTTGTTATTTTGTTATTGTTCTGATCACATGGTTGTAATAACCCATGATCTAAATAAATCTTGAAATCTTGAAATCTTATATATCGGCTCATCACTACCAAGTCAAATGTAAGTCGAAGTACGTCTAGTCACAAGTATTCCATATATTATAGTCAAACCTGTCTATAAAGACCACCCTTGGGAGAGCCAAATTGTGGTCTTTATAGGGAGGTGGTCTTTATTCACAGGTTAAAATACACTGTATATGTTAAAAAGGGAAACAAAACATGCGTTCTTTACAGCCAGGTGGTCTCTGTTCAGAGGTGGTCTTTAACACAGGTTTGACTGTAATAATCCTAATCTTTCTGCCAATCCTCGTGTCCTTTCAAAGTGATTTTTTATCCGGTTTAAATAATAATTTAAAAACTGCACGAAATTATTTTGTAGAAGTAGTCCGTTATACGTAATTTACAGCACTATCTAGAGTCATTTTACGCCTCCGGGGGTAAAATGGAGTTTTCTTGCATACCGATCTGGGACTTCCTGTTACGGGCTTAAAGTATGTGCGCTTTGTTAATACGCTAATGTAAAATGCTATAAGTAAATCATTTTGTTTGATCTCATTTTGCCTATTATTTGTTGAATATGGTATGCAGGAAAAAGATACTTTCACTGGTTGTAGGTGTAGATGGGGTTATTCGGTCTCGAGAGTAAATGTGTAGGCAGTAACGAGGCTCTGCCGAGTTACAGCGTTAATTCCAGCACATGTGAAGTCATTGAAAATTCCGGTCCGGTATGCAAGAAACTTCTAATTGTCTTGACAAATTACGAAAAATCAGACAAATGTTTATGTAAAATCCTATAATCTATACCCGAGTGCGCCACGCCAAAACAGCGGTGTAAAATAAATCATATGATAATGAATAATGATATACTTTATTTTTGTATCTTTCGCATGAATGAGATGACCCCCTGTTTACATCGTTGGCATGTGGGGAGAAACCGTTTGATTTTTGTCAATATTCAATAAATGAAGCAAATAGTTTCAAAATGTATGATAAAGTCCCGTAAATGTACTTAAAATTTCTAATTTAAAAAAGGTAACTTCTTGTGTTTGTTTAGATTACCTACCAGTCAGAGCGGACAACTATTATGTTATTCTCATGCATACGATTACCTTATTCTAAGAAAACTGTACTTTTTTTAAATGGGTGGTCTCTGACCGGCAGACGTTTATATGCTAACTAGCAAATGAAATGCGACGGAGTTAAATCTTCGTGTATACTAGTAGTGAACATTAAACAGTTATGCATTCTTTAAATTCAATGTTAGTTAACCTACAAAATCATGGTTAGTTCATGTCCCAACGTAGCTCATTGCCTAATTATGAAAACGCGAGGATGATGGAGGTTAGCAGGATGAAAGGAATGGGATCAGATGAAATATTGCCATCTTACTATCGATCTTCTACTATCCGTGCATCAAAAGGCAATATCCTATTGTTGTATAAAAAAGCTTTTTTAATAATTAAGTCCAGGAAATTAGCATACACAACATTTTCTATGAAATGCCGATGTACCATGCTAGCATGAGAAAAAGCTAGGAAACGAAAGACATTGACTAATTAACGGATGCACGGTCTCACACTTATGAAAGGCCGGTGCGCCATGTTAATTGCCAAATGCTAAATGCCAAAAAGTTAATGCAAAATGCTATTTGCCAAATGCTTAATGTCAAATATAGACAATCTAACGGCAATTGAAAAACGATAAATGCTAATTGTTAATTGCAAATGCAAAACAATATATGCCAAATTCTTATTGCTAAGTGCTTATTCAAATAAAGAACTAAATATATCAGTGGATGAATGCATACTTTAAAAGCCATTGGCCTTTGTTACATAATTTTGTTTCTGTTGAAAGCTTTACTTTAGAGCATCTTAAAGTAAAGAGTTCCGGCCGTATGTTCTCATCACCGATACAACACGTTATTGCTTCAGTTAAAATTGGTAGAACACTATCAATTATAGTTTGAAATAATTAAAAGTTACATTCATTAGTGTAAGCGATACAGGTAATTAACTCATAAAGTTTAAGAATTTAACAACTAGAATCTATCATTTGGCAATAAGTATTAGCTATTTAACATGAAACGTTTGGCATTTAGCGTTAAGCATATGGCATATAAAAATTTTAGGCAATATTTAGCATTTGATAACCGGTATTTAGCATTAGATATTTGTCATTTAGCATTTGGAAATTAGCATGGCGCACCTGCCTTCGATACACACTGATATATTCAGTTCGTTGTTTAGACTAGCAATAAACATTTAGCAATTATTGTTCCACATTTAGAAATTCACAATTTACTTTTATAATTTGACAATTACCATTTGACAGTCAATATTTAGCAGCTGGCATTTAACATTTCGCATTTAGCATTTGACACTTAGCATGGCGCTCCAGCCTCCAATGTATCTATACTAGGAAGGTCGGTGCACTATGCTAATTGCCAATTGCTACGTGCCAAATAGTTAGTGCAAAATGATATTTGCCAAATGCTAAATGTCAAATATCGTCAAACGGTTGCTGTCAAATGATAATTGCGAAATACGAAACAAGAAATGTCAAATGTTTATTGCTAAGTGTATGAATGCATCGTTTAAATAGTCATTGGCTTTTATTATATCTCTGTTAAAAAAAATCTAAACATTTGTAGGCAAAAGTTGGGTCCCATTAAGACATGACCGGTATAACATGTTATTGGTTTTCACATAATTAAATGTTACATTTATTAGTTTAAGAGATGCATATCAATAACTCATAAAGTTAAAGAATTTGACGATTAGCATTTATCAATTGGCAATAAGCATTAGCAATTTGACATTTAGCATTTGGCAGTCAGCATTAAGTATATATAGCATATACACGTCTGCTAATCGCGCAATTCGAGCACCACTGGTGCTCCGCTTCAGTGCAATTGCGGCACTACCGGTGAGCGGTCTGCGCACCTTAATTTGACAAATATACAGTCGGTAATTCAATTTTCAGAAATGGCTTTGTTTAAATCGTTCAACGTATCTGAAATGGAAATCACATGATTGTGTTCATATCAGGAAAGTAACAATGAAACAAGCAAACTCGAAAACAAATACAAATGTATATAGTCCATCAAGAACTCTTGTTAAGTAATAAGCGGTCAGTTGGGCATCATGATTCTAGTCATTTTACTGTTTAATTCAAACATAGTTCTAAATCATAGTTATATACTTCTAATACTTTAAAATGTAGCAAACTGAAGGCAGCAAGAATTTGTGAACTTTGTGTTACTGACTGATGTACAGACGGTGGTCACTGAGTTAATGCCAGTGTCCAGTTGCCAATGTGTAATACTGCTAGGGAAGACAGTCCGGCCACTGGTCATTGTTACTCGTAGATGTTTCATGCTACAAAAGACATGTCACAGGATGTTTAAGAAGGGTAAAGCAACAAGCGTCTGATACATGGGTATGCATGTAGATTTTGAAGTCTCTCATTGCCGTAACCAGCTGTTGTCCGGTCGATACTTCTTATCGTCAGTCTGCACACAGGAACTCTTTCGGAGATATACCCATATCATGAGCAAGCCTGTCTATAATCTTCAAAATATCATCATTGAGATCTCAAAGTAATGTGAGTATCAAATTATGAATTATAATGATATCACTGTTCTGTGCTTGTCCAACAGCTCTTCGGTAAACGTTTTACGCAGGACAACCCTCCAGTCTTTCTCTTTCTTGGACTCTGAATTGTTCGCCTGTTCTAATAAGGTACTGCATGGTGGTTGGTACTACCTGAAAGAATTAAATGCAATTGGTACATTTATACTTGAAACTGAAAAACAGAAGGCAGAGTTGAAATTCTATCTTTGGTGCGGCAATTAGAGCACCGGGTACATTTTGCCCATTTCAGCAATGGCTTTGATCTTCAAGTAAAGTAAACATAACGTGAAGTGCGATAATATCAAAAACGATATTTTGTTTACTGTATTTTCCTTTGGAATGGATAGGTAAGCAAGACGGTAACATTTATGCACACGTTGTGGTTCATTCAGGCGATTTTTGTTTTTTTACAAAGAAGCCTGTAGATTTTCATCATACCTCACTATATTGCTTGTTCTTTCACTTTTTTTAAAAAAAAACATATTTTCCAGGATAAATCTTTGTTTATATACAGGTCGGACTACGAAGCCCGATTTTTGATATCCTATTCCAATAACAAAATACTTCAAAGGAAAAGAAACCATTTACCGTAAATTTCTCTATTTTTCGAGCGCAAATCGTTCACCGGAAGCGCCGCAATTCCATTGAAGCAAAGCACCAATGGTGCTCAAACTGCGCGGTTAGCAGCCGTTATATAGCATTTAGCAGATAGCATTTAGCATTAAGTATTTTGCAATTGGCAATTAGCTTTATAAATTTGTCATTTAGCATTTGGCAATTAGCATGGCGCACCAGCCTTACATACGAAACTCAAAACTATATCTTACAAGATTATTCTCGTGTGAATGTTGAACGCCATCAAACAGACGGTTCTTTTTTTCGTATACAATCGATTCGTTTAGTTAATGACATGTTCTAGATTATCAGATATTCAGAGACTTAAATTTTTCATGAACTGTATCTGTACACTACATTTTAAAGGAAGAAAGGATTTATAAAATAAACTTTGTGATATATTCATTTCATCACTGAACAGGAAATCTGCAAATTATCTAGAGATAGACAACTGGTGCAGAGATTTGCATATGAATTAAATTCTATGCTAAAAATAATGTCTAATTTCTATAGCTGCAGATTTCGGAAGGCATGTAGACCCGATTTGATCATTAATTTGTCCACATCATTGTCATTAACGTGATATTATTTGGACACGCAACCACCAATATGATTTTGTTTACTTTTCTTCACCATCTCCTTGTTATTTTATGAAGCAAATTAGACAGTAATAGATGAAAATGGACGAGAAATTATCTACTGGCAATATGTACTTCAGTCATTCTATTTCTAGAAAGTGTTTAGCAATGGGTCCCCATGCAATTTAATTTTATGAGGAAAAAAAAGATTTCTTTTTAGTAGAATGAAGAATATCACACAAAAATTAGCTTCACTTCCACTATTTCTTTTTCATTTTACACATTAATCAATGTAATACATGTAATTATGTAATACAATGGGGTTATTATAACAGTAGCTTGATCTGGGATGCAGTATTCGGCTCGAGTGGATTTTGCCAGATCGGATCTCACGAGGCGCGCAAGCGCCGAGTGTGATCCGACCTTGCAAAATCCACGAGAGCCGAATACAAAGTCCCAGATCTAGCTACTGTTATAATGACCCTTTTATTATATACCTTTACAATTTTGATTCTTGTTTTGTTCTTGAACGAAATCTTCAATGTTTATCGATATTAAATGGAACATAGTGAAGTTTTTATGTGCGCTTTTTATAGAAATATGTTGGGTAATGTATATTAATGAAAATAGTCCGTCAGCATACAATACGGAAGGTACAATACGGAATTTAAAAGGTACAATACGGAATATTTGTCTGTCTGTTCATATTTAATTGTGAAATACAAGCAGATTTTTTATAGAATTCATATAGGTATATAATAAATGTAATTACGTGCCAGTTCACTACTAGCCTTTATTTGCGGAGCAGATGAAAACTGCATCCTATAAATTAATCTGTCTCCTATTCTTTTAACTTCAGCTCTGTATAACTTTTACTATTTTATCCCCGTACCATTCGAGATCTGTCTCATTAAAATTGCCACAATCACGACGTTTCTTAGCTTGTTCGATAATACCCATGTCCAATAACACCCTGAACGACGTTATACACTTTGGTGTATATTTGTGAACTATCTTAGAATACAATTGGATGGATTCCAATACAATTCAGGCGGCTCCCTTTTTCACTTAGGTGCAAAAATGAAGTTACAAAGTAACAAAATAAACATTTAACATCTACAAGGGGGGTATTCGATCTACTCCTTACCACCGAAACAAAATGGCGGCCAAAACTGAAAATATGAGTTTTTCTTACTTTTTATCTTTTTTAAGGATTTCTAGACCATTACACCTGGCTATCAACCTGCTCCACTGTTTTTTCTATCTATCGATACCTTTCACTTTGGAAACAGTGCTGTAATTTGTCTGGAATGCTGGTCATGGGATTTGAATCGATGGAAAATCCTCCGTTAAACACGGGATAAGGAATAGTGCGATTAGCAAAAATGGTATTTTTTCCTAATTATTCAAACAGCTGTGAGCTATTTTTCTGATTAGAAGTAAAATTTCAATATATATTTCCTTCATGGTTAGTCTGGAGCCGATTAAAAGTCGCAATTTTAAATTACACAGTTTTTTGTCTGATGGTAAGGAACAGTGTACGAAAATATGAGGATAAGGTGCAGCTCACTTCTTCAAGCGACTTTTTTCTTCGCTCTTTTCAGAGACAATCAAGTAAAATTGTCTATCAGACACGTGATGTACTGAACGCCAAAAGTTTAGCAAGTATTTACTATAGTATCCCTTGCCAACATTTAACTCGAGATCTGTAAATGTCTTTTTGGTATAGGATGGTTTACACTATGTGCTTTTACATTTGTGTTTTGACAAGTGGTGCTTATGCTTCTAATGTTTTTGGAGTTCCCACTATGTGTTAAAGCACACATGTTAATTTCAGGGGTGAAAGCAGTATCATAAAATACGTTTATCAACACATCTATAGTTCCATAAGCTTTATAAATAAACGAATCTAAATCTTAATATTATGATTTGAAAACACTACTGCTAACATCTTTTTTTATAAAAAGGACTACACCTTATTTTCCAGAAGCCTTTCTCCTAATGGTATATAATAATTCAAACATTTTAAAAGCTTTTTTGGGGAAGTAATACACCCAAAATCACTAATTAGGCGCATATAGGTCGTAAAAAGTCTGAAAAAAAAAAAAAAGATTTTGAGGTATACAAGTGAGGTGCTTTCATTTCCAAAATAAAACATACCTAGATTAAACACACACAAAAAAAAACAACCATGAAAATTTTCTCTGAAAGTTATGATACATTAAAAAACATCACCACTTTTTCCTTGAGGGTTTTCAAAATACATACGTGACTACACCAGTGTTTAAACAACAGACTGTTTTCGGGAACAGTTGCGCGGTTGACATACTGTGTCGGTATATACCAGGATTTTAACTACATACTGATTATACAAACTGCATTTATTTTTCCGGCTTCGTATATCAAACTAACAAGGTGAATTGAAATCAAATTTTATTTAAACATTCAGAGTGAACTAAACCAGAATTTTTTCTTTTTTCTATGTAATTTAAACGTAATACAAACAATAGTTTTGTCTGAAGGAAAAGTCCTGGAATATTTACAGTCATTCTAACAACTTTGAGAACATTCTATCATATTTTCATCATACATAACACAAAATCGGTGAGTATGCTCAAGGTAACGTATGTACCAGTTAAGTAAATTATGCATATACAATGTACTTACCGATACCACTTTTCGTTAATTTAATAAAATCTTTTATATGCCCTTTGAATATGTTTCGATAACATTAAATTTTGTATTACTGTTAATGGGCAATAGTGTATTCTCATTTGAATTCAATCATCTATGATACTGTCCTGAAATTTATGTACGTCCTAAATTTCTAGTATATTGGTCTAAAACTATAATAAAGAAAGTGTTTAATCACTATCGAGGCAGTTATGCATATCATGTGAATTGCAGAAAAGAAGAATAAACAATATCGCGGCAACAAATAGCTTTTTTTTCAAAGCAAATACATACGTTACTGCACAATTACACTGGCATGTAACCTCCTGCTGTACAAAAATAAGAATCTGCGTTATGTAACCGTCAAAATTCTACGAAACGATATAAAATCCATCCTGTACGAATGAATTGAAGCGTTAAGATTGATGTAAATGAATTACAGATCAAATGGAACTTGAATTACATTGTCAAATCAACTTTGGAGATAAATAATGGCACCCATTCAAAATTAAACATAATGCGAAAATACTTTTCTACCTATTCATATCCTGTATATTCCGAACATGATATTCAAATTATTTTATTACTACATTACGAATGCCACAAAAAAAAGAAATGTTTTTTATTTGAAATTATACATACGTTACTATTGGTTACGTATGTATCACTTGTACATACTGTATCTTTACTTTTATATACATTAATATATATGTAATGATTTCATTTGAAAATAATAAGCATATTCTATGTTTAAAAATTATTAGACATGAAAATTTATTACGGTGTGATATTATTCTCTTATCATATCTATAGCATACAATTCTCAAAACTGAATTTGTTTACAATGTGTACGTGATAAAAGGTTATCAAAACTAAAAGTTGGCGGCCTAAAAAGCTTGTAAACATGAAACCCTGCGTCACTGTTGACGTATGCTGACGTAGGAGTTAGTTTTAAATATTTCAGTAACGTATGTATCGATCACGTATGTATCATTTCCTTCTTTGATGCTCATAAAGAATATTCATAGATAGATATTTGTTGCCTAAAGGGTAATCAGCTATCAGATATGACAATGAACTTCGTCTTTAAGAGCATTAAAAAAATGAATTAAATTGCGATATTTCTACAATACGGTAACGGATGTATCAATCTGTTATATACGCTTTTGGGTAAGGTTTTCCACGCTGATATGATATAAAATGTAACCCGAATTAACAGCATGAATGAGCAAGCATAATATTTATATAATTTACGAACAGACATGTGTGAATGTTTATTCTACCCAGAAACATTATCATATTCTTTTGCATAACGTAAGTATCATTATGGTTGAGACATCATTTTAAATGATGACTGATACCAAAGAAGTCCGGAAAAATTTGTATCTATGTTTGATTATAAAATAACTTCCAAAGTTACTTCATAAAAATATGTGATTTCGTTGACTACTGATGAATTTTAACTACAAGAACGTTCATTAAACATAAAAATGAGCTGGCGACAGTAACGAATGTATTGTTTACGGTAGTTTGAAGCTTCATAAATTACTAACAGACAAAGGTAACAGTCAAAGATTCGGTATAAAAATCAAACAAGCTTAGTGCTATATGACATGGAGACGAATTACTCTTCTATTGACTTGTGAATAAGATAATAAGCAGTGACATACACATGCGCCTCACTAGTGATTTTGGGTGAATAATTCCTCTCGCATTTTTAAATGAAGACTGAATCCGACTCCCCATAGTTATAGCCATGTTTATGAAAATGTTTACATTTTTCACTTTTTTCATGCAGGCTGATAACGAGACATCCTACTTGGAAGTCTTTCAAGTGAGATTGGATTACCGTATGTTTTAGCATACAGAATAGAGCATTGTCCTGTTCCGAATGCCTGGTTTATATATTTCAAAAGCACGACAACCAAATACTTATGCGGAAATATCATTCATTTTACACATGGAAATGCACAGCAACTGAAAATTGCTACTAGTATTATACTACACGAATTACAGTAAGATGATCAGAGTTTCACTTAAATTTAAATATGCAAATGAGATTGTGAAATATAAAAAGCAACGGTTCTTTGCCGTCATGAATAATCATAAAAGTCTACCAAGAGACCTAACCGATTTGTAATTTCCAGAAGAATCGTTGTTGTTTATATTTCGTGAAAAGCTTCTGAAGTGGAAATCAAACTTTTGTAGTATATCTTCTGAAGACGAAATTGGTTACTTTGTATATTTAACCAGTTGAAAAATCGGTAACATTTGCTCCCTACCTATTTAGCATTTGAATGGCCAAATATAAGTTCCTATAAAATGTTTGATTGGCCAAATATCTAGGTCAAAAGTGATATAAGACACCACGTAGAACGGAGAACAACAGTTTTGTTTAATCGACAATCACTGAAAAAGTCAAGTCTGCTTACCTACTGACATATCTTGTCTGGTAATAATTGTTCATTCGGAGATTATGTTACTGTTCTACTCCGGCCTCAATCCGACCCCTTCATTTATTACATGGTAGAGAAATGTCAACTGGTTATCTCAGAAACGATGAAAGAAAACTGTAAAAAACTTGAAAAAATTGCACTGCACCTTATCCTCTAATTTTCGCACACTGTTCCTTACCATCGGACAAAAATTGTGTTTTTTTGAAAATACGAACTGTGATCTGCACAAAACGAACAGTATTAGATAAGTATGTGGAAATATTCCTTCAAATCAGAAAAATAGCTTACAACCTGCGATATATTAGGTAAAAAATACCATTTTTGCAAGTCGCACTATTCCTTATCCCGTTTTTAACGGAGGATTTTTCATCGATTCGAATCTCATGACCAGCATTCCAGACTAATTACAGTACTGTTTCCAAAGTGAAAGGTACCGGTTGATAGAGAAAACAGTGGAGCAGGTTGATAGACATGTGCTATTGTCTAGATATCCTTGAAAAAGGAAAAAAGTAAGAAAAACTCACATTTTCAGTTTTGGCCGCCATTTTGTTTCGGTGGTAAGGAGTAGATCGAATACCCCCCTTGATCTATTCCTACGCGTAGACAAGGGCTTCGATTTATAAATTAGATACTGATAAAATATATAATATACAGAACAGGTCAATTCGTGTACGTAATATTAACGAAAAAAACGTATCGCAAGTAGCGTGTTTAAAACATGATCTGAATCTGCTCACTTTTGAAAACAAATGCAATTATCACATGGCTGTACTGGTTTTTAAATGTGACCATAACCTTGTACCAAAATATATGTCTGAATTATTATCTTTTGCTCACAGCGATAAATATAATCTTCGTTTCTTGACACGTAAGGATCTTTCTTTGCTGAAGCCCCGGACAAACTACTTGAAACAAACATTCTCATACAAAGCCAACTTTGGAACTCAATTCCATCAAACTGCAAGTTTAATCTATTAACATTTAAACGAAAAATTAAGGATTATTTATTACAAGAACAACGTTACTAACACTGAGATTTTTTTATTTATTCATTTATTTATTTTTAAATCGTTATCATTTATCATGCATTTTTGTGGCATAGGATAGATCTAGCTTTTAAATTTTATGATATTGATGGATGAATGTACATGTAAGCAAAATGAATTACACTGATTTATTCTCCTGGTAAAATCATTTCAAATCGAGTTTGTTTTTAAAGCGTGTTTGTCGTTAAAATTGTGCTATTGTTACTCTTATTGTTGTAGTATATTATGTGTTTTAACATATTGGAAATAAGTTGTACGTATACTATGTACTCTTAATATGTCACCTTCTTAAAATAAAGTTATTATTAAATTATTATTATGCTGTCGTTTAAGGGGACGCATATTGCTACATTCACAGTTCATACAGAAATGTGGAAGGGGTGCATATTCAAGAAATCAATGGTGGGAAAATAAAAAACATATTCCTAAACTGATATAATACTGATGGACACCTGTAATATTCATTATTTTGTGGATAAGGATGTGGTACTATGAATGTAATAGGAAAACAGAGGTCTTTG
Organism: Mercenaria mercenaria; assembly: GCF_021730395.1. Classification (NCBI taxonomy): domain Eukaryota; kingdom Metazoa; phylum Mollusca; class Bivalvia; order Venerida; family Veneridae; genus Mercenaria; species Mercenaria mercenaria. The sequence goes on along the minus strand of NC_069376.1, from coordinate 44,813,745 downwards.
TGAAAGTACATTCAACACAATATATTAAGCTTTTTTATAAGGAAAAAACAGGTTTTTTACAATAACAGTGTTCCAAATAATGTTGAAGGGATGAGATTTTCTTTCTAACATACCAGGTTTGCTTAAACATGTAAAAATTTAACGCCACGTCATTTCAGCTCGGGATGGACGCCATATTTCTCATTGATAAAAATGTAAACAAAAAATATCAGAGTGGGATTAGCATTGCAATGGCATAACATGACATTCTACACAATGAATACCTTAGAACAGATATCTAAGATGCTACACAGGTCAGGCGGGTTAAATGCATAATGGCGATCACTTGAAATTCATCTTGAAAAGGTGGTTAATTTTAGTTTATTTACATGGTTTTTAATTTTCCCACGACTTCTCGGCGATTCACTGCAAATGTATTACTGCGCCGGACGAAAGGTAACTCTAATAAACAACGGGAGACAACTTAGGTGTCAGCACGTGTACGATTTCTAAAAAAACATGTCGATGATTACAATTTCTTATCAAATAATGAATCCTATTCAGATATTCGTCTTTAATATTAGAAAATTATTAATTTCTGTGGACATTTGTCAAAAAAATATTACTTACATTGGACTACTTTGCGCATCAAACTGGTTTCCGCTTCAGTTGTGAGGCACTTCCGTTATACTTTTTGACAACAATAACAAAACACAAAATGAATCAATAAAGTCACTTATAAACCGACTGCTACTTAAATCAGTGTAAGTAAAGTTGTTGTTACAACATTATACATGTTCGTTACGTTATGAGATAAAGTTTATCTTGAACTGCATAATCCATTAATTACGTTTAGATGATATTGCATTTACAACTTATTTGACCCCATTTTTTACGTGAATGACAGCATTCTCGTGCAACTCGTGCAAACAGAGTTATGAAAAGTATGTTGGAGAATTCAAGGACAAATTATAAATGACATTAAAGTGAGGATAACTGTATATTCGTCCAGTTTTTATCATTGACATGCCTGCTGTGTATTAGTAACTTTTGTGAACAAGATTAGAATGTTACTTTTGCACATATACACATTGATTGGACCTCTCAACCAAATTTCATACCTTATTTTAGGGATTTTTAAGACAATACATTTTCAAAAGTTTGTTGAATGTGTTTTGATATTTAAGTGTAGTTCATGAATACCAAGTTAAAAATTAATAATGGCAACATTTCTAGGCCCTTGTTATAAGCTACTAGACTTCTGTAACCATAAATGTTTAATGTATTAAGGGGAATATACTCTTTTAGTTTTGGAATGTGGCATTCCTTGACCACCGTATCTTTTCTTATGCACTACTTTGTAAACAAACTAAATAATGTGTTTTAGCTTACATATGCGAAATGAAAAGCAAGACAGTGACCATATTTCACATTCTTTCTATAAATTAGAATCTGTAGGACATTGATAAATGTTTGGACAAGGTGAAGCACTATTATTTTCGCACCAAAAAGTCTTAATTGTTGACTTTGAATGTACACAAGAAGTCTTATGTAATTCAACAATAACTTTCTTGTTTCAGTTTTCTCATTTTTATTTTAGTGAGCAATCCTTTATGTACTTATAACAGTTGAAACAGTATCCATTTCATGTACCAAAACCTTGTACTTTTTTGCATGTAAATTTTATCATACCCCACCCACTTTTTTCTAATTTCAAAGTATGCGTCCCCTTAAAAGATCGTTTCACTCAGATTGCAAAATTAATTATCAAAAGCAGATGTAAAGAAAAAAGAGTTGGTTGTTTATCAAAAAATAAATTTGAACTGATATTACGAAAGTATTAAACACTTTGATAAGAAAATGCATATATTTCACGACTTACGGCGGTTTGTTTTCCCAGACGTAATATAGTGTTCAAATACCTCGATTGCTCATTGTAATGCCTCGTTCATTGCACGAAAACACTGTCTCAGTATGTGCGCATGCGTCACAGGAAATACAAGAATTGTTGATTGGAAAATGACTAAAATACTAGATTTTTCTAAAATTATTGAGTACTACACAAATACTTTAACTAATTATCGAACAACAGTCTTCTTATTGGCATAAACAGTTTTTATACCTTTCAGTGTATAGAGTTTTATTTGACATAAAGTCGCACAATCGGCAGATATGGCTTTTGCATAAATTTATTTTTTTTATTTTACAAAATTTAACACTGGCAGTTTATCTGTCAGTGTCATGCATGGTTTAAGAAAAGCTTGTTTAGAGGAAGAAAGTGGCTTCGTTTTGTAATCTTTTAAAGTCTTGCCAGGTGAACAAGGATACCTGGCAAAGTTCAAACATGGAAGATCCTAATAGTGAAGTGATTGAAATCATTCCAATGGATGAATATGACGTGCATAAGGTATGCCATCAGACTAGTCAGAATAATTTGACGTTTAGATTGTTTTATATTTGTTATGGGGTAATCTTAACGTTATTAACGTCAAAACTTTGAAGGACCAAAATAATGGAGGATAAATTACAGTATACATAATACAGTCTTGTTTACAAAGTTATTAGTTTTAACGCTTGCACATATTGGGGTTTAGATGCAATAAATATATTGTACAATACATACAATCATTAGAAGATTTGTAATTTTTGAAATTATTTGATAATTTTTACATAAAGCAATAAGAAATTTAATCCCCTTTCGCTACACATGATACATATAGTTAGGGGTGCGTACCGGTTCTCGATATGTATCGAATACCGGTATTCAGGGTTCGATCGATACATCGGATCGAACGTTCCTGTATCGATCAAAAGCTAACTACATGGTAAATGGCCTCATTACCGCAGATACCTATGTATAATGCGCAGTTTTTTTACCCTCGGGACCACCCCGAATCGTGGGCGCGCAGATTATACACGGGTATAGATGATTTTCCAACTTCGAAACAAGTTTGTTTCCGATGGTCGCCATTTTGGTAAAGGGAAATTACTCTCCACGCTAACTGTCACCGCTAAAATATAAGATTGCCGTTACGTTCCGTAAAGGATCGAATGGTTTAATTTTCTATCAAACAAAATTAATTTCATACAAATTTGAAAGTATTTTGATTAAAGAAATAATAAATCACAAAATTTATGATACTAATTAAAGATCGAGTATTCTTTTTAACCAAGATCAAACTGCAGGGCTTTTCATCTTTATATAACAGAGGCCGATATTCGGCCACTTCCCAATTGAAAATAAGGTCATTTTTTCCCAACTGTGGCAGAGGAACTTCCCAAAATGTAAAAAAAAAAAAAAAAAAATTTTTTTTTTTTTTTTCAATTATGTATCACAAATAGGAAGTAATGAGCTCATTTATGATTAGGAAACCACCAAATTGTGTCCTCTGTTACATACCTCTTTTGCAGAAGGAAAAAAGGCCCTTGTTTCAATAAAATGCTCTTTTCCCAAAATGAGCAATTACCGCGTATGAATTTCCCAATTTGAAAGGCCAGGGCCTCTTCCCAATTTCCTGATGAAAAGCCCTGAACTGTGAATAACAAAGTTGACACAGGTCACTGAGGTGACAGCTAATTGCTGGCTATTTGATCATAACAAAAAGACTATCACACCTTTTGTTATCATTTGAATTGAGAAGCTCATACCTTTTTGAAAGATACCATTCTGAAATATTGAATCAGCTGTTAGTTATTTCTTCAAAATAGTTAATTAAAAAAAGGTAAAACAACAATTCTAATATGATTGCCTCTGTTTCCTAAAGAAAAATGCATCCAAGTCCTGTGATTTTGCCTCAGAAAAGACCACCCTTAGAAGTGAGTAATAAAGTTCATATTGCATTACTATAATGGTCTTGTACTCTGTTATTATTCTGTTTGAAAATATCATATGATATATCGAATATCGATCATTTTGTATCGATACAAATATCGTATTGATCATTTTGACCGATACGCACCCCTACATATAGTCGCTCAGTGCGACCAGATTAAAAGCTGGTCGAATCAATTTTCGAAGATAGTCGCCCAGTCGGCGAGTGGCTTTGGATTCTTCTAAATGTCATTATTCTCGGTTTACCGAGGCTTTCTTATTAATTAATATGCACAACGTCACTCAAAAGACTTGACCAGTCAACAGGGGTGTGGAATTCCTATGTCTGACTTGTCTGACTCGGGACTTTTTGACGGCAGACAAGTGAGCTTTTGCATTCAGTTTGTCCGCGGTTTGAAATGAAATAAGGAAAGAATAATTTAGAAACGCTGAACAGTGCTTCAAGTTTATAGAGTTGATAAAAGAATTTGACGTATGAAACAGATGTTTCAGCAGCCGAGGCCTCTTGATTTCTCCAGTTTTGGGAAAACCATACTGCGTCCAAATTTAGCATCTCTTTCTCTGCGTTCTATTTGGTTCCCTGTCTCTTGCACCATTTCATGAAATATCCCCCCTTTTTAGTTTATAATTTCAGGTTTAAGTTTTGATGCACTTTCACTCTTACTCAGTTATTACTGAATGGATTTGATTCAAACTTAAAATAGTTGTTCCACCTTACCACCCACATCATATGACACAAGGTCCATAACTCTGGCACCAGTTTTTCATGAATTATGCCCATTTTACTGAATTGAAGGTTAATTTTGATGCATTTTCACTATATCTCGAGTTATTACAAAATGGATTTGATTCAACATGACACAAGGTGCATCACTCTTGCACCAATATTTCGTGAATTATGCCCCCTTTTTGCTAAGAATTATACTTAATATTTAATGTTTTTTGATACACTTGATCCTTATCTCTCTTATAACTTAATACTTCTGACACAGACTCTAGAAGCTATTATCCAATATTTCATCCACATTGGAGTCATTAAACACTCCAGTGACAGCTCAAGCTTCGTCAGATGTGCCCGGTTTTACTATCCAGCATCGAAATAGTCAAGCGCGCTGTCTCCAGTGACAGCTCTTGTTTCTGCTTGTTTATATTGAAACAATTGCAAACAATATATTTAAGTAACCTCAGAACATAATCATAAACATAACAGTTGTCTTTTCTGTTTACAAAAATGAAAATACTATGTGTTTGTTATGTTTACACAATTTGATGATGTCAGAGCTCTCACATGAACTAGCAGTATGTGTAAATGACAAAAGCAGGAAGACATACATGTAAGAAGGCACGAAGATGCAGGAATTGGGGATAAGTTTTTTAATTTGTGGTTAGTTTGTGACATAATCTGCATTTAAGCCTATAGCATGTAAAGTGTTGAGAATTTCCTCCACTATTTTGGCCTTTCGAGTGTTTGACATGAGTGGAGATACTGCCCATATGAAAAAATTATCCCAATATTTGTTGGACTAGCCATCAGTCTCAGACTTACCATAATTTGTAATAATATGAAATTAGGAGCTGCCTCCTGTAGGGTATAGTAATGTTTTGGTAGAAACTGTTTTTAGCTCATCTAATATTTTGGAAAAAAATGATGAGTTATTGTCCTCACTTGATTGGCATTTGCGTTGTCTGGTTATGTTTTATGTTTAGATCAGCTTTTCTCCAAAACTATCAAAGCTATTGTTTTAGAACTTGCAACAGTTGTTCACCATCGAAAGCTGACTCTGTACAGCAAGAAACATAACTCCATCCTGCTTTTTGCAAGAATTATGACCCCTTTTGGACTTAGAAAATATCAGATTTCTTGGTTAAGTTTTGCGTTTAAGTAAATTTTTTGCCTTAGCGCTCATAGCTATCACTTTAAAACATGGAGCAGTTATTAGCCATTAAAAGGTGACTCAGCAAGTACAGTAACTCTACATTGGTTTTCTTGCAAGAATTATGGCCCCTTTTGGACTTAGAAAATCATGGGTATGACAATATTTCTATTGTACAGAGACAAAATAAAATCAGATGAGCATCTGCACCCAACTCACAAGGCGGTGCTCTTGTTTACCGTATATTTTCACTGAGTTACTAAGGCTAAAGAGTGACATTTTGCTCCAGCTATGAATATTGGAAGTGTCTAGCTGTCCAGAGTCTGCTAACTGGAGGCCTAGCCTCGAGGGTTACCGCTGTCAGTCGCCAATGGCACCAAATGCGACAATAAATAAATTCTGGTGCTAAAAATCCTCAATTGGCGAATTTGGTGGCGCAAACCATGATGTGTACCAGACTTGCTGGTGATCTTTTAATGAGGGTCACATAGATGTGTATCAAACTTGCTGGTGATCTTTGGAGGGGGGACACAGATGTGTATCAAACTTGCTGGTGAACTTTGGATGGGGGACACATAGATGTGTATCAAACTTGCTGGTAAACTTTGGATGGGGGACACATAGATGTGTACCAGACTTGCTGGTGATCTTTTAATGGGGGACACATAGATGTGTATCATACTTGCTGGTGAACTTTGGAGGGGGATACATAGATGTGTATCAAACTTGCTTGTGAACTTTGGATGGGGGACACATAGATGTGTATCAAACTTGCTGGTGAACTTTGGAAGGGGGACACATAGATGTGTACCAGACTTGCTGGTGAACTTTGGAGGGGGAGGGGGACACATAGATGTGTATCAAACTTGCTGGTGAACTTTGGAGGGGGGGGACACAGATGTGTATCAAACTTGCTGGTGAACTTTGGATGGGGGACACATAGATGTGTATCAAACTTGCTTGTGAACTTTGGATGGGGGACACATAGATGTGTACCAGACTTCCTGGTGATCTTTTAATAGGGGACATTTGAACTGAGGATTAAAAGTTTACTGCATCAGCCATCACTTGATTGACATTATGCAGGAGGATTACTTGAAACAGCAGGCCAACAGCAAGATAAACTAACTCCTTCTTTCTACAGCCATTGCCTAGAATAAGCAGCATTTGTCAGTCACTGGAGTAGGATTACTAGGAACTATTGATGACTTTCCTACATGTCTACTTCTGTATTAAAGATGTATGCAAATTGGCTGCCGGTATATAGATTTAAATTGGTAAATTGGTTTTAAAAGACTGGGGGAAATGTTATATCCGTATAACCATGTACAAAGTTACTGCGTCTAAATCTAGTTATTGTGATTTCCACAAGGATCCCAGCTGTGGTTAAATATTGGGAGGAGAAAAAATGCCTTTAGCAATGTTCAAATGTTAAAACTTTTGTTTTTAGCATCAGGCACAACAAAGAGAACATGTTCTTAATTTTAGTGATATATTGTCTTAATACATTATTTATCACATTGAGCAATTCAAGTCACAGTTATCATGGTTATTGAATATTGTAAAGCTACTCAGTGTATAATGGCAACTGAGGTCAAATACATTCTCAGCAACTCTGGGTTTGAGCCCCACTCTTCTATAGGGAAGTCATCCAGGTTGCCTGTGAATGATCAGTAGTACTACTAAAGTGCAAGCACATTGGCTTTTGTGGCTGAGTTGTTAAGGTCACTGACTTCGAAGCACTTGCCCCTTACTGATCTTGGTTCGAGCCTCTCTCAGGGCATTGAATTCTTGATAGGAGGAAGCCATCCAGCTGGCTTAAGGAAGGTCACTGGTTCTACCCAGGTGCCTTCTTGTGATGAAATAATGCACGGAGGGGCACTTGGGGTCTTCCTCCACCACCAAAGCTCTAAAATTGCCATATGACATATAATTGTGTTGGTGTGACATTATAAACCCCCCCAAAAAATAAATAAAATAGGTGCAAGTCCATGTCTGATATAATTTCAGAGCACCTTGAGCCTTTCCACATCATTAAAAGATTGAAAGTTGCCATAAGACCTCATCTATGTCAAGCTGACTTAAAACACAATGACAACAAACACAATTCATTGCCAAAGATTTGTGTGTCCTTTGAAACTTTACAGTATTAAAGGCATAGATCTGTCGTACTAAAATGCACTTACTGTGCAGAAAACTGAGAGGACATGTTTTGAGTAAGTTGCTTGAAAATGTCAGTCTGCATTAGTCCTGCCCTGTTATTAAATCAAACAAAAAGTTAAGCCATTAGATTCATTGAATGAATATTATTTGCACCAATGCTTTTGTGAGTCATGACACCAGCAAAAACTAGTTTCACTTTGTACAATAGAAGTATGATTAAGGCTGAAGTAAACAAGGATTTTCTTGTTTCATTACAAAATTATCACCAGACAGGATTGATTTTTGCAACATCTTAATTGAACATTAATTACTGTAATTCCCGTAATGAATGCTCCTGCAGCTTACTATTTGTGGATGTAGATTAAGAAAATGTTTCACTCTCATGAGCAAAACATTAATACAAAGACATGATGTACCAAGAATCATGTAATTCAGGGTTTAAATTTAGAAGAATTCTGCTTAATATTTTCAAGGATATTTTTCAAAAGAATTGCTTTCATTTGCTTGCTTGGCAATTTGTATAACTGCCAAGTCGAGGAAATCCATGCGAGCATGTATTTTGCACTAATAGTTTTATATTAAAGATTACAGAAAAAACCAAGTACCTTTCAACCATTAAATAGGCATGTGGACGAGGAATATGTATAGTCATGCATAGATTGTAAAGTTTAGTTAATGATCTCAGCAAAATGCATTACAACAGCCACTATTTTCAAAGAAAGAATGATGGAAAAAGATTGCCAAAGCTAAATGCAGATCATTTAGCCCAGATTTCACTCACAAAACAGTTAATAAAATCAATGAGAATCAATAATTTGAAATCTTCACCTGCATTTCACAAGTATGAGAGCTGAAATTCATACCATTAATTTATTAGCAATATCTGTAATTTATATATAAATATTATATAATGTGCAAAACCCACAAGGCATTTTTTAGCAACTCTGCTTCTTTATGTTACAGGTATATCTGTTAACCAGGAAGTATGGTATTGACAGCAGGCAGGCGGCATCCACTTTCCAACTTGAGCAGTTTTTGCCCAGTTTTTACCAAACTTGGTCATAATATTTATGGGCATGATATCTTAAACATGTTTTATAACTAGTTGGATTGTCCAAGCTGGTGTTGGAGTTATGAACCTTGAATTTAGAAAAATCGGGAAAATTGACAGTTTCTACTCTCTAACATGTGTCTGACTTGAGTAGTTCTCATTCAGTGTTCGCCAGACTTGATCACAATGTTTATGGGATTAATATCTCAGCAAAGCTCAATAACTAGCCAGTTTCATCCAGTCACTCATGATTATAAATGGCCGCTGAATTATTAAAGTTGTCCAAGTTGACAGTGTCCACTTAATAACTTATGGAGTTCTTAACCATTGCTCAGCAAACTAAGTCAGAAACTTTATTAGCATATCTTGACCAAGTTTGATAGCTGGATAGTCTTTATTGCTTTAGAGTTATGGCCCTTGAATTAGTTGAAATTGAAAAAAAAGTTGACCACTAGTCTTCTCAGTAAATATATCTAAAAAGTCAAAAGTAATTTGCAGCATTGGGCATATATATTGTGTTAGTGTGCCACTCCTGTTTATTGTCGGTTTGGTATTCCTTTTAAGTTGTGTCTATAATTCATATAACTGCATCCCCTACGAAGCTAACAAAATATTAATTTACACAAACTCACATTTTGTTCATTTTACAGTGGTTGTTTTCGGACTTATGGGTTTTACGTTTGTTTTTTTTCTTCATTATCGTGAGAAATTGAATGCTTTTGGTTCAAAGAGCAGAGGTATATATTTTGCAAGCAAAAAAATGCGTGCCTATGTATAATCTGTTGAGACTGAAAAGGGTAGGTCTTAAAGCAATTCTTTGCATTTAAAAATGCTGGATGGTAAATATGTATCACAATTTCTGTGAAATCATTTCATTTTGTGGTTTTTGCTGAAGATGTTTTTTTAGCTCACCTGAGCAATGCACAGGTGAGTTTTTCTGATCGCTCGATGTCTGTCGTCTGTTGTCTGTCAACATTTATCTTGTGTATGCGATAGAGGCTGTATTTTTCAATTAATCTTCATGAATATTGGTCAGAATGACAACTTTGATGAAATCTAGGCCGAGTTCGAAAATGGGTCATCTCGGGTCAAAAACTAGGTCACTAGGTCAAATCAAAGAAAAACCTTGTGTTTGCGATAGTGGCTGTATTTTTCATTTAATCTTCATGAATATTGGTCAGAATGATAACTTTGATGAAATCTAGGCCGAGTTCGAAAATGGGTCATCTCGGGTCAAAAACTAGGTCACTAGGTCAAATCAAAGAAAAACCTTGTGTATACGATAGAGGCTGTATTTTTCAATTAATCTTCATGAATATTGGTCAGAATGACAACTTTGATGAAATCTAGGCCGAGTTCGAAAATGGGTCATCTCGGGTCAAAAACTAGGTCACTAGGTCAAATCAAAGAAAAACCTTGTGTATGCGATAGAGGCGGTATTTTTCAATTAATCTTCATGAATATTGGTCAGAATGATAACCTTGATGAAATCTAAGCAGAGTTCGAAAATGGGTCATCTCGGGTCAAAAACTAGGTCACTAGGTCAAATCAAAGAAAACCCTTGTGTATGCGATAGAGGCTGTATTTTTCAATTCTTCTTCATTAATATTGGTCAGAATGATAACCTTGATGAAATCTAGGCCGAGTTCGAAAATGGGTCATCTTGGGTCAAAAACTAGGTCACTAGGTCAAATCAAAGAAAAACCTTGTGTATGCGATAGAGGCTGTATTTTTCAATTGATCTTCATGAATTTTGGTCAGAATGATTGCCTTGATAAAATCTAGGCCGAGTTCGGAAATGGGTCATCTCGGGTCAAAAACTAGGTCACTAGGTCATATCACGTAAAAACCTTGTGTATGCGATAGAGGCTGTATTTTTCAATTGATCTTCATGAATTTTGGTCAGAATGATTACCTTGATGAAATTTAGACCAAGTTCGAAAATGGGTCATCTGGGGTCAAAAACTAGGTCACTAGGTCAAATCAAAGAAAAACCTTGTGTATGCAATAGAGGCTGTATTTTTCAACTGATCTTCATGAAATTTAGCCAGAATGATTACCTTGATGAAATCTAGGCCAAGTTCGAAAATGGGTCATCTGGGGTAAAAAACTAGGTAACTAGGTCAAATCGAAGAAAAACATTGTGTATGCAATAGAGGATGTATTTTTCAATTGATTTTCATGAAATTTGGTCAGAATGATTGCCTTGATGAAATCTAGGTCGATTTTGAATATGGGTTATCTGAGGTCAAAAACTAGGTCACTAGGTCAAATTAAAGAAAAATCTTGTGTATGCGATAGAGACTGTTTTTTTCAATTGATTTTTATGAAATTTGGTCAGGTTGATTGCCTTAATGAAATCTAGGTCAAATTTGAATATGGGTCATCTGAGGTCAAAAACTAGGTCACTTGGTCAAATCAAAGAAAAAACTTCTGTATGTGATAGAGGCTGTATTTTTCAGTTGATCTTCATGAATTTTGGTCAGAATGATTGCCTTGATAAAATCTAGGTCGAGTTTGAACATGGGTCATCTAGGGTCAAAAACTAGGTCATGTCTAAGAAAATGCTTGTTTTATCGCAAGAGACCAATTTTTTGGTCCAATCTTAATGAAAATTGGTCAGAATATTTGTTTCCATGAAATCACTAGGTCAAACATGTTTTACACTGTTATGGAGTGTTTCTTAGGTGAGCGACCTAGGGCCATCTTGGCCCTCTTGTTTAATGGGGACTTGAATTTTGCGGACAACTGATTCGGAGGTTGGATTAATGGGAATTATATATTAATAATTATGTTTGCTGGGATTTCAATTTGCAACCCTGAAATCAATAAAAATTAGTCCCCCATGGATTTAATTTTTACACAGTATGTATGTCAATATTATAATCAAAATTTAAGCAGAAAAGTAGTCACAAGGTTCATCAGTTTCATTTAGCAATTACTTTACCAAGTCTTCTATAAAGCAGTTCCTTTTTTAGCTCGACTATTTGAAGAATAGGGGAGCTATCCTACTTGCCCCGGCGTCGGCGTGAGCGTCACACAAATGTTAAAAGTTTGCGTACCACCCCAAATATTTTCAAAGTCCATTGAGATATTGCTTTGATATTTTGCATACTTGTTTACCATCATGACCCCAGTCTGTAAAAAGGAGGTGGCAACTCTATCAAGCATTTTGACTGAATTATGGCCACTTTTCGACTTAGAATAAATGTTAGTTTGCGTACCACCCCAAATATTTTCAAAGTCCATTGAGATATTGCTTTGATATTTTGCATACTTGTTTACCATCATGACCCCAGTCTGTAAAAAGGAGGAGGCAACTCTATCAAGCATTTTGACTGAATTATGGCCCCTTTTCGACTTAGAATAAATGTTAAAGTTTGCGTACAACCCCAAATATTTTCAAAGTTCATTGAGATATTGCTTTCATATTTTGCATACTTGTTTACCATCATGACCCCAGTCTGAAAAAGGAGGAGTAATGTTAAAGCTTTACTAATAGCTTATATTATACTATCAAGCACTGAGAATAGTCGAGCGCGCTGTCAACTGACAGCTCTTGTTTGCCATCTGATGAGCAGTTCCAACCCTACACTACATAACTACAGACTATGTACAGACTAAAATGTGTGCCATTTATTGACAGAAAATTTCATCAACAGTCCGAATTTTAGGTTAAAACTTACTTGTGCACAGAGTTCAGAAGTTTGAAATCTAAAAGAGACCTTTGATAATTATGTATTTTTATTGATCCCTGTGTACTATACAAATAAGACATCAATTGCAGTTTTATTTATTCATAACTGCAAGCTGTCATGGCAGAGTTATTTGATAATCAAGCTGTAGGTTTCAAAGGATGTTGAAAATTTTATCTGCCAGTTTTTAAATACCTGGGCTTTTATTCATTTATCAATTTCACATGTATTCCAAATTTATGTTTAATACATGTTTAGACAATGGTAATGTATATATAAGATCTCAGTTTTCCGTATGTTATGTAATTTGATAATGAATGCTCATGGGTGAACTGATTGAAGATATTAAATCTGTTTTAATCTAAACCAGTTTAAACAGTTGCTTCCAATGTAAACAAAGGTTAGTACGAGAGAGTGCCCTAGAGTAAATATTTTCTAACATGCTATCATGGTAGTACCTAGTTCAAAAGGTTGGCTACTTAAATGACTATATCTGTATCTGTATGAGATAATGATCCTCTTTGGTTAGTCCGCTGTATTAATAGTTTCTTCTATGAAAATGATTTTTATAATTGACACATTGAATATTTTAATGTCAGTCATTTTCATGACTGGTATAAAAGTTTAACCTTTAAAAAATACCCTGCTAAATCTGTAGAATTGACTGGTCCATCATTCAGTTTGGCAATACCATTTATTATTCGAAGGGGTATTCACTGAAAATTTACTGACTGAATAGCGAACATCAGTGCAGACCAAGATCAGAGTGCACGGATTGTGCAGGCAGATCCTTGTCTGAACTGGACCCAAAGGCATAGTCACTTGCCGCCAGCAGGCAAAAGTGTAAAGTCACACTCATTATCAAGTGGATGGTTTCATTTAGAAAAGAAGCAGGACTTTTGTTTGTTTTCTTCATAATGTTGTAGCAGTATTTCTTAGAATGCATGGGTGTTAAGAAATAAAAAGACTGAAAATACAGCTTTGTAAAGTCCTTGAGATTCCGCAGTCTAATTGACCTTACTGCCTAAGTCTAAAAAGTGGATATCAATGTCTATATAGACAATGGACTTGTAATGTTTGGGAATGATGTATTCTTGTGTGCTGTTTCAGCTTCCATTGCTTGCTTGTACAAACATTCTGCTACATATAGAACATTCTGCTACATATAGATGCAAACATCTCCCTGTCATATGGATCATTTATAAACTTTAGGATTGTGTCACACAACTATCTCTTATATTTTCAGGCAAAAGCCCAAGCCTCTTTGTCATGGATTTTGTGTAAAGCATACCAAGATAAGGTGCCAGCGGAATTCCAGGAACCATTCTACAGTACTGCAGAGGTAAGAAAGTTCAGATATATATATTGCGGACAATTTCCTTATTACTTGTATAGGGGCGTCTGTGGCCGAGTGGTTAAGGTCGCCGACTTCAGATCACTTGCCCCTCTTTGCTGTGGATTCAAGCCTCACTCGGGGCATTGAATTCTTCATGTGAAGAAGCCATCCAGCTGGCTTGTTCTACCCAGGTGCCAGCCTGTGATGAAAAAATGCACAAAGGGGCACCTGCTAAGGTCCTCCTTAAAGCTGGAAAGACGCCATATGGCCTACAATTGTGTCGATGCGATGTTAAACTCAACAAATAGATAAATAATCAATGCAATACTTTGGTCAAAAAGTCTCCTTTCCATTTATGTATTAGAGGCTAAGAGTCAGTTATCTTAGCATCTAGAAACCCAAAATAAAGGTTTAGTTGAACTTTGTTCCATTTTGTTGGAATTGTCTTGTGTAGAATGACTGCAAATGTAATGGTTTTCCAAAAAGTCTGTGGGAAAAATATCTTTAAAAAAGCAAATCTTAGATTAAGCCACTTGTATTTTGTCTGAAATTCAGTGCTCTTGACCAGTTAATATTAATAAATAAGTTCTTTTCACATAATGCCATACTCTTGTAAACAATCAAACTGGCAGTTGTATATTCAGACATCGACAGTTGTCCTGATTATGATCTGTCATGACCTGTGTTCCTCATCATCTTACTGTTCCAATATCTGCAGATATACCAATGTATTAAATGAATGGTACCAGCTGAATTATTAATAGCAGACTAATAACACTGCTTCTGGTTATTCAGAGGCTTTGAAAGCATTTTATGATCAAGATCATTGGTCACATGTAGGCAAGCATCTGGCTAAGAAATGCAGCTTGTAAAGGTTATTAACATGAAAACTTGAAACTGTCAGGTATTGGCAAACAAAATTAACAGAAAATGGTAGTTTTACAGCTTTCCTTGATTGAATATTGATTGTTTGTGATCCCTTCCTAAGCATTTCACAAACCTTTACTTCAAAGAAGGGAAAATATTTTGTGTTGCTTGGTTTGGTTGAAAGATAAAGTACTAAAATGGTTTCCTATCAATAAATGGACTTCAGTTATGAAGTATAAATGTATTTGACAAAAGCCAACTAAGTTAACTTTGTAAGATAATTACCTGCATGTATGATGAGTAAATTAACCTTATATTATTGGGTAATATTTCAGATGAATAAATTTTAGCAGGCTTGTCTTACTGTGTCATATACTAAAGGTTTTGTTTAGTCATATGCCTGTGTCGCTAAGAATTTCATTAAAACACAATACTAACAGTTTCCTAGCTATCTGTGATCATACAGCATATAATAAACAAAATCCTTGTATGGTTGTTTCAGGGAGCATGGCAAATCAAACCTCGGTTGGGTAACCTCCTGGCAAGCAGTGAATTGTACTGTCAGGCATGCCGTACAATGTTTGGAGAAAATGCTTCACAATGGACAGGTATTCCTTTTCTTATGCTATCTAATGTTATTAATATCTGTAATATGAATTTAGATCAGACATGATCAGTTCAGTTCAGGTTGTTTAAGCACATGTACAGTACACTTGCAGCGGACTTGAATCCACAATCACACATGCATTATCCATGTTGGGCATCAAACTGTCAAACTGTATACTAATATAGTCAAGTATTAATGAAACTGAATTTTACTTCACATGTACAGTCAGGCTTGTAACTGTTTTAAGTTATGTAACCTATTTCAGTTACTTTTTCAA
The DNA here is from genome assembly GCF_021730395.1 of Mercenaria mercenaria. NCBI lineage: Eukaryota > Metazoa > Mollusca > Bivalvia > Venerida > Veneridae > Mercenaria > Mercenaria mercenaria. The sequence continues at coordinate 44,798,064 of NC_069376.1, read as the reverse complement.
CATAATTCAAGCATTTTATAACCTGTATTAGTTATAAAATATAGTTAACTCAGGTAAGTTATTCAAAAAAAGTATTTTAAATTTGCTGTTCTCACAAAGTGACCTTTAAAGTGAAATTAGTAGCAAACTGTGGTTAATCCATTTCTCTTTTAGTCTGATGCATAATGGGATGTTAAGAGTTCTTTTGCATAAAACTTTATCAGCCTTGCGTAAATTTTTTTATTGAATACCGTATTTTGGTGTGTATAGATCGCGGTAATGTATAGTCCGCATCTAATTTCTGCTCTGGAAATGGTCGGAAAATTTAAGTGCTAGGGTATTAGTCGCAGTTAAATTTCGGATTTTTCCCCAGCAATATTTGTACCCCCCGACAACAAAGTTGTAAGGGGGGGTATACTAGTTTCAGGTTGTCTGTCTGTCTGTCTGTCCGTCTGTCCGTAGACGCAATCTTGTGCGAGTGTATTAGTTTTAAACTTAGCTGTCCTATAAACGGACATAATTTTCAATGGACAGATTTTTGTTTGTCTCATCAAGTTTTAAGCAACTGACTAAATCGATTTCCCTCCCTTTCTGTTTCGCCTGACCCCTCAAATTAGAAAGGAACAAAGATCGCATGCATATACGCTGTGAACTGTATCATTTGATATATAGATCTAGGTCGTAAAATAAATCTTTGTCAAACCTATCACAGCGTTAGTTGTACAATTTCATTTTGCCTTATCATCACGACTACACGTGAATATATAAAATCAGTTTCTTTTCTTGGGTCAATACACTGATATTTCAGTCGAATGCGCCGGCAGAACCAGTCAAAATTACGCGGAAATAAAGATATGGGCCTCAACGTTTCAGAGGCAATATCAAGAATCTGCCGATTCCCTACACAAAACTGACTGGTGCCAGCATTGTATGAATTGCTGCAGATACCACTAAAATATGTAAACTCTTTGTCATAAAACGACCCACCGGAAGCAGTTAGGTGTCCTCAACCAGTCCATTGTTGCGTCAGTTGTGTCTTTAACGTACATAAAACCTCTACCATTACTGGAGCCAGCTTTTGCGAGATATTCCGTAGGTTCAACACCTAATGCACAGCTAGAAGACAAAAAGATGAATCTAATTGAGCCGCGCCATGAGAAAACCAACATAATGCGTTTCCGACCAGCATGGGTCCAGACCAGCCTGCGCATCTGCGCAGTCTGGTCAAGATCCATGCTGTTAGCTTTCAAAATTATTATTATTATTATTATTATTATTATTATACCAGATTTATATAGCGCCCTTTTCATGATAAACTCGTTCAAATGCGCTTTACATATAGCAGACGAAGCCACACAAGGCGCGAAAATTCATCATCTACTAGTACAGACACACAGCGATCTGACCAGAGGGGCAGAGCAAGATAAAGCCCCCAGAACAGAGAGAGAGAAAGAAAAAAAAACTTTTTTAGATACAGACTTGTCCGGCTAACTTAGCCTAGCTCTTTGCGAAGCCGTCTTTCCTGGGAAGAACCAGTACAGGCCTCTAAAACATAGTGCAATTAGAGAAACCATTAGCGAACTGCTTGGATCCTAAATCAGACTGCGCGGATCCGCAGGCTGGTCTAGATCAATGCTGGTCGCAAACGCACTATGTTGGTTTTCTTATGGCGCGGCTCAATTACATTTTGCTGGTTACCACAAAGGATTCTTAAAATGGTAATAAATATGAGTAGAAATTCACAAATCTTAGATAAATCGGTGTTTTATCTAAACCAAGTCATTTTGTTCTGGTATAAAACATACTCGTCTATATAACTATATACGTAGGTTTGGCCAATGAAAGCAAATCATGGCGGGCCGGCTTGACACAACTCTTACTCACCCGTTATCTATAAAGGTTACAGGTGTGTCGGGATTGATACCCTCCGTGCCAGCAGTCGCGTCGTTCCTTGCCGTACACTTCTTTACATAAACGCCAATAAATCCAACACCGTCCGCTGCAAGTTCCATATGAACATTTTCAAATTGATTCTATTTTCATTTGAAAGGACTGAAAAACTATTGTTTTTTTTTTAAATAACGGTACAAGTTGCTGTATTTTCCACAATAATTTAATTTATTATATACCAATTTAAATTCTGTAAAAATCTGCTTGTATTTCACAATTAAATATGAAGAGACAGACAAATATTCCGTATTGTACCTTTTAAATTCAGTATTGTACCTTCCGTATTGTATGCTGCCGGACTATTTTCATTAATATGCATTACCCGACACATTTCTATAAAAAGTGCACATAAAAACTTCACTATGTTCCATTTAGTATCGATAAACATTGAAGATTTCGTTCAAGAACAAAACAAGAATCAAAATGGTAAAGGTTTATAATCAAAGGGTCATTATAACAGTAGCTAGATCTGGGACTTTGTATTCGGCTCTCGTGGATTTTGCAAGGTCGGATCACACTCTCGTGAGATCCGATCTGGCAAAATCCACTCGAGCCGAATACTGCATCCAAGATCAAGCTACTGTTATAATAACCCTATTGTCTTATGATGGTGTCACTTACATTACAAATTTACACTGAGAAAAAGTGCTGATACAATTACAAGGATAGTGTGGAAAATTATCATTTGGAGCAATTAATTTCACTTTAAATTAGATTTCTAAGTGTATGATATGTACTGAACTGCTTTACAAAGTATTATTTTGTATCATATTGTTAACTGGGAATCACCGCGTCAAATATTTCAGTCTGTAACACAGATAATCGTTTGATAATGGTACTAACTTCTGTTTTACATAAAAAAATCGTTCATATTCAAATCCTTACGATAGAAATCAGGCGGTGTTGATGGATTCATCAAGCAAATCTCAAAATATATGGCGGTTCCAAGTGGTATAGCAGCGGTCGTGACCTCTTGGATTATACCGCCGTGAGCACCATCTGTAGACTGCGGACCATCCGGCCAGGGTACACTCACTAGATCTGAATTAGTATAGGCTTTGAAAGTGACCTCAAACTCCCGCTTGTGGTTCACGGTGGGTGGGTCGCTGATAAAAGAAAAGAAAACGGTTTAAAGCAGGTTTGTCAGAGTATTGAAGACTGTGTAACGCTTAATCACTGTTTCTATTTTTATACACCATAGAATACTTGCACTTCATCTTTACTGTGCAAATGCACATGACTGGTCCTATTTTTCAATATACTCATCTTAGTTTTGAAAAAAAAAAATCTTAATGCTGTACACATGTCGGAAGTACTGGTTAGTTAATAAAACTACAAAATAACAATAAATATAACAAACAAAATATCACATTTAAAGCAAAAACTCTTTGGTCGGATGGTTAAAGTAGATAACTAAAAACTATTCCTGAAATAGCCACCAAAAGGGTACATGGGGCTTCCCACCCTCAAAAGCTGTAAAACTCGCCATACTACCTAAAGTATGTCGATGTAAGCAAAACAAAAAAAAAAAAAAACAACAAAAAAAAAAAAAACGAAAAATAAACAACAATGTTATCACTGATCATCTCCAAAGTTCGATTACTAGTAATACTCACGCAACATCAAAATTCACGGGATCTAACTGTAGCGCTGTACAAGCCTCCTTGTTGGCGTCGTAGAAGGCTACGAAGGTGTAGTCAAAAGCTTTGTCGTAGGCCTCGTATCTTTTACAGGTCACGGCAAATACAGCTTGATTGTTCTATATAAAATAATTACATAAAAATGATAGTAAATATAGTGTAATAAAGCTTTGACGTCAACGTTGTTTACAATATAGGAGACGTTGTTCAAATTGACTTGTTTCTAATAGTTTATAAAGTAAAATTATTTGTTGCTTCGACAGGAAAACCTAACATGTGATAAAATGAATATTACATTTGTGATTTTCCACATTGTATTTATTAAACTCGTTGAACAGAATTAAAAAATGCTCGGCAGAGCCTCGCATTATATCATTTTATTCAACAACTAGTTTAATAAATTCAGTATGAAAAGACACTCATGTAATATCCTCTATCACGGCAAATACAGCAGACAAAAACAAGTAAAGGCAAATACACTGCAGCTTGGCTTTTCTATAAATAGACAACAATATTCAAATTTCTTACAAATAACAAGTGCAACTTGATTGTTTTATAAATAGACAACAAAACTTGTATCTTGTAGCTTTTTTTATATTCTCAGCAAAACTTTTGAGTGTTCCGAATAGAGAGAAACAGTTTTCTTTAATTGGTTCTCACACTTTTATAGATAAGGGCAAATGCAAACAGATTGTCTTGAACACATTAAACAACAGTCCACCCTTGTGCTGTCATCTCTTACAGATCACGTGATCACAGTGGTTGCACTAAAAACTAGATATAATTTAAAAAAAAAACATATCCACACCTGAATCCTGATTAAGAGGAACTTTTTTACGGACGTACGCATACAGTACGTGGTGGAGAACAATCACCTGGCTCAAAGATCCAACTCGCATGTTGTTATAGTACATGTGTGTTAACAATATCTTTAATGTTTTCAAAAAAACGTGTGCTGATGACTGACATATTTCTTGTTTCAATAATAAAGAAACTGCACATGTATTTTTAAGAATTAGAGATAAAAAAAAACTAAGAGAAAATAAAAAATATAGGAAATGATATCAAACTAATACCCCGTCTTGAAAACCGCCACAGCCATACGTGGCGTCTGTAGGAGTAAAGCTAATCGTTGTGGTGTGAGTCCGCGTTTCAAAGCCAGTATCTATTGGGTTGGTGGCGTCTACTTTAGTCAGTGTCGCCGTGTTCCCGCAGTTTGTCAGCGTAGTCGCCTTCTCGACATTTTTGTTGTTGATGTATTCCTGCGCACCTATCAGGAAACATGTGTAACTGAAACAAAAGTTTTTATTTAAGAAATAAGTTATAGCAAAAGAGTGCTTTAACACTATATATGCACGATGGGTGGTTATACGGCGGGTGTAATAATTTCACGAGGGCGCAGCTCAAGTGAAATTATTTGAACGACGTATTACCACCAGAGTGTATAAATAGTGTTAAAGCACGCTTGTGCTATAAATTATTTCGATTCTAATATGCACTATAATCTAAGGCAGTAGATGAAATATAGAAACGCTCTTTCTTGGTCGCAACAAAAACGCTGAAGTCATCGCACGTAAACGTGACGTTATTCTAGCGTAAGAGTGTTTTAACAGAGACAAGCATATTAGAAATAGTGTTAAAACACGCTTGTGCTATAAATTATGCCTCTGTTAAAACACTCTTGCGCTAGAATGACGTCACATTAACGGGCGGTGACGTCAATGTTTTTGTTGCAACCAAGAAAGAGCGTTTCTATATTTTATCTACTGTTTTAGATTAAGTGCATATTAGAATCGAAATAATTTATAGCAAAAGAGTAAATAGCATAAATATTTCACTATTTATACACTCTGGCGGAATACGTCTAACAAATAATTGCACTCGTGCTGCGCCCTCGTACAATTATTACGCCCGACGTATAACCGCCCATCGTGCATAGTGTTAAAGAACTCTATTGCTATAAACTATTTCTTAAAACAACCATAACTTTCATCACAAAAAAATATACTTGCTAAGTTAACACAACTTTTGTTGGTGCCAGGTTTGTGCATCTTCTTTTGAAGCCTGTTAGATTCTACAACTGTATGTAAAGTAAATAAATCTCAGCAAAATCTTTTAGTTAGAAAGAGGCTCTTTCGGTTAATTTCGATAAAGGATAGCTGAATCTCCACTTGCAAATTGCTTGTTGTGCATAAAGCAAGATAAGAGAAACCAAATCCATGGTAATCGAAAGCTTCGTACATTTTCCTTGTTTCATAACAAATATTCCTAACGTAATACCAACCCGTGGAGACGGGCCAGAATAAAAAGAACACTCCATCCACGCAGTCTGGTCAGGATCCATGCTGTTCGCTAACAATTTCTCTAATTGCAATAGACTTTGAAAGCGAACAGCATGGATCCTGACCAGACTGCGCGGATACGCAGGCTGGTCTGGGTCCATGCGGGTCGTATAGCCACTATGTTGGTTTTCTCATGGCGCGGCTCAGATAATGACCAAATTCTGGCTCTTTTAAGAATGGCCTTTATATACAAGGTCGATTGTAAACAGTGCTGAAGATAAACAACAGTTATGTAGGATATGGTAGGTGGACATTGCATTTACCCGTTTATAAACTTGTGCGTTTTCTGGTAGGGAAGTGCCTAAGGAATAAACTTACTCCACGAATTGATCGTTGTCGGGTCCTATGTTACTGAACTTGAATGCGGTGTCTTTCTGGTACACAGAGAGAAACATATCCACCGCAGTTGATGTCGATGTACTTCGTGTACAGAGGGAACGCACTGAAAACAGATAGTGGAGATGTCGTCTGCACTACAAACATAACTTATGTGTGTTACGTCAGAGGGTAACAATTTCTCGTTACAGTAAATAAAAGTAACAGAAAGACAAACCAGCAACTATTAACAAAAACGAAATTTTTTTCATGAATTTATTAAGTAAAAATACAAATACCTTTAAAAATGACAAAGAACAGTAAAATCCAATCTCATATATTAAAATAGTCCAAATCCTGTCCAGGTCAAATTAAAATCCAGTCGGAATAAATTCCACAATGTTTCACACAGGTCAAGAGTAATATCTAAAAATTTTAAGTCCTGTCTTCAAAGAAAACTTTTTAAATCTAGAAACTTTTTACATAAATCCTTCAAAAATATCAAATATCCATTTTACGGCGAATCGACACAAAATGGTCATATATCGCTGTTGATGCTGATGACAACTGATTTGTAAAGTTCCATAACTATATTTATCATTTTTACAACACAATAATTTTCATATTTTACATATAACAGATGATTGTGGTATTGTGCTATACTTATTGAATAACGTAAAGTAATGCAACAAAAACCTGTTCACGAGTACACATTTTATAATACAGATAATACTGTATCAACAGTCCAGTCAAGGAAACAACTGAGGACAAGTTGAATTTAAAACAAAAGACAATCTGGGCAGTAATCTTAAAGGCTGCTTATGGAAAGCGGCCGCTCAATACAGGCGTCCGCTTAAACAGGTTTAGCTGTAAGTTTCGGGTTCAGGGCAGGTGTACTGATGCAACAGAGCTAGATTTCCGGTCACAGACATAGGTATGAACCTCTCTTATGACTAAGTTGAAACATGATGTGACAGTAAAGATAGAAAAGGCCTGATTTTATCAGCATCTGCACAGGGTTCGGTAGATAAATTTGTTATTTAACGTCGGTTGTTGTCGAAAGTTCTAAAACGGAATAGATGGTACAACTTATTTCTAGCTGGGATCGCCAATTTCATTTCGATCTCCCCTTAAACAACCATCCAGCCTAGGCCGAAACTGTTGAAAGCAACACTATTGTGAGTATTCACTGTAGTGATAACTAGTCGACCAGATATCGAACCCGGGGCGTTAACATTGCAGTTCAACATGCTAACCACTTCGCTACGGACCATCTTCAACTGGCCAGAGATGAGTTGAATGATCCTAAGATTTTGATCATAACATGACATAAGGCAATGCCTCAATCGGGAATCGTTACAGTCCATCAGCTTGCCCAGAATTGTGCTTTTCCATCAATTTAAAGGCAGATTTTGGAATAAAAATTAATACTGCCCATATCTGTACTGATGTGCGAGAAGTTGCTGTTCGGACAAGTTATGTGGACGCTTATTACCCACAAGGAAAAGCGTATTCATCCAAACATCCCGAAGTCAGACGCTCTGTGCAAGTGCCGGAAGACCATAAATTTTAAATTTGACAGCACATCTCATTCGGTATATATCGCATGTTACAGTAGAGGGATCGATCCCGATTTTCGTCACGATCGATTCCCTACAAACCATGCCCGGAAACTGCGGAAATATCATTACCAAGCCAAATGTCTTAATTAGGAAAAACATTAGAAAAAAAGTGACGTAAAGTTACTTACTCTCAAGCTTCGGTGTCTGAAAATAACCAAATAAAATGAAACAATACAATGTTACCTATTATCTATTCATGACAGATCGAGCAAGGATAAACAATTTAAACGTAATTATGTCTTTAAAAGTAATAAAAAAGTTCTGTATACTTTGTAGAGATAGTACCTAATTTTTTCAAATCATAGGTTTGAAGTTAAACAGCTTTGAAATGAATAGAAATGTCCATATATTTCTCAAAAACAGAAATATAGACAATATTCTAACCAGAAGTGTGGAGTTATGAGCATTTAATATTTTCATGTTAACGAAAATTTTGTGATCAAGGAAATGTAACTCTTCTTGAACATGTAGAGCATAAACATCAAAGGGACATAATAAAGTCAATATTTTCTAATTGGGTGCATTTGATTTAAGATTCAACTTTGATCTGGATTGCTAAATAATGATCCATGATACTGTGTGCTAAAAATTTAGAACATCTGGAACAGTCTACAAAAAGCAAAACTATGCTTTAGCAGTATCTAAATAGTTAAGCTCTAACTGGGACTCGAACCCAGTACCTCTCACACCTAAGGCAGACACTCTACCACTTCCCTATAACAGCAGTAGTTAATAGCTATGCAGTTTAATTGCTGTATTACATTGCGTGAACTGGAACAATAACCTGTGAACTCCGGATTTTCGGCGTATTCGCTTTGTTACCTAACGGCAATTTTTGTGTAAAGAAAAAATATAATCTAATGCTGCCAACGTCATAATCGGTCAAATCTGCCCAAATTTCTCTGACGTGTTATTCAGAGTATGAACTTACTAACTGGTAGTACCAGTGAAATATTACTTACACTGAATCTTTTATATTTGCCCTTTTTGCAGCTGTTGAACGGCAAAGACGGTGAGTTTTGTCCAAATATAAGTAATTATTTTACCAGTTTTGAGAGGATTTCAATTGATGGGAAATTACAGTTACAAACTAAATACCTTTCTGCAACACATGGAATCATTAGCATTCACTGTCAGTCAGTATTATGACTAAGATCGACTGTCATTCATTCATTTCAAAGTTTTATAGATAGAGTCCGTTGTTTACATTTTTATCGTAACCGGTGCACTTGTAAAAATCACTTTAGTTTGAAAAATCAAAGTATGCGAAGAGCTATGGTACGGTCTCTATACTTTGTGTTCATTAAAATAAAAAACACAAGACTCCCTTGCAGCATCAGGCAAACCAGAGCTACACCCGACAAAATTGACAAATCTCCACTTGACAATTTATCAGAAAGACACTAATTTCAGTTAGAATCTATTTCCCTGCCGCTAAAACCCCTTGCTATAAAACATTTTGAAAAAGTAAGCAATAGCAGTACGATTTTGTTTTTCTCCCGTACTATTTCGACAGTCTTCGGTCATTCATCAAGCTCATACGTGCATACAGGTTTCTGTGCAAACCGGGGAACGCCGAAACTGCCAAACGTGAAATATGCCGCCGAACGGAAAACTAGTGTTTAAAGGCAATAACTTAGAAAACAAGATGTCTGGTCTATTGCATTAAACAACTTACATCTGCTGTCCCTTTTAAAAACTCGTCCCCATTGACGCCATCAGCACCACCTCCTAATTGTGGCGGATACTTTGTGACTCCTCCAACGTGCAACAAGTGAGTCAGCACAAACAACGTTAAGAGTACAAAGTTATATGCCATATTCTGTAAACAAAAAAAACTTTTTTTGTAAAATTTATTTAAAATTTATTTTTCCACAAAAATATGAATAAAGTTAAAAACCCCAGATTTTAAAGACTGTCATCGAAAATAAATCTTACGTAGACAAAACCTATTTAGACTAAATTCAATTCCTGTATTGACATTTCTTTTGAAAGTGAGACAATAATAAACCCATCGAGACCTTAAAACACAATTTAGTGGGTGATTGTTTAATCCAATATTCTGAATACAAGTTTGTCAAATGATTAATAACTTTTCAGAATCCTCCAGTTACAATACGCTATAGTTTAAAACAGTAATCTGTTAGTCACTGAAACATTAGGGAGAAAACCTATGTGGTCATTTCACATAGAATAATATCAAATATATCATTAGAAAACGGGTTATAATATAACAGCTGTAAAATCATTGACACGAAAAAAAAGCAACACCACACACACACACACACACACACAAACACACACGAAAAGTTGTTCTTTTACATGTAAAAATTCCCTTGAACATATAGTTTTAAACTGAATTAACGAAAATATAGTTATACTTACATCAAACAGTTAAGTATTCCGAATCATTTTATCGTGGTAGGGAAACATTAGGCGTGTCGAGTTTGAATTGTCACAGGCGAGTTATTTTCAACATTAAAAAAAAAAAAATAGTCTCGCTTGACAGCAATTACCATGTCTACCCTGAATGCATGGGCGTATACAGCTTACTATTTTATGCACAATATGAAATGTGTTAAACATGTAATTATTAGATTGAAATGTTTGTTAAAAACGGTTTTTATACTATTCGTTCCTGTTTATTTTTTTTTCAGATTCCATAAGGACAATCACCAAATTACGTTTTCCCTGCATAGTGCTTTGGCATTCCTCGCTTTTTGTACGTTTATGAAAAATATCAAACTGCATAACGAGAATTCGTCTTTTTTTTATTTTATATTTGGTGTTGTTGTTGTTGTTTTGTGTTTAACGCCTTTTCTCAGCAGTATTTCAGTTATTCAAAGGCGGACAGTAAACTTAACCAGTGTTCCTGGATTCTGTACCAGAGAATCAGAGGTGGAAGACTTATGATTTCAGACACAATGTCCGTTATCAAATAGTCAAGCAGCCCAGCCCGAGGATCGAACTTGCCATCCCGCGATCCATAGACCAACGCTCTACCTATTGGGCTAAGCGGGTGGGCTGCATAATGAGGATTCGTAGTCATATAGAAATTGTCGAGTGTCGTCACGTGGTCTTTGGTTTTTTACCAAAATAATATATATCATTAAATACTCATTTATAAACTCCATTAAATTTCAATGCCACCTAAAACGTCAATATTATAGTAGTCGCAACTTGACCGCGATGGTTGACCTTAGGCTGATTATTCATATCGATTATTTCATTATATTAATCAAGGGTGCTTAGGGTAGCCGTGTATATTTATATTGAATTAGTTTGTATACATTGCAGTATCAAAGTATATATACTTACATTTGATCAGTTAAAATTTTCCAATACACTAATTTATATCTACATAAATTTTTCTTGCGCAGCTCGTGTTTTACGTACGCTCCTTTTCAATAATAGGTTGTACCTCATTATGTATTATAATGCAAAGGTCAACCATCGGGGTCAAGTTGCGTCCACTATACCCATTTCATATCGAATGTGTACGTCCATCTTAATGTATCTTTACGCTATTTAATTCTTTAAGACGATTTTTATCATTTTATAAGATTTAAGAACGATTTATAAATTTATAGATTATCACGAAATTCTTTCGCGGAATAAAACTGCCCTCCTAAAGTCGCGCAGTGTTTCCGCTGCTGAACCCGTGCATATTCCTTGATACAAATCTAATAACTTGTAAGTTTAAGTATTCACCGGCTACGCGCAAGCCATGGTTGATCGCGTGTGACCTGGGTGGATGCGTTTTGTGTTCACACTTAGCTGCATCCAATTTGATATTATATGGTTCGTGTGCATTCAAATATATAGGAGGCAATTATATACTTGATGAAGTGAAGTAAAATAAGCTTCGCAATTTGATAAATAACGTGTCGTATAATTGGCACAACTTTTTTTTTTAAATATCTTTTTCTTGTTTAAAGTATATCCGCTTTTACCAATTTAAGCTATATAAGTTAATGCTCATACTAAGTACTTTATTTGAAACTGACAATGTTGCAAATTTATATTATATACTCTGCATAGCTTACCTGCTTACCGTCAAGGTCATCCTGTCATCAAGCATATAATTTCCTCCTTTAGGCCAACTTTATATGTACGCTACCGGAATAGCGAATCTTTAAAAAAAATGTTTGTATTCGAAAAGGCCTACCAGCATTCTAAATGCAACTTCAGTAAAAAAAAAATTCATGTATCTACAATGGAGCAAATTACCTGGTAGCTAGAGGGCTTTATATTAATTTTTCTTATTGCTTTATGTGCTTTTTTGTAATATATTTTGTGTAAATGCACGTGTAAGTTGAGGGTCTCATGGAAGAATGGTTTGTTCAAATATGTCCTTTCGTTAAAGAAAGTCTTTATCATTATTATCATTATTATTATTATCATTATTATCTTCTCTCTTTGTAGTTCAAAGTTTTTCCCCTCTCTAGATGTTAATTTATGAATAATTTCATTTTATTGGAAAATATCTGCCTTTGTAGCTTTGTGAAGAAGTGTTTCCTTTCGAGGTGGTTGTCGTTAAGGAGGTTCTCCATAATAATCGTATATTACCGGTATGTCATTCGCCACGCAGAACATGAGCCTTTTCTAGAATTTAGTGGTACTGTCTACAGTCAATGACCAGGCAACGTGCGCCTTGTCTAGAATATAGTCGTATTGTCGATAGCCAATCACCAGGCAGAACATGCACTTTGTATGGAATCTAGCCCTATGGTCTTTATCACAGAGCAGAACATGTACCTTGTCTGGAGTCTAGCTGTATAGCCTTCAGTCAGTTAACACGAAGATTTACGGAAGGACATGCGCCTTGGTTGAACTTCGTGTCTGAAGTTTAGACATAATGTCTGCAGTTAATCACCAGGCAGAACATAGGCAGATAAAAACCCTATCCGCAGTTTACATTTTTTGTCTTTAAGTCAGTCACCAGGCAGACTCTGTTTCTCTGGTGTTTGCACGTATTGTCTTCATTCCATTTTATAAAATGCACCATGCTGGGATTTAAAACGTCTTTTCTTCGGTAGTAAGCATGCAGAGTATGTGTCTCGTACGGAGTGTAGACGTACAATCTTCAGTCGGTCACCACGCTGAACTTGCGCCTTGTCCGGAGTTTTGGCGTATTGTCTCCAGTTAGTCAGCACTTAGAGAATGCGTCATGTGCGGAGTGTAGTCTTATAGATAAAATAGCGCCAAATTAAGCCGCCAATTTGTGGAGTTTCGTATTGGTATCTGTGAAAAATATAATGTTTGCAACCTTCATTTGTCATGCTATCTTGTGTATTCGCAATCACAGACAGAAAATCGATATAAGGCGAATTTGGGAAGGCAAAACCTTTTTAAAAGGGAGGTAATTGTTACGCGCATATACCAAAGACACCAATATGAAAATCTACAAATAAAGTATATTTTGCCGTGCTGTCGTGTTGGTGGGTCGAACACACCGATAAAACAACAGCTCGATAAACTGGCTAAAGAAAAGTGAAAAATAAATGTCGCCGACTCAACACTTTGTTGTTGACATTTCGAGTACCTGAGTAAAATGTCATTCTGGGGAATCGTTGCATTGACGTGTCTTCGCCCCCTGAGAATGATTATTTGTCGAGTTGGCGACCTATATTTGTCCGCGGTAATTCCTGTGTAATCTGTAGAACGTTTCTTCACCAACACGGCAGACACGAACCATAACATCGATACTGTGTAAGACTAAAACAGGCACACTAATCTATTTGGCAAAGTTTACTCTTCGATTTTCACTGATTTGCAAACTTGGAATATAACTGCCAGCTTATTTTTCTTTATTTCTGGGGTTTTGATGATTACACAAAATTTTCAAGTTGGATTTTTGAAAAAGTCTACGAAATCAACAACGTTCTACAATGGTATTCTTTGTTTACTGAAAATAGTACATTTTTATGTAAATATGGTAACACTATTCACAAGACGTTGGTTTACTATTTTTAACACGATCATATTTTTCATTGCTGGTAGATCTAAGGATTATCAAGCTACAGATCAATCTTTGAAACTAGGAAATAGCCATATGAGAAAACCAACATAGTGGCTTTGTGACCAGCATGGATCCAGACCATCCTGCGCATCCGCGCAGTCTGGTCAGGATCCATGCTGTTCGCTATCAAAGCCTATTGCAATTAGAGGAACTTAAGCGATCAGCATGGATCCTGACTAGACTGCGCGGATGCGCAGGATTGTCTGGATCCATGCTGGTCGCAAAGCCACTATGTTGGTTTTCTCATGGCGCGGCTCATATGTGTTTGAGTCATCAAAGGTATCTTGACTTAATTAAAAAAACAATTAGATTCAAATTAAGAACTGTCAGACTGACATTCTATCAGTCCCGTTTGTGTTGCCATTTTTTCTGTATATATTATATTTTGAAGACACAAACCTGGCAACCTATATTTGTCAGTTACTTTAAACGGTTGGTTGGTGGACTGAATATATCTATAATAAATATATAAGAATATTTTCATAGTAGTGTGTTTCAAAGACAAAATTGGTAACGAGAATCCAATGCAATATCTTAGAAACACATGTCACTGACAAATCATGTTTTATGAAATATCGTTGTTTGAAAACAGAACAGTCATGATGCTAATGAAAATAGTAATTTATTATATGATGGACGTTCCATTGTCAACATTTTCCATCGTGTCCGCTCCTTCATTTTCCAACAATCGGTGAGCTACCTAAAATATATACATATCTTTCGTTATGTATCTATAAATGTAAATTTAAAGCTATATAGGCCCTCTAAATATGCCTTTTGTAAGACAGATTATTCGTTTCTTTTTTCAAGCCTTTTGTGCAATATTCACTAACATGAATTTTGGCTCTTCAGTTTCGCGGATACAAAATATGAGAAATACATTCAACAAGACTGACTGTCTGAATTCCTACAGATACTTAAGAAATAACTCTCAATCTTGTACATGCCAACAGATCAAAGCTGTAAAATTGTTTTTTTTTATAGATTGTGAGTAACAATATGAATACCTTTCTTTTTAGATCAAGTAAAATAGGCATAAAGCGTAGAGCGACCGACATCCCCTTCCCAACCTTTTCCAATATGTACGGTGAAATATGTTCTATCAGATTATGCATTCAAAATTTTAATTATTGTGGAATCACTTCCTTTTAAATGTATATGTTTCTTTTGTTACAGAACTTGTTTTTTTTTGTCGGCAAATAGCTTTATAGACAGTGTTGTGCTATTATACCTTATCCGACATAAAATGAAGCTTCTTGAATCTTGATCTAGAGAAATTTAATGAACAGCAGAAGACATTTTATCTCAAGCAGATTTATCCTACCTGTAGCATCATGTATAGGCCAGCCAAGATGTACTCCAGTGGAGTATACGCCACGAAAGTAATGAATACATGGTTGTGCGTAGCTTATACCATTGGCAGAGAAACCGTCAAAGATGGTGAACATTGCAGTCTCATTGTGACCCTTAGTACGACAAGTGTCATCTGGGAAGAACGTGATCTGACATGGTGAACCCTGAGGAAACACAAGCACTATCATTTGAATACAACATTCAATTTTCAACTTCTATATCAATTTTGTAGACTAAAGTGATTCTGAATCATTATTATTCTACTTTCGGTAGTTGGCCCGCAATGATACCCGGGAGTTTCCGTATGATTACGTGTTCTCAATATGTCATTCTGCATTCTTCGCACGTACATCAAGTTCAACATGCGCACGACTTTCCTAGTCTGGAGTTCATTCCCCTTTCACTATGTTTGCAGTACGACGGGAACAAGACTAACGACTTTCCCAGTCTGACTAAAGTACTTGATCTTCTAAGCGAAGATCTGAGAATGATCCATTCACATTCGTCTTCTGTATATTTTGGATTTCCAATATTGCTACTTTTATTTTCGCAAACTATTTTTATTTGAACCAATCAGACGACTTTTTCGAATGTCAAAAAGTAAGAAAAATGATCAGTCAGTCCAGGGCTAGAACTCGGGATCCCTAGCTTACAGAGCAAGTGCCCTACCGACTGACTTAACCGGCTATCTGACACCTCACGACATGAGAATTGTAAATATAAAAAAACCAAGGCTAAATATAGATTTTTTAAGCTTGCAAAATGTTGTAAGTAAGCCTTTTGATTGGCTAGAGGAAGGATTGTCAGAACGAGGCTATCAATAGCTCGTCTTCAGATCCTAAGCGTAGCGTTATAGGAGATGTACTTTAGTCAGATTGACAACTTTCCGTAAACTCCGAAGCATGCCGAAATCATAAACGGAGTGTACGGTCATAATGGACCCTCTACTTTAACATCTGTTTTTACATATTTGTTTTAACTTTGATCACGCTTTATATGTTTCGTGATATTACATACGACTGCTTTTTATAATTTTTGCTCGTCACGATTTTTTTTCGGAAAATGACAAACACAGTCAGTGAGGTGTGGCAGGACAAATTAACGTGACAAGAATTTATGGGTGCAAGCAAATGATCATACAGCTTAATTATATTTAAAATGTGATTATAAATGAATACATGTACATTGCATAAATATTTTTGTTTACTTTAGATTTACGTGTTTGTCTTGTTCGGTTTCAGGTTTGACCGACCTGTAAGGTCAGATTGCAACTTTCTTTTAAAGTTTAATTTCTAGAGCGTTTGCTGCTGAATTGTTACCCCAGATAGCAACAGAACGGGCTGACTGGTAAAACACACACACCTTCCATAAGCAAAGAGGACGGCCTCCTTGTATGAAAGAATTATAATCTATCGCAAGGGTTTGAAGTAACAGAGGGTAAGTAAGCGATTTCATGTTAGTGACATAAACTACTCGACTTCGTTATTGTATTCTAAACACGTACCATTGTTTCTTTCTTACTTTACTAATTGTGCAACGGGCCTGAAAACAATTTTAACTGAATAACGACGCCTGGCTCGTCAAAAAAAAAACAAAACAAAAAAACAACAACAAATAAGCAAGAAATACAGATACGGTAAAATAGTCTCACCTTATTTGTGTACACAGTTGTATAAATGGGTTTGTTCAAAGCCATAGCATAGTCGTAACCAGCAGTTTTCATTCTGTCAGAAATAGCTGGGTATATTATATATCCGACCTGAAAAATAGTGTCAATTGAAATATATCAATTTTTGTCTTGTTACAGCAAAAATTCTGATTAACAGCAGTCAATATTGTTACAACACAATAATTTTCTACAAATATTTTACCAACCGACACTGTTTATAAACGGATAGATTATTATAAAGATCAATGTTGAATAGGCGATCGTCATCGAGCAACTGTGTAAACTATTACTCAGATGTGTAGTACTATAGGGACATTAACTAGTCATATGTGTATGTCTAGGGACATTCACTACTCAGATGTGTAAATCTAGCAAGGTACAGCCATTACACAGTTGTGTTACTCTAAGCACATTTCATTGTAACATTAAAGACAGTCTTTGCTCTGATGTGTAACTCTAAGGACATTCGTTACATTAAATGTCAAACACTGGGAACAGCAATTACTTTGACGTGCAACTCTAGGGACATACATTTGTCTTGAACCATTACGCCAAATACATCGGTATCTATCAACTATAACCATTTTGATGTCTGAATTCAGTCGAAATCAATAAGATTTCTTTAAGGAAAGTGAATCATCATTTATATATTATCGTTTTTAAAAATTACACTCGTAGACATTGATAACATGGGTGATACCTGAACATCAATGCTGTCAAATATATCAATCATGTGACGACTGACGTCAGTTGTTTTGCCCTTCCACGTCATATTGCTCATTTTCCCATGACAGCGTCCCCAGTGCCAGCTGACGGAGTAGTGTGTCAGCAACGTTCCTTTAACCTGTTTTCTGGCCTCTGTCACAATCTTTTCTAAATTATCCAGGTATTTCAGTCTTTCATTAATATTTCCGCACTTGATGCCAGCATAGGCTTCATTGTTTGTCGCTACACCGTCAAATCTCTCATTTTTGGAGGCTGCAAGTAAAACATAATCATCGGCATTAGTGGCAAGGTGAATTTAGCTGCAATTTTCACCTGTTTTATACGATCACTGTTGGATTTTTACAAATTCAGTTACCTCTACATTAACTATAATGGAAGCTTCATACACATGATCCAGGTCCAAAATAATTGCGGTAAACCATTACAAAGAAATAATTAATAAAAGGATGCCCATAACATTCTTAATACTACAAGTTTTGTTACGTCAACAAACAGCATTTCAGGTGTGATTTTTTTTTCATACTTAATAACTATCTATTCATTTCCTTAATGAATAACTTCATTTCATGTTTACAACATATAGATTATCAAGCAGAGCTACACGATTCCTTATATAAATACCAGTCCGTAGTTGGTGATTTCAATTGGTCTATAATTCAACACTGTCTATTTTCTTGGCTTAAGGCAAATACTTGAAATACACCGACGTTATGTAACAAATCACTTATTGCTGGTCAAAACTATATACCAATGGTCATTCAGATCGGGCAATAATTTTGTTATTAACCGGCAAGCCAATTATCAAATGTATATTACAACAAATATTACTTACTTGCGCACACATCATTGTAATGCACGATGTATTTGACCAAATTTTTCTCGGAAACGTCGATGTCACTCACGGCATATAGCCCGTATATTTTAAGATTCGGCACCTACAAAAAAGAAAAACATCCGTGATATACGTGGTAATAACGTGATACTATACTTTGTAACAGATGGAAGCATTAGATACAACTAGTTGAATTAGTAGTTTGAATACAAAAAAAAATGACAATATACCATTGTAATTTTTTTTCTTTCAAGACACCTTGTACATGTGTATACCCGTTCGAAAGTAACAATTATGATCGAGGGAAAACACGACTGCATGTAATTTCTCAATTTGCTGGATTTTCAATATCACGAAATAAAAAACGATAGTGAATGTGCTTTAACATGAAAAACATCACTTTCAGAAACTTATGGACAGAAATACCTTAGTATGTCCTTCTGTTAGCAATGCCTTGACTCTAGCTATCGCCGATGTTGCACAGTCTCCAGTGTTATATGCCTCCTTTAGATTATGATGAACATCACTCACAAATATTGCATCGATCTCCCGCCCAGGTAAATTACATGTCGCCCAAAGCCAGTCCCGTTTTGCTTTGGTGTCCCAGACATGAGTAAAACAGGACCCTTTTGAGTTCCATTCCAGAAATTTGGCTACGTCACAGCCCGGAACATGGCGATCGAACCCAGTAGTCCACACGTACATGGCATAACGTTTTCTTGCTACAGTAGCCCTAATACCACATGGTTCCGCTGATACGTGACCGCTTAGTATTCCTAAATATGTCGTAGACATAAATATAATCCATATCCTCCCAAATGCCTCCATCGTATCGAAAATAGACAGTCAAGCTTCGTAATTGTAATATCGTGTTACTTATATTAAAACTGGCCAAAAGGTCGCAGTTACAGTCACGACGCGGAAAACAAGTTGTTCAATAAATCTCAATTTATTTCTAAATTTCGTTGATACGATCACATACAATTAATACAGATTGACCTTCACTGTCAAGTACATGTGACATATTGCTTGATAAGGATGTGAATAACACTATGCAGATAGCTATACTAGAAAAAGAGAAATACTTAACACACAGTGCAATGAAAAAAATACGCTTCGTTTAATTCATTATGTACTTATACGTTTGCGCAAACTCCGAGCCAATTGTATGTCTAATGAAGAGTGCTAGTGGGTATGTGGGGTGTTGCATGTTTGTATTGCATGGCTGTGTTCTATTTCTTATAAATCTTATTTCCTTTATTTTCAAAACCGACTACTTTACATGTCTAGCTAATTTCGACACACTCACAATTTTTAGACTAGGAGAATCAGAGGACAAAGATAAGCAAAACTAAGCAATGTACATAAAAAATCATTGATTTTATTAAATGAAAACCAGTGTCAGATATTTATCACTTAGCACATCAGCAAATATGTCCTGTTATGATCATATTAATAATGATTAAATATAGATTTAGTATACGATGTGTGTAAACAACAATGTGATAGATATCAGTATTGTGGAAAAAGTCACGCACTTGACCCTGTGGTAGTCATGTGACGGATGCAGACAGCCGCGCTGCGTAGGTGTGTTCAGCAATATCCTATCATCTATGTTCACCTTAGCTTGTCACACGAACTATTTGTAAGAAGTGCCTTAATTTTGAATTATATGCGACCTAAGAAAGAAAACACATGGTTATGTTCTTGTTTTGTTTTTTTACTTTGTTTAAATATGTTTTTTTTTTGTGTAAATGTCTATCCTTTGCACTTAAAACATACGATAATAGGGGTTTTCTTTTAGGGCTCAGCATTCTGGGAACGTGTCTATTCTAACTGGATCATTGTCTGTGCCTTTCTACAGTACTGAACCACTTAGAACATATGTTTATACGCTAATACATTGAATAGGTCTGTACAGTGTCACCAAGAATATCATTCTGTCTTCAAAGAACAAGTTTGAGTATAAGTCTATACAGTGATTGGCATCTTCTAATGTTTCTTATCGTTACATATTATCTTCTACCAACATCTTGTTTAGTATCTGTATCTGAAAAACAAAGAGGAAGGATGTTACTCATCATACAAAATTTCAACTTCGGTAAATCGTTAAACACTTATGAGATAGCTCTACCTTGAAATTAAATCAGAAATATACACTGAATTGAAAATAGATGAAAATAAACCTTTAATCCCGGAGGCATTTATCATATTCAGTGCAACCAGAACCACAATCCATCAACATACTTGAAACAATATCACTACAATTATCAGAGCATTCCGAGCGTCACATACTGTACTGATCAAAAGAGGTTCAAAAGTGTTACACATTGTGCTGGTCCTAGGAGTTCCAATAGCGTTACACACTATACTGATCACATGAGTTCAAAATCGTTACACGCTGTACTGGCCCCGTGTTCACAAAACATTTTCAGTCTCAGCTGAGTTTGATAACGAAACTTTATTTGTCATTTATATCTAAATAGTATGTTTAAAATTAGATTTGAAGTGAATAACATTTTTCAAGTGACTATTTAGTACTGATGGTCAGTCTCAGTTGGAATTTAGCCTTGAAGTTTTAGTAAAACTGATATTAAAATTTCCAACTCAAACTCAGCTGAGACTGAAAAATGTTTTGTGAACACGGAGCCTGATCACAGAAGTTCCAATAGCGTTACACACTATACTGATCACATGAGTTCAAAATCGTTACACGCTGTACTGATCACAGGAGTTCAAAGGTGTTACACGCTGTTCTGATCACAGGAGTTCTAAAGACTTGAAGAACTGTTAAAATAGCGTTACACTCTGTACTTATCAGAGGAGTTCTAATAGGTTACACACTATAACAATCACAGGAGTTCCGAATGCATTACATAATGAATTGATCACAGAACTGTTCAAATAGCGTTACACTCTGTACTGATCAGAGGAGTTCTAATAGCGTTACGCACTATCTTGATCACAAGAGCCTAAAGAGCGTTACAAATTATACTGATCACAGGTTTAAACACTGTACAGACCACAGGTATTCCACTAGCGTTACACGCTATACTTATGACAGGGTATCTGATATCATTACACTGTAATAATATAATACTTATCACATGAGTTCTACACGCGTTAAATATAATATTGACTGAAAAGATGAAACGTGCGCTTACCAGACACATTAACCATTGTGGATTGGCCAGTCAGGATGGACACCAGTTGAATAGACTCCACGGAAGTAATGAATGCATGCACGTGCGTATGGAATATTGTTGGTGGAAAACCCGTCTATAATGTTGAACATATCGGATTCACTATGTCCTGGTACATGACATGAATCATCCGGAAAGAAGGTGGTTTGACATGGCGTTGCCTAAAAATAACATAATAATTATTTTTCTACTCCGCTATATATTGTAGGAGTGCTGTAGGGATGATCAATGTTTTTTTTTTTTTGGTGTTATAACGTCTGCAAAATCCCGAGGGATTCTGAAGATGTACAATAAAGAATGAACATGCGTTAACGCTATTCTAACACAAAACGCGTTAAAAAACTAATAAACGAATAAGATATCTCTCAACGTCATTAAATTTTGTAAAAAGAACGCGCGTGAACGTCTGCGTTGATTTCTTCACGTTGACGTTATTTCCTTTTGAATTATCCGTTTTGAGGCTGTAATGCGTTTACGCTTTGACACGAAACGCGCATACATAAAAAGTTATTTTAATAGCACATGAGCGCGAAATCTTTCTGTTAACACACGTTTTCTCTCATGTTAAACCCCCCCCCCCCCCCCCCCCCCCACTCCAGAAAAATGACAATAATATCTGATTCAGTTTTATGCTAGAATGAAGATATATCATGTCCTTATTTCATTTTTAGAATACAAACATTTACTCAAAGTATATATATAAACATGAAATTAACATGCTTGAGTATACAAGCAGTACTTTTTAGGTTTTAAATACAACACAGATAAGTCTCTTATTAACTGTATATTATTATCTATTAACCGGATGCCCATGAGCAACATGTCGAGCCCACCCTTTGACCACTTACTGTGACCTTGGCCTTTGAGATTGAGTCCGTCTCATTGAGTTAAACATTCAAGCCAAATATAGTCAAGAGCTCGTCGAACACGAAATGCCCCCTTGGTGCATTCAGTAATTGCACAAGAAACAGAAATTATTTGCTCACCGTAAACAAATGTTCTATAGTTCTGGTTCAATGTGACCTTGACTTTTGACATATTGACCTCAAAATCAACAGGGGTCATCAGCTTGTCATGATCAACCTCCCTATTAACTTTCGTGATCCTAGGCCCAAGCGTTCTCAAGGTATCTACCGAAAAGGGTTTAACTGTTCCGGGACAAGGAGACCTTGACCTTTTGCCTACGGACCTCAAAATCTATAGGGGTCATCCGCTGGTCATGATCAACCTCCCTAATTAAGTTTCGTGATCCTAGGCCCAAGCGTTCTCAAGGTATCTACGGAAGGGCCTAACTGTTCCGGGTCAATGAGACAAGGGCATGACAAGATTCCAAAATGCATGTCAAAGTTAAGGGCCGGACAAGATCTGATATGACCTTTGACCTCCAACTGTGACCTTGACCTTTAAGATAGGAACCTGTGCTTTACGCACGACACTACGTCTCACTGTGGTTAACATTCATGCCAAATATAAACAAGATTGGTCATAGTATGTTAAAGTTATGGACAAAAATACGGACAGATGCACGCAAGCACGCACGCACAAACACCAAACAGCCATTTGGCCACTTCTGTGCAGGCTCTACAAAAACAGTGCAAATTCGTAATGCCCCTAAAAACTGGAAAGATTTGGATATAATATTTAAGTATGAATGCTGCTCCACAGAAACAATTAGTTTATATATTTAGCAAAATTAAATATATTTTGCTTGGATTTTCTAGAATCCAATTAACACATCTAATGATAAAAAAAATGTTCATTGAAAATGAGAATAGTGCTTAGTTTGTTTCTATTGGGTTTAAACGCTGTTTTTTCAACATTATTTCAGTTACGGAACAGCGGGCAGTTGACCTAATCAGTGATCCTGGATTATGTACCAGCAAGTAACTGCCAACTTCCCAACATGTATCAGAGGCGGGAGACATTAAGTTGTCACGGAGAACATACGGCGCGCCCGAGGATCGATCTCACGACCACGTGATCCGTAGATCGGCAGTCTTCCTAGCGAACTATGCGGGTGGGTAGCTTAGTTCATCTTTACCAATTCAGGACATGGTATTTCTTATTATCTGATCATTTAAAGAATTTGAGCCACACCATGAGAACACCAACAGAGAGCATTTGCGACCAGCATGGATCCAGACCAGCCTGCGCATCCGCGCAGTCTTGTCAGGATCAATGCTGTTCGCTGAATGTTTCTCTAATTGCAATAGGCTTTGAAAGTAAACAACATGAATCCTGACCAGACGGAATATAACTCATAGTTTAAAAATTGCATTTGTGACTGAAAAACTACAGGTTTCACATAAAAAAATTGTTGCCACATTTCACGTTAATTACACAGTGATTCTTTTTGTATTAACTGACCATGAAAAAATATTCTTAAATTAATAAATAAACATAATTAATGTTTAATGTTTCAGTTTATATGTGAATTCATGACGTATGCCACATAGATTATCATTCTACTTCAATATTAAAACAAAATTAACTTTACCTTGGAACACCTCCAATAAAAATGTTTTAAGATTTCCATGCTTTTTTAAACAGTAATAATAAGTATAGTATAACTATGAGAAGTCTATAAATTTAAACTGATGCTATTAAGCACGCGTTCAAATCGTGTCCAGATAAAAATGGCGTCAGGTAAAGCCATGTAAATGGTCTTGGATACTAAACTATCACTTATTTATATATCTGTATTCTTGTACTACAATTTTCCAAATGTTTGGGAACTTTATTACATATAATGACGTTCCAAAATTTAGTAACGAAACACCAATAGTCTACAGTTCACTCACCGGGTTTGTGTACAGTGTAGTGAATATTGGTTTATTCAATGCCAGTGCATGTTCGTATCCAGCAGTTATCATTCTTTCTGAGACAGCTGGGTAGGTGATATATCCAACCTGAAAGATAAAACAGCTGGGTAGGTGATATATCCAACCTGAAAGATAAAACAGCTGGGTAGATGATATATCTAATCTGAAAGTTAAAACAGCTGGGTAGGTGATATATCCAACCTGAAAGATAAAACAGCTGGGTAGGTGATATATCCAACCTGAAAGCTAAAACAGCTGGGTAGATGATATATCCAATCTGAAAGATAAAACAGCTGGGTAGGTGATATATCCAACCTGAAAGATAAAACAGCTGGGTTGGTGATATATCCAATCTGAAAGATAAAACAGCTTTGTTAGTGATATATATATACTTCTTATACATGTAGTAAGACAACTGGATAAAGTAGGTGATGTAAGAAACATGAAAGATAAGACATTTTGTTAGTAATATATCAACCTATATTAAGACAACTCGATAAAGTGGGAGATATATCAAATCTGAAAGATACGATATCTTGGCAGGCGATATATCTGCACTGAAAGATTATGTGATAAATTCAGCTTTAAAAACAAGGCAGCCGAGTAGAGTAGGTGATATATGAAACCTGTAAGATAAGACAGCTAGTTACAGTAGGTGATATATCTATCTTGAATTTAAGTATAAGATACAAGCAATCTAAAAGATAGGACAACTTGATCAGTTTATACTAATTATTTTAGGTCGATGGTGAAGCAAGCTCTAAAACTTAAATTAATCACTCGACACCTCATTCCTGACGGAATCGATTGGGCATGAGGGTATGAGAGAAGGAGAAGAAAAGCCAGTTTCCCTTTTAATGCTTAGTGCCAAGCAAGGGAGCTACCGGTACCTCTTCTCGTCTTTGGTATGACTAGATTGGTGATATATCAAAATGTAGTCTAAGACAACTGGATAGATTTGGAGATATAATCAATCTGAAAGATGGGACAGCTTTGTTAGTGATATATCAACCTGTAAAAGGATAAATGGATAAAGCAGGAGCTATAAGCAACCTGAAAGATAAGACAGCTTTGCTAGTGATCTATCAACCTGATTGTAATAAGACAACTGGATCAAATAGTTGATTTCAGCAATATAAAAGACAAGACAGCTTTGTTAGTGATATATCAACTTGTAGTAAGACAACTTGATAAAGTATGTGATATAAGCAACCAGAAAGATAAGACAGCTTTGTTAGTGATATATCAACTTGTAGTAAGACAACTTGATAAAGTATGTGATTTAAGCAACCAGGGCCCAGTTGTTCGAAACTTTAATCGGCTGTTAAACTAACCGGAGGTTAAATTTTGATTCAAAATACTAGACTTGATGGGAAACACTAGTGTGATATTTTGATTTCATTGTAAAGATTTTTCAGTGTTCATAATTCTTACCTCATACATTTGTTTTTCTAAGTCTTCTGAAATGTCGAAAAATAACTCTAAAAGTTAACCAACCGTTAGCTTAATCGCCTGTTAAAGTTTCGAACAACTGGACCCAGAAAGATAAGACAGCTTTGTTAGTGATATATCAATCTATAATAAGACAACATGATTTTCTCACTAAACCAGTTTATTTTTACGCAAGAGTTATCTCAAAATTATACGTTAGAAATCGTATTTAACAGGTCTCAAACAAGCTCGATATCAAACATTTAACTTTACATATTCCTATAAAGTTTAGGCACAACCTCAAAAACACCTTTTTAAAGCAGTTAAGAGTAGTGTGCTGATCTAAATCAGCTACTATACCTGCTCAGCACCACCAACCTTTATTTACAAAACAAGGCTATTACAGTACAAATTTTCTCTGGAGACAGAAAACTTATTGAAAAGTTATTAAAAAGAAAATGTAGTTGAGAAAGAAACTTTCTGGCCAAGATTTCACATCAGTTATGCCTAAGTTCAATTACCTGGACATCAATGCTGTCAAATATATCAATCATATGGTGGTTGACGTCACTTGTTGTGCCATTCCACGTCATCAAACTTGCGCTTCCGTCGCACTGACCCCAGTGCCAACCTACTGAAAAATGAGTCAGCAATATTCCGTTGACCTGTTTCCGGGCCTCCGTCACTATTTTTTGTAGGTTATCAAGGTATAAAAGTCTGTCGGACAGATCACCACACTTAATGCCAGCATATGCTTCGTTATTTACTGCAACACCATCAAATCGTTCAACTGAGCTTTCTGCAAAGTACAAGAAAATTATGAAGAGAATATTTTTTGATGTGTTTAACAAAGCATCAACACAATTATAGTCATACGGCGACTATCAAGCTTTGATGGTGGAGGATGACCCCATGAGCTCCTCCGTGCATTATTTCATCAAAAGTGGTCGCCTGGGTAGAAACATCGACCTTCCTCGCATGAAGAATTCAACGCCCCGAGTGATGCTCGAACCCACATCGATGAGGGGCAAGTGATACTAAGTCAGCGACCTTAACCACTCAGCCACGGAGGCCCCTACAGAAAATACGTATAACGACAACGGCAGGACATTTTAGTATACATGCCCTTTATGGTATGAAATTGGGATAACGCTAATTAAGTGCTTTCATATTCTGGAGCAAAATGTGTGGATTTCTTTCCTAACCTGTTTTCAAGTTATTACAATAACATCAAGTAGATGAGAAAACTAATAGCATGTAATTACATGTAAAATCAAATTCTGATACACAAAAAAGATAAACTTGAAATATGATGATTGATCATTTATGAGTGTACAATCACTGACGTAGATGACACAATGGCAAAGTTTTCTACACTTCACTGAAGCAAATTTATGTGTTCATTTAATATACTAATTATTTTGACGTCCATGTGTATAGCCAACGACAACACCCTGATATCAGAAAGTCTCTGAATTGTTTCACAGCACTAATTTTTTTTTCAAATGGTGCTAATTCGGCAGTATTATCATAAGTACTCCGAAAATGGTATTATCTTGGAGTCGATGCTACTTTGTGTGCTCTTGGTAGTCCAAAGTCATCCCAAATATGACATTACATTGTACACTATCTTTAGCTACGTGACCTGTTCTTAAACTGAAATATTTGACGTATAAAGTATAAGATGAATGTGCCCAGCCAGTACTATAAATTTTCTTAGAAGAAACGTACATGGAGCAATTTTTTCCGACCTTTAAATCCCTTTTCTCAAGCTGGATGAAGCTTTTAACATAATACCTTATCCCTCTAACCCTTCAGTTTTTATTGCGTTTTTTTTTTTGCATTTATATATTGCTACAGTGCTTATAGGAAATGCTTTTCTTAAACGTGCATTTATAGATAGCCTTTGATTTGTCTTGGATGAATTACATTCATGAAAAAAATCAATTTGAAATCTACCGTTTATAAAGACGATGATATTGATGAAGTGATAACAATAAATAAAATATATTTTTGTTTCAAAATGGCGGAGGTTGTTCAAGGAGAGGTAACAACTGCATAATCAATTTTCATTGTTTGGCTGCGCCATTTACAAGAAACATAACATTACCAGTTCTTAAATATATTCAAGAAAATAAGAAATAAGTCAATACGACAACAGATATTGTTAGTTTGTTTTGACAGGTGATTGTACAAATACTTCCTACCTATGCTTGCCTACAGTGTTCTTATATACGGACTTACCTGCACAGAAATCATTATAATATACAATATATTTGACCATATCTTTTTCAGAAACGTCGATATCACTGGCGGCGTACAGTCCATATATTTTCAAGTTTGGTACCTGCAAAAATAACAACTGATCTCTAAAACTTACATACAAATAATAAGAAGCTATTTCATTGGAAACTTGCTTCTCTACGTTTAGTTTCCACGTTGGTTCGAACCCGGTCACGACCTACGTGCGCCAGATTATTAGTAACACCTAAAAGTTGTTATAAAGTGTCAGCAATGTAAATGTCAGATGTATAATTAAGTAAGTTATACAGTACTTCAAGCATGAAACAATTATAGTGGCATTACAGGAATTGTAATACCTGTATTAAATTTACATACACAGTAACAAGTTTGCTAATACTGTAATATGAAAAGAATCAAATTGATCCGTACATATTCAGTCTTGAAGATAGATTAAAAACTGTATGACAAACTTGCGAAGTTTTGTGTGTTGATATTTCATACGCTTATCAAAACAACACAAAAGCCATAATATACGTGTACCTATATATATGTATGAAACAGCAGCATCTCTGTTAGTAAATACCTGTGTATGACCTTCTCGGAGCATCTCTTTCACAATAGCTATTTCTGTTGTTTCACAATTCCCCGTGTCGTAAGCCGCTTTCAGATTATTGCGTACATCACTCACAAATATTGTATCTACTTCTCGGCCTGCTCGATTGCAAGTAGCCCACAACCAGTCCCGCTTGGCTTTCGTGTTCCAAACATGAGTAAAACATGGTCCTTTTTCATCCCATTCTAAGAATTTGCTGGCAAGGTCACAACCGGTAACATCAGGATCGAACCCATTAGTCCATACGTACATAGCATACCGCTTTCTTAATTTATTTGTTGTTTTTCTGGGACACTGCTGTGTATAACAAAGGTTCAGTGTAGCACCCAAATGAATACATATCAATACTATCCGAAAGCTGACTAAATTCATACTTAATGACAAAGATCTCCCCGCAAAGAACTGTACATTTCAACTACTTTTTTTCTAATTTCGGCGAGTCATCATGGTCATGATTTTTTATAAAACATTTAATGAATGGTTCGATTCAAACAGGTTATTCAACAATTTTATCGGTAAAGATAAGAAAGGTTAAAAACACTTAAATCATTTTGACATATTTTTTTCATTCGTTTTATTAAAAGTACAGTAATTTGTAAATTTCAATTACAATAACTAATGTGTACAAACCGTGACAACAAGCTGTTTAATAAATGTGATACTATTTTAAAAATGGATGCGATACGGATGGTTAGCAAATATTATCGGAGTCACAAACTAAGTTTGGATTTTAAAATTAATTCACACGTATACATTATGTTTAACGATTTCTCGAACGCTGGCTGATACTAATTAAGATGCATACCGTTAATCTGTCACCTTATGTAAAACAACAAAAATTAGTGTTACCATTAAGGCTAGACAGGAACAGGTTGAAGCTAGACTGGTACAGGATTAAGCTAGACTGGTTCACGTTGAAGCTAGGCTGAATCTGGTTGAAGTTAGACTGGTTCAGGTTGAAGTTAGAATGGTACAGGTTGCCATCCAGGAATGAGTGTAATGAAATACTACAAAGAAACAATATCCTACGTGTAAGCTTGGTTACTAAATTACCTTCATGACGATAATGTAATTACAGTGCTTCTGATAAAATCTTACTCATTTAGTACATCTTACAACTTACAAATAGTGTCGTTTATTATATACCTACAAAAGCTCTGTCTCAAATACAGACTGTGTCCGCCTTTAAGGAAAACGCCGATCTACAGATTGCGGGGTCGCGAGTTCGATCCCCGGGCAGGGCGTATGTTCTCCGTGACAATTTGATAAAAGACATTGTGTCTGAAATCATTCGTCCTCCATCCATGTGGGGAAGTTGGCAGTTACTTGTGGAGAACAGGTTTTTACTGGTACAGAATCCAGGAACACCGGTTAGGTTAACTGCCCGCCGTTACATAACTGAAATACTGTTGAAAAACGGCGGTAAACCCAAAACAACAACAACAAAAAATACAGCCTGTATTGTATGTCAATTGATTTGTCGTTCATAAACGTATATGTATTGGTTCTTGTCTTGGTTTCGTAGTATCTTTCGGAGTTTGTATTGTATCATTGTAATATATATCTGGCACAGCAATATTATTTCAGGGGCCTCCGCGGCCGAGTGGTTATAGGGTCGCTGACTTCGAACTTCACTTGCCCCTCGCCAATGTGGGTTCGAGCTTCACTCGGGGCGTTGAATTCTTCATGTGAGGAAGCCATTCCGCTGGCTTACAAAAGGTTGGTGGTTCTACCTAAGTACCCGCTCGTGATGAAACAATGCACGGAGGGGCACCCTGGGGGTCTTCCTCCACCATCAGATGACCTTTAATTGTACCGATGCGACGTTAAAACAACAGTATTATTTGGCAAAATGTTCAACGTAATTGTTCGAACACATAATGATTTAAAACGACAGATTTTCAAGCTCATAGGTTTCAATAACTTTATATCATCACCTCTGTTTTGACTGTCAGCTAATTCAAACATTCCATCCGTTGAAATGTCAATATTTTCAGTTTGTATATATATAAAGTCAACAGTGTTTTAAGGTATAGAGGATTGCTAACAGATTTTTCTAGCATTCTGGTTCAAGGAAAATAAAGTCAGTAGTTTTTCCTGCATATCAGAAGGAAAAACGTCTATACTTTTCAAAATTATTGGCTGTTTGTGTTTGTCCTCTCCTTGTCATTGTTTTCATACGAATTTATGTAATGCGTACAGCATAGCTAGCATTGGTCATTTTTCAAATATTAGTTATAAAACCATATCTGAACAAACTTAGGATTATTTTACTAGATCTAAAAATCAGAATAATCATGTTAATACATTCTTTTCAAAAACATTCAGCTTTTAAAATTTATATCAAATTCTTTTCGTTCAAAAAGTTTTGTTTTTTTTTACATGCGCACTGACATAGATCTAGTCGGTACAGGAAAGATTTGATTTTCATAAAGTGGCATGTGAAAAGTAAGACAACAAGCAAACATTTAAGATGTTTGTCAGAATTTCTACCGGCAAGCCTGTGAAATAATAAGATAAAAGTGTACGCCTATACCATAATTCAAGTTTAAAAGCAAAATATACCAACATAATTATCTTCTATATAGGCTACAATAGAATTCTTAAAGTTTAGGAGTATATCATCCAACACATAAATATCTGATAAACGAACACCATCTTTACCAACAATCTGCCTTACATTTCATGCTCTGATAGTTAAAATATTCTGAAAAAGTTGTCCCCCTTCAAAAAAGAATGTCATTTGTACAGAAATAAAAATAAACAATTGCAGAAAACTACGTTCAGCCTAGTTAAGTGTAATTTCAGCATTGAGACATTATTGCAAATGAATCGAAAAGAAGATATTTAACAGTTCTTTGCAAATGGTGATTTTAAAGGCGCTGAACTGTTCGAAAGTGTGGCTTTCCGGAATTCAATGTATGAATCTTTACAAGTACTGCCAGCTGTTTTGTAGAGTGATATAGATCTACCCATTTTATAAGCTTTTAAATTTTCATGTGAAACAGCTCAAAAATGTATGGCTAAGCCTAAGCGTTAAAAGCCTATGTAGATCTATTAAACCCACAGGCACATGATCAAAACATGATTTTCATTTTGTTAAATTGTTATCAATACCAACAAAAAGTGCTGACTGAAGCTACTTACACTAACTTTAGATACAATATCATCAACATACCAGTATAATATCGCATAACTTCACCGAATAAACCATGTCACTGTCAGTCGTGCAAACTTAGCTTGTATACAAACGGTGAAGATACCGTCAAAGGGAAACAACCTCATAAAGACAATATCTACCAGTATTATGTTACAGGATTCAAAGGGAAGCAACTTAACGATACACCCCTATGCACAACAGATGTATGATTGTTATAAACGTCAACATTAATATATACTGACTAAAGGTTAGGGTTAAGCTTACGTAGGTTTAATAGTGTACATTCAATGGGTGCGTACACTCAATGCGGAAAATTTAATGCCGACCTGTTATAAACAAATACTACCTTGAGTCGATAAATATCTTAATTATCCCCCGGGATATAGTTTTGGCGTTGTCCTCCCGTCCGTTCAGAGTCATATCTAGGAAGTGTTTTGGAAAATTTAAATAAAACTTCATAAAAACATGTTTAGGTCTAAAAAAAATTGTTTCCGGTAACATGATCAAAAAAGTTAGAGTAGGTAGAGTCGGATTTTTTTAATTATTATTATTAAGGGAGACATTTGTCAAAAAAAAAAAGAAATGAATAAAACAAAGGGGTTAGGCATTTAGAGCATCAGTAAGGTGATTTCTAACATCACTGAGCATGTTTAACGCATTAAAAGTGCAGTTTTGCTACTTTTTGTCAAAAAGTTGAAAAAAAAATTCTCCAAGGCCATAAAACATTTAGGGTCGGGTCAAATATTTAGGGTAGGTCGGGATACCGGAAAAGAACATTTTTTACACCTTACTACTAGATCTATAGGAAAATACTAGACGTCAAGTGTCCTCATTTTATATATAGCAACCAGTAGCCTTACTTGCCCTATTCTGAATTGACTTTCTGACTTTGAATATAGGTATATGCCAGGGTATAGGACTTGAATATTAAAACGGAGAGAAAAATGAAGGCGGCCGGATACCTCAGTCGGTAGGGCTTCGGAACTGCATTCCGAGACCCCGGGTTTGAGTTTCGGCCAGGATGCACATTTTTCCCACCCTGTGACAGTTGGCGTCCAACATGGGACCGTGAATTGACTTGAATAACTATTTCGTATAAACGAAATGATTTCGTTTAAACGAAATAAAAAAAGTCTCACATTACCTAAGTGGAAAAAAGTGTATAACATGTCACTTTAGGGGCACCGTAAGAAATAAATAGACTGTAGACTTTACTTATGTTTAATGTGTTTCAGTCTGATGGCTTCACCCGCAGAAGAAGCATCGTATATATGTGCTCAGTGTGGGAACGATTATCAGAACAAGAGGAACTTAACCGCACGCCGGAACACAACCTTTCACGTGCTGTGGCAAAGGTTTCTCAAGCAGGGGTCATACAAATAGAAAAAGTGGAAATTCCACAGGTCGCTCAACACAACAAAATGAACATGTTGCAGGCTAGGTTTGATTGAGTCTGTTCATGGACGGTAGTGGAAATGCATGCTACCGTCCACGCCCTCTAGCCCCGGGTTGAGCAGAACTCAACATTTACACATGTTAAAAGTACAAAAAAACAGTTTAGAGACATTCGCAGATGTGTTCATACGGCGGTGCACATGGAACCTTCAATGCTACACTAGTGTGTAATTCCACGAAAAACGGCGTATGGTCCCCAGTTAAAATAATGGGTTTGCCCTAAACGAAAAAACAGTGAGCAGAACTAAACAAACTGGAATTTAGAAAGGGGATCTGAACCCAAAGACATATGTATAGCTTTCTGTACTGTAGTTGTAAATTCAAAATTATTAGAAATATGTACCCGATATAAGTTTTGAATTGTTCAATGTCTTTTCACACAACACTTCCGCTATCTAGATGAATCTAATTCTATGTATCAAATTAAATAAATAAATGATTAATTATGTGCCATTTGAACTATTGTAACAAACGTTTTATTCTGACTTGCTCAAATTCCACCAACTAACACCGGAAGTTGGAACTCACTGCTTACTGTATATATATTAAAATTAACAATTAAAGTCCAGCAGAATAAGCCGCACAAAAAGTTGTAACTGGGTTTCGAACGATAAAATGAAAGACAGGCCTAATAATATTTACTTAGTACATCATTAATAAAGCGAATAGTCCTTTTTCGCACACCCTCCTTTCACAAACATACATTAATGTTGAAGTATTTAATCCATAGGTGCACCGTACATGGCGATACCAAAACCACATATGGTCAACTTGCGGATAATAGTTTAGCACACGTGACGACTAGGTACAGAACGAGGCCAGAGAAAGTGACAAGAATTTATTGTGTAACGTTTGTGGTCAAAAGACCACAAGGATGGCTGAGTGGATGTCTGCAACTGCATTGTACTTACTTTATAATTGTTTCGAACTGAATTTATTGTGATACTCAAAATGATAACAAGTATTTGTGTTTTTTTTCTGTTTTTAAATTCATACTATAATTTGTAACTTTTCAAATTAAAATAACTAATTTGACATTTTTTATGTGTTTCTTTTCTATTTAAGACAAATGTCAAGAACTTGCATTATAGACAACAGTATACATGTAAAAGCAAGTATTGCAATCTAGTAAGATATGTCGAACCCACTTTAGAATAAAATTGCAGCATGAAAATTACATATAAAATTGTTCTCTTGACAGATTTCCCTGTTTTGACCATCTGAAAATATTATAGGATTCTTT
The DNA here is from genome assembly GCF_021730395.1 of Mercenaria mercenaria. Classification (NCBI taxonomy): domain Eukaryota; kingdom Metazoa; phylum Mollusca; class Bivalvia; order Venerida; family Veneridae; genus Mercenaria; species Mercenaria mercenaria. The sequence continues at coordinate 44,763,443 of NC_069376.1, read as the reverse complement.
CACTGCTTGTGATGCGGATGGGAGTATCCAGCCTAGAGGGTAACTGTTCCGGTGTAACATTAAATATTGAAAATTGACCCCATGGGTCCTTTTTCAACGTTTAGAATTGACCCCGTCAACATTTCAACATTAAATTTTGGTCAAAAGGTCCTATTTCAACGTTGAGAATTGACCTCGCCAACAATTTAACATTAAAATTTTGATCAGTTGGGTCACTTTTCAACGGGGACAATATTTAATGTTATAGATGTAACGGCGGTAACGCGGCTCAGTTGAGTTATCACGTATACAGTTACCCGAATTAAAGTCTGCACCTACAGCTAGTGACAGAATTTCCTTGCATACCAGACGGGGATTTCCGGTATTTTTACCAGTGCTGGAAAAGTCCGGGGTGTAAGATGACTTTCGTGCTGTATATTATGACATATTACGAACTACATGTATGTTGAAGATTTATGCAGTAATTAATATTTAATTTCATAAAACGGAATAAAAATCAAACACCTTGACAGTTCCTCTTTGTTCCTGATTGTCTAGATTAAAAAACAACTTTATTTGATCAAAAAGTCACAACGTTACGCTTCAACCGATAAAACAATATCGGATCTAAACACTGTTGTTTGTCTTTGAAATGTTAACTTGTTTTGATCATAACCTTCCTCTGACAAATTTTCCATAACAGAAGGTACTAGTTTAGTTAATTCTTCAATTTCAGTCTGTAAGCCTGTGTCACCAAATGGATTAATATCTGGTTCAGATAGCACAGTAACATTATCATCAAGGCTTCCCCGTTCAAATTTCGATTCAGGAATCTTTTTTGGCACTTGGTAATTTTGATGGCTTCTCAATTTTCTATCCCTTTGGTGTCATTGTTTTTGAAGGCAATTTTGAACAGTTTTTATATTTTTTAACAGACGGATATCCTGGTGAATAATGTTTATTGGAAAAACAGGCGTACAATATTTTATTGAATATTTCATCTTCGGTTCGTATCCATGAGAAGGCTGTGCTGAACTGCTGCTGGCATCTTTTTTATTGCCTTTCCACAAGGCTTTCCAAGTTTAGGTTTACTTTTTGTCGGCCTCATCGTTCTGAAAATAAAAAAAGCAGCACATAAAGTATATATTTTACTTTTATTACATACGCTGTGTTGTTTCGCACAGTATCTTGATTAGATGACTATCAGATCCAAACTTGATGACAATTCGACAGATAAGGACTGGACACGAAATTAAGTCTCAAACTTTCAAAATGACCTAGCTGGACTTTGATCGGATACGGCTGGAACATGAGTTCTTCACACAGCCATGGTGAGGTGAACATTTGAACCAACAAGATATCTTTTATTAAAATGACTTGCCGTATTAGCGGGCTTGCCGTCTTAGCATATTTTGCATTTTCTACAGTTTTTTTTTCAATAATTCTGCTACATTTTTGTCAACTTAGGTCTCCTACAGAGCCGGCATTAAATCCTTGTGAATCGGAAATACGTACGATACCTTTGGTGTTCATAATCAGTCACGAGGTATGGGCACACTGATTAGAGGCTCATGAAATATGCATCTGCAATAAAATGTTTTACCTTCTACGTAGTTTTAATAAATAAAATCTGAGGAAGACTTTTTACATTATTACACAATTTAACAACAATGGAAAACTTTCAAATGTTAATTATTCCAAGAGCCTGTAGCGATTGAATTGTCCGTCCATCTGTCCGTACGAAATCACCTACAATCCGCATAAACGATCCGATTTAGTTCATACATGACCTACAAAATGACCTATATTTTTAAATGACATTAACCTTCATATGCCTACACCTTCAAATTTAAGACCTCAAAAATATTTTGGTTAACTAGATTTTACCGTTTCGCCTACAGCCCACAATAATGACCTAGTTTACTTTATACTCACACTTAACGATCCTTATTGAAAGCCCTACAATATGACATATATTTCAATGACCTTAACCCTCCTATGACCTTTACGTGCAAACTTAAAACCTTACTAAGCAGCATCTTTTTTCTGTCCTACAACCCATAGTTACCCCAATTTAGTTCATACTCACATTCAATAAACCTTTTAGCAAGACCTTCAAATTGACCTATATATAGATGATCTTGACCTTCATATGATCTTCTGCTTTTGTTTGTTTGTTTTGGGTTTCAACAGTATTTCGGCAGTTAACCTAACCAGTGTTCCTGGATTCTGTACCGGTACAAAACTGATCTTCGCAAGTAACTGGCAACTTCCCCACATGATTCAGAGGTGGAGGACTTATGATTTCAGACACAAATCAAATAGTCACGGAGAACATACACCCCGCCCGAGGATCGAACTCACGACCCCGCGATCTGTAGACCAACGCTCTACCTACTGAGCTAAGCGGGCGGGTGGTATAATTTCATTAGTGTTTTTTATAAAGTTAAAATTATTAGCTTGTAAGAGAAGACACGGACCAGCCTAATAACCCTAATGATAAATATATATTTGACCACATGACATTGTCAATTTTGTCTTTATAATCTTAGTTAGTAATTGTGTCAGAGTCAGATATTGCAACGACACTATAATGTAACGTTTATGCTGAATTGCCGATGATCTTTCCTTTGATTCATATAATGTTCTTAACACTACGATCCAATAACTTTAATGTGAAGGCAGAGATTTATTTTTGTTTTGAACAGAATATACTGGTGTGGGATCGGGGGGGTGGGGGCTGATAATAAAACCTGTATGTATGAATTGAACAGAATTCAAGCTCAAGTCGATTCAAGTAACACTGGTGGAATAGCTACCAAAATATGGTCTATTGTGTCATTCCAGTTTATATACTAATATGGTTTAGATGACTAGAGCATGCAAAACAATTTCAAGGACACTTCAAACACAGATATAGGCCTAAAATTCCTTCGTGTCAGTTTTAGAAAACGTTCAAATGATTTAGTGCAAATATATTTTCATTAATTGGCTATATGTTATTATTGGTATTCAGGTTCCTGCCCCCCCCCCCCCCCCCCCCCCCCCACTACACACACACACCGTTGGCTGAGAAGTTACCTATATTCGTCAAAATGCACCCTACTATTTAGGCAAAGGAATAATATTTTCTAAAAATTTAGACCCTGAAGCGCACAAAAGGCCACCATTTCATACCTGTATTTCAAGAATTTCCAGGGGGACAGCCCCCCTGACCTCCTCCTTCATCAAGAGGGGAGTAACCTCTCCATTACCTCAAAATTTAGAGGCCACCATTTCATGCCATTATTTAAAAAAATTCCAGGCGGAGAGCCCCATTACCCCCATAAAATCAGGGGAATACCTCTACAAGTAAATGCACCACAGGCCAACATTTAATAAATTTTCAGGGAAGGGGGGGGGGGGGGGGGGGCGGACGCACCTGACCTCGCTAACATGGGCAGAGGCCCTCCCCATACCTACCCCTAATGGCACTATGCGCCTCGCGGTGACGTCTTTGTTCTAGATTGGTTCCCCCCGGTCAAATATTTCTTAATCCAGGCCTTGTATTATTTATTATCAACCTGAGGGAGGCTAAAAGACAGATTTAAGCTATACACGTTAACAACATGACTCTATTACACACTCATATCCTATTTAGCTTTCTTTTTATACTACAATTAAATCTTATTACTGACGAGGTGACTTGATTTCTGACGTGGTTCGACGTCAAAGACAAAAACAGCTCCAAAGTATCTAGTTTAACATTTAGCTTGCTAAATCTTTAAAATGGACTCATTCAATTTGGGCAATGTCATTTATCATTTGAAGGGGTGTTCACTGAAAATTTACTTACTGAATAGCGAACAGTGCAGACCATGATCAAACTGCACGGATGTTCAGTCTTGGTCGGCACTGGTCGCAAAGGCAACTTTGCAGTAGGCTAATGGTTAAGGGAGTACACGTGACTTCAATGTTTCTGTTACGCAAATATGGCTTTTTCCCGGGAATTATTTCGTCAATGTTACTACATTCCTTTCAGTTACATCTTCATAATGCGTGTCAGTCTCTGGTTACATTATGAAATTGCTTCCGAAATTATCACGCAGTTCTTCAAAACTCTTGTCATTTGTGTTTCTTTTCTTGTTTTCAGAAACTGCAATGTGAGCTATGGCACGGTAAATAATCATAGCATTCCATTAACTCAAGTAACATCAATTATAGATGGCAGTTAATGCACTAAAACTGTTTAATAATTAATGGTGTCTGCAAAAAAATACTAAAACCTCACTTTAAGATTAATACTCGTGACCTTTATTATCCTGTTTTTATCAAAATCGCAACTAGATCTCTTTTAAGTTTCTCCAATCGTTTGCAACTGAAATATGACACTTATATTAATAATGAAACTATCCTGCGCTCGTCATCATTGAAGTTCAGAAAAAGAAAGCAAGTCAATTACAGTGCCTGCACTTTAATTATATTAAGTAGTTCGGCCGTTTTTGTGCAATATGAGATTTCTGTGTTGCAGCGGTATCATACTTTTTGGACTCTTCTTTAAACAAAGGTTATGGTGACATTGCGCACATAAAGTGTTTTGAGCTTGTAAGGTATATGAAATATTGGTATATCACAAATTTTGCTGCAGTAAATTATTGTTTCTGTTAAGAAAAGTTCTCCACTTTCCGATAAGATTTATCGGACTCTTAATTACTTTAATCAAGAAACTAGTACCATTAACTGGCAAAGACAGAAACCAAGCATATGTTGATACGTTCTCGAATGATAAAGACGCGATATACAGGAGCGGCCTAACAAAAAGTATATTGAAGCACTCAAAATAACACGTTAACTAGTGTGACATGGCAAAACTAAAGCAGACTTTCGTCGCAAAATACGTTCTAATCTTGCCCTTAATACTTTCTGCAAATTTTATCGCGCGAAAAGTGCAGATTAGATAAGATAACATAACAGATGAAAAAGTAATCCGACACGTTGTTTACGTAGTCAAGCCAAATATCTAAATATAACGCCAATAACTTTTTGAAAAACCCTTTGTTACTAGGCGTTGAATAATAAAATTGCCATTATGCCTGTTTAAACTGATGATTCCACCAGAATTTTATGGTCTGTATGGTGATTGACCCCTGTAGAGTAAGTCGCTGTGCTTTCCTATTTAATGGTGCGATCACTACTAAAGTGTAAGACTCCGAGATGTTTTTTCATTATTAAATTCTACAAAAACAGACGGAGAGGGTTGAATTTTGACATGCAACTTGCTTAGTCGTGCCCTCGAAAGAATGGCTCTTGGTGTTTTGACTTCAGACAAGTTGTCGAGTACATTGGTGTGATTATACCGTAGACTGACCATATTTATATGTTTTGCTAAAATCTGGCATTTGTTCTCACTATGTTAAAGCCTTTCTCGGTAGGATTTATTTCATTAACACGTTGGCTTTCCTTATTAAATTTTCATCCCCGACACCCCACCCCTTTCTCTACTACTTACCCAATTGTGCATTTGAATATTAGTAAAATGTTCTTGTTGTTGGATTTTCAAAGTAGCCCTAAATGTGCAAAATCTTTCCACTTTCTTTCGTTTTGGGCCTACATTGCGATGCATGGATCTCTGGCTGTGTATCCTTACCATTTATTAATGGTACCTTATAACAATGCATTAATAATATTTTTTTGTAGCTTTACACTTTACAAATCCTCTAATGCAACACTTTCTTTTTGCCAATATCACAAAAACCTGAGATAAATTTCTGCAATTAAAAAATAACTTATTGTGGTGTTATGTCATATAGAAATTCCAATGAAGTTTTTACGATCACGCATCAGTTTGTTTAGATTCCACAAAAGTACAGAAAAGTATTGAATCCTTTTTACAAGAAAATAAAAATCTATCATGAAAAATAATCTTTGTTTGTCAAATATAGAAAGAAAATTACACCTAATGAGAATATTTTTACTAATTTTTTTAGATAAAATCAATATTTACATTTTTGTGTCAATTTGTTAAGTGTTCGTTCATTTTAAGCTACCAACATGCAATACAGGTTAATGTTGTAGTTTTGAAAATCTCAACATACTCATAATGTGATGCAGAAAATATCTCTGTTATTTGAAAATAACAAAAAAGGGAGAGGTTTAATAACTTCTTTAAGAAACATATGCAAAAATCATTTTACTAACCATTTCAGAGGTGTCTTGGTATTTTAGCTTAACGAGATAAAACCGTAGATGTTTGTTTCGTGTGTATAAATGCATTCAATTTGAAAAAAACAAACAAATATTTGAGATGACTAAAATATACCATAAATTGTAAAAGAGTAGTAATACATACATACAACTAATTTCTTAACGGAATTTTAAAATCCTATAGGACTATTTTTATCCTGTAAGAACATACTGTAAAGCAGTCAACTATCTGCATATAAGTATTTATCTTCAAACATCTATTGATAATTATCTTAATTACCCCCCTCCCCGCACCCCGCCCCCCCCCCTCCATGAGTGGTGGGGGCATATAGATTTGCTCTTGTCCGTCCGTCCGTCCTCCGTCCGTCTGTTCGTGCCCGCGAAATGATGGTTAAGTGACTGCATAACGGTACTTTCTCTTTGATGTCATTCATTTCGTTCTGTTTATGTGACCCTTTTCTTTTTATGTGGCTGTTAGAACAATAGAGAGAACAATGGGGGTGTCACATCAATACCATTCGTTAGAACGTCCGTCCGTCCTTCCGAGAATGTTGTGTCGCGCCTAGCTCCAAAAGTATTTGACGTAGAGTCACAAAACTTTACAGGAATGTTGGTCAGCATGTGTAGTTGCGCTCCTGGGGTTTCGCGTCCGGATTCATTATGTCGTGTAGGACTTTAGGCCCCTGACTTTGTAAAAATTGGTCATTTTAGTGTTGTGTCGCGCCTAGCTCTAGAAGTATTTGACGTAGAGTCACAAAACTTTACAGGAATGATGGTCAGCATGTGTAGTAGTGCACATGGGGTTTCACGTCCGGATTCATTCAGTCGTGTAGGAGTTATGGCCCTTGACATAGTAAAAAATTGGTCATTTTAATGTTGTGTTGCGCGTAGCTCCAAAAGTATTTGACCTAGAGTCACCAAAGTTTACAGGAATGTTAGTCAGCATGTGCAGTTGTGCACCTGAGGTTTCGCGTCCGGATTCATTCAGTCGTGTAGGAGTTATGGCCCCTGACTTATTTTGTTTTTTTAAGTTTTTTCATTACACAAGCTCAGACTTCTTGTCCAGACTTACTCAAAAAAAAGTTTGTGAAACATGTATATTAAAATGTACTTGACCTAGAATCATAAAACATTAGAGGATTGTGTTATAGCCTATGAAGTGTTCTCTTTAGGATTTTACTCAGCTAGACCAGAGTTATGGCTAACTAAGTTACAGTGGGGGGGGGGGGGGATTAGGCACCTGTGTCCTATGGACACACATATAGTTCTTATTTAATTTGTTTGTTGGTTTTTTTTTAATAAAAAAGTGACGTAATTGTGACAAGAGGAAAGGTATGTAGTCAGCATATGTCAATAATAATAACATTTCTAGAACAGCGAAAACATATTATATACTCACGTTACCAGTTAACAATGGCTGGGGGAAAACTGTTAATGTTGATGAAACTCTCTATTGAACTTAAATAAACGTTTAAAATAACATTTATTCCAATAAAAACTTATCAAAGGCTTCTTTACAAGTCATGTATTTTACCAATATAAAGCGGATACCTATTGTCTCCAAGTTAAATAGTGTGATGCTTTATTGCTGCAATGACTGACAAAACGAGCAATAATGTACTCATTAATACTGATCATTTACTTTAGATATATTAGATATATGTACATATATTTCATTTCAGCAAAATTTAATATTGTTGACATAAACTAAACATGACCGTTTTAGAGACAATGATGTGATGTATCAGTTTTGGGGATAGTGAAAGCATATTGCCTCGTTACTTAACTGCGTCATGGAAAATGTATATTTTATCAAAACATGTATCGAAATTAATTTGTTTTTGTTTTGTTTGTTTGGTGCATTCATATAATGGATTCGTAAAGATATTCTATCAAGTTTTCTCCGTATGCGTTTTCGAAATTCTCCAGTATGAATGAGTCGCGCCTGGTAAGAGCTACATAATTTTCCGAGAAATGCGGGAATACCATACAAGAAAACGTAACCGCACGTCTGGAATACACTGTAACTTTTAAGATTACTGCCAAATGCCGACATATAATGCTTTTTATATCAGAGGAAAGTCTTGAACTAAGTGTATTCTCTCCGAAAAGAAGGTAACTGCGTCAAGTTTTATAATTTTGACTAGTCTCGACTGGCAGTATTACAATAGAGCATTTCCATGAAAACAAGCTTTCAAAAGTGTATTGCTTTCTATTTAACATGCAAGCTGAGAACAAAATAACCTATCGTACTTAGCATAAAAGTACCCTTTCTGACTGAAAATACCGATGGTATGCCGTGGTGTATGCGCCATATTACGTGTTTCTACAAACTGGGATATAGCTTTATCACAAGAACAAAAGCACAAACATTTAAAACTTCTCTACGAATTCAATAAAAGAAACGTTATTACAACACCTCAAAATCCCAAAAGTTCTTAAAATATACATCAGTGACTGCGTAACAATGTATTGGACTTGACTTAATTAAGTCTTCGCAATTTGGAAGAAATTCGTGTACACAGATGACCTCAGTTTATTACTGATGCTTAATCATTTAACATTATTCAAATTATTTATCTTTCATGAAAGTATGTTAATGAATAGAATTAATATTTCAAAATCTCATATGAAACGCAAAATATTATTTACAGTTATGTAGTTTTTTTCCAAATTATCAATAGTAAAGGCATTTTTGCCATCTTTTATGAAAACTTTAGCTACTTGACTTGAATTTTAACTATTTTTGACATTAATTTTATGGTGCGTAAATGAAATCTGGAAATAAGAGCTCAAGACCTGTTAGGAAAAAAGTGTATCTTGACCAAAAACAAAATGTAATAATCTGTGTTTTGTCCAAAAATGTTGAAAGCAATCATCATATTGTTACGAAATATGTAAGAAAAAAAACACTCACTTGAGACATTTTGTTACTGACACATTGCGTTATTGATAATAAAGAGTTGATATTATATTCTATTTTGGGTCTGAAAATCGCATTTGTTCTGTTTATGCTGGAAATTCTTATGACATTGTGCGATTTTAAACAGTCACACGAGCATTTTAGGATTTGATTTAAGCATAAAGTCAATATTTTGTTTTAGCAAAATCACAACAAAAACTGCACAATGTTATCTTGTTTCCTAAGACTTAATTTGTGTCTAATGTTGGAGCATATTTGTTTTTTTGTTTTTTTTTCATTTTTTGTTGTTGTTGTTTCTTTTTTTCAGAAGGAAACTGTCTCTTTGATATTGATTCATTACAGTAACGCTTTGTTGAACAAACATACTATATTTTCAAAATAATATTGAAAAATTTCAGGACTTGCATGAAGCTGAAGGGTCACACATCAATGACCCCGCACTTGGCTTTTTTGAGAGATAAGTTCTTTTAATTATAAGAAACAAAATCGGTTGTGTCATATTTTAAAGACAGAAATGATTAATTTTCTTCCCAGAGATACCGTATGTCTTTCCTCAGAATAAAGTGAGGTACAGTACATTCCTTTGCTAATTATCTCCTATTCAGAGAAGTGCGCCTGCGCGAAAATATATTATAAAAGATATTGACAATATCAAGCGTTGCATATTAAAAGCAACACCTCCGCGCTTTGTTTTGTGAGAATTAAGAATTGAAAGTTCTTTAAATTATCAGAAACCAAATAGGTTGTGTCACATTTTAAAGAGAGAACTGATATCCTTCCAGAGATACAGTATTGATGTGTCTTAAGAACAAAGTGAGGTACAGTACTATTTATCATACTATTCATGACGGTCCGTTATACATTTTCCGAGAGGTTTCTGTGTCTTGGTTTCGGAGGATATTCCTTTCTTTAGTTTTGATGATCACTCCTTTCATTCTCATTGACTAAATCGTAATGTATATTGTTTTCTTCAGTTCCAAAGGTAACATTATTACCTTAAGGGTTTTTCAATTTCAATGGTCACGTCAAAAAAGATATAAATTGCTTAAATTAAATGATCACAGTTACTGTATGGAATAAACTTTTAAAGCTGTTCTTTTACTGAGTTTGAAAGTTACTCGACCTTATCCCTGTTGTTGAAAGTTTTTGTTTTATCCTTAAAAGGCAGTGTGATACATATTTCAAAGGAAAACAACGCAAATGTAACGATAATGTCTAGAACATCTGTTCTATCGAATAAAATATTTTCTTTCAAACGCGTGTATACTGGAAACATTATCTTTTTAGACTTCTCCAGACTTACAGTCAATATGCTCCATATTCACATCATTAATCAGGCTACGTTTAGTCCATGTCGTCTGTAATTGACAAAATTTATAAACAGAGGATCTAATGTGTGCACTTTTTCAGAATAAGCTTATTACAGTAAACTTTTGATTAAAAAATATAACAGACACTGTCGAATTTAGTAAACGCAAAGTGGAAAAAGACACAAATGTTATATTCATTTTATCACAAGGAATTTTTTGTTTGATGAAATATCAAACTTTCCTCTTCTTGTACTAAGTAAAGACAAAGCAAATTCAACAAACGCCTCTTATACTTGAACCAACGTCAACACCAAAATTTACACAAGAGCCATGCCAAAACTCTTACATGGCTATACTTCATTCTCAGGATAATTAGTTTTGCTCGGAGATGTTTTATGGACTGAAATTATCATAAAGTAAATACTTGTAATTCAGTTTGTCTTAAGAGTAAAAAGTGATAACAACTTTTTCACTCCATTTTATTTGATCATCAAACTCTGTCACCATTATCTGAAATCACCAGATTCTCAACAGTAAAGATCATTTGCATCAGTTTGTCTTTTACCTCTTGGACAAGAAAAATCTTGTCGGGGTTTTTAATATCCTGTCATTCAATAAAATATGTGCTGTCATAAAGCAATGGTAGACTCAAGCTCCTTTTGTGATTCTTTATTCACAGATTTTGAAAATGAACACCTTAGTAAAGCATGAGGTTTTCTCTTAAGTTAACATAATCGATTTTTTGATGACCGTCCTTCGAAATATTTAACCGTTAGGGTAAATAAATTGTGTAACTACATTTTCTCTGTTTTTGGATAACCTTTTTAAATTGACAACATAGTTTGAAGCTATTTAACAGACAATAAACACGGAATTTTACGACAGCTGTACGTCATAGTAATACTATATTGTGAATATTGATAAAACGATCCTTTAATGGATTCCATGGTCACATTGCATTGGAAAAGATCGGAAAAGAATTGACGTATTATATCAATGTTTAAGTAATATATTTTGTATATGACACCTTAATCTAATCGTCCCAGCCATACATGTCCAAAGGAAAGCAAGATATAGGGAGTCTGAGATTGACATATGTATGCATGTTTCTGGTATCTTTGAAGGAGGTCAGATTGAGTAGAAGGTAAACTGTGGCATTGTCACGTAAACAAAACTAAAAGCCCTTAATGATTTTATAAATAGTGAGTTAACATGGATTATATTAACGATCTAAAACGTTCAAAACTTTAAATGTCTTGTCATAATATTTTTAATCATATATTTCTTGAAAATTTTATATCCTAGGCAGAGGAGTTGTAGATACAAGCGAATGCCGTGATTCCAATCTATAGCCATAAAATGAACCACGACACTTTGACTGTACAATGATGCTGTGACAATTCCGCGGCTACTTAACATGAAAAGTGCTCAATAAGAGCATGAAATGTCCAATGGCTGTGTTCAAATAGCAGTTCATGTTGCCATGAAGTCAGTTAGTTCTGACGCCTCGGTCACCTAAAACTAAATTCTTGTCTTTTGTAGAGGAAATATTTTTTTAATTTAATATTGCTGTGGAGGCGAATGCTAGCTTAATACTTTAATCTGCTATTCGTTAATGCATATATACAACTCAATGTCTAAGGTTACCCATTAAACATCTTGAGTTATTCACATAAGAGTCGTGTATCTGTTTTGTGTGTTTAATTCAAAGCGAAGCGCATGAAGTAAATGTAAATAATCTCAGAATTCCATTACCTCAGATTGTTAATAGCAATCAACGATTGATTCACATGCGATAGACTAAATGTAAACATTCTTTAATTGAAAGATGAAACTTTAACTAATATTGCGACAATTACACGCATATCTTATTTAATGGAAATCAGTTGCATTTTTTATATCTTAATTCTTATCACAGAAGTTAGTTTGCTTCTAATGCAATATGATCTTGTTGCAGTGCCATATCCAGTCAGAATTTCCTTCTTATTTTATGCTGAACTTTCAATATGTATAAGCATACATTATGGACAAACAGAGTCTTAGTTTATAAGTTTGCATTTTTATTAACAAATGTTATGGTAAGCTCTTTGCACTTTGCACTCAGAACTATATGACATTAACAATTTGAATAAACGTAAATCAGAACTTTATGTTGCTTGGCGCCTTTGAAAATTATCACGTCACTTCTAGTTAAAAGGTTTTCCGGTTTTCTTGTATTAACCGTCGACGCATAATAAAAGAACCATGTGAGTTTTACTTGACGATAGTGAGTTATCTGGAGAAACAAGGATTGCTATAAAGCTCGTCTTACATTTGTTGCGGGGACCTCCGTTGCCGAGTGGTTAAGGTCGCTGACTTCAAATTACTTGCCCCTCATCTATATAGGTTTGAGCCTAACCCGGGGCGTTGAATTCTTCATGCGAAGAAGCCATTCAGGTGGCTTACGGAAGGTCAGTGGTTCTACCCAGGTGCCTGCTCGTGATGAAATAATCTACAGAGGGAAACCTGGGGTCTTCCTCCACCATTAAAGCTGGAAAGTCGCCATATGACCTATAATTGTGTCGGTGCGACGTTAAACCTGACAAAATAAATAAATACATTTGTTGCCTACTTACCATATATAGCGTATTGACACAAATACACCGTTTTGTTCCGTTCTGAAGAATATTACAATGCAACAAAAACCGAACACTGTTAGGAATGCTTTCAAACACTGTACGACCTAATGTCTGTTTTGAACATGAAACTATGATATAATTTTATCTATCTTCATCTTTTAAGCAGAGCTTCGAACAGCTGTTATAATACGACATATGTGAATCTGTCTCGCCCTTGAGTTGTAGAAAAGTAAATGTCAGCACATTTCATGTTTAGCCAAAAACGAGGGTTTGCCAACGTTTTGGCGAGACTACGTTTTTCTTATTATCACAACGTCTAGCACAAGTAAGGAGGAATTCCATTTGGCAGTATATTAAGCATCGTATGGAAACAATAGCAGGAGAGCTATAAATGAGAGGTTACAGTATGTGATAATGAGCAGTAAAACTGCAATCGAAAGCTTGTGACATTTTGGCAAGGATGTGCTCATGAGCTGGAAAGCTTACACTGCGATATCGTGACATTTTGGAAAGGATTTGTTAATAGTTTCGAACGTTAAATTACGATGGGTAAAATAAAGAGATAGACAGCTACAATGAAGAAGTTGTTATATCTTGGAAAAGGCGTTTAAATGAGTAGGTAAGCTACAAGGTAGAGAGGTCGTCACATCTTAGAGAAAGTATGTTGATGAGCAGGACAGCTACAATTGAGAGTCAACTATATCCTGGTGTAAACGGTATACTTAGCATTGACTATCCTGAAACCTAAACCCTTGACCAAGTCAAGAAAGTTGATAAATATTATGTAATAATATTCATTTATTTATAATATGAGTGTTTTAACACTACACATGTAGTGTGTTGTGGAAGAGCATACTCGTCTTTTGTACTGTTGGACTGTTGCGTTAACTAATTGATACAACCTTGTATTATTTTGAAATAAATTGCACAATATCGCTATTTTCTAGGAGGGAAAATTTCACAGCAAGAAATAGCAAATGTTTATCAAAGTACAGATAGTTTAGTACTGATGGAAGGTGATTTATGTTAGTACGTGTATGAAAAGAAGCCATTCCAAAAATGGCACAAGCGCTAACAGCGCTTTGATAGTTAGAAACCCAATGCATATAGGATTTGATACGGCTAACCATATCATCAATCTGATACTGCGTTTGGTGATATTTATATAGTTAAGCATTTAAATCCCATGTAAAGTAAAAATATATTCAGTAAAGGCATGCAGCCGATAGTTATTTGTAGTAAATTACTGCGCCATTGGTATATATAACCCAACCAGTGTTCCAGAATTCTGTACCAGTACAAACCTGTTCTCCGCAAGTAACTGCCAACTTCCCCACATGAATCATGAGACAGTCTATTCCTGAATAGATTCTGCGCGGTTACATAGAGAATATGATTTTGACAAATCACCTTGAAGTTCCAAAAATTGATTATTTCTTAATAGTGATTCAATATAATAGTATTTAACCATTTATGCATAACAATATACCTTTTACAAGGCATTGTTGTCGGTCGGAAATGATTATCATTTGTGCAATGAACTCGTTTTTCAAATTTGCTACATATTGAAGCATGATATTCTTTGGAGATAATTTTTTGCTGTTTGGGGTATTTTTAGGTGATCAGAAACACAATAGTGACGTTTTCTTGAATTTACAAAGACGTCTTATTCAGACTGGAAGTTGTTTTTATAGGTCGTAGCTGACAAAGGGCGGATTATAGCAATATGTAAAATTGAAATATTTCAAAAATTATAAGACAGGTAGTTTTTTTATATGCTTCATGTTTTACCGTCTTGACCCTAATTCCGGAACCTAAATGTCATGTAGACACAATATGTAAATATGTAAATCTAAAACAGGCATTAGACGAATGTAAACATTAATCCCTTAACTATAAATCAAAACTGACACAACAACGTGTCGTTTTACAAATAAAGCTGTTGGAGCTTTTATCTAGACACAAAATGTTTATTACTTTAGTTGCAACAAGTTATGCAAAAGCTACTGAATAAATGATGTGATTACTAATGGCTTTACATATTAAAGGGGTGTAAAACTGCATCAGAACAGAATGACTTGAACCTTTTAAATTTCAGTCTTCAGTACGTTCCTGCTGTATGTTACGTGTACTTTTATGCCAATGTTAAGCGTCTTTTTTTTTTTTTTTTTTTTTTTTTTTTAAAAAAAGACACATGCGTTGTATATGTTGTACTGAGGTAAAAGACTCTTAACAAAATTCATGCATAGAAAGTCTGAACCCTTGAAAATCATCTCTAGTCGGCAGTCTTTCATCCGTTTGCACGAAATGTCAATATAATGAAAATAAAATTGTTCTGAACTTAGGAAGTAGTTTACCATAAAACTTGTACGTGCGCATCTCCAAATTTAAGCGGTATGTGATCATTTACTACAAACTAAATTTTTTTGTATAGGTTAAAAGCTATGTAGAAATAACAATGTATAACATTTCCAGCTTTTCACTTCTAGTGAGACTACCTGTGGTTTGAAGGTATGTCTCCAGGCAAAATGTATGGGATTGACCGTAATGCAATGAAACCGTGACCACGTGACTGAGACACGTGGTGAAAACGCATATAGCGTTTCATTTTCACTTTCTTGGCTTTGATGCAAAATAGTTTATGGATGACGTCAACGGTTTTGTTGCGACCAAGAAAGAGCGCTGCTATATATATCTTCTGTTTTAGGTAAACGACATATTAGAACTGAAATAATGTATAGCAAGATCATGTTTTACTTGACTTATTAAAATACACTTTAAATCGGTATTAAATATGCCGCCAGAATAGTCCACTCGGTCTACGCCCTCGTGAAATTATTCCGCAAACGTTTACCTCCCTTTCTTGTATTGCCAGTTTTCTATATAATCTTTAATAATGCCGAAATAATGAATGAATTGTAGCTGAAGCGCTACAAATTATTGTTGCTTTAAAATGAACCTAAAGCCATCGAAAACCCCGTTATCATATGCAGTTGCTTAAAAAATGAGAGAAAGTGCGTTACCATTGAAAAAACGAGTACCACGACATATACATTTTAAGTTCTAAACTGCCCCCTTTCCCTTCCTTTGGAACCTACAATTGATGTAGAAACGATATGTAAATCCAAAACAGAAATTAAACGAACATTAAATTCCTAAACCCTAAATCAAAACTGACACAAGAAAATGTATCATTTAAAAATGAAGCTATTGACACAAATATTTATTTTCCTATAATGCTCGAAATACTATAGTTTCAACCACAGGAGCCTGAAATTCTATCCAAAAGCCATGAAAAGTCTGTATACGAAAAAAGACCCCCCTTCTATATAATAAAAACACCAGGAATGAAACGCATTCACACCCCACCCACCACGAGAAAACAAGAAAATTTCAAAGTAAGCAGTGCGAGTGTTCTCGGATTGCGTAATTATCTAAAGGCAACTAAAATATATGCGGCGCTGTGCTTACTGGTCGCTTCACCGTATTAACTAACACGAAATCAACGATTTCAACAACATTTCGTTCATCGTCCAAACCATTGCGTGACGTCACACCTTCATGTATATTTCTGCACCGGAGTTAATATTGCTTTTGTGTAAATGCCAGTATCCGGTCCGATCCGTACACAATTTAGAACAGAACAGAACAGCATCGTGTAAACTATGTCGTTTGTCATTTACAACACAATTAATATTTGATATCAGAAAACTCATTCCGTATCACTAAGCGTAGCTGAGCAGCCATGATATTCTTTTTTTCTGTTCTGCGCTGCTTCCGTCAATGGTTGGGTTACTTCCCCTCTTTTGTCAATGCTAGAGTTAGTTCCCATAATGGGTTTTTTCCAACATGATATGCCTAATTCTTCTATTATTTAATGGTTAAAGAAATTCAAAGATGTAATATTTATTGAAAGAAGTATTAATAATAAAACATGACATATACAGATATTTTTTACCTGGTTCTTGAAATTATTTTGTATTCTCTCCGGCGCAGAAATATACATGAAGGTGTGACGTCACGCAATGGTTTGGACGATGAACGAAATGTTGTTGAAATCGTTGATTTCGTGTTAGTTAATACGGTGAAGCGACCAGTAAGCACAGCGCCGCATATATTTTAGTTGCCTTTAGATAATTACGCAATCCGAGAACACTCGCACTGCTTACTTTGAAATTTTCTTGTTTTCTCGTGGTGGGTGGGGTGTGAATGCGTTTCATTCCTGGTGTTTTTTATTATATAGAAGGGGGGTCTTTTTTCGTATACAGACTTTTCATGGCTTTTGGGTAGAATTTCAGGCTCCTGTGGTTTCAACCAATTACGCATGCGTGTAAAGCTAATGGCTAATGGAGTTATTACCGACATTTTCAGAGTTCTAAATGGATTTACATCTTAAAGTGTCAACAGTACAATTATTTTTATCTGTTGAACTGCGCTGCAAGGCAAAACAAATCATTTCAATTTCAGAATAAAATTACTGTTATCTTTTAAATTCCAGTTATTCTCATACCTCCCTGCTAGAAAGACCGTCACGTCACTTCTAATATTACATGTTACGTGCACTTTAAAAACAAATTAAATGCACGCGTCATATATTTATTTGGTATTCAGGTAATTGGCACCTCACAAAGTTCATACACTGAAAGCCAGAACGAGAGAGACATCGTTTGAATGTTGTGGAGGATTCTCGCTGGAATTCCAGGACCAGTGCATCTATGTGAATTTTTTGTTGGTGCTTTTGTGCATTTGCGGCTCTTTTTTATGAACCAGCCCTGTTATATAAACAATCTGAGTATTTTAAGAGTTGAATATTCTTAAAAACTTAACCTTTAAACACCTGATAATATAATTTACGAAATAATTGCAGCATTTGTGTTGAAATTTCATCTGCAGATATAAACTTGAGTGGTTTTTACACCACCAGCATGTGTCATAGGTAATAGATAAAGAGTCATTTGACACAAAATGAGGTCAAATTGTATTTTCTTGCAGATCCATTTAAGGTATAACATTACATAGCGCGACAATACGTTGAAACGTTCGTCATATATTGACTAAAATAAAGTAATCAAACTGTAATACAGAATATAATTTCGAGCGGAGAGATGTTCGATTGTCCTTTATGGTGTATTGGTAAAATTATACGGGTTGTTATATAAGAAATATGCTTTGACAACAACTAAGTACCCAAACTTCCTCTCCCCGTACATGTACTTGCATACGTTGCTATTATATTTTTGGTCCTTTGGGATCATGAATGTCATTCAGATTTACTGTTATAGAATTCTGCTTAAGCTGGTGCTAGAGCCGTGAGGGGAGATGTACATTTGAGCCGTGCGATGAGAAAACCAACATAGTGGGTTTGCGACCAGCATGGATCCAGACCAGCCTGCGCATCCGCGCAGTCTGGTCAGGATCCATGCTGTTCGCTTTCAAAGCCTATTGCAATTAGAGAAACTGTTAGCGAACAGCATGGATCCTGACAAGACTGCGCGGATACGAAGGCTGGTCTGGATCCATGCTGGTCGCAAAGCCACTATGTTGGTTTTCCCATGGCACGGCTCATTTCATTATCTCTCATGAACAGACTCAATCAAATCCAGTCTGTTAAAATTTTGCATAGTTGCATTCTATAATTCCAAAGGATCTTCCTAGATATTTTATTTTCTATAAATTGTAAACACTCATCTGAGCTTGTATAGTAATACAATCCATAGGTCATGATCATAGGTTGTCTTTTGGTAACAAGTGTGAGCATTTCTTTTGTCTTTTACACCTGATGAAACAAATAGAGATGTTTCAAGTTGCTAAACAAGAACGAACTTTCTTTACATCTTTTAGGTCTCAGTCTGTTCACTATAATTGTTGTGCTTACATCAATGAATCTTTAATGGCATGCTGCAAAACTGTTAAAACTGCTTTTATGTTTAACAAATCTGTAAGACGATCATTTGAAAGCATACTCATGACTTTTATTGTCGACAATATCCTTTTAATCTCCTTTCTGATATACTTACCATGTCAATTACGTAAACATTCTTAGATTGAAAGATGAAACTTAGAATAATAATGCGACAATCACACGGTTGTCATCTTTGACGTTCTGAAGATGAGAAAATGAGATAGAAAAACTATCTCACTTCTCTAATTATTTTCACAATCCCTGCACTTGTTTTGCCGTTTTCATTTCGGCGCATAATGATGTAACTTTGTACAATCGTCATATGAAGAACTCAGCAAGCATCCCGTTTCTTCTTGTTTAATACTGGGCCTAATATCAGATTACACTCTGGACAAATAAATTTTTAAATATTTAATTATTTCATTTGTTTTTGTATCTGTAAATATGTAATACAAAACACAACAAAAATTGAATAGTCGAACAAGGGGAACAGTTTGGTCATAGAGTAAAATATGAATACAAAGATAATAAACAGGAGTATGAAGTTTCAATACATTCTCATAAGTGGATACTGAGATAAATTTACAAATTTAATAACTTTTTGAAGTTTCCATATCAAATGTAGGCGAACTTAGAGAAAGTATCAGGATGCTACAGACCATGTGTGGAATAAAATTACTTTGTGTTTGCCTCACTTTGGTAAACACAATTAGTCCGAAAAACAGCTTGGAAATGTCAAACAAGAAGGATTTGATTCCATCAGGTAAAGACGCGATTACAGTCCCTCTTCAATCGCAACTCAATACCATGGATGTGAGGATGTGTACACGATAACTATATATAAATAAATATAAAATATAAATATAAAGGACAATATTAACAGGTAAAGGAGCCCTTGCAACACACCATCTGTTAATGGTCCGCGTCTAAGCCCACTCTTAATTGCAACCGTGTTTCCAAAGTGTACACTTTCAAGCGACTTTAAGTCAACCTGCATGTTAATAAAAATAGATAATGTTTATACACCGCGGACAAGCAATCACATGTTTAGTATACCATGTAAACACTATGAAATTACTTACACTTTGAAAGTTGTACCGGGTACAAGGCTCAATCAAGGAAAGGAAATATTGCAAAGCCAAACAAAGTTTTCTACTGATTGGGAGGCGTATTATAAACAAACTAAACAACAATGATGACCAACACAAGGAAGGAGGAAGAAGTTGTGAATGTAAAAAATATATTTTTTTGCACTACGTTGCAAATTTAATCATCAGTTTATGTATATATTCTCGGCTTTTTCACTGGTGCATTCTGGTGATGATATTGCTCAATTTCGATTGTTCTCATTGAATAAATCAGTATCAAACACTTCATTTTAAGAAAGATATATCCTTATATTGGTCTATATAATGTCAATATAGTTACGAAATTGTATAAAGAAATTCAGTGCTTTCATTCATGTTTTTTATAATCAATTGACGTAAAACTTATTTTCAGAGAAAAACATACAAGTAACAATTATAATTATATTTCACATCTCCAAACAACTGGGTCGAACAGGAATTGCAAATGTTTTATTTGCTGTTACCATGACTCTAAATCAGTGGAGTAACATTATGTTCTAGTTTTAGTGGTACAAAAATGACATCGATTTTATGGTTTTTCGCGTTTCAATGTGCATGTATGTTTTTTATTTATTCTAACGTTTCTGACGGCATATAAAATGTAATATATCTTAGATTCGGAAACAGATATAAAGTTGGTAACAAAACTTTAACAGTAATTACATTATTTTAAGATCGTTGCGCCAGAACCTTATTGACTGTCTCACCCTAAAATGAATTAAAGTGAAATAAATATGTGTTAGTAGACGTCTAAAAGGCATAGTAATTTTAAATATGTAACTGTCAATGCTTTTACTACAATCTGCTTTTAATTCAAAATAGTGCTTGCCTTTAAAAGTAGACATGATTATAAAATGGTTGAAAAAGATTTAATAAAAGTGGAAACTTTAACATGTTTTGAACCAGTGCAGTGCAAACCTGAGGTACGAGATGGACCTATTTTATTTACGCAAACTTCATGTTCTGTGGTTACCGGCATGTCACCATCTGCACTACCATAAATCATCTGCGATGTCATTAAATATTCCAGGTCTCATCGACAACTGCTCAAAAATCATTATCATGAAACAAGACAACGTTATTAGGCAAAGCTGCTCTACCATATAGACAGTCCAAAATTCTCCCCTTTTCCGAACACCTAAAATAATGATGACTATTTCTAAAGAATAGTCGCTGTTATTTGGGCTGCAAATTATGTTCCACCCTGTAGCAGTAACGTTATTCATTTCTCAAACGTCACTTCCTTTCCTACATCGACTGGAGAAGTTGAAGGTAAAACATTTAAGGGAAAAAATAAAAAAATATTTAGCTACTAAATTAGTTTCTACTTAGACAAGATTAACATTAAGGTATTGGACCCCTAATAGTAATGTTTAAAGCATGGCATTTGCTTGGTATATTCTTAAAGTTGACCATGTTTCGCACTGTGTTGCAAATTTTAAACAACTTTTACCGTGCCGTTTTTTGTAAATTTTGTATAATTTATGGTATTTCCTCAAGCTCAAGTAGAGACAAATTTCAATGTGATGGCCACTATCTAAAACGTTTGCAGAGAATTCACTACAGCATTAATTTTGATAAAAGAAACCTCAAACTATTGTTAAACAATTATAAAACACAAAATAAAACTGTAAATATCATTTTTTTCTAGGGTGCCTCAAGTAAACAGATTTAATGAGACAGAATTCTAACCCCAACATTGAAAAATTAAGGTCGAATCCTGTTGGTCTGTTTTGAATTTTGCTCACTTTATTCACAAATAACCTTGGGGCAGAAGTAAAACCTACCTGTATTTCTTCCACAATATGTAATCTAAAGAATGAAGGCAAAATTGAGAACTTTTACCGCATGTAACTCAGTATTTTTAAAGATGTCTAACTCTACCCCTCCTGATTCAGAGTTAAACTCACTTTAAACAGCAAGAAATCGCTTATAAAATGAAAAGTTTCCACTTTTGTGCAATACATACTTAAAAAATCTTGAAAGAAGTAAAAACGTACTAGAAAAAATGGAAAATATGGAAAAAAAATTTGGTCCCATTGGGGCTTGGCAGATTTGTTTTTATATTGTTATGAAAGATACTTTATGTTGAGCCTTTCTCCAGATACGCAGGCAGATATTATAACAGCATTTGATAATACATCACGCTATCTGGATGATATTCTTAATATTGATAATCCGTTTTTTGGTCAATTGGTGGGTACTATTTATCCTAGGGAGCTTCAGTTAATTAAAACTAACAATTCGGATACTGATGCTTCATTTTTAGATTTACATCTCTCTATTTATGACAATATTATACATACCAAAATTTATGACAAGAGGGATGATCTCAATTTTAGTATTGTGAATTGTCCCCATTTGGATGGAGATGTACCTCAGGCTACATCTTATGGGGTATATATTTCTCAATTAATTCGGTTTGCCAGAGCGTGTAGTCATGTCAAGCATTTCGATGAACGTAATCAATATATTACAAGTAAACTTCTTCAGCAAGGCTACCGTTATTACAAATTGCGTAAATATTTTGCTAAATTTTACTATCGTAATTCTGATTTAGTTTTAAAATTCAATAGTAATTTAAAGACACTTCTGCGAGAAGGTATTTCTAAACCCGTTTTTTGGGGATGTGGTAATTTTCCAAAAGTATTTGGTAAAATTATAAAACGTTTTATTAAAAGAGGTTACGACCCAACTGTTTTGAGACATGCCGCATGTTTAGTGTTCAACCCGTTTACAGTTGGACACTACGCTTTCCTCTTTGATTGTGTCTGACGGAAGAGGGGGAGGACTCTATGATAAGCAGTTTTTAAATCCTACCAGGACTGAACTGTTTTGATATCTGTCTCCTGGCCTGTTTCGTCGGGCCCTTAAGGGTGTTTCTCTTGTTGCTCTGTCTTCTGAAAAGGCATTGAGTACATACGTTTTTGGTTCTAAATGTTTGCTTTTTATATATTTATACACGAGCATTTTTGTGTTTTACATGTCATGCCTTTTTGTTTCCATTACGTGTGTTAGAGATTCACCTGGCGGGGATTACATTTATTTACACTGTCCCGTGTCTTTGGAACATGGTGGGGGTTAAGAGTGAGGTTGGGTGCGCACCATAAACCGGTTTAAGCTCCCCAGTGGTGTTTTTGCCACTGACCGTTCCAAGGCGGTGCCCCACTGTGTTCCTTTGTTTGTTCGTTTCGTCTTATGTGTTGGCTTTGTGTGCGTGTGTGTTGTTCGTTTTGTCCTTATGTGTTGGCTTTGGGTGTGTGTGTGTGTGGGGGGGGGGGGTGCGTGTGTGTGTGTGTGTGGTGCACGCGTCTGCGTGCTGGGGGTTTCGTTTTGAGGAGGCTACGTTTTTGGTGCGTGGCATTCCCTGTTTGATATTTTTCTTTGTTTGTTTTTTTTTGGCTTTGTGTGTGCGCGTGTATGTGTGTGTGTGTTTGTGGTGTATTGGCTTTGTGTTGTGCGCGTGTATGTGTGTGTGTGAGGGTGGTGTGCACGTCTGCGTGCTGTAGGTTTCGTTTTGGGGAGGCTGCGTTTTTGGTGCGTGGCATTCCCTGTTTGATATTTGTCTTTGTTTTTTTTAACCTACCCGCCCCCTGAAAATTGCAGTCAAAGTAGGTTTATGGTAGGAATTGAATACTTTTCAAAAAGGAGGTACTCTATTACGGGTCCAATACCTTAAATTAAACCTAAAGGAACATAGTAACTAAGTATTCAAGCTTAGTCAATTTGCAGATGATTACCGTCAATGCTAGAGCAAGATTTAAATGGATCTGACTGGGCATGTCCATGTTGATGATGATTATATACGTAAATCGTACCACGTGCAGATGATCAGACCCCTGATAGATCTATGCATTATTTTTTTGAAAAATTGTAACCTTATTTACAATCTACCAAAATGTGTTGCAATGCTGAAATAATTTTGCATTTATTTTGCCTAAGTAGAATCCAGGTCGCCCAGTTAAGACTGTGACGTCATTCATGTCGTAATCATGATGTGTAGGGCTACACTTCAGGCTTTAATTTAAAAAATGGTAAGGTTATCTTGTGTTTTAATAATATTGATGACCGAATGGTTTATAAACATCATATCAGGTGAAACAGATAATAAGGCCATGCTGATCACTAATACGGTTTCTGTTACGGAATCTGAATTGTTAGTCTACGGAATAGCGCTTTTCACTTTTGCAGTTACTGTAAATTTATTCTAGTTCTTAGTCGAATCGATGAAGAACTTATTTGAAAAAGGTGTTTTTAATATATATTTTTTTAAATAAATAGACTTGACTTAACTGAAATATTCTGTCGCTCGCAGAATCGCATGTAGAATTTCTTTGCCTTGTGTTTAAACCTTAAATTATAATAAAAATGTTGCATGAAAAGCAGATTAAGAACGTCAATTTGTTTGCGTTGTACAAGTGCATTTCTTTTTGTTACTTTTAAATCACAAATAGGTTTTATTTCCTATTTGCATTCAATTTAACGAGTGATGAAGAGAAGACAGAATTTGGAGACACGTGCCAGGGAACTTGGCTTGGACTGCAGTACCGAGAAGAGACCTTTGGTAGTGGAGCAGTCTGGTGATCAACCCAGTGAGAGTCAAGGTGGCGGAGACCGGGTCGACCGTAGAGAGGAAGTTGTGGCATGTGGCTCGAAAGATACAAATAACGTCACTAGTCATGATACGGAGGACAACTCTACAGGTTCATTCACGTTCCAAGTGTACATTCAGAGGTTGGGTTCAAAATTTCAGATGCGCTTAAATGTAAAATCATTGATGGGAAGTACATAGACCTGGCTCTGTTACTGGATGCTAATTCCAGTTCAGCACTAACAGATAGTCATATTATTATTAGTCCGTCTGGTGAACTCATATTGAGGCCTAAATCAAATTGTCTTAAGATTTTGTCCATTGAAGCTTGGACTGACGCCTTTTTTGTCTATTAGCATATACTTGTCCTGTCATCAAGATAAAACACAGGAACTTATCAAATATATGAATGTTATAATGTCAGGCGCCAAACGGATTCGTGGGCTTGGTTGGAAAGATTTCGATGAACAGTTTCGCTATCGCAATTCTATGAACCTTGCTCTCTCATGGGGGAAGATTGACTATGAGCTTTGGCTATTGTATATGAACAGCTCACAACTTCAATTTGATACTGCATCAGTTCAAGTTTCATCAGTAACAGGGGAAAATATTAGCAGTCGCCCAGTCGCCCAGTGCGACCAAAAAATCGGCTGGGCGCCTAAAAATCGCAAGTTAGGGGCCCAGGAGGCGCTATGACTAGATACCGGAAAGGGCCCTTTCCGCAAAAAGGACTTAACATGATCGGAAAGGGCCTGCCATATGTTTATTACTGGAATTTAGTTAATTATTTCTTCATATTTCATTATGACATAATAAAAGAAAATAAATTACAAAAAGAAAGTTATCAATTTGTTATTTTTAAATGAATTATAGACAAAATACGAGTCATGACATAAACCGCGCTGATCGGAAATGGCTTAACATGTTCCGAAAAGGGCCTGTCACATGTTTATTTTTGGAAATAATTTAATTATTTCTTCATATTTCATTATGACATAATAAAAGAAAATAAATTACAAAAAGAAAGTTATCAATTTGTTATTTTTAAATGAATTATAGACAAAATACGAGTCATGACATAAACCGCGCTGATCGGAAATGGCTTAACATGTTCCGAAAAGGGCCTGTCACATGTTTATTCTTGGAAATAATTTAATTATTTCTTCATATTTCATTATGACATAATAAAAGAAAATAAATTACGAAAAAAAGTTACCAATTTGTTATTTTTAAAAGAATTATAGACAAAATACGAGTTATGACATAAACCGCGCTGATCGGAAATGGCTTAACATGATCGGAAAGGGCCTGTCACATGTTTATTATTGGAAATTATTTAATTATTACTTCATATTTCATTTAACAAATGAAAAAGAAAATAATTTAAAATTAAAACAATTATTAATACTCGAATTTTAAATGAATTATAGATAAATACGGGTCATGACATAAACCGCGCTGATCGGAAAGGGCTTAACATGATCGGAAAGGGCCTGCTGTTTGTTTATTATTGGAACTTATTTATTTATTTATTCATATTTCATTTATGAATAGAAAAGAAAATAATATGAATTATGAAATAGCTATTTATGATTTTTAATGAACTATAGACAAATATGGGTCATGACATAAACCGCGCTGATCGGAAAGGGCTTAACATGATCGGAAAGGGCTGCTGTTTGTTTATTATTGGAACTTATTTATTTATTTATTCATATTTCATTATGAAATAGAAAAGAAAATAAATATGAATTATGAAATAGCTATTTATGATATTTAAATGAATTATAGACAAAATATGGGTTATGACATATTTTACGCTGATCGAGAAGGGCCTAACATGATCGGAAGGGGACTGTCACATGTTTTTTATTTGAAATTATTTAATTGTTTCTTCATATTTCGTATTTCGTTTAACAAAAGAAAATAAATTAGAAAAAAGATCATTATCGATTTTTAAATGAACTATACACAAAACACATGTCAGTGCATAAACCGCACTGATCGGAAAGGACCGGCCTTTGAATATATGCGGCGTAACAAACACGTGTTTCTGATTAGTCCTGATAGAGTTTGATTGCATTATCACACCTATTGATTATATCAATTAATCAGTATATTTGTAAGCACACACAAGTGCCATGTGACAAATAATGTCTTTTTATTATAACAATATTTTTTATACACTTTGCCTTTTGGACAGTAATAGCCTTTATTGACTTTAATTGCTTCTTCAAACAATGCCGCTAAATGTTTTGAGTAAAAAGTCACCTGATTCTTAGCATGCATGTGTGTACCGTTTGCACGGAACAGTGTAAGACGAACTGTATATTCTGTGAGGTAAGTGCAGTTAATATGATAAGCTTTTATCTAATTTAATACTTGTCGTTATTCCTGCAAATTGAAGAATTGAAGAAAAAAAACACAAGTACATTCGGTAGTATTTTTATTTTTGCACAAGAAATGCTTATAAAGCCGTAAATATATCAGCCGGCGAACAGTAGTTGACAATGTTGTTTCCTCGATATTTAAGAAGACATACCTGAAATATAAAACATATGTATTTAAAAATCATTATCGTATAAGTTTATAAAAATAATACGTATTCGTATATATAAAAAAAAATGGTATATCCAATCTGTAATGTTATTTCTAAACGTCGTATTGATGCTTTTATTTTATATTGTATTACTATTTTGTTAATAATGTATGTATTCACTACACGTCATTTCACATACCAACATTTGAATAGGTACTGAAGCTAATTATTATAATGTGTTTTTGGCAACTCACGGTTGCATGCACATGTTTGTTTACACTTAACATATGATTATGATAGTACTTGGTTTACAAATTGTAACTATTTCCATTACTTAGATTAGCAAAAGTTTATAATGTCTTGTTCTTTCACCGAAAGAAAATATTATAAATATTTAGCAAAATAGAAATTTACTTCTTACCTTGGTTTGTCCTTTAATAATCTATCATACATTGGCCTGATTTTTTACGTGTTGACATTCCAGATACACCATAGAAGGCACATTTATATTTGAAATGCATATTGCCACTGGTGTGCTTTTCTAGGCGTGTAACGTAACTATCAGCAAATATAGCATTATTATTCGAATGTTGCGTTTCTGAATCAGTCTATGGTTTATATATTATATTATTGAATAAAGCATCATTTACTCAATGGCAAATTATTTTGTCAACGAAAAGCCGTAAAAACATCTAACCTTCTTTAAATATTTTGATTGACACGTAGCAATCAGTGTTAACTCAACTTGTTGATTGATAGGTGACATATGAATAACCTGTCCGTTCGTTAATAACAATTATAAGGTACTTTTAACAGAACGATGAGCAATAAACTTTATAAGTATATTGCAAGAATATTTGTTATATTAAACTTCCAATAAATACATGTTTTATAAATATTTAAGAAAGATCTGTATTTATTATCATCTCATCAATGTGCACGGAGTTAAAACATATAACTAAAATACATTTAGTTTATGTACTGACGCGTATATTGTCAATAATTCATTTAAAAATAAAAATAAATGTTATTTTTTTCTTAAGTTTTTTTCTTTTGATTTGATAAATGAAATATGAAGAAAGAAATAAATAATTTCCAATAATAAACATATAACAGGCCCTTTCCGATCATGTTAAGCTCTTTCCGATCAGCGCGCTTTATGTACTGGCGCGTATTTTGCCTATAATTCATCTAAAAATCAAAAATTCATATATTTTTTTCGTATGTTCTTCTCTTTTTGATTTGATAAAGAAATATGAAGAAATAAATAAACAATTTCCAATAATAAACATATAGCAGGCCCTTTCCGATCATGTTAACCCCTTTCTCAATCAGCGCGGTTTATGTCATGACCCGTATTTTGTCCATAATTCATTTAAAAATCGAATATTGATAATTTTTTTATCTTAAATAATTTCTTTTTTATTTGTTAAATGAAATGTGAAAAAATAATAAAATTAGTTCCAATAATAAACATATAGCAGGCCCTTTCCGATCATGTTAAGCCCTTTCCGATCAGCGCGGTTTATGTCATGACCCGTATTTTATCTATAATTCATTTAAAATTCGAGTATTAATAATTGTTTATTTTAAATTATTTTCTTTTTCATTTGTTAAATGAAATATGAAGAATAATTAAATGATTTCCAATAATAAACATGTGACAGGCCCTTTCCGATCATGTTAAGCCATTTCCGATCAGCGCGGTTTATGTCATGACTCGTATTTTGTCTATAATTCTTTTAAAAATAACAAATTGGTAACTTTTTTTCGTAATTTATTTTCTTTTATTATGTCATAATGAAATATGAAGAAATAGTTAAATCAATTCCAATAATAAACATATGGCAGGCCCTTTCCGATCATGTTAGGCCCTTTCCGATCAAATATCACGGAAAGGGCCCTTTCCGGTATCTAGTCATGCCCCCCAGGAGGCGACCAGGGTGAAAAAAATAAAATTATCCATAATTCGGTGTTTTTTGCCTCTTCGTTTTTTCACAGTTCTCTTGGGAACTGAAAGGAATATAATGAGTTGCTCTGTCTGGACTATATGTTTATGTCTACTGGGAAATGGATTGCAATAGTATGAATCATTCAAAAACGTAGTCGACTCCATTTAAAAATGGAGGTCTGTCAAGAGAAAGTCCGTTATACCGGTCTATACCGGACACGTTTAAACTGCGACGCCATGTGACCCCATGTGCGGCGCAGTGCTTCCTCCAATATTTGAAAATGTGGTTCGCAAAAGTGGCCATCGGTTTTCACTGTTGCATGTGCTTCATTATTATCGGAACCACAAACTTAATTTACACATCTCGTGTAGAGATGCCGATGAACTGCTAGCTTTTTGGAACGAACTTTAGACATACCACACCGATGCGAGTTATCTCCCTTGTAATGGCGGTATCAAGTCAACTCGTCCCCTAGTAATGGCGGCGCCCTATGTGTGATGTACGCGAAGCCAGCAAACTGAGGAAAAAATGTGCCATTTTCTTGATGGGGTTACTAAGCCCGCTGAAAAGCAAGTACAAACGGCGGCCGAAAAGCGAAAATATTATCAAGATTATGAAAAAAACAAAAGGTCCAGGAACTTTAACAAAAAATGGGAAGAAAACAGGCTCTGGTTGCAAAATACTGATAAAGGTCTCATTTGCAGTTTTTGCTGTTGGGGGACATGAGAAACATTTAAAGTTGAAAAGTTTAACACTGTCACATGTTGAATGTATTTTGAATATGTTTATTTTAACCTGTTGAGTTTTGAAAGGTTTTAATTTAATTTCCATTAAATACAATTGTACAATTACATAAAACAAGCATTAGCTTGTATCAATTAATCCCCTGTAAATGTTGATAATCAACTGAACATACATGTACCCGGTTTGTATGAGAGCGACCTGAAATGCAATATTTCACTACAGATACCTGACCGTATTAACTGGGCCCCTAACTTTTGGTCTGGGCCCCTAGTTTTTAAAAGTTAGGGGCCCAGGTGGCCCCTGGCTGAAAAAAGTTAATATTTTCCCCTGAGTAAAGAAATGCTTTCACTACAATTTCAGGCAATGCATACGGTTCAGTTGTCCATATAAGCACGTATGTTTAACTTGTGGTAGCAATCACCCTTCCAGGTTGTGTCAGACTAGTCAACAACGTAGTGGTCACAGATTTACCCAAAGAAGTTTAAAATACACAGAATGGCAATAGGAGATAATCCCGCGTTAGCTCGTGTCAGAGTGTTATCTTATTGAAGCGTTTGCCGACTTGATCGTGATCAAATCAACAGACGCTTATTAAAGTATTACACTGGCGATACGACCGACAAATATCAGGCCTAAGACCACAGTTATTTTTACTATATGTTCTATATAGGCACTGGACACTATAGCAATTTTGCATGCATTCCAACCCCTATAAAAATACCTGAACTCAACAGAACTATCCAAGAGAAAAAATTCCAGCCACAGTAAACATTGGGTTGACCGGCTCTTTTTTCCACCATTTTGAACCAAATCACATGCGTATGAAGAATACTCTCTAGATGGCCGCAAACAGGCAAAACAGGCCCTATCAAAAAGTCATGTTATGCATATTCTGACATTTTATCTGTCAAATTGTACATGTACCTACTATTCATATCTCCTCTATTAAATCATGCCATTTATTGCAGGTCTTTCACTCAAAATTCACCATATTCACCATCAAACAGAGGAACTATTTCCGCGTAACCACTTCCGTATTGTGGTCAACCAAGGGCAAATAACTGTGGTCTTGTGCCTATTTAGACCTATTTTTCTCTCCAAACTAAAAAATATTTTACCAGTATAATCTCAGATGTATAGCAAATTAAATCTGAAAGTTACACCTTTGTTGAACTATGCACTAAAATTTGACAGCTTCCAATGTAACACATGGTATCGGTCAAATCTGAGCAAGAAAAAAGTTCGCGTACTTTTCAGATGAAAAAAATGCAAAATTCTATAACTTTTTTGTTGATGAGATTTTCACCCAAATAAAAAACAGCATGTTTCCTTATATACATCTATCCAAATTAAAGACACTTCAAGTCTGATTACAATATCACTGTTCCAATTTTAAGGAAAACTATACATATTACAAAAAGCACGTCAAAACGCGGAGTCTACTCACACGAAAAAGTAAAATGTGAACTAAGAAAAATCCTGTAGCTGTCAAATTTGCCCTTTTTAAGCAGCCCAGTATGGCAAATATGAGAATGAATAGCTTTTGTACATATATGTGTCATATACTTTTCAGTGATCATTCATTATGGCTACCCTAGGTAAAATGAGCCAAACAGCTCTGAAAATCCAATATGCGAGCTTACTAAAAAGCTTATGAGTCTTTCTGGAATGAATATTTCACTCAAATCTTACAGTTTACAGGCATTCAGTGCAATCTGTAAATGAAACATGCACACCATGACCATTACACTGCACAAAATCTTACACTGTGTATCACAGCTGAGCATTCTGGCAAAACAGCCCCTATCTCTATAAAGAATGATTTTAATGTACATCACTGCCTGCTGAATGTTCCAAACTGGCTTAATTTCAGCAAAAACCTTAATAAATATCAACCTGAGAAAATACAACTGGTGCTCCTAATTTTTCCTGTGACTAATATCAATGGAAGTGACCCTTCGTGTGACCGAACCAGATCTTCAGTGTGACTGGAAGGCCTTCGGCCGAACAACAACTGAAATATGAGTCGAGCTAGTCATAATTTACTTAGAATGAATACTTAATCAGTTTTACATGATTGTATGTATGTGCAAACTATATTACAAAACAATCTGACTGCAAGAAAGTGTGAAATGCTAAAAGTGCCCCTCAAAGCAACTTTTCTATGAATATTTATATCACAGTCTCATTTCCCCATACTGAAACTGTCATTATGTAATATAAAACCTCAAATTCAAGTCTTATGTAAGTAAAATGTGTCATAACAAACAGTCTGAATAACAAAACTATCAATCACAAAGCAGTCTGTCCAGTTTCCTTGCTTACTGACTGCTAGATCTGAAGCAAGTTTACTATTTCAGGTGAAATTAGCTACAATCAGAACTGAGTATTCACACTGGGAATACAGCTTACTGCATCAACAATTATGAAGAAATTCCTGTCCAATTTCATGGTACTGATTATAAATGTTATCTCACTACCACACATGATTTAGAAAGTAGTCATTATGGCAAAACTGGCTGAAATAATGTTATTCCACTACAATTCTATTTTCTGGCTTTTTTTCGCTTGCGATGCAATTTAACAAAGTCTATTAAATTTACAAAATCACAGAAAGTACCTGATCTTGATTAAAAAGCATCTAAAATGGAATTATCTACCATTCACAACACCGAACAACTGTCTTCGGTCAAATCTGAGAAGCTGTAGACATATATGTACAAAGGCGGTCAATCCCCGCGATATGCGACAACTTCACATTGTCCGAGCGCTCTCATTTCAGGTTTTTAGGTACTAAAAGTGAAAGAAATTAAACAGAATAAGTAAATATACAATTCAGGACCTCAGATATGATGATTTATGCTCAATAAGCATTAAGGAAACCAATATGCAAGTCTATGTGTGTGAAAATCTGCCTGTTTTCCTTCAAAATCAATTAAAATATGCCAATTTCAGGCCTAATACTGTCCAATTTTCAAGCCCTTGAACTGATTTTTCTTGCACAGATTATGATTACACATATTTCACTATTCAGACTGATGTGTACTGTGTAAATTCAAGTAACCAAAAGAGCAATTTTATGTAAACAAGAATAGAAAAAAATACATATCTGACTTTAGGTCAGATTTCCTCAGTCGCAGCTCAAATTTCTAAAAAATAAAAAAATATCACATCGCGGCATTTGTAATACCCCATTTTGTTTTCCGCATACCGTTTCAAACAAAGAACTTATAAAAATGCATTTCATGCATGAGAACCTGCAAAAATTAGAAAAAATCCAGAAATATGTAAACTGAAAGTAGGATTTTTCACAAGTTTCAAGTGCATGTATACTTTTATCCAAACTGAAGCAATTTCAGCAAATGTAATGATTAATCTAAATATTTACCAGATTTCTATGCTACCAGCCATTCACTGTCAAAATTTCAGCCATGTAAGATTGAAAAATAACAAAATATTGACAATTATACTTTCTGACATTTTCCACTATATCAGGCCTAAGACCACAGTTATTTTTACTATATGTTCTATATAGGCACTGGACACTATAGCATTTTGCATGCATTCCAACCCCTATAAAAATACCTGAACTCAACAGAACTATCCAAGAGAAAAAATTCCAGCCACAGTAAACATTGGGTTGACCGCTCTTTTTTCCACCATTTGAACCAAATCACATGCGTATAAGAATACTCTCTAGATGGCCGCAAACAGGCAAAAACAGGCCCTATCAAAAAGTCATGTTATGCATATTCTGACATTTTTATTCTGTCAAATTGTACATGTACCTACTATTTCATATCTCCTCTATTAAATCATGCCATTTATTGCAGGTCTTTCACTCAAAAATTCACCAATATTCACCATCAAACAGAGGAACTATTTTCCGCGTAACCACTTCCGTATTGTGGTCAACCAAGGGCAAATAACTGTGGTCTTGTGCCTATTTAATAAACTGAATTGGGTCCAATTTTCAAACGACAGCTGTTGATTTCTCAGACTTCCAATCATAAGTTCATTTCTTTCCCGTGTAATAAATACTAATAACATTTAAAAAACAACATTATCATTATAAACAAACGATTTGATAGAAAGTTTTTCATGAAACAAATTTTTATCCTTCTGCTGTCTGTTTCATACACCGGTAAAACGAGATCTCATTCAGTTCCCACGAGATGTTGGCGAGATTTGCTCTATATGCCTTTCAAGTTGCCGATCTATTTATTTTTATAGCTCTTTGATTTAACCAACAATTGCCAGTGCGAGCCCCTGTATCCCAGGGCAGCCTAGGGCTAACACCAACTTCCGGTTCCGTAGACCGCAGCAGCATTCACAGCGACCTATGGAATCTTGGAAACAGTCCAATTAACAGGAAAGAGTGAAGAGTTTTCACTGTTTGCCTTGTTTTCGGTGCTTCCGAGGGATCTACTTTCCAGATTTTATTAAGGAATCAATGAGCAAATTATCCAAACAAATCAGATAGGAGAATTTTGTTAGATGGCTTTACTTTTGGTTTTAAATTGCAGTATCGCGGCTCAAGAAATGGCTCAGAATCACAAAATTTAAAGTCTGCATTCCAGCATCACGCTACTCTTTTTAAAAAATAAACAAAGCAGTAAGTTTAGGTCGCATTGCAGGACCGTTGGATAATCCCCCTTTAGATAATTTAAAAATTTCTCCTGTTGGACTGGTTTCGAAGCATGACGGTAGCTGGAGACTGATAACTCATCTCTCTCATCCACAGTCTACCCTGGTGATTTTCATTTGTTAGGCATTAAAGTTGACGGGAAGTATAACTTTGGCAAATGCATGTCTATGGGTTTTAGCATCTCTTGTGCTCTTTGGGAAAAGGTTTCTATCTTTATCCACTGGCGAGCAGCTAATGTAACTGGTTTACAGACTTTAGATCATTTCTTAGATGATTTCATTTTTGCTGAAAAGAAGTCAAACTAATGAGTGTGACATTCTTATCAATCAATTTGAATCAATTTGCCGAGATGAATGTATTCCTATAGCTGAAGAAAAATCTTTGGGCCCAGTCACTGTTCTTGTATTTCTAGGGCTGGAAATAGATACGATCAAGATGGTTATAAGGGTGCCACATACAAAGGTTAAGACATATCTGAGTAAGAGTAAAACTACTCTTCTTCAACTACAGTCTTTGGCGGGAAAACTCAGTTTCGTTAGTAAGGCTATAAGGTCAAGCTGAGCGTTTATAAGACAGTTGTATGATGCGATGTTAGGATTGTCAAATAAATACCATCATCGTCGGTTGACAGTGGAAATTGAGGCTGACATGCGCTTATGGTTAACGTTCTTGGAAAGTTTTAATGGGGTCGTGCATATCCCAGAACAAATTTGGCTGAGTAGTGAAACTGAAAAGCTCTACCGATAGCGCTGGCGGTGCGGGATTTGGTGCTGCATGTTATTTTAAAGGATATTGGTCATTTTTTTCAGCGGCCTAGTATCTGGGTTAAAACATCAGTCTTAAAAGACATGACTTTTATAGAGATGGTCCTGGTTCTCCTGGCCGTGTGTCTGTGGGGGGCATAATTTGGCAAACAAAAAAGTTGTTCTTTGGATAGATAACCAGGCGTTGGTAGAAGTTTTGAATAAGCAAACTAGCAAATCGTGTCAGCTGATGCACTTAATTAGGTGTTTTGTTTTCAGACAATGAAATATAACATTTTGTTTAGGGCTCGTCATATTCCATCCAAATCAAATTATATATGTGATTCTATTCCCCGGAATCAGTGGAACCGTTTACGAGAAGTGGCTCCATTGGCAAAACAGGAATCAGAGTCGATACCGATCACATTTCTGTCAATGATATCAGAGACGAAGCTTCAAGTGTTAAGTTCATCGGTGTCAGCCAGTACGGCGCAATCGTACAATTTAGGTTTGCAAAGGTTTGTTGCTTTCAGGAGAAAATACGGTTTGAAAGCAATATTGCCATCTGCAATAGACCATATCGTTCAATTCATAGCAGTGTTATCACTTGAAGGTATGTAGCATGCAACAGCTAAAATATATGTGACTGGTATTGGTTTTCATTGTAAATTCCTTGGCCATAGTGATGTTACCAGACATTTTTTGGTTGGTAAAATGCTAAAAGGATTCAAACGAAGTGGTCCACGTTCTTGCGACACACGTCTGCCTATCACAGCGTCTGTCCCGTCAAAGGTTATTTCAAAATTACCAATTGTGTGCACTAATTTGTACGAACGCACTCTGTTTTCTCCGGCATATACACTAGCGTTTTTTGGTTTTCTCAGGGTTGGTGAGCTAACCATTACGAAATCATGTTATTTAAAACGTATTATAGATATAAATGACATTGCTTTGGATAAAGAACGTGGTACTCTTTCTATAACAATCAGGTATTCCAAGACTGACCAAGAAGGTCGAAGTGACATCCTGCAGTTGCCCTGTCAAGGCAAGACTATTTGTCTAATAAGACACATTGAATCGTATTTAGCTTTGCGCCAAAATTTAGCCGGGTCGCTACTCATACATTTTGACGGCAAGCCGGTTACTCGGTATCAGTTCAAAAAAGCCTTGGTAGCAAATGACATAAACTATGTAAATTTCAAATCACACTCGTTTCGCTTAGACGCAGCAACTACAGCGGCCGGTCTAGGTTTGTCTGAGGAGGTTATTAAGGAAGCCGGAAGATGAAAATCTTCTGCATATAAGAGTTATATTCGAAGTCAAGTTTTACTGAACCTTGTTAAATAGAATGCTCGTTTATACTGAACTGTTCTAAAATATTTGAACATTCACTTTAACGTATCTTTTAGAGTCACACGTTTATCAAATACAGGTTAAATAGTTGTCTGTGCAGTTGGGTCATCAATAATTCGCCATGGATTCTTGATCGCTTGTAAACGTCCAGATGGTCCGAATCTTGGTTTGCCAGATACCGAATTTGGTGGCAAGACTACAGCGGTCTTAACCTGAAAAGTGCCCGAATGAAGATTACTACTTTAAAGAAAATTAGAAAAGATCCGAAATTCATACTTATACACTGTGGTGGTAATGATATCGGTAGATACAAGTTGTACTTCATACGGAAAGATATATACCACTTGTTAGACTATGCCAAAAAGAACTTTCCTGATTCGAAATTAATATAGTCTCAGATGCTCCCACGTTTAAACTGGGAATTCTCTGACAACTTTACGGCCATGGAAAAATCGCGCAAGCGAATTAATTCATATGGAGCCAAACGTGTTCTTGAAATGGGTGGTTACTACATTCTACATGCTGATATAAACACAAAATTCAATGTCTGTTTAAAGCTGATGGCGTACACTTGTCATCGTTAGGCAATGATTTGTTTCTAAACAAATTATCAGCAGGACTAGAAGCCATAATAGCAGGAGGCCCTAATATCAAACATTCAAATATAGGTTCGGGCACGGCTATTTTTTTTTTCATTGTTAGGGATTCGCCGGGGCTAATTTTGTCATTGGCGGTGGCCGCCGCCTGTGTCTTTGGATATGTCCACAGACACCAGTCGTCGGCTTGTGGCGGCCGGCGAATCGTCTAAAACCGATGCCGGCGATAATGGCCTCTGCTCCCTGGGCCTTATCGCTTAAAGCATCATTTTGCTAGTGAACGATTAACTATTTGTGGAGTTTCCTATTTTGTTGAAAGACATTTGCAGACGTTTTGTTCATCGAACACTTTGAATATTAATTGGATTTATCTAATAGTTATAACTATTTGTGACAATGTTTATTTTGCTTTAAGGGACGCTCAGTCGGGTTTTTTAAGTATCGCCCGGTGTCCCGACTTTATTCTATGGATGGAGCCCGTATATTGCCAATATAGAAATCATAAACCTGTGTGATTTTCCTTGTCTAAAATGTTGTAACAGTAAAAATAAAATATCGTCAAGAGTTACATAATTTTTGTATTTGTTTGAGGTTGTAGTCCATAATAATTCAGGAAATGTATTAGGAACGTCAATTGTTATCATTTCATTGTCAAACAGACCCTACAAAATTGAATGATAAACAAACAGTTTGGTAAATCGAGTTCTGATGTGTGATATAACAGTGTTGCAGAATTCCTCCAGCCTTATACCTTGTCGGATAACGGGCATAACATCGTTAAAAACAGAAAAGAGTTATGGAACCTAAGTATTGCATGCTAGCTCATCACAATGAACAAGTTTTTAAAGTTTTAATTCATTACACCAAGTGGTTGCTGAAGTACCGCTTATATATATTTAAAAAAAAACATAACAAATCTGGACGCCAACGGCGGCGCGGTCGTCGATACAAATGAAAATGTGAGTGTCAAAGCATATAAACACCAGTGTCTTTGTTTTTTTTAAGTAGCTGAACGAAAGCTATTGCATTTCCACAAACTATTTTAACGAAGTGTTGTTTTTTTTTTTTTTTGATCACCTGAGTACAAAGTGCTCATTGTGGGCTATTGTGATCACGCTGTGTCCTTCGTCCGTCGTAAGTGTGTGCGTCCGTCCGCCGTCAACAGTTGTGTTAAAACGACATCTCCTCCAAAACCTCTAAATAGATTTTATGAAAATTGGCATTGATATTCCATTGATGGTCTTCTGACAAAGGTGTTCAAGTTGCACATAGGGGCCGCCAGAGCTGAAAATAGAAAAATCTTCAAACGACATCACCTCCAAAACCGATGGCCCGATTTTGAAATTATTTCATACAAATGGTCCTTA
This sequence comes from Mercenaria mercenaria, assembly GCF_021730395.1. Classification (NCBI taxonomy): domain Eukaryota; kingdom Metazoa; phylum Mollusca; class Bivalvia; order Venerida; family Veneridae; genus Mercenaria; species Mercenaria mercenaria. The sequence continues at coordinate 44,724,868 of NC_069376.1, read as the reverse complement.
TATCACCCTCTACCAAGACTGTTCAAATTATACCGGTGGTCACTTTTTCCTATATGTATATAATGGAAATTTAAAAATCTTCTTGTGTAAAACTGCTGACCCGATTTTAATATTTTACACAAATGGTCCTTGTGTGACCCTCTACCAAGAACAAGGGGCAGGACGTGAAGTGGTTGCAAACTTGGTTCAAGCGAGCGAAATGTTTGCAAACTTACAAAATGGCGGATATTTTCTGAAATCATTGCGTGTTCGCTTGTTTTTTTTTTTTTTATCAGGTAAGTAGGTTTCTATGGTATTTTGAAATCTATGGATATGTGCATGCATCAGATCTATGTCTACGTCACACTCGGTTTTGCGTTTCAGCGTTGTAGATTTCGAAGTTATTGAAGTTATAAAATGGTCATGTCCATGTTTTGATATTTGAATTGCGTCGTTTCTTGCCGTTTTTTACATTCTAATGATCAAACTAGCATGTTTTGGGGCCATTAAACGAGACAAAACAATTAATTGTGAAGAATTCTATACACGTTTGGCTCTGCATGTTTTAGGGATAGTGCTATACCAAAATAAATCTTGTTCAAGCTCTTTTTTGTTGCAAACTTGTACTTCAAGCAATTTCTGTTGCAAACTTTTTCTGAAAAAAAATAGAATGTTTATTGTGCAACTCGTGTACATTTCTTTTCTGTTTAGGGTCGTACATTTTTATAGCATCAAATGACCCTTTGATATTTTAATATAACTTTTGACAGAAAAAACCTTATCATGTTTTCATGAAACCTGGTAGGATTAGGGTTAGTGTTCCTACATAATTTTAACATCTTCCCTGTTTATAGTTTCAGCTGTCTAGTTTGCAAGCAGAAATAAAACTAAACTTTCGGAGATATTGTCTATAGGTACAGTTTGTCTTTTGAATCTTGTCCAGCTATACACACTATACAAACAACGACTTTAACATGCAGTTGTTTCCTTTCAGATCTTTTCAGGTATAGATGCTATGAACATCAGACGATATTATGACCGGTGAGCATGAACATGAGTCTTCATTAGCTGAACAAACTACGTTAACACGTACATCAGAAATAACCGTTAGGTAAGTGTTATTGGTATCAAAGACAATTTGTAAAATTTTGTAAGCCTATTCTTATTTTCTATTCCTATTCTGAACCAACAATTTTAGCAACCTAAAGTCAGATACATTTTTTGCGTAATATTATAGTAAACACAAACAATGTTGGTTACCAACCATAAATGAAAAGTAAATTAATTGCAGTGCCATAATACAGAAGACATATTAGTATTGCTACAGAAATGAATGGCAAGAACAAACATTGAAATGCCGTTTACTTGCATAATTTATTTTAATTGTTAGAAACAAAACAAAAGCGTCAAGTGCAACAGTGCACAATATTGTATGTTCAGTTCTTTATATTATATTAATTTTGCATTACATTGCAATATATTACACAAATTACCAGTGTTACTTTTTATTGCAGACATCACGAGTTTAACCGAAGGAAAGGAAGCGTACCAAAGTATGGAACATTAAGAAAATTGAATGATATACCAAGAGGTGTTCGACCAGTTAAGTCACTATACAAAGTTGACGAGACCACTAAGACTATATTTTGAGCGAACTCACAAAGTAAAATACAGCGCAACAGTTATGCTGTATACAGTGGATTGAAATTGATAAACTATAACAAGAAAATGTTCGGCTGCGATTAAATCAGTCTTCTCTGAAAATTAACAAACATAATTATGATGTTTTCTGTTGATTTCCATCACAAATTTAAATGCCAACTCTACTGTTTTCTATTTTGCCGTAATAAAGTAGATTGTGTCCAAGATTACATCTTTTTGGATACCGTGCAACTTGGGTTTTGCCTTTTCCGAAGTTGTATGTGGTACTTCTTCTTTCTTTTTAAAACCATTCAATTTTCCAATCAGAAACTTTAAACGACAAAATTAAGCACGTGATAAAATGATGGGAACTACATTCATGTTTCAGCAGATGTTACACTGTAACATAGATGAGTTAAACATTTTATCTCAGTTTTACTCTCATTGTACAGCGTCCATGTGTTTTAGTGTTAGTATCGAATTATTTATTGTTTTGATATACAGTAGTATGACTCATAAGATATCCAAAGTCGACGATTTATGTTTCAGAAACAAAATATGAACTATGCCGCATGTACGTTAAAGGGTATATTACATGTACCTTATCACCAACATTTCGTATTATGATCATGTTATATCAACACAAGATTGCGCAGGTGGATAAACAACTACTATAACTTCTAATGAGTTCAAAACATTTTACATCATAATCATATCTTAAGACTGGGATATATTATTTTTGTACATTTAATCTAGAAAAGAAACATAACGTATGCATTTATGTCATTACATCACTATATAAATGTGTTGGTTTTTTTTTCTATCAAAACTACATGTGCTAATATTTTACGAAAAACAGTTTTTATGAACAAATCATGTATCCTGGTAGTTTGTTGTTTCACGTGACGACAAATGACGTTGAAGCACAAACCGTGCACGGAATTTCTTTTCGCAAATACCACATTCCAGAGGAGAATTCCCATTGCTGTTTTGCCTGAAAAATAAATTGAACAAGGAAATACAATACTGTAGATTTCAGATCTATTGAAATTAAAACACAAGTTTGCTATATATTAGTTCGATTATACATGTAATACTTCTTTTATGTAAAATATCTTTAACAAATTTTCTGTCAATTATAAATACAGGTTAATGGAGATGGGAACTTAGAATTGGGACTAAGAATTGAGACGAGAACTTGTCAGATTACACGGTTTGCATTAAGTAATTTCTTGGGCAAGATACACACAAGGCTAGTGCACACCATAGCAAAACATCGGCCATATTATTTCACTGATCTTCCAAAATCACAAAAAGCTAAAAATAAGTCTCTGTTTTGTGTCCAAACGTCGTTATACGTGATTAGAAATAGAATTATGAAATTCTGCGCTATCTGCTGCAAGTTTGAGGAAATTTATAATTTGCCTCTTCAACCAGTTGCACAATAAACATTCTCTGAGTGTTGGACACTATTTTTCCAGAAAAAGTTTGCAACAGAAATTGCTTGAAGTACAAGTTTGCAACAAAAACTAGCTTGAACAAGATTTATTTGGGTATAGCACTACCCCTAAAACATGCAGAGCCAAACGTTTAAAGAATTCTTCACAATTAGTTGTTTTGTCTCGTTTAAAGAATACCATAGAAACCCACTTACCTGATAAAAAAAAACAAGCGAACACGCAATGATTTCAGAAAATATCCGCCATTTTGTAAGTTTGCAACCATTTCGCTCGCTTGAACCAAGTGTACAACCACTTCACGTCCTGCCCCTTGGAAGACTGTTCATATTATTTTGATTCGTTACAATACGCGGCCGCCGGAAGAACTTTCCCTTATACTATATAGTGGAAACTTCTTGTGTTAAACTGCTAGCCCGATTTTAAAATAATTTCACACGAATTGCTTTTTCTGATTCGTCAAAAAACATGGTCGCCAAAGGGTGTGGTCACTTTTCATTAACAATTTCTTTAAACAACATCTCCTCCAAAACCACTGAATAGATTTTGATGAAACTTTACACAAATGACCCCTGTGTGTAGCCCTTTTTAAAAATTGTTCAAATGGTTCCGGTGCATTTAACATACATGTATGGGTCTTTTTGGTTAAAATATGTTTTCAGCTATCAGACTTTAAAAATCTGTTTCTCTAGAGCTTTAATTTTTGGCATGTGATATAAGTGTTTCTCTTTCTACCATACTTGACCAAATTATTGCCCTGAGGTCAAAAATGGCCACGCTCCTGTGTGTGACGTGTACTTACTATAGGCTTATATATAAGAAACTTTGCAAATCTTCTCTGATAATAAATAATAGCTAGAGCCTTGATATTTGGCGTGCAATATTAGAGTTGTACTGCCTACCGTAATTGTTCAAATTTATTGTCCTAGGTTCAAAATTTGTGTGACATGTATATTATATAGGCTAACATAGAAGAAACCTAACACTGTACTTGTACCATTACGGTATACATACACACTTGAAGCCCTGTACACAGTTGAGCACTTTTTGGTCAATGATCCTCTTGTTTTAGATTTACATTTGTCATCAGTGTGACGTCTGTTTTCAATGAAATGAAGCAAAACCTGGCAATCTTGATTCCTAACATAATGATATTGTCTTGGCCCACCCGCTTAGCTCAGTAGGAAGAGCGCAGATCTACGGATCGCGGGCTCGACCCCCGGGCGGGGCGTATGTTCTCCGTGAGGATTTGATAAAAAAAATTGTGCTGTGTTACGAATTCAGTTACATAAACCTAGAAAACCCCATGGTTTAGTCGTGCTTTTTTTACATAAAATGTTTGTGCCTCTTAGCTGTTTTATATTTAAGTAGCAAAGACAGTAGTTGTTTTTATAAAATGTCTTATAGATACCAGCTTTCAAGAGAAAGTAGGAAGGGCTGTATAAATTTATCTGCAGTTCGGCATCATACAAGCAATTGAAAAACGTTTTAAGGCGCTACATATTATTAAGCCTTTTAAAAATAGCTATTGTTTATGGCCAATATTACCCAGCTAAAATGATAGCATTGGGCCACCATTAATAGTTTCATTTTTGACTCATGTGTAGTTATGACCGCTTATTAATAGGCCTTGGGAGATTTGCTCCTCTTCCATATACGTCAACCGTATAACCTATTTACATTTATTGTCCCTTCGAGACATAAAAAAAACAAAAGATTTTTGAAAATATTGCGTTTTACTTTTTATGTTTATACTGCACTAATGAATTAAATATTATCTAGTAACTTTATATATTTTAGATTCAACATATCGTTGTAACTTATTTATCACAAATTGTAACAGAATGTAAAACGATTTTCCATTAGAACAAAAACTACAACATTTAGAAGGGATGATATAAAAATCCCTTAATGTGCCCGTTAGCATCTGTTTGAACAGTTGCAAACTGCTGTTGATTATCAAATTATTGGTTATAGAGAATTGTACTCTAGGACTGAAGCGTTTGATTTTACACAATATTCTCATGAATAAGGATCGTAAAATAGTATGTTTTCATTACATAAACCTTAACTTTGTACAATTATTCCGTTCAAATTAGAAAAAGCCACGCTCAATGAACGCATCCACCAATACAGGGCTCTACATGGAAATGTGGACAAATGTGTACAGACTGGGTTAATATAGTAAAGCACAAACATAATAATGCTATGACATTTGTTGATTTTATCATTTTGTAGTCATCTTTTGAGTTATCACTTTATAGTCCATGGTTGAGATATCCATTTTGTGTCTCATAGGTCAAGTTATTCATAGTCATCAGTCGAGTTATACTATTATAGAATTCGGCTGAGATATCCTTTGTATAGACATCTGTCGAGTGAGGCTTTTCTAGTCATCGGTGAGTTATACTGTTATATTCATCGGTTGAAGAATCTATATAATACCTCTTGAGGTTTACGTAAGAAAGGATTAATTCAATTTGTCAATTCAATGGTTATTCCACCTTCAATTTTCGGCTCATGTCGCGTTTCAACAATAAAAACTTGATTCAGATTTTAGTTTCAGTTTTCCTTCTACATACTGTACAAAATTTAGGAAGACCAATATATCAATGTTTCACACCAAAATACATAATGTCGGTAAATGAGACAGAATACGAGTATCATTAATAAGTTCTATGAAGGACAAAGCTTTCTGTAATTCCAAAAGAATCGGAAAACTATACAGAAAACAATATGTTTATGTCAAAATGCACTTAAAATACAGGGTTTCTCTAAAACTACACACCTTAATCCTATATCAAAACTGACACGCATAATTTTGAATGATGTTTGATTGAAAGAGGTTTGCAGTTATTTTATCCTGATGTTGTCATCATGTAAATCAGTAAATTTTATCAGTAAATCAGATCCCTGTTGAATTACACTGCAAGACAATAGGCTAAATATATCACAGGGTCAAGTTACTGTAAACTGTTTAATTTACTGGTAAACGCTTCCTTTATCTTCATGTTAACAGGAATGTGTCATATACTCTTTAGTTTGATATTTCAAACTCTTAAACCAACACTTTTTTAAAAGTCACCCTTGTTTTATATAAATATATACGAATTGAAGTACATTTTGTAACTATCATTTATGTACAATTTATCATAATATCGCATTTATATAGCACTATTTTCATACAAATGTACACGTTCAAAAATGCTCCAAAAATACAATTACAAACTCAAAAGAAAATTTAAGACTACCTTTCAATAATAATAAAACATGAAAGTAAAATGAAAAGAGATAACCAAACATACACACATATTAAAAACTTAAGCGACTGGCCTCACTAGGTAATAATTATACGCTTTTATATGATAAAAAAAGTCCAGTCAGTTTGCTAAATGTGTTCACTGTCTAATATCACCTTAAAAACTCATGATATTTAAATGCAATCATAAGTTATGAGATACTGTGAAAATGACACATTTGAAAGGTGATAACTAAATTTATATTTTGATGAACATGTTTCTTTGTTCCCTCTCTTATCTATTTCAATGACTAGTTCTGCATATTTAAGTTTGACATTCGTTCTAGAATTTAAGTAATCCAAGTAGTAATAAAGTCGTCATGATTACAGTTTACACTGACAAAGTAATTGTAATTATTATAAATCGATTACATATATAAACAAGAGTAATTATAATGTATACTGATTATATTTGAAGACAATGTAATAGTAATTAAATCGATTAAATTCTAATGTAATTATACGATGGTCTGCGTCCTAGTGATAACGCGAGTTGCCGTCTTTTGGACATATTGCAATGTGTCATATATGCAGTTTGTAATACTACTTAACAAGGCATAACAATAGTGTAATCGTGAGGTATCTCTGGTAAGATACCATCTGATATGACACACAGAGTTGATTTGCTGTTCCATATCCATATTGGTGTCTAATACTGTCCCAACATTCCTTACACATTGCGTTGATTTTATCACAGGGTCAACGACCTTCACCGATACGTGTGCTATGTTATGTGAATTTTTGCTTTGATGTGATTAACATTTAATTTACTTCTGCATTATCAGCATTTAGCTTCAGCCTGTTGCATTGTGCCCATTAGACAATTTCAGCTAGACAACCCTAATGCGGCGCAATGCTTCAAGCCTCATCTTCCATTGGCTTAAAGGACAGGTATAATTAGGAATCATTGGCGTAGAAATAATACACAGTCCTTGACGTCTGTAAATTGCATCAACGGATTAAGTCTATATGCTGTAGCTCTTTGGACCCAGAACTATCACTGAATTTTATCAACACTGGCGTTTATAACCCAACATTAAAGCACACAGACTGATAACGGTCGATTAGATATGAAGACATGCAATGCCATGTGCTTTCTCTGTGTCTCCGAAAGGATATTTGAGGTGATTTAACAACGTTTTGTGGTTGGTAGTGTCGACGGCTGCTGATATATCGAGTGGAAAACGGACTGTTATAGAGATTGGAGGATGTCATTCTTTACCTTTATAAAAAATGACTTAGGGATCATGGAGTCCACTCATATATTTACGTAATAGTGTTCCGCTTAAGCCGGTGCTAGGTGACGTGAGAGGTGTTGCACATTTCTTTACTTCTCATGAACAGACTCAGTCAAACCGAGTCTGCTATTATTCTGCTTGGTTGCATTCTATGCTTCCAAAGGATCTTTTTACAGATATTGAATGAAACTTTATGTATGCAGTCCTTGATGACGTTTGTTCTCATTCAAGCTTCGCTAAATACCCGACTTTACTGCCTTTTACAGGATCATTTCTAAATGCACTGGCGATAGGATACAGACCTGTATTTTTTGAGAATATTTGGTTCAATTTGGTTTCATGAGAGGGTCATATCTTCGCATTCTTAAACTCTTTTGGTTCAGAACTCGAATCCATTGATATATTTATAGTCTTTGTAAGCAAAAGCAAGAGTCATAAAGACTTTTCTTCAAAATCCATGTTGGTACTGGATCAAACTCACAGGACTTAATTTGAGATTATTGTATGATTTGTTTTACCTCTTCTTCCTTTTTCCAGTTACTAAATCATTAAGACAGCTCACTACTCACTGCTCTGTATAATCTAAGTCTTAGACAACTGATTTACAATTAGTTTGGCTATGCGAGATAATATAATTCATGATGAATGAAAACGTCACTAAACTTTTGTCCAAGTTCACTGGAGTGACAACCAGCATTTTGTCTGTCTCCTAGCAAATGTTTGGTTCTTTGTGGTTATGGAAACATGGCAATATTTAATATATGACCACGGATCCCGCATTACTAAAGAAAACTTGAATAATGATGTAGCAACAATGGTAAAGAAGATAGCAACATTGTGAAAAACTGTCCAGGATAGTCTATATACTTAACTTAGCTTAATTTTCTTGTGAATATTTGCATAATTAATTTTGGTTTCACAACGGATAGACTGATATAGATATAGGATGGTGTTTAGATGATTATCATCACATAGAAATGTCGAAGAAACCATAACACTATTCACGGTTTATCATTTTTCATTCAGTCACTAAATCAGAGACATTTAATTTTTTTAACTCGTTGCTAATATCATTGGTATTATAATGTTATTAATGAAGCAATTTCATATTGGCCTTGTTATTTGTCCAAGGGTTGTCGTATCGGCCCGAGGCCGTAGGCCGTAGGCCGAGGTCCAATACGACTGCCCGAGGACAAATAACTAGGCCAATATGAAATTGCTTCATTAATGATTATATTATTATTCAACTTTCGACTGTTGGCGGTAACAGTATAAGAACTCTGTGAGTTACCTTATTGCAGCTATGCGCGTTCAGGTGAAAAAACTTGACAAGTTGTTTAGACTTATTTTAGAAATCATAATCATTTTAGCCGGTAAAACAGATTTGTATGTAGGTACTTGAGAATAATTTTGAAAGATATTTTTGATGTGACATAATCAAGAGTAACTAGAACTTACCTTATTTTTGAATTCCTATTTATTTTCTTTAGGGAGCTATCTTAGCATTTGAACTGTGATAAAAACTTCTTTAAAAGTCATTTCCTTTTAGGATGCAGGCAACGAGACACAAAATTGTACACATATGTGTTGATCAAGATAATAGAACCAACCAAGCATAATTATACACTTCCATGCCTCGTTTAATTCTTAATCTTATCCGAAATTGTTTGCAGTTCACAACTGACACTCTTGTTCGCTAATTTATTCATCCACTTTCCAGCATTTGAATCGCTATTTATCATTGCACAAATAGTCCACACTATCAAAATGTCTGTTAAAGATGAGCCTCATCCTTTTAATTAATCTGAGTTTCCGTATTTTCACATTATTTTCCTTGACAACTGCCAGAATTTCTGACAGGAAACACTTGCATTTTACACAATACCGACTAAGCGAAAGTATCGTTGTAATCTATGAAAACGTACATCCCGCTCAATCATACTTGGTTATTAGATTTACATGAACATGTAAGATTTTTTTTGTCAAAATAAAAAAAAAATTGTAATCTATAACTCTGATGTAAAACAAAATGGCGTCTTTTAAAAATCTAACGGAAGTGACTTCTCCGTATTGGCCCTCTCTTTTGAACCAATCAAAATGCTTGAATTCCGTATTGACCCTGTTTTTCTCGTATTGGCCCTGTTTTTCTCATATTGGCTCAGTTATGTTTTGTATTAGCTCTGTCTGTATCATATGATGTTTGCAATTGATCTTATACAGTGTGTAATATTGTAAAGTTGAATAATAATGTATAATATTAACAAGTATCAAGTTATATCTGAGAAAAAACTTATATATCAATATATTGGTCAATTAAAACAATTCGCATTTGCTGTTATCTCATACGAATGTGCTGCCATTTAAGGCAGACAGTCAACAACAGGCTTCGTAATAAGCGCTTTTGGCCTTCAACTAATCGGTTTGCGCGCTGAAAATGATTTCAACTGCTAACTAACGTCTGCAATTTTTTTGTTTTTGTTAGGTGTAACGTCACTCCGACAAAATTATGGTTGTGCTCCAACGAGCCTTATTTTTATCACGGGCGTATTATCTCACATGACAGAATTCTATACCCGTAGCGAGGTCTCGAAATCATAGCGGTGAGAGTAAGTGATTCAAAGTCAGCGTAACCACTTGGCAAGGGATGCCTTCGAACATCTAGAAAAGGGGGATCATACCTTTCAGTGCGTAATGTGCGTTTGTTGCACACTATTTGATTTCTTGAATATATTTTACAGATGCCTTTTTCAAGTATGACCGAGTACGCGGATCATTGTCCTGTTTCTTTAAATAATGTATTTAAGACAATGTACACAGACCAAGTATTAACAGTATGTCGTTCAATATACTGTTTAGGCTTTATACTGTGTTGCAATACTTGATGAATGTTGTTGAGTCTAAGAAATAGACGTTTGTTCACATGGCAACTGAACAAACAAAGATATTTACATTATAAGATAAACGTTTGCAAAAATATTGTCGATGTCACAGAAATAAATGGTTGTACGAGAAAAACAAGTTTTGAGAAAACTAAAAACATATTTGTTTTGTTTTACAGATTTCTCACTACACCTATTACTACCCATAGCATATCGATCATCACAAATTTCTCAGGCTGAAGTTATTCAGGAAATTTCACAAACGCCTTCTTACAACCATTTGTAATGAAATGTCGTTACTGCCTCTTACGACCTAATTACTATAAAATATTGTGCACAATATAACATATGTTACCTTATAAGGTCGCAAGTGTAACAGATACAATTTTTATCATTCAATATTTCTGAAACTGACCAAATATGGATCATAATTAACAATTAAGAGATACGACCTTATTTAGTAACGAAATGTCATTTACGGCTTCTTTTTGTTGTGGGCCTGCTTTGCAAATGCGAGGCTCTGAGGCTGTGTTTGTAGTGCTCTGTGCTTCCGAGAAATCTACCTTTACCTATTATCTTCAATAAGCATAGACACATTAATTTATGTTCCGCTAATGGCCCTTTAAATGCAGGTTCCAAAATGAATAAGCTGTAATTGATAGTAAGTGACACTTAAAAGCATTTTAATTCTCGGGTGTCGATGTAAGAATGTTTTCCCCGTTTTCAGTAATATTTTGCTGGCAGGACAAGTATAAGAAAGGTCAAAGTTCATGGTTTATTGAGACATGTAGATTAATATGGCATGTAGGGGGAGTAAAACATTTTGCAATATTACACGGCAAACTTATAAATAAAAAAAATGTTTAAAAAGAAAATCAGACCTTTTTTAACTAAGCCATTCATCGCCTAAGCAGTTTTGAAATAAGAGTGATAAGTATTGAGACACTTAAATCGGTAGTCTGGTGGTTAAGGTGTAAGCCGCTCAACTCTGGCGTCGTGGTTTCGAACGTACTGAAGTCACGACCACATCTTATCATATGACACCAAAACTTTCATCACAACTGACTTAGGATATATGTAAGTTATAAATAGCATTATTTTGGTAAAATTGCAGTTTCCTGCATATATTGCTGATGTTTTTAATAAAACAAAGCACACTTTTTGATAATATTACTATCAGTTTGTCATATTCCCATAAATAAACTTACTAAGGTTACTAAACTTGATAAGTGCTTATAAGGAAAAAAATGCCTGGTGCAGATTTGGTTGTCTTAGATTATTTAAAAAATGCCAAACTCCTTTTTAGTACACATGTTTATCAAACATATAATGATGGCATTAAGGTTGGACGAAGGGCATTGTTGTCCCTGCTGAGAAAGGAAATAAGAACGATCAATACAAATACACAGGAATTCCGCTGATCACGACTTTAGCCAAGCTTACATTAATGAAATCAACCCGATTTGTGGTTTGAAAATACGGCAATTTTCAACGATATGCAATTAGGATATCGCAACATTAGAAGTACGGTGCATTATTTGTTTATTTTGCAAGGTTTGATGAAATATTTGTGTCCGAGAGAAACTCTCTTTATTGTGTCTTAATCGAATAAGGCTTTTGATAATACAATTGTTCAATGTGTATTTCAGTACCAATTGTTTGAAATCGATGTCAGAAGATAGATAGACATTCTTTATTTCCTTTCTTTAGAAGAGCACATACTATTCAAACAACAATGCAAATATAACATGTATACATATATAAGTATTGTAAACAGTAACAGTACCTACGTACTCGAATTCAGATATGCAATTCAAAACTTGCCTTTATACAAAAAGCAGATTAACACTGCATAAAAGCTACAAATGCTTTAGAGATAATCAGCATATTCACTTATAGCTTGAAGACCTGTAGGAACTCAGAAACAACTGAGTCTGTAGAATTAGCAATTATAATGCAGTAGGGTCGGAATATCATTCTTTTAACGGCGTACAGAAAATCTAATATTCGAACCAATTTTATGCCACGCATTTCATGGCTAGATCTTAATTTTTTCAATTAATTGACGAGTTTAGATAAAAAGAAAACTATTTTAAACATCTTTAAATACTCAAAGGAGGCATAGACAGTAGGAAATTACAGATAAAAGAATTATAAATGTTTATCTCAGCTGTTCAGGAGAATAGATATACAAACACATTTAGTTTGTCTTAAACGTTGTCGTATTTTCTCACGTTAGCTTTCGGCTGTGCATACACACATACAAATGAGAAGGTATACTACATCCTTAATCCGGATATATACTTACAAATATTCTGAATGTACATCTTGTTTCAAGCCTACTGAATATAGAGCATCAGTAGATTTCCCACTTGATACATATTCTTATATTTAACTGATACGCATTTATTTGATAATGCCATTTCTGAAGAAATACTATAAAGCTCGATGTGTGGTGTCTATTCTTTTAAGTCACATTGTCGAATGAGTTACGTGCAATTTAATGGATCTTGCCCATTGAAAGCGTGCGTTCTGATGCTACATCAGAATGTTGGCTTTTCCAAAGCTCGCCGGTAGTTGAGGAGTGTGTCGTCACAACTAATTAACAAACGGTCAATGTTTTTTACGAAATCAAAGCAACCCTAAACATAAATTCATCTTCGTTCTCAATTTACAAGTACGCCATTTCGGAGGTTGATTTTTCCTTTCTGACTAATATGCGTTTCTCCACTAATGCCTTACATCCTCTTTGAACTGGTGGTAGTCGGAGAGCATAAATAATCGGATCTGCAATAGTATTCAGCTGTAAAATTAGAAACAATATGTCGCCAATCAGTGTATTCTTCTGCAGGTTTTTCAAAATGTACGATTCAGTCTGCATGTAACTGTACACGTTGAATATTCCAATAGGTGTCCAAAAGAGCACGAACGTGCCAACGAATAGAGATGTTGTTACGAGGGCTTTAAAACTCCCGGAATCATAATGGTGGTACCGCCTCCTCTCATGCGTGGAAATAAGCTTGACAACTCGAATGTAGATCCTCGTATAGATCACGATAACCACGAGAAGGACGACAAAGATGAATCCCACGATACAAATTTCCGAATCGTATTCGTCAAAAGCAATTGCTCCACATAACGAATCGTTTTTGTTTTTGACTACAACACCGGCAAGAATTTCTAATGCAATTCCAAAAAGACTTGTAACCCAGATTCCTATGATGAAAAAGTTTCCTCTGAAGTTTGTCATTTTCCTCCTGTATAGCAAAGGTCTGAGAATGGCAAAATAGTGATCTACCGCGATCATTAGTAAATTTAGAAGAGTTGCAAGAAGTGCCAGATCGATAATCAACCTTTCCGCAACTGCGGAACAAAACGTTGACGTTTCCGTCATGTAAATTATTTTGCTGACCAGTGTAGGAACGACAATCAATGCATCAGAAACACATAAATTGATGATCAATTTTAGATGTGTAGACAATTTATTATGCAAATATAATATTGCAAAAATAGATAAACTATTTGCAAGTATACCTAAACCGCAGAGTACAATGGACGTTATCACAGGACTTACGGGTTTTGTATCTGCTTCGTATGGTGTATTGAAAAAGTCAAAGAGATCGTCTGTTAGGTTACCATATGTTTTTGTATCCAGTTGAGCCAAACTGTTGTTACTGTCTTGTATATTCATCGTAATGTCGGTCTTGCAATCCTAACTGAAAGTAAACAAACTATAACAAGTTAATTGCAAAGTTCGTAATAGCAGTGGTGTTCGAGTTATATTTATATGTTCCAGATTTTAGTTTAAATTAAACATTATTTCTATGGATGTGAAAATGTGTAGTAATAAGTGTTTCTTGAATATGATGAATATCATGAAGAGGTTAATTTGAATTTCGTTTTATTTTCACAACGTATAATAGAATTGATATAAGAACACATTCATACGTTTTCATAATCATTTCGCTAGGTAAATTAAGTTGAATTGAGAACGGTCAAATAAACATGAATTTGATACAAAAACAAGATAATACATTGAGGTAAGTTTTAGTTTTTGTATCATTGATTATTTTTCAGCACGTGAACTTCAGGCGAAATATATAAATTTGACGAAATTCAATAAAAGATAATTCGATCTTACACATGATGTAAAACAAATAAATAGCAAAACAGTTATTTGTCGATTTATTTCAAAGTTGTAATGAAAGAAAGTTCACAATTTTGCAGGTTAGTAAATATTTTAGCGTTAGGTAGGTTTAAAATATAAGTTGATTTTATACCGACTATTTTGTTCGATATCTTATCAAACAAACCTCGAACTGGAACGTTTTCGACAGTTTGAAGGTAGTAAAATTTAGATTTGTGTCACTAAGACTCACTTTGCCCTTGACTTTATTTAAAGTAAATCAATCAAAAAGTAATTTTTATTGGCCTCCTTTTTACCGAAACAGTATTGACACATAAGTAAAAAACAAATATGCAAAGCCAGTATGTAAGAAGACTTTGTTACTCTGGTGCCCTCTAGTTTGAAGTTTTGTGCTCTATTTACTGAGCTGAATTGTTTGGCTATAGCTTTATCTTAAATTATGGCCTTTTTTCAAAGTCTTTTTTTATTTTACCGATGTACCAGATTAATGCAATGACCTCAAATAGTAAATACAAATCCAGGATTATTTTCTCCTGTCCAGTAAGCTTATATCAAAGTGTTAATGTAGTTGTATTTTTGATTTGCAGGATGAGGAAAGGATTTACAGAAATAGGTCTTTACAAATATGTGAATGGGAATGAAGCTGAAGGAACCGATAGCTATCCTATCATTTAGCTGAAGGGATGCCAACGGAATAAAGAGCAATTGCACTGGTATGGACGTGTCTCTCCCTGTTGCACAAAAATGTCATGTTTCCAGACCTCATGACCTTAAAGTATGATTCAAACTACAAGTATGTGTCCAGAAAAATGTAATGTTAAGTCAACTGTGAGACATTTTTAGTGGAAGTGTGTTTTGCTGCCATGACAACAACTATGAAGTGCCTTGAGAAGAGCAGTTTTAATTGTCTTAAAACTACATACTATAACTTTGTTTATGAACTTTTCATAACTCCATTCATGAGATACTATGACATTCTTTCTGGATATTTATCCTTTGTTTTCGGGACATGACATAATATCATTAGCTTAGGAAACATTTTTTTCGAACAAAAGCTGCCTTTGAGGGCAGCATCTTCCACAAGTGGTAGAAAGCTGCAAATATTGGAGAAAATTGTGTTACCTGGCTAAGGTGTGTATTATTTTCATGATTGATCAAACGACATATAATTTTCTGTTCATAATTGTTTAAAAGGACATTTTTGTTTATATGAAATTAGCGAAAGCAGCTCACGTGCTTTTTGCAAAATATTGTTTTTTTTTGCAATGATAACATAAATATGGCTTTGATTTTGTTTACTTAATGTCGACAGCATGTTGTTTCTTTATATATTCTATTCAAACAAACTTAACTACGAAAGTATCTCGTTTATGTGATCACAAAACACTATATTACCACATACATCGCTTGAAAATGGCACTGTTGTTATGCAGACACACATATCAGAAAAGTTATCAGGAAATAATGTAATTCTCTTACAACGTCACATTATAAAACATGAAAAGATGTCTGTTTCTTTTATACATGATAATAGACTGTTTTTGGCGTTAAAACAAGTCTATATTCAATTTGAACAAATATTTGGACGTTCGGATTTGTTCAACGAAATGACAGAAATTAAGAAATAATATATCTCATCGGTGATTTGTCGCTGAATAAATCACTGTTTGGAGTTCAGATGCGAACGAATTATATCACGAGGGCGCAGTATCTTTTAAGTGATTTGTCGCTGAATAAATCACTGTTTGGAGTTCAGATGCGAACGAATTATATCACGAGGGCGCAGCCCGAGTGATATAATGCTACGCATCTGAACGACAAACAGTGATTTATTCAAGAGCAAATCACTAAATGAGATATATTATTTCGATTCTAACACGTTACTAAGGACTTTAAAGTACATCCTTGTCGGCATGCATTAAATATTTGCCCGTTTTCAATCGGGTTCTTTTCCAGCGCGCCGCTACGCCGCTTGACGCTATGACGTAATAGTTGTGACGTCAGAACAGTGAATTGTTGTTTAATAATTCACTGTATCCAGCCTTCTTTGTTTAATAGGAAAATGAATCGGATCGTGTTAGAATATTACTTTTTGTAAGGAACATGTGCATGTTTCCACGGTAACTTTAATTTGACTATAATTTGTTTTGCATATTTCTTGTTAATATTATTCAACTTAGTTAAACGGTATTATATATGTTGTAATACTTCTAGTTGAAATAATTGCATGAAAAAAACACTTTAGTACCACACAAAATTGCTTCAGTCTGGCAAGAGTTGTAATGGAGACAGACATATCAGGAATTTATGTATTTCTGAAACAATGTCGCATTAATTTTCATGAAATGAAGTCTCTTTCTTTTAAGTATGGAAGAAAACTGCTATTTGTGTAAACATTTTTGGAAAAGCGCTTTATATATTCAAATATTTCCAGAAAATGACAAAAATGTTATTTTTGTAAGAAAATGGTGTGTTGTTGCCACTGTAACGAAATCACAGATCATAATAACGTCTGAAAGTTTTGCAAACTCACAGTTGCTAATAAATCAATATTCTCGCCAGTTTGTCTTTCTTGTAGTTGCAAAAACATGTTTCTAAGAATTAAATTAATGTCCATGTTTTATCGTGTTATCGATATAAAACGAAGTCTTTTAGTTTTGTACATTAAAATGTCATTAAAATGTCATCAATCTTCATACAAAAAATCATTTCTAAGACTGCCAATAAACTAGGAAAAACATAAATGTGTACTTATTTTACATTCTAGATGCAAGTCGTGATTGGATACATAAAAGTACTATTACACACATTGTTGCCATAGAAACTACTTCTAGAATAAATTTGATTAGTACCTAACTGAATGGAAGAAAGAAACAATAAGAAATAAATTTCATTAATTGCATGTTGTTTTTGTATTATCATGTTTTTTGTGATGATATTGTTTCGTTAAGACATTCTGCTTCAATTTTGATAGATACAGTTAGACGAAAACAGTGTGACCGAAAATTGGTATAATTCAACGACAATTAGTGAGGCGTGACTTATCCGCTATCCTCGGCGTTTACCGCAGTATGGTATTGTTATGATCAAAAAGTACAGGCTCGCCTCGGTGTATAAACTTGATATATAATTCCTCCATGACAACGGTTTATTTCTGTTCTAAAATTTAAAACAATTATTCCGAACTTGTCCGTCTGTAAGATTAACAAAAATACCAATTTGACCTAAAATCTCATGCAATGTCGTATACATTTATTTATATTTATCGAATTTTAGTACAAAAAGGGGTATGTACGAAAATGATTGGGAGTGAAAAGAAAACCGCCGCCCACTATATCTATTACCTAATTTTAGCTATCCAGTAAAACTTTAGTAACCTGCAGAAAAACAGAATATCAAAGACAAATATTATAAATATTGATTTTATACATTGTATGGTAAAAAAATTATCGGACATAACTAGTTCGTTTTTGTCATATAATATCAAGTAAAAACGGAGAAAAAAAAGTTAACTTACTATTTTTGTATTAACTCAGGTGCCATATATGATTGTTTTACAAGAGAAAACATCCGGACAAACGTTATCCAATATTGATTTTTAAGATGTCGCAACTCCGCCAAAATTATAGAACTCAAAGGCCGACAACATGCACAACTGGCTTTAGTACCAAACCTTTCTGCAAATTTTGGTTCAATTCCACCAATATTTTAAGAGAAACAGTCTGAACAAATGCCTGAGCTTGATTTTGGCAGACTAACAGAAACACAACTGACAGTCGTAAGGACGAACGAAAGGAAAGATAAACAGACAGACAGACAGACAAAGACAAGACAAAATCAATATATCTCCCCTCATATTGGGAGACACAATTTTCTTCCTTGATATGACAGAAAAACAACACAGGTCCTACCTTATAACGACTTAAGTTATTTCGTTATTTTGTAAATTCCAACATTTATGTATACATGTATTTTGTTCAATTTTAGCTGATTTGGCTGAGGTTGTCAAATGGATAAAAGCGTATCATGGCAATGACTGATGTAATCATTTATTCTTTCAAATGACCGACGTCTTATTTGAAAATAATAGCTAAAATGAAGAAGAATAAGTCAAATATTGTAAAATCATTTAATTTCTTGGGCATGAAATTTCGTGGTTTTGGTCAAAACGGCAATTTCGTGGGGATATGATTTCGTGGATTTTAACCTTTAAACATAAAATGAATAGGAATTTGAATTGTTTGTTGGGATTAAATTTCGTGAATTGGCTCAACCACGAAATCCACTAAAATTAGTCGCCCATGAATATTAATGATTTCACATATTAATTTAGATATCTAATAAATAATGCTGGTTCCAATTATAATTATTTAAAAGTATTTTAGCATTTGGAGACTATTTTCGCAAGTTTTACTTCACTTATTGTGTAATTACATTATCAAACTTATTTACAATGTACATAACTCTCACGATTTTGAGTAAATTGTTTGAATATAATTTTAGTTATAACATTTCAAAATATAAATGTTAGATTGTATATATTTAATTTGATAGCTTAATATGATAATATGAAATAACTGCTATATAATATGAAATAAGGCACTGCCTCAATCGGAAATCGATCCGACTTCCAAAGTTGTTTGAATATAATTTTAGTTATAACATTTCAAAATATAAATGTTAGATTGTATATATTTAATTTGATAGCTTAATACGATAATATGAAATAACTGCCATATAATATGAAATAAGGCACTGCCTCAATCGGGAATCGATCCGACTTCCAAAGTTGTTTGAATATAATTTTAGTTATAACATTTCAAAATATAAATGTTAGATTGTATATGTTTAATTTCATAGCTTATGATAATATGAAATAACTGCTATATAATATGAAATAAGGCACTGCCTCAATCGGGAATCGATACAACTTCAAACTTATCCCATAACATCTGAAATGAACTGTCTAATGACAGCACGGAAGGACACAATTTTTACCTTGATAGTAAATATCCCATTCGGTATATCACATGTTACCGTAGAGGGATCGATCCTAATTTTCGTGCAGGAATATTGTCAAATAAGTTGTACTGATGTGCAAGATGTTGCGGTTCGGATAAGTTATGTGGACGCTTATTAGGCACAAAGAAAAAGTGTAATCTTCCAAAGATCTGAAGTCAGACGCTCTGTGCACGTGCCGGAAGGACACATTTTTAGCTCACCTGTCACATAGTGACAACAAGGTGAGCTTTTGTGATCACCCTTTGGCCGTCGTCCGTCGTCAGTCCGTGCGTCCGTGCGTGCGTCCGTGCGTCCGTCCGTCAACAATTTCTTGTCTGCACGATAGTGGTTTCATTTATGACTTTATTTTAACCAAACTTGCACACAACTTGTATCACCATAAGATCTCGGTTCCTTTCTTGAACTGGCCAGATCCCATTATAGGTTCCAGAGTTATGGCCCCTGAAAGGGCCAAAATTAGCTATTTTGAGCTTGTCTGCACGATAGTGGTTTCATTTATGACTTTATTACCAAACTTGCACACAACTTGTATCACCACAAGATATTGGTTCCTTTCTTGAAATGGCCAGATTCCATCATGGGTTCCAGAGTTATGGTCCCTTAAAGGTCCAAAATTTGCTATTTTGGCTTTTGCAGCCATATAGAGACTTCATTTATGGTTTTATTTGATACAATCTTCCAAAATATCTTCAACAACACCATTGATTTGATTTTAACCAAACTTGCACAAAACTTGTGTCACCATAAGATCTTGGTTCCTTTCTTGAACTGGCCAGATCCCATAATGAGTTCCAGAGTTATGGCCCCTGATAGGGCCGGAATTAGCTATTTTGACATTGTCTGCACAATAGCAGCTTCATTTATGATTTGAATTTAATCAAACTTGCACAAAACTTGTGTCACCATAAGATCTCGGTTCCTTTCTTGAACCGGCCAGATCCCATAATGGGTTCCAGAGTTATGGCCCCTGAAAGGGCTAAAATTGGCTATTTTGACCATGTCTGCACTATAGCAGCTTCATTTATGATTTGATTTTAACCAAACTTGCACACAACTTGTATCACCACAAGATATTTGTTCCTTTCTTGAACTGGCCAGATTCCATCACGGGTTCCAGAGTTATGGCCCCTGAAAGGTCCAAAATTTGCTATTTTGGCTTTTGCAGCCATATAGAGACTTCATTTATGGTTTTATTTGATACAATCTTATTTGATAAATCTTGGATTCCATGACAAATCAGATCCAATCGTAGGTTCCAGAGTTATTATATATCTGATTTCCTCCCCTGATTGTAATAAATATGGATTTATGTCAGTAAATACTTACAGGACTTATTTGAAATTTCATTGTTTTTATTAGTTGGACTGAGACAATCAGGGTAGATAACTATGTACTGATTTTATGTCAAATTACCTCCCTTTATTTCAAATTAAAATGGGTATATCTCCGTAACTAATGAAGATACTGATCTGAAATTTCATTTATGTCAACAGATTTATTTGGCAGATCCTTCTTTTGTTCACTTATATTTTTTTTTTAATTACTTCACATTTATGTTACTATATATAGCTTATTTTTAGTAAATTTTTTATTATTGGCCGTAGGGAAAAACTGAGACCACTTTTCTGTGGTACAACAAGGATGGTACCTCCAATTTATAGGTATATTTTGACATATCTATACCTTGTAAGAATGTTTTTCTTTTTTTTTGTTAAATTTCTTCCCTTTGTTGTTCCTGTCCTTTGGACTTAGATATTTTTTCTGAGGACCTTCTTGTCCTCAAGTGTAGTGATAACAGGTGAGCGAAATAGGGCCATCATGGCCCCCTTGTTTAATTTGATAGTATACATCTCCTTCGGTATATCGCATGTTACCGTAGAGGGATCGATCCGCGAAATGACGAAAATCGGTAGGATCGATTCCCTATAATATAATATGAATTAAGGCCCCGCCTAGCATGGGGATTTATCTTTTATATATCCACTTACAAAGAAATATTCAACACTCAAAAAAAAGTGAAACTTCGCTCTAAACAGTGTGAAGTTTACATTTAGTGTCATCATACCTCTTACAGCGAATATCATACTTTGCTAAATTTTACTGGAAGCCGTGACGATGACGTCATTCATCGCGTTCTCGCACTGGATTTAGGATTTTTTGTTTGTTTGTTTGCACTCCACGCAGAAACTTGACGGCATTTACACTTTCTTGCTATTTTAACAGTGTTTTTCAGTTGCATGTACAATTTTCATTACGAAAAAGAAGTAAAAGTATCATGTTGCGCGGTTTACGAATTTTCTGTGACTGATTCGGGGTGCTCAGATATTCATGCAGACAACCAGTCTGTAGTGTGTACATAAACCAGAACCGGAAAACATCGAAAAATGTTTCAGTATATGCAGACAACAAAGACGAATAACTATATATGGACGTTACCGTCTCGGGAATTTTCATCCCCTATTAAATAACTGCTAAATATATATCTAAAAATAGACTACAGTTTCCGTACCATTCCGCCATTATCTGCCCATAACCAATTATGATAAAGGTCACTAACTGAAAAACTTCTTTGTTTCGTATTAAGATGCCCTCCCATATCTTATGTAAGTAACTTTACCGATCATCGCGTTTTCCTACACCTACATTTCATCAAAGTTCTGATGAAAGAAATAGAAAGAAAATAGATGATGAAACAGTTCCTAGTGAAATGCCAGTCAGTGGTCTACTAACCTAAAAAAGATGGGTTTTTACTCTTGTCTGCACATGAAACCCGTACTTTCGGTTCCAACCTGCAAAACTTGTGATCGTTGGAGTATGACAATGAAAACCATATTATTTCATGCAGAATGCATTCTAGCAGTCCAAAGTATTATTTACACCCGATTCAGTTGAAATTCGCAATAACGCCGCATTTAATTGAAAAAATGCTCTTTATTTTATCTGGACTTTTTTCGACTACATCACAGAAGCTTATAATATTCTTTTTTATTAAATGCTAGCTATTCATGCTAAAACGACCCAATATCTCCCTTCTTTACCTATTGTAGACCACGTCAATTCGACCAACGCCTCCTATACTTAAAACAACGCTAACGTCGAAACTTTATTTCACTAGCGTATTACAAAACTTTATGTAATGGCTTCATTTCACGCCCCAAACGTCAAACATTTTGAATTAAAGATTGCAAATCTATGCCATGGCATAATGATAGATTTACGTGCCTTGGCAAATACTACTTTTCATAAAAAATATTGAGCTGATTTTCAATTAAATCATACTAACTTACAAACATATTTTATACAATAGCATTCACTTTTGTAATACATACATAACTATATGCCGAATCATGGCAAAAATATAACCGGCAAATAATTTATAAAAGCGCTGATAAGAACACATGTAACTAAGCGTTTTTGATTCCAAACATGTATCCACAATATCTTTAAATTTGAATGTCAATCATTCTCTTAAGTTCTATTAATAGAAGTAGAATCCGTAAATTATTATTATTCCAAATCAAATATCTCTATAACAACTGCATATGTACCTAGATCACTAAAGTATTACATATCACATAAGAGAAATGCCAAAAAAGTTAAGATCAGACTGAAACAATATATCACTTAAGCATCCTAATATGCCATCTGACCTCTACAGGATCGTAAGCAATCCAGCGCGGTCGATCCTCTTCGTGAGATTTCTTTTAAATATTTAACATTAACTTCCAAACCCAAGACATAAAGTCTGAGTGCATGCAAATTTAAATAGTTCCGCTTCCTCTACTTAATCTCCCCGATTTATTTCTTATAAAATATGTATTGTCTGTTGACGGTACTTATTCTTAATTTTCCTTGGCCTTCAGCAGTTGTTCGCATTCCTCTTACTCTACCGTACTCTCGGATTACTCTCGCGGAAATAATGGTAAAAAGTCTGCACATTGAATTTATTAAACTGACTGATGACATAAATATAAAACCCGTCTACTATATTTTTCGTTACAATTTCATTTTGTTGCGGGTCTGCTTTGTATTGCATGGCTCTATGGCTGTTTTGGGTGCTCTGTGCTTCCGGGAAATCTACCCTTACCTTTTATCTTTGATAAAATATTCGGCACAGCATTGTATTCCACTCGACGTTTAATTATATCTATTTTCGCGAAATTATAAGCTTTTACATCAATTACTCATTTTTCTTTCATCTAGCCTTGGTAAAAATATGCCAAAGTCTTGCCATGGCAAGGCAATGGCAAAATACTGCCGTAGAAAGTCATTGCAATCCTTGACAACACATTGCCATAACAAGCAAGATACAGCCATGTTACGAATTGTCCATGGCAAATATTCTTATTTCAAGTTTTGAAATTGGAAATTCTAAGCATTGTCTAAACGGTCCATAAATACTCGCGTTACTGGTAAATCTACTTGTCGGCGTCTGAAACATATATCTTTAAAGGTCAACTGCCAAAAATCATATATGGGTATATGAATTAGAAGTAATTTTTTACAGTAAACACGATAAACAAACTCAAAAAGTAAAAAAAAAAAATCATTATATTGCAAAAAATGATGATTTTGTAAATCGTTTTTTTCCGTAGCGCGCTCGTTAATTTCGGCCGCTCTTTCCGATGATGACGTAGGAATATCCCCAGCGTAATTGACCTCGCGACCTGTTCACTCGCATGTGTAATTTTCCCGCGGATACATCATTTACAACACAGTGTCATTTGTGATTTTACATATTTTGTGTGACAGTGATTCAGTCTGGACATTGTTGTTAAAGTGAAAACAGTTTTTTTTAATCTACGTGCGTTAAACAGAAGAACAAATCATGGTGCACTGTGTTGCATTTGGGTGCAACAACAAAAGTGACGATGGGACGAAAGGGTTCTTCCTCTTTCCGAAGGACGAGTATTTACGTCAAAAATGGACGAATAATTTGAATTCTCTGAGAAGTGTGGATGGGAAGTTAGTTCCGTTTGTGCCAAGTAAGACTTCTCGTGTATGCCTAAGACACTTTACCGATGACAGTTTTGTGCATTCGCCAAGTGTAATGAAATCAGTTGGGTTGACACTAAAACTACAATTAGTGAAAGGGGCAGTGCCAACTGTTTTTCCTGAGACAGTTTCCTACAAGGAAAACAGGAAACCAGTTTCCAACTGTCTGGGTCCAGCAAAGAGAAAAAGGATCACCTATGGTGCCTTCTAGAAAAGGAACCGTAAAGCGGTAAGCATGTAATTCAATCAAATTTAGATTACTGAGAATGAAGTTACTTAGTCGAACTAATCCGACACAAACAGTTGCATTTTATAATTTGTGGAATTAATCTGACGTATAGTATGTTTCGTATTATGATGGTCAAACTGTAACGGTGACTGCAAACGTCAGAAATTAAAAAGCAGCCACTCGGCGACAAATAGTAAGCTTTTCTACCATGAAGTCGGTGTAGGTCTATTGCAGGTAAATAATTTTTATGAGTGCAAAATGTAGTAGTCTTCCGACTCATCAGGAATCCTTATTTTATGATATTGCCATCCCTCTCAGCAAGTCACAGTAATTTGACATTCAGATTGTTTTGTATAATATATTTGTGGCAATCTGAAAAAAAATATCTCAACATTCCCTAGGATCGTGTCAGATTTGTTGGACTACATATGAAAATTACAATACTTAGTCGACTATTATTAGCTGGTACTTTTGATCAGGTCTGACCTAATTATCCCCGACTGTATCTTTTTTTTATAATTTTCTTAGGATTATTTCTCACCACCACATTTATAGGAGACGCGCATGCAGTTCTGGATTAAAGCACTATAAATAGATTAAGAATTCCACTTGTTTCCTGTCATTTGTATATGAGATACATCAAGAGCAAATTAACATAACATTTGAAATCATCTCCCAGTTTCAAAAATAAAATATAACTATAGTCCTCTTTGTGAATACCGTTCTCATTATATCCGTATTGATAACTCAAAGGGACCTCCTAAGCCAGCCCTGTAGTGGTTGTCTAGAGGTGTGGTAACCGGACCCCCTAGTCAAGTTGCGTTTTAGAATTAAAATGAGAAACATTGATGTTTGACAGGACTATCAAATTAATGTAGTAATTTATTTTAGAAAAAAAGAAAGGGCTTTAGGAATAAGGTACCATCAATGAATAAAAAGGACAAAATACATCCAGAAAAAGAAACTATACAGATGTATAACTGGTATATTTTGAAATAAAAACTAATTTTTCAAATTTGAATAGTTTCTTCATACCAAAATTACACTTGAAGATCTTCACGTGATAAGTTTTTTTTTTTATCAACCAACCTTAAGTCAGTAGTCTCACAATAGCAGCTTGAAAGGCGATATCTTCTGCGTGTCAGTTGCATTATAACATTCCAGTTTGGCACTCGGGCTAAATTTGATTCAGTCTTATGGTGTAACCAACATTTTGTAAACTTTATGCTGTTTTTCGAGTTAGTCAGTTATCAGTATTTCCATTGACAATTTTTGCTGTTTTTCAAGTTAAGTCAGTTATCAATATTTCCAATGACACTTTAATTTCACAAACAAAATTGTTAATTACAGGCGAACATGAATTTCGTGCAAAATGGCTATTGTGGGACTACTGATGTCACGGTTGATTAAAATTTATGAAATTTTACAGGGGAAGTTCTTCAAGTGAAATGTGATATGAAAAACACAAGTGATTTATAAGTTTTTTATGCCCCCACTTTGGGGGGCATATAGATTTGCTGTTGTCCGTCCATCCGAAAATGTTGTGTCGCGCGTAGCTCTGAAAGTATTTGACGTAGAGTCACAAAACTTTACAGGAATGTTGGTCAGCATGTGTAGCTGTGCACCTGGGGTTTCGCGTCCGGATTCATTCAGTCGTGTAGAAGTTATGGCCCCTGACTTAGTAAAAAATTGGTCATTTTAATGTTGTGTAGCGCATAGCTCCAAAAGTATTTGACCTAGAATCACCAAAGTTTACAGGAATGTTAGTCAGCATGTGTAGTTGTGCACCTGGGGTTTCGCGTCCGGATTCATTCAGTCTTGTAGAAGTTATGGCTCCTGACTTTGTAAAAATTGGTCATTTTAATGTTGTGTCGTGCCTAGCTCCAAAAGTATATGACCTAGAGTCACAAAACTTTACAGGCATGTTGGTCAGCATGTGTAGTTGTGCACCTGGGATTTCGCGTCCGGATTCATCCAGTCATGTAGGAGTTATGGCCCCTGACTTAGTAAAAAAATGGTCATTTTAATGTTGTGTCGCGCATAGCCCCAAAAGTATTTGACCTAGAATCACCAAAGTTTACAGGAATGTTGGTCAGCATGTGTAGTTGTGCACCTGGGGTTTCGCATCCAGATTCATTCAGTATTGTAGGAGTTCTGGCCCCTGACTACTGTCCATTCATGGACCAGCAATTTATATTAGAAGTTATTTGACAATTATAGATCACAAAGTTTTGTGTGGAATGGATGCAATGAAAGGGATATGTTTCTAACAATTTGATATTTAGAGACGAAATAATGTAATTGTTTATTTAAGAGGACATTTTTACTTGATTTTAATTAAACTGAAAAGCGAATAACAACTGTATTACATTTAATTTCATGTTCACTTATTAAACACTTCAAAACAAAAACATTTTCTTATATGTAACATTGAAAAGTCTACTTTTGTGGTTATTTCAGACTATATTGATGATCTGAATACAGAGCTCATTCGACTGCGCAAGACGTACAACTCTCACAGGAAAGCACAGGATGCTGCTCATAAACTGTATATCTCACCACCACCACTTTCGTCAGGAGCAAGCCATGTTTTGAAGTCAGATGCGATTCTCGCTCACAGGTCCAGATTTTCAGGACAATGAAATAATTATAAGTTCCGAGCATATCTGTACCCAGTGTATTCCTCAGAAGGGAAGTTAGCTCTGATAGCAGTAACTGCACAGGAAGGTAACACACGTCTGTCATGTTTTGCGAGACGATGCCAAATCCAACGTGCCAGTCTGCGATAGGCCACATATCTGTATGTTCTGAAATGAACAGAAAAATGATTAGACATTTTCAAATGTTATTGGCAACTTTCAATAAGACAGATGTTTTTTCTTTCATTTCAAGGTTTGTGTTACTAAATATATAGAATAATGTTTCTTTCAGTAATAGTCTGGTGCCCTCGAGAAGCATTCAGATTTCACGTATGTGCTTTTTCTACCACAAGGGAGAAACTTTTTTTTCGGTTTGGTTTTTACACGAAATGTACTTTTAACATTAAACTTGATCTGACTTTTTTTGTACTTTCCTGTTGTTAAAAAATGTTGCAAGAAGTTACATTAATGGATGACTGCAGACCTGTCATGTAATAACAAATTGTTTTAAATGTTAGTAAATACATTTTTGCCAAACTGTTGTTATGTAAATAAATTGTTGTTATGTAAACACAGTTGCCAAACTGTTATGTAAATACATTGTTGCCAAACTGTTGTTATGTAAATAAGTTGTTGTTATGTAAATGAATTGTTGCCAAACTGTTGTTATGTAAATAAATTGTTGCTAAACTGTAATGTTAATAAGTTGTTGTCACACTGTTATTTATATGTAAATATATTATTTTCATTTATGATTGATCTTGTTTACTTATTTATATTTGTAAACCTAGGTATTTACATGTCCATCTTTCAATGTGGACAGTACCAGAACTATTAAAAGCGATGCATACAAAACTGATACTGACTAGATAAGAATCAGTGCAAATCATGATCAGACTGCACAGCTTCAATTGTGTCCAGCATGATGCGGGTTAAAATACATGTTTATCAAGATCATATCAAGTATTCTATAAAATAGTTCTTGTATGTAACCTGTTATGTCAATCCAAATGGCCATTCAACATTCCAAAAGCAAGAACTTCCATGCAGTAGTAATTGGAGTAAAATGACTGCAGTACTTCCAGTTACATTGTATAAACCATACTGTTCAAGACAACATACATTGCACTACCTGTATTTTATATGACTCTTCTTAGTTTATTCAAAGAGCTATAAAAATAATATTTTATACTTCTTTGGTTTATTTAATGGTCTCACTTTAGGAGAAAAACTTACTCATGAACAGGTTCCTCATCTCCAATAGGCCCATTCCGTTGTAGAAATTCATAGAAGGACACTTCCACAACATCTCTGTTCAAGCAGTTTCCAACAAAACCAGGGTGTTGGGTTATACATGTAAAACCATCGAGTTTCTCGGCTAGGTCTGGAAACTCGTGGTAACATTTACACTCTATGCCAGTCTGCATTGCACTGCAGTTTCTACATTCACACCTGAAAATTCAAATGAACATGTCAGAATGAAAAGAATAAAGACGTCGGAGTGCTTTATCATCTAATTTACCACGGTTCGTCATTCATGAAATGCTGCAGTATTTAACCACTCAATCAGGCTAAAACCCTAGTAGTTCTATTTTATGCAAGCATATGAATTCTGAACCATGGTAAATTAGACGATAAAACACTTGAAGATCTTTATTATTTATATAACACACAGTCTATTATTTATATAACACACGGTCTATTATTTATATATTGTGTGGCTGACTGCAGAGTCCAGTTTGACAAATGCTTGCATATTGTACTATCAACAGACTATCAACTCCAATAATGTAAACTAGCTGTTTTTATTTAGTGACAAAGACTGTCACAAACAAATGTTTAACATTAGGTATATGGGCATTTTCTCAAACAAAGTTTGGCGTCCAGCCCGAAATATAGGGTCCATAGACATGTCTTGTAGAATAGCATACAATTAGTATGTGACACCTGCCGCTTAACAAGCTGAATATTTTTTTTAATGTAACCGAAACTGAAACATAGATTATCTACTCTATGTTCTGCAATTATGCGTATCAGGTTATTACCAATCGAGATTTTCCAGTCGTTCGTTTTCCCCGGCTCGAAATGTTCCTCAGGCTCAGAATCTTCCTCGCTTGAAACGATTTCATCGTTCTCAGTAGCAGGTTCTGGTTCGTACATATACGGCTGCACAACGAAAACATCTTCCAACCCAAATTCATGCGAAGCTTCGTCTATTGTCAGATAATTTGATAAATAAAGTGATATTGGCCTATATTCTACGTTGATTAGGAAGTAAATAAATCAGCTGGGGATAAATGTACGTCACTTCCGGTTCAGAGGTCAATCACAATGAAAGGGAGTTAACTCGTACTTCGGTGTGATTTATTGGTTTTTGTATGAGTTATACACAGTACTACATAATGATAATATTTTACTAACGGTATTGTTGAGAATCAATTTAATTCATATCACTCTTGATAAATAATAATGAAAATATGCGTTGTAAAAGGGTGGCCACTGACCTTTAATGCACAGAGCGTCTGTCTGCCTAGATTGATGTAATGTCCAAATTGACTTTAGTAACAAAGGACAATTTTGTATAACTGTTGAATAAAATAAACTTTGTAGGTATTTATATTTATTATTTATATATGATGATTATAAAAATAAGGACTTCCACAATGTGAAATAAATGAATGCTAGAACTAAACATCCAAGCTCCTTAGGGACGACCGTATGTAGAAATCAACCTGCCAGAGGTGTCAAAAGTCATTTAAAATGTGGACGGCAATCTATTCGTGGTTGGCAAAGAAATATTCGGTTATGAAACGCTTTTCTCACTAATTTTATTTATGCCTAGCCTCTTACTAAATAAGAAGCCCGCGAGTTCGATCCCCGGGCGGAGTGTTCTCTGTGTCGAGTTGAAAAAAGACTTTGTGCCTGAAATCATTCGTCCTCCACTCTGGGGAAGTTGGCAGTTACTTGCGGAGAACAGGTTTGTTCTGGTACAGAATCCAGAAACACCGCCTTTACATGACTGATCTGTTGAAAAACGGCATTAAACCCAAAACAAACAAAAAACCAAACTTACTAAAGATATGCATCCGCTTAATTAAGGTCAACCATTTGCAGGCTTCATTAGGTGGGACATATTTTTGTAACAATTTAGAGATTACCTCGTTATCCTTCCTGCAGATGCGATGACATGTTGTGTATATTCACATTTTGCCATAAATTTGGAGGGCACCGTTTTTTGAAAATCAATTTACAGTTTTGTATAAAATGGTGTGAATATTCGCTCTATGAATATAACTTGTACTTGAGTAAAAAAAAAATAGAAATCTGATACTTCATAGTTATTTTGCCATATTACACAATATTCAAACATGCACTTAATTCTTATTTTTTTTATTCTTTTATAAATTAAAAACCATTTTAAACATATAGCGTTTGTACATTATATTACTTTTTATTCTTACAACATTTAAGATCACCTTCACATGTTCATAATGTTACATACTTTATTGCTTTTATAAACTGCGCACGAACCGCAGTTATATCAACAAATAAATCCACATGTCAGACAACTATCACCAATATGAATTATTACCGTCATTTAATGGTACATTTTTAAGTTTTAATGTCCTAAATTTCTCATGGAAAATTTGTACACATGAGTTTAGGGTTTCCCATACAAACAAAATAAGGGCTGGAAGCCGACCGACAGACCATGTGTAGGCCAATGTCTTGGAGATACTTTTGACCAACCTAAATCATGTCATAGATTGCTTTGAAATGATCTTATTTCTGCTTTCATGTGTATATCATTTAAATGTTGAAATTAGAGAAAAAAAAACTTAATTTCAAAATAATGATTGTTTTTCCTGTAAAATAATACAATAAAGATATTAATGAACACATAGCGATGATTGAGTCGTGGAAATAATAAAGTGACAGAATTAAACAGTAAGTTTCATTTGTAAGGGTTGTTATCCTGCTTCCAGCATTTGCAAAAGGTCACATATTATTCAAAAATCTTATTTAACTAGGAAAATGTAAAGCACTTCTAAAAATAATGCAGCATAACAGTACATTGGTTTAGTAAAAACTATTGCTGTGAATACGGCGGGTCTTTTTTACCTTACTTCTTCAATCTGCTGCACAATCGTATGCTTTCAACAGGCATTGTAGAGACTTACCCTAAACCTTCTTTACACAAGGAAAACAATCTGTTTAAATAGTGAAATTGTTTAGTGAACACCGTTTGTTAATCCTAATCCTGCCCATGTTATTTCAGTGCAACTTATCTATGTTAAATGCCATGCATGATAACACAGTTATGCATCTAACAGTCTTGAAATTGATTTCTTCGATTTTCTCAAATTTCTAGATATTTTTCCCATACTTTGACGCATATGTATTGGTAGTTGAGACTGTTCTCTTTCCAGCAGTAGCCTTTTTGATATATTTCACCTTGTGAAATTCTGTGGGTTTTGGCTTATTTAAAAAAAATCGTGTTTGCTGACAAAATTCACCACAGAAAATGCCCCACGTTCCCTAGGGCAATCAATTATTTGATCTTTACATAGTTTTGTATTCAGATTGCTAATCCATGTGGCAAGTATGCATGCTTTTTCCATGGTTAGAGGTAAAAAGTGCATAGTTTGCATGAGGTTCTAGATCAATACCCACCTAAGCCTATCATAAAGTCTTTGCGGAGTTGTCTATATTTTTTCTAAATATTTTACCCGGGATCATTTTTTCAGCTCAAATAACTCTTTTTCAGGAAATGATATTTTAATATTTTTTTCAGTCCTTGTATTTTGATGTAGTTAACTACATATATATATAATATAGATAGCTCCTACTTGAAAGTTTGTATTTTAGTTACAATGCCTAGGCATTGAAACTAGATATTCAAGGTTTGCATTAAGACAAATGAACACTTTGAAATTTCATATACTATTGTATTTTGCAATCAAGTCATCCGTAAAATTACGTGGGTGATAAACGTACAATCCAATTCCCGCATGGAATACATTTAAATGGGTTTCGCGACAGAAATGACGAAAGTCACGTAGGTAAATTTATGTCTTTGCTCAATAAATGTTCTCGTAAAAAGCAAAAATACAAAATATCATGCGTGTGAAATATCTGGTTTAATTTGTTATTTAAGATTTGGTTCTATTATAACAAAACTTTGTCGACACGAAGGGTGAAAAAAAAATGAAATGAAAAAAAGGTAATTTCTGATCTCCTCATGTACCTGGATTGAGGACAACAGACGTTTCTAATAATGAAGTAACTGCAAAACAGTAACGAATATCACATTTATTTGCTTCTAGACCTGCTCATGTTGAATAAACCGGCAAAACGTTTTCGGGAATTGAGTTTCGACCCCGGGAATGCAGTTGCCAGTAAACATTGTAAAGTAAAACTTTCCTACCACGCAAGTGACTGCAAAACAATTTTGTATCTATATTGCTACTTAATATTGTATCATTTCAATTAATTTTATTGCCTAAATTATCTGCAGAAGAATTAGACCATGTTTTGAACACGTTCCGTGATAATTAAATACCCGTTTTGTATCATTATCAGTATCCAAACGGTGATGTGGACCTCCAAAATGTTATAATAATCATGATGCAAAAATAGGCATGAAGAAAATATTCTTAATTCCTACATTTAAAATCCATTTGTTACCACTTTGCATATCATTTGCGTAATTATAAGACAAATAACAGACAAAAAATGGTACAACGTTTTAAGTTATGGACTAAATTGACCAAATGCCGTTGGCTGCATGTACACAACTCTGATATTGCGGGATTAATTTAGCAGCGTTTACCAACAATAGTATTAGCAAAGTCATTATAGAAATATTTTCGATGAAATTAATCTATATACTCCAACTTATATCTTTTTACTTTCCACTTTAGATATACTGTGATATATGGTTATTCTTATAACAACGGCCTTGAAAGGATCAAAATTTCCGTCATGTATTTGTCGCCCGGTTCCATACTATATTCAAAAATTCTAAAACAATAGAAAATTAGAAACCATCTTCACAAGAAGTGCAAGCCTGGAGTTGAAAAATGTTATGTCTTAAAATTGTGCTTTCTTTACAAAAGAGATTTGAGATTTACTGACATTTCTTGCCGATGAAGGTGATGAAGATGATGAACCCAAGGAAGAAAAACAAAATGTTGAAGATAAATGCTTTAAATAATATCTGTGATTAATACTAAGTATACCATAAAATGGAGAAAGAGTATAATTATTTTAAACAAACTATCAATCTTTGTAACGTAAAAATTAAATTTAACTGAAGCAGGCAGATGCTGGATTTCTTTTGTCATTCATTTCACTTAAAATCATAAAACAATCTACTTATAGGTGCTTTATGCCTTATCAAGTTATTGAAATTTATGCAAATGGCTAATTCAGCTATCTTGTTAGAAAGGTCAACTAAAACTCTTATTATCTACAGTAATTTGAAAGTTTATGTCAGTGGTTTCCAAACCTCTTGCGCAATATAATGTTTTGCTCAGATTTCTAGATGTTCTTGTGTCGTCATTTATATGTAAGAACACATATGACTGCCCAAAACAAAATGTTGTTAATTTCAAACTAGAATGACTGATTGATTTCAATTTTACGGAGAAATCGCTTAAATACTGAAAAGATATATTCACAATATTGACGCGATTTTTTGCGAAAAGTTATAAAATTTCATTTGCAGTTATGTTTGTTTTTACATTTAAAGCGTATTCCCAGCTGGAAAAAATCAGCTTTTCAATTATATTTATTTCATAGTCAGAGGCATGTCTGTTTTAGTCTTGTATTGGAAAATACATACTAGTATGAATTCGTAGACATAGTTACAACACTATGAATGTTTATCCTTTTAATAATTCTAAACATGACCATACTGCCACATGTTGTTTATTTTAAACTGATATAAATGCAAAACAAAACTTACCATAGGCTATTGTATTCTTTCTTAACAGCAGGATTACATCAAAACATATAAATTGTACATAAAAGCTTCAATAAAATTCATAATAAATTTTCCAACACTGTTGATCAAACTAGAAAAACAGATTTTATTTCTTCACTTATACAAATATCAACTGTCGAATTTATTTAAAAAAAAAATGTACTTAAACCTAAGTTTTTGTTTATATTTTAATCAAACAAAAGCGTCGTCAAAATTCTTAAATCATTCCTAAATGTGCAATAAATTGTTTCATGAAATTATTACCTTAAAAAATTATTCCAATTTCCACTTCTCTTGTTCAATGAATAGCTTCTAAATCATAGCGACGTGCTGAAATGAGCTCATTGGAATCACGTAGACTGTTATTTACAGGGAAAACCAATGAGCGTGCGTGTTATTCTGCTTACGGAATGGATAGGCAGACATCGCAGCAAAATCCCAAAACATACTTCAGAATTGAGCACGTTTGCGTCAAAGCACGAAACTATGTAGACAGATATATTAAAATGAATCAACCTTTCGCAAGCGGACGCGATTCAGTTGCGTCTTTTCATAAGAAGGTTAGGAAAAGTGGAAAACTCTGACATCTCTGGCTAACGCCTCCATCCCCATAGCAACCGCCTCGGTAGCCTTGTGGTAGAGCGTCCGCTTCAAGTGCGGGCGGTCGTGGGTTCAATCCCTGACCGCGTCATACCAAAGACGTAAAAAAATGGTAGCTTCCTCGCTTGGCGCTCAGCATTAAGAGGATAGTACTAGGACTGGTCAGCCCGGTGTCAGTATAATGTGACTGGGTGGGATATCATGTCATGTGTCTACGGCGTGATATTTCAGTGAGGCACTATAAAGTTGTGCTCACTGCTACAAGTAGACACCGTCGTTCATGTGACTAAAAGATTGTTGAGAAAGACGTTAAACCCGAACGCACACAC
The DNA here is from genome assembly GCF_021730395.1 of Mercenaria mercenaria. Taxonomy (NCBI): domain Eukaryota; kingdom Metazoa; phylum Mollusca; class Bivalvia; order Venerida; family Veneridae; genus Mercenaria; species Mercenaria mercenaria. The sequence continues at coordinate 44,689,427 of NC_069376.1, read as the reverse complement.
ACACACACACCACCACCCCCATAGCACTGGCTAAAGAACTCTTAACTTATATTATCATTAAAAAACTACATGATCCAAAACAGTCTAAAAATATTTAAAAACAATCATTATCAGAAGCAGGATATTAAAGAATCTTTAGTAAAGAGAAGACAAACACTTGTTTTCCTCGTTTTATCAGGCGTCTGCTGACTTAATATTGCCAGATACTAACCACGTGGTTCTTGATTGTGTGTTGAAGCAAATTAATGACGGACAATAAATGTTGCAGTTAGAAGAAGAGTGGGGAAATTAATGTCCTGTAATTAGAAAGTTGTCATGAAGTTATATCTTAAGGCGCTTATTATTATAATAACAACATAAAGTTTAGGTTTAGCTTATCTGTTATAATTCGTGCCAAAGGTTAGTTTTTTGCAAAAGTTAATCAGCGGCCTGTTCATTATCAACAGTTCAGCAAAGCTGACTCTGAATAATTTGTGAGGTATATGCAACGGATACCCGTATACCATCGAACAGTTATAACTTTAATTTAAAGAGTCTCTTTTGGGTTGATGTATTGCAATATATCAAAGATGGTCGTCGGATGTTTGTTATTAAAAATAACGAAAGATAATATCATTAAGGACACATCACGTGTGAGATATTTTTGCATTATTGTTATATATAATTAGAATTTAAATTGTGTTTCCAATACATCTGTTTTTTCTTCTTATTGCAACACTGTGAATGACCCTAATTAGTGACAGGTGATTGAAACAACAGGAATTCTTACGTGATTTGGATAGACAAAACAACAGTAAGTTAACAGTCACTGACTATTGTTTTTATTTATGAGAACAGAAAACTTTTAACTATGTCATGAGTCATCTTTCATCTGTCAATTTTGTCATTAGTTTTCACGATCTGTCAAAATTATCTTTATCTCTTCATTCTGCATATGTACTGCTTTTGTAAGTTTCTTGGTAGGATATTGTAACTTGTGTCTAACTTACTATATATATTACGCATTAATATTAGTGCTTGAAATTGTTTTGTTGAGCTAACTGAAGTCACATAAGAATTTCTATTGTATTAGTTTATTGTTAGTAATAAAGGTATCAAAACTCAATCCTAAGAGGTAAAAATGGTCCCTTTCAGACGGGTAAAGAAAAACATAAGGTTGAATCATAACGTAACGGTTTCTGGGAAAAACAACTGAATATTCTTTGGGTTTTTTTATCATTCAAAATGTGATACGACATTAACAAATCTCTTAACGCAACACTTAGCTTTTCGCCAATATTTTAAGTGTTGCCAACGGTAGATGGTGTATAGATTTCTTTAATTTGACCTACTACATTTAGACAAATATGTTGTGAATGTAATAACAAATCCAGCCTACAACAGACACGCCCCATTTTTAAAACGTCGCGAAAATACATAAATGTATTGATGTTTTAAACAGGAAAGTTTCATTTTGACACAAACACAAATAACGAATCGTACAATAGCATCATTATTTGTCAAAGCTAGGAAGAAAATTAAACATTTTAGCATATTTTTGGAAAAAGTAATTACCTGCAACTCTGTGTCTTTTTTATACATGTTCACTTGTCTAAATCTAATCGCGTACAACTTCGGTTAATAGCTTGTAAAATCCCCATTCAGCCGTAATAAGGTAGAGAGTGTATCTCTGACAATAAAAAAGAAACATAAATGAAATCCCAAAATTAAAAGATTGCCGAACAGATAAATATGTTCATTTGTTAATCGCTTCAAAAATAGTTTGAGATGAGTTAAGATGTTAATAATTTTTAAAAAAGATTTCGGTTTGTCCAAGTAACTTTTAAACAACAACGTTAATGACGCAAACAGAAAATACAAGGGCAGTTGTAAATAAAACCAGAAGTTGTTCTCATGTATATAGCCTGAACAGAATCTATTGGATCAAGGTTGTTAAATAAATAATCTGATACGTTTACTAAACAAGTAGCGGTTTCAAAGCCAAAGTCGCAACGCATCATGTGGTTTGTACCATGGCCGCATCATTACTGTTTGTGTGTGTGTTTATTTCTCTTTTTTTTCTCAAATAATGCATTCGGGAACTTATAGCTGTAGATATACTTGGGTCATATTTCAAGCATGGCTGTGTAGAATCGTTTCCTATAGTATTAAAGGAATTCGATAGTATAACGATGTCGCTGTAATCCTGTTTAACATGTTCTGCCTGTCTGAAACCTTATGTTGGCTCCGAAATTTCTATTAATTTGACTGATTTCTATATATTAGAAAACTTCTTTTCTTACATATAGTCCAAAGTCATTCTTTCCTTTAAATAATTATTTTCAAACTGTACTTTGGAATGTGAATTATCTATACCTTTGAAGTAGGCTGTTACTATTTGTGAAAATAGTTTATTTCACTAATTATCAAATTGGCATCAGACTGAAATGAATTATCGAAGAAGAAAAGAAGCCATAATTATTCATATTAACAGCAATCGGATGAAAGCTAACTAGTTTCCTGCGTCTACGTAAAAATAGAGTTCTTTAAGTCCCTAATATCACACAAATTGTATATTCCTCAGCTGGTGGATAATGACTTGTCTACACTCAGAATACAACAGGTCTGTTCGGGAGATATGTTCGCAGTAAGTACAAAGACAGCAGCCGCTGCAGCACACTGCATTTTTCCGACTACATTAAGGTAGTTCTGAACGTCGGATAAACATTTTATCACATGTTTGACGTAATACACTATTACAATAAAGCTTTGACGTCGATGTCATTTAAATTGATCTGTTTATATAGTAAACGAAAGTAGAATTTTTGATGGTTCGACAGGAAAGGCTTACATGTGATAAAAAGAATATTTCATTTGTGACTTTCCACATTGAATTTATTAAACTCGTTGAATAAAATTGATAAAATGCTCGTCAGAGCCTCGCATTTTATTGTTTTATTCAACTCGTTTGTTAAATTCAATATGAAAAGCTCTATGTATTTGATTAAACGCTGATTTTTTCAATATATTCAGAATATACTTCGACTAATAAAAAATGAATATCTCGTGTGCTTGATTTTTTTTCTAGACTGATGTGAACAATTCTGGACGTTATACAAATTTTCGTGATGGGAGTCTATACTATCGGGAAAAACAATTTTGAATATGTCTTTGCAAAACGAAATTGTTCTTCAAAGTAGATTTTAAAGAAATTTCTTGCAGTCGTAACTAAAGATATGACCTATGATGGAATTGTGAAATAAAATGTATAGGTTCGTGTGAACATTTCAAGCTTATTTAAAGACATTATTTGGAATTATTCAGCTTGTCAAATGTTTTCATATCATCATTTAACTGAACTTAAAGAAAAATTGCTCCCATTAATTCATGAATTAATTTTCATTTTCGTACGCCGACTCTAAGATTTATTCTACGCTATCAAGATAACAGACGTGTGAGAGTAGACGTCGGTTTGTATGAAACTTTTTTAACATAACCTCCATTCACTATGTAACTTTTAAAAAAAAAATATTGATATCTTAAAAAAAAAAAACCTTCCATAAGCAGTACATGCTAAGATCATGAATATATCTCTTTACTAATAATTTGTTTTTCAGCTTGAAAAGATATCTCTGCACTTAATTTCTTAACTTTTATATGCAGCCTTGTTTGTTTACATGTTGTATTGTATAAATTGATGTACTGTTTTACATGGAATAGAAAATAAACGAGTTATCACTAGATAACTCAACAAAAAAAAAAACGATAACAGACGTTACGCCATTACTTCCGGTTTAGCAAAGGTGTAGAACTTAGCAGAATAGCGGGGTGGCCTGATTAACACCCCCTTTGTTGTTGTAAATTGCTGTTATAGCATAAAGGCTTGTAGCATGATACTGAGATGGTTTAGATTATAAAACACTCTGGTTACAGACTAATCCCGTCACATTAACACAATAATTAAGTGTTAACGGCCCATTTGGCGGATTCTGATGTACTATTCCTGTTAGGAAACTATTGCAAGGAATCTTTAATCATCTCTGACACAATCTTTTATATTCAGAACATTTTATCATCTGTTTTGTAAGAACAAAATTTCTCCAGTTAAAAGTGCATTATAGCATAAGAGAAATCTTAACTTTATTAGAACAGCCGTTGCTATCTTGCGGAATTATGTTTACTTATAAATGCGATTGGAGATGTCAATTACTGTGTTAAATGTGTTACGAGATGTGCCACCAAATTGGAAACGCATTACTATGACAGAGGGCTTCCTGATAACATTATGTAATTTATTAAATTGGTGAAATAACGAAAGCTGTAAACTTGATTGACGTAATACTAATTATGTCCACACGAAGTGCCTTCTGACTTTTTCATACGTGGCCGCCTAACGTGAAATTAGACTTCGTGCAGTCTGCTACGGACTGGGCGAACACTCCCTTCGAAGAAGTTGGGGTTATATCGATTTACTCATTGTATGTTCTGCTCACTACTTGTCCTTCGGTCAGTTGGTCTTTTGACCGTCATTCGGTCGATAGACCGTTTGGTGTCCCATCAATTAGGAATGCAGAAGTAAAACTTCAAAGGGTAATTGCCTATGATAAGTGAATTAACGTTCTGTTTTAAAGGTCAAAAGATCAAAGGTCAATGTCACGCGTTACTAGGGACTGGAAGCAGTCCGCTCAATGACTTAAGAACCGTTTAGTTTAATGCCTTCAAACTTGACAGGATGATTGGTTGTTGTCAGTAAATGATTTCTCTTATTTCATGGGCCAGTAGGTTAAAAGTCAAAGATACATTTGTCTTGAGACTTAAACTCAAGACTTGAAAATAGTTTCCTGATACTTGACCGATTCAAATCGAGCTTAAATTTACACAATGCGACGACCACCTAGCAGGTGCCTGTCACAAAGATTTCTACCCTTTATATTATTTAATATTACATTTATATGCATAAATACGGAAACTAAAGCTATCTTGATCGGACATAATAGGCAAGGGGTATAAGTCCTGTTAAATTAATATTTTCTAACCTTTCTGACACTTAAGCATGTAGTATAAATTCATTTTGAAGTCGGTTTGTTTAGCATATTTGCAACTTATTGCTATAATAGACAACCAATTTGAAATAAAAAAAGGAATATTTCTATCAATATTAAAGTGTAGAAAACATAAGAGATCCGTTTTAAGGGAAATTCCTAAATATTCCTTTAAATGAAACTCTTAAATTAATCAAGCATGCATCTCTTATACCTTTTTCAGTCGATCTGTGGAGTTTCCACTTTTTCTATTCGTTAAGACTCATCTTTGAAATGCATTACCATTATACATACTGACAGTATTATTTCTTGTTTAAATCACATCTTTTATTTCAAATGTCACATGACTTACAAACAGTCCAATAAATTTTCATGTCAATAAAAGTTCTTGTTTATCTGATACTTCTATTGTGTCAGCGTAAAGCATGATGAGTTTAGACAAAGGGTATACTGTATAGGTTTAGGTGTGAAGCGCTTTATATCTTGGACTTAAATTACTGCTTGCTTTAACGTCAGATACATAATGTGTTTTTGTATTCCGTGAGATATCTCTGTCGTAATATAAGTAAGATGCGATTGGTTTGATAATGTGCCTATTTGCATACATATTAAAAAAAGTAGCTGTAAACATTTACAAGACAGTGTCTTCTTATTTGCTATATAATGTATTTATACATGACAGGCTTGTACATACCGGGAGCTATACATACCAGATACAGAAGCTTTCGTTATTTGCACGACGCTATGATATGTTAAATCGGTCGTTAAGAAGTTGAACGTATTTGGTTTGTAAAACATGCAGAAACTGATCATTAATATTCTGTAAATTGAAGGAAAAACTGATTTTGTAACTGAAGAGCCGATCAAACACTGGTGGTGCGTACTGCCTCAAATCTGTTACTGGTCTATAATAAAAAACACATGTTTCTACAATATTTTCTTTTTACTATTTACATCACGTGCGTCGTGCTATTTGTTCGTAGCAGATGATAGTTAAGACAAGTATTGTTATAAATTTTGCATACAAGTACTTAAACAAAAGTAATTTTTCTTGTTGACATTCTTTCCCATTTCAAATATAGAACATTACATTTTTGTTGCCTATATATTCACTGTATTTTGACAGTTTATTGTATGATAATATTGACGATTTTTGTTTCATATCTGTTTGTATCTTTTATTTCCTGACAAAACGTATAAACAGCAAAATGTAATTTATGCTTATTAAAAGAGTTTGACGCAAAAAAAAACTGATTATTATTGTTTCCATTACTGTTTATATACGGTTTGCAACAGAAATTAAACGCTTTCATCACAGAACCATAATATTTTATATATCCATTGCAATGAAACAGAAATGTACGTATCTTGGCAACCGTTAATCTGGGCTTTTGATTGAAATGAGAAACAAATGATACAGAATAAATTGAACAGCTTAAATTACAATGGTAATGATTTGTTATGAAATCGATAGATATGTATGTACTGCAATGATGCTCATTTTTTAACAAACATACTACAACCACCTTTTCAGCGTATTGCTACATCTCTCCTGTTCTTGCTACTTCACAGAGAGTTTATAGATTTTACATTGCTACTTATAAATCGAGGACGGATGTACTAGAATATATAGTAGAATTGATATTAAAGGTGGATAATCAGCTTTTGGCCATGTAACGGATTTGTTCGAAACTTTAGCATCTGATCATTTACACTCATTTATGTTCACTTAACACTTAATACAAATTAGATTATCACTGGAGATATTTTTAAAATTTCATTTTCCTATCCTGGTTGCCCAACCAAGATAGAGTTATTTCATCATAAGTATAAATTTGATAAACATACTTTGTCTAAGGAAATGTATAAATATTAGACATATTGTAATATATTTGTTAAATATTTGCATTAAAAATTATATATTTAGATGGAATTCATTAGAAACGCAAGTTTGAAAAATTATTATCACCTCCCTTTGCCTATCTTGGTTGCGCAACCAAGATAGATTGGAAATAAATGAATTCAGAAGCTACACACAGCTTTAAAACTTGCATTTTGGTTCAGATTGTTCAATAGTTGATATGTCTATCAAATGCAAATGTAAAACTAGACATTGTATCGGAATAAAAAGAAATACCCAGCTTTTTATATACTTTCATATTAAAGGGGAGTAATTACAAAAAAAAAAATATAAAAATAATAAAATATACATTTCAAATAGTAATCTAATTCTATGTAATCGGTCTTTTTGTTCCTTAAATAATTCTCTACCAGAATATACAAAAAGTAAAAAATGTCGTTAAATGTTGATTAAATGTGATTGACCACCTTTAAGTTCCTGTTAATAATATATGCATTATAGAAAAAATGATACTATTGTAACCAGTAGCCTATTCCGCTGTCAGTTGCACATGCACGTTTTAAAATAGTATGTCGTAACACAGTACAAAATATGGTTAAATATGCGCTATTTGCCAAGCTGCCTCACTGTGCATGAGTAAATGTTGATAAAACGGAGAATCCTGAAACTTGAGCATGGCCCTTGACGGGATCCTTGGGACAAAGCCCTGACGGGGTCCTTGGGACAAAGCTCCTTCTGGTAGGAAGCTCTTCAAAACAAAGGCCTTGTTTATATGTCTTTGTTAATAGGATGTGGTTTTATTGCGATTCAAGTTCCAAGCGATGTAAACGAGATGAAAGCCACTCACATCTAGATAAATATAGATTTTGCTCTAAGCTTACATATATTGTCTCCGATGAAATAAAAGAAATGATGAAACTCTCTCGCAGTCCTTTTGATATCTTACTGTCAATGTCGCGTGTATTTATCACGAAATTACTGTCCAGAACTGTACAATACTAGATCAGCTGCCACAAGGAATATAAAGAATTCGATATAGAAATGTCTCTATAATTTTCTGCCCTTACTTAAAGTCCTCCGTTCTTCTCAATTGAACAAAGGTTTAATTTGTTAAATGACAAAAATATGTAAGAATATCGGTAATATTCCACTTGCACTTGCAGAAACGGGCGATAAAGATTGATTAGAATCGAGTGGTTATGGTCACTGACTTTGGCACGCTTATCCCTTGCAGCTGGGTTCGGAACCTTTCTTGGTGTGAAGAATTACTTCATTGAGGAAGGCATGTTCCTAGGTATAGCAATGGACCTTCCGTAACACAATTTGAAGGCTACTCGTACATCGCATGAAAAAACAAATATTCACCCAAAGCGAGGTTTCGAACACACAGCGATGAGGGGCTAGTGATTGAAAGACAATAAACATTAACCAGTCGGCGGCTTCGGAGGCCTATAGAATTATTGGCATGATGTTTAATCTCTTTGTTTAAAAATTAACATAAAGTAGGGAGAAACATCGAAAAATATGCATTCTACAGCTTATGCCACTATATATCCAGCATATCTTCCAAAATTTACACTTGGTAAAATAATTGTCAGTGCTTATCCGTCATGCATGTTGTAGCCAGGCTCTGCAATGGAACGTTGAAATAAACGACATTGTACAAGTCCTTGACTCAAAGGAAGAGGAGATTAAAGTGACCTTACTGCTTTCTCTAAAAGCTTATGTAATTCTGAATATTTGGTGCAATTCATTTTACTCAAAATACAGGATTTAATCATTTTGCAAAGTATTACCATTTACCAAAAAAATTAACCAAGTCAAAAGACTGGACAGCCTGCTACATTAGTTTTTTGGCTGATTTGAAAAAAAAAAAGTGAGAAACAAGTGCATTAATTGCATCGCTTTAATTTCTAACAAGATCCGTGTTCATAAGAATATAAAAACTCTTTTTGAAGTTTTGTATTGCTCAAATTTCTAGATAATGTGCTGCTATATGACTTTCATTACCTCTCATGAACAGATTCAGTCAAACAGAGTCTGCTATTATTCTGCCTGCTTGATTGCATCTGTGCTTCCAAAGGATCTTCTAATGGGTTTTATTTGCTTTCACAACAGCAAATTTTTGAGTACCATTTGGCGGCTGTAAAAAGTCTCCCCGTACTTGGATTCAGTGTTGTTATATTTTGCGGTCCTTTGGGATCATAGAGTACACTCAATCATACTGTTAATAGAGTCCCGGTTAAGCTGGTGATAGGGGGCGTGAGGGGTGTTACAGACTCGATCAAAATTTTGCCTGGTTATATTCTGTGCTTTCAAAGAGTCTTCTAACATATTTTATATCATAATACTGGAGTCTTGCGTGACCAAACAGTATACGATCCATTAGATTATTAGGTTCGACCAAGTTATTTAAGTATCAATAACTTGTACCAAATACGCACCTAGTATACTGGTTAAATTGTACCAAATATCATTTACAACTTTTCTTACTCCAGGCATTGGGTTTTATAGCTCTATATTTTGATTCTCTGTCATATATAGGTAAAGATTGGATGTCAACCACTTCATTACCTAAGAGAATATATATAACTGTGTTTTGTTGTTTCAAATACAGGATATTGTTAATTCTTCTGGTGCTAATCATTCGAATACAACAAATGGCATTCCAGCTGCACTGTAATAGGCAGGTTAATGTAATAAGGTTAATCACACAATATCATTTTGTATCATTTACTAGTACAAGATATTATATTGGTCCTCAAATACATTAACTATGACAAGGGTCATTTTAGCATTTAAAAAGTCATTCGTGTTAGAATTTATAAAAAAAAATGTTTTCACCGGCAGTATTGGTTCTCGTGAGTTGACTGGGGTACCTACGATACCATATTTTTAATGGAGGGAGAGCGGGATACCTCTGGACAAATTTTAAATACAGTTATGAAATGGCCGATTCTGGTGCATTTCTGGTTCTTACTTCTGAGTGCTCAATTACCATTTATCTAGAGGCAAGAAGATATCGGCCGCAGAACAGGCACACTTTTGGTAGAACCCCCAATGCTATTCAACCTCTAGAGGTAAGTTCGGGTTACGGATATCCCCTTCCTGTAACCGGTATCAGGGTCTTAACTTATAATGAAAATTTTTACACATAGGTATGAAATGATTGCCTCTGTTGAAGTTTTGGATCTATATTTTGCCAAGTTTAGTCACTCATGTCAGCCGATTGTGGATGGGAGACATGGCAGCAAGCACCCAACGGCAACCACCCCTGGTCCCTGGCTTTTGTTGGATTCGAACAGCATGTAGCTCACATAATTATATCATTTAGTAATTTGAAATAGACATCAAAAAACGCGTCAATCGTTTTTTGAAAATAATATAAATATCCTCCAGAAATACCAAATATATTTCTCTTATAACTGTATAGATCTTGAAATTAATAATTTCTCTGTTCTCATATGTAACAATCAATTAACGATTTCAGCTTGCTTTTAGTCCCTAGATCCTCAACAAGTTTGTCACATTCACAAATGAAACATCGTTAATGCTACATTCGCATATATATTTGACATATTACTGGCATTATTACTAGATATAGCCATTTGGAATTGATGGGGATTTGAATATAATGATTAAATGTCATATAATTATTGCTAATAAAGTTATATGTTGCGCGCAACATCAGTGGTTCTATGGGAGACATCTCATATCTTTCCGAAATTCTGTTACATAAATTATGTAGTTGAATGAAAGCACAACGCAGTGTCCGGTCCTTAAAATTGGACACAGCTCAAAGTCTTAGACCAGTGAAATCCAGCCCACATAGATTAATATCTTTTCGTCATCCTTTTATTTGATACAATATACTGAGATACAATACAAATATATGTCTATTTGAGTTCGGGATATAAAGTAAAAAAACCGTTCCTTTGCAATACTTACGTAAATCTATATAAATTTACAAACTACAGCAGACTTCCGTTTATAATCTACGAAAGTATATTTTGATTTCTTTTCTGACAGAATTTCTTTACTTGTACTACAGCACATAATAACCTAAACCTACCTTTTTATCAAAATACGTGACTTGAAGTAACGAAGCTGTACCATTTGGATTATAAAGAAAACATGTAAATACCAAATCTTAGAATGCATGACTGCGTGTGTATATTACAGTCGTACGACCTCCCAAGCATTTATTGTTACTGTTGTAATGCATACAATTCAGCTCATTTATAGTGACAATCCCCGAGCAGCGGTTGCCTCCCTTGCACTACTTCTTTTTACTGCGAAGGGGGGTCACTGCGTAGGAGATTGTTGCAGTGTGACTGATGGTGTGATTTCAAGGTGATACAATCAAATAGATTCTTAACATAAATGGATCTTTCTCATCCGTAGGTTTGTCAATATCCCGTTACGAACTTCTGATTTATTGAGCATGTGCACTCGTAAAATTAATACTTCTGGGAACGGATTCAGACATTACACGCCGAATTGAAAATTCAAACAATATTTAAGCAGAATACTTAGTCTCTTGAGAAAAAAAGCCTGTTTTTACAGTCATAAGACAGTAATTTATATGAAATAAGGCACAGGCTCAATCGGGAATCGATCCGACTTCAACTTTCCCATAACGTTTGAAAAGAACTGGGAAGCACATATCTTTAATTCGATAGTAAATTTCTCATTCGGTATATCGGCAGATTTTCGTCGCATCGCGTAGGATCGACACCCTATCAATTTGAAGGTAGATTTTGGAATAAAAACAACACTGCCCATATTTGTACTAATGTGCAAGACGTTGCTGTTTGGACTAGTTATGTGGACGCTTATTCGGCACAAGGAAAAAGCGTATTCTTCCAAAAAAAAAAATCCAAAGTCAGACGCTTTGTGCACGTGCCGGAAGGATTCTTTTTTTCAATTCGATAGGATATATCTCATTCGGTATATTGCATATTACCGTAGAGGGACCGATCCTGATTTTCGGTAGGATCGATTCCCTATAAAATTTGTCATACTTTTTTGAAACGAGTCTATTGCGGATATTAGACATAAAGAAGCATAGGGTGTACATGCACTGAAATATTGCTGGTTCCTTCAAATTTAAGATTACTGGAGATTTCAAGCGTGGTTTCCTGCTATTTGTCGTAACGAAGAAACAAAATGATGTGGTCAAACGGCGTTTAGTCAGGCCTCACTCCGCTTAAGTTTTCCTTCACTTAAGTTTGTTGTAACTTTTATGCTAATATTTCTGATAAAAAATTTAAGACTGGAGTTGGCATAGGTACTTGGAATAATTATACATAAAGCTGAAAGTCTGAAACAAGTTTAAGCAGTTTCTTTGTATTCAGACTTGGTATTTTGTATGTAATTGCCCGTTGTTCGTGAAAAACGTGACGGAATATAAATTATACGTTTTTTTTGCGATCAAAATGTCAACGTTTAGACCATAAAGTTACTAAATTGAGCTGACATTTTTGTTTCTTAAACATAAAGTCAATTTATTCAAAAACATTGTTATTCGAATCCATCAGTTCTGGTAATAGATGAACTTGAATATTTTTATCGTGTTTTTTTTTTCTCAGAAACACGACTGCTTCCGTCATATTAAGAATGAACTTTGTACGAGACGACTTCATGTTTTTTTTTATTTCTTGTGAATGCTGATTATCCTAAAATTACCACGCCCTAGATGGCGCCAGGTTTCGAGCAGGAGAAGGCTGAAAAGAATACACTTGCGGAGACAAACGCCCCCCGACTCGTGGGGACGGTCGTAATGTCTGTGTAGTAGAAGTGTAGGGAGGCGGCTGCGGCGACAATTTTCTCATTTGCTTAGGGTCGCTTAGAACTGTAAGTTCTATTGGTGATGTTTGTGAGAATCGTGTCGGCGGTCTTGGAGACTGTGAAGGTGAATACGGTGGCGGAAAATCATTACCGTGCTGTGACAGGGCTGAAAGATTATTATGGTAAATTACATTACAAGATTAAAACGGTTATATTTAAGAACGAATTAAATTACGGTTCAGTTGTTTCTATTTTGGTCTGAAATATGCCTGTGCATGCTAAGTATACCAACAGAAGGCATCGACCCATCCAAAGTATTTCACACCCAGATACAAATTAAATTCTCGCCCCTAAAATCCTAACCGATGTATGCTCGAAATCTCGCTTGAGGTGTACAGGTTTTGTGAGGAAGTCCCTCAGCTGGTTCACGGAAGGCTGTTTTACAAAAGGTATCTAACCAAACCGTAAACATGACCGGAAACAATGATCGGAGGTGGGATCTTCCTCCATCATCTGATCTGATAAAACGACGGGAAGCATGTATGCAAAATTTGCATAAAAAGAGCAACGATGTATGCAAAATTTGCATAAAACGAGTTACGACCTCGGGAATATTTCGCCGTTAGGGTGAAGAATTGATTTAATTAGAACACAATAATTTCGACGAAGGAAACGCTGTACCTATGAAAACATACATTATTTACCGAAACAGAACTATAGATCTAAAATTGTCTTTATGCAGTAAAAATTCAGCGTGAAGCATTTCGTGTAAACTTAAAATTTACATTGAAACAGAAGTAATGTTCAAAATAAATCCAAAATTTAATCCTGGTATGAGAAGGTTATTCATACTTACCGCTGACCGACCGAGTGGAGCCCATTGGGTTATTGTTCAGCTGAAGCCGAACACTTGCATTATCGTTAAATTGAGGTTCAACTCCCTGTTTACTCTTTTTCTTGATTGTGAACCAAATTTTTATGCCAATGGCAACAAGTATGATTACGACCGCAACACAGCCTAGAGTTACTCCAACAGTGGTGCTTGCAGTCCTGTGAAATCAAACGTAAATCACTAAACATATGATAATTAAAAATGCAATTGATAGTAACAGTATCTTAAATTACACTGTTATGTATGTATTAGAGTATACATATACCTTAAGCAGTGCACGTAAGCCACTTTCTAAAAACGTAGACCATTTACACTTACCCTGCTAAATTTTTATAGTGAACTTGTCCATCTTTCAATTTGGACAGTACCATTACCAACTGTTAAAAGGAGTGCATACCAGAAAAGCGGATCATGATCTGCACTGGTCACAGAGGCAGAATCAATCGTGATCAGCATGATAAGGGTTAGGAAACCCTACAAGCGTGTATATATTTTGTCTCTGTAAATTTCAACTATATTAAAATCTATGCAAAAAAAAACTTGTAATGGTGTAAGGAGATGTTTACAACTTTGCTATTTTTGTTACACCTATATTGTCCATGTGTTTGCATAGTCTTCAACTTTAGCGACCTTTCCGTAGACATCACGATACGCATCTGATACTCTTCTCTCAGATCGTCATTGAGGACATTCGCCTCTAAAATGCAAACTATAGACAAATTATACTCTTCTATCAGATCGTCATTGAGGATATTTGCCTCAAGAATTCAAACTATAGACGGAGTATACTCTTCTATCAGACCGCCATTGAGGACAATCGCCTCAAGAATGAAAACTGTAGACGATGTATACTCTTCTATCAGATCATCATTGAGGACAATCACCTCAAGAATGCAAACTGTAGACGGAGTATACTTTTCTAACAGATATGGCCATTGAGGACAGTCACGTCAAGAATGCAAACTGTAGTCGGAGTCTACTCTTCTATCAGATCATCATTGAGGACAATCACCTCAAGAATGCAAACTGTAGACGATGTATACTCTTCTATCAGATCGTCATTGAGGACAATCACCTCAAGAATGCAAACTGTAGACGGAGTATACTCTTCTATCAGATCGTCATTGAGGACAATCACCTCAAGAATGCAAACTGTAGACGATGTATACTCTTCTATCAGATCGTCATTGAGGACAATCACCTCAAGAATGCAAACTGTAGTCGATGTATACTCTTCTATCAGATCGTCATTGAGGACAATCGCCTCAAGAATGCAAACTGTAGACGATGTATACTCTTCTATCAGATCATCATTGAGGACAATCGCCTCAAGAATGCAAACTGTAGACGATGTATACTCTTCTATCAGATCGTCATTGAGGACAATCGCCTCAAGAATGCAAACTGTAGACGATGTATACTCTTCTATCAGATCGTCATTGAGGACAATCACCTCAAGAATGCAAACTGTAGACGATGTATACTCTTCTATCAGATCGTCATTGAGGACAATCGCCTCAAGAATGCAAACTGTAGACGATGTATACTCTTCTATCAGATCGTCATTGAGGACAATCGCCTCAAGAATGCAAACTGTAGACGATGTATACTCTTCTATCAGATCGTCATTGAGGACAATCGCCTCAAGAATGCAAACTGTAGACGATGTATACTCTTCTATCAGATCGTCATTGAGGACAATCACCTCAAGAATGCAAACTGTAGACGGAGTATACTCTTCTATCAGATCATCATTGAGGACAATCACCTCAAGAATGCAAACTGTAGACGGAGTATACTGTTCTAACAGATCATCATTGAGGACAATCACCTCAAGAATGCAAACAGTAGACGGAGTATACTCTTCTATCAGATCGTCATTGAGGACAATCACCTCAAGAATGCAAACTGTAGACGGAGTATACTCTTCTGTCAGATCGTCATTGAGGACAATCACCTCAAGAATGCAAACTGTAGACGGAGTATACTCTTCTATCAGATCATCATTGAGGACAATCACCTCAAGAATGCAAACTGTAGACGATGTATACTCTTCTATCTGGACAATCGCCTCAAGAATGCAAACTGTAGACGATGTATACTCTTCTATCAGATCGTCATTGAGGACAATCACCTCAAGAATGCAAACTGTAGACGGAGTATACTCTTCTATCAGATCGTCATTGAGGACAATCGCCTCAAGAATGCAAACTGTAGACGGAGTATACTCTTCTATCAGATCGTCATTGAGGACAATCGCCTCAAGAATGCAAACTGTAGACGGAGTATACTCTTCTATCAGATCGTCATTGAGGACAATCGCCTCAAGAATGCAAACTGTAGACGATGTATACTCTTCTATCAGATCGTCATTGAGGACAATCGCCTCAAGAATGCAAACTGTAGACGATGTATACTCTTCTATCAGATCGTCATTGAGGACAATCACCTCAAGAATGCAAACTGTAGACGATGTATACTCTTCTATCAGATCATCATTGAGGACAATCGCCTCAAGAATGCAAACTGTAGACGGAGTATACTTTTCTAACAGATATCGCCATTGAGGACAGTCACGTCAAGAATGCAAACTGTAGTCGGAGTATACTCTTCTATCAGATCATCATTGAGGACAATCACCTCAAGAATGCAAACTGTAGACGGAGTATACTTTTCTAACAGATATCGCCATTGAGGACAGTCACGTCAAGAATGCAAACTGTAGTCGGAGTATACTCTTCTATCAGATCATCATTGAGGACAATCACCTCAAGAATGCAAACTGTAGACGGAGTATACTCTTCTATCAGATCGTCATTGAGGACAATCACCTCAAGAATGCAAACTGTAGACGATGTATACTCTTCTATCAGATCATCATTGAGGACAATCACCTCAAGAATGCAAACTGTAGACGGAGTATACTTTTCTAACAGATATCGCCATTGAGGATAGTCACGTCAAGAATGCAAACTGTAGTCGGAGTATACTCTTCTATCAGATCATCATTGAGGACAACCACCTCAAGAATGCAAACTGTAGACGAAGTATACTTTTCTAACAGATACCGCCATTGAGGACAGTCACGTCAAGAATGCAAACTGTAGTCGGAGTATATTCTTCTATCAGATCATCATTGAGGACATTCACCTCAAGAATGCAAACTGCAGACGGAGTATACTTTCTATCTGATCGTCATTGAGGACAATCACCTCAAGAATGCAAACTATAGACGGAGTACACTTTTCCGTCAGATCGTCATTGAGGACATTTGCCTCAAAAATGCAAACTGTAGACGAAGGATACACTTCTATCAGATCGTCATTGGGGACAATCACCTCAAGAATGCAAACTGTAGGCGAAATATACTCTTCTATCTGATAGTCATTGAGGACAATCACCTCAAGAATGCAAACTGTAGAGAGAGTTTACTCTTCTATCTGATCGTCATTGAGGACAATCACCTAAAGAATGCAAACTGTAGACAGAGTATACTTTTCTATCTGATAGTCATTGGGGACAATCACCTCAAGAATGCAAACTGTAGGCGAAATATACTCTTCTATCTGATAGTCATTGAGGACAATCACCTCAAGAATGCAAATTGTAGAGAGAGTTTACTCTTCTATCAGATCATCATTGAGGACAGTCACCTCAAGAATGCAAACTGTAGACGGAGTATACTTTTCTAACAGATCGCCATTGTGGAAAATCACCTCAAGAATGCAAACAGTAGACGGAGTTCACCTATCTGTCAGATCGTCATTGAGGATATTTGCCTCACGAATGCAAACTGTAGACGGAGTATACTCTTCTATCAGATCGTCATTGAGGACAATCGCCTCAAGAATGCAAACTGTAGACGGAGTATACTCTTCTATCAGATCGTCATTGAGGACAATCGCCTCAAGAATGCAAACTGTAGACGATGTATACTCTTCTATCAGATCGTCATTGAGGACAATCGCCTCAAGAATGCAAACTGTAGACGATGTATACTCTTCTATCAGATCGTCATTGAGGACAATCGCCTCAAGAATGCAAACTGTAGACGATGTATACTCTTCTATCAGATCGTCATTGAGGACAATCGCCTCAAGAATGCAAACTGTAGACGATGTATACTCTTCTATCAGATCGCCATTGAGGACAATCGCCTCAAGAATGCAAACTGTAGACGATGTATACTCTTCTATCAGATCGTCATTGAGGACAATCGCCTCAAGAATGCAAACTGTAGACGGAGTATACTTTTCTAACAGATCATCATTGAGGACAATCGCCTCAAGAATGCAAACTGTAGACGATGTATACTCTTCTATCAGATCATCATTGAGGACAATCACCTCAAGAATGCAAACTGTAGACGATGTATACTCTTCTATCAGATCATCATTGAGGACAGTCACCTCAAGAATGCAAACTGTAGACGGAGTATACTTTTCTAACAGATCGCCATTGTGGAAAATCACCTCAAGAATGCAAACAGTAGACGGAGTTCACCTATCTGTCAGATCGTCATTGAGGATATTTGCCTCACGAATGCAAACTGTAGACGATGTATACTCTTCTATCAGATCATCATTGAGGACAATCGCCTCAAGAATGCAAACTGTAGACGATGTATACTCTTCTATCAGATCGTCATTGAGGACAATCACCTCAAGAATGCAAACTGTAGACGGAGTATACTTTTCTAACAGATCATCATTGAGGACAATCGCCTCAAGAATGCAAACTGTAGACGATATATACTCTTCTATCAGATCGTCATTGAGGACAATCGCCTCAAGAATGCAAACTGTAGACGATGTATACTCTTCTATCAGATCGTCATTGAGGACAATCACCTCAAGAATGCAAACTGTAGACGATGTATACTCTTCTATCAGATCATCATTGAGGACAATCGCCTCAAGAATGCAAACTGTAGACGACATATACTCTTCTATCAGATCGTCATTGAGGACAATCGCCTCAAGAATGCAAACTGTAGACGAAGTAATCTCTTCTAACAGATCGCAATTGAGGACATTTGCCTCTAGAATCAAGATTGTAAAAGTAGTATACTTTACTTGTAAATTGTCATCGCAGACATTCGCTTTAAGAATAAAAAATGTAGACGTCATATACTCTTCCACCAAATCGCCACTGGGGATATTCACATAACCATGATTCTGGTATAATATTACTACATATAACACCTTATCATTGTTTATTTTTCCGTGAATTCTAACTCTTGTTGTACAGAATACATGTAAGTTCTCAAACTTACCAGATTTCTGCAGCACAGCATATGTCTTCGACATGTCCGTAGTCACTGCAACATCCATGTTCACACTGTTGTTTATGGAAGGTATACAACTGATTATGCAAATAATAACAAGTGTTGCCGTAGACATAACAGTCTGAAACATAAAAGTATAGCAACCGTCCTTTTACCTTGGTTAGGAGTTGTTTCAAACACATACCATTATCAACTTATTAAGATAACAATCATAAATAGCAACTCGTGAATTAAAAGCTGTCTTGAAGCCACTGTCTTGAAGTCACGCATTTGTATAAGCATTTTTATAGTTCTTATATTGGACTGCTTTCAATTGGATTCCGTATTGTATTATCCACTTTCAGTCTAATACCTTTTTAACATTGGACTATTCGCTTAATATTGGACTACGTGAGGAAAAATGAGAGTGTAAGAAAACTATTACTGTGCACATTAGTCTAGTATGTTCTACACGGGAAATACATTACTGTAACCAATTGGAATTAATCCAATTTTAACACCACATTAATGAAAGCACAGAAAAGTGACCATAACTGTTAAATGGCAAATCTCTACTGAAATAAATGCAAATAAAATCAATAAAATGTGCAATTATTTGATGTAAGTATTGATGTAGTCCAACGTTTGTCCAACTCCATACAGCAACGTTCTATTCCCAGGTTTAAGTATTGTGAAAGAAATTTTCCCACCAAACTAAGCTCTGAGAGGCTGTGTTGTAGTCAGCCTCTAGTCAAAGGTGCCTTGATTTTGAGACGAGTAGGGTCACTACTGACCATACAGTCCCAAATCCCATTTATTGAACGAACCAGTTATATACTTTTTGAAAGTACATGATTACCAACCGTCAAGGTGCTATTGGTAAGTGAAACTGTTTAATATTATCTCGTATATAAGACAGTACAACCTCTGTTAAACAAATATGATCGAAGAGATTGAAATATTTAAGATTTACAGGAACACTTGCCCTTGAGGAATTAATTTACTAATAAAATATGTTTATGTCTGCTTGTATGTTTTCGTGTTTTTGCGTCTTTTTTACTTCCATGCTATAATTGCATTCGTTTGTGTTAATTTGTACATGTGCTCAATGAGTAAGTGTTTACAGTTACACATACCCATACTTCCATGCGAAGGGACCTCCGTGGCCGAGTGGTAAGGTCGCTGACTTCAAATAACTTGCCACTCATCGATGTGGGTTCGAGCCTGACTCGGGGCGTTGAATTCTTCATGTGAAGAAGCCATCCAGCTAGCTTACGGAAGGTCGATGGTTCTACCCAGGTGCCGCTCGTGATGAAATAATGCACGGATGGGCACCTGGGGTCTTGCTCCACCATCAAAGCTGGAAAGCCGTCATATGACTTATAATTGCGTCGGTGCGATGTTAAATCCAACAAAAATTCCATGCGGGGTGCTGTATGGGCCGCTGTGTTCTTTGAATGTGGCTTTCGCCTTTGGATTTTATTCTTGTTATTTTCAGTTATGAAGAAAATATATAACTTTGTTGATTGAAGTTCTTTTGATTACTGTTGCTTCATTGCAAAGTTTTTAGCCTACGTTTATATGTCATTTAGAAGAAGTTAATATACAATTTGGTTGTGCCTTCTGCTATAATGGCACATCTAGTGATGAAACTAGGTGTTCCATTATGGCTAGAGAGCCCGCCAGCCGTTTATCGACCTTTTGATTATATACCTTCACATTAATCATGTTTTTTTCTTTTTACATACTTTCCACAATTTTAAGCATTATAAGTATTGTTTTCTCACCAACAATGCCATGATTATTTTAGAATCGATCGGAAAAATGATTCTGCACCCTTTCAATCACCATAATGACGTTGTTCCATGACCTTATTAC
The DNA here is from genome assembly GCF_021730395.1 of Mercenaria mercenaria. Lineage (NCBI taxonomy): Eukaryota > Metazoa > Mollusca > Bivalvia > Venerida > Veneridae > Mercenaria > Mercenaria mercenaria. The sequence goes on along the minus strand of NC_069376.1, from coordinate 44,668,719 downwards.
GTGCTGGCGTTCCGGTTACACATAGCCATTTTAATTATGGTGCGTGAGGTACAATCCGCCATTATCTGTCCGCCACGGTGGTCGTAATGATAGTTTTAACGGATTTTTTGTTACCTTTTAGCTCGACTATTCGAAGAATAGGGGAGCTATCCTACTCGCCTCGGCGTCGGCGTGAGCGTGAGCGTCACACAAGTGTTAAAGTTTGCGTACCACCCCAAATATTTTCAAAGTCCTTGAAATATTGCTTTGATATTTTGCGTACTTGTTAACCATCATGACCCTAGTCTTCAAAAAGAAGGAGGCAACTCTACCAAGCATTTTGACTGAATTATGGCCCCTTTTCGACTTAGAATATGCTTATTGTAATGTTAAAGTTTGCGTACCACCCCAAATATTTTCAAAGTCCATTGAGATATTGCTTTGATATTTTGCAAACTTGTTTACCATCATGACCTTAGTCTGCAAATAGGAGGAAGCAACTCTATCAAGCATTTTGAATTAATTATGGCCCCTTTTCGAGATGGAATATGCTTATTGTAATGTTAAAGTCTGCGTACCACCCCAAATACTTTCAAAGTCCATTGAGATATTGCTTTGATATTTTGCATAATTGTTTACCATCATGACCCCAGTCTGAAAAAAGGAGGAGGCAACTCTATCAAGCATTTTGACTGAATTATGGCCCCTTTTCGACTTAGAATATGCTTATTGTAATGTTAAAGTTTTACCCATAGCTTATATTATACTATCGAGCACTGAGAATAGTCGAGCACGCTGTCCACTGACAGCTCTTGTTATTATTATGGTAAGCTTTATATGTTTAATCATGAGATGTGTTACATCTGTAACCTGTTTAAAGCTATGATTTCCAGACGATATATGTTTTTTACTTTAAGAAGATATCTGTAAGCCGGTAAATTATCAAAAAATAAATGGTATCCTGAAACTTTTTGAATGCCAAGAAATACCTACTGTCCACTGAATCAGCTCGTTATCTATAGTAAGTAGGGGAAACCTTTGAAAACCCTTTTAATCAACGATCTCCTGTCGTCTGCAGACGACTATAATCAAAACCAATAAGTCCATTACTTAAAATGTCACTTCAAAAGATTTCAGAGTTCAGACTTCAGTCTTCGTGCAATATTTCAGAGAATAGTTTTACAATATCCATATATCGATAATTATAAAATAAAAGTGCGTCGTGTTGTCAAATATCTTTTTAAATGATACATATCTGATATCTGATATCTTTGACGAAATCTGATATAATGGCTCATCTATAGGCATTACAGTTATTTTGGTTAATTTCTATTGCTTTACATTGTATTGAAAGAAACTAGACTACTTTCAATGTGAATTTCTTGGCTTTATTTTATTAAGTGTGTAAATATCTGCACGCGTAAATATTCAATAGCAATATTCAGGTTTTTTTTTTTTTTAACTGATTATGTATCATAACATCTAAATATTCATTTATTTCATTTTTGATTAGAAGTTATGTTATACTTGCTGAGTGTGATTCGTTTTACATCACTGAAATGTTCTGAAGCACGGAAAATTGTGTCTCAAGATTTACTTGCATTTTATATGAAATAAAGAAGAAAACGAATTAGTATAACATGACCTCTAAATGAATTTAAAGTAATGCATATTAAAAGATACCAATGCTTTTAGTAACGTGTCATTTGAGATCGTTTTAACCCTGATATTTGTTGCAGACGTCTACATTCCTTTACAATGAAAATGTCATGTCAAGCGAAACGAACTCCATATGTTTATGACAAGCTATTGCTGTCTCTCAGAGCTTTAATGTTGAAAAGAATCACAGATTTTTTTTAATTTAAATAAATTTTATAGAAAAGTGAACACCCAAAGGAACATTTTAGGCCACAATTACCCCCAGAAAAAAAGTGTACGAATCGTTGGTTTCATTTTCAGCACGAGAGTATATGGCATTGGAAAATCGGATTGGTTTTGCCGTAATGAGTAAAATCAACGGAAACGCAAGTCCGGTGCGCAAAAAAATGATATATAAAACTGGTTGTAGATGCAGGTGGGAACATCAGGCTTTCGGGTTACTGTTTCGGCAGTAACTCGGTAGAGCCCCATTATAGCCAAAATGGTACAAACGGATATCTACTTCATAAAAAGTGGCAGGTTATTATAGTCCAACGTAACCATTATGTCGTCATGACGCTTCACGTGAAGTAGGGTAAAATATCTTTACAGCCACTTAAAAGATTACAGCTAAAATAAATTCATTTACATACAAGATGACATATATATTTCACTCATTTATTTCTGGTGTCCAATGGTGAGACAATTAGATATTTAACAGAATCAAGAACATTATTCTCCATTTAATATTTTTGATTAAAAAAAACAGTATAGACAGAAAATCAATTCGTAGACGGAAAAAAAGAAACAACTTGATTTTCAATTCTGTGAAATATCAATGTTAATCAAAGCCGGTGGAAAAACAGTCAAGAAATTCCCCTTTGAAAAGACGTACACGTGAACATTTATTTGTTTAATACAATGTGTAATATCAGAGAAAATTTACATAATTTCTTACGGAATAAGTAGAATTTCACGTAATCAAATAATCAATTGATGTTTAATGTTATATATAAAACAAAATTTACCTTTGAATAGTCCTGATAAAAGCACACTTATTAATGGCGGCAATTTTAATACCTTCGGATATATCATTATGTAACAGCAAACATTTAACATATATTAGAATATAGAACTGTAAAATACATGTTCTACATGGTTCTGTGTCTTCAGTTTGTAATAAGGAAACGAGATACGTCAATAAGCTTGTTGAATTATGGATATCAGTAGAAAAACTCTAAATAATAAACGAAGGAAGAATACTGGTTTTAAATGCCGCCTTCAAACAGTTTTCGTTATCATTAAGGCAAGGGAACATCTCACGATTCATGGGTCATGTTTCAAAACTTGGTATAGTTTAACGTCATCTTTAAAAGTACTATAGTATTTTATATACACCAGTTTTTAGCGTTACTTTACGCAAACCATATATGGTATTCATTATGTGAATTATTCGTGCGCATTTCTAATAAAAATATTTTGATAGTCATTTAGGTTGCTTGGAATATGTAACACAAAAGTAAAATCATCTGATGACAGTCTTGACAGCAAAGAATCTATAATGTCGAAGTAGAAGTAGGTTTAATAGTAGCAGTAGAAGTAGAAGTAGCAGCAGAAGTAGAAGAAGCAGCAGTGCAGGAGTAGCAGCAGCAGCAACAACAATAGTTGGATAGAAGGAAGAGTAGTAGCAGTAACAGCAGTAGCAGGATAAGCGATACTGTTCCAGCAGTAGCAGAAGCAGGAGTATCAGCTGTAGTCGCAGCAGCCGCAGAAGCAGTAGTAACAGTCGCAGTAGTGGCAGTAGCAGCCGAAGCGCTGTAGCAGTAGCAGCAGAGCAGCAGATAGCAGTAGCAGTAGTAGCATTAGAAGAACAGCTGTCGCAGAAGCAATAACAGTAGTAGTAGTAGTAGCATCAGAAGTAGTAGTAGCAACGGCAATAGGAGTACTAGCAGTAGTTGCAGTTGCAGTAGCGGTAGTAGCAGCTGCCGCAGAAGCAATAGTAACAGTAGCAACTGCAGCAGCCGAATCAGTAGCAGTAGTGGCAGTTGTAGCAGCAGAAGCAATAGCAGTAGTGATAGTGGTAGCAGAAGCAGTAGTAGCTGTAGCAGTAGCACAGCCGCAAAAGAAGCAGTAGTAGTAGTAGTAGTAGTAGTAGCACAGCAGCAGTATCAGCAGCAGCCGCAGAAGCAGTAATTGCAGTAGCAGAAGCAATCGCAAAAGCAGCTGTAGCAATAGCAGCAGCCGCCGCAGAAGCAGTAATTGTAGTAGCAGCAGCCACAGAAGTATCAGTAGCAATAGCAGCCGCGGTCGCAGTAGCAGTAATTGCAGAAGCAGCCGCAGAAGCAGTAATAGCAGCAGTAGCAGCCGCAGAAGTAGCAGCAGCAGCCGCAGAAATAGCAGTAGCTATAGCAGCAGCAGCCGCATAAGCTGTAATAACAGAAGCAGTAATAGCAGCAGCAGGAGGTGTAGAAATAGGTCCAATCGTAGCGCTTAGTCATCATAATTTATGCAGTATAAGTATTATTCTTACAGCCTTAGGCCTTGTTGAAATTCATTAAATACATATGAATGGACAATAGTTGTTAACTTTATTTTCATTTTATCTATTAGCTCTATATGGTTCTTTAACATTGTCTTCCTCGTAATACTATACACTTTCCTCATTTCTTTGCGAATATTATATTGATTTTCAAGCAAAGAACAAACAACTCGGTCGCTAAAAATCCTTTTTTCCGTAACTTTAATCATATGTATGAAAACAAATACTTTTGATCTCTATATGTGATAAAGTTACCTGTATGTGAGATAAAGGTGAAATTGGCTGTTATTTTCTAAAGGGATATAACGCGGAAGTACAACAATTTGTTCAAAACCAGAGTGGTCTTTGCCTACCACTAAACGTAACGGTTTAGACAGTATTTTCACATTGTATGTAACAATCCATGCACAGGAATATCCGTTCAAATCATGTGACGAAGGTAAAAAGGCACCTGGTTAATGCTTCCGGTCAGTTAAACACCTTTAAAAACACCATTTTCAAAGAACTGTTACATATGTTCGTTTTGATGCATTTGCAATAGCGTATGAGTGTTGAAATTTCACATAACTAGGTGGAACACAGTTTTCAGCAATTGTTTATTTATATTTCTTTACAAAAGGCATTCATTTTCAAAGGGGGACAACTTTTTCAGAACATTTTAAGTATCCGCCGTACGGGACAGTATGGCAGAACATGTAATGGCCAGGTAAAATATTGTTAAAGATGTTGTTCGTTTATCAAATATTTCTGTGTTTTGATGATATACTCCTAAACCTTAATCTAAGTCTTGCCGTAGCACGCAGAAGAATTGATATTCATACCAAAAGCTGTAAAAGACGACAAAAGCTGTTATAGATTTAAATTTAGATTAAAGAATTTGTCAAATTCTTGTCTTTATTTACCTAACGTTCAATTTAATTGTTACAAGACCAGAGAATTTCTGTTTCATTCAGTTTCTCACCTTACTAAGCTAAATGTATAATATCTAAAAACGGATATCTAAAGTTTACAGAACAAAATTTATACGCAGAAAATATGATATCAGTCAAAGTACGCATGCAGAATGACCCTGACTAAAATGATAACGGTCTTTGTGAGTAAGAAACACAGTAAGAAACGTTATGGTGATGTTGATTTTAATTGACAGTTTTGACCAAGGGTACAAAACAGTAAGTAAAACTATCTACAAGGCTATCTTAAATGGACAGTCATTAATATTTCAGTAACAAATATGAATCAATGGGGACAGATCAGAAAGTCTGTGGAAAAGGTGCATCCCATTAAGATAGTAGATAAGATGAATCATCTTCCATTTTTTTCAATCGAACATAAATCGGCAAGAAGAGATATAGGGCCACCTCTATCACCATAGTCTCCCCCAATCCCATCTAGCTTGTATTTAAGCTGATGTTGTACATCTGTGCACAGGTCAAACGATGATACAGTGCAATTTACTATTCAATATGGTGGCAGAATTCTGCCAATCAGGTTGTGTATTTATAATTTAAACGACGATTTATCGTCTGTGCTATACATCACTCTAAAGTAACCAAAGGATGTTAAGAGAAATCGTTTTGTATTCAAATACCACATTATTTTGATTCATTAATCCTGATTTTATTTATAAGACGCCCAGCTACTTCTGAATCGCAAAATTTTATCCTGTTGTCACTCTTTTTCGGCATTTTAACAACACTTTTCAGGTTCATCTTGCCACAGAAAGAACTGTCTTTCGGCTTTGATACTTTTATCTACATTAACAGCCGAAGTGCATCCTGTCTGTCTATTATAGAAATGAGATTTGTGTGGGAGTAAGAAGAGATATGCAGAGAAATTATAGTAAGTAACTTAATGTTCATTTTAAAATTATGAAAACTAGTAATTTCTGTCGAAACTAATATGTGCAAGAAAATAAATGGCAAGTGCCTTAAAAAAATATATATATATTTTTATAATAAAACTGGAATGTCTCGAGATACTAGTAACAAAAGATCTTGCAATATCACATCACTACTTACAAAACGTTGTTCACTAGGAGGAAATAGTTAGAATTAATGTAATTGTTCTTTTCTTTTCATTGTTCTGTTTGCTTTTTTAAGAGTATCAGTTGTGTTTTTGTGGTCATTTAGCCTTACTATAGTATTCTTGGATTCGAACCAGCATTAACTTGTTCAACTCGAGTAAAGCTAAGCACTAACACATAATTCACAGGCAGAGAATGGCTTCGAAAAACATACACGTGGATCAAATTTGCAGCCTTTTTCTCATATTGTCTTTTTCTCTACCTACTTGGCTTTCAAGACTAAGAAATAAATTTTATTGACAGATACATATATTACTTAGAAGACATAACAGTAGTGTTTTACCTGCAACAATTAAGTCGCTTTTAACTGCATTGGCAAATAATATCTCTATGTAATTTCTTTTTATTTTGTCTTGTCCAGTAAGCCACTTTGCAGAAAATCAATTTATTGGAGAGGATTTCCTTCAAATAATTTTAATGTGTATCAGTTTCTTAAAACGATTTGTGAAATTCATGCTTGCTATTCATTTGGACTTTTTCAGCGAAAGGGAAAAGCATTCACCGGAGTGAAACCGTTTCCCACATGACTCAGAGGCGGATGACGAATGATTTCAGACACAATGTCTTTTCTCAAATCGTCATAGAGAACATACCCCTCACCCGGGAATCGAACTCACGACCCCGCAATCCGTAGGTTTGACCTCTCCCTTTTAAGATAAGCGGACACGCTTTTCTGTTTAAAGGTACAGTTACACCACAGAGACAAGTTTTCTAACCTTACTGTTTCTTTGTCCATATTATTTTCAATTTAAACTTTACAAGTTAACTCTTGTACAAGACAAAAATTATAAGTTTAATGACTTAAACTTCTGTCTTTATTTTGTTGTTGTTTTGTGTGATGTTTTTTTTTTTTCTTTTTGTTGTGTTTTGTTTCCTTTTTCTTTCTTTATCACATCGAAATTATGAAACTACGTTCTTGATGAGAACGACGATGGTAAAAGTTGAAATAAAAAATGCTCGGAGGATGAAACAGCGACATGTTCCAGTTTTTAGCGTCATAGCTTTTTCTGTTTTCACCAATATGGTTTCAACTGTCAACATGGTAATTTCGACTATCAACTTTCACCATCGCGGTTTTGACTTTCATCATTTGACTGTTTGCTCTCAATTATCTGTTCAACGTATTCCTTACCTTATTATTACTGTTGTTTCATTATCATTTTTATTGCTTTCTTTATCTCTCTATATACTTATTTGTAAGTTGACAAATGTCTTGTGACCAGGACACAGACGTACTGATAGACATGTAAATTATCTTTTGAACGTGCGTTGTGATTTAAAAGAATGAACACTGGTTAGGTTAACTGCCCACCGATACATAACTGAACAAATTTTGAAAAACGGCGTTAAAACTGTACATGTCAGACACCCAAAATTCAAGGTAGGCTGTATCTTAAAAAACAAGAACGTAGGTCAGTAAGTCACATTCATGGTCACTGAAAGTCAATTTTAAGATCAGTGTGCAAAACTGTACATGTCATCCAAATTTCAAGGCTGTATCTTAAAACACAAGGAAGTAGGCCAGTAGGTCACATTCATGGTCACTGAAAGTCAGTTTTAAGGTCGGTGTGCAAAACTGTACATGTCATCCAAATTTTAAGGCTGTATCTTAAATAACAAGAAAGTAGGTCAGTAGGTCAAGGTCACAGTCGGGTGACCCCTTATCACTTGGGGTCTTCAGGTAATTATAATTAAACAGTCTAGGAAATATGATCTGATAATTTTTTAAGTATTTTTTCCTATATGACTCATATAACAAGTGACCCCCGGGGCGGGGACTCTTTCCGCCCCACGGGCATAATTCGAACAATCTTGTTAGAGATCAACTAGGCAATGATACATACAAAATATCAAAGTATCAAAGGCCTAGGCCTTGAACTTTTTTTTAAATCCTATGTAAGTCTATGTAAAACTTGGGACCCCCAGGGCAGGGCCTCCTTCACCCTATGGGCATAATTTGAACAATTTTGGTAGTAGACCACTAGGCAATGCAACATACCAAATATCAAAAGCCTAGGCCTTGCAGTTTCAGGCAAGACGATTGTTAAAGTTTTTTCCTATATAAGTCTATGTAAAACTTGGGACCCCGTGGGTGGGGCCTCTTTTCAACTCAGAGGCATAATTTGAACAATCTTGGTAGAGGACCACTAGGCAATGCATCATACCAAGTATCAAAGGCCTAGGCCTTGCAGTTTCAGACAAGAAGATTTTTAAAGTCTTTTTTCCAATATAAGTGTATGTAAAACAAGGGTCTGGGACCCCCGGGGCAGAGCCTCTTTTCACCCCAGGGTAACAGTTTGAACAATCTTGGTAGAGGACTACAAGGTAATGTTACATACCAAATATCAAAGGCCTAGGTCTTGTGGTTTCAGACAAGAAGATTTTTATTTTCCTATACAGTCTATATAAAGCATGTGACCCCCCCCCCCCCCCCCGCCCCATCCACCTCCCCCTGCGCGGGGCCATATTTGACCCTAGGGGATAATTTGAATAATCTTGGTAGAGGATCTCTAGATGATGCTACATGCCAAATCTCAAAGCCCTAGATCCAGTGGTTTTGGACAAGAAGATTTTGAAAGCTTTCCCTATATAAGTCTATGTAAACCATATGACCCCCAGGGCGGGGCCATATTTGACCCTAAGGGGATAATTTAAACAACCTCTATAGAGGACCACTGGATGATGCTACATACCAAATACAAAAGCCCTAGGACATGTGGTTTTGGAGAAGAAGATTTCTAAAGTTTTTCCTTTCGGTTGCCATGGTAACCAGAGTTCTGCATGGATTTTAACTCTTTGAGCAATTTTGAAACGGGACCACCCAAGGATCATTCATGTGAAGTCTGGTGTAAATGTGCCTAGTGGTTTTGAAGAAGATTTTTTTTAGAAATTGTTGACACACGACGATGCACGACGGACGACGGACATCGAACGGTCACAAAAGCCGAGCCTTTGGCTCAGGTGAGCTAAAAATAACCAAGCAGACTATATCTTTAATAAAAACCAGCGAATATCGATATCACACGGAGAAGACGTATATGTACGGAAAATGCCGTTTGTCATTATGGGTCAGCTACCTTAATAGACAGCCAAGAACAATCCATCTCTGGACAGCACGCAGCGTACAGATGCTCTCTGATGCGGTCTCGTTTTTCTTCTCATCATCGTATCATGAATTATTGAGTAATTAGGGTATATATTTTACAGCTGCATTCGAGCAAGGCTCAAAATACAATATATCTATATATATTAAATAAATACATTGATTACACTTTCGAGCCTTACTCATGTCACTTGTACTATTTCAATTTTGTAGAATAGTTCCTACCATCTGAACATTATTCCTGTACTAATTACCATGCATTCTTTTCTTACTTTTTGATGCTGAAAATTGCTAAGGCGCTAGAGGGATATTGCGCGTAACCATACTCTGCCAAACTGAGACTGCTATTTTATTACTTGGTTCCATTCTCTGATTTCAACGTTACTGATATTCTTTTAAGTCCTACGTTCGAATGATTAACTCTTGTCTACATATGACTAGTTAACTTCCATGTACGGCATACTAAGTTCTACGTAGGAATTAGTAAGCTATAGATAGGAGCTGTTATGTCATACGTAGAAGCAACTGCCCTACGTTGCGTAGGAGTTACTGTGTTACGTTGCGTAGGAGTTACTGTGCCTTACATTGCGAAGGAGTTACTGTGTCTTACGTTGCGTAAGAGTTGCTGCGTCTTACGTAGCGTAGGAGTTTCTGTGTATTACGTAGCGTAGGAGTTACTGTGTAACGTTGCGTAGGAGTTACTGTGTCTTACATTGCGAAGGAGTTACTGTGTCTTACGTTGCGTAAGAGTTGCTGCGTCTTACGTAGCGTAGGAGCTACTGTGTCTTACATTGCGAAGGAGTTACTGTGTCTTACGTAGCGTAGGAGTAACTGTGTCTTACGTAGCGTAGGAGTTACTGTGTCTTACGTTGCGTAAGAGTTGCTGCGTCTTACATAGCGTAGAAGTTACTGCGTCTTACGTAGCGTAGGAGTTACTGTGTCTTACGTAGCGTAGGAGTAACTGTGTCTTACGTAGCGTAAGAGTAACTGTGTCTTACGTAGCGTAGGAGTTTCTGTGTCTTATGTAGCGTAGGATTTACTGTGTTACGTTGCGTAGGAGTTACTATGTCTTACGTTGCGTAAGGGTTACTACTACTGGGAGGTACTGTGTCTTACGTTGTGTAGGAGTTACTATGTCTTACGTTGCGTAAGGGTTACCACTACTGTGTTACATTGCGTAGGAGTAACTGTGTCTTACGTTGTGTAGGAGTTACTATGTCTTACGTTGTGTAGGAGTTACTGTGTCTTACGTTGTGTAGGAGTTATTGTATCTTACGTTGTGTAGGAGTTACTGTGTCTTACGTTGTGTAGGAGTTACTATGTCTTACGTTGCGCAGGAGTTACTGTGTTACGTTGCGTAGGAGTTACTGTGTCTTACGTTGCGTAGGAGTTACTGTGTCTTAGTTAGCGTAGGAGTTACTGTGTCTTACTTAGTGTAGGAGTTACTATGTTACGTCCCGTAGGAGGTACTATGTCTTACTTTGCGTAGGGATACTGTGTTACGTTGCGTAGGAGTTACTATGTCTTACGTTGCGTAGGAGTTACTGTGTCTTATGTTGCGTAGGAGTTACTGTGTCTTCGTAGGTAGGAGTTCTGGCCCACGTGGGTAAGTAAGATGTACGTTGTACTTTCCCATTTCTCGCGGCATCAGGGTGTGGCCTTAAAAGCCTTTTTAGATTTGTATGTTCTTTCGGCCCCCAACCCCTTCTTCACTTTTGTTTGTTTAAAAATTGTTTATTTAAAACAAAATTAAATAAAATTTTTACAATTCATTTCTGGTAATAAGAAATGCCTGAAAAAGGTCAGAGCCGAAGAAACGCTTAAAAAGGGTTTTCCCCTATCTTTTTTTTGAGCTTCTATTATTATGATTTCTGTGCCTTGTGATATGTTTTTTGGGGGGAAAGAATTACGCAAATTTTTTAAATTTTTGGGTTATTGCTCAAAAAAACCAGGTTTTTTTTAGCGAGGGTTTTATTCGTTTTGTTAGATATAATCGTACGAAGTTAAATAAAAAAAAAGTAAATAAATAATGAAATATAATTTCTATAAGAATAGCACCCCAACTTTAGCGAAACGGCGGAAACTGCGTTTGATTACCGAATTTGTCTCTTATCAAAAGGTCATAGGCCCCTCTTTTTCCGAGGAAGCAATGCCTGATTTCAAATTTGACAAAAAACTTTATCCGATTTAATGCTGAAATGAAGGAAAACTTGTTGAGAAAGAACGGCAAATGATAAACAATTTGCCTAGTACTTCTCGAGCAAACGATCGGGACGGGGGGGCCGGTCCGACAAAAAATTTGAAGTTTTGTGAAATGTAGTTTTTGGGTTTTACAAGATTCGGTGCAAAAGGTAATGTTGATTGCAACTTTATAGATTGTGTTCTTTGCTCATAAATACAGATAGTTTTAGTAATAGAATGTCAGGGTGTGGTGGGATAGTCTGCCTTCTGTGGCAAAGTGCCTATTTGTTTTATTGACCCCCCAAGCGGGTTTAAAAACCTAGTAATCGCCTCGCCCGACATGCTTACTTGCCTTCGTAAAGCTTAAAAACTCGCAATATGGGGGTAAAAATATTTTTAAAGCTGTTTGGGCTGTGGTCATGTTTAAAAATTTTCATTGCGCACTTTAAGTTTCGGGGAAAGGAAAGTGATTAATGAATTCTTTGGTTTAAATGATCTGAAAAAATTTTAAATCGTGAAGTGAGGCGATGATTTTCCTAATTTTCCCAAACCAAATGCCTTCAAGGTGCCCGCCCAGTTTGGTGCCCATAGGGGTCCGCCCCTCAAAAAAAAAAAAAAAAAAAAAATTAAAAAACTTTTTTAAAGCCTAAAAAAAAAAAAATTTTATTTTTTTTTTTTTTTTTTCCCTTATTATTTCTGGAAAAGGTGAGTGTTCCCCGAAACGCTAGGGGGTTTTTATTTGGACACGCTGTGGAAAAAACCAAAATGTCCAGTTAGTACCAATGAAAGTCCCTGCTGAAAATTTTTCAACTGCTTTTTAAAAATTAGTAAACAATCCTATTCTACAAGTAAACACCCTTAAAAATTTACATTTAAATTTAAAGACGAAAAAAGGGAAAAAGGTTTTTACTTTCGTTTTGAAACAAAAGGGCCCGATCGTCACTGTTTTTTGAAAGTGTTAGACAATTTGGTGTTTGAATTTAAATGTAAGTTATTTAAGGGTGTTTACTGGGTTTGAATGGACGTTTTTTTTTATAAAGCTGATGTGTAAATTGCAGAGGGTGCTTGCTTGGTACTAAACTGGTATTTTGGTTTTTCCCACAGCGTGCTAGTAAACCCATGGTTCGGAAAACCATGCCCTTTTCCTATAAGGTTTTTTGGGAAAAAAAAAAAATTTAAAAAAATTTTTTTTTTTGTTTTAGGCTTAAAACAGTTTTTTTAATTTTTTTTTTGGGGGGGGACCCATATGGGCCCCAAGCGGGGAGGGACCTGTGAATCCCTTTTGAAAATTGTATAGATTAGTTTAATAAAAATTTTTATTGTATTTGTTTTCAAGGATCAAACAACAATTGAACTGAAAATATAAGGGGAAATTTATTATTTTAGAAAGGGTTTGGGGCCCAAAAGTTTTGTCAAATTTTTAAATTATCCTTTCATTTCAGTTGATTCCCACGTTAAAAAAAGGCGTTATCGTAATAGTGATTCACATTAAAATAAACTGTCAGTTCGTTTAATTGATTTATGGAAGAAATGATATTAAAATTTGTGGGTGGTACATTTTCTCGTGAACAGAAACTTTTTCAGCTTTGTTCGCATAAACCTATAGAAAAAACAGTTGGCATCTATTAAAATTATGAATTGAAACCCTTTGCTTAGAGCTTTTAGCCAATGTAAAGTCACGTTCTTTTTTATCTCGGTGCTCCGAAAGAAAAAACACATAGAATGTATGAATATATTCCTCAAATATTTTGTTTTAAATGTTGTATTGTGTTAGAAAAATTGAAAAAAATTTTAATTTGGCTAATGACTTAGAGATATATTTGGGCCCAATAAATATTGTTCTTATTCACGTTACTCAGAAAGGGAAAATGACGGGAAAAAAAATGCCCCGTGACGTAAAAAAGTGTGACATCCCCAAGGGGAAAAAAGCAAATCGATAAAAAAGGGTAGAGGGTGATTTCTTGGTAGTGCGAAGTGTTGAATTAGCGTATAACAAAAAAAAAAAAGCTAAGAAAAAGTTCTTTTTGGAAAAATTTTTCTTTTCGCCCTTAAATTTCATTGTGCTGGTACATCTTTTTTGGAAAGAAAAAAAGTCCCTCAATTAGTTTCCCGCCTATTTTAAATAGTTGACTCAAAATAAGTGACAGCTCTCTCTGGGGAATTAATTTTGATATGAACTTTGAACTATGTTAGAACAGATCATCAGTTCTTTAAAGCGGTTATTTTTTTTGGTCCCCGCCACCTGTAGCAAACCAAAACCCACTTAAAAAAAGTCAGTATTTAAATTTGTTTAGTAAAAACATTCTTAGTCGAAAGCAGATCCGTCCCTTGCATCGTACGTGTTTAAAAATCTCTATAGCCACTTCACGTAAAGTAATGGGTATTAAAAAGGATTTCCCCCTGTAATTAAATTTTCTTTTAAAAATGGGGCGCAGCCCGATGTATTTCCTAATTAGAAATTTTGGGGTGATCGTGTCGCGCATCCGCCCAGCTTATCCTTATCGCATTTTTCGAAATATTTTTTAATAAATGCTTTGTAGTATGGATTATTTTTCCAAATTTAAAAAATCAATACCCTTACGGAATTTTGCAAGGCCCTTCCGATTTTTATTTAAAAACAATAAAAGAAGACGAACCTTTCCCTACGCAACTTTTGCGTTTTTTTAAAGGAGCTAAAATTTTTTTAAAAAATAAAATTTCCCTGACTTTTATGGGTGGTGGTTTTTGTCCAATAAAAAATGTCATCTAAGCTTTTGGCCCAAAATGGCTTATTGTGAAGAGTTGTTTTTTGGATGCAAAAAACAAAAAGAAATAAATCAAGTCGATCAAAGTTAACTTTTTTCCGATTTAATGGAAACTACTTGACCAATAAGATCTTAGTTTTAAAAAATATTACCGGTAACCATTTTAAAAGGTTTGAAGCAATGATTTTAGGTTAATCGTGCATCAATTTCGGATTGTAGCTATTTGTTTTGAATTTTCGGGTTAAAAATTTTTTAAAATTTTATCGTAGTGGCAAAAGAAAAGGAAAAAAGTGGGCAGGCGCATGTTTTGTTAATTTAATTCGTTTTTTTTTATAGATGAATTTAATGCGTTTGGATTGATTTTCCATTGGTAGTTATAGTTGTTTTTTATTTGTAAGAGATTTCGTTCAGTAAAAGTCGTGCCGGGGTTTTTTACGTGTTGTACACAACCGCAAGTTTGTCCAAAAGGTAGGCTTCATTTTGTCCTTAGTAATTTTGTACCCAAACCCCTTTCTGTCCGCAAAAGGAGTACCGCCGGTCTGTCTTTTCAGTCCCGGGTTTAATAAAGTAGTAAATTAAATGCAGTCAAACGCAAGCTTGTCCCTGTAAGTTATAAGGTATCAAAAGTTGTTGGTATGTGTAAAATGGTGCGGTATCAAACCGGTAGATCTTGTCGTGTAAGTAATCGGGGGTGTCGTCCCTGTGTTAAATGTTTTGTCCGTATAAGAGCAAAAATTTTCCGGTTAATAAAATGTACACAATGTTGTTGGTATGTGCAAGTTGTGCGGTATACAATGCCGCATTCCGTGTCAGTAACAGGTGTGTCCGTGTCTGTGTTTTACTAGCATCTTTTTTTCCCCTTTAAGTGATTGTCAATGTCACAAATGTTTTTGGTATGTGCAAGTTGTGCGGGATACAAATGCCCGCATGTCAGTGTCCGTAAAACAGGAGTGTCCCTGTCCGTGTTTATACTACCATCGTTTGTCTGTTTGTGTGAAACTTGTCCGTGTAAGTAATAATTTTACAATATCTGTTGGTTGTGTAAATTGGGGGGTAAAAAACCAGCTTTTCCTTCTTTCAGGGGTGTCCTTTTTACAGCATCAGTTTTGCTGTTTAATTAAATTGCCCCGTAATAATTAATTTCAAAGTTGTTTGGGTTTTGTAAGTTTTGCGGTATACAAATGCCAGCTGTCCGTGTCGTAATGGGCGTGTCCGTGTCCCTGTTTTATTTTATCAGTTGGCCGTTAAAGTGCAAGTTTGTGGGGGAAGTAATTTGTTTACAAATGGCGTGGTAGGTAAAGGTGCGGGATTCAAAAGCCGTATGTCTGTGTCAGTAATCAGGGCGTTTCCCTGGTGTGTTATACAGTCAGTTTGTCCATTTAAATGCAAATTGTCCGTTAATTAATAATGTGTCCGAGAAAAATCTGTTTGGGGTGTCCTGAATATCCCCGGGGTGTCGGGGTTATCAGTTGGTATAAAAGTGTACATGTCAGTGTTTTGAAGGTTTTGTATATCCCTGTGTTTGGGTTTTGCGGGAAGGTTTTTGTAAATGTGTGTAGGAAAACTAGGTTCGGGTATGTTTTTTAAACCGTGTGTTGGTTTTCGGTGTAAGTTGTGAAAGTTTTAAACCTGTTGGGGTTTTCGGTGTTAAAATTTTAAACCCCGGGGTATATGATGTGAAGTTTGGGTAAGTTTGTAAAACTCTTGTATTGGTTTATTGTGTTTCGCCCGGGCTTTTTAAGTGCGTGAAAAAGGTTTTTCCTGGAGTGTTCCTAATTCCCAGTTTTACGGTTTGTGGGCAATGTTATTATCTTAACTTCAATTCGAAATGTAGGTTACAATGTCCCACAAAAGGCCTCTGATCCCCAATTGGGCTTCCTGTGTATCGTTTCCCTGGGCCATTGTAAACTTGCCCTACAATGGAATAGGGCATAGGAAATAGTTCGAAAGTGTAAAAGGGTTCCAAAATTGACATTTTTATAAAGCGATAGAATTTAAAATTATTTGGCGATTTATCCATTTGTACTCCCGGCTTGTTTTTTCCTTGATAAAATTTTTTCGTGCATTCGACTCGACGGGGGAAAATTGGTTTTGGCGGAAATTTTCTCGAGAAAATTTTTTTGGCGGAAATTTTAGTTTAGGTTGAGTATTTTCCCGTTCGAAAAATTATTAAACTGTTAATCTAGAAAAAATTTTCCTTTAAAAAGTTTAAAGTGAAGTATTTTAAGCCCCTGTTTTCGTACAACAAAATTTTTAAAAAAACGATTTACAGGGCCTCGAGGTTCGCTGTCTATTTTGGTGTCCTCGGAAAACTTGTTGTTTGGCTAATGTTTTTTGGGGGGCCTGCAGCGGTTGGGATACTAGTGTAGAGTTGTGCATGTGTAGCAGTTAGTGCGTGGTGTAACACATTGTGTGTGGTGTAGGTTTGTGCGTGGTGTAGCCTAAGTGCAGGTTGAACCTTTTGGGCAGGTGTGACGTCAGTGCATGTGTGCAGTTGTGCGTGGTGTGACGTCGTCCCTGTAAGACGTTAGTGCATGGTGTAGCCGTTAGCGATGGGTTGCGGTCGAAATGGTGTAGCCGGTAGTCATGGTTTAACAAATCTTGGTGTTTGTTAAAACCCTTTTAAAAACTTTCCTATTAGTCCTGGGTCAAGCAAATCAGGGTGGTTAAAAATTTTTATTTTCCCCCCCCCCCCCATAACACCCCCCCTTTCTATTTCCCACCCCCCCATGTGTTAGTGGGTTTCTATGGGGATTCAAATTACTTAGCGGCCAAATATTCCCAAAAAGACAGCAGGACAAACTATAGGGAAACTTTACGCATACAGGGACAGGTTTAATTTTAAAAAAGTTTCTAAGGACTTTTTATCTGTCGCATATGGTCCGCGGAGGATTGTTATTGTCGCCTATTGGTTTCCCCGGGGATTGATTATCTTACCTATTTGGTCGAGAAGCTATTATTGAAATAAGTATGAAGATGTTTAAATAAAATGACAAATTTTAGTGTAGTTGTAATAAACTTACTGGTGGGTTTTGCCCGATTGAAAATGATGATAAAAAATAATAAAAATAATAATAATAAAAAATATTTAAAAATAATAACTGATGTCTTTAAATTAAGTAAAATTGTTGTGTTTTTTTAAATTTTTGTTGGGAGGCCTAATTTCTTTGGGTATGAGTTCCCCCCAAGTCATGAAAGGCCCCTAAAAACTATTACGCAAAAGCAGACCCCAAACGTTCGGGGTCGAACCCAAGGGGTTGGATTTGGTAAAGGAGTCCCTTAAAAAAAAGGAATTTTGTTTCTTGGAAATAAAACTATGTTTTTTTTCAGTTGGGAAAAGAGCTAATTTTGCTTTATTCTTAATCCAGTCCCCTACAAAATAAAATGCCTCGATTAATCAATTTAAGACGAGAGGTCCGGGTGGGTCAAATTTATATTTTATATTTCAAACCGGTTTTTCCTTCGCAAATAAATTAAACAGACAAGTCGATAGTTCGTGTCAAAAATACCTTCATCATGTTGAAAAGTTGGCGTTTTCCGTAAAGTTGCCAAAAAGAGGAGGGCAAGAAAAATGCGTAATTTTTTTGAACAAATTGGGAAAATTTTTTTTTTTAAAAACCCTATTTCATTAAATTTTTGATGAGTGAAAAAATTCAATTTAATTGGCCACTAAAAACTCTTGAATACAATGTAATTTTAAATATTTTTTGTGTTATTTATTAAGTCCAACAAAAATCGGTTATTTAGATATATATAAAAATATATTGTTGCAAATTTGGGAATTGAATGAACGATTTTTTTGGATGTTGCCAAAAGCAGTTGAATACTTTGAAGGTAAAAAATCTTCACCAAACTTAAACAAAATGTGTTCGACCTAAGACCTCGGCGAAGTTGTAACTGCCCAAAACGGCCCCGCACTTTTGGAAAATTTTGGCTCTTGAAAATTGTTTTAAATCAAAGCACTGAAAGTCTGATAGGAGTCAGTTATACCCCAAAGCATGAAAATTGTAAGACAGTTTGGGAGACATGCGCTTTTCTCAAAAAGATTCTTGTTTAAAAATAAATTCGTGGTTATTTAATTTTTTTTGTTTATATAAAATTTTGATGGTTCTCTATAGGATTTGATGGCACTTGTGGTATTAAACTATTTAAAAAACCCAAAAATAAAAAAAGTTGGTGTGAAATGTATTGGGGGGTGGTTTTTATGTTTGATTTTGTCTAGATTTTTTTCTGTACATTAGGTGATAATTCAGCAGTACTTTTTTGACCCCCGAAAACTGGAAATAGTTTAAAAAATTAATCATGCTTAAGTATTACATCAGTCAATCTTTTGCTTTGTTTATTTCTAAGCAGGTATTGAAAGGGAAAATTTCTTTTGGGTGTTTTGGTAAAAAAACATACGGTGGAAATAGAAATTTAGTGTTATTTGGGAAAATTGTTAAAATATGTTTTTGGAAGCAAAAAATAAAAGGGAAGTAGTAGGTAAAAGCTAAGTTATTAAACGTGTCTTTTGGTCGTTTTTCTCTGCATCTAAATCGGTTGTGACCATTTTTTATTTAAAAAGTTGTTATCAAAAACTGTTTTGTGTGGTTGTTGTAGAAGCAGAGGATAAATTTCGACGTTATTGAAGTTGTTATTAGTCCGTTTTGTTCTACCGTATGGTCAGACTTTTTTCATAGGTTGTGTCTTTTAATATCTATTTTAAATGTTTTTATTAAATGTTTTCCGGGGTTTTGTAAACAGGTTGTTATGTGGGTTAAATTGATCGAAGTGATTTGAACGGCATTTTCTACAATTTTTTCTTTTTAATGGATTTGCTTATTCGGTGTAGATGCTTTTTGTGAGGGTTTTTGTTTTACGTATGAAAATATTTCTATTTTTTCTGCCCCTGACTTATCGTAGAAATTGCAGTAACAAGATTCTTGAATATTGTGTCGTTTGATATCTTACTGCCCCCATCTAAATAATTTTTTCCCTTACAGTGCCCCCCAAAACTAGGGTTGTACGCTTTGTTCTCTCGTTATAATGAAACATTATCAATAATTTAAAAAAAAAAACTGTATAGTATTTCTGTTATTTAAAGATTTGAATTGGCGACATTTAAAACCATTAAAAAAGAAAAAAATAAATTTTGATATTTTTTTTTTATTTTGTTCCTTGTGAAAGCGCTTTACATCCCTTTGTCACTGGCGTTGTGCTGTCGAATATTTTTTCTACCCGGGCAGAAAGAAGAAACACGTTTAAACAGTACATAAGAATAGAAGGGGGAGTGAGAGCACTGTCGAACCATTGGCGGATTGCTTGAGATTTGTAAATCAAATATCACTGGGAGTGGCGGGGGGGCATGACCTCGGGAGAGTTTTTTTACCTTGGACTGGTGAAAAAAAATGGAAACTTTTTATAGGGTAGCTAAAAGTAAAAGTATTTATTATTCAAATATACGTAAATTTCATACTTGAAAAAATGGGTGTTTTAAAAATGTGTCTTTTAAAAAATGCTCACTTACAATTCTGATGAACTCAGGATCCAATTCTTGGTCTGTAAGATTGCTTACTTGTTGTGCCATATTTTAAGTTCGAAACTTATTTTATGACTGATTTCACATTCAGTTTTAACTTATATACCTTTTCTCGATGCAGAAAAAATAACTTTCTTTTTTACCATTGTAAATTTTGTGTCTCTTTTCTGCGGCATGGCCAGTTACTGGGCACAGTTATGCCTCTCCTATTGTGCATGTGGACCAAAGCGGCGTCCCACTGTGTTATGTCTCATGCACACTTGTCATACCTTATTATGAGCATAGTTTTATGTAATCTTTTGCAAAAGTTTCGATGTGATCTAAGTAGATTTTCCAGGTTTGGTTGAAACTTTCAGTCATACCATTCATCCTTGGACATCCAAAGTATATTACCGCTGTTCAAGGTTTATTTGAAGCAATAAGCGTGCTCTAAAATGAACGTACACCCATAAAAATACCCCCCATTTTATAGGGGGGGGGGGTCTTTTTCCAGTTATTTTCTCCTCTTTTCCCGCTCAAAAATCCATCTCGAACACTCTACCTTCTACCACAAAAATCCTTTTCAATCCAACTTTTTTTCAAAACTCATTTTGGTACTTTGATACTGCAATGTATACACACTTATTCAATATAAATATACATGGCTACCCTAAGCACCCTTGATTACTATAATGAAATAATCGATATGAATAATCAGCCTAAGGTCAACAATCGCGGTCAAGTTGCGTCTACTATATCATGAATTATTGAGTAATTAGGGTATATATTTTACAGCTGCATTCGAGCAAGGCTCAAAATACAATATATCTATATATATTAAATAAATACATTGATTACACTTTCGAGCCTTACTCATGTCACTTGTACTATTTCAATTTTGTAGAATAGTTCCTACCATCTGAACATTATTCCTGTACTAATTACCATGCATTCTTTTCTTACTTTTTGATGCTGAAAATTGCTAAGGCGCTAGAGGGATATTGCGCGTAACCATACTCTGCCAAACTGAGACTGCTATTTTATTACTTGGTTCCATTCTCTGATTTCAACGTTACTGATATTCTTTTAAGTCCTACGTTCGAATGATTTACTCTTGTCTACATATGACTAGTTAACTTCCATGTACGGCATACTAAGTTCTACGTAGGAATTAGTAAGCTATAGATAGGAGCTGTTATGTCATACGTAGGAGCAACTGCCCTACGTTGCGTAGGAGTTACTGTGTTACGTTGCGTAGGAGTTACTGTGCCTTACATTGCGAAGGAGTTACTGTGTCTTACGTTGCGTAAGAGTTGCTGCGTCTTACGTAGCGTAGGTGTTACTGTGTCTTACGTAGCGTAGGAGTTTCTGTGTATTACGTAGCGTAGGAGTTACTGTGTTACGTTGCGTAGGAGTTACTGTGTCTTACATTGCGAAGGAGTTACTGTGTCTTACGTTGCGTAAGAGTTGCTGCGTCTTACGTAGCGTAGGAGCTACTGTGTCTTACATTGCGAAGGAGTTACTGTGTCTTACGTTGCGTAAGAGTTGCTGCGTTTTACGTAGCGTAGGAGTTACTGTGTCTTACGTAGCGTAGGAGTAACTGTGTCTTACGTAGCGTAGGAGTTACTGTGTCTTACGTTGCGTAAGAGTTACTGCGTTTTACGTAGCGTAGGAGCTACTGTGTCTTACATTGCGAAGGAGTTACTGTGTCTTACGTTGCGTAAGAGTTGCTGCGTCTTACGTAGCGTAGGAGTTACTGTGTCTTACGTAGCGTAGGAGTAACTGTGTCTTACGTAGCGTAGGAGTTACTGTGTCTTACGTTGCGTAAGAGTTGCTGCGTCTTACGTAGCGTAGAAGTTACTGCGTCTTACGTAGCGTAGGAGTAACTGTGTCTTACGTAGCATAAGAGTAACTGTGTCTTACGTAGCGTAGGAGTTTCTGTGTCTTATGTAGCGTAGGATTTACTGTGTTACGTTGCGTAGGAGTTACTATGTCTTACGTTGCGTAAGGGTTACTACTACTGGGAGGTACTGTGTCTTACGTTGTGTAGGAGTTACTATGTCTTACGTTGCGTAAGGGTTACCACTACTGTGTTACATTGCGTAGGAGTAACTGTGTCTTACGTTGTGTAGGAGTTACTATGTCTTACGTTGTGTAGGAGTTACTGTGTCTTACGTTGTGTAGGAGTTATTGTATCTTACGTTGTGTAGGAGTTACTGTGTCTTACGTTGTGTAGGAGTTACTATGTCTTACGTTGCGCAGGAGTTACTGTGTTACGTTGCGTAGGAGTTACTGTGTCTTACGTTGCGTAGGAGTTACTGTGTCTTAGTTAGCGTAGGAGTTACTGTGTCTTACTTAGTGTAGGAGTTACTATGTTACGTTCCGTAGGAGGTACTATGTCTTACTTTGCGTAGGGATACTGTGTTACGTTGCGTATGAGTTACTATGTCTTACGTTGCGTAGGAGTTACTGTGTCTTATGTTGCGTAGGAGTTACTGTGTCTTACGTAGCGTAGGAGTTACTGTGTCCACGTAGGAGTAAGTAAGATGTACGTTGTACTTACTACCAATCTCTCTGCTGGCATCAGGAGTGTGTGCCTTCAAAAGTCCTTTTAGATTTGATATGTTCTTTCAGGCCCCAACCCCTTCTTCACTTTTGTTTAGTTTAAACATAGTTTATTTCAAACAAAATTACAATATTTACAATTCACTATACATGGTACATAAGATAATGCCTGAAAAAGGATCAGAGCCGAAAGCAACAGCTTATAGAGGTCTTCTCCTATACTTTTGTTTGAGCTTCTAGTATTACTGATTTCTGTGTCCTATGTGATATGTTTCGTTGGGGAAAGCAATTACGCTAATTTAAATAAAGGAATTTATGTTCTGTTGAGAAATAAATCTATGATATTTTTCAGTAGGTACACAAGAGCTATAATTTCTGCTTCTATTACTCTAATCCAGTCCATACAATATAACATGCCTTGATTAATCAATTTCACGCACGAGCAGGTCACGGGTGTGGTCAATTTTATCATTTTATATTTCAAACCGGTTTATTCCTTCGCAAATAATTAAGCAGACAAGTCGATAGTTCGTGTACAAAAATACCTTCATCACATGTTCGAAGAGTTGGCGTTTTCCAGTAAAGTTGCCACAAAGAGGAGGATGCAAGAAAAATGCAGATAAGTTTTTGAACAAATTGTATTTTTTATTTATAACGTATTTCATTAAATTAAAGATGAGTGAAAAGTTACAATAATTGGCCACTAAAGCTCTTGAATACAATGTAATTTTAAATATTTCTATGTGTTATTTATTAATGTCCAACAAACATCGGTTATTTACGATATATATATAAATATATATATATATATATAAATATATATATGATTGCAAATTTGGGAATGAATGAACGAATCTTTCTTTGGATGTTGCCAATAGCAGTTGAATACTTTGAAAGCGTAACAATCTTCACCAAACTTAAACAAAATGTGTTCGACCATAAGACCTCGGCGAAGTTCGATAACCTGCCAAATCGGCCCATGCACTTTGGAATTTTGGCTCTTGAAACTTGCTTTTATAATCAAAGCACTGAAAGTCTGATAAGGCAGTCAGTTATAACCAAAGCACTGAAAATCTGATAAGACAGTTGTGGGAGACATGCGCTTTTCTCAAAAGCATCTCTAGTTTAAGAAATATAATGTCGTGGTTATTTATTTTGTTCTGTTTATATAATTTTGATGGTATCCTCATGATGAGGATGTTGGTGGCGACGTTGTGCTATTAATCATACCTTTAAACACAAAAGTAAAATATGATGATGGTGATAATGATGATGGTGGTGGTGGTGTTTATGATGATGATTATTAGTCGTTGCATTTTACTGTACATTAGGTGATAATTACAGCAGTACTATATTGACCTTCCGAAACTGGAAATAGTTTAAAAAATTAATCATGCATTAAGTATATACATCAGTACAATCTTTTGCTTTGTTTTATTTCTAAGCAGGTATTGAAAGGAAATTTCTTTTGGGTGATGGGTAAAGAAAACATACAGGTGGACAATAGAAATTTATGCTGTTATTTGGTAAAGTTGTTAAAATATGTTCTTGGTAGCAATACCTGAAGGTAAGTAGTCAGGTAAAAGCTATATGTTATTAAACCGTCGTCTTTGGTCTGTTTTGCTCTGCCATCTAAATCGGTTAGTGACCAAATTATCTATTTAAACGCTTGTTATCAAAAACTGTTTTGATGTGGTTGTTGTAGAAGCAGGGGATAAATTTCGACGTTATTGAAACGTTGTTATTAGTCCGTTTTGTTCTACCGTATGTGATACAGACTATACATAGGTTTGTGTCCGTAATATCTATGTTAATGCTTGTTATTAAACTGTTTTCCTGCGGCTTTTGTAAAACAGGTTGTCTATGTAGGTTAAATTGATCGAAGTGATTTGAACGGCATATGTCATACAAATTTTGCTTTTGAAATGCGACTTTGCTTATTCGGTGCTAGATGCTTTTTGTGCATGTATGTATTACGTATGAAAATATTTCGTATTATACTGCCACTGACTTAGTCGTAAGAAATTGCAGTAACAATGATTCTTGAATATTGCGTCAGTATGATATCTTACTGCCGCCATCTAACTAATTGTTTTCGTTCACAGTGCCAAATCTAGGGTTGTACGCTTTGTGTCATCATCGTTATAATGAATCATTCATCAATAATTTAAAAAAAACCTGTATAGTATTTCTGTTATTTAAAGATTTAAATAATTTTGATAAATTATATTTACTTTTATTTAGTTCCTTGTGCATGCAGCTTCTACATCCTCTTGTCATTGGCGTTGTGCTGTCGATATATGTTATTATACCGGAGCCAAGAAAGAAGAACTGACGATTCAAACAGTACACTAAGAATAGAAGGGCAGCATGAGAGCACTGTCGAACCATTTGGCGGATTGCATTAGAGACTTTGCTAAATCTAAATATACACTGGGAGTGGCAGGGTGGCATGACCTCGGTAGAGTTTTTTCACCTTGGACTGGTGAAAACAAATGGAAACTTTGCTAGTAGGGTAAGCTATTAAGTAAAAGTATTGATCTATTCAAATATACGTAATTACATACTTGAATAATGGCTGAATTAAAAAGTACGTGTCTTATAAAGATTACTGCCTGATATATTTCGGATTAGATCCAACAAATTTGCGAGGAAAAAGTAACTGCTATATAGTGTTGATTATGTAAAATCAAGAGAAATATTATCAAATAGAGTTGATTATAGCTTATATTGCCATCTTTGAAAGTAAATAATCCAGAAGATCTGATATTATTAAAGAAATGAATGTTTGCACGTGGCCGTTCAGTAATCAAATACATTATTCAATATTCCTCTTAATGGGCAAATTTTATTTCATAAAATATTTGGTGGCCCTCAACACACTTTGTGCATTTCGGTATGGCATATTGTATACACGTCTATCAGCATACTTAGGCAATCAGAGCAAAATCCATTGTCATGATGTTGAGAATTCGTTGAACATCTTGGCCTCGGATTTTCGGTAGCTGCATTTGCTAGCACAATTCGCATTCTTTCCCCTCCATTGTCTAGTATATGTGTGCTTATCATAAATAGAGCTTCAGCATCATAGCGTTGCCTATTTTGTTTCTATGCATTTTGGCTAGAAATCTATCATTTCATGCTCTTTCAATTTTTATGATACTTCCATCTCATACAATATGCCATGACATTTCATTAATTTTTGTAATAATATTATAATAATAAAAGTCACGGCCTTATTCCATTCAATCAGTATTTGTTATTTATTGTCAATAGTCAGAAGCGACAGGCTGCTCTTTCTAATATATCGTTTAAATCTAGGCCAATTCTCGCCATGGTTAAAACAACATATCTCTCAGAGGGTGGGCGAGTCTGTCGCTTCTTATATTCATGTCCTGCTGATAAAATAAACACGTGTACACGTTTTAAGTTTGATTTATTTAAGCATCATACGAAGATGTTATAACAAAGCAGATATAATGAGCAATAAACGCAACAAATAGAGGTTGCTTCTACAATACTTTTGTGGTACGTGTACGTGTAGAAAATCCCACAATTACAGAAACAAGATGGATTCAAAAAATTCAAATAAGAAGGTCGTTAAGGTTTTATAAACAAACATTAGTTTGTGAGTAAAAGTGCAAATAGCTTGATCTATTGATATACGTATATATCGCGACGTAGCAAGAAATGGCTCTTTGCCCCTTGCATGTATTTTCGAATGGCTGCAAGGCATGGGTATTAGAGTATTTGGAGAACCTGCAAGGCTATTAATCTCTTGCATCTATTTTCGAGGGGCTAAAATATATCACTATTTACCTCTTCGTGAATTTTCGAGGTGCTGCAAAGAATGGCTATTTACCTATTGCATATATTTTCGAGTGGCTTCAAGGAATGACTATTTACATGTACCTCCTGCATGACTCTTTAAGGGGCTGCCAGAAATGGATATTAACTCTTGAATGTATTTTCGAGGGCCTGCAATGAATGGCTATTTAACTCTTGCATGTATTTTCTAGGGGCTGCAAGGAATAGCTATTTTACTCTTGCATATATCCCAGAGCTGCAACGGTCTGATTAAAGTTTTGTTTTGCGTCATCGAAAGAGACGAATTTTCGAAACATTTAAGCATTCTGCCAAGCTGCTCTAAATTAATTGTAGAAACAGTAAGAATTAAATTTACCTGCATACAACTTCAGATATTTTGTTGGATTTAAAGTCATACCAACACATTGAAGGTCATGTGGCCACTTTTCCAGGTTCAACTGATGGTGGGAGATGCCAGGTATCCCCTTCGAGCATTGTTTCAGGTATGGGCACGCACCTAGGTAGAACCACAGACAGAACATTATTCACACTAAGCAGGGTTTCAAACCTTTAGCGAAGAGAGGTAAATGGTTCGACGATTTTTTTGTAACAAACGAGTATGTACTCAGTACAATTAAATTCTGTGAGAACTAATGTTCTTAAATATGGCAACGGAAGAAAAAAAATTACACACGTACGCGTACCTATATAAGTATGAAATCGCAAACAGTTTAATAACAAAAACAACACAAAACAGGAAAGATTACAATATGATTTAACACAATTTTCCGATCACAGTTCATACTACTTTGAACTGTACGAATGTTTTGAACGTTTTTATATTTATAACATGTACATGTATCAGTACACTTAATAATCTATATATCACAGACATTATATAGTATATTCTGTCAAACAATTTTGCTGACATGAAAGAAAATAAAACTTATATCGTGTGTACGAAACAAGTCCCATACGGGAGTAATTTCATTTATCGAATGACGAAAGTTATTTCTTTCACATAAAGATATTTTGACAGGTTGGAATCAATAAGCATTAAATTTTAAATATTTCAAAACAAAACACTTTCTACCTTTAAGACATTGCTCTTCTTTTATACTAATTCATGATAAAATTAATGTCCATATCACTTTTCAACATCATTGACTTCTTCACCTTTACCCTGCTAAATTTCTAAAATGGACTGGTCCACCATTAAATTTAGATAGTACCACTTATTATTCAAAGGGGTGTTCACTGAAACGTTACTGACTGAATAGCTAACAGTGCAGACCGTGATCTGCTTGCACTGGTCGCAAAGGCAATATCACTTGCCGCCAGCAAGCTAAAGGGTATATAGGTTGCTAATGACAGAGTCATAAGCTTTAGAATTTTAAGTATCAGCTTTAATTTTAAATTCCGTCATCTGAATGTAGTGACACTCTACTTTCCATTTTAATCATATTAATATAAATATTTCAAAACTTGCTATTGATTACAATCCGTTTTTGACTGTCCTGTTTGATATCATATAGCAATAAGTATACACTATGTATATAATGTACAATGTATTATTTGCCTTGGTTAAACAACTTGAATTGAATGAAGAAATGTTTATATATGAAGATGTTTTATCATTATATTGCTCTTTGTTGTGGCCTGCTTTGGCTTTTTTGTAAACTAATTACAAAACAATAACTTATTGCTGCAGGACTCGCTATGCTGATGTGATACATTTAGTTCAGTTGTATTCGAAGTACCTCCACGGGCATTCGGCAGCAAAAGTACACGCTGACATGGCAATAGATCAATATACCGAGTAAAATGAGTAGTGATATAGAGCACTGTGTTTTTAATAGCAGAAAATAAAATGATATGTATATGAAGACCACAGAGCACCTTCGGTATAATATTTTCACAAAAGTAGAGCAAAATGTTTTTTTCGATTGTTCAGGTACACAGCCTCGTATCTAAATACGGTTTGCACTGACGTCAGAATCTTTTCGTGACATTTTCTCTGGTGTATATAATTTTAAAATAAAAAAAAAACCCTGACAATTTTCATTAACAAAAATAGAACAAAATTGCTTGAGATCTTAATGGATGCGGACCTGGGAATTTGGTTTGCATATTATTTGCGATATGTTTTTAAACGAAGTGAAAATTAATGGACATTGCATATACCCGATAAATGTATCGAATTTTTAATGGACGGCTTGAAATATATAAGAAAACATGTAACATGTTAACATTATGTTTGGCCTGTTCCGTAACCATTGTATGGTTGGTCGGTATTGTGTGCCGATGATTGTCCACTTCCGACTGAAGCTTGTCCCATACTTGGTTGGCCGTAGAGTCCAGAGAAAGGAGGCGGTGCTGGAGTTTGTGTTTGGTCGGTATATGTCGGCGGATACGCTGGATTTGTACCGGCTGTGTAGGGTGGTGGTGCCGTAGGTTGACCGGGGAACCGGGAGCCAGGATAGAATGCTGAAGGTGGGTGCGGGTATGTGTATCCTGTAGCAGCTGGAAGTCAAAGAAAACAAACATTTTGATGCATGAATATTAAAGCACTGAGTATCAAACCATCCTATATTTGACAACTGTACTATTAAAACCAATTAAAATGATACACAAAGGGTTATTAATCATTCTCAGTATAACAAAAAAAGTACTATCTAGAATGTTGAAAGATTCAGTAACAATAGTGTACCCACTGGCTGTTGACAATCCATCGAGATTTCGCTTATCCTGGTCAGACTTTTTGTTGAACTCAAGAAAAACTAATATAAGTTATAGGGAATCGATCTTACCGACTTTCGTCGCGAAGCGACGAAAATCGGGATCGAATCCCACTACGGTAACATACGAGGGTATCCAAACAACACATACTATCCAAATAAAAAAATATGGAGTTCCGGTTTAGACCATGGGCGTGCGACGACCCCGATGAAATTCGGGATATCACGGTCTTTGTTAATATTAATAAGCGTCCGTCAGATCAGTAGGCGAAACGCAATATCCGCACAATAAGATGTCTGCGACCCGAAAGAATATTCAAAGTAAGCTGTTAATTTTGTTGCGTCAGAAGCTAATCAGCCGGTAACGTGACTACACTGATATAATTTGTGATACAAACATGCTTTATTCAATACTGAGTAGCATTTTTTAAACGGCGACATTTTGAACATTTTTATATTTAGAGTGAGAGTGGATACACGTTACACTGGCGCCGACATTTTGAAAATTTGAGGAAACAAAAATATTCTCCACGAGTTCTTCAGCTCGGGGAATGAGAGAATAGATTCACCTTTGAATCGCTTTTCAGATCGTATTTTAATTCCTTTCCGGTACTTTAGTTTCTTTGAACTTCTCTGTTAATAAGCCTATATTGAATTTTTAAAATTAAGAAATCCGTGATTTTACTTGCAGGCATGACTGATTAATGGAATTATTTTACTTTTATATAGAATATGGACGGCACTCCAGTACAGCATGTGCATGGTTGGACCTGTTGACATTTTTAGAAACGTGAGTAACTAACTTTCCATTCATAATAATAATGTAAACAAACACCCCACCCATAAAAAGCATAGAAATTCCTTATTTTTTACATTTTTATTTATTCATCAATTTGAAATGGGCCTTTTAGATTATTGTTTCTTAAGGCTCACTGCTTGTGTACACAGTAATTAAGTTGAGCTTATGATTCTGCCGATAAGCTGTGCTCGGCCTAAATATAGGGAATCGGATCGGCTTCTACAAAGAGCTATAAAATAAACAGATCGGCGAATTGAAAGGCATATAGAGCAAATCTCGCCAACATCCTGTGACAAATAGATGAGATCTCGTTGTAAGCATCTGTTGATCATGATTGATCAAGTCAGCAAACGCTTTGAAATAAGGTTATTTTGAGTTTCGGATCATTTGTTTATCATGATAATGGTGCATTTTTAATGTTATTAGTATTTACAGTGCTACTACAGGAGGAAGAAATGAATTTATGATTGAAAGTCTGAGAAATCAACAGTTTTCGTTTGAAAACGGACACAAACTGGTTTATTACGTGCCGGGCGTACCACTAGCTTTATACTTCAGTAAGCGTCTGTTGATTTGATTATGATTGATCAAGTTGGCAAACGCTTTGAAATAAGATAACACGCTAATACGAGATGACGCGGGATTATCCCAAGTTGCCATTCTGTGTATTTTATAGTTCTTTGGCTTATAGAAAAAATATTGATTTTAAACAGGCTGGTAACATTGCCTTATCGGGCTTTCAACATAAAAACTAACATTTTTTTAAAAATAGTAAAGATATTTCTTTCAAACCACTGGCACCAGATCAGAAAGAAAATGCCTCCGTACGTGTTATACCCTACCCCTAGGTATTCTATAAGAACCATGGTCATGAACGGGAAAATATACTAACCCATTTCAATCGCGTATTTCATACCTAAAACACGCAGTTCAGTAAATGTGTACTTTTGATATTAAACAAGCGATAATTTATCTTCCATCGTGCACCAGTCACATTGTCTCAATATTCCATACTGCAGAGATGCTCCATATATTTTATGCTTTAGTCAACGTTACAGAAAAAACTTGCGTGAACTCCCCTAATGAACATCCGGTCTAGAGGTCACGGCAGTGTGCACATGTTAAACGAAATGTAAACAAACAAAAACAGAATGCAATATATTCACAGTTTTACGATAAGACTCGAAATGATGAATGGAATTCATCTTGTATATGATTTTGAACTTGAAATCATACATTGGTATACATCTATTCTGTTTATTTAACACATTTATGCTGCATATAAACATTTTAGCGTACACGTGTAGTAAAATGACGACTGACATACATCTTCACATCAGCCAATCAGAGTGTGTCTGTAATCTAGAACGGAACTTCACCAGGGAAGTTCAAGCAAGTTTTTTGTGTACTTTGAAAAAACTGTAAACTACACGTTGTTTTTCTAAGATAAGAAGTATTGAAGAAATGTGACCGGTACACAACGGAAGATAAATTACCGCTTGTTTAATATCAATAGTACACATTTACTGAACTGCGTGTTTTAGGTATGAAATACGCGATTGAAATTTGTTAGTATATTTTCCCGTTCACGACCATGGTTCTTATAGAATACCTAGGGGTAGGGTATAACACGTACGGAGGCATTTTCTTTCTGATCTGGTGCCAGTGTTTCAAACTTGGTTCATCTGTTCATATGACACAAATTAAAATAAAAATAACTTGGTTGCCTTCAGTTTTGGTAGAATTATTTCCCCTTTTCAGATTTTTATGACGCATAATTTTTGAAGTCCAAAAAAATTATGTGTTAATGCATTACATTATGCTATTGGCTTTTGTTTCGTATATTCCACACTCATCTCAGACACCGTGCAAATTGTCAACAGTCGGGATAGCGTTTATAAGCGCAACTTGGCGCAGACATGCAATTCGGCTCGATCTTTCTTTGGAATATATGTAATACTGTTTACATGTCGTACTGATACAACCACATTTTAAAATAAATTTGTATTGATACGTCCACATTTTAAAATAAAGTCATATCTGATCCCTAACAAGTTCGTAATTACAAAAATGCAGCCCTTATCTGGAGTTCTGAAGCATGCTCGATTAGTTGGTCAGAATTATGAAGGAATTGAATTCAAATTGTTCCATAAATGCAAGAGTTTAAGAGTTAGTCAGAACCATAATCATGCAGAAAATGTAATTACTTTCACAAATCACAGGGCTCAAATTTTGGACTCGCTAAATGCAAGTCAATTTCATGGAATGCAAGTTAAGATAAAAATTTCACACAATTTATTTTGCAAATACAAATAATAGTCAAAATTGTTGCGGTTTTTGTTAATGTTTGTAGATTCGCTTTCATTTGAGGATAACAGAAAACACAACATCTTTTTTGGTTAGCCATTTTTTGTTGAATGGATTACTGATTATAAAGAAATGTAGAGGTCTATCTTATAATTAAATCTAGAACGCAGGCTATCTTACTAATTCGTACATGTATACAGTTGAAACGCTATTTATAATATTAGGTACGAAAATTTGCCTTGCCGTAGTTTCAGCCAGTAGTTAAGTTACGCCATCAATGATGCGTTCCGAATTACTTTGAAGGTCATTTTGAGTTATAACGCACAAAATTATACGCCAAGGAAAACTGTGCAAGCAATATTGATGTTCTAGCATGATTTTTTAGGATATTCTAACATTCTTAATTGAAAGTCTAAATTTGCAAGTAGATTTCAGATTAAGCAACAAGAAAAAAAAGCTACAGTCATGCGAAAATTTGCAGTACGTTGGTCAAAAAAGTTAAATTTGAGCTCTGCAAATGCAAACTGAAGCCGCTCACATTACTTTTTGGTCCGATGCATTCAGTTCCTGTTCTCCTAGGAATCCCCAGTCGAGCATGTCCCAAACAATACATGATGAAGTATTTTGAGGGTATGAGCTAGACCAGTTGTTTTATGGTTCAAAATTCAGCTTTAAGTTCAGGCATGTGAAATTGGTGTCAGGCTTGGAAAATTTTCTATCTGGTTGCCACCATGGGTTAGTTGAAATCTGAATTGTGTATACTGCACACATACTCAAATACGTTTAAAGTTATACGTTTATGAATCATGACCGTCAGATACCAATAAACAATTGTAGCATTTTGTCGGCTCCTGTGTTCATACTAAACTGAGGAAGGCAGAACAGATTCTTCTAGCTGCTTTACCAGTCTGTTTTTGCCTTTTAATGATACCAAGCAAAGTGAAGGTCATTGACCACCAAGTCAAAAAGGTACCTGGGTTAAAGTAATGTTTGGCTGTTCTGGCTGGTCAGTTGTGTAAACAAACCTACTCATACAGTGACTTTTCTTTTTTCAAAACTGAAATTTTTAACCGCATTTACTCTGTTTCATTATACATTTTGACAAAATTTGCAACTGTTTTATTTTCATTAAAAAAAGTTTTATTTAACAAATTTCTTCCCCCATGCCAATGATATAATTGGGGTCATCTTATTGGCATGAAAATTGAAAAACTGCGAAAAGGATGTTAGCTCTTAGACTTTTGAAATTTAAAAACAGCTGGTTGTCCATGTTTTCTTAATTTGCTCACTTTTCACTATTTTCAGGCATCTTGGTCTATTATACAGAGTATTGTTGTACTGCTCCAAAGTGCTTGTTGACAGACTGGAACCACTTGCTTGCGGCTCATACGGTATTTCTATCTTTCTGTTTATTATATAGTTGCAGCTGTGGGAAGCAGTTTCAATCATTCAAAAAGCATGATATACTGTATACAAATTAATACTTGTGTGAACAGATTTTTGCGATTGAGTCAGTGCATAGAATCAAATACCAAGGAATATTAGGCGTAAAAAAAAATTGTCTGTTTCCTGTATCCTGACCTACCATAAATTTTTGGCCCGACCCTAAATGGACGGTCCGTCCGCCTTTGTCTTTGAGAACATTTTTTTCAACTTTTTGACAAAAAGTTGCAATTCTGCACTTTTTATGCTTTAAACATGGACAGTGATGTTATAAATCAACTTACTGATGCTCTAGAGGCATAACCCCCATATTTGTATTGATTTTTTGACACAAAAATAATTTCCAAAAAGTCTCCCTAAAAATAATTTTAAAAAATCCAAAGAAAAAGTTTTTTCCGACCTACCTACCCTAATTTTTTTTAGCGTGTTACCAGAAACAAAATTTTTTTTAGACCTAAGAAAAGACTCCATTTCATTTTCTTGATGATAAAGCATTTCTGGACAAAATCATAAAATTTCATACATGTATGCAAATTTAAACAATTATTAGCTCGATCACCTGTCACAGTGTGACAACATGAGTTGATGTCCGTCATGTGCCAACAATTTGTAAAAAATCTTATTCAGAACCACTGGGCAGATTTACACCAAACTTCACAGAATGATCATGGGGTGGTCCTCTTTCAAAATTACCCAAAGAATTTTAATTCCATATACAACTCACCGAAAAGAAAAACTTTGAAAATGATTTCTTGTCCTTATATGACAGAGGCCTATATTCGGCCACTTCCCAATCCAAAAATATTGCATTTTTGCTCAACATCCCAAAATGCAAGGTAACATTTCCCAAAAATCAGATCAACAAATGGTTTAATTTTATTTACATTTTAGTGTTACCGGAGGAAGCGGTTCTCAGATATTGATTTTTTAGCTCACCTGTCACAAAGTGACAAGGTGAGCTTTTGTGATAGCGCGGCGTCCGTAGTCCGTCCGTGTGTCGGTAAACTTTTGCTTGTGACCACTCTCTAGGTCACATTTTTCATGGGATCTTTATGAAAGTTGGTTGGGGTCTCTTTTTATCAATTTACAATATTTGATTTCTGTTTTACAGGTTCACTTCTTGAGAGCAGGCAGCTACAAAATGGAAGGTCAACAAATCCAGTATACTTGAAAAGCAAGAAAGAAATACCAGAAAATATAAAAAGACAGAAAAACAAGGGAACTTTAATAAAAAAAAAAACTTTTAAGGATAGGAATTCAGGATTTATTTAGAAACTAAATTTATTTTGAGAACAGCAGTGTTTGACTAAGCTCTGTTACTTTAAGAGATAATGTATTGTCACATTGGTTTTGTTATTGTCGAGCCCGCTTGCGGAAGCGAAGACATATTTGTCCAAATGTCTATTCGGTGTATGTGCGTGCGTGCGTCCGTTCGGATTTGTTTGTCCGGACCATAATTTGGACATGCATGGAGCAATCTTGTTTATATATGGTATGAATGTTAACCTCAGTGAGATGGAGTGTCATGCGCAAGCCCCAGGTTCCTATCTCAAAAGTCAAGATCACACTTACAGGTCAAAGGTCAAATTCAAAAATGACTTTGTCCGGAGCATTTCTTCTTCATGCATGGAGGGATTTTGATGTAACTTGGCACAATTGTTCACCATCATGAGATAGAGTGTCATGCGCAAGAACCAGGTTCCTAGGTCTAAGGTCAAGGTCACACTTAAAGGTCAAAGGATACAAGAATGACAACTTTGTCTGGAACATTTCTTCTTCATGCATGGAGGGACTTTGATGTAACTTGGCACAAATGTTCACCACCATGAGACGGAGTGTCATGCGGAAGAACCAGGTCCCTAGGTCTAAGGTCAAGATCACACTTGGAGGTCAAAAGTCAGATACAAGAATTACTTTGTCTGGAGCATTTCTTTTTGATGCATAGAGGGATTTTGATGTAACTTGGCACAATTGTTCATCATCATGCGACGGAGTGTCATCATAAAATCCTAGAATTACTTCCCTTTGTTGTTACTATAAATAGCTTACATTTGTAACTTTTTTATTACTGGTCGTAGGGAAAAATCAAGACCACTTTCCTGTAGTACAACATGCATGTTACATCAAATTTTCAGGTGTATTTTGACCTATCTCTGCTGGTGCGGATTTTTGTGTGGACTTAGAATTTTTTTTATATTTTTTTTTTTATTTTTTTTTTTTTAATTTTACGTTCCTTTTTTG
The DNA here is from genome assembly GCF_021730395.1 of Mercenaria mercenaria. NCBI lineage: Eukaryota > Metazoa > Mollusca > Bivalvia > Venerida > Veneridae > Mercenaria > Mercenaria mercenaria. The sequence goes on along the minus strand of NC_069376.1, from coordinate 44,633,055 downwards.
TTACTGTAAATAACTTATATTGTAACTTTTTGCAATCTCTTTTATTTGGCATAAATGTTTGCCTCAATGAGACAAGGAGTGTCATACACAACTCCCAGTCCTTTTGACAGCTGGCGGGCTTGACATATTGCCCATGGGCATCTAGTTCTCATATTTTTCATGAGATTTTAAAGAGAATGTTCTGTTATACCCCCATGTAGTAAGCTTGTCTGTCTTTCAGTCAGTAGGTTTTCATGGCTTCCAGATGATAACTCATGAAAAGCTTGATCGCTTTAAATATTGTTTTTGGTACATAGTTACAGGTCAAGTTTGACTTCGGGTCAGTAGGTCAAAGGTCAAGATAACTTGCAAAGGCTTTGGCCTGGGATCATAGCTTTTGTAACACAGGTGTTACATGATAAAATACAGGTTGTTTGAATTTGAGGTCAATAGATCAAAGGTCAAGGTCACAGTGACCTTGAACAGTTGAACCGTTTCCGAATGATAACTTGAGACCTTGAGCCTAGGATGATAAAGTTTGGTACACAGGTGTCACATCATGAAATATAGGTCAAGTTTTTCTTTGAGGTCAGTAGGTCAAGGTCACAATAAGGCAAAACAGAGAAATGTTTTTCAGATTATAATTTGAGAATGCTTGATCATGGATCATGAAAATTGTTAGGGAGGTTGATTATGACCAGCAGGTGGCCCCTAATGATGTTGAGGTCAGTAGGTCACAGGTCAAGGTCACACTGACCCAGTTCTTTAAAATGATGCACGGAGGGGCACCTGGGGTCTTCCTCCACCATTAAAACTGGAAAGTCGCCATATGACCTATCCTGTGTCGGTGTGATGTTAAGTTCAACAAAATAAATAACGGTTCTTTAAAACGGTTTTTGGACAATAACTTCAGGATGCTTGGGATGAGAAACACAAAATTTAGTACAAGGTTGGTCTTGACCAGCAGGTTACCTGTATTGATTTAGAGTTCCAAAGGTCAGGATGACCCGGAACATTTAAACCTTTTCCATACAAAACTTGAGAACACTTGGGCGGAGGATCATGAAACTATAGAGATTGAATTTGAGGTCATTAGGTCATAGCTCAAGAAAATGCTGCTTTGATATTGGCTTAGTTCTGCGATAAGGCCATATTGTAGGGGTATAATTCGTCACTCTTGTGACAACTCTAGTGTTTAGCTCACCTGAGCACAAAGTGCTCAAGGTGAGCTTTTGTGATCGCCCTGTGTCCGTCCGTTGTCAACAATTTGACTGTTAACACTCTAGAGGTCACAATTTTGACCTAATCTTTATGAAACTTGGTCAGAATGTTACCCTCAATAAAATCTTGGACACATTTGATGTTTGGTTATCTTGGATCAAAAAACTAGGTCACCAAGTCAAATCAAAGGAAAAGCTTGTTAACACCGTAGAGGTCACATTTAAGGCTATATCTTCATGAAACTTGGTCAGAATGTTAATCTTGATGATCTCAAGGTCCAGTCTGAATCTGGGTTATGTAGGGTCAAAAACTAGGTCAAATCAAAGGAAAAGCTAGTTTACACTCTAGAAGCCAAATTTATGACCATACCTTAATGAAACTTGGTCAAAATGTTAATCTTAATGATCCATAGATCAGATTCAAATCTGGGTCAAGTGGGGTCAAAAACTAGGTCACCAGGTTAAATCAAGGGAAAAGCTTGTTAACACTCTAGAGGTCACAGTTTTGGCCCAATCTTAATGAAACTTGGTCAAAATGTTACCCTCAATTAAATATTGGACAAGTTTGATATTAGGTCGTCTAGGGTAAAAAACTAGGTCATCAGGTCAAATCAAAGGAAAAGCTTGTTAACACTGTAGTGGCCACATTTATGACCATATCTTAATGAAACTTTGTCAGAATTTTAATCTTTATGATCTATAGGCCAAGTTAAATCTAGTTTAGGTGGGATTAAAAATTAGGTTACTAGGTCAAATCAAAGGAACAGCTTGTTAACACTCCAGAGGCCACATTTATGACTGCATCTTCATGAAACTTCATCAGAATGTTAATCTTGATGATCTTTCAGTCAAGTTTGAATCTGGGTCATGTGGGCTCAAAAGCTAGGTCACCAAGTCAAATCAAAGGAAAAGCTAGTTAACTCTTTTAGAGGCTACATTTATGATCATATCTTAATTTATCCTGTCACTTGCAGTATTTTCGACCCGATATCAGGGTGCCGTATATCTTTCTTGATATACCGTCAGTTGACACGTGACCAGTGATATACGGTCAGTTGATCATGTAACCTTATGATCGATATTGTTGTCATAAGAAATTTTGCATTGAAACCATTACCATTGTGTTGGAAATGTCCGAACTAAGAAAATGAGTGGTCAAATAATGAGTTTTTATTCAAAAACGAAGAAGTTATTGCGATTTTTAATTGTAACCACATTACTGTGACGGTGATTACGTCATTATATAAGTGACGTCATTACGAATATGACGTCATTAAAACGGTTGTCGCATACTTATTTTTGTAAAATGAATTGCCAAATATGGGAAAATGAAGTCATGACAAGATAAATAGAATAATAGGTTAGTGCCTAAGATGGAGAAAGTTTATCTGGCTCGGCTCCGGACGTTATCAGGTTCGCCTTCGGCTCACCCGATAACCTCCTCCACCTCGCCAGATAAACTTTCTCATCTACGGCACTAACCTATTATTCTCTATGTAACTTGGTCAGAATGTTGATCTTTATGTCAATATGTCAGGTGAGCGATACAGGGACATCATGGCCCCTCTTGTTTGTTTGTTCTTGTTGTAAGAGAAATTGTACATTTTAGAATACAGATTACAGCAAGTCACAATTTCTTTATTTTAACAATACTTATTTCAAAGCCTGACAAAAGCATCCAGTACTGTTATTAAAAGTTGTTATTCACAGTTCAGCTATATTTCATGTATGAATAAATCAAGTTATGTGATCTGTGATCATTATAAATGTGTATACAGATAAAACTTAAACATGTGAACAGTTTATTCAATAAATAAAGTGTAATGCAAGTCTTTGTGATGTGTATATAAAAACAAAATTAGGATTTGTTTTACGAGTAATTTCAGAATTACAATTAACACAAATAGAAAAAACCAAGCCTGCACAAGAAGGCTAATATGTCTCCCTAGACTGAGCTCTTAACCTGCCGTGGTGCAAATAGATTGTTAATGTGTGTCTGTCTGTTAAGTCTTGTTAACAGTGAGTTGCAATCTAGTAACTTTTCAGTTTGTATGATTTTTAGCTCACCTGAGCACAGCGTGAGCTGTTGTGATCACCTTAAGTCTGTCATTGTGCTTCTCAACAATTTGCCTGTTATTAAACACCCTAGTAGACAGTTTTTTTTAAATGTTAAAGGGATGAGTTGAAGTCTGGTCGATTCCCGATTGAGGCAGTGCCTTATTTCATATTATATTACAAACTTATTGGATGGCTTTGTCGGTTGTCAAAGCTGTTAGCCCTCGGTCCTTCATTTGGCACCAGAAATAAAGTTAAAGCCCATCAAACCGGTGTTGATTTTTAGACTGGTTAATAGTTTGTTTTATAACAGTTTTAGTTTCAGTTTATTGGCAATCAGCAATATATTTGCCTTTGGCCATTTACAAATATAAAAACTTATGGCAAAGACAATCATACACGAGAAAGTGAACATATACACAGAAGACAAATAACAAAACAGAATAATTGTATTCGATCAGAAGACAAGTAGATTTTCAAGAGTATTCTTTCTTACAGTTAATGCTTCTTTAATATCTTATAACATGACTCTTAATCGCCGGTCAATCGTTTCAGCTTTTGACCAGTCTATTGCTCAACACTAAAGTTTGGTGGGAGGAGGTCAAAATGTGAAGGGAAAATATGACAATGTATTTGTGATGTCATGTAATAAAACAACTGAATGGCGTGCCGTTTAATAGTCAAAACTATTGATCGGCAAACTATTTAATAAATGTATTCTATGAATCGGTGATTTATATAAAGAATCATGTCTTACTAATAAATATACAACGAGACAAACTTTTTTCTTTTATAAATTCATCTCTTAATAAAGAATTTCTATTATTTTGTCTCAGTTTTATATTTGCAATGTTTCAAAGCATAGGATCGGAATACAGTCCATTATTCATGTAATTTGGTGTATGAATGAAACAAAAAGATCTTAATATAGATCATTACCTGTGTAAACGACCATATTATTTTGCGTTGGCTGTGGAGCTGGGTTGATAATCTGACCGGACCTGCTTCTTTTCTTCATAGTGTAACAGCATATAATTACAAACACCACCAGGGCAATGAAGCCTACACACGCGAAACATATGCCAATTATTATACCCACAGTCCTGAAATACATAAACTTTAAGTTGAATGTAAGAAATATTATACAAAGTTTTTTTATACTGAAAATAGAGTGAATTCTTTTATCAAAATAAAACGAATAAGATATAATTATACATAATGTACTGAATAATATAGTGACTACATCTAAGAAACTAAGTAAAAATACATTTTTCGTATTACATTAGTCAAACAGTATTAAATATGCACAGGGCTTATTATAAATGTCTTTGCAATTATCGACCAGTGTGTAATCGTGTTTTAACTATGCAACAGGTCTAATAATATTTTATTTCTCCAGTAACTAAGTTAGCTGGTCTATAAATTTCATAGTATAACAACTATAAATCTTAGAGTATATGAGCTTGCATGCCCATTTTAGAAAAAAAAACAGTAAGTGTTCACAGGAAAGCAATTACGTTTGTGTTTTAATTCATTTGGAAGCACATAAGCGGGTCAGTCAGATACACGGACAAGTTTTCACCGAGTAACATTGCTACTTTGCACTATCCTCCCACTAACTTTGAAGGAGTCGCCCATATGCGTTTATGACTTTAAATAAGCTTTAACAAAACAACAATTTATGCGTGTCGAGATGACCGGCCATAATGTACGTCAGCTCATCAGGCGACCATGAATCGAAAATGCCAGTAAGTACATTCATAATGAAGATGCCCGTGCGTAAGGAAAAATCTTCAATTAAATTGTGAGCGTACGATTTAAGCAATTAATTAACAACAGTTATTTTCCAGTATTTTTCTTTTTAAATTTATTAGCGTCCACAGAAGCGTGTTCTCTTTACATTTTATGAACAATATACATTCACTTCCTTAACCTGTAAATAATTTATCACCAGTCTCGTCTAGACATACTAAATGACTAGAAACAACACAATTACGCTCTACAACATAGGTCTTTTTCTCAATGTTTTCGATTTTTTCACTCTGTCATGTTTCTTTAAATTAAATCTTTTCGTAGTCCTGTGCTCCTTTTACCACAAATGTACTTGTAGAAATAATTTTTTTACATTAGAATGTAACCTAGAGATTACCACGAGCTACCTTTGGGGGCCATTGATCCACTTAACATAAAACCATAAATACTGATAACAGTGTTTGAAATATTGAATCGTTAAACCTGCAATTCAGCTAGGAAACATTGGATCAAAATATGATTTATTTCGGGGTTCGGACTTGAGGCACAAATACGAAACCTGGAGTTGTAGCTGTACAAATTCGCTGCCCTTGGTTTTGTCGCCCGCCTACGTTCTTACGTACAAAATAATATAAGCAATAAATTTTCAGTCATTATTGTTTAAGTTTTGACTTGTTCCTTCAGACATGCACCTGTATAGTGATTTTACTGATGCAATAAGCACTGTAACTAATAGAGACAAAACGCAAGGAATTACGTTTATGGTAGCATGTAAATAACTAATAATGGTTGCGTATAAAAAAAAGTAACCGGGTAATACAAGCGAGTACATTCCCAGTTTGGATAAGACATAAGTCATACTTTTTTTTTTTTAATTATCATCAAGATGATTAAGCTCAACTTAGTCAGCACAAAATACTGAAACAAGAATGGCGTAAATAAACAGTTGATATAGTACGCAACTATATCAAACACTACATCATATGTATATAACGCTACAGGTATATAACAACTAAATTTATTTTCAAGAACAAGGGACCTGAAGCCAGTTTGAAAGAAAAGGTATGTGAATTTGAGACTTATTTATCTTTTCGTACGTGATTGTCAATACAAATTCAAAATTTCGCCTGCACTCAGGGACATTTCTATTATCCCATTGTTTAAATATATGTACACCGCAAGAGACCAAAACACAAAGGCTTAAAATTCAGGAGCTGCAGTGGGATATGTATTGAGGTAATTTTATTAACCCATACCCTTCTAAATTTCTATAATAAACTTGTACATCTTTCAATTTGGACAGTGCCATTAACTGTTAAAAGGGGTGATTACCTACAAGATACTGACTGAATGTCTAACAGTGCAAATCTTGATCAGACTGCATGGATGTGTAGGCTTATCAAGATCTATCCTGTTCTCAAAGGCAAAATCAATCGTGTCCGGCATGATAAGGGTTAAGCTGTTACGTACACTCCCACATTATTTTTAAATTTATGAAATACACTCTGGTACATTTTACCTGTAATACTGTTGTAAAGAACCCAAACTGCTGTGGACACGTTTTTTTAGAATCATAATAACGTTTACTTAAAAGTACTCATTTAACTTATCGTAGGTTTGTTTTGCTGTGTTGTACGATAGTTTTATGAATTCCTAGTCGATCCGACTTCATTAATTATTCACAAGTGACGTATACAATGTCACCAGTAGAGTAACAAGACTTCAGGATAATATAGATGGTATCAGTGTTTCTACATACTATTTCCACTTTATCAATATTTCAAACACTTTGTTTAGAAGCATTCACTGATTATATGTCACGCTAGTATCAGCCAAAAATGAAATATTGGATACCTGAGGTATTGTTTAACGATTAAATGGCATGTACATGTACGTGTACGTGCATTTATTCTGGTTATATAGAGATACACGACGGATTGCCCTTGTAAAACTATAATCACAAAATTAGGTTCATGTGTTTAAATATATGGGACAATTTTAGCCGATGATTATTATAATGTAGAGGCATGATTACACGTGCAGATGAACACGTGCAAATCTTTTAACAGTTCAGTGATATAGAATGTCGGTCAGGTCACCTAGTCGGTGATCTGAACTTCTTGCACCGCATCTAACTTGCTCTCTGGGCTTCCGTGGTCGAGTGCTTTAGGTCACATGCCCCTAATCGTTCGAAACCTCGTTTAAAGCTCTCGTCTCACGTTTAGAATATGTTCATGTGAAGCTTGCTTACGGATGGTGGGTGGTTCTACCAAGATACCCGCCCATTTCTGAAATAATGCTCGAAGGGACACCTGGGGTCTTCCTCCGCCATGCAGTACGGAAATTCTTCATTTGACCCATAACTGTGTCTGTGTGGCGTTATTAAACTCGACAAAAAAACTAGTCTGCTCTTCATGAAGAGCTAACAACTTCACTACAAGGTTCTTAGAAGGAACAATAAATTCTAAAACATTGACCCTGGAGACATTTGCCTCGTCAATGAATCGGATTCGCGAGTTCTGGGTTCACAGTAAAGTGTTCTGCCAGGCGAGCTAGACGGGTGGGTTCAAACAAACTAAAAATCGGTACATGTAACCACATGCCGTCCCCAGAAGAACGAAACATATACAAAATAAACATGTAAAGGATTATCACCTGCATGCACTGTGGCTTTTGTTCCCAGTATTGTCCGAAATTTAACACGGAATTTAGATTCTTAAGATGTATAAGTTTGATGGTTCTGCCAAATGTAAAGTTGATCATACATAGGTTTGACTTGTAAGACCAGTTAAAGAGAAGATGTAAATGAGAAATAAAAACGAGGACTGAACGGAAAACTGTCTTAACTCTTTCTTTATTTAATATCGTATATATGCCGGAACCCAATTAGCGCTTTCAACCCGTAGTGGGCGAGTTCACTCCGGGTGATTTTACGCGTCCATTTCACAGAAAAAACTACACCTCAGGTTCCTGAGAATATTTGTGGACCCCACATAGGTTTTGTATGAAATCCATGGAAACCTGAGATTTAAACTCCCATCTGCTGTACAAATAGCTGAAGCTCTGTTGCTCATAGCAATTCAGTTAAACAAACTTACCACGAAAAGCAGCATATTTCGTCATCATCACCATAATCTTCACAACATCCGTTTTCGCAGTATTTCTGGTTAAACGTGTAATAGTCCTCATGCAGATATACACAGTAACTACCAGCATAGCACAGATCTAGATCGAAAAACGAAATGAGTCGTATTCCACATGAATGGCAAGACAAAATATAGGTTACCTAAATTGATTTGTCACTACAATGAAACTTATATCCTGCATTTTTTAATGGTTTGCAGGAACCACTTTTCGTGTCATAAGTCATGTGCGAAGACAGAAACTGTATCAAAATAGTAGTATCTCTTCTTAACATTCATTGTGTTTGTTTTTATTCTGTTTTTTTCTTTTGTTTGTTTTTTTTTTTGTTTCATTGGCTGAGTTTCGACTACCACATGTCAAAAGTAAAAAAATGAAGTTATTCATTGAATGCGGACACAATAAAATTAAACTTTGTTTAATTGTAGGCAAACATATCTCTCTTTTCGTCAAATGTATATAGTCACTCGTGCCCGCTGCACTCGTAAAATGTATTATGTTCCAATAGATAAAAATAAAAACTTGAACGCCGTCTATAAATTACAAGCAACATTAAACCTTGCAAGAGATTTAAAACGTAAAACTTATGTGTACACAAGATATAATCTTACATAAAATAATGTATGTGGTCTTTGTTTAAGGAAAAGATTTTTTACCGTCTGTCGGTCGGAAAAGCTAGATTTGGTCTAAATAGTTGGTGTACACACACAATTTTCTTTATTTGATAACAGAAGGGATTGTTACTTGATTTTATTTAAACAGAAAGAGTACACATACAAAAACAAGAGCCATGTTAGACATGGCTAATCCCCCCGCCGAGCATATTATAATTGAAGGCTAAAGTTCCTGGCAAGTTAGTGTCTGAAAGTATGAATTTTGGTGAAATCTTTGAAGAACCGTTTAGTTGTGGTCCGCATCTGGGGTTTTAAAGATGTGGAAGAAAGAATAAGTCAGTGGTGAGGTGGTTTACTGCTAAATTTTATTAATTTTCATGAACAGTATAGCTATGATGTTTTTCTATATGGCTAGTGTAAAAAGAAGGAATGGAAAGCTAACAGGGAACAAGAGTGCCAGAATGTCACAATATATGCCCGTCACAGCAAATTTCTTTACTCTAGCAGCTGTATTTGCAAATGGAATTTAATTTTGTGGTTTTTTAGTAATCATTGTAAGTCTTTTGTTTTTCTAGGTCCACAAAAAAACTCCTTACCTGGTAAAGATACCTTAAATTACACCTAAAATTGGAAAGTAACATCTATGTTGTACCACAGAAAATTGGTCTTGTTTCTTCCCTACAGTCAATTATAAAAATGTTACAATATAAGTTATTTATAGTTACAACTAAGGGAAGTTAATCTTAATCTAAAAAAAAAAAAAAAAAAAAAATTCAAGACCACACAAAAATCTTTACCAGGTAGAGATTGGTCAAAATACACCTTAAAATTGGATGTAGCATGCATGTTGTACTACAGAAAAGTGGTCTCGATTTTTCCCTACAACTAGTAATGAAAAAGTTACAATAAAAGCTATTTAAAGTAACAACAAAGGGAAGTAATTCTAAAGAAGGGAACTTCGTCTCATGATGTTGTATAATTGTGCCAAGTTACATCAAAATCCCTCCATGCATGAAGAAGAAATGCTTCGGACAAAGTCATTCTTGTATCTGACCTTTGGCCTCTAAGTGTGACTTTGACCTTAGACCTAGGGACCTGGATTTTGCGTACGACACTCCGTTTCGTGGTGGTGAACATTTGTGCCAAGTTATATCAGAATCTCGCTATGCATGAAGAAGAAATGCTCCGGACATGGTTTTCATTCTTGTATCCTTTGACCTCTAAGTGTGACCTTGACCTTAGACCTAGGGACCTGGTTCTTGCGCATGACACTCCGCCTCGTGGTGGTGAACATTTGTGCCAAGATGTATCAAAATCCCTCCATACATGAAGAAGATATACTCCAGACAAATTTTTATGAAAATATAAAAAAGAGGAATAACTCAAAAAATAGGCAAGGTAGAGTTATTGTTCTTGCACACTGCACTTCCTCTCAATGTGTTCTGTCAGTGTATGAAGTTTGAAGAAAATCCCTCCAGTACTTTTGGAGATATTCTCCGGACAATTTTTTTAAGAAAATAAGATAAAGGGGAATAACTCAAACAATAGGCAAGGTAGAGTTATTGTTCTTGCACAATGCACTTCCTCCCAATGTGTTCTATCATTGTATGAAGTTTGAAGAAAATCCCTCCAGTACTTATGGAGTTATGCTCCGGACAAATTTTTTTAAGAAAATAAGATAAAGGGGAGTAACTCAAAAAATAGGAAAGGTAGAGTTATTGTTCTTGCACACTGCACTTCCTCCCAATGTGCTCTATCAGTGTATGAAATTTGAAGAAAATCCCTCTAGTACTTTTGAAGTTATGCTCCGGACAAAGATCGTTGCGGACGGACGCACGCACGCACGGACGGACGGACGGAGAGCATTTCTAATATCCCCTTCGCCTTTGGCGGGGGATAAATAAACTGATACTGATTCATTGTTAGTTCGCGCACTTTTTTCATCTGAAAGGTGTTTGTTATATGTAACCGTTGTAAAACTATCTGATCCCCACCCCCCTCCCCAAATAAAAAATCCGCAGGGGACAGTGCTCAAGTGTCCTAAGTCGAATTTTAAAAAAAATATGCGATTCTGTATAAATGAGGTACGATTAAGGATTTTAAAAGATAAATATGTTGTACACTAAAAGGAAAGAAGTGTCTTTAATTATAATAAGTAAATTGAACTTGATTACCTGCAAAAAGGCTTGCCAACAGAAGTGAAACTCCTGAAACGAATCTTGTAATGTTAACGTTGACCATTTCGTCCGTTAAAACCTTCCGATGATCACAACAGTAAGTGTTCGTAACCTAAATAGAAACACAATATCATTATAAAACTTGCATTTCAGTGAAAAAACTCGGGTGAAATTTTACGTCCACGTAGAAAAAAAAAAACGAATAATACTAGTATCTGTTCCGCTAAAGATTGATGTATAATAATTGTTATTGATATAAATCTTCTTTCCTTTAAGTAAATATTTATAAAGCGAATTTAATTATTTGAATGGGTAGATCAACCAATATTAAATTCAACTGAAATTAACAATCGTTTTTTCATGTACGTGGCTTGACATAATTTCAATGTAAGTTCACACAAATTCAATATCACCATTCACAATGTCGATACTTAATATGCAAATAAAATGCATTGAAAACGACTTTTTATATGACTGAACGGGGTCGTTTAAAATGCTATAGGACATTTAAATATTTCTTGTATAGAAATACAATTGTTACAGTACTTTTTTAATAATATAAGTATAATAATATTGTGATTTTATGTTGACGTATCTACCTTGTAATATTTCACTTTAAACATAATTTTATTTCAAACAATGGTTACAACATATACAAATCTACATTGTGCAATACAGAAGATAAATGTATGAAAAAGGATTAGATCCGAAAGCTAAAGCTTATAAAGGTCTTCTCCTAAAATTAAGTACTGTAATAAATACGTTATGGCAGTGCTTATAATCTTGTCAGTATATATTGTAATATTTTAAATAGCACATTATATTTTTTATCTGAAAGTAATTCAAAGTTACATGTTAGACCTGTGAAAAAAACTGAAATCTATAAAGATATAGTCAGTCTGATAATCTACCTTTAAATTCGCATGTCAGCATTTACGCTGTATGAAACAATACATGAATTGAAAGAAGGCATCTGAGAAATTCAGTATATTTATTTTTTTGTATTTTTAAATGAAACACATTTTGTGTGATAACCTTGATACATTTGAATTACTAATAATTCTTCAGTATTTGAGTAAATAGAAAGCGTTATGATTTATTGCATAATAAAAACCTCACATATTTATATTTGATTAAAACAAATGTATGTTTATTTTTAAGAACATTTTTAATTTACTTACCACAAGGTTATTTAGGTAAAGTTAGACCATAGCAGAGCAGAGCTGTATTTTTCTCTCCAAATTGATCGGGTGATTTCAAAATTATCCAAATGGGATTTTACATTTTAACAAATAACATAATAGCCCATCCAACAGTCGTTCTATATTTCAATAACTTCTCAATTAACATCGCGCAGCAACAATGTAAATACCGGTATTAATCGATATAGTATACAAAAATGAACTAGGTTAATCTAGAGCGCGCAGCAGTTTTAGTTTTAGTATCGATCTGCCGGAAAACCAATACCCAGGATGTCAACATCATAATTGTCTCCCACCGATAGGACTTTACCCGTTACAGTTATAATATTGGATTCTGAAGTGTCAAAGTTTGTGTGTGCGCGCGCGCGCGCGTGTGTGTGTGTCCTGTTCCAGATTTTGGCATTCTTATTCTACATTTCTTCACTATAAAGGTTTTATACATGGTACTGGGTCTTAATGGTTAAAGTGTTATCAGAAAAAACTGGAACTGAGTTTATTATACCTCAAGTAAAGACTCTCAATTCAATATTTCGACCGGGTATTATTCGTTTCCAAATCCCCGTACAGACAGCGTTTTATTAATGAACTGGTCAAGTGGCTGAAAAACGCATTTTACTGGCTCGCCTCTACGACAGGATATTGCTATGGAAACTACCTATAATACCGAACATCCCCAAGTCCAGGCCCCCAGCTTTTTCCTTCAATTACACAAAGAGCAAGCCAGCAACCTAAAACAAATGGTGGTTTGTTAATCGAAAGCTGGCTTACAAACGCCTTATTGTCCCATAAGGCCGTGTCATCTTTAATGAACAAAAAGAGCTCAATGACACGCAAAGGACCAGTCTATCGCAAGTAGAATATTGCATCAATCGCTTCTCCCTAATTGCAGAAATGCGCTTAACAGTTAGGGAAACTTTGGGTAACTAAGCCATTTGGGCACTTAGATACTTGCGTATTTGAAACAATGCCATGAGGATCTCAATACTGGAAATATTTCAGGGACTGGATACATGTTTATATTCATTTTTAGTCAGAATGAGAAACACTCGGCGGAATCACTGACATTTTCCACCTTTTTGGCCTTGATTTCAAATTGATTTATACTAATGTATTTTAGGTATTTCAACCTAGATAAATCACTCTCGACACCTCATTCCTGATTAGATCCATCGCAGTGAGTGCTTATGGCCAAGCAAGGAAATTTCTGGTTACATTTTTACGTCTTTGGTATGACGCAGCCGGAGATTGAACACACGACCCTGCGCACTCGAAGTAGACGCTCTTCCACTGAGCTATCGAGGCGGAACTGTAAACGTTCATAGACCCTTTTTCAATGGCATATAGGTTTGAACTTCATCCCTGTCCTCTCATAACAAGAGCTAAGCGAGCTACTTTCTAGCTTTTTTTAAAAGCTATCCTTGTGGACAATACTAGGTTATTTTTCTTTTCCAAAACTCTCTACCGGCAAGCATTCTAGTAGACCCACCTACATAATGAAGAAAACAAACGACATTGCTATTAAAGATTCTGATTTCAGAATAATAACATAACAAATTACACAGGCTTGCTCGGGGGCAATGGAATATATACATGTCACCCTAACTGGCCTGTATTCATTATATAATTGGGTTCTAGCTAAAGATTGAGACATAAACGGTGGAGACGGGGAGTGTATGGGAGGTGTTTTGCTTCCAGCTGGAGGGGTATGGGATCCTCCCCCAGATGTTTTGTCAGTTATAATGGCTCATTTGGCACTTCTGGTACATTTCAAAATGAAAATCGGAGAACAACATACAAACATTTAACAAGAGCCATGTTAGACATGGCTAATCCCCCCGCCGGGCATATTATAATTGAAGGCTAAAGTTCCTGGCAAGTTAGTGTCTGAAAGTATTAATTTTGGGGAAAGCTTTGAAGAACCGTTTAGTTGTGGTCCGCATCAGGGGTTTTAAAGATGTGGAAGAAAGAATAAGTCAGTGGTGAGGTGGTTTACTGCTAAATTTTATTAATTTTCATGAACAGTGTAGCTATGATGTTTTTCTATATGGCTACTGTAAAAAGAAGGAATGGAAAGCTAACAGGGAACAAGAGTGCCAGAATGTCACAATATATGCCCGTCGCAGCAAATTTCTTTACTCTAGCAGCTGTATTTGCAAATGGAATTTTAATTTTGTGGTTGTTTAGTAATCATTGTAAGTCTTCTGTTTTTCTAAGTCCACAAAAAAACTCCTTACCAGGTAGAGATACCTTAAAATACACCTAAAATTGGAAAGTAACATCTATGTTGTACCACAGAAAAGTGGTCTTGTTTTTCCCTACGGTCAATTATAAAAATGTTACAATATAAGTTATTTATAGTAACAACTAAGGGAAGTTAATCTTTAAAAAAAAAAAGAAAAAAAAATTGTAAGTCCACACAAAAATCTTAACCAGGTAGAGATTGGTCATAATACACCTTAAAATTGGATGTAGCATGCATGTTGTACTACAGAAAAGTGGTCTCGATTTTTCCCTACGACTAGTAATGAAAAAGTTCCAATAAAAGCTATTTAAAGTAACAACAAAGGGAAGTAATTCTAAAGAAGGGAACTGCGCATGACACTTCGTCTCATGATGGTGTATAATTGTGCCAAGTTACATCAAAATCCCTCCATGCATGAAGAAGAAATGCTTCGGACAAAGTCATTCTTGTATCTGACCTTTGGCCTCTAAGTGTGACCTTGACCTTAGACCTAGGGACCTGGATCTTGCACATGACACTCCGCCTCGTGGTGGTGAACATTTGTGCCAAGATATATCAAAATCCCTCTATGCATGAAGAAGAAATGCTCTGGACAAGGTTTTCATTCTTGTATCCTTTGACCTCTAAGTGTGACCTTGACCTTAGACCTAGGGACCTGGTTCTTGCGCATGACACTCCGCCTCATGGTGGTGAACATTTGTGCCAAAATCCCTCCATACATGAAGAAGATATGATCCGAACAAAATTTTTTATGAAAATATGATAAAGGGAAATAATTTAAAAAATAGGCAAGATATAGTTATTGTGCTTGCACACTGCACTTCCTCCCAATGTGTTCTGTCAGTGTATGAAGTTTGAAGAAAATCCCTCCAGTACTTTTGGAGTTATGCTCCAGACAATTTTTTTTAAGAAAATAAGATAAAGGGGAATAACTCAAAAATAGGCAAGGTAGAGTTATTGTTCTTGCACACTGCACTTTCTCCCAATGTGTTCTATCAGTGTATGAAGTTTGAAGAAAATCCCTCCAGTACTTTTGTAGTTATGCTCCGGACAAAATTTTTTAAGAAAATAAGATAAAGGGGAATGACTCAAAGAATAGGAAAGGTAGAGTTATTGTTCTTGCACACTGCACTTCCTCCCAATGTGTTCTATCAGTGTATGAAGTTTGAAGAAAATCCCTCCAGTACTTTTGAAGTTATGCTCCGGACAAAGATCGTTGCGGACGGACGGACGGACGCACGCACGCACGGACGGAGAGTATTTCTAATATCCCCTTCGCCTTTTGCGGGGGGACAAAAAAATCTTTGATGAAAAAATTGTTTTCTAAAATGCCCTCCGTTATTTATATGCATGTATCACAGAATTGTACTTCTGAATCATGTTAAAGAACTTTATAAATCAATGAAGCAATGCTTTTTAAATCACTTCAGGTCCTCTTAAGTTCACCATGCAGTCCTAGTTTCACATTTTATTCAGAACTGCATAAGGCTGGATTGCTGAGCCTGTGCATGTCCGTTCTAAAAATGTTTCAAATAGAGCTTCTGTTGCAATATTAGACATATATTTGCATTTCGACGCTTTTATTTTAAATGATAAATAATATATAAAAACTAATTGCCTAAATCAATAGGGAATTGATCGAATCGATCACTCTACGGTAACATGCGAGGTACAAAATGAAACTACGTGTATGCTATCAATACTGTTAGAGGTATTGGGATCCATATCCTTTTGGTTTAACGGGGTTTACAATCTACAAACTAATATATTAAATCTGACCTGAAATGACAAGAATCAGAAGAATTTGAAGGTTTCAATACTGTTACCTTAAAAAAAATCAACCTACAGACCCATATTTTTTCAGGTTACCAGAAACAAACTTGATGTTAAGGCCTTACTTGGGCATCGGATCAAAAAGTGCGCATAGCATGGTGTGGAATCAAGTGATTTTGTAGCAAGGCAAACATTTACTCATACTAAAATGTGAGAAACGCCCATTGTAGCCTACCTTTTTTAACAATTCCCATAGATTTTGATTTCAAAAAATGAAAGAAATTGAAGTTACACACACTCTGATGTTAAAACGATAAAGCAATGATACCCCTCAGCCAGTTAGGTATTCCTTTTCAAAGGTTAAAAGAAGACATGACTCATGGTTTGAGGACGGGATAAATTCAAAGTACTTTTAACAGAAAGTACTAGTTTTACTAGCGTGTTGATTTACTATAAATTGGTATCATTGATGTATATGTAAAGTGATATGTATAAAAATGGTAAATGCGAAAAATAGACGAATTCAAAAAATAATTCATGAGTTGCCGTTCCCACTTTCACATTGTATTTCTCCCCACATACCATGCATACCGAAATAGGAAAATAAGAAAAATACAAGCTGCATAAATGCAATGGTATAT
This sequence comes from Mercenaria mercenaria, assembly GCF_021730395.1. Lineage (NCBI taxonomy): Eukaryota > Metazoa > Mollusca > Bivalvia > Venerida > Veneridae > Mercenaria > Mercenaria mercenaria. The sequence goes on along the minus strand of NC_069376.1, from coordinate 44,616,259 downwards.
TTTAATTACACAAAATTAATTGCATTCTTAAATTAAAATGCAAGTTCTTTAACCAATAATTTCGCAATCATGACCGCCACTGAAAGAGAAAAAGCACAGTCAAAACAAAACATTATTCATACACATGTTTAAGATGTAAAACTGTAAGAAAAAATAGTTATACAGATTAACATATTAATATATAGAAGTAACCTTACTACTATGACAATTACAATAATTAAAGGCCGGACATCCATTTGGCACCACATTTTACAATTACTGATGAGACACGACACACGCAATCTGACTAAAGTACATCTCCTATTACACTACGCATAGGATCTGAGAACGACCTATTCATAGCCTCGTTCTGACGACCCTTTCGCTAGCCAATCAGAGCTTAACTTACAACATTTCGCAAATTACCTGTAGCTTGACTTTTGATATTTACAATTCCTTTTCGTAAGGTACAGATAGCCGGTTAGCTCAATCGTAGCACTTGCTTTGTACGCGAGAGGTCCGGTTCGAGCCTGGAATGACTGCAATTTTTCTATCTTTGACATTCGAACACGTTGTCTGATTGGTCAAAATAAAAATAGCAATACTGGAAATCCAAAATATACAGAAGACATAGGAATGGGTCGTTCTCAGATCTTCGTTTAGAAGATCAAGTACTTAAGTCAGATTGCGACACACGTTGACTGACGAGGGACACTTGGTGATTCTCGGGTGAGCTAAAAATTCGCGCAAACTAATAAGATTCTCTCATTCTTCCTTTTATGACATTCGTAGGCATAGCGTCGATGTAACAGAACTTTATCAAATCTAATATTCATAATAGTAGGGTAAATTACAACACGGCAGACGTTATACGCGCGTTTTCAATTTTCATATACGCGCGTTCGGACAAATGGTCAAATGATGCTTTATTCCCATGAGAAATATCAACAGTTCAAACGATCTAACCAACACATCTCTGAGTTCTGAATTTATTTTCAGTATCAATTAGAACTGATTGAAATGGACCGCTTTGATAATGGAATGTAACGGTTTTTGTGATGTTGTTTTGATTATATTTAATGCTTTGGTTGCTACTGTCACAGGACATGTAAAATGTGACATGAAATCTATAAATACGTCAAATAATTAGAAATGCTTCAAACTGTTTTTAAAACCTCATCCCATTGCAAAGGCAGAATATAATATTTTTTGATCGGACTGACTGTCCTCTGTACATAAAGTACATAACAACAACATTATAAATGATATAAGTTTAATACATATCATTTACATAAAATCAATTCAGGTTCAATTAACCAATTATTTCGCTATTTTCACTTCCACTGAAAATATAAAAAAAAATCGCATATGAATTATCATAACGTATGGTTATATCTTTAATCAAAACTTATAATTTCTAAATTTGTAATTAATGATTCTTTTGACTTTACATAAATATCATTGTTTGACATTTGAACGAAATTTTAACCGAAAACAAACGTGAAATTTCGTTTATATCCAGTGTTATATATTTATTTTTCAATACATTGTCAAAATCGGCTCGTTGTATCGTACAAATTTGTTGTCTTTTATGAGACCCGATTAATAGAACTCTTTATTCAAAATTGAACGTCATGATTGTCGCTCAGATGTCGCTTTAATTAACGTAAATGTAGACTTACGTATACCATGTATACCACTTCAAAGAGCTCCTTGTATAAAATTGTGAGACTCTTTGACTAAACAGAACGACTAACGAAAACCGTCTGACAGACATGAAAGTGCAGTTCATTAGAAATGTACGTCAGTAATAAAGAATGAAGGTTTGCAGGAAATATCAAAAGTATTACAGATTACGTTAAATCTAGAACGTCATTAGTTTTATATAAAGAAAATGCTGCTGATTTTGTGGCAATATCAATGGCAATGTTCACCTATAAATATACAAACGTAGTAAATTTCAAATTTTACAGATGGCAATACCACTATGAAAGATCCTTGCTTGTCTATAGCTGAAGGTAAAGTCACAGGAACCAAATAACACTTTCTTGCATGCATTTTGATTTCAATGGATCAATGGTCACTGGTACCGATACTATATACATATTACAGTAGCTAAAACTTTCATTACAGAATGACCAACTACCACTAATGAAAGATCCTTATGCTTTTTTGGTTAATAGCTGAAAGGTAAAAGTCACAGGAACCAAAGTTAACTTTCTTGCAATTTTGCAGTTTTGAAACTTTACACAATGGCATAATGTTTTAGGGTCACTGGATACCGTAATACTATTTGCAATCACTGAATATTACATATAGTAATAAGTGTACCTGGCTTCACATATAGCAATGCATGTCCTTGTACAGGGTATATCTCCCCATTGGTAGCCATAGGCGTCATAAAATATTGCACAATCTTCAACAGCAAGGTTTGGCTGGCCTGGATACCAATCTTTTACCAACTTATGAAAAACGAGGCTTTGATAAAAATGTCGGCAAACGATGGAATAATAATCATAGTTTTTCTGGGTTTACTTGATGATAACATCTACGATATGGTGGTGATCAAATCTATAAAACAATTAGAACCCCTTGAAGCATTGAAAGCAACTAGCAGACTCTGCGGAGCTTGTACATGAGTAATAATGAAAACTGTACCACCGGCACGCCCCTTAGCACCGAATTAAGAGGAACTTAATTTACAGTAACTTGGAATAAACTCCAAATACTTCTAAAGTGATAATATCATTGTTTCGAGCTTATGATTATATAAGTGTCAGAACATGTTATATTCTTTAGCTAATACATTAGGATGTTATTGCGTTTCGTATGACGTAACGTCAAAAAGTGCTAAACTAAAAGAAGATATGAAACAAAACGAAAACGGATTTATTTTCAAATGTAAGTACATTCATTTTCAAGACCAACAATATGTAAAATGTACATTGTTCAAATTATTCTGATGTTAGCTGTTTGTAGACAATGAGAGTTGAAATTGCAGTAGTTAATAGTAAATATGCGTTGCCCCTGTATAAACATTATCATTATTGGATATTTCATTAATATCATTCATTATTATATTTGCGTAATATGCAGGAGCTGAGTAAACAAACCTGTAAATGTAGCAGGCTCATCAGTGCCAAACCATTGCCATTTTCCCTCTGTAACTTCGTCTGTTAACCCCATCCACCAATAATGATCTGAGGACCCACAAAATATTTCCTTTTATGCTAGTTTCATTTTTTTAATATTCGTGTCATATGAACAGGATGTGTCATTCAACGTTTAAAACTGTCAAAATATATGTATATCTTATTGGAATAACAGGTACTTAATCATAAAAAGTAATCCAATCATAATCATCTAAAGATACAAAAGGGATATTGTAACAATAGCTCGGTCTGGGATGCTGTATTCGGCTCGAGAGGATTTTGCCAGATCGGATCTCACGAGGTGCGCATGCGCCGAGTGTGATCCGTCCTTGCAAAATCCACGGGTGCCGAATACAAAATCCAAGATCTAGCTACTGTTGTAATGACCCTTTTATTATATACCTCCACCTTTTTGTTTGTTTATTTGTAATCGAACGAAATCTTAAATGTTTGTTGATGTTAAAATGAAATGAGTGATGTTTTTGTGTGCGCTACTTATATAACTGTGTCAGCTCATGCATATTCAATGAAAGTAGTCCGGCAACATACAATACAAAAGGTACAATACGGATTTTTTTCTGCCTGGTCATATTTACTTGTGAAATACAATCCAAATTTTTGACAGAATTTATATAAGTATATAGTAAAGTACCGTATTGTTTGCATATCAAATCAATATATTTCACATTAGTTAGGGCTGAACGAATGGCAAACTCATAATGATGTCCTAACCTGATTCTTATTAAAATAAAAGTAAAAATGTTACAGAAATGAAGCATCAAGACTTATATTATTGTACACACTAACATTGTGCATTGACTTAATCACAAAATGTAGAAGCCTTTTATTCAGTACCGATGTGAAATTGCTAAAAAAATTAATTCTGTTTGGATGCTCAAATACAAGATTAAGAACCTTTTGTTATTTTTCACAATTACGTGCTTTCTAGGTTGTCTTTCAGGAGCAGATTAAAAACTTTACCAGATTCTACAATAGCAAGCCAACTTAGCAAAATGATAAGGTTTTCATCATTCCAGAATGAGAAAAGGTTGACAAATGTGCTTTAATGGTTAAAGGTTAACTCTCTCCCACTTCCTTTTATTATATAAGACTCTATGATGTTTCATGCAACGTTTCTTGTATAAAATACCAAATGTTTTTATTCTATATGTCACTCGTGAAATAAATGTTACCTAGTGATCACCCGGCGGGATAAAGTTTTGTTCTTACACTGAACCGTGGTCGTGTATTTTAAGTATTAACGTCCTGCTGCAGTTTTTGTTGCTGTTGTTGATCAATACACAGTTCAAACACTGGACCCAAAACTGTAATCGCACTTTATCCCTATCGTTTGTCTCAAGAATGTCATATTGCACGAAGGTAAAACTTCGTCCCACATTACGCAAAATCTACTTACTCGCTTCCATCGGTTCAATGCTCAGTTTCAATCTCCACCTTTTCACCTCGTTAAAATTGTTCATGCACTTACGATTGAGGTCTGTGAGTCTATCTTTAATGAAGTCATTTTCGGCTTTGCTGTTGACGTGAATCAGGTGTCCGTTACGTTGGCGACAATAGTGCTGACAATTAAAATCAAGAAAATTATTATTTAAAAAAGTTAAAATTACTTTTCAAAACCTGTATTGATTCATTGATTGGCGTTATTTAAATCATAAGCATATTGTCAGGCGCTATTAAACTCATAAACAGTTACCATAAAAAAGCTGTGAGGAACTTGGCAACTGATAAAGTGTACATAAATAAACAAACGAAAAGTAAAGTGCTATCAGAACGATACTTGAATATTTTGGCCGGAAGATACTTATAAACTCCCTATCATATTTATTATGGATTCTAAAATCCAGTGTTTCTATTAAGAATCAACCATAGAATTCAGTAGTAAAACGCAGAAAAGTTCAAAGCGCAACAATCTACTAGTATGTCGATGACAAAATGTAAAAAAATATGGGCCAGCTATGTAGTACTAGGGAGGAAGGAAAGTGATGTTGGAAGACAAAAGTCATATTATAACCCGATACTCTGTCCTTTTTTTGTGCTATTAAATGTAATATGTATACACAGACTAGCTTTATATCATTTTTGCATGCTGATACTTCAAACATACATGTTAGCTAGACATTTACAAGTAGTTTTTAAAACTTGGAAGGCAAGGATATCAAAAACTTCTCTGTGCAATGTAAATTGTTCTTTTCTTTTTCATCTTTAAGCAATAAAATATATGTCATAGTTATGTTTAGTGAAAATAAAGGACATTGCTTTTTGTCCTGCTTATTATATCAGATCAGTTCAAGGGAAGCAAATGTATCAAAATATTAACTGAAATGTTATTGAGTTCGTTCCCTTCTTCAGTTGAATCTTGAATCCTGCTGTTTCGCATTTCGAACAAGTCAAATAGAAGGTTATAAAATTCCACATATTTCATGATAATTATATTCCTTGTAATGATAACTGGGTACATGGATTATGTGATATGAAAATTAATTTTGAGAGATTATCCCAAATGCATACATAACGTGTAATTCACACATGTATCAAATGCAAGCAGCATTATTTAATGTTCTGTTCAAGAAAAGTTAAACTACGCAATTATAATATTTTGTGATGCAAAACTGAAGAAGGAACGTTTATAGAACTTACCTCTGCCTCAGTAAAATGCACTTCGTCATGTCCGAAGAAATAACAGGAACCCTCGTATGCGAGCCACCCGTCAGAACAGGAAGTAAACGTACCTTGAATGAAATAATAATAGTTTTATGCGAAACAGCTTTTGGTAATGAAGGCAAGAGTAAACAATTGCAAACTGTACATAAAATATATGAAACGTATTGAGTGATAATATAACAATTAAGCAACACAATCGGTTAGCTAAAAGTATCCCACAAGTTGCGATTGACTAGGCGACATTAAGCCCCGATCTCACTGTCACGGTTTGGTCTCCCGGTTTATCTCGGTTCAGGGGTCCGGGATAAACCTTGTTCAACCTTGTTGAACCGGCGTGCAACCTTGACGATTCCGTGAACGTCCGGGAAGATCCTTGATAAACCTTGTCGAACCGGTGTAATGAAGTATTTCGACCCCCATAGAATAATGACCCCCTGGTCATTATTCTATAGAAAAAGTGACCCCCCGGTCATAGTATTATGACCTCCAGATCATAGTACTATGACTCCCCCACGTGAAGTAAACTGAACCTCACGAAGAATATTGACTCCCATAAAAAAATGACCCCCGGTCATTTGGTCAAATTTAGTGATAACTCATGTATCTAAGGCCTATTGCATTTTATGCCCCCACTCGGGGGAGGGGGGCATATAGATTTGCCCTTGTCCGTCCGTCCTTCCGTTTGACCATTAGCCCGAGATACCATCACTTGACACGGAAATTAGAGCATTCCGCAACGGGAAAAGTGATTCTATTTCTGGACGCTGTATCTTGGTGTATACATTTTTTTTTCAGGAAAATAACAATTTACAATACGTTCACAAAACACACCAGCAAACTTCGGTATTAAGTAATTCTTCAGAAGAAAACTGCACAAGAAACTGCTAGCATAGAATTTAGTATTAATAGAAGTTGAAATACTTAGCAGTGGCAGTAAAGTACGGTAGCGGCAACAATAGAAAAATAGTAGTAGTAGTAGTAGTAGTAGTAGTAGTACTAGTAGTAGTGGCAGTGGTAGTGGTAGTGGTAGTGGTAGTGGCAGTAGCAGTAGTAGTAGCAGCAGCAGCAGCAGCAGCAGCAGCAGAGGAATAAGTGACAGCAACAACAGCAGCAGGAGAAGAAGAGGTAGATGTACAAGACGTATTAGTGGAAGCAGGTATAGTAGTATCAGTAGTAGCAGTTGTAGTAGTAGTAGTAGAAGTAGTAGTAGTAGTATTAGAAGAAGAAGAAGTACATGTAGTAATAGCAATAGAGGTAGCGGCACCAGTAGTAGTAGTACAATCAAAATGTTAACTATTGGCAATGGAGGGTATTAGAGTTGTAGATCTAGTAAAATTGTCCGTTAGGTTTGGTGGGGATCACTTTATAATAGATATTATCGTCGAAAGTCTTTTTAGGAGCCGGTGTTTTACACGGAAAGAGTAACATTTTTAAATAGAATAATGTCCGGGAATCGATATTGTATGAGAGTTCGAATGTAGTAATTTCGGCAGTGAGTATTTTACATGGAAGGAGTCACTTTTTCTATAGAATAATAACCGGGATCGTTAATCTATGAGATTCGAAGGGAGTCATCTTTAGGGAGTCAGTATTTTCCTTGGAGGGGTCAGTTTTTCTATAAAATAATGACTGGGGGTCGTTATTCTATAGAGTTTTCAAAGGGAGTCAGTTTTTTATAAGGGGAGTCAATATTTTACAGGAAAGGAGTCACATTTTCTATAGAATAATGACCGGGGGGGGGGGGGGGGGTCGTTATTCTATGGGGGTCGAAATACTTCTTTACACCGGCAAACGGCCCCGGTTGTTTTAAAATGTTTAATACATCCGGGAGTCACCGGGAACGATGGCCAAAATCGGCATATTCCGTGCAACGTCGGCGCAATGCCGGCAATTCCCGGTGTAACACCGGATATCCAACGTGTGTCTACCGTGGTATTCCGTAGTAATCCGGGGTCACTGGCAATCACTTTATACACGGTAGAGAGAGCTGCGGCGAACTCCGGCCCCGGGACGGCATGGCGCAGGCAAAGCACGATATGGCTCCGTCTTGTACCGGTGGGGTTAGGGAAAGTTACGGTAAGCCCAGGTTTATTCGCCGATTAACTCCCGGTTATAGCCGGAAAATGCCGGCAAACCACTGGTTGAGTCCGGTAGAACCCCGTTTCACAACGGACTGTTCGGGTTTAACCGGCTAATTCCGACCACACGACGGTGACAGAAGGTGAGGTCACGGATCTACGAAGGTAACAGACGGTGAAGTTGCGGTGACATAAGGTAATATAATGATATAGTATATAAAAACACTGTGAAAATCCTATATGGGGAGGGAGGTTTTTGCCTTCCAGCAGAGTCTTCGTCCGTTGGGCTCAGTGTTTGCTTCTCAGTAGAGCCGTCTTCAACTTAGCTTCCCACTGGTGGCAATTTTCTGGCACCGGGTTTCATGGTCTTTGGCATGATGTTTGGCTTCAAGCGACTACAAGATAACTTTTGGGGATCGACGTGCGTCCTGTTTTATATGCTACCGAGAAAGCACCGGTAGGCGCCGGTGTGTCACCGGATCACAGCCGGGCTATGACGGAATGCTACCTGCGGTCATCGGGGCACTACCAGCTACGACCCGGGTCATTCGGGAATACACCGGGATCAATCGGATTTACACCGGACAATCACCATGGATATCCGGTGTCAGACCGGGACTAAGTCGGGGTCAAAGTGTAGTTTCTGCTTCATTATTGGGGATTTACCGGGACACGGTCGAGAATATGAGATCCAACTTACATTTTTGCAAAAAAAATGTCACGGTTCGTCCAGGTATACCGGCTAATGTTTACCGGGAGGAACCGGGGCCGTCACCGGGAATGTGAGATCAGGGCTTAAAGATAATCGGGGATACAAAATGTTACCTTTAATTTTTACAAGTCCGAAATTACACTTACAATTACAGCACCTAGTAACTCTTATTAAACAGTCCTTACCTAACGTAAAACCTGTCAGACTGAGCACAAGAAATATGTATTTCATTATGACACTGAATAGACAGCAATAAAATCTGATTAAGTACGAATTTACAGATAGATAAGGCACTAGAAACAAGTTAATAATTCACAATTGTTACAATGTAGATAACAGACATATCTAATGGCAGATAAGGGAACATGTAAGGCCCCTTCTTAGGTGAATTATAGAAGAGAAAAGTGTTGACTGGATATTCTATCGAACAGCGTCAGTTGATTTTAAATAGCTCTTTGGGTTAAGTTTTTAAATTTCAAATGATTGCAAGTCTTTTTTTTTTTTTTTTTTTTTTTTTGGTAAATAAACGTTAAAAACATTTGAAAGAGTGGCTATTCCCCTGTCATATTTTCATAGACATTATAAATTTCAGTAAAATATCTAATAATAAATAAAAATGTCCTTTGAAACCATAGAACGCAGCTTAATCTTGTCACAGAAGAATTGGTTTCTCAGTTTCTACGCATTTTCTGGATATTTTAGATAACAGGAGTCCTGTCAATTATTTACGGCCGGTGCTAGGGGGCCTGAGGATGTTGCATCTATTATAACCTCTAAACGAATATTCCCAGTCAAACTTTACATTCTATTATTTTTGCTTGCTTTCAGATTTTAAATTGCTTATAAATTGTATTGATTTAGTCTGTTTATGAAAGGTAATGAAATGCGCAACATCTTTCACGCCTCTGGTACCATCTGTTATAAAAATAAAAATATATTATAACTTTGAATCGATTCCATGATTTCGAAGTATCGAAAATAATATCAACACCGATTCCGCCTACGGCCACTACAAGATACTCCAAATACTGATGTTGTGTAAAAGTGAAATAGTTTGGCATTGTGCTTGTTCATTTGATCACTAGGTTTGCAAGAGGTAACAATGTGATTTTACTGGTATAAACGCATACAAACCATCATTTAACTCTTAACTAGATTCCATGATCTTTAGAGACCAGAGATAGTATTAATTAACGCTAAATTTAGAATTAATGCAGAATTGGCTAACTTCATACAAAGGTATGGTACCGCTTATAAATCACATCAATATATTTAGATTTTAATAAATCTACTTACGTTCGGGAAAAAGAAAGTTAATAAATATCTTATTGAAGGTTTGGGGAGTAGGCCTCTGAGAGCTAACTTTATTCATAATAATGATGTAATAAATCTACCTACGTTCGGGAAAAAGAAAGTTAATAAATATCTTATTGAAGGTTTGGGGAGTAGGCCTCTGAGAGCTAACTTTATTCATAATAATGATGTAATAAATCTACCTACGTTCGAGAAAAAGAAAGTTAATAAATATCTTATTGAAGGTTTGGGGAGTAGGCCTCTGAGAGCTAACTTTATTTATAATAATGATGATGTTTCCTTGAAGAAGAGTTTGCAGACATGAATAAAACGCTTAGAAGATTTTTTCACCATTTCTATTAACAAATAGCAAAAGTATTTCTTCGTCTCGAAGTAGATGTGAGACTTATATAGGAGAGATCGTGTTTGTATACAAATCCGGTGTATTTTCTATTTTTAGAACTGATAAGACAGTGATCGGGTGGGCAGAAGCCGATCGTCCATGTTTTTTTTGTAAACAGTGATGTTTTTCTAACGGTCTAAACTTTTTTAAAACACAAATTACATAAATAATTTTTTGATCAATGGAAAGGTTATAAAACAAGCAATTTATTGATTATTTTTAATTGTTATTTCGAAATAAAATGGATTAATTATGAACGCTTAACTTACACTGTTTTTCTAAAGGTTGTGAAAATCACTACGCCGCTTTTAAAATTATATGTCATTTAAAACGGTTATTATTTGAAAAAAGATATTTGGATACAAAAATATGAAGATCGTTAGTATTTCAAATCTTTTTGAATTTTGAATATCCATAAATGAGCAAAAAAGTTATTAAAAATTAAAAATTCTGATTCAATACGCAAACGGTGTTAAAAACATTTGTTTTGCCAACCACCAGATAAACAGATGTTAACGCGTGACGTCACGGCGATCTCTCCTATAAGACTCGAGACTTTGGTAATTATCCTAAATTTGAACTGATTAACAAAACAGCTCTGAAAACTAAATATTAAGATGTAGTACATCTGGGCTATCAAATAAGCATTCTAGATAAGATATTCATTTTAACTAAAAATTTGTTTTCAAATCTAAACCAAAAGATCGTAAAATTAAATGGCTATGAAAATAAGCAATATGTTCCACGAATTTAATTAAGGCAGTGGTCTTAAACCAAAGGAATATACACAAAAATGCACATTGATGATATATCAAGGAAGTATACATGTACTGAATGTACACACAATTAAACCGTAGACTATTGTTGTAATAATAATAATAATATAGTCAATAAAAGTTAGGAAAGTTATTCATGTTCAATATATAGAGAGAATATAAGTTTACTATCTTTTCATTTTTGTAGAAAATTAAATGTTACTTAATGTTCTGTTTAGCCTACCGTCTCGTTTAAAATATTTTTCAATTAAACTTGCCCGCTAACGTGATATGTGTCGATCTTAAACTACAGTTTAAAAATGAAAATGTCGCTAATAAATGTGGCCAATATCCACAGCCATACATACTTACCGTAACTTGAATTGATAAAAGAGGAAAAGCTAAGACAAACTTATGTTTTGTATCCCACACTTCTGTACTTCTAGGTATGAGTAAATAACCTGAATTTACTGCTATGTGAAATTTCATCCAACGCTCAGTTGCAAGTCGGATACCCATTCTCACCAAGGAAATTTAGGCCTAGGTTAGATTCGTACAGGCTGTGACACCTTTAAACGTCGCAACACCGCCTAATATCGCAGTTACCGTTAAATGTCGCAAGGTTGACGTTAAATGTTGCAAAATCATCTGCCGCTATATGTCGCACCTTTAACGCCTAATGTCGCAAGAATTTGTCTACCGTAATATATCGCAACATCAACGCTAAATGTGGCAATGCGTATTCAAAACTAAGAAATATATAACAATTCACTATGTATTATTTTTTAATTTTTTATGAAATAAACTTGACTTTAAGCCCGACAGAAGTCCTGAACTTTATTCTAATTGCTGGTACATAAAGAAACATACAGATGACCATAGGCCGCTCGCATGAATTTCATCGCTTGTTTTAACAGTTTTGATAGAGGGTCACACACAAAAATATTTGTGTTTGTGAAAATATTTTTTGAATAGGATCAGCGTTTTCCGACAGGAAGATTTTAATGTTTCTACTATATGCGGGTTAGTAATGACACTATATGATGGGGTAGGGGTTGGTCGGGAGAGTGAGGGTAGGGATGATGATGAATGTGTTACTATGAACTTAAATGTAAAATTCAAACAAAGAAATAGAATCCATGAACATTTAACCGGAAATCATTCGTTTATTTACTACTGCACACCGGTACAAAACACAGGAACAGTTAGATTAATTGGCCGCGGGCGTATGATTAGAAATACGAACAAGTTAAAGTCTCGCGTGCACACGCCTTTATTTGAACCAGCGTTATCAACGTCGGTGCAGTTCGCGTTACTCGTATGTGTATCAATTTGCAACTGGTTTTCTTTCAACATATCAGGGCTCGATCCTTCTGCGTGCAAGGCCATTTTATGTCGCATAAATAATACATTTCCCTATTAAAATACATCTTGTATCAGCTTTTACTTAAATGAATCAGACTGGACTGGACTGGGCTGGGCTTTGCTAGTAAATCCTTCATTTTTTAAAAAAGGTCACTTTTATATATTTGGTATCGTGTGGGGAAGTTATCTGATGATTTTGAAATTAAATTAAATAAGGTGTCGTGTGAGAAAAATAAAACATCGTGAATTCGAAATAGAATGTTATGCGTTCGAGATAAGATAATGAACGCTCGAGATAAAAGGTCGAGTGTTTGAGATATGATGTCGTGCAATCCAGATAAGACGTCGAGCGGTCGAAATAAAATGCCGAGCGTTCAAGATAAGATGCCATATTATCGTGACAAAATGCCATGCATTCTAGATAATATGTCGTGCGCTCAAGATAAAATGTCAATTGCTCGAGATAACTTTATCTTTTAACATGAGAGTTATGATGGTCCTTGATTGATCACTTGAGTTTCGAAGCTTAGGTTTTGCCGCAGTACGTTCCTTTATTTTTACGTTTTGAGCTTGCTGTCTATATGCTTTACTTTGTTCATGTATTTATCATGTTATAAGCTATACATGTATTGGTACAGTGTTACGGTTTAAGGAAATATACATTCAATGAATGTACACAGAATTAAACCGGAGACTATTGTTGTTGTCGTTAAACGTTTGGAAAGTAATTTTTGTTCAATATAATCCTATGTAGAGAATGTAAGATTACTTTCTTTTCATTTTTGTAGAAAATTAAATTCATTAAAACTGTTACCTAATGTTCTGTTTATCCTACCTTCTCCTTTAAAACCAGATTTAAATGACCCGCTAACAAGATACGTGTCTGTCTTAAACTACAGTTTAAAAACTAATATGCGGCTAATGGTAGTGGCCAATATATACAGTCATATATACATAAGGTAATTTGAATTGATAAATGGCGACAAACTAAGACTAACCTATGTTTTGTGCCCCACACTTGTGTACTTCTAAGCATAAGTAAATAATCTAAATTTGCAGCCTATTGAAATTTAATACAAAGCTCAGTTGTAAGTCGGATACCCATTGTCACCAAGGCAAGTTAGGCCTAGGTTAAATTAACATAGGTTATAACGCCGCCTGATAGACAAATCCTCGACTATCTGATTAAGTTACGTTCCTTTCCATATACAGTATGGCTTGATTTGTGTGCAGAAATTTAAAATCCTGGGGTTGCCTCTGTGGCCGAACGGTTAAGGTTCCTGATATCAAATCACTATCCCCTCACTAATGAGGTTTCGAAACCTCGCTTGAGTCACAGAATTCTTCCTGTGAAGAAATCATCAAGCTAACATAGTGAAGAACGGTGGTCCTATCCAGTTGCCCGTCCTAACCTTAAACAAAGTCTTTAGTATTTTACATCCATCATCAAAATCTGTAAAAGTCACCCTGTGATCCACAATATGTGGGTGTGACATTAAAGCAAACATACACTTGATTTTGATATCAATTCTAGCACTATACCTACATGTAGAGAAACATGAGCGTTTATGCAAATGATATGGGTAGCTTGATTAGGTATTTGGTCTGGCGTCAGATTTAACTTTTGTCATAAAAAGGACCAAAGTAGTTGTGTATTCATGTGCCATATTTAAGTCGTATGTTTATATTGTTTTAGTGAAAGAGGGGCAGATTGCATTTTTCGTGTTTAGTTTTTTACCGTTTGACATTTCGGTTTTCACGTTAAGTGTCCTCGAGAGAAGCTTTGATACTTTTCGTCGGTCCCATAATATTGTGTCTCTTGTTTCTATTCTGCGAAGTCATTTCGTTTATGCATATATGTTATGTTCTCTTTAAGTAATATTCTTCATTTGTACGAGCATTTATGCATTTTAAATATCGTGCCTTCTGACACTGTGTAAGTGATTCATTTGGCGTTGTCTACAGTTTCCGGTAATTTGGAAGAATGAAGAGTGGGGTTATATGCACAAGTTTAAACTTATCGACAATATCTTCACTGACCGTTCCAAGGCGGTGCTCCACTGTGTCTGTTTGTTTCATTTATTTGTTTTACCCACATCGTTTAAGGGCAGGTGGTTTGATGTAAGAAAGCTTAATTACTCAGTTCTTTAGGATCAATTGAAGGGGTCCGTGCAAAATCTATCTCATTTTTGATCAAAATGGAATTAGGACCTTTGTGGCATAAAAAAGAACATCCCCCCCCCCCCCCCCCCCCCCCCCCCCCCCCCCCCACCATTAAACTCCCCCAGCAGCGTATTCTTCTCTTTAAAAGTAAAACAAGGTATTTCAGGTATGTAACATTTGGTCTAACTCCATAATAATGCGCAAATCAAGCTTAGCATCTCTAAAACCTGATTTTTAAACAACAATGGTCCTATAATAAAAAGAACATTAGCCTAGTGTAAATGAACTATATCAATTTTAAAAGGCATCAGGTATGTGAAATTAATAATTTCAGTGATATATTTAGACAAAATGATGTGCAAATCAATCTTAAACAGTTCTAAAACATCATTTCAATGCAACAATGGTCCTTAGAACCCTTGTTGCATAAACATAATCGACAAAAACAATTTGTTTTGTTATACAAATGATATAAATAATGCAAAATACACGAAACTTGGAGATATGACTATTTAAATAGTATACAATCTACAGCTGCAACTATTTTGGGAAATATCACACTTCACGAAATTTTACACAATTAGCGATAGGTATCCTCGATGTACCAGTTTCAGTGACACTAAGAATACCACTGGCAGAATTAGATAATTCTTGGAGAAGAACTAGTGTCATTTATGGATTACTATAGTGTAGCCAATTCAGAGGATGTAAAATAGAGTGGAAAATCTTTCAGCAAAAGTATTTGCTACTGTTTATCACAACCAAATAGAAAAAGTGGAAACTCCACAGGTCGCTCAACACAACAAAAACGAAAATGTTGCAGGCTCGGTCCCTGATCAACCCTGATCTGTCTTTAATTACAGATGTTCTGTGGGACCTGTTTCAGTGACCCCTACCTTATTTCTAAACTAGTCAAGGTAACCAGTAATTGGCCTTTCGTCAATATTAACTTACACAAACTGAACAACGAACCAAGTAAAAACAATGTTAGGCCTTGTTCATAAGTACAGAGCAAAACAGTTATATTGGTTATGCGGCATAAAATTCTATAAATTATAAGGGGGTGGGGTTCAAAGACTTGGTATTATATGCACATCTGTCGGTAATATTCAAACATACTGTGTTGTGTTATTCAGCAAGATGCTGTTAACTCATTTGATAAATTATGGAAACGCTGGCCAACTCATGTCAACAATATCAGAAGCGAAAGTTAGTTGTCATTTTTCAGATTGGCTATAATTTCTGGTTAAAGGCGTATGCTAGAATTCCCTGTATATGAGATGGGCGAAAATTTTCCCAATAACAGAATTTCTTTAAACTTTGGATATTGAAGGACAATCATCAAAGAAACAAAAATATGCAATAAAAATCATAGGTCACCGGTATTGAAAAAGAGTTATCTGCCCTTGAAAACGTCATTTTTGGGGGAAATGCTGTTATTGGGAAAATTTTCGCACCAAATTCTAGCATACGTCCTTAAAAGATATATAAGCCAATCATGGATTTCAAAGCTGTATATTTCCTAAAAGTTATTGTTGGACCGTTCTATCTGCATAAAAATCAGACAGAAATCAAGATGACATTTGCATCAAAAAAGAAACTAAATCAAAATGTTCCTTATAGCTGAAGAGCTAGATCAGAATTTGAGAGCATAAAAAAGTAATACGAAAAATGTCTCATAATTGGGGTTACCATGGAAATAACAATACCACCAAACTGTCATTGTCAGTACAACATTTACTTTGAACGTATCGAAAGCTGAAATGTTACTGTTAACAACCCTACTATAATTAGTTGCCTAAATCATTGCACTTGGAAATGGCAGCAGATTTTCAGAAGGTCACTGAAACAGGTCAGTCACTGAAACAGAACTAGCAAAGTTACATCTCATACTTTAGAAAGGGAAGTTTTGAATACATATAACAGAATTTAATATTAGAAAGAACAAAATCACTATGTGTCTTTAAGATATGGTGGGGCCTCCGTGACCGAGTGGTTAAGGGCGCTGACTACAAATCACTTGCCCCCACCCCCACCCCACCCGCTCCCATCGATGTGGATTCGAGCCTCACTCGGGGCGTTGAATTCTTCAAGTGAGGAAGCCATCCGGCTTGCTTACGGAAGGTTGATTGTTCTACAAAGGTGCCCACACGTGATGAAATAATGCACGGAGGGGCACCTGGAGTCTTCCTCCACTATTAGAGCTGTAAAGTTGCCATATGACCTGAATTGTGTCATTGCGACGTTAAACCCAACAAATAAATACTAAAATAAACTCTAAGGTTACTCCACTCGTTTGAAAAGAAATATGTTTATTTAAATAAGTTTACTGATTTGTAACTATTTTAAAGCGAGTCTGTCATAAATGTTATAATGGCTTTTCTCATTTGTAAAACAGAATATATATCTAATAACAAAGGCCTTTGGTATAAACGTTTTATAGTATCTAATATGTGCAAAGAAATGTTTAGAAAGGAGTAACTAACGTGTCAACGACAGTTTTAAAATAATGTTAATCGCTTATAAGCTATATTTTACTCTCTTTTAAGAAATCTTTTATTAATTATACTTAATATTTCTTATTTTATAAGACTCATATTATTTGTAATTAGAGGTTTTCACTTTCGTAATAAACTGTTATCGATTAGCTAGCAAAAAAGGAGAGAGAAAAGTTAAGTGGGTACGCACTAGCTTTTATATTTACACCGCTTAAGATTACTTACAAAGCAGCAGTTTGCAACTTTTATTTATTAAGCCCATTAACCGATAAAAGCTGTATAACAAATACTTACAATGTCATAAAATATATCTTTTCATTTGGAAGCGTGAGACGTTATGCATGGAGAAAATAAATCACATATTTAAATCATTTGCTATCAGTTGCCTGTCTTTATAATGAACTGATTTACATAAAGTGAGTTAAGGTCTACGTACATCATTCTATGGCCTCATCAAATTAATCATCATTTTTCCAAATGCCTGAACTACCACTTTATGCATTATTATTTAACTCTTCACACTGTAACAATGTTTCAAAATACGTTTGTCTGCCTAAAACATCCAGATTTATTCCGGAAAACCATGATTTAAGCCTGACAGAAGCTTCGAACCATTCATCGTCTGATAAATGGACAAATATCAGTTCGTTGAACATCAGTTAGTCCATTTAGTCTATAAACTTAGTTCATACAGCAAGTCCGTATCACTAGTCCATATATTAAGTCAATATACCCAGATCTTGTTACCTAGTACATGCGTTATGCTCAGTCCATTTATCTTCTCTCCATACATATTTCATATTTCAAACCCATATGCCTAGTCCATATGACAAAATCTAGTCATTAGCTCTCCCTAGTCTATATACCTTGTCAGCATACATAGTCAATATGCCTAGTCCATATACCTAGTCTGTATACTTTGTCCTTATGTCTAGTCCATATGCATAGTCCATATACCTCTTCAATTCATCTATACCTAATACATATGCCTTGTCCATATAACATGTCTATATATGCAGTCCGTATACAAAGTCCAAACGCTTTATCCCTATACATTGTCCATATACCTAGTCAATATACATAGTCCAAAAAACTTGTCCACATACCTAATCCATATACCTAGTGTATATATTTAAACTAGACGTTTTTAGTCTCTACATTATACATTAGTTTCGTTGCCGCTAATTTACTTTAAATATTTATATACTGACATGCAGTGAGGCATTTGGTATAAAATCCTTTTGAAATGTAGATATGTATCATTTAATTTGTATCCCAAAAAAGTAATTTATGCAATGATAGCAATCTAAATGGAATTCTATCTATATTTTAATAGGTGTGTTGACAACAACTGTCACTTCATGCGTTTTTGATGTCAAGTCGTTTTGCGTACTGCTGCAATATGTCACGTAAACATTTATTTTCTTCAGTATGCTACCTACATAATTATTAGGCCTAAATCATCCTGTATTAGGATCAAGGTGAATGACATAGTGACATTGAATCAAACTAAAATTTAGATTTGTTGAAATGGAACTGAAAAAGCAGTGACATTCAACTTTGGATGACTGTTTCAAGTAATTAACACCTGTGTGTAGGCTATAAACACGGTAACAGTAGTTTAATTTTGACGTTAACTTATTGGTTCGCTTTCGCCTGTCAGTTAGAGAAATCAGCATGATTTACTTTGCCTTGTTTAGATTATAACCAATTCTAGTTATAACTACTACTACTTACAGTGATATAGTGGTTGCGCGGTTGTCTCGTATTTGTTTCCAGTGAATCTTTTTCTTCAGTCCAGGAAACAAATAAAAGTCGCAAGGGGGCTGTTGGGGGAGGGGGACAAGGTCACGGCTATACGGAGGGTTGCAACGATTGCAACTTGAAAAAGTTGATAAGTTCTAGCCTTGTTCCTCAGGCTTGTCCTGTTCTCCTTATTGAACTTAGTTTTTATTTTGTGCGTCAAACTTTCAAACAAAATTAAAAAACAAACTGTTTTTTGTGTAGCTCATCTGTCCAAGATAGAATTAAGACATGCCATTTCGATATCAAATTTCAAAATGTTAAAATATAACTGATTCCGCCCGCTTAGCTCAATATGAAGTGCGCAGACTTACGGATCTGGAGGTCGTAAGTTCGACACCCGGGCGATTCGTATGTTTTCCATGACGATGGATAAAAGACTTTGCGTCTGATTTCATCATAGGTCGTACTTCTCTGATTCATGTGGGGAAGTTGGCAGATACTTGCAGAGAACAGGGTAGCATTGGTACAGAATTCAGGAAAACTGGTTATGTTAACTACCTGCCGTTATATAACTGATCTTGTTGGAAAACGGCCCTTAAATAAAACCAAACAAACGATCAAATATATTGATATTATTATTACAAAGGAAGCCCATCAACGTATTCAGTTTCATTTATTGACTAAACGATGGGTTTGGGTATTTGATCGAACAATGTATAAGATGTTATCCTGTAAATTACACAAATTTTAGTGATAAATATCAGATAAAAATATTTATAGTATATTACGAATAAAATATCGCAATGAAAAAACGTGATATGAAACGAAAAATGAGCCTCGCCATGAGAAAACCAATATAGCGCATTTGCGACCAGCATGGATCAAGACCAGCCTGCGCATCCACGCAGTCTGGTCAGGATCCATGTTGTTCGCTAACGGTTTCTCTATTTGCAATAGGCGTTGAAAGCGAACAGCATAGACCATGACGGATGCACAGGCTGGTCTGGATCCATGCTGGTCGCAAACACACTATGTTAGTTTTCTCATGGTGCGGCTCATTTTTTAAATATGTAAGACACTACCGGGACTACGGCCTTTTTCAATTATCGTTTTAATGTCTGATTGTCTTACACACAAATTTCTAAAGCTCAAAGTTTAATCAGGCTTTTTGCGTATCTGGCTTAATCAACATTTTTCATAATATTAACCATAAACTTAACATGAAGGGATAACACATTTTTTCATGTTTTTACATCTTCAGAATCCCCAAGGGATAGGTCGGTACCAACCTTGTCTAAACTTGTCTTAATTATGCGTCACATGGCCTTTACTTAAACTGAATAGATATTGCATTTCACGGTTTTACAACTGCTTGATCCCAAGAGATTGCTTAACATCATCGTGGATTAAACATCATTTGTTTTATTTCCTCTTAAAAGTAAAGTGTACGTGGACTTAATATGAATTGCAAGTATCACGTTTTATGATAGAATTGTTTCTTTCCGTGTAACGTAGAGGATACAAATTATGATACATGTCGTGAAAACAGGCAATACAGTTTGCAAATATAAATGCCTCAAAAATAAAAAGTTGACAAATCACGAATCAAGTGCAAGTCCTTTTATTTTGAAACTGGTAACATATATTGTAAAGCTCAGGTAAGATAACAGATAAAGTCCGTTAACATTTTATTAAACGAATCTAAAAAGGATAAGATAACATTCAGAAAAAGCAGTCTGATATTGTTCTTTGCTGTGCAAATATATTAGAAAAGTTCGGAAATAGTACAGTGTGCTGCATGGTTTTACATTGAATTTGGACCTTAACAAGGTGCGCAGTGACAACTTTGGCAACCAGCCATCTTTGCACGGATGAGGTTGATCAATGCATTTCTTCTTTTATATTCATTTTCGCGACGCACCCGGTTTATCAGTGGAAGGTTAATTTTCCCTTGAATTAAGTGCACTTTGCTAGCCAGAGTGTCGGAGCCTTCTTTACTCATTGCAATAGCGAGTATTCCCATCAAAACCAACAACTGAACTAGTTGTGAAGAACGTGCCATATTCAAGTATCGCTTAGTCCTGAAATAGATACATTTTGGCTTAAAATTATTATCACACACACACACACACACACATACAAACACGTTGAAAGCCAAGAAAAAGTAGACAGAGTGCGGTAAACATAAATAAAGTATGTGAAGCACATAGGCTTACGAGGAAGTAAAACCATAGTTTTCAAATGCAAACAATGGTAATATACCTAGTATCTAGTTAATGCCTGATTTGATAACTTTTTTACTTAATCATGTCTAAACAAATAGGATCCATCGTGGCAACAGAACTTGGACAATATTGGTGCAGACAGAAAATGTATATTATATGGGATTTAAACTAAGCCGATTGGAGAAAATTGTATGATATTTCGAAATATATAATTTCAATTATAAATTTGTGATTTCTGAAATAAGCTCTTAAGCTTGGCTTTCAAAACATTAAGTTTGACAAAACGTCCTTTTGTCACGGTAAATATCATATACGCCATTCTAAACTATTGGCTGACACATGAAACAATGATCAACAGGGAAAAACCTTCTAAATTAATGTAATTTTCGAAACGGTCTCTTTTAGCTTAGTATACAATTTTTAAGTTTTGTTAAACATTATAGTACGTGGACCTAGGATACAGTAATCATGCGCGAAGCGTGTCATACTCAGTTACTCGGCTGAGTAACATTTAAAATCCACATAAAGGCTGAAAACTCCTCAGAAGCAATAAAAAACAGAACAGGAGTGTGTATGGGGGTAGGGACAATGTCATACTATATGAGTATGCTATTGTATTGGTCCTTGACCTTTATCAAAATTTCTATAAAATTTCTAAAATTCTTTTTTTTTTTTTTTTTTTTGCTTGCTCTATTTGCACTTGTTAATATGATTTCATATACATTACTATAGCTGCTATTGACCATAAGAGCAATGTTCTTAATGGCATTTATGAATCACTAGTAAAATTTCAAAAGTATAAACAACTGTGTTTGTAACAGCTATGAATTCCGACGCATTATTTCCTAATTCGCTGCACTCAAACAAAAATAAATTATCTATCCCATAATCAAAGAGATTCAACGGGAACAACAGGAACAGACTTCATCATCTTATAACATTTAGGCTTTGTTATCCACATTGCCATAGTATATGAGCCGTGCCATGATAAAACCAACATAGTGGGTTTGCGACCAGCATGAAGCCAGTCCAGCCTGCGCATCCGCGCAGTCTGGTCAGGATCCATGCTGTTCGCTAACAGTTTCTCCAATTCCAATAAGCTTTAAAAGCGGACACCATGGATGCGCAGTCTGGTATGGATCCATGCTGGTCGCAAACCCACAATGTTGGTTTTCTCATGACGTGGTTCATATATAACACTCAATTTCAGTCATATAAACTATCAATTCAGTAATTTCTACATGCAGAACATACGGTTATGAATATACTTTCCGGGTCATTATGCAGCGAGGCACCTACTCAACCCTACTTCACTCCATCGCGGGAAGGGGTAGTATAAAGATACCAAGCTTCAACATGTGCCACCTTATTCTTATGCCCTGAAATCCATTTCCCAAAATGTATTGCCGAAAAACAATACATTAATCAAAATTATTTAACAGACGAAATAATTATACACCCTACACCTCGATACCTTTGAAATATGGTAATATTTAGTTTTCTTTTAAGTGTAAACCTAGGATACATATATATATGTAATTACTCATAACATGCAAATATTTAATGACTAATGTCGTCTACACATTTACTTTATAATCGTTTTTATATTTCAGCCTAAACATCTGTCACAAGACTTTTGTCTCTGTACCATTATTTACTTTGATTTTTTTTCCAAGTATGTAGAAATACATTTCACGGAAATTGTAAGTTTTGAAAATAACTTTTCATGGCAAGGACGATTGTGATATTGCAAACATGCAACAGATTGCAAAAACACTTGTAGTAATTATTTTAGTCTGGAAATCAATATAATGCTTACAACATTTTCCTATAACTGCAACATTTAAAAGAGAATTTACCGTAAATTTAGTTGAAGAATGAAATAAGAATTTGTTGAAATAGCTTCATCATTTTGTCTGTTTTGAAATTATGCTTAAGTCAAGGTTTGTCCTCAGCAGTCTGATCAATTCCTAGGCATTTTAGAGTATTTACTGCAAGGTGATTTGCATGTATTCCGTTGTAACACGTATGCATACATGGGTATTTTTTACAAAATTGACTGCTATTTTCTGTGCGTTTATACGGGTATACACCACATTGGGACTTCTTGCAAATTCATGACTCGAGACAAGCGATTCTTGGATGATTAGCAAGACCTTCCAGTACAAAAATAGCATTCAATTCTTATATTTACATTTTACTGTAGCTTGCTAAATAAAATAACTGATTTGCTTTCAAAATAAATGCCAAGATACCGATCTTTTCATCATCTAATAACAGAACAGTCAAATAGACCCGCCCGCGTTCAACTATAATTCGCCTTCCGATAAAAATACAATTCCTGGCTTTTGTTTTAAGTATGTTTAACTCCAGTGAAAATTCCTACAGTCGTGTCGATTCAATTGTGATCTTTGACGTCAGAAAAAAATAGTTTAAGCTATAATTAAATATTCTTTTTGAAAGTTTTGGTGTCCAATTTTGAAAGAATGTTTGGAACAAGGCCATTTTATTCATGGTTTTGGTGAACGACGTCAGATTACGCATGCAATCTCGCGGAAAGGGCCTTCATTGATATTATTACTCCGATGTTGATTATACGAAAATTATCGCTTTTGTCTTTCCATATAAACTATAATAGCGAATGCAAATTTTGTATACAGCAAATAAGTTTGGAAAAAGAACTCATGTTGCTTAATTTGTGAACAAAAAATTTCGTACAGAATAAACAGACAGCCATAGTCCATGTCCTTTGATAAAATGCCACCATCTCCATTTGTTTGCTCTTAAATTTCAACAGGGGAGGCTTCCTCCTCCCAAACTCCCCCCTTGAGTAACATCTAAACTGATCACGCTACGCCTATTTATTAAATGGGTGAATTATTGAATGCAAGTTGGGTTTTATAAAAGTTGATGTATTATTGAATAAGACGTAACTGAAACATTTATACCGACTTGACATGCATTTGTATTTTTTACTTGAAATTCAAATTCAAATGAATATACGCACGGATGGATTGCGCAGTTTCGATTAAAATTAATGTCGTAGTACTACGTAATCCATCAGGTAAAACGAAATAGCAACTAGAAATGTGTCCATAGGACACAGATGCCCCCACTACATGACATTAAAATTGCAATTTTTTCCTAGTCAGGGGCCATTACTCCTACAATACTGGATGAATCCGGACGTGAAAGCCCAGATGCACAACTGCACATGCTGACCAACATTCCTGTAAACATTGATGACTCTAGGTCAAGTACTTTTGGAGCTACGCGCAACACAACATTAAAATGACCAATTTTTAACTAAGTCAGGGGCCATAACTCCTACATGACTGAATGAATCCGGACGCGAAACCCCGGGTGCACAACTGCACATGCTGACCAACATTCCTGTAAACCTTGGTGCCTTTAGGGCAAATACTTTTGGAGCTACACGCGACACAACATTAAAATGACCAATTCTTAACTAAGTCAGGGCCATAACTCCTACAAGACTGAATAAATCCGGAAACGAAACCACAGGTGCACAACTTCACATACCGACCAATATTCCTGTAAACTTTGGTGACTCTAGGTCAAATACTTTTGGAGCTACGCGCAACAAAACATTAAAATGACCAATTTTTACAAAGTCAGGGGCCATTACTCCTACATGACTGGATTAATCCGGTCGCGAAACCCCAAATACACAACTACACATGCTGACCAACATTCCTATAAACTTTGGTGCTTCTAGGGCAAATACTTTTGGAGCTACACGCGACACAACATTAAAATGACCAATTTTTAACTAAGTCAGGGGCCATAACTCCTACAAGACTGAATGAATCCGGACACGAAACCACAGGTGCACAACTACACATACTGACCGACATTCCTGTAAACTTTGGTGACTCTATGTCAAATACTTTTGGAACTACACGCGACACAACATTAAAATGACCAATTTTTACAAAGTCAGGGGCCATAACTCCTACATAACTCAATGAATCCGGACGCAAAACCCCAGGTGCACAACTACACATGCTGATCAACATTCCTGTAAAGTTTTGTGACTCTACGTCAAATACTTTTGGAGCTAGGCGCGACACAACATTCTCGGAAGGACGGACGGAAGGAAGGATGGACAAGGGCAAATCTATACCCCCCTCCAAAGTGGGGGCATAAAAAATGTCGCCGTTTAAGTAGGTTTTATAGGTTTGAATTTAAAATCTTGCACGAAATGTAAACGATGAAATAAATTTTACTAATAGAACAGTTTGTGAACAGAAAACAGCAACCTCCTACGACCCAGATACATTCGTCAGGACGAAGATAGATCTGCATTACTTTTCTACATTTCTACATGCAATAGCCTACTGTTACTCAGCAATGCGTGTGTATAGGTACATTTATGTTTTTCGCGAGGTTTATCTGAGATATATAAATATATCATTTCCATTTAGATCTTCCAAAACAGACTTAAAGTCACTGACTTCCAGATTTTGGCTAAAAATGATATTTCTTTAAAATAGAAGTTTGGTCATATTATAGTTTATACTAATATGTTTATTCTCGATCGGCAAACAAGTTCTTACAACTTATATTAATGGCTCTCGAGACTCATGCCAGATAGAACCAACCTCTAAGAGCAGAGAGAGAGAGGCAATGTGGAATTAAAGTGTCTTGCCTAAGGACACTACCACCAAGGCAGTGGCCGGGATCGAACCCGGGACCCTTAATAATTTTTTCCGCTGTCTTTAACAATACCGAGACGAAAGAATATGTGTACATCGTAACAATTATAAAGATTCATAATAAAGGCAGTTTACCTTGAGTAAAGCGCTACAGACGCCTTTCCGTTTTTAGTGTAAAAGTTAGTAAAACCAACTAATTCTCATGTGTTTCCATCATATATAGTATATCAGTAATTAAGTTTCAAAGCTTTCTTAAAAAATATAGCATTAATTTCCGGATACCTGTTGTTTTTTTTTTTTTTTTTTTTGTTTTTTTTTTTTTTTGTTGTTGTTTTTGTTTTGTTTTGTTTCGTACGATATTGAGGCCAGTGCCTTTATCTTTTAAATTAATATTTTTTTTGATATTTTGCCTTGATTAACACGACAATAGACAATAGTCTTCTCTTTTATACTTCCAGACTGTACAAGAACTATTTTGTATTAAAATGTTGACTGTCTGACCCGAGTAGAAATATGTTAATTAATCAACAAAAGTTTACAAAATGTCTATTTTTTATATTTTTCACAAACTGTCTACGATAAGTTCGATTCATGAAATTAAAGTAAATGTTAATCAACCTTTCCATCCCTTAAGAATATTTATATTTATGAAAATGAAGCTAGAACAAAGGCTTACCTTATTTTGAAATATCTATCAACTTGTTTGGTTGTTCTCAATGTAGGTTTTAACTCCTGTGCCGTGGACTTCGTTTATATAATATCGATGTTTGTCACCCTACTTGTTCAATAGTGCATATAGTTAGCATCTGTTAAAAAAATCAAGTACATGTATGTGTGAAATATTTCTGTACTACCGTTCAATTTTCTACATGATTTTAAATTTGAGGATTTTATTTTACTTCAAGCATGGCCCTTTTAAATTTGAATGTACGATTAAGTTATTTCATTTATAATGGGGCATTGTCCTGTTTCAAGTATAGAAAACTAATTTATTTGCATTTTAGATGTAAGTCACACCGACACAATTTTAGATCATTTCGCTACTTTTCAGTTTTTGATAGTGTAATAAAACACTGGGTTCTCCAGGGTAGTATTTTAGGCAGGGCTAAACAGCTAAATAAAATTAAAAAAAAAAAAAACTCTCCCGTTAGCCAACTTGACCACTTCTCGCATGAAAATAGTCTACAATCAAAATGAAGTTTCGAACTCACGCGCAAGTGGTTTGTAGACTGTGACCTCATCCACTAGGCCATAAAGTCTCGATTACCGTCTCTCTACCTAACAAAAATAATGTTTCCGACAAAGGTTAAAAAGATAACATGAAAACACATTACTGTTAAACATGTTTTATCTGTATATTTCGGGAGACTATAAATCATCTATAAAATCTTCTGCCTTCCAATTTAATATCATCTTGCTCTGTCAATGAAAACCTAAGATTTCCTTTTACAAATAAATCGGTACATAAAGGACAATTATTCAAACAATCTCGTTGTCGCTGGCCAACAACGGATTTATATAGATATTGAATGAAAGTCTTTATTTTTTAGGTTAAACCGGACAATTAAAAAAATTTGAAAATTGTTTTCAAACATTTAATTCGCAATAAGTTCTGCCGCTATCGTTTTTTTGCTACAATTATTCTTCCAAAGAATCTTCTTGACAGATTTTATTAGACTGACCGAAAACTGCAAAAAGTTATTTGCAGCAATGTTTTGTGTACATTTATATTTCAAATCAGTTCAAAGTTTGTCAGACTGGCCTAACACAACGTTGTGTACAGATATCTGATAATGTAACAGACTTCCTTATATTTTTGTTACACTGACCGGACAATTTTAAACTTATTTGAAACATTGTTTTCATGCATACATTTGTAATTACGCCAAAAGTGTGTTCTGCCCGCCTATCGAAACAGTTAAAAAATGAGCCGCGCAATGAGAAAACCAACGTAGTGCGTTTGCGACCAGCATGGATCTAGACCAGCCTGCGCATCCGCGCAGTCTGTTCAGGATCCATGCTGTTCGCTTTCAAAGCCTATTGCCATTAGAGAAACCGTTAGCGAACAGCATGGATCCTGACCAGACTGCGCGGATGCGCAGACTGGTCTGGATCCGTGCTTGTCGCAAACGCACTATGTTGGTTTTCTTTCTCATGGTGCGGCTCAAATTTGATATTTAAAGTCTTTCTTGTAATTTTACTTGGCTGACAGAACAGTATTGAAACTCATTTGAAAGATTGTTTTCTAAGTATATTTCAAATCATTCCAAAAGTTTGTTCGGCCGGCCTATCACAAGTTGTGTAGAGTTAATTGATATTGTCAATGAACAGTCTTCTGCATAGTTTTGTTAGGCTGACGTAACAATTTTGAAAATCATTCCGAAATTATGATATTTTTTGGGGGGCTGGCCTAAAACAACGTTATATAGATATAATTGATATAAAATCTTTCTTGTACTTTTGCTAGGCTGACAGAACGGATGACTCGCATAAAAAATGTTCGATATGTCAAATACGGTGTTATTATGAATTAGTTTTACGCTGCCCGAACAGTTCTAAAAGTCAGCTGAAATATTTTTTTTTTTTTGTATACTTAGATCATTCCAAACGTGTGTTTGCCCGGCCTAACATAAAAATGCATAGTATATTTTACATTCATCAGTGTATTTCTTGTTCTTTGTTACGCTGACCGAACCTTTTGCGCAGAAAATGTCTAAAGATCTAAACATTTGTTCGACAGTCGAACGTAATTTTCTTAAGCATTAATATTAGGCTGGTCGAACATTTTTAAATATGTTTCAAACCATTTGAAATATTTGAGCCGCACCATAAGAAAACCAACATAGTGCATTTGCTACCACCATGGATCCAGACCAGCCTGCGCATTCGCGCAGTCTGGTCAGGATCCATGCTGTTCGGTAACGGTTTCTCAAATTGCAATGGGCTTTGAAAGCGAACAGCATGGATTCTGACCAGACTGTGCGGATGCGCAGGCTGGTCTTGATCCATGCTGGCCGCAAATGCACTATGTTGGTTTTCTCATGGTGCGGCTCATTTGTTCGGTCAGCCTAGCACGAAGTTTCTTCCGTGAAGATCTTTATTCATGCTAGCCAGAAACTTCGGCAAAATGTTAATTTTGTTCATACCTGTATATTCATCTGTTTGACTTACCTAATAAATATAAATTTGATACATTTCTTGTAAATTTGAAATACATACCTTGACAAACATCTTGTTTTTTTTTGTCGAGATCCGTTCAATAATGGCGGAAAAACTGGGACATATTTACATAGCAATATCGAGAAAAGTAGTATTTCTTCTGGAAATTTGGATACCTTCCCTTCTGATAGTGTACTGTGTTATTTGAAAATGCAGTTTGTACAACAATGCCATTTACAACATGCGAAAACTCGTAGTGCACTGGTACCGTGAATGTGAAGTCAGTACACCGAAGCCGGCACTAATTTGAATTAGACCTGGAACAATATAGTGTCGATTTATATGTTGAAGAACACAATTTTGAGTAGTGCTAT
Organism: Mercenaria mercenaria; assembly: GCF_021730395.1. Lineage (NCBI taxonomy): Eukaryota > Metazoa > Mollusca > Bivalvia > Venerida > Veneridae > Mercenaria > Mercenaria mercenaria. The sequence continues at coordinate 44,586,996 of NC_069376.1, read as the reverse complement.
ATATCGAAAACACTGTGTGATTTTATGCGGTTGAATTACGATTTATTTCCTTTCTCTTCATTTTTGTTTATTTCTTGTAAACCAACTTGTAAATATTGCTATATGCCTTTTGTTACCATTGCGTATGTTAGGGTTTCACCTGGCGGGGATAACTTTTATTGACACTGTTCTTTGCCTTTGGAGAGAAATGGTTAGGGAGGCCACGTGTTTGGAATTTGGCTTTCCCTGTTGGATATCTATCCTTGTTTTTAAGAGTTTTACTCGCTAGGTGTACGTTAAAAGGTGAGGAGGTATTGTCACTCGTATGATATGTTCCGACGTAGTAAAGGATTTACGTACAGTAGGAAGTGTGGCCTATTATTTTAGACTGACTGTTGACATTATTTGTCCAGTCGAACTAATAGGATATCCTGGTTCATTTTGATAATAATAGACTATGCTACTAGGTATCTTGAAACAATAGCTTTGTCCTCCGTAACATAACTGAAATACTGTTGTACATACCGGTAACTGAAATACTGTTGAAAAACAGCGTCAAACCCAAAACAGAAACACACTTCCCTAGAACTTATGCTTCCGTATAAAGATTGTACTTAAACTGTTTTTCCCTTCTTGAGTAAAATGTGTCACAGTTTTGAAAAAAAAGAGGGAAAATATATTACAAATTGCTTTAATTACTTAATAATGTGAGCCTGAAATGCAGCATCCTCGCATCCTCTTCTGCTCTCACAAAGGCATACGATTATTTAAAAAAAAATCGCGCCTCAAGGATGGAGTACTGTATAAAATGCATATATATTAATTTGGTACAGGTCACTTATTGCCGCAATCTATGTTGCAAAATTGATGATGTGAAAGACAATTCATCATTCATTATTTTATAGTTAAATAAGGACATAAGCCGTTCAGCAAGTTGAAAGACCTATCAAAATGTATGTATTGTATACTTTCTTTAGAATTAAAATCTACAAACCTTAAGCGTTTTACGCCACAGTGGTTATTGCTGTTTTATTGTAAGTATAGTAGACACAATAAGGCATCATTTCTCTTGTTTAGAAGAGACTAAATAAACTTGCTAGATAAGGGGGGATCATTTGCATCTAACGGCCTCAGACACCACAGTTAGATTATCTCTCTTGCTGAATTCTAAAATGACTGCGATATATACATTTGTCATACGTTGACTTATTATGTATATTGCCCTTTAGAAATCGACAACAACCTGTCCATGACTTTAAAGTATATGAAGGAAGTCTGCTATCGTTCCCGACCACCTCATACTATTGTAACATTTGTGAAATGTTGATTTGATGTAGAGGAAAATATGTTTACACCTATGTGTTTGGAGATTATTTGACAAAAATGACTCAGAGATGTTTTAGATTTTTGTATGTGCCCATTAAGGATGCACATTCTTCGACACTTCTGCACTCCTATAACTTGGATAACAATACCTTAAAACAGTCAATCCAGTAGCAAATTTTGACCATGCAATCACTATAATTGTATTTACTTTCTGGAATTAATTTACAAAGCAGTTCTAGGATATTTCACTTGTATTTTCGTCAGACATACCCAAGATTCGATATCTGATACGCAATTTAAAACAAAAAATGTATAAAAACTGATGAAGTAAATAATGAATTAAACACTTCAAAATAATAAACTTCTTATTTATGAATGTGGTCAATCGTGTTTTGTGCGTAAAGTACAAAATATCCATTTTGAAAAGAGCGGAAACGCATGCACAAATATTGCATTCTCTAAACGCACCATTTAATCATTTGTATACATCTTACTTGTCAGGGCACACCTGAATAGTGTAACATATGAATCGTAAATTCTCCAACCAGTGACCTGCTTACTTGAAGAAAACATTTACTATAATACTTGAAAATGATAACGCTAATTAATTAATAAAATAAACTTTAAAATCATTGCTTAGATCGTGACGGTGCTGATCTTTGTTTATTATATTATCAAGAAAACAGTATTTCGGTAGGGACTTAGCGGGAAAAGAAGCAGAGTATATTACAGTATATATATGGGATATTTAGAAACAATTTTGAAGTTACCCAAGATAGTAAAATGAAATGCTGCGTTTGCGTTTTGGTGTATCTACAAAAAGGAAAGAATGATGGACATGATAAAGGGTTGTTTATGTTGAATAAAAAATAATATGGATTAATTTTAAACAATGATAAAAAGGGTAAATAGGGAAGTTTTCTTTTCCTTTGAACTTTACCTTTGGGGTCTGTGTTATCTGTGACAAACGCCAGTCTCTATCTTAAGAAGTAAGAAGTAGCTCTCGAAATGACCACGATGTTATCAAAATATATAACTCTATTATAAAATGTGACAGGTTTTCCCATTACCAAGATAGTGTATTAAAAAACTTAATTTATAGAGGGAGAGAAGGATACAGTGCCTTAAACAAATATAACATGTAAGCAAAGACAACGCTTTTTTGACACCAGGGCGGCTACATCAGCTCTACTTATACTCCAGCTAACTACTGATTTATTTGAATATAAATGGCTTACTTTGTAAACGAAAATATGTCTGTTTTTGATTTGAAATTGCAGTTTTATCAGAGACCAACAATAAGATTGTTTGAAACTAGAAAATGAAATGCATTTCTGGTATTGTAGATTTATTTAATCAAATCCTGTTGAGTCCATACATAAAATATACAAACATAGATTTACAGTTTGCTTTAAAGTAAGTCCGCTCAATAAGGAAAGTGAAGGTCTGTGAATAGCGCGGTCGTAAGTGCGATCCCCGGAAGAGGCGAACAATCTACATGACGATTTGATAAAAGATGTTGTGTCTGTCATCATTCGTCTTCCATCTCTGATCCATGTGGAGAATGTGGCTGTTCCCGGCAAAGAACAACTTAGTACTGCCACAAAATCCAAGAACACCGTTTTGGTTTTTAATCGGCGCGTAACCCAAAACAAACAAATTGTTCCAAGAGTACATCCACGTCTATTGAGCATTTGTTGAACAGTTCTGTTTAAGGACGTTTATCATTTAATATAAACCTTGGAGAACTAATCAACTATGAAGAAAATATCAACATTAATTTTATCAAATGAAGATTACTGTCGAACGATAGATGTTTCCACTCATATCAACCTGCTTATTTTTGTCTAATCGACTACTACATTTCCTTTTTAAATCGGTACTTGAAAATATACTACATTTGTGATAGGTAATTGGAAATATTGTAGACAAATTTTGATCTGGATGTTTTATCTTATTAAATATAATGCTTAACGTTTAACATAAAACTATGATCTCTCTATTTAAGTTTGCCAAATCTGAGAAAGTGCTAACAAAATTAAAATGTATAAGGTCAGATAAAAATGAGTGTGAGACTTCATAATAATGTAATCGTTAACAAAAATATACATTTTCGAATGGTATACTTTCGAATAGTGTACGAATATGAAAACGGGAATACTGGTTGAGTAACATCATAATTATTTTGAACAATACGTTAAAACACTCAAAGCGATTCATCATTTAAAACCATGAACAAAACACAAAATACCAGAACTATTTTCTAATATTTTAAGACAATGAAAACATAAATTGGTGTGATTTCATTGCTGCAGTCTTTTGTTCATGGTATGTCCAGAGAAGGCCTTCTTAATCCAACTTTGTCAGGTTTTGTTTTCTTCTTGCAAACGTTGGCACAAATCAGTTTCCCCAGTGACGCAAAGAACTCAATGAGTTCACCCACTGTAATTGCAGACAGACCGAGCCAGAGTCCAAGTTGTCCACCAATATCGGAAATCAAATTCTGTGACTGTAATAAAAGGGAAAGATGAGGATTTCCAAATTGAGTTTTTGTAAGATATATGTATGTTTTTGGGTAGAATGCTAAACTTAGTTAAGAAAAAATGATTTATCGTGTAGTTTCTTTCGTGTAATATCTATATACATTTATAATTTTTAACATACCAGTCAACAAAATTGGCATGTATGTTGAACTGTATATTATATCTGATAAATAGCCTAAATAGCGTTCTGTAATGTAATGCTTGAAAATACACATAATTTCAAACATTGATAAAACAATAAGTGTACACAATGCATATAGCACGGCACTTACTTCATATGCTTTCTGCTGTTCAATTTTTTCATACACGAGCTCTCGAAAGTATATAACTACCTTAGCCAACGTGTGTTCACTGAAAAATAAACCATGTATAATGAACCTTAACCAATGTCTCTTCCCTGAAATTATACATTGTATGTTGTGAGTATATCCTCTGGAAAATTTATCTCTACCTTAACCATTGTGTCTTCACTGAAATCTAAACAGTGTAATAGTATAAAACAGCGCTTTCGAAAGTACATTGTATATTAAAACCTTAACCAATGCGTTTTCGCTAAAATATATGTCATGTCATGTATAATGTGAACCTTAATCCAATGGGCCTTCACTAACTTTATATCGTGTATAATGTAAGCAACTGCCCAAACAGTTTTGCCAAATTGAAAATGTTCTTCACTGAGATACACTTGTGTATGTATAGAATTATGTATAATGTAAGCATATACTCTCTTCATGTATCGTAATTATATTACCGCATTAACCAATATTTTCTTACTGACGTATATACGGTGTAGAATTTAATGTTGGTCTCTCTCAAGAATATTACCACTGTGGCACTATTCAATATTTTATCACTGATGATATATTGTATAACACAAGCTTGCGACCTCTCAAGTATACGACCACATTACCAACATTTTGTCACTGAAGTTTATGTAGTGTATGATGCAAGTTGAGATATAACCTCATTGGCCAACATTTGGTCACAGACATGTATACAACTGGTCATATGATCTAGAGCTTTCTCAAGTGAATAACCATGTTTACAAACATGTTCTCACTGAATTGTTTGTCAGTGTATAATGTAAGCTTGAGCTACCACATTTACCAACATTATCTCAATGAAGTTTATAAAGTGTATAATGTAAGTTTGAGTTACCACATATTTACCAACATTATCTCAATGAAGTTTATAAAGTGTATAATGTAGGCTTGAGTTACCACACATTTACCAACATTATCTCAATGAAGTTTATAAAGTGTATAATGTAGGCTTGAGTTACCACACATTTACCAACATTATCTCAATGAAGTTTATAAAGTGTATAATGTAGGCTTGAGTTACCACACATTTACCAACATTATCTCAATGAAGTTTATAAAGTGTATAATGTAGGCTTGAGGCCTCTTGAGTATATTACCTGTTTTACAAATCTGTACTCACTGAAGTATATATAGTATGTAACGTACACTTGACCCCTCTCAAGTATATAATCAGAGGTACCAGCATTTTATCGGTAAAGTATATGCAACGTATCATCTAAGCTAGAGCTTTTTCAAGTGAATTTGGTTTACCTTATTTACAAACATGTTCTCGCTGAAGTATATAAAGTGTATAATGTAAGCTTGGGTCCTCTCAAGTTCATTACGATATTACCAAATTGTATATTTTCTCTCTGAAGTATACTAACACGTTTACCAGCATTTTCTTACTGAATTACAAAACTTGTATTATGTATGTTTGCGCCCCCTCAAGTTTATTACTGAAGACTTTGTCCCTCACAATTATATTACCACATTTACCAACATTTTGTCACTGAAGTATATTCCGCAAGCTTGGTCTATCTCAGGTGTATTTTCCACCTTATCAAACATTCCTTCACTCTAATATATACAGGGTATTCTGTATGTTTTAGCCACCTAAAATTGAACTACTGGCTACTGCTTTTAAATTAATAATTTTCCATTAAATCTAATAAGATGTGTAATTAAATCTTTAGATTGAGCAACTTTTCAAACTTCTATTTTAGCCTTGAATCTCGGGTGTAAATGTTTTAAGTAAAGTCAGTGAACTATCCTAAGATAAACAAATTCTCAATTTAGGCAATAATAATCCTTTCCTTTTTCAAACAGAAAAACACGCTGTTTTTTAAATATCTGATGACATTAAATCTGGCATTATTTTTGTAAAGGTGAAATATTTCAGAAGAGTAAAGTACATGTTATTGGTCAAAATATGAATGTAGACTAATTGAACAAGTATATGAAAAGACAATTACCTGTCTGCACTGCCATTTTTGTCCATAAATCTACTCATTGATTTACTAATTCTGGTGTCCAGGTGATCCTGTTTCCAAAAGGAAAATAATGAGGTTAAAACCTCTTCTATCTATCAAAAGTACAAATAAACTACAGTTTGATTTTAACAACAAATTAACAGAAGTTTGCTAATAAAATGAACACCTCGTTTAAAAATCTCTTCTTTGCATTTTCAAACCTACTTATTCATGTTGTTACTATCGGCTCCGTATGAAACAAACATATAGGTGAAATTGAAATGAGGGAAGGCACAATTATCGCTTCAAGCATCGGTAAGTAGTTGGTACAAATCGGTAAGGTACAAGTTATTTGAAATTAGCTTGTTAAATTTACTATTTGTGAACGGATTATTTGTGCTATCTATAAAGGGTGACATTTGTTTCGAAATATACACTTATACACTGTTAAATATAAGTGTCCTTAGTCGTCTGTACTAACCGCATATTTTTCAGACGGCCATTTTGACATCGACGAAGTGAATTCATACTTGGTCTCTCTGTAAAAAACATAAAATATTGTCAAAACACACAGACAACAGATCAAATGCTATGTCGTTCAAGAATTTATTTCTTTTATAAAATACGCATAAAATATTATCATCCTCATATTCGCTACAAGTAGTCGAAAGGAAAAGCGTACAAACGGGTAATATTTTAGTTGCAATAACGTGCTGCACTATCTAGATACAGCATTACCTTAACGTACACAGACTACTTTGAACATACCGTGAAGCATAATATTTGAAACAGTAATGCGTTGTTTTTAATGTTTGCTTGGTATAATGTATACTTACATTTCTAAGGCTTATTGCTATACCATTCAAACTCTATTAAAGGTCACACTGTTATAAAACCTTTTGAAATACGGATACTAATACCTCCTAGTATGGTCTCTGACATCTAGAATTACACTCTGCATATTTTTTTTACACAGATGCTGCATTTTGCTCGTGTGCTGTCGGGCATCTACGATTACACTGGCACATATGTGCACACATGCAACATGTTACTGATACAGTGTCGATCTCTGCAATTAATCTTGCATATTTGTGCACAGCTGTCATATATAACTGGTATAGTGTCGAGCTCTACGATTAATCTAGCATTTTTGCTGGGTTTAACCTTGCACCAACACAATTATAGGTCCTATGGCAACGTTCTAGCTATTATGATGGAGGAAGAACTGAGGCGCTCCTCAGTGCACTATTTCAACACGGACGGGCACTTGGGTAGAACCACCGACCTTCCGTAACGGTTATATATGTTATTTTTTTTCACACATGCTGTCTGATTTATTATATTTGTACATCATACTTATCAAATAGTTCGCCATGGTATCAGCAGCCGCCAAGTTGTTATCAAAATGCTACATAATTGTAAAATATACTATCAAATACTTACTGACAAGGAGTCGGGCATCTGCGATTACACTCGTCAACTTGTGCACATATTGTGTCCTTCACACAAATCGCTAAAACAATGTTTTAGTAAGCGAGGTTAAAGAAAAGCAGTTTAACATGTACAGGTCTTTGTAACATTATCAACTTTGCAAAATAATGCACCATTTCAAAGATGTTATCTTATCAATCATGTCAAAAATATAAATTATTCCATTAGTTGAAACATGGTTAAATAGTCCACAATTGTTATAACTGAAATCTCAAAATAATCTCAGAGTGATTTAAAAATCTTTACTTATTAATAAATGCTTATGGCAACAGATTGATAAGAATTTCTCTTTTGTCCTCTACAGTCTTTATTGCTCACCGAAACGTGCATACTTGTTTGAAAAGTGTTAACTTACATTCATTTCCACCTCCAGTGAACGAACATATGGAGACGTTTTCAGGTACGTAAAAATAAGAGGACACGCATCCACAGATGTCAAGCAGCTGTTGCTGGACACAGGATTTCAGGCATGTTTGTTTGGAATATGAAGTTCCAAAATCTCTCGAATACAAGTTGGTAACGTCAGGTCCACTGTTTCCACAATCAGCGTGGGGCGGGGTTAGACGGGTCAGCTCAGTCTACAGATGTAAAATATAGTACAACTGTGGGTAAAGCTATAATAACGTTTGCGAAATGAAAAATGGATGTTTTTGCTAAAAGATTTATTCATATTGCCTTCCACACATGATCTTCATTCCTGCCGTTTCAAGCATATAGCATGTAGGTCCTAAGTACAAGTGGCACTAAAGGTGTAATAAAGGTATGGTATACGTGCAGGATAGATAATACCAGAAAGAGATGACCTCAGATAATCAACTCACGCCTGTGGATGTTGTGTAAGCGTTAATAGCAAAAGTTTAAAAAATGGATCGCTGTCAAAGCTTTCTAGAGGATGAATGAAAAGACTAGAAATGGGGAATATTGATTAGTTGGATATAGCGAAATTAAAAGTGTATCGATATCACAAGGCGGTAATTCGATTAATTCTAACGAACTGACATTATGGACGTTGTTTTCTCTGCAAACCCGTATTCATTGCATTCAACATCACTGTTATATTAATATAAGGGGAATAATAATATCTAATGCTTTTATATATCATTTTAAATATGTATAGTTGAACTGATAACTGAAATTAATTTCGTCTAGTAGGAAAGATCAGTCTACAGTTTCTCTTTGTAATTTATAGTATTTCAGTAAAATAGTTGCCTTTGCTATGCCGATAGAAGTTTTGAATCCCGGAGGAATAGATATCCCCTCATCCTCAGGAAATGGATAGATCCCTCGAGGGTGGATCGTTATTCTTACTCCAGCATCAGCACTCAATGCAGCAATATACTCGTCTTGTTCAATATTTAGCTCCAATGCAAGACCTATGTAAAACGAAACAAGACTAAATAAAAACTGTTTGTTAAGCATATATGTCTCACATTATGGTATGTCAAATTAAATGTGTTACGTTATATTCAGTTTTAAGTATGCTTTGGCAGTGACTTTCAGTCTAATGCCCTCTCAAAAACAAGGGCCATCTACTGACTACAGACAAACATTCCCTGACGATCACCGGCCATAGACACAAGATTTTTTCCAGATATTTATAAAAGGCCTATTAAAATGTCAAGGACATTCTAACCTGTCGCCGGTCTGTTTCAACTGTTTTGTCTTCTGTAATTCTGTTTTTCGATAAATTGAAAAATTATTTTCAGACAGTATCAAACACGTAAATGGAAACACACTAGTTGTGAACCTGTTTTGATTTGTAAAAAAGCGAACTTGTCGGTTTTAAGTAAAGGAAAGACAGATGCAAGCAAAAAGAAATATCTGTTTACAAGACGAATGTGACTTTGGGTAGCGTGGTCAAGCATGTGTAAATGTAGTTTTCTTTACTAAATCAAACACTCGTGGAATGAAACAATGCAGGCGGATAGTAGAGTTATACCTGGCTAAAATGAACTACATTAAATAAATATCTAAATATCGCAGATAAAAAGCAAGGATATCCAGGAAATTTAAGGTTTCTTTCTTATACGGTAAAAAGAGAATAAGTTGTTCGTTGAAAAAAAAAATATGTGTAGTTTTTATTATATTTTAGTAGAGATATTTCTCAAAAATAGAAATTAAAGAAAACTTTTTTCACAGTAACATTATGTCAACAGGTATGAGTGTCTAGGTGTCTCGATTTCAATGTGACTTTGACTTTAGACCAACTGATCCCTTATACAATACGGCTCATACTTGTTGACAAAAGGCGATAATCCTAAATATTTAAAGGCAGTAGGCATAAATGTTCATTAGTGTTTGACCAAAAACTATTCGTGTCATCCCGATATTTGGTCGGCTAACACTTAAAATTACAGGTGCAATTTTGATCAACGGTAATAATAGTGAGTCGAGGTTTCATTAGTTATTGAACGGGAATTATTTTCAAATGCAAGTGGATTGTAACTGTGACATTGAACAATGACTTATTGACTCCTAAAACAATAGCAGTTACAAGCAATCATCCTATGAAGTTTGACAGCTGTAGCTGAATGTGTCATTTAGTTATTGAACAGAAACCGTTTTCAGTCTCAAGATCATTGTGACATTTTCTAGTTACTAATCGTAAATTAAATTATCTAACGGTCGATGGACCAACAGATCGATCGGCAAGCCGACATGAGCAAAACATTTAACATTAATACGAAAGTACCATCCAACTCAACATAAATATTATGGCGATGTTTTTAAATCAACCTTGAAATCAACAACTTAAAATCGGATCTGGGTAAAGTACCAAAACAGCAATTTAATGAATGTGCAAAAATAATACTACAAGTTCAATTGCGACAAGAATATAAATTTAAAGGAAGTATAAATAAGAAAGTAAGTATGCACTCAATTTTTTCAGAGAATCAAGACTGTGCATATTTTTATGTACGCGAAGATATATTAGTCTTAGTTGAACGGATTCATTCGTAATATGACATGATTATTATACAATGTTGCATGTAACCTGTCGACTTTACACACCCATTAACGGTCCGGCGTAGTTTGTCGAGAGAGCAGCTTTTCCATTGTCAAACGTGTTGATCGTGTAGCAGTTTCCATAGAACTGACTTCTGTGGTATGTAAAGTTCCTGTAAAATAAAATTATGGAGACAAATTCTGGTTACTATTTCACTTCCTTATAGCATTGTTACAAACTTGAGCAATGTAGTTTCCGGCGTGTTTTTTTACAATGTCTCTCTAAGTGCTGGTTCAAATCCAAATGGAGAAACGTAGTGTCATAAAATTGATGTAATTAGCAGAAAAACTGATTGTTCATAAAACTAAACAAACGAGAGGGAATGCAAACTGTTTCAGTCTGACGAGTAGGTCTAAATTTCTGCTTGTACTTCTAATAAAATTGAAAAAAAGGAAAACATACAATTCATTACCATTTTATAGAAACAAATGTAGAATAAAGACTAAAGATATAGAGTACTTACGCAGGAGAGCACGACATTCCTTGCCACGAACAAGACAATATTAAATCACGCTTCTGGTGTCCAAACCGTCTAAACCTACGTGTGCGCATAGTCGCCTGAAATAAGCAAAATTATTCCCCTCATTGAGTACCAGAGATATCTTCATTCAGTAACCGTATTACTAAATACGTACAAGTAAGTGTATAATTTGAAAATAGTGATTTTCGTTGAGTGTTTGTAATATGTAATAATAGTGCGGTTGTCGATCAGTTATATACATGAACAATTAAGTAATCTACGACACAAGAGTGTTGTATCAGATATTATATACAAATATTTCTTTGGAGCTGAATTCAAATGTAATATATAACCATTTGTATTGATATTTCTACGACATGCAGGTATATGCGTATTTGTTGATACGTACAGCCACCGACGAATATGCAAATGAAGCGATAAATGAATCGTCAAGTTCTGAGTAAAATTCTTTAGCAATGTCTGTATCATTTTCCAGGATATTCCATCTGTTGAAAGAGTTATTCTTCATATAATTCCTCAGGTGTTCCTCGTCGTCATGAAATGTCTCATTTTCTGAGTAGGAAACAGCATTACATTTAATATGATAAAACAATTATATGAGCCGCGTCATGAGAAAACCAACATAGTGCATTTGAGACCAGCATCAGTGCAGGTTGGTCAGAATCCATGCTGTTCGCTTTCAAAACGTATTGCAATTAGAGAAACCGTTAGCGGAAGCAACGTTCAGAACGTAACCCAGCAGTGACAAATTTACATGACAGCATTTCTTCGTAAAACGTGTATCAAAGTTATTTAGAAATTATTTTTTCATTGCTTTATACCAAAAAAAAACATAATCAAATCATACGTATTTTGAGGAGATTTTTTGTTCAAATTACCCCAAAGGCTTGAAAGAAAGACTGCATAAATGTCGTTGCGAAACAAAAACTGTTTTAATACACTTAAACACCCGATATGTAAAGCTTTGTCCTAATTTGAAGCTCAATGATACAAGTTTTATCATCGGTATGGGTCTGAATAGGTATTCGATCTAAATGTACTTCGATGGAAAAATGATTTAATGTAATTGTGATTGCTTGATAATGTTACTAGGTGCGTTTGATTTAATGTTGCATGGAAAAGCTTTTCAATTCAATTTACAAATGTTTGTTCAATCATTACTCATTCAGTACAAACATTTGGTTGATTCCCAATAGTATTATCATCCTTATGAATATTCCAGAGCATTTACCCAGAGAACATGGAGTAAATAACGCTTTTCCATTTTTCTATTACCTGCTTTTCAGCTAAGTCAAAAAGTCCGCAATATAAAACAATGAGTCGTGCCATGGGAAAACCAACATAGTGGCTTTGCGACCAGCATGGATCCAGACCAGCTGCGCATCCGCGCAGTCTGGTCAGGATCCATGCTGTTCGCTAACAGTTTCTCTAATTGCAATAGGCTTTGAAAGTGAACAGCATGGATCCTGGCCAGACTGCGCGGATGCGCAGGCTGGTCTGGATCCATGCTGGTCGCAAAGCCACTATGTTGGTTTTCTCATGGCACGGCTCATATTATAGGTTATTATAATGTGAGTTTCTTTTTACTTGATATGCTATGAAATTGAAAATTGTCGATATTATCATAAAGACTGTGATCAATGAATAACATTCCACTTATCAACACATCCGTTCTTGTTTTTCTTATTAGTACTGAAGTCCAGTCATTTTTCAGAAATTTTAAGTACAATGTATTTCGTTTATAAGCCTACTTTTAAAGACATGATGCGGTAGAATTAGCCCAAGTTATTGAGAAGAGTCCAGCTAAAATTTGCATATAATTGTCTTGTGAAGCGTAAGCTGGCATCTCTTTCAAATACTATTGAAAGGAACCATATAATCCTGAAACCGTTTTCAAAACGTCTTCAAATCTTTTTTATTAAATATTGTTGTATATCTTGTCTGACTTGTTATGTTTAAATATATTTTACTTCTGAAGCATTTCCAACATAGCAAATCATAAAATATTTCATTTCTGAGTATAGGACAATTTATGTTGTCAAAGTTAATGCCTTAGGTATTTAAACAACAACACGTATATAAATTGTGTGTAAATTAATGTATCGTACCAACGTTTCGGCTAACGCCTTCACCGGGACATTTCACATACAATATAATAATATAGGAATGTAGAAACAATTTTGCTTGGCAGAATGGTGCAGAATGATACATCTTTTCCTATTGAGTTGAAAGTCACAACTAAAGAGATTAGGCCATATAACGACTTTTCCAGGTTTTATGGTGGGGACAAAGAATTATTTCCGGCATGGCCGAGTAACTGGCTATGCAACTTGTTTGATATTTTCATCTTTGACTCTCTCAGCGAAACACATATATATTCACTACATGTATATGCGGTCATGGATTCTAATTAAAGAATCAAGCCTTTGTCCTCCATGTATTAGTATATTTTTCTACAGACAATAAACCGCCGATTGAGGTTTAATCAAGCGCATTTGTTTTACGGAGTCATCAAAAATTAACAATCTGTCAAGTGTTTGTATAACATGTATTGTTTTCAAATAAGCACTGGCGAGGTCGTAACATTTTCTGAACTTGACATATTTTATTATCGCAGATCGTGATCGAGCCTTTACAAATTTCAAAGTAATTTGTTCTTATTGATCAATAGCAGACGTTGTAAATCAAACGAAGAATTAACAGACGTAGCCCACGGATGGAGTGCATGAAAGGTTACAACATAAAATGTTTATGTATCAATTTGTACCGGAAAAGCTTTTCAATGACGCAGAATAGTTTCACTGCGTGACCAACACACACGTTATACCTCAAAGAGAAGTAATAAATCATGAAACTTCTATTTATCAAACAATAGAAATGTAATAAGCAGAAATAATACCCCAGCGCGCTCTTAGAAAAGTTATTTAACACAGTAAACAACGAAGAAAGCAGTGACGTCATTACTGGTACCGATATTTGTGTCCTATTTATTATGACAGAAGTCAACATTGTATAAAAATTCGCAGTGGAATAAAACTAGCCTAAGGGCATTTATGTACGTAATTTAAGTGCAAGAAATTAATATATATCCAGCTAGAATTGTACAACTCGTGCTTGGTTATACAATTCCTGTTTATTTTTTTTCACTCAGTAGTGTTAAATGTTTTCCCAAGTATGAGTACTTTAGAAGATACTACATGTTGTCTCTGTGCGGATGAAGTCTTACAGTATACAGGCCCGTAGCCAGAGGTAAAAAAATAGGGAGGCATTTGGTAGGGGGGCTGGGGGCATGCTCCCCTTGATTTTTTTTCGAGGGTGCCATTTCGTGCGTTTTTCTGCATTTCAAACATGTTTTTGTTACTTTTAAGATACCGATTTCGGAAAAAAATAAATGACGTTAAAAAGATTCGCGTACATTTTAATTCATATAGTTAATATAGATCTACAGAAAAATAAGAGTTTGGAAATAGCCAACGTATTTGCGATTATTGTCACTCTAAAACGCTAATTTAAAGGCTTATGGTCATGTTTGCTTGGTTCTTACATCTTCAGTTGAGTAAATGTATATATGTTCATGTATAAACTTTTTAGCATGGCTGACGTGAAACGAAAATTTGATCAATGATCAAGCAGTTCTTATTCATCCTCTATCCATTCACACTGGCCATTTAGATTATATAAGATCTGTCAATGATTAGGTATTCCAGTCAATGGTTACATCACTGACTTCCAGATGTTCATGTAATGTCAGGCAGAGTTTATCTTGGATATGAGGCACACTAGTATTTGTTTATTATACATGTATACTTATAGATTGGCATTTAAATTGAAAATAACTCTAGCAAAACCCGCAACCACCAGACATCTCAAGGCTTTGATTATAGATGTATTACATTTATTTGAGTAACTCGCTCACATTGCATTTGTAAGTTCTGGTAATCTTAAATATTTGTTTCAAACTGAAAGTTTGAAATTGAAATGTGAGCTTATTATTCCGACAAGAATATCTGCTCAAAGTAAATAATATGTTTAGTCAATATAGCTAAAACAATTTCTAACACCTTCATAGACAATGTTAACTTTCCCTCCCTGCTTGCAAAGATATTTTCAATTTCCATGTATTACCAAAACAACCTGGTGCAAATTTCAAATTGAGTGCGTGACGCCACCTATGACGTCAAGTTAATGTGTGTCGTCACTGACAATCCAAATAAACAGTAACTTTTGTTGTTTTGCTCAAACTAAAACAACAAATACATATGTTTTTAAAATATTATTAAAGGGCACTGGACTCCTGATTTTGTCTAAAAATGATCTTTCTTTAAGGTTGAAGCTTTGCAAACTAACACGAAAATGTTTGGAAACTTTTAATTACCGAGACAACCCGGGTTCGATTCCCGACTCCAGGCCCGTAGCCAGAGGTAAAAAAAAATAGGGAGGCATTTGGTAGGGGGGCTGGGGCATGCTCCCCTTGATTTTTTTTTCGAGGGTGCCATTTCGTGCGTTTTTCTGCATTTCAAACATGTTTTTGTTACTTTTAAGATACCGATTTCGGAAAAAAATAAATGACGTTAAAAAGATTCGCGTACATTTTAATTCATATAGTTAATATAGATCTACAGAAAAATAAGAATTTGGAAATAGCCAACGTATTTGCGGTTATTGTCACTCTAAAACGCTAATTTAAAGGCTTATGGTCATGTTTGCTTGGTTCTTACATCTTCAGTTGAGTAAATGTATATATGTTCATGTATAAATTTTTTAGCATGGCTGACGTGAAACGAAAATTTGAAAGAAGCAACACAGTTTTTGCATATACAAATACAATACAGAATTCTTGCATAAAACCTTTGTTTTTTTGCCGATTTCGGGCATGCACAAACAGGGAAAAAACGTGTACACACAAGGAGATTCTCGTGAGCACGCGCTGTTGGTGAACGTTTTGAATATGCTGTTGCGGGTCCAACGTAAGCAAATTATGGATCCCGAATAAATTTTGGCCGAAGTCGAAAGATTTATGAAATCTTTTCATCTGCATTTTTATTAGAAATATCATTTTTCAACCTAACTTTACTTTAACTTGTAATAAGCGCTACCTCTCTTGATACGCGACTGAATTGACGTTCCTTATTATTGTATTATTACGCGTATTTGACTCAAAGTAAGTTTACACGCCGCGATTTAATCCCTGAAAATGATAGGCAAACAACATTTACGAAAATACAATTTCGTTTTCCAAATTAATTTGAGTCGAGAAAGTTGACATGCTAACTTTAAATCTTACACTAAAACTTTTAAAAAATGTTTGTGTCTACTTTACACATCTATGCAGTCTACTGATGTAGTGATGGTGTGTAATGTAAAGCATAATCATGACGAAGCGTAAAGTTTGAAGGATTTTTCCATAGTTAATGAACATTTGATGAACAGAAGGTATTTATTATATATTTTTTAATTTATTTGTAGACCTCGCCAACCATGTTTGAGTTTATAAATCCAATCTAAGTTGATTATATCGATGTTGGAAAAATTCAATTTTTGTGTTTATCAAACTTTGATCGCGATGGGGTGGGGTGCAAAGCAAAATTTTCTAGTTAGGCCTATAGGCCTAGAGATTTCATTTTTAACGACATGAAGAATATAGGTATCGATACCAGTTTCTATTAAACGATAATATTTACATTTAAAAAGCGTAATGGACAGACAATTAATTTAAACCAAGCAGAATTGTGTTCCGTCGGCACCTCACTTGCAAATTGTGTAAAGACAGGATGCCGTGTATGCCCTTTTCTCATAATTCCGAGCCTCTAAAGTTAAAATTCATACCGATATATCGGAAAAAAGGGGGAGTCATGCTTATTTTACATATATTTAATATTAAAGAAATTACCACAACAAGAATGTCCGTTCGACATGTATAAAATATGCACTGTTTCTGTATGCCCTGGAAATGCATAAATAAAACATGTGTCCATAACAACCTGAAACTGCCGACTTCGATCGGCTAATGTCAGCTGAATAGTCTTGTTTTTTTCGATATTTCCAGCACTTTAATTGTGTTTTATGCAAGAATAGCGATAACACACGTTTGTTTCGTGAAACATCATCTGCAGAATCCCTCGGGCTATGTTGGTGCACTCGCCCTACGGGCTCGTGCACCAACCAATCCCTTGGGATTCTGCAGATGTTGTTACACAAAAAAAAACGTGCGTTAACCCTACAATGTAATACAAAATTAATGTACTTAGTACATAATATATTTTGTCAATCTTCTTAAAATAAAATTACATCTTTGAAATTCAGCACTTGGATAAATAGTGCGTATCACATGTCAGATCTAAAAGATCAAATGTTTCATAAAGTTATACTTATAAGTTAATCGAAATCTAAAATATCACACATTTATATAAAAAAGTATAAACGGGAAGATTCCATACTTACGAACAATTAATAAGTGTATCTGACATTACTTCTTAACTTTTAAGTGACCATATATTTTTGAGAGAAATCTTACAACGATGTTTTGAAATGCTGTACGTAGATCTATAATCGTAACTGTATAGAAATGATATGTTCAAAGGCATGTTAAGAACAAAACCGCATGATTGCAAGACTTCATTCTGTAGTAATGTCAAAATGAATCAATTTAGAAAATATATCAACTTTCAGTCAGATAAACGCCACGTTTTATTTAGGTATGCATAACATAAAACTTCTTTTGCAAGAACATTAACTAACTGACAGCGACAGTGTAACCTGGAATATAAACTAACGGGCGCATAAGGTTGTGCGAAAACTATGCTATATAGCATGGCCGTAGCGACTATTGGGGCAACCGAGGCACTTGCCTCGGTCAGAAAAATGACACTCTGCCAAATATTCATGTTCTTTATTACTCGAACAGTACTGTTATAGTATTTTAATTTTTCCATGTATAGTATTAGTTATAAAGGTTTTTGACGGGATATACGGTGGGCATATAGCCTGACTGTGATTCATATAACCCGAGGCAGCAGTATTATAAGGAGTCATATTCGGGTTTGTCGTATACAGCTCCTCTGTCCCAAGGAGCTATATACGAAAACGTGTGTCGAATACAGCACCTCGGGAACTATATCCGAAGGGAGCTATATGGGATGTGACAAATATGTCTTCATCTTTCATTTTCGAATAGGTATGTTACATGACAACAGCGTAAAACACGATACGACGTTATAACTATGTGGGATTTGTGAGATATTTCAGTGTCATACTTCAATTGGTGGTCATGTGATATATTACTGAATGTATGTATCATAAAAATGTAAACGACCCACATAAAGTGGGACTCGTGCTTATTTGTAAATAAACTAAACTAAACTAAACTGCGCGCATTTCAGATATCGTAATGAAAGTGGTCTCATATTATAGAGATAGTACCCAAATTTTAAATTATGAAAAGCAATTGAAAAATTCTTGTTTGTTGCTTATATATAATATGCAAGACCAAAAAATCTTGAATTGATCATTTTGAGCATGTTGTTTTAATGTTGTTTTTTTTAATTTCCATGTAGCCGCTCCTGCAGATAGTCCTACCTATCAAACTATTGATAATTATTGCGGGAATAACTTCTCTCAATGACGGAAAATTGTGAGATACATGCATATTGTATGATATCAGAAAATTGTGTAAGTCTAATAAAATAAATTCAGAGCCACTATTTAATCTGAAATTTAGATATGATGTTATTCGAACCATACCATATATAAAAATAAGAAACACTATTCAATATTTACCATGAAAATTAACATTGCATTGAAATTACTTTTCACTAAGCTGTGACATACAGATGTATGGATGAATGCAAGGTAGGATTATTATCTGAGTCATTGAGCGTTGTGGTCTCTCAAGCAAGTTTGAATGTACTTAAAATTAAAACTCTACGTATAGCAGTGAAGGCTATATCAGGTTGACATATTAAGATATCATTTCATGATTCAGACACGCAAGTAAAGAAAAGAAATTTTAATTATCTTCAAACGATTTACCAAATATAATACTAAATCAAGTTTTGCAGTCAAAAAAGTTTATGCCTTTTTAATTGTTTGGATCTCATTACTTGGTAATATGGGCATAAGTTGAAGTGTCATTGAATTTGTGAAATAAAATAGCAATAAAAAGCACCTGATAACTCCGTTCGAATAATAGAACAGACAGCAGCCCCATGCTGTAAATGAAATGATTTAATGGAAGAGTAGCGAAACAATTTTCCGCTTTAAAATTTAATCCTCTTTCGGTCAGGGATGTGGAGTCTAATCACACGCTTATACTGTTACCATTGTTACATTATATGAGCCGTGCCATGGGAAAACCAACATAGTGGGTGTGCGACCAGCATGGATCCAGACCAGCCTGCGCATCCGCGCAGTCTGGTCAGGCTCCATGCTGTTCGCTTTTAAAGCCTATTGGAATTGGAGAAACTGTTAGCGAACAGCATGGATCCTGACCAGACTGCGCGGATGCGCAGGCTGGTCTGGATCCATGCTGGTCGCACACCCACTATGTTGATTTTCCCATGGCACGGCTCATATACAATGTATTGTTCAAGATTGTACGATACTAGATCTACACTATGTCTACCTCTCACATGTACATGTAATTACAGTGTTAAAACCAAGATGTTGTAAAAGTTGCCAATCGTTAGTTAAAAACTGATATAACTTACGACCTAAAATTACATTAAAGCTCAATCTCGATTTTTTTCAGCTAGAGCTGGGCTTAATTCTATCAAATATCGAAAGAAGCAATAAAACAGATCAGGCCAGGGTATGAGGCTAGTGCTAATGTTTGCGCATATATTAGTAAACTGTATTTTTGTAGATTTGTATTTCAGAAGAAAATACAGGACCGTAGCAAGGTTGAATTTGTTGGTCTTAAACACCACATACCTCTACATCCTCCCCTTCATAAACACTACAAATCATTTGCGCAAATTATTTAGATTGCATCTTTTTCGTTCTCCTACTTACGAGGACATGTTTGAAGAATTATCAGACCTCGACGTTTCAGTCGTTCAGTTAAGACGTTCCACTTTTTAATGAAATTGATTAGCAAGTGCAGTGAGTGTTAAAACACTTCTGTTGCACATGTTGCATATGCATATCTGAAACTCTGGAATACGGTCAAAATAAATATTTTATATTTGCTTAATACAGATTTTGGTACTCCTAGTCCTACAGCTTAATAAATATTTC
This sequence comes from Mercenaria mercenaria, assembly GCF_021730395.1. NCBI lineage: Eukaryota > Metazoa > Mollusca > Bivalvia > Venerida > Veneridae > Mercenaria > Mercenaria mercenaria. The sequence goes on along the minus strand of NC_069376.1, from coordinate 44,566,660 downwards.
ACAACTGTAATTCATTTAACAATTTCTACTGTAGACCTTTATTTCACTGTAAATGTTCATCTTGCTTAAATGTAAATAAATAACATACTGGTTAATACCAACGAAAGTTTTACCACTATTACAAGAAATGGATGTCAGCTTAACATGATTTGATATCCTTTCATGATCGTTTCATGATTCAGACACGCCAGTGAAGAAATTTTAGTAATCTTCAAAAGATTTATAAGATATAATACTGAATCAAGTTACCGGTCAAAAATGTCTACTGTCTGTGTCACAATAACAGTATATGTTATCAAATACATTTGCGTCATAATCTAAACGCCCCTATATGCAAAGAAAAGTATCTAAAATACTATGAAAAAATGGTGAAACTGCTTTCAAATGTAAATAGCGAAATACATACTCACAAGGTAAGTTTTTTCCGTTTTAGTTACTAGGATCGCATTACTTGGTAATATGGGCATAAGTTGCAGTGTCATTGCATTTGAAAAACAAAATGAGAGAAAAAAGCTCATAATAACTGCGTTCGAATAATATAAACAGAAAGAAACCATAATACTGTAAATGTAAGGTAATTAAAAAATAGCAGGACAAAACAGTGTCTTATACCAATGAGAGACGTATTTAACTACTTTTATTCCAAAGAGCGTGACAGAATAAGTTTCCAGTCAAATTTAGAATTTAAATGATCAATAGCAAAACTCTTTCGGGCAGATGTGTTGAACCTATTGATAACTTCTTGTTACACGTTTACCCTTACCATTGCTTCAAAATTGTACTCGTGAGTATTTTATACGAATAAAAATTTTATATATTTATCATACTAGAAAATTATATTCGTGTAGTACAACTTTAAATATACCCATAGTGTCTGTCAAAAGCAAATTATGTCAAACATTGTAGATACTAGTTTAAACTTTGATCTTCCTTATTCAGTTTCAAATAAGTCCCAGTATTGTAGTATCAGCCGAAGTGTTGCCCATAAGTATATCAAAACAATGTCTTAGTATTTTTTATTCGGCACAATAGAATAGTCAGTTTGCGAAGTTTCTTGACCGCTTAATGATTAATACCTGTAAGTGACCGCTAAGGCAAAATGTACTGTATACGTCTATCACAGTTCAACATAAATGTCCTTTATATGTGATAAAATAGGCCTGTTAAACCAATCAAATAGCTATTTCTAAACATTCACAAGGACTGCATTTTTCATTCGTGTAACATTCGGATCCCGAATTAATATTCGCATCCCTCCCATCGTCATTTCGTACTTGGGCACTTATAGGCGAAGCAATGATTTACGGAACGTCGGGATCGGGAGGTAGGGGCACTAGAAAAGTTTACATACCTACGTTTTCTAGCTACTTTATGTCTAATTTCCTACAATATAATTCTTTTTTCAAACCTAATTTATTTCAAAGTATGGTTAAGATTCAAAATAAATCGATGAATTTGTTGGTGCCAAAAGCAAAATCATTTGAAACTTAATGATTTATCATTTATAGTTTATAAGTATTTCATTTTTATCAAAATATCATTGATGGCGAACGGCGCAGTTATTTTTCATTTATTTTGAAGAATATTAAGCGCGAAATATGAAGCAGACGATAGGTAGAATATGTGGTATCGTGAGCAATTGATGAAACTCCATTTATGCTGTATTCATTAATTAATATGGATTTGAATGTTCTTTTCAACCTAATGAAGTTTTATTTTAATTTCACGCCGCAAACTATTTGTTAAAACACATTTTGCTCTTACCTCTGTGGCGAGTTATACTGATATCCAGTCTTTGTAGCAACAGCCTTGTCATTGTATGAAAGAAGATTTTTTTTATAGTAAACTAATGTCCTTTTCAGCATGAGAGCAACATTAGACGGACCTTTGATTTTAGGGAAAATTGTTTGAACATTTTTACATTTAATTTCACTCGTATGAGACAAATCAGCAGCTCCATCAAGAAGAATATTATAGACATACACCTCCCAAAAAGTAAGTCCTGTGTTGCATCCGAGACCTCAATCGCAAGAGAGACATTACAAACGAACCGTAAATCGGTATGAGTACCCGGGGTAAATCGCGGAGTGAAAGGGTAATTTTTCTCTTTAATATAAAAACAGCGCAACTAAGTGTGTTTTTCATATCATATATCCTATTTTTGGGGGAGTCCCCACAAACCCTCCTATGGAGGAGGGTGGGACACAAACCTTCCAAATTAATGCCTGTCGGGGCTTTGCCTTTAACATTCAAATTTACCTAACAACCACGAACAAACGCACATACTCGTTTGCCTCGGTAAAATTTAGTTTCTCGCTACGGTCATGTATAGTGTAATTATTCGTGATATTAAGAAAATGGCGGAAAATAGTTTAACAAATTAAAACGAAATAATAGTGCCTCAGTTCGGATATGCCTTTTAAGAAGGTGACCCAAAACATATCCTTTTTTCTCATAATCTTGCCAGAAAAACAGGGAGGCACGGGTATCCCTGTGCCTCAGTGTAGCTACGGGCCTGGTATAGCGCCGGCATTTTGAATAACGCACATCCTAATGTAGTATGACAATGAATGTTATGATAGGGCAACGTCCTGTAAAATACACTCTCGTAAGTTCGAGTTTGAGCGGGACGTACGCAAATATCTGCATGCATGGTGAATGTTCCGCTTTTACTTAATAAATGATAATAATAAAAGCATATAATGTATAATACAAAATGTACTAAATTAACCATGGAATGTAGGCTTATTTACAGTTTGACTTTCATTTAACAGCAGAAAAGTATATATGTAGAAACAAAGCAAGCACAAACAAACACAAAACAAATTTCATTTGTTTCGTCCCTAATTTTCTATTTTGTATTTAACATAAACTGATGTTTTATTCAATATCGTTAAAACTTTTCAGTCGTTTGACAGACATTCGAAACTCTATATAATATCCTGGTTATTCCCATGTGACAAGTGCACAATTAATACATTTGAATTATTCAAATAAACGACTACTGCAGAATGTTTTGAAGAGGAGTTTACCGTAAAAATATGTTATACAAACAAATTGTTTGTGGCTTCAATCTGATAACTGACTCGCACATAGAGTAAAAGGCGGGATAAATTGCTGGATATAAAGTTTCAACAAATTTAATGTAAAGCGACGTGACTCAATTACTACATTTGTTTAAGGCTCTTTGTAATGGTAATTTAGTTAGATAGCATATTATTTACCAAGCTTTAATTTCAGTCAATAAACATAGCTAGTTACATCGTTTTTAATCAGCTTGAATTACACTGTACATAGCTTGAAACGGAGCGAAATGTGATATTCATATACTTGAAGTACAGTTTACTACGTGAATAACACATTCCGCTCTGCCTCAAACTATGTTTATCGGTTGAGATCAAAACGTGGTACAGTGAAATTCAAGCTGCTTAAAAACAGTGTAACTGGGTATTTTCAAAATGACGTTAAAATTCGCAGTATAAAAATCATACAATAATGTCAACTAAATTTTCATCAATCCAAATACTATCAGTTTTTTCTATTATTATTAGCTCAATAATCATAGGCGCTTGAAGCTCTATCAATAAATATATGCATTATCACATCCCACCCACTCAATATACCATTAAATAGTACAGGATCCCTTTCAGAGATCTATGATCTAACCTGCATATATATTTTACGGATTATGCTTCAAACACATGTGCAATAATTAACCACTATTTACATAATTACCTATTATTGGTTATGATAATGGCTTGGCTCAGCTATAGAGAAAGCAAACTTTTGTATACAGAGAATGCAATTAACCCTTACCCTGCTCAATTTTTATGATGAACTTGTAAACCTTTCAAGTTGGATAGTACCATTAACTGTTAAAGGCGTTGCTTACCAAAATAATAATGACTGCATGAATGGTGAATAGTACAGATCATGATCAGACTGCACAGACGTGCAGGCTGATCATGATCTACACTGGCCGCAAAGGCAGAATCAATCGTGTCCAGCATGATAATGGATAAAGCACTATATGACTGAGAAAATACCAGGATCACATAATTACCTTTTTTCAAAAGCAGGAGGAATAATAACTAAAGATTTTCTATTTACAGTAGTTAATTGCTTTCCTATAAACAGATATCACAATGCATACTCCGTTTACTTTCTATTTAATTTAAAGAAATCGAAACTAATCATAACTTATTCAAACAAACATAAAGATCCAGTTTAATATAAGATGAGTGAATGACACAATATGGAATTGATATTTGATAATTATAAGTGATAATTATAAGTTTATTTCGTAGCAGTCGTTATATCAGAGGTCCACTTAACTGGAACGAACAAGTCAAAAGGACTGTTTGATACATATATTGTCTCCGTGGTTTGCTAAAAGATGTATATATATTTTGTCAACACTGACTGTACATAATACTTTTTAAAGTGACTATGAGCGAAAATTGTCTTCCCTGAAATTTAGATAAAATGTAAATACAATGGTAACTACTTAATCCGAACCCTCTAATCCGAACCCCTCTCTAAACTGAACAAATTAGTCGGTCCCGATATTCTTAGTCATTCTGTATTGTAAAATACCCGTGTAATCCGAACCCTCTCTACTCCGTAAACCAAAACAAACGTTTTAGAATTTTACATCAAGTGACTTAAACAATTAACCCTCTAATCCGAACCATAGTCATGATTATCATTGATCATGATGTTAATCGTGCTCAGTTTTGTGGTACAAATGAACTGACATGATTTTTACAAGATATCGCAATAAATCGCACAAAATGTTATGCAGAGGGGAGAAAAGCATTAGCAACGCTTCTGCTGTAATACAGAAGTGAAAAAATAGAGAAAATCAACATTCTTCTTGCTTCTGTACCAGTATCTAACCAAAACTTTCACCCTTTTTATCCCTTTCAGTGTCATGTATTTATGGTGGAAATACAAACTGCAAATTCATTTCACCCTGACTATGAGCGAGTAATAAATGCCTATCAATTTGTTTTAGATTTTCTTAGAAAGATACATGTGTATCAAATATTTTCTGCTGAAATACCTTCTAGCCACTTTCTCCTTCGTTCCTTAATGAAATCATCATACAGGATATCCGAGTCATCCAATTTGAAGTAGTATGAAATATCTTTGAACGGCCCTCTACCCATCATGCTTCTCTTCAAAGGGTTCAGATTACAGATAGTAACACTTGGAAATATAAGATTTGGAACCGCTTCCACTTCAATCTTTACTTCAACAGGATAGCTTGAAATAGATAATCGATTTTAATATTTGTCTGGATAATTTCATCATTAAAGTTTTGAATATGATTGATTTAGTAATACCTACCTTTTACTCTTATTTGAAACAAGTCAGTTGATAAGCTCTTATTTAAAGTAATGTCTGTGACCCAATAATGATACCAAGATATTCACTCTTTCAATGATTCTGTCATTCTTTTTCTGTTTCACATGAAAACAGATCTGGTTCTGACTACTAGTTTGATTGTTAAATTGAAATACGTTCGCCACATGGCGTTTAACATACATCAACAAACTATAAAATATGTAAAAGTTTGACAATGAGATGTTTCAATAACTTAATGGTTTCACTTTCTTAGATACATAATTGAGACTCAAGACTCAAATGTTCATATGTAATGTACTCGAATTTGAAGTGCTGCGTGTTCTTTTGTTTATAAATGTTTTAGGAATAGAACAAAATTCGAGTACATTACATATAGTCATAGGTTACATAAAAAGAATCATGTTTTTCTTGTAAATATTGCACACTCATGGTATATAGACCATTTGAATGAAAGAATACTATGCATTTATTATATACCTTAGGTACTTCTGGAATAGCCATGTAATCTGTATTATAAGCCATACTAGCATCGACAGACATGCAAACGTCCACAGAATCCTTTTGTACCAGTGAGATGCTTTATGTATTCTTGTCAAGGCAGTAAAGCTTGTCTCAGAGCAGAAGTCGTCATATACCTGCTTGGCGCTTCTCTGTCTCCATCTGTCAGCTGCTAGTTTACCTGCTTTTGAGTCTGGTATTAAAACAGTCTTTATGAGATGTGTATTATACATGAAACATGAATATGAATGTAAAATAACTTCGGCAATCATTTGTTTATATTTTGACATACATTATTAACACAGGTAAGTTTTCTTAATATCTTTGATTTATCACACGTTGTGTTACAAAAGGTGCAAAATGCCAGAGTTGCTGATGAACTTGTATATGAAGTGCTGCGTGTTCTTTTGTTTATAAATGTTTTAGGAATAGAATTAATATACTTGAAATAGCGATGATCATGTAAGAAGTTTGAACTTCAAGTATATGTTACTAATTGTAATTGTTACCTGTCTTCAACCAAATTTTCGTTGAGGTTTATAATTTTCAGATGAATACTTTAATTTATGATCTGTGTTTTACGACCCACAAACACAGTACAGTCTGTATGGTGCCAAACGGGGCTAAATAGTTTGATTTAACATTTCATTTACATAGAATTAAAGATATGAGGTACAGAATAAAAATTTTAATACCTGCTTGAGTCAAAGGATACAGCTATACAAAGTGTTCAAACCCTATAAGTGGTCTCGCTTGATCCTGCTAGCGTTCCTTTTACACTCGAATTGTCCTAGAACCACGAGGAACTATATTTTTCAGATACAACTCTCTTCATATCTTACTTATTTTTTCAAAAGGGATACATTTTCAAGAGATTTTATACCTTTGGAAATACACGATTGTTTCATCAAACTGTATACCTTGACGTTCATAATGTATTTTGGAAAATATTTTTTAAGGGATGCTCCTATGTATTTTGTTAATATCGTTCATGTTTCGTGCATAATAACTAAGGTTTATATGTAACGTAGCATATCAAACTGCTACATAGCACTTACAGGAATATACTTATTTGTTTTATTTTCACTTCAAGTTGGATATTTTTTTCAAAATGTACATGTTTTTGAAGGGATTGGAATTTGTCTTGCAGCTTGCTTAGTCGTGCCCTTAAAATTAGTTTTGTTTTGTATTATTATTGCAGACATGTTTTTGAGTACATATGTGTAAATATACATTAGATTTTTACCCTATTATATGTTTTATTTATATAATCTGGTATTTTGTTACTAATGTTAGAGCCTTACACGGTCTTGTCTAACTTATTGAACATAGGTTTAATGCGAGGTCGGCAACCAAAACTCCAAATTTGCTTTATATAGGTTACTGAGCATTCCAAGGCTGTGCCCCTATTTTCAACTTGTTTCGTCCGTTTTGTATTTTATGTTATGTATATTGTCTTGTTTTTGTTGGCGTTCCTTTCCTTATCCCGCCCCTTCCCCCCCCCCCCCCCCCGCCGCAACCCACACACACACACACATACACACCACACACCCTCTCATCGCTCCCTTACGTTCCCTGTCAGTTTATTTAGAGTGATGTTAGGTGCACACTATTTTTGGCCATCGGCGGTTTTCTGGCGGTGCCCCACTGTGTATGTGTGTGAGGGGAGGGGTGTTTGTGTGTGTTTCTCGTGCACGTCAATGTTTGCGCTGATGTGTTTTGGAGTGTATTTAGACTACGTTTTTGGAGCGTGATTTTCCCTGTTGAATATCTTTCTACTTCCACAAACTTTCCTACCCCTCTACCTTTCCCTTTCTCATTATTTATTTGCATATAATTGAAATGTATTGGTTGTTTGATTTTCGAAGCAACCCGTCTGCTACATCTTTCCAATATAGTTTCTTTTTTGTTGTGGTCCTATTTTGTAATACATGAATTTCTGGCTGTGTTCAGGATGTGCTTCCGGGAAATCCTTCTTAACCTTGTTTTCGTAATAATTTTATAGGTTCAAATTCCTTTACAAATAAATATTGCAAATAAAGGCTTATCTCTTGTGAGAAATATGCCAGTTGTACTACATAAAACAATTGATAGAGTCTTTTATCACCAAACCTTTGCAAGGTTTTATGATTGTTTTTTTTTTCACTATTCGACGAATAAAATCAAATGTAATTGTCACGATTCGTTTGAAAATTTTACGAAAAATGTTTTAGGGAAATCTTGCTCACAAGAGCAATGGATGAGTATCAGTCAATACCCTAATGAGAATAAAACAGTGTGAGACATCAGCTGTATTGATCACTTAATGCGACAAATGTGGACGCTGCATGATGTATTCTTATCATTTCATTGCAATATTTACTTAGTATTGCAACAACTAGATAACTGACGAGCAATATTTGTTAAACAGCATGAAGGAATTGTGTCGTACATTAATCGACGTAAAATTGTAGTTTCTGTTATTCGTTCTCCATTGATTCCATTAAACGTAAGTGTTTCCCTTGGGTTTTGTTTATCGTTTCTAGGTTTCTACCAACTAACATGCTTTTTGAATAATTAAGGATGAATGGACAAATCCATGACCATTGGCAAAATTCGAAATCCATTAAAAATATGATTAAGAGGTTGTTTTAATGCTATCACCTATTTCAAAATAAACACAATTACACAAAACACTATTTCCTTCCAATAACTTATCAAAGAAAATGACGAATGATCAAAGCTTTAACATTGAAAACATAAATTTATCATATGTGTAAAAATACATCTTATATACATTCAATTGGTTCATTTTTATGATATACTGCCAGACAGGATATATCGTCCATTTAGAGCCATACTATGGATGAAGAAAGTTGATGAGCCCGTCTGGCTCTCAAGAGGCGATATATTTTTTCCCATGTCAACCATTTTGGTCGCAAAAATGTAAACACAGGCAAAATGTATCAGAATATTGTATCGGAGCATTCAAAAGTAATACCTATTAATTTATACAGGTATTCGAGAAAATATTGAAGGCATTCTTGTAAATAGATCTCATATGAATAAGAAATCAAACCCCATACCTTGACAGTCAGGTGGTACTTTCATTTTCCCAAGAATGTCATGTATTGATCCAGTCAGTTGAGTTTTTTCTTTTGGAGAACTACCAGAAATGGTGTCTAGAGCCACATCGTCATTATTATTAGAATTGAGTCTCTGTTCAGGCATCAAAGGTTTCACGCATACCTTCTTCACCTCTTTGTCTTTCGTCGGTGTTGTCTTTGTTACACGCCCTTTCATCCTCGTTTCTAGAGAAAAATACTACCGCAGCATAATATCTAAATTATGATATGCTTTTGCTTTATTGTACTTAAACATATTTCTATTTGATAATTGTAAACGGCATTCACGCATTACGTAAAGGCTTAAAAACAGATCTACAGATCTAGGTTGTTGGCACTCATCAAGGTATTGTGACTTCTGATATAGTATCAAAGAATTGCAAGCATATGAAAAATTGAAATAATTATATACCTTCTATTGATCCTCTACAAGCAAAACTATTTAATCATGAAATATGTTTTATCAACTCAATAGCTGAATTGTATTTACAAACATTATAGAATATGAAAACTGAATGTTTGGTTCAAAGGGATTCGGATTCGAAACATTTTCATGCATTTATATAAGAAAGTATCCAGACTAAAGCGTTACTTACTATCCGAACTCATTTCCCTTTTTCAAAATATTTTCCGCTCTTTTGTATTTTCATAATATTACTCAGTTATCAATAAACAGTAAATATTTTCCACTGCCATGCAGCGTGAAGAGTAAAATGTTTCTAATACGTCGTGCATACAGATCATTACTCGTAATTAATAAATGTGCTGTTTTAGATTATGATTGACCGGGCACCAATTAATACAAAATGATTTACCGACTCATATTGGACTTATAAACATGACATGTTTCATTTTCAGTTAAACTTACCAAATGATTAATTTTATGAGCATATTAAGAAATATCTGAGTGTATAAGTCATCTAAACATTCTCGGAAAATGAATATTAAATGGAACACTCACTGTAAAACACGTTAAACTGAAATATTTACCATTCTCGGCCAAACCGGCTATTTTCGTAGAAGGAACATGCTAGCGTGGTTTCTAACTGAAAAAGATTAATTCATTCCTACTTTGTTTCCTTTTGCATATGCTCTGCAAGTCGAATATCAAGATGCGCGTCAATTTAGAAAGGATTTAGAAAATTGAGACACTACTCATAATTGCACACCATTCCATTCATGTCGATATATTTATAAGCGTAAGATAAGCACGTAAAGATGTCTATTTTTATTAGTTTCATTTGACAAATACGAATACGGACACTTGAACATAGTTATACCAGATGATTCGAGTAAAATGAATTTCTATCTAAGCCCTCTACAGACGATAGGTTTTTGTTGTACAACACTAATTATCTCAAAGATGTACAGTTTTGAAACTGTACATTTTTCACATACAGACAGTATTCCATTCCCATATAAATCACAGAGATTTACCTAGTAAACATAGTGCATCAGGTACTGAAAAGAATGTAACCTTTAATAATAAAAAATAATATTCACCTTTTTATGTCCCATGAATTTGATTACGCATGACACAAATGAGCCACGCAATGAGAAAACCAACATAGTGGTTTTGCGACCCCAGCCTGTGCATCCGCGCAGTCTGGTCAGGATCAATGATGTTTGCTTTCAAAGTCTATTGCAATTAGAGAAACCGTTAGCGAACAGCATGGACCAGACTGCGCGGATGCTGGTCGGAAACGCACTATGTTGGTTTTCTCATGGCGCGGCTCAAATCATTTAACTTTTCAGTGTCATCCTTTTTCCATTATGCAATAGAAGCCATTTTATATTCAGATTTGTGTTTATTTTTTGGGCAATTGTTTCTGGAATTTCATTCACTTGCCTCTTATCAACTAATTATTTACCAATTTGTTGCTTGTCAACGTGGGTGGTACGTAAGGCAAAACTTACGAAATAGAACATGTCCTAATCTGTAAGTCAAGACTTAAGATTTACGAAATCAAGGAATAGCATCATACACACGATAATATTTGGCTGTACATCTTGAATTTAATTGGTGTTGTACAACAAAAACCTACCGTCTGTAGAGGGCTAAGTGTTACACCGTATTAATGGTCATGTGCACCAGGAATTTGTACACACTGGATCCACCATTTCTTCTGGCATAAAAAGTCAAAATGCAAAATCACAATTTGCTGAAAATTTGAATTTATTAATTACAGAAAAACGCCCTACAAAAATGTCTTGGAATAGAATGAAAAAAAAAATATTGTTTTCAATTTCAAAACAAAAGTTATGTATTGCATTTATCCGAGGAAATGTTTTGTTAATACTTGATCGAGTTTTGACCAATTCAATCAACCTTATTGTTCGAAAATAGTCTGCTATTGTAAGTCGATGTTTTTTCTTATCTATGTAATTTTATATTTTTTATCAGTCGTTTGTTAGATAATTACTGCAATTATTGCCAACATAAGTGTGCTTATGAATTAAAGAAACGAAACAAAGTTAGTGCAGATATTCGATCTTCACTGAAATGATGTTTAAATGTGTACTTAGTATTACATAAACCGGCGTGACGTTAACCTAAGAACCGCTAACACATTGACATTGTGAACTAATATCCATTATTTTTTTTAGGAGAAGAATTCTATAAGACATGGATTTCATTTTTATCCTTTCTTTAGTATTAAGTTAACTTGTTGTTGTAAATGTACAAATCTTTATCGTGTCAAATGTAGTTAAACTAATATTATTTAACAATTTGACGATTCCTTTATTTTTTATTGCTTCTTATTGGATGGACATCCGTACTGATTGAATAATGTAGAAATTAGAGAGGTTTCGATTTCATAAATATTGTGGCTCGTGCGTTCGTATGTGTTTGCGTTCTTAAACAGTACGTGTGCCTGTGTGCAGCATAAAAGTATACACAAGACATATGTGCATTTGTAAACAAAAATGACGTTGAATATAAATTCGTCATATGCTAAGTCTGATGAAGGCTCGCTAAATTCAAGTTTATCAGGATGTGTCGTCTTCTTGCAAATATTTGGATAAAATCATCTTTCCAAGTGAGACAAAGAATTAAAAAGTGCCCCCAACTGTAACTGCTAACAGACCCAGTCAGATAACAAGTTGACCACCAATATCAGAAATCAAATTCCGCGACAATAATTGAAAGTATTGTATTTATTCAGAGGACATTATTAGAGGAAGTTCTTGATACTCACTATTCAATTGGTGACGAAATCCTTTCCATGCGCACTATGTCCACGTTTTTAATGCAGATGTTATATTTGTTCAGGCAATTATATGTATGTGCATAGGTTGGCGTGGCACTTATAAAAAGTGTTCTTTGCCGCTGTATCCATGAATCACGCAACATCAAGCCGTATAATTATAATGAAATGAATGAACTAGCACGCAGAAATGTGCTATTCAAAAATTCCAATTTAAATGTAACCACAAAATCACCGTATCAGAAAGTTCAAATGAAGTATGGATAATTTTATTTAAGCTAAGCACAGCCACATTCATGCATCAAGCATCACCACAATCCGACAATTCTACTTACAAAATTTCATTGAGAATTAACAGTCCCATTAAGTCTGTATTTACTATATTCTTCAAGAATTTTAAAGGTTTACTTACATTCTTGAAAACGTTGGTAAAGGTTAACATTGTTGAAACAAAATTGTAACAATGGAAAACCAGCTTACACGTCTTTATCTTATGAATTTATACAATTCAAATAAATTCATTTACAATACAGCTGTGTCTATTTTTAGCTCATCTGAGCAATGCTCAGGTGAGTTTTCCTGATCGCTCGATGCCCGGCGTCTGTCGTCTGTCTGTCGTCTGTCAACATTTAGATTGTGTATGCGATAGAGGCTGTATTTTTCAACTGATCTTCATGAAAGTTGGTCAGAATGATTACCTTGATGAAATCTAGGCTGAGTTCGAAAATGGGTCATCTGGGGTCAAAAACTAGGACACTAGGTCAAATCAAAGAAAAACCTTGTGTATGCGATAGAAGCTGTATTTTTCAATTAATCTTCATGAATTTTGGTCAGTCAGAATGATTACCTGGATGAAGTCTAGGCCGAGTTTGAAAATGGGTCATCTAGGGTCAAAAACTAGATCAGTAGGTCAAATCAAAGAAAAACATTGTGTATGCGATAGAGACTGTACTTTTCAATTAATCTTCATGCATTTTGGTCAGAATGATTGCCTTGATGAAATCTAGGTCAAGTACGAATATGGATCATCTGGAGTCAAAAAGTAGGTCACTAGGTCAAATCAAAGGAAAAGCTTGTATATACAATAGAGGCTGTATTTTTCAATTGATCTTCCTGAAATTAAGTCAAAATAATAACCTTAATAAAATCTAGGCGAATTTGAAAATGGGTCATCTTGGGTCAAAAAGTAGGTCACTAGGTCAAATCAAAGAAGAACCTTGTGTATGCGATAGAGGCTGTATTTTTCAATTGATCTTCATGAAATTGGTCAGAATGATTGCATTGATAAAATCTAGGTTATGTTTGAATATGGGTCATTTGGAATTAAAAATTAGGTCGCTAGATCAAATCAAAGAAAAATTTTGTGTATGCGATAGAGGCTATATTTTTTAACTGATCTTCCTGAAATTAAGTCAGAATGATTGCCTTGATGAAATCTAGGTAAAATTTGAATATGGATTACCTTGGGGCAGAAAATAGTCACTAGGTCAAATCAAAGAAAAACCTTGTGTATGCGATAGAGGCTATTTTTTTCAATTGATCTTCATGAAATTTGATCAAAATAATTGCCTTGATAAAATCTAGGTTAAATTCGATTATGGGTTATCTTGGTTAAAAGTAGGTCATCAATCAAAGAAAACTTGTGTATGCAATAGAGGCTGTATTTTAATTGATCTTCATGATATTTGGTCAGAATGATGCTTGATGAAATCTAGGTCAGTTCGAATATGGATCATCTGGGTCAAAAAGTAGGTACTAGGTTAATCAAAGTAAAACTTGTGTATGCGATAGAGGTTAATTGTTTTTTCAATGACTTTTATGAAATATTGTCAGAATATACCTTATAAAGTCTAGGTCAATTTTGAAATATGGGTCATCTGGGTTTAAAAATTGGTCACTAGGTCAAATCAAAAAACTTTGTGTATTGCAATAAGGCTGATTTTCATTGATTTCATAAATTGGTCAAATGGTTGCCTTGATGAAATCTAGTTCAAGTTCGAATATGGGTAATCTGGGGTCAAAAATAGGTCACTAGGTCAAATAAATAAAAACCTTGTGTATGCGATAGAGGCTGTATTTTTCGATTGATCTTCATGAAATTTGGTCAGTATAGCTTGATAAAATTAGGTCAAGTTTGATTATGGGCATTGGGTCAAAACTAGGTCACAAGGTAAATTTAAAACTTTACTATATCAGATTTTTGTCAATTTTAATGTAATGGTCAAAATATTTTTTCATGAAATCTGTGGTATGCGATAGAGGCTATTTTTTTCAATTGATCTTCATGAAATTTGATCAAAATATTGCCTTGATAAAATCTAGGTTAAATTCGATTATGGGTTATCTTGGTTTAAAAAGTAGGTCACTAAATCAAATCAAAGAAAACCCTTCTGTGTGCAATAGAGGCTGTATTTTTTAATTGATCTTCATGAAATTTGGTCAGAATGATAGCCTTGATGAAATCTAGGTCAAGTTCGAATATGGATCATCTGGGTCAAAAAGTAGGTTACTAGGTTAAATCAAAGTAAAACCTTGTGTATGCGATAGAGGTTAATTTTTTTTCAACTGATCTTTATGAAATATTGTCAGAATGATAGCCTTGATAAAGTCTAGGTCAAGTTCGAATATGGGTCATCTGGGTTTAAAAACTTGGTCACTAGGTCAAATCAAGGAAAAACTTTGTGTATGCAATAGGGGCTGCATTTTACATTGGATTTTCATAAAATCTGGTCACAATGGTTGCCTTGATGAAATCTAGTTCAAGTTCGAATATGGGTAATCTGGGGTCAAAAACTAGGTCACTAGGTAAAATAAAAGAAAAACCTTGTGTATGCGATAGAGGCTGTATTTTTCGATTGCTCTTCATGAAATTTGGTCAGAATGATAGCCTTGATGAAATCTAGGTCAGTTTGATTATGGGTCATCTGGGGTCAAAAACTAGGTCACTAGGTCAAATTTAAAACTTTACTTATACTCAAGATTTTTGCTCCAGTTTTAATGATAATTGGTCAAAATATTTTTTTTCCATGAAATCAGTAGGTCAAACATGTTTACACTGTTGAATATGTTGTGTTATGGTGTGCGACCTAGGGTCATCTTGGCCCTCTTGTTTATATTAAACGCCTAGCTTCGCCATATTCAATACAACATTTTGTTTACTGAAGCTTAATTCGAATAAGCAAATAGTAAATTATAAACAGAACTATAACCCATTTTGTTGCTGATCAGTATAATTGACATTTGATAAGGGAAATTAAATTGTTTACCCAGACAATTTCAAGTAAATTTGTTTTAATTGATTTTACGATCGTATTACTATGAAATAGATAAAATGTTATTTAACTGAAGTAAATACTATCCGTTTTTGTTTTCTTACTTTAATGAGGCCAATCAAACATACGTATGATCTTTCGTTTTTCATGTTCTTTAACAAACAATATTGTAATTACAACAATCAGCAATGTTCGCTCAGTATTAAACATACATATAAAGTATAGCACTCTTTGAAATTCTGTTACCTAAATTTAATTATTTGTTTTGTCGAGTTTAACGTCGCGCAGGCACAATTATACATATGGCGACTTTCCAGCTTTGATAGTGGAGGAAGACCCCAGGTTCCCCTAAATAATCGAAATGTGCATATAAGTATTTTCATAATTATTTCGAAAGAACACAGACTTAAATATTTTTAGAACTCAACAATTACAACAAAACTAATTGTAGAACTGGTATAGCTCACTAAATTTAAAAGACATCGCGTTTTTCCTGTGACAATGTCTGCAGAATCCCGAGGAATTGGCTGGCACCCCAGCCTGTTAGAACGAGGGGAGCATCGTACCCAAAATGATTTTGTAGATGTTATCATACGAAACGAAGATACCGTAACCCTATTTCTAGAGTAAAACGTGTAAAATCTATGAATCAGTTATATATCAACATGAAATGCATGGATTTATCAGCGTTGTTGGACCATGCTGATCATTTCCTTTCCTTTTCAGTTATCCGTGTTATAGCCAAAGTACGTTTACGCTGTGCTAGGGAATGCCTATATAAAAAGGTTTGTTTACAGCGCGTTAGCGCGAGAATATCTCTGTAAACCTGTTCAACACTCCACCCACCCCACCACCCTGGAACTGGCTACATGCATATATGTTATAATTAATTGTCTTATTTTAAGCTTTTAAATGTCTTATTTATTTCTGTCACAACTGACTGAATATGTGAAGCTATTTAGATGTAAGACTTTTTAACTGGTCCTAATTTAAAATTCTAGCAGTTGTTTAAAGTCAATCCGCAATTAGACTCGGTATTGTTGATTTTTCTGATCCTTGGTATAATGGCGTCTATTTTCTTAAATGCTACAGTGTTCAGTCGTTAAATACTTGTGTCGCGGGGGTTGTTGCAAATTCATAATACATCGACTAAATGAAACAAAGCCTAATCTATGCGTGCTATGCTTACAACTACTAATTGAATTTTTTTTTTAAATGGCTTTAATACCCCTTCACCCCTCTTCCTCGATTTATTGCAGTAATTCATTGTATTGCATTAAGATCATGGACTCTATACACAGTTCTTTTATTATAGAGTCCCGCTTCAGTTTATTTCTAATAAAGAAACTCATATAAAGATTGTTTGCAACTGTTTTGCTCTTTACTTTCAAAGGATCTATTTTAAGGTTAGGATGTGGGCTACTTATCCAGGAGGTCATGGGTTTGAGCCTCACTGGGGTCACAGACACGCCTTCTTATATGGCACCAGTTTATTGGCTTTGCCAGGAAGCGGATTCGACAGCTATTCAAAACAGTTTTCATGTCAAGCGAGCTATCATAGTTATTGATTGATTTCTCTTTACTAATGAAATAAAATTATAAGAGTGCTATACGCCATCTTTGAAATTGTAATATCTAAAATATTCGAAATTTGCATATAATTATTTTGATAATGATTTCAAAAATACATAGACTTAAATA
Source organism: Mercenaria mercenaria (assembly GCF_021730395.1). Lineage (NCBI taxonomy): Eukaryota > Metazoa > Mollusca > Bivalvia > Venerida > Veneridae > Mercenaria > Mercenaria mercenaria. The sequence continues at coordinate 44,549,506 of NC_069376.1, read as the reverse complement.
TTTTAAAACTCAGCAATTACAACACAGCTAGTTGTAGAACTGGTACAGCTCACTAATAGTAAAGGATATCAAATGTTAAACCTATAATCAATTTTTGGACAAGACTTACCATCAGGGATATACAAATATCATACATCTGTGACACACTTTCCTCAAACAGATAATACTGTCAAAAATGTACTACTAGTGTGTCGAGCGAGCTAAGCAATTTAACCCGAGTGACGGTTATCGATGTCTGGCTACATTCTCGGTAGGGCGTCTCTAAGAACATTTGATCACTAGAATATTTATTGTGTAGGTATAATGCACGTTTTTTTTCCTGTGACAAAGTCTGCAGAACCCCGGGGAATTGGCTGGTGCCCAAGTCCGTTAGAGCGAGGGGAACGCCGTACCCAAAAGGATTCTGTAGATGTTACGATACGAAACGAACATGCCGTAAAACTATTCTAGCGTAAAACGTATAAAATCTCTGATTAAATAAGATATCTAATGTCATAAAATGTTCATGAAATGCACGGAAATGTTAGCGTTGTTTCCTTTCCTTTTCAATCCGTGATAGAGCCAAAATACGTTTACGCTTTGCTACGGAAGGCATACTAGTATATAAAAAGGTTTATTAACAGCGCTAGAGCGCTAGAGCGCGAGAATATCTCCCTCAACCGCGGAAGTGTCTAAAATCAGCTTTCTTAGCAAGAGAAGATCAAGGTTTTCCACATTTCATTTATTTCAATTTACAGTTTATGGGAGTACCCGTTGATTTTATTTGATGTTTTTTTATCAAATAATGATGTTCTTTTGTTTTACATGCATGTATATTATAATTAATCGTCTTATTTTAAGTGTTCAATGTCTTATTTATTTCTATCACAACTGAATATATGAATTGATTTATAATAGCTGTAAGATAGCTGTAAGATGTTTTTAATTGGTCCAATTTCAAAATTCTAGCAGTTATTTAAAGTCAATCAGTCAGTTCGACTCGGTGTTGCTGATTTTTTTCTGATAATGGGATAATGACATCTACGCTTTAGTCGCCGCTTTGTGTCGTGGGGATTGTTACAAATTCATAACTCTTATTACATCGGCTCTATTAATCAAAGCCTAAATTATGCGTGATATGCTTACAAATAATGCACATGCTAATTGAAATAATTGTCCAAAAAAGGCCGTAATACCCCTTTTACCCTTGTTTCTCGACTTATTGTAGTAATAAATTTCATTCCATTAAGATCATGAACTCTATACCGAGTTCTTTTATTAGAGTCCCGGTTAAGATGGGGCTAATATGTGTGTAGCACTTATTTTTACTTCTAATGAAGAAACTCATTTAAAGAATGTTTGCAACTGTTTTGCTCCTTATTCAGTATACTTTCAAAGGATCCTGTTTTAGATTAGGGTGTGGGCCTCTCACCCGGGAGGTTGTGGGTTCGAGCCTAACTGGGGTCATGGCCACGCCTTCTGATGTGGCACCAGTATTTGCTTTGCCAGGAAGCGGATTCGATCGACAGCGATTTAAAAAAAACTAAAAGTTTTTGTCACAAGCGAGCTATTATAGATATTGATTGAATTCTCTTTACTAATGGAAGTGTTAAAATAAGAAAATGAAAGTTTCCCTTGAATGTGATTAATAAGTACAACACGATACGTTAATTTATCGACCGAATAGAGAAAACATAGTCAATTAGGTAAAGTGAAAAATACTCTTGAAAGCAAATTCAATATTAACAAGATTTCATTTTTCCTATTTGCTTTCGGTAATTGCGTTTTATAAAATGTTGCATCAATGAAAACAAACTTTATTCCATTACATTTAAATAATTGATTGAACTTATATGGAAATATATTCAATGAGAGGGAAATTATGTCAGTTTGATATAATGTACAAGTTGAGAAAAACACAGAATAATTTGAGAATAATCATCATTTTGCTAGATTGCCATTTTGCCAAGTTTTTTTTTTCTCATAACAGACAAATCGTGAACGATAAACTGTACTGTTTAAGATAATAACCGTACCTACACACTTATACAACCGTATTAAATAATAAACAGTTTAGAAAAGAAACAGTTTTAATCTTGCTGAAAAGAAACAGAAAACTAACTTGATTCTATTTTTCAACTTTCTGTTACATCTGTTTAACAGATATGCATAAAGATGCATCACGGTTGGTTTAGCAAACGTATATATTCAAATCATACTGGGAAGAAAGAAACAAACAGCGTTTAAACTGTAAAAAAACAGAATCAAGTGTCTTAACAATTTCCCAGTATGCAACTTAAAGGTTCAACGGTTGCTCACTGTATTAACCCTATTCTACAAGAATGTTCTCAAAGAGTTCATATCTTAACAAAGTTCTCTCTGACAGAGTGGTTAGGGTCTCTGACTTTGAATCATTTGTAACTCGCCAATGCAGATTCGTCTGCAGAATACTTCGTGTGAGGAAGCCGTCAAAAGGGTTTACGGAAGGTCGGTGGTTTAATCCTAGTGCCCGCCAATGCCAAAAAACAACACCTGAGCATCTGGCGACTTTGTCCAGTACTAAAACTGGAAAAGTCGCCATATTGCCTGAACTAAACCAAACAAAACATATTCTAACAACGTTAAATATTCAAGGAGATTGTTTTCAAATACATGTATTTTATTTTTAGATCTATCATACCTTTTCCCACTCTCTCAATTTATCATCTATGAAGTCATCATACAGGATATTATTGTCATATTGGTTGAAATGATGTGAAATGATCTGCTTGAACTTGACAGTTTTAGATATATACATGTGTACTTCAAATTGCGGTTGGATTGCTTTCTACAGGACGTAAAATCGAATCAAGCAAGCATTTCTTCTTTTCACGACTTTCATTCAGGTGAACTTTGACGTTGTTTTGAATTTGTGAAATATTTAAATGCGCTGTCCGACAAAAACGTTTAATTCTGAAAATGTTTATTTTTGAAAAACCTGTTTTATTTATACATTCAGTACGTTTCTGCAATGTTCTGAGTTTTTGAAAATGTTGGAAACTGATGTTTGTGTTAGGAAAAGTTCTGGTCTTTCGTTGATATTTTGCCAGCGGATGCTTACAAATTTTAAGACTAAATAGAACACAATTCAATCGCTGTTGGTTGCTTAATGGGAAAATCAATAAAATTATGAAAACAATTTTGATATGTATGTCTTTGAAAACAAGTTATTAGGAAATTGATTTCAAATTGCCGACCGTAAATAACCGCTAGAAAAATAAGTAGTTGTTGTAAATAACCTTATGTGTATTTTCGGTATTCTTAGCTACCTTAAATATCATTGTTTAGCAACCAATACGCATACAATTTATTTACATTGCGTCTTACGAAAATACTTGATCAAACCGACACTGCCTTTATTTTGTATGGTTGCATTCCATAATTCCAAAGGATATACAATATATTTTATTTGATGATTTCATCCAAATCTCACTTTTTACATGAATTAAATTTTCTTTCATTAAATTCAAAAGGATTAATCTTTTAGTAAATTTGCCGAGAGATAAAGGTATTTAAATCATATATCACTTTGTACCTATTACATTCAGTTTTTACAGGTTCAGGAAAATGTAGAGATAGAATATGTAGTGAAGGTATTTTACAGCATGTATACATACATTTTAAGCTATAAAGAATGATAAATTTTAACGGATGAATAAATATTTCCATATTGAAACCTTTATTTTCTATTGATCCGAGCAATGGAGACTTCTCCTTCAGGGATTTGCCGAAAATGTCCATAGCCATATCCATATGGTGTTAGAGTTGAGCCGTCTTCGTAGAGGCATCGATCAGTTTTTGTATTGCAGCTTGTTTTACCGTGCCCTTAAAAGTTAGGCTAATTCTGCTCAGACTTCAGAGCAGTTGTTAAGTACATTCAATGTCGTTTGTTGGAATTGTACATAAGATTTATCCTATTTATATGTTTAACTTTATATAATCTGATATTTTGTCATGAATGTCAGAGCCCTTCTCAACAGGGAGTTATTTCATTTAGTATATATAATACCCTTTCTTGTCTACCTTGCTGAAAGTAGGGTAAATGCGAAGTTGGCATGCTCTAAACTCGTTTAAACACCTATTTTCCTTAATATTAGTAACCGTCGGTTCCAAGGCGATGCCCCTATTTTCAACTTGTTTTTGTCATATTCGTATTTTATGTTACGTATATTGTCTCGTTTTTGTTGTGTTTCTTTCCTTATTTCCTGCATTATCACCCCTTTCATTTACGCCCCTTTCCCTTTGCTATGAATGGTTTCACAGTATATTAACAGCGGGAGCTTTACCACAGTCAACAGCCAGTTGGTTGATAATCTGGTACCCTGAGTGTATTAAATGCTTCAAAATTGACTGCCTGGCACATCTTTATAAAACCAGTACTTAATGTTGTAAAATATTAAATATAAACTTTTGCAAAGAAAGATATCGATATTCCAAATATGATGTTAAAAAATGAAGGTTCAGAAATAGTATGTTACGCATAAACACGCCTAGTGTTTGGGACTAAATGTAGTGTCTACCTGCGGGAAATAAACAACTAGAATATACAGAATGAAATAACGTTTATTTACATCAATTTTCCAAGAATTCTATACAAAACATAGTACAAGAAATTTCTGTTCGAGAAAATAGTTTTACAATGTACCAAAAAGAAGAAAACATGTCTAAAATACAATCATGTATAAAGGCTGAAATATATATATCAAATATTCAATATAAAATATGCTATAAAAATTTCGGACGGAATGTATTTTCTTTCATAACAAAAGATAACATGTTTTGTTAGCTTTAGAAGTCACAAGTTGATGCGAATTATACACACTTTTCAGTATTGTGATATGTAAAAAACAATGTCTTTTACGACTTTTATACAAATAACATTCAGTTTAAAGCTGTTGACATACAACTTTTTGATATTTATCCTGATATATGATAGAGTCAATGTTTAAGAAACAAAGCGTTTGAAACACATTAACTTGAAATGTTGGATAAAATCAATCATGGCTCTTACCCGAGTTTTAATAGGAAGTATTCAACACCAGTTTTCAATCATTTATTACCTCAGTATCATAAAATAAAATACTGATATGAGATAATTAATTTCAAGTCGCTTGTCTAAAATCGGTCACTGACTGCGACTGCACATTTATGCGTTATTTTGACCACGGTACTTAAAAACAAGAAAAGCATATCGTTTCTCTTAAACTTAAAATTCATTTTTAAAGTGTATAATCTTCAGTTTACAACGTCAAAACAAAACGACTATGTAAACCTATAGCCATTTTTTGGAAAAATTAACAAGTACAAAAGCAGAAGTCTTTTTTAAATTATAACGTGTTTTTAAAGGGTTTTTGCTGTCTCACTGATTTTAACATACCCTAATATTAAATAGTTGGATGATTAATTATAGATAATGTTGGAACGTTAAGGCTACAGAAAAATAGTCAACGTTAGAAATGACTAGCATGTACAGTGGCTATAAATGTAGACGTAGATCTTTGAAACAAATACAACGAAGTAGTTTTTATACAAAAAATGAGAAACTCAGTAAAATATTAATTAAAACTACTCAGAAACATGAAATAATAGGAAATGTATATGTCTTTTACATTATAAGATATAAATTTACGCTCGTGTTGGCCGGGCAATTATTGAACTATTGCAATTTTTGTTCACTCGGATAAACATACAGTCGGCATTCAAGTCAGTGAACGATGTTTACTTGAAAATGCGAACAATATTTCGTAACAGTGTATAACCATTCGTTAAAAGTGTAACTTTAAGCAAATTTCATTTCTGATTACCTGTGCACTACACTTTTGTTTTCTATCGTGGCAACGGAAAACAAACTGTAACTATTAGACGAATGGTTCTTTTTATAGCTACTTCTGTCATTTAGCTTCTACATATAGCATACCATTATTTTTTCTTGTCAATCTAGCAGATATATCTATAACTAAACATGTGACCAATGCCTCTGATAATTAAGTATACATATGCAAAAGTAAGATTATATGGCACTGCAATGTTTTGAAATCACTGAACCTTCTTTTGTCTTTCTGACCTTTCTCGACCATAGTCTATGCTTTCATGACCCGTATACTTTATCGACTACTCCCTTTTTTAAATATGTATTTCATGATTATGTGTCTGCGGATGCTTATCAAATGACAGGATGTTTTGGTAGCATTGCATCGAATTTAGAAGCTGAAGTACATGATATTACATCCGTGTCTGATGTTACAATTTTCTTTTGCAATCTTATTCCACAATAATGATTCACTATTTCAGTCGAATCAGAATCCGCGCCGTATGCTATATATATGTGTACATGTGAGTCGCTTAAGCTATGATAGTAATAAGTACATTTTACAATATCTTCAAGTAGCTGAAATAATTTGTAAACACTTAGTTTATACTAGTTGTAATATGTACATATATTACGCAAATGCGTTATGCATACACCGCATCAATAGAAGATCCAAACACAAACAGATGCTCCAAAAATACCGTGAACATTTATTGTTAAAATATATACCAATGAAGTTCTGCAATAAAAGTTTTCCCTTTTTATCTTGCATTGACAAATTTGTTGTTTATTATCCTTAATAAAACATCCGATGTAATTCAGAACATATGTGTACTGGTAAGACTTCAATGACGCTGTGTACATGTTCCTCCTATGCTAAATTTGGAGAAGGTGTGTTTAATCCAGCTTCATCTGGGTGAGTTTTCTTCTTAAACACGCTCGCAAAAATCAGCTTCCCGAGTGATCCAAAGAATTCAAGGAGTTCACCCACTGTAATTGCAGACAGACCAAGCCAGAGTCCAAGCTGACCGCCAATATCAGATATCAAGTTCTGCGACTGTAATGAAAGTTTGAGACTAGTATTATCCAAGTGTATGCATAAATATGTCTACATAGGGATATTATGTTAAACGTGTTTTTGTGTGTGAAAGAATTTTATGTATTGTAAGATTCTGCATTCATGGAGTTTTTTGATAAGTGGTCCGGTACGAAAATGCTGCAGTAATAGTCATTTATCTAAACATATATTTCTAATGCTAATGTATATATTTTTTATCTATTACAAGAACTACAATGCTCTGATAAACATTTCATGTAAGAATACACATTTATAATAAATCAAATAACAAGGATGTTGTTACTAGGCACTGACTTCGTATGCTTTCTGCTGCTCTATCTTCTCATACACGAGTTCTCGAAAATATATTTCCACTTTGGCCAACGTGTCCTCACTAAAAAATGAATACACAGGGTATAATAATTTGAATGTGAGATACAACCTTAACAAATCTGTACTCACTGACATATATGCATTGTATAATGTAAGCACGAACACTTAAAGGTATACCAGTGCAGAAACTAAAGTGTAATCACTGAAAAATATACATCGTATGATGTAATCAAGGGCTAATAAAACCATATTTTCACTGTAGCAAAAGTATGCGCACTGAATTAGTGTGTACGTATAACGTAAGCAGAAATTTATTGGGTATATCAACACGTAATAAACATACGTGTACTCACTGATATACCGTGTATAATGGAAGTAATGAGATATAACCACCACAACTAATGTGTACACTTATTGAAATATATACAGTGTACCCAACTACATTCGTGAACGAGGCTATGAAATTGTTAAAATGACAAAACAAAAACAAAATTAAGGACATGTGACAATATATTTACCTGTCAGCTCTATCATCTTCATCCATGAACGTGCTCATAGATTTGCTTATTTTTGCATCAAGGTGGTCCTATTTTAGCAAGAAAACAAATTTTACAGTATTTTATAACAAATGCTAAACTAGGCATTTTTTTTTTGTATTGCTACATAAGCTTATACAGACGTAGTACAAAAAGTAAACGTATAAAGTTTTTGAGGCATGCAATATCAGATGTCTGTCATATTCAATTTGTCTACAACTTATCGATAACCACTTGGATCAACACAAAACAGGAAGCGGTCAGATGTCTTTCAAGTGACCCTTCCCAGTACTGTAACAGTTTCAGACAGAGATGAGCACCTAGTTATAACGTTATTGTTTTGCTTGGTTGCATTCTATGATTCAAAAGGATCTTCTTACATATTTTACTACTACCACATCACCATTCTTAGACTGTCTTGTGGCGGCCGTAATTAGCCTTCTTGGATTCAGTTTTGTTACATGATTTTTGCCTTATGGATCATGGAGTCAATTCAGTATATGTAATAAAATCCCGCTTATGCCGTTGCTACAATTAGTTTGTTTGGTTGTATTTAATGATTTTAAAGTTTTATTAAATATCACAACACTCCCCATACTAGTACTTGGATTCAGTGTTGTCATAATTTCTTGGCATGGGTAATCATGGAATCAATTAAATATATGTAACAGAATCCCACTTAAGCTGTTGTATATTGCACTTTCCATTACCTCTCATCCTCTCATGAAATCAAGTCTAGTAATATTTTGCTTGGTTGCATTTAAAGATTTTAATGTATCTTCGAACAGATTTTATTAACTATTATAACACCAATCTGGAAGTGCCGTGTGGCGGCCGTAAAAAGTTGCCTGTACTTGGATTCAGTGTTGTTATAATTTACGGTTCTTTGGAATTACAAGTCGCGGAATCAGTTCAATATCTGTAATAGAATTCAACGTAAGTCGGTGCTATCGGCATGAGGGGTGTTGCACTTTCCATTACCTCTCATAAGCTGGTTTGGTCAAACCGAGTTTACTGTTATTTTGCTTTTTTGTATTCTATGATTCCAAAGGATCTTCTTGCAGGTCTACTCTATTCTTTAACTAGCCTGATATCTTCAATATAAGCATCTTACAACCTTACAACCAGCCGACCACCGATGTTCCGTTTAATAAAAAAAAAAACCATTTGTTCACTGTTATGGACTAAGCTGAAACTACAACAACGAACGAAATGAGTTCACATTTACGTATTGTGTTGTTACATTTTATTTTTGGTCTTTGGGATCATGGAGTCAATTCAGTTAAATTAGTTTGCTTGGTTGTATTTGATGATTTCAAAGTTTTATAAAATATCTATTTACTTACCTCGTATTGTTCTGATGGCCATTTTGACATCGATGATGTAAATTCATATTTGGTTTCTCTGTAAAGCGTAAGAAAACGGGAGAAAGTGTGTTACTCAAATCATTGTTTGGATAATTTGAATTAATGAAATCATTGTTTGATTACAATCACATATCAGGCAGGACCGCCTACTTAACTGAAAAGGGATAGCGCCGAGGCGGGCCATTTGTTCTCCGTGACGATTTGATTAAAGACATTGTGTCTGAAATCATTCTTCCTCCACCATCTGATATATGTGCGGAAGTTGGCAGTTACATGCCGAGAACAGGTTTGTACTGGTATAGAATCCAGGAACACTGGTTAGGTGAACTGCCCATCGTTACATAACTGAAATACTGTTGAAATGGCGTTAAACCAAACAAACAAACCGTATCAGGCAGCGTAATGTAAATGATAGAGTATTGGCGCAAAATTTTCTTTTTGCGATTCGGTGAAAAATCACTAGATGATATTCTGGTACTTCTCCAATATAACATAGATCTTTGCGTCTTTTGATTAAAAGTAAATTTAATAATACAAATTATGCCTTTTAAAGATACTTTAACATGGTTCCTGTCAAGGTTTTATAGATTTTTACAAGCTAACGTGCAGTTGTTTGCCTTGTCTATTTTTCCACCTATGAATTGCGGTTCTTTACAAAAACATGCTAAAAACTTTTATTATAAATGTATGATATCAAAACTTACGTGCATGGTGTAGGGCATCTTCGATTACACTCATCCAGTTGTTTACATATTGTGTCATCCGTACATGTCGCTGGAATATATATACAAAATCATTTGGTTTTTCGCATTTTTTAAATGATATTTCTGGTCCTTTGTGAGCAAAACTTTATTCTATGCTCATGTATAATAGATTTACGCAAATACTGGGGGCCTATGGGAGTTCCAGTCAGTACACAACCTCCCGAGGACAGATTCAGTCAAACCGAGGCTGCTATTTTAGTCATCATTTATGCTTCAAAAGGCGTTTTATAATTGATATTGTTCATTGTGTTTTCATTTTCATTGACTATGTGAAACATCCAGCTTTCAAACTTAAGATAATGCTTACTATATAGCTTTATCATTTAATTTCAGATTGAAAGCATGGTAGAACACGATTTGCCCCAGGCCTACGGCGTTGACACTATTATTGCTTATAATAATCCAGGCGTAATTACTTATATAAAAATAATTTCACTATACACATGAATATCAAATCTGAAGCGCCTTTACATTAAAATCTGTATATATTTGTTATTTTGAAATACATGCTTACAAACGCGCGATGTTAAAAGCAAGCTGATATAGCAATATATTCGAAGATAACCGATACCAGTCTTATTTTAAGACCTAAACACATTTATTATTATGGATAAGAAATTGCTTACAATCATTTCCACTTCCATAGGCTGAACATACGGAAACATTTTCAGGCACATAGAAATAAGATGTAACACAGCCACAGATGTCAAGCAGCTGCTGCTGGACACAGGACTTCAGGCATGTCTGTTTGGAGTACGACGTTCCAAAGTCTCTTACATATAAATTGGTTACATCAAGTCCGCTACTTCCACAATCGCCATGGGGTGGTGGTAGACGGGTCAGCTCAGTCTACAGCGATACAAAATTATAACAGATGAGGACATTGTCGCTGTTGCAATTGTTACTTAAGTATCATTACTACATTGTACAATGAACACAATGTGCGATGTTTCACGCTTCGTATTGCTGAAAAAACATATTTTCTCATTGTTTTGACAATTCTTGAAACATTTTTCACACATAATTCACATACTGGGATGCACTGTTACGGACGCTCATGAACTGAAATTTCTTCATAGCAGGAAAGTAGGTAATACTTAAAAAGATATCAGACCCATAAATTGCCGAAAATGTGATTATTCAGTTACATACAAACTAGTCATAGTAAAATAAAACAGTATTTGCCTTTGCTATGCCGATAGAAGTTTTGAATCCCGGGGGAACAGAAATACCATCATCTTCGGGAAAGGGGTATGTCCCTCGAGGATGGATTGTAATTCTAACACCAGCATCAGGACTCAGGGCAGCAATATACTCGTCCTGTTCAATATTTAGCTCTAACACAAGACCTGTGTAAAACAAAGGACAGCCTTGCATATATTTATGATTATAAATGTGCAAATTTGCCACAGCCAAATACATCAAGAACGCTGAATGATGTAAAAGTACGAGGGGCGTTCGATCTGTAATGTTACTCCGTATGTAGTTCCGTAACCGCTGGTTATTTTTAGATGCGGTTTTCGGCACATTATAGAGCTATTTATTGGGAACACAATGTTATATCAATTATAAAAATCGACAGGTTCAAAGTAAAAATATAATCATTTGAGTGAGGTGTACTCAGGTATACTGGACCATAATTATAATTTAGGTTTGCCCTGGGCATCCAGAGTCTCAGCAAAAAGAATAACTTGTAAAATCACAAAATTCTATCATTTTTCTACGAGGTACTGCAATTTGTGATGAGTCTGAGTTTGTTTTAAACTATTTATTGCATTTATAATTTTACATCACAACTAAAAAATCTAAACTCGAATTTTATTCCATCTGGAATGTGTGTTAAGAGCGATTAATCAAAGTTGTAAGAACTAGTTTCGCAATCGAGAATTAAGATACTAGTATCAACTTAAGATACAAGAATTTTTTAAATGATAATTATCACCCCTGACAAAATTGCAGAGGGTTATTGTACACAACTTACCATTTTTCGAGTAAAAATATACACACACAATTTAATAGTGTTATAAACTTTTTTATTTCAGTTTTCAAATGCTTTTTGTGAAGATCATTATTTGTTTTATCTCTTTAAAATGAAAATTGAACTATAGTTCTAGTTGTTGAATAGTAGAATCAAGGAATTGCATATCACAATCTCAATATTTTGGACATAAAATTGTCCAGTATACCAGAGTACACCTCACTCAAGTGATTATACTTTTAGTTTGAATCTACCGATTTTTATAATCTATACAGCATTGTATTCCCAATAAATTACTCTATAACGTATCAATACCGCATCTAAAAATAACAAGCGGTTACTGAACTACATACGGAGTAACATTACATATTGAACGCCCCTCGTAGTTAAACTGTGATACTTAAAATGATATTAGAAATGATTAAACTCAGCAAGGTAACGTTAAAATTTCAATGAATCCAAAGTATAAACAAAACGCATTTTTTCAAAATATTCAAAATGTGGCATAAACAATGGTTATGCCAATGCTTAGGAAAGCTTAAGCTAAAACAAAAGGCAAACCAGGATTCTTCAAAGACCTGTCTTAATTGTTAAATACAGTTATACAATAATTAAAACCATTTCTCAATTTGCAGGTCTAAAGGCTGTGTTACTGACCTGTCTATAGTCCAATACTAAATATTGCTGGGATCTACACCGTAGTCAAAACTTCAAAGAAAATTTATTTCTGATGTCACGTGAAACTCTTATTCACTGGCTTTACAGTCAATATTCAGAACTATTCGGCCTCGGTCCAACGGATGGGGTTATACACAGGCCATTTATTTAATGTAAAATACTGGGCAAAGGCAATACAATTTTTTTAATTCTTTACAAATTCATTTAATTCACTGATAACATTTCATTATGTTCTGTCTTAAATTGCTTTCGAAGATACCGCATTAAACTAAAACTTTACCCATTAACGGCCCGGCGTAGTTCGTCGAGAGAGCGGCGTTTCCATTGTTAAACGTGTTGATCGTGTAGCAGTTCCCATACATCTGACTTCGGTGGTATGTAAAGTTCCTGTGAATGAATGATATGAAAAAAGGAAACTGTCCTTCCAAAGAGAACCCATTTATGCAAGGGTCATAGGGTCTTTTTTTTTAATTAACGTCTTTATGTTAGGGTGGCTGAAGTAGAGTGTCCCGTCTGGGTTTTGTGCATTTAATTTCAATATTTGTATGTGTTTGTCAAACTTTGAATTATAAACCAAAATGAACATTCTAAACACGTTAGCATTACGCGTTATTGAAAACTTCCATTACTTCTGTTCACAGATAACAGTATAGATCTTACAGTTCGTTAAATACAATATAACATTATTAATAAATACAAAATAATAGTTTTCATTGTCGTGAGTTAAGTTTTGTCTTGTTTAAAAAGTAATTCTGACTTGAAAGGCAAATATATTGTTCTGTGAAGGACAGATAAAGTGATTTAATACTTACGCAGGGGAACATGACATTCCTTGCCACGTACAAGACAATATCAAATCTCGCTTCTGGTGCCCATACCATTGGAATTCATCTGTGCTCATCGTAGACTAACATTTACAACAAATTAGTCATTAATACAATGTATGTTATAATTTTAGCAACGCAAGGAAAATCCAATTTTTCTTGATATTGCGTATTTATGTGTATAGATTAAAGCCCCATAAGGCAGTAAATATTACATTACAGACAGGTGGCACAGCTGTCTAAATAGATGCTATGCATAATTACATGGTTAAAAAGGCATTACCTGAAATACAGCACATGAACTTATGCAGTTAGAGGGAGATAATAACAAACTATGTGTTCAATAAAACTTTATATTATGTTTATCAATATTCACAAGACCAATTAGAATCTGACAGAATCACCTAAAGTATCCAGGAAAGACTGCGATATAGATAACTTCACTTGGTGACACGATCACTCTATCTTTTGCAACTATGTCACAGCATGAACCGCAAAATACGTCTACGTTTGCACTGAATAGACGTGAAATGGGCACCTGGTCAAATCTATGATCCAATGGTGGAGCATAACTACCGAATAAACCTCATCAAATTACAAGTTTATAGAGCGACACATGCTTTGTATAGCATAGAACGATTACGAGTGTTACATTATACTTCTTTTGAAAAGATTATAAATACAAATAAAGAACATTTTTCTGGACCAAATTGTATTAATGGTAAGAAATGGCATTTATAAATTTCTTGCATGTATATAAATATACATATCAGCACAACCAAATGCTGGTATTAACTGGAATTCAATTTTTGAAGAATGTACGTACAGCTGCTGACGAATATGCAAACGAAGCCATATGAGAGTCGTCGATTTCAGAATAGAATTCTCTTGCGATGTCCGTGTCATTTTCTAAGGCGTCCCATTTATTGAAAGAGTTGGCTTTCATATAATTTTTCATGTAGTCTTCGTCATCATGGTACGTCTCATTCTCTGAATATGAAATAGCATTAGATTAATAATGAAAACCTTTGTAGAGTTGTGATATAAATCAGATATATGCATTCAATACATAGCACCTTAGATTCCATCGTCTGAGGGTATTGACGGTATTGTATTACTAATGATCTTTCAAGGTGTTGTGTTGCTTCCCCTCCACTTAATGTTTTTGAAACATTTTCGTACCATACGTAACATGCTTATCATATAATATTATCCAAGCTGTTCAGACGAAATTCAGGTTTCTATAGAGATTTCTGTGTTTTGAAATTGCTTCTTATAACACATACTTTGTCTACCCATTTATAATGATATTGAAGCATAATACTTCATTGTTGTTGTTGGTGTGGGTATTTTTGTGTTGTTTCTTCCTTTTTTGTTTTGGTTTTTCCTTCTTTGTTTTTCATTTTTGACAACCAGTCAATTTTGTTTTTTATGCATTAGTTCCTAAATATAGGTGTTGTATAGTTTTGTCTAACTGTGCAAGGCAGAATATGATTATTTATCATTTAAAGGCCTCTTAAACGGGAAGTGTGCATATTTTGACTTATGCCCGTATTTAATGGCCAAACATATGATTTCCAAGAATAATACCTGTTTGACTATAGTATTCATGTGTATTCTTTTATTAAGTCTTCAGTCAGGTTTTAAAAAACATACTTAGATTTATTGATATGACTTCGATAGAAATATTATATATACCTGCGATTTGAGTGGGTCCGGGATTTTAACTTTCTAAATATGCTTTCATTAACTATTGATTTACAATTAATGATTATTACTGCCTGGTCATTTTTCCCAATACGATTGTTAATTAAATTCTACACAGAAATATTTGTCAATTTAATGACCGTTGTTTGTTTAATATTATTTTATCAAAAACTATGCATTTATTTGGTTCCCGTGAGAATAATCTCCGATTGCTAGTTCATCTAAAAAGTCCATTACCCTGAAAACGTATTAAGCAAATTAATCCATATTTATTTTTTGACAAACTAACTTACTATAGACACCATTATTTCTATTCGAAGTCAATCATACGTCAACGTCGTCAAGTAAAACTTTTTTTTACTAGCAACATTTCTGTTTTGTTGTGGGACGATGGGAAGGGAACAAAATAAATAAAGTGTTTTTAAATCTCGAGTGATCAGTGTGTTTCTATAAATCAGGGGCCGTATTCATAAAGCATCTTAAGTATAAGTATAAGAAATTGATTATTTACTTAAGTATTACTTAGGTAAGAAATTTATTTTACTTATTAATAAGTATATTTGCTATTCATAAAACAATTAAATACGTAATTCTTGGCTTTTACTGTGGACGAAAACATTAAAAAAAAACATTAATTTCAGACAGATACAACATGAACAATTATGTTTAAAATGCTTTTATCTGAAAAACAACACTTTAATCGTACACACGACGCCATTTTATTTTCTGACTTAAGTCATTTCTTACGTATCTTACGTTTAAGCCGTTTTATGAATAGGACTTAAGGTTTTTACTTAGACTTAAGCTGAAATCACCACAAACTTAAGTAAAATCTTCAACTTAAGTCAAAACTTGTACTTAAGATGCTTTATGAATACGGCCCCAGATGTCACATTAAAGTGAATAGTATTAATCCATTGATTCTCGTATAAAATTTCCCTTTTGCCTGATATCAATAATTCTCCAGATCATTAAGTTGCTTTGGTATGTTTTGGATCGTCTGACATTTGTTTTTGATTGAGAGTACATGATGTATAGTCTAGCATAAAACCTATGTGAAGTGATCCGTAACTCGTAAACAGACCCATGCACGTTTTGATGCTGCAATCGGTGTTTTACATTGTACCACACAAAGGATTTTACAAGAGATCGATACTAATTTCTTACGTGATAAACATCAATGTCATATTAAAACTAAAACCAAAAAAACTTCTTTCAGCATTGCTATGTCCCCTTTTATATGATTTTTTTTCGCAAGTAAATTAGCTCACAGTAACTTCTGTATCAACGAAGCTAGTAAAATTCATATTCAGACAAATACACCATTTTTGTCTAAACGGATAAAATGTATACTTACATCTTATAGCATTTTCATTATTTTCGAAATTACAATTTATTTTGCTATGTGCACCAATAAACATTTGACAAGTTCCTGATAAAAACCTTACTGTGGCTAGAATTATCACTCTTAAAAGTGAAGTTCTTTTTACCCACAAAATACACAGACTACAAACATTTAATACGATTTGTGTAAACTGAAGGACTTGGAAATAAGTTTTGAAATTTTAAAATACCATATCTACATCAGTTTTGGAAGAAGATGTCGAGAATTCTCTGCAATGCATTCTCCACATTTGAGTGATTGGTTATTGCTTTTAGCCTGGTCATGTTAACATTTCCAACATAAACGTTTTGGTGTGTAATAAATAAAGAAAAAAATGAAGATATCAAGGTACATATTTTAGATATTGCATCCGGAATTCTGAGGTAAGATCTTATACGTATTGGACTTTACTGTCATATTCTATATTGTACTACTGATATACTACAGCATAAAATGTTTTCTGTGAATATCAGAAAAAAAGACATTTTAAAATTTCTAGCAAGTACTGGTAGACTAAGTATTTTACCATCTTTGTCGAAAAGCGCATGTGGTTCAAAATTCAGAACATAGGTGTCAAAATTCAGAACAAAAATTACACACACAAAATCTAAACAGGGCCGTTTCCGTCTTTTTGGAAGTGTTTCCGTCATGATGGAACGCAAGCGGCTTTCCACGAGTGCCCAAGGCGGGACCGGCCGGACCGGCGGCGACGGCCTTGCTAAAACAATGTCGTTGGCACTGGAGTTAAAAGGGGTTGAACACCAAACATGTGTATCTCAAAGTCACAATCAAGGAAAATATTCACAGGGGATTCGTATAACAAAACTGTATTAACAATGTTACTACAGATGGATGTGGTACTTGATAACATCAACATTTGCTCGAAATTCATATACAGTTACAGCAATCATATATAAAATGCTTTCTAACTGCTTGATTATGTAATGAATGCATTTTAATAAAGAAATGATACTTATATTTCGTTTAATTGATTTTATTTTAGATACATTCGCAATACTTGAAAACTGAAGGAAGCTGTCCTTAAATATCACCTAATTTTAAGAGTTTGCTTGGGTTTCTTTTGAACATTTTTCCTGTATTGCCTAAGTGTCCTATGATTATAAATCATCAATAAAACTTCAAGCTGGAATTAGTTTACGGTTCTGATATTAATTCTAGTAATATAACCTGCCTATTTTTGTTTTTAGAGGCAATATGGTAGTTTCTTTCTAAAAGTTTTTCTTTTAACTTCCAGAATACTAAAACTACATAAAAGTGTCAAATATCATCAATCAAAATGATAGGTTGTGGTGCTAACATTTGAGATACCAGCATCCAAGGATGACGACCTATTTGCAAATTAATAACAGTTATCATTGAAAGCATACAATATTATAAATACAATAATAATGCGTGTTTATTTAGTTGTTTTGAGTAGCAATATAACATCTGAACAAACACTGACAAAGAAATACATCATCATATACAGATTTTGACATCAGATATTTATGATGCCAGTTTTCAATTATTAAAGAATAGATATTTTATCTACTAAAGACAATTGTCAAAGACAGAAATATTTTGTGTCTGTATGCCTGTGACTAGCGGGAAACAAGATCTATTAAACGAGATAAACAAATAAACATAAGTCCTTGTACAAAATATTTTAACTAGCCACAGAGGCATCTTTCTGTATATTACAGAAGTAACTGAAGTAGACTGTATCAACTTAAGAAATACTATTTGTAGTTTAACTTGTTATTTATCCCACGAATAGCAGCTCAGGGTCAGGTGCTCTATGATAGTGACAGAAAATTAAACTTACTAATAATAACTTTTTAACTTTGTTTCTCCATTTTCCATGTTTACTTTAAGCACTAGGCTTACCTCCTCTGGGCCATTTGCTTGAAAACAATAACTGGAAAGACGTCATACGCACAATGATGCGTAATGAATTTACCTTTAAACAATAATAACACTTGGTATTTATAAAATTGTGAAATTTTGTTACTGTTCACTGGACTGACTGCATTTGAAAAAAAGAAATAAAATATTCAGATACAAATACTGCTGTAGTATTAACTTTCACTTGAGCAAATCGTTCTAACACGTTTATAATGTGATAAAAAGCTTACTCATTTTAATAAAAAGAAATATAAATGTGTTTTTATATATTTAACAGCGACTGCATTTTAATATATATATTCTAAAAGAGGTGACTGTTCTAGAGGTCAAAACGCTAAGTAAGCCAGAGATATATGAGACACGCAAAGAGATACGTGCATTTTATTAAACGATGAAAAGGACAGCGTGCGTTGTAATTCAGCGTTAGTACATTTTCTATTCAAATGTTAGTATCACGGTTTTGTCGTTCCAGAAATCTAAAACCTTTCACTTTACTGAAAAGTGGTCTCGAAATCAGTTGACATACTTTCCAATCGTTCTTCGATATCAAGATGAAATAAAATTAATTTAACTTTCTTTGATGTATCTTTATAAAATATTTATATCGATTAAACGTCAATTAATTTTTCTGTCCATTGCTGAAAGGCTTGTTAACTGACGATTAATTGAAGACAAGTGTAAAATGTTTATTTAGACAATACAAAGCAAATACATTTTCATTGAATTTAAGATCATATTTTCCTTCAATATATTTCTTGTCAATATTTTAAACGAATGCAATTATTGCGCTTGACTTAACCAAACAGTGTCACACACATTCAGAGCTAAGTGTTCTGTTACGGAAATATTATCAGCGGTATGTCATTGAGGAGAAAGCATATAACACTTAAGATGCATCCGACTGATAATCCGAAAATTGCAAAACTATATCAGAAAAAAATTATACACTTTGAGGGAAATAGATAATATGCAATAGCTGTCTTTCAGTGAGGTAACCTGGAAAATTCGATATTGTGCGAGATTGATAACATTTTATCCAGGTCAATAAATTCATGTACCGTCGAACTTTAAGGGCAATAATAAATGTGTTACTAAATCCTAGAGGGTTTAGATTGCAACAGTGTGCAACAAATGGTAGTTTCTACAACATGGTCTAAAATTGTATACGACGTCATATAGCATAACGTCACTGCGTTATGACATCATTTCAGATTGTTTATGTGTTTTGATTCCGCCTTCTAGTAAATATAATCTTCTTAACTATTCATGTTCACATCAATGGAAATGACAATGATATACTAGATTTAATAATAATAATAGTAATATTTAAACCATTTAAACAATTACTGTGATTCTTAAACAAAGTATTTACGACATAAATTACAACACAATACACAAACCACTGAATACAGAACCAAAGTTGGATGGATGTATTCCAGGATAACAGTGATATATTTGCATACAGACCCGTCCAAACATTTGCAAGCACAAAGAATAATTCTGATACCATTGCCTATGCAAACATGTAATTTTGAAATATTATATGTAGGGATGTTTTATTTTCCTCTGGCCACTCATATAGAGATATTCTTTCAGTATACAGAACTTTTTCTTTGAACTGTACAATTTTTTATTTATTTTTATTTCATTTTAGAAGTATTACTAATAAATTGCCATGAAAAAGACCTTTTCTGATTAAATTTTATGAAAAATCGCTTAATTTGTGAAGCATTTAAATTTTCCAGAACTCTAAGAACGTGGTTATTTCTAGCCATTTCTGGGTATTCTGAATCACTATTACTGTTATTCATTTCTACTGGTAGGTGTCTACCTACGGAGACAAGTTTGGTGTAATGAGCTTTGGAATGTTATTGCAACTATCATTTAATATAATCGTACAGAGCACATATCTTAAATGAAAACAACAGGAGTCTAAATTTACATTTATACTTTCATCAATGAAACAATCCATTACTCAATGTAACACAGGGAGGTATGCAAAATGGCTCAGACTTAAATACTGATTTGAATTTAACGCATTTTCAAATACACGAGGTAATATTGGTGATTTTGTAAGAGTGACGAATGCGAACTGAGACCCAGGTTTGTAAATAAACTTATAGTTGGTACAGAACATAACAGAAAATCAAAGACCTGAAGGGCCTGAGTCGGCTAATGATTGATGTACTGACAGTATAGTCTACCAGTTTCAGTTTGTTTTTAGTTTTTTTTCTTAAAATTTCATAACACAGCTAGATATTTACCCAAAATATTATATCCGGATACGATTACACTTTTCTCTAGTTTCAACAATATATTTTACAAATTGTGATGAAACGAAGACATTTAGCAGCAATTGGCAGTATCTGACATTGAAGTTTACGGTTAAATTACCTCTTATTTAAATCTTTTCATAAAAAAGTTGTTTCGTTTCGTGAAAGCAGCCCAACATAGACGATCTACTTTCGATTTCAAAAACTACAAGAAAATACAATTTAATGTTTCGCCGATTTGTTTATTTCTCGAAAAATAAGAATAAAAATCATTTTTAATATCAGTAGTAATTAAACAAACCAGTAAGAGCTTTTTCTTCCGATAATTTATCCGTTTACTGACTGCAAAATTCAACCCACGCAAAGTTTATAGAAATCATACGATGCGTGTTTACGTTCAATGTGGGAGAATTAAGGCTGATCGGCTATGTTACCTAACGCATCCAGACGATTCAGATTTTGTTTTTAAAAAAGCATTGTGTGCGTTTCTGTAATTTCATATACGTTTTTATACGCTTGGAAATTATTAGACATGCGTATTTGCATTATTTCTATACGTAATTTACGCTAATACGCATCTTATCTGGAGCCATGTGGAACTATTTTTTGTCTTTCGCTGGATGTTACCCAAGCTTTGTAAGCCTGCGCAATTCTTAAAATGCACATTTATGCTTAATGAGTTACATTCGAGTATTGCACAATTACAAGTCATAAATATGACAGATTACATCGTATATTGGTCATAGCAAAGGGAATTGACACAACTTAACTTCATTCATGCAGTGAACTGTTTGAAGTTTGAGAAATCTAATGGAACTACATCCCTTCACGTGTTATTAGGTCCATTTAGAGAATCGCTGAACAGCAAGGACTCGTCAAAAGGCTTTCAGCCTATAGCCGACTCAAAAATGTTATTCGGAATACCTGAATACTAACAAGCTTTGACATGTTAGAAATAAACAAACATTTGGTATAGAACATAAAAGAACAACTATGGAGATTCAGAATACCCCAGAACTAATGATTTTAATTGAAAATCAGTAACAGTTTTATCACAAAAATTTCAAAATTTATATGCATAAAGTATGATAGGTATACAATGCATCTACTTTCCATGTTTTATTTATTTGCGTACATATCTGACAATAAACTAAACGTCTCTTGAACAGGGTAGCTTTAAATTTTCTCGACCATAATAACCCTCCTGAATGAAATTGTATATGACATTTTTAGTTTGTTGGGTATTTTTCATATTTATTTAATTCTTATAGTGTTTTTTGTTTTATTATTTTGCTTGAAAACAAAATAAAAGTTATTATTATCAACCTATGGTTGTTTAAAGTCCACAAATAATTGATATATAAAAAAGTAACATCTTACACTTTTCTTTCGAAATACACCTGTAAAACGTTTGGAATGACACGCATTTTAGACTGATTCGAAATATCCAGAATAGAAAAAATGGAAACTTCACATGTGGCTCAACACGACAAAAAAGAAAATGTTGCAGGCTCGGTTTGATTGAGCCTGTTGATGGACGGTAGTGGAAATTCATGCTACCGTCCACGCTCTCTAGCTCCGGGCCCCGGGTTGAGCAGAACTCAACATTTGCACATGCTACCGTCCACGCCCTCTAGCCCCCGGTTAAGCAGAAGTCAACATTTACACATTAACACGTATCAAAATCTTTGTAATTATATTGCTAATGTGCCAGTAATTGATGCATCTTTGAAATCAATCTATATTTCTTTACTTCATTTTAGTTAAGCAGATCAATAAATGTATAAACACGTTCGTTAGATATTTGATAATTCTTTATTTCATAACGGCCGCTCAGTAATATAAGCGGATACGTAACTGATTACGAGATTTTATCAATATGGTCAAAGGACGCCTTAGTTTAAATGTGATTTTGACATTGTGACATTTCCTTTTGTATTTGTACTAATATTGACAATGGCTTCATGAAATGCATGGACGATTAAATACAATGTAGATCGCACATAACAGTACCATGAGCAATGTTCGTGAAGTTGTATAAAAAAATAAGGATATTGTTGAAACCGTAATATTCCCAATCAGAAAACAAATATTTTATAGAATGAAGTAGAATAATTTCCCTGATAGAAGGTTATGCATACATACTTGTCTTTCAAACCTATAAGTCGCAGTGAATTAAAATCATTTCAGCAATCCATCAGTTCGTAAAATTGCAAACAATTATGCTAGATAAATATTTTCTTTGAAAGAAAATGTATTATGTCAACAAATTTTCTTGTTTTTTGTTCTAATAGATCACCCGAGACTTTAAGGACGTGTACTGCAGTTTTGGGTAAAAAATTTCCCAATAATAGAAAAATTTGTTCAAACTTTGTTTATGAACAAAGTGTCATTTTAGAAACAGAATTATGAAAAAAATCGAAGGTCACCATGCTTGTTCAGGAGTTATCTTCCCTTAAATATGCATATTTGAAATCCAGTTTTAACCAAGTTTAAGGGCAGATAACTCATAATCAAGCACGGTGACCTATGATTGTTTTTGCATTTTTCTGTTTCAAACATGAAAAACAGTGTTCATATACAAAGTTTGAACAAATTCTATTTTTGGGAAATTTTTGCCCCTTCTCTCATACAAGAAACTACAGCAAGTGTCTTTAATAGCTGAAAATTCGCATTCTGACGTACGATTCCGCTAGTGTGACAAAAGGAAAGAAACACACATTTCGAATATTATTTCAGCAAATATCGAAATACCATTCACTTAAAATGACATTCTCAATTCTTAATCATAAAACCCCTGAAACAATTTAACACATCATAATTATTGAGTTCTTATTTATACGGTCGTTAGGGATAACATAATTGAGGAAACTGACACGGGATCAAACATTCTTTGAAAGGCAAAATTAATAATTACCGGTCCTTAATTCCATATTTGCCATCAGTAATTGAGTTTATCACAAAAAAAGAAAATCAATAATAACATACTAAAATAAGGTGCGTTATCAATTAATTACAAAAACTCATATGGAATATATTCAATGAGACAGAAAATAAGAGTATCTGCTATGGATGGGTATATGTCAAGAATACGATGCTTCGGAAAATAGGACTCGTCAATAGGTTTGAAAATTAGAACACCTATAATGTTGTGAATTGTATGCTCTCTCAGGTTCTATTAATTAGTATTTCAAGTTGCACTAAAATATTAAATGAGTCATATAGAACTTGGAGTTCAAACAGTGGCACTCAACGCCTTGACAAAAAAAAGAGATTTCTGTACAATAAAATTGACTTTAGCTAATTGACCGATAATTACCTGAATAAGGTATCGTATAAAAATCATTTCTGTAATTTTTGTTACTTTAATCTGAGTTTCGTTTTCTGTTGTTTTTGTTGTTGTTTTTTTGTGTTTTTTGGTGGGGGGGGGTGTGGGGTGGGGGGGTGTTGTTGGGGTTTTTAAGATCACTTGATAGACTAAACGAATGTTAAGGAGGTAGGTTACCTTGATATTTGCAAGTGCGCATGTCCAACCGGAAGCTAACGTGACGATTTATGACGACGTTTACGACAAACTAAATGTGTTTGTATATCCATTCTTCTGGAAATAAATCTTGAACCTGCCTCCGATCTTATGTTTAATAGTTTAATAATGCAGAAATAACGAATGAATTGCCGCAGAAACGCTTCAAAACTTTGTTTCCTTAAAATGACGTCATTGACGTCATGACGTTACGTGTCAGTTACCGCGCAAAATTAATAGCTTTTATTTTGAAAGTACGTTATTCTGTGCTTTTTCTTTATTTGAACTATTTTTAAACAGCCATTATTTGCTAAAATACTTTTTATTAGTCTTTTGCTCTGAAAAATGATCAATATTTTGCTTCTTTTATGTAATTATATTGAAATGTTATGCGGAATGTAAGAAAATGGATGATGGTAACTGATGTGATTGCGAATATAGTTGGCTGAAAGGTAACTTATTACGGTCATTTACAAATAAAAATTGGGCAGTTTGATTTGTTATACCTATTTCCCAGTTTCCGTTGATAATTTGTTACTTAAATACTAAAACTAAGCTCTAAAATTGTTCAAATTTCAGTATAAAACTGTGGAGTCTTGAATTAAATTGATGTTACCATGGAAACGAAGCCCGTGACTAATGTCTAATTGTAAAATTCAAAAGCGTTGACACTGGTCTATTTAAGGAACACAGCTTCGGCTTTTTATTTTCATTTCAACAATATCCATGAGAATAATAGCAGCATGCAGAACGATTTTTCAATAAAAATGTCAGACGACGGGCACTGCTGTAAGTATTTTAAGCTGTGAAATTTGTTAAATTAACTGCAATTCATACGAAAATATTACTAACGTTAGAAATTAGATGTTTTAAAGCTACATTAACAAGAAAGATAATTTTATATGATATTTTTTATAAGAAATAACGATAAAAAGCAACATATAAGCTATTTTAAACATCTCTGTTGCCATGGTTACTCTAAACTTTAAGAAAAACATAGTACCATGTAAAGTTCTTGGTATTTTGCTAATCATATTACCCAAATATTCCATGTTGGTCAATAACAGAATGGCACTGAAGCCGTTTTCATACATAATTGTTGAAAAATGAGAGAAAATGTGTTACCATGGAAACACGAGCCCCGCGACATATACATTTTAAGCTTTTATTAGAAAGCTAATGCGCATACTAATAAAACTATTAATTATGCAGACTTCTACGGATAACAATGAAACCAAAATACACTGAAAAGTGTTAAATATCCGTATTTTCCTTCTTCTTTCTATATAAAATACCTTAAGAGGGTCATGTACTTCAAACCTGGATAAAAATTGTACTTTAAGGGACAGAGATAAACGGAACTGAGATTGTAGCAGTTAAAACATTAAATTACAAGAAACACAAAAAATCACTGCGGTTCAACTAATTTGAATTTACCCTGGTAACAAGGTAACCTACCTCCTTAAAAGAGAGCCTACTATTAAAATGAAAAAGATAATGGATACTTAAGCGAATAAAATGTTTTACCCATAGGCCTACACTGTTTTAAACTATCTTAAAATGTGAGATCAAGAATAATTCATGCCCTAGTCAGGAATCGAACCCGGGCTCCCGCGGCAATAAAAACTTTTACATAGTCTTGACAATACACCACAGAGGAATACGTAGTTTACGAGCTTTATAATTAAGACAGTTTATCCCCTGTACCCCTTCACAAACGCTTTTCAATTTTAAATGAAAAAAATAGTAAAACCATTTATAGCTTCATTTATATATTTATTCTTGACCCTTTCTTTCATGATGTTTGTTAAATATAAATAGCTTTTTATCACATTTTTTAACTTGGAACACGACGTACTTCATGTCCATATATGCTTGATTTGCTTACATCATCGGAAAATAAAGTAAGCATGTCGTGGACAGCGCAGTTCTTAATTCCCTCGACAATAATAAGCATGTAGGTTTTAGTTAATATATAGTTTTCATTTGAGTGATAATTAAATCCAAATTATAGTCATCGAATTCATATTTTTCGTCTATTGTGTGTAGAGCGACTACCAAATAAAAATAAACGAAATCATTACCAACAAGAACATCAAATATAGTTATTCTGCAAAACATACCTTCTTCCCATTCCCTCATCTGATCACTAATGAAATCATCATAGAGAATGTCTCTGTCGTCCAGTTCGAAATAGTCTGAAATATTTTCGAACGGTCCTCTATGCATTCTACTTCTCTTTAAGGGGTTCAGATTACAAATAGTAACGCTTGGAAACATAAGGTTCGGGACCGCTTCCACCTCTATCTTCACTTCAACAGGGTAACTGCAAATTAATAACAATCAAAACACATTTGCTTGATAAAAAGTATCACTTCAACAGGAAACAACTGCAAATTTATTACGTTCAAACACATAACCTAAATATTAATATTAAATCAAGTGACTATACTCTGAAAAACGGCGTTAAACCCAAAACAAAACAAAAACCAAAAACAAGACTATTAATGCTATATTTCTGTAAAACAATAATGGTTTGAGGCGCGACAATCAAAATCTGGTAATCACTTATGAATTTGAAAACACGATGATAATTTATTATACGCTATACTTCTGCAAAACAATAATGGTTTGAGGCGCGACAATCCGTTATCAAATTAAAATGTGGTAGTTGAAAACAGGATGATAATTTACTATATGCTATACTTCAGTGAAACAAAAATGATTTGAGGCGCGACAATCCGCTCTTAAAGTGAAATCTGGGAGATCACTTATGAATTTACAGAGTATGATAATTTAACATTAAAATAAGCTTTTGCAAAATATTTCAGTTTTGAAGTATATTGAATTTTATATACGTTCAATCTTATGATTAGTAATACATGATTTACCTTAAGTATTTCTGAAACAGCCATACACACTGTATTATAAGCCACGTCAACATCGTCAGACATGCCGCAACCCATAAAATCCTCTTGCACCAGTTTGATGCTTTATGTATTCTTGTCAATGCAGAGAAGCTTGTCTCAGAGCAAAAGTCATCATAAATCTGTTTCGCACTTCTTTGTCTCCATCTGTCCGCCGCTAGTTTACCGGCTTTTGCGTCTGGTATTGAGACAGTGTATTTTAAGACATTAGGCATGGTCAGATTTCAACATTGTACAAAGTATTTCATTCTTTATTTCTAAGGTGTCAAAATTAAAAACTGTCCAATGCTAATAGAAATAAACCGTACACGTTAAAATTGTTGATTTATAATGATTTGATACTAAAACCTGTTAATTTACAGAAATGTACGTTTGTACTCTGATCTAGTCGTTGGACTGCGTTCAGCATATGTTTGTACTTTACAATGGTTTGCTTTACGCAGACGTGTTGCATTTCTAGATATAAATTTCTGTATGCTGGGAACAAATCCTTTGAAAGTTAACAGGTAATGGCTGGAAAACACTTTAATTATAATGTACAGTACTGCACAGAATAGACCGTTTTGAAAATGTTCAAAGGGTCAAATCCTTAATAAGACAGGTATATTTATGCTTTATTCGCATTCACAATTTCTTTTTATGATGAGGCTCTTCCATTAAGTTTGAGCAATACATCTGAAAATCTTCAAGGTTTAGAATCAGACTTTCAATTCGTCTGCTGTATTAAATGTCGAAAAACACAAATGGTCATAACTTCTTAACCGGATATAGTCTTGCCATTCACTGGCTATACACAGTTTAAAAAATGGTTTCTATCGTTGAATAACAAAATGGTCTGTTTAACTCTTGACCCAGTTTTATAAGGGAACTGACAATGAAATGATCCTAAATGAAGAAAAAAATGCAACTTATAATCGGACTTACTGCACAATTATACGTTTCGGTAGGTTTGGACTAAATGTTTGTGGAAGTAGTTAACAATACAAGGATTCTAAGACGTCAAACAAACAAGGCTTTGGCAATATGGCTTTAACTAGGCTATAACACCTTAAATGAAATTGTGGGTATGAAAACATATTTAGTTTCTCATTAGTCTTTGAGTAAACAGTCAAATTATAGGACTTCTAGTGTTGAGGGTGAAAGACAAAAAGCAAGCTATTTTGAGTGTTAATAAGGTTCACATAAAACGCGGACATGATTTCAATCCAAATGTGAAATAACCCTTTTTTCATTGACAGCAAATAAATTAATTATATATACACAATAAAACACTTTTGTACTCCAGATTTTTATTTTTACTTGATGTACTGATGTTGTTGCCTCTGTCATTTTTTAAGAATACATTTCATTTAATCATTGAAAACCAACGCTAACGGAAACGTTAGAAGATTTTAAAGTCATCAAGAACAAAATTGAAAATATACTTTGATTATAGCCTTTAATAATTTGTGAATACCATTTTGACGATCTGTTATTTTTCACATCTATGCATTTATCAATTTTTTACATCTGACACTTTTTTTGCAGCTCATACACACCATACAGAAATAAGTAAAATGATCATAGAATACAAACAGAACGTTTACTTTTAAATGCATTTTTTTATCACAAAATATACAAGTAGTGAAGCAATCTTAAACCGTCTTGTATCAAAAGTACGTACTTAAGTGATTTAGTGCATGAGTTTGACCGCCTCGGTAGCCTAGTGTTAGAACCCCCGCATCGAGTCCGGCAGCCCTAACCGCTAGTAGCTTTCTCGATTGGCGCTCGGAATTAAGAGGATAGTACTATGACTGGTCAGCTCGGTGTCAGTATAAAGTGACTTGGTATCATTTAACGTGTCTACGGCGTGATATTTCGGAGAGGCAGCAGTATAAAGCATTTTGCTCACTGCTACAAGCAGTCACCGTCATTTATATTACTGAACAAGTGCTGAAAACGACGCTAAACCCAAAGACAGACACGCTGAATGCATGAGTTCATAGTCTCAGTAGATTGAAGTGACTTATTTATTTTACGGATAATAGCAATCAAAACAGAAAGAAAACAATTTCATACCTGGACAGTCCGGTGAAACTTTCATTTTCTCAAGAATATCATGTATTGATCCAGGTGGTTGTGATTTTTCCTTCGGAGAATTTCCTGAAATGTCTATTGCCAAATCATTATTTTTGTTAGAGTTGAGCCTTTGCAGAGGCATCAGTGGTTTCACGCTTATCTTCTTCACTTCTTTTTCTTTAGGAGTTTTTGTCTGTGTTGTCCGCCCTTTCATCTTTGTGTCTGGAAAATATTTATATTTTGGAAGCCCGGTATATATTACACGATATTTGAAAATGGTCACGTGTATTTACTTTTGATAAAAATCTAATGCTTTCACTAACTAAACATTACGTTGTTTAACATGAAGGATTGTCGTTTCTTTTAAAATTGCCTCACAATTAACTTTCCCTCAAAACAGCAAATGTCCTCTGTGGTATATTTTCTCATATACTTTATTACATTTTTACATGACATTTGCATTTTTTTCTGATAATTATCTTGACACTGTTATTTAAAAAATGCAATACCATCCGTAAATAAATCTCTAATTTGATGAAAACAATACATATTCAAACCTTTAAACAAGATGTTGCAAATTTAATGTATTTAACTGAAAAAATTAATTGCACCAATTGTTATGAGTAAAGTCGCAATATGTGTATTAACGGCATTGCCATTTACATGTACGTCTTTTTCAAACTAATATTCTCAATCGTATAATCTGCTCATTGCTACAGTTCTCTTCTGTTTCTTCTTTCTTTTCAATTGATGTTTTATCAAAACTTTCCGGTTCAAAATCCTTGTCTGAAAATTTTACAAATAAACCGCTACTTACTATTTGAACTCATTTTCTGATTTTCCGCTCTAAAATTGTTCCAACGACTATCAGACAGATCATCAAACTCTAATCGTGTACCAGTGAATGCTTTTTTTTCCAATCTCACTTGTCGTCATAAATTGGTTTGAAAAACACTGATCGATATCAAATGCGTCACTGAAACAAATCGTGACTCGTAATTAATGAACTTGCTATATTTAAGACAATGTTGTGATAGAATATGGCCAAATAATCAATTAAACATAATTTACTAGACATTTCCCATTGGATTTATAATTATTAAGTTTTTCAGTATCAAACTCTCTGATTAATTTCTCCTCTTTGTCCATCGTAAGTTATTGATATCGGACGTTCTGAAACATTGTCTCCTCAAAGTGAATATTTAATGAAACAGTGTCATTCATTCTTCCTTTAGTAAATGTTATTAACGTTTCGATGAATTTTCACAATAAGAAACGGTTTATTTTGATCCATACTACGGATTATGTGCAAACCGACAAGGAAAAAATAAAGTCCAGGATATTTCTTAACTTTTATGAAAGCTTATAGTTTCATTGATAATGATGCAGTTACTATAATAAACCGTTAAAATGACTTGTATATTTCAATAATTCTATATGATAGAGTTTTCAAATACGGACGTTAAGGTTTTAGACCCATGATGACAATCGACAAATTACGTTTTCTCCGTGCATGATTTTGGCATTCTTCGGTTTTTACGGAAAGACAAAGACATACTGGCGGTAACAATTTGTCAAAAAAAAGTGCGCTTGCCATTAAAGGAAAACTGTATTCAAATGTACCAAAGCTTTCTCAGAACATCATTTAATGCCAGCAACATTAAACAGCAGGAAGCCCGTGACAAAACGAGCTTCCCAACCTTAAAATTGAAGTTGATTGAACAGCGAGACATGTAGATCAAAAAATTACATTGATAAACCCATACCGGTTTTAAACGTGTTGTCCCTCAATTATAGTTTCAATCTCTAAAAAGTTCAACCTTATATATCGATATATTGACAGAGAATTTCGTATGAAATACACAAACTGAAACACGTTTAGTCTGTTCATACACAATAGATGTTATCCTACAAAAGACTGAAAATTTAGCGAGGCTGTCAATGAGAAAGCATTAACAATTCTTCATCCAGTTAACGCAAAACACCTTCGATAAATATTTGAATTGCATTGGGTTTCTATTGGTACCATTAGACCTATAATTTGAAGAAGTAATTAGCCAAAACTATATAATCAATTGAGTCTTTACAATTGATCACCGTAAATTCTGATCTGTATTTGTTTGTATGCTAGCATTGTTTTGAATCACGCGGTGAAATCTGGCAATACATAATATTACATTTTGCCCTTCACAGTCAAAGATCATATAACCACGTTGTACTGGTTTAGTAGAGACGTTTTTGTAGATCAACACTCGAATAATTTTCAGTAATATAAACATCACCATCATGTGAATACTACTCGCTTTGTAATGCTTTGACAGTGCTGAAAATATCTAACGACAGTCATTGTTTAAAACTTAACAAGAAGGATGTTTCGTAATGATAGGGTGCAATCAATGAACTCATTAAGAGAGGATGTCTATGACTCACCACAGTCTTATATTTCTGTAGAGTCCCGTTAAATCGACCGAACTTAAGACCAGAAATTCTGGTTACGATCAAAGAGCCTTTGGTTTTGATATATATTTAACCATTTTGTTGGCCTTGGTATCTCATTCAAATCGGGGAATACTTAAGTAATTCCTTCTGTTAAAACTGCATGTCCAATAAGTAAATGATGTAAAACGAGTTCTCTTCATATAACTAAAACTATCAAAATACTTGTCAATACACTCGGATATGATCTTTGACTTTAGTCTGCCTTATTTCCTTGTAACAGTTGTACTTACAACAGAAAAGCATGTTGTTTACTTCAAAGACACTGGATCAGAGGAAATGAAATGAAGTACACTTTAAATCTAATTCATTAGCTTACACGTGTGAATGTCAAATGCTAAATCAAATACAAAACGTAAAAAAAGTGCGACAGAGATCAAAAGGACGTGTTGCCTTGAGTAGTCAATGTTTAACTACTTTCATTAAAGGTGACACAATTATGTCAAACAATTAAGGCCTGCATCAAACAATGTTTTCTAACTTCCATCATTCAATACCAGTGGTATGAATTATTTCAAAGGCAAAACCTACCTTTGTCAAGAAACGTTAAACAGTTAAAACAGCTTCTAATTTTTGCCCTGCGGTATAGAATCCTTCGGGTAGCACACTATCATTTCAGAATTCTTATAACTATCATTTACAGATATGCATCAAGAATACTGAGTGCTATTAAGCAGGTAAGTTACCTTGTTACCAGGGTAAATTCAAATTAGTTGAACCGCAGTGATTTTTTGTATTTTGTGTAATTTAATGTTTTAACAGCTACAATCTCAGTTCCGTTTATCTCTGTCCCTTCAAGTACAATTTTGATCCAGGTTTGAAGTACATGACCCTCTTAAGGTATTTTATATAGAAAGAAGAAGGAAAATACGGATATTTAACACTTTTCAGTGTATTTTGGTTTCATTATTATCCGTAGAAGTCTGCATAATTAATAGCTTTACTAGTATGCGCATTAGCTTTCTAATAAAAGCTTAAAATGTATATGTCGCGGGGCTCGTGTTTCCATGGTAACGCAATTTCTCTCATTTTTCAACAATTATGTATGAAAACGGGTTTTTCGACGGCTTCAGTGCCATTCTGTTATTGACCAACATGGAATATTTGGGTAATATGATTAGCAAAATACCAAGAACTTTAAATGGTAGTATGTTTTTCTTAAAGTTTAGAGTAACCATAGCAACAGAGATGTTTAAAATGGCTTATATGTTGCTTTTTTATCATAATTTCTGATAAAAAATATTATATAAAAATTATCTTTCTTGTTAATGTAGCTTTAAAACATCTTATTTCTAACGTTAGTAATATTTTCGTATGAACGGCAGTTAATTTAACAAATTTCACAGCTTAAAATACTTACAGCAGTGCCCGTCGTCTGACATTTTTATTGAAAAATCGTTCTGCATGCTGCTATTATTCTCATGGATATTGTTGAAATGAAAATAAAAAGCCGAAGCTGTGTTCCTTAAATAGACCAGTGTCAACGCTTTTGAATCTTACAATCAGACATATAGGTCACGGGCTTCGTTTCCATGGTAACATCAATTTAATTCAAGACACCACAATTTTATACTGAAATTTAAACAATTTTAGAGCTTAGTTTTAGTATTTAAGTAACAAATTATCAACGGAAACTGGGAAATATGTATAACAAATCAAACTGCCCAATTTTTATTTGTAAATGACCGTAACAAGTTACCTTTCAGCCAACTATATTCCCAATCACGTCAGTTACCATCATCCATTTTCTTACATTCCGCGTAACATTTCGATATAATCACATAAAAGAAGCAAAATATTGATCATTTTTCATAGCAAAAGACTTATAAAAAGTATTTCAGCAAATAATGACTGTTTAAAAATAGTTCAAATAAAGAAAAAGCACAGAATAACGTACTTTCAAAATAAAAGCTATTAATTTTGCGCGGTAACCGACACGTAACGTCATGACGTCAATGACGTCATTTTAAAGCAACAATGTTTTGAAGCGTTTCTGCGGCAATTCATTCATTATTTCTGCATGATTAAACCATTAAAAATAAGATCGGAGGCAGGTTCAAGATTTATTTCCAGAAGAATGGATATACAAACACATTTGTTTGTCGTAAACGTCGTCGTAAATCTTCACGTTAGCTTCTAGTTGGACATGCGCACTTACAAATATCAAGGTAACCTACCTCCTTAAAACAGTCGCATGATCTAAGATGTTGTATTCGACTCGGGCGGACTTTGTGTGAACCAATTCAGGACCGATAAAATCAGCGAAATCAGAATACAACATTCCAGATCAAGCAATTATTGTAATTTCCCTTTTATTACGTACCTCCATGACAGATATATAATTATGAACCGTTTATAAATTGGCGTACAATAAGTTTATGTTCAACATGTTTAATCTGATTATTTATATAGCTCACATTTCACCTCTATGTTAAGTTTTGTGCATATACCAGTCTCCTCAAAGACGTATGTTTGTATCATGTAATGTTGCTGTGCATGATCGTTATATACTTCAACTTCTACTTTACTATGATACTTTTATCAGCTTTCAGAACGACCTGTGTTTGAATCATTTTATATTGCTGTGCTTCATTGTTATATACTGCACATTCTACTTACTGTTATACGTCTTTCGGCTTTCAGAAAGACTTCTGTTTGTATCAATATTAAAAAATTTTGTTGTTGTACATGACGATTATATATAGTTACCTATTTTGACACTTCCATGAGCCTTCAGAATGACGTATATTTGTATCATTTTATGTTGCGGTACATGATCCTTCAACTTTATTGTTATACTTCACTCAGCTTTCAGTAAGACTTATGTTTATATCATTTTATGTTGTTTTACACCATGTATATATACTACCCCTTTTACCTTATAGTTACACTTGCATCAGTATTTGAAGAGATAGGACATTGTATAAGTTAGTGTCATACATATAGACATAGTTCCAGTGCTTTTTATTGCAAATGGGCTAAAGTGATTATGATAAGCACATGCAAGTAATTTTATCTGCATTTTTACCCAGATTTTACCCATCGAGTAGGCTTTACAGTATAGAATATTATAAGTGTATAACATAATTATATAACAATAAAAAAAGTATTTCTTTTAACTATAACACATATCATTTTGCCTTGGTGTTTTAAAATGAAATGTGTGGCCGATAGGTGTTGTAAAACAACAGGTAAATTATAAAATTAGCCAAATTTTATATTTTCATTACCCGTAACAATTTTAAGTTCCGAGTAGTATTCATTTAATCATAGTTGTCAAAAAACAAACATAACAATGCGTTTTATGTTGCGACAGTAAGAAAATATTGTCTGACAGAAATGCTACAATATATGCTTAACAAAACTTCAAACGCAACACTAAGTT
The DNA here is from genome assembly GCF_021730395.1 of Mercenaria mercenaria. Classification (NCBI taxonomy): domain Eukaryota; kingdom Metazoa; phylum Mollusca; class Bivalvia; order Venerida; family Veneridae; genus Mercenaria; species Mercenaria mercenaria. The sequence continues at coordinate 44,514,484 of NC_069376.1, read as the reverse complement.
GTTGCAAATATCTTTTATTCTATGTACTAGGCACTTTTGAAATTTTACATACATTTCAAAAGATCCATTTTGAAACCAACACGTAAAACTTACAGCAAATTTGACCTATGCAGTCATATAGCTAATTAATCTTAATACCTCAATCCATTTTGAAAACACCGCCAGATTATTTTGAAAATACGTTTTTGGTTGCGGGTTTATCCCGCTTCCAAAGTTAAGTGCAATTCTGACAATCATGTAGCATCTTTATTTGATTTCAAATCACATCCAAAGCAATTTGTTCATGTGCTACACGAAGTAGTCGCATTCATGAACAATGCGGATGAATTATCAATGATCAAGCAGTTCTTATTCATCCTCTATCCATTCACACTGGCCATTTAGATTATATAAGATCTGTCAATGATTAGGTATTCCAGTCCATGGTTACATCACTGACTTCCAGATGTTCATGTAATGTCAGGCAGAGTTAATCTTGGATATGAGGCACACTAGTATTTGTTTATTATACATGTATACTTATAGATTGGCATTTAAATTGAAAATAACTCTAGCAAAACCCGCAACCACCAGACATCTCAAGGCTTTGATTATAGATGTATTACATTTATTTGAGTAACTCGCTCACATTGCATTTGTAAGTTCTGGTAATCTTAAATATTTGTTTCAAACTGAAAGTTTGAAATTGAAATGTGAGCTTATTATTCCGACAAGAATATCTGCTCAAAGTAAATAATATGTTTAGTCAATATAGCTAAAACAATTTCTAACACCTTCATAGACAATGTTAACTTTCCCTCCCTGCTTGCAAAGATATTTTCAATTTCCATGTATTACCAAAACAACCTGGTGCAAATTTCAAATTGAGTGCGTGACGCCACCTATGACGTCAAGTTAATGTGTGTCGTCACTGACAATCCAAATAAACAGTAACTTTTGTTGTTTTGCTCAAACTAAAACAACAAATACATATGTTTTTAAAATATTATTAAAGGGCACTGGACTCCTGATTTTGTCTAAAAATGATCTTTCTTTAAGGTTGAAGCTTTGCAAACTAACACGAAAATGTTTGGAAACTTTTAATTACCGAGACAACCCGGGTTCGATTCCCGACTCCAGGCCCGTAGCCAGAGGTAAAAAAAAATAGGGAGGCATTTGGTAGGGGGGCTGGGGGCATGCTCCCCTTGATTTTTTTTCGAGGGTGCCATTTCGTGCGTTTTTCTGCATTTCAAACATGTTTTTGTTACTTTTAAGATACCGATTTCGGAAAAAAATAAATGACGTTAAAAAGAATTCGCGTACATTTTAATTCATATAGTTAATATAGATCTACAGAAAAATAAGAGTTTGGAAATAGCCAACGTATTTGCGATTATTGTCACTCTAAAACGCTAATTTAAAGGCTTATGGTCATGTTTGCTTGGTTCTTACATCTTCAGTTGAGTAAATGTATATATGTTCATGTATAAATTTTTTAGCATGGCTGACGTGAAACGAAAATTTGATCAATGATCAAGCAGTTCTTATTCATCCTCTATCCATTCACACTGGCCATTTAGATTATATAAGATCTGTCAATGATTAGGTATTCCAGTCCATGGTTACATCACTGACTTCCAGATGTTCATGTAATGTCAGGCAGAGTTTATCTTGGATATGAGGCACACTAGTATTTGTTTATTATACATGTATACTTATAGATTGGCATTTAAATTGAAAATAACTCTAGCAAAACCCGCAACCACCAGACATCTCAAGGCTTTGATTATAGATGTATTACATTTATTTGAGTAACTCGCTCACATTGCATTTGTAAGTTCTGGTAATCTTAAATATTTGTTTCAAACTGAAAGTTTGAAATTGAAATGTGAGCTTATTATTCCGACAAGAATATCTGCTCAAGTAAATAATATGTTTAGTCAATATAGCTAAAACAATTTCTAACACCTTCATAGACAATGTTAACTTTCCCTCCCTGCTTGCAAAGATATTTTCAATTTCCATGTATTACCAAAACAACCTGGTGCAAATTTCAAATTGAGTGCGTGACGCCACCTATGACGTCAAGTTAATGTGTGTCGTCACTGACAATCCAAATAAACAGTAACTTTTGTTGTTTTGCTCAAACTAAAACAACAAATACATATGTTTTTAAAATATTATTAAAGGGCACTGGACTCCTGATTTTGTCTAAAAATGATCTTTCTTTAAGGTTGAAGCTTTGCAAACTAACACGAAAATGTTTGGAAACTTTTAATTACCGAGACAACCCGGGTTCGATTCCCGACTCCAGGCCCGTAGCCAGAGGTAAAAAAAAATAGGGAGGCATTTGGTAGGGGGGCTGGGGGCATGCTCCCCTTGATTTTTTTTCGAGGGTGCCATTTCGTGCGTTTTTCTGCATTTCAAACATGTTTTTGTTACTTTTAAGATACCGATTTCGGAAAAAAATAAATGACGTTAAAAAGATTCGCGTACATTTTAATTCATATAGTTAATATAGATCTACAGAAAAATAAGAATTTGGAAATAGCCAACGTATTTGCGATTATTGTCACTCTAAAACGCTAATTTAAAGGCTTATGGTCATGTTTGCTTGGTTCTTACATCTTCAGTTGAGTAAATGTATATATGTTCATGTATAAATTTTTTAGCATGGCTGACGTGAAACGAAAATTTGAAAGAAGCAACACAGTTTTTGCATATACAAATACAATACAGAATTCTTGCATAAAACCTTTGTTTTTTTGCCGATTTCGGGCATGCACAAACAGGGAAAAAACGTGTACACACAAGGAGATTCTCGTGAGCACGCGCTGTTGGTGAACGTTTTGAATATGCTGTTGCGGGTCCAACGTAAGCAAATTATGGATCCCGAATAAATTTTGGCCGAAGTCGAAAGATTTATGAAATCTTTTCATCTGCATTTTTATTAGAAATATCATTTTTCAACCTAACTTTACTTTAACTTGTAATAAGCGCTACCTCTCTTGATACGCGACTGAATTGACGTTCCTTATTATTGTATTATTACGCGTATTTGACTCAAAGTAAGTTTACACGCCGCGATTTAATCCCTGAAAATGATAGGCAAACAACATTTACGAAAATACAATTTCGTTTTCCAAATTAATTTGAGTCGAGAAAGTTGACTTGCTAACTTTAAATCTTACACTAAAACTTTTAAAAAATGTTTGTGTCTACTTTACACATCTATGCAGTCTACTGATGTAGTGATGGTGTGTAATGTAAAGCATAAACATGACGAAGCGTAAAGTTTGAAGGATTTTTCCATAGTTAATGAACATTTGATGAACAGAAGGTATTTATTATATATTTTTTAATTTATTTGTAGACCTCGCCAACCATGTTTGAGTTTATAAATCCAATCTAAGTTGATTATATCGATGTTGGAAAAATTCAATTTTGGTGTTTATCAAACTTTGATCGCGATGGGGTGGGGTGCAAAGCAAAATTTTCTAGTTAGGCCTATAGGCCTAGAGATTTCATTTTTAACGACATGAAGAATATAGGTATCGATACCAGTTTCTATTAAACGATAATATTTACATTTAAAAAGCGTAATGGACAGACAATTAATTTAAACCAAGCAGAATTGTGATCCGTCGGCACCTCACTTGCAAATTGTGTAAAGACAGGATGCCGTGTATGCCCTTTTCTCATAATTCCGAGCCTCTAAAGTTAAAATTCATACCGATATATCGGAAAAAAGGGGGAGTCATGCTTATTTTACATATATTTAATATTAAAGAAATTACCACAACAAGAATGTCCGTTCGACATGTATAAAATATGCACTGTTTCTGTATGCCCTGGAAATGCATAAATAAAACATGTGTCCATAACAACCTGAAACGGCCGACTTCGATCGGCTAATGTCAGCTGAATAGTCTTGTTTTTTTCGATATTTCCAGCACTTTAATTGTGTTTTATGCAAGAATAGCGATAACACACGTTTGTTTCGTGAAACATCATCTGCAGAATCCCTCGGGCTATGTTGGTGCACTCGCCCTACGGGCTCGTGCACCAACCAATCCCTTGGGATTCTGCAGATGTTGTTACACAAAAAAAACGTGCGTTAACCCTACAATGTAATACAAAATTAATGTACTTAGTACATAATATATTTTGTCAATCTTCTTAAAATAAAATTACATCTTTGAAATTCAGCACTTGGATAAATAGTGCGTATCACATGTCAGATCTAAAAGATCAAATGTTTCATAAAGTTATACTTATAAGTTAATCGAAATCTAAAATATCACACATTTATATAAAAAAGTATAAACGGGAAGATTCCATACTTACGAACAATTAATAAGTGTATCTGATATTACTTCTTAACTTTTAAGTGACCATATATTTTTTAGAGAAATCTTACAACGATGTTTTGAAATGCTGTACGTAGATCTATAATCGTAACTGTATAGAAATGATATGTTCAAAGGCATGTTAAGAACAAAACCGCATGATTGCAAGACTTCATTCTGTAGTAATGTCAAAATGAATCAATTTAGAAAATATATCAACTTTCAGTCAGATAAACGCCACGTTTTATTTAGGTATGCATAACATAAAACTTCTTTTGCAAGAACATTAACTAACTGACAGCGACAGTGTAACCTGGAATATAAACTAACGGGCGCATAAGGTTGTGCGAAAACTATGCTATATAGCATGGCCGTAGCGATTATTGGGGCAACCGAGGCACTTGCCTCGGTCAGAAAAATGACACTCTGCCAAATATTCATGTTCTTTATTACTCGAACAGTACTGTTATAGTATTTTAATTTTTCCATGTATAGTATTAGTTATAAAGGTTTTTGACGGGATATACGGTGGGCATATAGCCTGACTGTGATTCATATAACCCGAGGCAGCAGTATTATAAGGAGTCATATTCGGGTTTGTCGTATACAGCTCCTCTGTCCCAAGGAGCTATATACGAAAACGTGTGTCGAATACAGCACCTCGGGAACTATATCCGAAGGAAGCTATATGGGATGTGACAAATATGTCTTCATCTTTCATTTTCGAATAGGTATGTTACATGACAACAGCGTAAAACACGATACGACGTTATAACTATGTGGGATTTGTGAGATATTTCAGTGTCATACTTCAATTGGTGGTCATGTGATATATTACTGAATGTATGTATCATAAAAATGTAAACGACCCACATAAAGTGGGACTCGTGCTTATTTGTAAATAAACTAAACTAAACTAAACTGCGCGCATTTCAGATATCGTAATGAAAGTGGTCTCATATTATAGAGATAGTACCCAAATTTTAAATTATGAAAAGCAATTGAAAAATTCTTGTTTGTTGCTTATATATAATATGCAAGACCAAAAAATCTTGAATTGATCATTTTGAGCATGTTGTTTTAATGTTGTTTTTTTTTAATTTCCATGTAGCCGCTCCTGCAGATAGTCCTACCTATCAAACTATTGATAATTATTGCGGGAATAACTTCTCTCAATGACGGAAAATTGTGAGATACATGCATATTGTATGATATCAGAAAATTGTGTAAGTCTAATAAAATAAATTCAGAGCCACTATTTAATCTGAAATTTAGATATGATGTTATTCGAACCATACCATATATAAAAATAAGAAACACTATTCCACCCTCCCCCACCCCCGCTCCAGCAGCAACCAATGCAGCAGTATCAATCGCAGCAGCAGCCGCAATATTCCCCCCAGATGTCCCAGCAGTCTGTAATTCAAAATTCAACAGAGAAATTTCAACAGTTTGTTGTTGAAAGGCTGAATTCTTTTGACACTCGATTGAATAAATTAGACTCTATTGAAAACAAATTATTGACACTGTCAAATAAAATCGCAAATATGGATGTTCGAGTTACTTCCCTTGAATCGACAAATACTGATATAAAATCGAGATTGACGGATATCGAGGCAAGCCGGGCTTTTGACACACAAACTAGTGACGAAATCAAAATTAGACAATCGGTACTTGATAAAACATTACAAACTGAACGCGAAAAAATAAATTCTATTTCTGCAGAGTTTCAATCTTTGAAATCGGTGTCTGATGATATCGATGATCTAAGATCACGTTCGATGCGATGCAATCTCCTGTTTCATGGTTTTCCTGAACAAAAAACTTATGAATTGAGAAAAACTGAAAATTGTGCTTCTTTTGTCCTGGATTATTTGCGAGATACCCTTGGTATTCTTGATGCTCATAACTCGATCAAAATTGAAAGAGCCCATAGACTCTCCCCAAAGTATAACAAGGATAAAACTCGCCCTGTGGTGGTTATGTTTAACCACTACCCTGATAAACTTTTGGTGAAACAAAGATCGCAGGAACTATGGAAGGCGTACCACGAGGCTGCTAAGTCCTCGTCTGGCGCGCCACTCACTTCCGGTGCTTCGTCGGCACCACCCTCTTCCAGGACCGACGTGACTACCGGGGCGACCAGTACTGTGAGCGGAGATGAACCGCCAGACAAACCTACGAAACCGAAGATCAGCGTTTCTGACCAATTCACAAAATCAGTGCAGGATCGCAGAAAATTACTACTTCCGGCAATGATAAAAGCCAAAAAGGCCGGAAAATCAGCATATCTGGCACATGACAAACTCTATATAGAGAATAAAATGTATACTGTAGAAACTGTGTCATCCTCTGGCTTCAGTGAGATTTAGGAAGTAGATCAGGGACATTTAACTTTCTTATTGTGGAATGTGCAGGGTATTTCTGCGAAATTACACGATAATGATTTTTTAAAATTTGTTTGTGACTATGATGTATTGCTTTTTTACTGAAACTTGGAACGCTTCTTTTAAAGATGTTAATATTGATGGGTATGAATGTATAAATTGTCCACGCCCCAAATCTAATAAAATGCTAGACGTTATAGTGGTGGCGTAATTGTTTATTACAAAACATGTTATAAAAGTCATTTCAGTGTTGATAAAATTGACCATAGGGGTATTATTTGGCTCAAATTGGATAAAGGGTTTTTAGAATCCAGCAAAGATTCATATTTTTGTATTTGCTACATTCCACCAGAGGATTCTGCGGTCTATAGAAATGTTAATTCGGTGCTATATGAAGTTGACTTTTTTGAACTTTTGAATTCGGATATACGACTCTATTCTGATAAAGGTGACCTTTACGTTCTTGGTGACCTAAATAGTCGTACCCGCACTGACCCTGATTATATAGATGACCTAAATTTAGACCGATTCGTTGATATTCCCGAAACCGTGTCTGCGTATGATTTACCCGACCGTGAAAATCTTGATAATGGTTTTAATAATTACGGGTCAAAACTTTTGACTCTTTGTAAAGAGAATAATCTTATCATATTAAATGGTCGTAAAGAGGAGGGCAGGTGTACTTACAATACTATATACCGGAATAAACCGGTATCTAGCTTAGTGGATTATGTACTTTCAAGTCCTGATTGTTATAAAAAATGTAAATAATATGTGTGTATTTGATATAAATGAATTTTCTGATCATTGTCCTTTGACGTTTTTCTTTGTGCTGTTGTATGAATGTCATTTATAATGAATACGTTGAATTTGATAGAATTATATGGGACACGTCCCGAACAGATGAGTTTATTAATAGCGTACAAAATAAATGTGATACTTTTCAAGAAATCAACGATAAATTGTTGAGTGGAGAATATAATATCGATCAATGTATGAAATGTTTTTCAGATACTGTATTTGATATTTCTTATTCGTGCTATGGTAAAACTTTCAGTAATAGTCCAAAACCAAAGAAGCGGAAGTCGCTATGGTTTAACTATGATTGTAAAATTGCTAAGAATAAATTTTATGATGCTAAACGTCGACTGTCTACTGTAAAATCTGATGAAAACAGATTATATATGCTTGAGTGTAGAAATGAATATTCAAAGGTTAAACGAGATGCTAAATATAAATTCTATAATAAAGAAAAAGCAAATATGGCTAATTTGAGTAAAAAAGCACCACGTAAATTCTGGAAGTATGTTAAAAAGTATAAATCAACTAATAGTCTTGATTCCAGTGTTAGTCTAGAGGAGTTTAAAAATCATTTCGAAAATATATCCAATAAAAATCAGGACCATGTGAATGATGATGTGATAAACAATGTACGTGATGAGCCTGTTAATATTGAATGTCTTGATAGAACTATTTCAATCGAAGAAGTAGAAAAAACTATACGTCTTCTAAATCGTTATAAAAGCTGTGACTTGGATAAAAATGTTTCTGATTTCTTTATAGATGCAAATAGTGTAATATCGCCATTTTTATGTACAATGTTCAACTACATTTATGATAATTGTATATATCCTGAGGCATGGTCTAAGGGTGTCATCTGTCCAATCTATAAAAAGGGTGATAAAAATATCCCCTCAAATTACAGAGGAATTACCTTAGTAAATGTTATTGGAAAAATTTTCTCGTTGATATTAAGAAACCGTATCAATAAATGGTGCGAAAGTGAACATATATTTAATGATAGCCAATATGGCTTTCGTGATGGTCGGTCTACGGCAGATGCTATTTTCATATTACATGCTGTTATACAAAAAGTGTTATCAAAAAAGTCTAAACTGTGGTGCATCTTTATTGACTATCAAAGAGCTTTTGATACCGTTAATAGAGATGCACTGTGGACAAAACTTATACAAACAGGAATTAGTTGTAAAATGACCAATATGATAAAATGCATATATAAAAATGTACAAGCATGTGTTAAAATGTATAGTTCTATGAATATGTCTAACTTTTTTGACGTAACAATTGGATTAAAACAAGGCGAACCATTGTCACCCTTACTTTTCATATTGTTCATCAATGACATTGTTGAAAATATTGATTTTAATACCTTAACTGACAAAGATTATGATTTGTTATCCATGTATATGATTTTATTTGCCGACGATATAGTTCTGTTTACCACTGATCCTGGTAGTTTACAAGCTCAGATAGATGCTGTGCATCATTATTCTGAAAAATGGGGACTTAAAATCAATGTGAATAAAACTAAGATTTGTGTTTTTGAAAAACGAAAACAAAATGTTTATCCAGAATTTTACATAAATAATGAAAAAGTTGATATTGTTGATAATTTTGTATATCTTGGTGTTAAATTTACGTACACTGGAAATATGGCAAATGCGGTTAGAGCATTACACGATCAAGCCCTTAGGGCGTACAATAATCTGTTGTGTGTATTTGATAAATTACAACTTGATATTAAAACTAAGCTATCACTTTTTGATTCAATGATCGTTCCTATTTTAACATATGGCTGTGAAGTATGGGGTATTTATAATTACAAAGATGTTGATAAATTACATATACGTTTTTGTAAATACATTCTTGGTGTAAAATACCAAACTCCAAATTATGCTGTGTTAGGCGAACTTGGTAGATTTCCTTTGTCTGTTATTTGTAAGGAAAGGGCTATTAAATTTTGGATAAAGATGATGAAAAATAATAACACACCTGTGTATTCAATGTATAATGATTTATGTAATAATGTTACTACTGTTTGCTGGGCAAGTAGATTAAATTCAATTGTTGATCACCTTGGTTTTGCAAATGTTAGACTCAATTTTGATAGAAGTATGAACTATGACAACTTGTTTAAATTAAGGATAAGAGATCAATTTGTCCAAGACTGGAGGGACTGTATTAATTCTATGCCAAAATTAGATTATTATTGTAAATATAAGAATGATTTTTGTTTCGAAAAATATCTCGATGTTATAGCAAACGATAAATTAAGAAAACAATTAACATGTATACGATTATCTTCACACTCTTTAGAAATTGAAATAGGTAGATACAATAATGTTGACAGACAAACAGATTATGCAAATTATGTTCACAAAATATGATAGAATCTGAATACCACTTTATCTTATGCTGCCCTCTGTATCATTGTGTCAGATTAAAGTATCTAGGTCGATGTTCCTGGCCTAGCATACAAAAATTCAATGCATTAATGTCAACACAAAATAGAACACGGTTGCTAAATATTGCAAGATTTGTGAAAGAAGCGCTATGCTTACGTAAAAATACTCTTGAAAACTGATTTTGATATGTCTACTGATCGTTAATTTTATTTGTGCGTTTATGTGCTTTTGCTTTTTGTAAATTGTCTTGTGTATATATTTGTTGTCTTTGCCATAAGTTATCACTATTGTAAATGGCCAAAGGCAAATGTTTTGCCGATTGCTAATAAACTTGAAACTTGAAACTATTCAATATTTACCATGAAAATTAACATTGCATTGAAATTACTTTTCACTAAGCTGTGACATACAGATGTATGGATGAATGCAAGGTAGGATTATTATCTCAGTCATTGAGCGTTGTGGTCTCTCAAGCAAGTTTGAATGTACTTAAAATTAAAACTCTACGTATAGCAGTGAAGGCTATATCAGGTTGACATATTAAGATATCATTTCATGATTCAGACACGCAAGTAAAGAAAAGAAATTTTAATTATCTTCAAACGATTTACCAAATATAATACTAAATCAAGTTTTGCAGTCAAAAAAGTTTATGCCTTTTTAATTGTTTGGATCTCATTACTTGGTAATATGGGCATAAGTTGAAGTGTCATTGAATTTGTGAAATAAAATAGCAATAAAAAGCACCTGATAACTCCGTTCGAATAATAGAACAGACAGCAGCCTCATACTGTAAATGAAATGATTTAATGGAAGAGTAGCGAAACAATTTTCCGCTTTAAAATTTAATCCTCTTTCGGTCAGGGATGTGGAGTCTAATCACACGCTTATACTGTTACCATTGTTACATTATATGAGCCGTGCCATGGGAAAACCAACATAGTGGGTGTGCGACCAGCATGGATCCAGACCAGCCTGCGCATCCGCGCAGTCTGGTCAGGCTCCATGCTGTTCGCTTTTAAAGCCTATTGGAATTGGAGAAACTGTTAGCGAACAGCACGGATCCTGACCAGACTGCGCGGATGCGCAGGCTGGTCTGGATCCATGCTGGTCGCACACCCACTATGTTGATTTTCCCATGGCACGGCTCATATACAACGTATTGTTCAAGATTGTACGATACTAGATCTACACTATGTCCACCTCTCACATGTACATGTAATTACAGTGTTAAAACCAAGATGTTGTAAAAGTTGCCAATCGTTAGTTAAAAACTGATATAACTTACGACCTAAAATTACATTAAAGCTCAATCTCGATTTTTTTCAGCTAGAGCTGGGCTTAATTCTATCAAATATCGAAAGAAGCAATAAAACAGATCAGGCCAGGGTATGAGGCTAGTGCTAATGTTTGCGCATATATTAGTAAACTGTATTTTTGTAGATTTGTATTTCAGAAGAAAATACAGGACCGTAGCAAGGTTGAATTAAATTTTGTTGGTCTTAAACACCACATACCTCTACATCCTCCCCTTCATAAACACTACAAATCATTTGCGCAAATTATTTAGATTGCATCTTTTTCGTTCTCCTACTTACGAGGACATGTTTGAAGAATTATCAGACCTCGACGTTTCAGTCGTTCAGTTAAGACGTTCCACTTTTTAATGAAATTGATTAGCAAGTGCAGTGAGTGTTAAAACACTTCTGTTGCACATGTTGCATATGCATATCTGAAACTCTGGAATACGGTCAAAATAAATATTTTATATTTGCTTAATACAGATTTTGGTACTCCTAGTCCTACAGCTTAATAAATATTTCACAACTGTAATTCATTTAACAATTTCTACTGTAGACCTTTATTTCACTGTAAATGTTCATCTTGCTTAAATGTAAATAAATAACATACTGGTTAATACCAACGAAAGTTTTACCACTATTACAAGAAATGGATGTCAGCTTAACATGATTTGATATCCTTTCATGATCGTTTCATGATTCAGACACGCCAGTGAAGAAATTTTAGTAATCTTCAAAAAATTTATAAGATATAATACTGAATCAAGTTACCGGTCAAAAATGTCTACTGTCTGTGTCACAATAACAGTATATGTTATCAGATACATTTGCGTCATAATCTAAACGCCCTTATATGCAAAGAAAAGTATCTAAAATACTATGAAAAAATGGTGAAACTGCTTTCAAATGTAAATAGCGAAATACATACTCACAAGGTAAGTTTTTTCCGTTTTAGTTACTAGGATCGCATTACTTGGTAATATGGGCATAAGTTGCAGTGTCATTGCATTTGAAAAACAAAATGAGAGAAAAAAAATCTCCTAATAACTGCGTTCGAATAATATAAACAGAAAGAAACCATAATACTGTAAATGTAAGGTAATTAAAAAATAGCAGGACAAAACAGTGTCTTATACCAATGAGAGACGTATTTAACTACTTTTATTCCAAAGAGCGTGACAGAATAAGTTTCCAGTCAAATTTAGAATTTAAATGATCAATAGCAAAACTCTTTCGGGCAGATGTGTTGAACCTATTGATAACTTCTTGTTACACGTTTACCCTTACCATTGCTTCAAAATTGTACTCGTGAGTATTTTATACGAATAAAAATTTTATATATTTATCATACTAGAAAATTATATTCGTGTAGTACAACTTTAAATATACCCATAGTGTCTGTCTAAAGCAAATTATGTCAAACATTGTAGATACTAGTTTAAACTTTGATCTTCCTTATTCAGTTTCAAATAAGTCCCAGTATTGTAGTATCAGCCGAAGTGTTGCCCATAAGTATATCAAAACATGTCTTAGTATTTTTTATTCGGACAATAGAATAGTCAGTTTGCGAAGTTTCTTGACCGCTTAATGATTAATACTGTAAGTGACCGCTAAGGCAAAATGTACTGTATACGTCTATCACAGTTCAACATAAATGTCCTTTATATGTGATAAAATAGGCCTGTTAAACCAACCAAATAGCTATTTCTAAACATTCACAAGGACTGCATTTTTCATTCGTGTAACATTCGGATCCCGAATTAATATTCGCATCCCTCCCATCGTCATTTCGTACTTGGGCACTTATAGGCGAAGCAATGATTTACGGAACGTCGGGATCGGGAGGTAGGGGCACTAGAAAAGTTTACATACCTACGTTTTTCTAGCTACTTTATGTCTAATTTCCTACAATATAATTCTTTTTTTCAAACCTAATTTATTTCAAAGTATGGTTAAGATTCAAAATAAATCGATGAATTTGTTGGTGCCAAAAGCAAAATCATTTGAAACTTAATGATTTATCATTTATAGTTTATAAGTATTTCATTTTTATCAAATATCATTGATGGCGAACGGCGCAGTTATTTTTCATTTATTTTGAAGAATATTAAGCGCGAAATATGAAGCAGACGATAGGTAGAATATGTGGTATCGTGAGCAATTGATGAAACTCCATTTATGCTGTATTCATTAATTAATATGGATTTGAATGTTCTTTTCAACCTAATGAAGTTTTATTTAATTTCACGCCGCAAACTATTTGTTAAAACACATTTTGCTCTTACCTCTGTGGCGAGTTATACTGATATCCAGTCTTTGTAGCAACAGCCTTGTCATTGTATGAAAGAAGATTTTTTTTTATAGTAAACTAATGTCCTTTTCAGCATGAGAGCAACATTAGACGGACCTTTGATTTTAGGGAAAATTGTTTGAACATTTTTACATTTAATTTCACTCGTATGAGACAAATCAGCAGCTCCATCAAGAAGAATATTATAGACATACACCTCCCAAAAAGTAAGTCCTGTGTTGCATCCGAGACCTCAATCGCAAGAGAGACATTACAAACGAACCGTAAATCGGTATGAGTACCGGGGTAAATCGCGGAGTGAAAGGGTAATTTTTCTCTTTAATATAAAAACAGCGCAACTAAGTGTGTTTTTCATATCATATATCCTATTTTTGGGGGAGCCCCCACAAACCCTCCTATGGAGGAGGGTGGGGCACAAACCTTCCAAATTAATGCCTGTCGGGGCTTTGCCTTTAACATTCAAATTTACCTAACAACCACGAACAAACGCACATACTCGTTTGCCTCGGTAAAATTTAGTTTCTCGCTACGGTCATGTATAGTGTAATTATTCGTGATATTAAGAAAATGGCGGAAAATAGTTTAACAAATTAAAACGAAATAATAGTGCCTCAGTTCGGATATGCCTTTTAAGAAGGTGACCCAAAACATATCCTTTTTTCTCATAATCTTGCCAGAAAAACAGGGAGGCACGGGTATCCCTGTGCCTCAGTGTAGCTACGGGCCTGGACTCAGACATTTTTTTTTTTTTGTTGTTGTTTGTTTGTTTTTTATCTTGCATTGTTTAGAATAGTTTAGAAACAAAACTCAGGCTTTTATGTTCATATTTTGACCAAATTTTAATTTTAAAGAAAGATCGTTTTAATCAGAACGGTAGATTTAACACTTATGAAGATATTTTGGCAAATTTGAATGTTATTATTACCATCTCTGGATTCCTTATGAATGGAATATGATATGGATGGCATTGCTTTAAATTTAAAGAGATCAGTGTCTTTAAGCATGTATACAAAACTACGGCAAACAACATTTACAGAAAATGAAAAACAACGAGAAACTGAAAAATTCTATGTTCATAACAATAATATGACAGCCACATTAAAAAATGAAGCAGTTGCCTTCCATTGGATTTTAAGATTTGTAAAAGATACTTTGTAAGCATAGAGTGCAAACAAGTAAAATATTACCAAACAAACTCGCTTTCATTGAGCCTGTTTATGAGAGGTAATGGAACATTTATCTCCTTTCCATCTTTCCATTGTCGAAGGAATCGTCCGGGACTCTTCAGGGGCAATATGTCATCACCGGCGGCTACTTGGGTAGAATCACAAGCCTTCTGTCAGCTAACTAGATTGTTTCCACACTAGCTAGATTGTGTTGCCCCAAGCGAGGTTTGAACTCATATCGACTAGGGGCAAGTGATTCGAAGTCAGTGACCCGGAGGTCCCTGGAATATTCCCCTAACATCAACCTTCTTTAGGGCGAAGTATGACTTTATTTCTAAGTAGATTGTTCGTCACTAAAAAGTCAGATACCAGCTGTAGTTAAAATAGACACACGCACTCACATTTACAACAAATGCAACTTCAAAAGAAAAAGTTACCATTTCGATTTTTTCATAATTATTAAAAAATTCAACTTTTGTAACACGCTAAAAAGAATGAAGTTTAATAATTGTCTTTCTGGTGTAATAGAATATCAGGCATTGAAACACAATCTGTTCAACTACCCACTGGAGGAGTGTTTTATTTCCCATATGACATTGTCATAGGCATGATAATAATAGGGGAGTATCCTTATCACTATTTTCAGGTAAACAGTGAATGAAAGTTATGAACATACATCCAGTTACAAATATAACAACATCATTATTATCGGTGCACCTGTTGTAATATAAAGGCTTCACGACGAAGATAGTCAGGGGCCCGTTTATTATTCTAATGTTCTACCTGTGAATTATATATACCTGACATGTATACTATCGACTAGCTACACACCAAAGATACAACATTCATTTTGATATTATAGTATCACTGGTTTATATATTGCAATAGCTGGTTCTCAGCTTGCCGGTGTATTTGCAATATCTTGCACAGAAAAGGTACCAAATCCTCTGGAGCATACGAAAGTTTTCGATCTACGGTACTACCGACACACCGACTCATCGAGACGGGCCTCACAAATAACTTAACAAAGGATATCTCTTGAGACCAGTTTGCCCTTTTAAATCTAGATTATTCCGTATATGTATTTGTATAGGGAATCAGTGGCGCAGTGGTTAGCAGGTTGGACTACAACACCAGCGGTCCGGGTTCGATTCCCAGTCGCGGCTGATACCCCGACTAGAGTTCAGTGCTGGGTGATTTACTTAAATTGGTACTGTTTTCAGCAGTATCGGCCTAGACTGGATGCTGGGGAGGTAAATATGACACATGCCGTGGGCTCGACTGGAAATAAGTTGTTTCATCCATTCCAGGTGTGGACTGTCGTCGACTACCCACGTTAAACAAGAAACTTTACCTTTACCTTTTATTTAAAGTCTCGCCATTAACAAACATATACAAACAAACATATATATGTAAGTATAAATATACAATTAAACATGTAAATGGTCATTCAAACTGAATTATACGAGACTATAAACTGAATTATACGAGACTGTATATTCCACAAACTCTTCAATACTATTCTAATGTTATTAAACTTTTTCTGTAAAAGGTATATGACTTTATTGCTCTGTCACATATCTGATCATAACATTATAGTTCACTTATTACGACTTGAGTCAAATATCCTAATGCAAATGTAATCTACAGAGCATACGCTTCCCGCAGATCACGCCCACAGCAATCCACCCAAACCACCAGGTGAGTACTCCGAGGCATCAAAAACCAGGGAACGCCAACGAAACTGTCACAGTCTGTATAATGTTAAGTCTATGACAGTCACATCCGCACACCCTGCCAAAACACCATATATCACACACTGAAGTTCCGAGCGATCCACTGCGGACGCAATTCGCAAGGGCGGATCCACTTAACTAATTCATATGCTTGTTTCAATGAAGATTGATAAATATTTTATACCGAACTTTTGTGACAGTTCGACAAGACCATTCAGTACTATTAAAACATATCAATAGGTACAATAAAATAACGTCCTAACTAATATAATAGTCATACACGATTTTATATTCCCTTATCACTAACTTTTCATATCAATTGTTGTTTTCTTAGCCTAATAAACAACACATTATATTCATTCTGTATACACTCTACTCTTTATTAAAGAGTGTGTATTTATAAATCATGACACACATTTTGTGTAAAAGACCTACCTTCTATGTACATTTCAGTTCCAACTACAAATATACACGATAAAAGTGCTTTCTTTAATATTATAATGGCCTAAAATGTATTTATAAAACTCACATTCTTTTAGTTTGTGTCACCTAACCCTTTAAACATATACAAAAATGTATAAAAACATGTCAAATTCGATAAAGCAAACACAAGTAAATGATCTTTTGTATTATTTCATCTAATAATATCCTATCATGAAAATCGACATTGTCTTTATTTTTTTAAATGTGTATGTGATAGAGCAACAATATGTTCAACTAGCTTTACTCTACATTGTTTTAAAACAATTTGCAATAAAAAGACAAACTTACTGATGTTTTCTGGCAAAGACACAAAATTGATGAAATAAGCGAACATCACAGAATTTGTGATGGCTTCTTGTAAGTGCAATGTAAGTTGTAAATGAAGATATTATTTCCTTTCATTTCGCCAAATTTCATGTTTTCGAAGTATTTTTCATGTTTACTAAGTATTTTTCATGTTTTCGAAGTATTTTTCATGTTTACTAAGTATTTTTCATGTTTTCTAAGTATTTTTCATAAAATTGTGTTAATTTTTCCAAGGACGTTATTTACGTCAGTTTACTTGTGTAAGATATTGTAGTTCAGCGTTAGTTTATGCCATTTAGTAATCTAAATAGCTAAATTAGGTTTTCTTTTTAAACTGAGAGTTTCATGTCCCTAGGCTTAATAAAATGATGTCTGTTGTGTTTCATTCATTGAGCATCTTAGTCCTTCCTTATCATTACACTTGACGGTATCATATAGAGCTCACATTCCAATTTAAGCATTTATCAGAATAATAGTTTGATAACATCTGAGCTAAGTCAGAAACTCAGTCATTTTGGATGAACTACTACATAACTTCGAATTTATGAACAACCTTGTGTATACAATACATTTCATTCCATAAACCGAAACTTAGATGTCAATTTCGCATATGGGTCATGATCATTCAATAAGTTATTTGTCTTGATCAGTCAGTAAGTAGGTCACCGTATACAACAATAAATATTCTGTTCAAACTGCAAAGACAATTTCTTTTTCTCTAACATTCTTGAAACCCCATCAGACTGTCTGTTTGCCTAGGGTCTACAACAAAGACACCAGTATCGTTAGATTACTGTACTTCATACACTGCTTTGTTTGGCGCGGAATTTTCTTTTTGCTTCATCTTGCAACAAATTTCGTAATTGTTGAATATTTACGTTGCGTTTAAACCTTGATTTGCTCGCAAAAATGATATCTATGAATGCATTGATAACAACTGAACAAATATCAGAACGTTATAAACGCCGATAAAGCGATGATTCATGTAAATTAAGATCTTAAGATTTCATAACATTTCAAACATCCTGTTTAGGTTCACAACTGTTAAACCTTTCTTTTAATCACATATACAGTATTAAAGTTTCAAATTAATAGGTATTAAATTTTGGACGATATTTGGCGAGTTTCAAGATTCAGGTATGTTGACTGGTTTCTAATAATTTCACATTTTTGGGGAGTTTAACGATCACTCCGACAATTTTGCGTCAAATTGTTATTTTACAGCTTTTGCTGGTGGACGAAAATTCCAGGTGCCCATTGATACATTTTTTTTTCATGACGGACGAGCGCATGGGTACATGTTCCTAAAGGTTGAAACATAGTCTGATCAAGGTTGAATAAGGCTCAGTTGAGGTTGGAACATGGTCTGACCAAGGTTGAACAAGGGTCAACTTAGATTTAAACATAGTATAACCAAGGTTGAACAAGGGTTAGTTAAGGTTAAAACATAGTCTGGCGAATGTTGAACAAGGGTCAGTTAAGGCTGAAATATGGTCTGGCAAAGGTTGAACCAGTGTCAGTCATGGTTGAAACATGGTCTGTCAAAGCTTAAACGAGGGCCAGTTAAGGTTGAAACATAGCCTTGCCAAGGTTGAACAAGGGTCGGTTAAGGTTGAAACATAGTCTGACCAAGGTTGAAAAAGGCTCAGTTGAGGTTTAAACATGGTCTGACCAAGGTTGAACAAGGGTCAATTAGATTGAAACATAGTGTAACCAAGGTTGAACAAGGCTCAGTTGAGGTTTAAACATGGTCTGACCAAGGTTGAACAAGGGTCAATTAGATTGAAACATAGTGTAACCAAGGTTGAACAAGGGTCAGTTTAGGTTAAAACATGGTCTGGCAAAGGTTGAACAAGGGTCAGTTAAGATTGAAACTTGGCTGGCACAATGTTGAACCTGAGTCAGTTAAGGTTGAAACATAGAATGGCAAAGGTAAAACAAAATCAGTTAAGGTTGAAACATGATCCGACCAAGGATGACCAAGGGTCAGTTGAGGTTGAAACATGATCTGACAAAGGTAGAAACAGAGTCAGTTAAGGTTGAAACATGGCCTGTCCAAGATTAAACCAGGGTCAGTTAAGGTCGAAACATTGTTTAACCTGGGATGAACCAGGACAATATAAGGTTGAAATATGGTCTCGCCAAGGTCGAACTATGGTCAGTTCTACTGTTCCGGGAAGATAAACACCTGGTATTGGTAAATGCTGTATTGAAGTTGCAATGAAACAGTTCGTGTTGATGCAATAATATTCTGTCACATTATGATGCACAATCTGTGCTCCTTTTAACAAGTATGTAGAACGAGTGCGGTAAAGGTTTCTCTGGTCCGGGACAATCCGATGTTTTAGTTGTATTGTCTTGTATATAAATAAACCAGAATGATCAGGGTGGTCAACAGCACGTTGAACTGTTGGATAATAAATAGACACTATCACCTTGTCCCCTTTTCCCGTCAGACCATAAGCTGTTTAATTTGAAAAATGCGGAGAAATACCAAATATATTATTTTTCCCATGTAAGTGTGAATGTACAATCTTTCAGAATAGTAACTTTTCCTATATAGTGATCCTAGGTAAAAACAAATACAATGTATGCAAAAGGCTGATTTTTAAATATCTCATGGAGGTAGTTAGAGCGTTGAAAATTATGACTAAAATAGGTTTATTTAGAACTGTATTGCCTTACATACTTTAACAGTTCAATGAGTTATAAAGTTACTTTAACTGCTAGTGAAACCTATTTATAAGATAATAAAAGTAAGCATGGAACGCAACCGAGCAAACAAAAAGGCTGACTTGGTTTGACTCAGTCTACCCATTAGAGGAAGTGAACTGGTCAACTCCTCTCACGGCCCTTACCTTTCCAGATAGAAATGTCTACAGAAATATTTAAAGTGTGTATATCTGTTAAACCGATTAATCCATTTCAGATCAGAATATCGAAACTAATTAGACAGTGTATATTATCGTTTAAGCAGATGATTAGAATGTCCAAACAAAAACCAAGAGTGTGTATTATCGGTGCTGGGCCAAGTGGTATGTCAACGATTTATCAAATCAAACTACTAGCCCCGGGCGACATTGACTTCGAGTGCTACGAAAAGCAGAAAACGTGGGGCGGACAATGGAACTATACCTGGAGAACAGGTTTGTCTTTAAACAACACATATTCGAATTATTAATTAGGGCACCTTTTAGAAATTTGACTTACTGTTGGGTATAGCTCGGAATGTAGAAATTCAAACGATAAGATGATCTTTCACTTTTAAAACATCACATAAATGCAAATACACCCATTTAGATAATTGGAATTCACTTCAAATAACGTCGTTGCTCTGCAATACCGAAGACTTAGTTTTGGTATTCGTGTGTGAAAGATTGAAATTTACTCATTCTTTATCCACGGTGGTTACTTGGCCCTTTTCGGATCAAACCGGCTTGCTGCGACTGTTCATTATCAAGCGACGGACTCTTTTTTATTTTTATCAAGAAGAACAATTGATGAGGTGTCGAAAAACGAAAAAAAAATTAACCTAAACATGTGTAACTTTGCCAAATTTATAAATCCACGGAATAATGAAATATATTTGCCATTTATACATGCCATGATATACTGTCTTAGTTATAGAATTAAAGTGTGGTTCTTTGAAAAGCAAGAGATGTTTCAGTATTTTTGGCAAGTGTGTCGACATTTGCTTCCATGGCAATAATTCTACGACGATTTTTATGTTTTTAGGTACCTTGTGCTATTTGAAATACATATACCATTGTTTTTTTTTATGATTTTGCCACTGTAACTGTGTAAGCTCCCCGTCTGAAATAAAAGTTGTTGTTTATTTTGCCGTCGCATACGTTTTTCGGTGGAAAAGGACTAGTTATGAATGTAGGTTTTAGCTGATTTTCTGGTCACAGGACTAATTTTGATCAAATATCACCGGACTCTTTATGATTTTATTCAATTTTCTGAAAACCAAAAAGGAAATCCACCTAGAAATTATGCTGACACAGACCGAAAAGAAGAACTATCGTAGCCACCTTATCTACAGGCATAAACACACTAAATAGCTGGCCTTTCTTATTCTTAAGTGCTGAAAAACTGCCATTGGCTGCAGCACACATACAGTGGCCATTTTTAGGTATCTGTAAATTGCATTTTTATTTACAACATTATAAATGCTGAATAAAATCTGCTAAATGTGAGACACCGAAATTGTTGCGTAGGTTTTCCGTAACAAAGTTAAAATAATACAACTATTTAATGATTAATATACTGTCATATTTTCAAGTATAGACATACCTTGTGAAAAAAAAATGCAGTGAACGAAATCTATAAGAAGATTCTTTGGTGGCAAAGAACGCAACCAGTCAGACATATTAGCAGACACGGTTTGAGTCTGTTCGTGAGAGATCATGACATGTACAAACCCTTCATGTCCCTTAGCAACGGCATAGGCAGAACCCTATTATCCATACATTGATTCGCCACTAAACATGCGAATCAAAATGTTGGAAAATGGACTTTGCACAAAGTAACTTTAAAGAATATTATTTTGTTGTTTAATGATGGTATAACACTGAATTTCTTAGCTTTAGTGGATAGAATCACCTTGATTGTTGGTTGATTTGTCACCTTGATCAGTGTCATCTATGTTGTTTAATATGTACAAATGAAGGCTGTAATATTCAATGATACAACCAACGTGTCAAACCTAGATACCGACATAATTTATTAATACATGTATGTCTTCAGATCACTATATTTAATCAAAGGTTATAACACGGTAACGTATCTATTAAAAGTATTGTTAATTCAGAAATATATTCATTTCTAAAGCATGAACAATGAACATAAATTAACTCGCTAACAGTTTAAGAAAACTTCATTATAAGTCTTTGATTGTAGTTTTAGATTAAAAGAAACGAACACATACTGTAATATTTAACGTGGCGGTAACGTATCTACTGTCTATTTTTGCATAAACGTAGTAACTGTTTTAGCTCCAATCCATTCAAGTACATGGACCTTTTTGGTAAACCAATAGGTGACGGAGGTGCATTATTGCAAATTACATTTTTGAATGTAACCCATAAGTCATCAGAAGGCTTTGGCTACTTGTATGTCACACTATATTTGGTGACCACATCAACTAGAGATGTATTTCACAAATTTTAATATCTTTTGATGACTTCTATAAACCATTTTGTTGTAAATTTCTGATGTTGATTTTTTTTCCTTCTCTTACGACAGTGCCACTGTATTTCGACTCTTTGATTTCGCCATGTCACGGTTATAAAAAATTTAGAAATTATATTTTGTTTCTGTAAATGGCAATAAGATACAAAAAATGTAAATTTGAATTATAGCCCATTATTAGACCCAGGGCCTGCTTCGGGTTAAAAGATGTAGTTCATATTAGCTAATAGATATTTTTAATTTACTATTCTAGTTTTATTATCTATTCAAAAATATGTATGAAAAAAATCTTGCTGTATTCTTTTGTAAAATACATTACACAACATAGAATAGATACGTTACAATAAATAATAGATACGTTACCTATCGTGGTATTGGCGCTGTTTTTCAATTTAACTGCAAAACCTGCTAATCCAGTACGAATATTGAAATATATGCATAACATAATGTTATAGGGTAAAAAAGCCTTATTTCTTTTATTATTTTATACAGACACGTAGAAAACAAGACACTTACCATATTATCCGGATTCAAATAAAGTTAAATCTCAAAGTCTTAAGTAAAATAATCAGTGAAATGAATTTAAAAACAACTTGTATCACCCCTGTCATATTGTGAGAGAACAATAATCATACAACGTCATTGAATCACGTGAAAAAAAGACTCGATCAGTACAAATCTGTAACGTATCTATTGTGCAGAAATAAATAAGTATGAAGATCCGTTATTATTGTCACATTTATAAAAAGAACAAGTTCGGTCACATAGAAAACATATGAATGTTTTAATGTGTATGATTTTTTGAATGAGTGTGTACTGGTAAATGATATCTGTTTAGAAATAAAGGTAACGTATCTATTTAAATTTATGTAAAGACTTATTCATATTTTGTCGCCAATGAAATAATATCATTGCTTTTGCAATTATATGGTATAAAGATAAATTATTGCATGGTGAAATTTAACTATAAATTTATGAATTTTAAAACATAATGTGAAAGCACATTAAACAACAATTCTATCCATGCAAAGAACCTTTTAAAACAAATCGGTTAGAAAATTAAGTATATAAGGGTAAAGAGACGTCACAACAACACAAATGTATGCATCTGAGTATAGGACAAGGCAAAATCGTCCATATGAAAGGCATTAGGAATATGTAATATGCCCAGATGTGTCAATCACGTTACATTTCAATCTGATTCTACTCACTTTGTGATAGTTTGGCATATATAAATGGTTCAACACACTATGCTACGGTTGTATCAGCAAATACTCGTGTGACAAAATTTTCACTAATTTGGATGTATAATGGAGAATCAATGCATAAACATTGAATGAACTTCATGGTCCCAAAAGACCAGTGAATATAACAACACTGAGTCAAAGCACGGGGATAAATTTAACAGCCGCAACACGGCACTCAGGGACTGCTGTTGTAATAATTGATGAATCTATAAGATTCGTTGGAAAAATTAAAGGTATTGTAGATTTCTTGGAAGCACAGAGCACCCCAAACAGATAGATAAACAATTGGAATGGAACCAATCAAACACATAATAGCAGACTCGGTCTGATTAAAGTCTGTTTATGAGGGGTAATGAAATGTGCAACACAACCTCACCCACCAGCACCTGCTGAAGCGGAACTCTATTGTTCAGAATAGTCAAGGGGAAAAGCTATAAAAACACGTATTAGAACTGCTTTTTAGTTTGAACCTACCTATTTATGGTATAATAAATCAATTATGTCGTTGCTTTTGGTTGGATAGTAACACTGTCAACATTTGGAGAAATACTGATAACCTCGGGCCCTTGACAATATCCTTCTGATGCTGACAATTCCAAGCAATGTCATATCTGTATATCGTTCACTTAAGCATAAACGAGTAAAAAATCAATTTCAACATTTCAACATCACTTATGGAATACACTTGTAGATGAAAATTCATTCGGACAAGCCGGGTGGCGAGACTACTAAATTATATTTAAAATGTGCATCAAGTATTTTTAAAAGATACTTCAGAATAATTACGTCAATTCAGGCGTGACTTAAATTGATTTTTTGTATTTTCTCATCACAATTCACTACATTTGACAGGACTGAAATCGTAAGTAGTCCTGTTCCACGGTCATAAACAGTCCTTCGCCACAGAAATTTTAGTATTCATGTTTGTGGTAAGTGAGCTTACTGTACTGTTTTCATGTTTATACATTATTTTCAATACAAATTTGGAATACATTCTTTTCATAATATCCATCTCAAAGTGTACAGGGTTCGTGAAAAATAAACTTTTTAACAGGTTGCTCAGCTTTTATAATACATTTTTCTAGTTCAATGCCAGCTTGTTTTTCTCTGTACACAATAACTACTCGCTGTATCTTGAATACGACACTGCATTCCTAAAAACATTCCACTATGACATTCCGCCAGAAATATACATGGACTATACAACATAGTTACATTCACACTTCTCAAAATATTCTGATGAAAATCAAAACAGGTTCTTCGCCTGATAAAAAATAGTCGGGGGACGCTGATTTGATCCAAAAAAAGTCCGAGTAGGTTAACCACCGTGTTATCAGTAAGAACTACATTCGTTTTCTTAGCTCAGTACTTGTGTGCATACGTATCTTCTTTGTTACATTTAAGATATTGGTTACTATGTTGACTCCATGAACTAATCTTCCGATACGGTTCTGCTGAATTAACGATAACTCATCAATTCCGGAAAAGTTAGAAATAGCTTACTGCCAAGATGTTTTGAAATTAGCTTCTTAAGTATTAGGAGGTGACTTAGGGGAAAACGGTAAATATGTGATCCGTATAATTTTATGATTAATTTGTATCATTTACATACAGATATAGTCATCATTAATTTGTCTATAGCATTTGTCTTTACAGTCAATGATATTACCTTAATTTTGACAACATCTGGCTGGCTTACAGGTCGGTGATGAAATAATGCATGGAATGGCACCTGGATTCTTCCTCCACCATCAAAGCTTGAAAGTCGCCATATGACCTATAATTTTGTCGGTGCGACGTTAAACCCAACAAAATAAAATGAAAAATTAATTTTGACAATTAATGTACACAGCTTTGCCGAGAATTCTGACATGGATATCGCTATAAAAATGCATACTGAGCGACCTGTGAAGTTTCCACTTTTTCTATTTTTGTATATTCACTGAGCAAAATTGGCCAGATTCGTTATTTGTTTAAATTTTTGTGAGAAAGTTTTAAAAAATATTTATCGAAAAAAATATTTATTGTATCGGTTAGGTAGATGTTCCAATCGCATTTACATGTATCACCCCATGAATAACACATTGACACAGCGTTTTTAACTATTATTAATACATGCTAAGAGTAAATGCGATGTTTAATAAATGAAGAATACGTCTTTGCTAATTGAAAACACATATGTTAGCATTTTAAGCATATTTTGGTACTTTCTGATTTTTTGTTTTTGTTTGGTTTAACGTCGCACCGACACAACTATAGGCCATATAGCAACTTTCCAGCTTTGATGGTAGCTGAAGACCCCATCAGACCCGTGCATTATTTCGTCACTAGCGGGCGCCTGAGTAGAACCACCGACCTTCCGTAAGCCAGCTGGATGGCGTCCTCAATTCTACACCCCTAGCGTGGAATTTGAAGTCAGCGACCTTAACCACTCAGCCACGGAGGTCCCTGGTACTTTTTGAAGATACTCGCTAAAAATATTATAGATAAACCTGATGGTAATCAAGTCTCTGACTTCGGAAAACATACAAAGTCGAGTATTCACTGATTCGTTGTCTAAATCAAGATGAGATAGCTTTATCCTTAGAGTAGAGACATAAATTGTCATAGATAAACCAAATACCTGATTAGTGGTATTGCAAAATTTGTTAACTAGGAGGTTTATTAGGCAATTACTGGTGATATAATAAAGCGTAAAGAATACCAATATGCTGGAGTTTAATTAGGAATTAGGTAGGGTTCAGACATCAGATACGTCACAGTGGATGTGTTTATTACTTCTTTAAATCATCAAAATTCATATATCGAGTTTTTACCAAAACGTAAAAAGTAAAAGTAGACTCACTGAGAGTATTTAGTGCAGTAAACTCAGTTAAAGTCGCACATAACAAAGTAGGTAAACCGCAATGTGCATTGTGTGTTTGCATTGTTTTGTTTGAATACTTGATTTATGTAAAAGACATACATAAGTAAAAAACTTACAATTTGACTAACGTAATGAATTTATCAGTAGAAAGGATGCAATGTGCTGAATAGCTACTCAGACTTTTACTCCAAACAACTCATGGATGAAACATAATTAAATGAATCAGAAATATAAATTTCCTTTGGATGCATTACATCAATACCGGTCCTACGAGCATCCTGCAAAAAAATCAGTCACTAATGGACTTCCGTAGTTTACTTCCAGGTATTTTTAAACGCTTCATTGCACTTGAATTGTGTGTCCAATAGCAAACGATATCCGTATATTTCATACAAATTGCTTTTTAAATGACCAAGTTATTTCAAATTGAAATACATGTAGTCATATACACTGATCAATTTACTTTTCACATTGTAAAATGGATGAAAAGACCGCATTATGTTTAATATAGATTCAAAGCAGATATTTGATGAATCGTGTGGTATATATGAACCTCAGGCCATTTCAATGCACACAGTTTTTAGGTGTGTTAAAGCTTTTAAAGGCACGGACCTCCAGATTTGGCTAAAATAATCTTTCTTTCAAATTGAAATTTGGTCATAATATAAACATTAGAATATGTGTTTTCGTTTCTAAAACATTTTTATAATTCCAAATCAAAAGAAAAAAAGATGACAGCGTCGGAAATCGAACCCCGGACCGCCGCGACAATGTCGTCGTAACCAATAGCGCTATAGCGGAATTAGATATTTTTTTGTAATCGAGGCAGTTCACTTGGAGTAAAGCGTTACGAACGCTTTTCGATTTTCATCATCAAAATTAGTACAAACAGTAAATTCTCATGTGTAACCGTAATATATAGTTTGTAAATAATTAAGTTTTAAAGCCTTCTTAAGAACTATAGCATTTATTTCCAGATATCTCAAAAAAACATTTCTTTTGATGTCAAACGATCTGGAGGCCAGTCCCTTTAAAGCCGGGAAATTATCTGACTGGTAGACCTAAAACCTCTGTTCCAAGACAAACATTGCTGCTGTGAAAGCTATAGTCGAACAGGCTGCTCGAGTGTCGGTGAAAGATATAGCCAATTGAATAGGCATATTAGAAGGCAGTGTGCAAACAATTCTGAAAAAGTTTTGGGACCTGAGAAAGGTTTGCGCTTTGTCGGTACCTCATTTGCTCAATGAGGAGCAATAGGAACAACACCTTAAATGTGTCCGGAAAGAATTTCTTGAAAACATTCAAAGGCTGCGATAGTCGGGTTATTTCTAACTTGCAAACAGGTGAAAAACCTTGGTACATATGTTTGAGCCACAGAGAAGGGCTGATAATATGCAACGGAAGCGAAAAAATCAAAAATGACCCAGTCTTGCCAAGAGAACCATAAGTTCGAAAAAGACGTTGTATGCAACTTTCTTCATTTCTAGTTGGCCAGTCGTTCAAGTGCCTTGTCCATCTGATCATTCAGTCACTAGACGATTCTACAAGAACTCTGTCCTAAAGAAAGTAAAAGGGGTGAGTCCAACGACAACGCCTCCTCTCACAAGTGCGAGGTTGTTATATCATTTTTAGCTTCTGAAAAGGTGGAAGTTGTAAACCATCCGTCTTATTCACCTGACCCTATGACTTTTTTTATTAAAATGCTTTCTGGAAAGAAATAAAGTTCAGAAGTTCTTTTGGCAGCGCCATTTATTAGTGTCTCCAACAGATACAAAAGAAGACTATTTATCTGCTTTTTGCGAGTGGGTAAAAAGGTTACAAAAATGTGTTTCGGAAAAGGGGGAATCCTTTGAAGGTTTGTAATAAAAATATTTTAATAAAACGTAGCACTTTTAGAAATCCGAACCCAATGACAGAACACTTTGAAGACCCTCGTTTCTCACCAGTAGAGATATACTGCTGTGCATCTTATTCTGTAAAGCGTTTATTATGAAATTAAAAATGGTAGTAACTGTTCCAGTAAGTTATTTTATATGTAAGAATGCAATGACGTAACGTATATGTCCAAAGTCTTTTATTTTTATCATACTCTGGTTTTTGCATTAAAGGAGCTGACGAGTACGGCGAACACATACACTGCTGCATGTACCGTAATTTGTGGGCTATTGGACCAAAAGAGTGTGTCGAATACATTGATTATTCCTTTAAGGAACATTTCGGGAAAGACCTGCCATCTTATTTACCAAGAGAACTGTACAGGCGTTATCTTGATGGTCAGTATTTGCTTGTGTTCAAGATATCCAATGGTCATCCTTCTCTGTAGGGATAATACACCTTTTTGTGTATTAACGTCTGCAGAAGCCCGCGGGATTGTTTGTGACCGAGACCGAAGCCCGCGGGATTGTTTGTGACCGAGACCGAAGGTCGAGGTCACAGACATATCCCAAGGGCTTCTGCACACGTTAATACACAAAACAAACGTGTCTTGTCGCTATTCTTGCATAAAAAAACATTACACGACGACTTTATGTATAGTTTTCATATGTGATGACTTGACAATTCCGGTACATTTTTGTTTACCATTCCTGTTGTTCTTGGAAACGGTAAACATGTTTAAAATATCCGTATCCAGGGCCCAGAAATAAACAACACTATCAAAAGCACATCCTGAAGGTTTTTAAGCGAGTTTTTTATCTCTCGTTATTACAAACATAAAATTACCAATAGCTGTTCATATCATTTCACAATTTGGTGGACTCGATCACAATTTCAAGAATAATAACTTTACATCCGAGTTATATTGAGTACGGACACAGTTGGAGTACGGATGAGTACGAACATAGTGTCAAGCTTCCAAGCTGTTTATATAAATTCTTCGAGAAATTAGATAAAACATACCGACTGATACTTACCAAAATCATAAATATGATTCCTAAAAACAAAGAATCGCACAGGTAAACACGCGATTCTTTAACATTCACTGTTGTCTACAAAATCTGAATTGACGCCGAGTTCTAAAAGGGGAGTAAACAAGGGAAGAAACGAGTACGAACATTGTTGGGGGCAGCGCATTCGGCGTTAGTTACTGATACAGTAAAATATTCTATGGTTTAGATTGCATCTTTAATGCTTCAAGAAGAGGTTTTTATGAAAGAAACAAGACGCAGATACCAGATGTCAATCTGCGCAGAAATACATATACGTCCCTGTGAAAGCATTTCAAAAATAAAAATCGGGTATTAACAGCACGTGAATTGCCTTGTTTGCATACGATTTTTCTCCCGTTAATACATTGGCGGATCAAGTGAAAAAAGTAGTTTTTATGCAAGAATAAAATATCTTCCCTTTAGATATTTACTACAACTGTATAAAATGCTCATCGAATGTATTTAATTTTACTGAATATACATTTTAAGTTTGTTTATAGAGCTACATTAATAATTAAATGTCATGTTTTAATAGTTGATTGTTAAAATAAAGCCAGGTTATAAGAGGTAGTGCAAGTTATTGTTGTGTTTAAATATTATACCTGTATACAATGCATACTATTTTAAACCTAATGCATAGTCTAGAAAATACACATAAGCTTTTTAAATTTTATATTTACATGCACTATATGAAGTACGAGTCCATGTTTTTAAATATGAAATTTGGATCTAATATAGCTTCAACGTTAATTTATAATTAAGAATGATATGTTCACTCCTTCTATTTAAAACCTGTACATAACTTACGCTATTGACCGGTATATTTTTATTCTGGGTTAAAGTTAATATGTGAGGAAAAAGCCATTTTGGAAAGTCATTCATTCGGGTGATAATTTTAGCAGTTGACGGGCATGACATTCATTAAGTATACATAAATCATTTTAATTGCCATGTGAAGACACGCTTTATATATTCAAAGCTCATGTATGATAAGCTAACAAATCTTATGTTCTACTAGCAAATGAGGTTAAATGGAAGAAATTTATCTGGTTATATCATAATCCTGAAATATCACATCTAATCTTGTTGGGATATGTTGATTAGCTAATCTTTTGTAGACGTTTAGAACAGAATGATTTCTGACGTACATCGGGAGGCATTACCATTTTTAAAAGTCATAAAGCGGTTCAAGAGTACACTTACATTTTCCAGGTCGCATGAGACGTGGCAAATGTGGAGATCTCTCCGACTGTGTACATTTCCAACATGTTGTTAGCAGTGTTGAATATCGGGAAGATACAGATGATTTTGTAGTTTGGGTAAGAGACTTGCCTGGAAACAAACACTATAAGGAAATATTTTCCCATGTCATCGTCGCTTCTGGTACATTCAGTTATCCAAATATGCCCGACTTCCCAGGAATTGATACTTTCCCAGGGCGAATAATTCATTCTCATGAGTTCAGAGAGGCAAAGGAATTTATAAACCAGACTGTTCTCATCATCGGGGGCAGATTCTCGGCAAGTGAGATTGCTGTTCAACTAAATAAGTACGGCGCCAGATACGTCATTTGCAGCTGTAAGGTACCAATGAATTTGAATTGGCCGAAAGGAGTGGAAGAACGACCCATTGTTGAAGAAATTAAAGGTAACACTGTTGTCTTCCAAGACAAAACACAACACGACGTTGATGCTATTATCTACTGTACTGGATATCGATACAACTATCCTTTCCTGCAGGGAGATCTCCACTTTGACATCGACGGTAAAACGAATCTTTACCCAGACAACTTGTACAAAGGTACCTTATGGATGAAAGGTGGTAACAATAAATTATTTCATATGACAGCATATGAAGCGTACTTTGAATTTGGAATGTTTGATGCTCAAGCAATATGGATTTTGAATTACATCCTGGGGAAGTTACCTGCTCAACGGAAAGAGATGGAAAAGAATGTTGAAGAATGGCAGAGAAAACTAAGGGACGTCAAAGTTCCGCTCGATCATCTGAAGTTTCAAAGGGACTTTTACCATGATATTGGCAAAGATGTAAACTATCCGGCTGAATATATTGATAAGGCATATGCCATCCTATCGAAAGTTTTTGAGGAAAGGCAAAAGGATATCTGCACGTACAAAGATATGAGTTTTAAGTCTATGTACACAGGAAAGCTTGCTCCTTGTCATCACACTCCTTGGGCTGAATGTATTGACGACACAGTTGACGGTTACCTATAAATAGTGTTTAACAGGGCGGAATGTTTGCTATATACAGATAGAAACAGTCTATTCTACGGGATATTTACAATTTCAAATTTTAATGTAATAACACTCTTGATAAATAAATATCTCTCTACTTAACAAATAATT
Organism: Mercenaria mercenaria; assembly: GCF_021730395.1. Taxonomy (NCBI): domain Eukaryota; kingdom Metazoa; phylum Mollusca; class Bivalvia; order Venerida; family Veneridae; genus Mercenaria; species Mercenaria mercenaria. Next base: position 44,482,658 of record NC_069376.1, on the reverse strand, counting down.
GTTCACCGTAAACCGTAATAAAGTAAATCCAAGATTTGTCGAATATTGCTTGACATTTCACAGTTACCAGTCAAAACGTTTATACTGTCTTTCGTTAAATATTACTTGTTCAGATCCACTCATTTAGCCTCGACTTAGTAATTTTCCTTTTAGAGTGACCTTCATTTGCGGTGGGAAAATATAGTGAACCAAAACTTTCAAATGCAGCTGTTCCGTAGCACAAAACAGCTCAGTTTGCAAGACCTGAACTAAAAGTATCTGTATAAAAAGTAATACTCAATTTTGGAAATAAACAAAGCAGATATTTTACCTGCATTTTTCCAAATTTTTGGTTACATTTATAAATCCTTTCCAATTACTTTATTAAAAATTCATGAATGGCAAATGTTAGTTCAAAGTTTTAATTAATGCATAGGAAAATTGTCTTACTGAATGGATGTAAACTTATTACAAAATCTGTTTTCAAATCTGACCTCTTCATGTATTAAAACGAAAATACATTTGTACATGTTGCTATTTTCAGCATACATAAAAGTAGTGCAATATGCGGACAAGGTTTTCTCTTTGTATGGTGTACCAAACTGCCTAAAATTGTAAGAAAAGTCTCAGACTTAATGTGAACAAGATTTGGCAACGATCCAACATTCGTTTCAAGGATTGTGCAAGTCTGAGAAAGGTTTAATTTATTATACTGGATTTGATGTACTTATGCGCTGCTTATCTCACGGAAAATTTGGTGGAAATGGAATTTTCGACACTTTCTGCGGTAACTTTCGAAATTACTTAACGTAACTTTCTCACACATACGTAATTGTATATTTATAAATTATATTAACAATCGAAATATTTGCTTTATCACGACATTTGCAAATATTTTTAGACAATCTTGAAACATTGGGCCACAGAATTTTCGCATACTGGTCCGGGACAAGTTAGATGTGTATAGTTATTCATTATTAGATGTTTCATGCGTCGTAAACTAACCAATTTTGATGTGTCGATGTTTTATACAATATGAGAATTTATGCAGGATGTTTTTTAAAAACACAGTAAGAATAAATCGCAGAAAAAAATGTACAGCCAAATATGTTAGGAGGTAATACAATTTGTATACAATTGTAGATAACTACGAAACAAACAAAATGCAATCGGTTGAACTTTTCGCGCGGAAACCTGATGATTATAATCAGAAATATCTCAAAACTAACTTTTTGTATCTTGGTTCTTCATTAAAGAATGATATGTTTTTCACACTTTAATAGATTTAAACTGATAATAAATGTGTAGTGCAATTCCGGCGTAGACACTGACTTTACATTTCTGCGGTGTTGACAGCGGAAGCAGCGATCCAGTACTAAGACTGTCTACGAAACCAAGGATAACGATTTCTTCATCTGAAAATTACGAACATTGGGATCAGTGTCCAGTATACACCTGAAAATAATAGACTTACTATTTGCCGAGTGCACACTTGTTTTCTGTCGTCGTTAATATAAAGTAGACTTTGAAATATTCGTAAACATGCTCTCATAAACACTTCTTTAATGTATGTTCTCTGAAATTAACAAATAACTGGCTCAACTGAGACACCATACTTTAAAGTACATTGAGTTTATTCAACACGAGGTTCGAAATGCACGGAAGTCTCGTGATAGTACATGCCTTTAATTTCACATGGTTGAAGTGTAATCAAATAGTTAAAATTGCTTCGTTTTATTTCTCATGGAAAAGATCGGACGGTTTTTTAATATTGGAATAATTATAGAACATGTATGCATTAAAAGTTGAAATTTGATTGTTTTCTACAGGACGTAAAACTGAAACAAGTAAGCACTTTTACTTTTTCAGCAATTTCCCTCAGGTGAACTTGGCATTGTTTACAAAGAGAAATCAGTTTTGTGTTATTTTGGAATGCGTTGTTCGGCTGAAACGTATAGTTCCCAGAAAAGTTCTAAAAGGGTTTCTTTTTGGGATTTTTGTATTTATATATTCAACACAATGTGCAATATTTCCAGTTTTTGAAAATGATTGAAATTGAACTTTATTTTAGAAAAAGTTCCGATCTTTCAATAATATTTTGCCAGCGGATTCTTACAAATTTTAAGTAAAACGGCTTCCTTGCCCAAGAGAGGTGTGTAAAGCGTAAAACTATCATTACACAGTGCGTTTATTCTTTAAATGTAAAGGATCGGTAACAGATTAAGGAGATTGGACAGTGCAAAACTATACTAAATGGATATCTTTAACCATGAATAAGGACACATATATTTCAGTAAGGAAATCTGAGGTAAAAGAACAATCATATTTAATTCCTTGAAATAAACATGCGGCGAAATATTTTAGAAAAACTGTGCATGTGCTTTGCGCATTAGAATGTTTAACGACATTTTCTCGAAACAGTAACGCTCGTATGCACTATTTTGGCATTTCTTTTGATTTGAAAATAAATATTTTATAGCACTTAGGTTGCGTACGATACCAAAATTTTGCATAAAAAATTTACACCCATTTTCATCCAAAGCATTGTGGAGATAGGGTTCAGCCTAGCTTTCATGCTCGCAAGTTTACCAACAGATATATCATTTCAACTTTTATCATATATGTTTTTGTGTCCTTGCATTTCGAAAGGTGTTACGAGGATTCTGATTTTTCACATGAATTTCTAATTTCAATTTGCGGAAGTACCTTAAGGCAACACAAACAACGAATGCAAGTAGTATTATAAAACATGGGAAATGCAAGAATCAAAAGCTAATAGGTGAAAAACACACCAAAGAAGAGTTTATATTGGCAGATTTACATAGTTTTAGCTTCATCTGTGAAATAAGTTTTATTTAAATGTTTATTATTTCTAACTACGTAGATATTGAAAGTTTTTTTATTGACATTTTTACACTTTGATAGATTTAACAGCTTTATTATATATAAATTCATACTATTTTTTTTGCCAACACACTTGCTTCTTATAAAGTTTGAAGTCAGTTTGGTTTTAAGCGCATTTCATGGATTTTCCATAAGTATAAATATTGTTTATACCCATCTATATGCACAAAAAACAGCATTCATTTCTGAATTAATTTGTAACATATAATTTAAAATGCGAACATCTATACTAGTTCCCTTGATTCATGTTATCCAGAGAAGTACAGCTACCATTATAGATTCTCAGTGTTCCTGTTTTATTATAAATTCTGATTCACAATATAATGGCACACATTCCGATTCTTTGGAGTAGGATTAGAGTCATACAGACAATAATTAGATCATATGGTGACTTTTCAAGCATGCTTTGATGCTTACAAAAGATCCCAAAAGCACCTCCCGTCATGGCTTTAGGTAGTGCCAAGCACTTGGGTAAAATCAACCTCCTTCCAAACTTAATCGGAAAAGGACTAGTAAACGGAATACAACATATGACAGATAAGTGCGAATAAGTTTTAATAGACGTATTCATTTCGGTTCATACATATATTACCATAATTATAAACAAAAACGAGTATGAGATCAGCAAACACTGCTCATATTTGACACTTGTCAAGAGAACAACATCATTTGATTGATTTGTATGCTTACCAATGCTTTTATTAGTTCAGAAGCGATTATTTATTCAACCTTCATTGACGCAGTGCGAACACTCTTTATGATGTGTCTTGTGTAAATTTCTTATAAACAAGAAGTTAGTGAATCAAGAGTAGTCTTTATCCGTGTCATTCAAGGTATTTGCAACTAATCCAACAGACATTTGCACCCCTTCCTTCTGTCCATTAATCTGTTTATTTAATTAAATGCTCTTGTTCAAATATCATGATTGCAATAAAACATCTTATTTATAATGCTTTTGTATTCCATTATAGTTTTAAAAGAGTTTGAAGTTGCTCATGTTGCTTGCTTGAAGAAATATGTCCACGCTAACTGCGTCAAACGTATAATTAATGTTTTAAGAGAAACTAATAAGCTATATCACGGTGATTGCGCAATTCGAACTTGAGACGATGAAACATGTGCATGCAAAATACCAAATGAAAATGTCAACTCTTTTTTTCATTTAATAAAGCTTTTTTTTAATTGCATTTCATAGCAATATTATATGCAGTGCTGGTCGCATTGTTGCAAAGACGAAGCGTCTGACATGTCACAGATTACTGCATCGCATTTCACTGACAGATTCTTGCTAGTGGTCACCTCAAACACTTTGAACACAAACTTAGTCTCGTGGTCGGTTTGTGATAAGATATGTGTATTGGTGTCAACTTCGCACCTACAATGTACAAAGTTGTAAAATAATAAAATTGTTACGACACGGCAGAAATGTCACATATCTGTATTCTTGGTAGAGGTACAATGTAAATTCACATAAGCTGATAATGGATTAAGCGATATAAGAAACATATTTATCAAAGGGCTTAATAAAATATGTTCATTCCTGGTAAATGCATTTGGCAAAATTTGACATTACCAGGTGGACTATATATCTTAACATTTATTTTGAATATCTGTGAACAAGAGTGGCAGACTGTCACAAAATACGCCCGTCATCGAACTTGGCCTAATTCAAGGGACATAATCCAAGAGTGCATGGGGCGAATTGGCTGGTTATCGAACTTGGCCGTGATATTATGCCCACAAACATTGTCAGCAAGTTTGATGAAGATCGGATGAAAACTGTTTGACTTAGATAGCAGACAAGGCTAAATTTACAGATTTCGAGTAATTCAAGGGTCATAATCCGAAAGTGCATGTGGCGATTTGGCTGGTTATCGAACTTGGCCGAGATATTATGCCCACAAAAATTATCTACAACTTTGTGGAAGATCGGATGAAAACTTTTTGACTTAGGGGGCGGACAAGACTAAATTCGCAGTTTTTCGAGTAATTCAAGGGCGTTAATCCAAGAGTGCCTGGGGCGATTTTGCTGACTGTCGAACTTGGCCGAGATATTATGCTTACAAACATTGTCACCAACTTTGATGAAGTTCGGATGAAAACGGTTTGCCTTAGAGGGCGGACAGGGCTAAATTTGCAGATTTCGTGTAATTGAAGGCCATAACTCAAGAGTACCTGAGGCGATTTTGCTGGTTGATAAAGTTGGCCGAGATATTATGCACACAAATATTGTCACTAAGTTTGGTGAAAGTCGGATGAAGACTGTTTGACTTAGAGAGCGGACATGCTTTTGGACGCCGACCGCCACGGGTTTCACCTAATACGCCCCGCTCCTTCAGAGACGGGCGTATAAAAAGTATAGCTTAATATTCGCAAACCCATTTTTGATCAAGTAATATCTTCCACTGTCTGCTCCGTTTGGTGTTGTTGTGTAACATGTATGTAGCCTCATTTTTATTGTCCAGTCCGTGTTTTGAACAAACGATTTGACAAAAACGTTAGTGCCGATTGGTACATTGATTGGACTACCGGAAATTGTCTGAAAAGGGTCATTCATTGACAATTAGTATTTCTACATATTTTCTTTATGATGTATGCCGTATGGGTGGACACTTATTGCACATATCTAACCAAGACATGGAAGTTGTTATAACTGATTACAATGTAACTGTGTAGCAAAATAGCAAGTCAGTTTCCCTACATGGTTTTCTCAAGACTTATTGATACACGCTTAGAAGGTGGTAGAAACTGTTCAAATATGGAACAAATGTAATAATTTGAAAATAGTTCTGCTCCTGCCATTAATTTTAATAGATAATTCAAAATGCAATATTTTACTTGAATGTTGAACAAAGAGCAACAGGTGTCTGAATAACATATTATGACGTTAGGATACAGAACTAGATGTAGCAAATATAGAAGAATTGAAACAAATAAAAGCGTTTGTAAAGAATAGTGTAAGTCTTCAAGACGTATTAGCATTTATGTAAACTTTCAAGCTGTGCGTTTATAAATATGACATTTTACTGGATTAATGTTTACCTAGCTCTGTTCAGCATAATGTTTATTCGTCGCTATTCAGATTGCTTTTTTGTGTTGTTTTATTTCTGATACAAAGGTTGAAATGTATAGGTGGATTTTATGTGATTTGGACTTATATAAGAAGAATTTAGCCATTATTAGTAAAACATCTATAATAGCATTTGTTTTTACATTGCTTACTATAAAAAAAAAACTATTATGCTATTATAATTGAATTGCATGTTTATACTACTGTTTCTTAAGAAGCGTGTGCATCTTGCCAGACTGGTTGACTACTAAAAACGCCATACAGACAAAAATTCATAATTCCACATTGATGTAGTTCTGTACGTTTGATAAACCGAAAGTAATGGCGTGATGTCATCTATCCGGATAACGTAGAATAAAGCCTGGATTTGGCGTAGGGAAATGAACATCATTTTATAAATTAATGGCAACGTTACGTTACCATCTTTTAAAGGTTAAAATATGATATTAAAACATCTGACGCGCTAAGTATTTTCCAAATAATGTCTTAAAATCTGCTTGAAATATGAGAATCATTCTGAAGAGTTTAATCAAATTCTACATTGTAGAAGCAATTTTTATCCGAACGTGTAGAACTATCTCAAGTAGGAAGTAATTTATGAAGCGGATAGTTTATAGGAATGTATGTTTGAACTATCCTACTTTTGTGTCGGTAGTATATTGAAATAGGATTATGAAGACACACGACTATTCTTCGGACTCATCCAATTTATTCCACATATTTTCAGAGTTGTTTATTTCTTGTTCATGGGAATATAGCAACATATTTGGTTTGTATAACTTAATGACCAGCTGAATATTGATATTGTATCTTTGGGCAATTTCAGTTCTGTTTGCCTGTAATTTTGCTTCCATTGTATAGGGGATGATCGGTATGGTATGAGAGACAGCGCGTCGATCTAAGGATCGCGGGGTCGTGAGTCCCATCCTCGGGCGGGCCGTTGCGATTTGAGAACAGGTTTGCACTGGAATCAAAGAACACTGGTTAGGGTAACAGCCCTCCGTTACATAACTGAAATACTGTTGAAAAGCGGCGTTGAACCAAAAACAAACAAACAATACTTTGTATTTTCCTTATCATAAACGTCTTTAATATAATTTATGCCCTTAAAAATGTACACTTACTTGTCATGTGCTGTAGTAAATTGCTTAATCATTGACCTTTATATGTGATTTTTTAAAAAAAAGTTTTATTTTTCATCTGCACTAATATATTTCATTAGTTTTCAATCTAGCACAGATAAATGTGTTCTTTCTAAAATGAAATTTAAAAAATCAGGTTTTTTGATAAGACGTAATAAATTATCTTAACAAAACATAGATATCAACCTGCATAAAGTTTGGATCCGAGAAAAACTTTGTGCTGATCTGATATTGGCTGCTTGAATTTAATACTGTCACCACGTTGTCAGTTTTCTGATTGTAAGTGACGTTACTATGCACTGATTGGTCTCTTGGAACATGGCAGTGTAGATCAACTGTCCAATTAAAACTTCTTATGATAAACGTATAGTGCGGATCGTGGTAAGCGTACACAAGTTGGCTGTTAAACACAAGCTCTTGCTCCGTCGTCTTCCAATTATGCAAGCAAGCAGATTACATTACATTTAAATTGAATGATAAAACACTAACACAAGCTGAGAGTTAAAAAGTTTGCAATGATGTAAAACCAAACTAGCCCCTTAGATAGGTAAGGGACTCCATCTTGTAGATTTTGCAGAAAGTATCGCCCTACTTTTCATGTTTCTATTTCCGTTGACATTATGTGACCAATATGATTTTAAAATAGAAAGATATATGTAACTTCATCAATTAATATTATTATACAAATGTATAGTTTAATCAATATTGCCTTTGTATTATAATTTTTAAGTGCAAATAGAGATTAATACGTTTTCAGGATCATATACCTTATCTAATATATGATTCGGGTTGTTTTTTAACGTCCATATTATCAGAAGTTCTTAAATTTTTACAACACTGCAAATGTTAAAAGATAGAATATAAATACTCACTGTTTTTGTTGTAAGGCAACTGTGTATGTCGTGATAAAAAACAAGCTGATGTCCAGTTTCAATTCCCGTACAGGTGTTCTCACCAAGATAAATATCAGAAGCAATAGACCCTGGAAATCTTAAAAAGGGAAATCATTCCCAGTTCATTGAAAACAACTTTGTGTTTCTAAACTAATCGGCACAAACACATTTCATTTGAGTAAGGTATTAGACCCGTAATAGAGAACCTTCTTTTCGAAGAGTATTCAATTCAATTCCTACAATAAACCTACTTTGACTGCAATTTTCAGGGGTGCGTAGGTTCAAGTCCCGCTGGGACCAATTTTTCCCCCTATTTTTCTTTTTTTTTCTAGAACGTTTTTACTTCTTTTAAGAATTATTATTGATTTATTGTACAAAAATGGCAATTTTTCATTTGATAAGCGATTTCTTGCTGTTCAAAGTGAATTTACCTCTGAAACAGAAGGGGTAGAGTTAGACATCTTTAAAAATACTGAGTTACATGCGGTAAAAGTTCTCTATTTTGCCTTCACTCTTTAGATTACATATTGTGGAAGAAATGTAGGTTGGTTTAACTTCTGCCCCAAGGTTATTTTTAAAGGAAGTGAGCAAAATTCAAAACAGAACCGCAGGATTCGACCTCAGTCTTTTAATGTTTGAGTTAGAATTCTGTCTCATTAAATCCGTTTACTTCAGACACCCTAGAAAAAATTATATTTACAGTTTTATTTTATGTTTTATAATAATTTACCAATAGGCTGATGTTTCTTTTATCAGAATTAATGATGTAATGAATTCTCTGCAAATGTTTTGGACAGTGGCCATCACTTTGTTTGTTTCTACTTGAGCTTAAGGAAATACCATAAATTATACAAAATTTTTCAAAAACGGCACGGTAAAAGTTGTTAAAAAATTGCAACTCAGTGCGAAACACGGTCAACTTTAAGAAGATACCAAACAAATGCCATTTGTAAAACATTACTATTAGGGGTCTTATACCTTAACAGCAGTTAATGGCGTTCTCACAACTAACACGATCGTTATCTGGGGTAATACATGTAATTTGTTTGTAAGTGTAGTAATGCTGTCATCAAAACAAGGAAACACTTCTAAAATTGAGAACTGTTTCCAATCTCTCGCTGTTTATTTCTAAGACTTAAAAGTACTGTTAATAATACTAGCATATATACCTGTACTTAAGCTTGTCCATATCGACTGTTACATTCCAGGTTGTTGGTGAGCACGTCGTTTGTATAATCTCTTTCAGTGATGGTGCTGAAGATAATGTTATTGGCGTAATCAAAATGGTTAAACCAGTATAGAAACATATAAAAGAATAATAATTTAGATATGAGAATTTGATTCAGCCAGTAAGAACATGAAATAAAAATGAAAAGCCGAAAACAATCGTAATGAAATTACGATTTATTTTTTTTGGGGCTTTTCATTGTTACTTAGTGTTCCCGAACGTTACATTGCTCCAGCAAATAAGATACTATCCTCACTTCGAACGTCTTATCCCAAGTTTAGTCTCTAACTTGAATATATAAAATATGTTCCATATCATATTACAGAATTTGTAACAGAAACGATTATTAAATAGCTATGAATATTTTTACCAATATAAAATTGATATTTATACCACAATTTATTTCAACAACGTCTGAGGTGGGACAGGTACTCATATCAGATGACGAAATTTTGCATCTCGAGAGCGATTCTTCCACACCAGTGCACAACATATTGTGTAAGCCTGTAAATGATGACGAATGTCCTTGGTATGATACCGTTGTCACTGGCTGCTTACTAAAACAGGTAACATAAAGTTACTGTATTAGATAACTTGAATGTGTGCATTATTTAAGAAATAAGCCCGAGTGAAATTATTTGAACGACGTATTACCACCCGAGTGTATAAATAGTCTTAAAGCACGCTTGTGCTGTAAATTATTTCGATTCTAACATGTCATTAATCTCAAACACTATATAAAATATATTAGCGCTCTTTCTTGGTCGCAACAAAAACTTTGATGTCACCGCACGTAAACATGACGTAATTCTAGCGTAAGAGTGTTTTAACAGAGACAAGCCTATTAGAATAATATATACACCGAAATATGCAGACAAATATTCTTGAGATACCGCATCTGTTAAGAGACCACTTACATTAGGATACCAATGTTTCATTTCCTTTTTGTGTCGTTGTATGTTTCAGATTGTCTTGAATTAAAACACCATTTATATTAACAAAATATTTTTTCACATTCACTCAGGTCGTCTTTTGATAGTGATTTTAGCTTACTTTGATGCATACTCGAACTACGGACTACAGACTTACAGACTGTATATTATGTTTAATCAAACATATCTTGCATCCTATTCTAATACCATAATACAATTGTTTTGCAATTTCTATGTAAAATATCATAATGAGAAAAGTACCATGTCAAGTTATAACATTTATTTATTTCCGTTTCACTGTATATCAGATTATTACCAATATAATTTGTCAAATCAGCATTTTAATATCTTTCTTTTTACTTTTTTCTTTAATGCATCTATTCAAACTTTCGGACTGGTCGTATGTATAAACAAGAAGCCAGGGGACCTGTATCGTGAACTTGTTTTTTTTTTTTTTATTTTTTTTAGGGCTGCAACTTGCTATTACGTTTGCTGTCTGTTTCATGATGGTCTAGCTAGTATTCGTGCACAGTTAAAAAGACAGTAAAATCTACGCTTATGATCCAGGATTTGAATCAATGACCGGTAAGGATTCAGACACTTCCCCAGAACTACTGCGCCTAATGTGGTTCACTTTTTTTCGATCACACGAATTCTATGCGCAGTGGATCGCTACAACTTATGTTACAAGTTATTCCTTAACTTAATATCTGGTATCAAAAGATGAATTTAACATGTATTGAAACATTTAAGGTTCACGGTAAAGCCGCCATTTTATTGCCCGTGCAATGGTTTGATGTCACTTTGCAACGCGTAACAAGACGGTATGATACGAAGCCAAATATTTGCTACCCTACAAGCAAGAAAACGATATGATGCGAGACATTTTGCAGTAAAAACAATATCGCATGTCATACTATACATTCTTATTAATTTAAAATCATACAAATTCAACATTATTATGTACTGAGTTCATTTCCTTTTCCAATGATATATATGACGGCTGCATTAGGAAAATTTAATTTAAAAGTAATACAGTTCACCTAGGTAGCCTTTGAGGTCACGTCATACAGTCTGGTTATAAACTTTTTTTACGTAACCTGTTCAAGCTCTACCCCAAGTGCCAATTTATAATATATATAGAATGGTAATACAGGTATAATACATACGGTAATCCATACTTGTCATAGCCAAGGGTTTTACAGATTACTTTAGCTGCATTGCTATCCAGGCGGCCGCTGCAAACCGGCGTCCACATACCACTGACAAGCATTTCAACGATACCGGATTTCGAACTTGTATTATTGACAATCCTAACGTCTTTTATATATGTACCTGTTGGAAAACGTGAGCAAATTTATGTGACCAGGACATTACATCTATATGGCTAATTTTATATTACTTAATGCGCTACCTTCTTTAAACAATGATAGTAAGCAGTAGCAGTTGCAGTAGCAGTAGCTGTAAAATTAACAGTAGTAGTAGCAGTAGCACTAGTAGCAGTAGCAGCAACAGCAGCAGCAGCAGCAGTAGTAGTAGTATGAGGAGGACTAGCAGTAGCTGCAGCAGCAGCAGAAGTAGTAGTAGGTTCAACAAATTATAGTTGCGGTAGCATTTGCAACAGCATTAACAGAAGCAGTAGCAGTAGCAGAATGCTTGCAAACTCTGTTTAACTGAATCTGTTCATGAGAGGAACTGAAATGTGCAACACCTCTCACGCCCACTAGCAGCGGCTTAAGTGCAACTCTATTACACATTTATTGAATGGACCAAACGGACCAGAAAATGTATCTACTCTTAAGGAATGTCGACCATGCGAAAGATCATATAACAATAACCGATTTTTTTTTAAGCGAGGTCACAGTCTGAATTATTAATTTAGTTAAAACACATTTTTAATAAAGGTTAGTATGTCTTTAAATTAAATGATTTTCTTTTTCATTTTTTTTTATGTTTCAAGAATAAAAAGAAAACGTTTTAATAAGTAATAGCTGACCATTCATATTCCAACAAAGAGGAAGGCCGTACGAATCTGTGTGTTTATAACCATACAGTATCATGCCAAAGGCTACTCCGGGTTCAACATGTGTCAGGTGGTGAGAACCTTTGCTGATTTCAAATCTCAGTACGCTGTAACTCTGTAATTTATTAATAGTGCTCATGTCCCAGAAGATTTACACATGCTTCGCAATGCGAATTAAAACATTTGAAAACTCAATCCAATTTACGGTCTTTTAGTTATGTCTGTTATCATTGCTCGCGATAAGAATCTAAATATGGCACGAAACATAAATAATCAAAGACATAAAAAATGAAGAAGCACTAAATTTACAACTACTTGGAGCATGCTTGAAGTGAAAAGCACAATACGTCATAGAAAACGTGGAAACTCTATATGTCGCCCGCCAATACAAAACTGAAATGTTACAAGCTAGGTTTGGCTGAGCCTGTTCATCGACGGTGGTAAACGAACGAATAGGTAAACTACATAATCTTTATCTTTGCATATGAGCAAATGTACGTTTCTGCTCCTTAATATACTTGATTTCATTATGAATTTTGTTTGCAAGACCTATGTGTCACTTTAATTGTAAGACTTACATGTGTTTGTCCTTCAGCTGTAAAATTGGTTTGTTTTTCGTCTAATCTGCTTAATATATTGCCATCGAGACGGAGGCCATCGACTTTACTTGTCAAAATTGTGATAGATCCATGATGGCTGTCAAAATGTGTAGGTGTCTTGAAAAAATAGTCATCGACAAAATGATCTATAGATGGAATCGTAACCATAAATGGATCTCCAATGCCGTTATCGATTGTATGTCTCTCATTATACTGGACTACAAGAACTGGATGCGTCGCCTCTACCACAGAAATATAATCCTGTTCTATCGAAAACTCGTAAAACTGGCCTCGATTAAGTGTTGCTCGTACAAAACCTCCTATTGAAACTCTGTTTGCATTTTCGGAGGTTATTATCCGAATACGAAAGTGCCTTTTCGTTCTGAAAGAAGCGACTATATACTTTGTTTTCCATGCGTTAACTGGGGGCATTTGCTCTACAAGATAGTCACATGTATCCTGACCTTTGGGTATCTGAGCACATTGATTTCCGGAAGTGACTGCAATTGGCCGATCGCTGCTAATAAACGTTCCTGTTACATCAGCTGTGCTATGTTTTATCTGGAATGCATCTAATCTATCCATTGTAAGACTAAACGTGTGTCCATCGGAATAGGTGTTACGGTTAACCGTGACAGAACTATGAGGCTGAAGCCGTAACGTAATGTTAATATGTGTGTTATCAAATGCTGAAGCGACAGCAAACTCGCTAGCTGTGTTGGGAGCATATGAACTAACGTAGTATCCTGTTGAAATATCATTATATGGGAGGACAAGGAAACCGTCTGAATAGACTTCTTCGTGATTGACGACATATATATTTATAGGCTTGTCGCTACGAATGTGAATTCCTTTCCTCTCCTTAACCGCCGTTGTAGAAAGAGCTGCTCGGGCATGTAGAGGTACAATTGTTGTGCCTCGTTGTATCGTTCTGTTTGTACGTATTGATATTGAAGGAGCTTCGATGAAAATGTTAGTTGTTTCAGATGCCGATATGTACATGTGTAAATAGTATTCATTGCTGCCTTGACTATACGGTTGGGGGATAGCGAATACGAATTGTCTTCCGCCAGACCCTGTAAAACGTTTCATTTAGAAATTCCTTGATGAAATTATATTATATTCAATAGGAACACTTTTATCCAAAACAGATCACATCTTAACAAATCTTATACCTTATAAGATCATTTAGAAAAACAATGTTTTACAAAAAGGACGGCGTCAGCTTTGATATTGTCAATTAACCCTACCTGGATTATCCATATATCAAAGCTAAACATTAGAGGAACAAAAATCTATCTTATATAGTTTAGATGATGGTATTACGTGAAACTATTTCTTGTTTAATTGTGATATGTGATATGCCGAAATATCTTGTTTTCACTGTAAAGTTTTCAATTCCTGTTTTATTCATTGTGACATAGTTTTAAAAGGCTTAGGCTTAGGACGTTTTGTCCTCTTGTGTAGGCTTTGTGTGTGTGTGCGTGTATGTGTGTGTGTTCCTTTGTTTGTTCGTTTTGTCCTCATGTGTTGGCTTTGTGTGTGCGCCCGTGTATGTGTGTGTGTGTTTGTGGTGTGCACGTCTGCGTGCTGTAGGTTTCGTTTTGGGGAGGCTGCGATTTTGGTACGTGGCATTCCCTGTTTGATATTTGTCTTTGTTTTTACTAAATTTATAATTTTTGCAATGGAAGTGATTGAATGAAAATATCGTTATTATGGTTTCTTAAATATATTAACCGCGTTGTTATTCAATTTTACATGTTTGTGTTTTTGGTTTATTTGTTTTTGTTGCGGTGATGAGTTTTTGCCGCCAAATTCTGCGATTATGTTATGGCTGATCCGGAAACCACTTGTCACATAGTTGGGTTTTAAGGGAAAAAAATAGTTTCAAATTTTGAAATAACAAGTTAAATATTTAAAGTCAATACTGGAATGTAAAATAACACGATGTGGCTTAATAATCTTTTTACATAAAGACAATACACGTGAATACTAGTATATATTATATAATGGAATTTAGAATACTTTTATTGCCAAAACAGCAAAATCCTTAAAACGCGTGTAATTACATGTTTGTAGATTTTTAACAAGTTGAAACCTATCTATTTCTTGTTTTAATATGAGACATTTACACTTATTTGTTTTTGGTTGGGTTTAACGTCGCACCGACACAATTTTAGGTCATATGGCGACTTTCCAGGTTTGGTTGTGGAGGAAGACCCCAGGTGCCCCTACGTGCATTATTTCATCACGAACGGGCGCCTGGGTAGAACCACCGACCTTCCGTAAGCCAGCTGGATGGCTTCTCACATGAAGAATTCAACGCCCCGAGTGAGGCTCGAACCCACATTGATTAGGGGCAAGTGATTTGAAGTCAGCGACCTTAACCACTCGGCAAAAAAAAATATATAACTAATATTGCTATATCATCTAGTAAAATAAGGATACCAATACGCTGCCTGGGCAGTCCAAGTGCGCAGTAATGTACCTTATGCAATACATGAAGTTAAATTCTTGAATGTAAAATATGAAACTTACTATGGTAAAATCATGCAATGAAACATGACAAAAAAATGACTAGCAAAGAATAAATGTATCAGAATAAAATCGTACGGGAACCTTACAAATGATTAAAACAATTAATAAGTCAAATAAAACTAATCAGGTGTATTACTTTGACTTCTGTTGCATCCCTAATAGTTTGTGGCAAGCTGTTCCACAGGTTAATACCATTATATGCAGAATAATTTTTACCCAAACCTTATTACCATGTGAATAAGAATAATCCATATTGCCAAAAGCAGACTTAACTTTAACAAGTGGGGTTCTTATGTACAGCACTAACTGGAATAAACTGCTCTCTTATATAAGAAGGGGCAATGTTTGAGTGTGACATAGAGCTATTTGATTGGCCCTACTTGCCACAGGTAACCAGTTAATGCGTACAAAGTGTTCTTTATCAAATGTGTCCTGGGGTTTAAATTTAATGTAATCGTATAAATTTGTTCTTGGTTACCCATAACATCTGTTTTAAATCTCGAGTTAAACTATGGAACAAAGCAGAAGACGCATAATGGTATTGTATGAAGTCTCTATGAGGAGTTTCTTTCTACATTGAGTGAGAAACTGACTTTTCCTGTACGAAGATTTTTAACCTGGTATTTGATTTTCTTATTATAGACCTTACCATATATTTAAAACAAAGACTTCGATCAAGAGTTGAAAAAAAGATATTAGACTGAAGTTTTGAATTCAGTGCTATGATAATTGCATTTGATGTAGAGCTGGGACTCGGGCCATAACTTTTATTCAGGCCCAAACAGGATGGATTCTGTTTTACCAAGGTGCAAAGAATGTTTGTTAGCAATACGCCATTCGCTTAAAGTATTGAAGTCCTCACTCAAGAGATAGTATATGTCTTTCTTTTATTTGGTACTGACTACAAGGGGCGTAATATTGGAGTTTGAGGAACGCTACAAGAAATATTTGCTTTTGTAGACAATGTACCAATGTACCTGATATAACAATTAACTGACATCTGTAAGAGAGGTAAGACGAAAACCAGGCATCAAGCTTTTAATTTCATTATGAGAATTGAATTGCTGTCCGTAACAAAGAACGTTTGTAGGTCAAGTGGGATTATACCAACAAGGTGATATTCCTCCAACTTGTCAAAAATACCCTCTCTAGAATTTTATACAATACTCAAAATCGAGACAGGACGATATTCCCAACATCCGTCTCGTCGTTCTTTTTTAATTGTGTAACTACCCGTGCACGCTTCAAGTCATCTGGAATCACCCCTTGTATTACGGACATGTTAAGAATATATGAGAGAGGAAGCAGGGTCTTTGACAAAACGTTAAGGGGTCCCTTCTAATCCTTTAGCATTAGGTAGTTTACTAACAAGCCTATTTTCAACTGTAGTATAAAAATGATGCTCTTTTTTCACTGTGTAAATTAAGCGGTGTGATGTTTTGCATATTGCTGTGGGAATAGCACATTTTTTTTGTAAAACTCGGTAAAAAGAGCTCAAAAGGCTAATTTGCATCTTTGTAGAATCCCCTTTTTATATAAAAAATGATTAGTTTTAACGTTTATATTAAACATATTGTATAGCAAAAGACTGCTTTAATAGAATTTGGCAGTAAGAGTTGGGATATATATTCTACGAAAACAGTATGTTTCGTAACGTATAATTTTTTGTCGTGTTAAAATCAATAACATTTCAAACTCGCTTCTGTACTATATTATGAAGAATAATATCATGGAAACAAAGTACATACATGCTTCCGCTGCTACAACCAGCCAAATGAATACCAACTGAAATAACACATAATAACATGATAACAACGTAAAATTATTTCATTTTAATTTAGTTTGGTTCTTCTGTTCATTATATAAAAGTCAAAATAATAAATGATATAAACATAATACAAGCACCTCATCGATACCAATACACTGCATCAAACGAGCTTTCTAAAACAATGATAATGTCACATATTGCAACCTAATGAAGAAGTAACTTTGAATTATTAATACAAAATTTTCTACTGTTTTAAAAAGAGCTATACGTTATCTATCTAACTAAAACTTACATAGTGAGATATCATACTGCATCTGTGCGCACACTTTCGTCTTCCACGGTGTTCTATAAATGTCAAAACGTTGTATTTCAAGCCACAAGTTTTGTAATTTATCAGTTCTCATGTAAGACTCTCGGTATATAGGAAGTTTTATCTTATCTTTGTGTAATTTGAAGAGACAAGTTCATAAGTCTTTGCAAGAACACAGGGCACTGTTCACATGCACAAAATTTGCGCAGCACGCAACATAAAATATGTCGTCATTTGAAGCAATATTAGCCCCGCGCAATACATGCATAGGGAGTATTTTTGCACAAGGTAGGAAATGATGCAAATCACACAATGTAACTTTGCCCACGACATATTTTATCGTCTTGTGAACCAGCAATAACGATTCGCCAATTTCATTAAAATAAAAGAAAATGGAATTTATTACAAAAAAATGATTTTGTTTCAATTTCCTATACTGAAAAAATATGGTAGTAACTTTGAAGTTTGAGTTCACATGTACCAAACATTATACTGATAAAACTGACATCAGCTTTGCAGTTAATCAATGAACATTATTTGATCAATCCTTCCCGAAAAAAATGATTGGAGTAAACCTATTTGTACCCAATTCGCAAATATTCGCAAAAATTTATAACAGGTGTAAGTAATCTGTCATGTAAAGACATAAATGCAATCTCTATAAACGTGTTTCGAAGAAATACATATTTTTTGCTGTATGTATATAATACAACTTACAGAAAGACGCCATCTAATGGAAGAACAAAGGGTAATGTTTTAACATAAATTAATCTTGATACAAAATAATTTGTTCTTTAACAACACAGAGAGACACTGAAAAAAATGGTGTCTTAATGAAAGTTGTCTCGTTATGCCATTGGTTTCTTTATATAAGGTGTCTCCTCGTGCAAATTACCTCTTTATAAAAGTGGTCTCCTTACACACGTGGTCTATAAAAAGACGTTAGGATCTGAGTGGTTTTCAAATTTGAACGTTTTCTTATCTACATTGTATTTGTGTGTCATTGAAATGACCTTAGTGATATTATGATGTCGACCTATCCTTCCCTTTAGTTAAGTTTAATACGAAGTGAGCAGAAAGACGAAAGATCATAGTGATGTCTCCGGTATTCTCCGTTGTATTATTTGTAAGTTTCGTTTTTGTGTCTGTTTGAAAATAAAAAGTACTTGATTGTATTTCTCCAGTCAAATTGCATAAGCTATATTAGTTTTGTCATTTAATCACAAAGCATTTGGTTTCAATTCTTTATATATATATAAAGAATTGAGACCAAATGCTTTGTGATTAAATGACAAAACTAATATAGCTTACTAATATATATTGTAAGATTATTTGAAATTCATACATGCTAATCAGTGCACATGACGTTGAGTTCAGAAATATTGTAAATAAATGGTTATTTCATCCACGGTAGGCTCAGCGCATATTTCTCTGGAATTGAATTGAGCCTGAGTGGTTAAAATTCAAGTATCTACATGATTAACCGTATAAATTCCGACTATAATCCATGAGAAAGCCTTTCTTTTCAGTCTAATATGACAACTAGAATGACGTGATCAGATTATGAAGGACCACATTCAAAGTATTTATAAACCGGATGTCATGTGGCAATTAAAATCAACCTCCATATTTTTACTCACCGGTTCGCGCGTCAACCATTGCTTACTGCAGAACACACAACAATTGACACATCCTTTCTGTAACTGGCAAACAAGTAGAACCATGTTAAAATCTCTTTTATATTTCAGTTACATACATTATTGATATGTGCTGCAATAGGAAAAGGAGGAATTTCATGTAAGTATCAGAATAGCTTATTGTCTGATATCATTAAGATATATAAACAAGCACATTTAGCCACTAAGTTGCAAAAACCCGTCATTAGCTTTGACCTCGCGTCATACAATTTCAATATAAAGTTTATCTGTATAGTTAATTATTACTATTTGACATCAATAATAAACACTTTGCAAAATTAGATCAAAGTTAAACAGACAATTATTATAAAATACATCAAACGTTGTATGTGAACAATAAAACATTAAAAGAAAGTATGTTGTGCATGCCTGATAATAAAAAATCACGTGTGTATTTTCGAAACAATATTTTGCTGTTCAGTAATGTTTTCTTCTAAATATCAGCATCAAGTTCAGTACAGAAAGGACTTTTCTCCACTTGCTACAACCAAAATATAGTACCACAATTTCTGTCGAAACTAAAATTTTAATGGTTTATGTAATTGTCTTAGATTAAAGAAGTGCATCGTAAATACATTGGTGTTACCTGAAGTCATAGTTCAATATTGATGAAGTTTTTTCGTTTCTTGTTTTACAGGGAATCGGGGCAAGAATTTTCTTCTAGTCTTTCCGGATTCAGAATCGGGTAATGCAGACTTAAAGGTATATTTATCAGCAAAGGAGATAACAAAGGTGTTCATTGAAGCCCCAGAAACAGGCTTGCATTCTAACTACACGCTGCAGATTGGTACGCAGGCCATTAGTATCAATAAACAACTCGAACTACATGGATCAGGATCTTGGAGAAAAGGTATTCATGTGATCAGCGATAAGGATATTAGTATTTATGCAGTCAGTCAACAACAATACACTTCTGATGGGTTTCTAGTGCTACCATACACGGCCATGTCTACAGAGTTTTATGTGGTATCCTATACAGTAAAAACAAAGAGTGAATTCGCTGTCGTCGCAGCCACTGATGACACAACTGTTAATGTTACGTTTTCTACCACTGCTGGGCGTGTTACGTTTGAAGGAAGTAGCTACGCAAATGGACAAACACTAACATATAAACTGAACAGATTATCTGCACTTCAGATTCAACACAGTCATGATTTAACGGGCACTCATGTACAAAGCGATAAAGCAATAGCTGTTGTATCAGGTAGTAAATGTGCATATGTACCATCGGATACAGCTGCGTGTGACATAATGCTCGAAGTCATCCCACCAGTTCACACCTGGCGTTATAAATATATAACAGCAGCCTTTAAGACACGTCTTCACAACAGAATACGCATCATTTCGGGACATGACGGGAACACTATTAAACTGGGAAACATTAAACAGTTCACACTGAATAGAGGCCAGTTTTCAGAGCAGATAATTACTACTGACATAGCTGTTTTACTTGAATGCACAAAGCCTTGTTTACTTGTCCAGTACTCTGAAGGATCTACTGCAGATGGCGGAGTTGGAGATCCATTTATGGCACTGATACCATCTCTTGACCAGTTTTCTTCAGAGTATTATTTCAAGACTCCAAACCTGTTTGACAGCCACTATTTAACAATCGTGATACCAACAAATAAAGTATCAGGGTTGCGGCTAGACGGTGCATCCTTGGTCGGACAAACGAAAACAGTTACTGCTTCGTTGAATGGCAGATCAGAGGTAAATGCCGTAACTGAAAAGAACACAGAAGTAATTAAAATTTGATATCGTTTCACATGTTTAAACCTTTAAAAAAACTAGTTTGGAATGCCGACACTGCCTTTTGTAGTCAGGAATATCCACTTTGGTGTGTACTTTAGTATACCATGCACCAAGTTCTTTAAACGTTATGAAAATATATCTAGTACGTTTTGTGCGTATAGCTTTATATGCTGTGGTTTTTTTTTTTGTTGTTTTTTTTAATTTATATTATCACATTGTTTCTTTACATTATGTAGAGACATTTTTCTTACCACACATACATTACAAATTGTTATATTACGTGCATACTTTATATTATTACATTGTATTTATATTACATTTTACATCTTGTCCGTCATATACTGTCATATTTCATTTTGCGCATCTTTTATTATATTAAATAGTTGATATTTTTATTTTCTTTTACCAGTGCTGTTTCATATTCTGTTATTACATTATTATATCAAAGGGGTTGGATTTTTCCTCGGCAAGCGCGTAATGCGGAGTAAAAACTCGGCGGTAAAACGCAAAATTGAGTCAGCTTGACTGATCACATTGCGCCAGTCAATAAATTTCATAATATAATCGTATTTCCATCCACATAAACCGTCTTAATGATTTTTGATTAATTCAACGAGTCAACGGGCATCACCTAAGAATTATTAAATCGAGTTTGAATCAATTATCATAAAGTTTTGTATGGTACAATGACTTTTAAACGAGGAAAGTTGGGCGATTTTTAACACTAAAGGCAGTTATGTCTTACTTTATTCCTGTAGTATTCTCCTATTTAATAGTACTTTTATGAATTATATGCCTATTTCGATAATACTTTACACAGACCTTAAAGACATTCAAGTCTTCTTACTTGTATTTTTGCCTATGTTTAGAGTCTTTGTCAATTTCCTAGTGCAGAACGTGCTTGAATTTACACACAAGTGTGGAAAAAAGTTATCTAAAATGTCAGCCATATTAAATGTTATATTTCACAAATAAAGTCTTTTCCGTTATATAGCCACTAGAAATATCTCTTAAGTATAAACCGTTGTCCTTGAAATATGTAGCTACTATTTCAAAATTTCTGGAAATTCATAATTCTATTCATTAGATTATCGCAATTTTTGACAAGTCAATATAATGTACTAGATTTTATTTTTTTCCTAGAGTTACAGTGTAATCCGGGTAGCTGTTTCGCACTCATCACATCACATTGCTCATGCATCTGGGGAGCCCTTTGGCGCCATTTTATATGGATTTGCCAAGACAGAATCGTACGGATATCCACTAGGAATAAATATCTTCGGTAAGTGGCAGATGGGTGTTTGGAATTTACGACAGTATCGTGTAAACTATTTGTTTTTATTTTAATAAAGAAAAGGAAGCGTATTTCCTGGCGTTTCGCTGGAAAATTTCGGTGATGACAAAAATGTAAACTTTAGAAATTTATCAGCACCACAAATTCGACATCAAATTTAAACTCTTATGGCGTTATCTTTATTTGACATTTCCTTATTATAGACTAGTGAGTCCTGCACGAATTGAGCGAGCTTAATAGACAATAAGACTGATTGTACGATGCGCATTTTTGTAGACACTGAAATGAACTTTCAAAGCAAATGCAAATAATTCTTTAGTCCTTGAAATTGATTATGATTGCATGATGAAATATTATTCTTGCACACTAGACAAGCGCTGGAAAACTCCTTATTACATATTCATTTCTTGGTACCTTATAGTATATTTCTCGATTAAAAAAAAAGTCATTTTATATACAAAGAAAACGTTAAAATGATGACTCAAAAACCGGAACTAAACATTGTTTTTCCTGTTTATGGACGTGATTTTCCGCGCTGCTTGAAAACTGCTGTAGAAAATTGGGCTATAAAGGAAGTCATCGTTTTCATTTTTACAATCATTTTGTTGAATATGGCATGCAAGAAAAAATATCTGTCACTGGTCGTACTTGCGGAGGGAATATCTGACTCTCGGGTAACTGTTTAAGTGATAACCCGGCAGAGCCTCGTTGCCGCCAAAACTGTTGCCCTCGATTCGGATATTCCCATCAGCACCTACGACAAGTGGAAGAATCTTACAAGTATTCACGACAGATTAACCGCAGAAACTCCATTTTGTATACTTAATGTTTGGTACTTGTGTGACCATCTGTTGCTTTGATTTTATATTAAGCAGATTACTTGTTTTATTTCAGTATTTCAGTTAAGTAACGGTAAGCCCGAAGAGATGCCAATTCAGCGATTTTATATACTCGAGCTTGGCTTCCCCCGTTTGTTGTTAAAATATTGTTTGAAAAACAAGGTTATTTTGAAACTGATACAAACACTCGCTTTAAATCTTATGAAATAATGATATTGTTTAAGGTATTTCGGGTGTAAGGTTATTAAATGAGAGCAGCTCAAAGTCCGGACTATTAGAAGTGTCATTTGGTGGCATGTGGACGTCTGTTTGTTCAAGCGCAGTTAGCATCGATGTTGCCAGGCTGATCTGTAGAACGCTTGGCTATGACAAATACAATTTATCGTAAGATATATGTCTTGAATTTTAAATTGTTTATTTGTACATAAAATGTATATCTTAGAAATATGATAATTTAAAGCCTTGCTATTGATAGTATTGGATATCACAACAGCAATCATTTAGTGCCATGCGGCAATCGTAAAAATCTCCAGGAACATGGATTATTTGTTTTAACAGTCTCTGATCTTTGGGATCATGGAATCCATTCAATATGATCTCCGATTAAGCCGCTGTTGTGAGGAGGCGTGTTGCACATTGCATAACCTCACATGAACAGATTCGGTGAAATATGGTCCATTGGTATCATGTTTGGTTGCTTTCTGTTATTCCAAAGCTTTTCTTATATATTTTATTGTATTATTATTATTATTATTATTATTAACAAAAGTAGTACAAATAGTTTTGAAAGGATCTTTGCTTTTATATCAAATAGGCGGAATGCAGTTCAGGTAATCTCAACGGTATCTTCTGACCTACAGCACTTGTCTGGAAATATCACCTGTGCAGGCAATGAAGCGTCACTAGAGGAATGTTCCGTGTCGCAGTATATACCAGAGACATGCACAAGTGTAGCAGGAATTGACTGTGGTACTTATCAACATTATGTTATGATCTCTTTCACGTTAAACATTTTTTAGAATTTGGCTTTATGTATAGATGTGGCGTAAAAAAGAACACAAACACCATATAATGTATTAAACGTGGAAAATGGCACGTTTATAATTCACCAATTAAAAACCAGAATGATTGAGTATTAACAAAAGTTAATAAAGTCACGGAAGTGTTCCACTGTTTTTCATAAAGAATGGTATATGAAAAGATAATTAATATTGCCCTATGGTTCGTACAAATATCATTTGTCGCGCTTTTATCAAACAATGTGTACAGTACAAGGAAAAGACTGATACATTTTTGGCTAAGCATTAGCTAGTCCTTCAAAACTGGGGTTCTTCACTTGCACAGGGTGAGATATATGATGTTATATTTATATCAGTCATGTTTTCAATTCATGTGCCAGACCCTACACTCCCAAAGTACATATATTGATAAAATTAATCTTTCTAACAGATTGGACTGGTGCTTTGTGGCCATTTCAAATGTTTTATGGTACCGTTTTTCTTTTCAGCACCCTCTTTGCAAGAACTGGTACATTCAAAATGTACTTCATCGACCTGGGATATAGCTGTAGACATGGATAAGCTTAATTACAGGTTATTTCTTACATGTATTATTGATTTACATTCTGTTGTAATTTAAAATGAAATAAACAATATTATATAGTTCGTTGACACAATACCGGCTGTATGTTTAGTGTTTCAGTGGTGACCGGCTTTTTTGTATTCTGATAATTTTTCAAAACGTATCCAGAGAAATAAAATATTTACATTTAGTAAAAAGTGGATCTTGAAAAAAAATCAGCAAATGCCAGTGCTGAAATATTAGAAGTATAGTTTAGTTATAATGGTATTTTTTTAACATTGTGTTTATTACGTATTCAATTTTTTCATAAAAAATGATATATTGCTTACATTTTAAAAAATGACAACAGCAAAATTATCCGTATTTTCCATTATTCAGTATAAATTCTGTTACGAATGAAAAATAAACTAAACTAAATTCAACGAAGCTGTTTACCAGAATAAATTTGGGATGAAAATATATTGTCCTTTCAAGATAACAAGAAAATTGCTTACTGTTCAGTTTTAAATTATACAAGACAGAATGTTACGAAATCATTAAAATACAGAAACTACATTTCTAAAGTAAAACATTTTAATTTATGACGTGAAAATACACTGAATACAAGAATACTTTTTTATTTCATTAAAAGTTCTTATCTTTTATATGAAATATAGATATAGGTATTTCAAATATGAGTTGCCCTTTTCTATTTTCTTTTCTGAAAGGTTCCCTGGTTCCTTGCCCGGAGATATTTATCTCGGCGATAACACGTGTACAGGTATAATGCAGGGGAACCAGCTTCTCTTTAGACATGACATACATGGATGTGTCACGACAAACACGGTAAAATATTGACTTTCAAAAGACATAAAATTATCGGTTGTTTTCAGAGACCACATTATCCAATCGTCGTGTTTTATAATGTATTTCATATACTAGTCGAAACTTTTATCGCCCCCTCAATTTGTTTTAAAATATATCAGATTTTACAAAGAGTAAGTTGATTTAATATAACGAATTTTTCATATTTTTAGAAAAGTATGTTGTTAACAACACTGATATTGCACGTTTAATGAAATTGGGTAATGCAATGATATCATATTATTTATTTTATGATCTCTACCCGTTTTCAAAAGTAACAAAAATATTCCTAATTTTTTTGTTTTTAATAAGTGTGCACAAAAGTCATATCATTTATATAATGAGACGGTAAAAGGGGATGGGTGGGGGTAGGCATTGAATAATTTCTGATATTTTACAAAATAACAAGCCAGATTTTAACTTGTTTCTGAGTTATTTCGGGATAAAAATCCTCTTTGCCTTTTACCATGATGAACACATTCATTCGGTTGTTAATTCTAGATAATTATTTTGCATTTTATTAGTTACTAAAAAGAAATGCACGTTACTAAAATGTCGATGAGTTTTTCTAACTTTGAAAACGGCGATGAATTACATAAAGTATTTTTTCTTTCTCTGCTCTTAATGTTTTAGCTGCTGCATATTTGCTTGTCAACCTAACTTGCTAAAACAAATGTATCATTCACTTTTAAAGGAAGTACTGAGATAGAAGCAATAGTATCGCTGACTCATATGTGAAATAGACTTTATAAGCATTTATCGTGTTGCAGAAATAAGCTTTTGAAAAAAAGGCTTTAATTCTCCAATACATATGCCAAATAATCATATGCGCTAATTTCTATATCTTTGTAGTAAAATGATGAAGCAAGGAACAACTCCTTTACCGTATATCCTTATTTTCGAAAGAAAGACCCTCATTATCTGTTACACGTGTCTTGAACCTTTTAAAGCAAACAGGCTATATTCTGTTACTGTGCGTGAGAGTCGTGATATTTACTCAGAAAGAAGTTAGATAAACAACTTCCTACTAGAATCTTGCGGGGTTATTTCCGATATCTGTTCCATTTTGAGACGTTGAGAGAAACAACATATTTTTGTTACTTCTACAGGCCACTAAAGACGAAATCATATACTCTAACCAGCTCGTGTACGCGTACCATGACCCACAATACCACTTCATCATCCGCAATTTTAACTGGACAATAAATATCAACTGCCATATATCTAGGAACCAAGCAGGGCATAGTCAAGTGACCTATAACCAATCGACAGATACAAGCCAGATTTTGAATTCTACAAGTCAGTATGAAATAGACACCCTGTTTTTCTTGGATCCAAATTTCAAACAGGTAAACATTTAAGTACATTGTGGTATTCTGTTACAGACATTTCATTATGGCTAGCTACTACTATATACTATGATATTAAAAGGACTAAAGGTCTATATCCTTTGTCCAGTAGTATTTTACCACCCTGTCGGCCATGACAAAATAGGAGTTTTTTGGGGTTTTTTTGCTCATATGACATCATGTTCGATAATATCTGAAACATTATCAGCAAAGTGACCAGTCTAAATGTAAGCAAAACCTCTGTATTTTTATATCCAAGGCACCAAGGCGCAAGGAGAAGAGAAAAATGCTCGAAATGATTCGGTAACATGCTGTAGCTTTTACACATAGGGGACCCGCGTTTTCAGATAGTTAAGATCACTTACTTTGAATCACTTGCCCGTTATACCCCAGTCACACGTCTAGCCACGGATAGAAACGTAGTAAACCGTATCGATCCGTACTAGAGTTGTACGGATTGGTACGGGTTGATACGGATTACTACTTTAAGGTACGGTTCAGGTACGGATCGATACGGATAGCTACGTTTCTATCCATGCTAAACGTAGCTATCCGCGCCGTATGTGTGACTGGTGTATTACCGATAAAAACTCGGAAATTCACTGTGGATGTGAAACTATTTCGTACGAGGAAGTCATCCAACTGGCTGTCGGAAGGTCAGCGGTTCTACCCAAATGCCCGCCTGTGCTTGAATAAAACCAGATGGGGCACATGGAATCCTCTGCCATGTAATTTGAAAGGTCTCCATATATCGGTGTGACGTTCAACTAAACAAAAACAAAAGAATGCCAATGAAGCAAAATGGAATTCAAAATTCAAATGAGCATGGTACACCCGAATGACGCATGCATGAATTATCTATATAAGACTCGTTTATCTAATTTCATTTTCCTTTTAGGTAAATTCATGATTTATCATTTAATTTATTTTCTAGCCGACCTCTGGTAGTCCATTGCAAGTTCCTGTTGGGACAAACGTGTTTGTGAAATCGTATGTCAGAGATGTTGACTGGACGATAAAAATGCGACTTCACTCTTGTTATACTACGACATCGGCGGGTTCGAATAACATGAAATATTACCTTATCAAAAACGGGTATGTTGATCTACTTTATTATTACTTCAATCCATGTAAACATATTTTTTCATCGGGCTTACATTCTTTTCGATCCTATAATGCAATAATATGGTTGCTTCTATCTGGTCACCTGCATTAAAACAGTATTCAATTCCAACTATATTCACATATACCTAATACCAAATGTGCGAAACTACACGTAATTTGTAAAAGACAAGTCAATTATAATTGATACAGTTAATGTAATACTATAACAAAGACCGATACTTATATTTTAAACATATTGAATCACTCTCTTATTCGATTCCTTTGTGATATAGAAGTCACGTGATTTTATTCACGATTCTAGGCCCGGCTGGTAAGAAATAAAATCTGTTAAAAGGTCCTCTGGAAGCAAAGAAAGCGACCAAGAAGAATAATAGCAGACTCAGTTTGACTGAGTCTGTTCGTGAGAGGTAATGAAATGTGCAATACCTCTTAGTTATAACACAGCCTCTTTGTTATGTTTTGTAGCGTTGCACTTTATTTGGCGTCCGGCAAAATGTATTTACGTCACGGTATTGTTAAGAAGAAAATGTTTGAAATCCTTCAAATCAACAGTGTTTATCTTATAAATTCAGATGCGAAGTTGACGCGAACACACATCTACTTTCCCAAACAGATCATGAGACCAAGCTTGTATTTCAAACGTTTGAAATGACCGGTATCCATGGTGACCTGTACATCAAGTGTGACGCAGTATTCTGCGACACGTCAGATTCTGCGTCATCTCAGCAGTGTGACACAGCCTGCCGTCAGCGTTAGAAATGTGCTGTTGCTGATCTTATTTGTAAATAGATTGATACAGTCGTGCAAAATGGTGTTGTTATGATTACACGCATTTTTTGTATGTGTACTATTAATTAAAACAGTTCAAACTATATTTTTAATGGAATGGTATATAGAGCTATCTTAAACAATATTTGTTCTTGAAAACTTTTGCAGTGTTAACATAAACATGTAAAATGTTGAAACAGTAATATAAAGAATTAACAAGACACACGTATGTTTACCATTAGATCACTCAAAAGATCAAAATGATAAGGAATGTAGATTCTAATCCAACATTTTACCACTGCTTACTCATCCTACAAGTTACCAATATGCTTAATATATATTTATATATATTATATTGACGGCATATATCTTGCTTTATTTTTTCTTGTCAGGTAGGCTTGATACTTGCTCACTAAAACGCAAAACGATTCTTTGAAGTGCAAAATAAACATATGATTATTTTGCGGCTAACTCATCATAAAGCTGTAGAAATAATGGCTATATACAAGTGATACTTACTGAAATACAAGTATTTACATATCAATACAATTATATTTTCTGCGGTAGGTCTTTTAACAAGACAGTTACAACAGTTACAATTGTGGCACAGTGACCTACAGTAGTTATGACAAATGTTACTATTAACACGCATGTAAAAACAATGCGTAAAATAATATGAGCAGGTTCTGTAGAATTGTGTTGTACAGTTGTTAGCTGTCTTATAAATGTTAACCTTTTAACATATCGTCCCGAAATTATTTTTTCTTTACTTTGTACGAGAGGACTATGTTGGCCTTATATCGCTCACCAGTGATTCATACCTCAAATCGGTATGTCAAGAAATACTTCTACCAAATAACTTTGAGAAACTGGCCTGCAGTTTCAGAGAAGAAAATTTCAGAGAGCAATGTAAAATGAGCTACATCTACTCCCGGCAGCCACATTTATTTAATGAAAATTCAAGGTAGGTTTTATAAATTTCGGTAGAGATTCACCCAAAGAACAGGTCGGTGAAGTCGTTTCTAAATTAGATCAGTGGTTTATAAAATAGCATTTGAAGTTTATCTTCTATTTTTAATTCTGGCTACAATATTTTTTCTTCGTAGATTTTCATCCAACGTCAGCATTTCTTTGAAAATTATATCATAGTCGGGCGTACAGTTTTTGACGAGATATCTATTCTATTTACAGTACCATTCTATACGTCTATGGAAACTGGCGATATCAGAATATTTTGAACAATCTTGTTAGACGGTCACCGAAAGCACATTCCCGTGGAATTGTTTTAATTTTTGGCCAGCAGTTTCTGACAAGAATACTTTTAAATTCCCCACCTACATAGTGGGAAATTTGCCATGTTTTTGACACAATGTCATCTATAATAAAATTAAAGAATATTCTTAAGAGAGGTTCTCCTGAGAAACATTTATATTTGTGTTATGTAAAATAGTTTCTATACTGGACCAATGGTCTAGCAAAAGATGTCGTTTGGAGAGTTTCTATTTTAGCAACGTTTTTTTTTTTTATGAATCAGAATAATATAACTGAATTATTTTAAAATTGAGCCAAACGTATCTGGCAATAATATTTTTATTCATGTAGGGAATTGTGTCCACGCCCTCTGGCGTATCAGAATTATTTGCCCAATCTTGGTAGAGGATCATCTGTGTAAAATTATTCTAAAATTGGGTCCATAAGGTCTGAAATTTAAAAACTGGTTTAAGTATAGGCAAGAGTGACTGCCATCCCTTCGGCAAATCTAAATATTAAGATCAGTATAAGGTCATGCATGAAAGGAATGTTCCTGTGAAATCTTTCTATTTTTATATAGCTCTGGTGACGAAAAGATGGAGCGAAAAGTCCACAAATCGCCAAAAGAAAAATCCCTGATAGCAATTTTTCACGAATCGTAAATAAATTGAATTATTGGGATGAAGGTTTAAATAAGGGACATGTTTATGAAATTATTTTGAAATCGAAGCACTGGTTTTGATTTAGGAGATATCTGACTGAAGTATTAGATTTTCCGAAATGTAAGCGTTATTAGGAGATGATTGTAATCAGATTGGGTTAAGGAGATGTCCTTTGAAGATTTTTTAACCCTGGCTACCAACATGGGCAACATGGGCAACCAACATGACCAAGCGGGACTGTTTGAACAACTTTGAAGGACAAACACTAAAGAAACACCCCGGCCAAGTTTCATTAAAGTCCTAGGAGGTGTCGTTTGAAAACATGCTGACAGACGGACGTACCACAGACTGTGAATGATAAAAATAATTCACCCCGAGCACTTCATGCTCTGATGAGCTAAAACAAACTTTCCATTTCTACATGTACGTAGCTTGATACCGTTTTCAGTGCCGAGCCTGACAGCCTAATTACATAGAATAGATATATTTTACCGAGAAGTCGCGGGTTCGAGCCTATTCTTCTTTTAATCTTTCTTGTTTCATACACCAAGGATGCAAATTTGCTTTTTGTGAAATATGATTGCTTATAGTGATATATAAATGCTTTTGTTGCCATTTATTTATTGACCATGCATTTACAGTGCTTTGAATAAGTATTTTTATCATTATCAGCAAGTTTACTTACATGACAGATTGAATGACCCTTACATGGAAGAACAAACGCTTACTTCTAAAGTAAAAGCCGTACTAAACTTTCTTTCGATATATGTAATGACAATGCATATTTCACATTGTCTACACTTTCGAATGACTGGCGTACAAAACATAGTAAAATATTTGTAACATGGCTTGCAAAAAAAATGCTATTGTGTTCAAATATGGCAAAAATCTGTAGTATAGGCCAAAGAAAATGTATCATTACGAATACAAGATAAAAGTGCGAAGACATGTCAGAACAAATGTACAATCATCATGCACAATGACCACTTAAAAGTAATGTCACTTTAGTCTTGCGAGGCATATACCTTAAAACCATCGTCGATGCAGGTAGGATTTTTTATTTTTGTTCACAAAATCATAGTTTCCTTGCTAATTTAATTAGATGCAGCTTTTTTTTTAGTAATATAATTTGCATTAAAAAATTTTTTAAAAGTACTGACCTCCAGATCAAATGACAAAAGAGGTCAGGAAACAATTGCTATATTTTCTACAGTAGGCTTTGGCACTTAGTTTCTATCGCATTTTATGATACGGAAACACTTGGGAATTAGTCATTTTTACATTCTTTTCCATTCAAAATTGTAACAGAAAAATGGAGGTAAACTACCTTAATCATTAGGCATTATATCTAAATATTTAGGTATTTTTTGATACACTTGAGAATCTATTTAAACATTATATTATCGTGCAGCATATTGTGGAAGGGTTCATAATGAAATTGAATGTTATAACGCAAATATTATAACCATTAGACCACTTTATTGTCAGTAACCTTTCACAAAATTTTGTTTAATAATATTTTGCTTAGCTTGTGCTTTTTATTGTCACTATTTATTTTGTACCAAGAAATCAATGATCTTTTTCTTAACAACAATCTTAAAGCAGAACTTTATTCCAAATATTAACGATCAAAGTAAGTTCAAGTAAGCCGGCTGCATATATCTAAACAAATATGTAAACTCTTTCAGAAAATGCTTTCCGCAAGAATAGCAGTTCTGCTTGCCTTGGTCTCAGGATCTCTGCAACATCACGGTATGTTCTTTTAAATATTTGAGCCGCACCATGAGAAAACCAACATAGTGGGTTTGCGACCAGCATGGATCCAGACCAGCCTGCGCATCCGCGCAGTCTGGTCAGGCTCCATGCTGTTCGCTTTTAAAGCCTATTGGAATTGGAGAAACTGTTAGCGAACAGCATGGATCCTGACCAGACTGCGCGGATGCGCAGGCTGGTCTGGATCCATGCTGGTCGCAAACCCACTATGTTGGTTTTCTCATGGCACGGCTCATTTTTTCTTCCAGAAAGGCTGCTAGATTTTTACACTGTCACAACGTTTGTTTGCTCAACAATTAGAAAAATAGACACGAGCCAGGGAAGTTGTTATAGAAACTTCCCGTGTTTGTAGAAATCAGTATTTAACAAATTTCTTCTATCAACATCTGTTTCGATAGGATCGTTGGTACTGGTACTCAAAGGGTAAAATCAAACAAATACGTGTAGTATTTGATTACTGTGAAATCATTAATATTCGTAGGGGACTAATTTTCGTGGATTTCGTGGTTGAGTCAATCCACGAAATTTAATCTCAACGAACAAGTAAAAATCCCATTCATTTCATGTTCAAAGGTTGTAATCCACGTATTCATATCCCCTCGAAATTGCCATTTTTACCAAAACCACGAAATTTCATGCCCACGAAATTAAAATGATTTACAGTATATTTTCAAGGAGTGTATAAACTGTTAAATTAGGGTCATAGCTGCATTAGAAATGACACCTTAAAATTCCAATTTCATCTGACAAATCTGATAGACGAGGGCATTATTTTTTTATGTTTTATATATTTCTATTTTATTTTATTTTATTTTAACTTCTGAAGATTAATCAAGGACTCGATACGATAGACAATCACAATGATTGAAAAATGTATGCTTTCTCTGACAGATATACCTACAGCATTCCAAAAGTAGGTGATGAACCAAGTCAGCAAGCACCATGTGTTAACATAATGTACCTAATGTGAATACCGATTAAGGCGTTTGGAATTTCGTTTATCTAAAAGCATTGCAGTTGTTGAAAGGTTTAATAATGCAATGCAGAAGTTCTCTGGCACAAACAAAATCTTATTTTTAGTTAAAAAGAAATGACTTTCTCCAACAGCTCGGCCCAAAACAACTTAATCAATGTCACCTGTCAAAAATTACCGCATGTGATGTCAAAAAGTCTTGCTATTGTGAGAATAGCTGTATACTTAACAGTTTTGCACATAATTCGTTGTTGTTGTTGTTGTTGTCGTCGTTTGCCGAACACGTAGCCGTAGGTACCTAAAGGAATCTAAATATTCTAAATTGTCAGTAACTAGACATTTTCACGTTTTTAGGACAAGGTGAGCTTTTATGATCGCCCTTCGTCCGACCGTCCACAATTTCTTGTGAACACGATAGAGACCACATTTTGCAATCGATTTTAATCAAACTTGTACACAACTTGTATTGGCATAATATTTCGATTCCTTTCGAAAACTGGTCAGATTCCATCATGGGTTCCAGAGTGATGGCTCCTTAAATGGTCAAAATTAGCTATTTTGCAGCCATATAGAGACTTCATTTATGGTTTGATTTGATACAAACTTGCAAAATATATTTAACAACAATAAATCCTGGATTCCATAATAATTTCGTCTGATCCAATTATAATATGTTCTGAGTCATGGCCCCTGATTGACCCCTAAAAGAACCAAAATTTGTTAATTTTTACCTTGTGAACACGATAGAAGTGGCATTTTAAATAGATTTGATTTTAAGGTATTGGACCCGTAATAGAGTACCTCCTTTTTGAAGAGTATTCAATTCCTACCACAAACCTACTTTTACTGCAATTTTCAGGAGGGCGTAGGTTCAAGCCCCACTGGGACCAAAAAAATTTTTTCCACAATTTCCTTTTTTTCTAGTAAGTTTTTACTTCTTTCAAGACTTATTATGGATGTATTGTACAAAAATGGAAAATTTTCATTTTATAAGCGATTTCTTGCTGTTCAAAGTGAATTTACCTCTGAATCAGGAGGGGTAGAGTTAGACATCTTTAAAAATACTGAGTTACATGCGGTAAAAGTTCTCTATTTTGCCTTCATTCTTTAGACTACATATTGCGGAAGAAACGCAGGTAGGTTTTACTTCTGCCCCAAGGTTATTTCTGAATGAAGTGAGCAAAATTCAAAAGAGACCTGCAGGGTTCGACCTAGATTTTTCAATGTTGGAGGTAGAATTCTGTCTCATTAAATCTGTTTACTTGAGGCACCCTAGACAAGATTATATTTACAGTTTTATTTTGTGTTTTATAATTGTTTACCAATAGTTTGATGTTTCTTTTATCAAAATTAATGCTGTAATGAATTCTCTGCAAACGTTTTCGATAGTGGCCATCACATTGAAATTTGTCTCTACTTGAGCTTGAGGAAATATCATAAATTATACAAAATTTACAACAAAAAACGGCACAGTAAAAGTTGTTTAAAATTTGCAACACAGTGCGAAACATGGTCAACTTTAAGAATATACCAAGCAAATGCTATTTTTAAACATTGCTATTAGGGGTCCAATACTTGTTAACACCCTAGAGGCTACATTTATGACCGTATCTTCATGAAACTTATTTTGGATGATTATCTTGATGATTCCTATGCCAAGTTTAAAACTGGGTCATATGGAATTAAAAACTAGTTCACCCACTCAAATAAAGAAAAAAGCTTGTTAACACTCTTGAGACCACATTGATGACCCTATCTTCATGAAGCTTGGTCAGAATGTTTATCTTGATGATTCCTAGGCCAAGTTCGAAACTCAGTCATATGGGGTCAAAAACTAGGTCACCCACTCAAATCATAGGAAAACTTGTTAACACTCTAGAAGCCATATTCATGACCCTATCTTCATGAAACTTAGTAAGAATGTTTATCTTGATGACTCCTAGGCCAAGTTCGAAACTGGGTCACATTTATGATCCTATCTTCATGAAACTTGGTCAGAATATTTGTCTTGATAATTCCAAGTTCAAGTTTAACAGGTGAGCTATATAGGGTCATCATGACTCTCTTGTTTTTACACACATTTTTGTTTATCATGCTAAGTTAAGAAAGACCTATTAGTATATCATTTAGTTGAAAAATGGGGAGCAGGGTTCGTTATTTCATTAGAAAGTCAATAAATGATCTTTAACCTGTTCTTTAAAATTAACAATCAAAATACATACATTTGTAAAATTTGTTTGTAAATAAAAAATATCTAATATTACATAAATTATCAGCTTTCATAGAAGTTATATATGTACATGCAATATGTTAAGAGAGATAATACATTGTTCTATTTGTATGTATCATTTATTATGATTTTCTGCTAGCATGATATGTAATAGACAACACATCTGGCCATGAAAATTTGACAATAAGCAAATATTTATCAAAACTTTCATTAACTCAGTAGAGATTATATTATGCAAAACTACACGACTAGAAACCCGTCTGCAATATTTTTCCGCTTCAGTTTCTTTTTTTTTTTGTTGCAAACAAACTTTGCGATGTATGACTCTCTGACCGTGTTTGGTGTGCTCTGTGCTTGTGAGAAATATGCCCTATTTGTTTGTAACGTTTTCATAGTAAAATCATGTGTTTATCATTAACAACACTCTAAGATGTAAATGTTTTCTAAAGCTGTAAACTTTTTATTGAAACTCACCCCATAGAGATAATGAAATTTTAACGGTAACAGAATGATTATTCTAATGTTCTTACACTGCTTGCACGTGTTTCGTTTATCTATAAATAAAACAATATATAACAGGAAAATAGGCTTTAAAAAACGCCTTTTAGATTATAGAATTTGAACTATTTTCATAAATTTAAATCTTAATTGTAAGACGATTTTTTTTTATATATTTATAGTCTATTATTTGATAAGACACTGCAGATTATAAGTATAAAATACTTTACGGATACTTTATGCCACAATTGTATACCATGTCTTCAATTTTTTTAGGTAAACATCACAATCACGATATTGATTCGGGATTTGGTGTAGGTGGTACTGCCGGAATTCCCGTGCCTATTGATCCTGGCATTGATGTCGGTGGAAAAGGCGGTGTATTAAACCAAGGTAATATTTATACGTGTTTATAATACATTCTTTTACTGAATTTCTGTAGTTAAGTAAAAATATTTCATTTTGTATCAAACAGTACAGTAAAATAAAAACAACACAGAAACATCATACCACAAAATGACAAAGGTGATTATGCTGAAGGTCTACATATGGTGCCCCTATATTCAATCAAGCACTAAATTCATAAAAATATTTTTTCATTTGTGAATGTATCCATTTATTACATACTTAGCTATACATTCCGTTAAGTTACAGTGGAAACTGAAACGTCAATATTTTTCCATATTGAAGTTCCAGTTTCATATCGGTTTCATATCATTTGTGACGTCAGTTTCATGCATGTCGTCACGTCTAAAAGTTCTATAACGACGATATTTTCAGTTTTACTAGGCTAAAGAACAAATTTGTATCATTTACATAATAATTTCAAGTGTAGTGTGTGTATGTAATAAAAAGATTATTAGATTTGCATGGAAAAATATCTTCTTTTGCGGAATAATATTGCGTTCCTAAAGTCGCGCAACATTTCCACTGCAGAACTCGTGCTTCTTTCTCGATACAAATCTAATAACCTGTAAGTATGCCTCGATCTCTACATCAAATAAATAATTAGAATCAGTTTCACTAAGTTAAACATGCACTGCTTAAAATGAAGTGACAGGCGATGATCCGTTTGAAAGGATGTGTTTTAATGTGTTATGGGCAACGTACTCGCCATGTCTACGCATCAAAATGAGGAAAACATTTAAATCCATTATTCTGAATGTTTTAGAGGATATTGGAAGAACAATACGTCGGCGGTAGCTTTTAAGGCGTTGCAATTCTTCGTTTCGACAACTTGTATTGAAACATTTTCTTCAACTGGATTTATCTCTGCTAAACAGTTTTTGAACCTGTTTATTTCCAGATTTTGGTATGACCGGTTTAGGAGGTGGCGAAAACTTCAATAACGTATTAAATGGAAATGACGGTTTTGTGAAAGGTGGTTCTGCAAGGGGCTTTGCCAACAACGGTGGTGGCTTTATAAACGGAGGAACTGATGGTATTGCCAACGATGGAATGGGCTTTAATAGTGGCGGCGGTTTCCTTAATGATGGAGGTGGGTTTTCAAACACAGGAGGGATAGTAAATGGTGGAGCAGGATTCAGCGGCGGTGTGAACAGCGGAATAGTCGATTCTGGATTCGGGGCGAACGGAGTAAACGGCGGATTTGATACGTTTGCCAACAACGGAGGTGGATTTAGCAATAGTATTGGTGGATTTGACAACAGTGGTGGATTTGCAGGTAATGGTGGCTTTGGTGGAGTCAGCAACGGAGGTGGATTTACAGACAATGGTGGATTTGGTGGAGTCAGCAACGGAGGTGGATTTACAGGTAATGGTGGATTTGGTGGAGTCAGCAACGGAGGTGGATTTGTAGACAATGGTGGCTTTGGAGGAATCAGCAATGGTATAGACGGAAATGTAGGGTACGAAGGAGGCAATAGTGGTTACATTGGGAATGCTGGTTCTAGTATTGGTGGAGGTTATGATGGAATCAAGCTGCGAGGGTTTTCAAGAAACGAACCATACACAAACGGTGGAATTGCCGGATCGTCCGTAATGGAAGGACCTACGAGGGTCGCGGCTGTTGGCTCTGCGGATAGGGTTGTCGGAGTTAATAAAGGCTACACCAAACATAGTTCTCACATTACCACAGTCGTGCGGCCAATTGTTAGGCCAGTTATCAGACCAGTAGTAAGGCCAGTGATCCAAAGGGTAAGTAGGCCTGTCAAACATACAACATGAGTACTAAAGAGCGATACAGTTTCATTAATAAAATATTAAGATTATTATTTAACGTCTTAAGCCTACAGTTCAGCATAGATTTTCTAGGCTTAAATCAAAAGTAAAAGAAATTATACATGTGAAAATGTGTTTTTGATTTCATGTCATGAAATACTTATTGAACGGCATTCCGGTCAATAGTTTAAACTATCTGCCTTCAGTCCTTCGGTCCACGGGCAATAGTTTTGTCTACTGAGTGGTAGGTCATTCAGTAAGTGTATAATATCTTATTGCATAATGTAAAACAAAAATAACTAAAGTAATAAAAACAGAAATACAGATACTCAGAATGTAGATCTGAGAAATGCACGTCTGATACTTCTGAAAAAAGAGCATTTTATTAAAACGGTTCCGCTCTAGTTTAGGCTTTACCGGTAGTCAGCTTTCATTTTAACAGGTGTTCGTAACTCTGTCTGAGACTTTATGATGTTATGGTCTAAAATAATTTAAATAGATATGTTTTTATAACTTCGCTATACAATACGCATAAATATGACAAAATGCGATGTTAAAACACTTCACTTTAAAATAACAAGGCGTAGTATCGCCCAAACATTACTTCATGTAAATGCATGTTGATACACAGGTTCCTTACGGGCTTTATGAACTTGCTCATTGATACTTTGAATTAGCAATGCTCCAAATAAAGATTATCAGAATATTCTTTAACCCTTACCTTTGATAAAATTTCTATAATGAACGTGTCCATCTTTCAGTTTGGACAGTACCATTAACTGTTAAAAGGAGTGCCTACCAAACTGATACTTACTGAATGGCGAACAGTGCAGACCATGATCAGACTGCACGGATGTGCAGGCTGATCTTGGTCTGTACTGGCCGCAAAGGCAGAATCACTTGTCGCCAGCAGGCTAAGGGTTAATTAGCTTTACGCATTTTTATGTAAGCCTAAAAGCAAATATTACATCCTCATACGGCATTATCAGGACAATTTATAAAGCGAACAACAGTTCGTCTTTTTGTCCGTTAAAGTATTCCAACATTATATTTAGAAATAAGTCTTATGTTGTTGTACTTTTCAGGTTGTTCGGCCAATCATCAAGCGTCCAGTGATACGCCGAGTTGTACGCCCCATTTACCGTCCAGTAATAAATCGTGTGGTACGCCCTATCATCAGACGACCGATAATTAACCGAGTCGTACGACCGATAGTGAATCGTATTGTTCGTCCGATAATTCGTCGAGTTGTTCGGCCGAGAGTTGACTCTGGTACCGGAGGTTTAGGTGGACTTACTGGGTATCCGAACATGGGCAACATTGGGACCGGTGGAATTTCACAACCTATGTATAAACCAATGAAGCCAAAACGTTCAAAATATTATTAAATTCCTTGCTTGGTTGGCGTTCTTACTCGTAAAATATGTGTTTGCGTATTTTACTTTTAATTGGTATTCGAAAAGCTACCAAGGTGTAGATAAGAGTTTTAGCTGTGGTTTAGTATAATGAAAACAATTAAATAAAAATATATATTGTTACTTTTGTAAGGACAGAACCCTTACGTATTCGTCTTTTCTGCTGCCTCATAGTGAGTATTTATTGTACATTTTTATGATTCAAAACCCTAAAAATACAACAATACTTTGAAATTAAAGTTCTGACGAATAGTTCTTAGGTTCTTTTTGCTTTGAGATCTATTTTCCTTATTTTCTTTGCAATTTTTTGTTGAAATCACATGACAGATCTATGCTTGACATTTAGGTAGCATTTTCATAATGAAATAATAGGATGACGGTACTTGCTATGGAAACGTAGGACATACACCACTACTACAAATTTGGGACTCATTTTGTAACAGATTTTGCGTTTTTGTGTTTGACTGAAAATAGTTTTCTTGGATCAAATATGACATCCACTCTCCTTTTGATTTTTATTCTGCACTGACAATATTCTTCAAGAAAATGAAAGTTACAGACATTTAAAATAGACCATGATGTGTGCTGAAGCAATTGGAAATTTGTCAATTTTATATAGAATAAAGAAGGACAGCTATTTAGTGTGTCTATGCCTTTATTCCATGTTATTTTGGATAGATGGCGCTATGCCATTACGTCCGGTTTATCAAACATGAACGT
Source organism: Mercenaria mercenaria (assembly GCF_021730395.1). Classification (NCBI taxonomy): domain Eukaryota; kingdom Metazoa; phylum Mollusca; class Bivalvia; order Venerida; family Veneridae; genus Mercenaria; species Mercenaria mercenaria. Next base: position 44,442,318 of record NC_069376.1, on the reverse strand, counting down.
GCAAAACTACCTAAAACGGCATTGAAAGTTTGTATATTGGTGGTCGTTTAATTAACTGATTACTAATTGATTTTCCTTGTTTCTGGACAGCGCACGTGCTGAATGATTGACAGCTAACATTGTCATGACAACTTGTACTGCGTCATGTATTCTATATTCATCTCCATTTATATCTGAACGTGTACTAAATATCAGATGTACTAATTAACCGCGTTAGAAAAAGTAACAATAGCTTATATATTTTGGTGTCTAGTGTTTTAATACTCCCATTTTTATCATTTATCTAGATATTTTGTAGATAACGGTAATTACTATATAGATATTATTATAGATTGTGTAGATACAGTTCTTGATCTCATTAAATCAGTATCAACATAAAGTGTGTTGTTTTAATGTTTTAAAGTCCCATTATGCTTAATTATATATCTAAAAACAGATAAAGCAGCTGTCTATTTAGACGAAATGCAAGACGTTATTCAGTTAATGCAATAAAGGGAGGTAATGGATTCACAAATAGTTTCCATTATATTTATCAATGTTCAAATCTTTGAAAACAAAATCAGAAAACAATTATCGAAAATAAGATTTAAAATGGAATATACATATTTCATTGTCATAACCAAAAAATGTGACAGCAACAGTATAAACAAAGGCATTATGACCCGCCTATATCCACGAGATTGGTGATATTTTATTTAAGAAGTATCATAATTTTTATCATGGAAAGGAAACCGGAAACTAGTGTGGATGGACGATAAAAATGTTCTTATAGTCAGAATTATATGCTATAAAAAGTGAGATGTGGGGGATAATAAATAAATGAATGAATAAGTAAATAAAAAACTGAACACAAATCAAGAAGGTGAAAGTTCTGGTCTCGTAATGTAACGTGTAAAGTGTCTTTGGTTGGTTGATTGACTGGTTTTGACCAAATGTCTTTTTATTTAAAAAAAAAGTTGTTCTATGTTGCGCACTGTTGCACCTCAAAATGGTAGCAACGCATTTTGGTAGTCACTACCAAAATTCGGCCGAGTTTTGGTAGTCACTACCAAAATGCGTTACACTCAACGCAATTAGATAGTTTACAAAAATGTAGTACCAAAATCCGTTGGATATGTACACATCCAACACAAAACGGTACTATAATAATCTCATGATTTACAAAAAGAATATTTTGTGACGAATGGACAATATTATTTTTCAAAGAGAGTCATGATGGAAATTTTGACATTGAAAATTTAACGGCCCCAGATTCAGTCAAGCAGGACCATTGGAACACACGTGAGAGAGGTCAATGCAACTTTAACTTTGACATACATCAAGAGATATTGAAGGAAGTTGATATTGGAGAAGAACTGTTCAGTTTAAAGAGCGGACGCTGTCAATACTTGCAACTTTGAGTAATTAAAGGAGCGTGACTCCAGAACTACTGGGACGATCCGGTTGATTATCGAACTTGCCCGAGATGTTAACATTCTGACAAAGTTTTGTGATTATTGGATAAGAACTGCTCAAGTTTGATAGTGAACAACTTTTGGAGCCGCCTGCCCGCCGCCCGCCCTCCGCAGGTGTTTTCATAATACGTCGTATACAAAGGAAGAAAAAAGCCAATATTTGTGATAAATATTTAGAGAAATCATTCGCATTTAATATTTAGATAAATATTATAAGATACATGACATTGTATACCTTATTGCGGAGGAAGATTCATTTCTGAGTAAATGATATATTTCTTACCCATCTAAACGCCCAGAGCCCACAATTTCCATGCGTTGTCCGGGGAGCCCCTACAATACCACTCGCATGTATACACCAAAATAAAAATCTAAATCTAACGACGGAGAATTTAGTTTTTGGAAGATTATTCGAGTAAGCCAACGCGGACATCTTTTACGTTGTGTTTCAAAGATATGTGGTGGACTCATCTTTGAAGAGAAAAAAAAATCATTTTTGCCGAAAATATTTATCTACAAGACCCCTAAACCGCAATTATGTGGGATGTTTCAAAAATATCTAGGTGGAGGACCAACGTGCCATCCTCACATACTTCGTTTTACAGAATTCAACTTTTGCTTGCTTTAAAAAATCTCGGTGGACTATACCTCCGACAGTACTAGCACATTAAAACAACAAAACAATACGTTATTGCATAGGAAGCGTCGTTTAAGGCCCCTTTAACACGCTCAGGAATCTACATTTTTTTTATACGAAAACTATATCTCGGGAGGGGATCTCCGAACCCCCTCTCCCACCATTTTATAGGAGACATTCCCTCCTTTATCTCTCTCTTTTGTGCAAAATTAACTGCTCTTTGTTTCATGTAAAATTCAGTCATTAATGGAGCGGACTTTCTATACCTTTTAGAAAGAATTTCACACATTAAAATACCTCAAGCGGCAGCACTGTACAGCAGGTCTATCCACACGCTTTGTAACTCTGAAAAGAATTAGGAGTTTATTATGCAGTGAAATACAAGTCAAACACAAACCAAACTGTAGTTAGTTACACGCATTACCGCAGTTAATAAATTGGACAGCAAGGGCCACCTTTGGTATTTTTAGCATGCCCACTTTCTGAAAAGATTGGAAGACAAAACTTCACAACAAACTTTTAACAAAATGTTTTCAGTGTTTTATTTCAATTTACAAATTGATATATCTATATACATAACAATATGACAGTGCTGAATGAACATGACTTGTGTAATCTCAGAAATTGCTTACAATGTATACACAATACTAATACATCTAGCAACAATTCAGTTTTCAGCCACTCGACTGAAAAACTATTATGTATATGTATAATTACTTATTTATAAAATTGGTATACACTTTAAAATGTAAATCGGGAATTCAGTAACTGGCAAACTGAGGTTTACAGCCGCTTAAAAAGCCATTACTGTAAAATCAGGAATTTTTGAAAGGGGTTTGATTTTTTCTTTATTTGATAACTGTGGATAATAAATATTCATGCTAGTGCTATACTAGTTATAAATGGTATTTAACCTTTAGCTTGCTAACGGCAAATTATTCTGCCTTTAAGCGACGGCTGATCATGATCTGCACTGTTTGCTGTTCAGTCAGTACATTTTCAGTGAACACCTCTTTAAAAAATAAGTGGTGCTGCCCAAATTAAAAGATGGACAAGTTCATTATAGAAATTTAGCAGGGTAAGGGTTAATGTATAACAAGCTGGATATATATGGCAGTTATTCTATCTACAAATTTCAAATACAGCGAACTTGTATTCTGTGAAAATATCTAATTTTACATTATATAGATCCAAAATGGTCGAAATATTTTTTTTCTCATCTATATTACATAAATACTCTGAAAAAAAATAATTACACAAATTCAATACCTATTATACATAGTGACCAAAGAAACATCTGTTGTTCACAAGAAAACGAAAGATCTTAAAATTTGATCTTCCATATAAAACCACTTTCCTTCTTATTCAATTGCTTTTCAAAATCTTACCTTCTTGGCAAGTACAGCCATAAATATCTAGTGTAGAAAGAGTGATAATGATATAGTTCTTAGCAAAATTTGATAATTTTGTAAGAACTTAAGTACTTCTATATTCTAACTGTGGAACATTCTTTAAGTTATCACTATACACTATTAATTTAATAAAGTATAAAACAACAGCTAAAGGATTGACTAATAATAGCTGCTTTTTTTCAGGCTGATTAACAGACTGGATGCTTATGGCAAGCAGCTGCTTAATACAGGTGACAGCTAACACAGGTTCAAAAGTATATATAGCATGTTGATTCAGTACTTTGAGGTCCTTTTGTCTTAAAGTTACTCGCCCCTAGTTTAGGTGCAAATTTTCAACATGTTCATTTCCACAAAGTTTGGCACAGAATGTATAATGACACTAAAAAATGGTAAAGTGAGTGAAAATTAAAGTTAGATATTGGTAACAAGAGAGTCATGATGACCCTGGATCGCTCACCTGAGTAATATGAGCTACATGTTTCAAATGTCAAACTGATGAGAAAATATCAAGAAAGTCAGTAGGTCACATTCATGGTCAATGAAATTCAGTTTTACGATTTGTGTGCAAAACTGTGTATGTCATCAAAATTTCAAGGCTGTATATTAAAAATCAAGAAAGTAGGTCAGTAGGTCAAGGTCACAGTCAAGAGACATCATATTACTTAGGGTCATCAGATAATTATAATTAAACAATTAAATAATTTGAACAATTTTGGTAGAGGACCACTAGATGATGCTACACACCAGATATCAAAGCCCTAGGGCCTGTGGTTTTGGACAAGAAGATTTTTAACGTTTTTCCTTTCGGTTGCCATGGCAACCAGAGTTCTGCATGGAATTCAATTCTTTGAATAATTTTGAAAGGGGGCCACCCAAGGATCATTCCTGTGAAGTTTGGTGTAATTCTGCCCAGTGGTTTTCAAGATTTTTTTAGAAATTGTCGACGCACGCCGGACGACTGACGCCGGACGACGAACATCAAGCGGTCACAATAGCTCACCTTGTCACTTCGTGACAGGTGAGCTAAAAATGCAAGAATTTTCTGCATTATTTCATAGGTGTTTACTACCTTTTGCACAATAACTTTATAAGAATATCTTGGAAAAATCTTGTGTCACCAAGTTTGTACCGATACCACTAGTCAGTGTCAGATTAGTCACTTTTTATGGATTTTTGAAAGAAGTTATTTTTTGCCTAAAATGTGCAAGTAAGTTTCTTTAAAACATCTCACTCACCTTAATTCTAATGTCTTATCCAGTATATGGTAAATCACTTGTTTGAATTCTAACAGGATAATCCTGTTCTGTCTGAAAACATCTTGTATAAGCTAATGTTTCATATACTTATAATATAGTGTTGTTATAATCTAAGATAAATAAAGACTACCTTAATATTTTATCCATGTAAAATTATTTTGACATGTTCTTTAGCCAACAACAGTGAGTTTATCAGGAACTAATGTACCATCATGTTCATAAAACACAATTCATGAAATATTTTGTCTGCTTATAATGTTAATATAGACAAAACTTTTTTAATATTGTATTGTGTACTTATAAATCTCAAAATCTGCAATGAAAGTACATCCTCCGTAAGTAAACACATAACTGTCGCCTCCATCTTCAGTAAGTGAAGTCAATATTTACAAAATCTTTCAGGCAACTCGTAACTTGCATATTTATACATTAATGTAGAGTTTGGCTGAGTTTTAAGTCACAACAGAATTAAATAAATTGTTTGACATGAGAGATCTTCTATAAGACCAGCTCAGATATCTTTCTATGGGTTAGAGCAGAAAATGCCACAATACATGCTATCTATGGGCAATGTCCAGTAATGTTGGCTGTTTGAGCCAGAAATGTTCTCATGTCAAGGAAAAAACACAATCCTTTTATGGGAGAAATCAAATAAAACTAGAAAATGCTTTTGTAAAAAAGCGCATGTCTCCCCCAATGCAAAGTCCTATAGGCAAGAAGTCAATAGGGGTCAGGAGCGGAAGTCAAAGAGACACTGATGGTTGGCTGCAATAGGGATCATCTACTTGGCATGTCCAGTCATCCTGCTAAATTTCAACACTCGTGGCCTAGTGGTTCTCAAGTCACTGTTCAGGCTCCTGTGACCCTGACCTTTGATCAAGTGACCTCAAAATAAATAGTGGTCATGTACTCTGCATGTCCAATCATCCTATTAAGTTTCAACATTGTAGGTCAAGTGGTTCTCAAGTTATTTCCAAAAAATGATTTTACATGAACAGGCCACTGTGACCTTGACCTTTAATAGACTGACCCCAAAATCAATAGGGGTCATCTACTCTGCATGTTTAATCATCCTATGAAGTTTCAACATTCTGGGTCAAGTGGTTCTCAAGTTATTGATCGGAACTGGTTATCAATGTTCAGGCCCCTGTGACCTTGACCTTTAACGGAGTGACCCCAAAAACAATAAGGGTCATTTACTCTGCATGAACAATCATCCTATGAAGTTTCAATATTCTGGGTCGAGAGGTTCTCAAGTTATTGATTGGAAATGGTTTTCCATGTTCAGGCCCCTGTGGCCTTGACTTTTAACAGAGTGACCCTAAAATCGTTAGGGTTCATCTACTCTGCATGACCAATCATCCTACGAAGTTTCATCATTCTGGGTGAAGTGGTTCTCAAGTTACTGACCGGAAATGGTTTTCAATGTGCGGGCCCCTGTGACCTTGACCTTTCACAGAGTGACCCCAAAATCTTAAGGGGTCATCTACTCTTTATGACCAACCATCCTATTAAGTTTCAACATTCTGGGTTAAGTGGTTCTCTAGTTATTGATCGGAAATTGTTTTCAATGTTCAGGCCCCTGTGACCTTGACCTTTGACGGAGTAATCCCATAATCAATAAGAGTCATCTACTCTTTATGACCAATCATCCTATCAAGTTTCAACATTCTGGGTCAGGTGGTTCTCTAGTTATTGATTGGAAATGGTTTTCAATGTTCAGGCCCCTGTGACCTTGACCTTTGACGGAGTGACCCCAAAATCAATAGGGGTCATTTACTCTTCATGACCAATCATCCTATGAAGTTTCAACATTCTGGGTCAAGTGGTTCTCTAGTTATTGATCGGAAATGGTTTTCAATGTTCAGGCCCCTGTGACCTTGAACTTTGACGGAGTGACCCCAAAATCAATAGGGGTCATCTACTCTTCATGACCAATCATCCTATGAAGTTTCAACATTCTGGGTCAAGTGGTTCTCTAGTTATTGATCGGAAATGGTTTTCAATGTTCAGGCCCCTGTGACCTTGACCTTTGATGGAGTGACCCCAAAAACAATAGGGGTCGTCTTCTCTAGCAGCCCTACAACCCTATGAAGTTTGAAGGTTCTAGGTCAAATGGTTCTCCAGTTATTGCTCGGAAATGAAGTGTGACGGACGGACGGACGGACGGACGGACAGGGCAAAAACAATATGTCTCCTGGGGGAGACATAATTAACATTATCATACATGACATTGTGGCACAGTTCAGACAATCGAGACTTAGAAGCTGTGCAAAGCCCCAACCTAAGGGGTCAATATAATCTGAGGGAAGTAAGATACTACTGCGGTGCAGAGCCTCATTGGAGCAAATGCATTTAGACTATAAATATATACACATTTACATAACGCAAGATTTAACACAAATTGTGTTATTCTCAATTTATATACATGAATTTCTATCATGATCAGAAAAAGAATTCAGTGCTCATTAACAAAGAATATAATCATGGTAACAATTTAATACAGCAATGAGCTACAAACTTAACACATATAGTTTCTCTCTCTCTTGACATATCAGTAACATTATATACATTACACACAGTTTCTCCCACTTGACACGTATGAAACATTTGGTGACTGGCATATTTAGGAAGCACATATACATTAAAGTTATGAAAGAAGCAATAAATAAACAGGAAATTCAATGAAAACATACATGGAAGAAAGGTTAATAAATATGAGCCGCACCATGAGAAAACCAACATAGTGGGTATGCGACCAGCATGGATCCAGACCAGCCTGCGCATCCGCGCAGTCTGGTCAGGCTCCATGCTGTTCGCTTTTAAAGCCTATTGGAATTGGAGAAACTAAAAGTGAACAGTATGAAGCCTGACCAGACTGCACGGATGCGCAGGCTGGTCTGGATCCATGCTGGTCGCATACCCACTATGTTGGTTTTTTCATGGCACGGCTCAATTATGTTGATCCAACAACAAGAAAAGTCAATAAATGCATGCATGACTTCTGTCAGTGATTTTGAAATTTTGAGAATATATCAAATTATTCTTAAATTAGAAATGAAGTGTGAGAATTAATCTTTGCTAATTTCAGGTCATCCAATTATTTTGCCAAAAATTAGCCCAAGCAAAAAAACCCTAAGATTTTTATCACCTGTTTTTGAAAAATAACTGCTAACAGAAGAAGTGAACCTCAAGTTATCAGACTGCAAGTTTCACAAAATTTTAGAAACATGAAAATATGAGCCACACCATGAGAAAACCAACATAATGCATTGGGGAACAGCATGGATCCAGAGCAGCCTGCGCATCCACACAGTCTCGTCAGGATCCATGCTGTTTGCTAACGGTTTCTCTAATTGCAATAGGCTTTGAAAGTGAACAACATGGATCCTGACCAGACTGCGCGGATGCGCAGGCTGGTCTTGATCCATGCTGGTTGCAAATGCAGTACATTGATTTTCTCATGGTGCGGCTCATTTCTGGTATTATGGTATAAAAGAAAACTTTAGTATAAATCTTATAATATATAATATTGCACAGCTTTACAGACTATTTAAAGAATTATCTTAGGTATAGTCTTGGTAATGAAATTGATCTTAATAAAAAAAAATAAGAAATCAACTAATTACAAAACATTTCACATGTTTATAAAATTGCCATGTTTGATAAGGGTATAACACTGCTTTTCAAAAGTATTTCATTTACTTATCAGATATCACTAAACTTACCCAATATAAGTACCAGGTAAGAACTTGTTCTAGACAAGTGAATAACTTTTTTATATGAAACAAGTGTAACAGGATAAACGCCGTGTGTTGTAGTGCATTAGAAAACCACACTTCTTTCAACTGTAATGTTGCACTAGGAAATCTTAAAATCTCACAATAAATGCAAAAACATGCGGGTAACAACTATAAAAATATATACCATTTTTTTTGGATGTGAAAAATGAAATTTTAGAAATCTACAAAATCTAAAATTCAAAGATATAACCAGGCGGTACTACTACAACACGCATCGTGAAATGGCAGGCTATTAGCAAAAAGTGCCCACACATTCAGCTCATTTTTTTTTAAGCAGTATATTCAAGCAATGACATATTAAACCCCAAACAGATAACTACACAGACATTTTTCTTTTTATGCACTTATTAATAAGAAGTATCCAACACTCTTATTTACCATTTGTACAAGGTTTTATATCGTATCCAGTACACTAATTTACTATTTTTGCAAGGTTTTAGATAATATCCGACACACTCAGGTACTTTTTTCAGAAGGTTTTTACCTGAACTCTTGACAGTGGAGAACCGGCTCTTTTCTTATTTAAACACTCAAGGCAAAGACAATTTTCATATCTCTCTGTTACTTTAGTGTCCACTTTTCTGGCTTTAATGATAAACCCAAGTAACCACATTAAACAAAAACTGCCATTCTTTACACTACTGTTTACAACTTGTACCATCTGATTCAATTTTTTTGTCACCAATTTTGAAAAGCTTCTGTCAGTCAGGGCCTGCCTAACTTGGTGACAATGGCACACAGAAGCCCTGAACTGAGTTATCTTCTAATTATTTTCTCAGATATAAATCCGGTCACTATTTTCCAGCTAGAGTATCTTTCGGTGCATCCGGTAAGCCGTTTGGAGCAACCTCTCCGTTCGTGAGACCAAGTTTTTTCCGCAGTTCAAACACATCTTGTATACCTTGTCTAAAACACCAGAAGTTGTAGTCTATCAAACCTGCAAACCAGATTGGAAAATATATAGAATCAGTACCATAGAAATTTTAGCTCAGTCTCAAATCTAATTGGTGGTACCTCATCACAATGACTGTCCTGATTTTTATAGACAGGCTTTCAGTAGCTGAACCCAGACTTCATATTAATTATGTTTTCAGTTTTACATAATAATAATAATAATTATTTCTTAACTCTTATGTTCATATGGCAATTTATTTTCGTTATGACAAAACATTTTTTAATTCAAAAGAAAAACCATCTAAAATGTGATATTAAAACCTTTCTGCAATGCAAGCTTTTTAGTAAATTTATGCTTATTTAAGTTTGCTTAAAAAGCAAAATTTCGTCATCTTCAACCTACCATTCAAAATAAAAAATTGTCATACAAAATGTTGTATATAAAGGATTAAACAAGAGCTGTCCTTAAGACAGCACGCCCGACTTTTCTCAGTTCCTGACTCTGAATTAGATCTTTGCCGGTAAAAACTATATAAAACTTAAACCAAAAAATTAAAGTTAAAATAGAGCTTAACTCTGTCAAAATTCAAATCAGAGTTATGAAGATTGTTTCTCCTGGTGTAGACTTTGATAGTAAATAACTGTCAATAGCTTTGATAGTAACAGAGATATTTGACTTGATAAAAAACTGTAACCAATGGCAACAGCAATGCCAGGGAGAGTGCAATAGCTCTACCTTTTCTTCGAAAAGTCGAGCTAAAAATCCTTTTAAAACCATGCTGTTTTTATATTTCTCCAATATGGACTTTATGTTGGGAACAATACTGTGGCAATACAATGCAAACTACAAAACTGTTGTTAGCTCAATATTGAAATCTTCTGACTGGCAAAAATTGAAACTGTATCAATTCAATGCTGGCTTCATACAGAAAACAAGAGCTGTCGGAGGACAGCAACGCTCTACTATTCAACAGCCTTGTCGATTGAATGAATACGAGTCGAAAAAGGGGCATAATTTAGTAAAAAAGCAAAATAGGGTTATGGATAGTGCTTATCAGCAGCTCATGACAGTGGACAAGTGTGTGAAGTTTCAATCCATTCCGATTAGTGGGTACTGAGATACCAGCTTACATATAAGAATTTAACCCAAAACTCCTAAGTTGAAAAAGGGGCATAATTTTGTAAAATGCGAAGTTATTGAGCCTTTGCACTGCATGTCATATCATGACAGTGAACAAGTGTGTGAAGTTTCAATCCTTTCCCATTAGTGGATACTGAGATACCAGCTTACATACAAAAACTTAACCAAAAAATTTCTATGTTGAAAAAGGGGCATAATTTTGTAAAAAAGCAAAATAAAGTTATAGGACCTGCTTTGTGCATGTCAGATCATGACAGTGAACAAGTGTGTGAAGTTTCAATCCATTCCAATTAGTGGGTACTGAGATACCAGCTTACATACAAAACCTTAACCAAAAATTTCTAAGTCAAAAAAGGGGCATAATTTTGTAAAAAAGCAAAATAGAGTAATGGAACCTTAGCAACGTAAGTCAGTTTATCACAGTGAATAAGTGTGAGAAGTTTCAATCCATTCCCACAAGCGAGTCCAATAGCTCTACTATTCTATGAATAGTCAAGCTAAAAACTGTTGTTAGCTCAATATTGAAATCTTCTGATTGATTGGCTGGCTTCATACAGAAAATGACTCTTACTAGATGACTTGTATTGCATCATTTCTATCTGTGCATGATATTGGTCCTACATTCAGCCTGTATCTACAGCTTACAGATATTGCTGTATAACTTACCCTGCCTCTTGAAGCTGTCCTCCCTAAGTATACATACAAGAGCCAAATATTTGGTGACTTCTCTCAGGTACATCACTGTACCATTGTTCAGTTTGATAACAGATGAACTTTCTGTGTTAAAGGCACTCTCTTCTTTTACTCTGAAAAGTAAGTATCCTAAAAAGTTTATATTTTACCATTGAAATTCCATTATATATCTCTACTGAAGACTTTTAACCTGACTTTGTTTTATACTTTTACAGTATTGTTTTCTTGTTTCGTTTTCTGTATTTTAGCAGCAGACAGACAAGCAAATATGGTTGAGTTTCAAGTCAAAACAACAGAAATATAGCATATGGTGACATTATACTCTTCACACTCCATACACTGCTTCAGATGGGGGAGGGGATACCTTCCTAAAAGAATTTTACACATCAAGTTGGATTTGGATTCTGCAGCAATGAGGGGGCAGTAATTTTAAGACAGCAGACTGAATCACTGCAACAAAGGCTCCAACTAATTGAAAATGTTTTGTCATTTCATCACAATCTTTGCTTTCCATGGGCAATTTGGATACTGCATGCTTCACGCAATTTTATGTTACAAAAGAAAACACATTTGACCTAAAAAGCTCTATAAACATGGAAATGCCATACATTTAGTAGGCTGTTACAGGTCATTAAGAACTCACAAATTCATAAAAAATATAAAGAGGATATTTGTGAATTATCTAAAATAAGATGTATCCCTCACTGCAAAGGGAGATCAGCATGTTCAAGTTCATGACCAGTATAAAAAATATGCAGTATATCATACTTGTGAAAAATAATGATAATCATTACCTGTCTGGTGGGAACGAAGAATCTCCGTCTTCACTGGAAAAAAAAGCAACAAAAATATCAATATACTGGATACAAAAAACTTCCATAAAAATAAAACCAAACAAATGAAATTTATCTTCAGTTCAAAAATTTCAATGTGGTTTACACTTATACATTCATTAAAGGTACATACTTTTATATATTCCTTTCTAAGCATATAAACTAAATCAATCAATATCCTTAACTGAATTTTTTTTAAACACAAGTATGGCTGTCCATATAAAAAGATGTTTTTATTACTTATAAATTTTCTCCCTGAAAGTTAAATAAAAATGGCGTGCATAACAGGTAAAGTTAAGTACCATCTGTATGTTTTTCATACAAACAGTTTTGTACATGGATGTTTGTATATGTAAAGTTTTGTACATGAAGAATTTTTCAAGAATTAAACGGGTTACAGACAGTAAAGGAAAAATAAGAACTTCGTGTTTTTATAAAATAATCTTACAGACAGAACTTAGGTGCAAAATATGGGAATGACTGAAAGAGTCAGAAATAAATATATTCTTGGAAAAAGAATTTCCCCCATTTCTTTACAACACCCCTGTTGCTATTGAAAAAAAGATCTTTCTTAAAAGCAAAGAATATTCTAAATATAATCCAAATTGGTGTTGATTTCATTTTCAAACTAAAGGACCTTAAGTGGTAAAAATATCCAGCAAAATCTTAAAATAAACCATAATGTAAAAGAACCTTAAGATATTTTTATCTTAAAGATGCACCACAGAATAACTATATTCTTTGATATATTTCACTGAATGCTCAGTATTTAATGTTTAAGTGGAGTTCAGACCCCGCTTTGTTTCTACAGGGTAAGATAGTTATTTATCTATGTTTTTTACAACTATACTGAAAAGAGATTGAATTTGAATAGGATTGCAGACAAATTTGTGAAAATACACTAATTCCAAGGGGGTGGAGTGGGGTTGGTGGGGGGGGGGGGGGGGGGTAAAAGTATGCAGCAAAATTCATATCTTCAAATCAAGGAGGCAAGTATCATGTGAAATTTACTTCTCGACATGAATAAAAGTGGACAATTTTTCAAAGAAATTCTTATCTTGTGAAAATTTTATTTCTTGGGTTAAACATTACACTGACACAATAAGATCATGTAGTGACCTTTCAGCATTTCATGGTGCAAGAAGACCCCAGGTGCCCCTACAGGCATTTACCCAAGGCCTATAATCAAGCTAGATGACTTTCTCACATGATACAATTCTATGCCCTAATCAAGGCTTTTGAACCCACAATTGTGAGGGGCAAGTAATCTTTAGAAAATCATGGTGGATTCTTGTGAAATTCATTTCTTGAGATACATGTAAATGAAGGTGGAAAAATATTCAAAGAAATTGATATTTTGAGATAAATCAAGGCAAAGAATAACATTTTCAGATGGAAATTATATTGCAAACATCTCCAGGAGAGTAGGAGAGCTGTACACTGCAGTATCAAGTAATCCAAGACAGACTTCATTCAGACCTTAGTGAGTCATCACTATCAAAACTAATCGGACTTATACAAAACTTTCCACGATGTTGCGGTGGGATGAGACTGTCAGCAACGGAATTTGAAGCTCTGTTTTCCTCACTTGAAAATAAAAACTACATTATTTAGGACATATGTTTAAACAAAAAGTGAGACCATTAACACTTTGCTCACTCTATAGGCTGGATATGCAAGACATTTATTCACAGGGATAAAAGCCTAATCTGTCCTAAAGCATAATCTATGTTGTATATTGTTTCAATTCTGCTCATTTCCATCAATATATCATGTAAAGATTAAAAACAAATTTATCCTTAGAACAGTTTTATATCCAATAGATAAAAGTGTGGAGTAACTTTATTCTGAACTGTTGTGGGTTTTTTTTAAGGTAGTGGACCTGATTTTATGTGCTATTGCTTAAGAAATGAAATGATTTTTTTTCCGGTGTTCATGCGAAATGAACAACAGAATAGGATTGGCAAATCCATGAATCGCGAAATGAATGACAGAATAGGATTGGCAAATCCATGAATCGCATGATTCATGGATTTGCCAATCCTATTCTGTTGTTCATTTCGCATGAACACCGAAAAAAATAGTTTCATTTCTTATATTTACATTATATTTCCTTTGCATTTGTAAACAAGATAATATTATAAATTGCACATATTTTGTAGCATTTAACATTAAAATCAGCTCCCGGCCATTCTGTTCACTACACTGAACAACTGTGACGTCATCGAAGAACTTCTGCCTGGCTATATGCGGACGCTGTAAGAACAGCGGTTGGTTATCATTAAGCAGCGATGACATAAATTTCGCGCCTTTCCTTTTGCTGTTAATATGAAATGAATGTCATAATTTTCAATGGAAAAGAATAGGGCGAATGTAAATATTATATTCTTGAATGCTATTTCATTCTCTGACTTTATATGTAGACTTACCAAGCACATGGCTTCCATTAAAATGAAGAATGTCATAATTACAAAAGCAAAATATGTACTTGAATGTGACTTGTTGATTGTCACTTTCAGGTTCATCACTTACTTTACGTTTGCACTAAAATGAGAATACTTACCCATAAATCATTGAAATGTCGAGAACAACATCTATCATATCACAGCATAACTCGTAGGATTGCATGTCAACAGGAGAACTGTCTGTAGCAATGTATATCTTACTGACCACATCAAACAAAAAAGCTTTCTCTATACCTGAATTCTGTAAAGTATAATATTTACAAATCACATAACATTTTTGTCAATCTGCAACATTAAATCCAGTTCAAAGTCCATATAGTTAGTCCCTAGTCTGGATCAATGACAGATCAAAATAATTCCCAATATTCTCACAGATTTCTTTACTGCATTTGTCTACAAAATTAACCCTTACTCCACTAAATTTCTTTAATGAAATTGTCCATCTTTCAATTTAGACAGTACCATTAAGTATTAAAAGGGGTGCTTACCATAAAGATACTGACTGAAGAGCAGTGAACACAATGCCCAACTGTATAGTGCTGCTTCAATGGAATATTACAGAGTAGACACATGACATGACATCCACGTAGTCACAATATACTGACACTAGGCTGACTAGTCTTAGAACTACCCTCTTAATGCTGAGTGCCAAGTGAGGAAGCTATTACACCAATTTTTATGTATTTGGTATGAAGCGGCCCGGGAGTGAACTCATGAACACGCTACTCAGTGTGCTCTACCACTAAGCTACCAAGATGGCGTAACGGTGGATGAAGACATTCAGTACACTCCTCAAGGATTAACAATAAAATCATCTTTCCTGAATGATGGATGAATTTGCCATTCCACCAATCCACAAAATTAAATCCAATTGCGCATACATACATTTAATTACATCTTTAAAACTTAAAATCCATAAATCTATTTCCCCAAGAATTACCAGAAGTCAATTTGACATGTAACAAAAATTCAGAAATATTGTTGAATTAGTTAATTGTCACCTCATTTTTTGGTAGAGCAAATGACATTTTGCAAGCCAATCGGTTGACTTTCTCACATGGAGGAATACAACCAAAAACATGGTTTGAACACATTGTGAAGTTTGTATACTAGCAAAGGCTCACAAACAAAAACTTGAAAACTAGAAGAAAATGGTGACAAAATTAAACAAAGAACTGGAATTACTTACTGATATGAAAATGTCTAGGAGATTTTCTAGTGTTGGCAACTGTGGGATTAATTTCTGTATCACTTTACTAAATGCTTCAAATATTGAGTGGTCATATATACTGGTTAAATAAAAGCTGAAATGGAAAAAGAAATTTAATTAATATTATCATCATAATCTTTTTCTGTAAAAACATTTTTGTTTCTTATATATTTTTACTATGTCCAAATGAAACTACACTCTTCTACGTTAATGCCTGAGTGGATGATTAAAACAGTGTTATTTTTTTCTGCTGAACAACACAGGCTTAATGTTAGCAGAAAGACTTGCCACAAAAATACAAATATATAGATGCAGCAAAAGTAATTTGTAACGGGTTTTTATTATATTTAATGCTTTATTGTCCACAAACAAAAGTGGGTTCTTCTAGCTGCCATTTTGCAAACAATTCATGAGTATGACATACACACCAATCAGTGTTCAACGTTAGGAAAAAAAAAGCTGCAAGTGTACATTAACAGTGACAAGATATATGCAAACTGTTTAGAACAGCTGTCACATAGTGTCGGTGATATTTGCATACTTTACATCATTTGCATACTTGAATGGGAATACATTATCGGTTTGTAAATTAACGATACCGCACATCTCTGCATTACTGATCATTTTTACTTTTTCAGGGGCAAGTGGGTATATCGTTATTTCTATCACTGTTCAAATATGCATATTTAATTTGCTTGTAAAACTAGTTCTATCCTAAAAATTTACAAAATCTAAAGTGGTTGTAAGAATATTTGTCCACAAACCTTAAATGTAAATTATCTAATCCTGCATCAACAAGGTCATCTGTGGCACGCTGATGTATATCTCGCTGCGTCTCTATCTTATGGTCATCGGACAGACCGTCTACTTTGTGGATAAACACTTCAAACTTTATTTTTGGATTTATTTTGTACGCTCGTGATACTGTGAAGTGAAGTTTGGCCAATGCATCCATATAATCATCCTAGAAAATAAAACATCACAGTGTTTCTTAATTTTTAACAGTATAGTTGCCTTAGGCAGCTGTTCAGCTAAAAGCTTATCTATGCAGCAAAAAAAAAAAAAAAACAAGCATAAAATATGCATGAAATTGTCAATATTTTAATTTTTTTTCAGAACAAAAAAAAATTCAGGCTTCTCAATGCAAAAATAAAGCAGCTTAGCTGAGCTGAACAATATGACTTCTCTTCAGCAGAAGGTTTAAAACCTGACATGACTTGACTTTGTGATCCACAACATCTTATTAAAAGCAGACTTTGCAGATGAATGATAAGGTTGTCATGGCAGCACTGCTAAAGTAATATCAATCTTTGTATTGAATCTAACAATTTCTCTAGGGTACTTAAGTTAGGTGTCAAGACGTAGAAAATTTGAACACTAATTTACCTGAGAATCTATAACAAATATAAGAGCTCCACATCCTCCGAAGATATGCTCTGAGTCAAATGTCGAGTCAAAGTAGTCTAAATGTCCGGGCAAATCCCAGATTTGAAAAACTACAAACGAACAATTGGTCACATCTGAAAAAGCCAGAAAAAAAGTCAAAATATGTAGGAAATTATAATGTTAGCATTGTGTGTGGCAACTTAAGAATATTATCTTAAAAGGTACAAGTTATGTTAAATGAGTAAGAAAAAATAAACATTTTTTTAGAACATTCATAAGCACATTAATACTACTCTCAACAGGTAGGTGACGACTTCCCTACCTGAAATTGTTTAAAGAACTAACAGGTTAAACCATGTTTAGGTCTTCCATCATTAATCTTTAGAGTGATGTACTGAGATCAAGTTAACTATCTCTGAAATAATGATATAATTAAGTAACTTTGATAATTACCACTGACAATTTATAAAAAGGTCAAATTCCTCAAAACTTATTTCTACCTCCAAATTATTATTTTCTCTTCTATACGTCTGGCTAACATTACAGACTTTGTTCAAAACATATATCTTACACATGGCATGTGCAAAAAAAAAAAAAACCCAAAAAAAACTTTTTTCAGAATTGGAGTTTATAAATATTTGTTTCTGTAAACTGAAATCCATATTTTCTGCTCCTAAATGTTGATATTTGAGGTAACTGTTGTCTTACCTTCTTTGACTACTTTGCTTGTACTTTCTAGGAAGAGTGTCTCATTTGGTGACACCTTATGAAAGACTACCTTCTGTATGGAGGATTTACCACTCCTGTAACAGATAGTACAACTCTCCATTACTGGAGTAGATAAAGTGAATTACTGGAGTAGATAAAGTGAATTACTGGTTTAGATAAAGTGAATTACTGGTGTAGATAAAGTGAATTACTGGAGTAGATAAAGTGAATTACTGGTGTAGATAAAGTGAATTACTGGTGTAGATAAAGTGAATTACTGGTGTAGATAAAGTGAATTACTGGAGTAGATAAAGTGAATTACTGGTGTAGATAAAGTGAATTACTGGTGTAGATAAAGTGAATTACTGGTTTAGATAAAGTGAATTACTGGAGTAGATAAAGTGAATTACTGTAGTAGATAAAGTGAATTACTGGTTTAGATAAAGTGAATTACTGGAGTAGATAAAGTGAATTACTGTAGTAGATAAAGTGAATTACTGGTTTAGATAAAGTGAAACTACCATGCTTCTGAGTTGTGGAAAAGGAAATACCAATCAATGTTTAGAATTTATCCAAAAACAGAAGTTCTACAGAGTGTTTGGGAGATACAGACGTAATCCCTCTGCTCAATTTGACCAAGGTGGACAAAAATTCCACTTTTCGTGTTTTTTCCCCCCAATTTTATCCAAATTTTCATGTCATTCAGACTAGAATCAATAATTATCATCTTAAAAATGATAATTTGTTCATTTCTGTTCCTCTATGTTTAATATTAAAGTTATTAAAGTTTTTTTATTCTAACAAAATCAAAGTGTGGATTTCGTCCGTCTTGGGTCAAATTTTGTCCTACCAGTCTGAAAAGAACACTACTGAACTTTGACCTTTAAGTGAGACCTTGACTTTGAGCTAGGGGGCTGCTTGTTGCGCATGACACATTTTCTTGTTATGAGGAACATTTTTGCCAAGTAATATTTAAATCCCTGGATGAATGGTTAATTTACAGACTGGACAGGTAAAAAGCCCTATTGATCTTTGACCTCCAAGTGTGACCTTGACCTTTGAGCTAGTGAGGTTCAGGTCTTGTACATGACACATTATCTCATTATGAGGAACATTTGTGAGAAGTTATATTAACATGATTACATGCCTGAATGAATGACAAATTCACCTCATATTATATCTCACTAAATTTATTGCAGACTAGAAATTGTGGTATAAACCCTAAATTATTAAATCCATTTTCACGCATGAAAGATTTCAAACTTAAACATCAGAAATTAGAAGCAACAAGTTTGTGATTATCTGGTTATCAAAAGTATTACTTCAAATAATTGTGGCAAACACAAAATGCAAGTGGAAAATGAAAAGAAAAACGAAGTGTAAGAGAAAACCATGATTCATCAAGAATTTATGTACCGCAATTATCAGTTTCAGTCAACTATAAATATCTATTAATAGATAATTAAATGAAATTTTCAAATTCCAGTCATGAAGACCAGTCTAGTTTACCGTCTAAGACCCATAAGCAGTATCCTGGGTTTGTGTTCTGGTACAGCTCCAGCACTATCTCCCTCCCCGTCTTCTGGACCATAGTTGAAATCCCGAGGGAATGACACGCTGTAAGCCCCCATATCATCTGGCTCGTAAGACTAGAAGCAGAAAAACAGACATAAAATTTATGATCAACTTGATGCAAGGAATACTGGTACAGACATCTTTTGACATGACTTTGTATCCACAAATTCACTTAAGAATTAATGCAACAATTACTACTGTTTGCAGATCAAATTGCCCCTTCAACTTTTTTCAAATCGATAGAGTTGCACGTTTACGTCACAGAAACTGTGAAGCTTGAGCTATCTTTGGAGTAATTCTAACAGGTTAACCCCACCTCGTCCACAATAAATTATTCATTCACCTTGTCGTAGAACTTTTTTTTTATATCTTGATGTCACACAAAGCGCGCGCTCTGACTCAGTCTTTGAAGTATTGCCGTACTTGCATACATTGTAAAATGCAATAAGGTGATAATGGATATGTTTTAAAAGTAGAATATAGAATAGTTCAACTACGTTCAAATGAAAACAGCACTTTCTTGTTTGTTATGACAATTATTATCGACAAAATTTCCAACCACGCAAGGTATACAAGGTTTTATAGAAAGGTATCTTATTGAATCTTCAAGCTACGCAGCACTTGTAGATCCATAAACACTGATTTATTTGATATTCAAACTTTTGCAGAGTCTTCTGTAGCTTAACTATCGCAAATCTAACTCCATTTTAGATCTAGTTTTATTTCATTTTTATTTTATTGGTAGGGTTTACGTGTATGTGAATTTATCTACTATTTATTTGAAGTTGTTTAAACACTATTTGAGTTATTTACATACAGGCAATTGATAAGCCTTGTCTTCGTTCATGGAAAGAACCATTTATAGACTCACATAAGTCAAAATAGTTCCAAGTTTTGTTTGGTTTATATTTTTGATGGTCACTCTACATGGACCAAAATAATTGAGGATAAATAACAGCACACCGTCATGTAAAGTTATTGGTTTTATCACTTGCGCTTTATGTGTAACGTTAATCATGTTAAGGGGAATTATGATAACTTTTACATAAATTAATGAGGAATTTAATCTCCCCTTTTGATTAGTCTAAATAATGAAACCTCTGGTAGACTGATTTTACATTTCGAAATTTTACGTTGTCTACCTAAAGGGGATATTGACCAGTCAAAAAATATAACGATATTCAACTCTTGAGTACAATAATTATTTGGACTACCTTTTTGATACATGTAAGTTTTATTTGAATTTATCTCATATTTGCAACAAATCAGCATCTAAACCCAAATCTAGTGATGACAATTTCTTTCGAGTAGAGAAAATAACTCGTAACTGTTTCCTAGGATCGCGTCAAAATAGTTAGACTAAGACTCACATATTCCATAAGAAATTGCCGACTTTTTTCAACTAAAGAGGCATGGTCGGTTCCTGGAATCAAACTTATGCCCTTCAATCAATGATGAGCGAATCCAACATCTCGAGTCAGTCACGTTTTATGATTATTGTGAAAACTAAACTCGAGATACGTTATTTAAAAGAAAAGTCTGCAGCTAAAGTTACTGAAATTTAGGCAGAAAAAAGGCCTGTAATGTTACGATTAATATAAAAGAGTGTCTTTTTTTCACATCCACGCTACCTAAAGGTAGTGTGCAATGTGGCAAGATTCATTTAAATTTTAAATGAAGATTAGATCTAGTGCATCTGTTACAATCCGGTTAAACACCCTTTCGAACAGTATTTAAATCATCATTTCTCGGTCATGCAGCCAATGTAAACAAGTTCATTCAGTATTTTTTACTCGAATCAGAACGGCCGAGTTACCTGTATAGACGAGTTCCAAAAATAGCTTCAGCATCGCTGCTTTTGTGACATAAAGGTACAAGTCTATCGATTTAAGATAAGGCGAAAGGGCAATTTGATCTGCAAACAGTAGTATTATATCATAAATAAACTGATTTTTAACTGGTCATTTTTTTATAACTAAAAATTTCGATAAAATGACCATTTCCCACTGAGTTAGGAGTCTTTAATAACATCAGTTTTCTGAAAATCTGAAATATTTCCTTTTTTTTTAAATATGGATTAAATAATACAGTTGACCCTGCTTTAGCGACCATCTTTATTAAATTGTCACTTGCCTTAGGCAGCTATTCAGCTAAAACCTGAAACTGACATTATCTTGTAATTTCAAATTGTCTTAAGCAGCCACCTGTTTTAAATAGCCAGACTGGGTTACTTCCTTGGCTGCTTAATACAGGTCTGATTGTTGTAACATTGGATCACTAACTAATAGTCTAAGAGTATCACCTAAATCTTTCTTAAAAAAGGGGGAAGGAGGATATTTTTATTTCCCGTAACTAAATCCTGTATGTAAACAAAAAAAAAGATAAACTTTTAAGATTAAAAAACAAAATATACTGTAGAGTTTATCAATCAAACAAAAGCAACAAAAATACCTACTGAAATACAAATATTATCATTAAAAAAAATCTCAAAAACTTTGGGCAGGTGGGATGATAATCACACAATTCATTTTTTATGGACTTTAGTGAAAGTTTTAAGATGAAGCCTTTTATTAGATCTGTCAACTGGGAATCTTGAGCCCCTGTTTTTCAGATTGGGAAGTCCATGTGCAATAATTGACCATTTTAACCCTTATAATGATGGACACAATTGATTTTGCATTTGCGACCAGTGTAGATCATGATCAACCTGCACATTTGTGCAGTCTGATCATAATCTGTACTGTTTGCCATTCAGTCAGTATATATTTGGTAAACCCTTTTAACAGTTAATAGTCTTGTCCAAATTGAAAGATGGACAAGTTCATTATAGAAATTTAGCAGGGTAAGGGCCAAGTTAAAAGAAATTTCAACGAAACTGAGCCGTGATCAAATGTCCTTTAAGTTTTTGTCCTACTGTTTCATCCGTGATGAAAAAAGTTACTAAACTCTCACTGAAATGCATATATATCAAAATAAAAATCGTGGGGTAACGTATTCTAGAATTACCGCTGCCAAATATCCAATTCAGTTTAGCGAACGCCCTCTTGAAATCAATATGTAATTTAGCAACCCCAGCTAAATTTTCAAAATCAAAATATTGCATATTAAATAAATACATCTTAAAGGGCTGTGTTTTTCTAACTCAGAACAGTTTAATTTTTTTAAATATCTTAAAAAATAAAAAAAGTTATGAAGAATTGAAGTTTGGCATAAGTCACATTTTTCTGGAAATTTTTACAAGTATATTTTAATACAGGAAATCAACTCGCGTTCGTGGACCAAAGAAAGGGAAATTTTCAACTTCAAATCTTCATAACTATTTTAATTTTTATGCTATACTCATGAAACTTAACAGTCATTTTCCTGTAGAATCCACTGCTGTCATCAGTTTTTGTGTAGTGCAAACAGGCACTGTCATAATACAGGAAAACGCAAGGAAATTCAGTAAAAAAATTTAATAAATTGTCAGTTTCCGCATAAAATAATTTAATAATTTTCAACAATCAATATGATAATACAATGTTGTAAATGTTCATCAATCATAGTGTAGCTTTTAAAAGCAATTTTATATTGTAATATACCCTGTATAAAACACATCGTTTAGCTTAAAACATTACCAGAATATTATTAATATATTATTTATTCATTTAAACAACTGGTTATGAAATATAAACTTTACCAGATACACATTATAATATAACAAAAATTTTCATAAGAACTATAATGCTTACAAACAAAATTCCCAAATAATAAGGATTTTGAAAATTTTATAATAGTTTTAAAACAAAGTTCATTTTCTATCCATGGCACATTCTAAAAATAAGTTTTTAATTTTTATTTCATTGACTTTTTAATTTCTTAAGCTAATACAAGTCTTTCAGTCGAAAGACATGGTGTCTTCCAAATGAGAAACATTGTTAAGATTGAATGTCGCTCAATCCAATTGAAATCTCCGACCGGATAATATTTAAACTGATTTTTTTTTAAATGGACCAACTTCAAAAGCAGGGTTTTCCCTCGGAAATTTTGATAGGGGGTCATCATGACCCTTAATTATTGACCATCTTTATACAAATTACCCATCAAACATAACAAACATACAAATACCACCACTTGCATTTAGCGACCACTTTCCTGTCTGTTTTACTCGCAAGCTTTCAAACAAATCAAGAAATGGCCCATTACATTCAACAATTAAATACAGGTCTTATAAAAACTTCAAAGAACAAGAATTTTTACATGACCTAGAAAGGCAACCATGGTCCGTGATAGACATTTATGATGACGCAGATGATGCCCTAGACACATTTCTTAAAATCTTTCTTGAAGTTATGAATCAGCATCTGCCCAAGAAAGAGCGTCGGGTTAAGTATAAACAACAACCAGACTGGTTTAGCCCAGAAATCAAGAATGCAATAAACTCAAAAACTCAAGCTAAGAGGTCAAAAAACCAAGGTGAATTCAAGTTCTGGAGAAAAAAAGTAAAATCTCTTACCAAAGAGGCAAAAAAGTCATTTTACTCACAAAATATCAACAACAGTAAGAAAGACACTAAGAAGTTATGGAAACATCTCCAAGACTTATCTGGTAAAAGTAAAAATTATCAAACCAATTACATTAATGACGATAATGGAAACCCAATAATAGATCCAAAGGCAACTGCTGAAGTATTTAACACTTTTTTTGCAAATGTTTTTAAAACAGTACCAAATCCACCAGAACATCTTACACCTGAAAGTGAAAAAATCATTAAAGAATTTGTTGAAAGTAAAGTTGAAAATAACTCATTTCAAATACAACCCATTACTGAAGAATTCATACTAAAGGAATTAAAATCACTAGATGAATCGAAGGCAACTGGGTTAGATGACATAGGCTCCAGAATATTAAAGATAAGTCATCAAATAATAGCTCAGCCTCTCACAAAGATAATTAACCTAAGTTTAACACAATGCAAATTTCCAGGAAAGTTTAAAACAGCCAAAATAACACCAATTTATAAAAAGCATTCAAAATCTGACAAATCTAACTATAGACCAATATCAATACTTCCAATATTATCTAAGCTTATTGAAAGGCATGTTTCAAATCAAATAAAGGATTTCTTGGAAACTTATCATCTTCTGCATTCCAAACAGTCAGGCTTTCGAGCAAATCACTCCTGTGAGACTGCACTTACAAATATAATTGATGACTGGATTAATGCCATTAATAAAAACTCTTTTGTTGGCACTATATTTCTAGATCTAACAAAAGCGTTTGACCTTGTAAACCACTCCTTGTTAATAGAAAAATTATACCTGTATAAGTTCAGTGAAACCTCTGTTAAATGGTTATCATCGTATTTAGAGAACCGCTCTCAACAAGTATGTGTATCTGGACAGCTTTCTTCTCCCAAAGAAATTTCTGCGGGAGTTCCACAAGGCTCTGTTCTTGGACCTATACTTTTTATACTATATATAAATGACCTTCCTTTACACACACATAATTCATCCATTGACATGTTTGCTGATGATGCAACAATGTCTGCATTTGGTAAAACTGTGACTGAAGTACACAACACCCTGCAATCTGACATTAACAAAGTAGATGAATGGTGCAAAGAAAACTCAATGCTTCCAAACATATCTAAAACTAAAACTATGTATATCACAGCCTCTTATAACAACAATAAAATTAAAAATCACATCAGTTCTAATAGCATACAAATGCAGGGTCAGCCCCTATCATATTCATCACATGAAAAGCTGTTAGGAGTACATGTTGATGAACATCTGAACTGGAAGATCCAAGTTGAACAAACTATGAAAAAATGCAATTCCAATTTATATCTTCTTTTACGAATAAAATCTTACCTGAACCTACATTCAAGAAAACTATTTTTCAATTCTTACATTTTACCGCACCTTGATTATTGTTGTACTATATGGGGGAACTGTACTGATGAGCTTCTAGAATCTGTCTTAAAATTTCAAAAACGTGCCGCAAGAATCATACTTGACAAAGAATATAATGCTCCATCAGCTGAATTGTTTAAAGAATTAAAATGGATGACTTTTTCTGAAAGAATAAAGTATAAAAAGGCAATCCTTGTTTATAAATCCATTAAAGATCACTCTACTGAACACCTTGGTTCAAAATTTATTGAAAAACAAACAGGTGATCGCCAACTTAGATCAAATGAAAACAATGAAATTAAAGTACCAAAGCCAAGAATTGAATTCTTTCGTAAATCATTACAGTACTCTGGAGCTGTAATTTGGAACAACATTCCTATACATATACGCTCCTTAGATACGTTAGAAAAATTCAAAAGATCATATCTTCAGTGGCACTTCTCTGTTATATATAATTAGAATACAAAACAATATTAATAGTCACATATTGTCATATTTTAAGTTTTTCTTGATTTGGTATATTTTATATGTTTAGGTTGTAC
Organism: Mercenaria mercenaria; assembly: GCF_021730395.1. Classification (NCBI taxonomy): domain Eukaryota; kingdom Metazoa; phylum Mollusca; class Bivalvia; order Venerida; family Veneridae; genus Mercenaria; species Mercenaria mercenaria. The sequence goes on along the minus strand of NC_069376.1, from coordinate 44,416,412 downwards.
ATTTTTACATAAAATTGATTCATTGTCATTGCCTTTTACTTCTTTCCATATTATAATGTTCTCCTTTCAGGTTTGTTATATCTGTATATAGTTTATTACATGTATGTTTGATGTTCTGTACATAGTTATACATTGTATACAGTGGACCATATTGTTAATCGGTTTTGAAAAATGTATCCAATGCCGTATATGTTATCCACTTTAAATAAAGTCGTTACTTACTTACTTACTACTAATGTTTGACTTTGGGGGTCATTTTCAATTTCAAGGGGTCAATTTTTTTTTAAGTTTCAAAAAATGAATAAAATGGTAAAGAAATCTATACTGTATGAAAAAAAATCCAATAGAAAACACTGTGTTTTTGTTAACTTGCAATGTACTGTTTAGAACAAAAAGAAATACAATAACATGTACATCTACAAATTAATTTTTTACACTTTTTTTTTTAAATCAGACAGTAATTGCAACCTTTTGAATGCATTTGCGTAACTGAGGGAACTTTCGTGACGAGAATCCAGGATAAGAGAAGAATTTTCGAAGCTCGATACAAAAGGACCGTTTTGATACACGGCCAGCATTTCATTTTGCCATTTTCAACAAATAGCCAGTTATTTTTTACAGAACCCTCTCGGTGTGCAGACTTTTATATGAATGTTTGCATTTTCGGTCGAGACGGTTTCAACAGGGTTTTCCCCGCGTGCCGATGACAAGAAAAACGTCATCTTTTGTTGATGCACCATTTTTGTTGAATGGTTTACAGTATAAAGAGACGTCGATATCGAGCCGATACTTAAACCTAGAACGCAGTCCAACTTTACTACTTTGTACCTATGCGTGAATCGGTACTTACTTACAATATTGGGTACGAAATTCAAGTCGCCATAATTTCGGCCAGTAGTTGAGTTGCGCCACCAATGACGCGTTAAGAATTATTTTGAGGGTCACTTTGAAAATCAGTGTGCTAAAACGCACAAAAATGTGCGTCAAGGAAAACCCTGAAAACGGAAAAAATATGCTCAAAATGATTTCTTAATCAAGAATTTTTGAATCTAACATGTTATTTTACTTTCTTAGTGAATTACCCTGTTTATTACAAAGCCCCATTAAAACTGCAAAAATTCGTACGAATATATTTAAGTACGAATCAACATAAGGAATAAAAATATTGTCAAAGAGTGACGTATATTGTCAAAGGAAATTATTTTGTTGTTGTTACCATTTTCGTTATATTGTGCTCGCTGCTTTCATGTATTTTAACTCAATCTAAAGACATCGTCATGCTCATATTTTGGCAATGTTTACAAAATATAACTTTCAGGAAGTGTGACTGTCATCTGACAACTGGACTGGTGCAAAACTGTACGAAAATTGAGAACCGAACAAAATATTAATCTTAAAACCAAATGTAAATCCATTCATTTATTTCTTCCATCCAAAATAACTTTCAATTTTCCTTTAATCTTAATTAATTATTTTATTATATGTATTGTATTTGATTAATTATTTTTGCTCAGAAGTGATCATTTTAGAGATTAACTTCAAAGATGGCGACTTCCTTGGCCGAAAAATAAAAGAAAATATTTTTCTTTATTTATCGTCCATCTGGTCACAAGTCCTGGTAAGATGTACTGCTACTTGTGTGTTTATTTTGTGTGCACATATATTCGACGACGTCATTATGTACATCAAAATAATAAAGCATTCCATACGCCATTAAGGTTCTTCCGCAAATTGAAATTAGAAATTCATGTGAAAAATCAGAATCCTCGAAACAGCTTTCGAAATGCAAGGACACAAAAAATATATGATAAAAGTTGAAAAGATATATCTGTAGGTAAACTTGCGGGCATGAAAGCTACGCTGAACCCTATCTCCACAGTGCTTTGGAAGAAAATGAGTGAACATTTTTGGTGCAAAATTTCGGTATCGTATGCAACCTAAATTGCTATAAAATATTTATTTTCAAATCAAAGAAATGCCAAAATAGTGCACACGAGCGTTACTTTTTCAAGAAAATGTCGTTAAACATTCTAATGCGCAAAACACGTGCACAGTTTTTCTAAAATATTTCGCCGCCATGTTTATTTCAAGGAATTAAACATATGAGTGTTCTTTTACCTCAGATTTCCTTACTGAAATATATATGCCTCCTTATTCATGGTTAGAGATATCCATTTAGTATAGTTTAGCACTGCCCGATCTCCTTAATCTGTTACCAATCCTTTACATTTAAAGAATAAACGCAATGTGTAATGATAGTTTTTCGCTTTACACACCACCTTTGGACAAGAAAGGCGTTTCACTTAAAATTTGTAAGCATCCGCTGGCAAAATATTATTGAAAGATCGGAACTTTTTCTAAAATAAAGTTCAATTTCAATCATTTTCAAAAACTGGAAATATTGCACATTGTGTTGAATACATAAACAAAACAAAAATCCCCAAAATAAACCATTTTAGAACTTTTCCGGGAACTGTAAGTTTCAGCCGAACAACTCATTTCAGGATGAGACAAAACTGGTTTCTCTTTGTAAACTGTGTCAAAGTTCACCTGAGGGACATTGCTGAAAAAGTAAGAGTGCTTACTTGTTTCAGTTTTACATCCTGTAGAAAACGATCAACTTTCAACTTTAAATGCATATATGTTCTAAAATTATTCCAATATCAAAAACCGTCCGATCTTTTCCGTGAGAAATAAAACGAAGCAAATTTAACTATTTGTTTACATTTTAACCATGTGAAATAAAAGGCATGTACTATCACGAGACTCCCGTGCATTTTGAACCTCGTGGTGAATAAACTGAATTTACTTTAAAGTATGGTGTCTCAGTTGAGCCAGTTATTTGTTAATTTCAGAGAACATACATTAAAGAGTGTGTGTGTGTGTGCGTGTGCGTGTGCGTGCGTGTGCGTGTGCGTGCGTGTGCGCATGTGTGTGTGTGTGTGTGTGTGTTCGGGTTTTACGTCTTTTTCAACAATTTTTCAGTCATATAAACGACGGTGTCTACTTGTAGCAGTGAGCACAATGCCCAATTTTATAGTGCTGCCTCACTGGAATATCACGCCGTAGACACGTGGCATGATACCCCACCTAGTCACATTATACTGACACCAGACTGACCAGTCCTAGCACTATCCTCTTAATGCTGAGCGCCAAGCGAGGAAGCTACTAGTACCATTTTTTACGTCTTTGGTATGACGCGGCCGGGGATCGAACCCACGACCTCACGCTGTCGAAGCGGACGCTAGATACCACTAGGCTACCGAGGCGGTTCATACATTAAAGAAGTGCTTATGAGATTATGCATGTGTGCGAATATTTCAAAGTCTACTTTATATTAACGACTATAGAAAACAAGTGTGCACTCGGCAAATAGCAAGTCTATTATTTTCAGGTGTATACTGAACACTGATCCTTATGTTTGTACTCGTTATCCTTGGTTTCGTAGACAGTCTTAGTACTGGACCGCTGCTTCCGCTGTCAACACCGCAGTAATATAAAGTCAGTGTCCATTTCTATGCCGGAATTTCAATACACATTTATTATCAGTTTATATCTATGAAAGTGTGAAAAAATATTATAGTTTAACGAAGAACAGTAATTTTTGAGATATTTCTGATTTTAATCATCAGGTTTTCGCCTGAAAAGTTCAACTGATTGCATTTTGTTTGTTTTGTAGTTATCTACAATTGTATACAAATTGTATTACCTCCTAACATATTTGGCTGTACATTTTTGTCTGCGATTTATTCTCACTGAGTTTTTAAAAACATGCGGCATAAATTCTCATAGTGTATTGTTTTTATAATTAATAAATATATAATCACGTATGTGTGAGAAAGTTACGTTAAGTAATTTCGGTAGTTACCGCAGGAAGTTTCGAAATTTCCATTTGCTCCAAATTTTCCTTGAGATAAGCAGCGTGTAAGTACATAAATTCCACTGTAATAAATTAAACCTTTCTTATACTTGCACAATCCTTTAAACGAATTTTTGATCATTGCCAAATCTTGGTCGCATTAAGTCGGAGACTTTTCTTACAATTTTAGGCAGTTTGGTACACCATACATAGAAAAATCATTGTCCGCACATTGCACTACTTTTATGTATGTTGAAAATAGCAATATGTACAAATGTATTTTCGTTTTAAGACATGAAGTGGTCAGATTTGAAAACAGATTTTGTAATAAGTTAAGTTCTATTCAGTAAGACAATTCTCCTATGCACTAATTGAAACTTTGAACTAACTTTTGCCATTCATGAATTTTTAATAAAGTATTTTGAAAGGATTTATAAATCTAACCAAAAATTTGGAAAATTACAGGTAAAATATCTGCTTTGTTTATTTCCAAATTTTAGTATCACTTTTTATACAGCTACTTTAAGTTCAGGTCTTGCAAACTGAGCTGTTTTTGTGCTACGGAACAGCTGCATTTGAAAGCTTTGGTTCACTATATTTTCACACCTCAAATTAAGGTCACTCTAAATTCAAGATGGCGGAAGTACCTTAATTATTTGATAATTTGGGAAATACAACTTCATTTTTTCAGAGTGTCCTGACATAAACTCTGTTTTAACACAGACAGAAAGAGCTTAAGCAGAGCTTTACAAAACTGTTTAAATTTTGAAAATATCTATACTAGAACAAAAGTTATAGGAATTTTAATGTTAAAAGTGGGACCTTCTAAATGCCAGGGAATACACATCACAAAAAACAAGACTGTCATCAAAACCAAATATTTACTCCATGGACATATTTTAGAATCAGTTCCCAGTGCAAAATATCTATGTGTTGACGTAACAGCAGATTTAACTTTGAATACACTTATCACTAGAATATCTTCAAATGCTAATAAAACTCTAGTCTTGGCTTCATAAACTGAAACATCACAACAACCAACGAAAACGTCAAAACATTAGCATACAAAACTCTTGTCCATCCACAGTTGGAATATGCATCTACCATCTGGCACCCTTACACCCAACACACATAAGAAACACACATAAAATAGAAATGGTTCAGCGTCGTGCACTTCAGTGGGTAATGTTCAGGTGATTTCTCACCTCTCTCCAGTGTTACTGAAATGCAAGGAAGACTGGGTTGGCACTCTCTAAAACATAGAAGATTGGATTCCCGCCTTGTAATGTTTTACAAAATCAGCCATCATCTTGTTGCCATCAATCTCCTGAGTTACATTCAAGTACCATCTAGATTTTCTTGACAGATGCACCCGTATAGTTTCAGACAAGTACAGGTCACCTCTGATTACCACAAATTTTCTTTCTTTCCACAATCAGTTGTATTGCGGAATAACCTGCCAAGCCATATCGTTGCCATCCCTGACCTTGATGCTTTCAAGGTGGCTGTGGCAACCACCCAGTACTAGACCAGAGAGCAATGTTTTTATCTTTATCTTTGCTAATCACACTTACCTTGCTAACATTCTTTTAGCCTGTTCTCACCTTATTTGACAGGCCTCGACCTTAGCGGTGGACCGTTGGACCGAAACAACCAAAATATCAGCAGGTCCACAAACTATCAAAAGTTGGGTAGACCGACGGTCAACCAATTTTCAGTCACAGTCTGCAAATAAAATAAAACCCTTAAAAGTGAAAAATAGGGGGGGGAAATCGTACCCATATCGGCGAATTCACAAAACGAAAGTTGATTTTGCCTTAAGTACGGCATTCTACAGTTATAAGCATTGGCGAGTTAAAGTCAGGATAGCACGAATGGACTACTCCACCGATCAGGCAAGTGGTTTTTATGTGGTAACTTTACCAAATTGAGAAATTACATCAGGCAAAATTACCTGGATTGACTGGAAAATACCCGCGAATCGTAAAAATATCAAAACGTCATGCTGGTAATTTTCCATTCCACAAGCATGTGCGCCCTATTGTTATATCTAATTTACATCGCGGTTACTTTTGACACAAAAAATGCGCGTAGTGCATTCATTTTTAGCTCATCTGATTTTTTGAAAAAAAATGATGAGTTATTGTCATCACTTGAGCGGTTGTCGGCGTCGGCGTCGGCGTCGGTGTCGGCGTCGGCGTCTGCGTCGGCGTTGCCTGGTTAAGTTTTATGTTTAGGTCAGCTTTTCTCCTAAACTATCAAAGCTATTGCTTTGAAACTTGGAATACTTGTTCACCATCATAAGCTGACCCTGTATAGCAAGAAACATAACTCCATCTTGCTTTTTGCAAGATTTTTGGCCCCTTTTGTACTTAGAAAATATCAGATTTCTTGGTTAAGTTTTATGTTTAGGTCAACTTTTCTCCTAAACTATCAAAGCTATTGCTTTGAAACTTGGAATACTTGTTCACCATCATAAGCAGACCCTGTACATCAAGAAACATAACTCCATCTTGCTTTTTGCAAGATTTATTGCCCCTTTTGGACTTAGAAAATCAGTTTTCTTGGTTAAGTTTTATGTTTAGGTCAGCTTTTATCCTAAACTATCAAAGCTATTGCTTTAAAACTTGCAACACTTGTTCACCATCATAAGTTGACCCTGTACAGCAAGAAACATAACTCCGTCCTGCTTTTTGCAAGATTTATGGCCCCTTTTGGACTTAGAAAATATCAGATTTCTTGGTTAAGTTTTATGTTTAGGTCAACTTTTTCTCTTAAACTATCAAAGCTATTGCTTTGAAACTTGCAACACTTGTTCACCATCATAAGCTGACCCTGTACAGCAAGCAACATAACTCCATCCTGCTTTTTGCAATAATTATTGCCCCTTTTGGACTTAGAAAATCATTTCTTGGTTGAGTATTATGTTTAAGGTCAACTTTTCTCATAAACTATCAAAGCTATTGCTTTAAAACTTGCAACAGTTTTTCACCATCATAAGTGGACACTGTACATCAAGAAACATAATTCTATCCTGCTTTTTGCAAGAATGATGGCCCTTTTTAGACTTAGAAAATCATGGGTAGGACAATATTTCTATTGCACAAAAAAAATCAGATGAGCGTCAGCACCCGCAAGGCGGTGCTCTTGTTTAATATACGGTAATCGCTTCAGATTTTCAATACCGCTTGAGAACTAATACAGTTTGAATTCTATAGCAATTTTAATAAGATATCGACAGGAATGTAGGCAAAATTCTTTAAAAACGATCAAATTTTCATTTAATGTTTTGTAAAATTTCAAACAGCGCGATCTTGATTATTTATTTCTTTCTTAAAGTAAATAAATAGTACATACTATGGTAATAAAATTCAGACTTTTGACCAAAAGTACAAAAAACACAATTAAAAAATCTTAAATAATGAAAAAGCGGCAGCAATTTAAATACATGGAGTAAAACGATTTTTGGCAAACAGATTTCTGTTAGCGCGACAGAATAGGTTACGTGACCTCATGAACGTAAATAGAAATGTGGTTTTAAAATAAAGCAGTATGATGTCGTTGTGGTTTTTAATAAGTTTTAAATGATTCTTTGTACATGTATTTTTTGACACAACACTTTGTTAGATATTCTTCTCAAACAATAATGTAAATTTCTTGAGGGCAAATAGGTCACAGAGGTAGAACATCCACTATCATCGTTCACGGTTTGAAACATTTACATGTCAGTTTATTCGGGATATTGCACATTCGCTTTTAAAAAATTAAAGAAAAAACTTTTTTACTGATTTCTTCTCAACAATTAAAGGAATCGAGGAAGTACGATCAGACAGTGATGTGTCACATGGTGCGAAAACATGACAATCTCGGGGAAACTATACCGCTTTGATCTCCACTTCAGATGCCGCAATAACCGACACACTTCTTTTAGCTCTTTGAGGGGGTGTTAATTGATGATGAAAACAAGGTCATATACTTAGTTTATCATCAGAATAATTACCGATAATTGTTGATGGTTTTTTTTTCACTTTCAACACGGGTCGGGAGGATGATGATTATTGTGTCCATATTTTTGGACACTTTTCAAAATAATTATTTTTCGGGATAACAGATTGCTACAGTCTTCCATTTTTAATTATTTTAGAAATAAGTCCTGTTTCTTTGAGTCATATGAAGTTATGACGTCTACAACATCACAATTTATGTGATAGAATTGGAGGTCCACTAAAGTCTGAGCAGGTCTACTAGATTTTAGCAGTTGGTGGACCTGTTGGCAACTGCTGAAAAAAATTTAAGGTCGAGGCCTGGTTGATGTTGGACCCATCAGTCTTTTATAACATTTTATATACATTTTCGAGTTGTATGTATTTTTTCCTGCTCTTTCTGGTTTTGTTAATATTTTTTCATGAGAGAACCTTATTTAAAAAGTTATGAATAAAAAACACACATAATAAAACAAATTTTATTTTTTAATTTTTCGGCATGTTACTCAGAGCATCAGGCTGCCTTTTAAAAAGTCTTTGTTTGCTGTCTCCCGACCCTACTTTTTATGCCCCCGAAGGGAGGCATATAATTTGACCGATTTGTTGTGGTTTGTTGTCTGTCATCTGTCAATCGGTCGGCAATTTGTTTGTGTCCATATCTTTGACATCAAGATAATTATTTTCAAATAACAGATTGCTACAGTCTCCATTTTTAAATTATTTCGAAAAAGTCGTCTGTTCTTGATTATGAAGTGTTATGGACGTCCTACAACTTCACAATTTATAATGGATAGAATTGGATGTCCCCAAACAGTCCTGCTAGCAGGTCTACATAGATTTTAGCATTGTGGTGGACTTTGTCATGCTGAAAAAATATTGGATGAGGTCCAGTGTTGATGTTGAGGACCCATCAGTCTTTTATTAACATTTAAATATACATTTCGAGTTGTCTATTTTGTCCTGCTGATTTCTATTTTGTTAAATTTTTTCCCTGCGAGAACCCATTAGTAAAGAAGGTAATGACTAAAGACACATATATATATTGACAAATTTTGTATTTATAATTTTTCGCAGATGTTACTCAGGCAGCTAGAGCTCATTATTAAAAAGGTTCTTTGTTGGGCTGTCATCCTATGGACCTCTTTTAAAGTTGGGTAGGTAGGTAGGCAATTCTTTTTTTTTGTGAAGGGATTATACTTTTACCAGTAGATGTATAATCGTTTCTTACAGTAAAAAATGTAAAAATAAGGCAAATCTGTATATGTTGTATACAAGGATGAAATTAAATAATACAATTAAAACTTTCTTACTTACTATTTTGCTTACTTGAAATATATGCGGCTCTTGTCATATCGCAACTTAAAAAAAATTTGACCAGCATTGTCCAATAAAAACTTTTGGGGCGCAGCATTTTAAGCAGGTAGTTAGGGAGACAGCAAACAAACATGTTTTTAATTTTGGCCTCAGTTTATATGCAGTTTAAGTAACAAAATTGTTATATAATACCTTAAGAATATATCATAATTAGAGGTGCAACGATTCGATGCGATACATCGGAATTCGACTACCGTGCTCTCGATTCGGTTCTTGAATCATTACCCGTCATTTTCGATTTGATTTCTTTTCATGAGTCCAAATTCTTTGTAGTGTAATTTAGTACAAGAATTATGGCTTTAAGCTATGCCTAGTCTTGCCATAGTTGCTTCCCCTTGCGTTAAGTAATTGCCCCGGAAACAAAATGGCTTCTGCCGTGCAGCTTAAAGATCCCCTGAAAAAAGTATGTATTAAGTTTAGAAATCTTTTGGCTTTTAGGTTGAAAATGCACATACATACACATACAAAAATAAAAAATAGAAATCGGCAATAATTAATGGAAATCGAATCGAATTGGCTGTCAGGTGAATCGTTGCACCTCTAATCATCATATTTACACATACATAACAATGTCATGTTGTTCTATTTAAACAGTCAGGGGTGTCACTGTTTTAAGTTATGTAACCTATTTCAGTTACTTTTTCAAGCATTTTATAACCTGTATTAGTTATAAAATATAGTTAACTCAAGTAAGTTATTCAAAAAAAGTCTTTTTGCTGTTCTCACAAAGTGACCTTTAAAGTGGAATTAGTAGCAAACTGTGGTTAATCAAATTCTCTTTTAGTCCGATCATGACCTGATAAGCATAATGGGATGTTAAGGGTTTTATAGCTTTAAAACTTTTGTGTAAACCTTTATCAGCCTTGCGTAGAAAATTTTACTGCATAGCTGGAAAGATAAGTTCAAGGATTCAGGACATAATTGCATTAGTCTCATTCAAAATGAGGAATTGGCACAGAAGGGCTTTGTAATATTTTATGATAACTGAAACAAGTTATGAAAGTATAAGCAATAACTCAGATGGGTTATAATTTACTGCGATAACTTGAAACAGTTACACCCCTGACTGTTAAATAAGTACACTTATAAATTAAATAAATACTTAATGATTAATGAGATTGTCATAACACAGATTTTTGAAACAATCACAGGATTTAGAAAAAATATGATAACTTAAGAGTATAAGTCATCTTACACAAGTAAAGTATGTTGTACTTGAATAAATATTCTTACAATGAATAATAAAAAGGTATTCAGATCATCTAAAAATAAATATTCACAATCACAGGAATTAACAAATAATCACAGATATGACTGGAGCAAAAGCAGATTATTTGAAACATAATCAACATTTTTTTTATTATAATTGCAACATCACAGATGACTATTCTACTACCACTTCAAATTATGAATATAATCATTATACAAATATACACTGTAAATTGCTGATACTAGCCACAGGTGTTTAATACTAGTTAAACAGTTTATGTGAATAAATGTTGTCGATGAAGCTTACACTTCAGTTAAAGAAATTTTGCTTGTACTTCTCGAACAATTCATTGATGAACTTATAGTCAGAAAGATACCACTGCCTTCCAGAAATTACAGCATTCTGGAACCATACCTCTTTTTAATACAAACTGTAGTATATTTGCAGTATAAGAGACTGTTTCTGCTAACTCGGTCATTTGATTTTTTGTGACATTGTTTATAACTTCAGCTGTTTCCGAAGCATGTGCTTTAGTAGAATAGGAGTCCAAGTTTTAAGATAACTAGCCAAATCGGCCTAGGCACTTCAGAATTATGGCCCTTGAATTACCCAAAATCAGCCTTTTTACTCTTCAAAGGTATATCTGTAGTGAGTAAACAGTATTAACTCACGCTAAAGCTGTGAGTAAATCAGTTATTCTCTAATCTCAATTACCTTTGAACAACAAGACAAAAAAGAAACAATAAAAGTAGGAATAAGGTATATAATTGGCAGCATATAGGTGTACAATTGTTCGCGAAGTAAATTCATATTTCAACAATCGATTTAATGTTCTTCGTATGATTCCAAGCGATCTAGTATCCGGGTAAATTTGAACTGAAACGAGACTAAAAGTAAATTTAATCATGTTGTTAAGATAAATGTTTCAAGTTTGCGTAAAACACAGGCGTGAATAATTAATAAAATCTCTAATTTTATCTGGTGTTTAAGATTTTATTAGAAAAAACATCACCAGAACCAAACAGATACAACCAAAATTGTAGTTTACAACTAACAATCGGAGTGATTTACTTAGAAAAAACAAACACACATTATATATATTCAAAACTTAACATAACCTGCATAGAATAGTAAACATAAACCAAAAACAACATTTATTTTATAATAAAATAAACTAATATTCTAGACAAGCGGTTTTCATGCCACTTTGTTTCGTTGAAGCAAGCTATAACTAAAATACAAGCACCAACATACATCATGGGAGGGAGGGCGGGTACAGACTGTTTGCTGCCAATCATAAACCTCGAGTGGTGAGAACAATATCAGTTCACACTTATATACGCCGAAATGTTTCACGAAATTCACGTGACAAAGAGCGCCCAAATATAATAGCATAAACTTCAGACCAAACTAGTACTGGGATAAACTACCAAGAAAAGTAATTTCGAAATGCGAATAATTTTATATAAAGACTGGCTTACTATTTAGATAATTAGGCAGTTGTGGGAGACATGCGCTTTTCTCAAAAGCAGCTTTAGTTTTGCTTAGATCAAAGATATGTCTTCGGTCACCAGTAAATCAAAATTAATTGTAATCCAATCAGAAATTAATATCTTTTATACCGCTATCCACCGCTACTAACAGTCAAACAAGCAAAAAAAGAAAAAGAAAAAACTTTATTAGCAAAATCAGCATACATTGTGCCTTTGGCTAATTTTTAAAGAAAACAGATTTACAAAAAAAAACAACAACATCATCCATCTCCTCAATAAATTCAAATCCTAAGTATCTCTGGTCCTCCATAGTACAATGTATGATTAGGGTCATCTGTGATATGGTCCGGGTCGTCCGTAATAAAGACGTAGAACTAAGGTTTAGTAAATATGAACATTATTCGTCTTTGACTGTACTAGTTATTCCGAAACATCAAGAAACATATATTTGGTAAAAAGTAGTGCTAAAGAACTTAAAGAGACTTGGTCCAGGTTGTTCTGAAATGTGGTATGGGTTGTCCCGAGTATGGTCTAAATTGTCTGGTATGGGTTGTCCCATGGTTCAGGTTGTCCCAGCACCAAGAAATTGAGGCTAATGCTAGAGAAATTTTAGTTCCCTGGTTGTTTTTTGTGATATATGATTTAACTAAAACCATCACACTACTGGTAAGGGTAATACGGACAGTATTATTATATGAAATTATGCACTGCCTATTCGATGGGAAAACCCTTGCTAACGTTCAGGTTTGACCCATTTTATAGACTATGTTTTTATTGTCAAACCTTTAGGTCAGCAAACCATTAAAAGATTAGCTCGCCATCTTCCTTGTTGAATTATTGGACAAGGAAAAGCCATGGTGTAATGTTAGATATTTCTGCATAAATGGTTCTTTCCAATATTTCTACAAATGTAGTAGGCCTAAGAGTTACGTCTTTTGCTCTTGGTGGGTTTCGCATTAAAGAATTGTGGAATGAAGACTGATCTTTCCAAATATAGTGTATCTTGATTAAATCTTTTTTTATCCATAATTATTGAGCTGGGGGCGACTTGAACAAAGTAGTCACTCTGGAGCTCCCCACTTTACTTTAATCTGACATTAAAGTGAAATTAAAGTTGCTCGATCTTTTAATCATTACCCATTATTGGCCTGTTGACAGTTTTCAAGCTTGTCAACTTGACTCCAATACACGATGGCTTCACTTACTTCCGATATATGTGAAACTTTCCTGAGAGGTGTGAAGGTGGTTATGTCACTTTGTGTTTATAAATTAAGCAATAGGGATTGATATTACATTAACTTATACGGTACATTCTTTTTTGTCTTTTAAAAATATTGTACCTCGAATAATTTCATTAAATTCACCTAATTTTTACTCGTATTTCTAAAACACCCAGACTTATAAACTTTCTGTGACAAAAATAACTGAAATTCACGCACATTGTGTCTGCCAGTATACGTAAAAGGGCCTAAAAGTTTGTATCACAAAGTCAATATCTCAAAAAGTATTTGACCTTAGAATGTCATGAAACATTATAGGATTGTTGTTCATCATTTGAAATTATGCACATAGGACTTTATTGAGTCAGGCCGCAGTTTCATGTATGAACCTTGACTTAGTCAAAATATGCATCAAGGCCCTCAAAATTTGGTAATCCACTCTCCACCTCAAAATTAATAAGTTCCAGCCATCACATGGCCTCCCCTGAGCCTCAGAAAGTTGTAGCCACTTTTTGAGAGAAATTGAAGCTGAATTGCTGAAATTTGGCCACATTTTAATAAAATTGTAGCAACTTTAAAAAATCTGTAGCCATTTCTTTGAATTTGCAGCATTTGGCTACATTGGCAAATGGCAGAGGAGGCTGTCTGAATTTTTTTGTTGCTTCCATTGTTTGTTGTTTTTTTTTGTCATGTACACATCTGTTTTTTTTTTCCTAATTGTGGAGTGGCTGTCCTTCCCACAGCTCTTGTTGTACAAGTTAATTATTTTATCAACTTGGCAGTTTAGACTTATTACCAGTGCTACTTATTTCTAAACCATCATTCTTGTGCTGGAACCAGTTCTAATTATGGGTATAGAATGTAATTACATGTAAGTGAGCAATTTTGTAGAAAAATTTATGTTAATCACAAGCACAGATGGCAATTTACATATTTAATAATCACAAAAGTTTCGTCATGTACATGTATAAAAATTTCTGCTTATGTCTTTGGTTATGTTTTGTTTATTATTAATTGCTTTAACTTTAACTGAGGATTTAAAGGTACAGTTTCACATACGGGTATTTTCTTTTATTTCTGTTATGTAACACATGTCATTATTTTTGTCATGTTTAAAGCTTTACTACTGGTGTCTTTAACCCTTAGCCTGCTGCAGGCGAATTTAACAGCCTTTGCAAACAGCTTGGAACCAGATCAGACGCCGATTAAATCGGCGTCTGATCAGATTCCAAGCTGTTTGCTACTCTGACAATATTTCTTCCAATTTTGGAGCAAATTGAATGAACTTTACAATTTTAGCAGACGACATTTCCAGCAGACGACAATTTATCTAGCATGCTAAAGGTTAAATATAAATTTTAAATATAAAATTTAGATAGGGAAAAGTTTCATTTTCTTACATAGTTTATATTTTCCTTTTATGGTGTTAATTAGCAAACTTCGTTATATTAATTATTGTTTCAAAGTCTGTGAATTTAGGATTTGAAACTACTTGCCTGATTCAGCAAAAGTGAATAGCTTTCCTTTATACCCAGTATTTATAATTCCTGCAGAAGTTACTTGTCCAAAGATTTTAAGTGCTAATTTTGCAGACTGGTTTCAGATTGTGATATGTGGTGAGGGATTTCCATTTTTAAACTGTTATTTATATTTGCAGGCAGTATATGAAGGGGAACATGACTGTTGATTTGTCACCATGATGGACGGTTACGCACCATCGAGGAAGAGGCACATATGTGTCATACTGACACGGAGTCGTATGGCACAGCTTATTCTATGTCTTCTGTTGGTGTTGATTGTGACGCCATTGGTTGCGCACTATTACATCTCCAACATGAGTGGAGAAGGCTTCCAAAGTCACCTGTAAGTAGGAGCATCAATAGAATAGTATATATTTAAAGTACTGAAAATACAAGAGGAATATTTATTTATTTAGAACATAAACTTTCATTTTTTAGAAGAAAACGTTATTGTAACGTAAGTGCTAATAAGACGTTCTTTCTTTAAAAAAAAAAATCATTGTTCTAGACCTAAGTGTTCCTAACACCCATTCTTCAGAAAGATTCATTATTCTAGAATCAGGTATTCCTAACACTCAGTGTTCCAGATAAGCTGCGTATCGGCGTATTTTACGCATAAAAATCAACTAAAAACGCACATGATTTCATTTTGATGCGTACATTATACGTACATGACTTTGAACTTACGCACGACATTAAAACTTGAAGCGTACCTTAATTATATTTAAATGAAAACATGTTGAAAACAGCTGATCACTACTTCCGTATAAACAATGCGACGGGTAACCACTATTAACTTCGCTAAAACGTTCTACCTGTCTTAGAAACCATAAACTAGTCTACTTGAACATCTGCATCGTCTAGGCGCTCTAGAAATTTTATGTATTTACTTACCAAAATCAAGCGTTTGATCGTTGTATTAAAACGAAAGTAGGCACATTATTTTTTATCATGGCTTCCGAAGCAAAACAGAGAAAAATTGATAATTTTTTTGTGGTTAAAACACCTCTACCGACTAAGAGCTTTGTGCAACCAATAATCGAAGACATTATTTCTGCCGTTTTAAAAAATAAAAAGTCGCATGTGGCTGTCACAGAATCTACCATTGAAAGTTGGAAAAAATCGTACCCTTGGATAAAACTCACTGAAAAGGACAGTTTATGGTGTTGTTATAATGTCTGTCTTTGTCTCTATAGTAACGGTAAGTATTGTTAAAATTACCCTTTATCCGAGTTTGGAATTTTGAGTTTACCCCCATCTTCTGAAAAGTGAGGGTAATTACCCATGGGGTAAAAAAATTATCTGGAACACTGACACTTTCATTCTATTGGAAGAGACATTGTTCTAGACATAAGTTCTACTAATATTTCATTATTTAGACAGAAACAGAACCTAAGTACTTTTGACATTTGAAGAAGTATTTTTCTAAACGGTAATCTAAGAACTCCTCAGATATTCATTCTGTAGGAAGAAACTTTGTACTAAGTGTTCTTTCATTCTAAGACTTTTGATCTGTCAGTCATCATCAGATAGATATGGGTCATCAGAGCTAAAAAGCTTTAACTTTTCGCCTGCTGGCAGCAAGTGATTCTGCCTTTTTGACCAGTGCAGATGATCAGCCTGTACATTGTCTGCAATGTTTACTATTCAGTCAGTAAATTTTCAGTGAACACCCCTTTGAATAATAAATGGTACTGCCTAAATTGAATGATAGACCAGTCCATGTTAGAAATTTAGCAGGGTAAAGGTTAGATGTAATGCTCGTGAATGTAAGTGACAAACTACATGGACCATACTATGTTAAGAACTATTAAGCAGATTCCCATTTCTTGCATCTATTTAGACAAGAAGTATTTGCATAAATTTATTTTTGATTTCTTTGTAGTTAAAGAAACTATTTCAAAATACAATAATTAATATATTGTTGTTGCAGGTATTTTTGATTTCTTTGTAGTTAAAGAAACTATTTCAAAAAACAATTGTTGTTGCAGGTATTTTTGATTTCTTTGTAGTTAAAGAAACTATTTCAAAATACAATTGTTGTTGCAGGTCAAGGTTGCCATCAGCTCATAATGATGATGATAACCTCAACGACTTTCAGTGCAATGATCTGAAGAGCCAGGTAACAGAGCTCCGTCGTATTCGCGCATCTGTTAACAATGAGCTTCGAGATTTAGAGAGCAGACGTCAGGGACTTCAGGTCGAGATAACAAAGCATAAAACGCAGCTTGAGTCTCTCAGAATGCAGCAAGAAAATATGGCCAAAGAAATCCAGCAGTCAAAATTGAACTTGGACCAGCTTAAATTGGAGGAGCATGAATTTGCTAACCGATTTCAGCCACTACTTAAAGCCCCGGAACAGATTCTGTTGGATGATGGAAATAAAAACGCTGCTAAGCAACCACCATCATCCCCACAGAGTTGTAAAATGCATTCATGTTTTGATTATTCAAGGTGTTCACTCTTCTCAGGCTTCCCTGTGTATGTCTATGGATTTGAAAACCATTTCAAAGATGAAAATCTGAATGAATTTGTGAAATCAGCCGTTTACCATTCCTTCGATAAAAATCCATATGTTGTAAATATGCCAGCAAATGCTTGTATATTTGTTGTTGTTTTAGGTGAAACATTTTCAGAACTTAGTGCAGACAGTTTACAAAATAAACTACAAAGCTTATCTCACTGGAATGGAGATGGACGTAATCATGTATTGCTGAATCTAGCAAGAACTTCTGCAAATTTTGATTTATTTCATAGTGTTAATACTGGCAGAGCCATAATTGTGCAATCTTCCTTTGTTGAGTCTATTTATAGATGTAATTTTGATATTATTTTGCCACCCAGTTTGGGTAACTCTGACGGACCTGTATGGTCTGAATTACCTCCCTTGAATCCTGTAAGGAGACAGTTTGTTCTGTCATTTGTCGGACAGTTTAGTTTTATGTCTAATAGTGACACAACTGACTGGTCAAATAAAGCTAAAACTGATTTGAATAATGATCAAAACTTCAAATCAAAAACTTTAAAAGCTGAATTAGAAACACAAAATGCAAATAATCCAAAGAATTTAGCCAATAAATTGCTGGATGTGGAGTCTATTATTGTCGGTAATTTAAAAAAGATAGAAAGTGAATCAAAAGACAATGTTTATTTAAATTTTATGTGTGATAGAGGTGAAAAGACAGGAATTATTGGTGAATGGGCATTATGTGGAACTGAAGCACAAAGGGCAGATTATCTTCAGAAGTCAACTTTTAATGTAATTATCTCCCCTGCAAACTTTAGTCTATCTTCTACAACAGTGTTTCAGACAAGATTGTATGAATCTCTTAAATACGGAACTATACCAGTGATACTAGGTGATTATACGCACTTGCCGTATGAAGAACTTCTCGACTGGACAAAAGTTGCAATAATCTTGCCCAAGTCGAGGATTTCAGAAATGTACTTCTTGTTAAGCACGTTAACAGATGCAGATGTGATGGATCTTAAGTGGAATGGTAGAATGTTTTGGGAGACGTATTTTGGGACAACTGCATCAATTATTTCCACGATGTTAGCAGTGCTACGTACACGATTACAAATCCCAGCTAAACCGGTGAAAGAAGAGCCATCCCAGAGCTCTGTTACAAACTTCATTCCAGTTGCTCAGCATATAGGTGAGTTATAATAATTTTGTTCAAAGTCTATTCAGTTTTATTAAAAGAAATTTTAAGCTTTTGGAGCCACTGTTTGGTGTCTTTCTTTCATAAGATATGGACCAAGGTTGTAACATGTGTAATGCTGAACTTGGAAACCAGTCACAAATCTCCAGCATTTCATTGGTCAGTTCTGAGCACAGTCTTAAAACTAACCAATGACAGGGTTGCATTCTAAGACTGGTTTCCAAACTCGCTTCTATAAACTGGTAGTGCTGTAGTTTGTGCCTGGATAGACTGAGCTGGGAGCTCCATAGGTGAGCAGATAGTGCGTACTATACTAAAGTGTCTGAGGCAATATGGTTTGATGCTGACACTGAATCTTTACAGGACATGACTTTGAATTTTGACCTATGTCCAGCTGTTGTGATTGAATTCTTATTCTGATAGGGGGCCTCCGTGGCCGAGTGGTTTAGGTCGCTGACTTCAAATCACTTGCCCCTCATCAATGTGGTTCGAGCCTCACTCGGGGCGTTGAATTCTTCATATGAAGAAGTCATCCAGCTGGCTTACTGAATGGTCGGTGGTTCTAACCAGGTGCCCGCTCATGATGAAATAATGCACGGAGGGGCACCTGGGGTCTTCCTCCACCATCAAAGCTAGAAAGTCGCCACATGACCTTTAATTGTGTCAGTGCGACGTTGAAGCTAACAAAATAGATAAATTCTTATTCTTATATGCTTATTTCTGTTAAAACATGCTTATGCTGAAATGATGTCACATTAACAGGCAATGATCTTGATGTTTTTGCTTTGACCAAGAAAGAGCACTACTATATTTTATCTTCTGTTTTACATAAAGGGCATATTAGAATCTAAAAAATGTGAAGTAAAGTCATGTTTTATTGAGATTAATACAATCAAAATTGGTTATATGTTATTCATTTTGGCTAAGACCTTGTGAAATTGTTCCACCTAATATAACCTCTTTTTCTTTTATTAATAATGTTGAAACTACATTTTATTTTTGTATAATATATAATTTCTTAAATGCTAGGAAGCTACCCAGTTGGCAAGCGTGAGTGATGTATTGCTATCAGCATGTAATTTACTCTTCAGAAATTATTGATAGTAAATTCCTGTCTTAATTATTTCATTGGGGACAGCTGAGCTTTAGTGCAACAATCTTTCATCTTAAAATTAATATGTTTTGATTTACAGGTGTAGATGCGGAGGATGAGACTGATGAGGTTCTTGGACCAGTGGAACCACCATTCCCGTCACTGACCTACAAACAGAACTTTACCGCATCAACTCTAAGGCATGTGTTTAACAAACCAGGAGATCCGTTCCATCTTTTTCCATTCACACCATTTGAGAAGATCCTACCTTCTGATGCCAAGTTTAGAGGTATGACAAGAGGCCTGTGATATTTCAGTTGATTTATGTTGATATTATTGATTTATATTAAGCTTTACCTTGCTGAATTTCTGAAATGGACTGATCTGCCATTCAGTTTAGGCAGTACCATTTATTATTCGAAGGGGTGTTCCCTGAAAATTTACTGACTGAATAGCGAACAGTGCAGATCTTGGTCTACACTGGTCGCAAAGGCAGAATCACTTGCTTTAAGGTAACGTTTAGCTTAATTATGTTGGATTTGAATCAGTCTTTAGTCCATCTTTCTGAAAAATCCTTACTGGTTTCACATGATGTAGTGCGAGTTTGTTCTTACTGGGGCTTAAGTCTGTGATCCCTGGGTTCGGCAGCTGACACTTTAACCACCGGATCTCTGCTCCCAGCAACTGCTGTGCTTTTTCCTTCGAAGATTTTTTGCTCCCAATTTTTGACAAAAAAAATCCATTGAAGAACTTAATAAATAAAAATCTTGTGAAAATTTCATTAATACTGGTAATAAATATTGTCAAATCATTGACTAAATTTGCTATTTTGCCATTTGTATTTATAATATGAGCAAAAATAAATAAGGACAGAAAATATTTCTCATTTTGAAAAAAAAAAAATGTTGATGAGAGGATGGGGTGAAATTTCCAGGTTAATCGAGAAATCTTTATTTGAAGGCTGTCAGTGGTTTAATTTTTAAGTCATTTTAAATCTGTTGAGTTTTCGTGTGTGCATGTTTGTGGTGGTGAGGGGCTTGATAGTATCAGCTTCTTTTGTATTTGACATGTTTCTGAAATCGTTCTCAAAAAAACAGTGGCTGCTATGTGAGTTTAGATATGTCATATATCATTATATGTTTAAACAAGCACCTGAAATTTCATGTTTCTATGAACATATTAAATTGACAAAATGACAAGGCACTGATAAATTGTTATTACTACAATTTAAAGCATTGAGTTTTACTTTCATTGAGATTTTTCATTCATAATTGATAGAAATGTTTTAATATGAGAATCACTTATATTAAGACAAACAGACCATTTATTTTAGAGGGTAACATACTGGTGTGTCATGGACATATTTTTCTTATTTATTTTCTTTGCTATTTTAGGATCAGGTTATGGATTCCGACCAATTAATCGTGGAGAAGGCGGGTCAGGCAATGAATTCTCCGAGGCCATTGGTGGAAATCATCCGAGGGAACAGTTCACAAGTAAGCTTTAATATTGGAATTGAAATAATATATGCTTCTTAGAAATGAGTGTAATTTTTCTGATTCAATTGTAAAATATTTTAAAATCATTGGTTTTGTGGGGATGAAATTTCTTGGTTTCAGCCACTCCAGAAGCTGCTATTTTGTGGGGACATGAAGCTGTGGATTTCAAATATTAAATGTTGAATTAAACAGAAAAAAAACCCTTTCAATAAGTTATTTATTACATACCTGAATGTAAGTTTTTGACATTTGCTCAACCCACAGCATGCCAGTAACGTCGGTTAGTAGGTAGGTCGGTCGGTCTGTCAGTCAGTATGTAGACCAATCCGTTTCCGGATGATAACTCAAGAACGCTTGGGCCTAGGATCATGAAAGTTAATAGGGAGGATGGTCATCACCAGCAGATGACCCCTACTGATTTTGAGATCAGTATGTCAAAGGTCAAGGTCACAGTTAAACTGTTTTTGGATGATAACTCAAGAACACTTGGGCCTAGGATCGTGAAAGTTGATAGGGAGGTTGGTCATGACTAGCAGATGACCCGTATTGTTTTTGAGATCAGTAGGTCAAAGGTCAAGGTCACAGTGACCAGGAACAGTAAAACAGTTTCCAGACGATATTTCAAGAATGCTTGGGCCTAGGATCAGGAAAATTGATAGGGAGGTTGGTCATGATGAGCAGATAACCCCTATTGATTTTGAGGTCATTAGGTCAAAGTTCAAGGTCACACTGTCCAGGAACAGTTGAACGGTTTCTGGACAATAACTCAAGAATGCTTGGGCCAAGGATCATGAAAGTTGATAGAGAGATTAATCATGACCAGCAGATGACCCCTGTTGATTTTGAAATCAGTAGATCAAAGGTCAAGGGTACAGTGACCCGGAACAGTTAAAACTGTTTCCAGACTAAAGCTTGAGAACGCTTAGGCCTAGGATCAAGAAACTTGATAGGGAGATTGGTCATGACCAGTAGATGTTCCTTTTAGATTTTGAGGTCGGTAGGCCAAAGGGCAAGGACACATTGACCCGGAACAGTTAAATCCTTTCCGGACAGTAACTTGAGAACGCTTGGGCCTAGGATCAGGAAACTTAATTGGGAGATTGATCATGACCAGCAGATGACCCAATAAGTCAACAATAGGTCAAAGGTGAAGGTCACATTGAACCAGAACAGTAGAACTTTAGTTTACAGTGAGCAAATAATTTTTGTTTCTTGTGCAATTACTGAATGCATCAAGGGGGGGCCTTTCGTGTTCTACGAGCTCTTGTTATAATTAAAATTTGTCAATATCTAGACTACGAGCTCTTGTTATAATTAAAATTTGTCAATATCTAGACTGAGCGCTCTTGTTATAATTAAAATTTGTCAATATCTAGACTACGAGCTCTTGTTTTAATTAAAATTTGTCAATATCTAGACAGTTATACTGAATTTCTACCCTGTATCTTATTTCTAGTGGTGATGTTGACATATGAAAGATCAGATGTATTGATTAAAGCCATTACACGACTCAAAGGTTTACCGTACCTTAATAAAGTGATTGTTGT
This sequence comes from Mercenaria mercenaria, assembly GCF_021730395.1. Taxonomy (NCBI): domain Eukaryota; kingdom Metazoa; phylum Mollusca; class Bivalvia; order Venerida; family Veneridae; genus Mercenaria; species Mercenaria mercenaria. The sequence continues at coordinate 44,393,949 of NC_069376.1, read as the reverse complement.
GTGGAATAACCCAGCAGTTCCCTCGGAGAACCTCGGCTGGCCAGATATAGGTGTTCCAGTTGTTGTAAGTATATCTTGAAAGAGGCCTCCATGGCTGAGTGGTTAAGATCGCTGTCTTCAAATCACTTGCCCCTCACCAATGTGGGTTCAAGCCTCACTCGGGGCATTGAAATCTTCATATGAGAAAGCCATCCAGCTGGCTTATGGAAGGTCAGATCAGTGGTTCTACACAGGTGCCCACTCAGTATGAAATAATGCACGGAGGGGCATCTGGGGTCTTCCTCCACCATCAAAGCTGGAAAGTTGCCATATGACCTATAATTATGTCGGTGCGATGTTAAACCCAACAAAAAAAAACAGATCTTGAATGTTTACCTTACCATAATAAAGTGATAATTTTATGGAATATCCCAGCAGAACGCTTTGGGAACCTCAGCTTATCAGATAAATGTGTACCATTTTGTAGTAATAACATAAATTAAATTCTTCTGATAAATAGTCCTATACTGTTACTTATACTGCTGAGCAATACTGGGTAGGAGCCGGGATTGCAGCTTCAACATTTGTTCACTATAGCGACAAGGTTTCAAGACAATGGACATTTATGACCACATGTATGCTGCCAAGATGTTAATCTACATGCTTAAATCTTGAAAATTTTGCTAAAAAATATATGCTTAAATTGCGCAGAAATTTTAATGTTCCAAATTTGACATCTCACATGTTTATTGAAATTAAGAATAAAATCCTACCTATGATATCTCTGCCCCTGTTATCTTGCTTTTTATCCCCCGCCGATGAAATCGGGAGGGGGGTATTGAAATGGCGTTGTCCGTCCGTCAGTCAGTCCGTCCGTCCGTCCGTCCGCAGCCATTTCTCAGTAACTACTTGGTAGAATTTCATGAAACTTGAAATAAACATGAACCAACATACTGCGATGATGCCCGTCAAGTTTTTTTTTTTATTGGTCAATTTCCCTCAGAGTTATTGCCCTTGATTTAATAAAAAATGTCCGTCTGCAGCCATTTCTCAGTAACTAACAGGTAGAATTTCATCAAATTTGAAATAGACATGAACCAAGATACTGTGCTGATGCCCGTCAAGTTTTTTTTTTGATAGGTCAATTTCCGTCAGAGTTATTGCCCTTGATTTAATGAAAAATGTCCGTCTGCAGCCTTTCTCAGTAACTAGCAGGTAGAATTTCATCAAACTTGAAACAGACATGAACCAAGATACTGCGACGATGCCCTTCAAGTTTTTTTTCGATTGGTCAATTTTCCATATAGTTATTGCCCTTTAATTGTTTAAAAATCCACAGATCTGTACATAACAAACCAACCAATTGGAAGAATTTCATTAAACTTCTTTCATTCTTTTCCATGAACATTTATTATAAACATGTGATGTTGTGTACCTACACCTGGTCACCACCTTGGTTCCCCCCCCCCCCGCCATTTTTTTAGCTCACCTGTCACATAGTGACAAGGTGAGCTTTTGTGATCACCCTTCGTCCGTCGTCCGTGCGTCCGTCCGTCCGTGCGTGCGTCCGTCCGTCAACAATTTCTTGTCTGCACGATAGTGGTTTCATTTATGATTTTATTTTAACCAAACTTGCACACAACTTGTATCACCATAAGATCTCGGTTCCTTTCTTGAACTGGCCAGATCCCATTATGGGTTCCAGAGTTATGGGCCCTGAAAGGGCCAGAATTAGCTATTTTGACCTTGTCTGCACAATAGCAGCTTTATTTATGATTTGATTTTTACCAAACTGGCACACAATTTGTATCACCATAAGATCTTGGTTCCTTTCTTGAACTGGCCAGATTCCATTATGGGTTCCAGAGTTATGGCCCCTGAAAGGGCCAGAATTAGCTATTTTGACCTTGTCTGCACAATAGCAGCTTCATTTATGATTTTATTTTAATCAAACTTGCACACAACTTGTATCACTATAAGACCTTGTTTCCTTTCTTGAACTGGCTAGATTCCGTTATAGGTTCCAGAGTTATGGCCCCTGAAAGGGCCAAAATTAGCTATTTTGACATTGTCTGCACAATAGCAGCTTCATTTATAATTTGAATTTAATCAAACTTGCACAAAACTTGTGTTGCCATAAGATCTCAGTTTCTTTGTTGAACCGGCCAGATCCCATAATGGGTTCTAGAGTTATGGCCCTTGAAAGGGCCAAAATTAGCTATTTTGACCTTGTCTGCACAATAGCAACTTCATTTATGATTTGATTTTAACCAAACTTGCACACAACTTGTATCACCACAAGATCTTGGTTCCTTTCTTGGACTGGCCAGATTCCGTTATGGGTTCCAGAGTTATGGCCCCTTAAAGGTCCAAAATTGGCTATTTTGGCTTTTGCAGCCATATAGAGACTTCATTTATGGCTTTATCTGATACAAACTTCCAAAATATCTTCAACAACAATAGATCTTGGATTCCATGACAAATCAGATCCAATTGTAGGTTCCAGAGTTATTTTATATCTGATTACCTCCCCTGATTGTAGTCAAAATGGATTTTTATCAGTAAGTACTTATAGGACTTGTTTGAAATTTCATTATTGTCATTAGTTGGACTGAGCCAATCAGGGTAGATAACTATGGACTGATTTTATGTCAAATTACCTCCCTTAATTTCAAATTAAAATGGATATATCTCTGTAACTAATGAAGATACTGATCTGAAATTTCATTTATGTCAACAGATTTATTTGGCAGATCCTTCTTTTGTACATTTTCTTTTTAATTACTTCCCTTTTACGTTACTATAAATAGCTTATTTTTAGTAACTTTTTTATTATTGGCCGTAGGGAAAAACGGAGACCACTTTTCTGTGGTACAACATGGATGGTACCTCCAATTTTTAGGTGTATTTTGACATATCTGTACCTTGTAAGAATTTTTTTTTTCTTTTTGGTTAAATTTCTTTCCTTTGTTGTTCCTGTCCTTTGGACTTAGATATTTTTTCTGAGGACCTTCTTGTCCTCAAGTGCAATGATAACAGGTGAGCGATATAGGGCCATCATGGCCCTCTTGTTTTTTGTTTTTTTTTCATTTTTCATTTTCTATCAATATTTATAATCAACATGTAAACTGTTGTATCCTCCCCCCCCCCCCCCAGCCCCACCCAAACAAACCATTCATTTTCTTTTAATTTGATTTTGACTAATGAAATTATTTGCTTCTTGGTAACATTCTTAACTTTTTGCTGGATATATTTTTTTGCCGTTCCTCAACTCTGACCCTTTCGGCGGGGGATTCCAATTCATCGAATTTGCTTGTTAAATCCGTGATGACAAAGTGTTGGTTATGGATATAAGTGTCACCCTATGCAATGTATGCAGGTGCATTAGCGAGCAATTCAAGTAATTGATTTAAACTTTAAGTAACTCAGAATGGCCCAAACTGCTGTGGGGGTGAGCCCTGCTATGATCAAGATCTTTATGTGCTTACACTATACAGCTAGATTGCAGAACACAGGTGCCCATCCATACAAGTAAAACTACTCAAAGGGTCTTTTTCCGCCAGAAATAATTGGGAGTTGTTAATATGACTAGCTGTAAATGCCATGTTAAATCCTACTAAAGTTTAAACAAACAAAATATCAACATTAATTAAGTCCATTCATGAATAAAAATATAAGTGGAGCAGTTTTAAAAGAATTTAGATCTGCAAAAAAGGTATGCTGGCTTTCCTTCTACAGTTAGAGAAAACATTGCAATCTGTGACTGCAGAGATACTTCAGAAGTCCTGCAAATTGTCTGTTTCCATTGATAAAACATCCTTTATTTACTTAACAACATTAACATTGTATTTTTACAGGTAGTAAAGATGAGTAAGAACAGTTTAAACAACAGATTTCTGCCATTTGAGGCCATCGAGACGGAGGCTGTGTTGAGTATAGATGATGATTCACATTTACGACATGATGAAATTGTGTTTGGATTCAGGTGAGTCACATGAAGGAAAGACTCAGTTTTCTATTCTAATGTTAGTTTTTATCTACTTAAAAAAATGACAGTTATGTGCATGATCTTATAAGATTCTTTCACTGGTTGTAGGTGCAGATGGGAATATTCGGCCTCGAGGGTAACTGTATTGGCGGTAACGAGGCTCCCTACCGAGTTACTGCCTAAACAGTTACCCGAGAGCCGGATATTTCCATCTGCACCTATAACCAGTGACAGAATCTTTTTCTTGCATACTGATTTCAAGAAATAATAATAAAAATAAAATCAATCGAATGGCTTTCTTTTTAGTATTATTTCTTATAGCAGTGTATTTAAACAAAGCGCGGGAAACCAAAGTCCGTAAACAGGAAAGACGTCATGACGTTTCAAAACAAATAACAATGTTTAGTTCTGGTTTTGTTTTATCAGTTGCTGCGTATCGTTATGAATTTTTGATAAAATAACGTGACTTGAATCGAGAAATATACTATCAGGAACCAATAGGAACTATCAAGGTATTGAATTTTTATTCCGTTTTTTTTAATAAAATATAAATTACTACATAAATCTTCTACATATATGTAGTTCGTAATACGCCATTTGCAGCACGAGAGTCATCTTACACCTCGGGGTGTAAGATGGATTTTTCCAGCACCGGTAAAAATACCGGAAATCCCCGTCTGGTATGCAAGAAAAACAGTTCTTTGAGGTTAGTCTGAATTTTTCTGTGTCCAGGGAGAAAAAAGCAACTTAGAAAAATTAAGCTGACCTGGATTTTTACATACAGTGTTGTTCTCTACACGGAACTTGGTAATCCTTGAAATGTGTCTGATGTGTCAGATAAAGTAATGACTTGAAATGTAGATCTTCACAAATAATGTTCTCAGTAGTATAATGGTAGAGCATCCACTTAAAAGTGCTGGAGGTCATTCAGTTTGAGCCCTGGCCACGTCATACCAAGGAGGTCAAACGTGGTACCAACAGCTCCCTTGCTCGGCATTCAGCATATAAAGGGAAATTGGCCTCTTCTTCTCTCATACCTAAATGGCAGTTGATTTTATCAAGAGGTCAGGAATTATCAGTAGAAGTTGTGGAATTTGTTTTAACCTTAAAAAAAATTAGTATAAACTTGTCCTGAGTTTGATCTTGCAAAATTGCCATGGTAGTCTTGTGCTGCAAACTGACTTTTAAAGTTGTATGTTATTTACAGGGTATGGAGAGAGGAGAGAGACAGAATTGTAGGGTTTCCAGGGAGATACCACGCCTGGGACGTGAAGCACGATGCATGGCTGTATAACTCAAACTACACTTGTGAAATGTCAATGGTTCTTACTGGAGCAGCATTCTTTCATAAGGTTTTTAACTTAACTCATATGAGCCGTGACATGAGAAAACCAGCATAGTGCGTTTGGGACCAGCATGGATCCAGACCAGCCTGCGCATCCGCACAGTCTGATCAGGATCCATGCTGTTCACTTTCAAAGCCTATTGCAATAATTTGAAACCAAATGCACAGCCTGGTCAGGATCCATGCTGGTCGCAAACGCACTATGTTGGTTTTCTCATGATGCAGCTCATATACACTTCCTGACTGGCATGCTGGTCAATAGTCAGCGCTATTGCAAATTGTATTATACTTTAAAGAAGATAAATATCCATTAAAAATTCGGACCGCGTTGGTAACCTATTGGTAGAGCATCTGCTCTCAGTGCTCTGAGAGCAGGAGGTCGTGGGTTCAGACCCTGGCCGCTTCATACCAAAGATATAAAAAATGGTACAGGAAGCTCCCTCGCTTGGCACTCAGCATTAAGAGGATAGTGCTAGGGCTGGTCAGCCCGGTGTCAGTATAATGTGACTCGGTGGGATATCATGCCACGTGTCTACGGTGTGATAATCCAGTGAGGTACACTATAAAGTTGGGCATTGTGCTCATTGCTACAAGTAGACACCGTCGTTTATATGACTGAATATTGTTGAAAAAGAAGTTAATCCCGAACACACACACATACATTAAAAATTCAGAACTAAGAATTTTGCCTGTTGATGAACGTTCCAAGTTTATTTGTTTTGATAAGACATTGAAAGTTTCAAATTAACTTGCAATTAACTTCATTCGCAGATTGTTAAGTTGTTGATTATTTTAATGTTTGTTTCAGGGTTTCTGATTTTGTGACAGTTTATATTATATTTCAGTATTATGCCTACCTCTATAGTTACACAATGCCTCAAGCAGTTAGAGATAAAGTGGATGAGTATATGAACTGTGAAGACATTGCCATGAATTTTCTTGTATCCCATATTACCAGGAAACCTCCAGTGAAGGTTTGTAATTTGTGATTTATAGGTAATTTTCTTAACATTTAGATTTAGGGGGTTCTGTGACTTGAGTGTCTAAGCTGGCTGACTTCTCATCACTTGCCTCTTACTACTGTGGGTTCAAAACCTTGCTTTGAATGTAAAAAGTTTTTCCATGTGAAGAAGCTATCCAGCTGGCTTGAAAAATGTTGTTGTTTTACCTCCCACCAGATTCTAACCCTTTCATTGGTTGAGTAGTGTCACGTGGTTGCCCTCTATATTTCTATAGAGGGTCAGTGGGTGACCCTACATGAGATTTGCAATTCAAAATGGTGAAAAAATTCTTCTATATTTCTTCTTTGATTATGATTTAACGTTTCATTTTTAGGTTGACTATTCAATGAATGAGGGAGCTATCCTACTTGACTCGGAGAAGTAATTAAGTGGTCAATAAAACAAATCAGTTATTGGGTATGCATAGCCCTCTATAAAACATACTGACCCTACATATTTCCGTGGAGGGTCAGTAACAAACCCAATAATAGTGTTGTGATGCTTATAAGTGTACTTGGGGTCTTCTTCCACCATTAGTTGTGAAGTCGAAGTATGGCCTATGATTGCATGGACATGACATTATTATTAACAAAATCCAAAAGAATATACTGACAGGTATATTTTTTATGGGAGTGATATTTCAGAAGGCTTTAGTTTAAAGCTCTCCAGGTGTATTATTGTGATTGTCCTATGTCTGTCTAGCTTCATTAACAATTTGACTCTAGAGGTCACAACTTTGTCTTAGTCTTAAAGAAACTTGGTCAGAATATTTACCTTAAGTTAGTAAAATCTCTGACAAGTTCAGTACTGGATCTTTTGTCTTAAACTGGACACTGACTTTAGTTAGATACTAAAGAAACATCGTAACTATATAGATATTAAACTTTTTTAACATGACATTATTATATTCATGTTAATCGCTTTGGCATTCTTCAGCCATAAAAGTAACTCAGCACACACATGGCCTTGTGACCTAAACAGATGATGTCACTTTAAACCTGCCAATTACAAAAACAAACAAGTATGCATGTTTGAATCTTGAAATTTTAATTACACTTGTTGGGCAAAACTGGAGAAGCTGTCTTTATTTATTTTTTTTACAATTGTAATGGATGACCAACTTTATTACTTGTTTCAGGTGACCTCTAGATGGACATTCCGCTGCCCTGGTTGCCCCCAGCAACTAGCCCTTGATGAATCCCACTTTGAGGAAAGACATAAATGTATCAACTTCCTTGTTGAAGTGTATGGTTATATGCCCCTGTTGTACACACAGTACAGAGTCGATTCTATTCTGTTCAAGACCAGGATCTCACATGATAAGCAGAAATGTTTCAAATTTATATAATATTAAGTATTAACCCTTACCTTGCTAAATTTCTATAATGAACTTGTCCATCTTCCAATTTGGACAGTACCATTAACTGTTAAAAGGGGTGATTACCAAAAAGATAGTGTAGATCATGATCAGACTGCACGGATGTGCAGACTGATCATGATATACACTGGTCGCAAAGGCAGAATCAATTGTGTCCAGCATGGTAAGGGTTAATGGTAAAATGAAATAATCTGGAATGTCTTTAAGTTAATGGACTTCTTTCAAGTTCGGTAATATCAGAATTAACTAAATGATTGCTTTATGCTGTATCACCAGTGCTACTATAATTTTTGTTCCGAGATCAGTTGTTAGTTCAATACTGTGAAATCATTTCATTTTGTGTCCAGAAAATTTCAGTTTTCAATTTTGTGGACACAAAGTTTCTTTGTTATGATCAACTGATCAAAACAGCTGCTTCCTATCTATATATTAGTTCATAGATTTTTAATTTCTAAATAAAAAATGAAATGGAGTTTTACTTGTGATTAAATTTCATGGATTGACTGAACTAAAAATCCGCAAAAATTAGTCGACATTGAATATGAATGATTTCACGGTAGATTGTTACTAAAATGAAATCTGAGTTTCCATAGTAATTGATATAAGAAATGATTTTTTTTTATAATGTGTAACTATGTAATTGTTTTTTTTTGACAAACGACACAAATCTTTTGAAGTACAGTAAGAATTCCTGATATTTTTTCTTTATACACTTATGATGTTCACAAAACATTTTAGTTCCCAAGTTGTATTTGCAGTATAGGCAGATTTTTTATTAATTAGTTCTTTGGTAACAATTTACAAATATTTGCCACTACATATAGATATCACATGCTTATCTTGCCACCTACAAAAATTTGTCATATATGAGTTATTGCGATTTTCATTACTTGTATGCAAACATTATTCCTTATACATAATGATAGTCATCTGCTAAAAATTGTCAAATAATTTCATCTGCTAAAAATTTCAAATAATTTTAATCGAATTGTTCTCTTCAGGTAAATGTTCCTGTTTAAACCTTCATATATTGGTTTAACAAGTACATTTCTAACAAGTCCCATAGAAATGTTTGAATAACATGAAATGTTGAGAATTTTAACACATTAGACACATACTGAAATAAAGATTGTATTCCTGCGTGTATGTTAACATGTATAACTCTGAGCCTTTCTTTTTTAAAACCTTCTTCTCCATACCTCATCAAACTGTTAATACAACCAGTATGCAAGTACATAGACTCTTCATCTGTCAAATAGAGACACAACAGACCTTATTTTTTTGTAAGATGCTTATAATTTCAGTATATTATGCAAATTTTCTGAACACTTTATTGATCATATTTACCAAAATCATGAGAAAGCCCAGGGCTGAGTATACAAATTAGATGTATGGAAGTTCTATTCTATTCTACCCTATTTTTATATGGCCACAGTGTATAATGACCTAGAGACTTCATAGTTTGATTTCTGTGTGCTAGTTGTTATGTCTTGTTAGTAGCTTAAAAGTGTCCCTAAAAACCAGCATTTTAGTCTTCATTTTTTGCATACCGGTATATTTCAGTCAACTTTTCAAGTCATAATGCAGTAAAATCATGTATAAATAATATATATACTATTGTTTATAAAATGTGTATAGTATATAGAATGATATAATTGTTTTTACAATCGTTTTGAAAATATTTCCTGATGGTTATAGATATTATTGTGTATTGTTAACCTTTCTTAAACCTAATGAATTTTTTACCAGCTAGAATACAGCTGAATTGTTTGAAATATAACATTTAACACATAGTCGAACTTTGTTCTCTTAAACACGACGGGAATGGCCAAATTTGTTTGAGTTTTCTGTAGTTCAAGGTGTTTGAAAAATATACATTATGTAGGGATTTTGAGTTGGAGTGAAGGGTGATGTTCTAGTTAGCCAAATTTGTGTGAACCAAGTTCAACTGTATTAACTGATAATACATTAGCATTCCAGCCACCCGTATTTCTGGTCGAAAATGCTGGAAAGGGCATTGGCTTACTTAAACTGTGCAAGATGTTATGCCAGCGTTTTTAAATTCATTTTTAATCATGTGGCAAAAAAGCAGGTACCGTTTACTGCTTTTTCGGCCTGAAAAATTGTCCATTGTTGAATTACGTACAGTGATTTTTAGCTCACCTGTCACAAAGTGACAAGGTGAGCTTTTGTGATCGCGCGGTGTCCGTCGTCCGTCGTCCGTCCGTGCGTCAGTGCGTCCGTGCGTCCGTGCGTGCGTCCGTAAACTTTTGCTTGTGACCACTCTAGAGGTCACATTTTTCATGGGATCTTTATGAAAGTTGGTCAGAATGTTTATCTTGATGATATCTAGGTCAAGTTCGAAACTGGGTCACGTGCCTTCAAAAACTAGGTCAGTAGGTCTAAAAATAGAAAAACCTTGTGACCTCTCTAGAGGCCATATATTACACAAGATATTCATGAAAATTGGTCAGAATGTTCACCTTGATGATATCTAGGTCAAGTTCGAAACTGGGTCACGTGCCTTCAAAAACTAGGTCAGTAGGTCTAAAAATAGAAAAACCTTGTGACCTCTCTAGAGGCCATATATTTCATAAGATCTTCATGAAAATTGGTCAGAACATTCACCTTGATGATATCTAGGTCAAGTTCGAAACTGGGTCACGTGCCATCAAAAACTAGGTCAGTAGGTCAAATAATAGAAAAACCTTGTGACCTCTCTAAAGGCCATATTTTTCATGGGATCTGTATGAAAGTTGGTCTGAATGTTCGTCTTGATGATATCTAGGTCAAGTTCGAAACTGGGTCACGTGCGGTCAAAAACTAGGTCAGTAGGTTTAAAAATAGAAAAACCTTGTGACCTCTCTAGAGGCCATATATTTCATGAGATCTTCATGAAAATTGGTCAGAATGTTCACCTTGATGATATCTAGGTCAAGTACGAAAGTGGGTCACGTGCCATCAAAAACTAGGTCAGTAGGTCAAATAATAGAAAAACCTTGTGACCTCTCTAGAGGCCATATTTTTTATGGGATCTGTATGAAAATTGGTCTGAATGTTCATCTTGATGAAATCTAGGTCAAGTTCGAAACTGGGTCACGTGCCTTCAAAAACTAGGTCAGTAGGTCAAATAATAGAAAAACCTTGCTAACTCTCTAAAGGCCATATTTTTCATGGGATCTGTATGAAAATTGGTCTGAATGTTCATCTTGATGATATCTAGGTCAAGTTCGAAACAGGGTCATGTGCGGTCAAAAACTAGGTCAGTAGGTCTAAAATAGAAAAACCTTGTGACCTCTCTAGAGGCCATACTTGTGAATGGATCTCCATAAAAATTGGTCAGAATGTTCACCTTGATGATATCTAGGTCAAATTTGAAACTGGGTCACGTGCCTTAAAAAAACTAGGTCAGTAGGTCAAGTAATAAAAAAACCTTGTGACCTCTCTAGAGGCCATACTTTTCATGGGATCTGTATGAAAGTTGGTCTAAATGTTCATCTTGATGATATCTAGGTCATGTTTGAAACTGGGTCAACTGCGGTCAAAAACTAGGTCAGTAGGTCTAAAATTATTAAAATCTTTTGACTTCTCTAGAGGCCATATTTTTCAATGGATCTTCATGAAAATTGATCTGAATTTTCACCTTGATGATATCTAGGTCAGTTTCGAAACTGGGTCACGTGCGGTCAAAATCTAGGCCAGTAGGTATAAAAATTGAAAAACCTTGTGACCTCTCTAGAGGCCATATTTTTCATGAGATCTTCATGAAAATTAGTGAGAATGTTCACCTTGATGATATCTAGGTAAAGTTCAAAACAGGGTCACATACCTTCGAAAACTAGGTCAATAGGTCAAATAATAGAAAAACCTTGTGACCTCTCTAGAGACCATATTTTTCAATGGATCTTCATGAAAATTGGTCAGAATTTTTATCTTGATAATATCTAGGTCAAGTTCAAAACTGGGTCATATGAGCTCAAAAACTAGGTCACTATGTCAAATAATAGAAAAAACGACGTCATACTCAAAACTGGGTCATGTGGGAAGAGGTGAGCGATTCAGGACCATCATGGTCCTCTTGTTTTTATAATTTTTTAATCTAAACTTGAAGAATGAAATGAAATTTTACACTTAGATGAAGTCTTTGTAATTTGGCGTGTACTTGTTTATATAAAATAACTGTAATACTGTTTTGTTTGTAATGATGAAATGAAATTATTTGTACAGTTTTCTGTTTTTGTGATTAAGTCAATATGTTTGTGTTCTGAGAGATCTGTAAATGAAATTTTTGACGTTTTGTTTTGAAAATTAACATTTTTAAAACATTCTTGAAAGTATTGAAATATATAAAGAATTTCTTCTTTCATTTTTAATGTCAGAATGAAATTCATATAATGTTTGATTTGTGTATTTTTAAGCTTTTCCATGTATGATACATGTAGTAACATTTTAAGGGATAAAATATTTATCCTTATACGATACTTACAATATTGATATCAGTATGTGTTTTGCTTTTTGATTTATCTCCAACTTGAAGATTTTTTTCCATAGTACAGATAAGTAAGATCAAAAAAGAAAAGTAGAATGTGATATTTTATAGCAATTTTTAGGTGATTCCTTACCTGGCATGGGTGGGTCAGGATAATGGATGCTCAACATCATGGAAGTAAGAAACTATGTATCTATTTAAGCTAAGCATTGCAGTAAAATGTTAGAAATTTCGTTTCTAAAATGAATTGAAGGATTTTATGTTTTCATCCACAATTTTACCTGTGTATCAACTTAAACAGTGGTATCTTAAAACAAAATGAACACACAGGCCTATACATTTCACTTGACCATATCATGGAATACATTGTATATTTATACTAAATATACAGACAATTTGTTTAAATTTTCATTTCAGAAGGCTTTAAAAAAAAACAAGTGTCACTGGTAATCAGAGTTTACAGGATATAGAAAAAAAAGATCCTAAAACGCAGAAGTACTTTAAAGTTTGATAAGAATTTATGTCAGTCAAAAGCTATACATAGCTTATGTTTATAATGTTATTTTATCTACTGACAATAAATAAATATTGACTTGACTTGACTTTATATAAAACAGATGTGTCCATTTTTAATATGTACATGTATTTTGTTGAAGTGTTTTCATTTAATTCTAGTCTGTATAGAGATATATGTCAAGGGTAATGAATAAGTTTTGAGACTGTATGTGAATATATACTTATTGTCATTTAAACTTTGCCTGCATCATTTTCAGTTTTTGAAAAGAAAAAAGACAACACTTACTTTTAGCATTAGGAAAATACCTAATTTTCCAGTAAACTAATTTAATAATTCTAAAATTGAGAATTGGTTCAATGAAACGGGTGATTTGGTTTGAGTTTTGCCAGATTAAGGTAACATTTTATTCTGTTAGGATTTTGCCCATATACCATTCGTTTGTTGAATGATGTGTTACAGTGATAGATGTCAATCTATGTTTGAGCCACACCATGAGAATACTAACATAGTACATTTGTGACTAGCATGGATCCAGCCAGCCTGCGCATCCTGGCAGGCTGGTCACAAAGCCACTATGTTGATTTTCTCCTGGTGTGGCTCATTTTGTTATTGGTATATAATAATTATATATTAATGTGTATTATTTTCAAAAGGTGCTTTTTGTGATGTAGCATTTTTATTTCTGATGATATGGCAAACATGTTCATTTATTTTTACAATATTTTATATTGTATTCAGTTTAATTTATTAAATCTCTTAAATATTTGATATACACCTTGTAATAGAATAACCAGCTTACTGTATGATCCACCAAATTTGTAACAAGAGTTTTGGGTGAATTTTGTCTTAACTTTAAAAAAAAAAAAGATCAAGATGTAACTTTTAAATTGTTTTAAAAACTTTCAGGGGTAGTAAAAAGTGGTCTACTATTAGCTCGACTATTCGAAGAATAAGTAGAGCTATCCTTCTCACCACAGCGTTGGCGTCACACCTTGGTTAAGTTTTTCGTACCAGTCCACATTTTGACAAAGTCTTTTGAGATAAAGCTTTGAAACTTTCAACACTTGTTTAATCACCATGTCCAGTTATAGGCAAGAGCACCTAACTCCATCGAGGATTTTGGCAGAATTACCAGTACCAGTTCATATTTTGTGTAAAGTGTTTGACATATGGCTTTGAAACTTCTATCACTTGTTCAGTATAATAGTCTCTGTCTGTAGGCAAGAGTATGTAACTCTATCATCTATTTTGGCTGAAATATGGCCCTTTTTGGACTTGGAAATTGGTTCTGTTTTCGTATAAGTCCATTTTTTGTCAAAACTATTTGACATATGGCTCTTAAACTTTGAACACTTGTTTATCATCATGATTTCCATCTGTAGGCAAGAGTACATAACTCTGACAACTATTTTGGCTGAATTATGGCCCTTTTTGGACTTGGAAATCAGTTAAATTTTTCATACAAGTCCATATTTTGCCTAACCAGTTTGTCATATGGCTTTGAAACTTTGACCACTTGTTTTCCATCACAGTCTACATTATATAGGCAAGACTTCATAACTAGGCCAAGGACTTTAACTCAGTTTAGCCCTTTTTTGACAAAGAAATAGGTTTCTCATACCATTCCATATTTTGTTTAAACTGTTTGACTTTGAAACTTTGAACACTTCATTACTGTCATGGTCACACATTGCCATTTAGTACAAGACTTATCGAAATCCACAAATACAGGAACATTGTTTGTCTAAACTTTTTTTTTAGCGATGAGCTTTTGTGATCGCTCAATGTCCGTTGTGCGTCGGCCGTCGTGTGTCCGTCAACGTTTTCTAAAAAAATCATCTTCTTGAAAACCACTGGGCAGAATTACACCAAACTTCACAGGAATGATCCTTGGGTGGTCCCCTTTCAAATTTGTTCAAAGAATTAAATTCCATGCAAAACTGTGGTTGCCATGGCAACCAAAAGGAAAAACTTTAAAAATCTTCTTATCCAAAACTGCAAGGCTTAGAGCCTTGATATTTGGCATGTGACTTTATCATATGGTCCTCTATGAAGGTTGTTCAAATTGTGCCCCTGGGGTGAAAAGAGGTCCCGCCTCGGGGGGCACAAGTTGTACATAGACTTATATAGGAAAAAAACTTTAAAAATCTTCTTGTCTAAACCCACAAGACCTAGGTCTTTGATATTCGGTATGTAGCATTGCCTTGTGGTCCTCTACCAAAATTGTTCAAATTATAATCCTGGGATGAAAAGAGGCCCTGCCCCGGGGGTCTCACGTTTTAGTCAGACTTATATAGGAAAAAAACTTTAAAAATCTTTTTGTCTGAAATTGCAAGGCCTAGGCTTTTGATATTTGTTATGTTGCATTGCCTATTGGTCCTCTACCATAATTGTTTAAATCATGTCCCTGGGGTGAAAAGAGGCCCTGTCCTGGGGGTCCCAAGTTTTACATAGACTTGTATAGGAAAAAGCTATAAAAATCTTCTTGTCTGAAAGTTCAGTGCCTAGGCCTTTGATATTTGGTATGTAGCATTGCCGAGTGGTCCTCTACCAAAATTGTTCAAATTATGCCCCTGGGGTAAAAAGAGGCCCCGCCTAGGGGGTCACATTTTATATGAGTTATATAGGAATAAATAAAAAAAATTCAAAAATTATCAGATCATATTTCCTAGACTGTTTACTCATAATTACCTGATGACCCCAAGCAATTAGGGGTCACTTGACTGTGACCTTGACCTACTGACCTGCTTTCTTGTATTTTAAGATGCAGCCTTGAAATTTGGATGACTTGTACAGTTTTGCACACTGATCTTGAAACTGACTTTCAGTGACCATGAATGTGACCTACTGACCTACTTTCTAATATTTTAACACCAGTTTGCCATTTTAAACATGTGGCTCATACTACTCAGGTGAGCGATTCAGGGTCATCATGACCCTCTTGTTTTCTTTTGTCTGAAAATCTGTATTAATATTTTGACCCCATTCTTCAATCAATTCTTCAAATAGTCAAGCGCGCTGTCATCTGACAGCTCTTGTTTCGAAGGCAGTCTTTAATGTGGTATTAGTAGTTTTTGAAGTGTAAAATTCTTCTATGTGAAAGTGTTCAGATATTTATCTGCAAAATTTTACAGTTTACTGTGACAAAAATTTTGCTCTAAGACTAAGATATCCTGAAAGATTTCCAACATTTCATTGACAGATGAAATCAAAACTTTCTTGTGTCCAGAAAGATGGAAAACACTTCTTGATGATAAATTCTGAAGTAATCAAGATTTTTAAATGATTGAAAAAAATTCTTGCAACTTAGCCTTGAGTTCTTCAAGATGATGTATAATACCAGTGTTTTTAGCTCACCTGTCACAAAGTGACAAGGTGAGCTTTTGTGATCGCGCGGTGTCCGTCGTCCGTCCGTCCGTGCGTGCGTGCATGCGTCCGTCCGTCCGTAAACTTTTGCTTGTGACCACTCTAGAGGTCACATTTTTCATGGGATCTTTATGAAAGTTGGTCAGAATGTTCATCTTGATAATATCTAGGTCAAGTTCGAAACTGGGTCACGTGCCATCAAAAACTAGGTCAGTAGGTCTAAAAATAGAAAAACCTTGTGACCTCTCTAGAGGCCATATATTTCACAAGATCTTCATGAAAATTGGTCAGAATGTTCATCTTGATGATATCTAGGTCAAGTTCGAAACTGGGTCACGTGCCTTCAAAAACTAGGTCAGTAGGTCTAAAAATAGAAAAACCTTGTGAACTTTCTAGAGGCCATATATTTCATAAGATCTTCATGGAAATTGGTCAGAATGTTCACCTTGATGATATCTAGGTCAAGTTCGAAACTGGGTCACGTGCCTTCAAAAACTAGGTCAGTAGGTCTAAAAATAGAAAAACCTTGTGACCTCTCTAGAGGCCATATATTTCATAAGATCTTCATGAAAATTGGTCAGAACGTTCACCTTGATGATATCTAGGTCAAGTTCGAAACTGGGTCACGTGCCTTCAAAAACTAGGTCAGTAGGTCAGATAATAGAAAAACCTTGTGACCTCTCTAAAGGCCATATTTTTCATGGGATCTGTATGAAAGTTGGTCTGAATGTTCATCTTGATGATATCTAGGTCAGGTTCGAAACTGGGTCAGTAGGTCTAAAAATAGAAAAACCTTGTGACCTCTCTAGAGGCCATATATTTCATGAGATCTTCATGAAAATTGGTCAGAATGTTCACCTTGATGATATCTAGGTCAAGTTCGAAAGTGGGTCATGTGCCTTCAAAAACTAGGTCAGTAGGTCAAATAATAGAAAAACCTTGTGACCTCTCTAGAGGCCATATTTTTCATGGGATCTGTATGAAAGTTGGTCTGAATGTTCATCTTGATGATATCTAGATCAAGTTCGAAAGTGGGTCACGTGCCATCAAAAACTAGGTCAGTAGGTTAAATAATAGAAAAAGCTTGTGACCTCTCTAAAGGCCATATTTTCATGGGATCTGTATGAAAATTGGTCTGAATGTTCACCTTGATGATATCTAGGTCAAGTTCGAAACAGGGTCATGTGCGGTCAAAAACTAGGTCAGTAGGTCTAAAAATAGAAAAACATTGTGACCTCTCTAGAGGCCATACTTGTGAATGGATCTCCATAAAAATTGGTCAGAATGTTCACCTTGATGATATCTAGGTCAGGTTCGAAACTGGGTCACGTGCCTTAAAAAACTAGGTCAGTAGGTCAAAGAAAAAAAAACCTTGTGACCTCTCTAGAGGCCATACTTTTCATGGGATCTGTATGAAAGTTGGTCTGAATGTTCATCTTGATGATATCTAGGTCAAGTTTGAAACTGGGTCAGCTGCGGACAAAAAACTAGGTCAGTAGGTCTAAAATTATTAAAATCTTTTGACCTCTCTAGAGGCCATATTTTTCAATGGATCTTCATGAAAATTGATCTGAATGTTCACCTTGATGATATCTAGGTCAATTTTGAAACTGGGTCACATGCGGTCAAAAACTAGGCCAGTAGGTATAAAAATAGAAAAACCTTGTGACCTCTCTAGAGGCCATATTTTTCATGAGATCTTCATGAAAATTAGTGAGAATGTTCACCTTGATGATATCTAGATAAAGTTCAAAACAGGGTCACGTACCTTCGAAAACTAGGTCAATAGGTCAGATAATAGAAAAACCTTGTGACCTCTCTAGAGACCATATTTTTCAATGGATCTTCATGAAAATTGGTCAGAATTTTTATCTTGATAATATCTAGGTCAAGTTCAGAACCGGGTCACATGAGCTCAAAAACTAGGTCACTATGTCAAATAATAGAAAAAACGACGTCATACTCAAAATTGGGTCATGTGGGAAGAGGTGAGCGATTCAGGACCATCATGGTCCTCTTGTTATCAATAAGTGTTCTATTTGATGTGAAATTATTGAGAGAAAAAAAGACCTAAGATGGAAAAGATGAATGAAATGGTAACTTGGTTACATTATATATCATTTAATTGCAAATGATTTTCTCAAAAGCAGTTAAATGTCTTATATTCAAGAGAAACCAATGAAATGCTTAGATCAACAGGGAGAGTGCAGCTCTACGGATCATGGGGTCTTTGATTTGATTGCAGGGCGAGACAATTATGTTGATATAAGATATTGTGTCTGAAGTCCTTTCGTTCTACACCTCTGATTTATGTTGAGAAGTTGGCATTTACTTGCAATACACATGTTTGTACTTGTACAAAATCCAGGAAAAATGCTTGGTGTAACATACTGAAATACAGTTGAAAAAATGGCACAGAACACAAAAGCAGAAAAATAAAAACATATATTAAAAAACCTTGTTACAAAAAAGATGGATCGATCAATGACTCATACTGATGGAGCACATAAGTCAGATATGTAAATGACGTTGACTAACTACCTATAAGCAGATATAACCAATGTACCCAATAAACAAAATATTAATTTAAATAGGTGGAACTCTTCCATTCAGTTGGTAAGCCAAATTAAAATTTTTAGTATGTTGTATGCTGATTGGTTGTAAAAACAAAGTTGTATTTTACACATGTCAGTTGATATTGAATAGTTGTATATACATTTACCAAGCTTTTACTTGTACAGGTTTATTTAGCACTTCCCTTGCTGCGCTTGTTAGAAAAAAATTATAACATGTACTACTGATTTGAAAATATACATTTGAGCCGCACCAGGAGAAAACCAACATAGTGCATTTTCGACCAGCATGGATCCAGACCAGCCTGTTCATCCACACAGTCTGGTCAGGATCCATGCTGTTCGCTTTTAAAGCCTTTTGCAATTAGAAAAACCATTAGTGAACAGCATGGATCCTGACCAGACTGCGCGGATGTGCAGGCTGGTCTGGATCCATGCTGGTCGCAAATGCACTATGTTGGTTTTCTCCTGGTGCGGCTCATTCGAACCTGTTTAAATGGTGACCTGTAGTAAGCAGTCTCTTGCCTAAAGCAGCCAGTCAGCAAATTTCACAAACTGACTTTTTATTCTGATTTCAACCTGTCTTAAGCAGTTAAATTAAATTGCTCCCTTGGCTGGCTGCCTAGCACAGGTTTGACTGTATATATCTTCCCTTGCTATTAGTTTAATCTGTTGCGTATTTTGTATCACCTTACTCAAAAAAACTGGAACAGCTTGATGAATTTATTTTGTGTTTTTAGCTCGATTGAGCACAAAGTGCTCAAGGTAAGCTTTTGTGATCGCCCTTTGTCTGTCATCATCAACAATTTGACTGTTAACACTCTAGAGGTTACAATTTTTGCCCAGTCTTAATGAAACTTGGTCAGAATGTTACCGTCCAATATTTCTTGGTCAGAATGTTACCGTCAATAAAATATTGGACAAGTTTGATATTGGGTCATGTGGGGTCAAAAACTAAGTCACCAGGTCAAATCAAAGGAAAAGCTTGTTAACACTCTAGAGGCCACATTCATGACCATATCTTAATGAAACTTGGTCAGAATGTTAATCTTGATGATCTTTAGGTCAAGTTCAAATCTAGGTCAAGTGGAGTTAGAAACTAGGTCACCAGGTCAAATCAAATGTAAAGCTTGTTAACTCTCTAGAGGCCACATTTATGACTATATCTTAATGAATGTTAACCTTGATGATCTTTAGGCCAAGTTTAAATCTGGATGAGGTGGGGTCAAAAACAACGTCACCAGGTCAAATCAAAAGTAAAGCTTGTTAACGATCTAGAAGCCAGATTTATGATTGTATCTTCATGAAACTTGGTCAGAATGTTAATCTTGATGATCTTTAGGTCAGGTTCGAATCTGGGTCATGTGGGGTCAAAAAATAGGTCACTAGGTCCAATTAAAGGAAAAATTAGTTTACACTCTAGAGGCCACATTTATGACCATATTTTCATGAAACTTGGTCAGAATGTTAATCTTGATGATCTTTAGGTTAATAGGTCAGGTGAGCGATACATGGCCTTCATAGCCCTCTTGTTTTCTGTTTATAAATACTGTCTATAAACATTTCATTCAATGAATTTATATGTGCATTGTAACTTATGTAACAACAGCCATTTAAGGCTGGCCATGTTGTACTAGAGATTTATAACTAGAACTATATACAACAAACTAGATGGATTGAACTGATGGGAATGAGACACAGGGCTTGACAAAAAAACTGGTCCATTTGTTAATATAAGTAGAAATTGGGTTCCCCTTTAACTGATGCAGTAATTTAGGAAGACATGAAGTCAGAAGTAAATGCCATGGACTGACAAGTACTGTCACATATATTATAGGACCTTTAGGAATTTTGCCAGTAACTATTCTACAGTTTTCTGTATATTATGTTTGCTTTGTTATACTACAATGATTATTTGAGTAGATCTCATATTTTTATATAAAAAAAAACAACATGAAAATACATTTTGAAACATGTTTCTTTTTGTTTTTCTTTTATTAGTGTTATTCAAGTTGTAATTATGCTTACATATTTGACAAAAGTTTGAAATACTTTCTTGAAAAAGAAGAGTCCCACATGGTTGCAAGTTACTCACCTGAGCTGGAAATCAGTAGACAATGTTAAATTTAAGAAATAATATATCTCATCTAGTGATTTGTCGCTGAATAAGGGAACCAATGATAAGAGGTGAGGCAATTAGTCCTGCAGGGAACCAATGATCGAAGGCGAGTCAATTAGTCCTGAAGGGAACCACAGATCAAAGGTGAGGAAATTAGTCCTGAAGGGAACCACAGATCAAAGGTGAAGCAATTAGTCCTGCAGGGAACCAATGATCGGAGGTGAGGCAATTAGTCCTGAAGGGATCCACTGAAATGAGGTGAGGCAATTAGTCCTGAAAGGAACCAAGAAATAATATATCTCATCTAGTGATTTGTCGCTGAATAAGGGAACCAATGATAAGAAGTGAGGCAATTAGTCCTGCAGGTAACCAATGGTCAGAGGTGAGGCATTTAGTCCTGCAGGGAACCATTGATCAGATGTGAGGCAATTAGTCCTGCAGGGAACCAATGATCAAAGGTGAGGCAATTAGTCCTGCAGGGGACCAATGATCAGATGTGAGGCAATTTGTCCTACAGGAAACCAATGCTCAGAGGTGAGGCAATTAGTCCTGCAGGGAACCAATGATAAAAGGCGAGTCAATTAGTCCTGAAGGGAACCACTGATCAAAGGTGAGGCAATTACTCCAGCTGGGAACTAATGATCAGAGGTGAGGCAATTATCAGAGGTGAGGCAATTAGTCCTGAAAGGAACCAATGATCAAAGGCGAGTTAATTAGTCCTGCAGGGAACCAATGATCAGAGGTGAGGCAATTAGTCCTGAAGGGAACCAATGATCTGAGGTGAGGCAATTCGTCCTGAAAGGAACCAATGATCAGAAGTGAGGAAATCAGTCCTGAAGGAAACCAATGATCAGAGGTGAGGAAATCAGTCCTGAAGGGAACCAATGATCAGAGGTAAGGAAATCAGTCCTGAGGGGAACCAATGATCAGAGGTGTGGCAATTAGTCCTGAAGGGAACCAATGATCTGAGGTGAAGGCAATTCGTCCTGAAAGGAACCAATGATCAGAAGTGAGGAAAACAGTTCTGAAGGGAACCAATTATCACAGGTGAGGCAATTTGTAGTACAGGGAACCAATGATCAGAGATGAGGCAATTAGTCCTGCAGGGAACCAATGATCAAAGGTGAGGAAATCAGTCCTGAAGGGAACCTAACAGGTGAGGCAATTTGTAGTACAGGGAACCAATGATCAGAGATTAGGCAATTATTCCTGCAGGGAACCAATGATCAAAGGTGAGGCAATTAGTCCTGAAGGGAACCAATGGTCAGAAGTGAGGAAATCAGTCCTGAAGGGAACCAATGATCAGAGGTAAGGCAGTTAGTCCTGCAGGGAACCAATGATCAGAGGTGAGGAAATCAGTCCTGAAGGGAACCAATTATCACAGGTGAGGGAATTTGTAGTATAGGGAACCAATGATCAGAGGTGAGACAATTATTCCTGCAGGGAACCAATGATCAAAGGTGAGGCAATTAGTCCTGCAGGGAACCAATGATCAGAGGTGAGGAAATCAGTCCTGCAGGGAACCAATTACCACAGGTGAGGCAATTTGTAGTACAGGGAACCAATGATCAGAGGTGAGGCAATTAGTCCTGCAGGGAACCAATTACCACAGGTGAGGCAATTTGTAGTACAGGGAACCAATGATCAGAGGTGAGGCAATTTGTAGTACAGGGAACCAATGATCAAAGGTGAGGCCATAAGTTCTGCAGGGAACCAGTGATCAAAGGTGAGGCAGTATTTGTAGTACAGGAAATCAGTGGTCTAAAGGCGGGGTAATTTGTCCTATAGGGAACCAATCTTTGAAGTTTGATGACTGCATGACAAAGCTTTCTAGAGATGGAAACAGTATTTTAGTTTCAGACAATTGTGAGCTTGACATTTAATTATCTAATGCCAAAAACTTCAGGGATGATCAATTGACCACATGCAATCGTGAAATTTGAGCAATTTAAGCTTAGGTGTTCTTTTGTTCTTGATCAGAAACAAAACTGTCTACAGAATGATATGACCAAAAGTGGTCTTCTACTGGCCACGGGCAATTCTAGGTACAAAGATACCACTGGCTAAAGTATCTTCAGTTATTGATTGGAAACCATATTATGATATAGATCACTATCCAACAGATGTGAGAAATATAACTAGAAATACATTCTGCATGGCAACAGGCAGAATGTCGAGCCCTCTAGCACCTCTGGACACTTAATGTGACCTTCACCTTAGACCTAGATCTTGTGCATGATACTCTGTCTCATAATGGTGAACATCTGTGTCAAGTTAAATCAAAATCCCACCATGCATGAGGAAGAAATGCTCCGGACAAACTTCAATATGACCTCTGACCTCCAACTGCGACCTTGACCTTTGAGATAGGGACATAGGATTTGCACATGACACTCCTTCTCATTGAGGTAAATATTCATGCCAAATATAAACAAGATTGGTCCATGCATGTCAAAGTTATGGTCCGGACAAAATTGGACGTACGCACGCATATACACCGACCCGCCAAAAGTGACGACTATATTGAACTCACCGCGGGCTCGATAATAAATTGTCGGTCATAAAAGTTGTTTTGTCATTTTATCCTTCAGCAAAGGATGGCTGACAGACCTGGCACAATCGTAGTAGCTCAACTCTTAGCCTAATACTACGCAAAGCTTACCAGATAGTAATAATAGTACAGTATACTAGAGGGTTTTAACAGAGACAAGCATATTAGAATATAAAATAACAAATAATGCTCATGGCAAAACAAACAATTTTATTTTTATCATCAACAAAGACAAGTTAACAACACAATATTTCATATTGCATAATATAATAAAAATCTCTTATAGTTATCTATATAATAAATTTTGCATACAAATACATAACATACATTTATTTACACAGGTACTTCTTAATCCGCGATTCAAGAGGCAGTCATTCTATAATCTGTCTGGAGAAAATGTGAGGAAATAATCATCTATAATAATGTCAGAGAAAATGGACATTATATAACACTGTTAGAGGAACAGTCATTAGACAACATTGTCAAATGAATTTCAAGCATCTGTCCCTGTGTCTCTGGGCGGCATCCCAGGTCACTTGTTCCCTGGTCTTTCGTGGCGGTATTTTTCGCCCAGATATGTGAAAATATATATTTGTTAAGGTATTGTTCGGCAAAATAAATATTGCCCTTTTTCAGTCAACACTTAGTTCACTCTTATATTTTCCCATACATAGTCCTCAGGGTCAGTGCTTCGTTAACGTTGTGAACAGATGCACATAAATGAATTTTATAGGTAGATAAAATTATTTATGTCATTGTTGTACATTTGGGGCGAATTGGTCCCATTCTGAATTATGTTAATTTATATACTACGGTAAAAGCCAATCTTGGAATTCCTTTTATCACGTGATACCGTTGAACCAATCGGGAAACGGCATCTTCCTTCTTCGTCAGCATTCAAGAGTGAATAGCACGCTTCTTTCTTTAATTTTATTTTGGCTAATTTCTGGTTTTATCTTACCACCACCTCCCATTCCACCTCCTCTTTCAAGTGACAATTTTCTAATTTTGAAAGATTTCTCTTAATATGCAAATTCATCTACATTTGTTGATATGCTTTCGGCGGTTTTATCCGCCCTAATATGTGAATATATATATTTATTATGGCATTGGGCTGTAACTTCATTCAGATATGGGAACATATCTATTTGTTAAAGGCGGTATTTTTCGTCCAGATATGTGAAAATATAAATTTGTTAAGGTATTTTTCGGCGGTATTCTTCGCCTAGATATGTGAACACATATATTTGTTAATGTATTGTTCGGCAAAGGCGGTATTTTTCGCCCAGATATGTGAAAATATATATTTGTTAAGGTATTGTTCGGCAAAATAAATATTGCCCTTTTTCAGTCAACACTTAGTTCACTCTTATATTTTCCCATACATAGTCCTCAGGGTCAGTGCTTCGTTAACGTTGTGAACAGATGCACATAAAAAGACATGGTTATAAGGCAACATTGTTAGAGAAATGCTGATACAGGCAATGGTAGTTAGCTAAAGTTTAAATTTTTTGAATTTCATAGTTGTAAAGGTACATGTGTAATTTTTTCTTAAATATGATATATTCAAGTAAGCATCAAAATTCATTGCAATGAAATTAACAAAAAATTTAGACATACAGTTAAACACAGACTGCTGGAAGGCACAAATGCTCAATTTATCAAGAATTTAAAGCAACACAAACAGAGAAAATATACCGGTAAGGAAACTGGTTTGTGTGGACTGCATGAACTGCATGTCAGCCCTGGCGTCCGAGCCACCAATTACTGAGTGTGCAAAGTTTCAGTGTACTAAAGCTAGCTTAGGTCTGGTGACTCTCCTCGCTTACAGGTTTCTGTATCTGTTTATGGATTCAGTATATAAAAATCTTTGGTCCCATTTCATTGTGATGATAATGTTATATCTGGTAATCAAAACCTTTTTTTCCACATAATCCCTTTAGTGAATGCGAAAACGAAAATACACATGTTAAAAGAAATCATGCTGCAGTATAAATTAGGTTTTACTCTTGTTGTGAACAATAATGTATGATCCACCTTTTCTGTAACAAGATTTTTCTATGACTACTTTTTAACCCTTACCCTGCTAAATTTCTAAAATGGACTGGTCCATCATTCAATTTAGGCAGCATCACTGGGTGTTCACTGAAAATTTAATGACTGAATAGCAAACAGTGCAGACCATGATCAGCTTGCACGTCCGTGCAGGTTGATCTTGGTCTGCACTGGTCGCAAAGGCAAAATCACTTGCCGTTAGCAGACTAAGGATTAAATATAAAACAATACCAATGAGATTACACATTATTTTAAATAACTCAGAGGGTGGTAAGAGGAACTATTTTGGGTTCTTTTTCAAAAGTAACTTCAGTTGGCGTACTTTCCAGTGTAAATTTCAACCATTTTGACACTTAAAAAACTCAGTTTTGACCCAATCTGTTAAATTAAATGAAATGTTATAAAACACATCTTTAAGTCTGCATAAAAACATCATTGGAGCCCTTTAGAATGATGTGTAGTTTATATCCAAATCTTTTATCATTTATATAGCTACAGTTTTTAAAAAAACCTTGTTATAGATTAGGTTAATCAAACAGTAAAACTTAACATCACTATCACATTAATGAAGTCTTCATTGAACTACGAGAATCAAGAAATACACACAAAAAATATATTTAACAGGCTAGATGCTGCTCTTTAAGTCTGAAAAATTAATATTAGAGAAAGTATGGAACTAAAGTGTATCATGTAATGATCCCATGAACAATTCTAATAACACAGTCTATATTTGTTTAAGTGAAAAAATTTCTTAAGAATGGACATGATGAGATGGATGCATTTGCTTAAAAATGGCATTTCATAAATTTTTTGTAAAATGCAAATGTTTTTGCACATTCAAAACAAAATAAAAAGAACCTCTAAAATTCTAAAAATGAGACTTTAAAAGCTGCCTTATTTTTAATTGGAGAGGTAAAATAATCAAACGCAACAAAATTATGTAAAAAAAACATAAAAATGATTTTGAATGCATCCAAGTTAATCAGATCAACTTTCATTTAAATATTTATCAACATTTAATTATCAAGCAATGAATTGCCTGAAATGAACTATAAGGGTGTTAGCTCAAGTGGTGCAATATCCAAACATCTGAACGAAGGACTATGGTAAATGAAACATAAGAAGGCCTTGTTTATTTTCATTCTAACATACTTAGTAAAACTTGATAATTAAAAGTTGAATAGTATATAGTGCTGAATAGTATTAATCCAAACAGTAATGAACTATACATCATGCGAATATTTGATTTCAAGACTAACGTCTTTTACCACATTGTTTATCACTGAATATACAACGCTCGATTTCCTTAAATTCTTTGTTCAACTGACAGACAAAGTCAGCCTTATGGAATATAAAATTACTTTACTATGTACTGTACTATACTGTGACTTTAGGAAATGTGACAATAATAATTCTACTTGTCCCTCAAACTTAAAGAAACCTTTTAGCAATGTTGCAAAAAAAAGTAAGGATTTTTTTCTCCAGTTTTAGCTAGCAAATGTATAAAATTTAATGTTCTGATTATGTCCAGAAAATAGAACTGTTCCATGATACTCATCTTCCCAGGAGACATTTAAATTCATTATCACATATACCAGTCTATATATAGAAGTACATCAAAACAAGGAATAATACACAGAACTGACAACTCAGCATGTAGTAATAATTACAATAAACCAGAGTAAGTACTGTCAATTCAGACATTTTCTAAGGGACACTGAAACAGAAAATACTGTGTTTTGCCTCAACCAGTTAAAAGCATCTTACTAACGAGAGGTCATGTCTGATCCCTGATTGGGAGACTGCATGTGCTCAACATTTTTTACTGAAAGTAGTTCTTTTAAGGTCTGACAATAGAGCGATTGTGACTTTCATACTTGTACAAGTGTCAATCCAGAATTAATATCAGGTTGTCAATTGTGCATTTGTTCATTGTTGTATCATTATAGTAGTTAGATAAAGATGTAAGCTAATTTAATTAAATATTGTTTTTTAAGCAAAGTTTACCCTTACAGACATGTTGCTGCACGCAAAAACACCATTTCTTTCATAACGGTAAACAAAGACAATGGCCAACAGACACCAAAACAGCACACCTACTCATATGAAATTATAATGATATGTAGTTACGTATTTTAGCAGAAAAATGTCAAAACAACAGTGGTATCCTCGTGAATTAAAGACTGTTATGTAGTGTTAAGGCCTCTGTTATTACTTATCGACAAACATATCAATTTCTGACATCAATAACATCAGTGACATGCAGCAATCTTCATTACCATGATTTCTGTGCATGTCGGTATCTCGATAAGTAAGCAACAGTTTTTCACAATATTGTTAATTGTTTAAAACTAAAAGTCTGCTTTACAATTTCATATATTAAATATGCAATGCTGCATTTAGCAAGTAACTTGCAATGTCCTAAAACTTTACACTTATCATGTATGCATACAATATCACAACCTCCCTATTATCTGAGTGAAGTACCGAAGTTTTCAGTTATTTGATAAGGACATATTAGCACTGTTGCAGAGTCATTAGTGGCTATAATCCAAGTGTAACTGCCTCATTCTGATATGTCAGTCATGTGCCAATTTCCTAACCTTCAAAGTCTGAACTATTAACTATTTTTCTATATTTCTGAACCAACAGCCATAACATTTTATCTGAAAAGTTCGTACTTTTTTATTAAGGAAAATTTTTCGTGAATTTTGTTAGCTCATAACAACTGCAAATTTTAAAGTATTTGGCCCTTTAAAAAACTCCCTGTATTCACAGTAACAGTAAATAAATGCATTTAAGGACTAGCACAATTAAAGTATCACAGAACACTATATACATAGAAAAAATATTAAAACATTTTGTATGTACATATTACATATGTACAACAACTAACACAATCAAAAGAAAAAAAATGTCAAAATCCACGTAATATTAGGCATTCTATGAGACATTCTAGGGGTCCATTTTATCCTATTTTTCAGCCGTGATGATTATCTCTCAAGAATTCTAAATATAGATCACAGACATTCTGTGAAATCATATAATTTTGTGGGAATTAATTTTAGTGGCTCTGGCTAAAACAACTATTTCATAGGGATATTTATCTCTGGATTTCAATTTTTTAACATAAAACAAAAGGGAATTTTACTGCATGTTGGGACTGAACTTCATGGTTGACTCGACCAAAAAATCCAAAAGGATCAGTCTCACCTGAAAATTAATGATTTCACAGTAAATAAGATTTAACTATAATGTATAAAAAGCTGAATTTCGTTTAATAAATGACAAAATAGATAGAGATTTCTTTTTCAGATCCTTGAAGGCATGTGCTAATTTCTCTAAACACAAACATCTTACAAATTCTTAAATCCCCAATATAGTAATATCCCCATACATAAATCGTTATACTCTGAAACCATGTACTAGTAGTTCCATGGGTAAGAAAGACTTGCAACCTGAGTAAAATCCACTACTTCAGAGCAACACGAGTTCATGGATTTCAATTTTAACTACATGGAAAATTTGCTTACTCCCTGGGTGCCTATTTTCTTTGATTGAAGCAATTATGAAATCTACAAATATTAGTCACTCATGAATATTAATGATGTCACAGTATTCTCATTAACATATTTTCTGTATCACCCTGAATTTTTTTTCACTTTGCTACATACTGTTATAACGTTCACTGAAAAGAAATACACCTTCAGATCTCCAATTTCCATGTACATGATCTGTCCAAACAGTTTTTCAGTACAATTCCTACCAATCTATGTTTAACTAAATGTTAAAACACAGACCTCATCCTATACATGATCAGCCTTTTTCACTACGTATATACAGTATTTGGCAAGAAATACACACTTTCCGAAGGCAGCTTGTCGAAAAAAAAACACTTCAAAAAGTCTTAAAACAATGAAACATTTGAATACATCTCCTGCAGCTTTTCTAATCCATGATCCTGTGCCTAATACAACTAGAATTCTTGAATGATGTATGTATATCACATTTCACATGTCACTTCAGGCATCATACAGCATACATTCCTTGTGACACATTCATTTCTATGAGTGATTTGATTTATATATGTCAACTAGTTGAGGTAAACAAAAAAAACAAAAAATGCCATAAAATAATACTGATTATTATCTTTGAATGTATATTTAATCTATATTCAGAAACATCCATCTTTCTACTAGCAGCAGCCAATCAAAAAGTAACCATTCCATTTTTTTTCACATTACCACCAAACCTGTGTCAAAAGACCATCTGTTAACAGTGACCACTTTGCTCTAACGACCACATATTTTATTTCCAATTTCAGTATTTGCAGATTGTTTTCACCTCTATATAACAGCCACCTGTAAATACTGACCACTGTTTTTTGTATACAGGCTTGACCATACTTTCTATTTGTTTACACAATTTGTTGTCATGTGTTTTTCATTCAAAAGCAACAGCAAAAGGCGGCGTGTCAGCAGATTTCCGGCTATTTTGCGATCGGTGGCAGGCTGCCAATATCGTGAGCATTGTCCTGTTTATGTATTTGTCCCTGTAGGTTCAACTTTGTGATATGTACTTCCTCTACAACACTGGTCTCTGCAGCTTTCTTTCCACTCTTGATTGACTTAGCACTCGGAGCTGAAACATACAAAAATATCAGAGTTAACTTGGATTCTGCATAGGTTTACCATGAGTTTTGTTTTTTATTGCTTGTTCTGCTGGGTTTTAAGTCACACCAACACAACTAAGCAGGAACGACTCAAAATCTCCAGCATTATTTCAGGCAAGAGCTGGCACCTTGGTAGAAACATAACCTTCCGCAAGGCAGCTGGATGGCTTCCTCGCCTGACAACCTGAGTAGAGCCTGAACCCATAGAGGCGAGGTGCAAGTGTTTTGAAGTTGAAGTTAAAAAAAAAATTGTTAAAGATATACCTAAATAATATTTTAGCTCTAGCAAGAAAGGTAATGTCACCTATTCCAGTCATCTTTTTACAAGTGACATATTTCTGCCATATTACAATGATTAACAAAACACTGATTTCTTTGCCCATATTGCCCATTTCAATATCTATAGCATAATGTTACTGTGTTTATTCTAATAAGCACCCATCCCATATACCGACACATATACTTTTTTATAGTCTTGTTGAAAGTGAATTTCAGCAATTCTTTGACAAACATCGATAATAAAAAATTCACTCATAAGAAGCATAAGTTAGAGCTATATATTTCTTTATAATTTTTCTTAATTTGACACATAAACAAATGCACCTCTTCTCCCTTTGCAAAATGCAATGCCTAATGGGACATTAATTGGTGGAGTATATACAGTATTTGCTGAGGCTTAATACAGCCATACACCACTTTTAATAACAACTCACCTCTGTGTGTTTTGATCTCATCATGACTCTGTTCTGCTGAGGCCCCTACAGGGGGTACTCTTTCCTCTTTCTTTGAGCTTTTTCTTTCTTTCAAATTAAGTTTCCATTCATCCGTCTTTGATTTTTCCTTAACTGGAGGCTGAGCTGGAGTCTTGTATGGATCTGTGGAGTGATCTGAGTGGGCTGACTGGTTGCCATGGTGATGTTTAGACGATGTATGCTTCTGATGACTTTGATCTTTACGGCGATGAACTAAGCCTTCTTTTATCCACTCATGTTGTAGGGCCTCTTCTGGGGTCATTCTTGTTGAAGGATCCCAGCTGAAATATTAAAATATAATTACTGATTTTAAGGGACTTACACATTTCATATCTATTTATCTGAAATGTGCAAATGAAGAATTCATATGCCTTTGGAGTAGTGCCTTTGGCCGTAACTGTAAAATCTTATGCCAACAAAACTACCTATTTTACAGCAAACTTTTTAAACAATCCTATAAAACACTGACTATACTAAATTTTTATCCCATATAAGTTAAAAGTTTTAAAAAGAAATTAAGCACATTTTAACTGAAGCAGCAGTCACTGATAAATGTTTCCTTGCAATTTGTGAGAACCTATAGAATTTATTCAACATAAATCAGTTAGGTCTAGCACTAATTATAACCTCAAAATACAAGAGGACATGTATGTACTATGCTAAGTTTATATTTCATATGGTTTATTTAAGAAATAATTTATAGCAAAGAGTGTTTTAGCACTTATTTATGCACGATGGGCGGTAATACGTCGGGCGTAATAATTTTACGGGTGAAATTATTTGTACGACATATTAACGCCCGAGTGCATAAATTGTATTAAAATACGGTTTTGCTATAAATTATTTCGATTCTAATATGCCCTTAATCTAAAACAGTAGATAAAATATAGTAGCACTCTTTCTTGGTCGCAGCAAAAACATTGACGTCACCGCACGTTAATGTGACGTCATTTTAGCATAAGAGTGTTTTAACAGAGAAAAGCATATTAGAATGAAAAATAATGGTGGATTATATTGGAAACTTCCATTGTTTCAAACAGTGAAATTATACATATATATTATCATTGAAATTGCACTACTCAAAAATACAATCAACAAAGATACAGATGTATAAATGTGAAAATACCTACAAAAACATAAATATATTCACTCCACTATATTAAATTTTTAAAAAAATCTAACCATCTTATAGAAATATCTAACTTTTTTCAAACAACAACATTCTGACATCAATACTATGTGCACGCTGTGAATCTGCTCAGGTAGAACAGGTATAATTTGGTTCTAACAATTCAAAAGCCATGAAATACTTGTAGTAATCCAATATTCAGGAATTTTATCATTTGAACATCTTGAAATCTGTTTGTTTTACATGCAAAATTGAAGTATGTTTCACTTGTGAACATCATATTATATATTTTTAGTGGTGGCACAGGCCTACAAAAAAAATTTACACTTGGTTTTCTCTCAGTAAAGAATATTTTCATCTTAAGACTGAACAAAGTGCACCCTCACAATAAATGATTGACACAAAGCGTGACTTACTCTAAACATCTGCGAATGAAGTCAAGAAAATTAGCATCACTCGTCTTTATAGCCTGCTGGAGGTCTTTTGATGAGACACGTCTCTTCTTTCCCTTACTGTTTGTAATACAACGAGGGTTACCTTTCGAATCTGTCAAAATACAGAAGTAAAATAATCATGAGATATGTCTTCTTTTTCCATAACTGTTTGTATTTCAATGATCCTGGTTGCCTATCAAATCTGCGACAGATACAGAATTTGAATCAATATCTAAAATTGCACTTTCTATCTAATACAGTGTAAAGAATGTGTCAGGTATAAAAAAATATATTTATATAAGATTTATGTATGCACAATTTTTAACAGGTACTAGGGAAGTACACATGAAAGAAAAAGAATACATACACATGTATACCAGAAACAGACAGATTTATTATCTTTATGTTGATCAGAGTGATAAAAAAATTCTGACTTTACTTTACTCAAACCAATGATAAATATCACAATGTGAACAGGGAGCCATTTTGTTTCAGCTTAGCGGCATGTGCCTTTTCTCTGCCAGAAAGCCGCTCGACATTCATCAGGCTTCCTGACACTGCCCGGATATAATTAGCTTATTTTGACAGACAGGCAAAGCTTGAGCACCATTAACACTACAGATTCAGATAAATTTAAATGTGTGGGTAATACCACTGAAGGTAAAAATACATTTTGACCTTGACCTACTAACCCAAAAAACATTAGGGGTCATCTACTTCATTTAGCCTGATCATGCTATCAAGTTTGAAGATACTGGATCAAGTGGTTCCCAAGTTATTGAATGGAAATCGTTTTCAAGGTTCAGACCCCTATGATCTTGACCATTGACTTACTGACCCCAAAAACAATAGGAGTCATCTACTCTATTAGCCCAATCATGCTATCAAGTTTGAAGGTCTGGGTCAAATGGCTCTCAATTACTGAAAAGAAACCATTTTTAAGGTTCAGGCTCCTTTAACATTGACCTTTGACTTACTGACCCAAAAACCAATAAAGCTCAACTACTTTATAAGCTCAATTATACTACTAAGTTTGAATGTTCTGGGTCAAGTGATTCTTAAGTTATTGCGTGGAACTTAAACTGTCTGCTCTACCAACAGAAGGGCCGACTGATGTGACCAACAAGTGAAAGCAATATACTCGTGCTTTGAAAGAAGGAGGGCATAAACCTTTGGTATCAGAATGCTATAATGCCAAATAAATGATTTGTATACCAAAGAAAAGACGTCTCCTTGTTGCTTGTTCTAGCACCAGATTAGGCGGTAGACCTAGAATCTCCATTATACACGCTAACTGTTCTACTTCATTTTCTCCTGGAAACAATGGGTAACCTGAAAATACATTTGAAGTCTGAATGTAATTTCTACGAAGAAATTTAATTATAACATGCACCTATTTAGTTATAATTACTGATAAATTACAAAACCTTCTAAAATGAAAACTTATATGGGTGGTAAATTCTCAAGAGAATATGCTTATTCACGCTTTTGTTCCCTTCCTTCATATCAGATACCCCAGCACAAAATGTGGATAACTGCACTGATATAAAGAACTTCTCAACTTTGTGTGCTGAGGTGATGTCATATGCATTCTATGTATTCGATACTGCCTGTGGTGAGCACATGTTTAAGCATATAATCCTAAACTTTTTTGTTTCAAATATGTGTTATACCCATTATAAAAACTACAAAACTGGTATCATTATCATTTTCCAACACATTAAATTATAAACCACATTTCACTGTAAAGGAATTTTTTTCCAGATATAAAACATGAGCATGGCCTGCTGGTGATTACCCTCATCTATAAGTCCTTAACCTAAGGCAATATACAAGTACAAACAAACAAAAATTGACTCTTGGCCTTCTTATTCATCTGATGATTATAAAACAATATTAAACTTTGCTAAGCTATAGCTCCAGACTTTGCAGGTGGTTACTTATGCTTACACTTGACAAATTTAGGGGCAAAAACATTTTGAAAGCAGTTTTGTGCAATCTTTAACCCGTGTTTGTATTGCCAACAATTGGCACCTACTTCTTTAAATCTTTTTTCTGCCATATTATGCTTCCACACATTAAACTTATATGGACCAAATCATATTGACCCTTCTGCTTTGACATTTTTCTTTTTAAATGTTTTACATTTAATCTCTAATCTCTTTAAGTAGATAATCTCTAGCCACCATCAAAAATATTATGTAAATACAAAAAGCTTTGTTATTAAGTGCCGAAGGTGGAATAAATCTGTGATTTACAATGTACATTTTCACTTTAGGTCAAATTCAAGTTAAGTGGGGTTTTCATACTATCTGTCACCAAAAGAATGGGCAAATTTCCTAAAACTGCTCAAGTCCATTAACACTGACAGATTTTAGATTAGAAAATCATTGACATGATATCTGTTAAATTGATTAGCCTTAGTTCAGGATTATCTCTTTTTAAAGACTAAATGTGAAATTTATGCATAATAAATCTTTAAGAAATTGGCCATGTTTTATAAAAACAATCATTTCTGTTTTAAGGTACCCACTACATTTGAGTCATGCCAAGAGAAAACCAACATAGTGGGTTTGCGACCAGCATGGATCTAGACCAGCCTGCGCATCCATGCAGTCTGGTCAGGATCCATGCTGTTCGCTAACAGTTTCTCTATTTGCAATAGGCTTTGAAAGCAAACAGCATGGATCCTGACCAGACTGCGCTGTGCCCTTGTGAAATTATTACGCCCGACATACAACCACCCATCGTGCATAAATAGTGTTAAAACACTCTTTTGCTATAAATTATTTCTTAAATTAATTGGCTCCAAGCTGATTCCAACAAGCCAAAAATTAAGCCATGTCATTGGTCAATTTCATGTTTGTGTTGAGAAACAGCCAATCAAATTCTAGAGTATAGAGACTGGTCTCCAAATTCAGTTTTATAACATTGGTAAACAATGTGAATCAGTCTAAACAGTCTATAAAGCTCTTAACTCATGTTTAATTAAAAAGATGATAATAACTATTATTCAACAAAGTATGAATTTAGATACATTTTACAGTTTCTTACTTTGAAAAAGTCCTTTCTGGTTCTTCATGACTTGCATATATTTCTACCTGTTTTTAAAATATATGGAATATTGATACAAATCTGTAACAACTAGAAGAACATACCAGTATATAATTCAGCAAGGATGCATCCAAAACTCCACATGTCAATTGGCATTGAATATGGCAGACCAAGAATTACCTCCGGCGATCGATAAAACCTACTCTGTATGTATGTGTATACTGTAAAGGAATGGAAAACAAATATATTACAATAATTATTTAAGAATTTCCCACCTGTATTAACTCCTTATCAATTTGATAACCAATTTAAAATGCTAATGTCTGTGACCAACAACTGAGTTCTGCAATATCTCTAAGTTCCATGTGGTAGCTGTAAAAGGTGTCCCAGTACCTGGATTCAGTATTATCATAGAGTTCAATTAATGTCAATGTAACAGTATTCTGCTTAAGCCTGTGCTAGGGGGTCACGAGGGGTGTTACACTTTCTCATTATCTATGAACAGCCTCAGTTAAACCAAGTCTGCTATTATTTTGCTTTGCAGATTTTATTTGCAACATAACAAGTTTTTCACATGCAGTAGATAAGTTAATTTTTGCATCACTTTTTATTTCTCATTTTGCTAGGCAGCAAATATATTTGCAATGTTAAGAATCAGCTGTTCACGGCTGGTTATTCTTCTGGTTACTGTCTCTTAACATTCACAAGTGTTTTGAAAACATGCATCGCTCCGTTAAATATTAGCAAAATTAAATCCACCGGAATTTTACCCACTCTTTACATTACTTTAGAAAAGACTAAATATAGTATTCTTATTAAATTTGTTCAAATTAAACTTAATTACAGAAGTACATATGAACAGATGCTTAACGTTTACTGGAGTGGGAGGGGGAAGCAAAATATTGTTCCTACCTCTTTGATGTTCATAGCAACTTGAGCCAAAGTCTATCACTTTAATGGAACTTTGACCTCGTTGTCGTAACAATATGTTTTCCTGAATTTACAGAATGTTCAACAAATCAATTAAATATCACAAATATGGTAGGTGAAAATATATTAAAATATCCCAGAGTAATGTTGAGAGCTCTCAAACTACTTCATTCCTACCCCATTTCAATTGACATTCTAAAGAACCAAAGATAGCTTACATAAAGTTAAATAGCCAGCCTTAAAACAGAAATGTAAACATTTTATCAGTTAAGCACTACTACTCAAAATTATCAAATGTTAGTAACACACATAAATTGGTTTTACATATAGATGCAAGTGACATTTTGGAAATCAGCAACTGAAGTTGACTTTTGTATTAAGGTATGACTAGTCAAACAGGGGTCAACGTCTACTATAAAACAAATAAGGAAAACATGCTTTAAGTAATACTTACAGGTTTAAGGTCACAATGTATAATTTTTTCTCGTTGCAGCAACTTTAAGCACTGTAGAAGTGAGAAGGCAAATCTACGTATCAGAGCTATACTAAATCCTTGGAAATTGTTCTTCTTTATCAATTCATAAAGATTCATTCTGGAAAACATAACGGGTAAAAGTCAGTAAAGGTCTGTTCACTTTGAAATACTAAAAACTGAACCAGCATTTATTAAAAATATAATATTAACTTACCCCATGAGTAAAAATTTAAATGTGATACAGAGATTTTGAAGTAAAAGTATTCGCACATGTGTTTTATGTTGATTTACGCCATAAATTGTGAAGTCAAAATTATTCCCCCAAGTGAATAGGGTTGACTTACTGCACAAGTTTAAAATGTGATACAGAGATGGTTTCTGAGGTAAAGTATTCTCCAATGTGTATAATGCTGACTTACCCCGTAAGTTCAAATGAGATACAGAGGCTTCCGAAGTAAAGTATATTAATCCTCTCATGTGTATAATGCTGATTTAGCCCATGAGTTCAAAGGAGATATAGAGACTAGGTTTCCGAAGTAAAGTATTCTCCCATGTATATAATGTTGTCTTACCCCATAAGTTCAAAAGTTATACAGAGATGATTTCTGAAGTAAAAGTATTCTCCCATGTGTATAATATTGAACTGATTGTCTTTGTCCTTCCTTCGAAGAGCATCTAAAATCTTCACTTCTACCAATGCCTGATGGTGAAATCTGGGGAGAGATGAGGCCAATCATTATATGATATAATATGTTACAGAACCAGCAGCAAATATGCACTTTGCTAACTTAAAGCAGTCATGTATATAAACCAGAATAATCTTTTGAGTTTTTGGAATTAAAGTTTTCAAATTCAAGAAAAAATTATCCCTATAAAGTTCAATAAAACAATGCGAATAAGCAGTGAAACCTGTCTATTTGTAAATGGAACTGGTTTCTTTCCAAGGATAAAGATGTTTTCAGGAATTTCCACCTTCAAGGGTGTCAGTTAGAAATGCTGTTCCATTAAATTATACAGAATACTTAGTCTGAGCTTCTCAATTGTACAAATCTGTTTATCTGATTTTGCAAATTTATATCTGTGAAAAAACATGCATAGTCAAACCTGTATTAAACAGCCAGCCAAGTGAGTCACAACATTTGGCTGCTAAAGGCAGGCAGAAATTCAAAGAAAAGGTCAATTTGGGGAACTTCTTTACTGACTGCATAAGGCAAGTAACTGCTCACTACAACTGACTCCTAAGGCAGCTTCAACTTTTATTACAATTATTAAAGAAATAAAAATTTCCTTCTTTTTTTTTTAAGTTTTTTGTCAGATTTTACCTTTTCTTATTCCTGATTAGTTTAATAGCCACCATTTGATCTGTTTTATAATCATACGCCTTCACCACCTGTCCAAAAGAACCTTTACCTAGCACCTCGAAAATCTCATAGCGATAAACCAAGTGGTCGTGTAGCACCTGCGTGTCAAGAAGACATTTGTGTAGAACATATTGCAAATTTCCTCACATCAAGTGTGCATAGAATACAACCAAAAGTGTGTGTGCAGACAGGGCTGTCATATTGTATGGAATGATACGATCAAGTCAGTGACAAAAGGGTACAGAATTCTGGTATATCAGTACTCAAAAAAGCCAAACTTTTATAATGTAGGAAAGATACCATTGCTAACACATTTTTTCCCTTGAATTATTTAAAAGGAAGTGAAACTGTTACTGTGAAAGTTAAATGTTCACTGTTATTTATACTATAAATCTGTGCAAAAATCTGTTTAGATTTCAAGACAAAAACTATTATCTAATTTCGAAATAAAACTTTGATAGATCTTTTCCTTATTTCCATAATTATGGATGTTGTTAATGATATTTGTCATTTTATACATTAACACAAAATTTTCAATCAATATGACAGCCCTTTAAATGTGCAAAGGATGAATTCTTTAAAACTGTTTGTGATGAAACATTCAAGTTTTACAGCAAAAATACAAGTAACTCTATGGGGAACAAAGCCCATTCCCAAGTATAATTCTTCAACCCAGAAACTTGTGTGAGTGAGTTGCTGATGAAAGTTGGAGAAAGTACACAGAATGCAAATCCAAAAATTACACTTTGAAGTACCTCTCATACTCTTTATGAATAGATGAATTTAAAACAAAGCATAGTGTAAAATTTTCATGAAATTGTCAGACTGACAAGGCTAAAAATAGCTGTGCAGATCTATATATACCGTTTGTTTCCCTGCTTCAAAATTTTAATGGCAGTGTTTTTCAGTTCTTTATGATCGTAGGTATTAATACATTCTGAGTGCACACCTATACCAACAACTTCAAATATTTCAAACCGATATCCTATATGGTCACTAAGAATCTGTGGAAGTATAAAATCGATTAACAAATGATCAGAGATCAAAAAGGTATTAACCTTTACCCTGCTAAATAGTTAAAATGGACTGGTCCATCATTCAACTTTGGCAGTACCATTTATTATTCAAAGGGGTTTTCTTTGAAAATTTACTGACTCCGTGCAGGCTGGTCTTGGTCTGCACTGGTCATAAAGGCAAAAATTACTAGCCACCAGCAGACTAAAGGTTAAAGCAATTTCCTCTCATTTTCAAAATTTCCAAAAGCTGGAGGTCATTTTCCTATGTAAATCCTATATGCCTGTTTATGAATAAAAATAGAAATTACAGTTAGATCAAATTAACAAAGATGCAGGAACTTGAATATTTACCATAGAAAAACACACCAACTGTTAGTTCATATAGGTAAAACATTAACACAGTTGAAAAGTTTTATCAATACAATGCATTAGACATTTTGAATTTCACAGAGGATGCAGTGGTCCAGTGGTAACACTGTCTGACTACGAAACCAGCGGTTGTGAGTTTGAGCCCCTGCTCCTCCAACTATAAATTATTAGCATTTGGGTAAGAGTCCCATGTATGGGTGCTTAAATTACACCTGTCATGTATAAGAACCAGGGATTTTAGCTTCTGGAATTGGAGGGACTTCTGTATCTTGCATTATTCTCCCACTAACATTACTGTCTTCTGGTTGAGTTGCCCATATGGGTAACTGCCGGCAACTAAAATTTGCTTACATATAAACGAACAAATACGAATTTCAGTTTAACACAAGAATTTCATAAAGACAAGTAAACTAGCATGATAATTCAGCTGAACTCACCTTTATATATGAGCCATTTTCATCATCATAACCATTATTCTGAGCACTGCCTGGTTCCCCTTCTATTTTCTTGGCTTCCAGTCCCAGGAACCAGATCTCTGGATAGTCTAAAATTTCTGTTTGTTCAAATGCGGTCAATTTTCCTCTGTATAATTTGAGGGCCTCTGAAATAAAAATACTTTTTTTTTCAACTACACAGTTCAGTTACTATACTTCATGAACACACTCTTCAGTAAATGTTTAAGCCTTACCCAGGACTGATGCTATTCTTGCAGGCTGGACAGGATTTTCCAGTGTGCCAGCAAATCTCCTCTTGCACCCCTGGGTGTAGGACAGCTCTCATAATATAATAGATATCATAATATATGACTATCACAAATAAATGCGTACATTTATAAGCTAATATATAGAGGATATATTTGTAGGTTTCATTGTAAGATTGAAATATCTTTCATGAGTGAACACTAGATGCAACATTTTTTTATGAGTGGCATAGTCAGGAGTAAAAAGGTAAGATAGGGTGTTCAAGAGTGAAATTATTTTAATCTTACATTGTAAAACAAATTTTCTTTTTAATTTATGCTTTGACTAAATTTACTCATTTTACAGTTTCTTACCAGAGAAAAATATATTTGATATTTTCTTATGTGAAAAGACCAGATATATTTCACACCAACAGTTCAATAATTCACTAAAAAATAAAAGAAAATATTATTTAGGAAATTCCATTTCATTTGTCCATTATTTTCAGAATTTTTTTTTCAAAATTTAGAACCTATCTCTGGTTACAGATGCTGATGTAATGGATAACTAGCTCTTCCATAACTGGTTTGATAGTAACCTGGCAAAGCCATGTAACCAACTGAACAGTTACGTTCAAACCAAATATTCCCATATCCACATAAAACCAGTGGTAGTCCAAGTTAGAAACTAAACCTTACCAGCAGGGGTCATGGGCAATTTGTTGCCATATTGGTCCCTTTTACTTCGTTCTGGGGTCCCTATGGTGGAATATGTGTTCTGCCGTGTTACTGACTCTGTCTGTCTTAGCGACGGTAAAGTTGACTGGTCATCATCTTTGTGCCGACGATGATGATGCTGATGTTCAGACTGGTTCAAGTGAGGTAATGTTGTTGTAGGTGCAACTGTGGCAACCAATTTGCCCTAGAATAATTGTTACAGAATACAATGATAGTGTCACTGCATGATTTCTTCATTAATGGGATATACAGGTCTGTTGTTCAAGAAATAAATATATGACTCATTTATATTTGAGCCGTGCCATGAGAAAACCAACATAGTGGCTTTGCGACCAGCATTGATCCAGACCAGCCTGCGCATCCACGCAGTCTGTTCAGGATCCATGCTGTTCACTAACAGTTTCTCTAATTGCAATAGACTTTGAAAGCGAACAGCATGGATCCTGACCAGACTGCGCAGACTAAGAATATAAAAGGAAACAGACACAGCATAAATATTATGTTATTGAATTCAATCTTTTTTCAATAAAAATTATGATCTTTACCACATGACTATTTGTGAAGTGATGAAAAAAAACATGACCAACTGTCCAATCAAGAATCTGACCAATAACCTCTAATTATCTAACTTTGTCCGAGGTAAAGAAAAGATCTGTCCGTAAGACAGCCAATGCTCCACTATTCAAAATATTGTCCCAGAAGCAGGAAAATATTACCCAAAATGTTAAAATATCTGAAGAGTTTTAAGTTCAAAAGGGGACATAATTTGACCAAAATGCATGTCAGAGTTATGGGTCTTGATGCAATCAACTGGTTTTATAACCCCAAAGGCACATGTGAAGTTTCAACTTGATATCTGCATTTGTTCTGCAGATAGTAACTTGCACACAAAACTTTAACCAGAATTTTCTAAGTCTAAAAGGGGGCATAATTTGCCCAAAAATACATTTCAGAGTTATGGGACTTGACCAAATGAGGTTGGTAGTTTTAGCAATAGCTGTATGTACTTGCACGCAAAACTTTAACCAGGATTTTCTAAATCCAAAAGGGGGCATAATTTGGCCAAAATGCAGGTCAGAGATATTAAACTCGATGCTATCAGCTAGTTTTATAACCCTAAAGACACAAGTGTTTCAATTCAATATCTGCATTAGTTTTGGAGATAGTAACTTGCATGTAAAACTTTAACCAGGATTTTCTAAGTCCAAAAGGGGGCATAATTTGCTCAAAATATATGTCAGAGTTATGGAACTTGACCCAGTGAGGTTGGTAATTGACCTAGAAAAAATAAGTTTAAAAGCTATAATTATGCCTTTAAATAATAGCTGTATGTACCTGCATGCAAAACTTTAACCAAGGTGTGACGCCGATGCCAACGCCAGGGTGAGTAGAATAGCTAGACTATTCTTCGAATAGTTGAGCTAAAAACCAACACTGTCAAAGTAAAAAAATCTTATATAATTATAATTATAGCTAATCCAATTAGAAATGCCAAAATAGATCATTGATTGAATGTCTAATCAAGACTAGTTGAAAAATGAGAATCTACAACTGAAGTTCAGCATCACAAACAAATAATCCACTACTTTGGCTATTTCAAGGGCCATAACTCTGTAATAAGAGCTAAGATTCTCAAGAAGAATGCCAAGTGTGCAAGGTCACATCACGATAAAGACTCCAGCAAGGTTTCCTAAATTTACATCAAATACTTTTTGAGCTAGGTATATAATTAGGTGAAAAAGTGCATTTTTTACTATTTCAGGGGCCATAACTTTAAAAATAAGGGGTGGAGCCAGCCAAAAAATTAGAGGTGTGCAAGTTTATATCATGATAAAGACTTATGCGAGTTTTCAACAATTTATATTAAATACTTTTTGAGCTAGGTGTGTCACAAGGTGAAAATGCACATGTCAGGGGCC
This sequence comes from Mercenaria mercenaria, assembly GCF_021730395.1. NCBI lineage: Eukaryota > Metazoa > Mollusca > Bivalvia > Venerida > Veneridae > Mercenaria > Mercenaria mercenaria. The sequence continues at coordinate 44,351,060 of NC_069376.1, read as the reverse complement.
ATAACTCTAAAAATAGGGGGCGGACCCATGAAAAATAGGAGGTGCACAAGTTCATATCATGATTAAGACTCATGCAAGGTTTCATGAATCTATATCAAATACTTTTTGAGCTAGGCATGTCAGAAGATGAAAATGTGCATTTTTGACTACTTCAGGGGCCATAACTCTGAAAATTGGGGGCAGACCCAAATGAAAAATAGGAGGTGCGCAAGTTCATATCATGATTAAGACTCATGCAAGGTTTCATGAATCTATATCAAATACTTTTTGAGCTAGGCATGTCACAAGGTGAAAATGTGCATTTTTGACTATTTCAGGGGCCATAACTCTGAAAATAGAGGGCGGAGCCAGATGAAAAATAGGAGGTGGGCAAGTTCATATCATGATTAAGATTCATGCAAGGTTTCATGAATCTATATCAAATACTTTTTGAGCTAGGCGTGTCACAAGGTCAAAATGTGCATTTTTGACTATTTCAGGGGCCATAACTCTGAAAATAGGGGGTGGAGCCAGACGAAAAATAGGAGGTGCGCAAGTTCATATCATGATAAAGACTCATGCAAGGTTTCATCAATTTATATCAAATACTTTTCAAGCTAGGCGCGTCACGAACTTCGGACGGACGGACGGATGGACGGACGCACGGACAGACGCACGGACGCACGGACAAGACCAAATCTATATGCCCCCACCACTCATGGGGGGGCACAAAAAGTGAAGCAGAAGACAGTGAATGTAACATTACAATATATACATTTCTTTTTAATAATCATATTTTTGTTGGCAGTTTTTACCAATATGGATGCTTCATCGTAGAAAGATAAACAGGAAGATGCTAATGGCTTTATTTTCATTTGGAAATTTATTTTGCGGATTGACCCAACCACAAAACCCATAAAGGAGCCTCTTAGGCAGTGTGGTTAAGGTCGCCGCCTTCAAATCACTTGCCTCTCACAAATGTTGGTTTGAGCCTCTTGAGGAACCCAGCCAGCAGGCTTATAAAAGGTCAGTGGTTCTACCCAGGTGCCCACCCGTAATGAAATAATGCCAAGATGAGCACCTGAGGTCTTCCTCCATCAGGAAAACTAGAAGGTCGCCATATGAGATATAACTGTGTCTTTGTGACGTTAATCCCAACAAAGACATGAAAACAAAAATAAAATCTATAAAATTATCATTGTGTAGCCACACCTCTGTATGTACAAGTCCATTAGATTTGTGTTTCCCTGAGTCTGAATGGTCCTTGTGTTTATGAGAGGTGTGATGTGATGACTGGACTTGTTGTTGTCCGGTTGTGATGGTGTGACTGTGACTGAGTGACTGTCCGTCTGACTGATGCTTCGATCTGTGATGACGATGGGTACTGGCATGTGTTGGACTCTGAAAAGACAAAATAACCGTAAAAAATATAGTAAACTGTATTGCTGAAAAAGAATAGGCTGGTGTCAAAGGAAGGCTATTGGTTTGTCACTTTTTCACAATGTGGTAAGTGGAAAATAAGAAAATCTGCATTTATTTAGATTTCGACAAAATTCTGTTGTTCATTTGCAGCAGATAAAATCATTATAACAATGTGCTGGTAGCAACATATTAACCTTAGCCTGCTAAATTTCTATAATGGACAGGTCCATCATTCAATTTGGGCAATACCATTTATTAATATGCAACCAAAACTCTTAATCAAGACTTATATATTGATTTCCTATTATAACTAGGCAAACTCATGCTAACATGTTAAACATTGCTTCAGTGCAAAATACTTGTAACTGTATGTTAAAACTGAAGCAGTTATAGTAGTTTTCCACAAATTTACTTTCTGTGATTATATTAAATAAAGATGAACATTAAGGGAGCTAACTCACCACAAAATCTACAATTTTTACTCCCCCTGAGTATCTTTTCAAAGCAGATTTTAAATTCCGTGATAAAATCTCAAAATCCATATTCAGAAGTTAAAATCTCATTTCACTTTTTATAATCAAGTTTCCAAGATTACTAGGCTGTAATCAAGAAACCAGTCTTTTGTCAAGAATCCAGTCATTGTTCTTAAAAGCCTTTCCTTCATATCCTAATATCATATATTATTACACTGGTATTTCGAATCTGAAAGCTTTTATTTTTTTCGAGCTGTGGCATCACTTTTCCAGGTATTGCCTATGGCAGAAATATGCTGACATAAAGCATGACATAAATTATGTCATGCTGAAAAATTATAAAAACCTGGCCTAAGTATCCGTTTCATTTGAATTCTAATGCTTATTGTAATTCAGAAAGTTCAGAATTAATATTATTTTACATTTTTTTTTTATGAAGTTCCTAACAACATTATATACTCCTCAATATTGTAAAATCCTAAATGTAAAAAATTCAAGGTTATGCCAATTAATCCATGCAATTAGATATAATTGATGAACAGATTAAAAGAACTATATTTATTTCATCTTTAAGGTGATTGTATAATACTCTAATTCATGTCCACATGATACAGCAGTTTTGATTACCACTTAATTTTTAAACTCTAATTTCACAGTAAACAAATCCTGTCTCCTGCAATTTTTATTTTATTTCAACATCATTCCATTATGTTCTTACAAGACCAGAAAAGAACCAAACCGACAACACTATTGTATCATCTGCCTTATGTATGGAGTCAAATTATACACTTTCTATACACTTAGAAAGTGAATCATATTTTGTTATATTCCAGTTTATTTTATAATTTTCAAAACATTAATGACTGGCTAGCTATATTACAAACATCACAGAGCCTTTCATATATCCATCTATTTTAAAGCTTTAATCCAGTTCTATTTCATTACTTTTCATTGAATATAAACTCTCAAACATTACATCGTTTTGCAAAACTTTTCGACCTCTCGATCTGCATTAAAAATTTGCATAATTCAAACACCAAATCTATTATACAGTCAGACGCTTCTTAACTAAATACCTGAAAGTGAAAATATTTTCAAAATGAACAAATATTTTTGCACCATAAAAGTGAATGACCATGCTTTTAACAAAAAGAAGCCATGTAATTTTTAACTTGTAATGGCCTCGTTATGGGTGTATCACAAAAGCAAGAATTATCGTATTTTCACAAAAGATCATAAAATGGTAATATATGGGTATAATAGTCTTAAAAGTTTTATTTTTCACGGATATCCGTCGAATGACACATGCCATCGGCCAGGTTAAATGTTTTAACAATATTTTGTTATGCCATTGTGTTGTCAAATACAGATTTTGATATCGATATTTGACTCAATACCCAAATAAAGACTAAAATATCTACTTTTTATTTTATTTTAATTAAGTGAATATAAATCCAAATTTTAATAAATGCATTTTAACAATTACTTTGCTGGTATCAACTTAATTTAAAGGAATTTATTTTTTCAGATTTCAGGCAAAATGAACAACAGAAAATGATTTACAAGTCTACAAAATGCACTTTTCTTTTTGTGAAGTATTTTTATACACTGCACGTATTTTGTTGTATTTAACAAAAAAATCAGCTTCTTGGTTATTGGCGGTTCATCAGAGAGAAGAACTGCAATGTCATCTATGAAACATTCTCCATGAATTCATTTGGCATGTCAAAACAGCAAAACCTTAATACTAAAGCTGAAAGTTTTTTGATATTTTGCACCCATAATTCAATGACAGCTTCTGGGTATCTTGCACCCTTAATTTCATTCTGTAAACATTGAAAGCGGTATCCTGCACCCTTAATTTCATTCTGTAAACATTGAAAGCTTTTGGGTATCCTGCACCCTTAATTTCATTCTGTAAACATTAAAAGCTTTTGGGTATCTTGCACCCTTAATTTCATTCTGTAAACATTGAAAGCGGTATCCTGCACCCTTAATTTCATTCTGTAAACATTAAAAGCTTTTGGGTATCTTGCACCCTTAATTTCATTCTGTAAACATTGAAAGCGGTATCCTGCACCCTTAATTTCATTCTGTAAACATTGAAAGCTTCTGGGTATCTTGCACCCTTAATTCAATCTATAAACCTTAAAAGCTTTTGGGTATCTTGCACCCTTAATTTCATTCTGCAAACATTGAAAGCTTCTGGGTATTCTGCACCCTTAATTCAATTCTATAATAAACCTTAAAAGCCTCTGGGTATCTTGTACAATTCATAACATGAACATTTAGCTAGCATATTATCATTGTAATCAAGTAATAATTTTACAGTTAACCGAGAATACATAATGCAATAATGTCATCATATTTTACATACAAATTAAATGCATGGCTATATATAGCACCTAAAACAATAGTCTCCAAATTTAAACAGATCAAGTTTAAAAATATTTAACCTTTTTTTTTCAATGAAGTACAGTCCCACATTGAAGTACCTTTTGTTATAATGATGTTCTATATTTGAGTTCTCTGGGATCATGGAGGCCCTTGAATGTTCTTGTAACTCAGGTTCTCTTGGACCCTTATTAACCTACTCAATCAAAACTTAAAGTATTGTTTCCACAGGACAATTAAAGAAGTCTGCAATTATTTCTCTTAGATACAAGTTTTCTTTGGTTTCAAAGCATCTTCTTTCTGATTTTATTTCAAATACGGAATGACTGTCAACATCCTTAATACAGCTTTTTTACAAAATGTTTTTTTCCCATAAAATTAAAATATTTAACAGTAGAACTTATTATGGCACTATAGAGATTCAAAATAATGATATCAGAGTTTAGAAGCCAAATTGTACGTATTTTTTTTTATCAGAACAAGAAACTGTAACAAGATCTCTGAAATCCCATTACATCTTTTCTCCCAATTTGCATTTCATATTTTCTCAAAGCTTTCTTCAAACTGCTTCATAATACAAACCTGTGTGCCATGCTTGGCTTTGGTCATATTCTCCAACCCTGCAACTCCAACGCCGGGGAGAACGGGAACCCTGTGCTTCTTCTCCCCACCCCCCACCATAGGCAGCCTCATACCATATTCCATAACTGTTACAATAGTAACTTCCCTTTTCTGTACTTCCACACACTATAAAGTTAGCTCCCTTCACTACAAGTTATCTCTCTCAATCACTAATTAATGATACACTTGGGGGAAATGCTGAGCACTCTCATGATTATGTGATGATCTGTTACTTGTCATTTAGGTACAACCATCCAAAGATATCCTATAAATTATCTCCCTTTAGAATAAAAGTTACATAAAAGTTACTTCTGAATGAATTTTCATGTCACATTTCCATTGACAAATTCCATTCTTGATCTCTCCTGTTCACTAAGCCTTCATTATAATCTATAGAATTGTAAGTTTCTGTCTTTACATGTATTCATGTCTAACATGCATTTCAACTTCTGCATTTCCACACATTCTAGTGCTAATACTGAGTTTACCACCTGTAAATTGTGCTAAAAATAAGGAAAGGTTGCATTGAGTTTGAAATGTCAATACGGTGACTCTAACCTTTGAGAATTGAAACAGAAAATTTGCCAAGACTTTACCACGAGCATATCATATACCATTAAACAAAAACTGACTCGTGTCTAAAAATTCTTGTGCATATGCATGGCTGCATTAAAAAAAACACAACAGGAAAATTACAAAATACCCTGAAAAAAAAAACACAAACAGACCAATTGAAACAGTGATCTATTCTGCAAGCGTTTTGAAAGAAGTTTAAACATTCAAGTTTGTTTTTTTTTTCAGGCCGATTACTTGACTCCCCCTGCGCCCCAAACCCCAGTAAAAGTTCAGTACAGAACCATTTTTTTTTTGCTAAATGTAACATACTGTGAAAATCATTAATATTTGTGGGGGATTAATACTGTGGCCAAACCAAAAAAATAAATACCGAGAAACAAATGAAATGACTGTTTATTTTGTCTTCAGAAGTTTTTATCCATGCATTTGATTATATAAAAAAAATATTTTTAAAAAAAGCCTTTTTTTTTTTTCAAAACAAAAACCTTCATGCTCTTGAAATTAAATGATTTCTCACTATTCATAAAAGAGAAAATCTCTTTTCCAAATTCCAAATTTTTGCTTAAAATTTACTCTAAAACTAAAGGTTAACATCAGAAAAAAAGCCATTAGTAGGATATCACGACCATATTTTTTTCTAAAACCATTTGTTTCTGTTCAGTATATTGAATAGAATGAATTTTACAATAATTTTCATTTAGAACTGGTCTTTTCCTTCCTTGCATAACAGACATGTAAAAATCACTCATTGTCCTCTTTCAAGAGTATGAATCTAGGCTAATACTGTTTTAAACTATTGACTGAAATGACATATCAATTAAAAAGTGTAAAAAAAATGTCAAGCACTTTGTTCCCATTATTCTGTACAATTTCATATACAGCTGCTACTTTAATTGATTTCCTGTCAGCTGTATCAACTGAGATCACCACCAATAATTATTTTCACTACTGCTCTTTTGACAGTAATTTTTGCAGGTATGAAATCCTATACCCAGATCATATTAAAATCCTGTTTCAACATTACGCTACATTTTTTTAAAATCATATTCCGTTTGAACAAAAAAGCTTCTGCATGTAACCCATACTGTGTTAGTACAATTTACGTCATTACTATATATTCTATTTAAACAGCACAGTAACACTAGATGTAATTAAAGTAACGATTTTCTCCAATTTTTAAAAGCCCATCACTTTTCACAGGAACTATTCTCCATTAAATATTCAATAACATTCAATCACAGTTTCAAGATATACAGGAATGGATTTTTATGGACGAATTTTCCATTCAACACTATTAATTCTACCCTTTAAACAAAAGACGTCTTTGGCCAATATATCGACAAATCTGAAACAATTGCCTATTGAAAAACACATAATTTAACTGATTACTCGTCCATTCAAGTTATTTTTAAGGTTTTATTTCAATCGAGGTCTTAACAAAAGATGGAAAAGAGCGCATTTAAGCCACTTTGAAAACACTAAATTCATAATCTCTTGTTACAAGACTGTATTATTATTACGCATTGGCGAGCAAATTGAATAATTTTCAATATTCGGTCAGGATTCAATTAACATGCTTTGGAAGATAAGTTTTACTGATAAATGAGCAATTTTTAATTTTGTACTTTGGCTCAAATCACCCAGAAATTGATCAATATGCATGAATAATTCATACAAAGTTACATATGAATTTTAATGAAAGAGTATGAAAAGTGGACTGGTCAGTAAGTTAGTGACACCATATCAAACTCATGATGCCAAATTCTTTCAGAATCATTATTTTAATATACTTAAAAACTACTCAAGTTTTATTAAAAATATATGCCAACAGTTTCAAGTTTTCCCAATGATAAAAACAATTAAATATTATGGTGACATATATATATAAATTTCATAACTTAATTTATCTTTTTATAATTCACTTACTAAACACCATACCAGTTCCTGTTAGATGACATAAGTACCATGCCACCCCAAGTGTAAAAAGTTTAAAATGTATATTGCCTTTTTATTCAGAAAAATATATATTTAAACAGAAAGTTCATTTACGTAAAAGTTTTTGGTTTTTGTTGTTGTTGCTGGGCAATATAGAGTTGCACTAAAGCCAATGCTAAAAATCCTTAGAACACCTATTTAATACAAAGGTTAATTGCAATACCATATTTTGGTATAAAAAAAAACTGAAATCCAATTTTAAAGATAACATCTATTAATACTAGGGATTACCAACCAATACAGTCATTTACTGACTTTCAAGGATTAATTAAAACTGCACTAAAAGAAGGAGTGTTACAATCTTAATGAAAGATTTACGAACATAAGATTGTTAACTATGTTTATAAGGTATTAACCCCTAGTTACACAATAGGTTACAAAGAGTGCATGTCTGGAAGATGTATCAGTCAGGAAGACTGCTAATATAATATGCCAATTAATGAGCTTTGTGTTAATATTCCATTTAACATATAACCACGGTTGTCTTTCTCACAGATGCACTGTCTGTCATGGAAGCTCTGATCAAAAATAAAGCTCCGCAGCTAGCCAGGAGAATGCAGAGCCTGAGTATAACCTGCAAAGTAGCGCTTCAGTGGATTCCATCCCATTGTGGACTTGCAGACAATGAAGAGGCAGACAAACTGGCTAAGCTAGGAGGCTCAGTCAGAACAACCAACAGAACCTGTGAGTTACAAGGAGAAAGTCACCATCATCAAGGCATTGACGAGACCAAGGATGGAGGAAGATGCTTTTCATCTTGATCGGTCTGAACAAGTGATGATGGTCAGGCTCCGCTCAGGGCACAACAAGCTCAATGCTCACATGTACAAGAATGGCATCATCGCCAACTTGTCCATGTGGTGAAGAAGATCAGACTGCGGAGCATATACTTCAGAGATGTAAAAGGCATGACCAGGAGCGAGCTGCGGCTTGGCCGATAGATACCTCAATCCACCAGAAACTGTATGGAGGCATTGAGGATCAGCGGCAAACCACAAGTTTCATCGAGGCTACTGGTCTGACAGTATAGTCGCAAATGACAAGAAGAAGAAGAACATAATTATTATAACCTAACCCCACTCAAGTAAGATGTTTTTTAAGGGTACACCAAAATGGATCTCTGTCGTTGGACAGGCAGGTTTTCGACTATCTGTTAAAAAAAAAAATCATTTCTCAAAATGTTGAAAAACCACCAATCAGTCCAGTGTCAAGGTATAAAACGCGTGAACAACAAAAGTTTTTTTTTGCCAACGTGCTATTATAATTTACTACAACACTGTCTATTTCCTTGACAATACTTCCAGTACAGTCTGATATAACAAAAAAACGAAAAATCGATATTGAACCATCGAGAAAAATAGATGAGAGCAACATTACCCGTTCAAAGTTTTGAAAAAGCTGCACATCCAAAATACACACATAAAGCATCACACAAGAGTACTTATAGAGGTGTACTGAAACAAAAACCATCCCTAAATTGCTAACACCACAAAGGCCAGTAATAAATTCATCACTACAAATCCAATGGGAAGAAGCTGAGCTATCTGAAAATCTTCATGGCATATACTTAGAGAACAGATTCCTACAAACAAGGCAACTGAAACAGTTAGTCTGGTGGAGATACACTGACGACATCTTCATGGTCTGGCCACACTCCTGAGAGGAATTGAATACCTTCATGCGGGCCTTAAACAGTTTCCACGACTGCATCAAATTCCCATCTGATGTTGATGACCAAAAAGCAAATTTTTTAGATGTTACAGTCCTAAAAGATCACCCGAGTGCACATCAGAAAATTCCAGTACAGAAACAATATGCCAAGATAAGTATGCACAATTTACCAGTAAGAATAAAATATAATATTATTATGTTTGCAGGATTTTCAAAATCAACAGACAATCAAATGTTTGTCATAGTATATTACAGTAATAACAGAATTCTGACAAGGAATCAACAGTTTCTGGCAATACGCCTATACAGTTCTAAATAACAAGTGTTACTATTTATAGTAACAATTTCAAAAATTATCCTGCACTTTTTCTTATACATTAGGCCTATGTTTTTGAAAATGTCATGAACCTGAAGAAGGTCTTAATGTTAGACCGAAACCAGCCCTTTAATTAAATTAACTGTTCAAATTACCACACTAAGCCTTGTGTTACGTGTTGTCACATTGACTTCCATTGGTTCCGTTGAATTACTTATATGTGTCGTATAAATTCACTGCCTATATACACTGGCTCTACCTCTTCTTGGAGGTCAGTTACAGGAAACGCCAATTATATAAAGAAAGATAGAGGATGAGTTATCTGATATTTTCTGTAACAATCTGGAATCATATGATAGTAAAATTCAACAAGAGCACCGCCATGCAGGTGCAGATGCTCATCTCGTTTTTTTGTCTCTGTAGAATAGAAATATTGTCCTACCTATGATCTTCTAAGTCTAAAAGGGGCCATAATTCTTGCAAAAAGCAATGTAGAGTTACGGTACTTGCTGTGCAGAGTCAGCTTTGAATGGCAAATAACTGCTCCAAGCTTTAAAGCAATAGCTTTGACCATTAAGAAGAAAAGGTGACCTAAACGCAAAACTTAACCAAAAAATCTGGTATTTTCTAAGTCTAAAAGGGGCCATAATTCTTGCAAAAAGCAGGATGGAGTTATGTTTCTTGCTGTACAAAGTCAGCTTATGATGGTGAACAAGTGTTGCAAGTTTCAAAGCAATAGCTTTGACAGTTTAGGAGAAAAGTTGATCTAAACATAAAACTTAACCAAGAAATCTGATATTTTCTAAGTCCAAAAAGGGCCATAACTCTTGCAAAAAGCAAGACTGAGTTATGTTTCTTGCTGTACAGAGTCAGCTTATGATGGTAAACAAGTGTTGCAAGTTTCAAAGCAATAGCTTTGACAGTTTAGGAGAAAAGCTGACCTAAACATAAAACTTAACCTGGCAACGCCATTTTAACGCCAACGCTAATGCCGACGCCGATCAAGTGATGACAGTAACTAATCATTTTTTTTCAAAAAATCAGATGAGCTAAAAATGATGCTAAATTATACAATGATCGATTTGCAGAGACTTTATCTTTTCGTAAGCCCGTTTTGCAAAATAGGGCCATTTCAAAATTTTGACATATTTTCTGCCCTGAAAAAGAGGTGGAGCCAGTGTTTACATGTGCATCTGTTTCAACACAATCTTCTTACAGATTCAACTGTCATGATAACTAGTCAATTACAACAAAATTTCATTAATTAAAGATATGCAATGATGGGCAGTTAAATCTGAACAGTTAAGAGGTGTTAAAAATGAAAGACTGATCATTTTTCAGCCAGTTACAAAATTAGTTATACTTGACAAGGAATGTTTTAGAACCAAATGATACTAAAAAGAATTGAAATTGGTGATCAAAATATTCAATTAAACCAAGTGATATAAAATTGGAAGAGGTGATCAAAATGTTCAACTACCTGAGTGCTCCGGTGCTGAAAACAAGAAGATGGAATGTGCTTTTAAGTTCAGCTATAATATGATTAGGGTCTCAATTGTCTGAGTTGTCAAAATTTTATTAATAAAACATTGACAAAATAATTATTATGCTTTAAAACAGTACACAAGCTATACAGACAACATAAGTTTTTCAATCATGTATATGTGCGAACTTTGGCCTGCCACTACAAAGTCCCCTATTGGTTAGATTTCTGGTTCTGGAAATTGTTTGGCTGTTTGACATCAACCAATGCAAATAAGTTCTCCAGATGTGAAGATGACATATTTCATATTACAAACAGTTAAAATACAAATTACTCCATGGACCAAAGGATGGTCTACAGAGAAAAACAAAGAAGCAAGGCAGTTCAGTTTGACAGAAAACACATAAAAAAACTTGGCAGGTTTTTCTGTGATACTTCAGGTAACATAAATTTTGTTAAAAAGCTATCAAACTGTTTGTAAGTTACATTTTTTTTTTTTAAAATGCTACACTTTAAAACTCTAGCCTCAGTCAGTTCTGTACAGAAGAGAAGAACTAAAACCAAACCATTATGGAAGTCTCTAGTTACCCAGTGTCACTCTCTTTCTCCTGTAAAAAGACAGTGAACATAAACAGATCAGATACAAACCTTTTTAGAATGAGAACCTTTATAGCTAAATCCAGATCTTTCCGACGGTGCAAGCGTCGACTTCTCCGACTCTAAAATTAATCCTGACGTGTCATACATTATCACACTCTTTTTAAATGCTTCAAAATTTCACCAGCGAGTATCAAACAAACCACCCAAACTCTTTTAAATTCCCAGTTTTCTTAGAATGTACTACAAAAAAAAATTCCACAAAACATGACTGTTTCTATGATAAACATATCCAAAATACACTATATATTCCTATTATGATCTTCTCAAGAATTACGTTTTCCTACTTTTTTCTATCTTTGCTTTTATTCCATTATCACTTTCTGTAAGTTGGAAGATTTTTTTTTTATCCGTGAATGAATTTTTTTTACTCGTTTCAAGTTGCCAGAGCAGAATTAAAGACTTTCTTAACAAACAGAAATTTTCTTACTTTGGATTAACATAAAAATAGAACGTGTTTTTGGTATTAGGATTATCTGGGAGTTAATCTGATTAACAGGATAAAAAACATTTCAGCATAGCTACCGTTGTGCTGTAAATCTAAAAGTTAACATAAGATATTTAATAACAAGTATTTATTATCTAGTTTTTAATATTTGAGCCATGCATTGAGAAAACCAACATAGTGCGTTTGCTACCAGCATGGATCCAGACCAGCCTGCGCATCCGTGCAGTCTGGTCAGGATCAATGCTGTTCACTTTCAAACCCTATTGGAATTAGAGAAACTGTTAGCGAACAGCACGGATCCTGACCAGACTGAGCAGATGAACAGGCTGGTCTGGATCCATGCTGGTCGCAAACGCACTATGTTGGTTTTCTCATGGCGTGGCTTATTTCTGAACTTTCACAGGTTGTCGATGTGAGTTTCTACATCAGCTTGATGTACCATGGCAGTATTAATCACATAGTTTATTGTTAATTGTTAATAAACATTTAAAAACAGCAGCGACCCTAAGGAGGCTACATACATTGGGAAACATATTACTTTTTGATATTCTACTGACAATATGACAATATTCAAATCAAGGAAGTTATTATGAATTGAAATTAAGGTATTAGACCCCTAATAGTAATGTTTAAAAAATGGAATTTGGGGAAGTTGTATGCAGCAAGAGAAGGCCTGAGTGATTACTATAGTAGATTACTACGCATCTGAACTCAAAACCATGTTTTATTTGCCAACAAAGCACGCAAAACTAAAATCTATTTCCTAAATAAAACGTACATTTCTAACTGAGATATATCTCTATATAATGGGTCTTTATAATTTTCTTCAACATATTAATTATCTCTGACAGAAACTAGAATGTGTCTGTAGGACACAGGGTGTGCCCCCCATTGGTACATTTGTCACAAATAAGGGGCAATAATTCAAATGTTTGCAGTGTTAATGGGATTTAGCCTAAAACAAACATTTTATGAAAAGGATTCGTTATTCTAGCTACGAGCATCGCAAACAAAAAATCCACTATTTTGGCTATTTCAAGGGCCATAACTCTGTAATAAGCGCAAAGGTTCTCAAGATAAATGCCAAGTGTGAAAGGTCACATCATGATAAAGACTCAAGCAAGGTTTCATGAATTTACATTAAATACTTTTTGAGCTAGGCACATAATTAGGTGAAAATGTGCATTTTTTTACTATTTCAGGGGCCATAACTTTAAAAATAGGGGGTGGAGTCGGCCAAAAAACAAAAGGTGTGCAAGTTTATATCATTGATAAAGACTTATGCAAGTTTTCAACCATTTATATTAAATACTTTTTGAGCTAGGTGCGTCAAAAGGTGAAAATGTGCATTTTTGACTATTTTAGGGGCCATAACTCTGAAAATAGGGGGCGGAGCCAGACAAAAAATAGGAGGTGCACAGGTTCATATCATGACAAGGACTCAAACAAGGTTCAATCGATTTATATGAAATACTTTTTGAGCTATGCACGTCACAAGGTGAAAATGTGCATTTTTGACTATTTCAGGGGCCATAACTGTGAAAATAGGGGGCAGACCAGGTGCGCAATTTCATATCATGATTAAGACTCATTCAAGGTTTCATGAATCTATATCAAATACTTTTTGAGCTAGGCGTGTCACAAGGTGAAAATGTGCATTTTTGACCATTTCAGGGGCCATAACTCTAAAAATAGGGGGCGGAGCCAGATGAAAAATAGGAGGTGGGCAAGTTCGTATCATGATAAAGACTCATACAAGGTTCAATCGATTTATATGAAATACTTTTTGAGCTATGCACGTCACAAGGTGAAAATGTGCATTTTTGACTATTTCAGGGGCCATAACTGTGAAAATAGGGGGCAGACCAGGTGCGCAATTTCATATCATGATTAAGACTCATTCAAGGTTTCATGAATCTATATCAAATACTTTTTGAGCTAGGCGTGTCACAAGGTGAAAATGTGCATTTTTTACTATTTCAGGGGCCATAACTCTAAAAATAGGGGGCGGAGCCAGATGAAAAATAGGAGGTGGGCAAGTTCGTATCATGATAAAGACTCATGCAAGGTTTCATCGATTTATATCAAATACTTTTTGAGCTAGGCGCGTCACGAACTTCGGACTGACGCACGGACAAGACCAAATCTATATGCCCCCCACCACTCATGTGGGGCACAAAAATGAAAACTAAAATGTCAAAATATTCACCCTTTTACACAGTATTTAAAGTTTTTTAAAAGTATTTTATTCTTCTAGATTTTTTATTTTCAAACTGAAATTTACATCATATATGATTGGAAGATTATGGATTATAGATCAAAGCAGATTGCTCTAGTTTATTTATTACAATATAGTGTATTGGTGTATAACTATTGGTGTTGTCAACACAATGGCAATTGTGACATATTAACATTTAAACAGATTATCCTGGTTAAGCTATGAGATTAAAAACAAAAATACCCTAAGTCTTAAAAGTTAGACGGTACCAAAAGACATTTAAAATATTACATATAATAGTTAAAAAAACACTATACATGTATATGAGTTTGTTTTTTTCTTCGGAGGGGAGCTGGTAGAGGGATGTCGGACAGCCAGTTTCTGCACTCTTCTAAGGCTATGCACTGGCAATCACTCTAAATCACCAGTATTCTTGGATTCTGCACCAGAATGTAATCTGTTCTCTGAAAGTAAATGACAACTTTCCCCACATTACTCCGAGGTGCATGAGCAATGACATGTCTGTATTTTCAATACTCCTAAGGCCATACCAAATTGATATATCGTTCGTCGGAACTACCGCATCAATAATTTCATTCCCGAGAAAAAAAAAAAAAATTACCCGCCCGCACGTACATAAAAATCTCCGAAAAAATTTTTTTTTCTCGATTACGCGGTCCGGAATAATAAGGGCAAAACAGGTTTTATCGCTGTTTTAATGCGTCAAAGTGATATTGATCGGATTTCATGCGTCCTTAATACATGTAGCTGATGATCCAAACTCAAAAAGTCAGGAATTATGGTGTTGTTCATCATTTGTTTTAAATCTGGAGTGTCTGTGCTAGTGCCACATATGGCCTTCGATGTGCCGGTAGGTAACGAAATAGGCACATTCTACTTTTGTTCAATACAGTGAAAAGAACGAAGCCCGACTTGTAAGACGTGCACGGGGATGCAGTTAAAAATATTTGGAAATATTGTTCAGATATAAAGTTTTCAAACCATATGTTATCAGTTGTTTAATTCAGCATGTTAGATCTAGAGCCCAAAGCTGAGGTCAACTACTATCTTAAAAAAATATTTGTTCACAGATCCTGACCTATCACATTGTCTTGGCCCAAATCTTTTTGAACGTAACTTCTGTAGTACAGCAGTCAGATATTCTATCAAAACGCATTTAGTCAATTTAAAAATTGTTTAGCTTTTCAAATAAGTAGTGTTGATATGAAAATAATTTCTAACAAAACTGTCCTTTTGTAACCCCAGTTTTGCCTGTTTGTACACATGACGCCAGGATATATTTAAAATTGGCTGTAAATTGATTGAACAAAAGAAACTGAAAAAAACAGACTTCCCCAACTCTAAATTTCTAGTTCAGTCAAAGCACAACAGACAACACTTTTAAGGGTGGCCATATTGGGATCATTCTTTGTCCGTCTGTTATTATTTTTGCCTGAAATGAATCTCTACCACAAAAGCTTAAGCTAGCCTGATCATGATCTGTTAAGAAATTATTCCAAAGGGATTCGAGCAATGTCGAAGCATCTGTATGCCCAACTCAGTTTGGTCTCACTGGTCAAGTGGTTTATTACTTCCCCTCACCTCTATGGGTTGGGGTTCCACTAGGGGCACAAATTTGTTCATGTGTCAAAGCCATCTAACTGTGTTTCAGAAGAAATGTTATTCCACACAATCATTTGCCTGTTTTGTCTTAGATATTCCTCTCATCCTGTGCCATTAAATAGGCACGTCTTCAGATGAATGTAGAAAAATCAAAATTAAAAATAAGACACTCATTCCTTAGTAATTAAAATTACAAAATAAAAAAAATAAAGTGATTCAGTGAGTTATGGCAAGAATTTATTTGCAAAATCATTCATGTAGTCTTTAAAACATATAGAAAAGCTATATACTGTGTTACCCACACTGTAAATGTTTGATTTCTGTGTTCTTTCTAAAGAAATGTTAACTTTATATATAATCATAACCGCCTCCTCAAGGGTTCAAGCTGGGAAAAAAAAAATAAAAAAAGCCCGCTCGCTCCATGTAAAATCTACCCGCCTCTGAAAAAATCAAAATTGAGAAAAAAAAATAAAATAAAAATTTCGCTCGCCCGCTCCTATTTTTTTTGAAAATTTTCCGAAGAACTATTAATCAATTTGGTATGGCCTAAAACATTCAAAATTTATTCAAGATACGGAAAAGGAATACTGGTGGGTCGCCTGAAATATGGGAAAAACTTGTTCAATGGCTGACTATCAAAGGAAAAACAACCTCTGCAATATTTAACTTCAACATTACCTCCTTTATTCAAATGACATTAACTTGTCAAAGGGAAATAACACACATAAAATGTTCCTGCGTTTATGACCATTACCATATCATTGATGACCATGTTTGAACCACGGCCGACAATGAAATGGATATGTTTTGTCAATCATAAAAATCAATGGTAATGAAATGTCAATGTTGCAACTATGATTTGACCATGTCCACAACATCATGTTTTAGACATGGCCAGATTATATAGTCAAATTAAAGCCATTTCAGGCAAATGGTTACAGGCAAATGGTTAAAGACATGACATGGCTTCAATTTGACCATAATCTGGCCATGTCTAAAACATAGTTTGACCAGGTATGTCAAATGGAACATTGTCAAATCATAGCTATAACAGACACGTCATACCCGTGATATGACTATGAATTGTCCATGATATTGCTGAAATGATCTGGAACTGATCTGAACATGTTCAAATTATTGCTGGATCACTCTCAGATGACACGTTCATATCATTGTCAGATCATAATTTCTTGTGACTATATGTTCCAACTTTGATGACTGTGGTAATGTTCCATTTGCGATTCCTGGTCAAACCGTGTTTCAACCATGCTCATAATGTATCTATATCATAGCCGAAACCTGGTCATTTACCATGGTTTTACCATTTTTTTAACCATGGTTATACCACGGTTTGTCCATGAATTTTTCCACAGGGGTCTTCCTTTCATAACAGCAACAAACTTCCAAACCTACCAAATATCTAAAATTAAGAAATTCAAGACAATATTTCAGATTCCATATATTAAGGTATAAAGTGAGAAAAAATCAGTATGACCTAGCATTGTTGAAACATTCCTTGATTACATACAGCAAAATTGAAATGCTGAGTTCAACACAAATGAGCTTTTCCTTCCTATTTTTAGGTATAGAAATAATTTGTTAGTGAGCCATTATTATCTAATGGTTTACCATATAAACAAACGTAGAGGTTTATCTGATAATTAAATCTAGAACGCAGTCTACCTTACTACTTCGTACCTACGCATGAATCGGTACTTACTTTACGAAAATTCTCTATGCCTATGCCTTTATTTTGACACGTTCAGAATTATTTTGAGGGTCATTTGAAAATCAGTGTGCTAAAACGCACAAAATTGTGTGTCAAGGAATAATCAGTACAAATATAGCCCATAAATTGTAAAGGGAAGAAGAGTTATTGAACTTTGCAGATCACAGATTTGTGAAAAAGTAAGAGTTACAGAACTTGTCAGATCATCATAGTGAGTAAATGTGAAAAGTTCTTACCTATAGCTAATCAAACCATTATAATACAATGTCATGTAATAGTGAAAACTGGACAACTTGATTTTACTGACAAACAGAAACTGCCAATATCATTATAATGAAAAATGTCTTCAAGTGGAAGTCATCTTACCTTATATATATATATATATATATATAATACTTACAGAAATGGTAAATCATTTTTTATCATATACCTGCAATGACTGTCATTGGAATATAACACAATGGAATTTCATGTAACATTGAAATTTTATCAAACAGTCACTGGTTGGTTTGCAGAATTTGTAAACAATAAAAATTCTGTCAATGATTACCTGATGGACCATCCTTTCATAATTTGCTGATGCACTATGAATATTAATATTTAGTAGGGAAAATTTGGCCAATCCTACTAAGGTACAAGTGCTAAATTTTGCATGAACTTTGGCCAATCCTGAGTTACAAGTGCTAAATTTTGCATGAACTTTGGCCAATCCTTCTGTCAGTTACAAGTGCTAAATTTTGCGTGAACTTTGGCCAATGCTACTGTCAGTTACAAGTGCTAAATTTTGCATGAACTTTGGCCAATGCTACTGTCAGTTACAAGTGCTAAATTTTGCATGAACTTTGGCCAATGCTACTGTCAGTTACAAGTGCTAAATTTTGCATGAACTTTGGCCAATGCTACTGTCAGTTACAAGTGCTAAATTTTGCATGAACTTTGGCCAATCCTTCTGAGTTACAAGTCCTAAATTTTGCATGAACTTTTCTGCATAACACAATAATTGCAGACATTATATTTTATGTTTCCATTAATAGTTTTATTAATAATATGCCTCCAGGAAAGATTTACCAAACTAGATGTGTGTCCATAGGACAATGAGGCCCCAAGGCTTGTCAATCTGTGCATATTTTTAACTAAGACAAGGCCTTACCTCTGGTCTGGGAGTGTGAAATCCCAATTAAAATGCCAGGTTCACAACTTCACATGCTGAATAATACTCCTTTGAGATTTACTCATGCTAGATAAAATACTTTTTGAGATATGAACGTTACAGATGGACAGAGGGACAGATGGATGCAGCACCATGGCAAATCTAAGCGCCCCCAAAAATGTTATTAAGGGCACAAAAAAACTGATGGAGAAAAAGAAGGGACTGATGTGCATGATTAACCAATACAGCCTCAATCACCTTGTATCTGCATGTATAATAATAATTTCATAGTATTCATTTAGTATTAACTAAATACATGTAAGTATGCATTAGTATCAAGACAGCAAAAACTATACATAAATAGATTTGTACTTTGATGATTAAAAAATACGTTATATAACAATCAAATAACCAACCTTCACAGTACTTGATGGTATACTACAAAAGTGCAGTACGCGACTACGTCGTATCTTCATTTTTATTTTTTCTATCAAATTAAACTTTTCGGACATCTGGTCTTTTGAAATCAATTTTTTTTTTCAGTTTCCTTGGATTCTTAAATCAATGAAAAAACTAGAAATTCTATTTATACACTGTTGTGTTAAAGTCTTTAAAACAAAAATTCGATTTAAAAATGTTATGTAATTTCTACACTATCAAAAATCCATACTAAACATTTTAATTACGCTTTTTACTAAAAGTAAATTCCAATGAAGTATACATTTTTTCCACAACAATGATATTCAGTTTTTACAAGCACACCAAAAATCAGTCATCAATAAGAAGGAAAACTGCAAAAATGTTTTATCACTGTACAATACAATAGATGTTTGTCGCAAAGCCCAGTGGCACATAGACAGCAATTCCAATATATATTACGATGACAAACTGTCATTTCAATCTTACCTGATACAGATAAAAGACATTGGGACCTAATATACAACACTTTGGCATGTAGGCAATGAGTCTATAACACTTGTTTTTTCATGTTGTATTATTCCTTGGGACAGGGCTTTTCATCCTTATTATAACAGAGGCCAATATTCGGCCACTTCCCAACTGAAAATAATGTCATTTTTTCCCAAATGTGGCAGAGGAACTTCCCAAAATGTAAACATTTTTTTTTTTAGTAATTATATTATTTCACAAATAGGAAGCAATGAGCTCATTAATCTTATAATGATTAGGAAACCACCAAATTGTGTCGATCCTCTGTTACATACCTCCTTTGCAGAAAGAAAAAAGGCCCTGTTCCAATAAAATGCTCTTTTCCCAAAATGAGCAAATTATTGCGTATGAATTCCCAATTTGAAGGCTAGGGCCTCTTCCCAATTTCCTGATGAAAAGCCTGTGTAGGATTCTGCAGATATAAGAAGAAATATACATGTGTTTCAACTTTGAAGAACCTCATCAAAAAGACCTTGACCCTATGGCATCTAAATGGCTCTTCTCTCAAGGTTTAGCAGTATCACAAAACAACAGGAATTTTTAGTAAACCAACAGCATCTTGACCATGCATGTGATAAGTTCAGAATCCCAAAACTGGAGGTTTGCTTTTTTTCAGCTGGAGTCTGGGTCTCATGCAAAATTGGAGGTTTTTTATCGACACAAATTAAGCGTGCGAATGCAAAACTTAAGAGACAAAATCCAAAATTTTTATGTTATTTTCTATTCTACTTTTATATAACTTCAAAAACCTAAACTAATATAATATATTGTATTTTAACAACTTTTAACAAGTAGCACATTAATTTTCAAGTTATACTTGTAGACATTCAAATGAATTCAAATTTAAGGTATCTCCTAGTGAAATTTAGAGAATTTATTTTTCAAGATTTTCTTTCTAGGTGGCTCTTTCTAAAAAGAAAAAACTTTTGTATACACTCCACTTACCTAGAAGGTTTTCACCACAATTACATCTATATTGTCCAAAAAGTAGACTATGTGTGTTTGGGTGAAAAAATCCGGTCGCGAAAATACGTGACATGATTTTGACAATATAAGAAGTTAAGAACTAATATATCTGTCAACAAGGATTTGGTACTTATCATATTATATAAATAAACGTTGATGTATATTATGTGTTTTGGGAGGTTTTTATGTACAAAACATGGCAGAATTATAATCTTTATTTTTACCGAGGTGCAGACGACAGTCAAGTTCAAAAAATAGTAACGGGTTGGTTTTTCCAACAATTATGTGATCTTATTACCAAACAAAACTTTTCTTTGAATAATCAAAAATTCATTTCAGCTGCGAATTATTTCTTAGGACTTTGTTTGTTTGTTTGTTTAATTCGATATTGACAACATGGCTACAATGACATAAGCAATAAAAAGAAAATTTAAGATACGCAGGTGTAATATTTCACTTTTGCTTCAAATTGGTAAACAAGAGGGCCATGAAGGCCCTGTATCGCTCACCTGACCTATTGACCTAAAGATCATCAAGATTAGCATTCTGACCAAGTTTCATTAAGATATGGTCATAAATGTGGCATCTAAAGTGTTAACTAGCTTTTCCTTTGATTTGACCCGGTGACCTAGTTTTTTACCTCACATGACCCAGATTCGAACTTGACATAAAGATCATCAAGATTAACATTCTGACTAAGTTTCATGAAGATACAGTCATAAATATGGCCTCTAGACTGTTAATTAACAAGCTTTTCCTTTGATTTGACCCGGTGACCTAGATTTTGACCCTGCATGACCCAGATTCGAACTTGACCTAAAGATCACCAAGATTAACATTCTGACCAAGTTTCATGAAGATACATTCATAAATGTGGCCTCTAGTGTGTCAATTTAACAAGCTTTTCCTTTGATTTGACTTAGTGACCTAGTCTTTTATCCCACCTGACCTAGATTTGAACATGAACTATAGATCATCAAGATTAACATTCTGACTTAGTTTCATTAAGATAAGGTCATACATGTGGCCTCTACAGTGTTAACTAGCTTTTCCTTTGATCTGACCTGTAGACCTAGTTTTTGACTCTACATGACCCAGATTAAAACTGGACCTTGAGATCATCAAGATTAACATTCTGACCAAGAGGGCCATGAAGGCCCTGTATCGCTCACCTGACCTATTGACCTAAAGATCATCAAGATTAGCATTCTGACCAAGTTTCATTAAGATATGATCAAAAATGTGGCCTCTAAAGTGTTAACTAGCTTTTTCTTTGATTTGACCTGGTGACCTAGTTTTTTACCCCACATGACTCAGATTCAAAATCGACCTAAAAATCATAAAGATTAACATTCTGACCAAGTTTCATGAAGATACAGTCATAAATGTGGCCTCTAGACTGTAAACAAGCTTTCCTTTAATTTGACCCGGTGTAACAGCCCAGTTTTTCCCCCAGTCAGTTCTTTCCCCGGGGAAAAAACTGACTAGTCAATTCTTTCCCCCGGGGAAAAAACTGACTAGTCAGTTTCTTCTCCCCCTAGTCAGTTTTTTCCCCCCTTGGAATAAGTTTTCTGATAGGGAAAGAAACTGACTAGGGAAAAATTACTAGTCAGTTCTTTCCCCCTAGTCAAGTTTTCCCTTCAAACGTGCAACTATTCTGCAAAGCTTTTGCAAATATACACTACGCACACAGAATGCAAATACTTTTCAAACAATTTACGATTCGTAGCTGAAACTTCAGCAAATAAATCGCAAAGTGATAGCAAAGTAATCGCAAAGTGATAGCAAAGTATTTGCAACTTGCATGCAAATAATATGCAAAGTATTCGCAAATATATAACAAATAGCAAAAAAAATGAATTTCTGAGGTTCAAAGAAAAGGACTTTGTTTAATATCTGAAAAACAGATGTAAATTCACAAAACCATTTGCAGTTTAAATAACCATTAAAAGTCAATCATTGTAGTGATCATTCAGTAACAATAACTAAAATCATGTAATAATGTAAGTTTCAACAATTGCTTCAGTAAAAAGTGTTTTATATAACTATCATTGATTAACATTACCTTTCCACATGCTGCAATATTCTCTGATTCTTGGAAGTCTTATTGCTTAACAACATGGTATTGCATGATCCTTATTCAACAAAGTTTATATATCCAGAAAAAACAATTAGAATATTATAATCTGTTTAACACAAGTTTGCATCACCAAAATATTTCTACTAACTGATGTGTAAACATTTCCTCACAATATTTTCAAAAATCCTGCCATCTGAATATAGACCAATCAGAAAACAGAATGGTTAATTACTTCCTGTACCTAGAGTCTACCAGGAATGTTAACTATTTGCAAATGCTTTGCTCTTTCATTTGTGTACAAAGTGTTTATTTGCAATACCTTTGCTAACTAAATGAGCTAAGTGTCTGTTTGCAGATGCTTTGCTGTCAGCTAATTTAATAAAGTATTTGTTTGCAAAACCTTTGCAGTCTGTAATTTATCTAAGTGTTTATTTGCAAACCCTTTGCTTCAGTGTGATACGTTTTGCAGAAAGTCTGATGCAAATACTTTGCAATCACTTGGAATATAGTTTCTGAGAAAACAAATATTTAAAATATATTCTGCAAATACATGACAAAGGGTTAAATGTGTACGGGCAGTACCTGACCTGTCAGGTGGGGGAAGAAATTGGCAGTTCGGTTCTTTCCCCCCCCCTAGCCAGTACTTGACCTGTCGGGTAGGGAGAAGAAATTGACCGCTCAGTTCTTTCCCTCTTAGCATATACTTGACCTATCAGGTGGGGGAAGAAATTGACCAGTCAGTTCTTTCCCCCCTAGCATATATTTCACCTATCAGATGGGGGAAGAAATTGACTAGTCAGTTCTTTCCCCCCTTGCATATACTTGACCTATCAGGCGGGGGATGAAATTGACCAGTCAGTTCTTTCACCCCCCCCCCCCCCCCCCCCCCCCCCAAAGCCAGTACTTGACCTGTCGGGTGGGAGAAGAAATTGACTAGTCAGTTCTTTCCCCCTTTGCATATACTTGACCTATCAGGTGGGGGAAGAAAATGACTAGTCAGTTCTTTCCCACCTACATTTGTAGCATATACCTGATCTATCAGGTTGGGGAAAAAATTGACCGGTCAGTTCTTTCTCCGCTAGCATTATACTTGAACTGTCAGGTGGGGGAAGAAATTGACTAGTCAGTTCTTTCCCCACCAAGCCAGTACTTGACCTGTCAGGTGGGGGAAGAAATTGACCAGTCAGTTCTTTCCCCCCTAGCCAGTGCTTGACCTGTCAGGGAGGGGGAGAAATTGACTAGTCAGTTCTTTCCCCCCTAGCCAGTACTTGACCTGTCCGGTGGGGGAAGAAATTGACTAGTCAGTTCTTTTCCCCCTAGCCAGTACTTGACCTATCAGGTGGGGGAAGAAATTGACTAGTCAGTTCTTTCCGCCCTATATATAGTTAGTACTTGACCTGTGGTGTGGGGAGAAGAAATTGACCGGTCAGTTCTTTCCCCCCTTGCATATACTTGACCTGTCGGGTGGGGAGAAGAAATTGACCGGTCAGTTCTTTCCCCCCTTGCATATACTTGACCTATCGGGTGGGGGAAGAAATTGACCGGTCAGTTCTTTCCCCTCTAGCATTATACTTGAACTGTCAGGTGGGGGAAGAAATTGACTAGTCAGTTCTTTCCCCACCAAGCCAGTACTTGACCTGTCAGGTGGGGGAAGAAATTGACCAGTCAGTTCTTTCCCCCCTAGCCAGTGCTTGACCTGTCAGGGAGGGGGAGAAATTGACTAGTCAGTTCTTTCCCCCCCTAGCCAGTACTTGACCTGTCCGGTGGGGGAAGAAATTGACTAGTCAGTTCTTTTCCCCCTAGCCAGTACTTGACCTATCAGGTGGGGGAAGAAATTGACTAGTCAGTTCTTTCCGCCCTATATATAGTTAGTACTTGACCTGTGGTGTGGGGAGAAGAAATTGACCAGTCAGTTCTTTCCCCCCTTGCATATACTTGACCTGTCGGGTGGGGAGAAGAAATTGACCGGTCAGTTCTTTCCCCCCTTGCATATACTTGACCTATCGGGTGGGGGAAGAAATTGACCGGTCAGTTCTTTCCCCTCTAGCATTATACTTGAACTGTCAGGTGGGGGAAGAAATTGACTAGTCAGTTCTTTCCCCACCAAGCCAGTACTTGACCTGTCAGGTGGGGGAAGAAATTGACCAGTCAGTTCTTTCCCCCCTAGCCAGTGCTTGACCTGTCAGGGAGGGGGAGAAATTGACTAGTCAGTTCTTTCCCCCCTAGCCAGTACTTGACCTGTCCGGTGGGGGAAGAAATTGACTAGTCAGTTCTTTTCCCCCTAGCCAGTACTTGACCTATCAGGTGGGGGAAGAAATTGACTAGTCAGTTCTTTCCGCCCTATATATAGTTAGTACTTGACCTGTGGTGTGGGGAGAAGAAATTGACCAGTCAGTTCTTTCCCCCCTTGCATATACTTGACCTGTCGGGTGGGGAGAAGAAATTGACCGGTCAGTTCTTTCCCCCCTTGCATATACTTGACCTATCGGGTGGGGGAAGAAATTGACCGGTATTATATTTCACCTATCAGGTTGGGGAAGAAACTGACTAGTCAGTTCTTTCCCCCCTTGCATATACTTGACCTATCAGGTGGGGAAGAAATTGACCGGTCAGTTCTTTCCCCCCCTAGCCAGTACTTGACCTGTCCGGTGGGGAAAAGAAATTGACTAGTCAGTTCTTTCCCCCCTAGCCAGTACTTGACCTATCAGGTGGGGGAAGAAATTGACTAGTCAGTTCTTTCCCCCCTATATATAGTTAGTACTTGACCTGTGGTGTGGGGAGAAGAAATTGACCGGTCAGTTCTTTCCCCCCTAGCCAGTACTTGACCTGTCGGGTCGGGAGAACAAATTGACTGGTCAGTTCTTTCCCCACTTGCATATACTTCACCTGTCAGGTGGGGAGAAGAAATTGACCGGTCAGTTCTTTCCCCCCTTGCATATACTTGACCTATCAGGTGGGGGAAGAAATTGACCAGTCCGTTCTTTCCCCCCCTAGCATATATTTCACCTATCAGGTGAGGGAAGAAATTGACTAGTCAGTTCTTTCCCCCCTTGCATATACTTGACCTATCAGGTGGAGGAAGAAATTGACCGGTCATTTCTTCCCCCACCCTAGCCAGTACTTTACCTGTCGGGTGGGGAGAAGAAATTGACTAGTCAGTTCTTTCCCCCCTTGCATATACTTCACCTGTCGGGTGGGGAGAAGAAATTGACTAGTCAGTTCTTTCCCCCCTTGCATATATTTGACCTATCAGGTGGGGGAAGAAATTGACTAGTCAGTTCTTTCCGCCCTATATATAGTTAGTACTTGACCAGTGGTGTGGGGAGAAGAAACTGACCAGTCAGTTCTTCCCCCCCTTGCATATGCTTGACCTATCAGGTGGAGGAAGAAATTGACCAGTCAGTTCTTTCCCCCCTTAACCAGTACTTGATCTGTCCGGTGGGGAGAAGAAATTGACTAGTCAGTTCTTTCCCCCCAACTGACTAGTCAATTTCTTCCCCCACCTGATAGGTCAAGCACTGGCTAGGGGGGAAAGAACTGACTGGTCAATTTCTTCCCCCACCTGAAAGGTCAAGTTCTGGCTAGGGGGGAAAAGAACTGACCGGTCAATTTCTTCCCACACCTGACAAGTCAAGTACTGGCTAGAGGGGAAAGAACTGACTAGTCAATTTTTTCCCCCTACCTGACAAGTCAAGCACTGGCTAGGGGGGAAAGAACTGACTGGTCAATTTCTTCCCCCACCTGACAGGTCAAGTACTGTCTAGAGGGGAAAGAACTGACTAGTCAATTTCTTCCCCCACCTGACAGGTCAAGCACTGGCTAGGGGGGAAAGAACTGACTGGTCAATTTCTTCCCCCACCTGACAGGTCAAGCACTGGCTAGGGGGGAAAGAACTGACTAGTCAATTTCTTCTCCTCAACCAACAGGTCAAGAACTGGCTAGAGGGGAAAGAACTGATTGGTCAATTTCTTCCCCCACCTGACAAAACAAGTACTGGCTAGAGGGGAAAGAACTGACTGGTCAATTTCTTCCCCCACCTGACAGGTCAAGTACTGGCTAGGGGGGAAATAACTAACTTGTCTATTTTTTCCCCTCCTGATAGGTCAAGTACTAGCTAGGGGGAAAGAACTGACTGGTCAAATTCATTTCCCCACCCGACAGGTCAAGTACTGGCTAGGGGGGAAAGAACTGACTGGTTAATTTCTTCCCCCCCAATGACAGGTGAAGTACTTGCTTGGGGGGGGGGGGGGGAAAGAACTGACCAGTCAATTTCTTCTCCCACCAAACAGAGCAAGTATTGGCTAGTGGGGAAAGAACTGACCGGTCAATTTCTTCTCCCCACCTGATAAGTCAAGTACTGGCTAGGGGGGAAAGAACTGACCAGACATTTTCTTCGCCCACCTAACAGAGCAAGTACTGGCTAGAGGGGGAAGAAACGGTCAGTTCTTTCTAGCAAGTACTGACTAGAAGGGAAAGAACTGACCAGTAAATTTCTTCCCCCACCTGACAGGTCAAGTATATGATAGGGGGAAAGAACTGACTGGTCAATTTCTTCCCACTTAACAGAGCAAGTACTGGCTAGGGGGGAAAGAACTGACCGGTCAATTTCTTCCCCCACCTGACAAAGCAAGTATTGGCTAGTGGGGAAAGAACTGACTGGTCAATTTCATTCCCCCACCTGACAGGTCAAGTACTGGCTAGGGGGGAAAGAACTGACCGGTCAATTTCTTCCCCCACCTATCAGGGCAAGTACAGGCTAGGGGGAAAAGAACTGATTGGTCAATTTACTTCCCCCACCTTACTGGTCAAGTACTGGCTACGTGGGAAAAGAACTGACCAGCAGTAATTTCCTTACCTTAGAAGAAATTGAAACAGGAAAAAGGCAAATAAAAAAATACAATAGAAACTATAATAAGTTCATTTAAAAACATTTCTTTAATTTACACAAAATATGAAACATATTTCTTATTTTATATGAAATTTAAATGAAAACAAACTATCGGAAATGAAAAACAAGGCTAGTTAAGAATAACAAAGAATAACCAGTTCCAATTCACTAGCAGGGGAAATAATTGACTAGCCAGGAAAATTGATGAGGGGGGAAAGAATTGACTAGTTAGTTTTTTCCCCCCATAAGAATGATCAAGAGTAACCAGTTGTGACTGGGGGGAAAAAATTGACTGGGGGGGGGGGGGAAACTGACTAGTCAATTCTTTCCCCCAGGGAAGAAACTAACTAGTCAGTTTTTTCCCTGGGGAAAGATCTGACTGGGGAAAAAACTGACCGTTACACCGGCGACCTAGATTTTTGACTCCACACGGCCCAGATTCAAACTTGACCTAAAAATCATCAAGATTAACATTCTGACCAAGTTTCATGAAGATACAGTCATAAATGTGGCCTCTAGAGTGTTAACAAGCTTTTCCTTTGATTTGACCTAGTGACCTAGTTTTTTAATCCACTTGACCTAGATTTGAACATGAACTATAGATCATCAAGATTAACGTTCTGACTTAGTTTCATTAAGATAAGGTCAAACATGTGGCCTCTACAGTGTTAACTAGCTTTTCCTTTGATTTGACCTGGTGACCTAGTTTTTGATCCCATATAACCCAGATTCAAACTGGACCTTGAGATTATCAAGATTAACATTCTGATTAGGTTTCATGAAGATACCGTCATAAATGTGGCCTCTACAGTGTTAACAAGCTTTTCCTTTGATTTGACCTAATGACCTAGTTTTTGACCCCAGATAACCCAATATCAAATATGTCCAAGATTTTATTGAGGGTAACATTCTGACCAAGTTTCATTAAGATTGGGCCAAACTTGTGACCTCTAGAGTGTTAACAAGCTTTTCCTTTGGTTTGACCTGGTGACCTAGTTTTTGACCCCAGATGACCCAATATCAAACTCATCCAAGATTTAATTGAGAGTAACATTCTGACCAAGTTTCATTAAGATTGGGCTAAAATTGTGACCTCTAGACTGTTAACAGTCAAATTGTTGACGACAACGGATGGACAGATGACGGACGACAGACACAGGGCGATCACAAAAGCTCACCTTTGAGCATTTCATTCTCAGGTGAGCTAAAAATGGAGCCCAATTGGTATTGAGACATGTGGAGAAAGGCCTGTCTAATCCCTTATCAAAACAAACTTATACTTAAAATATTCTAAAGGAGTTGTCCCCCTTTAAAACAGGATGCCATTTGTAAAGAAATAAATGTAAACAATAATTGTCAAAAGCGATGTTTTACCTAGTTATGTCGAGTTTAAACACTGGTACATTGTTGCAAATGCATCAAAACGAAGCCAATTTGTCACAGCTTTTTAAAAATGGTGAGTTTTAAAAGGCGCTAAATTAGAACTGCCCTTCATGCAGCCCCTTTCCTCAATTCAATACATATATGAGTAAATTGACAATGGTTTTGTAGAATAATATAAATGTTTTATACGCTGTTAAATTTTCATGTAACACAATGCTTTCTTCTTATGATTTGATGATGTTCGAACTTGTTTCACTGAAACAATAATTCTTAAGATAGTCAAAATAATCTGACTTCAGATTGTTTTATATTTGTGATGTGCAATCTAAACGTCAAAACTTTGAAGGACCAAAATAATGGTGGATAAATCAAAGTACACAGTCATGTAAAGTTATTGGTTTTATTGCTTGCGCATATTGGTGTGTAGACACGGTAAGCGTTAATCGTGTACAGTACATACATAGGTTTAAATCACCAGAAAATTCGTAATTTTGGATATTATTTGATAATTTTTATTTAAATCAATGAGGAACTGAATCCCCTTTCGATACATGTAAGTTTTATGTGAATTTATGGCCAATTCGTGAAACAAGAGGACCATGATGGTCCTGAATCGCTCACCTGTCCCCACATGAACTGAGTATGACGTCGTTTTTTCTATTATTTGACATAGTGACCTAGTTTTAGAGCTCATGTGACCTAGTTCTGAACCTGACCTAGATATCATCAAGATAAAAATTCTGACCAATTTTCATGAAGATCCATTGAAAAATATGGCCTCTAGAGAGGTCACAAGGTTTTTCTATTATTTGGCATAATGAACTAGTTTCTGAAGGCATGTGACCCAGTTTTGTACCTGAACTAGATATCATCAAGGCGAACATTCTCACCAATTTTCATGAAGATCCATTGAAAAATATGGCCTCTATAGAGGTCACAAGGTTTTTCTATGTTTAGACCTAGTGACCTAGTTTTTGACCGCAGTTGACCCAGTTTCAAACTTGACCTAGATATCATCAAGATGAACATTCAGACCAACTTTCATAAAGATCCCATGAAAAATATGGCCTCTAGAGTGGTCACAAGTTTTTTCTATTATTTGACCTACTGACCTAGTTTTTGACCGCATGTGACCCAGTTTCAATCTTGATCTAGATATTATCAAGATGAACATTCTGACCAATTTTCATGCAGATCCCATGAAAAATCTGGCTTCTACAGAGGTCACAAGGTTTTTCTATTATCTGACCTACTAGCCTAGTTTTTGACTGCACGTAACCCAGTTTCGAACTTACTTAGATATCATCAAGATAGATCCCATGAAAAATATGACCTCTAGGGAGGTCACAAGGTTTTTCTATTATTTGACCTACTGACCTAGTTTTTGAACGCACGTGACCCATTTTCGAACTCGACCTAGATATCATCAAGGTGAACATTCTCACCAATTTTCATGAAGATCGATTGAAAAATACGGCCTCTAGGGAGGTCACAAGGATTTTCTATTTTTAGATCTACCGGCCTAGTTTTGGACCGCAGTTGACCCAGTTTCAAATTTGACCTAGATATCATCAAGATGAACATTCTGACCAATTTTCATGTAGATCCCATGAAAAATATGGCCTCTACAGAGGTCACAAGGTTTTTCTATTATTTGACCTACTGACCTAGTTTTGGACCGGATGTGACCCAGTTTCGAACTTAACCTATATATCATCAAGATAAACATTCTGACCAATTTTCATGCAGATCCCATGAAAAATATGACCTCTAGAGAGGTCACAAGGATTTTCTATTATTTGACCTACTGACCTAGTTTTTGACCGCAATTGACCCAGTTTCAAACTTAACCTAGATATCATAAAGATGAACATTCTGACCAATTTTCATGCAGATCCCATGAAAAATACGGCCTCTACAGAGGTCACAAGGTTTTTCTATTATTTGACCTACTGACCTAGTTTTGGACCGGATGTGACCCAGTTTCAAACTTGACCTAGATATCATCAAGATGAACATTCTGACCAATTTTCATGCAGATCGCATGAAAAATATGACCTCTAGAGAGGTCACAAGGTTTTTCTATTTTTAGACCTACTGACCTAGTTTTTGACCGCAGTTAACCCAGTTTCAAACTTGACCTAGATATCATGAAGATGAACATTCTGACCAATTTTCATGCAGATCCCATGAAAAATACAGCCTCTACAGAGGTCACAAGGTTTTTCTATTATTTGACCTACTGACCTAGTTTTGGACCGGATGTGACCCAGTTTCAAACCTGACCTAGATATCATCAAGGTGAACATTCTGACCAACTTTCATAAAGATCCCATGAAAAATGTGACCTCTAGAGTGGTCACAAGCAAAAGTTTACGCACGGACGGACGGACGACGGACGCTGCGCGATCACAAAAGCTCACCTTGTCACAGGTGAGCTAAAAATCAGCATTTAAACCTATAGCATGTAAAACGTCAGCAGCGATGAAAATTTCATCGGAAATTGCTTCCACTATTTTGGTCTTTCGAGTGTTTGACCCGAGTGAGGATAATGCCCATATGAAAAAAAATATCTCAATATTTCCTAGGATCGCGTCAAATTAGTTGGACTAATTCTTAAGAGACCATTCCATTTTTTAGCAGTCTCTTGGGCGGTCTCTTAACACAATGTCGACTGTAGTACAAAAATCTTGGAAGTTAATTACTACTATTTCTATCCTAAAGAATAATACATGATTTTATGATTTCTGTTGACATATTTTTTAGCCCATTTTTAGATAACTGCAGTGTTAATAGTTCAATAAGCTGACAAAGTACAAATGTAAGCAACGCAACATTACACAATGAAGTTTGTTTTTATTTAATTTGCAAGCAAAACTAAACAAGAGGGCCATGATGGCCCTGTATCGCTCACCTGTTATCATTGCACTTGAGGACAACAAGGTCCTCAGAAAAAATATCTAAGTCCAAAGGACGGGAACAACAAAGGGAAGAAATTTAACCAAAAAGAAAAAACAAATTCTTACAAGGTATAGATTTGTCAAAATACACCTAAAAATTGGAGGTACCATCCATGTTGTACCACAGAAAAGTGGTCTCAGTTTTTCCCTACGGCCAATAATCAAAAAGTTACTAAAAATAAGCTATTTATAGTAATGTAAAAGGGAAGTAATTAAAAAAAATAAAATATTGTAAGTGAACAAAGGAAGGATCTGCCAAATAAATCTGTTGACATAAATGAAATTTCAGATCAGTATCTTCATTAGTTACGGAAATATACCCATTTTAATTAGAAAAAAAGGGAGGTAATTTGACATAAAATCAGTCCATAGTTATCTACCCTGATTGTCTCAGTCCAACTAATAATAATAATGAAATTTCAAAAAAGTCCTATAAGTACTTACTGATATAAATCCATTTTGATTACAATCAGGGGAGGTAATCAGATATAAAATAACTCTGGAACCTACGATTGGATCTGATTTGTCATGGAATCCAAGATTTATTGTTGATGAAGATATTTTGGAAGTTTGGATCAAATAAAACCATAAATGAAGTCTCTATATGGCTGCAAAAGCCAAAATAGCCAATTTTGGACATTTAAGGGGCCATAACCCTGGAACCCATGAAGGAATTTGGCCAGTTGAAGACAGGAAGCAAGATCTTGTGGTGATAAAAGTTGTGTGCAAGTTTGGTTAAAATCAAATCATAAATGAAGCTGCTATTGTGCAGACAAGGTCAAAATAGCTAATTTTGGCCCTTTCAGGGGTCATAACTCTGGAACCCATTATGGGATCTGGCCGGCTCAAGAAAGGAACCAAGATCTTATGGTGACACAAGTTTTGTGCAAGTTTGATTAAATTCAAATCATAAATTAAGCTGCTATTGTGCAGACAAGGTCAAAATAGCTAATTCTGGCCCTTCCAGGGGCCATCACTCTGGAACCCATGATGGAATCTCGCCAGATCAAGAAAGGAACAAAGATCTTATGGTGATACAAGTTGTGTGCAAGTTTGGTTAAAGTAAAATCATAAATGAAGCTGCTATTGCGCAGACAAGGTCAAAATAGCTAATTCTGGCCCTTTCAGGGGCCATAACTCTGGAACCCATAATGGAATCTGGCCAGTTCAACAAAAGAACCAAGATCTTATGGTGATACAAAATTGTGTGCCAGTTTGGTAAAAATCAAATCATAAATAAACCTGCTATTGTGCAGACAAGGTCAAAATAGCTAATTTTGGTCCTTTCAGGGGCCATAACTCTGGAACCCATAATGGGATCTGGCCAGTTTAAGAAAGGAACCGTGATCTTATGGTGATACAAGTTGTGTGCAAGTTTGGTTAAAATAAAATCATAAATGAAACCACTATCGTGCAGACAAGAAATTGTTGACGCACAGACTGACGACGGACGAAGGGTGATCACAAAAGCTCACCTTGTCACTATGTGACAGGTGAGCTAAAAATTAGCTGCACTACAACTTATTCCAGGATATGTCTTAAACCCAGTTACTTCATCTGCACAGATTAAAATGGGGTGTAAAAGTTTTACCTTGGTCAGACAAATCAGAATTATTATCCTTGCTACATTCTTCCAAAATATTGTTTTCAGTGTCATGTGAAAAAGCTCTTACTTTACGATGCTTGAAAAAAAAGAGAAAATTTCAGCTAATATCACAGGATCATTTTTGCAAGTTTCCAACTTGTTACTGACTCTGAATATTCATACAAATGGTGAAAAGAAGTACTGTCTTTGATTTTTTAAAAATCTCAATGTCAGTTTTGGTCACCTTTCCAGATACAAAAAAAACCATTTTAATATGTATGTAAGTTTTCTAGGTAAATGGAGAAAAAAGGAAAACTCATAATTTTCATTTGATCATTACATGTATTTCAGCAACATTCCAACTGTTTTCTGACTTCAGTGTTCAGTATTTTTGCATATGCTGAAACAACAAACTGTCTTAGGAATACATCAGTCTGTAAATGTTTTCATTGTAACCAAAAAACTGGTCTACATGGTTTTTGAAGAACAGGCTGCTGATATAAGACGTAAGTATAAGCTTACCTCTGACACATGTATATTTACAGCTTCTATTGGTGGCAACAGTACAACATTTCCCATTTATTCAGATCTGATTTATAATCTATCCACATTTTATGATCATCCAAAATTTCCTATCAAACTTATGCATAAATCATTCTCTCTGATTTTCGATTTTCATGTAAGTTCATGAGCAAAACATTTCCACATTGTTGTATTCTGCTATATATGTTTTAATTTCCAAAAGCTCTTTATATGAGTCCAATACAGACAATTAACTGCTAAACAGTCAGCAGCATTCACTATTGTTAATATCGGAAAAACATTATAACCAATAAAAAGAAAATTTAAGATCCGCAGGTGTAATATTTCACTTTTCATAACTGATAATGGATTTATTGATCAATGAAAATTTTTGCCGCAGCAAATTATAACATTAATGATAGTCATCATCAGATCAAAGAAATTAATGTAATTTCTAAAATACTACTTTATCCTACAAAAAATGCCATATTTGGTCAAATTGCTATCTCGGTGTACAGCTACTTTGCGGAGGTAGAAATGTTTTGCCAGTCTTGAAATTGATTTCTAATATTATACAGTTACTGCGATGGCGGTGTGGGGTGGGGTTTGAGGGATCCAGTAAATTTTGTGTAACGCAAACACAGTTGAAATGACAAAGGAACTGAATGTTACAAACCTTCTCTTAATATTACTCATTATATTTTCATCTTCTTAGTGTCTTACCATCCTAAGGACTTCTACATCACCAGAGAATTTGTATACATCGGCTCAAGTAGATATATTAAGACTATTGCCCAGCAATTAAAGTCCCCTACTGGAAGGGGCAGTTTTCCAGTCATAAGAACCCCATTTTATATCCATCTAAATAAAAGAACTTGCATATTGCACTGATAGCTAACCAAGTATAAGCCAGGCTTCATGCACATGCACACGGATGTACAGACAGATGGCTGAACTGATGTATAGACAAAGGGACAAAATAAAATGATCTGTATATTCTACATTTTGCCTTCTATGCCTATCTCTTATACTTTTTATGTTATGACAGAATCAGACTTTTGCAACTGGCAGGACAAGGTCAAACATATCCACTTCCTGTTACGGTACAAGGTTTCATGGCTGTAGGTGGAATATTTTTAAGGTATATGCAACACAAACCTTCAAAGGCTTTATGTGTTTTTTTCAAGAAGTCAAGGAAAATAACTAAAAATGGTCAAGCAGGGTCAAAGCCCAAAGAAACACCAGATGAACAACTTTCCATGCTATGTAACAATCTTCGAGGTCCAGTACATTTTGAGGTACTTATGGCCCTTCATGTGTATTCCTGTATCAAGTGCCATAACTCTCAGGTCTTGCAGAGTAAAATAAAAAAAAATATTAAAAAGTCACGTGCACAAATTTACATGCTGAATAATATTCCTACCTGGTGAGAAATAACTTTTAAGATAAATTTAATGTTTTTAACAAATTTATAAGCACTTTATGCGTATTCAAAGACAATAAAGTGCATAATTCAAGAACAATAACTCTTGTCTGGTGGAGTGAAATCCCAAACAGAACACCAGGGGCGCAACTTCATATGCTATATAATAATCCCCTTATAATTTATGACGCTTATTCAAATACTTTTTTAGATACATGAAACACAATGTATGCCTATTACTAGTATTACTCATCTTTTTTACTTAATCAAGGGCCATAATGCTGGTCTGAACAATAAAAATCCTAAACAAAATCCTAGGTGCATTACTTCACATGCGAAATAATATTCTTATTATATTTCATGACCCGAGGTCAAATACCTTTAAAGACATGTATAACATAAATTTTATTGCTTTTCTATTATACATTTTTGACTTAAAGTCAATGACGTAACTCAGGTCTGGCTGAATGAAATCTTTATTAAAACCCCAGATACACAACAAATCACATGCTGAATAATATTCCAGTAATGTTTTATAATCGTAGGTCAAATACTTTCTGAGATACATGCGACACAAACTTTTAGGCCCATTTTATGCATCTTCTTTTACTACATCAAGAGCTATAACTCTGGTCTGGCTGTGTGAGATCCTAATCAAAACACCAGGTGAACAACTTCACATGATGGATAATATTCCTGTCAAGTTTGAGGACAGACAAGTGAAACTCTTAAGAGCCCCCAGCCCCAATACAATAAATGTGCATGTACTCCACAATGACTTAATCTATGTACAAAATTTCATAAAAACATTGTCTTATTTGTATAAAGGGGCCTCAGTGGTTGAGTGGTTAAGGTCCCTAACTTCAAATCACTTGCCCCTCATCAATGTGGGTTCGAGTCTTTCCCAAGGCACTGAATTCTTCCTGATTGTGAGGAAGCTATCCAGCTGGCTTACGGAAGGTTGGTGGTTCTACCTAAGTGCCTGCTCGTGATGAAATAATCACAGAGGGGCACCTGGGGTCTTCCTCCACCATCAAAGCTGGAAAGTCGCCAATGACCTATAATTGTGTCTGTGCGACGTTAAACACAACAAAACAAACAAACTTATTTGTAAGTTATTGAAACACTAGTAGTTAACAACTAACTTTTGCAAAATTTTAACAATTTTATGAATACGATCTAATCAAAATCATTCTACTAAATAAAAAGAATAACCATTTCTTTATCATATTGAAATAATAAGATTTGAAAAATGAAGTTATAAAATTATTTATATCAGCTTTTGAGGCCTGTACTGGTTCCAGAACCAGACTGTCCATTCACAAAGAGCTTTTTTTGTTTGTTATTTTTTGGGTTTAACGCCGTTTTTCAACAGTATTTCAGTCATGTGACAGCAGGCAGATAACCTAACCAGTGTTCCTGGATTCTGTACCTGTACAAACCTGTTCTCCGCAAGTAACTGCCAACTTCCCCACATGAATCAGAGGTGGATGATGAATGTTTTCAGACACAATGTCTTTTATCAAATCGTCAAGGAGAACATACGCCCCGCCCAAGGATCGAACCCACGTTTCCATGGACCGACGCTCTACCTACTGAGCTAAGAGCTAGGCTAGCCGAGCAGACCTGTATCTAAAATAATTTCTCTCTATCTGTCCTGGGGGCTTTATCTCAATCTGTTCCTCTGGTCAGATCGCTCTGAGTCTGTACTAGTAGAGTATGAATTCCGCGCCCCGTGTGGCTGCATTTGCTATATGTAAAGCGCCTTTGAACCTGTTTATCATGAAAAGGGCACTATATAAATCAGGTATAATTATAATAACAATAATTATTTTATAGTAAATGCAATGACCATTAGTTTTTCTCTGTTTTGTTTTTTACTTGTGTTTTAAATACAGTAAAAAAAACGCTCACTCGTGTATCGATGACTCGAGCACCCAAGCTCGCGCGAGCAATTCATGTGGTCCCGGCCGATTTCCTTCTATTTTCTATGTGAAATTACCATGGCTGGGTCGAGCTTCGATAACTTGAACGCTCAGGCATGACATCTGGTCCCTGTGTCAATTTACTCTTTGTTGCTTCTGGCAAGCTCAAGCAGAGGTCTCAAAATTTTTCACACCTCCGGTTGGTTAATTAAAAATGTTCTTACGCCATGAGAATTGCATGGTCTATTCCCCGACTATCTTAAATGTTTGTTTGTCGGTATATTTGATCTGATAATGAGATTAATTATTAATGAAATGTTGAAGAAAAGTTTTATTGATCAAATATTGATCAACTACTGTTTGTTTTCATTAAAGCAAGTATGTTATTACTAATTACATCTATTCTGCACGAACAGAATATAATCATTAGATCTTTACATTTTAATCAGCAGTAACTGTTGTTTGCCTAGTAATAAGGAAAATAATAAAGCCTTTTCATAAAATTGAGGTGATAGTTATGAGATTTTATTTTGGAAAAAAATTGCAATTTCCAGTAAAGTCTTAGTTTCTTCACATGTGCCATTTACAAATTACACTCATTGGTAATACATATTTTGAAAACGTCACAATATTGTGTTATTTTTTCACATCACCGTTTCCTCTGCAAATGGTCCCAATGACAACTGGTAAAAAAAACTTCAATTTTCTTCTTAAGTTGGTCAATGTTTGGGTTGCTCGAAACCACACATAACTCAAGCATTTTGCTCCTCCCCTTGCGACCTCAAGCAAGTGGTGTTTCACTGTAATAATATTTTTTCTCTAACAGGTCTTTCAGGTACAAAGCCATACTTAACACAATGGTCCAGCTAAGAAGCAATTAAAAACATTTGTTAGCTCACAAGTTTGTAACATCAATCCAAATGAAAAGCAGTAGAAATTAAAAACATGACGTCAACTGCATACTGCAGTGACAGGACCATTTTGCTTAATTATGGACCAATTATGAAGGTCAGTATAAATCCTGTTATTGGAGATAAAGGCACAATCAATAATTTGAAATTATTTCTTGCTAGCAGGTGGTATTGTATTAAGATTTCCACTAGAATTTTTACTTTTTCTCTCATTTCCTCTGACCAATATCTATAATTTTTTCATTTTACAAATAGGTAAAATTGGTCTAAAACCCAAAACAAGAGGGCCATAATGACCCTATATTGCTCACCTGTTATTATTGCACTTAAGGACAAGAAAGTCAAACAAGAGCACCGCCTTGCGGGTGCTGACCCTCATCTGACTTTTTTTTGTATAATAGAAATATTGCCCTACCCATGATTTTCTAAGTCTAAAAAAGGCTATCATTCTTGCAAAAAGCAGGATAGAGTTATGTTTCTTGATCTACAGCGTCTGCTTATGATGGTGAAAAACTCTTCCAAGTTTTAAAGCAATAGCTTTGATAGTTTATGAGAAAAGCTGACTTAAACATGATACTCAACCAAGAAAACAGATTTTCTAAGTCCAAAAGGGGCCATAATTCTTGCAAAAAGCAGGATGGAGTTATGTTTCTTGATGTACAGGGTCAGCTTATGATGGTGAACAAGTGTTGCAAGTTTCAAAGCAATAGCTTTGATAGTTTAAGAGAAAAAGTTGACCTAAGCATAAAACTTAACCAAGAAATCTCATATTTTTTTAGTCCAAAAGGGGCCATAATTCTTGCAAAAAGCAGGATGGAGTTATGTTTCTTGATGTACAGGGTCAGCTTATGATGGTGAACAAGTGTTGCAAGTTTCAAAGCAATAGCTTTGATAGTTTAAGAGAAAAAGTTGACCTAAGCATAAAACTTAACCAAGAAATCTCATATTTTTTTAGTCCAAAAGGGGCCATAAATCTTGCAAAAAGCAGGATGGAGTTATGTTTCTTGCTGTAAAGGGCCAGCTTATGATGGTGAACAAGTGTTGCAAGTTTTAAAGCAATAGCTCTAATAGTTATGAGAAAAACTGACCTAAACATAAAACTTAAACAAGAAAACTGATTTTCTAAGTCCAAAAGGGGCAATAATTCTTGCAAAAAGCAGGATGGAGTTATGTTTCTTGATGTACAGAATCAGCTTATGATGGTGAACAAGTGTTGCAAGTTTCAAAGCAATAGCTTTGATAGTTTAGGAGAAAAGTTGACCTAAACATAAAACTTAACCAAGAAATCTGATATTTTCTAAGTACAAAAGGGGCCATAAATCTTGCAAAGAGCAGAATGAAGTTGTGTTTCTTGTTGTACAGGGCCAACTTATGATGGTGAACAAGTGTTGCAAGTTTCAAAGCAATAACTTTGATAGTTTAGGAGAAAAGCTGACCTAAACATAAAACTTAACCAGGCAACACCGACACAGATGCCGATCAAGTGATGACAATAACTCATCATTTTTTTCTCAAAAAATCAGATGAGCTAAAAATCATATTCAAGATCAATCAAAAAAGTTATGAGAAAATATAGTTGAAATTTTCTTTAAGTTACTTCAAATAAAATAATTTTCAAATCAGGCCAGTAGTTTCATACAAGAAATTTTCTGTATAGTCATATGGGAAAATGAGCCCCTCCCCCAGGCAGCCACTTTTTCAATGAATCAAAATTATTTGAAGGAATTTGGTAGAGAGTCACCCAAGAAACATTTGTGTAAAATTATTTTGAAAACGGACCTGCAGTTTCTGACAAAAAGATTTTCAAAGTTCTATAAATAAGCAAAACCCCTTAGAGGTCATGTTTTTCGCTGATTCAAAATTATCTGAAGGAATATAAGTAGAGGGTCACCCAAGGAACACTAGGGGGGATCGTTTTGAGGAGGCTGCGCTTTTGGTGCGTGGCACTCCCTGTTTGATATTTTTCTTTGTTTTTGTGTAAAACTGTTTTGAAATCAGTTTTCTATATAGCCTTAAGTCCAAAGGACAGAAACAACAAAGGGAAGAAATTTAACCAAAAAGAAAAAAAAATCTTAAAAGGTACAGATATGTCAAAATACACCTAAAAATTGGAGGTACCTGATCCATGTTGTACCATAGAAAAGTGGTATCGGTATCGGTTTTTCCCTAAGGCCAATAATCAAAAAGTTACTAAATAAGCTATTTATAGTAACATAAAAGGGAAGTGATTAAAAAAGAAATTATTGTAAGTGAACAAAAGAAGGATCTGCCAAATAAAAAAATGAGCACTGCAATGCAACGCAAATGCAGAGCAATATACACACAAAACAAAGTAATATGACATTTGACCCCTAAGTGTGACCTTGACCTTGAAGTGAGCCATCCAAAACATGCACTCTGCACATCGTTTCGATGAGGTGAACATTTGTGTCAGGTTTCTTTGAAATCCTTCAAGGGGTTCAAGAGTTACAGAGCTGAAGGGAAATTGCTAACCAACAGACAGACAGACAGATGGCCACCGAGGCGATAACATAATACATCCCTTCTGGGGTATAAAAGGAATCGAGATCTTATGGCGATACAAGTAGTGTGCAAGTTTGATTAAAATAAAATCATAAATGAAGCTGCTAATGTGCATACAAGGTCAAAATAGCTAATTCTGTCCCTTTCAGGGGCCATAACTCTGGAACCCATTACGGGATCTGGCCAGTTCAAGAAAGGAACCACCAAGATCTTATGGTGACACAAGTTTTGTGCAAGTTTGATTAAATTCAAATCATAAATGATGCTGCTATTGTGCAGACAAGGTCAAAATAGCTAATTCTGGTCCTATCAGTGGCCATAACTCTGAAACCCATAATGGAAACTGGCCAGTTCAAGAAAGGAACCAAGATCTTGTGGTGATACAAGTTGTGTGCAAGTTGGGTTAAAATCAAATCATAAATGATGCTGCTATTGTGCAGACAAGGTTAAAATAGCTAATTCTGGTCCTATCAGTGGCCATAACTCTGAAATCCGTAATGGAATCTGGCCAATTCAAGAAAGGAACCAAGATCTTGTGGTGATACAAGTTGTGTGCAAGTTGGGTTAAAATCAAATCATAAATGATGCTGCTATTGTAAAGACAAGTTCAAAATAGCTAATTTTGGCCCTTTCAGGGACCATAACTCTGGAACCCATTATGGGATCTAGACAATTCAAGAAAGGAACCAAGATCTTATAGTGATACAAGTTGTGTGCAAGTTTGGTTAAAATAAAATCATAAATGAAGCTGCTACTGTGCAGACAAGGTCAAAATAGCTAATTCTGGCCCTTTCAGGGGCCATAACTCTGGAACCCATGAAGAAATCTGGCCAGTTCAAGAAAGGAACCAAGATCTTATGGTGATACAACTTGTGTGCAAGATTGGTTTAAAATTAAATCATAAATGAAACCAGTATCATGCCGACAAGAAATTGTTGATGCATGCACAATAGCAAATTCTGGCCCTTTAAGGGGCAATAACTCTAGAACACATGAAGGGATCTGGCCAGATTTTGAAAGGAACCGAGACATTATGCCAATACAAGTTTGATCAAAATTGCTTGCAAAATGTGGTGTCTATCGTGTTCACAAGAAATTGTGGACGGATGACGGACGACGGACATAGGTCGATCACAAATGCTCACTCTGTCACTACGTGACAGGTGAGCTAAAAAATTAAAACCTGCCCTGCTCTATCACTGTTTCTCTGAAATGTGTAAATTGTCTGAAGGTAACTGCACCACCAGTGGCCCTCAAACAACAGTATAATTATGTTTAATTATTCAGGATCAGATTTACGTACATCTGAGCCATTGCATGCAATTCTAATAACCTATGGAACTGCATTATTAATGACAACAGTAAATAACAAATAAAGTAGCAAAACAAAATCAACAGTAACTGTAGCAGGAACGAAATTAACAGTAACTGCAGAACAATCTTTCTGAAAAAAAAATGTCTTGATATTACAACCAGAATTACTTTCAGTCCAAACATTTTCATTTATTTTAGATACATAAAACAACATAATTATAACCCCTTAAAAGAACATGTAAATCAGGACTATTTTAATAACACTCAACATAGAGCTTTTATCTATAGGACTGACATCTTTTTGTAGATATACAAAGTCTTTTGAAATCAAGAGATACTGACTAACTTGTTTCCTGTTTTAAACATTTCTAACTGACAATGAAATTTGACCATGTAAAGACTCTCTTGGCCCATCTCTTACAGCCACTGCTACAGAGAAGATGCATTCTTAATTATCATTTAAGCAAGAGTATTATTTGACAGAAAAAGATTGAAAATAGTTACCTTTTTACCGACAACATTAACCATGTTTTCTTTAAATACTCCTTCACCCAATACTCACAGGGTCATGACAATTTTAAAGTTAAATTTGTATAATATTTTAAAGCAGATGACAACTGTCCACATTCATGAGACTACAAAACAGAGAGCATTGTCAACAGTTACTGTTGTTTATTAGAACAAAATTCAAAAGCAGAGGGAATTGTATTAACTGTTAATTGGTACAAAATTCCAAATCGGAGTCATGACAATTTCACTGTTAATTGGTACAAAATTCCAAATCAGAGAGAGGAATAGTCCACAGTCATGAGAATTTCACTGTTAATTGATAAAAATCCAAATCAGAGGAAATTTTCCATAATTTTTTTTTATTATTATTATGTGATCATGAGAATTTCACTGTTAATTTGTACAAAATTCCAAATCACAGGAAATAGTCCACAGTCATGAGAACTTCCCTGTAAAATGGTATAAAATTAAAAAGCAGACGGCAATAACAACAGTCATGAGAAATTAAGTCAATTTGTACAGAGTCAAGAAAATTTCACTGTTGATAGGT
The DNA here is from genome assembly GCF_021730395.1 of Mercenaria mercenaria. Taxonomy (NCBI): domain Eukaryota; kingdom Metazoa; phylum Mollusca; class Bivalvia; order Venerida; family Veneridae; genus Mercenaria; species Mercenaria mercenaria. Next base: position 44,307,817 of record NC_069376.1, on the reverse strand, counting down.
ACAAAATTCCAATGATCAATTATTTAAAATTGAACAGTATAGAGTGGCATTCATAATTTATTAGCAATAATCCCTCTAGCATCGTAAATGAATTATGAGATATGAAACTGTGCAAAGGTCAATTATAAATTGATAACTTCGCCCTTTTAATATTTAAGTTCTGAAACTCTTTACATAGCATTTATAAAAGCACTCAACATTATCAAAAATATCTGTTTTGACCACTTAAAAGCGATCTTGAATGTTTGAACAATGATATTGTATATCAGAAATGCAATAAATCATTGATGTAATTGGATAAATTGACCTATGTCTCTGCCAAAAGTCTTGACAAAAGCAAAGATAATTGATTTCACACCCAAATTGACTGTTGAAAAAAAGATTTTCATCAGTTTGTGAAAGCCCACTCCTACTCTATTTGCAAAACTGTTAAGTTTGAACAGAACTGAAATCATCTTTAATATACTTTAACTGCATTTTTCATTAAATATTTAAATGCAGTTTGAAACATTTAACAATATAATTGTGTAGGTTCTAGAGTTTAAGTGATAAGAGAGACTGGCCCCTGTAGAGGAGTATCATGTAGGGTATTTAAACAACCCTGAAAAGGGTTCAATATTCCCTCTACTGCTCTTCTGAACATTAAGAATGGTGATTAAATTTATTTCCTGTTATTTTTCCATATGATATGGATGTCCTTTCCTGACATATCTTAAAGGAATATGTACAGTCCAGCAATTTCAGGCAGTTCAGTTTTGTTTTGTTTGTGAGAACTTTTAACCCTTAGCCTGCTGGCAGCGATTGGTTTTGCCTTTGCGACCAGTGCAGACCAAGATCAACCTGCACATCCGTGCAGGCTGATCATGGTCTGCACTGTTCGTTATTCAGTTAGTAAATTTTCAGTGAACACCCCTTCGAATAATAAATGGTATTGCTCAAACTGAATGACAGAACAGTCCATTTTAGAAATTTAGCAGGCTAAGGTTTAAATACATACATCTAGATATCATTATTATGAAGTCTTTTCAGGTTTCATATCGGTATAAAAGACTCAAGGTACCAATGTATACCTTATACATAACTGATAAAACTACAGAATTTCTACAAACTTTATTGTTTCATCACCACAAATACACCTCAAGGTAATGCTTGATCTCTTCACAAGACAGTGACAATTTGAAGTCAAATGCATTAGCGTTTGGCAACGAAGCAACTCAGGATAATGCTTGAACCTTTCAGAAGACAGCGACAGTTTTAAGTCAGATGCGTTAGCCTTTGGCAACAATACAACTCAGGATAATGTCGTCTGAAGTCAAACACATTAGCATTTGGCAACGAAGCAACTCAGGATAATGCTTGAACCTTTCAGAAGACAGCGACAGTTTTAAGTCAGATGCGTTAGCCTTTGGCAACAATGCAACTCAGGATAATGTCGCCTGAAGTCAAACACATTAGCATTTGGTAACAATGCAACTCAGGATAATGCTTGAACCTTTCACAAGATAGAGACAGTTTGAAGTCAAAAGCACAAACATTTGGCAACACAAGCTGCCTATATTACAGATACATGTAACGCAAGAAGTTACCTCTAGCAGTATGGGTTGTATAGTGTTGACTATGATAGGGAACTGCAGTGTCTGTACAGGCTGTAGTATTGCCTCGATCTTTGAGTCCAATAGGTCACTCTCACGCGACAACTCTCGCAGTCTCTTCTGTCTGTAATGTAGACAAACCCATGTACTAAGATCTCATAAATTACCATGCTCTCATTGATTCAAAATTTTGAAGTGATGTATAATTATACTAATGAATGTCAAAAAATACATTGATATATATCGACTGATTTTTTTCTGTCTAGTTTACGAAAAACAGAATAAAATGCAATGTATTCTTTTACTACATTAATCTCTCAAGGTACAGAAATAAGTTTGTATAAAGTGCATGTAAGAAAACAAGAGCACCGCCTTGCAGGTGCTGACTCTCATCTGATTTTCTTGTCTCTGTATAATAGAAATATTGACCAACCCATGATTTTCTAAGTCCAAAAGGGACCATAATTCTTGCAAAAAGCAATGCAGAGTTACGGTACTTGCTGTGCAGTGTCAGCTTTTGATGGTGAATAAGTGATGCAAGTTTTAAAGCAATAGCTTTGACTGTAAAGGAGGAAAGTTAACCTAAAAACATAACCAAGAAATCTGATTTTCTAAGTCCGAAAGGGGTCATAATTCTTGCAAAAAGTAGAATGGAGTTATGTTTCTTGATGTACAGAATCAGCTTTTGATGGTGAACAAGTGTTGCAAGTTTTAAAGCAATAGCTTTAATAATTTAGGAGGAAAGTTGATCTAAACATAAAACTTAACCAAGAAATCTGATATTTTCTAAGTCCAAAAGGGGCAATAATTCTTGCAAAAAGCAGGATGGAGTTGTATTTCTTGCTGTACAGAGTCAGCTAATGATGGTGAACAAGTGTTGCAAGTTTTAAAGCAATAGCTTTGATAGTTTTGGAGAAAAGCTGACCTAAACATAAAACTTAACCAGGCAACTCAGACACCAATGCCGATCAAGTGATGACAATAACTCATCTTTTTTTTTTTTTTAAATCAGATGAGCTAAAAAGGAAACAATGTCACTTTTTTATGTACTTGCAATTTCTTTTAAATCTACATAGAAATCAGTTTGTGCTTTTTTCAACTGCACTGGTCAGAGGATGAGAACAATATGCAGTTTAGTTGGGGACACAAACCCAGGACCTTTGCTTACTGGGGGAGTGCTCTACCAATTGAGCTAACCGGCTGCCTGACACATATTCTCCCTCTAAATTGTGACCAAGTCTGTAGTGACATACCCTCCACAAATCAGAATTTCGTTTTCAAATTCCAAACGTACATAATATTGCAAGTGTTGATACTTTAATACTACTGTTTGTAGATCAAATTGCCCTTTCGCCTTTTCTTAAATCGACAGACTTGTACCTTTACGTCACAAAAGAAGCGATGCTGAAGCTATTTTTGGATCTCGTCTATACAGGTAACTCCACCTTTCCGATATGAGTAAAAATACTGAATGAACTTGTTTACATTGGCTGCATCACCGAGAAAGGATGATTTAAATACTCATAAATACTGTTGGAACGGGTGTTTAACCAGATTGTAACAGATGTACCAAATCTAATCTTCATTGAATCTTGCACAATGCACACTACATTTAGGTAGCGTGAATGTGAAAAAAAGACACCCTCTTATACATTACAGGCCTTTTTCTGCCTAAAATTTCAGTACCTTTTGCTGCAGAATTTTCTTTTAAATAATGTATCTCGTGTTTAGTTTTCACTATAATTATAAAATGTGCCTGACTCGAGTTGTTGGATTCGCTTATCATTGATTTAAGGGCATAAGTTCGAATCCCCGGAACCGACCATGACTCTTTAGTTGAAAACAAGTCGGCAATTTCTTATGGAATATGTGAGTGTTAAGACTTATTAATTTGACGCGATTCTAGGAAACAGTTACGAGTTATTTTCTCCCCTCGAAAGAAATTGTCATCGCTAGATTTGGGTTTAAATGCTGATTTTGTTGCGAATATGAGATAGATTCAAATAAAACTTAACGTATCAAAAGGTAGTCCAAATAATTGTACTCAAAGAGTTGAATATCGTTGTTTTATTTACTGGTCAATATCCGCTTTAGGTAGATAACGTAAAATATCAAAATGTAAAATCGGTCTTCCTGAGGTCTCATTATTCAGTGTGTACATACCACGTGGTTTGTGACGTCATTTTCGGGTATTACGGCAAGCAAATTTATAAACAAATCCGTCGATTCAGAACTTAAAAGCACCGTAAGTACTTCATTTTTTCACCGATTTTAATAATTCTTTTACCAGGCTCAAGCCAAGATAGTGGGCTATAAACATAAGACAAAGTTTTCCTGAAATTCTAACCAGTTTTTGCAAAGGTCGATTCCAACCCTGAAATTCGGCAAATTCTCGGAGGGTAATACGGCAAGAACAAGAGCTGTTCGTAAGACCGCCAGAGCTCGACTATTCGAAAAATTGTCCCAGAAGCAGGAAAATATTACCCAAAAAGGTTAAATATCAAAAGAGTTTTAAGTCCGAAAGGGGTCATAATTCTTGCAAAAAGTAGAATGGAGTTATGTTTCTTGATGTACAGAATCAGCTTTTGATGGTGAACAAGTGTTGCAAGTTTTAAAGCAATAGCTTTAATAATTTAGGAGGAAAGTTGACCTAAACATAAAACTTAACCAAGAAATCTGATATTTTCTAAGTCCAAAAGGGGCAATAATTCTTGCAAAAAGCAGGATGGAGTTATATTTCTTGCTGTACAGAGTCAGCTAATGATGGTGAACAAGTGTTGCAAGTTTTAAAGCAATAGCTTTGATAGTTTTGGAGAAAAGCTGACCTAAACATAAAACTTAACTAGGCAACTCAGACACCAATGCCGATCAAGTGATGACAATAACTCATCTTTTTTTTTTTTTAAAAAATCAGATGAGCTAAAAAGGAAACAATGTCACTTTTTTATGAACTTGTAATTTCTTTTAAATCTACATAGAAATCAGTTTGTGCTTTTTTTCAACTGCACTGGTCAGAGGATGAGAACAATATGCAGTCAGTTGGGGACACAAACCCAGGACCTTTGCTTACTGGGGGAGTGCTCTACCAATTGAGCTAACCGGCTGCCTGACACATATTCTCCCTCTAAATTGTGACCAAGTCTGTATGTGACATACACCTCCACAAATCAGAATTTCGTTTTCAAATTCCAAACGTACATAATATTGCAAGTGTTGATACTTTAATACTACTGTTTGTAGATCAAATTGCCCTTTCGCCTTTTCTTAAATCGACAGACTTGTACCTTTACGTCACAAAAGAAGCGATGCTGAAGCTATTTTTGGATCTCGTCTATACAGGTAACTCCGCCTTTCCGATACGAGTAAAAAATACTGAATGAACTTGTTTACATTGGCTGCATCACCGAGAAATGATGATTTAAATACTCATAAATACTGTTGGAACGGGTGTTTAACCGGATTGTAACAGATGTACCAAATCTAATCTTCATTGAATCTTGCCACAATGCACACTACATTTAGGTAGCGTGAATGTGAAAAAAAGACACCCTCTTATACATTACAGGCCTTTTTCTGCCTAAATTTCAGTACCTTTTGCTGCAGAATTTTCTTTTAAATAATGTATCTCGTGTTTAGTTTTCACTATAATTATAAAATGTGCCTGACTCGAGTTGTTGGATTCGCTTATCATTGATTGAAGGGCATAAGTTCGAATCCCGGAACCGACCATGACTCTTTAGTTGAAAACAAGTCGGCAATTTCTTATGGAATATGTGAGTGTTAGAGACTTATTAATTTGACGCGATTCTAGGAAACAGTTACGAGTTATTTTCTCCACTCGAAAGAAATTGTCATCGCTAGATTTGGGTTTAAATGCTGATTTTGTTGCGAATATGAGATAGATTCAAATAAAACTTAACGTATCAAAAGGTAGTCCAAATAATTGTACTCAAAGAGTTGAATATCGTTGTTTTATTTACTGGTCGATATCCGCTTTAGGTAGATAACGTAAAATATCAAAATGTAAAATCGGTCTTCCTGAGGTCTCATTATTCAGTGTGTACATACCACGTGGTTTGTGACGTCATTTTCGGGTATTACGGCAAGCAAATTTATAAACAAATCCGTCGATTCAGAACTTAAAAGCACCGTAAGTACTTCATTTTTTCACCGATTTTAATAATTCTTTTACGAGGCTCAAGCCAAGATAATGGGCTATAAACATAAGACAAAGTTTTCCTGAAATTCTAACCAGTTTTTGCAAAGGTCGATTCCAACCCTGAAATTCGGCAAATTCTCGGAGGGTAATACGGCAAGAACAAGAGCTGTCCGTAAGACAGCCAAGCTCGACTATTCGAAATATTGTCCCAGAAGCAGGAAAATATTACCCAAAAAGGTTAAATATCAAAAGAGTTTTAAGTTCAAAAGGGGGAATAATTTGACCAAAATGCATATCAGTTATGGGACTTGCTGCTATCAACTAGTTTTATAACCCCGAAGGCACATGTGAAGTTCCAATTCAATATCTGCATTAGTTTTGGAGATAATAACTTGCATGTAAAACTTTAACCAAAATTTTCTAAGTCTAAAAGGGGGCATAATTTGCTCAAAAACATGTCAGAGTTATGGGACTTGACCCAGTGAGGTTGGTAATTGATCTAGAAAAAGAAAAAATAAGTTTCAAATCTATATGCCTTTTAGAAATAGCTGTATGTACTTGCACGCAAAACTTTAACCAGAATTTTCTAAGTCCAAAAGGGGGCATAATTTGGCCAAAATGAAAGTCAGAGTTATGGGACTTGCTGCTATCAACTAGTTTTATAACCCCGAAGACACATGTGAAGTTTCAAATCAATATCTGCATTAGTTTTGGAGATAGTAACTTGCATGTAAAACTTTAACCAAAATTTTCTAAGTCTAAAAGGGGGCATAATTTGCTCAAAATACATGTCAGAGTTATGGGTCTTGACCCAGTGAGGTTGGTAATTGATCTAAAAAAAGAAAAAATAAGTTTCAAATCTATATGCCTTTTAGAAATAGCTGTATGTACTTGCACGTTAAACTTTAACCAGAATTTTCTAAGTCCAAAAGGGGGCATAATTTGGCCAAAATGAAAGTCAGAGTTATGGGACTTGCTGCTATCAACTAGTTTTATAACCCCGAAGACACATGTGAAGTTTCAAATCAATATCTGCATTAGTTTTGGAGATAGTAACTTGCATGTAAAACTTTAACCAAAATTTTCTAAGTCCAAAAGGGGGCATAATTTGCTCAAAATACATGTCAGAGTTATGGGACTTGACCCAGAGAGGTTGGTAATTGACCTAGAAAAAGAAAAAATAAGTTTCAAAGCTATATGCCTTTAATTGATGGCTGTATGTACTTGCATGCAAAAACTTAACCAAGGTGTGACGCCGACGCCGACGCCGACGCCAGGGTGAGTAGAATAAAAATCCGTATTTTACAAGATAATGCAGGATTGCCTTTCTTTACATTGTTGTGCCTTACACCGCTGTTGATTTCGGTTCCAAGAAGGCCTGCGGACCACTTTACTTGACATAAAATGGTAGGTTTCTCTGTGAAAACCTATGTCTTCGGAAAATGCTAATACGGCAAGAATGATATGACGGCAAGCAGATTCATGACTATGCCTTTTGTTCCTTTACGAACAGTTTCGCGAATTACTGAGTTTGAGACTCGTTTCCTCATGTATAATTCCAGTTTGCAGATTTCTTTAGCTTCTCTTTAGATAAATTTCGGTATGATATGATATGAAAGAACGGCTTTTTTCAATGCTTCTTAAAGATCGTTTAGTAGATCTATTTTTTTCTGTTTCATTACTTGTTATCTAATTAGAGCTTTCAAGAGAAGTTTCCTAATTTCTACTTTATTTATAGTCACAAGAGGTATCTTATAAATGCGTCCCCATGTGTCTATACTGTTGCATCCGCGAATGCTAACAACCATCTTAAAAGAGTCAAACTGCTAAAAAGCCTACAAAAAGTGTTTAAAATTGAAAATATATCCTGCATATTCAAATTATGTGTTTACTTATCAATCATTTAAATAGTGATAGCTGGGCCTCTGAACAATGCCTATCTATAATAGTAATTGATAATGTATCGAAACTGCATTTCGAAATAAGTCTGAGATTTCGAGATTATGGTTACACACAAAAATTGAAATTTTCGATCAAGTTACTTATTTTAATAAAATTAACGCATTACACATTAAATTATGACAGTATAAGCAGATAGTTACAAATTTTAGAAATTTATGAAACGTTTTGAAATGTAAAACATAACAGTAAAATTTAAGTAAAATTGAACAATTCATTTTATCAGACCCAAGAAAGAAATGGTAACACAACAAATGCAAAAACTACAAAAGGTCACCAAGCCAGCTTTGTAGTTTCCATACACGCAAGTAACGCAACGACATATTATACACATTGAAACTTAGTAAGTGCAAAGGATTTCCATCTCGACTCTGCATTTGTCGTATCGTCCATTAATCACAGTTTAATCATTGTAAACCATATAATTATTAATAACAAAAATATGCATGTGTACTTCTAGTATGTCATACTAGAGTGTAAAATGCAGATGCACCTTCAAAAAAAATAAAAACAATATACAAAACGTAATGTGTTAAAATATTTTCTTAAATATTTGGACACTTTCAACGCGTAAACCAACGATTCCTTATATCTCATAAAGACCACACCGAACGTGAGAGAAAAAAATATTGCCTGACCTTTGAATAAAGCGTTAGTAATTAGCCAAAGAGCACATATCATTGCGATATTGATCTGCTCCTGAGGCATAAATGTTGGTAAATAAAACATAGTTGTCACAGACAGAATCAAGGGTCGGTGTAACATCTTCTTAATACAGGTCATGTCATGAAACAGTTGTTTACTAAGTTATGACCCTAGTTATTGTAAGGATCGCAGAATCATTACTGAAGATAACTTGGGCTTAACATAAAACGTAAGAATTATATATCCAGTCATATAATGATTAATCCAGAAAGTGCTAAAACTTTATGTCCTAAAAAGGGGGCATAAAAGTAAAAGTATGAAAAGAAAAGAAAAGAAGGTTTATTCTGTTCGGTAAACGTAACATTATAAATTTGAATTTTCTTAAGATTTTGCATAATCTAATATCAAAATTGTACCGTATTACATGCATTCTTTAGACCCCTATACGTAAGTTGTCATAGTATCAAATTATTTTTGACAAACGATAAATATCTTTTAGAACAAAATTACAATCGTTCAAAATATCGTTTCAGAATCATGTTCGTAAAATAGAATGTAAAACTGTGCCTGTGCAATCACTTTACTTGCCAAAAATATTAGCAAAACATATTTTCAAGTTGTGTTAAACAGACAAACTTTAAAAAATAATCTTGAGACGGCCATGACAGTCCTTTATAGCAAAGCCCCCATTTTTCCTATGGACTGTAAGTGCATGAAAACGTAACAATAATTTTGAAAACAGACTACTGAATTATTCTTTTTAATAAATCTCAGGCATACGGAAAAATGTTTTGTCAAAACTTCAAAAATGAAATAGGGCTTTACTGTTTATAAACGGTTCCCTCTAGTTTAGCATACCATGCACTATGTATGTATGCCCTATTTACTAACCTGCCGACAGAAGTAAGTCTCAACTGCTGTTAGGGACAATAGGAGTATTCATGAATCTGCTTGCCGTCATATCATTCTTGCCGTATTAGCATTTTCCGAAGACATAGGTTTTCACAGAGAAACCTACCATTTCATTTTCAGTCAAGTGATTCGCTGACCTTCTTGGAACCGAAATAAACAGCGGTGAAAGGCACAACAATGTAAAGGAAAGCAATCCTGCATTATTTTGTAAAACACGGGTTTTTCTTGCCGTATTACCCTCCGAGAATTTGCCGAATTTCAGGGTTGGAACCGACCTTTGCAAAAACTGCTTAGAATTTCAGGAAAACTTTGTCTTATGTTTATAGCCCACTATCTTGGCTTGAGCCTCGTAAAAGAATTATTAAAATCGGTGAAAAAATAAAGTACTTACGGTGCTTTTAAGTTCTGAATCGACGGATTTGTTTATAAATTTTCTTGCCGTAATACCCGAAAATGACGTCACAAACCACGTGGTATGTACACACTGTTATTTAGACTAATCAAAAGGAGGATTCAATTCCTCATTAATTTATGTAAAAGTTATCATAATTCCCCTTAACACGAGTAACGTTACACATAAAGCGCAAGTGATAAAACCAATAACTTTACATGACGGTGTGCTGTACGTATTTATCCTCAATTATTTTGGTCATTTTAGAGTGACTGTCACAAATATAAAACAAAATAAACATCGAATTATTTTGACTTATGTGAGTCTATAACTGGTTCTTTCCATGAACGAATGCAGGGCTTATCAACAGCCTGTATGTAAATAACTGAAATAGTGTTTAAACGATTTCAAATAAATCAGATTTTATGGATATGACAATTAGATCTACAAGTGTTAAGTAGCTTGCTTTCTATAAAACCTTGTATACCTTGCGTTGTTGGAAATTTCGTCGACGATAATTGTCATAACAAACAAAAAACGCTGTTTTCATTTGAAAGTAGTTAAAATATTCTACTTTTTAAAACAAATCCATTACCACCTTATTTACAATGTATGCAAGTACGGCGATACTTCAAAGATAGAGTCAGAGCGCGCGCTTTGTGTGACGTCAAGATAAGGTGAATGAATAATTTACTGTGGATGAGGCGGGGTTAACCTGTCACGGTTACTCCAAAAATAGCTTCAGCTTCACAGTTTTTGTGACGTAAACGTGCAACTCTATCGATTGGAAAAAAGTTGAAGGGGCAATTTGATCTGCAAACAGTAGTAACGACTGACCAAGCAAGCATGCCACCACCACATGTTAAGCACAAGGTGAGAAAAATCTAGAGTTAGTGCGGGGCTCAAACATGGGACCCCTTGTTTAAGGTGCAAGTGCTTTACCAACTGCCTGACACATATTTTCAATCTACATGACAGATGAAGTCTTTTCCATGAAACTCAAAAATGCTGTACTGATTTAATATAACTTTCAAGCATATCAGCAATAAATCCACATGATGGTTTAAGCTGACAGCTTATAGTCTCTAAAATATATTTAATTAACCTGTCTTAAATGTTAACTTTGTCTCTGATTATTGTATTTGTAAGCTATACAACATCCAATAACTTTTCTATTTAGCTCGAAATGGATATCTTATCTATAGAAATGAATAAAGTTTATATGCCCACAAAATACGATTCACTGACCTTACAGACAAGAAGATAAAACTTCAGTGATCTTCCTTATATCTGTTTTTTTTTTTCAAATAACTTTTACTTATAATTTTGTTAATAATTTCCATCAATAGAATTTGAACAAGAGCTGTTACTAATGGTGCCAAATGCCCCCGCAGCACCTTGACCTTTGACCTGGTGACCTTGACCTTTGACCTGGTGACCCCAAAGTCAGTAGGGGTCGTGTACTCAATAAGTACTATCAGCATGTATAGTTTGAAGGTCCTGGGTGCAGTGGTTCGCGAGTAAAGTGCCTTCATGCAAAAAGTTAACGTTGTGACGAACTAACTGACGGACGGACAGTTGAAAACTAATATGCCTCCCTTTGGGGGGCATAAAAATAACATCTCTAAATTAAGCAGTCTCATTTTTTGTCAACAATTTGATGTGATTATCTCCCTTCAACAACCGATGTTAATTAAGGATTACTACCCGTAATATGCCTCACTTACAATAAAAGCGTACATACAACTTGATAATGTAAGCTTTGAAAATGTCAAACGATAGAAATAAGGTGCATATTGACAAGTTATATAGTGACAGAAGTTCTCAAAACTTTCATTCTGATTATCTCCTCTGATATTTTTGGTTTTGCATGAGTTATCTCCCCTGAAAACTAGAAAATAATAATTTTCTCATTTTCCCTACGGAGAATTTTTTTTTTTTTTTTTTTTATTTTTGTATCAGAATCATGTAATGCAGCTTTCTACCGCAAAATTTTCTCGAAACTCAAGTCCAAGTTCTCATAATCGAAGAAATTATAAATTTTCCATAGGCATCAATGTTAACTTCAATACCAATTATCTCCGCCCAAAATGATAAAATTTGAAAAATCTCTCAGTGAAACGGTTTTAATTTTGAATGTCTTTAAAGTGACCAAATTTCATTTAAATATTACCATCAAGTTACAAGATATGAAATATGGATATTACACCATGTTATCCTTAAAGGTATAATAGACCCAAATTTTAGATTTTGAAATATGAACAATTTCTAGTCATATAGTTTATGTAAACATAAAATTTATGTATATTTTCAGTACCATGCATTAGGTGTAAAATGCTCTGAAGCATGCCCAAGAATGCTACGTTGTCTGCGCAAAATATGCCAGAATAGTTTAGGTATGAATCAATTTATGACCTTGACCTTGATCTGAGACACCCGGGTCATAAGCGCAACACACCTTCTCAATATGGTTAACATTTGTGTCAAATTATTTTGAAATCCCTTGATAAATGGCAGAGTTATGGACCAGACAAGAAAAAGACCATGTAAACTTTTGACATCTAAGTGTGACCTTGACCTTGGAGTTAGGCATCTGGGTCGTGCGCCTGACATGTCATCTCAATATAGGGAACATTTATGCCAAGTAATTTTAAAATCCCTTCGTCGATGGCAGATTTCTGGACTAGACAAGAAACAGACTGTGTTAACCTTTATCCTCTAAGTGTGACCATGACCTTAGAGCTAGGGGTCTGAATCTTGTGCATGACACGTTGACTCATTATGGGGAACATTTATGTCCAATTAATTTCAAAATCCCTTGATCAATGGTAGAGTTATGAACCTGACACCTGTTAACCTTTGATTTAAAAGTGTGACCTTGACCTTGGAGCAAGGGGCCTCAGTCTTGTGCAAGACACATTGTCTTATTATGGATAACATTTATGCCAAGTTATTTCAAAATCCCTTCATGGATGGCAGAGTTATGGACCGGACAGGAAACAGACCCTGTTCACCTTTGACCTCCAAATTTGACATTGACCGTGGAGCTAGGAGCCTGGGTCTTGCGTCATTATGGTAAACATTTATGCCAAGTTATTTCAAAATCACTTTATGGATCTGAGTCAAGAATTTACACGGACGGACACATGCATGGATGGACAGTGCGATTTTAATATGCCCACCTTCGAGGGGTGGGGGGGTATAAAAACAGGCAGCTTTTTTTTTTAATAATCCGCTGTTACTGCTTTACAGTAATGAATCTACATACACAATTTATTTACAATGTATACTTAGTAAAGTTAAATGTATATAGAGAGATACAAGCATGCATGTTATATATATGAAATTTAGTAAATTCTTGAGAAGAATTTGTTTAAATGTGTTTTCTATTTTAAACACTGGTGGCCTGTAAAATAGCCAAGCAGAACAATTTGAACAAGAGGGTCATGATGACCCTAGATCGCTCACCAGAATAATATGAGCTACATGTTTCAAATGTCAAACTGATGATTTTTAGAATTTTTTTGGAAGATTTTCTGATGTACAATCAAGTAACCCCTGGGGCGGGGCCAAGTTAACCCCGGGGGTCATGAATGGAACAAAGTTTGTAGAAGTCTACTAGGCAATGTAACATATCAAATATCTAAGATCTAGGCCTTCTGGTTTATTTTTAGCAAATTTATGAAGATTTCCCTATATACAATCAAGTAACCCCTGGGGCTGGGTAAATTTGACCCTAGGGGGTCCAGATTTGAAATTTTTTTGTAGAAGTCTACTAGGCAATGCTACACGTTAAATATCTAAGATCTAGGCCTTCTGATTTATTTATAGAAAATTTTTGAAGATTTTCCTATGTAAAATCAAGTGACCCCATGGGGCGGGGTCAATTTGACCCCGGGGGTCATGATTTGAAACTTTTTTGTAGAAGTCTACTAGGCAATGCTACATGTCAAATATCTAAGATCTAGGCCTTTTGGTTTATTTTTAGAAAATTTTTGAAGATTTTCCTATGTAAAATCAAGTAACCCCTGGGACTGGGTCAATTTTGACCCCGGGGGTCATGATTTGAACAGATTTTGTAGAGGTCCACTAGGCAATGCTACAAATTAAATATCTAAGATCTAGGCCTTCTGATTTATTTTTAGAAAATTTTTGAAGATTTTCCTATGTACAATCAAGTGACCCCTGGGCCGGGGTCAATTTTGACCCCGGGGGTCATGATTTGAACAGATTTTGTAGAGGTCCATTAGGCAATGCTACATGTCAAATATCTAAGCTGTAGGCCTTCTGGTTTATTTTTAGAAAAATTTGAAGATTTTTCTATGTACAATCAAGTAACCCCATTGGGCGGGGTCAATTTGATCCCAGACGTCATGATTTGAACAAATTTTGTAGAAGTCTACTAGGCAATGCTACACGTTAAATATCTAAGATCTAGGCCTTCTGGTTTATTTTTAGAAAATTTTTGAAGATTTTCCTATGTAAAATCAAGTGACCTCTGGGGCGGGGTCAATTTTGACCCTGGGGGTCATGATTTGAACAAATTTTGTAGAGGTCCGCTAGGCAATACTACACGTGAAATATCTAAGCTCTAGGCCTTCTGTTTATTTTTGAAGATTTTCCTATGTAAAATCAAGTGACCCCTGGGGCGGGGTCAATTTTTACCCCGGGGTCATGATTTGAACAATTTTAGTAGAGGTCCTCTAGGCAATGCTACATGTCAAATATCTAAGCTCTAGGGCTTCTGGTTTTTGAGAAGAAGATTTTTTAAGATTTTCCTATGTAAAATCAAGTGACCCCTAGGGCGGGGTCAATTTTGATCCCGGGGTCATGATTTGAACAAACTTGGTAGAGGTACACTAGGCAATGCTTCACACCAAATATCTAAGCTCTAGGGCTTCTGGTTTTTGAGAAGAAGATTTTTAAAGCTTTTCCTTTCTGTTGCCATGGCAACCAGAGTTCTAAATTGAATTCAATTCTTTGAACAATTTTTAAAGAAGACCATCCAAGGAACATCCCTGTGAAGTTTCATCAAAATTGGCCTTTTGGTTTAGGAGGAGATGTTGTTTAAAGGAAAGTGTGGACGGACGGACGCCGGACGGTGAGCGATCACAATAGCTCACCCTGAGCACTTTGTGCTCTGGTGAGCTAATAAATCTGAGAGCTTAACAGAAGAATGCTCCAGACCAAATTTAGTGAAGATCCTTATCTGGGTTCGTGAGAAGAAGTTGTTTAAAGGGTTATCTAGATTTAGCTCTTGCAGCCTCCAAAAAAGACCATTAGCGGAACAAAGAGAGGAGCATACAAAGATGCTACAGATGAAATTTGGTGAAGATTCGTTTGGTGGTTCATGAGAAGAGATATTATAAAATGTTTTCTATTTTCAGCTTTTGCTACCTGTAGAATGCCAAACAGAATCATTTGAAAAAGCCAGAGACTCCAAGATATCTGTACAAGGTAAATACTGACTGAGTTTAGTGTCCGATCCATCCAGTGGTTCATAAGCAGAAGTCTTTTTAAGCTTTTTCTATTTTAAGCTCTGGTGACCACTAAAAATGCCCAAGCATTACCATTTTAAAAAAACTGACAAAGGTCCATGCTAGACAGGACATCTGTTAATAATACCTGAAAGGGGAGATACACAGTAATCGAAGATAGATAGGTCAGTAAAGACTAAAAGACTAAATTTGGTGTAATGCTGACCAATGACATCAAAGGAAAAGATGTTATAACCTTTAGCCTGCTGGCGGCAAGTTGTTTTGCCTTTGTGACCAGTGCAGACCAAGATATTTAGCCTGCACGTCAGTACAGGCTGAAAATGGTCTGCACTGTTCGCTATTCAATAAGTAAATTTTCTGTGAACATCCTTTCGAATAATAAATGTACTGGCCAAATTGAATGATAAACCAGTTCATCTTTTAAATTTAGTGAGTTAAGGTAATTTACTATTTATAGTACAACTGTTGGCATAGAATGACAAAAGAACGAAGATGAAAGAAGACATATGCAGAACAACAAACAATCCACCTATACTAACAGTTCACCTTAAATCAATATCTAGTGTGCTAAAAACTTGTACTTTAACAGCAAAAAATTTGTTTACATGACTAACAGTATAATTTGTATTTGTCATGATTTTTTTTTGTCATATTCATTTATTTACTTATACTGCTTGTATGACAGAACAATTTTTATAACCCAAATGACATCTTCAAACTTTAAATGCATGTTTTCAATTGCATTTCAAGTGACATGCACAATGAGTATAAACGTGTCAACTGTTCTGAATGGGTAATATATCAGAAGCATATCAAGTGTCATCTACACCTCTCATTAAACATTTAGCCCATATTTTGTAAAATTATTTTCATCTTGATGTGTATTTAAGATAAATGGCTATGATTACAGAATATTTCAAAAAAAGGTATACAACTGGTATAGAATTTCTTTTTCATAATTGCATTCATTTGATCATACAGCATTAAATCTCTCCTGTACATTAACAATCTTAAATTTCATTCAAAACTATGATGAATTATTACAATAAATATCATTTTGTAAAACTGAATGATTGATATTATGATTTATTACCCTTTTTGAAATTTTATCTGAATAATCTCTATTAATTATTGCGATAATCTATGGCTGTATGTAGCCATACCTTAAGAAAAACAGCAGTTTATGTTTTAAAGGCTGAAAGAAAAACATCAAGCTATCAAAACAACAGAAACAAGAGTGGCAGACTGTCCCCAAATACGCCTGTCATCGAACTTGGCCTAATTCAAGGGCCATAATCCAGGAGTGCTTGGGGCGAGTTGGCTGGTTATCGAACTTGGCCAAGATATTATGCCCACAAACATTGTCATCAAGTTTGGTGAAGATCTGATGAAAACTGTTTGACTTAAAGAGCAGACAAGGTTAAATTTGCAGATTTCGAGTAATTCAAGGGCCATAATCCAAGCATGCCTGGGGCAATTTACCTGCTTATAAATCTTGGCTGAGATTTTATGCCTACAAACATTATCTGCAAGTTTCTGAAAGACCATATGAAAACTGTTTGACTTAGGGAGAGGACAAGGCTAAATTGCAGTTTTTTCTAGTAATTCAAGGGCCATAATCCAAGAGTGCCTGGTGCGATTTTGCTGATTATCAAATTTGATTGAGATATAATGCCCACAAACATTGTCACAATGTTTGGTGAAGATCGGATGAAAACTATATGACTTAGCGCGCGAACAAGGCTAAATTTGCAGATTTTGAGTAATTCAATGGCCATAACTCAAGAGTGCCTGGTGCAATTTTGCTGGTTATCAAATTTGGCCAAGATATAATGCCCACAAACATTGTAACCAAGTTAGGTGGAGATCGGATGAAAACTGTTTGACTTAGAGAGCAGGCATGCTTTTGGACACCGCCCGCCTGCCAACACGGGGTTTCACATAATACGCCCCATTCTTTCAGAGACGGGCGTAAAAAAATGATCTTCTTTCCAATCACAGGAATACAAGAACATTTTTCTGCCTAAACAAGAAAACAAAAAGTTATATTCATTGCAAAATAATGTGGAAAGTTATTACACACAACATGAAAACATGACAAGATAAGTTGAATTGAAGATATCTCTCCTCACCTAAGATAGTACATGACAAGTTATCTCTCACAACAAGAATACATGACAAGCTATCTCCATAGAATACATGTCAAACTATCTAACACAACAAGAATATATGACAAGTCACCTCCCAGGACAAAAATAAGTGACAAGTTATCTCATACAACAAGAATATAATATATGACAAGTTACCTCCCACGACATGAATAAGTGACAAGTTATCTCATACAACAAGAATATAATATATGACAAGTTACCTCCCACGACATGAATAAGTGACAAGTTATCTCATACAACAAGAATATAATATATGACAAGTTACCTCCCACGACATGAATAAGTGACAAGTTATCTCATACAACAAGAATATAATATATGACAAGTTACCTCCCACGACATGAATAAGTGACAAGTTATCTCATACAACAAGAATATAATATATGACAAGTTACCTCCCGCAACAAGAATAGAAAACAAGTTATCTCAGACAACAAGAATAATTATGACAAGTTATCTCACACAAGAAGAACATGTGACAAGTTATCTCACACAAGAATATATGACAAGTTATCTCACACAACAAGAATACATGTCAAGTTATCTCCTGCAATAAGAATATATGACAAGTTATCTCACACAACAAGAACATATCTCACACAACAAGAATACATGTCAAGTTATATATCTCTCACAACAAGAATACATGATTGTCAAGTTATCTCCCACAATAAGAATACATGTAAAGTTATCTCACATATCAAGAATACACGGAAAGTTATCACTTACAACAAGAATATACGACAAGTTATCTAACACAAGAAGAACAGATGATAAGTTACCTTA
The DNA here is from genome assembly GCF_021730395.1 of Mercenaria mercenaria. Classification (NCBI taxonomy): domain Eukaryota; kingdom Metazoa; phylum Mollusca; class Bivalvia; order Venerida; family Veneridae; genus Mercenaria; species Mercenaria mercenaria. The sequence continues at coordinate 44,289,704 of NC_069376.1, read as the reverse complement.
CAAAACAAAAATATATAACAAGTTATCTCTCACAACAAGAATACATGTCAAGTTATATATCTCTCTCACAACAAGAATACATGTCAAGTTATATATCTCTCTCACAACAAGAATACATGTCAAGTTATATATCTCTCACACAACAAGAATACATGTCAAGTTATATATCTCTCTCACAACAAGAATACATGTCAAGTTATATATCTCTCACACAACAAGAATACATGTCAAGTTATATATCTCTATCACAACAAGAATACATGTCAAGTTATATATCTCTCACACAACAAGAATACATGTCAAGTTATATATCTCTCACACAACAAGAATACATGGCAAGTTATATATCTCTCACACAACAAGAATACATGGCAAGTTATCTCTTTCAACAAGAATATATGACAAGTTATCTCCCAATATAAGAATACATGTTAAGTTATCTCAAATATCAAGAATACATGGCAAGTTATCTCCTGCAACAAGAATATATGATAAATTATCTCACAAAACAAGAACATATGACAAGTTATCTCACACAACAAGAATACATGTCAAGTTATATATCTCTCACAACAAGAATACATGATTGTCAAGTTATCTCCCAATATAGGAATACATGTTAAGTTATCTCATATATATCAAGAATACATGGCAAGTTATCTCCTGCAACAAGAATATATGATAAATTATCTCACACAACAAGAAAATATGACACATTTATAATCTCCCACCACATGAAGACATAACAAGTTTCCTCACACAACTAGAATGCATCACAAGTTAACTCCCTCAACAAGAATACATAACAAGCTATCTCTCACAACAAGGAAAGATGACAAGAAGAATACCTGACAAGTTATCTCCCACTGTAGTGCATGAATACATAACAATTTATTTATTTATTTATTTGGGTTTTACACAGTATAGGTTATATGGTGCCAAACGGTTAACACATTTTGGTTCCTGGCATCTCATGTTCTCTTCCTCAACAAGAATGCATTGAAAGTTTTCTCTCACGACAAGGGAAGATGACAAGAACACTTACCTCCCACAGTAATGCATGAATACATTTATAACAAGCTCTCACAACAACAAATGATGACAAGTTGTTTCATACAGCAAGTAATCTCTCACAAAAAGAAAAGATGACAAATCAATAACCACAGGCCAATAAAAAATGACAAACTATCTCACACAACATAGATGACAAATTATCTCAAAAGAAAAAATACACAGCAAGTTTCTGCAAGAACAAGAATACACAACAAGTTATCTCCCACATCAAATACACAACAAGTTATTACCCTAACAAAAACTCAAAAACAATTTATCACCCACAAAAAAAATAAATGAAAAGAAAAAGAGTAATCACCCACAACAAAAACACATCAAAAGTTATCTTGCACAACAAAACACAAATTAATATAAAACAAGTTACCTCCTGCAACAATAATACAAACATGTTATTAGACTAAAAGACCAAAAGTACAAGACAAGTTATCCCCAACTACAAGAATAACAGTTACCTTCAAGCACACAATTACACCACACTCGGACTATCATAAGATATAGCAGGTTGCCTTCACCTACACAAATGTATGACAAGTCTGATCTACCTTTGCTGGTCATTGTCTAAGCTGATTAAAAGTTTATTCAGTGAAGTTCCAGAACTGTCAGAGAAAAAACATTTGTCTTCAATTAAATTTATCATCAATAAATTTTAAACAAGACTGTCTTTATAAATTGCTTAAAACTAAAATACTCACTGACTAATAACAAAAAATTGTCTTCAGTTAAATAATCACAGGCCAATAAGACAAAATTGTCTTCGGTTAAATAATCACAGGCCAATAAGATAACACTGTCTTCAGTTAAATAATCACAGGCCAATAAACAACATTGTCTTCGGTTAAATAATCACAGGCCAGTAAGACAACATTGTCTTCAGTTAAATAATCACAGGCCAATAAGACAACATTCTCTTTGGTTAAATAATCACAGGCCAGTAAGACAAAATTGTCTTCGGTTAAATAATCACAGGCCAATAAGACAACATTCCCTTCAGTTAAATAATCACAGGCCAATAAGATAACATTGTCTTTAGTTAAATAATTGAAGGTCAATAAGACAACATTCTCTTCGGTTAAATAATCACAGGCCAATAAGACAACATTCTCTTCGGTTAAATAATCACAGGCCAATAAGACAACATTCCCTTCGGTTAAATAATCACAGGCCAATAAGATAACATTGTCTTTAGTTAAATAATTGAAGGTCAATAAGACAACATTCTCTTCGGTTAAATAATCACAGGCCAGTAAGACAACATTGTCTTCAGTTAAATAATCACCCTAGTGAAAAAAAAAAATGGAATTCCAGTGGAATGCTACATAAATTCCACTGGAATCTGCTATGTTACTGGAATACCAGTGGAATTACCAAATATACCACTGGAACTGGAATTTGAAATACCAGTAGAGGTGGAACTCCACTGGAATTTGAATTTGAAATACCAGTACAGGTGGAATTCCACTGGAATTTGAAGCTGGAATACCAGTACACGTGGAATTCCACTCAACTGAATTTCATGATTTGTGAATAAAATAGCACCCCAGTTTTGGCGGAAAAATGATGGTTTTTATATAGTTTGAAATTCTGGACCAGATTTATGTGAATAGCATGGTATCAGCTACAGTAAGTGCCTTATATTATGTTGAAAACAAAAGAAGTTTGAATCAATTATAAAATGTGATATTTTTTCTGTTTCTTTTATTCATATAATTCTAGTCAGATGCAGTCATATTTTTGTCATTGGTTTTCATGACTTTTATTCTTATACATGTAAATATTTTGATCAGTTCTCGATTTCCATGCTTCTTACTTTGTCAAAATATGTGTTTTTGTGCCCCCACTATGAGTGGTGGGGGCATATAATTTTAGTCTAGTGTCGTCCATGCATCTGTACGTCCATCCGTTTGTGTGTATGTGTGTAGGAAAAAAAAATGTGACGCGCCTAGCTCAAAAAGTATTTAATAAAAATTGATGAAATATTGCATAAGTCTTTAACATGATATGAACGTGTGCACCTCCTATTTTTCGTCTGTCTCTGCTCCCTATTTCTAGAGTTATAGCCCCTGAAATAGTCAAAAAAGCACATTTTCACCTTGTGGCGCACCAAGCTCAAAAAGTATTTGATATAAATTGATGAGTCTAAATTATTATGACATGACCTTGTGCACCTCCTATTTCTATTTTCCAGCTGGCAATGCACCCCTCTCCCAAATTCCAGAGTTATGGCCCCTGAAATAGTGAAAAACGCACATTTTCATCTTGTGATGATGCACCTACCTCAAAAAGAATTTCATATAGGTTAATGAAACCTTGCATGAGTCTATAACATGATATGAATTTCCGGGCACCTCCTACGTTTCGTGGACATCGCCTATTTCTAGAGCTATGGCCCCTAAAATAGTGACAAAATGCACATTTTCACCTAGTGACTCACCTGGCTCATAATGTATTTGATATCAATTGATAAAAACTAGCATGAGTCTTTATCATGATGTAAACTTGCACATCTCCTATTTTACACATGATGATGACACCAACATCCAATTAAAAGCAACATTGCAAGATATATATTTACCTAACACAAGGATTTAAGTCACATGATAAATGAATATCCATTGACAGACAGGGCAATCTGTCAGAATCGTCAACTGTCCAGTGTCCCTTGAATGCCCGCCACTTGCAGTGGGAAAAATGCTGTCCATGCAGTGCATTTTTTACCATTGAATTTCATTAGATATCATTAGTACCATTTATATTCATTGATTTACCATTGATTTTCATTAGATATCATTAATTTTAAGTACCATTTTTTTCACTGACTTACCATTGAAATACCATTTATTTTCCATTAGAATTCTTCCAGGTGAGAGTTGTGGATGTAATTTAACTAGAACAAAAAGGATTTCCACTGCCTTTAGGGGTGGGGGTCATCAGCATTTCACTGGTATTGAGATGATATTCTGCTTGTATTCAGATGGAATTCCACTGGAAACTTGATGGAATTCAACTGGAATCTTGATGGTATACCCCTGGTATTTTAAGTGGAATTCCACTGGAAACCTGATGGAATTCTACTGGAATCTTGATGGTATACCACTAGTATTTCCAATGGAATTCCACTGGAAACTTGATGGAATTCAACTGGAATCTTGACGGTATACCCCTGGTATTCTCAGTGGAATTCCACTGGTATTTTTCAACGGTATTTTGGTGGGATTCCACTGGTATTCCAAATGAATTCCACTGGAAAATAACCACTATTCCGTTGAAAAATACCGGTGGAACTGAGATGGAATTCCAGTTGAAGTTCCAGTGGTATTCCAGATGTTCATTTTCACTAGAGCACCAGCCAAAAAGACAACTTTGTCTTCAATTAAATAATCATGGACCTGTAAGACAATACTGTCTTCAGTTAAATAATCACAAGTCAGTAAGTCAATACTGTCTTCAGTTAAATAATCAAGAGCCAATAGGACAACAAATTGTCCTGTGTTAAATAATCACATATAAATATGACAACATTGTCTTCGGTTTGATAATCACAGGCCAGTAAGACAACATTGTATTCTGACAGTTAAATAATCAAAAGTCAGTAAAACAATATTGACAGACATGGTACTAAGACAACATTATCTTCAATTATATAATCTTGGACCAGTAAGACAATATTGTCTTCAGTTAAATAATCACAAGTCAGTAAGACGATACTGTCTTCAGTTAAATAATCAGAAGTCAGTAAGATGATACTGTCTTCAGTTAAATAATCACAAGTCAGTAAGACAACTTTGTCTTCGGTTAAATAATCACAAGTCAATAAGACGATACTGTCTTCAGTTAAATAATCACAAGTCAGTAAGACGATACTGTCTTCAGTTAAATAATCATGAGCCAGTAAGGCGATACTGTCTTCAGTTAAATAATCAAGAGCCAGTAAGGCGATACTGTCTTCAGTTAAATAATCACAAGTCAGTAAGACGATACTGTCTTCAGTTAAATAATCACAAGTCAGTAAGACGATACTGTCTTCAGTTAAATAATAGCAAGTCAGTAAGACGATACTGTCTTCAGTTAAATAATCATGAGCCAGTAAGACGATACTGTCTTCAGTTAAATAATCAAGAGCCAGTAAGGCGATACTGTCTTCAGTTAAATAATCACAAGTCAGTAAGACGATACTGTCTTCAGTTAAGTAATCACGAGCCAGTAAGACAACTTTGTCTTCAGTTAAATAATCACAAGTCAATAAGACGATACTGTCTTCAGTTAAATAATCACAAGCCAGTAAGGCGATACTGTCTTCAGTTAAATAATCACAAGTCAGTAAGACGATACTGTCTTCAGTTAAGTAATCACGAGCCAGTAAGACAACTTTGTCTTCAGTTAAATAATCACAAGTCAATAAGACGATACTGTCTTCAGTTAAATAATCACAAGCCAGTAAGGCGATACTGTCTTCAGTTAAATAATCACAAGTCAGTAAGACGATACTGTCTTCAGTTAAATAATCAAAAGTCAGTAAAACGATACTGTCTTCAGTTAAATAATCGAAAGTCTGTAAGACGATACTGTCTTCAGTTAAATAATCATGAGCCAGTAAGACGATACTGTCTTCAGTTAAATAATCACAAGCCAGTAAGGCGATACTGTCTTCAGTTAAATAATCGAAAGTCTGTAAGACGATACTGTCTTCAGTTAAATAATCAAGAGCCAGTAAGATGATACTGTCTTCAGTTAAATAATCAAGAGCCAGTAAGACAAGTCAGTAAGACGATACTGTCTTCAGTTAAGTAATCACGAGCCAGTAAGATGATACTGCCTTCAGTTAAATAATCACAAGTCAGTAAGATGATACTGTCTTCAGTTAAATAATCGAAAGTCTGTAAGACGATACTGTCTTCAGTTAAATAATCATGAGCCAGTAAGATGATACTGTCTTCAGTTAAATAATCAAGAGCCAGTAAGACGATACTGTTTTCAGTTAAATAATCACAAGTCAGTAAGACGATACTGTCTTCAGTTAAATAATCGCAAGTCAGTAAGACGATACTGTCTTCAGTTAAATAATCACGAGTCAGTAAGACGATACTGTCTTCAGTTAAGTAATCACAGCCGATAGCTTCAGTAAGACAGTAAGACAATACTATCTTCAGTTAAATAATCATAAGCCAAATTAGGACAACAAATTGTTCTAAGTTAAATAATCACAGATAAATATGACAACATACTCTTCAGTTTGATAATCAAAGACTAATAGTACAACTTTTGTTTCAGTTTAATAATCATGGACCAACAAGACAAAATTTTCTTCAGTCAGTGTAATCATTGACCAATAAGAGTCAGTGTAATCATGGACCAATAAGACAAATTTGTCTCATAGATGAATAAGACAACACTGTCTTAATTAAACAGTCATATCAAGAACCAATAACACAAGACTTGTGTTCAGTTAAGTAATCACAGACCAATAACTTAAGACAAAACTGCCTTTAGTTTAACTACCATATCATAGACCAGTAAAACAAAACTAACATTCAACAGTTAAATAATCACTAGCCAATAAGGAAAAAAAGTCTCCACTTTATTAATCACACAACAATAAGACAAAATTTTCTTCAGTCAAATGATCACGGCCCAGAAAGATAAAATGTACTTCAATCAAACTTTTCTTCAGTTAAAATTTTTAATAACAAAACAGCAAGATAACATTTTCTTTATTTAAATAATCACAGAATAAGATTTTTTTGGTCAAAAAAATCACTGGCTAATCAGAAAATTCTCTTCCATTAAATAATAATGGACCAAAAAGATTTTCTTCACTTGATTAGTTACTGTGACAGAGTAATAAGACAAGACTGTCTTCAGTAAAATAATCACAGAGCGATAAGACAAAATCACTGCTGAGAGTGACAGAAACACACTACCTGAGCAACTACTGCATGTGTAGATATATATTATCGGGATTGTAATTTCCGCACATTCGCCCAGGCCGGACGCCTGCAAATTCATGTGTTCAGCAAAATTTTGTACCCAAAACTTCTCAAACATTTTAATTCAATTTGTCAATATAAGCTTGTTTTATGTATGTGTATGTTGTTTGTATGATATGTTCTGTTCTGTTCGACAAATAAAATATGTTTAAACTACAAACACACTTGATAACAGTGACTCGATCATAATTACCAAATAATGTGTTTTTCACATATAATGCGAGTCTGTTAATTTTTGCAACAATGCATTGTTTATTTGGACAATAAAGAGATAAAAGGGAACAATTCATTTATTAACTGCAAATCACAACTGTACAATGAAATACTGTTTATACTACACAAACACATTCAATGGATTTTCATTTTACAATAAATTACATGTATTGTGTGTGTGTGTTCGGGTTTAACAGTTTTCAACAGTTTTTTAGTCATATAAACGACGGTGTCTACTTGTAGCAGTGAGCACAATGCCCAACTTTATAGTGCTGCCTCACTATACCCCACCCAGTCACATTATACTGACACCGGGCTGACCAGTCCTAGCACTATCCTCTTAATGCTGAGCGCCAAGCGAGGAAGCTACTAGTACCATTTTTTACATCTTTGGTATGATGCAGCCAGGGATCAAACCCACGACCTCCCGACCTCGATGCAGACGCTCTACCACTAGGCTACCGAGACGGTTATTAAATGTATTGAAAACAATAATGTTAGTTTGCTTTTGTAACAATAAAGGGCATCAGGGATTAACATAACAAAACGGCACAGTCTATTGTCTATATAACTTGACCCCGATGGTTGACCTTTGTATTATAATACATAATTAGATACAACTTATTATAGAAAAGGGGTGTAAGTAAAACGCTTCAGCTCTTTGCATTCATAAATTTAAAACTGACAGCTACACTAAGCACCCCAAATTTCTACAATGAAATAACCGATATGAATAATCTGCCTAAGGTCAACCATCGCGGTCAAGTTGCGACTACTATATTTACTGTAAATTTGTGCTTCTTAAATATTATCCCCAAAATAGAAGTGCTCATAACGTCCGTGCGCGTATTCATGGATACGATGTCTCACAGCGAGAATTCTAGTTTGCGCTAATAAATAGTATTTTTTAGACTAGCTGCTGGAGCGCGAAATGTTCATTGCGCGAAAAAATGTACACATACAGACCTCTCTTTCCGTTAACCACTCAGGTGGTAATTTTCTATCATTATTCTCAGAAGTGATATTGTCTACAGAGAAAATTTGTCTGCACTAGGAAATGAACACAGGACATCTTGTTCTCTTCTTGACACTGCTCATACACTGTGGGTGGGAAAATTTCTGTTTACCTTACAAGCACAGACCACATGCGAAATTTCAGACCTCTTGCAAAAGACAAATAGAGTGATACAAATGCAAGCAAAATTTGTTTGCATATGTCATGAGAGTTAGGACAATCTGCCAGAAAAAAAAAGTTCAAAAGAGCAAAAACTACTGGACAAATATCAGATATTGTATAAACTGTCATTAAATTGTAAAATGGCAGGAAAAAGAACAAGATAGTCTGTAGAAGATGACTTGGAGAGATACTTGAAATATTTAAACAGCGCACAGTGCAGGGTGAATAAGACCACAGAGGGATTTGAAAGTCATTAACATGTCTTTATGTAAACAATCTTTGTGAAGATTCTATTTGAGTTTCTATTTCTCACCTGCTTCAAAGATTATATTGATATTCTATAAATCTACATGCAAATATTAAGAGGAGATATAGGTACAGAATCTGCTACATAAAATGACACATGTGTACCTGGCTACTGTCTGGCGTTTTACTTGTTTTTCCATGGTTTGCAGCTTTAGCTAACAAAATTACTTGACTTTTCCATGAATTTTCTATTACATTTTTTTAGTTTTCCGTTTGACATTTGAAATGCAGACCTGAAGAACTAAAACAACAAATTTTAAATAGAAGCTAGTGCTTCCAATCACCAGAAACTGTACGGACTTTTGGAACATAAGAAAATTATCACTGTCGAAAATTATAAATCCGCTGCACAAAAATCTGTCACATCTGATTTTGTACCACATTCTAACATGATCCACATAAATTGCTATATATAAACATATAGAAAATAGTATAAATATATGAATCTTCAATAAAATATGATTGGCTGATATATGTTACACCCTACAATTGAAATCTAAGAGATTCTACTTGAGACTCAGACTTCCATCATATACAAATTAATCCAGTGCCAAACAGTAGCAAACAACATTTCAAAAAATTTAATTAAGACAAAAAGTGATACTGTCTTATAATTGCAGGTCCATAAACATGTTTCTACCTCTACTAGTTAGTCTATGTTTCAGGAAATAAGTCATAAAAGTGTGACATTAAGTACAATGTCATAATGACACCATAGTTACACAAGTTAAGATTGTACAGTGCATTTTATTTGACCTGGCAGGATGGAGTTAATCTCTGACTTATGCAAATAGTGGTAATCTCAAACAAGAGCACCTCCTTGAGGGTGCAAACACTCATCTGATTTTTTTTGTCTCTGTATATTGTCCTACCATGATTTTCTAAGTCCAAAAAGAGCCATAATTTTTGCAAAAAGCAATGTAGAGTTATGGTACTTGTTTTGCAGAGTAAGCTTTAAATGGCAAATAACCGCTTCAAGTTTTAAAGCAATAGCTTTGACCGTTAAAGAGAAAAGTTGACCTAAACATAAAACTTTACCAAGAAATGTGATATTTTCTAAGTCCAAAAGGGACCATAATTCTTGAAAAAAGCAGAATGGAGTTAAGTTTCTTGCTGTACAGAGTCCACATTGGTTGGTAAACAAGTGTTGCAAGTTTCAAAGCAATAGCTTTGATAGTTCAGGAGAAAAGTTGACCTAAACATAAAACTTAACCAAGAAATCTGATATTTTGTAAGTCCAAAAGGGGCCATAATTCTTGCAAAAAGCAGGATAGAGTTATGTTTCTTGCTGTACAGAGTCAGCATTTGATGGTGAACAAGTGTTGCAAGTTTTAAAGCAATAGCTTTGACAGTTTAGGAGAAAAGTTGACCTAAACATAAAACTTAACCAGGCAACGCCGACACCGATCAAGTGATGACAATAACTCATCTTTTTTTTTTTTTCAAAAAACCAGATGAGCTAAAAGCGAGCAAAATAGGTAGTGCAAACCGATAATTAAAATTCAACGCTACATGTATTGGTTACAATGTAAAGTTGATGACCACTAAATAAGAAATCCAGTTGCCGAATATACTACACATCCTGCACAATAATGCAGTGGACCGTCACGAAGCCCTGCCCCACCAGGTCGATTAAAATGCACTATAACACTTGGTGCAATAACACAATATCTGCATATCGTACAATTCTGTTCATAAATAACAGTTTGTTACCTGTTAGATTTATTAACTAGTTTTTAAAACTTTACATTCAAAAGAAACAAATATCGAAAAGTTCCATTTGCGACTGCCAGACTTTCTAACCATGGGGGTAAATTTAAACAGTATATGGCCTGAATGAGGTGCAGTACTGTCAGTACTAATTGGAATTATTTGTGTTGCTACAATCAAAAATAACATATTCCAAAAACTTTATCACTTAATAATTTATTGGCAGGTGTGAGGATGTGAATGACTAAAAAAGATCACTTGAGATTTAATTATTATGCATACCTGTGCTCCTTGCGCATACCTTATACTTACTGATAAAGTCATATTACCAGTATTTTACCACATTAATTTTTGTTTGAATAGTTCAAAATACTGCCCATTTGGTTTTTATTACCTATTGTAACTTTCAAGGAGGTATTTGAAATTTAAGGCTATGAATAAAAACTTCGTTTCTTTTCCATGACAAAAACAAGCAGTTTGCAAGTTCAGTGACTTTTTCAAGAAAAAAAATCATTATCCAAATTTTTTCAAAGTGTGCACACTTATTGTAATAACAACAAACTTAAGCTGATTCAAAATGCCGTAATATACTTTTTGTAATTTGGTATTGCAAGCTATTCACAAAATACAGCCTTACATATTCAAAGATATGTGTAATTTTAAAGCAAACTTATACATTCTAAAATTGTTCGTTTACATGAACACGCCTGGTAATATCCAGAATCATAACCAGTCGGTTATGTATGGAAATGCTTTTGTTGTGTTTTTTTAATAGTACTTAATAATAATTTATATTAAGCAATGAAGGACAATAAAAACTAAATGACACAGTTTTAAATTTGACTAAGATATGATAAAGGCAAACATTCTGAAAAAGATGTACACTAGGTTTTTTATTAGATTTGACCAAGCAAACCTACCTATCACTCTAAGATGAACCATTACCTAATGCCTCGGTTACAAAACCATACAATGTCGGTACGGTTTTAAAAAACCAATTATAGAATTTTAGAATCCTTACAGTCTCTGCACAATCCTTGGGTCTGGTCACAGTACCTATGGGCCCCGTACAGTGCTCATGAGTTCATATTGTGCTTGCACGTTCTCTGCACAGTGTCCTTAATATCGTACGGACATCATACGTCGATAGTGTGAGTCCCCTGCGATAGTCATGCGAGCATCGGCAAGCCGCGTAGTTTTCCAAAACCAAAAATACATACTATTTGGAATTGGGAATATAGCCGAATAATGGCTATAAAAACGGCCGAAAAAAACCCACCTCCTTTATATAAGGTTTACATAGAAAAAAGCTTAACTGATTCCATTTATCTGATTACCTCCCTTTATTGTGCTAACTGGTAAAGTTCAAAATGCAGCAAATTCAACGTAGTGCTTTTCTAACCATGTAATTATGCATACCATCATTCTATTTGGACAGCTGTTTCATCTGAGCCGCGCCATGGGAAAACCAACATAGTGCCTTTGCGACCAGCATGGATCCAGACCAGCCTGCGCATCCACGCAGTCTGGCCAGGATCCATGCTGTCGACGCTTTCAAAGCCTATTGGAATTGGAGAAACTGTTAGCAAACAGCATGGATCCTGACCAGACTGCGCGGATGTGCAGGCTGTTCTGGATCCATGCTGGTCGCAAAGCCACTATGTTGGTTTTCCCATGGCGCGGATTCTATTTTTGATATAAAATTTAAAGCTTTAAGGAACTTTAATAAATACAGGTATGCAAACACATTTCTTAAGTAAACAATATCATTTGTCTCACCAACTAACACTTCCTTCCCTTTGGCCTCAAAAGAAATACTGGTACTGGATTGTCATTTCATTTTAATTTATCAGTTTCGTGGTTTTAAAAGTTTATCAGGAGGACACCAGATATTGGCAAATACCTGTGGAAGTCAATTTAACAAGGCTAATTCATAAACTTTGCTGATAGCCCTGTCAATTTAAACACAGGGAGTGAATTTCTTATCGTAAATTATTGTCTTTAAAGTTAAGCTTTATTGAAAATTTGATAATTTATATAGATTTTTTGCTCTCATTAGATTTTTTATCATATCTTATATCATGAAAGGGCTCTTTTATGGTTATTTCCCACTTACTTAAAAGTTCACAATAGCATATTATAATTTAATAACATTCCCTACTGTTTTTGAAGGTTTACGCACATTTTTTTTTTGTTTCCATGCACGGCACCATCCATTATATGGAAAAAAAATCCACCATCCTAATCAGTTTTAGGAAAACTTTATGGAACAGAAAAAGTGTAAACTCCACAGGTTGCTCAACAGAACAAAAATGAAAACGTTGCAGGCTTAATTTCATCAGTCCTAAATAAACTTTTAAAAATTCCTTTTGTTACAGAAATCAAACAGATTACCTTGCTACCTGCATATGTATATAAGGGAAGACATTACATATCAAAGTTCACCAGGAGTGTGTTACTATACGCATACCTTTTTTTCTTCATACTGCTTTTGGTAGATTTGTTGTTCATCTTACTTTGTAACCATCATAAGGGGACGTAACTCTTCCTATAGTACTTGTCATTGTCTCCCTTGATATGCACCAGTACATCAGTCACAAAATCTGAAAGAAAAAAGCACTTGCGTCTTTTATGTGTGGTTCTGATAGTGCATATTTATTTAGCAAGGGCATACTCGCTCTGATAATTTATAGTACCAAACTTTTCAAGCATCCTTTTTTATTCAACAGTTACAACTTAAGTAAAGTACATGTATTATTAACATGACTTTAGAAACCCAATCTCGAATAAGAGAACTGCCATTGGTAAATTTCAAAACTGTTCTCAGAAACAACCAATCAGAAGCAGGAGTTAGGAAGCTAGAAGTAAACCTTGTATCCAGACAATGTCTATTGATCTAAGCTTATTTACATCTAAAACTCTGCAAATTTATTGGTACAGTAGGTCGAAATTTCATATTTGAAAACGAAAAAATACTACATCATTTATAGTATACATGATAACATAAAATTAATAAGTTTATGTGTAATTAACAACACTAATGCATTAGGTTAAAAATAGAACATATTGTATACATTACAAGTATAGCTGAGCAAAGTATAAATGTGTACTTAGTAACCATGAAAAAACTGGAAGTTTTTATAAACAATTGACTGTTACTGTATGGCTTTTAATTACGAATACATGTATTCTACGTACACAATTTATTTATATATTTGGTAAAGTTAAATATAGCTGATGTGGATTTTCTACATTTGAAGTAATTGTCTAAATATAGAATATTTTAGTGAAAGATAGCCATTGGAGAAAGACAGCCATTGGATATCTTTAAGTTTATACCAGTTTAAATCCTCTACAACTTTAGGTCATATGGAACCAACTCAATTTCCATAGGCCCACATTGTATTTGTTTGTTTGTTTTGGGTTTAAGCCATTTTCTAACAGTACTTCAGTTAATTTGTAACGGCGGGCAGTCAACCTAACTAGTGTTCCTAGATTCTGTACCAGTACAAACCAGTTCCTCGCAAGTAACTGCCAACTTCCCCGCATGAATCAATCAGAGGTGGAGGATGAATGATTTCAGACACAATGTCTTTTATCAAATCGTCATGGAGAACATACACCTCGCCCACAGCTAGAACTCACGACCACGAGATCCGTAGATCTGCGTTCTCCCTATTGAGCTAAGCGGGCGCGCTGGGCCTACATTGTAATGTTTCCAGTCATGGGCCTTTCCTAACATTTAAATATTTGATGCCACCTACTCAGGATGAAAGAACTATCCAACAACTATCGAAAAACTGCAAAAAATGACATGTTGACTATCATTTTTGGGCACTTCTTTCTACTTGAACTCGGTTACCCATAGTACAGAAGTGATTTTTTTAAATTGTTCATGAAAATGCTCTACTGATAAAACATGCATTATTTCTCACACAAAATGCATAATTCCATATTATTTTAGCCAGTAATCATGAATTACAGTTTTATTTTTATAGTTTTCAAACACATCCAACATATTTTACACCAATGGGAAATCACTTTACATGGTAAATATATAAATATACGCTGCAGAACACATATACTTTTTCAACCAATCCAGGGCCGCCCGAGGGCACTAGACAACTTTTGGGGACAGGTACCCATACCTTCAGGAAGGGGAATTTTTCGTCATTTTAAGACAAAAAGGGTAAGTTTTTAGCCATATATATGTTACTACTTTTCACACTTATTAATACTGTTTTCAATCATTTCTAACTTATGTAACTATATTGCAGCAGTAACCTTCCTTGGAGGCACTATAATATAACTTGAAAGAGAGTTCATATGAGATATCTAGTTGTGTCAAACAACCTATTAGAAATTACCAGGGGAATTTTCTTCTGAGAAAGGTAAAAAAAAAACATGTTATTTCATGAGAAGAATGGGGCCCATATTCGGCCCCAAAAACGGCCAAGCAAGTGCCCTGCAATTAGAAGCATTGTTAGTTACTTCCATCTAACCAAAAATCAATTTTCATGAGTTACGTACACCTCATTATTGATTGTATTTATCTCCATGCCACAATAGTTTGAGAGAAGAGAAGCCTGTTTTCCTTTTGGTACCATTTTTCTTTTCTTTGTTATGACACAGCAAAAGAGCGAGTCAATTAATGACCTTACACAACTGTTCTATTGTTCTCTGCGGGTTAATAACTAAAATGAATACCTACATACCATACCTGCGCACGTGCACAGGTATCATACCATACCTGCGCTCGTGCACAGGTTTAATACTATACCTGAGCACGTGAAAAGAATGTAAGATGAGTTCAAACTGTAATGTTTATATAATGCAAGGTTATTGTCCGTAAGTATTGACCTGACACTCAAGAATATTCCGTATATTTTCCTTAAATTAATTCTCGGTGTCTGAAGTTAAATAGCGAAATAAATATTTCGTATATACTTATTTGATCATAACTTATGGTCTATAAACGTTATGGAAAATGTTGAATAAAACATATTTAAAAGTATCTTAGATAAAAAGACAAAGTATTTCTCACCAGCATTTCCTAAAAATGAATACTAGATCTACAAGAGAAAACAATCAGATATCGGGAAATATGTTACACAGATATTGTAAGAGTAAAAGAAACATCGATAACAACATTACATTGAATTTTAAAAAAAATGGTCTGAGGTGATTTTGAACTCGTGGGATCGTGCGTGGCAATCAGGCAGCTACCACTATGACTATGCCACCGTGCCATTTGTTATTTATATTGGTTATTTTAGGATACAAATATTTCGTAAAATAATGGAACCCCCTGAAAAAACTGGCGAAGATTAATGAGTGCCAGGTCAATACTTACTTGACAATAGACAATACCTGCGTCAAGTAGCATTTACAAAATGTATAATTGTTTTTGTTTTTTTTTAATATTGTATATTTTGACTTTTGAATTACGATCGTCATGTTTTCATCTACAAGATACATTCACGGCTCAGTACTTAACGGGGAGGAGTAGAAGAAGATGTTAATCAAAATAACTATTTATATTGTTAGATGATGATGATGATGACGACCATGACCATGACGAAACCGTAAATGTAAATGCAGAGCCCGAAACTAAGTTTATCATGAAAAATGTTTTATGAACATGCAACAGAAGTGTGAAGTTGTACATTAAAAGATAACAATGAAACAATTAAATAGATAAACAGATGATACCATTTTCGGAAACATAATTGTTAAATATCAGTTCATGAGAATGTGAACTTCAGAAAGTGAAATATTGATGTTACAGAGACCCTACTGGTGCGTTGTTTAATTTTCAGTAAAATGAAACAAAAAGAAAAAATCTCCCAACAAATAATCGGCTAACAAAAAAGCATTTACATACGCGAATTAGCAGAACTTTCTTAAACTATTTATAATATCATTTTACGTTTTTCAATTTACCTGCTGAAGACAAAGTAATTCCCACAATCATTTTTTTTTTCTGACTGGGAGAAGGAAATACTTATAAATCAATTAATTAATAAAAACTTACAAATTAAAATGACATTGTGTAAGTCAGTTACTTACCTCTTAGATCGGTGTTCATGAATTGAAAATACCCGCGCTCATGCGGTAACACCTCGAGCGCTACGCGCTCTCGGTGTCACGATTCGCACGAGCGCGGGTATTTTCAATTCATGAACACCTCCTACTCGGTTAGTAACCTACACTTCCACACTTGAAGGGAGAGCTCTACCACTAAGGTGGTTACTCCTTATCTTGTGAATAATGACTAGAATTATGGTAGTGGACCCGTTATGACAATCTGCAATTTCTGTGTGATTGCCTAGGCTATTTTAGATTTATCAGCCATAACAGAAAACTTTTTTTTCATTAAAACCTGCAAATGCTGAAACTGCAAGATATGGAGAACAAGTAAGGCATAAAAAAATTGCTTGTTTCCAGAATGCCAACCTACCCTAAATTTTTGGCCCGACCCTAAATGGTTTTATGACCTTGGAGAATCTTTTTTCAACTTTATATGCTTTATGGTTTAGGAGTACATCTTCAAAACACAGAAATATTTGATAAACAAACAACAACTTTACCAACAATCTACCTGACCGTTACATGTTCTGCTGTACTGTCCCACATGATGGATGCTTAAAATAGTCTCAAAAAGTTGTCCCCTTCAAAAATGAATGCAACAGTTCTTTGAAAATGGCGAGTTTTTAAAGGTGCTGAACTGTCTGAAAATTTGACCCCTTTATGCAGCCCTTTTCCAGAATTCAACGTATATATCAGTATAAAGTTGTATAGAGTAATATACATGTTTTATATGCTGTTCAATTTTCACGTGAAACAACCTTTTCTTTCTATGATTCATCTTTTGACACAAAAATAATTTCCGAAAGTCCCACTTAATAAAAAAAAAAAAGTAAAAAAAATTTACCAACCTACCTACCCAATTTTTTTTTAAACATGTTACCAGAAACAAACAATTATTTTTTTTTTTACATCTAATCAAAATGGGAAATACCATTGTCATTCATGACTGTATAATTTTTATTATGTAATACATGCAGGAGAATGTAAGATATCGTTTCTTTTCTTGAATAAAAAAATTACAGAAAGTCTTCATAATTTCATTTAGACATTTAAACAGTTCATTCCAAAAGATTTGTATTTTTTTGGCAGCTTCAAAGACAGCATGCTCGACTTTTCTCAGTGCTTGACTCCGAATTAGCGCTTTGCCAGTAAAAGGGGCTTAACTCAATCAAATATACAATCAGAATTATGAGGATTGTTTCTTCTGGTGTAGCCTTTGATAATAATTAAATAACTATTTTAAGTTTCAATACAATAGCTTTGAAAGTAACAGAGATATTGGACGTTATATAAAACTTTAACAAAAAAGTTCTAAGTTGAAAAGGGGCATAACTCTGTAAAAATTCGATCCGTATTATGGGCATTGTTTCTCCTGGTGTAGACTTTGATAGTAAATAACATTTTTAAGTTTCAAGTCAAAAGCTTTGATAGTAACAGAGATATTTGACTTTATCAAAAACTTCAACAAAAGTTAGAAAAGGGGGCATAATTCAGTCAAAATTCAAATCAGAGTAATGGGGATTGTTTTTCATGGTGCAGACTTTGATAGTAAATAACTCATTAAGTTTCAAGTCAAAAGCTTATAACTGCCCGTCAGAGTGTGAAAAAACAAAAACAAGAGCTGTCCGTAACACTGCACGCTTGACTTTTCTCATTGCTTGACTAGGAATTAGAGCTTTGCCAGTAAAAACTTTATAAAACTTTTAACTTATAAAAACTTTAAGTTAAAAAGGGTCATAACTCAAAATTCAAATTTATGGTGATTGTTGCTCCTGGCACAGATTTTGACAGTAAATAACTATTTAAAGTTTCAAGTCAATAGCTTTGATAGTAACAGAGATAAAAAAAACTTTAACCAAAACTATTAGTTAAAAAGGGGTATAACTCTGTCAAAATTAACTAGTAGACTTTAAGTTTCAAGTCAATAGCTTTGATAGTAACAGAGATATTTGATGTTATAAAAAACTTTAACCAAAAAAATCCAAGTTAAAAAGGGGCATAACTCTGTCAAAATTCAAGCAGAGTTATAGGGATTGTTTCTCCAGGTGTAGACTTTGATAGTAAATAACTAGTTTAAGTTTCAAGTCAACGGTAGATATTTGACTTTATCAAAAACTTTAACCAAAAATTCTAAGTCAAAAAAGGGACATAACTCTCTTAAAATTCAAATCAGAGTTATGGGAATTGTTTCTCCTGGTGCAGACTTTGATAGTAAATAATATTATAAGTTTCAAGTCAATAGTTTTGATAGTAACAGAGATATCTGACTTTATTAAAAAAACTTAAACCAACAGCGACGCCATTGCTGAGGCGAGTGTAATAGCTCTACTTTTTCTTCAAAAAGTCAAGCTAAAAATCTAAGTTAAAAAAGGGCATACTTCTGTCAAAATTCAAATCAGAGTTATGGGGACTTTTTCTCCCGGTGTGGACTTTGATAGCAAATAACTCTTTTAAGTTTCAAGTCAAAAGCTTTGATAGTAACAGAGATGACTCAAAAACTTAAATTTAACCAACAGCACCAGTGCAAGTGCAATAAGCTCAGCTCTTCTTTTTCTTCGAAAAGTCAAGCTAAAAACTCATTAGCTAAAAAATTTCAGCTCAGAGATGTTTACATGTTGTTACTGAAAAATTTCAGCTCAGCTATGTTTTAATATGTTGTAACGGATCTCTGATGGACACAACCATCAGAAAATAAAAACAGGGTCAGTTAAGTTATGTAAGCCAGAATTAGAAACTCATTTAACCTGCAGTTAAAAAAAACTTGTTTGTTGCAATATTTCTGTGCTAAAAGATGTAGCTAAATATATTATTTTAGACAGGTTTATTTCTACATAACATGTACACCAGCATCTAGTCATTTTAGCATAAAATAAATATAAAACAACAAGTTAAGAAAAAATTATCATTACCTTAAAAATGTTATGATGCATATACTTCACATCCTTTGTACAAGCCACCAGCAAAAAAAAACTAGTTTTAAATTCCACTATATTTATCCTTACATATAGCTCGGAGATCACAGTGATAGCCTATAGTTGTTTATCCAGACAGAATTGATATTCAATACATGTCTGATACAAATAAACTACAAATCTGTTCTCTACACAATCATTAAATCGCCTTGAGAAGTAAACCTCCTTTTAGTTAAATATCTCTCATGCCTGATTTACAATGCATCATTGGTAAAATCTATTATCGCACTTGTTAGGCAATACATTTACACTCCTCTGTATTTAAATATCACCTATCAAAATGAAAATGATACAAAATTTGCACAAATGCGGAAATGCTTACTGTAAGTGTACTAATATTAGTGGAGTACTAATTTTCGCGCTATTAGCGGGATCGGGCATGCGCTATTTCATGTCTAGCGCTAATATTAGACTGAAATGAAAGGCTTTCTTAATAAAAAGTAACATTTATCGTATTGAAAATATCGTAATTACAATGCAATAGAACACAGAGAAATACATATTTATTATGTAAATATGACAATAACTGCATTCCTAACAAATATGCTGCTGAAAGTTTTGAATAGAATAATTAAACCTGTTTGAATATTAGTGCAAAAGTCATCTATTTTTAAATTAAGTTGCATTTTTTATCTTCGCCATTGTTCGTAAACATCGTGTATAACACCTTCGGAGTAGATCGCCAGTTTTTCTGGTCGCGCTAATTACGAGTGTCACCATAACATTTTACTGCTTTGAAAACCAAGTGTGAATTTGAAAACAAACAATTATCACCATTCTGCACTGTATACTGTGATGTACAAATTTACAGTATACAGATTAACACTGATCTAAACAAATGTAGATTTTATGTCATACTGTAGACCTATGCATGTTTATTTGCAGGCCAGGTCGATTTCATTACGAATACCAGTCAGCCGCCAGCCATTTAGTATTGTAGAGTTTTTCACACTCTGATGGGCAGTTATAAGCCAGATTGCGCGAACAGGCTTCATTCGCCATTCCATATTACATCGTAAATTGGTTTTCAGATAACGTCAATTGGTTATTTTAGCGCTGCTGATACTGCGCTAATACAAGTACGTGCTAATAAGTCGAAACTACTCACATACATGTCAAGTTCCGTGGACAATTTTCCAGGAGATTTCAGTTGAAAATCCAGGATATTTGATGAAAATCCAGGAGATTTTTTCGAGGAGCATTTTTTAGGAAATTTTTGGTCGAATATAAAACTGTGTAACAGATAAGATCTGATTTGGGCAATGTTTTTATGTACTTAAGTTGCATTTTAAACGTGTTAACCTTAATCCTGTTGAATACGATTGATTCTACCTTTGCGACGAGTGTAAATTGTCCATGCAGTCTGATCATGATCTGCACTTTTTGCCATATATCAGTATCTTTTTGTAAGCACCCTTAGCTTTTAACAGTTACTGGTACTGTCCAAAATGAAAGTTTGGAAAAGTTTATTTTAGAAATTCTGCAATGTAAACAAAAAAAAATTATATACATATATAGTAACTTTATTCAGTTATTACAGTATGGTTTGAGCAGAGGAATTGGAATTTGGATGAAATTTTATACTGGCGAGTTTCTTTAATGTGAATAATCTGCAGTTTTTTTTACAGTCTTAGATTTTTTGCAAATGAACAGAATCTAACATTGATTGGAAATAAATCGATTTCACCATTTTGAATCTATACTGAAAAATGCTTTTTACTCTTCAAAATGAAAATTAATTGAAAATCATAGCTGTTGAAAGAATGTTATAACCTATCTCTAGTTGTTTTCTCCATCAGTGGTAATGACTGCCATCACTCCAATAAAGGTCGGCTCTTTAAGTATCCTTAAATATATCTTTTCACACTTAAAATCTTCATTAGACCACGATAATCCGTAAATAGCCAATCGCAAAGCAGACTTGTACCCGTCTATATTTCATATACAACAGTAGCGTTGTATATATATCGGGGGAAACCTGGGCAGAAAACGCGTGAATTTCGTGTCAATTTACCATCTAACAATACAGGCTAACGCCGGAGTTAAATGACCTTGCAATATTCTCACCAGTTATCAATGGAATAAAAAATACGACTGACTATATTAATATCGTAAAAATGACCCCATGTTATTGGATATCAATAAAATTGAATTACAATAAACTACATATTTGTAGTGTAGAACCAACTTGGTAAAACGTAATTTACACATTCACTGAAACGTTTCCAACAGTTGTAACTTTTCATGTTCACTTGTTATAAAATAGACATGTCAGCACGATCCTTACATTTGCAAACAACTGGATCCAGCTGTTCGAAACTTTAACAGTCGATTAACTTTATCAGTAGATTTCGACAATTTAGAAAACTTAGAAAATCAAATGTACTTGTTAAGGATTATAAACACTAAATCATCTTTACAGTAAAATTAAAACATCATACTAGTGTTTCCCACCCACCAAGACTAGTATCTTGAATAGAAATTTAACAGGCGGTTAGTTTAACAGCTTAATGCAGTGGTCATGGGTTCGAGCATCATTGGGGTCACGACCATGACTTCTCATATGACCATATCTAACTAACTAACTAAATAAAAATAGATAGATAGATAGATAAATAAACACCGTCACTGGTTCCTGTTTAAATAAGAACAAAAAGGAATATAACCATAATTATTTTGTCACTTTACACCGATCGTTGAAAAGTGATTTCTAATAGAATCTGATAATTTGTATGTGATTATGTATATTACCAGTAAGCACTAGTCCATACTTAAAATACCAGATTACTTCAAATAACAATATTTTTTTATCCATCATGTTTACCTCCGATTTGCTGTCAGCCTTTTTTTGTAGTTTCGGAACATGGCTATCTTCTTGAATCAAGTATCTGTCATCGTGTTTCACCAAAATGCAAACCCCTCACAAAAAGCTAATTGTTCAGCATGCAGTTCAATTTTGAGTATTTTTGAGAAATCCATATTTAACTGTTTAGCATTTGTGATTGCAAATGTCTCAAAGTGTTTATGAATGTTAAATCTTAGTAAATACGGTATTTGAGTAAAACTGAATTTATACAAATAACCTGCATTCTTTCATATGCCCTACTGACAAATAAGCGCTAACGGTACAAAGATAATATCACTCTTATAAAAACACGTTAATCCTAATTTCTATAGAACGCGTGGGAGAGCTTTCAATAATTACAGTTTTTATGTCACGTGGTCTAAGTCGGATAGACAACTCGTGCCGTTGTCTACGGGATATATACAACTCGCTTTGCTCGTTGTATATATCCCGTAGACAACGGCACTCGTTGTCTATCCTATACATAAACAAGTTCCTGTCTTATCATCATATTATGTCAGTATCACCACTCGCCAATTAACACAATCTAAAAATAGCACAGTACACACCTGTCTGCAGAATGTCATCAGTGCGTGACCTTGTTAAACCCTTATCAATATCGCAGTAGAGTGATAAATTACGTCAGGCACAGTGTGTAATTAGGGATTAAGTTTGATGTAAGAAACCATTATCTTGGAATTTTGGATTTCCGGGAGAAATAATTGATTTCCGTATGTCCGGGAAATGGACAAAAAATCCGTGAGACTCCCGGACGATCCGGGAAACTTGACATGTATGTTAACTCAATTTAAGGCGTTTGCGCTAAAATTTAGCTGCGCTAATATAAGTACACTTACAGTATTTCATAATTATTTTCTTTCAAAGATTACGTAAATTTATATACAGTCTACAATGTACCTATATAACTAAAAATATACATTATAGATGGTACTTTCTTAAAGTTATTGGCATACCGCATTGGGAAAGCAAGGTTCTTTTGGCTTTATGATATGTAACATTGGTAGACCCTAATTGACAATCAGGAAATTTCAGTACGATAGTCTGATATGTATAATTTGGTAATATTTTAACAAATACATTCACAGGACTAGATTTTCACTAATTTGCGTGTTTAACGGATATTCCATATCAAAAAGAAGTTTGTTAAATGGGTCAAACACGGTTGCCAAAAAAGGTAATATTGTTTCCTGCTGCTCTCACCCTGAACTTCTTCAAAATCTATATTCAGTAGATTTTTATTCAAAGATATGTTGGACAGTCTAAATAACATCACATTCTGGGACAGGGTGATAACTTTAAAAAAGAAAAGGACTGTCACTGTCACGCTGTTGGAGGGATGGCAGATCATAATATAATTGTTCCATTCTGTAAACCTGAACTGGTAGGCAACGATAATAAAAAATTGCTTCAATGGTGTAAATACTACTTTTAAACAAGAGCTGTCATCATTAGTAAAAAAGCCCCTGAAGCGTGCCCAAGACTGCTACAGTTGCTTGTGCAAAATATGTCAAAAAAGTTAAGGTGTGAATCATTTTGCTGCCTTGACCTTGAACTGAGAACCCTGGTCATAAGCACAACACATCTTTCCCTTGATAAATGGCAGTTATAAACCAGACAAGAAAAAGACCATGTTAAGTGTGACCTTGACCCTGGAGCTAGGGGTCTCTGTCTGCGCATGGCATGTCATATCATTACAGAGAACATTAAATTTTATGCCAAGTAATTTCAAAATCCCTTCATCAATGTCAGATGTATGGATCAGACATGACACAAACAATATTAACCTTTAACCTCTAAGTGTGACCTTGACCTTAGTGCTAGGGGTCTCTGTCTCTTTGCCCCATGTCACATCGTCTCATTATGGGGAACATTTTAGTAATAGCTTCTATTCCGTCTAAGTAGCTGATCACATGTATTAATTGACATGCTGCCATCTGACTTAGACCCGATAGGGATACCCGAATTCAGAGCTCTATGTATAGATGTAGGGAACATTTATACCAAATAATTTCAAAATCCATTGATTAAATGGGAGTGTTATGAACCAGACACTTGTTAACCTTTGACTTCTAAGTGTTACCTTGACCTTGAAGCCAGGGGTTTGGGTCTTGTGCAAGTGTGCAAGACATGTCTTCTCATTATGTAGATCTATACATAGAGCTCTGAATTTGGTTACACCTATCGGCTCTCAGTCAGATGGCAGCATGTCAATACATGCGATCAGCTCTTTAGACGGAATACAAGCTATGACTACTCATTATGGGGAAAATTTGTGCCAAGTTATTTCAAATTAATTACCTTGATGAATGGCAAAGTTATGGACCAGACACAAAAACAGACCCTGTTAACCTACCTCCAAGTGAGACCTTAACCTTACAGCTAGGGGTCTAGGTCTTGCTCATGACACATCGTCTAATTATGGTGAATATTTATGCAAACATACGCAGATCCAGAGGGGGCTCCAGGGTTCGGACCCCCCCCCACCCAACTGGAAAAAAGGCAACATTAGGACCACATTCAAAATGTATGTGGCTGCTGCTACATATATGACCCTGACATAATTCATATTTATGTTAATTATCTCAAAGAAACAAGGAATTTTACCTTAAAGAAAACTTACTTTTCTCATTTTCCCCAAATTTTAACAGGTGCACACATAAAAATGTGAAAACAAGGGGTATATTGTATATAAAATTGCAGTAGAAAAGGTGTTCTTAAATGCTCCTAAAATGCCCCAGAATGCAGAAAATGTAGCGCTGATTTTCAAAATTTTCCAGAGATGGGGTGCATGTCCCTGGACCCCGCTGGCCGACTACAATTCTATTTCAGACTGTTCAACAAAATGACAACATAATTGTGCACTTACTCTGCATAAACTGTATCTATTACTATTATTTAAATACTCTTGTCCATTATGACAATATTTTCAAGGACCCTGTTGGAAATAAGCTGCAAGGCTTTTACAGGTTATCCTGTGTTTTTATATATGTCATAATTGTGCACTAGTCACCAATAATGTCTGTGATATCCAAGCTGTGTTAATATATTATGTGCTGTATAAATTCAATGTATGTGATAATTGTGTCAATGTGATGTATATATATTTACACAAATAAATCTATCTATCTATATAATAATGACAATCCTGTAGATCTACTTGTAAACAGCTAACATTCATGAAAAATCACATCTATACTGTACAGTATATAAACTTTACTGGTGTATAGAATAACTAATGTCATAGTAAAGGTTCGGTCGGACACCCTCTGGAAAAACTGGCTGGACCCGCGCATACATGTGCAAAGTTATTTCAAAATCTCCTTACATGCCATTATGGATAGCAGTTACAGCCTGTCTCATTGACGGACGGACGGTGCGATTTTAATAAAAAATATTGTTATTATATGGGCATTATATACACACATTTGTTAATTAGCAGGCATATAATATAACGAGGTCCTCTTTATCCATATTAAAATGGGAAAGAAATGAAATTTTAAAAAATGTCAAAATATGCAGACAGCTGGATTTCTCGATCGTTTGATTACAATTCTGCATAATCATAGAATATGTTCTTTTATTAGAACAGGTACATATTTTAATCAAAGCTGTGGGAAGCGGTTGATCTACTAATGCATGGGCATGAACAGTTATCTCAAGTTAGGTGTTTCTAGATAAACTCCTTTTGATTAATAAGCATTTTCAAACTTTTTTTACCAAACCAAGGGTAAAGTGGATATAATAGATAATATATGAGCAAAGCTCATGGGCTTATTGAACATTTTGCGAGGTTTGGTTAATCTTGCTCAAAATCTTTTATGAATTATAAGCATTTTTAAACAAATTAATGGGAACACTCTCAATCTGCTTTTACTGGAACAAGGGGAATAAATGTGAGCAAAAGTCATGGACTGATTGATAATTATGTGATGTTTGGAGATTCGATTCTAGTTATAACGATCTTTAGATTGTAGAACACTTGCATGATAGTGTAGAAACAGTTGCTAGAACTGCTAGTCGCAGACTCATCAGTCGAGAACCGTCTATCAACAAGTGTTTTGCCCCGTTACTCTTGATACACTCTCCTGACGGTGGGGCCAGCAGTGTTGATCAGGCACTGCTTGTCTGCGATGGCTGCCATTCCTTATCATTTCGGCGTAACCAGAGCCAACTGGACGCTCTCTCGGCAGCTTTTCCTACTGCATGGGCTATGGCTTTCCTTACTTTCCCTTTGATGCCCAATGTGCCAAGCATTCTCCATAGTGACTGGGCTTGGAATCCTCTGCAGCCGACTTCTACCGGGAATAAATGTGTTTTCCATCCCGCTTCGTTGCAGGCATCTGCCAGGTCTTGGTACTTGGCTGACTTACGTTCATACGCTTCTTCTGTTCTCTCCTCCCAGGGCACAGTCAGTTCCACCAGTATCACCTTCTTTGGAGACTGTGACCACAGCACAATGTCTGGACGTAGGTTTGTTTGTATGATGTCCGGAAACACCAG
The DNA here is from genome assembly GCF_021730395.1 of Mercenaria mercenaria. Lineage (NCBI taxonomy): Eukaryota > Metazoa > Mollusca > Bivalvia > Venerida > Veneridae > Mercenaria > Mercenaria mercenaria. The sequence continues at coordinate 44,262,812 of NC_069376.1, read as the reverse complement.
CTTTCTTCCCAGATCCACACGCATTTCCCAACTTCTGGCTTCATCTAGCAGGCCAGATGTGCTAGTGGTTGTGGTCTTCTTCCCTCCTTCCTTAACAAATGGGATGAACTGGGGTCCTTTCTTGGGAGTTCGTGGTTTCTTTCTCTCCCTTTCCAAGGTATCTGCCAGCTCGCGGAAGACTTGGTCATGGCGCCAGCGGTAACGCACCTGTGTCAACGCAGTTTTACAGGATGAGAGAGTGTGCTGGAGGCTGCCCCTTCCATTGCACAGTGGGCAGTTTTGGTCATCTGCGAGCTTCCACCTGTGGAGATTTGCTGGTGTTGGAAGTAGGTCATACACTGACCGAAGAAGGAAGCTGAGTTGAAGTGGTTCATACTTCCACAACTCCTGCCAGGTAAGTGTTCTTTCTGGAACGGTCCATTTTGTCCATGCACACTGCACTGGCATCTGCACGGATCTTGCAGACCTGGCTTGATCCTCACTTCTCCGAATCTCTTTCTGAACCATGGACCATTTTTCCAGCCTGTTTGCCTGTTCCAAGCGTTGCTGATGTCTTTGTCCAAACCCTTCTCTCCCGATGTTCGTGATAACGACTATGTCCCTGTGCCTAAGATTAGCTTCAGCCTGGTCAACTGCTTGCTGTACGGACCACCTTCTTCTTGTTCTGACGTCTATGCCCGCTTTACTGATCTTCTCATCTGCGGAATCCCTCAGGGTGAGCAGGAATTTCGCTTTTGTCACCTTGTACTCCTCTGTTAGCGCAGTTAATGGCAACTGGAGATTTGTCGACTTGCCATACAACCCAATGTTGGTAAAAGATGGTGGTAACCCGAGCCATCTCTTGAGATACTTGCTCACAGTTTGCTCTAGCGTCTCGATTAGGCTGATTGGTACTTCATATACCATGAGTGGCCATACAAGTCTTGGAAGCAGACCATACTAGAGCATCCAGGCTTTGAATTTCCAAGGAAGCTCAGTCTTGCTTATCTTCTGAAGACCATCGTGTACCTGCTCCCTCAGTCTCTCTTGACTACCCTTGTCGGTGAGTGTAGAATCAAACCACTTGCCAAGGCACTTGATAGGGTTGTTGACCAGGGATGGGATTTCTTCCCCCTGTGTTTCGAGTTTAAATCTATCAGTGACTTTCCCCTTCCTTATCACCAAGCATCTGGACTTCTTTGGCTTGAATGTCATATGGGCCCATGTGGCAGTCTCATCCAGAGCTCTGAGAATCCACCTTGCTTGGACATGTGTCTCAGTGGTGACTGTCATGTCATCCATAAATCCCCTGTTTGAAGGTAGACGAATTCCAGAGCTTGTTATGGGACCCCTCGACTCCCTTTCTACTGCCTTTATGATCATATGATCACAAACAAGACAATAGAGATTGTGCAGCCTGTGACTATACCCTTTTCCAACTGGATCCATGAAGTTGTAAAGCTGTCACAGGAGAACCTCATCTGTATGTTGCTGAGATACTTGGTGACTAGCTTGCGAACATGTTCCGGGATGTGGTAACTGACAATGAACAGAAATTATTTGGTCATTGCTTTCTGGGCATTTAACGTATTGATCTTAAATCAATAATTATGGGTCATTTACCAGTCTTAAATGACCTCCGTATCAAATGTGGTCTTAGACCAAAGCATAATCTTGTTTTCTGGCAACAAGGTTCTGTTGTCAATGAGATCTTGATCTTTGACCTGCTGAACTCAAAATCAATAGGGGTCACCTGCTGGTCGTGACAAATCTCCCTATTTCATGACCCTAGGCTCAATCGTTCTCCAGTTATCATGCAGAAACCGAGTGTTCTACAGACTGACCAACATCCATCATCAAACAATAATGTTTACAATATACCCCCTCCTTCGAAGGAGGGCAATTAATTTTTGATATTAGAAGACGCCCATGTCTCTCCAATGCATAGTCGTAATAGGCAAGAAGTTAATAGAGGATAGAAGCGAAAGACAAAGAGACACTAATGGTTAGCTGCAATAGAGATCATCTACTTGGCATGTCAAATCACCCTATGAAGTTTCAAAATTCTGGGTCGGGTGGTTCTCAAGTAAACCGTTTTCCATGTTCAGGCCCCTGTGACCTTGATCTTTGATCGAGTGAGCCCAAAATCAACAGGGGTCATCTGATCAGGGACTCAAAACTACAGATAGTAACACAAACGGTTATTAAGGCCTCTGTTGATGAATTCATAATGGCGCAAAGTGCCTCACGCGCCGTAATCATAATTGTTATATATAAACTTAAATTGCCTTAAAGGCGTACGCTAGAATTCGGGCGATTTTTTTCCCAACAGTAGAATTTCTTCAAACTTTGGATATTTGAGAAAATGCCGTTTTGAAGGTCAGGAAACTCTTTTTCAATACCAGTGACCTATAATTTTTATTGCATATTTTGTGTTTATATATATATATGATTGTCGTTTAATATCCAAAGTTTGAAAAAATTCTATTATTGAGAAAATTTTCGACCATCTCATATACATGGAATTCTAGCGTACACATTTGATAAAGATAAGAACATAAAAGTGATTACTATTATAAACACATGAGTTATGACGTCAGACACATGGTAAATTTTTCACTCCACAGACAGTCCTTGAAGATGGCGTATAATAATACTCTTTCTGTGCAGGCTGGACACCACTAAACCCGACTATGTTCTTTATTTCATATAAAATCCACTTCTTTGATGACGTTTTTTTTTCGAATAAGATTTTCAGAGAGTTATTTTCCAAAAAAAAACTATATCGCTACTAAAGAAGAAGAAAACTGGGTTTTAACTTTTTATATTGCAGCCACACTTCATTCAATACAACCAGTTTCTCTTTCACTTCTTTCAATATCTCTCTTCGGGACATAAAGTTTTCACCTTGCCATTTTGTATCTAGCATCATAAATAATCAGTTGAATACAGATGCCTTTAATATACATCTACCTATTTTATAGAAGAAAAAAAAAACGTGCCGCAATACGAAACTGGCCTCTGCCACTTTTACATATGTTACACTCCTTTTTATTTCATGTAAACAATGAAATCCGGAGACCTTATTTGAGTACTTTAGAGCATTTCAATGATATGAAAATCATATATAGTCATTTAGTATGACATGTCTTCTCATCAAAATAGAAAAATGTTGTGGTACATATAAGAAAAATAATCTTTTCTGAAAACCATCACCCTATGAAAATGCACCTATGAGATAGCCGTTTAGTAATTATGCGTATGTAAACATTTTCTCAAAGAATAAAACTTATACCTGAAAATTCACGATGAAAATGATCTAGATCTTTTCTCAATACAAAAAAGCAATAAAACTAAGCCAAAAGTATCACTGCCACTCTTACAATGTAAATTTCAATCGTCAATATTTTCCATATTGACGTTCAAATTTCATATCGGGTGTGTTACGTAAATTTTAACGCCACTTTCTTATATGTCGTCGCGTTTAAAAGTTCCTTAACGACGCTATTTTCAACTTCTCTTAGGCTTACTAACAGATTTGTATAATCTATTTACTAACTCCAAGTGTAGGTGGGTATGTAATAAAAAGATTGTTAGGTTTGCATCGAGAAATATGCACTCGTTCTTTCACGGAATAATATTGCGCTATTCTGCTGCAGAACACATGGGGGTTTCTAGATATAAACCTATAGTAAACTATAACTAGAGTACGCAGACGACAACTTCGGACACCAAACTGTATATATGTTATAACTATATAATTAATTGTAGCGTAGCCGCTCCTTAAGTCCTCTGGATAAATAACTTAATACACTGTTTTTCGTTTCTATGTAGTTTATTTTCCGTCACCAATTGTATAACTTTAGACTGACAGAGCTAACAAAATTCCATCTAGCACAAGTAAGCCTTTAAGCATTTCATAACTCTCTGTCTTCGTCTTCGTTCCTTCTCGGGCTGTGAACAGCGCAAGGCCTTAGCCCTGGCCGGCCTCCGAGCCACCACGTGGTTGCTGTGTGAGCGGGCGTCCCCTTACAGCTTAGTCCGACAATACACAATTTGTCTCCATATTTATACAGATTGGTCAAATACATCATTTACATAAGCAAAATTAATGAATTCTGGTACAAACCGAAAGTAATAAACAATAAAAATATTTCTCGTAAAATATAGATAAATTGTCACTCAAGTTACACCCAATGTCCATCATTTTACTGCAATATAACACTTATATGACCTGACTAATAACTTTAGATGCATTTTATGTGCACGTCGTGAGAAAAACAACATGTTTTTCTATAGTGACTCACTTATTAATTAACCTAGATATTAACCTGTGTAGTCTCGCCTTTTTGTAAGAAAATTGTTTCTTAACTTATGAAAAGATATAAGGAGAGTGTGTTTTCTTCCAACAAAAAGAAATTATATCAATTTCTTTACATCTCCCATTGAAACAAAGATTTTAAGTTCATTTAAAATGAAGTTAAATTCTTAGCCAGTTAAATTGCTTACTAATGTTACCTAATGTGCCGTTCTTAGTCCCATCCTTTAGTTGAAAGGAATATTTATTGACCTATGTAAATAGGAACTGTTTTATAAAGAAACTGTACTCATTTCTTTACACCTCCCCTAAAACAAAGATTTTATGTTCATATTTGATATTCGTAAGTGAAATTAAAATCTTAACTGATAAAATCGCCAAACGATTTGAATTAAAAACTCAAAAGGGCAAAAAAATTATGTTGCTCGAATTGGCAAAACAAATGACGTTGATTGACACTAACATTACACATTGGTTTTAATTATTTGACATAAAAGTGTCATACCTGTCGTATTGTCATTACTAATTATATATGCTTATGCTTGTTAACTCAAGATATCTATAGCTTCAAAACCCTAAACATTGATTAAGACACAATACTTATGCAACACATGCGATACATAAACAACATTATCAAAAGTAGGTAAAACAAAGTTCAACTGATCTGAAATTGTAAAATATAATAGTGTTAAACACTGTCCTATTAATCACTCTATTACTATCGAAGAAAATAAAAATGAAATTTACTGTCCTAATTACTTCTGTAAATTCTCTGCAAATCATTGATGTATCACACCTCCATTTTTAAAAGAATTTACGTTTAGTTTAGTCTACGTCCTCCGTGTGACTGTCATGGCTGTGGCATTTACCTGTTAACCTCAGATAACTATTTGGGAAATTACACCTCCTAGATATCAGATATTTCTACCATTTTCGATGAAAATATTAAACAAATAATTCCTTAAATTTACAATATGTCCGTTTGTTCATAATACTCCTAAATCTGTTATTTTTGATAGTTTAAAACATTGAATTTCTTTTTTCCGTAACTATCTATATTAATCAATGACTAACAGTAATGAATGTACATATACACCCCCTTCTTATAATTATTATCTTATTGTGCAGCACCTTAACATAACCTTACTTCAGTTTCATAAATGAGGTATCAGTGAGACGGAAGTCTAGCTGTCAGCAAAATTACCAGACTCCTTTCCCCATATTGAGGAATGGGTACATTTGGGCGTGTTTTACGTTCCCAACGACCAACGCTTTTAAGCGGCTTAACATTGCTCACTGATGTATCTTATCAAGGCTTATCGCTTTCCATGCGATTAATAGCATATTCCGTATGCTCCCGAGACGTTACGTACGTCAAAAATGGTAATTTCAACCGTATGATCTGTAAAGCGTTCCCCTTCGCTTGTATGTTATACCATAAACACATTATAAATGACTTCATTAAAACAACTATCAACATTTAGCCTTACTCTATGATCAAAAGAAATATACCCATCACCCATGATAACTACACATATACATACATAATAAAGATTACATGTTTCTAAGAGTAGGCTGTTTCAAATAGTTAGCTTGCTGCACAATAACTTTGTATTTTATTACAATAAACATTTCTGTCTGTCTGCTGAATAATGCGCCACACTCAGGACCTTATATGACACATTAGTTAGAAAACGACTTTTATGTTATTTACTCCCCCTGCGAAAATGTACATCATTCATTCATATTTTTATTGATCAATATTGAATTTGCATGCATGTCAAAACTGTTTTGTTAATTACCCCTACATAGTTGACGGATAACGTAGTTGATATTATGATATGTATGCATTGACGCAAATATTCCATAAAAATGTTTATAATTTATTATTCCTCGCATATCTTTTTCTTTTGGTATTAAATTTCTCGCCGAATACTTATTTATTTACACTGAATTTAAGTTACTTTAATACAATTACTTTGTTAAACTACCTTAATGACTTACAAAAATTTTATTTTTTTATCAAAATGTTTAAATATAAAACCTTAATATGCCAACACTATTTCTAAATTATCTCTCTCTGAACTTGCAATTTCTAAATAAATCTAGCTGTTCCCGAATAGCCACATTGGTTTATCAGATAGTATTTAAACAGTCACTAACCTTTTTAGGTTTATACATTTTGTTGTTTCTCTGCCATTGATACATGTTTTCCGTTTGAAATTCGTCCAGAAAATAATTCGTTTTGATAACAGTTAAATAGCTTTTGGTTCTCGTCGTTCCTTGTGCAGAATTTGTTCCATTTCTCATCTTTGAATATGTATTTATCCGTCTTTTGATCTCGATATTCTAGTTGTTTTACCGTCCTAGCCAAATCTGTTTTTGTGTTATTTCTTCTCTTGATGTTGCCTGTGTTGCTTGGTTATTACAATACATTGCTTTTGTTCCAGCGATCTGAGTAGCCGATTTGATGCCGTGCATTTAGTTGTGTGTCCAAAACAATTTTCCTAGATATTTTTGATCCATTGCAGTATCATTTTATTTACTCGTGATCTAAATAATACTTGAAGTGTTTTACTCCTTGTTGTGTTTCCGCGACGATTTCTAAAATATATTTGGTCCATCTACTGCTATCGTATTGCCAGTGATCAAAGTAACCTCTTGTAGTGTAGTACTTCTTGTTGTGTTTCCGCGACAATGTTTCCGTGTTTGTTCGATCCTTGGTCGTACGGCGCCATATCAACAGTGTAGTGTAGCCGCTCCTTAAGTCCTCTGGATAAATAACTTAATACACTGTTTCTATGTAGTTTATTTTCCGTCACCAATTGTATAACTTTAGACTGACAGAGCTAACAAAATTCCATCTAGCACAAGTAAGCCTTTAAGCATTTCATAACTCTCTGTCTTCGTCTTCGTTCCTTCTCGGGCTGTGAACAGCGCAAGGCCTTAGCCCTGGCCGGCCTCCGAGCCACCACGTGGTTGCTGTGTGAGCGGGCGTCCCCTTACAGCTTAGTCCGACAATACACAATTTGTCTCCATATTTATACAGATTGGTCAAATACATCATTTACATAAGCAAAATTAATGAATTCTGGTACAAACCGAAAGTAATAAACAATAAAAATATTTCTCGTAAAATATAGATAAATTGTCACTCAAGTTACACCCAATGTCCATCATTTTACTGCAATATAACACTTATATGACCTGACTAATAACTTTAGATGCATTTTATGTGCACTTCGTGAGAAAAACAACATGTTTTTCTATAGTGACTTACTTATTAATTAACCTAGATATTAACCTGTGTAGTCTCGCCTTTTTGTAAGAAAATTGTTTCTTAACTTATGAAAAGATATAAGGAGAGTGTGTTTTCTTCCAACAAAAAGAAATTATATCAATTTCTTTACATAATCCATAACACGACTACTAGTATATATATGATCCTACTTTCATTTTGAATACGAAACTATCTATTCATGATTTTTTTGTTTGTTTGTTTTTTAAATATCATGGGAACGATGCTTCAACTCGCCTAAATTCTTTTGTATATGCAAAGTATATAGTCTTAAAATGCAGACATTGTCGAAAATATGTGACAATATCCTTATAATTATAAAAAATAAGAGAAAATAAAGTGTCCGAATTTCTCCGAACATTCAAGAATTGAGCATGTAATTTCGAACCAGAACATTTTGAATTTTGGACACATTCTGCACATGTACACTTAATATTTTCTGTCAAAACACAGTAGTCAGCTTTAAAGAGTAGATTCTGATTTAAAAAAATACAGCTAACAACTATAAGTTATTGCGGTTTTAGATCGTTTGAGATGGCGAGAAAATCCAAAAACATCTACATGAATAAAAAATACGACAATTTGATTAGAGCAGCAATAGATGCCATCAAAACTGGTCAGCTGTCATTACCTAAAGCATCACAACATTATGGGATTCCAACGTCAACATTAAGTGACCGATTAACGGGAAAGGTTGTGCTTGATGCTAAGTCTGGCCGCCCTCCCACAGTGCCATTAAATGTTGAAACGAGTGACAACGACAGCTCGATGTGGTTTCGGGGTAACAAGGCTGGGAACAGGCCAATTGTGTCAGAAAAATGGGCATCAAAACTCCATTCAAGATATTTCCAAGGCCTTAAAACAGACACCCATCCATTGTAATCTGTAAGCCCGAGAAGTTGGATACATCCCGAGCTAGATGCCCTAACTATTGTCAACCGGTATATTAATGAGCTCGGGGAACTCATGATCAGTTTTGGAATAGAGAACAACCATCTCAAATATGGAACATGGATGAGACGGGCAAACAATTTGAACACAACCCGGTACGTGTAGTTGAAAGAAAGGGGATGAAATATTTGCCGGGTCGTACAAGTAATCAGCGAACAAACACCACCATTCTGGCCTGCGTGAATGCTAGTGGAAAAGCTTTGCCTCACCTTATGATTGTAAAAGGCAAGACTAAGCGGTCACTTTACTCATGGACCACTTCTTCAGCACCACAAGGCACTAAATGGGCTTTTCAGGAAAATGCTTTGATGACAGAAAGTATTTGTAAGGACTGGTTCGAAGAAATATTTCTTCCTAACTGTGGCAATGTTAGACCCCGGTTATTGATTTGTGATGGCCATCGCCAACATGAAGCACATACACTTTTGGACATTGTGAAAGAAGATAGAATTGATATTTTGGCTCTCCCTCCCCATACCACTCACAAACTTCAACCGCTTGACAAGAGTTAGACTTACAAAGTCTGTTGAGATCAAATAATCTGTAATAATATTAATTTCTTTTTCATACTGACACTGATATTTTCTCAGAAAACCATTTTCTCTCTAGGCTCATGTTAGAGACAGAGGTAAGAGACATTGTATTTTTTTTTTCAGAAAGTGCTATTAGAGAGGATTGATTTTATGGCCAAGTGCTTTACCTTTAATGACTCTAACGACTGATGCTAGTCTAGACAAGAGTGTTTGGCCTATCCAGTGCCCGCCCACTTAGCTCAGTAGGGAGAGCGTTGGTCTATTTATCGCGGGGTCGTGAGTTCGATCGCCGGGCGGGACATATGTTCTTCGTGACGATTTGGTAAAAGACATTGTGTCTGCAATCATTCGTCCCCCACCTCTGATTCATATGGGAAAGTTGGCAGTTTCATGCGGAGAATAGGTTTGTACTGGTATAGAACACAGGAACAGTGTTTAGGTTAATTTCCCGCCGTTACATGACTGAAATACTGTTGAAAAACGGCGTTAAACCCAAAACAAACAAACAATCAAAGCATATTAGAACGAAGATTGTACTGAATTTCTATCTAAAAGTCCGCATCACACTGTTAACAAATGGTCATTTCCTGAGAAAATAGCACTAGCTTTGGAACGTGCGATGACTAAAAAGAATATCACCAGTGGATTCATTCCCCTACAATCCACGTGTTATATGTAAAGAAGACCTGTTGCCATCAACGATGTTTGACAAACCTCTACCTGTCACTGCTATTGACACATCAACAACAGCCAACTCTACAATGACTCCGGTAACATTTGCTAACCATTCTGTTGATATCCCAGAAGAACGTTACCTTATCATAACTTCTTCAACTTCGTTTGGTTTTCTAATGCATCATTGTCTGATCAATTAATGGAGACGCCTACCCCGTGTTCTACACTTATGACACCGTCAATATTACCCATAGAAAATATGTCTGTGCTTATCCCAAAATGTTACTCAGACGATCCAAATGAAGCAATAGAACTTGTTGAAGCTACTGAACAATAAATGGCTGATATTCTGCCCTTATTTCCAGATATTGTCATTGAAGAAATAGATGCTCCTCTTGAAGCAGTATTAAGTAGTGAAAATGACTCAATCACTGAAAATCTTACTCAGACTGAACAGTCGAGTGCCCCTATGCCACAGTACAGCTGAAATGTTGATATCGATTCGATATTCAGTGTTACACAAAATGTTTGTGTTAACACAACAAAGTTACATCACACAAACTGCTAATGTCCAGTGAGGTCTTAGAAGAAAAGAGACAGAAGCAGTTGGATAACATGCTGCAGTTAAAAGAACAGCGTCGCCAAGCTAGGGAGGTACAAAAGCCGTGAAGTTCGTATAGGGTTTGAAAAACAGCAATGTTAATTCAAAGGTGGGTTGATTTAATACAGAAGTATAGAACTCTTCACTTCACGTTTGATAACATATTTTTTGACATTTTCAACCATTTTAAGGTCATAATACATGTCATAAGACCGATCAGCGGATTTGCCTGTTTTGTCGATTCAAATTAATTGTGTTCAAAATATTATTTCGGAACATATTAGGTGGATCTCTATAGCTTTTTGTATGCATTCTAAGTACTATTATAATCGTTATTCTGAAATATTCTTTTGTTTTATTACAGTAAATATGAACACATCAACTGCTGCTTATCTAAGAGATATGGAACTTTTTGGAGCCCAGCAGTGCAGACGAAAATGACGGGAATACTTTCAAACATGTTCGAACATGCATATGAATATCTTTACAACCATTCACTTATACATGACATTGTATTTGTCTTAGAGACAGAGTATGCTGAAATATGCATACTTTAGGAATGTAGTATGAATGTTATCATAATTTACGCGACATATGTGAGGAGGACCAAAGCATCGTTTACTAGGACATTCCTATGCCTTGAAAATTGATGACCGTTACTTGCTTGAATTAGTAGAAACTGAGAAAAATCACTTTAATGTTATTTCTTAAACGAAATCAACTGACATATTAAATGTTCATAAAAATACGTTTAACAGCCTTTTTATGGTGACCATAATGTTATTTTAAAAAAATAAAATTGTGTCCGAAATTCCCCACGTTTGTCCGTACATCCCCGTTATTACTCGATTAAAAAGTTTGTATATTTTCGAAATCAATCAATCAATCATAAAATCAGCAACAGGGAACCAGTATACGCTCCTTATATGCGATAGTTCACGGCTAAATCAGGCCTACGCTCGATGATGACAACAAAAAGTGTCCGAAATAAGTGTACTTTACTCTATTTCTCACCACATGCTATATAACGCTAAGTACTAGCAACGACACTGTTCAAAGCTGCTGTTTTTGAAACAGATTTCACAAATATCGCACACAATTTTTACCAACATAAGAGATGTTCGAAATAAATTACAACACACAGCATCGCGAAAAAATACGAATTGTTCTGGTGAGAACTCTCAAATATATTATGCAAACTTTCTTCTACCAAAATGAAAAGCTTAGAACTATCTAAAAAAACTTCTTCTCAGTCCAATATGTGTGGTGAATGTCGTAATGTTTCGTGATTGTTCTGATAGTTCCAGCTGGTGATATCCCTGATTCAAGTCTAATTTAGAGAACACTTTAGCACCGCTTAAGTCCACGATCATATCATCAATAGTAGGAATTATATGTCTTGTGCGTTTTATTGCTTGATTAGGCAATCTCATGTCAACACAAATCCTTATTTGGTTTGTTTTGCTTTTGGGCTTCGGAGCCACCACTATCGGTGATACCCAATCTGTCGGACCATCTACTTTCTCAATGATATCTAACTCTTCAAGCCTTTCGAACTCATCTTCAGCTTGTTTTCTCAGGTGAAAAGGTATGCGTCTGTGCGGCTGGGTGACAGGTTGAACATTTCTGTCAACATACAACTTTACTTCAGTGTCTTTCATTTTTTCAATACCCTTGAAGACAGATCCATATTTATCGCAAAGTTCATCGACCTTATTCTGTGTTATGACACTTATTTCAGGAATAACCTGGAGGTCAACAGATGTCAAATAAGATAACAAGTTGCCACTTTTACCTTTTGCCACATATACTGGAGCTGTTGTGATCTTGTGTTTGGTTTCAATTGTAGCCTGGAACTTTCCTAATAAGTCCACTTTATTAGCACCATAAGCATATACTTTCGTGTCTACCTTACTGAGAGTCACTTTGTTTTTTAGCTTGCTGTATGTCCTTTCATCAATTACATTTATAGACGACCCTGTGTCTATCAATGCCTTGACAGACTGACCATTTATTTGGATGGTCAAATTAGGTCTTGATGACTGCAACGAATTCACTGATAATCTAAATATGCTATTTTCATTTTCACTTTCGCTTCTATTTTCACTTTCAGTTTCGCTTTGAGAGCTTTCACCATCCATTCTGTTTACGTTTTTCCTACGATTTCTCTGCTTGGACCTGCACACTCTTTCAAAATGACCTTTCTTTTTGCAGTATGTGCACGTCTTTCCGTCCGCCGGACATTTTCCTGATTGATGTGGGTATTCGTATCCACAATATTTGCATGTTGCCTTCTTTCTGGTCGGATAGGAGTTGTGTTTTGTTGATGCTGACTTGTGTTTCGATTTCATGACATCCACTGCATCTTTCTTTGAATTGTTCTCAATTTCGGATGCTTGTAGAGCCGATAGTTCCAGGGCACGTGCTTCCTTTATTAAATTGTCCAACGTGAGATCATCTCGTAAAGCCTTCCTACGTAACCGTGTGGAGGTACAACCTTGAATGATTTGTGATTTAATTTCTTTGTCTGTGTCAGGAAATTCGCAATTCCTGCGTAATGCCCTCAATCGCGTGTGAAAACTGTCTACGTTTTCGCTCGAGTCCTGTTTTGCCTGTCGAAATTTGAAGATTTAGTACTCAGTGCACCTTTTTGGTGCGAAATATTCAGGCAGTTTTGTTTTTGCGGTTTCATAATCGTCCCCGGTGTCTTGCAATGTATCAAATATGTCGTTGACGTCTCCCCCTGCATAGTGAAGAAATAATGCACGTTGTCGCGTTTTGTCTTTGATATTCATTCCAATCATAAGATTTTCAAAACGGTTTGTCCATTTTTTCCACCTTGTGTCTATGCCAGGCTCGTTTACACTAAATGCGGGAAAAACTGGTAATCCTTGTGCCATATTTATTATCAAAATATCAGTGTTATTGATAAATGACAGTTATTGTAACAAAGGTGTCCAAAAGTGTTCTAAACTTTTAGTTCCTGCTTGTATGTGTAAACATAAATTCCAGTGTTGTTTTTTTAAGTACAATTTTTATTTCAATTTATTGAAAGTCAACTTTTTTTATCCTCGTCGCCATTGTACTGTATTGAGAAATGATTAACTCAATAAAACTATTCTACAAGTTTATTTACTAAGGCACTACAAGTGGTCATATCGCATGCATGTATTCAACTAACATATAATGGTATCAGAGAGACATCCTTCTGCTAGGGAGCCAGTGGGAGGAGCTGCTATCACTTGATTGACATTGTATTTAACAACACTACAATACCCCATATTGGTAAACTGTTCTTAGCAATATTCAAATGTGGTGGTTACGTATATAGGAGACTGGTAAACATTCTTATAAACCATTTAACTGCTGACAGTAAAATAGTAAGAAAAGGGACGAAATTGCTCTTAGTAATATCGTTTTATTGCTGGAGGTTGTATATTCTGTTATTAGAAACATCATTTAACTACCTGTAGTAGCCTATACAGGAAACTGATGAAAGTAATCGTAGAAACATATTTTTTATTGTTGACAGTAACATCTATCTGACACTGATACCAGATATCGTCATTTAACTGCTATCAGTATCATATAATTATTGTTTGTATCATAGCCTAGGGACTTTTCAGTATAAAACTTTCAGAGGTTAAATGGTATACCAAACTATCATACGATTTCAAGAACGTTTAACTAAGAGGCGTGGTTTCAGTTTTCAATTGAATAGAGTGCGGTAACTAACAGTGCGGGTATCAGATACCTGCACTCTAGTTATTGCACAGCTTCACTGGCAAAGACTGAAAAGGCTGAAAATAATGAAATACTTTTATTTCAACACATCAAATTTTAACATGTTAAAAAAGTGCATACACTAAAAGTTAACTACTCCACATTTGATTGTAATTTCAGACAGTACATTTCGAACTTTTCGTCTCTTCTGCCAGGGTGAGTTTTTAAGATTAAAAATTTATTTCAACACATCAAGCATGTTAAAAACTGAAAGTGCATCCACTAAAATTAACTACTCCAGATTTCGTTGTAATTTCAAACAGTGCATTTTGAACATTCCGACTCTTATGGCACGGCGAGATTTCAAGATTAAAAATGTATTTCAACACATCAAGCATGTTAAAAATTGAAAGTGCATCCACTAAAATTAACTACTCCAGATTTCGTTGTAATTTCCGACAGAGCATTTCGAACTTTTTGTTTCTTATGGCACGGCGAGTTTTTAAGATTAATTTCTTTGTCATCGTCACTTTGCTCGTTCCTTTTCGACATGGATGAGCTGACGTCAGAATTTGGGTCCAGTACATTGGACACCTTTTTAGGGATTTTATCGTTCAAGCGTTTATACTTTCTGACAGCAGTAACAGATCTATGACCTGTCCTGTCCATAATATCCTGCTCGTCTATACCAGCTTCGTACATGCTGGTTGCACATGTTCGTTTCCCACTATGATTGGAATATACACCTTTCAAAGATCCCCTCTGACTTATTTCTTTCATGAATTTAGTGAGAGTGTTCACACCGACTGGCTGATGTCCATACCGGATCGAGTTTCCAGGCATAGCAGGAAGAGGCCTCTTGTAGAAATCACCGTCGTTACCTACGGCATTTATATACGTTTCAAAATGCGTGGCCATGCAGCGTGGACCTGTGAATTAAAAACAAAATTAGCCTAGAGAGTGACATTTTATAGTTTCTGGTCAATGAATTACTGGGGTTGCAATAATTAAATTCCTATCACTAGTCTGGTCCAACCAATTTCCAGACTCTGGCGGTTCCAGCGGGGTTCAGAGGGATCCACGCAGGTAGAATTTGGTAGGAATCCCCTTCCCAAGGAGAACTTTCCTGGATCCGCCCCTGCCCACCAAGTCGAAGTGTTTTTACATCCCTAGGTCTTAAAATGGTAAGATGAGCCGCGCCATGTGAAAACCAACATAGTGGTTTTGCGACCAGCGTGGATCCAGACTAGCCTGCGCATCCGCGCAGTCTGGCCAGGATCCACACTGTTCACTTTCAAAGCCTATTGCAATTAATGAAACCGTTAGCGAACAGCATGGATCCGCGTATGCGCAGGCTGGTCTGGATCCATCATGGTCGCAAAACCACTATGTTGTTTTTCTCATGGCGCGGCTCAAATATGCTTTTAAATGTGCATAAATGACAAGGAATTGAACGGTAATGCAAGAAGTAGGCTGACTTAATAAATTAACATAAAATAATTCAGCCGAGTGTTTAAGCAATGCGTAAAATTGTTTAAATACTGTAGAAGGCTCAATAAAAATTTGCATACCTGGTGTACAGTAGTGTTTTATATCTTTGTTATTTATAGACATCTGGCCTAGTCCACCATGGTAGGTTTTAGATCCTCGGCCAATGAATCGTATGAATCGTCCTTCACTATCTTCACCAATTTTAAACTGGTCACATTGAAGACCACGGTGTTCATCACGACCTCTTAAGCCGAACAACTTGCATGCATAAAAAAACACAGTCAGCTGCAAAGTTTTAGAGTCTTTCAAGCCAAAAACACCGGACTCCCATAATTTGTTTTCGTCATCACCAGAAATTGGATCGGCTTGTTTTGTGTCAGTGCCAAGGCCTTGATCTAGCAGATTTTTCATTTTACTATCCAGTACAGAATAAAATTCAGCAAATGCGGGATTGTTTTTATCAAGAAAGTTCATGTCGTGCACTCCATGCTCGCGTAAATGCCTTAAAAGTCCACACATGACAAGATACAAAGATTTCGGGGGGTAATCCTCTCCTTTTTGGTTTTTTATTTCCATTACGAAACGTATTAACCAATATGACAACACTGATTTGTCCATAGAATGAAGTTCTGGTATGTTATTCGAATTACGGTGTTGTCGCCAGGTTTCGAAAACTTTATACGCCCACCGAGTGTTTTTGGCGGTGTTTTTGTTTCGTTTCGAGGATTTAAGCTCTTCAATTTCCTTGTCCGTGACCGGTTTGCCGAAACGGTCATCACTTTCGCATTTCATTTCCGAACTCTGTGGTTTTAGCAACGCGCTGTCGTCAGATACTGCATTTTGTTCAGTCTCGAACAGAAAGTCTAATCCAAGATCAAAGGAAGCTTCAGCAATGTTATTATCCTGTTTAATATCGTAACAATCCAGAGGTACTTGAGATAAAAATAAATTGTCACTACTTTCATTTAGTAACTCATAGTAGTTTTTTTCCGCGGTTTCTGCCACCTGACTCAAAATTGCATCGAGCCCGTCGTCCATTTTGTCATTAGTAAATATTCACCTTTACTGATCAAGTGCATAACTCTAAATGCCGGTGTGTCTGACCCATCAGACAGCAAACTGTATCGTATTAATTTTCTGCTCTTGTATTGGTTTAATTTACCTGGGGTTTACACATTTGTAAAGCAAGGATTATAAACACTCATTGAACTACTGTATATGGCAAGGAAAACGCCTACTGAACTACGCTATTGGCTATGATACAAAACAGAAAGAACATCAAAACTCTCGGGTAAACGATTTATACTCGGGGGCTACGCCCCCTCGTACAAATCGTTTACCCTCGAGTTTCAATGCTCTTTCTATTACTTATAGGAAATATAAGAAAAAATCTCAAAAATTTGTATTTCAACAGCTGTCAATATCATATAGAAAACATCTGAAACTGCAGTAGGTGGCATACACAAAGAAATGACAAAGCATGTCGTAAGAACATCATTTACCTGCTGGCGATAACATCTGTAACGGGCTAAGGAGTGTTCGAATCCCGACTCGGCACTTTTCCCGCCTCATTATCGTGGAAGAAGCACAGATGTAAAATCATTGGACGTAACACTTAGCAACAGAACATAACAAGCATTGTCCTTAAAAGAAATGACCATTGAGTAATTTTGTAACAAAAAATGGGTATCATTGGACTTTGCACGTGCGCGATCCAATAAGTTAAACATTAAATGTAATAAGAACAAGTGAACGCGCACGAGACTTGTTTTACAAGTTTGAAGATATAGATTAACAACGCTTTAGTGATCTATAAACAGTACGGACAAATGTATAAGCGAGAAGGGTAGGTGACGGCCTATTACACATCTGCAGGAATCTGGTAAAACTGATATTAGTAACACAATTTAACTGCTGGCAGTATTATATGTAGGACACTGACAAAATAAATAGCTTATGTCATTCTCATCATCTAACTGGTAATACAGCTTTATTAACTGTTGTAACTGCCGGCAGTGGTAGCAGTTAACTGGTGTTAGTATACACGATGAAATGCTGGAACTGCTGGTCGTTAACTGCGACACGCAAAAAAAAAACTGCTGTAACTGTTGGAAGTAGCAGCAGTTAACTGCTCCCACTGCTGCTACTGCTATACTGCCAGCTTCACGCCGATCTTCATCGCAACTCTTCGGGTCATTGGCTGTGTCTTATGCAGGAACATTTTTTGATGTTATTATCTATCTCTATCTATGTGTTTGTTTATTGCGGATAAACTTTTCAAGCCGACAGTAGTCAATAAAGAATAACCTGCGAGTAAAGATCTTGAGTAATATGTAACTTGATGAATGAAAACAAACTTAAAACAAATGCTTCAAAATCTGATCGCAGAAAGAGCACAGGTAAATAACGTGCATGAAATTAGCCAGAGCAGCCAGAGTAGCCAGAGTTCAGCCAGAGTTTAGCCAGAGTAGTCAGAGTTCAGCCAGAGTTCAGCCAGAGTAGCCAGAGAAGTTAGAACTCTGGTTACTCTGGCTAGCCAGAGTAGCCAGAGTTTAGCCAGAGAAGTCATAACTCTGGTTACTCTGGCTGGCCAGAGTAGCAAGAATTCAGCCAGAGAAGTCATAACTCTGGTTACTCTGGCTGGCCAGAGTAGCCAGAGTTCAGCCAGAGTAGCCAGAGTTCAGTAAGGAAAGCCAGAGTTTCTAGGATGTTAAAATGTTCTGGCTACTCTGGTCAGCCATAGTATCCAGAATAGCCCGAGTCGCCTGGAATTTATTTGCTTTGGTTAGTCAGGCTGGCCAGAGTAGCCAGAGTTTCTAGGATTTTAAGAGTAGCCAGAGTAACCTGGTTCACAAAACATTTTCCGTCTTAGCTGAATTTAATTATGAAACTTACTATGTTATTTCTATCTAAACAGCATGCTTAAATTAAATTTCGAGTTAATTAATATTTTCAAGTGGCTATTTAGGGTAGCCAGAGTAGCCAGAACTCTTGTTACTCTGGCTGGCTGGCCAGAGTAGCCACAGTTCAACCAGAGTAGCCAGAGTTCAGCCAATGTTCAGCCATAGTAGCAAGAGTTTCTAGGACTTTAACTAATACTGGTCAGCCAGAGTATCTGGAGTAGCCCGAGTCACCAGGATTTCATTTGCTCTGGTTACTTTGGCTGGTCAGAGTAGCCAGAGTTTGTAGGATTTTAACAAGTTTTTGCAACTCTGGTCAGCCAGAGTAGCCAGAGTAACCAGGTCCCATGTTCACAAAAGTTTTTTAGTCTTAGTTGAATTTGATTATGAAATTTAATAATTGAGCCGTGCCATGAAAAAGACAAACATAGTGGCTTTGCGACCAGCATGGATCCAGTACAGGCTGCGCATCCGCGCAGTCTGGTCAGGATCCATGTTGTTCGCTTTTAAAGCGTATTGGAATTGGAGAATCTGTTAGCGAACAGCATGGATTCTTACGCTCAGGCTGGTCTAGATCCATTCTGGTCTCAAGTCCACTATGTTGGTTTTCTCATGGCGCGACTCATATGTCATTTCTGTCTAAATAGCATGTTTAAAACTGAATTTCAAGTTAATAACTTTTTTCAAGTGGCTATTTAGAGTAGCCAGAGTAGCCAGAACTCTGGTCAATATGGCTGGCCAGAGTTCAACCAGAGTTTAGCCAGAGTTCAGCCAGAGTAGCCAGAAACCTGGTTACTCTGGCTGGCCAGAGGAGCCGAGTAACCAGGATGTCAGTTGATCTGGTTTTCTCAGGTTTGATTTTTTTATTGTTTAATATGTATATGGTGATTCATAAAACGGACTTCAAAAAAATAGCTTATTTTTCAGACAGCAGCCAGAGTAGTCGGACGTTCTAGGATTTTAATATTTTCTAGCTACTCTGGTTAGCCAGAGTAGTCAGAGTGACCACGATTTCATTTGCTCTGGCTACTCTGGCTAGCCCGAACAGCCAGAATTTCCGAAATGGCCATTGGTACAAGCTACCCTGCTAATCAGATATAGCGAAAGAAAATACAGTAAAACCTGTTGCCAGAGTAGCCAGAGTAATCAGAACTCTGGTTACTGTGGCTGACCATGACAACCTGTTTTATAATTTTTACATGGTCTGGCTACACTGGCTGGCCAGAGTAACCAGGAATAACTGAAATGCGCACTGGTTCTGGTTACTCTGGCTGGCCAGAACAGCCAGAGAAAATACAGACAAACATGTAAACTAGAACTATTTTTAAAATATATGACCCTTTTTCATAAAAATCATATTATACATGATTAGGTTGCACTAACTGTTGTGTATAATTATAATGTAAATAAAAAAGTTAGAATTGTTGTGTGTTGTGTGTGTGGTTTTTGAAGGCTGAAATTCACAAAGATTAAAGCGAACAGGTCTATATATTTCTGGTAGATTGAAAATCTTTAAAACAAGCCTAAAAATATCAAGTAAAATAACAACAACAACAACAACAACAACAAAGAAACAGTAAGACGGCATGATTTTCGAACAAAGTTAAGAGTAACACAAATCAGAAAATGACGCTTTCAAAAAAAAAAAAAAAATAATAAAAAATAAATAAATATATAAAATAAACGGATATATGCAAAGGCTGTTTGTTTATATACATTGTAAATAATGCTTAGGTATGTTTTCTTTTTATATAAGTTGTAATTTTACAAAGTAGCCGGCCTCCCACGAAGAGTAGATACGATGAAGCGACACCGATCCATCCTGGTTCTTCCGTACTTATACGGCTGTATGCCATACCACAATGGACTGTGATTTAGAGCAGCGCGACCTGGCTGTCATGGTCTTTTGTTTTGTATTGACCCATTCTGGATCTTATTCATGGCATATTTTATCCCCAGTGTATTGTCTCATATTCCTTCTGTTGAAAAAAAATGGCACCAAATTGAAAGTAAAAAATACATGTACCTGAAAATAAATATGCTATTAAGATAGGATAGAAATGACATATTAAGTTTCATAGTTAAACTTAGCTAAGACTGAAAATATTTTGCGAACATGATACCTGGTTACTCTGGCTACTCTGGCTACCCTGAATAGCCAGAACATGTTAAAATCCTAGAAACTCTAGCTACTCTGGCTACTCTGTTAGAAACAGCAAGAGTAACACAGCAAATGATATCCTGGTCAGTGCTCCAGCTAGGATTAAAAAAGGGCAGGGTGCTGGCACTGAAAAGGGCACTTCTGGGGTGGTGGTTGGTCTGGGACCGTGCTCCCCCGGGGAAAAATATAACTGGTCCATGCATACAGTTCATTTTAACATACTTTAGGCATTGAATTTGGCGTAATTTAGACATGTTTTTTGGCACACTTTAGGTATGGTCTTTTAATAGGCTATGTCTGTCATCTCTAATGTACCTATTTATTAACTAAAAATTCTGCTGTTTGTATTTTACTTGGCATTGATTTTCAACTTGTAACATTTCTTTGTAATTGTATACTGAATAACAATATCTATGTGTTTAGGCCTATTTTGTTACAATTTCAGTACACATCTTCTCTATGTAGGCTACTTGATATTTATAAATTTATACTGCAACATATTATATACAGAAAATAAAGTTTAAACTTCCACTTAAATAAATGAAATCAGGCAAAGTTTTTAACTTACAACAGTCTAAAAGCAAGTTTAGCACTTGTAATAGACATATTCCGGGTATCCAAAATTTTATATCCGGATATGGTTACACTTTTTTCTAAAAGTCGTCGGATGTCCAGTTTAAACAATATTTTTGAAAAATTATTATGATGCAGAGACTGTTTAACAGCATTTTACAGCATCTGACATTAAAGTGTACCCTGTCATTACATCTTAGTAAACTAATTTCAAAGAAATATTCATGAAAAATCGGCAATTTCACAAAACAGACGACAACCTACATTCGATTTCAAAAACTTGTAAAAAGATAAAATCAAAATATTTTCCTATTTAAATTTGATTGTGATCAATTTTTATTAATTAGATTTAAATGTCTGTTGTCTGGACTTAAGTTTCAGATATGTATAAAGGGGTATTTACGACTATATTACCGAAAACGAAAGTACACTTTGACAGGTGGCGCGAAATGATAATGATTTCAGACTGGTTTGCAAACTGTTTTAACACTAAGGTTCAGTGATTTTAATGCTAGTTTAATTGCTAGTGGAGCAGTCTAAAATATCATGGTCTG
Source organism: Mercenaria mercenaria (assembly GCF_021730395.1). Lineage (NCBI taxonomy): Eukaryota > Metazoa > Mollusca > Bivalvia > Venerida > Veneridae > Mercenaria > Mercenaria mercenaria. Next base: position 44,241,055 of record NC_069376.1, on the reverse strand, counting down.
CCTCGGGCACGATTACAGCAGGTAATTGTTTAATTGTTTGCTAATTATGTCAATGCCCCCCGGCGTGTATCACTCGATAAAAAGGGGGCAATAAAGCAGTGTATTATAATCACTGAGGCAAAAAAGGGAAGTTTGGCTTAAAAAAGAAATGAATGGTTGTAAAAACGGGCAGGGTGCCTGGCGGGGCAACAGGGCGGAACGAATTTCGGAACGGGCGATGCGCCCTGATGTAAATAGCTAGCTGGAGCGCTGCTGGTGACTCGGGTTACTGTGGCTACTTTGGCTGACCAGAGTAGCCAGAACATGTTAAAAATCTAGAAACTCTGCCTACCCAGGTTGAATTCTGGCTACTCTGGCCTGCCGGAGTAACCAGAGTTCTGGATACTGGATGAATTCTGGCTACTCTGGCTGACCTCTGACTACTCTGGCCAGCCAGAGTAACCAGAGCTATGACTTCTCTGGCTGAACTCTGGCTATTCTGGTCAGCCAGAGTAACCAGAGTTATGACTTCTCTGGCTGAACTGTTGCTACTCTGGCTGAACTCTGGCTAAACTCTGACTTTCCAGCTTTAATGGTGGAGGAAGACCCCAGGTGCCCCTCCGTGCATTATTTCATCACGAGCGGGCACCTGGGTAGAACCACCGACCTTCCGTAAGCCAGCTGTATGGCTTTCCCACATGAAAAATTCAACGCCCCGAGTGAGGCTCGAACCCACATCGATGAGGGGCAAGTGATTTGAAGTCAGCGACCTTAACCACTCGGCCATGGAGGCCCCTTGTAAAGTATTTACAACAATTTGGGACAAACAAAATTTCTAAAGGTAAGCAATTAGCGGTACTTAATACATGGTACGATGCCATCACCATAGCGATGTACAATCTCGGTAGGTAATATACAAAATGACACGTCCGACATCGACAGAAGCCATTTTCGCACGTATAGATCTACTTTCAAGTGCTCAAGATGGGCTTTAGTGATCGCCCTTTGTCCGTCGTCGTCGTCCGTTGTCATCAACAATTTGACTGCTAACACTCTAGAGGTCAAACTTTTGGCCCATTCTTAATAAATCTTGGTCAGAATGTTACGCTCAATAAAATCTCGGACGAGTTCGATATAGGTTCATCTGGGGTCAAAAATTAGGTCACCAGGTCAAATCAAAGAAAAGCTCTTTTAACACTCAAATGGTCAACATTTATGATATATCTTGATGAAACTTGGTCAGAACGTTAACCTTGATGATCTTTATCTAGGTCATCAGGTCAAATCAAACAGAAAGCTAGAGGCCACATTTATTACCATACCATAATGAAAATTGGTCAGAATATTAATCTTGATGCTCTTCAGGTCAACTTTAAATCTGGATTAGGTGGGGGGGGGGGGGGGGGGGGTGTAAAGCTAGGTCACCAGGTCGAATCAAAGAAAAAGACAGTTAACACTCTAGATGCTACATTTGTGACTGTATCTTCATGAAACTTGGTCACAATGTTAACCTTGATTATCTTAAGGTCAAGTTAGAATCTGAGTCGTGTGAAATGTGACCTACTTTCTTGTTTTATTTAAGATACAGCCTCGAATTATGGATGACATGTACAGTTTTGCTCACCGATCTTAAAACTGACTTCAGTGACCATGAATGTGACCTATTGATATACTTTCTTGTTTTTTAGATACAGCCTTTTAATTTGGATGACATGTACAGTTTAGCAGACTAATCTTGAACGTGAATTTCAGTGATCATGAATGTGACCTATTGACCTACTTTCTTGCTTTTTAAGATACAGTCTGGAAAATTTAATGACATTTACAGTTTTGCACACCAATCTAAAAACTGACTTTCAGTAGGCATATATATAACCTACTGACCTACATTCTTAATATTGTAGCATCAGATTGACATTTGAAACATGTAGCTCATATCAGTCAGATGAACGATCCAGGGTCATCATGACCCTCTTGTTTCATTTACCAGAGAGAGAGAGAAGGATCTGATATACCTTGAAAATGGTTTTATATTGTTGCATTATCTTACAAACACTGATGTGATTTTGAGTGAACTTGCGTTCAGTAAACACACCGTAACATCTGAGAGATTTGCTGTATCAGTGCGTGTGACGCACTCTGAAACAACGTCTTGTATTGATACTTAACATTCCTTACGTTACATTTATTCTGAAAGTTTTTTTCTGAATCATCCACTTCTTTTATAGGCATTGAAGTTGAATGTTTTTCTTATGCTTAGTGATGTGCACATTTGGCATGTCAAATAACTCCCTACATGACTAACAGTTTTCTACCTGACTGATAGTTTCCTACATGACGGATAGTTTTCTACATGGCTAAAAGTCTAACTTCCTGCATGGCTGATAGTTTAGTTTCCTACATGGCTGATAGATAGTTACCTACCTGATAGCTTCCGACATGGCTGATAGTTTCCTACATGACTGATATTTTCTTACATGGCTGATAGTTTCCTACATGGCTGATATTATCCAACATGACTGATATTTTCTTACATGGCTGATAGTTTTCTCCATAGCTGATAGTTTCCTACATGGCTGATATTATCCAACATGACTGATATTTTCTTACATGGCTGATAGTTTTCTTCATGGCTGATAGTTTTCGATATTACAATAAAAAACACAACTAAGGGGGCCATGGTCTAGTGGTTAAGTGTTGGTCGTTCAACCCAGGGATCGTAGTTTCGAGTTCCACTGGGGTCACGACCATGCCCTCATATGACACCAGTTCTGGTTTTCCAGGAAGCTGACTCTAGAGTGGTTCAAATAAGCTTGAATCTTTCATCCCAACTGAACTAAAAAAAATCGCTGGTAACTAAAGAAACACAAAATTTGCAATTCTTCGTAAATTATCTGTAATCAGGAAACAATGTCAAATCTAAACGTATTATATTATGCCATCATTTACTAGTATGTATAAAATAAGCCTCCTTTTGCAACAATAGTATACATCTATATTGTACGATGCGAATCTGAACTCTTAACCGTTATAAATCAAGTGACAGGTCACATTAAGGCCTTGATTATTTGATAATCTATAAATAAATATCGTGACATTCATACTAACATTGTTTCAATGACGACTGCGAGCATGGCAATATTGCCATTCATATAATCACCATTGCGACAAAAGATATTCATACTAACATTGTTTCAATGATGCCACCGCGCATGGCAATATTGCCATTTGTATAATCAGCATTGCAACAACAGATATTTATACTAACATTACCTCTCTGCCGACAATGCGTATTGCCATTTAATTTATCATCATTTCAGTAAAAGACATCCATAATATAATAACACTACCTCAAAGACGCCTGTGCGAATGATGACCGGATTGTTATGAATTTTGGAAGCAAATGCAGTTACTGTAAGAGTACTGCTGAAATTATATAAAGCTTTGCGATGCGGCAATGGTATTACTAGTCTATGCAGCCGTTGGAAGTTTGATTGTTCCAGTTACTTTCAATCCGTTACAATAAATAAATCATTGTTAAAATGTCACGCGATTCTCGGTATGTAAATAAAATGATTGCCACACTTTGCCCAAACGATGATGTGATGTTTACTTACATATGCCCCAGTTATAGTGCCACGTTTTGGCCGCCACGTGTCAAACGTCACAAAAAATGAACTATAAATTGTAACTTCGGACATACACAAAATTCGCTGCCGTTTTCCAACAACGTACTGCAACATGGCAACAACGTGAGGAACGTAGTGCATCGCTGTATAACGTAGCAACAAAACGTAGCAAAGCCTGACCATAGAGTTTAGATTGTCCCAGTCATAGTGTCTTTAATAGGTCGCTACGAATAGCCACGTTGGTAATTTTGGCCATTCAATGCGTGACGAGATTTAGCTGCACGTGGTTGCAGCGTGGCGGCAGCAAAGCATAGCGATGCAGCGAAGAACAACGCGACGACAACTGGCAGCGGTGAGATATATCATATATCAATCGTGTCACACCGGGACTGCAACAAGGCAGCAGCGTGACTATCATGTGGCTAACGCGTGGTGACAACTTGGCACATCGTGGCACCCGGCTGAAATTTCTGAAAACGTGGTTTTAAGAAACGGGACACAACGGCGCAGCCAAAGTGTGGCACTATGATAAGGGCAATAACTATAACTATATTAAATGTAGCATAGGGAATTCAACATTTTATACGCCATCTTTGAAAGAGCGGGGCGTATTGTGGAAACCCCCTTGGTGGGCGGGTGGTTGGTGTCCAAAGCATGTTTGCATGTCGAATGTTTTTTCATCTGATCTTCACCAAACTTGCTGACAATGTTCGTGTGCAAAATATCTCGGTCAAGTTCGATAACAGCCCAAATCGCTCCAGGCACTCTTGAATTATGGCCTGTCGTTAACCCCATTCCCCGGGGTAAACCGTTCACCAAGGACATTAATCGCTCGGAAACTGGGGTAAAAATGTTCAGGATGGCCGACACCACTGGCTTAATTAATTTAAAAGAAAAACCAGATTCCTTACAAAGCCTTTTTCTGGGCTATTTCAAAGCTATTATAACGCCAAGTGCTGTAATATTAAGTTTTAATTATTATCACACCACTTATATTATAAATAGGAGAAAATCAACACATATGACTGTGTAAAATTAAATGAAAACACAAAAGTAAGTCCAATTTCATAGATCTATTAAATTTAAAGTCCTCTCATAACCACACATTTACAATTACAAATACCTAGATTACTAGTATGTCTACAAATAAACCTCTACAAATTTATATGCACCAATTATGCAGTTAAGTTCTTTTTAAAAATATGTCAGAATTATCAGAAAAGTCCAAAGAAAATGCATGTAAATTCCAGTAATTTTCTTCAGCAAATAAATGAAACTCCATATTTCTAAATTATTCCCCAATTAAAATAAAATCCAAAGTTCCTAAAATTGGTTCCAAATTTCCAATAATTTCCTAACTAAAGAAGAAGGGTTTAATCCAAAAGTGTTAACTAGAAGAGCCAAGAAATAACTGATAAGCCCATATTTATAGAGAAGCACAAAACATGCTGCAATCTGATTGGTCAATGACATTTTCCCAAATATGTAAAACTTTTCTCACCAAATGCAAGAAAAAGAATAAATGTCATCAAAAACCAATGACATAAACATAAACTAGAAGAAAATCTACACCTTATCAGTATATTTCAAATAACAAATAATGATTTAAAAGTACTTAAATCAAGTGTCAAAGAATTGACACACAAATTCTCCCAAAAATATCCAATATGGCTGCCAAAATCAGTCTTCACATCTAAGAGCTATTTTTAAAGGATTACAACTAGGCTTCTAAAAATGTACAAAATTTCACATAACTAAACACTAATATCCTTGACATGACAGTAAAGTTTCAGACCTGAACAATATCTCTAAATATTTTTGATAAATAATTGCATTGGTCAACTCTAGTCACATTAGAAATGGACTAGCAAAAATGTAAACAAAGGCGATTTTTCAATATTACTTAAAAGCTACATAATGTCATGTCCTCAAACTTAACATAAATTTACAATATAATGAAAGTGGAAATACCATGGGAAAATACAAAATGTGTATTTCGGAGCATTTAATGGTTTCTGATGATAAACTTTCTCGAAGACGAGGAGTTTTTTTTAAGTATATTTTTTGGGAATAACTTGAACAATATTTACTCAATAAGGTTCAAATGTTAAGCAAAGCTCCGTCATAATGTATTTTTAATGTATGGTAAGAGAATATGGTAACTTAAACTATTTATTTAGATATTTACAAAAAGCAAAATATTTCTGTGCCAAAACCCAGGTTTACCACAGGCCTTTGAATTACTCGAAAAACTGCGAATTTAGCTTTGTCCGCTCTCTAAGTCGAACAGTTTTCATCGGATTTTCACCAGACTTGTTGACAAAGTTTGTGGGAAAAATATCCCGGCCAAGTTTTTATAGCCACTCGAATTGTCCCAGGCACTATTGGATTAAGGAAATTTTCATCCGATCTTCACCAAACTTTCTCTTTGATTATGGCCCTTGAACTACTCAAAAAACTGCCTTTAGCCTATATTGTCCGCTCTCTTTAGTCGAACAGTTTTCATCCGACGGGCGTATTTTGTGACAGTCTGGCAATCTTGTTGCAACTTGTAAAATCTAAATATGTCATACAAATTAGCTCAGATGTAAAGTATACTGTATATGTTCATTAGATCTTTCGCCGCGTGGGTTCGAACGACGGAAGTCAAAAGTCGTTTCATTTTTGTATAAAATATATTTTTCATTTTCTCTATAACACGACGACAGAAAAATATTTAAAGCCGACATGGAAGATGAGAAAAGTTCAGTATCATATCAAAGATATGAGTTAAAATCATGTTCTAAACATATTAAATAGAAAGTGAATAATGAACATAATTATGTTATACAAAGACAAACGCAAATGGAAGCCATTAAAGTAAGAAAACAGAATTGAAAACGGATAGGGGGAAAAAAGAAACGAATTATCTGAAAAATATATCCTCATAAGGTTTCGAACTCATGCAAACGATTTGATGATTTACGGTTGGTACTTGCATTTTATCCGACTGAGCTTTTTTACAATAATATACTTATTGGTCACTCAAAATGAAACAAATAATTATATTTACTTGTCACGTGTTGCACAAGCAATAGGAATTATTATCTTATCAATTATCATGAAATGGACGCGTCATCGCGTTTGCGCGGGAATCACGCTATTATTGGGGAGAAGCATTTAAAATCATATGCTTAACACATAATCAAGGCCTTCGAGTGATTTATCGTCTAATTTAACACGGCTCAGAGTTCAGATGCGTAGGAAATCAAACACGAGGGCGTTAGTCTGAGGGGTTAAATATCGAAGCATCTGAACAGACGATAAACCATAAGAAGGTCTTGATTGTTTTCGTTCTGACATGCTCATTGAAATATTTTAATAAACATTATTCTGGACTTCATTTACGCGAGGAGAAATGAACCTGATGTTATGCGGCAATTCTACGTCATAATTGACGCCATGATGCACTCTTACCGGTCCGCGTGTCAACCGTTGTTTATCGCAGATACTAATACAACCAGTTTGTTTTTCTGTTAAACAAAGAAGGCTGAAAACTGTGTGTTATTATTCAACAATACATTTTTCTGACGTCACAATTTTTACGTCACGGTGCGCTGGAAAAGAAATCAACAGAAATCAGGCAAATATATGATAGATATCGGAAAGGACGTACATAATAATCCTTGATAACGTGTTGGAATCGAAATAATATATTTCAAACAGTGATTTGTGCGTGAATAAAATCATTGTTTGTCGTTCAGATGAGCCCTCGTGATATAATTCCTTAGCATCTAAACTCCAAAGAATGATTTTATTCAACGACAAATCAATGTTTGGAATATATTATTTCTTAAATATACAGAGCTTAATCTCCTTTGTTTAACTGGAAATCAAATCGAGCCATTTTAGAATTTAAGATTATCTTAATTTGACAATCAACGAATGTTCGACGCCTTCCCGCGTGTAACTTAACGTCATATACATGTATTTTGGATTCTCACAGAGTTCACGAGTACACACAAAACAAAGTTATTAAAAGCATTTAATAAAAAGAAAAATGTATAATTTTTGTGGAGATCAAAAGTAATTTCTTCTTACTCGTAAAAATAATACACTTCTCACTCGGTTGGATAAATTTCTAAAAGCCACTGTCTTCAAATGTAATCACATTTTAAGGTAGTGGATACGTAATGACAATCTCTGGACCCAACTATAGCTTAACACAATCATTGCTTTCCATAAAAAAAACGAATAAATGTTGAAAAATCAAGAGATTACGTGATTTGACGATTTTCGTTACAGACCGCCGACTACCTTACAATATAAGGCGTTTTATTATTGTTTTAAACAAAGTAAGCGGGTAACTTCAGCTATTCACATTAAGTTGCAACTAAAACTTTGTACACAACTTGAAAAAATGCTGGGGCCTCTCATTTACAATTATATGAAAAAAATGTTGTAAGGATTTGTTTACATTATAAAATCCTTAGTAACTTCTTTCAGGTCATTTTTAATCCCCCGCCGTGGCGGAGGGATTATAGGAATGGTCTGCGTCCGTCCTTCCGTCCGTCCGTCCGTCTTTCCGTCCGTAACAAAATCGTGTCCGGTCCATATCTCCTAAACCCCTTTAAGGATTTTCATGAAACTTGGGTCAAATGATCACCTCATCAAGACGATGTGCAGAACCCATAAGTTAACCGTGTCGGTTCAAGGTCAAGGCAACAACTTAAGGTCAAAGGTTTGAGCCTTCCATTTTGTGTCTGCTCTATATCTCTTAAACCCCTTGAAGGAATTTTATAAAACTTGGGTCAAATGATCACCTCATCAAGACGATGTGCAGAAATCATGAGTCAGTCATGCCGGCTCAAGGTCAAGGTCACAACTTAGGGTCAAAGGTTTGAGCCTTCCATTTTGTGTCCGCTCTATATCTCCTAAACCCCTTGCAGGATTTTCATCAAACTTGGGTCAAACGATCACCTCATCAAAGCGATGTGCAGAACTTATGAGTCAGCCATGTCGGCTCAAGGTCAAGGTCACAACTTAGGGTCAAAGGTTTGAGCCTTCCATTTCGTGTCCGCTCTATATCTCCTAAACCCCTTGAAGGAATTTTATAAAACTTGGGTCAAATGATAACCTCATCAGAGCGATGTGCAGAAATTATGAGTCAACCATGCCAGCTCAAGGTCAAGGTCACAACTAAGGGTCGAAGGTTTGAGCCTTCCATTTGGTGTCCACTCTGTATCTCCTTAACCCCTTGAAGGATTTTCACCAAACTTGGGTCAAATGATCACCTCAACAAGAACTCATGAGTCAGCCATGTCAACTCAAGGTCAAGGTCACAACTGAAGGTCAAATGTTTCAGCTCTGTATCTCCTAAACCCCTTGAAGGATTTTCATGAAACTTTGGTCAAATGATCACCTCATCAAGACGTTGTGCAGAATTCATGAGTCAGCCATGTCAGTTCAAGGTCAAGGTCACAGCTAAAATCAAAGGTTTACCCTTTCACTATCCATAGCAGTGGCGGGGGATTTAGCTGTCTTTCAGACTGCCTTGTTATGTATAGTTTCGGTAAGCTTATAGTAAAGAGAGTGTCATTCTCTGTCACTCAAAGTTTTAAGACTCTTTTCTTTTAAATTCTTGCTAGCTGTGTATTTTTAATTCATCAAAAGATAGAATGTCGTTCAGTTTAAGCACTTTCAAAGTGTTGAAAGTATACTTAACTTACAATATACTATGTACTGAATTCATTTAGCTAAAGGGACTTTTGATATCGCTTATAATTGGGGAAATCCTAAAATCAATGAAACCCTGTCAATACAAGAGTTGTCCATTTTTGCTTCAGTTATTTTTAGAAGGTCATTTCTTAAATATCAAATATTTTCATTTTTATATGGACAGGAGGAAGAACATAAATATTTCTGGTAAATTGATGCATTTAGCTATCATTTGACACTAAAGAAAACCAGAAAAGATTAACTAAAACTTTTAAGTACCATCTCTATATTATTGACAGATTAAAAACGACATATGTAAGACTGATGTATGGCTATATGCTAATAACTACAGAAACGATATATTGTCTTTACTCTGTCTAGTTTCGGCTTCCTTTATTTTTTAAAGTTAGATGTATCTATTATACACACTGTATATTTGTTTCCATTCATTAAATCAGTGTGAACATTTTGAGTTTAAAATTGTGCATCGGATTTTGAGATGAAGAAGAAACAAACATGGTATTTTCCTCCGGCCAGTAACAAATGGCTGCAGGACCAGCCACATTATCTGAGGGTCCTAGTACGACACGTGACCGTGTAAAATCTGCCCGCATTTGTAACAGAGTGTCATTGTCCCTGTTACATACATACACTGATCCATCTGACATTGCCAGTATCCCGTTTGGTTTAATCAGACCGTTGTCTTTGTACATGGCCATCATATGTCCTTCCATATTAACACGTAACAGCAGGTCTTTCCCCCAGTCACTAATGTAAAACGACGTTTTTTCTGGACACAAAGCTGCATACATTGGATTAATATTCATATCAAGAATGTCAGACTCAAGTGTAATCATACTTAGTTCTTCACCCTGTATATTTAGTGTTTTAACTACAGCTGGGGAAAAGAGGAATGCAAAGAACACGCCATTTTCAAACATAATAGAACAGCTATTACCATTTAATTTTATGGCATTTTCTTTATTAAATCCAAAACTATTATCTATTGAAAATAGCTGTATGATGTGTTCTTGGGGCAACAAAACTGCTAGTCTGTCCTGTGGTAGCAGAGTTGGACATCCTGGAAATGTAGAAAACATTACACGGTCTATAATCCTTCCGTCCCTGATATTCGCAAGTTTTAGTGAATCGTTATGCTGATCAGTCACAGCAATCTGGTTAGGAGGTACCATACACATACCTGTAATTAAACAACTCGCCTCGTCGTAAGATTTAACATTTATCTCTTTGATGAATTTCCACCCTTTGGTCACACTGGTGTCGTACGTGTCTGCTTCACTGAATGAAGATGGTAGTGATATCGCACGATCTGAAATTAAAAAAAAAGTATGATGTTATCAAATTATTAATTTCAGACAGGTCGGGGAAAGGTATGAAATGATATGAAGAAACGCTTTGTAATAGAAATTTTAGCAATAAAAGCAGCAGCAACAATATCAACAACAACAACAACAACAACTAGAGCTATCACTAAAGGTGATGAATATACCCCCCCCCCCCCCCCCCCCCCCCCCCCCCCCCCCCCCCCCCCCCCCCCCCCCCCCCCGCATGCACTGACACAGTACATAGCAATCTGACGGACACAAGATTGCATAATTACGTGGACTGTATGTATACATCATAGTAACAAAAAACAAAGTCCCATAACTATGCAGAATATTTAGCTAAAAGAACGTAACATGCACCATGCACAACTAGGGGTGGTACTGATCACTTGTGTGAAGTTTCATTGAATTGTGTGCAAGGGTTCGGAAGATTAGGCGCGCACAAGATTGCATATGCAGACTGTATGTACATAGTATGTTAACAAGAAACATGTCCCATAACTCTGCAATTTTTGCCGTTAAAAGAACCTAACATGCCCCATGCACAACTACTGTTGTTACTGACCACTTGTGTGAAGTTTCATTAAATTGTGTCAAGGGGATGAGGAGAGATGGTGCGCACAAGATTGTGTCTATGTATATAGTATCGTAACAAAAAACAAAGTCCCGTAACTCTGCAATTTTTTTCCTGAAAGAACCTAACATGCCCTATGCACAACTACTATTGTTACTGATCACGTGTGAGAAGTTTCATTAAATTGTGTCAAGGGGATGAGGAGAGATGGTGCGCACAATATTGTGTCTATGTATATAGTATAGTAACAAAAAAAACAAAGTCCCTTAACTCTGCAATTTTTTTCTGAAAGAATCTAACATGCCCCATGCACAACTACTGTTGTTACTGATCACTTGTGTGAAGTTTCATTAAATTGTGTCAAGGGGATGAGGAGAGATGGTGCGCACAATATTGTGTCTATGTATATAGTATAGTAACAAAAAAACAAAGTCCCTTAACTCTGCAATTTTTTTCTGAAAGAATCTAACATGTCCCATGCACAACTACTGTTGTTACTGATCACTTGTGTGAAGTTTCATTAAATTGTGTCAAGGGGATGAGGAGAGATGCTGCGCACAAGACTGTGTCTACGGACAGACATACAGACGGACAGACAGACAGACAGACAGACAACCTGAAACCAGTATACCCCTCTTACAACTTTGTTGTCGGGGGGTACAATAATAATAATAATAATAATAATAATAATAATGATGATGATGATGATGATGATGATAAACAATATTTATAAAGAGAGGACCTCGGTAATTCTTCATCATAAAACATAATGCGTACCATATTTCCTCATGTGTAATGCTTACTATTCTTCCTCATCAAGCTACCTAGAAGCGTTATGCTTAATATTCTTTTTCATCAAGCTACCTTGAAGCGTTACGCTTAATATTGTTTTCATAAAGCTTCCTAAAAGCGTTATGCTTATTATTCTTTTTCATAAAGCTTCCTAGAAGCGTTATGCTTAATATTCTTTTTTATAAAGCTTCCTGGAAGCGTTATGCTTATTATTCTTTTTTCATAAAGCTACCTTGAAGCGTTATGTTTAACATTCTTTTTCATAAAGCTACCCAGAAGCGATTCTTTATTGCCAATACAGTATAACCGCGCAAGCAGCATACATTATTTTAAGTATTAGGCAGGGGCTAGATCCGTCATTTGAGATTTGAGTTTTAAATGCATTTTCGTAACATTAAGTACACTTTAACTTCATAATAGTCAGTTAGAGTCGGGATCGTGTTCACAATCGTGAGTTAGGTATTCCAGTTTTGTTTTCAAAACCCTCACAGGTAGTATGATTGTTAAACCTTCATAGACCACCTAAGTCTACTTTGCAAAGGGTTAGTGTAAATTCATACAGTTTAACCTCGCCGGCAACACACATTAAGCATTGTAAAGAGTTGTAAATGGTCTTAAACATTTGAGAACTGAGTCCCTGAAACACATTTATTTTTCATGTACATAAAATTTAATGCAGCGTCATTTAAATTCGTCAGTCCGGTGTTTAGTAGGGCTATATAACCACCGTAACTGGATCTTCCGTAAACCAATTAAATCTCCAGTTTCTTGTTAACAGCAGATAACTGAACCAATAGATTAACGAATTTACGATTGTCTTTCATATAGTCAAAATCGAAAAGAAAAGGTCCGCTCCAGCCTTATATACATGTACCATATACACCGTCTGAAAAACGAGAGGCCCAAATTGGCCTAAGTCGCTCACCTGAAGGGGACAAATTTCTTCCTGACCTTGCTTCTAATCAGATTTTGCAAAAGTCCTTAAAGCAGTTCTTTAAAAACACCCTTTTCAAGTTTTATTCTATATTAGCTATGCACTAACATTAAAACAAACTTCATAGTACGATTTTTTTTTAGTTAGCCTCGGTGTCCCCTGAAAGAGACTAAGAAGGACCATTTCAGTGATACTTCAAACCAAGTTTGATGAAAATCCATCAAGCAGTTCCTGCGAGGAAGTCATTTAAATTTTAAAGTTTATTTTCAGCTCTAAAACGTGGCTAAGTGTCCCAATTTGAACAAACTAGGAAGAAGCACTTATAATGATGCTACAGGTCAAGTATGAAGAAGATCAAACCAGCGGTCATTTAAAACATTTTGTTTAATATTTTTAACTCGAGCGGATCTAGAGGGTCGTCACCAACTCTGAACAAAGTTGGGAGAGGGCCATCTAATGATTTACGGACCTAGTTTGATGGAAATTGTAACGTCAAAGGTTGACAATTTCTTGTTACATTGAATAAAAGTAACAGAAAATAAACCAGCAACTGTTAACAATAACAAAATTTTATTCATGAAAATATTAATTCAATTACCTTTAAAAGTGTCAAACGGCCGTAAGATCAAATCTTATTTCATTTTTTTTCCAATTCCTGTCCAGGTTAAATTTAAATCCAATCAGTATAAATTCCATAATATTTCACAACAGTTCAAAACTGATATCCTTTCTTCAAAGATAACTTTTTAAATCCACATTTTTAATGTAAATCCTTCAAATGTTAAATATCCAAACTGGTAATATTTTGTTATTAAGCATTACAGGAAAGTTTACAATAATACTATAACTCAACGTTCTGGCTTGGTGTCAGATAGCACCCTATTAATGAAAGTTTCCAGAACTTTCAAATAACACTAAGAATAAAAAGAACATTCTGGATACATGAATAATCCAGACATTAAATATTTTGTCACACACTGTTATCAGTATTGTGGTAAAACATTCCGGAATATATATAATACACCATGTCTCAAAGCTATGTCAGTAAATAACAGCTATCAACAATAAAGTCCAAGGACAAATTACATATAAGTAACAAGGGTATTTCTATTTTATGCTCTAGTGGCCCTTAAAAAGTGAAAAGAATTTGGAAGACGGCTTTATAATGATGCATCAGACCATACTTGATGAAGATCAATCAGTCAGTTCATGAGAAGAAGTTATTTTAAGGTATTTCTATTTTAGCTATATCAGCCCATAAAATGAGCCAAGCGCCCCAACTGTAAACATTTAGGTAAGATTCTTATAATAATATTACATATCAAGTTTGATGAAGATCCATCGAGTGGTTCATAGGAAGAAGTTGTTAAAAGGCATTTTTATTTTCAGCCCCTGGTAATCCCTAACGGACTGCTCTTATTTGAACAAATGTGAAAGAAGACTTCATAACAATGCTACATACCTAGTTTGATGAAGATCCATTGAACGGTGGACGATGAAGATGTCCGGATCCATAAAAGGTATTTCTTATTTTGGTTCTTGTGGCCCCTAATAGGGGCCAAATAAACCTATCTGAACATATTGTGAGAGGACTTTATAATGGTGCTACAGACCAAGTTTGAGGAAGATCCAGTATGTGATTCAGGAGGAGAAATTATTTGAAGTTTTTCCAATTTCTAGCTCTGGTCTCAGAAAAGGGACCAAGGCAAACCATTTGAATAAACCAAATAGAGGTTCATGCCTGCATGCTACTGGTTAAGTTTGGTTCTAACCACTAGTTTCAAAAGAGAAGATGCTTAAACAAAATGTTGCCACAGGACGAAGGGTGCTGGACCATCTCCCTATACTTATAGCTCACCTTGAACAGAAGTTTTGCTGAGCTGAAAGAAAACACGCTGGTAATAAATGAAGATCAACATTTTTCGCAACAAGAGTGTTTACATTTTTATGCCAATTTAGGATTTTAGAAACAGAATTATTTTTAAGATCAAAACATGTCATTGAATTGGATTTTTGAGCAATTAAGTAAAATGGGGGAATACTAAGTTTATTTGTGAATCTTTCAGGGGCGAGCTTAGTTAAGTACCGCTTAAACATTTTGAACGTCTTTAACAAAATGTATGGTCACATAGTTTAAGATTTGTTTAGAATATCAGTTAGAAATTGAAGAAAAGTGTTTTCATTTACGTCAGATATTTTCCTTAAATAATTAACCAATTGCAATTAGCTCACGTGGTCAGTGTGGTAAAACAATAGTTATTGACAGATGGAATTAGAATTTACCGTTTTTGTGTCAGTTTTAGGTAAAAGTAAACCTTCTCTTTTATTGACAGTCTTACAGATGATGCCGCCATGGTAGTTTTACTTTATCAATAAAGTTCCGTGAACAATATTGATAAGACCAAAATCCTCTGACGCATTAAATTTTGTAACAATTAATTTCAAATACTTTTTTGAATCCAAAAACACTTTGGAATCCTTAAACACTGCTGCTGTCGTCGAAGTTATACTGTATTAGAGGTAACTTTTGCATACATTAATTTCAATAGCAGTCTTTAAATAGTTTTGGGAGGAACCATTAATGGCGATTACACTGCATTTACACCGATCTTACGAAATATATGGAACACTGAAATTTAAACTTTTGACTAGACAAGGCAAACTCTTGCATGTGATAATGCAAGGCGGCATTTTGGATTTCAAATATCGAGCAAAATCTCTTTCATCATTACATGCATGAGAGGTGGGATTGTATAATATAACAATAACTTATACCGAAATGTCAGTTTTAAATGGTCTAAAGTTTCAGCCGTTGTACATGTAGTCATACTGTAGTATCATTTTCATCTTTTTTGCGAAGAGACATTGGACTGAACCCAACATCGGAAAGGCACAGTACGAGGTTACACTCTGTTGTTTTAGTTAAACGTTCCAAAACATCTTTGATTTCTGATATGTTACACTGCCGAAGATGTCATTCTGTACATATGTTTTTTATTGGAGAGGTCTATCAAGACCTATCCATAGTATTGGCTTTCAAATTAGGATTTAGATTAATCTACTAATTTTACGGCGTTAGATTTCACTTTCTAGCGCGAATTACGGCGAGCCAGTCTTAAATGGCCCAATGCGCTTGCGCACAAGTAAGTTTTGAAATCCTCTAAGACGAAAATAATTGTTCGTTTAAAATAAAGAAATAAAGTGTAATAATATTGTTACAAATGTTCGAAACGGTTCAGGTATCAACAAAAATATATAGATATAAATATATTTACTATTTATTCTTTTCGCAGTATTTAAAGATATGTTTATCAATTGAATCACGTTAAAATGTATTTCGTTCAATTAAATGGAATTTTTGTTTAACTGGCGGATTTGTTTGCCCCGTTCGGATGATCTGCAGGAATAAGAAGAGTTCTTCCGAGCTTCGATAGCCGGAGATGTTAATCACGTGATCAAACCAAGGCGGCAAATCGACATATAAACCTTACAAACTGTGTAATAAACTAGAACAAATAAAATGTTAAGATATTTTTTTTCGTATAGCACATTAACAATAAAAATCTCTAAAAGATACATTTAAAAAAGAATGATATATTTTTTCACTTCAGTGGTAGCTTTTGAACTTTTTTAAATGAAATTCAGTAACTAGGAAATTCTTGGGCCTACAGTCCTCGGACTGGCGGATGTTGATCATAACCTGAAGATGACATATTAATTTTGAGGTCATTAGGTCATGGTCACAATGACTATGACCCCCTAATAGGTCACAGCGACCTGTAACAGGGAAACTGTTTTTCGTCTATAGTACAACCTATCATAATAACCAGAGACATAGATAACAATTGTCATCTATGTTTCTGATATAACTTTAAAAGGAGCGACACTGAACCTCTCCTAGGTTTCTTTTTTAAAAGAAGCCTACTTGTAATGTTAGTGATCATTTCGTATTGGTCAGTTGCGGACTTAAGTCAGAGCAGTACTGAAACTTTCATAAATATTACGCCACTTTTAGAAAAATCGAACCAATATTTCACGCGCGATTTTATCGAGATGACACTGTATGATATGTTGTAAATTAAAGCAGACATAGGTACTAGTATTCGGTTGATGAGATATTACTGTATCCCTTTCACTATTACAGCTTAATGGCTTTTTATGATTTTACTGTATTACATGTCCAGATCAGCTCAGTAAGCATTATACAATACACAGATCACTTAAGACACAACCTGGGTAGTTAGTACCAGCAAAATATTTTCGCCAAAATACGAAATGAGATATTATCCTTACAGTTTGATTAGCAGAATAAAAACCTTATCAAATATCTACATTCATTCTTTATTTTATTTATATTGTTTAATTTTATACCCGTCAAAATGATTGTAACGGCAGAATTAACGAATTAATGTGAACGGTTTAATAGATAGGTACTATTAAAAATCCCATTTTGACTATTAAGCTAACGAGAAATAGCGCGGGCGAAATTCAAGATTTAAGACGTAAAATGGCGGGATCGCTGGACGAAAACACACTAATTAGTGGGGGCACGTACGAAAATTTGAGATTTAAGTTGTTCTGCGCGTTTAATTAACCGAAAGTGACGGCATAACGTCATTTATCCGGAACTCATATAATGATGGTAGCTTTTATACGGGTTACTTCTTTATCTGTCTTCTATATTTTACCATAGTTTAACATGTATGTTTGTTAACCAGGGGTTTTATTAAAGGATCAACATTCAATAAAGAAAAAGTAAAATGACCCAAAAATATACACAGACAATTTACATCAAATATAATTACCATTAAACTAGTAGTAAAGAAAATCATCGGAAGATGCTTAAAATGTCAAAGATTTCATCTTCTAAATGAAATATAAGCTTTTCCGGTTCTATTTCAAAGAGACAGGTGTTATTCTAAAACGCAAAATGTTATACTGTTATTGTCTCTTAATGTTAAATTTGCTAAATTTTGCAATTGAGATGTCGCGCTTTTCCATCGTGGTCGGTTCAAAGCGCTATGTCACGATGACTTAGCATGATATTGTGAAACTTCAATGACTTTAGTATCGTCATTGTCATCCCCGGCTTTGCGTTAGAGAGAAGGCGATGTTTCTACCGACACTGCATATATGACATTTATGTAATACATACCTTTACTGGCCAGTATATGACTATTATCCAGGATAGTGATCTCCGATCCCAACAGTTTGTGGTTGAAGTATTTCTTACATTCGTCAAGCAACTCCTTGTCTGATATTATAACAATATCACGGAATGTGAAGTTCTGGTACTTTTCATCTTTTGTCGCACTCAACATGCTGTCAAATAGGTCTGTCATGTCTGATGCTTTACTCTGGTCAAAACCAATCTTTCCGAAAGGATTTACCACAACAATACAATCAGCTTCTTCAAAAGAAATGCGCCACCATTCTGATGCCTTGTTTAACTCAAAACATCTGTCTTCAGGATATCCCATGTTTTTTATGGCTGTCAATGCGGCTTGGAAATATAAACTCCTTCTACTACCACAAATAGCTACAAAATGGTCTTCGCGCAGTTTCTTGGTAATGACAGGCAATTCTAAGAAAGAATTCGGGTTGTCGCCAGGTAGCTTATGTCTCAGAGTTTCAGAAAATCTGCCTGTTAAATAAATGTAAATATTACGTTTCCTTATATCTGGTTATGATATTGTAACATGAAATTGCGATAACATATTAATAAGAAATTAAAAACTAGTTTTTTATATAAATTTCCTTTTATATTTATGGAGCAAAAGAGTCGAAATTTTAACTTTACCTGAAGGATGTGTCGTACCTTGGCAGAAGGACAAAATTAGATTTATTGAAACGTAGAAATCCATAGTATTTGTGTAACTGAAAATTTTCTTGCTAAACGTTTATATTTGCAAAAATAAAAAATTAAAACCTACTTGAAATATATGACCGTCTATAGGAGAGATCGTGTTTGTACACAAATCCGTTGTATATTCTATTTTTAGAACTGATAGGACAAAGATCGCGTGGGCAGACGCCGAGCGTCCATGTTTTTTTTGTTAACAGTGATGTTTTTCTAGCGGCTTAAACTTTCTTAAAACACAAATGATATCAATAATTTTTTGATCAATGGAAAGGATATAAATCAAGCAATTTATTAATAACTTTTTATTATTATTTTGAAATAAAATTGAATAATTATGAACACTTAACTTACAGTGATTTTTCTAAACGTTTGGAGCATCGCTACGCCGCTATTAAAATCATATGCCATTAAAAACGGTTATTCATTTTCAAAAGATATTTGAATAAAAATATATGAAAATCGTAAGCAATTCAAAACTTTTTAAGTTACCCCCACAATAAAGCCTTGTTACAGAACTAAGCCAATGTCAAAGCCAAACTTGCTTGACCTTTGACCTACTGACCACAAAATCAATAGAGGTCATCTGCTAGTCATGATTAACCTCCCTATGATGTTTCATGATCCTCCGCCCGAGCGTTCTCAAGTTATTGTCCGTAAAAGGTTTAAATGACCATTGACCTTTGGAACTGAAAATCAATACGTGTCATCTAGTTGACATGACCAACCCCCAGATTAAGTTTCCTAATCCTAGTCCCAAGCATTCTCAAGTTATTGTCCGAAAACTGATTAAATGTTCCGGGTCACTGTGACCTTGACCTGTGACCTACTGACCTCAAATCACTAGGAGTCATCTGCTAGTCATAACCAACCTCCCTATCAATTTTCATGATCCTAGGCCCAAGCATTCTCAAGTTATTATCCGGAAACCGTTTAACTGTTCCAAGTCACTGTGACCTTGACCTTTGACCTACAGACCTCAAAGTAGAACGTGACCTGTATTTTATGATGTTACACCTGTGTAACAAAATTTATGATCCTAGGCAGAAGCGTTCTCGAGTTATCATCCGGAAACCATTTAACTGTTCCGAGTCACTATGACCTTGATCTTTGACCTACTGACCTGAAAGTATAACTTGACCTATATGTCATGATGTTACACCTGTGTACCAAAATTTATGATTCTAGGCCGAAGCGTTCTCAAGTTATCATCCGGAAACCATTTAACTGTTCCGGGTCACTGTGACTTTGATCTTTGACATACAACTTGACCTGTATGCCATGATGTTACACCTGTGTACCAAAATTTATGATTCTAGGCCGAAGCGTTCTCAAGTTATCATCCGGAAACCATTTAAATGTTCCGAGTCACTGTGACTTTGATCTTTGACCTACAGACCTCAAAGTATAACTTGACCTGCATTTCATGATGTTACACCTGTGTACCAAAATTTATGATCCTAGGCCGAAGCGTTCTCAAGTTATCATCCGGAAATCATTTAACTGTTCCGAGTCACTGTGACTCTGACCTTTGACCTACAGACCTCAAAGTAAAACTTGACCTGTATTTCATGATGTTACACCTGTGTACCAAAAATTATGATTCTAAGCCGAAGCGTTCTCAAGTTATCATCCGGAAACCATTTAACTGTTCTGAGTCACTGTGACCTTTACCTTTGACCTACAGACCTCAAAGTCAAACCTGACCTGTACTTCATGATGTTACACCTGTTTACCAAAATTTATGATCCTAGGCCCAAGCGTTCTCAAGTTATCATCCAGAAACCATTTAACTGTTCCGAGTCACTGTGACTTTGACCTTTGACCTACAGACCTCAATGTCGAATTAGACCTGCATTTCATGATGTTACACCTGTGTACCAAAATTTATGATCCTAGGCCCAAGCGTTCTCAAGTTATCATCCGGAACCCATTTAACTGTTCCGAGTCACTGTGACTCTGACCTTTGACCTACTGACCCCAAATTCGAACTTGACATGTATTTTCTGATGTTACACCTGTGTACCAAAATTATTTAAATCGGTCAAGCCTTTCATGAGTTATTATCCGGAAACCATGCAAAACCAACGGACCGACCGACCGCCAAGCTCACTCCTATATACCCCCACCCCCCTGTCCCCCAACTTCGTTTTGTGGGGGTATAATTTAAAAAATATAATAAATAATTATAAATATTTTGTTTGCCCACCACCAGATAAACAGGTGCTGATGCGTGACGTCAGGGCGATCTCTCCTATAGGTAAAATATTTTATATTCAATTAAGACGGAAAATACGTTTTATCTGGCTGCTCGGTTGTCAATTTTATGTATATATATATAATAGCTGTCTAATATAAGCTGAAATATGTATGTTGCTTAAATTGATACTTGCTTTGTTCTTAAATTGATACTTTGTGTAACGTTGACATGACTCTCCATTATACCCTGAAACATTCAGAATTGGTACTAGTGTTCAAGTTACGCTATTTGTCTTATTCGATTTTTCGTAAGATCTGCCAATACTATGTTTAGTAGTTCTTAAATCCCACCAGGACTGAGCTATTTTGATTTCCGTCTTCTGGCCTGTTCCGTCGGGCCCTTAAGGGTGTTTCCCTTGTTGCTCTGTCTTCTGCAAAGGCATTGAGTACATGCGTTTTAGGTTCTTAAGGATTGAATTTTTATATTATATCTACAAGGGCATCTTGTGTTTTACATTACATACCTTATGTTGCCTTTACGTATGTTAGGGTTTCACCTGGCGGGGATTACTTTTATTTACACTGTCTTGTGACTTTGGAACATGGTAGGGGTAAGAGTGAGGTTAGGTGCACCATAAACCGGTTTAAGCTCCCCAGTGGTGGTTTTGCCACTGACCGTTCCAAGGCGTTGCCCCACTGTGTTCCTGTATTTGTTTGTTTTGTCCTTTTGTGTTCATGTTTGTGTATGGTGTGCAAGAGTTGTTCGTGTGTGTCTTTGGGGAGGCTGCGTTTTTTGAACGTGGCTTTCCCTGTTGGATATTCTTCCTTGTTTTTTTAAACATTTTAGAATTTATTTGAATAAAATATTGGCGAAACTTTGTTGTACTTACGTTGCATAACATTCAGTTGATCATCCACTGTTTTAAAACGTTTTGTGCCTATACCTAAAATAGAAGTCGGAATAGATATTTTAGTTGCAAGATGAAAGGCAAAGTCAACTGCTCGAAATTTGATCATACTAATATGCATACAATACATTCATTGTATTCTAGTGATTGATCCAGTTAACTTTGTGAGAGAAAATATATAGCTTCCCTGGTCCCAAGCAGTAAAACAGTGCTGATTTTCGAGATAGAATATAATTATATGCAAACGTTAAACTAGTGCAAATGTGTAGCACGTACTATTTTGACATTCTTTTGTACTGCTAAGGTGTAAAAATTGTTTGTTTCCGGTATCCCGACCTACCCTACATTTTTGGTCATGTTTGTATGACCTAAAAAGCTGCATAACTGCAGTTTTATTGTAGTTTTATGCAGTTTTTATGCTTTAAACATGGTTAGCGATGTTAGAAATCAACTTACTGATGTTCTAAAGGCATAACCCTCTTATTTGTATTAATTTTTTTTCACGTAAAAATGATTTCCGAAATCATTCACTTAATAAAAATGTTCTAAAAGAAAAAATATCCGACCTACCTACCCTAATTATTTCACCATGCTACAAAAAATGTTTTAGGCCTAAATGGTTTTCCGCAATTGGTCTGTTGTATTGTGGTGGCGATAAATTCGTGGGTACTCTGCCTCGGATACGCTCGTTTAGTACTTCTTATTTATGTAAAAGACAACTTCTACAATCACTTTTGACGAGAACAGTCTTTCTGAGATAGATATTTCAAAACAAACCATACCTTGATATCTACAGCACGAGCAGATTTTGTCAAATTTGAAGTTTGAACTTCAGAAGCACATACGTTTGTTCTGTTTAGCAATTCTAGTTAAAGTTTGAAATAAAAGGTTTTATTTTCAATATTATAATGATGACGACCTGTCGATATCCTTTTTATATTTATAAAAAAGCAAAAAAAAAAAGCAACAACAAAAAAACAAAACAAAAACAAACAAACAAACAACGCCCCCCCCAACAAACTATGGACTGGACCTGATCCCACCATCCTCATATGCAATTCCAGCCTCGTTTTCGCCAGAAGCCACTTCAATGCGAAGTTTAATTTCAATCAATCAATCAGTCGAAACTTAGATTATTTTTTCGGAAACTGTTTTTTCTTCTATTTTCAGTTACAGTGACATTGACCTTGACTCCACTGACCCCAAAGTAATTATCAGTATTTGTCCGACCTAGTTTTTTATTGAATGGACACAATGTTTGATAACGGTTCCAGCATTAAAATCGTATAAGTAACTGTGACCTCAACCTTGACCCATGGGCATCAAAATTATGTTTTCATACGTAAAAAAAATACGATCTCAGTGGGCTTTAAACCGCGACCCATCCGTTCCACAGCAAAAAATGGCTCAACGTATAAGACCACTGCGTCACGGTGGAATTTTCTAAGTCACAATGCACATTACATCAGTTATACTGACCTGAACCTGACCCCATTGAACCCTTATGCAATCCTATTTATGGTCTTTCTATAAGCTAATTATAACCAAATTTAGTTTCAATCCTTCAATCGAAACATAAGTTATTAAGCGGAATATTTTTTTATTATTAGTAATAGTGCAACTTGGCCTCCAATCTACTGACACCAAATTCAATCGCAACATTTGTCTTACTACAATCCACTTATAGGCCAAGTTTCATTTCAATACCTCAACCCAAACTAAAGTTATTTAACGGAAATGTGCCTTACTACAATCTATCTATAGGCCAAGTTTCATTTCAATATCTCAACCCAAACTAAAGTTATTGAAATGAAATTTGCCTTACTACAATCTATCTATAGGCCAAGTTTCATTTCAATACCTCAACCCAAACTAAAGTTATTGATCGGATACCAAATATTCATGCCTCAATCCATACACCCGCCCAACTACTTGTCAATTAAATAACAAAGTTTTCAACTTTGAAAAACCTGGTTTAAATTCAAACATAAAAATGTGTATTTTTCAAAATAATTTGCGAACGAAATAATCTGTAGCTCGTCTTTCTTCCCCCACAAAATATTTCAATTTTTTGTCAAATTCTCTTTCGTACTGAACAACTCTAGTCTAGTAAACCTGTGTACATTTTAAGGGCATTTTTTGCACATTCTGATAACTTTTTTAAAAACAGGAAATGCAAAAATCACGTATATCTTTTTTTCGGTTTTGGAAGTCTACCCATGAATACAACTAATGAAAGAATTTCAAACAAAAGGAAACTGTAGAAA
This sequence comes from Mercenaria mercenaria, assembly GCF_021730395.1. Lineage (NCBI taxonomy): Eukaryota > Metazoa > Mollusca > Bivalvia > Venerida > Veneridae > Mercenaria > Mercenaria mercenaria. The sequence goes on along the minus strand of NC_069376.1, from coordinate 44,216,870 downwards.
TCGTCATCTCCCAAAAGGGTAGACGGACAACCAAATGGACACAGACATGGAATATTTCTTTTTTTTTTTTTTTAAATTTTCGCCATCTTTAGATACTCCCCGTGTACATTTTATACATTCTTCATCGGTTGTATATCTTTTTGGTATTTTTTTCTTTTGTAAATATATTTATTCTCAAAGACACTTAAATACCTTCAACCCCGATTTGATAATAGTTTGATGACATCAATGACGATATATGATTTACCTATATGTTAAGGTATGAAACTGGTGTATACATAGAATGTGAAATTAAGAAGTTAATATGTTATATACAGTGCTCGCTATCTCAAATTCCAAGGCATTTTACTAGTTGGAGTTTTGAGATCAGCGAGATAGATATATCGAGTTACAACTGTAATATGTTTTGATATTTATATTCATTCATGTGTGTGTATGTACACAATTTTAAATGAACTGGGTAAACCGAAGTGGATTTAAGCTGACTTGTAACCCTTCATGAAATTTCACATAAAGATTTGTATTTTAATTGTTTAAATGCATTTGTATATCAAATTTCAGAAGTGTGCTTCAGGTTATGTTTAAGATAGTGGTAAAAACTAAATGTTGCGTTTGAAGATTTGTGCCCTAGTCAAGTTTATTTTTATAGTTTTTTCTTTTCAATGGCGTACAGTTATAATAGTGTGGATGTTACGTTTACACTATTTCAAATAGTCTTGTACTTTAAATAATTCTTACACATTTTTAAATGTAATTAACTGCCCGTACATTTACATAAGTATGTAGGTCTTACCCATAGTTTGTCTCTGATCAGTGACGTTGTCGAGGAACAATTTTGTATGTGGTATCTTTTTAGAAACGGTATCTAGCTTTCCTTTTAGATATGTAACTTCTTCTTGTAGTGTATCGACCTTATTTTCAAGACGTAGTGTGTTTTCTTTGTACCAGTCGCAAAGAACATCTCTAATATCGGGCATATGACTTGTTTTTGCACTGTTTATTCTCTTTTGTATATCGTCAGCGTAGAGAGCACCTTTCGCATTATTCGCCAGCGCTACAGTTGCAGCCTCTAAGTCTCCCCATTTTGCATTGAATTCACCATCTGACATGTTGGCAGTGGCAGAGATATGTTGCAAGTAATTTCGACAATCTCGGATATGCTCTATGTCATTCAGTACTTGACCAGTAAGCGTATTTCTAAAAAGCAGTTTCAAAATAGCTATAAGCAAAGTCGTATCCCAGCCAGTAAGATCTGTTTGTCCTGTCGCTGGATATATCTTGTTGTACTGATCTCTCCTGATTGTATTTGTTGCGAGTGCACGTGTTATATCATTTCGTCTAAACTGCAAGTAACTTTGTGCTGTGTATGGCCCAGTAAACTGATTATCGGTTTGTGCGCACAGATGAAACAGTTCCCGTAGAGGAAGAGGGCATACATTTACTTCTAAACTGACCAAACGGTAATATTTGTCTGCCATTTCTATAAAAAAAAACAGGAAAAAATATTACCTAAATGGCATTTAACGGTGTAAAATCTCGCAAATAAACGGTGAAGTTTGCATATCAGTGGCTTGAATGCAATGGAAAACTGAAAAATATTTTTTATTTCAATCAAGGTATTTTTCTGAAACAGAAATTTTTAACATTCATTACCACTATATTCATATAGGGAAAAATGACCGCCTCCGCTGGGGCCATTTTTTGTGAGGAATCTAATAATTTAATCACTCTTGGTTCACACAAGGACCATTTGTGAAAAAGTATTTGAAAATCAGGCCAGCAGCTTCATAAAAGAAGATTTTTAAAATTTCCACTATATACATATAGACCACGCCCTCTGGCGGCCATTCTTTTTAATCGAAATAATTTGAAGACAAGGACCATTTATTTGAATTTATTTCAAAATTGGAAAGGCAGTTTCATACAAGAAGATTTTTAGAGTTACAAATATATACATAACGAGAAAAGAGACACCGCCCCTGGCGGCCATGTTTTTGACGAATTGAAATAATTTGAACAATCTTGGCAGAGGGTTAAATATGAACAATTTGTTTGAAATTATTTCAAAATCGGGCCAGCACTTTCCGTAATGTCTGTAAAACATACAAAATTCTAAAATAATACTTCATAACTCTTTTTTTTCACAGATGCATCAAGCTAGATATAAAGTGATATTTAAAGAAATACCTCAAGGTAAAGAAAGCGTAATGAGCGGGAATTTCTAAACAAGTTGCATCCTTGAAAATATATTTAAATAATAGTAAAAGCTGATCTTCAACCGATTTCCAATTATTAAAAAGGTAAAATGCACACTTTTTATGCAAATGGCGTCGAACAATCACACACACGTGTTGTCCATTCTACACATACAGGAGCAACTTGGACAGTAAAAATGTGATGTTCCCAAATATAATCAGGTTTGTATTTATTTAGTTGTTTCATGCTTTTGGAGTACACAAATTAAATATTTTAGTTAACTATCGACAATTTTTCGTTATTTCATTGATTTTGCAAAGATAGCTGTAAATCAGCGACAGATACGTTACACTGCGAATTTTCATTCAAAAAAATATTTTAATATAACACATAACAATATTTGTGTCCGTTATTTACCTGTTCAGACTAAAAACTCTTTATAGTTTAATAAGAAATGAGGTTATTTATATATTATGTTTGATAAAATAAATTAAATTGTATGGAAAAATAAGGTAATTTACACAAATATCAGTTGTCATAAAACGCACTTCATATTGGATTATGAAATAAGATCTATATCATCATGTAGATTAACATTCTTACAATGACGAGGGAAAGATACTATATGAATAATATAATTGTTGGTTTGTAGATATATCCGAAAATACAGTCTTTTTGGTGAAAATTGTCTACCCATTTCGTATAAACGTATACATATATGTCGCATTTTTAAATTGATTAATTGGCGTTACATTTGCTTTATATTTCATACATTTTGATATGATTCTATTTGGAAATAAAGAAATATAACACAAAATGTTTATGTTTTGTATAGAAAAACTTTAATTTGAACATCGAACATAAAAAATAGAAATTGTAACGTATCTGTTTTATTCAATATTTATGAACTTCAGATATCAATAATAAAACCGTCATCAACTTTTTTTCTAAAACTTTAAGTTAAAGTGATGATTATTCAAACAATTCAAACATTTTTATACATTTATAGCACAGTCGTATAACGTATCTATTTTCGATATGTTTTCTCAAGTGAAAAAAAATGAAATTTAGACTAAAAGTTAAATACTTTAACTCGGATACAAAGTTAAACATGTGTTGAACTACACTCTCCAGTAACATTTCAAGATAAATGCAATATAAATGTATGCTGAATGAAACGATTCGTAACGCATCTGTTAAAAAATTGAAACAAGGTGGCAGTTGAACATCATCTTAATTTATTTTCTACAATATGTTTATTTCGTTAATAAATAAATATTTTTTGATAATCATATCATTAAACATTCAAACTGTCAATAGTCGTTCTGGAACATGCATTACGCACCTGAGTATTTGAAATGAATAGATGTAACGTATCTGTGGTCCAAATTGCCGACACAAAAGGTACGCGGTAAATATACAAATGATTGACACATGTTGAAAAGGCGATGTTTTGTTCAATATGTATATCATTAACTAATCATTTGAGCATAACAGTTTAGTAATTGTCTCGATATTTAAATTTGAGTACCATGCAATTTAATAAAACCTTAGATCGCCAACACAGATTTTTGATCTCATGTGCATGTGTTAAACGTCTGATTTCGAAAATTAGTTATCTCTAGTGGGCATTTCAGTGCGAGTTTAGACAGTATAAAACATGCCTCCTTCATTTTGAAAGCTAAATTTTGATACTACCAAAAAGTATAAAAAACTGAACTGTGCTGACATGTTTAATTTGGAGTTGCTCCTCTATTTGTAGAATGGATAGCTTTGCCCTAAATAGTTGTAACGTTGCCGTTTTTAGGCGACTAATGTTGTTTCGAGGCGTCCATTTAATTAAAAAAAATAGAAAAAAACTTTTAATATAACAAGCCCGTTGAAACCTATACGGTGATGTAATTTTCAAATATGTTCCCCGACTATTCGCCGACGGAAAGCTTACTTTATGCAAAAATCATACCAAAATCTTTCTACGAAATTATGGTTTTCGGGCGGAATGTCTATAGATTAAAAATAAACACACTAAAATTATAATATAAATTTATTTTACTGTATAATGAGCGAAAACAACGGGGGTTTCCGATTTCGTTTTCAGAGTATTGTCTTTAATTTTTCCCCTTCTCACATTTTAACGCGCAGATTTTGTGCATCAAAATTTCAAAAAGAACTGTAAACTTTGTATTTTAGGGAAAAATAAGTTAATCATAAAAGAGTTAACATAAATAAACATAAATTTCATTTTAAGCGTGTTCTGATTTTGTATGCCATTTTCAGATTTCTTTCTGATTTTTATTGTCACACTTGTATACATTGATACATGTTAAACACAAATCAAGAGACCCAAAATTGGCCTCAGTCGCTCACCTGAAGCATTCCTTGACCTAATTAGATCTTGCTTGTGACAAAGTATTAAATTAAAAAAAAAAACATTAAAAAAGATTGTTAAATGTATTTCTATTTTTAGCTCTAGCAGGGGCCAAGTGACCACATTTGAACAAACTTGTGAGAGGACCATATAATTATGCTATATACCAGGTTTGATGAAGATCCATCAAGTGGTTCATGATAAGAAGTTGTTTAAAAGGTATTTTTATTTTTAGCTCTAGCGACCCCTGAAAGGGGCCAAGTGGCCCTATTTGAATAAACTTGGAAGAGGAACATACAATGATGCCACAGACCAAGTTTAATGAAGATCCATCAAGCGGCTCATGAGAAGAAGTCGTTTAAAGGTATTTCTACTTTTAGCTCTAGCGGGCCCCTAAAAGGGGCCAAGTGCCCCTTTGAACAAATTTGATACAGGACCTTATGCTAATGATGCTAAAAACAAAGTTTGATGTAGATCCATCAAGCGGCTCATGAAAAAAAGTCGTTTAAAGGTTTTCTATTTTTAGCTCTAGCGGCCTCTAAAAGGGTCATATGCCCCCATTTGAACAAAGTTGGGAGAGGGCCTTATAATGATGTTACAGACCAAGTTTGATGAAGATCTATCAAGCGGTTCATGAGAAGAAGTCGTTTAAACGTATTTCTATTTTGTAGCTCTAGCGGCCCCTAAAAGGAGCCAAGTGCCCCCATTTGAACAAATTTGGGAGAGGACATTATAATGATGCTACAGACCAAGTTTGATGAAGATCCATCTAGCAGTTCATAAGAGCAGAATATGTAAATGAAACTTACTGTAACTTTGTTGACTAGCCGTATCTGCAGAACTTCCTGTAGCACCCTGCATAATATTCTGAACATTTGACATCCATTCTTGGGAGCTCATCTGCTCCTGCATAGAAGTCTGCCCTAACCCCACACCTGTAATTTCTAAACCTATTTTTGAATCAGTCACTGCTTCAAGTTTAACACTAACATTTGAGTCCAGCCCAGGTGGGGTTTGGGGTTCACTTGCAGAGTCTTGTGAAGTTGCCGGCTGTTCAACATTTGAGTCAAAAACTGATGTAGATGCTGATATTAAGTTTGATAAATCCGAGTCAAGACTAAGACCCTCTGGTGGGGCAGTGTCACTTAATTTGAGATCTGACGCTTTATTTGCAATGGTTGATGTGGATGATTCTGATTTAGCATCATCGTTATCTGGTGCGTGTTGTCCTTGAGTTTGTGAGGGTGTGGAGGGTTTGGTAGAGGGTGAGGGAGGTTCACTATTTCCTGGAACACTAGCACTACTAGATGTTTGAACAGAATCATTAACACTTTGATTGGATTTTTCATCTTCATCATCTGGTTCAATTTTAACCACCTGACTTTCAAATTTATTTCCTGTGCTTGGACCGGGTACTGGTACCTGGCCCTGCTGGTCAAAGTTCAAAGGTGGTTTTGATGGCCGTGCCATTGGATAGGGCTGATGTTTAGCACCAGGGCCCCTCATTCCCCCTCCTCGGGAGACTCGGCTCAGTGCCACAGGGTGTAATCCATGCTGAGGTAAAGGATACCTGGGTGACCACTGGGGCATGAATGTTGGATCTCCGTAACTTGGTAGGGTTGTTAGAGCCATACTACGGGCAAGAGCCTCTTCTCTTTCTTGAGTTTCCTGCCTCTCCTTTTCTTGTTTCATTTTATGATGTCCTGAAAAGGTTGAAAATACACTTTCCTTACATACTGTTAAAACAGTATTGCAGTTATGTCAAGACTTTTGTTTCAAACCTAAACAGTGTTTCTAGAATCAGTACAAAAGCTAGCTTTTAACTCCGAAAGTATCTGACAACTTCAAACATGAAAACAAGTTGGAGAACAAATAACACAAGTAGCTCACAGTACACTGACACACCTTCATACTACATCCTTTTAATAGGGGTTGGAGGAGCAAATTGACATTACCAAAACTATCAATTCATTTTCTGGCTAAAATCAAGATTGCTCATACTGGAGTGCCCTTGGTAATTATTTATAAATGCTGCCTTTAACTTACTTACCTCAAAAGAACACCAATGAAGTCTAAGAGCCAAAAGTTCAAGGTTTTGCAGTTATTGATCAGAAAAGGTTTCAAGCCTCAAGGTCACTGTAACGTTTTAAATAGAAAACTTTGACTAAACTTCATATCACATAGAGAGCTACTATAATCTTAAAATCCTGACTACCATAGCTCTCAAAGTGTTCTCCAACTATTTACTGAAAACTCTTTCAAGTCTCACAGATTCTGCGGCCTCGACAACTGCCCTTCTCACTATTAGATGGCATCTAAGTACTGCCAACAAACATGTTGAACTATCCGTTACTGGCGAAGTAATATATGAACATAATGGAAGTTCTAAAATGGTGGGATAATATTTTTGACACAGATAGCATAGTTACTGGGAGCCTCTACAGTCTAGTGCAGTGATGTTATTAAGTTTTGGGGGAATGATGGCGGGAAGGGAAAATTGCGCCGTAACCACTAAAATAAGGGAAAAATTGCGTCATGATAAAAGCAATATTTTTCATAAATATGTTACACTAAAAAAAAAAAATGATTTAAAAGCACATTGTCTCTTGTTTTAAATGGTACAGTTTACATTATCATGTACATCTAGAAAGGGATTTATTGGTTGGGATATCCATTGATTTATAATAATAAATAATACTTATTAACATAGAAATAAGACAGGCTGACAGGTTGACAGGTTGACAGGTCGACAGGGCTACTAATTCCATTGATTTATAGTAATAAATTATAACTATCAACATGGAAATAAGACAGGTTGACAGGTCGACAGGATAACAGGTTGACAGATTGACAGGTCGACAGGTTGACAGGGCTACTAATTCCATTGATTTATAATAATAAATAATAATTATCAACATGGAAATAAGACAGGTTAAATAAGGCAGTTTACAAATACAATGACCAGGATGAATGCTGAATTAATACAAATTTGTAAAATCTATCACCCACAATCAGCAATGATGGAAATTTAATTGTAGATATTAAAAAATAAAATACAAAACGTTTATTTATAGATTAATGTTTTTTGGTATGTCGACCTGTCAACCTGTCGACCTGTCATTCTGTCGACCTGTCAACCTGCCGACTTTTAAACCTGTCATCCTGTAGACCTGTCAACCTGTCGACCTATCGACTTTTAAACCTGTCATCCTGTCGACCTGTCAACCTGTCGACCTGTCAACCTTTGAACGCCATTATATTCACAGATTAATGTCTTTAGATTTTATTAATTACTCCCGAATTACTTTTTTATTTGAAACAATAACTATTAGGAATTAGGGCTATAAGATTTATTTGTATTCTGAAGTATATAGCCTTATAATACAATTCAGTAACCAAATTACTCATTTATTACACCAGAATTATTTTTTGCTTATACTATACTTGATCCGAAATCATTTCAAGGTTTTCAAGGTTGTTGTATTTATATCTCTGATCCCTTAAAGAGGCCAAGAAAGGGCCAAGTAGAACCACTTCAACAAATTAGAGAGAGGAAGCTACAGGCAAAGTTTGGTTAAAGTCAATAAACTGGTTCATGAAGGCCATTTATGCTTGTCTAGTTTAGCCGTAGTGGCCACTAATAGAAACCATGTAGAAGCATTTGAAAACAACAGGGTAATGATGACCCTGGATCGGTCACCTGAGTAATATGAGCTACATGTTTCAAATGTCAAACTGATGCTAAAATATTAAGAAAGTAGGTCAGTAGATCACATTCATGGTTACTGAAAGTCAGTTTTTAAGATCGGTGTGCAAAACTGTACATTGCTTTAGGGTATAGTGGATAGCTAACTATTTTTTCCTGCATTCCAATTTAATGAAATGCAATTTTAAATTAGTAGGTTTTTTTTCTGTATATCAGACAGAAAACAGCTATTTTTTCAAGACATTGGTTTTTTGGTCATTTTTTTCCATTATTTGTTTAAAATCCACATCTAAACAAACTTCCCAAGGTTTTTTTTTACTATAAATCAGAAGAATAATGTTTTCTCTTTTAAAAAACATTCAGCCTTTTAAATTTCGATCAAATAGTTTTCATTCACTGATGTTATTTACAAACACACTGATTTAGTCAGTAAAGGATACCTTAGATTTTCATTTGATGAGATATATAAAATATAACACAACAAGCAAACATTTAAAATATATGTCAGACTGTCTGTCTGCATGCCAGTAAAATAATTATATGATTTTTAAAAAAAATAATTCAGGTCTAAATACAAAATTTATCAACCTATCCTCTATACCCTAAAATCCGCTATACCCTAAAGCACTGTACATGTCATCCAAATTAAATTTCAAGGCTGAATCTTAAGAAACAAGAAAGTAGGTCAGTAGGTCAAGGTCACAGTCAAGTGACACCCTAATCACTTGCGGTCATCAGGAAATTATAATTAAACAGTCTAGGAAATATGATCTGATAATTTTTGAAGTATTTTCCCCATATATTTCATATAAGAAGTGACCCCCAGGGCGGGGCCTCTTTTCACCCCAGGGGCACAATTTGAACAATCTCGTTAGAGATCCATTAGCCAATGCTACATACCAAATATCAAAGGCCTAGGCCTTGAACTTTTAGACAAGAAGATTTTTTTTTCTATATAAGTCTATGTTAAATTGGGACCCCCAGGGTGGGGCCTCTTTTCACCCCATGGTAATAATTTGAACAACCTTAGTAGAGGACCAGAAGGCAATGCTACAAACGAAATATCAAAGTCCTAGGTATTGTCGTTTCAGACATTAATTTTAAAGATTTTTTCCTATAGAAGTCTATGTAAAACTTGGGACCCCCGGGATTGGGCCTCTTTTCACTCCATGGGCATAATTTGAGAACCATTAGATGATGTAACATGCCAAATATCTAGGCTATATGCCTTGCAGTTTTGGACATTAAGATTTTCAAAGTTTTTCTCTATATAAGTCTATATAAACCATGTAACCCCCAGGGCGGGGTCATATTTGACCCTAGGGGGATAATTTCAACAATCTTGGTAGAGGACCACTAGATGATGCTACATACCAAATACAAAGCCCTGGGACCTGTGGTTTTGGACAAGACGTACCATGTGACCCCCTGGGCGGGGCCATATTTGACCCTAGGGGGGATAATTTGAACAATCTTGGTAGAGGACCACTAGATGATGCTACATACCAAATATAAAAAAGTGTGGACAGACGGACGGACGCCGGACGTTGAGCAATTACAATAGCCCACAACAAAATCAGATTTTGGCTTACATCAAAAAATACCCATATTTCTTTTCGGGAATTTTTATATTTTCTTTTTGTTTTGGGCATTTTTAAGACGTGAGAAGTGTTTTTTCTTGATTTTTTTATTTCATCTCCAAAATTTCCGACTTTGTCGGAATTTCAAATTTTGCGAAAATACAGAAAATGAAAAATGGTTTTACTTAAAAATAAGTTGATGAAAATGAATAAAAAGTGTATATAATGCGAGAACCTATTGACACAACAATATGGTCACATTTGATGGCATTTGCCTAATTAGTTATTTAAATATTTAAAAAATAGAAATATGTCGGACGATTTTTTTCCGATTCCGTCACCTGTCCGACTACGTCCGTCATATTTTTTTTCTTTTTATCGAATAAAACCAAGTAAATTCTTTAAATTTCTGCTCATATTGAAAATACCTATCGGATGTGTCAACTATTCTTTATATTTTATTCTTAAAATGTGATTTTACGAAGTTTAAAACACTTGACCGAACTTTTCGTAACATTTTACGAGAATGAAAAAATAAGGAAGTGGCATTTCTGAGTCGTAAGAAGATGAATAAAGAGAGGAACGCCGCATTATTTGGTGTCGTTTACTTATCCTTGCAGTATGATCTTATTATCACCTTAGATGTTTCAGATATTAATGATATCATTATACCATTAAAGTTCAAAACAAAATTCACCAATCCACCACAGAAATCAAAATGTGAAGGAAAATTGTAATAATGATAGCTCCTTGTCAAAAATAAGTAAATGAACTGTAAAGGACCGAGGCAAGATAATAGTTTTGGATGTCTGCTTTACCATGGAATCAGTTATTTGAGGACCGAAGCTGGCAACGCAGGTTGAAAGCTCGGATCGCGGGTTGCCACCAAAACGACGATATATACAATTTATATAACCCGCCATTTGGTATTTTTCCAATAAAAGTTTTCTACTTCAGCCAGTTCTACCGTTTATTTGAGTCATATTTAACACATTTGTAATAAAAACCAAAATATACATCTCTGTTTTCTTATACATTGGATAAATCCTATCTAAAAGCACAACGTTTAGTGTAGTTAGTGACTTTTGAACATGAAGAGTGGTAGTCAAATGTATTAAATTATATTTTTGAGTGAATTGAAATACTTGTTTGTTTATTATGATATTTATAACACATTTCTTTAATTCTATGCATCATGTCAATGAAGTACTTTTAGTAATTTACATGATATTTGACAGTTACAGAAGCATCAGCGACAGTATAAGCAGTAGTAGTAGTAGCAGTGAGCAGAAACAGTATAAAAAAGCAGCGGTAGCAGTAGAAGTAACATTAGAAAGCAGTAGCAGCAAAACTCTCACTGCTACTGCAGACATTGCTTCTGCTACTTCTGCTACTGTTCACTGGTACCGTTCCTACTGCTGCTGCTAGAAGTGCTTCTGTTGCTACTGCTTGCTGCTACTACTGGTACTGCTTCTGCTGTTACTGTTTGTACTGCTACTGCTGCTACAGTTCACTGCTACTTCTGCTACTGCTGCTGTTGGTACTGCATATGCTACTGCTACTGCTAAATGATACTATAATTACCGCTTCTAATGTTTATGTTTGTGATGTACTGCATCAGCTTCTACTGCTACTCCTCACTGCTACTGCTTCTGCGCTCATTGCTACTGCTGTTAGTACTACTGCTACTGTTAGTACTGCTGCTACTGTTTCTACTGATATTTATTGTTCTGCTTCTGCTGCTACTGGAATTGTTACTGCTCACTGCTACCGCTACTTCCGGTTATTGCTACTGCTACTTCCGTTTACTGCTTATGATGTTGCTGGTATTGCTACTGCTAGTACTTCTACTGCTCATTGCTACTGCTGATAATTACTGCTCACTTATGCTGCTGGTACTGCTTCTTCTTACTGTTTTTGCTGATACTGCTTTTATTGGTACTTCTACTGCTGATACTGCTACTACTCACTGCTACCTCTACTGCTAGTACTTCCTCTGCTGCTACTGCTTCTGATTGTACTGCTACTGCTGTTTCTTCTACCGCTAATATTGCTTTTGCTGCTGCTTCTGCTTCTGTCGCTTTTGCTACTGCTGGTATTGTTTTTGCTGCAACTGCTGCTAATGCTTCTGCTACTACTGCTGGTATTGCCACCGCCCAATGCTACTGCTGCTATTGTTTCTGCTAGTACTTTTACTACTATTGTTAGTACTGCTACTGTTGGTATTGTTACTGTTGGTACTGCTACTGCTGGTACTGCTTACTGCTTACTGCTACTGCTCATAGCTACTCATTGTACCGCCACTGCATTTTCTGCTACTGCTTGCATTGATTCTGCTCCTACTGCTACTGTTAGTACTTTTTCTGCTGCAATTGAATCTGCTCACTTAAACTGCTCATTGCTACTGCTGGTGCTGATTCTGCTGCTACTGCTGGCATTAAGTCTGTTGCTACTGCTGATGCTGGTACTGCTGCTGCTACTTCTAATGACATTGTTTTTGTTGCTACTTTTACTACTGGTACTGCTTCTGCCATTACTACTACTGCTTGTATTGCTTCTGCTGCTACTGCTACTGCTGGTACTTCTTCTGCTGCTACTGCATCTGCTCAATACTGCATTGCTCACTGCTACTGCTGGTACCGGCACTGCTGTTACTACTACTGCTGGTATTTAGTCTGCTGCTATTGCTGCTACCGGCACTGCTTTGTCTGCTGCTACTGGCTTTGCTTCTGTTGCTAATACAACTGCTGCTATTACTACTATTGCCACCACTACTTGCCACAGCTGCTACTGCTTTTGCTGGTATATCTATTTTATCTTTTGCTATTGCTGGTACTGTAACTGCTGACACTGTTACTGCTTGTACTGCTACTGCTTGTACTGCCACTGCTAGTACTGCTTATGCTGCTACTGATTCAACTACTATTGATGATTCTGTTTCTGCGGCTTCTACTAATATACTGCTACTGCTTATTTCTAGAGCTCACTGCTGAAACTGCTACTGCTGGTATTGCTTCTGTCGCTACTGCAGCTACTCCTGCTACTGCTGATTTTGGTACCGTTACTTCTCATTGCTACTGCTGATTGTTACTGCTCACTTATACTGCTGGTATTTCTTCTGCTGCTTCTGCTCACTGCTACTGAAAAGTACACCTTCTACTGGTACTTCTACTGCTTGTATGGTACTATCAACTGATTTTGCTGGTATTTCAGAAATGCTACTGCTATTGCTGGTACTGCTACGGCTTGTACTGCTATTGTTGGCACTGTGACTGCTGGTACTGTTACTGCTTATTGTTACTACTACTGCTCACTGCTACTATTGGTATTTCTTCTGCTGGCACTGCTTCAGTCGCTACAACTACTACTGCAATTGCCACTGCTCACTGCTACTACTGCTATGGCTTTTGCTGGTACTTCTATCGCTTTAACTGATATTGCTAGTATTGCTACTTCTCACTGCTACTATTGGTACTTCTTCTGTTGGTATTGCATCTGCTAACTGCTACTGCTCACTGCTACTGCTGATACCGCCGCTGCTGCTACTGCTGGAACTGCTTCTGCTGTTAATACTTGCATTGCTACTATTGCTATTGCTTCTGCTGCCACTGCTGCTATTGCCACCGCTCACTATTACTGGGGCTATTGCTTCTGCTGGCACTTCTGCTTCAGTCTACTGCTATTGCTGGTACTGCTAGAGCTGGTACTGCTTCTGCTGGGACTGTTTCTGCTACTGTTACTATTGCTACTTCTTCGGCTGCTACTGCTTATACTGCATGTACCCACTGTTACTGCTTACTGCTACTGCTGGTACTGCTTTTGCTGCTGCTGGCAATGCTTCTGCTGCTTCTTTAACTGCTGTTGTTGCTACTGCTCACTGCTATTGCTGCTACTGCTTACTCCTCCTATTGGCACACCTTCTGCTGATACTGATGGTACTGCCTCTGCTTACTGTTATTGCTTATACCGCCTCTGCGGATACTGCATCTGCTGCTACTTCTGGCATGTTTCTGTTGCTACTGCTACTGCTACTGATGATATTGCTTTTGTCGCTAATGCTACTGATGGTTAAGCTTTGACTACAATTGCTCCTATTACTACTATTGCCACCACTCACTGCTACTGCTGCTTTTTGTTTTTGCTGGTACTTCTACTGGTTTAACTACTATTCCTGGTACTGCTTCTGCTGTTATTGCTGGTATTGCTACTGCTTACTGCTACTGCTACTGCTGGTACTTCATTTGCTCACTGCTACCGTTGGTGGTACCGCATCTGCTGTTATTGCTACTGCTTGTACTACTTCTGCTTCTGCTACTTGCATTGTTTCTGCTTTACTGCTACTGCTGCCGCTTGTACTGCTGCTATTGCTACTGCTGCTATTGCTGCTGCCTAAACTGCTACCGAGCACTGCAACTGCTGCTACCGGTACTGCTACTGTTGGTACTTGTGATGCTCATTGCTTCTGCTCACTTACATTTTCTGGTTCTGTCGCTAATGCTGCTGATAATATTGCTTCTGCCGTTAATGCTACTGCTGGTTAAGCTTTGGCTGCATTTGCTGCTTCTGCTGCTGCTACTGCTATTATTGCCACCACTCACTACTACTGCTGCTTTTGCTTCTGCTGGTACTTCTACTGCTTTTGCTACTATTGGTACTACTTCAACTGGTACCGTTATTGCTGGTACTGCTACTGCTACTGCTGGTTCTTCTTCAGGTACTACTATTGCTATTATTGCTACTGCTTACTGCTTAGAACTGCTCACTGTTGTTAACCATTCTGCGTGTAGTGCTACTGCTTATTGCTTTTGCTGGTATTTCTACTGCTCCTGTTAGTACTTCTTCTGCTTCTGTAACTACTTCTTAACCTGATATTGTTGCTACTGCTATGCTTCTACTGCTAGTATTTTAATGCCACTACTGCTTCTACTGCTGCTGCTACCACTATTGCTATTGCAGCTGCTGCTAATGCTGGTACTGCTCCTACTACTGCTACTTGCTTTATTTCTGCTGCTACTGCTGTTACAGCTCCTGTTGCTACTGCTACCGCTTATATTGTTTCTGTTGCTTCTGCACATTGCTACAGCTGGTACTGCTTATGATGCTACTGCTACTGATGGTACTGTTATTGGTCACTGCTACTGCTCACTGTTACCGCTGCTCTTGCTGGTTTTGCTTTTCCTGCTATTGGTGCTACTCCTGCGACCGTTCACTACAACTGCTGCTGCCGGTACTGCTGCTAAGTGTACATCTAATGTTCATTGCTACTGCTCACGTTAACCGCTAGTACTGCTTCTGTTACTTCTGCTCACTGCTGCTAACACTTCTGTTTGTAGTGTTACTGCTCACTGCTACTATCAGTACATCTTCTGTTGCTACTGCTATTTTAAGTCCAGCAATTGCTGCTACTACTTCTGCTGCTACTGCTACTGCTGGTATTTCCTATGCTACTTCTGCTATTGCAGCTACTTCTGTTACAGCTTCTGCTGCTACTGCAACCGCTGAAACTGTTTCTGTTGCTTATGCTCATTGCTACAGCTTGTCCTTCTTATGCTGCTACTGCTTGTTTTGCTTCTGCTGCTACTGCTAGCAACCAATGCTACTGCTACTTCTTGTACTGCTACTGTTGGCACTTATACTACTAACTGACCATTGCTCCTTCGAACTTATACTGCATGTACTGCTTCTGTTGCAGCTGGTACTGGTACTACTTACTTAACTGTTTCTGCTGTTACTACTTATTACCAATGCTTCTGCTTGTACTTGCCCTGCTGCTACTGCACACTGCTTCTGCTACTACTGCTACTGCTAACCGCTACTAATTATACTGTTACTGCTCACTCCTACTACTGGTATTGCTTCTGCTGCTTCAACTGCTACTGCAGGTCTGCTTCTGCTCTAGCGCGCTGTTGCTTCTCGTATGCTATTACTGCAGCTCATTGCTACTACAGTGACTCACTGCTACTGCTGGTACTGGTGGTAATGCTTCTGATGTCTCTACTGCTACTTCTACTGCTACTGCTGGTACTGCTATTACTGGAGGTCACTTCTACTGTTGGTACTGCTACTGTTACTGTTGCAGCTCACTGCTACTGCTGGTACTGATTCTACTGTAGCTCACTATTACTGCTCCTGCTATTAATGCTGCTGCTTCAATTCACTGTTATTGCCAGTACTGCTACCACTAACCCTCGCTCCTACTGCTGCTCCTACTTCTACTGTTCAATGCTGCCGCTGGTACTGCCATTGCTACCTCTGCAGCCCACTGCTACTGCTAGTACTGCTATTGCAGCCCGTCACTGGTAATGCTGCTTATAACTACTGCTGGTATTGCTTATGCTGCTACCTCTACTAATGGTATTGCTGTTGACCACTGCTATTGCTCACTGCTATTGCTCACTGTTACTTCTGGTTTTGCTTTTCCTGCTATAGCTGCTACTCCTGCGACCGCTAACTGCACCTACTGCTGCTGGTTCTGCTTCTACTTGTACTAATGTTCATTGCTACTGTTCACTTAAACTGCTAGTACTGCTTCTGTTACTTCTGCTCATTGCTGCTATCAATTCTGTTTGTAGTGTTACTGCTCACTACTACTATTAGTACTTTATCTGTTCCTTCTGCTATTTCTAGTCTGCAATTGCTGCTACTGCTCCTGCTGCTACTACTACTTCTTGTATTTTCTATGCTGCTACTGCTAGTGCAGCTACTGATACTTATGGTACTTTTTAAGCTGCTACTGCTGGTTTTACTTCTGCTGCTAAAGTTAGCTCCCACTGCTACTGCTACTTCTTGTACTGATACTGCTGGTAGTTATACTGCTCAACTGCCCATTGCACCTTCTCACTTATTTTGCTTGTCCTGCTTCTGCTGCTATGGGTACTTTAGCTGCTTACTGCAACTGCTTCTGTTGCTACTACTTACAACCACTGCTCCTGCTTGTACAGACCTTGCTACTACTGCTACTGCTCAACGCTACTACTTTTACTGGTACTGCTTACTCCTACTGCTGCTATTGCTTCTGCTGCTGCTAATGCTATAGCTCGCAGCTACTTCTGGTATGCTATTACTGAAGCTCACTTCTATTTCAGCAGCTTATAGCTACTGCTAATAATGTTACTGCTCACTGCTACTGCTGGTACTGCTACTGCTGTTACTGTTTCTGCTGCCTCCACTACTCTACTTCTACTGCTACTGCTACTGTTCACTGATACTGTCGGCACTGCATCTTATGCTACTGCTACTGTTGCAGCTCAGTGCTACTGCTGGTACTTCAACTACTGCAGCTCACTGCTACTGCTGGTACTTCTACTAATGGAGTTCACTGCTACTGCTGGTACTTCTACTACTTGAGCTCACTGCTACTGCTAGTACTGACTCTACTGCAGCTCACTGTTACTGCTACTGTTACTACTGCTGCTGCTTCTATACACTGTTATTGCTAGAACTGCTACCACTGATCCGCACTCCTACTGTTCTTCTTCACTGCTTCTGATGGTACTGCTACTTCTACTTCTGCAGTCCACTGCTACTGCTGGTAGTGCTTCTGCAGGCGATCACTGGTTCGACTGCTGCTCATTGCTACTGCTGGTACTACTTATCCTGCTACTGCAGATGGTACTGCTATTGATCACTACTACTGCTGGTTTTGCTTTTCCTGCTATTGCTGCTACTCCTGCGACCGCTCACTACAACTGTTGCTGCTAGTACTGCTATTACTTGTACTTCTAATGTTCATTGCTACTGCTCACGTTAACTGCTAGTACTGTTTCTGTTACTTCTGCTCACTGCTGCTAACCTTTCGGCTTGAACTGCTACTGCTCTCTACTACTATAAGTACTTCTTCTGTTTCTTCTGCTATTTCTAGTCCTGCAATTGCTGCTACTGCTCCTGCTGCTACTACTACTTCTTGAATTTCCTATGCTGCAACTGCTATTGCAGCTACTGATACTTCTGGTACTGTTTATGCTGCTACTGCTGTTTTTGCTTCTGCTGCTACTGCTAGCGCTCATTGCTGCTGCTACTTCTTGTACTGCTACTGCTGGTACTGCTGCTACCTGTACTTCTAATGTTCATTGTTACTGCTCACGTTAACTGCTTAGTACTGCTTCTGTTGCTTCTGCTCACTGCTGCTGACCTTTCTGCTTCTACTCCTACTTCTCACTACTTATATTTGAACTTCTTCTGTTGCTACTGCTACTTCTACTGCTCACCGCTACTACTAGTACTGATACTGCTTCTACTGCTACTACAGATATTCTTCTGCTGCTTTTACTGTTACTGCTATAGCTCGCTGTTACTTCTGGTACTGCTATTAATGCAGCTCACTGCTACAACAAAGGCTCACTGCTACTGCTGGTAATGCTTCTGCTGCTATTTCAGTCTGGTCAGGATCCATGCTGTTCGCTGTCAAAGCCTATTGCATTTAGAGAAACCCTTAGCGAACAGCATGGATCCTGACTAGACTGCGCTGGTGCACAGGCTGGTCTGGATCCATGCTGGTCGCAGAGCCACTATGTTGGTTTTCACATGGCGCGGCTCATACATGTCCGCTCTGTGATAAGAGTGCCGTCTTGACTTTCACATATATATCTGCGACGCTCTGAGACATACGTATGCCTTCTTACCATGTAACTGCAATGTCTGGCCTCGAATCCAGCAAAGATTATTTTATCTATTTTCCAACATAATGTGATAAAGGAAATAGAACTTTTCCGTAAGTTAGATATCATAGTACACTGGCTACGAGTTAATTTAGCAATTTAAATTTACAAAAACCACAATGTTTCGTGTACGAGAACTTCCTTGCTAAAGACAGATTATACTGTTTGTAAATGTACTGGAGAAAAAGAAACACGTACTTTTTCAATATCATTCTTATGACTAATTACGGCATCACATGTTATCCAAAGCATCAAATTTAAATTCTATTTATTTTTATGCATCAGAAAATGAAACAATGGTCTTTGTACTTTCCAACAAAGATATGGCGATTTTGACTGCAAAAACCTGCTACGGTATTCTTCCACTGAGATTAAATATCACAAATAAAAAGGTTTCATGTTTTACCCTGTATAAAAGATCGGTGTTTTAAGAAAACCGCAATTTTCAATTCCTTTAAATTTTTCTTATCATATATGCAAATTACTGAACGTTGATTATGCAATTCATTGTGATAACTTTCAAATGTAAACAATTGTAAAGTGTATAATTGTAAATATTTTGATTATTAAGAGTGAAAAGATGTTGTAGTCGCCGAAATAATCACGTCAGTTCGTAAAATTTCGAGATTTTCCGACTTTGATATTGGTCTTGAAGTTGCAAGACATGATTTGAAGTTTACTTACCAAACTATGAAACAATACAATCTAATATAAAAATCGTCTCAAGGCGTTTGTAAAGGTTTGTCAAATTTACTTCTAAACGCTCAAAGAAAACATTTCTGCCAAATAATCATACCATTATGAGATGTTGTGCATTTCCTATCAGCATCAGAATATAAAACCACTAACTGATGAGAGATCATTAATAATGCAAGAAATATTTTGTGGTTATAAAATAACCACGGACACCCGTAAAATTTCGAGATTTCCCGACATGATATTGGTCTTTAAGTTGCTAGACTTTAACATCAGGGAATTACGGTGTTCCGTTAGAGCCAGCGCCTGCTCCCTGTGAACGCGAAGCGCGAAGGTACGACGGCACGATGGAGAAGTGCGACGGTACGACAGAACGACGGTGACAACACGACAGTACGATGGCGAAGCGTGATAGGACGATGGTGACAGTCCGTCGTACTGTCGCGCTTCGCTATCGTACTGCCGCGCTTCACCACCGTAGTGTCACGCTTCGCCATTGCACTGTCGCGCTTTACCACTGTAATGTCACCATCGGTTTCGCCATCGCACTGTCGCACTTCACCATCGTAGTGTCACCATCGTATTGTCGTGCTTCGCCATCGCACTGTCGCGCTTCACCATCGTAGTGTCACCACCGTACTGTCGTGGTTTGCCATCGCACTGTCGTGCATCACCATCGTAGTGTCACCATCGTACTGTCGTGGTTTGCCATCGTACTGTCGCGTTTCACCAACTTTTCTCTGTTTACTTAAGAGCCGAATTTAATGTATAGAATTGTACTGTCAGACGGAGGGACAGGCTTTTAACTAATTATCTTGTTCATTAACATAAATCTACATTTTTATCCAGTTTCTTGTCAGTGGTAAAAAGACAGGTCGGTCGGGTAACTGTATTCTAGACCTAATCAGCACTTTTGCATAAAATTTATCCAAAAGCTTTATAAGCAAAATTTATACAACAGTGTTTTTTGATTACTTTTGGCGGACAATACATACTTTTAACATTTCATGACTTGAAATTTATGAGCTGTTTAAACAACACTTTCTCACAAAACAATTAATTACATGTAAATACATTTTCATTTATTATTCATAAATAACATTCGGCTGCACTACTGGATGCACATGCCATTAAACGGGTCATGAAATTGGCCTTAATTTTTTTAAAGGTTTTTAACAGAGTTTTTAACAGGTCACCATTAAAATTCATCCATTACTTCTTACTATTTAACGGGATTTTTATGACCATAGTTTTAATGCCATACAATAAAAATGACTTTGATGGCCATGAAAAGCTGCTTAAAATAAACCATTAAAATAAGTTAACAGGCCCCTTAAAACTCCATGAAAATTTTTAATTGGCATGAAATTAATGTGCCATTAAAAAATTACCCCTTAATTCCCCATTAATTAGTAAGAACTAATGGGGCCATTAATTTTTTTAATACTCTGGTAATGGCCGTTAATTATTAAAAAATTGATTAATGGTCGCATTAAATATGTCAGATTCAATTTTAATGGGTTTATAATATTTTAATTGTATATCAAATTAAGGGCCATGAAACTTTGCATTCAGAATTAGACATCTTAAGATAATCAACTTCATATTAATATTTGCCGTATTGTTTTAAACTACGTATTACTACACATGTAATAGTAGTTACTGTTACTGTTTTGTAAAATGCTAGAAGAATATTTGTTTCTTCTTTTTTCTCTTAATATTATTTTGTAATGTAAAACATGTAAGTTGTAACAGCCTCGTACAAACATTTGTTATATTGTATCCTTATTCTGTCATATGTTCATATGAAATGAGAAAATAAATGGATATTGTATTGTATTGAGTTATACTGAGAAGGGTTTATAGGTACCGGTTTAATAGATTAAGTGACCATGTGGGTAGTTTTAACTATTCAACATCATAATATTGACAAACATTCTGACCAAGTTTTTATTGGTACAGACATTTGGCATCAGGTGTATTAAAAAAGCAACTGTTGATGACAATGTCAGCGCACAATGGGCAATCACAATTTAGCTCTACTTCAGTATTTTGTGCTCACATGCAAGCACTGTACAGCTAAGAGCAAATGTTTGAGGGATTGCATCACAAGTAGCTTCTCCCATCTCCAATTAAGCGTACCACACTCTTTGATTCATTTAAACAAAGAAACGATTGATCTGTCCATGCTTCAATAACTTCAATGCAACTAAATATAACATAATGATATATTATAGGAGATGTGTGCGTGGTATGTATTTATGGTGATTAAAGTCCATTTTAGAACAATATGAGACTGGAATTATAAGCATTCAATAGGAGAGCAAGCCAAAAACCAAAAAGAAAATATATACGAATCACATTTTACAGAATTTAGGATTTAATGGGCATTACATTGCTGTTAAGGGCCATTAAGTTTACTCTTAAACGAAATCGTACACAACCTGAACATTTAATGGGTATTAAATCAAATTTAAGGGTCATGAATAATCCTGTTAAATTAAAAAAATACAGAATTTCACTATTTTTTCAAAGCCATTAACTATTTTAGCTACCAAACTAAATTTTCAATGGCATGATTCATGGTTAAAAATGGGTGTTTTAATGGTATTTTAACATGTTACCCATTAATATTGTGAAACCTGTTAAATAAAGTGATGCAAGAATTAATGGGGTTAATTAACGGTTTTTCCTATTTTAATGGATATTTTACAGGGTTTTAAACCATGTTTAATGGTATGTGCATCCAGTAGTGCTGGGTGGTATTCGTTTTTATTATCCCTCAAGTAAACATAGACCAACGGAGCCTATTTTGGAGTAGCACATTTCAAACAATATTAAGATATGATATTTGTTTTTAATATCATCATGCCAGATGATATTCATTTGAGTGATAATCTGCCGGGGAATTTTCATTTGAATAACACAAGGTCTGGTGATATTCATTTCAATAAAACCCGTGCAGAAAAGCGTTCCAATAATTTGATCATTGGACAGAGTTGACAATACTATACAATACAGAGTTCCTTATTTAGTTAACAGAGAAAAGCTAGTGAAACGCGACAGTACGAAAGCAAAGCGCGACAGTACAATGGTGACAATACGATGGTGAAGCGCGACCGTGCGATGGCGAAGCGCGACAGTACGACGGTGAAGCACGACGGTACGATGGCGAAGCGCGACAGTACGATGGTTACACTACGATTGCGAAGCTCGACATTGCGATGGCGAAGCGCGATAGTACGATGTCGAAGCGCGACAGTACGATGGTGACACTACGGTGGTGAAGCGTGACAGTGCGATGGCGAAGCGCGACACTACGATGGTGAAGCGCGACAGTAAGACGGACTGTCACCATCGTATTGTTGCGCTTCGTCATCGTTTTGTCGCTCTTCGCCATCGAACTGTCGTGTTGTCACCATCGTACTGTCGCGCTTCGCCATCGTACCGTCGTGCCTTCGCGCTTCGCACTCACAGGGGGCAAGCGGCCCTAAAGGAACACCGTAGGGAATGGAGTTTCTTGAATTTTATTTGCAAAACAAAAAATGAAACAATAAATTTTTTAACAAAATCGCTCCAGGACATTTTTAAAGGTAGGTCAAATTTATATCTAAATTTCTTGCCAAATGATCACCATCAGTTATCGATTGAGGTGTTGTGCATTTCCTGTCAGCAAAGGCAGATAACCACTAAATGGTAAGCAATAATACTGTTAGAAATATTTTGTAGTTATGAAAATAAACACGGACTCTCGTAAACTTTGGAGATTTTCCGACTTGATATTGACATCAGATATCTTTAGTTTTTAGCACAGCAGTTTAGATTTATTTCCTCATCAGCATAAAACTACGTTGCAGTTTTTAATAAAAAAAAGGCTTTTGGTTTACAAACATACGTTGTAAAATGGATGAAGAACACTTAAAATTAACCAAATCAACTTAAAAGAATTTATGTACAATAAATTCTAACTTTCTATTAATTTTCTAAACATCGTGAAATATCTTACATGCAAAAGTTTGATATTCAAAGTACCAGTATCACAACTTACAACTGTGGATTTGTGGAATGTAAGTAACATAGCTATTCATCCTTAATAAAAAAAAGAAAATGTAAATAAGATGCATAAAAATAATTACTACTTTTATGCATTTTCTAGAGATTTTACCTTTGTAAACACAAGTGTAATTTCCGTGTAAAATATTCATACCAACTCGAAGTAATAAAGACATTTAACATCTATGTTTGGCACCATGTTTCTTCTACGAAAACATGCTTTTAAATAATATTTTAACGTCCGTTAATATATTAAGTATGTGGCGGTTTTCCAACGTTCAATTGTTGAAGCTTTAAAAACAGTCAGGCCAATTCTATATACAAATATTGTATCGAACTCCGACTTGACATCTTGACAATTAGATAGATTTTATTATTTTAAAATAATTTCATCTTTCATACATGGTCAGCTTTTAACGAGATTTTGCAAGAATTCTCTCCCTTAATTATTGACTGTGTTAAAGCAATTCCCTTCAAATTGGATTGCCTCCCTTACATTAGCTAAAGTCGTGTCATTCATGACCTAAGTCAATAATTCTTTGTCAGGATTTTGCATTGATCTAATATGTTGCTTTAGGTAATACACGGAAATTAAGCTTGCAAATTACTCCATAGAAAGCAACAAAACATGTAGCCAGTTTTTGATGTAAATCATGTTGTTTTATAGATTCATATAGAAGTATTATTCATGTAAAGATATAAAACAACAAAAAACACATTACGTTAGCTTATGATACTAATAAACTTTGATAATGTGGCAGTTGACCTGAATACAATCGACATTGTTTATTGTCCAATACAGGTAAATCCAATAATTACTTTGCAATAGATCTATGACGGATTATCTTTGAACACCCCTGGACTTATTAGACTCAACTGCCACATTATCAAAGTTTATTAGTATTGTGAAATTCGTGTTGTCATGTAACAGAAAATGAAAACATTTAAACAGATTTCTTTTCTTTTGAAACTTTGAATCCCGCCAAACATTGAAATCCGAAAATTATTTCATAAACGAGCTTTCCCACAAACACATGTATACATAATAGTTTTCCTCGAGAAAAACGAAACTTTTGTGAAGATACATGTATTCCCATTTTGACTGATTGTTCTTGTCCATATAACGGTACTTTTGTTTAACTTTCATGCCTAGAAGTTTACTCTTTAAAACATGATAAAATAAAGTAATAAACTAAGCAATACTGTATTTGACAGGCAATGGCAACGAAAAACCCGAGCAATTTAACAAACTTAAAAAAAACATACATGTTACTAAAACATGCATACACATGTTTTATTAACTGGTCTTGATCCAAGGTTTTCCATAGGAATCAAAGAAAGAAATAATCTACTGAAGTTTCTTATTTTTTCTGATGAGCATTGGTGTATGTGTATCATAGAGATCCTAAAACATATTTGAAACAACCAGCTCTGATTTATCCTGTCTACTTATTTATAGTGTCTAAGTTGCTTGGTTATACATAAATCAAATATGCCATTCAGATATGTGTTTGTACATACTATACAATTCAATCATGAAATCAAATTTATCGTGTAAACTAAAGTCTTTAGCTGTAAAGGTGGCTGTTTTTCATTCTTTCCACGAACAAAACCGTGACAAAAAATGTAGGTCGTACTAAAGAGATAATCCTACCGTGCAAACTCATGGAAAGCATGCCAGTTTTTTTTTTCAAGCTTGGATTTCATTTCAAAAATAGACATGATATTGCGCGTCTGTTAATTTCACCCTTTCTTTGCACATCGTGGAAACCATGCTGTGTCTTTTGTTTATATAAGTGTACACATTATCTCTCTCCCACCCCCCCCCCCCACCCCTCCCAGCTTTCAATGAGCGCCTAACTTGCAAATTACACTATTTCATTGGAAAAAATATTATTTTAAGTATGTTTCAACATTCCAAAAACATTTAGCTTTCAGTCGGAAATTATGTAATTTATGTTGAATCGTATTGTTCTCATAAACAGTTTGGTGAAAAATCAAAGTTCTGTTCTATTCTGTTCTTTTCATTTTTTTTTTTTTTTTTTTTTTTTTTTTTGACTTATTAGACAATTATGAACGGTATTATTTCAAAAGACTATATTGAATCGTACGTCAGTTGTTGGTATAGCAGTTCCGTAAATTAACACGGTTTAATTTACATCAGAACTTTAAGAAATCCACAAGTTTTTTTATTTCTTGATACACTTTGATACCAGATATGACAGTAAACTTCAATTTCTTCTCTTCAATTTAATGTGAAAATATTTATTCTAACTGAACATCTTTTTGCTTTCAATTTTGTTTTAAAAGTATCACCGTCGCTTATATTGAACATATAGTGAAAAACAGTAAAGTGTTCAATTTCTTTTACTTTAGAGGCAAATAAATCATATTTTCCAAAGCAAGACAATTTATTATCACATATGTAGGTATTCTTGACTTTGTAAACAATACAATAATATAATTTTAAGTGTAATAGGGTAAAGGCTTCTTGCTTCCATTTTACTTCAAAGTGTATCAAGAAATAAAAAAACTTGTGGATTTCTTAAAGTTCTGATGTAAAT
Organism: Mercenaria mercenaria; assembly: GCF_021730395.1. Lineage (NCBI taxonomy): Eukaryota > Metazoa > Mollusca > Bivalvia > Venerida > Veneridae > Mercenaria > Mercenaria mercenaria. Next base: position 44,191,050 of record NC_069376.1, on the reverse strand, counting down.
TAAACCGTGTTAATTTACGGAACTGCTATACCAACAACTGACGTACGATTCAATATAGTCTTTTGAAATAATACCGTTCATAATTGTCTAATAAGTCAAAAAAAAAAAAAAAAAAAAAAAAAATAGAAAAAAATGAAAAGAACAGAATAGAACAGAACTTTGATTTTTCACCAAACTGTGAATTTAACCTTATTTTCGCCAGCGCATTTCTCATTTTAGGATTTTGTATAATTCTCAAATAACAAGCACGTATACTTTAACCCGGGACGATTTATAACTGACTAATTCATGACGTGAATGCCAGTTGACCTTATTAATTTTCCCTATCAAATTTTAACTGGACAAGTAAATTGGGGCAGAAGTACTAAGTTATTGAAATAGACTATAGACTGTGCGTGGGAGAAAAGCATGATTAAAGCTGGCGTGTGAGTAAACATAAGTCACGTGGTTTATTCAGGTCAAGGTGTGTAATTTACATGTGCGAGTTATGGAGTGGTTTTTCAGAAATGTAGAATGTGACACATGTGATTATATATTCTACGATTGTGGATTTACATATAAGACTTGGGAAAAAAACATGTTTGGTTTTACATACATGTACATTATCACGGATATACGAATATAAATAGATCTAACAGTAATGGATTAGGGGACCACGTGTTTGTAAACAACTTGTGATTGTACAGCAATAGGTGAGTGGACAGTCATATTGTTTATATGTATTCAGGTTAATATGGCTAGAAGTAGAAAGTGATAAATAAGTGACTAACTTGTATAATAATGTCAAAACAAATTGTATGCATTATAAAATGTGTCATTAGGCTACATGTATAAAATACAATACAACTGATGAATACAAATAGAAAGTGAAAGCAGAGTTTGCAAATGGCTAGCGTTGAAAATTCAACAGTATTTAATTTCTAACGTTTCTAATTTGTAGAAGCATAAAATGTTGTAAAGTAATAATATAAACAAAAAACAATCAAAAAATATATACGTTATTAACAAAAATGTTCGTAAACAGACAAACGTCAGTGAATTAAGATGGGTGTTGCCGCGTTTGGTAATAAAAAAATATAATTATAACTAAAGTAAGAGTTAATTGGTTCTGTTACTTGTTACTTTATTCAGTAGCACTTTGATGAATTTACAAGTTTTTTGTAGAACAGATTTTGAAGTATTTGTCAGTAATTCTTTAAATTTCAAAACGTTTGGTCTACAAAAGTAATACCTTTTGACGTATTTTTTTCTATCCAACTCAAAATAGGGACATTTTAACAAGTAATGGTATTCATCGCCCAAATCATTAAGATTACAGAACATGCGCTTCCTTTCAGAAATATCTATACCTGCCCATCTGCCAGTTTCAATAGGAAAATGGTGATTTCCAGTTCTAAATTTTATCATGTTTATAAGGTCCTGATTATTAAGTTCAAGTAAATAGCTTTCAAGCTTAATGGAATCTTTTAGAAATGCATAATTTCTGCCCTTACTAGAATTAGTAAGAGATGCATGCCAGTTTTGTAAATTTTGATTTATAAGAATTTGTTTTATAGTAAGTTTTACAGTTTTAGATTGAATCTCATTTTGATATAACCAGATATCATTCCTTCCTGTTTCAGAAAAGATAGACTTAATTTTATTTAACCATTTCGATTCAAAATTTGGTAGATTACACATATATTGATATAACTTAAATGATAATTTGCTTTGTTTTCCTGTGACAACTCTGTTCCAGAATCCAGTCATTCTAATCTTAATAGTTATGTCAATAGGGTATCTACCTGACTCAGCATACAACATGTACAGTGGAGTGCTTTTTCTAAGATGAAGTACTTTTCTTAAAAATTCACAATGTATCTTTTCTAGCAGAGTACAGTCTTCATATCCCCAAATCTCTGAGGAATATGTTAAAATAGGTAGTATTGTATAATCAAAAAGTTTAAATATCAAGTCGACAGGCAGATGTAAATTATATATTCTTTTATACAGTAAATGTAGAGCTTTCCTAGCTTGTTGAGCCAAGTGTTTTCTAGTTGTAAGGAAACTGCCAGATTTTGCAAAAAAAGTACCTAAGTATTTATAACTTTTAACAATTTCTATTGGCGTATCTCCAATTTTAAATGAATAATTTCCGTCAGCTCTTGTGCCAAATATTAGCACTTTAGTTTTGCTTATATTTATATTCAAATTCCAAGTGTTACAATACTGTACAAAATCATTTAGGCACTCTTGCAACTTAGTGGGGTCCTCTGATAACAGGACTGTGTCGTCAGCGTACAGAAGGATTAAAATTTTTAAAAGTATATCTATATCATGGTCAGCTTGTGGGAGTTCGATTCCTGTATTACCTCTATTTGATAGGAAACCTTCGAGGTCATTTAGGAATAACGAGAAAAGCACAGGTGAAAGATTTTCACCCTGTCTAACTCCGCAATTGCAATCAAAAAAGGGAGATTTTTCTACATTTTGAGAGACACAAGATTTTATATTGGAGTACATGTTTCTGGTCAAATTAAAAAATTTACCCGTTATATTATTGTCCAACAATTTATGCCATAGACCTACTCTCCATACAGAATCAAACGCCTTAGAAAAATCTACAAATATGCAAAAAATCTTCTTTTTGAGCTTTCTTAGTATTTCAACAATTGAGTTCAGTGTAAATATATGATCTAAAGTCGAATATTTTTTCCTAAAACCAGCTTGATTTTCATTTAGTACATTGTTTACTTCAAGAAATCTGTTCAGCCTATTATTAAGTACAGAGGTAAAGAGTTTGCTAACACAACTAAGTAGAGTTATTGGTCGAAAATTTTCAGGAGCTTTTGAATCACCCTTATTTTTGTATATAGGTATTATTATTCCCTGTGTCCATTTAATGGGCAAGATTCCAGTGTCTAATATCAGATTAAAAAGAGAAACGTACAAAGGTAGTAACTTGTGACTGGTTGATTTTATATATTCATTTAAAATGTTGTCTATTCCTACAGATTTACCATTTTTAAGTGATTTTATACATGTTTTTATTTCTTCTGGGGTAATCTGAGAGTTAAGTATATTGTCTTGGTTATTCATTATGTCAGCAGTGCTTAGAATATCAGTTTCATCTGTATCATGATTATAGTTGTTGCTAGCTTGTTTAAAATATTCATACATAGATTCTAAGGTTGGCATTTCTACAGGTTTTTTTAGCATTAATTCTGTTAAGGTATTTCCAGTAATCCTTTGGGTATTTACTTTGCATCTTCCTTAGATTATTTTCATTATTCTTATTATAATCATTCATATATTTATTCATAGTATTTTTATATTTTTTACACAACGACTTTAATATTGACCTATTTTCTTCAGATGGATTTTTATTATACCTTTTTCTTGCCTTAATATAACATTTTCTGGACTTTTTGCATTCAAAACCAAACCATGGTTTATTTTTCTTGTGTTTAGGAATATAGTGATTAACTTTAGGTGGGAATGTTTTTTCTGCACTATTTATGAACATGTTATTTAAGAGCTCAGTTATACTATCTACGTGGGTTTGGTTAGCCTGTTGACTCTTTTCTTCAATTTTTGTTATTATGTCATTGACTACCTTTTCTGGTATATTTGAGACAAATTCGTCAGCTAATCTATTATCCCATTTAGGAAAACTTTGCTCATGTGCTTTACAGTTCATTGCATTTTTTGATGGTATTTTTATATTACAATCTAGGAGTGCATGTCCATCAGAATATAAATTATCGAGTTCAGTTATATTAAAATCTTCCAATATAGTATAACCATCTAACGAGGAAATTGCATAGTCTATCACAGACGTATTTCTAAATGTCATTTTACCTATTCCTTTATCTTTCCCAAATCTTCCATTAAGTATTATTAGGTTGTTATTCTTGCAAACATCAATTAATCTATAACCGTGATTATTCTTTTTCTTATCCTGTGATTCACGATTAAGCTTTATACCATAATGTTCCATTAATGCTTTCTGGTCCAAAAATTTAATTGCATCGTAATCAAATTCAAAAATATCTGCTAAAAATTCATCGCAGACAGTAAAATCTGACATTTCAGCTGTTTGAGCATTATGATCTCCAAACAAGTATATATAGGTATATCTATTACACATGTCTGAAATTTCATTTTCAAAAATTTCATATTCATCGCTGTTATAAAAACGTGACTGCAATGGCGGCACGTAAATATTACCAAAAATTAAATCATCGTCCATATCTGTGTATTTACTACATAATTTTAACCACATAAGATAATCACACTGTGTTTCTATTACTTTAATATATGGAAATATGCAGTTTTTGACAAATGCGCCAACGCCACCAGACTTTCTTAAAGATTTTTGCTTTCTAGGTATATTTACATAAGTATAGCCATCAATAGAACTAATGTCATTTGTGTCAAGTTTAGATTCCGATACAAAAAATATGTCGTAGTCATTTATAAGAGTAATAAATTCAGGAAAGTTTGAGCGCCTTTTAAGGCCACATACGTTTAGCGAACCTAACTTAAGAGTTTTTTTACTAGCGTTATATTTATTACAAATGTTCGGGACATCTCCCCCTACATCCTAGGTAACACTGTCATCCGGTGATTTATCACTTGGTATCACAGGTGTGACTCTAATTGAGGAAACGAAGTGAGTGTCTTTCCTATTTTCATATTCACTCATTGTTTGGCTGTATTGATCGATTTGTTCTTCAGACTGGTCGTCAGACGAATGAGACTCTGAATCACTACTAGAAGAGTCCCCAGTTTCCATCAAGGTTTCGAACCGGTTATGAGTTTGAATCTCGGACCCTACCGTCGTGTTGCTCCTTTTTTGTGAGTTCGGGCTTTCCATGCCTGGATTTTTCCAAAACTTGCCTCCAGTCAGGAAATTCGTCACACACTACTTGCTTTTTTACTATCAGTTTGGCCGGATAACCAATATGTACTGTGCGCGGCGGGTTTTTGGATTTCATTTCTTTATATTTTGGCCAAATACGAGATCTGGCTTCAACTATCTCATTCGGGTAGTCTCTGTTTATTCCTAGGTCAGTTTTACCCTTTAGTTTGTATGCGGACGACAGTATGTTTTCAACGTCCTGGTAGTCTCTGAAACAGACTATAATTGGTCTTGATTTGTCACGCCCCGGAGCTCCTAATCGATGCGCACGTTGAATATAAATACCACTGGGGTCAATATCTAGATTATCACGCAAAAACGACTTGATAATTGCTATGCAGTTTTCTGATAAGTAAATTTCTGGTATTCCACGAAAAATTAAATTGTTCCTTCTACTTCTGGCTTCGGCGTCAATACTTCGATACTCTAACGTTTTCACTCGCTGATTGGTTCTTGTATTTTCATGTAGAACAGACTGCATCTGCTGCTCAACATTTTGTACACGTGTAGTCAAACTGTTTGTGTGTGTCAGCATTTCAAATAACGTTACTAGTTTATCATCCGTGGAAAGTTGTTTAAAATCATTTTTTGACAAATTACAAGATTTATTACTTCTATCATGGTCAAAAGTATCGAAGGTCCCACCTGTTGAGCGTCTCTGCCTTTTTTTCCCTTGTTTATCCGTTAAAAACCACAGGCACTTGGTTGCACTGATGGTATGTCGAAAATTCGCTTTTTAAAGAATCTTAAAAATTTGGTCTCAGGATAGATATAAAGATAAGGTATTGCACTCCGCCATTATCGGCCATTATCGGCAACGGAACTATGGTCGACTGGTTTTGCAAACGGTAGTAAGCCACTAATTTATCGTGGCGTGGTAACTAGAACTACCTAACTTATTTCGTGCGTTAATATTACATATTAACTCTGTATTACTAAAACAGATCAATGGAAAAGACTGTAAAACGAACTGGAGTACATGTCGATTTTTGCCTACAGAGCCAGAACCATAACACAGACACGTCGACAAAGATTGTACAAGAATTATCATTACAATTTTTCACAGAATTCATGATGGACCTCCAGAAATTTATAATTTTAACATGACATCACCGTACGTTAGGGATTCTAACTGACCAATCAGAGAGCTGCATTTTCGAGTACATGCCAGTTTCTACTTGGGTATAACGAAGTATATTTACAATGAAAATAAAGTGACTAGAAATAAATATCACACTATTTTAGATATCAGATTAAGATTTTTCAATGCACATGCTTCAGACGATGCTACAAACAACAAAACTTTGAAATTTTGTTCAAATATTATATGGATTTAATACCTTTATTTTAGTTTAAGGTTTGAGTTTTTACAAAGGGGTCTACGATAAAGTCCGAGTGAAATGTAATAATCACCAAAGTGGAAATGAGTATCATTGCGCAATGTTTTGGACATGATAAAATTATGAATGGTAATAACTGATTTGGTCTATTGCTGTACTTTTTTTTTCTTGTCTCTTGACATGGTATTTTTCAAACATCTGATGTTGTTGGAGGAATACATAAGGTGTGCCTGCAGGTATAACTTCATTAGACACCTGGGTAGAACCACCAACCTTCCATGTACCAGGATAAATTCTCAAGCGAAAGATTTCTACTCCAAAGCAGGACTTAAAATCCACACTGGTGAAGAGCATGTAAATGTAACTCCTCATTTATGATGATAGTCTGTGTAAATATTTACTTACCAGCACTATGTAGGGTTATGGAATAACCTTTTTGACATTTCACTGGTTTAAGACCACAAACACTATATAATAATCTATTTCATTTTCAAATGTAAAATTATCAATCCGTATTTAAACAAATCACCACTTTATCTTAGACAAAACTGACTTCAAAAACTTAAAATTCTATAGCCTTCTGAACATTGCCTCCATAATATCTGAAATTTCCATCGATAAAATGGATATTCTCAAATTGCTAGCTAACCTAAAACCAGACAAAGCCGCAGGACCAGACCATTTTTGTCCAGTTGTCCTCCAGGAACTTAGTGATGAAATTGTTGATGTTCTACTGGTAATCTTCCATAGTCTTTCTCCTCAGGCACTGTTCCCACAAAATGGAGATAAGATTTTGTTTGCCCTCTATTCAAGAAGGGGGACCCGCATGACTTGGCAAATTATCTGTTATATCATTCACTGTGTAAAACACTAGAACACATCTATGCCTCCGATGTCTCTGTCCACCTTTCTAAACGTAACATTCTTTATGACCTCCAACATGGCGTTTCTAAAGGAGATATTGTAAAACTCAACTAATTGAGTTAATAGGTGAGCTGATTAACAGCATTTCCAGTCGTAAACAAACTGAATTAATTGTACTCGACTTCAGTAAGACTTTTGTTAAGATCATGGTGTCTGTCCACAAGTGATCAAGTGGTATTATGCATTTCTACTTGATAGAAAGTAAATTTGTAGTTTTTGAGGGCGAAATTCCAAAGAAGTACCAATGGCATCTGGGTTTCCACAAGGTTCCATCCTTAGACCTCAGTTTTTTCTATTTTATATTAGCGATCTCCCATTTTCAATCAAGTCTCAAATCCGACACTTTGCCGACGATAATGTAGTATTCATATACCTTATTATGATATCAATTCTGTGGATGGAAACAAAATCCTCCAGGATCTTTTAATGCTTGTTCTTTTTTAATCACACTTACCATGCTAACATTTCTTTAGCCTTTTCATTTTAGCTGATGTCGGACCTATCAGTCTTTTAGAACACTTTTTCAACATAACTAGCAAGTCGACGTGTATCCCATGTCTCTATCAGTCGAGAGATGACTTGACATTATGAGAGAGAGAGAGAGAGAGAGAGAGAGGGTGGGTGGGAAGGGAGAGAGAGAGAGAGAGAGAGAGAGAGAGAGAGAGAGATTACCTGCCTGCAGCCACTTATGAAGTATATACCTACCTTTCATACAGAAATACATTTTCAATTTTTATAAATTAAATATCTGACATGTGCATTGTGAATATGTTCTTTTTCTATAATTTAATGTTGTGAGCTTGTTTTTGACCTTGTTTAACCAATTTATTTTTATTACATAGTTTAAAAAAAGACAACAGTCATGATCAACGCTCAAAAGCCGGAAATAATTTAGTGGTTCAAAACCTTTTCATTACCCGTCATACACCGGTCATACACTTCCGTTGTCTCGCGTCAGGTATACCTTATATGTAATAATATCTAACCTAAAATTTTAACTTTTTTAATAAAAGGGATTCACTTACAGTAAATAATGTTTTTGAATACAGGGAGCACTGGTGCACGTATTAAAACCAACAAACAGTAGGTACAGGCCAATATAAGAAAAATACTATCAGTGCAACCAAGTGCCTGTGTTAAAAACCAATCATCTTCACGACTGATACACACGTCCACGTCACCACCTCCGCCATTATTACTTTGCGGTCTCGATAGGTCTGCATGTAAATTCCCGTTTTCTGCCATATTATCCGATTATTTTTCCCATTCCAACGAAAGCACTACCAATAGTCACTTATAACAACAGATTTTCTGTGTTAAAAAGCTGTCCAAAAGTCTCTTGAATTGGAAAAATAACCAAAAAATTGCAGAGCGAGAGAACACCGTGCACCTCTACACCATGTCACGTGATCATATTGAGTTTATGTTCACATTTAAAACAATATATATTTGCATCATTCACAAACAATTTACATGATAACGCCAAGGGGCAGTTTGCTAATCGTGTTGTAAAAAATGTAAAACAAATAATAGCATAGGAAACTGAAAAAATGTGCACATTAGTAACATCAGTGGACATTAGCAAAAAAATGGGACAAGAAACTTATCACCCGATCAGATCGTAGACGAACTGACTGATTAGACCGATGACTATAAAACAGAAAACTATAATTAAAAATCAAATACAGCATTATTTACAAGGATAAGATTTTCGTTTGTTAAGAATATTGAAACAGGTTTTGACACAAATTTTAAACAGTGAGGCATTAGTATTTATAAAGAAACACGAGTTTGTTGCTTTCTGTCAATATTCAGCACAGAATAACATCAGTAGTGGTATGTTAATTGGATAATAGAATATAATTAATAAGCAATTAGTTATTCTATGATAATTTGGGAATTTCAGCATCATAATAATTGGATAACTACCCGTAATTGATAAACGATTTTACAATTAGAAACACCTTGTCGTGATGAAAATATCCGCGGACACTCGTAAAATCTCGAGGATTTCCGATAATATTCAAGAAAAAAAATCGATCACAGTAAACATGGATGTAATATAGTATGCTATGAACTTTATCACCTATGTTTCATTTCAAGGTTGACCGTAGTCGAAGCTCATAATTATGTATGTATGTTTTGGTTCACATGTATTTACACCATGGAAACTGTGACTTTAAATAAAAGTATTGACTTGACTTGACTTAGTAAATGAAATGTAGTATAGTGTAACAAATATACTTTGTGGCATTGAAGGAACATTATGTTTACCCTTCTGTTGGATGTGACGGAAATCCGCAAAAAAAAATACGGGATAATTTCGTAAAAATCTGCGACATACTTCTGTTTCTAAAATTTCTTCTTTTCAATTTTTTTTTTGAAAATTTGTTTGTAAGATATTATTAAGATATCTATAAATCACCATTATCAAACACGAATTTGATAGTATTTTTAACCGCAAGAAGGAAAAGACATGATAAATTACGTGCGACTTTGATATAAATTGAAGAATTTTAAATTTAATTTAAAAGTTAACTATTCACAGAATCACCCCCAAACGATCACATATTGTCAATTATTAATCATTCATAACGATATCAAGATACAAAATTCGATATAAAAAATTTAAAAGACTTTAAAGACAAAAACGTAGGATTTTACGTGAGATTTCCGCAAAATTTTGCGAAATCAGAAATGTTGTAAGCACAATAGCTCACCCTGAGCACTTTGTGCTAAGTAAGCTATGAAAAACAGCGTTATGAAAAAATAATACTTTTTATTAAACATTTTACTGCTCGTTCTCTCCTCCATAGATTTTTGTTTTAATTTTCTGAAAATGTTCCAGAAATGTTTTTTAAAAAACTAAGATTATAAAATTCCTTGACTACCGAGTTCATTTTCACGCTATGATGCTATGGAAACTGGAAAGTTTAAGCACAGTTAAAATGTTACGTCTTTTTCCCGCGTTTTTAACCAAGTTCACATTGTCTGTGTGTAGGATTTATTTGCATCTTTTATTGAACGGCTTGTTGCATTATTAATTGGTTTCAATCCATTTAAACTGTTCATAAATAGCTAAAAACAATTTTCCCCGGAATCCGAGACGTTAGTTCGAGTCCGACTAGCTGCAGCGTTCCATGAAGTGGAAAAGTTATCATTTTTTTACGGAGAGGAGTGCCTACTGGTTAGAAACTATAAAGAAAGATTATTGCGAATAGAATTGTTCTTTTCTTATTTTGAATCACGGTTAACAAAATATTGTACAGTGAGTTTGAACGAGGTGTTTCTTTTTCTCGTCAGTGTACTTTTATCAAACAGAAACTTCTGTTTTCGATTGTATAAAGAAAATTAATTTATCCTGAAAAACTGAAAAACAAATTATTATTTGCCAGCGAGTAATATTTCAAAGGTAAACGAAAAAAGGTGTGTAGAGGGCGGTGTATTTTGCTTGACATTCAAGTTTCAGTTTGGGTGATTTGTCATCCAAATTTGCTGTAAAACATTTTTTATCAAAAATTTCAATGTAAATTTTAGTATCTTGCACTTTTTAAATATGATGTTCCCCAAAAACTAAACTGACAATTACCAGTAGTTGATAGGCTTCAATATCTTGATTAAGTGTAATATGTATAAAGTATCGAGTACAGATACGTGTAGTTTATCGTTGGACATAATGATGTGTATGCTAAAATGTGTGCGGCAGTAATTTAAAATCTCACTTCTCTGTATAAGAAGGTTATAAGAGTGCTTTTAAATTATAAGAATGTACGTCTGTCTTTTCAATGTTTGACACACATGAATGTAATTGCAATGGGGGTTGCGGGTGTCCTACCACAGTTGGTGGTTCAAAATGCTTCGTACAGGCCCCGTGCCCAGTTTGGGGATTCTGTGCGAGTTTTCTTCTCACCCCCAGTGTTTTTCGTATGCTTCTGTTTGAACTGTTTAACATTATTTTGTAGTTCAGTTATTTTTCAGAATCTGTATGTATAAGATATAAGTTAAAGAGTGAAATTCGTTTAAATAAGAGTTTCACTTCGATAAAATTGGAGAAAGATTTTACCAGAAAAAAAAAATTCTGACGCAAAAACGTTTTCGGCCCGTGAAGGCCTTCTTCTATAAAACTTCGCCTATATAGCGTTGATAAAATAAAATATTTATTTACACAGTATCTGATTTCTTAGGATATATTTTGTAAGTTTATAGTGAAGTTTTTATAACAGAAGTTTGTACTGCACTTATTTCTGTTAAAGATGTTATTTATCAATTTAGTGTATTATGTAAAGTTTCACGTTAATTTTTGTTTTTATTTTTTTAGTATCAGCTGTTGGCCTTTATATGACTATGACAAGTAGATATTATATACATGTAGTTTGCAATGGGGTGTTATCGTTTATGATAACTCTGAAATAAATTTTTAATATAATATAGGTATGCTTAACGATCTGGGTTAAATTCCCAGTTTGTTAAGCTCTATAATTGACGTGAATACTTTACTTAAAGACCTGCTCCAGTCCTACTTTTTAACCTTAAATTGTCACTGAAAAAGCATGAAAATCCTGACTATGAACAGGACGCCTGTCAAAATATAGTCTATTTTATATAAAATTCTATATAAAATTCCTGTGGTTTTGCGTGCTAAAGTCTGGCGCGTGGCCATTAACTGTTACCTGTTGTAATCATGGGTTGCATACATACAATAGAATTTGAATAGCCGCGGAGCAGGGCTTAAGAGTAAAGATAACGTTACGGCATAGGGTAGGTTCCCAACTGATTATGGCACTTCAGCCGACATAACTATCTATAAACTTTTGATCTGTTTTTATTAATTACCGTATTGCTACGACTTGAGGTATGTTCCCAGGTGATTACAGTTCTTCAGCCAACGTAGCTCTATCAGTTTTTCGTGTGAAACGTTTAAAGGGGGATGTTCATTTCCCAGGGAAACATATTAGCACTTAGCATGTCAATAATTAATAGTCATCAGCAAATTGGATACTCAGTTAGTGGTCAGCTATGTAGACCGGAAGAGATATATTTATCTTGCATATTAATTACCATCACATGTGTTTTATGGTTCGGCTTGGTGTTATCAGTACTTTCTTTTTTTCAAAATAAAAAAGAGATTGTGGAAACGATGCTGTTTGCTGCTGTAGTATTATTTTCTTTGCAATGCCATTCCCGCTATTAAGTCTTACGCTGAATAATAAATTATAGTTCTCAGCATTTTATAGGTCCTAATAATGAAAGCTATTTAAAAGAAATTCAGCCACTGTCTTGCACCTTGCAATAATAAAGTTATTATAGATACATTTCATAAAAAATAACGTGATGTAATCAATGATTAATTATATTAATTAACTATGAGATTACTATATGTATACGCTGGTCAATATCCAATCGTAAATGTTATGTGCGTTGTCTGTAAATGTTCCGTATATACGACTTTTTAAGTTAAATTAAATTTCGTACTAGATCATAAGTCGATGTACACTTTTGAGGATGAGACAGGGCAGTTCAACCACGCCGACTGGTAACATTTGATTCTGTGTCCATGTTAACAATGCAATATTATTTAGTATTCCTTTTTATAATATCATGACGGCAAATTTTGTATCTTTATAATTAAGTGAGTTCTTATAAATTTTATTTTAACATAAATTTGCAGTATAAAATCCTCACGGTATAATACATAGAATGAATTCAATACATCACACCATGTAATGTGTTGGTATGAAACCTGGCCTGGGATTACAACAAATACTTTCACTCAACACTCAAATTTCAAATATACAAAATGCGCTATTTTTTGTCTAAGATTGCAAATCTAGATAAGAAAGACCTATGGAAATGTTATAAGTGTACTGAAAATAAAATGTGGTACCTTTTTGGCCTGGTTTACTAGTCATGAGGTATCTAGATGTAATTATTTAAACTGAGAGCCACATTCCACACTCAGACTCTGATAAATTACAATTATACTATACAATTACAATGTACTGCACTATACTTGAAAATGTAAAAGACCAATGTAACAATCACACATTCTTGCTCTCAAAATAGTGTCATTATGCACCTCAAAAGAGGAAATTTCACATTTTATTCTTGTAGCTGTATTAATTACAGGATTACATGTACTTGATTATTAATGACAACCCTGCCGGTCAATTTTGAATTATATTTTCAAAACAGGGTAAAAAAAAATTAAAAAAAAAAAAAAACAAATTAAAAAATTTGTAAAAAAAAAAATTTTTTTTTAAAAATTTTTTTTAAAAATCATAAATAAAAAAATTTTAAATTTTATAAAAGGGGGGTTTGATAATCCCCTTTTGGTTGGGAAATGGAAATTTTCATTTCGAGAAATTTTTTTTTTTGGTTTAGAAATTTAAAAAACTTTCCCCAATAAAACCTTAAAATAAAAACCCCCCCAAAAGGGCCCCGTGGTCAAGGGGAAAAAAAGGAGCCCTTTTTTTTAAAAAAAAATGGTTAAAAAATGGGTTTTTTTTAACCTAAATTACACACAATTAAATCTAAAAAACCCCCTTTAAAAAATTTAAGCGTGGCATTGTAAAACCCGTATTTTGGGGTTTGTTTAAAGCTGTGGGGCATTAAACTGTGTTTGGCCGAGAATTTAATTAAAGGTTAAATGAAGGGGGTTCATTTTTTTTGAAATTAAAAAAATGGGGGGGGGGTTTTTTTAAATTTTGTCAAAAAGTTTTTGTTTTCCAAAAGGCCGAAGGCCCTAGTTTTTAAAGGGGAAATTTTTTTTTTTCCCCCTTTTTAAATTTTAAACCCGGTCGGATTAGAAATTGTTTTTTTGAAGCCCCTTCGCTACCCCCCTTTTTTTTTTTTAAAAAAACCCAAATCTTTTTATTAAAACGGTTTTTTTTGATTTTGTTTCCAGTTTTTTTTTGGGGTTTTTTCGTTAATTTTCTTTGGGAAGGATAAAAAAAAAATTTTTTTGGCCATAAAATGTTGGGTTTAAAAACTAATGTCTTTTGATGGTGAAAAAAAATTTGTTGGTTTTTGTTTTTTTTTTTTTGGGGAAAAGAGGAATTTAAATTTTAGAAAAAAGGGGGTGTTGGGGTTTTTTTTGGGGTTCCCAAAAAAAAAGTTTTTTTTAAATTTTTTCCAGGCAAAAAAAGGGGAGAAATTATCCGGGGGAAATTTTTTTTTAAAAAGGGGGGAAATTTCGGGTAAAAGGGGGGGTTTTTCCCCTTGAAACTTAAAACCCTATTAACCGGAACAAAATAAAATTTAGGTAAAAGGAAAAAATTGAAAAATTTTAAATTTTTTAAATTTTTTTTAATTATTTATTAAAAAAAAATTTAAAAAATTTTTTTGGGGGGGGTTTTTTTAATTTGAAAAGGAAAAAAATTTAAAAGGGGAAAGCCAAAAAGGGGATAAAAAGAAAAAAAAATTTTTTAAAAAATTTTTTGAAAAAATATTTTTTAAATTTTCTTTTTTTTAAAAAAAAATTTTTAAAAAATTTTTGAAAATCCTTTCCAAGTTTATTTTTTTTATTAAAAATTTTTTTAAAAAAGGCCCAAAACCAAAACCTTTTTTTTGGGGAAAAACCGGGGGCCCGGAGGGGGTTTATAAATGGCAATGGGTTTTAAAAAGGGGGATTTTGGGTTTGGGGGCCCGGATTCGAAGAAATTTTTTTTTTATTTAAAAAGGGGGATTTTTAAAAAAAATGGGGGGAATGTTTTCCCTTTTAAAAAATAATTTTTAAAAAATACTTTTTTTTCCACATCAAATAAAGTCTACCCCTTTTTCATTAAAAAAAACCTTTGGGAGTGCTTTTGGCCGGCAAAAAGAAAAAGTTTTTTTTCCCGAAAAGTTGAAAACCGGGAATTAAAGGAGGTTGTTAAAGGGAAAAAAAATTTTTTTGTTGGGGTGATTATTTTATTTTTATTTTTTTTCGTTTGTTTGATTTCATTTCAGGGGAATACCCGCTAATAATTTTTTTGAAGGGGTTCAATTTTTCTTATTTAAAAGATTTTTTGACAAAAAAAAGGGGGGGTTTGGGCGATTTTGGGTGGGGTGTGGTTTTTTTTATTTGTGGTGAGGGGAAACCAATTTAGGTTTTTGTTTTGGGGGTTTTTGCTGTTTTTTTTACCCTTTTTGGCCCTGTTTTTTTTTCATTTTTTTTTTGGTTTTTTTCTGGCTTTAAATTTTTTAAATTTTAAATTTGCATTTAAATCTTTTTTGTGGGGGGCAAAAAATTTTCGGGTTTTTTTTTTTTAATATTTTTTACTTTTCGCTCTAAGAAAAAATTTTTCTTTGATTTTTTTTAATGCAGTTCCGGGGGTGCCGGGGGAAAGAAGAAAAAGAAAGGGGTTTTGGTTTAAAACATTTTTTTGGGGTTTTTTAAAATTAGCTTCCCAAATATTTCTAAAAAAAGGCCCCCTTTTCCAAAATTTTTTTTTGGGGGGGGGGTGTTAGGGGGGGGTTTGGAAAATAGAGTTTAAAAGTATGGAGGGGGGGGGGGGGGTTTTGGGGGGTGGGGGGTTTTGGTGGGGGTTTTGCCCCCCCGGGTGCACCCCGGTTTTGTTGTGGGTTGGGTTTGGTTTTTTTTTGGGGGGGGGGGGGGGTTGGGGGGGGGATTTTTTGGGGGTTGAGGGGGGTTGTGGGGGGGGGGGGTTTGATTTTTTAAATTTTTGGGGTTGGAAGTTTTTTTTGGGGGGTGTGTGTTTGGGTTTTTTTATTGTTTTGTTTTTTTGGTTTTTTTTGGGGTTTTTTTTTTTTAAATTTTTTTTTTGTTGGGGGGGGTTTTGTTTTTTTTTTTTTAAAAATTGTTTTTTTAAAGTAATTTTTGTTTTTTTAAAAAAAGTTAAAAGTTAATAAAAATTTAAAAATTAAAGGATAAATAATAAAATTATTAAAATTTTTAAAAAAAAAAAAAATTTTAATTTTTTTTTTTTAAAAAGGTTTCCGGTTTTTCCAAAAAAATGTTTAATTTTTTTTTGGGGAAAAATTTTTTGGGGGGGGTGTTTGATTTTTCCGAAAAAAATTTTTTAAATTTTAAAAAAAATTGAAAAAAAATTTTTTAAATTTATTGCCCCTTTTATAAAAATCTTGGTTTGCCAAAAAAGTTTTTTGAAATTTGAATTTAATTTGCTTTTTTTTAAATGAATTTTCCCAAAGTTTTTTGGGGAAAACTGTACATTTTTTGATTTTATTTTTTTTAATTTTTTTTTTGGTGTTTTTAGGTTAAAATTTTTCTTGCGGGGTTTAAAAACTAAAAATTGGGGCCTAAAAGGGGTTTAAATTTTCAAATTTTTGGTGGGGGAAAAAAAATTTTATCGTTTTTTGGGTGTTTTTTTTGCTTTCGGGGATGTTTTACTTTTAAAATGGTGTAAATTTCCAATTTTTTTTGGGAAATTAAATCCTTTCCAAGTTGTTTCATACGAAAAGGGGAAAAATTTAAAAAGGGGGGGGACCCAAAATCTTTTTGGTTTTTTTTGTTTTTTGCGAAAAAAAAGTTTTTTTTTAAAAAAATTAAAAACAATCCTTTTTAAATTTTAATGAACTTTTTTATATAACAAAATTTTTTTTTTTGAAAATTAATTTTTTTCTTTTTAAAACTTTTTTTAAAAGGGAAAAAAATTTTTAAAATTTATTTTTTTATTATAATTTTAAAAGTTTGAAAATGGGGCCTTTTGGGGGAAAAACCCCTTTAGATTTTTTTTTTTTTAAAAAACTCTTAAAAATAAAAGTCCAAATTTAATTTAATTATTTTTTTTTTAATTTAAAAACCAAAAAAGCGATTTTTTGGGGGTTTTAAAAGGAACCCGGGTTTTTTTTTTTTAAAGGGGAAAAAAGTTTTAATTTAAATTGTATGCCCCCCTTTTTTTCTACTTTTTTCGGTTTTTTTTTTTTGGGGAACCCCCAAATTTCAAACCTTTTTCAATTTTTGTCATTTGAATAAAACCAAAAAACTTTTCCCCTATTTTTTCCCCTTAAAATTTTTTTTCTTTTTAAATTTTTTGTCCGATTGAAAAATAAACCATTTTTAAAAAATTCCAAATATTTAAAAAAAACCTTAAAATATAAATTTTAATTTTTTTCCGGAAAAAAATAAAATTATTTATATACATTTGAAAAAACACTTGTTTAATTTTATATTTTTAAACCCAAAAAATTTTTTTCCCTCAAAAAAGTGCTGATTCTGGGAAAATGTTTTAAGGACTTGAAACATATGCCATAGTTAATTTTTTTATTCCCTGAATTTGGGAATTTATTAGGAGAAAAAATTATTTCCGATAATAGGGGGCCCCCCTTGAAAATTTTAAAATTTATTTTTTGAATTTTACGTGGGAAAACTGTTTTTAAAACCCCCAATTTAAAACCCCAAAAATTTCGGGTTTAAAAAACGTCTTCGGGGAAATTCACCCAAAATGGAAAAAATTAAGGGGAAAAAGATTTTAAAATGGCTAAGGGGGTTTTAAACCCCGGGGAAGAAAACCCTTTTTGGGTACCCCCATGTTTTCCAGGGCAATTTTAAAATTTTAAAATTTAAATTTAAAATTTTGGGGTAACTTAAATTTAAAATTTTAAATGAATTTTAAAAAATTGGATTTTCCTCGGCCCCTTTTCCCCGGAAAAGGAAAGTTAATTAGGGCTTTTAAAAAATCGAAAAAAAAGGGGGAAACCCTTAATTTTCCCCCCGGTTTAAAAAAACCCATGAAAGCAATTAACCAATTAGCGCAAAAAAAGTGGCACTTTAATGCATAAATATTAGGTAGATTTTTTCTGACAAAACACAAATTTATCAACGGGTTCCCCGGCTAAGCGACAGTACCGTTTTTCAGTAGGCAAACTATAAATTTTGGCAACATCCCCATGTCTTTTTTAAAAATTCTTTTCTGGCAGGTGTATTTAAAGTTTTTTTCAGAAAAAACAGTCTGAAATGAAAAAACTTTTTGCATGCTAAGAAAATAATATTTTCAAAAGATATGTTTTTTAAAAAAAAAATACTTAAAAAAAGAAAAAAATAATAAGAAACAAAATAAAAAACGGTTTTTTTTGAAAATAGAAAGGTAGAAAAAAATTTTTACTTATTCGTCAGTTTGAAAATTTTTGATTATTTTTTTGGGGGGGGGGGGGGGGGGGGGGGTTAATTTGACGTTGGTTTTTGTAAATTTTTTCAATCTAAAATGGTCAGTAGATTTTTTCTCTCATTGTTCGAATTTGTAAAATCAACTAGAAAAGATTACTTTTGTTTTACCCAACTGTTAAAAACATTTTTAAGCTTAAAAGGCATTATTTTAGTACTTGGTGGACCGTCCCTTTTTCGAGATTGTAAAATTATGTATATTTTATATTTTGATCTCGAAAACGCTGAAAATCGTTAATCAAATGTATTGTCCCCCGAAGTTGCATAAAAATGAATTGAATTTCAAAAAGTACTATTACTAAAATTTCACAAATTGCAGGGGTTTTCATTCCTATCGGGGGACACTTGGGGAAAAAGCTTTATCCGGCGGTTTTTTGCGTCGGCACCGGCGATTTTTTTGCTAAACAGGTTTTCAGTTATAAAAAAATATAATACATCCGACCGGATACCTTCATGACGTCATATTTTTGTTTACTTTCCAATTTTACCTTAAATTTTTACTTGAAAAATTATTTTTGTTTTTTTTACCCAAAATTGTATGGATACGTCCCCCGAGAAACGGCGCTGTTGTAATAACCGAAAAGGGCGGTGTTTTTTTTTTTTCGCGTATCATTTTTTTTATTCATTTTATAGTTTTTTTTCTTGATTTTTTTGTGTTTCACGAAATTATGCATACATAATAGAAAGGTGTTGAAAACGTTAGTCATTTCCCCTCCATATAAAATGTCTGAATGTCTATGAACACGTTTTAAATGTAAAAGGCATTGAGAAAAATGAAAAAAGCATATCTATTCTAAAAAATGGACTGACTGGCATTGAGCATTAAACATTTGGTTATTCAAATAAAATAAATGGTTTGATAAATTAAAAAAAATTTAAAACGAAAAACATATAAAAAAAAACATTTTAAAAAAAAACAAGGGAAAGAAAAAAGTAATGGTCTTTCAAACAAAATTTTTTTTTTTACAAAAAAAATAAAAAATACCCCGCCTACCCTGTTTTTCGAATTAATCTCGGCTGACAAGTACCAACACATCCCCGGGCCATACTTTACTTTTAGATTCTGATTGATAAACGCATATGTTTATTTTTAAAAGTTTTTCATTCTTTTTGGGGGGTTTCCTATTTTTACAGTTTGTTCACTGTCGAAAAATTTCGGTGGATTTGTATTTTAAAACTTTTTTATTTTTGGGGAATTTGAAAATGAATACAAAAGTGCGCTTGATTTATGATATCAAAGAAAAAAATGGTTTAACTTGTGGAAAAATGTCGGGTTTTGTGCCATGTCAGACACCATCAACAAATTTTTTATCAGTTTTTTGACAAAAATCGCTATAATTAAAAAAAAAACACTATAAAACTAAAAAAGACAATTTATGTTTTCCCTGCTCTAAAATTATTTTTAGCAGCAACCCATGAACATGGAGGGAAAACTCGATGTTTTGCCCCATACCAAAAATAGGCACGGGTTTTTGCAAAAAAGCCGGTGCCGACGCAAAGAAACCGCCGATATAAACAGATTTTGCAGATGCGTTAATATGGAATTTATGTAATTGGAGGATCCTGAATATCATTCATCTTTGGGGAGGTTTGTCCTGGAGTGTTGTCAAAAATTATTCCCAACAGAAAAGTGCGGGGATGCAAATTTCAACGCAACCCCACGCCCCCCGCAAATCAAAGAGATATTTTTTTTTACTTTTTTTCCTGAAATCCGACCCCACTATAGGGGCCAAAAGAAACGCGCTTATTTTGGAAAAATACGCATTTTTTTTCAAATGAACTGTGCCCGATTTTCTTTAGTCTAAAGAACGAACTTATGTATTTGACGTGTTTAACATTAAGTTTGGGAATTTCCCTTGAAAAAGGAACCCAAGAAAAAATTCATTTCAATTTTTATTTAAAAAAAAAACCCCCCCCCCAAAAAAAAAAAAAAAAAAAAAAAAAAAAAAAACCCGCAAAAAAAAAAAACAAAATTTAAAAAAAAAAAAAAAAGAAAAAAAAAAAAACCCAAAAAAAAAAAAAAAATTCCCAAAAAAAAAATTTTACCTTGTAATTTTTGGGGGAAAAACACTTCAAAATTTTAAAACGAAAGGGCCTTTTTTTATTTTTCAACTGAAAAAAATTAAGTAAAAAATTTTTTTTGGTTTTTTTAAACAGTTTTTAAATTTTAAATTATTTATAATCTTAGGGGCAGATGGTTTTGAGGTGATACCGATGGCAGAACCACCAAAAACATGTTCTTTTTCCAGGGGGTTTTCCCTATCCTTTTTACTCAACCCAACTGTATACGCCCGGTAGTTCATTGATACGCGAATCCGCTTTCTTTGTTTTAATGTTTTCTTAATTAAAGAATTGATATTTGAAAAAGGGTAAATTTAAATAACCTAAAATTGAAAAAAAAAAATGTTTAAACAAACATAACAAACATTGAATAAAAATATAACATATATCATTGTTTGTTTTTTTTTAAAAAAACAGTTACTGAATTTTTGCAATGTTGGAATGGAAAAAAGGGGAGAAATCTTAAAAATATTTTTTTAAGGGGTTTTTTTTGTTAACTAATGACACTCCCCTTTTTAAAAAAGCTTTATTTGTAAAAAAAAACGTTCCTGACTTTTTTTTTTTTGATAGTAATTGTACAATTTTGAAACATAAACCTAGATTTTCAAGTCAGTTCAAAAAAATCCTTTCCTTTAAAACTTTCAATATTGGAATATTTTTTACTTTCTTTCCAAACTTTCATAAAAGGTTTACAAAGTTTTTTCCTGTTTCTGTTTAAATGTAAGAACATTGATGTCAGGATATAGAGTTTAAACAGAAGTTTGAAGAAATTGAAAACATAGCTTTTTTCTTTCTCATTTATCAAACTGAGGAAAGGTTTTGGTCGATGAACAAAATGCTATTGAACAAGACAGAATTTTTTTTTTTACCTTTTTAACAAAAATTTTGAAGTTTTTTGAAAACAAAGTTAATAAATTTTTTGTTTGTGCACTGTTAAAATTGGACCACTCCCCTTTCTGCCACAAGGCATACCAATGTTACATGTCCCCCCGACATGAATGGGTTCTCAATCTTTAAAATGCAAAATTGCCCCGTCGACCTCCGTACTTTTTATTTTTAAGGGAAAATATATTTTTAGGTGCGATTTTTTCGCCATACTGTTTTTTTAAACCTAAAACGAATTCCACAAAAATTTAAAAAAATTCAAAGGGGCTGAGATTGACAACAAAAATAAAAAATTTCATGCGCAAATTTAAAAAGTTCCCCCTGTTTTATAGTTTTTTTTCCATAGAGTTTATAAGATTTTTTTAAAATTACCTGTTTCAATAAAAATTATTTGCTTTAACATGTATAATTTAATATTAAGTTTTATTTTTTTTAAAAAGGAAAAACTTGAAAGATAATATTAGAAAAAAAATTACTACTGATGGTAAATTTAATTGCCCCTAGAAAGAAAAGTCTGTAGAATGGAACTTTTTTCGTAAAAAAAACACTGTTTGACCGTTTTTTGTTATAGATTATTTCCCCATCTGAAAATAGCAATTAAAAAAAACGCGGGTTCCAGAAACAATTTTCGAATGGTTATACTGCGCTTATTCGAAAAGACCCGACATAACATGAAAAAAAAAGAAATATAAGAAAACAATTAATTAAAACTTATTTAGTGAATTTAGTTTTTTGTCAGGTTTATATTTTGGGGTGTTTAAAAATCTATTCTTTTAGTCACTGGGACTAAAAACGTTGCGGGGAAATTGCCACAGAACGTGAGAAGAAACAAGTGACCACTTTCTGTATACCAGTAACCAAAAAGGGGTCATGCTATTTAAAAAATTTTTGGGTTTTCTATACTTATTCTTTTTGAACATTCGAGCGAATGCTGAAGTTTTTGTAAAAAAGTGTTTTTCACCTTTTTTTTTTTTTAAAGGGGGGGGTAGATTAAGCGATTTTTTTTAAATACACTTTTCAACGTTTTTCAGGGATTAAAAAAGGAACCTAACGGTAATTTTTAACAAATGCATTAAATTTATACAGTCACAGTTAACATTGTTTCGCACTGTGTTTTATCTTTTTACGACTTTTTCCCCTGTCGGTTTTTTTTGATTGATTTTTTCTATTTTTTAATTTGTATAAATTATGTTTTTTCCTCCACTGAAAAAGAGACAAAAATTTTAAAGTAAGCCTTTGCGTAAAACGATCGCTAGAAGTCATTTTCCTCATTTTTTCTAAAAGATATCTCAAAGTATTGCGTAACAAATTTTAAAAACACAAAATAAAATTTTTTCGACAACAATTTTTTCTTTGGGGGCTCGGTAAGAGAATTTTTTTGGAAAAAATTTAAAACTCCAACTCCTAAAATATACCTTACTCTTGCATTTAAAAAAAAAGAAACCAAAAGGGCGAAGTAAAAACCCCCCTACATTTCTTCCAAACTTTGTAACTAAAGAATAAATGCAAAAAACAGGAACTTTTCAAATGTAACAAAGTATTTTTTAAAAATTTTTAAAAATTCACCCTTCAGGTTTAAATTTATTTAAACAGCAAAATGGCTAAACAAATGAAAAACTTCCGCTTTTTTTCGAAAACATAGATTTTAAATATTTTTAAAAAAAAAACAGTTTTCTTAATTTAAAAAAGAATATAAAGAAAAAACAGTTTTGGTCCCTAGTGGGGGTTTAAAATAGCCCTTTCCCGAAAAATTAGTATCTTATGGTTGGGAAGGAAAAACTCTTCAAAAAAAAAAGGTACACGTTAAGTCTGTCAATTTTCCTATTTCGTATTAGGAAGGGGCAAACTAGACCACGATCATTAACAGACCCCGGTTTTTTTTGGCGTTTTTTCCTCATCCCACAAGAAAATCACCCCATCTGATCAGTGTTCATACATTCATCATGATGGTTGTGTTTGTGTGGCGGGGGGGGGGGCGGGGCTTTGAATCAAGTATAGATTTTGTTTTATACCTTTATACTTTATCTGATATTATGTCCCTCAAAGTTTATTATTGCTTGTTTATAAACATATATAAACGGTTATGGCACGCCAATTGCCCAATAATAGAGAGTTTGAGATTTCAACCTTCGCCTTCCCCTTCAACGTCTCTTGCGAAGTTAACGTATGAAGTTGAAGTTCGATTAAAATTCCTTGAGATTTCAAACATTAGAATGAACCTTACTTCTTTTAATCTGCCCATTCAATTTATCTGTAATTATGATCGTGTTTTTCGTGCATTTTGATACCAATTGTCCGAAATGGCAGGAATTTTACAGGTGGTTTTAAAAATGAAAAAATTAAAAACATTTCAATTAATATAATCATCGCATGGATATTATATTAGAACGATTACCCAAAAAAAACAAAAACAGACAAACAAACAAACAAAAATAAATAAATAAATAAATAAATAAATAAATAAATAAACTGATAAAACAATGTGAACAATGTAAAAACTCGTTAGTGTTGCTCCAAACATTTAGGTTTTATATAAAATTATGTCAGTATAGTCAGTATACAATGCACGATTGTAAATCATACATGAGAGGAAATAAAAATGATTATTACATACCTAAAATTATTTTCCATTGGGTTTCAATGGACCGCGATCGTGCAATATTTTTCCATATCATGACGTTGAACGCTTTCATATCGGACTAGATCTAGTCCCAATCCGTGACTCTATTTACCTCCCCTGACGGTCCGTCCATTGCGGATCTCGTTTCTGTAGATTTTTGTTGCTATTGTGTGTTTGTTTAATTTGTAATTTATGCAACATTTTGTTTACTTTTACACTTTGATTAATCTGACCTTTTAGATACTGGCACGTAGTAATTTATCAGACTGAAATGAGTTGGACTAATATAGGACGTGCAGTGTTTTCTTAACGTTGTAATGGAAAGAATCGCGTGACGTCCGTGGCATCCGAGCGCACGTTGCGACAACAAGTTGACGTCATTTTCGCGGAAAATATTAATGCGCGTCAGTTTGATTTGTTTATTGCGTTTTCGGAGACTTTTTTGCCGTATTTTATCCTGTCTTTCGTGACAGAACGATAATTTAGATATAAATTAATCATTTGATAGTGGATATGTAATAAAAAGGTTATCATTGTTCTTTCGCGGACAATATTGCGCTCCTAAAGTCGCGCAATATTACCGCTGCAGAACTCGTGCATATATCCACATACAAAGTTAATAACCGATAATGATCATATCGACGTGATAATGACACTATGTATGACTCTGTATAATGCCAAACTCTCAGACAGCACAATATGATTTTAATATACTATTTTATAAGTAAAGCATCTGCGGATCCAGGAATTTTGGTTAGAGGGACACCAACATTAAAGAGGGTGTCACCCATTTCGGGGGGGGGGGGGGAAAGGGGGGGGGGGGGAAGGGGGTAGGGTAACGGTCACACCGAGTTTCAAGACCGACTTTCTTTGTAAAATGTAAGAATCAAAGGGGGAATTAACCCACAATTTTCTTCTGCCAGGCTCTGGTTCCATGCATTTCAAGAATGGAGTTATTCCATACGGCTAACAGGAAACGTCTCTCATCATGATATCATAGATCTGAAATTGTCTGATGCTTCAGAAGAATTTTCCGTCTTACTAGTACCATTTTATGTTTATAATTAAAACGCAATTGTCGTATTAAGTGTCCGACAGAAACAGATTGATTTTATTTGGATGTGAAAATAAAATATTCCACCAAATGATAATCGCGTGTAATTATTTATTTTTCAAGTAAAATGACTGTCATGCCATGTGCCTCCATCAAGATTTCAGTCTTTGATACCGAGTATGTGGACAGAATAGATGTAAAAAGAATGAAGTTTCGACTTTCGTGATATCACATATTCGGACGTTCAAAACTTCACTTCATACGACAAAAAGGCCCATCTGGTATAATCGATACCGCCTGGGGACACAAATATGCCGTAGAAGTTAAAGTTTGAACAAAATCTCAAAGTTTCTCAAAATCAGTTGATAACTTCATACTTCGAGGTTCAATTCAATGTATTTAGTTAAAATCATTAGCCATACAAAACTTCATTATTCTTATACCTATTGATAGTGTTTCGCATCAAATTTAGTCTAATTATATATATGGATAATCAAATAACTTAATAAGCAGAAATCCTGAAACTAAGCTTTTTATTTCGCATAGTAATAAAGAGAAATCTTAGGCTTACGTGATATTACATGGAAAACTTTAGTAGCAACGTGTGATATAAATAAAACTACACGCATATCGGTGACGTTTTACCCAAAATATATATGAGAGACGTTGAAGGGGAAGGCGAAGTTTGAAATCTCAAACTCTCTACTAACGCGAACCCAGGTTCATGATCGAAACTAGAATTAACAATCGATAAAGTAGGTTTTTCGAACGTTAAACCAAGTTTTTCGAATACTTACCCATATTTTCGAGCGAAACATAAGATAACGGGCGTTGACCATAGTTTAAATGTGAAAATGGGTTTACGACCGTAAACAAAGGTTCACGCTCGTGAACATAGGATTACGACCAAAAATCATAGTTTTGTTCGAGAAACCAATTCTACTGAACGTAAACCTAAGTTCACGTTCGTAAACTATGGTTCATCTCGTAAACACAAGTTCATGGTCGTAAACATAGGTTCACGCCCGTATACAATGGTTTGGGGCAATCCAATAATCAAATAATTACATTCTTGGTCGAAAAACTAGGATTGTCGAATACTAACATATATTTTCGAGCGGAAACATAGGACAACAGTAAACCATAGTAAACCATAGTTTACGCTCTTGAACCCATGTTTACGTTCGATAAACTAGGTTTCTCGATTGAACTTTAACTTGGGTTTACAAACGTGAACCTATGTTTACGAGTGTGAACTATGGTTTACGACGTTATCATTTGTTTTCGCTCGAAAGAATAGGTTTACATGCTTTTAAGTTTGAAAAACCTAGTTTATCAATCGTTAATCCTAGTTTTTCGACTGTGAACCTGTTTTCATGTAATTATTGGACGATTTCCATATATGTCACGTCTGTAAACTATAGTTCAAGATCATAGACCTAGGCTCACGTTCGTATACAGGGGTTCAACATTCGTAAACGCAGGTTCACACCCGAAATTCATGGTTGATTTTTTAATCCTTGTATATAGACCGTAAAGCATGGTTTACATTTGATAAACTACGTTTCTCAAATAAACTATGAATTTCGTTCATTATCCTATTTGGTTTGATTGGATTACGTTCTCGGAACCTGGCTTTTTTGTAAGATATTAATTTTTGTGGTTTCAGATTCCCAAGTGAGCATTATGTGCCGTTTGTCTCACTAATTATGTTATCCCCAATGTAGCAAACACAATGTATTTATTTTTTTCACAATCTGTAGTCTGAAACATCTTTACACTACCTTCACAAGTTAATCAAGATGGTTCATCATATCAATACCCTATGCTCGCCTTAGTTTGATATGGAAAACCCATAATATCTAAGTTTTAAGATCTTTCCCGCACAGATTTCATCCAGTGTTTTGTGGTAGCCAGCCTTTCTGTACTTTCAGTACTTTGATTCCATTAGTTTTAAGGCCGTCGGATGTTTTACAATGTGTCTTTTTATACCGACATATCAGTACCCGTGATATGTATTGCAGTGTGTTTCATCTTAGCATATACGTATTTATTTTCCGGTTTATTTACATATTCTATATATTCAATCCCAGTATTCTTGTTGTTGTCTTAAATAGTACTGAGATTCGCAGTATTTCTTGAAGAACAGTATGTTTTTGTTTGGTGTTTTATTTGTTCGTAAATTAGTTTAAGAAGGACTGATTTTCATCTGTCTATATTCACAAAACATTTTATTTTACTTTATTTTTCGCTTCATATATATATAAATCCATGTGTGTGTGTTAAGAGTTTCATCTATTAATAGGATTATTGATAAATTCCATGGATAGAAATATTGATAAACGTGTTACTGTTTATTTAATTTCAAGCGTATTTCGTTTTTTATTCATTTTAATCGATTTTGTCCTCTCTTAGTAATATCAATTCATTGTACCATCGGCTTTCCATTATATTGATTCGTCGAGTATAGTATTACGTATTATTTATTCTTATGCTGTTTTGTTTATTCGTTTATTTCTTTAATAAAAAACCCAGTACTCTTGTGACCATTATGTCTTATTCTTATAAGATGCGGGAAACAGTAGGGTTTCATTCTTCATCGATTTATTAGATCATTCATGAATAAAGTAATTCAATAGGTATTCACTAATATTTTAGCAGTGTTCTATTTTATTGTATTTGTTTTGATGTTCTATTCTAGTTCTTCTTTATAGGTCTCATGAATTATTATAAATGCTTACTAACATGTTTGTTTGTAGCGGTTCATTTTAAACGTGAATACAACCAGCGTTTATGTAGTTATCAATTTGGTTGTTATTGTGTATTCGGGGTTGTATATTTGATGATCAGTTATTTCGGCATTTTACTATCAGTTAGGTCTGTTATGGAAGATTTCATTATATTTATTTGATTATTAAATGGCCCACTAATCTACTTGTTTTAAGTACTATACTTGTTTTTATGGGTATTTTTCTTTTCCGTTTATTTATTTTTTGATTCATTTGTATAAGTTAAGGCTTAAATTGTTGTAAATATGTTGCATTTCGTGTTTTCATGTTTTGTGTAGGAAAAGAAGGGTTCTACTTTTCATGTTTAAGATGTGTATGACAATATATCAGAGAGATATTTCCTTCGAGATATATGCACTCCAGGAGAACTACGTTCCAACGTAAGTCAAGTCTCATCGATTTCATGTGACATATCTCAACGACAATGTTACGGTGTCGCTCCGTATGACCTTGTTGATTCATTTATTATGTGCAATAAAGCATTGATTCTACGTTTTCATAACTGAAAAGATGAGTTTTATGTGTGAAAGCTATATTAGCTATTTGCAGAATTTTGAAAGATAAAACGAACTACCTACAAATAAACTTATGTAAGCTACATAAATGTTGCAAGGCCGCAACGATAACGGACAATATGTGACAACGTCTCACGTACAGTGTTGCAAAGTCTCAGCATCATAATTACCATTTAAACTTGTAGAAAATCCATATTTACATTTTATCTTAACGTTGGGAACATTTCTTAGACATTCTCATAAATGACTGGAAGACGTCTGAGCAAGGTAGAACAATTCAATCAGTATGACAAATGTATTTGAGCCGCGCCATGAGAAAACCAACATAGTACGTCTGCGACCAGCATGGATTCAGACCAGCCTGCGCATCAGGCCAGTCTGGTCAGGATCGATCCTGTTCGCTGTCAAAGCATATTTCAATTAAAGAAACCGTTAGCGAACAACATGGTTCCTGATCCAGACTGCGCGGATACGCAGGCTGATAAGGATCCATGCTGGTCGCAAACCCACTATATTGGTTTTCTCATGATGCGGCTCAGTTGTCGTTATCATTTTACACATTATAGTCTTACGCAGGCTGGTGTAAAAGTATTTGAATTGGATGCATACAATTATATACAATTTCAGCATGAAAATTAAAACGTTAAGTTAATGCTCTACAATAGAAACAAGACTTTTCAGGTGTTCGCTATTATAGAAATACTTTCATTTGATTTAAATACCATGGACTGTTGTAAAGATTGTTGGTGACTTCCACACAATAATGGTGTTCAACTGAACCATTACTCATACACTCAGTTTTAAAAAAGTGTATACATGTTATTCATTTCAATGTTTACATTTTACGTTAAAGGTGGGTCGAAAACATGTACAACGTTTTAATACTTGGAACAACATTACCATTTTATACATTACTGCATTTCTTTCTTCCTCGTCCTTTTTACACACACGCATTTCCTGAAAATTTCATTATTTCGCATTGTTTTCATCTCCCAATTTCCCTATTAAATTCATGAAATTTGTGTTTTACTACGAAACGCCATACTTATGCAGTTTATTGCAAATATAAGCATTTACTTTAATCTTAGACAAATTTGCATTTTACTGCCTCCCTTTCTAAAAAAATAAATTGCTTTTCAAAAATCTCATTAAATCATTAGCCATCTATTTTCGCAGTAACTCGAGTATTTATACCTGATTATTTTACTAGGTCTGTTTAATCCCTTTTTTAAAACTCACAATTAATTTAATGAGATATTTTTAATTAATTTACTTTTTAAATCCCGGATAGTTTTACATTTCCCCCTATTTCTTGTGAAAAGATTTTGTTTTGTTACAACAGATTCCTTTAAAAAAGATCTTCTTTTAGAGTTAATGTATTATCCGCAAAATCTATAATAGAATTTTGTATGAATTTTACAAAAATAATTAAAATTGGCATTGTATATTCTGTGCGCCCATAGTAAGTTATAACGTGAAGGCCTCCGAGGCCAATGGTCGCTGACTTCGAATCACTTACCCTCTCAACTATGCGCTTGAAAATAAGCTTTGGGTGTAGGATTACTTTCGAATGTATCAGGAACCTGAGACGTCATAACTCGAAACAAGGCGCAGGTGTCCCGATGACGGATATTTCTATTCGATTCGTAAACACATGACTGATTTTTTTTTCATATCCATGACAAATATTAAGCGTTTTATTCTGACAGATTATTTTTTGCATACCGTATTTTACCATTGATAGAAGAATAAAAGCAAATATAAAGACTTTATTTGCAACACTCTTTCTTATAGAAGGGTATGTACGCATAGCGCGGGAAATTGCGTCCATAAGCTGAAGTGACGTCATGACATTTCAGTGAGGCACAATAACAAAGTTCCATTTTAGTAGATTCTATTTATCGTTTTTAGCGTAATGGTATGTTTTTTTCCGTAAAATAACGTTGTTGTCTTTTTGGACCGAGAAATATACTTCATGAAAAAGGGATGGAGAGAATCTCTCAAGATACCTGGTATTTCGTAGTTCACATAAATAATACCATATATAATCAATGCATAAAACGCTAGTTGTCGTTAAAAGAACGAGAGCAATCTGGCACGGGGTGTCAGATGGGTTTTGTAGTATTTATTGTAGTATTTCTGCTGTAAAAGCGTGCATATTTCTCGATATAAATCTGATACAAATGTACCCTACAATTACATCCTCACTTAATGTTGCTTCGTTGCGTATGTGCTTCTATAAGATCTGTTTGCAGCTTTAATTATAATAAAGGTGTGCGCATGCAGTAGTATTATAAGTCAACTCTCTGCCACCGCGTACATTTTGCTTTCATTTGAACTAATATATCTTTGGGGAAAACGTTAAATGAAAACCGGATAGAAAATACTACACACTTTGAACTATTAAGTCACATTTAGACTTGCTGGTATATTTTACCCGAATTGAAGTAATGTGTTTAGCCGCGCGACTTCGGTGAGTGTCGGTAACGCTTGTATATGTCGCGTTTAGAATTAGTAACATCATCGGTTAGAATGAGGAACATGATATTAAATAAATATTGCCTGTTTATGATAAAGCAGTTGCAAAAATATATTTCTAAGATTAAACCTGACATTGCATTCAATCGATTTTATTCTGGAAAATAGCAAAACACTTCTATTTTCTCAAGTAACAGACGATTGTTTTTAAATCTAAATGTTTTAATCAATTTATCCAAAGACTATTAAAACCTGAATACATGTTCATGCAAAGACACAAGAAAATATAATCAAAGTAATTATTATAAATGAAAATTATATATGCCGCGTGATATTGAGCGATACCGTAACGAGACATCGTGGAGATATGTCACATGATACCGTTGAGACATGACTTACGTTGGAACGTAGTTCTCCCGGAGTGATATGGTAGCCATGAAAAGGGCTTGGGTCGTTTTCCCGTAAGCGGAGATCTATTGGTTTGTTTCTGCCATAGATTCCTTAAGCGTTTTAGCGATCAGCGCAACCTTAGTTTGCATTGTTTCAGTTTGCTGTTGTTGCATCATTTTCGCGACGTCCTGTGCAAGCATCGAAGATTCATCGACTGGTTTTTCTTCTCTTTCCTTGGCGGCTGCCTCTATTTGTTCACAGTGATCAATGAAGCGTTCTCATTGGACTAAGCAAAGTATCCAGTCAGATAGTCGATTAGAGCTCCCTGTGGTGATCTGCGTGTCTCATTTGATTGGTCACTTCAGTGAGCCACCCTAAGGGATATTATCTAACGGTTGGACTATAGAGTTGCGTGCGCATGTTAACAAGTGTTGGCAATATTCTCTCAAGATTGTTGTGTACTATTTTGTAATTTAAGCCTTTTTCCCTATCAATGTGCTTTTCGAAACAACACTTTTTTAGAATTCCGTTATTTCGTGTTTTATTTGTATTTGTGTTGTTCTATACATATAGCATCGTGGGCTCTCCTACTTATTTATGTATTACTTGTGCGAATATTTTTTTTTTTTCGCGTGCTATTTTAAACCTTTTTGTAACCGGCCGGCCTTATGTATTAAGGCGTATATTAAATGTTACACGTTATTTTTTTTTATTTTCATTAATTAGAGCATCGATGCTTAAGGGTGAATTGTTTATAGTTAATGACCTTAATTACTCATTTACTTCTAATTTTTCCAAAATAAATGTTTCTTAATAAAACGTGTCATTTGTATACGTTTTAATTAACTGACGTTGTATCGTCAGTGTTATAATTCCTCTAATTCATTAGTTGTTTTCAGTTTACGTTTTTGTTTATAATATGACATGTGTTATACCTTCTAGTAGGCTAGATTAGTTTTATTTTCTCTACTTTTACGTATCTATATTTTGTGCCGCGAGCATAACAAGTTGACTCAATGCATCATCTTTCTGTTCTGACTCATTAATTTTAGCCCTGACCAGAGTATCTTTCAAATTTTTTCCTCTTTTATATGCAATAATTGGTTTGTCTGCAAAAATGTTAGATAGATATTCATCTTTTTCTATCATATCCCAGTGTTTTAATAGGGTATTTTTCAGTCCATGTAAGTGTGGGTTGTACGGAGGTATTAATACTTGTGGCTGGTGTAATTTGTTTTTCTTGTTTTCAGCGTAAAGGTACTTTTTGGCGGTCTGTGTGTTCTACTTGGTCGTACATCATATTGAATTCGTCATCTCTGTATCCTCTCTGTAGGAGTTTTTCCTTGAACAGACCTGCTCGTGATTCATAATCTTCTTTGTTTGTAGATGTACGTACGAATCTTATGAGTTCGCCTTTAATTAGCCCCTTGAATACTGATACCGGATGTGAGGATTGCTTGTGAATGTATTGAAAATTTTCGCTCGGTTTAACATATGGTTTAAAGTCAAGAATATTTTCTTTTGCGAAGCGATTGCCTTTACATACGATAGTATCTAGAAAAATTCCTTCCGTTTCTGATATTTGGTATTTGAACTTTAATGTGCTATGTCACATGTTTGCGTCATATAGAAAGGATACGGCGTCTTTTTGATCTCCATTATATAAAGCAAATACGTCATCTCTAAATCTTAGCCATGTGTTTATTTTATTGTTTGCCATAGCTAGCATTCGTTTCTCGAGATGATATATAACTATATTACATATAGTTGGTGATGCTTTGTGTCCCACACCTCGGCATTGATAGTAATTATTTTCATTAAACTTGAAATTGTTGCATTTGATCGCAAGCTCGAATAATTTTATAAAAGATTCCATTGATGGACGTTTGATACATTTTACGTATGAGTGGGCAGTATTATCCGATAACGTTTTCGCAACCATTTGAATGGCCTCAACATGAATAATGTTTGTGTACATTATGTACTACATACTTTCATAATCAAGCGTAATGATGAGCGAGTCGGAGGGTAAAATCAATGTTTCTACTTTTCTGATGAAATCGGACGTATCCTTAATGTATGTTTCTTGCTGTAATACAAATGGCTGTAGAAAATAATCTACAAATTCCGATATTTTGTCAACAGGACAATCATTCGCCGATATTATAGGTCTGGCCTTAGTTGGCGGATCTGAGTGAATCTTGTTTAATATAAACAATTCAGCTGCTTGTGTTTTTTTGTACTTGGGGTTTAGGTACATGAATCGTTTTACCGTAATTTCATTCTTCCTTAATAGTTCCAGTAGTACATTGTGTACTTCTGTAGTTATTTCAGGAGTTGTGTCATTTGTAATGTTTTTGTCATGTGCACTAGAATTTAATTGTCTCATTCCTTCTTTGATATATGTCTGTTTATCAATTACCACAGTTGAGTTGCCTTTATCGCTTTTTTTAATAAAGATGTTTTTATTTTTTACCAGTGTCTTCAATGCAGCGTGAAATCTATTTGAAACGTTACCTTTATTTCGTTCGAAAAAGTTGAAAAACTTTTTGTTAATTTTATATTATTGCATACTCGCAGTATGTTCGCTTTTTCATTTTTTTGTTTGAGATCATGCATGCCAGCCATTCAATTTTGGTTCTTGTAAGAAAATTTTCTAGCATATTGTTATTGAAACTCGATCTGACTTTGAAGGATTGTATGTGAATGGTTGTTTTTCTTTTTTATTTTTGCGTTCAAATGCCCATAATTTTGTTTTCATTTTTTGTGCAAAGCAATCAAAATTAAACATTAGCTCTCTCATTTTCGGCGATTTGGGTATCGTGACAAATTTCAAGTTTTTCCCGAGTACAATAATGTCATCATCACTAAATGGTTGATTTTATAGATTAGTTATGATTTTTTTGCTTTCGTTACTGCTTCTTTCCGTTTATTACGTTTTGAAGATTCTCTTTTTCTTATCTTCTATGTTGCATTGAAACTCTTAATCATGCGTTTGAAGTCATTTTCCCTTAATTTTATTTTAGTGGCAGCATCAGGCTTTTTTTTTTATCATTATCATATCCATTCTTGGCTGTAAGTTGATTGTTTAGTTCATTCATTTTTTCACCTTTTGAACCTAATTCCTGTAATTGTCAACTTTGATTATCTTCTGAAAATACTCGTTTTATTATTGTTGATATCTGTGTGTCTGAGAGAGATATTTTAATGTTCTTTTCACCAAAATATGCGGCGTTCTCAGTAGCCTTCAGTTTATTTGTTGTTTTTGTGGGAGTATTACTGCTCTTTAGTATATTTTTGTCAATCATATATATCGATTTATCCGTTTCGGACGGACTGGGTTCAATGCAGTCATCACTGTCAGATGAAAATCCAAAGGGAAAGTTCTCAGCTTCGTCTGTAGTACACTGATTGCGTATTGGTGTTACACATATTTGCTCGTAATCAAGTTCGCTTTCTGACCAGAGGTCACTTTGTTTGGTTGTAAGATGTGAGTCTTGTGTCTGAGTGTTTGAACTGCTTATTAGGTCTGTTTTTTTCTGTAGCGGATAATTTCATCTGTTTTTCAGATGTGTCATTTTGAGTTCTGTCTTATTGTTTTTTTAGATTTTTACTTTTCTCCTGTATGTGCAATTTTATTTTGCCTAATGACTTTTCAACCTTGCAATCATTATCCTTTTTATCTTGTTTCAATAATACAGCTGTTGTCATAGAATTCTGCGGTGTGCAATTTTCGGTTGCAGAGATAGCGGATTCCTGCTGATTTTGCATATTTGTGTATTCAGATAGGCTGCTGAACGTCGTAGCGTGATGTGATTTTTCTTCCTTGACATGTTATTGGGGATTTCATATTTTCGGCGTTTTATGTCTTATGTTATGAAAGGCGATTCAATTTGTCTCTTTTCACTCGATGCAAGTTTTCTTATTCTTATTTTGATAATTCTTTCTTCCTTTTACAAATATACCTCTCCGTTTTTTCAGTTCATTTGTAGGTCTATCCTGAGTCATGTTCCCTAGATAATGTTGCATATCGTATTATTCATCTTTCAGAGTCCTCACCTCATTTCTTAATGTGGAGGCGGTTTCCTCCCAATTATCTATTTACAGATATGTGACCCCCTTTGCACAAGTCAAAACAATATTTGATAGTTGTTCTATAAATTTAGGTTCGTTTTTAAATGGTCTTTGTATAGACTGTCGTAAAGCTGGGTATATTGGTGTGAACATTCCCTGTGGGGTTTGGTTTCTAGAAGAGAATTCCATTAATATTACTTTGTGGTGATATGCATTAGCTTGTTGTATGCTCATGTCTTGGAATCTTTTCAGTATTGAGTTGTAAGTGGACATATTCTCACAATCAGATTTGTAAAAATTGACATTTTGAACATCACCAACCCCTGCAGAGCAAGTTAATGGGTCCCCGCCGCCGGGATAATCTGGGTCCCTGGGCTTAAATTGTAATGGGGGTTGCGGGTGTCCTACCGCAGTTGGTGTTTCAAAATGCTTCGCACAGGCCCCGTGCCCAGTTTGAGGATTCTGTGTGAGTTTTCTTCTCACTCCCAGTGTTTTTCGTATGCTTCTGTTTGAACTGTTTAACATTATTTTGTAGTTCAGTTATTTTTCAGAATCTGTATGACTTGTATAATTCTTTAGATAAATGTTATAGAGTGAAATTTCCTACAAAATGTTTCCTACGAGTACATAAACAGATAAAATTCATGTCTTCATTATTTCTACTAAGTCTAGAGAACACGTGGTTATTAAAGTCATTAAATATGATGAAGATCTTAAGCTACATGTATTCATTCCTATTTTTCAGTCTATCTAAATTAGACGATTTCAGACACGAACGGAACGGATATCTGCATAAAGAAGTCAATAATCTAGGCAAACGTATTTGGACAGTAAAAATAAGTTTAACAGTGGGATGATACAGGGTTTGACAGATGAATCAATAGGTAACTGTATTTTAGCTTATTATAGTTTCATTTTATACATTATAAAATATTTTTACCGTTCATTTAAAGGTTTAAAACAAGTTTAAATGCGTTGATGCATTGCAGAAACAACATTTGGTACACGTTTAAAGTCATGGTCTGGAATCCTTTATAGTACGTCTACTCAAGTCATGACAAGATTTATATTTATCTTCATCAGTGCTATCATCCTCATGAAGTCTTCAATAAAGAGAATGATATTTTACGTTTTCCCGAAACTATTAACACCATCACTCTAAGACAGAATAACCGCTAAGAGAATAATACACAATGCAGAATAAGCGTATAAAATAGATATGTCGTGGTTTAAGTTTGCATGCGTGTAGGGTATCATTAATCATAATAATAAGAATATGCTAAATTATGTAAGACATCAAACTTATGAATTAAAAAAAAACACGGTTGACTTTAAAATGCAACATAGTGCATTGTCTGTATTTCAAATGTTCTGAAATTGAAACGCTTAATATGATATACATGTGTAATAAAAAAATCTTATATGTACATATACAAATATAAAAGTAAACATAATCATTAACATCCGAAAACTTTTTCCTCACCGCTTATCTTTAATTTCTAATAACAATAAATAACAAAATGTACACCTCATTTCTTCAAAATCTAGAGAAAACGTCGTTACTGAAGTCATTGAATATGATTTAAGTCTTAAGCTTATTATGCACGTCAAAGTATCTGTAAATTAGATGTCAGACACAAAAGGAACAAGCATTTGCAAAGAGATGTCAATTATCTTAGGAACAATTGGACTTTATTTTTGATTGTTGGACGATGCATGCTTGACATATTCACTGTATGGTAACTACACCAGTAGCCGTGTGTTTGGATCTGTGATAAAACGTGCAGATTGTGGGAATCAAGATGCGAAAACGAAACTTTTAAATGATATTATCAAAACGTTTGCAATTGTATCATCAGAAAAATCATTTGAGAAGAAAGAAAAAACATTTTCACCTATCTTGTCACCGGTTTCGAAACTGAAAGTATAGAATTTTTGCGAAAATATACCATCGTAAGTCAACCGTATGTATCAAGTGTGTAACGGTTTGGATACAGGTAATCAAAACAGTTAACGGTTTGGATTTGGTATATGCACCGGTTTGGATAGGTAATTCACATTCCTGTACGAAAACTCGGTCTCGAAGTTGATAAAACCATATACAATAACATCTCCTTCATTCATTTCTGGGATGTAAGAGGTTACCTTTTGTATGGATTGCATTCTAGGGAAAGGAATAAACTGAAGGTACTAAAACTAAATATCTAAGCTAATAAGAGATTTGTATAAACGATTCGAACTTAACACTGTATCTAGAGTAATTATTTTTTTGGTACTGGTGTATGAAAACGTGTTACTCTTAATAACGAATTTATTTCATGGAATATTTTCAAAATGAAACACTATATATCCTGACAGGTAGGTTTAAACGAGTTTTGAAATGCAGCGTAAGAACGTTTGAGTACCAGGCTAGTTAGATATCCAAGTCGTTCGTTTCTGAAACCCTGGTCTGACTCTGGTCTAACTTTAACGTCATCGCAGAGTTATGCCGCTTCATTGAGCTAGCAAATACTGATGTAGCTTTGGTATGTTAGCAGGTACCTCACATACAATTTTTAAGAATGAAATGAAACTTCAAACACTTGTTCGCTCTGATTATCCGACATGCAATGCACAGGCTAAAAGATTCTCCTGCTAATTCAAAAGAAATATATATAGGCTGCTATTTTGACTTGACTTAGCAAGTTATGGTTAAGTTCATAATGTAAGCAGGTATTTTAGTGTTATTTAGCATCAGAAGAGGGGAAATTTCTGTTACTAAAACATACGTCTTACTAAAATGCTTGGCCCTTTTGTACTTGGTTATGTCATTTATCTATTCAGTTAGCTTTCTTTAGTGGCATTGCATTTGAATAGTCTTATTGCCCCCTAATAAACTTGATATTTGCCGTTTTACATCGGAATGTATATTAACAGTCGTAAAATGAGAACAGAAGTCAGTATATTATTAAACAAGCTAGTGAATCATTTCCTTTTAAAAGCTCTGTTTTGAAAAATGCTCTGTCAATAGCAAAGCCACCACCGGGGTATAAACCTGTTAGTACATACTGAAAGGTGATAAGGTGTACCAGTCTTGTGCTAGCCCTGTATAGCAAACACTATATATTAAACCTGTTGCTTAACGTATTTCCGACAGATCATGAAACTATGCCTTCTACGAGGCTGTTCATTAGGGCAAGTGCTAAAGCAAATTTTACTTGTGAGGCGTGTATCAGGTCGCTCAACACGACATAAACGAAAATGTTGCAGGCTCGGTTTGATTAAGCCTATTCATGGACGGTAGTGGAAATGTATGCTACCGTCCACGCCCTCTAGCCCCGGGTTAAGCAGAACGCAACATTTACACATGCTACAAGTACAATAGGCATCCGCAGATGTACTCATACGGCGGTGCACATGGAACCTTCAATGATACACCAGCGTGTAATTCCATGAAAAGCGGTGTATGGTCCCAAGTTGAAATAATAGGTTTGCCCTATACGCGAAAACAACTGGCAGAACTAAACAAACTGGAATTTAGAAATGGGAGCCTTCATATCACAGGAACTGCCAAAAGGCAAAATTAAAAAGCAGGCACAATATCCTATGGGTGACTATACAATACCCAAAACTATGAAAGCGGGAGTATTGATCCCACCAGGCCGAAATGTTAAAGCTGATAAACTAAACAGTACAAATAACACGAAATAGAAGTCGTGCTGAACGATCTGGGAAGATCGAAAAATAACAGCCCTGATTGAATGTTTGGGGAGACTTTTTACGGCGGTCGCCACACGGCACAAACAACGCTACTATGATAATAAAATAGAAAAGGTGGAAACTCTGTCAGGTTTCAAAATTGTTAGCAGTAACATCAGTTTGATTAAGTTTGATTAAATACACTAGCAAAAAATAGCATTCATATTGATCAACATGAGTGTATTTCTTTTAATTATACACTTCTATTTTAAAAGCATATACAAAATTAATAGTCTAAAATAAATGCCTGATGGCCATGCTTGGTTTGCCGGAAGATATATGTACCATTGTAAAATATATTAAAACATTACTTAGAAACAAACATTATTTCAAAGTTAGCATTTAAAAGTGTTAGTCCAAACAGCAAACATCCAAAGATATTAAGTCATCTCGTTTTCACTTTTAACAGTAAAGTGAAACATATGCAATAAAAAGGTTATAAAACAGGGCGGGTGTGTGCCTTAAGGCGATACTAGCATACTAGACTGGTATTAGCCCTTGGGCTATAGCCCGCGGGCCAATATCCCTCCTAGTATGCCAATATCGCCTTAAAGCACACCAGCACTGTATAACAACCTCTAATTACAATACGGGTTGGGGTGTTAATAACAGTGTGAAATGAAGATTGCAACCCATTTTGTAATAAAATTGCAAAATGCAAAAACATTTCTGAGTGTTTTGTGTCATATTTCTAAGGTTCACTATGTGAATAAAAGTGAAGGAGGTGAAGATGTCATGTGTCTTTCTTTTGACAATATGGCTTTTATTAATTATATAAAAGTATAAGAAGGCAAGTAGTTAGAAAATCAAAGTGAACTTCCATTAAATCATTGAAAGTGTTATAATTATTACAAAATGGGTGCGAGTGCTTATTATAATGTGAAATGGACATCACAACCCGTTTTGTAATAAAGTTTCAAAATGTAATAAAATGTTTTGAGTGTTTGTAAATATGTCATTTTAGTCATATTTTTGAATAAAAGACAAGGAGGTGAAAATGTCATGATTCCTTTTTTTGGCAACATGTTTTACTTATAATATTAAACTATAACAAGGCAATTAATTGGCAATTTATACTAAACTATCATTAAATCAACGAAATTATCATAGTTATCAACAGACGGGTTGAAGTGCTTATTACAGCGTGAACTGGTCATCACAACCTGTTTTGTATTACACTTGCAAAATATAAAAGTCTTCTCTAGTGCCTGTAATTGTCATTTCGGCCAAGTTTATCTGTGTGAATAAAAGTCAAAGTTGTGAAGATGTCATGTTTCCTTTTTTTGACTATATGTTTACACTTATTATATTTATTATACTAAAATAAGGCAATTAATTGGCAAATCAAAGTAAACTATTACTGCTCATGAACAGACTCAATCAAACCGAGTCTGCAATTTTCACTGTTTGCCTTGTTCTCGGTGCTTCCGAGGGATCTACTTTCCAGATTTTCTTTCAATAAATCAATGAAATTGTGATAATTATTACAAGACATGTTGAAGTGCTTATTAAAACGTGAAATGAACATCGCAACCCGTTTTGTAATAAAATTGCAAAATGTAATAAAATTTCTGAGTGTGTGTAAACGCATTTGGGTCATATTTCTATGGTTCACTATGCGAATAAAAGTGAAGGAGGTGAAGATGTCATGTGTCTTTGTTTTGACACTATGGCTTTCACTAATTACATATAAGTAAAAGAAGGCAAGTAGTAGCAAATCAACGTGAACTTTCATTGAATAAACCCGTTCTGCTACAAATTGTATAAACCTTCTAGATGTGCCTAAATTACGTAACAGTTTCCATTATATAATTAGGAACTTTGCAAAGAACACGGGTGATGAGGATGAGATAGGTCCTAGTGGTGGCTCGATTGTTACCAGCCGTTAGCCGCTAAATGTATACAATAATTTTGGTCACCTCATTGACCCGCGGAGGCCACCAGTCTTTAGGGAGATCAGTGTTGGGAAAAAGATATTCCTTTACA
Organism: Mercenaria mercenaria; assembly: GCF_021730395.1. Lineage (NCBI taxonomy): Eukaryota > Metazoa > Mollusca > Bivalvia > Venerida > Veneridae > Mercenaria > Mercenaria mercenaria. The sequence continues at coordinate 44,150,171 of NC_069376.1, read as the reverse complement.
CGTTTTCAACCGTTAACGGTATACATTTTGCCTTTTATTGGATAAGGTAAACGGTTAAGAACGTGTGGCTGCATAATTATCTGTAAACCCACATTGACTTTCACAGACAACGTTTCAATAAACACAGATATGCTTAATATGCATTATTAACGATTGCATAAATGTAACGGTCCATTTATCCCCAGTAAGCTTTTTCCCCGGGGAATAAACAACCGGTGGATTTCTTCCCCGTGGAAAAAAAACAACTGGTCGATTTTTACACCTAGTTTTTGTGCACAAACAAGGGAGAAAAACTCACCAGTTGTTTTTCACCCCCGTTTAGATTTTCCTCCTATTTACCCCCCTATATTTTTCTTTTCAGAAGAAAAGGAAAAAAATATTTCCCACACCTTGGTTAGATTGTTTTATCTATACTTTTTGTACACAAAATAAATAACAAACAAAAAGAAAACAAACAGTTGCTTTTTCTCACCCCCACCCCCCCACTCCCCTGGTTAGTATCCACCTTTGTTTTTGTACAAAAATCAGAGAGAAGAAACTGACTAGTTGGTTATTTCCTCTGTAGTTATGTTTATTTCTGCATGTCTGAATAATAGATCATAAAGTAGGGACAAAGCTAACTAGTTGGTTCTTTCCCCCTAGTATTGTAGTTTGTATTATGTATGTATCTGAATTTTTTTGAATGACACACACTGAAGTGGGGATCCAACTGACTAGTTGGTTCTCCCCCCCCCCCCCACCCCAACAACCAACCCTACCTCAACCCTAGTGTGCATGTATCTGCATGTATGAATAAAACCTACATACCGGAATGATTAGTTGGTTCTTTTTTCACTAGTACTTTAGTTCTTACATGTTACACCTAGTTCAGCATTTTTGTTGATCAGTCTATCTGATGAGACTGCTATGTACAGTTAACATAACCAGAGTGGGGAGAAAAAAACCAAAAGGTTAGTTTTTTCTCCCATTAACTAGATGGGGTATGTTTAGGGGGAATAACCGAGGGGAACCAAGTTGAGGTGGGGGTGGGGGTGGGGTGGGGGACCAACTGGTTAGTTTTTTGTCTATTCTGTGTTCCAAAAAGGTAAAGGGGAAAAGAAACTGGGGGTCGATGGGAAATAACCAGGGAAGAAAAAAAACTGGCTAGTTTTTTTCTCATTTTGTGCACAAAATGTAAGAGGGAAAAGCTATGGCGAAATAATGGGGGGAGGGGGGGGGGGGGGGGGGGGGGGACGGGAGAGAAAAAACAACTCGCTTTGTGCCATTCATTCATTCGGTCCCGAGTCAAACAAGAAGGCCCTGCGTAGCTTACCGGAGTACAACTTCTGTCAATATTACCAATGCAAGTAAATCAACGGAATAATGTAATAAGGCCGAGTGGATTAAAATTTTCATTAATTTTATGAAATAACACAGGCACAAAGAGGCAATTATATGACTAGTCCAAGAGGTGATTTAAACTATTCTTTAATTAGTTTTGCATATAAGTCTCTTGAAGACCATTGGTACAAAATCATTTAAAAATCAAATCAGTGCTTGAATTTGTATTTTTTTTTTCTAAAATGGTAACGATGACAACCAGAATTCAGTATGAACATCAACTCTTTCTGATCGGGCTAATTAGCGAAACGAACAAAGCTCTTCTATCTATTTAACAACCCACTTAAAAATAAATGAGTGAATACAAGCTGAAAATCAATGGTTTAATAAATGTTCACTTTGATTTGCTAACTATTTGCCTCCTTTTACCATATATAATTAGTAAAGGCCATATTGTTATAATCACTTCACTTCCTTCACATTTATTCACATAAAGAACCTTAGAAATGTGACACAAATGTGTTTACACGCACTCAGAAATTTTATTACATTTTGCATCTTTATTAAAAAACGGGTTATGATGTCCATTTCACATTGTAATTAGCACTCTAACCCGTTTTGTGATAATTATAACAATTTTTATCATTTAATGAATGTCCACTTTGATTTTATTACTACTTGCCTTCTTTTACTTATATATAATTAGTAAAAGTTATATTGTCAAAAGTACGACACATGACATCTTCACCTCCTTGACTTCTATTCACATAACGAACAATAGAAATATGAAACAAATTCGTTTACACACACTCAGAACTTTTATAACATTTTCCAACTTTATTACAAAATGGGTGGCAATGCTGATTTCACATTGTAATTAACACCCCAACCCGTTTTGTAATAATTATTACAATTTGCAACTTTATAAAATTAATTATACGCAGAGTGCAATTCCATGAAAAGTGGCGTATGGTTCCCAGTTAAAATAACAGACTTTTAGTATAAATCTTAACATTTCCATTAAAATCCGACATCAATTCCAAACCGCTTAATTTCAATTTCAGATGAAAGCAATACACTCATATTTTTTTCTAAATCTGGAGTCAATCGCTGTTATTGAAATCAATGAATACGATAAAAATCATAAGAGTGTCATGTCTAAACTAGACGATGTCAGACACGAGCGAAATGTGTATCTGCAAAGATATGTCAATAATTTAGGAAAATGCATTTTGACAGTAAATATGATTTAGAGCCTGATAAAATTTTTAAAAAATGGACAATTAGGTTACTAGTACCATATACGTTTTCCTTTTTTACATTATGATATGAATTTTACAGTTCATGCTAAAGTTTTAAAGCAGGGTAAAATTATCTGATACATTGAAGAAACAAATTTTGCGAGAAATTTAAAATCATATACTTGGTACCCCTAACAGTTATAAATATGCATACACTTATGAAGACCTGCCTGTCTTCAAGCCTTTAATACAGAGCATGGTATTTTTCGTGTAGTCTTTACGTGAAATCTGTCCTTACCTTTTATATTTCATCAACATATATGATAACTGACAGCAAACCTTGTTAGAATGAAAATAGCTGCTACGAGTATAATGTATAAAAAATATGGATACAACATATATATCTGTTTTAAATATACATATATATAACCATAATAATAAGAATTTGTTAAGTGTGTAATACATTAACTTTAAATATCACAACGCGTAAGTAGAACGACACGGTTTTGAACTGCAACTAGAACTGTCACAGGAGTGACTTACACCCCCACAATACGGTCTTGTCACAGAAGAATGGCAGCCATAAGAAATTTTAAAAATACTTAGAATAATATAAAACGTAAAAAAACTTATTACTTAAAAAAATTTCACTCGTCTTTGGAGTACTTCATCCTGGGCTTCCGAGGCACATATAATTAATACTAGTATATGTGCCCAGGATGAAGGATGAGGTAAATATCCAAATCTCTAATATTAGAGATACACTAAAAATGAATAAAAAAAGTGTCTTACCGAGACATGTTTCCACAGAAAAATGTGTTTACTTTTTTACGACTAATAATAAAAAAGTAAAAATAATACCTAAAATATTGAAAATCTAAAAATATAATTTCTAAAAAAAGACTAATACTTGGAATTTAAGGGGAAGTAACTCAGTACAAAAGTTAAAAAAAAAGGTTACTTCTTTTCGGCTCTAAGCCAATCGGAATGATATATAGTGAAAATGCATCAAAATTAACCTTAAATTCTAAGTAAAAGGGGGCATAATTCATGACAAAGTGATGTCAGAGTTATGCACCTTGTGTCACATGATGCGGGTGATAAGGTGAAACATCTGTTTTGAATCAAATCCATTTAGTAATAACTGAGATAATAGATTTCGCGACGCGACGCGACGGGACGGAACGCGACAAAACTGACTCCTATATATAAAACTTTTAGAGTGCATTGTCTACATTGACAATGTTTTGTAGTTTAACAAGTTTAAAAAGGATTGATATTTAAATAAAAGATCTGCCAATACGTGTACAAGTATAAATTTTAAAGCAGCATGCCTTCAGATTTGGCTAAAAATAATCTTTCTTTCAAATTGAAGTTTTGGTCATATTATGAACATTAGAATATGAGTTTTGTTTCTAAAATATTTTAAAAATTCCAAATCAAGAAAATAAGATGACCGCGTCGGGAATCGAACTCCGGACCGCCGCGGCAATAAAGACATTTTCTCGTCGTCGAAACCAATAGCGCTATAGCTGAAGTAGTGAATAATGACTTCAAAATATAGATATATATATATATATAATCGAGACAGTTCACCTGGAGTAAAAGCGTGACAAACGCTTTTCTATTTTCATTGTAAAAAGTAGTAAAAACAGCAAATTCTCATGTGTTTCCGTAACATAAAGTAAGTACGTTTTAAAGTCTTCTTAAGAAATATAGCATTTATTTCAAGATATCTAAAAAAATAATTGTTTTTGTTGTCGAACGATCTGGAGGCATGCCGATTTAACATCCGGTGACTTTTTCTTCCGGCCGCTTAATTTTCATTTCAGATGACAAACGAATGCACAAAGGACAAATGCTCATTACCCCTGTTAAGTCTGGGTAAACACAGCGATACTCACGTCATTGCATACTATTAAATTTGTAACTATGTTTATCATTCCCGTAAAATATGACTCGATTTGATGACATGAAGCAATACTAAAATAGATATGTAAGACAAACAGTCTACATTAATAGTCACGTTTTCATGGATATATCTTAAGTATGGAGGATCAATTTTTTTCTAGAATTAAGAATTTTCTCATACTCTGTTACCTTGGAGAACATTAGTTTCTAAGACAACTAAGAGCAGAGAAAGAACAGGTCACCGCACTCGTTTTTATTTAATAGAGCATTTTCTTCTTCCACTGATTAAGCATTTCTGAAATTAAATAAAATTGAAAAACTGAGGGTACTTTATAAAACATACAATATCCCACTTTATTTTACAGGGATTTTAGGTCTTACAGGTTACTATGAACAAATGGTGATGTCAGTAATTATATAAGAATAAATGTCACAAACAAATGTCTTTCATTTTTACATGTTGACATAATTACCTCACTATTTTTTGATTGAAAAAGCGTACTTACAAATAAAATCTAAAAGTAAGATTTTGAAAATATTTTCCTCCTTCAATGACAAGAAATGATTAATAATGGAAAGAAAAAGGTTTGAAACACCGTGCATCTAAGAGATATATTAAGAAGAAACCTTTAAAAACTTTTTAGCTCTTTTTGTTTCAATGTGTACTTACTAGATAATATAAAGCGCTACATATTAATATGATGAAAACCTGTATTTGAGTTGTAGCTTATGATTTTATACATTAGTCAGAAAAATATCAGAACAGCCTGATCTATTTAAATAGATTTACCCCCACTGTGCATTTAACATCAAATTAAGGTAGACGCCAGTCAAAAGTAATTGTGATTTTTTTTCGCAACAAGTAGAATCTGTTTGTTTAAATAGCACAATTTTAGCCATATTTTGATGATCTTGCATTTATTTCCGACATAACTTTTGTTAAGAAGAAATATATTGAAACAGTGTTTTTTTTTCAATCTGGCGGATATCCTTAAAAACGCTCGTACATCCTTAATAAAATTTATTTATAGCTTCATAAAACCACAGTAATCATTCAGTAGGAACGCCAACAAAACATGTGTAACACTGCTTTCTATATGTATTTTATGGCTCACCAAACGTCCAGAGTGCAGGTGACGTGACGTCGGTTAATGAAGTCAAATGTCGATATGCACTTGCATATAATTTGTTTACCTGTTAATTTGCTTGTTCCAACATAAGAGTCTCATGCACTTTGAACTGGCAAAAAAAGTTAGACAAACTTAGTGACAGCGTTAGTTTATACGTTCACACCGTGCAAATTAAAGAGATATATAATAAAGACATTTACAATAATTTAGTGATGTTAATAGTCATCTTCACAAATGGTCGAGAATAAGAGAATTATTATCTCATCTACGGTGGCATTAGAACTTTGTTATCAGCATATAATGATAAACTGCATGTTCAATCGTCCAACCTTACGATCTTAAAGACTTTGGTGTGTACACTGAATCTACTTACACTTGTCACTTTCACGAATATTACTTTAAAAAGACATTACGACAGGAGAAGCAATTTAAGTGTCTTTAATAATTGTATTTAGATAACAATATCTTTTTTCTTTAATATCCCCGGTAGGATATTGCATTTTAATTGTCCGTCCGTGTTTTTGTAATAGATACACTTCATAGTCATTAATGATGATTGTAATATTTTTCCCAGATATTTACTTCTAGAGTTTCGATATCGTACGGGCAGACAATTTGGTAAAGTGCGCAGGTTGAACTAATTGATACAATAATTTTATGGAATTTCAGATTTGTTCTGGAAAGAAGATGTCAAATCATGTTTCCTAATCATTGAACAACAAGATTATCTGGTGAATACATGTGATAGCAGATTAAGTATCTCGCATAAGTAATGGTTAATTTTAGATATAGCAGAAATTAGCAATAGAATGAATTATTGCCATGCAGTAGAAAATCTCCTACTGGAAGGTGACTATAATTCTATTTATTGCAGTTAATTTTAATGATCTGCTATAGACTCTATATCAGTGATGTATATACAAGTCTGATTACACCAAACAGGAGGTGACTTCTCAGTGTTACATGTGAAGTAGTCCAAAATGTAACTCCATGTTGTTGATGAAATCTGGTATAATGAGTCATATGAGTATGTGCCAGTTATAATTTTGGCAAAGTTTAGTTTTTTGCTTATTATATTTAAAAAAGTTTTAGACTATTTTCATTGGAAATTTCAAGGTTTTAGTTTTATTCAATGAGAAAATGTCTACATACGCGTAATATAACCGCTCAACGGCAATTTTATGTAACATAACATTTCAATATATTTCTATTTTCGGTAAGAAGACATGTTACGACTAAATGACTATACATGGTTTTCTTATTGATTTTATAAGATTTTATTGTTTATATGAAATAAAAAAGGAACTGAATTGGTATATTGTAACCTATACAGTATTGCGCTATATATACAATATGTTATTACCAAAGCACGGAAGAGACCCCGTTACGAAAACATTTTACCTGTATGAGTAATACCAAAATGTATTTCTGTGTTGTATACGTATGCATTTATAAGAGAAAAAGCATCTACGGCATTTTGTTTTACCTCCCACCAGATCCTAGCCGTTTCATTGTTGAGTAGTGTCACGTGGTTGCCCTCTATATTTCTGTGGAGGGTCAGTGGGTGACCCTACATGAGAATTGCAATTCAAAATGGCGGAAATTTGCATTTTCGGTATAAAAAATGACGATAAAGTAAAATGGGAGGTAAAACAAGTCAATTATTGGGTTTGTTATTGACCCTCTACGGAAATATGTGGGGTCAGTATGCTTTCGCCTCGCCCTCTGTAAAGCATACTGACCTTACATATTTCCGTAGAGGGTCAGTAACAAACACAATAATAAATAATATTTGATTGCAATCATCTAAACACTTTTATAAAATCAAAGTTATATTAAATATGACACTCAAGGATTGTTCGGAATCTGATCATATTTTCTAGACTAAGAAACCTTATCTCATTGATACTCACCTGTATCTTCCAGTGCTGCCTTGAATTCTTCCAGATTTATAGACGATGACAACGTTATTCTCTCTCCGGAACATTCAGAAAGCGTATCAGCTATTCTGTCCAGATATTCTGCAGCACCACCTTTTTGAAACATTTCCCAGAGATATACTAAGTCTTTTACAGATGAACATTCCATCAGCAGCTTTAATGACTTCTTGGATTCATCACTCGGATGACTGTGACAATTTACAGCCTCCTGTTTTTCATTTTCGTGCTCTGCAGTAGAATTTGTGTCATTTTGTAAACATTCTCTAATGCCTTTTTCAAAGGAAAGTCTAATTAATATTTTATTTCAGATTGAATTTGATTTACAGTAAAGATATTACAATTATATGTAATAAAATATAGTTCCCTATATAAATCGCGTTACTTCTTGTGTGTTTATTTACACCACCAAAACCTACTTAATGCCGCAAGATATATCTTACATAAAACTACTTTTGGTAACAAATTGAAGTTTTCGAAAAAGCTAAACACAACCATCTCCTTCAAAATATATATCTAAAATGAAGCTTTAGATGATAGCTGGTACATTTGTCACAAATAAGGGGAAATAATTCAAATGTTTGCAGTCTTAATGGGGTATAGCCTCAACAAACATTTTATGAAAAGGATTCATTATTCCATTATTCTAAGCCATATAGTGTTTGAGCTATGAGCATCACTAACAAAAAATCCACTATTTTGGCTATTTCAAGGACTATAACTCAGTAATAAATGCCAAGATTCTCAGGAAGAATGCCAAGTGTGCAAGGACACACCATGATAAAGACTCAAGCAAGGTTTCATGAATTTACATTACATACTTTTTGAGCTAGGCACATAATTAGTCGAAAATGTGCATTTTTTACTATTTCAGGGGCCATAACTTTAAAAATAGGGCGTGTAGCCAGCCAAAAAATTAGAGGTGTGCAAGTTTATATCATGATAAAGACTTATGCAAGTTTTCAACCATTTATATTAAATACTTTTGGAGCTAGGTGCATCACAAGGTGAAACTGTGCAATTTTGACTATTTCAGGGGCCATAACTCTGAAAATAGGGAGCCGACCAAAATAAAAAAATAGATGCGCAAGTTCATATCATGATTAAGACTCATGCACGGTTTCATGAATCTATATCAAATACGTTTTGAGCTAGGCCTGTCACAAGGTGAAAATGTGCATTTTTGACTATTTCAGGGGCCATAACTCTGAAAATAGGGGGCGGAGCCAGACAAAAAATAGGAGGTGCTCAAGTTAATATCATGATAAAGACTCATGCAAGATTTCATCAATTTATATGAAAATATTTTTTGAGCTAGGCGTGTCACAAGGTGAAAATGTGCATTTTTGACTATTTCAGGGGCCATAACTTGAAAAGTAGGGGGTGTACCCAGCCAGAAATAAGAGGTGTGCAAGTTTATATCATGATAAAGATTTATGCAAGATTTTAACCATTTATATTAAACACTTTTTGAGCTAGGTGCATCACAAGGTGAAAATGTGCATTTTTGACTATTTCAGGGGCCATAACTCTACAAATAGGGGCCGGACCAAAATGAAAAATAGGAGTTGCGCAAGTTCATATCATGATTAAGACTCATGCAAGGTATCATGAATCTATATCAAATACTTTTTTAGCTAAGCATGTCACAAGGTGAAAATGTGCATTTTTGACTATTTCAGGGGCCATTACTCTGAAAATAGGGGGCGGAGCCAGACAAAACGTAGAAGGTGCGCACGTTCATATCATGATAAAGACTCATGCAAGGTTTCTTCAATTTATATCAAATACTTTCTGAGCTAGGCGCGTCACAAGGTGAAAGTGTGCATTTTTGACTATTTCAGGGGCCATAACTCAGAAAATAGGGGGCGGAGCCAGACAAAAAATAGGAGGTGCTCAAGTTAATATCATGATAAAGACTCATGCAAGATTTCATCAATTTATATGAAAATATTTTTTGAGCTAGGCGTGTCACAAGGTGAAAATGTGCATTTTTGACTATTTCAGGGGCCATAACTTGAAAAGTAGGGGGTGTACCCAGCCAGAAATAAGAGGTGTGCAAGTTTATATCATGATAAAGATTTATGCAAGATTTTAACCATTTATATTAAACACTTTTTGAGCTAGGTGCATCACAAGGTGAAAATGTGCATTTTTGACTATTTCAGGGGCCATAACTCTACAAATAGGGGCCGGACCAAAATGAAAAATAGGAGTTGCGCAAGTTCATATCATGATTAAGACTCATGCAAGGTTTCATGAATCTATATCAAATACTTTTTTAGCTAAGCATGTCACAAGGTGAAAATGTGCATTTTTGACTATTTCAGGGGCCATTACTCTGAAAATAGGGGGCGGAGCCAGACAAAACGTAGAAGGTGCGCACGTTCATATCATGATAAAGACTCATGCAAGGTTTCTTCAATTTATATCAAATACTTTCTGAGCTAGGCGCGTCACAAGGTGAAAGTGTGCATTTTTGACTATTTCAGGGGCCATAACTCAGAAAATAGGGGGCGGAGCCAGACGTAAATTAAGAGGTGCGCAAGTTCATATCATGATAAAGACTCATGCAAGGTTTCATCAATTTATATTAAATACTTTTTGAGCTAGGCCCGTAACGAACTTCGGACGGATGCACGGACGCACGGACAAGAGCAAATCTATATGTCCCCACCACTCATGGCGGGAGGGGGCACAAAAATTAAAAACTTATCAAATAAATTGAAAGCATTTACTATATACATTACTACTATTATTTGAAGTTACGTTTTAATTGTCTGAATATTTGTTTTGTCAATAAATAATTAAAATGAATTTGATACACAGGCAAAAATTAATCTGACATCTACTTACCTAACTTATCTAACGCATTTTGCAAGCATGCAGGTGAGATTGTAGAAGTAGCCGTTACTGGAATATCAACCTTAAAATGCGTCGACAATGTTTCTGCTAAAGCACTAAGCCGGCCTCGATATTTCTGACTCGTTAGATATTGGAGCAAATCCAACAGCCCTGAATATGTGACGCATTCAAACATAAGAATGATGCACATCGTTTTTGAGCCTTTGAAACTGATTGTTGTGTTTTGTTTGATATCTTTGAGTAATTCCTCTACTCTTTTCTTGATGTCTTCAAATTTTTCTCCGGACGTTTTATATGCTTCATTAAAAACATCATCGAGTGTTCTTTCCATTAGGTGGACCCATTCTGTTGTTGGTCCGCCCAGCGATAACTCCACCTGCATACAGACTGAAACGCAAATTTTGAATAGCTGTAAGTTGTAATGCGTAATTATATAAATAAAACTGTCTTCAAAGCAATACAAAATACATTATATTACCTTTGATTTTCTTACTGCAGGTTCCTGTATCAAGTCTTTGCAGATGCTCTATCACATTCTTTTCAAAATCTAAAACAGAGAAAGTATCAAACAATTCATATGCTGTTGAATACTAATCGAAATATTATGTTTGTTAGAATGTCATGTCGTTGGTTTTGCAATCTTCATTTCCTTCCTGTACACAAAAATCATCGTCATTTGACAATGATTTCAACTTCCAAAAACTGGAACATTAATTACCAACTACTGGAGATACTTAATGACCAACTTGCGTCAATAGTACGAGTGGAACATGCCTCCCGATGAATATAAAATTTCAATATTCTTTAAAACAAAAAACAATTAATATCAGATATCGAAAATGATATATCAGTTTTGACTAAGTAAATATTTTAATGTGCGTAATATAAAATACAGTTAATTTTTTTCATCAAACTTTAAAAGCATGACTAACGCTTTTTGGAGTGTGCTTTTAAAGATAAAATGCTCAAAATAATTTTATCTTCTTTGCAATTACTAAGTATTTTCTAAATTCCGAATAATTCAAAATTTTGATATCAAATTGGAGTGTTGCATCTTCAAGCGGTAATAAAACGTAGTTATATCCTGTTGTGTATATAAAATGCGATTATGTTCACCTGTACTAATATACTGACAAGTGTATTCACAATTCAACCTGAAATAATAATGCTTATTTCGAGTTAACATAATGCGACAATATTTTTTTAAACACTTTCCAGAGAGATGTCATATGAATAGTATAGTCTTGAAAATGATAACAATTTATTTTTACAACTATATTTTGTATTTATCTAAATTCCGTACCATGGAACACATGTGATTTACAGGTATTACCTGCCACATTGTTACTAACATGAAGTTGTCAGATACGTTTACAGAAACATTGTTTTATTTATATTAGAGTGTCTAGAGTGGTTATGGTCACTGACTTCAAATCACTTGCCGCTCAACGATGTTGGTTCAATCCTCACTCGGAGCGTTGAAGTCTTCATGTGAGGAAACCATCCGCCAAGCTTACTGGCTTACGGAATGTCGGTGGTTCTACCCAGGTGCCCGCCCATGATTAAAAAATGCATAGTGGGGGCACCTGGGGTCCTTCTCCACCATCGTAGCTGTAAAGTCGCCATATGACGGTAAAACCAACAGAAAATAAAGAGAGTGTCGATACCTGTCATCTGTTGACTGACATTCTTGACATCGTCCGATAGACTCTTCTGTGTGGCACATATGTCATTTTTAGAACTTTCGATCTTCTCCAACACTTGTTTAAACAATACATCGTTATCCTGTAATTGCTTTAGACACTCTCTAGCGGACATAACATCAAGAGGCCCAGATGTGTACTTGTTTATATATAATCTACATTCCTGTTGCACATGCTCATCAAAGCCTGAAGCTAAACATGTCAATGCATCAGTAAGCTGGTCGTTGATATTCTCGTATTGAACTACATCAAGTGTTGCTGAAGGATTGTGTGCTTGAACTTCATTCCGCAACGATTTTAGAACTCGTAAATTCTTTTTATCTTCCCTCTTAAGAGAGTTATGAAACAGTCTTAATACTACTATAATTAGCATTTGAAGGTCCCATGTGTCCACAATAGTGTTTCCAGTTCGTGGAAATAGTGTTTCTATTTGTTTTTCGTGCAACTCATGTTTTAATTCACGTTCAAAACCTTTCAGCAGTTTGTCTAAATCTCCAAAATGTTCTCTGTATAATACTTTTTTTGAAATGTAGGAACCACCTTCTGCAAGCAGCAGTATGGATCTGAGATAATATTCATTTTCTGTTGTAGCCATTTTAAGATACTTCTCTGAAATAAAAACAACATGAAATTAAACCCTTGCTTAAATGATTGTATTTGTATTAACATGTATGCACAGTTTTATTATGTTTGAGGTCCGTTCTTTGGATCCCGGGTCTATAGGGCGTGGACATTAGCTTGCATATCCGCTACCGTCAATGAATAGGCTCAGTCAAACCGAGCTTGCAAACATTTTCATTACTATCATGTTGAGCGATCTGTGGAATTTTCACCTTTAAGTTATTTTTTACTCTTTATCACATTCACAATATATTTGTCTAAACGAATGTCAAATTTGAGAAATGTACTTCCGATAACGTTTAACATATTTGTACAAACTGAGTGTCGCAGTAGAAAACAAGATATAAATACACTTATCAAGTTACGGTGCCCCTAAAGTGACATGTTACACACATTTTTTCCAATTAGGTAATGTGAGACTTTTTTTTATTTCGTTTAAACGAAATGATTTCGTTTAAACGAAATAAAAAAAAGTCTCACATTACCTAATTGGAAAAAATGTGTGTAACATGTCACTTTAGGGGCACCGTATCAAGCCAACCGTAACATTTACATTTTATTTATTTTACGACCTTAACCTTGTTTAAAAAAAATACAAAATTACACATTTACAATAGAGCCGATTTCGATATACATATAATTCAGTTAACTTATACTTGGATCTGAAGTATTAATTACCATCAACCTTTTCTTGTGTTATGTCTCATTGTCAGTATATTGTGTAAATAATGGTCTTAAAATGTTATTTTATACAACAAAATGTAGTGTTGTTTTTTTCCAACTATTTACATTCAAACTTCAATTGATTATACTATCTTACCGGCGCTAATTTTACAACGATTCAAATATCTCGGTGTTTATGCATATAGGATCCCTCTCTGTGGTAAATGAAAAAAGGGATCCCTCTCACAGGATCTTCTTTGTGCTAAACAATAAACCGCTTTGTCTGGGAGCTCGGAAAATCGAAATTTTCGTCCTGAACATAGGTTTGTGCATAAAGACATATGTATCACGGGAAGACGTAGCTATACTCGTATATCCTTGCTTTTTTATCGTTACGTTTGTTTTATCAGTTGTCACATGTCCGAATGAAGATGGAATGTAGACGGAGGGTACCAGCTCGGGTGAACTTCAGGCCAGGTTTATGAAACTTAATACGACTTTTGAATATAGCAAGTATCTAGTACCTTAGATGAAAAGCTGTTCATCCAATCTACTTTGTAAATACATTTTATGTGGTTATTTTCATTATATTTTCATTCAACGCCCTACTTTCGATTTCGCTAATGCATGGGATTCCTCCCGGTCGGTGCAATTTTGCAAATTTTCTATCGGTACCAGCACCCTCAACATCAGTGTTAGAATTTTGATAAAATTATACAAATTCTAGTTTAAAAGTGATCACTAAGGTATAGGTAAATTTGAAATTTAAATTTAAATATGCATGTTATGTGAAATTGCAAACTTATTTTCAATTTAAAGGACAAATGCACAAACCTGTGTTCAGAATGAAAATTTCGATTTTCCCAGCTCCCATACAAAGCGGTTCATTGTTTGCACAAAGAAGATCCTGTGCGCTAACAGAGATGGGTCCCTTTTTTCCATTTACCACAGAGAGGGATCCGATAAGCATACAATAATAATACAGTAATAAAAAAGTTGCAATATAATCTATTTATAACCTATTTATAGTAACAACAGAGGGACGTAATTCTAAAAACAAGGGTGTCTCATGCCGGTGAACATTTGTGCCAAATTACATCGAAATTCTTCCATGCATAAAGAAGAAATGCTCCGGACAAGTCATTCTTAAATTTGACCTCTAAGTGTGATCTTGACCTTAGACCTAGGGACTTGGTTTGTGCACATGACAATCCATGTCATGGTGGTGAACATTTGTGCCAAGTTACATCAAAATCCCTCCATGCCTGAAGAAGAAATGATCCGGACAAAGTTATTATTGTATCTGACCTTTGGCCTCTAAGTGTGACCTTGACCTTGGACCTAGGGCCCGGATTTTGTGCATGATATGTTGTCTCATCCAGAGAAATATTTGTGCAAACTGATATTTAAATCCTATTTTGCATGACCGGACAGGAAAAAAATCCTATTGACTTTTGATATTAAGGATGTAGGAGCGAATTTTTTCTAACGTAAAGAATTTTTTCATACTCTGTGAGCTTGAAGAACATTTGTTTCCAAGACAAATAAGAGAAGAAAAAACATAGGTCACCGAACTCGTTTTCATTTTATAGGGCCACTGCTTAAGTATTACTGAAATTTTGTAAAATTAGAAAAATGATGATACTTTATGAAACATATAATATCCCACTTAATGTTATAGGGATTTCAGGTGTTACAGGTTAATATGAATACAAGGTGATGCCAGTATTATATAAGCATAAATGTCACTAACAATTCTCTTTCATTTGCACATATTGACATAATTACCCCACCCACTTTATTGTCAATGGAAAAAACGTATTTACATCTACAAAAAAAATTCTGACGTTAAGATTTTCAAAATATTTTGCAGCTTTAATGAACCACAAAAATGCTTGAAAATAGAAAGAAAAAAAAGTTGGGGTCACCGTGCATCTAAGAGATTTATTAAGAAAAAACTGTTAAAAAATGGTGAATTTTGATATTTTTTGTTCTTTTTGTTTTAATATATGTTTTCTAGATAATATAATGTGCTATCTTGAAAACTTTTATTTCAGTTATAGTTCATTATTATATGTATCAGTCAGGAAAATTTCAAAACCAAACCTAATCTACTTTAATAGATATTTGACATTACTTAACCCTACCCCATTGTAAATCTTACGTCAGTTTTAGGCAAATACCTGCCAAAAATAAGGGTTAAAAAATTTTTGTTCGCAAAAAGTAAAATTTATTTGCTTAAATGGTACATTATTAGCCATATTTTAATTATCTATCATTAATTTTTGGCAAAACTTTGTTAGAAAGCACTATTCGGAGAAACATTTTTCAAAATGGCGGATATCCTGAAAAAAACGCTCGTACATCCTTAAAGTGTGACCTTGACCTTTAAGCTAGGGTTCTGGGTGTTGCGCATGACACGTCGTCTTATCATGGGGAACATTTATTCCAAGAAAATTGTAATCCATTGATGGATGACAGAGTTCTGGACCGGACAGGAAAAACACCTATTGACATTTGACCTCCAACTGTGACCTTGACCTTTGAGCTAGGGGTCCAGGTTTTGCGCATGACATGTTGTTTCATCATTGGGAAGATTCCTTCACGGATGGCAGAGTTATGGACCGGACAGGAAAAAAAAGCCCTGTTGACATTTGACCCCAAATTGTGACATTGACTTTTGAGCCAGGGTTCCGAAATTTGCGCATGACACGTCGTCTTATCATGGGGAACATTTGTGCCAAGTGATATTAAAATTCCTTCATGATTGACAGAGTTATGAACCGGACACGAAACAGACCCTGTTCATGCCATGTTAACATTTGACTCCTAAGTGTGGCCTTGGCCTTTGAGCTAGGAGTCTAAAAGTTGTGCATTTCACATCATCTTATTATGAGGTACATTTGTGCCATGTAATATTAAAATTCCTTGAAGGATGGCAGAGTTATGGACCGGACAGGAAAAAAGCCCCGTTGAAATTTGACCTCCAATTGTGACCTTGACCTTGACCAGAATGTGTTACATATACTTAGCAATTCATTGTACGCTTTTTCAGCCAGCCAATTCCTTTGTTTTTACGATAAAACGAGTAATATATTCATACTAGATTTTCAGGCAAAAATTGTTCTTATTACACACATAGTGAGACCTATCACGTATTATTTTCAAATGACTGACTTAAAACATCATAAATTTTACAGATTTACAGTATGAGATCACGGCGGTGGGAAGTTTCTTATAACCGTCTATAACACTGCAAAACCGGCTATCCCGACGCCCGATGGAAAAATCATCCCACTGGAAAAAATAACCCCGATGTAGATGGGTACGATAAGTGTTTTTATTTATCTCTACTGAAACAAAGTCAATCCTTGCAAATCGACTTGACAGTTTTGTTAAGAAATATGCATGGCTTACATTTAAAACTTCTGGTCTGAAAATGATCAATATGGGTGAAATATATAACAGTCGAAGAGGCTTTGTCAAAATGTGACTATATTCTTCACACACTGAATTTTAACCATGCGCACGCGTTATTGCAATTCTCCACCATGCAAAAGTCGACAAAAGAAAATAGCAAATGATATTTCTAAACATCCGCCCAGAAATTTACAAGTGTAAATGATTGCTTCTTTTTAGCCTTCGGAAATGGTCTGATGAATTAAGTGTTTAATTTAATATTTGTTTAGACGGATATATACCACATAGGGATTTCTTTCAAATCCATAAATCGTGCAAACACTTTAAAAATGATTTACAGCAAGTGACCAATTATTGTAGTGGCAATACAGAAGTCCACTACCAGTATAAGACTTTTAAGCCTAGAGCTGGAATGTGAAACCCTCTCCTTCCAGGGATTTTTGTAGACCCCATTATTTCGAAGCCCCTTGTCTGTAGATCATATTTCTGAACTCTGCCATTGAGCAAGCGGGTTCTCTATGAATTACAGCATGTTCTTTACGTTGCATTAACAATTATTTTATAAATGATAAAACTAGAATGTGGTGATTTATGTGGTAGGAACAACAAAAATCAGTAGCAAGTGAGTTTAGTGATATCCAGAATATGCTGTTGTCAATGTTCCCGCTTTGTTTTGTTCTCTCAATCGATCATTTTATTTTGTAGTTTACGTTACCATATGTTTTATAAAAATACTCATATCAATTAATTCAATAGGTTTAATTGTCAGAAAATATTAGATATGTCTAACAAATAGTATTTTCATATACACATTACATTAGTATTTAGGAATTTATCGTTTAACAGTTTTAAGAACAAGTACGTTAACATTATCATATACGTTACTAAAATTTACGATATATTTTCATCTCTCTATCAATAGATTGATTATGCAATCCTTATAATGATGTTTAATCTTAGATAATACGAGTATCTTATGAAGTTTGAACTAGTTTGATGTAAAAATGCATATAGCACAGCACTGACATTGTAACCTACCTTACGATACATGTACGTTATTGAATGTGTATTTTAGTAAATGAAAAAATACACTATTACAACCGCTTTTCTGCTTAGCCAAATAAATTCACATAAATCAAAATTGGGAAACAATTAAGTTGTAGCATTAATCATTCTTCCGCTACCTTGTAATAAGCAAATTGGTATGTACTGCTATTAACAGTTCTTTTCAGTTTGATATTTTCAGTCACCTAAGTCGTCATAATCACTGTCTGTTTCATTAATGGTGTCAATTATATTGGTCATCTATACGTCTTCATAGTCATCATCAGAGTCATCAGAGTCACATGTTGCTGGTGTGTCACAAATAATTTCAGATTGTTTTTGAAGTAGATTATTATCGAAACATCAGTCATATTCCAATAACTTTTCTGATCCAAATTTCTATCCACTTTCATCTACTTTTGGTAGAACTGGGTAATTTGATAGTTCACACGTGTTATGTGCATTGCAAGTAACAATTGGCACAGTGGAAATAGACTCATGTCATAGGATTAAAATTTTACTTGTTCAAAAATTAGATTGATTAACTGTGTGTTGTTTTCAATATTTGACATGAATGTTTTTCAGTCACGTGGTCGTTTGGTTTTCAGTCCTAACAGTGAGAATTTTGGAACAGATACACGTCGTCCACGACTCAGGACTGTAAGTGTCAGTTACAAAATTGACTCGAGCTGTCTTAGGAGGTTGACTGACCACAGTTTCGGCTACGTCTTTGAATGTTGCAGGGTTGGTTACTAAGCTTTGCAACAGGGCGTTACAGTCAATTAACAAAACAATGTCATCATTTGTGGACGGTTGGTTAGTCTCTACATATTGAAGTAGTTTTGACTTGTCTGTTTTCACTGGCATTCCATCTGCAGTAGCTATAACGGCCAGCGGACAGGCCCTAGAGGTAAAGAAAGTGTAAATTCTAGACCTATGTTGTGCTGAACAGCCAAAAGTACCAACTGTTCATACACTTTACGTTCTGCTCTTATCTGTGGTATTTTGTTTTGAGAATTTGTTACTATCCTTGTAACTTCAGCTGTGGTAAATGTTTTAAGTTTGCTTCTCTTAATAGGATCTTGCATGTCTATTAATTGTCTGCGGGGTTCTGTCTCTTCAAACTTGCATAGAGCAAACGCCCAAGAGCTCCCATTACAGTTGTGTGAACATTTAGGGCACGGTTCATCAAGTGAACCACTAGAACAAATTCCTGATTCTATTATAAGTTCTTCAAGACCACTGTCCTTCATTAATTTTCCTACAGCCCCAAATACAGAGTATATTGTGTGAAACACTACCATTCTAACAATTGTGTTACCAAGTCTATCTCTAGACTGCAGAAACAAGGAATATGCCTTTTTAGCTACAGCCAAGTCACCTGTCACTTTTGTATATTTCAGGCCAACTTCATTACTTGCCTCTACTGACGTTTGTAACATATGCTGGACTGTAGCATTATTATTGATTGAGTAATTCAAGGTTCCATATATATGAAGCAAGTTTGAGGACTCACTCTCTGCAAATCATTTCATACATTTGTAAAAATGTTTATTTATTTATTTATTTATTTTTTTTTTTTTTTTGCAATCAATGAAATCAGTTTCATTTCACATGAAAAATGATTTGTTTGTTAATCTTGATTGTAAATTCAGTTCGAAGAAAATGTACATTGTACTACATATAACTTATGTAATTAGTAATTTTCGTTACATAGATTTAAGATTTGTTATATATTTTTATGTTTTAAAATATATAATACGTATTACAAAATTTGTACATGTTACATATCTGTTTAAACAAAATATGTTCCTTATCTGGGCATTATTAGTATAGGAAAATAGAATTACACAGATTCGTTAACATTACCTAAAAGATGGACCAAGTACAAAACATCGCTGACCTCAAAACATTAAATAACGAGGCGAGTAACTGCCTTAACGCATATACGCAGTTGCCTGGGGAAAATCTGGCAACCATACACAATCAATTACATACACAATTAATTGGCTAATCTATTTGGTTGCAATAAGAGGTCTATATCATGCAACGGAGATTGCTTCATACGTATTCATTGCTTTCTTCATACATGTATTTTGTTTGGAGTATAGTGAACTCCAGTTATAGCAAACTAATCGGGACAAGCAAGTTTGTTATAAACATATAGCGAACATGTTCCTTATCTGGGCATTATTAGTATAGGAAAATAGAAATTCACCAATTTTCTTTGTAGTTTTATGACAATTTAGGTACAGTTTTGCAATCTATTTCACTATCCTACTGTTTGATTGCTTATCTTGTAATAATTCTGACCAAGTGAAATATTATAATCATACGCAGTCTATGCTAACGATTTAAAGAGGAAATTTCTGTAACAAAATTATTATACAATGCCAAAAATTTATAAAATGTTGGTTTAGGAATCGTTCAAGTTACATTTTCAAGCCTAACAGCTTTCGAATAGAACTTTTTGTATAACACTGCAGACGTAATTTGTCACGAATAATAATTGTTACTTTATTTTCACATATCATAGATATATCTTATACTTGTACTTATATGTAAGAAAAAAAATATCAATTATTCCATGGGCAAAATGTTGTAGAAAACAACCCAATAGAAATCGAATAATTACACCTAGTTTAATCCTCCCAGGTATGACACCGGTACAAGTCATACGATACTCGTATTACAGTATTCAAACACCAATTCACAGTAAGATAAATATGCTCTTTCTTTATTATTGGTGATAACATATTTTTCAATGACCTAATAGGTAACTGAATTATATGTATTATATTTTAGAAGACATTAAACGACATTCTTAAAGGTGGATAATCAGATTTTGGCCATGTAACGGATTTGTTCGAAACTTTAGCATCTGATCATTTACACTCATTTATGTTCACTTAACACTTAATACAAATTAGATTTTCACTGGAGGTATTTTTAAAATTTCATTTTCCTATCCTGGTTGCCCAACCAAGATAGAGTTATTTTATCATAAGTATAAATTTGATAAACATACTTTGACTAAGGAAATGTATAAATATTAGACATATTGTAATATATTTGTAAAATATTTGCATTAAAAATTATGTATTTAGATGGAATTCATTAGAAACGCAAGTTTGAAAAATTATTATTACCTCCCTTTGCCTATCTTGGTTGCGCAACCAAGATAGATTGGAAATAAATGAATTCAGAAGCTACACACAGCTTTAAAACTTGAATTTTGGTTAAGATTGTTCAATAGTTGATATGTCTATCAAACGCAGATGTAAAACTAGACATTGTGTCGAAATAAAAAGAAATACCCAGCTTTTTGTATACTTTCATATTAAAGGGGAGTAATTACAAAATTTTATAAAAAATAATAAAATATACATTTCAAATAGGAATCTAACTCTATGTAATCGGTCTTTTTGTTCCTTAAATAATTCTCTACCAGAATATGCAAAAAGTAAAAAATGTCATTATATGTTGTTTTAAGTGTGATTGACCACCTTTAAAAATTATCATATCAATCTTGGTTATATATGTCGTTCAGATATATCAACAATCACGCTACGTTTCTAATATTTGTTTTATGATTCAATATTGATGATATGTCTACCCAATGCTAATGTTAAAGTCTGAAATTTTCATACTTTCGCACTTCGCCATTGTGATCTCGCGCTTCGCTGTCATGGACATGCGATACGCAAAGCTCGGGATCACGATGACAAAGCTCGAAATTATGATGGCGAAGCGCGAGATTACGATGACAAAGCGCGAATTCGAGAATTTTTCGTATTTTTTTTTCGCTTCGCCTTCGTGATCTTGCGCTCCGCCAACGTGATTTCGTACTTCACGCTTCGCTCATATGCGCAGGTGATACGCTAAGCGCTCTCTGCGCGAAATCACGATCTCGCGCTTTGCATATCTCTAGAGAAGGCGATGCATGAAGCGTGAAGCGCGAGATCACGATGGCAAAAATGCGAAATAATTTTAAAGGTATAACATTTTACAGAATACAGTTTTAGTTGAAAAAAGATAAGGGAATACCCTTAACGAAGTTGACGTAATGAAGACGTCGCTGCTTTCCCTATGCAAGGTATCAGTTTCATATTTGGTACATTTGTAACAGTATCATGAAACTTAGCTAGACTTTTAGACATATCTCTTAAATGATCACCAACCATCTGTTTTGAAAAAAATACTTGCATACATATAACATGGATCAATGAACCACAGATTGCACGTGCAATATTACGCGCATAACTAGTAAAAATACATTTTAAATAAAACATTAAGGAAGAATAAGGTTTTCGTGCAATGTTTATGCTTCAGTTACACGCCAAAATGATTTGCCCTTCTCATATTAAAAAAAAAGATCAAGGGGAGGATACCCCGACGCCCACTTTTCAATACCTCGGCGTACTATGAAAAATGACCCAACTACGCGATATTCAGTTTGTATAATCATATTATCCTACCGTTGATCTTGTTTTTGTTTTTGGATTTTAGACGACTATTAGATCTAACATTCATTTAAACTGAATTAATATTGTATTCTTAAATTATTTTACCAATGGTCAGTCATGTAACTAACTTTCTTTGACAAACCATCTGCGTGCGTGACACATTAATATAATTTTGCTGAATATAATCATGCATGTTATGTTTTCTATATATAAACGTCTTCCCTTAAATAAATGTTATATTTAACGGCTTTGAATGTTGAATATAAAAATAGAACTGTGGTTTTCCTTCATGAAATAAATTCAATTTGTGTATCAGTAAATTCACTATCAGTAATCATTGTTCAACATCTTTCATCCATCATCATTATTAATGCATTCATTTATCATCCTTCATTCATCATCATCATCATCAATTAATTCATCATCATCATCATTTATAATCCTTTATTCATCATCATTTCCGCATATTATCTAACCATTATCATTTATTTTTCATCTCAATTTATTCTTTTTTATTCATTGTAGTAATTTATTTTTATCATCATCATCATCATCATTCATCCAATCATCAAACTTCATCACTCATGTTCGTTTATAATCAACATCATAATTCTCTCTACCAGTCATCATCATAAGCATTTATTATCATCATTATACTACATTCATCCAATCATCATTCATTGTCATCATTACTCAGCAGCAGCAACATCCTTTACATCATTCATCATAATCATTATTTATTTATTTATCTATTCTTTATCGACACCATCCAAATTTATCATACATTCAGTCATGATCATCCATATCTTAATTCATCATCATCCTTATATAATATCAATCATCATTCATTTATCATCATGAGCGGCATTTATCATAAACACTAATCATTACACGTTAAAATGGTGGGTGTTCAGGGTGATAACTCGCTATCTAGTGGGGGCAAGGAGCGGAAACATGATGATAAACAAGATCGCAGCGTGAAATTTGGTAACTGGATGTCGGGGCTCGGTTCGGAAATACTACGTTTAAGCAGCGCTAATTATCGTGTTTTCGCTCCCCACCACGGACATACCAGCTACTAATTCTCACGCCGTGAACCCGGTAATTATCGTGTTTTCGCTCCGCTTCCCCACTCAACAGAGAGTTTTCAGCCTGCATCTCCGCATTTTAACTCGTTAAATCTCGTGTTTTCGCTCGAAAGGGTAGCAGGGAGATAACGCAAAATGGCAGAATTCAGCAACCATACGAAATGGACGCATAAAATTGTCTACGTCTCTGCAAAGGGTAAGACATGAATGGAAGATAGATAGACGGCCGGAAGTGCTGATAAATAAATAAGTAGTTAGGTACGTAGGTATCATCCAATCTATTCATCTGTCCGTCCGTCTATCCATCTATTTATAGTTTCGATTGGCTGATATAAGTCGTGGTCACGAGTTATTATATTGTGGCCACAACTTATCAAACTAAGTTGAGGCCACGATTTACTAAGTTGTGGCCACAATTTAATAAGTTGTGGCCACAACTTAGTAACTTTCGGCCACGATTTACTAAGTTGTGGCCACAATTTAATAAGTTGTGGCCACAACTTAGTAACTTTCGGCCACAATTTACTAAGTTGTGGCCACAAGTTACTAAATTGTGGCCACGATTTACTAAGTTGTGGCCACAAGTTACTAACTAAATTGTGGCCACAATTTACTAAGTTGTTGCCACAATATAAATAAAGTGTTGCGGATGTCACCTCTGTGCCACCGTACAATGGCAGTTGTCCCCTTGGATGTATTGTGTCTAAGTCAGGAAGGGAAACCGCGGGAATCCTTGTGGATGAATTCGTAAATTAATAACTTGCATACAGTGTTAAAACATTTTTGTAACATCTATTTGAAAACTGGAACTCTAAAAAGTAACATGAAACATCATGCTAACATATATCTATGTACAGAAAAGAAATATTTACGCACAAGAAACTGTCTGTAAATAAAATAAATATTCAAGAATATAAATATGTTATCTAAAGTATTTAAAAAGCGTATAACTTCCTCTTTACGCGCTTTCTTTCACATATCAACATTAGAATATGAGCTTCTGTTTCTAAAATATTTTCAAAATTCTAAATCACTAACGCTTTTCGATTTTCATCGCAAAGGGTAGTAAAAACAGAAAATTCTCATGTATTTTCGTAACATTAAGTATGTCAGTAATTAAGTTTTGAAGCTTCATAAGAAATATAGCATTCTTTTTTTCAAGATATCTAAAAAAGTATATTTTTGTTGTCGAACGATCTGGAGGCCAGTCGCTTTAAAGAAAAGGAAGTATAGAAATAAGACTTGAACTTTTGCAATATCTCAATTTTAGAAAAGCAGACTTAACTAAGTAATAACTTAAGTTTTTTTCGTGAAATTTGGGCCAGGATCTTTACTCAGTAAATATTTACGGAACAACTCTATAAACGATGCGAATTCTAAATTTGTACTGATTCTTCCTACTGTCATACGATTCATGAATTAAGGGGTAAAAATTATAAAAAAAACAACAACAAAATTCCTGAAAGAAAGGAAAAAGACTATATAAAGACAGAAGAAAGTGAAATATATATATATTACAATGGGAACAATATTATAATTATTAACCAGCAAGCCATTCAGTGTTTCATTACATGACTTAATTATTTTTACTTCAAGTTTTGACTTTAGCCCAGTAAAATTTAGTGTGGAACTTTAAGACCAGTCTGTAGCACAAACTATGGACCTGCTATCTATAAGAAATCATGTAATATTTAAAAAAAAAAAAAACAAGAGCTGTCGTAGGACAGCAATGCTCGACTATTCAACAGCCTTGTCAACTGAATGAATACAAAAGTTGAAAAAGGGGGTTAATTTTGTAAAAATGGGAAACAGGCTTGTGGAACCTGCACAGTGCTCATCAGCTCATGGCAGTGGACAAGTTTGTAAGTTTTAATCCAGTCCCATTAGTGGGTACTGAGATACATGGTAACCAGCTTACATATAAGAATTTAACCAAAAACTGCTAAGTTGTAAAAGGGGCATAATTTTTAAAATATGCAATGTAGAGTTACTGAACCCTCGCACTTTATGTCATATCATGACAGTGAACAAGTGTGTGAAGTTTCAATCCTTTCCAATTAGTGGATACTGAGATACCAGCTTACATACAAAAACTTAATAAAAAACTGCTAAGTCAAAAAAAGGGGTATAATTTTGAAAAATGCAAATTAGAGTTATGGGACCTGCACAGTGCATGTCAGATCATGACAGTGAACAAGTGTATGAAGTTTCAATGCATTCCCGTTAGTGGGTACTGAGATACCAGCTTACATTACAAAACCTTAACCAAAAATTTCTAAGTTGAAAAAGGGGCATAATTTTGTAAAAAAGCAAATAGAGTTATGGAACCTGTGCAATGTAAGTCAGTTTATCACAGTGAACAAGTGTGTGAAGTTTCAATCCATTCCCATTAGTGGTTACTGAGATACCAGCTTACATACAAAAACTTAACCAAATCTGGATGCGGACGCCAACGTGGACGCTGACGCACGGGTGAGTCCAATAGCTCTACTATTCTTTGAATAGTCGAGCTAAAAAGATGAAAGCATACT
This sequence comes from Mercenaria mercenaria, assembly GCF_021730395.1. Taxonomy (NCBI): domain Eukaryota; kingdom Metazoa; phylum Mollusca; class Bivalvia; order Venerida; family Veneridae; genus Mercenaria; species Mercenaria mercenaria. The sequence goes on along the minus strand of NC_069376.1, from coordinate 44,124,231 downwards.
TTACACGAATTTCAATGAAATGATTCGTTAGATGGAAAGTCCATGTAATTCTGGATAACCCTCTTAGATTAGTCAAGCCATTTGCCCTCCAAAATGTATTTCACAACAATGTTTTTTGCTAAGATGATAAACAAAATTATTTTACACTCTGTGGAAAGCTAATGTCACATTTAAATCACTCTTAGATCTACCTCTTTTGCAAATCAGAGATGGTGTCATCATGAGATATACTTTTTTTTGATCTGGAGTAATTGGCCAAAATAATTAAAATGTCTGTAACTTATCCTCCGCAAAAATGATAAAGAATATCATCTTTATATATTAAATTTATTTCATTATATAGTATCCTCCATGTTTAGTTTTTATTTGGTATACTACAAGAAATAATATCTGACAGTTTTGTCAATACATAGTTACTAACTTATATATAAGTTGGACCAAAACGGAAATATGGGCCTAGTTGCATATATGGACCTCTGTGCCAAATGTTACATCATGTGTTAAAAATTGACAACGGTTTCAAGTAATTCTAACTGTTTAACCTTTTTTTGTACACTTAAGTGATATTTGAACTTTAATATATTGGTCAATCAAAAAAGCCAGGAATGTATAGAACTGGATTAAGTCCGCATACTTTCATTTCTTAAGGGTCACCTATCGACACAGAAATGATAAAGTCACGCCCGAGTGCGTTCAAAAAATTGACAGATATACATATTGATGAATATTAGTATTTTTCACATAAACACTTGTTTAAATACATAACGAATCAGTCTTTCTAACAGTCACACCCAAAAAAGACATCTCCTCCAGAGAGATAGCATGGGAAAATTTTATTGATGGATGGAAGTCATTGATTGCACTATGAACCATAAATTCCTATGGTCCCAAATTTGCAAGATAAAGAAATTAAAGGAACATTTTATGAGAATGAATTGCAGAAAGTGAACTATGGCACGGTGTCAATCCATAAAGGATACCTCGTAGCGCATTTTACAGTGTCCAGTACCTCGAAGCGCAGGGCACAGGCGCCTCACAGCTCAAAACAAACTAGGTGTGATGGAATCCGGTGAAAAAAAGGTAAAATGACGTATGATTTATTAAGACTTTTGCCATGTCTCACGGAACTTTTGTGTTTGAATAAAAGTATGCTAGTTGCAGTATAAGTATCTCTTTATACAGTGTAAAAAAAGGTAAATAATTAGTTCCAAGCACAGTCCAAAATGACCATTTAGACAAGTACTCCATAAAACGAGGAAAAGGCTTATTTTACAAGGTACCTGTATTTACATAAACACGGGAGTCCTTTTGGCAAATGCAAATTGTCCAAATTCATGTATTATACAAACAAACGCTTTATATGTGTGTCCAAACTCTAACATATCCTCGAACGATATAGATTTCTCATTTACTAACATTAAACATCGTTTTATTTTAGATTTAATGTAAGAAAACAGAAGTCCGCTGACCAAAAATAAGTAAATCTGAACAAATAAACAGATCAGAACGAGAAAATAGCTGTACGCAACCTAAGAAAAAGAAAAATGCATAATCCAGTCGATGCAAGTATGCCAAGTATCCGAAGAAAAACATAACATTGAAGTTACTGTTTTTCAAATATTCACAAAACGGAAATGTAACTTCCCTAAACGGGAAGCTCATGATATAGCTCTATATGGAATTATTCGTCTTTCAAATAGTACTTTAATTAAGCGAATAACAAAAAAAGAAGATGAGTGGAAAGGGGGTCATAATTATGACTCAATACAAATTAAATTTAAATATACATATCTGTTTCCCGACTGGAAAGTTATATTTCCGGTTCGGGAAGCTTTGAAATAAAAATATAGAAATCAAATAACAACTTTGTTATGATATTAAAAAATCTGAACGATAGAAATTTAGATAAAGTATCTAACTTTAAATAGGCATATCTCATTTAATGACACCATGTATACTCTGATATACCAGGCCTTGTGATGGAAGCAAGTCAAACTAGATGTGTGTCCATAGGACACAGGTGCCCCCTCTCCTGCCACTGTAACATGGTTTTATGACTCAGGTTAAATAATTTTTAAGATGTTTGTAACACAAACTTTTAAGAACCTTACGTGTATTTTTCACTTAGTTAGCCATAACGCTGGCCTAGCTGAGTAAAATCCTAAAGAGAACACTTCACAGGCTATAACACAATCCTCTAATATTTTATGATTCTAGGTCAAGTACATTTTAACATACATGTTTCACAAACTTTTATTTAGTAAGTCTGGACAAGAAGTCTGGTCTTGTGTAATGAAAAAACTTAAAAAACAAAATAAGTCAGGGCCGTAACTCCTACACGACTGAATGAATCCGGACGCGAAACCCCAGGTGCACAACTACGCATGCTGACCAACATTCCTGTAAACCTTGGTGACTCTAGGTCAAATACTTTTTGAGTTACGCGCGACACAACATTAAAATGACCAATTTTTTTATTAAGTCAGAGGCCATAACTCCTACACGACTGAATGAACCCGGACGCAAAACCCCAGGTGCACAGCTACAAATGCTGACCAACATTCCTGTAAACTTTTGTGACTCTATGTCAAATACTTTTGGACCTAGGCGCGACACAACACTAAAATGACCAATTTTCACAAAGTCAGGGGCCATATCTCCCACAGGACTGAATGAATCCGGACGCGAAACCCCAGGTGCACAACTACACATGCTGACCAACATTCCTGTAAACTTTTATGACTCTACGTCAAATACTTTTGGAGCTAGGCGCGACACAACACTAAAATGACCAACTTTTTACAAAGTCAGGGGCCATAACTCCTACACGACTGAATGAATCCGGACGCGAAACCCCAGGCGCACAACTACACATGCTGACCAACATTCCTGTAAAGTTTTGTGACTCTACGTCAAATACTTTTTGAGCTAGGCGCGACACAACATTCTCGGAAGGACGGACAGACGGACGGAAGGACGCAAATCTATATTCCCCCAACCACTTATGGCGTGGGTGGGGGGGGGGGGGGGTCACAAAAATGATGAGTTCGCTTCCCAAACAGGAAACCATAAATTGATTTTCCGAACGGGATGTTTCCCCTGCTTGTAATAATTATAAAACTATAAGTTTGTAACTCATTTTTCGAGGAACTGTCCCGTCATCACGGGGTTTGTCACTAGTTATTACATACAAACACCATTTATGAAAACATGTAAAATTATATGAAATACACATCTCCTGTTGTGTATAAATGGCAGAGGTGGTAAAAAAATGACCACGTATAAAATTTAAATAGTGACGTGATTATTACAAGAGGGATGAGACAAAGAAATATTGAGTAGGAACTTCGATTGTTGGTATTGCAAAAACAAAAAATAGAAAACATTCAGAAAGGGAAAGCCCATGAAACAAATATAGCAAGATTGCATTCTTAATAGAACCCATATTTAACACTTATCATTTGAATAATCTCAACCAGTCGACACACTGAAACAGATCCAGATCAAGGCCCTGAGCCAAGGGGGCTCTTACTCCCTCCCCAACACACACCAAGTTGGCTGAGAAGTGACCTATAATCATTAAAGTTGCACACAACTATTTTGGCATAGAAATAATATTTTCTCAAAATTTAAACCTGAAACGCACAAGAGGCCACCATTTTATACCTATATTTCAAAATGTTCCAGGGGGAGAACGTCGACCCCCATCCCTCAAAATTTAGACAAAAATGCACCATATACCTATATATAAATAACTTTAAGGGAAAGACGTAGGCCCTCCTGCCGTTCCTACCCCCTCTCATATGGCTATGCACTTTTTTCTAAACTGATGCCCCCTCCGCTAATCAAATACCTCTGGAATCGGGCCTCGACTGGAACCAAAATAAAACAAAGATTTCGTCATTATGGATTTCTTGTATTTGCAACTTTTTTACGTCATCAAAGTTTGTAAAATGCATTATGTAACGACAGAGGAGAAAATAAATTGTCGAAGGTTTGGAGCAGAAACTACAGAGCATGTTTCAAAAGAATGATAACGATGACCGAAACGTCCACAATTTTTAAGTATAAATATATAATGCATAAATACCATCAATATTAACATACTTGTACATAGGCAGTTAAGCTCAATAAACTGAACATCACACTCTTAAAGGACTCTGGTGCAATATTTTTAAAGGACTCCAGTGCCGTTGCCATTTCGTTTTGATTAAATTTGCGTGTTGCTGTAACTCTTCAAAGGACAGCTAGGATCTTTTATTATTATATGTTAAGTATGTATACCGGGAAGAAGATATAAGCAGCAATATCCTTGACGAAAAAAATGACATATATCGAAATAATGTGGAAAAATCTGCGTGTTTACGGCCACTCCAGCTTACACCTGTCAATTGTTTTAACTATTTTATGAAATTGAATTGTTAAACTTACCATTTTAGCCATGTATTCATCAGAAATATATATAGCAAGTTCCGTGGAGGCACACTCCCGAACATTTATAGTGAAAAAACGGCAAACATTTACTTATTGTATCTGTGGTTCTTGACAACTCGCTTGTTTTTAGTTGCGAGGCTCTGGTGCCTACGCTTCGAGGTACTGGGCACTGTAAATTGCGCTACGAGGTATCCGTCATGGATTGACACAGTGTATGATCCAGATCAAAGCTTTGAAGTTGACAGAATTATAAAAGACAAGAGGAAAAGGGCAAAATGTAAAGTATTTCGTTAAATGGAGATATTATTGTGCTGTTGCCGCTTCTACGCTCTGTCTAGAGTAGCGCTTGCCTTTGGCTCTTTTCGCTTATTTCATTTCTTAGGTGGAATTTCTTTCCGGTCTTTTCGTTATTTTCCGGAAAACGTGCCATGCCATTTGCTTGATGGTTCAAGCTCTTTATTTTGCAAAAACTTAAAGGTCCATTATTGCCCCACATGGTGTAAGTTTGGTTTAGTTTATTGCACATTTATATGATTTATCCGATACATGTACACTTTTAAGCTGAGCGCCTATTTTATACAAGAAAACTCGTCTCGTAGCTGAATGTTGTCATTCTCCACCCACTTTCGAACATTGAAAAATTATCAAGTTTATTCTAAGCTAGATGTATGTATATAATTTTAGGTTACCTTTTGATACTTTCTAGGGTTTGCTTAACATCTTCACGTAATGTTCAGTGTGTATTTTCTTTTTACTTACAGTGTTAATATTCGTGGGGACTAATTTTCGTGGATTTCGTAGTTGAGTCAATCCACGAAATTTAATCCCAACGAACAAGTAAAATTCCCATTCATTTTATGTTCAAAAGTTGAAATCCACGAATTCATATCCCCACGAAATTGCCGTCTTGACCAAAACCACGAAAATTCATGCCCACGAAATAAAATGATTTTACAGTAAATGATACAGTAAATTATGAAAATGATACATGTGCATGGACATTGTATATGGAAAAAATAAACATGAAAAATAATGCTGTGACACTCTTTGGTTATACTAGCTGTATTTCAGAGAGCATAATTATCCTAAAGAGTTCAGCAGCTGGGTGAAAGCTAATGACCTGCAATGATTTAACATACATATTGTATATACAGTTTTTAAATACTAAAGAGAACCTCTTTTATTTAGGTTGTGTATTGTATTGTGTGTCTTGTAAATACCTTGTAAATAAATTTACATAAACTTTATCCCATCTTGTTATTTTGAATGTTCAAACCATAAAAGGACATTGCCATGCCGCGTGCCACCTGTCAAATATGAAATACAGAATAACATTTTGAAACCTCTTAACCACGTTTACAAAATATCCGTCTATCTAGTTTATTGTTAGGATATGAGTGAATAAGGTCAATTACCCGTAGCAAAACATTGAACCTAGCGCGACAATGAAAACTGATTGACAATTAGATATTTACGTGAAAAAAGATTATCGTCTGTATAATTTTGCCTGCATCTTGTCGCGCGGTGTCCTTGACGTCTCTTGGACTAATGACAAACCGTTTAAACATAAAAAATATCATGCGTCTTTATCAAAACAAGATTTGACGGTCAATCAAAACAACTTTGATTGGTTACCTACGTAAGCTGTTTTCTGCTTCAACAAAACGATGAATTAAGGATTCGATGAATTATGACGTCTTGAAATTGGAACAACATAAAATAATAGAAAGAAAATGTTGTTTTTACATGAAAATTGCACAGCTAATTAAATAAGTATATAATTCTGAAATCCTTGTGTCAGTTTAGTGATAGAAGCTTGAATTCCAAAAAATGGACCACAATTAGTGGCCTCACTTCTGGGCAGTTCAGTGCCTTTAAAATCTAACCATTTTTAAAGAAATGTTGCACATCTTCGCTTTGATGCATTTTTAACAATGAACGAGTACTGACATTTCGAATGATAAGATTAATAATCTTTTCTAGAAATTTTGAAAATTGACTGTTTTTATTTCTTTAAAAATGGAATTCTATTTTAAAGGGGAATAACTTCTTGTGCATATTTGATGTTTGGAGCAGTATGTGGACATTTAAACATGTATTGGACTGAGTGATTTGGTAAAGATGTTGTCCATTTAAAGACAGCTGTGAGACGTTCAATTTACGGTTCATAATATCTCTTTTATGGGAAAACCGTGTCTTTTTTCATGAACGTCATTATATGGTCAAAGTTTTGTAAATGTCAAACTTTGAATTTTGAAATTAAAATTTTAAAATTAAAAAATATAAGTTTGTCATTGATTTACTTATTATTTTTTTGTCCACCATACACATTTTCTTTACTGACGCTCTAGCCATTCTATACCTGTTTTACCGTTGTGTTCCGTACTGTCTCGTATTCGTTTTTAAAAAGTTGTCCCCATTTGAAAAACAATTCCATTTGTAAAGAAATGAAAATGTTATAAAAAATTTTCAAAATTCTTGAAAACGCTGTTTAACCTTGTCATTCGAAATTTCAACACTCACACTAACGAAGATGTGCAACATTTCTTTGACAATGGTGAGATTTTAAAGGCCCTACACTGTCCAGAAGTGTGGCCCCTTTTTTGGACCCTATTCGGGAATTCAAGCATCTATCAATAGACTAACAAGTAGTTTTTAGTATAATATACTTATTTTATAGGTTGTTCAATTTTTGTGTCATACAACTCTTTCTTTCTATGATTTGATAATGTTAAAGTTTCAAGACATCAAATATCCATCGAAGCCTTAATTTTGTAACTGTGTCAAATAAATAAATGATAAATACATAAGTTTAGAAATAGGTAAATGCAAAATTTAACATATATCTTTTTGAAATGGGGTCTCATAGTTATGTTATTATAATATAATTTACAGCAGAGGTCAAACATTTTTACATCTACTTACATTGAATATTTTGTATCTGTTGTCAATTGTTGATATCCGCCTGAAAAAAATAGTATAATTTATCCGGACGCAGATCAAGATATACTATATATATGTCACATAAAGTACACACTTAGAGCATGCTCAGTCTCAAAATTACTCATTTCACTCGTTATTTATGTAATTATTCTCTGCAGTGTACAGCATACTTTTGAATATGCCAATTCTGTTTAAGCCACAAAACCCCTGTTTGTAAAAATTCATATAAGGCAAGTGCCAGTATGCCCAAATCTATCTCCAGTGCTGCAAATTAAACACCAAGGGGAATAGTAATGCACATAATTCAGAAAGATTTTATAAATGAAATACTAAAAAAAATAGTGTTGGTTTGAAATATAAGTTCTAAAATTAGAACTGTTTTTTTTTCTTCATGAACAAAAAATCAATTTGTGACTCATTAGTAACTTCATCATCACTTATCAGTGTTCATAATTATTCCTCCATTATCATCTTCATTTATGCATTCAATTATCTCATTCATCATCATCATCATTATTTGTCATTATCATTAATAATCTTCTTTTATCGTCATCATAACCGCATTTATCATAATCATCATTATTTATTCCTCATTTTCATTTATTCGTTTTAATTCATTGTAGTCATTTATTGTTTTCATCATCTTCATTTTCATTTATTATTATTATTCATCCAATCGTCAATCTTCATCGCTCATGTTCTTCATAATCAACATCATAATTCTCCCCTATATTCATCATCATAAGCATTTATCATCATCATTATTCTACATTCATCCAATCTTTATTCATTATCATCATTATTTATTTATTTATAAACAACATCACAAATTATGATTCATTCAGTCATTATCACCCGAATCATAATTAATCATCATCTTTATGTAAAATCAATCATCATTCATTTATCATCAATAGCGGCATTCATCATCAGCATCAATCATTCTCATTCATCCAATTATCATTCATCATTACTCTTATTCATTGTTTCCGTTCAACATCATAATCATCACCATCAGTCCTAATCATATCAAGTTATCATCATTATCTTCATTCATATAATTAAACAATTGTTGACATGTGGACTTCGCCTCTGTCAAAATACATTACATATGTTATTCTATGGTCAATTAAGTATAATGTTTTTATTTTTATTTTGACGCATAAATGAACAGTACCGGTATTATATTATTTGTATACAGAAAACAATTTGTCACATGCTTAATTTTACCCATTAATCTTTGGTCTTTTAAGTAGATAACTGTCCAATCCAATTGACATAACTTGTTCAGAATAATATTATATAGACATAATGCAAAGTTATAAACGCTTCATCTTACAGTATGTCGGATCCGGGGCGGATCAAGATTTTGTTTGATAGTGGCGCGGTCTCAGTTTTATTTTTTTATTCGGTAAACTTCGCACCGACACAATCAAAGGTCATATGGCTTCTTTCTAGCTTTGATGACAAAGGAAGACCCCAGGTGCCCCTCCGTGCATTATTTTACCAGGTGCGGGCACCTTATTAGAACCAGCGACCTTCAATAAGACAGATGGATGGCTTCCCCACATGAAGAATTCAACGTGATTTGAAGTCAGCGACTTTAGCCATTCAGCGGAAAGAGCTGTAACATATTTACGTATTTGTATTATCATGTGTTTATGAATTATTGTTTTGTAATTGATTTTATTTGCTTTTGATGTCCATTCAAACCGTATACATGTATCACATGTATATTGCATTTCAATTTTGTCATAAAGTTATACATGTAACATGCAATTTGCCGGATCACGAATTGTATTTGCAAAGTTGTAAACAACAGATGTTATATTTGTGTTACATCACGTTCCTTATTATATTATCTGTCTTATATTCTCCAAGCTTTATCACGTGCGTTAAACTCATACTTTATTAGATGTAATTTAGTAATATGTTAATTCAGACGTGATATAGATGCTGTCTATCTAATCAATATTCTAACTAGTGCGTGATGTGTTATATCCGCCATGCCACCAAAGTAGATAGAAATTATAATTTATATGCCAATTAAAGATGTTTTACTGTACGTCCTTTAGACGAGATCTAATTGTAGGGTCCCAGGATATATGCGATATAAAAAAAATTGTTCTTAGATTCGTAATCATTTTTACTGTTTTTGTTTTTTAATCTGAGTAAACATGAAGTAAATATTAAAGTTGTAGTTAACTTTATGTTATTAACTATACGATCACGAGTGTGACTATGCTATAGAGTGTGGCATATATAGGCTTAAGTACAAACTTACAAGTCACCAATTAGTTTGAACATTTTTTCTTCAACTATAAAAAACACATGGAGTTGTGGCATTTGTTAAGGTAGGGTAAAAAGAGGCCCACCCTGAGATTTTCTTTTAAAATTCTGCAAGTCAAAATGGTTAATTTTGAGATATTTCAGATAAAAAACTTGAAATGAACACACAAATTGAGATCTGGGGCTGTCTTCCTTGATAAGCTTTGACACTATAAAATACAACGCTGTTAGTTTCGAGCGATTTCAGACAGAAATCTGATCACATCAGAGTAAAATTTACACACTACTCGCTTGCATATTTTGAGTACACGTAGAGGGTTGGGTTCGGGGTCCTCCCGAAGAAATTTTGAAATTATACGAAACAAAGCTCCTCCGAAAACAAATCTGAGCAAATAAGGTTAAAAAGTTCGCACTAGTCTCCTGCATTATTGGAATACAGGTAAAAATTGGATTTCAGTGGTCCTCCCAAAGAAATTTTGAAATTATTAAAAGACAAAATGGTGCATTTTAAGACATCTCTGATACGAAGTTTACAGAATCAGGTTAAAATGTGAACGTTACCCGCCTGCAAAACTTGAATACAGATAGAAATGGGGGTCCAGGGTCCTCCCCGGGAAATTTTGAATTGGCACATAGTCAAAATTAAATGGGGCATTTACGCTATCTCTGACAAAAAATCTTGTCGAAGTATCATTTCCATCAGTATAATACATATGACTTGGGCATTTCTTAATGAGACACATCAAAATGAGTTTTTTGTACATAGAAATCCTAAATTGGACAAATAGATATATGCATTACAAAAGTAATATCCATGAAGAGGATTTATATAGACCATTTACAAAAATAAATTTGCTTCATTGAATATATAGACAAGATCTGCTAGACCTAGTATTTCCCTATAGAACTGCCATGGAAACAGAGAAAACAGGAGACAAATTAGGTTAGATATTTGTATCAAATGTATCTGTTTAGTTAAGAGCGAAAACGGAAATTGTGAATTTTATAGATATATCGAATGTAACAAAAACAAAATTGCAAACAAATACACCGAGGAAGTGCCTCTACGTAGGTACGGTACTGAGTACCATATGTTTGTGATAATGTTTGGTTTTATATAATTAACCTGCTCTTCTTTTGAAGGAATACAAGATCTGTTTATCTATCCAGATCTAGCTATCTCTCAGTTTTAATAAGGTAAATAAAATTCCATCGTAATATTAATGAATTCTAAGATTTGATTTTAACTGCTAGTTTTACCTTTTTTCTGCGAAAAAGGTTAAGGTCAACGATTTATGACTTCAAATTGCAAACTGAAACTGGACATAAACCTAAAGAAAATATTTATATTGCATTTATCTATTACAAGTCGACAACTGCACTAAACGCTTACAACTGTACAAAGAATGAAAAAAAATATACTAGAATGCAAATGATATTTTGATTAATATTATGAGGTAGTCCATTGTATGAATCGATAATTTCCGTTTAAACATGTGCGCGCATGTGCAAAGACAAGGAAGGAAATTGATATCAAACCGTTATTTTAAAGTAGGTTAAGATGTCATCCATCTCAATCGAATGGTTGCTGATTTCTGCCATTTCTTTTGAAGAGCGCAAACACGCCACAACAACAAGTTAGTGCGCCAATACGACAATACCATATTTGTCGTATCTGTGCTCTAATTTGTCGTGTTTTGTGCCCTTTAAATGCAAAATTAAGCGCGCCAGTATGACAAATTACGTATTTGTCTCATCGGCGCTTGGCACGTTGACGTCCTTTAAACGCGCCAACACGACAAAATTATTTTGTTGATCTGTCATGTAAGCGCGTTTAAATGTGTCAATACGCCAATACATCAATATGACAGAAGGACAATTACTTTGCAAATACAGCAATAGTCATTCTTGCATGTTAGCGCCCTTAAAAGCACCAATACACCAAAACGACGAAATAGGTCGTCATTACGACAAATTAGATATTTGTCGTATCGGCGCGCTAATTTGTCCTTCTATTGTGTTGGCATGTTTGTGCGTTTAAAAGGGAGTCAAATACGGAATTCCGTTAGGGTCATCGCCTTTAAATGTGTTGGTCTGAAACGCTATAGTCAATAGTATGATGATGAAGACGCGAAATCACGAAAGTGCGATAACGAAAACACGGTAGTACTACTATGATGATGATACGTAACGCGAAGCTAAGATAATGAAAACGCTATAGTACGATGATGATAATGCGCTATACTATTGTGTTTTTACCATTGTACTGTCGCGTTTTCACCATATTGTGATAACGCGTTTTCGTTTTCGTAGTGTCTTACGTGATTTCACAATTTCATTATTTTACTATCACGACATCCTCATCGTACTATCGCGTTATCACCATCGTACCGTGGTGTTATCACCATCGTATCACCACCAAACGCTAATATTATGCCTCTATTTAAAAAGGGGCACCGCGAATTGCCGTCAAATTACAGACCTACTTCATTAATTAGTTGTGTTAGAAAGGTCATGGGAAGAACAGTTTTTAAACACGTATACAATCAATTATATTTTAATGACTTAATACAAAAATCAAGTCGGCTTTTACCTGGACATAATACAGTTTATCAGTTAATTGATATTCTATAATCAAATATATAAAGCATTCGACGAAAAATAGTCTACATGTTTTGTCTTTTTTTAAATAATTATCTTTAAACAATTATAATTATAAGAAACATATTGCATAAAGCATAAGAAACGTTATGCTTGTGACGGTCAAGTTATATCAGATTTGAAAGGTTTGCAGAGGAGTTTCGCTCGAAATATGCGTTGCAATAAATTATGAACAGCCGCGATTGATTTTGATATAAACTCATTGGATAGATGTATTTTTTTTCTCTAAAATATTGAAACTTTTAGAAATCAGAAGTAGCAAGTTTTAGAAATTCAACCAGTCAGATCCGTCAGATATGAAATATTTTACTTTCTTTTACAAAATTTCTTATTGAATTGTTTATTAATCCATTTCTTATAGAATTTTCTTTTGAAAAACACGAAAAAACAAAATTTTGCATCATATGTTGGCCTTGGGGAAATGCGTATCATTCAATGTAACGTATCTTATGCTGTACCTTCTGAGTATTTATTTCTTATATTCTGGTTCAAAAATCTATGGCCTGTTTGGGTCCGCTGACTTCAGATGTTGACTGTTAAAACATTGTCAGATCAAATAAAAACAATCAAAAACCATTTGAAGACTGGTATTTTTCAACTATCTTTATTTCTAAATTTAACGAGTTAACGTAGAATCATATAACATTCTTTCTATGGGTAGGGATGTATGCTGATGTTGAAATAACTCGAAACCCGACCCATTTCATTTTTTTTTGTTATGTTAAAAATGTATATACTGTTGTGTGTATCTTTGAAACAGGGAGCAATAACATATGATAAGACTAATTCACCATCGTACTGTCGCGTTATTACCATCGTACTGCTGCGTTGTCATTATCGTATTATTTGTAAGCGGATATTGAAGAAGATTGACAACGGATTTATTGATAACGCTCAGGATAAAAATATGACTAAATAGATATTTTTAGCTTACTGCGGACCGCGGACGGCGGACCACGGACTGCGGACTTACAATAGGGGTTTTCTCAAACTGTATATGAGGAAGTTATGCATAACTGAAACATCCGGTTTTAATACTGTAATATTGTTTCCACGTAAAGTATCTGAAAAAAGGCAGTTATAAGATTTATTAATATCCGTCTAATTGTATATGTATTACCGATACATTTTGTTTTACAAGCGATTTTAACAACGTGGGAGCATTTCTTAAAATGTTTTCCCTTTTACCTTTTATATCGCTCTTTGATTAATCTTTCGACTACCGCGTATTTATGAACAAGAAGCTAGAGGATCTGTATCCAAGCTTGTTCTTTTTTTTATTAGAAGTGCTGCAACTTATTTGTATGCTTGCTGTCAATTTCTTGTATTCGCTAGCAGTGAAAACAGCTGTTGATTCAACGATCAGCATTCAGGATTTGAACCGATGACCTCCCGGTGAGGAGATAGACACTCTTCCCCTTCGCCGCAAGAGGTTCACCTATTTTAGGTCAGGTGACCCCTATGCGTAGGGGATCACAGCAATATATGTTATAAGTGATTACTTATTATAATAATTGAATATTTAGCATCAAAAATGTATATAGTGTATATGGAAACATGGAATTTTGTATTATTGCACTCGCGACGCTGAACTGCTACTTTACGACGCTAAATTTTGAATATGCACGATACGATGCGTGACATTTTAATGCGCCGCAGTAAAAAAAAAAATGTCGCACGTGTTGTTATATATTCTTTACCATTTCAAACCCTGCAAAATCAGTTTTATAGTATTATGAGGTACTGAAATCTCCACCCTATCCTGTTATAAATGATGGCTTCACTATGAATTATTAAACCAAGACAGACCTTGAGTTTTCATGAGTTTAAATCTTTGTTCAAGCTCCCTGAAGTAGAGTATCTACACAAACCATATATAGACATATGTTCGAAAAGGTACCCGACAAATAGATAAAAGGCTAGTCTCGAACACTAAGCCGGTTGTATCAATTGACCTCACAGACTTGTTCAGATGGTGTCACTGGAGATGACTAAATTTCGTTGACAATTCTATGCATGTACTGGCCATAAAACATTTTTGGAATATTATCGAATCTTTGACCTTAGACGCGTCCCAGGCCCTTTGTTCACAAAACAATTTTCGGTCTCAGCTTGGTTTTAAATTGAAATATATTATATACAGTTAGTTTTAACGGTACTTAAATATTAAATTCCAGTTGCGACATGACCATATTTACTGAATAGTTACTTGAAAATAGTCCGGAATTTAAAACTTAATTTTTTACACGCAAGTTTGATAATCAATGAAAATATTTTATTATCAAACTCAGCTGAGATTCAAAATGTTTTGAAAACAGAAGTCCAGGTATTCAATCTTTGCGACGGTAACCGCAGTCATCAAGACCGAGCCTGTCTTGATCATTTTTAAAAATCTGATATCAGATTATGTTAATACGAAGTGGCAATTCTTTTATTATTAATGTTTTTAAATACGCCGATGCATAACTAATTCAGGTTGTCGTCGCTAAATTATGGTAATGTATCAGATATGCTATTCTTTTTTTTATTTTCAAACATGCTGATGCATGAGAACTTCCTGTTTACTAGACAAAATGTTGAACGAAATCATTTAAGATATTTGATTAAATTATCAAAATTAATGAAAGACAATGATTTTTCCATTATAGTTATACTATGCAACAAAAATTAAACGGACGTTGTTCATTTTATTTAGAATGTTTTATTACTTTTTTCACAATAATATTTTGGACAGCTTTTTTTCTTATCTTGTTGTTAGGAATACAAGTCTAGGAATCGTATGGACGAAAACTAATTAAAACCAAACTGTTTTATAGGAATCGCCGTTATCTTCAAAACCATGTTTCAAGTTATATTTTTGATGCATGAACATATAAAGGTGAATTATTATCGTACTACCTTGGGTTCGAAACTTCACTTGTCGTGTAGTTCGAGTTGCGCGAAGGATTAGTAACGCCAGAAATGTCTCAATATCAAAATCAAATGTTAAACCAAACGGATATTTGAGGAACATGCTAAAGGCAAGTAAAATGCGACTGGTTATTTAGATAACATCTGAAAATTGCGATTAAGTGTGTTAAATGTAGCCTGTTCACTATCCATATATTTTCAAACGTATGTATTGTAAACTAGCAGATAATTATACTGAATTGGATCTAGTGCAACAGTTTTATAAATTACTTAAGGAAACGTATTTGTTGTAATATACTTGAAGACGAGTATCACTTTATAATTGAATGTCCATTATATGTTGATTTAAGGAAACGATTTATTAGTTCAAGATACTGGAAACGACCGAATATGATAAAGTTTATTGAACTTATAAAAACCGAAAATAAATCAGTCATAAGAAAATTAGGATCTTTTATACACAATGCTTTTGCCATTGGAAATGTCTATTTGTTTAGATAAGAATCCAAGGTACTAAAATCATCGTTTACTTTTATCATTACTTCGATTTGTAGTTTATCAGTGTAGTTAAGCCAATATATTAAATATAACACAAAATAAACAAATTTTGAAAATGTTAATGTTTCAATCAATATAATATTTCCAAAATGTTAACCTTTATTCGTTTTTGGGAAAAGGTTAACACTAATTGGAATATTTTAGACAGTAAAGTTATTATCATCTGGACCTTTCTTTTTGCTTTCGTGAAAGGTTTACTGTGATCTTGTTTTTGAGGTATGATTAATTATGTATATGTATATGTATATGTATATATTTCTCTAGGTATGACATTGTTTATGAACATGGCAGAATGTTTCTTGTAGTATGGTTACATATAATTATGTGTCTATGTAGATACCACTTCTGCTATCTGAATTGCATATTTAGCAAAATTACATGTAACCTTCTCCGGCTATTTAGAACATTTGTCATTAAGTTTCAATATTATTTGTTAATATCACTGTTCGTCATATTACTACCATGCAATGTTTTTCCTCATGGGCTTCTTAGCCTAATGGAATGAAATATAATAAACTTGTAAACTTGTAAACTTAAGAGAGGTCTATGTAAGGCTCAGTCTGCAGGGCCGTAGGAACAGAGACAGAGGGGGATGGGATGTGTGTGTGGGGGTGGGGGGGGGGGGTATTGTCCAATTCATGCGCCACCAGTGCTTACAAGAAAAACTCTTTAAGACACTTTTTCTAGTTCTTAAGCGGACACTGTTATTTTTGCAATCTTTTACATAATAGAGGGTAGTAATTATAGAGATACTATAGTCCGTTTCGCACTTGCCACACACTTTCAAAAGATAAATGTCCTGAATAAATTCATTCAAGATCTTAGGAAGGGTTTTCTTGTTATTTAATGCCGTTAATCAGGTTGATATCAAGTAATGGATTTGGTCGAAATTTTAACAAATGATCAGTTTCACTTTTTGTTTTCTTTAACATTTAGCACGCTATATTTATAAAATGGCTTGTTCTATCATTCAATTTAGGTTGTTTCATTTATTTTTTGAAGGGGTGTTCACTGAAAATTTACTGACCGAGCAAACAGTGCAGACAGGCTGATCTTGGTCTGCACTACTCGCGAGGCAAATTCACTTGCGTCTAGCAGGCTAAAGGTTAAGCATTTAGTACATGTTAAATTTTCATTATAGTTTTTTATTTTTTTTATTTGTCTTCTCTATCCTAATTTAGATTTATTTGGCATATGTATGAATTAAATAAACAAATTTTGTCTAAGGATTGATAAAAATATAAGAACTATTGCATTATGATTGTCAAAGTTTCACATGGCCGAAATGTATTAAAACTGCAAGTTTGTTAAATTATTATTGCCTCCCTTAACCTATCTTGTTTGCTTAACTAGAAAAGATTGGAAAAATAAATTAATTCGTAAAATACACACTGTTATAAAACATGCGTTTTATTTCAGATTGTAGAAATATCCTAATATCTACCAAATGTGAAAGTAAAACTAGAAATTATATTGAAATAAAAAGAAATGCCTACATCAAGTGCAGAAAACATTAATCCCAAATCATTCGAAGAATCTGCACATGTCACAATTTGGAATGGATTAAATGCTCCAAACAGTCAACAGTCTATTTTTAGATCTTATGCTCCAGTGGATGTCCCCACAAATAAACCAAATATACAGACAGACGGTAATCAAAACATGGGTTTTGCTTATGTTTCTCGTGCGCGTAACCGCAGTATTAGACGCACAAATACATCAAAACCATACGGGCGTAGTGTATCATCAAGCAGAGAACGGATTTCCCCAGGATCTATAAATAGACATTGATCCGATATCGGTGACCGCGACCCTGACCTTAGCGGTAATCCTAGTGTTAAGAAGTAGGACGGTGCGGAGAAGGTTCGCCTACGTTGTGCATCTCTAAATGTACAGGGTTTGTCAACTGAAAACTGATTAACTAAACTCTGATTTTTTAAAGCATGTATATACTACAAAATGATTGTGTTATGTTCACAGAGACTTGGAGTGGGCAGTACTCAGATTTTTATGGAGGAGGCTTTGAGCATTTCGCTTTAAATCGAAAATTAATCAAACGTAAGAGTAAACGCAACTCCGGTGGTATTGCTATTTATCTAGGAAGTGAGCTAGTTTCGGAAGATACTCTATTTTTCACCAGTCAAGTTGATATTATGTGGGTAAAAAAATCAGCAAATAAGCTTCGTCTTGATAAAGACATATATATATGTTTATGTTACATTTTGCCGGATGATAGTAGTCGGCAAACTATGGTAGAAAACAATATTTTTGATAGACTTTCCGATTCCGTTATAAATGTAGAAAATAGTAGTAATAATAGTTGTAACTATGCATTATTTGGAGATTTTAGTTCAAGGACATCTTTGTTACTAGACTTCATCTCAAATGATAATATGTCTCACACAGATATGTTTCCAGACGATTATGTTACTGATGTTGAAATTCCAAGGCGTTCTCAAGACCAAGGCCATATAAATTGTAACGGTATATTACTGTTAGATTGTGTAAACGAACAGGTTTTCGAGTCGTAAATGGTAGAAACGGTAAAGATTCACAAATGGGAAAATATACTTTTGTGAATAACCGTGGATATAGTGTCATACATTATGTATTATGTAAACCAGAAATGTTTAAATACATAGAAAATTTCAAGGTTGATGAAACGAACATTTTATCAGATCATTGCCTAGTGAATATAGCAGTGAATTTACTTCGAATGATCAAAGAGAGAAAACATATTACAAATTTGTTTGGAATGAAGAATTTAGAGCAGATTTTCTTGCTCAGTTAAACAGTGATTATATTTCACTTGATCTTAACTCTTTTCTCAGTTGAGGTGGATTCATGCTTTCTTATTCCGATGTAGACTTCTGAAATATTATCGATAATGTAGCATCACCTTTGCTTAAAAAGAATATTAATACAAATAATTATATTAGTGATAGAAATAGTAAGGGAGATAATCCATGGTATAATGAAGATTGCGTTGAGAAGAAAAATATAGTCCTACGATTACTGAACAAATATAGAGATTGTCCGAATGATGTAAATAGGAAAATATGATGAAAGCTGGGTCTGATTACAAATGTACTATTAGAAAATGTCAGTATGATTATGACAAAGATAAACTTCAACTCTTATGAAAGATATGTTTAAGAATACCCGAATATATTGGAGTATATTAAAACAGTCTTCAGGTATTAAGGCAGGAAATATACCGTTGTCTTCTTTTGAAACTTATTTTAAAGCTGTTAATAATCCTACTGAGAGATTTTTTATACCAGATGAATATGTTATATATGTTAATGAACAGAATCAAAACAATGAATTTAAAGTTATGTTTGAAGAATTAAATGAGCAGATTTTTGTCAGGGAAATAAAATTAGCCATGAAACAGTTAATAGTAATAAATCAGCTCGGCCAGATTATATGATAAAAGAATTCTTTGTTGTTGGAAAAGACACCTTAGCGCCTGTGCTGTATACACTATTCAACAAAATTTTTGACATTAGATATTTTCCAGAAAAATGGTCAGAAGGATACCTTGTTCCGTTACATAAAAAAGGAAGCTTAAATAATGTAGACAATCGTCGAGCGATTACTTTATTAAATTGTATATGTAAACTTTTCACACGTATATTAAGGTATTTGTATTATAATATGCTGATAATTTAGTTGATTTTGCTAACTCAGCAGAAGAACTACAACGTTGTTTATATCTGGTACCTGATTATTGTAAAACTTGGAAGATGAAAGTTAATACATCAAAAACTAATGTAATGATTTTAAGAAGTTTAAGGGCGCTTTACCCAGAAATTTAGCTTTTCTATTCTGATGGAGATTTATTACATATTGTTAATAAATTCATATACTTAGGCCTCGTTTTACGTGTGGTAGTTCATTGAGCACTGCTAAAAGCAGTTTTGCTAGGGAAGCTCAGAAAGCAGTATTTAAGTTAAACAAAAACCTTTATAAATTTACTTATATATCTCCAAAGAATAAGCTAGAGTTGTTTCACAAACTAGTCAATTTGAATTATTGCACTGAAGTATGTGGCATTTTACAAGATCTATCTATTGTATTGAGTACATTTACAATTTTGTAAGAAATAACTAGGAGTCAAGAAAACCACACAGAATGATTTTATATATGTGAACTGGGTAGAATTAGTTTAAATGTATACATTTTATAACATTATTAAATACTGGACAAAACTTGTGTGTACAAGTGATAAAAAATATGTTACTCTTGTGTACAAAATGTTAAAAGATGACTTAGAAAATTCTCCAAATAAGGTAAATTGGTGTTTTTGCTTAACAATTTGTTATATTCTTTAGGTTTTTATGATGCCTGGTTACAACAAAGTGTAGCTAATACTAACTTATTCTTAAGCATGGTTAAGCAAAGAATAAATGATCAATTTATACAAAACTGACAAGATAGGTTAGAAAATTCTACACGTGCACTCTTTTATCGAAACGTAGCCTCATTTAGATTTCAACCATACTTGGAATATCTTTCTGTTTACAAATTTTGTCAGTCACTCGTTCAGTTGAGGGTTTCTTCTCATAGGCTGCAGATAGAGGCGGGCCGTTGTGCAAGTCCATTAAGTATTTCTGTAAATGAACGTCGATGTCATATTTGCAATGTATTTGAAGATGAATTTTATTTTGTTTTTGAATGTACATTGTGTAATGATCTGAGGAAACAATATGTCCCATTAAAATGCTGTAGAAGGCCAAATATGTATAAATTTATAGATTTGTTAAATAATGAAAATTAGTCAGTCTGGAAAATAATTAGGAGCATATGTATACAATGCTTTTACTTTAAGAAATGCTAATATGTATCAGTAACAATATCTTATTTTCCCGTAAAAATATTCCAGCCAAAACAATTACTGTTGTAATTTAAATATGTATGTATATTTCGCAGTAGTTATGTCTTGAAACAGAATTCCGATTATCGAGTCTGTTGTACCTTTTGTTTCGTTTCGTTAAGAATCAACTCAAAACATGAATAGATCTTTATCTATAAGACTGGAATATTTTTTTTCGGTACATTATTATAAGTTAGTATTACCTACTGTGTATAAATATATAGGTTATGTTAATCTATTATTAGTGTGTAACCTTCACCAAATGTAAAAACGTAGACACATATACACATTTTTTAATATATATTCATGCTGATTTCACTGTTCGTCATATACTGTGCATGTTTATGTTCTCATGGGCTTTTAGCTTATTGGAATTGAAAACCAACCCTGTAAAAAATATAAAAAAAGTTCCCATGAAAAAAATGTTTTGAACTATATATAATTTCATTGTTTCCATGGCAACCTATAGATGATATTATATCATATATTGATCAGTTTGTATGATAAAACAATACAAATGGTAACAAAAACTCTGAGACTCTGGCCTTTACAAGCAATATTCTTATGTTTATAGACATATTTACACATTCATGAATGTTAATGAGAAAATTACAAAATGACAGAACTCTGTTAAAAATATTTTATTTTAAGTTTTAAATCAATTTTTATGTACAAAATAGTTTTAATCTGGTCTCAAAGTTCCTCAGTATTTATGAAGATAGTATTGTGTTTCCCAGAAGGTATAAACATACTCCATATTAGGTATCTTTGGCTAACTTGCCTGAAATAATGGAATGCCAGAACAACATCTCAAGAAGCAAGCTATTACTAAAACGTACAGAAACTTGATTAACTGGTGACTATGTGAGCACTTATTTTCATGGAAGGGGAAATGTATATGAAACATGCTTAACACATGTTACGTTACAATTTCCATGATTTGATATTTTATTACCGTTTTTAGAAATAGCCCAGGAATATATTATTTTCGAGATCTTAAAAACGCTCTAACAAAACAATGTTGTTCCACACTTGTCGAGCAGTGAGCGTTTTTCTGTGACGGCGCTATAAAGTATATTATTACTGTGTTTCTTTTAGTTAAAAATGTAAGAGGAAACTCAAATCAGTGTTATCAGTATAATACTATTACTGATTTGTATAAACTTAAAAGCCTGAATTCTAATATTTTCCCTGATCTTTTGTTTTTGAAGAAATAACCTGAAATAGTCATTACACTTTCTATGTTCTCGTTTCATTTTGAATTAATGTAACTTTCAATTGTTATAAAATACTGTCAATTTCATAATTATTCATTTGATGGTTTCATCACTGTTGTCCAAAATTATAATTTATTTTGTCTATGTCGTTTTGTGTCTATATTAAATATGTACACATCCATGAACACATCTCATCTCTATCTTCCTGAAAGCTACTCAGTACCTTCTGAACGACACAGAGAAGTGCTGAAATCACATTGCCATAGAAATGTTATTTAAAACATGAATCTAAAATAATGGTAAAAGTCATGGAAATTATTAAAAAAACACATAATTTGTGGCACCGCTTTTACAGGAATCACAGATTAAGATGTGATTGGCAATATTTTTACTTAAAAGTAACGTAATATAGCGTATTTGCCCTTTTGTTTGCTAGCTGGTATAAATTATATG
Organism: Mercenaria mercenaria; assembly: GCF_021730395.1. Taxonomy (NCBI): domain Eukaryota; kingdom Metazoa; phylum Mollusca; class Bivalvia; order Venerida; family Veneridae; genus Mercenaria; species Mercenaria mercenaria. Next base: position 44,101,887 of record NC_069376.1, on the reverse strand, counting down.
TTTCTTTGTAACCTACTATTAATAAAAATGGAAAAGAAACTGACATATGGAGATCATACTATCAGGCAAATGAACTACAGCAAAAGACTTTATCAAAGATTATAACATTAGCAACATATCTACTTAGTGACGGCTGTGTTATTTCCATGATTGTTTTCATTTTACTTTTTATGTATGTTATTTAATTGCACTTTGATAGTAAAGAACTTTGTATCAGCTCTTATATTATGTTTCCTGCTATTGTTTGGACTTTTGACAAACAACGGTCCTGATTCAATTGATATTCATACTTCATTTGTTACTTTCATTTGTTAGCGTATCTCATAATTTTCGAGTATATCTGGCAATATTTCAACACTTAGTTAATGTATTCAGTGTCTGTACACTTTGAAATATCAAAAAAAAAAAAAAAAAAAAAAAAAAAAAAAAAAAAATTAGTGAAGTAATATTCTGTTATGCTTTTAAATGTTTCAAAATGACTACAACAGTTTTCTTCATTCGAAAACCATCAAGTGAACGTGCGTTTCTTCTATTTTGTATTGATATACATAAGAAATCTAAGTTTTGACAACATGATGTTTTAAGGTCGATCCACACCTTAGGACCGGAATGTAGAATTTCGACGGAAAAGTATGAAATTTGGTTCAGATATAGATCAAACTCTATATTTTCAGAACGTATGTTTCTCTTTCGATTTTACGTTTGTGCGTTTACGTTAAAAGCGCCACCTGGTGGCACCCGAGTTTTCACGTCACTTGCTCGTTTTTCTGTCATAATTTCAATAATATTTTGGCAATTTCATTATTTTTTCGTTTTCGCATTTAGTTGTCTGTTCCAGTGTATTTGGCAAAATTTAAATGTATTTAGTGCATTATAAGACCGTCATTTTTCTGAAAACAAATTGGCTGACGCCGAAATCGTTATAAAATTTGTACGTGCAAATTTACGTATTTTGTCCTACAACTTTTTTTCCGTGCGGTCAAAGTGTTTCATTTTTTGAAAGCGTCTGTGGTAATGTTTACCCTTTAAAATTATCAAATAAAAAAGGCATGTGTTCTCGTTGGATTTTTTGCTAAAATACGTTGAAAGTCCTAGTTAAATGTCGAAAGGCGCGACGTTTTAAGGACATTATATAACGTCGTTACAGGACAGGCCGCCACAAGACACGACATTACAAGATATTTAGCAAGTCAAGACTGTAACAATAAACGGGGTAACTACGGCTTTAGATAAAACCGTTTATATATGGGTTTTTTTTTTCAACTGTACACCAGTCTATTTTATCACAAATACAGACTTTTCAAACTGATATTATTTTTGATACGCCGACACAGAGCTTTGATGTAGGCCTATTGCGTCATTTATTAACGCGAGTAAATTTCTTCTTTTCTGTTGTTGTTTTTATTCACGGCGGTTGAAAAGGTAAACCCCTGTTTTCCCAAATTTCAATCAAAATTATCATTTATGACTGAAGCAATAAAGTTTTATGTTCAATTTATTATTATGCAAGCACCTATTTAGACATGGAACATAATCACCCTGATACATCATTGGAAGTTTCCGACAATTTATAACAAATTTTATCAAAATTTATGTTCCAGGGAAGATTATCTATAACAAGTTATTTCTATGTTTCTAATCAAGGACATAACTACAATTCACAGTAAACAGTGCTCTATTTAATGTATTTCAACTTTCACATATTAAATACACAAGAAAATGCCTGTAACTGGATATTGTAATTTAGATTATTTCAGCACGGGGCACAGTATGTAAGAGATCAGGTAAAAAAGTAAGCGTATATTATATATTTCAATGGACCAGATTGAGATGAAAAATGTCAAAGAAATATATAAAATAATTATTATGTTTTCTATTATGGCATAAAACTTAACAGCACGTGAGCTTTCTGACGATTTAGTCAGCTCGTGAACTGTCTTTTAATTTCATCCGCCTTTCAAAACTTTTTTAACACGAAAATAAATAGAGTCATAGATGTGAATTATTTTGTACAAAACAATATGTCTTAGCCGCAACTTTGCTGTTACCATACTTTCTCTGTTTTTGTGACGACAATCTGTTTGTATGCATGGCTGTACAATTTGACAGTGTTAAAACAGTAGCACAACTGTTCAGATATAAATGAAAAACATTACCAAGTAGCAAAATTCATATAACCGACCTTGAAGTTTGACCTTGATTCCGATTGGTTAAACGTTTGACTTTACGAAACTGAAACGAAGTATTCATCTTCTGGGCGATGGTAAATTGATACTATAAAATCACCTTTGGTAACAAAAAAAACCGCCCTGCCCACCCAACAGATGATAGGAATGGGATGCGCATAAAAATTTTATGGAAAATCTGTCACACACATTTTTACCCTTGTAGGCGAGAATGCTCATTTCGAACCTAGTACCTGAAAAAATGTTGACGAGCGCATGAGGTGCGGATCAGAAATGTGTCACATGAAATTCAGTTACGCTGTTTTACCCATACTGGCGATCATTCACCATATTTCAACCGATTTTTGTACGAAATGTGGAACCGCGCGTAGATGTACATCAGAATGTGTAACACGAAGAAAGCGTCAAACACTTCTACATTTGCTCATCAAGTTTCAGATCGTTACTCCATGAAATATACAAGTCCATTGTTTATGTAGTTCTCCACACACTCCTTTTCTATGAGGGGCCGTAAATCAGCAAAGCGTCGCAAGATTTAAGCATAGACACCGACGGTCAAATTGACTCCGAAATAACCGTCCCACAACTTCGTTGGGTTTGGGGAGGGGGAGCGGTGCGGTCAAATACTAAACAAAGATCATTTAGATAATGACATCATCTCTGTGAAGAGCTTCAGCACTTTTTTTTCAAAATATAAGCGTTCTTTTAGGTATAAAACAAAACATACAATGATCGAAGTTCTAACGAGCCCATTTTCTGTTCTTTGTCAAGCTGTGTTTTTCGATAATACTGCTTGGGGATGATTATGGGGTCACCGAATTCATTTACGCTACCCCTACCCCCAAAATCATAAGATAGCGAAATTGAGTATTTTACATGTATCTCCTCCTTTTAGGATAAATTCAAAACAGCCTTTAAAACTATGTTACATTAGCGAAATAATTTCTGTGTAGTGTTTAGATTATATTCAATATATGAGAATGCGACAAAATCAACATGCGATTACCCTTTGCGCTGAATTACATTACTCTACTCCTACCCCAGATAAAAAAAGCGTAATTCAATGGATTTTCTGATTCTCGTAATCAAGACAAACTCATTTTTAACGTTTAAGTAGAATTTAATCAAAAGAGGCCTTTAAAACTATTAATGATTTTATTCAACGTTACAAGTGAAATGATTTATCTCGCAAGTAAATAATAATACATGAAAACTCATGTGTTCATGCACATTACATTGTGAACATTTACAAAAAATAATGATAAAAAAACAACAACAAAAAAACGACAGAACATAGTGAAAATCCTTTATTTGAATTATCTCAACCTTTTAATTTTAACAAATACCTGTATAGAATTCCATCACAGGCCGCTTATGCCATAAATATCTTATTAGTTAATATACGTGTCTTCATAATGAAGCAGAATCGAACGACAACCAATCTTCATGGCAGGTAACCTAACCAGTGTTCCTTGATTCTGTATTCTCAACAAATATCTTCACCACATAAATCGGAGGTGGAGGAAGAATTACTTCGGACTAGTGCCTTCTATCAAATTGTCACGCCCTACCCAGGGAACCGAACTCACGATCCATAGATCTGCGCTCCTTCTACTGAGCTAAGCGGATTGGGTAAAAGACGGAATAATGAATACTGAACTTGTAGAAGTAAGGATTTATTGCAAATAGCGTCTGTGTCATAGAATTTCTATGTAATGAAAAATTAACTCTGACCTGTAGAACCAAATTACGCCATCAAATTATGTGAACATATTCGTGAAGCTTCTCGTTTTTTAATAAACTGTGTGGTCACTAAAAATATATACTTCAACCATCTGAGAAATCATTTTATCTGCCACACCGTTTAGAATTATTATTAGAATATTACAGTACTGTAGGAAATTTACTGTTACACTGTATTAACGGAACATACATGTGTATTTAGCACGGTAACGTCATGATTTCTACAGTCTTACGCGCCCCGCTTTTCGGCATTTAACTATGATTTTCAAAGTTTTTAGCAAAAAATCTAACGAGAACACATGCCTTTTTTATTTGTTTATTTTAAAGGGCGGACACAGCAGCAGACTATTTCAAAAAATGAAACACTTTGACCGCACGGAAAAGAAGTTATAGGACAAAATGCGTGAATTTGCACGTACAAATTTTATAACGATTTCGGCGTCAGCCAATTTGTTTTCGGAAAACTGACGGTCTTATAATGCAATAAATACATTTAGATTTCGTCAAATACATTGGAACAGACAACTAAATGCGTAATCGAAGAAAAAATAAAATCGCCAAAATATTATTGAAATTATGACAGAAAAATGAGCAATTGACGTGAAAAATCGGGTGCCACCAGGTGGCGCTTTTAACGTAAACGCACAAACGTAAAATCGAAAAACGAAACATACATTCTGAAAATATAGAGTTTTATCTATATCTGAACCAAATTTCATACTTTTCCGTCGAAATTCTACATTCCGGTTCTCAGGTGTGGATCGACCTTAAGCAGTGCAATTTTACTACGGCGATATTTCCAATATTACACAAGCTTTTATGCATAACTTTCGTTTTCGATAAAACTTCGGCTTGCATTTGCTAAAATTAATATTTTTTATCTTCTATAAATAACTATCAATTGATCAAAACGGCTCCCTCTACTTAACATTGTTCATTACCACCATCATCATCATCATTATCATCGTCATAATTAACTCGTTCATTTATCATCATCAATATTCATCCTTTGTTCATCATCATAACTGAATATTATAATTATATTTTCCCTCATCTCCATTCATCATTATCTATTGTAATCATTCATTGTTATCATCATCATTAACATATATCATCATGAACACTTATTATCATTCCCATTAATCATCATCATTTATCCAGTCGTCAATCTTAAGCACTTATATTCTTTATAATTTTAATCAATATTCTTTCTCATCACTGTTCTTCATCCATCAACTCGTCATTACTCAGCAGCAACAACATCCTTCTCATTATTCATCGTCATCCCATATACATTTTACTTATCATCATTTATCATCACAATATGAGCAACATTTATCATCAATAACAATTTTCTTCATTCATACAATCATCATTCATCATCAGTCTGATTCATTGATTTCTTTCATCACTATCATCATCATCATCATCATCATCACCATCATAAGTCATTGTTATATCCATTCATCATGATCATCTTCATTCATATAATTGCAATTGTTGACTAGAAGGCTTCGCCTTTGTCAATACATCTTTCAGCCTTAGATCATATTTTATGGCTCAATAGTCAATACTTGTATAAGTAAAATACAATTATTCACTATTGAACCATGGAATGTTTTTGTTTTGACACATGAATGAACAATACTGGTGTATATAAACAATAATTTTGTCTCATGCTTAATGATATCCATTAATCTTTTGATATCCAACTGCATGTCAAATTGAAATAACTTTTGTTCTGAATATATAGGTATCATATAAAGTTACAAACTCCCCCTAATAAAGTATGTTACAACCGCAATTTCATTACTAGTAAGAATTTTCCGGACCGGATTTGGAATTTTGGATTAGAGATTTGCGAAATTACTAGAGTGGTTCGGGGATATGCCCTCTCGGAAAATATTTTCCAAATATATATAAATGAATTATCTATCTATCAGTTTAATGAGATATATAAAATGTACTAAGATTCGATTTGAACGGCTTCGTATTAAAGGTTGATGACTACCAGCGGTTTATAACTTCAACTTGCAAACTGAATTTTAACCTAAACATAAAATAATGTTTACATTAAATTGCATTTACCTCGACAATTCTACTAAACATACAAAGCTGTACAAAGAATAAAAGAAATACTAAAATACAAGTAATATTTTAATTACCTTTAGCGAAGTATTCCAATTCAGGAGTGGCTAAAATAAAGGCTGTAGATCCATTTTATGTTAATATACATAGGAGAGAATCGGGGATTCCCGTTTAAAGTCAAGTGTTTTGTACTTTGAATATGCAGGATCTTGCTCGTAAGTTTTAAGTGTTAAGGAAATAGTGTTAAATCTTCTTCCTCATTTTTAAGTATATGTGTTTCGGTTTTGATAAAGAATAAATACTGCATTCTTAATTTTCCTTTTTATCTGTGGTTTAAATTGTTTCGTTTTAAATTAAATCTTAAGAAATGAGGGAGTTAAGCAAAATATGATTTGCAAAACAGAAGAAAAAGAGGTATCAATATACAGTGTAATTTCACCACAACATCCCCAAAACAAACTAACAATAAAAAATCAGTCAAGACATAAGCTATATACGATTACATATAAGCATGTTATTATATCAAAAATATAGGCCCTACCTTAAACAAATTCCAACAGAAACTTTCTTAATTGCCTTACAATCTTTAGACATTGTAGCATTGTAGAAAAAAGTCCTCAAAAAATTCATGTCGGAAACTCAGAAAATGCATCACGTTAAATGGCATCCTTTGCCCCCTGAAAAAGTCCCATTAATTCTTACTTGTACTGTCAAAGAGATAAGCATGCCAGAAAAACAAACACTCTTGTGTGATTTATTACGTTTTCATAATACTTATGCTATTCTTATATTTCTTTAACATATTTTTCAACAATAAATACATTTATCTCAAGTACATTTGATCCAGTGGGGTCAAAATACCCCACCCACTTGCACATACATTGCAAATCGAAGAACAGTTAATAAATTGTCCAGTAAAACTAGCACATCAGTAAAACTAGCACTTCAGTAACAGTTTAAGGTGCTGTATAAAAGACTAAACAAACGTATGCATGTTTACTTGAATAAATAACAAATCACTAGAAAATTAACCACATCATAGCAAAAGGGGCCATATTATATGATATTTCCTTAACAACGGGACGTGTGAAAAATAGTTTTTCACGCATCTTCTTTATCACGTAACAAACAGCAACCGTTGTTAAAAAAACTATTATTGTAATCAAAAAGGAAACCCCTTAGCATTTTATTATTCTTTACTATGCGCTTTAAAATGTATTATTTACAGTGTATGACTGTGATAAAAACGGAAGAGTAGCCCAACAATCTAACCTGCTTAGCCTGTATTATAGAATTATTAGATAAAAAATGTATAAAATTTCTTATCTGAACATTCCATTGTCAAAAATATCTTAATTCGAAAATATGTTTTAACTATAATGAATTACATAAAATAATACAATGCATTTGAATATACTGGCGCTGCCTGTCATATCAGGACAGACGTAGGAGAATGTCAGAATATTATCTACATTCAATTTGTATTTTAATCTCAAAGTTCAAATATTCCTAAATCTACATTTAGTTCTCATTTTCTTTTGATTACAAAAGTTGCAAAGTATCATTCTCTTAAGTAAATACAACAGTATAAGCAAATAATTTTCAAACAGTTCAGCGTACTTAAACAGCACCAACATGTTCAAACTCTTCACTGTCAACCTTCATACTGTTTGAACAACAAATGCCTCTTCATCCTCATATTCCTACAAGAACATCACTACTGTATCACTACTGACTTTACAATTGCATTTAATGATGTTAAGTAACCTTTCTGGTGCAGCCGACAAATGTGTTTTAATTGGAACAAGTTTATCACCAAGTGAACACCAGCCCCATTCCAGAGGATTTATAGTATTGCCAATCCAGGTTTGAACTTGATGGTACACTCTATAGCTATGATACTTCACGACTGCTTCTGTCGTGGGTAAGGTCTGCACCTGAACTACACATGTGCTTGTAGCTTTAGCTATAAATTTTCTGTACCTTTAACTGTTCAGTGGCGTTTCATTTAATCCATTGTACAAACACTTAAACGAATTTTCTCCGGCTTTAACTACGTCTTCAGGGGATGAACAATTATATACAAAAACATGTGCTTGTTGTCTAAAATAAGCATCTGTTGCTATTTTCTGAAACACCGCACCTTTACCAATGCCATATATTCGTGATGTTGTATTACAGCCACTAAAAGCATGAACAAATGGTACATTTGTAATAATCTGCACGTTTCTGAACCTAATGCATATTTTGTCTGTTTTATATCCCATATTCTCTTCCTTTTCATACAATTCTTTGAGTCGGATGTGAAGTACAAGCTGTTGTCTGATTCGTTCGCATGTTAAAGAAGTAAAACGAGTAGATCAGTGTCCTCATTAACAACAATAGTTGGAAAATCTTTCGCTAATTTTACTCCTGTTTTGGCTATCAGAACATCAGCATCACCATCAGCGTTTAAAACACAAGATTGATAAATCTTTGTTTGTTTTCTTTGTTTGACAGAACTGACTCCTTTTTTGTTTTAAATGGTGTTTTCCCATCAAATTTTACTTCTGTTCTAACGACCCCTTGTGTTCTTCGATCATGAGTTACGTCTTTTGTTGACAGACCGTTGCAGTAACCATCAAACACTACATGTGCTTTACCATAGCTTCTCTCGACATAATCTGTATATCTTCAACAAATTGAATCAAACGATGTTCCACATGACCAAGGAATTCTTTGAATTAACGAGCCACCATATAAGACATAATGAACATTTTCATCTGATATAATGTCTTTGACAATTTTGCTATGGTCCCATATAGTCTTGGCCAATAATGGTTTTTGTGGTTCGCGCAAACGTCTAGCAGAATCAAACAGAGATGATGGGTTGCTACAAAGTTAATACTGGAAAATATCTTCCTTGTCATTATGTCATATCAGCAACGGCAATAAGACGCTGGACAAGAAGTTGAGAATCAACATGTATTTCCTCTCCGTCAACTTTCACACTGTTCTTTTTTCCTAACGTTACAGCTTCATTCTTCCTTTTGAATGTATATTCGATAATTCTTTGACCTGTCATCCCCTTTATAATGCCCTAACCAACTACTTCTTTTGCTGTATCTGCATTTACATTTTTATCTGCAATAACTCCTGTTTCAATGTTTCTTAAATCTACTTCTTCTGCAAATGGGTTTCTTTCTTTTAAAAAGTCTATAAATGTTTTTCTGTCCAGTTCGTCTCTTTTAATTCTAGATTCTGCACTTTCCTTATGCTGCTCACTTGTAGTTAATCTTTGCCCTGTAAAATCCTGCATTGCATTATAAATCTCAGCCATTGCTGGGACAGAAAATAACCGATGTGCTCTTTGTGCTTCTGTCTTCCCTCTTCCTCTAGTTAGATCACCGACTGACTTAACACTTCGCATTAAGACCAGCTCTATCGCCAAATCCATTGAAAGACCTCCCCAGTAGCGATCGCTCCTACGTACAACATGAAACCCATTGCAAAATGCGTTATGAAGCATGGGTTGCTATCAGGAAGACTTATCATCTGTTGGAGATACAGATAAGCTGATTTCAGGTACAAGTTGTGACCGGCTGCTGCAAAGAATGGCAGCATTTTCTGCAAGCATTTCAGATGTAGACACCAGTTTCCAGTTCTCTCTGCTTTGATAAATGATTTTAGTATATCTATCATTTCCATATATTGCAACCAAAGCCTAGCAGTTTTATATTTTAAAAGGTCTAACTTTGTTCATAGCTGTCCATCAATTCAAGTATTGTTTTGTTATTGTGCAGAGATTCCGGGGCTCATCTCTTATTCAATACATCATGAGGGATGTCTACTACTTTAGGAATGTCACTGTGTTCTGTGCTTTTTTTCTTTTGGAAAATGTCACTTTGTCCCCTTTCTTCTACCTTGTGAATGTCATTTTGTTCTGTGTGTTCCTTTTTGTGGATGTCACATTGCTCTGTGTCTTCTTTGAGAATGTCACTTCCAGTTTCTGGTTCAATGTTATCATTTGTGTCGTCTTCAGTTTGTATAGAATTATTGTTACTATCCGAAGATTGATCTTTCTGTGCCAGCATCGATTCAAGCAGCAGAACATTTAATGCACCATCTACCAGAAAATGTACTCTGATTGCCCTGTTTATAACTTTACCGTCAAGCATATGTCCAACTGTATTTTCAGCATAAGCAGTTGCAAGAAGTTCTTTCAGGCCAATATTTTCCATTATTCTGCCAATGCACCCTAGAAAGCTCATCTCGGTATGAAATCCACCCAACCGTACCACGACTGATTTAATCCTGCTTTCAATTGGTTCATTTTCTATAATATTGAGTGCCTTCCAGTATAGAGGCTGGTCGAAGGTAAGAACCAGGGCTGTATTCGATTGGTTAGATTGTGACACAACAAAGTGCAGGGTTGAATAGATACAAGACATGTCACTTGCACTCATATCAATCATAGGTATGAACACCAAGGATGACTCTCCGGGATCCTTTCCAGGATGTACCATCTGCATAAATCAGACCAACCTGGTGGCTGAACTCTCAACGGTCGTGCAATTTTAATCAGGAAGTCAAGTTCTCTCAGTGGTTCTTCAATGTCTCCTAAATCAATTAAATGTTTAAATACCATCTCTTCCATTTTGTTACTATTTTGTTTGTAGAAATGAATGTCAATTTTTGCAATATCGGTTACCTCTTCATTTGTTACATTTATACGTGGGATAATTTGATTCATTTCAAGTGTAGGAGTAACAGCTGCAATTATGCCCATCCCATGAAATGTGTTCAGTCCATCCAATGTACAAATGTTATGATCGACATTGTCAGCTATGTATTGCACATCATTAGTTGTGTGAATAGTTGTTCCCTGTGTAACTTCAGCACAAGATTAATATTTCAGAACTTCTTGATAGGAGGAACAGAAACCAAGACTATGTAAAAATTCAAGTAGCATTTTAGAACCAACCAGATGATGGACTTGCACGCCTAAACCTATCTGTAGTGGTGCGATAACACTCCTTGGACAGGCAGCTTGTACAATTGATTGACCTATAGATGCAATCTTCTTTTCTCCTTATTTGTTATCGATGATTTTATTTAGGAATATTTGGAGACCTTCAGGTACATAATCAAGGTTAGATCCAAGTGACATAATTTCGGATGATTTTGGATAAATTTGTTTTGAATACTCGCCAGACTTTATATCACTGAAAATAAGTTTTGCTGCTGTTAGTACGATAGCTTTTTGTTCTGATCACTACCTTGTTTGCCATTTCTATTATAAAAAAGAATGTAAAATGGAATGAGCTGTACTTTTAAGTGTTACAACATCATGTTTTCCATTTAATTAGGATATAATGATAGCATCCCCAAAATGTTCAATCATTCTTTTCTTCATATAAGCTGTACCATATGCTTCATCATCCCAATGCAGCTCTGACATAATTCTCACAAGATCTGACAGTGTTACCTGATCACGTTCATGATTTAAAAAATATTTCATTGTATCAAAGAATGCGTCTTCTATTTCTGTTTTAGTTTGTCTATATTTTATTTCTTGTTTGAAAATTAACAGGAGATTTATATGGCGTAGGAATTTGATAGCCTGTTCTGAAATTAACGCTACAAACTTGATGATATCGAGCTACAGCAGCTGGAAGGTCGTGTACAAATTCAAGCCTACAAAGAACATCCTTTCCCCATTCCTCATTTCTCTGTTTACACACATATTTTATTCCTTGCTTAAATTCTAGAGTTCTAACTGAGAAAACGTCATAACCTCTGTTATGCTTATTTTGTTTTGCGTCAGTACTACAAAACATACATTGACTTTCAAAATCAAATGCTGTTTCACCAGATTTCCGTGTACATTAGACTTTAAATAAATCTGACTTTTCTTTTGATGTTCTAAGCTGGTTTGGGTGACAGAAGACCCTCCTACTCTCAAGGTGTACTATCTGGCCTGGAGAAACACATAGTTGATCGCCTGAAATTGCAAGGAAAACGTATCATTTCGTATATACCTAATTTGACAAGTACTTCTCTAATCTACAGTCTAATATTACCAGTGTTCACGTGGATCAAAGTATGGATTATATTTTAGTTATGCATGAATCATAAATTGACATAATCAAATTATGTATTATTCAATGCAAGTTTTTAATTACACATACAAGGTAAAGATATTTTAAGTTGATAATAACAAATAATTGTTCAATTATAAAACAGGACATGACTGGCTTCATTGTTTTTCAATGTCCTCTGAGAGCTTAAATCATTCAACGCAAAAGAAAAAAAATAGAAAAATATAAAATTGTTTACCTCTCTTCTTGCTAACTGCCATTAAACTCATGCACCCCTTTGTACCAAGCTTGGCAGTAGGACCTTCATCCTTAACTTTACAAATAACACGGGCATGCTGCTCAGCACTGGGAAACAATATGGAGAGCTCTTCAATATATAACAGCGTTCTTCATTAATAAATTTATAATGATGAGAAAAACCAAAATAGAGTCATCTAGTGTACATATTGCATTGATGTAAATATACCTCCGTTGCACTAGTTACCTGGTTTAAAATAAAAACGAAATCATTATTTTTTTTCAAAACTAATAGACAAAAGTTCATGAATGCCGTTCAGATATAACTTATAAAATTCCAAACTAATTATGGTCAGAAAAAGCACAAAAAAGTACAAAAAATGGGTTTACTATGCTATAATTCACTACAAGTTAAGTTTTCAGTGATCCATAATATCTTTTCTTTATCAATTTAATGATAAACAAATAACAATTATATATGTTCGTCAATTTCAGTCAAAAATACACGCATTAGCCTATTTTCAGTTTTCTTCCAGTTTTCAATTTATAACCCAAAAACGCTTCCGTAGATTTATTTTTCGGTTATATTCCTCTTTAGGCAACGTGTGTTTCGAATTTGTTTGACATGAATACTTGTTTTTTCATTACAATTATGATATAAATACATGCGTCTACTGTACCAAAGCTCGTGGGGCCAATACTGGACATAGCAAGGTGCATAAGCCTCTAGTAAACAAATCGCGAAAACATAAAACATTAGACCTAAAATACCTTGCTTATTTTCACCGTTTTTAAAAAGTCATAGTGGCGTAAATGTTGTATTTATTGTTGCAAATAAACATTTATTTACTAATCCAGTGAAAAATATTCGTCTTGGTGGTGAAATAAACGGATGATGTAAGACTTTCACGGTAAAATATGCAGACGCTTTGTTTACGTCAGAACTTGAAATAGAAAAACGAGCGATATGGTGCATGGTAATGGACATCGTCAAAAAATGAACAAAACATAAACTTTCTTTCCGACGTTGTATCTGAAAACCCTGTCACCCAATGTTTGGGGACGTTTTTAGTGTTTTATTTCATATTAAAGAACATATTTATCATAAGAAAGTTTCTGTTGGAATTTGTTTAACGTTGCCATTCAGGGTAACCGGCCTAATAGCGTTGTACAGCTAAGCACAAAATAAGATAAATACCTTTAGAATTTTACAATTATCAAGTAGGTTAATCTACTTTTAATCAAATTGTTGTCCGCATTTTTATTGTTTGTATCCTATAAAGGGGACTTTGAAATTAGAAAAAAGTGGGTGGGGTATATAGAATTTATCAGCAAAATGAGTACAAAGTTTTGGTACATGAAATGGATACTATTTTAACTTTATTTAGGAATGCTCATTAAAATAAAAAATGGAGAAAAAAAACTCAAATAAGAAAGTTATTTTTGAATTACATATGCCTTAGTGTGTACATTCAAAGTCAACAATTAATCCTTTTTTTTGTATGTGAAAATAATAGCACTTTACCTTGTCCAAACATGTATCAATATCCTAGAGATTCTAATTTAAAGAAAAAAGTGAAATAAGTTCAACAAACTTTTGAAAACGTATTTTTTTAAAAGTCTTTAAAATAAGGTATGAACTTTGGTAGAGAGGTCGAATTAATGTGAATATGTGCAAAATAACTTTCAAATCTCTGTCTTATAACTTAATAATATACAGCAGGAATGTCAATTATTAAACCTTTACAAAAATACAATTTTCTCACTTTTATGCCATTTATAACGTGTGCTTGAATTCTCCACCATACTTTTCATAACTCTTTTTCCACAAGTTGTAAATGCAATACCATCACGTAATTAATTGATAATGCAGTTCAAGAAAAACTTTATCTCATAACGTAATAACAAGTATAATGTTGTAATAACAACTACACTTATATTGATGTGAGTAGCAGTCGGTTATAAGTGACTTTATTAATTCATTTTGTATTTGTTTTTGTTGTCAAAAAGTATAACGGAAGTGCCTCACAACTGAAAGTGGAAATGACTTCGATTCGGAAAATAGTCCACTGTAAGTAATTTTTTTTTTGGATAAAGGTCCATAGAAATTAATAATTTCCATATATTGAAGACGCATTTTCTGAATATGATTCAGTATTTAATAAGAAATTATAAACATCGGCAGTTTTTTTTGTAATTATACACGTGCTTACATGTCTCCTGTTGATTATTAGAGTTACCGTACATCCAGCGTAGTAATACTTTTTGAAGTGAATCGCCGAGAAGTCGTGGGAAAATTAAAAACCATGTAAATAAACTAAAATTCACCACTTTTTGCAAGACATAGAGAAGGATTTTATCGATCACACTGGACAGGCATTTTGTACACATTCAATGGAAGAAAATGATAGTATTGATGTAAACACACCAACATCAAAAAGATCAACAGCGTTGAATTTTGACTATGAAAACACTACAATACGAATGACAGAACAAGTACCTGCCAAATCAAAACTTTGGGCACCTGTGTCGTGGGAACGTAAGTTCGTGAATTTTCAATTTTTGAAAAAAATCATAATTTCTACAGGAATAGCTCAAGTGTATCATTTTGTTCGAACAGGTGAAACCTACATGTGCCAAACAGCACTACCATGGTTACCGAATTTGCAATCTACACAGCTTTAACTGTTGACCGCGTTATCTATAATTATACGACCCCTATTTTGCAAAACTTAATGAAACTGTGAAATATTCAATAAGAAAAGTCGGTGCCAATTAAAAAGTGTCAAAACCGTAGCTCCTGGGATATAGTTTTGCACAATAAGCATTCATGATCAAAACAGATATTAAGTTCATCACATTGATCATTTGACCGTGTTTCAAACAAGAACTAGTTTTTGTATTGCAAGGAAAAAAATAAAAATAAATAAACACTATTATACATTTACTGATTTTATGTTGCTAAAATTGTTTGATAAAATATAAATGGTTTAGAATTATTAAAAAAGTTGAATTCGCGTGTGCATCTAATCTGATGGATGTGTTATTTTCTGCCGAGAAACGCGTAATGTGAGTTGGGTAATAATGCATCGGACGCATTCCTAGCAACTGATTTATAATATTTAATAGTTCCAAAATAGTACATGTCACTCAGTAAATCTTAGCATTGTTGTCTGGGGCCGAAAAAACATAAATAACAGCCGCAGCATACTGCGGTTGGCACGTGACGCTACGTCAAACTTCTATTTTTTAATATCTGCTTTTACTTTGACGAGCATGTCGAAAACAAACCACTGGTAATAGTCAGTTTTGTTCCGACGCATACCTATGTTTAATCGTTGATGGAGCAACTACACGAAAGCTGAATGTTATTAATGCCGCATGCACACAACTACGGACCAGATTTGACGGATATGGTGTTTTAGCGACATTCAGTATAATTTGCATTATTGTGGGCGTAATTTGTTCGTTGGGACTTAATTCGTGGTTGAGCTGAACCACGAAACCCACAAAAATTAATCCCCAACGAATAATAATATTTTCACAGTATGCATGAATGATTTTATGAGACTGTCCAAACCGCTCTTTCAACAAACCAATTCTCGAATGTAGTTTGCGTTTGTATGGGCAAATCCTTTACTATGGGCTGCACTGCCTTCAAGCTGCGTCTTCAAATAGCTAAACATCTGAACCTCAGTAAAGTTTGAATTTAAATGAACTATGGATTCACTAGAGTTCAAAACGTTTGCCACTCGAGGCTGTCACCATTGAATACCGGAGGTGACAATTTTCGTAGTCTCTGATAAATAGACGCATTTAAAAAAGATCTAGTCACATTTTGGCTCGCAGCTTGACTTGACCCTGATTCTGTTGGCATCATCGCATTGTTTCCGTCTTCCACTGTGGTCACAGTTCTACACAAGTCCTCGAAATATCTTAGTTTGACTTCAATATTCAAACAACGCTGCTCTGCACTCACCATTTCATCTTCGATCTCCGTCACTTCTGTAGCTTCTCGTTGAGTGATTTGGTGACGTTAAGTTTCTGCAATATCTATTCGATAATCGTGTTGAATTCTGTCCGATTCGCATTTTCCTTCGCCGCTTCGATTGTTTGCTTACTGCCTCGAACTGTCTCTGTAATGTCCTTCTCGGATCGAACGCATCTTCTCTATCTCATGTTTGTTTCGTTATGGCACTACTGTCGGCTGGGTACGGGACCCTCACACGATCTCATAACAAACACTCTTTGTCAACTAGCAACTTGAAAGAACAAGAGGACAATGATGGTCCTGAATCGCTTACCTGTCCCCACATGACCCAGTGTATGACGTCGTTTTTTTTCTATTATTTGACATAGTGACCTAGTTTTTGAGCTCATGTGACCCAGTTTTGAATTTGACCTAGATATCATCAAGATGGAAATTCTGACCAACTTTCATGAAGATCCATTGGAAAAATATGGCCTCTAGAGAGGTCACAAGGTATTTCTATTACTTGACGTAATGACCTAGCTTTTAAAGGCACGTGACCCAGTTTTAAACTTGACCTAAATATCATCAAGGTAAATATTCTGACCAATTTTCATGAAGATGTCATGAAAAATATGGCCTCTAGAGAGGTCACAAGGTTTTTCTATTTTTATTACTACTGACCTAGTTTTTAACCGCACTTGACCCAGTTTCTAAGTTTACCTAGATATTGTCAAGGTGAACATTCAGACTAATTTTCATGAAGATCCATTGAAAAATATGGCCTCTAGAGAGGTCAAAAGGTTTTTCTATTTTTAGACCTACTGACTTAGTATTTGACTGCAGTTACCTCAATTTTAAACTTAACTTAGATATTATCAAGATGAACATTTAAACCAACTTTCATATAGATTCCATGAAAAATATGGCCTGTAGAGAGGTCACAATGTTTTTCTATTATTTGACCTAATGACCTAGTTTTTAAATGCACATGATTCAGTTTTAAACTTGACCTAGATATCATCAAGGTAAATATTCTGATTAATTTTCATGAAGATCCATTTACAAGTATGGCCTTTAGAGGGGTCACAAGGTTTTTCTATTTTTAGACCTACTGACCTAGTTTTTGACCGCAGTTTCAAACTTGACCTAGATATCATCAAGGTGAACATTCAGACCAAATTTCATACAGTTCCTATGAAAAATATGGCCTCTAGAGAGGTCACAAGGTTTTTCTATTATTTGACCTACAGACCTAGTTTTCGAGGCACGTAAATCTGTTTCAAAGTTTTTCTAGATATCATCAAGGTAAACATTCTGACCAAATTTCATGAAGATCCGTTAAAAAGTATGGCCTCTAGATAGGTCGCAAGGTTTTTTCTATTTTTAGACTTACTGACCTAGTTTTGGACCGCACGTAACCCAGTTTCAAACTTGACCTAGATATCATCAAGATGAACATTCTGACAAACTGTCGTAAAGATCCCATGAAAAATGTGACCTTTAGAGTGGGATAAGCAAAAGTTTACGGACGCACGGACGACGGACGACGGACGCCGCGCGATCACAAAAGCTCACCTTGTCACTTTGTAACAGGTGAGCTTAAAACACCTGGATGCACCCGAGATTGAATCACTAGCGAATGTTGGACTATGTTATCACCAGAAGGGCTTACAGTGGTGACGTTCGCGTAACTAAGGCAATGTGCGGAGTTGAGTGCTGGACTGACCACTGCTTAGTCATCTCTAAGCTGGACATTATGTCAAGCCAAAACGCAGACCAAACTGAAAGAGGACTCTACAACAGACAACCTCATCAGTGACTTAAACGAAAAGCTCTCTAACATCCAGTTTGGTGACGCAATTGTCGATGAAGAGTGGGCAGCCCTACGAGACCTGATAATGCTTCATTCTTAAAAACCTTGGGTCCAATTTCAAGAAAACACCAAGATTGGTTTGACGAAAACGACGAACATATCAAGAGCCTCCTGGAAGAGAATCATAGACACCATCTTGCCTACCACTGTGATAAAAAAGAAAGCAGTTTTTTATGTACTGGCGCCGCAAAGTCAAGATCCGGGCTATGCAAGACAAGTGGCTTTGCAATAAGGCTGATGAAATCTAACTGTATGCCGACCAAAATGAAACCAAACGTTCTTATGATGCTCTGAAAGCAATTTACAGACCAACCACTTCTTGCACCTCACCTTTTCTATCTGCTGAAGGTGACGATCTCCCAACAGACCGTTTTCCAAAATACTTGAAAGACGGGCTGATCACTTTGACAAAGTTCGAAATCGCCCTTTATCAATAAATGAAGTATCAATTATCCCTCCTCCCTCAAATCGAAATCAATTCAGAGCTAGATGAACCACCAACAATTTCGGAAACAACAAAGGCCATCAACCAGCTCACATGAGGTAAAGCTCCATGTGCAGATGCCATTCCGGCAGAGATCTACAAAATGGGCGGACCAATGCTAACCTAAAAGCTAACTAAGCTATTCTAATCATTCTGGAATAAACAAGAACTTCCACAAGATTTCAAGGATGCCTCTATTGTGCACCTATACAAACGGAAGGGGGTAGACAAGCATGTGACAACCACAGAGAATTTTTCGCTGCTGTTAATAGCAGACAATATCCTAGCTAGAGTTCTGCTAAACGGCCTCATCAAGCACCTCGAGTATGAGTTACTACCAAAAAAAATCCATGCGGCTTTAGAGCTGGGAGAAGCACAACTAACAGGATATTTGCTGCACACCAATTACAGGAAAAATACCAAGAACAACACTAAAGCCTCTACACCACGTTAGTCGACCTAACAAAGTCAAAAAAGCGTTAATACAACGACTCTACCAAAGTTCTATTAAAATCGTCTAGACATCTGGATTAATTTGAAAAACAAAGAACGGTATCTTTGTTATACAATTTACGATATTAGAAAGGAAATACTATAGGGTAATAGATTTATTGAACATAATAAAAAATGCTTAATATTTCCAACATGGATTAGATCAAAACTAATTTTTGTAAATGATATTATCAATGATAATGGCGAAATAAAGACTAATTTTGTAAGACAGAAATTATTAAATAAAAATAAAAATAATTGGATTGCAGAACTTAATACATTGGTAAATGTTATTCCAAAGAAGTAGAAAAGAAGTTTACGATCTGAAGTTTCGTGTTCAACATACGTAAAAACTGAGCTGAAAACAAAATTTGGAAATGACGATCTTAAGAGTAGTGACAACAAAACAATTTATAACTACCTAGTTTCCAGAAGATATACAAAACCATATATACACGATTATTGGAAACGCCATCTTGAATACGATATCCAATGGAACACATTTTATGATTTCATACACTCTTTACAAGATATTAGAATAAAAGAATTCAAATATAAATTAATAAATAGAATATTTCCATGCAAGGAAATACGATATCACCTGGTCTGTTTAACTTTAACTGTGGTTGTTACACATAAGCTGTCACTTGAATTGTTGTTCTTTAGAAAATATTGTATTGATAGAATAATGTAACGGTATCTGATGGTAATTCACTCTTGCCTGTTTTTCAATGTATTGAAAAATAACAGGGAAACAAGTTTTTGTTTTTGTCTAGTACTGTTTACCAATGTAAAATGATTTTATATAACTGAAGAGTGATTTCTGAATGAATACAGTAGTGTCACCTCATATAGTACAGAGGCCAACTTGTAGGAAAGACATAAGTCTTGTTTGCTTAGGCACACCATGAAATCTGCTGCATTGAAATGTTTTATTTTGCTGAAAGATACCAGTGAAAATTTTAAGGAATAATTTGATGAAAATTGATTATAATTAATTACTCGTCCTGAATAAAATGTAATTAATTTATTATTTGTCCCAGAAACCAAGTAATTAATTGTAATTTAATTGATAAGATAGTTAAAATAATTGTCATTAATTAATTATTTTATATGCTACAGAGATGTCTAAAATCGGACCAACGTTTATCACTAGCCTTATCAATTAACCATTTTCTTAAGTAACACATTCTTGTAAGACCTGTTGGTGGCTGATGAGTCCGATCCGGGCGCGGAAGTATCGACCACTTGTGGGACACTTGTCGTCTGTAGGTACTTCTGCTGAGGTGCTGGCTGACCTGGCTTTGCGGACACAACATTTCTCCTTTGCAGTCTGAAGGCGTGCCTGTTCTGAGCTCATGGACCAGACACTTATGAAATGGTGCTAGTGAAAACGATCAAGAGCGAATGTTTCTCAGTTTTCCAAGTCAATGTTTAGCGCTTGAGGGCAGTTTCAAGGCTGACCTTGAATCTCTTTCTCTGTCCACACACGGCTCTCTTTCCAGATATCAGCTCATCATACAGGATCCTATACACATGTGCAGCCCATCAGACTTGGCTTTTTGGAAGAGGTGTGTGGAACTAGAGTAGCCTCGCTCTTTCCAATACTTCTGTATCAGGAACTTTGTCTGATATTTAAGATCGTTCGAAGGCTTGTTGTATGGAAGTACTGCAGTGTCTGCTGTAGACTGTCCATCTTTCACACGCATACAGGAGATTGATGAGGACTTGCAATTTATAAACTTTCAGCTTGATTGTGAGTGAAATACCTCTTCTTCCTATACATTGGGGCGCAGTATTCCAAAAGCTGCGCTGGTCTTAGAAGTTCTGCTGCTTACTTCATCCTCGAAGTGCACACAACGTGATATGTTCTGCCAAATTATGTGAATTTGTCCACTGCTTGAAGAGTGGTGCCCTTGACCTCAAAAGTGGGTTCCTTGTAGGCTGTACCTGGTGTATGCGAGTGCATTACTTCAGTTTTGTTGGTGTTGATGGTAGACCAAAGTTGTCTCATGCTTCCGTGAACTTGTACATACTATGTTACATCTGCACTTCAGTGTTAGCATTTAGAGCGCAGTCATCGGCGAAGAGTAGGTCACTGATTGTAGTTTGGCTGACTTTGGTTGATGCTCTTAGGCGCCTGGGGTTGTACAATTTGCCGTCGGTTCTGTAGCAGATTTCCACACCAGGTCTTGAGTGGAGGCATCGGTGAGTATTGCCAAAAACATGGTAGAGAACAGTGTGGTGCTAGAACAAAATACTGTTTGACCCCATTGCTGACAGGAAAGTCCTCAGCATTATTCAAAGACACTCCAATTATTATAATAACTGTTTATCAATCGGATGGTCTATTAGGTATTTAAGTGTTATTGTGGATGTTTTTAAATAAATGTGTAAGATAAAATGGAGTTAGAAACATTAAAGAGGTTTAGAGACAACGACACACCAGAGAAAATAATTGAAATTGATGGGAACCAATCTCAACGCTGAAGAAAGAGGAACTTATAGAGTTGGCCAGAAGAATTGAAGTAGATATTTTAGGTATATGCAGATTGGGAAACAATGACACAAAACAAGAGAATTTAGTGCCTTTAGTGCATTATATCATATCAATTGCCAAGGAAGGGACAAAACGCCCTTCAGACCAGGAACAGAGGGGAGGTCAGACAAAAAATAAGAAGGAGCAGGTGGATAGCTCGGTATTTTTATTTTATGCAATATTTGTGAGAGTGTTGTATTATAAAGTATTTTGGTTACATGTAAAATGTTGTTGTAATACTCGTATAGGTTATTTATGTTTAGAAAACTGCGTTGAATAAATTAAACCACATGTGTATTTGTATCACTGTTCTGAATGTTATCTTTGGTTTTGGTATTAAAATATAAGCTTACGGGAATTTGCTACATTCCAGATTAATTTAAAGGCAACTTTGTTGGAGTGTGTACAAGAGATACGTCTTAGGGTTTATGCGTTGCGTTGTTGGGGTAGTTGTACCCTTGGCTGCTAGGGCAAAGTGGTAAAATGATCTTATTATCATATTAGTACAATGAGGGACAAATTAGCGTAACGAGTTTTAAAGAGGTTGATTTAATGGTTAGATTGTTGAATGATTGAGAACATGGATTGTTTCGGAATAAAAGATATTTATTAGATATAAATTTAATGTATACAGGGATCCGACAGAGTGAAAAATGCGGTTCTAAAGCATTTTCAGTACCTCGGGGATGACCTGTTTTTCGATTGATGAAATATTTATTATGATAATGTGTTTCCTTACAATAAGTAATTAGAGTTGTGGAAAGGTAATTTATATAATACAAAAATAGTTGGAACGAAGTGTATGGAAAAGCTTTTAATTGATTATGATATCAAGTTGATTTATAGATAGACTTCCAATAAATAGAAATTTAATAAGTATAGGAATATATGGATGATTTATTTAAAAATTGAGGGCATTAATGCATTTCATTAATTAGAGCATTAAGGAATTAACCGATCATACTAGGGTAAAATGGGATGGTGTTTTTGTTAATAGGCAATGACAGCTGGATTTCAATATTTATTATAAGTGGAGGGAGGAATCGTGGGATGAAAGGAACCATTGTGTGATAAGGGTTTTTTGTTTGCATGATGTAATGTTCTATTTGCATTCTGGAAGGTTGAAAAGATTCCAAACCTTTTGTATATATCATAATTATATAACTGGGACAGTTATTAAGTTATCTAAGCTGGGTGTAAAAGAAAAGTATGACTTAAGACATTAGTCATATATATTCTTTAATATTTAACATACAATATTGATTTTTCAGATGTTTAATACGATTTATGCTATCTACATTTGGCACTAAATATAATGAGGTTTTGGCGGATTGATCAAAAACTTGATTGTTCATTTTATATATCTAATAATAGGATTCTTAATTGCATTCAGAAATCAAAATATATCAATTACTGTGTTACAGTTGAGTTGCTAAGGTCTTAATTTGTTAACATTATAGACGGAGGCATTGAAAGAGAAAATGCGGGAGTTGTAGAAACAACTGGAAGGGAATGGGACGGAATCGTTGAAAGGAGACTTTGACAGGGCTAGGGCCGAGGTAAAATTAGAGGCGTCCAGAAAAGGTATACAGATGACCAAGTGTACTAATTGTCCCATTAAAGGAACTCAGATTTGTGAATTGTGCAAAGCCTACAATGATGATGATTTTTTGTTTTGCAAGATATGTGGTTCAAAGCGATGTGAAAGTCAATCCAACCGCACATTTCTGGAAAAAGAATTAAAACTATTTAAATGATCGAATAAACTATTTAAGTAGTTTAAGTAACTCCTCTAGTTATGTAAAACAGAAATCAAAATTTGAAATTGAATTATCAGATTTTCTCAACCATTTAAATTCGAATAAAACTTTACAGAATGCCACACCTGAGGATATTAGGAAATTCATCATATTTAAAGAACAGTATGGCCGGACTCAATTGCATGACAAATCTTGTTCATTTAGAGGTACTCATTGCAAGCAAAATTGTGAATGTAAAGTGACCATGACCTATAAGTTTGCAGCCGGCCTAATTGGAAAAATCCGGGTTATCGTCCGAGATATAGGGCGCACTGGGCAATGGAGTGAAATTACCAGACATGGTAACCCTATGACCTCCAAAGTTTTCCAGAAACATCTTAGCGCCTTGAAAAAAGAGAATGCAAATTATGATATCTCTGTAAAGAAAAGGCAGTGCCGCTAATACAAACTGGGTTGTTTGTGTCGTTTCCTGTCATTACAAATTTCAGTTGTAAAAGACAGAGTTACTAAATTTATTTTATTGCGAGAGAGAGCTTACTTTTCATTTATAGCTCATTCTGTTGATAGAGCTCATGATTTAGGGTTATTGTCATTGGAGAATAAATTTCATTTACCCGGGGAAGAATGCATATTTGTTTCACAAGTTAAGGGAAAATCATGTGATATTCATAACCCAAATAACTACGTGATCTTAAAATCAAAAGATGTTGATATTTGCCCTATTTCACACGAAGTTATGTGAGTTACGCCTGTGATATTGGAATTGACCTACCTTCAAGGTGGATATTTATTTCGTACAAGACAAAATGTCACCCGTGAAATTATCAATAACCCGGTATCAAGCAGTTTAATGGCAGACCGTTTAAAAATACATTTGTCAGCTATAAATACTGCCAACTTCAGAAAAGCTCGCCGAATGGGCGTTTACATCAGACGCTGGTAGTAAACGACGTAGGTGTCACTCTAGTTATCGGTGAGAGGTTAATTTGATCACGCTTGTAGTTTGCTCCGCCCTAAAGTATTTTTCCATTGATCGTTACGGGTTAGTTACAAAAGCAAAATATCACAGGTATTTATTTCACGATAGCTCTGACTCAGCATAATAAATACATTCATGTGCAGCATATACACTTAAATCTATGTAGATTATAGATTTGAACATTGATGTGTATACATGTATTTATATAGCAACTCTCGACGAAATAAAATAAAACTGCTACCGCAGGTTTTGTATCGAAGGTTTCATGTATTTATTTCAAATTGATGTACATGTATCCATTCTTCGTAAAATGTCCACGGATGTCGGTCATGGAAAATATCGCATACTCGATGTTGGTAATACCTAGTACTAGTCAAAATAATTCGACGTTCAGATTGTTTTATATTTGTGACAGGCAATCTATGCGTCAAACTTTGAAGGACCAAAATAATGGAGTAATCACAGTACACAGTCATGTAAGGTTATTGGTTTTATCGTTTGTGCATATTAGCGTGTCAACGTACGATGATACATAGGTTTAAATCACTAGAAAATTCGTAATGTTGGATATTCTTTGATAATTTTTTTACATAAATCAATGAGGAATTGAATCACCTTTCGATGCATGTAAGTTTTATTTAAATTTATGACCAGTTCGTGAAATAATCGGCATTTAAACTTATAACATGTAAAGCGCCGTCAGCGATGAAAATTTCATCGGAAATTGTTCAATTATTTTGGTCTTTCGAGTGGGGATATTGCCCATATGAAAAACGTTTCTCAGTATTTTCTAGGATCGCTTCAAATCAGATGGACTATATCTAGTATGTGTAGTGCCTTTCTGTTTTAAAAGGCACATAGTTCTGTCGCGGCTTGTTGCAAATAATAGAACATTTGGCTCTTGTTACACAGAGAATGGAAATCTATGACCATGGACACGATTTTGTATTAAAAAGTTTATTGCACAGGCGCCACTCGATGCATTGCTATTTTAACTGAATATGCTTTCAGGTTACTACAATACAATAGCACTAAGTCTTGTTCAGTAAGTCATTTCTTCTGCACATGTGTATCGGACCACAACGCACGCTTAGTGCGGCCGGGTAAATCGCGTGCGGTCTTAGCACTTTTTATTTTAGACTGCTTCAAAAGCTGCTAAATGTTGCAGATAAACACGCAGCCAATTTTCATTAAACATATACGCATTTTCTTTCCTACGCGGTATGAATTTATGTAACAATTGTCGGTAAAAAATAGAAGTGATGCGATCATTATAACTATACGTCCATCTGAGTCTGATTACTACTTCCAGTCTTCCATTTCTACCGATATTTTCTCTCAAACTGTAGAATACCAAACCAAAGAATTAACATCGATAAGAAAAGATTCAATATGAAAAGATATACTTTATTTCATAGAAATCCGTCAAATAATTACTGCATACTGAAGACATGTGGTATGCAATGTCATGAAAACTTTAGTCAAACGAAAAAAAAAAGAGTAGAGATAAAAATAATCTGTTAGTCGAACCCGTCGACATAAATTAATTTGGGAGTTCTATGTCGACTTCAGTCTGGCATTACTGCAACTACGTACCCATGTGGTTTCTAGATTCCGGATTAAAGCAACTAACCATCCATCGTGTGATCGGCCGTGTAGTCGAGTGGTTAGTCGCTGACTTGAAATCTCTGTAACCTGTGGGGGGATGGGTTCGAGCCTTGCTACCGGCCATATCTCTATGTGAGAACGCTTGGCAGATTCTTACGGAGGACGGGGGTCTTGTACTGGTTCTTCCCAGGAGCGATGGTTAGGTAAACTGCCCACCCGACATACAGGAAGAACTGTTGAAAACGGACGTTAAACCCAAGAAAAAAATCCGTCGTGAGCAAGTTTCTTGGTTAGGAAACTTACTTAGTCATGAATCCCGAATCAAGTTTTAATTCCCTATTATATAAAGTTAAATGAAGGAGTTCAGCACTTATTTTTGTTTGGGTTTAACGTTGCATCGACACATTTATAGGTCATAATTATGGCGGCTTTCCAGCTTTGATGGTGGAGGAAGACCCAAGGCGCTCCACCATGCATTATTTCGTCACGAGTGGATACCCGGGTAGAACCACCGACTTTCCGTTCGTAAGCCAGCTGGATGGCTTTCTCACATGAAGAACTGAACGCCCTGTGTGAGACTCAAACCCACTTCGATAAGGGGGATGTGATTTGAAGTTGGCGGCCTTAACCACTCGACGAGTCTAGCACTCAAGGCGTTTGATTTCATGTACAACGGCTACAGGACCGAAATTTGAATCGATGATTAGGTGTAAATACACGTTCAATGTACGAAAAGAAATGATTCCAGTTGATTCTCAAACACATAAAACTTTATTACCTTTACAACTTGAGTTACGTATATCAAATATTGTATTTTCAACATGAAAAGTCCCTGACCTAGCGACAAAAATACACATGTGACAGGACATGTGTAATATTTTACATGTATAAACACATCTTTTGATCTTAAACTTATATGCACCCACTGACAAAATTTGCATTTTGTAGTGAGTGATTTTATCAATTTGTCACACAAGGAATCATTTAAAGAAAAAAAATCATACGTGAAATAAATTGAGATAATGCGACGTTAATAAACAGCTGTCAAATGGGACAGTTTTACGCACATAATGTAAACGGGCCGAGTGGTTGATGTCTATTCTGTAAAAAATGTTTGACTTGAAACTGATTCTGAGACACGGTTAAAACTGCAATATCATCAGTTTATAAAAACCGTAAACACATTGCATGACTGACTTCAGTTTATGTGTTGTTTAGACAATTAACGGGAAAAACCCACAGAATTTTAAATGTACATAACTTGTCTCGCGTCTTGGGCGGAGTTTATGTAAATGACTGATACAAGGTTAGCCACTCACGATAAGAAAATCGATATCAGTCTGTCACTCCATGTGTATGGTGCAAACACTGAATCGGCGCACTATTCTGAAATTGGCAGTATGTACCAGGGGGAGTCTGCTCATTCTCCTCGCAGAGGAAGCAGTATTATCTTGTTAATGATAGGAGGTTTAAATAAGGGTGATATAAACTAGCATGTAGGTTGGAGGCCGTCAGACATGTTACAACATTATGCAAATGTGGGAAAATTAATGGCGCCAGGTGGTGTGGCAGCGAAATTATCTGATGCAGCCGATCGTAAGAATGGACAATCCTACTTGGAAACAATGTCGTTGGAGTTTGCTCCTTTAAACAATTTAAAAAAAAACAACTCTGATCCCAGGCTAGATGCAGATACTTCTTTTTAGTATGCTGCTTACTTCATATTTGAGTATAATATGCAGAGTTAATGCATACCTAAATAAATAAAGATAATTTATCTTATGCAATTAGATATGTAATAATGACATACGTGTTTTGTTGTTGGTGAGTTTTGGATAAGGTTAGATGTTCGAAGTAAATCAATATTTGGTCTTTTTTATAATGGTTTATGCAAATTGTTTATACATGGAATGAAAGTCGTAGTTTTTCTTGTATCCATGTCTTATATATGGGGGATAAGAGACGATAGCTGTTGATAATATACTGTCAACAGTGATCTCTCTTGACACGATATATAAGATATAGTGTGAAAGTAAGTGACCAGTCTGAAATAATAAATAAATAAATAAATAAATAAATAAGTAAATAAATAAGATGATACAAGATGAGAGAAATATGCGGCATAAAAGCTACGGTATGCTAGCTATTAGTGCAAGACATCTAATATAGGTGAAAGATTAATGATTCTTGGTTTAATGCGGTGAAATAAATGTAAAATAAAGTATCAAAGTATTTGGCTGATGATTGTTAAGGTTATAAGGTTATTTACAAAAAAATCAGAATTCAAGGGAATATCCAGTATCGATAGCTCTTTGTCCCCCAATTTGTTTTGTACCTAAAGGGAAATTCATTCGTAGTTTTTCTTGTATCCATGTCTTATATATGGGGGATAAGAGACGATAGCTGTTGATAATATAGTGAGTAAAAGTACAACTCATGTTGTCCATAGAGGGGCATTGAACTGTTTTGTAAGATATATCGATCAATAACACTTCGAAAACAGGCTTCCTTCCTTCGTGTTAGCTGAGAGGGAAAATCCTTTGTACATAGAGGATATTTGTATGTTTGCAATGTGATATCGAAATATATCTGTTGGTTATTAGGTCCGTGAAATCAACATGACGCCATTTTATTTTTAGAAAACAAAAAACTGCATTTAAAAATTGTGTTAACAACATACAAAATTCGCGCATAACAGACAAGTAAGCAAATTTAAAACTTTTCAGATCAATGCCGTCGGTGCGTTGAATAACCGCTTGCATTGTTGACCAAAACACACGCTAAAGGTCAGAATAAAAAAAAACACGAAAAACGTATCAACAGCTGAGGAAAATCTGAAAGACAAAATCAAGCTGAGGACATAAATATCATCATGGATTCAGCTGGCTTGGAACGATACTTCGACCAAAATGATGGCATATCACGTAAGTTTGAGTTGATGTCTTATGATGATTAACTAATACAGAACCAACTTAATGTGCTGTCGCCAGTAAATATCTACCATAGGATAGTGAACCAATAAAATGCAGAGGAAGCAAACGTCTTTTTCAACAATTTTTCAGTCATATAAACGACGGTGTCTACTTGTAGCAGTGAGCACAATGCCCAGCTTTACAGTGCTGCCTCACTGGAATTTCACGCCGTAGACACGTGGTATGATACCCCACCCTGTCACATAATACTGACACCGGGCTGAACAGTCCTTGCAGTATCCTCTTAATGCTGAGCGCCAAGCGAGGAAGCTACTAGTACCATTTTTGTTACGTCTTTGGTATGACGCAGCCAGGGATCGAACCCACGACCTCCCGCACTCGAAGCATACGCTCTACCACTAGGCTACCGAGGCGCTTCTAGACTATAGAAAGCGCTTCTAGACTATAGAAATATGGATGGCGGGGCCAAGGAACCAAAGTAACATTTCTAGAGCATCTATTATTTCTTTTTCAAACTTGATTAAAGCTAACTTGTTCTATAGATGATTGTCTAGCTGTACATGGCTCGAGTATTAGGATAAAATCAACAAAGGGAGTTAATTAAGGAATATATTTCAAGGGAGATAATTTAATGTGGAAAAAAAAACGAAATTCGGCACTGTAAGTGATATAGAGAATTATCTCACTGATATTTTTCAGTATTTCACCAGTTAGCATAAAATAAACTGTTTTATCAATGTCAGTATCTCATTTATGTTTTAACAAATGTCAAATCCACGGCAAAGTGGCTGAGAACTGGCATAAACTTAGTCATGGTCAGCTTTTATCGAGAATTTTCAAGAATTATCTCCCTTAATTATTGACTGTGTTAAACTTGACTTGCCTCCCTTACATTAAAGTCGTTTCATTCATGACACAAGTCAATAATTCCTTGTCATAGATTTTGCATTGAAATTAAGCTCGCATGTTACTCCATAGAAAGCAACAAATCAGGTAGCCAGTCTTTGATATAAGTCATGTTATTCTATAGATTCATACAGAAATATTATTCTTGTAAAGATATAAAACATTTCTGTAAAAAACAACATTATGTTAGCTTATGATATTGCAAAATTCATGTTGTCATGTAATAGAAAATGAAAACATTTAAATAAATTTCTTTTTCTCTTTTGAAACTTTGAATCCCGTTAAACATTGAAGTCCGCGAATTGTTTTCCAAAAACAAACATGTATAATAGTTTTCCTCGAGAAAAACGAAACTTGTGTGAAGATACATGCATTCCCATTTTGTTTGAATGTTCTTGTCCATATAACGGTATTTTTGTTCAACTTTTGTTTAACTTTCATGCCTAGAAGTTTATTCTTTAAAACATGATGAAGTAAAGTAATAAACTAAGCAATATTGTATTTGACAGGCAATGGCAAAAACGAACGTGCAATTTAACAAACATAAAAACATGCATGTTAGTAACTCACGCACACACATGTTTTATTAACTGGCCTTGATCCTAGGTTTTCCATAGAAATGAAGGAAAGAAAGAATATTTCTAATTATTTTAATACTCGAAAGAATTACAAATAAACACTGCTTTATAACTTTTAATTACTACACGGTAATATTTCATATTACAATGTTAATATCTTAATATATCATATACCAGACAAATAAAACATTTACTAAATGAATAAAATGTTGGGTATTGTATTGGCCGCTCACAAACATATACTTGACAAGGTATCTCGCCAAGTATGTGATAACGTAACCGGAAGGAGACCAGGCGCGTCTTGCAAATATCTGCAAACTATTTACACAAACTCTGCACTGTCACATATAACTTACACTCTCATAAAGTGGTAGCAATACTGCTTAATTTCAACATAACGTAACTCTGTACTGTCGGACATAGCGAGGTAGCAATACTTGACTAGCTTTAACATAATGTGGCAGTGCACGGCAACTTCGGAGCCAGTACTAGTCACGGTATGATAGTTATATATACCAGACACGACCAGGTATCCGGGAATGACGGGTCAACACATAACAAAACCACTGCGTGAAGGAAAACAGTAAGTTGCATGCTAGAGGGTTGATAACGCAATACAAAGCAATACGCAATACAAAGCAATACGCAATACAAAACTAGATTTCGCCAGGTTCTATGGGCAAAACCTATTCAACCCTAGCCACATAACATCATAAGAGTAACCACATAAGAGTAACACACGCCGACAATACAGTGCTTGTAACTTCTCGCCAGATAATAGATGTATTAAACTTATGAAACAATATTTATTTCCATTATAATTATCAGTTTATTGTAAACTAATGTAAGCAGACACGCCAGATCACCTTCCGGTTTATAGAATTTTCCGCCACAATAAATTGAAACAATTTATCCCCCAAAATTCTATTTAGTTAAATGTGCATTCTATATACGAGGTTTTAACATGGAAGCTTCAGTTTTTATGTTTACTATTTGTTTTACTTATACTAATTTCCTAATTGAATCCCTTAAGTAATCTATGTAGAATTCTAGTCCGACGAGATTTAAATGAACGCCGTCGTTTCTAAAAAAAGCTGTTTCTGCGTCAATATCGGGGCTGATGACGTCACTTCTCCCGGCCTCGGTTACTATTCTCCGCGCAATGCGGTTAAGGCGTTTCCTTTTCTTTTCAATTGGCTTTTTCCCGCCTAATGCCCCTTGCCAATTTTGCCTCTGCAGTATATCTACCAAGACTATTGTCTCTGGGAATGCTTCCCGTAAATAATTGATCTCAATCTCAATGATTCTTCTTAACTCGCATATATTTTCATAAACTAGATCATTTCCGCCTAAATTGATATACACTATTTAAGGTGGGGATGAAAGTATGACCTGTGTTTCAACTGCATGTCTGAAACCTCTCCAACGAAGACCTCTGACAGCCCACCAAGCAATTGATATGTGTGGTATACCAAGATTTGGCTTCCTGGTCGCCTTTGCGTGTTCGCCGGCCCAGAACGGGATCGAGTCGCCCACAACCCAGACATCTGAATATATTTTTTTTTCGGAGATAAAATCGAATTAATGAAAAACATTACGTTTGGGAATGTAAATTACTACTGATGTGAAAACAAAGTTTATTGTGTTGTACCCTATAAGACCTGCAGGCTAATACTATGTCCGAACATAGAGATTAACGCAACTGGATGTCCATCAGCCAAGTTTCATTATGATTTCCGACGGGTATCCATCAGAAGCTAGATCAGTGGTTCTACCTATCCTAAAACTGTGTGTTTTGTACTGTGCACTTAAGGACGCTCGCTACAGTTTCGTAATTTTTTCTCAATAATAGATTTTGATGAAATGTTTTGTATTAAAAGATCGTGTTATGATGTATTGAAAAATGATATAAAATTACTTGGTCACCAGCTTTGCACCTAGATATGGCGCTATTTTAAACATTTTTCAAAATTTCTGTAATCCTAAAATATATTTCAGTAAAGTACAATAATCAGTATAAATTTGATTATCTAAGCATTTTTATAACGGAAAACAATATATCTATTTGAAACATGCTCAGAGAAATCAAAAGAACATGATTTTGTAAAGAAAGGAATACTTGTTCAGCAGACCCAAGGGCTATTTTTGCATTTTTTTTGTCAATTTAAAGTTGGTACTTCTGCTATTTTATCGAGTTTCACATAATAGAATTTAATCAAACTCTGCACATACCTTTGATTATATCTACCTAATCTGAAACAAAAAGAAAATTGATAGGTTACCATATTGGATTTCGCTTAAATCAAATTACAACGAGGTGGGGTGTGGCGGACATTCATACAACGCAGGTTGGTACGAAATACTCATTCAGTGTTTGAGCAAATGACTTAGAAATATACATATAAAATTATCAAACGGCAGATTTCTTAATAAGCGGATTTTAAGATGTTTCTGAAGCATTTTGATGGCATAGAACGATGAAAGTTTCCGCCCTTTTTTTTAACAAAACCTATAGTTTACGAATGTACGGTACGGGTACGGTACGGGATTAGAAACAGCTGTGACTCAATGCAGAGTATGAGCGCTGGTATAAATAACAGACTCCAGTATATGTCGGATTGAAGCAATTTGAACTAAAAGTATTTTAAATGTATATATTTTGTAACCATGATGATACTTACCCTTACCTTTAGTCAGTATATTATACATTTTGTACATTAAATGCATGCGAACATACAATCATTTGCGAATTTTTGCCGTACGCGACATTAGATAATCACTTCCGGGCATGCGCAGAAGACCGCACCAAGTCTGCAGTGAGCTACATCGAAACCAGATTGGCACGGTGTTGGGGTAAATATCGACCCATCCGGAAAAAACTGTAGCGAGTGCCTTTAAAAAGCCGGTTTTACTGATGACTTTTGCTAAGACTGCAGAGAATTGAGTCCTAGTTGTAACATACCCATCCCGATGACAAAAAAGTGGAGGTTGAACGCTTGGTCTCAAAGACAGAAATTCCTTTATTGCTTTGACTGGGCAAAAATTGTCAGTTTGTCTTGCCAACTTTAAGTATACCGGTTACCCCTTTGATTTGTTTTATAACGGTGTAATCGAATGATTAAACAATCATCTTTCGTAACATATAAATCTTTGCGCTGTAAGGCAATTTCTGACTGGTGTTTGTTTACATTAACAAGTTCACTGACCCGAAACAAACCGAAATACGCTAAAGTAAAAAGTGCATGAAATAGCTTTACTTCATAGTTGTCATAACATACTTCCGAGAGTGACCTACAAACTCGGTGAGAGTCCTTTCTCAAAGCAATAAGCTATAAAAAGCGTAAGTTGTTGGACAGGAATAGGTAGTTGATTTTTTAACCCATAAATAGACCGAAAGCTCATGAAAGCATTTATAGCTGTGTTATATGTTGACCTGGAGTTATATGCAATTCCTGATCGAATGAGCTGTCCAGCTCGACGTCGAAGACTTTTCATAGGAAGTGTGGAACGGGACATGGATCTTGATCCGCGTCTGGGACTATTTTTCTGAATCTGTTCAACTGAAAACGAGACAGTGCATCACAGATTTCGTTTTTACGGCCAGGTACATAACAGGCTTTAATTAAGATATCTAGTTTTAAGCATCGTAGCGTCAATACTCTGACCAGGCACATCACTGCTTCTGATTTTGAAGTTAATTTGTTCAAAAGTTGTACTACTGCCTGATTATCACAATTGAATTTTATCTTTTTATTGGACAAATCTGTGCCCCAAATATACAGTGCCGCTAAGATTGGAAACAGTTCTAAAACTGTTATATCTGCCGTAATACCCGAATCGTGCCATGCTTCAGGCCATTTAGCGTGGGACCAGTGACCTTGAAAATATATGACGAACCCTAAGTTTTCACCAGCAGCGCTATCTGAAAACAGTTGGACATCTGCATTCGATACCCAAAAGCGGTCATGAACTACAGAAATTCCGTTAAAATTCTGCAAGAAAATCAACCACATGAACAGATCTAAGCATAGTTCTTTTTTTATCCTTATATGATGATATGGTTTCGTTATTCCACAGGTCGCGTTTATCAAACGACGGATGAAAGGTCTACCCATAGTGATTGCGCGGCAACAAAAAATCAGAGAACCTATAAGTGATTGTATTTTCTTTAGTGTTGTTTTTGGATGTAGCAAAATTTCTTTAATTTTTTGTATTAGTTCTTGGATTTTTGAAGCTGGGATACGAACGAGCATTTGGTTTGAGTCTAACTCCAGCCCAAGAAAAACTAAGACCTCAGTCGGGCCTTCCGTTTTTTCCTCCGCTAACGGCACACCTAATTCTATCATGGTATCTCTAAACGTTTGAAGTGCAGCCGTACATGATACGTTTGATTTGTCTCCGCCCAAACAATCGTCTAAATAATGTAATAGTCCTGGGCCACCTGATTTGAGTTTCGATTTGACACAAAATTCAAGAAATCTTGCAAATCTTTCAAAAGTGATACAACTGATTGAGGCACCGAAAGGAAGCGCTTTATCAAAATAATATTTTTCTTCAAAACGAAAGCCTAATAATTCAAAATCAGTCGGTTTTATAGGTATTAGCCTATATGCACTTTTTATATCAGTTTTGAATAATTTGCAATTACGTCCCAAATCCTGTCACCGCTTCGTCAAAGTGTGTGTATTGTACAGAACACAAAGTAGGGTCTATGTAATCGTTCACCGAATCTTCTGACGGATATGATAAGTGATGTATCATTCGATATTCTCCAGGTGTTTTCTTTGGCACTAATCCTATGGGAGAAATGATTAAATTAGGTAACGGCCTTTCTTTGAATGGGCCAGCCATCCTACCTGCTTTAATTTCTTTTTGTATTTGTAGTTTTATGATATCGGGATTTAACAAAGTTGAACGCGAATTGTTTGAGTCCCGTGCGATACGTGGACCTGTATACTGTAACGAAAAAACATTCATAAATCCATCTAATAGGAAATCTGCTTCGGTGACGTCATAGTTTTTTTAAATGCTTTTTAAGGGCTGTTACATTTACTGGCGTTTGGGCCAAATTATCAACGTCCAAATTACTCTGTTCGGCGGAAGTGCTAGGTTTTGAAGAACTGTTAATTTTTTCTTGGACCTCCGTAACTGCCTCGTTTAACAAAGGGTCTGCCGCGAAAAAGATTTCGCTGTGTTGGGCGAGACTGCCCACCCAGTGAGTAACCATACTGGTTCATTACAGATGAACCTTGTTTAGAGCATGTGACGTCTTGATGGGGCCCCGAACATTTTGAGCATACATGAAGAAATTTGCAATTTTGCCAAGTACAGTTGCCTCTGTTAAAGTCTTGACACGTGTACCGACCTACTTATGATGTATTGTTATGAGTGGGTTGCAGTTGCATGCAGCGCCACCACAAGTCATTATTGATTTTTGACCAAGGGGCTGGGGAAATTGCTTGGCGAAGGCGAAATTGTTCATCATACGTTCTCTATGAAAAACCGCCTTGGCGTAAGGCACATTCTCTAATGTTAAACATGTAGTGTAACATTTCGTACACTTTATCTGCATGCGTAGCTAAGTAAATGGATGTATAGATTATGAACGCGTTCGTCCATTTCTCTATGTTTGTAATTTTTCTTTACATTCTTTGTTTGTTGATTCGATATGACCTTCAGAATTTAAACGAAAAACGCTACCTGAACAAAATTCTGATAATTCTACTGCCCCTTTGAGCAGTAACGCTAGGTTGACGTATTCCCCTTTGCATATTTTTTGTTTTAAAGAAGCAGGGACATGGGCAGCTAGATCGTCGTCTGCTAAAAGAACTATGGGCAAAATAGAATTTTCGGACTGAAAATTAAGTGGCCCGTTACATTGGTTACCTAAGGCTTGTGGGCCGGTAGAATTTGCGCCGCCACACCCTTGTAAAGAATTAGTTACATTCGAATCAGCATTGCACGTAGGAGGAATAATTTGTGAGTTTCTAATAATTTGTTCAAAATCAGTTATATTGCACTCACCGGCTTCTGTTTGTAGCAGCCTCTCGTCTACAGCGTCCTCGAGGTCAGCCGCAGGCCTTTTCTGTCCTCTGGTGCCCCTGACATCTCCCTGATCTTGGTCATTCTCCTCGTCTCTGGCAGCGTTCCTTCTCAAATTACGCCGAACATTTGGCGCATGTTGTTCTTCCTCCTGTTCGACGTCTCTCTCCTGTCTCGGTAATACACGTCTAGCCTGTGCCTGTCTCCGGCGACCGCGTGGCATTTTAATGTTTCTTTATAGCGTAACCTTGAAAACCTTGGTAAGTTTTCTCTTGACACAACCATGTAGCAATGCAAAGTGAATGAAGAGCACGGGTTTAGCGGTATTTATAGCACAATACCTGATCATGCGTATTAGCTTGAAACCGGTTTAAAAACGTCGGTACCCAGAAGATAAAGAAAAGCTATGGAACCAGTTATAAATCTATATTGTTTTGCCTAGCAACCAATAACGTGATTTCTCGAAAATAAATAAAATTATTTTTATTCAAAATAAATTACATTATGAATCAAGTTTCTGATTTTTCTTATCAGCATTGTGTATGTGTATCAATGAGATCCGAATTCATATTTTTTTTTTTTTTTTTTTTTTAAAGCTCTGATTCACCCTGACTACTTATTTATAGTGTCTAAGTTACTTAGTCTTGTATAATCAATTATATACATAAATGAATTATGCCATTCAGATATATATTTGTACATACTTCTGCCATGAAATCAAATTTATCCGTCTTTAGCTGTAAAGGTGGCTACATTGCATGCTTTCCCCAGACAAAACCGTGACAAAAGCGATACTCATACCTAGCAAACACATGGAAAGCAAGCTATTATAAATGTTTTTTTTTTTAATTTCACCCTTTCTTTGCACAGCGTGGAAACCATGCTGTGCCTTTTGTTTAAATAAATGTACAGCATTCTCCCCCCTCTTGCCAGCTTTCACTAAGCGCCTAACTTGCAAATTACACTATTTCATAAGAAAATTATTCTTTGACGCGGTTTTTCTCCTGTCGTCGAATGTTATTCCAAAAATATTTAGCTTTCAGTCAGAAATAATGTAATTTATGTTGATTCGTATTGTTCCCATAAACAGTTTGGTGAAAAATCAAAGCTTTGTTCTATTCTGTTCTGTTAATTTCTTTTCTATTTTTTGACTAATGAGACAATTATGATCGTTGTTATTTCAAAAGACTATATTGAATCGTACGTCAGTTGTTGGTATTATGCAGTTCCGTAAATTAACACCGTTTAAATTACATCAGAACTTTAAGAAATCCACAAGTTTTTTTTATTTCTTGACACATGTTGAAGTAAAATGAAAGCAAGAAGCCTTTACCCTTTAACACTTATAATTATACTTCTGTATTGTTTATATATCCAAGAATACCTATATATGTGATAATAAATTGTCATTCTTTGGAAAATATAATTTATTTGCCTCTAAAGTTAAGAAATTGAAAAGTTTAGTGTTTTTCACTACATGTTCGATGCGATGTAGTCCACGGCCATTCGTAATTTCGCTCGAAAGTAGTTGAGAAATATAGCCACATAATCTTATGGCGATGAATCTGAAATAAGATTATTTCCAAATGTTACAAGAAATATAACATACAATAAGGGAAAATACGTTATTAATATCTGGTTTTAATCAGTACCTAGAAGGAAAGGATTTTGTCGAAAATGCAAATCAACGTCCGCACAAGTAATTGTCTATGCTGTTATTATTAGAACATGTGCATGTGTTTGCAATTTTATTTAAACAAGATTTAAGTACGATCAAGAAGACTATGCCGGTGGAAATTTAACAGATATTTTCTTAAAGTTAGATTCATAATAGTCGACTCAATTACTGAGAATTACTGGTTAAACATATGCATTTAAACTTGACATCAACACTGAAAGCGTTTTACTTTCTTCAACTTCAGCTCCGCGATAAAAAAAGTATCTATAAACAATATTATTTATTTATTTAAACGTTTATTTTGGGCTTTCCGTAATTATGTTTAGCTAATTGCAGGAGGAGGGGCATCAGGGGCAGGGGATAATCATTTCATTTTTTTCTTTCATCATTCTTTCTCTGAAACTAAAAATATTTCTCAACAGATCCGATTTGTGATAAACTCTGATTCATGTTAATGCAACGCATATTTGAACCGTAAAACTCTGCAGCAATGCATGTATAGTTTAGAACATGATAAATACCTGAACGAAGTAAAGCCAATGGACAGAAAGCTTAAAACGTAAAATAAAGGATCGTAGTGCGGCAAAGCCTTGGAACGGTCAGTTGCAAAAAATGCTGGTGCGCTTAAACAGTAGTTTGGCAAAAATATTCACACTCTATATCTCCACCATATTCCAATGTTATAGAACATTATACGTAAACTTAATGCCCCGACTGCTGAGTGTCTTATTCACGCAAGGGAAACTGAGGACACGCTATTAATTAAAACACAAAAATGATCGAGTAAATATCTACATTAAATATGTAAATAGCCTCTGGTCCTTTAGTATTATGAAGTTCGTTAAATATCATTATAATATAATTTATCTTAAGCTGGTGCTAAAGGGCATGAGCTTTTTTTTTCACCTTTCTAAACCTCTCAGGAACAAATTTAGTCAAACCAAGTCTTTTATTATCTTGATTATTTGCGTTCTATACTTTCAATGGATCTTCTTAAAGCGTTTAACAAATCATTTGCTCATGTTCTCACTGCCGTTACAGAAAGCAGAATACCAGCAGAACATTATTAAGGATCCGACAAATCAGGAAATTAAAAATATATCAAAGCAGCTCAGTCCTAATAGCCTTTAAGAACCACCAGTCATGGCGTGGTCCACCTCTTTCGTTGGTCACGATCAAAGAGGAAAGTGTAGCATCCAGCTGACAAATGAATGAACACCGAATACGCAACACATCTCCAAATAATACATTATTTTTCTTATTTTATTTATAGTAAAAACATCTTGGGAGGTTTGTTTAGATGTGGATTTTAAACAAATAACGGAAAAAAAATGACCAAAGCTATCCTGTACACCGTAAATCAGCGCATATGTAAACAATGGCATAGAGAGAAAAAGCCCATGAATTTCTATTAAAAGCTGAATGTTTCGAAAATACATTTTTGTAATGGCTGTTTTCTGTCTGATATACAGAAAAACTCTACTAATTTAAAATTGCATTTCATTAAATTGGAATGCAGGAAAAATTAGTTACAGTAGCTATCCACTTTACCCTAAAGCAATGTACAGTTTTGCACACCGATCTTAAAAACTGACTTTCAGTGACCATAAATGTGACCTACTGACCTACTTTCTTAATATTTTAGCATCAGTTTGACATTGAAACATGTAGCTCATATTACTCAGGTGAGCGATCCAGGGTCATCATTACCCTGTTGTTTTCAAATGCTTCTGCATGGCTCCTAATAGTGGTCACTACGGCTAAACTAGACAAGCATAAATGGTCTTCTTGAGCCAGTTGATGGACTTTAACCAAACTTTGCCTGTAGCTTCCTCTCTCTATTTTGTTGAAGTGGTTCTACTGGGCCTTTTCGTGGTCTCCTTAAGGGGCTATCAGAGATATGAATACAAAAACCTTGAAAACCTTGAAATGATTTCTTCTCATGAACATTTTGTTTGATCTTCACAGAACTTAGACTGTTATATTCTTGTATGGACATATCTCATATTTGTTCAAATGGGTTCACCTAGCAGATTTCTGTAACTCTTAATGAACTCCTTTATGGAAGTTTACCAGACTTGGTGTAAAGATTATGGTCCTCCTTGGGCAAGAACCTTCGGGCCTCATTGTTGTTTTTATCTGTTTAGAGCCACATCAAAACATTTTTACATACGGTGACTTTTCCATCGTTTGATGATTGACGAAGAATCCAGATGCCCTTCATAGAAAAGTTTCAGCTGTGGGCAGGTACCAGAGTAGAACCACAAACCTTTCATATGCCAGCTAAGAGAGATTTCAAATCCTTTTCAATCATGGGCCAGTGATTTGAAATGAGTGACGTTAACCACTAGACAGGTGATATTTTAGGCCGTTATGTGACCGAAATTCGGCCCCATTCCCCTGTCCAAAAAGTATGTTTTTCCCAATTTCTGACAAAAATTCCCTTTTTTACATATCCCAACCAATTAAATTCTTTCTAGATGTACATGATTATGTAAACTGTACCATTTAAAACAAGAGACAATGTGCTTTAAAATATATTTTCCTTTTTAGTGTAACATATTTATGAAAAATATTGCTTTTATCATGACGCAATTTTTCTCTTATTTCAGTTGTTACGGCGCAATTTTCCCTTCCCGCTATCATTCCCCCAAAACGTAAAAACATCACTGCACTAGACTGTAGAGGCTCCCAGTAGCCATGCTATCTGTGTCAAAAATATTATCCAACCATTTTAGAACTTCCATTATGTTCATATATTCCTTCGCCATTAACTGATAGTTCAACATGTTTGTTGGCAGTACTTAGATGACATCTTATAGTTTTTGAGTGAGAAGGGCAGTTGCCGAGGCCATAGAATCTGTGAGACTTGAAAGAGTTTTCAGTAAATAGTTGGAGAACACTTTGAGAGCTATGGTAGTCAGGATTTTAATAATATAGTAGCTCTCTATGTGATATGAAGTTTAGTCAATGTTTTCTATTTAAAATGTTACAGTGACCTTGAGGCTTGAAACCTATTCTGATCAATAACTGCAAAACCTTGAACTTAGACTTCTTAGGCTCTTAGACTTCATTGATGTTCTTTTGAGGTAAGTAAGTTAAAGGCAGCCTTGATAAATTATTACTAAGGGCACTCCAGTATGAGCAATCTTTTAGCAAGAAAATGAGTTGATATTTTTGTTTATGTCAATTTGCTCCTCCAGCCCCTATTCAAAAGATGTAGTATAAAGGTGTGTCAGTGTACAGTGTCTTGTGTTATTTGTCGTCCAACTTGTTTCCATGTTTGAAGTTGTCAGATACTTTCGAAATTAAAAGCTAGTTTTTGTACTGATTCTAGAAACACTGTTTAGGTTTGAAACAAAAGTCTTGAAATAACTGCAATACTGTTTTAACAGTATGTAAAGAGAGTGTATTTTGAACCTTTTCAGGACATCATAAAAAAAACAAGAGAAGGAGAGGCAGGAAACTCAAGAAAGAGAAGAGGCTCTTTCCCGTAGTATGGCCCTAACAACCCTATCAAGGTACGGAGGGCCAAGATTCATGCTCCAGTGGTCATTCAGGTATCCTTTACCTCAGCATGGATTACACCCTGTGGCACTGAGTCCAGTCTCCCGAGGAGGGAGAATGAGGGGCCCTGGTGCTAGTCATCAGCCCTATCCAAATGGCAAGGCCAACAAAACCACCTTTGAACTTTGACCAGCAGGGCCAGGTATCAGTACCCGGTCCAAGCACAGGAAATAGATTTGAAGGTCAGGTGATTCAAATTGAACCAGATGATGAAGATGAAAAATCAAATCAAAGTGTTAATGATTCTGTTCAAACACCTACTAGTGCTAGTGTTCCAGGAAATAGTGAACCTTCCTCACCCTCTACCAAACCCTCCACACCCTCACAAACTCAAGGACAACACGCATCAGATAACGATGATGCTAAATCAGAATCATCCGCATCAACCATTCTAAATGAAGCGTCAGATCTCAAATTAAGTGACACTGCCCAACCAGGAATTCTTAGTCTTGACTAAGATTGATCAAACTTAATATCAACATCTACATCAGTTTTTGACTCAAATTTTGAACAGCCGGCAACTTCACAAGACTCTGCAAGTGAACCCCAAACGCCATCTGGACTGGACCCAAATGTTAGTGTTAAACTTGAAGCAGTGGCTGATTCAGAAATGGGTTTAGAAATTGCAGGTGTGGAGTTAGGACAGAACTTTATGCAGGGGCAGATGAGCTCCCAAGAATGGATGTCAAATGTTCAGAATGTTATGCAGGGAGCTACAGGAAGTTCTGCAGATATGGCTAGTCAACAAAGTTACAGTAAGTTTCATTTACATATTCTGCTCTTATAAAACCATCTTCCAGGTGTGAGAACTAGGTTGTATGAATCTTGGTGGAATTTATTGAAGTTGTAGACAAACTGTTGCGTTCTTCAGCATACTTCATGTTTCGTCTGTCTTTTTATTAGCGACTTTTTCTCATGAACCGCTTGATGGATCTTCATTAAACTTGGTCTGTGGCATCATTGTATGGTCCTCTTCCAAGTTTGTTCAAATAGGGACACTTGGCCGCTTTCAGGGGTCGCTATAACTAAAAATAAAAATACCTTTAAAACAACTTCTTATCATGAACCGCTTGATGGATCTTCATCAGACTGGTATGTAGCATAATTATATGATCCTCTCACAAGTTTGTTCAAATGTGGTCACTTGGTCCCTGCTAGAGCTAAAAATAGAAATACATTTAACAGTATTTTCTAATGTATTTTTTTAAAAATTTAATACTTTGTCACAAGTAAGATCTAATTAGGTTAAGGAATGCTTCAGGTGAGCGACTGAGGCCCATTTGGGTCTCTTGATTTGTGTTTAACATGTATCAATCTATACAAGTGTGACAATAAAAATCGGAAAGAAATCTGAAAATGGCATACAAAATCAGAACACGCTTAAAACGAAATTTATGTTGTTTACTCTTTTGTGATTAACTTATTTTTCCCTAAAATACAAAGTTTACAGTTCTTTTTGAAATTTTGATGCACAAAG
The DNA here is from genome assembly GCF_021730395.1 of Mercenaria mercenaria. Classification (NCBI taxonomy): domain Eukaryota; kingdom Metazoa; phylum Mollusca; class Bivalvia; order Venerida; family Veneridae; genus Mercenaria; species Mercenaria mercenaria. Next base: position 44,058,664 of record NC_069376.1, on the reverse strand, counting down.
TCTGTGCGTTAAAATGTGAGTAGGAGAAAAATTAAAGACAATACTGTGAAAACTAAGTCGATGACCCCCGTTTTTTTTTCACTCATTATACAGTAAAATAAATTTATATGAAAATTTTAGTGTTTTTTTTTTTTAATCTATAGACAAGTTTACACACTACATTCCGCACGAAAACCATAATTTCGTAGAACGCTTTTGGTATGATTTTTGCACAAAGTAAGCTTTCCGTCGGCGAATAGTTAGAGAACATATTTGAAAATTACATCACCGTATAGGTATAGCTTGTTATATTAAAAGATATTTTTTTAATTAAATGGACGCCTCGAAACTACATTAGTCGCCTAAACACGGCAACGTCACAACTATTTAGGGCAAAGCTATCCATTCTACAGATAGAGAAGCAACTCCAAATTAAACATGTCGGCACAGTTCTGCTTTTTATACTTTTTGGTAGTATCACTATTTACCTTTCAAAATGAAGGAGCCGTGTTTTATACTGTCTAAAATCGCACTGAAATGTCCACTAGAGATAACTAATTTTCGAAATCAGACGTTTAACACATGCACTTGAGATCAAAATTCTATGTCGGCGATCTAGGGTTAAATTAAATTGCATGGTACTGAAATTTAAATATCGAGACAATTACTAAACTGTTATGCTCAAATGATTAGTTAATGATATACATCTTGAACAAAACATCGCATTTTTCAATATGTGTCAATCATTTGTATATTTACCGCGTACCTTTTGTGTCGGCAATTTGGACAACAGATACGTTACAAGATCTATTCACTTCAAATACTCTGGTGCGTAATGCATGTTCCAGAACGACTATTGACAGTTTGAATGTTTAATGATATGATTATCAAAAAAATATTTATTTATTAACGAAATAAAAATATTGTAGAAAATAAAATAAGATGATGTGCAACTGCCACCGTGTTTCAATTTTTTTTAACAGATACGTTACTAATTGTTTCATTCAGCATACATTTATATTGCATTTATCTTAAAATGTTATTGGACAGTGTAGTAGAACACATGTTTAACTTTGTGTCCGAGTTAACGTATTTAACTTTTAGTCCAGATTTCATATTGTTTTACTTGAGAAAACATATCAAAAACAAATACGTTACAAACAACAGATACGTTATACGACTGTGCTATAAATGTATAAAAATGTTTGAATTGTTTGAATAATCATCACTTTAACTTAAAGCTTTAGAAAAACAGTTGTTGACGGTTTTATTATTGATATCTTAAGTTAATACGACTTCATAAATATTGAATAAAACAGATACGTTACAATTTCAATTTTTATGTTAGATGTTCAAATTAAAATTTTTCTATACAAAACATCAATATTTTGTGCTATTTTTCTTTATTTCCAAATAGAATCATATCAAAATGTATGAAATATAAAGCAAATGTAACGCCAGTTAATCAATTTAAAATGCGACAGATACGTTTATACGAAATGGGTAGACAATTTTCACCAAAAAGCTGTATTTTCGGATATATCTACAAACCAACAGTTATATTGTTCAATATATAGTATGTTTCCCTCGTCAATGTAAGAACGTTAATCTACATGGTGATATACGTAGATCTTATTTCATAATCCAATATGAAGTGCGTTTTATGACAACTGATATTTGTGTAAATTACGTTATTTTTCCATACAATTTAATTTATTTTATCAAACATAGTATATAAATAACTTCATTTCTTATTAAACTATAAACAGTATTTAGTCTGAACAGATAAATAACGGACACAAATATTGTTATGTGTTATATTAAAATAACACAAATGACGTCATTTTAACGACGTGATCGTCATTATGGTCCCCGGTATTCATAACGCTCGGTATACAATTTGACTTCAATCACGATAGAGTACCGGAACTAGTTCGACAAAAACAGTAAAAAATAAAAATGATTATCTATTGTTTCAAAACTGTGGATTATCATTTTTATTTCACTGAGAAAACTCTATTATTCACTGGAAAACATAAAATAAAATGCAATATTTTCACGAGTGGCGCAGCCACGAGTGGAAATGTAAATTATGGTGTTCACGAGTGAAATATATTTCGATCTTACACTGAAACAAACAAATTTTCTATTTATTTTGTGTATTTTCAATAGTTTTAGCAAAATTATATCCAGTTTGTCCGCGCAACGTCATGTGCATCGCATCATGACGTCATAACGGCGTGACGTCAGGATATCCTTGTAGAAAAACTGTAAATAGTTCTATTACGTTTCCTGATTTCTTTTACATTTTATTATGATAGAATGTATATATTTATGATCCTGCTATTATTTTTATACATCTATATCTTTATTGGCGTATATTTTGCAAGGAATTTTCTATTATTTATAATTCATATTCTTTCGCATTCAAGTGTAGTTCCGTACCAGTGAAAAATAAAAATGATATTTTCACTGTTTGAAACAGTGAAAATATCAATTTTATATCACTGATAAATTTCAGTATTTCACTGCAGAGCATAAAATAAATATGTGTATCTTGACAATTCCCCTTTGTTCCTGATAGTACATTTCTCGATTTAAAACATCTTATTTTATCAAAAAATTGTAACGTTATTGATAAAACAAAACTGGCATTGTCTTTGAAACGTCATGGCGTCTTTCCTACTTACGAACGTTGGTTTCCCGCGCTTTGTTTAGATACGCTACTATAAGAAATAGTTCTAAAAATAAAGTCGTTATATATATATTTCTTGAATATGGTAATTTGCAAAAATAAAAAGGTTACAGGTAAAAAACCTCATTTTCTGTTCGGGTTTATCATCAGTACCAGTATGCAAGAAAATGATTCGATCACTGGCTGTAGGTGCATATAGAAATAATTGGCTCGAGGGTAACTGTTTCGGCGGTAACGAGGCTCCATCGAAATATTTGGCTTTCGGGAAACTGTTTACGCGGTTTCTCGCCGGAGCCTTGTTACCGCCTAAAGAGTTACCCCAGAGCCTGCTATTCTCATCTACAGCTACAACTAGTGAAAGAATCTTATATTCCAGCACTGGTAAAAATGCCGAAAATCATCGTCTGGTATGCAAGAAAATACCTTCTTATAATCGTATTGTAGGACTGGAATAGACATCGTTGTACAGCGTTTTCGATGGGCCTCTGTAGTCGAGTGAAGGTCGCTGACTTCAAATCACTTGCCCCTCACCTTTGTGGATTCGTGTCTAACTCGGGCCGTTGAATTCTTCATGTGCGGAAGCCATTCAACTGGCTTACGGAAGGTCGGAGGTTCTACCCAGATGCCCGCCCAGTGATGAAATAATGCACGGAGGGGCACCTGGGTCTTTTGTCCACCATCAAAGCTGGAAAGTCGCCATATGACCTATAATTGTGTCAGTGTGACGTCAAACCCAAAACCCGTCTTCGAAATGTTTCAGAAACAACATCATATACCACCAATCTCTACCTTACATTACAAAATAAAATAGCCCTCAAAAGTCAATAAAATGTCTTCCAAGCTATTAGGTGACCAAACCTGCTATGATGGGTAAGGTCTTGGTATGACTTACCATGCTTGACCCAAGGACCAACCCAAAGGACTCGAAATAATATGTTCATTTAATCCCCTTGTCCGCTCAAAATTATAGAAAAACTAAAAGACCACACTTGTGGGATTTTAACTGTACTATTACTGATGACCATGAAAGCTGCCTGGCCTGTTGTGAACCTGGCCTGAACCTTGCATTTGCACCCCTCTCCTTTTATTATAAGTCTACCATAATTTTGGCTACCGCTGTTGCTTTCCAGCTTGTGTGTGAATGTGTGCGTGCGTGCGTGTTGGGCGGTGCCCCACTATGTTGTTTTTTTTTTCTATCTTATCTGTTTGTTTACTTGTGTATGTTAGTTACGTGCGTTTTAGGAACGTGGCGTTCACTGGTAAATATTCATCCTTGCTTTTTTTCAACTTTATCCAAATGCCCCGCCCTTTTGTACCCTTTTTATTTTGGTGTTTTGGTGCTCTGCGCTTCTGGGAAATCTACCCTTACCTTTTATCTTTGACTTATACCTGACGATCTGAGCCTCTCTTTTAAACAAGGTTTTATTTATCTGAATCAGACACCATTCTCAAACTCTTCCCTACTTTAATTTTAGTTAAAGTCATAATTTCGAGTTCTGTTTTTTGGATTTCGTCAGTAAAAATTTCGAAAAATTAAATCAATACTTTGGGCTAAGTTATCGAAGTTTTGAAATACTAAATGAAAATTTAGGGTGAAGTACCCTAATATTTCGAGCTAGTGGGTCAAAATTGTGAGCTTCATACTGCAAAAAAAGAAGAAGCTGGGACTTAATGATTAATGAATATGTATACACTGCATTGAAACATACGCAGCTTCTTTACAAATATTCTCAATTGGAAAACTGAAATTTGTTTGTTGTTCAATGATTGTGTTCTAAAGAAATGAATTTACTAATAATTACTAACGGTAAAACATATGTGTCTTTATAGGATATATTCGCTCCACGGAGGTGTCGTCAACAGTGGTTATACCGTAAATGCTTGAAAACTTATTTATGCATTGTACAAGATTCTTTGTCTTTCGTGTAATATACGACTGTCAACTAAGTTTATTTGTAACCGCGGTCAGAAAGAACAAGGACAAATGTCCAGCAGGAAAACCATACTCAAAGAACGCAGCCGCCCATACTGTACTCCACACGGACGAAGAATACAACTGACTCCTACAGAAGACTATAAGTAACTTTAGTAGGAGGGTAGTTCTAGATACTGAAGAGGCTCCAATTTGAGAAGCTTCCATGGTCCTTCAGCGTGCCAGATGTAAAGCACCGGTACACAGGACTCCAGGTGTTAATATGCAATAAGGCACTGCCTCAATCGGGAATCGATCCGACTTCAACTCATCCCATAACATTTGAAAAGAACTCTTTAATGAAAGCACGGAATGACACATTTTTTAATTCGATAGTAAATATCTCATTCGGTATATCGCATCTTACCGTAAAGTGATCGATCCCGATTTTCGTCGCTACGCGTAGGATCGATTCCCTATCAATTTAAAGGTAGATTTTGGAATAAAAACAACACTGCCCGTATTATATTGTATTACAGGTAATTTCCATCTCTTGGATAGGCGCACCCTCCGGAGAGGTATATTTATTTATATAAACTGTGCTCACCAGGTGCTTTTATTTACAAGTAGAATCGATTCCCTACTAAATACATTTGGAAGGATGGAGGCGCGAACTGACTTGTTTCTTAGTCCAGCGTCTGGGTGTCTCTTAATACTTAGTTAAACTGTTTCATTAAGTTCACTAAATGGTTAAAGATTTATGTCAAAGCTGATAAGCATTACATGGAACAGCAACTAAATCAAAAGCGACAATGAAACCCGGTTTCAAACCTTTAACTTTGTTTCTAATTAATGCGTGTTATGGCAGACATCTGCAAAGACACCATTAAACTTAAAATACAGTTCAGTTTATGAAATTTTCTTTGACAATACAATAGATAATTGAACATTTGAACTTACTCTTTACCGCTGTAAAATACATAATTTTAGAAGATGTGATGTCTATGTTAATTTCAGTTTTATCCCACCAAAATGAATAGAAGATGGTTGACAATACTCATGTTCCTCTAAAGTGTTACAGCTGTAATTTTGACACATGACCATTTTACAGCTGTACCTTTCAACAGTAAAATTTTTACAGCTGTAAATTTCAATTGTATTTCTGATTCACACAGACGTTTTACAGCTGTAAAACAGGTCATATTTTCGTATAGTTATATACGCACTAGGTAACCGGAAATGTTCGGAGCAGGATCTATATATTGATTTGATAACTTTAGAGGGGTTAGTTTTCTCCTCATTTCGGTTTATAAAAACAAAAATCCAGCAAAATCACTGCACTAGCCTTATCACGTTATAAATGAAGTTTTCAAAGATAATTTAAAATATTGAAAAGATGTCTTTTTTAAGAGAAAACAGCGACGTTAAATGTTAAAATTTACGCCAGTTTCGACAATTTCAAAGTTTATAACAAGACTTCTTTGAAAATATTACAAAACAAAGCCAATATCTTTACGGACTATATTTATCAATCCTTTTCCTGTCATCCTTCCAAATCATGATGTCTAAATCGGTGTTTTTGTGGAGATTTTTAAGTTTGAAATACACAATAAACATTTAAACAGGCGATGTTTGGCGCAGGATGAAAAATGTTGGGCGATGTTCAGGAGCAGGTTGTAGTAAACTTTATTGCAGATTGCGCAATGACCGTTTTGACGCTGACAGGCAAATTGTTTATAACGATAATATTCAGCGGGTGTAGAACTTGTATATCTAAAAATATACATCCAGTTTTTAGTGAATCATCTTTCTTTATACATGTATTGCCGCGTTTAGTTTCTGTTATCATTAAGGACATTGAGAGTTCGATATCCCTCGGATAGGGAAAAGACTTCTTACAGCCCGGCATGTAAGATCCTTATATTTTTGTAGCCAGCATATACCAGGTTAATCTATGTTCATTGAAATTATTGTTATTATTTCTTAAAATATATTTTCAGTGCTTAAACATGGATGCCGACCTATTCACAGCAGAATTATCACAAATAGAATTCCATTTGCATCAAACTTTCCAGAATTTTAATGTCATGTCGTGCACGTATCTTATTTGGGACGAAGTTGTGTACGAAAAGTATTAGACTACGTCTAAAAAGGGAAGATAGCATATATTTTCCATAAGAAACGTTTTGTTTGCTGCTAATGAACACCATTTCTTGCGCAAGTTAAGCTGACCATGTTTTCTGAGTGTGTAAATAAAGCCCGGAATTGTTTAATATTTTGTATAACAATAAATGGTGACACAACCCTTAATCTTGTATTGAATTATGGACAAAGACATATGCATGATAAAAATAATATAATATCCTTAAGAAATCGGACAAAAACAATAGACACAATTGATAGACAGTGTCCAAATTGGCCATTGCACTAGAACGGAACACGCCTCCAAATGAAAATAAGTACAGTGTTAGCTTGGCAGTGTCAAAAACGGTCAATGCTTTATTTGTGATGAATTTTACAATAACCTGCTTCCGAACATCGCCACAAAACTTTTATCCTGCGCCAAACATCGCCTTTTTTGTATTTATTGGGATTTTCAAACTTAAAAATCTTCACTAAACACCGATTTAGACATTATTCTTTGGAATAATGACAGAAAAAAGATTGATAGATATAGTCCATAAAGATATTGGCTTTGTTTTGCAATATGTTTAAAGAGATGTGATTATAAACTTTATAATTGCCGAAATTGCCGTTAAGTTTAACGTTTAATTTCGCCGTTTTCCCTTAGAATAGAATATTTTCAGGATTTTAAATCGGCTTTGGAAACTTCCTTTAATACGTAAGGTGAGGTGATTTTACTGTTTTTTTTATAGACCGAAATGATGAGAATACTAACCCCACTAAAGTTTTCAAATCAAAGTATCGATCCTGCGCCGAACATAGCATCCTGCGCCGAACATATCCGGTTACCCAGTGTGATATACGATGTGTGAGGTTTGGACAGCAACACGCGGCGATACGACAAAACGCGCAACATTTTGATGCGAAAATACGGGGCGACGCTCGGTGGTACGATACAACGAATGGTATTTCGATGCGAGCCTCAAAAGTTCACACGTCATATCGTACCGTCGCACGTTTTGGCGACATAATGCCGATATGATGATCCGAATGTTTGAGTTCTTAAATAGCAAAAATTGAGTATCACTTATAAAAGTAGACATAGATTTTAAAAATAGAGGGGTAATTTTAGAAAGGTCGTGCAACTTTGATCGTAAAGGCTGTTGGTTTTTTAATCGGATTTAATAAATATCTATAAATAAATATCCAAAAAGGTGCAGACCAGTTGCGAGAAGGAAATAAGTCCTTAAATGGACTCGGCGATTCAAAGTTTCTTTTGTATGCTTTTCACGGAAAAGAATTACACTCAATTATACTTAATCTGCATTGAAATAAAAGGCATTCATTCTTAATTGCCTCAATGACGACAGTGTGTATGACAATATTGCCAATTTATCTAATCTGCACTGAAATAAAAGGCACTCATTCTAACATTTCCTCAATGACGACAGTGTGTATGGCAATATTGCCATTTACTTAATCCTCATTGAAATAAAAGGCATTCATTATAATATTTCCTCAATGACGACAGTGTGTATGGCAATATTGTCATTTACTTAATCCTCATTGAAAATAAAGGCATTCATTCTAACATTTTATCAATACGACAGTGCGTATGGCAATAGTGCAATTTACTCACCAAGCATTAAATAAAAGGAATTCGTGTTAACATTGCCTCAATGACGACACTGCGAATGTCAATATTGTCATTTACTTAATCAGCATTGCAATAAAACACATTCATAATAACATTGCCTTAAAAACGACAGTGCGAACGATGGCGGACTTTTATGGATTTTATTAATACGAAGCTAATTCAGAATATTGTACTGGTAGAATTATAATGAAAAAATGCGGCAATGGCTTTACAATTAGGCTGTTGCAAGGTTGATGGTCCCACCACTTTCCATCCGCAGCAGTCATTTAAATGTCACATGATCATGGGTATGAAACGTTGCCTGCAGCACAAAATGTGCCGCACTGGAATGAATGCATCGCGCCTCCGGTGGCGCAGGCATCGAGAAAAATAACGAGCAAGGTGAGTAAAATTGAATGTTTTTGGTTGTTGTCTTTTTGCAGTAAAAACTTTTTAGAAATCGGGGAATGCAGCGGGATGTAATTGTGTCTTGCCGACAAATCCATGCCCAGTTTGTAAAGAAATATGTAATATTGTTATTTTGCGCGTGTTTTTCATCGGATACAGTAACATGAAAATTACAAAAGCAGTGAATATTCCGAGTCATTTCATATCCTGCTGTAAAAGGAATGATGTATTTCTGTAGTATATTATATAAAGACATGACATCTGATCGATTGAGATAAAATACATGTCAAGGAAAAGGCATATCCCCACGTTCTAACATGTATTTAAGTACAAAAATATCAATAACAATGTTGTTCCTCAAGTTATTGTGTAAGACCAATCTTCTCAATCCGAACTTCGTAATATTAATAACAATTTTAAGAAGTTTGCAATATTTTCTCTTGCTCTTTCGGGAGATGGGAACAGGTGCCTCCCAGTTGAGAAAATAACGTCATTTTGTATCGAATTTGGATTATTTTCTCCTATAAAACAATATTCAATTACCAAACATTCTCATTTGTAACAATTATTGATGCTTAGTTCAAAGCAAGGTATGACAACAAGCATTGGAGCACAAAAGCTGTCATAACTTTTGTCATTTTTCAACCAATTTTGATGTTTTTGTTTCAGCATCAAGTTTTTTTTTCTCTTTACAGTTTGGGCGTACTATTTTGATAAGCGATGAGCTGAATTTCGCTCCCCCCCCTCACCCATCCACTAACCCCTCGAAACAAAATGGCGAAAAATCACTGTTTTGGCTTTCCGAAGAATAGGAACGCAAAAATGACACAGACAAAACCCGTAAAAACATGAAACTTCTCTTAAAACGATACCGTTCCCAAGTTTTGTGTGGAAAAGAAGCAATGAAGTTATCGATAGTTAAATATCTTGTTTATAATATATTTTCAGATGGATGTACATGTTTTGTCTCATTGCGTTCGTTTTTTCGGAACTAAATCACGGAACGCCAATACTGCGAATCTCACCATTTTTTTATTTATTTATTTTAATTTTATTGTTTTGTTTTTTTGTTGTTGTTTTTTTTGGGGGGGTGGGGGGTGGGGGGGTGAGGATGAAATTCAGCTCGCCGCTAATAAAAAAAGATATGCACAAACTGTAGAGAAAAAAAACTCGATGCTGAAATTGGTTGAAAAATGACAAAAGTAATGACAGTTTTTGTGCTCCGATACCTTGCATTGAACTAATAAGCATCAATAATTCTTACAAATGAGATGTTTAGTAATTGAATATTGCTATTTTACAGGAGAAAATGAATCCCAAAATCGATACAAAATAACGTGATTTTCACTGGCCCCATTCCCCAAAACAGCGAGAAAAAATACTGCAAACTTCTTGAAATAGCTATTAATATTACAAAGTTCGGATTGAGAAGAGTTGTCTTAGTACTACAATAACTGGAGGAACAACATTTTTATTGATATTTTTGTACTTCAATATAATGTTAGAAGGTCGAAATTACACGTAATACTGACTACAATAGTATTCAAGATGACTGCGCCTCTCACGATATCTGCGGCTCCATCGAGATGCCTGCGGCACTGGATTGAAAAGTCGACAGAACGAGGGGATATGCCTTTTCCTAGGCATGTATTCTATCTCAATCGATCAGATATCATGTCTTTATATGATATACTTCAGAAATACATCATTCCTTTTCCAGCAGGAGGTGAAATGACTCGGAATAATCACTGCTTTTGTAATTCTCACGTTACTGTATCCGATGAAAAACACGCGCAAAATAACAATATTACATATTTCTTCACAAACTGGGCATGGATTTGTCGGCAAGACACAACTACATCCCGCGCTGCATTTCATTCCCCGATTTCTAAAAAGCTTTTTCTGTAAAAAGACAATAACCAAAAACATTCAATTTTACTAACCTTGCTCGTTATTTTTGTAAACATCCTGCGCAATGTCTGCGCCGACGGAGGCGCGATGTCTTCATTTCAGTGCGGCACATTTTGTGCCGCAGGCAACATTTCATATCCGTGATGATCCTCGATAGGTAAAAAAAGTAGTAGCCATACTATTTGAAATCGTATGTATTTTATGATAATTTGACAATAATGCTAGACGTCTTTCCGCTTGTAACTAAATGTCATATATTTCGCTCCTCAGGAAGTTCATAAGTAGTCACGAAAGAAAAATGTATTTATTCCTGTTGCGGAGATAAAAAATAGCTATTAATATTACAAAGTTCGGATTGAGAAGAGTTGTCTTAGTACTACAATAACTGGAGGAACAACATTTTTATTGATATTTTTGTACTTCAATATAATGATAGAAGGTCGAAATTACACGTAATACTGACTACAATAGTATTCAAGATGACTGCGCCTCTCACGATATCTGCGGCTCCATCGAGATGCCTGCGGCACTGGATTGAAAAGTCGACAGAACGAGGGGATATGCCTTTTCCTAGGCATGTATTCTATCCCAATCGATCAGATATCATGTCTTTATATGATATACTTCAGAAATACATCATTCCTTTTCCAGCAGGAGGTGAAATGACTCGGAATAATCACTGCTTTTGTAATTCTCACGTTACTGTATCCGATGAAAAACACGCGCAAAATAACAATATTACATATTTCTTCACAAACTGGGCATGGATTTGTCGGCAAGACACAACTACATCCCGCGCTGCATTTCATTCCCCGATTTCTAAAAAGCTTTTTCTGTAAAAAGACAATAACCAAAAACATTCAATTTTACTAGCCTTGCTCGTTATTTTTGTAAACATCCTGCGCAATGTCTGCGCCGACGGAGGCGCGATGCCTTCATTTCAGTGCGGCACATTTTGTGCCGCAGGCAACATTTCATATCCGTGATGATCCTCGATAGGTAAAAAAAGTAGTAGCCATACTATTTGAAATCGTATGTATTTTATGATAATTTGACTCTAATGCTAGACGTCTTTCCGCTTGTAACTAAATGTCATATATTTCGCTCCTCAGGAAGTTCATAAGTAGTCACGAAAGAAAAATGTATTTGTTCCTGTTGCGGAGATAAAAAATACTTTCTTCCTGGTGACACTGTGCCACCGCTTCTCACTAGGTGGGATGAATTTCGTTCTACCGTCAAAACAAACAAACATCCTCCGTAATTATACGTTTTACCTTTACTGACAGATTCAAAATGACAAATTTAAGACTGTAAAGATAAACTGTCTTTAACAGTTCTCTAGTGAAAACATTTTGAGCTTAAAACTGTGATTCGAGTCGGCGGATGCAGAGGAAACAAACAATATGTTTCTCTCCGGCCTGTAACAAATGGCTGCTGGAAATTGCACATTATCTGAGGGTCCTAGTACAACACGTGATCGTGTAAAATCTCCTCTCATTTGTAGAACAGTGTGATTGTTCTTGTTACAGACATACACTGATCCGTCTGACATAGCTAATATCCCGTGGGGATCATTCAGACCGTTTTTTTCGTACATAGCCAAAGTATGTCCTTTCATATCAACTCGTAACGGCAGGTTGTTTTTCCAGTCACATAAGTAAAACGACGATTTATCTGGACACAAAGCTGTATAAATTGGATTATTATCCACGTCCTGAATGTGCGACTCAAGCGCAATCGTTTTTAGTTCTTCCCCCTTCATATTCACTTTTTTAACTACAGCTGGGGAACGGAAGACTGCAAAGAATACGTCATTTTCGAACATAATAGAAACGCATTTACCATTTAATCTTATGACATTTTCTTCTTTGAATCCATCATGTATCGAAAATACCTTTATAATGGATTCTTGAAGAAGCAAAACTGCTAGTCTGTCCTGTGGTAACAGAGTTGGGAATTTTGGAGGCGTACAAAATTTTGCTCTACCTGTCATCTTTCCGTCACTGATATTCACAAGTTTTAGTAATTTATTATTTTGGTCAGTCATAGCAAGTTGGTTAGGTGGTACCATACACAAATCTGTAATGAAACACCTGTCCTCATCATCAGCTTTAACAGTTATCTCTCTAATGAATTTCCATTGTTTGGTCACACTGGTATCGTAGGTATCTGCTCCACTAAATGAAGAAGATAGTGATATCGACTGTCCTGAAATATAAAACAAACGCATTATGCAGAAAAAATGCCCCTGAACGTTTTTCTACACCTCTATGTATACTATTAGATTCATGGTCATGAACGAGATAATATACTTACCCATTCCAATCGCACATTTCGGACCTAAAACGCGCAGTTCAGTAAATGGGTACTATTAATATTGAACAAGCTAAATTTAGCTTCCATTGTGCACTTATTACATGCCTTAATATTTCTTATCGCAGAGATACTCCGCACAGTTTATGTTTCCATCAACGTGGCAGAACAAACGGGGATGAACTTCCCTTATGTAGCTTTGGTCTAGAAAAAACTATATTGGTTGGCTGATTTGGAACGCCGTTCACTACACGTGTATGCTCGAATATGTATATGCAACATGAATGTGCAATGTGAATTGAATGAACAAAACAAATATGTCCAACTGCATGAAAGTCATTTCTAAGATGACTTCAGTTTGCAGATGTTTTGACAAATCAGAATAATTTGAATTTTCTAGGTAGAAGGTTTGTGTGAAATTCAAAATCGGACCAGCGTTTTAAAAGAAGACGTCATTTGAAGAATTATTTTTTTTAATTTTTAGTCCTGGTGGCCACTATGCGCAAAACAAGCGAAATCATGTTAACAAGTTTGGTAGAGGACACCCAAGGAACATCAGGACCAAGTTTCATAAAAAAATCCATACAATGGTTTTGAGGTAGGAGGAAATGTCGTTTAAAACGATTTTTTTTTACTACGGACGGACGACTGGACGCACGGGCGTCTGGACTCACAGACGGCCACAGCGTGCTCACAATAAATTACCACGAACACTACATTTGCGCTTATGGTGAGCTGAATTATGTAATTCTTTGTAGATCCACAACTGCCTTGTTTTGACTAATGCGAATAATAACTGATAATACGGGATTCATAATGAACAGGCAATAAACTATTCTTCAGCCATATTGACCTTTCGTTCGGACAAATTTTGGTTAAAGAAATTTGAATAAACCATTAATCTTAAATCTATGTTTTAGACAGACATTTCATAACAAGAGCTGACAGAACTTACAACCTGTCGCAATAAGCCACTAAAACAGGAAAAAAGTGGAAAACCACAGGTCGCACAACACGATAAAAATGAAATGTTGCAGGCTTGGTTTAACTGAGCCTGTTCTAAGACGGTAGTGCAAGCTGCCGTCCATGCTCTCTATCCCCGGGTAGAGCAGAAGTCGAACTTATAAGTGAAAAGTTTAATAAGTAATAAACAGTAGTTGAAGTAGATATTTCATTTCCTTGCTTGGATTCTAAAATTAAAAAAAAATGATGGGGTAAGAGATTAATCCCATGTACACCCATTCACACACATACAAAATCCCCTGTGTTAAATTTGACAATGCAGACGTAATCTCAACCGCCCTCGTTAAATTTCTTATCTAATTGTACCAGTCAATTTAAAACATATTTTTATTATTTTAACTTTGTAGTTTTTTTGTTGATTATTTAAATACCAAGGGTTTCATTTAAAAATTCCAAAGGGGTAGGGAAAGGGAGGTGATCGCAGCGGTAAAATTTAACAGGTGTGTGTGGAGTGGGTGGTGGGGGTGGGGGGGGGGGGAGGAGTTGGAGCTTGGTCCGGGGATAAGGCTTTTCTACACTTGTAAACATTCTTCGTCTGTTGTTAGCCCGTGATCTCTATTTTTGCAAAATGCAAGTGTAATAACTATTTCTATTGAATGACGATGTTGATTTTTGTACACGGTATATTTTGATTATATTAAGACTAAACAAATAATCCAGAATATAAACATGAAATGAAGATACGGATGAAATATAAGTCCTTGATACGATGCAGGTTTTACGACTTTAGATATTTAGATTTTTAAAGGAAACTTCCATTAAAGTTGTAAAGGATCTTTTTACAGATTTTATATACAATTGTTAAGTATCGTGTAATATATTTATGTTTGATTTAAGAAACAGTCCGCCACGTAATATATTTTTCCGAGTGCGTACTAATTATGGCACTGATGACGGAAGGGCAAAAGTAAAGTCACATCGAAGACATCTTATATGCGTCAGAAAATTTACTGACCCGATCTAATTAAAAGACATCCTCGAAATAACAAAACAATCCAATTTTATGGTCTTTTGACCTATGTTTATCATGTCATCTGCTTAATAATTACGTAATAACTTTTCGTATGTTACTTTAAATGACAAAGAGTCGCATCCTTTAAAACAAACCGAGTCTGCTATTACTTTACTTGCTTGTATTCTATGCTTCCAAAAAATCTTCTTACAGAATTTGTTATCTATAATGAATATCATTCAAGTTGGAGAAAAATATATACTACTGTGCTATTTGAAGAAAAATTGTTTTGATAAAGTGCAAGATTACATTTTCCAATGTAAGGAACAAGTTTTATGTTTGTTTTGTGAGTGATCTAGACTTGATGGTTTTATATAGGTTTACTTATTGTTGAGCGTTTTTATTTACATATGTGTCCATTGGATACAATAATGTTTTGAAAAAAAAGTAAAAAAACACATGGTTTTTTACAATTATAAACAAACCTGTACACTGCATGTCAGATCATTATGTTCACAGAAACAAGTGTGTTAAGTTTCAACCCTTTCCCACTAGTGGTTACTGAGAAACCAGTCTACATATAAAACCAAATCGGGAAACAGACACAGACGCTTATACATGCTTACAAACCAGTGAGTACAATTTTTTTCTTAAAAACAGTCAAGCTAAGAATAAAAAATTTAAAACAAACATTATTAACAACATGCCCATGGGCAACATGTTCAAGCGCGCCTTTTGATCCCTAAGTGTGACCTTGACCTGAGAAAGAGTTAAATATTCATGCCAAATATAAACAAGTATCCTCAATGCATGTCAAAGTTATGGGCCGAACAAGATCTGACATGATGTTCGACCTCCAACTGTGATCTTGACTTTGTTATGAAGGAACATGGGGTTTGCGCATGACACTCCGTCTCAATGAGGTTAACATTCTTGACAAATATAAACAAGATTTCTAAATGCATTTCAAACTTATGGGGCAGGCAATATCGAAAATGACCTTTGACCTCCAACTGTGACCTTGACCTTCGAGATAGGAATCTGGGATATGCAGACACTCCGTCTAACTGAGGTTAACATTCACGCAAAATATAAACAAGATTCCTCAACGCATATCAAAGTAATGGGCCGGACAAGATCTGACATGACCTTTGACCTCAAATTATGACATTGACCTTTAAGACAGGAATCTGGAGTTTACGCATGACACTCCATCTCACTGAAGTTAACATTCATGCCAAATATAACAAGATTCCTGAATGCATGTCAAAGTTATGGGCCGGACAAGATCTGACATGTCCTTTGACCTCAAACTATGACCTTGACCTTTAAAATAGGAATTTGGGGTATGCGCATGACACTCCGTCTCACTGAGGTTAACATTCATGCCAAATATAAACAGGACTGCTCCATGCATATCAAAGTTATTGGCCGCAAACACAAATACGGACGGACGCACGCACGCACGGACAAACACCGAACCGCCATTTGAACAACTACGTCTTCGTTTACGCAAGCAGGGTTCGACAAAAATGTTAAATCTGACATTGTTAGAAATATCATCAGAAGACAGCAAGCCAGTAATAATACAGCAAAAAACAGTTTTCCAATACAGAGAATGTTAAAACTGAACAAGAATGAAAGAAAGTACGTAAAACTCAAAAAAGTACATTTAAAGCAGTTGGACTCATGGAAGGATCTCTCTTAAAATGAATATCTGAAATATCCCAGAGATTCTGAACATTCAATATTTTAAAGTTTCATAGCTGAATGTATTTGTAGAACAATTGAAGTACAATTTATGAACACACCATTAAAATCCAATTTGGGTTTCTTTGCTGGGACCTCAGGGACTTCATCATCTTCGCATATTTTTCCAGTATGAGCACCTGTATGGAATATAAAACATACGTCCGAGTTCCAGAATTTTTATTGTGAATTTAACTTTTGTAGTTGTAATTCAAAACAAAACAGGAGTGCCATGCCCTGTGTTTTTCTCTGAGTAATGCAGATAACTCTATTTAAACTCGAATAAGATACCATCGGAAAAAACATTCCAGGTTTCATGTATAAATGTACCAAGGAGAAAATGTGCCCGCTGGAGTGTGAACAAAGTTTTCCTGAGATTTGACCTAATGGCCAACTTTGTACTCCAAGACGACTCAACATCTAACTTGATCCAGGTTGTAGAAAGAAAAAAAAATCAAAAGTGTTATCTATACCAGGAAGAGTATGTTGCCTCTATATTATTAGCAAAGTTATCTATTTTTGGCTCAGTCTATTCATTTTCTTTTATTTATTTTTTTACTAAATATGACCCAGTTTCAAACCTGATCTAGATTTCAAATGCACAAATATTTTAACCATGTTTCGGACAAATCAGGTAAAAAATGTAGCCTCCAGAATGTTAACCAGATTTTTCTATGATCTTACATAGTGACCTAGTTTAAAGGAAAAAAGGTAACAAAAAGGGAGCAATTTTAGGTATGAGGAAATTAATGCTACATGTCTTAAGAAAGCTTTGAAATTTAATTACTGACAGATCACAAGTTATGGAAACATAATTATGAGCATTTGTTGTTTTTACTTATTTAACATTAAAAATTGAAAAGCATTTGTATTGCTTTACTCGAGGTAGACTGCCTTTATAATTATAGACATCCATATTAAACCATCGTGGAAGACATATTCATCCGTGATGTATTGGTAAAAAGACAGCTGGAAAGTTTTTATTGCCATGGTGGCCCGCTTTCAATTCCCGACTCTGGCTTCTTTTTTTTCTTGATTTGGCATTTTTGAGATAGTTTAGAAACAAGATCTCATATTCTGATGTTCATAACCTGACAATACTTCAATTTTAAAGAAAGATCATTTTTAGCTAAAATCTGGAAGTCAGTGACTTAATTTAAAAGCCTATAATTTGATAAATTTCATTTTCAATGTTCAAATCAAGGTTATGCCAACATGGCGCTACATTATAATCATAAAATGCCAAAAACATTTACTATATATTGAAAGTGTGCTTAGACTTGTTTATATCGAGCATACTCCTCGCATATATCATCAGAGCGTTACTTACCTCGACCTTGCAGTATTTCTATCATTTTCTCAGCCTCTTGTATAATATGCACAATATTAACATTACCACTTGATTTGCAAATATGTTTAAGTTTGTTGTACTGTCCTGGTTTTAAATGTCCTTTACTCTCCATAGCATCAAATTTGTCTAACAAAGTCTTTTTCCCAGCCAATATTCCTGGTGGAACATATTCTCTCATCCAATAAATAAAGCTTTCATATTCCTTGCTCTCATCGATCATGTGATTAGATATGTCTGTCAAAAGTTTTCTATGTATTTGTTTAAGGTCCATATTGTTTTAAACAGGTTGTGATAAAAATGTCTTTTACTAAAATTAATAGTTGATAATTGTTTGTTTTAAGAACAATCAAGTAAGGTTTCTCAAGCACCAATGGCTATTCATGTAAGATGCAGATCTAACTGCTATTTCCCAGTCATTACACTTGCAGCAAAACTGTCTGCACACCAAAGTCAGAAAATGCACAAGGCTACTGTGAAAGACTTTTACTTTCAAGCCCAGCGATCAAGGTGAATTGCACTCATTTGTTTATCTGCAATATAAAAATGACAAATTTTAACACAAATACTTTAAGATGTCAAAAACAAACAAAAAAACCCCCACAAAATACAGGAGAGTCCCGGTTCTTTCATCTGATTTTGATTCTTTGACCTTGAAGACTTTTCTATGATTTGACCTAACGAATACATGTAGTTTTAGATCCTCAAGATCTTAATGGTCCAGTTTCAACTCACGAAGTTAAAGATCATAACCAGGTTTCTTATGAATCAGGTAGAAAAAAGGGAACCAGCAATTTTAAAGATATCTGTCAGCCTTTTAGACAGTCTATAACATGACTACACTCCATAAAACTTACCAGAAAATTTTATGTCCAGTAACAAAATTGATTTGTCATTCATACACACACAAGAGTGCAGAAACATACTTTTTATCTGCAATCATAAATAACAAAAACGTGTAGGTTGTTATTACCGTTTGGAGCCTCAGACATATTGGTCTAGTATAAACTTTAAAAAAAAAGCTCCTTTATCATGCAAATGTACTGTTTAATATGTTAGTCAAATGAGAAAAAGTATAGCATAGCCGAATTAATGATTGTTTTTATGATATGCATCAGGTTGATGCATATAGTTTAATATTCTAGATTGTTATATCTTAGACAGGTTGTTTTACTTTAAGAAAATGCTTTCATTGTGTATTTTGTAAGAGTGCTTGAATTCTACCAGGTCATTTATATTTTCAGACAAATTCAATGTCTATTTTGTAATATAGCGTTGAAATTATTCCCAGTCATTGACGTAAGAAGTACTTGCATATCATTGTATTTGATATATTCGTTCTCTTACGCAGTTAATCAACATTCATAAGTTACGTAAGATGTATCTCAATGTGATGTCAACCGGATTGCGAAAGCTTTCCGCAAATGAGTTGTGGTGTAATAATACGCGTTGATGCCTATCACGTGGCTACCGTGGTGGTAATTATAAACAAATTTACGTCATTGCTTAATTTAGTACTGTGTTGTTTTTGGGTCTTTCTGAGATAAACTGCAACAAAAATGGGCAAAGATTACAAATTTTAAATCTGTTTTGAGCATTCAACAATGGCTTTTACATTGCGTCTATCATTAATATTTTTAAATTACCTTTTGAAAAATCTTCTTGGTACACAGTGGTTACGGCTGTTAGTTTGACATCACAAGAACCATTATTTTGACATTAAAAATATCATTTTTTACAACATTTAACATGTATTTGCAACTATAGGAACATATATAAACAATAAAGTTCATATTAATTGCAAAAAGAATCCAAGATGCTTTCATATTCCAAGAATACGAATCCCGTGAATATACACAATTTCTTATATTTTGATTGTACTATCCTGGAAAGCATACTCCGTATACAGTAATTAATTAATTCACTAGGTTATTAATCCATAAAATTAATATTTCCACGTGGCAACCTTTTATGCCGAAATTGTTCAAACAGTCACACACACCGTTGTAAAACACACCCAGGCGATTACACGCTTCATAGCGTCAACTCGGAACACGACCTATTTTTAACATTTCTACTGACATGATTAGTAGTTAAGGCAAAGAAATACCGCATTGGATGTAGGACTATTAATATTATTTAGAAATAGCAATATCTGTATAAAATATTTGAATTGAATTAAATTGAATTTGTATTATTTTCTTTTTTGTGTGTATAAGAATCTATTGAATCAGAAATAGCTTCATCATTTTGTCTGTTTTGAAACTGTGCATAAATCAAAGTTCGCCTCAGCAGTCTGATCAGTTCCTGAGCAGTTTAGAGTATTTACTGCAAGGTGATTTGCATATATTCCATTGTAACACGTATGCATACATGTGTACTTTATTTAAGAATTGAATGCTACTTGTATTTTCTTTGCGTTTGTACGGGTATTTTTTGCAAATTCATGAATCGCACATGGACCCCGCCGGAGGAGGGGATTCATCTCCCCCACATTCTCCCCTTGAGTAACATTTAAATTGATCACGCTACGCCCATGTCGTGATATAATTCCTTCTCATCTGAACTCCAAACAATAATTTTATCCAGCGACAGATCACTAAATGAGATATATTATTTCTTAAATTTCAATCAACGGGAAATACACCGGAACCTCCCTAATGCGATCCCCTATAATACGAAAACCTCGCTAAACCGAACACGGGTTACTGATATATACCAAGTTTCATTTCAATAAGATGGAAACTGTAGGAGTTTAGAACACGATGTAGATGTTATACTTAAAGTCCGAAAAAAAAATACCGAACATGAAAATCCCAACAATATGCATAATAATTGTATCCATCTCATGTTGGACACGTATACCGTGTTTTATTTGAACTGGATGGAAACCGTAAGAGGAGTTGATTACACAAGAAAGGATGACGAACGGACGGAAGTACGGACGGGCAATTCAAACACTATATGTGCCTCACGAGTGTTAAACACAGGTCATAGAATGTAGTACTTAGGCGTACACTAACATGTATTGGCTTAAAACGAAATTTACAGTTGAAAATTTCTTTTAAGGTTATAACGGCGATGTACGACAAAGATAGAACGTTCCTTTAAGTATGGAAGAATCGAAATGCCATGTCGTTCATATATTATGTTGAAGGGTTAATGAGTATAAAAGATTTGGAAAAGTTTGGAGTGGATAGGTTTATGTAACATATAACTTTCGGCTTAGAAGAATAAATTGTTTAAAGTTTTGGCTTGGGAGAAAATCGTTTAAGAAGCTCATGTATTTATACCTTGATTGATTCATAGTATAGTTCATCTTGTAAAAACCTGTGTGTGAGTGAACAAAATTTGCTGATATTCTAAATCTATGCAACATACAAAAAAAGCGTTTATGGAGGTTTCAAAAGTTATCTCCAATTCTGAAATTATTAACAGGTTCATTTGTCCGATCTCGTCTCACTGGAACTAAATTTTGTTAATGATTTCAATATATGAATATAACCTGTACTTATAAGTATTGAGACTTTATGCTTCAAACGTATCTGAGGTCATTCTCTTTCGAAGGTCCCATTTGGTTTCAGACAGCCGCAAGCTAATTAAAATTACACCCTCCCTGGAACTTGGCATTGACGTGTGGAGTAACAAACATTCATCATTTCATGTATTGGAAATGTCATTACTACAGACAAAGAAAATAGAACATTTCCATAATACATGAAGATAGTGTATTCAGAAATTAAAGTAAGAAGTACATATAAGTCTAAAAATTTAAGAAGCAGTTCATTGTTAAAAAGTTTATTCATGTAGTTCAAAAGCTTAGCTTTTCTTATTGGTAGGGAACAAGATATAAATAAACTTAACACATCATAATTCTGTAACATATGTAAATACTTATTTCAAGAAAATAGAAATTGGTTTTCATTCATTTAGCTGACTAGATAATATATTCTACAGAATCGACCTTTTCTATAAACACCAGTTTAACAACCTACTTCAATCTTTAAGCATGTTAAAACAGGTGTATTGTCTTTATATTTTTAAAATAATATCTGAATATTTCGTACTTCGCATCTCAACTTTAAAACTGCCTATAATAACCGAGTTTATCCGAATAGCATGCATTTTCCTTCTTGTATTGGTAGAAGTGGAAGAAGCAATAACAGAAGAATGTCAGCTAAGACCAATGTCTCATATAATTTCTTAGGAAAAACCGGAGTGAAGGTGTCGAATATATGTCTTGGTACCGTGACATTTGGCAGCAGAATACCTGGAGGACCATTTGCTTGGGTAAGAATGTTTGAGTACACCGTGTTGGACCACAGAAATATTCATATCACTGTTATTAGGGGGAAATCCAATAAGGGCGTCCACATAAACAGCGATTGTGTTGTAGCCACAGACCGACCCGTTCAAATATGTAATCAATTCGTTTTATAATAAGGAAATCTGAAAGAAGATCTTTGGTAGCACGGAACGAAACCAAGGAACGGTTTGACTGAATCTGTTTATGAGAGGTGATGGAATGTGAAACAATCATCAGAGCCCCTAACACCTGCTTAAGTGTAATTTTATTATGGCAAAATTGAAGGTACTCCACGATCCCAAAGACCAGAAAATAGAATCCAACCAAGCAAAACAAACGCAGTTTTATGGATTCTGTTCATGAGAGGTAATGAAATTTTGCAACTCCCCTCACGCCACCTAGCTCCGGCTTTAACTGAATTCTATTATATGATAAAATTGAATGTAATCCACGATCCCAAAGGATCAGAAAATATAACAAAACTGAGTCCTTCAGATATTCAAATAAGGGGCACACAGCCGATTAAAAACGGGATATACACCATAAATAAATGCTTTTTACTTGGTCAAAATGATACAATACCGACTGACATTTCAATTTTGTTTCGATATTGAATACATGTGCAATACCATAAAAGTTGCTCAACTGGCTCGTCAAACTGGCCATCGGGACAGTTTGACGTCTAACTTTAATGAAAATAGTACAAAAATGCGAAATTGCGCACTTTGTAAAAGTACCGACCATTCTGGCAATGAATAAATAGTTCAAAATTTTTGTTATACTGTATATACTTAATCAATTATGGACTTTTCAGCGGTCAATCCCGCCGTATTGGTAAGGGAGGTCTTTATAATGTATTAATAAATTATGTCATTAGTGATCATTTATAGAATCGACTATGCATTTCAGACGGTCAACACAAAAATACTTTTCACAAACGTATATCCTATGAAAAATCATGGATTTCCCCTATATATACAAATAATATTATGTTGTATAAATAATGAAATTCATTTTAAGATGTTAATTCCACGTCGTAGTCTTGATATCATACCCTAGATTACCTTTATGTTCCTCGCTTTATTAGAGACCTAATTGATAAAAATATTCATTGTGGATATAATACATGTACAACATGTACTCGTATACTTACGAATTCAATTATTGATGTCATTAAACACTAGTGACTTATAGGAATTTTAGTAGCTCAGTAAACAAGTTCAATTAGATATATCCTTCAATGTACGTGTACTCTTATAAATTTGCAAGAGGTCTTAATGTATTTTGTCATTTTACAAATCACACTTTCATATATGATGTAAAATACTCCTGATATGTACTAATCATAGAAATTTTGCAAAGCTAGAAATAAAGGTACTTTGTATCCTTAAAAAGTATTTATATATATATATATATATATATATATATATACCGCTCTTTGTATGTTATTGGCCGTGCATAAATAAAGATATTGCAATGTTACTGAAACAGCCGCTCAGACAGATATACACACTAGATATTGATCTCGGCTACCTCGGTATTGAGTAGAAGGCAGGTAATTGGTTCACCTATATCAATTAAACACGGTCAACTGACGAGCTGTCCTTGAATATCATACAACTATTATTAGTACACTATTGCATTTCACCAGTTATATAATATGTTATACACAATTTCCCGATTCGTTTGTATTTTTGCATGATATACACTTGAAATACCGTCTGTTAGCGTTATTATCAGTATATGTTACCTGCCGAGACATAATTTTAATTAAAACAACTCTTAAGAAAAGAAGAAGCACTCAAAAAGTTATTTTTGAACACCTATAGCAATATGTACAATAAGCAATTCATTTATCAACTCCAGTTTTACGGCAATCCTAGACAAACTAATGAGACAGATTCACACAAGATTCTGGATCGCTATGTTGAACTTGGTGGAAACTTTTTGGATACGGCAGATCTTTATTCAGCTGGTGAATCTGAAGAAATAATCGGTAAATGGTTGAAAAAGTAAGTGCATTTATTAGAAAATAAGTTATGAATTTAAAATCACCTTTCATTTGCAATTCATAGCCGTTTACTGTCCGAATCTTTTGTGCATGATAGTTCTTGGGTCATTAGAGCGTCAAAATAATTATATAATTTACATGGCTCGCTATATAAATCCAAATTAATATATAGTGTATAACGTTTTCTCTCAATGCTTCTTATCAAAAGCTTCCAGGCAGAAACGTGACAATATTATCATTGCGAGCAAAGCAGGAATCAAAACACACGACATTTCTGGGAGTTCTGTGGAACTTAGCAGAAGACATATCATCAAAAGTTGCATGGAAAGTCTTTAGAGACTGCAGACAGACTACATAGATCTTTATCAGGTTTTTTATTTTCAGCCTATTGATAACAGATACGAAATTGATCTTTATGTCAGTACATTTTCTAATATTTGTACAGCAGATTTACTATGTAAAGGTTTAGATGGCTAGATGGCATAACATGTAAAAGTAAATCAATATGCACAAAAATGCGTGGTAAACCCTAAGTCTTCAACTCAAACTTAATAACCATCAAATGCGACATAAAATATCTTTTAATTCGCTTTAAACGATGCTTCGTTTGAGAAAAAATCGGAAAATAAAGTACAAAAAGGGAGACAATTAAAACGTTTCTAGTACTTCCACTGTTTAATCGCAATGTAACTTCTCGTACATAACCTCACTGCAAACAAGAGCTAATTTGGAAGACACTTAAGACAGAGTTACAGCTCTTGTGCCCTGCATTTTTTGCCATTGCTGTCGTGTTTTTGAATACCCTTCAGCAATTGCTCAGTAATTGTCAAAACAAAAGTAAAAGGGAAATGACTCAAACATATTTAATAGAGCATTGTATCATTGTCATCAGATATTATGGCAAATGTCTTCAGTTTCCCTTAAGTAGTTGTAAAGTCACTTCAAAGCACTCAGTATAATGTGTAATTATGAAATTATAATAAACCATTACAGATAAAATTTAATTCTTGTGATCTGCAGTTACACATTTTTGCCTTCTATCTGTAGATTCTATGTCTGGTCGATTCAATTCCATTTCATGGTTGCAAAAACATTGTATTTCAAAGCATGTGAACATTACTCTAAACATAGTTAAGATATTCAGCTCTGCACTGAACTTTTACCATCTGTCAATAATATTGGGAGAATTGTGTACACAACTACGGTAGGTGTTAGCATCTGTATGTTTAATGATTTGTACTTCTAGTATTTCGTTGAAACAAATGAATGATTTGAGATCCGGTTCAATAATAAATCATTCTGCAACGGTTAGACACACACAGAGAGTTAAATTGATAGGATATTAGTTCATTATACTATATGTTATGTTTTTTTTTTAATTGTCATTAAAAGTCAATTTTTAATCATTATTATACTGCATTTCTGTGGTGTATTGACGAAACATCAAATATTACGTAACAATGAGTGGGAAAAGACTACGAACACTAAGTGTCAAAAATGTTAAAATGCTATTAAAACCATTTCTTCGGAGCATTCAACATTCACTTTTACTTCATTTGTTGACACTTCGAATCCCTGTATGACCTTAAAGCAACACTCCAGCGCAAGCAATAACTCCTGCCACAAACGGACCAATCTTAAGGAACTTACTTTCCACACGATCATGGTCATATTTTTTTTCATATACATTCACATATTTCATAATGCTCCACACAAGTGTAACATAGCCTCATCAGAAATAGACTCAAACAAGTTGTTAGTACGAGTACAATTACAGCCCTTTTACAGTAAACATCTAAAATGCATTTATGATAGATCAACTCGCAAATGAAAAGTAAATTAAATATGAAAAGATCCCATTTAAGGAGGTTAGAACTCAACCAAACAACATAATAGCTGACTAGGTTTGACTGGGACTGTCAATGAGTGGTAATGAATTGTATATCATCCCTCACACCCAACCCAGCCAGCACCGGCTTGACAGGAATTCTGTAATAGTGAAAATGAACGCTCTTGAAGGTACGGGGTCCTAAGAGAAAATTATTATCAAGAAAGACAAGAAACAAATCCAGGCATTTCTTTCATCATTTCGGGAATGCCACCAGCACCGGTAGAATTGTGAAAATGCTGTTTGAAATTGTTATAATTGGGAAAAATTGAAAGTTAATTTATAAATCATATATGAATGTTATATGTGTGTTATGCTTACAGATGTGGGATGGCATTTTGATAATTATTCAACAATATATTATAAATGTTGTGTACATAATCCAAATCAACATACAAAGTATCAAAACTATTTTAAAACAACAAAATCCGTAAAAGTTAACAATCATTTGGGAACTTCAACTGGGAAAACGTACCATACTTCTTGTATTTGGGATTGCCTCGCTTTACCGGGGAGGAGGTGCGGGGAGTGGGGGGTTGGTGAAGGGGAGATTTATAGGGAGAAAAAGCCTTGAAAAAATATTGTGTAGGTTGGTGGAGGGTAGTGGGACGGGATACTAAGAGACAATCTCAAGCATCAGAAACTAATTTTGTTGGGGGAGTGGGAGTTTGGGGTGACGGAATACTTAGAGACCATACCAAGAAACACAAGAAATTAAAAGTAAGAAAAATGCTTTTGGACGGGTTGGAATCTGATGGAGGTTGCAGGTGATGGACGGACAAACAGGTGAATGAACAGCAATTCTATATTTCCCTTTACCGCTTCAGGAAGACAAAAGAAACAAAAGCCTGAAATCTCATTTGTATAAAAAATGTCTGAGTGCATTAAGGGACATAATTTCATCATCCTCAAATTGATATCAAGAATTATATACACTTGATATAATTATGACAAAGATATATGTGGTGATTGTGATGTGAAGTTCCATTTAAGTGTGATGTGAAGTTACTGGGATACTGACTCGCTGACAATCGGAAATACTTTTTTTCTAAAAAAAAGGAGCAAGAATGGATAAGTACAAGGGACATAATTTAATCAAAGCGAAAACAAGAGTTATGGGACATATGCCTTTCAGTTTATATTACTATGGCAGAGAAGACTGTGATGGTTTACTTAGTATGATATGTTGTTACTGAGATACTAACTTGTTAACAATCGTGCACAGAAGTTTAGTGAAAAAGGGCTAGCTGCAAAAAGGGCAAAATTTAAGTAAAATGGAAGCAAAATTTATGGAACATACGACATGTTATTGGTACTATCTTCAGGAGGCCCGGTATGAAGTTTCTTTTATTTGTGATTAGAGTAACTGAGATACAAACTTGTTGAGAATTGTTAACTAGGTGTCTACAAACAATACCGACGCGGACACCGGCGCTAAAGCTATCACACTAGCTCTGGTGATTTTCGTCCCGGCGAGCTAAAACGTACAAAGTTAATCGTGAAGTATAATTTTCGACTGACTTGTCACGTGTATTAATCTGGTCTCCAAAGTGCTTCAGTCACAAATTACAAACTGAATTTAAAACGTGAAACGTACGTTGTGTTGTATTTTTTGTGTATAATTTGACAGTGACTTCATATGGTATTATGGTTTTGTGCGTATGATTGTTCTATCTACTATGATGCAAGTTATACTCTTTTTGATAATCCTGCTTACAATTTTGCAAACTAATCATTATTTCATACCTTACATCCTTGAAAAGAGCTAAATTAGATCAAATGCTGACTTTTACATGTACCATCAGCAGGCTAAACTTGATAACGAAACTCGCATTTGTATTGGTCTACCGTCAGGGTTCACGTGCAGGTGTCAATATGCCTAAAAGTATGTGCGTGGCCTTCTTCAAACACGTTCCATTTGCAGTTGACCAGTTTTCCTAACTGTCAAGTTATGTCAAAAACATCCACTTATTGGTAAACAAATTCGTTTTATTATCCTGACATTTTGGAATAAATGTTTTCTTTACTTTTAACAACATCGTTAAGACGGTATAATCAATTGCCATAAAAATGCAGAACTAAACCATTAAAATTGAGTCGTTCCACTTCATTTAGAGTCTAATGTATGTACGTATCGAAGTAATTCGTAACTTTCTTCTAGACCAGAATAATCATCAACGTTAATACAATGTTTCCTCGCAAACAATACTATAAAGTTTATGGATCATCAATCTTATAATAGCGTAATTTCGCTAAGGCATCTGAGGAAAGAGTATAATTTGCGGTGCAATACGTCCTCCTCTTAACGAAATTTCGCCTAAGAGCGATTTGAAGTGTAAATACAGCCACACGTTAAGCTAGTAGGGAATAATTGTCTGTTAAAATAATTCGCTTACTCCAACACATGAAAAGCGGATCGGACAAGTTGAATGAGGAAATCTCTTTTCAAGTTTGAGAATAGCGTAATTCCGCTGAAACGCTGCCAAAAAAATAAAAAAAAAAAAAAAAAAAAAACACGTTTAGTTCACGACCATCCTTGAAAGAAAATTTAATTGATAGGGAATATTTTGGAGTATTAACTGTTTACTTTCTTGCGATAAAATCGCCATTTAATTTCTGTTTTTTTTTCCTTAATCTTTTTTGGTCACATCGAGAAAATTAAGATCATATTGTCGATTGTTAAGTCCTTCATTTGGTGGAGTAAACTTCGCTTGCCCCTCCTGCCTTTTCAACAGTTATTATCACACCGAATAGTTTTCGAGTTCTGGAATGTATTGTAAACCCATAATCTTATTATGTCATTATATCCACTACACTGCCAGGACAATAACAGTGCCTTATAACATCTGTTTTAGTAGATTATGAAAGTAAAAATGGATGAAATAGTCTGCTCATAATATGCTTTTCAATGGTACAGGTCAACACTTGAATTGTGGATAACTATATATTATTATTAAATAAAAGTGTATAATTATTACATTTACTTCATCAGCGAAAAATGTACATGATAACTACATAAATATAGAGATTTCGCAGCTATGGTATAAACACGTTGCTAGTATATAGATCAACGCTTACAATGAGCATGCCAATACGGGGTAAGATATGACAAAATAAGGAGGCCATAACCCCAATGAAAATTTAAGCACTGGCCATCATAGTAAAGTTTTTGTAAAAGCGGGCCCATTAGATATAAAGTATAATAAAACTCTGATTCACAAAACAATGAACTGTTGTGAATCCGCATTGCTGTTTCACATGAAATGCACATTTAAACATTTATGACATACAGAGAGACAAACGGACAGACCAAAATTTAGGGTCAGTCACTGCACGAATGCAAGATAAAACTTCGAGTGTACTTTTACATATACTTTCAAAAACCTTGTCCTATAAAGACAAGACTATGCAAGCCAAAAGTGGTTCTTTAATTTGGAGGTATTCACAGCAAAATAATGTTAAACTGGAAACAAAACATTTGGTCTTAGAGTCAGGTGCCTCTGTTCAGAGGTGGGTCTTTAAACACAGGTTACCTGCCTCTCTTTTTAAGGTTATCTAACGTGCACTACAAAACAACATCCGTTTAATATAAGAGAAGAACAACCTTTTGATTAAAAGCCTAAAACTATAATTCATGTAAATCTGCTTTTAACAAACAATCACATTTTTTCCTTCGAATACGAGCATATTCCGTACTTACTTAGAAACCATCTTTCATGAAATCTCACTTATACATTTCACCTGAAAAAATATTGCAGCGTAAATTGTAAAATATAAAGAATGAAGATAAAAATGACAACCCTGTTTGTTTGTTTTCTGTGTATAAACCACTTTTTGAACAATAATTATGATAGATCAAAACTGAGTTGGTTTTCTTCTCCGTAAATGATAAGCACAGAAACAATTTTAAAAGAAAGTAACACGAAATAACAAGTTTAATATAGTACAGCCCCTGACAGAATCAGCATGATTATAGGAATAATGGTCATCATCGAGATGACCCAAGTCTTAATTTGAAAAAAAATCTAAATTTCCAATGGAAAACAGACACTATTAACAAAAATCTACATATTTTTAGTAATAAAATATCGGCGATATATCAATTTATCGGTCGGATTTACTTTACGTTAAGTTTTTTCGTTTAGAGAGAATAATGTGTTTTAAGTAGCCAGTACCCCAGTCGGTAGTCCAAGTCCAGTCCCCTAACGAATTCATACTTTTGACATTTGCTCAGAAAGTGTCTTTATCATGTATTGCTTGGACATTCTTGCAATCGTTTTTGCAATATTTTGTTCTTATTGGGAATTCGAGGACGATTAACAATATCTTTTTTTTTTTTTGGGGGGGTGGGGGGGGGTCGAGGTAGCGGCCTTAGTCCACGTTAAAGAGAGTATGTGTCAGGCAGCCCGGTCAGCTCAGAGGTTCGCGACCTGGCAGACATCACATTTCTGTCATCCTGATTTATGCACAGCATTTTTTAATAAACAGATTTTCTAATTATTGAACTAACGACCTAGTTTTGAAGCACATGAACCCAGTTTGGAACCTGACCTAGATATTATCAAAGGAGAACATTCTCACCAACTTTCATGAAGATCTCCTGAAAGAATGGCCTCTAGAGAGTCACAATATTTTTCTATATTTTTATAACCTACTGACCTATTTTGACTACACGTATCTCAGTTTCAAACTTTATCTGGAATACATCAAGTGATCATTCAACAAATTTTCATTGAAGATCATTGAAAAAATATGGCCTCTGGGAGTGATCAAAAAGGATTTTTTCTACTATTAGAACTACTGACCTAGTTTTTTACCGCAGTTGACCCAGTTTCATCAAATTTGACCTAGAATACTTAAAAATTACGAAGAACATTTTGAATAAACTTTCATAAAGAACCCATGAAAAATGCCTCTAGAGAGTCACAAGTTTTTATATTTATTGACCTACTGACCTAGTTTTTTGAAGGCACGTGACCCAGTTTCAAAGCGATCTAGATATCATCAAGGTAAACATTCTGACCAATTATCATGAAGATTCCATTGAAAAGTACGGTTGGCCTCTAGAGAGGACACATGTTTTTCTCTTACTTTTAGAACCTACTGACCTAGTTTATTGCCCGCAGTTGACCCAGTTCAAACTGACTTAGATATCATTACGATGAACAATTCATACCAAAACTTCATTTTCATACAGAATCCCAAGAAAAATAATGACCTTCTATAGAGGTTAAAAGGTTTTGCCTACTATTAGACCTACTGACCTAGTTTTATGACCGCAGTTGTCCCAGTTTTCGAACTTGACCTAGCATAGCATAAAGATGAATATTCAACCAACTTTTATCTAGAAGATTTCCATTTGAAAAGAGAGGTCAAAATGTTTTTCTGATTTTTAAGAACCTAATGACCTTAGCTTCCGACCGCAGTTGACCCATTTCAAACTTGACTTAGATATCATTAAAATGAACATTCAACCAAATTTTATTTCATACAATCCCATGAAAAATATTGCATCAAGAATAGTTCACAATTTTTCTATAATTTGACCTACTGACCTAGATTTTGAATGGCACGTGACCAGTTTTCAAACGTGAACCTAGATATGGATCTAAGAAAACATTTTGACTAACTTTCCTTGAGATCCCATTTAAAAGTAACCTCTATGAGGTCCACAACGTTTTCCTTTTTTTAGACCTACTTACCTAGTTTTTTTTACCTCCAGTTTGAACCCAGTTCAAACTTGACCTAGATATATCACCAAGATTAACATATTGAACAATTTTCATGAAGATCCATTGAAAACTATAACCTCTAGATGTCACAAGCAAAGTTTACACACGGACGGACGGACTGACGGACGCCGGACGCCAGCGACCACAAAACTCACCTATGTCAGGTAGCTAAAATGCGAGATTTCACAGATTCAAGCATAAGAAATGAATTAATGCCAATAACAATTACCACCTTTCTTTACTTTCAAACTACTCTCAGCGCTGTACCATTACTCTGAATCTGGGACACTTAGTTTATCGATATGCCTCCCCTTCACACCCCTATCACTGAATGTCTGAAATACGTTTATGTAACATTTGTTTCTAAGGTTACTAAAAACAACTAAGGATATAGTTTCCCGATATATATAGAGTTGCAGGAGACAGAATTTTCACTTTTACTCCCAAAAACCCTACTGTCTTTAAAGACAAATTACTCCATGAATCATATACCAGCCTCTCACCTTGGGATCGAACGGACAACCCTGCTTATCCTAATCTGCGCTCTACCTACTTAAAGAGCCAGCTACAGCACGCAAAACATTTTTAGATCAAGTCATAAGAACGGACAGGGGGGTGTTAGCGAAGCATAACCATATTACTTCCAAATTTACATACACTTATAAATGTTTACATTAATGTTTATCAATTTTGATCACCTCTTATATTTTTCTGCCTGTATAAGCTCCCCATAAAATTAAAACCAGTATTACAACAAGGAATCAACAAACATAAGTGACCATTCCAATAATCGACCCTATCCTGTTATCGAAATTACATTGAAAAACAAATTAACACGTAATTCCCGGTGAATTTAAGAAAAAAAATATCTTATTAATAAGACAATTAAATGAAACGTATCTGGCATTTGAATTCGCTTAAAAGGGGTTTGCAGTAAGTTCATTGTGAGTTGTTAGATTTTAATTCACATTCTAGACATACTTTTTTCCTTTTCTAACCAAAATTAACCTAAATTTATAAACTGTTTTAATCCCTTTAAGACTGCTTTCATTTTCCACTCGTAACTAGACACTCTCATCAAATGTTTATATAATATCATTATGAATTAAGGGTTTCATGATATTAACCGACATGTAGTAACAATTTGTAATAATGTAATTAGAATCATCAATTCGTTATATCCAAAACCTTTTAACTTTTTCACTCATTTCCCTGCGATCAACGATACAAACAATTTGTTTACCATTGACTCAATATCCTATATGTGCACATAATTCTTAGTGTAATTGGTACGTTCTTCACTAAAAAAAAAACAATATAAAAATACACACGTATGAAAAGCAGCACTCTCTGAGAGTGCATATTTTAATCATACCGCATATTTTAAAACTAACTTTTCGTTAAATTTACGTGCATGCTAAACAATATTAAGTATGTCAATTGATCTATAAATTTTCTTTGTATTATCAAAAAAAAGGTCTTACATCATATGTGCACTTCTGCTAACATATAATACTCTTAAAAAGAAATGTAAATTCAGCTGCATAGACTTCATTTTTGACAGGTAAAAATACATTTTGTACACAAAAACAAAAAAAAAAATAAACAAAAACAAAACTAACAAAAAACACAAAAAAAAACTACCGGTCCTTTATAGAGCCTGTTAGTGTTCAGAATTTGTCACTTAAGGCATATGATTGTATCTAGAATTTTTACATTTCTTCTACACGCAGGTAATAACTTAAAGTATTATGAAATTATATAACCTTTTGTCCAAACATTCCAACATTTAAAAAAGATATAAAGATTATATAACATAATTTACTTACATGAAAGGTTTCCCCACCTTTGCTTTAAATATGTCCATGTTCTACCATGTTTATACTTTCTGTATCAGACATCCAGAACGTTCCTGAAAAAAAAAACGCGCAACCTTTTAAATAAATAAACGGAAAACAGACATTCGCGAAATTTTCTAATTTTAAACAAATGCCATTCAGAATAATCAATTAAAATTCTAAAAAGTGGCGGCCGAGTAAAAGAATTCGATAGTTCTCTTATGTAATTTTCATTTTTTTTTTCATTTTTTTTAAATAGAAACATGACTAGGAAAGTTTTAACAAACTAAAATAAACTTATATTTGAAGTTATACTTAAATGAAATACTGTAGAAAACGCAAAAAAAAAAAAACAAAAAAATCCAAACAAATATACAAGCCGACTGCAAATAACAAATTTGAAAATACATATTTCGCAGAAAAAATAAATGAACCATGTAATATTAAAATAATTTTCAGACTCAAGTACAAATATGTTTGGAAACGCAATAGCTGATTGATAAGCCTGGGAAATAAATTAGGGTGTTTTGTGATATTTTATTATTAAATGTTGTATTTATAAAAGTAATCGCTATAGTGTATAATATTGTTCAAAACCAAAATAAAAAAAATTTAAGCAGCGAGAATAATAGTTCAGAACTACTAAATTTAAACTCATTATTGGTAAAAAGAGATGTTCTTGGGGAATAAAATTTACTCGTTAAACACATGTCATAAAAATCTTTAGAAAAATGAAATATTGTAATTTTTTTTTAAAAGTGCAATGCAACAGAATAATATCTTCTCCATCAAATCCATAAGCATATCCTAGGCATGACAATCACAACTGAAACTTCAACTCTTAAGCCTCAGAAAAGTTTCTTCTTGCTTCGTTTCCTGATTTTGAAAACCTAGACAACATAATACTGTTACCTATTGTCAAACGTGTCGCTACAGAATACAGTATTAATTATATGTGGTACAAGGACTCATATTACTTGGGAAATCAAGAATACTGAATAAAAAATAAATATTTCCTAATACTTGTTCATCAAAAATTAATTGATTTGCTTTATACTAAACAGATTTGGTATGACGTAATTCACAAGATCACGACAGCAAAATAAAACGTAGTGTAATACATTAACGTTTCAAACTTCAAAATATTTTAGAAAAATTACATCAAATTTTTAAACATTTTATAACTCACTTGTATCCAAATTATTTCCTTTTCACACAATTAACTTGAAGTTTGGTGAGCGTTACTTATTACCATTAATCTAGTAACTTTGATCCTAAATCATCGCCGGAAGCAGCTGTAACTTGCAGGATATGACCAAAGAATCCACACGGTAATAGTCAACCTTTCGCCAGGTTTGTGTACATAAAATACTCTCAACTGACATGATTTATGACGATTGGAGCTCACTTTGTCCCATGGGACGGCCTAAAATGTAGCTTACTAGCTATAACTGGCTTTCTGTACCTATGTTTGTTCTTATATACATATATATGCTATTCATTAAGAGGAAAGTAACTTCACAGGTTGTTTTTACATTGACATTTTTATTGACCCTGGCTCCAAACATAGGTATTGTTTCAGCCTTCAGATAAGAAATGTGCTATTTAGAGCTTAAGATTTTCTTTAATATTTGCTTGCAGTATTATATAAAAAAATAACCATGCAGCCAGGGAACAGGCTACTACTCCTACTAAAAATGTCTCACAACAGAATTTCAGATCAGTGCGCGAACTATAACACCATGGAATTCCAGAGAGTTACAGATAGCAACTGTAGATTGCCTAAAATAGCCCTAACAAATACTAGCACTCTTCTCCCTGGTCACTTTGACATTGAGATAACTTAGAGTCAGTTTCATATTTTGTTAATTGGTTTAAATTATCACAAGAATAAACAGATTGCCACCAGAAAAAAATACAAATGAGTATAACTTTAAAATGTATTATGAATGAAATGCTAAGAAATTTAACACACGTAGAAAATAAAGTATAGCATGGAATCACTGAAGTTAAACAAAGTAGCAGTCCCATTTTGGAGTTAGCAGTAATAAGATAGTTTAAAGGTCCATTAGCACTTTGGGTGTAAATGAATCCCAAGTGGCATTTCTTTTTAACAAGAAATTTAATCTTTTCAGACAATTTGGCCGATAAGAGAATGTAAGTGGCTGACTTTTTTAATTGAAATTATACAACAAGAAATAAAGCAAAGTATTTTATTCAAATATTGCAAAAAAGAGAAATGTTTCTTTAACTGTTATCCCACGTGTAGAACAACAAAAATGTCTCCACAAAAATATGATTGTAACAAGTTTTAGATTAAAGTAGGTTTTGTTTAACTGAAATGTTACAGTAATTAACAAAAAAATAATCTATGTAATTATTTATAAGTTGTTACTGGACCATTAAAAAAGAAAACAATCATTCACAGTAATAGAAAACAAAGCACAGCGTTAATCGTGAATCATCGGAACTTCAACTCATCCCGTACACATTTGAAAAAACTTCCTGAAAGGGCAAGGACCGGTGATACACAATTTTCAAGTCGATATAAAATGTTTCATTCTACGGACATAAATCGCATGTACCGTAGAGGGATCGATCTCGAGTATCGTAGATTCACCAAGAGAACGGTTCACAATCACTTTAAAGGAAGATTTTGAATAAAAAAAAAAACACTGCCCGTATTTGTAATAATAAGCAAGACATTGCCGGTTCAGACACGTTATGCGGACACTTAATCGGCACAAGGAAAAAAGCGCATCCCTTCCAAAAAAAAATAGTGGGTAGACCAAAGTCAGATCGAACGCGCTCTGTACACATTGTTTTAATTCGGTAACTAATTAAACTCCTCGATCAGTACATCCGCATTTTACGATAGAAGGATCAGTAGGATCATTTCCCGTTTATTTTGTATAGTGATCAACCGAAAAAAAAAAAAAAAAAAAAAAAAAGCATGTTGAAAGAAGTGGAGAAAGAAAGAATTTAATAGATAAATTAGAATTCCTACCGCTGTAATTACGTTTTGGTATGCGTTCAATACAAATAATTTGATTAGGCCTAAGTTAAAACGAGGATCGTACCATTTGCTTTTCCAGTATTTTCTTTGAAAGCCAGCGTTAAAATAAATATTGACATAAAATGGTGATATTGGAACATACACACTCTCATCAGTAATGTTAAAAATCGCGATACAACAAGTATATCTGTAGTTACAGAGATAGTGCTTGCATGCAAACTTTTAAACAGAATATTCCTAAGTACAAACAAGGCTAAATACTGCTAAAAATGTTAAGGTCAGAGTTATAAAACATAGTCATGGTCTTACATAAATCTAATAATGGCATTGAAGACAAGTGGTGAAGTTTCAATTAAATATCTATTAGTTACAGCGATATTACTCAACACCAAACAATAACTTCATTTATTTTCTAAGTATAACAAGAGTGCCAGAATGTCACAAAATACGCCCCGTCACACAAATATTAATTTTTAGAAATTAATTGAATATCTTTTATTATTCTAATCCACAAAAAAGTCCAAACCAGTTACAATACCTTAAAATACACCCAAAATTTGAAAAGATAACCGTCACTGTTTGTACCACAGAAAAGTGTCTTGGGTTTTTCCCTAACGATCAAATCAAAAAAAACTCACAATGTAATGTATTATAGTAACCAGCAAAGGGAAGTTAATCGTAAAGAGAGAACAAAAACAAAAAAAAAAAAGAAAAAAAACAAAAATTACAAAGTCCACACAAAAATCCTTACACCAGGCAGAGAATAGCTCAAAATTACACCTCAAATTGGATCAAACATGCAAGTTGTACACAGAAAATGGTCCTTGATTTTTACCCTACGACTTGAAATGAAAAAGTTTACAATATAAGCTATTTATAGTAATAGCAAAGGGACGTAATTCCAAAGAAGGGACCAGTGCATGACACTCCGTCTCATGAAGGTGTACAATAGTCCAAGTTACATCAAAAATATCCCTCCATGCATGAATAGAAAATGCTCCGGACAAAGTCAGTCTTGTATTGACCTAAGACCTAGGGACCTGATTCTTGCCATGACACCACCGTCTCATGCTTGTGAACATTTTGACCAAGTATTGTATCGAAAAATCCCTCAATGCAGAAGAAGAAATACTCCCGGACAAAAGTTTTCATTCTTGTATCCTTGACCCTCTAAAGGTTACTTGGACCTACCCCTAGGGACTGGTTTATGCGCATGATACTCCGTCTCATGATGGTGAACAATAGTGCAAGCAACATCAAAGTCTTCATGCATAAAAGACGATATGCTCCATCAAAGTCATTCTGTATCCTTTGACCTCTAAATGTTGACCTTGACCTTAGACCTAGGACCTTTTCTTGCGCAGGACACTCCCTCTCAATATGGAGAACAACAGTTCCCAAAGCTACATCAAAATCCTTCAATGCATGAAGAAGATATGCTCCGGACAAAGTCATTCTTTGAAATTTCATTCTTGTATCATTTGCCTCTAAGTGAGACCTTGACCTTAGACTTTAGGGACCTGGTTTTTTGCGCATGAACACTCCGTTTTATAAGATGAAGCAATTGTGGCCAAGTTTTATCAAAATCCCTCCATGCATGAAGAAGATATGCTCCGATCAAGTCATTCTTGAAATTAGACCTTTGACCTCTAAGTGTGACCTTGACCTAATACTTATGGACCTGGATTTTAATGCGCACACATTCCGTCTTATGATGGTGAACAACTGTGCCAGTTTCATACAAACCCCCTAAGCATGTAGAAATATGCTCCAGACAAAGTATGTGGTACGCCGCCGCCCGCATCGCCCGCCCATCCCCCACTGCCCGCCAGGCGTTCCCATAATACGTCCCGTTTTTCAAACGGGGCGTATAAAAAGGAGCAATAAATCTGCTAATATACAGGTAACATTATGTACTTGGCCAGGACCCACATATTGACAGAAAGACAATGTTGTGAACTTTCCACCAAATACATGACAGCAGTATCGAGATATGAACTTACACGCAAAACTTAACCAAAACATAAATGACGCGATTCTGACGCACGAACTTTTTCCTCTTATTCTTTACTTCGAAAGGTGGACTCCTTGCTACCTACTTGGAAAGTGTAGATTTGATTGAGCATGCGCCAGGGATGAAATAACATCCTGTCTTTCCAAATGGTTTTAAAACGTTGTCTAAAACAGCGTGCACTTTGGTGACATCAAACAGTAACTGGCACTATTATGAACGTCATAAACTATTAAAAATAAATGTAAGGAAATACCGAAATTTTTCTAGTCACCACGACCCTATATAACTTGATTAGGCAATGAAAATGATACATACTTATTAATCTGTGTTATTTCTAAGCTTATCTGCAGCTTTTAAAAATTTTTCCAAACTTAAACAATGGTTCTTCCTTCTCTGATTTTTTGTTTTTCCTAAGTGTAATAAACTTTTCAATTGATGCCAATTCTTACTCTCAATATTAGAAACACATAATAAAATGGTACTCATTTCAACAAAATTGGTACATTTTTTGACATGTTCTATTATTTCTTTCGACACCATTAAAACTCCCCTGTTTCTATAGCTAAATGATGAGATGATAAAACGAAAACATGATTAATCCTCTTTAGTGATCTTTTCCGCAAAAAGTCAAATTAAATTTTCAAACCAAATGATGTTTTACTTTTTCCCTATAATACTCTAGTTTTTGTACAGCTGTCTATGAGGTACGCATTCTTGAGTAAAACTGGTCTTTTCATCGTTGTTTATTAAACACCGGAAATAACCTGCCATCGATATCGTTCTGCAAGAAAATATACACAAAAACCTAATTCGATAGAAACTTTTTATCACAGATTTAACCCATGTTACACAATTGGTTCCATTTTACAGTTTCTCGAAGTGCGAAAATTTCTACATTTTCTCACTTTCATGCGATATATTATCATATTTGCCTACCCAGCTGAAAAGTAAGTGCAGTGACCCATTAATACCTTTTAGAAAATTTAATTATTACTAAGGACTTCTAATTGATTAACATAGATAATCATTCTGCTGCTGATTTAAAATGTGTGATCACCATCTCCCCACATCCACACTGATCTGTATCCACTTTTTGTGTATATATAATGTAATTTGTTCACATGTTATTACAAAATGTATGATTTGTAATCTGTGTTTATCAAATAAAAAGATTCTGTTCTGTTCGGTTCAGTTCTGATCTCAAAACAAACAAATATCCTCTATGTAATACTATATACTTACCCATTTCATTCACATCCATTTTAGAAGTATATACTAGAATTAAAGTAAATTATATTTCTGATTTTATAAAATTAAAGTCTTAGTTATTGCCATGAAACAAGATCACTAAATTTAGACAATGATTATAACCTCTATCTCCCATCCTGAGGGAATCTTACATACTTTTATCTATAGTTATAGTTCAGAGATTCCAAGATTATTTCTAACTTACATGTATTCGCTATAAAAAAGAAAAAAAATAAGAAAAGAAAATATGTTAATATAACATATCAAACCATTCAACCGTTCTAGATGTAGATCTACTTAGTTTTTGAGTTTTGAATGATTTTGATAGATCCATTTATTAAATTCACAGCAATTAATAACAAAATAATGGATTTTGTTGTCCAAAATTTTAAAACAAAAACATAACTGACAATAACAATATCTAAGGGAAATTTAAAAAGTTCCACCCCTGAGCTCATACAAACTTCACAAAATTCCAAAAGCAAATATTTGTTACATACAATTGCATTTTGACGTACTGCAAAAAATGAAAAATAGTCTATTAAATATTTCCTGATTCACTGTTTTTGAAGTTATCAAGAGTGGTACACTATTCTACATAATAAATACAACCTAACGTAATGTTAATGATATTAAACAGCGTATGAAAAAAGTTCAGTGCGCATATAACTGGTAAAAACACATTCTTGTTTATGTTTTAGCTCGATGAAGTAAAATAGATTATGATACTTGTATAGAAAGTTGTGCAAGCAAAAAATATTGTCGAAAAAAATGGACGCCTATATACAGAACAAGTCTCGATAGTTTATTGACATCGTTGTTCATAGTCTTATACTGGCTCATGTCTAAATTGCCATTTTACAGCAGAAATGAATCGTTTTATTGAGATCAATGAAAGATCAGCAGTCAAGACAATGTCAGATTGTCTGACGGTCAGTTTAACCTGGTTTATTATCGGTTTCTAACCCTCCTTTCTTGCTGTTTCAGACGGATGAATTATAGCCAATAACCATTTATAACGAAAAGTTATTGTCTCAAATTTCCCTGAATTCATTTAAAAAATGGGGACTTTTTCATATACATGTATATATCATCTCGGATTTACAAGATTTGGTTTAGCAAACGTTTCCGTAGTGCATATGCAAAAGTTGAGTGTATCAGGAAATCTGATTTAGCTTCGTGGTACAGATTATTATAACAGCACTGATGTTTTAAAAAGAATTAACTGAAGTATTTCATTTTTCTAAACTTCGTTTCCCCAGTAAACTTCAGAATTGTATTTTTGGTCTCTGATAAGTCAAAACGGTTCAATATAAATGAAAAAGTCAACATTGAAGACGCATAACGGGCACAAACACACTTTTAAATAACAGCAGAGTTAGTTAAACTTTACATTTCTTTTTTCATTACATCACATTTCTTTTCATTACATTTGGGTTTAAATATCATTTTTCAGGTCCTGAAAGTCTGAGACTTAAATGACTTCAATGCTAAGCACTCCTGTATTACATTTGGCCGGTAAAACAAAGCCAGCGTGGCGTTTCATGTCGTAAGTATTTATTATCAAATGTGTGCAGTTTTTCACTATTAATTTGCAAACGATTCAAAACTTCTAGGCTTAAGTACAGTTTTTAGAAATGTAGTTAGAACGTTTTGGACATGCAGTAAGGATTTTTCAAACTGACGTATACGGAGATTGGTAGACAACCACTAGACTGATTATAACTGTATTTCTAATTTTCCCTTTTTTGACGAATTCAGTTTCATAGAGACAAAAGCCAGTCCCTATTTTAAGAGATTTTCCACACAGGACTGATGTTAATTTATCATCTAGACTATTATTGCACATAGATATAGACAGGCTCAGTTCACAACATTCAATCATAAAAATGTAATTTTAAAAAAAAGATATATCAAAGTCAGGAGCTAGGCTAGGAGCTAGTCTAGGAGATTGGGAGTGCCCGCCTTTCCAGTAAATTAGCTTTAATAAGTGTTAATTGGCATTGATACAGTAACTAGGGCAAATAATAGAGAACGCGCGCGTTTTTTTATTGTGTTGCCTATTTTTTAAAGTGTGAACCATAGCAAAAAAATAATTATAGTCTCTAAAGTCGGCTTCCTTTCATACACATACAACACTGACGGTTATTATCATGAACATTGATACAACATCATAATTGAAAATATCCATGTTAAATATTATTCTCTGGTTTATTACATGTCCATATCCGCATGTCTTTCCTGTTCCTAAAGTCGTCAAATAATGGAAACTCCAGAGGTAATTTTAAAAACATATTTTACGTGAAACCTGTTAAAATCAGTTGGGCCAAGAATTTTGAATTCGAGAATTAAACGGATAGCCTTGATTGTTCAGTTCATTCATCCGCTCTTTTAAACGTGATTAGAATTTGAAATTACACAAACACCAACCGTAAATTCAATAAAATCATATCATCCGTTTAAACAATGAAAGAGACATGTTAATACATGGTTTTTTATTGTTGATAATTATTAGAAAATTGCAAAAAGAAACTAATTAGTAAACGTGTTATATTCTTTCCATAAATTCAAAGTACTGCAAAAGTGAATTTTGCGGGTATCAGTACCTGACATACTGCTACAAACATTCGTAAATACATGCATTTTACGCCAAGACACTAATATCATAAAATATGTAACGAAAGAATAGTTGTAGTTTTTTTAACAAGAATATGATTTGATTCATTTTTTATCAATCCTGATAGTAATTTAGAAGATTTAAGTCCACAAAGGTGCCGCATATGAACCTTCAATCCGTGATAATCTGTAGCAGCAGTATTTTAATATTTCAAATCATGAATGTTCTTTCTTGAACATCTGTCAAGTGGGAGAAATTATCATATGTAAACCTTAGATATATAAGCAATAGTTTAATTTTTATTACAAATTTTGTTTTCAAGTTGGAAGTGTTTCTATATTACATAGTTTTACAACGCGAAAAGTATTTTCATATGATAATCTATTATAAAAAAAATTTTTAATTGTTAATTTAAGAAGATATATTGATTTAATTTGTTGAAAGAAGTCCTAATAAATAATCCTCGTTTACCAATTGATGTGCATTTGTGCGAAATCGGGCCAAAATGGCATATTCGCTTCGTGGGAATGAATTATACATAAATTAGGACATTTACTTGAAAACGCAAGTTGGGTGTTTATTCTGCGGACCGCTTCTGAAAATGCGGAAATATGGGGGTACTTGAGTTCAGTTGTGCCTTGCATTCCAAAAAAGTCACTGCAAACAAAAACACCCGTTTTCCGTAAGCAATGTAATGGATATCTTGAGGAATGTACGTATGGGTATCTTGTGGCAATAAGCTACGACCGAGTGAAAATCTAGGAACTGTAACAAATTGTGTTTGAAGTAGCTGAATAAAATAAGAAATAAGAAAGAATTTCTTTTATTGTTATATAGTCTTTGTATATCATGGAAAATGTTCAGTATTTTCCCTTGAGTTATGGTCATATTATGTGGAATATATTATTTCTGCATGATAAGTTGATGGGAGAAATATGTTTTTTTCCGAGTGTGTATGACAACACATTATTTTCAGTGTAAGATTTTATACTAATGTGTTTTAGCTCGACCAAGATGTAAGCTTTAGCATATTTGAACTAACTAACTCGATTCTGCTTCCAATATAAGCCATCTGTGACATATGAGAATCATGATCGTGACCCCATGAACCCAGTAGGGCTCGAACCAATGACCTCGAATTGCGCGGCCAAACACCTTATCCAATAAAAAAACACCACTGCCTTAACCTTCAATGTATGGTGATACATGCATAACATTACAACATGTTACTCAATCCTTGGAATCTCTGACTGCAATAAGTTTTACTTTTTTCTATCTTCAAATATCAGGAGCTAAGTGAAATGCAATATTAATACCATTTAGCGTAAATTATAGTGGGACTGGAAACTGCATAATATTAAGATAAGAGCACGAACTATCAGTGACCTCATTATTGGAAAAAAGTTTATTTTGTGCTCATAAATAGTGTTTATAATCCCCCTTAATTGACCTATTTGTATTTTTACAGGCCGTTGTGGCAAGTAAAGAATAGGACGTATGTATGCCCTTGTTACAAACGCCCCTGTATTCCTATTTTATATTATTTAAGAAATGAAATTATTTTTTCGGAGATTATGCGAAAAGAACGTACGAATATATTGACATATCAACAAATTACGCTTACTGTTTTAAAAAACATGTTCCTTACCGTTGAAAGATACATGTTAATATTTTAACAGTGTTCAGTATGTATCAGACCTTTTCACACGCATCTACATACATTGTATAATTAAATTATAAAACAAATCATGTTTCGTTTGCATAAGAACTAGCAATATGGACGTCAAATCACATTGTTTAAATTTGCCGAATTCAGGCGCTTGTAAAGGCCTATCCATATTTAATCATAATAATTTATAAACGCTCATCAAAATAATTCCCACGAACGTGAAAAAAACCCTCCGCCGAGCTCTTATAATGATTATCAAAACAGAAAAACGTAACTTTTCAAATCCGTCCCCAACTAATTGTTTAGCCGTGTGGGCCAAAGGATAAGTCCCACAGTAAGTGGCTTCCATCCACTTTTAATAATATGCAAAAAG
The DNA here is from genome assembly GCF_021730395.1 of Mercenaria mercenaria. Taxonomy (NCBI): domain Eukaryota; kingdom Metazoa; phylum Mollusca; class Bivalvia; order Venerida; family Veneridae; genus Mercenaria; species Mercenaria mercenaria. The sequence continues at coordinate 44,013,902 of NC_069376.1, read as the reverse complement.
ATAATGATAGAAGGCATAACAGCATATAATCACTTTAATCCGTTAAACGCCGCATATATATTATTTCATAAAAGCTCTTATATCATCATTCCCTGGAATAATTTGAAAACATTTCTTCTCCGAATTGGCCCGCCTAGCGGGAAACACGCTACAAAAGGAATCATGTATGGAAAACTACGACAAGAGGTCCCTGAAATCTCCGTTTGGAGGAAGGAATACTTGTTATAAGGTTACTTCCAAGAAACACATTCTCAGACATTTTGACAAGCAGCTGACTTTCAAGATTAACAAGTAAAATTTTGATGCATGAGCATCAAGTCGCCGGAGAGCTGTAGCTAATAATTTGAACATTGGAAATGAAAACAGACAGAAAAAGCTATAACGATATTGCGTGCATTGCACAACCGTTGAAAGGCTGAAAAACGGTGTATCCTCCATGATGAAAGTCACTTTTACCCACGAACTATTTCTTACCATCATTCAAAGTTATATTTTCTTTGTATATAAAACCCAGGCGGCCAGCATCCTCAAAGTTAATAACGTAAATCTACGACGTCAAATATTTTTCACAGTACCCAAACAATGAATACAAAATATTTTCTTGAAGCGAAACATTTCAACAGATTGCATTATATATCTTTTAATAAAAGGTCCAGAGTCCCCTGACAATAAATTAAAAAAAAAAAGTCACGAAATTCACAGACTGGTTCTTAAAGGTTAAGGCAGTAATTTGTCTCGTATAAAAACAACTACAGGTCCGTCTTTGCGTATCTTAACAGAACGTCATTTTTTTTTTTCCCACACCATATTATAATGAATGTTTTTTATCATAAATAAACGACAAAAAAGAAAAGAAAAATAGGGGTTTGAATAGTTTCATCATTGTGAATGCCAGTCAGTTGTGTCTGCTACCCTAAAAAAACTCATAATTATTTGCTCTTGCGCAAAATAAAAACGCAAGCTTTCGGTTTTTGATCTGCAAAACCTAGCCATAGAGGGGTTTATAAACAGGAAAACCGACTCATTAATGCGGAATGTATTCGAGTAGTAAAAAAGATGCAAGATACTTCCAATAGGCTTTGAAAGAGAACAGCATTAATCCTGACAGAGTGCGCGATCCGCAGACCTGGTCTGGATTCATGCTGGTCGCAAAGCCACTATGTTGATTTTCTCAGCCGCGGCTCATATTACAGAAAAACTGTCCAATAAGTAAAGTTGAGGATGAGAAATTTATTAAGGTAGTGGGCCCGGAAACACAATTGGCAAACTATACACCACTATATAATCTGCACCTAAATAATGCCAAGCCGCATAAGAACAAGAGAAAACACACGGTTATACCAAGTTTGAATACGGGCCCATCACCTCAAAATTAGCAATTAATCCTAAAGCAAGACATTAGACCATTATTTTTTTACAAATAACTCAGCCAATTAACTTCAATCTATCTTCACAATTCCTAAGTTTTGAAAACTTAAAAAGCATTAGACGTTTGAAATAGTAGCCCACAATATTTTTTTTTCCTAACTTTATTAAAGAATGTACATTAAAGAGGTAATGAAATTCATCGCCTAACAGCCTATTATCAAACATAATTGACAGATCATTGTTCTCTGGCAATATTGTAAAATCTTCCTTTTCTATAGGTAATTTATGAGATACATACATCTAAATTTACATAGTGTAACTGCAAGATCATTTTAGTGAATTATTTTGTCCTAATGTAAGATCGGCCCCGCTTTCGTTGCCGAAGGGCGCGATTCGATCCCTGGACGCGTACCAAGATGTGAATCCAATAATATGCTCAGCATTATTTGGATAGTACAGCTCATCGCACAACACGCGATCTCGAAAAAATGAGATCTGGAGACTGATGTTCTAAATTGGGTATAGTTGTTTCAAGGATTCACCATTAAATTAATTAGTGGTAAAATAGTAAATTCGATAAAAGGATCCGATCATACTATTTCATGCTGATTATATATTTAAAGGAAAGTCTTGAAACGTCGAGCGTCGACACCTATATCTGGTAAAATCAAGCAAATCATTTATCAGAAAGTTACATATTGAACGAAGTCTTCAAGTTTTACAGTTTACTATTTTCACGAATGTAAATCGACAAACGGGGCCGCATACCGGCAATCGTTACAAAGTTAGGCTTGTGATAAAAATTAACCATTATTTATAGCCAGTAAGAAAGCGTTAAATGCCCGAAATAGACAAAAGAAAATAAAGAGAATTAATATATATGACATTTAAGGACAGACGGGGGTCAACTGAACATTTTTTTGGACAATATAAAAAATCAAATAAAAAACCTTTTATTTGATGAATTTCCAGAATGGAAACAGTAGTTATTTGAGATGCCCTGAATTAAAATTTTTAGACGAGGTATATTTCTGTACCATTGCCTTACAATGGAGTCATTGAAGGCTCTAGTGAGCGTTAATGGTAGTTATATTGCCATGGTGTAATCGAAATTTTTATGGGTGATTTCAAGTAAACAAAACGGAGTCGACTGGCTAAGTGAATAATTAATTACTAATGTTTATGTACAAACTTATTATACTTGAAAGAATGAAGCAGTTGGCAGAAAAATAAGGAAGTTAAGCTTTGGTTAGACGGAAGCCCTAAGGATTTTAGCTCTCATCATACAAGTTTCATCTTACGTACTACTATTTTAATGGGAAACTGAAAGAGAGTAAAAAAATCCTCGAAAAAAAATCCCATCAATCTTTTGACACGTTGAACAACATTCCTCAACTATGTTTTTTATAAAAGTGTTCCTCATAGTGTCTGATTCTATGAAATTGAGAGAAAAAAGTATTTGTAAGAATAACAATTTCATCTTACGGTACCTATTTTTTTAAAATGAGAACTGAAGTGAGAAAAAAATCCTCGGATTGAAAAAGGTCACCATATCTTTTACACGTTGAACAGCAAACCCTCACTATGTGATTTTATAATAGTGTGCCATCAAATTGTCATGTATCATGGAATGAAAGAAAAATGTATGTAAGAATACATTTGTTTGGATATCTGCCTTGCCCCTCATTGCCTCTCCATAAACCGATTCTGTCTAACTGTCCATACGGACCAATGCTCATGACAACATTATTTACACCCGAAAATAATGTCTTCGCAAATGTCCAATTAGACAAACTCCTAGACCGTTTGTATAATAATTTTTCAAAACGTTGTTTTAAAATTGTGAATAATAAGCCAGTCCAAAGCCAATTACCTAATATAAAATTACATCCGTTCCTTGAAAAAATGTTTAAAATATACTGGCATTTTTATCTATTATACAGAATCAAAGACAAAAAAATTAAAACAAAATTCAATGACGAATTCTTTTATCATCGGTCAAATGCCATCCTATCGCCGAATTTAACCCTACACTCGAATCCTAAAAAGGGCGCAGGTTGAAACAACTTTCACAGCTTCCTAATGTAAACAAAAATAGTTGTCCCACGTACAAGTAAATAGTATTTCTATACGCTAGTCTGGTGTAGGCCTACACACGAATTGTAGGAGGAGCTTCCTTAAAATACATGAATGCGAGTGAGGTCAAGAACCGGTCATTTTGTTCATCAGGGAATCATCCTGAACTGACCCCTAGTGGAGTATTTGATCCCTGTTGGAATCTTACTAACAAAGTACGTAAGGTCAGAGGAAAGTATTTAAAATACTGCTAGAATTGAGTATGATTGAAGAAAAACGGAAGATAATAAGTACATTGTGTTATATCTAAACACATTGCGTAACAGTTTGAATTCTAAATATGTTTTTAGTTTTTAGTCAACAAAGAATCATTATCAGGATTTATCTAAAGTGAATATATTATGGATTTAATTTGTACTATTTGATTTAACCGACTCCACATTTTGAAGAGTTTAATATTAAAACTTTACAGATAAGATATAGAAAGCAGTGTATACAAATAAAATTTTGTCTGGTTTCAAATGATACCAACGTCTGAAAAAAATGCACCATTAATCGTTTATATTCACTGCTTTTAATTCATGACACATGTTTTGTTGTGTTAAACATATTTTCGTGGTGCTGTATAATTATGTAATTTCTTCTGGATTTTATCTTTATTTTACAGACACTGTTTCTTGCGCGTAAATATTTCTTTTGTGTACATGGATATATGCAAATAATTATGTTCATGTATTAAAAACAGAGTTTCATTGTAAAGCTTTACTAATCATTCCTTCCATAATCAAAACGCTGGTAGATAGAGCGCCTACTTTCATCCGATTTATTAGATACAACAATCCTAACATTTTTTCACGCGATCGGTTTTAACGATGTTTACATAGAAACTAATGAACCGTCCAAATACTGGAAAAAATACAAGCTTTTTGGTAACTTTCGTGCATTCAATAGGTCATAACTTGTAAGGATGTTGTTTGGTTGCCAATAAACGTAAAAGAATGATAATAAACAGATATATGATTAAATAGTTTATACTCCAATATGTCTGTGTACAAATAAAAATATTGTATCTATCTTTATCATATAATTTTAGAAATAAGCGTATTCAGTGCAGCTTAGGCACTTATAATTGTTCCGTATACTTAATACATTATATACCCGCTGTAAATATTGCATTAATATACTATTGACTGGGCTTGGGAAGACAATGTAATCGACCAGGAGTAAAATTTCCATATTTAGAAAAAAAAAACAACAACAAAAAACATGTATGTGACTTTGTTCATATCGGAATGTAGACGATTGCACAATGCAATATCTTTTTTTTTTTAAATCACAACTATAAATAAAAGACATTGTAGATTCTTTGTTGACAGCAAATGATTTAAAGTAATTTTTTCATTTACATATTATCCTGACATTTTATAGTTACACATGTTTATCTACAGAACGAACAAATATATCCAGTACTGAACGTTTTCATAAAAATGTCAGCTTATCAAAATTCAAATGTCTACTAAATAATCCAGTTCATTTAAAACTGATTCGTAACGTTTCATTAAGTTTGCTTGCTCCACCAACCTTAGCTATGCGGGTAGAAACAGTATTCGAATGTATTTTCAGTATGCTATCGCTACGTTATCTTTCTACAATACAAAAAACTGTAATAAAATTATGTAGTATAAACGAGTGAAATAGTTCAAAATCATTGCTACAGTATTTACATTGAAACAGTAAACCGTAACTTCTATTTTTATAATGTATTGACCAGCTAGCAATTGTCTTAGAAATTCCGTTAACTCATATAATCTATGTTAAATGTTCGTTAGCGAATAACGCCTATCGAGTCAATTAAACTGGTTTCGTCTGCTTTCCAAGTCAAGAGTGATGTAATAAGCAGAAGTCTACCCTTAGCGAATTCCGCATAAAAACAATTTCATTCCAAAGGATCCACAATTTTATTTTATACATAATCTTTATCTCAAACTGATACACACACAAAATGTCCCGATATGCTATAAAGAAAATTCGCTGCTGACACAGAACTTGTTGACCCTGCAAGTTATCGTAATTGTTAAGGATTATGGAATAGCACCAGTCCCCTTTTCATGAACAAAACTCGCAATACTTTCATTTCCATTGTAACAGACTGGTGTGAAATTGATATATCCTCAGAATATGTCAACAGGTAAAAAGAAAATACTAATTCAAATCATGACACAACTATTTGATTCCCAATTGGGCTAGTTTATGTCACAACTTGACAGTATGGAAACTGTCAACTGCAAATGGAACGTGTTTTCAGTATCTTTTGCTAATTGGGAGTCAGGTTTTAGCTCTGTCATACGATTTCACTCACGTTGTTGGTGGTGATCCCTGATGAATTACTGTTTAAGTAAAAGGGTCTTGCTTTCAATTTTAAGTTTTTCCCGGCACAAATGGGAGCCAAAGTAAGACAAAAAACATTTTGTCAGTTCTTTGCTCGCTCCGGTGTTTCCTTTTTGTCGTTTCTAAACACAATCTTACGAACAATGGACATTTTGTCATTTTCAAAAGTCATTTAAAGGCATTTCAATGATATGAAAACTATACACGGTCAGTAAATATATTAGGTTTGCTTACCAAACATTAAGTAAAAAGATTATTGAGATGTTAATATGGAAATTGTTGTCGAGTATTAACAGTTCTGTAAACATTTACTCTATGAATGCAACTAAATATATCTTCAACACATTCTACGATTAAAGAGTACCAAAAATCATATATGTCGCATTTGTAGCATTGGAATAATACTTCGGATTATATCATGTGTAACCATAGGTAGTATAACCCTATTTAGTGTTAGCAGTCGTGATAAAGTAACATTTGTGTTGTGCCCTTCAATGTTCAATTTTGGTTTTAGGCACACATGTGGGACACTGCTACGCCTATAGAAGAGACGTTACGTACCTTTGATGATCTCATAAAGAGTGGAAAGATTCGTCACTATGGTTTCTCCAATGTTTGTGGTTGGCAAATGCAGAAAATAAGTGATACAGCAAAATTGCTTAACCTGAACCCATGTGTCAGTTTACAGGTATGCTAACTCTCTAACTTTGTTTTACAACGAATGCTTCGTTTATCTTTATCAATACGATGTGATAGAATGACATGTTGAAATGTTCACATGTTAGATTTGTTCCAAATAATTTAACTGTAGTGCAATTTCTTTTCATATTTCAAGTTTCAAGATTATTTTTATTTGTATAATATATATCGGATGAAATAAATTGTGTTTTGAACACATCAGAAATTCTCGATACCGTGCAATTAATGCATTTGAGCCGCACCATGGAAAACCAACATAGTGCAGGATCCATGCAGTTCGCTTTCAAAGCTAACTGCAGTTAGAGAAACCGTTAGCGAACAGCATGGATCCTGATGCGCAGTCTGCTCTTGATCCATGCTGGTCGCAAATGCACTATGTTGGTTTTCTCATGGTGCAGCTCATTTCTGCTTTTTTCAGCAACATTACAATCTACTCACGCGGGATTCCGAACTTGAATCATTAATAGCCTGTCAGAATGAGGGAATATACGTGTTGCCATGGGGTCCACTCAGAGGGTAATTATAGTCTTGTCATTTCGGTCACATTTTTTCAGTGCTATGTCTTTTCGATACACAGTACGTTAAACAAAGCACCGGCTTGACAGGAATTCTGTAATATTGAAAATGAACGCTCTTGAAGGTACGGGGTCGTAAGAGAAAATTATTATCAAGAAAGACAAGAAACAAATCCAGGCATTTCTTTCATCAATTCGGGCATTACATTAAACAAAGGGTATGGCTACTAGAAAGAGGATTCCCACATATCTAGGTTATTTTATTTCAAATGAAAGATTATAAGCTGACTGAGACGAAATATCTAAATGCTTGTACATGGATCGGCATTTTACAAAGTTTTAGCTTTTTTTTGTACCCAGAATCTTCATAAAGGTGCTGATTTGCCTCGATTTCAAATAAAGTTACTCGAAATTTTAAAGATTTTACAAAGCCGTCTTTCTCCTATTTTCTAGTATTTGTGCTTCGTAAACTATTGGTTAGATAAGATTATTATAAATCCTGCGTTTTTGTCAACATTTTTTTTTATGCGAACTCAAACGAAGAATTAAAAAGGCCACACACTAATATATTAAAGTTTTGATACAGCTAATCTTTATTACAATACTAAGTCCAGTTTATGTATACAGAGGTATGCTCACTGGAAAGTTCAAAAAGGATCAGGAACCTGACGCGACCGGAAGTCGTGTTGGATATTTTAACTCAAAGAAAGAAATTCCTCATTGGATGAAAGACTGGATAGAATTTGGAAGCAACGACAAATATTGGGCACTGATAACAGTCATCGAAACAATAGCAAAAGCGCATGGTATAGTACATTTTATACTTTTTTGAATTGAAAAAATATATTTTTTTTCTTTTAGTTTGTGTTGTGTTGCCATTATCGTATTAGTTTATAGTATATTTTCAATTTTTGACAATCAACAATCAAATCAGCTTAAGTTTCTTGAATGTTAAATTAGATAAGTCTATAGGGTAAATGCTTGTGAAACAAATGACCGTGACATGCGTTTCTAAAATAATTGTTACAGGTAAAACCGTTTCCCAGGTAGCTCTAAGATGGCTCTTACAAAAGGAAGTTGTATCTGCTGTCGTAATCGGCTGTACATCTATACAGCAACTGGAAGACAATATTGGCGCGTCAGGAGGTTGGGAAATCTCGGCAGATGAGGTGAGTATTCAATGATGTTTCTACATTTCTAGAATGCTGCTGTTTATAAAACAATATGGATTATTAACACTTTATCATATAAAGGCTTGACATAGAGAAACTATGGTACATACAACAATATCAACATTGACATAATTTCTTAAGACAGAAAGCAGTACTAAGAGGAATACACTATATACTCATTCTGGAAAATGCATTCCCGTTATAAATGATTTGCTGTAATATAAGGACTGACTATTAAAGATGCTTTGTTCTAAAACGACTGACAATCTACATATTATTTTGCAGATGAAAGAACTAGAGGCGGCTGCTCCATTGTCAATATCTTACCCTTACGACCTGCTCAGGGGACTAACTATGTCCGGAAGAATAAACAAATATATTTGATCTTTCATATAATTGTGAAAGAAGCAGTTTTAAGCATAATTTACTTATATTGTATGCCATCATCTTCATATCATTTCCTTTGAAAAAAGATATATACCAGTCAGCGCTAGATTTGTAAAGTTTTATTACGTGCTTAACCAGACCTTCTGGGGTGTAGCCAGGTGTTTCAAAATATACCGGGTAGTTAATGTCACCATTTTAACACACTGACAATTTTATTTATATCCAAACCTTATTTACCATATTTATACAGAATGTGTATATTCATTAAATAACCAATAAGGCAGTGGCAATACTTTCAAAGGGAAATAAATGCTATTTAACCGATATAATTATTAAAAATTGAATATAATGTATTGGTTTTAATGTTTATTGATGCTTATTTATTTCTACTGCATTTAAGAATATGAAAGAAAGAGAAATAAGATCAATACATGTGTGTATTTTAGTTCATTCAGATAACGTAAAATTTACCATGAAATATACATGACCCTTCTACAGAGAATATGGAACTTTATAAATTTATTAGTATTGTATTTGAATTGATATCGCCATGAAACGATTTCGGTAATTAATAGTTATTGTATATCATAATTGAGCCGTGCCATGAGAAAATCAACATAGTGGGTATGCGACCAGCATGGATCCAGACCAGCCTGCGCATCCGCGCAGTCTGGTCAGGCTCCATGCTGTTCGCTTTTAAAGCCTACTGGAATTGGAGAAACTGTTAGCGAACAGCATGGATCCTGACCAGACTGCGCGGATGCGCAGGCTGGTCTGGATCCTTGCTGGTCGCAAACCCACTATGTTGGTTTTCTCATGGCACGGCTCAATTATCATTCGATCCTATATGCAGCATGTGACAGCAGCCATATGCAAGACGCAAAATTATAAACCACTGTCTGGAAATACATTATTCTCGCGACAAATGGCAATATGTGATAATGTTTAAAATACTATTCATGCAAATACATGTAAACATCAAATTTTTGTAACTGTTTCACATAATTGCCAAACTTTGCAAAATGCAGGAGTATAAGATCATCAAAATATATGCATTTATATGTGCACTTTATGTACATAAGTTTCCTCATGAACAAAAGCATGATATGCGTTGATTGGGCAAGAAGGATAACGTCAATTTATATTGATAAACTAACTTGTATTCCTTTTTACTTATTACATATAACTTAAGTAGCGAAGATAGATCAGACAAAACTTGCGAGTTTCAGAAATATTCTTAACAGACTGTTCATTAAAAAGTAACCGATGACTAATATCAATTTATTTGATTCTCTGCATCGCACGACATAAATGTCTTCAAACTAAGCCGTCTTTCTGAAACAAATTGATGCCAACTTACAACGTCATATTATGACACAGAAAAAAGACACGGCCCCTCATTCACCGCACCTACATTGTCTTACATTAATTCTGGTTACTTTTATAAGAGACAATAATAGATAGGATGCGCATCGATAAAAACGAGTGAACAATAAACATATCTCTCTTATTTTCACATTTTTATAAAAAAAGCATAAAAGCATGATAAACCAGATATCTAATTCGATACTTTGAGCTAGCTATGACTTTATTTAACATGTGGATGTATACCTTTGTTACTTTCGAAATGAAATAAATTTCATTTTAATCAGGAGTTCCTTGACATTATTTCTAAATGTTACATTTTGATTATTTCTGTCCCCACCTTTCGAAGAAAAACGGGAGGACATAGAAATTACAAAAGAAATAACATCCATCTGTCTGTCCGTTAGTCACACTATTTGTCCGGTCCCATTTATCGCCATGGTTTAAGATATTATAGTGTCATCTGGCACATTGCTGGTTTCAAAACAAGGTGACGTGTCACTTTCAAAACCCAAGTCCATAACCTTAAAATCAAAGTTACTGTTCATAAAAAAAATCGTGTTTTTATTTAAAACCTCTGCTCCCTAGCAATACTTCAAAGTATCTTATTATTTCTTGACACATATGGTTTCCTTAACTAAATGAAGTGTCAAACGCAAGACCCAAACCGTAGCTTCAATGTCAAGATCAAGTTTTACAGTCTGTTTTTGTCCAGTTCATAACAAAAATGCAGTCAGTTTTGATTTCCGAAATGATTGTTACTGCAATACACATTTATTGTGCTTGACGGACTATTGCCAGAAAATAATTGAACATGTCATTGTCAAAACCTGTTGATCTGGGAAAATTTCCGCTTTTCAAATATTTGTCATCAAACACAATAAATGTGTATTGCAGTACCAAGTCCTTTCGGAAATCAGTACCAATCCTTTCGGAAATCAAGACTGACTGCATTTTTGTGCATATCCATAATCCACGTGTGTGTAATGAACTGAGATAGTGAAAGTATCTTTGTGAAGCAGTGAGCTATTTTTAGCATCAGATAATCTCTTCAGTCCTGCTTGTTTTCTGTAAAGTAACGTTACAGTTATTATTTTGTACAGATTTATTAGACAAAATAAATAAAATTATTCATCAGTTACAACTTTTGTTCATTTATGCACTAGATTGTTATTTTCCATAACAACTAATGTAATCACCCTTTACGCGGGAGGAAATTGCGGAAGCCAAATGCTGCGGTGTAGCCTTATTATTTCTTAAATAATTAAAATTGATATCTAAATGTTACTGAAGACATGCATTTGACGTGGTTTTCAAAAGTCAGATGCATAAATGATGGATATTTAGGAACTACCATGAGGGATATTCAAGAAATCTAGAGGGCATTTCTATTTACTGTACTTTAAACAATGTAAACCCACAGACAAATGTAGAGGCATTTACAGGTATAAAACAAAGAATATTGTTGAATATGTACCAGATAATGCGGTACTTACCTCAATTTGTAAGGTGTTACAATTTGCCAAGAACTCTACACCACAGATCTACCCCCAAAGTATGCAGTGAAACTTTCAGGGATTTGGCTTATATTCTCAAAACAGACATACAAAAAGCCTAATAGATAAATGCATTTAAAGAAATTTACATTTAATTTGTTAGTCGAAAGCGTTTACTGCCGAACATTTTATGCTTGGAGATTCTCGGGTTAGTAATGCGTTATGGTCATTATGGGGACTTAAATTTCCAATCAATGTTGTTATTGTTCTCCTAGACAGAATCGTGAAGATATCATAGTTTCGACTAAATTTGGGTTCCCATCAGACACTGATTCATGTCTGAGCCGACAGCATATCAAGGAAAGATGTGTTGAAAGTCTTAAAAGACTGCAAACAGAATATGTAGATCTCTATCTGGTTTGTTTTAAGCTTGTTGATAATTAACAGATATCAAATTGACTTTGTTTACCACAAGCATGTTATAATATATGCATGGCAAATATAACATAATAAACCCAAGGCATAAAAACCCAAGGCATAAAAATGTAAATATTCCTTAATTAAGATAATGCAAGCCCGGAACAATCAATTACATGTATAACGTAAAGTGTCTTTTAAAGCAAACATACAGTAATGCGTTTACACTTATAAGTCATAAGCTATTATTATGACAAGTTTCTATATTTTCCAAACAATAATTGCAAAGTTACATTTCGAATATATATTTTACTGCACCTGGGAAGTTATTGAAAACAGAGTGAGTGTTCTTGTGTGTTGTACCTTTTCTCATTGCTGCAGCATCTTTACATTCACACCAACAGTTTCTTTAACTGTAAGTAAATGCCAAAAAAATAAATAAATGAATGTTATACGATAATGATTTACGATAAAATTACATCATCGCCACATTATTTTATTACAAGAAATTTAGAAATATTCAGTGAAGAAATGCTATAATTTAAAACATTCTGTAAACAGAATTTCAGCGATTGCATTTGCACTTTCACTTATTGCTATCTACTTTTATTTAAAATAAAATGGAGATTCCATAGGTAACAATCACGACAGAAGTGAAATGTTGTATGCTTGATTTGCTTGAGCCTCTCATGGACGATAGTGTCATTGCATCCTACCATCTACGTCCTCTGGCTCCGGTTGAGCAGAAATCGGCATTTGCACATGCTACGAGAAGGAAGAACACTTGCGGCATCCGTAGATCTATGTGTTCGCAGGCCGCCACACGCCACTTTTCGAGGATATATCTTAGCGCTAGAAGATGAAATTAGCTCTCCTAATTTCTACTTTTCATGGTAAAATTGCCCGAGAAGTTTGTGAAGACAATTATCGTGTTAAAACTTTAAAGATTTCAAGTTGAAATTGAATGCTTAATTTCAAGTTGTTGCGTATCTGACTGGTCGAATAGGCGATTGCGGAAACAGGATTCCGTAGTAAACTCACGTTATTTAGTCTTAGGTCACACCAAATTGATAAAATGTTCATCGGATTTTTTTCGGGAAAAAATTGAGGCGGCGAGCGAAAAAATAATTTAAATATTTTTTTGGTTTTTGAGAAAATCAGGAGCGAGCGAAGAGCGAAGAAATATATTTGTCTTCATTTGGCTCTCTACTGACTAATAAAAACCTTAAAATGTCCCCAGGGATTGAGAAAATCTGACCTGCAGACGCACAACAAAGCGAACTCGTGAAAAAAAGGTAATAACATTGTCATACAGTACACTGTAATCAAATAATGTATGCTTTTGAAAATGCTGTTAGAAAATATGTAATAAACAACAATGCATATTAAACCTTACACCATACTTATCACATACATAGTAAGATCACGGAAAGCAGCTAAGCGAAATGTTTAAAAAAAAACAAAAAAAAAAACTGAAAACTAACGGCAGATGCTGTGGGCGAAGGAAAGCACTCTGTTTGCTGTCTTCAACGCACTGTATTATATGAAATTCTGTCAAGTTAGAAGGAAAATATAGGCAAAATATTACCCGAATCTAGACGTTTTCTCCGTGTGTATGGTATCCAAAATCCATATAAACGCAAAGCTGTCTTCAACGCACATTAATATATGAAATTCTGCCAAGTAATAAGGAAACCTGAATCGAAACGTTTTCTCCGTTTGTACCGTATCCCTATAAACAAATCGCGAAGGTACGACGGTACGAAGGTGAAGTGCGACCTACAGTACGATGGCGATAACACGACAGTACTAGACTTGTTTGCATTCCTATTTTATCAATTATTGTTAATTAGTTGAGTTAATAAATTACAGAAAACAATATTGAAAAATCAGAAATGCAACTTTTCCTATGATATGATGAAAATCATCACCAGTCGAGCAACTCTGGTACCACAATCACTTTTTAAGGTATAACCAGTAGAATACATATGATATTTATCAGCGTATTTGTCCGCATAGCCGATAAATTGGAGCGACAGTTTATGTATATATTTTGATATTCTGTATAAAGCGATCGTGCAATAAACAAGCTAATTTAGATAAAATACTGTAATATGATATTAAAGGTATGGAAGCCGTGGAGGGCCACTTTTGAGTTTGTTTTTTTTTTAACTTTTGAGTTATGACTTTCGACTTTTGACTTTTGACTTATGACTTATTATTTTTGACTTATGAGTCGCGTATTTGTTCCACGTGCATGCCTCATGATGGTGGACAAGGAGATATCAGACTAAGTAAGTTCATTTTGTCTTAGTTTTTTTCCTGTATTATTAGCGAAATAACTGAAAGTGAATTTTTGAATGATAGAACAAGTTAAACGTAAAATAGAAAGGAGAAAGAGGGAAGAAATGGGAATGTCTCGGGGTTGCTAAAAGAATCTCTTACATTTGGATATGTATGTCTGTACATGAGTGAACATAATCATGTTACTCTGATCAGAAAGGGCTGGGTTTCAAAATAGAACAGTGTCCAAGTCAATTACGAAATTTCGCAAATTATTAAGAAGATCGTTTCGACAACGGTCAAAGATTCTGCATTCAAAAAAAGAAGTGGAAATTAGTTTCAGCCTGTCCACATTGGTACAATGGTGTGAGATAAATATCTTTTAGGTAAAGATGTTGATTCAGTTCATTGCATTTGGTTCGTAGTCGTGTATGGAGCACCTGGAATTTCCTGTTTCTTTGGTGGCTCCGGAGACAATGTGAACACATTCATTTTGAATTTTGTCGAGTTGATCCATTAAATACTTGGTACAATTGCCCTACACTACGTCTGCGTATTCGAGTATTGGTCTTATGAAAGAAATATATATGGTTTCAAGGGAACGACGGTCAGGTGAGTATTTCAATTTACGCATTATGTATACCCTCTTCTTTTCTACAATGAAGTTGATATGAGAATGACATCAATAATCATTTGACAGGAATACGCCAAGATGTTTATGTTCAAAGACCTCGGGAACAATCTGGTTAAACATTAAAAGAGGAGAATGAAGTTGAAAATTTTGTTTTCTTGAAATTACACAGGTTTCTGATTTGGAGGGATTGAATGTTACAAGCCATTTTTCTGCTCATGATGAAATTGTTTGGAGCAGATTTGCCGCAATGTCCGGTTGCTGAACTATGATATATAGTCTTGTATCATCAGCAAACAGGCTGATGCATGATCTAATTTGTCATTGATAAAGATAAGGAAAAGAAAAGGTCCGAGAATTGAACCCTGTGGAACTCAGCTTTGAGAAATGCCAGTTAGATTTGACACCTGGCAGAACAACGCGTTTACGTCTATGTAAGAGAGAATCTTGAAACCACATGTGAAGAGAACCTGTGATTCCTGCGAATTTAGTTTACATAGTAAACCTTTGTGCCAGACTTTGTCAAAGGCCTTGCTTATATCGAAAAAGACAGCACGAACTTCTAGACCGTTATCGAGCGCTTCACAGAGAGTATCGTATATGAAAACAAGTTGATTAAGTTGTACAGGAGTAAAAAACAAGAATCATGAAGATGGTTAAAACATGCTTGAAATTGAGGTGTTCAAGAACGTTTTCAGTAGTGTTTAAGAGATATGTTGGACGATATACATTTTGTAGTTATTTAGAAAAGTGGCATCATCTTTCCTGAAGATTGCACTAACATGGGCTTCCTTTCACGTGGCTGGCACAGTAGAAAGTTGAAATGAAGCATTGAAAAGGTCACAAAGAGAAAAAGATGGTTCATGAGAAACCTCAAGTAGAATTCTGTTGCTTATACCATCATGAAGTACGGCCTTGTGGACTGTTAGGGACTTCAAGACATCTTCAGTTTCTACTGGGGAAAGATTAATTTCATTTAAAATAGTGGTAGAATTGGTAAGACCGAGATTGGGTAACTCTATATTCTCGTCATCAATGTATTCTTTCAAAAATCCCATGTTAGACGCTGTGTCTACGTGCAGGAAGACCAGGAAGACCACATTTTTTAATTCGATAGTATATCTCATTCGGTATACCGGTATATCGCATGCTACCGTGAAGGGATCCCGATTTTCGTCGCTTCGCGAATCGATTCCCTAATAATGAAACAATGGCAAATGCAAACGGAGATGTTTCTTTGGGAAAAAACACATTTAAGCAATAAAATATGTAGGAACATGTAGACATCAAGTCATACAGCGCAGACTTATCTCTCTGTTACAAGATTGCGTGCCAAACTGGCTTCCCGAATCTCTCTGCCACACTAAAAGGTTCTATATACACGTAGGTTTTTCTGTCATTTATATCTGAGCGGAATTAACTATCATGGAGTCTCAGCATCTTTTACACTTAATACATTTTTTTTAAATACTTTATTAGAGGTTTAATCATATTAAATCACATTGTGAATGTATTTCTAGATGTCTAATGTATAAATACAGCATTCAAACCGATTTCTAAACAATAAAATAAAAACAGTCGCACCGATGCCTGATTTTATTTCTGAATTTTAAAAGTAAAAGCATTTTATATAAATGGAAATTCCCATTTGAAGGTCTGCTAACTTTTAAATGTATCCATTGAGTTGTTTTTCTTCCATTTTCAGGACAAAAATATTTGATACTTTGTGTCTTGTTTAGTGAAATGTTACAATACGGATAAAAGGAAGGCAAACTCGAAAAAGTTCGATAGGCATCGGATTAACTTAAAAATCTAAAAATTAATTTCCATATTTACCCTTTCGCTGCCTTCGGAAGATTCAAAAGATGGCAAAGTGGCGTCTATGACGTCGAAAGCCATTACAAAATCCTGACGTCAGTAATTATGTTCATGCTTGTGGCACCATGAAATGTCTCAACACCACTAAATGTCGCAACCACTGTTAAATGTCGCACTTCCCGTTTGACACTACGACTTATATAATAAAAACAATTCCTTGTGTATATTTTTTATCTAAACCGTTTATCCTGGAAAGAACCAGTAAAGGCCTCTTAGTTAGGTGGGAGACACTCAAGAGCATCTCAGAAATTTCCAGTGCCTGGACCGGGATTCCAAACCCGGACCTCCGGATTGACAGTCCAGTGTGTTGACACAAGACCACTGGCCTAGAAACTAACAGCAAAAAAAAAAAAAAGAAAAAAAAAATAGAAATGAAAATACCCTCTCGTACCTAAAATAAGGAAATCTTCGTTTTCTGCAGCTACACTGGTACAAAACGGTAACACTGTTTAGGTTAACTGGCTGTAGGTATATAATAAGTGACGCGAGCAGATTAGAGTCTCTCTTGTACATCCCTTTACATAAACTGGCTTAAAAAGATCGGTGCAGTTCACATTATTCGTATGTGCATCGAATTGCGATGCACATACGAATAATGTGAACTGCACCGATCTTTTTAAGCCAGTTTATGTAAAGGGATGTACAAGAGAGACTCTAATCTGCTCGCGTCACTTATTATATACCTACAGCCAGTTAACCTAAACAGTGTTACCGTTTTGTACCAGTGTAGCTGCAGAAAACGAAGATTTCCTTATTTTAGGTACGAGAGGGTATTTTCATTTCTATTTTTTTTTTCTTTTTTTTTTTTTTGCTGTTAGTTTCTAGGCCAGTGGTCTTGTGTCAACACACTGGACTGTCAATCCGGAGGTCCGGGTTTGGAATCCCGGTCCAGGCACTGGAAATTTCTGAGATGCTCTTGAGTGTCTCCCACCTAACTAAGAGGCCTTTACTGGTTCTTTCCAGGATAAACGGTTTTAGATAAAAAATATACACAAGGAATTGTTTTTATTATATAAGTCGTAGTGTCAAACGGGAAGTGCGACATTTAACAGTGGTTGCGACATTTAGTGGTGTTGAGACATTTCATGGTGCCACAAGCATGAACATAATTACTGACGTCAGGATTTTGTAATGGCTTTCGACGTCATAGACGCCACTTTGCCATCTTTTGAATCTTCCGAAGGCAGCGAAAGGGGTAAATATGGAAATTAATTTTTAGATTTTTAAGTTAATCCGGATGCCTATCGAACTTTTTCGAGTTTGCCTTCCTTTTATCCGTATTGTAACATTTCACTAAACAAGACACAAAGTATCAAATATTTTTGTCCTGAAAATGGAAGAAAAACAACTCAATGGATACATTTAAAAGTTAGCAGACCTTCAAATGGGAATTTCCATTTATATAAAATGCTTTTACTTTTAAAATTCAGAAATAAAATCAGGCATCGGTGCGACTGTTTTTATTTTATTGTTTAGAAATCGGTTTGAATGCTGTATTTATACATTAGACATCTAGAAATACATTCACAATGTGATTTAATATGATTAAACCTCTAATAAAGTATTTAAAAAAAATGTATTAAGTGTAAAAGATGCTGAGACTCCATGATAGTTAATTCCGCTCAGATATAAATGACAGAAAAACCTACGTGTATATAGGAACCTTTTAGTGTGGCAGAGAGATTCGGGGAAGCCAGTTTGGCACGCAATCTTGTAACAGAGAGATAAGTCTGCGCTGTATGACTTGATGTCTACATGTTCCTACATATTTTATTGCTTAAATGTGTTTTCCTAAAGAAACATCTCCGTTTGCATTTGCCATTGTTTCATTATTAGGGAATCGATTCGCGAAGCGACGAAAATCGGGATCCCTTCACGGTAGCATGCGATATACCGGTATACCGAATGAGATATACTATCGAATTAAAAAATGTGGTCTTCCTGGTCTTCCTGCACGTAGACACAGCGTCTAACATGGGATTTTTGAAAGAATACATTGATGACGAGAATATAGAGTTACCCAATCTCGGTCTTACCAATTCTACCACTATTTTAAATGAAATTAATCTTTCCCCAGTAGAAACTGAAGATGTCTTGAAGTCCCTAACAGTCCACAAGGCCGTACTTCATGATGGTATAAGCAACAGAATTCTACTTGAGGTTTCTCATGAACCATCTTTTTCTCTTTGTGACCTTTTCAATGCTTCATTTCAACTTTCTACTGTGCCAGCCACGTGAAAGGAAGCCCATGTTAGTGCAATCTTCAGGAAAGATGATGCCACTTTTCTAAATAACTACAAAATGTATATCGTCCAACATATCTCTTAAACACTACTGAAAACGTTCTTGAACACCTCAATTTCAAGCATGTTTTAACCATCTTCATGATTCTTGTTTTTTACTCCTGTACAACTTAATCAACTTGTTTTCATATACGATACTCTCTGTGAAGCGCTCGATAACGGTCTAGAAGTTCGTGCTGTCTTTTTCGATATAAGCAAGGCCTTTGACAAAGTCTGGCACAAAGGTTTACTATGTAAACTAAATTCGCAGGAATCACAGGTTCTCTTCACATGTGGTTTCAAGATTCTCTCTTACATAGACGTAAACGCGTTGTTCTGCCAGGTGTCA
Organism: Mercenaria mercenaria; assembly: GCF_021730395.1. Lineage (NCBI taxonomy): Eukaryota > Metazoa > Mollusca > Bivalvia > Venerida > Veneridae > Mercenaria > Mercenaria mercenaria. The sequence continues at coordinate 43,994,596 of NC_069376.1, read as the reverse complement.
AATCTAACTGGCATTTCTCAAAGCTGAGTTCCACAGGGTTCAATTCTCGGGCCTTTTCTTTTCCTTATCTTTATCAATGACAAATTAGATCATGCATCAGCCTGTTTGCTGATGATACAAGACTATATATCATAGTTCAGCAACCGGACATTGCGGCAAATCTGCTCCAAACAATTTCATCATGAGCAGAAAAATGGCTTGTAACATTCAATCCTCCAAATCAGAAACCTGTGTAATTTCAAGAAAACAAAATTTTCAACTTCATTCTCCTCTTTAATGTTTAACCAGATTGTTCCGAGGTCTTTGAACATAAACATCTTGGCGTATTCTGTCAAATGATTATTGATGTCATTCTCATATCAACTTCATTGTAGAAAAAAAGAGGGTATACATAATGCGTAAATTGAAATACTCACCTGACCGTCGTTCCCTTGAAACCATATATATTTCTTTCATAAGACCAATACTCGAATACGCAGAGTAGTGTAGGGCAATTGTACCAAGTATTTAATGGATCAACTCGCAAAATTCAAATGAATGTGTTCACATTGTCTCCGGAGCCACCAAAGAAACAGGAAATTCCAGGTGCTCCATACACGACTACGAACCAAATGCAATGAACTGAATCAACATCTTTACCTAAAAGATATTTATCTCACACCATTGTACAATGTGGACAGGCTGAAACTAATTTCCACTTCTTTTTTTGAATGCAGAATCTTTGACCGTTGTCGAAACGATCTTCTTAATAATTTGCGAAATTTCGTAATTGACTTGGACACTGTTCTATTTTGAAACCCAGCCCTTTCTGATCAGAGTAACATGATTATGTTCACTCATGTACAGACATACATATCCAAATGTAAGAGATTCTTTTAGCAACCCCGAGACATTCCCATTTCTTCCCTCTTTCTCCTTTCTATTTTACGTTTAACTTGTTCTATCATTCAAAAATTCACTTTCAGTTATTTCGCTAATAATACAGGAAAAAAACTAAGACAAAATGAACTTACTTAGTCTGATATCTCCTTGTCCACCATCATGAGGCATGCACGTGGAACAAATACGCGACTCATAAGTCAAAAATAATAAGTCATAAGTCAAAAGTCAAAAGTCGAAAGTCATAACTCAAAAGTTAAAAAAAAAACAAACTCAAAAGTGGCCCTCCACGGCTTCCATACCTTTAATATCATATTACAGTATTTTATCTAAATTAGCTTGTTTATTGCACGATCGCTTTATACAGAATATCAAAATATATACATAAACTGTCGCTCCAATTTATCGGCTATGCGGACAAATACGCTGATAAATATCATATGTATTCTACTGGTTATACCTTAAAAAGTGATTGTGGTACCAGAGTTGCTCGACTGGTGATGATTTTCATCATATCATAGGAAAAGTTGCATTTCTGATTTTTCAATATTGTTTTCTGTAATTTATTAACTCAACTAATTAACAATAATTGATAAAATAGGAATGCAAACAAGTCTAGTACTGTCGTGTTATCGCCATCGTACTGTAGGTCGCATTCACTTCGTACCGTCGTACCTTCGCGATTTGTTTATAGGGATACGGTACAAACGGAGAAAAACGTTTCGATTCAGGTTTCCTTATTACTTGGCAGAATTTCATATATTAATGTGCGTTGAAGACAGCTTTGCGTTTATATGGATTTGGATACATACACACGGAGAAAACGTCTAGATTCGGGTAATATTTTGCCTATATTTTCCTTCTAACTTGACAGAATTTCATATAATACAGTGCGTTGAAGACAGCAAACAGAGTGCTTTCCTTCGCCCACAGCATCTGCCGTTAGTTTTCAGTTTTTTTTGTTTTTGTTTTTTTTTTAAACATTTCGCTTAGCTGCTTTCCGTGATCTTACTATGTATGTGATAAGTATGGTGTAAGGTTTAATATGCATTGTTGTTTATTACATATTTTCTAACAGCATTTTCAAAAGCATACATTATTTGATTACAGTGTACTGTATGACAATGTTATTACCTTTTTTTCACGAGTTCGCTTTGTTGTGCGTCTGCAGGTCAGATTTTCTCAATCCCTGGGGACATTTTAAGGTTTTTATTAGTCAGTAGAGAGCCAAATGAAGACAAATATATTTCTTCGCTCTTCGCTCGCTCCTGATTTTCTCAAAAACCAAAAAAATATTTAAATTATTTTTTCGCTCGCCGCCTCAATTTTTTCCCGAAAAAAATCCGATGAACATTTTATCAATTTGGTGTGACCTAAGACTAAATAACGTGAGTTTACTACGGAATCCTGTTTCCGCAATCGCCTATTCGACCAGTCAGATACGCAACAACTTGAAATTAAGCATTCAATTTCAACTTGAAATCTTTAAAGTTTTAACACGATAATTGTCTTCACAAACTTCTCGGGCAATTTTACCATGAAAAGTAGAAATTAGGAGAGCTAATTTCATCTTCTAGCGCTAAGATATATCCTCGAAAAGTGGCGTGTGGCGGCCTGCGAACACATAGATCTACGGATGCCGCAAGTGTTCTTCCTTCTCGTAGCATGTGCAAATGCCGATTTCTGCTCAACCGGAGCCAGAGGACGTAGATGGTAGGATGCAATGACACTATCGTCCATGAGAGGCTCAAGCAAATCAAGCATACAACATTTCACTTCTGTCGTGATTGTTACCTATGGAATCTCCATTTTATTTTAAATAAAAGTAGATAGCAATAAGTGAAAGTGCAAATGCAATCGCTGAAATTCTGTTTACAGATTTTTTAAATTATAGCATTTCTTCACTGAATATTTCTAAATTTCTTGTAATAAAATAATGTGGCGATGATGTAATTTTATCGTAAATCATTATCGTATAACATTCATTTATTTATTTTTTTGGCATTTACTTACAGTTAAAGAAAACTGTTGGTGTGAATGTAAAGATGCTGCAGCAATGAGAAAAGGTACAACACACAAGAACACTCACTCTGTTTTCAATAACTTCCCAGGTGCAGTAAAATATATATTCGAAATGTAACTTTGCAATTATTGTTTGGAAAATATAGAAACTTGTCATAAAAATAGCTTATGACTTATAAGTGTAAACGCATTACTGTATGTTTGCTTTAAAAGACACTTTACGTTATACATGTAATTGATTGTTCCGGGCTTGCATTATCTAATTAAGGAATATTTACATTTTTATGCCTTGGGTTTTTATGCCTTGGGTTTATTATGTATATTTGCCATGCATATATTATAACATGCTTGTGGTAAACAAAGTCAATTTGATATCTGGTTAATTATCAACAAGCTTAAAACAAACCAGATAGAGATCTACATATTCTGTTTGCAGTCTTTTAAGACTTTCAACACATCTTTCCTTGATATGCTGTCGGCTCAGACATGAATCAGTGTCTGATGGGAACCCAAATTTAGTCGAACTATGATATCTTCACGATTCTGTCTAGGAGAACAATAACAACATTGATTGGAAATTTAAGTCCCCATAATGACCATAACGCATTACTAACCCGAGAATCTCCAAGCATAAATGTTCGGCAGTAAAAGCTTTCGACTAACAAATTAAATGTAAATTTCTTTAAATGCATTTATCTATTAGGCTTTTTGTATGTCTGTTTTGAGAATATAAGCCAAATCCTGAAAGTTTCACTGCCTACTTTGGGGGTAGATCTGTGTGTTAGAGTTCTTGGCAAATTGTAACACCTTACAAATTGAGGTAAGTACCGCATTATCTGGTACATATTCAACAATATTCTTGTTTTATACCTGTAAATGCCCCTACATTTGTCTGTGGGTTTACATTGTTTAAAGTACAGTAAATAGAAATGCCCTCTAGATTTCTTGAATAAACCCTCATGGTAGTTCCTAAATATCCATCATTATGCATCTGACTTTTGAAAACCACGTCAAATGCATGTCTTCAGTAACATTTAGATATCAATTTTAATTATTTAAAGAAATAATAAAGGCTACACCGCAGCATTTGGCTTCCGCAATTTCCTCCCGCGTAAAGGGTGATTACATTAGTTGTTATGGAAAAATAACAATCTAGTGCATAAATGAACAAAATTGTAACTGATGAATAATTTTATTTATTTTGTCTAATAAATCTGTACAAAATATAACTGTAACGTTACTTTACAGAAAACAAGCAGGACTGAAGAGATTATCTGATGCTAAAAATAGCTCACTGCTTCACAAAGTTACTTTTACTATCTCAGTTCATTACACACACGTGGATTATGGATATGCACAAAATGCAGTCAGTCTTGATTTCCGAAAGGATTGGTACTGATTTCCGAAAGGACTTGGTACTGCAATACACATTTATGTGTTTGATGACAAATATTTGAAAGCGGAAATTTTCCCAGATCAACAGGTTTTGACAATGACATGTTCAATTATTTTCTGGCAATAGTCCGTCAAGCAACAATAAATGTGTATTGCAGTAACAATCATTTCGGAATAACAAACTGACTGCATTTTTGTTATGAACTGGACAAAAACAGACTGTAAAACTTGATCTTGACATTGAAGCTACGGTTTGGGTCTTGCGTTTGACACTTCATTTAGTTAAGGAAACCATATGTGTCAAGAAATAATAAGATACTTTGAAGTATTGCTAGGGAGCAGAGGTTTTAAATAAAAACACGATTTTTTTTATGAACAGTAACTTTGATTTTAAGGTTATGGACTTGGGTTTTGAAAGTGACACGTCACCTTGTTTTGAAACCAGCAATGTGCCAGATGACACTATAATCTCTTAAAACATGCGATAACTGGGACCGGACAAATAGTGTGACTACGGGCAGACAGATGGATGCTATTTCTTTTGTAATTTCTATGTCCTCCCGTTTTCTTCGAAAGGTGGGGACAGAAATAATCAAAATGTAACATTTAGAAATAATGTCAAGGAACTCCTGATTAAAATGAAATTATTTCATTTCGAAAGTAACAAAGGTATACATCCACATGTTAAAAAAGTCATAGCTAGCTCAAAGTATCGAATTAGATATCTGGTTTATCATGCTTTTATGCTTTTTTTATAAAAATGTGAAAATAAGAGGAATATGTTTATTGTTCACTCGTTTTTATCGATGCGCATCCTATCTATTATTGTCTCTTATAAAAGTAACCAGAATTAATGTAAGACAATGTAGGTGCGGTGAATGAGGGGCCGTGTCTTTTTTCTGTGTCATAATATGACGTTGTAAGTTGGCATCAATTTGTTTCAGAAGACGGCTTAGTTTGAGACATTTATGTCGTGCGATGCAGAGAATCAAATAAATTGATATTAGTCATCGGTTACTTTTTAATGAAAGTTGTTAAGAATATTTCTGAAATCGCAGTTTTGTTGTTATTTCGCATTTAAGTTATATGTAATAAGTAAAAAGGAATAAAAGTTTTTTTATCAATAAAAAATTGACGTTACCCTTTTGCCAATAAACGCAATCTGCTTTTGTTCTGGGGAAAAATTATGAATTAAGTCCCACATATAAAGCATATATTTGGGATTTTTATACCCCTGCATTTTGAAAGTTTGGAAATTTAGGAAACATTTACAAAAATTTGATGTTTACAGTATTTGAGAATAGTATTTTAAACATTATACATATCCCATTTGTCGCGAAAAATAATGTATTTCCAGACAGTGGTTATATTTTGCGTCTTGAATGGTGCTTCAATGCGCATATAGGATCGAATGATAATTTAGCCGTGCCCTGAGAAAAACCCAAATAGTGGGTTTGCGACAGCAAGGGTCCAGCCGCCTGCGCTCCGACGCTGGTAGGATCCATGCTGTTTGTAAAAGTTTCTCCCCAAATTCCCCGTAGGGTTTAAAAACGAAAGCAGGAGCCGACCAGGGCTGCGCGGATGCGAGGTGGTCTGGATCCATGTGGTCGCATACCCCACTTGTTGATTTTCTGGCCGGCCCCCTTGTAACAATAACTATAATTACCCCAAATGTTTCATGGCGTTTTTTAATTTTTAAATAATTTTTTTTTCCTAATTAAATTTATTTTTAAAAATTCCTTTTCCTGTAGAAGGGTATGTTTATTTCTGGTAAATTTTTGTTTCTGAATGAACAAAAACCAACATGTTTGATCTTTTTTTCTCTTTCTTTTTATCTAATGCAGTGAAATAAAAAAGCATCAATTTTAAAATTAAAAACCAAAAAAAATTTATTTAATTTTTAATAATTTTTAAACGGTTAAAAGTTTTTTTTCCCTTTGAAAGTTTTTCCCCTCCTTTTGGTTTTTTAAAGAAATACACATTTTGTATAAATATGGTAAATAAGGTTTGGGGTAGATCGCTTGATGTCCGGCGTCCGTCGTCTGTCATTTGTCTGTCTGTCTGCCTGTCAACATTTAGCTATTGTATGCAATAGAGGCTGTATTTTTCAACTGATCTTTATGAAATTTTGTCAGAATAATTGCCTTGATGAAATCTAGGCAAAGTTTGAAAATAGGTCTTCTGTGACAAAACTAGGTCACTAGGTCAAATTAAAGAAAAATATTGTGTATGCAATAGAAGCTGTATTTTTCAATTGATCTTCTAGAAAAATGGTCAGAATGCTTGCCTTGAAAAAATATAGGTCAAGTTCGGATATGGGTCATCTGGGGTAAAAAAGTAGGTGACTAGGTCAAATCAAAGAAAACCCTTGTGTATGCGATTGACGCTGTACTTTTCAGTTGGTCTTCATGAAATTAAATCAGAATGATTGCCTTGATTATATCTAGGTCATATTCGAATATGGGTCATCTGGGGTCAAAAACTAGGTCATCAGCTCAAATCAAAGAAAAACATTGTGTATGCAATAGAAGCTGTATTTTTCCATTGAATTTTATGAAAGTAAGTCAGAATGATTGCCTTGATGAAATCTAGGTCGAGTTTGAATATGGGTCATCTAGGATCAAAAACTAGTTCATACTTAAAATCCTTGTGTATGTGATAGAGGCTGTATTTTTCAACTGATCTTCAGAACAATTGCCTTGATGAAATTTCGGTCGGGATTGAAAATGAATCATCTGGGATTAAAAACTAGGTCACTAGGTCAAATCAAAGAAAAACATTGTGTATGCAATAGAGGCTGTATTTTTCAACTGATCTTCATAAAATTTAGTCAGAATGATTGCCTTGATGAAATCTAGGTCAAGTTTGAATATGGGTTATCTGGAATTAAAAGGTTGGTCACTAGGTCAAATCAAAGAAAACCTTATTTAAACTCAAGAGACCACATTTTTGGTCCAATCCTAATGAAAATTGGCCAGAATATTGTTTGCACTGTTATGGTGTGTTTCTCAGGTGAGCTAGGGCCATCTTGGTCCTCTTGTTAGCTCACCTGAGCACAAAGTGCTCGGGATGAGCTATTGTGATCGCCCACCATCCGGAGTCCGTCCGTCCCTCCTCCGTCCACACTTTCATTTAAACAACATCTCTTCCTTAACCACCGGGCCAATTTTGATGAAACTTCACAGGGATGTTCCTTGGATAGCCTTCTTTAAAAAGTGTTCAAAGAATTGAATTCCATACAGAACTCTGGTTGCCATAGTAACCGAATGGAAAAACTTTAAAAATCTTCGTGTCCAAAACCACAGGTCATAGGGCTTTAATATTCGGTATGCATCATCATCTAGTGGTGCCCCGCCCAGGGGGTCACATGGTTTATATAGACTTATATAGGGATAACATTTGAAAATCTTCTTGTACAAAACCACTGGGCCTAGGGCTTGGATACTTAGTATATAGCATCACCTAATGGTCCTCTACCAAGTTTGTTTCAATTATTCCCCTGGGGTCAAATATGGCCCTGCCCCGGGCGTCACATGGTTTATATAGACTTAAATAGGGAAACACTCTTGTTTATCCCCCTGGGATCAAATATGGCCCCGCCCAGGGGGTCACATGGTTTATATAGACTTATATAGGGATAACATTTGAAAATCTTCTTGTCAAAACCCACAGGGCCTAGGACATTGATATTCGGTATGTTGCATCATCTAATGGTCATCAATCAAGATTGTTCAAATTATCCCCCTAGGGTCAAATATGGCCCCGCCCGAGGCTCACATGGTTTATATAGACTTATATAGGGAAAACCTTTAAGAATATTCTTGTCCAAAACCACAGGGCCTGGGGCTTTGATATTTGGTATGTAGCATCATCTAGTGGTCTTCTACCAAGATTGTTCAAATATTCCCCTGGGGTCAAATATAGCCCCACCCCGGGGTCACAAAATTTAAATAGACTTGTACATGGAAAAACCTTTTTAAAAATTTACTTAAACCATAGAAACCCAGAGCTTACATATGTAGTAGTATGTGTTATGCTCTAGTGGTTCTCTACCAAGATTGTTCAAATCATGCCCCTTGGGTCAATATAGGCCATACAAAGGTGGTCCCTTGTTTTACATAGACTTACTTGTTTTTGAAGCAGGGGCAAAGAAATTTACACCACAAGCATAATGTTTGATACAGATTTCAATATTTGTCTAGAATTGTCTTAATCATGACCTACTGACCTACTTTCTTCGTTTTGAAGATACAGCATAGAAATTCGGACCATGTTTATACTTTTGATACAGAGTTCAATACTCATCTTTAATATTCTTAACCCTGAACTGCTGACCTACTTTCTTGTTTTCGAAGTTACAGCAAAATATGAATTGGACAACCAGTTTAATTTTTAAGCAGATTTCAGTAGTTACCTTGAATAATCTTTACCATGACTTACTCACCTAGCTTTTGTTAGTGAAGCTTAAGGAAAGAAATTTGTTTAAGCAAGCAACTAAACTCAGGTGAGTGATATAGGGTCATCATGGCCGTCTTGTTAGAGTACAGTACCATTTTTAACCATTGCAGATACTACGTTAAAACTTCACACTCATCTCTCAGGTCATAACATAAGGTTATGGCACAAGTACCGTACTCTTACATATTTTTTTACGAATTATGGTGAAAGTTCATGTCCCATAACCCAGATTGTATTTTGGCAGAGAAGGTTAAAGTTTGGAAATTCTCCAAAACTGACGAAGATACACGGTTAACATTTCACACATATGTTGGATGCGATTGTACAAGATAGCAACATTAAGTCCTTTAACTCTTACATGTATTTGACAGTTTACTCATTTTCAGATAAAAAATCTATTTATAATTTACAGCCAATTAGCCTCGAATAGTCGAGCTGGCAAGCGACAGCTCTTGTTCCTTTTTCTTTACAACATTGTGAAGTTTAGGCTTAGCACGAAGTTTGACCGTGAGTAGCTTTCTGTATTCCAGGAACTTCAAAGCCTGCCTTAGATGATGTATCTATCGACGACACTTACACAGATCATACTGCTGCAAACAAGGACTTGAATGAAATACATAAGAGAGCTGAATATATCAAATCCTGAAGAAGAAAATGCTGATATTGTCCACCTTTGTACGATACCTCCCAACCAGCTTGCTTTGACTGATAGAAACAATAACTCACTTAAATTAATGAACATCAGAAACGGCATAACAACAGCATGCACTCAGCTACCTTCTATTCCAGGGTCTCTTGCAGTTTTACCGCAAGACAACCTTGCCGTTGTTCTCCCCGATGCTTGCCTAATACAGTTTTTTTCAATAAATCCCATACTTAAAAAAGGACGAAGTATAAAAGTAAACGATGCATGTGGCTGTATAACGTATGTAAATGGCATGCTTTTTGCTTTCTTCTATACCCGCCATATAAAAACATATAATCTCAAAGGCGAAGTCCTGGAAACTTTAACATTAGATCCGGAAATACATGGTTCGTGTTCTTACTGTTTTTACGTATCGTTATGCCCCAACAAGATTTCGTTTTATATCAGTGACATGGAGAAGTGTTTACTTTTTCGAATTGATTCAAAGGGAAAAGTGATAGCAATGTACAAAGACAAAGACGACTTTGATGAACAAGAGCAAATACTCGCTACACCACATGGTTCAATATTTGTATGTAACTCTGCCAAAAATACTGTGCTACAAATGAGGGCCGATTTAACTCGACCACGTGTGATTTTAGGGCGTTCTGATAACGTAACCAGTCCGAAAAGCATTTGCTACTGGCAAGAAGAAAACATTATCATTATTGCATGTATTTCAAAAAGCTCCTCAGAAAATCATGATACACTCAAACTGTTTTCAATAACTGATATATGAATCGAAATGAATAGTATTCTAATACATTTTATTTACTCATTGATATATTTCAAAGTCAGTATGGTTTTAAGCTGTGTTGACTCCTAAAAAGTGTACATTTGACCTTTTCAATTATTGTACATCAGGTGAAAATCAATTTTTGCTATTATTTCAATATGTTAGCAAGGATGCAGTTTTTTTGACAATCGCGCTCATTACGCCTTTTTGACCTTTACCTTAATATACTGGAAACATTTGATTCTGCCTTTGCGACCATTGCAGATCATGATCAGCCTGTACATCCGTACAGTCTGATCAAGATCTGCACTGTTCGCCATTCAGTCAGTGGTAAGCACCCTTAATAGTAGTTACTGGTGTTGTCCAAATTGAAAGACGGACAAGTTCGTAATAGACATTTAGCAGGGCTAGGGTTAAGCCTTCTTCGCTGTCGCGTGAGTGTAAATTCAGCGTTAGCACCGCCACGCTTGTAACAATGTAGACCAGTATTCCCCAAAGCAGCTGTTCGGGTTCTTGGCTGTGTCTTACTTATGCAGGAACGTTATTTGGTGTTATTATCTATCTCTTTCTGTTGGTTTTCAGATGATCGTATTATGAATTAATTGCGATTAAAGACCTTCAGTAATATGCAAACAATCTTAAAACGAACGCTTAAAAAACTGGATATATTTTGTTTGGTAGTAAGAGCACATGTAAATGAATGTTGTACCAAGGAGATTAACATTGCTTGTGATAAGATTGATTCTGAAAGTAGTATAAGGTATTTGGGTATTTTTCTAGGTGAAATGCTGAATTTCAAGGAGCATGTTTTAAAATGCCGTACAGCTATGTTCAAATACCTTTGGATAAATAGTATTCGAAATATATAAAACAAAGGATACTACAGAAATACTTGTTTCGTGACGAGTTTTTTAAACCGTAGAAACTATCACAGTTCTAAGCACATCGTATAAAACCTGCCGATGTTACCCATTAAAGCCAGGATATAATTTAAATTACTGTCTTTCTTGTACAATTAATCTGATTGGAAATGCAGCAATTTGTTTGTCTGTCCTTTTATCTCCCTATTATGCCGACAGACCAGGCTTGATGTCTTCCGGCACTGCAGAGGTGTGCTACGTTGTTCATTTTAATAAAATTCTAAAAATGACAAAATGACAGATGGTCTGAGATTGTGGAATGATATCCCTTCAAATATTAGGACGTCTAAATCCTTAGATGTTTTAAAGAATAATCTGAAAACATTTTATTTTAGATAGTTTCTTGTGAATTGTGGTTTGTGGAGCTATGTCAGCTGTATTTTTGTTCGTTTCCTTTAATCTTTAGTAGGACTTCTGTACTTTTCTGACGTGTAAATGAATATCTTTATAGTAATTGATGCTTATCAAGATGTAACGTACTGATGTGTGTATATTTCATTTTTTTGTACAACGCCATTAAATATATTCTTGTATAGAAATACGCATTTAATAAAATAAAATAGTTTCAGTTTTAATTTCGTTAGAAATAAATACAATATTCAAACTGAACGATATCCACAAAGCTTGACGAAAACTGCCACATGATGTTTTATGGTAGCAAGTGAGCGTTCTTGTTACAAGAAACCGCCTAGAGCATTTCTGTAAAGCTCAACGAATTACGAAATTCCATTTGAAATTACACTTTGTCCTCCATGACTGATATTTTCCTACATGGCTGATAGTTTAATACATTTCTGACAGTTTCTTACAGTTTCTTACATTTCTGAGAGTTTTTACATTTCTGATAATTTCCTACATGGCTGATAGTTTCCTCCAAGGTTGATAGCATATTCAACTCACCAAGCGTCATTCCTTATGCCTTATAAATAGTAATCACACATGCCAAAATTATTTTTCGTGTATTGTGACTGGACCTTTCTTAATATCTTTTTTGCTTTTACAGTACATTAAGGGCATTAATGTTTGAGCCGTACGTATATTCAATAAAAACTGTAAAAAGATCTGTTGGAAACATAGAATGCAACCGAAACATTGGCCTAGAATAAAACGTTACAATATTATTATTCAGAATAGGAGCTTGTGCACCTTGGGTTTTATTTCAGATTTTACAGAGCCGACCAAATGTTATGGCCCTTAATCGAGTCAAAATATGCTTAGAGGGCATTAAAATTGTGTCGCAAGTACCTCACGAGGTATTTGACCTCAAGTCAGCAACCTTTTCAGGATTGTTATTCAGCACGTGAACTTGTGCACATAGGATTTTGTGTGGTATTTCACTTAGCCAGAAAAGAGTAATGCCATCGACGGATAAAAGGGTCTAAGATTTGACCTAAAGTTAGGAGCAATAGATCGTTATAAAGGATGTGAAGCTTTGACCTCGTGTTCTGTTTTGGATTTTACTCTGCAAGACCAGAATAATGGTCCTTGACTAAGTCAAAAATATGCACTGAGGGTCTGACAGGTTTTGAAGCACATATCTCGAAAAGAACTTAACCTGGAGTCATGAAACTTTATATAGGAATTACGTTCAACATGTGAATTTATGCGCCTGTCGTGACTAACTCAAAGGTCTTTTAAGTTCTAAGGTGGTCGTAACGTTACGTGTTCTAGCTCGTAGGCATTTTTTTTTCATTTAACGAAATCTTCTCGCAAGATACCAGATGTCATAAGTAATGCCGTGTCTTAAGGTAAAAGAAGTTTAAGTCTTATCTACATAAAAAAAAGAAAGAAAGAAAGATAAAAAAAATTGAAGTCGTTTTCAATTTCTTCTATTAACTAGCTTTTCACATTTCTGTTGTTTTATTTAGGTCATTTCCTGAAAAAACTTTTATGTTTGTCGTCTGTCTGAAAAACAGCTTCATTCCTGCGATATTTTAACAACCCTTATTAAGCTGCCTGAACATAGAGTCGGTTTGAAAGTTTAGTAAACATGTAATGCCTCTCCCTTTCTTACGAATATCGTCAGTACGTCCATCAAGTATTGTTGTATTTTCATATTATTGTATTGTCCTAAATGAAGTCCCTTTTGAGTATCACACTCCGATACCCACACTGCGCATAAACGGATAAGGTTTGCTATGGAAAGCAGTAACGACTTGTGATATGCAAGTTTTCAATATGACCTTCATGAAAATGAGACTGAAAGGGTAAAAATACATTCAAGGAATAAATGCAGTCTTTTCACTACAATGAATAACCTATAAATCCTAACATTTTTGTCGTCTGCAAATAGCCAATCTGTCAATAACAGAAATGTGCAAATAATGCATACTGTTCTCCTATTTTATATTTTGTGTTGTTTGTTTCATATCATATCATAAAATGTCATCAAGGATTGAACTACATTTTATCATTATTTTTTCAAAGATCTTATAAAATTAGCTGAAATAAATAAAAGAGTGTATGAAACTTGAAATGCGTATGTAAATACATGCAGCGTAAGTGAAAGTAAATAACGTTTTGAACGTGTAACTATTGAAATGCAATAATCTTGATATAACTTGATGTTTCTTGTTTACATTTACGCAAGCCAATATTGCCACGTGGCGTGTTGTATTGGCGACTGTGTTCTTTGATTGTGAGTTTCTCCTTTTGCACTTTTGGCAACGTGCATTTTGTTACTTTTGCTTGTGTTAGCAATTCACTTGGTGGAGATAAATAACTTTTATAAATTAACAAACACACAGCGACAAATAGATATATGAACTGACATACACTTCAAGGCCTGAAAGAAGTGAATTCTAAATCCTGTAATTCTACATAAAATGCGTAATGTTCACAGTGCCGTCATAGACATATTTCACGTTATAAATGATATCCTTATTTTGAAGAAAAATCATATATTGACCTGACCTAATGAACTAACTGGGTGGGTTACAAATTCGAAGTTAAGTAAAGTTATTATAGGTTTTGCCCAGGCTTTTTATTTAGACCTTAATTAAGGCATAATAATATATAATTGAAGTGCGAATAATGTTTATGTTTTATTCTAGTGAAATTTTAAGGTGCGGTTTTCAGGTTTTAAAAATGCTATGACGCAGAACAGTTGCAGAGAAATTTTACTCAATCTGTGAAAGTGTCTTTCAAAATTGATGATTATCGTAGCTAATTTAGACTTTAGATACTACGGGTAATTGTATGTCTGAAAATTGCATCACGATAGGCTTTGAAAATATGCTCAGTTTTATTGTGTTTCTCCCAAAGATATGCACCCACTGATAGAATATTTTCATGCATGTCATAATCAACAAAAAATAATCGGTGGGAATTGAGCAGTTAGCAGTTGCAGCAGTTAACTGCTACAACTGCTGGCAGTTTCAACAGTTAACTGCTACAACTGCTGACGGTTACACCAGTTAACTGCTACAACTACCAGCAGTTACATCTGTTAATTGCTACAACTGCTGGCGTTTATACCAGTTAACTGCTACAACTGCCAGCAGTTACACCAGTAAATACAAAATACAACAACGAACTTTTCAAGGGAGATTAATAAAAAAGAATTCCTTGTAATTGCACCCCCTTATATTTATATTTTCACTAAAACGAAAGTAGGGACTTCCAATTTTAAAGTGACATAGAAAGTTTCAAATAGTTTCGGACATAAAAGGATCCGAAACTATGACTGTGGCCCAGGCACTAAATTTATAAAAGGCGGATATGCATTTTACATGCGTTAATATTCAAGTAGTCATATATCATAATATATATAACAAAGGAGAAGTAAAAAGAATACAAGAAAATGTATGACAAGGAACCCAACGAGTGGGCGTAGGTCAAAGTCGGGCCTGAACTGAAAATGGCGAATTTTGGTTGCGGAATCCAGTCACGCAACAGTAGAAGAAACTTGGGCGCCACCGGGTGACCGTTGTAGACAGGGTGGACTCTCACCACGCCCGGACGGTGGTCATCCTGGAAAGGGTCTAGTTTCCGAGCAAGGGTGGACTTGTGTGTTTGGTCAGAAACGCTCGAAAACGCTATTTCGCCTCCAGTAGTAGATTGCCTGGCCGTAACCGTAGAAGAAAATGGGGTCCTACCGTAACGCCATTGTAGAGGGAGTCCGTGCATGTGGACCTGGCATAGCGGCCACCCAAGGAAAGGTCTAGTTTTTTTCGTGAGCGTGCATCAAAGTCGGGCCTGAACGGAAAAAAGGCGAGTTTTGGTTGCGGAGTTCAGTCCCGCAACAGTAGAAGAAACTGAAGTGCCACCGGGTGGCCGTTGTAGAGAGAGTGGTGGCCATCCTGGGAAGGGACTAGTTTTCGACCAAGTGTAGACTTGTGTGTTTGGTCAGGAACGCCCGAAAACGCTGTTTCGCCTATAGCAGTAGATTGCCTGGCCGTAACTGTAGAAGAAACTGGGGTCCTACCGAGTGGCCGTTGTAGAGTGGGTCCGTGCATGCGGACCCGACATAGCGGCCCCACCGAGAAGGTCTAGTGTTTTCGTGAGCGTGCGTCAAATTCGGGCCTGAACGGAAAATGGCGAGCTTTGGTTGCGGAGTCCAGTCCCGCAACAGTAGAAGAAACTGGGGTGCCACCGGGTGGCCGTTGAAGAGAGGGTGGACGCCAACCACACCCGGGGGTCTGGTTTCCTCTAAAGCTGGTATCAAATCTGTGTATGCAATTATATTTAGTTGATATTTATAATGGAATGGATTCTACTGGAATGATCTCCAGTTATTAGTGTCCGCTATTTATTGAATAAGTTATATTTACTTCCCGACACGTATAACTTAAAGTGCAATGAAACAAGCGGTATCTAACTAAATAATTTTTCTATGCATATGAAAAATTATGTAACTTGAACATTAAAATGAAATTGAGACGGAAAAAAGAAAAATATTGAAATCTTGCCTTATGACGTAAAAATGACAGTTGCAATTGCACTGAAAACACCCTATGAAACTCAAAAATAGCACCTTTTCACTCTTTAAGAGTACTTACTGTTTCTGTCTTTTATTTTCTTCAAAACATTTGTATGTACAACATAAAGATGGCGCAGTGTACCCTTCACATGGGAGATTCCTATGTTGTAGTGAAAAATAAATTAAAATATTAAGCTCTTTTTAAAAGAAAACTCTTCAGAAATTATGTCGCTGCAGCTTTTTATAAGAGCGACTGAAAACGTACATTTTTAATTACATTGTATATAGGAATAACTACAATGTAGACTTCATCTGTATAGCTCCCTGTAGGCACTACACTTTTCCAGCAAAAATGGAAAAAAAAGGTCTAAAATGCAAGCAAATTATAAGGAATGTGTATGTGGGGTGGAAAGTTAACAGGCTTTACCAATGCCGTTTAAATACTGCATGCGTCTATTGATACTGGTAATCGCGGGAACACTTTGAAACTAGCAACTGCATCAGGTCCGGCTTTACCGGGTTTCGTAGAAACTTGTCATCCAATCGGCCCGCAAGTAATGAATAACGTGAAACTCACATAAACTTCTGTGGTTGTCATGGCAGTGGTTCTATTTTCGTAATTCTCCTAAACTGATAAGATTGTTGTGCACAGAAATAACAAAATCACTAGTAGTTTGCTAGACTAAGTTCTATAATTTTATAATATTTTACGTGGATGAGAATACATCGTATTAAACTTGTAGATTTTCAAATTTTTCCGAACTCATTACACATAATCGCCACATGTGCAATCACGTGTCATGCCTTTTGATCCTGACTTAAAGAATGTTATTTTCTTCAGACATCTTCTGGTGGGCTCCCACTCTCCTGTGCGCATTGGATTTTTTTTTTTGTGACAGATACATAGATAAAACACAAATAATACTATATTATCATGCAATCTCACGGAAAAGGTGTACTTTTACACCAGATTTGCATATTAATCACAAATACTTCTGTTGAATATACAACAGCACAAAAAATCTTAAAATGCACCATTCTACTTGAACGAATCTAAAATTTATCAAACCCTCACTTACCTACTATCATCGTGGTCCATGCTTCTGGTCCAGAGCCTGCTGCAGGACCACCTTATTCAGATTAGAAGCTGTAGCATGCTAATTATGTCTCCCCAATAGGTGTAGGAGACATAATATTTTTGTCTTCGCCGTCTGTCTGTCCGTCCGTCCGCCCGTCCGTCCATCAGCATTAAGCTTCTCCGGCTTTTACAGATCAAACTGTTGGTCGGATTTCGACGAAACTTCTAACGAGTGATCAGTAACAAGCCTAGTTGTGCATATCGCCGACACGTTCCGCTTCGCTGCATAAATTGTTTGTATATGTCACATTACTACTAAAAGCTTTGATATTTTTCAGCTTTGTTGTTCTTATTGACATATCATTCATTCGCAATGTTTAATTGCTGTAACTGCTGTAACTGCTGCAACTGCTAACTGCCAACTTCCTATCGGTCAAAAAATAGCAAAAATAAAATAAACGAAGTACTGTCTTTATGGCACTTTTTGCTTACAGTTGCGCATTTAAAAAGACGTCATAACGTTTCAAAGACAAACAAAGTTTCTGTTTTGTTTTATCATTTGCAGCGTACCGTGATGTGATTTTATTTGATTTATATCTCGTTTTATGTAATAAAATTTATATTAATGCATAATCTGCTGCAGAAATATAATACTTTATATTAAGTTATCTAAAGCACGATATGAAAGATGGAGTTTTCTTGCATACCAGGCGGGGATTTCCGGTACTTTCACCAGTGCTTGAAAAATCAATATTACACCCCGATGACTCTCGTGCTCTAAATGACGTATTACGAACTATATAGAGCATATTTGTTTGTTTTAGTGTAAGATCGAAATACATTTCAACGAGTGAACACTAATGCAATATTTTCATGAGTGGCGCAGCCACGAGTGAAAATGTAAATTATGGTGTTCACGAGTGAAATATATTTCGATCTTACACTGAAACAAACAAATTTTCTATTTATTTTATGTATTTTCAATAGTTTTAGCAAAATTATATCCAGTTTGTCCGCGCAACGTCATGTGCATCGCATCATGACGTCATAACGGCGTGAAGTACAGGAATTTCCATTGTAGACAAACTGCTCAATAGTTCTATTACGTTTCCTGATTATTTACATTTTATTATGATAGAATGGAGTTATATTTATGATCCTGTAGTATTTGTATACATCCTATTTTATTGGCGTATATTTTGCAAGGACATTTTTCTATTATTATAATTCATTCTTTCGCATTCAAGTGTAGTTCCGTACCAGTGGAAAAACTAAAAATGATATTTTCAACTGTTGAAAACAGTGAAAAATATCAATTTTATATCACTGATAAATTTCAGTCTAGATCTATTTCACTGCAGCGCATTAAAATAATAGAGGATAATTGTGGTTCGGTGTATATCACGTACAATTTCACCGAGTGGGCACAAAAAGTGATATTTTCAAGAGTGGCGCAGCCCACGAGAGAAAGAAAACTTTTTTGGGTGGGTTTTCACGAGTGAAATTACCCGTGAGATTACATCGGATACCAACATTTTTTGGTTTATGTTATGTCTAAAACTCTACTTTTGTTGTGTTTTATTTCAATTAAAAATGTCGAAGTTTGCGGGGGAATTTGATCAGGAAAGCATCGCCAAAGATGAGCGTCATTTTTAAGGACGTCATAGTCCTATTGTTCCGGTTCGTACGCTCGGTTAACTTTTGACGTTAAGGAGGTAGGTTTACCTTCATATTTGTATGTGCGCATGTCCACCGGAAAGCTGACGTGACGATTACGACGACATTACGGACAAACCAAATGTTTGGTTTTTTTTGTTTTAAAAACAATTAATTCTTGAAAACAAATCTGAAAACATGTCTTCGATCTGATGCTTATGGTTTAATAATGCAGAAATTAATGAATAAACTGCCCGAAGAAACGCTTCAAAACAGGTTGCTTAAAATGACGTCATGACGTCATGACGTTACGTGTCAGGTTACCGCGCAAAATTCATAGCTTTTGTCTTGGAAAGTACGTGATTTAGTGCATTTCTTATTTTAACTATTTTCCAATAACCATTATGTGCTGAAAAATTTTTTATGAATCTTTTGCCTCTGAATAATCATCAATATTTTGCTTCTTTTATGTTGTATATTGAAATTGTATGCGGAAGTAAGAAAATGGATGATGATAGCCAAGGTATTTGGAATATAGCGGGTGAAAGGTTAATTGTACGGCCATTTTCAAATAAAAAATCAGCAGTGTGATTTTAATTATCCTATTTTCAGGTTCCGTGATAATTTTTACTATTACTAAACTATAGATCTAAAATTGTTCAAATGTCAGTAGAAAAAATTGTGGTTCTTGGACGGAATTGATTGTTTACCCATGGAACAAGCCGTGACCTATGTATCTAAAAAATGTAAAAATTAAAGCGTTGACCATGGTTATGTAAGAAACACAGGCTGGCGGCTTTTTATTTCATTTCAACAAATCCATGAGATATAGGCAGCATGCTGAACGATTTTTCTATGAAAAAAAAAAAAGTC
The DNA here is from genome assembly GCF_021730395.1 of Mercenaria mercenaria. Taxonomy (NCBI): domain Eukaryota; kingdom Metazoa; phylum Mollusca; class Bivalvia; order Venerida; family Veneridae; genus Mercenaria; species Mercenaria mercenaria. Next base: position 43,974,973 of record NC_069376.1, on the reverse strand, counting down.
CAGACGAGGAGGTATGCTGTAAGTATTCTAAGCTGGGAAATGAAATTGTTTAAATAATGAAAAAACACGAAAATAGACTACGTTAGAATAATATGTTTTAAAGCTACATCAACTAGAAGATAATCTTATCAATTCTTTTATAAGAAATACGACAAACCCCACAAGCAAGATAAAGCTATTTTTCAACATCTCTGTGCCATGGTTACTGTAATCTTTAACAAAAATAGGGTACCATGTAAAGTGCTGGTATTGTGCTAAGATATTAGACAAATATTCCATGTTGGTCATTAAAGCTGGCTTGAAGCCGGCGGAAAACACTATTTTTATACATAGTTGTTTAAACTTTAAAAATGAGAAAAATGCGGTACCATGGAAACACGAGCCCCGCGACCCGCGACAGATACATTGTAAGCGTATTTAGAAAAAAGCTAACGTGCATATTAGTAAAAATTATCAATTAGCAGACGTCTACGGATATCAATGAAACTAAATCACTGCAAAAAGTGGTAAATATCGTATTTCCTCTTCTTCAATATGAATACCGTTGGAGGGTCATGTCTTCAAACCTGGATAAAAAATTGAACTGAAAGGACAGAGACAAACGAAACTGCGATCTGTAGCAGTTAAAACTTCATATTACACGAACTACAAAAAAATGCTGCGGTTCAAACTAAATTGAATTTAACGCTGTCACAAGGTAACCTACCTCTTAATCCGGTGGTATTAGATTGATAATTGTCACGAGTGGCCAGTGAGTTTATCGGATAAATTCACCGTTATATTCGATAAACCACGAGAAAACATACAAATAAATATGTGTATCTGACAATCCCCCTTTGTTCCTGATGTCACTGTTCGATTTAAAACATCTTATTTTATCAAAACTTGTAAAAAGTTATTGAATAAAACAAAAACCGGAATTTGTCTTTGAAACGTCATGGCGTCTTCCTACTACGAACGTTGGTTTCCCGCGCTTGTTTAGATACACTACTATAAGATAATCGTTATCAAAATAAAGTCGTTTATATAATAATTTTTTGAATATGGTATACAGAAAATGATTACTTCAATGGGTGTAGGTGCAGATAGAAATTTGGCTCGAGGGTAATGTGTCGCGGAACGAGGCTCAATCGAAATATCGGCTTTCGGGGAGTTACTCGCGGAGCTTGTACCGCCGTAAAGAGTTACCCCAGAGCCTGCCTATTTCTCATCTACAGCTCAACTATGTGAAATGAAAGAATCTATATTCCAGCACTGGTAAAAAGCCGAAATCATGTCTGGTATGCAAGAAAATACCTCTATAATTGTATGTAGGATTGGAATAGACATCGTTGACAGCGTTTTCGATGGGACTCTGGAGTCTGAGTGAAGGTCGCTCTGACTTCAAATCACTTGACCCTCCCCTTTGTGGATTAGTGTCTAAAATCGGGCCGTGAATTCTTATGTGCGGAAGCCATTCAACTGGCTTACGGAATCGAAGGTCGGAGGTTTCTACCAGATGCCCGCCCGTGTGAAATAATGCACGGAGGGGCACCTGGGTCTTTTGTCCACCATCCAAAGCTGGAAAGTCGCATATGGACCTATAAGGTGTCAGTGTGACGTCAAACCCAAAACCCGTATTCGAAAGTTTCAGTAAATCCAACATCATATTGCCCCTACCATCTCTACCTTACATTACAAATAAAAAAAAAATAGCCCTCAAAAGTCAATTAAAATGTCTTCCAAGCTATCTAGGTGACCAAAAAACTTGCTATGATGCGGTAAGGTATTTGGGTATGACTTACCAGCTTGACCCAAGGACCAACCCAAAGGACTCGAAATAATATGTTCATTTAATCCCCTTTTCCACTCAAAATTATAGAAAAACTAAAAAGACCACACTTGTGGGATTTTACGTACTAGTTACTGATGACATGAACGCGCCGGCATGTTGTGAACCTGGCCTGACCTTGCATTGCACCCTCTCCTTTATTAATTGTCTACCATAATTTTGGCTACCGCTGTGCTTTCAATTGTGTTGTGAATGTATGCGTTGCGTGCGTGTTGGGCGTGCCCAATATGTTTTTTTTTCTATCTTATCTGTTTGTTTACCTGTGTATGGAGTTTACGTGCGTTTTAGGAACGTGGCGTTCAATGGTAAAATATTCATCATTGCTTTTTCAAACGTTCTATCAAATGCTCCGCCTTGTGTACCCTTTTTTATGGTTCTGTTTTGGTGCTCTGAGCTCGGGCAAAATACCCTTACCTTTTGTGTTGACTTATACTTGAAGATATGAGAATCTCTTTAAACAAGTTTTATTACGGAATCAGACACCTTCTCAAAAACTCTTCACTACTTTAATTTTGTTAAGTCATACTTTCGAGTTGCGGTTTTTGGATTCGTCAGTAAAAAATTTCGAAAAATTAAATCAATACTAAAATGAAAATTTAGGGTGAAAGTACCCAATAGTTTCGAGCTTAGGGGTTCAAAATTGTGAGCTTCGTACTCCAAAAAAAAAGCTGGGGACTTAATGATTAATGAATATGTATACACTGCATTGAAACATACGCAGATTCGTTACAAATATTCTCAATTGGAGGACTGTAAATTGTTTGTTGTTCATGATTTGTTCTAAAGATATGAATTTACTAATAATTACTACGGTTAAAACACCATATGTCTTATAGGATATATTCGCTCCACAGAAGGTGTCGTCAAACAGTGGTGATGCCGTAAATGCTTTAAAACTTATTTATACATTGTTACAAGATCTTTGTCTTTCGTGTAATCTACGATTGTCAATACTTTATTGTACCGCGGTAAGAAAGAACCAAGGGACAATGTCAGCAGGAAAACCATACTCAAAGAACGCGTGCCGCCATACTGTACTCCACACGGACGAAGATTACAACTACTTTCTACAGAAGACTAAAGTAACTTAGTAGGAGGTGGTAGTTCTAGATACTGAAGAGGCTCAATTGGAGAAGCTTCCATGGTCCTTAAGCGTGCCAGATGTAAAAGCACCGGTACACAGGACTCCAGGTGTTAATACTGCAATAAGGCACTGCCTTCAATCGGGAATCGATCCGACTTCAAATTCATCCCAGCACATTTGAAAAGAAAAACTCTTAATAGAAAGCAACGGAAGGACACCATTTTTAATTGATAGTAAATATCTCATTCGGTATATCGCATGCTTACCGTTAAAGTGATCGATTCCCGATTTTGTCGCTACGAGTGGATCGATTCCCTATCAATTAACGAGTAGATTTGGAATAAAACAACACTGCCCGTACTTCTTGGTATTACCGGTAATTTCCATTCTTGGATAGGCGCACTCTCCGGAGGAGGTAATTTATTTATATAAACTGTGTCAACCAGGTGCTTTTAGTTACCAAGTAGAATTTCGATTCCCTACTAATACATTTGGAAGGATGGAGGCGCGAACTCCTTGTTCTTAGTCCAGGCTGGGTGTCTTTAATACTTAGATTAAACGTTGCATTAGATTCACTTAAATGGTTAAAGATTTAGGTCAAAGCCTGATAAACATACAGAAACACAAACTAATCACAAGAGACAATGAAACCCGTTTAAACCTTTAACCTTTGTTCGAATATTTAATGCGTGATAACTGTGCTGATTATGGCAGACATACTGCAAAGACACCATTAACTTAAAATACAGTTCAGTTATGAAATTTCTTTGACAATACACTAGATAATGAACATTTGAACTTACTCGTACCGCTGTAAAATACATAATTTTAGGAAGATGTGATGTCTATGTTAATTCAGTTTATCCCACCAAAATGAATATAGAAGATGGTTGACAATACTCAGGTTCATCTAAAGGGTGACAGTGGTGAATTTACACATGACCATTTTACAGCCTTACCTTCAACAGTAAAATTTTTACAGCGTAAATTTTCAATTGTATTCTGATTCACACAGACGTTTAACAGCTGTAAACAGGTCATATTTCGTATAGTTATATCCGCACTATGTAACCGAAATGTTCGGCGCAGATTCTATATATTATGTTGATAACTTTAGAGGGGGGGTAGTTTTCCTCCTCATTTCGGTTTAAACAAACAAAAATCCACAAAATCACTTCACGAGCCTTATCACGATAAATGAAGTGTTCAAAGTTAATTTAAAATATTGACAAAGATTGTCTTTTTAAGAGAAAACAGCGACGTTAAATGTTAAATTTACGCCAGTTTCGACAATTTTCAAAAGTTATAACAAGACTTCTTGAAATATACCAAAACCAAAGCAGTTAAGTATCTTACGGACTATATTTATCAGTCCCTTTTTCCCTGTCATCCTTCCAAATCATGATGTCTAATCGGGTTTTTGTGGAGATTTTAGTTTGAAATACACAATAAACATTAATTAACAGGCGATGTTGGCGCAGGATTGAAAAATGTTGGCGATGTTCGGAGCAGGTTTGTAGTAAACTTTATATTGCAGATTGCGCAATGACCGTTTGACGCTGATGACAGGCAATGTTATAACGATTAATATTCACGGGTGTCAGAATTGCTATATCTAAAATATACATCCAGTTTTTGTGAATCATCTTTCTTTATACATGTAATTGCGCGTTTATTTCTGTTACATAAGACATTGAGAGTTCCATATCCTCGGATAGGAAACGACTTCTTACAGCCCGGCATGGAAGAATCCATATCTTTTTGTAGCAAGCATATACCAGGTTTACTCTCTGTTCATTGAAATTAGTGTTATATTTCTTAAAATATATTTTCAGTTGCTTTTAACATGGATGCCGACTTTCCGCAGAATTATCACCAATAAGACTCATTTGCATCAAACTTTCCAGAATTTTAATGTCTGTCGTGCACGCTCTTATTGGGACGAAGTTGTGTACGAAAACTATAGGACTACGTCTAAAAAGGACAGATAGCATATATTTTCCATAAGAACGTTTTGTTTGCTGCTAATGAACACCATTTCTGCGCAAGTTATAAGCTGACCATGTTTTCCGGTGTTAAATAAAGCCCGGACGGACTGTTTATATTTTGTATAACAATAATGGTGACACAACCTTTAATCTTGATTAATTATGGACAAAGACATATGCATGATAAAATAATATATATATCTTAAGAAACGGACAAAAACAATTGAACAATTGCTACAGTGTCCAAAAATTGCCATTGCACTAGAACGGAACACGCCTCAAAATGAAAAAGTACAGTTACGTGTTAGGTTTGGGCAGTGTCAAAAAACGGGAAAGCTTTATTTGTGATGAATTTTACAATAACCTGTCCGAACATCGCCACAAAACTGTATCCTGCGCCAAACATCGCCCTTTTGTGGATATGTGGGATTTTCAAACTTAAAAATCTCACTAAACACCGATTTAGACATATTCTTTTGGAATAATGACGAAAACAAGATGAAGATATACGTCCATAAGATATTGGGCGTTGTTTTGCAATATGTTAAAGGAGATGTGATTATAACTTTATAATGCCGAATTCCGTAAGTTAACGTTTAATTTCGACGTTTTCCCGGAGATAGAATTTTTCAGGATTTTAAATCGGCTTTGGAAACTTCCTTTAAATAGTAAGGTGGGTGATTTACTGTTTTTTGTTATAGACCGAAATGATGGAATACTAACCTCCACTAAAGTTTTCAAATCAAGTATCGATCCTGCGCGAACATAGCATCATGCGCCGAACATATCCGGGTTACCAGTGTGATATTGACGATGTGTGATGTTTGCAGACAGCAACACGCGGCGCTACGACAAAACGCGCACATTTTGATGCGAAAATACGGGGCGACGCCGTGGTACGATACAACGTATGGTATTCGATGCGAGCCAAAGTTTTCACAGTCATATCGTTACGTCGCATGTGTGGGCGACCATTAATTGATATGATGTCCGAATGTTGAGTTCTTAAACTAGCCAAAATTGAGATCACTTATAAAAGTAGACTAGATTTTAAAAATAGAGGGGTAATTTTAGAAAGGTCGTGCAACTTGATCGTAACGGCTGTTGGTTTTTAATCGATTTAATAAATTTTATATAAATAAATATCCAAAACAAAAGGTGCGGGACAGTGCGAGAAGGAGGAAATAAGTCTTAAAATGGACGGGCGATTCAAAGTTTCTTTTGTATGCTTTCACGGAAAAAGAATTACACTCAATTATGGATTAATTGCATTGAATAAAAGGCATTGGCATTCTTAATTGACTAAAACAGTGTGTATGACGACGGTGTATGACCAATATGCAATTTATCTAATCTGCATGAAATGAAAAGGCAATCATTCTAACATTTCCTCAATGACGACAGTTGTGTATGGCAATATTGCCATTTATTAATCCTCATGAAATAAAAGGCATTTCATAATTAAGATTTCCTCAATGCGACAGTGTGTATGGCAATATGTCATTACTGAATCTCATTGAAAATAAAAGGCATTCATTTCTTCACATGTTATCAATACGACAGTGCGTATGGCAAATAGTTGCAATTTACTCACCAAGACATTAAAAATAAAAGAATTCGGTTAACATTGCCTCAATGAAGACACTAGCGAATGTCAATATGTATTACTTAATCAGCATGCAATAAAACACATTCATACTATAACATTGCCTTAAAAACGACAGTGGCGAACGATGGCCGGACTTTTATGGATTGGATTTTATAATACGAAGCTGAATTCAGAATAATAAAAAATGGTACTGGTAGGAATTTAATGAAAAAATGCAGGGGGCAATGGCTTACAATTAGCTGTTGCAAGGGTGATGGTCCACCCCTTCCATCAGCAGCAGTCATTAAATGTCACATGATCATGGGTATGCAACGTTGCTGCAGCACAAAATGTGCCGCCACTGGAAATGAAATGCATCGCGCCTTCCGGTGGCGCAGGGCATCGAGAAACATAAAGAGCAAGGTGAGTTAAATGATGTTTTTGGTTGTTGTCTTTTGCTAGTAAAAACTTTAGAAATCGGGGATGCAGCGGGAGTAATGGTGTCTTGCCGACAAATCCAGTGCCAGTTTGTAAAGTAAATATGTAATATTGTTATTTGCGCGTGTTTTCATCGGATACAGTAACTGAAAAGTACAAACGCAGTGAATATTCCGAGTCATTCATATCCTTGCTGTAAAAGAATGATGTTTTCTGTAGGATATATATAAAGACATGGACATCTGATCGATTGTGAGATAAAATACATGTCAGGAGGAAAAGGCCATTATCCCCACGTCTAACATGTATTTAAGTACAAAAAGATCAATAACAATGTTTGTTCCTCAAGTTATGTGTAAGACCATCGTCTCAATCCCGAAATTCGTAATATTAAATAACAATTTTAGTTTTAAGAAGTTTGCAATATTTTATTCTTGCCTTTCGGGAAGATGGGCACAGTGCCTCCCAGTTGAGAAAATAACGTCTTTTGTGATCGAATTTGGATTATTTTTCCTATAAACATATTCAATTACCAACATCTCATTGGACAACAATTATTGATGATTAGTTCAAAGCAAGTATGACACGCATTGGGCACAAAAGCTGTCGAAATTTTGTCATTTTTCAACCCATTTGATTTGTTTTTGTTTTTTTCAGCATAAGTTTTTTTTTCTCTTTACAGTTTGGGCGTACTTTTGATAAGCGATGAGTGAATTCGCTCCCCACCCCCCCCTCTCACACACCCACTAACCCCTCGAAAAAAAAAATGGCGAAAAATCACTGTTTTGGATTCCGAAGAATAGGAACGCAAAAAAACATGACACAGACAAAAACCCGAAAAACATGAAACCTCTCTTAAACGTACCGTTCCCAAGTTTGTGTGGAAAAAGCAGCAATGAAGTTAGCGATAGTTAAATATCTGTTATAATATAATTTTACAATGGATGTGTACATGTTTGTCTATTGCGTCGTTTTTTCGAACTAAAATCACGGAAACGCCAATACTGCGAATTCACCATTTTTATTTATTATGTAATTTATTTTTTTGTATGTTGTGTTTTTTTTTTGGGGGGGGGGGGGGGGGGGGGGGGAGGGTGATGATGACATTAGCTCGCCGCTAATAAAAACAAAGTATGCACAAACTGTAGAGAAAAAAAAAAAAAACTCCGATGTGAATGAAATTGTTGAAAAATGACAAAAGTAAGACAGTTTTGTGCTCCGATACCTTGCATTTGACTAATAAGCATCAATTATTCTACAAATGAGATGTTTAGTTAATTGAATATGCTATTTTACAGAGAAAATGATTCCCAACATCGATACAATAACGTGATTTTCAGGGCCCCATTCCCAAAAACAGCGGAGAAAAAATACTGCAAAATTTCTTGTGAACATAGCTATTAATATTACAAATTCGGATTGGAAGAGTTGTCTTAGTACTACAATAACTGAGGACAAATTTTTATTGGAGATTTTTGTACTTCAAACATGTTAGAGGTCGAAATTGAACACGTACTACTGACAAAATAGTATTCAAGAGGAGGCGCCTCTCACGAGGTCTGCGGGATCATCGAGATGCTTGCGCACTGGATGAAAAGTCGGACAGAACGAAGGGGATATGCCTTTCATAGGCATGTATTCTATCTCAACGATCAGATATATGTCTTATATGATATATCAGAAAATACATCTTCCTTTTCCAGCGAGGTGAAAAGTGGAAATGATCGGAATATAATCATGATTTTTGTTAAATTTTTTCTAAAACCAAACAAAAAAACGTTACTGTATCCGATGAAAAGAACACGCGCAAAATACAATAGTAAATATTTTTCACAAATGGCTGATTTGTCCGCAAAGACACAACTACATCCCGCGCGACATTTCATCCCGATCTAAAAAGAAAAAGCTTTTCGTAAAAGACAATGACCAAAAACATTCAATGTACTAACATTGCTCGTTATTTTTGTAAACATCCTGAGCAATGCCTGCCGCCGACGGAGGCGCGATGCCTTCATTTAAGTGCGGCACAGTTGTGCCGCTGGCAAACGTTTCATATCGTGTGATGATCTCGAAGTAAAAAGTATAGTAGTAGTAGCCATACTATTGAAATCGTATGTAATTTTATGATAAGTTGACCAATAATGCTAGCACGTCTTTACGCTTGTAACAAAGTCATATATTTCGCTTCATCAGGAAGGTCATCAGTAGTCAACGAAAGAAAAAAAGGTATTTGTTCCTGGTTGCGGAGATCAAAAATACTTTTTCCTGGTGACACTGTGCCACGCTTCTCACTAGGTGGATGAATTTCGTTCTACCGTCCCAAAACAAACAAACATCCTCCGAATTATGACGTTTTACCTACTGGACAGATTCAAAATGACAAATTTAAGACTGTTAAGATAACTGTCTTTACGTCTCTAGTGAAAACATTTTGAGCCTTAAAACTGTGATTGAGTCGGCGGAATGCAGAGGAAACAAACAATTGTGTCTCCAGGCCTGTAACAAATGGCTGCTGGAAATTGCACATTATTGAGGGTCCTAGTACAACACCGTGTGAGTGTAATCTCCCTCTCATTTGTAGAACAGTGTGATGTTCTTGTTACAGACATACACTGATCCGTATGACCATAGCTAATATCCCGTGGGGATTCATTCAGACCGTTTTTTTCGTACATAGCCACAGTATGTCCTTTCATATCACTCGTAACAGCAGGTTGGTTTTCCAGTCACATAGTTAAAAAACGACGATTTATCTGACACAAAGCTGTATAAAATTGGATATATCCACGTCCTGAATGTGCGACTCAAGCGCAATCGTTTTTAGGTTCTTCCCCTCATAGGGTCACTTGTTAACTACAAGGCTTGGGAAACGGAAAGACTGCAAAGAATACGTCATTTCGAACATAATATGAAACGCATTTACCAGTAATTTATGACATTTTTTCTTTTGAATCATCATGTATCGAAAATAAACCTTTATAAGGGATTCTTGAAGAAGCAAAAATGCTAGTCTGTCTGTGGTAACAGAGTTGGGAATTTTGGAGGCGTACAAAATTTTGCTCTACTGTCTCTTTCCGTCCACTGATATTCAACAAGTTTAGTAATTTATAGTTTGGTCAGTCATAAGCAAGTTGGTTAGGTGGTACCATACACAAATCTGATAATGAAAACCTGTCCTCATCATCAGCTTTAACAGTTATCTCTTAATGAAAGTTCCATTGTTTGGGCCCACTGGTATCGTAGGGATCTGCCCACTAAATGAAGAGATAGGATATCGACTGTCCTGATATTAAAAAAAAGCCCAATATGCAGAAAAAAACTTGCCCCTGACCGTTTTTTCTACACTCATGATGACTATTAGATCATGGTCATGAAGACGCATATATTACCCATTCCCCATCGACATTTTCAGGACTCCTAAACGCGCAGTCAGTAAATCGGTACTATTAATATTGACAAGCTAATTAGCTTCATTGTGCACTTATGACATGCCTTAATATTTTATCGCAGAAGATACTCCGACCACAGTTTATGTTTCCATCAACGTGGCAGAACAAACGGGGATGACTTCCCGTATGTAGTTTGGTCTAGAAAAAAACTATATTGGTGGCTGATTTGGAAACGCCGTTAACACACGTGTATGCTCGAATATGTGATATGCAACATGAATATGGCAATGTGAATGAAATGAACAAAACAAATATGTCCAACTGCATGAAAGTCATTTCTAAGATGACTCAGTTGCAGATGTTTTGACACATCAGCATATTTGGAATTTTCTAGGTAGAAGGTTTGTGTGAAATTCAAAAATCGGACCAGCCGTTTTAAAGAAGACGCATTTGAAGAAAATTTTTTTTTTTAATTTTTAGTCCTGGGGGATGGCCACTATGCGCAAACAGCGAACTTATTTAACAAGTTGGTAGAGGACACCCAAGGAACATCAGTCAGGACCAAGTTCATAAAAAGATTCCTTACAATGGTTTTCAGGTAGGAGGAAATGTCGTTTTTTTTAAAACGATTTTTTTGATACGACGGACACGACTGGACGCACGGGCGTCTGGCTCACAGACTGGGCCACAGCGTTGCCTCAACAATGAATTACCACGAACACTCCATGCGCTGATGGTGAGCTGAATTATGTAATTCTTGGTAGATCACAACTGCCGTTGTTTGACTAATGCCGAATAAGAACTGATAATACGGATTCATAATGACAGGCCAATACATATTCTCGCCTATTGATCTTCGTGGACAAATTTTGGTTTAAGAAATTTGAATATAAACCATGAATTCTTTAATCTATGTTTTAGACAGACATTTCAAACAAGAGCTGACAGAACTTACAACCGTCGCAATAAGCACTAAAACAGAAAAAAAAGTGGAAAAACCCACAGGTCGCACAACACGATAAAAATGAAATGTTGCAGGTTGGTTTAACTGAGCCTGTTCTAAGACGGTAGTGCAGATGCCGTCCATGCTCTCTATCCCGGGTAGAGCAGAAGTCGAAACTTCTAAGTGAAAAGTTAATAAGTAATAAACAGTAGGTGAAGTAGATATTCATTTCCTTGCTTGGATTCTAATATTAAAAAAAAAATGATGGGTAAGAGATTAATCCCATGTACAACCATTCACACACATACAAAAGCCCATGTGTAAATTGACAATGCAGACTTATCTACAACCACGCCATCGTTAAATCTTAGACTAATGTACCAGTCAAGTTGAAAACATTTTTATCATTTTAATTTGTTGTAATTTTTGTTGCTTATTTAAATACCCAAGGGTTATTTTAAAAATTCCAAAGGGGTAGGGAAAGGGAGGGTTGATAGCAGCGGTTAAAATTTAAACAGGTGTTGGGGGGGTGGGGTGGGGGTGGGGGGGGGGGGGGGGTGGAGTTTGGTCCGGGTAAAGGCTTTTCTACAACTTGTCAACATTCTTCGTCTGTTGTTAGCCCGTGATCTCTATTTGCAAATGCAAGTGTAATAAACTATTCTATGAATGACGATGTTGATTTTTTGTACACGTATATTTTGATTATATTAAGACTAAAACAAAGAATCCAGAATATTAAACATGAAATGGAAGAGATACGGATGAATATAAGTCCTTGATACGATGCCAGGTTTACGACTTTAGAGATTTAGATTTTTAAAGGAAATTTCCATTTTAAAGGGTAAGGATCTTTTACAGATTTATATACAATGTTAAGTATCGGGGTAATATATTTATTTTTGGATTTAAGAAACAGTCGCCAACCGTAATATATATTTTTCGAGTGCGTACTAATATGGCCACTGATGACGGAAGGGCAAATTTTATTAAATTAAGTCACATCGGAAGACATCTTTAGCTGTCAGAGAAAACTTTACTGACCCGATCTATTAAAAGGACATCCTCGAAAAACAAAACAATCCAATTTTATGGTCTTTGGAACCTATGTTTATCATTCATCTGCTTAATAATTACGTAATAACTTTTGTGTTGTACTTATGGACAAAGAGTCGCAATACTTTAAAAACAAACCGAGTCGGCATTACTTATCTTGCTTGTAGTTATGCTTCCAGATATCTTCTTACAGAATTTGTTATCTATTCTAATGCATACATCAAGTTGGAGACAAAGTATTATTATGTGCTATTTGAAGAAAAATTGTTTGATAAACTGAAAGATTACATTTCCAAGTAAGGAACCAGTTTTATGTTTGTTTGTGAGGTGAGTGATCTTAACTTGAAATGCTGGCGGAAAAATGACAAAAATAAGAAAGAAAAAAGAAATAATGATAAAATACTTATTATTATATTAATATATCTTAATAAGCCCTTCTGTACATAGATGTGTCCAGCGATGTTATACTGTTGGCAATACAAGCTCGAAAAATAAAATAATGGTTTTTATATAGGTTTAATTATTGTTCGCGTTTTATTTACATATGTCGATTGACTATTTTGATCCACTGGATACGGTACCATGGATACAATAATGTTTGAAAAAAGTAAACAAACACATGGTTTTACAACTTATAAACAAACCTGTCCAATGCATGTCAGTCATTATGTTCACAGGAAACAAGTGTGTTAGTTCAAACCCTTTCCAATAGTGGTTACTGAGAAAAAAACAGTGACAGACAAAACAAATCGGGAACACAGACAAGACACGACACTTATACATGTCAAACCAGTGAGTACAATTTTTTTCTGAAAAAAACAGTCAAGCTATATATTAGACCTGAAATAACGTTATAAAAATCTTCCCACTGAGGTTTGCCTGCCAAATATGCTACTGGGCGAACTCCAGCGGGGAGAGTTCACCTGCGGGGAGATGAGATTTCGCCTGTTTTGAAATGACATGGGGTTAGTTATCCTGGTTTTGATAATGGGGTTATTCCCCATCTTCTTACTTTCATATATAGACTCTGTTCTTGGTAGTTTACGCAAAACAATGTTATTGCAACTGATTCTTTAGAATAATTAATAATAAACAAAACAACAACAAGTTAATAAGTAATAATCATAATAATAATAATAATCATTAATAATAAATAAATAAATAAATAAATAAATATAATAACAACAAAAATGACATAATAATATAACACGAACTCTAAATGCTTATTTCGATGTTAAAGTTATTTAGGCTTATAAAGAGATCTGACTCAGTTAAATGTTATGCTAGCTATCTTCTATTAGACATTTACGGATTAAGTCCTACGTGGACTGTGGGACACCTAGGGATAGAGCTTCAAGGGGACCGTCTCAACTAGTTTTATGCGCGATATGAAAAAGAGTTTATAACGCAATGAGGGTTTGAGTTTTATCATCACTATCGGTAGGTGATATAAAATTTTGGATGCTTTGGCCTGTTTTAGCTGACTTTTCGAAGAAAAAAGTAGAGTAATGCATTCGCTCGGCGTCCGCGTCGGCGTCGGCGTCTGTGGTTAAAAATTGTGATAAAGTCAATATCTCTGTACTTCAAAGCTTTGACGTGAAACTAAAATACTTTGCTATAAAAGGTCTACACAAGGAAGACAGAACAATCCCTATAACTCTGACTTGAATTTTTACAGAATTATTGCCCCTTTCTAATTTGCTTTTGGTTTTATAGGGGGTTTTTTTTTGATTAAAAGTTCAAATAATCTCTGTTACTATAAAAGCTATTGACTTGAAACTTATAATACGTATTACTAATCGAGTCTACACCAGAAAACATAATCTCCATAACTCTGATTGAATCTTTGATAGATAGAATTTATGCCCCTTTCAATTAGATTTATGGTTTTAAGTTTTGATTGATAAGTCAAATATCGCTGTTACTATCAAAGCTATTGACTCTTGAAACTTAAATAATTATTTACGATCGAAGTCCACACCAGGAAAAACAATCTGCGTTACTCTGATTTGAATTTGGTAGAAGTATGCCCTTTTTACTTATAGAATTTGTGGTTAAAATTTTGATAAAGTCAAATAGCTCTTTACTATCAAAAGCTATTGACTTGAAACTTAAAATACTATTGACTATTAAACGTCTACCCCAGGAGAAATTTCCTATAACTCTTATTGAATTTTGGACAGAATATGGCCCCTTTTTAACTTAGATTTTTGGTTAAAGTTCTTGAATAGTCAAATATATCTGTTACTACCAAAGACTTATTGACTTGAAACTTAAAATATTATTAAATATCAAAGTCTACACCGGGAGAAACAATCCCTAAACTCTGATTGATTTTGACAGAATAATGACCCCTTTTAAATGAGAATTTTGGTTTTTTAAAGTTTGATAAAGTCAAATGTCTTCTGTACTATCAAAGCTATTGACTTTAAACTTAAAATGAGTTATTACTTTAATGGTGGAGGAAGACACGAGGTGCCCCTCCGTGCATTATTTCATTCACGAGCGGGCACCGGGTAGGACCATGACCTTCCGTATAAGCCAAGCTGGATGGCTTCCTCACATGAGAATTCAACGCACGAGTGAGTTCGAAACACCACATCGATGAGGGGCAAGTGAGTTGAAGTCAGGCAACTAAACACTCGGCCACGGAGGGCCCCAAAGGTTTTGATAAAGTCAAAAGTAGAGGATGGTGAGCAAAAATTTAAAGAACTTTACTGTGAAGTCCTAAGGAAAATGACACAAAGGAAGAATTCCCCGAAAAAAAAACTCTAGTCACTAAAATATATTACAGTACAGATGTGTCAAATACACCTTAAACTTTGCGGGGGTACATCCATGTTGTACCAAAAAAAGTGGTCTCGGTTTTACCTCCGCTAATAATAAAAAAAGTGGTACAATAACCTATTTAGTAACATAAAAGCCAAGTAATCCATACAAACAAGCATTGTAGTGAACAAAAAACAAAAAAGAAGCTGCCAAAGTGAAAAACAAGAGCACCGGCAATGCAAAAGCAACATAAACACAAAACAAAGTCATGTGACCTTTAACTCTAATGTGACCTTTACCTTGAGCGCGCCTTGTGCTCTGCACGGTCTCAATGTGGTGAAAACATTTGTGCCAAGTTTTTAAGGAGGTAGGTTACTTGTACAAGGGTAAATTCAAAAATAGTTGAACCGCAGCACTTTTTGTTATTCGTTGTATATATGAAGTTTTAACTGTTGAAAATCTCAGTTTCGTTGGTATCTGTCCCGTTCAAGTTCAGATTTTTATCAGGTTTGAAGAACATGACCCTCCAAAGGGATTAATATTGAAAGAGAGGAAAATACGGATATTTAACACTTTTCCAGTGTATTTTCAGTGTCATTGATCTCACGTTAGAAGTCAGCATAAATCTATATTTTACTAGTATGCAGTGACTAGCTTTCTAATAAAGCTTAAAATGTATATGTCCGGGGCTCGTGTTTCCATGGTAACGCATTTTCTCTCTTTTTAAACAAACTATATAAAAAAATAGGGGTTTTTTTTTTCGACGGACTACTTAATGCCATTCTGTTAAGACCACATGTAATAGGCTGGGTAATATTATTAGCAAAAATACCAAGTACGATACATGAACCCTATTTTTCTTAAAGTTTAAGAACCATGCAACAGAGATGTTTTAAATAATGACGTTATCTTGCTTTTTGTCGTAATTTCTATAAAATAATATTGAATAGAAGATTATCTTTCTAGTTGATGTAGCTTAAAACATATTCTCTAACTCTTCTCCTTGAAGTTAGATTTTCGTGTTATCTTGATATATCAAACCACATTTCTAGATAGAATACTTACAGCAGTACCCTTCGGTTTCTGGCATTTTTCATGAAATCGTTCAGCATCTACTAGTATTTTTCTCATGGATATTGTTGAAATGAAAATAAAGCCGAAGCTGTTTTCTTAAATAGAATAGTATCAAAACTTTTGATTTACATTTAGAACATAGGTCACTGGGCTTCGGTTCGAACGGTAACATCAATTCCATTAAGAAACAACAATTTTACTGATTGAAAAACAATTTTGATAGTAGTGTTGTATATAAGTAACAACTTATCAACGGAACCTGAAAAATAGGTATCAATCAAACTGCTAGATTTTTTATTTGAAAATGCTCGGAACACGTCGTACCGTAACAAGTAAACTCTCACCCAACATATTCCCAAATAACATTGTACCATCATCCATTTACTTCCATCCGCATACTCAGATAATAACTACATAAAGAAAGCATTAATATTGATTATTATCAGAGCACAAAAGAACATAAAAATATTCAGCAAATAATGTTATTTGAAATAGTTTGAATGAAGAAAATGAACAGATTACGTCTTCAAGATAAAGCTATTAATGTGCGCTGGTAACTGACACGTAACGTCAGACGCCAAATGACGTAAATTTAAAAAGGCAACATTGTTTGAAGCGTTTCTGTGGCCATTTATTCAGATTTCTGCATTATTTAAACTATAAAGGCGTCAGACGAAGGACAGGTCTATGATTTTGTTCAAGAAGAATGAATAACAAAAAACATTAGTTTGTCGTTAAACGTCGTCGTAAATCGTCACGTTAGCTTCCGGTTGGACATGCGCACATACAAATATAAAGGTAACCTACCTCCTTAAATCCTTCAAGCAGTTTAAGAGTTACACATCACACTCGAAACAAAGTTATATGACCTTTGACCCCAAAGACGGACACACAGACAGACAGACGGTCAGACGAACACCAAAATACGTTCCTTCGGGCGTATAATAACAACAAAGGAATAGAGACGCAAGATATTACGTTTTCTACAGTTTTCACAATGTTTTACCTGCTGACCTACATTTTGATCCCAGCTAACCCAGTAAAGATTTATTTTCATTTCGGACGACGACGACGATGGAATACGGATACATTGCGAACAGATAAGCTCATCTTTTCAACTTTGTCGCAGATGCGCAACTTATAATATTGAAGAACCTTTCGGGAAAGTGTAATGACGCTAGATCAAATACTTTTTGCGATATGCTTAACAAAACACCTCTCTGGCGAACAGACAGACGGACAGACAAATCCAAACCTTATCATGGGCGGTAACATAATAAGCCAGACCTTACCATCATTATTGGAATGTTTTCCTACCACACATAAATTAAAATTATCACGTTGAGACGGTCCCCTTGAAAAATCGTTCGTCTTAGGTGTTCACAGTCCACGTAGACTTAATTCGTAAATGTCTATTAGAGGTAATAAATATGTTAACGCGCACCGAAATAGCCTGCGGGCGGGTTTTACAGCTTCTACAGGAATTCACCCGTGACGTTTTTCCCTTGTTACCTGTATGGTCAAAATTAAGATTTGCATTAGTGGTTCTTTATGTCAGATTGTTCTACGCTTTTGCTGAATACTTTGTGCAGCCGCATCGTTTTATCTGACTGAATTTAGCGGGTTTTTTTTGGCAGTCAGCTATTAATTTTCCGTCTGCTTTTCAAGTTTAAATCTTGTTTCATTCAGGCCTGCTTTTTTCTTTGCATTTCCTTTTTTTAAATAGATTAGCTTTGATTTCTATTTTTATATTTTAACGTTTCATTTTTACATCAGTATATTGTACTGTTAATGAAAAATACTTTTGTAGTTTGTTTAGTTAACTTTACATGTTCATTTCCAAAGAAACCTTAATTAAACAGAACTAACATTAACAATAGTGTAAAACTAATACTGTACCATTAACATTAATCATTAAATGATTTTCAATGAGCAAATAAGTTACTTTGTCGGTATTATTATTCTTTGCTGACTTAATTTTGATTTCGTACAAATGCGCAGCTGATAAATTAGCTTATTGTGCATTTTTTCACCATGTTTTAAATATTCGCAATTACATGATATTGCACTTTTAAACGATAACAAAATTTAAAACAGGCAATGTCCTTGACACATCCTTGAATTTTAATCAATATAAAAATCAGCAAGCGACCAAAATACTGTAACTGAATATATGAAAGATCAATGTTTTCGAAAAATATTTTTTCTTTGATATTCTTTTACTTCGGTGACCTTACAAACTATAAGATAAAAACAGTGAAATAAATATAAATGTCTATTTTTCAAAATTTATTTGTCCGTTTCCGTTTCTAGGTCTACGAGAGGTATATGTCGCAATTAAACTGATTGCTAGTTTTCTTTGTATTATTTTCGGTTTAATCCCGTTTTTCAACATTATTTGATATAAGTAAAGGCAGGCATAACATTGTCAATAGGTCAGTGCTCATCAGAGATGGTGCACTGTGACACATTTACGGCATCCTTTTAATCACAACAGGAAGCAAACGGATAACCCATTGATCGAATTACTGACACCTTTTCGGAGCGGCTAAATATGAGAGGGGTGAGCAGCTACATCTACGAAGATACAAATCACACATAAAGGTATTGGACCCGTAATAGAGTACCTCCTTTTTGAAGAGTATTCAATTCCTACTATAAACCTACTTTGACTGCAATTTTCAGGGGTGCGTAGGTTCAAGCCCCACTGGGACCAAATTTTTTTCTTCTGATTTTCCTTTTTTTCTAGCAGTTTTTACTTTTCAAGACTTATTATTGATGTATTGTACAAAAGTGGAAACTTTTTTTCATTTAATAAGCGATTTCTTGCTATTCAAAGTGAATTTACCTCTGAAACAGAGGGGGTAGAGTTAGAAAACTTTAAAAATAGCGAGTTACATGCGGTAAAAGTTCTCTATTTTGCCTTCATTCTTTAGATTACATATTGTGAAAGAAATGTAGGTAGATTTTACTTCTGCCCCAAGGTTATTTTTGCATGAAGTGAGCAAAATCCAAAACAGACTCACAGGATTCGACCTTAATATTTCAATGCTGGAGTTAGAATTCTGTCTCATTCAATTCATTTACTTGAGACATCCTCGAAAAAAAATGATCTTGACATTTTCATTTTGTGTCTTATGATTGTTTACCAATAGTTTGATGTTTCTTTTATCAAAATTAATGCTATAATGAATTATCTGCAAATGTTTTAGATAGTGACCATCACGTTGAAATTTGTCCCTACTTGAGCTTGAGGAAATACATAAATTATACGAAATTTACAAAAAACGGCACGATAAAAGTTGTTTAAAATTTGCAACACAGTGCGAAATACGGTTAACTTTAAGAATAAACTAAGCAATTTCCATTTTTTAAACATTACTATTAGAGGTCCGATACCCTAATCAGTAGATCGCATTTATACGGAATTCCGTTAGGGTCATCGCCTTTGAATGTGTTCATCTGAAACGCGATACTCGATAGTACGATGATGAAAACACGAAATAACGAAACTACGATAACGAAAACGCGACAACACGATGTTAAATATGCGATACTACGATAACGAAAACGCGATAATACGACAGTACGATGATGATAATGTGATAGACTGTCGTGTCGCGTTTTTACCATTGCACTGTCGCGTTTTCGTTATCATAGTATCGTTATTTCGCGTTATCATCATCATACTATCGCGTTATCATCATCGTACTGTTGCGTTATTACCTTCGTACTGTTGCGTTAACACCATCGTACTGTCGCATAATCATTATGGCATCATCGCTTTCCGGTGCGCATGTGCATGCTCAAAATTAAAAGATTAGAAGTTATGCTTTTAGAACTACAGCTCCCGCCCTCAAAATAGGGCGATATGCAGATTCGAACCCGGGTCCTCATGTATGAAAATCATGATTTTTATATATGATCTCCAATAGCCACAGGTGCCAGTTAGCCAAAAGCAACATAACTAACTATTCATTTTTGTATTGGCAACTAAATAGACATTTCAGAGAATGAATTTAAGGAGGCGAACAAGTTAAAAAGGCTTTAAAAATATAATTTGACTGCATTTCTCATTCCTGTAAAATCATGAATAAAATTTCTGATTAAAGGATATTAACTCTATCACTTTTGGTTGTTAACCGCTTTACTTTTTATTTTGACATGTGAAAACTGAAAATGAAATGCCATGTATTTCTGAAGAAAATCCCCAGACGTTGATGCATTAAAATGAAAATATGTGCCATGCAAACTGCAAAATAAAAATTCTTCCGATTTCAGCGTGGTTATGCGTCTTATGGAATTTAACATCGATAAGTTGAGTTTTACAAGACATGCATTCGCTTGAATTTTATTTTCAGTGTAGACATAAAAGCCATCATATTTGTGCCGAAAACATTCATCGACATATTTGTGAAAATATTCATGTTAGACACAAAAAACTCTCTGATCATGTTACAATATGACATTCTCTTTTGTTGTTATTAATCTTGTACAACATAGAAAACTCATAGCGATTGACCCGCAGAGTGTTTGCAAAATAACATATTTAGTTTTACCTGAAAAACGTTATACAACCCGTGAACAAGCAACAGAAATCATTTTGAATTTTAACAGTACTAAATTAACATGACAAATATTAATCAGAACTCTGCTGGGGGAATTCTACTATGCACATAGGCCACGAAAGGCGATATGATGATGATGACGTGACAGTACGATGGTTATAACGCGACAGTACGATGAAGATGATGCGACAGTACGATGATGATAACGCGACAGTGCGATGGTGATAGCGCGACAGTATGATGGTGATAATGCGATAGTACGATGATGATAACGCGACAGTACGATAGTGACGATTGTGATAACGCGACAGTACGATGATGATGACGCGACAATACGATGATGATAAAGCAACATTGCGATGGTGATAGCGTGATAGTACGATGCTGATAATGCGATAGTACGATGATGATAACACGACAATATGATAGTGGTAACGCGACAGTACGATGGTGATAACGTGATAGTACGGTAATGAAATTGCGAAATCACGATACTACGGTAACGAAAACGCCATGATACGATATTACGATGGTGAAAACGCGACTGTACGATCGTACTATCGCATGATCGCGTTTTCGTCATCGTGTTGTCGTTATCGTAGTTTGGTGATTTAGTGTTTTCATCTTCGTACCATCGAGTATCGCGTTTCAGATGAACACATTCAAAGGCGATGGCCATAACGGAATTCCGTACATTTAACGTTTTAATTGCGCTTTTTACAGCTAAGTAATTGTGTATTCGAAAGCTGTTCTTATTTTTTAAAATTATGTAAAAAAAAAGATTTATGATAATATTGATATGATTCAGATAAATCCTTATTGTACTAGTATTTGGATTAATCGCCCCAAAATGCTATCGAATATTATGTCTTATATTTTCATATATTTTTGATATATACTTTGAATGTGAATAATGTTTGTTAAGTGAGAGAAAGAAGAAATCCATAGTTTTGTTGGAGAGAAGATTGAAAAATATCATAGCTCCATGTTATATGTTACTGCTTCGCATTCATCAAAACAGAATATTTGTGCAGCACAAAAAAAGAGACAAGTCAACGCCGCGAACAACAGTTTTATTTATCAAGTTAAAATGGGACCGGGTATCAGAAGAGCAGATAATTATTTACTATTGATTTAATATAATCTGTTTTCATTTCAACATAATTTATTTCCTTTCAATCACAGTCATAACTTAGTTTCTTGAAAGGAATATGAGCCGGAAACTTTAAGTACGTCAAAATCTTTTATTTCTCTTTAGATATAGAGAATATTAGGTTACTGTCTTATAAATTTAAATTTATTAAGTGAGTCGGAGAAAATATAAAAGTCGAGGCTCTGCCGAGACTTTTATTTTTTCGTAGACGAACTTAATAAATTTAAATTTATAAGACAGTAACCTAATGTTCTATTTATCCTACCTTCTGATCTAAAATCATTCTTTAATTAAAATTCAAAATTTACCACCAACTAGATCTGAGTCTGTCTTGCACAGAAATTAATACGCCCCACCATTACACAAACAGGTCTTTAAAATAAAAATATTATAAAATTAGAGCCGAAAAACAAAGGCTAACCTTGTTCTGCTTTGTGTCTGACTTCTCTGTTCTGCTGAACATTAAAGAATAATTTTAATTTGCTGCCAAGTGAAGTTTTGTCCGAAGTTCAGTTGAATGTCGGATTGCCCATCCTCACCAAGCAAATGATTGACGAGTCTTATATACACGCCATATCGCCGCTTGACAAAACGAATAGGCAAACCGTTTCCTCGATGATTTTATTCAATAACACTCCATTACAGATGCAATATATTCCTAGATTGACGAGTAGAAAGCTAAAATTCTGAACAAACGCTATTCATGAGTCACTTTCCGTTTCTCCGAGCGTTTCCGTTATAAAAACTTTTTGTAGTATTTGCAAGTACGGTATGCATACACTATACATTTGTGATGGTCTCGCATACCTAATAAAAGCGCGTTTATGAAAATAATTGCATAAATATGTCTTTTAGCAGTTATTCTCAAAAACAAGATGGCGTCGTTTTAAAAAAAATCCAAAAAGTAGTCCGCCAAGCTTTATTTAGTCACTGACCAGATAAAGCAAAATTTATCTGACCCCTTGATTTTTGCCTTTATTTTGCATGAAGGTAGGATAAAATTATCTTTCACTTGCGCAATGACTGTGGGATATTACGTAATGCGCGTTCCTTACCTAGTGATCATACGACACCAGGCCGACTGTGTAGCGCCGACCAATATACGACGTAATAAAATATAACATCACGGCAAATAGAATATTTCGCTTTCTAAATCCTGTCTTATTTACACAACCTAACGTTTATGTTTTCAACGTATTCAGAATTTTTTTAAACATACCAATAAAGTAAAGTTTAATTTCATTACTCCGATAATAAGAAAAACTATATATCATACATCTTAACCTATATAATGCTGGACACGGCTGATTCTGCCTTTGTGACCAGTGTAGATCACGATCAGCCTGCACATCAGTGCAGTTTGATCAAGATCTGCACTGTTCGCAATTCAGTCAGCGTTCCCTTGTAACAGTGAATAGTACCGTCCAAATTGAAATTGGGACAAGTTTATTATAGCAATTTAGCATAGTAAGAGTAAAACTGTATATTTCAACATTTTGAGAGACTTAAAATTGAGCTGACCTCCTTTTGAATATTGTTACTCTTTTTATGAAAAAATAAGTTCACGGAGTACATAGGGACGGGAGATTGGAGGTCGGGGGTAGGCAGAGAAGAAACAATCAGTTACATATAATTACCTGAAACACATTTACAAACAGAAACTGACTTTTTTTCGGTCAGCTATGTTTTGATGTATTTTGTGAATATGTGTTTCACTCTGCAAACTCCTTGAATACGAAAATTATTTTTAATAATTCATGATACACAGTGAGTAAATAAATCATAAAAACGGCAACATTACTATTTTACTATTTACTAAAGATATAACATCTCCAAGCGTTTGACGCCGTAAATAATTCCAGTGTGTTAAAAGCAGCGTGTATTTTGCGAATCCCTTAAAATGTAATATTTACAGCTATCTCATCAACATTTAGATTGTAGAAAACATAATTAAACGATATTGGTTCAACGCAAATAAAACACAGCTTGACCCGTTATATTATACCACTCCCATTCATTTGCACAAAGTTAAAAGCGTCCTCTATTTCAGCCAATCAGATACAAAGGAGAAAGATAAGTCACACCTACAGGCATGACGTAATATGTAAAATAGACCCTCTTATACTTGTGCATTGTTTCAACAATAAAAGAATATTCTTTTTGACAGGAATTTTCCGAAATGATCTTGTTTATTGTCTAGGTTATGTTGTCTTTAAGGTAGTTCTGCACGTTAGGATCAAAATTTTTTCTACAATGTAAAATTTGATTAAACTCTGATTTTTCAAAACTGCGGAATGTACTAAGAAAATTCAGCAAATAAAAAAGATAGGGTCGTGTGCATGATTTTTTGCTAGGCTGATTTGAAAAAGTTCGATCTCACGCAATTTTTCATAATGGGAGTCTATGGGAAAAACGCAACTTTCATAACTTTTTCGCGAATAGAATTTTTTCTACAATGTAGATTTTAATGAAACCTCTCACAGTCGTAAATAAACGTATGGCCTATAATATTGTGAAATAAAATGTATAGGTCCGTGAGTTTATTTTTGAGATATTTGGCTATCATTAAAATGAACCGTCTATTTCAAGCTATTTTTAAGACATTATTTTGAATTATTTAACGTGTAAGATGTTTTAATATCATATTTTAACTTTAGAAAGATAGAAACAGTGCAATTTTAATACATTTATTCACTGGTTGTCCTTAATTCATAAACTGATTTTCGTTTCCGTACGCCGAATCCAGGCATTATTCTACGTTTTCCGGATAAATGACGTTACGCCATCACTTCCGGTATATCAAACGTGCAGAACTACCTTAAGTAAATTTATATAGAATAATGCGGCAATTATAAATATAAGAATAAACATTAAATATTATGTAATATTTATCCAGAGAATTATTGAAATATTTGAGCGAAATGTGTTTTGGTAGTACCAAGACGAAATTGTCATATTAGAATGGATCAGATATGCAAAATTTGGGGAAATCAATGAAAAACTTCAAAGTAAATAGAAAATTAATTTATTATATCAAAATACCCGGAGTAATATTTTGTTGCACATGTTGGTATTATTATATCCAGCTTTCCTTGAGGCAAAAAAAAAGGGAAAGAAAAGAAACAGTTATACGTTTTAACACAAATGCTGTGGTCAGATCTTTTAATGATATATTCAAGTGTGTCAGAAGTTTATTGCTTTTAAATTGTTTGGATCCTTGCTTATTTTTCTAAAGTCCGTCTGTTATAGAAGTGCTTATTGCGAACATACTTAAGAAGGGAGGGTCGTTATTTAATTTCTGCGGACATTTTAATTTAACTGGTGTTTCGGTGTCGTTCTGCATTTCGTTCCTTGAATTATAAAAAAGAAACATAAATTAACTGGTAGTTATAACGAACTTTCAAGATGTAAAATCTGATTCATTGTAAAATATATAAAATTTTCCCGTTATTTTTACACAGACCACCAGAATATACATTGACTAAAATTGTTTCGTGAATTACTTTGCATTAAGAGGAACATTAATATATGCTCTAACGTGCGTTGGGTGTGCTATTATTATTATTATTAAGTTTATTCTCAGACTCAATTCCTACAAGACGAACGTACTCGTGATTTACTATGCAAGTTATATTCACTCTCTAGAAGCTTGTCCCAAGTATTTCGTTCGTATGAGATAACTTCTGAAACGACTCAAATATTTATCATTCTTCAAAATATATGCTATAATATGAGCAAAGAAAATATACAGACATAAATGATAATAAAAGAACAAGAGCGGTAAGAGAGTGTCTGATCGGTAGCAAGATTAGTGAAATAAATTAAATACATAACATTATTGTAATATTTTTATTTAGCAATTTACTGATATGAACGGGTGACTTTAATGTCAGGCATATAACGTTCACTGTTCTAAACAGAATGATTTTCGTTTTTACTGCCACAGGACCAAACTTGAATTCTGAAGAGTATGAATTAAAAAAAAAGAATGGAACTTCCCGAAAAGTATTAATCAGTAAAGTCTGCAAAAGCAAATAGAATTTGAATTTCGCTCCATGGTATTAAATATAAAGAAAATATAAAAAATAATATGAATCAAGGCACTGCCTCAATCGGGATTTAAAGGTAGATTTTGTAATAAAAATACTGCCCATGCTTGTACTAAACAAGTGCAAAACATTGCGGTTCGGACAAGTTATGTGGACGCTTATTACGCACAAGGAAAAGCGTATTCTTCCAAAAATCCGAAGTCAGACGCTCTGTGCACGTGTCGGAAAGACACATTTTTTTTTAATTCCTTCGATAGTATATATATCTCATTCGGTATATATCGTATGTTACTGTAGAGGGTTCGATTCCCGGCCACGTCATACCAAAGAAAAAACAAACATTTTAGAAAATTTAATGAACATGTTGAAAAACATTCACCAGAAGTGTTAGGGGGTTGCTTTAATGATACTTTTAAAGCTTCTATTTTTCTGTCGCCCCACATGTTTAGTTGATTCGTTATTGCTTTAAAAGAATAATTTATAAATACACACTGAATATACATGAATATTTACATGTATATGTATTTTAAAGATAAACTATATCTTGTTAAAATGGTAGATTCATATTAATAGAATCATAGCAATTCATTCTACTTCGTGTAATTAAATATTTAGCTGTTAAAATTGCACGTTTTATTTTTATTTTTTTTTGCCTCTTCAAGTAAAATCTTTCTCCAGGTTTGAAGTACATAAGCCTCTAAGGTATTTCTTAATGAAAGAAGAGAAAAATATTAAGATTTAACACAAATCACCTGGCGTAACACTTTTCATCTGTCTTATGTTTGACACTCCGAAGTCTGCGAATTTGATAATTCTATTACATGTAGCGTGGCTGGTGTTTCCATTGTAACGCATTTTCTTTCACTTTTAAACACCTACATTTTTATATTATTATGGTAACGGTGTTTTCGACGGCTTCAATGTCATTTTCTTTATAAGTTAAAATGAAGTATTTGCCGTTTAAACTGTTAAAAGTTAGCTTATGAATTAAAAATAGTTAACGCTCAAACCACATGATTTCAAGATGAAATCTATAAATTTTGCTTAATTTTGTTTGGTTTATAAACATAATAACGTTGGAGCGTCTGTGGCGGCATTGTAACGCAACAATGTCTTGTAGCGTTTCTGAGGTCATTTATTCATTATTTCGGCGGTATCAATTAAGAGAATCCACAAAAATAAATAAACAAACTCATTTTGGTTATCGAAAATTCTTACGTTTGCTTCTGGTTGGACATGCGCACCTTCATACTTTACGACTTACTACTACAGGTTTCTTCGGTGTTACAGTCAGATGACTGTGTGTGTGTGTTTATTTTTTTATATTTTTTTTTTTGTCTTTCTTTTTGACAAAATTTATCAATTTAATGCATTCGAACAGTGAGTAAATGATTTTAAGTTCATGATAAAATGTGTTAATTTCAGGTATGTCGGTTCATAAAGACGCCTGATGTCGGGACGGTGAAGGCACGTCTACAAGATAATGTGGTGTAAACAGACGGTAAACGTAATTTCCGGACACAGATGCGACTTGCAAGGGTCAAAATCTTTAAATTATGGTAAGTACCATAAACGTGAGTGGATAATATGAAATAAGACAAAGTCTCAAAGCGAGCTCAAAGAAATCAGATTTAGCTAAAAGCTAAAAATTATTTACATGTCATTTATATGTAACACAGAAACTATTCACTACTCAAAAGAATTCGCGAGAACGTTACCGTATTCACATATTTTCTTTCATATTATCTATTTCATCAACAACCTCAAATAGTTGTTGTATATATTTTTCTCCGACTTGAATGACATCTACATACATAGGGATTGCGGCTTCATGTCACTAAAGTTACTGTTTTAAGTAATATACCGGAAATCATTACGTAACAATTATGCAATTGACATGATAAAGCATAGGTCACTTCGGTAATCAAGACCCCAACTTTATTTCGAGAATGTCTCCTAATTAGAGCGGATCATAAAATTTACTGAAGCATATAAGATTACTTTGATGTGACAATGTTATAAAAACGCACTCGGATTATTAATATTGAGCCGCGCCATGGGAAAACCAACATCCAGACCGGCCTGCGCATCCACGTGGTCTGGATCTATGCTGGTCGGAAAGCCAGTATGTTGTTTTTTTCATTGCACGGCTTACATATCATTTAATCATCATTATCATTCAATATACATTTTAAATAAAAAATAAACATTTCACGCGATATCTAGTATTTTAAAATCAGAATTTATATACATGTACTTTGTGTATTTTGGAACTTTATGGATATTTACATTTATCACATCCGTGCAGTCTGATCACGATCGGCACTATTCGCCATTCAGTCAGTATCTTTTTGGTAAGCACCCCTTTTAATAGTTAATGGTACTGTCCAAATTGAAAGATGGGGGAGATCATTATAGAAATTTAGCAGGACAAGGGTTAACAACAGATAAAGAATGTAAGTGTAGAACACCCCTCCCCGCTACCCTCCCCCTCTCTATTAAATCTAACCGCTGCATTCACCATCCGAACTACTTTGATATTGTCAAATAAAACTTTCGAATTCAAAGAATCAATAGAAATAAAAAAAATAAAAATTATAAGATGATAAATATTTTTTGAATACGGAATGAATTGATCCCGATTTGAGTATAATTGGATACAAAATCAAAGACTGGACTTTGTTAATTGAACATTTCGTTTTTAGCTTCATCAATTAAATTGCAAGTATCATGTAAGCTTATTACCATAGGTGGTAAGTTCTGTGAGATCATGTTAGGAAATAAAATAAAAACTTCATAATTACTTTATAAATTCATGGAAAATATTTTTTTTTTCTTAACCTAAATTTGTCCAGATCAAAATTACGCATTAGTTATACCAGGTGTGGTTTTTCAAAGATATTTTTCTTTATCTTGTGGTGGATATTTACTATAAAATAAATTCATTACTGATCGAATAGATTAAAATACAATATAACTCTAACGTAATTTATATTGTGCGGTCAAGTCTTTTTGCCCGACATAGATTGCGCATGCGCGAAAATTGTCTCCCGTTGCTGGGGCAATAGCTCTCTGTAAAAAAATCTATACTTGCGTTACCGTAAAGCTCGATTCTTTGAGCTCGCTATTAGTAAAACTTCTGAAAAAAATTCAAATGACATTATGTAGCGGCTAAAAATTTGAGTCAAATTCAAAACAGAAACTATCGGCTGCTAGCTCTACTTGAACAATCAGTAAGATTAACTGAAGTATGTAATATATGTTACATATTTGTATAAAATGCTACAGAACACCCATATTTAGCAAATTAACAAAACGATACATTTTTTATTTATCCTTCATTTCTTTCAGATCTCTATGTGCATGCGAATATCTTCAGCCGACTTGCGAAATGTCCAAACAGCTCCAACTGCTACCTAAGATGATAACACGCGGACGATAAAGGAATGAAGGGTTATTTGACTTTTAAATTAAATTTTGTTATGTGGTATGACACTTTTATTGATCAGGTGTGAAATGCTACAGAACACCTATACTAAGCATAACCGATACACTATTTTTTTTTAGTTAGAACTTACGTATAGTTGCCTTTTAAAAAAAAAGTAATCAGAAGCAGACACCTTACCGAAAATTATCATCGTGTACATAAATGCACGTTTTCTTAAAATGTCGTCAGATGACGTACTAATTATATGTACTACTTCCGCTCTAGACTTCCCTAGTATTCTCAAAATTGTATTTTAAGGAGGTAGGTTACCTTTATATTTGTATGTGCGCATGTCCAACCGGAAGCTAACGTGACGATTTACGACGACGTTTACGACAAACTAAATGTGTTTGTATATCTATTCTTCTGAAAACAAATCATAGACCTGCCTTCGATCTGACGCTTTATGGTTTAATAATGCAGAAATAATGAATAAATTGCCACAGAAACGCTTAAAAACAATGTTGCCTTAAAATGACGTCATTGACGTCATGACGGTACGTGTCAGTTACCGCGCAAAATTATAGCTTTTATCTTGAAAGTACGTAATTCTGTGCATTTTCTTTATTCAAACTATTTTCGAATAACCATTATTTGCTGAAATATTTTTTATGAGTCTTTTGCTCTGCATAATAATCAATATTTAGCTTCTTTTATGTAGTTATATTGAAATGTAACGCGGAATGTAAGAAAATGGATGATGGTAACCAATGTTATTTGAAATATAGTTGGGTGAGAGGTTACTTGTTACGGCCATTTTCAAATAAAAAATCTAGCAGTTTGATTTGTAATACCTATTTTTCAGGTTCCGTTTATAATTTGTTACTTATATACTAAAACCAAGATCTAAAATTGTTCAAATTTCAGTAGAAAATTGTGGTTTCTTGAATTGAACTGATGTTACCATGGAAACGAAGCCCGTGACCTATGTATCTAAATGTAAAATTCAAAAGCGTTGACACTAGTCTATTTAAGAAACACAGCTTCGGCTTTTTATTTTCATTTCAACAATATCCATGAGAATAACAGTAGCATGCTGAACGACTTTTCCATGAAAAATGCCAGGCGAGGGGTACTGCTGTAAGTATTCTAAGCTTAGAAATTTGTTTGAATAAATGCAGATTACACGAAAATATAACTGACGTTAGAAATAATATGTTTTAAAGCTACATCAACTAGAAAGATAATCTTATTCAATATTATTTTATAAGAAATTACGACAAAAAGCAAGATATAAGCAATTATAAACATCTCTGTTGCCATGGTTACTTTAAACTTTAAGAAAAATAGAGTACCATGTATAGTGCTTGGTATTTTGCTAATAATATTACCCAAATATTCCATGTTGGTCATTAACAGAATGGCACTGAAGCCGTCGAAAACCCCTATTTTTATACATAGTTGTTTAAAAATGAGAGAAAATGCGTTACCATGGAAACACGATTCCCGCGACATATACATTTTAAGCTTATATTAGAAAGCTAACGTGCATACTAGTACAATTATAGATTATGCTGACTTCTACGGATATCAATGAAACTAAAATACACTGAAAAGTGTTAAATATCCGTATTTTCCTTCTTCTTTCAATATGAAATACCCTTGGAGGGTCATGTTTTTCAAACCTGGATAAAAATTGAACTTGAAGGGACAGAGACAAACGAAACTGAGATTTTAGCAGTTAAAACTTCATATTACACGAAATACAAAAAGATGCTGCGGTTCAACTAATTTGAATTTACCCTTGTAACAAGGTAACCTACCTCCTTAATGACGTTTTTCGCACTTGTATGAACGCAGACTTGTGGCATTTGCGTGTTTTCAGCCCAATGTCCCCATAATTTGTAAATTTTCCAAAGAACCGATGTCATGGTGACGTTATTTCTATTTCCTATTCGCCACGTTATACTGACTTTTAGAATATTAATGCCAGTATTTCCGGTACCTTTCTAAAGTTTATCTATCGGAAGAATATGATCATTTAGAAACTTGAGTGATAATTTAGAGCAATAGAATGATGTCCTCTCTTCCGACTGTGCAGAGAAAAAAGTTCTCACCGATAGGTTTGCATTGTTAGCTTCCGGTGGATATTTTCAAATCCATCACCACGTGCGTTACCGCAAAGCTCGGTTCTCGAAAAGGCCTGCTCCTAAAGTTCTGTACAACGCATGCATTTATACTTCATCTGTGTTACATTAGTTAACAGATTCTCTTTCCGATGTTGCCAAGTTTTCAGTTTCTGTAATTATCTTGCTGATAATGTTTCAGAAGTGTAGATTTTGAAATGATGAACGATTAGACAGTCTGTTCGTGCGACAATTTCATACATCTGTTAAGATCAGTTTTTGCGTAAATTTTATAAAGAAATTACCGATTTAATGAATCGAAACTATAAGCGATTCGTATTGATAAATAATGAATTGTGATTGTTTCAGGTATGTCTGCTTCAGTACGATTGACAAAACTTGCACATCTACTTTCAAGCTGGTGAAAGCACGACTTCAAGATGTAAGCTAAGAAAGAACATGGTAATTTCCGGCCACAAGTGTCAAAATCTTAAAATTAGGGTAAGTCTTAATTTTTATTGGTATGCTTAATTTTTTTCGCTTGTGGGACATGGAGCAAGTCACGTGACAGGTTTTCGATACTGTACAGATTTTTTATTCGTAGATGTGTGATACACTAATACTTTATTTAAATGATAAAATATTATATTTTTGTATATATATTTTATCATTTTTAAAAAAAAAAGTAAGAAAAAATCTTGGGTCACGTGACACGTTTCGTCCATCTTCGTAACACACAGTAAGTTTCGACCATCTTCAACTTTCGCTTTCGGATGGCTGTGACCTAGTTCACACGATCCTGTCCACGATTGGAGACGCGCAAATCATACTGATTTTAAAACATTTTTCGGAATGACATAACGTGTAAGAAAGATAGAAACGTTGCTCTTATAATAAATTTACTCATCGATTACGTTTAATTCATAAGGTTGTTTTCATCCAGGCTTTACACTAGCGGATCCAGAGGGGGGCGCATCCGGCGCACACCCCCTCTAAAATCGCCGGAGCATACGTAATTTGTCTTTAGTTTGGGTACAATTACTGCAAAAAATATACATGTTTCTCGCTCGCTACGCTCATGTACATTATTTGTCTTTTGTTCTGACTGAAAATAAAAAAAAGTATTTTTTTCACGCTCGCTTTGCTCGCATGGGAGAAAAATATGCATTTTTCTTGCTCGCTACACTCGAATACGTAATTTGTCTTCTGTTCTGGGTTAGAAATATAAAATGAGCCGCGCCATGAGAAAACCAACATAGTGCGTTTCCGACCATCATTGATCCAGACCAGCCTGTGCATCTGCAGACTGGTCAGATTCCATGATGTTCGCTAACAGTTTCTCTTATTCCAATAGGCTTTGAAAGCGAACAGCTTGTATCCTTACCAGATTGTACGGATGCGCAGGCTGGTCTTGATCCATGTAGGTCGCAAACGCACTAGGTTGGTTTTCTCATGGTGCGGCTCATATGTATTTTTTTCTCTGTCGCATAGGTAATTTGTCTTTTGTTCTGGATGAAAAAGAAATGCATTGTTTTCTCGCACGCTCTGCTTGCACATTTAAAACAGAATTAGTCCTAGGGAAACCCTCCCTATAAAAATCTTCAGAAATTTGGCTAAGAAATTCCGAGATACTTACGAAAGAATTAGTCTGAAAATTCATAAAACATTACTTTAATTAATATGCTACTTGTATTGATTTTGTCACAAAACCTGTGATTTGTGAATACCAGATAAAGTACCTTAGAACACACAGAATGCACCAGATGGGGCAATTGTTTTCAAAATTTTCAAGGGAGCATGACCCCAGACCTCACTAGTTGCTCTACACTACAAATAATTTACGTCCCCTCTAACACCAAATCCTATATCCGACCCTGCGTTTTCCTAATTAATCACCTTTTAAACATTACTTCCGGTTTATCAAACGTGTAGAACTACCTGCTTGTAAAAGACTCGCCCACCAGCTCAGTAGGTAGAGCGTCGGTTCACGGATCGCGGGGTCGCGAGTTCGATCCTCGGGCGTGGCGTATGTTCTCCGTGACTATTTGATAAACGACATTGTGTCTGAAATCATTAGTCCTCCACCTCTGATTCATGTGGGGAAATTGGCAGTTACTTGCGGAGAACAGGTTTGTACTGGTACAGAATCCAGGAACATTGGTTAGGTTAACTGCCCGCCGTTACATGACTGAAATACTGTTGAAAAATGGCGTAAAACCCAAAAACAAAAACAAACAAAAACCTGCTTGTAAAATGAGAACTTCATGAGTCTTCATCATGTTTCAGATGTTTTTAAAGAATGAACTGTTACAAATTAACATTGTATTTGTTTGCATACAAATACCATATTTAATATTAATCCTACTTGTTGATGAATACTATTGGAACACAAAAAGGTACATGTCTGTGTCATAAAATCACGTGATGAATAATAATTGTATTCCACAAAATAATCATATATATGTATGTGCGTTGCACGTGTGTGCGACAGTGCGTGTGCGCACAAAATGTGTGTGTTTGTGAGTTTGTGTGTTTTAATAGAGATGTTTTGCTAGATGATTTCATTGGTATTTGTATACGTGTTCGAATTAAATAATTTATATTTCAGGTCGAAGAGAAATATACGTCTCCTTGCGGTAAACCAGAATACAGCACGGCATTTTGCTTCATATACTTGTTATTCAAAAGACAACAACAGTTTAAAGCCAAAGGAACCCAATCTAACAAATTGTGTCAGTCGTTGGACATTCTACATCATGATCTGTTATATCGTTAGGAAATTCTCCCCTTTGCTGATGAAATACCTTCTATCATTTAATGGATATTTAACTAGAACAGAACGGAAGAGAACAGAACAGAACGGACCAGAACAGAACTCTCAGTCAGCATTTAAATCTCTGTAAACGGCATCGATATTGCCATTTAATTTATCATATATTTATCGATTTATAACTGGTATTCTGCGGACTCCGTAATTGATACATTGACATTTTCTCGACAAAATATTGATAAATCAGTTGATAGACCGATATCGATGTTGGATTTTGCTGTTATCCGAATTCAGAAAGCAGCATAATACAATAAGTACAATGATTATCACGATTTATAAAAAAAAAAAAAATCACCTAGAGTTATTTTGACATAGGAAATTCTACACGTCTGACAAACCGGAAGTAAAGGCATGACGTCATTTAACCGGAAATGTAACACAAAACCTGGACTCGGCATATGGATTCTCCTTTTCGTTTGCCTAATTTTCTTAAAAATATCTATGGGTTTGAAAACTTAAGATTTTCTCAATTTGAGCAAACAACAACAACAACAACTACAAAACCACCATAATGTAAATTCCGTATGTTTTTTATGCAAATCTATCAAGAGGATACATGTACATTTTTATATAAATGTGTACATGATATTTTAAATTAATTGTTTAGAATATTATTTACATTTGTGATATAATAGATGAATCTAATATAATGAAGTTATACATATCTATGTTTTATTTGATAATTGCAACTTTTTGCTACCTTGTCTTGGATACCTTAACATCATTAAGCTCGTTTCGTGCAAGTGACTGACATAACAGGAACATTTTGAGGATGATTTTTTTTCAGAATTATCCAGGAGACATAATTTATGCTTCATCATGAATTAGAGTTTTGAAGTGTTTTTTTAATACTTCATGACAGGTCCATTCCACCACATTCAATTTTTAGACTCGTACCATTACCGTCCAGTTGCGTCAATTAAGTGTCGTGAACATGCCCCTAATTTGATAGCGATAGATCGGTGGCCATAAATCTGTCTTATTATTGCCTTCCTGTCGGACATGCTTAAAAAAGGGAAAAAAGAAGAAAAAACACATAATGTATTAACTACGGGGGGTTATGGTATTTTCTTTATTACGCAGATAATACACAGGAAGCGTGAGAGCATTAGGTGCACGCAGCAGTTCGATGACTCGATAGTAATTTCGTGTACACCTGACTGGACTAAACTCGAAACCGTTTCTATAACATAAATATGAATTATTAAAAACACATGCACTTTTGTTAAATTATTATGAGATGGCTGACAAGAAAGGCGCGTTCAGTTTTTTTCACGAAAATGCTTGTATGAAACTAAAGTTTGTTTTCAGACCCTGTGTTTTGTTCACAGGAGATAACTCCTGAGTTTGCTCAAAATTTTTATAATTATGTCCCTTTTCTTCTCAGAAACGCTAGATAATCAGAGACAAGACCGATGAAGTCAAAATATTCAACATAATCTTTTCTAAAAAGATGGTTATCTAGCCGGTAGCCAGACTAGCATGAAACTTAAATGCTCCCTATTTCCTGCAGGTTATAAAGAAGTAATTCGATCAAATTATACTTCTGTGGTGTAGTTCGAAAGTAGACCCTTATGATAATATAGATCCTATTTGTCCATTTTAGCGCATTGGTGCATAAACCGGGAGCCAAATGGGCATTATTTCACACGTGGAAATTCAATGTATTTTAAATAAAATAAGACACTTTGCATGCGTTCCGGTTGTTTGTTTGAAAACAAAAAGGTTTTTATTCTGCGGACAGCGGCAACATGAAGATATCTGACTTCTTCACTGCGTATTACTCACTACCCCTTTTTCTTTTCATTTTTCTTGTAGCAAATGCTCTGATCGATGTTTTGTTGAAAATAGATCTTCTTAGAAACTATATCAAATTGGACCTGAAGTCGCCATATGACCTATAATGTGTCGGTACAACGTTAAAAAAAAAAAAAAAAAAAAAAAAAAAACTGGATCTGAAGTAGCAGAATTCTATATGAGACAAAGAGCTATTTCATTTATTGGTATTTTCCTTGCAAAGAATCTGACTATTTATAAACATAACAATTTGATTTCATCCCATTTTGTTATATTTTAATTTCAGCGGTTTTTGGTAAAATCAGATTACAGTTTTTTTATAAGTTTGGTGTATAAAAGGCCACTTTCAGTGTTTTGAGATTTTTAATTATTTGACTTTTGGAGGTTATTGTTGTAAACAAGTTTTAACAACAGTATAATGTTACAATACAACCTCCTCCAATATTCACGGCTTTTATCCTTAGGACGACCGACATTTTTTTTTTATTTTAAAACAATCTCGCCAGGTATACATACGTCTTTGACAACACAAGAAATGACGTCAGACGACCTTCAGCTTTTCGCGGAAGCAGTGAAAATGAAAGTACATAGGTTAAATTCGGAAAAAAATTGTCTTGCGCAGGGTCTACTACGCCGTCTAAATGTATCAGCGTGGACTTCTTTTTTATTTGTTAATATGGGGGTCAATGTTCTTCTAACGATTTGAAAATACCTGGGCTTTAGTAAGACATGCCAGCTTTTCATCTACGAAAAAAAAATGTTTGCACTCGGAAATAACACAAACTTCATCAAATCATTCCAAAGATCTTTTCTGATATTGTCTAAAAGTGTTAGCATATACCTCTGATGTCAGATACTTTATATTTTGAGCGCTACATACCAACATATTTCAGAAATATCCTAAAATAAATGAGCCGCACCATGAGAAAACCAACACAGTGGCTTTTCGACCAGCATGGAGCATTCGTGCAGTCTGGTCAGGATCCATGCTGTTCACTAATGGTTTCTCTCATTGCAATAGGCTTTAAAAGCGAACAGCGTGGATCCTGACCTGACTGCACGGACGTGCAGGCTGGTCCGGACCCATGCTGCTCGCAAAGCCACTATGTTGATTTTCTCATGGCACGGCTCATATATCACGTGGCGGAGCTGATCTTTTTAAATAAAAAATAAACATTTCACGCGATATCTAGTATTTTAAAATCAGTAAGAATTAATATACATGCACTTGTAACTTATATTAAGGGAAATTTCCTGTTGATTCTATGGAAGCGTTAAATAGCCTTCAGACGGTAAAACGTTTTATAAGGCCGCCTGTGATATACCAAAGTAATGATATTTTCATACGCACAGGACGATAGATCACTTTATGTTCTTAAAATGATATAGACTAGCCACTAGCCTGATGATAGATATATTTCTACATTCCCCTTTTATCGAATTTAATTCCATGGAGACAAAAGCCAGTCTGTTTGAGAGATTTTACAGAGGATATTGAACATAGGATATATTCACTACATTGTCAAAAAAATGTAAAAAGATACGGTAGCACAGATGTGGCAGAGATGTTTCATTACCTGTTTATGTTGCTCACATACCATCTAATACCTGCGCGTATTGATATAAAGATAGCATCTGCGCACCTATTAAGCAATATGTTCGCAGGTAATAGCTGGTAAGTGCTTACACAATAGAAAGCCAAAACACCGATAGTTTCCAACATGGCGAGTGATACATTTTTACATGTGCGAGGATATATGAGCCGCGTCATGAGAAAACCAACTTAGTGGCTTTGCGAACAGCATGGATTCCAGACCAGCCTGCGCATACTCGCAGTCTGGTCAGGATCCATGTTGTTTGCTTACGGTTTCTCTTATTGCTATAGGGTTTGAAACCGAACAGCATAGACTCTGGCACAGACTGTATGGATGCGAAAGCTGGTCTGGATCCATACTGGTCGCAAAGCCACTATTTTGGTATTCTCGTGGCGCGGCTCATATATATTTTATATTGATATGTGCGCAGCTATTTCAATACAAGTATGTGCGCGTTTAAGATCTAATACGTCCGTCCGAAATAATCATTATGTGCTCACGTATTTGTATGAAATACAATAATCTTTATTTCTCCTCGGGTAACATTCTGCCCTCGGGTTGACAATATCAATGTCAAACAAGTACGCTGAAATAAGATATTTATATTATGTGACCTCTGTGCCACCGTAACAAACACTATATTCCCCGGATATTTTAGATAAGTACTGTTACTTTAGGAAACGAAAAAACGGCATAACACCTCTAAATTTTATCACCTCCATTTTCGGATTGATGAATATTTATTTCAAAAAAGTATTCACTAACAGAGCAGACAGCCTAATCCGCACCCGCTTCTTATATGTGAGGTCGTGGGTTCAATCTCCGACCGCTTATTTATGAAACTTCATACTAAGAAAGTATTTTAAACGGTCTAGTAAAACATGACATTCATTCTGCAATTAATGAAAAAAGCACTTATCGAATGGTACGTGAAATACATACAGATTGTAGGCTTTCTGCATCATTAGTACAAAACACATTTTATAACATGTAACGGACATACAGTAAATGAAAGAAAATAGCCTAGATAAATGGTTCGGAATATTTAAACTCGATACTAAAATACAAAATATGGTACGAAAGTCCACAGACACTTGGGGGTCAGAACCTGTCCCCCTCTCAATCCGCCCCTGCCAACCTTCAACCAATATATTTTCGCTTTTTAAATCAAACTGAGCACATGTCTCGATCATACAAGAACTTCTGTTACCATTTCAATATGTTTAAAAAATCTCCCATATGCTATCAATGCTCAGAAAAACTAGTTTTGTGTTTAATCGTGTCGGTGGCATTGTAATTATACAATGTATAATATTTTCGCTGTGTAGAAACCCAGAAGTTACTTTATGATGGAATATTAGAATTAAAATAAAATACTGATGTTTTGTTCTGTCAAAATGTCACAATATTTATTTTTTAGTTATTTTCTAACCTCAAACAGGATTATGCTCCCATTTAAAACAATGGGAGGTTTTCACCCGCGGGGTTTACGATTATTTTTTATTTCGCACAGTAATACATCTTTAAGTTAAATTTGAGTTGATATTGATAAAATTATAATTAATTAGCAAAAAGTGAAACATTAAATGCAATTTAAAAAATTCATCGAGTCGCCAGTAGGGGGTTTTCCTCCCATAACGAAAATGGGAGTTTTTTTCAAAAGTCGTTTTTCAACGCGAAATCATGTCAGAACAGTTTTTTATTGTATAAATTATTAATTTGAGTTAAAATATTTTGATTTGAAAATTTTAGAAAAAACGTCCCGTAATTGGTAAAGTGGGAGAAATCCACCCATGGGACCTCCCATGGGTTAGCAAAAACCCCATGGGAGGACCAACTTTGAAAACCTCCCATGAATTCATTCTTTAACATATAAAGAAGAAAACGACCAATTATTACTCTATGGGACTAGAATTATCGTTTAATGTCAAAAAAATCAGAGAAAAGTCAAAGGCAAAAGGTAGCTGAGTTTGCGAAAATTCTGGATTTGCAAACTAAATCCGGAGACTGTTGTTATCAAAACATACGTATGCATGGTCAGATTGTATAAAAACTGTGCCGGTGTAATGAAGTATTTCGACCCCCATAGAATAATGACCCCCGGTCATTATTCTATAGAAAAAGTGACCCCCCGGTCATAGTATTATGACCTCCAGATCATAGTACTATGACTCCCCAACGTGAAGTAAACTGAACCTCACGGAGAATATTGACTCCCATAAAAAAACGACCCCCGGTCATTTGGTCAAATTTAGTGATAACTCATGTATCTAAGGCCTTATTGTTGCATTTTATGCCCCCACTCGGAGGAGGCATATAGATTTGCCCTTGTCCGTCCGTCCGCCCGTCCTTCCGTTTGACTAATAGCCCCAGATACAATCACTTGACACAGAAATCAGAGCATTCCGCAGCAGGAAAAGGGATTCTATTTCTAGACGCTGTATCTTGGTGTATACTTTTTTTTCAGGAATATAACAATTCACAATACGTTCACAAAACACACCAGTGTCAATAATCCCTGCCAACTTCGGAATGAAGTAATTCTTCAGAAGAAAATTGCACAAGAAACTGCTAGCATAGAACTTAGTATTAATAGAAGTTGCAATACTTAGCAGTGGCAGTAAAGTACGGTAGCGGCAACAATAGAAAGTAGTAGTAGTAGTAGTAGTAGTAGTAGTAGTAGAAGAAGAAGAAGTACTTGTAGTAATAGCAATAGAAATAGCGGCACCAGTAGTAGTAGTACAAGTGGAAGCAGGTATAGTAGTATCAGTAGTAGCAGTTGTAGTAGTAGTAGTAGTAGAAGTAGTAGTAGTAGTAGTAGTAGTAGTAGAAGAAGAAGAAGTACTTGTAGTAATAGCAATAGAAATAGCGGCACCAGTAGTAGTAGTACAATCAAAATGTTAACTATTGGCAATGGAGGGTATTAGAGTTGTAGATCTAGTAAAATTGTCCGTTAGGTTTGGTGGGGATCACTTTTTGTGGGCAGCGAAGCGTGACCACAGATTTACCATACCACAAATTTACGGACGAAAGTTCTTATCCGAAACCGAAGAACAAATAGTTCCATGTCCTCCATAGATTTGACGTAATTCAAGTCTGTTTAACTTTCAAAAAGCTTCTGCAATTCAACTTTATAAAAAAATACATTGCTTCAGTATATATTTGTCGTTATCTACATTTTATAACAAAAACAAAGCGTATGAAAATGAGCACGCTTGCTTTGATCACATGACCAAAACATTTCATTATCACGTGACCAAAAAACTATAAATAACCTACAAAAATAGTACTTCAGCACCATCCGCATAGATCTACATATATTGCATGAAATCAACGGAAGAGGTGTTATCTTATTTATTTTTCGTAGAGAAAGATA
This sequence comes from Mercenaria mercenaria, assembly GCF_021730395.1. Classification (NCBI taxonomy): domain Eukaryota; kingdom Metazoa; phylum Mollusca; class Bivalvia; order Venerida; family Veneridae; genus Mercenaria; species Mercenaria mercenaria. The sequence goes on along the minus strand of NC_069376.1, from coordinate 43,933,895 downwards.
CGATCCTTTCATAATACAAGATTTAGCTTACCAAAAGGTTCCTTCTAGCGCATATAAAATATTCTTTTTAAGGGATATTGTTTTAGCATAATGTTACAAATGTTTAATAATGCAATGAGAAAAATATGTGCTGTCATTATTGGTGCAAACATAATTAAGAACTAATCTAAGTATTAACAGTTTTATCATAACCCAAAATTGTTTTTTTAATATAAGCAAGTGCAGTACATATTCTGCTATTTGGAAGCATTTGTCTTGCAGTCTGTGTTCCGGATATTTTCATCACGCGACTACACCAGCGAGTACCTGCACACTTAACACAAAGAAATTTAATACATGCATTTACGATTCGAAAAACAAATCAGGAAGAGTAAAAAAGTACGCAAAACAAAGCACCTGCAAATCCGAAACGTTAGAAGCTAAAAAATTCACATGACCAGGGACAATTTCATTACGTAAATTTTTTTTTGGCGGGAGTCTATTTTTAGATGATGCATATCCATATTCATTTCATTAATCTCGATTCTTTACTATAATATATTCAATTGAGGAGTTACATGATTTAAACTTTATTATTGTGTCTTGTTGTTCTGTTATTTTAGTAGTTGTATGGCACTATAAAGACTGAAATAAAGATTGATTATGCGTAAACACATATTGGGCTAGAGGCTATTTGTAATGAATATGCATGAGTCCAAGATTGAAAGAAACATAATTTTAAACAAGTTCGCCTTTTAATCGCCGGTAGATTCGTGGTGTTTTCATCCCTAAATATTCACGAACTGGCGTACGATTTCTTCTCGGATAATTAAACAGTAGCGGGCTTTGGAAGACTGCAATGAAAGCATTTGAAACAGTTTAAACTAAGTTTGAAACTTTCAATTTTCAATATTTGCATTTTTAACAATAAAATACTTAAAAAGATCCTCTGGAAGCATAGAATGCAACCAGAATAGTAGCAGACTCGGTTTGAATGTGTCTGTTCATGAGAGGTAATGAAATGTGCAACACCCCTTACGCCCCCTAGCACCGGCTTAAGCGGAACTCTATTACACATATGTTGAATGGACTCCATGATCCTAAAGGACCAAAAAATATAACAACACTAAAACATGCATGTTGTATTATGATGCATATTACATTAATCTATAGCTGAAAAAAAATGACTGAATGCAACCTGAAGATCATGTGTTCTGATATTGAAGACAGTTGTAGTTGTTTTGGTTGTTTTAAAGTTGAATTAAAACACTTTAATATCATTGTAAATATTCGGTTATGGTTGATTTTTAGTTTAAGAACTATTCTGGAGTGTCTTTTATCTGTGTAATTTATGTATAATATATTCATAGCCTGCTTTTACCAAGATGAGCTCTCATTTGAATTTTTTTTTAAATCACCTGTCAAGCCCTCAAGGTCACAGGGGCCTGAACATGGATACCCGTTTCTGATCAAAAACTTGAGAACCACTTGACCCAGAAGGTTGAAAATTAATAAGATGATTGGACATGTAGAGTAGATGACCCCTATTGATTTTTGAATCACTTGACCAGAAGTAAAGGTCACAGGAACCAGAACATGGAAAGCAGTTTCCAACCAATAACTTTAGAATCATTTGACCCAGAACCTTCAATCACGATGATAGGAATTACAGAGTAGATGACCCTTAATGTTTCTGGGGTCACTTGACTTAAGGGAAAGGTCACAGGGGCCTGAAGATGGAAAAACTCTTTCTGATCAATAACTTGAGAATTACTTGACCCAGAATGTTGAAACTTCATAGGATGATTAGACATGCAGAGTAGATGACCCCTGTTGACTTTGGGCTCACTCGATTAAAGGTCAAGGTTAGAGGGGCCTGGACATGGAAAACGGTTTACTTGAGAACCACTTGACTCAGAATCTTGAGACTTCATAGGGTGATTTGACATGCCAAGTAGATGATCCCTATTGCAGCCAACCATTAGTGTCTCTTTGTCTTTCGCTCTTATCCTCTATTGACTTCTTGCCTATTACTGTTATATTATTGTTTTTCCATTGATTTGTTAAAAAATGCTTATAATTCAAAAAGATGTTGAGCAAGATTAACCAAACCTCACAAATCTTCAATAAGCACATGAGCTTTGCTCATATATTATTTTGTCCCCTTTGACAAAGTAAAAGCAGAGTTTTGCCCCTTGATTCGGTAAAAATGGTTGAAAATGCTTATTAATCAAAGGTAGTTTAACTAGAATCACCAAACTTAAGCTAACTGTTCATGCCAATTACCAGAAGCTGTCAACCACTGCCCACATCAGTCCTCTCAGTGCTTTGATTAATAGATATTATCGTCGAAAGTCTTTTTAGGAGCCGGTGTTTTACACGGAAAGAGTATCTTTTTTAAATAGAATAATGTCCGGGAATCGATATTGTATGAGAGTTCGAATGTAGTAATTTCGGCAGTGAGTATTTTACATGGAAGGAGTCACTTTTTCTATAGAATAATAACCGGGGTCGTTATTCTATGAGATTCGAAGGGAGTCATCTTTAGGGAGTCAGTATTTTACTTGGAGGGGTCAGTTTTTCTATAGAATAATGACCGGGGGTTGTTATTCTATAGAGTTTTCAAAGGGAGTCAGTTTTTTATAAGGGGAGTCAATATTTTACAGGAAAGGAGTCACATTTTCTATAGAATAATGACCGGAGGTCGTTATTCTATGGGGGTCGAAATACTTCATTACACGGCATGTTCCAAGTATAATAAATTAGTATCAAATAATGCTTATATTTTAGGCTGTAAGCCGACCTTATTAGCTATAAGAAAAACTTAGATGGACTTAAGGATATTGGACTACTTGTTATGTCATGATATAACATTTCAAGTTCCTGTGTATACATTAATGCACGTGCGTATTTAAAGACCCTTCGACTGAGAGAAGATGTATATTATTTTTCAATACAATTCCTGTATGTTTACAGGACGGGTTCATACAGATAGAAAAACTAAATAGCCAGTTTCAGCGTAAAGTGAACAACCATTTAAACAAATTTTATGTAACAATAGGCATACGCTACACACCCAATCTTGCAAACAATACATCGATTAAGGAGTAGCTCTAGCCGTGAACTCGTCCTAGGGCAAAGCTACATTTTCGTGTAACCCTCATCTAATAGCTGTAACTGACCTATTTGCACTTTCAAAACGCCAGATCGGGAGTATCTGTTCATTGATTCTAAAGTAAACTACATTTTTCTGTTACTCTTCTCTGGTTGGTGTAACTGACCTATTTACACCTATTCAGATTTACAAAACGCCAGATTGGAAGTATCTGTTCACTGATTCTAGAGTAAAGTTACGTTCAAGTGTTACTTTTCTCCGGTAGGTGTAACTGACGTACGTACACTTATTCAGATTTACAAAACACCAGATTGGGAGTATCTGTTCACTGATTCTAGTAACTGAATAAAGTTACATTCAAATGTCCCTTTTCTCCGGTAGGTGTAACTAACGTATTTACACTTCTTCAGATTTACAAAAACGCCAGATTGGGCGTATCAGTGCACTGATTCTCGAGTAAGCGGTTACATTTAAGTGTTACTTTCCTCCGGTCGATGTAACCGACGTATTTACAATTATTCGGATTTACAAAACGCCAGATGGGGGTATCAGTGCATTGTTCTAGGGTTAACGGTTACATTTAAGTGCTACTTTCCCCCAGTCGTTGTAGTGACGTATTTAAATTGATTCAGATTTACAAAACGCCAGTTGGGGGTATCAGTGCACTGATTCTATGGTAAACGGTTACATTTAATTGTTACTTTCTTCCATTTGATGTAACGGACGTATTTACACTTATTCAGATGTACAAAACGCCAGACGGGACGTATCAGTGCACTGATTCTAGGGTAAACGGTTACATTTAAGTGTTACATGCTTTCCTCCAGTCGGTGTAACTGACCTACTTACACTTATTCAGATTTACAAAACGCCAGATTGGCAGTATCTGTTCACTGATTCGAGAGTAAAGTTACATTCAAGTGTTACTTTTCTCAGGTAGGTGTAACTGTAAGTTTACATTTTCGTGATTCTCAACTCTTGATGGTGTAATCAATCCACTTACACCATTTTTCAGATTACTTTACACTATATTAAGAGAGAACTAACACTTATTTTTACAGTGTAGTTTCAAATTTTCAATGTTAAGAAACGTTTTAGTGTGTCATTTTGCGTTTCAACGCTTGTATTCCCAATTGTTTTTTTTTATATCTATCGTATATTTTTATTCATTATTTTACCAAAAAAAAAAAACACGATTCTACCGGATGCTGCCAGACTACATGCCGATATCCGGCCGGTAGAACATACAACGCCAACTTTAGCAAGATGTAACTGTTTTTGTGGGCACCGAAGCGTAATCACAGTTTTACCATACCACAAATTTACGGTCAAAATGCTTATCCGAAACCGAAGAACAAGTAGTTCAATGTCCTCCATTAATTTTACGTAATTCAAGTCTGTTTAACTTTCAGAAAGCTTCTGAGATTCAACTTTATCAATAAATGCACTGCTTAAGGGCAAATTTGTCGTAATCTATATTTTATAACAAAAACAACGCGTATGAAAATGACCATGCTTGCTTTGATCACATGACCAAAACAATTCTTCATCACGTGACCAAAATAAACTATAAATAACCTAAAAAAATAGCATAGTACTTCGGCACAATCAGCGTAGATCAATAATCGGTATTAAAACTAAGTTGCATCTTTTGTAAACGTTTGAAATCAAAACACAGTTCCTGCTAGAAACGTTAATCGAAAGTTTATTATTATAACAACACCAAAGAGCTTGTTTTGGTCACATGATCAGAAAACATCTAACTTGAACGGCGTGCGTTCTATTTTCGGGTAAAATTGCACCCGTGTATCCGTTGAACTTTGTAGCATAGAAATAGGTTTATAGAAAGATATATTGCATAAAGTCAACAAAAATCAACAGAAGAGATGTTACCCTATTTATTTTTCATAGAGAAAGATACGATCCTTTCATAACATTTAGGAAAATAATTTTTATTTGCATGACTTAGGAGAATAATTGCAGCCGTAACGGAGGGTGCGAAAAATTCGTATCTGTTTCCCGAAAATACGAACGTATGCATTTCAATTTGATTTAATATTACATTCCAGCTGGTGTTTGTGACTGACATATCATTTAAGGGTATAATTAATTCGAAAGAAACATCATTTTTAACAAATTCGTCTTTTATATAATAATCGCCGGTAGATTTGCGGTGTTTTCGTCCCCAAATATTTACGTAATGGCGTACGATTTCTTCTCGGATAATTATACAATAGCGGAAGGCTGAAATGAAATCATTTGAGATCATTCAAACTAAGTTAGAAATTTTTTTCAGTTTTCAATATTTGAATTTGAACAATAAAATTCGTAAAAAGATCCTTTGGAAGCATAAAATGCAGCCAAGAAAAATAATAGCAGACTCGGTTGGATTGAGTCTGTTCACGAGAGGTAATGAAATGTACAACACCTCTTACGCCCCCTTGCACCGGCTTAAGCAGAACGCTATTACAAATATGTTGAATGGACTCCATGATCCCAACGGACCAGAAAATATAACAACACTAAAACATGCATATTGTCATGATTATGAGGCATATTATATTAATCTACAGCTGAAAAATGACTGAATGCAACCCAAATATCATGATGTGTGCTGATATTGGAGATAGTAGTGGTTGTTTTTGTTGTTTTAAAATTGAATGAAACATTTAATTTCATTGTAAATATTCTTTTATGTTTTTTTTAGTTTAAGAACTATTCTGAAGTGTCTTTTATCTGTGTAATTTATGTATAATATATTCATAGCCTAATTTTACCAAGATGAGATCTCAATTGAAAAAAAAAATCCAATACAAAAATCATTAACTTGAGGACCACTTGACCCAGAATGTTGAAACTTCATAAGATGATTGGACATGTAGAGTAGATGACCCCTATAGATTTTTGAATCACTTGATCAAAAGTCAAAATAAAAATTAAGCTTACTGTTCATGCCCATTATCAGAAGCTGTCAACCGCTGCCCACATCAGTCCTCTCTGTGCTTTGATTTTTTTTTTGTTTGTTTACAAGTAGATGGCATAGCACATGGTTGAAATAAAAATGTTGAACTGTACGCGCGTGTGCGCGCATACATATGCAATGATATGGCGTTCTATACATGTACGCAAGTATTGAGTTTATCAATGCGTGTGCACGTTCTATGTTTTGGAATTAATGCATTCCCTTCTATTCATTACTAGATCGTTAATCTAGCAAAAACTGTGGAGTAGACTTAAAGCCTAGCACCATGAAATTAATACATTGATATTAGCTGACTTAGTCAGAATAAACTTAACACGAACCGAGTCATTTCATTATTCGTGTATCTTTTTGTTTTGCACTGAGGCAGCGAATTCTTTAACCTGTCGGGCATTCTATAAATATTTGTAAATAGTGCCCATGGTAAACTATAAAGCGACAAAGCTTTTTCAATGGTTTACTTCCTTAATTAGTTAAAAACATAGAACATCACTAATTAGAAAACTAAAGCCATTATGTGTCTTTTATATTGTGTCTTATTCTAAAGGTTCGAGAAAAGCTATGTAATTATGTCGAAAATGTATGTGATCCTGTCTATACGATTATTATGCACTTGTCAATTCAGTATGCTACCTTGTGATATGTGTTTATGCTATTGTGTCAAAATATGGTGTGAACCACTGGCACCAGATCAGAAAGAGAAAATGCCACTGTACATGTTGTATCCTACCCCTAGGTATACTATAAGAACCATGGTCATTTATGGAAAATGCACTAACTCCTTTCAATTGCGCATTTCTCACCTAAAACGCACAGTTCGATATATGAGCACTATGCATGTTGGACATGTGGTGATGTATCTTCCATCGTGCAACAGTCATATTGTCTAAACAGTTCATATAGCAGAGATACCTCGCATACTCCATAGTTTCGTCAACGATACACAAAAAGCAGGGATGAACTGTCATTCCGATAAGAGATCAGCAAGTATCCTAGGATTTTAAAAATGTGGATTGATTTGATTAAATCATATTTTCAGAATTAAAATAATAATAATAATAATAATAATAATAATAATATCGATTTAATTACCTGAAATTTCAGTTAACGCAATCGATAAATGTGACTTGAAATTCAGACTTACTGACTAAACATTAAAATAGGTAAAGATTTCATTTGAGAAATCATCATAATAAAAATATGTCCAATTGTCATAAATGTCACCTTGATAGATGAAATGTCCTTAATTCAGGACTAAAGACAAGCCAGGATGAAATGAGACCGGTCGGCACCAAGGGTGATGAGTCAAACAGGGTTAAAATATCATAAATGGAATTTTCGCCGTTTTTCTTGTCAGTACATGTGAACAAGGTGATTAAATGTCTGTGGTTAGTAGATAACCCTCTTTGTTTCGGGGTTCAGTAGGTCAAAAGCCAAGATCACATTTCCTTGACTAAAAACGTTTAAAGAACGCTAATGTTGTCAATTCTTAAAGATGACTCCTGTTGCTTTCAGGTTAATGGTCAAAGGTCAAGGTCATAGCATAAAAGAATACATACTCATTTGCCATCATGCGGACAACAACTCTTTTAAACTGAAGTCGTTTTTACCTATTAAAAGCCATGTATATGAGTTATCACAAAACAAATTACGACGAATGCTTTTAGATTGTAGTAGACAATAGACATATACACGAAAACTGGAATAAAAGTATTGTAATGGGGCCAATAACATACTTTTTCAAGACATTTTATACAAATATACAAACGTCTTAAAGGGTCGTAGATTTAACGCTCTCTTGCTTTAGCAGTTCTCATTTAAATTCCATCAAACTTTGTCAGAGTGTGTACAGGCCCAGCAAACAAAAGACTCTGTAATGACGTTATACCAACGTTGGACCCCGATGTTGGATCAACGTCGGATTATAGTTGGATTTGGAAGTATTTTAGACGTCATAATACGACGTCGATACAATGTCGAGAATCAAACCAATATCCAACTATGATGTAACTTTAACCAAACCACAATCCAATCATAACCCAACGTGTTTACGACTGCATTCTACCCTTAATTTAACTATATTAGGCAGTTTAAACGTTGGAATTTTACTTGTGACCCAGCATATTATCAACACAATTATATGTATTTTCTAATCTTTATTTCCTACTGTGACAACGTAAATATGTCAAAAAGATAAAATGTATATAAACAAAGAAGGAAAAATACTTAAACTTAAATAGAAAAAGTTCTATTTGGAAATAAAAAATTCGATACCCCGCAAATTAAAGTTTAATTTATTCCGGATATTATGAATATTTTTAAAAAAATATTTTAATATTTGGTTGTTCCTTTTTTACTTTAAATAGACCCACCTCAGTTCAGGAAACGGGACAATAAAACTGACTCAGATAAAATGAGATATTTTCCGCAAATAATAAAAAAATCGATACCCCTAAAAATGTAGAAAAAAATATTTCATTTTTGTTAAGTGTAATTTGTTTTAAATTTAATAATAGTTTGTTTGGTCCTTTTTGCATTTTAGTGTGTACAGTGAATATTTCTTCAAATATTCCGGCTTTTTCCGCCGTTATCCGTAAGTACTCGGAAGCTGTTACGGAAAATATTGTCGTCTGCTAGCCTGGTTTTGTTTTGTTTTGTTTTATTCATTTTTATTTGTTTACGCTGCGCTGCGTAGTTATGACTGTTTCCAGTCAAACTAATCAATCGTAGGCCCAGCGAGATTTGAATTTTGAGACCCGTTGCCAGATACAGGTCGGTGCCTGGATTGATTCCAAAGAATTAGATCCATATGATATAATTAAAAGGGGACCTTAATTCAAGGTCCGGGTGTTAGTTTTGGAACATGTCTGGGTCTTGGCTGGAGTATTTTATTGTTTTTGCAATGTTTTGATTGATTTATCCCCCTGAATTATGTCTAAATTGCCAAAATATTGAATAGATAATGAGATATATAATTAAATTTATTAAACATTGTCATCCAGGGTAAGAACCGCGATTACCTTTCTTACATTCATGAAACGCCTGAGAAAAACTGCCACTGACCATGAACTACATCTATACTCTACTACTTTATTTTATTAACCATAAAACTTTAAAAACTTTAAAACTTTAAAAACACATCTAATAAAAATATTTATATAAGTTCGATTGTTGTCCGTACACAGGTTATTTATAGATTACACGCCACGCCTACTGCATTACTGTGTCATATCGATAAATATGTTTACTCTATATATACACTTAATCATTCAATGTACTTACCGATACCGTTTTACTTTATGTTTTTAAATTGCTGTCATTTTGTCATTATTTAATGCTTTTCAGATCTGTTTTTGCACTTTCTAGCCTAAATTCTAAATTTAATGATTATAACGGTATTAGTTACTTTACTTACTGTATAGAAAAGATATTTACGATCGCGCTGTATGAAATTTTACAGTTGGTTTTATCAAATTTCGACCGTTTCTATGTGGTTTTGCTTATTTTAATTAAAATATCTTACTAAAAATGCTCTAGTATTCTAGCTATATATGTTCTTTAGCGAAACAGAAAATTTGAAGCAAAACTATGGATTAATAAATGTTTTACACGCGATGCCACTAGTATTTGTTTCAAGCGGTGTCTTCTTTCACTATCCAAAGCTAGTAACTGTCTTCTTTGATAACGCTTTTAATGAATTCACTTAAAACTTAAGCATATTTCAGTATCATATTTACATGAAATTTTGGTGTCGATTATACTCCTACTGATTTCAGTTTGGACACATTTTTTTTTGTTACTGTTACATTATTTCTACATCTAGACAGGTACAGTACCACAGTGTATGTTTGGTACAAATTATATTTACATTCGACTTATTATTTTCAATTGAAAGTTATGATGTTCATTTCGTATGAACAGCAAATGGGAATGCGCTAAGTTATGCAAACGCTGCTTAGTGAAAACAGGCCGCTGTTTTGACGACGTCCGCGTATAGTCAGGGAGAAACTTTAAACACGAATCGCGATTCATAGACATGCCGATCCAAGACTGTCTTTCATTTCACATGAACACTATGAAGTAGGCCTACCTGGAACAAGAGGACCATGATGGTCCTGAATCGCTCACCTGTTCCCACATGACCCAGTTTCGAGTATGACGTCGTTTTTTCTATTATTTGACATAGTGACCTAGTTTTTGAGCTCATGTGACCCAGTTTTGAACTTGACCTAGATATCATCAAGATAAAAATTCTGACCAATTTTCATGAAGATCCATTGAAAAATATGGCCTCTAGTGAGGTCACAAGGTTTTTCTAGTATTTGACCTATTGACCTAGTTTTCGAAGGTACATGACCCTGTTTTGAACTTGACCTAGATATCATCACAGTAAAAATTCTCACTAATTTTCATGAAGATCTATTGAAAAATATGGCCTCTAGAGATGTCACAAGGTTTTTCTATTTTTATACCTACTGGCCTAGTTCTTGACCGCACGTGACCCAGTTTAGAAACTGACCTAGATATCATCAAGGTGAACATTCAGACCAATTTTCATGAAGATCCATTGAAAAATATGGCCTCTAGAGAGGTCAGAAGATTTTTCTAATTTTAGACCTACTGACCTAGTTTTTGACCGCAGTTGACCCAATTTCAAACTTGACCTAGATATCATCAAGATGAACATTCAGAACAACTTTCATACAGATCCCATGAAAAGTATGGCCTCTATAGAGGTCAAAAGTTATTTTTTATTATTTGACCTACTGACCTAGTTTTTGACGGCACGTGGCCCAGTTTCAAATTAGACCTAGATATCATCAAGGTGAACATTCTGACCAATTTTCATGAAGATCCATTCAAGGGTATGGCCTCTAGAGAGGTCACAAGGTTTTTCTATTTTAAGACCTACTAACCTAGTTTTTGATTGCAGTTGACCCAGTTTCAAACTTGACCTATATATCATCAAGATAAAATTCAGACCAACTTTCATACAGATCCCATGAAAAATATGGCCTCTAGAGAGGTTACAAGGTTTTTTCATTATTTGACCTACTGACCTACTTTTTGAAAGCACGTGACCCACTTTCTAATTTGACCTAGATATCATCAAAATGAACATTCTGACAAATTTTTATGAAGATCCATTCACAAGTATGGCCTCTAGAGAGGTCACAAGGTTTTCCTATTTTTAGACCTACTGACCTAGTTTTTGACCGCACATGACCCAGTTTCAAACTAGACCTAGATATCATCAATATGAACATTCTGACCAACTTTCATACAGATCCCATGAAAAATATGGCCTTTAGAGAGGTCACAAGGTTTTTCTATTATTTGATCTCCTGACCTAGTTTTTGAAGGCACATGACCCAGTTTCGAACTTGACCTAGATATCATCAAGGTGAACATTCTGACCAATTTTCATGAAGATCTTGTGAAATATATGGCCTCTAGAGAGGTCACAAGGTTTTTCTATTTTTAGACCTACTGACCTAGTTTTTGACCGCACGTGACCCAGTTTCAAACTTGACCTAGATATCATCAATATGAACATTCTGACTAATTTTCATGAAGATCTTGTGAAAAATATGGCCTCTAGAGAGGTCACAAGGTTTTTCTATTTTTAGACCTACTGACCTAGTTTTTGACCGCACGTGACCCAGTTTCGAAGTTGACCTAGATATCATCAAGGTGAACATTCTGACCAATTTTCATGAAGATCTTTTGAAAAATATGGCCTCTATAGAGGTCACAAGGTTTTTCTATTATTTGATCTCCTGACCTAGTTTTTGATGGCACATGACCCAGTTTCGAACTTGACCTAGATATCATCAAGGTGAACATTCTGACCAATTTTCATGAAGATCTATTGAAAGATATGGCCTCTAGAGAGGTCACAAGGTTTTTCTATTTTTAGACCTCCTGACCTAGTTTTTGATGGCACATGACCCAGTTTTGAACTCGACCTAGATATCATCAAGATGAACATTCTGACCAATTTTCATGAAGACTTTGTGAAATATATGGCCTCTAGAGAGGTCACAAGGTTTTTCTATTTTTAGACCTACTGACCTAGTTTTTGACCGCACGTGACCCAGTTTCGAACTTGACCTAGATATCATCAATATGAACATTCTGACCAACTTTCATAAAGATCCCATGAAAAATGTGACCTCTAGAGTGGTCACAAGCAAAAGTTTATGCACGCACGGACGCACGCATGGACGACGGACGCTGCGCGATCACAAAAGCTCACCTTGTCACTTTGTGACAGGTGAGCTAAAAATGACACAGAAATATAGTCATAATGAAGACTGCATATTTCAATTATGACAAAATAAATAAAATATGGCACTTTGATTTTATTTCAAACATTTTCAACTTAACTGTCAAAACAATATACTGGAATAAATGAGTAATATCACATGCATATTTGTTATAGGTCAAATTAAATACCATAATGCAACAGGCTAAACTTTCACGATAAACACATCAAAAGTCCTTACAAACAATATTTCTTATTACAATACTTGACACAAAAACAATATATATGGGAGATTACTACAGGGACTCTCAACTAAAGTGTCCTAAAAACCGCTGTCTAATACAGCGATCTTTTATTTAACATTCCAACACGACCTTATTTGTTTTCCTAGAAAAAACTGTGTGTTATTATTCACCAATACATTTTTCTGATGTCAGAATTTTCAGTCATAGTGTTACATGGCTTAGCGTTGCTATGGAAAAGAAATCAACAGATATCGGGCACATATTTGATGGATATCGTCAAGAATAATCCTTGATAATGTTTTCAATTTAGTGCCCTCAAAATAAGAGGGGCATGATGACCATATATCACTCATCTGTTAAATTTGGTTTTGGAATCATCAAAAGATAATCACTCTGACCAAATTTAGTTTAGTTTATACTAATTTGGTTTAGCTCGATTGTGATGAAAGCTTCAAGCTTATTGGAACCACTCTCGAGTCCCCATCCTGGAAAACCAGTACTGGTGTCATATGAGAAGTCATGGTCGTGACCCCAGTGGGGCTAGAACCCACGACCCCGGGATTGAGAGGCCGACACCTTATCCACTAGACCACCGCTCCCCTGACAAAAGACCAAATTTCATGAAGATAGGGTCAGAAAAGTGGCCTCTACAGTGTTAACAGTTTTTTCCTTTGATTTTAGTGGTGACCTAGTTTTTGATCCCACATGACTCAGTTTCCAACTTGGACTAGGAATCATCAAGATAAACATTCTTACCAAGTTTCATGAAGATAGGGTCATAAATATGGCCTCAAGACTATTTACAAACTCTTCCTTTGATTTTAGCGGGTGGCCTTGTTTTTGACCCCACATGACCAAGATTAAAATTTGTCCTAGAGGTCATCAAGACAAACATTCTGACCAAGTAACATGAAGATATGGTCATAAATGTGGCCTCAAGAGTGTTAACAAGCGTTTCCTTTGATTTTAGCAGGTTACCTAGTTTTTGACCCCATTTGACATAGTTTTGAAACTGGCATAGGAATCATTAAGATAAACATTCTGAACAAGTTTCAAGAAGATAGTGTCTTAAATGTGACCTCTATGGTGTTCACAAGCTTTTCGTTTGATTTGACTGATGACCTAGTTTTTATCCCATACGCTTCAGTTTCAAACTTAGCCTAGAAATTATCAAGGTAAACATTATGTGCGAATTTGTAGCAAATCGAAGCACAGATAAAACTTCCATATGGCTGAGAGCGTCAAAAAAGAAAATTTTGCCTATTTCAGGGACAATAACTCTAGAACCCCTGATTGAATCTAGCCAGTTTTCACAAAGAACAGAGATCTTACTGTGACCTAAGTTGTGTGTAAATATGGTTAAAATGGAATGTAAAATGTCATATGTTATGGGTGATGATGTGAATCAAATCCATTAAGTAATAAATTCCTTCCAGGCAAATAGAAGTTATGGAGCAAAAAAAACCAAATATCTAACCTTTGACCTTGAATTGTGACCTTGGCGTTTGACCATCAGGCATAGGTATGTGTTTCAACATGTCATCAGGTCGTAAGGAATAATAATATGAAGTTAGATTAAAATCCTTCCAGGCATATAGATTTTAGGGCGTGATGGGACGGGATATTTCAAACTGACTCCTACATGTATATAGCCCCCGACACCCCAACATGTTTGGTGGGGGTATAATAACACTAAATATTCACACTTATTTAATAAGTGATTATATATACTCATAATTCTGACCAACAGGCTGGCCTGTCTTACAGAACAAAAGATCCGCCTACAAGTACAACTGCTTGTCTGTGCTTGACAATGGACAACATGCAAAACCAACTTTAATTATGCCTGGTCTGCTTTCGCACATAATGCTAAAAAACAAGTGTACAAAGTTAGAGCTCATATAGGTTTCAAGAACAAGAGCTGTCAGTAAGACAGTGTGATCAACTTTTCTAATTGCTTGACTCTGAAATAGAGTGTTGCCAGTAAAAATTTTATAACAAGATATTCTAAGTTAAAAGCGGGGCATAACTCTGTCAAAATTCAAATCAGAGTTATGAGGATTGTTTCTCCTGGTGTAGACTTTAATAGTAAAAGTAAATAACTATTTTAAGGTTCAAGTCAAAAGCTTTGATAGTGATGTGCTGTTCCCCACCTACTTTATGCAATGCTCTTTCAATCAAAAATAATACTTCTCGGAAAATATGTAGTAACCATTATTGGTAATAACATTAAGAAATGTACCTTATTAAGTAATATCCATAATTACTATTTCAATCATTTATGTATTATCTTGTATTAATTGTATAAAGTTGCTCCTGCAACAACGTTGTGAATGTCCGCCATTTTGTTTCCCAGAATTCTAGAGGGCGACCCAGTTTTTACGGGAAAACCTGATTCTAGATGACATCACAATGTAAACAAAAACATTCATATAAATAGGCCGAATTTTAAATGGCCATCAGTTGGAGACTGGATATTGATCTGAATGGTAAAGATAGAATAAGATAAAGATAAAGATAAATATAAAGATAAAGAAGATATATTGAGCATGAATACTCATAAGATACAGGTATTATTCAATGAATGGTTACAGTTAAATATTGTTGTTATATAGATAAATATTGACATATTTTTACACCAGGTTGAGTGTGAAAATAAATACAGTAAACTTTTATTGCTTTTCTTATTTAGCGTTTGGCCCTCGATCCATCCTAACATTTTGGTGTCAGAAGTGGGATAAATTTATTTTTTTTTAAATAAGAAAAGATTTATTAAAAAGGGAAATTGTTGTGAAATTTTCAGGAAAGTCTTGTTGAGCAAGAATAAAGAAAATTTTCACAGGAATAATAGAAAATTGATATAAAAATAAGATTTTGCAATATTTTATTTAATATTTGAACAAATTATTGCAAAGGTACATTGATCTAATTGCACTCAGCCTTGTGTGGAAACCTGAAAATAGAAAAAGAATACACAGATTAGCAGAATTGATTACAAATACTTGATTGTGTATTATTGCAGTGTATTATTGATTTAAAAATGGAAAACACTGTAAATTCAGAAACAAACATGGAAAATGATAGTATGCTAAGTGGGGATAGAACAAGTACTCCTATCAGAGATATTTCTCAGAATAACTCATTGCTTGAGAATAAATTAAGTGCTATGACAAAAGAAATGAGCTCCATGACTAGTACTTTAAAACAGTTACATGATCAAATGCAGGATAGAATGGAATCAATTGAGTCAGATTTGCATAGGGTACACGGTAAGATTTCTGAAAGGACACACCCAGACCCAGAAGTTAATTTTAACTTCAGAGATATTGATTCAAATGGTATGAATACTGATTTAAGGCCAAGACAAAATTATTCTATGCCTGAACTACCAACATACAGAAATGTAAACACTAATCAAAATGTACAATCCAGTTATTCTGTGAATAATGTAAATAATCTTAAAATGAAACCCCAGGTGTATGATGGGTCCACAGATATTTCAGAATATTTGACACAGTTCAACATAGTTTCAGAGATAAATAACTGGAACTATTCAGCAAAATCTCTATATTTGGCAGGCAGTCTGACAGGAAATGCTAGGTCATTTCTGAGTGAAATGTCAGAATTTCAGAAAAGGGATTATGATAGTCTAGTTGAGGTCCTGAGGGCAAGATTTGGTACTAGAAATCAGGCTGAAATTTTTAGGTCACAATTAAAATCTTTATCAAGGGGAAAATCTGAGTCTATTCCAGAGCTAGCTCAGCGCGTTAAAAAGCTGACTCGACAGGCATATCCAGATGCAAATACCGAGCTAATAGAAATTTTGGCACTAGATGCTTTCATTGATAGTCTTGAAGATTCTGATATAAGGTTACGTCTTAGAGAATGCTGTCCAAAATTTATTTCTGAAGCCGAAACAATTGCCGTCAGGTTAGAGACACATAAGTTGGCTGATAAACAGAGGGTACATAATGAACCGGTAAATGCTTACACTGGGAAAAACCAGTCTACACAAAACCCAGAGTTAGAAAATATTCTAGGAAAAATAGATAGGTTAACAGAGAGAGTAGAGCAATTAGATTCACAGACAAGGGTTACAAAACAACAGAATGATCAATCTTATAGGTCATATAATACTAGACAAGATAATAGGGATTTACCTGTACAAAATCATCAGTCAGGGCAATTTAGGCCAGGAGGGGGTCAAAATTATAGGAAAAGGTTCAATAATAATAGGTCTTATCAAACACAGAATAGATTTAACAATAACAGAGGCCAGAACAGAAATTTCAATTATGATAATGACAAGAACTTCCAAGGTAATAGATTTTCGGGAAACGGACAAAGGTCGGGCTGGAGGGCCGCACCCAGACCAAACAGAATGTAAGGTCCGAAACCATTCAAGTAGATAGTTTAGGCAAACAGAATGGATATTTTTGTGATGCAATGATAAATAAAAATCTTGTTTCTTGTTTGTGTGATTCTGGTGCTAATGTTTCTATAATAAGTAGCAAAATCTTGGATGAATGGGAAAATGGTACAAAGCCAGAAATTTTGCCTGTTACAACAATGTTATATACAGTAACTGGAGAAAGTAAACCTTTTCTAGGAAAAGCAATTATGGAAATTTGTTTGGGTAGTCATATACTTCAACATGAGATGTTGATTTCAGATATAGTACAAGAGGCTATCCTTGGAATAGATTTTATGCGGGCACACAGTTGTGATTTGATAATTAGCAAAAATTGTATGATGGTAAAAGGTGACAAAATTCCTTGTTATCTCAAAAATGAATCTAGGTCAAATTGCTGCAGAATTGCTGTTTCTGAGAATATTGTTATTGAACCAAATTCTGAGGTTATGGTACAAGCAAAAATTCTTGATCATGTAGACAAGTCTAGAACTTGTTTAGTTGAAGGTTCTTGTGATTTTGTTGAGAAAACAGGTATTTTGGTTGCAAAGGTGTTAGTTGACCCAAAAGTGGGCCAAGTTCCAATAAGATTGGCCAATTTTTCAAACAAACCGGTCAAGATTTACAAAGATACCACAACAGGTATATTAGAACCGGTTGAAGTAGTTGAATCACAGTCTGTTGGTCATGTTCATTCAGAAAATGTACAGAAAAATGATAAATTGCCTGAACATTTAACAGATTTATTTGAAAAATCTTCTAAAAATCTTGATTCTACTCAAAAGGAGGAGCTAAAATCATTCTTGATGAAGCATCAAAATGTGTTTAGTAAAGGTTCCAGTGATATTGGTCATTCCACAGTTGTTACACATACAATTGATACTGGTAATGAAAAACCTGTTAAAAAGTACCCATATCGCATTCCTTTAGCAAAGCGTAAGGCTGCGGAGGAAGAAATTAAGAAAATGGAGAGTGATGGTATTATTGAAAAATGTCCTCAAAGCCCATGGAATAGTCCCATTGTAATGATTTCTAAAGCCGACAAATCTATCAGGTTTTGCTGTGATTTTCGCGGTTTGAACAATGCCACGGTTCGCGATTCGCAAGCTTTACCCCGAATAGATGACAGCATAGAAGCCTTGTCAGGTTCCAAGTGGTGGTCTTGTCTAGACATGAAATCGGGTTACTGGCAATTGGATATTGATGAGAAAGATAGGCACAAAACAGCATTTTCAATTCCAGGTGGTGAGCAATGGCAATGGAAACGTCTTGCTTTTGGTCTTTGTAATGCCCCTGCAACATTTACCCGCCTTATGCAGTCAGTCTTCTCTGGTCTATTGTGGAGCATAGTGATAATTTATCTTGACGATATCATTTGTCACTCTAAAACTTTCTCAGAACAACTGAAAAATCTAGAACTTGTATTTCAGAGGTTAACTACTGCCAATTTGAAACTTAATCCTAAAAAGTGTGTTTTGTTTCAAAAAGAGGTCACTTTTCTAGGTCACACAATAAGTGAAAATGGTGTGGGTACTGACCCAAGAAAGATTGAATCAATAAAGAATTGGCCAACCCCTAGGAATGCTAAGGAAGCCAGGAGTTTCATTTCTCTTGCAAGTTACTACAGGAACTATGTTTATCAGTTTGCTACTATTGCAAAACCCATTCATGAGTTAGCAGAAAATGGTAGAAAGTTTGTTTGGACAGAGGAATGTGAGAATGCTTTTCAAATGGTAAAAACAGCATTAACTAATGCCCCTATATTAACATTTCCTTCGGAAAATGATGACTTTATTCTGGATGCGGACGCTTCTTTGGTGGGCCAGGGCGGTGTATTATCAAAAGTTGTAAATGGTAAGGAACAGGTCATTGGCTATTTTAGCAAATGCTTCACAAAAACAGAACGGCGGTATTGTGTTACCAGACGAGAACTGTTAGCAGTAATCAACTCAATAAAACATTTTCACCACTACATTTATGGTCGAAAAATAGTCATTCGATCTGATCATTCCAGTCTGAAATGGTTGCTATCTTTTAAAAATGTAGAAGGACAATTAGCTAGGTGGCTTAGTTTTCTAGGCACATATGATTTTACAATTGAACATCGTTCTGGTAGATTGCATTCAAATGCAGATGCTTTATCTAGGAGGCCATGCTATGATGAAAATTGTAAATACTGTAGCACAGTTGAGTCAAAAGAGATTAACAGCATTTCTGTATCTAATGTCACTGAGGTACAGTCTAAGGGAGACAACTTCTATAAAACTGATGAGAGTAATTGCTCATTTGTTACTCTTCTTTGTATGTTGATACAGTTACTACAGTTGTTTGGTGTAGTAAATACTGGTATGATAGTAGGAATATTTTTGGTGATATGGTGGAACTCTGATTTATTGAGCAGATTTTTCTCAGAATTGGCTACATTTCAAACATACAAACATTACTGGAATTATGATATTGGTACTGAAACAAAGAGTTTAAAGATAATCAAACTGGGTATTGATGGCTGTAATTTAGACTGTGACAAAAATACAAGTCTCGGTATGGTTAAAAAGGTTGAGGTGAAACATAGTTATGCACAAACAGAAAAGATTTCTTGTCAAACAGATTGTAAAGATAATGTTTTGATAAGTTCTGTGAATGCACAAGGTACAAGTTCTTGTCATACAGGGATAAAAGATAATGTTTTGATAAGTTCTGTAAATTCCTCAAATCCAAGCAATGATAATGATAATGAGAATACACCTAGCACGAGTTCTAACGATAGCACAACCTCGAGTAGTTCAGTAGGTAGCAATTTACTGGGCGAGGATGTTAACGTTGCAGAAATTCAGAATAATGATCTCAATCTTGGACGAATTAAAGATATAGTTTTGAATGGTGTCAAGCCTGACTGGCAGGAGATTTCTAAATTTGATACAGAGTTTAAATATTACTGGGCAAGGTTAGATTCTTTAGTTATCAAAAACAATGTGTTGTACAGAAAATGGGAAAGTGATGATGGTAACTCATGTAAGTTATTATTAGTTGTCCCGAAGTCTCACAGAGATCTGGTATTGCAGTTGTTACATGACGGTAAAAGTGGTGCACATTTAGGGTTAAGGAAAACTCTAGCAAAAATAAGAGAGAGGTTCTTTTGGTTTGCTTTGAGACGAGATGTTGAAGTGTGGATTCGTACATGTGATGTATGTAATAGTCGTAGAGGTTCACTCAGAAAATCCAAAGCACCATTAAAAACTTATAATGTAGGAGCTCCAAATGAGAGAATTGCTATAGATTTTATGGGTCCATTTACAAAAACCAACAAAGGAAATAGATACATGATGGTTGTAGGGGATTTGTTTACTAAATGGACAGAATGTTACAGTTTGCCAAATTTAGAAGCTACAACAGTGGCAACTGTATTAGTTGATCAGTACATAAGTAAATGGGGCTGCCCATTGATTTGTCATACAGACCAAGGGAAAACATTTGAGTCAAAACTGTTTCTAGAAATGTGTAAATTATTGGGTATAGAAAAGACACGTTCTTCCAGTTTTCATCCGCAAGGGAACGGTTTTATTGAAAAACATAACTCCACTATAATTCAAATGCTCACCCCTTATGTCGCAGCAAATCAGAAAGACTGGGATGAACATGTTGATTTAGTTATGCTTGCCTACCGGTCTTCGGTTCAAGCATCAACAGGGTTCACACCAGCCATGTTACATATTGGTAGAGAACTGAGGTTACCAGTTGACTTGATTTTTGGTACTCCTGAAACAGATGATAAAGAAATTGATCAAAACAAATCCAGTTATGTCTCAAAATTAGAAAACAGGTTACAACAAGTACATGAGTTGGCTAGGAAAAATATGGAAATTGCTCGAAACAGTATGAAATCAAATTATGATGTGAAGTTGAGTTTCAAAAGTTACAAAGAGGGTGACGCAGTTTGGTATTACTGTCCAACACGAAAACGAGGTTTAAGCCCTAAGTTTCAGAAACCTTGGGTTGGTCCATGTAAGATAATTACCAAAGTAAATGATGTACTATACCGGATTCAAATAAAAGCTAACTCAAAGCCAAAGATTGTTCATCATGATAAACTGAAAGATTATACTGGGAAAATTAGACCTAGTTGGTTTTAAGAATAATTCAGTCTGATATGTTAAAATTGGTACACAGAAATATTGTATATTTTGCTTTAGTATTGATATGGTCATATATATATGGTATATATGCAAACTTAAATTTTGGTAGAAAAATGATAAATTATTAAATAAAAAAAAAAAAAAAAAAAAAATTAATGTTGCTTTACAGTAAAAAGGGTATCCTTTTGTCTATTTGCAGTTTCAATGCGGCGTGTGCGAAGATCTGTACTTCCCCGCCAGAAAGCCTTGTATGGCCCATCTGAAAGAGCAGCATTCTGGAATTAGTTTTAAATGCACATTATGTAAGAAGATATTTAGGAGAAATGATAACCCGCATCAATGCAGAGCGAAGAAAACTGATTTTTATATGTTTAATCAAATGACTGGTGATAAGGGCAACAGAGCAGAGAGAGAGTTGGAGAAATTTTTAGAACGGGCAGAAAAGAAGTGGTGTATAAATTTGAATGAGAAGATAACAGCAAGGAAGGGAACAAGACCAATACTACCAGAGAGGAGAAAAGAAAGAACTAGGACTTTGAGTGAAAGTAGTAGCAGCAGCAGTGATAGTAGTGACAGTGAAGAAAGTAGTGAGGAAGAAATGGAGTTAGAGAAAGAGTTAGAGTTAAGTGATGATGAGTTTGAGAGTTTCCAGGAAGAAAGTTATTTAAAAGAAGTGAAAATGTACGAGTTAGATGAATATGAAAAGAAGAAAGATGAACAGAAAAGAAAAATTGATCAAGAAAAGAAGGAACGAATTGAAAAAGAAAGGTTGGAGAGGGAAAAACAAAAGGAGGTTGAAAGACAATTGAAAGATAGAGAAGATAATGAAAGGAAACAGAAGGAAGAAAAAGAAAGGAAGGAAAAGGAGGAAAAAGACAGGAAAGAGAAAGAAAAGAAGGAAAATGAGGAAAAAGAAAGGAAAGAAAAAGAAAAGAAGGAAAGAGAGGAAGAAGAAAGGAAAGAAAAAGAAAAGAAGGAAAAAGAGGAAAAAGAAAGGAAAGAGAAAGAAAAGGAGAGAGAGGAAAAAGAAAGAAAAGATAAGCTAGAGAAAGAAAGGAAGGAAAAAGAAAAGAAGGAAAAAGAGGAAAAAGAAAAAAAGGAAAAAGAGGAGAAAGATAGAAAGGAAAAAGAAAGAAAGGTGCATGAGGAAAAAGAAGAGAAGGCGAGACAGGAGAAAGAGAAGAAGGAAAAAGAGGAGTTACAGAAAAAGAAGGAAGCCGAGGAGAAACAAATAAATGACAAGAAAATTAGAAAGGAAAAGGAAAATCAGAAATCAAAGAATGAGGAAAATGAAAGGAAGGAAAAAGAGGAGAGAGAGAGACAGAAAAATCAGGAAGAAATTAGGAGAGAAGGAGAGAAAAAGGACAAAAATGAAAAAGAAAGTAAGAAAAAGGAGGAAAAACAAAAAGAGGGGGAAAACAAGAATAAGAATGAGAAAGACAAAGAAAGTAAGAAAAAGGATGAAAAACTAAAAGAGTGTGAAAAGAAGGATAAGAATGAGAAAGACAAAGACAGTAAGAAAAAGGAGGAAAAACAGAAAGAAGATATGAAAAGGAAGACAGATGAACATAAGAAAACTGATAAAGATAAAATACTTAAGAACTCGTATAGAGAAATCGAAATAAAAGAGGATGAAGAGATGATAGACATAGAGAAAGTCCAGGAAATGAAAGAAAATAGAAGAAACAGAAAGAGAAAACTAGTATGTGAAAAGATTGACAAAGAATTTCTAGAAAATGATGGATATGAATATGAAATTATAACAATTATCAAGAAATATAAAATAGAAAACAGATGTTAAAGGAAAACTGATGTGATAACTAATACAGAAAACAGATTGTTGGAGATCAAGATGACTAAAGGATTAACATAACATTAACATTTACTAATAGGATATCTTAAACATTTACTATTTTAATATTGGTACAAGTACATTGTGTATTTATACACTTCACAATTATTACACTTCGCAATTATGGACACTTTAATTAGTGCAAATATTGCAGGAAAATACATTGACACTTAAGTAGTGCAAGAAAAAAAGAAAAACATTATTATTATATGAATTACTGTTTTGTTATAGTTACAAAAGACTGTTTCATTTAAGTAAATATATTGCTATTAAGATTGACACTGTTTAAATATTCTTAAATGAAAAGTAGATTTTATATTTTATGTAAAATATGTTAAAAAGTAAAATTTCTTACCTGTAATTTTTTCTTGAAGAATTGGGACAATTCTTGAAAGGTGGGGGTAATGATGTGCTGTTCCCCACCTACTTTATGCAATGCTCTTTCAATCAAAAATAATACTTCTCGGAAAATATGTAGTAACCATTATTGGTAATAACATTAAGAAATGTACCTTATTAAGTAATATCCATAATTACTATTTCAATCATTTATGTATTATCTTGTATTAATTGTATAAAGTTGCTCCTGCAACAACGTTGTGAATGTCCGCCATTTTGTTTCCCAGAATTCTAGAGGGCGACCCAGTTTTTACGGGAAAACCTGATTCTAGATGACATCACAATGTAAACAAAAACATTCATATAAATAGGCCGAATTTTAAATGGCCATCAGTTGGAGACTGGATATTGATCTGAATGGTAAAGATAGAATAAGATAAAGATAAAGATAAATATAAAGATAAAGAAGATATATTGAGCATGAATACTCATAAGATACAGGTATTATTCAATGAATGGTTACAGTTAAATATTGTTGTTATATAGATAAATATTGACATATTTTTACACCAGGTTGAGTGTGAAAATAAATATAGTAAACTTTTATTGCTTTTCTTATTTAGCGTTTGGCCCTCGATCCATCCTAACAATAGTAACAGGAAACAGAGATATTTGACTTTATCAAAAACTTTACCTAAAATTTTCTAAATTATAAAGGGGCATAACCCTGTCAAAATTCAATAACATTTTAAGTGCCAAGTCAAAAGCTCTGATAGTAACAAGAGATATTTGACTTTATCAAAAACTTTAACCCCCACCCACACCCCCAGGGCGATGTGCAATTATAAGCTCTACATTTTCTTTGAAAAGTCCAGCTAAACATGGACCTACAAATCTTAACCGATGACATACGCTAAAGAACATGAGGACTATATACATAATTACAAAGACATTATTTTCTCAAAAAGGCACAAAAGTTGTGAAAACTATAAATTGACACATTTAATAATGTAGTAATGTAACTCTCACTAAAAATGATACCAGATTATAAAGATTCTGTTCTTAAGACAAAAACTAGCATTGAATGCAGATCAGGTTATATGCATCTAAGAAATGTTTTTATCCCATTTCGAAATTCACATACTAATTGATGTTATGTCCAATGTACATCTGTATGAATGTGATTTTTTCTAAACTCTTGGACTTAAGTAACACTTTAGGAATCAACGCTATTATTCAAATTCTTACTTCACATGTACTGTTTAAAGCAACTAACCCATACATGAACCATTAAAAACAAACTTTTCATATACATGTATTTACCTCAGTTTATGTCATAACATTTACGTGTTATCATCAATATGTACTGATACCAAATTTTGTTGAAAATAATTATGTTGTTTTTATCTGTAAATGAATTGCCTGTAATTTCTAAAAAGGATTTTTGGATTAAACAAAAATAACTGGATTTCCACTCAGCCTTCGCCTTGTATACATCACGTTGCATAAATTCTTTATACAAGAGCTGTCTTAAGTTTCAATCCAGTCCCATAAGTTGTTACTGAGATACAAGATTACAAACAAAAACTTAGCCAATGGGGATACAGATGCCAACAACTCCTCTGATTCTTCCAATGGTTGAGCTAAAAATGGATAAACCAACATGTTTGGGTTACTTACTTTAGATACCTCCAACAACTACCTACTATCCGTAAAATCTTAGCAACCCTTTGAATGATTTTAAATCCCTGCCTCAAGTGACTGATTCCAGTTAATTCCTATAATTATCATAGGTTGACATAAGTTATCTGCTGTGTCACATTTCTATATCACCTGAACATGGTACATCAAATTTTTTAAAGCATGTATTTTATTAAATTTAAAAACAACTCTCATATCAAAAGACATTAAACAGAATTAGAAAACTAAGTGTATATGGTTCAAATCTAATGAATGTAACAACAGAAAAATAGGTCCAACAGAAGGATATAAACACTTACACATGCTCACTAAAAATTATTGACAGAAAAATAAATAAAGTCTATAACAGGACCATATCTCCAGAAAAGAACAATCAGGCATGAAAATAAAATAAAAATACATAATATATGTACACTTCATGATGACGATGATGATGATATATATACCAAGTTTCATTTCAGTAGGATGGAAATTGCTGAAGGAGTTGTGTACATAATATTCTCATGTAGTTGTAATATTATGAAGTCCAAAAAAACTGACCATTACTAAAAAGGATATTCAAGAAAGTCCCAAAAATGTGTATATGTCCACTTGATGCTGATGATGTAAACCAAGTTCCATTTCAGTTGGATGGAAACCAAAATAGGAGTTGAGTGTACAGCGTTCTGATGTACTTGTAATATTCCAAAGTCCAAAAAGGGCCGTTACTTACTCCATATTTATAGTCATACTTAAAAATATATTAAACATAAATAGTATCGAACTTAAATTCTTAATGCTCTTCTTGTACTACAATATATTACATCCTTTAGATTCTATAACATTTCTCTGACGTTCTATTTCACTTTTCTGAGCCCTGATAGTGTCCCCTTGTTGTCTTATTGTCTCATCTTTCTTATTAAGTTCATCTTTCAGGAACTGTTCAGCAGAATGCATTTCATCCAAATCAGCAAAATGTTTCTGAAAAAGGAAAATCCAAATAATTCTAGCATTCAATTGACAACACCATCGAAATACAGCCCTTTTATTGGTTTGTTTGTTTCATTTTAAGTTAAATATAATATTGTTTTTTTTTTTTTAAAGCAGTTCAATTATATGGAGGTGGTGGTAACCAAACCAATGTCCCCGGACAAAATGACTTGTTCTCCACAAGTTACTGACAACTTCTCAACATGAATACTTGCTAAAAGAAGGATGACGTCAGACAACAAGAATCTGTCACTGGCTGAAGATGTGGATTAAAACACCTGCCTCAAGGGTACCAAACCTGTCTATGAGGTAACAAGGCTCTGTCCAGTAGCCATGAAACACTTACTCAAGAGCCAGATATTTCAAGATGCCCCTACAACCAATGAAAGATTCTTTCTCTTACATACCATTAATATATTCTACAAAGCTAGAAGAAATAAAATAAAAACGAATGCTTTTCTTTTAAGTATTTTTATATCATAATAGCATAAATTTATGCATTCATCCATAAACTGCAGCATGCAAGTCATCTTACACAAAGGTTATTCCAGCTAAGACAAAAATGTAGGGAAATTCCGTCCAGCATGCAAGAAACATTGTCTTTTACCAAAGCATCAGGGATTTATAACCCTTTGAACTTATACCAAGGATTTACAACCCTTTGAACTTATAACAGGGATTTATGACCCTTTGAACTTAAAACAGGGATTTATAACCCTTTGTACTTATACCAAGGATTTACAACCTTTTGAACTTATAACAGGGATTTATAACCCTCTGAACTTATAACAGGGATTCATAACCCTTTGAACTTATACCAGGGCTTTTACAGGGAATTTGCAACCTGTTTATGCATAATGTGCTAAAAACATTTTAAATATTAAATATCAAAGAAAATGTTCGATATGGCAGCATATATTTCAATTATGAAAAAAGGGCCATTTATAAAACACACATGACCCCCATGTTGTCCTGTAGGAACTGGATATGTATGCAGTCACCTTGACTTTTGGCCTACTGACGAATGATTAATGACTACAACCATGAATGAAGAAAACTGAGCATGCTCAAGTTATTGATCTGAAAACATTTTCAATCTCAAGGTAATTATGACCTTAATTTTTGACATACTGAACTCTTAATACATCAATCATAGTACGTAATAGGACAGTCTTAGGCCACAGCAGTCTGAAGTTATAGATGCTGAACCATTTTCTGTCTGAAGGTCATTCTGACTTTGACAATTGATTTGACCCATCAACTAATACATACAGGTTATACACTGCAACTGACTAAAAGCAATCATTGTTTGCTCAATTTACTGACCAAATAATGAGCAAACTGTATATCAATTTTTCTTTAACCTGTGTATGGGGTTGCATGGAGGTGGGGTTCATAAATAACACATCTCTGAAATTGCAAAGCATAACTGACCCATACAAATTCCTTTAAAACACTTAAAAATAACCAAAATAATACTGCTCAAACATACCTGTGACAGAAAATCGAACTGAAGAAAAACAGCTAGGAAAGAAAATGCAAATAAAATTCTGAGTTTCAATTAAAACTGAAATATTTGTATTCAGACAAGAACAGTCTAGTCCTTTTACCCAAGATGACCCAGTTTCAAAACCTTCATGGATTTCATAAAAACAAACAAAGTTGACATTTTTATGATCTAATTTCTAATCCAAGTTGACCTTGACACAGATTCCAAAAAGACTGTATCCAGGTTTCTGTGTGTTATAACTAGGTTGTTGCTCTAAAGGTTTAATGAACTAAGCAACTTGTCAAATTTGACACAAGTATTTCCTTTGTGGTCACGTGACTGTTGTGTGCAGGTGTTGAAGGTGATATTGAATTACCTGTTTAATCCATTCCTGTATATGACTTGGCCGTATTGGACCCGTTAAAACACCATTGCGGCGAACAAATACTCCTTCCTTACTTTCATATAGAACATCTGGATTATTGGGTGGAAAAACTCTCACTTCAATCACTTTCAAACTTGCTGTAATATAATAATAATTTAACATATTTAAACCAGGTTAGTGACTCACCTACATAATACAAATTCTGAACCACGGACATTTGAGCCACACCATGAGAAAACCAACATAGTGCATTTGTGACCAGCATGGATTCAGACCAGCCTGCACATCCACACAGTCTGGTCAGGATGCATGCTGTTTGCTTTCAAAGCCTATTGCAATTAGAGAATTCATTTGCTAACAGCATGGATCCTGACCAGACTGCAAGGCTTTGTAGGCTGGTCTGGATCCATGCTGGTTGCAAACGCACAAAATTGGTTTTTATTTACTTTCAGCGTCAAACTTCTTTTATATGAATGAGCAACAATTCATTTGGAACATAACTTAAAACATGGTCTTTCACAAGAAAATTAAAGTGTGTGTTCTTTACAATACATCTTTTCAAAACATTATCTTAGATGTAACATTAATGGCTAAACAAGAGCTCGTCGAACACGAAATGCCCCCCTTGATGCATTCAGTAATTGCACAAGGAACAGAAATTATATGCTCACTGTAAACAAAAGTTCTACCATTCTGGTTTAATCTGACCTTGACCTTTAACCTATTAACCTAACAAGAGATTACAGTGATCTTGGCGCCATCCACTGAGCCATTTTTGAATGTTCCAAATTTCAAGACTAGCTCAAGGTCAAATTTCATTTTGGTACAAAACAATGTGTATGTGGTCCAAATTTGAAAGCTGTGGCTTGGGAAATGTGAAAGCAGGTCACTAGATCAATTTCAAGGTCAAAGACTTTAAGTTCATTTCGGTAGACAGAACTATGCATGTGCTTCAAATTTGGAGGCTGTAGCTTAAGTTTGTTTGTTTTGGGTTTAACGCCGTTTTTCAACGCCCCGCCCGAGGATCGAACCCACGACCCCGCGATCTGTAGACCGACGCTCTATCTACTGAGCTAAGCGGGCGGGCTGTAGCTTAAGAAATGTGAAAGTAGGTAATAGGTAAAAATCAATGTCAAATTTCAATTCAGAACACAAAAATATGCATGCGGTCCAAATTTGAAGCCTGTAGCTTGAGAAATATGAAAGTAGGTCACTAGGTCAATCTCAAGATCAAAGTTAATTTCGGTACACAAAACTATGCATGTGGTTCAAATTTGAAGGCTGTAGCTTGAGAAATGTGAAAGTAGGTCACTAGGTCAAAATCAAGATCAAAGTTCATTTCAGTACACAAAACTATGCTTGTGGTTCAGATTTGAAGGCTGTAGCTTGAGAAATGTGAAAGTAGGTCACTAGGTCAAAATCAAGGTCAAATTTTATTTTTGAACAAAAAACTATGCATGTGGTCCAAATTTGAAGCCTGCACCTTCAAAACTGTGAAAGTAGGTCACTAGGTCAATAACAAGGTCAAAGTTATTTTTGGTACACAAACCTATGCATGTGGTCCAAATTTGAAGGCTGTACCTACAGAATGTGAAAGTAGGTCACTAGGTCAAGATCAAGGTCAACTCATGTCAAGGTTCATCTTGCCATTCAAAACTATACATGTGGTCCAAATTTCAATGATGTAAGTTACGGACATGAAGATTCTAAGTTTTTCCCTACATAAGTCTATATGAACCATATGGCCCTTGGGGCGGGCCATATTTGACCCTAGAGGGATAATTTGAACAAACTTGGTAGAGAACCACTAAATGATGCTACATTACAAAATATCAAAGCCATAGTCTTTGTGGTTTGGACAAGAAGATTTTCAAAGTTTTTCCCTATATAAGTCTATGTAAACCATGTGACCCCCAGGGCGGAGCCATATTTGACCCTTGGGGAATAATTTGAACAATCTTAGTAGAGGACCACTAGATGATGTCATATACAAAATATCAAAGCCCTAGGCCTTGTGGTTTTAGACAAGAGGTTTTTCGAAGTTTTTTCCTATGTAAGTCTATATAAACCATGTGACCCCCGGGGTGGGGTCATATTTGATCCCAGGGAAATAATGATCTTTTTTTAAAGTTGATGCGCAAAAAATTCTAATTAATTCAAAAAGAACTATTTTCAAACTAAATATGGACAGTTTTGTAGTGTATCTGTCTAAAGGCGGTCTGTAAAATGCTTCTATATGGCTAAAAGGGTAACTTGACAATTAATTTCTTTTTTCCTCTCTTAAAATGTGGATTTTAACGAATTTGGGATGAAATTTAAATTTTTTTTAAAACAATCAAAACCAAATTTATGAATTTTGTAGCAAATTTGCCTTAAAGGTTGATACTTATAATGCATCGTAAAATAGCTTTAATATAAAAAATTATCACGATTTTATGTTCGTAACGCTTTTTTTTTAACATCAAATTGAACAGGATTGGGGATGACCTGATTCAAAGCAAGCGTTGTACATTCATTTTCAGCTTATCTGCCTTAAAGGTTGAACTCCTAGCCCCATTTTATTTTAAAAGAGGGGAAATGTCGTTTACTCAACAATTTTGAATTTTTAAGCAAAATGTCTAATTTTTTCGAAATTAAAAAATCTTTTTGAAAACTTTAAAACAAATTGATTTTTGGGGTTTGATACCCCAAAATGATATATTTTAGGGTTTTAAAAGGGCATTTTTCTGCCAAAACCTTGTTTTAAAATAGCAGAAAGGGTAATTAATTTCAAAAATGTTTTAAAAATTTTTTTTCATTTACCTTTTTAAAAAGTTTGTCGAAAATCTCCTTAAAGGTTCATACACCATTTTGCTTTAAAAACTAGGGTTTTCAAGGAAAATGTGTTAGTTCTTCTTCATTTTTTAACAAAAATCGATTTGCACAGTAAAACGCTTTTAACCTTAGGAAAAAGATTTAGCAGTCAAGACCAAACTTTAAAAGCTTTTTAGCATATTTACCGTATGGGTATATTACCGAAAGGGTTTACGCCATAAAATCAAGATAAGACTTTTTTTTTCCCAAAAAACTGCGCTGTTTGTTTAAATTTAAACAAAAATAAATTTTTGCAGAAAAAATTTTTTAAAACATTTCGGAAAAAAACACTGTAAGACTGGTGGCTATCTACCGAAAGGTTAATATCTACCGTTTTGGGTTGATACCCCTTTAAAATTTTTGTTAAAAAGTATTAGCAAAATTTCCGCTCTTTGTTTTCATTCCTTAAATTTAAATTTTTATGTACCAAAACGTGTGAACTGAGAAAAATATCAGAAAGGGGCATATCTCCGTTTTGGTTGATACCTTGCTTATAGGTTAATACCCCCTTTAATAGTCAAGATGAAGACACAGTAGCCAAACTTCGGTTTCCCTTTGTTTAACTGAAAATTTAATTTATGTACAAAAATTTCGTAATAGCAAAAAATAAATACATACCCCTTTACAGTATCTACGAAAGGTTGCCTACGTATAATTTGAATCTTCCTTATAGGTTGTGGGGATTTTACTCTAGGGTGCCTTTTATAAAAATTTTGGCTTTTTGACTAAGAAAAACTTAATTCTTAACTTATCAGAGAAAAAAAATTTAAAACTTCAAAAAAAAATTTTTCGTCATTATTGCCTAATCTCCCGTACAGGTTATGTTTCCGTACGGGTTTGATACGCCAAAAAACTTTAGATGGATTTATTACAAAAATTTACGCTTTTTGATTTCTTTAAACTTAAATAATGATTGTTGTACCAAAAGTTGTAACATAAAAAAAAAAAAATAGTACAGGCATTTTTCCTATGGTTAAATCTGCCTTATATTTGAACGCCTTAAAACGTAAAAAGAAAAAATACAGTACCAAACTTTCGAGTTTCCCTTTTTTTTTTAACTAAAATTTCTTAATTTATGTGCAAAACTTTTCGTAAAAAAGAAAAAAAATAAAATAGTATACATTTCAGCATATCTACGTATGGGTTTTGTCCTACCGTTATAATTTTGTATCTTCCAAAAGGTTTTTGATATCGATTTGCGTTGGGATGCATTTTTGGAAAAATTTGCGCTGTTTGTTTTGAAAATAACTTAATTTTTAACTTATGCAGCAAATTCATTCCCGAAAAAAAAATGTTTGGTTTTATGGCATATCTCCCGTATAGGTTGATGTCTCCCGTTTGGTTGTAAGCCTAAAACGCCCAGATGAGATTTGTGGAAAAAGTGCGCTGTTGTTTAAATTTAAAACGAATATTTTTAATTCTGTGGGGGAAAACTTTTTAAAAACATAGCAAAAATTTAACTAATACGTATTTTAGCAAAAACCGTTAGGTTGATATTTCCGTATGGGTTGATTGCGATTAGGTTGGGGATGCTTTTAGGTCAATTTGAGCTGTTTTTCAAGAATAACTTAATTTTTAACTTTGCAGAAAAGGCAGAAAATAACGAGTGGGGTCTTTATGCATTCACCTTTATGGTTTGATGTACCGTAAAGGTTGATGTTCCCGTATAGGTTGAAAAGCCTTTAACAGTCCAGTAAAGATTTTAGTGGAAAAATTTTGCGCTGTTTGTTTTCGTTAAACTGAAATTTCTTAATTCATGTAAAAAAGCTTTCAAACTGGGAAAAAAATTTTCCCGTTTTTTTTGGCAATCACCTTAGGTTGATATCGCCCTATAGGTTGATACAGGATTAAACGTTAGAGGAGCTTTTTGTGGTTTCGCGTTTTTTGTTTAAAAGAATTACTTTTTTCGAACTTTTGCGCAAAACATAGAAAAAAATTTAAAAAAGCGGTTTTTTTTGGCTTTTCTTCCGATAGGTTGATGCCTCCCGAAAAGGTTTTGATGTTACCTATAAGTTGATAACCCAAAACAGCCCAATAAAGATTTTGTGGAAAAAATTTGCGCTGTTTGTTTTCATTTTAAATGATTTTCTTAATTAAGTAGGAAAAACTTTAAAAACAAGAAAAAAAAAATAACAAAGTTCCCGTTTTTAAAGCCTCTACCTTTAAGGTTTGATATTTTCCGTTTGGTTTGAATTTGCGTTTATACTTAGGGGTGCATTATTGAAAAATTTCGCTGTTTGTCTTAAAAAAACTTATTTTCTTAACTTTGCAGCAAACTTTGCAGAAAAATAACTGTGTGGTTTTATGGCATATCACCTTTTTAAAGGTTGGCCCCCCAAAAAAGGTTGATGTCTCCTTTTTAGGTTGATACCTTAACAGTCAATTGAAGACTTTGGGAAAAAAATTTGCGCTGTTTGCCTTTCATTTTAACTAAACTATTTTAATTCATGTGGAAAACGTTTTAAAAAGCGAAAAAAACTATCCCCGATTTTAAGCACATTTACCGTTTTGGTTATATCTTTTTTGGTTGTAGGTTTAAAACGTCTAGAGGTGCATTTTATGGTCAAATTTTGGTGTTTGTTTAAAATTTAAAATTTTAAAACTTATGCACAAAAATTCAAAAAAAAACTGTCTTTTAGGTAAATCTCCCGTATAGGTTATCCTACCGAAAAGGGTTATGTCTACCGTTGGGTTGATATGCATTATGCGTCTAGGGAGCTTTTTTTGGTCAAAATTTGCGCTGTTTGCTAAAAATTATTTAAATTTTTCTACTTATGCAGCAAAACATGCAGAAAAATACTAGTGCGGTTTTTAAAAGGCTATTACCGTATAGGTTATGCCCCCCGAAAGGTTGATGTTACCGATGGGTTGATTGCCTTAACACGTCCAGTGAAGACTTTAGTGGGAAAATTTTGCGTTTTGTCTTATTTAACTAAACTATCAAATTTAATGTAAAAAAACGTTTAAACATAGCAGAAAAATAACTAATTTCCCTATTTTATGCCATTCCCGTTGGTTGATATTTCCCGTAAGGTTGATATGCGATTATGTTAAAATGCTTTATATGGCCCAAAATTTCGATTTGTCTTAAAATAATTTTTTTTTTTTCTTTGCAGCAAATATAGCAGAAAAAAATTGTTTTTCTTTTGGTATTTTTCGTTGGGTTTAGCCTACCACAAAGGTTGATGTTTCCGATAGGGGGGATAAGCCATAAACGTCCAGATGAAATTTTAGTGGAAAAAATTGCGCTGTTTGTTCAGTTTAATGAACTTTCTTAATTCATTGTAGGAAAATTTTTTAAAAAAACAGAAAAATAAAAGTTCCGATTTTACCAACTCCGTATGGGTTGATTCTTCCGTAAGGTTGATTTTCTTTTTAAACTTCTGGGGGTGATTTTATGGTAAAAATTTGCGTGTTTGTCTTAAGTATAACTTAATTTCATAACTTTTTGCCCAAAAAAAATTAAACCCTTTGCAAGAAAAATATTTATTAAGTCGTTTTGCTTCTGCCCCGGTTGATACTACCGAAAAGGTTGTAGCCATAACAATTAAAAAAAAAAGGGTTTTTTTTAAAAATTTTGCGCTTTTGATTTCGGTTTAACTAAAATATATAATTTTTTGTCCCCAAAGGGCTTTGGAACAGAAAAAAAAAAATGTCAGCCTCTGTAGCATATTCCCGTTTTGTAAACCCTGCCTTAAGGTAGTGGGGATAAAACTTTTAAGATGAAGATTTTTCATTAGCTTTAATTTCGTTTTTTGCCTTTGTTTAACGAAAACTAAAAAATGTGGGAAAATTTTAAAAACCCAAAAGAAAATAATTTTTTTCTAGTAAGATATCAACGTTAGGTTGAAACTACCGTAAAGGTTGAGTCTGCCGCATAGGTTTTTTTACGAAATAAAACTATAGATGAAAACTTTGGGAAAAAATTTGCGTTTTTTGTCTTTTTTTTAACTAAATATCAAAATTTGTAGGAAAACTTTTAAACATAGTAGAAAAAATAACAAAACGTCTTTATGCATTCTCCGATGGGTTGTCCCTCCGTAGGTTGATATCTTCCGATGGTTGATACGCGATTATACGTCTAAAGGATCCCTTTTATAGAAATTTGCGTTTTTTTCTTAAGTATAATTTTAATTTTTTTAATTATGAGCAAAACTTTTTAAAAATCGAAAAAATATATTATGCCGAGTGCCTTTTTTCCGTAAGGATACACTCCCGTTTAAGTTGTGGCAAAAAAAAACGTTCGGAAGACTTTATTAGCAAAATTTTGGCTCTTTGATTTCTTTTAATTAAATATTATTTGTTGTACCAAAAAGTTGGGGAACATTTAAAAAATTTATCTAGTACAGGCTTATCTACCGTATGGGTTGATACTGCCTTATAGGTGATACGCCAAAATTTCAGATAAAGACTAAAATAGAAAACTTTCACTGTTTGCCTTTCGTTTAACTAAAATTTTTTTTTTTTATTTTCAAACTTTTTCGTACATAGCAGAAAAAAAATAGTGTAGTTTTTATAGCTATCTCCCGTTTGTTGATCCCCCGTAAAATTGAATTGCCGTATAGGGGATAACCCATAAACGCCCCAGTTGAAGACTTTGTGAAAAAAATTTTCGCGTTTGTCTTATTTAAAATATAAATAGTTTAAATTCATTAAATACGTTTAAAAAATAGCAGAAAAATAACAAGTACAGTATTATAGCACTTTTAGTATAAGTTATATCTTCCGTATGGGTTTATAGCGATTTAAGTTAGAGGATGCATTTTAAAGGTCAAATTTGCGCTTTTTGTCTTAAGAAATAGCTTAATGTCTTAATTATAGAACCAATTAAAAATTGCAAAAAAAATATTATTTTACAGTCATTTTTGCCTACTGCCGACGTTTATATCTATGAAGGTTGATACGCCATAAACCCTTCAGTGAAGGCTTTTTTTGCAAAAGCGCTCTTTGTTTTCGGTTTAACAAAAATTATTAAATTTTTATGTACCAAAACTTTTTAAACATTAGAAAAATATCTTTAAGGAATCTCCGTTTTGGTTGATACCTGCTTAATAGGTTTTACCCTTAAAAACGTCAAGTGAAGACCAATGCCAAATTCCGCTTTGCCTTTCGTTTAAAAAAATCTTTTTTTATGTATAAAAAAATTCAAAATGCGAAAAAAAAATCTCTTTTTTGTATAAATACCATTCAACCCGAAAGGGTGATACCTTCCGTAAAAAGTTGTATTTGCCTTTTGGGTTTTAAAGCCTAAAATGCCAGTGGGGACTGAATGGCAATATTCCCTGTTTGTTTTAAATTTTAATAAAATGTCTTCTTTATGCAAAAACGTTGAAAACCGCAGAAAATAACTAAAACGGTCTGCGAGATACTCCCGTTAGGTTAATACCTCCCCGTTGGTTGTCGCCATAAAACGTCAAATTTGAAAAATTTTTTAGAAAAAAAATTTCGTGTTTCCCTTTTTTTTAATTAAAATTTATTATTTAGTAGCAAAAAATTTTAAACATGAAAAAAAAGAAACTATTTGTCTTTTTGCTTTCTCCGTATGGGTTGACACCTTCCGAAAAGGGTTGAATTTTATTTTTTTTTTTGGTTGATAGCCATTGATAGCCATTAAACGTCAATAGGAAGAATTAAATGCCAAATGATGCTTTTTGGGCTTCCGTTGACTGAAATTCTTTATTCGGTAGGAAAACCTTTCAAACAGTAAAAAAAAATCCCGATAATTTTTGTGCTACTCCCCTATGGTTGATACCTCCCGAAGATTGTTCTGCCGTATGGGTTGATATCGAAAACCACGCCCAGATGAAGATTTTTAGGGCTAATAGGCCCTTTGTCTTCGTTGTGAATGTTTTAATTTATTTGGCAGAACGTTTTATACATAGCAAAAAAGTAGCTTGATAGTCTTTTCCCATCTACTATGGTTGTTTACCCCCGTATGGGTGATAACCATAAAATTCCGGGCGAAGACTCTTCTAGCCAAATTTCGCTTTTATCTTTAGTTTAACTAAATGTCAAATTTAGGGGGAAAAGTTTTAAACTAGCGAAAATATATCGGGGATATAAAAAACCCTGTTTGTTTTCATTTGATGGGTTTGATACCCATAAAACTTTATGTTAAGCCTTTATTGCAAACAAAAATATTCGTCTTGTACTGTTAATGCATAAAAACTTTTTAAACATTGCAGAAAACGCGAAAACTTTAAAACAGTCCGCGTAGAAAATTTAAGTGGATAGCCTCCCAGAAGCCTTTAATGGAAAAAATGTGCATTTTCGTCATTGAAATAGCTAAAGCAGAATGTCGTGAAAAAACCGGTTAATGCATAGACGATAATGAATTAAAATGAAATTTTTAAGAAAAACCAGGATTTTTGGTCCTGTCTTTTTTTCAAGACCCCAGTTTCAAATTTAAATTCTTCAACTAAATTTCATTCATTTTTTCCCAACGCGATAAAAACATATAGGGGTTTAACCATGCAACCCGTTTTTAAACTGACTATACCAAAAATGGAGAGCTATACTTCTCCCCCTGGGAGGGAGGGTTGGTTCTGAAAAGATAGTAATTTTGTATATAAGATATGTTTCATATGTAAGTATGTATATAAAAGATATTTACTTAAAACTTGGAACACTTTTTTATTTCACGCTTCGACCAGTAAGAAAGTACATATCGCTGTGAATATTTTAGCTGTTATGGTCTTTTTGGACTTTGATGTTTTTCAAAAAAGACTATGTTCGCCCAAATGTGCTTTGAAACTTAAACATTTGTTTATTAGTTTGTACTGATGCAAAAACGCAAAACCTTTTCAATAGATTGGCGTTTTATGGCCTCTTTGGACTTGGAATTGGTTTCATTTTTTTAAAAAAAGTCCTTTTTATTAAAAAACTGTTTGAAAAAGTTTTGGACTTTGCCCACTTTGTTACAAAATATTCTTGATATTTGGGCATGACTTAAACTGGGGTCAACTGAGATTTGTCTCATTTAGGTCTTTCTGAGAAAGTTGTAGAATAATAATTTTAAAATTTTTCCCTTAGGGGAAGATTATCAAAAATCACATATATGTTTCATTGTTTTTCTTTTCGCATTTTTTATTGCTTTTTCGTGTCAAATTTCGAAAAAATTGACCGCTGTCAACGACAGCTCTTGGCAGTAAACACAGTTGCAGCAGTTCATCGTTAACTGTTCTTTTTCCCCTTTCGAAAAACTTTACCTAGAGGTTTTAAACAGCTGTTTTTTGACAGTTGCGCTGGGGTTATTTCTTTTTTTTTATTCAGATTTTTACAGAAATTTTTAACATTGTGAAGTATGAAATGTAATAGGAAAAATAAAGTAAAAAATACAAGGTTTTAGTGGAAATATGAAATCTAAAACACTATTAAGGGGGATTAAAGAAATACCCACGGACCAACGAGGAGTTTGTAGGCTACTGGGTTTTAGTAAATTTTTATATGTTTTACGTAACAACATTTGTCTTTTTTACTTTTTTTAAGCAAGATGCCGGTATGGTTTTTCCCCAGGAAAGCTGCTTCGCTGAAATCAGTGCTATACACAGGGCCCGTTAAAAAAAACCGACAAACTATTCGCAAAGAGTGGCTAGTTAGCGGCAGCCTGTACTCTTCTGTCTCTGTTTTTTTCTGGGGGTTTATCTCACTCTGCTGTCCCTCTGGTAGCCCCTTTGTGTCTGTTTAGTACGGGTAAATTTTCGAAACGCCTTCGAACGTGTTTATCTGAAAGGGGGCCCATGTAAATCTGGTAAAATTAATATAAAGAACATAACACTGTATAGTAAATTCGCAAGGGGGGGGGGGGGTATGCTTTAAAACCATTTTTTGTGTTTTTGTGTTTTATTTTAAAAAATGTATATTTTTGGATTTATCGAAAAAATAGCAAGATATATACCCCTGCGGGAAAAAAAAATCAGTGATAAAATTTTACACGGCCAATATAGTGTTGGGTTATCAAACAGGTTTCTGATAATGTTTATTCTAGCTAAAAGGTATTTAGAAAACACTTTTATGCCACATGTACAGCGCAAATGTTTAGTCGATGGTCCCCAATGCGTGTAGCTATTCTGACAACGAAAATTTGTAAGTAAAGCCCGCGATTATTTTGGAAGGGGTTGTGTGTCTAGAGAGTTATTATGCGGCCCAATTTTAATTATTGTGTGTAAATGTAAAAAAATCGCATGCTTTTTCGTGTATACAAAAAATTTGACACTCATTTTCGCGCCATTTTTGTTGACGTGACCCTTAAGTTTGTACGCGTAAAATGTGCAAATTAAAATGCCCTTTCTGGCATTTTGGGGGTTTTTTTTTTTATAAAGAAACCGTGTGTTAGCGGGTACTGCCCTCACGTGTGTTAAAATTCTTTTAAAATTTTGCGATATTCGTGGCTGAGCAAAAACGATTACGGCCCCAAAACGGATAATTCAAAGGAAATAAAGCCTGTTAAAACAACGCTAATCACCGCGCATTTTCATGGAAATTTTTAAAGCCGTCTTTGGGAAAAAATTTTATATTTTCTTTACAGTTTCAGCTAAAAAAAGCGTTGCGCATATTTAATTTGTATAAAGAATAACACTTGAATACCTTCCCTGCGGACACCCAAAAACCCAAACCCCCAGCGCTTTTGAAAGTTTATTTTATAAAGAAAAAAAGGGTATAAAAATAATAAAATTCAGCAGACGTTTAAGACAAAAAATTATGCGTTATCCCCCATTGCAGGATTTTTCAAATTTGATACTAGTCTTACATTTTCTTAAACCCCACGAATTTTCGCGACGCAATGTACAAAAAGGCCTAATTACAAAAAATGTGCCATAGTTTTGTGCCGTTGAAGCACGCAAAAAACAGCGTAATTTTTTCTGAAACTTTAGTTCAAATTTAACACATTTTTTGTCGTTAAGTAAGATAATCACCCTCAAAAGTCTACTTTAAATAAAAAGAAAATGCGAATGTGGAAAAGGGTAATTTGAAACTTTTACTATTTTGTGTGAAAGGTTTTAGAAAAAAAAACCCGTCAAAGTTAAAAAATTATATGTATTTATCATATATTTCTTTTGTCGCCGTGTGGTTGGGTCCGAATGGGTTTCCGCTACCCATGTGGTTTAAAACCTCAATTTGGTTAGTTCTTCATTTTTAGGATCAATAGCGGGTTTAACAGGGTTCACTTATGCCTAAATCATTATCTATTGACACCCGAGATTTTACATCCAGTTAAAATTGAAAAAGTGTCGCCTTAACCCAAATTTTTACGGCTAATCAAAACCAAAAAATAAATAAATATAAAATTAATTAATAAAAAAAACTTTAAACATTAAAGTAATATCTGTCGGCAATGAACTTTTTTGTTTTTTTTTAAAATTTTTAATCTTTTAAAATTTCTGTATTTCTTTAATAAAGCTTAATGCCAAAATTTTAAAATGCTGCACTTTTGCCCAAGGAAAGGGCCCCTAACAAATTAAACATAATTATGTTGTAATAAACGGTGGACTGAATTCAACATTTGGCCAATTTAGACCTTTAGTTTGGTGAGGTCTTGTGAAAACAGTTGTTTTAATTAAAAGCATTGTTGTCTGCGAAAAAAGGTCAAATCTGAAAAATCTTCTCCTTTTTTTCATTTTTTTTATGTATGTGGTGAATTTGAATCCTTCTATTTCATAATTTTGAATGTTTGCCAAGCATCCGGATATTTTTCATTTTCGTTTTGGTGGGCATTTTTGCAGCGTAGCGGGAAGTGCCGAGTATGTCAAAAATGGTTGGTATGAAATCCGTG
The DNA here is from genome assembly GCF_021730395.1 of Mercenaria mercenaria. Taxonomy (NCBI): domain Eukaryota; kingdom Metazoa; phylum Mollusca; class Bivalvia; order Venerida; family Veneridae; genus Mercenaria; species Mercenaria mercenaria. Next base: position 43,893,404 of record NC_069376.1, on the reverse strand, counting down.
AAATTTCTCGAAAAACCGGCAGAATTTGACCTTGGAAGCCAGGCAAAAATTTTTTCCCCCTTTAGCTCTTGCGGCCAATTTTTTGCACGAAGCAATAAGTCGGTAGCACATCGATTCTTGGTTCTAATCACTCCTGTGAAGTTTCGTCAAAATCCAGGCCAGCTTTTTTTAAAGTGAAAACCGACAAATTAAGCGGAGGCGAACAGGGCAGACAACAGACAAATCAGACAGACAGACGGCGAATAGGGACAATACGGTGGTATTAGGTATGTGAGGGCTCTGATAAAATTTTAAATTCTTCGAGTGAAAGGTTTTTTAGGGGTTTTTTTTTAATATATTCAACAAAAGTATATGTGTTAATAACAAAAAATTTATGTGAAAGCACACCTTTTCTGTGGTTTTTTTTATAATTGCATGCGTTTTATTATCTGCACTAAAATCTAGTCCACAGGAAGGGGGCCCGAGCCACCCCCAAAAACCCTTTTTCTTAAACAAAGGGGCTGTTTTATGCTTTAGGGTATAAATTTGTCGTGTCGGCGCCCTTTATTTGTCGCGTTTCGCCCTGGCCGACACGAAAAAAAAAAACGAAATTTAAACTTTTGTCAAGTTTTGTGTTGTTGGTTTTCGCCGGCCGACACGTCACACAAAACCCGACAAATCTTGTGTTTTTTCATGTTTTTGCCCTCCAACACGAAAAAACTAAAAACGACAAATTAGTTTTTGTGCAGTGCCCCGCTGACACGACAAACAAAACACGAAAATTCTTTTTGACATCTCTATAAAATGTACAGTTCTTCCGACCAAGGCAAAGGCTTTTTAAAATTTTTTTTTTCTTTCAAGAAAGCCAATTCAAAATTTATTTATATTCACAAAAATGCATTTGGAAATTTTATTTTAAAAATAGTCAAAAATGCAATTCAGTTATCGTTTTAAGAAAACGAAGTGTATCTATTTTGCCGGTTTAAGAAATATTCATTGAGGTTGTTACAGACTAAAAGGTCTGGTAAACCGGTTTATATACAAAAGGTATTGAAATGAAGTAAAGGTAAAAGGGTTTTTTTAAAATGTATCTAAACAAGGGGTCACGGGGTTTCCCCTTTTCATTTTTTAAATAACGAAAGGGGCCCCTGCCCCCCTATTCAGGGGGCAGAGGGTTTCCCCGGCATTTTTTAAAACTGAATGAAATGTTGGGCCCCTGCTGCATTTTTTATCTAAACTGGAAAAAGAAATTTTTCCTTTTCCAAAAAAAGTTTGGGTTTGTGTGCACTAAACGAATACAGGGCTCTTTTAGAGTTGGGGTTTAGTGGGGGGGGGGGGGGGGGGGGGGGGGGGGGGGGGGGCGGGGGTGATTGCACGGCCATAAGTGTCGTAAGGTGCATAATAATATAAACAGATTTCCGAAAATTTTACAGCCAAAAAGTTTTTCTTATAAATTACTTTTTCCGATTAGTGCGATTTCTTTTTCATTTAATTTTGAAACTTTGGAAAAATATTGTCCATGTTTAAAGTGTAAATTTTCCCCGTAACATGTATCATAACTTCAGGTAGGTTTGGGGATAAATTTTGTATTGGGCATATTATATTAAGAAAAACAAACCTTACTTTGGGTGCAAAAGGTTATGATATATGCAGCAGAAATTTGTTGTGTGAAACCCAAAAATTTAAAGGGGAACAAAATGTCGCAACCTCATACACAGGTATTTATAATTTTGGGATAAAATTAAAGAAGAACTTTACCAAATAGACAGCAATAAAATATGACGCATCACGCTTTAAATTTTAGAAAAAAAAAAGAGCGTTTGACAAGTTACAAATTTTTTTTCCCAAAATTCAATTAGAGTGTTCCCATTTTAAAAAAACAATTTAGTGAATTTTGAGAAGCCAAAACATTTTAACTTAAAAAAAAAAAAAAGGTTTTAAAGGGAGACAACAAAAACTGTTCAGCGCGGACACATTTGTGATTTTTTTTGCTATCATAAATTTTTAAAAATTTTTTTCTGGTTATTTAAACAGTTTTTGCTGAAGACAAACGCGAAATTTCTATCCAATGCTTTATGGAGTTTTTGGCGTTAACCTTCCGGTAGATATCAAAATGACGGAGATAGGCAGTACTGCGAATTATTTTTTTGCAGTTTTTAATTTTTTTGCTGCATAAGTTACGAATTAAGTAATTTTTTAAGACAAACGCGCCAAATTTGAACCCTTAAAAAGCATCCCCTAGGATTAATCGCGTATCAAACCCATACGGAAGATATCAACCTATACGGAGGTGAAAAATAAGTACTTTTATTTTTCTGCATTTTTGAAAAGTTTTCCCACTTAATTAAGATATTTCAGTTTTAAATGAAGACAAAACGCACATTTTTCAAAAATTTTTTTCTTTGGCTTTTTTTGGCTTTTCAACCTATACGGTAAATAAAACCTTTACGGTAGATATCAACCTATAAGGGAGTATGCCAAAAGACCACATGTTTTTTTTCTGCTACGTTTGGTGCATAATTAAAAAATTAAGTTTTTCTTAAGAAAACAGCGCAAATTTGACTTAAAAAAACATCCTCTAGACGCATAATGCTATCAAAAAATTTCGGAAGATATCAACCCAACGGTAAGTGCTATAAAAAACTGTACTGTTTTTTTCGCTATGTTTTTAAAATTTTTCCTACATGAATTAAATGTTTTAGTTAAACTGAAGACAAGCGAGCAAAAATTTTTCCCCTAATTGTTATCTGGGGGTGTTTTGGTTTTCAACCTATCGGAGACATCAACCCCTTTCGGTAACATAACCCAAACGGAGATAGCCAAAAGACCACTATTATTTTTTTTTTTCTTGTTTTGCTGCTAAGTTTAAAAAATTAAGTTATTCTTTAAAAAAAGCGCAAATTTGACCTAAAAAACATCCCCTTAAAGTAAAATGCGTATCAACCCATACTGAAGTAACAACCATACGGAGGTTGCTATAAAGACTGTTTTGTTATTTTTCTACTATGTTTAAAAAAGTTTTCCTACTGATTTTAAAAAATTTTCATTAAACTGAAAACAAAAAGCGCAATTTTTTTTTCCCCTAAAAATCTTTATCTGGGGTGTTATGGCTTATCACCTATACAGTAACATCAACCTTTTCGGTAGGGACAACCCATAGGTAGAAAAGCCCTAAAAACCACCTAGTTTTTTTTTTTGCATGTTTGCTGCAAAAATTTGAAATTAATTATTTTAAGACAAACACGCAAATTTGCCTAAAATACTATTAGACGCATAATCGCGTTCAAACCCATTCGGAAGATATCAACCCATACGGTAGATGTCCAAAAAGACCAAAAAAGTTATTTTTTGCTATTTTTTGCTGCATAAGTTAAGAAATTAAGTTATTCTTAAGACAAACAGGCAAATTTGACTAAAAATACATCCCCTAGACGCATAAAAATTTTAACCTTACGGAAGATATCAAACCATACGGAATGTGCATAAATGCAGTTTTTTTCGCTAGTTTAAAATGTTTTCCTACTGAAAAAGATAGTTTAGTTAAAATGAAAACAAGCAGAGCAAAATTTTTTCCCAAAAATTTTTCTCTAGTGTTATGGCTTACAACCTATACGGTGACATCAACCTTTTCGGTAGACACAACCTATACGGGAATATGCCATAAAGACCACACTAGTTTTTTTTTTGCATGTTTTGTGATAAGTTAAGAAAATAAGTTTTCTTTAAAACAAACAGGCAAACTTGACCTAAATGCATCCCCTAGACGAAAATCGGTTCAAAACCCATACGAAGATATAACCCAACGGTAGGGTTTCTATAAAAACTGTATTTGTTTTTTTTCTACTTTTTAAAAAGTTTTCCACATGATTTTGATAGCGTTAAAAAAGAAGACAAACGCGCATTTTTTTTTTTACTAAAATCTTCATCTGGGGCGTGTTAGGCTTTTCAACCTATACGTGACAAACCTTTACGGGTAGGGACAACCAACGGAGATATCCATAAGACAACTTTTATTTTTTTTGCTATGTTTTGCTGCATAAGTTAAGAAAAATTAAATTATTCTTAGCAAACAGCGAAATTTGACCATAAAATAATCATCTGCGCATAATGGTATCAACCTATTTGGGAAAATATCAACCCAACGGAGATGGGGATAAAACCACATATTATTTTTCTGCTATGTTTTGCTGCATAAATTTTAAGAAAATTTGTTATTTTAAACAAAAGCGCAAAAATTTTACATAAAATGCACCCTCTAGAGCTAGTCCATTCAAATTTACGGAAGATACACCATAGGGTAGATGGTTTATTATGGTATAGTTATTTTTCTGCTAGTTTAAACGTTTTCCCACAGAATTAAGATGTTCAGTTAAACTGAAGGAAACACGCATTTTTTCCCCCTAAAGTCTTCATCTGGACGTGTTATGGGTTATCAAAACCTTTTTGGAGACTCAACTTTCGGGAGGGAAAACCTATACGGAGATATGCCTAAAAGACCACCTAGTTTTTTTCTGCTTTTTTGCGCATAAGTTTAAAAATCAGTTCTCTTAAAAAAACAGCGCAAAATTTTTACCATAAAATACATGCTCTGACGCATAAACCGGTTTTTTTTAACCCAAAAAGGGAAGATATCAAAACCCATACGGTAGATGTGCTTAAATACGGTACTGTTATTTTTCTGCTTTTTTTAAACGTTTTTTTACATGTTAAAATTTTTTCAGTTTAAAATGAAGACAAAAGCGCAATTTTTTTCCCTAAAACTTCATCTGGACGTTTTTATGGGTTATTTACCTATAGGTAGACTCCACCTTTTCGGGAGGTATCAAAACCATCGGGGAGATAGCCATAAAGACCACATAGTTTTTTTCTGCTTGTTTTGCTGATAAGTTAAGATTTTAAGTTCTTTTAAGCAGACAGCACAAATTTTGAAATTTAAAAAATCCTCAGAGTTTTCGGTACCCTTACGGCAGTTCAAAAAATCGGTAGATGTGTTTTTAAAAAAAGGGGAAAAATGTTATTTTTCTGCATGTTTAAAACTTTTCCACATGAATTAAGTGTTCAGAAAAAAGAAGACAAACATTGCCCCTTTTTTTATAAAATCTTAATTTGGGGTTTTATGGGTTACAACCTTACGGAAGACACAAACCTCCGGTAGGCATCACCAAAACGGGAGAATACCATAAAGACCACACTAGTTTTTTTTCTGCTATGTTTTGCTGCATATGTTAAAAATAAGTTATTTTAAAACAAACAGCGCAAATGTGCCAAAAAATAATCTTTGACGCATAAATCGCTTCAACCTTACTGAAAATATCAACCCTTTCGGTTGATGTGCTTTAAATACGGGTTTGTTTTTTTTTCTGCTATGTTTAAAACGTTTCCCACGAATTAAGATGTTCAATAAGCGAAGACAAACAGCGCAATTTTTTCCCCTAAATTCTTTTATCTGGACTGTTTTGGCTTTCAAAATATAGGTGACATCAACCTTTACGGTAGAATCAACCTTCTTTAAAAAAAGCCAAAGACCCCAAAAGTTATTTTTTTGCTAGTTTTGGAATAAGTTTAAAAAATTTTTTATTTTAAACAAACAGCGCAAATTTGACATAAAATGCACCCCTAAGCCCTTTAAACGCATATCAACTATTTGGAAGTATCAACCCTTCGGTTTTAATTGTGTTTTTAAAACGGTACTAGTTTTTTTTTGCATTTTAAAAATGTTTTCCCACATGAATTAAGATAGTTCAGTTAAATGAAAACAAACAGCGGAATTTTTTCCACAAAAAATTTTATCTGGACGTGTTATGCTTATAAAATATCGGGGACAAACCTTTCGGTTTAAAACAAACAAAACGGTGATATGCCCTAAAGACCCACTATTATTTTTTTGCTATGTTTTTGCTGCATAATTAAGAAAAAGTTTTTCTTAAGACAACAGCGCAAAAAAGACCATAAAAATTTCTCCTCTAGCGCAAAACGCATTCAACCTTACGGAAGAATCAACCTATACGGTTTGATTGCTATTTTGGGACTGTTATTTTTTCTTGTTTAAAACGTTTTCCTACTGCATTAAGATATTCAGTTAAAAAGAAGCAAAAACGAAAATTTCCTAAATCTTTATCTGGAAAGCTAGGTTCAACCTATCGGTAGACCACCCTTTCGGTAGGCATCACCCCTTCGGTGATATGCCTAAAAAACCATAATAGTAATTTTTCTTTCTGTTGCAAAGTTTTGGTGCATAAAGTAAAATATTTCACTTTAAAATGAAAACAAAAAAGCGCAAATTTACCATTAAAGTCTTTTCTTGAGTGAGGGGTTATAACCTATAAGGCGGGATAACCTATACGGTAGAATGTCTTACTGTATTTTTTTCATGTTCACACGTTGGGTTTATAAAAATTATATATTTAAAATTTAAAAAAGAAAAAAAGTGGCAAATTCAGCTAATAAAAAACTTATTGAACGTTTATGGCGTTCAACCCCATCGGGAGGGATCAACCTGACGGCAGATGGGGAATACTGACGGGGAAAAAACATTTTTTTTGCAATGTTTAATTGTTTTTCTGCATAAGTTAGAAATTAAGTTATTCTTAAGGCAAAACAGCGCAAATTGACCCTAAAAGATCCTCTAGCTAAAATGATACAACCTATCGGAAGATATCAACCTTAAGGTAGGTTGCTTAAAGACTGTATTGTTATTTTTCTATATGTTTAAAAAGTTTTCCACGAATAAAAAATAGTTAGTTTAACTGAAGGCAAACGCGCAAATTTCTCCACTAAAGTCTTCACGGGTTTTGGGTTTTCAACCTATACGGAGCATCAACCCTTTCGGTAGGGTCAACCTTCGGTGTTATACCTTAAAACCACACTGTTTTTTTCTTAAAGTTACAACGTGTTGGTGTTTAAAAAGATATTTGACCTAACTGAAGCAAACAGCGCAAATTTTAACACAAAATCTTTTTCTTGCGGTTTATGCTTATCAACCATCGGCAGATATCAACTTTTACGGAAGTATAACCCATTTCGGTAGATAGCTATAAAGACTTCTTTTTTTTTTTCTTTGCACAGATGTTTTGAACGTAAGTTAAAATTTCAGTTTAAAAAAAGGCAAATGCGAAAGTTTGGCATTGAAGTCTTCGTCTTGAGTTTTTATGGCGTATAATATAAAGGCAGGTTCAAATACGGTAGATATGCTCAGAGACTTAAATGTTTTTTTTGTCATGTTCACAACGTTTTGGTACATAAAATTATATTTTTTAAACTAAAATCAAGAGCGCAATTTATCTAAAAAAACTTCTCGAACTTTTTGGGTATCAACCATACGGTAGGTTCAACCCGTACGGGAGTTTGGCAATTTCTGACTGTAATAATTTTTTGGGGGCTAAGATATTAAGTTATCTTATGTCCAAAAAGCTCAAATTTGACTATAAAAGCTCCTCTGACGTTTAATCGCGTATAACCCATACGGGGAAAATATCAACTATCGGTAGGTTCAACCTATAGGTAGATACTATAAAGACTGTATTAGTTATTTTTTTCTACTATGTTTAAAAAACCTTTTCCTAATAAGTAAATATTTCAGTTAAAATGAAGAAAACAGCGCAAATTTGACCACTAAAGTCTTCATTCAGACGTTTAAAGGCACATCAAACCCATACGGAAATATCAACCCTTTCGGTACTTCAACCTATACGGTGATATGCTTAAAAAACATACTAGTTGCTTTTCTGCTTTGTTTAAAAATTTTTTTTTACATAAATTAAGATATTTTGTTTAAACGGAAACCGTACAGTACCAGTTTGTCTATTAAAGTCTTCATCTTAACGTTTTATGGCTTATCAACCTGTACGGTACATATCAACCTATACGGTAGATATGCTATAAAGACTATGCTAGTTACTTTTCTGCTATGTTTAAAATGTTTTCCTACATGAATTAAGATATTTCAGTTAAACGGAAGCCAAACATCACTAATTTGGCTATTAAAGTCTTCATCTTAACGTTTTATGGCGTATCAACCTATACGGTAGGTATCAACCTATACGGTATATATGCTACGCAGAGCGTATTAGTTATTCTTCTGCCAAGTTTACAACGTTGTTGTGCATAAAGTCAGATATTTTAGTTAAACTGAAGACAAGCAGCGCAAATTTTGCCTCAAAAGTCTTCATCTAGACGTTTTATGGCTTATCAACCTATACGGCAGATATCAACCTTTACGGTAGATATGCTATAAAGACTATGCTGGTTATTTTTTGGGTATGTTTAAAACGCTTTGCTACGTAAATTAAGACATTTCAGTTATACTGAAGACAAACGGGGCAAATTTTGCCACTAAAATCTTCGCCTCTCGACGTTTTATTGCGTATCAACCTGTACGGTAGGTGTCAACCTTATTTCAGTTTGATATTTAATGTTTAACCATGCCTTCAAAGTTTTAACTGTTATCTCCAGTAAGTTTGCAGTAAGTTTGCGGGTCTTTATAAGCAGATCTATGGAGTTTTTTTCTACCTATCTAAAACAGTATTCATTGTCAGACCATTTATCAAATCATAATAGACATTTTTAATAAACAAAGTACCGCAAAATGACATGGTGAGCCGAAATAAGGTAGGTAGGCGGAGTCATCCTTATAGGTTGATACGCATCTGCTTAGAAGGTTGATATAAAGATTTATTGAAGGAAAAAGTGTTCACAACCCCACCCACTTCTGTTACATAAAAAAAGATAAACCTGTGGCTCGTTCGTATTTTCCTAGATCACTCTGAACTTCTTGAATCAGTCTGTATGTTTGATGGTACAACGACTCCATCGTCTTTCATTTAAGATGTTTCTAATTCTTGCCGGACAAAGAACTTTTTCGTTATTCTCAAAAATCTGGAATGAAACTGACGTGTCAAAAGACACTTCCGGTCAAAAAGAAAGTAGAATGAAGTGACGATAATATTTAAAAAAAAATCAAGAGGTTCATATGTTAGGATATAAGACCTTTTGATGAAGTATTATTAATCAAAATTAATTTAATGCCTGTTTCTCTTTTTTATCCCATTGACGACAATTTTACCCAATCAATTATCAATGTTTTCTTCTTTGTTTACATTGACAGCAAAATGGCGGATAAAAGTTCAAGTTAGTTAATTTTGAACAGATGACTCAGACTGTGCATAGGTAAGAGAATGTAACACTGTTGTGCTTTGGGCCTTTGTTTGTCAGTGATATCATGTTTCTGTGTCAGTAAGCTAGCATGACTTTTCGACCCCAAGACATTTCAATTCCAAGGGACTATTCGTTGTTGTTGTTCTAGTTCGCTATCGTGTAGCTGGTCAGAGACCACCAATTCAAAAAAGTACAGGGAACTTACTGGGAATGAGGTAAGTGTATACCTGGGAATAAGGTAACGTCTGTGCGTTCTGATTGGTCAGTCATGTAAACAAACCCAGGAAGTGATTATTTTTTCAAAATTGATATTTTTTCACTGCATTTACAGTATTTTATTATACATTTTGACAAAATTTGCTACATTTTATGTGTATTGAAAAAAAGTTTTATCAAACGAATTTCTCCCGCCATGTCAATGATGTAAACAGGGGGTCATCTCATTCACGCGAAAATTACTTAAATAAAGTATCACTATTCATATGTTTTTCGTCCGATATTTTGGTAGAACTAAGACAGTTCTTGAAAAACTTGTAATTAGATATACATGTTTCGATGTATGGAAGGCCGTGCACGCCATAATGTTACAATGTAAGTCTATGGGAAAACAATTAGTGGTCTCTAACCTATAGTAGAGCTAAAACATGACTTTCGTCGGAAGCCACCACAGGTAATGTAAATGGCCACAAATCTGTTGTAAATGATGTAGAAAGACGTTTTCGTGCAAAAATAAGCGTGAAATTTGATTTTTGTTAAATTTTGGCCTCTTTTTTTAACAGGTGTGCCCATTTTTATCTGAGCTTTTGGGCCAAAAAGGATCATTTTTATCTATGTAATGTTAGAGAATGATCAAAATTATTAGACCTTATTTCTAGTTTTTACGGAATGAATCGTATTTCAGCTTCCAAGTCAAATCAAATGCAGATAACTGAAATTTTCACGAAAAATTGCAATCTGACGACGACAGGGACTGAGTCTGGGCATATAAATCGACACGGGGTGACCTCAGTAAACTGTCCATATCTTTCTGAAAACTGAACATTTCTTGATGAAACTTTGTAAGACATTTGGTATTGGATCATGTTTCACAATATCACTGTAAAATTGGAAAATGTGATACGAAACATTCATCTATAGGTCAGAGACCACCAATTCAAAAAAGTACAGGGAACTTACTGGGAATGAGGTAAGTGTATACCTGGGAATAAGGTAACGTCTGTGCGTTCTGATTGGTCAGTCATGTAAACAAACCCAGGAAGTGATTATTTTTTCAAAATTGATATTTTTTCACTGCATTTACAGTATTTTATTATACATTTTGACAAAATTTGCTACATTTTATGTGTATTGAAAAAAAGTTTAATCAAACGAATTTCTCCCGCCATGTCAATGATGTAAACAGGGGGTCATCTCATTCACGCGAAAATTACTTAAATAAAGTATCACTATTCATATGTTTTTCGTCCGATATTTTGGTAGAACTAAGACAGTTCTTGAAAAACTTGTAATTAGATATACATGTTTCGATGTATGGAAGGCCGTGCACGCCATAATGTTACAATGTAAGTCTATGGGAAAACAATTGGTGGTCTCTAACCAGCTGTTAACTCTAGTGCGAATGTGTTGCCACATCATTGTCATCCTTGGTACTTTTTAAACTCGTGCTTAAACTCATTTGCTTATTTAATTATATGTCAATATTGGGAAGAAGTTTATTCCGATTCGCTTCTGAAGCGACCAGAATTTTGAATATATTGGCTGAAAACTTCTATTAATTCTCTCCTTGCCTCAACCCTGATATCAGCCAGTTCTCCTACTAGGGTGGCCATTGATATATTTCCACAACTAATATTTTCTCTATATAGTATTGTCTCTATGTCCCGTTCAAGTGTCTCTCTTTGTTTTGTGAATCTGGCACAATGGAATATGTAATGTTGTGCTGTTTCTGGAACTTTGCATTGGCAGCACATTGCTGATTTTGTTGAATCAATTTTTGACCAGTGTGCATTTAATCTTGTGTGTCCACTTAATAGCTGATTGATCATACAAAAAGTTTCCCTGTTTTCCTCTCCCACCAAGACCTAACTCCTGCTTGCTGATAAACTTCTTGAATATTTTCAACATTTTCTGACAGGCTGTATTTGTTGTTCCATTTTTCTTTTATGTTTTCTTTCATAATTTTGACAACTTCCCTTGCATCTCTCTTCTCTGTGTTCTCCTCAGTATCTGATGTACACATTTCAGATGCAGCTGCTTTTGCCTGAGAATCTGCCAATTCATTTCCTGTAAGTTCTTTATGGCCTGGGATCCAGTGAATTTCTATTTCATATTTTCTGTCTTGTAGGTTTGCCAAATATTTCTTGATTGTGATGATGTTTTCTATCATTTTTGTTGGTACTTCTTTACAGAACACTGATGTTATTGCTGCCTGACAGTCTGTAAATATATGTATCTTCTTAGCAGTTGGACTTGTTACTTCAGTCAAGAATTCCAGAGCAATTTCAATACCAACAATTTCCCCAGAAAAGTTATTTCCCCTTTTGCTCACTGACCTTTTTAATAAAACTGGGATAGAGTCATAGCCATTTAAGTATACTGCAGCTCCGGCTCCAGTTGGACCAGGGTTCCCAATGGCAGATCCATCTGTGAATGCTAATATGCAGTTATCTTTACATGTGCCTAAAATGTCTTTTATATTTGATACCTGCATATCCTTTGAGGTATGAAAGGTTTCTGTGTGGACATACTCTTTGGTCCTGGATAACCCAAGATGCTCTTTGCTGTACTGGAATTCCTGTTCAATGTTTTCTAACTTGATGTCTTCTCTTACTTCATTGAATCTACTGATCATTAACTGGAATGTTTTTGGTCTGCCTTTCGAGTTCTGACATTCTGACATCCATGTATTGAATTCTTTTTTTAGAGGGTCTGTCTCTCTTTTTTCTGCTATTCTTACTAATTCCTGACACTGTCGCAATTTCATATGAAGTTCCATTGGGGTGCAATTAGTAAGAATTTCTAAAGTGTCTGTACTGGTAGTTGAAACACATCCAGTTGCTTTTAGCATTGCACTTCTTTGTACCCCATTGAATTGTCTGTAGTAGCTGTCATTTGATGTTATAAATATGGGTGCTCCATAGTCTATCACAGGTAAGACCAGGGATTTGTACAATCTCATATAATTAGATTGAGTACAACCAGCATTTTGATTGATAAATACATCTATGTTTCTCAATGCTTCATATCCTGATTTTGTTTTTACAGCTATATGTTCTTGAAAACTGAGTTTGTCATCCAATGTTATTCCAAGGATTTTCTTGCTGCGCACTATTTCGACTCTCTTATTGTCTAGTTCAATGCTAATGTCCTCACATATACTTTGAATATCATCTCTGTTCTTGCAGAATATCATTGCACTAGTTTTCTCTGGAGCTACTTTCATGTTCCATTTGTTACACCAATTTGTAATTCTGTCTAGGTCTTCATTTGTTTTCAGTACAACTTCTTTTAGGTCTGGGGCTTGATTAAGTAGACTGACATCATCTGCATACTCTGCATGCTTACCTCCAACATTATCAAGGGAATCACTAGTGTATATGTTGCACAATGTCGGGCTTAAAACAGATCCCAGTGGGATTCCAACCTTGGATGTCAGTTCTTCTGAAGAGTAATCATTGACTTTAATATAGTAATTTCTGTCTGTTAAAAAGTTCTTGAGGTACATCCACATTCTACCCTTCACTCCTGAATTTGTGGCTTTCTTCATAAGGCCTGCTCTCCATATCCTCTCAAAACATGACTCATAGTCCATCAGTACCAATGTTATCTTTTCATCATTGTTATGTGCCTCTTCTACCAAGTTAACAATTCGCAATACAGTTTGTGTGCAAGATTTATTTTTTCTATATGCATATTGCGTTGCTGCAATGCCTCCTTCCACTTCTATTCTCCAAGTAAGTCTATTCTTTACAATTCTTTCCATTATCTTACCTATAACACTTTCGAGAGTAATTGGATGATATGATCTCGTCATGTTGTAATTTGTTTTTCCTGGTTTTGGGAGAATATTCGACCACAAAACATTTCGACCCCGGCTCTTGGCATGACCCCATTGTGATATGCATGTAGCAATAACCACAGGAAAGATAACCAGTGATATAGACAAGCTTACTGTTGCTGAGTTGCTGCTTTTTAATTTCTGAGTTTTGCAGCCATTGTGACGTTACTGTACGGTTAGTCCAACAAATTTGATGGAACCTTGGAAATATTGAGATAATTTTTTCATATGGGCAATATCCCCACTCGCGTCAAACATTCGAAAGACCAAAATAACGGAAGCAATTTCCGATGAAATTTTCATCGCTGCCGATGCTCTACATGCTACAGGTTTAAATGCCGATTATTTCACGCTATTGACCATAAATTCAAATAAAACTTACATATATGTTTCAAAGGGGATCGATTCAATTCCTCATTGATTACTGGTACTGATGATAAACTCGGACAGATGATAAAGTTGACCACCTTAGAATTATTCGATTGCTACTGGTTATTTAAATAATTGAACACACCATGATAAATTAATACTCACCATCTGGTACCCACCACTTACAACACAAACTGGTGTAATCAAAACCAAAATTGGTAAATATTCTGTATAAATAAATGACTTAAATTTATCTGTATAACAAAATATGTAGCCAAAATTACTGGGGAAGAGGGTGTTTATTACGCATGCTCACTGGCAGTATACATTTAAAAGGCCTGACATTAGGTTGATCACTTTTCATTGTTGTATCCAGAATGACTGAACATTGCAGAATTTTTGGGAAAGTTTCAATAAAATACTATGAGGAAAATTTTTTAAATGACAAAGTGGTCGAATTTATCATCAGTCAACGTCCGTACAGTTCCCATTTTACATACCCCTTTCAGGGCCTCACTTCACGTGAGTTTGCTACGTAACTAAATATAAATTTGAATTATGCAAATTTTTCAACAAATGTTAATTAAGCTTTATTTAGATACCAATCATTGATAACAATTTGCAGAAATAAAAAATTACAGGTAAAAAACCTCATTTTCTGTCCGGGTTTATCATCAGTACCAGTAATGTAAAAGTTATCAAATACTTTCCAAAATTTCGATTTTTCTGGTGATTTATACCTGTGTATACATATACTGTACACGATTAACATTTACCGTGTCTACAAGCGATAAAACCAATAACTTAATTTACATGACTGTGTACTGTGATTTATCTTCCATTATATTTTGGTCCTTCAAGGTTTTGACATTTAGATTGCCCATCACAAATATAAAACAATCTAAACGCCGAATTATTTTGACTACTGTACAGTTTGACTGTCCCAGTATAGGAAAGATCACCGTGACGTCACACAGTAACCATGTTAACATCTGTTTATCTGGTAGTACATGGCTAGTGGGCAAAACAAATGTTTTTAAATCGTTTGCATATAGGGTCGGAACAAAAAACATGGACCTTTGCCGTCTGCTCACCTGATCACTGTCTTATCAGTTCTAAAAATAGAATATACAACGGATTTGTATACAAACACGATCTCTCCGATAAAACAAATTGTATGCATTAGATTAGTTTGACTAACCAATCATACAGAAGCTGGATAGCTAAAAGCTCTAAAAACAGAAGTTTAACTGTTATACACAGCTCTTATATCCACCCCGCTCTGTTACGGTATTGCATACTGATTGCAGTTACCATGTCGACGCTCTGTACATTTAGTTTAGAACAAGAGTTAGACAGAGCTTTTCTTCCATATTATAACAGAGGCTGATATTCGGCTGCTTCTCAATCCAAAAATAGAGACACTTCCCAAAATGCAAGGTAAGATTTCCTAGATTTCCCCAAATCGCACCAACAAATGGTTTAGATTAAAATTTTTAATGTTTGTAACATTTTATGTTTCCAGAGAAAGCGGTTGTCTGGTATAGATTTTTTGACACAGTGTTATGCATTACCAGTCTAATCCGTCATGGATTTTAGTCCATGTTTCTGGGGAGATAAATTTAATTTGTCATTCAGTGTTTACTTCCGCTTGATTTTTTTTCCAAAATGTCACATAATGGGAAATTTATACAGCAATAAATCTATCAAAAGCGTGAGAGTATCAAAAGAAAATCAGAGGTCATTAGTTTGTGTAGGACACAGGGTGTGACAACACAGGTACAAATTTTGTCACAAGTAAGGGGCAATAATTCAGATGTTTGCAGTCTAAAGGGGGTATAGCCATAACAAACATTTAAATAAAGGATAAATTATTCTAGGCCATAATATTATACTTTTTGAGCAGTGGGAATCGCAAACAAATGATCCACTATTTTGGCTATTTCAATGGCCATAATTCTGTAATTATCACTGAAAATTTCAAGAAGAATGCCAAGTGTGCAAGGTCATATCATGGTATTTTTGATTATGAGGTAGCAATATGTCAACATAATTTTTATGAATTAATCTTAAAATGTCCTGTGAGAATCTCCTAATTGTTTACATGAGCTGTATACACCCATACATTTTAACTTTCACTCACTTTAATTACTCACTCGCAGCATTCATTCCTTACTTAAGATGATTTTTAAAATTAATTGTCTTTTCCAGAGAACAGTGGATTTTTATGGTACGTTATGGCCTCAGTGAATTCAAGTACTACAGTATATATTGGAAACCTCAACACCAAAACCAGACTAACTGAACTAAAATCCAGTCTTCTTAGATTGCTCCAGAAATCGCTCAAAGTACACGTAACTCCAAACGATATCAGTATTATAAATGGTACAAAACGTTATGCACTTGTTGACGTGCATCATGAACAGAACGTTGATTTCCTGTTAGAAAACCTCTCTGATTACGAAGACAGAAAAAAGATCAAGTTTAATTTTCTCCAGTTAGTTGAAGAAGGGACCTGGTTATATGTAGACAAAGTAAAATCGCAGGACGAAAAACAAGCAAGAGACGATTTCGAAAACGCCAAAAATCCAAAACCATTTCAAAAGCCGCACCTCCACACAAGAAAACGTCCTGAGTACGATGTTATTGTTCCACTGAGACCATCAGCAGATCCAAAACAGTCCAGGACAGGATCTAGACTTAGCTCGAGCACATTGAAAAATCAGAGTCGTTTAACCCCAAAATCATACCTTTCAACTGATTTAGATGTGACTTTACCAGATTTACATAATAGGTCAGGTCCACATGAGGAGGGGGAAGAGGTCATGAACAAAAGGATTGACATGATACCACTAGCTGATTCTACATTAAAGGTAAAAACATGTATGGTATGGTATGAATTTTCTCCAACTTTTGTGAAATCACTTATAGTTTTTGAGCCAATTAAATTTTGCTATTTCACGGGTTGATATCAAATTTTAAATATAATTTATCCTTTTGATGTATTATAAATTACTGGTTACTGATTGTGAACTTGACTTGTTCATTGGGATTTTATTTCATGGATTCACTACAAAATCCATGAACACGAGTCACCCATTAATATTATTATAATGATTTCAAAGTATATAAAGAAATCCATTAAAACAATTTTTTTTATCTATAGATACTTCATAACTTCAGATACAGAAAACTGTCATCAAATGTATTTGACTATAACTAAATATATATAAATTGATTGTGTAGTAATATTGTAGTGAAGTAGAGCTAGACTCACAAAAATGTAATGCAGAAATTTTAGCAGTTGATAGTTAAAAAACTTCCAGTGGTAGTAAACACTGTACTTAGTTGTACATGTATTGAGAGTGTACTAATTACAAAACTAGTGCATAGTACTGTAAATTCACATCCATACGTCTTAATTTTAATACATACATAAAATTTGTTAATATTTTCAAATTTGAAAATTTGGTCTAGTATACCTTTAATTATTTTATATGTACATGCATTATATGCTTAATTACTACCAATTTTTGTTATATGATTATCTGAAATACAATTGTAGATTATATTTGAAACTTTCACTGCTTCAAACAGTGGGATGTTTATTTTATGACTAAATTCACTGTTAATTTAAATTACAAATAATTGAAAATTCATTCCAGAATGTACATCAATTAAGATACATATAAGTTTATATTAAGTACCTACAAAAACATGATATTAAATTAAATGCTACACCAAAAATGTAAAAGCTAGATATCTAATTCTCTTAAATAAATTATTTAACTTTGCATAGTGATGTCAAAAGTTTGCTTGTTATGTAACCAGATGCATACGATGTTACTTGTGTAGTAAAACCTATAGAAATATGACACATGATAAAAGAAGAAAATTTGTTTGTATTGGGATCACATGATTTAAATTTTCAAATGTGGCTCCACCAGTTATGAAAATACTACACTCACTGTTCACTCAGTGAAGGATACTTCATTCTTACACTTAAACAAAAAAAATATTCTCTTTATATAAACCTTTAGCCTACTTGCAACAAGTGATTTTTCCTTTGCTACCAGTGTAGACTAAGATCATGGTCTGCACTGTTAGCTATTCAGTCAGTAAATTTTTAGTGACATATGAATTAGGAGTGGAGGATGAATGATTTCAGATAGGTACATTATATTATGGCTTTCATCAGTTGTTGCGGAGAACATAGTTATGTCTCACCTGGGGATCAAACTCGTGATCCCCGTGAACCATTATAAGTCTCCCTATTGAGTGGATATACAAATATATTCTCTTGTAAAAGTTTCTTAGTTTTAAGTTACAAAATGTCAAAATAGTTTTTTCTTTTTATATTTTCCGTTTTCTTTTCAGACTCATGAAGATTCTGATGACTCTGGAACACAGATGGATTCAGTGAATAACAGAACACTTTCTTCCATACACGGAGATGGGGACGATTATGAAGCTTCTCCACAAAACTCTGAATATGAAGATCCTCCGGGATCTGTGATAGATCTTCGACATGTAAGCAGGTCTTCATTTCAAGGAAAGATTACTCCAAGAATACACAGGCGGACTGGTAAATAGTTTCGGTATTTTTGGTCCAGTACAAAATTATGGGTATAACATCAGTTGTATGACATGTTACCCTGCAGTAAGGATTCAGGGCCAAACAATAAATCATTATGTTATGAGGTTGAATGTTAGACTTAAATTCTAGATATTTTTTTTTTTTTTTTTTGCCTTCCTTTTTCCTAATAAAGATCGTGTCAGATGAAAATTTTCACGTATAAGCTTTCTATAACAAACATATCAGCAAATTCCAGCAATATACATAATATTATAGTTAAACCTGTATTAAGCAGTCAGTAAGGGCAGCAATCTTGCTACATTTAAGACATTGTCATGTGGTATAAAGTTTGAATGTTCTTATGTTACCATAATGTAGATTTCTGCACGACCTGTTTTGTCATATGCATAATTCTGTTGTTGTTTTTTTTTAAGAACATTGTGGAATTATTAAAGAGGAAAAAAATAGTACAATCAATGATTGTCAATCATATGTATCTGTTTTTGAATTAATAGTGCCAGAACATATTATACACTTATCGAATAGCTTACCAGTCAATAGTTCAAACTATTGCCCAAAGTCCAAAGGACCGAGAGCAAATAGTTACAACCAGTGAATGGCAAACCATACTAATAAATGTTATGTTACTTGACTTCTGAAATAAACTTGAATTTTATCTTTTTAAGTCTTGACTTTGGACTAGCAAAATTTAGTGTTGAACTATAGACCAATCAATAGCACAATCTACGGACTGGCAATTTGTATAAGGAGATGTATGTAATTCAAAAATCCTGTGTGTTTTAGCTAGAACAACCAAGTCTTCTGCAAGTAGAAGGGATTTCTTTGATTTCTTGGATAAACAAGTTGGTAAATGTCAGCACAGAATTTCAGTAATGGATTTATAGATAGATTTATTGAACACAACACAGTCTTTCATGTGCAATAGCAGAGAACAGCACAGAAAACCAGCTTGATTTGAATTTGATATGCACTGTTTTTTGTGTGCAGTGAAACTTTTAGCACAGAAAATCTATATCTTTATGAATACGATGCAGGACCATTTCTGGTATCAAAGCCCAAGGCCCTGTGGTTTTAACAAGAAGATTTACAAAGTTTTTCCCTATGTAAGTCTATATAAACCATGTGACCCTCAGGGCGGGGCCATATTTGACCCTAGGGGGATAATTTGAACAATCTTGGTAGAGGACTACTAGATGACGCTACATACCAAATATCAAAGCAGAATAAAGGCGTCAGGTGAGTTTCTGGTTGTTTAATCACGATGCGTGAGAGCTAGCTTCCGTTAAAGCTCTCCATTGTCTCTGCCAGTGCAACAATTTCTTCATGCTTATTCTATTCCTGCACTGCCTTGATAATAAAAGAAAGTTTATATTGCTTGGAATTTGCGGTTTATATAAGATATATATTTTTTATGAAACTTAGGAACACATGACTTGTTCTATTTGTGTAGTATATGGTGAAAAGCCAGCATGCAGAATGAACAGTTTGTTTGCTAGCTGTGTAAATTAGGTACTAATAAAGAAATGCTAGCAAAGAAAACAAAATTACTGTGAAATCATTTAATTTCAAAGACATAAATTTCACTGTTTTGGCTTGAACAGAAAACAGGACTTTGGGTAAACTTATGAAAGCTTAAGAAGACAATAAATGTAATAAAATGAATATTTGTTTTAGCTAGACTTTTCAAAAAGTAATGAGAGCTATTCTACTCATGAGGGCTTTATTTTCTTTATAACATCTTGCATAAAGTTTCGCTTGCAAGGTCATATCACAGTAGCCGTAATGTATATTGGATTGAAACTACACACAAGACTTTTTAATGATCCAACCTAATAAAATGACCAAGGTACATAACTTTTTGTTGAATTTAATACACATGATGACTGTATTTTTACTTAGAATTTAATGAAAAGTTCTGCATGAAACTTACCAAGCTGTATCTCAGTAACAAGTCTATGAATTTGACTGAAATTTCACACATTGCCTCCAAATCATCAGCTGTGCTGAAACAACCATGATTGTAGATTTAACTTTATTCAAATAAAGGCCCTTTTTGCATAAAAACACTTGATATAGCTCTGTGTAAAGTTGAGAATTTTCCAGTGGCTGCAACATACACCAGCACCCATTCTAAAATGTCTATAACTTAACATTTTCATTGCTGAATAAAAATTAATGGAAAAGTGGGGGTCCTGTTTCATAAAAGAAACATATTTTCAGTCAAACAAACAATTGCTATAAAAATTAGCTGAGAAATGGTGATATATGACCAAAGTTTTTATGATAAATTCTTGATTGCTATAATTTCAAGATGGAAGTGCTACTTAACTGTATAAATGTTTTATGTGATTTCAACAAAAAAAAATTATTGGAAGGAAATAAGCTTTACAGAGCAAATAAACAATCCAGAGAACTAAATTCAATCAGCCAATGCCCATTATGCAACAACCTTTTTTTTCATGTCATTTCCCAAGGACTTCGGACACTTTCTATATGAATTTGCCTACTCCAAGAGTGAAAAATAAACCACTAAGAAATAAGTATTTAATTACATATGCCATCAAAATACATATTTGAGATTATTTCTTAAAGTCAAATTTTCAATATTTGTTTCATAAAACGGTGATATTTGTTCTAAATAGAATTACGTACCCTGTTCTATAGATATAAAAAGTGTTTTGCTTTATACAACATTGTTTCCACTCGTGCATCAAAACCATATTTGGCCAGCATATGTAGATATTAATTATACACATTTTCTGTGAATATTGTGTTGATGCAAGGGGTGGAACAGTACTTTTAAACAAAAAATATAACTACAGGGTGTTCCCAAATGTAAAGTAACCAATACTTTTTATATTCATTTTTAATAAATACATATTTTTACATCTGTTTGTAACTCAGATACTGTACAATTGTTTGAGTGGGTACACATATGCATGCTATACATGTATAGTATTGAGAAAAGCAAATACTGTGAATTCATTATTATTCGTTGGGTTAAATTTTCATTGGCTTATCCTGGTTATTTGTTGCAGTAGATTGGCAAATATGTGCTTTAACATACTTGCAACACACCAGGTAATCTTCTGCATGCCCCCCTCGCGATGTGCACGCCACTAGCGATGAGGATGTAATTTATTTTCCATTTTGTTTTATATTATTTTTTGTATTTCTTATATATTTTTCATTTCTTTATTTTTTCATTTTCTTCTGTGCGTTTATATTTATTTCTTTTAGACACATACTAAATGTCACACGCGTTCATCACTTCATGTTCTTCCTTCTGTGAAAACTGAATTGAACACTGTTCTTTGCGGCGGACTAGGCCGAAACACCACAAAAAGAGGCAATATGTGCACAGCAGTTAATCTGATCCTGACTATAGTCTATCCAACAGAAATAACGCTTAGCATTGATATGCCTGTGATGCATAGGTCAAGAACAGTAGCTTCATGGCAGGTCATATCGGTGACGGATTCACATTCAGTGTGATGCCACGAAAGTGATGTGTCAAGTCGCTTTCCAGGAGATGGCATATATAAATACGGCTAGACGCGAAAACGAACTAAAAGGTCCAGCCGAGTTTCAGGTGGATTTTTTATGCAGCGACCTGCTTTCTACTTTAGCCCTAAAATGACACATTTCGAATGTGTTTTGCCAACTTCAGCCCTGATTAGACAACATTATCTTTAGATTGGTTGTTGTCAGACTTATCCCGATTTAACTTTTTCCGATACAGCTTCCTTAGGCAAGCCCCACAAAGAACTGTCATTTCGGATACATTTTTATTACATGTTTAAACCAAATGAGCCATATCATGAGAAAACCAACATAGTGGCTTTGTGATCAGCATGGATCCAGACCAGCCTGGGCATCTGCACAGTCTGGTCAGGATCCATGCTGTTCGCTTTCAAAGCCTATTGCAATTAGACCAACCGTTCGCGAACAGCATGGATCCTGACTAGTCTGCACGGATGTCCAGTCTGGTCTGGATCCATGCTGGTCGCAGTTGCACTATGTTGGTTTTCTCATGGCGCGGCTCAAATGTTATCTGTGTCACTGGTACTTATCCCAAGCAAAAACCAACCCTACGGTCTTGATAAGATGACTGCCTTTTCTTAGTATTATATTATACAGCACACAAATATCTGCCATCACTCATAACAGAACTATACATACATGTACATGTACTTAAATAACTATCTGAACCAATGTAATAAAACTGACCGGTCACTTATATATGTATACCTATGCACACATGAAATGCATCAATAACTTTACATTACGAACAGTGTATAGATAAATCAAGTACAGGTTGTTTGCAATTTTTTTTATTTATTTATAGGATTTTAATCTTAAAACGTTATTTTTTCCTTAAGGATGTACGAGCGAATTTTTTCTAACGTTAAGAAATTTTTCATACCCTGTGAGCTTGAAGAACATTAGTTTCTAAGACAAACAAGAGCAGAAAAAACATAGGTCACCGAACTCGTTTTAATTTTATAGGGTATTTTCTTCACCCACTGTTTACGCATTTCTGAAATTTTGTAAAATTGAAAAAATGTTGGTACTTTATAAAACATATAATATCCTATTTAATCTTATAGGGATTTCAGGTCTTACAGGTTAATATGAATATATGGTGATGTCAGTATTATATAAGCATAAATGTCACTAACAAATCTCTTTAATATTTACATGTTGACATAATTACCCCACCCACTTTATTTTCAATGGAAAAAACGTATTTAGATCTACAAAAAAATTCTGACGTTAAGATTTTCAAAATATTTTGCAGCATTAATGACAGACAAAAATGCTTCAAAATGGAAAGAAAAAAAGTTGGGGTCACCGTGCATCTAAGAGATTTATTAAGAAAAAACTGTTAAAAAGTGGTGAATTTTGATATTTTTTGTTCATTTTGTTTTAATTTATATTTTCTAGATAATATAAAGTGCTATCTTGAAAACTTTAATTTTCTTTATAGCTTAACATTATATGTTTCAGGCAGAAAAATATCAAAACCAAACCTGATCTACTTTAATAGATATTTGAAATTACCCACCCCTACCCCATTGTAAATCTTACGTCATTTTTCGGCAAATGCCAGCCAAAAATAAGGGTGAAAATTTTTTTTTCGCAAAAAGCATAATATATTTGGTTAAATGGTACATTATTAGGCATATTTTAATTATTTAGCATTAATTTTGTGCAAAACTTTTGTTAGAAAGCAATATTCGAAGAAACATTTTTCAAAATGGCGGATATCCTGAAAAAACGCTCGTACATCCTTAAATAAACAGATTTTGTCACTTTATTCAACTGGAATTCATATATTTAAAACTTCCGTAAAGTGATGACATTATATTTTTACGGAAATTAAACATTTTTTTTTTATCAATAAAATATACCCTAGCCTAGATAAAATAAGAAAAACATCTTAATAGGAACAGATACACACCAGTTTCTGCTGTAATAAGTTAACTAACACATTGGTTTATCATTGACTCGAAACGATTTGGGTATTATTTAAATACTTGATGAGAATTTTGCCTTCAAAATGTAGGCTAGAAGCATATGATAGTGTCCGAAGTCCTTTAGTGTCTGTTTACCTGTTCTTTTTAAGTTTTATTTGCAACTCATTGTCAAACTGTATCTCAGTAATAGCTACATGGTTATGTTGGATTGAAACTTTGCACAAAATCTGCCATCAGACCTACTGAAATGACCAGTCCTGGTTGAATACAGTGTAAATGAAGGTCATTTTTCAAAGGTTTTGCATCCAACTTATTGTCAAGTTGTATCTAAGTAAGATATATGTTATGATATTTGGTGGGAACTTAACAAATGACATTTTTCTCATGAAACAAACTTACTAAATGTACCAGGTCTGAGAACTCCTGGTTGAAATTAATTCAAATTATGGCTGTATTTGACAAAGAAAATTTAGTTACCCTAGATGTTTGCATGTAAGTTGCTATATTTTTTTCAAGTTTTGGTCTCAGTTCTGCACAAACGTGGTTGAATAGTCAAGCATACTGACTTTAATTATGGACTGCTGTTAATGTTTTTTAAGATTTTATTTTATGAATGCAGCCATAAGAGAATTATACAAATAAGATTGATTTCACAGTAGTTTTGTGTGAAACGTATAGCCTCTTAAATTTACATGGAAATGTTACGTGGAAATGTTAAACACATGCACTTTTCAGAGAGGTTGTGAAAGTTATTGTACTCCATGGATGGTAAAACAAGTTTTCACTGCAGAAAATGGTAGCACAGAAATAATTATGGTATGTACAATATGTTAAAATTCTTCATTCCTTTAGATGGTAAGTAGACATTATTTATTTGTGAAGAGCATCAAGGCCAGTTACCTTAAAAAGTACTGCCCAAGACTTCCGATTAGGCATTTGTAAATTTGAATCCCGTGGTGAGCAAAATGATCTCTGAAGGCAATATATGAGCCGCGCCATGAGAAAACCAACATAGTGGGTTTGCGACCAGCATGGATCCAGACCAGCCTGCGCATCTGCGCAGTCTGGTCAGGATCCATGCTGTTCGCTTTTAAAGCCAATTGGAATTGGAGAAACTGTTAGCGAACAGCATGGATCCAGACCAGCTTGCGCATCCGCGCAATCTGGTTGCACACCCACTATGTTGGTTTTCTCATGGCACGGCTCATTATTATGTCTTAAGTTAATTTGTTCTTAATCTGCGTTTTATGTAAGATATAGTTAACAGTTTATACTTTGCAGAAAAGATGTTAAATATACTAAGTACATATTCCAGGAGCGCTTGGTAGTTAATGTGTGGAATACTGATGATGAGCCTGTCCAGCACTCATATACTATATAATATTACTTAAAGAGTTTTTAGCTCTTTAATATCAGTTTCAGTGAAATGCCTAATGTCAAATAAATGTGTCAGTTGTCATTGACTTAAGATATTTTTAAATTAGTGACCAAAAATTACTGCTTATTTTGAAGTAGTTAAAGGAACCTGTTTTATAGAAGGATAGTCGTATAGTTGGGTGAATATGGTACTCCTCCTTTTTTTACACTTGAATTTTAGTGCTATATTTCTTTCCCTGTTGGGATCAAGATCTGGTATAGATTTTCTGAATTTTGGTATAGATGATAATGTTGATAAAAGGTAAGCTTACATATTTGATCTTTTTGATTGCAGGTATTCGCTCGATTTTTCATTTTGAATTTTTGAAGTAAACAAACCTAGAAAACAAACATAATATATAACATATGATAATGTCAGACTAAGTTTATATTAGGAGCTGGTGATTTCTTGACTGTTTTCTTGCTTCTTACAGCAGCTGTTTTTAGCGAAAAATTTAGCAAATAATATTATGCAGTCAAAAACAAAACTATATATTAAGCTTTAATTTAATGATTGCCATCTAAAATGGTTGTCTATACCGAAAATCGGAAAATCTGTATCTGATCTTGATCACAACAGTGTGTTAGCTGCTGATAATAGTGTTCTAATATAATGCACATGATTTAGCACATGTGCTATTTTTAGACAGTTACTAAATGGTATGGTTAGTTTAATATATTATGTATATTTATGCCCCCCTTTGAAAAAGGAGGGGTATATTGTTTTGCAGATGTCGGTCGGTCTGTCGGTCGGTCGGAATGTAGACCTATCCGTTTCCGGATGATAACTCAAGAACGCTTGGGCCTAGGATCATGAAAGTTGATAGGGAGGTTGGTCATCACCAGTAGATGACCCCTATTGATTTTGAGGTCTGTATGTCAAAGGTCAAGGTCACAGTGACCCTGAATAGTAAAACGGTTTCCGGATGATAACTCAAGAACACTTGGGCCTAGGATCATGAAAGTTGATAGGGAGGTTGGTCATGACCAGCAGATGACCCCTATTGATTTTGAGGTCAGTATATTAAAGGTCAAGGTCACAGTGACCCTGAACAGTAAAACAGTTTCCGGATGATAACTCAAGAACGCTTAGGCCTAGGATCACGAAAGTTGATAGGGAGGTTGGTCATGACCAGCAGGTGACCCCTATTGATTTTGAGGTCAGTATGTCAAAGGTCAAGGTCACAGTGACCAGGAACAGTAAAATGGTTTCCAGGCAATAACTCAAGAAAGCTTGGGCCTAGTATCAGGAAAATTGATAGTTAGGTTGGCCATGACCAGCAGATGACCCCTATTGATTTTGAGGTCAGTATGTTAAAGGTCAAGGTCACAGTGACCCTGAACAGTAAAACAGTTTCCGGATGATAACTCAAGAACGCTTAGGCCTAGGATCACAAAAGTTGATAGGGAGGTTGGTCATGACCAGCTGGTGACCCCTATTGATTTTGAGGTCATTAGGTCAAAGGTCAAGGTCACATTGGCCAGGAACAGTTAAATGGTTTCTGATCTTCTTGTCCAAAACCATAGGGCCTAGGGCTTTGATATTTGGTATGTAGCAAAATCTAGTGGTCCTCTACCAAGATTGTACAGATTATTTCCCTGGGGTCAAATATGGCCCCACCCCTAGGGTCACATGGTTTATATAGCCTTATATAGGAAAAAACTTTTTAAAACCTCTTGTCCAAAACCACATGGCCTAGGGCTTTGATATTTTGTATATGACATCATCTAGTGATCCTCTACTAAGATTATTCAAATTATTCCCCAAGGGTCAAATATGGCTCTGCCCTGTGGGTCACATGGTTTACATATACTTATTTACAGTGTGCATATAATTTCTGTTCCTTGTGCAATTACTAAATGCATCAAGGGGGGCATTTCGTGTTCGACGAGCTCTTGTTACATACATGTTTGTATGATGTGTAAATAAACTTAGATTCAAAGGCAACAGTCTTTTTCATAATTCGCCTGTATCATTTCAGTTATCTTGATCTTCATTTATGATTTAACCTAAAAATGATTTTGAAGTCTAACTTTTAAAGGAAACTGATATATATGAGCTGTGCCATGAGAAAACAATTTAGTGGCTTTGCGCAGCATGAATCCAGACCAGCCTGCGCATCTGCGCAGTATTTTCAGGATCCATGCTGTTCGCTTTCAAAGCCTATTGCAAGTAGAGAAACCATAAGTTCCCCTGTGATATACCATCTGATTTACCATGGTTCAGAGTTCATGTGGGGGTTTATGGGGGTATCTAAGCCTGAGTGGGTAAACATCAAGGTATCTGGAGGATGAACTGTGGTAAATCAAACTATAAACCACAAGAAGGCCTTGTTTATTTCATTTTAACATGTTCATTGAACTATTTAATAATATGATAAAAAATATTCTGAGCTTCATTCAAGCTGTAATGAACCTGATATGCATAATTTTGATGCCATTATTTAAGTCATATTGTCCTCTCACCATTCTGCACATCATCAAATTTGTTTGCAGACTTTGTCTCTGCTGTTTTTCTACTTTGTTTAAGTTAACAACAAATTAGATCATGTAAGAATATCTTGTAACAGAAGTTAAGTCATTTCACATATTTTGAGATTTAAAAGTGTAAGATGAAGAAGACTTCTCTCTCTATAAGTTGCTTGTTTCAAGGGTTTCACCAAGGGCAAGGTTATGGCAGTTTCCCCCTGTTGCAGTGGTCTGAAACCCTGGCTACTTCCTAGTAACCAATAACTTCTAAATGTATAAATGTCTTGACCCAGACACTGTCACTCTGCTGTGCAATTTCCATCGCTACTTAAATAATTAACGAAACCCTTTTTGTTTTTATTGGTTGAGGAAGGAAATTATCCCACAACCCATGATTTACGTATTACAATATTTTACCACTTGGCTATTAAGTCTGCTCTGTAATTACATATTACTTATTATAGTTAGCTGGTTGTTAGATTTTGTATGTCAGCCTGCTGTTTCAAAGTTTTTGCAAACTTTGAAGAATGTATGAGAAAGAGGTGTTAAAATGTATAACATGCTGAAATGATTTCAGGTGGGGAGTCACCTGACACTGAGCAGGATATAACCCCTAAAGCAGAGGCAGGACCAGATGAAGACGAGGGAACACCGTACTATAGGGTAAGTGATGTTTCTATACTATTATAGACTCCCTGGGGTGCAAACTGACCCAGGCAAGCTATTGTAATCACTCACCATTTGTTGTACATATGTCCATTGTCTGATTGTCCTTGTACATTTTCTTCATGAAATTTATGTTATGAACTTGCATTTGATCAGTATGTTCTTAAGGTTGTTAAATTATTCTGATTCATAAAAAAACCCAAAGAAACATGGCAACTAGAACTAAATATCAAAAATATTCAAACTACTCCTTCACCTAAACTATTGACCCAGGGGCCTATGTGGCTGAGTGGTTAAGGTGGCTGCCCCTCACCAATGTGGGCTCGAGCCTCACTCATGGCATTGAATTCTTCATGTTAGAAAGCCATCCAGCTGTTTTTACGGAAGGTCAGTTGTTCTGCCCAGGTGCCAACTCTTGATTAAATCTAATGCACTGAGGGGCACCTGAGTCGTCGTCTGCCATCAAAGCTGGAAAGTCGCCGTATGACCCAAGGTGAGCTTTCATGATCGCCCAGTGTCCTTCATCTTTCATCGTCCATCCGTCGTCAACAATTTGGCTGTTAACACTCTAGAGGTTACAATTTTGGCCCAATCTTAATGAAACTTAGTCAGAATGTTACCCTCAATAAAATCTTGGAGGAGTTTGATATTGGGTCATCTGGGGTCAAAAACTAGGTCACCAGGTCAAATCAAAGGAAAAGCTTGTTAACACTCTAGGTCACAATTTTGGACCAATCTTTATTAAAGTTAGTCAGAATGTTACTCTTAATAAAATCTTGGACAAGATCAATATTGGGTCATCTGGGGTCAAAAACTAGGTAACCAGGTCAAATCAAAGGAAAAGCTTGTTAACACTGTAGAGGCAACATTTATGACTATAACTTCATGAATCTTGGTCAGAATGTTAATCTTGATGGTATCAAAGTCCAGTTTGAATCTGGGTTATGTAGGATCAAAAACTACGTCACCAAGTCAAATCAAAGGAAAAGCTTCTTAACACTGTAGAGGCCACATTTATGACCATATCTTACTGAAACTTGGTCAGAATGTTAATCTTGAAGATCTATAGGTCAAGTTCAAATCTGGGGCAGGTGGGGTCAAAAACCTAAGGTCACTAGGTCAAATCAAAGGAAAAGCTAGTTAACACTTTAGAGACCACATTTATGACCATATCTTAATGAAACTTGGTCGGAATGTTAATCTTGATGATCTTTAGGTCAATAGGTCAGGTGAGCGATACAGGGCTTTCATGGGGCCTTCATGGCCCTCTTGTTTAACAAACCCACTGATATACCTTATTGAAGTTTTAATGTTATTCTTCTGTGAAATCGTTTAATTCTGTTTGCATGAAAGGATGTTCTTTTGGCCCAAAATGTCATTTTTGTGGGGGCTTAAACTTGTGGTTTTCAAAGTTTTAAAATAAAATATAAGAAATTTTGTTTGTTCGTTCAAAGTTCAGCTCGTGGATTGGCATAACCAATGGGTGGACGGATAGCTCAGTGGTTTGCACACTGGCCTTCCAATCCTGAGGTCGGGGGTTCGATCCCCGGCAGCTACTCGGGAATTTTCAGAAACGCTTTTCAGTGTTTCCCACCCAACTAGAGGTGTACTGGTCAGGAACCCAGGCAATCCTTGCGTGTATCAGTGCTATACACTGGGCACGTTAAAGAACCAGGCTGTCTATTCACAACGAGCTAAGCTAAGTTAGCCGGACAAGTCTGTATCTGATTTCTGATCTCTCTGTCGTGGGGGCTTTGTCTCACTCTGTCCCTCTGGTCAGATCACTCTGTGTCTGTACTAGTAGAGGATGAATTTATGCGCCCTGTGTGGCTGCAATTGAACTATATAAAGCGCCTTTGAACGTGAAATTGATCATGAAAAGGGCGCTATATAAATCTGGTATAATAATAATAATAACAACCAAAGTCCACAAAAATAAATTCCCACGTATCAGTGGTTTCAAATTATTCTGCTTCTTTTCCAGCCAGGTGAGGTTGTGTACAACAACGATTTTACTAAAGAGTTCAAATCCTACCTGGACGGGAAATACACGCTGAAGCAGATACGTGATCATGTGTCAAGATGTGTTTGTGGGTTTCTTAACACTGGACAGAAAGGCATGCTACTGATAGGGGTTGACTCTAGAGGTATTTGAACAAAACACTTCAATGTATAAACAGTTTTCAGGAAGATTTTTGAGATAAACTGTAGATATTTTTTCAGTGGCATTGGTATTTGTTAAGAAATTTGTTTAGATAAACTTTTAAAAATAAAATGTGTATTGAATTAATATGCATTTTTCACCCAAAAATTATTTTACATTCAGCTCTTGTATTCACCTTTGACCAAATGCCAAGCTATATTTCCTGAAATAACAGACCTGGACCCGTGATAAGTATAACATCTTCAGCAATGTCATCCTATAAGAAGAAAGTACACCACCCCTGTGGTTCAAACTTACAGCCTTCTGATTTTAACTCTTGTACTTCCCTACTGAGCTAGGTACTCTGCCTACTGAGTTAACTGGAAGAATGCAGATAGTCATATCCATCTATGCTGAGAGTTGCATATCTTTGGCAATTTTAAGTCAGGTTGTCTCAGTAAACAGGTAGTCTGTATTGTAGGTTTGACTGTACATGTTCAGTAGTGGATATAACCTTTCCTTGTCGTAAGTAGCAGTGAGTCATAAATAACTGCACTTTGACAAACATTTGACATCGTGTAATATTTAGCTAGGATGTTGCAATATGGGTGGGAAGTTGGGAACAGTGTTTTTCTTTTCAGTTTTCTCCAAAAGTACTGTTTTTCACGGAAATCATTATGTTTTTAGGAAATTGGTAATTTGTAATTTGCTAAGAACTCTTTGATATAAACATACTGACATAAATTTTTTGCAAAACTGTCTCTGTCAAGTAAAGAATAGTGCTACAAAAGGAGAAAAAATACAATTAACATTAATTTTTGATATACTGTTTAAATGATGAACAAAATCAACATTATGTATTGGTCTTTACAAAAAATTAGTACTCAATTCAAGGTTACAAAACCCAGTTTAGAGACCAGTCTTGGGTCGATGATAAATCTGTGCTCAGCATCAACTAATCAGGTGATGGAGTTTTGGGACTGGTCTTTAAATTCATTATGTTTTATAACTGTGGATCCAGGTTTTCAGTTCACTGTAACTTCTTTATGTAGGTTAGCATTTTCTATCTAATTCATGCTAACATAAAAGTTAGCAAGATTGGAATGTTTCAATCAAACTGTGTTCAAGTAGTTTTTATCGTAAACTGGCAATAGTTTCTTTTTAAAATCTGTCAGCTTTTGCTTTTGAGTTAAATACACATTATATGTTAACAGGTAAAGTTATGGGTATAGAGTGTAATGGACAACAAGAAGACAGATACAGGAAGCATTTCCTTGATGCTATCAAAGATATCTACCCACCGGTATTTGGTGAAGAGTATTCTATACATTTTTCACCCTTGCTTGAAGACAATGGGAGACAGCATCGTAAGCACTGTATTAGCTTTCACTTACACGCCACTCCTTGTTTTAATGATCTGTAATATTTTAGCCATTAATGTTACATCTAAGATACTGTAAGTGTATTAATATTAGCGGAGTACTAATTTTCACGCTATTAGCAGGATCGGGCATGCGCTAATTCATGTCTAGCACTAATATTAGACTGAAATGAAAGGCTTTACTTGAAAAAGTGATATTTATAGTATTGAAAATACCGTAATTACAATGCAACAGAACACAGAGAAGTACATATTCATTGTGTAAATATGACAATAACTGCATTCCTAACTATTACTCTGCAGAAAGTTTTGAAAAGAATAATTTAACCTGTTTGAATATTAGTACAAAAGTCATCTATTTTTATGCCCCCACTTTGGGGGTGGGGGGGGCATATAGATTGGCCCTTGTCTGTCTGTCCGTCCGTCCGTCCTCTGTCCGTCCGTCCTTCCGAAAATGTTGTGTCGCGCATAGCTCTGAAAGTATTTGACGTAGAGTCACAAAACTTTACAGGAATGTTGGTCAGCATGTGTAGTTGTGCACCTGGGGTTTCGCGTCCGGATTCATTCAGTCATGTAGAAGTTATGGCCCCTGACTTTGTAAAAATTGGTCATTTTAATGTTGTGTCGTGCCTAGCTCCAAAAGTATATGACCTAGAGTCACAAAACTTTACAGGCATGTTGGTCAGCATGTGTAGTTGTGCACCTGGGGTTTCGCGTCCGGATTCATTCAGTCATGTAGCAGTTAATATGGCCCCTGACTTTGTAAAAATTGGTCATTTTAATGTTGTGTCGTGCCTAGCTCCAAAAGTATATGACCTAGAGTCACAAAACTTTACAGGCATGTTGGTCAACATGTGTAGTTGTGCACCTGGGGTTTCGCGTCCGGATTCATCCAGTCATGTAGGAGTCATGGCCCCTGACTTAGTAAAAAATTGGTCATTTTAATGTTGTGTCGCGCATAGCCCCAAAAGTATTTGACCTAGAATCACCAAAGTTTACAGGAATGTTGGTCAGCATGTTTAGTTGTGCACCTGGGGTTTTGCATCCGGATTCATTCAGTATTGTAGGAGTTCTGGCCCCTGACTAATGTCATGTAGTGGGGGCATCTGTGTCCCATGGACACATTTCTAGTTGTAAATTAAGTTGCATTTTTTTATCTTCGCCATTGTCCGTAAACATGGTATATAACATCTTCGCAGTAGATTGCCAGTTTGTCCAGTCACGCTAATTACGAGTGTCACCATAACATTTTACTGCTTTGAAAAACCAAGTGTAAATTTGAAAACAAACAATTATCACCATTCTGCACTGTATACATGTACAAATTTACAGTATACAGATTAACACTGATCTAAACGAATGTATATTTTATGTCATACTGTTGACCTATGCATGTTTATTTGCGTGCCTGGTTGATTTCATTACGAATACCATTCAGCCACCAATTGGCTATTTTAGCGCTGGTGATACTGCACTAATACAAGTACGCGCTAATAAGTCGAAACTATTCAATTTAAGGTCTTTGCGCTAATATAAGTACACTTACAGTAATGTTTTGAAAAGATGTATTGCAAAGAACACACACTAATTCTCTTGTGAAAGATCATGTTTTAAGTTATGTTCCAAATAAATAGTTGCTCATTCATATAAAAGAAGTTTGATGCTGAAAGTAAATAGAAACCAATTTTGTGCATTTGCAACAAGCATGGATCCAGACCAGCCTTGCAGTCTGGTCAGGATCCATGCTGTTCGCAAATGAATTCTCTAATTGCAATAGGCTTTGAAAGCAAACAGCATGCATCCTGACCAGACTGCTTGGATGCGCAAGCTGGTCTGAATCCATGCTGGTCACAAATGCACTATGTTGGTTTTCTCATGGTGTGGCTCAAATGTCCTTGGTTCAGAATTTGTATTATGCAGGTGAGTAACTAACCTCGTTTGAATATGTTGAATTATTATTATATTACAGCAAGTTTGAAAGTGATTGAAGTGAGAGTTTTTCCACCCAATAATCCAGATGTTCTGTATGAAAGTAAGGAAGGAGTATTTGTTCGCCGCAATGGTGTTTTAACGGGACCAATACGGCCAAGTCATATACAGGAATGGATTAAACAGGTAATTCAACATAACCTTCAACACCTGCACACAACAGTCACGTGACCACGAAGGAAATACTTGTGTCAGATCTGACAAGTTGCTTAGTTCATTAAACCTTTAGAGCAACAACCTAGTTATAACACACAGAAACCTGGATACAATCTTTTTGGAATCTGTGTCAGGGTCAACTTTGATTAGAAATTAGATCATAAAAATGTCAACCTTGTTTGTTTTATGAAATCCATGTCAGTTTTGAAACTGGGGGATCATGGGTAAAAGGACTAGATTGTTCTTGTCTGAATACAAATATTTCAATTTTAATTGAAACTCAAAATTTTATTTTCATTTTCTTTCCTAACTGTTTTTCTTCAGTTCGATTTTCTGTCACAAGTATGTTTGAACAGTATTATTTTGGTTATTTTTAAGTGTTTTAAAGGAATTTGTATGGGTCAATTATGCTTTGCAATTTCAGAGATGTGTTATTTATGAACCCCACCTCCATGCAACCCCGCACACAGGTTAAAGAAAAAAATGATATACTGTTTGCTCATTGTTTTGTCAGTAAATTGAGCAAACAATGATTGTTTTTAGTCAGTTGCAGTGTATAACCTGTATGTATTAGTTGATGGGTCAAATCAGTTGTCAAGGTCAAAGTGACCTTCAGACAGAAAATGGTTTAGCATCTATAACTTCAGACTGCTGTGGCCTAAGACTGTCCTAATACGTACTATGATTGATGTATTAAGAGTTCAGTATGTCAAAAATTAAAGTCATAATTACCTTGAGATTGAAAATGGTTTCAGATCAATAACTTGAGCATGCTCAGTTTTCTTCATTCATGGTTGTAGTCATTAATCATTCATCAGTAGGCCAAAAGTCAAGGTGACTGCATACAAATTATATTATCCAGTTCCTACAGGACAACATGGGAGTCATGTGTGTTTTATAAATGGCCCTTTTTTTATAATTGAAATATATGCTGCCATATCAAACATTTTCTTTGATATTTAATATTTAAAATGTTTTTAGCACATTATGCATAAAGAGGTTGCAAATTCCATCCCTGTAAAAGCCCTGGTATAAGTTCAAAGGGTTATGAATCCCTATTATAAGTTCAGAGGGTTATAAATCCCTGTTATAAGTTTAAAGGGTTGTAAATCCTTGGTATAAGTACAAAGGGTTATAAATCCCTGTTTTAAGTTCAAAGGGTCATAAATCCCTGTTATAAGTTCAAAGGGTTGTAAATTCTTGGTTAAGTTCAAAGGGTTATAAATCCCTGATGCTTTGGTAAAAGACAATGTTTCTTGCATGCTGGACAGAATTTCCCTACATTTTTGTCTTAGCTGGAATAACCTTTGTGTAAGATGACTTGCATGCTGCAATTTATGGATGAATGCATAAATTTATGCTATTATGATATAAAAATACTTAAAAGAAAAGCATTTGTTTTTATTAGCTCACCTGTCACATAGTGACAAGGTGAGCTTTTGTGATCACCCTTCGTCCGTCGTATGTCGTCAGTCCGTCCGTCCGTGCGTGCGTGCGTCCGTGCGTCAACAATTTCGTGTCTGCACGATAGTGGTTTCATTTATGATTTTATTTTAACCAAACTTGCACACAACTTGTATCACCATAAGATCTCGGTTCCTTTCTTGAACTGGCCAAATCCCATTATGGGTTCCAGAGTTATGGCCCCTGAAAGGGCCAAAATTAGCTATTTTGGCCTTGTCTGCACAATAGCAGCTTTATTTATAATTTAAGATCTTGGTTCCTTTCTTGAACTCACCAGATTCCATTATGGGTTCCAGAGTTATGGTCCCTGAAAGGGCCAGAATTAGCTATTTTGACCTTGTCTGCGCAATAGCAGCTTCATTTATGATTTTATTTCAACCAGACTTGCACACAACTTGTATCACCATAAGATCTTGGTTTTTTTTAGCTCACCTGTCACATAGTGACAAGGTGAGCTTTTGTGATCACGCAGCGTCCGTCGTCCGTCGTCCGTCCGTCCGTGCGTTAGTCCGTCCGTCCGTAAACTTTTGCTTGTGACCACTCTAGAGGTCACATTTTTCGTGGGATGTTTATGAAAGTTGGTAAGAATGTTCACCTTGATGATATCTAGGTCAAGTTCGAAACTGGGTCATGTGCCATCAAAAACTAGGTCAGTAGGTCTAAAAATAGAAAAACCTTGTGACCTCTCTAGAGGCCATATATTTCATGATGTCTTCATGAAAATTGGTCAGAATGTTCACCTTGATGATATCTAGGTCAAGTTCGAAACTGGGTCAAGTGCCATCAAAAACTAGGTCAGTAGGTCTAAAAATAGAAAAATCTTGTGACCTCTCTAGAGGCCATATATTTCACAAGATCTTCATGAAAATTGGTCAGAACGTTCACCTTGATGATATCTAGGTCAAGTTCGAAACTGGGTTACGTGCCATCAAAAACTAGGTCAGTAGGTCAAATAATAGAAAAACTTTGTGACCTCTCTAAAGGCCATATTTTTCATGGGATCTGTATGAAAGTTGGTCTGAATGTTCATCTTGATTATATCTAGGTCAGGTACGAAACTGGGTCATGTGCGGTCAAAAACTAGGTCAGTAGGTCTAAAAGTTGAAAAACCTTGTGACCTCTCTAGAGGCCATATATTTCATGAGATCTTCATGAAAATTGGTCAGAGTGTTCACCTTGATGATATCTAGGTCAAGTTCGAAAGTGGGTCACATGTCTAAAAAACTAGGTCAGTAGGTCAAAAATAGAAAAACCTTGTGACCTCTCTAGAGGCCATATTTTCCATGGGATCTTTATGAAAGTTATTCTGAATGTTCATCTTGATGATATCTAGGTCAAGTTGGAAAGTGGGTCACGTGCCATCAAAAACTAGGTCGTAGGTCAAATAATATGAAAACCTTGTGACCTCTCTAAAGGCCATATTTTTCATGGGATCTGTATGAAAATTGGTCTGAATGTTCATCTTGATGATATCTAGGTCAAGTTCGAAACAGGGTCATGTGCGGTCAAAAACTAGGTCAGTAGGTCTAAAAATAGAAAAACCTTGTGACCTCTCTAGAGGCCATACTTGTGAATGGATCTTCATAAAAATTGGCCAGAATGTTCATCTTGATGATATCTAGGTCAAGTTCGAAAGTGGGGCACGTGCCATCAAAAGCTAGGTCAGTAGGTCAAATAATGAAAAAACGTTGTGACCTCTCTGGAGGCCATATTTTTCATGGAATCTGTATGAAAGTTGGTCTGAATGTTTATCTTGATGATATATAGGTCAAGTTTGAAACTGGGTCAACTGCGATCAAAAACTAGGTCAGTAGGTCTTGAAATAGAAAACCCTTGTGACCTCTCTAGAGGCCATACCCTTGAATGGATCTTCATGAAAATTGGTCAGAATGTTCACCTTGATGATATCTAGGTCAAATTTGAAACCGGGTCACATGCCTTAAAAAACTAGGTCGGTAGGTCAAATAATAAAAAAACCTTGTGACCTCTCTAGAGGCCATACTTTTTCATGGGATCTGTATGAAAATTGGTCTGAATGTTCATCTTGATGATATCTAGGTCATTTTTGAAACTGGGTCAGGTGCGGTCAAAAACTAGGTCAGTAGGTAACGTGGGTCACGTGCTATCAAAAACTTGGTCAGTAGGTCAAATTATAGGAAAACCTTGTGACCTCTCTAAAGGCCATATTTTTCATGGGATCTGTATGAAAGTTGGTCTGAATGTTTATCTTGATGATATCTAGGTCATTTTCGAAACTGGGTCACGTGCGGTCAAAAACTAGGCCAGTAGGTATAAAAATAGAAAAACCTTGTGACCTCTCTAGAGGCCATTTTTTTCATGAGATCTTCATGAAAATTAGTGAGAATGTTCACCTTGGTGATATCTAGGTAAAGTTCAAAACAGGGTCACGTACCTTCGAAAACTAGGTCAATAGGTCAAATAATGGAAAAACCTTGTGACCTCTCTAGAGACCATATTTTTCAATGGATCTTCATGAAAATTGGTCAGAATTTTTATCTTGAAAATATCTAGGTCAAGTTCAAAACTGGGTCACATGAGCTCAAAAACTAGGTCACTATGTCAAATAATAGAAAAAACGATGTCATACTCAAAACTGGGTCATGTGGGAAGAGGTGAGCGATTCAGGACCATCATGGTCCTCTTGTTTTTCAACTGGCGAGATTCCATTATGGGTTCCAGAGTTATGGCCCCTGAAAGGGCCAGAATCAGCTATTTTGACCCTTTCTGCACAATAGCAGCTTCATTTATTATTTGATTTTAACCAAACTTGCACACAACTTGTATTACCACAAGATCTTGGTTCCTTTCTTGAACTGGCCAGATTCCATCATGGATTCCAGAGTTATGGCCCCTTAAAGGTCCAATATTGGCTATTTTGGCTTTTGCAGCCATATAGAGACTTCATTTATGGTTTTATTTGATACAAACTTCGAAAATATCTTCAACAACAATAAATCTTGGATTCCATGACAAATCAGATCCAATCTTTAACCTCTATCAGATCCATCTTTAACCTCTATAAGTACAGCACCATCGGGTTGTATGCGTACCACTTGAACAGGTGTGCGTAACCAAAATATTCATCTGCTCATCCGGACATATTTCTGTTTTGTTAAGTTTCCTTTCCTTAAGTTTTGTTTTTACAAAAAGGTTATTTGTTTTATACAGTCATTTACTCTTACCCTGCATTACAGCAACAATTTCTAACCAGTTCAAATCATTACTAACCTGCAACAACATGTCCGATACTGTTAAATTTTAGACCCTAAATTTTAAACTAATCTTTCCGGTGAAAACAGTACTGTACATATTCTGAATGATAGACAAATTTGATAATAAGCTGAAGTAGGGTAATGGTTCATGTTGCTTCCAACAATTCCAGAAATAAAGTATAGAACGTATTTCAATATTGTTTGCTTACTGCAAAGAGCTACAAAAATAAATTATTTTATACTTCTTTGCTTACTGTTACCATCTTTTAAGCACCAAAGGCTCAAAGTGAGCTTTTGTGATTGTTTGGTGTCCGTCGTGTGTCCCTCCAGAGTTATTTTATATCTGATTACCTCCCCTGATTGTAATCAAAATGGATTTATATCAGTAAGTACTTATAGGACTTATTTGAAATTTCATTATTGTCATTAGTTGGACTGAGCCAATCAGGGTAGATAACTATGGACTGATTTTATGTCAAATTACCTCCCTTTATTTCAAATTAAACTAATGAAGATACTGATCTGAAATTTCATTTATGTCAACAGATTTATTTGGCAGATCCTTCTTTTGTTCACTTGCAATAATTTTGTTTTTAATTACTTCCCTTTTATGTTATTAGCTTATTTTTAGTAACTGTTATTATTGGCCATAGGGAAAAACCGAGACCACTTTTCTGTGGTACGACATGGATGGTACCTCTAATTTTTAGGTGTATTTTGACATATCTGTACCTTGTAAGATTTTTTTTTTCTTTTTGGTTAAATTTCTTCCCTTTGTTGTTCCTGTCCTTTGGACTTAGATATGTTTTCTGAGGACCTTCTTGTCCTCAAGTGCAATGATAACAGGTGAGCGATATAGGGCCATCATGGCCCTCTTCTTTTATTCGTTCTAACTTTGTAGAATATATTAATGGTATGTAAGAGAAAGAATCTTTCATTGGTTGTAGGTGCATCTTGAAATATCTGGCTCTTGAGTAAGTCATGGCTACTGGACAGAGCCTTGTTACCTCATAGACAGTTTTGGTACGCTTGAGGCAGGTGTTTTAAACCACATCTTCAGCCAGTGACAGATTCTTGTTGTCTGACGTCATCCTTCTTTTAGCAATTATTCATGTTGAGAAGTTGTCAGTAACTTGTGGAGAAAAGTCATTTTGTCCGGGGACATTGGTTTGGTTACCACCACCTCCATATAACTGAACTACTTTAAAAAAAAAACAATATTATATTTAACTCAAAATGAAACAAACAAACCAATAAAAGGGTTGTATTTCGATGGTGTTGTAAATTGAATGCTAGAATTGTTTGGATTTTCCATTTTCAGAAACATTTTGCTGATTTGGATGAAATGCATTCTGCTGAACAGTTCCTGAAAGATGAACTTAATAAGAAAGATGAGACAATAAGACAACAAGGGGACACTATCCGGGCTCAGAAAAGTGAAATAGAACGTCAGAGAAATGTTATAGAATCTAAAGGCTGTAATATATTGTAGTACAAGAAGAGCATAAAGAAATTAAGTTAAGGATGCTATTTAGGCTTAAAAAAATTCTTTGTTTCTGGTAACATGCTCAAAAAAATTAGGCTAGGTAGGTCGGAAATGTTTTTGTTTGGAATTCTTTTTTATTATGTGAGACTTTTCAAAAATTATTTTTGTGTCAAAAAATGAATAAAAATAAGGGCGTTATGCCTTTAGAGTATCAGTAAGTTGATTTCTTACATCACTGACCATGTTTAAAGCATAAAAAGTGCAGTTTTGCAACTTTTTGTTAAATAGTTTAAAAAAATATTCTCCTAGGCCTTTAACATTTAGGGTTGGACCAAAAATTTAGGGTAGGTCGGGATACTGAAAACAAACACCTTTTTTTTTTAGCTCACCTGAGCACAAAGTGCTCAAAGGTGAGCTTTTGTGATGGCCCTGTTGTTGTCCGTCCGTCAGTCGTCCGTCCGTCTTCTGTCGTCAACAATTCAACAGTAAACACTCTAGAGGTCACAATTTTGGCCCAATCTTAATGAAACTTGGTCAGAATGTTACCGTCAATGAAATCTTGGATAAGATTAATATTGGTTTATCTGGGGTCAAAAACTAGATCACCAGGTCATATCAAAGGAAAAGCTTGTTAACATTCTAGAGGACACAATTTTAGCCCAAACTTAATGAAAATTGGTCAGAATGTTACCCTCAATAAAGTCTTGGATGAGTTTGTTACTGCGTTATCTGGGGACAAAAACTAGGTCAGCAGGTCAAATCAAATGGAAAGCTTGTTAACACTGTAGAGGCCACATTTATAACCGTATCTTCATGAAACTTGGTCAGAATGTTAATCTTGATGATCTCAAGGTCCAGTTTGAATCTGGGTAATGTAGGATCAAAAGCTAGGTCACCAGGACAAATCAAAGGAAAAGCTAGTTTACACTGTAGAGGCCACATTTTTGATTATATCTTAATGAAACT
This sequence comes from Mercenaria mercenaria, assembly GCF_021730395.1. NCBI lineage: Eukaryota > Metazoa > Mollusca > Bivalvia > Venerida > Veneridae > Mercenaria > Mercenaria mercenaria. The sequence continues at coordinate 43,852,400 of NC_069376.1, read as the reverse complement.
TGGTCAGAATGTTAATCTTGATGATCTATAGGTCAAGTTCAAATGTGGGTCAGGTGGGGTCAAAAACTGGGTCATTAGGTCAAATCAAAGGAAAAGCTTGTTACCACTCTAGAGGCCACATTTCTGACTGTATCTTCACGAAACTTAGTCAGAATGTTAATCTTGATGATCTTTAGGTCAAGTTTGAATCTGAGTTATGTCTGGTCAAAAACTAGGTCACTGGGTCAAATCAAAGGAAAAGCTAGTTAACACTTTGGAGGCCACATTTATGACCACATCTTAATGAACTTGGTCAGAATGTTAATCTTGATGATCTTTAGGTCAATAGGTCAGGTGAGCTATACAGGGCCTTCATGGCCCTCTTATTTTCAATAAAATGATGAGTTCTTATCATTACTTGATGGTCGTTGGCGTCGGCATTGCTTTTTGCAAGAATTATGGCCCCTTTTGGACTTAGATAATCAGATTTCTTGGTTAAGCTTTGTGTTTAGGTCAGCTCTTCTCCTAAACTATCCAAGCTATTGTTTTAAAAACTTGTAACACTTGTTCACCATCAAAAGCTGACTCTGTACAGCCAGAAACATAACTCCATCCTGCTTTTTGCAAGAATCATGGTTCCTTTTGGACTTACATAATATCAGATTTCTTCGTTAAGTTTTGCATTTTAGGTCAACTTTTCTTCATAACTGTCAAAGCTATTGCTTTAGAACTTGGAGTAGTTTTTTGCCTTTAAAAGCTGACTCTGCACAGCAAGTACCGTAACTCTACAATTGCTTTTTGCAAGAATTTTGGCCCCTTTTTGACTTAGAAAATCATGGGTATGACAATATTTCTATTATACAGGGACTAAAAAAAAACAGATGAGCATCTGCACCCGCAATGCGGTGCTCTTGTTATGCCTTATGTTGAATATATTCCACGTTTTTGAAATATGAAGATAAATATATGCAATTTTTTGGACTTTGGAATATTACAACAACATCAGGCCCCGTGTTCACAAAACATTTTCAGTCTCAGCTGAGTCTGATAATGAAACTTTATTAGTCATTTTTGTCTAAATAGCATGTTTAAAACTAAATTGTAAGTTAATAACTATTTTTGTATGGCTATTCAGTATTGATAGTCAGTCTCAGATGGAATTTAACCTTGAAGTTTTAGAAAAATTGAGATTAAAATTTCAAACTCACTCAGCTGAGACCGAAAAATGTTTCTTGAACACGGGGCCAGAACATTGTGTACTAAACCCCAACTGAAAGGGAACTTTGTATACATCATCAACATTAATGGACATTACCACATTTGTGGGAGTTTATTTTTTAATTTTTTTAGTATTGGCCATTGTTTTTGGACTTCAGAATGTTACACCTAAATCAGAATGTTGTGTACACAAATCTGTCTGATTGTTATTTTTTGGAGTAATGGCCCTGTTATGGACTTTATTTATTTTTCTGTTAAGATTTTTAGGGGTATGTGTCAGACAATGTGTCCGTCTGTTTGACCTATTTTTCTGTTGTTGTCACAATCATTTGATTTGAACCAATTATATGCTCAGTTTTTAAAACTCATTTTAATGTCTTTTGACATGAGGGTTGTTTTTAAATTCAAATACATGCTTTAAAAAAAGTTGATGTACCATGTTCAGTTGATATAGAAATGTGACACATCAAATACAATTAAAGGATTTTACAGGAATCAGTCAGTTGAAGCAGGGATTTAAATGCATTCAAAGGATTGCTAAGGCTTTACGGGTAGTAGATACTTGTTGAGGATATTTAAAGCAAGTAACCCAAACACGATAGTTTATCAATTTTTTAGCTCGTACATTGGAAGAATAGGTAGGCTTATTGGACATGCCCATGTGTCGGCGTCTGCATCCCCGTCAGCGTCCTGATATGGTTAAGTTTTTGTATGTGAGCTTATATCTCAGTAACCACTAAGTCTTATGGGATTGGATTGAATGATCTGTCACTCAATGAACAGGTTTCATAACTTAACTTTGCATTTTTACAAAACTATGCCCCTTTTTAGCTCACCTGAGCACGAAATGCTCAAGGTGAGTTATTGTGACCGGTCATTGTCCAGAGTGCGTATCCGTCAATCCATATTTGCCTTTTTAACACTAGAGGTCACAGTTGTGACACAGTCTTTATGAAACTTGGTCAGAATGTTTTTCTTGATGATCTCTAGGTCAAGTTTGAAACTGAGTCATGTGTAATCAAAAACTAAGTCTTTAGGCCAGATCAAAAAAACTAGGTCACCCGCTAAAATCAAAGGAAAAGCTTGTAAACACTCTAGAGGTCACATTTATGATCCTATCTTCATGAAACTTGGTCCGAAGGTTTATCAAGATGATCTCTAGGCAAAGGTCGAAACTGGGTCTTGTGGGGTCAAAAACTATGTCACCTGCTCAAATCAAAGGAAAAGTTTGTTTACACTGTAGAGGCCACATTTCTGACCCTATCTTCATCAAACTTGGTCAGATTGTTTATCTTGATGATTCCAAGGCCAAGACTGAATCTGGATCATGTTGAGTCAAAAACTAGGCCACCCACTCAAATCATAGGATTGCTTGTTAAAATTCTAGAAGCCACATTTATGACCCTATCGTCATGAAAGTTGATCAGAATATTTATCTTGATGATCCCTAGGTCAAGTTCGAATCTGGGTGATGTTGGGTCAAAAACTAGGTCACATGCTCAAATCATAGGAAAAGCTTGTTAACACTGTAGAGGCCACATTTATGATCCTATCTTCGTGAAACGTAGTCAGAGTGTTTATCTTGATGATCTCTACGCCATGTTCGAATCTTGGTCAAATGGGGTCAAAAACTAGGTCACACAGTCAAATCAAAGGAAAAGCCTGTTAACACTTTAGAGGCTGTAGGCCTAATTACTCAGGTGAGCGATCCAGGGTCATCATGACCCTCTTGTTTGACTTATTAATTTAATTGACAAGGCTGTTGAATAGTTGAGCATTGCTATCCTCTTGTTTAAAGAATTTCTGCAACTTGATGTTTGCAATGTGCAGCCTAACTGGAAATCCAGTTATTTTTGTTTAATCCAAAATCTTTTTCAGAAATTATAGGCAATTCATTTACCAATAAAAACAACAAAGTTTCAACAAAATTTGACCTAACTACATATTGATGATACCACATACATGTTTAGACATAAAGGTAAATATATGAAAAGTTCATTTTTAGTGGTTCATGTACGGGTTAGTCGCATTAAAGAATCCATATGGTTAGAATTTAAATTGTAGCACTGATTCTTCAAATGTTACTTAGAAAAATGGATGTAACTTATATGTGTATTTCAAAATGGGATGAAAACATTTCTTTGATACATATTACCTGATTTGCATACAGTGCTTGTGTTGTCTTAAGAATAGAATCTTTATAATACTGATATCATTTTGGTGGGAGTTACATTACTACATTATAACACCTGTCACTTTATAGTTTTCACAACTTTTGTGCCTTTCTGAGAAAATAAAGACTTAGTATTTATGTATAGAGTTCTCATGTTCTTAGGAATATGTCATAGGTTAAGGTTTTTGTTTAGGTCCATTTTTCTTGAAAACTATATGAGCTCTAACTTTGTACACTTGTTTTGGATCATTATGTGTGAAAGTAGACCAGGCATCATAAGCTGCTCTTACATGTTGCACTCATATGCGTAGCTTTTGTTCTACAAGACAGCCCAACCTGTTATCATATTAAGAAATATTGTTTGTAAGGATTTTAATGTGTTTATATTGTATGTTTGGCCTGCTGCATTATGGTATTGATCTTGACCTTTGACATACATGCATGTGATATTACTTCATTTAGATCTGTACCAATATATTGTTTGACATTTTAGTTGAAAATGTTTGAAATAAAATCAAAGTGCCATAATCTGTTTATTGCGTCATAATTAAAATATGCATCCTTCATCATGACCTTATTTATTGGCATTTTTAGCTCACCAGAGCACGAAGTGCTCAAGGTGAGCTATTGTGACCGTCATTGTCCGTCGTCGTGCTGTGTGCATCGTCCGTAGTCCGTCAGCGTTTGCATTGTTAACACTCTAGAGGCCACATATGTGACCCAATCTTTATGAAACTTGGTCAGAATGTTTGTCTTGATGATCTTTAGGTCAGTTTCGAAACTGGGTCATGTGGGGTCAAAAACTAGGTCACTAGGCCAAATCAAAGGAAAATCTTGTTAACACTCTTGAGTCCACAGTTAAAAGTTTGAAACTCATGAGAATTGGTCAGAATGTTTGTCTTGATGATTTCTAGGTCAAGTTTGAATCTAGGTCATGTGGGGTCAAAATCTAGGTCACTCTGTCAAAAAAAAGGAAATGCTTGTTAACACTTAAAAGGCTACATTTATGATCCTATCTTCGTGAAACTTGGTCAGAATGTTTGTCTTAATGATCTCTAGGTCAAATTGGAAACTGGGTCATGTGGGCTAAAAAGCTAGGTCACTAGGCGAGTTCAAAGGAAAATCTTGTTAACACTTGAGTCCACAGTTAAAGTTTGAAACTCATGAGAATTGGTCTGAATGTTTGTCTTGATGACCTCTAGGTCAAGTTCAAATCTGGGTCATGTGGGGTCAATAACTAGGTCACCCAGTCAAGTCAAAGGAAAAGCTTATTAACACTCTAGAGGTCACTTTTATGATCCTATCTTCATGAGACTTGGTCAGAATGTTTGTCTTGATGATTTCTAGGTCAAGTTTGAAACTGGGTCATGTGGTTTCAAAAACTAGGTCACTAGGCCAGATCAAAGGAAAATCTTGTTAACACTCTAACTCATGAGAATTGGTCAGAAAGTTTGTCTTGATGACCTCTAGGTCAAGTTAGTACCTGGGTCATGTTGGTTCAAAAACTAGGTCACTCGGTCAAATCAAAGGGGAAGCTTGTTAATATTCTAGAGGCGACATTTATGACCATATCTTCATAAATCCTGCTCAGAATGTTTGTCTTGATGATCTTTGTCAGATTTGAAACTGGGTTATGTAGGGTCAAAAACTAGGTCACCCAGTCAAATCAAAGGAAAAGCTTTTTAACACTCTAAGAGGCCACATTTATGACCCTATATTCATGAAGCTTGGTCAGAATGTTTGTCTTGATGATTTCTAGGTCAAGTTCGAAACTGGGTCATGTGGGGTCAAAAACTAGGTCACTAGGTTAGATATAAGGAAAATCTTGTTAACACTCTAGAAACCACATTTTAAGTTTGAAACTCATGATAATTGGTCAGAATGTTTGTGGGGTCAAAAACTAGGTCACTAGGCCAGATCAAAGGAAAATCTTGTTAATACTCTAGACTCCACAGTTTAAGTTTAAAACTCATGATAATTAATCAGAATGTTTGTCTTGATGACCTCTAGGTCATTTTCGAATCTGGGTCAAGTGGAGTCAAAAAATAGGTCACCTGGTCATATCAAATGAAAAGCTTGTTAACACACTAGAGGCCACATTTATGATCCTATCTTCGTGAGACTTGGTCAGAATGTTTGTCCTGATGATTTCTAGGTCAAGTTTTAAACTGGTTCATGTGGGGTCAAAAACTAGGTCACTAGGTTAGATACAAGGAAAATCTTGTTAACACTCTAGAAACCACATTTTAAGTTTGAAACTCATGATAATTGGTCGGAATGTTTGTCTTTATGATCTCTAGGTCAAGTTTGAAACTGGGTCATGGGTAAAAAACTAGGTCAGTAGGCCAGATCAACTCTGGTGAGTGATATAGGGCCATCATGACCCTCTTGTTCCATGTACTTCTCATATAACTACTGCACATTTTAGAAATGAAATCTTTTTGTTTTTGGCGTTCATGTATTCTGACGTTCATTTCGCATGAACATCGAAAAAAACTTTCATTTCTTATGTTTGCATTATATTTCCCTTCCATTTATAAACAAGATTATAAATTACACACATTTTGTTGCATTTAACATTAAAATCAGTTTCCCGACACAGAACAACTGGACGTCGTCAAAACAGCGGCGTGTTATCACTAAGCAGCTTTGACATAACTTTGGTGCTTTTTCTTTTTGTTGTCCGTACAAAATAAACGTGATTATTTTCAATGGAAAAAAATAGGACAAATGTAAATATTATAACATACACTGTGGTACTGTACCTGCCTAGATATAGAAATAGTGTAATAGTAACAGAAAAAATAATGTGTCCAAACTGAAATGAATAGGAGTATATATCGACACCACAACTTCAGGTAAATATGATGCTTAAATTTTAAGTGAATTCATAAAAGCATTATTAAAGCATACGGTTTCTGGCTTTGCAAGGTGAAAGAAGGCACCAATTACTCTAATGGACATTAACTCGAGCACGGACTGGCACTTAGTTAGAACCACCAATCTTCCATGAGCCAGCTGAACGGCTTCCTCATATGAAAGAATTCTACACCCCAAGCGATGTTCCGAGCCTACACAGGTGAACGACAAGAGATTCAAAGTCAACAGCCTTAACCACTATGCCAACGATGTTCCGAGCATACACAGGTGAACGACAAGTGATTCAAAGTCAACAGCCTTAACCACTATGCCAACGATGTTCCGAGCCTACACAGGTGAACGACAAGTGATTCAAAGTCAACAGCCTTAACCACTCTGCCAGCGATGTTCCGAGCCTACACAGGTGAACGACAAGTGATTCAAAGTCAACAGCCTTAACCACTCTGCCAGCGATGTTCCGAGCCTACACAGGTGAACGACAAGTGATTCAAAGTCAACAGCCTTAACCACTCTGCCAGCGATGTTCCGCGCCAACGCAGGTGAACGACAAGTGATTCAAAGTCAACAGCCTTAACCACTCTGCCAGCGATGTTCCGCGCCTACGCAGGTGAACGACAAGTGATTCAAAGTCAACAGCCTTAACCACTCTGCCAGCGATGTTCCGAGCCTACGCAGGTGAACGACAAGTGATTCAAAGTCAACAGCCTTAACCACTCTGCCAGCGATGTTCCGAGCCTACGCAGGTGAACGACAAGTGATTCAAAGTCAACAGCCTTAACCACTCTGCCAACGATGTTCGAGCCTACGCAGGTGAACGACAAGTGATCCAAAGTCAACAGCCTTAACCACTCTGCCAGCGATGTTCCGAGCCTACGCAGGTGAACGACAAGTGATCCAAAGTCAACAGCCTTAACCACTCTGCCAGCGATGTTCCGAGCCAACGCAGGTGAACGACAAGTGATGCAAAGTCAACAGCCTTAACCACTCTGCCAGCGATGTTCCGAGCCTACGCAGGTGAACGACAAGTGATGCAAAGTCAACAGCCTTAACCACTCTGCCAGCGATGTTCCGAGCCTACGCAGGTGAACGACAAGTGATGCAAAGTCAACAGCCTTAACCACTCTGCCAGCGATGTTCCGAGCCTACGCAGGTGAACGACAAGTGATGCAAAGTCAACAGCCTTAACCACTCTGCCAGCGATGTTCCGAGCCTACGCAGGTGAACGACAAGTGATGCAAAGTCAACAGCCTTAACCACTCTGCCAGCGATGTTCCGAGCCTACGCAGGTGAACGACAAGTGATGCAAAGTCAACAGCCTTAACCACTCTGCCAGCGATGTTCCGAGCCAACGCAGGTGAACGACAAGTGATGCAAAGTCAACAGCCTTAACCACTCTGCCAGCGATGTTCCGAGCCTACGCAGGTGAACGACAAGTGATCCAAAGTCAACAGCCTTAACCACTCTGCCAGCGATGTTCCGAGCCTACGCAGGTGAACGACAAGTGATCCAAAGTCAACAGCCTTAACCACTCTGCCAGCGATGTTCCGAGCCTACCCAGGTGAACGACAAGTGATTCAAAGTCAACAGCCTTAACCACTCTGCCAGCGATGTTCCGAGCCAACGCAGGTGAACGACAAGTGATCCAAAGTCAACAGCCTTAACCACTCTGCCAGCGATGTTCCGAGCCAACGCAGGTGAACGACAAGTGATCCAAAGTCAACAGCCTTAACCACTCTGCCAGCGATGTTCCGAGCCTACGCAGGTGAACGACAAGTGATTCAAAGTCAACAGCCTTAACCACTCTGCCAAGGAAGTTCCGAGCCAACGCAGGTGAACGACAAGTGATTCAAAGTCAACAGCCTTAACCACTCTGCCAGCGATGTTCCGAGCCAACGCAGGTGAACGACAAGTGATTCAAAGTCAACAGCCTTAACCACTCTGCCAGCGATGTTCCGAGCCTACGCAGGTGAACGACAAGTGATTCGAAGTCAACAGCCTTAACCACTCTGCCAGCGACGTTCCGAGCCTACGCAGGTGAACGACAAGTGATGCAAAATCAACAGCCTTAACCACTCTGCCAGCGACGTTCCGAGCCTACGCAGAACGACAAGTGATTCAAAGTCAACAGCCTTAACCACTCTGCCAGCGACGTTCCGAGCCTACGCAGGTGAACGACAAGTGATTCAAAGTCAACAGCCTTAACCACTCTGCCAGCGACGTTCCGAGCCTACGCAGGTGAACGACAAGTGATTCAAAGTCAACAGCCTTAACCACTCTGCCAGCGACGTTCCGAGCCTACGCAGGTGAACGACAAGTGATTCAAAGTCAACAGCCTTAACCACTCTGCCAGGGAAGTACTTGATCAAATTTAAATTAGGGTAGCAAGAATTATGCTTAATAAACCGCTCGAAACAAATACTGGTGGCATGATCAAAGAACTTTGCTGGCTAAAATTATCCTACAATTGTAATCATCATACTGGTCAAATGGTGTATAAATCTTTAAAAAAATCTTGTATCAATATAATATCATTAATATTTTAAAACATTATATCCAGCAAAGAAATATTCTGCATTCAGTCTGCTTTGCGATATGATATTGTAACACAAAAATACTGCACAAACTATGTAAAAAGATCGTTTTGCTATACAAGTGCAAAAGTACGGTATTCCATTCCTGCTGTCAATCTGTGATTTACATTCAAGTCTTTCGAGAAAACGAGAGTCCTGAGGACATAAATTATTAGCATCTCTCTTTCTCTTGTTAATCATTTTCTGTGATTGTTAACAAGGTTACAATTACTTTGTCTTTTTATGTTTGTTTACAGAAGTATTTGTTTTGTTTTTTAACAAAATTTGAATGGAGTGTTTTCAAATGACTATGTTTGTCATAGAGAGAATGAGAAAGAAGTGTGTTGAATCTATTCCGCTTTCATGTCAATCTGAAGCGAAACCTGTGTAAAATGGTTTTGACTTTTTTTAAATATTTTCTTACGAATGCTGCTGTTTAACTCTAGTCAATTTAAGCATTTAAGGTATCCGATCCACAAATAAACAAATTCTATATAACAGTGCTATCAAAATATATCAAATATTGATGCCTGATAAGTTCATATAATTTTAGTATCGTCTGAAAGTGTATTGTCTTCTAAAAAAGAAAATATAAATTACATTACAAAAATACGTCATAGAATTTTTATTTTTTTGACAATCTTCAATGATACTTCAACAAAACTCCAGTTATTACAGTGTAAAATTTATCATTTTTCAGTAAAAAAACAGGACTGTAATGATTCTTGCATATTATTTTCATTTTATTTACTAATTCTGGTACAGCATACGCAACTGATACAAAAAAAAAAAAAAAACAACATGGGGTCACCAGGCATCGAAATTTACCTATTTGTGGATCGGATACCTTATAAAAGCTACATTCCGTCGGTGTGACATGAAACACAATCAAAACGAAAAACATCCTAGATAATCTGGCCAACTGAATTCGGATACCATGCAGCCTCACAATGCAACCCTACCATTGGTCAGTTTCCAAATTGATCTCAGAAACAAAGAGTCGGGTGACTGAATTTTTAAGAGCGGCCCTCAAACTCGGGTTCTACGGCCTGAAACCCAAAAGTGTTATATAGTGGTCCAGTGAATCAAATTTCTACTGACTTCATCCAATTAACCATGAGCATATTTAAAATCATCGCTATTTGGAAAAATAACATTTATGTTTACAGACATCGACACTCAATGATTTTAAAGGACCAGAAAAATATAACAACACTATGTCAAAGTACGGAGAGGCTTATCAGCCTCCATGTATCACTTTAAGGCTGCAAGTCTCAAAAAAAATGTTTGAAGTTTTTAAAAAATAAAACCTTATATTGTACTAATAGTTACGAAACAATTTACTCTAACCGAATAAGGTACATCAAGTAAGTTATCAACTTGCACAGTTTTGTCAAGGTGTCCCTTGACCGAGTCCAGGGCTAGACTTTGCACCTAGAAGCTTGGTAACCGAATAACAATTTCTTCGACAACAAATTGTACATAGACTCGGAAATAAATTGAGATGCATCAAAACGAAGACGGGCAACAGTTCTTCGAGTGAGTGAGTGAGTTGGATTTTACGCCGAATCGACACAAAAATGCCATATATCGCCGAGAAGTTGTATCGAAAAAAAGTATAAAATACATTTACTTCATAGCTCTTTATTAAAACGTAAAATGTAAAGCATATCTAAAACATTTATGCAAAAACGTACATGTATATGAAACGTGTTAGAAATATTAGTTGCCAACAAAATAATATTGCAAAAGATGTTAATTAAAATATATATGATGTTCAGAGTTTGTGATAAATGCCTAACTACTTTAAAAGGATAAGTTATTGTCGACTGAAATCTTCCTAAGATTGAACGTCATAATATGTATTGTGCTGTGGAGCGAAGTCCACGCAGTCTTAATAGTAAGCGGTGTTTGATATGGTACACCTTCAGGTGATCTTTGTTCAGAGGATAAGAATGAGTCAAACGGGTCTGACTTACTCGACTACGAGCAAGAGACCAACTTTCTCCCTACGAACAGATCTGTTTCCTTTGTGCCATTAACTTAAAGTAGGATTCATATCATGAAGTTTATTGAACGAAGTATTATCCCATGACCAGTGTCATTAAGATAAAATCTATTTATTTGTATCTGGTTTAAAATCAGTATATGTTCGTTTCAATTCAGACTGTCACGGGTAATGAAAGAGATTTCTTTGGTGTAGTATCAGCATCCTTGTTTGCATAATTACCAGTGTGGCTTGGAATGTAGCAAAAAAGATGGACTTTTTGAAAGACAATGCATTAACCTCGAGAAGGATATTTCGAATGAAAGGGCTATGACTTGACTGTAAAACAGAAGTGAGTTGGAAAAGATAAACTTTTCATATAAAACTTGGGACTGAATTAATAGCTTTAATTGCTTCAACTGAAAATATTGATGCTTTATTTGGCAAATGGTGGTGGCTGATGACAGCACAGACAACCTTAAAATCATGTTTCGAACCGTCTGTGTAAAGTAGAAAACGATCCATATAAGTTGACTTTATTCCATTTTATTTGGATTTGAATATTTCAGGATTTCTTTCAGACTTTTTGAAGGCAGTTTTCATATAAAAAGAACTATAGGGGAAGGAAGCTAGGGTCCATGGTGGTGTATCTGGAGTTAAATTTTCTTTTATATCATCGAATTTAAAGTCAGTTTCATTCCTAAAGGATTTTATGCGAAGTCCAAACGGTTTACTTTGTTTTTTCTTCCTCATGAATCAAAGTAATCATGTTTAAAAATAATTTTATAAGCCGTACTGAATTTGTTTGTAACCACCCTCAATGCTTATTGCAATGACAGTATTTCTCGGCTTGTGTAAAGAAAGGGTTCGTTTGCTCCGACATACAAGCTTTCAACATGAACCAAGAGCAATACGAAGATCTTGATTACGGACAGTACAGTTTGATTTTAACGTTTGAGAGTTCACTGCCGATTAGGGGAAATCAGCACGATCTACTTTGCCTCATTGCAGTAAAAACTGCTATTGTACTGAATAACGTTATCTAACTAACGGACCGTTCCATTATCATAAATACAAAACATTGCTGATCTCAAAAAGAACTAATATAACATTTGTAAATTAGATATATTTTCTTGCTGAACTATAAACAGCACAACCCTTGACAAACGCTCCCCAGTCAGTATTTGAAATACCTTTAAAAAAATCAATGTCTTCAAACATTTGGCTTCGAGACATTTTTATATGTGGTGTAAAAGAATTTCTTACCACAGATAACAGAATTTTTTATTACAGATAACACCAGGTAAAAAATATACATGAACATTAGAAAAAATATACATGAACATTAGGTTACTACGATGCGTAATATTTTGTAAAACAATGAACGTCTATTAAAACGTTAAAATCATATGAAACAGATCAAATTCAATTGATTGTTAATTCGTAAGAGCACACATTGAAGTCTCTTTTTTTTGTCGACCGACCTTCAGCTGGTCAAGACATGACGCAAAGCATAATTTGTTGATGTTAAATTTTCGTATGTCGTTAATGTTCGGTAGATTTTGAAAATGTTTTAAGTTTATAGAACTCGACACACTCCGCACTCCAGAATCAATTCAAACTTAGCTATTTCAAATAGTACCTTTGAATTTTACTTTTTTCATTAAATTTCCCGAAGGTAACCAAAGCTACAACGATAATATCACAGACTGAAGCACTTCTGCTGGGAACCATTTATGACTTCTTGTCATGTTGTCAAAATCTCTGGCAACATTTTAATTATACACTGTAATTAAGAAACAACACATATTTTAGATGGCTTCGCTTCGTCCTTTTTCCTGCGACAGGAGCTCTGAAAAAAAAACGAAACATGTCACTGACAGCATAATATACATTTATGATAACTGTATATTGAAGGGTCGTGGTATATAAAACCTATAAGAAGATCATTCGGAAGCACAGAACACAACCGAACAAAATAAAATGCCAGAGTCGATGTAACTGAGTCTGTCCATGAGAGATGCCTTACGTCCGCATGTCCGCATCCTTGCATCGGATAAAGAGGACGCGTTAAGTGTCTGGTCTTCTCCATGATAATAAAGGATCGGAAAAAAGAGCTACCCCGAGTTCAAGTAAGGCGTGAATTCTTATGACCACCACACAGTATAAAAGCCAGATTGTCACACAAAGGTGATTTTTTTTCCATTCAAGAAAAGCATATGATTCATTAACTGGTATTACTTTAATGTGTATAAATCTGAAGCTTTCACTATGTAGAAAATAGCTTGTGACAAAGTGATAAGTTTGACCGCATGTTACGGGGCCCCATCTCTCTTAGACAACGTAAGAGAGCATACATTAGGAAACACAGAGTTTATAATTCCTTAGAAACATATTTATGTGAAACTTTAGGATCGTTTAACCTTAGTTCATGTAAAGACATAGCTTATTTTCAATTTCACCTGGACGCTGGTTTCACTGGCCTTTTCCTGTTCATTTGCGTCGCCTTCTTTATCATTATCATCGTCATCTTCTTCGTTATCGTCTAAAGCCTTTTTATGGAGAAGTTTTAACATTACTGTGTTTAATGCATCTTGTTTATCTTCTAACTCTTTCTTCTGTTGTTTTACAATCTCCTCAAATAACTTAAGTTCTCTTTCAAAATATTTTTTCATGTCATCTCGTTGGCTTTCCTACAATTTTATAAAATCAAAATCAAACTCTATCTATATTAGGCCTAGGCAGAAATATAAAGAAAACAATTTAGCTCAGCAACTCTTCCAAATGACGTAAACACGATTATAGAAAGTACGTGTTTTTCTATTACCAAGATAGGGGTACCGAATGTCCATATGTTTAAGAAATAATAAGTTCCCAAACGTGGTTTATCGTAGAATAACCCGAGTTTTGAGTTCTTATGCGTAAGAATATATCACGAAGGTCGTAGGCCTGAGTGATATATTGTTTCGCATAAGAACGATAAACACGGGTTATTCTATATTAACACTGTTAGAAAAAAATGGTAACTACTTTTTACAACCGCGCTACGCACCTTGATCGGATGACGTCATTGCACGCGAGTGGTTTATTGCAGAATAACCCGAGATAGATTTTGCTCTACATGTATGTAGGTTAATTATTTGCTGGTGTGTTAAAATAAATGTTAAATTTGATAAGTGTGTTGTTTATCTATTAAGGTATTAGATCCACAATAGTGTACCTCCTTTTGAAGAGTAGGGGAAAACGGTTGTCAACCAAAATACTTTTATAAAATATCAAAGAAGGTGAAAGATCTATATTTGCAAAATAAGTCACAATATAAATTATGGTGTTCGTAAACCTTAAACCTGTTATTTTTAGCGCTGCTGCTTTAATAGGTTCTAATACGTTTTAAAGAAGCTAAAGCATTATGTTACTTTAAATAGGCTAATGATACCCGTAGTATACGAATAATGAAGGGTGTGGACAACAACCTTAAATTGCTGTTAAAAATAATATTATCAGTGGGAAATAATTATCCAACTATGCTGTCTTGCTGGAGTATTATTTTTGTTTTGTTGGTCCTAGTGAAAGGCTATAATACATACACCAGCTGTACTATGCCCTAGTTAATTCGTTTGTTCCCTGGCAGTGTCATCTATCTTTAAGCCTCCGCTAGGACCCATTCTATGGTCTATTGTGTTTTCAAATTCTTTCATCTTTATGTTTAGGAATTGTTCAGTATATTTTTGTAAGCTGTCTTCTATCCTTTTCTTCTCAGCCTGTAACTTTTCCATTTCGCTTTTAAATCCATTTCTAAGTTTGTCTTGTTCACTGTGATATCTCTGGAATAAATTGAGTTTTGAATCACCTATTACGTACTAATTGCTGTTGCGTAGTAATTGATGTTGCTAATCACTCAAAAGATAGGAACACGAAGTTCATAATTTTACATTGTAGACGTTTTTTATTTATAAGAAAATATACTCCTATATTTCGAAGGGGATATGTTTTTTTCTGTTGTAAATGCTTCAGTTGATTGCCGATTCTTGTAAAATATTCAGACTCAGCGTTACACAAAATGCACGCAAACTGTAAAACATAGAACAGGAAGAATGTCAGGTAAAAACCTTCTGCGAAAATAATTTTAAAATGAACGAGCGTGATATCCTTTTTCAAGTGTTAAAGAAAACAAAACAGTTAAACACATTCAGTTAAAACTCTAGTTTGGATTAGCTGCCCAAAGACTGCTGCACAGTCAACTATTAGTTAACACCGGGAACCAAACATGCTGTTAAAACTAGCACAAGACAGAAAACAAATTTTGAAAAAGTAAATGTTATTAAGCCATACAAGATTACAATAGTACCCGTAGGCTATAACCTTTATACAGCTTTGAGTGTTTGATCTACAATTCTAACAAAACACCAATTGTGTGTGAAACGAATACTTAGTCTGTTGTGTTCGCTGTTATAACCAACTTTTGGGAAGTGCAGTTAAACTTGTCCTAGCAGTCAGTTGTATGAAGCAGCCACATGCCTTTAGCAATCAGACACCAACTTTTCAACTTTTACATAATTATTGTTCGTATATCAACATGGCTAAAGAAGCTACCTGCCTTAAGCCGTCACATTGTGTCTCTCCCTTGGCCGTTTGCTTAATACAAGTCTGACTGTATATAAATCAGTTATGCTTTCTTACCCTTCGTAATATTTCCTCTATTTCGTATCCTTTGGCCTCACGTACGTTACCATCACGGAAAGTGTATATTTCTCGATTTGCATTTCTGTACATGTTCCTTTGCCACGACTTCCTGGTGCCTTTAACACTTATCTCAAGAAATTCTGTGTTTCCTAGTACAAGTGTTCTTGTCTTAGTAAAACATCTTAAGATCAGTATTAGGCTACTTTTATATTTCAGTAAGTTGAAAATAACATTCTAAAAACTAAGCCATTAATAAAGTCAAAGCTGAGATAAAATCTCACATTTTGACAATACAATTAACCCTGTCTTAACTGAAGATTGGAATTTGTTGGATGAAGAAGGTTAATAATAAACCGCGTTATCCTTAAAATGATCTCTAACTGGTAATACCGAAGTCTATATTTATACTTTTCATATAACATGCATAAAACATGTATTTAGAGATAATTATAGTTTTCTAAAAATGTCGGACTGAGGCGAATGTCGTTTTCGGCAAGTGTTCTTTGAAAACAAATATACTGCTGACATAACATCTTGGAAATCGGATATACTTTCGAAACAATGTGTTATTTGTCGCCTAGTTTATCACGTTTAAGTGTTCAGATGCGCAGGAACTGAACCACGCGGGCGTTAGCCATGTGACTAAATATCCGTGATTGTTTTCATTCTTACATGTTCATAGAAAGATTTCGATAAAAATTAGAATGACTGTGACTCAATGCAGACTTGGAGCGCCGGTATAAATTACAGACTCTGGTACATACCGGATTAACTAAATTTGACCGAAAATATCTTAAATGCATATACTTTGCAACCATGGTGATACTAACCCTAACCTTTAGTCAGTATTTTATGCACATTGTACACTAAATGCATGTGGACATGCAAAAATATGCATATTTTTGCCGTGCGCTACAATTGATAATCACTTTCGGGCATGCGCCGCAGAAGACAGCTCCAAGTCTGCAATGAGTTACATCGAATTGCAATAGGCCTAATTTAGACAATTTGACGTCATAAATGACGTCATAATACCTTCTTACCGGTCAGCGCGTCAACCGCTTGATCTTCTTTGTTTAAAAGGTTATCATAAAACTTTATTCACAAAAAAATGCGATTAGATCTAGATCTAACTTATTTCTCTCTTAATTCATAAGGAGACTTTGGTTTTTTTTATAGAAAAAGGCTATGGTAAAATACCAAAGAAGAAATTCTTGAAAAATAATGGCGGGACAAATATAGATCTAATATAGAATTTCTTTTCCTAGATCTAATAACGAAATTCGCTTATTTATATATATATATCCTATTACTGCCACACAGTGTTTTTTGTGTTTTTGGCTTTTTGAAAAAAAAGGAGTGAGGTCATAAACCAAATTGAATATAGATCTATAGAATCTACGCTTAGATCTATTGAATTATTGAATAGCTTGACGGTACCGGTTAGCAGTCAACACTATTGCCTGAGGTCCTAGATCTAGATAAACTTACGAATTGCTTGCCGGTCCTTAGTCAAAACAATTGAAATATGAGAATCGTAAAGATCTTTTATCATAATCATTTCTTCAAGTTTTGATCTTAGCCCAACAAAATTTTAGTAGATCTATGTTATCAATGACATAGATCTACTTTTTCTATGTGTAGAAATCTATACTTAATGAAAAAAAAATGTACTTCCTTCTCATTTTCAAACAGACTAGAAAATATTCATATTCTACCTTGAGGTTTGCCGTCAGAATCGAAGAAAGGCACAAACTGCATTCTGTAATCTTTGCCTGGTATTTTTGGGTGAACTTCCTTGATAGCTGCGATGGTTTCTGAACGCAGTCGATCCTTTTCAGCTGATCCGTAGCTATATCCAGACAAGTTATCTAAAATAATTTAAATGAGAGAATACTACTTGATATACCTCAGTTGAAAACTTAATGGGATCGATTTCAGAGTTAAATTTCCGAGGAGTTAGAGACTTTGATTGAAGTTTTTGTCGACAATCAGTTTCATTTCTTTGGTATGAAGTCCATTTAATATCTAACAAGAATTTAAAATCAAAGAAAGAAAAGGTTAATCAACAAAGAAAAATAGCCACGCAATCCCAGATGAATCCTGCTGAAGATTACTACATACTTTATTATGTAAAACAAGTAACCATGACTCCATGGCCAAGCGGTTAAGATTGTTCACCTTGAATCACTTGCCCCTCATCGATGTGGGTTAGAAACCTCGCATGGGATGTAGCTAGAAGTCTTTAAGTGAGGATTCAATCTTTCTTAGGCTGGTGGATCTATCCAAGTGCACGCCAGTGCCTAGGGGTTGACCCGCGGGGTCTTCTCTTTCACCATCAAAAGCTGGGAAAGTCGCCATATGGACTCAGCTGTGTCGTCATGATGTTAAACTCAACGAGAACAAAACGGTATTGGGACATGCATCTTACTTCTCACATTTCAAAGACCAAACATGCACTTACCGTCAGCGTACTGTCCAATAACAATTCTTCCACTTTGTTCACCATTTGCAAGTGCACATGTATAGTTGGTGACTTCTTGACAGAAATCGTCCATTTGAAAGACAGCCTCTCTGATGTTGGGATCTGGAGGCTGTGAATCACTAAAAATATATGTTTTATAAGTAGATTGAGTGACAGTTGATTATGGAATCACATTGCATGTTCAAACAACAGATATTTTTCATCATCATCATCATTATCATTATTGGATTTGCCTATTCAGTACTGTCCAAAAGATCGATGAGTTATCAATGCCTCTGAGCCGTTGTAAAACAGACGATAAACAACGAGAAGTCATTGTATATTTAACCTTCAGTCTCAGATAATAGATGGTACTGTCCAAATTGAATGATGGACAAGTCCATTTTTAGAAATTTAGCAGACTGAATGTTAATAACTATGTTCATTCATGCCCTCATAGTTGCCGCGTTGTTACAGAACATCGTGATGATAATGGATAATTGAAAATGAGACAAGCAGATTGTAATTTTCGGCCGTTTCAGTTAAATGCCAAGGTCAAATGGTGAGATCAAAGGTTAAATTAGAAGTACGTCGAAATAATATCTGTCATGTGTTTACGAATCGGATAGAAATATCCGTCCCGAGGGCACCTGCGCATTGGGCGGTAATGAGGCTTGCCGACAAATATTTTCTTTATAGCACTGTTTCTTATAGTAGAGCGCGGGAAATTAACGTCCGTAAGCAGAAGTGACGTCATGATGTTTTGCGTTACGCAAACGTAACAAAGTTCCACTTAAAGGGAATTCCTATAGTTTTTAATGCGCATCTTTCTGCGCAGCCGACACTTTCTATGGAAAACTGTACTGAAGTCAACATTTGTTGAAACATGTTACAGACAATCTTAAATATGAGGAATCTTGAATGAAATAACATTTTTGATAAGTTATATCAGTAATCAAATGTTGATACTGGTTTATGTTGTATTGACAAGTATCATGCCTGACAGGTATCTTGCTATTTTTGTGGTTGTGTTTTCACATCGCATTTTAGTATAATGACAGTGTTGTTCATATAATGTAAGATAATTGACTTAGTACTGATAAGACAATATCACCTTTCAGATTATTTAGTATGCAATTATAGAAAGAATTAAGACTTTTTAAAACTTTTTTTAAACTTTTAGCAGACATACATGTAATCAATTTGGGCAGGTTCGCGCCATTTCCGTCCGAACAGGTGTTTGTATTCTAGCGGTCTTAACATAAAATTTAGCCTGGTGACCCATATATTTTTAGCCGTTTTTATGCTCACAATACAATTATCTATACACAAGAAAAAAAGGAAAAAATTCTATGAAAGAGTTTTTCCAAAATTAAAAAATATATTCTTCACTATGGGTATTTTTCATTGAAAAAAGTTCACAAAAGTAAATATGAAACAATATTTTTTTTTTATTTGTACCCATCATTGTAAGGATAGAGTATTACAAATATGACTGTGATATCAAGTAAGTATATGATAAAATCTGTAATAAGAAAAAAACCTTATTGTGCTGCCTGGATGTATATTTTGGTTGGTATTTATAAAAAAGCAGAAAATTATGAAAATGTTCAAAAACCGCTGCCAGTTTCAGCAACAGTGGGTGTGTTCAAAGCAATTTTTCACAAAAACAAGCCTGGTGACCTATTATTTTTATTTGTTCATTGTTTTCAGCACACATTTTCCTATCATATATATGAATTTAAAAAAATTCTATGAAAGGAAAAAAATTATCGGAATTCTCTTTAAGTTTACTCGTTTGTAGCGTAACGTTATGTTCTTATGATAAACTAACGTATTTTGAATCGAGAAACATACTATAAGGAACGGAGAGAAACTATCAATGTACCTGCTTTTTTCGTATTTTTACATAAATAACATATTATCAGTGCATGAACCACTAGTTGTCATTAACAGCACGAGAGTCATCTGGCACGGGGGTGCCAGATGGGTTTTGTCGGCATGGGTAAATCACCGGAAACGCCAGTCCGGTGTGCAAGAATGTCTACTCCATAGGCTATTAACCGCGGAAAAGATGGCACATACGTCAACCATCATGATACGACGTACAAGACACCACTTTCCACCATCTCAGTTCAAGGTCAATGTCATATAGTGGGATCAAAGGTCAGATAGTGGGATCAAAGGTCAGATAGTGGGATCAAAGGTCAGATAGGTAGCACTTCATGCCTGCACCATACATTTTAACCTCTTGAAGGATTTTGAAAGTTCTTTGCACAAAAATGCATAAAACGCAACATTACGAAACGGTATGTCAAGGTCATACAGCGAGATCAACGTCAGTACTCCACTCCATTTCTTTTTAATTTTTTGAACAATGTTTGTATTTAAATGAAGTGGTACGGTTAGTCAAAATAATAAGACGTTTAGGTTGTGAATGTAGCAGTCCCGTTAGCCGGATGGTAGACTAGTCACTAGACTGATAATAAAGAATTTGTCACCAATTTGCAATTTTGTATTTTTCCTTCTATTTTATGTGATAGTGATAAATGCAAGTATACTTTAGAGATTTTCGCAGAAAACTGGTCGATATTGGACATAGGATATAGATTGGCTACATTCATAATTTTAAAAATAAAAAAAATACTAGTATATATCATATACTAGGAGCTAGTCTAGGTGGATTGCACCATTATGAAATATCAAACTATACAATAAGCCATCCTGACAAGCCGAATGAGTTAGGTTGTGGTACTGGGAGACAACCCCTTTCTTTAGTAATTGTACACTAGTAGTCAAGGCTAGGAGAATATACCAGGCCACTGGGGACATTTTTCTTAGTTTGAAGCACACGGGATACACTCGACGCCCGAATGATTTCAATTTTTCCCTTATTTCAAAGATGGTGGATTTATAAATACTATATAGTAAAATGTACCCAGTGACCTGGGGCCGTATTCATAAAGCATCTTAAGTATAAGTTTTGACTTAAGTTTAAAATATTACTTAAATTTGTGGTGATTTCAGCTTAAGTATAAGTAAAAACTTTAGTCCTATTCATAAAACAGCTTAAACTTAAGATACAT
Source organism: Mercenaria mercenaria (assembly GCF_021730395.1). Classification (NCBI taxonomy): domain Eukaryota; kingdom Metazoa; phylum Mollusca; class Bivalvia; order Venerida; family Veneridae; genus Mercenaria; species Mercenaria mercenaria. The sequence goes on along the minus strand of NC_069376.1, from coordinate 43,831,360 downwards.
TAAGAAATGACTCGTCAGAAAACAAAATGGCGTCGTGAGTACGATTAAAGTGTTGTTTTTCAGATAAAAGCACTTTAAACATAACTGTGCATGTTGTATCTGTCTGAAATTAATGGGTTTTTTAATGTTTTCGTCCACAATAAAAGCCAAGAATTACTTATTAAGTTGTTTCATGAATAAAAGATATACTAAAGTAAAATAAATTTCTCACTTAAGCAATTCTTAAGTAAATAATCAATTTCTTATACTTAAGATGCTTTATGAATACGGCCCCAGGTCTATTCTTCTAGCCTTGACTACTTGTACTATTTTATTCTACAAAGTTTCCAGTATGATATAAATGATATTTGTTTCAGATTGAAATATCTCTCACGAATGAACACCATATGCAACGCTTTCATGAGTGGCATAGCCACGAGTGAAAATGTAAGGTACGATGTTTATGGGCGAAAGATACTTTGATCTTATATGTAAAACAAATTTTCTTTTTATGTCATGGTTTGACTAAATTAACCCATTCTTTGGTTTCTTATCAGACAAAAATATAATAGATATTTGATTTTTTTTCGGTGTAAAAATACCAGATATATTTCACTCTAATATTTAAATAATTCACCGACAAGCTTGTAATAAATCTATATATTTTTGTGTATCAATGTGGGAAAATCGTGGCAACTGAGACAGTTCGACAAAGCTTTTAATTCTAGTGCGTGATTTTAAACGAAAAAGACTTACTTGATATTAAAAAACATGGCAACATTATTTTGGCGTCGACAATAAAATGCACCATTTCGAAGATTATTCCTATTCCTCTTAGGACCCATTTAGGTTGTTAATGAATTATTTCAAATAGCACAAACAATAGTAAATAGTGCAGAAATGGTACAAATAAATCTATCATAGATCATATCTCTACGTATGCCCATATATTTAAAATAAGTCGAATATCGATTTGCGTTAAATATATGATCTTTATTTCATTAACTGCTATTTTCCGAAAACTGCCTAGTCTTTAAATGCACTGCTTTATTATATTTCACCGGCATATCATAGTAGGTTGCCCTCGGCCCCCACTCCCCCCTCGAAAGTTATCCGACAATCAATATTGGTTTCCCCGAGCAACTGATTATATATAGGAAATTAAATTTCTAATATGTCTTTTGGTTTGTGAATATTTTAGCAGATATAACAGTATACATCAATTTCTTCTCTTTAATTTATTGTGAAAATGTTTATTCTAACTGAACATCTTCTTGCTTCCAGTTTTGTTTTAAAAGTATCACTTTTGCTTATATATAACATATAGTGTAAAATCACTAATATTTTTTCAATTTCTACTGCTCTAGAGGCAAATAAACTATTTTTTCCAAAACATGACAAATTATTAACACATATATAGGTGTTCTTGACTTTATAAACAATACAATAATATAATTATTATTGTAATAGGGTAAAGGCTTCTTGCTTCTACTTTAACGTCAAAGTGTATCAAGAAATAAAAAAAAACTGTTGGATTTCTTAAAGTACTGATGAAACTTAAACGGTGTTAATTTACGGAACTGCATACACTAACAAATGACGTACAATTCAATATAGATTTTTGAAATAATAACGTTCATAATTATTGTTAAATTAGACAAAAATAGAAACAAGAGGGCCAAGATGGCCCTAGGTCGCTCATCTGAGAAACACACCATAACAGTGTAAACACGTTTGACCTAGTGATTTAATGGAAACAAATGTTTTGACCAACTTTCATTAAAACTGGACTAATAATGTGGTCTTTTAATTAGTGTAAACTAGTATTTTCTTCAATTTGACCTAGTGACCTTTTTTTTAGCCAAGATGACCTACATTCGAACTTGACCTAGACTTGATCAAGGCAATCAATCTCACCAAATTTGTCATCCTCAATAAAACAATACAGCCTCTAACGCATACAAATCGTTTTTTTTTATTTGTCATATCAACCTAGTTTTTGACCCCATATAACCCATATTTGAACTTGACTTTTAATTTCATCAAGACAATCACTCTGATCAAATTTCCTTAAGATCGATTGAAAAATACATTCTCTATTGCATACACAAGTTTTTTTCTTTGATTTGACCTTGTGACCTAGTTTTTGACCCAAGATGACCAGTATTCTAATGTGACATAGACTTCACCAAGGCAATCATTCGACTAAATTTTGTAAATATCTAGTGTAAAAAGCCGTCCCTATTTCGTACACAACATTTTTCTTAAACTTGATTGGGTGAGCTAGTTTTTGACCCTACATGACCCATTGTCAAACTCCTGATAGATTTTGTCCAGACAAACCTTTTGATCAATTTCATGAAGATCTGGTGTAAAATGCAGCCATAATTGCATACACAAGGTTTTTCTTTGATTTGACTTAGTGACCTAGTTTTTGATCCAAGATGACCCATATTTAAACTTGTTCTAGATTTCATCAGGGCAATCATTCTGACTAAAATTGATGAAGATCAGTTGAAAAATACAGCCTCCATCGCATACACAAGGTTTTGCTTTGATTTGACCTAGTGACCTAGTTTTTCACCCCAGATAACCCATTTTTAGACTTGGCCTAGATTTTATTAAGGTTATCATTGTGACAAAATTTCATGAAGATCAATTGAAAAATACAGCCTGTATCGCATACAGAAGCTAAATGTTGACAGACAGACAGAGAGCGATGCTCAGGTGATCTAACAAGAGCTGTCAGTTGACAGCGCGCTCGACTATTCCCAGTGCTTGGTAGTATAATATAAGCTATGACTAAAACTTTAAGATTACAATAAGCATATTCTAAGTCGAAAAGGGGCCATAATTCAGTCAAAATGATGCTTGATAGATTGTCTGCTCCTGTTTACAAGTATGGAAAATATTGAAGAAATATCTCAATGGACTTTGAAAGTATCTGGGGTAGTACGCAAACTTTAACATTACAATAAGCATATTCTAAGTCAGAAAGGGGCTAAATTCAGTCAAAATGCTTGATAGAGTTGCCTGCTCCTGTTTACAGAATGGGGTCATGATGGTAAACAAGTATGCAAAATATCAAAGCAATATCTAAATGGACTTTGAAAATATTTGGGGTGGTACGCAAACTTTAACATTTGTGTGACGCTAACGCTAACGCCGGGGCGAATAGGATAGATCCTCTATTCTTCGAATAATCGAACTAAAAATGAACAGAACAGAACAGAATAGAACAGAGCTTTGATTTTTCACAAAACTGTTTATGGGAACGATACGAATCAATATGAATTACATTACTTCCGACTGAAAGCTAAACATCTTTGGAATATAAACATTCGACGACAGGAGAAAAAACGTCAAGGACTAATTTTCTCAGGAAATAGTAAAATTTGCTCTAGGCGATCAGTGAAAGCTGGTGACAGGGGAAGATAATGTGAACATTTATTTAAGTAAAAGATAGAGCATGATATCTACGCTGTACGAAGAAAGGGGAAATTAGCATATGCGCAACATCATGTCTATTTTTATGCGCAATATCATGTCTATTTTAGAAATGAAATGCAAGCTTGACAAGAAATATCTTTAAAAAAGATGGTCGGCGTGATGTAACTGAAGCACAAGTTATATATGGGCAGAAACCTGTATTTTAAATATTTTGGCAATGTTGAAAGGGGCCTCTGTGAAGTTTTGTATGAATGAGGACAGTTGTTCTGAACAAGACTGTGTTTAGAAATTGTGAAGGGACACATGACGGACACCAAACAATCACAAAAGCTCACTTTGAGCCTTTGGTGCTTAAAAGATTGTAACAGTAAGCAAAGAAGTATAAAATAATTTATTTTTATAGCTCTTTGCAGTAAGCAAACAATATTGAAATACGTTCTATACTTTATTTCAGGAATTGTTGGAAGCAACATGAACCATTACCCTACTTCAGCTTATTATCAAATTTGTCTATCATTCAGAATATGTACAGTACTGTTTTCACCGGAAAGATTAGTTTAAAATTTAGGGTCTAAAATTTAACAGTATCGGACATGTTGTTGCAGGTTAGTAATGATTTGAACTGGTTAGAAATTGTTGCTGTAATGCAGGGTAAGAGTAAATGACTGTATAAAACAAATAACCTTTTTGTAAAAACAAAACTTAAGGAAAGGAAATTTAACAAAACAGAAATATGTCCGGATGAGCAGATGAATATTTTGGTTACGCACACCTGTTCAAGTGGTACGCATACAACCCGATGGTGCTGTACTTATAGAGGTTAAAGATGACGAACGCGTTGTCATTTCACTCAGTGTCACACATGACTCAGAGTGAAGCATTTTCAACCTTTCCTCCAATCAGCGCCACTCTTACAAAATCTCTCATTATGACTGAAAATACCGAGAATACCTTACCAAGCAATCCGATTGGTACATTATTCAGGCGGCATAAGGTCATACGAGGTCATAAAATCGTGTTTAATATGGCACGCAGAAAAAAAGACAACAAAAAGAAAAAACAGTTACTGTATATAAATAGAATGCTTTCCATGAGTTTGCACGCTCAGTAGGTAGGATTATCTCTTCTTTTGTACGACTTACATTTTGTCACGTTTTTTTTCGTGGAATGGCTGCAAAATAGTCACCTTTACAGCTAAAGGCTTTAGTTACACGGATAAATTTGAGTCCATGATTGAATTGTATATGAGCACAAACACATATCTGAATGGCACGTTTGATTTACAGTTCGATTACTAGGTCATACGTGTTTACACGTTTTCAAACCAAATTTTCTCTACTTGCAAAATGACCTTTCTACTTTTTGATTATGTTTTATTTTAGCTTGAGCTCGCGTTTTTCTTATACAATACACATTAAAATATGGAGCCCTGAGTTAAGGTTACAAAACGCTGTTTTGTTTTGTGGGAAAGCTCGTTTATAAAAATAATCCTCGGATTTCAATGTTCAGCAGTCATTTCTTGGTGGCATTAAAGTTTAACAGAAAAGAAAAGAAATTTATTTAAACGTTTTCATTTTCAGTTACATGACAACACGAATTTCGCAAAATCATAAGCTAACATAATGGTTTTTTTTACAGAAATGTTTTATATGTACTTCTATATTAAACTATAAAACAATATGATATAAACAAGAGGGTCATGAAGGCCCTGTATCGCTCACCTGACCTATTGACCTAAAGATCAATAAGATTAACATTCTGACCAAGTTTCATTAAGATATGGACATAAATGTCGCCTCTGAAGTGTTAACTAGCCTTTCCTTTGATTTGACCCCGTGACCTAGTTTTTGACCCAACATGACCCAGATTAAAACTTGACCTAAAGATTATCAAGTTTAACATTCTGACTAAGTTTCATGAAGACACAGTCATAAACGTGGCCTCTAGAGTGTTAACAAGCTTTTCCTTTGATTTGACCGGGTGACCTAGTTTTTGATCCTACCTGACCCAGATTTAAACTGGACCTTTAGATCATAAAGATTTACACTCTGACCAAATTTCATGAAGGATACTGTAATAAATGTGGCCTCTATAGTGTCAACAAGCTTTACTTTGATTTGACTTGCTGACCCAGATTTTGAACCCAGATGACTCAATATCAAACTCGTCCAAGACTTTATTGAGGATAACACTCTTTACCAAGGTTCATTAAGATTGGACCAAAATTGTGATCTCTAGAGTGTTAACAAGCTTCTCCTTCGATTTGACCTGGTGACCTAGTTTTTGAATCCAGATGACCCAATATCAAACTCGTCCAAGATTTTATTAAGGGTAACATTCCGACCAAGTTTCATTAAGATTGGGGCAAAAATGTGACCTCTAGAGTGTTAACCAGCCTTTCACTTGATTTGAACTGGTGACCTAGTTTTTGACCCCAGATGGTGACTTAGTTTTTGACCAAAGATGACCCAATATCAGACTCGTCCAAGATGTTATTGAGGGTAACATTCTGACCAAGTTTCATTAAGATTGGGTCAAAAATGTGATCTCTAGAGTGTTAACAGTCAAATTGTTCACGACGGACGATGGACGGACGACAACGGACACAGGACGATCACAAAAGCTCACGTTTGAGCACTTCGTGCTCATATGAGCTAAAAATGATGGTTGACAAACTTTATGAACCAGACACACGCATGGGTCTTGCGCGCGAAATGTACTCTTAATAATTGTAACACCTATTCCAAGTAAAATTTAAATCCCTGGACAGACCTGTAAACCTTTTACACCAGAGTATGACCTTGACATAATGAACTAAACGACTGAATATGAAACAGATCCTGTTAACCTCTGACCTCCAAGACTGACCTTAACCCACAAATCTGAGTCTTCCATATGACAGGTCGTCTTATAGGGTGTAAAATTTGTACAAAGTAAAATTAACCTCTTAATGGACGTCAGATATAGGGACTGAACACAAACACGTTAACTTGACATATAAGTGTAAATTTGATCATAAAAGCAATGTACCTGGGTCTTGTGTATGACACGTCGTCTGATAATTTGTACCAAGTAAAATCAAATCCCTTGACGGATGGCAGAGGTGTAGATCGGACACAAACAGACTTTGTTAACCTCTGACCTCTCGTGACCTTCACCTCTGACCTACGGATCTGGACCTTGCGTGTGGCATGCTAGTTTGTTATGGAAAACATCTGTCCAAGGTAATATTAAAATCCGTTGAAGTGTGGCAGAGTTATGGATCGGACACAGACAAAGTGGCGGACAAAAAAAGATCACCTTTCACCTCAAAATTAGTGTAAAACACATAGAGAAAAATATTAAAGATTTAGACCATACATATCTTTTGCTATTCTATATCCGACCAAAAAATTCTAGGCAATTAAAGAATTGCAAGCAGTACTGTTACAGTCTATTTTTTCGATCCTTCATATAATAATGGAAGAGTTCTTAAAATCAATCAATTTGAAAAGATACACTTTATTAATAACGTTTTGAAATTAAGAAAACAATGACCTTCAGTAGGTAGTCATTTCGATTTTGTACTTGTTTTGGTGGCTTTAACGTCACAATGACACAGTTCAGGTCATATGACGACTTTCCAGCTTTACATGGTGGAGGAAGACCCTAAGTGCCCCTCCAACATTTTTTTAGGCATGGTATGGTACCTGTGTAGACCTTTAACAAGCCAGCTGGATGGCTTCCAAAGAGGTTTTTCTCCAATGGAGGTGGGACGGAGACCCCTGTAGTCATTTTGAAGTTCTATAGCAATTATTTATCCAAATTTCCAAATACGAGTGAAAATTCATACTCAGCAGTAATTTATAATTTCAAAGCGACACTATCATTTCTACGTAACGTATTCCATACTCTGTGCCTGGACTATGTGATGCCCAAACATAAAAACGTAATATTATAAAAACATATCTGTTGAACCACAGACTGAGGTTTGATGATTAAAAATATTCATAATAATTAGGTATGAATACATTCAGAAAATCAATGATCTAGAAAGATGGTAACAATAAAGCCTTTTAAAAAGATAAATGGAACTGTTTACAGGGTGTATTTATTATCCAAAGATTTTATTATGCAATTTAATCTTTCAAAGCCAGATTTCAATGCACAACAAAGCGATACATATAGCATGAAAAGAATTAAAGTCTTTGGTATTTTATCTGGTATGGTTATGACAGAATAAACAATGAAGATTTCATGCAGAAAAAAAAAATCAAGATTTAACTTCAACACAAAAACATTTTAACAGACATTGTAAAATCAATTAAACATCACAATAATGTACATATAATTATATCAAAATGAAAAATAAATCACAGATCTGCTTAGTGTACATAAAATAATTTTTTTCTCTATGAGATCAATCAAACCATGTATTGTGTACATTAGCCTGACACAATGATTCATACATGTGTATAGAATAAATGAGCAAAATCAAATATAAACATAGCTTGTTTCAGGTTTTTTTCAGAAATAAAATTAAGTAATTATGAATAAAATCTGATACAGATCCTTTGGAAGACTTCGTTTATTAGAATGTTACTAGGGGTCTTCGAAAAGTAAAGCAACTATGCGACAAGTGAGGATCGAACCTAAACTGACTTAAGCCAAAGACATTAACCACTCGAACACGGTGGTCTCCTTATTTGAATTAGCTGCCTTCTATGCTTCAAAAGAAACTGAACAAACAAATCTGCAGACAACAGATCAGTTTAAATTGTGGTTTTACCTACACAAAGATAATAATTAAACATCCTTTTGACAATGATAGTAATGATAATAATTTCCAGAAGTTTATCACTTTTCACTTTAATCACTTATGGCGCACAGGTGATTTGGTTCAGTACGCAACAGGACAATGTGATCCCCTCTCTGACAATTACAGCTTTTTTCTCAAGATATAACAAAAAAGTATGTTTCAGTCCCTAGTGTCATTCTGTCAAGATATAACACAGACTTTCGACTTCTTGTTATTTACCAACATCTGTTCCATCTTGTCAAGCCGTTCTATCACTTGATTATTACCCTGAAACCAAAGGTAGTAAAGTTGAAACTGCTAAAAATCTGAAAATAACATTTTCACTCTACCAGATATAAAATCGTGACAAACTGAATTTCCATACAAAGCATTTAATGATTTGCAAATGGGGAACCTCCACCTTCCAATTCACCATAATTGTGACTTTAATGCTCACTTTATCAGCCATCATGAGAAAGTCCTTCCAAACACCTTATTTAATGTATGTTCATGTAAGGTTTACATCTTTTTTCCAATATTTTTTTTGTGACATATAGTAACATGGCGGACAATTTACCAACAAGGGTCACTTAAATGACCTTGGTTCACATCTTAACAATGTTCCTGGATTTCGTACCAGCCTTTTCCCTATAAGTGGTTTACAAACTCCATACACGAGTAAGAAATAGGGAAGGAAATTAAATATGAATTCTGTTTTCAGGCAGCCACCATGAAAAACATGCCTTGCCCCAAATTCGAATAATTTATAGCTAAACTCGCATATCTTTCTAAAATATTTTTTTTCTTCAACCAAGTAACATCTTTCCCTTGCGAAGGCATATTTTACATTGATTTGTAAAGGACGTGTTAAAATCTTTAATGCTACTAGTTGAACGTTCGTGTGAAATTTTATCTTCATTTACACAAGATTGATATAAAATTGTGACAGACAAACAGACGAACAAATGGAGATATTAAAGAAAGTGTACGGTCTATTGGTCTTAATATTGTCTTGTACCTATTTACCAAATTTCATGAAAACAAATCCCGTGTACTTTTTAAGTTATCAAGAATCCATATTTTTGCCACCTTTTTAACTTACTGTACTGTTGCCATAGCAACCACATTTATTGTCATAGGAACTCAATGAAAATATGTAAGTATTCTAGATCCTGACATCTATCCATGTATCAAGTGTCATTAAAAGATCTCTAGTACCTCTTAAGTTATCACAGAATCTTCTGCTTGTAATACTGTTTTGAATATATGTTGCTATAACAATCACATTTGTTGCCAAACCATAAAACAAACTGAGATGTATAACCTCCATATTCACATCTTAGGATCTATCCATGTATCAAGTTGGGAAAACCATATGTTTCCTCCTACATATGTATGTAACATCGGTAGGACCTGACAGGGTGTTTGTATTCATCAAATTGTGAAACACAGACTTGAATCTTTAAAATGGCATATATTGGAGCTCCAAAAATTTTGTTCTTGCCACAATTATACTGATTGAATTTTGCAGAGATGTCTGTAACTGCTGAAGCACTTTCTTGTTAAGTTTCATTACAACATCTGTTAGGTTAAAACAGACAGAGAAAAAGAAATGTTTATATTCTAAAGTCTATGTGTCAGCCTTGAAACTTTGATGAATTCGGGCCTAGCATCAAATACATGAGCAAACTGTTTAAATTTCAAATAACTGTCTTCAAGCGTTAACCCTTACCCTGCTAAAGGTCTAGAATGGACTGGTCCGCCATTCAATTCATTAAGCATCAAGGTTTTCACTGAAAATTTACTGACTAAATAGCAAACAGTGCATTGGCCGCATATGCAAAATCATTTGCCGCCAGCAGGCTAAGGGTTAAAGCAATACTTTGCAAAACTGTAAGTTTACATGTCATGCCAATATAGAAAGACAATAGTTTAAAGAAGATTTTACATATTTTCATTTCACCAAAAGTGTGGACTTATTGGTTTAACCAGATTACCTGGGCTCCATTTTGTTCTGTATGTTGCTTAAGTTTATTGTTCTCGTCCTGTAGCTGTCTGTTCTTATCTGACATATGGTTCAATGATGACTTCTGTCTATCAAGTTCCATCTCTTTTCTTCGTAATTCATCATTTTTCTGTTGCAGCTTCTCCTCCAATTGACGTAATTCACTTGCCTTTGTCTGAAGCTCACTTTGTAGGTTTCCATCGTTTTTTCTCAGTTTGCCCATCTCGCCATGGTATCTCTTGAATAAAATATAACCCTCTTATTATATATTTCAAACTCAACTCCCAGCAGAGATTACCTCCCCTGGTGCTACATTAATTTATTGTAAGGGGAGACCACTGCGTACGAGATTTAGAAATACCTTGGCCTTCCAAGTTAGGTAAATGGAAGCTGTCAAATCTTTCAACATAGGTATGTACATTTGTATGTATGTTATTTAGCATTGACAGCATTCGTTCTTCTTTTTGCATTTACAGTCAATACAGACAGAAAATGATGACATTTTGATATCTACGTGTATCACTGATGGGTCAAACCACACATTTTAGAGCTCTTCAAACTTAACTAGCGGACATTTAAACAATGAGCCTGAAATGTGTCTCTGCTTCAATTTCAAGACAAATAGAATTGTAAAGAACCGTTGAATTGAATATAAACTGAACACTTAAGACCAAACTATCATAAGAGGAACTATCTACCCCATGCAAATAATTGGAGTTATTAAGTGTGTCAAAACCGTATTAAAAGAGGGTTATCGTATCTAACCCTGAGGGTATTGTTGAAACTTCTTATTTTGATTCTGTTCTTTACTTAACATATACGGTTTGCATGTTTTGCTAGTGTTCCTGAATGGAATATCGGTCGGCAGCAACTATATATTTTGTCCCTGGAAACCACTATTCAGCTATCAAATATGCTTTAAAATAACATTTTGAGAATGGAAAGTAGACAATAAAACTAGAAGCCTCTTTTAACGGCACCCCAGAGGAGCAAACACTACCATATATTTACTTCATCTTCACCAATCCATGTCTTCTTAAATATACTGCCAAACAGTAAAAATGTAATCATTTCTTAAAACAAAATAACAACCAAAGATCATTTATTGCAATACATATATAATCTGTACCCTTCGAGTCCACTCCTGTATTTCATGTGCTTTGAGCTCCTGAACACTCCCATCAGGACGTATGAACACTCCCTGTTTATTCTGATATAGCTGGTCCTTAACCTCTATATGTGTGCCTCGAACTATGTTCTCTATCACTTTTATATTTCCAGTGAGGTGTCTGCGCAAAACGTTTTTTGATTTTATTTATACTTTGTGGTAATATACCTACATGTATTAAGTTTCATTAACAAGTGTTACTGTTACCAGTTTTGACTTACTTTTATAGATATTCACATTTTGCAACTTTTGTATTTTTTTTTTAAATTTCCATTGTTTATAACACTTTCAACTCCCGGAGTACCTGGAGAAATATGTTAGACACACAATAATCATAAAAGTAATGACAAATACTTTTGAAAAATTAAGCTTAATATCTTCTACAAAATAGAACATGAACTGTCGAAGTCTTGTGATATAGGACAAAATGTGCTGTTCAATAAAATATAACCTGTCTTGAACGTTTCTTCTACTTATTATGAATAATTTGGTATATGCTATATGATAAACGAAGGTATATGTAGCGTAAAAAACTAAAACAAAAATTCACCCGAGGGGTGGTTTCAAAAGACTTGACACGAACCTTAACTCTAATCAAGCATTTAAAAGCTACATTATGTCGGTGTGACATGAAACACAATCAAAACGAAAACACAGCGAATGGAGTTTAGGTACCGGCCTTACCATGCAATCCTAACATTGCTCAGTTTCCAAGTTGATCTCAGAAACAAACAGTCGGGTGACTGAATGTTTAAGAACGATCCTCTAACTCTGGTTTTATAACCTGAAATTCAAATGTGTTATATTGTGGTCCATTGAATCAAATTTCTGTTGACTGAATCCAATCAACCATGAGCATATTTAAAATCATCGCTATTTGGAAAGACAACATTTATATTTTAAATTACAGACATCGACACTCAATGATTCCAAAGAACCAGGAAATATAACAGCACTATGTTAAAGTATGGAGAGGCTCAATCTGACTAAAGTACTTGATCTTCTAAACAAAGATCTGAGAATGATCCATTCACATTAGTCTTCTGTGTATTTTGGATTTCCAATATTGCTATTTTTATTTTCGCAAATCTATTTTTATTTGAACCAATCGGACGACTTGTTCGAACGTCAAAGAGTAAGAAAAATGTGCATTCATTTCAGGGCTCGAACCCGGGACCCCTCGCTTACAGAGGAAGTGGCCTACCGACTGAGCTAACCGGCTATCTGACACACTACGTCATAAGAATTGTAAATATCAAAAAACAAGGCTAAATATAGATTTGCAAAATGTTGTAAGTTAAGCTCTGATTGGCTAGCAAAAGGGTCGTCAGAACGAGGCTATCAATAGCTCGTTCTCAGATCCTAAGCGTAGCGTAATAGGATATGTACTTTAGTCAGATTGGGAGAGGCTTATCAGCCTCCATGTATCACTTTAAGGCTGCAAGTCTCAAAAAATGTTTGAAGCCTTTAAAAATAAAACCTTATATTGTACTAATAATTACGAAACAATTTACTCTAAACGAATAAGGTACATGTACATCCAGTAAGTTATCTACTTGCACAGTTCTGTCAAGGTGTCCCTTGACCGAGTCCAGGGCTAGACTTTGCACCTAGAAGCTTGGTAACCGAATAATAATTTCTTCGACAACAAATTGTACATAGACTCGGAAATAAATTGAGATGCATCAAAAGGAAGATGGGCTACAGTTCTTCGAGTGAGTGAGTGAATTGGATTTTACGCCGAATCGACACAAAAATGCCATACATGTATATCGCCGAGAAGTTGTATCGAAAAAAAGAAGTATAAAATACATTTACTTTATAGCTCTTTATAAAAACGTAAAATGTAAAGCATATCTAAAAACATTTATGCATAAACGTACATAGATAAAAAGTGTTAGAAATATTAGTTGCAAACAAAATAATATTGCAAATGATGTTTATTAAAATATATATGATGTTCAGAGTTTGTGATAAATGCCTACCTGCTTTAAAATGATAAGTTATTGCCGAGTAAACTCTTCCTAAGAATGAACGTCAATATGTATTGTGCTGTGGAGCGAAGTCCACGCAGTCTTAATAGTAAGCGGGGTTTGACATGGTACACCTTCAGGTGATCTTTGTTCAGAGGATAAGAATGAGTCAAAAGGGTCTGACTTATTCGACAACGAGCAAGTGACCAACTTTCTCCCTACGAACAGATCTGTTTCCTTTGTGTCATTAAACTAAAGTAGGATTTATATCATGAAGTTTATTGAACGAAGTATTATCATATGACGAGTGTCATTAAAATAAAATGTATTTATTTGTATCTGGTTTAAAATCAGTATATGTTCATTTCAATTTAGACTGTCAAGGGTAATGAAAAGGATTTCTTTGGTGTAGTATCAGCATCCTTGTTTCCATAATTACCAGTGTGGCTTGGAATGTAGCAAAAAATATGGACTTTTTGAAAGACAATGCATTAACCCCGAGAAGGACTTTTTGCAGGCAGTTTTCATATAAAAAGAACAATAGGAGAAGGAAGCTAGGGTCCATGGTGGTGTATCCGGAGTTAAATTTTCTTTTATATCATCGAATTTAAAGTCAGTTTCATTCGTAAAGTATTTTATGCGAAGTCCAAACGGTTTACTTTGTTTTTTTTTCTTCCTCATGAATCAAAGTAATCATGTTTAAAAATGATTTTATAAGCAGTACTGAATTTGTTTGTAGCCACCTTCAATGCTTATTGCAATGACAGTCTTTCTCGGCTTGTATAAAGAAAGGATTCGTTACAAGCTTTCAACACGAACCAAGAGCAATACGAAGACCTTGATTACGGACGGTAATGTTTGGTTTTAACGTTTGAGAGTTCACTGCCGATTAGGGGAAATCAGCACGATTTACTTTGCCTCATTGCAGTAAAAACTGCTATCGTACTGAGTAACGTTATCCAACTAACGGACCGTTCCATTATCAAAAGTACAAAACATTGCTGACCTCAAAAACGAACTAATATAATATTTGTAAACAAGATATATTTTCTTGCTGAATCATAAACAGCACAAGCCTTGACAAACGCTCCCCAGTCAGTGTTTGAAATACCTTTAAAAAATTCAATGTCTTCAAACATTTGGCTTCCAGATATTTTTATATTTGTTGAAAAGAATTTTTTATCACAGATAACAGAATTTTTTATCACAGATAATACCAGGTAAGGTGTTAAACTGTCCGGAAGTGTTATCCCTTTACACGTGCCTATTCATGAACATGTCATGGCAAATAGAAGAAAGACACACTTCTTTTTGTAAAAATATACATGAACATTAGATTACTACGATGCGTAGTATTTTGTAAAACAATGAACGTCTATTAAAACGTTAAACTCATATGAAACAGATCAAATTCAATTGATTGTTAATTCGTAAGAGCACACATTGCAGTCTCTTTTTTTGTCGACCGACCTTCAGCTGGTCAAGACATGACGCAAAGCAGAATTGGTTGATGTTAAATTTTCGTATGTCGTTAATGTTCGGAAGATTTTGAAAATGTTTTAAGTTTATAGAACTAAACACACTCCGCACTACAGAATCAATTCAAACTTAGCTATTTCAAACAGTACCTTTGACTTTTAATTTTTTCATTAAATTTCCTTAAGGTAACCAAAGCTACAACGATAATATCACAGACTGAAGCACTTCTGTTGGGAACCATTTATGACTTCTTGTCATGTTGTCAAAATCTCTGGCAACATTTTAATTATACACTGTAATTAAGAAACGATACAAGCTTTAGATGGCTTTCCTTTGCCCTTTTTCTTGCCACTGGAGTTCTGTAAAAAAAAGAAACATGCATGTTACTATAGCAGCATAATACACATTTATGATAACTGTATATTGAAGGGTCGTGGTATATAAAACCTATAAGAAGATCATTTGGAAGCACAGAACACAACCGAACAAAATAAAATGCCAGAGTCGATGTAACTGAGTCTGTCCATGAGATGTACATGCCTCACGTCCGCATCCTAGCATTGGATTAAGATGACGCATTAAGTGTCTAGTCTTCTCCATGATAATAAAGGATCGGAAATAAAAGCAACCCCGAATCCAAGTAAGGCGTGACTTCTTATGGACACCACACAGTATTTTAAGCTAGATTGTCACACAAGATTGATTTTTTCTTTCAATAAATTGATATGATTGATTAACTGGTATCACTTTAATGTGTATAAACCAGAAGCTTTCACTATGTAGAAAATAGCTTGTAACAAAGTGATAAATTTGACGGCATCTTACGAGGCCCTATCTCTCTTGGACAATGTAAGAGAGCATACATTACGAAGCACAGAGGTTATAATTCCTTGGAAACATATAAATTTATATGATACTTTAGGATCATTTAACTTTAGTTCATGTAAAGACATATTAGCTCATTTTCAATTTCACCTGGACGCTGTCTTCACTGGCATTTTCCTGTCCATTAGCGTCACCTCCTTTATCATTATCATCGTCATCTTCTTCGTTATCCATGTAGTCGTCTGAAGCCTTTGCATTGTCAAGTTCAAACATTACTCTGTTTAATGCATCTTGTTTATCTTCTAACTCTTTCTTCTGTTGTTCTACAATCTCCTCAAATAACTTAAGTTCTCTTTCAAAATATTTTTTCATGTCATCTCGTTGGCTTTCCTACAATTTTATAAAATCAAAAGACTCTATCTACATCAGGCCAGGCAGAAATATAAAGAAAACAATTTAGCCCACGAACTCTTCTAAATGACGTAAAAACGTTTATAGAAAGTACTTGTTATTCTATTACCAAGATAGGGGTACCAAACGTCCATATGTAAAATGTTAAAGTTGGTAAGTGTGTTGTTTATCTATTAAGGTATTAGATCCACAGTTATAGTGTACCTCCTTTTAAAGACTATTCATAACCTACTTTGACATAAAGTTGTCCTGGGGCATAGGTTAAAGCCCCGCTGGGACCAATTTGTTTTTCCTTATACAAATGTATTCCTTTTTTTCTAATAAGTTTTTACTTTTTCAAGACTTATTATAGATTTATTGTACAAAAGTGAAACAATTTTATTTGATAGTGATTTCTTGCTGTTCAAAGTGAATTTACCTCTGAAACATAAGGGGCCAGGTTTAGATTTATCTTTAAAAATATTGAGTTACATGTGGTAAAAATTCTTTATTTTGCACTTACTCTTTAGATTGCATATTGTGAAAGAAATGTAGGTTGGTTTACTTCTGTCCCAAGGTTATTTTTGATTGAAATCAGCAGAATTTAAAACAGTCCCTCAGGACTCGATCTTAATGTTTCAATGTTGGAGTTAGAATTCTGTCTCAAGAGAAAAAAAATGATATTGACAGTTTTATTTTGTGTTTTAAAATTCTTCACCAATAGTTTGACGTTTCTTTCGTCAAAATTAATGGTATAATAAATTCACTGCAAACGTTTTGGACAGTGGCCATCACTTTGAAATTTATCTCCATTTGAGATTGAGGAAATATCATAAATTATACAAAATTTATATAAAAAATGGCACGGTAAAAATTGTTCAAAAATTGCATTTTTTAAACATTACTATTACGGGTCTAATACCTTAAAGCGTATTGTTTAGCTATTTTCAATTTGTAAACATAACAAGAATATTATAGAAAGTCACTATTGAAAGCTCGCCAAAACTGTCATTCAAATCAAATTGATAACTGAAAACGGTTGTCAACGAAAATACTTTTAGAAAATATCAAAGAAGGTGAAAGGTTTACATTTGCAAAATTAGTCACGATATAAATTATGGTGTTCGTAAACCTTAAACCTGTTACTTTTAGCGCTGCTGCTTTAAAAGGTACTACAAGTAACACGTTTAAAAGAAACTAAAGCATTAGGATAAAGCTGTAAATAGGATTATGATACCCGTAGTTTATGAATATGAAAGGGTGTGGACAACAACCTTAAATTGTTGTTAAAACTAATATCATCAGTGGGAAATAATTATCCAACTGTGCTGTCTTGCTGGAGTATTGTTGGTCCTAGTTAAAGTCTATATAATACATACACCAGCTGCACTATGCCCTAGTGAATTCGTTTGTTCCCTATCAGTGTCATCATTCTTGAAGCCTCCGCTAAGGCCCATTCTATGGTCTATTGTGCTTTCAAACTCTTTCATCTTTATGTTCAGGAATTTTTCAGTATATTTTTGTAAGCTGTCTTCTATCCTTTTTTTCTCAGCCTGCAAATTTCCCAATTCGTTTTTAAATCCATTTCTAAGTTTGTCTTGCTCACTCTGATATCTCTGGAATAAATTGATTTTTGAATCACCTGTTACGTACTAATTGCTGTAGCGTAGTAATTGATGTTGCTAATCACTCAAAGGATAGGAACACGAAGTTCATCATTCTACATTGTGGATGTTTTTTTTGATTTATAAGAAAATATACGATTTCGAAGGGGATATGTTTTTCTGTTCTAAATGCTTCAACTGATTGCCGATTCTTGTAAAATATTCAGACTCCGCATTAGACAAAATTAACGAAAATTGTAAAACATAAAACAGGAAGAATGTCTGGTAAAAACCTGCTGCGGAAATAATTCTAAATTGAACGAGCGTGATATCCTTTTTCAAGTGTTAAAGAAAACAAAACAGTTAAACACATTCAGTTAAAACTCTAGTTTGGATTAGCTGTCCAAAGACTGCTGCACAGTCAACTAGTTAGTTAACACCGGGACCCATACATGCTATCAAAACTAGCACAAAACAGAACACAAATTTTGAAAAAGTAAATGTTATTAGGCCTTACAAAATTACAATAAATAGGCTATAAACTTTATACAGCTTTTAGTGCTAACATTACACCAGTTTTGTGTGAAATTTATACTATTATGGTCGCTGTTATAACCAGCTTTTCAGCTGGGAAGTGCAGTTAAACTTGTCGTAGCAGTCAGTTGTATGAAGCAGCCACTTGCCTTCAGCAATCAGACACCAAACTTTCCACTTTTACATAATTATTGTTCGTATTCCAACATGACCAAAGAAGCCACCTGCCTTAGCCGTCATATTGTGTATCTCCCTTGGCCGTTTGCTTAATACTGGCCTGACTGTATATAAATCAGTTATGCTTTCTTACCCTTCGTAATATTTCCTCTATTTCGTATCCTTTGGCCTCACGTACGTTACCATCACGTAAAGTGTATATTTCTCGATTTGAATTGCTGTACATTTTCCTTTGCTACGGCTTCCTGGTCCCTTCAACACTTATCATAAGAAATTCTGTGTTTTCTAGCCATTTAAAATGAAGAAATACTGTTAATGTTGAAAAGGCTTGTCTAAGTAAAATATCTTAAAATCAGTATGAAGTTAATTTTATCTTTCAGTGAGTTGAAAATAACATCTGAGATAAAATCTCGCATTTTGGCAATACAATCAAATAGAAAAAGTGGAAACTCCACAGGTCGTTCAACACAACAAAAACGAAAATGTTGCAGGCTCGGTTTGATTGAGCCTGTTCATGGACGGTAGTGGAAATGCATGCTACCGTCCACGCCCTCTAGCCCGGGTTGAGCAGAACTCAACATTTACACATGCTAAAAGTACAAAAAGCGGTTTAGAGACATCTCTGTCTTAACCCTGTCTTAACCCATGTTTGGTTTAGGTTAAGAATAAACCGCGTTATCCTTAGAATGATCTTTAACTGGTAATCTTATTGAATTATATACATTTGTATATGCTTTTCATATAAAATGCACAAAACGAAAATGCATGTATTTAGAAAAAATCTGATATACTTTCGAAATAATGTGATGTTTGTCGCCTGGTTTATCACGTTTGTGTTCTGATGCAAAGGAACTAAACCACGAGGGTGTTAGCCAAGTGATGAAATAAAAAAAATTATATATCATATTCATTTCTTCATGTTTTGATCTTAGCCCAACTAAAGAAAATACTCATGTTCTACCTTGAGGTTTGCCGTGAGAATCGAAGAAAGGCACAAACTGTATCTTGTAATCTTTGCCTGGTATTTTTGGGCGAACTTCCTTGATAGCTGCGATAGTTTCTAAACGCAGTCGATCCTTTTCAGCTGATCCGTAGCTATATCCCGAGAAGTTATCTATATAAAACAATTCAAACTAGAGCTGCTTTTGAGAAAAGCAAATGTCTCCCACAACTGCCTAATTATCCGAATAAGAAGGATATGAGTCAAGCATGCGCCAAGACCTCGAGCGCCTTATCAGACTTTCAGTGCTTTGATTATCAAAAACAAGTTTCAAGGGCCATAATCCGAAGTGCCTTGGCCGATTTGGCTAGTTATCGAAGTTGGCCGAGGACTTATTGGCAAACACATTTTATTGTGTGGGTTACAAACCTCGCATGGGGTGTAGCTAGAAGTCTTCAAGTGAGGATTTCATCTCTCTTGGACTGGTGGTTCTATATAGGTGCACACCAATGCCCGAAACAATGCCTAGAGGGCCACCATGGGTCTTCCTTTCCATCATCAAACATGTCAAAAGCTGGGAAAGTCGCCATATGAACTCACATGCCAAAGACCGAACATGCACTTACCGTCAGCGTACTGTCCAATAACAATGTTTCCACTTTGTTCGCCATTTGCAAGTGCACATGTGTAGTTGGTGACTTCTTGACGGAAATCGTCTATTTGAAAAACGGACTTTCTGATGTTGGGATCAAGAGGCTGTGAATCACTACAAATATACATTTTATAAGTAAAATGAGTAACAATTGATTATGGAATCCAGCTATTCATTTCTTGTTGTTGTTAAACGTAGGCAATACCGAAATTAATTTACACATTGCATGTTCAATCAACAAATATTTTTCATCATCATCATCATCATCATCATCATCAATAATGGGTTTGCCCATTCAGTTACGTCCAACAGAATGCCTCTTAGCCTTTGTTAAATAGATGATAAACAACAAGAAGTCATTGTATATTTAACATTCAGCCTGCTGTTGGCAAGTGATTCTGACTTTGTGATCATTTAGTAAATTTTCAGTGAACGCCCCTTCAGATTATACATTGTACTGCTCAAATTGAATGGACCAGTCCATTTTAGTTTTCATTTTAGTTGTTACAGAACATCGTGATAATGATGGATAAAACTTGAAAATGAGACAGGCCGAACGCAACTTTCGACCGTTTCAGTTAAATGTCAACGCCAATTGGTGACATCGAAGATTAGACAGGAAGTATGTCGTGTTACTCCATAAGCTATTAACCTCGGAAAGGATGACATATATCTCAACCGTTACGTACAAGGCACAACTTTAGACCATCTCAGTTCAAGATCAATGCCATTTTGTGGGATCAATGGTCAGATAGGCAGCATGTCATGCCTGCACCATATATTTTTAACCTTTTTAAGAATTTTATAAGTTCTTTGCACTTAAATGCATAAAACGCAAGATTACGAAACAGTATGTAAATGCCATACGGCGAGATCACCGTCAATATACAGTATTTAGTTTGTGACCGCCACATTTCTTTTTAATTCCTTGAACAATGTTTGTATTACTTGCCACAAACATTATTTATAGATAGAGGATGTGCAAAACCGCATGAGTAAGGCTGTTGTACTGGGAGACATACCCTTACTTAAGTAATTGTACAATAGTAGTCAAGGCTAGGAGGATAGACCATGGTCACAGGGTACATTATACTATATAAATCCGCCATCTTGGAAAGAGGTAAAAATTGAAATCAGGCAGCCGTGACTTTATCGATAAGGTACCTCTTTATCTTAGGGCTATTGGACAAGACGGACAAGGCCATGCGTCTATATCTTTAACGTTTTGGGGTATGAAAAATAGAACCAGATTGTCCATTTATCATTTTATTTATAGAACACAATATATTTTACAGACAAACATATACAACTTTATTCTGCAAAACACGTCATATTATGGCATTAATTTTATCTAAACACATCGTTAAATACTTAAAATGTACAGATATAATTATCATTATTATAACAGAAATGTAAATAGAATCAAGAAAGCTAAGAAAGCTAAATCCTGCCCGCTTAGCTCAGTAGGTAGAGCGTCGGTCTACGGATCGCGGATCGTGAGTCCGATCATCGGGCTGGGCGTATGTTCTCCGTAACTATTTGATAAACGAAATTGTGTCTGAAATCATTCGTCCTCCACCTCTGATTCATGTTGGAAAGTTGTCAGTTACTTGCGGAGAATAGGTCTGTACAAGTACAGAATCAAGGAACACTAGTTAGGTTAACTACCCGTCGTTACATGACTGAAATACTGTTGAAAAACGGCATTAAACGCAAAACAAACAAACAAACAAGAAAGCTAAATCTGAAATCCATTAGGAAAGGATTCAAAATTTCACAAAGATCACGCTTATCAAAAACGATAATGTAGTCCTTTGTTTCAGTCTTAGTGATGATGTATCAAGTTTCCTTGTAATTTTGTTTTTATCTACTACCATAAGGCAGTCCTTCACAGTTTTGTCTGTTACCATTCGCTTTAATGTCTTAAAATTTTTATCAAGTCGATTTTTGAAATTAGCGTGATGTCACGAACTTTGCATATAGATGACTGACCTTTTTGTTACATTTC
Source organism: Mercenaria mercenaria (assembly GCF_021730395.1). Taxonomy (NCBI): domain Eukaryota; kingdom Metazoa; phylum Mollusca; class Bivalvia; order Venerida; family Veneridae; genus Mercenaria; species Mercenaria mercenaria. The sequence continues at coordinate 43,809,399 of NC_069376.1, read as the reverse complement.
TCTAGGCAGTATGCATAATCTTTTGAACCGCCCGTTACAAACTTTGTAGTTTTATTGTTTGGCGCTTCATCAGTCAGATCCCGTATAAAGGAGGCTCCCATTCTCAAGGTTTTGAAGTAAACACAACGGAATAGGTGTTACATTACAACACCCTATCTTTCAGCGGTTGTAAATAACAATATAACTTCAGTCTAGCTTGTGCTATAGTATAAGCTGCGACCACCACATTAGTCCTGCATGAGGCTTCAATAAGTCCTTACTATATATCCAGCCAGCTATAATACAGCTTCATTGTTAACGAAACGTACATTTTTTGTTTCCTGTTGATCAGTGGTCATCAGATGGATCTTCAATGTGGGTTGTTTGCGTTAAATTGGATCGTTGTCTAAATGTTTTCAAAAATGAATTAAGAATTAGTTTTGCTAAAAGTCGTAAACCAAGATTTTCTTTAATTTTATCGTAGTCCAGCATAATATCTTCTTTTTGGATGTATCGATATTTATCGGTCCCTGTTTTGCACCAGTCAGGCCAGCAACTGGCCCCTTGCTTTGCTTAAAACAATATGTTTCCCTGTTTAAGTGTCAGGGTCATACTGAGCTATTTCCCTAAAGTGCCAAACTTCATAGATACTTTGTAGCTCATAACCTTGAGCTAAAGCTATTTTTACTTCATCGGTGACCCAAGTACCAGTTAATGCTCTTTCACTACAGATTGATGTCATGCGCCTTCAGGGACTGAACATTAGTTTACCATTGCATTTTGCAGGTAAAACGGGTGCGTACAGGACTTTTTGGGGGGAGTATTTTACATTTTTTTCAGACCATCACAACTGCTAATATCCTGAAAACTTTCAGTAACTATGATGGTATGGCCTATTGGAAATTTTTCTATTTTATTTATGTATGGGTAGAGGGATGTCACGTCGTAATATTTGATCTGTGTTTCCACTGTGGCTTCTTCGTAAAGTTTGAAAGCCTCTTTACGACCTCCATAGGAGACATATCTCGGTTCTAAAGGAGTTACAATTTCCAGCGCCCCAATATACGCTTTCATAGCCGTATTAGTTTTTAATTCTGATTTGAAATCACACTCCTAAATAGACAATTATATGTACCCTTCAGATTCTAGATAGTGTTTCTTTGTCATGGTGTTTTCAAAAACCTGTCACATGGGTTTAACTGTGTATTTGCAAAAGCATTTTGGACTGCCGTGCCATAAACACCCGTTGAACTCAACCTTTTTTGGAACAAGTCTCAATAAACCGTCTACTTTATATGGTCCATTTTCTTCTTCATCAAGATTCCTGCCATGCTGGATGTAAATGTTCTTATTAAGGCAATATATGTTAACCATTAGTAAGCCAGTATAGACTTTGGCCGCGGGTCTATAGCCGTGAGGCGTTATAATTCCGGTTGTCTCTTTTTGAAGAAGAATTGTTCTATACACCAGATTGCAAGCAGATGCAATTGTTGTTCATTTTTCAAAAGGGCAAAAGTGTCTTTTCTGTCATTTCCCTCTACCTTTTTTAGATCCTCAACAAATGACTTTCCGAAGGACATCTACATCTGAATGACAGTAACGCAAGAGTTCCATTTAGAAGTCATCGGAATATGAAATGTGATTATGAAACCATTCCATAAATTTGGCACGATGCTCTGGGTTCATGCTGTCTGTGTTGTACAACCTAACGTCAGGGAGATGTTGAAGCACTGATGATTGACTTTCCTTGGTATAATTATAAAGAAGAGGAAAGTATCCCTCAGCAATTTCGGTTTCGCCAAATGCTTAGGCCATTGGGATAAAATTCAGGGAGTCAATGAATCGTATTTTGCACACAGACACCATAGTTGACAGGTATTTGGATCCTGTAGTTATCACTTCGGAAAGAATATCATTGTCATGTAAGTATTGTATGATAAAATAACTTTCATAACCCATACAATTATGACATATTACTGTGGCTCCTTTGTTTTCCTCAGAAAACAGCCACTGACAGAACGAATTTAAAGTGTTTGGTCCCGAAAATACCCTTCCGTTCTGCCCGCATTTTGAACAGGTTGATGACGTTGTGACATAACCTTTTACGCATTGACTACATACTTTATGTAATACACACAAGTTTGGTATTTGATTCATTAAACAACACCATGATTTTCTCCAGTTTGCACATGTACCGTTTACGTCTGAAAGATAACCATCCAGACATTCAAGGCAACTGTTCCGGGTACATTCAAAGTCAAAGAATATATATTTTGTTTGCTTTTCCTTTTTCTTCAGCTCACTACAGTCGCCATCTTGCCCCACCGGTTTTCTATAGCACAATGATCACCAGAAACGTAATCTTTGCAACTATACAATAACTTTCACCATATATGTGTTCCTGTTTATGTTTTAGACGGTTTATTAATTTATTACATAGCTAGCATCTGTAGTATATGCCACATGTCGATTTCCCATGTTCAGCCTTTCTTTTGTTGTGCAAAGCAAGTTTGATTAACAAAATTTACAGTTGCAAGTTTTACAATTTTTCCAGTCCTCGACATCATCAGCAGGAATCTTTCGACAGAATGGACATTGATTGTTACATGAATGACGTTCCTTATGCTGGCAGCCTTTCTTGCACTTATCACAAAAGTTATTTCTGTTCAGAAATCACGTCGCCTTAGTGATCACATCAAAGTGGTCATCATTTGTATAGATAAAGCGGTATGCCTCCTTCTGGACCTTGATATACAATGGCGTTGAAGTGTTCCTTTTAAAACAACATGAATGTGATAATTCAATACTAACGGTTGAAATTTCTTCACTTCTCCATGCCACATTTTCCAAGCGGTACGCCGACTTTTTTTATGAAGATCATTTGCTAACTCTCGTTGAATCGGAAGACCCGGACGAATCCTGTTCCGTTACGGATTACTTTCTTTACGAGCTTTAGCTCCAAGTAGGGCCTTGCACAACACAGCTGATCGTTATTTCTTATTTGAATTACACTTTTTTGTTTTCCACCATTCTCGTTATGTCTACTTCTGGCTTCATTTTGTATCCTGAGCCTGATACATTTCCAACATGAACCACCTCAATGCCAAATGCCTCGTCAACGACAAATTGTTCATAAGACTGCAAAACTCTTCCAATTTCCGACAAAAGACGCTCTACATTTAGCGATGATCTTCGCATGAATGGCAGCACAATAGGATAATCTAGTTCTGGATTGTCCATGGACACGCGCAACAAGTCGTTGGGAGGTATGCTGTCCGCTATCCTTTTAATGACAGACTGAACAATGACTTTGAGAGTTTGCAGAATGCTTGGAAGGTCTCTGACTTCTAAATCTACAACTTCAATTTTATAGTAAGAAGCGTTTTTTTGAACTTTTCTATTCTTTTTTCATTTATTTTCTCAATAGGGTAGTTCCGCTCTGGATCATCATGATATGCTACTTTACGTCGTTTCTGTAGCTGATTATTGTCGCTGTCATCGCCATGGACTCTTTTCCTTCAGTCACTACTTTGTTTTTGTTATTGTAAAATGGGCTGATTATAAGCGCCCCCCTGACTGGTCATGGTGTTGATGAAAATACAGTGATGGTTGTTTTTATCGTAATGCTCTTTTCAGGTGACGTTCCAAGTGGTCTTTTTAGTAAACACTTATTTTTACAGCTAGGACAGGTATACTTCTTCCAATCATTCTCTGTTCGTCGATGCTTAAGAATTGACTTCTGAGCTTCTGAAATTTAGTTTCACACGTTTCACACTGATAGGCCATGTCTGTGTACTTTCTCAAATCTGAATTGAAAACAAAGACTGGGCTATAATATTGCGTTTTATTGGGTTTCTTGAACTTAAAAAAGATTTATTTGACTGATTTAATTTCCTTTTGAAAAATGCTTATATAAGTTGGTTGCATTATTTCTATTTTCACAGACGTCGCAGTGCAAAGATAGATAGAATTAACTCTCTGGAATGTGGTGTAACATTTGTAGTAGATGCAACATGATGCGTCAAAAAAAACCCCAAAATTCTAAACGAAGACGAGCACTTTGGAATTTTAACTCATCTGCCTGAATCTGCAACGGGATAGCATTTTTGGAGATCCGCAGGGAGTGCCACAGGGAGCTCCACAAGGAGCGCCGGGAGCTCCAAAAGAAGCGCCTCAGGGAGCGCAGCAGGGTGGCGTGTAAGGGGCGCCGCAGGGAGCTCCGCTAGCAGAGCAGCAAGCTCCCTTACAACGAACTCCGCAAGGGCAATGTGCGCCTCAGGGAGCGCCGCAGGGAGACGCGCAAGGAGCCCCATAGGGAGCTCCGATAGGAGCGCCGAGAGGTCCCTTAATAGGAGCTCCGCAATGGCAAGGTGCGCTCAGGGAGCACCGCAGGTAGCGCCACGGGGAGAGCCTAAAGGAGCGCCGTGAGCTCGCAGGAATCACCACAGGAAAATCATTCAAGTATTCTCCAGCATCCTTTTACCGTGATTATTTCTGGTCCCACAGGTATATATTTTATTACACTGAATTTCATAAACATTAATTTACGTTACCAGAAAATTTACCAGTGAGAATATAACCTAAATATGTTTCCTATAACTTTTGTGATAATAGTCTATTCACTCGAACATTTATAATGCTGAAACTTATTCCTTTTCAGTATATGGGAAAACATCATTTGTAAAACACTGCTCAAAAATCATACCTACAGAATTAAGCTTAGTTTATAGAGAACAGTTTCTCTTTACCAGAGATGGCAATCAATGCATGGGGAAATACAAAGCCGAGTTTATACCCAGATGGATTGCTACCAAGCTATACCATCCGACATAAATGAAGACGAATATTTAGACACAGAGTTAAATAACTAGTTAATTCTGGACGATATGATGTCAGAGGCTTAAGAGGACAAACGAATCACGGATTTGATCACAGAAGGATCTCATCATAGATCTTTGTCGGTGATTTCCAACAATCAAATCCTATACGCTAGTTAGGATCCGACACAGAGAAGAAACTGTCATTATCTGGTAATGTTTAATAACAATCTATGCTCATATTAGCGAGACAGATGTACCCACGGCACACAAACAACGCTGCTGTGATAATAAAATAGAGAAAAGTGGAAACTTCACAGGTCGCTCAACACGACAAAAACGAAAATGTTGCAGGCTCGGTTTGATTGAGCCTGTTCATGGACAGTAGTGGAAATGCATGCTACCGTCCACGCCCTCTAGCCCTGGGTTAAGCAGAACTCAACATTTACACATGCTAAAAGTACAAAAAGCGAGCAACAATCGGATTTAAATTATTTGTCAGTCGGAGATCAAACTGTGGACATCGCAGAGAATAATTGTGAAATGATGGCTGAAAAACATGCTTGCGACGATTGTGGATTTTTGTTTGACTCTTCACACGATGAACAGAGACATGTAAAACAAGAGGGGTGTGCAGAAAAATACGATACTACGTATACACCATCAAAGTAAAAGAAAGATCGTAATCAGCCGTATAACTAACGCTCATTCTTCACAAAATATGTATTTTGCTGGATTTGTATATTCTACCACTTTAAAACAGTACACTGCATCAAAAGTTTTACAAGACATACATTCATTTACACAGAAGAATGTTGACACTTAATCGGCAATTAAGCGTGTGCTGCGAAAATGCAAAGCCTGACTTGAAGGAACTGATTGAGACAGAATTGTCAGACAAGAAAAGTGATGAAGAAAGCGCGGAGGACGAGTCTGATACTGAATAAGATACTTAATGTGTAAACAATTATTTCATTTACGTTGTGGATTTTGGACAGTGCAGACATGGCTCAATGGGAAAACTTTTTTAAAACGATTTATTTTAATCCGTCACATCCTGCGAGTTTCAGCAAACCACACAAATTGTACAAAGCAGTAAAAGAGAAAGGCAAATATTTCATTTGGATGCACGGATCCCGAAATTTCTGCACAATCAAGAAGCATGTAGTCTGCATAAATCTGTGAAAAGACGGTTTCAAAGAAATCACGTGATCAGTATTAGGATCTTTGGATGGTAGACTTAATCGATACGGTCAAGTTTGAGAAATTGAATAAAGGATACAAATACATGCTGTTAGTTATCGATACATTCAGCAAATACGTCTGGCTAAGACCTCTCAAGCAGAAGACTGGAAATGATGTGATAGAGGCATTTAAAGACATCTTTAAAAGTTAAGGACGTATGTCAAAGAGATTAATAACTGACAAAGGTCTTGAAGATCTTATAAAATTACTTTACATTGATACATTATTTACAATCAGAAGGAAAATCAGCTTATTTTTCAAATGTGTACATCTATTCTCAAAACAACACTACAATTAATAATTGTACAATTTCAAGTCAGGAGTTCAGAGCCAATTCAGTGCAAGATCTGATGAAAAAAATACAATGTCTTATACTCGCCAACACAGGCAAAATCAACGCGAAACTAAAAACGTTCAAACTAAATTTATGTAAGGATTACGTATTGAGAAATGTGTTTACTCGTGCGTATGATCAAACGTTCAGTGGAGACATGTTACAAACGTAATCACACAGGAACTTTGCCTATTAACCGCCTTCAAGACATGCGACAAGAAGAAATCCAGGGAACATTTTATGATAGTGAATTGCAGAAAGTAAAACTATGATCCAGATCAAAGCTTTAAAGTTGACAGAATTATAAAGACAAGAGGAAAAGAACAAAATAAACAATATTTTGTACAATGGAAGTATTATCCAAAAACGTTCAATACCTGGGTGAAAGCCAGTGATTTTCAATAAATATGTATAAAAATGACGAGTAAATAGTTGTAAATATTATATCAATAAATAGAAAAAGAATATTGTGTTGTTCTTTATCTTCTGAATATAACAACCTTTCCATAGTCGGAATCAAACCAATGGACTACACCAATGTCTTTTATCCAGTGCGGAAACAAGTTTTATTTTGTACTAGGATAACGTTAGATGCTTGTCATAAGTAGTCACCTATATGGTATACAGAGCTGGTTTGTATACCCGATCTGATATAGAAAATGGAAAAAACAACTTCAAATTGTTATTCAATTTATTCCCAACTAGTTTCGGCTTTCAATGCCTTCATCAGGGTTATAATAACGTTTCTTGATGGCCAGAAGCGGTTTCTAATTCTATTCCGTGCATCACTTCACTATAACATTAAGTTCGTCTATCGACACCTCCATACTTCTAACTGCCCTTTCCTCAACCCCCTTAGCCCAACCCCCGCAATTTTCTTTGTGTAACTGCATATTTCCCACTCACATTATAGGTCCTAGATACTAATTTGTGATAACTTTTTTCTCTATGACAACTGATATGATCTCTCCTCGAAGATTTTCTCTGATATGTGTGCAGTTCGATAAATTCATTTCTTTTATACTGTCAGATTAACCCACATGGCATGCAGGTATTATGCTGTTATGATTACGTAGTATTTCATACTTTCTAATGTTATACCAACTACGATTTCTCCCTATTAATTTAACAGCCAATTTTATAACAATTTTAGCGATTTAGTTTTAATCGACCCTCCCAACTGACTAGTCGTGTTTTTCCTGCTGCAATTACATTTTGTTTCATTCTAACAAGCTTTTTAAATTATTCTTAACTAGAAATAACTCTATTGACAACTTTTACATTTTTTGTTCATGCCACCTCCCTCAAACCCGGGACCCCTTTCATACTAAGCAAGTAATAAAAGCTCTGATCCGATTGATGGGCTGTTATTTAAGTTTTTGTTTTTTTTTACAAATGATAAACGCTCTGAACTGTAGCCAATGCACTCTTATCAGTTACTTGTTTAACAATTCTAAATATTTGGCGAAATACTATTATACTTGTATATTGATTTTCGTCATAAATTATACCTAAATAAGTTCGAACGTGTTACTTAATAGTTTAAAACGCTTGTTCAGGCTGTATCAATTCTGATTTATTCAGTATGATGGTGTTTATGAAAAATATTTTGCTCATTTACAAATTGTTCAGTAAAAATATAAACATTTGATGGGTTAAATTCAAGAGTAATTGACAGTTTCTATTCTATCTTGAAAGAAATTGTTTTTTATAAACACTCTGAAGCGGAAGTAATATCAGGTAACCGCAAGCGTTAAACCTTACAAGTTTTAACAGGGTTATTTACTACCAAAACGCACAATTTGTAAACAATGTCGTGTCGTTTTTTGTTGGTGATTTACTAATAAACTTTGATAATGTGGCAGTTGACCTCAATACAATCGACACTGTTTATCTTCCAATACAGGTAAACCGAATAATTGCTTTACAATAGATTTATGACGAATTGTCTTTGAACACCCCTGGACTTAATGGACTCAACTGCCACATTATCAAAGCGTATTACTCTTATAGAGGTGAACTGAAAAAAGAGCCAATGATACTTCCGAGGCGGCGCTAATAACCTGAACTACACGAGAAATGTAAACAGAGGGCGAGTTTATTTTTTACTTTCTGTAACAAACTTAGGTCCTTATTTTCAAAAAATGGGCAATGCCACTCCACTCAGAATTTGTTAAACCTCTGATGTATACAGATCGATCTGCAGAGCGAATGCATTTCTTGAGAATTTTTGAAAGATGTGAAATAGGACCGAATATAACCAAAAGGGGACATGTATCTACGTATTTCGCCCTAATTTACACTAGATCGTTAATTTCAAAGTCATTATTGGTATGTTATTGAATAGCATGTCTTACTAGTGTATAATGTGCGTGGTTTGTTGACGGATTACTACAGTTTATGTGTATTTTTGGCCAAGAGGAGAAGCCAGCCACACAGAGGAGGCGCTTAGAACCAGAGTGGGAGCCCAGGCACATTAAATATCAGGGTGTTCAACGTTTTTAATTTATTAGCGGACGATCTGCTTTCAGCATTTAGATCTTCCTCCTGTCTGTACTGTTAAATGCATAGTTGAACTCGAACATATATATTATATAGCGTCTTTACTTGTATAAATTTGATATTTGCAATGAAAGTGGACTTCCCATACGACACCAGTCTTCATACCCAAAGAAGTGTAGAATTTAATTGAGTAGTTAAAGCAACAATTGATATGATTAAAAGTTTTGTTTTTTCCCGGTATTACACTTTTATTTGTTTTAATATTTGCTTTATTGTGTTTTAGTCACACCTTTAAACCGTAAGGTTTTACTGATAGAATTGCATAAAGGCTTGTTTTAATAAGAAAATATGAGACAACATCACTCAATTTTAAAGCTAAATGTTACTTTCCCACATATTTGAAAGGTATCCGGCATATTTTGAAAATATTTATTCCCCGATTTAAATCGAAGGAATTTTGTTTAGGCATTGTCCGTATCCGATCGTCTGTCGTTTTGTAGCCATAGCTGTGTATTCAGAAGTCATGTTGAGTTACATATCTTGTTATCGTTTGTGTATACAGCTATTGAACGACAAAGAAATGCACACGGTCAATGTAAAACTTTATCATGAAATAATTTCCTAAAAAGCTTGACAATTTCTATTTGATTATTATCTTTTAGGTCTTATTGAAGTCGCCGGGTTTCAATTCAAAAGTGAACAACGTTTTGAGTAGACGATAATTAGTTTGAATGCACACGGGATGCACTCTACGACCGAATGATAATTTTCCCTCTTTCCAAAATGACGGATTTATATAGACATGTAGTAAAATGTACTCAGTGACCTGGTCTATTTGTCAAGCCTTGACTACTTGCACTGTTCTATTCTACAAAGTTTCCAGCATGATATAAATGATATTTGTTTGTTTCAGATTGAACAATTGTTCACGAATGAACACCATATCATATGCAATGTTTTCACAAGTGGCATAGCCACGAGTGAAAATGTACGATATCGCATATAATGTTTATGGGCGAAAAATACTTTGATCTTACTGCACGTATTACAGTTTGTTCCTTTTTATTTCATAGTTTGACTACATTCTTACCCATTCTTTAGTTTCTTACCAGTGAAAAATATATTGATACTTTTCACGGTGAAAACACCAGATATATTTCACTCTAATATCTAAATAATTCATTGAAAAGAATGTAATAAATCTATATATTTCTGTATATCAATGTGGGAAAATCGTGGCAACTGAAGCAGTTCGACAAAGCATTTATTTCTAGTGTGTGATTTAAACGAAAAATACTTACTTGATATTGAAAAACATGGCAACTTGATTTTGGCGTCGGCCATAAAATGCATCATTTCGAGGTTTATTCCTATTCTTCTTAGGCCCCATTTAGGTTGATAATGAACAACTTCAAATAGCACTAACTAGCAAATACTGCAGAAATGGTACACACAAATCTAGCATAGATCATACCTCTACGTATACCCATGAATTTAAAACAGTTGAATATCGATCTGTGTTAAATTTTTGGCCTTTATTTCACTAACAGCTATTTTCCGAAAATTGCCTTATTGTAGACACTGTAACTAAAACATTAAAACCTGATTTTTTAACATTTAGACTCCAAATATATATTGCTAAGTACACATGTACATCAGATAATATAAACACAATATTAAAAAGGTGTGTGTTATTTTTAAAAGAGAAATATTTACTCCAAAAAATTTAGTCTCCATAACATTTTTGGAAATAGGATAGACAACTCCTGAATGACTGTCTCATCAAATTTGCTGATGTAAAAATAAACTTAGGTATTTTCCCGGGATACCCTCATTAAAGTCTGTTTCTTCATTTCATTCAGACATTGAATGTAAACAAATCCAAAATCTACTTAACAGTACAAGGACATCAAAACACTTTTTTTATTTTCCTTCAGGACAGGTACACATTTAAGTCATACTTGTACGTAATAAATCAGCATGTAAAACAATTAATTAGCTCATCAAAGAAATTAAGACATGTAGAATGTAGATGATAAATCAGTCAGTATATTTACCTTAGTTTTCAGACAAATAAATATATATCCAACCGAATATCACCAACTGAAGTCCAAGGCCATCTGTGGTAGTAAGTGACTGCATTGTATTTATATCTGTTTGTTAAACCTCTTCCGCCCCTAATATGAGTATCGACCCCGGTATAACGAAGGCCATTTTCGCTATATTGGTGTCAGAAGTGGGATGAATGCAGCATCCGTGTTGTCTATAGCACACATGGAACTAGGAGAAATGTTGTACAGAACACATTTAGCGCTAGAAACAGGGGTGACTACAGTATCCATTCTTTCTAGGGCATCCATAGAAAGGGTAAGTAAGGTCTGATTTATGGCATAAGTCATATGGGTGCTAAACTTGAGGGTTACTACGTATCCACATTGTCTATATTGCACATGGCATTGGGAAGTATGGTAGATACAGTATTTGTATTACTGGCAAGATTGCTTTGGATATTGGAATTAAGGGTTGAAACGGTGGTCATATTTTTTAAACTGTAAAGTACAGTATCTGCACTAACACACATAGTACTAAGATTATGAGTGGATACAATCTCATAATGATCTCCTTTACTAATTAACTTGTTGGGAATAAATGTGGTATTATTCCTACCATTCCTACTAGCATTAGTGGTGTCAGCAATATTACTCCCACCATGATCTGATACAGTCATCAAGCTGGTTACCGGTCAATGTACTGCTCCTCTGCGGATACGCATCACTGATTTCCTCAAAACTCGAGTCTGGACACAATAGAGAACTAACAGCCCCAGAGTTATTTGTCTGCTGTCCCCAAGGTTTCGGACATTCGCCCGGCACGAGAGCACTACTCTCATTAATCCCCATCTACCCCACATTTCACTACATCTACAAAATAAAAGCTCAGAAATCAGGACTTGTTTGATTATTTCTGAAGAAATAAAGGGTAACATAATTGTAGAATATCTCTGGTGAGTAGGTCGGCCCCCATCCCCACAATCTGAAAATGCTCTCTACGGTCCTGTATTTGACTTCAAAAGAGAGATCATATATTTATTGTTTAAATTAAAGAATTTAATAGGGTTCCAACCCTTTTCTTCCAAATCTGATACAAAAATTTAAAACATAAATATGTGCACACAGTTAAACACAGTTCACAGTTAAAGAACTTTAAAATGCTCTATAAAATTGTATCAAAGGTATTTCTGTGTATCTTGTTATACATGCAATGTTAAGAAGTCATTGAAAACAATGCACAAAATAAGTGTCAACATTTTTAAGCTTCAAAAGTCTAATTTACTCATAGATACAGGCATATTATCAATATTCAAAAGAATTGCCAAAGAACTCAACACACTCCGCGCTCCAGAATCAATTCAAACAATTCCAAAAAGTATTCTTGAATTTTAATTTTGCATTAAACTTCCTTCTGGCAATTAACCAAAGCTACAACGATAATATCACAGGAGCACTTCTGCTGGGAACCATTTGTGACTTCTTGTCATGTTGTCAAAATCTCTCACAACAATTTAATTATACACTCTAATTAAGAAACAACACATAGTCTAGATTTATACAATTCGTCCTTTTTCTTGCGACTGGGGTTCTGAAAAAAATACGAAACATGTCACTGACAGCATAATACACGTTTATGATAATTGTATATTAAAGGGTTGTGGTACATAAAATTTATAAGAAGATCATTTGGAAGCATAGAACACAACCGAACAAAATAAAAAGTCGATGTAACTGAGTCTGTCCACGAGACGTGCATGCCTTACGTCCGCATGTCCGCATCCTAGCATCGGATAAAGAGGACGCGTTAAGTGTCTGGTCTTCTTCATGATAATAAAGGATCGGAAAAAAGAGCAACCCCGAGTTCAAGTAAGGCGTGAATTTTTATGGCCACCACACAGTATAAAAGCCAGATTGTCACACAAAGTTGCTTTTTCCATTCAATAAAAGGATATGATTCATTAAATGGTACTACTTTAATGTGTATAAACCAGAAGCTTTCACTATGTAGAAAATAGCTTGTAACAAAGTGATAAGTTTGACGGCATCTTACGGGGCCCTATCTCTCTTGGTCAACAAAAGAGAGTATACATTAGGAAGCACAGAGTTCATAATTCCTTAGAAACATATTTATGTGAAACTTTAGGATCGTTTAACCTTAGTTCATGTAAAGACATATTAGCTTATTTTCAATTTCACCTTGACGCAGTCTTCATTGGCATTCGCGTCGCCTCTTTTATCATTATCATTCTTATCTTCTTCGTGTTCCACGCATTCGTCTGAAGCCTTTCTATTGACAAGTTCAACCATTACTCTGTTTAATGCATCTTGTTTATCTTCTAACTCTTTCTTCTGTTGTTCTACAATCTCTTCAAAAATTTTACGTTCTCTTTCAAAATATTTTTTCATGTCATCTCGTTGGCTTTCCTACAATTTTATAAAATCAAAATCAAACTCTGTCTATATCAGGCCTAGGCAGAAATAAAATGAAAAAAATGCGCCCTCGTGATATAATTCCTTCGCATCTGAACTCCAAACAATGATTTATTCAACGACAGATCACTGGATGAGATATATTATTTCTTAAATAACCCGAGTTTTGAGTTCTTATGCGTAAGAATATATCACGAAGGTATCAACAGTGTTAGAAAAAAAATGGTAACTACCTTTTACGACCGTCCTACGTAGCTTGATCGGATGACGTCATTGCACGCGAGTGGTTTATTGCAGATTCTAATAGGGCTAACAATGTTTTATCATCACAACGATGCTATGTTGACGTCACGTCAACATGATATTTAGCGCCATGTACTCATAAAGAAATTTTGTTGAAAAACGGCGTTAAACCCAAAACAAAGCATCAAGAAATAGAGGTTTTAAATTTCATGAAATATTTTACTTAATGACATGTTTGAAACGAAATGTCACATTGCACAAATGTTTTGATCAATTTATACACATGCTGAATTAGTTATTCGCTTTGTTGAATAATTCGCAATAATTTTCGCTAGAACTGAATTCTGCCGCAAGACGTATTACCGTTTCCGGTCCTGGCGTGTTTTAGCAAATACCTACTACTGGCGCCATGCTTGCGCGAAGAAACATTTTACAATAAAGAACATATTAGAATCGAAATAATTTATAGCAAAACAGTGCTTTATCACTGTATGTACATTAGGGTGGTTTTACGTCGTCCGAAATAATTTCACTCGGGCTGCGCCCTCGTGATATATTAAGCCCGACGTATAACCGCCTATCGTGTATAAATGGTGATAAAGCACTGTTTTACTATAAATTATTTCTTAAATAAGCCGAGATAGATTTTGTTCTACATGTATCCAGGTAATTTAATGGTCGTGTTAGAATAATTGTTAAATTTGATGTGTGTTGTTTATCTATTAAGGTATTAGATCTACAATAGTGTACCTCCTTTTGAAGAGTATTCATAACCTAATTTGACATAAAGTTTTCCTGGAGCATAGGTTCAAGCCCCACTGGGACCAATTTGTGTTTCCTTATATTCATTTTTTTTCTAATAAGTTTTTACTTTTTCAACACTTATTATAGATTTATTGTACAAAAGTGATTTCTTGCTGTTCAAAGTGAATTTACCTCTGAAACAGAAGAGGCCAGAGTTAAATATATCTTTAAAATATTGAGTTACATGTGGTAAAATTCTTTAGTTTGCCTTTATTCTTTAGATAGCATATTGTGGAAGAAATGTAGGTTGGTTTTACTTCTGTCTCAAGGTTATTTTTGAATGACGTGACCCATTTTAAAACAGTCCCACTGGAATCGAGCTTAGTTTTTCAATGTTACAGTTAGAATTCTGTCTCATTAAGAGAAAAAATGATATTGACAGTTTTATTTGATGTTTTAAAATTGTTCACCAATAGTTTGACGTTTCTTTTATCAAAATTAATGGTATAATGAATTCACTGCAAACGTTTCGGAGGGTGGCCATCACTTTGAAATTTGTCTCTACTTGAGCTTAAGGGAATATTATAAATTATACAAAATTTATATAAAAACGGCACGGAAAAGTTGTTTAAAAATTGCAACACAGTGAGAAACAAGGACAATTTTAAGAATATACCAAGCAAATGCCATTTTTCAAACATTACTATTAGGGGTCTAATACCTTAAAGCGTATTGTTTAGCTTTTTTTAATTTGTAAACATAACAAGAATATTATAGAAAGTCACCATTGAAAGCCCGCCAAAACTGACATTAAAACCACCTTGATTACTGAAAACGGTTATCAACCAAAATACTTTTATGAAATATCAAAGAAGGTGAAAGGTTTACATTTGCAAAATTAGTCACGATATAAATTATAGTGTTCGTAAACCTTAAACCTGTAATTTCAACGCTGCTGCTTTATTAGGTAATAATACGTTTTTAAGAAACTTAAGCATTTATTTAGCTAGGGTACCTTAAACAGGATAATCATACCCGTAGTATACGAATAATGAAGGGTGTGGACAACAACTTTAAATTGCTGTTAAAAATAATATTATCAATGGGAAAAAATTATCCAACTATGCTGTCTTGCTGCAATATTGTTGGTCCTATTAAAAGACTATAATGTACATACACCAGCTGCACTATGCCCGAGCGAATTCGTTTGTTCCCTAGCAGTGTCATCTATCTTTAAGCCGCTGCTAGAACCAATGCCATGGTCTATTGTGTTTTCAAGCTCATCCATCACTTTTTCTGTATATTTTTGTAAGTCGTTTTCTAACCTTTTCTTCTCAAACTGTAACTTTTCCAAATCGCATTTAAATTCATTTCTAAGTTTGTCTTGTTCTCTCTGTTTATGTCTCTGGTATCTCTGGAATAAATTGATTTTTGATTCCCCTATTACGTAGTAATCTGTATAAAAATAGGGCCTGCTTTACAACTGTAAAACCTCTGTAAAAAGATCTGTAGATTTTAAAATTAAAGCTGTAATAGACATATAACAAACCAGTTTAGAACATTCAGATAAAACTCTAGTTTGGATTACCTGCCCAAATGGCTGCTACACAGTCAACTATTAGTTAACGCCTGGAAACATTATAACTAGCAAATAGCACACACATTTTTTGAAAAAGTAAAAGTAATTTAACCATTCAAAATTACAATAAATAGTTTATAACCTTTATACTGCTTTTAGTGTTGGATTAATACCAATATTACATGGTATTTGTGTGTGAAATGTATACTATTATGTTTGCTGTTAAAACCAACTCTTCAGCTGGGAAGTGCAGTTAAACTTGGTATAGCAGTCAGCTGTATTAAGCAGCCACTTGCCATAAGCAGTCAGACACCAAACTTGCCACTTTAACATTTTATTCCAACATGACTTAAAAAGCAACCTGCCTTCTTACCCTTCGCAATATTTCCTCTATTTCGTATCCTTCGGCTTCACGTATGTGACCATGATGGCAGATGTATATTACTTGACTTGCATTTCTGTACATTATCTTTTGCCACGTCTTATTGGTCCCTTCAACACTTATCATAAGAAATTCTGTGTTTCCTAGTCATTTAAAATGAAGAAAATACTGTTTATGTTGAAAAGGTTTATCTAAGTAAAATGTCTTAAAGTCAGTATGAGGTTACTTTTATCTTCCAGTAAAATGAAAATAACATTATAAAAACTAAGCCACTGATAATGTCAAGGCTGAAGAAAATGTACACTAAACAATTCTCGCATATTGCCAATACAATACCTGCCTAACCGACGATTGGAGGTTGTCGACTGAAGCAGGTGACGAATAAACCGCTTTATCCTTAAAATGATCTCTAATAGGTAAATGTATCGAATTCTATATTTGATTTTCATATAATAAGCATAAATTGATAAAACACGCATTAACTTGAATGACTAAGAATTTATAGTTTGCTTAAACATGACGGGTTAAGGCGAATGTCATTTCCTGCAAGTTACAGAATGTATAAGGAGGAATTAAATTTTTACAGAAATATGACGGGACAAAGATAATATACTATGATTATTTTCCTAATAATAATTTTTTTCTATATGTATGCTTAATTAAAACAATGTACTTAATGTCATTTTTCAGATAGACTAGAAAATACTCATATTCTACCTTGAGGTTTGCCGTTAGTATCGAAGAAAGGCACAAATCGTATATTGTAATGTTTGCGTGGTATACTTGGGCGAACGTCCTCGATAGCTGCGATGGTTTTTGAAACCAGTCGATCCTTTTCGGCTGATCCGTAGCAATATCCTGAGAATTTATCTGAAACAATTTAAATGATAGAATACTACTATACCTCAGTGAACTGTTGAAAACTTACTGGGGTCAATTTCAGAGTTAATTTTCAGAGGAGTTAGAGACTTTGATTGAAAGTTTTTGTTGACAATCAGTTTCATTTCTTTGGTATGAAGTCAAAGTAATAATTAACATAGAAAAGAAAGTCTTAAGAGGCAAAGATAATCGAGAAAAAAGATAGCCACGCAATCCTAGATGAATTCTGTTGAAGATTACTCCATATGTAAAACAAAGTATCGTAGCCCCTTGGGCGAGTGATTAAGATCTTGGATTCACCACCTGCCTAGTCACCAGTGTGGGTTAAAATTTCGCATAGCGTTTAGAAATTGTCATATGAGGAAGTTATCTACCTGATTTACGGAAAGGTCGGTGATGCCATCCAGGAGGGTCACCCGGGGTCTTCCCTACCACCATCGGAAGCTGGGGAAGTCGCCATATGAACAAAATGGCATTGTGACCTGCGTATTACTTCTACATTCAAGACGCAAACAATGCATTTACCGTCAGCGTAACTGTCGATAACAATTTCTCCACTTGTATCGCCATTGCAAGGCACATGAAATCGTTACGGCTTGGTGAAATTCTTCATTGAAAAACAGATTGATTGGGACCTGAGGCATTCGATGCACTGCAAAATACGTTTTATATATTTTATAGAATATAGATATCTGAATAGGCAAGATTTAATGAAAGAAAAATGAGTTTTGTATTTAGTAAATAGTAAATGCAGATAATTTGAATGATAATAAACAAGTGCATGACAAATTGAAACTGTATTGTAAGCAAAAGCCGTAATTGAACAAAATAATAAAAATTCATAAATTGAAATTATTAGCCAATAGCTACTACAAAAAACTATATATATATATATATATATATATATATAATGATTTCAGCATAAACGGACAGTCACTGTCATTTGAAATGAAATCAAAATGTTGTGCACATTTTATTTCCTGTTGTTGTTAAACGAATGTAATACTGAAAATTATTTACACTTTGTATGTTCATTCAATAAATATTTTTTCATCATCATTATGGCTGTCAGTATCATTATTAGATTTGCCTATTCAGTAACATTTACCATATACCAAAATTGTGGTATTTTCAATAGTTTGACATTCAAATTCATTTGCAAGAGAAATTAAATACAAAAAGTAAAATGCAATGTCTATACCATTCTCATCCATCAGATGTTCGACGTGGTATCCGAGACGAACTTAGATTAAACATAATTCCATTTAGGTCGATTGCGAAGAACGTTCTACAACATAATTTTTATTATTATATTAATAACTATCGACACTTCATTCCATGTGGAATGCATTCAGGTTAAAAACCATCCTAGATAGTGCAGAGTCCTATGAAAAAGTCAACATGATGAATCTAGCCATTGAGTTGCTGGATAGGCGCATTAGTTATTGTGACAGGGAATTATCAGCTTGTAAATTGTCGAATAATGGTATAGTACACAATTTCACAAATTTGTATATTGATAACAGTTTAACTAAAATACTTGGTAAAGGTCCCAACTTCATACCTACCAGAACAGGCACTGACCAAGTTATAAAGGAACAAATAAAAACTGAAATATATCAAGGTATCAAAAAATTACCCACACAAAACAGAATAACTTCACGAATAATAGCATTTTGAAGCTTGGTTTACATAACCCTTCTCTACCCAGGGGCATGTACGAATACTGTATAGATATATTAGATCACATGGATACCATGAGTACAGAGGTTAATCATAATTACCCTAGAAAGAGCAATGTGTCTAATGCTGAATATAAAGCACTCATTTCTTTGGCTAAAAGAGAAGACATCATTGCAAATATTGCAGATAAGAATCTTGGCATTAGCATAAAAAACACATCATGGTACATCAGTGAGTACAATAGACAGTTATGTGACAGTAGCGTATACCAACCAATCGAAGTAAATAACTTAAGTTCTCTTTTGGATTTAGGAGTCACAGATTTAAATAATATATACAATAAATATAAATTCACAGTCGCTAATGAATTATTTGATACTCAAATTCTCATTTATCGAAGTAAAGGCAGTATAAAAATCCCAACTTTAAACATTTTACCCAAAGTACATAAGGTAAAGTGTTGAAATTGAGCGCTTATTAAAAGGCAGACCGATAATAAATGGTTTGCTACCTTGAACACTGAACCATCCAAATTACTTGGACATATGTACAGGTGCTACTTCAATGATATCTTAAATTTCTTTATACCATCCGGTTACAAGGCACCTGTTGTGCATAGCTCTATGGAAGTAGTAAACCGATTAAAGTCAATATATCTTGACACAGACCATCTAGATAAAGTTTTCATTGTCACCTTTGATGTAGCGCCACTATATACATCTTTAAGTAATACCACTATTTTTAATACTATCGATCATTTGAGTCGACTATTGGACTTAGAGGATAGTATTCGGTATCTCATGCACGATCTGTATGCATTCATGAAACGTTATGCAATCTTCAACGTCATGGAGAACAGAATTTTCCTACAAAATTCTGGTCTAACTATGGGGAGCTATGAATCTTTTGACGGAGCTAATCTGGTACTTTTGTTGTGTGAGCTGAAAATGATAGATTCACCTATAACAGATAAAATAATAGATTTTTTCCGGTTTGACGACGATGGTTGTGTCATTTTGTACTGTGAACTACAAGATTTAAATACATGTATTAGGTATGTTGCGGAGATATATTCCCCGGAGTTAGAAATAGAACTCACAGTCAACAAAATGGTGGCTAATTTTTTAGATTTGAGTTTTGGCATCGGGTTCAACACCATTTTAGATGGACAAATTTATTTTCACGTCTACCAGAAAGAACGCAATAAATACGCCTACACTCATTTTAAAAGTAACCATCTACCAGGTGTACGTAAAGGTATTATTGTTACAGAATGCCATAGATATGCTAAAAACTCAGTCAATGAATTAGAATATATGCACATGATTAGTTTGTTTAGACTTAGGTTACATAGATGTGGTTATCCTTTTAAGTTTATCCGTAAGCATATGTTAAATTTTGACGGTTTATCTATGTGTTATAAGGGCCAGGGCCGTTTGTCTCGGTATAGGAAAAAGGATAATAATACAAGATACTGTCCAATTACTTATAACAGGCTGGACGGTAGACATTTCATTGCGAAAAAGCTTTTAAATAGAGCAAAAAAGGTTGTTTTTGAAACCACGCTACAGAGTACAAGTGAAAAATAAGACCTTGTTACTGACAAATAGGAAACTCCACAAGAAAATGAGGAATTATATTGATAGAACAAATAACTAGTTTAATCAATAGAGCTTGATGGAATACAGAAGCAGGGGTACAGATAATGTCGCACGCTGGTGAAATTCTGACAGTTAATAATATTGTAGTGCAAGACAGTACCATGATAGTTTTCCTTGTGGCATTTAAATAACTGTATTAAATATGTTAGAGGTATTACATAACTTACTCACACACTGGCTTAGAGTTGTATTTGGAAGTCATATAATTCTAATGGGGTGCCCAGCTGTTTTTCAGTGTAGTTGTCTTTCAACTGGCATTTCGACATCATGGACTGCTGGTTTACACTCCCGTATTTGATAATACCATATATTTTCACTCTAAAAACGTTAACTGAAAAGAATTGATTAGATACTAACCTCGGACGCTTGTCTAAATACAGTGACTTGATAATCGGCGGAATTTTCCTCCCATTCCGGAGTTACTTAGGTGTTTGTATATTGCTTCAGTATTGCCACGAGATGCCTGTATATGATTTAGTGCATTTGGACGCATCTCTGCTTGGTTTCATTCGTTTAAAGGCGAAATCATGGGCACTTGCATCCAGTGATGACACACACTGTGTATAACTGGGCATGAGCGCATGCGGACATTTTTAAGGTATATGGTAGTTTAATGCAACGTGCGGTTGTTTCCGGCAGCTGTTTACTGATTGATTCTAATTTGGTGGTACTGTATGCTTTAGTTCTTAATATGTAAATTAAAATATTTTGATTGGATACTGACATTTGACGCTTGTCTGAGTTTTTTGGGGGGCCTACTACGTTGTGTGTGGTTATGGCGGGTGATGGCATAACATTTTGGTTGGATGATATTTTTTGCAGGGATAGTTTTCCAAGATCCGGAACTTGCTTTGGTGATTATGTCTGCTTGGTTTTATGTTGCGGTGTATCTCTGTATGTTTTGGGGGGTGTTTCGGCACATTTCTGCTTGGTTCTGTTCGGATGTTTGATTTTCGTAGGGCTCGGCGGCGGCGTGTGTTTGGTTTTGGCGGGTGTTGACGTAATGATTGTGAGTCGGTAATACCATTTGATTAGATGAAATAACTTTATACGCTTATCTGGGTATGTTAATTTAATTTTAGGCGGGGTTGCCTTGGAGTTTTGTATCTTCTTGATATAATTTATAGTATGTCTCTGAGTGTTTTAGAGTATATTTCGACACGTATCTACTTGTTTTTATTTGATGGCATGAACCTTGCGTCCAACTGTAAAATTTCGATTCTTACACACTGTATACAACAGGACATGGACACATACGGCAATTTCGTGATGTATAGTGTACTTTTCGAACACCAGATCATGTATTGTACTAAGCTGGAGATGGTTACTTGTGGTTGTTTTTGCTTAGTTTTCATAGTTCGTGCCGGGTCCCTCTTTGTTTCTTACTAAATAATTTTAATAGGATGTTTATTGTTAAAGTTCTTTCGGTTTGTGGAATTCACTGACGGGGAATCAGTGGATTCGGCTGGTTGGTGAGGATCGTGCGGTATGACCCGGGGTCTGGGCGAATGGGTGGTCTAGGGGCTCTTGGTCGATGAATTTGTTTAAATGTTGGAGGTTTTGTTCAAAATTCGAACGAAAATTTGGTATATGCTCGAAATTCGGAGATTTGGTTTTCATAGTTTCTATGGCGGTGCCCGAATGGTTTCACTCAATGTGTTAAGGTAAGTATCTCGCATTGTCACAATTTGGAGAGGATTTTTGTTGTTGTCCTAGAATTGAAATATGGATTATCGTGGCTTCGGATTTCGGGAGTGGTCCCGCCGCCTGAATTGTTTTATGAGACTCATAAGACAGACGGATGTTTTGGTGGAGTTTTGAGCAGAATTACGGAATAATTTTCCTCGACTATATATAGGGTATCGACTTTTAAATATAATACGTCATATGCGGAACGTGCATCAATCTTAGTTGATTACACAGACTAATGATACCTATTCAACACTTGAATCAATTTTATCATAAGACATGGATTGGGTCAAGGATATAACAAGAATATTTCTTAGTAATAAGGTGTACCATTCTTATGATCACATGGATATAAGGATGGATAGATTGCTTGTTGACTCAGAAGATTTTTTTTGGATGGCAACCAGCTCCCGTTTTGATCTCAAACAAATGCAAGTAACCAATGACACATATAAAACAAATTAGGAACAGAAGGCAGATTGGATGATCAACACAATTACTACAAACACTTTTGTCTTATCATCTACGATGTTCAAAGTGATTGCACGGTTAAACTGGTAGCCTCCTTCAATAAGGATCTAGCTAGGTTCTTGCACAAAATGAATAATGATTTAAAACAAATGGTGTACAAAAATCTCCATAATCACTTTTTCATGGAAGATATTAACTTCGAAGAAGACATGTAAACAGTTTTGCTTAGGGGTTTTCTTCGGATTTGGGCCAGATAGGCAAGGAGCGCGCGTAAAGGCCTTAACTTGCCATTAATTCTTCGCAAGGGAAGTTATCTGGTGGTGTTTCCGGGGAATTCGTCGGGCTACTATTGTGCATGTCGGGATATGTTGATACATGCTATTTGGAAGTGATTATAATTTTACGTTTGATTAATCAAAATTAACCAAACTGTTTTTAAACAGTTGGACACGGCAGGTTGTGTTTGCATTTTCATGTGGAATATTTGAATGGCACTTTTCTGCGTGCCAGTTCATTATTACAACTTGATGTTGCATGACCCATGGGTACAGTGGTGAAGAGCACATACTTTATGTGTCAAGCCATCCAATACATATACATTACATATAATATGTTGAATGGACTCCAAGACTTATCCTTTTTTGTTTAAGAAATAGTATCAAAATTAGGTTTATCGTAGAATAACCCAAGCGTGAAGTTCTTATGCGTATGAATATATCACGAGGCCGAAGGCTGTTCTAGGATAAACCTTATTTAGATACTAATTATTTCGATTCTAACGTTAGACGAGAAACAAAAGGAGTATTTTCATCAAACGTAAATTAGAACTGCGTGCTACGCTGCAGCATTAACTAGCTAAAACACGCTGCGCGCGCAGCATAGTTCAAGGTCGGTTTATTGCAGAATAACCCGAGATAGATTTTGCTCTACAAGTATGTAGGTTGTATGTAGGTTATAAGCTGGTCGTGTTATGATTATTTTTAGACTGGCGAACTCGTTATTACAACAAATCGAAATTTACAAAGATCAGCCAACTGCTGAGACTGACAACATAAAACCATTCCATAGTCTATTTAAAGTAGATGTAGCGCGTTAAGTTCTTACAAAAACTAACGCACTTAAAATCTTGCAATAAGTGTTTTGATAACAATTTTATATCTATTTACGAACCTAAACTGTATTACATTTTTCCTGGTGATAGAAACATCGAATTAATCTTGAAGATACATTTAAACTCTGACAGACATAAAAACAATGTCATTTTATATCCCTAAATTCAAGTAATGGAGTTTTCTCTAGGCATAATCTATTTTTAGATTTCCTTACATTATTTAGGTTTTCTCCATAAAAGCTGTACCGCACGTACATTTCTTCTACCTTACTGCTTAGTATAAGTATATATATTTATAGGAATTTATTACTGTGGCATTCAATTCACCATAATTTACTAGAACTTGCTAAAAAATGCAAGTCTTTTCAACCTGATTAATGTTTGTACAAAATTTGGGGGATAACATATAAGTATAGATGTTGTGTTTGTTACTTTAATATTTTATCTGATATTATGTCCCTCAATTGTTTGGGTTTTTTTTTCAAAAAGTAAACTATCGTTATAAAAATTATGAGTAAAAACAGTGAGCTCCTTTATAAACATATACATTTGTATTAACGTTGAATCAAAATCATCCTTATCAAAATTCAAGAGTGAAAGCCGAGAGTCTATTCATAAACGGACATTTAATTTGGCAACGTAGGGTATTTTTTCACATTCTGTACTTCTTCTTCCTTTTTAGTTCCTCTGTTTCTGGTTATTGTTCTTTATATAATACCCCAATTTTGCTTGCAATGTTCCTAACCAGTAGGAAATATTGTATTGCTCTGCAATATTTTCTTGTTTGTACCCTTTACAACTTACACATTGTAAGCAATATCATTGTCCTTAGGATAGTTTTCTCAAAAAAAAAAATACGGTATATTGATACGAGCTTTTGCTTTTTATGTGCAAGCCCAGGCTTTGATAAAGTCCTATGAATCAACTTGGCTTTTAAGTTTTGTCTTTGGAATCATGGTGGGTGCCAAGGATAAGTTTACAAGCGTAGTATAAACCGGTTTAAATTAAGCAGTGGTGTATTTGCCACTGACAGTTACAAAACGGTACCCAACCTGTTCCTTTCATTGTTCATTTTGCCCTCGTTTGTCTATATGTTTTACTTCATTTAGATTGTGTAGATATTTTTTTATGTGTACACATCAATACATACACTGCTACGGGGTTGCGGTTTGATGGGACTGCGTTCTCGGAACCTAACTTTTTCTATTACATATAAATATTTGCGTTTTTTTTTTTGGATTCCAAATTGAGAATTAAGTGCCGTTTGTCTCACTAATTGTTATATCCCAAATGGAGCAAACACAGTAATATACTATAATATACTATATTTCTCAAGTTAAGATGATTCCTATACCCTATACTCGCCTAAGTTTGATATGGAAAACCCATAATATTTAAGATTTTGCAAACATCTTTCCCGCACAGTTTTCATCCAGTGTTTTGTGGTAGCCTGCCTTTCTGTACTTTCAGTACTTTGATTTAACATAAGTGGACAAGTCCGAATTATGCTGCGCGCACCATGTTCTTGGCTAATGCTGCAGCGTAGCAAGCTGTTGTAATTTACGTTTAATGATATATCCATACGCATAAGAACTCCAAACTCGGGTCATTCTAGTATGATAAACCTAATTTTGATATCTATTATTTCTTAAATCATGAATATACTTTACAACTCCCATTGATTCTAAAATCTATACTTTTTGTGGCATTACCTATTCATATATCTTGTCTCTTCGATCTTTAGTGACATGCACATGGCATGACGCTTCTGTAGTTGAATGCTTATGCTTATAATATTTTAGATATATAGTACTATATATCAAAAAATATTAATAAGCACATGCTTTATTACGTACTTATTTGAACTTTAACATGGCTAAATTTATAGGGGAGTAAAACAAAAAAGGAAGTCAAACGTTGTATATTCTACGTCCTGCAGACCGCCTCTGAGCCGTTGTAAAACATACGATAATCAACTCAAAGTCATTGTATATTTAAGGTATTAGGCCCCTAATAGTGATGTTTAAAAAATGGCATTTGCTTTGTATATTCTTAAAATTGACCGTACTTCGCACTTCGTTGCAAATTTTTAAAAACTTTTACCGTGCCGTACTTTATAAATTCTGTGTAATTTACGGTATTTCCTCAAGCTCAAGTAGAGATAAATTTCAAAGTGGCAGGCTTTATCCAAAATGTTCGCAGAAAATTCATTATACCATTATTTTTTATGAAAGAAACATCAAACTATTGGTAAACAATTATAAAATTTAAAATAAAACTGTCAGTATCATTTTTCTACGGTGGTATGTTTAGGACATGCAATTATTTTTTTTAGATTTAAATTATCTTGAGCGACCAACATCTTATCTCGTGCGCACGACATCTTATCTTGAGCGATCAACATCTTATCTCGAGCGATCAACATATCATCTTGAGCGATCAACATATTATCTCGAGCGATCAACATCTTATCTCGAGCGATCAACATATTATCTTGAGCGATCAACATATTATCTTGAGCGATCAACATCTTATCTCGAGCGATCAACATATTATCTCGAGCGATCAACATATTATCTTGAGCGATCAACATCTTATCTCGAGCGATCAACATATTATCTTGAGCGATCAACATATTATCTCGAGCGATCGACATCTTATTTCGTGCGCACGACATCTTATCTTGAGCGATCAACATCTTATCTCGAACGATCAACATCCTATCTTGAGCGATCAGCATATTATCTTGAGCGATCAACATCTTATCTCCAGCGATCAACATCTTATCTCGTGCGCACGTCATCTTATCTCGAGCGATCAACATATCATCTTGAGCGATCAATATATTATCTTGAGCGATCAACATATTATCTCGAGCGATCAACATCTTATCTCGAGCGATCAACATCTTATCTCGAGCGATCAACATCTTATCTTGAGCGATCAACATGTTATCTTGAGCGATCAACATCTTATCTCGAGCGATCAACATCTTATCTCGTGCACACGACATCTTATCTTGTGCGATCAACATCCTATCTTGAGCGATCAACATCTTATCTTGAGCGATCAACATATTATCTTGAGCGACCCACATCTTATCTCGAGCGATCAACATCTTATCTTGAGCGATCAACATATTATCTTGAGCGATCAACATCTTAACTCGAGCGATCAACATCTTATCTTGAGCGATCAACATCTAATCACGAGCGATCAACATCTTATTTCGTGCGCACGACATCTTATCTTGAGCGATCAACATATTATCTTGAGCGATCAACATATTATCTTGAGCGATCAACATATTATCTCGAGCAATCAACATATTATCTCGAGCGATAAACATCTTATTTCGTGCGCACGACATCTTATCTTGAGCGATCAACACATTATCTCGAGCGATCAACATCTTTTCTCGGTCATCTTATCAATATATATTAGGCCTTTGTGTGAATTCAGATCATTAGTAAAAACATACGGCTGCCACCGTTTTGGTTTTTGTTTCGATTATACTTATAAACGTTTCACATGTTTGCAGGGTTCGAAATTTAAATATGCAAACTGATAAAAAAGGCAGCAAAAATTCAGTGATGATGCCAAGAAATAAATTTAAGTCCTTGACAAAAAAAAAATAGTATGTAGGCTTCGCCCATATATTAAAGAATTTCCTTGTTTTCCCTTAATTCATGCATGCAACTTTTCTGCGCGAATTTATCAGTCGAACTGAAATTTGTTGCTTTTCTAACATGCAGTATGTATCATTGGTTATGTTCATTTGATTTCGAAGGAAGGATGACCAATTATATGCATTGCTCTCCCAAATGATGTGATAAACTTGTACATATACTTGTGGGAAGTTTAAATAACAGCTGAATAGGTGGGACCCTAATTAACAACTTGTCCGTATGTTTTACTGATGACCTAAATGCACACACAAAGGGCCTTGATATATATAAATAAGATGTCGTGCGCTCGAGATAAGATGTTGATCGCACAAGATAAGATGTTGATCGCTCAAGATGATATGTTGATCGCTCGAGATAAGATGTAGATCGCTCGAGATAAGATGTTGATCGCTCAAGATAATACGTTGATCGCTCGAGATAAGATGTTGATCGCTCAAGATAATATGTTGATCGCTCGAGATAAGATGGTGACCGCTCGAGGTAAGATGTTGATCGCTCAAGATAATATGTTGATTGCTCAAGATAAGATGTTGATCTCTCGAGATAAGATGTTGATCGCTCAAGATAATATGTTGATCGCTCGAGATAAGATGTTGATCGCTCAAGATAATATGTTGATCGCTCAAGATAAGATGTTGATCGCTCAAGATAATATGATGATCGCTCAAGATAAGATGTCGTGCGCACGAAATAAGATGTTGATCGCTCGAGATAAGATGTTGATCGCTCAAGATAATATGTTGATCGCTCAAGATAAGATGTCGTGCGCACGAAATAAGATGTTGATCGCTCGAGATAATATGTTGATCGCTCAAGATAATATGATGATCGCTCAAGATAATATGTTGATCGCTCAAGATAAGATGTCGTGCGCACGAAATAAGATTTTGATCGCTCGAGATAAGATGTTGATCGCTCAAGATAAGATGTAGATCGGTCGAGTTAAGATGTTGATCGCTCAAGATAATATGTTGATCACCTCAAGATGATATGTTGATCGCTCGTGATAAGATGTCGTGCGCACGAGATAAGATGTTGATCGCTCAAGATAATATGTTGATCGTTCAAGATGATATGTTGATCACTCGAGATAAGATGTCGTGCGCACGAAATAAGAGGTTGATCGCTCGAGATAAGATGTTGATCGCTCAATATAATATGTTGATCGCTCGAGATAATATGTTGATCTCTCAAGATAATATGTTGATCGCTCAAGATGGTATGTTGATCGCTCGAGATGATATGTTGATCGCTCGAGATGATATGTTGATCGCTCAAGATAATATGTTGATCGTTCAAGATGATATGTTGATCGCTCGAGATAAGATGTCGTGCGCACGAGATAAGATGTTGATCGCTCGAGATAAGATGTTGATCGCTCAATATAATATGTTGATCGCTCGAGATAATATGTTGATCGCTCAAGATAATATGTTGATCGCTCAAGATGGTATGTTGATCGCTCGAGATGATATGTTGATCGCTCGAGATGATATGTTGATCGCTCAAGATAATATGTTGATCGCTCAAGATGATATGTTGATCGCTCGAGATAAGATGTCGTGCGCACGAGATAAGATGTTGATCGCTCAAGATAATATGTTGATCGCTCAAGATGATATGTTGATCGCTCGAGATAAGATGTCGTGCGCACGAGATAAGATGTTGATCGCTCAAGATAATATGTTGATCGCTCGAGATAAGATGTTGATCGCTCATGATAAGATGTCGTACGCACGAGATAAGATGTTGATCGCCCAAGATAAGATGACGTGCGCACGAGATAATTTAATCTTAAAAAAAATAACATATGTCCTAAATATACCACCGTATATGTTTTTAAAATTGAAAAAAAAAGATGGTGGCGATTAGCGTTGTACAGTTATTTTACCATATTCAAGCATACATTACTCATTTTAATGTAACTATATTTCACCAATATATTACAACTATTTGCAAAATAAAAAATGACATGATAATTATATCTTGCAATTAAAAAAAAAATTACCTATAATTCATAAAGCAATTATAGCCTTATCAGTGTTGTAAACGTCTGTGTTGTTTTAACGCTCCTTATTTAGAGGTAACTGGCAAGTTTTATTAAAGGATTTACGCGTGATGCATACATTTTATACTCCTATAAACTATCATTAAATATGATTACAAATAGATTTCATGTAAAGTTATATTGAATTGATCATGCACAATAAATTATGAAAATAAGTTATTCACGACGGCTTTTATTTTAATTCTGTTTTAAATGCAGATACTATATTTATATTGCAAAAAACATTCTTATACATTAATACTCCGGACATATTTTCCACCTTTATTTTGGTCAAGGCGGTCCTTGAATTTATTTACTAAAATTTATTAATGTATGTGCTATTTGATGACACAACTGAAAGACTTCTGTTTGATTTACCTTTTTATACTGTAACTGAATAGAAAAAATACCGACAGTGTGATCCAAGGGCCGATAGAAAAACTTTTTCTTTTAATTTTTAATTGACATAAATGACATAATTGAAACTAATATTTAAATGTATATGAAATACGGTGAAAACAACAACATAAGAAGAAATGGGCATCTATTTCTTTTTTAAAAACGAAATATTCATTGCAATGTTTAATGGAATTTCATATGTTGTTATTTAGTGATATTAACACAAAATGAACTACTCGCGAAGCAAAATTACATAAATAAAACTTATACGAATGAAACAATAAAACACAAATTAACTAAACTGATTAAACCATTACTTTAACCTTATCACAATACCGCATGTTCACGCGGCATAATAATATCGTCTGCATATGACGTTACAACAACAACTTCGCGCTGAAGTTAATTTTTCTTCCAAATTAGTGGAAATAAACCGTCTGAGAACGAATCAAAATTTTATTTCACAAAAATGAAATAAATATCAATCAAAAGATAAATTCAATGAAAGTAGGAAAGTAGGAAATTTTTTGCACCTAAGCTTTCATATCAATGGTTTTGTACAAAAAATTGCTTTTAAGAAATGCACGTATGTGATTTTTACACATTTTATACGGAAAATAGAAGGGGAAAAATGACGAAATGATGGCATTAAATATCATGTTAAGAACGAAAAAAAAATAAAGATAAAAATTAAAAAAAAACTGTGTGATGAATCAAATGTTGTAATATTTTTGCACCTAATGTTTCTTATTTTTGGTAATTTAGTTATTACGTAAAATGTGTACATGCCCTTCTTATTTCTATATAGAAAATCTGACCGCTATTGATTATTGGCCGGAGGAATATTCTTCGGTATGATTCATCTTGTATATGATCTTTAATTTGAAATCGTACATTGGTCTGCATCTTTTCTGGTTATTTTATTAATTTTGCACATTTATGCTGCATTTTCACATTTTAGCGAACACGTACGTGTAGTAAAATGACGATTGACATACATTTTCACAACAGCCAATCAGAATGGTTTTGTAATCTAGAACGGAACTTCACCAAGGAAGTTCAAGCAAGTTTTTTGTGTAACGTCGAAATTATACTATAAACTACGCGTCGTTTTTCTAAGATAAGATGTATTGAAAAAAAATGTGACCGCTACAGAATGGAAGACAAGAAAATTCATTGATGCAAACATCAAAGACGCCGCCAAGTGTTGCGTCTGAAGTACAGTTATTGCAATATGAGAAATTACCTAATTATTAGTTTGGTTAGTCTGACTGGTTAAAAAATTATCAACATTAGCACATAATACAATATATGTTATAAACTGTTAAGAGCATGAAGATTAAGCATGATAGAAAAGTATTACCATGCATTATAAATCCTCTACCTGCAATGACACTGACATTGCGAGTAGGTGGTCCCTTTACATACAAAATTAATTATTTCACCAACTAAGGTCAACACTTATGAAAAGTTATATGCAGGAACATGTGTATGAAGTTTCACAGAAATGCAGTTTGTTGAGAAATGAGGACATGTTGAAAGATAATTATTTCAAAGTTGTGGTTCACAGAAACCATTATTTTTATTATCATATAATGTAATGAGTGTTTTCTATTCACTGGTGAAGTTTCATGGACCTTAGTCACCAACATTATAGATTTCAGAATGCAGATTATACAGTTTCCGTTGCCAAAACAATCAAAAATCTTGTCCAAGAAAAGAATGATATACCATGAATAATCTCTAAATTGCTCCTATTCACAAAGCAAATGTCATGAATTTTTCTTATATACTTTTGAATATTATAGAATTCATTTTTTTTTGAACGAACGGTAAACTTGAAGTCCTCGTTGAACCGTAAGGTTACTAGGAATAGGTCAGTGTCTAGATTCAAGTCTAATATTACAAGAAATTTAGCAAGCATAATAACCCACTGCCAAAGTGTAGAAAATGTTTTAATGAAAATCTTTTTTAAGTAAGACAGGAATGGACAGATACAAAAACAAACTATCTATAAAAGTAGAAAAAAAGGAAAAATGAAAAAAGTAAAAAGATATAATACAACAAGAGCAACTGACTAGTCATATAAAATTAATGAAAACATAGATTCAACAAGGAAATCTATTTGAAAGTAACTGATGCTTTAATAGGTTATGGCCCCTTGGCTTTTGATATTTCGCTCTAACCACATTTTAAAGAAGTATTAACTTGTCACTGACAAATTCAGCCAAAAGTCAATGGTTAGAATCAAGATGAGTCTATAAAATATCTAGAAATATTCTGACCAGTTGTACATGTAGTCACAAATGGGAAACTCCATGCTTCAAAGTTCAGGTAACCATAACAATAAAATAAATATACAACTGTAAAAGGAATCTGCAAGAAAGTGCGCATTCTGAAATTACATCATTGTGCCTATCAACAAAGAAAATAAGTCAAAAGATTAAAAATAAGTTAACAGTGGCACTTCCTACGTTCATTTCAACATATATATGCTTATTGATTCCTTTATTTAATTTGTTAATACGTTTTTTTCAAGGAATTTTATGCAGGCAAAGTGTAATTTTCCGTATTTTTATTTCTTAATATTCTCTCGAAGTTTATTGAAAGGTTAATTATTGTAAATTACATGAACGCTCCCTTGTCCGCATTTCACGTGTTGCAGTATGGTATATCTGCGATGTGTTCTATTTATAAAAAAATAGATAGGTAAGTAGGTCATGCTAAGATCAGAAATTGAAAACTTGACTTACAGAGTAACCTCCCTTATCAATAAATCGGATCAACATTTTGACGAAATTGTAAATAAAAAAATATTTTCTGCTCGACAAATAAGGAGAGGAAAGACAGATAACATTGTTTTATATCACACAATAAGTTGCATTACATACATTTCTTATGTTTTCTTTTTGCCATTTTTTTGTTTATTCACTAAAATCTATTGTGCAATATCGTGGGTCTTTTAACAAACTATTCACTGTGTTCAGTTTATTATTCCGAAACTATTCATTACCATCTTTACAGGGTCCAAAATAAAAGTGTATCCCATATACTCGACACCGCCTCCTGGCGGCGTCGAATAAATTACCGCTTGTTTGATATCCATAGTACACATTTACCGCACTGCGTGTTTTCGGTATGAAATGCGCGATTGAAACGGATTAGTATATTTTCCCGTTCATGACCATGGTGCTTATAGAATACCAAGGGATAGGGTATAACACGTACGGAGGGATTTTCTTTGTGATCTGGTGCCAGTGGTTTATTCACAATGATATTTATGCTCATTTATATTTACTTGAAGTTTGGGGGTTTTGTTGGTGAGGCAGTTGAAGGGTCAATAAAGAGCAATTTCTCTGGTCACAGTTATATATCTATTGACCAATGTTTTTGCCCCCATTGCCTTAGGACTATTTATTATGCCATATTAAGGTGACCCACACGTGTCGGACCCCTTTGTTGCAGAGTAACGTTAAAATTTTTTGATAAAATAACCTTTTTTGAATCGAGAAATATACTATCAGGAAGAAAAAGGAGCTGTCAATGTATTTGATTTTTATTCAGTTTTATCAAATAATTTATAAATTACTACGTAAATCTTCTACAAATATGTAATTGGTAATACGTCATTTACAGCACGAGAGTCATCTTACACCCAGGAGTGTAAGATGGATTTTTCCAGCACCGGTACAAATACCGGAAATTCCCGTCTGGTATGCAAGAAAGTAGTTGTGTTACTTGGCAAAATCATTATTTATAGTAAGACGATGTGCAAAACGTTTGATCATGTCAGTTTACGGTCAAGATGATCTTTATGTGCTATAGCCAGATATTACATATCATTTCACCATTTCGTACGGTTAGTCAAAATAATATGACGGTAGCTGTCCCACTAGCTGGATTGCATCAGTATGAAATATCAGATTATGCAAGCCGAACGATTAAGGTTGTAGAGTGCGACATACACTTTCTCTAGTAATTGTACACAATTCATTTTATTCTACAAAGTTTCCAGTATGATATAAATGATTCTTGTTTGTTTCAGATTGAAATATCTTTCACTGTGAACACTATATGCAATACTTTCACGAGCGGCATAGATACGAGTGAAAATGTGAGATATGGTGTTAAACAAATGAGCCGTGCTATGAGAAAACCAACATAGTGGGTTTGCGACCAGCATGGATCCAGACCAGCCTGCGCATCCGCGCAGTCTGGTCAGGATCCATGCTGTTCGCTTTTAAAGCTTATTGGAATTAGAGAAACTGTTAGCGAACAACATGGATCCTGACCAGACTGCGCGGATGCGCAGGCTGGTCTGGATCCATGCTGGTCGCAAACCCACTATGTTGGTTTTCCCATCGCACGGCTCAAATACTTTTCCTTTTCATTTCATGTTTGACTAAATTTACCCATTTTATGATTTCTTACCAGTAAAAAATATATTTGATACTGACACAGCTTATATTTCTAGTGCGTGATTTAAACGAAAAAGACTTACTTGATATTGAAAAACATGACAACTTGATTCGGGTGTCGATTATAAAAAGCACCGTTTCGAGGGCTATTCCTATTCTTCTTACGACCCATTTAGGTTGTTAATGAATTTCACTTTAAACAGCACTTGCCACTAACTCGCAAATACTTCAGAAATAGTACAAATAAATCTACTGTGATTAGATCTCTTAATTGTTTAATTTTCAACTGGCATATCCCATTGAAGTAACCCAATAATCAATATTGGTGTACTACGGTGTTCCGTTTGGACAATCGTGATTTTATTGAATCCTAAACCGCGATGTACGATGGTACGATGGTACGATGACGAAAACGCGATGGTGTGATGTTGAAATCGCGATGATGCAATGGTACGATGGTGAAATGTCGACGAAATATCGCGTTTTCTTCTTCGTACCATAGCGTTTTCACCATCGTATCATCGTACCATCACGTTTTCATCATCGTACTATCGCGTTTTCACCATCGTGCCATCGTGTTTATATCATCGTACCATCGCATTATCACCATCATACCATCGCGTTTTCACCATCGTACCATCGCGTTTTCACTATCGTGTCATCGCGTTTTCACTATCGTACCATCGCGTTATCACCATCGTACCATCGCATTTTCACCATCGTAACATCGCCTTCCGGTGGTCATGCGCAGTGGTACAGTATATGTGTCAGGAAAATACAGGCTTGATAAATCTCATTTTCACATTGCACTATGTACCTTCTACATCCTAACAAGAATAAGCTTAGTTTGAACAATATCATGTGACTATTACACCCAGCTTTTTATTTACTTTCATGCATTCATAAAATACAAAGGACGTGGCCTTGAAGATTTTACACAGTTTTAATGAACTGAGCACTACATTTTGTAAAACAATTTGCAAAACAGCAGAATCTAAATGGTAAATTTCTTCTCACAAAATACATTGAGATACATTCATCTATTGCTGACAAAAATACAAGTGCACGGAAATACGCATTTCTAACCGGAAGGCGATGATACGATGGTGAAACCGTGATGGTACGATGGTGAAACCGCGATGGTACGATGTTGATAACACGATTGCACGATGGTGAAAACGCGATGGTACTATGGTGAAAACGCGATGGTACGATGGTGCTAACGTGATGGCACGATTGTGAAAGCGCGACGGTACGATGGTGATAACGCGATAGCACGATGATGAAAACGCAATGGTACGATGGCAAAACGTGATTGCACGACGGTACGATGAAGAAAACGAGATATTACATCGACATTTCACCATCGTACTATCGCACCGTTGCGATTTCACCATCGAACTTTCATCATCGTGCCATCGCCCCATCGTGCATCGCGGTTTAATATTACATAAACAGTCACGATTGTCCAAACGAAACACCGTAGTTTTCCGGTTGAATAATGTTTGAACATTCGACTACCGCTATCGTACACCGACACGCTACCTGAGCCGCCAGATGCAGACTATATATTTAGGGTTCTTCATCAGTTTTGCAAAAGTTTGATAGAACGGTTAGTAATTTACTTTTCTTATTTCTATTACTTTTCAAGGGACAGCTGTAAGTACTTGAAAAGTCACCAATTTCTATAATAATGTCCCTGATGCGAAACCAAGGTGCGAGAAACACCTTAAAAATCAGGATTAAACCTAATTTCTGGAAAAAAATCTCAATTTTGCATTAAATGTGAAAATGACATACCGTGTTTTTCTTTCAATGGTGTTCGCAATAACATTCTGATAAGAAAACACGATTTTCACGAAATGCGAGTTTTTCTTACTACGTTAGCGTGTACTGAATGTCTCCGCTACTATTTTCAATGTAAAATGACAATGCATAGCATCTTCTTGTCAGCATGTCCAGCCTTTCACTTCGAGATAGTCCTTGTCTCTCTACAGACAATCAATAAATAACAAACAATATTGGGGTTTTCATAATGCAATGAAACCATGGTCACGTGATTAATACCAGCAGGTTCTACACAAACTTGGAAGAATATAACGTTACGTAGCTTTAAATCATCCATAGACATTCTTCTTTATAATAAAGTATCAATACTTCTTATTTCTGGCATGAAAATGACCTTTACTGGGCGGGAAAATAGCACTATATACTGATATGGACTACTTTCGGTGTGACCACAGAAGTATTATCGATGAATTACTACCTTCGTTCCTTATTTAATACTTTCTCACGAATCTCCACTTCCTTTTGAGTTGTGAATAGAGCTCGCTATGACGCTTTGCCTTATTTCATATGAACGTATTATTGGCTATCATCTGCATGTTTTTAAAAAGTATTTTTCAATATTTACAAGCGAATACGTGCATATAAGCAATGAATACAATTTGTCACGGTCCAGTGGTTTTTGCCATAAGCTTCAGAACATTGTTTGAGAAAATTGCAATGAAAGTGTCAAGTAAAAATGTTTCAGAAAAGTCTACTTATGTCTACATATGACATTTTATCCACTTTTATATCAATTCTAGTTGGCACGGCTTCAACCTTGTTCTTTACATGCATTTTTACAAAATAAGTCAATGTGTACATGTTTTGACATGCGGAATTGCTTAAATCAATATAGTTCGACACGCTCCTGTGATTTTGCAACAAACACCAAACAAATAAACGTATATGTATCGCGTCGGCATTTAAAAGACAAATATTTGTACAAAATATTTTTAGAATTGAACAAAAAATAAAAAAAGTTATGACAAGAACAATGAAAATCTCCAGTGGTAAAGTATCATCAAAATCGGTCTATATGTTGTTAAATTCTTCATGCAACGATGGGTCTACATCAGAATTGTAATATTATGATATAATACGCAAGAATCATATAAAACAAAGGCTCTTCTACAAAGTGCACAATCTTTCGTCTTATAGCCTACACCTGTGCACTATTTGTATATTTTATTTAAATTTAGAGATATCTTTAAAATGCATATTTTTGTTAGTAATATGTAAATAAACAAAACGTAACAATTTGTAAAATTATGTTTTGTATGACATAATGGATGCAATACAGATAAAATATGATATTTCTCTGTTGAGTCGCAGTGTAAAATATTTGTTATGCAGAGCTTATGTGTAAAAAAAACTCAGCTTCTTTCATGAAAGTATATGATAGAAGTCATTTTACTGTTATGTTAGTCTGGATTTCACAGCTCAAAAACATACCATCTTTTAACAAGAGCACCGCAATGCGGAGCAATATACGCCCGAAGGTATGACCTTTGACCCCTAGGTGTGACCTTGAACTTGAAGCGAGCTATCAGAAACAGGTGCTCTGCACGTCGTCTCGATGTGGTGAACATTTGTGTCAAGTTTCAAGCAGTTAAAGATAAGTGAGCGGACACGAAACAAGTCATATGATCTTTGACCCCTAGATGTGACCTTGACCTTGAAGCGAGCTATCCGAAACATGTGCTCTGCACGTCGTCTTGATGTGGTGAACATGTGTGCCAAGTTTCTTTAAAACCATTCAAGCAGTTCAAGAGTTACAGAGCGGACACGAAACAAAGTCATACGACCCCTAAGTATGACATTGACCTTGAAGCGAGCCCTCTGCGCGTCGTCTCGATGTGGTGACCATTTGTGTCAAGTTCGAAATCCTTCAAGGGGTTCAAGAGCTGACACGAAATTGCTAACGGACATACAGACGGACACCGGCTTCATTACATAAAACGTTCCTTCGGGCGTATAAAAAGTATAGATGCATGCAGTATCCTATAATCCATACATGAATGACTGTGCATTTTAGTCCATGATCTCTGCAAGCTGCATTTATACACCCATGTAAAATAATGAAATGTTTAGTGCATTTACCTTTAATTGCTGTTACTGTAAACACAAAAACATGATTATAATTTCGTTTTTATTTTGTAAAACCTTTGTACTGAAAATTCTCAGAAAACGTATAACACAGCACATTCCAAAGAACACACACTTCCGGAGAAAGCAAGTTATAAAATTCAGATAGACTTTTTCTTATCGTATCTATTTTGAGAAATTACATACCCACAGATTAAGTTAATATGAACACAAAAAAAAGCATCATTTAATAAATAGGATATGATATTTCCCCTGCCGCTGATTGTGCCGACAAACATCCATTATGAATACACAGTACAAAGAACAAGAAAAGTATCTGTGATCATTCAAGTCAAATTTATAGTTGCATTCATTTCCTTTTGAATATTCATAGTAAAAAATGTGTTTGTCGTATCTCATCTATCTGTGGTACTTCTATTATTATCATTTTTCTATTTGCATCATTACTCTAAAATTCTGTAACTTGTCCATATCGCCAATACACCGATATCATGACTGCCGATGGCATCCCTTCTTCTCGGGTAGATAAAATCCTTATAAAAGTTAGGACACACTCTATCTGATTCAATGAAAAGATATCTTCTCTACACTATGGCACTGCAAATATTCAAAAACATTTTCGATGATTCATTACTTTCAATATGATATACACTAAAACATCTCCTCAGCCACTAACGTAAATGAGAGGGCCAAGATGGCCCTAGGTCGCTCACCTAAGTAACACTCTATAACTGTGTGAACATGTTTGACCTAGTGACCCAGTTTTTGACATTACATGACCCAGTTTCAAAATCGTACGAGTTTTCAAGGAGATAAACATTCTGACCAAGTTTCATCAAGATTGGAACAAAAATGTGGCATCTAGAGTGTAAACAAGATTTTTCCTCGATTAGGCCTGGTGTCCTCGTTTTTAAATCAACCTGATCTAAATTTTAACTCGTCTGAGATTTCATGAAGATAAACATTCTGACCAATTTTCATTACGATTGCACCAAAAATGCGGCCTCTTGAGTGTAAACAAGCATTTTCTTTGATTTGACCTAGTAACCTAGGTTTTGAACCCACGTGACCCAGATAAAAATTCGTCCAAGATTTCATAAAGACAATCTTTCTGACAAAGTTTCGCTAAGATTGGAGCAAAAAAGTGGTCACTAGAGTGTAAACAAGCTTTTCCTTTGATCTGACCTCACGTGACCCAGATTCAAAATCATGTAAGACTTTGTAATTACAAACATTCTGACCAAGTTTTATGAAGATTGAATCTAAAATGTGGCTCCTAGAGTGTAAACAAGCTTTTTATTTGTTTTAACCACACTTGCCTCAGATAAAAGCTGATTCGAGATTTCATTGAGACAAACATTCTGACCAAGTTTCATGCACATCAGATGAACAAGAGGGCCAAGATGGCCCTAGGTCGCTCACCTAAACATACCATAACAGTGTTAACATGTTTGACACAGTGATTTCATGGAAACAAATATTATGACCAATTTTCATTAAGATTGGACCAAAAATGTAGTCTCTTGAAGTGTTAACAAGTATTTTCTTCAATTTAACATAATGACCTAGTTTTTAAGCCAAGGTAACCTACATTCAAACTTGGCCTAGATTTGATCAAGGC
Organism: Mercenaria mercenaria; assembly: GCF_021730395.1. Taxonomy (NCBI): domain Eukaryota; kingdom Metazoa; phylum Mollusca; class Bivalvia; order Venerida; family Veneridae; genus Mercenaria; species Mercenaria mercenaria. The sequence continues at coordinate 43,769,492 of NC_069376.1, read as the reverse complement.
AATCATTCTGACTAAATTTCATGAACCTCAATTGAAAAATACAGCCTCTATCGCATACAAAACCTTTTTCTTTGATTTGTCCTAGCGACCTAGTTTTTGATCCCAGATGACCTGTATTCAAAATTGACCTTAATTTTATCAAGGCTATCATTCTGACCAAATTTCATGAAGATCAATTGAAAAATACAGTCTCTATCGCATACACAAGGTTTTTTTTATTTGACCTAGTGACCTAGTTTTTAACCACAGATGACCCATATTCTAACTTGACCTAGATTTCATTAAGGCAATCATTCTGACTAAATTGTATGTATATCCAGTGTAAAATGCAGCCCCTATTGCGTACACAAGTTTTTTTCTTTAATTTGACCGTGTGACCTAGTTTTGACCCTAGATGACCCATATTCAAATTCAACCTAGATTTCATCCAGACAAACACTCTGATCAAATTTCATGAAGATCCGGTGTAAAATGCAGCCCCTATTGCATACACAAGGTTTTTCTTTGATTTGACCTTGTGTCCTAGTTTTTGACCCCAGATGACCCATATTCGTAACTGGCCTAGAGTTCATCAAGGCAATCATTCTGACCAAATTTCATGAAGATCAATTGAAAAATACAGCATCTATTGCATACACAAGGTTTTTCTTTGATTTGACCTAGTGACCTAGTTTTTGACCCCAGATGACCCACTTTCAAACTCAGCCTAGATTTCATCAAGAAAATCATTCTGACAAAATTTTATGAAGATCAGTTGAAAAATACAGCCTCTATCGCATACACAAGGTTTTTCTTTGATTTGACCTAGTGACCTAGTTTTTGACCCCAGATGACCCATTTTCGAACTTGGCCTAGATTTCAACAAGGTTATCATTCTGATCAAAATTCATGAACCTCAATTGAAAAATACAGCTTCTATCGCATACACAAGGTTTTTCTTTGATTTGACCTAGTGACCTAGTTTTTGATCCCAGATGACCCATTTTCGAACTTGGCCTAGATTTTATGAAGGTTATCATTCTGACAAAATTTCATGAAGATCAGTTGAAAAATACAGCCTCTATCGCATACATAAGGTTTTTCTTTGATTTGACCTAGTGACCTAGGTTTTTATCCTAGATGACCCATTTTCGAACTCGGCCTAGATTTCATCCAAGTTATCATTCTGACAAAAATTCATGAAGATCAACTGAAAAATACAGCCTCTATCGCATACACAAGGTTTTTCTTTGATTTGACCCAGTGACCTAGTTTTTGACCCCAGATGACCCATTTTCAAACTCGGCCTAGATTTCATCAAGGTAATCATTCTTACCAAACTTCATGAAGATTAATAGAAAAATACAGCCTCTATCGCATACACAAGCTAAATGTTGACGGACGACAGACGACGGACGCCGGACATCGAGCGATCAGAAAAACACACCTGAGCATTGCTCAGGTGAGCTAAAAATGCAGCCCCTATTGTGTAAGGTGAATCTTTGATTTGACAGAATGACCTAGTTTTGATCCCAGATGACCTATATTCAAACTTGACCTAGATTTGATCTAGACAAACGATCTGTTCAAATTCCACGAATATAAAGTGAAAAATGCAGCCCCTATTGCATACGCAAGGTTTTTCTTTGATTTGATCAGGTGACCTAGTTTTGACCCCAGATGACCCATATTCGAACTTGACCTAGATTTTATCAAGAAGGTCATTTTGATCAAATTTCATGAATATCCAGTGAAAAAAAACAGCCTCTTTTTCATACAGAAGGTTTTTCTTTGATTTGACCAGGTGATATATTTTTGGACCCAGATGACCCATATTCCGAATTTGACCTAGATTTCATCAAGACAAACATTCTGATCAAATTTCATGAAAATCCAGTGTAAAATGCAGTCCCTATTGCATACACCCCACATGACCAAGATTCTAACTTTACCTAGAGGTCATTATGACCAATTTTCATAAGTTTCAGACTTAAAATGGTCTCTTAGTATTTATTTGGGTTTTACGGCGCACCAACACAGTTTAGGCTATATGGCGTCAAACAGGAATACACATTTTGGTTTCACATCTCATTTACATCGAAATAAAAACATGAGGTAAGGAATCAAAATTTGCATACCTGCTGAAATCACAGAGTTACAGCAAAACCAAGTGTTAAGACCCTATTAGTCGCCTCTTACGGTCATAAATGGTCTCTTCGAGTGTTAAGAAGATCTTCCTTTGATCTGGTCTAGTGACCAAGTTTTTGACCCCACATGACCCAGTTTCGAACTTGGCCTAAAAACATTAAGATAAACATTCTGACCAACTTTCATAAAAATAGTGTCATAAATGTGGCCTCCAGTGTTAACAAGCTTTTCCTTTGATTTGACCGGGTGACCTAATTTTTGAAGCCACATGACCCAGATTCGAACCTGACCTAGAGGTCATCAAGACAAACATTCTGACCAATTCTCATGAGTTTCAAACTTAAACTGTGGACTCGAGAGTGTTAACAAGATTTTTCTTTTTGCCTACTGACCTGGTTTTTGACCCCACATGACCCAGTTTCAAACTTGACCTAGAGATTGGGTCAAAACTGTGGCCTCTAGAGTGTTAATAAGACAAATGTTGAAGCACGTCGGACGACGACTGGTCACAATAGCTCACTTTGAGCACTTCGTGCTCAGCTGAGCTAAAATGCTGATGAAATTTCCAAAAACATATATTCCTTAACCACTAAGAACACAAAATGAATGTCAAAAAAGAAATTGTATGAGTTACCAGCGCCCCGACCCCACCCCCCGCACACGCCAAAGGACGTTTTTTCACAACCGTTGAAAATTTGGAAATAATGACCTGGATATTTCATCAAACCTTGTGTCTTGTTATGAAGAACATCAATTAAATCCTTGGATGGATGGCTAAATCGGATAAAATCAGACTTGTAAATGTTTGACCTTGACATATGATCTCATGGGCATGGCTTTTTACCCGCGACACGTCGTCTGGTTATATGAAACGTCTGTGCCGAGTAATATCAAAACCTTCGGTAGAAAGAGTTATGGACTGGACATGACACAAATCCTGTTAACCTTTGACCTCCAAGATTGGCCTAAACCCTTTGGCTTGGGTCTTGCATGTGACAGTTTGTCTTCTTAAGGGGTACATTTGTGAAAAGTAAAATTAATCCCTTAATGAATGGCAGAGATATGGACTGGACACAAACACACCCTGTTAATCTGACATCTAAGTGTGACCCTGATCTTTGAGCTATGAACCTGGATCTTGCGCATGATACATCTTCTTGTTATAGGGAACATTTGTACCAAGTAAAATTAAATTACTTGACGGATGGCAGAGGAATGGATTGGATATGAACAGACATTGTTAACCTCTGTCCTCTTAAGTGTGAACTTCACGGAACTTGATGTTGCGCGCGACATGCTATTTTGTTATGGAAAACATCTGTCCCATGTAGTTTTAAAATCCCTTGACGTATGGCAGAGTTACGGACCGGACATAGAGAAAGCGGTGGACAAAAATGGGATTCCCCTTCACCTTAAAATCAGTGTAAAAAAACACATAGAGAAAAACATTAAAGTTTTAGACATTCCACACCTTTTGCTATTCTATATCCAACCACAAATTCTTAAAAGTGAAAGGCAAAGAATTGCAAGCAGTATTGTTAGAGTCTAATCTTTCAATTCTTCATATAACACTGAAAGAGTGTTTAAAATCGATCATAATTTGAAAAGATACACTTTATTAAGGTTTTGAAATTGTGAAAACTATATTGGATCTTTTGAATGGCTGTTTCGATTCTGTTCTGGTTTTGTTGACTTTAACGTCACACTGATACAATTCAGGTCATTTAACGACTTTCCAGCTTTACTTGGTGGAGGAAGACCGTCCAACATTATTTTAGGCATGGGATGGTACCTGTGTAGAACCGGCGACCTTCAACAAGCCAGCTGGATGGCTTCCAACGTGAGTTTTTTCTCCCATAGAGGTGGTGCGGAGACCCCTGTAGTCATTTTGAAGTTCTATAGCAAGTGTTTATCAAGACTGTCCAAATAAGAGTGGAATTTCATACTCAGCAGAAATTAATAATTTCATAGCAACACTATCATTTCTACGTAACGTATTTCAGACTCTGTCTGGATTGTGATGCCCACACATAAAAACATACTATTAGTCTGATTATTAAAAATATTCATAATAATTAGGTATGAATACATTCAGAAAATCAATGATCTAGAAAGATGGTAACAATAAAGCCTTTTAAAGATAAATAGAACTGATTACAGGGTGTACTTATTATCCAAAGATTTTATTATGCAATTTAATCTTTCAAAGCCAGATTTCAATGCACAACAAAGCGATAAATATAGCATGAAAAGAATTAAAGTCTTTGGTATTTTATCTGGTATGGTTATGACAGAATAAACAATGAAGATTTCATACAGAAAAAAAATCAAGATTTAACTTCAACATAAAAACATTTTAACAGACATTGTAAAATCAAATTAAACATCACAATAATGTACATATAATTATATCAAGATGAAAAATAAATCACAGATCTGCTTAGTGTACATAAAACCAATTATTTCTCTATGAGATCAATCAAACCATGTACTGTGTACATTAGCCTGACACAATGTTTTATACATGTGTATAGAATAAATGAGCAAAATCAAATATAAACATAGCTTGTTTCAGGGTTTTTCAGATATAAAATTAAGTAATTATGAATAAAATCTGCTACAGATCCTTTGGAAGACTTTGTTTATTAGCATGTTACTAGGGGTCTTCGAAAAGTAAAGCAACTATGCGACAAGTGAGAATTGAACCTAAACTGACTTAAGCCAAAGAAATTAACCACTCGAACACGGTGGTCTCCTTATTTGAATTAGCTGCCTTCTATGCTTCAAAAGAATCTAAACAAACAAATCTGCAGACAACAAATCAGTTTAAATTGTGGTTTTACCTACACAAACATAATAATTAAACATCCTTTTGACAATGATAGTAATGATAATAATTTCCAAAAGTTTATCACTTTTCACTTTAATCACTTATGGCGCACAGGTGATTTGGTTCAGTACGCAACAGGACAATGTGATCCCATCTCTGACAATAACAGCTTTTTTTCAAGATATAACAAAAAAGTATGTTTCAGTCCCTAGTGTCATTCTGTCAAGATATAACACAGACTTTCGACTTCTTGTTATTTACCAACATCTGTTCCATCTTGTCAAGCCGTTCTATCACTTGATTATTACCCTGAAACCAAAGGTAGTAAAGTTGAAACTGTTAAAAATCTGAAAATAACATTTTCACTCTACCAGATATAAAATCGTGACAAAGTGAATTTCCATACAAAGCATTTAATGATATGCAAATGGGGAACCTCCACCTTCCAATTCACCATAATTGTGACTTTAATGCTCACTTTATCAGCCATCATGAGAAAGTTCTTCCAAACACCTTATTTAATGTATGTTCATGTAAGGTTTACATCTTTTTTCCAATATTTTTGTGACATATAGTAACATGGCAGACAATTTACCAACAAGAGTCACTTGAATGACCTTGGTTCACATCTTAACAATGTTCCTGGATTTCGTACCAGCCTTTTCCCCATAAGTGGTTTACAAACTCCATACAAGAGTAAGAAATAGGGAAGAAAATTAAATACGAAATTCTGTTTTCAGTCAACCACCCTGGAAAACATGCCTTGCCCCAAATTCGAATAATTTATAGCTAAACTCGCATATCTTTCTAAAATATTTTTTTTCTTAAAGCAAGTAACATCTTTCCCTTGCGAAGGCATATTTTACATTGATTTCTAAAGGACGTGTTGAAATCTTTAATGCTACTAGTTGAACGTTCGTGTGATCTTCATTTACACAAGATTGATATAAAATTGTGACAGACAAACAGACGGACAAATGGAGATATTAAAGAAAGTGTACGGTCTATTGGTCTTAATATTGTCTTGTACATATTTACCAAATTCCATGAAAACAAATCTCGTGTTCTTTTTAAGTTATCAAGAATCCATATTTTTGCCACCTTTTTAACTTACCGTACTGTTGCCATAGCAACCACATTTATTGCCATAGGAACTCAATGAAAATATGTAAGTATTCTAGATCCTGACATCTATCCATGTATCAAGTGTCATTAAAAGATCTCTAGTACCTCTTAAGTTATCACAGAATCTTCTGCTTGTAATACTGTTTTGAATATATGTTGCTATAACAATCACATTTGTTGCCAAACCATAAAACAAACTGAGATGTATAACCTCCATATTCACATCTTAGGATCTATCCGTGTATCAAGTTGGGAAAACCATATGTTTCCTCCTACACATGTATGTATTTATTTATTTATTTTGTTGGGTTTAACGTCGCACCGACACAATTTTAGGTCATATGGCGACTTTCCAGCTTTAATGGTGGAGGAAGACCCCAGGTGCCCCTCCGTGCGCTATTTCATCACGAGCGGTCACCTGGGTAGAACCACCGACCTTCCGTAAGCCAGCTGGATGGCTTCCTCACGTGAAGAATTCTACGCCCTAAATGAGGTTTCGAACCCACATCGATGAGGGGCAAATGGTTTGAAGTCAACGACTCTAACCACTCGGCCACGGAGGCCCCCACACATGTATGTAACATCGGTAGGACCTGACAGTGTGTTTGTATTCATCAAATTGTGAAACACAGACTTGAAGCTTTAAAATGGTATATATTGGAGCTCCAAAAACTTTGTTCTTGCCACAATTTATACTGATTGAATTTTGCAGAGATGTCTGTAACTGCTGAAGCACTTTCATGTTAAGTTTCATTACAACATCTGTTAGGTTAAAACAGACAGAGAAAAGGAAATGCTTATTTTCTAAAGTCTATGTGTCAGCCTTGAAACTTTGATGAATTCGGGCCTAGCATCAAATACATGAGTAAACTGTTTAAATTTCAAATAACTGTCTTCAAGCGTTAACCCTTACCCTGCTAAAGTTTTAGAATGGACTGGTCCGCCATTCAATTCATTAAGCATCAAGGTGTTCACTGAAAATTTACTGACTAAACAGCAAACAGTGCATTGGCCGCATATGCAAAATCATTTGCCGCCAGCAGGCTAAGGGTTAAAGCAATACTTTGCAAAACTGTAAGTTTACATGTCATGCCAATATATACAGACAATAGTTTAAAGAAGATTTTACATATTTTCATTTCACCAAAAGTGTGGACTTATTGGTTTAACCAGATTACCTGGGCTCCGTTTTGTTCTGTATGTTGCTTAAGTTTATTGTTCTCGTCCTGTAGCTGTCTGTTCTTATCTGACATATGGTTCAATGATGACTTCTGTCTATCAAGTTCCATCTCTTTTCTTCGTAATTCATCATTTTTCTGTTGCAGCTTCTCCTCCAATTGACGTAATTCACTTGCCTTTGTCTGAAGCTCACTTTGTAGGTTTCCTTCGTTTTTTCTCACTTTGTCCATCTCACCCTGGTATCTCTGGAATAAAATGTAACCCAACTGTTACTGTACATTTCAATCCCCAGCACTAGTTACGCCCCCTTATGCTACATAAATTTTCTGTAAGGGGAGACCACTGCATACAAGATTTGTTAGGGTTTCACCTCGCGGGCATAACTTTTTATTTACACTTGTGACTTTGGAACATGGTGAGGGTAAATGTGAGGTTAGGTGCACCATAAACCGGATTAAACTACCCAGAGGTGGTTTAGCCAATGACCGTTCCAAGGCGGTGCCCAACTGTGTTCCTGTATTTGTTTGCTTTGTTCTTGTGTGCTCATTTTTGTGTGTGTGCGTGCGTGTGTGTGTGTGTGTGTATGTGGTGTGCGAGTATTGTTCATGTGTGCCTTTAGAAAGGCTGCATTTTTGGAACGTGGCTTTCCCTGTTGGATATTCTTCCTGGTTTTCTTTTCCAATACATTGGCCCTCCAATATAGGTAAATGCAATGTGTCAATTCTTTCATTAATTCTTTCAACATAGGTATTTACATTTGCATTTATGTTTTTCAGCATTCTAGTTTTTTACTACATATAAAATGTTTTAAGGTTTTGCTAGTGTTCCTGAATGAATATCGACCGTCAGCAACTATATATTTTGTCCCTGGAAACCATTATTCAGCTATCAAATATGCTTAAAAATTGCAAGTAGACAATATAACTAGAAATCTCTTTTAAAGGCTTCCTAGATGAGCAAACACTACCGTATTTTTTATTTCATCTAGACCAATTGATGTCTTCTTAAATATACTGCCAAACAGTAAAAAATTAATCATTCCTTAACACAAAATAACAACCAAAGATTATTTATTGCAATACATGTATAAACTGTACCCTTCGAGTCCACTCCTGTATTTCATGTGCTTTGAGCTCCTGAACACTACCATCACGACGTATGAACACTCCCTGTTTATTCTGATATAGCTGGTCCTTAACCTCTATGTGTGCACCTCGAACTATGATCTCTATTACTTTTATATTTCCTTAAAAGTGACATGGATAATCAGCATATTGCAAAGCAACAGAAGTAAAAAAGTGATTCGAATGATAAATTTAGGCTAGTAACGAAAAGCTGCAAAATATGCGTAGTTACTTTTTTACCTCCAACGGGGATCGGACCGTCCGTCTGTACATTTCTGATCGATACCTACATGCATCAGACTTCGAAGGATAAATGCCTGTGGTCATTGAAGAACCCGTCTATTTCCGGTGGGGGGGGCAGTAGGTCAAATGTCAGGGTCACAGTGACATTGAAACCGGAAATTTTTAAACGGTTTGGTCTTCATAGGATGATTAACTGTGGTCAGAAGATGACCAACATTGTTTTCGAGGTCAGTAGGTCAAAGGTCAAAATCACAGTGACTGAGAATGAAAACAGTTTCCGATATTTTTGGCCTACATGCGTAAGCAGATGACCCCTTTTGTGTTTGGGGTAAACATGTCAAAGATCAAGATAATAAAGACCTTGAAAATGAAAATGGTTTTCGATAGCTGTGGTCTACAGTTTTCAAGCTTCATAATAAACTGAACCATTCCGATGGGCAAAATTAGGTTTTATACGTATTTTATGAATCTCAACGCATAAACATGGTCAAACTTGCAATCTTATATACATCATATTCCAGTTCTCCACCTTTGCTTAATAGGGTGCAGTTCTATGGATTGCTTGGTCGTGAGTTTGATCCATGAGCAAGGCATCTGGTCTACGTAAGGACTTAAATAAAAGACATCCTGTTTGGAATTGTTTATCCTCGATCTCTGATTCATATGGGGAAACTGACAGTTACTTGCGAAGAACAGCTTAGCAATGGTACAGAATCCAGCATAATTGGTTATGTAAACTGTCCGTCGTTTTGCAATTACTGAAATATTGTTGAAAAATAGTGCTTAACCTAAAACAAACAGATGCTTAAATCGTAAAATATAAGAATGAAATCTTATCACCCGTTATTAGCACATCTACATTAATTCATGATAAAAAGTATTAAAACGTATACATTTAAAATCATATTTACCAATACGATGACCATTTTCATTACAGACTTGTACAAATCTAACACTGTAATCTTCAGGAAATATAGCTGGGACTAGATCCTTTACTGCTTCATCAACGTCACGGCGTAAGCTATCCTCTTCATGATGACTACACTCATAGCCGGATACACGCCCTGAAATATACACATCAAAGTGTTAATATTTTTAGAACATATATGAAAGTGTTTTTTTTTTAAACAAAAGCTGTCAGTGGACAGCGCGCTCGACTATTCTCAGTGCTTGTGAAGTTGACAGTATAATATAAGCTATGAGTAAAACTATAACATTACAATAAGCATATTCTAAGTCAAAAAGGGGCAATAATACAGTCAAAATGCTTGATAGAGTTGTCCCCTCCTTTTTACAGACTGGGGTAATGATGGTAAACATGTATGCAAAATATCAAAGCAATATCTCAATGGACTTTGAAAATATTTGGGGTGGCATGCAAACTTTAACATTTATTCTAAGTCGAAAAGGGGCCAGAATTCAGTCAAAATGCTTGATAGCGTTGCCTCCTCCTTTTTACAGACTGTGGTCATGATGGTAAACTATTCTGCAAAATGTCAAAGCAATATCTCAATGGACTTTGAAAATATTTGGGGCGGTACGCAAACTTTAACATTTCTTCTAAGTCGAAAAGGGGCCATAATTCAGTAAAAATGCTTGATAGAGTTGCCTCCTCCTTTTTACTGACTGGGGTCATGATGGTAAACAAGTCCGCAAAATATCAAAGCAATATCTCAATGGACTTTGAAAATATTTGGGGTGGCATGCAAACTTTAACATTTATTCTAAGTCGAAAAGGGGCAAGAATTCAGTCAAAATGCTTGATAGCGTTGCCTCCTCCTTTTTACAGACTGTGGTCATGATGGTAAACTATTCTGCAAAATGTCAAAGCAATATCTCAATGGACTTTGAAAATATTTGGGGTGGTACGCAAACTTTAATATTTATTCTAAGTCAAAAAGGGGCCAAAATTCAGTCAAAATGCTTGATAGAGTTGCCTCCTCCTTTTTACTGACTGGGGTCATGATGGTAAACAAGTCCGCAAAATATCAAAGCAATATCTCAATGGACTTTGAAAATATTTGGGGTGGTACGCAAACTTTAACATTTGTGTGACGCTCACGCTCACGCTCACGCCGACGCCGGTTCGAGTAGGATAGCTACCCTATTCATCGAATAGTCGAGCTAAAAAAATAACATTACATAAACATTTGTTATTAACAAACGAAATCATGAAATGACCATTTAAGACGCGTGTAAGCCTTCTTAATCAAACAGTTGCGTGGGAGACGATTTCAGTATCAAATCTTTGTGACCTTGACCTCAACAACCTTTAACATAGTTTATTAGCTGCTCACTTGAAGAATAGAATATGGACAATCATATTCGGTGATATGATGTTTGGCTTTCTGCAGATCTAAACCATAATGATTGGACTTTTTCTCAGTTTTTTTAAAATGAGTGTAAGATTAAACTTTGATATGTTGCATCAAAACATCTACTATCTCTATTAACCACAGAAAATTAACCTGAACTTCTAAGCAGTCATCAGTTACTGCAAAGCTTTATGTAAGTTTGACCTTGTCCTTAGGCAAATAAAATAATCTGTGACTTCCACCTGACCAAATCATGATTTTCACTGACCAGTAATTAATATAACGCCGTATTTCGTCGGACTCCTCTTCGCTAAATAACATATTAGTTTTTAACAGTTTATATTCCTTAGTTTTCACAAATAAACATTTCTAAGAAACAGTTTAAATCACAGAAGTATTACATAATACGATACTTGTCTGTATCAGGAAGATCAACTGAAAAATAAACAGCCTCTATCGCATATACAAGGTTTTCCTTTGATTTGACCTAGTGACCTACTTACTGACCCCAAAGGACCCATATTCAACTTGACCTAGATTTCATCAAGGCAATCATTCTGACCAAATTTCATGAAGATCAACTGAAAATTACAGACTTTATTGCATACACAAGGTTTTTCTTTGATTTGACCAAATGACCTACTTTTTGACCCCAGATGACCCACATTCAAACCTGACCTAGATTTCATCAAGGTAATCATTTTGACTTAATTTCATGAAGATCAATTAAAAAAATATAGCCTCTATCGCATGCAAACGGTTTTTCTTTGATTTGAACTAATGACCTACTTTTTGACCCCAGATGAAACATATTCAAATTTGACCTAGATTTCATCAAGGCAATCATTCTGTCCAAAATTCATGAAGATCAATTGGAAAATACAGCCTCTATCACATACACAAGTTTTTTCTTTGATTTGACCAAGTGACCTAGTTTTTGACCTCAGATGACCCATATTCAATCTCGACCTAGATTTCATTTGGGCAATCATCCTGACCAAATTTCATAAAAATCTATTAAAAATACAGTCTCTATCGCATACACAAGATTTTTCTTTAATTTGACCAAGTGACCTACTTTATGACCCCAGATGACCCACATTCAAACATAGACTAGATTTCATCAATGTAATCATTTTGACTTAATTTCATGAAGATCAATTAAAAAATATAGCCTATATCGCATGCGCAATGTTTCTCTTTGATTTGAACGAATGACCTACTTCTTGACCCGAGATGACACATATTCAAACTTGACCTAAATTTCATCAAGGCAATCATTCTGACCAAAATTCATGAAGATTAATTGAAAAAAAACAGCCTCTATCGCATACACAATGTTTTTCTTTGATTTGACCTAGTGACCTACTTTTTGATCCCAGATGACCCACTTTCAAACTCGGCCTAGATTTTATCAAGGTTATCATCCTGACCAAATTTCATGAAGATCAGTTGAAAAATACAGCCTCTATCGCATACACAAGCTAAATGTTGACGGACAGACAGACGACAGACGGACGCCGGACATCGAGTGATCAGAAAAACTCACCTGAGCATTGCTCAGGTGAGCTAACAAGAGGACCAAGATAGCCCTAGGTCGCTCACCTAAGACACACACCATAACTGTGTAAAACATGTTTGACCTAGTGATTTCATGGAAACAAATATTCTGACCAATTTTCATTAAGACTGGACCAAAAAATTGGTCTCTGGAGATTTAACAAGCATTTTCTTAGATATGACCTAGTGACCTAGGGTTTGACCCTAGATGACCCATGTTCAAACTCGACCTAGATTTTATCAAGGCAATCATTCTGACCAAAATTCATGAAGATCAATTGAAAAATACAGCCTCTATTACATACTCAAGTTTTTTCTTTGATTTGACCAAGTGACCTAGTTTTTGACCTCAGATGACCCATATTCAATCTCGACGTAGATTTCATTAAGGCAATCATCCTGACCAAACTTCATAAAAATCAATTGAAAACTAGAAATGCTTTTGAGAAAAGCGCATGTCTCCCACAACTGACCCTATGAAAAATGTCTAGTTTCTCTAGATGGTTTAGACGAGTGGATCCAACTAGATGGTCTGGATGAGTGGATCCAATCAGTAATTCAAGGGCCATAAATCAAAAGTGCCTTGGCGGATATGGCTATTTATCGAACTTGGCTTAGGTCTTATGGCCAAACACATTTATTTCAAGTTTGGTGAAGATCTCAGAGCTGAGCGGGTAAGAGTGAAATGTCAGATTTTTCGGTAATTCAAGGGCCGTAACTCTAAAACGCCTGGACCGCTTCGGCTAGTTATCGAACTTGGCCGAGGTCTCATGGTCAAACATATTTTGTTCAAGTATGGTGAAGATCGGATGAGAAATGTTCGACTTGGAGTGCGGACAAGAGTAACAAGGAGCTGCGTTCAATAAAGAGCTAACAAGAGGACCAAGATAGCCCTAGGTCGCTCACCTAAGAAACACACCATAACTGTGTAAAACATGTTTGACCTAGTGATTTCATGGAAACAAATATTCTGACCAATTTTCATTAAGACTGGACCAAAAAATTGGTCTCTGGAGATTTAACAAGCATTTTCTTAGATATGACCTAGTGACCTAGGGTTTGACCCTAGATGACCCATGTTCAAACTCGACCTAGATTTTATCAAGGCAATCATTCTGACCAAAATTCATGAAGATGAATTGAAAAATACAGCCTCTATTACATACTCAAGTTTTTTCTTTGATTTGACCAAGTGACCTAGTTTTTGACCTCAGATGACCCATATTCAATCTCGACGTAGATTTCATTAAGGCAATCATCCTGACCAAACTTCATAAAAATCAATTGAAAACTAGAAATGCTTTTGAGAAAAGCGCATGTCTCCCACAACTGACCCTATGAAAAATGTCTAGTTTCTCTAGATGGTTTAGACGAGTGGATCCAACTAGATGGTCTGGATGAGTGGATCCAATCAGTAATTCAAGGGCCATAAATCAAAAGTGCCTTGGCGAATATGGCTAGTTATCGAACTTGGTTTAGGTCTTATGGCCAAACACATTTATTTCAAGTTTGGTGAAGATCTCAGAGCTGAGCGGGTAAGAGTAAAATGTCAGATTTTTCGGTAATTCAAGGGCCGTAACTCCAAAACGCATGGACCGCTTTGGCTAGTTATCGAACTTGGCCGAGGTCTCATGGTCAAACACATTTTGTTTAAGTATGGTGAAGATCAGATGAGAAATGTTCGACTTAGAGTGCGGACAAGAGTAACAAGGAGCTGCGTTCAATAAAGCTTGATGCCCCCCTGGCATCCTAGGTGATACCAAAGCAACCACATCCAAACGAGGTCAATAAACATGTTGACAGTGATTCTGAAATGAGGATGGTCACAGTTTATTAGTACAAAATTCATTCTTGTAAGAGTATTTAATCAAGATTTCTTAGAACGGTCCCATTGGTTGAACCCAAGAATGGCCCATTAAAGCAATTCTAAGTCCAACATGATGTCAAGTATGTCTGAAGATGAAGAAAATGTCACAGTTTACATCTGCAAAGTATCAGTTCATTTGACAGTACAGGGGTATTGACGCTAGATACCGATAACGTTCCCATTTCGGTTATCATAGAGATACCTATCTAAGCCAACACTAAGTCCAAAATATTGAGTAAGCTGATGCTTTGAGAAAAGGATGTTCACAGGATTAACAATGCATTAGTTTCAAGTCATTCTAGTAGAGGGTATTCCCTACACAACGGTCCGATTTGGTTAACTCGTAATCGGTAACAAGGACTGGACGAACTGGCTAGGACAGGTTATCACTTATATGCCAACACAATCAGATGTGAGATCCAGGGGGGTAATAAAAAGTCGATTTTTCGTAATTCAAGGGCCGATAACTCCAAAAGCTGGACCGCTTTGCTAGTTATCGAACTTGGCCGAGGTCTCATGGTCAAACACATTTTGTTTAAGTATGGTGAAGATCAGATGAGAAATGTTCGACTTAGAGTGCGGACAAGAGTAAAAAGGCCGATTTTTGGTGATTCAAGGGCCATAACTCCAAGGCACCTGGACCGATTTGGCTAGTTATCGAACTTGGCCGAGGTCTCATGGTCTAACACATTTTGTTCAAGTATGGTGAAGATCGGATGAGAAATGTTCGACATAGAGTGCGACAAGAGTAAAAAGGCCGATTTTTCGATAATTCAAGGGCCATAACTCCAAAATGCCTGGACGGATTTTGCTAGTTATTGAACTTGGCCGAGGTATCATGGTCAAACACATTTTGTTCAAGTTTGGTGAAGATTAGATGAGTAGAGTGCGGACAAGAGTATAAAGGCCGATTTTTGGTAATTCAAGGGCCATAACTCCAAGACACCTGGACCGATTTGGCTAGTTATCGAACTTGGCCGAGGTCTAATGCTCAAACACATTTTGTTTAAGTTTGGTGAAAATCGGATGAGAAATGTTCGACTTAGAGTGCGGACAAGCTTTGTGACAGGCAGACACACACACACAGACTGGAGTAAATCAATATGTCTCCCACACCACTGGGTGGTGGGAGACATAAATACAGTCTCTTTCGCACACACAAAATTTTTCTTTAATTTGACCTAGTTACCTAGTTTTTGATCCTAGATGACCCATGTCCAAACTCGACCTAGATCTTATCAAGGATATCATTCTGACCAAATTTAATGAAGATCAATTGAAAAATACAGTCTCTATTGCATACACAAGGTTTTCTTTTAATTTGACCTAGTGACCTAGTTTTTGAACCTAGATGACCCATTTTCAAACTTGGCCTAGATTTTATTAAGGCAATCATTCTGACCAAAATTTATGAATATCAATTGAAAATACAGCCTCTATCATATACACAAGTTTTTTTCTTTGATTTGACCTAGTGACCTAGTTTTTGACCAAAGATAACCCATATTCCAACTCGACCTAGATTTCATCAAGACAAACACCCTGACCAAATTTCATAAAAATCAGTATAAAAATACAGTCTCTATGGCATACACAATTTTTTGTTTTCTTTAATTTAAACTAGCGAACTAGTTTTTGACCTCAGATTACCCATATTCAAACTCGACCTAGATTTCATCAAGGCAATTACTCTGACCATATTTCATGAAGATCAACTGAAAAATGCAGCCTCTATTGCATACACAATGTTTTTCTTCGATTTAACCTAGTGACCTAGTTTATAGCCCTAGATGACCCATTTTCAAACTTGGCCTAGATTTCATCAAGGCAATCATTCCCACCAAAATTCATGAAGATTAATTGAAAAATACAGCCTCTATCACATACACAAGGTTTTTCCTTGATTTGACCTAGTGACCTAGTTTTTGACCCCAGATGAACCACTTTCAAACCCGGCCTAGATTTTATCAAGGTTATTATTCTGACCAAATTTCATGAAGATCAGTTGAAAAATACAGCCTCTATTGCATTCACAAGGTTTTTCTTTGATTTGACCTCGTGACCTGGTTTTTGATCCCAGATGACCCATTTTTGAATTTTGCCTGGAATTTATCAAGGCAATCATTCCCACCAAAATTTATGAAGATCAATTGAAAAATACAGCCTCTATCGCATACACAGGTTTTTTCCTTGATTTGACCTAGTTTTTTACCTCAGTTTACCCATTTTCAAACTGGGCCTATATTTTATCAAGGTAATCATTCTGACCATAACTCATGAAGATCAATTAAAAAATACAGCCCCTTTCGCATACACAATGTTTTTCCTTGGTTTGACCTAGTGACCTAGTTTTTGATCCCAGATGACCCAATTTCGAACCCGGCCTAGATTTTATCAAGGTTATAATTCTGACCAAATTTCATGAAGATCAGTTGAAAAATACAGCCTCTATTGCATACACAAGGTTTTTCTTTGATTTGACCTAGGGACCTGGTTTTTGACCCCAGATGACCCATTTTCGAAAGTTGCCTAGATTTCATCAAGGCAATCACTCCCACCAAAATTCATGAAGATCAATTGAAAAATACAGCCTCTATCGCATACACGAGGTTTTTCCTTGATTTGACCTAGTGACCTAGTTTTTGACCTCAGGTTACACATTTTCGAAGTCGGCCTAGATTTCATTAAGGTGATCATTCTGACCATTACTCATGAAGATCAATTGAAAAATACAGCCCCTTTCGCATACACAAGGTTTTTTCTTGATTTGACCTAGTGACCTAGTTTCTGACCCCAGATGACCCACTTTCGAACTCAGCCTAGATTTCATCATGGTAATCATTTTGACCATAATTCATGAAGATCAATTGAAAAATACAGCCCCTATCGCACACACGTGGTTTTTCCTTGATTTGACCTAGTGACCTAGTTTTTACCCCAAGAGGATCCATTTTCAAACTTGGCCTAGATTTTATCAAGGTCATCATTCAGACCAAATTTCATTAAGATCGGTTGAAAAATACAGCCTCTATTGCATACACAAGCTAAATGTTGACGGATGACAGACTGACAGACGACGGACATCGAGCAATCAGAAAAACTCACCTGAGCATTGCTCAGGTCAGCTAAAAAGGGTCAATGATGAATATCTGTTTTGTATTAACAGACACTTAACCTTGACTCTTTAAATCAGTAGGGTCATTCACAACCAATAAACTGAATTGGTAAGTGTTTCTGGGCTTTTTTAAATATCCGCCAAGTACAACAGAACAATGTGCCTAAATTTGGGGGTCGAAAATCAGTCATTTTAAAAATACTGAGCAGTTTTTGTCAGCAGTCACCATAACATTGGCCTTTGATCTACTATCATAATATTCAATAACTATGTGTCTGCCAAGTTTTAGCAACACAGATCATGGGATTTTTAAGTTATTGAGTGGAATCGATTCTTGGACTAACAGTCACTGTGACCTTGACCTTTGACCCACTGACATAAAAATCAAAAGGTTTTATGCGCTGGCTCTGGACAATGTGTCTGCAAAGTTAAAGGAACATAGCACAAGTGTTCTAAAAATGAGAAGCAATGTTTTTGTACGAACTGTCACTAAAACCTTTACACATGACGGAGTTAACTCAATGTCTATATAATTACGCCGACAGGCAATGTGCCTACAAAGTTTGTAAGACCGTAAGTCAAGGGGTTCACAAGATGTTTTTTTTTCTTCGATTTAACCAAGTCATATTTTTTCCTATCGAAACACTGGCCTGTGCTATTTAAAAGGCAAACATACCGTCCATGTTTCATGTACCCATTAAGTAAAAATGTACCCTCTAGAGTGCTAACGATGGTTTTCCATTATTTGAAATAGTGACCTAGTTTTCAGCTGACAATGACTCAGTTTCTAAACTAACCTAAATTTGGTATTTAAGAAATAAACAGTAGAACCAGATTTCAAATTATAGTCTTCTTCTAAATTAACCAGAAAATAATTGTAACAGGCTAAGAGTATATTATCTGTGTTTTCTTTACCATGAAAATAAGAATAGGAAATGTAACAATTTACCATCATCATTCACTCCAATTAAAAGCTTTCCGTTTTCTTGACTGTTGACAAAGCCACAGACATATTTTGCAACATTCTCACGGAAACCATGTCTAATAAAGCCAGGACCATTCTTGAACTCTGTGCCTCTACTCTCAGATCCCAGGTGCTCATTTAGGCTGAAAATGTAAATCATGTACATTAAAAAACAAAAACATTTTCTCAAGTACATTTTTGTATTTACATTGAGTGCATTGTAGTACAGTTATAAAAAGTTCTTCATTGGCAGTTTCAAAGGAAGAAGAACAAGTGCTACCCATCTAAAATCTTAAATGTGATGCGAGAATAAAGATGTTAGTCATTTTAGGACATTTTCCCAGATACTTCTCACTTACTGACTAGAAGTGTGCTTGTGTTTGTGGGCGGTGTGGGGAGGGTGTTAGGGTTGGAGGAAGGGGGTGTCAGTTGGTAGATCTCTACCCTCACAACAAACATAAAGAGACACCAATGGGAAATACCGGTGTACATGTTCTGTAATAAACTAGCATATATATATACAGTCAAATCTGTAGTTAGAAGCCAGCCAATGAAACAAAATTTAACTGCTAAAGAAAGCATGCTAAAATTAGAAGAAAATGCTAATCCGGGAAGTTAATTAACTGCTAAATTCAGATAGGGCTAAAGCATTTTCAGCTGTATCTGTATACACGACCTTTAATGTCTGATAAAACTATTACTCAGTGTGGGGAATCACGAGATCTTGAATGACGGTTTTAACGGGAAAATGGCCGCCATTTCTCTCGCTCTGACAGGAAAAACAAGGTATTTGAAGTTGAAAAACGTTGTTTCAGGTATTGTTACATAGCCTTTCAGTTTCCTCCAGTGACTTTAATGTCCTCCATGTATTGATACTCTCTGAGAACACTCGGGGAAGTTTTCATGCGTTTGTCATTTTTGAAAGGCAATTTCCACGGATGTACGATATTTATCACAAAAATACATATTTTGAAACAGTAATGACAATAAATGGCGGCGCAAAGACACGAACATATGACTGGGTATATACTACAGTAAGAACACTTTCATATGCATAAATATCTGTTGTATGATTTGTTTGTTTGTTTGTTTTGGTTTTAACGCCGTTTTTTAACAGTATTTCAGTCATGTAACGGCGGGCAGTTAACCTAACCAGTGTTCCTGGATTCTGTACCAGTACATACCTGTTCTCCGCAAGTTATTGACAACTTCCCCACATGAATCAGCGGTGAAGTACGAATGATTTCAGACACTATGTCTTTTATAAAATCGTCACAGAGAACATACGTCCCGCCCGGGGATCGAACTCGCGACTCCGCGATCTGTAGACCAACGCTCTCCTTACTGAGCTAAGAGATTATACTATAATAATAAGATGGCAAAGAACACGTACATCAAATTGGTAGCTTTCGCGTACTGAGCATATTGAGCATAACATTTAAAGAAATATATAAATCTTGTGATAAATATAACTTACAGATCACGTGTTGAAAGTCATTAGAATTCAAATTAAAAGTAGTTAATTTTAACGTTAGAAAGTGCTGCGTGTGACGAAAGTATTTTAAGGTCATTTAACACACCGGACTGGGAGACCGAGTCCGAACATAAGCATTTTCTCCGTTTTAGAATTAGCTGGGGCTTTCACATATATATGCATCTAATTTTTATTCGAATCGCTGAACGTAAACGTGTTTTTTTTTATTTAACGTCGCACCGACACATGATAGTCATATGGCAATTTTCCAGCTTTTTTGATGGTGGAGAAAGACCCCAGGTGCCCCTCCGTGCATTATTTCATCACAAGCGGGCACCTGGGTAGAACCACCTACCTTCCGTAAGCCAGCTGGATGGCTTCCTCACATGAAGAATTCAACGCCCCGAGTGAGGCTCGAACCCACACCGATGAGGGGCAAGTGATCTAAGTCAGAGACCTTAACCACTCGGCCACGGAGGCCCCTCGTAAACGTGTTAATCAACCATCTTGTGGAGAAACGTAAACCCTGTTTGGACAATATCAACATACAATATATCGTATATTCCTTGCGAAATTTAAACTTATAGGATTTCAATTTGTGCATATTTAATTTTTCCAGTTTCGTTTTACGTTTCGGTGTATGCATATGTGAAATGGCCCATTGTTCGTTATGGACTCTATTTTTTCTCTCCGGTTTCATACTGGCGGCCTTTGACTCTTCAAGCTTTTATGAAATACTGTATTGATTGTTACTGATATATTATACAAAACAAACTAAGTTTACAATTACCGAATGTCTTTCTTTTTCTTAAATGCCCCAATTAACCTTAAGTGAAAATCAATTTGACTTAAAAATAGCTTCGTTTCTTTGTCTAGTCCGTTCGAAAGTGTTTATCATCGCGTGTCATACAAGTCCAATTGGAAGAATAAATTCCAATCGTTCACTAAAAGATTCACAAAAAGAGTCCAACACTCATCCTATGTTGATCGGGGACCTACACTTGAGTGCGAGTATTCATATATTTTTACACTTAGTTCTTTTTCTCTTCAGCAATGTTCATGATTTGTTTCCTTGAAATCTCACAGATGCTTCGAAAAGACATATATATTATACCTAATGGTCAAAGTCTTCAGTGATTGTTTATAATTAAACACAGACCTTTGCCTCAAACTTTAAATTTGTGTTCGATTTTTCAGACTGAAGAAAATGGCAGTGAATTTCTAAAATCATAACGATCGTTTTAAGACTATAAGTTATAAATAAATTGTAAAAAAAACAAGGAAGAATATCCAACAGGGAAAGCCACGTTCAAAAAACGCAGCCTCCCCAAAGACACACACGAACAACTCTTGCACACTATACACAAACATGAACACAAAGGACAAAGCAAAAAAATACAGGAACACAGTGGGGCACCGCCTTGCAATGGTCAGTGGCAAAACCACCACTGGGGAGCTTAAACCGGTTTATGGTGCATCTTACCTCACTCTTACCTCCACCATGTTCCAAAGTCACAAGACAGTGTAAATAAAAGTAATCCCAGCAGGTGAAACCCTAACATACGTAAAACACAAAGATGCCCTTGTAGATATAATATAAAAATGCAATCCTTAAGAACCTAATAAAATCTGGAAAGTAGATCTCTCGGAAGCACCGAGAACATGGCAAACAATGAAGCCATGCACATAGATTGATTTGCAAGGACCAGCTTCGTATCATACAAAACCAATGAAAAACTCAACCTACCCGTTTAAATCGGGTTTATTTTTTCCTGGCGAGCTTAATTGTCCATCTAGTGTCGGAATAGCCGACTATGCAGTGTGATATGAACCGCGCGTATTTACGGGCATTGTTTGCGATATTTTTGCATTACAGCTAGCGCTTCTTTGTTACTGTGTCCATATTTTTTACCGTTGCCTTAGAATTACGGTTATAAGATACTGTGTTGGTCAGCAATTTTAAAATCTTGAGCATTTATAGCGAGCGCGTAGCTCGCCTTACGGCAATGTGTAGGCGAATATAGCAAAGGTGTGCCGAATGGGACAAAGTGATGTAGCTGAAAAATTTTCGTCACGTCTGGGCGCCGCCATTTTGTTCTACTTCCGTCAAAGTCGGGATTTTTTTTAATTCAATATTTGAGTTACAAGCTTTATGTTCATTAGGTGTCCTTTAAGAAAGTTATGTTATGGAAATAATTTTAATTTTGCTTTTATTTTACGAAGTCTGCATCCCTAGAGGACAGGTGCTCACAGGAAATGCTTTGTTGGCAGTGAATACAGACATTCATTTGATTGCTGAATATTATCCATCACTCAAAAATAATGCAAGAAAGATTTCCAGTTGGTAGAACAAAAAAAAGATTTTCTTTTAAAGGATCAAGCATTGGCCAGAAAATGGGATAAAATGTCATTAATTATTTTTAGTCCCTAATAAACAGGTGCTCACAGGAAATGCTTTGTTGGCAGTGAATACAGAACTTCATTCGATTGCTGAATATTATCCATCACTCAATAATAATGCAAGAAAGATTTCCAGTTGGTAGAAAATATATTATTTTCTTTTAAAAGATCAAGCATTGGCCAGAAAATGAGATAAAATGTCATAAATAAGCATAAAGCCACAAGAACGCGGCAAACAGGTAATGACGTCACCGTGACACCGGTTTTCCGTAAATTTTGCAATGTATGATATTCGCTGTTACAGGTATGATGACACTGAATTTTTGTTTCTTTTCAAGTGAAAAGGCTCTCGCGAATTATTTTAAGCAGTGAAAAGTTTCTTTGTCGTTTAAGCTACGCTCGCTCAGAGGCTTTGCCTTTTTCATATTAGGGGTTTTATCCACGGCGCAAAGCGCCGGGGATGAAAATCCCCGAGACGTTAACGTCCGTATATAGTTATTCGTCTTTGTTGTCTGCATACACTAAGGCATTTTTTTCGATGTTTTCCGGTCCCGGTTTATGTACACACCGCAGACTGGTTGTCTGCATGAACATCCGAGCACCCCGAATCAGTTACAGGAATTCGTAAACCGCGCCAACAAGATTCTTTTACTTCTTTATCTAAACCCATTTATCACAGCACATGTTTGGTGTTGTGGTATACGTTGTAATGCGACTGTTTTTAGAGAACATGGCGTTCCCTCGTGTGTTCGTCCTTGTTCGGCTTTACCCTTCGGATTCCTCACCCGACCCCCGACCCCATTTCGTCCCTTGCCGTTTCCTTCTCCTCAATCAATATTTAGCATAATTTAATATGAACTTGTTGGATGTTTGAAGCAACCCGTCTGAAATATTTTTCCATTACAGCTTCTTTTTGTTGTGGGCCTACTATGTAAATGCGTGGCTCTGGGGCTGTGTTTTGGTGCTCTGTGTTTCTGGCATCTGGGAAATCTACCCTTACCTATTATCTTTCGTTGCCTATTACATTCACCTTTACTTGACCTATAAGACATTGTGGAATTCTATTTTCTATTGTATTTAGAAAAGAAAGTATGTAAATTTATACATTCTTGTAAACGTTTTTGTTTTACAGCACTAGACACATACAACCAACACTGATTATGGTTCACTAAAGGGAATAAAACAGCTTGCCCATCACCAATTTTAGACAATGGTCTGAAGCTAAGATGTCCACTGCAACCAAACGTTTGCAATATTCCTTGCTTGAGGGAAGAGTGCCAGGGCTAAAAACGACATTCACAGAAAATTCTGTCCTGAGACATTTGTAGCAGAAAATCAGTAGTTTTAATACTTTCCAAGAAGTTGCGGGAACAAAACGGTCAAGAAAGTCTAATGCAATGTTTTATTGCTTGAGGTTCTAAAAGTTATAAATTCTTCATTCGCCCTATTTTGGATAATGGTATCAATATAAATATGAAAAATAATGGTATACATTTGTACATTTACTGCTTTTGAAAAAAAGAAATATTGTGTCTTTTTTTCTTTCTTTCGGCCGATGACAATTTCTAAAGGTAGTGACACAAAAATACTACGAGTATATGAGAGGGATTTAATTTTCAAGTGATGCTCATTATAGCCACATTAATTAGCGGACAACGCCGCTCTTATTTTTTTTTTAAACAAAATTGCCCATTAATGTTTAAGCTCGATGTCAATGTACGTGTAAGCTGCCACTGAATGAGTTGTACGTGTAAGATGCCATTTAATAGATTTCAATATTTTCTTTCACACAACTTGTTTTTATGCACATTTACAAATAGTCTAACTGTATTGCATGTCCATTACCATTTTGATGTTATAGCGCTGCCGTTTAAAGCCGTAAATTTATTTTAAGATGCATTTTCTTTCAAAAATACTGTCGGTCCGTGGAAAGCGTCTTCAAAAAATGACAAGTGCTTTCAAACGTCCTAAATGTTCTAAGAAAATACCAACGTATGATGCATATTACGGGTATCCAGAGAAATCAGAAGGCAATGGGCATATGATAGGGTATGTAACAACATCTAACACAATGTTTATTAACATGAAATGCTGAGGCGAAAGAAATTACCATTTTCCGTGCACACCGTCATTTTAAGTCACGTGTTTCCCCACACTGTACTTACATTATTGAACACACTGTCCTTATCAAGAATCTCAAATGTGCAAAAAGAACTCAATAAGAAGGCATTAATGTGTTAGAAAATCACAATATTTTAGGCTTCATAAACTTTTTAAAATATTCAAAATATTTGCCATCAACTTTGGCTCAGGGCTCCAGATAAGATGCGTATTAGCGTAAATTACGCTTTCGAATAATACATACACGCACGTCTGATAATTTTTAAGCGTATTAAAATGTATATGAAATTATAGAAACTCACACAATGACTTTTTACTTGCGTACTGTAAACAAAATCTGAATCACTTTATGTAACAGAGCTAGTTCAGCATTAATTCTGCAATATCGAACGTACACATTGAATGGTTCTCTATAATCCTAGTTAAAACTATATTAATAATTTAATATACTCTCAAAGCATGCAAAAATTGAATAGTGGGAATTACAATGTAATATTGATGGTACAGTAGTGTATTTTAAAGCGCTGTCAATATAAAATATCACTTCCATTGCGGAGTAAACAACAAAAATGTCTCTTTTTAAGAAAGTAAAAAGTGAACAAGGGCTCTAGCCATTCTTTAAACCAGTAAAAAATAATTGTCAAAACAAAGTTATTATACTAAGGTACAGTCGACATTGTATTAAGAGACCGCCCGAGGGACTGCTAAAAAGTGGTCTCTTAATGGAGTGGTCTCTTAATGAATTTCAGACAGGTGAAGAGAAAAGATATTTTTAACTGTTAATATAACTGTATATATCATGAGCATACATATATATATATATATATATATATATATATATATATATATATATATATAAATTTCACAAACTGAAAATTATAACTTGATTGTTCGTCAGTTCGACTGTTACAAAGGTTAATTGCTTCCAGGCAGGTGTAAAATGTACTCGCTAATTACACAGGTGAAGAAATACCCGGCAGGAATTTAGTACCAGGTTGTTTAATAGATACTTTTGTTAAATATTTTACCTGTCGGGACTCCATTAAAGTGGTCGCTGGTCGTTTAATAAAAAAGTCGTTAAATGGAATAAATTTATGTACTGAAAACGTTAGGGAGGGATTTTGACCGGTCGTTTAATACAAAAATCGCTTAATAAAGGTGGTCGCAAGTACGATGTCAACTGTATATCAAATACTGTATTTGATTTGATAATGGGTGTGAAGCCAAAGCAAGCCAAGGGAGAAAAAGAAGCAAACATTTGAATGCTAAATTGAAATTGAACTGCAAACTAATTATGGGTGTTACACCCAATAGATATGTTATAAAACTGATTTTTATGCCCCCGGCATCTACTGATGCGGGAGGCATACAGTGATCGTCCTGTCCATCCGTCCGTTCGTTCGTCCGTCCGTACGAGGTTAACCAAATGGGACCGTTTCGTCTAGCATCAATACCCCTTACTAGAATGACTTGATACTAATGCAGATGTAACCTGTGACCATTCCTAATCTTCAGACATCACCTGACCTCAGTTTGACCTTGACTTCACCTCATTTTGAACTTAGGTTGCTTTATATGGGCCATCTCTTGGTTAACCAAATGGGACCGTTTCGTCTAGCATTAATACCGCTTACAAGAATGAATTGATACTAATACAGATGTAACCTGTGACCATTCCTCATCTTCAAACATCACCTGACCTCAGTTTGACCTTGACCTCGTTTTGGACTTAGGTTGCGTTGTATCGACAAGGATGCCACCGTTTATTGAACGCAGCTCCTTGTTTTTCACAATTTTCAGGAGTAGAACTACTCCTAGTCAATTTCAGATTTACCATTTACTCATTTACAAAAATAATGATGAGGAAATACTCATAGGCCAAAAAAATTATCTGGAGCCTTGTTTGGTTGTAGCCACATTGCATAAAAGCTCGTGCAATTGTATATAAATTACTTTTAAAAATATTGCTGTAGAGAAAGAAAAACCTACTGAGGTATCCATAGGTGTCACTGCAGAAACACAAACTGCAATAACACAAACTTTAAAGTCTAGACCATAACCGCATATTTTTGACTACGTGAAATCCTAAAACAAAACTAACATGCATAATTTTACATTACTGAATAACATTCCTAGAAAGTTTCGTGACTCTTGAGTCAAATTCGTTGGAGAAAAGTGAGACACACAGTTTGCCAGGAGGACAGACATAAAGGGCCTAATCAAGATCGCTACCTAAATTCCCCAAAAGGGGCATAAAAAGTGTAAAGGCTGCCAAAAACTGTGTTTAGCCAGTCAACATCGCTACCTATTTCCATCCTATTTCATGTTAAATATTTGCTCGGCTTATTTTATGATCTAGCTTAAATTCTTATATAGCCATTCTTTTCACGAATTTGTGGTTAGTTTATAAATTATTGTGCTAAGACAATGTAAAAATATTCGAAGTTCTAAACCAGTTTAAACATCAAACCTTTCTCATTTGGCTTCCATGTATATATCAGGGTGCCTTGTATGCTGATGCAAACTGCAATGGTCAAAAGGCTTACGAAGTGAAGGCCCTTCGGTACAAATCCTGGCAACTCCAATTGTGCTGTGCCCTTCTGTAACGGCACTTTGTCATATTAGTCCCTGACAGTGTCATCCAAACTATAAATATGTAGCAGCCAACTAACTTTAGAATGACACGTATAATTGGTAATGGTTATTCTTTAAACAAGAGCACCACCTGCAGGTGCCATCGCTCATCTTTAAGTGATGGACAATGTGCAAGAAAACAAGTTATGGGTTCTTAAATGATGACAAAAAGTGAATGAAGTTTCAGAGCTATAGTAAGTATTCAAGAAAGGTGAACTTACATACAAAAACAACCAAGAGATACTGATCTTTAAAAAAAAAACATTATTCTTAAAAAAATACAGGGAAGACTTATGGTTCTTGAACTACTAATTAATCTAATAATTATAAGCAAGTGTACAAAATTCCAAACGTATACCTCTTATAAAATTCAAGAAAAGTGGACCTAATTAAAATGAAATTCAAATCATCGAAGTACATAAAGGGCCATAATTAAAAACAAGAGATCACAGAGTGATCTTGGCGCCCACCAATATGCCATTTTTGAGTGTTCCAAATTTCAAGACTTATTGACTAGCTCAAGGTCAAATTTCATTTCGGTACACAACACTGTGCATGTGGTCCAAATTCGAAAGCTGTAGCTTGAGAAATGTGAAAGTAGGTCACTAGATCAATTTCAAGGACAAAGTTCTTTGTACACAAAACTATGCATGTGCATCAAGTTTGAAGGCTGTAGTTTGAGAAATTTGAAAGTAGGTCAATCTTAAGGTCAAAGTTTATATCGGTACACAAAACTATGCAAGTGGTCCAAATTTGAAGGCTGTAGATTGAGAAATGTGAAAGTAGGTCACTAGGTCAAAATCAAGGGCAAATTACACTTTAGAACACAAACCTATGCATGTGGTCATAATTTAAAAATGTGAAAGTAGGTCACTAGGTCAATGTCAAGGTCAAAGTTTGTTTCGGTACACAATCCTATGCATGTGGTCTAAATTTGGAGCATCTAGCTACAGAAATGTGAAAGTAGGTCACCAGGTCAATCTTAAGGTGAAAGTTCATTTTGGTACACAAAACTATGCAAGTGGTCCAAATTTGAAGGCTGTAGCTCGAGAAATGTGAAAGTAGGTCACTAGGTCAAAATTAAGGTCAATTTTATTTCGGAACACAGAACTATGCATGTGGTCCAAATTTGAAGCCTGTACCTTCAAAAATGTGAAAGTAGGCCACTAGGTCAATGTAAAGGTCAAAGTTTGTTTCGGTACACAAAACTATGCATGTGGTCCAAATTTGAAGGCTGTAGCTTGAGAAATGTGAAAGTAGGTCACTAGGTCAAAACCAAGGTCAAATTTCATTTCGGAACACGAAACTATGCATGTGGTCCAAATTTGAAGCCTGTACCTTCAAAAATGTGAAAGTAGGTCACTAGGTCAATGTCAAGGTCAACTCATATCAAGGTTCATGTTGCCACTCAAAACCATACATGTGGTCCAAATTTGAATGTTGTAGGTTATTGACAAGAAGATTTTAAAAGCTTTTCCCTATATAAGTCTATATGAACCATGTGACCCCCAGGGCGGGGCCATATTTGACCCTAGGGGGATAATTTGAACAAACTTGGTAGAGAACCACTAGATGATGCTACATTACAAATGCCAAAGCCCTAGGCTTTGTGGTTTGGACAAGAAGATTTTCAAAGTTAGTTTTTCCCTATATAAGTCTATGTAAACCATGTAACCCCCGGGGCGGGTCCATATTTGACCCTAGGAGGATAATTTGAACAATCTTAGTAGAAGACCACTAGATGATGTCACATACAAAATATCAAAGCCCTAGGCCCTGTGGTTTTGAACAAGAGGTTTTTCAAAGTTTTTCCCTATATAAGTCTATATAAACCATGTGACCCCCGGGGCGGGGCCATATTAGACCCCAGGGAAATAATTTGAATCATCTTGGCAGAGGACCACTAGATGATGCTTCATACCAAATATCAAAGCCCTAGGCTCAGTGGTTTTGGACAAGAAGATTTTCAAAGTTTTTCCCTATATAAATCTATGTAAATTATAGAAATAAACAAAGGGCCATAACTCACTTAAATTGTTGAACCAGTCTGATTTTCAGGGGGACACAACTAGGGTACCAATACATCATTCTGACAAAGTTTGGTCAAAATCCCCCTGGTAGTTTCTGAGGAGATGCGATAACGAGAAATTGTTAACGGACGGAAGGACGACGGACCACGGACGCAGAGTGATTTGAATAGCCCACCATCTGATGATGGTGGGCTAAAAAAATGTATACCAGACGTATGGCGCTTGGTCTACATGATACTCAACTAATACTATTATAGTGATAAACAAGTAGTGGATAGTGAAATAGGGCACATCTGAGGAAGCTGGAGCTGCCATTGGAATGCTTAAGACTCGATCCAGTGTGGATGAAGATACTAGGTAATGGCTTAAGTATGTGTCAAATTTAATAAAGTTAAAGATGAATCAGTGCCAAATGTATAAAATAATAATAGTGATAGAGATACAGTGTATCAAAACATTAAATGAGTACAAGAGGCTCAAATGGGCCTAAGTCGCTTACCTAAGGCAGACCTTAACCTAATTAGATTTTGCTTGTGACAATGTATTAAATTAAAACAAGAGGGCCAAGATGGCCCTAGGGTGCTCACCTGAGAAACACACCATAACAGTGTAAATATGTTTGACCTAGTGATTTCATGGAAACAAATATTCTGGCCAATTTTCATTAAGATTGGACCAAAAATGTTTAAACAAGTATTTTCTTAGATATAACCTTGTGACCTAGTTTTTGACCTCAGATTACCCATATTCAAACTTGACCTAGGTCTTATCAAGGCAATCATTCTGACCAAATTTCATGAAGATCAATTGAAAAATACAGTCTCTATTGCATACGCAAGGCTTTTCTTTGATTTGACCTAGTGGCCTACTTTCTGATCCCAGATGACTCATATTCAAACTGGACCAAAAATGTTTAAACAAGTATTTTCTTAGATATAACCTTGTGACCTAGTTTTTGACCTCAGATTACCCATATTCAAACTTGACCTAGATATTATCAAGGTTATCACTCTGACCAAATTTCATGAAGACCAATTGAAAAATACAGTCTCTATTGCATACAAAAGGTTTTTCTTTGACCTAGATTTTGACCTCAGATGACACTTATTCAAACTTGACCTAGATTTCATCAAGGCCA
This sequence comes from Mercenaria mercenaria, assembly GCF_021730395.1. Taxonomy (NCBI): domain Eukaryota; kingdom Metazoa; phylum Mollusca; class Bivalvia; order Venerida; family Veneridae; genus Mercenaria; species Mercenaria mercenaria. The sequence continues at coordinate 43,739,246 of NC_069376.1, read as the reverse complement.
TCATTCTGACATAACTTTATGAAGATCAATTGAAAAATACACAAGGTTTTTCTTTGATTTGATCTAGTGACTTAGTTTTTTACCCGACACCCATATTCAAACTTGACCTAGATTTTATCAAGGCAATTATTCCGACCAAATTTCATGAAGATCAATTGAAAAATACAACCTTTATCTCATACATAAGATTTTTCTTTGATTTGACCTAATGAAGTACTTTTTGACCCCAGATGACCCATATTCAAACTTGAAGTAGATATCATCAAGGAAATCATTCTGACCAAAATTCATGAAAATCAATTGAAAAATACAACCTTTATCTCATACACAAGATTTTTCTTTGATTTGACCTAGTGACCTAGTTTTTGACCCCACATGACCCATTTTCGAACTTGGCCTGGATTTCATCAACTGGTAATCATTATGATGAAAATTCATGAAGATCAATTGAAAAATACAGCCTCTATCGCATACACAAGGTTTTTCTTTGATTTGACCTAGTGCCCTAGTTTTTGACCCCAGATGACCCATTTTCGAACTTGGCCTAGACTTTACCAAGGCTATCATTCTGACACTGGGCACGATAAAGAACCAGGTTGTCTATTTGCAACGAGCTAGACTAAGTTAGCCGGACAAGCCTGTATCTGATTTCTGATCTCTCTGGCGTGGGGGCTTTATCTCACTCTGTCCCTCTGGTCAGATCGTTCTGTGTCTGTACTAGTAGAGGATGAATTATGCGCCCTGTGTGGCCGCATTTGAACTATGTAAAGCACCTCTGAACGTGAAATTGATCATGAAAAGAGCGCTATAAAAATCTGGTATAATAATGATAATAATTATCTCTAATTTTAGCTCTAGCGGCCCCTAAAAGGAGACAAGTGCCTCCATTTGAACAAACTTGGAAGAGGACCATATAATGATGCTACATACTAAGTTGGTGACGATCAATCAAGCGGTTCATGAGAAGAAGTTGTTTAAAGATATTTCTATTTTAGCCCTAGGAGCCCCTAGAACGGGCCAAGTGCCCCAATTTGAAAAAAAAAACTTTGGAGTGGACCATGCTACAGACCAAGTTTGATGAAGATCCATCAAGCAGTTCATGACAAGAAGTTGTTTAAAAGGTATTTCTATTTTTAGCTCTAGCGGACCCTAAAAGGGACCAAGTGCCCCCATTTGAACAAATTTGGAAGAGGACCTTATAATCATGCTACAAGTTGCTTAAAAGTACTTCTATTTTTAGCTCTATATAGCTGCTACACATCAAGTTTGATGAAGATCAATCAAGTGGCTAATGATAAGAAGTCGTTTATATGTATTTTATTTTTAGCTCTAGCCGCCCTTAAAAGAGGCCAAGTGCCCTTGTTTGAACAAACTTGAGACAGGACCATATAATGATGCTTTATAAAAGACCAAATTTGATGAAAACTTCAAGTGGTTCCAGAGAAGAAGTCATTTAAATGGTTTTCAATTTTTATCTCTATTTGCAACAATGTACGAGTGCTTAAACTTTACAGAACTAGGTTAAACATCATTTTTGACAATTGTTTACTTTTATTTCTTTACAAATGACATTATTTTTGAAGGGAGACAACTCTTTTAGAACATTTTAAATATCCAATTCTACAGGACAGAACGGTAAAGATGTATTGGACAGTTGGGTTGTTTATAAAGATGTTGTTTGTTTATAACTATAACTTTCTGTGCATGTTTTGTGATGTACTGCTATACCTTAAACAAACATAAATGAACAAGTGAACCCACAATTGAGTTCAGTTGCTGATTATTGACAATATTTAATTAGCTTAAAATGCCAATTTGACAAAATATTATCATTATTATCTATACATATCAGCATAGTAATTTTCACAAGGGTGATTTTGTCCACCTTGATAATTTCACAGGGGGATTTTGTCCAGGAAGATCAGAAACAGCAGCGGGGGAAGGGGGCGGGTCCAGGGGTGATTTTGTCCTACATTATTTTTTGACTACATTTTACCTATTTTATCTTTCCCTTTTTATCTCACCTTAACAATATTTGAGTGAAGAATTGTGACTATAAAATGTTTGTTGGGCTACACTTAATTCGACAGTACAACAGAGGCCAGTGTTTTTGCGAAACGTTTAAGTCTGTCTGTCAATAGTTGGGACTGCAACTTTTTCAGCTTTGTGAGTCCCAGGACTGCAACTTGAAACTGCTAGTGAGAACACTGAGTATGTTACGAGAGAAACATTTCTGGTCCTCTAGCCTATACAATGTACACATAGACTGGAGGACCAAAGTATGTTCATTGTCTAGGGAAGTGATTCTGATTCTCTAGCCACTGCCTTACTTTTAGCCATTTGAGAGGTTATGGATAGAGTTTCTGATCCATGTGGTATTCACAAAGCATCTGAAACAAGAGTGCCAGAATGTCACAATATACGCCCGTCACAGCAAATTTCTTTACACTAGCACCTGTATTTGCAAATGGAATTTAAATTTTGTGGTAGTAATTATTACTGTAACATTCTTTTGTTTTTCTAAATCCACATAAAAACTCCTTACCAGGTAGAGATACCTTAAAATACACCTAAAATTTGAAAGTAACATCTATGTTGTACCACAGAAAAGTGGTCTTGGTTTTTCCCTACGGTCAGTTATAAAAAAGTTACAATATAAGTTATTTATAGTAACAACTAAGGGAAGAAATTCTAAAGAAGGGACCTGCGCATGACACTTTGTCTCATGATGGTGTACAATTGCGCCAAATTACATCAAAATCCCTCCATGCACGAAGAAGAAATGCTTCGGACAAAGTCATTCTTGTATGTGACCTTTGGCCTCTAAGTGTGACCTTGACCTTAGACCAAGGGACCTGGTTCTTGCGCAAGACACTCCGTCTCGTGGTGGTGAACATTTGTGCCATGTTATATTAAAATCCCTCCATGCATGAAGAAGAAATGCTCCGGACAAAGTTTTCATTCTTGTATCCTTTGACCTCTAAGTGTGACCTTGACCTTAGACCCAGGGATCTGGTTTTTGCGCATGACACTCCGTCTCATGATGGTGAACAATTGAGCCAAGTTACATCAAAATCCCTCCATGCATGAAGAAGATATGTTCCGGACAAAGTCATTCTTGAATTTGACCTTTGATCTTTAAGTGTGACCTTGATCTTAGACCTAGGGACCTGGTTCTTGCGCATGACACTCCGTCTCATGATGTTGAACAATTGTGCCAAGTTACATCAAAATCCCTCCATGCATGAAGAAGATATGCTCCGGACAAAGTCATTCTTGAATTTGACCTTTGACCTCTAAGTGTGACCTTGACCTTAGACCTAGGGACCTGGTTATTGCGCATGACACTCCGTCTCATGATGGTGAACAACTGTGCCAAGTTTCATCAAAATCCCTTTATGCATGAAGAAGATATGCTCCGGACAAAGTCTGTGGACGCCGCCCGCCCGCCCATCCACCCGCCCGCCCTCCAGGGGCGTTTCCCATAATACGTCCCGTTTTTCAAACTTGTATTTTTCCTAACATCCCATGACTTTGACAAGTAAAACACACACAACAATAAGACATATTCTTACCAGTAAGATTCCCTTAATGGTGCAGACGTTGAAGAATGTGCTTGAGTATCCCATTGCTGATAATGCGCATCCTGTTGCTGATAATGGGCACCTCCATGTGCATCATAATTGTTTCTGTTCCGCCATTTTTTACGACCCATGTTATTGCAACATATTATATTCCTTTGAATTTCTTTTGATTTGAGTCATATTTTCTCATGTAAGCAGAATGCTAAAATAGTCATCTAAATTCAAGATACCTGTTTATGAGGTCAGCGTTTACTTGCACTATCCGGATACCTAACAGTAAACTAACACTTCACCACAGTGTATAATTATGACCATGTCTGTGCATCTTATGTTTAAGAATTTATAATTAACGAATTTATGGTTGCATATTTCTGCCACGAGATAGCTTGGTTGCTATAATTTGTAAACTTTCCAGGAAATGTGTGCATTTTTTCTGAAAACTTTTCAACAATGAATTATATTTTCTAGATATTTTCATTTATTTCCTGAAAACATTTTAGGACAGATTTTTGTTTAAATTTCATGTTAACGCTTGAAACTGGCAAGAGATGCTTCCAGTTTAGCGATCCCCGGTCCAAAAAACGTCATAATGTCACGTTACTTTAAGTTATACCCCCACACCCTGCTTTTTCCGTTAGTGCTACTGGCCCCATACCAACTGAATACTATGTTATTTTAACAAGAAGTTAAACACAACCCTCTTAAAATAAATAATCAAAGTCAGTGGGGACCGCTAAAATGAAAACTACCAGGTAACTATCACAATAATATCTTAAATTTTCCAGCAGAATTGTGCATATTTTTTGTGAAAAAGTTATTGCAATAAAACAGTTTTTCTCGATATGCATTCTTATTCTATTTCCAGAAAACTTTAGGTTATTGCACACTTGGCACGCCAATTGTCCAATTATTACGTGAACCCTAGTTCACGGTCGAAAAACTAGGATTAATGTTCGATAAAACAGGTTTTTCGAACGTAAAACCAGGTTTTTCGAATAATAACCTATATTTTCGAGCGAAAACATAGGATAAGGCCGTGAACCATAGTTCAGGGTCATAAACATCTATAGGTTCACGTTGGTAAACTATGGTTTAAGAGCGTGAACCGGGGTTTACAAGCATAAATATAGGATAACGATCGTAAACATAAGATAACAACCGAAACTCATAGTTCAATCGAGAAACCTAGTTAATCAAACGTAAACTATGGTTTATGGTCGATATATTAGGATTATAGAATCAACAATGAATTTCGAGGGTGAACATGGGTTTACGGCAATGAACCTATGTTTACGGACGTGAACCTATGTTTACGACCATGAACCACAGTTTACGGACATGAACCTATATTTTCGAACGTGAACCTATGTTTACGAGCTACACTTAGGTTTACGTTCGATAAACCAGGTTTTTCGAACGTAAAACCACGTTTTTTGAATACTTACCTATTATTTTTTCGAGCGAAAACATAGGATAACATCGTAAACCATAGTTCACACTTGTAAACGTAGGTTCACATTCGTAAACCCAAGTTTACAGTTGTAAACATAGGATAACGACCAAAATTCATAGTTCAATCAAGAAACCTAGTTTATCGAACGTAAACCATGGTTTACGATTGATATACTAGGATAATCAAATCAACTACCAATTTCGGCCATAAACTTATGTTTACGAGCATGAACATAGGTTTACGAGCGGGAACCTAGGTTTACGGCTGTGACCGTAAACCATAGTTTACAGACATGAACCTTTATTTACGTGTGTGAACGGAGGTTTACGGGCGTGAACCTATGTTTACGAGCGTGAAACAAGATTTTTGGTCATAAACCTAGGTTCACGTTTGTAAACTATGGTTCACGCCTAGATTCACGCTCGTAAACTAAGGATAACGACAAAACCTAGAACGTAAACTATGGTTTATGACTGTTATCCTGTGTTTTCGCTCGTAAATATAGGTTAATATTTGATAATCCTAGTTTTTAGACCAAGAACATAATTATTGGATAACTGGCTTGCTGTGAATCATAGTTTACGGACGTGAACCTATGTTTACGAGCAAGAACCTATGTTTATGACCGTGAACTTGGGTTTACGAGCGTGAACCATAGTTTACGAACGTGAACCCAGGTTTATGTTCGATAAACTAGGTTTTTCAATTGAACTATGAACTTCGGTCGTCATCCTATGTTCACGAGCATGAACCTACATTTACGGTCGTAAACCCATGTTCACGGTCATAAACCCAAGTTTACGGTCGTTAACATAGGTTCACGTTCGTAAATCATGGTTCACACACGTGAACCCAGGTTTACGCTCGTAAATATAGGTTCACGCTCGTAAACTTAGGATAACGACCGAAATTTATAGTTCAATCGAGAAACCTAGTTTATCGAACGTAAACCTTGGTTCACGAGCGTAAACTATGGTTTATGCCCAGTATCTTATGTTTTCACTCGAAAATATAGGTTAGTATTTGAAAAACCTAGTTCTACATTCGAAAAACTTAGTTTATTGATCGTTAATCCTAGTTTTTCGACCGTGAACCAGGGTTCACATAATTATTGGACAATTGGCTTGCCATACACACTTGTCGTCAGAAAAGCTCCAAACATTAAGATGATTTCTAAAGTATCGAGAAGCTAGTATAGATAATACATCACAATTGTGGGCACTTACTCAAACGGAATCGATAAATAATATTTTCAGAAAACCTTCCACTAGGCACTAGAAAACTGAAAAGCTATAACTGCACATCTGTATTTTTAGGGCAGTAAACAATTTTCAGAGCTGTAATAAATCTTGAAATCAGTTTCTTTCGTTAAATATGGAAAAAATATTTTGCTGGTGTAACTCCAAAAGCAAAAAAAAAAAAAAAATACAGGATAGCTACCTAGCTATCTCGTGGCAGTAATATGCCACCATACAAACAGTTGACTGTTTAAAGTTGCTTTTCTCATTCTGGTGGTAAAATAAAACAAATATTTACTCAGAGTAATGTTAATATGCCGATTGTTTTATCGGTTGCTTTCCCTTACTTTCGCTTTGTCAGCCATTGTGCTGTCAATGTAAACATTCTTGTAACACGGATTTTGATTGGATAAAACTTTGACTGTTTCAGCTAAAAAGTTAAAAGCGAAAAGATTTTAAATAACGGATAATGCAGGAATTCTAGCTTACTGTAGGTGTACTGGAATTGTCTATTTAAACATTTATTCAATGACATTTATAAGCACCGATACAAATTATTTACAATAAATTTTAAGCTGGTGATATTAAAAGAAACACAGCATTGTAACATATTTTCACGACAATGATATTTTTGTAAACAAGATCTAATTAATGCGCAGTTTCTACTTTGTAACTCTTGAATTATGCAATTTCAACACTGTTAACATCTTCATTATTGTTCTTTACATCTCAGATCATATATTTTGCCTTTTTGTAATAATGACTAGCATTTCTAGAGATTTATAGTTCATCCTAAAACGTTTTTACATCTGCTTTTGTCTCCTAAAATAATGCCGCATATATATTCATCTACATATCTACGGAGATTCTCCCAACAATCGATTTCAAATCATAACTGGGAGGTCGGGGCAATTGTTTAAAAGCGTGTTGCTATGTTACATGATACATGATGTTCATGTTGTTAAGAGAGTAAGAGCAGTAATATACACAGCTTGTTAAAAATAAATGATTGAGCGGGGGAAAAAGGAATTTATATGATATTGTATTCTTGAAGATGGAATGATAAAGTTTAAATTTCTAGAGGTTGTTAGGTGTTTATGATCTACAGTAACGAGGTTGTGTGATATTTTATACAACATAAAGATGCATGTATTTTTTGTATTTTTCTTTGTTCTGATGTCTGCCATTTAAGAGTTTCAAGCATTGATGTTACGTTACTTTGGTATGAGTAGTCATTCATAACATATCTAGCAGCAGCTCTTTGTACCTTTTCTATCTCACATGTTAAGTTTTTCTGCCATGGATGCCATATGGTGTTACAGTATTCTAATTGTGGGCGAACGTATGTTTTGTAGGCATTTTCTTTGACATTACAGTTATTACATTGTACACTTCTGTTTATAAATCTGAGGGTGTTACTAGCTCTTGAAGATGTAAATTCAATATGTAAAGTCATCACTAATAGTAATCCCAAGATATTTAACATTTTCTGTGGGTTTTCGTTCTTGATTATGTAATTTATATGGAAGACGATATTTTTTTTTCTTTTTTGTTTTTAGAGATTCTTATAATTTCGCATTTATCAGGATTAAATTCCATAGACCATTTACGTTCACATTCTTTTAATTTTGTCAAATCATCTTGAAGTTTGTAGGAGTCTACTAATGAGTCGATAGTGATCGAGGTATATGATGGTGTCATCAGCAAATAAGCGTATTCTACTTTTAACTGAGTCGGGAAGGTCATTGATGAAACAAAGGAAGAGACAAGGACCCAACACTGAACTCTGGGGAACCCCTGAAAGTACTGGTAAAGAATCAGAGTGTGAGCCTTCAACTACTACAGATTGAGAACGATTACTAAGGAAAGATTGAATCCAGGATAGTGTTGTTTTGTTGACACCAAGTTTCATAAGTGTATAGAGAAGAAGTTGATGATCGATTTTGTCGAAAGCTTTCGAGAAATCCATAACAATGAGAACTGTTTGTTTTCCTTATTGGAAATTGTCAAAAATTTCCTGTGTGAAGTATAATAGTTGAGTCTCACAGCTATGTTTAGAACGGAAGACATGTTGGAACGGTGTGAGAAGATTGTTGTTGTCGAGATGGCACATGGTGTTTGAGACCATGATATGCTGTATTAGTTTGGAAGCTATGCAGGTCAAATAAATTGGCCGATAGTTGCTGGCTTTATAGTTAGGACCCTTTTTGTATACAGGTGCAACAATAGCAGTTTTTCAGTCCTCTGGAACTATACCAGTTCTCAGTGAGTTCTGGAAGACTTTAGTGAGAAAAGGAGCTGTTTCGTGAGAAAGTTCTTTAAGTAATCTTGGCGACAGCCGATCCGGACCAGACGCCTTGTTTTGATTTAGATACTTGAGCATTTTCAAAACACCTTCTACAGTTATATCAATGTCGGACATTTTATTAACTTGTTGAAATTTGTCACTTTCAAAGAGGTTTAATTCACAAAGTTGTTTAAGACTGACTGGTTTAGGTTTTGAGAAAAGAGATTCAAATTGTTTGTTTAGAACTATTGCTTTATCATATGGTTTGGTATAAGTTTTACCTTCAGATTTTAAAGGTGCTACACCATGATTATCTGGGTTTTTTATGTTTTACAAAAGAACAGATTTTTTTCTTTTTACCAGATTCTGAGTCATTAGAAAAGATTACGACTCTAAATATTCCCAATATGATTTCCGTATTTCTCTTTGGATGGCGGCTTTAAGAATAGTAAAATAGAGAAAAGTGGAAACTTAAGTCGCTGTCTCATTTTGCTGTAACGTTCTTTTCCTTTAGCGTTTTTACATTTAGTGTGTAATTTATCTCTTTTATTATATCATTTTAATGATCTTTTTTGTTACCCAGGGAAGATCACTTCTGGGATTAGTCATTTTGGTTGGTATATATTTACTTGATAATTCATTGATTTTATTTTTAAATTTTTCCCACAATATGTTTGGGTCATTAGATGAGATTTTAACAAAAACATTATAAAAGTATTCATTGAGATCAGACATAAAAGAATTCTAGTTGGCTTTCTTAAATTGTTTGATTTCACGTTTTACATGACGAGGTCTGCCTATTTTGATGTTCATTTCATGAAAGACAGTATTATGATCTGACGATCCAAGACTAGGTAATATTTTGGTGGAATGAACTTGAGAAGGTTGGTTTGTCAAGAATATATCAAGAACAGTGTTTTCTTTTGCGGATTCTTTTACTACCTGATCCAGGTTGAAATTTGTAAGATTTTCCAAGAATTGTTCATGTAATGATTTAAATTTACAAGAATCTATATCAGGCATGCTTAAATCGCCTAGTATCCAAACTGTGCTATTTCTAGGTACATTCTGTAGAGAGTTCCATAAGGACAACAGGCTATTTTGATCATTTTCATGAGGTTTGTAAATTGCAGATAAATAGATAGTTTTGATCCTTGGAATGCTTAATTTTGTCCATACTATGTTACAATCTGGGTTAGTCTTTAAGTCAGGTTGTTCATCACAGACAAATCTATTGGAAACAGCCAACATTTAACCATCCCCTTTACCACTGGTTCTATCATCTCTAAAAACTTGAAATTGGTTATCTTCAGGAAAAAGTTCCGAAGAACAAACATCTGGTTTCAACCATGTTTCAGTGGACGCGATGATATCAGGTTTAAACTGGTCTAACAGAAGGTGAAATTCTGGAGTTTTATTTCTGATTGATCTACAATTTATATTCAAAATGGTTAACTTTCCATGTGTTTACTTTATATGGGATACTGTTATCATTTTTATGAACTTTTTCAGAATGTTGTGGCATGGTTTTAGTATTTTAAGGAGTTGATGTAAATTTAGGTTTCATATGCTGGTATGATCTGTTTGGTGAGTTAGTATGTTCCGAGATGTTTTTGGGATCTGATGGTCAGATGTGATATCAGAAGAATGCTGTTCTGCGGCAGAAAAGCTGTTGGTATCCGCCAATGTATTCAGTAAATCCGTCAGACGCCCAGAAAAGTTCACTGCCTGTGATATTATTTAAAGCTATGTACAGCTGTCACCTTTTTCTTTCTTAGTTCACTGCCTGTGATATTATTTAAAGCTATGTACAGCTGTCACTTTTTCTTTCTTTTTTTTTTTTCATTTTTTTTTTATATCAGCTGTATCTTAATTTTCATAATTTGAAGTTTTGTACAGTCGTTAAAGAGCTGTAAAATGAAATCCACTACTGTAAAACCAGTGTTATTATATAAAAACCTGCAGTTAATTGTTTGAAATAATCACGACTTTAATTTTGACCTAAAATACAGTTTTTTTTACACGTTTCAAACTTAATGAGATAGATACGCAAAAAAAACCCCAGAGAAGTGTGTTCTTTAAAATTCAACCATTTTTACCAGCTATTAATTTCTATATATGTAAAATAACAGTGTATAACACTTTTTTATTAACATTACAAGCATTTTACTTCTTGCAAGACTATCATTGGATTGAAGGTTTGTCTACAGGAAATAAAACACAAAAATATGGGGTTTAAACCAACTTAAAGGAATCCACGGTCGTTTAACCGAGACACGTGTTTAAACGTTAATTAATATTGTGTAGGTATATATAGACACTTTCACATTCAATTTACCAAGCAGTTTCTGCATAAACTTGGAGGGATAAAATTTGTTTGAAATCACACATCTACATTTTCACAACGATTTGTAAGAGGTATACAGGTTTCAGGTTGTCTGTCTGTCCGCCCGTCCATCTCCCTGTGTCCGTAGAAATAGTCTTGTGCACACCAATTCTCCTCATCACCCAGACACAATTTAATGAAACTTCACACAAGTAACCAGTAACAAATGTAGTTGTAGTTGTGCATGGTGCATGTTAGTCTGGCTACCTACTAGAGAATCTTTTTTTAAGAAAAAATAATTCTGTAAATAAATTCTGACTTCATCAGTCTTGGCTCTGATTATCGACGCGTGTTTTGAAAAAGACAAGGGACATAATTATACAAGTGCTTAATAGCCTCAGGAGTTATCTCCTATGAATAAAACACAGGGTCTGAATACAGACTAGATGCATGTTAGCTTCTGTCAGATTTTATTTGCAGCGTTACGGGAATTTCTTTCTTGTTACTATATTATATACGGCATAGAGTCTGCGTATGCAGTCTCTCCTGTACCAATATATCCAATTTAATGAAACGTAGTAACCCTAGTTGTGGATGGTGCATGTTAGGTTCTTTCAGAAAAAAATCTGCGCTGTTATAGGGCTTTGTTTTTTCTTATTATACTATATACATACAGTCTGCATATACAATCTTGTGCGCGCCTAATCTCCCGAACCTTTTTACACAATTTAATGAAACTTAAAACAAGTGATCAGTACCAACCATAGGTGTGCACTGCGCATGTTATATTCTTTTAAAGGAATATTCTGCATAGTTATCGGACTTTTTTGTTACTAGAGTCTACATATGCAATCTTGTGTGTGCCTAATCTCCGAACCATTGTACACAGTTTAATGAAACTTAACACAAGTGATCAGTACCGACCTTATTTGTGCATGGTCTATATTAGGTTCTTCCAGAAAGATATTCTACAGAGTTATGGGACTTGGTTCCTTGTTTCTATACTACACTGACGAGATATGAAGACGCAACAAACATATGCCTGAAAATATTGTTAATACAAAAACCTTAATCTTGAAATGTTCAATACATACGCATCTCGATACTCGGTACCTGTTGTGCTAATATACGGTCTATTGCGCTTATTGATTTTGAACACATTTGATATAGAGTATCGAGATGATGTGTATGTGTTGAACAATTCAAAGTCATGATCACACTGGCCATAGCTTTATCAGATCAAGTGGTTCCAACGTTGTTTGAGCGGTGAATTTTACGCCGATCAGATGGAGAAATATGGCCGATACTACAAATTTCCGGTAATGTAAGTATGATTTAAAGGAATTTCTACCCGTTAAATAAGCAATCAAATGAAAACGATGGGTGCACCTGGAGCGCAAATGTATCTATGTTTTAGCACATGTGTCTATTTAGCTGAGATTTGTGCTGTTTATTCAAACACTTCTGTACAGTCCGACGGGGGAAGGAGATTTTTGACAGTTTTTGAAAATATCGCCTCAAATATAGTGTTTATTGGGAGCAAGTAACTGTTAAAAAACTTTTTATGTAAAGGGCTATTTCTTAAAACAAAGCGTGTGTATTTTCGTAGAATTATTCAGGGTTGTTTCTGAACAATCGGCCGAAAACCTAATGCAACGCCGTTTCGAGTGGGTCGCTATGCAACGCAATCAAGTGAATACCGTTCTGTGTCTTACTTTTCGAAGTCTTATCCGTCTTAAAAACAGTTATTATTTTCAAAGCCTAACAATGAATAAATTAATTTGGAGAGTTTTATATCACCATAATGATCCCGCCATTTCTAGTAAATTGTACTTTTACATTTTCATGCTCGCTTAACATTTAACAGATTTTTGCGGACATTGTCAAAAATATTCAACACAAAAACATAAAGCAAGGATGAACATCGAACAATATCATTAAGTAAATAATAGTATTAGTTCGTTAAAACAAGAACCAGTTCAAGGATATTTATCTCCCCCACGAATGGTACTGAACAGCATGCCAAAAGCGGGTTGACTCTTTAAATCAGTATAGTTATAGTTGGTTACTTTTAGTCCCTTAAAACCAATACATTGCGATTTCATTACAGATTTGTTGTGCATTTAAGCTGTTCATACAAAATAAATAAAATTTGGTCCATGATAAAAGTATTGATCAGTTGTTTGTATATATTTTCATTCATATTTCTTGTGAAACGTCCATTTATTTTCAGAGAGATAAATCGCAGAGACCGTTAAAATTGGGTAGGGAAAAGCATGATTTTATTTGTCCTCCATAAAACAGAAACGATGTAATAAAATTCTATGGTTGCCGTTTAAAAATGAAAATACAAATGTAATACAGACATCAATGAAAAAAAAACGTTTTGTTTGAGACAGTTAAATAGTACAACTGTAACATGTCTCTCTAAGTTAAAACTATATCTATTTCCACAAATTATATATACAAACATGAGTACTATATTTAAATTAACAAAATTTGATAAAAAGACATACATCAATCAAGATAGTACAAACAAACAAAGGAATTTTTAATCGAATGGATTGGAAAACCAGCTACTTAAAACTTATATTGAATTCCGCTCCATGAAGCCACGTCTCTCTTAGTACTGCAAGTCCGTTTATCTCCTTTCATTGGTGTCTGTATTTCATTTGTATTTTTGTTTTTGAAAGGCGACCATAGAGGTTTATTACGTTGTTTCTGTTTTATGGAGGACAAATAAAATCTTGTCTTTTCACTGGCCAGTTTTAACGTTCTCTGTGATTTATCTCTCTGAAAATAAATGAACGCTACACCGGGAATATTAATGAAAATATGTACAAACAACTGATCAATACTTTTATCATGAACCAAACTTTATTTATTTTGTATGAACAGCTTAAATGCACAACAAATCAGTAATAAAATCGCAATGTATTGGTTTTAAGGACTAAAAAATAACCCCTGTAACTATACTGATTTAAAGAGTCAACCCGCTTTTGGCATGCTGTTCAGTACCATTCGTGGAGGAGATAAATATCCTTGAACTGGTTCTTGTTTTTACGAATTATTACTATTATTTACTTAATGTTATTGTTCGATGTTCGTCCTTGCTTTATGTTTTTGTGTTGATGTTTGTTTGACAATGTCCGCAAAAATATGTTAAATGTTAAGCGAGCATAAAATGTATTATATATATTTAGTACAAGATATTAGAAATGGCGGGATCATTATAATGATATAAAACTCTCTAAATTTATTCATTGTTAGGCTTTAATGACTGTTTTTAAGACGGATGAGACTAATCAAGTAAGACACAGAACGGTATCCACTTGATTGCGTTGCATGGCGACCCACTCGAAACGGCGTTGCATTAGGTTTTCGGCCGATTGTTCAAAACAACCCTGAATAATTCTATGAAAATACACACGCTTTGTTTTAAGAGATAGCCCTTTACATAAAAAGTGTTTTAACAGTTACTTGCTCCCAATAAACACTATATTTGAGGCGATATTTTCAAAAACTGTCAAAAATCTCCTTCCCCCGTCGGACTGTACAGAAGTGTTTGAATAAACGGCACAAATCTAAGCTAAATAGACACATGTGCTAAAACATAGACACATTTGGGCTCCAGGTGCACCCATCGTTTTCATTTGATTGCTTATTTAACGGGTAGAAATTCCTTTAAATCATACTTACAATACCGGAAATTTGTAGTATCGGCCATATTTCTCCATCTGATCGGCGTAAAATTCACCGCTCAAACAACGTTGGAACCACTTGATCTGATAAAGCTATGGCCAGTGTGATGATTTTTGTAGTAAAAATATATTCAGGCATATGTTTGTTGCGTCAGTGTATAAACAGTATTATTAGAGTCTTTATATACAATCATTTGCGCGCCTAATTTCCTGAACCGTTGCACACAGTTTAATGAAACTTCACACAAGTGATCAGTACCAACACTGGTTGTACATGGTGCATGTTAGGTTCTTTCAAAAAAAGACTGCAAAGTTATCGGACTTCGTTTTTTGTTACTATACTAAATGTGTGTGTCACATTTCAATGTACTGTGTCAGTGCGTGCGGGGGTATAGTTGTCACCATCAGTGATAGCTCTAGTTTACAATCAAGCATAATTTAAGCTTAACTCTGGCATGAGAATAGCCTTTTCTTGGCAGGAAAATGGCAGGTATATTCATATGAACTAAATTTGAAGCACAGTCAACGAATTACTACAGTTACATACCTAAACAAGGGTTCATATCATTCACGTTAAAATACCCAAATAAAGAATCGTTATGTCTTTTGTTCTTTATTATGGTTGATCTACGATGGTACACGGAATAATGTTCAAGTTGATAAAAGGCCATACACGCCATAATGCTATTATGGAAGTCTATGGGAAAACAATTTGTGGCCTGAAACCATGGCTGTTGTAAACAAAATATAATATGACAATAGAAGGTGTTTTTTTTTTCGCGGAAATATATTAATATCCCGTCTTTGCGAAGGAACCAAACACAAACAAAACAATAAAAGCATTAAATCGCATCGATAGCCTAGTGGTAGAGCGTCTGTTTGGAGTGCGGGAGGTCGTGGTTTCGATCCCCGGCTACGTCATTCCAAAGACGACAATTGGTACAAGTAGCTCCTTTGCTTGGCGCTCAGCATTAAAAGGGAAACTGGCCTCTCTTCTCTCATACCCTTGTGGCGATGGGGATTCCATCAGGAATGAGGAGTCGAGAGTGATTAATATAAGTTGTAGAACTTGCTTCGCAATCGACCTAAAATAAATTAGCACAAACTTAACAAAACAATAACACAGCTTGTCTTTTTATATTTATTTTATTGATTTATGTTCAATAACGTACCTGGAAATTCAATTAAATCATCATAAATATACAATAGGGTTGTTGTAGCAGTAGCTTGATCTGGGATGCAGTATTCGTCTCGAGCGGATTTTGCCACAAGCGCCGAGTGTGATCCGACCTTGCAAAATCCACGAGAGCCGAATACAAACTCCCAGATCTAGCTACTGTTATAATGACCCTTTTATTATATACCTTTACGACTTTGATTCTTGTTTTGTTCTTGAACGAAATCTTCAATGTTTATCGATATTAAATGGGACTTAGTGAAGTTTTATGTGCGCTAATTTATATATTATGCGGAATTTAAAAGGTACAATGCGGAATTTTTGTCTGTCTGTTCATATTTAATTGTGAAAAACAAGCTGATTTTACAGACTTTTTACAGGTATATAATAAAAAGAAATATAAGTGAATCAAATAACGAAACAATAGTATCTCCTTGTACAAAAACTGAATAACCTCAGACTAAAGTTCCACAGGGATTGATAAAGCAGCAATTCAGATAGATGTTATGCATGATAAGATTGTAAGAAAACCACAATACACACAATAACTGAATTTGTACAAATAGACCCATAAAGGGAAATGAATATAAATAATGGATTCAATGATATTTTCTACTATGTTAATTAATTTTCAATTCTTTGGCAAATGCATGGGAAAACAAGTATTGAAAATCGGATTTGATAAAAGATATATTTTCTGTTCATATAAAAATATGGCAACCACATTTTAAACAAAGACATTACGAACCTTTAGACATGTCAATAAAACTAAACTAAGATACTAGAAAGAGACTTGAATTGTAAAGTCATACATGCAATTGATTTAACTAATTTTCGGTAAAAAAACAGACATAAAAATTGTCTCAAGATTGAGGAGTAAGCTACAATTTAAGCTTGTATTGTAAATAAATGTATTAAAATATTAGCAATACAAAACAAAGTAATAAAAAGCATCGTTACATAGTCTTATATAAAAACGAAACTTTGATTAGTAGTCTAGCTGATCGGTTAAGACTTACATCGAGCCTAGACATCAGCAGACACGTTTCGACATAATATATTTCTATAAAGATATATACCTATAAATAGACAGTGAACAGCTTGAATTCAAAATTGTTTATGTAATAAAGAAGTTTTAATCTAGTATATTTTGCTACAAACGAAAATAACGGTTGTATACACAAGTACAATGTAGGACAACTCGATTACACTTTGCTGACAATTTCAGCTGACGCTTAGTTTTATATATAAGGATTCACTGCAGTACGCGTACACGTATACGTATTGAAATTACAACCTCTCATATACTTCTACATGTTTAAAAGTAAAACAAAGCAATGAAGTCTAACTATATGCAATATAATTACTCGTAGTAAAACAACACAAAAGCTGCATTCTGCATTTTTATATGGGCCTGCAAAGTTTTATAAATATAAATGTACTTAAAAAAGTGGTACATTAAGTCGGAGTTCTATATTTCCATACATGCGTAATTATTGTAGACAAAAAGAAAGATAATAATTTGGCAATATGTCTTGTTTTTTAAGCTTCGCGTAGGAATATTTTACCTCAAAGCAAATCACAGAACGATTGTAAAACTACGTGCTTTTAAAATTGCGACACACTTAGTAACACCTGGCCAAATTTTATAGATTAATTGATATTTATATAAGGACATAATGATAGTATTTATTTTTATTTTTTATATATCATATTTATTGAGATATGTATTTTGTACAACGAAATTTAAAATGGAACATTATAACAAGATTGAATTTTAGCCAAATCTATACGTGATGGTTGTGTCTAATGTACAAATGTACTAGTAAGTTAAAATAATGGCATTGCCCTAAACGAGAAAACAATGGGCGGAACTAAAAAAAAACTGGAATTAAGAAAGGGGGTCTGAGATTAGGGAGTCTGCATATCACACATACTGCCAAATGACAAAAGCCGGTACCATATCCAATGGTTGATTATACAATACCAAAATCTATGAAAGCGGGAGTATTGGAACCACCCAGGCCAAAATATTCAAGCTGAAAAACGTTAAAAATTAAAAACCTTATCAGATCACCAAGCTTGTAAATGTTGTGGACAACATGTCACTCATCATGTCACTCATCTAGCAAAAAATGTTATAATAAAGAGAATCAAACGACAATAAAGATTGCGAAACAATTTTCTCCATTACGTCGGTGCATGAGAGTACTCTCTGCCTGGACTTGGAAAAGTAGCAACACATATTAAATCTAAGAAACTAAAATGTGTGAAATGGAATGATAACTTTAGTATTTTGACAATTAGAAACTTTAGCATAAGGTACACCCTGTTAGAAAGACGCAACTAGGAAACCATGGTTCGTCAAATGCCCCCACTGGCACAATGATCGACACACACTAAGACAGTCACAACAAACAATCAAAATTGCAACGATGATTACCATAATTATAATACTATGACTTGATCGTTATGATAATTATTTAAGAGAGTTTTAGTTGATTTAATACATTTTCTAAACTTGAAATCATAATCATGTATTTTTTAATGTGTAAACATTGACAATCATGGTTATCAGGTTGTTGGGGGGAATAAGCAGGACCTTCCCGAACTCGTCAAAAAGAACTCTCTTTTGATCCTGCTCATTTATACAATATTTGTCTTCGTGGTCTTCAGGATAAGGTCATGTACATACTTTCAGCAGTAGTTCAATACTAGCTTCGTAAAAGCAATGAGTTATGGTTATTGGCAGATGAAGGAAGAACTGCCCCAACAACTAGTTCCCGCTCATTTGTAAAATATTTGTTTCCATGCCTTCAGTACATATTTAAGCAGCTGTTTTTCAATACCAGATCGGTAAAGCACGTTATGGTAATTGGCAGTCGAAGGGAGAGCTCTTAAAATCCTTAAAATACAGAAAACAAGGATTCGTTTGTTTCACTTGAAAGCTTCTGCTACAGCGACATCCCTAAGAACCCGGAACGGTATTCCCCAAGTGTCCTTGACAGATTACCGACAGAAAATCGAGCAGCCATTAGGTTCAGAAAAGAATGAATTGAGTATAGGACGATTAAAAAGTCATCCCCAACAACTACTCAAATAGTCTGAATCGAGTAATTACGCTAGATGAATACATAACCTCTGAGAGTTGAGCCAGTAGGTGATAATTTGTTTGGAATCAAGTTTTATTATATGAACTTTCTGTATTACCTGCTCTTTGTTGAACTGTTAGACTAGTTCATGGTTATTGGCAGTTGAAGGGAGAACTCTTCAAATCTGACCATAAAAAATAAAAGGATGCGTTCGTTTCACTTCAAAGCTTCTGCTACAGTGTCATCCGTAAGAACCCAGACTGGTATTCCCCAAGTGTCCTCAAGTGACAAATTACCGAAGAATCGAGCAGCTATATGGCTCCGAAAAGAATGCAATGAGTATAGGGTGATTAAAAACATACCTAACAACTATCCTAATAGCATGAATCGAGCATTCACGCCAGATGAGTACACGTCCTCCGAGTGTTGGAACTGTAGGTGATATTGCTAGGTACCCAGTTTTATTATATCATATTATATCACAAGGATACGTTTGATTCACCTGAAAGCTTTTGCTACAGTGGCATCCGTGGGTAAGTTCACATGGAAGCTCTAGGGTAGAGTAGAGACCGACTCTATACTTGATAACCCATCTGAACGGTATAAGTTAGTACACCAATCATACCTTGAAGAGCTGAACTCTGCAAACACAATGGCGTGGTAGGCTTTACTGGTTTCTTGTTTTTCATCACAGCGCTCAATGTGCAGGGGGAAAAGTTTTACATATTTCCAGGGCCCAACTTTTGATTGGTCGGTTACTTTACTGGTGGGAGAAGGTATAATTTACACAACAGCCTACCCTTCTCTAGAGCTTCCATGTGAACTTCCCCCGTAAGAACTCGGACCGGTGTCCCCCAGTTGTCCTTGACAAATTACCGGAAAAGACTCGAGCAGCCATACGGCTCCGAAAAGAATACAATGAGTATAGGATAGTTAAAGACCATACCTAACAACTATCCAAAAAGCATGAATCGAAAATTCACGGTAGATAAATACATGTCCCCCGACAGTTGGGACTGTAGGTGATATTATTTTGTACCGAATTTTATTATATCATCTTGTGTATATACCTGCATTATGTTAAGTTGTAAGATTGGTTTTTAGAGATGAAAAAAAATGTGATAAAAGTGTAACTATCTTAGATGTATGTATTGATTTATCAGGTGCTTGGTGTATGGTCTACGGATATACATAGTCACTAGTGTCCCTAACCACTACTCATCTATTTGTATTTTCTGTCTTTTGACAGAACCATTTAACGATGTGTTTACTTCCTCTATTGCCTCGCTGTAGGGTCAATGCCTTTACCATTAGAGATAATGTTTTGTTCATAAAATAAATCAGGTTATCCGGAAGTTAGCCTTTACTCTATATCTTATCTTATGAAACATTCGTTTATAGAATAACTAAAGACAATATATTTATAAAGGTAATAGATAAACAAACATTTCAAAATTATGATGACTAGTGTTTTCGTTGTAATCCGTAAAGTACTAGACGATTCCATCTTGTATGCCAATGCTGGAAATCTAAAATTGGGCAAACATAAATGACTGGGATGCGGAAAAGTTTAAAAATTGTATGGTAAAAGTAACACAAGCCGCAACTATGACAAGTTCTGACTTTGCCTCAGATTTTGATTCTGCATCCTGACATACAAATAACGAAACTATTAATCATAGAACTAAAAGATTATTTACCGAACTTTCAGATTCTTTTAACAGTAATGATAGCGACATTTCCTGGAAGAAATACAGAGAAAATTGCGACGACGCAAGCATAAGCAAAACAGTGAGGGTAATTCCGACTCTTCCGTAATTAACAGAGATACACCTAACACAAATGAAACAGACCCTTCCTCTGACGTTACGTCATGCAGTTACCATGAAGACATGGAAGTAGATAAGGTATCAGTGAAACCTACTTGTTCAAAACTTGAAAGATCACACCCTCCTGAGCAGGGAGCAGCATTGCGCGACAGAACTAAAAGCCGAAGAAAACGAAGTTCTAGCCGAGTGCAGTCATTGTTATATTCTATTGCTGGACTATTATAAGGCTTCAAAAGTTTTGTAAATACGTTAATGTGAATTATGTGTAATGTTAATTATGTGTATATGTTAATTATGTGTAATGTTAATTATGTGCATATGTTAATTATCTTTAATGTCCATCAGTTATAACTTTTTTTCCAGCCAATTGCTAATAATTTACGAACGGTGGCTGTAAGAAAAATGAACAGCTATTTTCTTGGAGAATTTGTCAGATTCTTAGGGAATAAAAATGACCTTCCTGAGTCCGTAAAGGAGAACTTAGTCTTTTGTAAGTTCCGTGACGATATATCGAGGTCATTCATTCGAACCTGCCCATTAAATATGAGATCTGTCTTCGTGGCCTTCGATACAAGGTCATAGACATTCTTGAACGGTATTTTAATGCAAGCTCTGTCAAAAGCATGAGTTATGGTTACTGGCAATTACAGGAAGAACTCGTCCAATCAGGTCACATTGAATATAAAGATGCATTTGTCTCGCTGGAAAGCTTCTGTTATAGCAGCATCCTTAAAAACCCGGACCGGTATCCTCCGAGTGTCCTCAACAAGTTACCGGCGAGAAATCGAGCAGCCACCGAACTGCGCCAACACTTTATCCAGTATAGGGACGATCAAAAACTCCTCCCTAACAATTACTCTGACAGCATGAATAGAGTGTTCACGCTGGACGAATATGTGTCTTCTGAAAGTTGGGACTGAGGTGACATTTTGTTTTTGTAGTTATCTAGTTTTAGTTATCCACATGTATATTCTTGCATTTTGTTCAGTTGCTAGACTAGTCTATGAAGAAGAAGGGTTGGCATTTAAAAGGGTACATTTAAAAGGATAAACATCATAGATATGCATATATGTTGCTGGTGTTTGGGTACAATAATATACTTCTTTATTCTGTTTGTTTTCCTTATTTTATACTTTCTTATGTAACTCCTAATAATGAAGACAGACCTACGTACTATACTATCTTTAATTCATTAAAGGTGTGTGAATTTGCATGTGATGCATTTTCTATTCTGTCTATTTACAGAATCACTTTACAATGTGGTTACTTGCCTTGCTGACTCTTTGCATGGTCAATGCTTTACCATCAGGGATAATGTTTTTTTTTATGAAAAGATAGGTTACTGACTAGATTACTGGAAATTGAATTTACAGTGATCTTATTCCCTATGGATCCTTTGTTACTAGAATAAGACGACATTAATTTCTTCGAATTTATCACAAACCATAACGCTTCAAGTTAATTCACGCCCGCGTCCAATCCTCTTTAGACTGGTTTTCTCGATTCAAAAAGTAAATCAAGCATCTGAAAGACATGCAAACTAATTATGAAATTCAGTTCAATCGTAACAAGGCTATAAAACGTTGAAACATTTCCATTCTGGAAAGAAACGTGCTAAGTGTTAACAGGTAACCAAAGTACAGAAGATCATTGTAAATGCTGCACGAAAAAATGTGTCACTAGCAATAACACATAAGCCATCGATGCATGTGTTAGGAGAAGCTTTACGGTACTTAATGTACAAAAGTCTGTAAAGGAAGGACTTGTCTTTTGAAGTTCCTTGACAACATATCAAGGACTACATTCATAGAACCGCTAATTTATTTGAAATTTGTCTTCGTGGCTTCAATACTAGACATGGACATTCCTGAACGGTATTTCAATGCAAGCTTTATTGCCTCGACAAAGTTACCCGGCGGAAACAGAGCCATCCATCGAACTTTATCCAGTAATAGATCGATCAAAAACCCTCCTCACTAACACATTACCCTGAATCATGAATAGAGTGGTACTCGATGGATGAATATATTGTTCTGAAAGTTGGGAACTGAGGTGCATTTGTTTTGTACGCAGTACTAACCACAGAATATAAAAATTGCACCTTTGCTTCAGTTGCTAGACTAGTCCAGGAGAAGAAGGTTGTCATTTAAAAGTACTTTTGAATTTGGTTACCATCTTAATATGCATATATGTTGCGGTGTATTGGTACAATATAATTTTTTATATGTTTATTTTGTTATTTTTATTTTTTAATATGTCTAATAATGAAGACAGACTACATAATTATACGACTGTGTATTCATTAAAGAGTGCTGAATTTCCTGTGATGCATATTTTGTTCGTTTTTGAGAATAATTACAATGTGATTACCTTTCCTTAGCTGTCTATGTCAAGTGCCCTTACATATATGAGGTATATGTTTATATTATGATAACGGTCTAGGTTCCTTGACAAGGAATCTTAGAAATTTAGACATATATCTAGATCATATTCCCTTATACTCTTTGTTAACCAATTAACAGACGACATTAAACTCGTCATCGGCACATAACAAACATTCAGATTTGTTGACGAAGTCGGTTATCACTCCTCTTTTAAGACAGGCTATTCTCAGTTCAGAAAAGAAAATCAGCATCTCAAGATAAGCAAACAACATAGTTCTAAGTTCATCGAAACAGGTCACAAAAACGTGCCTTCTTCCATTCCTGCGAAAGTAACGTGTTCAATGGACTGGGTACATTTTTGACCAGTAAGATGATCAAGTAACATTGTTTGCACGATAAAAAATGGTTGTCATCTAAGCATAAAACACAAAATAGCATCATGCATGTTGTTGAGGAGAGTTTACGGTACAATAATATTACCTATAATCTGTTAAGGGTTACTTGATTTTCCAATGTCCTTGTAAATCCTATCAAGTGTCATTCAATCGAACCACGCTACATTTATATAAATTGTGTTTGCATGGCCTTCAATTACTTTTGCATGGCACTTACTCTGAACGGTATTTCATGCAAGCTTTAATGCCTGAAAAGTTACCGCTGAGAAACAGAGCAGCCATCGAAATGCGCCAACACGTTATCCAGTAAAGGAACGATCAAAAACCCCTCCCTAACAATTACCCTGACAGCATGAATAGAGTGTTCACGATGGATGAATATATGTCCTCTGAAAGTTGGGACTGAGGTGGCATTTTGTTTTTGTACCTAGCTACTTATCCACATGTATATACTTGCACTTTGTTCAGTTGCTAGACTAGTCCTAGTCCAGGAAGAAGAAGGGTTTACATTTAAAAGGGTACATTTAAAAGGGTTACCATCTTAGATATGCATATATGTTGCTGGTGTTTGGGTACAATAATATACTTTTTTATTCTGTTTATTTTCGTTATTTTATATTTTCTTAAGTAAGTCCTAATAATGAAGACAGACCTACATAATTATACTATCTTTAATTCATTAAAGGTGTGTGAATTTCCATGTGATGCATTTTCTTTTCTGTCTGTTTACAGAATCACTTTACAATGTGATTACTTTCCTTGCTGTCTCTTTGCATGTCAGTGCCTTTACCATAAGGGATAATGTTTTATTTATGAAAACGAATCAGGTTACTCTGACTAGGAATACTTGGAAATTAGAATTTACACTAGATCTTATTCCCTATGACTCCTTTGTTAACAGAATAACAGACGACATTTAACTCGTCGAGGTTATCACAAAACAAACACTTCAAGAGTATGACGACGCGTCCCACTCCTCTTCTAGACAGAATTTTCTCAATTTAGAAAAAGAAATCAAGCATCTGAAAGACATGCCAACAACATTAAGTTCTAAGTTCAATCGTAACAAGGTCACAAAACGTGCACTTCTTCCATTTCTTGGAAAGAAACATGCTAAGCTGTTTAACAGGAACCAGTACAGAAGATCAAGTAAATGCTGCACGAAAAAATGTTGCTCATCTAGCAAAAACACAAAAAGCCATCATGCATGTTGTTGAGGAGAGCCTTACGGTACTTAATGTTACCAAAAGTCTGTAAAAGAGGACTTGTCTTTTGCAAGGTCCTTGACGATATATCGAGGTCATTCATTCGAACCCGCTCATTTATATGAAATTTGTCTTCGTGGCCTTCAATACAAGATCATGGAATTCTTGAACGGTATTTCAATGCAAGCTTTAATTCCTCAACAAGTTACCGGCGAGAAACAGAGCAGCCATCGAACTGCGCCAACACTTTATCCAGTATAGGAACGATCAAATACTCCTCCCTAACAATTACCTTCACAGCATGAATAGAGTGTTCACGATGGACGAATATATGTCCTCTGAAAGTTTGGACTGAGCTGGCATTTTGTTTTTGTACCTAGCTAGTTACCCGCATGCATATACTTGCACTTTGTTCAATTGCTAGACTAGTACAGGAAGAAGAAGGGTTGACATTTAAAAGGGTTACCATCTTAGAAATGCATATTACATGTTGCTGGTGTTTGGGTAATATAACATACTTTCTATTCTGTTTATTTTCATTATTTTATATTTTCTTAAGTTTGTCCTAATAATGAAGACAGACCTACATAATTATACTATCTTTAATTCATTAAAGGTGTGTGAATTTCCATGTGATGCATTTTCTTTTCTGTCTTTTATAGAATCACTTTACAATATGATTACTTGCCTTGCTGTCTCTTTGCATGGTCAATGTCTTTACCATTAGGGATAATGTTTTATTTATGAAAACGAATTAGGTTACTCTGACTAGGAATACTTGGAAATTAGCATTTACACTAGATCTTACTCCCTATGACGCATTTGTTAACTAAATAACAGACGACATAAAACACGTTGAAGTTATTGCAAAACAAACACTTCAAGAGTCTCACTCCTCTTTTAGACAGGTTTTTCTCAGTTAAGAAGAGGAAATCAAGCATCTCAAAGACAAGCAAACTCCATTAAAGCATGTGAATTGCAACCGAGATACCGATATCAGGTGCGAATATTTATATCTAATAGGATTATAAGATGTTACTGGACAGCTTTCCTTAAATATTCCTTGATAGAATATCAATACTGCGTGTGGATATTTATCCCCATTATGAGATGTTACTGGATAATTTTCCTTGAATATTCCTTTTAAGAATATAAAATTACTAATTCCACTGAGTTGGCAGGAGAAATGTTCAGCAGTTAACACACCATCTTTTACTGTTTTATTTTAAAACTTTGGTCTCCTTGACAGACCGCAGAGCGCCTCAGCTTTCGGATAGAGCTGTAAGATAACGGGTGGCTCTCAGTTTATGCTTTTAAGATTCTAAATCATTATTATTATTAAATTTATTTTACTTTGAAAGACTATTTCTAAACTATGGATAAACCAATGTCAGAAAGAATTATTTATTTCAAATGTGCATCTAGAGAGTAAGATATTATGTATTAATTAATTCAGGACAATTTCGAGCTTTGGAATGAACAAATCATATTTAAAGAATTAATTTTGTACGGTAAAGTGGAATGAGAAATGGTCAGCGGTTGTCACATCATCTTTTACGGTGTTGCTATAAAACTCCGTTCTCCTTTACAGACCGCAGAACGCCTCAGCTTCCGGATAGAGCTGTAAGATAATGGGTGTCTCTCAGTTTATGCATTTAAGATTCTAAATTATTATTATCATTATTAAATTTATGTTACCTTGAAAGGCTATTTTGTATATTATGTTTTATGTACTAAATAATATCCACTACGATCAACTAATGAACTTATAAAATGGCTAATAGGAGTACATCGTTCTTCTTGGTTCTCGTTACCAGCAATTATTTGACTGCAGACTTTTATACTCTAGTTTTAGCTTTTCCAGAAACGTTTTATACAGTGCCAGGACAGATTCGTGTCGAAGGACAGTGTCATTGAAGATAGCAGAAGGATACATTAGAGAAAACTGTAAGTCCAGTTTATTTTTCAGAGACGTTACATCATGCAATAACCATGAAGGCATGGAAGTAGGTCAGATATCAGTGAAACCTGCACGTTAAAAAACTTGAAGTATCACACCCTACTGAGAAGGGTGCAGCATTAGAGTGCAATCATTGTTACATTCTATTGCTTGTCTATTACAAATGTAAAATGCTTCAAAATTGTTGTAAAAATATGTAAATTTTAATTATGTGTAATGCTTATTATGTGATTATTTTGTGTTTGTTTTTATTTTCAGCCAATTTCTAATAATTTAGGAACGATGGCTGGAAGAAAAATGTGCGTTTTGTCAGATTCTTTATGAGAATAAGAACCTTCCTTAATCTTTGAAAGAAGACTTGTCTTTTATAAGGTCCTTACAGGAAGAACTTTTATAAGGTCATATGAGACTTGTCTTCGTGCCTTTCAATACAAAGTCATAGACATTCTTGAACAGTATTTTGAAACAAGCTCTGCCAAAAGCAAGATCTATGAGTTACTGACAATTACAGGAAGAACTCTTCAAATCAGGTCACATTGAATTTGGGGATGCATTTGCCTCGCTGCAAAGCTTCTCTTGTAGCAGCATCCTTAAAATCCAGGGCCGGTAATCCCCCCTCCCCCGAGTGTCCTCCACAAGTTACAGGTTAAAACTAAAGCAGCCATCCAAATGCGCAAACGATTTATCCAGTACAGGGATGATCAAAACTTCCTGACTAACGAATACCCTGACAGCATGAATAGAGTGTTCATGCTGGGCGAATATGTGTCCTCTGAAAGTTAGGATTGAGATGATATTTTGACTTTTACTTAATTAGTTATCCACATGTATATACTTGCAATTTGTTTAGTTGCTAGACTAGTCTATGAAGAAGGATTGATATATAAAGGGTAACGATCTTAAATATGCATGTATGTGGCTGGTGTCTGAGTACATAGTTTATGGATATACTGGGTTCTTTAGTCCCAATCCCCAAGCAACTTATCATTTCTTTTGGATATTGAAACCTTAAGAATATACTTTTGTCTTCTGTTCTCTTTCTTTATTTTATATTTTCTTATGTAACTCCTAAAACTGAAGACAAACCTACATATTATACTATCTTTAATTCATTAAAGGTGTGTGAATTTGCATGTGATGCATATTCTTTTCTGTCTACTTAAAGAATCACTTAACAATGTGGTTATTTGTCTTGCTGTCTCTTTGCATGGTCAATGCCTTTACCATTATGGATAATATTTTATTAATGAAAACGAATTAGGTTACTCTGATTAGGAATACTTGGAAATCAGCATTCACACTAGATCTTACTCATCATGGCTCATTTGTGAACCGAATAACATAAAACATGTTGAGGTTATTGCAAAACAAACACTTCAAGAGTATGACGATGCGTCTCACTCCTCTTTTAGACAGGCTATTCTCTGTTCAGAGAAAGAAATCAAGCATCTCAAAGACAAGCAAACAACATTAAAGCATGAGATATTCCACCGAGATATTTATACGGGGTGCGAATATTTATCCCTAATAGGATTATAAGATGTTACTGGACAGCTTTCCTTAAATATTCCTTGATAGAATATCAATACGGCGTGTGGTTATTTATCCCCATTATAAGATGTTACTGGATAATTTTCCTTGAATATTCCTTTTAAGAATATAAAATTACTGATTCCACTAAGTTGGCAGGAGAAATGTTCAGCAGTTGACACATCATCTTTTACTGTTTTATTATAAAACTTTGGTCTCCTTGACAGACCACAGAGCGCCTCAGCTTTCGGATAGAGCTGTAAGATAACGGGTGCTCTCAGTTTATGCTTTTAAGATTCTAAATCATTATTATTATTAGATTTTATTTTACTTTGAAAGACTATTTCTAAACTATGGATAAACCAATGTCAGAAAGAATTATTATTTCAAATGTGCATCTAGAGAGTAAGATATTATGTATTAATTAATTCAGGACAATTCGAGCTTTGGAATGAACAAATCTATTTAAAGATTAATTTTGTACGGTAAGTGAATGAGAATGGTCAGCGGTTGTCACATCATCTGTTACGTGTTGCTATTTAACTCCGTCACCTTACAGACCGAAAAAGCTCGCTTCGGTAGGCTGTAAGTAATGGGTGTTCTCGTTATGCTTTAAGATTCTAAATTATTTTATCTTATTAAATTTATTTACTTGAATGGTATTTCGTATATTATGTTATGTACTAAATAATATCCACTCGTACTAATGACTTATTAAATGCTAATGGAGTAATCTTCTTGGTTCTTAGTCAGCAATTATTTGACTGCAGACTTTTATACTCTATTTTAGCTTTTCCAGAAACGTTTTATATAGTGCCAGGACAGATTCGTGTCGAAGGACAGTGTCATTGAAGATAGCAGAAGGATACATTAGAGAAAACTGTAAGTCCAGTTTATTTTTCAGAGACGTTACATCATGCAATAACCATGAGCATGTAACTAGTCAGATTCATGAAACCTGGCACGTTAAAAAATTGAATAATCACACCCTACTGAGAAGGGTGCAGCATTAGAGTGCAATCATTGTTACATTCTATTGCTTGTCTATTACAAATGTAAAATGCTTCAAAATTGTTGTAAATATGTAAATTTTAATTATGTGTAATGCTTATTATGTGATTATTTTGTGTTTGTTTTTATTTTCAGCCAATTTCTAATAATTTAGGAACGTGGCTGCAAGAAAAATGTGCGTTTTGTCGAGTCCTTATGAGGATAGAACCTTTCCTTATCTTTGAAAAAGACTTGGTCTTTTATGGTCCTTACAGGAAGAACTTTATAAGGTCATATGAGACTTGTCTTCGTGCCTTTCAATACAAAGTCATAGACATTCTTGAACAGTATTTTAAAACAAGCTCTGTCAAAAGCATGATCTATGGTTACTGACAATTACAGGAAGAACTCTTCAAATCAGGTCACATTGAATTTGGGGATGCATTTGCCTCGCTGCAAAGCTTCTTTGAGCAGCATACTAAAATCCAGGGCGGTAATCCCCCTCCCCCGAGTGTCCTCCACAAGTTACAGGTAAAATACAAGCAGCCATCAAATGCACAAACGATTTATCCAGTACAGGGATGATCAAAAACTTCCTGACTAACGAATACCCTGACAGCATGAATAGAGTGTTCATGCTGGGCGAATATGTGTCCTCTGAAAGTTAGGATTGAGATGATATTTTGACTTTTACTTAATTAGTTATCCACATGTATATACTTGCAATTTGTTCAGTTGCTAGACTAGTCTATGAAGAAGGATTGATATATAAAGGGTTTAAACGATTCTTTAATATGCATTATGGGCTGGTGTTGAGTACATAGTTTATGGATATACTGGTTCTTTAGTCCCAATCCCCAAGCCAACTTATCATTTCTTTTGATATGTAAACCTTAAGAATATACCTTTTTCTTCTGTTCTTTTCCTTATTTTATATTTTCTATGTAACTCTAAAATGAAGACAAACCTACATATTATACATATATCTTTAATTCATTAAAGGTGTATCGTGATGCTGAATATATTGCATTGTTATGCATATTTTTTCTTGTCATACTTAAAAGAAATATCACTTAACAATTTGATCGGCTTCCCCTTATATGCTCCTTGCTGTCTCTTTGCATGGTCAATGCCTTTACCATTATGGGATAATATTTTATTAATGAAAACGAATTAGGTTACTCTGATAGGAATACTTGGAATTCAGCATTCACACTAGATCTTACTTCATCATGCTCATTTGTAACGAAATAACAACATAAAACATGTTGAGGTTATTGCAAACAAACTTCAAGAGTATGACGAATGGTCTCACTCCTCTTTTAGACAGGCTATTCTCTGTTCAGAGAAAGAAATCAAGCATCCCAAAGACAATCAATCTGCATTAAAGCATGAGAAATGCAACCGAGATATCTATACGGCGTGCAAATATTTATCCCTAATAGGAATATAAGATGTTACTGGATAGCTTTCCTTAAATATTCCTTGTTGGAATATCAATACAACGTGAGGATATTTATCCCTGTTATAAGATGTTACAGGATAATTTTCCTTGAATATTCCTTGCTAGAATATAAAATATACTAATTCCACTAAGTTGGCATGAGAAATGTTCAGCAGTTGACAATCATCTTTTACGGTTTTGTTATATAACTTTGGTCTCCTTGACAGACCGCAGAGCGCCTCAGCTTTCGGATAAAGCTGTAAGATAACAGACGTCTCTCAGTTTATGCATTAAAGATTCTAAATTATTATTATTTTTGGATTTATTTTACTTTGAAAGACTATTTCTGAACTATGGATAAATCAATGTCAGAAAGAATTATTTATTTCAAATGTGCATCTAGAGAGTAAGATATTATGTATTAATTAATTCAGGACAATGTCGGGCTTTGGAATAAAAAAAAATCATATTTAAAGAATGTTGTACATTATGTTTTTATGTACTAAATAAAATCCACTATACGATCAACTAATGAACTTATAAAATGGCTAATAGGAGTACATAGTTCTTGTTCTTCCTGGTTCTCATTACCAGCAATTATTTGACTGCAGAATTTCATACTCTAGTTTTAGCTTTTCCAGAAACGTTTATACAGTGCCAGGACAGATTCGTGTCGAAGAAAAGGACAGTGTCATTGAAGATAGCAGAAGGATAAATTAGAGAAAACTGTAAGTTCTGTTTATTTTTCAGAGACGTTATACCTCTATAAAATGGCAATAAACCAGTTGAAGACATTGAGTAGATTCAGATATCAGTGAACCTGTAAGTAAATAAATTTTGAAGTATACACCGTACTGAGATAGGGTCCAGCATTCCTCGCGTACTCAGAAACATCCCAGTCTAAGAAAACTAAGTACTATTACAGTACAATAATTGTTATATTCTGTTGCTGGTCTGTTACAAAGGCTTTAAATTTGTTGTAAGTATGTAAATTTTAATTATGTGTAATGTTAATTATGTGTATAGTTTTATTACCTTTTATATCCGTTAAGTTTTAACATTTTCAGCAAAAGACCTTCCGAGTCGGGCTATAAGAGACAGAAGTGTACTTTGTAAGGTCCTTGACAATATAACTGAGTACATTCGTTCGATCCTGCTCCATATATATTGAATTGTCTTTGTGGTCTTAAAAAAATGATTAGGACATTCTTGAACGGTATTTTAATACAAGCTCTGCCAGAAGCATGATATATATCTTGTTTACTCGGCCAATTTAACAGAAAAAACCTCTTCTAATAGGTACATTGAATATAAAGTATGCATTTGTATCGTTGGAAAATGAATTTGCATGTGATACATTTTCTTCTTACCTTAATTATATACTTCTTTATTCTGTTTATTTCCTTATTTTATATTTTCTTAAGTAACTCCTAAAACTGAAGACAGACCTTACATATTATACTATCTGTTATTCATTAAAGGTGTGTGAATTTGCATGTGATTCATTTTCGTTCTGTCTATTTACAGAATCACTAAACAATGTGGTTACTTGCCTTGCTGACTCTTTGCATGGTCAATGCTTTTACCATCAGGGATAATGTTTTATTTATGAAAACGAATCAGGTTACTCTGACTAGGAATACTTGGAAATAAGCATTTACACTAGATCTTACTCCCTATGACGCATTTGTTAACCAAATAACAGACGACATTAAACTCGGTTATCGCAAAACAAACACTTCAAGAGTATGACGATGCGTCTCACTCCTCTTTTAGACAGGCTATTCTCAGTTCAGAAAAAGAAATCAAGCATCTCAAAGACAAGCAAACAACATTAAAGCATGAGAAATTCCACCGAGATATCTATACGAGGTGCGAATATTTATCCCTAATAGGATTATAAGATGTTACTGGACAGCTTTCCTTAGATATTCCTAGTTAGAATATCAATACGAAGTGTGGATATTTTTTCCTATTATAAGATGTTACTGGATAGCTATCCTTGAATATTCCTTGTTAGAATATAAAATATACTAATTCCACTAAGGTGGCATGAGACATGGTCAGCAGCTGACACATCATCTTTCACGGTTTTGCTATATAACTCTGGTCTCTTTGACAGACAGTAGAGCGCCTCAGCGTTTGGATAGAGCTGTAAGAAAATATGTGTCTCTCAGTTTTGACATTTAACCTCAACACTTAGATGATGATGACGCAAAGACGGGAAACAATTCCTCTTTAATACAAAGAGCAAAACGATTCAGTTAAAGTAAACCCTGTTTTGTACATAAGGCTGGTTCAATTTGCCATGATTTTATCGAATTAGATAGTCTAAGATTTATATTAAACCAAGTGGGTGTATTAATTCATTTTCATCCCACAAAGGCTGTTTTTTTATTTAATTCGCGATAATTTAGCTCCTGACTTCTGCTTTCACACAGACGAAATAAATTTAAATATCTGTAAAGTTCAAGTAATTGCGGGGATTTTTTGAAAAAAAAATCTTCTGTGAAATATCCTTTTTTTAAAGGTAGAGGTAAAGATGTCATCTATAGCGCAAAGATTAGTAAATTGCACTTACGGCAATATTTGTCTGAGTCGGTAACTAACCAAAGTTGTTATTGGATTGTAAAGTCAGGTAACTATAGGGTTTTTTATCTTTCACCCTGAAATTTGCAAGGCTTTGATTTGAGAAAAAAATCTATCTTAGTAAATGGATTACCGATAAATGAAAATCAGATAAAAACGAATTATGAAGCAGTTTCGGAAGTAGACATTGTTGAATCTTATCTTTTGATCTTGAAAAATAGTGGAAAATGAGTGGAAGATATTGGAAATCAGATAAAAGAATATAATGTGATGGGAGGGTTTGCGCTTTATACATTTGACGTGGAGCCGACATTTGTCAGGATACTGGTTATATGACCCAGGGAAGTGCCTACGCCTTTAATATCTTGAACAATGGTTTGGGTCCAGTCGCTAAGATGGCTATGTCTTAGACTAGCTGGCAAACGATGTAGAATGTCCTTTGTTAAAACGTAGAGCTGGTGAGACCAAATATCTCGTATATATAATTTTCCTCTGGCTACCTTGACTTAATGATTCGTGTACCAATGATTCGTAGATGATTTCTTATTATGAGCTAGACAATTTCAGGGAGCAGGCAAATCAATAAACGTTTCAAACTAACACTTTTCTATCAGCTCAAACTCCTAAAGGCTGGAGACTCTATACTTGACTGGTCTTTTTGTTGGAGTTCCCGTCAGACAATGTCTTTGAATCAACAACATAAAGAGTCCTATCGCATAGATGCTCGGCCTCTGTCTTCTCAACTCTATATGATTGCCATGACTCCTGAATGCTCAGCGCCTATATGCTATCACATGTAGCATTCAACCACCTTATAGGTATATCCCCGATGCCTTGGCTGTACTTCGCCAATAATGCTGAACCGTCTATAAGCTGGAACTCTCCTACTACCTCAGTAGATTACCAAACTCTGGGTCTCTGTCTCAGCTTCCCGATGCTCAGCCTATATATGCTATCGTATACAGCATTCAACTACCCTTAAGGTAAAACTTCTATGCGCTGGCCCTATAGCTCGAAACTTTGTTGAAATTCTGCAATCTTCTTTAGTCTACGAACTTCTAAATAAATAATTTTCTTTTTAATAATTTATCCGCCCTGACAGTGTAGTTGCAATAACTTCCTTATCAAGGTACTGGGATAAATTATTAGTTGAATCCTCGATGTGTCTTCTTCAATCGCTGGATACCGAATGAGCTCTCTGTCATCCATCTACCTATTTATACCCCAGCAGACGTGCTATTTTTAGAACTTGTTTCTGATTGGTCCAAATTTAAACATAACATCTTACAACGAGTACCTGCTCTATTAAATGTCCGGTTCCCTTTAACTATTGTATATGACTCAATGCGTGATGCTGGGATCCAGCTATCGACATGATGAACCCAGATCAGCCACAAATGACCCAAAGTCTATTATTAACAACAATTCAACAATAATTATAACAAAGATAACATGAAAAGGTAGTCGAGCACTATCTGCGCTTATGTGTTACGTTAGCAATACATCAATTATACAAATTATTCTGACAACATTCTCGAGAGAAACGTATTTAAACCTTATAAAAGGGAAATTTCTCACTTGATGTTCAATATGCGAAACCTTTACCATCTACGGTAACTTGTGTGATTCTGTTATAATATAGTTGTTATTTTTGAAATAACGTTGACAAGAGAAGTAGGTGGCTATTAGAAAAGTAACTTTCAATTTATCTATCTTTGTATTAAAACTGAAAGAATAGAAGATTAGTGTGTGCATTAGCAATGAAATTAGTACTTTATTTTGAAATACATGTAACTGACAAGAGAAGTACATGCATATAGATGGTTTATAAAATTAGAAAAAAAACTATTATTCATTTCTATCTGTTTATAAAACTGGTAGGATAGCATATTGTACGTGTTTTGATATTTTATGTTTTGAATTGTATTACTCTGTGTGTTCTCTATGAAATAAAATACAAATTAGAGAGTCTCAGTTCATATTCACAAGGAAAAAGTATGATTTTAAAGCACATTTCCACATGACTTCATCGTGCTATGATAAAGAGGATTTGATATGTGGTAATATTTCAATCATAGGTCCAACTATTCTATAGTTACACTTGGAGGTAAAGAAATAAGTTGTAATAATTTTATATTTGTTTTTCTGAATTCAAAACGTCGTACAAGTCACATTGTACATGCTGAAGGGTGTCATTGCTTGGGTCAGTTGATATCGACCAAGGTTCGTATATATAAACTTTTCTACTAAAAAGCCATTTTAGGGTTATAGGTAACAATAATATATAATAATATAGCAATACACGGGAGATCTCTCGAACATGTTCATCCTTGTACGGATATGCTGTACCTAGTACAGGACTGTCAGTGATGACCATGCATTGTCACCTTATCAATAACGGTATTACAACAATGTACCTCGAGGAGGAGGTCTCAGAAGTACCAATAAGTAGTGGTCTTACGACATTTTATTGTAAGGTATACACTTGACTCCCTTCTCACATGTTGTTGCAATGTGTTTGTAGACTTTATAATCTTAAACTTTCAGGGGTGAAATGACCACAGCCGCATTGCACACAAAATCTTTGATAAATCGTTTTAGCAAAAGTTAAAATTATTATTCAAATAAACATTGTTATAGGAGCAGCTTTGTTGTCACTTTATTACACGTGTATATATAATTTGTTCAGTTGCTACACTTCTTGTTAAGAAGAATATTGGTTAAATCGTAAAAAATACTCCAAGTTGCAGTCACTTACGCTTGCAATTATCCATGGAGCGCGTAGACAATTGTTTACTCCCGACATAATGCAGCATGCATATTTTGCACTAATTGAAAAGGAACAGAGACAATTTATTCATTACAGAGCACATTTTTCGAGGGATGTAAAATTAACAAACCCGACTAATAGTCTCAAATGAGAGAAGTTGGTTGCCTGAACGAGGAAACTGTTGATTTGGAGCTGAAAGTATATACTCATTTACAGGAAGCATACGAATGTGTCAAGTTTGAATATGTAAAACTTTGGTATTTCAGGTGACAAAGGTGATAAATCTTCTACTGAGTTATCCTGTGTCAGATTCTTTTAATGTAAGTGAAGAGAAAAGATCATACTCAGCAAACAAATCGACACAAAAGAGATATACACGTAGTCAGTATTGAATAATCTCTTCTAGAAACTTTCCGTAGATACGTAGAAATTCAAACTTTATACTCTTCTAATCGAATATAAGATTCTGGCTTCGTACGTTATAGAAAATATTTGGAGCTGACAAAGACATTTTTCTTCTTATAGATCCTTGACATTCAGGGTTAGAGTGTCCTCACAGCCTAGGTCGTGAGGCGGAAGAAAAGGAAAAACAAACTCTTGTTGGCAAGGAGCCTGTTTAAAAAACATGATCATTATACCATATAGGCAGTATGATAAACTATTCGATTTGAAATACTAACCCATTATTACTTTAATTTTATGCGTAACAATAACATATCTTGTATCTTTTCCAGCAAATTCGTAACAAACTTCAAGTAAAAAGGGGTTCAAAAATAAACAGTATGATCTATTAGTAAACTTGATTGCTAGGTTCTTTATTGGGCTGAACCGGGGGATTTCTGAATCAGCCAAAGGCGATTTCTCATTCGATACCCGTTCGTTTGCACGAAATTTGACTTTGTGGCCTTCAGTTCAAGGTCTTGGACAATAGCAATCTAATACTAGTTCAGTATTTTATTTGCGTTAGTTATTGGCAGTTGAAGGAAGAACTCATAAAATCTGGCCATACAGACATATAAAATTATGGATATGTTTGTTTCGCTAGAATGCTTTTGTTACATAATTATCTAGCTATAACGAATTTATCTAAGTATTTGTTTCGCTGGAAAACTACTAAGCAATTAAGGAATATTCTGAAAGTCCCTTATCTGTTCCCCCTAAGCAAACTTAGCAATCACCATCCATGAACAAAGCGGTCGTCAGATTTGGGCAGAATTGAAAGACTATTGGGATGAGCAGACAATTATCAGGATACATTCGGGCTCTCAAATGAATAAATTTCATCTAAAAGAACAATGATTAGGTACTTTATGCGAAAGAACATATTCTATACGACCTTCTATAATAAGAGGTATTAAACGACTGATAGGAATCAGAAATAATTGTGAGTTATGCTTAAGTTTGTAATATATATTTCATCTAATTAGTTGATATTTCCTTTTAAGTAGCAACGTGAAACGCTCTCAAGATGAGGATTTTTCACTATGAAAGAGATTTAAGAAAGACTTTGGTATATATAGATTGTGAATGATGAAAAGTAATGGATTTGTTTTTAAAATATTAATAATATCTATTAGTTATTAATAAAAAAAAACTGGT
This sequence comes from Mercenaria mercenaria, assembly GCF_021730395.1. Classification (NCBI taxonomy): domain Eukaryota; kingdom Metazoa; phylum Mollusca; class Bivalvia; order Venerida; family Veneridae; genus Mercenaria; species Mercenaria mercenaria. Next base: position 43,701,693 of record NC_069376.1, on the reverse strand, counting down.
AGAATAGCATAATGTACGTTTCTTGATATTCTGTGTTGTGAATTGTATTACTGTGTGTGTTATCTATGAAATAAAATATAAATTAGAGAGTCTAAGATGTTATTCACAATGAAAAAACTTTGATTTTATGAAACATTTCCACATTAATTCTCCGTGGTATGATAAAGAGGGTTAGATAAAATTTGAAACTACCGCTAATATTTCAATCATAGGTCCAACTATTCTATAGTCGGGAGAAAAGAAAGAAGTTATTGTAATTTTATATTTGTTTTTCTGAATTGAAACGTCGTACAAGTCACATTGTAATATATGCTGAAGGGTCTTGGGTCAGTTGATATCGGCCAAGGTTCGTATACATAAACTTTTCTACTGAAAAACCACTTAATGGCTATATGTAACCATTATAAAATGATATAGCAATGGTCGGGAGATCTCTCGAGTATGTTCATCCTTGTACGGTTATGCTGTACCTAGTACAGAACTGTCAGTGATGACCATGCCTTGTCACCTTATTAAGAATGGTATTACAACAATGTACCAAGCCTCACTCGGGGCGTTGAATTCTTCATGTGAGGCTTATGGAAGGTCGGTGGTTTTACCCAGGTGCCCGCTCGTGATGACATAATGCACGGAGGGGCACCTGAGGTCTTCCTCCGACATCAAAGCTGGAAAGTCGCCATAAGACCTATAATTGTGTCGGTGCGACGTTAAACCAAACAAAATAAAATAAATAAAACAACAATGTACCTCGAGGAGGAGGTCTCTGAAGTACCAATAAGTAGTGGTCCTACGACATTTTATTGTAAGGTACAGGCCTGACTCCCTTCTCACATGTGGTTGCAATGTGCTTGTAGACTTTATAAACTTAAACTTTCAGAGGTGAAATGACCACCGCTGTCTTGCACACACAATCTTTGATAAATCGTCTGAGCAAAAGTTAAAATTATTATTCAAAAAAACTTTGTTACAGGAGCATCTTTGTTGTCACTTTACTACGCGTGTATAGATAATTTGTTCAATTGCTAGACTTCTTGTTAAGAAGAATATTGGTGAAATCGTAAAAAAAAACACTCCAAGTTGCAGTCGCATCTGCTTGCAATCATCCATGTAACGCATAGACAATTGTTTACAACTTCTCCCGACATAATGCAGCATGCATATTTTGCACTAATTGAAAAGGAACAGAGACAATTTATTCATTACGGAGCACGTTTTCCGAGGGATGTAAAATTAACAGACCCGACTAATAGTCTCAAATGGGAGAGGTGGGTTGCTTGAACGAGGAAACTGTAGATTGGGAGCTGAAAGTATATACTCATTTACAGGAATCATACGAATGTGTCAAGTTTTAACATGTAAAGTCTTTGGTATTTCTGGTGACAAAGGTGATAAATCTTTCACTGATTTCTCCTGTGTTAGATGTTTTTAATGTAAGTGAAGAGAAAAAGACCATACTCAGCAAACAAATCGACACAAAAGAGATATACATCGTAGCACGTAGTCAGTGTTGAATAATCTCTTCTAGAAACTTTCCGTAGATATGTAGAAATTCAAAATTTATACTCTTCTAATCAAATATAAGATTTTGGTTTCGTACGGTAATAGAAAATATTTGGAGCTGACAAGATTGTTTTTCTTCTTATAGATCTTTGACATTCAGGGATAGAGTGTCCTTACAGCCTGGATCATGAGGCGGAGGGAAAGGAAAAACAAACTGTTGTTGGCAAGGAACCTATTAAAAAAAACATGATCACTATACCATATAGGCAGTATGATAAACCATCCGACTTGAGATATTAACCCATTTTTCTTTTAATTTTATGCGTAACAATAACATATTTTGTATCTTTTCCAGCAAATTCATAACAAACTTCAAGTAAAAAAGGGTTCAAGAAAAATAAACAGTATGATCTATTAGTAAATTTGATAGCTAGGTTCTTAATTGGGACTGAACCGGCAGATTTCTTAATCAGCCAAAGACGAGTTGTCATTCGATACCGTTCGTTTGCACGTAATTTGACTTTGTGACCTTCAGTTCAAGGTCATGGACATTTTTAATAGCATTCTAATACTAGTTCAGTATTTTATATGCGTTATTGTGATTGGCAGTTGAAGGAAGAAATCATAAAATCTGGCCATATAGAATTATGGATACGTTTGTTTCGCTAGAAAGCTTTTGTTACAACATTATCTAGCTATAATGATTTTATCTACTGAGAAACTTTTACTTAAGCAATATTCTAAAAGTCCCTTTTCAGTTCGGCATAAACACACGTAGCAATCGCCCTCCAAGAACGAAGCGGCCGTCAGATTTGGACAGAATTCAACGACTATAGGGATGAGCAATTGTCAGGATACTTTCGGGTCTCAAATGAATAAATTTCATTCCCTTTACGACCTCCTATTATCAGAGGTAATAAACGACTGATAGGAATCAGAAGTAATTGTGAGTTATCCTTAAGTTTGTAATATATATTTCACCTAATTAGATCAAATTTCGTTTTAAGTTGCTACGCGAGATGATAAAGGATTTTTCACGATGAAAGAATTTTAAGAAAGACTTTTCTATATCAAGATTGTGAATGATGAAAAGTAATGGTTTCTTTTAAAATATTAATATTAATTATTAGTACTATCGTTCAGTTTTACCAACAGAGTATTTAGTTGCTGTTATTATTAATTATTATATTTGTAATTTAGAGTCTTAGAGGCTTTTAGGTCGGATGTCAAATGAATATTTACGATAGGTTAGAAAACATATTAGCACAATATAGTAGCAATATAGTTACAGTTGATGTCAGATATTGCACATATAAACAGGTAAGCATGACACTGCCACCAAAAACACTTACTAAGCGAGCTCTCTCGGTATTGTGTAAAAATCTGGTGTGCATATATAATTAATGGTCTATATTTGTTTAGGGACTTTTATGTCTGTAAACTTTCTATTCCAAATCAAACGTCCCAGCTGTACTAAATGTTAATTTTCAATTTATGAGATTGTAACAGATAGATATAGCGCTATAGCGGAAGTAATAATGATGACCAAATTATTAAAAGAATGGTTTCTTTCATAAGACGAAGTTGTTATAGGACATCTACTTTACCACAAGCGAAGTGCTATATTAAATATAAACTTATCCAAAGAAGTGGCCAAGCCATACGGCAATGATAAAAGTCGAAGAATCTTATATGCTATTCTCATTGTGGAAATAGTCAAACATTCTCGACAAAATTTGAATCATGTTGCAGAATGCAGCTTAAATAGAGTTTTACTACTTACAGTACTGAAGAGTTTTCCGTTTGTTTGGTATCACACTTTTCGCCACTCAGTGTATCACTATATGTATGAAAGTTTCAAGGAAGCAACAAAATTTCACAGTTACGTCATTTTATACGTCTCACAACTTCTGTTTATCTTGATGTATATGACTCACAGCTTCTGAGTATATTAACTGCATTCCTCTATTTGTGGTTTGAACTAAATTCAGAGGCGTAAATGCTGGTTTGAATTTCCTTTATATTTGTCCCTATGTTCATTCGTTTAGAAATAAATTTACCACCATTTATCGGTATTTACGGTATGCCTTATGATGATGACGATTTAACGAGGATTTATTCGTACTTGTTTTAGAAATTGTCTGGCAATAAAAACACATATCACAGGATATCATCATGATGCACTTTTACCTTCTGTGGCCTTTTTTCGCCAATTTGTAAAATCACCACTATAAAATATTTCGTGTCCAAAATACACCCTTTGTAAGCACGGGAAAGACACATTTTCCTTGCGCATCTGTCTCGAATGGCACCCAATACGTCTTTCAGGTGATACACGTGTGGAAGAACTTTGGAAAAGGCAATTCTGTTCTATTCTGTATTTTGTTATTCGTCAAATACGTTGATCATCATCTGTAAAAAATATATGATTTTATAGGTATGACAAATGTACAGTTAATTTATCTTCAAACTGTTAATCAAAGTAAGAATATAATATATTTATTACATGTTTTCAATGCATTTATAAAAATATCAGAGTGAAAATATCTCACTGGTATTTTCACACTGAAAAATGAATATCAAATAAAACTATAAAATGGGAAAATTAGATCAAAATGCCTTTCACCCATGAACACTATATAGATTTTCACTCGTGGCTATGCCTCTCTAGCGACTACATTGCATCTGGTATTCACTCGTGACAGATTTTACAGTCTTATATAGAGACAAACAAATATCCTCTCTATATCATTCCAAACATAGTGATAGAACTGCATTCACTAGATCTACGTTGTATCTAATACTTCAAAAAATACCGAGTAGATTGATTTTTCATGGAGGCTCCGAGGTAACCAATCTCGTACATGTACTTTGGAGATATTAACTCGTGGGAGCTTGATACTTAATTCCACAGGAGTTACTTAAGTCATTCCCGTGGACAAGTGATAAGAAAACACACACGTGTCACCCAGGAGCTTATATAGGTTATTCAACAGTAGATATTACAATTGCCATTTTAATCCCTCACAGTATTTTTAAGAAGCAAATTTATGACAAATTTGACTTAAACTTTAGAAGTTTTTAACTTTTAAAGAAATATGCACAAGAAAATATTAACTGCTCAGGGGTAAATAATACGAATAATCAAACGAAAATAAAATGAAGAAAAAAGATCAGAATTCAAAACGTATCACCTTTAGAAATCTTCAAAGTGGTGGTATAACATTATTACTTAAACAATAATAAAAAAAGAAATTTAATAAATTACAGATGTTATCTTTAACTAGACTATTAATGCCTATGGTCATCGTTTGTTTCCGTTTATATGACAATGATACCTGCAGTTTGTTTTTCAAATTGTTTTTACTATAGGATTAAAATAGTTAGTAAATGACAACTGATGGCTTTCGGTTTTTTTTGCTAACACTAACAAATGCATCACTGCTGAATATAACATAATTTGATGATACGATATGATTTTGGTAAATTTAGCAGATAAACGTTTATGACTTTGTTGCATAATTAGCTTACAATATTCTGAATTTTAAACAAGGACGCTTTCTTAAATGAAAAATAATATCCAACACGTTCGCGGACCTCTACATATCCGAAATTACAACATCTATATAATTTTATGGGCCAGTCGGGAGACAGGAAACAAACATTTTTCATATATATTAAACGTAGACTCAAATCATCAAACAAAGTAGAAGGTGCACTTTCGGATTGCAAATATACCTTTTTGAGTAAAGACGAAAAATGTTATGTTAATAAATGTAAATAAATGTTATTTATTCAAACCAATTTATTTAGATGTCAAGAAAGTTTTGACAACAGTTTACTGTTTATCAGAATTGTCATTAACTGTCCTTTTCAAGTTAAGAGAAGTCTAAAACTGAGGTTTAAAGCTTAGCAATGACATATATTCAGTTTCCATAATTATGCAAGGTTATACTCATCAGTTTCGCTTTTCTTAGTTGCAGAAGACATGCTGTCGGACATCCCTATGCATGCCAGATAACTTTCATGTTGTTTATGACGACTATATTGATTAAATTGATAATGACATATTATAAATAATTTGTACATGAATCGTTACTTGTCATTAACAGCAGAACAGTTCTGTTTAGTTCTGTTCATTTACAGCATGAGATGCCAATATGGGTGTCCGACACGTGTAAAATCACTGGAAACACTTTGGTGTGCCAGAACGCAAGTTCATAACGAGTTTCGTTACATTATGTGCTTTTGAACAAATGAATGGACAGAAACGAAATTTAGCATTTTAAAGCTAGTTTACAGCCTTAGTTTCCGACTTAAACACTGATGAATATGAACCATGTAGACAACTAGAAATACACAGTTTTTACCAGGAATATAGGCTCCTGCAATTTTATAATAAGTTTAAACACAGACTAAGACTTTAACAGCACGGATTGATTGCTTATATAGCAAAGATTATGTCTTCAAACATAAGGTAGCAGGGTACACTTAGATTCGAACATTCTGGGCACGGACAGAGTCAGGTGGCCATTTTATAAATTGCGTGCATGTTTTGTGCTTTTAATTAATGGCAAGATCAGGATTCTCATACAAGAATAAAGAAAGTTATCAAAACGAAAGTTTTACACCACCCATGAAAAATAGCATGTCAAAATCATCAATTCTGCACTTTTTGAACAGCCTGCAATGATCCCGCTGCAAGAACAATGCCCAATTTTATTGCATTTCTCAATTTAATAGTCCTTACTGAACTTCAGGATATAAACGGAATGGGGGCCCATCCAGCTCGTTTTTCCACAAAATAGCGAAAATGTTCCTGAGTATCAATCAACAAACACAGAACCCTTCCGTGATTTGAATTTTCCGCGAAAAGGTGCCTCGCTGATTCATACAAAGCTAACAGCAGTAACTTTTACAACTGACATCAGAATTTTACATGTGTCGGCTGTATAAATTTTCTAAAGAATTAACAATCATTATCTCTCACCTTAATTTACAGACATCCAAAATCACGAAGTTCTAATTATTACAAATATTGACGGGGGTCAAAATTCGAAGTGTACCCTGCTACCTAATCTAAACTTGTTCAGTACAATCGTATTTTGTTTTGATATTTTTAAGTTATTCCCTATACGTCTCCATACTTTTGAAAAGCAATGTTGATGTACGTGTAGGTACAGTAATTTTAACAGGGTTTACGGAATCGTGTAATAAGTGTAGGTTCCATAGATACATTTTAAAAGTGCACTTGCCTTTTGATAATAATTTTCTGTATTTGATACATCAGAAGTATATCAATATAAAGAACAGAATACTGTCAGAAGTTAATCAATACAAAGAATAGAATTATACTATCAGAAGTTAATCAATATAAAGAATACAATCCTACACCCACATGTACCCATGTTAGTATAAAATCACAACCGCTCTATTGCCAATACTTCGGCGAGGCTAGAACATTTTTATGACTCGTTCTATCGTGGAGGGAGTATATAAATTTTGGCTTACCTCTACGGTACCGTGTTATACAAGCATTTGGTGTCTTAGAATTTTTCCTTTTGTGTGATGTCATCCGTTCAAGTCACCGATTGACCAGTTATAAGTTCCAGCGATTCTCTGAAGAGGAAACACAACTTCTTTTTAACAATTTAACAAAACGCGCGTGTAATAACTATTCAATTTAACTGAAACATATACTTTGTAAATTAATTTTTAAACTACAGTAAACCTCGCTTATAAGGAACAGCTTGGGACCTCTAAAAATTGTTCCTTATAACCGAGGTTCCTTATATCCGTACAGCGAACTAATTCCTTGTAACCGAGGTTTGTATAACGAACACAATTCATATAGCGAACACTATTTGACTGACGTGTGAAAAGGGCTCCGGATCGACCATGAATCTTTATGTGAGAAAGTTGTGAGTCTAGTACCGGTCCTTTCCAAGAGAGATGGTAAGGTAAACTGACTGCGTGTATATGACTTAAATAGTGTTGAAACACGTCGTTTAAACGTAAACTAAGCCAAAATGTACGTCGGTAAGAATTACGTGATTTGTGTTTATTTTTGTCGGCTATTTCTATCTTCTGTTTTAGAGAGCACTACATTATGATTATAAGATATATTGCAGCCCTTACCTTGGTCGACATGTTATGTGAATAGGCATCAATACTAATATAAAAGAAATGTTCAAATAATTAATACAAAAATGTTAAATTAGACTACCAATTAAAATTTATAAGTAGGGTGTTTATGACATACGGTGCATTAAAACTAGACAACGGCGCCATACATACGGACTAAAGTGTAAATTATACCTATAGTTTTGCTATTGTCCATTTTAGCACCTGCTATAATTTTTACTATTGAAAATTTGGTAAGCTGGACTGTTTGTCATTGTTAATCACGCGTAATTAACACATTTATTTAGGATAGTATGACATGACCCTGTCCGCGACTGATTTTCGTTCACTATTGTTAACATGAAATACCTAATACATGTAGCTCTCAAACATTATCTCGAGTAACTATAAGTAAATGATGATATTATTTCTTTTCTTTTTATCATATCCGTGAAATAACAAATTAAAGATCATAGAAATGAAATAATGTGTTTATTCATGCGCATGAAAGTGCCGACGTTATCTGACGTCATCAGCGATTCTCCTGTTTATTTCCAGTTTTCAATAATTTTTCTTCTTTATGTCTGTTCGCTATAACCGAGGGGTTTTCCATTGAATTTCGTACTTTGGGACTAGAAAAAGTGTTCTTTATAACCGAGTGTTTCTTATAACCGAGTTCCCTATAACCGACGACTTTTACATTGAATAAAGAAGGAATTAGATCGGGGAATTGAAAACTGTTCCTTATAACCGAGTTTTCCTTATATCCGAGTTCCTTATAAGTGAGGTTTAGGCCACACCAAATTGATAAGTTGTTCATCGGATTTTTTTCTGAAAAATTTGGGACGGCGAGCGAAAAAATAATTTAAATATTTTTTTTGGTTTTTGAGAAAATCAGGAGCGAGCGAAGAGCGAAGAAATATATTTGTCTTCATTTGGCTCTTGACTGACTAATAAAAACCTTAAAATAGATTGTATAGCCCTTTTAAATTAAAAAGAAGTCCCCAGGGATTGAGAAAATCTAACCCGCAGATGCACAACAAAGCGAACTCCTGAAAAAAGGTAATAACATTGTCATACAGTACAAGTTGTAATCAAATATCGAATCAAATATTTACTGCTATGAAAATGTAGCATTCTTAGCTGACTTTACAAAGTTTTTGATACATCAAATATCTATGTGAGTGTTGCTAGATCTATTAAAGCTTCTGATTTGAAACTTAGAACAGTTATTTACTGTCAAAGTCTACACCAGGAGAAACAATACTCTTAAGTCTGAATCTAGACAGAGTTATGCCCCTTTTTAACATAGAATATTTTTAATTACGGTAAGTTTTATACTTTAATAGCTTCTGACTATTATGCCCCTTTACTGGCAAAGCTCTGATTTAGAAAAGTCGAGCATGATGTCTTATGTACAGCTCTTTTTTCTAACTTTAAACTTTCATAACATATTAAATTTGTTGAAACAAAGTCTGAAATGGAGATTAACGTGCATTAACATTAGTCTACTAAATGACTGGAAAATTTGAAAATCAAAACTGTCCTGAAAACAACTCGTAATGTAAATTCCTTACCCCACCAACTTTCGTATACAAATGCTGATCATTTGGACAGGAAAAAACAGAAAACAGATAAGTGACATGCATCAATAAGTATTTATCCTTACCAAAATAATGTAGATTGATGTTATCAAACAAATTAGTATGTTTTTCTTCATCCAGTTTTCAATGAAATAAATCGATTTTTGTAGTATGATTTGAAGAAAATGGCGTAACTGCATAAAGGGGAAATAACTTTAATGCAACTAAATATAAGTATTATGATTTATTATAGACGATGTGTGCGTAGTATGTATTTATTTTGATTAAAATCCATTTGAGAACAATCTGGGACTAGAAGTATAAGCATTTATACACTTTTACGTCCGTAAAAAGTAGCGCACCAAAAAATTTTGGATTGATTTTTTTCAATGGGGCGAGCGCAAGCCAAAAACAAAACAAAAATATTTTTTTTTGTGTTTCTGAAAATATACGAGCGGCAAATCCGATGAACAACTTTTTAATTTGGTGAGGCCTTACTGTATTTTAACTGCATATATCGGAAGTCGTGTAAAATTATGAAAATTTGTGTAAAAAAATAGAACACAAGTATGTTCGTACTTTTTGGTTTAAGTAATACCAGATAAAGACCTCATGTATCCCACCAGTCGAGAACCCTGGTAGAACAGCCGGCCCTTCGAAGGGACGGTTGTTGAATTCTAAGACTCATTGCATAGTTTCGAACCAACGACGGTGAGAGACAAGTGAATCGAAGTCCATGAAGACAAAAAGAAAGAATAACATACATATGCCTTAATTAAAAACGATTTTTGACCGTAATTGTACCATATTATCAGATTGCAGAGAAAGTAGAGAAACCACCGCTTGGTTATTCGATAAGCCTTTCTTATTGTCGTGAGCATACTATATAAGGGTTGAATACTACATATGAGCCACGCCATGAGAAACCAACCAGCATGGATTCAGACGAGCCTGTGCATCCGCGCAGTCTGATCAGGATCCGTGCATGTTCGCTTTCAAAGCCTATTGCAATTAGAGAAACCGTTAGCGAACAGCATGGAACCTGACCAGACTGCGCGGATGCGCAGGCTGATCTGGATCCATACCGGTCTCAAAGCCACTATGTTGGTTTTCCCATGGCGCGGCTCATATATGATGATAATAATATCATATAATATGTTTATTTCTCCCAGGATTATATAGCAAAATAAAGTTCACAAAACACGTTTTCTTAACATGTATCTCAGACTATTGTCATGTATGTTTCTCAAAATATATAAATGTATATATGCATCTTTGAAACATAAAGACAGAAAATGTTACAAAAACGCAAACATAAGAATAATACGTATTTGCGTTAAAATTATTTGAAGTTAAAAATATATCCCTAAATTTTGTCTGCTTACTTTTCTATTTCTGTTAACCTTAACTAAAATTGTCTTTTAACTGCGTTTTAATACAAGAATACAATGTAGTTTAAGACATAAGAAGTCAAAACAATAAAAGAAAATTGAAATAAAACTAAATGTTCTTACCCACGACTCCGAAGTCAATATCACCCTTAGTGGTTGTCCAGTTCTGTGTGAGAATTGAGCGTATGGTGATTTATAAGCAAGTGAATTTTATCACATGATATGGTTATAGCTATCGAGATAAGATTACTTTATTTTATTGACGGACATCATTTAAAGCGGCCAAAAGTTTATCATTTAATCATTTTATTCACTGATAAAGGGTTTATACATGGTAACAATACATAACAGACTGTTGATAAGTCACACCTCATTGGAATATGGTGGCTGAAAACTGCCATTTCATTCTGGCGTAATGACGCCAGCAAGCCAGCGATACACTCATGCACCGATACGACAAATATGGTATATGTCATATAGGCCCGATAGACTCATTTTTGCGTTAGGGCGTCTTGGCGCTCTTCATATTGTATATCGAATGGCAGAAATCAGCCACGATATATTGACTGTAAACACAAGTACAAGTTCTTTGACAGCTGACAATATCCCCGATAATTAATTAAAGCACGTCTCAGATCGTAGCAAAACTCAGATGGCATGTAAAATATGAAAAAAGCAAAACTCAGATGGCATGTTTTATGAAAAAAAAAAAAAAAAAAAAAATACAACACATAAGGACACAACAACTAAACTTCATAACTATAGTTGATAATGAGTTGTAAAATTACCAAATTAAATTATATTCTTATTATAAATATGCCTCATTTTCAAGAACTCCGGCCTTTTTAAATTTTAAAATATCTTAATTTTGTAATCATATATTATTTTAGATATAAAGGTGTTTTTCATTGTGAATTTCAGTCATTTTCGACATGAAATAATTTTCAGTTGATTTATAGATATGAACGCCTCTGAATTAGAAGGGCGTAAGTGGAAAATCATAGTTTTCGGCAAAACGAAAAAAAAAAAAACTGCCTACGACAGATACGCCCTACTAATTCAATAGAAATAACAGAAGGGCGTAAGTAGACCCTCCTGGTACAACATTTAAGTTCAGATACGTGATTCTGAAAAACATTTTACTTACGCCCTTTTATTATTGGTGAATTTGGTTAACACAGCAGAAAAAAGAAGAAGATATTTAGGATTATCACGGTATATATCTTAAAAATAAATGTATAAAAAACTTTCGCCCTTCTTATTCTGGGGCGCCGATATAGACTGTTCAAAAAACTTTTATTATTATTATTATTATTATTATTATACCAGGTTTATATGTACTTTTCAATGATTTTAATTGAAGCTATATCTTACTTTAGAAGTGATATGTTGACTTATACTCCTGTTATCAAAGCTAATCCTCAGATTTGGTTAGGGCAGTGGACCTATAATAACCCTCGACAATTTCCGTATGCTTACGTATCCTCCATATGCCATTCGGTATTCTTCGGACGTTTAGTTAGTTAAACACGCTCATGAATTTCCGTAAAAACCAAAGAACGCCGATATTCATATGGAGAACACGTAATTAGGAGATTATAATAACGTGCCCACCACCTTAAAAAGTTGTGTTCTCAAATGAGCTGCCTCATGAGAAAACCAACATAGTGGCTTGGCGACCAGTATGGATCCAGACCAGGCTGCGCATCCGCGCAGTCTGGTCAGGATCCATCCTGTTCGCTTACGGTTTCTGTAATTGCAATAAGCCGAGTTTGAAAGCGAACAGTATGGATCCTGACCAGACTGCGCGGATGCGCAGGCTGGTCTGGAGCCATGCTGTCCGCAAAGCCACTATGTTGGTTTTCTCATGGTGCGGCTCAAATATGTCCCTTGACAAATGAATTATTCATTCAGCATGTTTTGTAAAGTATAAATTTCAATGAACAAAGCGTAATTATGAAACGAGTTTGAAATGATATCAGAATCCTCATTCTACTAAGGGTTTTGAGGAAATTGATTTTAGATTTTGGCTAAAAATTATCTTTCTTTAGAATTGAAGTTTATATATATAATGAATATCTGAAAGAAGAGTTTTGGCTTAAACAATATTAATTAATATCCTTTCATTTACAGTATGTAAATAATATTATATTAAAAAGGCATCAGTACAGGATTGAATTGGAAGCACTCTCTCCTTGAAAGAGTTTTGTTTCTAAACTATCTAAAAATGCTAAATCAAGATACAACAGCTCTGAGTTAGAATTGCAATAAAGTTGTTAATTCCTACTATCTTGATCAATACACACCGAAGGAACCGTTCATGAGGAATAATTGACCTCCAGTATTATATCAAGCAGTTAATCTTTGGTACGTCACGACAAACGGTTTTCAATTTCGAATTGAAAATATAGTAAAAGAAGATAATTCTCAAAGCCTTCTTTTCCCGATACCTTTAAAGTTTCGTTTTTTCCTTGTTGTCGATCGATCTGCAGGCCAGTTCTTTCAATGTCAAAAAGTGATGATTTTGCACAAAGTACATGAACGAGTAGCTTTAGCAGTGATAAGTGCTTACAAATCTTATCTTTCAGTTGTTTGGTTGTAATTCTAATAATTACGAAATATTGTCGCATATATATCGTAACACGGCTAACGGCATGTTTCCAATTACACGATATTACTGACTGAAGTCACTTTTGTTGCACATTGCAATAATGCTAGTAACCATAAACCGCAAAGAAAAAAGCTGTTCTAGAGTGGGAAAAAGTACCCTGATCTCGAAATAATCTTGAAACCAGTAGATATGACCGTGCACTATTTTTGTTAAGTCTCCTAGCAACAAAAGATGTTACTGTTACAGTCTTTTCAAAATACTCTCATGCGTTTTCATGAGCTTTTTTTTTTGTATCAGAACGTTTGTGTTCGTCCACCGTGTGAATACTCTCCTGTACTGTCAACCCATCCAATCATTCGGACTCACGGCAGTCACGGTTTGTTTGCTTAGCTGGATTTTAAGCCACACCAACGCAATTTTAGGTCATAAGGATACTTTTCAGCTTTTGGTGGTAGAGAAAGGTCTCTCGAGGGGGGGGTGGGGGGGGGGGGGGCATCTTTTTAGATATGATTGGATACCACTTTTGTGAAAACTCATTCAAATCCTACCAATAATACGAACATAATAAACGAATTTGTTCATTGCATGCACGGCTAACACACGGAAGTTAAAGCATATTATGTATGTGGACTTCACAAGAGACGACTTTTTTCATATCTGTTCAGCTGTATAGCAATTATAGCTATTCATTCAAATACATCTACGGAAGTAATATATATGTATATAGAAAAATAAAATGCAATCTTCAACTCGACGACGATGTCACAATATTCTCAGTACAATGTCCATTCTTTAATTAATAACAGGTCAAACAGCGTAATGAACATATTTTGTAAAGAAAAAAAGTACAATATCTGTTACGGAACGTTATTCATGAATCACCGTCGTGCATGATGGAAATATGAGTGTAATATATCGGTCTTATATTCTCCAATAGTGGTTCATAGATTCGGAGCTTTATTAATTTTCCAAACGATTTCTTTACAATTTGCCATATTAAGTAAATTTCACCCATTTTGAGCACATGTTTTTTTTAAATTGTAAATATGACATCAATTGTCTCTGAATTCAGTTGTAAAATTTGCAAAATATTTCAAGTATCATAAAAATTAAACAGACGGTACAGTTAACCGAATTTCCTATGAAAAGCATTTCCCCCATTAAAGTTAAATGATAAAATATGAGCCACGTCATGAGAAAACCAATTTAATGACTTTGCGACCAGCATGGATCCAGAACAGCATGCGCATCTGCGCAGTCTGGTCAGATCCATGCTGTTCGCTTTCAAAGCCTATTGCAATTAGAGAAACCGTTAGCGAAGAGCATGGATCCTGACCGGACTGTGCGGATGTGCATGCTGGACAGGATTCATGCTGGTCGCAAAGCCACTATATTGGTTTTCCCATGGCGCGGCTCATACGCCTTTTTCAGCCGGAAACTCCGTTGCGTTTTATTGGATTTAATGTCGCACAGACACAATTGGACATATGCTGACTTTCCAGCTTTGAAGATGGAGGGAGACCGTGCATCATTTCATCACGAGCGTGCACCTGGATAAGAACCACCGACCTTCCGTAAGCCAGCTGGATGGCTGCCTAACACGAAGATTTCAACGCTTTGAGTGAGACTCGAACTCACATCGGTGAGGGTAAGTGATTATAAGTCAGCGACCTTAACCACTCGGCCACTTAGGCCCTTTTGGAATACTCCAATCTAAGGAGATCGTAAGAATGATATAGGGCTAATATCTAGTTTTTGTAAAATATATATGCCCCAGGAGGTGGGCATATTAAAATCGCACTGTCCGTCCGTGCATCCGTGTAAATTCTTGTCCGAGCTGTAATTCTGCCATCCATAAAGGGATTTTGAAATAACTTGGCATAAATGTTGACCATAATAAGACGATGTGTCATGTGCAAGATCCAGACCACGGTAGTTCCGAGGTCAAGGCCAAACTTAGAGGTCAAAGGTTAACAGGGTCTGTTCCGTGTCCGGTCCATAACTCTGTCATCCATGAAGGGATTTTGAAATAATTTGGCATAAATGTTTACCATAATGAGACGAGACACAGACCTCTGGCTCAAAAGTCAATGTCACACTTAAATGTCAAAGGTTAACAGAGTCTCTTTCGTATCAGGTTCATAACTCTGCCATTCATCAAGGATTTTGAAATTAATTGGTATAAATGTTCCCCATAATGAGACGATGTGTCATGCGCAACATCCAGACCTCTAGCTCTAAGGTCAAGGTCACATTTAGAGGTTAAATGTTGACATTGTCTGTTTCTTATCCGGTCAATAACTTTAATTGCCATTCATAAAGGGATTTGAA
Source organism: Mercenaria mercenaria (assembly GCF_021730395.1). NCBI lineage: Eukaryota > Metazoa > Mollusca > Bivalvia > Venerida > Veneridae > Mercenaria > Mercenaria mercenaria. The sequence goes on along the minus strand of NC_069376.1, from coordinate 43,686,154 downwards.
AATTACTTGGCAGAAATGTCCCCTATAATGGGATGACATGTCATGCGCGATATCCAGACCCCTTGCTCCAAGGTCAATGTCACACTTAGAAGTCAAATGTTAACATGGACTGTTTCTTGTCGGGTTCATAACACTGTCATTTATTAAGGGATTAGAAAATATCTTGACACAAATGTTAATCATATTGAGAAGGTGTGCCGTGCTTATGACCCGGATCTCTCAGGTCAAGATCAAGGTAACAAAATGATTCATACCTTAACTATTCTGGCAGACATCTGTAGCATTCATGGGCACTCTTCGGGGGCTTTTGTCACTAATAGTGACAGCGCTTGTTTAAAATATACAAAATGTATACATGTACCTTAAATACTTGTCATGGGTATAAAGCTTAATCAAACAATAGCGGTTACCTTGCGTACCATGTGTACATAGTTATCTCAGTGCGACTATTTCTGTATACAAAAATGGACCCAGCACTTCATTTGAAGAATGAAGAGTAACTGAAAACCTGTGTTTCTGTTTACCTTCATTTAAAAAAAAAGCCCTACCCTTAAGAGCATGTGCATATTTAACAATGAAAACATAAAAAATGTCAACCTGCAACCTCATTGCGTCAAATAATTACTAACGGCCGGACTATAGAGAAACAAATGTTGGCACATAAAAATAAAATTATATAAGATGTATGAAATAAAAAAAAAGATAATACATGGAAGCTTTAATAGCCAGAGGGAAGATGTTACAATTAAACGGGGTTCCTCAACGCAGCGTCTTGGATCTTCTGCTAGCTGTTCCTATTGTATATCAATAATCTGCCTAAAATGAATAATTGTACTGTCAACTTATTTGCAGATGATACAGTTGTTACTGTTACTATAATGAATTCTACAAAGGTGAGGAACACGACGACCCGTTACAATGTGGTCATTTAATCGAATCAATAAATGACGGGCCAAAAAAGAGAAAGACACCGAAAGCTAGGCCTACCGAAAGACGTACACCAAAAACTACTATAAAACATATGAAAATAAGTAAAAAAAAAAGATGGTTTAGACATATATTATGATGAAATATATTAAATGAAATACATTTGATCATTAATTAGATTGTGCAAATAATGGGGCCCATATTGTAATTTTGCACAGATATAGCCCACATGGATCCCATATATAGGCTTGCGTGCTGGGAAGATTTTAATAATGATAAAAGTGTCTTTCGGTAATGCGCAATGTAGCATGATACCGATATATATATATACACCGATAAATGACAGCTAAAATTCAATGCACAGAAATGCAAACACTTAGTTACTTAAATATATTTATAGCTCTTTGCCTGAATGGATTACAGACAGACTAGAACTTAGATCTATATGAACTTTCTACATGGACAGGTAGATAAGTATGAATAAGAAAATGGGAAATATTTCTATATGTGTATAGGTTGGCGTGGCACTTCTCCCTTTTTCTTTTTTTTTTATAGCTTATTTTATTACGTTCTCGCATTCCAGAGGGCTACCACGGTTTCCTATTTCGTAAATGATTTAGTGTCCTTTTCCCCTTCTGACGGAAAGTGGCGGATTTAGCCGGAGTGTAAGACGACACCACGTGACCGACTACGAATAATAGCAACGAAGTTGTTTACATTTGTTACAGGTATTTCAGCATATTTTCAATTGAATTCAGTGCTTTTTGTGTAAATTATGTAACATAAGTATTTATTTTTTTACTTTGTACTTTTCTGGATCTCAATATTGTTCTCTAATAGGTTTTAAAACTCTTTATAAATGATTAAATGGAAACTATTTGTAGTACTTTCGGATGTATCCGCATTCGGATAAAATTGTACATTAGAAACTGTAGTCATTTGATATCTCAACTTCTTCCGAATATTGCATCCACAACAACACAGTTTATTGTTCTGTGCTGTATCATTGTCATCTCTGGTTACTGTTGCACTTATATGTGTTTTCCTCTGTTGCTATATTCAAAAATATTTTGAAGGCACAGTGATTTGCAGGTCCGACTGCAAGGCCAGCAGTCTGGGTTTGATTCCAGGTCAAAGGCTTTAAGGCTGATATTCCTACAAGTGTTCAGTGCTGTGTGATTTACTTAAATTTGTACTGTGTCCAGCAGTATCGGCCTTAGTCGAACTAATCCGACGTATACAGTTTGTTTTATATTGTGACGGTCAAACTGTAACGTCGCGGTGGCTGCAAAAGTCAGAAATTAAAAAGCAGCCACTCAGCGACAGTAAGCTTGTCTATATCGGCCTAGACTGGATGCTGGGGAGATAGATATGATGCCTGCTGTGGGTTTGGCTGGAAATAAGTTGTTCCATCCATTCCGGGTGAGGACTTTGAGTTTCGTGGCCTAACCACATTAAACAAGAAACTTTACCTTTTGTTTAATTATCAAAAGTTTTGACAAGTTCTTCTCTCATCACATCCATTGTTTGATCAATTTCTCCAACCAATGTAGCCAGAGAAGTTGTTCTGCATTCTGTCTGATGTCTCATGCTGTTGACTGTACTTTGGGCAAGTGAAGATGAAGTGATTAACAGTCTCTGGCACAGGGCAACTACCACAATTTATGAGGAGTTCTTATCAATTTTTTCTCAGTGGTTATTAATTTAAGTTTTCTGTGGCCATTTATAAGCTGGTTCAAAGTTGAGTAAGTTCTTTTGTTATTTTCGCCTATACAGTTCCTTTTCCCTACTGTAGTTTAGATGTCCTGGAGAATGTCTGTCTTTTCTGACAATAAACCTTGTTGTTCGATTCATTGATGTCCTTTTCTTACTGAGTGGCGAGGGGTTATAGAAATGTTCAAATGGTCTACTTCCGTCCTTCCCTCTGTCCCTAACATTTTGTGTCCGCTCTGTATCTCCTAAACCCCTCGAAGGATTTTCATGAAACTTGCGTCAAATGATCATCTCGTCAAGACAATATGCAGAACTCATGAGTCATGCAAGTTGTCTCAAGTTCAAGGTCACAACTCAAGGTTAAAGCTTTCAGTCTTCCATTTTGTGTCTGCTCTGTATCTCCTAAACCCCTCAAAGGATTTTCATGAAACTTGCGTCAAATGATCATCTCGTCAAGACAATGTGCAGAACTCATGAGTCAGCCAAGTTGTCTCAAGTTCAAGGTCACAACTTGAGTTTTCCATTTTGTGTCCGCTCTGTATCTCCTAAACCCCTTGAAGGATTTTCTTGAAATTTCAGTCAAATGATCACCTCATCAACAGGATTTGCAGAACTCATGAGTTAGCCATGTCGGCTCAAGGTCAAAGTCACAACTCGAGATCAAAGGTTTGAGTCTTCCTTTTTTTTGTCTGCTCTGTGTCTCCTTAAATCCCTTGAAGGATTTTTATGATACTTGGGTCAACTGATCATCTCATCAAGACGATGTGCAGCATACATGATTCAGCCAGGTCTGCTCATGGTCAAGGTCACAACTTAAGGTCAAAGGTTCAGCCATCTATTTTGTGTTCGCTCTGTATCTCCTAAACCCCTTAAAGGATTTTTATGATATTTGGGTCAAATGCTCACCTCATCAAGGTGATGTGCAGAACTTATGAGTCATCCATGTCAGCTCAAAGTCAAGGTCACAATTCAGGGTAAAAGGTTCGACCTTTGTATTTCCTAAACCCCTTGAAGGATTTTCATGATACTTAGAACAAATAATCACTTAATCAAGACAGTTTGCAGAACTCATGAGTCAGCTATGTTGGCTCAAGGTCAAGGTCACTACTCGAGGTCAAAGGTTGGGGCTTCCATTTTGTGTCTGCTTTGTATCTCCGAAACCTCAAGATAAGTTTGCAGACTGGCAGTCAGTATAGAAATGGACCATTCCCTCTGTTTTTTATCATACTGGCTTCATATGTAATATGCCAGCAGTCATTACAAGTTTTATATTATTTCAGATATTTACATCCATTAAGGTCAAACTCAACCTTGATTTATATATAACTTATAATCTCTTGCATGTTTTCAGGTGTTCATGGTCACATCCAGTCCAATAGAGATGGAAAAGTTACTCCTACTTCTCCTCCTTGCTGTTAGTCACATCAGCCTAGTATCCTGTGCCTGTGATGCAGTTACTGATGCAGCAACCTACACAAGTAAGGTTCATTGTTTAACACAGTTTTTTTATCAATATTTTAGTTATACAGTAATGCCGCTCTTAGACATTTTGTCTTAAACATGGTTAATCAGATTTTGGTCAACTAATCAATTTGTTCGAAACTTAACCAACTAATCATTTTAAACACATTGATTTGACCAATATGAATATAAGCACTGTTGTAATAAAGCTGTCAAAGATTTTCATTGACAAGTATATATTTTGCAAAAAAAAAAAAGTTTATAAAATTATCAATACCTCCCTTTGTCTATCTTGGCTGCACAGTCAAGATAGACTGAAAATAAATTAATTTCAAAGCATCACATTGTTTTCAAACTTGCCTTTTGTTTCAGGTAAAAACATTCCAATATTTGAATTTTATCAAACGCAAATGTAAAACTAGAACTTATATCAGAATCAAAAGAATTAATCCACCTTTTTTGTATTAAAGGGAGATAATTGCAAAAATTCATGAAAATACAATAAATTATACATTTCTAATAAGAATCTAACTCTATTTATGGTTCTCTTTGTTCCTTAAATAAATCTCTAAACGGAATATATGAAAACTGAAAAATAACAGAAAATGTTGCTCAGATGATCGTTAACATTTATGGATAATATTCCTGGTTCTTAATTGAACAACAATTCAGATAGTCAAACATGTGCTGTCTTATGGACAGCTCTTGTTTTTAGAATTTGTTATCCGTCTTCATACTGTTATAACAATGCAGATACATGACATCATAAATGCTGACACAGTCAGAAAACGGAGAAGTATCGTAACAGGATGCTGAAATTACCCAACTGTACAGTGTCTAGCTGCTTTATAGAGATGTACCAACAATTTGTAGTTTTTTTTATCATTCTCCTGAAACTTATTCATTACTTAAAATAAATTTCCCAAAATGTATTTAGCATTTTACCTCGAAATTTAACCAATCACATGCAAGACACTTTCAAATTTTCCTTCAATTCTTTTACAGGAAGAGTATACATTTTGCACAGTATTCTGTGAACAGTGTTACTGACAAGATGATCTATTTATAGCTGCATGTAAAAAGTGGTAAAAAAAGTGAGTTGGATAGAGAATACGAGCAATGAAGTGAAGAAACCATTGATTTCTTCACTTCAAAGCCTCTACCCAATCATAGATTTTTTAGCCATGTGCTTTTAAGTGTCTAAAACTGTATAATTGATGTTATATTTCTTACATTGTAGGTGAAAGAGCAGCAAATGCTGTAGAGATGAAGTTTTACAGAGCCCAAACAACAGAGGTGAGCTATAGACTGTTAAAAAGTTTTGTTTTATAACATTCTCATTTTGAAATCCCACTTAAGTTACAAGTGTACAACATAACCATATAAATGTCAGTATTTTTCCCTTACTACCATTGGAGTGATTTCAAAGTTGGGGATGGGTGCAGGAAGGGGAGGTGAGTGGAGTTGAGTGAGGTTGTGGAGTTGGGTTCAAGAAGGATGGGGAAAGGGACCTGCCAAAGTTTCCCAGAAAAAATTCGGACAACAAGAAAGGCTTTTCGATTGCAAGTGGACACCCTATAATATTCCTAACAGTGCATCTGATTGCTCTCCCATAAAGGCTTCTTTTCATACATACTATTTTTTTTCTGTGAAAAATCATGCATTGAATATCTAGGTACAGTATAAAAAGAGAAACAAGTCTTGTTGTGTACTAGAAAATTCCCGCATGAAAACAATTTAGAAGTAGATTTAAATTTGCATTTTTTCAATTTTACAGTTCAGCATAATCTTTCCCATGCATTATGAATCTGTGGGGTCTGATTGGCAGTAGAATACACTGTTTGCTATATTTTTCTATTAACGCCCCATGTGGGACGATCTATGTATGAAAAGAATTGGAACCACTGCCTTACTCTTGCATGATCATAAGAGGGGACTAACAGGGTCTTAACACCTGGTTTTGCTGTAACTCTGTGATTCCAGCCGGTATGCAAATTTTTATTCCATACCTGTGTTTTTATTTCAATGTAAATGAGATGTGAAACCAAAATTTGTAGTCCTGTTTGGTGCCATATAACCTATACTGTGTTGGTGCGCCGTAAAACCCAAATATATAAATAAATATTTTCTAACACACTGCTATTATGTGAGTTTAAGTTGACATTGATTGAGTTTCAGAAATTATTAATTGTAATTTTGTTGAAGTGCTTGACTCTCAGTCTAGTCTATGTTACATCAATCGTTATCTTGATAATTGTTAAGGTCAAAACACAGAAATATTTGATACAGATGTACAACATATTCCCTGACCAAGTGCTGTCTGCTATGGTGAATATTTAAAATATTCTAAAAAAGTTGTCCCCACTTAAAATCAAATGCAATTTCTAAAGAAATAAGAAAGAACAATGATCAAAAACTAAGTGTCCACCTAGATATGTGAAATTTCAGCACTTGGACATTATTGCAAATGCATCAAAATAAAGATGTGTAACAATCCTTTGATAATGTGTAAATGGTAATTTTTAAAGGTATTGAATCATCCGAAAGTGTGGCTCATTTATGCAATTCAATTCAATTCAACATATATATCATAAACTGACATTTGTTTTGTAGAGTTATATATTATGTTTTTTTGCATTTCAATTTTCGTATGAAACAATCCTTATTCTTTCTATCATTTGAAGTGTTTGTAATCATTTCATTTTCTCTCAAAATGTTAAAGGCTTAAAGCAATATCATATGTTTTTATCTATATTTTGAACAGTGGATTAGTGACAGTGTTACAAACAAGGTGGCAGCACAAGTCATCAGTAAAGCTAACTCTTACTGTGCAAGCAACACGGGCACTTGTGGACTACAGTCCTGCTGTACTTCTGCGTAAGCTTGATTTAGTATTTTTTCTATTTCGTTGTTGTATACACTTCAGGGTAGTAATTCAGTAATACACTAATAAGTATTGATATATGAAGATCATTTAATTTTGTAGGCAAGAAATTTTGAGGTTTTGATCAAAACAGCTATTTCATTGGGTTATGAATTTTTATACGCCCAAAGGGACGTGTTATGTTATGATGCTGGTGTCCGTCCGTTCTTCCGTCCGGATGTCCGTTAGCAATTTCATGTCCACTCTGTAACTCTAACACCTTGAAAGATTTCAAGGAAACTTGACACAAATGCTGTATTTTATAAGCACACCGAAACAACATGCAGAGCGCATGTTTTAGATGTCTCACTTCAAGGTCGAGGTCACACTTAAGAGTCAAAGGTCATATTAGTTTGTTTCAAGTCCGCTCTGTAACTCTTGAACTGCTCGAAGGATTTCAAAGAAAATTGACACAAATGTTCACCACACTAAGAACGCATGTTCCAGATGACTTGCTTCAAGGTCAAGGTCACACGTAGGGGTCAAATGTCATATATAACTTTGCTTTGTTTTTATTGCTCTGCATTGCAGTGCTCTTGTTTTTATTTGACAGATCCCTCTTTTGTTCACATACAATAATTTTTTTTAATTACTTCCGTTTTACGTTACTATAAATAGCTTATTTTGAAACTTTTTTATTATTGGCCGTACAGAAAAAATGGGACCACTTTTCTGTGGTACAACATGGATGTTACATCCAATTTTTAGGTGTATTTTGACATACCTTTACCTTGTAAGGATTTTTTTTTTTTGTGGATATAGAATTTTTTTAAAAATTTCTTCCCTTTGTTGTCCCTGGCTTTTGGGCTTCACATTTAAAGGCCTTTAAATTTTGCTCCCATCTTCTGATGTAACCCTTCGGGCGTATATTGCCCCGCTGAGCAGAGCTCTTGTTTTATTTTTACTTTTAAGGATAAATTGAATGGAAATTTTTATATGTTCATTGTGATTTAACTCTGTGCAACCACAAAATCCTTGAAAATCTTGTACATATATGAGCCACACCATGAGAAAACCAACAAAATGCATTTGTGACCAGCATGGATCCGGACCAGCATGCACATCTGCGCAATCTGGTCAAAATCCATGCTGTTTGCTTTCAAAGCCTATTGTAATTAGAGATACTGTTAGCAAACAGCATGGATCATGACCATTCTGCACGGATGCGCAGGCTGGTCTGGATTCAAGCTGGTCGCAAACGCACTATGTTGGTTTTCTCATGGCGAGGCTCATTTATGATTTTGCTGTAGTTACTATATAAATTTTTTCAGGCTGAATTTTTGACTGGTAGGATGAAATTTTTTGTCCTGCTAATACCGGTAGTTAAGTATTGTTGATTTTCTTTCGGCTAATATTGCCTTTGTATATTTTTAGGTTTAAGGAGACTATGGTTGTGGTTTCTAGTGGCTATCCACAAGATGACCTGAAAGATTTGCTTCTGAAAATTTCCCTGGATTTTCCCTCAGATCTGAACTCAACTGGAACCCCTCAGTGTGTGATGGGAAAGTCCGCATTACAAAGTAAGTTCCAAAAAAAGAAAGGGTAGATTTCCAGCAAACACAGAGTACCACAAACCCACAAACACAGCCGTAGAGTCTGGTGCCTCTCAGAGACGGCCTGCAACAAAAAGAAACTGTAACAGAAAAATATAACATATGGGTTACTTCATAAATTCAACAACAAGTACATTTTAATCATATGCAAAATACAAAAAGGGTTGGGCATAGTTAAATGGGTAGAGTAGTTGAGAAAAGTGGAAAAAAGCAAGAATCTATATTCAACAGGGAAATCCACACTCCAAATAACACACTTGCATACACACAGACACATGCACGAACACTGCAATTAAACAAGTGGGAAAAAACAAAAAACATAATAAAAGCAGTACAAGTGTATCTGATGTTCACAAACAGGGCTTTATTTGAGCCGTGCCATGAGAAAACCAACAGCGCAGTCTGGTCAGGATTCATGCTGTTCGCTAACGGTTTTTCTAATAACAAAAGGCCTTGAAAGCGAACAGCCTGGATCTTGACCAGACTGCGCAGATGCGCAGGCTGGTCTGGATCCATGCTGGTTGCAAAGCCACTGCACAGATGCGCAGGCTGGTCTGGGTCCATGCTGGTCGCAAAGCCACTATGTTGGTTTTCTCATGGCGCGGCTCATTTGTTTGTTTGTGTTTATATTGTGATGTATCGACCAAATCACCTGTTTATAACTACATTACAAGCACAAGTTGCTATTTAGTTAGTTGCAATTTCAAACTTCCATGCATATGCATACTTGTGGGATTTCATTCTTTATCATACCCCCTTTCAAGAAGTGGGGTTTATATTCTTTTACAGTAAGATTTTGGATAATGATATTAAAGAGAAAGCTTATGGCTTAAGTCAGTTGCAGTCGGATACCATGATCAGCATGATTGCCTGTGATCATGATGATGAATGTATGAAACCAATTGTTTATGGAGCTAATGTTTCAGAGGTAAAACTTGCAAGATGCTTTTAAGAATTATCCCACTTTTTATTTAGATTTTTAGGATAATGTTGATGCCTTTTCACAGTCTACCTGTCATTGAGAAGGGACTTCATTCAAACTTAAAATGGTTATTCCACATCATCACCCATCTCATGTGATGCAAGAGACATAACTCTTGCATGGATATTTTATGAATTGTCTGCTATTTTTACTTAAAATTTCAGGATGAGGTTTTGTTGCGTTTTCATGCTATTTCTGTTTTTACTGAATTGATTTGATTTGCACTTACTATATTTGTTCTACATCTTCATCCGTATGATATGACACAAGGGCTTTAGCATACACAATAATTATTTATGGGAATCTTGCCCCCTTTTTCGTTAAATTTTCTGGTTAATTTGGATGCACTTTCTCTACATCTTCGTTATTACTTATTTGATTTGATTCAAACAGACTTTTCACATCATCATATGACACTAAGTTAATAAATCTTACACTAATATTTTATGAATTATGCCCCCCTAAACAATTTTGGTCAATCTACTTCAGACCCTGTTATTCACTTCGGCAAGATTGTGCTTTCACTTCCAACACTAAGGTGGCATCCAATGATGATTTCTAGGGAAAGTTTTCAAATCCATCAGTGTATATACAATGGAAGTATACTAGTGTTGCCACAAAGCTTGCTTCCAGAGCTGGCTGTCAAATATAGTCCATTGTGCAATAAACCGCAGAAAAACATGAAACAAAACCTTGTTCAATCTTCATTACTTGTACTCTGCTTGCTCACAGCAAATCAAATTTCCATATCTTCAGATATTTTAATTGCTTGAATTTTTTTTAATTGAGAATTTAATTCTTTGTTTAATTGCAATTATTTGATGTAAGATTAAGTCGATATATACTCGTATATCAAAGTATTACCTGTAGTGATATTTGTCAACTGACACATCAATCAAGCTTATTTTAGTCATTGACAGCATTAGTTATCAGTCTTTCCCCAAACATTTTCATCATTTTCAGCAATTATCCGTGAAGCAAGGGAGGCAATTCATGATGATACTGGATTTTGGATCACTTATATTGATGATGAATTCACTAGTCTTCCCCCACCTACAGAGTTGAACAAGATCATTATCCCGATAGCCTGTGCTGTGATTCTCGGACTGGCAATCCTTACAATCATTTTGAATGTTTGGAAGTAAGGTCTTTTGTTAGTTTACGCAGATTTATCAGGATATTTTAATGAAAATTCCATTGTTTTTGTTTTAAAATTTTTCAACTTCTGGTTTAAGATGTTTGTTACAATATTGTTTAGCGTAATTGTCTATTAGTAGGACTAATATAAATGATTAAATGAGAGAAAAAACTTTGAATAAATATAACATATTTTGTTAAGATTAATGATTGATTCATGTCTTGTTGTTTACGGACCATGTTATTCAGTTTGTGTTCATGAGATACATTGTAATGGCAGACAGTGATGCACTGTTTGACAGAATATTACAGTTGTTGGGCATTTGACATACCTGGTAACTGTTTCACAATGCAAATGTTAAAAGGTTCAATTATAAACACTTGTTGTTTTGAAAACATGAAATATGTATTTTAGCAAAAAGAAAGAAGAGTCACTGAGACGTAAAAAGATCATTGAGCAGAGAAAGAAGTCTAAGAAGGACCCGCCCATGTACAATGTTGACACCCGGGATCCTAAAGCTCCCAGCGGCCTCACCGGAAAAATGTAAGAATTCAAAGCTTTGATTAGGCTAGGAAAATCATTGTATCTACCAAGGTTTGCGAATTATCTCTTAAACAGCTTTTAATATTTAGAGGGGAAGGAGCGTGCATTTTTATAAATTAGACATTAGAATTAAGTAAAACATTGACACTGGTGACAGCATACGATATACGAAAATCAGATTTTGAACAAAAAAGCTACAATCCAAAAATCCACTTTAAAAATGCTTATCCCTTACCTTGACAGCTTGTAGATACAATGACTTTCTACCTATATATTTCTCATCCTGACCATTTTTCCAAACACCCAGCCTTTTTGTTTCTGACACTTTTACTGAGCATTTGTTTGATGTGCTTGTTATTGTTTAACTTTATATACTCCTAGTTTTATGACACTGTTTGATATTCCTGCAAAACAATATGTCACCACATTAACAAGCAATTTACTAATTAAGAATTTTAGGATTGGAATTTCAACTCGGATTTAGAGTATACAACAATTTTTGTTCAGTCGTTAGCTGAAGATTTTTTGTACAGGGTGTATAGTAAGTTTGCTCCAGTCAGGCAAACTGCGTAATTTATTTCACTGAGATGTAAAATGCATTTAGGAAGACCCTTTATAAGGACTACCTATGGTTTTGATGTTCTGGACTTCATTGTTGCAAAAGTTCGGATGAATGTATGACATATTGTTAGTTAATGTTTGTCATCTTTCATTTAGTATTGTAGAAGTTGACAGTTTTCTCTAAATTTCTTGTTGGTGGGCCCTAAATTGTAAACTAAACAACACAAACATGTTTCAGTATATTTATAAGATTTTTTTTTGTTTTAGATTATTATTATAGTTGAATTTATATAACACATACATTTGTTAAGGATCTGACGTAAGTGTTATGATCAGAGGATGGAGTAATGCTTGCCTTTTTCTTAAAGTTGTCTGAATTGTTCCATTATACTCTGTCAAAAGAATTTATATTTTCTTCATAAAGAAAATCTGAAATCAACCAAACTTTTTATCAGCACATTGTCAACATTTCAGTACAATGTATTGTATATGTCTGTAAATCTGTAAAACACTGCTAGTCTTACTTTCAATGTTGTTTGCTATATCTATTTACTTTTTCAGCAGGAGCAAACTTCCTTTATACCCTGTATATAGTTTTAACACTGCCTTGCTTTATCTAAATGCTTGTCATTTATCATGGTGTTATTTTGCAGCGATAAGAAACAGAAACCAAAAAGGTATGTACAGGTTATTTTTCTACTTCTCGTTTCCCTTTATTCCCAGGATGTGAAAAATATGACTGAAAATTTTCCTATCTGCCTTCCATATTTCTAAAGCATTATCAATGTGAAAGCATAACATTAAGCAACAAAAAGGTTGTATTCGCAAAGAAACATTTTTAGCTTTTCTGATTTTTGAAAAAAATCTGTGAGGTATTGTCTTCACATGATCGTTGGCATTGGTTAAATTTTTTGTTTAGATCAACCTTTTCTCAAAAACTGTTAGAGCTAGAGTTTTGAAACTTATTTATAATCATTAGATGGCTGTGTAAACCAAGACCCATAACTCTGATATGCATTTTTTCAAAATTGTGGCCCCTCTGAGTTTCTTGGTTAAAATTTTGTTAACGTCCACCATTTCTCACAAACTATAAGAGATACATTTTTTAAACATTTCACACTTGTTTATCATTATTAGGTGACTGTATAGGCAAAGAACCATAACTCTTATAGGGATTTATTTAGAATTGTGGCTCTTTTTTGTACTTAGAAAATTGAGTTTCTTGGTTAAAATTTTTGTTCAACATTTCTCACAAACTATAAGAACTACGGCTTTGAAACTTTGCACACTTGTTTATCATCATAAGGTAATTATGTAGGCCAAGAACCATAACTCTTGATTTGCATTTTATCAGAATTATGGCCCTTTTTGTACTTAAAAATTCTGAACTGTAACTCTTTTCTTACATACTGTCCAGCACTTGCAGACAAGTGAGGCAACCGTAGGCGGTGCCCTTGTTTTAATTTACTCTTTGTTCCCATATGCAGAGGAATCCTTTTTTGACCCAGTGCTTATAAAAGATCAGCATCCAAGAAATAAAAGGTGCTATGTGAAAAACAGTACATTGGAGAAAAATGAATTAATTTTGTTTCATAGATTTCTTACCAAAACTGTTCATATGAGTATTGTAACTCATAACAAAAACTTATAAATTTTGAAAGAACTGAATGTCATATACTTGTCAAGCTGATGATATTTGATTTTTTTAAAGACTTTTCACAGTCGTCAATAATAAAGGTTGCATTTGCTAATTGTAACCTATCTTCTACATAATTGTATCAAAAATCAAATCAAATGTAATCTTGAAATGTAAGTGGCAGGTATTGCCTTTTTCTCCAGTAGATATTTCTAAAACTTACCAAAAAGTGGGTCATAAGTAACAGATCTGTATATGATTTTTTTTAGTAACAAAATGTTATTTTTGGCTCAATAAATAGAGTCAGACAATTATGATTTTATGTTTAAATTACGGATTTGGAAAATGTATAGGTCACAGTAAGTAACAGTTACGACCTTATGTTTCTGTGACATCAATATGAAGAGCTGGGGTTTTTTTTACATATAAAGGATACACAGAATGTATACTATTAGACCAGGTTTATTTTCAAAATTCATGTCGGTTCTAAAAAAATGTTATGGTGATTAAAAAGGCTCTTTATGGAGAATAGAAAAGATTTTTATGGTGATAAAATTAATAGCTCTTTGTGCTACTAGTTTACTGCTGATCAATTTGACTAGAGCATAAATTGAGCCACGCCATGAGAAAACCAACATATTGGCTTTGCGACCAGCATGGATCCAGACCAGCCTGCGCATCCGCACAGTCTAGTCAGGAACCATGCTGTGCGCTTTCAAAGCCTATTGTTATTAGAGAAACCATTAGCGAACAGCATGGATCCTGACCAGACTGCACGGATGCGCAGGCTGGTCTGGATCCATGCTGGTCGCAAAGCCACTATGTTGGTTTTCTCATGGTGCGGCTCAATCACAGTTATGTCATTTCAAGAGAATTATGTCTGTATATCCTTTGAAGCCAAACACAAAAGCCTGGAAAGTTGACAAGTTTTCACACTTTTCTTTGTTGCCTTTAGTCGTAGTTGCATTTTGGAAATTAATGGGACACTTTATGACTGCCAGATTTATGACTGGTTTTTCAACATTTTGGAAGCAAGTTTTTTTTTAATTTTTGATAGAAATTAATACCAAGTAATTCCAAAACCCCTAGAAATTATTATACATTGCAGACTGAGGTAACAACTTTATTTCCATTCAGTAAACTTAGAATACACATTTCTCATGGTCAGTGCATGACCCCCTATTGATTTTAGTCCAGTGGGTCAAAGGTAAAGGTCACAAAGACGGAGTAGAAAAACAATGTGTGCTTGGTATCTTAAGAATGCTTTAACCTGTGATATGCAAACCTGATATTTTGCATTGGCCCTGAGCTATGCACAACCAAGATTGCCTTTTAGGTCATTGGGTCACATTGACTATTAATACAAAAACTTTTTTCCATTCAGTATCTTGAAAATAACCTGACCAGCAATCCTCAAACTTGAAAGCCACCTTTGTCATGGGAAATGGACGACCTCTAATGATTTTAAGGTTGTTTGGTCTCAGTGACTGTTATTACACAAACCTTTTCTGCTTGATATCTTAGTCAAAGTTCATAGTCACTGTCATATGACAAATCATTGAAGCAAGAATCAGACAAAGATGAATATCACTAAGTATAGAGGTGGTGCATAACATTTTATGAAAAAAATTCACTCATTTAACCTTGAGCCTGCTGGCGACAAATGGTTTTGCCTTTGCGACAAGTGCAGACCAAGATCAAACTGCACGTCTGTGCAGGCTGATCATGCTCTGCACTGTTTGCTATTCAGTCAGTAAATTTTCAGTGAACACCCCTTCAAATAATAAATGGTATTGCTCAAATTGAATGATGGACAAGTCCATTTTAGAAATTTAGCAGGCTAAAGGTTAAAGTAATCCTAACTTGGCATACCTAGGTCATGTAAGAAAATTTTATGCAAGTTGCATACCCTTATCCTCAAAATCAGAAACATATTATATTCTTTTAACTGTCAAAGAAAATGGGAGAATATCATTTCTACAGTATAGTTTAAAGGAATTTTACTTTTTGTCACCTTACTTTTAAAGCATTTTTATTTTGGAACCATGTCCCGTTAATCCAATTTTATTAACTTGCTTTCATTTATAGATAGCAAGAGTGCTTAGAAACTTCATTTAAATGCACTAGTATTGGCCTTGTATTCGCTACATAATATTATATTACTCACTTATATACAGTCTTAAAAGCATAAAATGACAGTTTATAAGATAGCTTAACTGTTCAAATAAGAATAAGACAGTTTCAGCCGTTGGGGGTTGAGGGGGGCATGCTTGTTTGGCCTGCTAGACATACATCTTCTAGGTTTTCATTAACCAGGTTTAAAACCTGAGTTATTAGATTGGGGTATGTCGTTGGTCGGGCGGGCGGGCGGGCGGCGGCGTCAAACTGGTGTTTCCGGTCAATAACTTTTGTTTCGGTAAAGATATTTGAATAAAACTTGGTATGTATGTAGCTTATATCAAGACAAAGGCTGGGATTGATTTTGAGGTTTCTGGGGTCAAGGTCAAGGTCACTGTTACTTAAAATAGAAAAAGGGTTTCCGGTCAATAACTTAACTTAGGAATGAGCTATCATGATGAAACTTGGTGTATAGAAAACTTATATAAAGTTGTAGCTTGGGATTGATTTTGGGGTTTCTGGGATCAAGGTCAAGGTCATTGTTACTAAAGTTAGGGTTAGGGTTAGGGTTAAGAGTTAGGGTTTAGGGTTAGGGTTAGGGTTGTGCTTTAAAGTGGTGCACTGTGATTCAGTATACTTTTTTATTCTTATGAAAAGTGCATGTTGAAAACCTGGTTTCGTGGCATTGCCGCGTTTCTTGTTTCAGATTTTTCCATTTTCTAACAAAATGAGTTATAAAGAATATTTTGTTGTTATTTTCTACAAATTGTTAAACAGTTTGATGATGAGTTATAATAATGTAAGTGACAGTGAACGAGAGACCTCTGCAGCTAGCCGGTAAGATTTTCATGTGCAGACTGGATTGTGAAGGTGTGTTGGGAGCACATGAAGTTTTATGAAGAATTATCTGTAAGGTGTGGTCATAGGTGAAGGCAAAGTGGACATTTAAAATTGTCAGGAAAGAAACTGGCTAAGTTTATCATGATTAGGTTTTACCTTCTGATCCTGAAAGTTATGGGTTTGATTCCATGCATGGTCCTAGTCTTTCATCACTGACACAAGTACTTGTAATGTATTTTCTCAGGCAGACTAGTGAAGGTACTTCATTATTTGTTCTAGCATATAACTCATGTTCTTGTCATTTTTTGGTGGTGTTTTAATAGGAAACAAAAGGTGTGTTTACAGAGAGAGCCTTAATAATGAGCTCACATGTTGTAAAAACACCTTTTCATATATGGGTGTTTCGGCCATGGCAAAGTGTAAACTCATTAGGACCCAAAAAAGCAGATAATTCAAAAGGAAATAATGTCAGTGTGATAAAACAAAATAGAGATATTCCCTCACATGGAGATTTAATGATGTTATGGCTAATGGATTTTTTTTAGAGTTTTTATGAGTTTTATGTTAAAAGCAGCATTTAGTGCATCTTCATTTGGTGATATTTCTTCAGAATCCTTCCGAGCGTGGACACCAACCAATCCCTTGGGGTTCTGTAGATGTTAGAACACGAAAAAACACGACTATGTTATCCCTACATTACTGTGTTAAAATAGCAAACAAATGTACATGTAAATGTTTTTGTTGTTTTAAACACTTCTTTGGTTGCACTAATCTAAGATACAGTGCACTCTCTCTAGAATGAACACCAGTGGGAAGTGTGAAGTGTTTTTTATGTACATGTTATGTTTGACATGGAAAGGTTAATTCACTGTAAATGATGTTCAGTGGGAAGGAAAATGTCTGATTTTTTAGGGCGGTATCATTCCTATGAGGTTGTCCCATAATAATATTATGTAAATTAAATTTTGATGTGACGATATGCACTTGTTGTTTGATGGTTTTACAGTGTTCGGCACCATTGCACTATCAGGTTATGACTTTAGCTGCTTGGCATAGCTCATATTGATGTAACAGGTTTTCCACTGCAGTTATTGTGTATGTTGTTGTCATGGTTCAGTTGGAGTGATTGGGTACTGACTTTTGAAAATTGCAGCCACTTCTTAAGAACTTATAAAAGGTCTGCCAAAAATGCAGTATGAAGGTGGCGTGAACATGTATGGAAGTGGTGGTATATGAGCATGTGGTTGTCATGTTTTGATACAACAAGTTGTGTTACATGTGCTATGCACTATTTCACAAAGTTCCACTGCAGCCATCAGTACCAACTTTAAAACTGCATGATAGACTAAACATGAAATTAAATAGTTATTGTTAATTGCAGTGAAGATACTAAGGAAAAGTTACAACGTCGGTAAGATGTAGTTGTGTATGTGTTTATAACATGTCATTTGTGCAGCACTGACAACTAAGCCCTATTGATGACATTTTTTGACAGCTTTTGAGTAAATGACCAATTTTGAACATTTCTTGGCCTCTTTGAAATCAGCTTCAAAATCCGCAGGAAAAATGTTTTCTTAATCATTCTGTTAAAACAAGTTCTAATGACTGTTATGATATTATGATATCATTCCTCAGCCATGCCCATATGAATCTTGCCTTTCTGAAATTAACTTTTATCTTTTAGACATGGTTTATTTACACCTGGCTAATGACTGTCTCTGTAAAAAATATTTTCCCCTTTTGAAGTTGTGTTCAGCTCCTTAAACTGAACATGATCCCAGAGAGAATAATCTTATGTAATGGCATTGGCAGATCCTCCTAAAAAGACATGCACACCTATAAATTGACATTGATTCTTGCCTAAATGATTTCTTAATCCCCGAAATGATCGAGCTAACTGTAGAAAATCTAGCTTAGGCACCTGACCTATTTCATTATTTATTAAATGCATGTTTCACATGCATTTTTGAACAATATTTTGACCTCTTTGCACTGACTCATTTCTATATGATCAGAATATTGCCTCAGAGATTGTTTTGATTAAAGATGAATGTACTCTGTATGTACAAGTATATGATATAGTTTTATCAAAATATCCACCAGATTAGCTCGGTAGGTAGAGCATAAAGTTATGAATCACAAAGTCAAGGTCACTAAGTAGACAGATAGCTGCGCCATGTGAAAACCAACATAGTGGCTTTGCGACCAGCATGTATTCAGACCAGCCTGCGCATCTGTGCAGTCTGGTCAGGATCCATGCTGTTCGCTTTCAAAGCCTATTGCAATTAGAGGAACTGTTAGAGAACAGCATGGATCCTGACCAGACTGCGCAGATGCACAGGCTGGTCTGGATACGTGCTGGTCGCAAAGCCACTATGTTGGTTTTTCTCATGGCGTGGCTCAAATGTTCTTCTGTCCTGCTTTTACAGTATATCTAATCTTGTTCATACTCCACATTGGATGCATGTGGGGGAAGCTATTATTTACTTGTGGAGAACAAGTCAAGGTTATATTAGTGCTTAAGAACATAATTGAAATGGTTTAAATAAATTGTGGGGGGGATGGTTTACAAAATATCAGATAAAAAGAAGAAAAACACAAAAAACCAGTTTCAAAAGTGTTCTGTTTTGTGGATGTATAACAAAATTTTCTTAAGTTTTTGTGTAAATTTTAAGGCTTTTGTATCTAACTTTTAACAGTTTTGTTGTTTTTAGATATTTCATTACTGTAGCTGTCATTGTAAACTATTTTGATAAAAAATTAGCAGACATAAAATCTGCCAGGAACCACTTGTGAAATTTGTACATCTGGAATTCTTGAGTGAAATGATTACAGAGTTAAAAAGTTGTAAAGGAAAGTAGTAAAATTTATGAAATTAACAAAATTCTTGTACATTGCAACAAGATGAAATATGATTAAAGATTATGCTGTGGTTGGAAATCATGCACAATCAAGGTTATATATATTGAAGTGTTAGTTTTGGTCATTGACAGAAAGCCAGTTGTTGATGACTCTTTAAGCGATAAAGTCGCAAAATACAGATATATGTTGAAAACTTTAAAATAAATGCATATAAACATACTTATTTTTTTCGACATTTCAAATACATATACATTTAATATAATATAATAACAAAATTTGATTTGTTTGTCAATTTAGTAAAACAAAAAATATTTGGTGATAGTCTACAAGTTAAGGCATGGACCAATGAGAGAACACATAAATTACATTCAGTTTTTGACACATGATGTTCAGTTGTTTACTACATGGATAAATATGATTTAGCATAATTTGATCATATACAGGATATTTGTTTGTTTCAGTGAAATATCAATTTTATTTCTCAAGTGAGCATAAAAAACTGAAATTTTCACGAGTGGTGCTCACGAGTGAAATAAAATTGATATTTCACTGACACAAACAAATTTTCTTTTTATTTCATGTTCGTTGCGTAATTAATAAAATGTCAAAAATCACGGGAAAGGTCAGCAGAAAGCATAACATAAAGAAAATGACATGATCGTCATTATGGTCCCCAGTATTCATAGCGCACGATATTCAATTTGACCTTAGTTGTGACAGAGGACCAGAACTACATGTAGTTCGGCAAAAACAGTGAAAAATAAAAATGATAATCTACTGTTCCAAAACTGTGGATTATCACTTTTATTTCACTGAGAAAACTCTATAATTCACTGGAAAACATAAAATAAAGTATTTATATTTGCATATCAAAGGCTATTGTTGTTTGTTTTTTTTTGTTGGAATGGTATAATACAGTTCAGCATAGTAAACTCCTGCACATAATTACACCATGCCATGTTATATCAGACAATAAAACACAGAAATGCTTTGACCGCTCAATAAATAGAATCTCTTGATAATATAAAGGTTTATATTCTTTCTCAGGAAGGACCAGTTGTACAGAGATAATCTCAAAAAGAGTACGAAGTCAGCTAAGAAGACAGCCAGCATTGCCAGTGAGGACTCGGCGATCAAAGTTGACACGACAGATTCTCGTCAACGACAGGCTTTCTCCTACGAGAAGGAGTTGGATGGTGCTAGTGGTTATGATCGAAATGACAGGAAAGGTTATGGTAAGTTGTAGAAGTGTACACAAATTAAAGAAGTGTTGCCAACATTCATGCTTGAGAATAATACGCCTTTATACATTGTGTAAAATAATCACAAAGATCCAGTAGGTAAAGTCAAAGTCCAAAAATACTGCCGCCTCAAAGCAGATCCCTTTAACAGTGTATGATTAGATGTATGCTTAACAGATATACACACAAAGCTTAACATGTAGACACAGTAGATGTTGACATACAAACAAATAAAGAAAAACAAATGGGCACTGCCCTTGAAACAGTCAGTGGTAAAAACCCAACTCACAAGTTTTTGGTAGTACTAGACCATGCTTCAGTAAAATGTATGTATTTTAACATGCATGGCAAATCAAGAATTGTGATCTATGAAATATTCTGCCTTTTGTCATTTAACTCATATGCTATGACAAAATTGTTGTATATAGTTTCAGGCATTAGACTCCTGGGAGGCAGGTTGATGTAGTCATTTTGGTTTACTGGGCTCTGTTAAAATTGTTTACAAATACAACTAAATGTAAAAAAAGAAACATATGATTAAAGGCATGATATTTACAGTTAAACCCGAATTTAGCAGCCATGTGCCTTAAGGATCCATTCAGCTGAACTTCCGAAATTGACATTATCTTCTAATTTCAGCTTGTTGTAAGCAGCCACATGCCTGTTTGTGCAGCTACTTTGGCTGGCTGTTTAATAAAAGGTTTAACTGTAATCATGACTGGTTAGATTATTATCTTAAATATTCCAGCATCTGTCATAATATTATGTTTACCAACTTTCAGGTGGATTTTAACATCTGTCATCAGTTTTATATACCAGTTTTCAGGTGGATTTTAACATCTGTCATCAGTTTTATATACCAGTTTTCAGGCGGATTTTAACATCTGTCATCAGTTTTATATACCAGTTTTCAAGTGGGTTTTAACATACATCATCTTTTTTTATGTACCAACTCTCAGGTGAATTTTTAACTTCTTTCATCTGTTTTGTGTATTTTAGGTGGATTTTCATATAAGCTCTCAATTTTGTTTACTAATTGTTTGGTGGACTTTGAAATCTTTCATCTATTTTATGTACAAATTTTCAGGTGGATTTTCAGAGCCAGAAGCTCCACCTTCTAGTCACCTAAAGCCGATTGACTCTGGGGCAGATGATGAGTCAAGGTCACCTGAAAAGAAGAAAAAGAAGAAGAAGAAGAGGTAAAATACTTAGTTCCTACAGCTCAATTGCTGCATATGTTCATATAGTCTTTAGGCGACCTGACTAAAGATTTAGCTTTGTCTAGTTTGAGCAACTCTGACTAAAGTTTAAGCTGTGTGACAAAGGTGTTTGATAACTTGACCAAAATTTAAATTGTAACTTAAGGTTAATGTTTAAGGCAATTGATACGGTCAAAGTTTTAGGGGATTTATCTGTCAGAAGTATAAGCTCATCCAGGGATTTTATCTATTGTTAGGTAGATAGAAGTATTTTCATTTAAGCAGGTTCTGTGAGGTACTCAGTTGATTTATTCATAACTTGCATAACATTTTTGCATTGGTTCATTTTTGCTCAGTTTTTGTCACTTGACAGCATTTTGAGACTGCAAGAGCTAAAAACAGAGTCCTTTATTCAATTTCTTTACATGAAATCCTAAATGGATGTTCACCAAACTTGATTATAACAGAAGCACTTATTGAGGGTCTTTTCTCAAACTTTTTAATAATCATTCTGCTTGACTGTAGGGGCTGCCATAATTATCCTCTCAGCAATCACTTGGTAGATTTTCACCTGACTGTAGCATCCAGGGATAGTCCTTTCTCTAGTTTGTTAAAATATTTTGCTTGACTGCACTTAGTGACCATCCTAACATCCTAGAGTTTATACTAATATTTTTAGCTTGATTGTGATTAAAGCTGCAAGCTTATTTGAACTGCACTTGAGTTCCTTTCCTGAAACAAGCAGTACTGATGTCATATGAGAAAGTGTGGTCATGACCCCAGTAGGTCTCAAACCCAGAATCCCCAGTTTAGTGGCGTATATGTTAACCACTGGACCACAGCCCCCCTTAAGAAACCTTCAGACAGCTACCTTTTATAAACTGCTTAATGAATACTCACCAAACTTGGTCAGACAAATCCTTATATTGATATTTTTCAAATTGAATTAAATGGTTCCACTTGACTGCAGAGCTAAAATTAGATTTTTTTTCACAATTCTTCCTGTGAAATGCTTTATTGGTGCTCACAAAACTTGGTCAGAAGCAGAAGGTCATGGTCAGGCCATTGACTTAGAATCTTCATGGCCGCCTGCTTTTACTTGTAAGGTTGTTGAATAGTTTGAAATATGAAAAAGAAGTATCTATAAAAACAACATATGTGTTAGATATGTTTTTGATAAAGAAATTATATCTGTATTTTGTAATGATCATGTGTTTAACATAACCAAAGTTTTTGAAGAAATGGGAGGGCTATCAAACAAATTCATTTCACTAGGTACAAATGTAAAATAAAAAAAAGTTACTGTCTGTCAATAAACTATAGATTAAGTGCTGAGCAAAAAGAAAAACTGAAAGAGAAAATGAAGATAGCCGCATGGTTGAAGAGTAAGTAATGTCTTTGTGGGGATTTTCTACTGCTTTAAAGGTGTTTCTGTTCTTTGGGTTTGATTTAAAGCCATCCAATGTGTCTTCTGCTTGTTCAAACTTCATTTTTATTTGCTATATATATCATTCATTTAAGAAAGTAAGAGTAAAAATTGTATTCATAATCTGATCTGAAAAAATATAAATTTCACTGCATGAAGACAAGCTGGATTTAAATTATGAAATTTTATCAGTAAGAATTATCTGTGCAGGTACAGTATTAGTTTTGTATAAAATGTATATACTATATATAAATATTTATATATTTGAGTGATGACAGTGACTGCAGCTTATCTCTTTTTTTCTCTGTTCTGGATTTCTGTTGCAGTGATGCACATTGTTATGTAAAACCTAGGGATTTCACAGTCCATAATTCTTGTAACTATTTACTGTTACCCAAATAAATGCATGCAGCCTCTACATGGAAAAACTCAAATTCTGAGGTTCAGCTCTGGAGATACCTGAAGAATTATATGTTTTATTAAATGTAATTAAAATCAGCAATAATTCTTTGTAAACATTTATTCAAGTAATTACAAGAAATCTGTAATAATGGAAAATCTGATAAGCTTGGTTTTTCTAGATAAAATCGTTTGACTTAAGATTTAACAGATTATTTATTTAAATAAAAAAGATTAATTCAAATAGTGGATTATGTAGAAACTTTTACCCTCATATTGTATTTACCATGAAAGCAGTTAAAATGTTAAAGAGACATCACTGAACTATAGAGGCATATTTATTTTATCATATCTTCTACAAAGAGTTCATACAGAACAGTATGTAAATATCACACATTTAATTTCTCCTTAAAGAAATTGCTAGTTCATAGTTTGGGAATATTATATGACTCTGTATATAAACCATCAGTATTTGCTTTTGCTGTTGTTAAGTCTATAGTTCAAAACTAAATTTTTCTGTTTTAAAGTCAGATTTGAAAAAAAAAAAGATTTCTGATGTCATTTTACAATACACTGAATGCCTTGCCATTCAAATGGCAAATCTACTGGAGCTTGATCTTTGGACCACAGGCAATAGTTTGGCGATTGACTGGCAAGCCATTCAATAAATATACTTATTACATACACGTTTCTATTCCCCGTTAAGTTACACTGGTACCGGAAACGTCAATATTTTTCCATACACTGACGCCTGAATTTCATATCGGGTGCGTGACGTAATTTAGTGTTTGTTCTTGCACTATTTTTTTCTATTTAGTCCAGTATTGTCAATGCTATTCAGGCTATTGAACAAATTTATAATATTTACGTTATATTTATACGTGTAGATGTGTATGTAATAAAAAGGTTATTATCTTTGCATCGGGAAATATGCACTCGTTTTTCAGCGGAAGAATATTGCGCTCCTAAAGTCGCGCAATATTTCCGCTGAAAACTCGTGCATATTTCCCGATACAAAGCTAATAACCTATAAATGTTTATTTTTTGCTAACCAATGAAATACTGTATTCTATCAGTGAAATATTTTTATATCTCATCATTCACACTGTGAAAATATGAAATCTATATTTTCACACAGTGAGAGATATAGCTCCGCCCCCTCATACAATGTGTATGAATTTCAAATTATTTGCTTAAAACAGGATGAAAATTGTAGTTGCACTTTGTTCTTTATGATATATTTCTCGATTCAAATTATTTTACTTAATAAGAATTTCATAACGTTATGCAGCAAAAAATAAAATAAAATGGAACTTTATGTTGTGTGCATCTTTCTAACATCACAACACGTCTGACGTCATGTCTGTTTACGCGTGTCTGTTTCCCGCGCTGAGATTAGAATTGTTGCAAAGTGCACATCTCAATGTAATTGAGCATAAAATAAAAAGAAAATTTGTTTGTTTTTCGTGAATATGGAATATATCTCACCTCGAAGTGAGAAAATGTTCACATTTTCACTCGCGCTATGTGCTCGTGAAAATATTTGTAATTTTCTCACTTCTCAGTGAGATATATTCCATATTCACTCAAAACAAACAAATACCCTCTATATAGTACTGACTAATATATAGCTCAACACTAAATGTTGCTGTATTTAAGTCAAAATTTAATAAATTTAAATATGATTTTTTTCTTATGTCCAGTAATAACACCCTTAATTGAGTCATAGTTTTGAATATTGATGGGCAAGTCATTTAGTAAGGGTTTACTGTTTGAAATTTTCTTTTACCTGAAGTCGCACTTGTGTGTTTGTTTGTTGTATATTGTCTGTGATTATATTTCCACTCTATTTAATGTCTTGCGATTTTACTTTTTAAGCAGTAAACAGTGTACTTTAATGGTAATAGATTCAAGAAATTTAACTTGCCATTCAAACAATGAATCAATTTCAGCAGGAAGGTCTAATACGGGGAGTAGAAACTCCGTATAAATCAATACATTTATCTGTATTATGCTGTCGTCCATACCTGTAAATATTGACCAGCGATCGATATTTTGTTTTAGCCACTATCGATTAGCGTGTAATTAGCATATTACCTCATGTTAATCATGGAGCTATAGCACTTATTGTTCAAAGGGTTTACCAGTCACATGTTAAGTGGCGATAATTAGATGATCAGAGATTGATCTAAAGGGATTCAGAAGCAAAAACAGCATGCGACTGCATGTGGTGATATGCTTAATTATTATGAATTAACTCGAGCTCACTTCCCTGAAGAAATATTTTACCACGTAACTTCAAACCTTTATCAAAGGGCCGATTTTTGTTGGATTTGAATAAAAAAAAATGGAAAATAACAGAAAACTGACACTTTTCTTAATCTAGTAGAGCCATAATTATAATTATTGTTTATAATGTCAGATTTCTACATACAGAAACAAACATTCTTCTTGAACGTAGGGAATGTTTCAAACGAAATTGTTGTTTAAACTCCAAAAATTAGTTTAATAAATTTAATCTTAAAACTGATGTGTGAAAAATACAATGTATTTAAATTAAAATAACAATATTTTTTTTTTTTTTAAAAAGGCCGACAACGAAGTTACATTTAGTATTCCGAACTTTTAGATAAAACTGCAGAAAATCATCTAGATTTAACACACATTTAAATGGTGAAGAACAGAGCAATATCATAAACAAATATTTTCAGGCAACAGTTTACAGATTTGACTTGCTATTTTCATTAAAATATGTCCTAATTTTTTTGTTCTAAATATTCTGAATCAACAAGGCAAATATCATGTAAAAAACGACATCTTTCTCTCTGGGTAAGACAAGTCTAGATTTAGCCATTTTCACAGGGCGAAAAGTAACATTAATGTAGATATTTTCCATTTAAAAACAGATGCAGGCAATAATTTCATGGCAGAACTTTTGTTTTCAACGAAAAATTCAACAAAGGCTTTCCGAGATTTTCACTGAAAGGACGAGTTAAACTGTAAGGCGTAAGTGTTTGAGCAATAGCAGAATAACCTACGGCATACGCTTCGATTGGATGACAGCATAAGATAAGATAAATGCCGGTTTCCAGTCCCAGTATCAGTTGTTCCAGATTTCATTTGGCTATGAAACATGACTATGAAATATATGCATTTCCAAAAGCACAGTCAGTTAACATATTACTTAAACTGAATGAAAGTATTTGATATTCGAATGCAAGTTTCTCAAAATTAGATGAATATAATATTACGTGCCTAACAGTAGGGCGTGGCAACCAGTATGGATCAGGATCAGCATGTTCAGCTGTGCAGTCTGATCTGGATCCATACTTTTTGAATATGAGCTGAATACAAGTGCAAAAATTGACTTATGAGTATCAGTAGTATGTATGTTGGGATAAACAAAAAGCTAGTTCTGCACAGTGGTGCTAATATTCTTTTACTTACAATTTTGTTGTCTCAAACATTGTAACCATGGTAACTCTCTGTTGTTGAAATCTTGATAGTTCATAAGAATTGAAAATACAATCACTGTACTATTGACTGGGAAATATTCACGACAGACATTTGTGTACTGAGCCAGACACTAAATCAAAACACTCAGGAATATTCAAGTCAGTTTAAACTCTAAACATTTATAACAGTTTTCTGATTAGCCTTTGTAATTGCTATGGAAGAGTTTTCTCAGCCATAATTTAAGAGGTAAGTTTGCATATTTTATGTGTTTCTAACACATTTGTGTAATATAATTCACAATTTTATTTTCAATTTCAGATCTAAATCAAAAGAAGTAATGGATGGCATACCAAATGATGGATATACAAACACAGGTGTGTTATTCTCTTATTTTAGTATTCCCATTGAACTACTTTCTTTGCAGTGGAAAACTTTTACTTTACTTGAGATATGCCCTTGGATCTAATTATACTTTGTTTAGGTTGTCATACCTGTTTCTATGACAACCTGTTGCTATTTGCAAATTAATCACAGATGTTGAAGAAGACTGAAAAACTGTTTAATGGTGCAACCACTTGAGAGCAAACACTGCTATGAAGTCTGAAGTGTGATTAATTTTGTTGTACAGGGGTCATTGGTGCTGAGATATTAATTAACTAAGAAAATAAACTACAGGTCATTTCACATATACATAAAAATAAAGCCGCTTCTGAACAAATGCTTTTTTAGCTCGACTATTCGAAGAATAAGTAGAGCTATCCGACAGCTCTTGTTTACTTATGGAATCATCTAGGCTTTCACATGAATGCCGAATATGTGAAAGCCGAATCGTGATCCGAATCTCTGGGTGAAAATTTATTGACTAGTTATCCTTTTCTGATCAACTAGGATTTCAGTTAGTGCATGTCTTTTTACTTTTTTATAACTCTGCCATCCATGAAAGGATTTTGAAATAACTTGGCATAAATGTTTACCATAATGAGACGATGTGTCATGCGCAAGACCCAGACCCCTAGCTCCAAGGTCAAGGCCAGACTTAGAAGTCAAAGGTCAACATGGTCTGTTTTTTGTCCGGTTCATAACTCTGCCATTCATCAAGGGATTTTAAAATTACTTTGCTTATATGTTCCCTATAATGAGATGACGTGTCATGAGTAAGATCCAGACCCCTAGCTCTAAGGTCAAGGTCACACTTAGAGGTTAAAGGTTAACATGGTCTTTTCCTTGTCTGGACAATAACTCTGCTGTCAATGAAGGAGTTTTAAAATTACTTGGCATAAATGCTCAGGGGCATTTGTCACTAATAGTGACAGCTCTTGTTTGTATATGTGAAATGATTCTTAACTTGAAAGAAAATATCTGCCCAATAAGAGAGATGTCACTCATCAGAGGTGTTGTTGACAGAGGTTGTACTTTATTTTTAGGATATAAATTAAATTTATTGTATTTGATTTTTAAATTTTACAATTTGAAAGTTGAGGAACAAATTTGTTTATTAAACCTATAGTGGTTTGATTAATTTCAGGTAACTTTTACTGTATTTGTGTTGTTCACATGGACATAACACTCGAATTCGAAAGTCGAAATGAGTGAAAAAAAAAACAACAACAAAAAATACAACTTTTTAACTGTACAAATTTGCTGTTAGATTTGTTAGCACAATACAAAACAGGAACTGGGCTAAACAATCATCATTATATGGACAACAAAACTTGTAAGAAAGTGTTGTCTTGTACCCACAATCCTTGCTACATGTTCATATCAGTATTCAGGTTATATCTACTGAACAATTAGCTCACAAAGCATACACTTTTTCCATTGACTATATATAAGTCATATGGAACCAATCTATTGTCAGAACTGTATCATAGCCATTTTGTACAAAATTTATTGCCTTTGCTATTTGTTAGTAAAACTGATCATAACTATATTTGTTTGAACTATCTGCCTACTATTGATCAAAGCTGTTATTTAAACAATTTGCTTATTATATACCAACAATAAGGTTTTGTCATGATGGTTTGTCACTCGTACTGACGATTTACTTGAATGTAATACTGACCAAGATTTTTTTTATTGGGAAACTGTTCTTTGCAAATAGTGAAAATACAAAATTTGTATTGTATGACTGACAAATGCCTTTTTGTACTGGCAGAATTTTTTTTTTCTTTGGTCAGAATATAATTGAAACATTAAATTGACAGAACTGATTATGATATGGACATGTGCAAAGAATGGGTTACATTTTAAATATTCAGTTTGTTTTTGTGGAACTTGAGTAAAGTACAATTACGTTGTAAGCATTTTGTCTGTTGCATGTTTTATCAGTATATCATCTTGTATTGTCTGTTCGCCCATTTCAAAGACCAGAAAGGGGAAGTTGCTTATGCCAAGCTAGTTCATTAATTTTCAGGAGCCTCCTTGGCTGAGTGGTTAAAGTGGCACACATTGAATCACTTGCCTCTTACCAATGTGGGTATGAAACCTCGCTTGGTGTGTAGACTTCTTTATGTCAGAAAGCCATTCAACTGACTTACTGAAGGTCGGTGGTTCTGCCTAGGTGCCCACCGGCGATGACATAATGCCTGGAGGGGCATCTTGGGTCTGCCTCTACGGTTAAAAGCAGGAAAAGTTGCTATATTACCTTAATTGTGTCAGTATGAGGAATTTTGGTTATTTTTAGGCTGAGACTGCCAGATATGATTGAATGTGGAATTTTGGTTATTTTTTAGGCTGATTTCCTGCCTGATGTGATTGTATGAGGAATCCGGTTAATTTTTAAGCTGAGTCTGCCAGATACAATTGCATAAGCAGTTTGAGTTATTTTAAGCTGAGTCTACAAGATACGATTGTGTGAGAAGTATGGGTTATTTTTAGGCTGAGCCTGCCAGAAGTGATGATTTAAGGAATTTGGGTTATTTTTGTGTTGAATCTGCCAGTAAAACAGTATGGGGAATATGGACTATTTTTAGGTTGAGTCTGCTAGGTAGGATTTTTGTTGAACCCGCTTGCAGATGCAAAAGCATAGTTGTCCAAATGGCTGTTCGGTGTATGTGCGTGCTTCATTGCGAGCCTCCGTGCGTCCATCCGGATTTGTTTGTCTGGGTCATAACTTTGACATGCATGGAGCAATCCTGTTTATATTTGGCATGAATGTTAACTTCAGTGAGACGGAGTGTCATGTGCAAACCCAAAGTTCCTATCTCAAAGGTCAAGGTCACAGTTGGAGGTCAAAGCTCATGTCAGATCTTATCCGGCCCATAACTTTGACATGCATTGAGGAGTCTTGTTTATATTATGCAGATCTTATCCGGCCCATAACTTTGACATGCATTGAGGAGTCTGGTTTATATTATGCATAAGCCCGCCCGCTTAGCTCAGTAGGTAAGAGCGTTGGTCTACGGATCGCGGGGTCGCGAGTTCGATCCTCGGGTGGGGCATATGCTCTCCCTGACTATTTGATAAACGACATTGTGTCTGAAATCATTAGTCCTCCACCTCTGATTCACGTGGGGAAGTTGGCAGTTACTTGCGGATAACAGGTTTGTACTGGTACAGAATCCAGAAACACCGGTTAGATTAACTGCCCGCCGTTACATAACTGAAATACTGTTGAAAAACGGCGTTAAACCCAAAACAAACAAACAAATTATATTATGCATGAATGTTTATCTCAGTGAGACTGACTATATCTCAAAGGTCAAGTCACAGTTATGGGTCAAAGGTTGGGCTCGACATGTTGCCCATGGGCATCTGGTATGAGGAGAATAGGTTAGTTTGAGGTTCGGAAAAGAACAAGCCTAGAGTGAGAGGTTGCACGTTTGAATCCTAGATGAGACAGAAGATATTATTGGAAAGTTCAGTTACTTGTGAATATCAAGTCGGTGCTAGCGCAGAATACATAAACTCTGGTTAAGTTAGATAAACGCTGTAACATAACTGAAATACTGTTGCAAGCAGCATTTAATAAAATGCAATCAAGCAAAATAATAGCAGTCTTGGTTTGTTTGAGTCTGTGTATGAGAGGGAATGAAATGTGCAACACCTCTCATTCTATTAGGACAACCTAATCAGACAATAATTTATTAAGGCTGCGGGAAAATTGTTAACTGACCTTGGTCATACACCTAGAAAACTAGAAGCAAAGGAATTAACTCAACATTTATTTTGCATGGTTAACATAGGATATATTTAGAAAAGAGGATTTTTTTCACTTTGGGTCTTGCTCTGCCATCAAAAGCTGAAATAATGTCAGTGTGACTTTAATCAAGAATGATTATTTACTTTTACTGTTTACTTAATTTATGCTTTTTTTATCTTTGTTACATTTGATTGATATGAAAAAGGTATGATCAGATCTAAGTAAAAAGTTCACTGCTAATTTTCTTGGCATTATAATTGACAATTAACTGATATCTCCAGATTATCCAACAAGAGGGACTAATGTGTGGAGCTACACCTTGAATTAAAGAGAAAAGTATTTATTTCGTCATAAAACTATCATAGTAATGTTTTATTTCTAGCTCTTTTATAAATACCTGCTGTAGAGGGACTTGATACCCTATGGAACAACTTCAGCTCTTCTTAGAAATTCAGCATGTCCTTTTCCAAGTGTCCTGACTTGTTTCGTATAATTATAAGCTCTTAAAATTTGCTTCCACTTCTATATATTTAGATATAAATATCTTTCTTTTTTGTTTTGCTAGATACAGTGTAGATAGAACTTCTTTTACACAGGTTGAATAACATTTTAACCAGAAAATGGACACAGTACGTCAAGAGGATCTGATTTTAGTCCATTTGTTAAGTTAACAAATAAAATAAAATACATTATAAGCAATTTTTCATCATACTCCTGTGTATGTTAAGAAGTTGTCAAGTAAGTTTGTACTAATATACTGAACAAACTGATTACTGGGAAACTCTGAAAGGTTACATGTACCACATATTCTACTTATAAGACAGATCACATATAAGACGGGACCCCAAGCTTCACTAAAATAAACAGTATTTTGATAATGCTGAATGAGTGAGTTGGGTTTTACGGCGGATCGATTCAAAATGGTCATATATCGCCGATCGATAATGCTGAAGCTCTTGTATTTTTATAACAAAGATTGAAACCAGCTTCTGCATCTGTTGCTTATAACATTGAAGAAATTGAATTATTTTCTAATGTTAGATTCAGTTTTAATGAAAATTAATTTGACGAGAATAATAAGAGAACATAATCTTAGGACAATAAATAGATAAAGTTCAACTCAAAACTGGAAAGAGGTAGAAAGGTTAATAAGAAATAATATGTACATGAAGGACCATACCAGAGTGAAATATTCAAATAGAAAGTTGTAAATTACGAAGTTTCTAGAGAAAATATTTAATATTAAATTAGCTTTGCTTTCCTCTGTCTTCCATTTATTGCCCTTCATTGTTCATGTTTTAGTTCCTTACTGTCTTTGCTAACCTGAATGGCAGGTTCAGCGCTAACAGTTAGTTTAGTAGATGGTCCAGCATCCCTTGTATACTGTCACTATTTCAACTTAAGCATCTCCAGAAAAATGTTAAATGACTTTTCCCATGAATTACTAGTCATGGTCTGGAGAGCCGCTCAGACTTTGGGGGTAATTATTGTTGTCTTATTTTGTATACCTTTACACTTTAGGTAGTAGACCTTTCATGTCAATCAGCAATTTTCTAGTGATTACGTACTCTTGTATGCTATTTTGACATCTTTTGGTTGTGTAACTGAAAATTGCTTTTTCATAGCAAGCAGACAATGCCGAAATCACATATGGGGATTATAAAGTAGAATGCTACGATCCATCAATATGTACATACTAAAATAATTTTGGAACATTTTAGTTTTCAGTCCATTCAACTTATATTAGATCTGGACTTTTAATATTTAGATATTTACAATGTGATATTTCTCTGTTATGAAAATCACACTGGTATGTAATAATGATATGCATAATAGTTGAAACATTATCTTGCAGCTTATAAATCTGAGACAGTATATTTTCAACAATAATAATATAATATCTTTTTCATCCTTGCAGGTTCTGACAGACAGTGACAAGATATAAATAGGTTAAACACGTTTCCCTCACTCAGTAAAATTTTCACAAACTAATATTTTGATTTTGTGAAATACATACTAATTTACCTTAATGTTCTTGATATAGTAATCATTGCTGAAATGAATTAGTGCCTCCTGAAAGTCGTGACTAAATGACTAAGACTGTGTTGAGTCAAAACCATTCAAATTTCAGAACCTAATTCATCCGGATTAATTTGAAATAGGAGGCTATTGCTATTGTTTTTATTTTGGGGTAACTGTTTTTTATTTATTAGCATTGGATTGATTTCAGCATGTTTTATCTTTTTATATGTGCATTGTTTTTGCAGTAAACTGTTTAATACTAAGTAATTACAAATATTACGAAATTGATGTCATTTTGCATAAGATATTAATTACTCCTTCAGCTATTACAAGTTTTCATTATGTAATTATCTTAATATATAATGATATGAATACTATAAAATATTAAAGAGACATGGACACCTTTAGATGGACAATAAAATGTCAAGATCATTAAAGCAGATAAAAGCCTATACATTGATATATGAATTATATTGAAGTCACTGATTGTTTTTATTTTACTTTTTTTGCAGTTACTAAGAAATGAAAAGTACTTCTTACTTTTTGGAATATTTGTTTTAAATCTAGAGAATTGTCCTATACAATATGAGTACATGGTACTCTGTATAATATACATGTACATCTTTAGTTTATTTCTATCTTTTCAGATGATAACAATGCTTATGAGTGATGAAAGAGCAGTGTGGATATGACAGTATTTCATGGTTACATTCCAAAGACAACAGATCTCCTAATATATGCTACGATATTGAATGAAAATTTAATGATCAAATATAAGTTGATAATACTCTTGGTAAAAATCGGGTTGAAATCAAAACTTATTAGAAAATAAATCTTTCAGATGCTTGCCCCAATTTTTATAAAAGCAACTTTGTTGAGATTTTGTTCAACTTATATTGTTTTGAATATTTCAAGAACTGTAAGCTTGTCAAATTAAGTTTTTTTGTTGTTGCTTTTTGTTTTCGAAAAAAAAATGTATAGATCATAATTATGTTTTGTTTAGTTGTTTAAAATATATGAAGAAAAATTATCAGTGTGTCAAATGCATTAATTTAAAAGTAAATTTAGCCAAGCAATATCGTTCTTATATTTTCTTTTTTTTGTGTAGAAAATACAAGACACCAGACTTGTGCTTTTTTAGGAAATAAAAGTTTCAAGCTTGATTAGCTTGATGCAAATTAATTATTTATCTCTAAGCCTAGACCAGACATTTTTCGTTTTGTTATGTTAGTGAGTGATGCTGTCTCAAATCCACATATCTAGCAATACTTTTTGAATTTCTATGTAAGGTTGTGAACCCGTTATTACATTTGACAAATTACTTATTCTCCGAGTATGCGATCTCACCATTCCCCAATTCAAAGGACAGTCATGTTCACCTGGTTCTATAGTTAGGTCTGATCGTAAAGAGTACTGCATTGACGAACGGGAATCTGTAATTACATGGAAAGAGCCAAGTTTTTGACTTATTACCAGATTTGTTAAAGTTTTTCTTTTTTCTTGTTAATGGGGTTGCAGATTAGCAAAATTATGAATTAGAATGATATGTTTTGGTATGGCTGTTTGGCAGTTGTTGTAGGAAGCATACAAGACCAAAGTTTCCAAAAATTGATGAAAATTAATTATTCTTATGTTCCATTTTTGAAAACTTTGTTGCTGAACACTTTGTTAAAAATGAAAATATCTGGTTAGACCAGCTGCATAATGCTTCGAAATTACACTTTAAATGCACAATATCATTGTGTCTCTTCTGCAAGATTGACCCTTTTACAGTACATGTATTGCCTATATGTACATGATATTTGAGGCATTATATTTATGAAAACGAATTATCCCATGTTGGGTTGAAGCATAATATTTTTAGTGCTTTACATAGTATAGCTTTTGTGCTGTTTGATATTTTTAGAATTTTACCTTACTCTTTTTAACAGTCTCATTTTATTTCTAATATCATTTACATTTTTATCTATTTACATGTTTACTCCTTAACCTCTTTTTATGGCAATACAAAAAGTACTTTGTCGTTTTTGCTGAACCTTAGAATACTCCTTTATAAGCAAGCATACATCTTACTCTACACATTGCATATAAATATGTTGTGTTGTGCATTAATTAATTAAGAAGTATATTTGTTAATAGAAAGTCAGTTGCAATATTGTGTAAAATCAGTTTTTTGTGTTTTTGGGAAAAGAGAAAAAGAAAATTTTATTGCAGATAATTCAAAAGTGTGGAAGGTGACCAAAGTATTTACAAATTCATTTGATTTGCTTGAAGCACTATTTTAGGAAAATTATCCCACTATGTTTTGTTGCATGTAAATAAATTGTATTTAATGAAACCAAATGATAATTTGCAAAACTTTCTGATTGTAATTCAAATGTATTAACAGTTTGATCCGTCCATTTCATGTTTTTGATTGTTAATAAATGTTGTTTAGACGTTAATGACCCCGTTTTTATGCATTTTATTTATGTATTGAGAGTATTATACATGAAGGTATTTGCGTTACCAGTTAAAGAGAGATTTTAGATATATTTTAATGTAATACTGTATAAGTCATTAATTTTGTGAAATGGAAGTGCTAGCGATAATTGTAAACTTGGATTTTTTAACATACTTCAGATACGCTTAGGTTTATGGAATTTTGTGTGTATCAGGCGAAACAGTATTAATTATGTATGTTGGCCATGAATTAGTATTTATTAGTATTAACTTTTCTAAACATCCAAGCAGCATAAAAGGGATTTTTTAAATTTTTGACTCGCTTATTGGTTTACTGTGCCAGGTAGGCAGTACCTGTTAAGTGAATTCACTTAATAGACCATTTAATTGTGAAATATTAAAAACATCATATATCAAGCTATAATTTTACTTGTTAAATTATAAATGGGTTACATGCAACGTTTTGACCTTCTAATTAGCGCTATGTTACTGCAGTACTTAATTTCGGGAGAATGTCAATAAATGATGTATCACCTATACTACACGTGAAGGGTCTTCTGTCGAGCCTTTGTACATTTTTTGTAACACAAAAATATTGACTTATACAATAGATCTGTAATGTATATTTATTGTTCTACTTGGTTATATTTTTAGACGGAAGTATTTTATCAAAAGGAATTCTTGCCATGAAAAGCACACAGACAATAATAGAAATCGTAAAATTTGTGAAAAGTTCTCCATTCAGAAATCTGGTTTTCAAAATGTCATATTATCTTATTAAATTAGTTGCAAAAAAAATTTATTCAAAAAAAGAAAATTATGTATTTCAATGTAACATATTGCGGGTTGATCACAGTACTTTTATTACACCTTTGCTGTATTTAATATAACTAACAAACCAAAATCCAGATAATTGTGCATGCAGAAACAATAGCTGTATGAGCATGTCAGTACAAATGTAAAAGTAATAGTCACAAGAATTTCATTTTCCGTCCACTCTCTAGTCGATCGAAATCTGTCTTTAAATATTTAAGAAACTGTGATAAAAGTTCTGATATTTGTAGATGTATTACATGTTTTCAGGGCTTAGCGAGAAACTGTTGTAACTGTATATAAATATTGAATACGATACAATAGTTTTGCGCTCAGCCGTCGGTGTATAGTTTAACTTTAAGTATAGTCGTGCAGAAACTGCTCTCTCACAGATTGGGAAATACCTAAGATTGTAAAGAAGATTGTCACCAAATATTTTTAAAATATTATTTGTTACGTATAACTTCTTGTTTTGACATTTGTCACATTATGTTATCTCAACAGCATAGTTTTGAAATATGTGATTATAACGCTGATATGCGCTTTGCAAAAACATTGCATTGCAAAAAGGTACTACTTCCGGTAGGGGTAACGAAAGTAAGTGAGCTTTATTTGATGAAACAACACAACATATTTAGCTCATACAAGCTTTTTAACATAATTGATTATGTACAACATTAGCCTTATTATTACTCGGACTTCACCGTAACAAACGTGTTTAAATTTTCTGAATTTGATTTATTCATTCTTATTAAAAGAAACAAATAGAGTCCGAGAGGTCGAATTAAATATTGCTACTATTGTCACCCTGCGGCTGTGAAATTGCGAAATTTAGACAAATCCAGATTTTGGCTATATAACTAGAAGTATTTTACTTTGTCCATGGTACAATTGAGTGAAA
Source organism: Mercenaria mercenaria (assembly GCF_021730395.1). Classification (NCBI taxonomy): domain Eukaryota; kingdom Metazoa; phylum Mollusca; class Bivalvia; order Venerida; family Veneridae; genus Mercenaria; species Mercenaria mercenaria. The sequence continues at coordinate 43,648,857 of NC_069376.1, read as the reverse complement.
TTAAGAAAAATATGTGTAATATTACATTTTATAGCCATTTTCAGATGTTACTTGGACATGGCATACATAAGTCAGGTTAACAAAATCATGGAAATTACACAAAGTGAGATAGAAAACTTTTAACTCAGCATGTCAGTAAAATATGTGAATTATAGTATCTACAGTATATGAAAGGATCTTAAATTGTTGTACGCTATTCTATCTGCACAGCCCTTTACGCCGTAGATGAGGTTACACACTTTATACGAATTTTATACGTTTTAGATTCGAGAGTGACTGAAATGTAAATAAGGATGTTTTAATTGCTTGAATATTTTGGAAGTACAAAAAAAATGAAAAAAAGTTTGAAAAAATGTTGATGACTTGTATGTGTGAATCTTGAATAACAACGTACTGTAACTATGGCACTGAAAATGGTGAGGTTAGTATTTTTCAACCATACAATCTGTGAGAGAGCAATTTCTATTTTATCGATGTTTCTAATTACATTATGCTTTTAGACTGTTCTCATATTTATCACTAGACAAAATATTATAAAACCTGAAAATCCTATACAGTCATTTATAATTCTTTAGCAGTTTTCTGACAATGCCAGAAAAGTTGAAGAACTTTCGTCCCAATCTCTTGTTATATAGAATATTAATTTTGTATATCAAAATAAGTCTTGTATTTTTATGAAAAGTTCTATTGGCAGAAATGAATTAATTGCAAATGCTATTGTCTATGATGAATAAAATGACGACCGCCAATATTCAGAAATTACATACACTCACAGACTTTAAAAAATGCCTCATCCATATGTCAGTTATTTTATTCTTGAAACTTGCATTCAAGTATTATGGTATTCAGTAGTTATTATTCCTAAACCTGGTCCAGGGTCATGGTTTCTTGAAGCATGACCGTTGAAGCATATTAATTCATATCGTAAAAGATTCACTGCGAGCAATTGCAAGAAATAAATGTTATCACATATTGAAGCCGATTACAAACTCATGAGCAAGTTTTTTCTCTCAAAATTTTCTAACTTTAATTGAATTAAAGATATATTAAGTAACACCAGTATTGATATTTATTCTTCTCAAAACTAGGCGTTTCTCAAAATCTTTTATTGAAATGCTTCAAAGCAACAGTATCAAGCACCATCCAGGTTATTTTGTCATGGGAGATACTGAAAAGGCTGCTGCTCTATGGTTACACGTTTGACACTACCACCGCGTGAAATACATCAGAGTCATATATTTTGATGTTTAGTAAAACAGTTAACTTACTATCATTGGACAGACTGGTCAATCTTTTAAATGGTGTAATGACTTAAACATATCTGACGGCGACGCGACAGCCGTTTTTCCGTATATCCGAATAAAACATCCGAATATGATCTTCATGAGAGTTAGTCGCGCTTCGTTTACAACAGACAATTTACCTGAATACACTTATTTATAATGTATGTTTTCATAACTTTATGCAGTGCGAAATTCTTCAAAGATCAAATTTTCCTAATGTTTAGTTGGAGCGTTTTTAATGTCATTGAGTGTATGCAAAAATAAGTCGTAAAATTTGTACTTTGTCCAATACTTTGTCATATATCTTTGCATAGTTGCCTGTAGGTTTGCTTTGGGTAGTAATACTCTTTTTGACACAGATTCAACCTTTACTTTGATCGGATACATACGTACATATGTAAATTAGAAAATACATATAAAGCTTTTCGGGCCATCCAGTGCCAGTCGTGCATTGAGGAAATTTGTATATGTGTTAACTTGACAATAAACACTTGTATCCCGATATCTAGCCTGGCTCCCTGGCTGCACGGTTATTTAGATATATATAAATACTGCAAATATTTTGTTAGTAAATTTTAAGCCGCTAAAATAACTCATTTCTACCTGATTGCTGAACCATCACCTATGTTTGGAGCCGGGGGGAATAAAAATGTCATTATATAGAAACAACCTGCTGGAGTTACTTCCACTGTTAATGAAGAAAACTTATATCTGAACAAACATAGGGACGATAGCCAGTCTACCAGATATATATTTGAATAAAGTTGTAATTACGTTATATGCAAGCTGCATTAATGTGGGTTCAATTGTTCGAAACCTTAACCGGCTGTCAAACTAACCGCTGGTTAAATTTTGATTCAAATTATTAGTCTTGTCAGGAAACACTGGTATGATGTTCTGATTTTACTGTAAAAACTTCCTGATGTTCATAATTCTTAAGTCATACATTTGTTTTCTAAAATGTCGAACTAACTCTTAACGTTAATTAACTTTTAGCAAAATCGCCTGTTAAAGTTTCAAACAACTGGGTCCTGTCGTCAGCGAGACTACCTCAGTCGAAAGGAAATAAAGTACTCTTTATTTATGTTCAATATTCGATTTCATTTGAAAGTACTGCACATTGTCTTTTTTTGTTAGAAAGGTTTTCATAGATATATGTTTAATGCATTCATAGGCAGTTAGATAAATAAATAGAGTATTACCAATTTCCATGTTTCTGTTTTCGTCATTCCTTTTATTTGCTGGCATGAACCGATGTTGAACATTCCGCCGCAGCACCTATGTGCTGACCCCGTGTGCCTTCTTTCATGGGGTCAAACGCTTTTGCGAGCTGTATCTTCGACCATAGCCATTGCGTAGGGAAACTGTCTTGCTCATTATGATTCTCCAGTGCAAAAACTATAATTTAGCAAACACATAAAATGTTATTATGGTTATTAAAATGTTACGAGTTTGCGTCCATATACGATTTGAGCACATTCTGTGAAAATACACGTGTTCAGTTGATGACTGCTTTGTAAATATGCATCTGCCAACAAAGACACAGTCACATTGTTATAACATTTGATTTAATCATTCAGTGGTAGCTGTATAGCAACTGTCATTTCATCTTGCACTGTGAATTTAACGTTGATTAGAAAACTGTGTGCAAGTTAGCAAACACTGGAATATTAAAGACTGCGTACATTTCCATTTAGCTGCCATTTTTGCAACGTAATTATATCATTATAGTATATTTTCATAATTATTTACATATAACATAAATTATACAACTACGCCATTGGTAACAGCGTCACTGGTATCAGAATGAGATCATAATTATATATGAAGTAGAAAGCTGCTAACTTTGACAGTTACAGAAACCGTATTGATTGAAGTCAGTCTAAGCACTGCTATATTTTCATATTCTGAAAATTAAGTACAAACATCGGAGTTTGTGCTATACCAGATCATGAACTTTGATGTAGGCAACTATTGTTGTTAGTATTAATTTCGTTTCTGTTTTTTTATGAGTGATGTTAATTTATCCATAAAATGCCCCTATTTCCTTATTTCAAGCTGATGTTTGTTGAAGGAATTAAAGTAGCCCCAGGTTATCAAATCACACCTTTATCATTTCATTGCTCCCTGAACAGCTTCAAAAAGGCAAAGAGATGGTATAAAGTGCGCCCGTTAATTCTTTCGTCTACATTCAGCTGACTGCGAAGAATATGCAGAACTACCAGCGTTCATGGCAAAGCTTTTACTATTTTTCACTCATTTTTCAAACCTAAAACATTTGATACTGATCATCATCCGCATTATATGATATAAGGTTAATAACTCTTGCACATGTTTTTATTATTCATGTCCCTCTCAATTTTAATCGCACTGTTATAATTAAATGGATACATTTCAAGTGTGATTTAAAAATGTATTTCAAAATGACGCCACGAACATCTCTTTATTTTTTATGCCCCCGAAGGGAGACATATTAGTTGGCAACTGTCCGTCCGTTCGTTAGTTCGTTCGTTCTTTCGTCACAACATTAACTTTTTGCATGAAGGTACTTTACTCGCGAACCACTGCACCCAGGACCTTCAATCTTCACGTGCTGATAGTACTTACTGAGCACACCACCCCTACTGATTTTGGGGTTACCAGGTCAAAGGTCAAGGTCACAGGGGCCAACGTTAACTTTTTTCATGAAGGCACTTTACTCGCGAACCACTGCACCCAGGACCTTCAAACTTCACAAGCTGATAGTACTTATTAAGTACACAACCCCTACTGACTTTGGTGTCACCAGGTCAAAGGTCAAGGTCACAGGGGCCAACGTTAACTTTTTGCATGAAGGCACTTTACTCGCAAACCACTTCACCTAGGACCTTCAAACTTCACATGCTGATAGTACTTATTGAGTACACCACCCCTACTGACTTTGGGGGTCACCAGGTCAAAGGTCAAGGTCACAGGGGCCAATGTTGACATTTTGCATGAAGGCACTTTACTCGCGAACCACTGCACCCAGGACCTTCAAACTTCACATGCTGATAGTACTTATTGAGTACACCACCCCTACTGACTTTGGGGTCACCAGTCAAAGGTCAAGGTCACTGGGGCCAATGTTAACTTTTTGCATGAAGGCACTTTACTAGCGAACCACTGCACCCGGGACTTTCAAACTTCATATGCTTATAGTACTTATTGAGTACACCACCCCTACTGACTTTGGGGGTCACCAGGTCAAAGGTCAAGGTCACAGGGGCCAACGTTAACTTTTTGCATGAAGGCACTACTCGCGAACCACTTCACCCAGGACCTTCAAACTTCACATGCTGCTAGTTCGTAATGAGTACACCACCCCTACTGACTTTGGGGTCACCAGGTCAAGGTCACTGGGGCCAACGTTAAGTTTTTGCATGAAGGCACTTTACTCGCGAACCACTGCATCCAGGACCTCCAAACTTCACATGCTGATAGTACTTACTGAGTACACCACCCCTACTGACTTTTGGGGTCACCAGGTCAAAGGTCACGGTCACAGGGGCCAACGTTAACTTTTTGCATGAAGGCAGTTTATTCGCGAACCACTTCACCCAGGACCTTCAACCTTCACATGCTGATAGTACTTATTGAGTACACCACCCCTACTGACTTTGGGGTCAAAGGTCACCAGGTCAAAGGTCAAGGTGCTGCGGGGGCATTTGTCTCTGTGGCCATGCTTTGCATGTTTCACCGTAGGAGTTACTTATTAGTTTCGTGGACACCTAGTAGTGTTAAAGGATCTATTTTGGAGCTTTTTCTGTAAGACTTCTTTTTCTAAAACATATTACACAAAATGTATATCTACCAACAGAGTGGTATACAAAATAAAAGTATAGAGTATATGACAGTTAAACACTACAACATGTGTTTAGAAAGTACAGATATTCGACATGATATCAGATATTATGTAGCATGGCTAATTTGTAACTACGAATAGTTTTGTAAAATCCGGTACATGTTTACATGGTTGTGTAAGAACAAAATGACATCTGCTGAAGTACTTATGACAAAACGTCGACAAACTGAAGATATAAGATAATGGAACACATGGATGTTCGCATAACTTGTATTATTCTATACCTATTTTATCTATCCAATCGCGGACGTTCATTTGCAACACGTGACCGTACAATATATTACGGTATTTGGATGCGCGTGCGTACAAAAATTCTGTATTTTCTGTATTTGGACGCACGCGCGTACAAAAAAATCCTGTATTTTCTGTATTTGGACGGTTCAACAGTCCCATGTTAAACATACGATAAAGCCCGAAACGCGTGAAAATGTTCCGAATGTAAATCGGATGAAGTAGCCGCTCTATGTGCGTGTTGAAAGCTGGATTTAATTTGAGTTTTTTAGTTTACAACACACACAAACGATTCAAGGGATAACAATGCTTTCTGATTTAGATATTAAAACATTCGTTAATAATCAAAAACTTAAAAATACAGTTAAAAGGATCATCAGATGTTGGAATATTTGAAAAGTCGCTAAAAGAAGCCGTTCCGAACGAAACCTAGAAATTGTTATCAGCCCTGACTGTCTGAATAGCTACCTCAGCAGTTTTTATTAAACGGTTAAGAAACAAAATGGAGAAGATTATGAATGTCAGCGGACGGGCGGTCAGCATCCAAAACATGTCTGCTCTATAATTCAGTTTTCGTCGGATCTTCACCAAACCTGCTGACAATGTTTGTAGGCATTACATCTCGGCCAATTTCGATAACCAGCCAAATTGTACCAGGTACTCTTTGATTATAGTCCTTGAATTACTCGAAAACGGGGAATTTAGCCTTGTACGCTCTTTTAAGTCGAACAGTTTTCATCCGATCTTCACCAAACTTGCTGACAATGTTTGTGGGCCTAATATCTCAGCCAAGTATTATTACCACCCAAATCGTCAAATGGCTGTTGTACGGAGGTTGTACCATATACTTTTTTTAATGATAATACGCAGAAAAAACAACATTCAATGAATTACGTATATTACGTATGAAGTGAAATAAATATAGAATAAGAATGTTATTTAAGGTCTAGCATTGTTCTGTATAATATATATTTGCACTCATACCAAGCTGGGAAAAACTAGAAAAGGCAGGAATACAATATTCAGTGAAACATTTTTAATTTCAATTATTATTATAGTAAGATAAAATAGATATAGAATAAAAAGGTTATTTAACATTGTACTGTACAATACGAGATATATCTGGACTCGTACCCAGCTGAGAAAACCATATTGAACTCGCCTAGCGGCTCGTCCAATATGGTTTTCTCAGCTGGGTACTCGTCCAAATATATCTCCGTATTGTACAGAACAATGTTAAATAACCTAATAGTATGATATCTGGCTATGGATAAAGCAGTAAGATGCGAAAATGTAGTAAACGGGGACGACTCCTGCAAAAAAAGCTTGTAAATTACATAGTTCGAATGTGAAGTTGCAAAAAGTAGAAAACTTCTGTGTATTTACAATAATATGCATTAGATTAAAAATGGAACACACTGTAAACACAGAATAAATGTGTAACACCTCTACAAATCTTGATTTTTTACAATATGGCATTTAATTATGGATGTAACTCAATATGCTTAACTTAATTCATAAATTTAACTTAATTCATAAATGTAGCAAACTGATATACATTTGATGAAGACCTAATACAAAAGAAATTTGAAGTAAATATGAAAAGATAAAATGTACATATACATGAAAGATGGCCATTATAATATATCTTTAAGCTTCAAGCCGTAAATGATCAAAGTGAAAAAAACAATGATGCAGATGGCAAGGGCAATGGAACTAGCCAGTCATATATTTTATCATGTTGCCATACATAACTCTCGTACTATCAGTGCTTTAGGCAAATCATATAGTATTATATTGTCAGCATTGCCGCTACTACTTTTTTGATGTTCATCGATATCAGAAATTAATTTTAAATGTGTTCAGTACATTAATGGTAAAGTCGCTCCATTACGGCATATGATTTTCTGTTGCTATTTCATTCTTCAAAAGGCAAAGGAATGTATCTATAGAACGTTTTAACGGGCATATGATTTTTTTTTTGTTAAAAAGATTTTTTTCAGTATCTCACCAACTTGCATAAATGTTCTTTAGTTATCATCCGTTTGGAACAATTTGTAAATCTTCAAACGTTTAGGCCATATAGTGTCTTATCAAAACGTAACTTTTTAGGGTTATCTTATTACAAAGTTCCTAAATTTCTAAGTCAGTGAATATTAAAAGTTTTATAAAAGACGTTAGGACCAAATGTTTTTGAGACATACTGCACGTTTGTTGTTAATTACTTTTACAGCTGGATGCTTCGCTTTTCTTTTGTTTGTGTTTGACAAGACAGGTAGAACATTCTATGATAGGCAGTTTGTAAAACAAACTGGCTCCGAGCTGCTTTGATATTTGACCTTTGACCCGTTTAGTCGGGCCCTTAATGGCGTTTCTTGTACTGCTCTGCTTACTGCAAATGCACCGAGTACATGCATATTTGGTATTAAAGTTTTTGAATATTTTCACTCCAGCATATTTGTGTTTTACATATAGTGCCTTTAGTTACAAATAGTATAGTTAAAATACGTTTGTTAGGGAGATACTTTACTTGTCATACACTGTCTTGTAACAATGGAACGTGATGGGGATAAAGAGAGATAAATAGTTTGCAAACAAATAATCAGTTTGATCTCCCCATTGGTGTATTCCCACTGTCCGTTCCAAGGCAGTGCCCAACTATGTGCCCTCGTTTGTTTGTTTTGTCCATGGTGTCTTTAAATCCGCTGCCATTGGGTTCAATTTTGAGAGGAGGCTGTGTTCTGGGAACGTACATATAACTATGTAATCATCTTTTTTTAACAAGTTTTGCCTAGCGTAATCATGTCTTTAATTCTTAGTTTTCTTTTAATTTCTTTCTGCCAACCTCTGAACGTTATGCCTATACATAGAGGAGGAAGGAAGTAGAAAATTCGTTTGACTATTCAATCCGAGGCAGTAAAGAAAAAAAGTGAGTGCAAAATTTAAAGCTTTACAATATGCACATGTCCTTCCATATTTGTATGAGATTGCATATCACACTGACAATTTGGTATCTTGGATACGGATTGTTTATACACGTAAAAACATTGATAATGTTTCAAATGTTCGTCGATTTAATTCCGCTGGAAACCAAACTATTGGCGAACGAGAATGAATCTTGTCAGTTTTGTAATAGACTTCACATATTGAATCGTCTATCCAATCGTCCACAATACAGTCTACATGTGCCGATGCCAGACTGCTCATATTTGTAAGTTCCAAGACAACCACATTGTTTGTACGACTACATATACCTGCGATAGATAAATGTTTATTAACAACCCACATTATGATGATGTAAAATAAAAACACAAACAAACAGGTTTTAAAATTTAAATAATATTTTCAAACGTCATAAAATACTTAATCCAGCGTTTAATGTTTAAAGTAGCAAAGAAGGTTTAATAAAATATTTTAATACGACTGAGTAATAACGTCTTCAGGCTAGAGGGCGTGGACGGTAACATGCATTTCCACTACCGTCCATGAACAGGTTCAATCAAACCGAGCCTGCAACATTTTCGTTTTTGTCGTGTTGAGCAACCTGTGAAGTTTCCACTTTTTCTATTCAATTATTGGAACTAAGAAACACGTAACAGAATAACTATGTACACATATCGCCAAAATGCATATCAACGCCAATATATAAATAAGTAACTAATATTTGCCATTCATTTTAACAGCCCTTTAAAACGAAAGACCTGGTGTATAATATACACTTACTGAATGGCTTGCCATTCAATAATCACAACTATTGCCCGAAGACCAAAGGAATTAATTTCCAAGTTCTGATTTTAGCCCAACAAACCTGTGTTGAACTATAGACCGGTCCATAGGATAAACTATGGACCTGTGATTGATATAAGGGGTCATGAAATAACAAATTTTAAGCACAATTAATTCAAGCTTGAAATAAAACATGACATTTTATTTTCCCGGAACGCTTTTTGATGGCGATATATGTCTCTTATTTAGCGCTTTTAAAATGCAGTGTACATCCCATTTAGATATGATTCTTAATTCATGTTCTAAATTTCAAAATTTTTGAAGATCAACTTACCTAGAGTTTGATATGAAATCGTTTTAGCAGGTAAAATCTTCTAAAAATTTGGTTTAAATTTAATAGAAAGAGAAGTGCAATGGAAAACATGGATACTTGTTTACAATTAAGAAGAGCTGTCCGTAAGAGAGCGCAATGCACTTGGGTATAATGGGTCCAGCCCCTGCACATACTTTGTATGTATGCTGGACACTGTTTATGTGAAGCTACAGTAAGATTATAAACAATAGTAACAAAGACTGGATACCCATGATTTTTATGTTTTCGTTTCGTTCTAAGCCACTTATATATGTAGTAAAAAAGGAAAAGGTGTCCGTAGGAAAAAAGTGATATTAAAAGACGTGGTTTTCATTACATTTTAGTATAAATCATTAGGATTGTTCTAGGAAATAAAAAAAAAGTATTTAATCTTTATCTAATATCTTTAAAATTATTTTTAATTTATTTTTATTTATCCTGTCTATACCTTAAAGGTGAACATGGTGACATACTCTAATGATTGCTGAAATTTATGGAGTAAATATTGAAGTAGAAATGTGTATTTTGTTTTTTTATTCTGTCCTTGGAAATAAATTCTAGGAAATGTCCTTTATAGATCAAAGTACTATATATCCCTTTCCATTCTTCCAGTCCTAGGTTCTTTTCCAATATCTGAAATGAATATCCTAAAATGACATTTTACTGCTTACGTTTTATGTTCTTTTTCAGGTCCAAATGTGCATTCTTTTCACATACTACGATAGTGTAACGTCCCTTAACTACTTCCTTTGGTTGAATACATTTTCATTTTATCTTACTTCGTTTGAGCTCATCTTGCAGACTGCCAAGGAATGCACGTGTTACTTCCGTTTCCTCAGGAACCAGAACATCTACGTAACCTAAATAATGAAAATAAATAATAACTTATTATAAAGATATACTTTTCACTACTCACATTGCTTGTTTATAAATTGTGTCTATCTCATCTAACTTCCATCACAAGCGTACTATACCTTTACTTTTACTTGGATCTTATCATTTTTCGCACACATATGAATCAGTTATTCGTCGCGCTTGGAGGTTCTTAATCAGTTACAGTTATTGTAGACTGAACTTCACATACCGCTTTAATAATTGTAACAATGCATTATCAAATACGATATCAGAATTTATTTCAGAAATGATTTATAGCAAAGAGTGTTTTCACAGTATTTATGTACGATGGGCTGTTACGTCTGACATAATAATTTCACGAGGGTGCATCCCTTGTGAAATTATTTGTACGTCGTATTACCGCCCGAGTGTATAGTGTTAAAACACCGTTTTGCTATGAATTATTTCGATTCTAATATGCCCTTAATCTAAAACAGTATATGAAATATAGTAGCGCTCTTTCTTGTTCGCAATAAAAGCATTGACTTCACCGCACGTTAATGTGATGTCATTCTAGCGTAAGCGTGCTTTAACAGAGAAAAGCATATATGAATTTGTAGTGAAAAGATTAAAGAAATAAATAAAATAAATTATACCTGTTAACATTCCAAATGCCTGTGTGTCGTGCAAAATACTCAATATTTTAGTACTTGGCTCGAACTCAATTTGCTCAAACGACTTCTTGCTAGTTTGTTTTATGCAGTCTTGTCCCTGCTGTGCCTGTAAATTTCCAAACTTTATGTCTACGAACAGCTGGGCTTCAGTGATGATTTGATTTCCTTTTAGCTTATCCAGACGGGTCTCTACAGCTTTGAGCATGTTTTCAACTTTTTTACTTTGGTGATTTATTTCTCCTGATATTTCTTCATGTTTGGTTTCTAGTTCTGTGATTGACATCCTTTCCAGCTGTTCAACTCTTGCAATAATTCGTTTCTTGATATGGCGTATCTCAGTAATTGAATTATCCCGTTGCTTGTTTAAGGTCTGTCGGTCTTTCTGTAATTTGTACATCTGTCTTTGGAGATCACTTCTAACTTTCTCTAATGTCGCTGTAGTTTCACCTTTTTCAGATCCTTTCAACAATCCCTTTGCTATTTTTGGTATATAGTCGACGCCGTAGCAATTTCTGAAATAAGTATTGCGCTATTATATTCAGTAGACTCTTTCCAGGTGACTTACATTTATCTATGAACGTGTTTAGATAGTAAAGGTGTACTTTGTGGTTCTTAACACGAGGAAATGTGTCTTAATTTAGCTCCTCCGCTCCGCGCCTTAGCCCTCTCAGACACACATTTCCAATGGACAAGTTTCTTATTTTCATACCATATGTTTCGATGCCAAAATTATGATGCAATTTGCACAAATAAATATATGTATTGAATACATTGTCCTGCAATTACGAGATGACTTATTACGAGGAAGATCTCGTTGATACGAGAAAATATCTCATTGATACGAGAAAATATCTCATACTGACGAGAAAAGATCTCAAAATAACGGAAGATCTTGTAATTACGAGAAAGTAATCTCTTAATAACGATATATAAATTTCGTCAGAAAATATCTTTTATTTACGAGTTAATCATCTCGATATATTGAGAAAAGATATAAACTACGAGATAATGGATCTGATAAACTGAAGTTTTAATTTGACACAAATTTACTATAGGGCAACTTAGCTTACAGCTTAACGAACGTCATGTAAATTACTTGGATGCTGTTTCTAGAAATGACTTTGATAATCAATAAGCGGACTACTTTGTTACGCAGAATGCTAACAATCCTATCATCGTTGTTAAAGTTTTAACACATTTCAAATGTGATATTTGATAAATAAAAAAGAAACTCACATCAGTCTGTTCGGGATATATCCGAATTAAATCATTAAAAACTGTGTAGAGGATATTTCATTACTACATTGTAAGGTAAAAATATTTTACACCGAGAAAACACTATTGGTGCAATATTATAAGTATACAGGTCATCAGGAGTGCTGCAACAATCTTTACAATGTAATGATTATTGTTTAAAACAAAACACCTGGTGTTCGATATAAAATTCAGTTGAAATAGAGAATTTTGCGTAGGATATTTGCTTTTAGAGTGAGAAACAAATGTATTATTTTCACTAATAAAATACAAATTCTAGTATTCAAAATTATTCATATATAAATAAAAGGCAAACACATTTTAAAAAGGTTAATACATTTTTCACTCATAACTTAAAGCGAACCACCGTGAAACTTAATTGTATTAAGCTTGAACAATAACATAAATAAATTCAAACAGTCAAATCTTTTGACTATATTTCTTTAAAACTTACCTGTGTTGAACAGCTATGCAGACTGTACAACAGACAATATTATGTTGTCCGCAATACATTTTTATCACTTCCCCATGGTGTTGCTGGCAAACATCCTTCGGCATCTCACTTGAATCATAAACTGGTGTTTCTTTCCGACCAGCTCTGAATTTCTCCGACTTTCTATCAACAACATGGTGGTTTACCGTGAATTTGTTGTGGCCTGCCACACATCTTACACAATAGAACACTTGACACTCGATACACTTGTATAAAGCCTCTGTGTTTTTACTGTCTGCTGCACACGTAACACATGTATACTCGTAAAATGCGTCCGATGCATCGATTTGTGATCTACCTAAACTTCTTGCAGCTGCCATTTAAATAATGTAATCAAATACGATGTAATTATCCTTATCTGAACAGGAATTTACATTGAAACAGTCCTTTATTAAAGATATGTACTGACTGATATTCCTACATCGATGTATTTACACCTGAAAAATTGATCGATAATGGTAGCTTAAAGCGGGTAAATGAAAATAAACTACAATTTTTAAAGTGTCACGCTTTAACGACGATACTTTACAAGACCTATTCAAAATATATTTGTGTATATATCAAGTCAATAAAAATGTCTTACCCTAAATCCTCTGTCACAACAAGGGAAACAATTACTATATAGTGTAAAATTATTGAGGGAACACCGTTTCTCAATACTAGTCCTATTTAATCTTTCTAATGCTATTTGCTGGACACGGTGATACAGTCATGCACCTAACAGTCCTGAAATTGTTTTGTTTCATTTTCTCATAGTTTTAGATACTTTACCAATTTTTTTACGCATATATTTGGATAGCAGAGGTTGCACTCCTTCCAGCAAAAATTTTCTCACCATACTTTACCTTGTGAAATTCTGTGGACTTTAACTTTAAAATAGTCGTCTATTTATGGCAATGTTCACTAAGGACAATTCTTTACATATTTTCATTCTATTGAAATTACTAGCCACTGTACTACATATGCATGTTTTTTTTTTTCATGCCCAGTGGTAAAAAGTGCATGGTTTGCAGGAGGTAACTTGTATCTAGTATTTTACCCATTTTTTCAGTTCAAATAACTCTTTTTCAGAAAATGATACTTTAGTATATTTTTCAGACTGTTCATTTTGTTGCAGTTAACTACATGCACAACTAAGATATTTGTTTGTTTTTGTTGGGTTTAAAGTCACACCGAATTACAGGTCATATGACAACTTTTCAGCTTGTTGTGTTGGAGGAAGATCCTACATGACCCACTAGGCATTATTTCATCACGCGCGGGCGCTTGAATAGAACCACCGACTTTCCGTAAGCCAGCTGGGTGAGTTACTAAAATGAAAATTTATACGCCCCGAGTGAGGTTCAAACCCACATCCGTGAGGAGTAAGTTATTTGAAGTCAGCGACCTTAACTACTCGGCGTTTGTGATAAATAATACAAGATATAATTTTTTTCAAATTTAAATTATACAGAAACGTATAACACAACGATTAAACCTACCCTAAAAGGAACTGTTGGTAAAAGAATATGTAAATTATACGAAACAGCATTTAAAACGCTTTACCTACAATGAGAAGAGGAAAAGCAATCATTTGATTATTTCATGACGATATCCGATCTCTTCAAGGCAGATCACTACCAAATCAAATGTAAGCCTCCGTTGGTCTAGTCACAAGTAGTCCAAATATAAATAGTGCTAATCTTTCTCCCTTTCCTCGTGCCCTTTCTCAATAGCATCGTCTTCTCTTTTACTCTACCGCGTTTCAGTATGTATCACTTAGCATTCTGTCGAAATCGGCATGTTCCTATCGCACGCTAGGTAGAAATGGCAGCGTAAGAATTTAATGTTTTGAAATTAAAAGAGAAATTGAAAGAAGCGAAAAGGAGTTATTTCAGCGGGTTGTATTTAACGAACTGTAGTTTTCTTATATAAAACTTAACACTTCCTTTTCTTTTTGTTTTTCTAAAGTAACGATATAGCTCTTTGTGGGAATATAAGTCTTTGAAAATCTGATATGCTAAAAAATGTCGAAAACCCGTTATGAAGTGAGTGGTTTTTTATGAAATAAAGAACAGTCGGATTTAGTGGTGTTTAGCCTTCAATGTAAACCGAGAGTTAGATAAGTTGATAAGTAATATAAGCCGTCTGGTCATGCTTATCAATTCAGCCGGCCGCATTTGGTTTGCAAAAATAATATGACTTCTTATTAAAAAAGAGTATCAAAAGTGATCCTCATGTTGGCATATTTCTACCAACTATACTTTCACTTGTATATGAAGATAGTTTCTCTTAAAATGTCAAATATCCAGTTATTATCTGGCAAGTGGAAAAGTTAAGTTTCATGTTACTCAAATAAATATCTTAACAGGACAAAACTGCACGTGCTCACTGCGGCCGCCGCCTAAATAAATAGATAATTATTATGAATGTTTTTCTAAAAGCCAGTTGATTTGAAAACGGTATATAGGGATGAACTAGTGAGAGCATTCAATTATTTATTATCAATACCAGTAAGTAAGGTTACAATTAATTCTCTTTAAATACATGTCATATGCTTGATATATATTTATTTAAATAAATATTGAGACAACTCAAAGTGTATCCAGAAAGGCAGTGGTCATAGACCGCCGGCAGATGGGGTTTAGGAAATTTTGTATTTTCATGAAAACCTACTTAAAATGTTTTCTTCCTTTGGGATGATGCACAGTACTGCATTACCCAAAGCAAATGCCTTCTGTTTCAGAACATAATACTAGGGGAGGTGTTATTGGTGGCCGGCAAACAACCGGTGTCATAGTATGGGACTGTAGACGGATGCTTAGACTAGTTTTATAGTTAAAATGATGTTATGCTTATAAAAAAAAACTCAGTATATAGCCAGCTATTATATAAATTATGTGAAAGAAATAATGGCATCCAAACGAGCGTATTTGGCGACAGTGACAAACGTGCAGTTGTGCGAGATGTACACTTCTCTGGAACCACCTAGACTGATATCAGCGGTAGTCAACTCTCTAACAATGTTGTGAGAGGTAGTGGTTATTACATCTGGAATGTGTCCGCTTTTGCTTTAAGTTAACAAGGTTTTTTCCAGATGTTTGAAATAGTTGAACATTCATCGTGTTCGCCAAAGCAGCGGTATTGAATGTCCAGCAACAGGAAAACCTGATGCGTTGTTCTTTCAGCCAGAAATATTTGTCGGTAGAGATCCCGCTGACAAGTTAGAGTAGATGCTGTCCGCGACCACGTGTTCGAAGTATCCGAAAGATTCTTGATACTGGAAAATGCATTTGTGAGCCAGATGAATGTGCGCTGTACAAATAAAAGACAGTAAACGTTTTTTATCATACTGTTTGATTATCATTGAACAGCTGGTATTAAGTAATTCCTTCAACGCATTACAAATTTTATCATTAGCAGAACATTGAATGGATTTCCTTACAAGCACTAAGAAATGAATGCTCAAACTAATGAATGTCGAGTAGTAACGGTTTACTTAACAGAGTTCATGTATCCCAGCAACACAAAATTTGAAATAGTACCTGGTATACGAAACGCGTACTTCAAATACTTTTCTGTTAAAACATTATGCGATGATCCAGGTTAAATGGGTTGTTTGTTATTGAAATCAACAATACTGACATTCTGTAAAATCTGACAGTAAAAAGATAATTATGATAGTGTTGGTCTTGGAGAGTTTTACTTGACTGAATCTTCTGTTTGTTTGTTTGTTTGTTTGTTTGTTTTGGGTTTAACGCTGTTTTTCAACAGTATTTCAGTCATGTAACGGCGGGCAGTTAACCTAACCAGTGATCCTGGATTCTGTACCAGTACAAACCTGTTCTCCGCAAGTAACTGCCAACTTCCCCACATGAATCAAAGGTGGAGGACTAATGATTTCAGACACAATGTCGTTTATCAAATAATACGTCACAAAGAACATACGCCCCGCCTGAGGATCTAACTCACGACCCTTCGATCCTTAGACCAACGCTCTACCTACTGAGCTAAGCGGGCGGGCGACTGAATCTTCTGTCATAACTAAATAATTGTCACTGTTTAGGAGTTGATTAGTAAAAGTGGGAGAACTTATATTTAGGCAGTCGTTAGTTCGCTCGGTAGAGCACTCGCCCTTTGTGCGAGGGGTCCCAGATTCTAGCTCCAGACTGACTGCACCCATTGTCAATTTGAGTACAACGTCATGGGGCGGTGGCGGTAACTGTATATATTCACCTTGCTCTCTGAAAACGAATTTCTCATCTTGCTCTTTGAAGACGAATTTCAAAATAGCGGATGAGAATGACACGGTATAGGATTTGAATACTACAAAGGGTAGAATTTGTGAAGGCATCCAGTAAATTCGGTCGATAGAACACACGCCCTTCAAGCAATGGTCCCGAGTTCGAGCCGAGAACTGACTGCAAGTTGTGCTCACTCTGTGGCATAATCATTTAACAAAAATACCATCAGTACCTCTTTATGCAAGGAGTAAATTGGACTATTTTAATATTTATTAAAATATTTAATTGACGACGACAGCATTTCCAGTTTATTTGATTCGTAAGTTCTTTACCTGTCCTGTATTTATCTGTCGGCCATATTTATTGGTTTAATTTAAAACGTGAATTCCAATTGGTCGGAATAGTTTATTTAACGACGCGCAAGGGTTTTCGCGCCACTTCTTGAAAATTCTTGAGATCGTGTCACAATCTCGTACAAAATTATTCCCACCCGCCCTTCAATTAAGCCCACACTTAAAGTTTGAAAAGAGGATGTTACCTTTGTATTTAGTAAGTTATGAGCTACTGCATTTATTATTGACAAGCATGCTGCATTGTGTTAAGTTATTACTTATTTGTTTTATTTGAATTACATGTTAAATGACAAAGTTTATGTCTTATTATCATGCAATATTTCATCTTTATTCATCATTATTTTCTTTAAGTTTTTCCCATTTACACATTGTTCCATTTATTCTCATTGTTCCATATATTCTTCTGACACTACTTTGTCATTTACATTGTAATACACTTACATTGCTTTTTTTTACTATTGATAAGAATTTGTTATGTAGTATATTGTAACCTTAAAGGTTTTGAATTGGAAATGTGTATGGATTACATTTATGATATACATGATTCATTCACATGATGGACATTGGTGAAATTGCGCGTTACTCAAAGTTGAGGTGTTATAACCGTGTTTAAGTGTACATATATTAAGTGATGGATAGTTCTTTAACAGTGATGTAACGGATCATGTTACATACATAAATAATGACAGTGATTAGAAGTGTAATGATTGTGGAAATAGTGCTTGATACCACGAACTGAATAAAAGTGATGTGTGAATCATAGACACTAATATATGTGAATTATAATGAGATCAGAGACATGGCGGGTTGTGATGATTATTTGTAAGTGTGTTTGTTTTATTACTAAGGTTCAAATTATTTGATTGACTTTTGAACTTGAGTTTACTAATGTGACACGTCATTCATTCATTAAATTTAATAATATAATTGGCGTCTTTCTTATTCTCTTTATGCAAGGAGTAAAATGACGGGCACCTGGAAAGAGCCGCCTACCTTCCGTAAATCAGCAACATGACTTCATTGAACCCACAACGGCAAGTAATTTGAAGTCTATGACCTTAGCTACGTGGTCGCGGAGTCCCCTTCAATAACAAGAGGTATCTTTAATACATGTATATAAACTCACCCAGCTTGCTACGCGCTAATCTTCATATTTTTAACTTCATTTTAGACGTTTTATGTGCAAAGTCTAGCATGTGTTAAAATGCTAGTAAACAGAAGCGGTCAAAATAGCTGCATAAGACAAGTAACCACCTAACACATATGTAGGATTTTTCTAGCCTCTTATATATATTGTGATATGATTCTGCATATATCTTATAACTACAAGTACAGAAGGAATTTGGGAATTTTATTGAACTCCGAGGCTTATGTTAATGAAATTCTACGCGCATCCGTACAAGTATGAATTTAAAAAATAAATGCACGCTGTTTCCTAAATGCATACTTTCAAGCCTTTTGTTTTTACACTATAGGTAGATTGCTGAACGTCTGGTTAACAGAAAGAAATATTTCTGTAGAAATGTATAACATCTCCATATTGTTCAGCAAGCAGATCTTTTAGTGAAACGAAAACAACCAATTTATGAAATCTTTCGCCCGTGCATTTCTGTTATCATTTTCTAGGAAAAAAACAAGGACATTTATCAAACAGGGAATGCCATGTGCCAAAAACAAAGCCTCCGCAAAACGAAATCCACAGTATGCAGACGTGCACACTACAAACACACACACGCACACGCATACAAAGCAAACACACGAGGACAAAACGAACAAATAAAGGAACACAGTGGGGCACAGCCTTGGAACGGTCAGTGGCAAAACACCACTGGGGAGCTTAAACCGTTTTATGGTGCGCACCCAACCTCACTCTTACCCCCACCATGTTCCAAACAGTGTACATAAAAGTAATCCCCGCCAGGTGAATTTCTAACACACGTAATAGAAACAAAAAGGTATAGCATGTAAAACACAAAAATGCTCCTGTATAAATATATAAAAACAAACCTTAAAAACCAAAAACGTATGTACTCAGTGCCTTTACAGAAGACAGAGCAACAAGAGAAACACCCTTAAGGGCCGACGAAACAGGTCAGAAGACAGATATCAAAACAGTTCAGTCCTGGTTGGATTTAAAAACTGCTTATCATAGAGTTCTCCCCCACTTCCGTCGAGTTTAACATTGCTATCTTTAGAAGCATTCCACATTCTTACATAAAAACTACTTTTTTCACTGGATCCGCAAATGTATTAACGGGAGAAAATTCGTGTGCAAACAAAGCAATTAATGTGCTGTTAATACCCGATTTTTATTTTTGAAATGCTTTCCCAGAGACGTGTGTATTTCTGCGCAGACTGACATCTGGTATCTGCGTCTT
Organism: Mercenaria mercenaria; assembly: GCF_021730395.1. Taxonomy (NCBI): domain Eukaryota; kingdom Metazoa; phylum Mollusca; class Bivalvia; order Venerida; family Veneridae; genus Mercenaria; species Mercenaria mercenaria. Next base: position 43,629,173 of record NC_069376.1, on the reverse strand, counting down.
GTTTCTATCATAAAAACCTCTGCTTGTAGCATAAAAGATGCAATCTAATCCATAGAATGTTTTTCTGTATCAGTTACCAAAGCCAAATGACTGCCCCCAACAGTGTTCGTACTCGCTTCTCCCCTTGTTTACTCCGATCCCCTTTTAGAAGTCGGCGTTGATTCAGTTTTTGTATGTAGCCGTGGTAGTTTCAGAATCGCGTGTAACTTGTGCGATTGTTTGTTTTTAGAAATGATATAAATGATTTTGGTAAGTATCAGTCGGTATGTTTTAATCTAATTTCTCGAAGAACTTACATAAAAAGCTTGAAAGTTTGTCACTATGTTCGTACTCTTCCGTACTCAAAGTGTGTTCGTACTCAAAATAACACGATTGTAAAGTTATTATTCTCGGAATTGTGCTCCTGTTTACCAAATGTTAAGTTATATGAACAAGTATTCGTAATGTCACGTTTGTAATAACAAGAGATTTAAAAATCGTTTAAAAACATTCATTGTTTGTAATTTTGTTGATTTCTGAACTCTGGTTATGGATAATTAGTTTAAGAATATTTTATTGCAAATGTTACACAAGATACATTCATACACATACAGACAGACATAACAACACAAGCAATAGGATATTGACGGAAGTATTGAAATACTTATCGAGTCAACCTCCGGAAAGATAATATTTACAATACTATGGATGGCTGTTAAACTAATGTGTAACACATTCTTAGTTATTCATGAAAAGGAAAAAAAGCAAAATGAAAAACCAAAAAGAAAAAGGAAAAACAACAAAATGCTCAGAAATGGAAGGTAAAGATGAAATAAAAGTATTAGTACATCGCCTTTTTAGTATTTAGAATATTTTAGCAAAATTAGGTAACCATAATGGTTAAAGTATGAAATAGTACATAGAAGAACTATATTCTCTAGAATGAAAAGGGAAGGAAGAAAATATGTAGAGAAAATGTTCAGCTGCCCCAAACCACTCCTAGCTTTATATACTTAACAGTCTTGTTGTCTGGAGATAATGACAGTGTGAAACAGTATAGGGGTCAGATCACAAGTCAAGCGAACCTATGGCTTCCAAGGATAAATTGTTGGACAGCTGTGAAGATTTGTCTGTTGTCAGTATCAGACAGAGAAGTATCACCATAAATCATTATGGATAATTAAACATGTCATACTGGAGGAATATTGATAGTGTGTATAATAATGAAGGAGGTTTGAGTAACCACGCTAAAGCAGGACGTGTTAATTATAAAAGTTACTACATGATTTTACTACAAGATGCCTAAAAGGGACACACCTCGAGACTGAAGATAGTTAGTTTTAGTATAGATAAACGGTCCGGCGTCCAGCGTTCATCGTTCGTCTAATTGCGCCAATCATCAACATTTTACTTAAAGATTTTCTCCTCTGAAACCTCTGGTTAGAATTACACCAAACTTGGTCAGTAGCAATCCGGCATAGACCTCTATCAACTTTATTCAAATGGTTACCTTGGCCCCATTTAGGGGCCGCCGGGGCTAAAAGTGTATAAAACTTGAAACAACTTCATCTCGTGGACCGCTTTTTTTCATCAAACTAGCATCATTATAAGGTCCTCTCCAAATGTTTAAATTGGAGCACATGGCTCTTTTATTGGTCTGTACAATTATTATAAGGTCGTATACTAAGTTTTGTCCATTTGGATACTTGATGACTCCCAAGATGAATTTTCCTCAAACGTGGTCTGTTGCATGATTATATGGTCTATCCCCAATCTTATTAACATAGAGACACTTGGCCCCTTTATGGGCTACTGAAATAGAAACACCTTTAAATGACTTCTTCTCATGTATCGCTTGATTGCTCTTCATCAAACATAATAATAGTTCCATTTGGTTCTTTTTAGGAGGCAAAAGGGGCCGCTAGGGTTAAAATAAAATAATAAAAACAAACCAACATTTAAATGATCGGTTCTATCGAACCGATGACAGGATCTTCATCAAACATTGTATGTAGCATTATTGTAAGGTCTCTCCTAATTTTGTTTAAATTGGGTCCCTTTTACAGGTCACTGTCTAGAGCTAGAAATAATGAAACCTTTTAATGACTTCTTCTCATGAACTACTTGATGGATGTTCATTAAACTTGCACTGAGCACAATTATAATAGCCCTTTTAGAGGATACAAGACAAACGAGAAAAAAAACACTTCTTATTACGAAATTTGCTCTAATCGTTACATATTTTGGATCCTCGCAGGAAAATTAGAAAAAAAGAACTTTTAATAAATTCTCTTTTATTATTAAGCTGTTCGAAAGATGTTAACCACCAACTTGGTCTGATGCAAGACCAGATAGACCAGGTCCTCTTCAGTGAGCGACTTCGGCCATATTAGGACTCTTGCCTTAATTGTGCTCACTTTAATCCAATATATATATATATATATATATATATATATATATATTTACACTCAAGTGAGCTATTGAAGCTTCCTTGTTACTGTATACAAATAAAACAATAGTTACAAATGGTTCGCTCAAGCCTCTGTACTGAAGAAATACGCTGAATTATACGAATTCATTACATGTTTACATGTCATAAAATCAAGCGACAGTATGCTCGGTCGTAACTCTAGTGTAACTTTTACCTATTTGTTTTGAAAACGATTAACTTGGTCCCAGCATAGTGTTAAAGACAACTCCATGTCAAGTAAAACATTAGCAATTTACTTTATAATGTTCTCTTTAAATATCATGTTACTGATTTATGATGTTTTTATTTATATTCAACACAGTTATTAAAATGTTGTTCATCTGAAGGCTGCCGCAAGGGAGGTGACTAGTCAATAATTCAATTAGTGCTAGTGCATGAAATACATACTTTTGAAATCGTGGTAAACGTCAAATTATATTCTAGATCTTCAGAATCTGTCTTTAGCTGAAATTAGTGTCTTGAGAAAGATAGCCGTCAATGGTTTCTACACGAACACTTTTAGTTTTATCACATTGTCTGTTTTTTACTGTATCTAAGAAGAAACATTTCTATCATCAGGAAAATATTTGTAACGGTACACAAACACGACATTTTTTCCGAAGGCTTGTATTAGAAATGAGATAAAATTCATTGTTGTATTGGTTTTCAAACTAGTATTACATTTGGTGTGATTATGGAAAACTTTATTTTCATCAGAAACCATAAAGAAAGTAGAAAAGCTCGTAGACGTTATGAAAGGTTCCGTCCGAGTTTACGTTAAATAAGGAATAGATCTAGAATATTTATACAGTAAGTGCCGATAGATGGCATAGCACTGAGATTCTTTTTTACATGTAATTACTATCTCAATAAAAGTGGGAAATTTATTATGTGTTTGAACAGATTGTTCAGTGTGAGTAGTATTGAAAATGAGGCACAAGTTCGAGGACTCAAAATACTTTAGATAGAAATGTACATTATGCTTTTAGTGTGTCGAATCCGTCTTATTTCTTTCAAAGTTTCTACTGTTACCAACAATGTTGATGTAATATAAAGAAAACAGAATTTCAACGCTAAAAACGAAGACGGACTAAGAACAGAAATGGTTATTCAATTATGTCGTTAAATTTGGTTCGGATTTTATTGGGATTTTTTCTAATTAAAGGCAAATACACGGCTTTGTCAGTCTTTTCATTGGTACCAGCAATGAAATAAAAGTTAAAAATAATTTATTGAGAGACCTTAATTAATGCTATTTTCATTTAAGATATATATCTATTTCGAACTGGGTAAAGGGTAACGTAATGTTTTCTGCGCAAAATACACATACCCACATCTAAATTACAATGATGTTTAGTTAAAATAAAGCCGATTCTTTACCGGAAAATAATGTTTAAGAAAGGTTTAAACCCACTCGTATGTCAGGGGCCGACATTTTCATGTTATGTAGAATCCAATTTCTAAATGTAAATGGGTTTGAGCATAACTGACTTTATAACTGTCATCAGACCTGCCCATTATGTTTATTGATTAAACAGTGTCAAAATAAAAGGGTGAACAATTTACAAAATACCTTTTACGCTTATTCTGAAGGTCCAAAAATAAAATAAAAAAAATGCACCATATTGCTATTAAGAATCAAGATACAAAAAAGTAATATTTTGATTTTACTATCTATATCGCAGACATCCTTTGGTCCCCATTCATAACATTTAGAAAACGACGAGGTGTATTATTTCTCATAAAAACATAACATTTTTGGGCATTTTCGACGCAACTGATACTTAACTAATTTTTGGAAATTTACATAATAATAATCTTAAAAGAAATGTAATATCTCGATTCAGGCGATATGGAATATGGTACAAAACTACTATAAATATTTCTAAATGTTCCTCGGATATTGTAGAAATATAACAACATGATACTCACTATAAAGTTTATTTAAAGTGAGTTCTAAGGCAGTGTTTAATTGGCAATGTAATCAGATTGGGATGTTCCATTGCAGTTGTTATTACACATGTCGGTGTCGCAGCACTTCATCAGACATGGACCACCTTAAATATAATCATACTGGTTATCTTTAGTCACACATAAGATACTTTTCAAAACTTGATAAAACATAATACGCCTTAATGGCAATTCTGCACGTTTGAAATAGATGTTGTTCTACACTGTTCAGTACCTGTACATAATTTTGTTAAACCATAGTTATTTTCAAAGCAAAGGAAAACTAGATAATAAAACTGGTCGTCTCCTTTATCTATTTTTTTTGTAAAACCAATTTGAAAATGTTGGTCTTCAGTCAATTTATATTTTTTGTAAAACCAATTTGAAAATGTTGGTCTTCAGTCAATTTTCACAACGGGTTTCTATAGGGAATATGGCTTTTTTTAATGACATTTCCGCGTATAGTAAATGTACCACAATGTAAATTTTAATGAAACTTTTCACAGTTATAGATTTACTTTCTTTCAATAATTTTGCCAAATGGAATGTATAAGATCGTCCACTTAAATTTTCACAATTCGCGAAACCTTACATGGCCGCATATTCCGTAATATTATTTTGAATCATTTTACACCAAAACTTGTCTGTCGTCAAAATTGACAGTCGGTGTGACTAACATTTAATACACAGGATGTAATAGATCCTTAGCAATATTTGTGCTACCTGTATAAAGGCTACCTGGCATTTTGCTAGGTTTACGGATATATGACGTTATGTCGTCACTTTCAGTTAATCGAACGTACAGAACGGCCTTTGATGATAAAAATTAATTGCTATTCAGACATGAACTAATTGCAACATTTTCTTAAACAACGAAAGTGAGCTCCCCATGTAAAGCTCGTATCATATATTCTCATGTATAAAACCAACGTCGAAAGACTAGAATTTGTCAATATATGGTAATTAAAAGGTAAGCATCAACACTAAAGTAATGCTAATTTTACAGAGTATTTTACCAACGTTTTGGCGCTATGTCTATTTCAAGACAAATAAGTGAAACGGAAGTTACGTTACGTCAAAAAGACCTAACGTTATATGACGTGTTCAAATGTGTGATAAATATATATTGTTACATAGTCAACAAAATATCGAAACGAAGATACAAAAAAAGTAATATCAGATCCGAGACACAAGTGTTTCCTATTTCTTTAAGTTTAATTATTATCACTCGAATACATTTAACTAGGATAGTCGGGCCCCTTTAATCTTGCCAATGATATACAAAAGTACTGTTGTATTATATGATGCGTTTTGCTGATGAGATAAGTGTTAGTGAAATTTAAGTTTAAATATGATTAAATATAAACACATAAATTGTTCTTTTATCTCTAGAACTTCACAAATACTGAAATTAAAGACGTCTATCAGAAATATACACATGCATATCAAAGTAAGGTGCTTTCAGTTAAGAGTAGTCACATAAATTTAGATTGCTATGTACATACCCCCATAACGTAGAATGTTCTGTGTTTGTCGCTTTCCAACTATTGATTCTATTGCACGTTTGAGCTTTTGGATTTTGTCATAACAGACCTATATCCAATAATGAAAATAAAATTTCAAGTAAATTTGAACGAGAATCTGTATAAAAAGTATTATGGATTGCTGTTTTAATATGACTGCAGAATGTCAAGATAGAAATATTATATTTGATGATGCCGTTGTTCAATAATCATGATGAAATGTGAATCCATTCACCAGTTCACTTACAGACTTTGAGCTTGCATTATATAGATACTGAAGTGTATGAGAAACTGATGTTTATAAACATTGTCACAGTAAATACAGTCCATCCTCAGAGGTTCGACACAGTCCGAGAGCAAGTTTCAGAAGCGGACCTATTATGTTTAAATATAATGCTAATGATTAAGGTATCCAATCCGCAAATAGATAACATTTCAATGCTTGGTAACCCCATGTTTTCGTATCATTTGAAATAGTTGCGTGTGCTGAACAAGAATAAGTAAATAAGATCATCATGATAATATGCATGAATCACTACAGTCATGTATTTGACTGCAAAATGGTAAATCCTACACTGTATTAACAAGATTTCTGTTAAAGTTTCAATGAAAACTATAAAGTAAAAAATACAATTCAATAATATATTCTTTTCTTTTTCAATAGACAATACACATTCAAATGATACAGAAATTAAATGAGCTTACCAGGCATCAATATTTGACATATTTTAATAGCGCTGTTATTAGAACTTGCTTATTTTGTGGATCGGACACCTTAAAGGAAGGCAGAGGCCTGTAGTCTTTGTTCACCCGGGGGTTTCACCTCCTGTTCTCAGCACTAAGATAAATAGAACATACATAAAAACGCTTACCGCTTCTTTTTCGCAGTGTGTTTTGTACCGAGACTCATGTGTCGCTGGATTAAATGCTTTCTGAAGCATGCAAACCTACAAAATATAATTATATATCATATTCTGAAAGTGTAACTATACATATACAAATATACTAATCTCCAGACTTCTGACGCACCACTGATAGTCTTTTACACTGCCAGTTGTACATTTATTAAATGTATCACATATTTAGAATAAGCTATCGTTAATAGAAATTGCAGCAAAACTGACTTACGAAATGATGTAATTTTATTCATATAACAACCGTTACCCATTTTTAAAAAGTCACAAAATACGCCTGAATGTTTTGTAATAAACGTGCACGTTTCATTTATAAGGATAATGAGTGTATTTCTGACATACGGTCAAATATCAAGCCATATTCAATTTTCTTTTTATATGTCACAGGATAAAAAGGTTATTTTGCTTTTGTCAGTTTCATTTCATTTTAAATATGGTATCTCTATCATATTGTTGTAAACATACGAAACACTGTATAATCATACTATTTTCAGTGTGAAAGATATTGTACAAATATCGAGGGTCATTTTAATACATTTCTATACTTTTTCCAGACTGAATGAAAATGATAATAATGGTAAAATAAAATTTTGTGTTAAACACAAATTTCAAATCATTGATCAAATAATTAATAGTATTTACCTACACGATCTCCTGTTGAATAAAACTATCTATTTGGATGCTAAAGCATGTTTTAATTTTAGCCGTAAAAGTTATGAAAATAGAGATGATTTATATTTTAGTATTATCAATTCACCTCATATACATGGTGTATCATGTGCATCGTTAATAATATATAATATTATTTCATATATGTTGTCTTTTTCCTCTAGTACATTTAGATATAATACTAATGTACCTCGTCCTGTTGACACATTGTTATTTTGTCACAGTCATCAATATCAGCTTGCAGCGCACAGTTATTACAGATCGGGCCTCGAGGAGATGGATAACCTTCATAATATAAATAACAGAATTCATTTTTTTTTTCAACTGAAGTATATAGCTACAAGATAGAAGGAGGTATGTTTTATTACAAGATCGAAGGGAGTATTTATTCTACAAATTTTAAGTCAATCGGCCTGTATAAAACTAAGTAAGAACGTCATTTGCTTAAATGTTATGGCGTTAAATCAAATAAAAAAACGATCAATTTTACAACTGTTGGCAAGTAAAATTAAAATAAAGTTTTATTGCAGTCAGACACAAGTTTTGCTTCTTGAATTTAAAAAAGAAGCCAATATGTGATGCGTTTGTCATGTGTATTTATTCTTTCATAAAACAATTTATTCTGCCAGCACATGATTTGTCACGTACAAGAATAGTGATCTATCATCTTAAAGAGTCAGTGTATTGAAACACAGTGTTACATGACTCTTTATATGAATCGCCTGTTTGTAGTTTGTGTTGTATGTCTGTCCTTTTTCTAAAACTGGGCTAATAGGTGAAAAATTTACAAATGAAAGTGGTGTGACGTTTAATATTTCCTTTGGAACTAGGGTAAAAGTTTTGACAATTAATCGGCAAGACATCAAGCAATTGTATATGGCCAAAGGCAAATTAGTTGCCGATTTGCTTAATAAAAAACTGAAAATTGTATTGTTTTCTATCCAGAAAACAAAAGTTACCTTTATATTTACATCCAGCATTGTTACACACATTTCCAGAACAGCATTCACTACAGATCATGATATTTCCCATGTCTTCAAAGTCCGCTTGTGCGCGGGTACATTGCTACATGGAAAAAATATGACGGACAGACAAAAGCATGACATAAATATATCATAATACAAATCATACAGCAAACAGTGGTGAACATCACAATACAATGGTTACTGATACATAACATGACGACGAGCGATAGAGAATACAACTCACAACCAAAACACACAAACACGGAGAAAGTCATCTTTTTGACAATTTAAAAGAGTTGTACTTCTAAAAATAGAACTATACAAATCAACAAGAGAAACATAACTAATGCTTAAATATGTAACTTCAAATACAGAAGCAATAAACAAAACAGACTGTTTATATATGGACCTAAAACATGATCTTCGCTCTCTTGATTAACAGAATTCTCTGTGAAAATTGAGCTCAAAAGTTCCTGGTGTGAACCATAATCCTTTTTATATGTTTCTTTTGTAAATAATAAAAAATATCACTTAGTTACTTTATTATTGCCTTTTTCTTGTACTTTTGGATCATGCAGTCGATTCAAATGTTACTTCAAATGACACTCTCCTTAAGGCGGTGATAAGAAGCGCTTGGGTTGTTTCATATATTTTACCTCCCATAAACAGTCTAATTCAAACATAATCTCCTTTAACATTACCTAGTTTCATTCTAGGCATCGAAACGATCCAAGTTAATGAGTTGTTTATCAAAAGAAAGAGAAAGTGGCAATATGTCTTCTTACCCTTGTATCTCTACAACCTAAGTTATATCGTGTACCTCCGACTGCAGTTACATACATGTCCGTGAAGCACTCCTGCAGTAAAACAAATGAGTACCTGCTATTTTTGTTCAGTCAGTTTCAATTAATTGTTTTGTTATATTGTTAAATTAATTGCTTGATAAGCACTAATTTGTGCCACGTGTAAACTTGCGTTTGCTTTCCCCATTAACATGATTAAAGAAAGTACTCTGCTGCATCAAAGTTTGACGGTCTTGAAATATCTAAGTTGATGTCACTGTTGCATTTGAGCTCATAGGTCATGTAAATGCACCATAAAATTACATTTGTTAAATTTATGCTTATCTACCAGCTGAAAACGTCTTATAAAAGTTTACAAAGTTGTCAGTTTACCATTATGTTAAACTTACCTCATTTGGACCACATCTTTGTATTCTTGAGCAATCAGTTGGTGTCACCACATCGGAACAGAACAAACAAGACTTCCAAGCTAACAACGAATTATTTTTATAATTACATACGCTGTAATTACATTGAAATATGCATGCTGAGATCATTGGAACATACATAGTCTTTGCTAAAATACTCAGCCGATCTGCAGAACTGCGTGTGTTACTTTATACTGTTAAACCTTAGCCTGCTAAATTTCTAAAATGGACTGGTCGATCATTCAATTTGGGCAGTATCATTTATTATTCGAAGGGGTTTTCACTGAAAAGGGGTTTTGACTGAATAGCGAAGTCATCTTTGTGTGCACTGGTCGCAAAGGCAGATTCACTTGCCAACAGCAGGCTAAAGGTTAATATACGCGTGGTACTTTGATTTTAATTTACAAAAGCATTAGGGCGTTTGAATGTTCTCTGAATAATTGTCACTGGTACTATCTGTAAAACGCTTATTACTGTAACATTTGATAAAATCAAATATTCTGGATCAACCTCCTATGACCTGGTTAAGTTTAAACTTATTATAAACCGCAATCGTGTGATATAGCGAAATCAAATGGTTAGATCTGTATTTTTTTTCAGGATAAATAATGCCATAATTTTCGATAGTGTAAGTATCATCATGTAAGTTATTAACTGTGCTGCTTATTGAAATGTGCTAAATGCCTGTATGGTAAGTCCTTAATATCATATATAATCTAAACGAAAATGTTGCTGTTTAATCCGACCGGATACGATTCACCTGGCAACTTCAGAGAGTTACGGCACTCTTAATCACATTAAGAAAGTCTTAATTATACCATATTTTCAGTTTCATGAACGAAAAATTATATTTATGAAAGTATGAATCATATCACTTTACAGACAAATTAGGTCAAGAATAACGTCACACATCCGATATGATTTTCTACCCCGATTATCTCATCTGCGGTCCGGTTGTTGATAATCGAAGATTACAATGCGATTGAAATAAGTATAAGGATTTTGTCGGAAGTTATTTTAGCTACAAAACATAGCTCTACAGTACGCCATACAACCGAAACTAACAAAGTTGCATGCAACGTCACAAGCAGTCCTCTTTACAGCATTATCGCACATTAACATAGTTGATTTACCTTTTCGAGCAATTTAATTGCGTCGATCATCTTGATTAGACTTTTGTAACATATCTATGAAAAAAGATTTAAATGTGTTACCGTTTAGCGTCTGAATACTACAATCAGCTATCAAAAGTAGAAGCAGCATAGTTGGGGTCATCTGTAGATAAAAAATGCAAACAATTAGACAACATATCTTAACAACAGACATGCAGTGAAGTAAATATTCAAGTTCATTTACGCCTTACAAAAGAAATGAACAATGGATTCTATCCACTGTTATATAAGCGCTGCAATGCCCAAGAGGGATTTATTTCTTACATTATCGTGTGTTAATTGTCTGAAAAATTCAAAACTTGTAAACATACTATTAAATCTACTCAGGCACACGTAAGAAAACGCTCTTACCTTGGTACGATTTCGGCAATGATTAATGTTTGATATATAATTGACCTTTCTTATCTTTAGCAATTAACAAACTTATAAAGACGTCATAATACTGTTCGAGTTCACTGTGGCAACACATTCGCAATGTCACGAAAAATGTATGATAAAAATGCTGCGCAGTCATTAGCCTTTATAAGTGGAATAGATATCTTAGATTTTGGCGAAAAACTCAATCCAATACAATATGGCTGACATATTAGGTGCGTCAGTTGGAAAAATATAAACTGTAAGTGCCACTTTTTAAAAAAAATCGTCATTATTTCCCCTCAGTGCGGATTCAATGTACAATTCTCCAACTGCGGATGTACACAGGTGATTTATAAAAGATAGGTGGCCTTCCTGTACGTGAAAAATGCTCAGACGGGCATCCGTTGTATTCCTCCACCATAAAAATGCTGCACAAACATATCTATCGATACGTATCTAAATACCTACGGATGTAGTCATATGGATTAGTATCAAATTTTCAAATAAGGGCCTCTCTTAGCTCTTAACGAACGAGTGTAATGTTGTTCGTAAAGTTGTTATAAATGGATTTGATGGCAATATTGTTTGATTAAATATATGTTACCTGAAGGTGGCATAAACGTATCAATTGCTTAAGACGCCATTTTGGTCGCAATCTTTAATCCTTAATAAAAAAAAATCCCAATGATGACAGGGTGTCATCAAACGGATTCAACTTCTTCACCACCAGGTCAACTAAAAATATTTTGTTTTAGAAAAATATTTTCTATCTACCCCAAAAACAAGGTCTGGACGTCACGAGCGTTACAGGAATGTCAGTCATGGTAGATGGCTATTATTTCCAATTCCAAGCTCATTACAGCGGTTACATTCCCTTGCGTTCATTATATCAACTGCATTCACAAGATAGTACGTGACGATTAGAAAAACACATGCCACTGTAGAATGGCGGAGACGCCAAGGAAACTATGAAAAACAAAGTCCGGGAGCTTGTTTCATTTGTCAAACGTCCAATAGATATTTTTGACAAAACTCACTTCAATTTGCTATTTGAACTATCTATATCATATAGATGCGAATAATGCAATTTAAAAAAAGATAACCAAATCTGATTAAACCGCTCAGTGATTGAATGAACCGTAAGGGAAAGTAATCGCTGAGGGAAGTTTGATTTTTTTCACCAACTCCGTCAACATCATGTTCATCACTAAAATCATCCGACGTCTTATTGACAAAGTACATTTGTCATTACTTCTTGGATAAGGTGATCTAATACGAGGTTGTTTGACAAATGTACTTTTAACAACATCTCACGTGGCCTGATAGTATTATTGTATCACCATTTGCAACATTTCGTGACCTAAAAGAAATATTTCGAGCTAATAGTAACAGAGTCATCATAGAAAATGACTTCATTAAGTGTGTAAATAAAGATGCGATGTGGATATGTTAGGCCCTGTGAGCATTAGAAATGTACATCAAAAAGACTTTTAGTTCTTCAAATTAATGTTGATGTGTTGCAGAAAAATCAACCATTATAAATACATTAAAGCTAAAATTGAGGCTTGCATTATCAAATGTAAAACACTTAACATTAAAAGTCAAATTTGGTCAGTCAATAACTGAAAGGTAAAATACTTGGGTTTCTACGGAAATTATATTATGATCGTTTGGAACGCTTGATGAATGACAGAAACAGTCGACAGATTTGAATGGAAGTAAACATTTTATTGTGGCAAAATACGTGTTAAAAATCATAACCATATACAAGTAATTTGTGTTTGCCCAATGAGATACTTTCAGCTATTCAGTTCAAGGACACAGTCAGTCGTAGAGGTCAGATGCTAAATAGGCACTTTATTTATGGCTATGCAGATTGTGTATAGTATTTGAGAGCAGATGTGTACGCCGTATGTTTTGCGTAACAATCAGTTTTTGCTATGTCGAATCTTTTAACGTATTTCATTAGTCCAGATAATACCAGATTTGTAGTTAGTATTGCATTTCGTCATGAAATAAGAAGAATGAAATCTAAATCTTTATAAAAAATTGTAGCACCGCACTACTAATTATTCATTTATTTTGTTGGGTTTAACGTCGCACCGACACAATTGTAGGTCATATGGCGACTTTTCAGCTTTGACGGTGGAGGAAGACCCCAGGTGCCCCACCGTGCATTATTTCATCACGAGCGGGCACCTTCAGCCTTCCGCAATCCAGCTGTATGGCTTCCTCACATGAAAAATTCAACGCCCCGAGTGAGGCTCGAACCGACACAGATTAGTAGTAAGTTCAAATCGTCAGCGACCTTAACCACTACAAAGTTTAGGCGCTATCAAAATATCAAAGACAGAACTAGTTTGTATAAATTGTTATAAATGTCCTATATCAAATAAATCGCACTATTTGATGACACTTGATGTGTTGCAGTTTAAACGGTAATCAATAAGTTTAATATTTTTATTTCTGAAATGACTTTAAGTGTAACTGGTTGCTTAGAAACAAACATTTTCAGTATCAACCACAAAATTGATATGGAAGGCAAGTAAAATGCTACTTACACACGTGTACATGTGCATTATCCAATGTTTCTGATGTGTTTATAGACTTACAGACTTCATCGTTTCCCGAATGAAATGTTTCAGTGGAAGGTTTCTGAAAACAAGATGCGTCAATGTGTCAATGTCGTCCGATGTTTAATCAAAACAAAATATTTCACTGCCCGTTAACCGTTTATTTTCTCACAATCGCTGTATTTACTTAATAAGATCTGTTTTTGTCGGTCTTTATATCTATTACATAAAGATCAGAGGTTTTACATCACATCGGCAGATGCGAGCGAGGAAAATACACGACACTAATAACAAGAATGTTATCAATATACATACTGTTACAGCGTGTACATTATGTATCTCACAAGTAGGTCTAACCAGTCGTCTAGAACGGTCGTGCTTTGTTTAGGTGAGATTGCGTTTCCCACTACTTTTTCGCACTCCTTTAAAATAAAATCGGTCTGTATGTCCTCTAAGTTGTGGCGAAAGTTTTAATATCTTATGTACCTTTGGAGAAATCAAATTAGGAAAAAATGTGTTATATATAATCAAAATAAATAAAAAAAACAAAGCTGTGTTTGTCATTTCAGGAGTACTTTACCCGTTTTATTTCTTTGTTAGCATTATTGTATTGCCATACATTGATATACAGAAAACGTTATATTAAGATTGTATCATTTAAATTTACATTTGCTAACCTGAGACCAAGCACTCACCTTTATTGTCCTTGGGTCACACGTGTTTGTCCCTGTGTCGTTTACATAATTTACACAATTGTATGAAAATATTTCTTTTGTACAAGCTACACAATGAATGCTCAGTGATAAAATTCCGCTCATGAATAGAGGAAGTCAACTGATTTGAAACTTTCAATGATTGAAAACCAGTCTAGTTTTACAGTGAGAGTGCGGGTAGTCATTTCAAAATTTTATTTGATAAGGTGAGCTTGGTGTTTTAAATATTATTTTAAGAATGCTGACTAAAAGAGACATGTCACACTTTGGGAAAGTTTTTTTTCCAGTCCTGTTATTGATGTGTTTCTTTTTTGAGCCCGTTTGAACTGCGCAAGACGGGTGAGTAATCTAAAACCATCATAGTCTGCTTACTTTAAAAGTATTTGACGGTATTCTTAAAACAGAAAAAAAATCTTTTAAAACACAGTAATCAAGATGTGCTTAATGGTTAGAAATTAACACAGAAAAAGTATAAGTATAAAAAAGATAAATGTGCTTGAGGTAGACAGCCTTTGACACCGGTTTGTGATCTTTATACTATAGACAATTAGTCATTCTTCACAACCTAAAACGCTGTTCGGATAATGAATTGATTGTAGATGTTTTTTAAATGTTGATGATGATGGTTAAATTCACAAGTGCATCGTGTCAGGGCATACAGCGTTAAATGTTAGCAGACTCGATTTGATTGTCATAAAAATTCTCAACACCCTCTACGTATGTATACATGTCCTAACACCAGCCAGAGTAGAATGATATTATATAAAGATATCAAATGGATCCCATTATCCAAATTTAGCACTGATTTTTCTTTGTTCCATGTAAAGTCAGCATTTTTGACAGTCTGTAAGTAATTGTAATACCATTTTAAAAGCTTTATCTATTAAAGGGAATGTAAGTTTCTGCACTACATGCTAATTGAGAACGGCAAGAATTTATGCACACAAACATGGATTACCTCACAGCTGTTTAAAGGGAATTCCAATAGATTTTTATGCGCATCTTTCTGTGCAGCCGACACTTTCTATAGAAAACTGAAGTGAAGTCAACATTTGTTGAAACATGTGACAGACAGTCTTAAATATGAGGAATCTTGAATGAAATAACATTTTTGATACGTTTTATCAGTAATCAAATATTGATACTGGTTTATGCTGTATTGACAAGTATCATGCCTGACAGGTATCTTGCCATTTTTGTGGTTGTGTTTTTCACATCGCATTTTAGTACAAAGACAGTGCAGTTCATATTATGTAAGACACTTGAATTCGTACTGATAAGACAATATCACCTTTCAGATTATTTAGTATTCAGTTATAGATTTAAAACGTTTTTTTTTTAATTTTGGTAGATATACATTTAATCAATTTGGTCAGGTTCGCGCCATTTTTCGTCCGAACAGGTGTTGTATTCAAGCGGTCTCAACATAAAATTTAGTCCGGTGACCCATACATTTTTAGCCATTTTTATGCTCACAATACAATTATTCATACACAAGAAAAACAAGAAAAAATTCTATGAAACATTTTTTTTCAAAATTTAAAAGAATACTCTTCACTTTCGGTATTTTTCATTGAA
Organism: Mercenaria mercenaria; assembly: GCF_021730395.1. NCBI lineage: Eukaryota > Metazoa > Mollusca > Bivalvia > Venerida > Veneridae > Mercenaria > Mercenaria mercenaria. The sequence goes on along the minus strand of NC_069376.1, from coordinate 43,613,100 downwards.
AATAGTTCACAAAAGTGAATAGGGAACAATTTTTTTTTCATTTGTACCCATTATTGTAAGGATATATTATTACAAATATGACTATGATATCAAATAAGTATATAATAAATTCTATAAAAAGAGTAAACCTTATTGTGCTGTCTTGATGTATATTTTGTTGGTATTTATAAAAAAGCAGAAAATTATGAAAATGTTGAAAAATCGCTAGCAGTTTCACCAACAGTGGGTGTGTTCAAAACAATTTTCACAAAAACAAGCCTGGTGACCCATTGTTTATATTTGTTCATTGTTTTCACCACATATTTTCCTATCATATATGTGAATTTGAAAAAATGTCTATGAAAGGAAAAAACTATAGGAATTCTCTTTAATTACAATACATATTTTGTTAATCTTTCAATATTGGACTTTGCCTGTGCAGCATGTTATTACGAATTACCGAAAACCTCATTTTAAAGTGTTGACTGAAAGCACTCAAGACACATAATGTAGTTATGACCTTAATGATTTTGATATTATACATCCTGTTAATAATATGTTTTGTTGTTACCAATATACTTAATATTGTCACGTAAAAGACAAAAATAGTTTACTTACATCATAACATAATATTTGATGCTATGTAACATCAAACCTGCTGTCCGGCAAGTTATTCTGCCTTTGCGGCCAGTGCAGACCAAGGTCAGATCAAGATGCACATCTGTGCAGACTGATCATGGTCTGCACTCTTTGCTATTCAGTCGGTAAATTTTCAGTGAACACCCATTCGAATAATAAATAGTATAAATTAAATGATGGACCAGTCCATTTTAGAAATTTAGCAGATAATGGAAAAGAGCAAATATAATTTGACTGTATTTACTGCGAGATCATGCTCACCTGTTTTTCTTCCCTTTAGAAATTCGAAGACGAACTTTGCATAACGGGGAGTTTGTCAAAGTATAGGACTTGATTACCCAAAAAGAGAGAATATGTGTAGGTAGGGATTCGTTCAGTCAGTAGAGCACTCTTTCTGTAAGCGTGGGGTCCCAACTTAGATCTCCAGACTGACTGTAAATTCTTCTTACCTTGTGGCGTTTGGCGTCCAACGGAAAACGGTAGCAGGGGTTATTCCGAGATCATGATCACTTTTTTTAATTCCCATTAGAAATTCGTTCGGAGACGAATTTCATTGAACATGGAAGTATGTTACGATTTAGTGCGGGCTTGATTACTAGATAGCGGGGATTTGTCTCTAGCCAATTGCAAAGCACGTGTTTGAGTTCTTGGAAAGACGGATTGATATAGAATGTTTTTTTTTTTCAAATATGAAGATGTGATTAAGGTAACGAAATATTTGGTAATATGCAGTAAATACTTTGCATTGGAAAATCTGTACATGTGTCTGAACATATGCAGTAAGTATGTTCACTAAATTGCTTTTACTAATAGCCTATTTTTTAAATTCTGGCATCATTCTGCATATATCTTATTTCCGTTAGTGAACATATAAAAGTACGGAAGCTTTCATATTTCTTGCCTTTTTTTGATATTTATATCAAATTAAGGTTTTATCACACTAAATAGAGATATAGATATTTTGAACATAAAAGGCTAAACTATTTGTGAATTTAACGGAACTCCGACGCTTACATAAATAAAAAAAAATGAAATCATACACAAGAATTAAATGCTCTATTTTCTTAATTAGATATTTAATACTCTTTTGTATTTATATTAAGAGTTTTTAAGTGATATTTGTGTTCAGAGGAAGAGATTTCTCTATACAAATATACAATATCTCCAAACTGTTCAGCAAGCAAATCTTTTAAAGCTGCAGGAAGAACCATTTATTAACATAAAGCGCGAGATGACATTCCACTTATCTTACATTTAATTTACATGTCAAGACAACATTCTCCTACTAAAATTATTTCGTTGATGGATAACCCGAACAGGCATGCTCAACAAATAGCAAAATTCCACGGGTGAACATTACAAGTTTGCGATGTCGCGAAAATATGTGACATGTGCTCCGTGGATCTATGTAAAATAATCCGATATTAGAAATGGCATACTGGAACGACACGCCTCTAGATGTCATTTTCCTAAATTTAGAAATGTGCACACTTTAAACTAGAAAAGTGAACATAGGAGGATTCAGTGAATCAAGTATTTTTTTTACCAAAGAAATATTCTCAAAACAGATGTTCAATGTTAAGGTATGTGCTATTTTTGTATGTCAAAATGCTTTAGTTACATTGAGCTCTAATTCTGTTTTCAGTCAGCAACCGAAGACAAATTCTACCTATTGGTATATTATGAGGAAAACAGAACTGCAACTCAACTTTGAATTTGACAAAGCTAAAATGAAGGCGGGCTAGGTATAGATATAGGACATCAGTAATGTCGTTCACTGGTTAAGGGTTTTATTGTTATGCTCAAATTTATGGCAACCAAAGGTCTTTTTTTAAATCTGTTCTTTGGTACCAGCACTGAAATAAAAACAAAACAAGCTTATGAGAATAGATTGCATAGTAGTCAACTATTGCTGATGTTAATGATACTGTCAGTCAAGATATTTTTATTTCTTAACTATGTCGAACTGGATAAATTTTAAATAAATAGATATTCAATAGAGGGTAGTGCAATGTTTTCTGAGCAGAATGACATAATCCCACAACTAAATTACACTGTCTGTTGGAGCTGAATCTACAACACGGAATAAATCCACTCATTTGTCATGGGCAGATAGTTTTATAGTATGTACAACGTTCTCCAATTTTCAGAAATGCCCTTGAGCATACATGGCCATATATTTACCCTCAGACCTACCCATTATGATTGTTGATTGAAGAACGTCAATAGAAATAAAGAGGGTAGAATATTTTTTTTTATTTGTTTCTTTTTCATCTTAATTCAGCTGTGTAACAGCGGGCAGCTAAGCAAACCAGAGTCCCTGGATTCTGTACCAGTACAAACCTGTTTTATGCTTATTCTGCAAGTCTGAAAATTTCATATGTTTTATTTGATATTGCTTTAGAATCCGGTGGTGTATCTTTTAAGAGTTGACTTCTTAGATGATACCATATTGATTTGACCATTCATATCGCAGAAATACCCGTTTTATCATATCCCCGTCCGAAACATGTAGAAAATAAAGATATATCTTATTTCATTTCTCATACAAACATAACTTATTTGTCAATTTTCGAAGCAACTGACCCAAAATTATTTTATGAAATGCACATGCAGCAATTATTGAAGAAATATTATTTCTAGATAATGGTGATACGGAATATAATACAAAACTGCCGAAAATAATAAAATAATAATGCATAAATGTTTTCTCAGATGTTGTAGAAAACTAACAATAATTACTTACTAACATTCCTTTGTGTTCCCAGCAGTGTTTAATTAGCAATCTAATCAGACGAGGATGTTTCATTGCAGTTGTCATTACACATGTCGGTGTTGCAGCACTTCATACATGCATGGCCTTAAATGTAATTATTGCAGTACTTGGTATTACATAATTCGTCTTTATGCTAGTTATGCACGTTTGAAACAAATAAAGATAAACATTGCACAGTGTACCAAACTTTAGTCAAAGCAAAGAACATTTAGACAATAAAAAGGGTCATGCGCTAGATTTTTGGTAAAACCAGTTTGAAAATATCGGTCCTTCAATCAATTTTCACAACGGGCTTTTAAAACGTAGGCTATAATTTTGTCTTTTTTGCTCATTGCTACAAACAAATAAAATGCAGGCAACTGATAACGGACGTACGACCAGACGACGGACTTTCTGTGACTATAAGCACTTCAAGCTAGTGTGCATGTGATTGTCCATAAAATCCTACCACCTGTCTTTCTGTTTTAAGCAAGATTTTATTAAAAATATTTTTCAAAACCAACACAAATATTCCGAAATCCAAACTGCTTCAACAACGTAGGAAATCCGTAAAAAATTCAAATGAAGAATGTCTGTACCCCATAGCAAAGAACGTAGATGTATAAGAAGACAGCAACATGTTCAAGCTTTACAAGCGGCTTATTATCATATTAAAGTGAAGCAAGATCTTTGACATAGTACGGATGATGTATACTGTACTTCTTTTATGATACCGCATCTACATTAATACCAGACACTGAATCTTCGGACAATATGCCAATGCCTCTGGGACGGAAACACTTCCTTGTGCGTCTTTTTTGGGAAAAATAATTAATAGTATAGTATTTTAACTGAATTTCACTGATAAAAACAGCAATGACCAAACCATATGTTTGAACTTGAAGAATCGAGTGATTTAGGACGAAACATTACATGAAACAGTATAATATATTGAGAATATAAAGTTGTGCAGTAAATAAAGAAATTGAAAGAGCTAGTTGTTTTGATATGTATTTAATAAAATGTTTCGGGATGCTCCCTGAAATGACAGCTGGGATATTAAATAATTACCTGTTTCGGCATAATTCGCAAATGTCTAATATCATATCCAAGATACAAGCATTTCCCATTTCTTTAATGTAAATTTGTAACACTCTAACCCATATTACTAGGATAGACACACCCCTTTTAAGCTACCAGTGATATTAAGAAGTATTGTCATACGACGTAAAGCGCTTAGTTGACAAAATAAATGTTTGTGAAAATCACTTTTAAAATCAAACATGATTAAATATAAACACATGTCGTATACATCATTTATTTCTAAAACTTCACCGATAAAAGAGAAAGAGTAAAATAAAAGGTCTAACAGAAATATGCAAAAGCATATTAAAGTGATGTACTGTCAGTTAGCATAAACAGTCACATGATTTAGGTAATGAACCACTATAAGCAATCGGCAATTTCTGTGGATTACTTCTGACATAACAGGAGAATTTCTTGATAACAGTCGAAGAATGCCGAAATCCCGCAAGGAAAAAATGTGAAAAAACGGAAATTGTCGACATATTACCCAATTTGAATGTGTTCTGTAATTGTCGCTTCCCAATAATTCCAAACATAAACCTCAGGTGGTGGAGATTTCTATAGCAAACCTATATCAAATAATAAAAGTAAAACATTTAGCAAATTTGAAGAAAAAGTTTTGTTCATCAAAATATATTTATATGGCTGCAGAATATGAAGATAAAACTCAATGTGACAATATTTAGTTTTGGAGGAATGTACATTTCATCGAAGGAACATGCCTCCAGATCAACATGAAAATTAAAAGAAAATTAAGACGGATTATAATTGAAATTAGGTATTAAAATTGGTAAATCAGTATAACTTAAAAAGGTATTTGACACAAAATATAACTAATTGTATTCAACTTTATATCCAATTGCAATAGCGTGACTAACGCTTTTGAACGTGTACATTGATTAAAAGTGTCTATTGGAGATAAGAAGTTCCTAGAAATTACGGGATCAATGCTAAACTACAGAAGTTTTTTCTCTTAATTTCCAAACAGTTGACTTTAATCTTAACAGCTTTAAGAAACAAACCCTGTTAGTATTGAACCACTGGGGTGTAAGAAAAACTGATGTTACAAGTCATTGCCACATCAAATACAGGTAAATTTAATATAATTATGTACATCAGAGATTCGACACCGCCCGAGAACATGTTTCAGATAGTGTAACTATTATCTATTTTTATATTTTTAATGTTTTTTAATTTTTAATATTTCACATGTTTAAATGTCATGCAAATGTTCAAATAGAAGGTGAAAGCACAGGCCTTCAATGTGTTCTCTGGTCATCCGGCCGTCTGTATCACATGTTTGACCGTCATAGTCTCAGCAATAAAACACACAGAATACACAAAGGAAAAACGCTTACCGTTTGTTTTTCGCATTGTGTACGGAAACCACCGAACTTCCCATGAATAAGCGCTCTCCGAAAGTCAAGCATACATACCTACAAAAGTTTGTGACTGCAATCAGAAATCAACACGAAATTTTAATTGCAATTCCAATAAAATTACAGCTTTTTTAAAATGAATGAAAATATGGGAGCATGTCATTTCCATTTTACGTCTTATGAAGTACAGTTACAAATTTAAATATGTTCATGAGTAAATATATTAATCAAAACAACTAACCCATCACTTGCTATCTACTAGGCAATATCTATTTTTTTCTACTTAGAATACATTTAGACCCAGATGTTGTTAACAACATTTCAAAATTAAAAAACTACGCAATGATATATTTTAATTCATTTTACTACTACATTCTGTTATTCAAAAGCCACAAAAAATGCACAAAAAGTTGTTTTTAGAAAACGAATTATTCCAATTTATCACAATACAAGGGGTATGGATATAGATTGTTTTACAAGGAAATGGTTAAATAGTATACAAAAATCAAATTTTAAAATGTCAAAAATTAAAACTACGCCAAGATATATTTCAATTCATTTTACTAAAATATTCTGTTATTCAAAAGCCGCAAAATATGCATTAAAAAACGGATGATTACAATATATAAGAATACAGAGGTATGTATATAGATGTTTTACAAGAAAATGGTTAAATATAATACAAATATCAAATGATCCGTTTTGAAAGGGCACAACAAGGAAGTTATTTTGTTTTTGTTGTCATTTTCTTCCCTCGTGATATTTTCTCTGTAACTGTACGCGACATTTTATTGTATTGTCGTGACTTTTCAAAAATGGATCTAAGTCGTAAAAATGTTTAGGCTTATTTGATGCCACAGTTTGATATCGTATAGATTTAGATATAGGCAAGATTGGTAGGTTAGCTGTTTTGTTCAGTGCATCATTTTGACTTTGAATTTATTTACGAACAAATGTCACGATACAAGTAAGCTTATGATTTAGATCTACATTCTATAAATGAACACTGTACTTTACGATATATCGAAATATTATTTGACACATATTGTCTTTTTTTCTCTACAGCACATTTAAATGTAATACCAGTGTACCTCATGCTGTTGACACATTGTTACATTGTCACAGCCATCCACAGCAGTTTGCATTGGGCAGTTAGTGCATATCGGGCCTCGAATAGAGGGATAACCTTCATAATATAAATACATCTTACTTTTTCAACTAAAGTATGTTACTACAAGTTCGAAAGAGGTATTTATACTGCAAATTTAGAGTCATTCGTCCGGTAAAAATTTAAATAACGATAGTTTTACCTTACAGCTACTGCGTTTAATCAAATATTAAACTATTAACTCTATAACAGCACGTCAGAAAGGTAGACCGTAAGTTTTTGTTGCAGTCAGACACAACTAAGGTTCGCTTCATAAAAAGTAGTCAATATATAATGCGTTTTTCATGGGTATTTATTCTTTCATAAAACTATTTATTCCACCAGCACAATATCTGTGACGTAAAAGAATAAAGTTCTAATGTATAAGAGAGTCAGTGCACTGGAATATGACATGGCTGCTGCGTCGGTCTGTATGTACTGTATGACCGCTTTTTATATCAACATATGTTTACTGGGGTAATAAATGAAACATTTAAAAATGAAACTGTTACAGTTAAATTTTTCTTCGAATCTAGGGCCGCAATAATTTTGACATCTGATCGGAAAGCCATTTAAAAGTGTATACTATTCACCTTTAAATTTGCATCCAGCACTGTTACACACATTTCCGGAACAGCATTCACTGCAGACCATTGTTTTTCCGATGTCCTTAAAGTCAGCTTGTGAGCGTTTGCATTGCTACATTGTAAAGATATATACTAACTGGTTTACTTTGAGTAAAAACTGATTGGGCTAAACGCATAAAGGTTACTAATAGACAAAAATAATTGCGTTCTAAAAACAAAGCATAGAATGTATATCGTCGCTGTTCTTCGAAAACCGTTTAAGTTAGTTTTGGTGGGAAAACTTTTATACCAGAGCTTCGTTTATTTAACTGCGAAAATACATGGGTCGATAACTTATTGGAAAGCATCCAAAACCATACATAACTTTAGAAAAATTCCGAACTTATGCGTTAATGTAATGTTTGCCTGTTACTAAAATATTACTATAAACTGTTTACAGTCTGCTTGGGCTTTTTCTTCCTTTTGTCCAAAACAAGATTTATATAAACTGTGCAACGCCATAAAATTAAAACATGAAAATAGAACAAATATGGCAAAGAGAAATTTCTTACAAAGAAATAAAGCGGTATATTGTCTAACAGCAATATTGTCTGATTACAGACAAAATCCCAATAGAAAATGAACTGAAGTGTTTGATTCAGCTACTTAAAGTGAAAAGTGGCGACCAAGACTTGCCCAAAACAGCCGTTGTTACGATATATCTTAATCTAGATCAGAAATTTGAATTGATAACTAGGTAATGATCCAAATATTTTCAATCTTGTTTCGTTATGTAACATTTTGCTTATACATATAATTATGTTTTGCATTAAGCTTGGCTTCTTTAGTCCCCTTGCGTTTTTGTCTTGCAGGGATTGGTGATAATGTAAAGAGAGACATCGTGTAAATAACCTATGACTAATGATCATTATTTTCATAAAGCCGTCGGCTTTCACATGTATAGATAGCATGACAGTATCTGCATTAGGCTAGTGAAGCGCGCTTTAAATAAAAACTTCCGTAGTCACGCACCTTGAACAGGAAGTAAACCCCAGCTGATCTCATTCGACATTTTGCGCTGGCGAAGTGAAGTCGTGTCTACGGTTTATAGAAACTGTTTGATTGCACGAGTTGTTTTTTATTTTTTACACTTTATTTGGTAAGTGTAGGGTTCCCCTATTGCCCAGTTTTGTTAGCGCTCTCTCGAGTACGCAGTGCCGAGAATATTCTTTGCAAATATTAGTGCGAGTGAAGACGAAGTCTCCCACTCTGCGGACGTGCCTGGTTCCATACACGTGGTGTCGGACAATGATAACACAGAGTTTTCGGGTTTTGACTTTCCTACTTTAGGAGCAAATGAAGAAATACGTACCTCTGATTTGGGTCCTTCTATTGGTAATGTTAAAAAAACACTCAAAAAAAATGTTGCCAAAACACCAAAAGAAAAAACTTCAAAAAAGAAAGTAACAAAAAATGTGAAAAAGGTAAAAACTCTATTAAGTCTAAGAAGAATAAGAAAAATTCTTCTGGCATAGACTTTGATACCTTGTCGGCAGCTGACATTAGTATATTACGTGAAAAATTAGGAGTGAATCCGACCGTGAGTAAAAAGTCTAAAAACCCAGACATTTGTTTAGTAGTTGATGAATCTAGTTTTGTTCCAGACTATAATGAGTATTACTATAATGAGTAAGAGTTTGACAATGATGAAAATTCACGTCCAAACTTGAGAGTTGAGATTGATCGTAATGACATATCTGATGCTGAATTGGAGTATGATCAAAGTAAAGCTAAAAATAAAAACATGTCCAAAAGCTTATTAACTGCTACATTTGGCAGTGAATCTGAGGAAAGTCAAGAGAAAACCTCCGTTCAGGACGATTGGGTCATGCCACAATTGAAGTGTGTTCAAAAGGGAAAATCAATAAGTCCATCATTGGCTTCTTTGATTAATACAGCTTGTACAACTGCTTGTGAAACTGATAATGTAGTACAAAAACATCCAATACCAGAAAATTGTGACAAAATATCACCTCCATTAGTAAACCAGTAAAGTGTGGAGAATTTTAGACAAGAAATCTAGGAGTTATGATCATTTGTTTGTAGAAATACAAAGTTTGCTTGCAGCTGGAATTGTTCCAATCATTAAGTTAGCAGAAATTTTGAAGGATATTGTTTCTAAAAATGAAAAAGCTAAGGAATTGATCTCTGAATGCCTTACTCTTTTCGGACAAGCCCAGTATCAGTTGTCTTTGCGTCGAAGATTCTTAATTCGACCAAGTATCAAGAATAAGTACAAAAACTTATGTAATTCAAGTACCCCTATTTCTTCTAAGCTTTTTGGGGATGATATTGGTAAAGAGATAAAAAATTGTGAGACACAATCGTCCATAGCCTTGTCTAGGTATGATTACAGACCTTATAGGGCTAGAACTGGTCTTCGCAGTACTCGAAGAGGCAGATATGCATACCATCCATATAGTAATTATGGGAATTTTCGGGGATCCTATCAACAAGATTATCAGTTCTCCAGAGGCAGTGGGTATTTCAGGCCAAGTTCCAGAGGACGTAGACGTGCCTCGGCCACCATGACCTCTGTCAGTGCCCCAAACGAGTAGATATGGAGCAAGATTTACCTCAGGTAGATAAATTGAAATATTTTTCAGATGTTTGGAAAACTTTTACAAATGATGTTTGGATTTTAGAAAGCATAGCAGGGTATAAAATTGAATTTGAGCAGACACCTTTTCAGTATAGCACTCCCTCAGAAATTGGGTTTTCTTGTCAAGAGAGAGAGGTTGTTGAAAATGAAATTTTGGAATTGAGTAAAAAAGGTGCAATTATTCCATCAAGTCAGGAAGTAAATCAATTTATTTCAAACATTTTTGTTGTGCCAAAACCAAATGGGAAATTTCGACCGATTATCAATCTGAAAAATCTGAACAAGTTTGTCAAATATGAACATTTCAAACAAGAACATTTTAAAGTTGTTTTAGATTTGATTCAACAAAATGATTTTTTCACATCAGTAGATCTGTCAGATGCATATTTCTCAGTACCGATTCATGAAGACTATCAAAAGGTTTTAAAATTTGAATGGAATCATATCCTCTGGAAATTTGTTTGTTTACCATTTGGTTTAAGCTCAGCACCAAAAGTGTTTACAAAAATTCTAAACCAATTTATGCATGGTTGAGACAACAAGGTGTGAGATGTTCATATTATATTGACGATTCTCTCAATATGAACAGAGATAAGCTAGTTTGTCGTAAAAATACAGTACTTATGTGTGACACATTGTCATCTTTAGGATTCACAATAAATAAGCAAGCGCGCTACCATTGCGCCACCGAGGCTCACAAAAGTGGTAAGAATTTAAAAGAGGATGCGTAATTCGGCCTCAACCGGGATAGCTGGTTTTTAAGATGCGTTGTTTTGCCACCGCAATTAGAAGAATTGAGTGATGCTTGCAAGACTGGTGCTTGCAAGTATTTTTGACGTCGGTCGACGTAATAATGGTCGAATAGTAAAGATACTGTATTGCCCCGATATTTGGTATTCATATACAAGGACACCTCTCCTTCATTTTGTACGATTCCGATCTTTTATATTCCTTTGTTTAGCAAAGGGCTGTTTCGTACAATTAATGAAAAATTGAAGTGTCTGGAGTAAAAATGGCTTTTTTTTTCGCTGGATTAATTTCAAAAACAACATTCGGATGCTCTTGACAAGGGAAACAGAATGATATAAGTCAGTGTTGTCAACCTGAAATTTCATAAAATGTCACTCTGATGGGGGTTAAATTTCTAAAACTTGAATTCGCGATCTCAGTAGCACCATACGAGCTTCGGTGGACAATTTGGTCGACGGAAACGATTCAATTTACTTACCACTTACGCTTTCTTGTATGCTTTGAAAATTCCGAACTAGTTTATGAAATAAAAAAGGGGCTCTTTCCGTGAAATATTTCACAAAATGCGGTAGAAGCATATATTTGCATCGCGTGCATCACTGAAGTACCCTTAACGTCAACCGACATAACACAAGTTTCAACGTTACAAAATCTTAATGTAAAGGCTGTTTGTGAAAAAAATTCACGGTGAGACCCCTATTTTCTATTAAATAAATTTATTTATGTCCATATTATTCATATTCAGTTTAACGCCCTCTTTTAGGTAGCCAAAATCGGCTAGTTTTCAGGCGGCGAGGCGGCGAGGATGCCGGGTTTCAATCCAGTAACGCTGGGTTGCTTACCAGAACTCCTCTAGTTGAATGGGAAACATGTGTTTCATAATTTCCAGCTTCCCCGCCCGGGAATCGAACCCGGGCCGCTGGATTAGGAGCCAACGACCTTAACCACTCGCACTCCAACCAAATACTTAAGCAAAATCACTGTGAGTGACAAGTTGTTTGAATCATTTTCCGTAGGCCAAATCTCTCTCCAAAGTTTGTATGGTGAGGCTTTTGCTTTATTTCTAAAGGATGATCTCTATTGCTATCAAGAAAACATGAACAGAATAATTTCAGATGACTAATAAAAGTTGATAATACACTGTTCGTAAACAAAACAAAATTATCCCCCAGTCTAAATATCGGTTCTCTCTATTTCTATAGTAACATGAAAACGACTTAGGTATCTTCTATTATTGTAATACTTCTCTTAATGTTGCTTTTTCCGCGTTACCACCGGCACAAATATTTACCCTGAGTGGAAAATCGCGATGATTTTTCTCATTGAATCATTACTTAAGACTGTGATAAATCGCGATGATTTTGTAAGACCCCGCGATCAATAATAGATAAAGTGTCCACGGCGACCCGCGATGAAAAATCTCAGCGGGTCGCGTTGAATCGCGATGGATCGCGGCGAATCACCGGCAGTCACCACGAAATCCAGGTAAGGCTGGCTACGGGGCATATTTATACACTTATCGAAAGATTTTATGAATTATTTGCAGTCGGGTTTATTGCAAATGGCTAAATAACTAATGAATGTATCTTAAAGTTTATAAAATTTTACTTTTATCAAATACACTTGTAATATCTTAGATGCAATAATATTTAAAATGATGATTTTACATTGATCATGAAAACGTTGTCTATAATAAGAATTAAAATAAAGCGGCACCGTTAATTCAAATTAAGTTTATTTCCTTTTAATTAGTTTGCTACTATACTTGGTATATAAAAGTAGTATTTTATTTATTTTCATATAAGTATATAGAACGGAATACGATGTTAATTAAACATATCACACATTACGAATTAATAAAAGTTATTCAATAGTTTATCTGGACGTAACATTTAATAGATTCTTATGTATACTAATTTAACCAATTTTCAATAACTGTTTATTAACTACTTTATCAAGTTTAATTTGAACACAATTTAATCTTTACACTGGTAACATATAAGATCCAGTTTATAAAATATATAGTGTATGAGTCATTATTGTTGATGATAATTAAAAAAAAAAACATACTTCAAATGTTTAACAAATATAATATAAGGAAAAAATGTGCATTTCATACCATGTGTAACAATTTTTTTAAACTTGATCAGATATCGGCAAAAGTTGTCAATTAACTCCTTATCTATTGACACGCGTTAAAACAACATTGAAATACCTCGTCACTGCGAAGAGTGAAACACGTAGCCGCCGGTATAATAATGTATAATGTAACAGTACACTGACAAACTTGCAGAATTTACACTTTCTTAAATATTATAACAATACTGCTGAATTGATCTATCAACCACATATTCGGCTAAAATTTGATAATTTAACGCCTGCATGTAGCTTACATTTTAATTTGAAAGCAACACCTGGTACATAAATAAACTTTTTGTTTTCTTATAATTGTGTTTATTATTTAAAGTACTTCATTTAAAAGACAAAGAGTTTATGCGCCAAATTTAGGGGTTATCTTCTAAATTTTTTATTGCAAAAACAAGAAAAGAAAAATGTTAGGCATTTTTGTATTTTACATCCCTTTATTTCAAAACTGTCTTTAACTTTTAAACTTTTAAAGATTATTTCATCTTGTAATATTTATGTACTGCCTTAAAATTTAGTTAGTAATAATTTCTTAATTGTGAAATGTAAATTTTGAAATGATTTTGATTTGCTTTTGCGCAATTATTGTGAATTTAATTATTGATTTTATACATGTATCTAGCAGAATGTTGTTTTAGATTCACCGATTTAATTTTAAAAAACGCGTAGACTGTTTGTTTTGCAGTATAAAGCAACTGCATACGTATCATTAATCTAAGAGAGGTTCTTTGATATATCTGCGATTTATCTTCCATATTCATTCATATTTACTAACTATTTACTATCTAGAGTTTTGACATTTCTTGCACAGGTGAAACTCAATAATCTGATTTCATCCTGTTGTGTTATATTTCTGTAGCTATGCATGATTGTACGTTTATGATAAAATAACCATTTTTCTGTAAACTTTTTTTATATCAATACAAAAAAATCAATTACTCTGATGTGACTTTTTTGATTATCTTGTTATTATGATAGTGAATTTAGTTCTTACTATATGTAAATATCTTTTACATAACACGGTCACATTGAAAAACAAACTTAACATAATATTATAAATAGTAACACAAAGAATGCATTCGTTATATAAAGATAATTGTTATCAAATATTGTTAGCAAGATCGGTTTAAAATTATTATTATTAAAGATAATGAAAAGCCATTTACTTTTTTATTTTTTCCCACTAAATAATTCATGTTAAATCGCCTGTCAGTTTATAAGTATTCTACACTGTATATTGTCATTTATAACGTCGTTCCCTTACCTGTAAATCGCGGCGATCCACCGCAATTCACCGCGAACCACCGGCACTTCACCGCGACACGCTGCGATTTGTCTTCGCAATACACCGCAATCGATTTATTGCTTTTGGTCGCGGTGGAAGCTGTAAAATATATAAAGGGGATGCAAGAAAAAACGCGCATCCCCGCGGCTCATAAAAGTGTCCGCGCTAGGGTCGAATCGCGGGGAAGCGCGGACTTTGAAAAATCCGCGAGCCAGGGACTGTACAGCAATGATAATTCAAATGAAAACCCTTTTAAATTTCATTTTTCAATAGATGTACGTTTATTTCTTAACGGGGCCTCTAAGATATACTGCTGTTGTGTCAGCTGTAGACGCAGCAGCAGCAGTAGCAGCAGCAGCAGAAACAAAACCAACAACAACAACAAATATAAGCAATAGAAATACGACAGTGACTTGAATTGATAAAGAGTATGTTAGTAATAGCTTAGGCGGGAGTCAATATTTTATAGATAAAATCGGGGGGTCATTATTTTATAAGGGTGTCAGTATTTTATAGAAAAGGGTCATTATTCTATGTAAAATAATGACCGGTGGGTCATTATTCTATGGGGATCAGTTTACAACGTTACAGGCCGGCAATTGATGTTAAGTGCTTTGCAAGGGTCGTTGTCACTACTCAACTCACTGATAATTTTGGTTTGTTGTTTTATGCTTCTGGTATCCATACCTTCAGCGTTCTGTTCAATTGTTAAGCCAGATTCTGCTTAGAATCCTACCTGAAGCTGCATCTATATAAGCTCATCTCACCCGATATATAATTAACTTGGTCGCTTGAAGTGTCTTGTGATACCTCAGAAAACATATGATATTGTTTTTAAATGCGGAATTGCCATATATATAACGCTCAATCGTTACCAATAAAGTTGCATTCCCAAAAGGAAATTTCGGTCGCATGTGCTTTCTGGCGTTGTTAGTCAGTTTTTCATTGTATATAATAGCGAATGACGGTTTCCAAAGATCCCGCGCGAGTTTCACACACACACACGCGCATGCATGCACGCACGCACGTTCGCCCAGTGAGAAGGACCGATTCAAGCGAAGCCGTCTTTTCTGGGAAGAACAAGTACCTGTTTCTGATTAGGTAGGAGGCATTCTTATCTCAGAAATTTACGATACCTAGATCGGGATTCGAGCCCCAGACCTCTGGATTGACAGTCGGACGTGTTACCACTAGACTACCGGACCATCTATATTATGTGTTTTGACGACGGGTTCCTTCGAAGATAACATAATCCTATGTTTGTTAGATGGGAACATATGTCGGACAACCGGTATAATATTTAACATTATTCTATGTTACAGTAATAGTTAGATCATTGATGATGCTGATGATTATGCAAACGGACGTTACCAATTAAATATGCTTTCCCTAAGTCGATTTAATTAAAAATTGAATTTTCATATCAAACTTTCTAACACGTTTTTGATGTTGATTCTTTTGTTGAGTCTCTAGGTTTCGTTTCAGATGATATGAGATCCGATGTGTTGGTTCTTTATAATGTAGGCGCATTTGTTCTGCAAGATACTCGCATATTATGGTAGTTATGGTTTACATGTAAATGTGATTAAGACATGCACTTTCTTTGAGTTTTGCTCTTGATGATAAGGAATAAATGAGGGCCAGAAAGTGTTAAAATATTAAGGACGTTGTAATAATTGAGTTTTGCTCTTTTTCTCGATAATATTGAATGTCAATAATTCTCTTTAAAAGATGACACTGAATAAATAAATGAGGGTCAGAAAGTGTTTAAATATTAACAACATTGTAATAATATATAAAAACAAATATGACCTAGCTTGATGATAGAAATATTTATAGTTTTCATTTCCATAAAACTAAACTGAAATCATACATCAAATCTAGGAAACGTTTACGTGGAATGAAGATTTTTAAATATGCAGACCAAAACTGCTCACTATTTCTTTCATGGCCATTTTCCTTGTAGTCATGTATTTCAGTACCAGTAGGAAGTTGGCAGTTAGCAGTTGCAGCAGTTACAGCAGTTAACTGCTAAATCTGCTGGCAGTTGTAGCAGTTAACTGCTGTAATTGCTGGCAGTTGTAGCAGTTAACTGCTACAACTGCCAGCAGTTACAACAGTTAAACCTTGCGAATGTATGAAATGTCAATAATTACAAAGCTGAAAAATATCAAAGCTTTTAGTGAGAATGTAACATCTATATACACTTTGAAGAAGCATAAACCACCGGATCGCCGAAAGTTTGCACTGGATTAGTACTTGCAATTTTGCTGCTTTGATGTTTTGATAGCAGTAACAACATTCTTTATTATATTACTGTTGCAACAACACACATTAAATTAACAGAATCCATGTTACTATTGTATTCCCAATTTTTAGGGCGAACTATATATACTAGTAGCTATTTTTATTTTGGAAATAATATCTAGCATAAACATACATTGTATTTTAACACAAAAAATATATAAACAATACGCAGAGTATAGTGCCTACACCTGCGAAAGAATTTCACGGGTATTGTCCGAGCGAATTATCCACGCAGCGTGTAACTGTCTAGAATTGTTTGGATGATTAAAACATGGTTCTGCTGTTTATCATTTCGATCGATTGTAATATGTTTTTGTAATGTAAAAACGTAGATTGAAGGATGGGGAAGTACTATTTCCACGTCTCATTTAAGGCACCAAATAGTGTAGGTGAACACGTCACCGTGCACCGTGTAATTGTACTAACAACGCTGAAAAAAAGTAGTGGTGCGTAGAGTGAGTTATATTCTGCGTGCTTAGTAATCCATACACTATGCGTAAATGAGCTTTTAAGTGTAACATGCCTTTCAAATGAAATAGTAGATTAAATGTACATAATTATAGCAGCTCTCTTTATTCGTACCTGTGAAATGTTTTTTTCATATACTTGGCGTCATTGAAAAGTTACCACTTAATATATACCATTTTTCTTGTTTATGCAATATCGACGTCACTTTTTCATGGCCTGTGCGCGGTCTATTACTCATAGACCCTGTCTGTTCATGTCTCCTAAATAATTTATGACTGTCAGGTAAGAACAGCTTATACGACGTGCAATTTCACGACATGAAAGTTCGACGTCAACCATGCAAATGACCTGATGGCGTTGATCGTGCCTTAAACATGGCATTCTTAGCAAGGATATTCTTGATTTTTTAACGTATTCCTTTTAGTCTGTCGACTAGCTTTCAAGTGCGATGGAAGATTTGCGATAGAATTTTCGCACATGTCGACATTGCTGGAAAAAGTCATTTTGCACGTGCAGCCCGTGCCTCAAATGAAGTTAATCGAATTTGACAAATCTTTACACCAGTGACGTCTCAGCTGCGTCAAAAATGTAGTCGTGTTATGCTTTTAACACAGTCCAGTGCGATTTTTAAAATATAAGGGCCATTAGGGTGGTAACTTTTCAGTGACGCTGAGTATATTAGAATCAAACTATCATGTATTGCTTCATTAACGGATTGTCAGTATGCCAGAGACCTTAGTACAAAATGTGCATATATTTAGTGCTCTGTTACTATACAGCATTAAAAAGCTTTTCTTTTTCTTTTAAAGAAACATGTTGGTTCATGTTGAAAAAAATGTTACAGTTTTAATTTGTTGCGACATCAACCATTTCTGTCAATTCAGCATACAACACCAACATCATGTCTCTGGTACTGAATTAATAGAATTATCGTGTCTAATACATACAGATTAAGACTTCTAGACATCAATTTGTTTGAGTTGTAGTTACATTAATGTAATTGTTATGCTATTATATTGTTATAGTACGTAACTTGTATCTTGTCAGACAAATGTTGTCTTTTTTCTCCTAGTATCGTGTGCGCTGAACTAATGTGTTCCAAGGTTCCAATTTCACTGGTTGCAGTGGTTTTGTCTTTAGCCTGGCATTAAAAGATAGTCACGAATACAGAACACAATGTCATGAAGTTAGTTTTGGCTAGTGATTAATTAAAAAACTTGAAACGGGGTCAATATTAAGGTGTTTGCCTTTCGATCCTGGGGTTGTAGGTTCAAGCTCTTCTGGGGGTCGCGACAACACCTTAATCTTACTTTTTATCCAGGCAGTGGACAGAAAAAGTGTGAATCTTCATCACAACTAGTGTGAAATAAATAGATAAATCGGGAGACCATGTGAAACGCAGTAGAAAATCATTATTACTACAAAATCTAACGTAAATTATACTTTGGTGATGAAAAGCGCATCTGTCATCATTCCATTTACCTAGACTCATTTTATTTTAAATCATTATTTTCTGTGTGTGTGTGTGTGTGTGCGTGTGTGTGTGTGTATGTGTGTGTATGTGTGTGTGTGTGTGTGTGTGGCGGGGGTGGGAGGGGGGAGGGGTTACGAGATACCGGTATAGCTTTATATTCTGAAAACCTCTCCTCGGAAGTGAAAACATGGTGTCTTCAGTCAAAACTAGACGACGACTATCCCTGAACCATTAGAAATAAGCAAATCAAAATAGGACACAGGAGCAGGATTTTAAGAGAAACATTTTGTTGACTTGGTGAATAAATAGGGATCATCAACCTGACAAGTTCGATCATCCAGTTAAGTTTCAAAGTTCTAGGTCAAGTGGTTTTAATGTTATGGATTGAAAATGGTTGCCAATGTTCTGGCCCCTTAGACCTTGAACTTTGACGTAGAGACCCAAAAACACCAGTTTCTTCTACGGTTCCGGCAAAGCAATCAACTGCTTGAGGCGAAATGGCGTTTTCGAGCGTTTCCGGCCAAACACCAAAGTCCACCCTTGCTCGGAAACCAGACCTTAACCAGGATGGCCACCACCCGGGCGTGTCGGGCGTCCACCCTCTCTACAACGACCACCCGGTGGCACCCCAATTTTTTCTACTGTTGCGGGACTGGACCCCGACCCGAAACTCGCCATTTTACGTTCTGCCCAGACTTTGAAGCACCCCACTCATTTGGTTTCTTTTGATAAATTATGTTTATTCTTTTTATCTCTCCTTTGTTCAATTATAATCATAAATAACTACTTGAATATAAATGCATGTAAAATGCATATACGTCTTATATATAAATTTAGTGCCCGGGACACATGCGAAATTATCGAAATCTTTTCAGTTTCCACTTTAGTATTTGGAATTCCCTACTTTCGTTTTAGTGAAAGATAATTATAAGGGAAGGCAATTCCGAGGAATTCTTTCTGATTAATTTCCCTCTGATGGACAATAACTTACAGCTGGTTATACAGGTAGCTGTAAACTGCTGCAACTGCCAGCAGTTCTAGCAGTTAACTGCTTTAAAGGTGATCGCAAAGTTCGTATAAATTGCTCATAACTTATTTATTTTTATTCCAATATACCTGAAACTGCATTATCAAAAGATCAATTTGATTGCAGATAAAATATTGAGCGAAATAATAATCGGCCAACTATAGCACCGATTAACGGTACCAATGTCAACGCAAAGAGCCGTAGTCGGTGCATGCCAAAGTACGTATATGTTTTATCATTCATTCACCTTAAATTTATTCATCATTCTTACCCTTTTCTTTACGGCGAAAATCCGCGCAAAATCTAACATATTAAACATCAATGTCATGACGTCATTTTCGTCAAATTAAACGTTGTTTGCTAAATCCAGTTTGAAAATAACAGCTTGTTTATTTGAACTGTCAAGGAAACCGTACCAGCGTCCTGACTTCAACTGGAGACATTAACTTTTGTGTCGGAATAGGAATGACACCAGCTGAAACGATTAAAATGGTGAAAACGTGCGATAATTTGAAGGAGTTTGACTACAAATGGAACAAAAGAACGGCAGAAAGTCGAAGTTGAAGACATTCGATAGTGGTTCCAAGTGTTCGAGAAAAAGTGAGGGGTATTATCCGGGAGGACAGACAAAAATCTTTGAGGCAGATTGCCAGTGAACTCGGCATATCCCCTTCAACCGTGCACAGGATCCTTACGAAAGAACATGTGCGCGCTGGGTCCAGAAATTGCTATCAGACGAAGAAAGGCAGACTCGTGTAAGGTGTTCAGCTGCATGCTTGGAGCGGTACGTTGCAGTAGGTGACGAATTCCTTGACAGAACAGTGACTCTAGACGGATCTTGGCTTCATCACTATGATCCGAAGATAAAGGACCAATTGTCGGTAAGGAAAGCTCCAAGACCACCAAAGAAGCTGCGGAAAAGAGGTGTTTATCTTTTTCATGGATTGCTACAGGATGATCCTTCAGAACACAGAGTCAAACACAAAAGACTATTACGCAACGGAAACGATGTTGGCAACATAAGTATGTAACTAATAAACTTATTAACAAGATATATAGAAATATAGCATTTACTTAATTTTATATTAAAGTACTTGCTTGTATTTAAAAATCAGCGCCATCATTGCTGATTGAAATACGTTGATTTTTATGTATTAAAAAATATGGATCTCGTCAATGCTCGGAAAAGGAAACGGCTGGCTTTGGACCTGGATCGGTTAATCCTGAACAAGTATAATGCTCCTGCAAGTAGGGACAACTCTACACTGTTCATTAGTTTAAATTAAAAGCAAATTTCATTACGTCTCAAAAACAAATGACCGCTGATTAAAAAAATCTAATGTTTACATCAAACACTTACCATTATGACACGTGCAAACAAGTATGACTTCATCTAACTTTGATATTCGCTGCACCTTTGATATGTCGGCATCACGGCTTTCTGGTAAGTCAATAAACATGAACATGTGTTAAAAACCATTCACATTCACAATGACATGTTTGAAATTTTATCGCATATTTTTCTCACTTCGACTTACCGAGATTACAAAGCATTTGAATTTTATTGACGGGAATGAAGAACCCTTTCGACAAATCCGAAGTCTCGGTAAGTCAAATTTTGACGTAACCGGAGTTGAATTACATATCTAAAGAAGGAAATTTGACGGGACTTGAAAATTTCTTCGACTTAAGGAGGTAGGTTACCTTGTTACAAGGGTAAATTCAAATTAGTTGAACCGCAGCATTTTTTTTTTTGTTTTTCGTGTAATATGAAGTTTTAACTGCTACAATCTCAATTTCGTCTGTCTCTATCCCTTCAAGTTCAATTTTTATCCAGGTTTGAAGAGCATGACCCTCCAAAGATATTTCATATTGAAAGAAGAAGGAAAATACGGATATTTAACACTTTTCAGTGTATTTTAGTTTTATTGATATCCGTAGAAGTCTGCATAATTGATAATTTTACTAATATGCACGTTAGCTTTCTAATATAAGCTTAAAATGTATATGTCGCGGGGCTCGTGTTTCCATGGTAACGCATTTTCTCTCATTTTTAAACAACTATGTATAAAAATAGGGGTTTTCGACGGCTTCAGTGCCATTCTGTTAATGACTAACATGGAATATTTGGGTAATATTAATAGCAAAATACCAAGCACTTTACATGGTACCCTATTTTTCTTAAAGTTTAAAGTAACCATGACAACAGAGGTGTTTAAAATAGCTTATATCTTGCTTTTTGTCGTAATTTCTTATAAAAAGTATTAAATAAGATTATTTGTTTAGCTGATGTAACTTTAAAACATATTATTTCTAAAGTAAGTTATATTTTCGTGTTATTTGCATTTATTCAAACAAATTTCACAGCTTAGAATACTTACAGCCGTACCCCTCGCCTGGAATTTTTCATGGAAAAATCGTTCAGGATGCTGCTATTATTCTCATGGATATTGTTGAAATGAAAATAAAAAGCCGAAGCTGTGTTTCTTAAACAGACCAGTGTCAACGCTTTTAAATTTTACATTTAGATACATAGGTCACGGGCTTCGTTTCCATGGTAACATCAGTTCAATTCAAGAAACCACAAGTTTCTACTGAAATTTGAACAATTTTAGATTTTAGTTTTAGTACATAAGTAACAAATTATCAACGGAACCGGAAAAATAGGTATTACAAATCAAACTGTTAGATTTTTTATTTGAAAATGTCTGTAACAAGTAATCTTTCACCCAACTATATTCCAAATAATATTGCTTATCATCATCCATTTTCTTACATTCCGCATAACATTTCAATATAAGTACATAAAAGAAACAAAATTTTGATTATTGTTTAGAGCAAAAGACTCATAATAAATATTTCAGCAAATAATGGTTATTTGAAAATAGTTAAAATAAAGAAAATGCACAGAATTACGTACTTTCAGGATAAAAGCTATTAATTTTGCGCGGTAACTGACACGTAATGTCATGACGTCAATGACGTCATTTTAAGGTAACATTGTTTTGAAGCGTTTCTGCGGCAAATTATTCATTATTTCTGCATTATTAAACCATAAAGCATCAGATCGAAGACAGGTTCATGATTTGTTTTCAGAAGAATGAATATACAAACACATTTAGTTTGTCGTAAACGTCGTCGTAAATCGTCACGTAAGCTTCCGGTTGGACATGTGCACATACAAATATGAAGGTAACCTACCTCCTTAAGGTAGTTCTGCACGTTTGATAAACCGGAAGTGATTGCGTAACGTCATTTATCCGGAAAACGTATAATAAAGCCTGGATTCGGTGAACGGAAATGAAAATCATTTTATGAATTAATGGCAGCCTGTGACTTAATTTATTACAATGGCTCTGTTACTAACTTTCTAAAGTTAAATAAGATATTAAAACATCTGACACGTTAAATAATTCAAAATAATGTCTTAAAATCAGCGTGAAATGTGTGGTTCACTTTCATCCTGGTCAAATATTTCAAAAATAAGCACACGGACCTATGCATTTTATTTCACCACATTTTAGGCCACATCTTTTTTACAACTGTAGGAAGTTTCATTAAAATCTACAGTGTAGAAACAATTCTATTCACGAAAATGTTATGAAAGCTATGATTTTGCCATAGACTCCTATGATGAAAAAATGCGTGAGGTCCAAATTTTTCAAATCAGTCTAGCAAAAAATCAAGCACACGACCCTGTCTTTTTTATTTGCTCAATTCTCTTGATGTATTATGAAGCTTTGAAAAATCACAGTTTAATCAAATTCTACATTGTAGAAAAATTTTTGATCCAAACGTGCAGAACTACCTTAAGCGGAATTTCGAGGTAAGAGAGTTTGAAATAACCGAGTTTCGACTGTATATCGAAATACGTATACGAGTACGTAGTCGTGTACATTTCCATTTACGCCGTAAAGGTCTATTTGAACACATCGGATAAAACGGTAGAAAGGACAAATACCTATGTAGGGTACTGATATCGGAAAATGACACGAAAACCTTTCAGACATTATCAAAATATTTTCTACACACTAATTGCCTATTTACCGTGTTAAGGTAGGCTTTAAAGGCTACCCAAGGTGTTATGACACGCTCGTATTCACAAATCATAAACTATACATACACAACTATATAATGTATATGGTTTGTATACAACTTTCTTAAAGGAATTTGAAACAGAATCAAACATGTCAGAAACATAATCGAAGTCAAAACAATACTAGGAGACCTTCTATGACATGTTGTTCCTACTGGTTAACGTTTTCCTTCACTTTCATTTCACACTATGTGCATGCCTGCGAGGAGGGCATCATAACGATGCGGAAATGCAAAGGCACAATGAAGTTCTTTCCTGTAAATTTTCCGTTTTGTCTTAAATCCGATTTGGTCTCATTTGTCTAAAACAATGATATCAGTATGCTTTGAGAGTCTTTCTTGCTTTTGCTTTTGAATGATCGAAATAAACTATTA
The DNA here is from genome assembly GCF_021730395.1 of Mercenaria mercenaria. Lineage (NCBI taxonomy): Eukaryota > Metazoa > Mollusca > Bivalvia > Venerida > Veneridae > Mercenaria > Mercenaria mercenaria. The sequence goes on along the minus strand of NC_069376.1, from coordinate 43,588,961 downwards.
ACTAATGAATTAACATATCTTTATTTCAAGTTTGCAGTTATCAATTCAGTTATTTAGATTTATTGTACCTTTCGATATATGAAATCAATAACTTTCAAAAACTATTACATGAAAGTAAAACAGTTTTTCAAAAATCAATCAAAATGAAAGAAGCAGATCCGATAAATAGGTATTTCCCGCCGAATGTGTTTTTTATTGAGGAATGGCAAAGAAATATACCCGGTAATACGTTAAGAATGTTACTTAGAAACAAATAATTTCAACACATTTGAACTTAAAAGAACAGAAGTCCTTAAAAGATCTGGAACGTGTGTGGTGGCAGGGGGTAATGTTTACAACTTCACATATTGATTAATAATCATGGAATGTTTGAAAAAATAAAAAAGTAATGGTTTTTTACATCTCTTTGTGGGAGTTGGGGGCTGTGACCTTGTCTGATGGTGGGGTGCATAACTGGAGTGGTGGAGGTGACTGAGTGGAGGAGCGAGGTGGGATGAGGATACAACATTGCACGATGATAACTATTCATGGAAGGTTTAACATTAAAAATAAGAAAAAGTTAAAAAATGGGATGAGGTCGGGCGTGGGGGGACCAGGGTGGTGGAGTGGCCGGGTGTGGCTTCACATTTTCACATGTTGATAATAAATGTTCATGGAAAAACATAAAAGAAGTTAAGAAAATACCACTGATTGGTTAGTTTGTTATGTACAAATTTATGGATTTTTAAACAGTTAAAGAGATATAACTCTTTGTGTCCTTATGTTACATTTTATAAAGCAGAAATTGATGCGTTTATTGCACCCTATAGAGTTAACACTTGAAGCTACTAAGGGCCATAACTCTGATGTTACTCAGGCAATCTCACTGAAACTTACTGGGCCGCATTTCTCTATAGTGGTGAAATGTGTATGAAATTTTATTAAAATATTCAAAACCACTCCCTAGATTTGGGTCCGGACATACGGACGGACAGAGATACAAAGCTAAAACTATCTTCCTCCGCCTTAGGCGGGGAATAAGAAATGTTGTCAAATATCTACTTATTTTATATTACTAACATAAACTACGTGATGTGGATATAATTTTACGATTCATAAGGAAAACGTTCACATCTTTATAATAAATTAAAGATAAACACTATACACATTCACAAGGTCGGCCTCCAATAGTCAGTCGCAACAAAACTCGCATATTTTACACTCTGTCAGTAGCTGCTGAGTTGAACAATAGCAATTTACATTTCTTTTACAAAATGATCATTGTTCGTAATAAAATGGTAACTTTGTTATTTCGTGCAATAATCGTTTCCTGGCTCGCCGTGCAATAAATGTTTTCTGGCTTCTCGTTCAATTGTAGTATCCTGGCTTGCCGTGCAATTAGTAATGCTGGGCTTGCAATTAGTGTCTCCTGTCGTTTTTGAAGTTCATATTGGCCAATTAAAGATTGATATTCAGACTGCATTTTATTACCAAAAATACACTTCACCCTAAAACTTTACTATGAACTCAGTCGTTTAATTTGTGGTTTACAGACTAAGAATAAAAAATACAGCAAAGGATAACGATACTATACAAAATATATGCTACATCTAAAAGCATAAAAAGTTTTAATGAATGTAGCGATTAATGTATTCACAGAGATTTTTTAAGTAGTTCAAGTTCAGTTCAGCTTGAAAATTAAAGCAACGATAATGTTTCTGTATTTACTTATTTTAACTTACATGCTTCCACGTTCAAACAGGAAAAATGTTGTAACATAAAAAAGTATTTTAAAAAAACCCAAAGAGTTTTTAATTGCGGCCCATCACAATATCGGAAATTGATTTGTATGTTCCCTTGATGCTTGCAAATGAAAAAGACAATTCTTCACTATAAGTATCATAATCAATCGTAAAGTCTGCCTTAATTTTTCTTCCATGCGTACATGATGAACGTGCATATAATCGGATGGTATCCCGTAGTCTCATCAGTATGATTGTATTGCCTTGGATTCCTGAAAACATCACACACAGATTAATTTTACATTTCCCCGCCAGGATGTATATATTTCTTCAAATATGCACACCCTTGTATCACTTAGTAAAATAATCTAGAAATGATAGAACAAAACATTCATTCTCTTTTACAGTTGAATTTTCGGAACTCCAAATCAGTTACTATTTCATAATTGGTCAACTGTATCATACCAGCGAAGTAATAATTCAGGCAATGTTTCACATATAGCTTACATCATATACTATAAGAATGTCGGTAAGTAGAGCCTACACTCTATCTTTTCTCATTCTGTTTATGTTCAACATAACTTCTGTAGCCTCTTGATTACTAAGTCAGGTCAAAGGCTTTTGCATATTATAATATCATTTTTTAAACACAAGGTATACTTGTACTTGACAATTTTGTTACTCTATGACTATACATATTGCAGTCCAAAATGAGCACTGTTTACCTGTAGTACGTTCCATTGCTTTTCTCGTATAGCCATACTCAGAAAGTATAATTGTGTAACGACTTTCAACTATCTCTGAAGCCTTGGTGTATTCTGACCATATATCATAGCTCTGCAGTTGTGATTGGAGCTCGCTTATAAATTTGCTTGTAAGCGTATCTTCGAGAGGGCATACAATATTCACACTATCGCTGTATTCTAAAACAAAACAGCTACGTTAAAATAGAACATGTTGAATATATTTCTTATTAAGTGTATGTATCTATTTATATTGTTTCTCTCAATAATAAGAAAAGAAGTCTCAATCAAAACAAAAAGGCTATTTTCCGAAATTAACAAAAGGAAATACATATTATTTCAATTCATATGCATTTGTGCCGTAAGCATTTATTAAAATTACATACTTTTTCATTGCATTCAGTAGCAGCCCCCTTTCCCAACCCCCTTTGAAACTGTTGTTCTTTTATGGAAGACCACTTGCAACAAAACTTTTACGATTGCATTCGTAAGAATTAAGTCGTCTACGAAGTCATTAGCCTTTGGAATATACAGTAGGGGCTCTGCAAGAATCGTGGCGTAGATCTTAATCTATTGTCAAACACTTTGGTTAAGACAAATGTTTCTAAAAGACGGCCTTATCGCACAATATGCATTTATACAGTTTTATGTATTACATTAAATGATAAAATTTCCTGATCAAATAAATGTGTTTTTATTTAGTTTAGTTGAGGAACACAGCTTGTCATCTCTAGAATGCATGAAGATTGAGTCCAAATTCAAGGCGCTCGTTTCACGTTTTGCGCCCGAAATTTGGAAGCCCAATTTCCCTTTCTCCAAAGTACGTTTCCCCCAGTTTGGAAAAGACATCTATAAAATACTATTTTCAAATACTCTTCCATCTGAAACTATTATTATATGTGTTAACAACATAAGGCAGTGTGCTTTTTGAACTATTTCTTTCAACTGTAAAATAGTTTTGGACGTCCCATTTATTCACCATATTCGTTCAAATCCTCACCCAGTACTAGTACCCCTGCTCATTCACTCTTGTCGGATATCCGTTAGAGTGCAGTGAGGACTCTGCGTATATAAATCATATAACAAAAGATCCATAGTAGTCTATATTGCTCTTCTGATATAGGTTTTCAAATGTTAGTAACAGGATATGGAAAACTAGCCACGTCCCAAGAAGCCATGGTTTTAAAATAAAACATAGAATGCTTCTGGAGGAACTTGGTAGAGGGTCATCTAAGGCCAGAGTTCGTTAATTTTTCGTTACTCAGACCCGCCGACCCTATTTTCCGTCATTTTCGAAAAATAAATTTAAATTAAAAAAAAAATATTTTCAGGCGATGATCGATGTTTCGCTGCGTTCTGACGATGATAACGTCAATATTCGTCAGCGCATCAGCCGTCAGTGTCATATAGGCGCGAATTCTCCTCAAATGAAATCATCTTCCGTACGTAAACAAAAGCGTGTGTGAAATTTAAGGTTCTCTTTGAACGATTTATGCGCGATGGAAAAGCGGAATCTTCGGTTCTTTGATTTGGGATCTAGTATGTAGACAATAAAACAAGGAAAATCAAGTTCTGTAAAGGCCAAGAAGATGAAATCTAGAAAACTTTAGCGAAATGTAGACAACGAAATGGTTAATGTTAGTAACGGTGTTTCAAAATGCTAGAAAAAATACCTAGATTTACCCGACGCAAATAACAACGGCAACACTAAATGTGAATTTGACATGCATTTGGCAGTAATATATCACATGAGGATGACGTTTAGGAACAACAAAGTGCTGCTAAACAAACATACGAGGAATCTTTCAAAATATGTGCCACACTTAATTTATCCATCATACAAAACTTTTTTACAATGATAAAACGATTATGTAAAATAAATAGACTTTTAAGATCGGTCGTAGAAATCTAACGGTGTGTCGTAACCATGGGAACGGCTACTGAAGCTGGTAATCGCGGAAACTGAAAACAAAAACGCTTTCTTTTGTCATAATTCGACAGTAGTAGTATCAGAAACTTGATATTTTCACATTTTCATTAAGCTGTGAATACCTTCTAAATATCTTTTTAAATTTCTTGTTTCAGCTCGGGCAATTTTAGTAATTAGCACGTGCATTCAATTGTGAATCAACAAAATGCCTTTTTTATCAGAAATTATTTTCTGGACTTAATTACAACTATGGCTGAATTTTGGCTTGAAAATATTGTATAATACGCATGCAATTGAAATTCTAAAAACTTGGATACATCAGTTTAACATCATTTTAAACATAATGCAGCGGATTACAGTCATATAGGCTATTTTTCAATACACGTGGACAATGAAGTTAAGGAATAACACGTTAAATCTCGGCTTGGAATATTTAACGTATATTTTTACTAAACATTTTTTTTATTAAATTAATTGTTAGAAAACATGTGGATAAATTATGTTTTGTGACACTGTTAGCTGCAATCGAGAGATCTCAGCAAGTACATCATGGATTTCATACATTGAATTATCTTTAACACCTCCATACACTTGAAGAAACACACGATCTAAATGATATGTTTTGTTTTCTCATTTCATACCTGAAAAATGCTGCTTGTCTGCCGGCAAAAAATCACGATGGACAAGTTGGATACAGGAATTCCACATCCCTGCAGGGGTGGGTGGGTCAAAGAACTTAAAGCATATAATATTATAATTCATACATAAAGCACAGATGAACAGCTATGTGTCGCTTGGTTAGGTGTTTATCCATTCTGAGTTCGTATTTATCCAGCACTATTTCCTATACCAGTCAGGAATTATCAGCAAATCTAAACCCACCTCATAATCAATACAGCTTTTAAGCTATAAAAATGAATTTCAAACTTTGATACTGTTAAACATTGTCTAAGATATGTTTATTGAACTAATACAGTTGATAAGTAAGGTCTTATTGCAATTTCTGGTATTTTAAAACAGTTAGAAACATAAAACATGTTCATTTTGAAGACTTCTTTGAGTACATTTTGATAAATTCCAGTCATATAATGTCAATTGTCGATTGAAATATTTAGTACACAAAACATTTTATCATTACAGGATATTATGGCTATCAAAAGTTTTACGCTAACATTGCAGACTAACATAAAAACATGAAAAAAGACAGGGAAATTAACTACATACATCGTCTATCTGTCAGCCATATTGGCACTGAGTTAGAGTCGCTGAACAGAGTTAGGATTATTCGGGTACATAGTGTGTTAATACTTTTTCCACAATCTACGTTTCAGAACTAAAATATTTATAGCTTAACTTATAAATGCTTGACAAACTGGAAAAATATGAACAAACTTGTTAGAGGGAAGCCGAATTCTTTAAAATTATTCCAAAATCAGACCAGCCATTCAAGAGACGATTTCATTTAACTTAGGTCTCGTTGCCATGTTTTTATGAACTCAAAATGATTTTTAAAAAACTTTGTGGTAGATTCTCCAAGAAAAATTTCTGTAATCATATTAGCAGTTGAAGGAAGAGGTTTTCGGTGATGATTTTCCTTCTTGAGCCTCTCTTGGCCGAGTTTTCCAAGCAATCTTAAATATTTTAACAATATTGGTAAATGGTGAATCAAGGAACATTTACCTAAATTCATTTTAAAATCAAACATAATGACTACTATAACCATATAAGGAAATCTCTCACCACCACATTGCGGCCATGTTTTATTATCATTGTATGAAATTTACTAAATTGTACGTAATTTGTTTTGAAATGAGGCAAGCGATTTCAGAGAGCACTAGGCCCGCTCACTTGCGGCCATGTCACGTAAAACATGAAAAAATACTTTGAAGAAATTGTGGGTGACGTACAGACGACGGGCACTAAACGATCCTAAATAATCACCTTGAACTAAACACATCCATCAATTTTCCTCCTTTAGAACCTTGTGATACTTTAAGTAAGTTTTGAAACCATGACGTTTTCAACTTGCCTGAGAATACATATTAACATTTATAATTACATTTATAATTATTTGCACCATTCAGTTGGGATCAAAATGTTCTCGTGTAATTGCATCTTTTTTCAGAGAGAAGGTTTTGCTCTCGTTTCTTTTTCTTCGGATTTTCGGGGAGGTAGGGATGGAGAGGTTGGGCTGGAACCACGGTCAATGCGGGGGTGGGGGGATGGGGGCGGATGGGGGAGGGGACTTCGCATGATTTTTAAAACAAGTTTCTTTGGAGGGGGGATTTCAGTTATACCGAACGATAGAAGAAAAAAAAACATATACAAACATTTCTTTCAACATTACTGACCCAAATAGGTATTATGTTAATATGAACTCTGCTGTATGAATTCTGCAAATTATTAACTATTCTTAATGTATCAGGGGTCGAACGTATTTGGGATTGTTAAATTTCTAGCGAGAGCAAACTGGTCAGTTAAATATCAATGGGGAAGTAAAAGTAGGTAAGTACACATTTAACCTCATTTATTTATTTTATTTTGTTTGATTTAACGTCGCACCGACACATTTATAGGGCATATGGCGACTTTCCAGCTTTGATGGTTGAGGAAGACCCCAGGTGCCCCTCCGGGCATTACTTCATCACGAGCGGGCACCTGGATAGAACCACCGACCTTCCGTACATGAAGAATTCAACGCCCCTAGTGAGGCTCGAATCCACAAGTCAGCGACCTTAACCACTCGGCAACGGAGGCCCCTCATTTGACCTCATTTATCTCAAGTCTGCTAATTTAAAAAGTCGTCCGTACATCATGTGACGGCTACATTGGTGCGTATGTTACAAGTTAAAACAACGCGCGATGAAGCGTGTTAAAAAAGTTATTGAATGCATAAGTCGTTGTGATTATAAACAATACGTGGACACGCCACCTGAAACCATGTTCATATTCGCAAAGAAGCAATCAAATTATATTTTAAAATATATCTGGTAATACAGTTTTCAGTGTAGATATAGACTTTAACAAAACTAAATTTTGTATCTAGCGCCCTTATTTCTTAGAGCTTGACTACCAAGAAAAAGCTCAGTTTAATATTATATTTGATTAAAAAGACATTTTTTTCCAAGAAAGCACGTAAAACTTAAATTTATTTCCATTCTAACACGTTCAAATTACGCCTGAAGGGATACTAATCTAAAGTCCTTTTTTGGAGCGGAATATCCAAAAGTTTGTCATTTTGCGACACGTGTTTTAATCGACAAGAAAATACATGGTTACATGTACCATGATTGTAAAATCCTTTTTTGTTTATAGAAAAGAAAATCTTAAAAGTGAATACAATTCTTATATGGTTAACAATGCTTAAATAATCACAACATTATGTTGACGTCACGTCGACATGAAATTTTGCTCCATATTATATATCGTAGTTCGAAATACTTTCAATTTGGCTTCGCCCTCGTAAAATTAATACGCCTGGCGTATATCGCCCATCGTGTAAAAACAGTGTAAAAACGGTTTTGGTATAAATTATTTGTTAAATACATTTGAAGAGGATTTAATATCTTAATTGTTAAATATTATGATGGAAGATGGCCATTGATATCTTGAACGTTTGATGAATTATTTTAATTTTACTTGTATCACCGTTTTCATAAATAACTAGTGAGTAAATTGATTTGTTTTTCTTTTTTCAGTTTATAGATGTTATACTGTTATAACATTGATTTAATTATTGAAACTCCCCTCCCCCTCCCTTGGTATCTGTTTCTTCCTGCTTCAGAATTTTTGTATGTGCATAGGGATATTCTTAAAATGCATTTCACAGCATTATCGTTTGTCACACCGTCTATTTATCACGTTTCCCGTATTGTATTGTTATGACGTTACGTCATGTAATATTTTCAAGTATAGTGTTAGTCTAGATTTTTTCTTGTAACGTGGAATGTTTCAACTGAAAAAAGATAACTTGACAAATAAAGCAAAAGTCAAAACTTTAACGGAATGGAATACCTGTCACAAAGGAACATGATTGAAGCTGACGCAAAATAAATTGACTGTGCTATCATTCAACTTCAAATAAATGTTTTGAAATACCCTGAGTCTAAACAAATGTATATTCTCAATACGAAAAATAACCCTGGTAGTGCAAAATATATGTACACAATTAATCTAACACCAACCATTTTGAGCGTACATAAAGTTTATCCAACTTATGTGCATTCGTATTCCACATTTAACTACGAAAAACGGAGAAAATAATCGTTTTTGCTTCGGTGATGTTCTACAGAAATATTATTGCTCGACTCAACTGTGTAAAAATAATTTGAAAAAAATAATCAAGACTCGGGCCGACTCGGAATTTTTCGGACTTTTTCCGAATGCGAGCAGACGACTCGGTATACAGGTAGTTTCCAGTTACGGTAAATTTTATGTAAAAGTAAATTTTCGTTTATAAATACCTGGATGTTATCATAATAATTTATTAATTATTTTGCGTCTTTGTTTTTTTTTTTATTATTATTATTTTTTTTTATAATAAAAATGGTTTAACGTTATACATATTTTGACATGCAAATACGTGAAAGAAGGGACTAGTGGTAAACAGAAGTAGGGATATTCTCAAAATGCATTTCACAGCATTATCGTTTGTCACACCGTTTATTTATCCCGTATTGTATTGTTATGACGTTACGTCATGTAATATTTTACAAGTATAGTGTTAGTCTAGATTTTTTCTTGTAGAAGGGATCTTTTATTGGCGGAAAAAGGCAGACGCAAAGATGAAATTGTCTTTCCTTAGAGAAATTGTCACTTTGATTATTCGTCCAATTGTTTTCTTAAGAACATCAAAATATAACCCTTTGGATGTGCACAGTATTCACATGTCAAAAATGTGCGATTTATTTTTGTTATTTGCGCACATTTTGACACGCAAGATTCCATAAGCTTTTTTTTAAACAGTTCGCTTATAAATACATTAGAAACATCACAGCTTGAAGTATCTACAAAGCAAAAAGCAAAATGTTTGTAATTTATTCAAATTACACATTTAGTACCAACTGATTAATTAAATTATGACTTCATTAATAAATCTAGCAAAGTGTTTAAATATGGAAGAATGACAATTTATACATATTAATGAATTATAAGATGGAGAGAAATTTGTCCGTATTTCAATCTTTTAGCATGTTATTTAAACCTTTGTTAGCGTAAACACGCCATGTACCCGGATAATCTTAACTCTGTTCAGCGACCCTAACTCAGTGCCAACATGGCGGATGTAAAGCCGATACAACTTTGTTTTCTGTTTAATTACGATGTATAAAGGAATGTTTCTGTTGTTATATCTATATACATTGATCAAGTGTATATTTATTTCAAAATGTATCATGTTAAATATATCAACCCTTGTGTTTTCAGGTGGAAAAACGACGAACAAGGCAACTTTTTCAATGAAAACTTTTACAAAAAATCTTTAAAAATACTTCTATGCTTTTGATGCCTCGACTATTTTGTTGTTTGAAAGCAAAGATATACTGCTTTATAGGCCCGTTTACACTATGTTGTTAACCCACTACATGTTGACACAATACATGTTCAAATGTACTGACAGCGAGAAAAGGGATAAAAACCTAACTTTGATTTGATAAAAACCGAACTCGGTTTACATGAGGAATGGATAAAAACCTAACTTACACGAAATTGTGTGACGGATAAACACCTAACTGACTAGTATTCTATAGAAATGAATGAGTTGACATGTACATGGTCTGATTATTGTAAACATTACTTTATAAGCCATGTCTTCAAACTTTGTCATTAATTTTACAAGATGTTATATGTATGCCCACTACAGTCAAATATTTTTTCATAATTTTAATATTATGCAAATATCAATGTTTGGGAAAATCTGGATAAACCCTAAGAAATAACTCAGTATAAAAGTCAAAATTATTATAATTACATAAGAATATATTTAATACCACCGATGTTCGAAGTTCTGTAGTCCCCAACCCTCTCTCCCCCTCTCTCTCTCTCTCTCTCTCTCTCTCACACACACACACACACACACACACACACACACACACAACCACACACACACACACACTGTTTCAGAAGAATTGTGTTTGTTTCAAATCTTGTATATCGTATAGTGTAAGAGATTTTTATAGAGGTGCTAATGGAATATTTTTGATATTGTTTAAATGGGATTAGATTTATGATTAATTATTAAATATGATATTTTTCAGACGCTAAATAGGGAAGAAAAGTGTGTGTGTGTGTGTGTGGTGGTGGGGTGGGGGAGTGATGCATGGATTGACGGGACAGGGGTGTGGGTATCCTTACATTTTTCACTTGTCCACGGACACTTAAAATCCACTTGTCCATAGTCAAATTTCATTTGCTCTGATTTGTAATATCAAACCTTCAAGAAAGCGCAAATAGACTGGAGATCGAGTTCTTTATTTAGGACAATGAAAAGAAAAGCATACCACAGTAACTGTGGTAAAAAAATAAGCTGTTGAAATATTTGCCTTTTAACATTTATAAAAGTCTGAAATCGCGTAAGCAGCGTTCGGGATCTTTTGAGGTCATGCCCGAAACACTGCCCACGCAATGGTGCAAAGCCAGATGAATTCAGAGAAAGACTCTTAAAACGTTCCGACTTGTTTTAGTCATACATGCGATCTCTGTGTGCTTTTGATTTTAATTTGGCTGACTACTGGGTCAAATATTTCCTTTGACAGTGACTTATTGTCTCAGCAGTTGGAATTCTACTTACAAACTTGTCATAATACTTTTTTTTTAAGTTGTTTACGTTTCTGATGTCTTTAAATGTCCTTTTAGTTCTCTGTGTGTAACCCTTGTTTTCCTTTTTCAGTTTTAGTTACAGAATGCTATATGCTGATGATGCAAATATTTTTCTTCAGCTACTTTAAGTAGTTCTTATGTTCCCTTTAGCATGTATATGATTTCTTCTTTTATGTTTTTTTTAATGCATGTTGTAAAATGTGACTCTTCTTATTTTTGTGTAGTGTCAGCTAATTTTTTTTATGTTGCTTTAAATGTGCTAAATCTGTATGTGGTAAATTACTTTTTCCTTTTATTTGCTAGTACATATGTGCTATTTTGTTTTAATGCGCTGTAACATATATGTGATAATTTGTGATTTGTTTCTTATCTACTTAGAGCCAGATGCTTTATTTGCTTTAATGTGCTTTAACATATATGCATTTTATTACAGCTGTTTTACTTATGTTGAGCTTATTTACATGTGTTTGTCGGAAAATAGCTTTAAGCTAGTGTTATATGTTTATACTTTCCCGACGTTAAATAAATCTTCTTGTATCTAAATCTTCTCTGATATTTTATCATAGTCACCGAGTTACAGTGTGCGTGAGAACTAGTCAAAGAACCCATTATCTTTATCACCTCCATACACTTGAAGCAACACACAATCTAAATGATATTTTATGTTTTCTCATTTTATATCTGAAAAAGTATGCATGTCCGCGGACACACAGAATGAAAAATGCACTTGTCCGCCGGCAAAAAATCACGAGTCGGATAAGTTGGACATAGGAATCCCACATCCCTGCAGGGGCGGGTAGATCAAAGAACTTCGAGCATCAGCAGTCCATAAAAAGCACAGACGAACAGCCGTTTTCGTTTGGTTAGGTGTTTATCCATTCTAAGTTCGTATTTATCCAGCACTGTTTCCTATACCAGTTAGGAATTATCCGCAAATTTAAACCTACCTCATAATCAATACAATTTTTAAGCTATAAAATCAATTTCAAACTTTGATACTGTTAAACATTGTCAAAGAGATATTTATGGAACTCATATATTTAATAAGTAAGGTCTTATTGCAATTTCTGGTACTTTAAAACAGTTAGAAACATAAAACATGTTCATTTTGAAGACTTTTTTGAGTACATTTTAATGAATTCTAGCCACATTATGTGACATTTCGATTGAATTATATAGTACACAAAACATTTTATCAATACAGGATATTATGACTATCAAAAGTTGCATACTCACATAAAAACATGAAAAAAGACAAGGAAATTAACTACATACATCGTCTTTCGGTCAGCCATGTTGGCACTGAGTTAGGGTCGCTGAACAGAGTTAGGATTATCCGGGTACATGGCGTGGTAAAGGAAGATTAATTTAGAAATTGACCATTAAATTATTATCACATCGGGATTGTTATATCAATAAGATGTAATAGATGTCAGTTTTTGAGTAAGCCCTAATTGATACTTAATTAGATACATATAGTCCCTTGCTTTTTAATTTTATTACCATTTCACTGTAATAAAATTTTAACACCATGCATTGATAATTATGGGGGTGATAATGGATATTTCGTACTTTTATTGCACATGTCTCTTTGAAAAAAAAATGGATGCATTTAATAACGGCAATAAAATAGGAATTATTAAAAAGAAAATGATAATGTTTTATTCTTTATTAAAGTAAACAAGACATTACGAATGATTATGCTTATTTCGACTGCTTCATTGTATCTCATATTCAAGATCATAATTATCTGTTCTGTTTAAGGCTTATTCAAGAGACACTTTTGATTTTTAAATTAAATGTTACAAATTCTGAAGTGTGCAGGCTTCCGTACATGTAGAGTAATGAGCAATAAATATCGATTTTGTAGATAAGGAGATTTATTGCATGACTGTATTCTATTGTTTCTCTGATTGGCTGAAAACGGTTCGAAAAATAATGACTACATATCATATCAACTTATCTTGGGTTATAAATAGTACGAAAATAAAAATAGATCGAAGTAGGTTCTTTGAAAACCAATATCAACATGATTTGGTCCAAATTTATTCCTTATTTCTTTATTAAAGTTACAATTGTAATAACAAGACTGACTTTACATTTATTCACGTAATAAAACAATTATTGACTTTTTCATAGGTTGATATCAAGATTTATCAACCCTCAAAAAGTCAAAAAGCCTTCGGCTTGGTGAATATAACTCTTTTCGGGTTGATCAATCCTGATATCAACCTATGAAAAAGTAGATAATTGTATATTATGACCCCCGCTTCTTCTCGGAAGTTTATGTAAATTTTACGGACGATAACGATCATACCTGTTGCATTAACGATTTTTCTGCAGCTAGGCTTAAGCTGTCCCGCATAATACAGAAAGTTCGATATGATAATGTAAAATATACAAATATACAAAGCAAAGATTACCTGACCAAAACAGATCCAAACTGATGGATTTTTTATAGACATTTCGTTGACAAAAAATCAGCTAAAGTTGTCAATTTAAACTCAATAACTTTTTATATTTGACATTATTCTTCCTTGTAGAAACGGCATTACATAGCTAAAACATTTGTCCACTCAAAGCACAGTTTTAATAACCGAAAAAAAACATATTTCTTTAAAAAATACTGAACTTGCATCTGGTTTTACTACTACTGATGTCAGCCATTTTATATTTCGCGAAACGTTTCCTCTCGCTTAAACTTTTAACGAGCTCAAATACGTTCGAAGCCCTCCCCAAACCCCTCCTCCCCCCACCCCTGTGTATGGTAGTAATATTATTTTTACAGAAGGTTAAAGGTCAGTAATTCCAATCCTTCTTTGTTTCATATAAAAAACGACAACCTCAGGTCGTCCTTACGTATCTTTAGAGAATATCACCTTTTCCTACACCTATTTTTCATCAAAGTTCTATCACAAATTAACGACAAAATGAAAAGAAAATAGGGGGTTATGTAGTTCCTAGTGAAATGCCAGTCAGTTGTGGTCTGCTACCCTAAAAATGGCGCATATTTGCTCTCGTCCACGCAATAAACACCTACTTCCGGTTTCGATCTGCAAAACTTGCCATGTGGGGTGTATGAACGTGAAAACCGTCTCATTTCATGCAGAATGTATTTTAGTAGTGAAAAATGGTGATTAAAGCACTCGTTCTATACAGATTTGCGCAAAAATGGGAAAATTAGGATCTATTTATTATGGACTTCTTTCGACTACACCAAAGAAGCACATTTTCGACCGAATTACTGACCTTATTCCAGAACCAGGGAAGGTTATAGGCTGATCACTACCAAATAGAATGTAGGCCTCCGCAGGTCTAGTCACAAGTAGTCCAAATATAAATAGTACTAATCTTTTTTCCTTTCCTAGTGCATTTTCTCGGCAGCAACGTGCTTACTTTTACCCTACCGCGTTTCAGTATGTATCACTTTGCATTGTAATGAAATCGGCATGTTCCTATCGCATGCTAGATAAAAATGGCGGCGTAAGAATTTAATGTCACGAAAAGAGAAATTGAAAGAAGCGAAAAGTAGTAAATTCAGCGGGTTGTATTTAACGAACTGTAGTTTTCTTATATAAAAGTTAACACCCCCTTTTCTTTTTGTTTTTCTAAAGTAGCGATCTAGCTCTTTATGGGAATATAAGTCTCTGAAAATCTGATATGCTAGAAAATGTCGAAACACCGTTATGAAGTGAGTGGATTTTATATGAAATATAGAACAGCTGGATTTAGTGGTGTTCAGCCTATAAGGGGCAATACATGTTATTTTCTGAAAGCCCTCGAAAATGAATGGAAATGCCATTAATCTATTCTTTATGATGTAAAACGGTAACAAATGGCTGAAAACGCTTAAATTTCTTGTGTTTTTGGAATTTAGATCGAATTTTCGACCAGGTGGCACTATTTTGGTTCGTTTTAGGACCTAGTAAATGTCTTTTCTCGCATTTTAGCACTTCATTTGTCTAAATAATATTGAAATTAGCATGTTTCTGAATGAAAATGACAAACATCGTAACGATTAAATGGATGGTAAATGTAAATTCCACGAATAAGGTAAAATTAATTGAAATATTGCTTGCACAGGGCTAAATTTTGCATATTTTTGGGGATGGGGGTGACCTGTAATGAATGGTTATTTCTCTACATTTTCTCAATATTTTGCACCAAAACAAGGCAGAATCATTGTGAAATAGGTGTACCTTGAGAATGAATGCAAATTCATGGAAAAATCAGACAAAAATTTTCTCTTATATACGCTTGCACTAAAATCTGTCCTTATCGGACCGCGGTAAGTATAAAGTGCCGTTGACGGTACATGGCGCGTACTAGTTGATGTCATCCCTCTGTCGGCTCGCCATTTTTTTTCGAGGGGAATTTGTTTTGAAATGGGGGGACAAACTATTTTGAGTGGCGATAATGGGGCTCCAAAGTTTGCAAAACGAGAATCCTGGGCCAGTTGACGTCAGCGTAATTTTAACTTGATAGCCATAGCGAAAACGCTTCATCTTTTAAATGATATGTCCGATTCTTATACAATACTTTCGGGTATAATGCAAATATTCTTAATATCATGGAGATGTATATGTCTGGCATCAAACATTATGTGGCTCAAGTATCAGTACTTTCTGGGTTCCTCTTTTATAGTCATGATTTTTAAACAGATAATTAACATCTACATCAACAGGCAAATTGTAAACAAACGTAGGCATGTACAATTTCAACATAAGCTTACCTTTGACTGACCCAAGAGATCGTTCCTTACTTAAATACTCCTCAATGGCTATATTTATCTCAGATTTCATGACTTTCAACTTTCTCAATGTTGTTTGTTTTGCGAGGTCAGTTCCCTCCAACAACTCTTTCTCTCCCCTTTTCACGTCAACAAAATTTTGGGCTTCATTGACATCCTTGGAATGTGTGAGTTTGTGCAGTCTTACATCAATAACTCTCAGGAGGCCATCAATCTTCTTGCTGTATGCGTTTATGTTGTCTGCCAGCTCTTTGTGTTTAGACCTTACCTCTTTTAATGACTTTCTCTCCAGTTCTTCAACTCTAGCGATAATACGCTTCTTAAAATCTTGTACGTCATCAATAAAACCATCCCGTTGTTTATCTAAATGTCTGAGGTCATTCTCCGTTTTGGACTTCAGGTCTTTCAGATCGGCCTTTACCTTCTCGAGAGAAAGTTTGGTCTTCTCCTTCCCTTGTTCCTTCAGCAACTTACTTGCAATATTTGGAATATACTCTACTCCTTCACATGACCTGTAATAAGTGATAGATCAACTCACTTATAGAGTCTTAATGTTAGACATACATGTAAAATCTTTTATGTAAATATTGTTGAAAAACGGTAATAATATAAAAGACGTCGTAATTTTCATTTCCGCATATAATTCATTTCCTTTGCATCCAGGTCATAGTTGTGGTTCACATTTACTCGATAATAGACGAGTTATAGTCGAAAAATCTTTGTTATCTCTAAAAGAAAGGTTGTATATAAAGTAAACTCTCAAAGTCATTAGCTTGTCCTACTGTTTGTTCCGACGAACGAAATGGTGTAGTACTTATAGTGTAAGATAGCTTTTCTATCTATAAATCTTTCGTCACTTGAATATTTATCTGCAGTCATTTGCATGTTTATTTTTCTTTACTTCAGCCATCAAAATTCAACTTTACGACTTCATGGGACCATAAACTACCTTGAAATGCATACGAGTGTTTATTGTAATTCTAATACTTTTTCAACAATTTCATAAATCGAGATTTATCTATCGCTCACTTTTCACATCTTTTCATAAATGGACTAAAGGAAAATAACATATTTATTGATACGCTCGCATATCAAAACTTTACAGTGTAGATAAAATCAAAGCCCTAATTGGGATAAATGCAAGAATGCGATTAACCAGGTACATCTTATCAGACCTATCTCCTTTTACTAGCTCACCAGTTCCTCTCAAATGATTTAGGAAAGACATTGACATAACACACGTTTTATAAATTTAATATAATCTAATTACACTGTAAACATTCTGTTTGAAACAATACGAATAGCTCAGTATTTGTCACTACTATACACTGGAAATCTTACAAACTGTAAGCTTGTTGTAGTGTAGAAAATTAAGGGAAAGTTATGCTAGCCAGAATATTTCTAGAATGATCCCTAAACATTTTTAGATGAACGGGTGAGAAAGTAAAGTTGATTATGTCTCACAGTGCTGAATATCATTAACAGTTAACTTTACCTGTCGCTTTAAGTCTATTTAAAGCTTTGATTAATCATATAATCTATTCAAACGTATTAAATGTATGGGGACGTGTATTTGTTTTTAAAGATTTACGAATTTAAGCTGACCTAATAATAAAATTATAATTTCCGAGTTTCCGCTTGGCAACATCTTTTTATTTATATGAAATTTAGAAAGGTAGACATGTTCTCACTTCGTTCAATTCATACATGGACAGTTATTTATCAAGATTATGAGAATCTTTCAAAACATTTTATTCTGTGTTATCCGGAGAAAGAACGTGACGTCATATGACTTTCCCTTTTGATTAAGTACTTAATAAAATTGTGAGATAAACACTTACCTGTGTTTCACAGCGATACAAACGGTACAGCACACAAGATCATGGTGTCCGCAATACATTTTCACCTCCTCCCCGTGGTGTTCCTCGCATACATCAGTCGGCAAAACTTTGGAAGACTTTGTCGCGGATTTTCCGAATTCTTGTCCGAATGCATCCGAAGTCCTGTCAGTTACACTGTGATTTTTGGTAAACTTGTTGTGAAAATTAACACATGTCTGACAATAAAAAGCCTGACATATGATGCAATGATACAATGCCTCCGTGTTTTTGCCATCTTCCGAACATGGTGAGCATGAAAAGTCATGAAACGCATCAGATGCATCAATTTGTGATCTACCAAACATTCTATGGGAAGCCATTTCATATATGGAAATAACCTAAACTTCCCTGTTCACTACACTAGGAAAACGAAAGTTGAAATATTTTCAATGTTAAATACTACTAAAACGAAAGTTGTAATGAATTTATATAGAAAACGAAACTAGGCAATGAAATATACAAATAAAAATAATTTTGATATTAAGGTTTAAGGCAGTGTAGCTCTAGCCTTCATTTTAATTAAACATTAGACTTATTAATAATTTACAAAATATCCATAAACTTGAATATCAGGGGAGGCCACTGCGTAAGCTATTGTTTATTAACCGGTTGATTTTATGTACATTTAAGCATTGATTCGTCAAAAGCGGCTAGGCATAAATCCCTTAACAAATGCGACAAACATAACGGGAGTGGCATCCATCTATCAATACAAAATTAATAACAAAAAAAAAGAACCATCGTCAAGCCAATAAATATTAGACGTGCAAAAGAGACCTAGACCTACTTCGTTTTTATCCTATAAACGTCTAACCTAGCAGACTGTAAATGCGTTTTATACAACGTGTTACAAACATCCATGTACAAAGTTCATTTTAGCCGGACTTTCAAATTGTCACGTGAATACATTTATGAATATCAAATCAAAGAGAAAGCAACAAATATACTACTATATTTATCTACTTTGTTAATTTATGGAAAAAATGCATATCATGTGCAATTAAGATAATGTTTAAACTTTTCATGATCTGAAATTGAGTATAATATATGGTTATTTTGTGGAACATTAAGAAATATTTTATGTGCTTTGATTTTACGAAGAATTAATTACACTTTCTTGCAATTGCCTAATAATTATATCCCTTGTAGCATTACATATATTGGAGCATTATCAACTTCTAGAAACAAAATAATTTCTTTGAACACATGCATCAGACTATCTTATTAAAACAAATGATATTAAAAACAAATGTTAAAGTTAGTACTCATTTACCCTAAGGGGTACAAAATGTTTTAAGATTCTATAGTTTTCACTCAGTTTTATTAATGTTTCGGCCTTAAGGCCTTTATCAAAATAACAAATTCCAAATTCCGAGAATTACTCTACATCATGGCGTCTCCACTGGCACCAGAACAGAAAGAAAATGCCTCTGTACCCTACCCCTAGGTATTCCGTAAGAACCATGGTCATGAACGGGAAAATATACTAAGTAAACCCGTTTCAATCGTAAACTTCTCAGCTTAAACGCGCAGTTCGGTGAATGGGTACCTAGTTTATTGAACATGCGATAATTTATCTTCCATCTTGCAACTGTCACATTGTCTCAATATTCCATATTGCTGAGATTATCAACATATTTTATGCTTTCGTCAACGTTACAGAAAAAACTTGCTTGACTTTCCCTAATGAACATCCGGTCTAGAGGTCACGGCAGTGTGCACATGTTTGGCGAAATGTAAACAAACAAAAACAGAATTTAAATAAAACTCGAAACGATGAATGAAATTCATCTTGTATATGATCTTTAACTTGAAACCGTACATGGTCTGCATCTGTTCTGTTTATTTTATTCATTTTGCACATTTATGCTGCATTTTCACATTTTAGCGAACACGTGTAGTAAAATGACGATTGACATACATTTTCACATTAGCCAATCAGAATGGTTTTGAAATCTAAAACGGAACTTCACCAGGGAAGTTCAAGCAAGTTTTTTGTGTAACGTTGAAATAACTATAAACGACGCGTCGTTTTTCTAAGATTAGATGTATTGAAGAAATGGGACCGGTATACAATGGAAGATAAATTACCACTTGTTTGATATCCATAGTACACTTTTACCGAACTGCGTGTTTTAGGCATGAAATGCGCGATTGAAACGGGTTAATATATTTTCCCGTTCATGACCATGGTTCTTATAGAATACCTAGGGGTAGGGTATAATATGTACAGAGGCATTTCTTTCTGGTCTGGCGCCAGTGGGTGTCTCATAATATAACAACATTTGAACAACAAAACCGGAATTGATGTCAAATCCCGCTAAAAAGCGATACACATTTACGATACACAAAGACTGTTTACTGGCCATATAATTAAAAGTTTATAGACTTAATGTGCAGAAATACATCAAGCTAGTGAAGTCCCCTTACTATCATGGGAGACAAATTAAATTAATATCCTATTCAATTCGTTGGTAGGACAATGAAAGTTTATATGCCATAGATATATTACAAAAAAATAAGCTAAAGCAAACAAGAGTTTCACCGAGTTTCAAGACCGATTTCTTTGTAATCAAAGGGGGGATTGACCAACAATGCCCCTCTGCCAGGCTCTGGGTCCGTGCATGTAAAGAATGGAGTTATCCCATACGGCTAACAGGAAACTTCTCGCCTCATGATATCATAGATCTGAAATTGTCTTATACTTAGAAGAATTTTCCGTCTTACTAGTACCATTTTATGTTTATAATTAAAACGCAATTGTCGTATTAAGTGTTCGACAGCAACGGATTGATTTTATTTGGAAGTGAAAATAAAATGTTCCACCAAATGATAATTGCGCGTTATTATTCATTTTTCAAGTAAAATGACTGTCATGCCCTGTGCCTCCTTCCAGATTTCAGTCTTTGATGCCGAGTTTGTGGACATAGTGGATGTAAAAAGACTGAAGTTTTGACTTTCGTGATATCACATCATCGGACGTTCAAAACTTCACTTCCTACGACAAAAAGGCCCATCTGGTATAATCGATACCGCCTGGGGACACAAATATGCCGTAGAAGTTAAAGTTTGAACAAAATCTCAAAGTTTCTCAAAATCAGTTGATAACTTCATATTACCAGGTTAAATTCAATGTATTTAGTTAAAATCATTAGCCATACAAAACTTCATTATTCTTATACTTATTGATAGTGTTTAGCATCAAATTTAATCTAATTATACATATGGATAATCGAATAACTTTACAAGCAGAAATCCCGAAACTAAGCTTTTTATTTCACAT
The DNA here is from genome assembly GCF_021730395.1 of Mercenaria mercenaria. Taxonomy (NCBI): domain Eukaryota; kingdom Metazoa; phylum Mollusca; class Bivalvia; order Venerida; family Veneridae; genus Mercenaria; species Mercenaria mercenaria. Next base: position 43,567,838 of record NC_069376.1, on the reverse strand, counting down.
GGTAATAAAGAAAAGTCTTAGGCTTACTTGATATTACATGGAAAACTTTAGTAACAACGTCAGATATAAATAAAATACACGCATATCGGTGACGTTTTACCCCAAATATATATGAGAGACGTTGAATGGGAAGGCGAAGGCTGAAATCTCAAACTCTCTATTATCTCGCGTATAGCGACCGTCTCACCAACATAGTAACTGAAAGTTATGTTGTTTTTTTATATATTTTCAGCTTTGCTTTAGTTGCAGTTGCACGCTCTGGTCGATTTTGTTTCGTAACACACTCCATTGTGGGTCTTTCTTTATCACTCGGAACAACATTTTTGTTCAACAATTCCACAGGAAATAGCAGGTTTAAAGGCCGACAAACAATTCGACCAGATGTTGATTTTAACTTTGCGGATCTAATTTCACCGTCACTACTTGTATGTAAACTGATTATTAGTCCCATTTTCCAATCGCCTCTTGGAATATCTTTCTTGATTAACACTACATCACCCACTTCTGCTTCTTTCAATGTTGTAACAAATTGAACGCCGGTTAAGATTTTCCTACCTATCGCTTTGCGTAATGATCTTTTTACTAGTCCGACTAAGCTCTCATAAAACTCTCCCATCCAGGGAGCAAATTCTACGATGAATGACCACCTGATATTTTCAGTTGATGCATAGCTTTGTACGTCGTCACATTTTATAATACCTTGCCACAATAAATCTATTGTCTGCCTAGCAAGTTTAAACTGTAGTGCATTATCACTAATGACTTCAATGGGTTTACCCCTTTGAGCTATGAATCGCCTCAAACACATAATAAACTCATTTGCAGACAAATCCTGTATCATCTCTAAATGAACTGCACGGGTTACCAAACATGTGAAAAGACACACCCATACCTTCTTTAGTCTTTCAGAAGTTTTAATGCTAACACCCCCAAAATATTCTAAACCCGTTCTAGATAACGGCGTAGATTCCGTGACTCTTTCCTTAGGTAGAGATGGTATTTGCGGCATTTTATAGGGTCCGCCCTCCAAACGACGACACACGACACAATTGTTTAGGACATTTCGTACGGTTGCTCTGCCTTGAGGAACCCAATATCGGTGTCTAATTTGGCTGAGTGTGTGAGAAACTCCACTATGTAGTAACTGTTTATGTGTTCGTTTTATCGACATTTTCGTGAATTTTTCTTTTGAAGGCAACAGAAGTGAAAATCTAGCGGCTTCGGTCAAACCTGCATTTTCAAGACGACCTTTGCAACGAAGCATCCCGTTGCTATCAATAAAAACGCCAAGTTGAGTTTTAAGGTTGTTTTTCTGATTTCTTGTAAAGGATTGGAACACATCTTTAAAGTTCTTCTTCTGAATATGCAACGTCCACAATTGTTCGGCTGATTCTATCTCTTCCAGGGACAGTGAACTATTATTGAGGTTTTCCTTTTTCAATTTCTGAATAAATCTCATGGCAGTAGCGGTTACTCTGAACAGTTTCGTCAAAGACGAAAAATTTTCATAGTCCATTTCAAAAGGAGCAGTAACCGGAAAATATTCCGACTTAATTTCTTTTGATTCATCACTCAATAGCATCTTTTCTTCTTCTCTTTCATCTGACCTATCATTTTCATCGTTTGTGTCAATATAATCAGTCCCAAAATACCACTCCAAAGTTGGTTTATTTAACCATTCAGGTCCATTCCACCCGTTTGTTTCCAGACAGCTTCTCTATACTGCAACCGCGACTAGCTACTTTAGCGGCGTTATCGTTAGTGCTGACATAATGAAAGGAAATGTCTTCATGACTTTTGATTTCACGTATACGGTTACTGACGTACACTGACAATTGTTTTGTAGATGAGATCCATTTCAAAACACATTGTGAATCTTTGAATAAATTAATGTGTTCAATCGGCACATCAAGCTGGTTCCGCACGAATTCAATACACCTTACTCCTATGAGCACACCCATAAGTTCCAGCCTTGGAATTGTAGTAGCTGTAATCGGTGCGAGCCTTGTTTTGTTGAACATAAGTTCCGATCTACGTTCGATTCCACTAATTTGTATCAAATACACAATAGCTGCAAAAGCTTTCGTCGAAGCGTCGCAAAAGCAAACAAGATAGTTCTTGACTTTATCACAGATTTTAAGAGACACACATCGTTGTATCCGCTCATCTGAAATGACATTCAAATCCTTTCTCGTCTTTATTTCGTTTTCATCTAGGATATCATCCAACAGAGTTTGAAGTAGCAACTTCCCTCTTAGAGTAACGGGTGAAAATAGACCAAGAGAATCGAAAATGGCTGCAACTTGTTTCGGAACTGAGCGTTTGGTATATGTATTAACCTTCAAGGTTTTTATTTGTTTCAAGCCAATTGTGTCGTACTTTTTGTTCCATGTTAGGCCTAAAACATAAATTGTTTCCCCATCTGTTCTATCATCACTAGCGATTGTACTCAGGACCTGATCGTTGTTTGAGGCCCACTCGCGCAAATTCATTTTTGCTTCCGAAAATATCTTCTTTGAGTCCTGTACCACAAAGATCTTTAAGGAGCACTGGACCTCGATATAAACATTCGTTTAAACTTTTATATCCTGACTTAGATTTTGTGGAAGCGTCATAGACTATCCTTACTTTTGTTGTATTTTTATCAGGTTTGATAACAGGATGGTGGGGGAAGTAATGGGCTATTCCATCGCGATGATTTCTATCAACCTTTTCAATTATCCCCTTTTTAAGTTGGTCTTCGATGACTGAATTATATTTCATCACAATATCTGGTTTTCTTTGAAGACTGCATATCATAGATTTCAATCTCCCCAGTGCAAGCTGACGATTCTCAGGAAGTTCTGGATTTTCCTCTTTCCATGGCCAGGTAACTTGATATCTGCCGTCTTTGAAGGTCAAATTCTCTTTAAATTTTTCCATACCCTTTTCATCATCAGTATTCTGGAAATTTTCTGTGATTCCAATGGATTAAATATTCCAGAAATTCTCCAAATCTGGCTTAGTAGGCAGTGAATTATCAACATCAGTAAATACTTTGGTTTCTGTAACGTTATTTCCACGTGTAAATATCCAAAGGTTTATGTCATTCATATCCTGATCTACTTCATTTGTCATTCCTGTTAAAATCCAGCCCAGTTTGGAAGACAACAGGTAAAGTCCACGCTGTACTTAAAGTCTGTCTGATTGAATGATATCCAAGTAATAATCATTTCTATTAAAACATCTATTTTGTCTGTTTCACTTTCTGTTGGTACACTCACTGTCTGCGAGACTAAGACTTTGTGTTAATTGTTTAAAATGTTCTTTCTCCGATATATCTACTGATCGTCTTTGTATAGTACCAGTTATATGCGGAACAATATTTGCGGTTATCTTCATTTCGTCTCCAGTTTTAACTTTCAAGTTAAAACTTTGTTGATGAAGTTTTAACCACTTTCGACTTTTCGCTACCAAACGTCGAGAAGAATTCTTACTTCCCTTTCTGTGTTAAGCAAAGGGGTTTTTTTATTTTTGAACGGGCAGTCTGCATTAACACTATTTCATTTGATGAAAGTAAAACATTTTCTCCCGCCAGCGAACTAGACACCGATACATCAGGCTCTTCTTCACAAAAGTGAACACTTTCATTTTTTCACATCTTTTTTAATTTTTTTAGGACACAAACTTCTGTGGTGTACGTTTGTTTCACCACAGTACACACAACTTTTCCTACTTTTGCATTCATTTTTTTAATGCCCTTCCCTCAAGCATCTATAACAACTTTTAGACAATCCTTTCTTTCTTTTATTGTTTTAAACTTGGAACACTCATCACTCCAGTGATATCTAGAACAGAATCTACACTGCACTTAAGGTTTTTCCCGTGGTTTTGGTTGGGGATTGACAGTGAGGGCTTCTGCTGTACCCTTTGCTTGATGTCGGTTAGAGTCCAAGTTTTTTGGTCTGTTATACCGCTGATCAGGCTTTGTTTGGTTGTTGAACTTGTTCTGGGTTACTTTCCCACTTTCTGTATTCGCCTTTTCTGCCTTTTCACAAGCAATAACATACTCATTCAACAAGTCACGAAGTGTAGACGTTGTCCATTTCTGCTTTGCTCCTTTCTGTATTTCAAGGTGTTCGATCACAGCACTAGGTAACTTAGACTTTATCACAGATATGATCAAATCTTGGTCTACATTCTGGTCAAGTACTTCCAGACTTCTGAGATGTATATTTTCTGTTTCCATGAAACTTCTCAAACTGTCTACAGAATTGCTAGTTGTTCTTAGATTCATAAGTTTGCTGTAATGAATATCTATGATCTCCTGAACATTCCCGAACCTTTCTTCCAGGATTTTGATGCCAATAGTATAGTTTTCATGTGACAGTGCTAACCCGGCTATAGCACTCCTAGCTTCACCTACTAACTTGTTCCTCAAATAATTGAATTTATCAACGTTGCTGAGGTTATAATTCTTGTGAACTGAATTTTCAAAGGATTGCCAGAATTCTATCCATTTCATTTTGTTTCCATTAAAACATGAGATTTCCAATTTTGGAAGTTTAACTGATTTTGTTGATGCGTCTGTCGATCACTTTGATTAGTTATAAGTTCTCGTTGCAACTGCATTTGCATGGCAAACAACCTGCGCATCTCTTCGTGCATGTCCGTCTGTGTTGTTTCTGTTCTAGGCATTGGTAGTTCAGCTTCCTGTTTTATCAATTCTTTTAACTGAATTTCAAGCTGCTGAAGCTGACAGCTTATGTTCATTGCTTCATCGCAAACGATTATGTCCTGTTTCAAAATATCATCGATAAGGAACGCTTCATCTTCTCCAACTGCTGCAGTAACCTTTTCAGACGTACTTTCAAGCTTTGCACAATACATTTGCAATCTTTCAACACATATAGAAATTTTTGATAGAGTTTCCGTTTTATCCACTTCATGAATGTTTGATTGTATAAGCAAAGATCCTTCCCTTACCTCCTTTTTAAGGATATTGAAATACCGCGTCCTTACTCCTTTCAAATATTTTAGATTCGACATAATGAATAATGTTAATCAATACAACACTTACTTTCCAATTTTTTCACATTAAATTACTTTCAGAACTTTCACAAGACATTTTTTAATGTTTTGCACATCAAATACACATCCACTTTTTTCCTTCCTTGAAAGAATGTTTTCCAATATTACTTTAATTCACTTTGATTTTTTCCCGCTTATCCCGGGTTCCTGTGCCATGTAATGTAGTGATGGGAGAGCGTACTTTTCACTACATCAGAAATTAATACTTATTTTTAACACGTTTTAATTTGAAAGACAAGGGAGACGTGAGATTCAAATAACAGATTCAAGGTTAAATTCCAAATATATTTTAATCACTATTACAGTATACTAAATAAATTCCACTGAAATATATATCCAAACATTATATTAATTCCATAATTTGATAACATCGCTTTTTAATTATGTTTTTTAAAAGTCACTTAAATGCTCTGCACTTTAGTATTATCGAAGCCCTTCTATAGGACAAAGTTTTCCCAGCAGCATGAAATTTATGATTACAAATCATAATAAAACATGAGCAAATCATGTACATAATAACATAATTAGGAGAATTCAGTATATATTTAGGAGTACAATGTACTATATAGCATAGAAAAAGGAGCATTGTGATACAGAAACGTGTAACAATAACGTCAATAACGCTTAAGGAGTATTTATATTATATCATAAACAAGTGTTCTTTTAACATAATTCGCACTTCGCGACACTAGGGTTCAAGCTATAGGGCCAGCGAATAACAGTTATACCTGTACGAGATAGTCAAATGCTGTAGACGTTAACAAATATAGGCTAAACATCGGAAATCTGGAGTAGAGACGCATAGTTTTGTAGTCTACTGAGACAATAGGAGAGTTCCAGATTACATACAAGGTTCAGCGTTATCGGCGAAGTACAGCCAAGGCATCGGGATTGTACCTTTATGGTAGCATAATACTATAAGTGCTAGTGCGTAGGCGCTAAACATCCATGAGTCAGAGCAAACATTTTTATATGCAGCTTCAATTCGAAAGACATAGGCTGAACATCTATGCGAAAGGAATCGCAAGCTGTTGCCTTAAAGACATCGTCTGACGGGAACTTCAACAAAAGGACAAGTCAAATATAGTATCTCCAGCCTATAGGAGTTTTGGCTGAAGGTTGTTAGTTTAAAACATTGAGTCATTAGCCCCATCCTTGGAATAAAATAGCTCATAATTTATGGATATCAACTAGCCGTGTTATACTTTTAATATAAGGCAACTAACCCTCCTCAAGTTATTGCAGACTTTAAAACCTTTGATCGTTATTAAGGTAACTTTTGGGTTTACTATATAAGTAAAATAGAAAAAAGTGAAAAACCACAGGTCCACGCCGTCTAGTCCTGGGTTGAAATGTATTTATGCATGGAATACAGCTGAATCTGCTTAAATGACCACATGTATGAAACAATGACTTGCTTTAAGAAGCCAGTCAGCTAACTTAAGTAATTGACATTTTGTTATAATTTCAACTAATCATGAGCTGCCAACTCTCCTGTTTGCTCTCTAATGTACGTTTTTGGTATAAATGAATTGCAATTAAAAGATGTGAAAAGTATACGGGCTGTAAGCCTTCCTCTAGTTTTTCAGAATGGTCTCCTCCTTGCACTATTTTATACACAATATTTAAGGCAAATCAAATACATATTTTAGTTAACATCAGTTTAGATTTTCAGTTGGACGCAGCTAACAAACTTGCAATTCAAGTTCCACGTTTCCCCGTCTATAATATTTTTGCCGTTTCGCCTTCTTTTTTGTTGAAGGACTACTTTACAAATGCGTGGCTCTTAAGCTGTGTTTGTGGTGCTTCTGTTCTTCCGAAAAATCTACTCCTACCTTTAATCTTTTGGAGGTAAGTTTTTAATTAAATGGAGCTTTGTCAAAGAAATAACCTGTACCTGTATGAGAATTTGATGGCAAATATTTTTGTCGTGCAATTTGTACAAAAGCAAATAAAAAAGTGTATGTTTTGTTTCAAATGCTGAGAACTACCCTATTCTCTACGATTTTGAGCATTTTTTCGACACATTTCTTTTCAACAAAAGAAAAATATCCTAGGCTTCTAAATCCTGTGCGACATACTGTCACACATACGCCGTAAATTTAAATAACATTTTCAAGTGGTCACAACAAATCACATCGATTGTATTTCTTGGAGCGTCATTTTTAACGTTCGTTTGATCAAAACGTCGTTCGAAGGATTACTATTAGTTATATCGTGCCAAACAGAAATATCAGGATACTAAAAATAATCAGTTTCAAACAACTAGCCACTAAATAACATTATGATACGCGAAACAAAACGTCATTTTAAAATAAGTATTTTTTTATTTTTAAGTTGATAATTCAATTTCCAGTACATCAATGAAATTTAAATATAAACTGTTTAATCATTAGCATTCTCAATGGTTGTCAGACTTTTCGCCAGGGCAATATTTATTTATCGAATACACTTAAAATCAGCCAAAGCTAATAAACTTGTTATTTCTCTATTCAAATATTTAAAAAGCATACCAAAAAAGAGCATAGAATTATAAAACTGGCTAAAAGGTTACAATTTTAAGTCATTGACAGTTATTGTCAATATCGAAACATACGAAATATCGTAGACATCGGAAACAAATATACATAAAGTAGGCTAAAATCCTGATTGCAATTTCAAGTTATTGACAGTTACTGTAATTATCAAAACATACGAAATATAAACAAAATTTACAGACTTTGGATGAACTTTCTTTAATACTTATATCTGATACTTTGATAAGGGCTATATTGTATGGTTACATTATAAATAAATACCTGTCTTTTGAAAATACAATTGACCCGTCTGTCACAAGCTCGGCTGATCTAAATTCTTCAACTTTTTACAATGACAACTGCAACATGTACTGCAAAGTCATTTATATACATTGTAAGCTTAGCCTAATAGACTGACTCCCGTCTCTATTATTCTGTCATAAATCTTATCTATATTTTTTTCAATAGTAGCTGAAGCAACTCCAGAAGGTTGTTTCTGTATTGACATTCTTTCTTGCCCGTGGCTCCAAACATAGGTATGTTTTTGCCAACAGATAAAATGTGCTATCTTAGAGGCTTAAAATTTGCTTGTAAAAGGTTTGCAGTATTTAAGAATAAATATGTAGCCAGAGATCCGGGCTAGTTGTAGCCGTTGTCATGCTAAAGACATTTATACTGCCAACTATGATAATTGTAAATTACTACTGTATGACCTAAACTTCCTGAAAGACAAAATTCCTCTCGTTCAATTTGATTCAGTCGACATATCACTAGTTTGATTTTCAAACAATAAACAAACATGAATTTAAATATCATGCGAGTATTATCAATTTAAAACGGGATGGATTGAAAATATAATATGTTCTTTAAAAACGAAGCAATTTCTAACTGAGCACGGGTTTATTGACCGGTTGAAATTTGTCCGTACTTGTTTTCTTGGATTTCGAGGTAACGTTTATCCAAAGCAGTATCCAGTTTTTCCATTCATCATCACTTTGAAATCGATGGTTTAAAGCCCTCAAAAATTAGAAAATTCATCCTATAAGTACATATCCCCGGCTAAATTGAAACTATGCGTTCTTTCACTGTGATATTCATAATCATGATGAAGTTTATACAAGGACAAGAACGCTATATTCTGCCCAAGGCTAAGTAATTTTGTGTAGCCATACAATTTCATGATTTTGGTCTAATTGGTTTCTCTCTGAGAATATAAATTTGTGGTTTTCAACTTGTAAAGATAAACCTTGTGGAAATTCTATGTGTTCGTTTGGATTTGATTTCGAGGACTGATCAAGAAATTCACGTACATTAATCGCTACTTACTGATTTCGCTTGCGAGGATATGTGTTAATTTACTGGAAAAATGTCTGAACAATTACCAGCATTTAAGGGATTTAAGCCTATTTACCAGAAGTAACAAATTCGACAACAGGTTCATCCTTCTGAACTCTTCCTACACAAGACTGATACTAAAGGACTGCCAGTATACCAGTGTTCATCAACTGTCAATATATTTTCAAATTCTAAAGAACTAGAACTGTCAGTAGTTTGTGAAAACAATATTATTGTTTATAACTGGATTATAAATAAATGTGATGCTTGTTGATTCGAATGTGAGTAAAGTGTTAGTTTGTTATAAGACTCAACCTATGGTGAGTATATTCCTAACTTTGATGTCATGTTGTAATGTGTAAATGGATGAACGCCGGTATTTCTGTCATCCTGAACAGTCATAAGACTCATTGCTTTAGATTTTTATCATTTACATTAGCCCTGTAGAATTTGAGGAATTCATATTACATGATCAGCTGGGGCATTGTCCCAAACGTAAGTTTACTGAATATATTTTCAGAATACAAGGTTCAGAATATAAGCTTTAGTTTACTATCATCTTTGATAAATAGAAGTTCAATAGTTGCAATCAATACATAGTTTCGCATTCACAATTTTCTTCAAAAACTATGCCTACAACTCAGCTTTGCTATAGTTCAAACGATAATGTAGGTTAGTAAACGCATTTATCCCTCAAAAAATACTGACTCTTGGTAACTTTCTTTGAGTCATTTCGTCCTTCGCCTATGAATCATGTGGATAAGTTGGCAGTTAACAGTAAGTACTAGGACAGAATCCAGGTTTGGTTAGTTGCACGCCGTTTCAGTCCTGAAATACTGTTAAAAATGGCGCTAAACCCAAAACAAACGAAGTCTATTTCAAAACATATGCAAATACTCCACTCAAGTATAAGCACTATTTTTTTCTAAGAAGACACTCCAAATATATGCATACATTGTGCATAGATCCTTTCTTTAAAAATAAAACAAGCATTATGCAAAAACCATAAGTAGCCTAATCCTGTCATAACGTTAAGTCAACCGCTCATACAAAATATTTAAAAGATGTTTCCAGATTGATTCCTTGCATCTGAGAAGTTAATTAATAGAAACTGTTTTAAAAAGTGGTTTGACAATTAATTCGTCAAAAGGTCGACATTGTGGTAATGTATGACAACATAAAATTATCGATAATGAGCAATGTTAACATTTATTGTTTTGCGCAGAATTTATAATTGTTCGGTACGTTGTAAGTCGGAAGTAGTCTGATATACACAATATCAAATGAACATTCCTGATTGTGTCAGACATGGAAGTATCTATTAATTGAAATATTTACAGCAACCTATGGCTTTGCTCTTCATGTAATGCGAATCTTTTAAATACTACGAAAATAGTAATTGATACAATACTGGTTAACAATAAGTTTGATGACGATTCAGAAGTTCCTGCTTCTGACAACAGTAAAACGGACATTCTGCCAAATACGCAAAACAAATTGTCGTCAAAATTATGAATATTCTCAACATAGACTTGTCCAATTATCAGAACACAGTTTAAACTTTCAAGCCAAGAACCACCGCACATGTCAAAAAACAAAACAATACAAACAATACATGTTCACGGGTATTTCACTTATACGTCAGTGTATATGCGTCCAAGTTCACTAATGAATGGGCACATACAACATTTGAAAAATCATTTAAACAGTACATAGAGACTTTGCTTCTGTACGACATTAATTTTTGGTTTTGTTTTATTGGGTATACCGTCGCACTTAAACAGTTATAGGTCATATGGCGACCGTCCAGCTTTGAATGTTGAGGAAGACCTAAGTTGCCCCTCTGTGCATTATTTCAGAGAGGGCACCTGGGGAGAGCCTATGACCTTCCGTAAGCCAGCTGGCTGGCTTCCTCGCCTGAAAAATTCGATGCCTCGAGTGTGGCTTGACCCAACATCGATGGGGGTGGGGGATGGGGAAGTGGCAGAGACTTTATCTATTTGGATACGGAGGCCCCTTCTATACAACATTAGATTTAATAATAGAACATTTAACGACACTACTAAGTTCAAAAAAAAAATTCGTAAAATAAATTATCTGTCATACAATACAAATGGTATGCCTGTCAATATACATTGGCAGAAGAAGTTATAAATCTAAAAGGTAATACAAAAATGTAATGACGTTCCGGCCCTTGTTGTAGAACTTTGTCCATGATGATACCTAACTTAAGCAGTTAAGTAGCTGAGAGGTTTTGTAAATTTTTTAGAGTCCACTTATCATACACTAGGTTTTATCTGTTATTTTGATAAAGTCTTTCACTGAATGCTTGCAGTTCAATCCTTCCCAGGGGTATTCAGCGTGTTCTAACATTCGCTGTACATCATATAATTGTAAAGCTGACGATATCATGTCTGTTGGTAAATATCTATGTATATGTAGAAATGTCCGGCACTCGGATAATTTTTCTCGATAGGGCCTAATTACCGCCTAAAATGTTAACCTTTAACCAGATATTTCACTCCGTGCCATTAACTTACAAATTTTCACCGGATGAACACTGGATGCAATATTTTACGAGCGGCATGTTTCAGCGCTTCTAGTGAAAATGCAAATTCTGGTGTCCATGAGCAAAAAAGTATTTGATCTTTTAAAATAGCATGAAACAATGAAATCAGTGAAAAGATCCTTTGGAAGCATAAAACACGCAAGCAGCATGACCATAGTCTCGGTTCGATTGAATCTTTTCATATAATACAAACATTCTTTTTTTATTTCATACCTTTTAAACGATTTCAACATAATTCAAATGATTTTAACAGAATCATACACATTTTGCTGGCAATTAACTTTACGTGCAACAGCATGATGTAGCATAACAACAGTTTGTCATGTTAAATAATTCTGTTATTTTACTGATTTTTATCACATTTTGATTTGAAGGCGCGTACATTTTCATGTTCGTTTACTATGTCATTTCACTTATTGCCATGGCAATTTCAGTGAAAATTGTGTAAAAGAACAATGATAACAAAATAATATGACTTGGAAAATTTTAGTTATATCGTGACTTAGACGAAGTAACATGTCATCCTTGTTGTTGGATTTGTGCTGAAGCCTGAAATAAAAAGGCAGGCATGTAAACACAGGAGGGGATCCAACATATGTATTCCCAAATGGGCACCGCTTAAAATCATATGTTGTGCTTCCGGTAGTACATATGTTGTAAACATTTCGCAGAAAAATACGTGAGATTTTTATTTGTGATTGAATATTGTGAAAAAGACATTGTTTTGTCAAAAAATCGCGATGCAGTGCAACCGAGTATAGTTTACCTAGCATACAAGTGCATTTATCTTACCTGTATTTGTAGAAATGACGGAGAAAAACGTATCCTCCGTGAAGCGGTATAACTGAAAAATATCAACATTTTTATCAGCAGGTGGAAATATGTTGTTTAGTTGCCCTGCGCCTGCTAAATTTTGCCCTCATCCAGAAGAAAAAGTATTTGGCGGTCACTTTGCTAGAAAAATATTTTCGGGCGAAAAACTGTAGGGATACATATGTTGTGCATGGGCTACATATGTGGTGCATTAGATTTTTTAGAACTCCACAGATCTTGAGCTTAAATGGTACCTGGATAAAGAAACGAACAGGAAATACGTGCCAAATATATGTCACATCAGTCCAAAAATTATATACATGTGTATGAAAGGGAAAACTTATAAGAAACGAGCACAGCTAAAGCTTATATTATATGTTGTAGAACATTTCCACTTTGGTGTCAACGCACCTCTCCTAAATCCGAAGGCGTTTATGTGATGCTTATGTGTGCAGAACTGTGAATGTCGGAAACATGCATGTATAGTTTTGGTGTAGTATAGTAAGCGATACAGTAACCTAGTGAACCTAGTGTTCTTTTCATGTTTGCTTTACCCGTTCATGTGCGCCTCTATAAATATCTTCGGCGGTATTTTGCATCGTTAACTGTGGAAATTGTCTGTCCGTGAACTGAGTTATAGAGCAAAATATCTGTCTCGGGCAACGGACTCAAAAATAAAATGTAATAAATACTTTACGGTCAGGGTGTTTCAGGAGGTATGATGGTTTGCCCGCTACAGAACTACTGACCCAGCCTCTCCACGCGTAATTCAACACAAGTAAGTGCAAGGTCCACAATATCATATGTATTGGAGCGGCCGGGCCAATAGTTCTGTATCCAGCAAACCAACAGTATCTCCTGAATTGAATTTTCTAGTCCGATGCCCGAGACACAGATATCTGGTTCTATAACACAGTTCACGTAGGCTACATGATTCAAAGACAGATTTCCACAGTTAACGATGCAAAATATCGCCGAAAAGAACACTAGGTTCAATAACATATAGCAAAGAAGTATAAAATATTATATTATTTTTATAGCTCTTAAAGTAAAGACTTTGCATATAGTTACGAAGACCGTATCGGCAGTTATATGCTATACACCAACTATACATGCATACGATTTCACACATTCACAGGTCACCATACATAAGCAACACGAACGCCTTCGAATTTAGGAGAGATGCGTTGACTCCTAAGTGGAAATATTCTACATCATCATATGTAAGCTTAAACCTGTGCTCGTTTCTTATAAGTTATCCCTTTAATATACATGTATATAATTTTTGGAATAATGTGACATATACTTAGCACGTATTTCCAATTCGTTTCTTTATCCAGGTACCATTTAAGCTCAAGAACTGTGGAGTTCTAAAAAGTCTAATGCACCACATATGTAGCACATACACAACATATGTATCCCATTCGGTGTTTTGCCCAAAAACATTTTTCCAGCAAAGTGATCAATTTTCTTTTTTCTGGGTGGGGTTTTGCATACGGAAGGTTTCGAGGGCAACATTTAAGCAAGCGCAGGACAGTTACAACATATTTCCATCTGTTGATAAAAATGTTGATATTTTTCAGTTATACTGCTTCACGGAGGATACGTTTTTCTCCGTCATTTCTACAAATGCAGATAAGGTAAATACACATGTATGCTAGGTAATGTATACTCGGTTGCACTGCATCGCGATTTTTTGGCAAAACAATGCCATTTCCGCAAAATTCAATCACAAATAGAAACCTAACCTGTTTCTCTGCGGAATTTTTACCACATATATACTACCGGAAGCACAACATATGAATTTAAGCGGTGCCCATTTGGGAATACATATGTTGGATCCCCTCCCGTGTGTAAAGGTAAGGATCAAACAATTAAAGTTATGCAGATTGTGAAACTCAACAATCAGTTTAGTACTATTTAATTGTTAAATCCATTTGCATGGAGTGGATTACAACATCGTTAAATGTTTAAGTAGGAACTTAACAATATTTTTATGTGACACTTGTAGTTTCGATCTCTCAGTCATTATTTACACATTTCAGTGAAAATTGGACAAAACGTTTTAATGAGTCCATGTTGGTGCTGGTGAGTTGGTGAGTTGTCCCACCGCAAACACCTTAACAGTTAAAACAAAGTATACTCTGAGTCTTGATACTATTCCGCATTATCAAACGGCAGACTTTTTATCAAGCGGATTTTTCTGAAGTATTATGATGTTATAGATATAGGTTTCCGCTATTTTCCGAATAAAACCAACATTTCCCGAAAACAGATTTACGGTACGGGGATAAGAAACAACGAATTATCACGCTGTTGCGGTAAATACATGTATCGACCTGTCCGAAAATACTACCGCGGGCGCCTTTAAATCACCGAAAACGTTTGAAAAAGACGTTAAACCTAAACATAACCACCCCGCACCCCATACACTCCAGTTGCTACTTTGCTATTTACCATCGCGCTTAGCTTAAGAGTTCGATCCTCCTGAGGGCCGTATCTTCTCCGCGACTATTTGATAAAAGACATTGTGTCTGAAATCATTCGTCCTCCACCTGTAATTCATGTTCATAGTTCATCCAAAACTATCGAATCATACAAAGATAACTTTATTGATTTTACCTCTTCATTCTACATTTAAAGAAGTCACGAAACTAAACATCAAAGTTCTGCTCGCAGAAAAAAAGGTGAATACATTGTTTTGAGAGGTGTAAATTTTGATGTTTTTGCTTGAAAATGGTGAATTACCGAGTGAATATCAAACAATATTTTTCATATTGGTTCAATATCGGCGTTATTTGGTTGTCAATTTTTCTTCCGTCCATCACATTTCCTTTACGTTTATCGCTATTTTGAAAAGTCTAGACTTTTATTTATTTTTATGACTTCGCAAAATAGGTTAAATCATAAAATGAATAAATTTGTATTGCTTTTTTTGACATTTTGCAACAATGGATTACCTTAAGGGTACGCTGAATGTCAAGCAATGTTCAAGATATTAAAAAGATAAGAAATGGCGAGTCAGTATATAAATGATAATGTATGTCTGTATACACTAGTTACATTTGGCACGAGGATGCAATACTGATTCCTGTCCATGATCTAGAATGATTTACAGTTGTTAAACATTCCTTAACACGTATTTAAAAATGTAATAATTGTTACAATTCGTGATTCGCAGTGTCCTGATAATTGTCTGACAACAAGCCTGATGACTTATGGTATGAAGAGGAAATACTTTAATGGCCAGTCTTGGTGCATTGTCGCATACCGGAGGTCTATCCTGCTTTTTTCAAACATGAAGATGTTGTTAAGGTAAGGAATATTTGATAATATGCAGTAAATATTTTTCTGGACAAAACAACGGACTTTGCGTAAATCAGCTGGTTGGCTTCCTCGGACCCACAGTGACTGGCATGTAGTTCGAAGTCAGCGGCATTTGCTACTCGGCCACTGAGGCTCCTTAATAATAGAAATACGTATATACGTGAATACAACATTCTCATACTAAAATTATTTCGTTAATAAATAAACCGAAGACGGCATGAGAATAAGCTGAATTCCTCTGGTGAAAATTGACAGGTTGCGATGTCGCGAAAATATGTGATCCGTGGAACTATGTAAAATAATCCAATATGAAAAATGGCATGCTGGAACGACAAACCTCTAGATGTCATTTTTCCTTTATTTAGAAAGTGCACACTTTAGTCTAGAAAAGTGAACATAAGAGGATTCAGTGAATCAAAGTAATTTTTTATCGAGGAAATATTCTCAAAACAGATGGTTTAATGTGAATCGGGATATGTTGTTTCTGTGTGTCAAAATACTTTAGTTACACTGAGCTCTCATTCCGCTGTCACCCAGCAACCGAAGACAAATTCTACCTATTGGTATATTATGAGGAAAACAGAACTGCAACTCAACTCTGAATTTGACAAAGCTAAAATGTGGGCGGGCTAGGGATAGATATAGGACATCAGTAATGTCGTTCACTGGTTAAGGGTTTTATTGTTATGCTCAAATTTATAGCAACCAATGCTTTTTTTAAATCTGTTCTTTGGTACCAGCACTGAAATAAAAACAAAACAAGCTTATGAGAATATCCTTCATAGCAATCATTTATTGCCGATGTTAATGGTTTTGTCAGTCAAGAAAATTTTATTTCTTAACTTTGTCAAACTGTATAAATTTTAAATAATTAGATATTAATAGAGGGTACGTAATGTTTTCTGTGCAGAATCACTTAATCCCACGTGTTGATTACTCTGTTGGTTGAACTACAGCTGAATCTTTTTCTTTAGGTTAAGTTTTAACAAGGAGTAAATCCACTCCAATATTTTGATATTATGTAGACCGGTTTCCAATTGTCAGAAATGATCTTGAGCATACATGACCATATGATTACCTTTAGATCTACCCATTTTGATTGCTGATTGAAGAACGTCAACAGAAATAAAGAGGATAGAATATTTGTTGTTGTTTTTTTTTTTTTTTTTTTTTTTGTCTTGATTCAGCTGTGTAAAGGCGGAAAGCTAAACAAACCAGAGTCCCTGGATTCTGTACCGATACAAACCTGTTCTCCGCAAGTAAGTGCCAACTTTCCAACATGAAACACATGTGTAGGATGAATGCTTTCAGATCAAATTGTCACGGAGAACATATGCCTCGACCGGGGATCAAACTCAAGACCCCGCTCTCCTTATTAAATTAAACGGGCGGGCTGTAGAACATTTACAAAAAAAAAAGTTTTTTCCCGCTTATAATGTAAGGCATGGAAAATGTCATTTCTTTTGTTTGATATTGCATTAGAGTCCGGTGATGTGTCTATAAGAGTTTACTTCTAAGAAGATGCCGTTTTGATTTGACTACTCATATCGCAGAAATCACCCGTTTTATCATAGCCCCGTCCAAAACATGTAGAAAATAAAGATATATCTTATTTCCTATACAAACATAACTTATTTGGCCATTTCCGAAGCAACTGATTCAAAACTAATTTATGAAGTGAACATACAGCACTTATAGAAGAAATATAATTTCTAGATAATGGTGATACGAAATATGATACAAAACTGCCGAAAATACTAAAATTATAGTAATACATAAATGTTTTCTCAGATGTTGTAGAAAACTGACAATAAGTTACTTACTAACATTCTTTGTGTTTCTAGCATTGTTTAATTAGCAATATAATCAGACGATGATGTTTCATTGCAGTTGTCATTACACATGTCGGTGTTGCAGCACTTCATACATCCATTACCTTAAATGTAAGTATACTTGTTATTTTAGGCACACATAACACACCTTGCAGTATTTGATATCACATAATTAATTCGTCTTTATGCTAGTTACACAGGTTTGAAACACATAATTTAAAAGATAAACACTGAACAGTGTACCACACTTGTGTCAAAGCAAAGAAAATTTAGAAATTAAAAAGGGTTATGTGCTAGATTTTTGGTGAAATCAATTTGAAAATATTGGTCCTTCAATCATTTTTTTCTTTTTGGGTTTCGGAAACGTCGGCTATAGTTTTTGTCTGTTTTGCTCAGGCTACAAAAATAAACTGAATTATATTAGTATATTTAAAAAAAAAATACACAACGAATTTAGAAATCTGATAATAAAGGATGTAAAAAGCTAGCAAAATAAAAGTCTTTCTGAATTAACCTCTACTCTGCTAAATCTAAAAAATGGACTGATTCATTATTCAAATTGGCAGTTCCATTTATTATTCGAATGGGTGCTTACTGAAAATTCACTGACTGAAAAGCGAACAGTGTAGACCATGGTTTGTCTGTACGGATATGCAGACTGATTTTGCCTGCACTGGCCGCAAACGCAGAATCACTTGCCGCCAGCAGGCTTAATATGAATCACTTTCGCAGGTCGTATAATTACATGTAAACGGAATTGTTCGCATATGTTCTGTTTTCTTCCTAATTCTGTTACGAACAGAAAACGATTTGAGATTTATTACACTATTTCATAAAATTCAGTACCGTTCCAATTCGAACTTTAGTATTAATCTTAAGGAATCAACTCCTGAATATCACGTTAAAGAGATCATGATGGCAATAGACTTCGCACAGCTCAAACAGGTAAGAAGTTCGGTTTGAAGTCATGCAGGAACTATTTCTGCCAAATAACTTTATTTTTTATTCTTTCGAATGTTATTGCAACCAAAACTCTGCATATATGACCTAATTTACATAAAGGTGAGAGGGCACAACAAAGAAACATATTCAAAATTAATGGTTAATGATAAGATGCTCATTAAAGTATTTGCGGATTACAGATAACGACGGACTTTCAATGACTATGAGCACATCAAGCTACAATGTGCACGTGATTGTCCATAAAATCCTACCACAGCTCAAACAGGTACGAAGTTCGGCTGGGAGTCATGCAAGAAATATTTCTGCCAGTTAACTTTGAATTTTAATGTTTTATTCTGCCATTGCAACTAGAACTCTGTATGCTGTTTTCTCATATTCTTAGGGGCCTAATGGGTTGTTTTATTTCCAAAAACAGATTAACCATTTCATAAACAGTATTTAGTAAAGTTTTATAGAATATTCTCTTGTCTTTCAGATGAAGCCATGAGAAGTTACAGAAATTAATCCCGATTAATCTTTAGATACAGTATTTGGTTCCACTCCAAACTCAGAAACAGACCAATAGTTTCCCGTATTCCCGTGGATTTAGAATTGACTTTTCAATACAAACAACTTGTAGAATTTAAAGGATCTAAACAACCATGGTGTACTAAAAAGATATATTCTATGATGAATGCATGAAGAAATATGACAATAAATAGCATTATGAATAATTTATGGCAATTTTGCTTACCTAAACGGAAAAAATAAGGATTATTTTTTACAATTTTGTAAAATGCCTGTATTTTCATCCACTTGCGTTTATAGCACTTGAAAATTTACAATAAATATGTTTTGTCTCATACCTGTCTAGAAAATAGCAAACATTGTATCATTTGACAACTTTAGGGAAAAAAAAAACAACAACAAAAGAGAATATGAGAAACCCTGATAATATGAGAAATGGGGATATGACCTAATTTCTATAAAGCGGAGAGGGCACAACCAGGAAACATATCTGTGAACTTTGGTCAAACTCGGCTCGGATGCTCATTAAAGTAATTTGGGACAACTGATAACGGATGTACGACCAGACAACTGACTTTCAGTGACAATGAGCCCCTCAAGCCACAATGTGCGCATGATTGTCCATAAAATCCTACCACGTGTCTTTCTGTTTTGAGCTTCATTCAATTTTCTTTTCAAAATCAACAAAAATATTCTGAAATCAAAACTGCTTCAACAACGTAGGAAATTCGTAAACAATTCAAAAGAAAAATGTCTGTACCCCATAACAACAAAGGTAGAAGAATAAAAAGGCAGCAACTTGTTCTAGCTTTACAAGCGGCTTATTATCATCTTAAAGTGAAGCAAAGATCTTTAACATAGTAAGGATGATGTATACTGTACTCCCTTTATGATACTACATAAACATTAATACCAGACACTGAGTCTTTGGACAATAAGCCAATGCCATCTGAGACGGAAACTCTGCCTTGCGTGTCTTTTTATTTTTTTCGGAGAAAAAACAGTTAATTGTATAGTACTTTAACTGAATTTCACAAATAAAACCAGCAATGACCAAACCATATGTTTGAACTTGAAGAATCGACTGATTAAGTTTGAAACATTAAATTAACAGTATAATATATTGAGAATATAAAGTTTTGCTGTAACTAAAGGAAAATGAAATAGCTAGTTGTTTTGATCTTTGTTTAATGAAAAGTTTCGTGATGAAATGACAGCTTGGATATTGAAAAATACCTGTATCAGCATAATTCGCAGGTGTCTTATATCAGATCCGAGATACAAGCATTTTCCATTTCTTTTGTGTATTTGTGACACTCGAATCCATATTACTAGGATAGAAACGCCCCTTTTAAACTATCAGTGATATTATATTAAGAAGTATTGTCATACGATGTGAAGCGCTTAGTTGACAAAATAGGTGTTTGTGAAAATTTTTGAATTGTTAAATTTCAAACAGATTATATTAAATTGTCGTTACATATTTTCTAAAACACACGATAAAAGAGAAAGTTAAAAGTCTAAAGAATATAGCATTCATATGTGATTACGTCAGTTACATAAATTTCCATAATTTAGGTAATAACACGATTAGCAATCGGCATTTGTAATCAATTCCGTTCAATTTCGGATTACTTATGACATTACGTGAGATTTTTTATGATAACAGCCGAAGAATGCCGAAATCCCATACGGAAAAAAACGTGAAGAAACAGAAATTGTCGACATATTACCCCATTTGAACGTGTTCTGTAATTGTCGCTTTCCAAGTATTTCAATGTTAAGCCACAGATCGTGAAGATTTCTATAACAAACCTATATCAAATAATAAAAGTAAAACATTTAGCAAATTTGAAGAAAAAGTTGTAGACAGGTACTACAGACTTCTGTTGATCAAAATATATTTATGTGGCTGCAGAACTCGAAGATAAATTTAAATGTGTTAATATTTATTTTTGGAGGAATGTTCATTTTCATCGAAGGAACATGCCTCCAGATCAACATGAAAATTAAAAGAAAATTAAGACAGGTTATAATTGAAATTAGATATTAAAATTGGTAAATCAGTATAACTTAAACAGGTATTGACACAAAATATAACTAATCGTATTCAACTTTGTATCCAATTGCAACAGCGTGACTAATGCTTTTGTACATGTTTTATTGATTAAAAGTGTCTCATTGGAGATAAGAAGTTCCTAGATCTTACGGGATCAATGCTATACTACAGAAATTATTTTTCTTAATTGCCAAACAGTTGACTTTAATCTTAACAGCTTTAAGAAACAAACGATGTTAGTATTAACCACTGGGGTGTAACTGATGCTACCAGTCATTGTCACATCAAATACAGGTAAATTTAATATATGTACATCAGAGGTTCGACACAGTCCGAGAACATGTTTCATAAAGCGTAACTATATTTGTAGATGGTCAGTTAACATGTTTAAATGTCATGCAAATGTTCAAATCGAAGATGAAAGCATAGGCTTTTAATGTGGTCTCTGTTCATCAGCAATAAAACGCATAGAAAACATAAAGGAAAAAAACGATTACCGTTTGTTTTTCGCATTGTGTACGGAAACCAAACTGCCCATGAAAGCCCAGCATACATACCTACAAAAGTTTGTGACTGCAATCAGAAATCAACACGAAAGATTCATTGCGATTCCAATAAAATTACAGCTGTTTCAAAATGAATGAAAATATGGGAGCATGTCATTTCCATTTTACGTCTTGTGATGTTCAGTTACAAATTTAGATATGTTCGTGAGTAAATATACTGATCAAAACAACTAACCCATCACTTGCTATTTAGGCAATGTCTATTTTTCCATTTAGAATACATTTAGACCCAGATGTTGTTAACAACATTTCAAAATTAAAAACCTACGCAAAAATATATTTTGATTCATTTTACGACTACATTCTGTTATTCAAAAGCCACAAAAATGCACAAAAAATTGTTTTTAGAAAACGGATTATTCCAATTTATCACAATAGAGAGGTATGAATATAGATTTATTTAAAAGGAAATGGTTAAATAGTATACAAAAATCAAATTTCAAAATGTCAGAAACTACGCCAAGATATATTTCGATTCATTTTACTAGCATATTCTGTTATTCAAAAGCCGCACAATTTGCATTAGAAAACGAATGATTACAATACATATATAAGAATACAGAGGTATGTATATCATGAAAATGGTTAAACAGTATACAAATATCAAATGATCCGTTTCGAAAGGGCACAGCAAGGAAGTTATTTTGTTTCTGTTGTCATTTTCTTTCCTCATGATATTTTCCCTGTAATTGTACATGACTTGTCATTTTATTGTATTGTCGTGACTTTTCAAAAATGGATCAAAGTCGTAAAATGAGTAGGTTTATTTGATGCCACTGTTTGATTTCGCCTAGGTTAAGTTATGGGCAAGATAACAAATGGTTAGCTGTTTTGTTCAGTGCATAATTTTGACCTTGAATTTATTTACGAACAAATGTCACGATACAAGTAAGTTTATGGTCTATTTAGGTCTACATTCTATAAATGAACACTGTACTTTACGATGTATCGTAATATTATTTGGCACATATTGTCTGTTTCCTACAGCACATTTAAATCTAATACCAATCTACCTCATCCTGTTGACACATTGTTATATTGTCACAGCCGTCTACATCAGCTTGCATCGGGCAGTTAGTACATATCGGGCCTCGAGGAGAGGGATAACCTTCATAATATAAATACATCTTACTTTTTTAACTAAAGTATGTTACTACAAGTTCGAAAGAGGTATTTATACTTCAAATTTAAGGTCATTCGTCCGGTAAAAATTAAATAACAATTGTTTTATCTTAAAGCTACTGCGCTTAATCAAATATAAAACTATTAACTTTATAACAGCGCGTTAGAAAAATAGAATGTAAGTTTTTTGCAGTCAGACACAATTAAGGTCACTTCATAAAAAGTAGTCAATATATGATGCGTTTGTCATGTGTATTTATTCTTTCATAAAACTATTTACTCCGCCAGCACAAAATCCGTGACGTAAAAGAATAATGCTCTTGCGTATGAGAGAGTCAGTGCACTCAAATATAACATTACTGCTTCCTCGGTCTGTATGTTATGTATGACCGCTCTATATATCAAAATATGTGTACTGTGGTAATAGATGAAACATTTAAAAATAAAACTGTTAAAGTTAAACTTTCCTTCGGATCTAGAGCAATAATTTTGACATCTATTTACCTTTATATTTGCATCCAGCACTGTTACACACCTTTCCGGAACAGCATTCACTACATACCATTGTTTTTCCGATGTCCTTAAAGTCAGCTTGTGAGCGTTTGCATTGCTACATTGTAAAGATATATACTAACTGGTGCATTTTGAGTAAGAACTGATTGGGCAAAATGCCTAAAGGTTAGTCAAAATAATTGCTTTCTAAAAATAAAGCACAAAATGTATATCGTGGCTGTTCTTCATAAATCTTTTATGTCAGTTTTGGTGAGAACAGGATCCAAAACCATCCATTACTTTTAGGAAAGAACCGAGCTTACGCGTTCATGTAATGTTAGCCTGTCACTAATATATTACTAAAAGCTGTTTACAGTCTGCTGGGACTTTTTCTTCTTTTTGTCCAAATCAAGACTTATATTAAATGTGCAACGCAATGGAATTAAAATATGAAAATAGAACAAAAAATGGCAAAGAGAAATCTCTTAAAAAGAAATATAGCGGTTTTTTGTCTGACAGCGATTGTCTGATACCAAACAAAATCCAAATAGAAAATGAACTGTAAGTGTTTGGTTTAGCTACTGAAAAGTGACGACTAAGACATGCCAAAACAGCCGCTGTTGATATATTTTAATCTAGATCAGAAATTTGAAATGATAACTAGGTAATGATCCAAATATTTTCTATCTTGTTTCGTTACGTATATTTTACTTATACACATAATTATCTTTTGCATTAAGCTTGACTTCTTTTATCCTCTTTCGTTTAGTCTTGCAGGGTAGGGGTTGGTGATAACGTAAAAAGGAACAGCATGTATACAACTCAAACTACGACAAAGGATCATATTTCTTACAGTGATAATTTCGCTACGTCATGTTTGCATCAAACACGATCCTCGATTTCTTGATGTTTATTTAGTATAAACATATTTCTCTGTGACACTTTAACTCGAAAGGTCATTGTGGGAATTATGATCCTTTGTATGTTTATTTTGTAAATAATCTAGACGATCTACTTAGTTAGCTTTTTGTTGACTTATTTCTGGTACTCGTGGATCATAGAGTCTAATAAATTGTTACATGAAATGACGCCCTGCTTTAGACTGTTTCAATGCCTGTGGAGTGTTTCATATTACGTTGCCTCCCATGAACACTCTCATTCAAACCTAATTTGTTTGAACTCGGCAGAGTTACATTGTAGGCGTAGAAAATATCTTTGTTTTGGTTTTATTTAAAAGTTTGTCCGACCGCTCAAGGAAGCATGGTATTATAAGATATTTGTGCTATCAATATGCTAACTTACCTTCGTGTCTCTACAACCTAAGTTGTATCGTGTGTCTCCGCCTGCAGTTAGATACTTGTCAGTCAAACACTCCTGCAGTAAACCAAATAAGTACCTGCTATTTGTGGTCAGCCATTTTCACTTTATAATGTTGAAATTTTGTTAATTAGTTTTATTTTGTACCGCATGGAAACTTCAATTTGCATATTACTCATTATAAAAAAGCTACACTACTTTATCTTAAGTACGGGGGTCAAGAAAGGCTCTAACTTCAGAACACTTTTGCATGCGGGTTTATAACTATAAATTACTATAGAACTTCGAATTTTAGTTTTCTTATGTAAGAGCTGCAGACGTCTTGTAAATGTTTACAAAATTATAGTTTCTCGTTAAACTAACCTCATATGGACCACATCTTTGTATTTTTGAGCAATCGGTTGGTGTAACGGCATCGGAACAGAACAAGCACTTCCAAGCTACAAAAAAGATCAGAGTATTGTACTTAGCGATTGCATACGCAGTAATGGCAAAGAGATTTGAATTTTGAGACCTGCTCGGAACATTTATACTCTTTTCTTAAATAATCAGTATGTTCGCAGAACTGAGTGTGCCACTTACTACGGTTAACATACGCGTAAAACAAAATTCAAACGTTATCTGAACATAAGCTACTGTGGCGCTTTCATTGGTATAAAACGTTTATTACTGGAACATTTAACAAAATTGAATTTGGTAGAT
Organism: Mercenaria mercenaria; assembly: GCF_021730395.1. Lineage (NCBI taxonomy): Eukaryota > Metazoa > Mollusca > Bivalvia > Venerida > Veneridae > Mercenaria > Mercenaria mercenaria. The sequence continues at coordinate 43,542,648 of NC_069376.1, read as the reverse complement.
CAGGTTAAATTTTAACTTATATAACTGGAACCGTGTGATATACCGAAATCAAAGGATTGATGAGTTTGTTTTGTTTTGGGTTTAACGCCGTTTTTCAACAGTATTTCAGTCATGTAACGGCGGGCAGTTAACCTAACCGGTGTTCCTGGATTCTGTACCAGTATAAACCTGTTCTCCGCAAGTAACTGCCAACTTCCCCACATGAATCAGAGGTGGAGGACTAATGATTTCAGATACAATGCCGTTTATCAAATAGTCACGGAGAACATACGCCCCGCCCGAGGATCGAACTCGCGACCCCGCGATCTGTAGACCAACGCTCTTACCTACTGAGCTAAGCGGGCGGGCTTCAAAGGATTGAGTTCTGTCTTTTTTATTATTATTTATTTATTTTTATTTTTTTATTTATTTATTTTTTTGTTGTTGTTGATTTTGTGATGTATTTTATTATCTTTTAAAATGGCATAATGTTCAATACAATAAGTATCATCATGTATGAAATAATTAAACGTAATGAGATATGTATCAAGATAAATCTTTCCATAAGATACTTAATTACACAGAATATCATAGGTCTACTGTTAAATGATGTCACACAACCGAGGGGTCTATAGACGGAACGCATGCAACGTCACAAGCAATCTTCAAGTTTGCTTAACAGCATAATAGAATTTTAACAGAGTTACTTGCCCTTTTCGAAACATTTTTTAATCATATTAATGAGACTTTATTAAAATGTTTATACAATATACTTTAAAGGTATTACCATATAGTGTCTGAATACTACTAGCAGCTATCCAAAGTAAAAACAGCATGGTTTGATGCAACTGTAAGTGAAAATACTGACGCAGCTAAGCCATTGCACAACATATGTTAACAAAAGACATGAAGCGAAGTCAATATTTTTTTCAAGATTTTTACGTCTTTACAAAGAGAATGAAAACGGGATTCTTTCCATTGTTAAAAATAGACAGAGCGATGTGCCAGGAAGAGGAAATTTATCTACATTTTCGTATGTCAGTTGTCAGGATAAATTAATATCTTGTAAATATGTCATTTACTCTAAGATACATTTAAGAAAAACAGTCTTACCTTTGTACGATTGCGTCAATGATTAAACTTTGACCTGTTTTCGACTGCTCTTATCTTAAACAATTAAGGATGAATGGCATAAACACAGTAAATACATATTAATATGTTTTCATTGGTATTTATCAGTTGATCATAGTGAGGCATTGTTGTTTGACGAAATACGTTCGATTTCAATTTCTGATTGATATAAAGTGATTTCCGATATGCTAGAATGTTGACATTTGTTATAAACATTCATCAATGCATTCGTTAATATTTTCAAACTATATCATTGTTTAGTTTTACACACCTCCTATAAAAACCATTATCTTTTGTTGATAGTGTAACTCGGTTTTAATCAGAATTATACCTTATCTTTATTTAGCGGAATTTTAAGACAAATAGCAACGTATTAATTATATTGGGCAAACAAAACCTGTTGCGCATTTAATACGGAATGTAAGAGCAAAGTTTTTGCATTGGTATTCCCTATATATAAAAGCATTTACATATTATTAATATTGAACAAGGATTAGTGTAATCAGGAAGCCGACGATCGATGTAGAAGAGCTCTCAAGACTCGATGCAGCTAGCCAACCTACTGATACGTTTGGTGTGTTGTTTCATGCGTCTGGTATTTATACCTTTAATGAATAAGCCAGTTCCAGCCGCAGCCGCATCTATGTAAGCTCATCTCAACTAATGAAGAACTAACTTGGTCGATAGGAGTGTCTTATGAAAACGCAGAAGAAAGCATATAGTATCGCTATTTAGAGCGATGTTGCAAAAATATATAGCACCCAATCGAAACCGGTTAAGTTGTATTTTTCTTAACTTCCCGTATGCAAAAGCTTTCTGGCGTAGTTCATTGTTTGTTCACTGACTTTGAATGGGTTTCAAAAGATCCTGAGCGAGTTAAACACACACGCACTCACTCATACACGCACACGCGTACGAAAAAGGGAACATATGTAAAACGTCTGTAAATAAAATGTATTTTGCAATTACAGCTGTAAAAGACCTTAAAAGGAAAATGACCAGAAATACAGTTGACAGGCGTAAAACATGCAGTTCTCAAAAATACACCAAAAGTACAATTGAAAGTTTCAACTGTAAAATGGTCACGTCTTAAAATTACAGCTGTAACTTCTTTGGAGGGAAACATGAGTACTGTCAGCCATATGTTTTAAAGAAATAATTTCTAATATTTCTATAGCTGTAATTTTGATGCATTTTTAGAGCTGTAGCATTTTACTTTTTACAACTATATCTAATTTGCATAATTCGACCTGTTTTACAGTTGTTTTGCAGATTTACATTTCAATCTTGAAAGTGTTGCAATAAGTGAAAATCTTCAAAGAGCATACGTGGTCCCATGTGCGAGACACACTGTCTATTTGCCTATATATCTATTGGTATCTATATTGATAAATCATTTATAGGCATATTCAGTAAATTATAAAAATTGTGAATATAATATCTATAATTTACTGAATGTGCCTATACTCGTAAATGATTTATTAATATAGATCAACATAAAACTATACAATTATATACATACATTCACTTTAACTAACGTAACTGTTCCTCCATGTATGACCTACCTGGAGGGTTATTTAAATTACTAGAATATAGTCTCAAACGATACATGTAGAACCATGTATAGTGTAATAAGGATATATGTTTTAGTGAGTCATAGGTGCCAGAAACGTGTTGAAAGCCTTTCAAACAATGTAAAAATAATCAGATTTCTCTTCATTCGATCACTACATCTTCTATGGTATGCTCTGATTAAAAGGGATAACTCTGGTACTTGAACACATGTAGAACGGTAGAAAGAACCTATACCTATGTATTGGAAATGAATCGAAAACTTTTCAGATATGATCAAATTATTTTCTACGCACGAACTACCTACATACGCGACCATAAATTATAAATGATTTGTATACAGCTTGAAGCAGGATCAAACATTTCAGACACATATTATTGCCAGGTCTCCTTCTATGACTTGTTGTTCCTACGAGTTACAAGTTAACATGATCCTTCATTTTTATTCAATTTTATTCTCATGTCTGGTAGATGGGCGGCAGAATGATGCCGAAGTGCGAAGACATAATGTCGTTCTTTTCTGTAAATTATCCGTTATTTTCTCAAATGTTTTGGTCTTAGTTGTTCAAGACAATGATATCAATTTGTTTTAACAGTCTGTGTTTCTTTTACATGTTTTGCCTGAATGCAATTGTTGCCTTCATATTGATAATATTATTTTGAGTACATAAGACTATGCCGTATTTTAGTTAAATAAAGAACTTCAACAATTAATTCTAAAAGCATTTCCAAGTCAAGGTAATACCTTTGCAATTTTTCTTGAATAATACCTAAGTTTCAAAGAGTGGTATTTAAAACTTCATGTATTAAAGCATTCTTCATATGATGCAAATAAATAAACGTCACCTAATTTTCATTCAAAATTATTTATTTACTGATTTACATTAATTGTTAATATATATTTTTCATACACGGAACATCCATACATAGTAGAATTACTACATTATATACAAAACAAACGAAATCTTCTTACTTTTTACTAATCCTGTGATTATTTCGTCATATGGAAATTAGTTTCATATACTTTCACAAACAAATATATGTAAGCAAGACAGACTGTCAAACACAGTATTAACATATATACTTATATTGATATTACGTATTATGTTCCTGAACTTTTTGTTTTAAAGATGTAGTTAATTTGAATTTTCCGACAGTTTGTTTTCATATACAGTATAGTGTAAAGCTGAAAAAGTTACCATCTTGATACATTATAATAAAATTGTAAACATAAGAACTATTCACACTTAAAAGTCCAGCAGTCAAACTCCCTAAAACTCGCATATTCTACACTCGGCCAGTAACGGCTTAATTGATCAAAGCATTTACTATTTCTTACACAAAATGATGTTCAACTGAATTTCGCTGTCGGTAATGAAATTGCTTCTTTGTCATTAAATGGAATAATTGTTTCCTAGATTTCCGCACAATTGATATTTCCTTTGTCGTGAAATTGATGTTTACTGGTCTGTCATTCAATTGATGTTTCCTCAATTGCCGTGCAATTAATGTTTCCTGTATTGTCCTGCATTTGCTGTTCCCTGGCTTTTCGTGCAATTGATGTTTCTTGCCTTGCCGTGGAATAAATGTTTCCTGGCTTGTCGTACAATTAATGTTTCCTGGATTGTCATGCAATTGATTTTTTCTTGTATGTAGTGCAATTAGTGGAACTTCTCTTGCAACAAGTGTCTCCTGGCGTTTTGTAATTCATTTTGGCCAATTCTAGGCTTGTATTTTAAGTTCATTTTAAAACCAAAAATACACTTCCCGTTAACTTTTCTCTGAACTAAGTTGTTCATTTTTGTAATTTACAGACGTAACAATAAATATACAGCAATGGATAAAAAACATAAAAAAGTTTTAATTATAGCGATTAATTTACTCATAAAGATTTTTAAAGTATTGCATGTCTAGTTCAGCTTGAATACTAAACTAACTATAACATTTCTGTATTTACTTGTTTTGAATTACACGTTCAGATAGAAAGTACGTTGTAATACAGAAAAAGTATTTTGAAAATATTTTTTACTTATAGCCCATCACGATACCTGAAACTGATTCGTATCTGGTTTTGTTCCGTTCAAATGCAAATGAAATAGACTTGTCATCCCTACGTTCTGCATAATCAATCCAAAAGTTTGCTTTAACATTTCTTTTAGAATGAAATAATGCATATGTTTGCCGTTCATTACACAGTTTCATCAGTATGATTGTATTGTCTTGGATACCTGAAAACAGCATGCAAAAAAGCAATTAATGTCACATTTTCATCCCTTGATATCTTTTTTCAACTATGTACGCCAGAATATCAGGTAGAAAAATATTCTAGAATTATCATTATAAAACATTAATTTTCTTGTACTATCTAAATTTCGGAACTTCAAATCAATTACTATTTTTTTCATTTAATTTGGTCAGATGTAGTGTATTACTGAAAATTGTAATTTAGGCAACATTTCACATAAAGCTTAGTACAATACAACAATGTTCGTAAGTAGAGCCTACGCTCCGTCTTTTCTCTTTCTGTTAAGGTTTAACATTATTTTTGCAGGATCTTGATTACAAAGTCATGTAAAAGGGTTTTATTTGTTAATTATGAGGAAGGACTGCAAAATATATTTTCAAATACATGGTATGTTTTTATTCAAATTAGCCCTTCCTATGACTTAACGTTTATACAAGGGCATAGGCAGTCCAGTATTTTACATTTTTATCATTATTGTATGTTCTGTAGCCCCAAAGGAGTAATATTTACCTGTAGTACGTGTCAGTGCTTCTCTCTCGAAGCCGAACTCACACAGTACAATTGTGTAACGACCTGCAACTGTCTCGGAAGCCTTGACGCATTCTAACTGTATATCATAGCTCTGCATTTGTGATTGAAGCTCACTTATAAATGCGCTAGTTATCCGTGTTTCAACAGGACATACAATATTCACACTACCGTATTCTACAACAAAACAGCAAGGTTAAGATGAAACATTTTAGAATATTTCTTATTGTGCGTATGTATCTATTTGTGTTGCTTAACTCAATAAAGAGAAAAGAACGCCAATCAAAACAAAGACGCCATTTTGTGAAATTAGCAAAAGAAAATATATAATGTTTTGATCATATCCATATGTGTCGTAAACATTCATTTTAACAGTTAATATATTTTTGCTTTGCATTCAGTCTCTCTTCCCCCCCCCCCCCCCCCCCCCCCACGCTCATCTCCCCATTCCTTTTGAAAGTGTTATTTTTTATGAAGACCACGTACAACAAAAATTTTTACGCTTGCAAGAAATAAATCGTTTATGAAATCAATAGCGTGTTTAATATACTGTAGGGGTCCTGCAAAGATCGAAAGAACGTGACGTAAACGATACTCCTAAATTAATTGTCTAACACTTTGTTTGAGGTAAATGTTCAAAAATATGGCTACTTCGCACGATATGCATTTATACATCTATACGGCTTTTATATTTTATCGGATAAATTTAACTTTAAATGTCGAACAATTCCTGATCAAATAAAATTATCTGTATTTGCTTTCGCTGAGGAACACAGCAGACACGACACTGATTGTAATCTCCAGAATATGAAATGAATGAAAATTGAATCTGAATTCAAGGCCCTCTTTTCACTTTTTCGAAGCCGAAATTTGGAAGTCCCATTTCCCTCGCTTCCCCTATTTGGCCTATTTGGAAAAGGTAGTAAACGATATTTTTAGAAACATTTCCATCCAAAACTATTATTACATGTGTTTACAACAAAAGGCAATGTGCTTTTGGAACTATTTCTTTGAAGTGTAAAATAGCTTCTGGAAATTCGCTTATTCCTGTATTCGTTCAAAACCACACGAAATACCCGTAAACAGTGAATCTGGTCAAACATTCGATAGAGTGCAATGAGGACTTGTATATAAATTATTTAACAAGAGGTCCATAAAAGCGCTAGATTGTTCTCCTGATATAAGTTTTCTACTAGTACTCGTATATGGAAAACTAGCCACGTCCCATGAAGCCAGGCTTTTAACCAAATAGAATGCCTTGAAGGAATTTGGTAGAGGGTCACCTTAAGACCATTCCCGAGAAATTATTTTGAAATCGAACCGGGAGATTTTGAAAGTCGCCACTTTTGGTTCCCTACATAAGCATATGTTTGAAGAATTCCGAAAGTGGACCAAACGAGGAGCATTCCTGTGAAGTTTGGTTGAAACAGAACTGGAAGAGATGTTATTTTAAAAGATCGTAGACAAAAGACGGATATACGATACTATGAGTTCTTTAACCAAACTGAGGTCCTACAACAAGAGGGTCAATATGTCTCTAGATCGCTCACAGCAATTTAACAGTGGGTTAAACAACTTTAGTAGAGAGTCACACAAGGAAAATTTATGTGAAATCAATCTGACTTATTCTGTGATTCAGCTAGTGGTTTCTGACATAAAGATTTTTTCATTATATATATACGTATACGAACTACGATATGGATGGTTTAACACATAAATGCTTGACAAACTGGAATAATATTAATAAACTTGGAAGAGGGCAAACGAATGAACAGTTTGCGACGAGCCATTTACGAGACAATTTCATTTGATTTAGGACTCTTGGCTATGTTTTCATGAAATCAAAAATAATTTCAAAAATCTTTGTTTTGGATGATCCAAGAAACATTTCTGTGAAAATATTATGAAATCATACCAGCCGTTAAACGAGGAGATTTTCTTTGATATTTTTTTACTTTGAGCTCAGGAGGCCCTGTTTTCAATCGAATATTCAAGCAGTATTGGTAAATGGTGAATCAAGGGACATTTTTCTGCATCAATTTTAACAGCAAGCATAGTGACCATAGTGACTATATAAAAGTACTTTGCGGTAATGTTTTTTTGAAATAGCAGATTATCTGAAGGGATTTGAAATAAGGTTTCCCAATAATTAATTCTGTAAATTATTTTAAAATGAGCAAGCGAACTTGTATATGTGTTAAACGATGGCGTTCAAATTACCAGGGACTTTCAAAATTTATCATTATTTTCACCGCTTTGTTGAGGTTAAAATATTGTATGTTTCAGAGATGAATGATTTTTGATGAAGTCAAAGTAATGTTACCTTGATAGCACGGAGTAAAACAATTTAATTTTTAAATAATATGTCCGATCTTTACATGCTACTTTCAGGTGTATTGCAAATAAAGCAAATGTTCTCAATATCATGTGGATGTATATATCTGTCATTACGGTTCACATATCAATACTTTCTGAGTCCCCCTTGTATATTTATGATTTTTACACAGAATGTACTTGACATGTATACAGTTAATCTCTACATAAATAAGGAAACTGTAATTACACATAAGCATGTAAAATGTCAACATAACCCTACCTTTGAGTGACCCAAGAGATTCCTCTGTACTTAGGTACTCCTCAATGTCTGTTTTTATCTTAAATGTCATGGGTTTTGCATCTCTTAAAGGACTTTGTTTGACGAGGTCATTTCCCTCCGATAACTCCTTCTCTGCATTCTTCACGTTAACAAACGTCTGGGCTTCATTGTCATCCTTAGAATTTGTTAGTTTGTACAGCCGTGTATCAATAGCTTTCAGAAGTTCATCAATCTTCTTGTTGTATGTCTTTAGGTTGTCTGCCAGCTCTTTATATTTAGACCTTATCTCTTTTAGTGACTTCCTCTCCAGTTCATTAACTCTAGCAATAATTCGCCTCTTGAAATCTTCTAAGTCGTCAATGACACTATCCCGCTGCTTATCTAAGTATTTGAGATCATCCTTCGTTTTAGACTTCAGGTCTTTCAGATCGGCCTTTACTTTGTTGAGAGAACGCTTGGTCCTCTCCTGTCCCTGTCTCATCAACAATCCTCTTGCAATATTTGGAATATATTCTACCCCTCTACATGACCTGTTATAGAAGATAGCCTAAATTAACAATTTTTAAAAGTAATATTTACACTCGTTCTCAAATTTACTGGGACTTGTGAAAATTAAGACAGATGTGAGTTATAAATACAGGTAAATTCTATTGCTAAAGGTTAGTATATATACCTTAATTTTGAACATCACGAAACGGTTTGCCTTAGCAGGTAATAGTAAACATAACAAAATCCCTTAAATTGCATTGTGAAATGTACAAGATATTGCAGTCTTGCTAGATATATGTTAGTGTATTTTCAATAACAGTCTCATTTTTAACCTTGCTCATTTTCATTTCCCTACATCAGCATTAAAACCATCGAATAATACTTAAATTTTTATCCTTTCGGTACATTTTGACTCATGTTAAAGTTACAAAGTTATTGGTATGTTTGAGTAAATTTATTTTTATGAAAACAGTATAAATACAAATTTACATCATGCCATCTGTTTCGATATACGTTTTGTAACATAACTTTTATCAACAGGAAAAGTAATCACATTTTCATATTTTTTCCTTGTTGGATTTAACGTCGCACCGACACATGATAGGTCATATGACGACTTTCCAGCTTTAATGATGGGGGAAGACCCCAGGTGCCCTTCCGTGCATTATTTCATCACGAGCGGGCACCTGGGTAGAACCACCGACCTTCCGTAAGCCAGCTGGATGGCTTCCTCACATGATAAATTCAACGCCCGAGTGAAGCTCGAACCCACATCGATGAGGGGCAAGTGATTTGAAGTCAGCGACCTTAACCACTCGGCCACGGAGGCCCCACATTTTCATATCTACTGATACATTCATGAATAATATTCCAGTGTAACATAAGAATAGTAAGAGACTCAATTATAAATGCAATTTGAAACTTTTAAATTTTTAGTCACAGGAATATCAGTGAATAACAATTACAAATATGATAGAAGATTCAATTATTTTATGTTGATCTGTGTATAATGGTGAAGCTAAAATGATAAGAATAATACCAGTCTTGTTGTATTAGGCTATGGAACTTGAAGAAAATATATAAATGATACATATAAAAATAGTTAAAATATCCAAGAATTTCGCGATCTAGTCACAATAACGTAATACACAGTTCCAATTGAAGTGTCACGTGCGGTTAATTGCAGATTACCATATACACAAAAAATGAGTATGTCCTTTCAAAACGGAAATTACGTAGTATATTTTGTAGAAACATAACAAAAAAATCAAAACATTTACATGTATTATCCCGATATATTGTCAACTTTAACAAAACACTCACATACGCATGTTATCATTAAGTTAATTATACAGCTGATTTGCAACATATATCTATTTGTTTTAATTTATGATTTCTTTAAAACATTCATCAAATTGCTTTGTTTAAAACACTCTGTTATGAAGTTTGGTAAACTGGCATTGTTATTATGCAAATTAACGTTGAACTGACATTGTTAGCAGCATCGTAAAGTATCTTAATATGTAAATATACCTCAGTAGCGATAAGTATAACCCAACTATCACTTGTGCATTTTCCTGAAAAATACCTTCGTTTTACCCTTTGAATCAAATTATTTAATTCTGTTGATTTTAACAATATGAAAAAAAATCCCTAAACGGAAATAGTAAATTAGTTATTAAACTATTTCTAATTTAACTTATGTACATAATTATAATTGTTGGAATGTGCAATGTGATAAATAATTCGTTAGCACATAAACCGTCTGAAACCTTGTTAAAGAACATGTGAATGATCTGTCCTTTCTAGATAATGTAGAAGCCTTTGAATACTGTATTCGAAATTGTTCAGTTTGGAAATGCGAGTATATCGACTTTGCTTAATTATAATAGCATGCTGCGGGGGATTCTTTTTTGGGAGTTGCTGTCAATATCTCACGGTTTAGTCAATTTTTTCAGGATATGTTAAAACTATGTACAAAGTGTGAGGTGCCGGTAAGAAAATTTGGTTGAAAGCAGTTGCGCTTCCATTTTTTATTATTTTATGTGTTTTGGTCTAACTGGGAAACCTTATTGTTCATTTGATACCAATTCCGTTTGAATTGCACTCGAAAACATATATTCTTTCTATAAAATGGACGAATTACTTGTGACGATGCAAAATTTAGTCATATCCGTTTATCTCATATTAACACATACTGAGCATTATTTCTTTCCTCATTTTTACTACTTAGATTTATATGTAGAACAATATTAAATTTCCATAAAATACACCGACATGTCAATATCTGAATCAAAGTCCGATTAAAGTTAGATTACGTCTGCATTTCTAAAACTTTCAAGAGGCATCAAATTAAGCTCACACTTTCTTGATATTCACAAAAATCTCGCACTTGTAAATCTATCGAATTTTTAGCCTTTCTACCAAAGCTGTCATACATTTCTTGTAAAATTATCATAATTTAGCTGCTTTTCACTATCAAGAAATATTTGTTCACAATTACTTGCAACATTTAGAATAATAGAAATGTTATACTTTTCATCAGCTATTTTATTCAACTTATCAAGAGCACGTTGACGTGTCAGGATTTTTTTTTAAGTTATCCGGAAAAAAAAGATCGTTACAACTTATCCCATTACAAAATGTTTGTTAGTACCAGCGTAAGAAAAATAATTACCTGTGTTTCACAGCGATATCAAAGGTACAGCACACATGATCATGGTGTCTGCAAAACATTTTCATAACCTCCCCATCATGTTCCTCACATACATCAGTCGGCAAATTGTTGGAAGACTGTGTCGCCAAAGTATTGTCAGTTACACTGTGATTTCTGGTAAACTTTTTGTAAAAATTAACACATCTCTGGCAAATTGAATAAAAAGCCTGACATATGCTGCAATGATAGAATGCCTCCGTATCTTTTCCATCTTCCGAACATGGGGAGCATGAAAAGTCATGGTACGCATCAGACGCAACAATCTGTGATCTACCAAACTTTCTACGGGTTGCCATTTTATTTATGGAGATAACCTAAACTTACCTGTTCACTATACTAGGAAACCGAAACTAGAAATATGTTCGATGGGAAATACCAATAATTTAAAAACGGAAGTTGTAATGTTTTTAATAAATACCATCATAACTTCCGCATAGTAAAATTAACTAAGTAATTAAATACTAAGTATGTATAATGAGTTTTTTTATATTAAGGTTTAAGAAAGAGTATATGTACATTTCAAATGTACAAAGATTAGATCTATTATTTTTACGATTATTTTGAAACGTGTATGTAAGGGGAGACCACGGTGTAAGCGACACCGGGTCAACCGGGTCGACTTTTGGAATATTGGCAGATGCGTTTATTTAATCATCATTATATTTGATACGTTTTCCCTAACAAATGTTAATAGCATTGACTAGTCAAAAATCTCTATCAATATATCTATCAATACAAAATTAATAATCGTCTAACAAATATTAGACGTGTAAAAGAGACCATTGTCCTATTAGACCTACCTTGGTATCATCATATAAACGTCTAAACTTAGTCTAGCAGACAATGAATGGCATACGATGAAGTGCTTTGCAATGCAAATAGTGTTTAAACTTAACATGATCTGAAATGGAATATCAGAAAAGTTGATAGATAGTAATTACTTGCCCTGTGGTACACTAAGAAATATATTATGTGCTTTGATTTTACAAAGAATTACATTTTCTTTACATTTTCTTAAAGTCATATTTCTTTGAACACATGCATCAACTATATTATTAAAATGTTAAAATAGTAAAATATCATTCTCTGGTATGTCTAAAACGACCAATATTGAATTTTTAGCCCCAAAATCTGCAATAACTCATTTTATTTTAACAGTCTGTAAATAAATTTGAATGTAAGATTTGGTTTCAATAGTTCCAGTTTATTTTGCATATTTAAGAAGATCATAACTTTTTATTTAGAAAGAATCTTATTCCCCTATCCCTAATCAAGTTATTGACACACAATTATTATATAAATGTTTTTCAAGTTAGTAGTTCACTTTTTAAAATGTTCTGTACTTTTTCCTGAAAAAAAATCAGTTAAGATTTTTAGGGTATAATGCTAAAAGTATCAAAATCGCATTTAATGGAATACTCTCTATTAGTAAAAGCAAAAGCTGTAAATATTTTGTCTTTGCTGATGGGTACAGTAATTATATTTGAAACATAGTGTTTGTAGACTCGTATTAGATAAATGTTTCCGTAATTAATAATCTAATGTTTTAAAAATAACATCAATTTAGATTCTCAGTTGGACGCGGTAAAGAGACAATTTAATTTTTAAATTTTTGATGGTAAATTTTTAATAGTGGAGCTTCACCAAAGTAGTTACCTTTACATGGATAAAAATTTAATGGCTATTGTTTTTGTCCTGCAGTTTTTTCAAAAGCAAATAAAAATGTTAGTTTTATCATCCCGGAAACATGACATATGGACAACAGCCGCTGGCATGATTTGACGTTTGATTGGAGGTTGACGTCACGACGACAAGGTAAACCGTAACAAGAGCTTCGATTAGTCCAAAACTGAAGTCAATCCCTTTATAATATAAGTGATAGCAGTTAATATTTAAACAAACGAACGGACGATTAGACAACGAAGTGTCACAACCACCAGGGCAGCAAATTTATTGTTTCAAAACTGATGTCATTTGTCTTATATTTTCATGACAGATATCAATATATAATATGAACATAACCTTGGACGGACAGACAATGAAGTGATACCTTTGTGTCACAAGCTGACAGCTGACACAAAACGTAACAGAAAATCTTTAAGTTCAAGTAGAATAAGCAAATTGCTTATCATTTTGACATGTGCCTGATCAATTATACCGTAATGCATAATTATATATACAACGGTACCCGGCCTAATGGACCTATAAGTCACAAAATCAAATAATCATTGTATACAAGAAGCCGTATAAATACGTAGAACATACTAATCAAATTAAACAAACACAGCATGAAAGAATCCTGATTCAGTTAAAATCTATCGGCCGAATCACCGTTCAAAATGGGCATAGATAAGACAAATAGATACAGCAATTTCATAGTTTCAGTTTTCAGTTTTATTCATAATTCGTGGCATATAATATTCATGTGGATAAACAGGTCAACTAAAAGAGTAGTCATATAATAAGTATTGTACAAAGTGCGGTACAAACTAACATGTCTGACAACAATAAACATGACTGACAAATGATGGAAAACCCACACCTAAACGACTCAAAGGTGGAAGGGAGACAACCCAAAAACTACAAATACAAAAATAATGACAAAGTTCAATCCCCAAAAATACTAATAATTATTGAAAAAATAAACCAGTTGGCTTGGAAATATAGACGGAAACACCCTCTGTTTCCCTTTATATCACATATGAACCAACTCAATAATGGAGGGTCCAAAACATTTACATGTTACACCAGAAACAAACAAAAAACAACGATGCGTTATAATTAACTTCTACATAGTCAAAATATTTAATTTTGAACCCAAAACTGAAGCATGTTAATACTTTTTGTATATGTTTACAAATAAAGTAGTTTATCGAATTATCAATACCAAAAATATCAAGTCTGTAGACTGAGCTTTTTAAAATCTGACATTAAAATTTTACAAAAAAGTGCTAAGGCCATACCAAATTGATTTGTCGTTCGTCGGAACTACCGCATCAATGATTTCATTCCCGAGAAAAAGAAAAAAAAATTCACCCGCCCGCACGTACATAAAAATCGCCGAAAAAAAAATTTTTTTTCTGATTACGCGGTCCGGAATGATAAAGGTAAACAGGTTTTATCGCTGTTTTAATGCGTCAAAGTGATATTGATCGGAATCCATGCGTTCGTAATACATGTAGCTGATGACACAAACTCAAAAAGTCAGGAATTATGGTGTTGTTCATCATTTGTTTTAAACCTGGAGTGTCTGTTCTAGTGCCACACATGACCTTCGATGTGCCGGTAGGTGATGAAGTATGCACGTTCTACGATTGTTCAAATTATACAGTTAACAGAACAAAGCCCGACTTGTAGACGTGCACGGCCACGGGGATTCAAATTGAAAATATTTGGATTAAACATAGAGATATTGTTCAGATAAAGTTTTCAAACCATTTGTTATCAGTGTGTTTAGTTAAATATTTTAGATCTAGAGCCAAAGCCAGTGCTTTCTTGAAAAAAAAGTTTGTTCACAGATCCTGACTGATCCATCACATTAATAATTGTCTCGGGGCCCAAATCGTTTTGAACGTAACTTCTTTAGTACGGCAGTCAGATATTCTATCAAAATGCATATATTCATTTTTAAAAAATGTTTAGCTTTTCAAATAAGTTGTGTAGATATAAAAAATAATTTCTGTCGTATTGTAACCCCAAGTTTCCCTGTTTGTATATTAATTGGCTGTGAATTGATTGGAAGAAAGAATCTGAAAAACAGACCTTCGCAACTCAAAATTTCTTGGTCAATCAAAGCACAACAAATAACACTTTTAAAGAGTGGCCATATTGGGATCATTTTTTGTCCGTCTGTTATCATTTTTGACTGAAATGAACCTCTACCACAAAAACTTAAGCTAAGCTTATCTGTTAAGAAATTATTCCAATGGAATTTCGAGCAATGTCGGAGCATTTGTGTGCCCAACTCCGTTTGGTCTCATTGGTCAAGTGATTTATTACTTTCCCCTCACCTCTACCGTTTGGAGTTTCACTAGGGGCACAAAGTTGCTCATGTGTCGAAGCCATCTAACTGGGTTTCAGAAGATATGTTATTCCACTTGGGTGCCTGTTTTGTCTTAAATATTCCTCATCCTCTGCCGTTAAATGGGCACGCCTTCAGATTAATGTAGAACAATCAAAATTAAAAATAAGACACTCGTCCCTCAGTAATTATAAATACAAAATAAAAACAGTGATTCAGTGAGTTTTAGCAAGAATTTGTTTGCAAAACCATTCATGTAGTCTTTAAAACATACAGAAAAGCTATCTGCTGTCTTAGTCACACTGTAAATGTTTAAGTTCTGTGTTATTCTTAAAGAAATGTTAACTTCATGTATAATCATAACTGCAAAAAAAAAAAAAAATACCCGCTCGCTCCATGTAAAAGCAACCCGCCTCTGAAAAAATCAAAATTGAGGAAAAAAAAAAAAATTTCGCTCGCTCGCTCCTATTTTTTTTGAAAATTTTCCGAAGAACTACTAATCAGTTTGGTATGGCCTAATTTAAAGTAAAAAACTAATCTTTAGTATTCATGAGGTTATAAATCAAGTTGATAAATATTAGAACGAGAAGTGAAATTATTCGGAATAAACTTCTTTCTAATGTATTCGAAGAAATTGCATTCCATGACAATGAAGTTCTTCCCCTAGCAAATGCTTCGGGCAGAGGTGGCAGACTTTTTGACCTTTTTTAATTGGCAACAAATGGTTCATAGTTCTAAATTTACACAACGACTTATTCAACTTAGAAGGTAATATAACAATGAAGATACTTCTCAAATCCAACTTGTTTTTATAAGTTCGAGAGCTAGACATTTTGCATGGTCGGATACAGGACTCGGTGTTAGAGGGGCGCAAAGTAACTAGGGCATACTCCCCGGACAATTTTGAAAAAAAAACAATGGATCCAACTGGTGCATTCTGAGCGTTCCGAGGTACTTTGTTTAATACTGCAAAAGGACAGGTTTTGTGTCAAAATAAACACAAATACATGCTAATTATAGTCCACGTTTTATGACTTGTCAGACTTATTCTTGCGTAAGTACCGAGGAATTTCTTAGCCTGGTTTCAGAAGATTTTATTGGGAGGGGTTACATAGAAATAGCATTAAAAGAACTCTGATTTCCATTGGGCGAGCGAAGCGAGCGAAAAAAATGCAAATTTTTCACCCGAAACATAAGACAAATTCCCAATGCAAACGTAAAGAGCGAGAAAAAATGCATATTTTATGCTTTTTCACCGGAGCAAATAACAAATTACGCATTTGAGCATAGCAGAACAAAAGAAATATTGTATATGCGAGCGTAGCGAGCGAGAAATTCTTTTCCCGCCTCTACCCTATGACCGACGGAAATGAAGCGGAGCCCCGACGTCGGACACTGAGCAAACACGACCGTTATGATTACTGCAAAAGCACAGAATTTGAACATGAGTAACATCGTTTTTAGTAAGACTGTCTTGCTCGACATGCCTGGCAGATTTATTTCGTCGATAAATGACAATTTTAGTTGAATTCTTAAGAAAAAAGAATCATTTGGAGTTGTCAGTTACTTGCAGAAAAGCACCATGTGATCCTTACGCAGTCTATATGCAAATAAGAACTTTTGAATTTTACTCAAAATAAAGGCAAGCTGATTCTGTATTCTAGAAGTTTCTATTTTCTGCTAACGGAAGTGTATATTGATTCGGTTATATGCTGGAACTGTTCTTTGAAAGTTTATGTTCCTCAGTTACGTCCGTCTGGCAACTTATTTTAAAAAGTTAAGCAAGCAAAGCTCTGATCAAGGTCAGCAAAAACTGAAGATATAGCAATACGCTGTAGCACAAGAAACTGAAGCATAAATGACAGACAACTATGAAAACATGTGTGAGAACAACTCTGATGGGAAGGAGGAGGGAAAAAACTTTATTAGTGCAAAAGCTAGATTTGTTTTCAGGTGAGCGGTATTGAACCAAGTGGCATTTGCACGGGTTTTTATGAAATTTTATATGGTTGATTACCGGCCAATCGGTGTAGGTGATAAGGTACAGTATGCTTGATTGGAGCCAGACGTTCGCATAACGATACGTATCAAGGGTAACCAAATTCCTATTAGCAACGCAACAAAATAATACCACATATAGAGAAGCGATGCTGTAACGATTTTTCTGCGAAATATAAATGAAATTATTTATTAATTCAATAATTCGTATTTTCTTTTACAGACCAAGTTTCAAATGCAGCGAAGTACCTTATTCTCTATGATTTGAATCATTTATTCAATACTGTTTCATTTTACTAAAATAAATCTATGGAAGACTTACGCCTTTAAATCCTGTGCGAAAAAAAAGTCACACAAACACACCACACAACTTTAAACAACATTTTAAGCGGACACAACAAATTACATCAATTGCATTTCTCAGAGCGTCAATTTTGAATGTTCATTTGTTCAAAACGTCGTTTGAAGGATTACTGTTAGTCATGTCATCCCCGCCCCTCCTCCAAAATGTCAGTTGACTTTAATATCAGCACAAGTCTTCATGCAGTGGTATATTCGAAAGAAAAACAAATCAGTTTCAAACAACTAAACACTAAATATATGTTATGATAACAGATAACAGAAAAAGTAGTTTTACAGTATGTTAATATTTTTAGTTTAACATCCGAGTTGTCACACCTTTTGATAGGGAAATATGTATCTCTTACCTCCGCTCTGTTGAATACCCTTAAAATCAGCTGAAGTTAACAAGCTGTTTTTTTTTTCAAAAAGCATACAAAGTTTAACTCTCGAAGAGTCATACCTCAGTAGCAACCTAATTTTGCAAAGAATCATTCAACTGGCTAAAAACTGATTATAATTTCAAGTCATTGACAGTTATTGTAGATATCGAAACATACGAAATATATATAAATATATATAAAGTTGGCTAAAATCCTGATTGCATTTTTAAGTTATTGGCAGTTACTGTACTTATCAAAACATCAGAAATATAAACAAAATTTACAGACTTTAAACTGATACTTTGACAAGGGCTTAATGGTTTAGATGCGTGTATAAGTTGTAAAATAAATAGCTTTCTTGCATACCAAGTCTGGGATTTTGGGTGATTACACCGGGGCTGGAAAACTCCATCTTGCATCCCGGGTTGAAAGATGACTATCGTGCAGTAAATGACGTATAACGAACTACATCAGTAGATTTGTGTAGTAATGATTATGTTTTATGTGAAGGTTTAGGAGTATATCACCAAACACAGAAATATTTTATAAACGAACAACATCGTTACCAATATTTTACCTGACCATAACATGTTCTGCCGTGCTGTCCCGTACTTAAGATATTCTGAAAAAGTTGCCCCCCTTTGAAAATGAATGCCATTTGTAAAGAAATAAAAATAAACAATTGCTGAAAACTGTGTTCCACCTAGTTATGTGAAATTTCAACACTCGCACTCTATTGCAAATGCATCAAAACAAACATGTGTAACAGTTCGTTGAAAATGGTGAGTGTTTAAAGGCGTATGACTGTCCAGAAGTGGAGCCCCTTTGTCCAGTCCTTTTCCAGAATTCAATGTTTACATCAGGGTCAAGAACGCAATATTCTGCCCAGGGTTTACCCCTAAACTAAAGAACTGCAAAGTCATTTTATTTTATGTGGCCAAACAATTTCATGATTTTGGCCTAATTGGCTACTCCGTGGGAAAATAAATTTGTGGTTTTCAACATGTAAAGATAAACTTTGTGATAAACTTGTCGTTGACTGATCACGAAATTCACGGACATTAGCCGTCACTTACTGATTTCGGTGTATATCTCCTTACGAGGATACATGTTAATTTGCTGGGAAAATGTCTGAACAATTACCAGCATAAAAGGGTTTCAAGCTTGTTTCCCATGAAGTAGAGATAGACCCTAAAATTTTCAATGATAGTAATACATTAAATAAAATCTAGAAATTGATTTCCAAGTCCTTGAAATAACCAAAAATGATTTCACAAATGTGAAGTGTATGATAGTTTTGTTAATATCAATAACAGAAGTTTTAATTTTTAATTTAAAGTTGAGATCCACAAAGAATGACATCTCTTGCCTTGGGCTAGTACTTATAAGCAGAGATATCTATTAGTTTACTTCCCTTGCAATTACACAGTTGAATGGAAAATGAAAACTGTTTTAGACACACTATCATACCTTTTGCACAACAAAAACATTAAGAATTTATTCACTTTTGTTCGATTTACCCCTCAAAACATGGTTCCTATGATTGTCAACTTGCACATGGTAAAAAATTAACTTTTAACAAGCCAATAATAAAATGAAATACCAGTAAGTAACTAATAGTGCAGATAATTCAGTTTTGCTTGTATCAAAATGTCATAATAGAAGCATTTTTGTAATACAGAACACCTGGTAGGATTAGTAAAGGTGCATTTATATTGATCTCCATTTCCTATGCCTACATGAAGCAACAAATTTGACAACAAGATAAATGTGATGCTTGTTGATTTGAATATTTGGAAAGTGTTAGCTGGTAATAAGGCCCAACAAATGGTGAGTATATTCCTAACTTTGACGACATGTTGAAACGTGTAAGTGGCAGAATGTCGGTATTTCTGTTATCCTGAAAAGTCACCAGACTCATTGCTTTAGATTCGTTTCGTTTACTTAAGTCCTGTAGAATTTGAGGAATTCATATTATATGAAAAGCTGGGACATTGTCCTACACGTAAGTTTGCTGAATACATTTTTCAGAATATAAGGTTCAAAATATAAGGTTTAGTTAACTAAATCTTTGATAAATAGAGATGCTGCCAAATAGTTGCAATTAATACATAGTTTCGCATTCACGTCTTTGCTTCTCAATCTATGCCTACAACTTAGGTAAAAACTTCTCAGTTTTGCTATAGTTCAAATAATAATGTAGGTTAATAGACGCATTTATCCTTCAAAAAATACTGACTAATATCCATGACGACTTGATAACAGACATTGTGTCAGGAGTCATTTCGTCCTCCGAGTAAGAATCATGTGGTGAAATTGGCAGTTACTTGCGGAGAACAATAAGTATTAGTATAAAATACAGGATCACTAGTTTGGTTAACTGCACGCCGTTTCAGGACTGAAATACTGTTGAAAAATGGCGCTAAACCCAAACAAAAGAAATCTTTTTCAATACATATGTAGATACTCCACTCAAGTATAAGAACTAATTTTCTTCTTAAGAAGACACTCCAAATATATGCATACATCGAGCATAGATCCTTTCATAAAAATCATTAAGGCAAACTTTTTTAAAGTTATATTTCAAAGGTCAGATATAACCTTTCAAAATCCTTAAGTAATCTGACCCTGTCATAAAGTTAAATCAGCCGATCATTCAAAATATTAATGATGCTTCCAGAAGGATTCCTTTAATCTGATAAGTTGATTAAATGAAATTGTTTTAAAAAGTGGTTTAACAATTAATTCGTCAGAAGGGCGATGTTGTGTTAATGTATGCATCATGAAATGATGAAAAGGATTATGAGAAATGTTAACATTAAATTTTATTGTTTTGCCTAGAATTTATAACTGTTCGTTACGTTTTAAGTCGAAGGTAGTCGGATATTCACAATAAATGAACATTCGTGATTGTGCCGGACATGAAACTATTTATTAATTGAAAAAATATTCTGCAATCTATGGCTCTGTTCTTCATGTCATACGAATCCTTTAAATACAAGGGCTAATGTAATTGACACAATACTGGTTAACAATAAGTCTGATGACGATTCAGAAGGTTCTGATTCTGACGACAGTAATACCGACATATTGGCAAATACACACGACAACATGTCGTCAAACGTATGAATATTCTCACCATAGAATTGTCCAGTTATCAGAAAAATGTTAAACTTTTCCAACAAACACTACAATGTCAAACCAGTCCAATATTAAGGGGACGCATACTTTGAAATTAGAAAAAAGTGGGTGGGGTATGATAAAATTTACCTGCAAAAAAGTACAAGGTTTTGGTACATGAAATGGATACTGTTTCAACTGTTATAAGTACACAAAGGATTGCTCACTAAAATAAAAATGAGAAAACTGAAACAAGAAAGTTATTGTTGAATTACATAAGACTTCTTGTGTACATTCAAAGTCAACAATTAAGACTTTTTGGTGCGAAAATAATAGTGCTTCACCTTGTCCAAACATTTATCAATGTCCTACAGATTCTAATTTAAAGAAAGAATGTGAAATATGGTCACTGTATTGCTTTTCATTTCGCATATGTAAGCTAAAACACATTATTTAGTTTGTTTACAAAGTAGTGCATAAGAAAAGATACGGTGGTCAAGGAATGCCACATTCCAAAACTAAAAGAGTATATTCCCCTTAATACATTAAACATTTATCGTTACAGAAGTCTAGTGGCTTACAATAAGGGCCTAGAAATGTTGCCATTATTAATTTTTAACTTGGTATTCATGAACTACAATGCACTTAAATATCAAAACACATTTAACAAACTTTGAAAATGTATTGTCTTAAAAATCCCTAAAATAAGGTATGAAATTTGGTTGAGAGGTCCAATCAATGTGTATATGTGCAAAAGTAACATTCTAATCTTGTTCACAAAAGTTACTAATACACAGCAGGCATGTCAATGATCAAAACTGGACGAATATACAGTTATCCTCACTTTAATGTCATTTATAATTTGTCCTTGAATTCTCCACCATACTTTTCATAATTCTGTTTGCACGAGTTGCACGAGAATGCTGTCATTCACGTAAAAAAATGGGGTCAAATAAGTTGTAAATGCAATATCATCTAAACGTAATTAATGGATTATGCAGTTCAAGATAAACTTTATCTCATAACGTAACGAACATGTATAATGTTGTAACAACAACTTTACTTACACTGATTTAAGTAGCAGTCGGTTTATAAGTGACTATTGATTCATTTTATGTTTTGTTATTGTTGTCAAGAAGTATAACGGAAGTGCCTCACAACTGAAGCGGAAACCAGTTTGATGCGCAAAGTAGTCCAATGTAAGTAATATTTTTTGACAAATGTCCCCAGAAATTAATAATTTTCTAATATTAAAGACGAATATCTGAATAGGATTCATTATTTGATAAGAAATTATAATCATCGACATGTTTTTTTTAAAAATCGTACACGTGCTGACACCTAAGTTGTCTCCCGTTGTTTATTAGAGTTACCTTTCGTCCGGCGCAGTAATACATTTGCAGTGAATCGCCGAGAAGTCGTGGGAAAATTAAAAACCATGTAAACAAACTAAAATTAACCACCTTTCCAAGATGAATTTCAAGTGATCGCCATTATGCATTTAACCCGCCTGACCTGTGTAGCATCTTAGACATCTGTTCTAAGGTATTCATTGTGTAGAATGTCATGTTATGCCCTTGCAATGCTAATCCCACTCTGATTTTTTTGTTTACATTTTTTATCAATGAGAAATATGGCGTCCATCCCGAGCTTAACTGACGTGGCGTTAAATTTTTACATGTTTAAGCAAACCTGGTGTGTTAGAAAGAAAATCTCATCTCTTCAACATTATTTGGAACACTGTTATTGTAAAAAACCTGTTTTTTCCTTATACAAAAGCTTAATATTTTGTGTTGAATGTACTTTCACAAAGACCTCTGTTTTCCTATTACATTCATAGTACCACATCCTTATCCACAAAATACTGAATATTACAGGTGTCCATCAGTATTATATCAGTTTAGGAATATGTTTTTTATTTTCCCACCATCGATTTCTTGAATATGCACCCCTTCCGCATTGCTGTATGAACTGTGAATGTAGCAGTATGCGTCCCCTTAACAATACGTGTTCATAGGTATTGAAATCATACGGTGGGATGAAAGGTTAGCGCACATATAACCCTTGAAGAATCAACTGGACAGTACATAGATGCTTTGCTTCTGTACGACATTAGTTTGTTTGTTTTATTGGGTATACCGTCGCACATATACAGTTATAAGTCATCTGGCGACCGTCCAGCTTTGAAAGCTGAGGAAGACCCAAGGTGCCTCTCGGTGAATTATTTCAGGGCGGGCACCTAAGTTGAACCAACGGCCTCCCGTAAGCCAGCTGGCTGGCTTTATCACATAAAAAAATTCTACGACCCGAGTGAGGCATTACCCGATATCGATGGGGGTCAAGTGGTTTGAGTTCATCGACCTTTACCACTCGGCTACGGGGCCCTTTCTATACAACATTATAGATCACTTAACGCCACTAAAAGGAGCCAGCGTGGAGCATAATCCATGTTGAGACCTACACGTTTTACTTATGGTATGTTTGTCAATATTTATTGGCCGAAGGAAAACTCAAAAAAGTTATATATAAATAAAATGATGACTTTTAGGCCCCTGTTGAAGACCTTTGTCCAGGATGTTACCTAGCTTAAGGAGTTATACTTTGGAGTTTTCGAATACTTTTTGAGTTCATTTGATTATCATAAACTAGGTTTTATTTGTTATTTCGTCAAAGTATTTCCCATTAATGCTAGCAGTCTAATCCTTCACAAGGCTGTCCAGTGTATTCTAAAATTCGCTGTGTATCATATATTTGTGTTGCTAACAAATCATGTTCTGGGGTAGATATCTGGGTTAATATATATATAAAAATATGATGGAAATATCAGGCTCTTAGGTAACTTTTCTGCTGTAACTCGATAGCGCCTCATTACCGCATAAACAGCTAACCTTTAGCCAGATATTTCAATCCGCACATTTAACGTACAGTCTTTCACCGAATGAACACTGGATGAAATATTTTTACGAACGTCACTCGTGAAAATTCAATTTCTGGTGTCCACGAGTGATAAAGAATTTGATCTTTAAAAATAGAATGTAATGAAATCAGTGAAAAGATCCTTTGGAAGCATAAACATGCAAGCAGTATGACAATTGTCTCGGTTCAATTGAATCTGTTTATATAAAAGAAAAAAAATATTTCATGCCTTTAAAATGATTTTAACATCATTCAAATGATTTTAACATAATTCTACTCATTTTACTCGCAATTAACTTTACGTGCAACAGCATGATGTAGCACAACAACATTTTTGTCGTGTTACAGAATTGTTATCTTACTGATTTCCATCACGTTTTGATTTAAATGCACGTACAAGTTCATGTTCGTTTACTAATTGTGTACGCCTTTGTCATTATACTTCTTGCCATTCTTCTTTATTCAAGTCAGTGAACAGTATCGAATTTTGATATTTGTTTCATTGTGAAAAACACAAAATATATTTCAAAATATATCTCAGGATTTCACTGAAAATTGTGTAATAGAACAATAACAATATAATATGCCTTGGAGACTTTTATTTATATCGTGATTTACACGAAGTAACATCTCATCCTTGTTGGATTTTTTGCTGAACCCTGAAATAAAAAGGCAGGCATCTAAAAGTAAGGATAAAACAATTATAGTTATACAGTTTGTGAAACTCAACAAACAGTTTAGTTCGATTTAATTGTTAAATCCATTTGCATGGACTGGATTATAACATCCTAAAATATCTAAGTATGAACTTTAAAGTATTTTTATTTGACACTTTTTAGTTTCGATCTCTTAATCATTATTTACATATTACAGTGAAAATTGGACATAATGTAATAATGAATCCATGCTAGTGCTGGTCGCCCTATGGTGAGTTGCCCCATCGCAAACACCTTAACAGTTGAAACAAAGCACATATATACTTTGAGTCTTGATACATTTCCACAGGAATCCTGGTACGAGCTATATACCCCCCTCACATACGCATTTCTTTGTGTCAGTACAGCTGTCATTTACGGCTACATCCGTTTATTTGTTAACTCATTGAGGTGGTCACTTGCACCAACACCAGAAAATATCATTAATACGTGGTGTTGTGTACATGTTGTATACAGATGAATATTCCAAATCATAGTCATGCGCCGAAAAAATACTAGTCAATTTTACGCGTACATCTTTCAGTGGACTTCTGCAGAATGAGTATTATGAATTTTGAAAAATTGTTTATTTTGAATCATACACAGTTACATAGTCGCAAACGTAATAATCGCAGACAAATTCAGCATACAACAAGTGTATGTTGTTGGTGTTCTTTTTTTACCTTTGTAACTTCATCGGCCAATTCTGAAGTGCTCAAGCGTTGGTTCGCATGCGTACACTAAACATACTTCGTATGCATCGTTTATGAACTTTCAAAAATAACTTACGGAATAAATAAGCCTTTAAATGATACACTTACCACTGACATGCCGGATGAATTAAACTCCCGCCAACTGCACTTAGTCCAGGGAATATCGAATTAAGTGCTGTGTTACAAGCCGTCTCGCATGCAGCTTCAGATGTGTCAGATCCGAGAAGATTAAGTGCCATTTGTCCCAAGTTTTCAGCTGATGAAAAAATAACACAGATATAATGTTCATTTTCTTATAAGTAAAATAAAAACATGTCGCAGAAAATCTTTCTGCTGTAAAATCGTAATTATGGACTATACTTTTCAAAGATATCGAACATGAACTCTGAAGGCGATTTACCTTGGCATAGTGACATTGTTTAGTGAAGATCAAATCAACCACATACATACTAGTTATTGGCTTCAGTTTCTCAGTCGAAACTAAAATTGTTGTGTTTATCATTTTTTGTACGAAACGTTTTGCCGCTTGTCTCGGAACAAACATATGTAGGAAATATAAGTTGTCACCAACGGCATGCAAAATGAAATCTGATAAAATTAATTAAACGACGACCAGCTACAGTCATGCGGGTCAGCTCCAACTTGCGAACTGAACACTTACGTACAGGCTACGAATTAAAGAATTTATAAATGTAAAAACGCAAAACTAATAGAAAATCAAGCATTGTCATTTCAACTCAGATTTCTGGTCGATATATTTATTTATTTGTTTTTACTTTCTGTTACAGCCACACATATTTTGATTTGTCATAGGTTGCTTTCAAAAGTAGTCCGTCTGCTTTGACACAATAAATTGTTAGAGACCGTATAAAGCTCAAGTTAGTTCGGCAGACTGATAACCGCCTTATTAATGCATAGTATTACGAAAAATCCGTGAATTATGGAATATATGCCGTATTAGTTATATATATATTACCTGAAGGTAGATATTTCTTCAAATTGAATAAAAATCTCTTGTTTAATTCCTCGTCATCAATGTTGTGGGGCAGGCTCAACGCCAGAGGCAAAAGAACCAACAAGCAAAACACAGCCTTCATATTTGAGTTTAGAAAATCTGAAAAACAAAGGTATGAAAAGCAGTTTGAATATAATTATATACTGAAAAAAGCAATTTACACTCAGTTTGCTATTTGACCGCCTCGGTAGCCTAGTGGAAGTGTCTGCCTCAAGTGTGGGAGATGGCGGGTTAGATCCCGGACCGCGTCATACTAAAGACGTAACAATGGTGCTAAATTGTAGCTTGATCTTTTTACGCTTGGAAAGGAGAGGACAGTGTCATCCCGTTGTCAGTATAATTTGACTGGGTGAGGTATCATGCCATGTATCTACGGCGTGGTATTCAAGTGAGGAGCACTATAAAGCTGGAAAGTGTCTTCACTGCTACAAGCAGACACCGTCGTTTATATGACTAAAAAAAATTGTTGAAAGGGATGTTAAACCCGAACACACTCACGGGAACACACACGCTCGCGCTAACTCATTCACCTCATTTACTTTTTCGCTATCTCTGAAAAAAAAAACTAACTTTCTAAAATATCATCAACATATTGTTAATAATGTTTAAAAACTATCGAATCATACGATGATGATTTTATTCACATCAAAGTTATGCTTGCACAAAACTGGTGAACACATAGTTAGGGAGGTGTAAATTGATATTTACTAGACAAAAAGGGAATTGTCGAGTTATCAAGTGGTCTTTTTCATTACGGTTCGATGATAATAGTAATGGTTGTGTTTCCTATAAGACGTGTCCATACAAATAATTTGCGGACAAAGCTAATTGAACCTATAGATTTAGGAAACGTACGCATACTTCCCCAAACTTATCTTCAGGAAAATATGATGCTCGTGTCCTCGTTGAATATTTAACCTTTAGCCTGCTAAATTTCTAAAATGGACTGGTCCATTATTCAATTTAGGCAGTACCATTTATTATTCGAAATGTTTTCACCAAAAGTTTACTGACTGAATAGTGAACAGTGCAGATCTTGATTAGCCTGCACGGTTTCATGAAAGTTTCAATTTTCAATTAATCTATAAACACTTCTAACTCAACTCCATTGAACAATGTGAATTTAATATAAAATACAAGAATTAATGTAATATTTAAGAGGATACTTACTTTCGCCAACGAAGATTTCCTAGCTGATTAAAGTCTGAAATACAGACAGAGAGTACCAGGATATGATGACAACCGCTCTTAAATAGACGCGGTTTTTTTTTCGTGTGAGGTCACTAGATGTAGGTCTACAGATAACTGGTCTGATAAAAGACAAAGTTCATGCCGTCTCGCCTGATGTTTTCAGTCTACCCTTCCCCTTATAAATTGCTGGACAGATTTGAAGTAATCAGACGCTAAGACTTAATTAATTCAAATTGACTCTTGTCCATATACTTAATTTTGTTATGTTATGATATTGCCTGACTGGGTTCTGTGTTTTCAAAGGACCTTATAGCAGCAGTCTTTGAGTGCCTTGTGGCGGTTGTAAAAAGTCTCCCACGTATTTCGAATAAGTGTTGTCATATTGTCTTGTCTTTTTGGGGGTTTGTGAAGTCATTTAAATGTTTTTGTAAATAAAAGTCAACTTAAGATGGTTCTAGGAATGAGCCAAACTATATACTTATATTAATATATCAGGTGGTTCTAATAAAACAAACGACCTGTGCCAGTTTCAGGAGGAAATAGATGAAAAGCGTCGAGGGGCTTCAGCTGCCGAGTAGTTAAAACTGCTGATTTGCTCCTCACACCTGTGAGTTCGTAACCTTGCTATCCTGGTAGATTTTGTTTTCATATTAGGAAGCCATCCAGCTGACTTATCGAATGGTGGTGGTTTTAAC
This sequence comes from Mercenaria mercenaria, assembly GCF_021730395.1. NCBI lineage: Eukaryota > Metazoa > Mollusca > Bivalvia > Venerida > Veneridae > Mercenaria > Mercenaria mercenaria. The sequence continues at coordinate 43,514,306 of NC_069376.1, read as the reverse complement.
CAGATTCACGGTTGTTCCGGAAATAATGCTTGGACGGGCAACTGGGATTTTCGTGTACCAATAAGAAAAATATGAAGTTAAACCCACTTAATAAAAGAAAAAGAAAATTCGTTAAAAAAAAATCTCATTTCCGATTTTTTTATGATATTACCATGTAATGTTTATTGAGGTTAATAAAATTGAATTGAGCCTCCGTGGCCGAGTACAAAATTCAAATCATTTGCCACTTACCGATATCGGTTGTGCCTTTCTTGAGGCGTTGAAATTTCCTTGTGAGGTCTCTATCAAGGAGGCTAACGGAAGGACAGTGCTTCTACATAGGTACCTGCCCCTTAGAAAATAATACGCGTAAGAGCATCTTTGGACTTCCTCCTTCTTCAACAGCTTGAAAGTCGACAAATTAAACTGAGTCTGTGTGACCTTAACCCAACAAGAACATGGAAATATGTATATATATATTTTTTTACATAATTTGGTGGCATATTTCTGCCAACCACATATCCACTTATTTATCTCAAAATTTTCCGTAAAAATGTCACTTATTCAGTTATTATCTGGCAAGTGACAAAGCAGCGTGTTATCAACTTAAGTATCTTAGCAGGATAAAACTGCCTGTTAGTGCCAACTACTGCCATCCACATATTCACTTACGTTAACTAGGTATCTTGATTTTTGTCAGTTAGTTAGTTATGATTGGTTATATCCCGTAATCGTCCCCTATCATTACGGAATGAATGAAATACAGAAATGGGCATAATGAACATGCAAATTTATCATTCCTTCTGAATGTTAAAGTGGCTTCCGTGGCTAAGTGGTTAAGGCCGCTGACTTCGAAATCATTTGCCCCTCATCGAGCCTCATGTGGGGCTTGAGGAGACCATCCAGTCCAGCTGGCTTACGGAGGGTCAGTGGTTCTACCCAGGTGCCCGCTCGTGATGAAATAACGCCCGGAAGGGCACCTGGGGTCTTCCTCCACCATCAAAGCTGAGAAGTCGCCATATGACCTATGGTTGTGTCGGTGCAACGTTAGGCCCAACCAAATAAATAAATTCTGAATGTTATAAATCATTTCTAATAAGTTGCACAAACCATTAGTGGTGGTTTGCAGGCTTCAAATTTAGACAAGCATACAAGCTAAATGCTAGTGGAATTTGAGAATAGCTAGTGGGCTTGGAATGTACTAGCTAATTTCAGCTAGTCAATAATATACCAAGCAAATGTCTTCAAAGCTTGAATAAAGTTTGTTCTGCAGGTATACATTTTTTCTGCATGAAAAGAATGTTATCATTTATGTTTATAAATGATATTTCATTGTTCAACAAAACTCTGATATAATGCATGATTGCAGCTTGCATCAAGTTAACATGTAAGGATTTGACTTCAGCTTGTAAAAGGATAAAAATGGCACTAGCTATTTTAAGCTAATAGAATTTTTTTGTGTGACTGGCTACTTACAGAGATTAATCAGTAGGTTTTGGCCAGTAAAATATTAATAAAGTAATTAAATATTATTGTTAAACATTAGCCGGTATCTTTTCATTTTAGCTAGTGAACAAAAAGGGCACTAGCTACTTTTAGCTAGTAGAAAATGTTGCTAAATTTGACCCCTGTGGTTTAGGACGAGGAGGATATACACTAATTCATTCCGTACAAAGTCTAACCGTTAATCGCCAATTTGGGTACGAATATTAACTGGATATACACTCGTTTAAATGGGTCAGCCGTGTTGATGTACTTATAAAATAGACTTGCCCGGTTTGTAGGTTGGTCAGGGCTACGAACATGTATTGTATTTTGCCATCGGAATATTTCTATAAAATGCTTCTTCCCCTTCCGTTTCGATCCGTCCATGTTTACAAACACGTTTGTTTATTTTATAGACTGTAGTTGACGCAACTTGACCCCGATGGTTGAGCTTTGTATTATAATACATAATATTGAAAAGGAGTGTACGTTAAAGGCTTCATCTCTTTGCATACATAAATTTAAAATTGACGTAAATATTTCATCATATAACTTTACTGTAGTGGTGTAAGCACATGATTTCAGATACTTGTTTTTCTCAAGTTATATGTAGAGAAATAGGTTCGAGCCCTGTGAGAATCTTTTTTTTAAATCATTTTATCTCTTTCAACTTTTTTTCTGTTTTTAGTCTTTAACTGTTTCATTTTTATTACATTTTGTGTTTTTATTTTTTATTTTATTTATTTTATACACTTTTTATTCAAAGACATCAGTTTATTCATACATGTACAAACATGATAATAAAAAAAATCAGTCCGTTTTGGTAAAGACTCGATCTGAAGTAGCTTTTTCAAAATATTAACTAACATTTGAAATGATTTTCGGGCATCCAAGGAAGAAAAACATTTTCAAATGAACAGAACAGAACATATACTTTATTCGATTTGTACAGAGTACATCATCAGTATAATAACAAATAATATTTCAGCTAATATAGTAATCACAGTATGACAAATGACAGTAATGTATGCTAACGCTATTTATATACACACTATTGAACAGTCATGTCAAGGAAATTTTATTGAAAAAAAAAAAACACGAGCTGCACGAGGAAATGGAAATATTATTTTTTGAAAATATAAATTAGTGTACTGGATGTTTGATGAAATGTAAGTATAAATACTTTGATACTGCATTATATACAAACTAATTCCATATAAATATATACACGGCTACCCTAAGTACCCCTTATTTCTACAATGAAATAATCGATATGAATAATCAGCCTAAGGTAAAACCATCGCGGTCAAGTTGCGACTACTTTCACATATGTGGGCACTAACAGACAGTTTTGTCCTTTTAACATAATTATCTGGATTACACGCAATTTTGCCAATTGCCAGATAATAACTGGATATGTGGCATTTTTAGTGAAAACTGTCTACATAAATAAGTGGATATGTGGTTGGCAGAAATATGCCACCATAACATAACCATTGTTGAATTGTTACTAATAAACTTTGATAATGTGGCAGTCGAGTCCAGTAAGTCCAGGGGTGTTCAAAGATAATCCGTCATAAATCTATTGTAAAGCAAATATTGGATTTACCTGTATTGGAAAATAAACAGTGTCGACTGTATTGAGGTCAACTGCCACATTATCAAAATTTATTAGTACTTGTTTTTGCAAAACAAAATAAATCGGCGGCTATTTTAGCTTCCTGTAAGGTCAGATACTTTGTTCGTTTTTGGATATTTAGATAACACACGTTCTGTTTTGTACTAAATCATCTATAGGCCAATTCGTGACTGAAATAAAGTTCATGAGAGAAAGCATCTGTAATATCTATAAAATTAGGGTAATGTTCTAGCTTTAATTTTTATAAGCCAAATTCAGGACACTCTTATCATAATACGGTCAGTCATTGAGTTAGTTTCACCACATTCCATTGCAGGTTTTTCCTTGTTTCATCTCAATAATAATGATATAATGATACAAATAAAACGCATTATAGCAAATAAATTGGTAGATATAGTACTATATTTATCAGTGAAAAAAAATGATAATCCTGCCTTGCGTTTACCTATACACTTGTTTGGCACAAGATAAAAGATGCTTTGGCGCTTATGCATAGCTTCTGGGCTTGAAACCAATCTCTAAAAACTGCGTCAGGCAGTCGACGTTCTGGCTTAGTGGTTAGAGTATTGGACTAGCACCTGTGCGATCAAGGTTCGAATCTCGCCACTGACAGCCAGGAGTTTTAGTCCTAAAATGCTATGGTGTTTGGTTTCTTACAGATACGGGCTCGTCCGGGATACGAACTTTATCTCGTACAGAAAATAGCAATTTCTATGCCAAAATGGCTAGCTAATACGACTTCGTGTAACGGTCCTTTACGTATACTAATAGCCTGTACGTTTAAAACCAATCTCTGACAACTGCCATAGGGAGTAGAGTCTTTGGCTCTGTGGTTAGAGATCAAACACTAATAAATATTATTCCCTCTTTTTTTCAATATAAAACTGATATTTTTAAAGAGCTACCAAACATAGCTGGACCCATTTCAGAGAACAAATCCTTACCTCATTTTAAAGAGTTATGATAAAAATTGTATAAAATGAAGAGAAATGTAGGGTTCATATTTATTCTAAGAGAGATTTCTCTTGTCACATTTGCTTACTGTAAAGTCACATCAAAATCACACTGCTGTGACCTAGATGTACTATTCATACCAAAATTGAGTCTCACTTCACCAAAATTTAATGCAACCTACTCTCCTCTCCAATTTTTTTCTGCCACAATGTCAAAAGTATATCCACAATGATATATAAAGAGACACCAGCTTTAATTTAGACCTAGTGAAAAATTACTGTTAATAAACCTGTCCGCCATTACTCGACTAGACCAAATTCTTGCGAAAGAACATGTATTCAAATGTGACGGGTTACATGTTTCAAACCGCATATAAATACAACGCGAGCATATTCTAATCTTTTATGAATGACGTATTTTTCTAAATGTGTGAGGCATTTCGGAGAGGGTATCAAATTCTACCACTTTACTAACACATACACTGTTATACTATATTCGAACAAAAAGGTATAATCAGCTGCAATCAATATGAAAAAGGCATGTATTTAAGTTCATAACTGCTTTTCCATAAGTTATAAAATTCTGCTTATATAAAATATTTTCATTTTGCCAGGTTTGTCCTTACAAGTTACACTCATATTGTGCTAATGTTCTTTGAGGTCATTGGTTTACTGACTGTTTAAATTTGCGTCTTATTTTCGCTTATCTCAGTACAGAGATGTTCTATAAAGCCGCCTCGAGTAAGGAGTGGTGACCTCATACCTTTATATGTTTCATTCTTTTTGATTGGTTTAACATCGCACAGACACAATTATAGGTCATATGGCAACTTTTTAGTTTTGATGTGGAGGATGACCCCAGGTGCCCCTCCTTGCATTATTTCATCACGGACGGGCACCAGGGTAAGACTAACGACTTTCCTTAAGCTTGCCGGATGTCTTCCACACATGAAGAATTCAACGCCCCAAGTGAGGCTCGAACCCATATCGATGAGGAGCAAGTGATTCGAAGTCAGCGACCTAAACCACCGGGTCACGGAGGCCCCATGTGCTGTATTAGGAGTGATAACCTTAAGTATCGCGACAAATTACTGTAAATGTAATGGAATTATGATAAATTTAGTTAACTGCGTAACTGTCATTATTGTGGTTTTCCGAAATCTAATCTGCACATTAAGCTCAATACTGTAATGAAATTGCTCATTTTATTTAAATAGAAATATAAAATATTACTATTCCTTTGGTATTTAGGATAAGAAAAGTCCGGGCAATTGATGGGACAACCCGACGAATAATTAGCAGGATTAGGGTTGACAAACGGTGTTCACTCATTAATTTCCCTTGTGTAATAGTCTCTAATAAATGGGACCGGTCTTCAGGTATAAGTCGTCCATACATATATGGCCCTGGTCCGCGTTTCATGGAGAGTCTTATGTTAGTCCTAAGTCCTAGGACCTAGGACCAAAGTGAGGATGGAATATGTTTGCACTTAAAAGGATCGTTTCAATAAACAATCCTATTTTAGGCACAGACTAAGTCCTAACATTTGACTTAGGACCAATTTGTTCTCGATTTGAAATTAAAAAAAAATATAGCACATGCGCTGTTTGCCGCAATATGTCATTTGTCTGCTCCAAAATAATGGAATCGCTGCAGGAAAGCTATATATATGGCCGACTTACACCAGAAGACCGGGCCCATAAATCGATTTCGTCTACATTAACAGAGATGTTTTACACAGTCAAGAGAAACAATCTGTTAATACAGTGAAATTATTCAGCAATCCTTATCCTGTCTATGTTGTATCAGTGCAATGGAAAAGTATTAGTTATCTATGTTAAATGTTATGCAGGGTAATGTAGACATGCATCTAACAGTCCGGATATTAATGTTTTTTATTTTCTCATATTTCTATGTATAGTTCCCATATTTGACGAATATATATATTGGTAGGAAAGAGTTCTCTTTCAAAACATATTTAACTGTATATAATTTTGTGGGTTTTAAACTTTTTCAGAAAGAATCCTCTGTTTGTTGATAAATTTCACCACAAAAAAAAAAAAAAAAAAAAAAAAAAAAATTCACACTTTCCCCAAGGCATTAACTGATTTGACCTTTTTTTCAGAATGCTGACCGTTGTAATGATTATGCAGGGTTTTTATGCCTAGAGGTAAAAAGTTCATGGTTTGCGTGAGGTAGGGGAAACCGGGGCAAATCGGAACAGAAAATAAAGCTTTAACAGTTTTATGAATTTCTTGTTCAAATGTACTATTAACATTTTGATCAGACATTGAATCTGCTTCAAAAATATAAACTCATTTAAAATATTGAGTGAATAGTTAGCAAAATACGTTAGTCTACCCAAAGTAGCAAGCCGCGATGTTCCAATATGTCCCGTCGACGGGGCATATCGGAACACGAGCTGGGATGAATTGGAGCAAAACTCCGCTTCCATATCGAATCTCTGCCGCGGCTCTCTACTTTCCGGCATTTTGAAGCCACATAAAAACATTAAAATGGTCTTTGAAAAAAAATAAAAGTCTACGGCACCCGGTATTCCCAGGCGGTCACCCATCCAAGTACTAACCGGGCTCGACGTTGCTTAACTTCGGTGATCGGACGAGAACCGGTGTTTTCAACGTGATATGGCCGTAGACAAATGATGCAGGCTTTCTGCGGCTTATATACTAAACAAATCACAAAGAACATAACTGCTAATTCTATTACTATTATTAATAGCATTATTATTATTTTATTATTATTGTTGTTGTTGTCGTCGTTTATTTATTTATCTATTTATTTGATTTGATATTTTTCTTTGTACTTCTAATTTACCAGAATTAATACACGAACAATGGACCCCCTACCAATTAAGACCGCCCGACAGTGTCGTGGCACACTGACATACGCCAATTAAGGCACACTGAGAAACACACGGCGGTTCAGGTTCGAGCCTGTGGTTCAATACGTACACGTACAGTACAGCCTGCTAATTTTAATGTGCATTTTACACTACTTCATTCAATTGTCTTCGGATGAAATTGAAATTTCCCGCGCCGACATTGCTTAACCTATGTGTAGTTTTAGAAAATTTGGGGAAAATACTGTACAAATTTGAGAAATCAAGGTTGCGTAAAGCAAATGTATTGCGTATGCCTAGTATATCACAGTCATGTGATGTTTTCTGCCAGCCTATTTTGTTGTTTTAATTTATAAAAACGGGTAATAATATTTCGATTTCAGGGCACAAAATGGCCAAAATTGCACAAAATAAAAGCGGTGAGTCCTGTCCCGTATTCACTTATTATTTGCAAATGACTGACCTATATCGTATGTGTTTTAAATCAAATGGTCAAATAAAAATGATGGTAAGAAAAATGTCTACATTTTCGCGAATTTGAGCTAAATGTAGGTGGATGGATGATCGTTTCCGTTTCTTCCGAGCGTTTACCTTCCCTTCGTTACTAATAAATTGCAGTATCGAATATGACTACAAGTATTCAACTGGAGCGTACAATACACTGACTAGACGTTAGGGGTAGGGCAGATGCCAGTTTTTGGACTTTTCGCAAACCGACCGGAGACCGTCTTCCTTCGATTGAACAGAAATCAGCTAAACAATGAGATTTGAAAGAAATAAAGCATATAGTTTTCATGTATTTGTATGCTTTCTTAAAATCCAATAGAAATATTTGCCATTTTTAAGGTACTTCCGCCATCTTGAATTTAGAGTGACCTTCATTTGAGGTGTGAAAATATAGTGAACAAAAGCTTTCAAATGCAGCTGTTCCAGAGTACAAAAACAGCTCAGTTTGCAAGATCTGAAGTAAAAGTAGCTGTATAAAAAGTAAAACTAAAATTTAGAAATAAACAAAGAAGATGTTTACCTGTATTTTTCCAAATTTTTGGTTAGATTTATAAATCCTTTCAAAATACTTTATTAAAAATTCATGAATGGCAAAAGTTAGTTCAAAGTATCAATTAGTGCAAAGGAGAATTGTCTTACCGAATAGAACTAAACTTAGTACAAAATCTGTTTTCAAATCTGACCACCTCATGTATTAAAACGAAAATAAATCTGTACATATTGCTATTTTCAGCATACATAAAAGTAGTGCAATGTGCGGACAATGATTTTTCTATGTATGGTGTACCAAACTGCCTAAAATTGTAAGAGAAGTCTCAGACTTAATGTGAACAAGATTTGCAACGATCCAAAATTCTTTTCAAGGATTGTGCAAGTATATGAAAATTTTAATTTACTATTGTGGAATTTATGTACTAACGCGCTGCTTATCTCACGGAAAATTTTGGTGGAAATGGAATTTTTGGCACCTCCTGCGGTAACTACCGAAGTTACTTAACGTAACGTTCTCACACATACGTGATGTATATTTATAAGTTATAAAAACAATTGAAATATATGCGTTATCACGATATATGCAAATATTTTCAGACAATCTTGAAACATTTGGCCACAGTATTTCCGCATACAGGTCGGGGACAAGTTCGATGTGTATAATGATTCCTTAGAGGTTTCATGCGTCGTAAACTTGCCAATTTTGATCTTTCGACTTTTTATACAACATGAAAATTTATGCAGCATGTAATAAATCGCAGAAAAAAATGTGCAGCCAAATATGTTGGGAGGTATTATAATTTGTATACAATTGTAGATAACCTGATGATTTGTCACACTTTCATAGATTTAAACAGATATTCTTGCATCACAAACTACTGTTTTCACTGGATCCGCCCATATATTAACGGGAAAAAAAATCGTGTGCAAACAAGGCAATTCACCCCGCTCATGTATTAACGGGAGAAAAATCGTGTGCAAACAAGGCAATTCACGTGCTGTTAATACCCGATTTTTATTTTTAAAAATGCTTTCCCAGGGACGTATAGATGTAATTCTGCGCAGATTGACATCTAGTATCTACGTCTTTTTTCTTTCATAAAAACCTCTACTTGAAGCATTAAATATGCAATCTAAACCATAGAATGATTTACTGTATCAGTAACTAACGAATACGCTGCCCTCCCCTAACTCCCCTTTAACTCTGCGTCAATTCAGATTTTGTAGACAACCGTGAATTTTAAAGTATTGCGTGTTTACCTGTACGATTCTTTGTTTTTAGGTATTATATTTAGGATTTTGATAAGTATCAGTCAGTATGTTTTAATCTAATATCTCGAAGAAATTATATAAACAGCTTCGAATCATGACACTACGTTCGTACTCATCCATACTCCAGTATAACTCAAATGTAAGTTATTATTCTTAAAGTTGTGATCGAGTCCACCAAATTGTGAACTGATATGAAAAATTATCGGTAATTTTATATTGTAATAATGAGAGATAAAAAATTCGCTGAAAAACCTTCAGGATGTGTTTTTGATAGTGATGTTTATTTCCGGGCCCTGGATACGGATATTTAAAACATGTTTACCGTTTCCAAGAACAACTGGAATGGTAAGTAAAAATGTACCGGAATCGTCAAGTCATCACATATGAAAACAATATATAAATCGTCGTGAAATATATTTTTATGCAAGAATAGCGACCTTTGGTCTCGGTCACAAACAATCCCGCGGGCTTCTGCAGACGTAAATACACACACAAAAAGCGCGTATTATCCCTACAATAAATGTGTATTGAAATTCCGGCATAGAAATAGACACTGACTTTACATTAGTGGTTACTGCGGTGTTGACAGCGGAAGCAGCGGTCCAGTACTAAGACTGTCTGCAAAACCAAGGATAACGAGTTCTTTATCTGAAAATTACGAACATTGGGATCAGTGTTCAGTATACTGGCACGCGAGTAGTCCCCGGACAGCAGTAGTCCCGGACACCCGCCCGCAACGCTCTATTTACGCGATTCGTCTACATATTTTTGTGCCTAATCATACAGACGCTTGTTTTGGAGAAGTTTATCAAGTTCATTTTTTCACAGGTAATCATTTGAGTATAATAATCGTGGAAATCCTACCCAAAGGTGTCTTGTTTACATTTTCACTGGCGGGTCTTCCGTTTTTAATGCGCATGCGCAAGAGAGGCCCCTCTGGAGGGTTTTAAAATTAAGGCTACATGTCTTTACTTCACGACTAGCAGACGATACATACACTTTCAACAAGAAAAGTTATTTTCTTTGTGACAACAACAATACTAATTTACCAAAATATTAAAGAGGTGTTATAGCTAGCACTACATTGTCCAGATATAATATAAGCATAATTATTTTGTTTTCTGTTGTCGCAATTTCCGTGTGGCCGGGACAAATAAATATGACGCAAACTTGTGATCTTTTTACAGTTATATAAAATATCATTTGTCTTTTTCATAATTCCAGCTCATATGGGCAGTTCCCGATAAATATATTCATGAAAAATTGGTGTCCGGGCATTACTATCGAGCATGTTAAAATTTGACGTTCTACAGACCCCTTTTCGGGCCTCGCTAATCCCCCGCGAACGTGACGTCATTTCACAGGAAAAACCCTAAACTGGTAATACCGGAGCTAAGGTTTGTATATATGTAAATCGTTTTTATTCTTGATATTGGTTAAGCTTTTGAGGACGAAATATATGCGATTTCTGTCCGGGGACTACTCGCGTGCCAGTACACATGAAAATAATAGACTTGCTATTTGCCGAGTGCACACTTGTTTTCTATCATCGTTAATATAAAGTAAACTAGTAAATATTCGTACATATGCATAATCTCATAAACACTTCTTTATTGTATGTTCTCTGAAATTAACAAATAACTGGCTCAGCTGAGACACCATACTTTAAAGTAAATGCAGTTTATTCACCACGAGGTTCAAAATGCACGGGAGTCTCGTGATAGTACATGCCTTTAATTTCACATGGTTGAAGTGTAAACAAATAGTTAAATTTGCTTCGTTTTATTTCTCACGGAAAAGATCGGACGGTTTTTTATATTGGAATAATCATAGAACATATATGCATTTAAAGTTGAAAGTTGATTGTTTTCTACAGGACGTAAAACTGAAACAAGTAAGCACTTTTACTTTTCCAGCAATGTTCCTCAGGTGAACTTTGACATTGTTTACAAAGAGAAATCAGAATTGTGTCATTTTGAAATGCGTTGTTCGGCTGAAACGTATAGTTCCCGGAAAAGTTCTAAAATGGCTTATTTGGGGGATTTTTGTTTTATTTATAAATTCAACACAATGTGCAATACTTCCAGTTTTTGAAAATGATTGAAATTGAACTTGTTTTTAGAAAAAGTCCCGATCTTTCATCAATATTTTGTCAGCGGATGCTTACAAATTTTAAGTGAAACGGCTTTCTTGTCCAAGAGAGGTGTGTAAAGCAAAAACTATCATTACACAATGCGTTTTTTCTTTAAATGTAAAGGATCGGTAACGGATAAAGGAGATCGGACAGTGCAAAACTATACTAAATGGATATCTCTAACCATTGATAAGGAGGCATATATATTTCAGTAAGGAAATCTGAGGTAAAAGAACAATCATATATTTTATTTCTTGAAATAAACATGGCGGCGAAATATTTTAGAAAAACTGTGCACGTGTTTTGCGCATTAGAATGTTTAACGACATTTTCTTGAGAAAATAGCGCTCGTGTGCACTATTTTGGCATTTCTTTGATTTGAAAATAAATATTTTAAAGCAATTTAGGATGCATACGATACTAAAATTTTGCACCAAAAATGTTCACTCATTTTCTTTCAAAGCACTGTGGATATAGGGTTCAACGTAACTTTCATGCTCGCAAGTTTACCTACAGATATATCTTTTCAAGTTTTATCATATATTGTTTGTGTCCTTGCATTTCGAAAGCTGTTTCGAGGATTCTGATTTTTCACATGAATTTCTAATTTCAATTTGCGGAAGAACCTTAAGACTCTGTAGTCCATATGGAGATAACAGTGTAACATAGGTTAGCGAAAATATGGACAAATTTTCCGAAATATTACCATATTTGGCCTTGTGGCAAAAGTTAGAGTGTCCAACAATGCACAGTGCCTTGAACACAAACCTCTCCTGTACCTATTCTGCATAAACAAAACTATCTGTCAACCGATTACTTTTTTCAGAACTCCTTATTCAATTAGGCCTCTGTTTGTTTTGACATTTGTACAAAGAGCTAGCAATTAAGGTAGCAGGGTCCACTTAGATTCGAAAATGTTGGACACGGACAGTCTTACAGGTAGCGAGTCGCAACATTGCAGTTCCCTTATGAGCAGAATCAGGGTGGCCATTTTATAAATTGCGTACATGTTTTGTGCTTTTAATTAATGGCAAGATCAGGATCCTCATACAAGAATAAAGAAAGTTATCAAAACGAAAGTTTTACACCATCCATGAAAAATAGCATGCCAAAATCATCAATTTTGCACTTTTTGAACAGCTTGCAATGATCCTGCTGTAAGAAGCATGTCCAATTTTATTGCATTTCTCAATTCAATAGTCCTTACTAAACTTCAGGATATAAACGGAATGGAGGCCCATCCAGCTCGTTTTTTTCACAAAATAGGAAAATGTTCCTGAGGTGGCAGGGGAGTGCAGATTTGCGAATTCCACATTGACGTGTGGGTACTAGTGTTGAAATATCCACAGAAATCTCGTTTTTGCTTATTTTTCTTTGAAACTACTGTGGACCATTGCAGATACTATAGACTACATAAAGACGACTCTGCGGTCCTATACACCTGTCGCTTTCCACGCCAGATGTAGTGAAAATCGGCCAAATCACCCAAATTTTATAGACCAAAAATAGCCTAACCGGGCCTCACTTTGAACTCTGCCATTCACCCATTTTATATTTTTAAATCCAATTTCGTAGCATATATGTATAGTACGAACATAGATGCATACCCAGGTGGTGTGGAATGTGTCTGCCAACCACAACATTATTTCCCTAATTTTCACTTGAAAAAAAGTGGATGGATGACAGCCGCGCGTCTGGCCGACTTTTTGTTCTGATATTTATGTTTTAGCCTCAACCGGAAGTACGGAGCTAGGAATTTTAAAACACCCGCCATGTAGAATCAAAACCGTTCCTCATTCCCAAGATATATTAAAGAATTAATAATGATAAATAACCAGTAAGATAGATATGTCTTTATATCTACCCTGTCCTGTTTATACAGAAAATCGACGGGGCCAAAACTACGAAACCGCTCCCCTGCCACCTGAGTATCAATCCACAAGCACAGAACCCTTCCGTGATTTGAATTTTCCGCGAAAAGGTGCCTCATTGCTTCATACAAAGATACCAGCAGTCGGTTTTACAACAGACATAAGAATTTTACATGTGTCGGCTGTATAAATTTTCTAAAAAATTAACAATCATTATCTCTCACGTTAATTTACAGACATCCAAAATCACGAAGTTCTAATTATAACAAATATTGACGGGGGCCAAAACTCGAAGTGTAGCAGGATTCGAAGTGTACCCTGCTACCTTAACATTCGCAGTTTCGCATCTGACCAACTTCAGGACACCAATTCCGTCCAGGTCGGCTGACTGCATGTCAGGAGTTTTTTTAAATGTCCATTATCATTTTGAATGAAAACAGGGCCTTCAGTTTTGACACTTACCTTTATTTTAAGATCTTGCTAAAGGCCAATTCGCATCTAAGGCTGGCAACTACCAACTGCTACCTTAACACTGGTTATTATTACCTGAAAGCCGCAGGTATATTGGAATGCAACAAGTAGTGTAGCACATGGGGACTGGGTGATTGCACGTGATTTTTTACTGATATGCGATCGGCTTATCGCATTTATGGAACGCCGTTTTTGCAATATAGCTGACACTCTATATGATATGATATATAGAGAAATGTTTGTGTCCTGAAGTCCTCATTCATTATTTCATATACTTTTCAGCAATGCTCAATATTGATACCTAGTTGTGCATAAGAGATATTTTAAATTGCTCTTTAATTTCCTGGATTATCGTCCTACGTCCTGTGTTGTCTTGCTGTATATGTCAAGGCTGATCACTACCAAATAGAAAGTAAGCCTCCGCAGGTCTATCACAAGTAGTCCAAATATAAATAGTACTAATCTTCTTTCCTTTCCTAGTGCATTTTCTCGGCAGCAACGGGCTTACTTTTACCCTACCGTGTTTCAGTATGTATCACTTTGCATTCTATTAAATCGGCATGTTCCTATCGCATGCTGACCCCGCCTCAGATTGGAATCTGTTCAAAGATGAACTCAATCGACTTAGTTCTCTACACATTCCAACTAAAACTACTAAGACACGCTGCGACCTCCCATGGTTAACTCCCAAGATCCTTAGGCAAATCCGCAAGCGTGATAAAATGTACACTAAATTGAGGAAATCCAACCAATCCCCATGTAAAAGTAACACCTTCAAAGCCCTTAAATATAGCATCCAAAAACAGCTAAGGAACTCATACTGGTCTTACCTAGAATCAGTCATATTCATGGACGATTCACAACCAGGTAAAAATAAGAAATTCTATTCCTTCATAAAACATAAGAAAACAGAAAATTGTGGTGTAGCACCTCTTAAGCATGAGGGTCTAACATATACTGACCCTGCCACCAAGGCCAATATACTAAATAGGCAATTTGAGTCGGTCTTCTCAAAACCACAACCACTCAGTTTGAAGCAACTCTGCAAAAAAGTTACTACAAACACTTCAGCACCCAACATGCCCATGATCTCCGTAACAGAAGAGGGTGTTGATAAACTCCTGCAGGGGCTCTCTCCAAACAAAGCCTCTGGCCCAGATGAACTCTCACCAAGAGTTCTAAAAGAGCTACACCACGAGATAGCGCCCATCCTTACAATTATATTTAGGTCATCCCTGGAAACTGGCTGTGTCCCGCCAGATTGGAGAAGTGCAGTTGTCGCCCCTGTTTATAAGAAAGGCCCGAAATCCAAGGCCAGTAACTACAGGCCAATATCTCTCACCTGCATAGCTTCCAAATTATTGGAACACATTCTAGTCTCCAACATCATGACACATTTTGACAATAATGACCTCTTAAGCCAGTACCAGCATGGCTTCAGATCTAAGCATAGCTGTGAATCACAACTGATCAGCTTTACACAAGAAGTTTACGACAACCTTGAGCAAGGTCAACAAACAGATGTAATAGTAATGGATTTTAGTAAAGCATTCGACAAGGTTGATCACAATAAATTGATATTTAAACTTAATGAGCTGGGTGTCCACCCTCTGGTATCACAGTGGATAAAGTCATTTCTGAAGGGTCGAACCAAAGAGTAGTTGTAGACGGCTGCACTTCTGACACCCTGCCTGTCCTGTCCGGTGTCCCTCAGGGATCCGTCCTAGGGCCCTGTCTCTTTCTGGCTTACATTAATGACCTACCAGATTCTATTAGAAGTAAGGCAAGACTGTTTGCAATTGATACCATAGTATACCTTACAGTCAAGTCCTCATCTGATGCCCAAACACTACAAAAAGATTTGTACGCCCTTGAAAAGTGGGAACAGGACTGGTCAATGGAATTCAATCCAGACAAGTGTGAGGTGCTGAGAATTACTCGCAAACGAAACCCTGTCATGTTTCCTTACACCCTGCATGACAAGGAACTGAAATCTACCGATACCGCTAAATACTTAGGTGTTACACTAACTAAAGACTTAAACTGGTCTGAACATATTAATACTATTTCCTCTAAAGCAAACAACTCTCTTAAATTCATCAAAAGAAATGTTCAGACAACAAACAAAAAGGTCAAAGAGAAAGCCTATAACACCTATGTCCGTCCACAACTTGAGTATTGCTCATCCATCTGGCACCCCTGGCAAAAGTCCCTCTCATACAAAGTCGAAAAAGTGCAAAGATCAGCTGCACGGTTTATCTTTAACGACTATAACTATACAAGCAGTGTAACCCAGATGATTAACACCCTAAACTGGCAAACTTTAGAACAACGGCGCATACAATCTTCTCTCATCTATTTTTACAAAATCCGAACAAATCATGTATGCGTCGACCATAACCATCTAACTCCGACCAGAAACCTGAACTACCTAATTCCACAGTCCCGTACTCAATACCACATGAATTCCTTCTTCCCCCGTACAATCAGACTATGGAATGGCCTTCCCCAATATGTACAGTCCAGCCCCAGCCTCAACATATTTGCTGAGCGGCTGGTCACTGTACATCTGCAGTAACTTCCTTCACTATGTTTTTTAACTTAGCACCTGTAGTAATTTTTATTCTTTGCACCTAATGAGTTTTCTCATTTTTAACACTGCCCAGACAAGCGCCTTCCAGTCATAATCGTTAATGATTGTTGGAAGTATCATGTAGATGTAGATGTAAAAATGGCGGCGTAAGAATTTAATGTCTCGAAAAGAGAAATTGAAAGAAGCGAAAAGGAGTATATTCAGCGGGTTGTATTTACCGAACTGTAGTTTTCTTATATAAAAGTTAACACCCCCTTTTCTTTTTGTTTTTGTAAAGTAGAGATCTAGTTCTTTATGGGAATATAAGTCTCTGAAAATCTGATATGCTAGAAAATGTCGAAAAAACGTTATGAAGTAAGTGGATTTTATATGAAATAAAGAAGAGCTGGATTTAGTGGTGTTCAGCCTCAACGAATTCCAGGTGAAGGCATGAATCGCATTTGTGATATCTCTAGTAAAGTATTTCAGTAGTCAAGGAATGTGACCAGTTGATTTAAAAATTATACATGAAAGGTAAATATAGTAATTTATGTTCAAACCAATAACTTTCAGAATTATGAAATACATATTTCATGGATCTACTTGTAAATCATGTAGAATAGAGTAATATTTCCAACATAAAAGCGTAGTGGTATAATAAAAAAAAAACAAGCATGGTGTTCAGACATACATTACTTTTTAGGCTGAGTGGTCATACATACATCTATAACAATTTCTGTTCTGTATAACTTCTGGCCGCAGGAAATCTTTCGACTTGTATGATACTTTACTACCACCAATAACTTCATCACTGCATCTAGAGCTAACCCCTTCACTTTATGTAAGGTGAAGTAATCGCTGCGGGGAGTTTTATGCTTCATGGAGCTAGGGAAATTTATATCATAAATAAGAAGGTAAATATAAGTGCCTTTAAAATATATCTACCTACTTTATTCAGAAAAAGTACCCGGACCACATCATGAAACTTACCCCAGCCACAATATGTGGCTTATAGGTTAGGAGGTACTAAATCTCAGTTGCTATTGTCAATTCTAATATACTTGTCTCTGTTAAAACACACCTATGCTAGAATGACGTCACGTTAACGTGCGGTGACGTCAATGTTTTTGCTGCGACCAAGACGAAGAGCGCTACTATATTTTATCTGCTGTTTAGATTAAGGCCATATCAGAATCGAAATAGTTTATAGCAAAACCGTGTTTTAACACTGTTTATACACTCGGGCAGTAATCATACATCGTACAAGTAACCGCTAATCGTGCAAAAAATAGCGTTAAAACACTCTTTTGCTATAAATCATTTCTTAAATTTCATCCTTTTCAGTTTTCAAGACTTGCAAAACTACATTCTAATATAAATATGAAAAACTCATGCATGTTTCCTTTAAAAAATTTGACGTCAGGTCAACATATTATTAGCGCCATATATCGACCTGGAGAAATGCTACTACATTTGATCTATTATTTCATACAAAAGACGTTCAAGAATCGATGTAACAGACATTTGGTGTTACATTTAGCTCACACACACTGTATCGATTGTCATGCGCGAAAAATATCTCATTAGAAGGCTACAAACTTCCAAGCTATTCCACAGGACGTGCTATTTCCCTTTATGTTAACATTGCTAAAACATGCCTACGCGTTGACGTCACGTTGACGTACCACATTTGGCGCTATACATGCGCCACTGTTTCCCTATCTCATCTACTTGTTTACATAAAAGGCTTATCAGAATCGAAATAATATAAATATTTCAACAATATGAATCGGTTATACGCCACCTACATAATTTACTCGGGCTACACCCTCGCGATATTATTTTTCAGGCATATATCATGTTAAAAGATGGTTCTGCTATATTTGTTATTTCTTAATGTTGTCTTTAAAGATCAGCTACTTTTAAAAGTATGCAACCTTGACGTTATGATTAATTTCTATTTTGCATTTTGAGGTGCACTGGGCTGCTACTTGGGGTATGAAATTTAACGCAAAAAAAAGTGTTGCATCTTAAGTGTAAAAAGTAATTTTCTCACTTCTATGAACTAAGAAATACCACTTAAAAGCTTGTGGATTCTATTCAATATGTCAAACTGCTTATATTAAATGATTTAACTGGTCCTTCTACGTATAGAAACAGATAGAGATACACTTTCAAAACATATTTGAATGTCCTAAATACACAATAAAAGAACCACGTGTATAGTAGGCAATAACAGTTTAGTAGCCTGATGACCAAATAAAATAGAAGTCGGCTCGAAAAAGTCCGCCTTTTTTTGACGCTCTTTTTATACTAGCCTAGAATAGCCAGCTAGTGTACATGTAGTTCTTATATAGCACGATGTAAGGAAACGCATATTTGGACCGTAAACATTTTAATCTATTCCTTTATCACTATCAGTTTTTTTCAGTTTTTTTCATTTGTTGAATAGAAAGCTAGACTGCACATGTCCATAGATTTATTGCTTCGTCATCATATATTTTGTAAAAAAAACTGACGGAAAAGAACCTGCTAATGAAAAGAAGCTTTATTTCTTTTAAAGTATAAACCATCCTGTAAGAGATATTATTATTTTCATCATGACAAGTATTGACACAAAGTATAAGATGTATAATTATTGTAAATGTTATATTAACAAGTGACATTTTGGGGAAAGTTACCGCTAATGTTGTTAAAAATTGTAGCCTGAGCCATTTGCAATATAAATTATAAATCCTTCTATACTGTTAGTATTCATTGTAATTGTAAAAATATAGTTACAATAAGGTATTCATAACTTTATCATGACATCACAGTACATTAGGGGTTCTAATTGACCAATCAGAGAGCT
The DNA here is from genome assembly GCF_021730395.1 of Mercenaria mercenaria. NCBI lineage: Eukaryota > Metazoa > Mollusca > Bivalvia > Venerida > Veneridae > Mercenaria > Mercenaria mercenaria. The sequence continues at coordinate 43,495,220 of NC_069376.1, read as the reverse complement.
GCATTTTCGAGTACCTGCCAGTTTCCACTTGGGTATTATCAAGTATATTTACAATGAACATATAGTGACTTTAGAAATAAATATCACACTAATTTAGAAATCAAAATAAGATTTTTCACTGCACATGCCCCAGATGATGCTACAAACAACCAAACTTTGAAGTTTCACTGAATTATTATATCGATTTAATACCTTTATTTTAGTTAAAAGTTTGAGATTTTACACAGGCAGTCTATGATAAAGTCCGAGTAAAATGTAATCAATACCCAAGTGAAATTAGTATCATTCCACAATGTTTTGGACATGTTAAAATTATGAATTATTAATAGAAATGCTGACTGAAATATTATTCTTTGATCAAAAACGATCATCTTTTTTATTTAGTATTGACATTGTTCTTCAATAACATATAGGTTAATTACATTTAAAAAAAGCATTGTGCGATTGCAGCAATTTGTGTACGTTGGTATAAAATAGGTAAACGTGTCTTTTTCATCAATGGATGGATGGATTGGCGGAACGATGAGAGTCGATATTTTAGACCGAACTATTTAGATGGAGCTAGCATATCAAGTTTTTTCACTCGGTCGTCATTTAAAAAATCAATTTCTTCGCCAAGTAAACAAATATCATCTATTCAGCCAGAAACAAATGTATTTATGATTCACATTTTCAATGTCTTCGTGATTATACAGATTATAAACCAAAATATTCGCATTTGGAACGCGCACTTGCCGTGACGACATTGTTTGATCACGTGACTCACCCAGACAACGAAGCTGTGAGGAAGACAAATATTTTGTCTTGTATTTGATGCAATTACCAGGAAATTGACCTAATTATCTCTCAGTGAAGTATGGAATAGCACATGCAGTAAACTGTTACCTTTTAAAATCGGACAAAAACAAAGTGTCATCGATAAAAAGGGAAGTTAGACAAGATGAGCCACGTCCACGAGGGGTAGGTCAATTAAAAATCAATTAGTGTAATTGTTGTTTAGCAATTAAGCACATTTTATATTTGTTATTCAATTATACTGTACTTTTAGGAGTTAGATATTTAATCAGAATAATTTATCACTGTGCTGTTGCTACCGGGAGAAATGCACCTATCTTGTCCCAGTTTAATTAAGTTGGGACTATCTTATTTCACTGCCCAATTAAAGGTTGAACATTAAGAATGAAAAACTGGTGTTGAGAGCAAAATATTGAGCTCAAGATAAGCTTCTTATTTCCCTAAATAATTTTATGTTTTGAAAATTGCAAAATAAACAAAACACATTGAAAATCAGAGTATAGCACGTTATCAACTTCATCTTCAGTAATTGCCTCACTCTAGAAGAGTATACTCACGATTTGATTAAAATACTGTACATGCGCAGCCGCAACTTGTGTATACTCATACGGCAGTGCACATTATTTATCCCCCCACCAAAGGTGAAGGGGATATTAGAAATGCTCTCCGTCCGTCCGTCCGTGCGTCCGCAACGATCTTTGTCCGGAGCATAACTCCAAAAGTACTTGAGGGATTTTCTTCAAACTTCATACACTGATAGAACACATTGGGAGGAAGTGCAGTGTGCAAGAACAATAACTCTACCTTGCCTGTTTTTTGAGTTATTCCCCTTTATCTTATTTTCTTAAAAAATTTTGTCCGGAGCATAACTCCAAAAGTACTGGAGGGATTTTCTTCAATCTTCATACACTGATAGAACACATTGAGAGGAAGTGCAGTGTGCAAGAACAATAACTCTACTTTGCCTATTTTTTGAGTTATTCCCCTTTATCATATTTTCTTAAAAAAATTTGTCCGGAGCATATCTTCTTCATGCATGGAGGGATTTTGATATATCTTGGCACAAATGTTTACCACCATGAGGCGGAGTGTCATACGCAAGAACCAGGTCCCTAGGTCTAAGGTCAAGGTCACACTTAGAGGTCAAAGGATACAAGAATAAAAACCTTGTCCGGAGCATTTCTTCTTCATGCATTGAGGGATTTTGATATAACTTGGCACAAATGTTCACCACCACGAGACGGAGTGTCATGCGCAAGATCCAGGTCACTAGGCCTAAGGTCAAGGTCACACTTAGAGGCCAAAGGTCAGATACAAGAATGACTTTGTCCGAAGCATTTCTTCTTCATGCATGGAGGTATTTTGATGTAACTTGGCACAATTATACACCATCATGAGACGAAGTGTCATGCGCAGTTCCCTTCTTTAGAATTACTTCCCTTTGTTGTTACTTTAAATAGCTTTTATTGTAACTTTTTCATTACTAGTCGTAGGGAAAAATCGAGACCACTTTTCTGTAGTACAACAAACATGCTAAATCCAATTTTGAGGTGTATTTTGACCAGTCTCTTCCTGATAAAGATTTTTGTGTGGACTTGCAATTTTTTTTTTTTTTTTTTTTTTTTTTTTTAAAGATTAACTTCCCTTAGTTGTTACTATAAATAACTTATATTTTAACATTTTTATAATTGACCCTAGGGAAAAAACAAGACCACTTTTCTGTGGTACAGCATAGATGTTACTCTCCAGTTTTAGGTGTATTTTATTAATTTTATTATATATAAGGTATCTCTACCTAGTAAGGAGTTTTTTTGTGGACTTTAAAAAACAAGACTTACAATGATTACTAAACAACCACAAAGTTAACATTCCATTTGCAAATACAGCTGCTAGAGTAAAGAAATTTGCTTTGACGGGCATATATTGTGACATTCTGGCACTCTTGTTCCCTGTTAGCTTTCCATTCCTTCTTTTTACAGTAGCCATATAGAAAAACATCATAGCTATACTCTTCATGAAAATTAATAAAATTTAGCAGTAAACCACCTCACTACTGACTTATTCTTTCTTCCACATCTTAAAACCCCTGATGCGGACCACATCCTTCAATTATGATATGCCCGGTGGGGGGATTAGCCATGTCTGACATGGCTCTTGTTTATATTATAATAATTTAAATATGGGTTTTCCAAAATTTTTAAAATATGTAACAACTGGGAGTCTCTTGCATTTTGACACCCATCGCCAGTAGTATATGATAAGCAATAGATTAAAAGCTATACTAATTAATGAAAAAGCCAAACCAATCTGCAGGTTAAGTAAAAACACTTGAAGCCCCATAGGTTAATTTTATACTAGATTATAGTATAATCAAATATTGTTTGATGGAACTCCATGGGACTCGCAAATTTTTTTTCGAGTGATTTGTTGTCCAAGCCATGAAGGTTTTGGGTCATTACATGTTACTCAAACACTGGCATATATATACCATATGAGTTTGAGCCACCTTCAGATCAAAACAGTAAATGGTACATGTGTTTCAAGTAGAAACTTAAATTTGTTCAACAGTTAAGAATTTAGTGACTGCTTTATTTCTCACAAAGTATATTTGTATATAACAAGTATGCAAAATAATTACAGAAGAAATTATTTCAAGCACATCAGTCATTAGAAATTGAAGGAAAAAACTTTTCATAATTTAACTCAGACAAGCCTGTACATCTACACATTATTCCACAGTGTCCTGGTTGCCTTAGTAATCATTTAGGGCAACCCCTCAATTTATTCCTCAGTCATATGTAGGGATAGTAATAGATCTAGGTTTACTTTGATTTCACATCATCTGAAACATTTGTTTATTGTAAGTTTGAACAAATTCCATAATTTCGATGGAACTGCCTAGTAAATTTTGAAGCATATTGATAGATTTCATGTCTTGAAGGGTAACTTGTTCTTTTCCATTTTATTATCGATGCACCTTTAATTGACCATTGCCAGTGTTTCAGTAATGTCTAGCAAGTATATTGAGGGGTGAATGCGGCATATAAATAAAGAAGTGCTTAGACCTCTATCACAGTCAACCCTCGGTATATACATAGCAGTTGTGAACTACTGTCTGAGCATTCCGCTAGCTTTGCCTTAAAAAGTTTATGCTCAAACCTTCGACATTTAATAAGGTTAGAATTGGGTTGTAAAAGAAATAAAAAATATCAAGGAAAAGAAATAAATGATGCCTGATACATACTTATATGGTTATAAGACATTTCTATGCCCCTGAAGGTGGGCATATTAAAATCACACTATTCGTCTGTGCATGCGTGCGTGAGTCATGTGTCTGTGTAAATTCTGTCACGCTTAATTATGACCCGGGTCAAAGTCACAAAATAATGTGTGATTTTTTTGCACAGACAACTGTAGCATTCATGAGCATGCTTCAGGGGGCATTTGTTACTGATAGTGGCAGCTCTTGCTCATTGAGTAAATTGCAAGTTATTACATTAGCTTAGTTTGTAGAGTGATTACTAAGGATTCCAGTTTAGGGAGGACTTGAGTTTGAATCTGGAAACAGGAAGGTTTTTTCTTTACATATTTCATTGTAACTTTACCTTTACAACTGTTTTTGGCATTTTTTGAATTCCTTTGAAATTTAACAGCTTTGAAATACCTATACCGGTAAAAGGGAAACTTTCAAACACAGGATAGATGCCTAAATTCTTCAATATATACAAATTAAAACACTAGAATATGTGTTCTTCCAGTATGTTTTATTTACAGTCTACAAATGGTTTCATTTTAGTTAAATTTGAATTGTCTGTGAATCAGGCTGGGTATTAAAGCTGTTCATGATCTGTTTATACTAGTAAAGTACATTCTCATAAATTTGATTAAGGTAATTTTTAGTGTTTATGTGATCACCCTGTATCAGATTTGTTCAAATTGTTTTGCTTGACAGATTTTAGGGGCCACCAGAGCTAAAAACAAAAAACTTTTAAATGACTTCTTCTCATGAACCACTTGATGGATCATCACCAAACTTGGTCTGTAGCTTCCTAGTAAAGTCCTTGCTCAGATTTGTTCAAATAGTTTGGCTTGACTGATTGTAGGGGCTCCCAGAGCCAAAAATAGAAAAAAACCTTTAAACTACGTCTGCTCTTAAATCATTATAATGGATTATTATCACCAAACTTGGTCTGTAGCATCCTTGTAAGGTCCTCTGTCAAATTTAATCCGGAATTGCCACTCCTATCATCTGTTCTACAAGGCCGTCTCCTAGAAAACCCCGGTCAAGTAGCTCTTGAAGGGGAACCAGTACCCCAATGTTTGGACTTTTCAAGTTGGAAAGACCAGCAATCACACCGTGCAGCTGACTGATTTTAGGGGGAAAACTTTCAGACACATATGAGCCACGCCATGAGAAAACCAACATAGTGGCTTTGCGATCAGCATGGATCCAGACCAGCCTGCGCATCCGCACAGTCTGGTCTGGATCCATGCTGTTCGCTAACGATTTCTCTAATAATAGACAATGTAAGTGAACAGCATAGATCCTGAGCAGACTGGTTTGGATGCGCAGGCTGGTTTGGATCCATGCTGGTCACAAAGCCACTATGTTGATTTTCTCATGGCGCAGGGTTAGTTTTTTAGCTCACCTGTCACATAGTGACAAGGTGAGCTTTTGTGATCACCCTTCGTCCGTCGTCCGTCGTCAGTCCGTCCGTCAACAATTTCGTGTCTGCACGATAGTGGTTTCATTTATGATTTTATTTTAACCAAACTTGCACACAACTAGTATCACCATAAGATCTTGGTTCCTTTCTTGAACTGGCTAGATCCCATTATGGGTTCCAGAGTTATGGCCCCTGAAAGGGCCAAAATTAGCTATTTTGACCTTGTCTGCACAATAGCAGCTTCATTTATGATTTGAATTTAATCAAACTTACACAAAACTTGTGTCACCATAAGATCTTGGTTCCTTTCTTGAACCAGCCAGATCCCATTATGGGTTCCAGAGTTATGGCCCCTGAAAGGGCCAAAATTAGCTATTTTGACCTTGTCTGCACAATAGCAGCTTCATTTATGATTTGAATTTAATAAAACTTGCACAGAACTTGTGTCACCATAAGATCTCGTTTCCTTTCTTGAACCAGCCAGATCCTGTAATGGGTTTCAGAGTTATGGCCCCTGAAAGGGCCAAAATTAGCTATTTTGACCTTGTCTGCACAATAGCAACTTCATTTATGATTTGATTTTTACCAAACTTGCACATAACTTGTATTACCACAAGATCTTGGATCCTTTCTTGAACTGGCCAGATTCCCTCATGGGTTCCAGAGTTATGGCCCCTTAAAGGTCCAAAATTGGCTATTTTGGCTTTTGCAGCCATATAGAGACTTCATTTATGGTTTTATTTGATACCAACTTCCAAAATATCTTCAACAACAATAAATCTTGGATTCCATGACAAATCAGATCCAATCGTAGATTCCAGAGTTATTTTATATCTTGATTACCTCCCCTGATTGTAATCAAAATGGATTTATATCAGTAAGTACTTATAGGACTTATTTGAAATTTCATTATTGTCATTAGTTGGACTGAGCCAATCAGGGTAGATAACTATGGACTGATTTAATGTCAAATTACCTCCCTTTATTTCAAATTAAAATGGGAATATCTCCATAACTAATGAAGATACTGATCTGAAATTTCATTTATGTCAACAGATTTATTTGGCAGATCCTTCTTTTGTTCACTTACAATATTTTTTTTATAATTACTTCCCTTTTACGTTACTATAAATAGCTTATTTTTAGTAACTTTTTTATTATTGGCCGTAGGGAAAAACCGAGACCACTTTTCTGTGGTACAACATGGATGGTACCTCCAATTTTTAGGTGTATTTTGACATATCTGTACCTTGTAAGAATTTTTTTTTCTTTTTGGTTAAATTTCTTCCCTTTGTTGTTCCTGTCCTTTGGACTTAGATATTTTTTCTGAGGACCTTCTTGTCCTCAAGTGCAATGGTAACAGGTGAGCGATATAGGGCCATCATGGCCCTCTTGTTATCAATTAAGTCAAATATCTCTGTTGCTATCAAAGTTATTGACTTTGAACTTAAAATAGTTATTTAATTACTATCAAAGTCTACACCAGGAGAAATGATTCCCATACTCTGGTTTGAATTTTGACAGGGTTATGCCCCTTTTTATACGCCCGTTTGAAAAACGGGACGTATTATGGGAACGCCCCTGGCGGGCGGGCGGGCGGGTTGGCGGGCGGGCGGGCGGCGTCCACAGACCTTGTCCGGAGCATATCTTCTACATGCATGAAGGGATTTTGATGAAACTTGGCACAGTTGTTCACCATCATGAGACGGAGTGTCATGCGCAAGAACCAGGTCCCTAGGTCTAAGGTCAAGGTCACACTTAGAGGTCAAAGGTCATATTCAAGAATGACTTTGTCCGGAGCATATCTTCTTCATGCATAGAGGGATTTTGATGAAAGTTGGCACAATTGTTCATCATCATGAGAAGGAGTGTCATGCGCAAGAACCAGGTCCCTAGGTCTAAGGTCAAGGTCACACTTAGAGGTCAAAGGATACAAGAATGAAAACTTTGTCCGGAGCATTTCTTCTTCATGCATAGAGGGATTTTGATATAACTTGGCACAAATGTTCACCACCATGAGGCGGAGTGTCATGCGCAAGAACCAGGTCTCTAGGTCTAAGGTCAAGGTCACACTTAGAGGTCAAAGGATACAAGAATGAAAACCTTGTCCAGAGCATGTCTTCTTCATGCATAGAGGGATTTTGATATAACTTGGCACAAATGTTCACCACCACGAGACGTAGTGTCATGCGCAAGAACCAGGTACCTAGGTCTAAGGTCAAGGTCACACTTAGAGGCCAAAGGTCAGATACAAGAATGACTTTGTCCGAAGCATTTCTTCTTCATGCATGGAGGGATTTTGATGTAACTTGACACAATTATACACCATCATGAGACGAAGTGTCATGCACAGTTCCCTTCTTTTGAATTACTTCCCTTTGTTGTTACTATAAATAGCTTATATTGTAACTTTTTCATTACTAGTCATAGGGAAAAATCGAGACCACTTTTCTGTAGTACAATATGCATGCTACATCCAATTTTGAGGTGTATTTTGACCAGTCTCTACCTGGTAAAGATTTTTGTGAGGACTTACAATTTTTTTTTTGATGTTTTTTTTTTTTTTTTTTTTAAGATTAACTTCCCTTAGTTGTTACTATAAATAACTTATATTGTAACTTTTTTATAATTGACCGTAGGGAAAAACCAAGACCACTTTTCTGTGGTACAACATAGATGTTACTTTCCAATTTTAGGTGTATTTTAAGGTATCTCTACCTGGTACGGAGTTTTTTTGTGGACTTACAAAAACAAAACACTTAATTATTACTAAACAACCACAAAGTTAAAATTCCATTTGCAAATACAGGTGCTAGAGTAAAGAAATTTGCTGTGACGGGCGTATATTGTGACATTCTTGCACTCTTGTTATCTTAGATTTTTAGCTCGACTATTCGAAGAATAAGTAGAGCTATCCTACTCACGTCGGCGTCGGGATCACACCTTGGTTAAGTGTTTCGTACCAGTCCACATTTTGACAAAGTCTTTTGAGATAAAGCTTTGAAACTTTCAACTCTTGTTTACCATCATCATGGCCAGTTATAGGCAAGAGTACATAACTCAAGGATTTTGGCTGAATTATGGCCCCTTTTGACTTAGAGATCATGGTTAAGTTTTTCGTACCAGTTCATATTTTGACAAAGTCTTTTATGATAAAGCTTTGAAACTTTCAACACTTGTTTACCATCACCATGGCCAGTTATAGGCAAGAGCACATAACTTCATCAAGGATTTTGGCTGAATTATGGCCCTTTTTGACTTAGAAATCTGGGTTAATATTTCGTACCAGTTCATATTTTGACAAAGTCTTTTGAGATAAAGCTTTGAAACTTTCAACACCTGTTTACCATCACCATGTCCAGTTATAGGCAAGAGTACATAAATCCATCAAGGATTTTGGCTGAATTATGGCCCCTTTTGACTTAGAAATCTTGGTTAAGTTTTTCGTACCAGTTCATATTTTTTGTGAAGTGTTTGACATATGGCTTTGAAACTTTTCTCACTTGTTTAGTATAATAGTCTCTATCTGTAGGAAGGAGAACATAGTAACTCTGTCATCTATTTTGGCTGAATTATGGCCCTTTTTGGAACTTTGAAATTGTTTCTGTTTTCGTACAAGTCCATGTTTTGTCAAAACTATTTGACATATGGCTTTTAAACTTTGAACACTTGCTTATCATTATGATTTACGTCTGTATGGCCCTTTTTGGACTTTGAAATTGGCTCATATATTGCCATTAAATTTTAGTGCAAGACTTATAGAAATCAAAGTAATACATGAACATTGTTTGTCTAATCTGTTTATTATGCCCCCCTTCAAGGAAGGAGGAGTATATTGTTTTGCAGATATCAGTCGGTCAGTCGGTCGGTCGGAATGTATACCAATCCGTTTCCGGATGATAACTCAAGAACGCTTGGGCCTAAGATCATGAAAGTTGATAGGAAGGTTGATCATCACCAGCAGATGACCCCTATTGATTTTGAGATCTGTATGTCAAAGGTCAAGGTCACTGTGACCCTGAACAGTTAAACGGTTTACGGATGATAACTCAATAACACTTGGGCCTAAGATCATGAAAGTTGATAGGGAGGTTTATCATGACCAGCAGATGACCCCTATTGATTCTGAGGTTAGTATGCCAATGGTCAAGGTCACAGTGACCCAGAACAGTTAAACGGTTTCCGGATGATTACTCAAGAACGCTTGGGCCTAAGATCAAGAAAGTTGATAGGGAGGTTGGTCATGACCAGCAAATGACCCCTATTGATTTTGAGATCAGTATGTCAAAGGTCAAGGTCACAGTGATCAGGAACAGTACAATGGTTTCTGGGCAATAACTCATGAACGCTTGGGCCTTATATCAGGAAAAATGATTGGGAGGTTGGTCATGACTAGCAGATGACCCCTATAGATTTTGAGGTCATTAGGTCAAAGGTTAAGGTCACACTGGCCAGGAAGAGTTAAACGGTTTCTGGACGATAACTTGAGAATGCTTAGGCCAAGGGTCATGAAAGGTGATAGAGAGATTTATCATGACCAGCAGATGACCCCAATTGATTTTGAGGTCATTAGGTCAAAGGTCAAGGTCACAGTGACCCTGAACAGTTAAACGGTTTCCGGATGAAAACTCAATAACACTTAGGCCTAGGAACATGAAAGTTGATAGGGAGGTTGGTCATGCCCAGCAGATGACCCCTATTGATTTTGAGGTCAGTATATCAAAGGTTAAGGTCACAGTGACCCTGAATAGTTAAATGGTTTCCGGATGATAACTAAAGAACGCTTGAGCATAGGATCATGAAACTCGATAGGGAGGTTGGTCATGACCATTAGATGTCCCGTGTAGATTTTGAGGTCAGTAGGCCAAAGATGAAGGTCACGTTGACCCTGAACCTTTAAACCTTTGGGACGATACCTTGAGAATGCTTTGGCCTAGGATTACGAAACTTAATAGGGAGGTTGATCATGACCAGCAGATGACACCTGTTGATTTTTAGGTCAGTAGGTTAAAGGTCAAGGTCAGATTGAACCAGAACAGTAGAACTTTTGTTAACAGTGAGCATATAATTTCTGTTCGTTGTGCAATTATTGAATGCATCAAGGGGGGCATCTCGTGTTCGACGAGCTCTTGTTTCTTTTGTCTGAATATCCATGGAAATATTTTGACCCCATTCTTCAATCAATTCTTCGAATAGTTGAGCGCGCTGTCATCAGACAGCTCATGTTTGTTAAAGTTTTCGATAAAGTCAAATATCTCTGTTATTATTAAAGCTTTTCACTATTTACTGTCAAAGGTTACACCAGAAGAAGTAATTCCCGTAACTCTGATTTGAATTTTGTTAGAGCTATGCCCCTTTTGAACTTAGATTTTTTTGTCAAAGTTTTATAAAGTTTTTATTGGCGAAGCTCTAATTCAAAGTCAAGCACTGTGAAAAGCCAAGCATGCTGTCTTACAGTTTTAGAGTAAAACTTTGTCTTAATTAGTTCTTCACTCATAAAGGCAATTAATGACTAAAACCCACTAAAAGTACGTTAGAATCTAAGAATTTAGTTTATATAATAATTTAATTAAAATAGCTTTATTGTGATGAAAGCTTCAAGCTTCATTTGAGCCCATTTTGTGTGTTACCTGACATTTTGTTTAATTATATGATCTCCAACATACAGTAGGGTATTAAATAACAAATTGAAAGTGCAATATTTTTAAGTCCCTAACTCAGTAGGGGAAACTTCCCGATCGGGAAATTATTTATGGGTTTTTCACTACTTCCCGAACAGGAAACTTGTTACTTATTATAGTAACATGCTTCCCATTTGGGAAGTAAAACCGCTATATTTTAGGTAGGTTCATTAAAAATGCCCGGTGCATAAGACTATACATGAGATCTCGAAATTGAATATGCCATATTGAACTTAAAAGACATATCTAGATTTCTACCGTTTAGAATTTTTTTAAATGTCCTAGTATTTTTTTAATTTCACATTGAATCTGCCCTTTTTCCGAATGAACTGCAAAAAAGCAGAGTTTCCCGATTTGGAAACCAAACTTCCCGATCAGGAAATTCTTCTTATTTGCGTGGTACATCTTTTTATCATACTTAATGGAATATCAAGACAGACGAAGTCATAAGAACCAGAAGAAACATGTCAAAGGGAGATCTGAAAACACTTGATAAACTACATAAAATAGAAAATCACAAAACTAGTGTCATATTGCAAAGGCTGTGTCTCCTACATTGAAAACTTTAAAACTATTATACAGAATGCAAAGAAAGTAGATCAAGCAACACAGACCGATACTATTGAACACATGTACGTGTACAGGTACATTTTTTACCTTAATTGATGCCAAATTTTTCTTTCAGTAATAAATTCACAGTATCTAGTTTGATACAAAATGATACATGTGTATTTGAAATACCAAAAGCAGGACGATATTCGATGCGAGATGTTTTTCAATGTAAAATTCTGATTTTGTTCACGAGGGATACATAATGCTTTTCCAGATTGTTTGTATTCTTCACATGAATATTTTACAAAAAAAAAAAAAAAATCAATTGTCAAGGTGATACAAAATGTATTTTTCAAATTGAAAATTTTTGAACAAACTTAAGATATTCGAAAAAGTAGCTTTAAGGCAACTGACAAGGAAACAGTATGACATACTAGTATACTGTCATATGCTAGAACCAAAAATATTATTAAATTAAAGTCTGTTCTTTAGCTTACTTATTATACATGATAATATAACAGTACATGTACTTGTATTACAAAACATAACGATAAAATATGAAAGGGGTTTACTTATAATGACATAGAAATATAGCAGTGACAAGTCCCTATAAGCTCATGGTTTGGAATACTAGTTTATGCTTTGATAGGAACAGAGATATTTGACTTTTAAAAAAACTTTAATCAAGGGTGATACCATCGCCAGCTCTACCTTTTTCTTTTAAAAATCGAGCTAAAGATTAGAACCAATACTGACAGACAATTAACCTTGTGGTGCTTGATATTGTAAAACATTAAACATAAAGAAAACTAGGGCCATAAGATGCATCTACCTGAAACTGAAAATCTGTTTAAATGCAGCACATGCTCTTACAGTATTTTGTGTTTTGACTGTGTCAGATGTGATACCTTCAAGAAAAGATATAACTACTTTGTTTCTTTCACTTTTATTTTTATCAAAATCCAAGTTAATCAAGGATTCTTTGTCTCTATTAATAACTGATATAGAATTATAATCTCTTAATATATCTTCCTTTTTTGCACACCCAAATGCAAAGGCGACAAATGCTCTTTCAGACTGTTTTAAACCTAAAAAGAGAAGTAAAAAAAATATGACATCAGTTTACTATCGAAGTCTACACCAATCCACATAACTCTGATTTGACTTATGATATAGTTATTCTCCTTGTTAACTTTAAAGATTTTGATAAAGTCAAATATCTCTGTAACTATCAAAGGTTTTGACTTGAAACTTACAACATGTATTTACTGTCAAAGTCTACACCAGGAAACAATCCTCATAACTTGAAATTTGCCAGAGTTAGGCCTCTTTTTATCTTTGATTTTGTTGTGTAAAAGTTTTTGATAAAGTCAGATATCTCTGTTACTATCAAAGATTAAACTAGTTTTTTGCTATTAAAGTCTACACCAGGAGAAACAATCCCCATAACACTGATTTGAATTTTGATAGAGTTATGCCCCTTTTTAACTTAGACTTTTTTTTTGGTAAAAGTTGTTGATGAAGTTTTTTACTATCAAAGTCATCACTAGGAAAAACAATCCTTATAACTCTGATTTGAATTTTGACTGTTAAAATTTGTACTTGCAAAACTCTAATTCAGAGTCAAGCACTGACAAAAGTTGAGCATGCTGTCTTATGGACAGCTCATGTTATTCATCTGGTTGCTATCTTACCTTAATGAAGTGGCTGACATCACAGGGAACATAGCAACTGAAATTTCTTCTGTCTAACTGTATAGGAGCCTTTGACAATGATCAAATAGTTGGAAAAACATGGTCAATTAAAACTGATACCAAAGTTAATACATAAGTTGTAACATCATTTTGTGCAGTAGATTTGAATTCAGAACATCAGTAGGTTTGAATTCAGAACATCAGTATGTAGTGAAAAACAAGGTGTAAAGAAAAAAACAGGTCAGTATTATGATTCAATTTATGACCCACATTATGAATATTTGTACATTGTTTTCAGCAAAAAAGATTATTTTTGAAGAGCAGAGATCCGCATTTGTTGAATGCAATTTCTCTGATAGTACTGAAAATGATAAAAACTGAACAACAGAAAAGTAAAGAAATAACATGTGTATTATGTAGTAACACATACAAGAGATCTTAAAAAGATATAGTTGGGATTTTCTAAAACTACAAAAATGGCCGTAATTCTGACAAAATGCAGATTAGAGTTATGGTTCTTTATTATACTTTATAGTCCCTAATGATCGATGATAAACAAGTGTGCAAAGTTTCAAAACTGTAGCTCTTATAGTTTTTGACCTAAACAAAAAATTTAACCAAGAAACTAAAATTTTCCAAGTACAATAAAGGGCAATTATTTTATCAAAATGCGTATCAGAGTTGTGGTTCTAGGCATACATAGTCCCCTAATGTGCAAAGTTTTAAAGCTGTAACCCTTACAATGTTTGAGAAAATGTGGACCTAAACAAATTTTTTAACAAATGCAGACACCAATGCCAACGATCAAGTGACGACAATACCTCATAGATTAAAAAAAACAACAACAAAAAAACAGACGAACTAAAAGGAGAAAAAAATACATTTACATCAGAAATTATGCTGGAGTCACACAACACAAGATCTTGGAATGTGTCTAAAGTAAATATTCAAATAATTGATCCACTGCCTTTGAACCCAAACTCATATGAGTCTGTTAAAATCCTGGGTCACTAGACACATCAAATTACGGGATCACAACTCCCTGAAAACTTGAAATTTGAAATAATTGCTTTTTATAACAAAATAAAAGAATAAATTTTCTGAATGTCTGCTTTCAATTTCCTGATTGTGAAGTAACTTAAAGGCTAGGTTTCCTGATCAGGAAGTTAGGTTTCCAATTCGGGAAACTCTGATTTTAAGCAATTTCTGAAGAAAATGGTCAATATCACTGTCAAATAAAAAATTCAATAAGACATTTAAAAAAATTGTGAACGGTAGAAATTTAGATATATCATTCAAGTTTAATGTGGCATATTTAATTTGCAGATCTTGTGTATATTCTTATGCACCGGCTATTTTAAATGAAATGGGTCTAAAACTTGCGATATTGCTTCCCAAACGGGAAGCATGTTACTATAAAAAGTAACAAGTTTCCCATTCAGGAAGTAGGGAAAAACCCATAAATGATTTCCCAAACGGGAAGTTTCCCCTACTGTAACTTCCTGTAATACTCAGTTAATGCACTTAATTTCACTCATGTTCATAGATTCACACAAATTTAGCCTTGTGCATTTTTTTGAGACATTATAGTATTACACACCTGTAAGTGTACAGTAGTTTAGAATACAAATACACAATAGTGTATATTGTAGTCAACATGCAGTACTATGGGACCTATTATTATATGTATGTCAGATCTCGTTACACATTTATTACACACAAATAGGTAACATTAGGTAACATAATGTTTATAATTTTGTGAAAGGCTCTTGTCCATTAATACAGAACTCTTGACTATACAGGTATTTCCGATGTAATTCATATTTGTCGCCATCAGTCTGGAAGGAATATTGATTCCTGACTTCATTTCTAGAGAGTATTCTGACAGAGTTCCGCATCAATGTTCTGTAATTAGTAGGTATAACAACATGCTCCTTATTGATAAATGTTTAATGTGGACAGATTAGGGAGACAGCTGGGCAGAAGTCAAGTTTATACGAGAATATATATTTCAAGACATGTCACACTTAAGATATAGTAACAGGTAATGTTCAAAAATTGTATTTTTCAGCATTTAAAAATTTATAATCTTCTATTTATGTTATTTAAGGAATTATGAAAAAAGGAATTAATTATAGATTTATAATTAAGAGATGAAATGATAGATTTGTTTGTCAATCTTAGTGTCTCAGGTTGCTTATTTACTAGTATATTTTTTTGTGTTATGTAGAATTTGCAAGGGCATTAATTGTTCCATTTTATTTACTGCAGTCAAAAACCAGCATTTTGCAACATTTTTAGCCCACCATCATCAGATGGTGGGCTATTCAAATCACTCTGCGTCCGTGGTCCGTCGTCCTTCCGTCCGTCAGTCCGTCCGTCCTTCCGTCCGTTAACAATTTCTCGTTATCGCATCTCCTCAGAAACTACCAGGGGGATTTTGACCAAACTTTGTCAGAATGATGTATTGGTACCCTAGTTGTGTCCCCCTGAAATTCAGACTGGTTCAACAATTTTTTAATAAGTTATGGCCCTTTGTTTATTTCTATAATTTACATAGATTTATATAGGGAAAAACTTTGAAAATCTTCTTGTCCAAAACCACAGAGCCTAGGGCTTTGATATTTGGTATGAAGCATCATCTATTGGTCCTCTACCAAGAGGATTCAAATTTTTCCCTGGGGTCTAATATGGCCCCGCCCCGGGGGTCACATGGTTTATGTAGACTTATATAGGGAAAAACTTTGAAAAACCTCTTGTCCAAAACCACAGGGCCTAGGGCTTTGATATTTTGTATGTGACATCATCTAGTGGTCTTCTACTAAGATTATTCAAATTATCCCCCTAGGGTCAAATATGGCCCCACCTCGGGGGTCACATGGTTTACATAGACTTATATAGAGAAAAAATTTGAAAATCTTCTTGTCCAAACCACAAATCCTAGGGTTTTAATATTTGTAATGTAGCATCATCTAGTGGTTCTCTACCAGGTTTGTTTAAATTATCCCCCTAGGATCAAATATGGCCCCCGCCCTGAGGCTCACATGGTTCATATAGACTTATATAGGGAAAAGGTTTTAAAAACTTCTTGTCAATAACCTACAACATTCAAATTTGGGCCACATGTATGGTTTTGAGTAGCAAGATGAACCTTGACATGAGTTGACCTTGATTTTGACCTAGTGACCTAATTTCACATTTCTGTAGCTACAACCTTCAAATTTGGACCACATGCATAGTTTTGTGCACTGAAAAAAACTTCGACCTTGACATTGACCTACTTTCACATTTTTGATGGTACAGGCTTCAAATTTGGACCACATGCATAGTTTCGTGTTCCGAAATGAAATTTGACCTTGATTTTGACCCAGTGACCTACTTTCACATTTCTCAAGCTACAGCCTTCAAATTCAGACCACATGCATGGTTTTATGTACCGAAACAAACTTTGACCTTTACATTGACCTAGTGACCTACTTTCACATTTTTGAAGGTACAGGCTTCAAATTTGGACCACATGCATACTTCTGTATTCCGAAATAAAATTTGACCTTGATTTTGACCTAGTGACCTACTTTCACATTTCTCAAGCTACAGCCTTCAAATTTGGACCACATGCATGGTTTTGTGTACGGAAACAAACTTTGACCTTTACATTGACCTAGTGACCTACTTTCACATTTTTGAAGGTACAGGCTTCAAATTTGGACCACATGCATAGTTCTGTATTTCTAAATAAAATTTGACCTTGATTTTGACCTAGTGAACTACTTTCACATTTCTCAAGCTACAGCCTTCAAATTTGGACCACTTGCATAGTTTTGTGTACCGAAACGAACTTTGACCTTGACATTGACCTAGTGACCTACCTTCACATTTCTGTAGCTTCAGGCTTCAAATTTGGACCACATGCATAGATTTGTGTTTTGAAGTGAAATTTGACTTTGATTTTGACCTAGTGACCTACTTTCACATTTCTCAAGCTACAGCCTTCAAATTTGGACCACTTGCACAGTTTTGTATACCGAAATAAACTTTGACTTTAAGATTGGCCTAGTGACCTACTTTCAGATTTCTCAAACTACAGCCTTCAAACTTGATGCACATGCATAGTTTTGTGTACAAAGAACTTTGTCCTTGAAATTTATCTAGTGACCTACTTTCACATTTCTCAAGCTACAGCTTTCAAATTTGGACCACATGCACAGTGTTGTGTACGGAAATGAAATTTGACCTTGAGCTAGTCAATAAGTCTTGAAATTTGGAACACTCAAAATGGCACATTGGTGGGCGCCAAGATCACTCTGTGATCTCTTGTTATAGATAATATTAATATATATATGTTAAATATTGTGACAGTTGGATGTTTTTTTACAAGGTAACATAAGTGATTTGATATAACTTAATTTATAGTGCACTGCAAAATTGTCATTTAAACATACATGGTTAAATGTGGAGATATGTGTATTCATATTGACCTGACCTGATCATTTTGAAGATTTTACATTTAATTATTGACATTGTAGTTACGTCCTGTTTGCACGGTTTATTTGCAAATATGTAGAACCATGTCTAAAGCATGGTATTATACACCCGACAGCTTCGTAAACTGTTAATCAGAGGTTTTGTGAAATATGAACTCGACAATGTTTGTTAAACAATCACTAGGCGACAGTGTTACACCATCGTTCATTGATTTCATTTCTAATCAAATTGATAAGCTATCATTGACACTGCTTGTTGATGTTTTCGCCACATTTTTATAAAAGATAGCTTTAATTCTCATACATTGTCAAAGATTGCTAAATTGTCACAGGGGTCAGGGAGGGGGCAGATAAATGTTTCATTATAGTAAAATTTACAAGAGCATCATAGAATCACATTGCCTCCAGATTAGACTAGCCACTAGACTGATAATAACTGTATTTCTATATTTTTCCTTTTTTGACGAATTCAATTTCATAGAGACAAAAGCCAGTCTATTTTAGAGATTTTCACACAGGACTGATGTTGATATTATCATGATATTGGACATAGGATATAGACTGGCTCAGTTCACTACATTCAATCATAAAAATGTAAAAAGATATATCATAGTCTAGGAGCTAGTCTACCTCCAGATGAACTTCAGTGTTTTAAAAAAGTTAATAGATATAGCAAGGTATATTAAAAATAAAGTTATAAATCGGTATCATATAAGATGATATGTTAGTATGATTTATAATACAGCTAATCTCAATTTATGAATATTACATTTGTCTACAGAGCTGTTTTCATCAGGCCGTAATGAATTATTTGCTTGTTTATCATCCTCAAGCACCCCCATTATTTCATGGCGCCCCAATACTTTTCATTTTAAAAAAAAAATCAACACTTTTTGGTGTTTTAATACAGGATAAGTTTTACTATCAATAAATATCAGAAATAAAAAGTAAATCCTCTCCCCGATTCTAAGAAAAATTTGTTTGATAACCAAGCAATTAATTCATAATGGCATTACATAATAAATATTGTATAGAATTCACTAAATTTTTAAAAAAAAATATGTTTGTAAGCATTTTATTTACAATTCTTGACAAATGATAATACATGTATTTTTTAAACTTAGAAAAAAATGACATAAATTTGAAGGTTGTCCCCCTTTAAATTATGATTGCACTGTAGCTTAGTAATCTGTTACCAATAACTTATACTTGTATTGCTCTGTATAGGCACTGTAGGTGTGTGCCTGTTGTAATTTGCAGAAAATATGGTGGTTCGTCCTAGGACTGGGACGATTACTCTGTTAATCGGATCCGATTCGATGACAAGGTGAAACCGGGTTCAATTTTGCAAAATTGCTAATCGCCCTCAAACAATAAACATCACGAATTGTACTAGCACATAGACCCACAGTATATTTTCGCTAAAACACATTTAACATCTAGTAAAATAGTCGAATTTCCCTGTCATGATATGTGTAAATTGAAATACACAAAAATATGTCTTATTAATTATCACATTGTTTGCAAAGGATGAAGTTCATAAGTTCCAAATATAATCAGCTGCTGGGAGTCCCTTGATACCGTCGTCAGGAAAGAAAACAGTATTTTCAATATGGCGGCCGATTAACCGGTTTGGTTCGATTTCATATAAAAGATTAACCGGTTTCAAAATTTTGAAATTGTCCCAGCCCTAGTTCGTCCTACATATAGATATACCAGAAAACACACTTAACATGCATTGTAGACCAAAAAAAGCTGTATATGTGTGTGCCCCTTGACTCTGATAGCAGATCGGTCCAGATTCTGGTCTAAGCTGGACCCCTGGTTACATTTTCTGCTCAAATTAATTTCATATTTTAATTGCAAAAATAACTTCTATTTTGGTTATGATCGCAAAAATCTTACACCAGACATGAACAGAAACTAAAAATTTTATATCACACCAATAGCTGTATAACCTTTAAGCCTGCTGACGGCAGGTGATAATGCCTTTGCGACCAGTGCAGACCAAGATCAGCCTGCACAAACATGCAGGCTGAAAATGGTCAGAACTGTGCACTGTTCAGTCAGTAAATTTTCAGGGAAAGCCCCTTTGAATAAAAAATGGTACTGTCGGAATTGAATGATAGACCAGTCCATTTTAGAAATTTAGCAGGGTAAAGGTAAATTTAAGTTGTTTATGTCTGTTACATTAGGAGAGGGTGGGCATTAACATTTTGCCGTGTCCCTTCATGTTGCTATAGGTCAGTATGATTTCCTTTGATGGTGATCGCGATGGAATGTTCCTCACAAAGTATATGACCATTATACAGAAATCATAATTAGCATGACTTCCTGTGCCCTAGGGTTTTGTTTTTGCTTTCAGTCAGTTGTAACAGAATTATGGCCCTTGAATTAGTACTTACTAATATCATCAAAAGTCACTTAAACACAACAGGTCTTTAAATTTTTACAAAAAACCGAAGCTGATGACTATGGATAAAAGACAAACAAACTAATCGTGAAAAATACCTGGGTGACTATGGGCGTTTATACGTTCAAATATGAGGATAATTCATCAGCATCGTATAAAATAAGTTTTTATGGTAATGTAAAATCTTATGAAATGACCAAGTGTTAGTCCATGTCATAATTTTGTCATTAAAGAATCAATATAATAAATGTCAATATTTGTTGATCTTGTCAAAGATTGTTTGAAAATGAATTTTTATGGAAATTATATGTAAAACTTACATCTTTGTTGACACTTTATGGCCCATATTATATGCTTAGCCATTTTAGTCTGTTTCATAGAGAACTTAACATCTAACAATAAATTTTGTTTTAATTAAGATTTTATAAATGATGTCTAAATAGTAAAGAAAGGATTTCTTTTTTTTTTTATAAAATAATAGTGGATGATAAACAATGAGATTCTAAGTGAGGAAAAATAGCCAGTGCAAATTTGTATGCTGCTAATTACTTGAAAATGATGGAAAATTATTATGGACAAATACAGCTCGTATCAATGCTGTAATGTTCTGGTAGCTAGGGAAAACTGAAACAAACAATAATAGACTTATTAAAAATGATAAACAGATAGCCATTCTGAGCTTAATGGAAGATGCTGTTTTGAAATGTCTTTGTGTATTAAAAATCTTGCCTGCAAGCTGAAAACAAGTGTGGAGGAAAATTAATGGATTTTATACATATTTCAAATCTTGGATACAGCAGCTGAAGTCAAGATTTTAGATTAATGATTGATATTTGCATGTTTCATCCTTAAAGTATTTGCAAAACTGGTTAACTTTAGGAAAAAAATATAATTATGGATAAATTTGAAGAATATTCTTGAACAATCTGACTTAAGTACTTGATCTTCTAAACGAAGATCTGAAAACGACCCATTCACATTCGTCTTCTGTATATTTTGGATTTCCAGTATTGCTATTTTTATTTTATCCAATCAGACGACTTGTTCGGATGTCAAAGAGTAAGAAAAATGTGCAATCATTCCAGGGCTCGAACCCGGGACCCCTCTCTTACAAAGCAAGTGGCCTACCGACTGAGCTAACCGGCTATCTGATACATCATGATATAAGAATTGTAAATATCAAAAGTCAAGGCTACAGGTAGATTTGCAAGATGTTGTAAGTTAGGCTCTGATTGGTTAGCGAAAGGGTCGTCAGAACGAGGCAATGAATAGGTCGTTCTCAGATCCTATGCGTAGCGTTATAGGATATGTACTTTAGTCAGATTGATTCTTGAATACTTGGATAAAGTTTTTTTTTCATACTTGGATGATTTATTTCTATTCTGAAATAAACCTGGATAAGATTTAAAAATAAATAAACTATTTTGTAGTGTAAATTTGAGTTAATAAGCTTGACCAGTAAAATTTTACCTTACAAAATATAACCTGAACTCTAAAACTGTAAAATTGCATTGAAAAAAAGAAAATTGTTTGTGAATATTGAGGAGAAAGGAGAGAAATATGGAAGTAAAAACTGTAAGGTTTAACCCTAGAGTTCAACATGATATTGTAAGCCCATGGAGGAAGAAGGAATCATTAGGGTTAATGTTGTTTTTCATATTCTTGCTCCACTTTTATCATATTAAATCAAAGTGATAAATATTGTTTACAACAATAAAGATCTACATATTTCAGTACATATCCATCGTTGCCCTTATTCACAACCCCATACCTTCATATTGAATCTTATATTGGCATTGTACATCAGTCGCCAATGCTTCAAGTGTAAACTGTCATAATCATTGTACACCATCATCTGATGCTTTCAACTTATTCTATCATTGCTGTTGTACATTTACATTCCATTCTTGCAATAAATAAGAACTGTACTCTAAAATACCTTGCTTTTAATGTTTTATGTGTTTGCAATTGAACTCCCAACAATTTCAATACTTGCAGTATATTCTGCCATTATCATTGTACACAAAACATCCAATCTATCATTGCCATTGTATACCAACATTCTATACTTTCAAAGTATTCTATTATTGTTACTGTACACCAGCCTTCCATGCTTTCAGTATATTCTGTTATTGCCATTGTACACCAGCATTTCATGTTTTCAGTGTATTCTTTTATTGTTACTGTACACCAGCATTCCATGCTTTCAGTGTATTCTGTTATTGCCATTGTACACCAGCAATTAATGTTTTCAATGTATTCTGTTATTGCCATGATACTCAAACATTTCATACTGTCAGTGTATTTCTTGCATTGCCATTGTACTCTGACATTGCCATTCAACAGTACACCAGCATTTCATTTTTTCAAAAAAAAACTGTTATTGTCATTGTACATTAAAGTACCGTGCGTTCAATGTATTCTGTCAAATGTTGCAATTTTTCACTCCAACATTTATTCCACACTTTCAATGTATTTTATCATTACCATTGTACATGATATCCCATGTTGTCCGTGGGTTCTGCCACTGCTACTAGTACAACTTAAATGGAATTTGTCAGTGTTATTTCACATAACTATCCCATGCTTTAAATGAAAAGTACATACTTTCAGCAGATTGTATCAAGAATGTAAGTGGCCTTCTAAACTGTATTTCTTGTTTTTCTGTTTCAGCCCTTTGGCCACCTACAATTCCCTGACGGATCCCAATCTGGCAGGGTATTTCGGCAACACCCGTATGAGGCGTCACCTGAAGAAGTCAGGGCTGGTAAGTAGTTTGATGATTCACATTGTGACTGACATGCATTTGAACTGCATGGCTTTAACTGTACTATACGGTTTTTGTTCATAGTATTCTTACTACTAGAAATCATTTTAAGGTAGCAGACCTTATAGACAATCGGCCATTTCCGTTTATTTATGTTTTCCCTGTATGCGATTTCGGCATTCTCCAGTTGTTATGAAAACTAATGTTCAGTTATGTTGGAGGATGTAGAATTTGCATGCGAAAGATATGTAAATGCACCAAAAATACTGACTGTCATATGGGTACATTAATGAATGAAATCTTGCTAATTATGTGACTGTAAGTCTGTTTCCATTAAATCTGTAATGAAAGATCGTTTTTCATGGCCAAGTTATTGTATATTGCACCTTAGTCTTTTTGGTACAGTAAAGCCAGAGAATAAAATGAAGTTTGTGCTGCAGGTCCCTTTTGTATTTTGACTTATTCTGTCAAAGTATTGATGCATAATGTATATTTATTGCCTTTACGAATACAAGTTTGATTAATATTGAAAATTCTAAGATATCATGTCAAAGAGAAAAAAAAATTGCAAGTTAGTTGACTATGATATTCCATTGAATAAAGATATTAAATTTAATACAGATGAAGTTATAAAGATTGTTTGGCAGTTGCATAGACTTTTGAAAAAGATTTTTGTTACATATATAATATAATCAAGGGTAAAGTATTTTTGACATTGGATAAAAAAGAAAAAATTGCTAAACATGTTTTTAATGATATTAAGTCTACATAAAATGGACTTTTTTTACAGGTAAGTAGACGAGGGGAGATAATATCGGAAAACCAGTACCGGCTCAATATGGCACGCAGGGAACACAAGAAGCACGTGAAAGACCTCCTAGCCCAGGCCATCGTACACAAAACACTTGACCTTGAGAGATACCGACAGGTAGAGATCAAAAAGAAACTGGAAGAGATTTCCAAGATCGAGCTGGTGCGGAGAGTTAGGGTAAGCATTAAAATTTTGTAGAATAAATTCAATCTAAGCTCACTGTTGTTATAGGCATCCTGTGTTAAAAAAAAAAATATGAACGCTGCACTAGCCCGCAAAATTGATATTCATGACACCAGTCTAATTTAAGGTAACAAGTTTTAGCTAAGAAATTGTAATAGAAATAAATAAATAGTAATGACTTGTTATAAAAAAATCTTTAGATTCTTAAACAATGTTCATCACTTCTGTTTCTTGTAAATTTGTCTTTATCAGCTTAAATTTCATCACTGTTTAACAATGTTAAATTGAATATCAAGACTTCATCTTTTTTTATGGTGTTAACAGAAAATTTTAATGATATTTAGCTACTAAACTCAAGGTTTTCTTTTAATATCAAATTAGGCTTTCATATGTTATGTGTAATTTTTAGTGAACAGTGCTCTTAAATATTTAAGTAGATAATGGAAGTAACATTCGGAAATTTTATTCGAAATCCTGTGCAGGACTTAGTTATTGTGAATGCCTATCTTAGGAAATAGCTAGAATATAATGCATACAAAATTATATGCCATGAATATGATTAAAAAAGTATTTTTGTATGTTGCTTCCCAGTGTAACTAAAGTACAAATACTGGAACTTAATTAGTTAAACCTGTGAGTTTTGGTAACTTGTAGTCTGAGAGTTGCAGACGGGTGTATGACCTTGACTATCGAGACGGGCAGGTGAGAACTCAACAGCAACACTCACTGTTTATTTATAGACATTGTAACTATGCCGGGTATTTTTCAAAACCATTGCTTAAAGCATTAAGCAATTTTTTTTTGAAAAACCTCTACTGTTTATCTAAAATTTAAACATAGAAATCAGTTCCAAGTTGGTAATGTTTTGAAAAATACCTTTTATACTTTAATATTATCATGAGGATATCCTCTTATTTTTCATTTTTCATTAAATTTATGGTATATATTCAGTAGAAATTTGAAACGGATACAAAAAATTTCTGGATGATTTTGTTTTGATGTTATTACATTTGTTACATAATTATTGACTCAGTAGTGAAAAAAAAACATTGTATATACATGTCTTTTGAAGTTGTTAGGTATTTCTTGAAATAAGAGGATGTCAGCTTAGTTATATAGATTTTCATTTCAGCATGGGCTTTGATATAAATATACATAAATGAAAAAAAGAGACGCATATATGAATATTTTGTCGCATTTGTAATGTGGATGCTTGGCAGTTTTGAAATCATTTGAAAAACTGTGTTATATGCATTTCTTTTTCATTATTATATGTCCACAATTTCTTATTATGTCTCCCCCAGGAGACATATTGTTTTTGCCCTATCCGTCCGTACGTCACACTTCATTTCCGAGCAATAACTGGAGAACCATTTGACCTAGAACCTTCAAACTTCATAGGGTTGTAGGG
Organism: Mercenaria mercenaria; assembly: GCF_021730395.1. NCBI lineage: Eukaryota > Metazoa > Mollusca > Bivalvia > Venerida > Veneridae > Mercenaria > Mercenaria mercenaria. Next base: position 43,469,762 of record NC_069376.1, on the reverse strand, counting down.
CTGCTGGAGTAGACGAACCCTATTGTTTTTGGGGTCACTCCGTCAAAGGTCAAGGTCACAGGGGCCTGAACATTGAAAACCATTTCCGATCAATAACTAGAAAACCACTTGACCCAGAATGTTGAAACTTCATAGGATGATTGGCCATGAAGAGTAGATGACCCCTATTGATTTTGGGGTCACTCCGTCAAAGGTCAAGGTCACGGGGGCCTGAACATTGAAAACCATTTCCGATCAATAACTAGAGAACCACTTGACCCAGAATGTTGAGACTTCATAGGATAATTTGTCATGAAGAGTAGATGACCCCTAGTGATTTTGGGGTCACTCCGTCAAAGGTCAAGGTCACAGGGGCCTGAACATTGAAAACCATTTCCGATCAATAGCTAGAGAACCACTTGACCCAGAATGTTGAAACTTCATAGGATGATTGGTCATAAAGAGTAGATGACCCCTATTGATTTTGGAGTCACTCCATCAAAGGTCAAGGTCACAGGGGCCTGAACATGGAAAACCATTTCCGATCAATAACTAGAGAACCACTTGACCCAGAATGTTGAAACTTGATAGGATGATTGTACATGCAAAGTAGATGACCCCTATCGATTTTGGGGTCACTCCATTGAAGGTCAAGGTCACAGGGGCCTGACCATTGAAACCATTTCCGGTCAGTAACTTGAGAACCACTTGACCCAGAATGTTGAAACTTAATAGGATGATTGGTCATGCAGAGTAGATGACCCCTAACGATTTTGGGGTCACTCTGTGAAAGGTCAAGGTCACAGGGGCCTGAACATGGAAAACCATTTCCGGTCAGTAACTTGAGAACCACTTTACCCAGAATGATGAAACTTCATAGGATGATTGGTCATGCAGAGTAGATGACCCCTAACGATTTTAGGGTCACTCTGTTAAAGGTCAAGGCCACAGGGGCCTGAACATAGAAAACCATTTCCAATCAATAACTTGAAAACCTCTCGACCCAGAATGTTGAAACTTCATAGGATGATTGTTCATGCAGAGTAAATGACCCCTATTGTTTTTGGGGTCACTCCGTTAAAGGTCAAGGTCACAGGGGCCTGAACATTGATAACCAGTTCAATCAATAACTTGAGAACCACTTGACCCAGAATGTTGAAACTTCATAGGATGATTGAACATGCAGAGTAGATGACCCCTATTGATTTTGGGGTCAGTCTATTAAAGGTCAAGGTCACAGTGGCCTGTTCATGTAAAATCATTTTTTGGAAATAACTTGAGAACCACTTGACCTACAATGTTGAAACTTAATAGGATGATTGGACATGCAGAGTAGATGACCCCTTTTTATTTTGAGGTCACTTGATCAAAGGTCAAGGTCACAGGAGCCTGAACGGTGACTTGAGAACCACTAGGCCAAGAGTGTTGAAATTTAGCGGGATGACTGGACATGCCAAGTAGATAATCCCTATTGCAGCCAACCATCAGTGTCTCTTTGACTTTCGCTCCTGACCTCTATTGACTTCTTGCCTATAGGACTTTGCATTGGGGGAGACATGCGCTTTTTTACAAAAGCATTTTCTAGTTTATAATAGATTTTCACCATTCTTTTTTTGAAAGCATGAATGTGTATAACATGATCTGTATGTATTGTTTATCTTGTAATGTTTGTAATTCCGTATGTTACATTGTTATGTATTGTGACGCTGTGCAATTTAGTTATGTAAATTACGATTGTCTTAATGTTTATGCTTTAACACATTTAACAGATGTTAGAAAGGTCCAGGAATGATGTAATCATAATAAGTAGTTGTAGCCAGATGTAATCACCCATACACATTTAACCCTTTGTCATGTGTTTGCAGAATATATTTTGAATATTTGTTTTCTCAGAAACTATATTCCAAGTGATTGCAAAGTATTTGCACCAGACTTTCGCAAACAGTCTGCAAAACATATCACAGTGAAGCAAAGGGTTTGCAAATAAACACTTAGATAAATTACAGACTGCAAAGGATTTGCAAACAGACAGCAAAGCATCTGCAAACAAACACTTAGCTCATTTAGTTAGCAAAGGTATTGCAAATAAACACTTTGTACACAAAAGAAAGAGCAAAGCATTTGCAAATAGTTAACATAGATGAATTTGCTTTCCTGGTAGACTCTAGGTACAGGAAGTGATTAACCATTCTGTTTCCTGATTGGTCTATATTCAAATGGCAGGATTTTTGAAAATATTGTGAGGAAATGTTTACACATCAGTTAGTAGAAATATTTTGGTGATGCAAACTTGTGTTAAACAGATCATTATATTCTAAATATTTTTTCTGGATATAAACTTTGTTGAATATGGATAATGCAATACCAAGTTATTAAGCAATAAGACTTCCAAGAACCAGAGAATATTGCAGCATGTGGAAAGGTAATTAATGTTAATCAATGATAGTTATTTAAAACACTTTTTACTGAAGCAATTGTTGAAACTTACATTATTACATGATTTTAGTTATTGTTACTGAATGATCACTGCAATGATTGACTTTTAATAGATATTTAAACTGCAAATGGTTTTGTGACTTTACTTATATGTTTTTCAGATATTAAGTCCTTTTCTTTGAACCTCAGAAATTCATTTTTTGCTATTTGTTACGTATTTGCAAATACTTTGCATATTATTTGCTTGTAAGTTGCAAATACTTTGCTATCACTTTGCGATTACTTTGCGATTACTTTGCTATTACTTTGCAATTACTTTGCTATCACTTTGCAATGTGTTTGCCAAAGTTTCAGCTGCGAATTGTAAATTGTTTGCGAAGTATTTGCATTCTGTGTACGTAGCGTATATTTGCAAAAGCTTTGCAGAATAGTTGCACGTTTCGTTCCATTTCTACTCGTCTGTGGAATATATTCAGCAATCATGTGCTGCAACTGTTCTGCAAAGGTTATGGCAAATATTTGGCAAAGATAAAAAATATATTCTGCAAAGGCCCTGTTTTTGCATGGGCAGTAACTTTTTATTCTGAAAGTTACTAAATCAAATACTTTTGGATTCAGGTGTTATATTATTTTCTTTCAAGGGACTGTAGCAGTGCTAATGTAGGTTAGTCTTGGATCTGGCACAAACATTTTCAGGATTTTTACAAGTTTATTATGTTTTTATCTTGTTTTTTACACTGGAGGAAGAAACTTGAGATTTTCATAGACCAGTATACTGTAAAAGCACATATTTTCGCTGGGTCAAAATTTCACGAATTTGAAATTTGGAGTTTTATTCATGAGGTAAAAATATTCATGAAATTGTAAAAATGGTATACTACTTGAATTAGAATTTTATGAATGGTGAATAATTTATGCTAGGATTAAATTTTGTGAATATAGCGAAAATTAAACCCTTGTGAAAATTTCTGCTTTTACAGTAATAGGTAGGAGAATTATAATGTAGTGGTGGAAACTGATACTAAATCTTTGTTTAAATTCAGTTTTAGGTTGAATTTGTAGGTTGGCAGAGAAGATGTAACAGTTACATGATCAACATATTTTTTTGAATAAATAAATGAAATTAATATTTATTTGTTAACTGACAGGAAAAAGGGTTGATTTAATGTTGTTTTACTTTCATTAAGTTTTGTTAATCTCCAGAAGAAGAAAATATTGTAATATTAGAAGTTGCAATTTCATACTCGTTTAAAGTGAACTTGTAAAATGCTAATTGAAAGTTTGAAATACGCAGATTTATGAGAAGCAAGCAAAGATATTAAATTCTTTGGATTAATTGTTAAAGAAGTTTTCAACAAGTAGGCATACATGTATATGTTTTGGACTTCTGACCTCACGTCTTGGTAACTCTGTTATTAGGCAGACCGTAAGAAGAGGCAGGACGATTGTTTAATGCCACTGCTTTCACCTAAACCACCCAAGAGAAAACCTATAAATAGATCTGTAGTGCCACGTAAAACACCTCAAAACCTCATCGATATGGAAAGATCAGAAATGAAAGATAATTTACGTCCAGCATCTATTATGCAAGACACGGTTGGTGACCACGCAGTATTTCCTCGCCTTTGCCTTTTTGCATGCTCTGTAACAAATGCTGTATTTTGATTGGTTGTTACTGATCATGTGATTTGTTATATTGTATTTTGATTGGTCAGTATAATGTCATGTGATTATTGCAGTGTGCATGCCTGCTGCCATGATTATTAACAATTAAACCAACAATAAGCAATAATCCATTTTGTTACATAATTATTTTGAATAACCTGTTTTGCTATATACAGTATATATTTTCTTTTAACTTAATTTTTTAAGATTATTTGGTTGATGGAATATTATTCAATCAATTTTAACAAAACAGGTTGATGCTAAGTCCTTAATAAACTGATATCAAAATTTGAAGAAAAAAAAAATAAAGGTTTTGCAGAGTTAAAAATGATTAAGTGGGGTTTTTATTCAAAGAATAAAGTATAAAAAGTAAATAAAATTTGATTTCTTGTTACTTTTTTCTTTAATTTAGTACATTGGCTTTGATAAGGATTCTGTTACTTAAACAGTTAGTTAGATTTTTTTTGTTTTCATGCATTTTCAGTTTAAAGGCATCTGCAAGAAATAAGAAATGTGATTTTTTTCTTTAAAAGATAACATCTTTTAATATTTGCTATACTTACATGAAGAAAGAAATAAAAACAGGATAAATCTGTTACTTTGATGTCTAGCTACCTTTCAGTCAAGCTATCTAATTTATTGATCATTCTGCTGTAAACAAGTGCTTTCATTAATTATTTACACAGGAATGTACCCAATTAGTCTTGTTTATGGTATATAAAAAAGTCAATTTGAAGAATGGGAAGTTTTCTACATGTAAGATGCTTTAGAACATTGGCCTTAAAATATGGTGTCAAAGGATCTAAACAAGACCTTAAACTTCTGACTTCATGAAAAACTACAGAATTTTTCTTAGTACTTTGAGCAAAATTTTAAAAAGTTATTGACATATATTGTTCTTTTTTTTTCCGAAGCACTTGTTTCAGAGAATACTAACTATAAATTTTGCTTATAGTTTTGATTATTATAGTTCATTACTGAATGAAGCTTTTATGATGCTATCTGTAAAAAGTCTCTAATTCAGCTGATTTTCGAATGTATCAAAAACTGGGCAATAAAGTTAAACCTGGCAGTTCAAAACGGGAGCAACTTAAGGCAGGAAACTGCACAAGACAAGTTGATACCAAAACAAAGTCAGTTTTGGGAATTGAGCTGTTTCCTAGCTGATCATGGTCTGCACTGTTTGCTTTTCAGTCAGTACATTTTCAGTCAACACCCCTTTGAATAATAACTGGTACTGCCTAAATTGAAAGATTGACTGGTCCATTCTAGAAATTTAGCAGGGCAAAGGGCAAATGTGGCTCATAAGAGCAGTTGTTTCCATAACAACTGGAGAATTCCAAAATTGGATAGGGAAAAAACATGATCAAATGGAAATAGCTGTTTGTTTTTAGTAAATAGATCTATCTTCTTAAAAACAGGTGTCTGTTAAGGCAGGTTGAACTGTAATTCATTTAATAAACTGCTGGTTAGGCAGAACAGTTATATTACAGGCCATATTGTATTGATTAAGATTGAACTATATTAATTTCTTTTGTTTAACAATCGGCTAAATTAGATGATATAATTACAGAGGTTTACATTGACAATGTTATCTAGCATGCATGAGTGCTCCTGCAATTAACAAGTAATTTATTTTGCAGCAGATGACATATTGCCAGGCCTGAAAAGAGTTTTTTTTATTTTCTTAGATAAGCACAAAATTGATCAGTTTTGTCTTGTTACTAAATATAGGCTACTAGGGGGCGAAAGGGGGACGAAGAGGTTTTACCTTATTTATCGCCCCGATCACAAAGTCGACCTCAGTCCGGGAAGCACTCAGAAGCCTCTTCTGGTCATCGCCGTCCAAAGAGCGCACCGGCCCCTCCAAGAAATAGACAACACTCCTCAAAATCAGGGTATACAGACACTTATGAAGATGTAAGTTGGAAAAATCTTAATTGATACAGGGTAGCTCAGTGATAAAAAAACAGAAATGTTAAGTGAATACAGATTATTGTAGATTGATTATGAAATAGGTTCTACAATAATTCATATTAATCACTCTAAACACTTAATTCCTGATGGTATGCAACACCATACAACAGTATGAGAAAAGGGAAGCTGAGTTTCCCTTGTAATGCTGAGTACCAAGCAAGAGTTGCTGGTATCATTTTTCAGGTCTTTGATATATGATGCAGACAGGCAGCAAACCAATTACCCTCTGCTCTCGGAGCGGGGTACTCTACCAATAGGGTACCAAGGTGGTAAACTCCAGAATGTTTAGAAAATCTACTATAATAATGGAATATCTGAAATAAACAATTATTTTCTGAGGATTTAAGAAACATTGGGTCCTACATATTTCTTTTATAATGATTGTGTGTCACAGTGAATATTCCCAAGTTAGAATGTATACATGTATTTGAATGTCACTACCATACCAATTATCAGACGGAAATGTTTTTTGTTTCTATGACAACACTGAAATAAATATCTTTTTTATCGTACTTTCAGCTTTATAATGACAATGATAATTTCAGAAGAATGGTAAAGAATAATTAAGTTATTTCCTATATTGATCCGAAATTCCTTGATAATACACCATCCATTATTAACAACTGGCACTCTTTACTAATTCATGCAGAACGGCCGTGTCTTTTATTTATGAATTTCAATATTCCAAGTCCCATCTAGGGTGTGATTGTTTGTTGAGCGGAAATTACTGCAACAGTTATGGTTTATCTGAAGCAGTGAAATGTTTTTTCTAGCAACGGTTGCTCCGCTCAGCTCAGAAAATAAATGTGTCGTTTCTGATGCATGTTTGAAAATGCTGCATGTTTATTTTTCTAATTGTTTGCATGATTCACACACCATTTTCTAATTTCATAAATGAAGATTATTAACCCACTCATGCTGAACTAACTAACGTTTGTTAAATTAAGTTAAAATTTTTGTTCTTTTTTGATGGTGACAAAACATATCTATTCAGTAAAAGCAAATTTTTCCTTTATGTTTAAAGAGCAATATATAAATATACAGCTGTAGAAAAAGTTGTAAATGACATTTTGCTTGATATTGACAGTGCAACACATTTCGATGTTTTTTTTACTGTTTTCCAAAGCCAAGCAGTTTATTTGGCGCACAAATTAAACTCTGTGTCCAAAAATCTTATATATATTTACAGTTTATGGATAAATGAATTTCAATATATCATTCAAATCCCATTATTTAAATTAATCCTCGAAAAGAGATCAGCTTAAAGGTTGATTAACTGAATTTACGGATTTGTAAAGGTCAGATCTTTTAATTCTCCCTGATTTGTACTGTAGTGTGCAAAGGTATCAAGAGAAATTAATATATTTTTCCTTTAGGGTAAACAGGTTTAAGAGTTGCTGGCAAAAATGTTGCAATTATTCAGACTTAAAGTCTTAGAATGTGATAATAAAGATCTTCAACACAGTCATGTATATAATTTTATTTCTTTACATTTTTTTTCAACATTTATGAACTTCCCATTACAATACATTCCTTTTTCGTTTTAAATATAGTATCTTTAAACATGTTAAAGAGGTAAGGATTTTCTCATTATACAAATATTGTTAAAACAAAGAAAAGAATTTTTTAAAATTGAATAAAAATTTCTATTTAGGTAGAGAATGTATGTAAAGGTTCTTATTTTTTAGCTCATCTGATTTTTTTGAAATGTTGAGTTATTGTCATCGCTTGATCGGTGTCTGCGTTGGCGTTGCCTGGTTAAGTTTTATGTTTAGGTCAGCTTTTCTCCTAAACTATCAAAGCTTTTGCTTTGAAACTTGCAACACATGTTCACCATCATAAGCTGACCTTGTACAGCAAGAAATATAACTCCATCATGCTTTTTGCAAGATTTATGGCCCCTTTTGTACTTAGAAAATATCAGATTTCTTGGTTAAGTTTTATGTTTAGGTCAGCTTTTCTCCTAAACTATCAAAGCTATTGCTTTGAAACTTGCAACACTTGTTCGCCATCATAAGCTCACCCTGTACATCAAGAAACATAAATCCATCCTGCTTTTTTCAAGAATTATTGCCCCTTTTGGATTTAGAAAATCAGTTTTCTTGGTTGAGTAATATGTTTAAGTCAGCTTTTCTCATAAACTATCAAAGCTATTGTTTTAAAACTTGCAACACTTGTTCACCATCATAAGCTGACTATGTACAGGAAGAAACGTAACTCTGTCCTGCTTTTTGCAAGGTTTATGGCCCCTTTTGGACTTAGAAAATATCAGATTTATTGGTTAAGTTCTATGTTTAGGTCAGCTTTTCTCCTAAACTATTCAAGCTCTTGCTTTGAAACTTGCAACTGTTGTACACCATCATAAGCTGACTATGTACATCAAGAAACATAACTCCATCCTGCTTTTGCATGAATTATGGCCCTTTTTGGACTTAGAAAATCATGGGTAGGACAGTTTTTCTATTACACAAAAAAAGATCAGATGAGCGTCAGCACCCGCAAGGCGGTGCTCTTGTTTAATATGCCTTTAAAGTTAAATATGAATTTCCATCTTAAACCATGAACACATTAAAGCAGAAATAGATAATACGTGAATAATAGCAATCTACATTATCATATTGCAATGCCGTTCTGCTCTTTTAATGCCGATTGATCATAACACAGGTGGTATCAATGTTACAATAGATATATTTATTTCAAAACACTGGATAAAATAATTTATTATAGACATGTGTGTTCCTAATTGATTGATCTTGTGTTTACCTAATTTGTCTCGAAACATGTAACGCCCTGTCCTTATCTTGATAGTTTAGTCAGTGATTGAAACAAAAATCCAATAGAATTTAGGGTCGTTAAGTTTGAAAATCAAATATTTACATAAAGTTTTAGAAAATAGAACTTCAAAAGATTTTATACATGTCATTTAAAACTTAATTTGCTGAACAACGCTACAGACAAGTACCATACATTAGGTACAATAAAATGAAATAAATGAATGGAAGCAAAATTAAACACATTTTATACTATTATTAGACATTTAGTTGTACTATAGTTGTTTTAGCATTCTTTTTCTTAATGTACAGTAATGTTTTTCTTGTTGGTTATTTTTAGGTAATATATGTGGATGACAATGGTCGACCAGTGTCGCCGCCACCTCCGTCTGACAGACAATCCTTTAAAGATTCGCTACGAGATGTAAGGCCAGAAAATATTGACACAAGACATTTATATGCAGTAAGTATACACAAATGTTTAGACACACACCAGAAATCATGGAAATCCTGCTGGCGGCAAGTGATTCTGCCTTTGTGACCAGTGCAGACCAAGATCAGCCTGCACATCCATGCAGGCTGATCATGGTCTTCAATGTGCGCTATTTAGTCAGTATATTTTCAGTGAACACCCCTTCAAATAATAAATGATATTGCCCAAATTGAATGATAGACCAGTCCATTATAAAAGTTAGCTGGGTAAGGGTTAAACTGATGTATAGGATGTAACCTAATGACTGGACATATAGTGCTAATTTTTTTACATTTTGAGTTCTTAAGTTGCAGTTTGAAAGAAAACTTTTTCATGAAAAGTTGTTCTAACAATTGAAAATCTTTTTAAGGTATGTCATTTATAATTGTTGGAAATCCATTAAAGCATTTCATAATTGTTATCTGACAAAGTCTTTTCTTAATCATTTCACTGTTGACAATTCACTTTTTTTCTTCAATTTAGAGATATAATTCTGAAGTTCAGGTTGTTTGATGTAGTGGTAATTGAAGTAATGATTTTATGAAAGTAAAATACTTATTTTTTCTTTTTCCACTTGAAGTTGGATTCTGAGGCTCTACAGCAATATGCTCTCAGATTGTCCAAGGCCGAGAGAGGACGCGATGGGGCCTCTTCACCCTACCTCTTGTCTACGCATGAATTGACACAGTAAGACGACGTAGTCGTGCGCAAGACCCAGCTTCTTAGGTCAGAGTCCCAAACCATCTCAACAATCAAGTTGCCAAGTACCAATTCAAATTCAAAGTGCCATCAGAGGCAGTGTGTCAAGTATGTTAACAGTTTGCATCTATTTGGTTAAAAAGTTTTGCTTTTTTTTAAAGCATATTCATGTTGAGTTGGTATGACATTCAAAGTCTCTGCTACCTTTTTGGCTTAAACATCATCAGGTTAAATTGTAATGAGGTAACATAATAGGGTGGGGGTGTTGTTTCGTCATGTAAAATTGAGTTTTCTGCCATGTGATATGTCATATATGATTGTGTAAATAGAATTAGGCAAGCTTCATATAAAACAGTTGCATCTTGCTTTTACTTCATTTCTTCTGTAGATCAGACATTCTATCTAAGATTAAGGATGTGGACTCAAACATGGCCCAACTGCATCTAAATTACTTTCCTGTTTTTATGATTTTATAGTTTTATTATAAAAACAACATGGTATCTACAAAAAAAACAACAGGTGTTACGTTTTGTTATGATCAAAGTTTCAGAATGAATTAATAGAATGAATACATAAAAATGCAAAAGATTTGAGTTTCAGAAGTAACTTGTACATATGTATTTCTCAATGTGTTATAAATGCCTAGTAGTGTTTTAAGTCATTATTTTGCTAGAAATAGGCATTTTATTATAGGAGGTAGATAAAAATGCATCAAAGTTTTGGTTTTAGGAACTGTCAGGAACTATAAGTCCATTACACACAGGCTTTGAATTATCATCAACAATGGATGTGATAAAATTAAGTTTTAAGACATTAATTACACATCAAGCATACTTGTCTGTATAAGTGATGTATTACACTGGCAAATTGTAACATTACACCCACAATACACGCCATGCATTTCTTTGGGAAACCAGGACACAACTCCCTGTGCAATCCCTATCCTTTACTGCACATGTTACTTAAAGCTCACCTTGTAAATATCTATATAGGACTGGTTCTTCAATGCATTTATGGGTACTCATATGACCAAAATAATCTTGAAACCAAAGGCTGCTCATAAAAAAAAGAATATGAAAAAGTAGAAGTCTAGACTCATGCTTTCTCCAGACTTCCATAGTTTTACTGGAAGTGGACCTATAAAAATTTTATGTTTAACTGTGTCATAAATATAATGAGAAGTCATTTAATTTTTGACTACAGACCATTATAAACACATCATTCTTGTTGTATTTGAAAGCAACCTTAGGTATCAGTAAATAGTTGATGAAATAGAAACTGAAAATGGCGAAAGGATAGATTTTGCTTCAATTCTTAAAATTTTACTTGAAATTTGCTCTATATGCACCATAAATCATTTTGGTTGAGAGGTTAGCGGTATTTTTATGTTTGTATAATATGATATTGTTTTCATGATTATTTGTTCATATGACACCTTGCTCTGTAGGGAATATGTATCTTTTCAACCTGTTGCACAATGATCATATCCCTTTTCTCCCTCAATTTACAGAGCGACTCCGGGGAAAGGTCCCAGAAAGATCCTTCTACAGTTGAAGTATGTCATCTATGAACCCTTTGTTCACTGCTCACTGATACTTTCTGGCATTTTTTAAGGAATATATTTTCATTAATTTGTTGGAGAACTCTCTTAATTTGTAAGTCATGGGAATATTGCCATAAAATGCCAGAATTTATCAAAAATGCCATTTAAATAGTTTTATTCACCTTTTAGAGTTTTAACCATGATGTTTTTACACACTGTCACTACATTTTAACCCAATGAACAAATTCCTATTTTGTAGATGTAGTTAGGGTGTAATTCAATAGTTTCTCTGTTCTCTCATTATATTTTAGTGTAGTTTAATTCTTAAATATAATTGTGATCAGTTCTTGTATTTACGGCAGTTTATTCTTTATTTCCTTGCATAATTATAACATGTCATTTCACTGTTCTTCACTTGCACAGCATGAAGTAGAGAGCCCACATAGTGATGTGAGTTACCTCCCCTGTTAGTTTTGACACCATTTGCAACCAGTAGTTGAAATTTTCTTTGTGAATTGCTGGAAAATCTGGTTTTAATCTAACATAGAACTTACATTCATTGTTTTGAGCTTTTTTAACACTAATATTTGAATAACATTTTCTTGAATTTCAGTTAGATAAGACAATTTCTCACATTTAAAAAAAAAAAAAAATTGAACATTAAATTTTGGATTCTTTTGACCTACTTGTCTGATCCTTCAAATATTTTTTGAAGTATCTATTAGCTGGAAGTAAATTAATAAATTGTTTTTTATGGACTTTCCAAGAAAGCATTTTCTTTGATTATAGCAACACCTTAAATACTTCCAGGTTTTTGGTCACAAAGATTATTTCTTGCTGTTAAAGAATTTTCTGTTTCTTGTTGCACAGATACTGTTTGTAAACATATTATTTCAGCTGATGTAACTAAATTTAGCGCTCTAATATTTCCAAAGTATTCATTATAAGACAATTTTCAAAGTAAGTGTATTGCCTGAATAAAACTCAAATATTAGAGAGGTTTAGATTTCATATTTGTTCATGTGCAGGTTTTCAATCTTTATATGAGATTACAAAATTCAGATCATTGCAGTTCTATGCAATTTTCTGTACACATTCAAAATATAATTGTAATAATTGAATCTGAAGTTTAAAACATGTGCATTTTAGTGTTGCAAGCAACTTGTTTGTATAATATGTGACACATTTTTAAAAGCAGATGCTTGCGCGCATATTGTTATATATTTATATGTGATGTCCTACTAAAAATACCAGTACATATTTCTTGAAATCTCAGCCACTCTTTTAAAGCAGCAAGCCTACAGGTTTATGTCAAATCTTTTGGATTTTAGAAAAATGATTTCATAAGTCAGAAATTTCAATAGAAAGAAGTTTAAAGTGATTAGATCTATATACATTTAAGGAAGTTTTTATCTATAAAAGCGGACTTTTAACTATTACAATATGAAGACGTGTCTCAAGTGTTGGTCATACTATTGACCTTGGGTATGAAATAAAAGCAATTTAGACGTACTTTGTATCACACGAATTAAAATATCTTGCTTCTTAAACAATCTTTGGCTGAGTGGTTAAAGTCACTAACTTGAATAACTTGCCTTTAACCACTGGGTTCGAACCTCGCTTTGGATGTAGAGTTCTGGAAAATAGGAGGAAGCCACTAAGCTGGCTAAAGGAAGGTTGGTTGTTCTACCAAGGTGCATGCCCATCCATGCCTGAGGGTCACCTGGGACACCTCCACTATCTATTATAAAGCTAGAAAGTCTCCATATGACTGATGATTGTGTCAGTGTGATATTAACCTTTACCCTGCTAAATTTCTAAAATGGACTGATCTATCATTCAATTTGGGCAGTACCATTTATTATTCAAAGGGGTGTTAATTGAAATAGCAAACAGCGCAGACCATGATCAGTGTGTGCAGGCTGATCTTGGTCTGCACTGGCCGCAAAGGCAGAATCGTTTGCCAACAGCAGGCTAAAGGTTTAACCTTCCTCTCACAATAAATACTATAAAATCAAATAAAACAATATTTATTTTGTCATTTTTCATATCTGTTGTCAAGTAAAAAAGTTGTTACTGTTTAAAAAAAAAAATGATGTTCACCGGAGGCTTGCCCGTTTTGATAATTAGTTAAAAAAATATAGAGAGATAGAGTGCTAAATTTAATATCAGTATATTACTAAAATAAGAACATTATTTTATGCTTTTTGGTTAAATACTGATCGATCCAAATAATGTCAATTATTGAGAATTTATAACGCTATGCTGCAAGTGAAAACATGTAATAGTAATGTTACAAGATGTCTGACATCATTTTCGTTAACAAATCTTAAGACTAAGACTAAAATCTAAATGCAGAATGTGTATTTCAGTTCAGCTTGAATACTAGTAAGCATAAAATATTGTTTTTTTGGTGAATATGGGATATATCTCGCCTCAAATTAAGACAATTTTCCCATTTTCACTCAAGCTAATAACATGGTCATCTTTGATTCTTTTTGGTGAGGTATATTTCAGATTCAGGAAAAAAAAAAAGAAATGTCCTTGATTGACTGTATATTTCACCAGGATTACTTTACATCTTTAACATTTTGCTGTTTTCTTTGCTTCAGATTTAAAAAAGATTTGAAGTGGCTGTTATATTGAACCTAAAACTTTGTTGCCAAATACAATTTTTTTTGCTGGCAGTGTATAATAAATTATGGAAGTTCAGATCTGTTGTAAAATTTAGGAATACTTTATTTGGAATTATCATTACATGATTTAAGTAGAAAAGTTCTATTAAGGCGTAAAAAAAAATGTTTGTTTACGGTAACCCGACTTACCCTAAATTTTTGCCCCAACCCTAAATGTTTTTATGGCCTTGGGTAATATTTTTTTCAGCTTTTTAACAAGTAGTTTCAAACTGCACTTTTTACGCTTTAAACATGGTCAGTTATGTTAGAAATCAGCTTACTGATGCTCTGAAGGCATAACCCCCTTATTTGTATTCCTTTTTTGACATAAAAATAATTTCCAAAAAGTCTCACTTAATAAAAAAAAAATCCCCAAAAAACCAAACAAAAAAACTTCCAACCTACCTACCCTAATTTTTTTGAGCATGTTACCAGAAACAAAGATTTTTTTTTTTTAGGCCTAACACCAGAGCCAATGCAGGTTTTTAATTGTTATGTTATTTTCACAGCATGCAATTTTAATGGTTCTGTGCTAAAACAGAAAGTAAGGAATTTGACTTGTTAGACAACTAAAAATGAAAAACAAAATGAGATGTGAAGTTGTTGTAAATCAAAAGTAGATTGAATTGAGTGTGATCATGTAATAAAATTGACAATGAATATTCTATAAATTTTTCAACAGCACAATATTAGATCCTCCATTTGTGGTAATAAATTTGGCCCTTGACAAGCAGCCTTGTGCAATGATCTATTACTAGACCATTGTTAAAACATGTTAAGGATAACATGTCAGTTGAGCAGTTTGACATAAATATTATTTGTCTACTTACTGTGTAAGCAGAAAAGTTTGTGACATGAAATGTTTGAGAAAATACCAGCAAGGGTAATTTTCCATGTTCACCGAGACAGATCATTATAGCTGGATTTGGCAATTTAGTTTCAGGTGATTTGCAATGTTTCTCCTTGCAAACTGTGGAAATTCTGGAAATGGCATCTCGCGAATTTTTGACCCACGAATATATCCACTTATTCAGTATAAAGAAGATATTCACATTTTATTTTCTGACATGCCATTGTCTGTATGATAGGTTTGTCCACTTATATCAGATATCATACAGTAAATGTGTTTGTTTCAGTCTGCTCAGCTGACACATTGTCCTAAATGATTAGTACAAGTCATGTACTTCTTTGGATACTGTTTAATTGGAACCACCGCCTTACCCTTGCATGATCGTAAGAGGCGACTAATAGGGTCTTAACACTTGGTTTTGCAGTAACTCTGTGATTCCAGCAGGTATGCAAATTTTGATTCCATACCTCATGTTTTTATTTCGATGTAAATGAGATGTGGAACAACAATTTGTAGTCCTGTTTGGCACCATATAACCTATACTGTGTTGGTGCGCCGTAAAACCCAAATAAATAAATAATACTGTATAGGACGTTTACAGTATAGTCACACCTGTATTAAAGATTACTTGGCTTCTACACAGTTTTCATCTGCTTGTTCATCCTCAGCATAGTCTTTGTATACAGGTTTGACTGTACAGTAAACATTGCTTTATTGAGCATCAACCGCTTGGGCTCAAGTGTGGCTTGCTTGTCCACTTTGTGCAGCCCTCAGCTGTACTTGTATTTTCTATGTTTGAATTGCACCCCAGATAACTTGAGGATTTTGCTCATTTTCCTTGTTTATGATAGTGATTGTTTTATTGTATGAGTGTTGGAGATTTTTCTTCCAAAGGATGACAGAATGATTTATGTCTTAAAAAACACACAGCTACTTTACAGGCTATATTTTAAATGCATGAGTTTGTGTGTGTGATTTAATAATAAAAATTATATTAGATTGATTTTGTATTTACTTGTGAAAATGTCAAAAAATAGTTTTGAATTTCTATGTAATTTTATAGTAAAAGATATATTATTGATGGGTAAATCTTAGAGTCAACAAAATTATGCCCTTTAATATTTGTAATCTGCTACATTTATTATTTAGATAATTTTCATAACTAAGGCAATAAGTCTTATAAGCTCAAATTTGACAAGGAAAGGGATTACTAAATGCTGTAAAATCATTTAATTTTGTGGGCATAGAATATTTTGGTTTGGCTCAAAATGGATAATTATTTTGTGAGGATATTAATTTGTAGATATCCATGTATCAAGATATGATGAATAGGAAATTTACTTGTTCATTTACAAAATCTGGTCCCAACGAAGATAGAAAATCTCATAGTATAAGCTTTATTGTCACAGGTTTCTGTTCCCTGCCAGGTCGATGAATTTAATGCTAATGTAGAAGATAGAAGGGGGATAATTGTGACTGAGAAAATCGTCCATTTTTCAAAAAATCCCCAGTTTATGGAGTTCTACTGTAGTAGTCATTCGGTACTTCCTTATTTCAGGGTGCTCTCATGCTTCATCGGCAAGAGCCTGCAATGATGCATCAAGGTGAGGTCCAAACCCTGTGTGAAATCACTATGAAGTACCATGGTCCGAATCTGACCTTACCACGGGACCAGTTTGACCCCACCCAGGAGGTCAGCATAGAACAACAACATTGTGGTGGGAATACTCTACCAGTGTTTAAAGAGAGACTGCAGGCTGGCAGTAAGTGACAGTTTCTGTTGTTTTCAGCAACTATAAGATGTGAAATATCCAGTAAATATGTATTTAGTTAAACTTAAATCTGTATAGAAAAGTTGAAAATCCAAAGACCGATTATATACTGTCCTAATTCAAATAATTCCGAAAAAGACTATATTAGCCCACCCAGTTCGCTCTTGTCTTATGATCAGATCAGGAAGGAAGGAATGTTTGATTTAACGTTGCACCGACACATGATAGGTCATATGGTGACTTTGATCAGATCAGAAGTTCAATCTCCAGTGGAGGCTTGCCATCATTAGACAGAAGATATGATCTGAAGTCATTGGCCTTCTGTCTGTGATGGGCGTAGGAAGCTGCCATGGCTAAGTGGTTAAGGTGGATCACTTTGATTTACTTGCCTCTCACTGCCATATATTCAAAATCTTTGGTGGGTAGTAGTAGCAGAATTCTTCATTAGAGGAAGCCATCCAGCTAGCTTTCAGAAGGTTGGTGCATGTTCTACCAGGATGCCTAAGACTGAAATAATGCCCGAGTGTCAGCTAGGGACTTCCTCCAACTTGAAAAGCAGGGAAGTTGCCATATAATCTATATTTTTTGTCCGTTTGAAATCACCAACTAAAGTACAAAATTTGATGCATGTAAGGAAGTTGTCACCTGTGGAGAATGCAAGGTATGACATGTAAGGAAATAAAGAATACAGGTTGGGTTGATTGACTGCAATTAAATAACCAAAACAGTGTTAAAAATTATATTAAATGACATTTCAAACATGACTCAAAATGGTAGAGATTGTGTCAGATTATAAAAATAAGGCAAGGTTTAACCTTGACATTTGTTTTCCAGGTACTTTCTCCTTTATTTCTCGCCGTCATCGAGGATATCCGTTCAGTTTGACGCTGTACATTGATGGACGTGTGGACTGCCGTGTGAGCACATGTTGCGAGTACAAGCACGGTATCGGTGTCAAGTTGGGAGGAAAGATGGGTCATTTCAGTCTGACTGGAATCACTGGTGCTACACCTTGTTACAAGTAAATACATTAATATAATTAATAATATAATGAGGGTGTGTAAACAGAAAAACAACACAATATTTAATTATAATCGCAAAGGGCTTAACAGCTTGACTGTACAATCAAACTAAAAAATATTTTTGCCAAAAACAAAAAAACTGATGGAGGATTGTCAGTTACTTTGTGCTGAAAACATGCTTTTAATGATAAGGTATCTGAGCACAATCTAAGATTAAACCAATGACTGCATACTCAGAATGAACTGAAATATTATCAGGACAAAATGTCAACAAAATACTGTAGAATCAGTAATATTTGCGGGGAAAATTTTTTTCATTGCTTTTGTGATTTTGTTGATTGACAAAATTAAAAACTAAGGAACTAGTACAGTTCTCATTCACTTTACATGGAAAATTTGGAATCTGCAAAATCTCTCCCTGAAATAGCCTTTTTAGCTAAAACCATGAAATTTCTTGCCCATGAAATTAGAATAATGAAATTAGTATAACTTCATGGTACAGATATGCAAAACCTGTTTTATTATTTTAGGTGTAAATTAAGTGTGCAGGCGCCACCAAGAAGTCTAAAACTGAAGAAGGGTTACAGCAAGAAGAAGAAGCAGGATACTGGAGAAGTTGTCACTGTTGAAGGAACCCCAAGAAAAGCAATGACCCCAACTACCCCAAAGGAGGAACCACAGAAAAGTGATGATGGTAAGATTATCATAGATTATTTAGACAAAACATACCTATAGTAACATTGTCGTACATGAAATGTAGGGATAAGATCCACCGAGTCAAAACATATAAAAAGTTATTTGTCAGTCTGCAACATTAAATGTCCATGAAATGTGCAGAAATGTCAGCGTTGTTTCATCATGTTGACGTCATTTACATTTGAATTATCGGTAAAGGGGCCATTATACATTTACACTATGCCATTGAACACTCATATGTAAAAAGGTGTGTTAACGAGCACAAGAATCAGTCTGTTAACACACATTTACTCCCCTGTTTAAACACCCCCTAAAAATGACAAAAACAGAAATTTTATGTCGGAATGATTATTTACCTCCTAATTACAAAGATTTTGAATGGTAAAAATACTCTTTGTTTTTCATTAAAATACTGAGGTGTTGATTTAGAAAATCTGATATTTTGTGTTACTTTTATTAACATCATTAGCTTTTTCAACATTCTTTGGTCAATATTCTGAAGTGTCATGGTTGAACCGAAACTTTCCAAAAAATTATAAGAGAAATTGAAAAATTCTCTTTAAGTTGGTTGTAAAGTAAGAAAACTGAAAAATAATTAAGTAAACAATATTACTTACTGAGAAATGTTATGTAGTTCTAGAAAAAAAAGCAAAATGTGTGTGAATCTTAGAGAAATTGTGTTCATGGAAATAAAATACTAATAAATCTCAGTTATTTAAAGTCAGAAACATATCAGGACTAAAATAATGTCAGCTAATTCAATGTCAGCCATGACGCTTTTGCCTCTTTAACTATTTCTTAACTTAAGCCTTTACTACATGTATTGTTTTGTAATGTATTTGATGTTTGAAACTTATATCCTCTATATAACTCTATACTGGTGTTATTTCTACTTTCTGCAGACTCTGTCTTCCTTTATTGTCTCAGTATATGTCTATGCTTTATTTAGGTAAAATTATAGAGCTGTCATTTAAGGTTATCAAACAAGGGTATGCCTCCTTATGTACATAGCAATACCAAATTAAAGCATAATTAATCATAATCTTAGTTTGTAAATGTAAAGTACAGCTAAATTCCTGCCATTTTACAGCACATTTTGTATGTTTGACTGCCACATTAGTGAAAAATATTTCTGAATCTTACGGGCTATGTTGCAGGTTTTGTAACTAGATACTCCCTGGAATTCACCAAATGGCATTGTGTTGTAGTTTACTTCTTTGTTAAGGATTGCTAACAGAATACACTTTATTGGATGACTTGCCAGTCAATAGTCAAAACTATTAGCCCTTGGTCCTATTGAATGGCCACCTGGACAGTCATCAAACCTATTTCTCAAGGTCTGAAAACCTACAGCTGATAGTCCTTTCTGTTCACTGCAAGCCATTCAATAAAGTGTTTCACTACATGACATCAGAAATAAAAGTTCAAAGGCTTTTTTCTCAGTTTTTAGCTTTAGCCCAGGAAACTCTATTTTCAACTATTGATCAGTCTGTAGCACAAACTGTTGACCAACAGAATATAATACGAGTCACATAGTAAAAGTTCTCAATTTTTGAAACATTGGTTTAAAACAGGAGGCATGTCCAGTATACTGAAAAAGATTTTCTAGCTGAGAATTGTTCAGTAGTAACTTAAATAACTAGTCATCTTATCTACACTTTACACTGCTGTTTGCAAAATACTTATCTTACTTCATTTCATTCTTAATGCTATCAGAGGAAACAATTAGAATAGAGAGACATGAGAGTAATGAGTCAGAAGATGATGACAATGTTGAATCAGAGAAAAATGTTGTAGTAGCAGTGGAAGATGATGATACTTCCAGGGGAGGAAACTCGGTAAAAAGTAACTTTAAGAGAGACAAATATGTCCCTCATAAATCTAACAGAGAAAAGAACTCAAATGATGTGATTGAAAGTAAAGTAAAAGAGGACAAGAATGAGAACCAAGATAACAAAGAAAATAATGATGACACAGATTCCAATAAAGAAACTGAAAGGAATTCTCAAATTCAGCCACAAAGTGAAGATGTAAAAGAACTGGATATAAGAGGTGCAGAACAAACAGAAAAGACTAACACAGTTCATGTTGATAGTACAAAGGAACGGAAAGATTCAGAACACTATGAAGACAACATTAGAGAAAATGATCCAGGCAACCAAGATACCTACAATGAGATTGAAGAAGAAATCTTCAGCGAGTATGACAAAACGAGAGCAGATGACATCATTGATGAAGAGATAGTTGAAGAAGAAAACTCAAATAAGAATACAAGCAGAGGCAACAGTGAGCACAGGGAACAGAAAACTGAAAGTATTGAAGAAGACTTAGCGGAAAATAGTTACCATGGCAACATAGACACAGCCAATTTTCAGCACAATATTGAGGAGGATATTGTTGAAGAAATAAGTACAGCAGATAAGAATGAGAGTGAAATAAAAACTGAAGCAGTCAGTATGGACCAAAGTCAGAACAAGAAACCAGATGAAGAAGTCATTGAAGACTACAGTAAAAATCAGAAACTTGATGAAGCAAAGGGTGATTATAAACAACTGTTGTCATCACCGAGCAAACATTTAGTTATTTCCTGTTTTGTTAATTTAGTTTTGCCACTTGATGTTGTGAGAAAGCTTTCATATATGCATTTTGACCATTATTCAAGTTATTGGTTATTTAAAGATGATTTAAATTGGTAAAAACCATTATTCATTTAGAATCAGCAAAATGCATGGAAGCATAACCAATTAGTTTTGAATTGCAGTGTGTATATTACACAGAGTATTACAGCACAAAGGACTTAAAAACAGAGGAAAATCAATTGAGCCATACCATGGGAAAACCAGCATAGTGGGTATGCGACCAGCATGGATCCAGACCAGCCTGCGCATCCTCGCAGACTGGTCAGGATCCATGCTGTTCGCTAATAGTCTCTCCAATTCCAATAGGCTTTAAAAGCGAACAGCATGGAGCCTGACCAGACTGCGCGGATGCGCAGGCTGGTCTGGATCCATGCTGGTCGCATACCCACTATGTTGGTTTTCTCATGGCACGGCTCAATTATAGATTTGAATAATTCACATTGAGATCTTGGGCATGTATGGAAGCATGCATGTAGTTATAATTTTTTTTAATTGAATTTCCAGGTAGTTTACTCTTTAATTTAGTACAGGCTTTTGTTTCAGTTTTGTCTTATTTACTGCTATACACAAAATAGAATAAAATTGCTTTTTACAGGATTACAGGAATAACTCAGGGGGTCTCCCCACTGACAATATTTTTTAGAGTTAGCCATTACAAAACACTGCAAGAGCATTTTGAAGAAAAACTATTTTTTTAACCTGAACTTCATCCTGGTTAAGAATTTCTACTTCAAATATTATTGACCACCTTATTCATACTACAGTGTCCCAGTTTGACACAGTCATTTATCACTTTGGTTATATTTAATTTACATGTTTTTTTTATGTCGGGGAAAGTGGCAAAATATGGTGCATTGTTTCTAATGAAATTTAATTTTAAGTTTGCATTGACTTGGCTGGGGCATTTATCAAACACATGGGTATTCTAATTTATGTATTTTTGCTTATTCAATACAGGCTTTTTTAAAAATGTGATTTTTCACTTTACCAGATGGATAGAAAGAATAATCTAACATTTAAAATACTTTAAGTCCTTGTTCAACAAAATTCCAAACATTTGCTTCAGGTTAGTCAATGCTTTTTCTTTCATACATTTTGCATTTCTTAAAAGTATGGATATATAATTTGGATGCAAAAATTCACCCAGCCTAATCTTGTTAATAGAAGCTATGAAATCATTTAATTTCATTGGAATCATTCTTGTTTGTTTCCACAAAAGCAGGCCTTTCATTAGGACATAAATTTATTGATACACATTTTTAAAGATAAAATCAGTGGGGAATTAAATTTTGTGGATTGAGGCTTCTACAAAATCCTTGAAGTAGTCCCATGAATGATGATTCACAGTAGTATAGTTTGTGTTTGGTGCTCATGTATGATATGTTCAGTTAGCAGAGGGAGCATGATAATTACACTGTATATATATATTTATCCATTGAGTAATGTTTTATGTTGTCTTCTATCCACAGTTGTCTTCCCATCACTGTGAAGCACTTTCAATTCTTGTGAACTTTATTACGCAAAATTGTTTAGAATTGCTCTCTTTCATTTATTTATGAAATGTTGCAAACACAGCATTGTGATAAAACTGGAGATGCATTTGGATGATACCATTTATATTACACAACCTTGTCAAATATTTCAGGAAAATTTCATGAAAATTTCAAATATTAGCAAAAATAAAGTTCTCAGGAATAAGAAGTGATTTACACATTATGTTAGTCTTGCAAAAATTTCAGTTTAATGTTTCTTATGTCTTTAAAACTTTAACTAAATTTCATATGCTGTTGAGATTTAGTATTAATTTTGTAAACAGTTTTGCAACTATACAAGTTTTGCAATGGTTAAACTGAAATATGATTGTCAAAATAACAACAACCTGAGAAGTTAGTTCCAATATGTAATGTATGATTTTTAGGAAAATAGATATGGACATTAGCAGGCTCTTGATTAAAATGTTTAAAGATGACAAAATTATGTATTTTACACATTTATTTTAGTTACTGAGAAAAAAGTAAGGTTAAGGCTAAGGAAATTAATGTTGATTTGATCAGAAGATGTTAACCTTGACCTTGTCTATTTTCAGATAATTATGATGATGACTTTGAGGAGGAAGATTCAAAAGGTATGTTCTTATTCTCACATCTTCTTTGAAGTGACATTCCTCCATACACTCCTTGATGAGATTATATTACCCCACCCACTGACTTTTACAGTTGTATTTGACGTGACTTTTGAGACACTGACGAACACGTTTTTATTTTTGCTCATAGTGCATCCATCATTTTAGAATCAATGGAATAAATGAGAGATTTCAAATTAAATCGTAGAATTTTAAGAGAAATTAACTAGGTTTTGAAAATAGTTTAGCTACAGAAGTGTTAATATTACTGGAAATTTTCAGGTCACAAGAAATCAGATAGTGATTCCTCCAGTAGTACATCTTCATCAAGTTCGAATTGAGTATACCTAGATATCCTGCAACTTGAATGCCTGATAATTTTATATGTAGCCCTAATAAAGCACTGTGTACATGCCCTATAAACGTGTGTAGAAATTTAGCTTCAAAACCCCAAACTTCACAGCTGCAATTAACGGCAGTCTTAACTTTTTTCTTTAAGACACTGGCTTTAGTTTATTCCTAATTAACAATTTATTTTGCTCTAGATATGAAGTTTATTTAATCAATATATTATTTATCAGTATTGAGAGGGAATAAGAAAGCATTCAATAACAGTATTTTACAACACAATCATGTGATATGTGTATGTCTGAACAAGATTGATTGAAGTATCATTGGTAACACTTTTTATGACTTTTAGCAACTGTAATATTGTTCTGTTCAAGTCTTATATTTAAAAGAGGTATATAGAAAGAACATCAAGATATTCAAGAAAATATGTAACTATTTTTGATGAAAGTGTTTAAGATAAAACAATGATTTTTTTTACATTAGTTGAAACTATCTTGTTACAAATTACAGGTATTGTGAAATCATTATCATTCGTGGGTGACTGATTTTCATGGATTTTACACATCATTTATGTATTTCAGCATGCAAAATTTGAAATTTATAGATTTATATTTCCACAAAATACCTATCTTGGTTATAACTAAGGAATGTTATACCCACAAAAAATTCAGTGATTTCACAGTATTTCCTCTTACTAATTTTGTTAGTTTAGAGAGATTTTCACTTGGCGCTATAGTTTAGTTGACTGATGTAGCACCCTCAGATATGATGGAGAGTGTATGTTAAAATTATCCTATCAAATCCATTGATACATGTTACTGGTAACTCTCTGTTTCTGTGCTTGGTAGTATATCAGGAACTAGTAATCATGTGTAAGTGTGTGGTCTTTACTACACATTTATCCAGCAGGGGTGGGGGTGTGGGGTCTGTTGTATTTTTAAGCTACAACAGACAGTACTATAGATCTCAAGTGAAAATGCTCTATTATTTCAGTTTCAATGTGAAAAGGAACTTGTTTGTATATGTATCACTTAAAGTAGTCCATGGTAACAACTGAAAGTACTTGAATTTTATGTATGGCATAGAGATTATGAAGTGAAATCTTCAAAATGAAGAGTCAGAAAAGGAGGAAGCATGGCAAAAAAAACATGGTTTCTTAAACGTTGAAGATTGCATGTCATAAACCTTAATCTTACACTTTACTTTACTGAAAGTGACAAAACACTATAAAATTTATGTTTGGCATTCTGTTCTTGACTTATGTGAAAGAAGTGATTTTGTTATAAATGAATTAAGTTCCTTTTTGTAGTTACAGTGGTTATAGATGGGTTGTACTTGCAATGCTTTTATTCAATTAGCTCACGCTGTTTTGAATGTTTTGTTAATTATTTTTTCTTGATTTGGAAGTAATTTATTATTTAAATATATGTGATTGTTAATATTAAATATGTATTATATTAAAAAAAAAAAATGACTTGTGTGTGATTTAAAACTGCTGATTTTTTTCACTGAAATTGCTACATTTCACTTAGTAGCTCTAAATATCCATTTTCCAAAATTATACAGTTTACTGCTAATGTTGCATTCACCGCAAGCTTGTAAATAAAAGCACGTCTTGCCAGTAGAACCTAATCTTTTACAGTTTATAGTTATCTGGAATATGACTAAAAGTCATTTTATTTTGTGAATAATGTCAACAGATGAAAATTACGCTGATGATTTCGAGGGAGACAGCGATGAGAAAAATGGTGATAAAAATAAAACACACTGAGTTTGTCGTGGTTTGTGCATTGCCATGATGATACCGTTGCATCGTCAGGGCAACAAAAATTCTCTCAGGAGACCATTTCAAAACAAATCTGTGTATTTGATTATGATTTCTGAAATCTATTTTAGACAGAAAAAGTGCTAAAATGAGATATTTAATGTGTATGAAAACTGATCTGTTTAGGGCATATTGAAATAAATTGTGCAATTGATGCGATTTTTACAGTGGTTTTTAAGGAAATGGAGTTAGCTTTCTCAAGTGAGGAGCTTATAGTTGAGAATGTGATAGAATGGAAATTACTCTGCATTTTTATAGAACAGGTCAACGACTTTTTTAGTGTAATATGTATGATAATCTAAAGTGTATTAATTTCTATGAAATTGTAAACTGTCACAAACATTTCTGTTTTAAAGTCCTTGAGTGAAAATAGCTTCTGAATTGTTCTAAATTTACAGATAAAAACTGTTCACATTTTAGGTTATTGGTTTGTTTTCTTTTACAATGCTGGCAGTCATTTTGATGTTCAGACAACTTACAGAGAACTGGACAATGTTTCAGTTTATCTTTCTTAGTAGTTCGTAAAATAAGTCAAAGATTTTGAATAAGTTACCATGTTAATATACTTTTGATTCTTTAAAAAAAAAGATATGAGCTGCGCCATGAGAAAACCAACATAGTGCGTTTGCGGCTAGCATGGATCCAGACCAGCCTGCGTATTCACGCAGTCTGGTCAGGATCCATGCTGTTTGCTTTCAAAGCCTATTGGAATTAGAGAAACCTTTAGCGAACAGCATGGATCTTTACCACACTGTGCGGATGCGCAGACTGGTCTGGATCCATGTTGGTCGCAAACGCAATATGTTGGTTTTCTCATGGTGCAGCTCATGTAACACAGAAGTCATGGTGTATAAATATTCCAGGGTAGAGAGTTATCATTATGTTGCTTTTATAAATTCTGTTTTAAAAAATTTCTTTGGTAGAACTGTACATTAAAATGACAGCCAGGGGAGATAATAAATGCTTTGAAAATACAATTTTAGATCTTGTAAATGCATTCAAAAATTTGTAATTGGACTTTAAATAAACATCTTTTTCACACTCATTATTTTACTTTTAGAAAGAATTTAACTCTTTATGTTGGACTTTAGAAGTTTGGTGAATGACAGAGCCTTGTGAACATTCAAGATTGTACATAAATAGTTTTGATGGAGAGAACTTCAATTGAGTGTTTGAAAGCATACATTTCATGGGACATTGCTATTAATTTGAGCTGACAGAAACATTGTCGATTGGAATATCAAATTTGGGATTTAAATGTTAAATTTTGGAAACTAAAGATTGGAATTGAAAATTTTCTGAAATATATTTGTTTGAACTGGTCACCTGGGTAACAACACAGCATGTTTTCCTACAGTTTCTATAGCAACCTTGACTGTCTGGTTGTCATGGTAATTTCTGTAAAATATATATACCAATCATTATTTTAGTTTCTTTTACATTATTTTGTGTAATGTTTTGTGTATGTTTGTAATCTTTTTCTTTACTTTTTTATTTTCAAGAATATAGTACATATATATTGTTTAGATTTTGTGTAAATTGTTATAATTTATCTATAGACACAATTAGTAAGGCACATAAGAAAAGTAGAGATATTTTGTATCGAACCATTAAAGTTTTGCCATAGTTTGAAATGATTTTATACTAATGATTCAGTAACTGTTGTAATACATGTGACTTCTATATTTTAATAACTACATACCGTAACTAGTTTCTCTATGGAGTGGGCATTGTTTAACCCTGTAAAATTAAACCATTGTCCGAATTCAGTTAATTTACATAAATGATATGGTTTTAGTATTTAAGACATTTTGAAAGGTACAAATTGTATAATGCGTGATCTGTTATAGTTTTACTGTGAAAGAAATTAATTTTGTGGGCATTAACTTTTGTTTTTTCCCAGAAAGGCTATTTCATTAGGATATGAATTCTTTGGTTTCAACTCAGAAGATAAAATGACTTTTTTATATGGATATTTCATTTTCCATTGGGTTTTGATTTCTTGGAATGACGAAACTATGAAATCTCAAGAAAGTAGTCCCCTCACCCCCACACAAATTGATGACTTCACAGTATTCAGTGGAATTTGCTCAAACTGAGGCACTTTTACCATAACTAAAAGGACTTCGAGGTTGTTAGTTCCATGCCAGGGCATGGCGTATGTTCTTCAATACAATATGACAAAATCCTGTATGTCAGAAGTCATTTGCCCTCCACCTCTGACATGTTATGTGGAGAAGTTGTCAGTTACTTGTGGAGAACGTGTCAGTACTGGTGTAGAAATCAAGAACACTGAAAAATATTACAAGATGCATCTTACAAGCAATCCTTATATTAAAGCGTCTGAAATGCATCACCGTGGGAATTAAGACCTACAGATTTTTACTTTGAATAAAGTCGTCGCTAATGTATACATATGTGTTATTGTTGTGATATTTTATTCTATAATTTGTTCGTGTAGTTGTTTTTATAATTATGATTTTTTTCTAATGACAAGAAACTGTAGGAAAATTCCAGTTTAACTTTGCGCAGTTCAATAACCCATGAAATGCATGCCTGAGTTACTTATTTCTTATATTTGCTATTGTGTATGCACTGTATTCTCCTTAATCAATGACTTTAAACTCATTTTCTCTATTACATATCTACTGTCATAAGTAAATTTAGTAATAGTCTAAAGTTATTTCAATTTTAGTTAGGTACACTTGAACCTGTCTTAGCGGTCACCTGTATTAAACAGCCACCTGCCTTAAGAAGCCTGTCAATTAACTTTTGAAATTGAGATTTTATTCTTATCAGCTTGTCTTAAGCAGGCACATGTATATAGCAGCCATGTTGTGTAGTTCCTTTGGCTGGTTGGTTAATACAGGTTTGACTGTAGTTTCAGAGGAACTTTCTCTTTTTTGAAGAAAAACCATGAAGTACTTATTTTAAGAAACATTTGACCTAAATATTATAACACACTGGCAAGTATGGCCATGTAGAAAACATTGAAAACCATATTCTTTAAGTAGCTTATTCAACTTCTAGCAAATTTTACACAAATGTTTCTTGGATAGCCATCTGCCAAATTCCTTCATGGCATTCTTTTACATTAGAAAACATGGTTCAACTTTGAAATATCTTAGCAAGAAAACATTTTACCTAAGAGTTTTACTTAGTGTTATATTTGTTCAATATCTGACTTAAATCACTTTTTAAGGAGGATACAGTGACGTTTCTGCAATTGTTACTGCCATAGTGTGTGATTTGTAAATATTTTTTGCAGCTTTAACATTTTGCTCAATATATAATCCTGCAAAACCTTTGCTCAGAACACCTGCCTACCAGGTATATTAGCTTTTCTACTGTTTGTTTCTATTATATGAATTTTAAAAGGAGCGTCCTTTAGAAGCAATGAGTGGTTAGTACTAAGCCAAATAATAGTAGACTCAGTTTGAGTCTGTTCATAAGAGGTAATGGAATGTGTAACACCCCTTAATGCACCCCCATCCCCCTTACCAGGGAACTGTGTTATAACAGAACATTCTCCTTGATTGCAAAAGACAGAACTGTAATAATAACCACTGCGTTCTTTATGAGAAGACGTTTTACAGCCATCGCACAGTGCTTAAAGAATGTTGTAGTGATAGTTGAATAAATTTATGAAAATAATCCTGTGGGTACCAAGAAAAATAATTGCAGACTCAGTTTGATCAAGTCTGTTCATTAGAGATAATGGAAAGTATTAAATTGCCCCTTTACCCACCAGCATTAGCTTTAACACCAACTGATGCTGTTGGTATGATTGTTAGCTTGCTGAGCACAAATTGCTTAAGGTGACTTACTGTGTCCAGAATCCAATGTTGTCATTTCTCAACAGTTTGACTTTTAACACTGTAGAGGTCATATTTTCTACCAGATCTTTATGAAACTTGGTCGGAATGTTTGTCTGTTTTCAATGTAGGATAAATTTGTTACTTGGTCACTGGTCACTGGTCATTATGTCGTATCATAGAAAACTTTAAAAGAGGCAACTTTTTCAACTTGGTCATCATACATCTTTGGCAGAATGTTTGTCTGTATGAAGTTTAGATCAAGTTCAAAAGTGGTGTACTTGAGGTCAAAAAACTATGTAACTGGGTCAAATCATTGAGAAACTTGGATAATACTCTACCTGATTTTCATAAAATATGGCCAAAGTGTTTATCTCTATGAAATCTGAGCCAAATTTGATACTAGATTTTCTGGTGTACGAACTAGGTCAAGTGATACATGTTGTATGTGAAAGATTATCCAGAATCTACAGAAAAAAAGTCATTTGAAAAGAAAATGTCTGACTGATACATTTGTATGAAAGTTTTACAGTAGATTCTTTCCCTTGAAAAAAAAGGGATGATTAAGACTTACAGCTGTTTTTGAAAGAGTTCACAATTAAGACAGTGAAATATTTTTGACAGTACTTCAGTTCTGCATTACAGTTATAACATTGGCATGTATTGGTCAGAATTTAATTTAGAGGAAAAAATTATAGCTAATAATGTACTTTACATATTTTCTTCAGTATCTCAGAAATGTGTTTATGTGTACAATGATTGTAGTGTGTCCTTCGCAGAACTTCAGAGATGTATATATACTGATCTACTTAAGGGTGAATGGCTGGTTTTAACTTTATGTTGAATATATGAACCATTTTAAAACTGTTATTTTTATCTCCCACCCACTTCTGGAGAAGAGAGGATATACTGTATTTGTTTAGTACACCATTTAGACATACAGTAGTCAGACTTGGTAGGAGAATTACTTGTGGTCAATAGCTAACTTATTTGATCTTCATGGTCAGAAGGTGAAAGGTCAAGACCACAGTAAACTTGTCACTAAAATGGTTTTCAATAAAAAATTTAAACAATAGACAACTACCAATATTTTCTTGGATCAGTAAAATTACAATTCCCAACTCCCTCAGACAGTACATTATGGTGGACATTACTATTTTACAGATAGCTGTTGTTTGGTATGCATGAGATTGTATTGCATGATTGATGACTTTCTTTATGGTTTTATTCTGATTTGTGAATGATTTAGTGAGTTATAAAAACAAGTCATTTTGTTTAGAATATTACAAAACAAAACTTGTCACAATTTATACCATGAGGATTTACTAGACAAATTTTAGCTGATGTATTTGTGTATTCTATTATTTTATAAAAAGTGGGAGAAGTGGAACAAACAAATTTTATTATTTTGTTACACCTCTTTTAATGCATTGGTGATTTAAATTCTTTTTTGTTTCTTTTCATATGTTTGAAACTTTGCAGAAGAAATTTAATTATTGATTTGGTAACTAAATTCTTCAAATTCATCAAGCTAAGATTATTTGTAGATGCTAAGGACAAATGGAAACAAAGACTAGGAAGATAGTCTTAAGCTTAAATTCTGTGAGATAAGTATTCATTGAGAGTTGTTTTGAGCACGGATGGCTCTGAGATAAGCTTAAATCCTGTGAGACAAGCTTAATTTCTGTGAGATAAGTATTCTGTGAAAGTTGTTTGGAGCAAAGAATGGCTCTTAGATAAGCTTAAATTCTGTTAGATAATGAGATAAGCTTAAATTATGAGGCAGTCTTAAACTCTGTGAGTTTACTGTTCTGTAAGAGTTGTTGGATCAGTGGAATGGCTGTGATATAACTTTAAATTCTGTGAGATAAGTTTTCTTTTAGAGTTGTTGGGAGTGTAGGATGAGAGTGGCAGTGATAATAAAGAATGGTAGAGAAAGCAGTGAGGAATTGAGGAATTTGTTACTTTGGAGAGGGGGAACTGAGAGCCTATTAAAAGTTTGGGAGAGCGTGGCTTTTGGACATAATATATTATATGTAACAAGAAAATAAAGCTGATTTTAAAATGTTGTGAACAAAAGACGAAAACTTAAAAGAAAGCATGAATTACACAGATTAAGAATGCTTGTGTAAATTTTAGATAAATAAAAAGTAATTTGTGAGTTTTTCTGTTTCAATGGTGTTGTATACATAATGGTTAGTCTTGAAATGTTTCAAATATTTTGTAAAACTTTCTTTAGCAGGATTTTTGAATTGCTACAATCCCCCCAAAACAGGAACTTTTCATATGTTCAGGTAATTTTATTATATCATATTTTACTGATTTATATATATTTCAAAGAGGATATGAAAATATTGTTAATCAAAATGTTGAAAAAGGGGAATTTAGTCATTCCATCATTCATTTGTTTTGATCCCAATAACAGAGTGCAGTTGAAAATAACTGTTTTTTCCAAAATAAATTCACTTTAATGCCAACATTTTAATAATTTGAAAGTTTCGAAACATAAAGAATATTCTGATCAAAGTGTCTAAAATTCCACCATAATATTTGATAATACCAATAGAAAATAAAAAGCCCATTTTTAATTTTATAAAAAATACAACTAGCTAAGTATTCTATTTAATACAACAAAAAATTATAATTGAAAACTGTGTATGGTGGAATGACTAAAGTTTAAAAAACAATTCAGATCAGAATGTTCTTTTGTAGTTGCATAGGATACCATATTACAGATGTTATGAAATATATTTTCTCTCTTTTTCTTTTTTTTCAAATTAAAGCTGTTTAAAAATGCTGGTAAATTATGTCCTAAAGAGGTAAATAAATGCCTTTATGATATATCATGAATTTTCTGTCTGAAAACAAAATGTGGGAGTCATGCTTCTTTATGATTGTATTAGGAAGTTTTGTGGTGAAACTATAAGTCTGTTGACTATTTTTAACTAAAATATATACATGTATTTTCATTAAAAGAAAAGCTGTCTTGTAAGATATCTTTTAAAAAAGAAATTTAAAAAGCCTATTTTCACATGCTGATATATTATTAAAAATTCTAACACGAATTGATTCAGTTTCTTATTCAACAAAGAAGGCTGAAAGTTGTATGTTATTTTACAACAATTTACTGTTCTGACATCACAGTTATTACATCATAGAGTAAAACGGCATAGTGGCGCATTGGAAAAGAAACCAACAAAAAACAGTCAAGTATTTGATGGACTTCGTCAAAGATTTACTTAAAAATCCTTGGTAACGTGTTAGAATTGAAATAATATATCTCATTTAGTGATTTGCTCTTGAATAAAATCATTGTTTGCCGTTCAAATGCGCATTATTATATCACAAGGGCGCAGCTTCGCATCTGAACTCCAAATAATGATTTTATTCAACGACAAATCACTGGATGAGATATATTATTTCTTAAACAATACAGTTGCCAGTGTTCCTATAGTGTAAGTGTTATTGATGTGCAAACTTCATTTGCTAAATGTTTTTGATTCCAAATATAAAACAAGTATTCATATTTTATCCAAACAGGTGTACCACTTTCTGTGGATATTCAAAATGAAAGTGATAAGGAGCTGCTAAATCAAGTAAATGAGCTTGGTAAACGTGTTGTGCTTGAAATCTCTGAAGATTGTCCAGGCAACATCTCTGCAGAAATGGAGTATGACAAAGAGGAAAAGGCAGATGTTGTCCATGTTAAGAAGTTTCAAAGAACTGTGATTCCAGATATAGACTTGCCAGGTATTGAAGAAGAAGAAGAAGGAGAAATGGAAGATGATCCTTCGGAGATGGTTGAATATTTTGACTATGGCTCCTCTGTAGATGAGACATCAATGACAGAGAGCCATCCACAGAGAGCAAGACTTCATCCAAGACTGCAGAAGCAGGATGCAGTAACATCATCAACGTCTCAGTCTGAATCTGATGACAGATATGCAAGACCAAAGTCAAGGTTGAGGAGATCATATTCAGAAATAAAGACCAGGCCTAATTACAAATCAGATGGTTCTGTTTCATCCAGATCAGTTTCATCTGCAACTAGGAGTAGGGATTCAGCCTCTCATTGGGCAGGAAATACCTCAGCACCAGAATGGTTGCCTTCTTGGTCACAGAATGGAATTAGTAGTCAAAGAGAATATAGAGAATACAACCGACCTCGGACTGCTTGGAAGAGGGAGGATCGGGCTTATATGGATCATTCACAGGGCCTTAGACCATTGTCTGCAAGGCGAACCATGTCTATGAGAGAAAGAGAGGATTATGAGTACATGAGGGCAAAATTTTACCCTCCAGTTCATGACTGCCTCAGCCATAGCCATGGTCATCAAGATGACAGCCAGTTAAAGAATAAAACACCTAGAAAACCACTTGTAAGAACAAATTCTAGAAAGAGGGACATTAATATTAATATTGACTCTGGTGCTAATAGATCAAAAAATAAAGTTGATACTGAAATTCATGGTGTGACAGATGAGTCAGATGCAGGAAGGGTTACAGTAGGAAAAGGCAAACGTGGTAATATTAACATAAAAATACCAGGGTCTGAGCTGCAAGAAACAGCTGATGAGGTGTCTGATTTGGAACTAGATCATCCTCCACCAAGACCTATTAAAGTTGACATTAAATTTAATATGAGTGAGAAAACAGATAATGAGAAAGTGGTTGAGAAGAAGAAAGAAGTGGCAAAACCAGTAAAAGTAAAATCTCCTAAGAAGACTAAAGAAAAGCCAGTTGTAAAAGAAAAGCCAATACTGCAGCAAATTTTGGAGGAACCTGTGGATCCAGGTGTATCTGAAGCCTATGCCTTACATATATTGAAGGTACCTGTAAAAGTCAAGAAAAATAAGGCAAACACCAAGGCTAGAGGAAGGTCACGGTCACCAAAGAAAGGTGGGAGAGGAAGATCACCATCTCCCAAGAGAAACCCATTGAAAAATGATTTGAACAAAGCTAGAAAGGACATAGATGCTAAGGTTGAAGATGGAAAACAACAACTTGAAAAATTACTCCAGGAGTGTTTAGAGGTGTTTGGTGAAAAGCTTAAAGAGCAGCAAGAGATGTTTGCTGAACAGTTGGAGAAAGCACATGGTCAGTTTGCGGAAGATCTGAGTGAAGCACAGGGAGCTTTATCTTTGCATGGTGAAACAGTTAAAGGTGATCTATCAACCAAGTTAATTGAAGCAACAGATACAATTACAGAACAGTTAAAAGATTCCCAGACAGCTCTAAGGACTAATCTAGATATATCACAGAAAGCTTTGGCCAGCCAGTTAGAAGAATCTCAGAAAATCTTAGGAGATCAGTTACAGGAATCACAAAATAACTTTGGAGAACTTGTGAAAGATTCACAAAATGTTCTCGCAGGTCAGCTCAAAGATTCGCAACAGATTTTTAGTGATCAAGTCCAAGATTCACAAAAGCTTCTGTCAGAACAGTTGACCGAGTCACAAAACACTCTGACAACTCAAATGAAAGATACACAGATTGCATTAACAAATCAGCTAAAGGAGTCACAGACAATGATAGCAGATCAAGTTAAAGAATCACAACGGATGATTGCAGAACAGTTGAAAGATGCACAAGAAACTATAGCTGAACAGCTCAAAACAGCAAAAGCAAACTTTTCTCAACAGTTTGTTGAGTCAAAACAGACACTCACAACACAACTTCAGGAGTCACAGGACACAATGTCTAAACAGCTTGCAACATCACAACAGGTCATTTCTGATGATCTTGCAACCTCTCAAGGCATTCTTTCTAAACAGCTGGATGACAATCAAAAGATTTTATCAGACCAGCTTATGGCTTCAAAGGAAACAATTGATAAACAATTACACGAAACACAAACTAAAATCAGTGAACAACTTGAAGATAGTCAGAAACAGATTGACAATACTTTAACTGAAACTTTGGACAAAATTGATAAACAAGAGCAAGATGCCACCGAAAGATTGTTAAAAGAAAGTGAAGAATCACAGAAAAAGATACAGCAGCAGGAGGAAGATGCAAAATTGAGAATGCAAGAAGAGAGTGAGGCAAGCCAGAAGAAACTGATGGAGCAAGAAGAAGCAGCAAGGGAAAAGTTGAAGCAGGAATCTGAAGAAACTCAAAGAAGATTGGCAGAACAAGAAGCTCAAGCAAAGGAGCAGATGGAGAATGAGAGAGCTGAGACTCAAAGAAGGCTTGAAGAACAGGAAAACAAAGCACGTGAGCAAATGCAAAAGGAAAGTGAGGAAACACAAAAAAGAATTGCAGAGCAAGAAGCAGCTGCTAAGGAGAAGTTACTGAAAGAAGGTGAAGATACTCGCAGAAAATTAGCAGAACAGAGTGAGGAAAGTCAGAAAAAGTTAGCACAACAGAGTGAGGAGTCATCAAAAAAGCTGTTGGAACAAAGTGAAGAGACCTCTAAGAAACTTGCTGAGCAAGGTGAAGAAACCCAAAAGAAATTAGCAGAGCAAAGTGATGAAACACAAAAGAAATTGGCTGAGCAAGAGCAAAAAGCACGAGAAGAAATGGAGAAAGAAAGGGATGCAGCAGCTCAGCGTCTAGCTGAGCAAGAAGCAGCAGCAAGAGAGAATATGAGAAAAGAAGGTGATGAAACTGCAAGAAAATTGAAGGAGCAAGAGGAAGAAGCAAAGGAACAAATGAAAAAGGAAAGTGAGGAAACAGCAAAACGGTTAGCAGAACAGGAAGAAGAAGCAAGGCAAAAACTCCAGAAGGAAAGTGAAGAAACACAGAAGAGATTAATAGAACAAGAAGAGAAAACAAGAGAAATGATGCAAAAAGAAACTGAAGAATCTGCTAAAAGATTAGCTGAACAAGAAGCTTCAGCTAAAGAAAATTTGTTGAAAGAAGGAGAAGAATCTGCAAGACGACTTTCAGAACAAGAACAAAAAGCCAAACAGGAAATGCAAAAGGAGGCAGATGAAACAGCAAGGAAACTAGCAGAACAAGAGGCATTGGCTAAACAAAGTTTGCAAAAGGAATTGAAGCAAAAGCCAGTGACGCTAAAAAAACCTGACCGAAACCAGAACTACCTAGATCAGAGAGATGGCATGTCAAGTAAGAGCATATCTTGCAGTGGATTAACCTTTATGATGTGTTGCATTGACATTAATTATGATTCTATTTTCATGATATACTTATTTCACCAATTCATGATCAAATGGAAATATAAATACATTTTAAGGGGCACACCTAATTTATGTCAGATATTTTTCAAAATCAGAATATCTTTGTCATCAGTAAAATATTCTGTTCCCTTCAGTGACCGATACCTTCCTATTTGTGAGAACTATAATTGATTTCATTTTTAGCCGATTAACTTTTACAAAACCTTTCCAAAAATGTACAAGTTTATGCAAAAATTTAATAAAGAAAATTTCAAAATGCATTTATTCTCTGCCTTACATGTCAGAATTGTAAATTTCTTTAACATTTATTTTGTTTATTATACATGAATTATCAAGATTATGATTATTAATTTCACATCTGTTATCTGCATTTTGTTCACCTTTTAACTGGTAATCCTTAATGAAACTATGATTTGAATGGATGCTTTTTGCACATGAACATATCCATATTGCTTTATAGAATGATTGTAAAAGATCTTCTGGGCTGATTTACATTGAATTTTCTTTGGAGTTTTGTTTTCGTATTTCAAAGAATTAAATATATTTATAAATCGTGTATATTTTAGTACACAAATGTGCAAAAGCAGATATATTTGGTGATCTGCATATATTGTCTTTAAAAATATGGTACTAATACCTGTCGCACTTCATATATATGAGTGTATTCACCTAACACTTAACTGTATACAAATTATTGCACTGTTTGCAAGATAGAAAGAAGATCTTTTATGATGTTCTTTTAGGTGTCCAGCAGTCACCTAGATTTGCGAGACGTCCCCCTGTAAAGGAGTATACCTACAGAATGCCAGAAGTCGTGTACATGAAAAACGACCAGAAAATGGAATTGATAGAAAAACCAAGAAAAGTTGTTGATGACGACATGATGTATTTTTGTAACCAGGATGATGTTGATGATAATGAAAGTTATGAAAGTTTGTTTGAAGGGTTTGATGGACAGATTATTAATAATAGTAACACAATTTCCGATAGCGGTATTGAACAGTCTGAGAGTATTGTATCAGAAAGGAGTGTAAGTGAAGCTCTTAGAGATAGGGGGAGTGTGAATGAATGTAGAAAAGTTGAAGAAAGTATGGACAAGTTAAAACTGAAGCTAGAAAAAAAGATGACAGGGTTGTCCTTGCAGTTGAATGAATCTGATAGTGAGTCAGGAGTGGAAAGGAGTTTTACTGAGGTAGTAGAAGATACTTCAGTAAGGGAGAAAGAAAACGAGGTGGTGGATGTGAAGTTAGGGGATGAGATAAAGAATGGAGCTGATTTAGATGGCGGGCAGATGAAAAACGAATCATTGAAGGAGTTAGGAGACTTGAAGTTAGATCTAAGTAGTGTGAAAGATGAAAATGTTGAAGGGTATAAATTGAGTGAGGAACACAAACTGAAGAAAAGACGATCACATGAAACAATTGAACAGTTAATGGCAAGTTAGTTCACATTCTAAATAAAACAGAGAACTGAATTGCAAAATATTAAGAAGCAGTAAGACATAATGGAAATAATTAATCAAATCATTAAGGTTGAATGCCTTTAAACTGAAGCCTTTGTCTAAAAATGAACAAAACTGTAATTGTTACTCAGTCTTTCTTTTCTTGCATTTTGCCTTTACAAATCCCTTTAAGACCACATCTCAAAGCCAATATATTCCTTTGTTTCACCACTTGTTTGCTTTGTATCTTGTCATGTGTTCCTATTGTGAAATCAGTTTAAATTTACAAATATATATCAGACTTCATGCAATTTAGCTTGATAATACAAGGTGTGTGGAGAGCTTTCCTAACTTGCACTTGTGTAACTCTGACACAAGTATTTCATGAATTATGTCCCCTTTTTACATAAAGGCAATTTCACTCTATCTCTGTATTTACAAAGAGGATTTGATTCAAATGGTAATATTAAATAGCTGTTCTACATCAAAGACAGAATGTCCATAACTCTGTCACCAATATTTCATTAGTTATGTGCCCTTTTTACATAAAATTTTAGGTTGAAGTTTTGATATTATTCAAACGTAAAACAGTTTATCCACATCATCAGCTGCATTGTATGACACAGAAATTACTCAAGTGATAGCTCTAGTATTTTAGATATGACTATCCAGCGTCCAGATAGATTAGTATGTGTCTCCTTGGACAGTTCTTGTTCTTAAGGTGACTCTATTAATGGATATCATATTAGGCTCCTTGTCAGTTGAATATTTTTCTTTGAGTTTAATTTCAAATTCTGTTACCAAAAAATAAATTGTTCTTTGTAATCGTGAAATTGTGTGTTTTGAACTATATGAGAAAAGCTGAAGTGCATTTATATATTTATTTATCACATGCGAGAATTGAATATGAACCATGCTGTGTCAATTTACTAATCTCAAGTGCTAAAAGACTTTTGTGTGTACTATACCTTTGTTGTAAACAATAAAATCAATTCATATGTGCCTAAGAAAATATTGTTAACCTTTTATTGCATTTAACAATGTCATTTTATATGTACAATGATAGAATATGAAAATTTGAAGTACTAGTAATGATCTGTTATGCTGTACACCATATTTATTTTTGAGTACACTGCACTAAAGCTGTGAACATGAAAGTCATCTCATAGGAAAGTATTGTAAACCATTTCTGCTCGTATTATTTCATATGGTACTCGGTAAAAGAGCATAGCACCAGTAACCATGGTAGTTCCAGAACCTTTGATAATTTGAGCAATTGTATTAAGCACAGTAAAAATAAACATGCATTTATCTGTGTAACTTTTTGCTGGAATTACCTCCATGAATTACTTAAACTCTATTACTGTTTTAAGACATACTGTTAAATCATTTATATTCGTGGCAGACTAATTTTTGTTGATTTTGTGGTTGGAATCTACGAAATTAAATCTCAATGAACAAGTAAAATTCACATTCATTTTGTGTTCAAAGTTAAAAATAGTCAAATTTATATCTCAATGTAATAGCCATTGTGTCTAGAACTTAAATAATTTCTTGCCCATGAAATTAAATGATTAATCAGTACATGCAAAAATCCTTCGGACCTTGAAAAGTGAATTCAGTACAGGTTTTTGGAAGATTTTACTTGTCGAAGAGTTGATTTTCTTTTACTGTCCTACCATCAGTAAACTGTTTGTCAGTACTTTTTTATCTGTATGACCCTAAATGTTTAGTTTCTGTTTTTCTTAACTTGAACTATAGCCAATGTTTGTAATGTTAATACATATATTATCTTCTGGATTTAGAAATTCATTGAATAAATTGTGAAATCATTTTTGAAGTTTACATTGTTCTGAGGTTAAGTTTTTGAATTTGACATAGTACGTGTTAAAAACTCTAATTCCAGTATTGTAATAAAATCTGTGAAAAGTTCCCTAGGAAGCAAGCAAAATAAATTAAGACTTTGTTTGATTGTCTGTTCATGAGAGGTTATAGAAAGTGGCTGACACACCTCACATGCCCCCAGCACTTGTTTTAGCTGGTATATGATATATGGAATAATGTATTGATAATAATAATTATCTTCTCCATTCAACGAGACTACCCATTTGAGCAAACACACCATTCCATATAAGCCTCAGAATATTTGCATCAAACAATAAAATGGTACAAAAAAACAACTGTTTAATGTTGTGAAATATTGGTGAGAAGGTGTGTTTCAATTTTTTGTAGAAATTGTTTATCAGTTGAAACAGTGACTTGCTGCAGTTCAGAATAAGACAGTTTGACAGAATGTTTGGACTTTGACGGACTTTATTAACTGGCCCTACTATATGACTGTAATAGAAATGGATCATTTTTACCGCTAACGGAATTGAGATTTTTCTCATCACACAAGTTCTGTATGCAGTTAAATTATAATTTGAATAAAAAATGGTGTCATGCTTAAGTTTCATTAATTTAAGTAAGTTCTTGGGATTAAAAAAATGTTCATCTTAAATTGATAGAATTTTAGATTACAAGGACAAAGCAGGGTATAGGCAGGTAATTTTCTATATTACATTTCTTTTGACTTAAGGTAATGGACCTGTATAAGCGGTAATTTCCATGAGATCATATATTGTCGTTTGCTGTAGGATTCCTTTGACCATACCAGAAAATTGCTTTGTTATAACAGCCAGAGAATGCAGAAATGGAATACAGAGAAAACATAATCAAATAGAAAAAACATTAATATGGATTGCCAATATGGGTACCTTAAAAGTGAGCACAAGACTATAAATTTATAATTGGGTCCACTACCTTAAAAGTCAAGTAAACAAAATTGAACAAGCTTGTGTTTTGAGAAGGATCTCAATGTTAGATTTAAATGTAAGTCACCATTTTGAGTAAGTGACCCCTATTGAGTAAGTGTGTTAACCTCTTCATTAAGTGATCGTTTGATGCTATAAATTCTTGGCTGAAGGAACTGGTAAGTAGTAGTTTTCACAACGGTTCTGTTCTCTTACTTTGTCTCTTCTGTATGCTGAAATATGTCTTTAAATTCTGCCGATAATTTAGAAGATTGTCATGAAATAAAACTCAGTAGCTATTATACTGTTTAGTATGAATAACTAATTATTGTTTGTAATAACCATTTAATACAGTATTTTAAAGGAAGTTACAGAATAATAATGCAAAAAGCTGTTTCTAATTTCATGAACATTTGGATGAAAAGAATTAAGAATTTCATGGACTAAATCTTAAACTGCACTACTTTTAAAAATAGATATTGAAAGAAAAAAAGTTTTCCTTAATACGTTTGATTGATCTTTCGTATTGTTCAGGAACGAGTATATTTGTTTCTTCCAGAGAATAAATACGATGATGATTTCGAGGAGGAAGTTGTGGAACAAACTGAAGATGATCGCCGACACATTATTGGTCTCCGTGATGATGAGACACGCGTAAATGGGAAAACCATCTCCGTTGATGTCGCAGAGAAAGAAAAAGAACAAGAGAAGGAAGGGACACTACCAGAGCACAGACGAGTATGTAGTTTCCAGTCGAGATTCACTAAAATTTACATGAGGGTTTGATTTATCATATTAGAGCAACATGGAAATAGAAGTTTCTTTGTCAGGTCTTAAATATGGCAGAAATGCATTAAATACAGTCGTACCTGTATATAATAGTGTCTGTGCTTGAGAGTGTAAAAAAATGTCTTGGTGATTTTACAGCATCTCTTCAAACAGTTTAAAATACATGTACAGATATATCTAGGATGATTATTTTCCATTACTCAGAACAAAATATCTTATACCTTGTATATTTCGGCCGTATCACACAGCCTTCATCAGCAAAGTGCCTGGTCAGTATTGCATAGTGTTACGTGACAATTGGTGATCACATGAAGGCTGTGTGATACGGCCGAAATGTACAAGGTATAAGATGTTTTGTTCTGAGTAATGGAAAATAATCATCCTAGATGTATGATCCAGAAACAAGAAAACAACCTTCATAGTTGTATGTACAGATATAATGTTAAACGTATTTAACCCTTAGCCTGCTGCAGGTGAATTTAACAGCCTTTGCAAACAGCTTGGAACCAGATCAGACGCCGATTAAATCGGCGTCTGATCAGGTTCCAAGCTGTTTGCTACTCTGACAATATTTCTTCCAATTTTGGAGCAAATTGAATGAACTTTACAATTTAAGCAGACGACATTCCCAGCAGACGACAGTTTATCTAGCATGCTAAGGGTTAATGCCCATCTTTAACTAAAATGTTTTATCTTTAGATAATTACATAAATATAGAAAATCTTCTTCAAACACATTTAACTTTTCTAAATATATATGCATAGTAATGTTGATACACATAAACTTCTTTGTTTTATAATAATGTAAACTTTTTGGTCTAGTATATCTTTAATTGATATATAATTCATATATCGTATAATTTTAGGTGGAGGGGTATTCATCAGAAGATGAAGATGCTGAGGGTCCAAAATCGAAGTCCATTGAAGTCACTGCAGACATACATGCACAGAAGAAAGGTACTTACTCTTAAAATAGATAATTATTAAGAACAAAAGAATAAATTTTATTAAGAGTGGTCTCTGTGGCTGAGTGGTTAAGGTCACTGATGTAGAATCACTTGCCTCTCACCTGAATGTGGGTACAAAACCTCCTTTCTTGGGGTATTGAATTCTTCATGTGAGGAAGCCACCCAGTTACATCATGGAAGGTCAGTGGTTCTACCCAGGGGCCCTGCTGCAATAAAATAATGAGAAGAGAGGCATGTGGGGTCTTCCCTCACCATCAAAAGCTGGAAAATTGACCTTGTAACCTAAATTGTGTCAGTGTGACTAAACATAGTAAAAGCAACTTTTAAAAAACACTAAAGATTTTGATAAATGTTGGCAAGAACTTAAATTAGTAAAGACATGTTTGCTAGATTTTTTCAATGTACCGGGGGGTATCTGTTTCCTGTAAAATGTGGTAATTACCTAAATATAAACTGATATATTTTTTGTTATGAGAGAGAGAGATAGAGTTCTAACTTGATTGTTTCAATAGAAGGATCACCAAAGAGGCATAGAAGGTCCTCCTCTTCTTCATCATCATCATCATCTAGTTCATCAGACAGGGAAAAAACCCCAAGACCCCAAACCCCTGAGAGAAAAACGAGGTCGCCAGAACCGGAGAGAATTGTTGAAACAGCAGTTGTACAGGTATACATCATGCAGGCTCTTCTACTAAAATTAGATGTTCTGTTAAAAAAAAAAAAATAGAAACATTTTTAATCCACCGCAGATGAACAGGTGAGGTGTAGGTGAAGTGGGTATATTATATATATGACTACATGTAGTTTTTTTATCCCTTTTCATCAGAATCTCAATTCATGGCAATGCTAGTTGGGGTGTAGAATTCTCTGTGTAAGTAAGTCAACCAGTTGGCTTAAAGGAAGGCCGGTGGTTCTACCCAAGTGCCCATCTATGATGAAATGATGCAGAGACAGGCACCTGGGGTCTTTCTCCACAATGAAAAGCTGGAAAGTCACCGTGACTTATGTGTCCCACAAAAAAACAAATTGAAAAACTGAACTGTCCTTGTGTGGTTAAAGTGAGGTGAACTATTGTACAATATATGCAAGTGCTACCATTTAACGTTGAAATCACAATTATAACCTCGTATAGTGTTGACATGAATTAAAACAGAAAGTATTTTGGGATCACCTATGGCAGGTGGTGTGTGGAGTGGTGCAAGATCATCCCTGTTGCTTTGGAGGTATTGCCCTTATAATCCTAATAACAAACCATTTTTATTCTTCTAAAGGTTCATACTGCTAGAT
This sequence comes from Mercenaria mercenaria, assembly GCF_021730395.1. Lineage (NCBI taxonomy): Eukaryota > Metazoa > Mollusca > Bivalvia > Venerida > Veneridae > Mercenaria > Mercenaria mercenaria. The sequence continues at coordinate 43,426,035 of NC_069376.1, read as the reverse complement.
CAGAGGAGTCAGCACCACCAAGGTCAGACCGTTCAGACCGTAGCACAACCAGTGGCTCCCTAACCACCGAAACAGAGAGCACATTGGAATCGAATCGACAAGAGATTGTGCGCGAAACACCAAAAGTAAGAAGAAGTAGTTCCAGTTCTTCATCGAGTACTCTGTCATCGGACAGTGAGGATGAGAAGTACCAGAGAAAGAAAAGAGAAAATAGGCAAAGACTGGAGAATGAGAAAAGGAGGAAAGAAGAGGAAGAAAAGAGGAAGAAAGAAACTGAAGAGAGGGAGATAGAGAGAAAAAGGCAGTTAGAAGAGGAAGAAAGAAAGAGGCAGGAAGCAGAAGAGGAAAGGAAGAAGAGATTTGAATTACAGAGACAACAGAGTCAGGTATACATCATCAATTATATATAGAGTTTAAGATTTCATACTGGTCTGGGTATGCATAATTTTTATGTGTATGAGATTTTTATGATAATATTCTGCAAATCAGAACTACATATAATTATTTAATTCAAGGGTACCTCTTGATTAATTCATCTCTATTACTATGTAAAAGGATTTGCTACTTGTATGTGTTGAAAACAAAAAAAACTAAGGTAAACTAAGATCAATAATTATATTTTGTTAAATTCAGTACTTATATAGAACCACTTGCAGACCTCTTTGAAAATGTGCAACTTTTTGCTTGCACATTGTAACATGAAACAGTATTTTCCATTTCATTCCATTGTTAATTCAACGTCTAAACAGATAAAAACAATAACAAACTGTATATTCCCTTATGAACGCCCTTGGGGCTTTATTAAGGCCTTAAAACGGTGTTTTTTTTTTACCCTTTTCAGTAAAATTTAATGTAAACTATGAATGCAACTTATAATGAAGAAATTTTAACAATAATAGCACTGCCATACTGCTGGTATTCTTTAATGACCTAGATTACCTTAAAAAGATTTGTTTTGCTGGAAAATGGATGGGGGCAGTAATTATACAATATTCTAACACGATCCGCAGCAATTGCTATATAAACATATAGCGAAATCGCCTATACACGAATCTATGATAAAATATGGTTGGCTGTTACATTTCACCCACTAAGATTGTAACATAAGAGATTCTACTTCTTCCATTACATACGAATTATTTCAGGGCCAAACGGTTGAAAACAGCATTTCAAAAACATAAATATAATAAAAAGTCATACTGACTTATGTGTAGGTCCGTAAAACACGTTCTGATCTCTACGAGTGAATTTTGATTCAGCGGTGACGTCATAAATGTATGACATAAAGTATGACGTCATAATGATGTGACGTCATATAAAAGTTAAGCTCGTCACTCGTAACACAGGGTCAACTCGCCTAATTTGATGATTCTGTTCATGATTAGTTTGCGAGCTGTTAGATTACTAATTTATGAATACTTCTCAAAATTCTGATAAAAAAGAAACAAATATCTATACGTTCCATTGGCTGTGCAACACTTTCTAACCGTAGGGGGTAAATTGTAACAGCATATGACCCAGAATGACGTATTACGCTGAAAATGTAGTACTGTAAAATGTGAATTATTTGCGTTGCTAGAATCGAAATAATAAATATGTTCCAATAATTTTATCAATTGATAAAACATGGGCAGTCGTTTGGATGCGAATAATTAAATCACTCGTGCTACGCACTCGTGATTTAATTATTACGCATCCAAACTCCTGCCCATATTTTATTAACTGATAAAATATAGGAACAGATTTATTATTTCTTAACCATAAGACACTTTTTGAAAGTTAATCATATCATGACGAAAATGCGTTGATAATTCAGATGCAATTCAGCTTTAACCCTTATTGTGCTGGACACAATTGATTCTATCTTTGTGGCAAGTGCAGATCATGATCAATCTGCACATCCATGCAGTCTGATCATGATCTGCTTTGTTCACAATTCAGTCAGTATCTTTTTGGTAAGCATCTCTTTTAACAGTTAATGGTACTGTCCAAATTATAAGACGGACAAGTTCTTAGAAATTTAGCATGGTAAGGGTTAACATTGGAACAGGATTTTGTTTTATTAGGACAGATTGCGTCTGATGGAAGAACAGCGGAAGAAGCAGGAGTTGGAACGTCAGCAGCAGATGTCAGAGCAGATGAAAGCAAAGGAGGAGGAGAGGAAAAGACGACAAGCAGAGGAGGAGCGTATACAGAAGGACTATGAGAAGCAGTTGTCGTTCATACAGAGTCAGAGAGAGAGCGAGAGTACACTAAGTGTGTCTGAGGAGACTAAAAGTGAGGTTAAAGTTGAAGTTACACCAACAAAAGAAGAGAAAAGAAGATCTTCATCGTCAAGTTCAAGTTCCTCTGAGAGTGAGTCTGAAGTCGAAAAGAAGAAAGAAACTTCTCCATTTGCAGTGGCTATAGCCTCGTTGAAGACTGAAGAGGCTGTTCAAGACAAACCAAGGCATGAGACCTCATCTTCATCCTCCACCGAGACCAGTTCATCATCTGTAACTGAGCAAGCGAAAGAACAAACATCAGATGTTCAACCAATGCAGATCATTAAAGAAGAGGAGAAGAAAGAGTCACGTCGCTCTTCATCTTCAAGCGTATCAAGCTCATCATCAAGTAGCTCAGGCGGAGAATACACAGTTAGTAAAGAATCAAAACCAGAACAGAAAAAACTGGAAGCTGAAACTTCCATCATACAGGAAACAAATGAAGCAGTACAAAAGAAGTCAAGCTCATCCTCTTCATCTTCAGGGTCAAGTTCTGAGTCAGAATCTGATGAAGATAACAAGAAAGTCACAGAAACAAAGGAAAAGGAAGAGGTGAAGAAAGAAACAACTGAAACTACTCCAGAGGAACAGCCTAAATTTGAGAGGAAAGGATCAACATCATCAGCATCATCATCATCGTCATCCAGCTATGCACGAAGTTATTCTATATCTGATAACGAGTTTAGATCACCTAAAGATTTCAACAAGTCACTGGGAAAATTTCAACCAGAAACAAAAGAAAAGGAGGATGTAAAAATAGATACAACTGAATCTGTTTCAAAGGAACAGGCTAAATCTGAGAGAAAAGGATCAACATCATCATCATCATCGTCATCCAGATATGACCGAAGTTATTCGAGATCTGATAACGAGTTTAAATCACCTGAAGATTTCAAGAAGTCAACTGCACTGGGAGAATTTCAACCAGAAACAAAAGAAAAGGAGGATGTAAAAATAGATACAACTGAATCTGTTTCAAAGGAACAGGCTAAACCTGAGAGAAAAGGGTCAACAGCATCATTGTCATCATCCAGTTATTCAGGCAGTGAATTGGAATCTGATGCGGAGTTCAAACCAGCTGAAGCACCAAAGGAGCCAGCTCCATTTGGAGGAATTCATCATGAACCATTGCTTACAGACAAGACAGAAATGTCTAAACCAGAACCTACACCTCCAGGCTCTGCAGGTACGTTTAATGGCACTATTTTTCAATATTATTTGTTATTGCTGTATATATTATTCAGTATGATTAAAGTAGAAGATGTTTTTCTTAAATATCTTGAAATCAGGCATTACTTTTCACAAAATTGTGAAAATAAGTCACAAAATAATCTGTCATCCACTCACGAAGATCATAAATCTAAGTATAAATACATGTAAATTTCCAGAAAAATTTAAAACAGCAAAAATAACACCAGTATTCAAGAAGAATTCAAAATCAGACAAAAGTAACTACAGACCAATATCAATACTCCCAATTTTATCTAAACTTATAGAAAGACATGTATCCAATCAAATGAAAAACTTCCTAGAAATAAATAATCTCCATTCAAAACAATCAGGCTTTTGTTCAAACCATTCTTGTGAAACTGCCCTCACTAACATAATTGATGAATGGATTACTGCTATAAATAATAACTCCTATGTTGGAACTATTTTCTTAGACCTGAAGAAAGCCTTTGATCTAGTAAATCACTCTCTGTTAATAGACAAATTAAAATTGTACAACTTCAGTGAATCTTCTATAGCATGGTTATCATCATATTTAGAGAACCGTTCCCAAAAAGTTTGTGGTTGGTCAGCTATCTTCTGCCCAAGATATTTCTGCTGGTGTACCCCAGGGCTCTGTTCTGGGGCCAGTATTGTTAATACTGTATATCAATGACCTTCCACTACACACAAGTAAATCATCAATTGACATGTTTGCAGATAATGCAACATTATCTGCCTCGGGTAAATCAATAACGGAAGTACACAATACACTACAGGCTGATATAAACACTATTGAAAATTGGTGCACTGATAACTCAATACTTCCTAATACATCTAAAACAAAAGCTATGTACATCACTGCCTCATATAACAACAATAAAATAAATCACACAATCTGTAATACTATTCAAATGCAGGGTCAAGCACTTTCATACTCATCCACTGAGAAACTTTTAGGAGTGCATGTTGATAAACATCTAAACTGGAAGTATCAGGTTGAACAAACCATGAAAAAATGCAATACATATTTATATCTTCTCTTACGAATAAAATCTTTCCTAAACTTACACTCTTGAAAGCTATTTTTCAATGCCTATATTTTGCCACATCTTGATTATTGCTGCACTATATGGAGAAACTGCAGTGATGAGCTTCTAGAAACTGTTTTGAAATTCCAAAAACGTGCTGCAAGAATTATTCTTGACAAAAAATTTGATGCCCCATCTGCTGAATTATTCACAAAATTGAAATGGATGACTTTTTCTGACCGAATTAAATACAAAAAAGCAATTCTAGTATATAAATTGATTCGTGATCAATGTCTTAATTATCTTATTTCAAAATTTACTCAAAAGCAAACATCCGATGGTGAACTTAGATCTAGAGAAAATGATGAACTAGTAGTACCTATGCCAAAAAAGAAATTTTTTCGCAAATCTTTGCACTTCTCTGGAACAGTTATCTGGAATAACATACCTAAACATATACGTTCTTCAGACACCCTGGAGAAATTTAAAAGATCGTACCTTCAGTGGCAATACTTTGACAGTACAATAAGTCATAATTGCAATTAAATGTCAGGAAATACTGTCTCTACCATCTCTCTCCATTTTCATAAATAGTTACTTCAGTTATAAAATAAAGTGTCCTGTATTGTTTATAATCTTTCATTCTCATATTATTTTTCTGATAGCATATAACTTTGTGTTTTATTTTGTCATTATTTTATCCATGTTTGTATATAGCCATGTATATGTGGATCATATTGTAAATTGGCTTAGCCAAATATGTTATCCACTATAAATAAAGTCGTTATTACTTTAATGTTACCTGAATTATTTGATATTCAAAACCTTAGCTTAAGAAGTAATATTTGGCAGTAGTTGTAGATGTTTGGCATAGTAGTCTTGCATTATTGCTTGAAATTAAGTTACTATTACTGAAGAAATAGATCATAGCACATAGACAAGAGAGAAAATAAACATAATGAGTTTACATGTCCTAGGATATAGATTATAGATTGGAAGCCAGTCTCACAGTGCAGTATTACCATTGGTCAGTATTAAAGTAGCGCACAGAAACAACCAGTCAGATGCCCGACTTTTTAGACTGGTTTCCAAACTTATTGTTTAATTTGAGGACACAGTCATTGTCAATAACCAGACTAAAAGGTGTTGTTTGTTTTCGATAATTTAATGTAGTGCCTCAAAAAGACATTGAGAAGGATCTGAAAAAAGAGGAGAGTGAAGACAGCAGTTCTGTCAGCTCTAGCTCTGACTCCGATTCTGACTCTTCAGACAGTGAAGAGGAAAAAGACAAAACAAAACAGAAACAAGGTGAGAATATGTTCTTGTAAATTGGACCGGTTGATTTATTGTTGTTCTGACGTGTTCAGTGCTGTCTTCAAACCATTGCATCAACCAAGTTCATTTACCTGAAAGGTTTGTAGCAGTGAAGGACAATTTGCAGCATTTTAATGAATCAAAGTTCAAGGTTGATCCAAGGACAGTCACTTCAGTTACACTCAGCTTGGTCAGAGAGTTCCTTTCCTATATTGATGTAATCTTAAAAGTACAACTAGATCTACTTGTACATGCAGAAACATCTGTAATTTCTTTTGGGCATATGTTTGCCATTTGTATCTTGCTGTGACTATAGTAACCAAATGCTATTTAAGTGCAGTTTTAAATCCATGTGAAGTTAAATGATACCCAACTCGCATACAAATTTAAGTTTAACCATGAATTTCTGTTTATACCCGGACATAACAAAGAATGTGGGGAGTATATTCGATTCACACATGTCTGTCAGTCATGTCTGCTCCATATCTTCTTTACTGCAGGGAAGATTTTCATAAAACTAGTACCGATTGTTAACCTCATCTAGACAATATATAGAGCACTAGATCCAAGGTCAGGGTCCCACATGGAGTTCAAAGATCAAACTGCTTAACTTTATGTTCATGCCATTCTGTCTAAACCACTTGGAGGATTTTCATAAAAGTAACATCAGTTGTTTACTTCACTAAGATAATTTTTCAGAGCACACAACCCAGATCATTAGGTCCAAGGTCAAGGTCACAAGGTTAAAGGTCAAAAAGTTACCTTTATGTCTGCTCTGTATCTTCTAGAACAGTTTGAAAGATTTTCATAAAACTAGCATGAGTTTTTTTTACTACATCAAGGGGACATGCAGAGCAAGTTATATAGTCACTAAGTTCGAGGTCAAGGTCACACTTAAAGGTCAGTTAACAAAAAGCTTAAATTGATGTCTATTCCATATCTTCTGAACCACTAGAATGAATTTCATTAAATTAGCTTCAATTTATTAACCTAATTCAGATGACATGCACAGTGCCAAATTAACCAGGTCATTGGGCCTTAGGTCAGGGTCACACTTAGCAGTCGAGGATCAAATAAACTATATTTGTGTTGGTTCCATATTTTCTTCAGCAGTGGAAAGATTTTCACAAGACTAGCATCATTTGTTAACCTCACAATAACTTGGAAAACAAACAACCCAGGTCACTATGTCTAAGGTCAAGGTCACAGTTGAAGGTCACACATCGTGATCACAGCATCTTACTTACCTTGTATAGAAGTGATGGCTGGGGTGTTAATATCACCTTTAGTGATAGCTCTAGTTTATATGACAGTACTGTGAAATCTGTATGTAAAGGCCACTTCCAGCATGCTTAGGGCCCTTATTCATCAATGTTTAAAATCTTAAACTTAAAAACTTAAAAACAGAAAATATTCAGTTTGCAATTACTTTGCTTGTAGCAATATTTTTTCATTGAAAGTTAGGTGAGCTGTCTGTAGCTACCAAAAATTACTTTCATTCAAGGTTTCATTACAATCTGTAAAAATTCGACAATGAGAGGACAGAAAGATATTTTAGCACTTTAAACTCTAGGTCGAATATGGGTCAATAAGATTCAAAAAGTGGTCTTTACTTTAAAGTTTAATTCACAGTACTTAAAAGGCTGTTATTAAGATATCTTCATTAATCCCCCGCCGTGGCGGAGGGATTATAGGAATGGTCTGCTTCCGTCTTTCCGTCCGTCCTTCCGTCCGTAACAAAATCGTGTCTGGTCCATATCTCCTAAACCCCTCGAAGGATTTTAATGAAACTTGGGTCAAATGATCACCTCATCAAGACGATGTGCAGGACCCATGAGTCAGCCTTGTCGGTTCAAGGACAAGGTCACAACTCAAGGTCAAAGGTTTGAGCCTGCCATTTTGTGTCCGCTCTATATCTCATAAACCCCTTGAAGGAATTTTATAAAACTTGGGTCAAATGATCACCTCATCAAGAGGATGTGCAGAACCCATGAGTCAGCCATGCCGGCTCAAGGTCAAGGTCACAACTTAGGGTCAAAGGTTTTGAGCCTTCCATTTTGTGTCCGCTCTATATCTTCTAAACTCCTTGAAGGATTTTCATGAAACTTGTGTCAAATGATCACCTCATCAAGACGATATGCAGAACCCATGGGTCAGCCTTGTCGGCCCAAGGTCAAGGTCACAACTCAAGGTAAAAGGTTTGAGCCTTCCATTTTGTGTCCGCTCTATATCTCCTAAACCCCTTGAAGGAATTTTATCAAACTTGGGTCAAATGATCACCTCATCAAGACGATGTGCAGAACCCATGAGTCAGTCATGCCGGCTCAAGGTCAAGGTCACAACTCAAGGTCAAAGGTTTGAGCCTTCCATTTCGTGTCTGCTCTATATCTCCTAAACCCCTTGAAGGAATTTTATAAAACTTGGGTAAAATGATTACCTCATCAAAACGATGTGCAGAAATTATGAGTCAACCATGCCAGCTCAAGGTCAAGGTCACAACTAAGGGTCAAAGGTTTGAGCCTTCCATTTTGTGTCCACTCTGTATCTCCTAAACCCCTTGAAGGATTTTCATGAAACTTGGGTCAAATGATCACCTCATCAAGAACTCATAAGTCAGCCATGTCAACTCAAGGTCAAGGTCCCAACTGAAGGTCAAAGGTTTCAGCTCTGTATCTCCTAAACCCCTAGAAGGATTTTCATGAAACTTGGGTCAAATGATCACCTCATCAAGACGAGTTGCAGAACCCATGGGTCAGCCTTGTCGGCTCAAGGTCAAGGTCACAACTCAAGGTAAAAGGTTTGAGCCTTCCATTTTGTGTCCGCTCTATATCTCCTAAACCCTTTGAAGGAATTTTATCAGATCACCTCATCAAGACGATGTGCAGAACCCATGGGTCAGCCTTGTCAGCTCAAGGTCAAGGTCACAACTCAAGGTCAAAGGTTTGAGCCTTCCATTTTGTGTCCATTCTATATCTCCTAAACCCATTGAAGGAATTTTATCAAACTTGGGTCAAATGATCACCTCATCAAGACAATGTGCAGAACCCATGAGTCAGTCATGCCGGCTCAAGGTCAAGGTCACAACTCAAGGTCAAAGGTTTGAGCCTTCCATTTCGTGTCTGCTCTATATCTCCTAAACCCCTTGAAGGAATTTTATAAAACTTGGGTAAAATGATTACCTCATCAAAACAATGTGCAGAAATTATGAGTCAACCATGCCAGCTCAAGGTCAAGGTCACAACAAAGGGTCGAAGGTTTGAGCCTTCCATTTTGTGTCCACTCTGTATCTCCTAAACCCCTTGAAGGATTTTCATCAAACTTGGGTCAAATGATCACCTCATCAAGAACTCATGAGTCAGCCATGTCAACTCAAGGTCAAGGTCACAACTGAAGGTCAAAGGTTTCAGCTCTGTATCTCCTAAACCCCTTGAAGGATTTTCATGAAACTTGGGTCAAATGATCACCTCATCAAGACGTTGTGCAGAATTCATGAGTCAGCCATGTCAGTTCAAGGTCAAGGTCACAGCTAAAATCAAAGGTTTACCCTTTCACTATCCATAGCAGTGGCGGGGGATTTAGCTGTCTTTCAGACTGCCTTGTTGACTTTTGCAACTGTTTTTTTCTTCAGAACTGTTCGGAAGCCAGTATCCTGCTTCTAGATCTCAAAGTTCCAATTAGCATTTCCCATTATCCTATTTTCTTATTATTTTTCCTTATTTATTATAGTGTTAAGATTAATTGTAGCCCACAAAAGATTAAGTGTTTTCACAATTTTTTAATATTAGTTGGTTTGCTTTCATTTTTTGTGTATTTGAGCTTTTCTCAGATATGTTAATTAGTTCTACATTTAGAAATTAACCTTTACCCTGCTAAATTTCTAAAATGGACTGATCCATCGTTCAATTTGGGCAGCAACACTTACTATTCAAAGGGTTTTTCACTGAAAATTTACTGACTGAATAGCAAACAGTGCAGAAAATGATCTTGGTCTGCACTGGTCGAAAAGGCAAAATCACTCGTCGCAAGCAGGCTAAAGGTTAAAGACTGAAATTGTTAATACTACTTTAGTAGTTTTTTCTCTTACAAGTTGCTTTTCAGCCTCATTATAATAAGGAAAATGAAAAAATCTGGATAGTTTCGTATTTTTTTTTATATTATCCCTGTAGAATGCTCTGTAGAAGCAGATACATTGGTCTTAAATTAAAATTGTGAAACTAAACCAGCTTACATTACACTTCGGTGTCTTTAACATTATAGATTTGAGATTATTTTTTGTTATTCATTACCATTCAGTTATGGTGATTTGCTGTATGGCAGTACTTAGCCTGCTGGCGGCAAGTTATTTTGCCTTTGCGACCAGTGCAGACCAAGATCAGCCTGCACATCTGTGCAGTCTGATCATGGTCTGCACTCGTTCGCTATTCAGGCAGTAAATTTTAGTAAAAACCCATGCGATTAATAAATGGTATTGTCCAAATTGAATGATGGACCAGTCCATTTTAGAAATTTAGCAGGGTAAAGGTTAAAGAGAACAATTTTAGTAATGTTGCAGAATCCATGAATGCTGGATGTTGTAAAATTTAGCCAACAGAAACAGCATCAAAGATAAATCAGTTTGCTGAATTAAATGAAAAGAAAGGGTTTTCCAGTTCCTTCATTGCCTAAACTCAGACTCCTCTGCTGGTCCCTTGTTTGCCCATCATACTAGTAAACCGGTCAAAAACTACTTACTGCTTTCCTATCTGGATGATATGAATAGTTCTGTTTTTAGTCTCTTTTTCTATTCCCATCTTTTTAACCTTATATAAAACCTGTATTAAACCAGTTATTAGCAAAAATTTGTAGCGGTGGGAGAAACTAGTGGCAGGAAACAATTGGCATTCTGGGAAGTTTCAAGTAAGTCTACTTGTAGTAAAACATAGCATTCCAATAATTCCTGACAATACAGTCTTACTTTTCATTCCAGTTCACACTACTGTCAGTTTGTTAGAGCACCTAGCCATCCAAACATTTTTTGCCTCCATAAACTATAATCTTTAGATAATTTAAAGAGTTCCAATGAAACTTTACACATAATTTTTTTTATGTTAAGTATAATAAGATTTGTTGCACACACATGTCATAAGCAAGAGCTCTCACTTTGGGTTGAGGATGGGGTTGCGGAGTGTTTTTTGTCACACGTATGTGCCAAATATTGTTTATTCCTTATTTCTGTTGTAAGAGTCATTGAAATCAGCTGAATACATGGAATATGCTCAGGATAGAACTTAAATTACAGGGATATTATAGGTGTTTTTTTGTTTGTTTTTTCTAAATTTTGTAGTTTTGAACATAATAATGGCTATATTGTCAGAACAGGAATTTAAAATTAAAAATTTTATTAGAATGTTATCTTTTGATTTTATTCATATTGAAATTATGGGTTGGTGCATGTATTAAGATATACATTAATTTAAGATATACAAAATATTTATTTTATGTTTTCCAGTGAATTATAGAGTTTTCTCAGTGAAATAAAAGTGATAATCCACAGTTCTGAAACAGTAGATTATCATTTTTATTTTTCACTGTTTTTGCCAAACTAGTTCCGGTTCTCCGTCGCGATTGACGTCCAATTGTATACCGAGCGTTATGAATACCGGGGACCATAATGACGATGACGTTGTTAAAATGACATCATTTGTGTTATGCTTTCTGCTGACCTTTCCCGCGATTTTCAACATTTTATAGATTACGCACCATAAGTAGAGTTTTACACATGAAATAAAAAGAAAATTTGTTTGTTTCAGTGAAATATCAATTTTATTTCACTCGTGAGCACCAAAAAAGGCTACGCCACTCGTGAAAATATCAGTTTTTGATGCTCACTTATGAAATAAAATTGATATTTCACTGAAACAAACAAATATCCTCTATATATTGGTTTTACTGTAAAATGTTGCTTGAATTTTTGTATATCACATCATTTGACTGTTTTTCTCCTATACACTGAATCCTTTGGTGAAGTTAAGCATTTTAACCCTTACCCTGCTAAATTTCTGTAATGAACTTGTCCATCTTTCAAGTTGGACAGTACCATTAACTGTTAAAAAGGGTGCTTACCAAAAAGATACTGGCTGAATAGCGAACAGTGCAGATCATGATCAGACTGCACGGAGGTGCAGGCTGATCATGATCTACACTTGTCGCAAAAGCAGAACCAATCATGTCCAGCATGGTAAGGGTTAAGACAAGATAAAAATAACTGCAGTTTGAAATGAAATTCTATGGTCTACTTCATTGTGCTACTTTGCAGGTTCCAAGCCGGTAACCAGTGAAAGTGAGCCAGAAACAATGCATGGAGGTAAGATGGACTGTCAGATTTTAATTAGTTATGACATGATATTTCATTTCTTTGTTTGCTGTTTAATATGGGTTAACGGCCATTATTATTTAGCAATGTTTAAGTTTAATTGTAATACTGTAAAATCATTGGGCAGGAAATTTCGTGGGCATGGAATTTTGTGGTTTTGGTCAAAACCACAATTTTGTGGGGATATGAATTCGTGGATTTCAACTTTTGAACATAAAATGATGGGAATTTTACTTGTTCGTTGGGATTGACTCAGACACGAAATCCACGAAAATTAGTCCCCCACGAATATTATTGATTTCACAGTTTATGTAACCAGTGTATAGGATTCTATGATGGTGCATCTTGATCTTGATCTTTGCAAGTATCTGTCAACTTCCCCACATTTGTCAGATCTGGAGGAACAATTACTGAAGATAATATGAGCCACGCCATGAGAAAACCAACATAGTGGCTTTGCGAACAGCATGGATTCAGACCAGCCTGTGCATGTGCGCAGTCTGGTCAGGATCCATGCTATTCGCTAATGGTTTCTCTAATTGCAATAGGCTTTGAAAGCAAACAGCATGGATCCTGACCAGACTGTGAGGTTGTGCAGGCTGGTCTGGATCCATGCTGGTCCCAAAGCCACTATGTTGGTTTTCTCATGGCGTGGCTCAATTATATTGTTTTATGTCACAAAATATTCACCATGCCATCGGATCAAACTCATGACCTATTGACCGATAGTCTTTAGTAGGCTAACTAGGTGAGCTATAAGTATCTTGACTATCTGAAAAACAAATTACTTCCAGATTAATGCTGTGTTAGCAAAGCGCAAATTTCATATGGTGAACCATTTAGGTTGACAAGTTATTTTGAGTGTAAGCTTATGTCAAAATGCAATGTTTGTATGTATGAGTAATGTGAAAGCTTTCTTACTTAATGTGGATAGCTGATGAAAGTCCCATCTGGAATGGATGGGACAACTTATTTCCAGCCAAATCCACAGCAGGTGTCCCCTAGCATGCAAAATATGCACCTTCTGAAAATAGTACAAATTGAAGTAATCACTCAGTACCGAACACTTGTCGGGATATCAGTAGCAGCTGGGAATGGAATCTGGATGGTCCATTACCTGGTAACCTCCATGTGCAGACTTATAAAATTATGTATACATGTATATAGATATATATTACTAAACTTTTGTTCAAGAACGAAAACAAACTAACATCTAAAATTTATTTTTGAATAGACTATTCAACAATGTCAACATTGTATTTCGTCACTTAGGTCATGACCCTGAAAATGTTGCCAAGTCTGGTACGTCAGTGGAATCTCACCTGGTGAAGACTAAAGTTCGGGCACCTATGGCCCATTATGGAAGTATACTACCAATGGTGAAGGATTCAAATGCTGTAGATCTGAATGGTGTCAAACTGGATGATAGCCAGGTAAATAAATTTACAAGCAGGTGGTGATGCTTTCAGTTATCTCACTAAGTTAACATAAGCTGTTATGTTTTTTCAAAAAACATGGCCATTAGTTGCTAGAGCTCTTTTTCTGAATGTGTGTTGACGAATACTTTTCTTGTCAGAACATTTTGACCAATAGAATTCATTTATCTATTGTTTATAAAATTAATGCATTATTCTTGCATGGTTTGATTAGGCAGAGTTTAGCAAAAGGAGGTCAGGCATCGCGTATTCTGCAATAACATTGATATTGATGCCTCGGCTGACGAGTGAACATTATAATGTCAAATTGCCTCCTGTTGTCCCAGTTTATTACAATTCTTGTGAATGAATTTCATCATGAACTTTCATTAAGATAATTTAGTGAACATATTAGAATGAAAATAACTTGTACCTTCATATGTTCTAATTTATCAATAGACATGGTGTTTTGTTCAAATGCTTTGTTATTCAACTACTTTGGTTAACACCTATGTGGTTCATTTCCTAAACATGAACTCTTACCATGATAAATCTGACAATACACCATGCTGTGGTTATTTTAACTTATAGCCTGCTGGTGGCAAATGGTCTTGCCTTTGTAACCAGAGCAGACCAAGATCAGCCTGCACGTCCATGCAGGCTGATTATGTTCTGCACTGTTTGCTATTCAGTCAGTTAATTTTCAGTAAACACCCCTTCAAATAATAAATGGTACTGCCCAAATTGAAAGATGGACCAGTCCATTTTTAGCTCACCAGAGCCAAAGGCTCAGGGTGAGCTATTAGGATGGGTCACCGTCCGGTGTCCGGCGTCCGTCGTCCGTTGTCCGTAAACTTTTACTTCAAACGACATCTCCTCATAAACCGCTAGGCAAATTTCATCCAAACTTCACAGGAATGTTCCTTGGGTGAAGCTCTACAAAAATTGTTCAAAGAATTGAATTCCATGCAGAACTCTGGTTGCCATGGCAACAGAAAGGAAAAACTTTAAAAATCTTCTTTTCAAAAACCAGAAGCCCTAGAGCTTAGATATTTGGTGTGAAGCATTGCCTGGTGGACCTCTACCAATTTTGTTCAAATCATGACCCCGCCCCAGGGGTCACTTGATTTTACATAGAAAAATCTTAAAAAATCTTCTTCTCAAAAACCAGAAGCCCTAGAGCTTAGATATTTGACATGTAGCATTGCATAGTGGACCTTTACTAAAGTTGTTCAAATCATGACCCCGGGGTCAAAATTGACCCCGCCCCTGGGGTCACTTGATTTTACATAAGAAAATCTTCAAAAAATTTCTAAAAATAAACCAGAAGGCCTAGAGCTTAGATATTTTACGTGTAGCATTGCCTAGTGGACCTCTACAAAATTTGTTCAAACATGACCCCCGGGGTCAAAATTGACCCCGCCCCAGGGGTCACTTGATTTTACATAGGAAAATCTTCAAAAAAATTCTAAAAATAAACCAAAAGGCCTAGATCTTAGATATTTGACGTGTAGTATTGCCTAGTAGATTTCTACAAAATTTGTTCAAATCATGACCCCCCGGGTCAAATTGACCCCGCTTCATGGGGTTACTTGATTGTACATAGAAAAATCTTCAAAATTTTCTAAAAATAAACCAGAAGGCCTAGAGCTTAGATATTTGACATGTAGCATTGCCTAGTGGACCTCTACAAAAGTTGTTCAAATCTTGACCCCCCAGGGTCAAATTGACCTAGCCCCAGAGGTTACTTGATTGTACATAGGGAAATCTTCATAAATTTTCTAAAAATAAACCAGAAGGTCTAGATCTTAGATATTTGATATGTAACATTTCCTAGTAGACTTCTGCAAACTTTGTTCAAATCATGACCCCCAGGGTAAAATTGGCCCCGCCCCAGGGGTTACTTGATTGTACATCGGAAAATCTTCCAAAAAATTTCTAAAAATCATCAGTTTGACACTTGAAACATGTAGCTCATATTATTCTGGTGAGCGATCCAGGGTCATCATGACCCTCTTATAGAAATTTAGCAGGGTTAAGGTAACTTGTCGATTGTCATTGCTGGTCCACTGCCTTTGTTAACAAAATTTGCTCCTTGATGACTATAAGGCAAGGCATTACTTGCATCTTAAACTACAATTAGACCACCTGTTAATATGTTCTGATCTTTCTATATTTCAGTTGACGGAAATAAACAACTACATAGCTGAAGTGGAAAATATTAAGTCTGTGACGTTACGTAACTGTGGTCTCGATGATTCTTCGTTCCCGAATGTAGCCTTGTCTCTTCAAGTTACTCAGTCAAGTCCAAACATTCTGAACTTCAGCTTGAACCAGCTGGGAGCAAAATCATTGCAACCACTTTCAGTAGCGATTAAACAGAAGCCGTCTATTGAAATTGTAATGTAAGTAGTTTCGAATATTATTTCTAGGCAGTGTATGTGGGTTATCTCAGTCGTAGACATTACTGAAGTATAAAGGTCTACTGCAATGAAGAAAAATTGCAGGCGCCTGCATGAATATTATTCCGGGCTTGAACACTATTACAGGGGCACCTGAGTAAAATTACAGATGTTACCCCAAGATAGTTGGACATCTTCCACATATGAAAAAATTCTAGGTCCCCAAGTGAAGTTTAAATTCAGTATTGTGCAGGCAAGTACATGTAGTTCAGAGTCAGAGACCTTTACTACACAGCCATTTAAACCGGTCATTAAAAATCAGATCATGCGTATACAACTGTAGTTAGGTTGGCGAAGAATGCTTGAATAATAGTGAGAATGGTTTAATTGGCTGTAATGCTAGAAGCACTTTTGTAGTCTCGACTTTAAAATTATTTTCCTTAGTTATTAATTTATCTAATTTCATGTTTCAGCCTAAATGGAAACCCAGTTGGAAATGTTGGTTGTAAAGTGCTTATAGATGCCCTTGTGAAAACAAAAGATCCGTTCCCATTTTTACGCCGAAGCTCTGGCTACTTGACCCCGTCCGAAGCTAGGCAACAGAAAGAAGAAGGTAAGGATGTCGACTTGGAGGTTGACACCAGTGATGCCGGTTGTAATGTCAAGGAATTGGATCTGGGCGACTGCAAAATTGCCGATGCTGGAATTGCTGAAATTTCACGATTTTTAGAATCCAATAAGACTCTTACCTCCCTCAATTTGAACGGAAATCGTGAAATTTCCCCATCAGGCTGGGAGAGACTTGGACAAGCTTTGAAGAAGAACAAAACTTTAAAAACACTATCTCTAGATTTCACAAATATTGGAGATTCTGGATTAGAAAACTTAGGGAAAGGGCTACGAGTCAACACAGGGTTACGTTCTCTCGAGCTAGAGAGCTCAGGTCTGACAGAAAGGGGCGGACAAATCTTGAGAGATCTGTTAAAATCGAACACGAGTATACTCGAAGTGACTGTAACACCTGGTAACGACATCTCCGATGGTACACTGGAAGAAATAAGAAAATATTTGGCTCTTAACAATGCAGGTTCAGCTTAGGTTATAATGGACTCCCATTTGTTTTTGATAGTAATCTATAGTGATAAGTATCTTAAGATAAGGTGTTTATACGTTTTATTTAAATGTTGACAGAAGTTAATGCAGATCTGAGATCTCATGAAGTTTCAGGTTAATGCTGTAACCTGCCTTTTATATTTAAGGTAAACAAATTTTATGAAGCAGTTTTATATGCTTTTATACAGTGAGAACGAAAATTTACCAGACTGATAACAGTTAGTTTGTGATATAATTTGGTTATCTGATGATTTAGATGGTTAGCTACATGTAGCTTTTACTTTTCATATTGTAGTAGTGCTGAGGAAGCCAATTTTATAATTATTTAATTTGTTGCTATAGAAACAGAATTATTTATTTCTTTGTGATTTCAAAGGGATTGTTTTAGCATTTAGGTCTAGTTGTTTTAGTTATAGGGAAAAATAACTCTATATATTTTAAAGAAAACCAAAAACATCAATTAGATTGCAAGTATTACATCATGCTATAATATTTTTTTTTATATTTAGAATATTTATTTGAAATCATTATGTTTATTGCTAGGAATTTTCTGTCTGCTGCAGTTTTTGTCTTCTGCTTCTCTGCACCTTATTATCAGTATGCATCAGTCGCTGCAGATAAGATATTTGTCAGCCTTATTTGCACAACCTTTTTATTTTAGGACTGACTCAGGCAAAAGGAATTCAACTTTGAAATCTGTAAAGTTCAATTTCCGTTTTATCTGATTATTAGAAGAAGAATTTGGTTTTCCGTCCAAGAAAAGATGATATTCATTTGTTTACTCAAGTACTTCTTGGATCTGAGTTTTAGATATTAGTGATTTTTACTTGTTTTGAGATAATTGAGAAGAAGTATTTTAAAAGTTCTTTTGTCCTTTCGTTGTAATGGACAATGACAAAGAAACATAACATTATTTGCCAAAACAGATATTGCCACATTTTATTTTTTTTTCCTTTTGGTTGTTTTACTTATATTAAGACAGAACTCAAAAGACCATTTGCTCAAATTTGTTACACAGAGATGTACATTATATATTTCAATAATAGCTGAGAACAAATATATTATTTAATACATAAAAATAAATATTTTTCAATTTTTAAACTTTAAATACTTCTACAGTTCATTATATTAAAGCGTATTTTTTAACTAATAAAAGTACTTACTCAATGGCTGATAGAGAAGATTTTATGTACTATTCATGTGATGATTTTTTATATTTTTAGATTACACACCTAGTCTCCATTATGTAAATTATATCATGCTATTTTATTTAGTAAACTGTTAACGATGTAATAATTGTTTCATGACTATTGTAAGCTTGTGTCTTAACCTTTACACACTTACAAAACACTTTTTTTTGCGTGAACTAATTTTCAAGCTATAATGCTTTCGCTATTATTTTTGGCATAATTTCTAAGCATTTTTCATTTTCTATTTATTGTGTAACTTAGAATGAATGTGTCGACACCAGATGAATGAATATTATTATTTTTATCATATTTGTACCCCCCGACAACAAAGTTGTAAGGGGGGGTATACTGGTTTCAGGTTGTCTGTCTGTCTGTCTGTCCGTCTGTCTGTCTGTCCGTCCGTCTGGTCGTCTGTCCGTAGATGCAATCTTGTGCGCACCATCTCTCCTTATCCCCTTGACAGAATTTAATGAAACTTCACACAAGTGATCAGTACCAACAGTAGTTGTGCATGGGGCATGTTAGGTTCTTTTAGAAAAAAAATTGGCAGAGTTATGGGACTTTGTTTTTTTGTTACTATACTATATACATAGACACAATCTTGTGCGCACCATCTCTCCTCATCCCCTTGACACAATTTAATGAAACTTCACACAAGTGATCAGTACCAACAGTAGTTGTGCATGGGGCATGTTAGGTTCTTTTAGAAAAAAAATTGGCAGAGTTATGGGACTTTGTTTATTTGTTACTATACTATATACATAGACACAATCTTGTACGCACCATCTCTCCTCATCCACTTGACACAATTTAATGAAACTTCACACAAGTGATCAGTAACAACAGTAGTTGTGCATGGGGCATGTTAGGTTCTTTTAGAAAAAAAATTGGCAGAGTTATGGGACTTTGTTTTTTTGTTACTATACTGTATACATAGACACAATCTTGTACGCACCATCTCTCCTCATCCACTTGACACAATTTAATAAAACTTCACACAAGTGATCAGTAACAACAGTATTTGTGCATGGGGCATATTAGGTTCTTTCAGCGACAAAAATTGCAGAGTTATGGGACTTTGTTTCTTGTTAACATACTATGTACATACAGTCTGCATATGCAATCTTGTGCGTGCCTGATCTACCAAACCCTTACACACAATTTAATGAAACTTCACACAAGTGATCAGTACCAACCCTAGTTGTGCATGGTGCATGCTATAGCCTGCTGGCAGCAAGCAAATCTGACTTTGCCACCAGTGCAGACCATGATCAGCCTGCACGGATGGTCTGCACTGTTCGCTATTCAGTCAGTAAATTTTCAGTAAACACCCCTTTGAATAATATGTGGTGCTGCCAAAATTATATGATGGACCAGTCCATTTTAGAAATTTAGCAGGGTAAAGGTTAATGTGCTCAGTTCAAACTCAGATCATACTTCTTAAGTCTATATTTATTAAGTGGATTTTTAATTAACAAATATTCATTAATGTAAATCTTTACCATAGTCTGAGTGAAAAAAGGTTTATTCTGTATACACAAGCAACATATATTTCTCACTTGTCATATTTTCATCAGGAAAGCCAAATGTTCAGGTTGAGTTAGGAGACAGAATATTAAAGCAAAGCGGTGAAAGCAAAGCAAAATTATAACGGTTTCATTCGTCTCTCACAAAAACAAACTCCCATGATCTAACTACTTATGTATGATTAGTAAAAAATTACATATTTGTAAACTACTGCTAACTAATATTCATTTCATTAAAAAAAAAAAAACATCTACAAAGTACCCATTTTTTCTCTCTTGTTTTAACGAGTTATTAGAATCAAGACTCTTTAATCCGATTGGTTCTTCTGACCATTAACACAATCACAATGTTGCTTTTTGATACTAAGTCTTGTCTAGAAGATGCCAGTTACAGAAACTTAAAGACGTATCTGTACCTGTACATGTAACTTCATACTGTATCTTTACAATGATCAATGACAGTAAACAAGCAAAAACCTATGTCTATGCCACAAAAATACTTTATAAAAAGACTTGAAAACATTCATGTCAAGTTTCATTTGAAATCCCCTGTTTATTGTTTGAAGCAGAGACTAGGATGTATCTTGGATGAACAAACTAACAGTGTATATACCTCAGTTTACTGGCATAATATATGCCAAAACATTATTTGTGTAGCAGATATCTATTAATTCTGGTGTTGGGAAAGAACTACCTGATCGGGAAACTGCAACAGACCCCACTACAACCATATCAACAGACACTTTGTCATCTAAACCAATCGGCTTGCCATATTCACCAACGCCCTGTTAATACACGCACACAAAATGTTCCCAGTTGGTTTAGCAATTATTACACAATATCTTGAGCTGGAAGGAGTAATCCCTGCATTTCAAACCATTTCTGTCATTTTTAACCAACGTCTAGGTATTTTACATATGTGTAATAAATCAATGCACAGGAATCTGAAAACTGCATTAAGCAGTATTCAATCTTGCACATTTGAAAATATAAAAATTAGCCAAGCACAAACAATTAAAAGCTTTATATGACAAAAATATTTTTCGCAAGCTCAAGATAGCTTTAATGATTTTTAAAATACACAAACTACTTAAGGATAGAGATTTCATCATGCCAAAACTTTCTGTTAAAGGCTAGTATACCTACCATATTTAAGCTAAATTTGGTTTAAAAACAGAAATTTTTTTATTCCCCATGTTTAAATGTTGAATTCTAGTATTTTCAACTGAAATGGACTGCAATGCAAGGACACTTCCCTAACCAAAGCACCACCCAGAGAAGCTTGAAAACTCCCTTCCTGTCCAGTTAAAAAAACATTAATATTAATTAAATCATATTCCAGACAATAAAAGACAATTCAAGGGAAATTTCAAGCCCTGGGTATGAAGAGTAAAGCAGTGAGTAAGACTATAGGTTATACATGTTTAGGTCACCGCAGTGTGTCGACATATACCTGTCTTGGAGACAGCAACGGATCCGATGATGACCAGGTCCACATTCATTTTATCATCGAGACTCAGAGTAGAGCTGTACTCACGTACACCCTGTCAATACAGTCAATAGTATGATAATTGATTGCAATGGATGCCGAGAGATTATTTGTCTTGTATGAAAATTCGACATAGTTTTTGTCTAAAATAGCTATACAGGTTTATTGAATGGCCACTTTTTTCAAGACCAAGGCACACGAGGGGTGATTTTACGATGACAATACAAAATTCATAGTATTTCATTCAAATATGTTAATTATGTATATATGTATTTTTTTAGAAATAATACATGTTTTTTCTAGTTAAATGTTTTAAAAATGCTGAAATTCTAGCCTCATTTTAAAAGTGTATAAACTAAACATTTAAAGAGAACTCCTTCATTAACATCTAAAATTCAAAGTTGATACACATGAATATAGGCTGCATTGACTTACACTCTTTGCAAGGTATCAAAAATTACAACAAATGGAATTGGGAAAATGTTCTCTGAAATTGTCTTATTAACTGGGAAAATTTGCAAATTACCAAAATCTATGTACAGATATTCTTTGTGTAAAATATTATTATATGATTGCATTTCAGTAATTGTTCAACAGTACAACTGTTGTTTTAATAACCAAAATATACATACAAATTAGCAAAACTATCTTAGAACAGCAAAATCAAAAATGTAACACTCATTTGGGAATTTTAAAATCAGAATTGGAAAAAAATTTTTTTTTGCTTTGGGATTACCTTCTTTTACCATTGGTAGATTTATAGTGGGAAAAAAGCCGTGTTTTGCCAAAGGTGTCTCCTAACAAATACACACAATGTGATTATAATGTTTCTTTTCAAAGAAATTTCAAGCAAGAAGCACAACTTTCAGTGTTATGTTCTTGCACAAATCTAATTAAAATCTACATTTCAAGCTGCAGTCATTTAGCGTCAAGTTTTGTGTCCTGAAAGCATTTCAGTGTACTGTGAAATCCTTTAACGTCATTGGCATGAAACTTAAGTCTTGACAAAAGACATTATTCAACAGGGTTATGAATTGTTGAGTTTGATTTTTTAAGACAAAAATGAACTGGAATTTTAGTTCTTTTGGACTTTAATTTTGTGGTTTAACAACCAGCCTTTATTGGTGGAAGAAGACCTCTAAATCCTCCTCCGGCATTATTTTATGCATGGACGGGCACCTAGGTAGTTCCGCCAACTTTCAATAAGCCAGATGAATGTCTTCCGCAAGCCACCTGAAGGACTTACAAATGCAAAAAATTCTACACCTCCAGTGAGGTTCTGAACCACTACCGGTGAGGGGCAACCGGTATGACCTAAACCACTTGGCCAGTAGAGAATGAGATACACTGTATCAATATTACCTGAGATGTCGAGCAGATTCTCAGGATGTCCTTTGTAGCCCCAGTGGGTGGGGTAATCTTGTTAAATAGCCCAGATCTCAGACGTGGTGTTGGAACCAACAAGGTCTTACCAGCCTAAAACACAACACAAAATTCCATATTTACAAATACATGAATAAACTATATTTTCAATGTTATTTTCAATGTTTCTATATGCCCCAAATCCTCAATTCACAAGCTTATCACCTAACATCACTATATGAAGAAACAAGAGCTGTTGGAGGACAGCAACGCTCGACTATTCAACAGCCTTGTCAATTGAATTAATACAAATGTCGAAAAAGGGGCATAATTTTGTAAAAATGGGAAAAAAGGTTATGGAACCTTCAGAGTGCTTATCAGCTCATGAAGTGAACAAGTGCGTGAAGTTTCAATCCTTTCCCATAGGTGGATACTGAAATACTAGCTTACATACAAAAACTTAACCAAAAACTGCTAAGTCGAAAAAGGGGCATAATTTTGAAAAAAATGCAAAGTAGAGTTATGGGACCTATACAGTGCATGTCAGATCATGACAGTGAACAGGTGTGTGAAGTTTCAATCCATTCCCATTAGTGGGTACTGAGATACCAGCTTACATACAAAACCTTAACCAAGTATTTCTAAGTCGAAAAAGGGGCATAATTTTGTAAAAAAGCAAAATAGAGTTATGGAACCTGTGCAATGTAGGTCAGTTTATCACAGTGAATAAGGTGTGTAGTTTCAATCCTTTCCCCACAAGGGCTACTGAGATACCAGCTTACTACAAAACCTAACCAAAGGGGGAAACCCCGACGTAGCCCCGGGGACGAAAGGGTGATCCAATAGCTCTACTTTTCCCTTTTGAAAAAAAACATTTTGTTTTGCCAACCTTTAAAATACCATTAAAAATTAAATGCTTGCCCTTTTTCCCATAACTTTTTAAAAAAGGCTGCCCCCCTAATTTCTGGACAAACAAAAAACCAACTTACATATTTAAAAAAAACCATGTAATTGTTCAAAACATAAAAAAAACCTCAAAAATTTCTGTGAAAGATGGCCCGGGGAAACTAAAGGGGAAACCCCCCCAAATGGAAACCACACTGGGATTTTTAAGCCCTAAAACCAGAAAAAAAGGGGGCTAAAGAAAACAAATTTCATAAAGGGCCCAAGAATCGGGCTGTTCCTGGGGCTTATCGGGTTTTTAAACTTGATCACCTGGGCTTTTTTTTAAATTTCCTGAATTGTGGGGTAAAATTTCCCCGCATGGCGCCCCTTGTAAGAAAAGTTTTTAGCATTTAAAATTTAAAATTCTCCCTTAAACAAACAATTTTTTCCCCAAAAGACTGGCGAGTCAAAGATTTGAAAAATTTTCTAAGTCGAAAAAGGCTGTAAAAAACTTGCTTTCATTTGGGAAAAACCCAAAATTTTTTTTAAGTCCTTTAAAAGGACCTTAATTTGATTTAAATTTTCACCCAAAAGGATTTTTTCTTTTTTAAAATTTTTTACAGATTTTCCAAAATTTAGGAAACCCCAAAAACCATTTTTTTCAGCTTTAAAAAGGGGGGAAAAAATTCAAAGCCCAAAAAAGTCCAATATAGGAATGCTTTCGGGGCCACTGTTTGAAAAGGGTTTGCATCGGGGGTAGAATCCCCTGAATTTAATAGCCGAGGGGAACAGCTTAGAAACATGTTTTAAAAACCTAAAAAAAATGATGTTCAAACCCCCAAAGGGGTCATACAAGTGATACCATATCAATCAAATTATCTACTGTGTTAGGCTGCCCCCTTTCTTTAAGAAACAAAAATAGCTTTTAAAATGTATTTTTAATCAGAGATGTAATTCATTTCTTAGAAAGGGCCTTTAAGTGAAGACTCAAAAGGTTTTAACGAAAAGGGAAAACCCTTTTTCCCCCTTCACTTTGGGGTTTATCCTCCTATTCCCCGGGCCGAGGAAAGCCCGGCAAGGTCTTTTTTTTTTCCGATGTATTTTCCAAACCACATTGGGGTTTGGGCTGGTTTGGTAAACACCATCTATATTTTTTAAAATACGGGTTTAATACACAGGTATTTAAATTAACAGCAAGTGTTTTCTGTTTTAAAATAGGGGGCCAAAATGATTCTTTCCCAGAAAAGGGAACCCTTTCAGTACAAAGAAATAAAAAAAAACATGCAAAAGTTTTCACACACCATGACAGGAAAAATTTTAAAGACTAAAAATTTCCCAATTTTATTTTTTTTCCCTTCCCCAACCTTATTTTCCGGATTAAAAAAGAAAAAGTTTTTTTTAAAACATTGTTTCTGTTTAAAACCTCCCTTTATGAAAAAACTTTAAAAGATCAAGGGGGCAATAAGAAATTTAGTTTCCCCTTTGGAAAGGAATGTTTTTTGACGAAGTTAAATTTTTGGGTTTTTTTTTAAAGCAAAAACCTTTAAACCTGTTAAATTTGGAATTTTTTGAATTTTTCCGGGTTTCAAATTGGGGGAAATTAAAAATTTAAAAAAAATGTTATATTTCCCGGGTCCCATTTCTTTCACAGAACGCGGGAAACTTCTGGGAACATGGGGGATTGCTGCCCCTGAAAAAAAAATCCAAAAGGTCATTTCTTGAGGGACAGTACAGTTTCTAAAAAAAATTCTCCAATAAGGGAGAAACTTGGGGTCAAAAAGGGGCCCACCCCAATGAGAAAACCCACATAGTCCCATTTGGACCAGCATGGCCCAACCCCTGGCTTTTCCGCGCATTTGGGTTTCAGGACCCCATGCTTTTTTCCTTTTCAAAGCCATTGCAATTAGAGAAACTGTTAGCGAAAGGCTGGATCCTTTGCGGTGAAAATGCACTATGTTTTTTTTTCTCATGGGGCGGCTCATATTAAAAATTTCATTTCACTCCCCTGATCCCTATATGAGATGCCCAAAAAGGGCAGCTAAAGCCCTTGTGTAGGATATGATTTAGTCTTTTAAATTTGAGTGCCCCTTCACCCCAGAGTTGAACTTGTGATGAAAGGTATGGTGTGTGTTCGGGTTTAATGTCTTTTCAAAAAAATTTTTAGCCCAATTAAACGAGGGTGTCCAACTTGAAAGCATGAGAAACAATGCCCAATTTTATATTTGCTTGCCTTCACGGGAAATATCACGCCGAAAGAACAGGGCCTTGATACCCCCCCCATTACATTAAAACTGAAAAACCGGGTGACCAGCCCAAAGCACTACCTTTTAATGCTGAGCCCCAAACGGGGAAGATACTATCCCAAAATTTTTTAATTTTGGTAGGGAGGGCTGGGCCGGGTTAACCCAACGATTTCCCGGGAAACCCCGAACCGGGTTAAAAAAACAAAAAGGGCAATTCCCGGGGAGGGGTATTAGGATTTTTTTTTTTTTCCCCTTTAAATAAATTAATGGGGGTTTAATTTTTGGTTATTTTTAAATAACTAATTTATTTTTTGTAATTTTTTAAACCAATTTAAATTAAAAAATTTATTTTAAAATTTACAGAAAAATTTTTAATAAAGGTTTTCTTAAATTAAATCAAAGGAAAACCCCGGGGCTTGGGCCCTTTTTAAACCCCTGGGTTTTTTTATAAAAAAAACAAAAAAAAAGTTGAAATTATATTCAATGTTTCCATTTTTTTTTTCAAATATTTTTTAGAGAAAGGGCCCCCCTTTTTTATTTTTAGGGGGGGGGAAATTTGGGAATTTTTTGGGAAAAAGAACCCCCGGCCGGTTTTAATTT
This sequence comes from Mercenaria mercenaria, assembly GCF_021730395.1. Taxonomy (NCBI): domain Eukaryota; kingdom Metazoa; phylum Mollusca; class Bivalvia; order Venerida; family Veneridae; genus Mercenaria; species Mercenaria mercenaria. The sequence continues at coordinate 43,399,640 of NC_069376.1, read as the reverse complement.
TGAAAACCCCAGGGGGTCAAGTTTGAAAAATTTTGAGAGGTCCCAGGAAGTTACCTGGAAAAAATTAAGTTTTTAAAACCCCTGGTTATTTTTTGAAAAATTTTTTTTAAGATTTTTTCCTTTTTAAAACAAAAAACCCCTGGGGCGGGCCAAATTTTACCCCGGGGTCATGAATTTTAAAAAGGAAATTTAAAAGAAACTCTAAAAAGGCCCCTTCCCGGGTTTTTTTTTTAAAAATTTTGAAGTTTTTCCTAAAGTACAAACAAAAACCCCTGGGGCGGGGGCAATTTGACCCTTTGGGGGGCAAGGTTTGAACAAATTTTGGGAGAGGTCCCTAGGGAAGGGTACTGTAAATATCTAAGCTCTAGGGCCTTTTTGGGTTTTTTTTTAGAATTTTTTTTTAAAAATTTTCCAAGTAAAATCAAGTACCCCTGGGGCGGGGGCCCAATTTTTTTCCCGGGGGGCATGATTTTTAAAAAAAAAATTTGTAGAAATCTAAATAGGCAATGTTAAAATTGTACATATTTTAAAAAAACTAAGACCAAAGGGCCCCTTTTGGGTTTTTTTTTTGCAAAATTTTTGAAGATTTCACTATGTACAATTTAAGTAACCCCCGGGGCGGGTCATTTGGGCCCTGGGGGGGGGGGTTTTAAGAAATTGGGCCCAAAATTTTTAGAGGTCCCACTAGGCAATGTTTCATGTCAAATATTAACCCCTAGGCCCCTTTTGGGTTTTTTTTTAGAAATTTTTGAAGAATTTTTCTATGACAATCAAGTAACCCCATGGGGCGGGGGGCAATTTTACCCCGGAGATAGATTTGAACAAATTTTTGTAGAGGCCCTAGGGAATGCACATGTTTAAATTTTTCAAAACTCTAGGGCCCTTTGGTTTATTTTTTGAAAATTTTTGAAGATTTTTCCCCATGTAAAAAAAAAGTGACCCCTGGGGGGGGGTCAATTTTTTACCCCGGGGTCCCTGATTTTTAACAAAATTTTTTTAGAGGCCATAGGGGCAATGCTTTCAGTCAAATTTTCTAACTCTAGGCCTTCTGGTTTATTTTTTTTTTTTTTTTTGGGGGATTTTCCCAAGAAAAACTATGTAAATCAAGTGCCCCTGGGGCGGGGTCAATTTTTACCCCGGGGGCATGAATTTTAACAAATTTTTTAAAGGGGCCCCTAGGGAATGCTTTCAAGGTTTAAAAAAATTTAAACTCTAGGGCTTCTGGTTTTTGAAAGAAATTTTTTAAGATTTTCCATGTAAAATCAAATGAAACCCCGGGGGGGGGCCCAATTTTTATTCCCGGGGGGCATTTTTGAAAAAAAGTTTTAGAAGGTTTAAAAGGCCCAAAGTTTCATTGTTTCATAAATTTAAAAATTTTTAAGGGCCAAAGGGCCCTTTTGATTTTTTTGCAAATTTTTTGAAGATTTCACTATGTACAATCAAGAAAACCCCCCGGGGTGGGGCAATTTGGGCCCGGGGGGGGGGGGGGGGGGGGGGGCAAGTTTTTAACCAAAATTTTTAGAGGTCCACTAGGCAATGGTACATTTTCAAATTTTAAGCTCTAGGGTTTTTTGGGGTTTTTTTTTTTAGAAAATTTTGAAGATTTGGGGTTTTGTACAATCAAGTAACCCCCTGGGGTGGGGGCAATTGACCCCCGGGGATTTTTAATTAATTTTTTAAAAAAAATTGTAAGGTTTCCCAGGGGAATGCAAAATGTGAAAAAATCCAAAAATCTAGGCCTTTTGGTTTATTTTTGAAAATTTTTGAAGATTTTTCCCATGGAAAATCAAGTGACCCCCCGGGGTGGGGTAAAATTTTTTTACCCCAAAGGGGTATTTGAACAAAAATTTTTTAGAGGCCACTAGGGAATTTCTACAAACCAAAAATCTAAGCTCTAGGCCCTTTTGGTTTTTTTTTTTTTTTAAATTTTTGGGAAAAATTTTTCCCAAAAAAACTATGTAAAATCAAGTGACCCCCCGGGGCCGGGGGCAAATTTTTTACCCCGGGGTCAAAGAAATTTTTTCAAATTTAAAGAGGTCCACTACCAAGGGAAATGTTTAAACATCTAAACTCTAGGGGTTTTTGGTTTTTGAGAAGGTTTTTTTTTAAAATTTTTCCCTTTTTAAAATCAAGTGAACCCCCGGGGGGGGGTCAAATTTTTACCCCGGGGTCATGATTTAACCCAAATTTTTTTAGAGGTCCACTAGGCAATGCTTACAAACCAAAAAATCTAAGCTTTTAGGGCTTTTTAGAAGAAAAATTTTTAAAGGTTTTTTTATTTCGGTTGCCATGGGGAACCAGAGTTCTGATGGGAAATTTAAAATTTTTTGAAAATTTTTTTAGAGCTTCACCCAAGGAAAAATCCCCGGAAGTTTGGATGAAAAATTGGGGGTAGCGGGTTTAAAGAGGGATGTTTGTTTAAAAATAAAATTTAAAGGACGGTAGTGACTTAATAGCTCACCCCAACCCCTTTTGGGTCTTTGGGGAGCTAAAAAAACATCAAAGTCCTTAATCAACATGAAACAATTTTTTCCCCCAAATTTTGCCGTCGTTTTTCCTTTTTTTTGGTCACTAATTAAAATATTTATTCAATTCCGATGGAGTTTACAGTTTTTCTTTCTTTTTCGATTCATTTTGGAAACCCAAAGCTTTATGTAGTGGAACCTGGTTTCTAAAACTTTTATAATGCAAATAAAAAAATAATGTTTTACGGAATTTTCACTTTTCGCGGGCCCCAGCCAAACCATGCGATTTTTGAGTCACTTTTTTTCCCGCAGGTTTTTTTTCCCTTCATTTTTAAAGGGGGGGGTTAACAGGGCGTTAACCCCCTTTTCCACACAGAGCAGAAGCCAAAAATAAACCCCCCTTTTCATAAAACTGATAATGATAATCAATAATCGGGTTTTGGTGAAAGCGTGACTGTCCCTTTTCTAAAAAGAGGGGTTGGCATTATTTTGTGAATTTCCAACCTATGTTAAAAAAAAACATTATTTTAAAATTTTCTTAAAGTTTTACCCTTATTTTTGTCAATATAAAGTTATAGGGGAAATTTTAAAATTTCTTTCCCATGAAAAAAATTTAATTTTGGTTTCCCCTTTGAGTTTTTGAAGATTTTAAAGTGTTTAAAAAAAGGGAAAAATATTTTTTTTGGGGGTAAAATTTTTGTTTTTTTGGATACCCTTTCCCCATTGAAATTCATTTTTACAATTTAAATTTTGATGTTTTTAAAAATTTGGAAATTTTTTGTTAATAGAACCCTCTTCCGTTTTTAAAAACGGTAAATAAATTTTTAAAAAAAAAAACAACAAAAATTTTAAACTGAATAACACTTCATAAAAAACGGGTCGTAAAATTTTTGGGGAAAATGCAAAAGATTGCGACCCTCGAACCGTAACCCGGCTTCAGTAATTTTTGTGCTAAAATTTAAAATATTTTTAGATAATATTTTCTAAAAATTTTGCTGATCAAACTCGGTACTTTACGGGGGACTTCCGCTGCAATTTAAATCTTGGGGTGTTTATAAAAAAATTTTGGGAAATTTGGGGGGCCTTTTTTTGATTAAACACTTTCCCCTTATGTAAAGGGCCCTAAAAAACCAAGGGCCCCTTTGTTTAAAAACCCAAAAAGTTGGTTTTGGGGAAAAAACCGATGAACCCCGGCCCCCAAGACCTTCCCCCCATTTAAAAATTTAGAGAAAAATTTTTTAAATTTTTAAAAAAATCCCCCCGGGAAAACCGGCCCGGCCCTTACAAGTAGTTTTCACAGAAAAAATTTCCCTGACTAGGCGGCCCCCTGTAGGAAAAAACCCCGGTGTCTAATTTTTGGGAAAGTACCCCAAAAAATTTAAAAAAAAACCCCATGATAAAAATTTTAAACCCCAAAAATTGAAAGAAAGAAATCCCATAAAATTTTTCTTAGAAACAATTTCCGGGTTTTTTTTCTTTAGGAAAAAAAAGAAAAAAACGACTGAAACGAGATAGGGGGGAAAAAACGTTTTCCCGTTCCCAAAAGGGCCCATACTTGTTTAAATTTTTCGTTTCAAAACGGGTTGATAGACAGGGCAATACTTTTTGTTTTGGAAAAAAAAAAGATTCGGGAAAAAACGTAAACGTGGGGAAAAGGGTTTTTCAGGGGCCCCCCCCTCAGAAAAATTTCTTTTAAATCATGCAGCTTTTCCCAAAAAAATCAGGTTTTTTATTCCCCTTTTTCCCCAAAAACGAGCTAAATTTTTTCCCCCCCAAAATTTTAGGCCGGGCCCCCTTCCCCCTCTTTGGGAAAAAAAAACCCCCCGGTCTGCAAAAAAAGGGGGCAGCAAAAAAAATCTGACATGTTTGGAGCACTTTTTCCCCCCCTTTTTGATTTTTTTTTCCACCCCACCAAAAAAACCCCCCAACTTTTCTTTTTTAACCCCCCCTTTTGTTTGGATTTTAACTTAGGTATGTTCATCCCTTGATAAAATGCTAAAAAAAATTTGGGAAGGGGGTGCTGCCCCCACAACAAAAACCCCGCAATTTTTTAAAAAGCGGAAACCCTAAAAAAACCTCAATTTAAAATTTTTTAAAAGCTAAAAAGCCCCCCCCCCCCCCCCCCAGGCCCCCCTTATAAATTTTATAAAAATATTTTCTGATTTTTAAAAAAAAAAAAATTAAAAAAAAAATGTTTTTTTATTTGGGAAACAGCTGGGTTTTCCCTATTAAATCGATTTTAACATTTAAAAAAAAAAATCGATTAGAAAAAAAACAGGTTTTGTAACAAAAAAACCCCCCAGGCTTTTTTTCCCCCCCCTAAAATCTTTCCTCTGGGGAAAAGGGGGTTTAAACCCAAAAAGCAAAAAAGTATGGTTTTTTTTTCCCCCAAAATTGAATTTAAAATTCCCCAAAGATTTAAAAACCCTTTTTAAAGGTTTTTTCTGAACATTTTAAAATATTTTTTTCTAATTTGTTTTTGTATATTTAGGGAAATTATAATACGTTTAAAAAAATTTCTGAAATGCAAAATTTATTAATACTTCAACAAAAACACGTATTTTGGTTTAATTTTTCAAATTTAAAAAGGGGTTTGGGAAAAGGGCGGGTTAAAATTTAAAAAACCAAAAGGGGATTAAAAAAAATCCCAAACAGTGAATAATGTTGTTTTGAAGTTCACAAAACAAGAAACAATTCCAACAAGGTTTTATTCATTAAAAAATTTTGGTAAAAAATCAAAACCGGGGGGGCAAACGAATCAAGAAAAAAAAAGCCAGATGATTTTTCACTTTTCTTTTTTAAGGGTTTGGGGGAAAACGGGCCCCCCCACTTTGCTTTTTTGGGGCTTGGCACATTGCATAAAAAATTTGGAACCAAAGGGAAAAACAACAATTTATTAAAAGAAAAAAGGGTTGGGGCCTTTCCACTTTATATTTAATAAAAAAAAAACCCCCGAACCCTTTACCCCAAAATTTAAAAAAATTTGATAAGGGAACGAAAATGTCCCTTCAAGAAAAAAAAAACCAAAAAGAAAATTTGCCCCCAAAAGTCAATTGAAAAATGTCAAAGGCATGGAAACCTTTTGGATTGGGTTTTCCCCTAAAAAGGGTTTAAATTTTAAACCCCAAAATAATAAAAAGGTTTTATAACAGCAAAATTTGAAAAGAAAACTTTTAAATTTGAAAGAAAAATTGGGGAAAATAGTTTTTTAAAGTTTTAAAACTGGTAAAAAAAAAATTAGAAATTTGTTAGCCGAAAGGATTTTCAGGGCTTTTTAAAAATCTTTGGGGAAAAAACCCACCCCGGAAGGCCATTAAAAATTAATTTTAATTTTTTGAAAAAAGAACGATTTTGGCTGTAGCATTGATTTATTTCCAAGAGAATGTTAAAAATATAACTAACTTTATGTTTAAAAAGTGGCCGAATATTTACAACCTCTAGAAGGTAAAATGTGGAGGCTAAACCTGTCCGTTATTTTAAGCGGGGTTTTATTGTTTACCATACTGTAAATGGCCGTTAATGATAACAGTCAATGTTGCTTGTATTAAAGCACATACGGTAGAAATTTTGTACAAATCAATTGTATAAAGAAAGAAATATTTATGAAAAACCACAAAAAGTGGCCGAATTTACGACTCGAACCAGTACTAGAGTGTTGCAACGACCGCGCACTTGCTTGAGCATGCACAGTCGACATAAACATTAGGTACCAGGTAAAGTGCATTCTACGATTCTTTGACATCGCGTTGGGTCTTTGCCCACTTTCATATTATAAACAAAAACAGAACCCATTTATCCAACCTTTAAAATATGCATGAAGAGAGTACAGTGTCATCAAGCACCAAAATCACAAAAGAACGTTTGCACCAACTTGTGCAACGGTTGAACATGTCGAAAGCATGGAAACGCGTGGCATCGTTCTACGCTAAAATCGGTGTTAATTTTAACGCAAAATAATGAGAGATAAGAAGTTATATACATGCAACATTTGAAAAGAACAACTTATAGTGTAAACTATTAGGAGAAAACCTTTGAAAATAGCTATATAAAGTTTACTAACTGAGTAAAAGTTTGAAGAAATTCGCTAGCGCAAGGCGAGGTGTCAGTCGTGACTCTTTGTATTTCTATCTTTGAAGAGTACACACGGAAGGCCCATAACCACAATAGCTATCATCACGGTCAAAGTCAGATTTTCTTAACACGTAAAAGTTTTAATTATTATAAATAGCTAAATTAATTGTTCTTTGTTTAAAATGTAGGAAACAACTTTGACAAATACTGACAAAAAAGATTTTCATGTATTTTCATGACCATTGTGAGCAAGCCTATAGGCTATATATGGGGCCCATATGGGCTATATCTGTGCATAATTAATGGGCAAAATATGTCAATATATTACTGTGCCCATCTCATTGCTCAGTCATTCAAATAGTTAGAGAGCAAACAATGTCAATATTTTATGTTCTACTGTGCCGATGTCTTTGCTCATTCAAACATAGGCCTATATTTAAAGGGCAAACAATGTCAATACAACTACAGTTACACCAGTAGCATTACCTAAATGTTAAACACCTTAGAATGGAGTATACTCCAATACAGAAAAAAACAAGGACAAATATCAAACAGGGAATGCCATGTTCCAAAAACGCAGCCTCCCCAAAACGAAATCCACAGCACACAGACGTGCACACTACAGACACACACACATACACTCGCATACAAAGCAAACACACGAGGACAAAACGAACTTATAAAGGAACGCAGGTCATTCAACTCATTAGTAATGTTTTAAAAAATAAGTGTCCCGACAGTTGCAGTCAACCAATCACACCTTATCCCAACTAGAAAATTAATACTTAATCCCCCAGTCTCACACTCAGTACTTTTCTAACTCCTACTTCCCGAGGACCATCCGATTTAGACTCTTCCACGCGTTTATACTCTGTATTCGCGAAGACAGATCAGTGTAACAGACTACACCCGACTTTGGAACTCCCTACTAACCTATGTCAAATCCAGCCCCAGCCTCAGTATCTTTAGAGAGAGGCTGGTGGTGGTCAACATGTAATTGCATCGCTTCTGTCCTATTTTAACTGTAGCATACTGTCTTTTTAGCTTTTATTCTCTTAACATTTGTAACATATTCATTTCTTTACAACTGTTTCTCTGACAGCGCCGCCCAGTGATAGTTGGAAATCGATGGTTGGGTGAAAGATGTAGATGTTGATCTCAGTATGATACACTGTGCCGGTGTCCTTGCTTAATCAGTAATGTGACTAAAGAAGAGCAAACAATGCCATTATGACATGGCATCTGGAATCACATCTTAGATTCTCAGATAAACCTGTTGAAAATGAGGATACAGCCAAGTCAGACAATAAAATCTATATATTTTTTATTCTGGTTTTACTATAAACAATTTCTTGACAGATTTGAATATTTTACAACTGTAAAATCAGTCAGGATAGAAAACAAATATAACAGTAGTAAAAGAGTCCTTCATTATATTTTAGTCTAAACATTTTACAGCAAAATGTTTCGGTTCCATGTCCTCATGTAGAACATGTTATTGCTTCAAATCAGACTGGTAGAACATTCTATTTTGCAAATAATTAAAAGTTTTAAAAACGATTTACGTTCTATTTTACTATTTTAATACAATAAGCGATTGTTGAGCCGTAAATTTCACAGGAATGAATTCTTCACTCATGTGAGGAGTTCGTGCGAATGTCTCATATTGTGAAGAATTCATAAGAATATTTCACAAAAAATGTCTGTGAAATTTACGTTTTGCATCTTTACCCCTATTAAAGCCACGCAACCCCAATGTTTGATCGTGCAATTACGAATGGCGATATGCGAAGAGCGGAGCGTGAAGGTGTGGACCGGAGGTCTAGTGGTAACACTCTTGACTGTCAATCAAGAGGTCCGGGGTTCGAATCCAGGTCCAGGCACTGGAAATTTCTGAGACGCTCTTGAGTGTCTCCCACTTAACCAAGAGGCCTGTACTGGTTCTTCCGAGGAAAGACGGCTTCTCATGTATCGGTGCTATACTCCGGGCACGTTAAAGAACCAGACTGTCTATTCGCAAAGAGCTAGGCTAAGTTAGACGGACAGGCCTGTATCTAAAAGGATTTCTCTCTATCTGCTATGGGGGCTTTATCTCACTCTGTCTCTCTGGTCAGGTCGCTCTGTGTCTGTACTAGTAGAGGATGAATTTCGCGGCCTGTGCGGCTGTGTTTAAAGCGCCTTTGAACGTGTTTATCATGAAAAGGGCGCTATACGAATTTGGTATAATAATAAGTTGAAATCTTTTGAAATCGTTTGATACAAATGATCACCACGACGACATGAGGAGTTTAAGGTCCGTATTTCAAAGGTTGAGGTCACACTGAGACTGTAAGATGTTGTGTCCTGATATGTCAGCGACAGAGACAATACCAAGTGGAAAGGAGTGCTCTAAATGAACTCTTCACATACGAATTCTTCACACTTGTGAATTCCTCACAAGGGTGAAGAATTCGTGAGAGTATTTCACAAATATCGTACGAATATGTCACAAATTTACGTTTCGCATCTGTACCCCTGTTAAAACAACGTATGTGACACATTTCTGATTTGTGATATTTTCGGCCGTCTATAAAAAATGAAATATGTGAGGAATTCGCATGAATTCTTCGCACGTGTGAAGAACTTGTTTCTGTGAAATTTACGGTTCAACAAGCGTTCAGTAACACTTTTCAAGTCTGAAAGTGATCATTTTGCAGCATCCATCAAAATACAAAGAGAACAAAAAACAACAACAACAACAACAAAACAACAACAACAACAACAAACAACTTATCAATATAAATGTAGTGTATATCCTCTGTGAGCAAATGTGAAAGAAAAGACAAATGGACTGGGAAGCAATGAATATGACACTCTTTTCTGTCAGTTTCAATATAGATTTTGGCATAAAAATTAGCAGTAACATAAATAACGCTTTAACACTAATTTTTAAGAAGAGATCATTAAAAAACAAAATAATAGTTATGCACGTGCCAACTATGTAATTTAGCTCTTGTGCCCAAAATTTTGGTAATTTAGACAGTAATATCCATTACGTTAAATCTATGTGATAGGTACTAATGTAATTATACCGTATGTCAAGTTGCGCTGAAAAATGTTCAGTCGTTTTAGTTTAAAAATACTTTTGAAAATCTGAATTGTTGAACTTGACTGTTCAACAGCCGGTTTTGTATGGTGGGTAAATTAAGTGTGGCAGTTTTTTTTAAAGAATTCAATTGAGTTAATACTGACTAGAACGCCCTCAGTCACTCTATTTCTGCCTATAACTACAATTGCCATACCACAGTGGAAAGTAATTTCGAAATGTCAACTTTGATTCACATTTGATATAAAAGAAAACTATTTGTGTTTATGGGTCGCACTGTCTTCTTATATAATATGGTGGTGAGAGCGGAGGTGGGGGTGGGTGGAGGTAGAAAATCAAATCTGGAATTATAGCCAATTGTAATAGAACATCTGGAATTTTTGTCGAGATCAGATCTGGTTTACACGGGGAAAATTTTGCAGGGAAAACGGGTCATTTTACGTCTACTTCAGAAAAAAAAAAACGTTAAAAAATAGTCAACCTTTCTGCATTTCATTGAAGCACATTATTAATTTTGGCGTCCATGCAACTGCGCATGTGCTGTATATTGCTTACTGATGGCGACACCCTACCTGTATTAAATGCACGGAAATGTGAGTTCCAGTCTCCACTTCTCCAACTAAAAATTACTTACATGAGCATAATAGTACTGTATATGGGTGCTTTACACTTGGCACGCTAGAGAACCAGAGAGGCTTCTGGAATTGGTCCTCAGCATCTTCTGTGTCTTGCAATATCCGTTCACAAACATTACTTACAGTCTTCTAAAGGAATCGCCCATATGAATAATCGGTGGCGTTTATACATATAGGCTTGCATTCAAAACAAGCAGAACGAAATGCGTCTCCTCTTCATAGATTAAATATATACAAACATTAGGATAAAATTCCGGTCTATCGATGATTTACGGTCACACTAAAAAATCCGGGAAGCATCTAGAGTTGGATGGACTTTTGTATCAATAGACCTGATTTGTGCCATTTCGTTCTGTAATAGCGACACAACGATAAACACAACGATAAACCTGGTTATGGCGCCCCGCCTAACGTCGCTATCATGGCAAACGTTACCCACCGAACGTCGACCGGCATCCGACGTTTGTCGTTGTGTCGCTGCGACAGAACGAAATGGCACAAATCAGCCACCATACTTTATGGTACAAACCATTTTTTCCGACGGCATTATTATAAGTACTCTGAGAATGGTACAGGCAGTACCGTACGTCGCTCATATTTATACAAAATACATATTCATCAATAAAGGATATGCCAGTGTAAACGAGCTGAGCGTTAGATTTCTAAGAAAACGTCGTTAAACTGTGTAATTCATGCAGTACAGCTTTTAGTTGAAATTCTGGACCTATCTTTTTCCAGCCCAGCAAAATACATCTATGTGTCACAAAACCGACGACTTATCCTCGAAATCAGTGTCAAAGGTTACTAGAACATTAATACAATAAATAAACAATCGCTTACTATATGTTCCTGTTAGTCCCGTAAAAAGAAACGGCTCGTGTTTATATGAGTATATGTGTATGTACTCCGAATCGGGAACATTGACAATCACAGTTCGATCTTTTCCACGAAAATGAAAACAAGTGTGTAAACTTTAGTAATTTAAAGTATGGTGTATTGGATAAACCATTTGTAATTTCTGACGGTAAATATCACTGAGAGCATCATTTATGTTGACGAAATTTAATTGATATTTAAGTTTAATACTTGCAAAAGAAAAACGGAGACAGAATTTATCAATTTACATGATATGAAAATCAGCGTGAGAATTTCATAATTATAGTAAATATTTCAAACGTTGCTTCTATAGGTGCCTCCATGACCTCTGACTTCGAATTCCTTGCCCGTCACCGACGAAGAATCGAAATCTCAGTTGAAGTGTAAAATTCTGAATGTAAGGAAGCCATCCAGCTGACTTATCGAAGGTTGGTGTATCTACCTAAGTGCTCGCCCGAGCCTGAAAAAGATGCCTGGAGGGCCGCCTGGAGTTTTCCCCCACAAACAAAACCTTAGTTTAATTGTGTCGTTTCGGTGTTGCTCTATTAAAGACCAACAAAATAAAATAGATAAACATAGTTCCCGCTTTTTTTTCTTCGTATTTTTTATATATAAATGAAAATGCAAAAGGTAACTGTTTGTTTCAGTTTAATATCAAAATATAATATCTCTATTACTAGTATACATCAACACTTATCGAAAGTTGGTGTATCTACCTAAGTGCTCGCCCGAGCCTGAAAAAGATGCCTGGAGGGCCGCCTGGAGTTTTCCCCCACAAACAAAACCTTAGTTTAATTGTGTCGTTTCGGTGTTGCTCTATTAAAGACCAACAAAATAAAATAGATAAACATAGTTCCCGCTTTTTTTTCTTCGTATTTTTTATATATAAATGAATATGCAAAAGGTAACTGTTTGTTTCAGTTTAATATCAAAATATAATATCTCTATTACTAGTATACATCAACAGTGAACGCCACATGCTTTATATTTTCACAAGAGGGTCAATGCCTTGATCTTGCATGTAAAACAAACACATTTCCTTTTTGTTTAATATTTTCTGTCGTTTTAACTAAATTTTACCAATTTTGTACCTCCTTATCAATTAAATGTCTATTCAATATGTGCATTGTCAGATATATGTTTCCAATAAAAACAAAATCAGGACGCTCTTCCTAGTGTAGCATGTCGGTTGTACACCTATAAATAAAGTTAAGACAACTCATAATCTGCTCCCCCGCACATTTAGTAAACACATATGTCTCTTTCTTCTACTTGTAGGATATATTTTGACAGAAAATGGTTTCTATTGGGCCAAGAAATAGCGTACACTATATGTTATCACAAACTGGCATCTGCCTATGCGCATTTGCTGACAAGATCTCTCTCTCTCTCTCTCTCTCTCAGTCTCTCTCTCTCTCTCACACGCACTCATGCACGTACGCATACACATACGTACATGCACACACACACGCACCTGCACATTTATCATATTGATTTTGAATGAAACATTGTGACTCTAATTCAGTCTATAAAAACATACTAGGGCCCAATGAAATTTTAAAGAATAGTAGGAATTGATGATTCCTACGTAATCGTAGTTCATCTCGTAAGACTGTTTCCCAAAGGCCGTGGAACAGCCGAGCGATAGCGAGCGTTTTTATCCACGCTGTCCCGGTCAGTAGTCTGTTAATTTTAGTGGTCCGGTCAGTGTTTTGTCTTCATCCGTTTTTATTCAGACAGACATGTTAAATAATATTTATATTGCCTACCATTAATACTATTGCAACATTTTTCAAAAATCTTTTAAATTAAAAATCTCTCATACGCTTAGACGTCAAAATATAACGTCAAATTATGACACTGATAAAATTATGAGCACGTGTAGCTAATCGTTTTCCTAGATAAACTGTTGTACTACCCGAATAACCTTGTCTTTCCCCGCTAGAAAATCAAAAAGACACGTTTTTTTAACCGTGATGTAAGGGTTGAGGGTGAGATTTGGTGCTCCATTAACCGGTCTAAACTCTTCGGTTGTTTTTGTTTGCCACTGACCGTTCGAAAACAGTGTCCCACTGTGTTCCTTTATTTGTCTTTTTTGTGGTCGATGTTTATGTTTCACTTTTTTGTATATTTTGTGTAAATTTTCACGAAATACATTCAAACATGTACTCCTCGAGGGTTTCGGTACGAAGGTGAGAGAGTCGGGGAATGCACTGTCTTTAAACAGTCTTAAGTAGGAAAATTCGAAGCATATCGGATTACTTATTTAAACTTTTGAAGAGATCTTTGCACCAATCTGACAGACTGAGATAATGACAAGTTAGCTTCCACACTTTCTAGATCATTGCCTTTATCTACAGAAGGAGTTTTGTCTGCAGTTGATTTGGTTACGTGCTTTGCACTGTCACTTGATTTCGGTCTCAACACTCCGTCTACGCCACTTCGACGAGTTGGTAAATCTGCACTACCTGGTCTCGAAGAAGTCATTAATTCCTCCAACGGCGGTAGTACACCTCTTAACCCTTTACTTTTGCTGACAGTTCTTTTAGCCTTTTTATCAACTAGCTTGTCTGTCCCGGGTGACAAAGAATCACTGCTACGATACTCATCTCCAGCAAGAGAATATCTTGCAGAATCGGGCGTTTGTGTGGTGTTTAGCGAAACCGTGTCTGAGTCACCAGCTACAGAGGGACGATCTGAATCGGGCACACTGAGATGTAAATCTTTTATAGCCGACAATCTTAATTCTTTAGGGAGTTTGTAAACATCTTGGATCTCAGAAAAAGATTTCATTGTCGTCAAAGACCTGGCAAATTTGGAAGACATGGCTGACGCCAGCTCTTTCTTATTCATTTGCAGTTGTGATACTTTTTCTCCACGTTTTGTTATCTGTATATGTAACTGTCGTGCTACATATTCCTCATCAAGCGCACGACCTTTAATTATTTGAGCTCGCACAATTTCGTCAACTTCATTTTCAAATTTTCTAAGTGACAATTCTTCAATAGCTCCATATGTAATCAGTTTTACTAACGAGTCAGATTTTTCCATAGGTACGTATTGTCCACCTGTAATATGTGTAAGAGCCAAGTAAAAGTCTTTATACGCACAGATACTTGGTTCACAACCCGCTACATACACTGCAATACCTGCTTTAGCTAGCGCTTGGCAAATAACCAGTGGATCCAGTCCATCTGGACATCCTCCAGGAAACTTATCAGCAAATGTTCCAAGTCCGTGAGGCGGGGCGTCTGTTATAAACACACATATCTTCGTAGCATCTTCTCTCCAACTTAACAAAAGAACTTCTTGTAAAGCGTCTGCAACAGCTTCCGGGAGGTCTCCACCCCCAGCTGCATCGCACGCATACAACCACTTTCTCATCTCTCCTGGAATATGTGTGAAGTCGTGTGTACGGGTGATGAAGGTTTCATCTGCCGGTGGATGATCACGATATTCAACTAAAGCAAGTCTGACGTCACACTGCCTACGTTGTTTTATATCCCTAACAATTTGTATTATGTTCTCCCTAGCAACAGCTATATAGATTCCCATGCTTGCTGTGCAATCCATTGCAAATGCAATATCTAACATTTCCTCGTATTTTTCCATTTCTAGTGCGTAAATCTTTTACCACTTATTCCATTTCTAGTGCGTAAATCTTTTACAACTCACAATTGAAACAACGCGTTATAACAACGCCAGTCTATTTACCCGATAACACTGGTATAAACAGTTTATCCAATTATGCGATACACACATCCTTTGTCTTCTATTAATCTATATGTATACAATGCATTTTAAATTCTTTTTATTTAATTCAAGGAATAGCTGGAATGTAATATACTTCCTTCTTTCCAAGCCCATTTCAATACAATATGAGCCGCGCCATGAGAAAACCAACATAGTGGGTTTGCGATCAGCAAGGATCCAGACCAGCCTGCGCATCCGCGCAGTCTGGTCAGGATCCATGCTCTTCGCTTTCAAAGTCTATTGCAATTAGAGAAACCGTTAGCGAACAGCATGGATCCTGACCAGACTGCGCGGATGCGCAGGCTGGTCTGGATCCATGCTGGTCGCAAACCCACTATGTTGGTTTTCTCATGGCACGGCTCATATAACGAAGGCTATCGTCATATGGGAGATCACTGCGTAGGAGTTTGAGGTGGAATAAGGTGGCAGGGGAGTGGTTTCGTAGTTTGGCCCCGGTCGATTTTCTGTATAAACAGGACAGGGTAGATATAAAGGCATATCTATCTTACTGGTTATTTATCATTATTAATTCTTTAATATATCCGGGGAATGAGGAACGGTTAATGATTCTACATGGCGGGTGTTTTAAAATTCCTAGCTCCGTACTTCCGGTTGAGGCTAAAACATAAACATCAGAACAAAAAGTCGGCCAGACGCTCGGCTGTCATCCATCCACTTTTTTTCAAGTGAAAATTAGGGAAATAAAGTGGTGGTTGGGAGACACATTCCACACCACCTGGGTATGCATCTATGTTCGCACTATACATATATGCTACGAAATTGGATTTAAAAATACAAAATGGATGAATGGCAGAGTTCAAAGTGAGGCCCGGTTAGGCTAATTTTGGTCTATAAAATTTGGGTGATTTAGCCAATTTTCACTACATCTGGCATGGAAAGCGACAGGTGCATAGGACCGGAGAGTCGTCTTTATGTAGTCTATAGTATCTGCAATAGTCCATAGTAGTTTCAAAGAAAAATAAGCAAAAACAAGATTTCTATGGATATTTCAACACTGGTACCCACACGTCAATGTGGAATTCGCGAATCTGCACTCCCCTGCCACCTTAATTAAGGAAAATAGGCAAATTTTCAAACCACTCAAATATTGACTTTTTGCATGTATTTAAACCCATTACGGAATGAACTGTAACCTATAGTGGTTTTTATTCATTTCTGAGTACTAAATTCGGCCTAGCGAAACCCAAAATGGCAGTAGGTGGCCATATAATAATGAAGCTAAGGACCCCCAGCCTGTAGGATTCGTATCATAAAACGGCCAAAAGAAGAAATTAGTGCCTAGATAATGACTATTCATGCCATTTTGTTTAAAAGCAACACCTGTGTCTATATCTAGCAATGCCATTAAGCTATATAATGGCTGGGGTGGCCCCAAATGATGGATGGGTGGCCTTTAAGGGGTTGTCCCGATAGGATAAGTACGGTAATCTGCATTTGTGTACCAAAATTATGTTAAAAGTACATGGTTTTAACATTTGAAAGGCTTTAAAATGTTAATATCGTGTGAAATTAACTTTAAAGGCAGTAAATAGTTTTTCGGGGTTACTTTGATTCAGAATGCAAATTTTGGCTGATTTTTGCGTGGAGGGGTGGGCACTTTCGTTGGCTTATTCACCGGCTATCTTGCAAGGTACGGCAACACTTTTTGTTCAGTTGATATCACTATAAGTGTCTTAGGATTCAGGACAGGTTACATTTTATTTAATTTAAACATCTTAAAAACTTAAGGTGGCAGGGGAGTGGTTTCGTAGTTTGGCCCCGGTCGATTTTCTGTATAAACAGGACAGGGTAGATATAAAGGCATATCTATCTTACTGGTTATTTATCATTATTAATTCTTTAATATATCCGGGGAATGAGGAACGGTTAATGATTCTACATGGCGGGTGTTTTAAAATTCCTAGCTCCGTACTTCCGGTTGAGGCTAAAACATAAACATCAGAACAAAAAGTCGGCCAGACGCTCGGCTGTCATCCATCCACTTTTTTTCAAGTGAAAATTAGGGAAATAAAGTGGTGGTTGGGAGACACATTCCACACCACCTGGGTATGCATCTATGTTCGCACTATACATATATGCTACGAAATTGGATTTAAAAATACAAAATGGATGAATGGCAGAGTTCAAAGTGAGGCCCGGTTAGGCTAATTTTGGTCTATAAAATTTGGGTGATTTAGCCAATTTTCACTATATCTGGCATGGAAAGCGACAGGTGCATAGGACCGGAGAGTCGTCTTTATGTAGTCTATAGTATCTGCAATAGTCCATAGTAGTTTCAAAGAAAAATAAGCAAAAACAAGATTTCTATGGATATTTCAACACTGGTACCCACACGTCAATGTGGAATTCGCGAATCTGCACTCCCCTGCCACCTAAGAAACCAGTTGGTATTAATAGTCGGACATTAAATTAAAGCAAATTTGCATGTGATTAATGAAATTGTATATTTTACGCTCCGTTGAAATTTACATTCCAAAACACTGATTTGTTACTTAAATCTTAATCTTTTTGCTGTCTAATATATCCACTTAACTCATTCTGCCCTAAAGTCTTATCTCCACTTCTGTTCTGCCGATACCACCAAGGAGGCCGATAAGCCGATCTATCCCTGAATACCTAGAGATATTATGAGAAATAACATTGATTATGTAGTTTGTTGTTGTTTTTTTTTTTTGCTTGGTTAGTGGCATATGACATCAAATATGTGTTAACAGGTATTGGAATTGCACCCTTTGTAAGTAAATTGAATTTAATAGCTATACAACAAAGTTAAGTTCATGCAGCTGTGAATTACAGTCATTTTAACAGACTGCTGAATTAAAGAGACAATACAAATGACCATAATCTCTCATCAGATTTTGTTTTGGCTTCAAAATAAACAATAGATATAAATTGCTATCTATTACTTATAAAAAGCCTGTATTAGATGTGATAAAGATTTGCAACTATTATAAAATTTAGCTGAAATTCGTTAGAAATACATGTTTGATATTTTAATAAGGTGTGATTTTGGTTGGAAAGATTTACGGAACTGTTGGAATTCAATTCTCTCACAGTTCGTCAGGCCAGGAGTGCACTCAAGTATACATAAGATATCCTGATCAACATAAACACTAGGATTTTTTTAATCTGTAATGATTTCGCCAAAAAAATCAAAGCACTGAAAGTACTGATGGGTCGGGGCAATTCAGCAGTTATTTATAACATGGCATAACTGAGACAGAGAGAAAGTATATTAAACCTTTAACCTGAAATTCTAAGTAAACAGGGGAGATAATTCATGGAATATTGGTGTGAGAGTTGTGGCCCTTGTTGGTGATGTTTATGTATATCTATTTTAAGTTTAAAGCTAATCCATCAAGTAATTACAGAGATAAGGGGAAAAAGTGAAAGTGTAAAATAAAACTTTAACCAAGGCGGGGGAACGGAAAGACGCCGACGCCTGGGTAAGTCTGATAACTCTCAATATACTTTGTAAAGTCAGGCTTAAAACAGAGCCATATGATGTGGTTGATGATGAGGAGGCACTATTTTAAGTTTGAAACAAATCCATCAAGAAATTACAGGGATAGAGAAAGTGCTTTGAAACTTTAACCAAGGTGCCGACGCTGAAGGACGCCGACGCCAGGTCGGGTAGAACAGCTCTCCAAACATCGAATAGTCGAGCTAAAAAGGCACCTTCAAGGATACGATGAGTCAGCCCCATATGTGCAGTCTGATCATGATCTGCACTGTTTGCCATTTAGTCAGTATCTTTTTGGTAAGCATTCATCTTTACAGTAAATGGTAGTATTTCCAGATTCAAAGATTAAACTATTCATTATTGAAATTTAGCAGGTCAAGGGTAAACAGGACAACAAGTGGAATATGACCAAAGTGACAGTGCGTATCCAACTCCCCTAACATGTTACAGCAGCATAACTATTAAGCGTCAAATGGTTAATACAAATATTTCCCAAATATTAAACTTCACGAACTTCCCAAAAATTTTCAGAATTCAAAAACTTGAATTCAATCATTCTTTTTTTCTGCAATTTGAGTATTATATTTCATGCCACAGACAGCCATATAAGTCATCAGAGTGCATGCTTCTGAATGTTCTTCATTTACATCTAAAGGTCAGAGACCACCAATTCAAAAAAGTACAGGGAACTTACTGGGAATGAGGTAATAGTATACCTGGGAATAAGGTAACGTCTGTGCGTTCTGATTGGTCAGTCATGTAAACAAACCCAGGAAGTGATTATTTTTTCAAAATTGATATTTTTTCACTGCATTTACAGTATTTTATTATACATTTTGACAAAATTTGCTACATTTTATGTGTATTGAAAAAAGTTTTATCAAACGAATTTCTCCCGCCATGTCAGTGATGTAAACAGGGGGTCATCTCATTCACACGAAAATTGCTTAAATAAAGTATCGCTATTCATATGTTTTTCGTCCGATATTTTGGTAGAACTAAGATAGTTCTTGAAAAACTTGTAATTAGATATACATGTTTCGATGTATGGAAGGCCGTACACGCCATAATGTTACAATGTAAGTCTATGGGAAAATAATTGGTGGTCTCTAACCTATAATAGAGCTAAAACAAGACTTTCGTCGGAAGCCATCACAGGTAATGTAAATGGCCACAAATCTGACGTAAATGATGTAGAAAGACGTTTTCGTGCAAAAATAAGCGTGAAATTTGATCTTTTTTTAAATCGTGGCCTCTTTTTTTAACAGGTGTGCCCATTTTTATCTGAGCTTTTGGGCCAAAAAGGATCATTTTTATCTCTGTAATATTAGAGAATGATCAAAATTATTAGACCTTATTTCTATTTTTTACGGAATGAATCGTATTTCAAATTCCAAGTCAAATCAAATGCAGATAACTGAACTTTTCACGAAAAAATGCAATCTGACGACGACAGGGACTGAGTCTGGGCATATAAATCGACAGCGGGGTGACCTCATTAAACTGTCCATATCTTTCTTAAAACTGAACATTTCTTGATGAAACTTTGTAAGACATTTGGTATTGGATCATGTTTCACAATATCACTGTAAAATTGGAAAACGTGATACGAAACATTCATCTATAGGTCAGAGACCACCAATTCAAAAAAGTACAGGGAACTTACTGGGAATGAGGTTAGTGTATACTTGGGAATAAGGTAACGTCTGTGCGTTCTGGTTGGTCAGTCACGTAAACAAACCCAGGAAGTGATTATTTTTTCAAAATTGATATTTTTTCACTACATTTACAGTATTTTATTATACATTTTGACAAAATTTGCTACATTGTATGTGTATTAAAAAAAAGTTTTATCAAACGAATTTCTCCCGCCATGTCAGTGATGTAAACAGGGGGTCATCTCATTCACACGAAAATTGCTTAAATAAAGTATCACTATTCATATGTTTTTCGTCCGATATTTTGGTAGAACTAAGATAGTTCTTGAAAAACTTGTAATTAGATATACATGTTTCGATGTATGGAAGACCGTACATGCCATAATGTTACAATGTAAGTCTATGGGAAAACAACTGGTGGTCTCTAACCTAAAGGGATTCATTCTCAGGGGGGTAAATGTGATCATTTAACTAGTAATGATTTTGTTTCCTTTTTTTGAAGTTCTTCTTTCGGATTCCTTTGATAACAGCTACAACATTTCAGGTTCAGAGATGTTAATTGATCACATGTTTGACTTCGTGGGAGTATGATAAAGCCAATGAATAAAAATGATAATACACTAGTGTAATAAAGCTTTGACGTAGATATTTGATGTTTCGATAGAACCGCTAACATGTACCGTAATAAATGCTTGGCAGAGCCTCGCATTTTATTATATTACTCAACTGGTTTAATAAAAATATGAAAAGACGCTCATGTAATATCCTTTATCAAAGTGCTGTTACGGATCTCTCTAAAGTAAATGGATGCGATCATCAGAAAATAGAAATAGCGTCAGCCAAACTTTGCTAAATAAATAAGCAATCCTGGAAAGAAAACTAAGAATCTGCTTGTAAATGAAATTCGTCTTTTAAAAGATTTTTGACAAACTTGCGAAAGAGCCGCACTGCAAATTATGTCCGGTAGTATAACAATACAACACTTAGTTAAAGCTTCATTCAAATAATTGATGGCATCCATCAAATTAATTACATCTTTCTGTCCTAAGCCTTAGTATCTGTATTAGTATTTGTTTTATATTTAAAATAATTAACTTTTTATCTTGGCCTATAAAAGCAAGTAAAATGTTGTTAAATGCAGTTACAATGTATTTTACATAGTACATTAAATTTATACATGTAGTACTTTTTTCATGATTAAAACGCGTTTATGGAAGTCCCAATTTAAGTTCTCATCATTTTCACTGAGCTACATGGTAGATCTACTTTCACTTTGAAAAACACTTTACAATTTCCAGTCTGCACATTTCCTGTCTTAAAATTGATGAGTAATTAAGATATACATGCAAAATAAGCTAGGTCATTTATAAAGTAATTAAGATATACATGCAACAAAATAAGCTAGTCACAGAAATCGAGGATTCGATGCTGATATTATATAAGTAACGGATTCAGGCTGAATCAAGTCACAGCGCGACGTTATACTTTACGAACATTTTCAACAATAATTTCCGATTTATTCCCACTTGTAGATAATCCACGACATTCAAGCCAAAGTTTCGGCTCAAATACTAAATGCTCATTTATATCATTTTAGCGAAACTTCGCCCTTGCAGTCAAAATAATTCGACCTTCAGCTTGTTTTATTTTTTTTTTTGAACGTCAAAAAATAATGGAAGAAAAATCACAGTACACAGTTATGAAAAGTTATTGGTTTTGTCGCTTGCGCATATAGGCGAGTACACACGGTAAGTTTACGTTTATCGTGTACAGCACATACATAGGTTTAAAACACCAGAAAATTCTTAATTTTAGATATTATTTGATAATGTTTACATAAATCCATCTCCTTTCGATACATTTAAGTTTTATTTGAATTTATGGCCTATTCTTGAATTAATCGGCATTTATACCTATAGCGTCGGCAGCGATGAAAATTTCATCGGAAATTGTTTCAACTAATTTGGTCTTTCAAATGTTTGACGCGAGTGGGGATATTGCCCATATGAAAAGATTATCTCAACATTTCCTAGGATCACATCAAATTAGTTGAACTATTCGCCCTTGGAAAACGGTTTCCGTCAACTTTTATTGAGAACAGTTTCTCAGAAGCCATCGTATTTGTTGGATGTATACACCTAATACACATGAGTTATATTGTTGACATATCTGGCGACTGCATTCTAAAAATAGCCGTACGAAAATATGCCATATTCATGTGCTTTGTTGTAGCTGCACTTATTTTTCAGAGGATGAGGAATATGTAATTTGCCGTTTCGTTCTAAAAAGTGTAGTGGCTTTTTATTCTCCGTCTTTATTCCATTGAGTCGGAGCAAAGCCCCGACCCAAAAACGGAGTCATCCTTGTAAGATTATAAGGATCTTACATGCCTGCCTGTGTAAGACGGGGTTTTCCCTACCCGAGGGATAGTGTGGAATGGAAAACCGAGCGTTAGCGAGGTTTTTATCCATGCTGTCCCGAGGGTAGGGAAAACAGCTGTCTTACACAGGCAGGCATGTTAGATCATTTTTCTTGCCTATCATGTTCAAAATAGATCGTGGAGACAAATAAGTTTGGGTATTTCCTGACATTATTTATTAAGTTTATGACGTCACAATGGTACCAGTACTATGTGACGTCACCTTAGTGCACGCTATCTTAGACAAGGTTTTTGCCTAGGGAAAGACAGGAATATCTATCCCCGGCACGTGCTCGGATAAATCTATACTTTCCCCGCTAGGTAGGCAAGAAAAGGCATTCAGTCACACTTAAGTCGAATTACCCACCTAGCTATCTCTAAAAATTAAGAAGAGAAACAGCAAAACAAAGTGGAAACATATAATGCTCTGAACAGTTAAAAGAGACAATTCATAGTTTCGTCGACTTTCATGTGTAAAATCTGAAATGACATAAAGTAATTATCATCTACTGAAGTAAGTCTTAAATTTTAGCGCAAACGGTTGATTATTTACCACAAACGTGACGTATGTATACGTCTAGTTTCGATGCAAAAAAACTTGTGATCGCTAAAACGCAAAAGTGATGAAGAAGAAAATGCAACTAAACCAAATTAAAAAAAACGTAAAAGCAGCAATTCACACTTACTTCGAGTTACCCTACCCACTCACCAAAAGAACTGGGGGAAATTGATCAGTCGGTACAAAATGATTATGTCTAAATAAAATGCACCCACGTTATAATAAAGTTAGACGTCAGTAATTGATAGCATATTTTTTCATACTTGTTTGATTCTGGCGCGGAGATAAAATGACTTTTTGCCAAAAATACGCTCAAATCTAATTATTGTCTAAAAGTAAGTAATGTTTCATT
This sequence comes from Mercenaria mercenaria, assembly GCF_021730395.1. Taxonomy (NCBI): domain Eukaryota; kingdom Metazoa; phylum Mollusca; class Bivalvia; order Venerida; family Veneridae; genus Mercenaria; species Mercenaria mercenaria. The sequence goes on along the minus strand of NC_069376.1, from coordinate 43,376,283 downwards.
GTTTCAAAACACATATCCCATATCTTTAACGCTTCAAATATTTTTTAACATTTCTATTATTGCATTTGTCCAGGTTCGAAAATCAAAGGACAATGTAAATAAAAGTTTTCCCCTTCAAAAATGAATCCCTAACAAACGCAATTGAAACTTCGGGTATAAGACCGAACACAAGAGAAATATCATTAAGTGCCCGAAGAAAAAGGCTGGGCTACTCATTGGGTGACTGCCAGATGAGTGTGGTTGATAAAGTAAACAATTTTATTGTTAAATGAGAAATTATTTTCAGTGCTGTAAACATAAGTTCTTATAATGGGAATCTCTTCTTTTTGTCCCTCTTCTTCATTTTCTTCTTCTTCTTCAGTTTCTTCTTTTATATAGTGGTCAACTTCAGCTGACTAAAGACAGTTGCCAGGGTGTGCGTAACAGAAAGAGAAAGTGAGTGAGTTAAAAGGTGAGAATGTGAACCGCGAAAGATAAAATCGAAGAAGGAAGTAAGACCAGATGTTTGGCCTAAGCTGAGCCTTGGATGCTTCAATTAAATGGGCTAACATTATTTCTACAGGCAGATTGCTCCAGTTCCGAGCAATACCTCAAAAGAATGATTGCTGGCAGTAGAGTGTTCTGCAAAATCCTAGAAGTGGATATTGTGGGCTGACTCTGATTTGGTGATTTTCACGTGATCCAGTTCAGCTTTAATTCCGGCATAGCTTTTATAATGAATATAATTAAACTTGTCTCTTTATGTCTCACTTGTATAGAGTTGGACTGAAGATTGGACAACATATTTTTGATGCTGAATCTAGGTATTGTGGTACCTATTCTTCACGAAGTTGAATAATCTGTGATATTCCCTGTTTTTACTGATCCCGGCCATAGTTTACTTGCATACATTCATATATATATTTAATTTGTGCTGACAATGAGTTATTTATAGGCATGCTCTTACTGATAATCCGAAGATAGCGGGAAATGGAGACATTTAAATAATTTTACAAACGTTGTTGCTGTAAATCAAATATATAATAACCAAAAAATTTAGCGACTTATGGATTTTTTTTTCTCTAAAAAACTTAAAAAGCTATATGAAAATTACAGAATGAAAGTATTTGGTTTTCATCATGAAAAAACTTCCGATTTTCGCAGATCTTGATTATGAATGAAAATAATTCACTAAGAACATTGTAGGTCTATGTAGGCATACAGACACTAAATAGAAAAATGGCGCGAAAAAATGGTAGTCGCATAATGGCGGATACAAATAGTCCTCAGTTTTTGCTGTGTAGAGCTATTTTCCTTATTTTCTTTGCAATTTTTTTTTTGGGTAAAATCACATGACAGATCTATGCTTGACATGTAGATAGCATTTTGATCATGAAATAGCAACATGACAAAATTTTTCATGGGAAATTAGATCATACACCACCAGTGTAATTTGGGGTCTCATTTTTTAGCTGATTTGCAGTTTGTGTGTTTGACTGAAATTATTTTTCTTGCATCAAACATGACCCCCACTTTTCTTTTTATTTTTATTTAGCACTGACAATATTCTTCAAGAAAATAGTTTACAGACGTTTAAAATGGGTCCTGATGTGTGCTGCGCCCATTTGGAAATAGGTCAATTTTATATAGAATAAAGGTATGAAGGTATTAAATGCATCCGCTACTATTTTCTATATAAAATTAACAACTTATAACATATTTTTATCAAGATTTCTAGCCTTTCACTTCCTGCGAGACTACCCTTATCTTGAAGGTCTATCTTTAGGCAATCAAAATATACCCAAAAAATATAGGGTTGACCATAATGCAGTGAAACCATGGTCACGTGACTGAGACACGTGATGAAAACGTTAATATTGCGTAGGTAGACATCAGGAAATACCTACTTTCACTTTCATTTTACAAGGCAGCTTCCAATCAACTTTTGAAGCATATAACGTAGCTTAAAATCATCTGCGGACATTCCTTTTTACAATCAAGCATAAATAAAGCTTATATCTGGCATGAAAATGGCCTTTACTAGGCGGGAAAATTGCACTATATATTGATATGGACTACATTCGAGTGGACCACGGAGGCATATCCGGCTAATTGCCCCCTTCATGCCTATAAGAAATACCAAAGTTTTCAAAATCGTTCTGTTGCAGTCAATTATTGTACGTTAGTCAATTGTCAACAATTTTGCCAACTTTCAGTTTGAAAGAATGGCTACTGTTGGAATTATGCCCCATTCAGACAGACAGTCCACACATGCAAAAAACGTGTCAATGGGCATAGATAATGCCAATTTTTCATTAAATATAGTATCATACGGCCTTACTTATCTTATTTCTATTATTCGTTTGCAAGAAACAGCTGGAAGTACGCGAAAAATAATCGATTTCTGTCATTCTTACCTATAATGGTGTCGCTGATGCAAAGCTGAGATGTGGGGAAGCACCTTAAAAATCAGAATTTTGCCTACTTTCCGAAAAAATCTCTGATTTGCCCAAAATATGCAAATAATATGCCATGTTAGTCTTGAAATGGTGCTTATTGCTCAATTCTGATCAGAAAGTACCAGTTTTACATCGGTTAAAGCAATTTTCACGAAGTGCGAATTTTTCATTTTAGGTATGAAGGTATTAAATGCATCCGCTACTATTTTCTATATAAAATTAACAACTTATAACATATTTTTATCAAGATTTCTAGCCTTTCACTTCCTGCGAGACTACCCTTGTCTTGAAGGTCTATCTTTAGGCAATCAAAATATACCCAAAAAATATGGGGTTGACCATAATGCAGTGAAACCATGGTCACGTGACTGAGACACGTGGTGAAAACGTTAATATTGCGTAGGTAGACATCAGGAAATACCTACTTTCACTTTCATTTTACAAGGCAGCTTCCAATCAACTTTTGAAGCATATAACGTAGCTTAAAATCATCTGCGGACATTCCTTTTTACAATCAAGCATAAATAAAGCTTATATCTGGCATGAAAATGGCCTTTACTAGGCGGGAAAATTGCACTATATATTGATATGGACTACATTCGAGTGGACCACGGAGGCATATCCGGCTAATTGCCCCCTTCATGCCTAAAGAACACAACAACTATTTAGTGTGTTATAACCTGTAAACAGTCTCGGCTATTTCCACGTCAGTCACTTAAAAGTTTACACATCGACCGCGCAGATAGACTTACACAACACGGACTCACATGTTGCAATCTGTCAAAATTTTACTCTTTGTTATTTTGTAAAAAAACAAGTATGGATTTCCTGTCGCAGCCACAGAATCAAACTGTTGGTTTAATGTAAGTGAGAAGTATTATCTAAACAAATATGAGTGACTTATAAAACTTTTATCGTCTTCATTTACATAGGAACTGAGTGGGTGGGGAAAGAAAGGTGTAAACCCACCATTTAGATTATACATAATTCCAGTTTCATAAGGACTAGTGGCTAGGGTTCCAGTCAATAGACTTAGAGAGGATCCAGGATGCTAGACAACCATTGATTACACAAGTTGTTTTCTCATATTCTCTGGCTAGTCTAGTTCTGTCTAGTCCAAATAATCACAGACACTTGGGGGTCAGAACCTGTCCCCCCTCCCAATCCACCCCTGCCAACCTTCAGCCAATTTATTTCGCCTTTTAAATCAAACTGAGCACATGTCTTGATCATACAACAACTTTTGTTACCATTTCAATTTGTTTATAAAATCTCCCATAAACTATCAATGCTCAGAAAAACTAAAGACATGCAACTTACTCCGAGCGTTTTCAACACAAAATAACTTAATTTTAATTGTCCAAGGAATAGGAGAATAGATCCCAGCTTGATGTTGCGCAGTCAAATTTACTACACAGAGCCGGTACACAGATGATATCGTTAGTGCAGGGGCGTAGGGACGATTTGAGTATTGGGGCGGCAGAGGGGGTGGGTTTTGGAGGGGGTGTCCCCCTCGTATGAACGGGGTCTGGGGTGGCCCCGGGAAAATTTTGCATATAGCTAGAGTAAATGGTGCAGTCTGGCAACTTCTTGGACTGCTCAGTATCTGTGTTGAACATACTCGTTTTTTTTCGAGTTTTCACCCCTAATTAGTTTACTGTGTTTAAACACTGTACATAATGGAAGTACGATGTTAGATACGGACAATGTCTTGCCAGGGTAAAACCAGTAATGTCTAAGTAGGGGATCGAGCACAAGACCCTGAATTAAAGGGGTAATCTAATCCTTATAGCATTTTAGTCATTAAATGGCATTATAAAGGTAAAACGCAATTCATTGTTTTCTTTGAACCATTGAGGGTTGAATAAACGGACTTCAGGGTTCTTATTACCAAACGATCGATTTGGAAATTCAAAATTGCGAGGGTAATTAGCCTTTTATATTTTTATGTAGAAGCTGTAATACTTGTTAATTTAACTAGATCTGCAAAATCTATGAGGATTTCTCTACATTTGATGCATTGAATTTAATCATTAAGATTGGTTTCTTTGATAAGATAAGATAAGATAAATTTTATTTTGAGTTGGCAAGACAAGTAACAATACAACATAAGCACTCTAGGTGCTTTTGAACCGACTATGTTGATATTTCGAACAATATGTTTAAGTGTCAAAATATTTAATTTAATATATTTTATGAAAAGTCATCTAAAGATCCCGATTTGCGTTTGTGATTTACTCAAGATACTTACCTTTGTCGGCAGAATTTGAGACACAACATTAATTACAAGTGTCTATAATCTGTTCGGCAGTAAGCAATTAAATACGATTAACTTTTATTAATTAATGCATCGCCTAGCTATAATCCGAGTCTGCTGGGCGTGAAAATACTGCGGCCTTGGTCGTTGCGGATTATCGATTTTACACAATACCCTGTCACCAAGGTGATCTAGAAAGGTGTCAGCGATATGACAAAATTCTGTGTACATATCAGTCGCCGATGCACTTCATGATAAATGGAAGACCAATGTATTTTCTAGCCTTTACAGAAATTTACGAGTTCGGCATTTCGCCGTTCCACGAAATATTGGGGCGGCGGGCGCCGCCCCTGTCGCCCCAGCTCCTACGCCCTTGCGTTAAAATGAAAATACTCGCTTACGACGCCATCTGCCGCGATGTCAGAGAGAGTACAGATGCTGGTACTGTGAGTTTATTTTTGGGCAGGGCCGCGGGTTCGCTCCGCGTCATGTGCGATCTTTTTTTTTAAATATTTTTTTTCATCTTGAGAATATATTGTTAAAAAGAAAATGAAAATATTACATTAAAAAAAAAAAAAAAGAATGCCCAAAGCGCGGAGCGCAGCGGCGGCCCTGCCCAAAAAGATATTAACAGAACCAGCGTCTGTACTATCTCGCCCATCACAGCAGTTGATTTTCTTAGCAAGTATTTTTATTTGAACCGCTAACGATATCGTCTGTGTCCCGGCTTTGTGTAGTAAATTTGACTGCGCAACATCAAGCTGGGATCTATTCTCCTATTCCTTGGACAAGAAAATCGTGTTTACATGGCGAAGTAAGTTGTCTTGTGTTTTTTTTGAGCATTTGATAGAGTATAGGAATTTTTCAAACATGTTGAAATGGTAACAGAAGTTGTTGGATGATGGAGACATGTGCTCAGTTTGTTTTAAAAAACGAAAATATATTGACTGAGGGTTGTCAGGGGCGGCCTGGGAGGGGGAGGGGTGCTGACCCCCAAGTGTCTGTGCAAATAATAGGTTGTTTCGCGACAGCGTGATAACTTTTGACTGTCGCTGTCTCAGTCACGTCCAAGCGTATTCTGCATATTTCTGTTAGGAAAGGAAATCCCCAACTGAAATTCGTTGGGAATGTTTTCTGGTACATGTACAAAGATTTTTTAATAATTACATTTCTGAAAATGAATTTATGTTGTCATTAAAGCATAAACTTGCCTCGCTGACATTTTTTGAATGTATATTTTGTGTTTTGTTTCTGCAATTTAGTGAAAGTGGCAGTCTGTTGTTTATTGAAACCGGTGTCAGGGTAGATATCTCATCGCCCCTGTCACATCATATTTTTGAAGATTTAGTCTCTTATTTAAAATTATGAATTAAATTCAACCAATTTGAAGTTTCTACATGAATATTATTATAATGTTAAATTTATTAAAGCAAGTAAGTCTGACCGGTATATTATGACTTTTTTTTTTTAATGTCTTCGTTTTCCAAACAGTAAAATGCAGATATGGGTAAGGCATGACAACTATAAAATATCCAATCATAAAATAAGTCATCCCGATAAGCCAGATGAGTAAGGCTAAGTCTGGCAAACATAACTAACCCTGTTCTTACTTTCTGATGGTCGCATCAAATAAGTTATGGCGAAACCCCATTTGGTTAACTTACCAGTGTCAAACCGCAACATCTCGCACAATCTCTCATGGGAAACTGATCAGTGAAGTCAGGCAGAAGTTCAGAGCACGTGGTTATTTTTGTAAATCAAGATCAAAATTTTGCATATTTATGAATCTAATTTAATCATAAACATAGCCATTTTCAATAAGTTTATAAAAAACAAACCTTACAAGTTAAGTTCTCAGATAAGGTCATTAAATATCGATTCTATACCACCTGTTGGCTTTCAAAAAAAAAAGAGTACCCTGATCAGGTGACAACTGCAATGTAGGGTTTCAGAAATCCCATGTCCGTAGCCCGGGAACTACCAGAAAATTCTGTTGGGCTATTAAATTTTTTCAGAGCGTGCCTGCCGGGCTACCTTAAAACTCCATATCGTGTAGCCCAGAAATCAATAATTTATTCTTCAAACATAAATTTAATAGTTGGCTTTAATTATCTTACCATCTACTGTCACAATCAGCAAACAATTAACCTTTAATCGTACCCGCAGGGAAATGTTTACACATACATGTGCACGCGAGATTAGACTGATCCAATAACGTCAAAGTCACTGATTGGTATTGTTCACAACAATATGCAAACCAGTCTTAAAATTACGTCATTTTACTGCCACCTGCCAAAGTGTACTTTCAATTTCGCTGACCTCAATATTTGTCGAGTGATCAGAAAGAAGACATTTGATTTAGAGGCTGTTTAGTGCTTACACTGAGTTTATGCTTTTCAGTTTAAATACTTGCCAAACATGCAAAAAATCGACCTTGATTTAGCAAAAATCAGCGAGTTCATATTCAGGACAACTGAATACACTGTGCCAAGAAACTGAGAGACGTTATGTACGTGGTTATAGTCCTTTTATTGAAGTAGACATTATAAGATTTTTAGAATCAGACAGAATTATGTCAACTTTAAATAATTTTGAGATAAATTACAATTCATACTGATCTAAGGAATTTGCATGTTTATAAAAATTGATTGGCATTCCTTTTAGATTTCCATGTTGCAATAATTATTAGATTTTTTTTTTCAGGGTCATACCAATTAATGATTATAACAAAAAATTCATTTCAGATTGTGTTGTCAATGTGGTACACAAATAGAGCCCAATCCAACCAATATGTGTGTAGCTTGTCTAAGGTCAGAGGTTGACATCACTGAAGGAATACCCAAACAGGCTGTGTTGTACTTCTGCCGAAAGTGTGAGAGGTAAACAGATTTTCGTTTTGTTAAAAATAAATTGTGCATATTGATGGATAGTTTAGTATAAAGTTATATTGTAAATTGATGTAGAACAGAAAAAATTCTTAAAAAAACAAAGACAAATATCAAACGGAATGCCACGTACCAAAAACGCAGCCTACCCAAAACGAAACCCACAGCACGCAGATGTGCACACAACAAACACACACACACACACAAAGCCAACACATGAGGACAAAACGAACAAACAAAGGAACACAGTGGGGCACCGCCTTGGAATGGTCAGTGGCAAAAACACCACTGGGGAGCTTAAACCGGTGCGCACCCAACCTCACTCTTACCCCCACCATGTTCCAAACACAGGACAGTTTGAAGTCTTACACACTAAAGAAAGGTAGAAAAAGAAAATTTAAAAAAAGCTCAATATTGAAGATAAAGTGGAATAGTTTTGTATAACACTAGATCTGGCTTAATTTTAGGCTTTATTACAACAAAGTTTTATGGCAAGGAAACAAGGAAAATTTTTGCAAACTATAACCTTTATCATGCTGGACACGATTGATTCTGCCTTTGCAGATTTTATTTATTTTTGTACATTGATGTTTCAATTTTCTTGTGATAAATTTGTAGGTATCAGCAGCCTCCAGATCACTGGATCCTGGCACAACTTGAATCACGGGAACTTCTGTCAATATGTCTGAAAAAGATCAAAGGGCTAAATAAAGTAAGTTGTATTTCTGCATTATGGAGTTTTCCCAGATGCTTAAGACTACAGGTGAATGGTTATAAAAATAAGCTCTAAACATTTACAGTTTCAGTTAATGTGTAGTACACATTATCAAAGAATAACACAACTTTTAAGGATAACCTGACTTAAAAACAGTTCTTTACTGAAATAAGTAATTTCTTTGATAGACTGTTTGAGATACTTTAACATTTGACATGACATCAGTGTTATTTTGTGGTTGGACAGACAACAGACATATTGCATTGTTTTGAAGGCTTTTATTGCAGAACTCTATTTCAAAAAAACAAGTTTTTATTTGTTTCGATTAGTAATTCATTTGATTTTTAGAATGTTTGTTAAAAATATATCATAGAAATAAACAAAATTTCAATAAGATGTACAAGTAGTTTTTGGTAACCAGATGTAAAAACTCTTCATTAGGTTTCTGATGAGGATGTTTTCTGTTTGTAGGTCAGATTAATAGATGCTGGCTTTGTATGGACTGAACCTCATTCCATGAGAATTAAAGTGAAACTTACCATACAAAAAGAGGTATGCTGGTAGTAATTGTTTGTGTTACTTATTTCCCTTAGACATATCACTCATTTCCCTTTAAATTTTTCATGCCTGAAGTAAGTAATCAGTTTTGGATTTATCACTCATTTCCCAAATATTTCATCTCACAAGTATAGACTTTTAAACAGTGATGTATTATGGACCAGTTTATTTGTAGAAAACCATTTGCTTCTCTGGTCTGATATTTGGAAAAGCTGACCTGCAATAACCAGCAATTTATTTGCCAATAACCAATGTCTCAGGATTTTGTATTGCTTGAGTGCTGACTTGTTCACTGCAAGTAACTGACAACTTCCCCGCATATATTAAGGGAGAGGACAAACATGATTTCAGACATACTGTCTTCTGTCATAGTGCCAGGGAATCAAACATACAACTTCCCAATTCTAAATGCCCTTTGCTGTTTACATTAAAAGAAAGAGTGGACTGAAGTGTTGCACAAATTTCATTAGAGAAACTTAAATTTTTTTCGTACATAAATATCAGTGTTCCAGAAACTGACTTTATTATCTTGCTGACATAACAGAATTTTACAAATATGGTTGAATCAAATGTTTACTGCCCTAGGCAGGTCAGCTTGATACAAAACAAGAGAATTGTGAATATTTTCAGGTAATGAATGGGGCAGTTTTACAGCAGGTATTTGTTGTAGAGTTTACAGTGACTAACCATCAGTGTGATGATTGTCACAGAGTGGAAGCTAAGGATTTCTGGAGAGCTGTTGTACAGATAAGACAAAAGGTTATTTCTACATGTATAATATTTCTTACTGTCATTCAAGATTCATAATATTGAAAAAATGATCAAGGTGTGTTAATGCCATCCATTGATGAATATTGGGTATCGTTAAACCTCTAGTTAGCAGCCAGACAAGGGAATGACACAGTCTGGCTGCATAAGGCAGGTGACTGCTTAAGACAAGATAGAATTAAACAAGTTTGTTTAAGACAAGTGGTTGTTGAATACAGGTGACTGTTAAGACATGTTAAACTTTTTGTGTTTTGAGATTTTTTTTTATCATTCTATCAGACCATTAGTAGACTGTCTGGTTTCTGTTCATGCAGAGAACATTTGAATTGAGCTGTTAATCTTCATAGGCTGATTAGTTACATAGTTGACCCCAATGGTTTTGGGAGTCCGTAGGTTCAAAATACAGTTCACAGTGACCTCAAGACTAGAAATGGGTTCAAATCTGTAACTGGAAATTTGTAAGGCCTCCAGCTGCCAAAGTTATCAGAACAAATGCCAAGGTCGGCAGATGCTGTTTTTATCAGTGTCAGTATATCATAGATATAAATATGTACAGTACAAATTTATGCAATTCTGATGTGAAAGTCAGATCTCTATCTGTTGCATGATTCAGCTGTGAATATTCGTTACACCTCATGACTTTTTTACACCTAAAAAATTCAGTTTTAGGGCTTAAACATCTGTAAGTAGGTGAAGTTTGATATTTTGTTAAAATGGCTACAGTTGGTTAGATATTTACTACCTGTGTACCTCTGATTTCAGATATTCACAAAAAGCAACAGTTACTATAGGTTGAACATTATGTGTTTTTAGATGGGTGCAAGTAACTTTAATACATCTTTAGAAAATATTGTTGCATTAATGATTGTTTGACCAGTAAATTTGACCAAGTAAGATATGAAAGGTCCAAACTTGAGATATTCTGAACAAATTTCCACAGGTACTGCATGTTCAAGTGAACAAAATTTTTTGAAATAGTCAAAAGGAAATGGAAAGTTAATTATGTAGTTTACTCCTCATAGTTTGTGGATTGAACTTTTAAAAAATCCTATTTTATAATGATTTTTTATAAGAGCTTCACCTGAAAATTAAATCGCAAACTGGACAGAAAGTCATTCAAATTCTGTGATGACCCTAGTTACTTATGAAAAATGTTCATATGTTATTGTAGACAGATCACAAGAAGACATTTTTCTACCTGGAACAGCTGATTCTGAAACATAAAGCTCATTGGAACACAGTCAACATTAAACCTGCTCATGGTAGGCATGCAGTCTTTTTATACATTAATTAACCCTTACCCTGCTAAATTTCAATAATGAATTTGTCCATCTTTCAATTTGGAGAGTACAATTAACTGTTAAAAGAGGTGCTAACCAAAAAGATACTGACTGAATGGCAAACAGTGCAGATCGTGATCAGACTGCAATCGTATCCAGCATGATAAGTATTAAACGGCAGTGGCGGGCCAGAAGTGGTTATTAGCAGGATCACACCTATATTTGCACAAGGGCATAGCCCTTAGTGTCAGTATAGGTTAGGGAATGATAATTACGATGTAAGGAAAGTAATTGTCTTTTAATGAGTTGTTTATTATATACCTAAACATAATAACAATTAATTTATTTGATTGCTTGAATCAGTTAATCTTATCCAAAGGAGTAGCCTAGTGGTAGAGCATCCCCTTCGAGTGCGGGAGGTTGTGGGTTTGATCCCCGGCCGCGTCATACCAAAGATGTAAAAAAAATGGTACTGGCAGCTTCCTTGCTTGGCGCTCAGCATTAAGGGGATAGTGCTAGGACTGGTCAGCCCGATGTCAGTATAATGTGACTGGGTGGGGTATCATGTCACGTGTCTATGGCGTGATATTCCAGTGAGGCAGCACTGTAAAGTTGGGCATTGTGCTCGCTGCTACAAGTTGACGCCGTTGTTTATATGACTGAAAAATTGTTGAAAAAGACGATAAACCCAAACACACACACACACACACACACACACACACAAATGGACGTTAACAAGTTATTGATTGCAATGATATATGGTGAAATTATGTGAAAAATGATGTCGCTTATCCCTGGTGGACGAATTAACCGTTATCTTGCCTGCTTCAGGCTATATTGCCCCTTTTCCAGTTATTTGGCGTTGATTATAGAATTCTGTCTTTAGCAGTTTTGTTACTTATTATAGTAAGATATATAATAAAACTTTCTATTCTGTGTCTTGTGTCCTGTAGATGAGATTCAGGATGTGATGTATTTGCATTGACTGCATTTCATTAAAGGTACCAGGACAAGTCTTCTGAAATCCTGCTGTAGTAATTATACAGTCAAACCTGTGTTAGGCAGCCAGCCAAGGGAGTGACAAAACATAGCTGCTTAAGACAGGTGGAAATTAGAACAAAATGTCAGAAATTTGCCCATTTTGTGTCATACTTGTTTTCATTGTATAGCTTTGTCACAATGGCAAAATAATTGTGATGTATGAACAGTGATTTTGTTACATACTATTATCACACGTTCAGTCATCTTTGTATAATAGGGAAGCAAATCTGGTTATGTTAGAATATTTTACAACTTTGTAATTCATAAAGAAACTTAAAATGTTAGGGTTTGAAGTAGAATGTAGTAAGAATATGATTGGTAGAGTAGAGAGTATAATAGTATTGAAAGACATTTTGAACTTTCATTCTAGATGGGTTAGATTTCTTTTATACAAAGAAAGACGATGCGAAGAAGATGGTGGAATTTCTGAATGCTGTTGTCCCGTGCAAGTATGTATCTTTCATAATGGTTATGTTTTATTGGTACAGTTATGAATGTCAGACTTAAACCGACCATCTAGCTCCATTATTAATTTTTTTATTTAAGCAAAAAGTATTACTTGAAAAAAAAGTATGATCCTTTTGTGGGGCACTAAATTGCAGATGAGGAATTTTGTTTTCAGAATTGTAGACTTTTAGGCTATTAAGTGAAAGGGGCTTCCATGTCTAACTGGTTGATATAGCTAACTGAATGACTTGCCCGACTAAACTATAGGGTTTGAGCCATGCACAGGTTGAAGAATCTCTGGCATATGAGGTAGCTGTCTGGCTAGCCTGTGCTGAGTATGTCCTTACAGGTGTTTACCTGTGCTTTAATTAATACTCAAGAAAAGAGCATCTTGGATTATTCCTTTGTGGAGTGGAGGGGAAGGTAGTATTTTAAATAATGCAGTGAAATGAAGTTTGATGTAAACATGAGTTAGAGTAAATCACGGATACTTCAAAGTCAAGAGGGGGAGAACAAAATGCTCAGGTTTTTCAGGGTTTCAGACACAGAAACCTAAAGAAAATGGCTTGGGGCTTTCCAGCCCTCGTAACCCAACCATCGATGCTCCAGTGATGTGTGTTTCACTGTACCAAATAATCATGTCTTGTCTGGTTAAACAAGTTCTTACAGAATGAACTTAATGTAAAATACTGTGAAACCATTAATATTCATGGGGGACTAATTTTCGTGGATTTCGTGGTTGAGTCAATCCACAAAATTTAATCCCAACAAAAAAGTAAAATTTCCGTTCATTTTATATTCAAAATTTGAAATCCACGAATTCGTATCCCCACGAAATTGCCATTTTGACCAAAACCACGAAATTTGATGCCCACAAAATTAAATGATTTTACAGTAGTAATAATCCTAGGCTGGGGTAAATGTTTATTTGACATTTCTTTATTTTCAGACATCAGATGGCCCAAGAGTTGATATCACATGATATCCGTAATAATACATTCAACTACAAACATACTTTCTCTGTTACCATAGTGCCTGTATGTAAGGTAGGTAACTCATTTAACTATAAAACATACCTTCTTTGTCATCATTTTATATATATTACAATGAGTAACGCATTCAACGGTAAGGATATAATCCCACATAATATTTCAATAAACCAGAGACAATCAGAAAAAAAATGTGTTAGAAACAGTACAGGTAGAGATACTGAAGTACAAGTGTATTTACTATAAACTTTTCATATCACTGAAAGACACTTGAAATTTCATTTAGTATATGTTAATTTCAAGCAATGAGAAGATAAAAGATATATATATATATATATTGAAAGCCCATTTTATCATTTTTTGTGTGTTTCCAGGACAATATTGTATGTCTTCCAAAGAAGTTGGCAGCTTCACTAGGAAATATTAATCCAATTTGTGTATGTTACAAAGTCACTCAAACCGTACATTTGATTGATCCAAACACACTTAAAGGTAAGTCTTCTATTTCTTTTGTCACTGTTTATTATACGCCCGAAGGGATGTATTATGTTATGACGCCTGTCTGTCCATTAGCAATTTCGTGTCTGTTCTGTAACTCTTGAACTGCTTAAAGGATTTTAAAAAAACTTGGCACAAATGTTCGCCACATTCAGAATTTCTTCCCTTTATTATTCATGTTCTCTGGGCTTCATGGTCAAGTTCTTTAAAGTTTGCTCCCATCCTCCTCTGATGTAACCTTTTGGGTGTATATTGCCCCACTTGGCAGAGCTCTTGTTTAATAAGGCTTTGTGTTTTTTAAGCTCACCCATACGTCCGTCCACACTATTCTTCAGTCAACATCTCAACTGAAACCATTTGATGGAAATTGATGAAACTTGGCCTGGATGTTCCCTGGGTGGTTCCAAAATTGTTCAGTGCTACTAAGGGGCCACTAGAGTTAAAATGATAAAATCATCAAAGGAAATCTGAACAGCTGGCTTAATATAGAAATAATTTCACACAAATGGTCCTTGTTTGACCCTCTAGCAATATTATTCAGATTATTCTGATTAGTCAAAAAACATGGCCACCAGGTGCCCTTTACATATGTAGTGGAAACTTTAAAAATATTCGCGTCAGAAACAGGAGGTGTCAGAAACAGCAGGCCCAATTTCAAGATAATTTTACACAAATATTTTTGAAAGAATGAAAGTTCTATGACACTACAGGGGTGGCAAAATCTGATATTGACTTACTTGTCAATTTCATCAAGGGCTATTTTCTGGTTGTCTATATAATGGTTATGTGGTACAATATGGTGAAATTCTGTTTGTCTGCATGGGCTGTGGAACAATCTTGGCAAGGTGGACAATTGATTTTGCCACCCCTGCACTGTTCTTCCAGCTTGAGAATACTGTACAAAATGCATTATTTAAAACTGTTTGGTACTAGGGGTTAACTCAGTCAAAAATTGATGATGGGCTGGGCCCATTATACCTAGGGTCAAGGTCACCAAGGTGTTATACTTGGAATTATTTTCATGTTAATTTTTTTGAAAGCTTTTTTTATACGCCCGTTTGAAAAACGGAAAATATTATGGGAACGCCCCTGGCGGGTGGATGGGCGGGCTGGCGGGCAGCATCCACAGACTTTGTCCGGAGCATATCTTCTACATGCGTGGAGAGATTTTGATGAAACTTGGCACAGTTGTTCACCATCATGAGACGGAGTGTCATGCGCAAGAACCAGGTCCCTAGGTCTATGGTTAATGTCACACATAGAGGTCAAAGGATACAAGAATGAAAACTTTGTCCGGAGCATTTCTTCTTCATGCATGAAGGGATTTTGATATAACTTAGCACAAATGTTCACCATCACGAGGCGGAGTGTCATGCACAAGAACCAAGTCCCTACATCTAAGGTCAAGGTCACACTTAGAGGTCAAAGGATACAAGAATGAAAACTTTGTCCGGAGCATATCTTCTTCATGCATGAAAGGACTTTGATGTAGCTTGGCACAATTATTCACCATCATGAGATGGAGTGTCATGCGCAAGAACCAGGTCCCTAGGTCTAAGGTCAAGGTCACACTTGGAGGTCAACGATACAAGAATGAAAACTTTGTCCGGAGCATTTCTTCTTCATGCATTGAGGGATTTTGATATAACTTGGCACAAATGTTCACAAGCATGAGACAGAGTGTCATGCGCAAGAACCAGGTCCCTAGATCTAAGGTCAAGGTCACAGAGGCCAAAGGTCAGATACAAGAATGACTGTCCGGAGCATTTATTCTTCATGCATGGAGGGATTTTGATGTAACTTAGCACAATTGTACACCATCATGAGACGTAGTGTCATGCACTGGTCCCTTCTTTTGAATTACTTCCCTTTGTTATTACTATAAATAGCTTATATTGTAACTATTTCATTACTAGTCGTAGGGAAAAATCGAGACCACTTTTCTGTAGTACAACATGCATGTTACATCCAATTCTGAGGTGTATTTTGAGCTATCTCTACCTGGTAAGGATTTTTGTACGGACTTGCAATTTTTTTTTTCTTTTTTCTTTATTTTTTTTTTCTATAAAGATTAACTTCCCTTAGTTGTTACTATAAATAACTTACATTGTAACTTTTTTATAATTGACCGTAGGGAAAAACCAAGACCACTTTTCTGTGGTACAACATTGATGTTACTTTTAAATTTTGGGTGTATTTTAAGGTATCTCTACCTGGTAATTTTTTTTGTGGACTTAGAAAAATAAAAGAATTACAATAATTTCTAAAAAAAAAAAAACATTGTAAACAACTACAAAATTAAAATTCCATTTGCAAATACAGGTGCTAGTGTAAAGAAATTTGCTGTGTCGGGCGTGTATTGTGACATTCTGGCACTCTTGTTATAGACATATTTTTGGTACTTTAAAAGATAATGACTTGAAATTAAAAATATTTCTTTATAATCATCATAACTCTAATTTGTATTTTTGACCAAATTATGCCCCTTTCATACTTATATTTTTTGACAAACTTAGTTTTCTGGACATAACATTAACTTTGGTACTATACAAGATAATGACTTGAAACTCAAAATATATCTTTACCATCATCATCATAACCCCTTCCATACTTGACCTTTAACCCCTCTGAGTAGTAGGGTCTTTTTATATCTTGGTGTATCTTCCTTTTAAAGTAGAGGTCTCTTATTGAGATATAAATTCATTTTACTGTCAAATCGCCAAATAGTGGAGGGGGCTGTTTTACGGACAGCTCTTGTTATATACTGAAGTTCATACATTCATAATTACATTGACAGTTGCGGAAGTGAGTGGTCAGGCCTACTGGAGGTCCCCCTTTGTATCTCTGTGTTCCCCCAAACAGCTGATTGAATATATGGTGATGCAGGTGGACATTGTCCTGGATAAGGACAAACCTGTAGTCCAAGGACAGACTTCACAGAGGGTAGGTATATTGTATTTTCCTTGTCTATTTTTAGCTCAACTATTCAAAGAATAGGTAGAGCTATTGGACTCGCCAGTGCGTCGCGTCCCGATTTGGTTAAGTTCTTGTATGTAAGATGGTATCTCAGTAACCACTTGTGGAAATGGATTGAAACTTCATACACTTATTCACTGTGATAAACTGACTTACATTGCACAGGTTCCATAACTCTATTTTGTTTTTAGCTTGACTATTCATAGAATAGTAGAGCTATTGAACACGCCCATGCGTCAGCATCCGCGTCCCGATTTGGTTAAGTTTTTGTATGTAAGCTGGTATCTCAGCAACCACTTGTGGGAATGGATTGAAACTTCACACACATATTCACTGTGAAAAACTGACTTACATTGCACAGGTTCCATAACTCTATTTTGCTTTTTTACAAAATTATGCCCCTTTTTGGACTTAGAAATTTTTGGTAAGGTTTTGTATGTAAGCTGGAATCTCAGTAACCACTTGTGGGAATGGATTGACCTCTAAGTGTGACTTATTTACTGTGATAAACTGACTTACATGGCACAGGTTCCATAACTCTATTTTGCCTTTTTACAAAATTATGCCCCTTTTTCGACTTAGAATTTTTTGGTTATGGTTTTGTATGTAAGCTGGTATCTCAGTACTCACTAATGGGAATGGATTGAAACTTCACACACTTGTTCACTGTCATGATCTGACATGCACAAAGCAGGTCCCATAACTTTATTTCACTTTTTTACAAAATTATGCCCCTTTTTCAACATAGAAATTTTTGGTTAAGTTTTTGTATGTAAGCTGGTATCTCAGTATCCACTAATGGGAAAGGATTGAAACTTCACACACTAGTTCACTGTCATGATATGACACGCAGTGCAAAGGGTCAATAACTCAACTTCGCATTTACAAAATTATGCCCCTTTTTCAACTTAGGAGTTTTGGGTTAAATTCTTAAATGTAAGCTGGTATCTCAGTACCCACTAATGGAAATGGATTGAAACTTCACACACTTGTCCACTGTCTTTAGCTGATAAGCACTATGCAGGTTCCATTACCCGTTTTTACTTTTTATACGCCCGTTTGAAAAACGAGACGTATTATGGGAACGCCCCTGGCGGGCGGGCGGGCGGCGTCCACAGACCTTGTCCGGAGCATATCTTCTACATGCATGGAGGGATTTTGATGAAACTTGGCACAGTTGTTCACCATCATGAGACGGAGTGTCATGCGCAAGAACCAGGTCCCTAGGTCTAAGGTCAAGGTCACACTTAGAGGTCAAAGGTCAAATTCAAGTAGGACTTTGTCCGGAGCATATCTTCTTCATGCATAGAGGGATTTTGATGAAAGTTGGCACAATTGTTTATCATCATGAGACGGAATGTCATGCGCAAGAACCAGGTCCCTAGGTTTAAGGTCAAGGTTGCACTTAGAGGTCAAAGGATACAAGAATGAAAACTTTGTCCGGAGCATATCTTCTTCATGCATAGAGGGATTTTGATGAAAGTTGGCACAATTGTTCATCATCATGAGACGGAGTGTCATGCGCAAGAACCAGGTCCCTAGGTCTAAGGTCAAGGTCACACTTAGAGGTCAAAGGATACAAAAATGAAAACTTTGTCCGGAGCATTTCATCTTCATGCATTGAGGGATTTTGATATAACTTGGCACAAATGTTCACCACCACAAGACGGAGTGTCATGCGCAAGAACCAGGTCCCTAGGTCTAAGGTCAAGGTCACATTTAGAGGCCAAAGGTCAGATACAAGAATGACTGTCCGGAGCATTTCTTCTTCATGCATAGAGGGATTTTGATGTAACTTGGCACAATTATACACCATCATGAGACGAAGTGTCATGCACAGTTCCCTTCTTTAGAATTACTTCCCTTTGTTGTTACTATAAATAGCTTATATTGTAACTTTTTCATTACTAGAGGTAGGGAAAAATCGAGACCACTCTTTTGTAGTACAACATGCATGTTACAATCAATTTTGAGGTGTATTTTGACCAATCACTACCTGGTAAGGATTTTTGTGTGGACTTACAATTCTTTTTTTGGATTTTTTTTTTTTTTTTTTTTTTTTTTTTTTTAAAGATTAACTTCCCTTAGTTGTTTCTATAAATAACTTATATTGTAACTTTTATAATTGACCGTAGGGAAAAACCAAGACCACTTTTCTGTGGTACAACATAGTTGTTACTTTCTAATTTTAGGTGTATTTTAAGGTATCTCTACCTGGTAAGGAGTTTTTTTGTGGACTTAGAAAAACAAAAGAATTACAATGATTACTAAACAACCACAAAATGAAAATTACATCTGCAAATACAGGTGCTAGAGTAAAGAAATTTGCTGTGGCGTATATTGTGACATTCTGGCACTCTTGTTTATTAAATTATGCCCCTTTTTCGACTTTCGTATTCATTCAAGCGACAAGGCTGTTGAAGTCGAGCGTTGCTGTCCTCCGACAGCTCTTGTTTTACAAAAGTATGCCCCTTTTTCGACTTAAAAATTTTTGGTAAGGTTTTGTATGTAAGCTGGTATTTCAGTACCCAATAATTGGAATGGATTGAAACTTATATAGGCAGGTAGTGGTTAGACAATGTGTAGAGCACATGAATAAGGTCAGCAGGTCAAAGTCCTGGTTATAGCAAGGTCAAATCTGTCCATCATAATTATTCACTGTCCTGATCATAAAATAACGATTCAAGGTATTTGCTTCAAACTGTGGTCAGCTTTTTTAGCTGCAATATTTTTTAATTAATATGAAATCTTGCACTATCATCTAGAAGTCATCAACAATGCTTAAAACATATGTTACCAAATATGATTATGGGTCTTATTATATAATTTTATTAAAGTATGGAAACATGTTGTGTAGTGTTAATGGTAAAATTCGGATATAATGATATTCATTAGGAAACAAACCCCTTTAGATCAACACAGTAATTATATCATTGAAAGAAAACAGAAAACTGTTGAAATATTTAAACATGAAAGTTTTAGTGTCTTCACCTTTCATATGTTCTATGTTGCAGCATGTGTTAGCTGATGTGTGGGTGTCCAGAATGAGTGACCTAGGTGTAAATGACCAGCAGTATTTCTGTAGAACACATATAGGTCATCTGCTGAATGCAGGGGATACTGTCCTCGGGTAAATATTGTACCAGAAGTTTTTCTATAGAACACATATAGGGCATTTGCTGAATGCTGGGGATACTGTCCTAGGGTAAATATTGTACCAGAAGTTTTTCTGTAGAAGACTTATAGGGCATCTGCTGAATGCTGGGGATACTGTCCTCGGGTAAATATTGTACCAGAAGTTTTTCTGTAGAAGACTTATAGGGCATCTGCTCAGTGCTGGGGATACTGTCCTCAAGTAAATATTGTACCAGTAGTTTTTCTAAAGAACACATATAGGGCATCTGCTCAATGCTGGGGATATTGTCCTTGGGTAAATATTGTACCAGACGTTTTTCTGTAGAACACATATAGGGCATCTGCTGAATGCTGGGGATACTGTCCTCGGGTAAATATTGTACCAGAAGTTTTTCTGAAGAACACATATAGGGCATCTGCTGAATGCTGGGGATACTGTCCTCGGGTAAATATTGTACCAGAAGTTTTTCTGAAGAACACATATAGGGCATCTGCTGAATGCTGGGGATACTGTCCTCGGGTAAATATTGTACCAGAAGTTTTTCTGTAGAACACATATAGGGCATCTGCTGAATGCTGGGGATACTGTCCTCGGGTAAATATTGTACCAGAAGTTTTTCTATAGAACACATATAGGGCATCTCCTCAATGCTGAGGATACTGTCCTTGGGTAAATATTGTAAACTCAGTTGTTCATTGCATATTTTTATGGTTTCCTGAAAATGCAAGATTTGAACCAGGTTGACATTTCTGAAGAAATAAAGTTGTTTTAAAGTATTTGACCCCTAATAGTAATGTTTAAAAAATAGCAGTTGCTTGGTATATTCTTATAGCTGACCATGTTTCGCACTATGTTGCAACTTTTAAGCAACTTTTACCGTGCCGTTTTTTGTAAATTTTGTAAAATAATGGTATTTCCTCAAGCTCAAGTAAAGACAAATTTCAATGTGATGGCCACTATCTAAAATGTTTGCAGATAATTCATTACAGCATTAATTTTGATAAAAGAAACATCAAACTATTGTTAAACAATTATAAAACACAAATTATAACTGTAAATATCATTTTTTCTAGGCTGCCTCAAGTAAACAGATTTAATGAGACAGAATTCTATCTCCAACATTGAAAAATTAAGGTCGAATCCTTTGGGTCTGTTTTGAATTTTGCTCACTTCATTAAAAAATAACCAACCTTGGGGCAGAAGTAAACCTACCTGCATTTCTTCCACAGTATGTAATCTAAAGAATGAAAGCAAGCAAATTAGAGAACTTTTACCTCATGTAACTCAGTATTTCTAAAGATTTCTATATTTACCATTCCTGATTCTGAGGTAAATTCACTTTGAGCAGCAAGAAATCGCTTATAAAATGAAAATTTTCCACTTTTGTTTGATACATCCATAATAAGTATTGAAAGAAGTAAAAACTTACTAGAAATAAAGGAAAATATGGAAAAAAAATTTGGCCCCAGTGGGGCTTGAACATACGCCCCCCTGAAAATTGCTGTCAAAGTAGGCTTATGGTAGGAATTGAATACTCTTCAAAAAGGAGATACTCTATTATGGATCCAATACCTTAAACATAATTTATGATCATTTGATGTCCTATAGGAGAGATCGCCATGACGTCACGCATAAATACCTGTTTATCTGGTGGTGGGTAAAACAAATGTTTTTACATCGTTTGTGTATGGGATCTGAATTTTTAATTTTTAATAACTTTTTTGCTCATTTATGGATTTTAAAAATTCAAAAAGTTTTGAAATGCTTACGATTTTCATATTTTCCCATTTAAATATCTTTTTAAAATGAATAACCATTTTAAATGACATAAGATTTTAATAACGGCCATTTAATTTTGAAATTATAATCAAAAGTAATAAATAAATTGCTTGTTTTATACACTTTCCATTGATCAAAAAATTATTGATATTATTTGTGTTTTAAGAAAGTTTAAGCCGTTAGAAAAACATCACTGTTTACAAAAAACATGGACGCTTGGCGTCTGCCCACCCGGTCTTTGTCTTATCAGTTCTAAAAATAGAAAATACAATGGATTTGTTTACAAACACGATCTCTCCTATATGTAAGGATGTTCTTTTTATAAGCCCATTTTTCTTACATTTACTTGTCATATGACAAGGCAAGCATGATATGAATTTACATAATGTAGTTGGTGACGGTACTTTTAGATGTTCTTTTCACTGCCAAGTACGTTACACAGTAAAACAAGGATCGCTTGACGCAGAAAAGGAACAAGTCTGAAGTTATCCAAAGTTTCAGATGACCCAGAAAAGAGAAAATTTTAGAAAATCAGCTGGGGATAATATGAATTGCTTGTGTAAGTTCAAGTGCTTGATCCACCAATGATAGAAAAAGCAGTCTTTCACTTTGTAAACTGTTAAATACTCTCCTGACACTCCATGCTTCTGTCTTGTAGGTTTGACATGTTGAATGCTAACCTTAACAATGAACACATTGAGAAGTTGAAAGAAGAAAAACTTCCTGATGTGGTAAGTTTAACAGTTTGCTACTGCTTGTCCGCACTCTAAGTCCAACATTTCTCATCCGATCTTCACCAAACTTGAGCAAAATGTGTTTGACCATAAGACCTCGGCCAAGTTCGATAACTAGCCAAATCCGCCCAGGCGCTTGTGAATTATGGCCCTTGAATTACTGATTGGGTCCACTCATCAAGCCATCGAGAGAAACTAGACTTTTTTCAATGGTGTCCACTCATCAAAGCCATCGAGAGAAATATTTTTCAATGGGACATTTGTGGGAGACATGTGCTTTTCTCAGAAGCATCTCTAGTTGTTCATTGATACAAATTTTTCAGGCACTTGTAGGCATTTTAAGTGCTAAAATTGTTAGCATTATTAGTAAAACAGTTATAGCTAGAAGTTATAAGGGGAAGGGTATAATGGATAAGTTATATAGTGCTTTCAGTGATCCATATATTGACAATGTAAGGTTACTGGCCGAGGACCACTTAGATCTTTTGAGTCAGCTGTATTGCTCCAGTCATCTATGCTAGAGGAATAGGTGTTTCATTGTATACAATTTTATTGAGACTAAGATAGATTATCTCCATGTTTAAAAGACACTCATTGGAATATTTACCACAACTTTTGGTAAAGATAGACTTACTGGAGAGCAAGTGCTAAGAGTCAATATGGTAATATAATTGGAATGGGCCTCCTTGGAGTGGTAAAGGTTGCTGTCTTCAAATCACTTGCCCCTTAATGCTGTAGGTAGAATTCTGTCATGTCAGGAAGCCATAGAGCTTGGTTACAGATGGTTGTTGGTTCTACCAGGGTGCCTGCTGGGGTCTTCCTCCACCATCAAACGCAGAAAGTCACCATATGAGCAATAAGTATGCCAGTGTGACGTTAAACCCTTCAAAACAAACAAAAACAAAGAAGGTTTTATATTGTAAGCTATCTTAATTGAAAAATGAAATATTCTCTTGTTGTTCAAGTTTGTGTAAAAAATCTAACAAAAAAATCTGACAGCTGTTGAATATAAAACAACCTTGTTTTCTGTAGGTTATAGTAAAGAAGGTGTATGCAGATAAGAAGAAACGTAATAGACGCAGGAAGTGGAAACTTCAGCACTTGAATGATGAACTACATAACCTTGACAGTGACTCAGTCATGAAGTAAGTTTATAGATAGAGAATGTTTGTCTAAGTTTATAGATAGAGAATATTTGTTTTTCTACGAATGAACAACACATAAATATTTTTACAGTGGCTTACCGTGTAAGATATTTTTGATTGTTGAAAAAATATTTGGCATCATTCGTATTTTTTCTTGTGTTGAGCATAGTGCCCAGCATGCTAAAGGAATTGTGTTGAAAGTCACAGATAATTTAAACCATAGTTAAAGGAAGTGCAGTGTGCATGAACTTTATTTTTCATGTTCATGCAGTTGTTACAATTGAATTATTTTAAATCAAAATCACACTTCAGCTTATGAAGTGCTTTAATAAGGGAGCATCATCTGTGAATTCTACTGAACTCTTTGTTCATATATATATACGGGTAATCAGATGTTGTATTTCAGTCAATCATGGAAAAAAATTACTACTATGAAACTATATTTTCAGTGAGTATACAGATTTCTTGGAAGATCTGGAGGAAGATCCAACAATCAGACAAAATGTCAACATCTATAAAGGTATTGTTCATAGTTCGCTGGCTCGTTTTCTATAGTTAAACTATCTTGCTGTCACTGTATTAAGTCAGTTTAGAGACCATCTGAGTGCCAAATCAGTGGTGATTAGTGGGGAGGGGGCCTCACTTGCTTGGGATTGTAGAACTGTTCCATGTGAGGTCAGTGGTTAAATTGGTTTCCAGAAGATCAGTGGTTCCACTTCAGTCCTCGCCTAAAATATTGCCTGGCACTTAGGAACTTCATCCACAAAAAAATTTGTGGGCGTGAAATTTTGCAATTTTAACCAAAGTTGCTATTTTGAAGGAAAATGAATTTCTTGAATTTCTGTCAGAATATAAAATGAATGGGAATTTTACTTGTTTGTTGGAATTTTCAAGTTCTAGTGATTGACTTAACCATAAAATATATGAACATTAGTCCCCACTGAATATTAATAATTCCACAGCAGCAAAGATTGATATTATCTGCATTAATTTTATAGCCTTTTTGACTTGGATATAGTGCAGACAATCTGACTAGCATATCATTTAATACTAAATATCAATAAAATTTGGGCATAATGTATTTATAAATGCAGTCTCGCTGAGATATAAAACTACTGAAACATGGTGATGTTTACACATAATTTTTGAAATATATATACAAATCTTTTTGGGGCCTATGTGAATGAGTGGTTAAGGTCAGCAACTTTACATGACATAAACCTCACTACTATTAGGTTCCAAACCTTGTTTAGGTGTAGAATTCCTTCATGTGAAGAAGTCATTTAGGTGGCTTACAGAAACTCTACGCAGGTGCCTGCCAGTGCCTGAAATACTGTTCAGGGGGCACCTGGGTTCGTCCTCATCATGAAAAGCTGGAAGAGTCACTGTATGACCTGTAATTGTGTAATTGTGATGTTAAACTTGACAAAGAAGAAACAGTTCCTTATGAAATTGACCGTCCTTCTACATATCATGTAGGTAAAAAGTTGCAACTTCTATGTTTCTATTTTTAGACAAGAACAGGATTCCTATTGATACAGATGACACAGATGAAGAGGGAATTCCACAGATCAGTCTCCAGGAAATGCTTGATGACCTTCACATTGCTGATGATGCTACAGGGGGTGAAGGTGCAGCCATGATGGATTAGAAAATATTGAAGAGTTAAAAGGCTAATATTAAAGAGAACTTTATTGAAGAAGTGGATTTAAGCAATTTCATCATGTGTTTAATTACAAGGGCGTAGGAGCTGGGGCGGCAGGGGCGGCACCCGCCGCCCCAATATTTTCAGGAGCGGCAAAATGCCAAACTCGTAAATCTCTGAAAAGGCTAGAAAATATAATTGAAAATAAATACAGTGGTCTTCCATTTATCATGAAGTGCATCGGCGACTGATATGTACACAGAATTTTGTCATATCGCTGACACCTTCCAAGATCACCTTGGTGACAGGGTATTGTACAAAATTGATAATCCGCAACGACCAAGGTCGCTGTATTTTCACGCCCCGCAGACTCGGATTATAGGCAATTCATGAATTAATGAAAGTTAATCGTATTTAATTGCTTACTGCCGAACAGATTATAGACACTTGTAATTAATGTTGTGTCTAAAATTCTGCCGACAAAGGTAAGTATCTTGAGTAAATCACAAACGCAAATTGGGATCTTTAGATTACTTTTCATAAAATATATTAAATTAAATATTTTGACACTTAAACATATTGTTCGAAATATCAAAGAAACCAATCCTAATGATTTAATTCAACGCATCAAATGTAGAAAAATCCTAATAAATTTTGCAGATCTAGTTAAATTAACAAGTATTACAGCTTCTACATAAAAATATAAAAGGCTAATCACCCTCGCAATTTTGCATTTCTAAATCGATCATTTGCTAAAAAGAAACCTGAAGTCCGTTCATTCAACCCTCAATGGTTCAAAGAAAACAATGAATTGCGTTTTACCTTTATAATGCCATTTAATGACTAAATTCTATAAGGATTAGATTACCCCTTTAAGTCAGGGTCTTGTGCTCAATCCCCTACTTAGACATTACTGCTTTTACCCTGGCAAGACATTGTCCGTATCTAACATCGTACCGCCATTACAGTGCTTAAACATAGTAAACTGTAATTAGGGGTGAAAACTCGAAAAAAAAAACGAGTATGTTCAACAGATACTGAGCAGTTCAAGAAGTCACCAGATTGCACCATTTACTCTAGCTATATGCAAAATTTTCCCGGGGCCACCCCGGACCCCGTTCATAGGAGGGGGGCACCCCCTCCCAGACCCACCCCTTCTGCCGCCGCAATCCTCAAATCGTCGCTACGCCCCTGAATTAACAACAGGACTTTTAAGAAAACATTTTCATATTTTTGTCTGTGAACGGCCATGTAAAATCAGGCTATCTGGTAAAAGTTCTGTCCACATTTGAGGTAACTTTTGGTTCAGAGATTAGGTATATGCATATAAGAATGCAAAACAAAAATGCAAGATATAATTGACCTTTTATTATCTTTAAAGAGTTGATCCATGCCAACTGTAAAACACATTGAAATTGAATGATAATTATAATTTTTCTATGGGGCCTTCACTGGAAGGTGGTTAAGGTTGTTTTGATTTAATCATATTTTATTGCTTCTGAACACATAATACATAGCACATATACATAATAAGTAACAAAAGCAAATGGGTTGGGCTACAAGTTATTGCAAGTTAAGGTTGTTGACATTTGAATCATTTGTACCTCACTGTTGTGGGTTTGAAACCTTTCTTGGGGTGTAGAATTGTTTCATGTTAGAGAACTGTCTAGCTGGTTTACAGAAGACTGGCAGTTGTATATAAGTGTGACTGAAAACCAAATAAAAAGAGAGAGAAAAAAAAACATTTTTCTACACAGGGTACTGTCCACAAATGTTGTTTCATCAGGGAATGCACTTGTGTATGATTGAAAAAAACTGCCATTTTGATTATAATTAATTATGTGAAAAAAGATCAGAGAAAAAGTATAGACACACAAAATGACTTTGTCGGTAAAATATTTCTGTAAAGTCATCGAGTATCAATATTTTGCTGAAAAAAAGGCAGCCATAAGTTAGGTGGTCAAGTTTATATTGTTACATATTAATTGTTTTATGAGGTACAGTTTATTTTTCAACAGTTTTTATAATGGCAGATACATAACATTTGCTTGGAAAGTCCATTTGAATAGGAGTGCTGTGAAATCTTTAATGTTTGTGAAGGACAAATTTTCTTGGACTTTGCAGTTGCCTCTGTCAATGAAACTAAATTTCAGTGTATACATACAAGTTCCTTTCCATTTACCCTGAAATCAACAAAATATCCATTTTCCTTACAACCATGAAATTTCATGACCACAAAATGAAACATTTTACAGTATACTAGATATGTGTGCCCTGTTCCTTGGTCTAAAGCCTACTTATGAATTGTTAACCATATTTTTGTTCAAAACCCTTGTTATTGTTTTTTGCTTATACACGATTCTGTTCAAGATATTATGGATTTTTTTACAAGTCTGTGAGAAATTGCCTGTTTATGATGATGTTTTGCTAGAATGCAGGCAGTATCTTTTTCATAGCCTCTTTTATAGTTTTTGACTCTGTTTGATGAAAAAAGTGAAAATAAAAACATTATTTTTGTAGAAAAAAAAGCTTTTAATATAAACTTTATTCATTTTCATAAGATATTAATTTGTATACAGTATTTAAAAAAGTGTTTATGGAAATTTCTCAGATTTGAATTTGAATGTGATATGTAACTTACTATATTTGGCAAGAAAATTGTTTTTTGGGAATGGAATATGTACAAATAAAATTTTCATACTGAATGCCTGCTTATTTGGTAAATATGCGAAACGCCTTGTAAGCAATACTGGGTCAACTCAGAATTCCCCCAAACATGGTCTGTAACATTGTTGTATAAAGCTTTCATTTGTTTTCACACATCGGTCATTAGAAAGGTTTTACTCAGTAACTGGAGCTGGCTTTGCATAAGTGTGTTGTGGTCAGTACTAGCCTGTTTACTTCTAACATTATATAATGATCAGTAGATTTGATCATGTTTGGAATTTAATGTCACACAGCAACACGCTGATGCGATTGCTATGCAAGACCTTGACTCAGTGCTTGAGAATTTTAATGCCCCCCAGCATCTACTTATGCGGGAGGCATGTAGTGATTGTCCTGTCCACCTGTCGTCCGTCCTTACGAGGTTAACCAAATGGGGCCGTTTCGTCTAGCATCAATACCCCTAACTAGAATGACTTGATACTAATGCAGATGTAACCCGTGACCATTCCTCATCTTCAGACATCACCGGACCACAGTTTGACCTTGACCTCATTTGGGCTGTGACAAGGATGCCACCGGGGGCATCAAGCGTTTATTGAACGCAGCGCCTTTTTTTTTGTATTTAAAAAAATGTGGAAAACAGCTGCTTTTGAGTTGGGTATGTATGGCACTGGAGGAAGATGACTTAATGGGCTATGACTAGACAGGCATCCATGACAAACATTAGCAAACTGGATGTGTTTCATTGGATTGGCTATGGCCAGGTGTGTATCCATGACTAACATTTACAGAAGAATTTAAGGTATCCGATCCACAAATAGGTAAATTTTTATACCTGGTGACCCTATGTTCTTTTGGTATCATTTGAAAGAGTTTTGTCTGCTGAACAAGAATTAGTAAATAAGATGACCATAAATAATATGCAAGAATCATTAACCCTTAGCCTGCTGGTGGCAAGTGATTCTGCCTTTGCGACCAGTGCAGACCAAGATCAGCCTGCACATCTGTGCAGTCTGATCATGGTCTGCACTGTTCACTATTCAGTCAGTAAATTTTTAGTAAACACCCCTTCAAATGATAAATGGTACTGCCCATATTGGAAGATGGACCAGTCCATTATAGAAATTTAGCATGGTAAGGGTTAATCATGTCTTTTGACTGCGAAATAATACAGATTCAAACTCAATCTCATTTATTCTGGGATCTGGCGAAGTATATATAAATTAAGAACATGTACACTAATAAACGTTTAAGCCTGGCCTTAATCGAGATGTTTATTTCACAGCCTACTGCACTTCGTGGAGTTAAAATCATGTGGTATAAGAAATATATAAAAACCTTGTTTTTAATAAATGGGCCCCTTTCCTAAAGGGGCACCACAAAATAACTGCATTATTTTGTATTTCCATGATGGTAATTATACAAGCTTTGCATAAAGAAAATGAGAAATAAAAAAGTATCTAGTTACAAATTGACAGTGACATATGTTAGGCCAAGACAATGTGTGTAATGTCTTAACATTTTATTGAATTATTGTGGCAAAATGTACAGAAATCAAGAGTATTTAGTTAAATTTCGATCACATTTTGTTTCTACAGTGTAAGATAGTTATTCATCTATATTTTCTAAACTATGCTGAAAGGAGACTGACTGAATCAGTTTGCAGATGAAGTTGTCAAACATTTATTCAGGAAAGGCTAAATTCTCCACCTGAAAACTTTTAGTATAGCTGTATATTACCTGTATTTTAAGAATGATTTTCATGAAGTTTTTGTGGGTGAAAAAGGTAGGTCACTAGGTCGTGGTGGGTCTTTAAACTGCATTCGAAACGAAATTAAAAGCAGACAATATCAACACGTGATAGAAGCATACGCCATGGCAAGAGAAAGGGGACAGAAGTGCAAGGGCGACAAGCAAATAAAATCCAGCGGCGGTCATTTAAGGATAATTCGTCTGAAGAAAGAGATAAAAATAATTCTTCTACAATTGACTTTGAAGAAATTTTACGTGCATCGGGGATAGTTCCACGTGCCGCCGAAGGGCAAGATAATTCTGCCGATACTGACAAGTCGGGCAACATATATGGCCCAAAAACATATAAAAAGGGGGATAATGCATGAAATATTGGTGTGAGCATTATACCCCTTGTGCAGTATGATGTGGGTGGTGATGAGAAATAAATACATTAAGTTTGAAACAAATCCATCAAATAATTACAGAGATATAGAGATATAGAGAAAGTGCATCAAAACTTTGGTGACAGGTGAGCAAAAATAAAATCATAAATGAAACCTCTATCATGCAGACAAGAGATTGTTGATGCACGGACAGATGACTGACGAAGGGTGATCACAAAAGCTTACCTTGTCACTATGTGACAGGGCTAAAAATGTGTTTCTCTGGTGTTTGAGGTCAATAACTCTGAATTGGGTATCGTATCCATGAGAAATGTTTGGTACTTGAGACGACTGAATGGGTTAGTGATAGAACATGTATGCATGACCAGCATTCAGCACTAGATGCAAGTACTTGCGACTATTTTAGGCTGGATTTTTTGTGACCGTATGGGTATTTATGACTGGAAATATGTGATTCCCGACAGGTTATGAACAGATTCAGATTGTATGTATTGACGTCAGATGTTTGATCAGTTCATGTGTATTCATGGCAGACCGTGTGTATATACAATGGGTTATTTGACCAAATTATGTGTAAATAAGGCGTCGAATAATTAACAATACACTGTCTATGAAGATCTAAGGAACAGAGTTTTCAAATAACATACAACAAACACAAGAACTATCCAAACATTCTTAAATTTTATTGACTATCATAAATATATTAAATAATCTATTCAGTTGCTGATTGAAACACAGCAGTTTCTCCAAATATTTAACACACACGACTTCTAGTATACATATACTTCACAAATATATATGGAATAAAAAGACATTACAAGCTGCTTAACATTTTCTATTGTTTATCCTACTTTCTTAACCAATCACAGTCTAGACATTAAAAAAAAATCCAACATTTCTGTAGAGTGCACAACATGTTCATATAAATTTTAACCTCTTCATCATAGTTACCAAGAGGCTCCCCTGTTTAGATCTACATAGAAAAAGGCAGGAAAAACACATATACTACGTAATTATGGTGCTGTGTTGTATACTACATGAAATTTTCACTACAGCTGGTCTCTACGCAACCTCCATTTCACTTTCTTAATGCTGACAATTTAATGTAAAATCCTCTAGCTGCAATCAACAGCATCTTGTACCATAAAATAGTAGGCCTTTCAAAAAAGTAGAACAACATTATCACCAAGCATTTATGCTCAGAAATATCTGTATCCAAAAAGTACTCAAATAGTTCCACTGCCTGCAAGAATACATGTACTAAACAAAATTCAAGACGTATGAAGTAGCTGCTGTAGAAATGGTTAAATCTGCAACACGGCAATGTTTGCAAATGGGAAACTTCAGCAAAATTACAGATACACATTACATTTGAACTAGATTCTCACACATAAAATGGACATAAATATACCAGTATTTCACTGGCTGAAGGTGCAGATTGAAATACCTGGACAGAGAGTAACTGCCGAATTACCACAAAACAAATACCCCAGAGCCAGCTATTTCCATCCGCAACTTCATCTAGTAAAAAGATTCTTTTTCTTGCATACTATAGTATTTTCTTAATAAAACAAACGAAATAATTCAAATACTTTAATTTTAAGCACTATTTCATTACACATTCATTTATAAATTACAGCACAACAGTCAACTCCCTGTTGTAAAACGTCAGTTTTTTCAACATCAGCAAAAATTTAAAACAAAAGGGCCATGATGGCCTTATATCGCTCACCTGGTTAAATGGTTGCTATGAAGATTTGCATTTAAGCTTGACCCCTGGGTCATGATTTGAACATACTTTGTAGAGATCCACTAGGAAATGCTATACACCAAATATCTAAGCTCTAGACCTTCTAGTTTATTTCTAGACATTTTTTGGAAGACTTTCCTATGTACAATCAAGTAACCCCTGAGGCGGGGCCAATATGACGCCTGAGGTCATGATTTGAATAAATTTTGTAGAGGTCCTCTAGGCAATGCTACATGTCAAATATCTAAGCCTTATCTAGGCCTTCTGGTTTACTTTTAGAATTTTTTTGAAGATTTTCGGATGTAAGTTACCGCTGGGGCGGGGTCAATTTTACCCTTGGGGTCACGCTTTGAACAAATTTTGTAGAATTATACTAGGCAATGTTACAGATCAAATATCTAAGATCTAGGCCTTCTGGTTTATTTATAGAAAATTTTTGAAGACTTTCCTATATAAAATCAAGTAACCCCTGGGGCAGTGTCAATTTTGACCCCGGTGGTCATGATTTGAACAAATTTTGTAGAGGTCCACTAGGCAATGCTACATGTTAAATATCTAAGATCTAGGCCTTCTGGTTTATTTTAAGAAAATGTTTCAAAATTTTCCTATGTAAAATCAAGTGACCCCTGGTGGAGGGGGGTGGGGTCATGATTTTAACAAATTTTGTAGAGGTCCACTAGGCAATGGTACATGTCAAGTATCTAAGCTCTAAGCCTTCTGGTTTATATTTAAAATTTTCTGAAGATTTTCCTATAGAAATCTATTCAAAATCAAGTGACCCCTGGGGCAGGGTCAATTTTGACCCCGGGGTCATCTTTTGAACAACTTTAGTAGAGGTCCTCTAGGCAATGCTACATGTCAAATATCTAAGCTCTATGGCTTCTGGTTTTTGAGAAGAAGATTTTTTAAGAATTTCCTATGTAAAATCATATGACCCCTCGGGCGGGGTCAATTTTGACCCCGGGGTCATGATTTGAACAAACTTGGTAGAGGTCTGCTAGGGAATTCTTCACACCAAATATCTAAGCTCTAGGGCTTCTGGTTTTTGAAAAAGAAGATTTTTAAAGTTTTTCCTTTCGGTTGCCATAGCAACCATAGTTCTGCATGGAATTCAATTCTTTGAACAATTTTTAGACTATTACAGCTTCAACCAAGGAACATTCTTGTGAAGTCTGGATGAAGCTGACCTAGCAGTTTATGAGGAGATGTCGTTTAAAGTAAAAGTTTACGGACAGACGCCGGATGCCAGATGGTGAGTGATCACAATAGCTCACCCTGAGCATTTGGCTAAAGTGAGCTAAATTCCTGGGTATGCAAGAATAATTTACCTGTATAAGTGTTATCAACTTGCTGTTGCAAAAATGAAATCTTAACCAATCATACAAATTGTCTTTGACAGCAAACATTATTCCTTTATCAAACTTAATAAACAGAAAACATAAACACATCAAAAATGTTTGAGCCTCACCATGAGGAAACCAACAGTGGCTTTGCGACCAGCATGGATCCTGACCAGCCTGTGCATCTGTGAAGTCTGGTCAGGATATATGCTGTTCGCTTTCAAAGTCTATTGCAATTAGAGAACCTGTTAGCGAACAGCATGGTCGCAAAGCCACTAAGGTGGTTTTCTCATGGCACGGCTCGTTTATCTTCGGTGTTTTACAAATATTGTGTGATGATAAATTAATCACATTAGTTATACAGTTAGATACAAATACCTTGAAACCTAAGACCACTCTGGCTCTCTCAAATATTTTATTCATATATACATGTATACTGGTTTGACTGTTACACAAAGAAACTCTCATACATTTGATGCCAGCACCAAATCCACACCAAATCAGTAACAGAAAATTGTTGGTATATTTCAACACTGGTTTAATGCTTTACAATTACTTAGTATGATAATCACTAAGAACAAGGTTTTGAAAAAAATAAAGTGACTCATTCACACATTTTAGACAATTTTTCTCTCTTGAAAAATTGATAAAATATGGGTGCTATGAAAGTATTCCCTTGTACAAACTTATTGACATGAATTTGGCAAGAGATCTTGATAAATTACTATACAAATTGTGCAAAAAATGGGCAATATCAACATTTTTCTTATTGTTTTACCAATATCTGTGGCAAAGAGTTCTACGATTAAATGAACATGTTGAAAAATTTCACCCCAACTATGGGTGAGCAGCTTTAAGGACACTGATGGAATGCCCTTACTTAAATTCTAACAGACAGCATGAGCTCAGCTCGAGTTTCAGAAGCACAACTTCTCTCCTGAAATCCACTATGTTGGTTTTCCCATGGCACGGCTCAAATGACATTTCCACCAAATGTATTCTCGTAACCTCTCTTTTTTCATTATATTTATACAGTATCATGACAACATAATTTATAAAATGCCCATTTCATTTTTTTTTGTTGGGTGTAACATCACAACAACACAATCACAGGTTACATGGCAACTTTCCAGCTTTTGATGGTGGAGGAAGATCACTGGTGCCCCTCCGTGCATTACTTCATCACGGACAGGCATCTGAGTAGAACCACTAACCTTCAGTAAGCCAGCTACAAGGCTTCCTCACATGAAGAATTCAACACCCAGAGTGTGGCTTGAACCCACACTGGTGAGTGACATCAACAACCTTAACCAGTTGGCCATGGAGGTGCCTCGTAAAATGTTCACTTCTACTAACATAAAATTAAATCTTAGAAATGAACCACATGAAGATGTTCCTTTTCTAAATGTCAACTCACAAACTCGACAGACAACTGAAATATTTCTGACAGAGTAGTGCACCTTGTGTTGTATGTGGGTAATTATGTGGAACAAAATATCTTAAGTTTGAATCAAATACACTTAATACTAACTGAGATAGAATAGAAATGCTTAACTAATGTAATTTAAAATTCAAAGTCATAAAGGGGTATAATTCATGTAATACTGATATGAGAATTCTGGCACTTGTGTAAAATGACGGAGGTGATAATGAAGAACAATCATTTTAAATTTAAAGCAAACCCATTTAGTAATAACAGAGATGAAGTACAACTGCATTAAAACATAACCAGATAGCAGATATGGATGCTGGGGGCGAGTAGTATAGCTCTCCATATATTTCATATAGTCCAGCTATAAAACAGAACCAACTATAGTACTGTACTGGAAGAATTCTTCTTGGATATTGTCATGGGTGTAAAATCATCTGTGTTCCTCTGCAGTCACCCATGGTTTACACATGTAACTTCTTCCATTTTCATCTGCCTGAGGTTCCTCAAAGTCCCTTGTTTTCCAATTAAGCTTTGGTAGACATCTTATGTGTGAGAATGCACAAACACCAGACCATTTAGCAGTAAAACAATAACAACAACCGATAAATACTGACACTGCACAAGTCATGATGATGGTTTTAACAAATGAGGGAATTTCAGCTGGGGCTAGGCATCAATGCACAAAGAATGAAGTATTCACTTTGAGGAGTAATGTATCTGGGTCCCAGCACCAAGTCTCCTCATTGTGTGCAATGTCATAAAAGTCTGGGTACCGGAAGTAAAGCTGTTGTGTGTCTCTTAGCAACATCTCCATGAGCAATGACTGAAAAGAATAAAAATCAGGTAAGTGATAAAAAGTTAGTACACACACTAATGGCAAGGCTCTCATTTCATGTGTTTTAGGGGTGAAAACAAGGCCACATTCCCCACAGAATGGAACATATTTTTCTCTCTAGTTTAAAATTACCCCCTTTTAAAGATTTCACATTGTTAACTTGTTACAGTGTTTGGACACAATCATATTGCTGACAAATTTGCAACAAATAATTACAGTTGTTGTTATCATTTGCCTGTGTTTTACTTCAGCTAAGGCTGCTAAAAATATACAACATGCAAAAAAACTCCCTTTTCCTTAAAAATTAAATGTAGAATTGCCCCAAATTTGAGGTCCCTGGACGGTTTCTCTTTCGTGAAGAACAGGGCCCTGAAAGCTTTCCTCAACATTTAAGAAGTATTAATAAATCATTCTTGTCTAACACAATCACTTGCAAAATGATCAAGTGTGTTGTACTTGTAAATATTTTTGATTGAATACTTTTCTCACTTTTTTGCATTTAGAAACAATATGATCATGATGTCGTAGGCATGGTCAGAGCTTGAACAACTGTGTACATTTCTTCCTATCAAATAAATGTTTAAAAGTCTGAGTCCTGAGAAAAGAAACTAGTCAGTAGTAGATTTTAAATTGGCATGCATGTGCTGGATAAAACCTCTCCCAGATAAATCCCCTCTCGTTGGAATTTTTATCAAATGGACAAAAGCAGATAAAACCCCTCTAACTGAATATACTGAAAAATAAAAATAATTTCAAAAATCATTTGTGCAATTCTGCTAAATGCCCCTGAGAGTTTTTGTCCACTTCACAAGATATTAGCGAGCGGGGTTCATGATACCTATGAAGGTTAAACCAATACTTTTTCAGTTTTGTAACTGTTAAATTGCTGGTATTCTATATAGACTGATTATTTTACTTCTTTCAAAGAGAAGTTCTAAATTTCTGCCATTGAACCTTAATAAATACGGTGTTCCGTTTGGACAATCTTGACTTTTTATTTAATACTAAACCGCGATGCACGATGGTACAAAATGAAAATCCGATGGCACGATGAATCATCATCATACCATCGCGTTTTCACCATCGTGCCATCGCATTATCACCATCTTACCAACGCATTATCACCATCGTACCATCGCGTTTTCACCATTGTACCATCGCGTTTTCACCATCGTACCATTGCCTTCCGGTTAGAAATGCGTAGTTCCGTGCACATGTAATTTTGTCAACAATAGATGAATGTATCTCAATGAAATTTACTATTTCCGCTGTGCTCCGCGCTTTGGGCATTCTTTTTTTTCTTTTTTTTAATGTAATATTTTCATTTTCTTTTTAACAATATATTCTCAAGATGAAAAAAATATTTAAAAAAAAGATCGCACATAACGCGGAGCAAACCCGCGGCCCTGCCCAAAAATAAACTCACAGTACCAGCATCTGTACTCTCTCTGACATCGCAGCAGATGGCGTCGTAAGCAAGTATTCTCATTTTAACAACTAACAATATCATCTGTGTACCGGCTTTGTGTAGTAAATTTGACTGTGCAACATCAAGCTGGGATCTATTCTCCTATTCCTTGGACAAGCTATCTTGTGTTGAAAACGCTCGGAGTAAGTTGCATGTCTTTAGTTTTTCTGAGCATTGATAGTTAAAATTAGTTTATGGGAGATTTTATAAACCAGGGTTCGAATTTAAGCTCGCATACTCGCGAAATGCGAGTGCAAATTTCAAACTGCGAGGTGAGATTTCAGACACCAGCATTTTTTTGCGAGTGCAAATTTTTGGCCGAATAATGTGCATTTCTAACGGTCGCCTCGATCTTACACTGTTCTTTCTTTAACAACTCGCGGTCGTTGCAGCGCATTGTCATTTGCAGAACGAATTTCGGAGCACTCTTTCATCTTTCGTCGTAAACGAAAGTTTACACTCGATACGCCCCGTGCGCATGTCTTTTCAACTGCTGACAAGTACCTGCACTAATTTTGATGACGTTTACCGCATCCGGTGGTTTTTTTGGTAATCTATAATAAGTTACTATTTACATAGCACAGATTGGCTTGACTCGTCACGTGGATGTTTGTGTTAATGTTGTAATAAAGTGACAAGTCGCGGAAAATGCAAGTTGTTTTTTCATTTAGCAAGTTAAAAAAAATACCACTTGCGAAAAAATGCAAGTAGAATATCTGGCTAAATTCGAACCCTGTAAACGTATTAAACAGGCTGGTAACATTGCCCGATCGGGCTTATGACACAAAAGTAATATTTCTTGAAAAATAATGAAGATATTTCTTTCAAACTTGGTCCATTTGTTAAGCATAACAAATGATACAAATTAGAATAAAAATAACTTGGTTGCCTTCAGTTTTGGTAGAATTATTTCCCCTTTTCAGATTTTTATGACGCATAATCTTTGAAGTCCAAAAAAAACAATGTTCTAATGCTAAGTTTAAAACAAAAGGGTTAAATGGCTTTCTAATGCTCTAAATTATTGCGCTAGTACATTAATGTAAACATTTTACTCTGCTTTCACTTACAACATTATAGAGAAATGTTAGTCCTAAAAACATTGCTCATACATCTGCACTAGAAACAAAGTATTTAAACTAAATATATAGAATAAAGGTATTGGCGCACAAGTTTGGAGCACTAGAAAGCCATTGAACCCTTTTCTGTTTTAAACATTGCATTAAAACATAATATTTTTGGACTTCAAAAATTATGCATCATAAAAATCTGAAAAAGGGAAGTAATTCTAACTAAACTGAAGGCAACAAAGTTATTTCTATCTTGATAAGCATTATATGTAATGCTTAATAAATGGACCAAGTTTGAAAGAAATATCTTCATTATTTGTCAAGAAATATTACTTTTTGTGTCATAAGCCCGATCGGGCAATGTTACCAGCCTGTTGAAATGGTGACAAAAGTTGTTGTATGATCAAGACATGTGCCCAGTTTGATTTAAAAGGCGAAATAAATTGGCTGAAGGTTGGCAGGGGTGGATTGGGAGGGGGGACAGGTTCTGACCCCCAAGTGTCATCTGTGATTATTTGGACTAGACAGAACTAGACTAGCCAGAGAATATGAGAAAACAACTCGTGTAATCAATGGTCGTCTAGCATCCTGGGTCCTCTTTAAGTCTATTGACTGGAACCCTAGCCACTAGTCCTTATGAAACTGGAATTATGTACAATCACTGAATCTAAATGGTGGGTTTATACACCTTTCTTTCCCCACCCACTCAGTTCCTATGTAAATGAAGACGATAAAAGTTTTATAAGTCACTCATATTTGTTTAGATAATACTTCTCACTTACATTAAACCAACAGTTTGATTCTGTGGCTGCGACAGGAAATCCATACTTGTTTTTACAAAATAACAAAGAGTAAAATTTTGACAGATTGCAACATGTGAGTCTGTGTTGTGTAACTCTATCTGCGCGGTCGATGTGTAAACTTTTAAGTGACTGACGTGGAAATAGCCGAGACTGTTTACAGGTTATAACACACTAAATAGTTGTTGTGTTCTTTATTCTATATAAAATTGACCTATTTCCAAATGGCCGCAGCACACATCAGGACCCATTTTAAATGTCTGTAAACTATATTTTCTTGAAGAATATTGTCAGTGCTAAATAAAGATCAAAAGAAAAGTGGGGGTCATGTTTGATGCAAGAAAAATAATTTCAGTCAAACAGACAAACTGCAAATCAGCTAAAAAACGAGACCCCAAATTATACTGGTGGTGTATGATCTAATTTCCCATGAAAAATTTTGTCATGTTGCTATTTCATGATCAAAATGCTATCTACATGTCAAGAATAGATCTGTCATGTGATTTTACCAAAAAAAAATTGCAAAGAAAATAAGGAAAATAGCTCTACACAGCAAAAACTGAGGACTATTTGTATCCGCCATTATGCGATTATAATTATTATACCATTTTTTCTATTCAGTGTCTATTTAGTGTCTGTATGCCTACATAGACCTACAATGTTCTTAGTGAATTATTTTCATTCATAATCAAGATCTGCGAAAATCGGAAGTTTTTTCATGATGGAAACCAAATACTTTCATTCTGTAATTTTCAGTATCTATGTGCTTTTTGTTTTAATATACTGTAACATGTATGTGATAATTTGTGATTTGTTTATCAGTTGCTTTATTTGTCTTAATGTGCTTAACATGTATGCTTTTTATTACAGCTGTTTTACTTATGTTTGGCTTATTTACATGTGTTTGTCGGAAAATAGCTTTAAGCTAGTGTTTTATGTTTTATACTTATCCGACGTTAAATAAATCTTCTTGTATCTTGTATCTTGTATATAGCTTTTTAAGTTTTTTAGAGAAAACAAATCCCTAAGTCGCTATATTTTTTGGTTATTATATATTTGATTTACAGCAACAACGTTTGTAAAATTATTTAAATGTCTCCATTTCCCGCTATCTCCGGATTATCAATAAGAGCATGCCTATAAATAACTCATTGTCAGCACAAATTAAATATATATATGAATGTATGCAAGTAAACTATGGCCGGGATCAGTAAAAACAGGGAATATCACAGATTATTCAACTTCGTGAAGAATAGGTACCATAATACCTAGATTCAGCATCAAAAATATGTTGTCCAATCTTCAGTCCAACTCTATACAAGTGAGACATAAAGAGACAAGTTTAATTATATTCATTATAAAAGCTATGCCGAAATTAAAGCTGAACTGGGTCACGAGAAAATCACCAAATCAGAGTCAGCCCACAATATCCACTTCTAGGATTTTGCAGAACACTCTACTGCTAGCAATCATTCTTTTGAGGTATTGCTCGGAACTGGAGCAATCTGCCTGTAGAAATAATGTTAGCCCATTTAGTTGAAGCATCCAAGGCTCAGCTTAGGCCAAACATCTGGTCTTACTTCCTTCTTCGATTTTATCTTTCGCGGTTCACATTCTCACCTTTTAACTTACTCACTTTCTCTTTCTGTATGCACACCCTGGCAACTGTCTTTAGTCAGCTGAAGTTGACCACTATATAAAAGAAGAAACAGAAGAAGAGGGACAAAAAGAAGAGATTCCCATTATAAGAACTTATGTTTACAGCACTGAAAATAATTTCCCATTTAACAATAAAATTGTTTACTTCATCAACCACACTCATCTGGCAGTCACCCAATGAGTAGCCCAGCATTTTTTTTCGGGCACTTAATGATATTTCTCTTGTGTTCGGTCTTATACCCGAAGTTTCAATTGCGTGTGTTAGGGATTCATTTTTGAAGGGGAAAACTTTTATTTACATTGTCCTTTGATTTTCGAACCTGGACAAATGCAATAATAGAAATGTTAAAAAATATTTGAAGCGTTAAAGATATGGGATATGTGTTTTGAAACAATGAAACATTACTTACTTTTAGACAATAATTAGATTTGAGCGTATTTTTGGCAAAAAGTCATTTTATCTCCGCGCCGGAATCAAACAAGTATGAAAAAATATGCTATCAGTTACTGACGTCTAACTTACTATAACGTGGGTGCATTTTATTTAGACATAATCATTTTGTACCGACTGATCAATTTCCCCCAGTTCTTTTGGTGAGTGGGTAGGGTAACTCGAAGTAAGTGTGAATTGCTGCTTTTACGTTTTTTTAATTCGGTTTAGTTGCATTTTCTTTTCATCGCTTTTGCGTTTTAGCGATCGCAAGTTTTTTTGCATCGAAACTAGACGTATACATACGTCACGTTTGTGAAAAATAATCAACCGTTTGCGCTAAAATTTAAGACTTACTTCAGTAGATGATAATTACTTTATGTCATTTCAGATTTTACACATGAAAATCGACGAAACTATGCATTGTCGCTTTTAACTGTTCAGGGCATTATATGTTTTCTCTTTGTTTTGCTGTTTCTCTTCTTAATTTTTAGAGATAGCTAGGTGGGTAATTCGACGTAAGTGTGAATGAATGCCTTTTCTTGCCTACCTAGTGGGGAAAGTATACATTTATCCGAGCACGTGCCGGGGATAGATATTCCTGTCTTTCCCTAGGCAAAAACCTTGTCTAAGATAGCGTGCACTAAGGTGACGTCACATAGTACTGGTACCATTGTGACGTCATAAACTTTATAAATAATGTCAGGAAATACCCAAACTTATTTGTCTCCACGATCTATTTTGAACATAATAGACAAGAAAAATGATCTAACATGCCTGCCTGTGTAAGACAGCTGTTTTCCCTACCCTCGGGACAGCATGGATAAAAAACCTCGCTAACGATCCTTATAATCTTACAAGGATGACTCCGTTTTTGGGTCGGGGCTTTGCTCCGACTCAATGGAATTAAAGACGGAGAATGAAAAGCCACTACACTTTTTAGAACGAAACGGCAAATTACGTATTCCTCATCCTCTGAAAAATAAGTGCAGCTACAACAAAACACATGAATATGGCATATTTTCGTACGGCTATTTTTAGAATGCAGTCGCCAGATTTGTCAACAATATAACTTATGTGTTTTAGGTGTATACATCCAACAAATACGATGGCTTCTGAGAAACTGTTCTCAATAAAAGTTGACGGAAACCGTTTTCCAAAGGCAAATAGTTCAACTAATTTGATGCGATCCTAGGAAATGTTGAGATAATCTTTTCATATGGGGAATATCCCCACTCGCGTCAAACATTCGAAAGACCAAAATAGTTGAAGCAATTTCCGATGAAATTTTCATCGCTGCCGACGTTATAGGTATAAATGCCGATTAATTCAAGAATGGGCCATAAATTCAAATAAAACTTAAATGTATCGAAAGGAGATGGATTTATGTAAACATTATCAAATAATATCTAAAATTAAGAATTTTCTGATGATTTAAACCTATGTATGTGCTGTACACGATAAACGTAAACTTACCGTGTGTACTCGCCTATATGCGCAAGCGATAAAACCAATAACTTTACATAACTGTGTACTGTGATTTATTTTCCATTATTTTTTGACGTTTAAAAAAAAAAATATAACAAGCTGAACGTCGAATTATTTTGACTGCAAGGGCGAAGTTTCGCTAAAATGATATAAATGAGCATTTAGTATTTGAGCCGAAACTTTGGCTTGAATGTCGTGGATTATCTACAAGTGGGAATAAATCGGAAATTATAGTTGAAAATGTTCGTAAAGTATAACGTCGCGGTGTGACTTGATTCAGCCTAAATCCGTTACTTATATAATATCAGCATCGGATCCTCGATTTCTGTGACTAGCTTATTTTGTTGCATGTATATCTTAATTACTTTATAAATGACCTAGCTTATTTTGTTGCATGTATATCTTAATTACTTTATCAATTTTAAGACAGGAAATGTGCAGACTGGAAATTGTAAAGTGTTTTTCAAAGTGAAAGTAGATCTACCATGTAGATCAGTGAAAATGATGTCATTGAGAACTTAAACAGGGAGTTCTATAAACACGTTTTAATCATGAAAAAAGTACTACATGTATAAATTTAATGTACTATGTAAAATACATTGTAACTGCATTTAACAACATTTTACTTGCTTTTATAGGCCAAGATAAAAAGTTAATTATTTTAAATATAAAACAAATACTAATACAGATGCTAAGGCTTAGGACAGAAAGATGTAATTAATTTGCTGGATGCCATCAATTATTTGAATGAAGCTTTAACTAAGTGTTGTATTGTCATACTACCGGACATAATTTGCAGTGCGGCTCTTTCGCAAGTTTGTCAAAAATCTTTTAAAAGACGAATTTCATTTACAAGCAGATTCTTAGTTTCTTTCCAGGATTGCTTATTTATTTAGCAAAGTTTGGCTGACGCTATTTCTATTTTCTGATGATCGCATCCATTTACTTTAGAGAGATCCGTAACAGCACTTTGATAAAGGATATTACATGAGCGTCTTTTCATATTTTTATTAAACCAGTTGAGTAATATAATAAAATGCGAGGCTCTGCCAAGCATTTATTACGGTACATGTTATTGTTTCCTATCGAAACATCAAATATCTACGTCAAAGCTTTAACACACTAGTGTATTATCATTTTTGGTTGCGGGTTTATCCCGCTACCAAAGTTAAGTGTATTTCTGACAATCATGTGCATCT
This sequence comes from Mercenaria mercenaria, assembly GCF_021730395.1. NCBI lineage: Eukaryota > Metazoa > Mollusca > Bivalvia > Venerida > Veneridae > Mercenaria > Mercenaria mercenaria. Next base: position 43,332,719 of record NC_069376.1, on the reverse strand, counting down.
TTATTTGATTCCAAATCACATCCAAAGGAATTTGTTCATGTGCTACACAAAGTAGTCCCATTCATGAACAATGCGGATGAATTATCAATGATCAAGCAGTTCTTATTCATCCTCTATCCATTCACACTGGCCATTTAGATTATATAAGATCTGTCAATGATTAGGTATTCCAGCCCATGGTTACATCACTGACTTCCAGCTGTTCATGTAAGGTCAGGCAGAGTTTATCTTAGATATGAGGCACATTAGTATTTGTTTCTTATACATGTATATTTATAGATTGGCATTTAAAATGAAAATAACTCTAGCAAAACCCGCAACCATCAGACATCTCAAGGCTTTGATTATTCATTGGCTTTATTATACTCCCACGAAGTCAAACATGTGAGCAATTAACATCTCTGAACCTGAAATGTTGTAGCTGTTATCAAAGAAATCCGAAAGAAGAACTTCAAAAAAAGGAAACAAAATAATTACTAGTTAAATGATCACATTTACCCCCCTGAGAATGAATCCCTTTAGATTAGACACCACCATTTGTTTTCCCATAGACTTACATTGTAACATTATGGCGTGTACGGCCTTCCTTACATCGAAACATGTATATCTAATTACAAGTTTTTCAAGAACTATCTTAGTTCTACCAAAATATCGGACGAAAAACATACGAATAGTGATACTTCATTTAAGTAATTTTCGTGTGAATGAGATGACTCCCTGTTTACATCACTGACATGGCGGGAGAAATTCGTTTGATAAAACTTTTTTTTAATACACATAAAATGTAGCAAATTTTGTCAAAATGTATAATAAAATATTGTAAATGCAGTGAAAAAATATCAATTTTGAAAAAATAATCACTTCCTGGGTTTGTTTACATGACTGACCAATCAGAACGCACAGACGTTACCTTATTCCCAGGTATACACTTACCTCATTCCCAGTAAGTTCCCTGTACTTTTTTGAATTGGTGGTCTCTGACCTTTAGATGTAAATGAAGAATATTCAGAAGCATGCACTCTGATGACTTATATGGCTGTTAGTGGCATGAAATATAATACTGAAATTGCAGAAAAAAAGAATGATTGAATTCAAGTTTTTGAATCCTGAAAATTTTTGGGAAGTTCGTGAAGTTTGATATTTGGGAAATATTTGTATTAACCATTTGGCGCTTAATATTAAGGCTACTGTAACATGTTAGGGGAGTTGGATACGCACTGTCACTTTGATCATATTCCACATTGTTGTCCTGTTTACCCTTGTCCTGCTAAATTTCAATAATGAATAGTTTAATGTTTGAATCTGGAAATACTACCATTTACTGTAAAGATGGATGCTTACCAAAAAGATACTGACTAAATGGCAAACAGTGCAGATCATGATCAGACTGCACATATGGGGCTGACTCATCATAACCTTGAAGGTGCCTTTTTAGCTCGACTATTCGAAGTTTGGAGAGCTATTCTACCCGACCTGGCGTCGGCGTCCTTCCGCGTCGGCACCTTGATTAAAGTTTCAAAGCACTTTCCCTATCCCTGTAATTTCTTGATGAATTTGTTTCAAACTTAAAATAGTTACTCCTCATCATCAACCACATCATATGGCTCTGTTTTAAGCCTGACTTTACAAAGTATATTGAGAGTTATCAGACTTACCCAGGCGTCGGCGTCTTTCCGTTCCCCCGCCTTGGTTAAAGTTTTATTTTACACTTTCACTTTTTCCCCTTATCTCTGTAATTACTTGATGGATTAGCTTTAAACTTAAAATAGATATACCTAAACATCACCAACAAGGGCCACAACTTTCACACCAATATTCCATGAATTATCTCCCCTGTTTACTTAGAATTTCAGGTTAAAGGTTTAATATACTTTCACTCTGTCTCAGTTATGCCATGTTATAAATAACAGCTGAATTGCCCCGACCCATCAGTACTTTCAGTGCTTTGATTCTTTTGGCGAAATCATTACAGATTAAAAAAATCCTAGTGTATATGTTGATCAGGATATCTTATGTATACTTGAGTGCACTCCTGGCCTGACGGAACTGTGAGAGAATTGAATTCCAACAGTTCCGTAAATCTTTCCAACCAAAATCACACCTTTGTAAATATCAAACATGTATTTCTAATGAATTTCAGCTAAATTTTATAATAGTTGCAAATCTTTATCACATCTAATACAGGCTTATTATAAGTAATAGATAGCAATTTATATCTATTGTTTATTTGAAGCCAAAACAAAATCTGATGAGAGATTATGGTCATTTGTATTGTGTCTTTAATTCAGCAGTCTGTTAAAAATGACTGTATTTCACAGCTGCATGAACTTAACTTTGTTGTAGAGCTAATTCAATTTACTTACCTGTTAACACATATTTGATGTCATATGTCACTAACCAAGCAAAAAAACACAACAAACTACATAATCAATGTTATTTCTCATAATATCTCTAGGTATTCAGGGATAGATCGGCTTATCGGCCTCCTTGGTGGTATCGGCAGAACAGAAGTGGAGATAAGACTTTAGGGAAGAATGAGTTAAGTGGATATATTAGACAGCAAAAAGATTAAGATTTAAGTAACAAATCAGTGTTTTGGAATGTAAATTTCAACGGAGCGTGAAATATACAATTTCATTAATCACATGCAAATTTGCTTTAATTTAATGTCCGACTATTAATACCAACTGGTTTCTTATTCCACCTCAGACTCCTACGCAGTGATCTCCCATATGACGATAGCCTTCGTTATATTGTATTGAAATGGGCTTGGAAAGAGGGAAGTACATTACATTTCAGCTATTCCTTGAATTAAATAAAAAGAATTCAAAATGCATTGTATACATATAGATTAATAGAAGACAAAGGATGTGTGTATCGCATAATTGGATAAACTGTTTATACCAGTGTTGTCGGGTAAATAGACCGGCGTTGTTATAACGCGTTGTTTCAATTGTGAGTTGTAAAAGATTTACGCACTAGAAATGGAATAAGTGGTAAAAGATTAACGCACTAGAAATGGAAAAATACGAGGAAATGTTAGATATTGCATTTGCAATGGATTGCACAGCAAGCATGGGAATCTATATAGCTGTTGCTAGGGAGAACATAATACAAATTGTTAGGGATATAAAACAACGTAGGCAGTGTGACGTCAGACTTGCTTTAGTTGAATATCGTGATCATCCACCGGCAGATGAAACCTTCATCACCCGTACACACGACTTCACACATATTCCAGGAGAGATGAGAAAGTGGTTGTATGCGTGCGATGCAGCTGGGGGTGGAGACCTCCCGGAAGCTGTTGCAGACGCTTTACAAGAAATTCTTTTGTTAAGTTGGAGAGAAGATGCTACGAAGATATGTGTGTTTATAACAGACGCCCCGCCTCACGGACTTGGAACATTTGCTGATAAGTTTCCTGGAGGATGTCCAGATGGACTGGATCCACTGGTTATTTGCCAAGCGCTAGCTAAAGCAGGTATTGCAGTGTATGTAGCGGGTTGTGAACCAAGTATCTGTGCGTATAAAGACTTTTACTTGGCTCTTACACATATTACAGGTGGACAATACGTACCTATGGAAAAATCTGACTCGTTAGTAAAACTGATTACATATGGAGCTATTGAAGAATTGTCACTTAGAAAATTTGAAAATGAAGTTGACGAAATTGTGCGAGCTCAAATAATTAAAGGTCGTGCGCTTGATGAGGAATATGTAGCACGACAGTTACATATACAGATAACAAAACGTGGAGAAAAAGTATCACAACTGCAAATGAATAAGAAAGAGCTGGCGTCAGCCATGTCTTCCAAATTTGCCAGGTCTTTGACGACAATGAAATCTTTTTCTGAGATCCAAGATGTTTACAAACTCCCTAAAGAATTAAGATTGTCGGCTATAAAAGATTTACAACTCAGTGTGCCCGATTCAGATCGTCTCTCTGTAGCTGGTGACTCAGACACGGTTTCGCTAAACACCACACAAACGCCCGATTCTGCAAGATATTCGCTTGCTGGAGATGAGTATCGTAGCAGTGATTCTTTGTCACCCGGGACAGACAAGCTAGTTGATAAAAAGGTTAAAAGAACTGTCAGCAAAACTAAAGGCTTAAGAGGTGTACTGCCGCCGTTGGAGGAATTAATGACTTCTTCGAGACCAGGTAGTGCAGATTTACCGACTCGTCGATGTGGCGTAGACGGAGTGTTGAGACCGAAATCAAGTGACGGCGCAAAGCACGTAACCAAATCAACTGCAGACAAAACTCCTTCTGTAGACAAAGGCAATGATCTAGAAAGTGTGGAAGCTAACTTGTCATTATCTCAGTCTGTCAGATTGGTGCAAAGATCTCTTCAAAAGTTTAAATAAGTAATCCGATATTCTTCGAATTTTGCTACTTAAGACAGTGCATTCCCCAACTCTCTCACCTTCATACCGAAACCCTCGAGTAGTACTTGTTTGAATGTATTTCGTGAAAATTTACATAAAATATACAAAAAAGTGAAACATAAACATCGACCACAAAAAAGACAAATAAAGGAACACAGTGGGACACTGTTTTCGAACGGTCAGTGGCAAACAAAAACAACCGAAGAGTTTAGACCGGTTAATGGAGCACCAAATCTCACCCTCAACCCTTACATCACGGTTAAAAAAACGTGTCTTTTTGATTATCTAGCGGGGAAAGACAATGTTATTCGGGTAGTACAACAGTTATTCTAGCAAAACGATTAGCTACACGTGCTCATAATTTTATCAGTGTCATAATTTGACGTTATATTTTGACGTCTAAGCGTATGAGAGATTTTTAATGTAAAAGATTTTTGAAAAATGTTGCAATAGTATTAATGGTAGGCAATATAAATATTATCTAACATGTCTGTCTGAATAAGTACAATTGTTATAAGTTTCAATCCATTCCAACTAGCGAGTAGAGCTGCTGAGATACCATGCTTACATACAAAAACTTAACCAAAAACGGATGAAGACAAAACACTGACCGGACCACTAAAATTAACAAACTACTGACCGGGACAGCGTGGATAAAAATCCTCGCTATCGCTCTGCTGTTCCACGGCCTTTGGGAAACAGTCTTACGAGATGAACTACGATTACGTAGGAATCATCAATTCATGCTATTCTTTAAAATTTCATTGGGCCATAGTATGTTTTTCGGCGACGCCGTCTAAATTCGTTTTCGTTACCTATGCCACGTGACTTCAGTTTGCAAATCAAACTACTTGATAACGCATTATAGATATTTTAACAAAATGGAAGATTTATGCAACACTCTGCCTGATTGGACGAGAGTGTCAATTTCTTTCACTCTGTTGATTGTGCTACGCTGAGTGAAATGTAGACAAAGTGTTTATCCTAAACGACGCTGTTCACAGTTTTAAAGCTAACTTTGGCTCAGTATATTTAGCAAGAATATTGATATATCTCAAAATGATAAGTAAGTTTAATAAATATGATAAAAACCTGTTCAAATACCAACATATATCAAATTAAAGAAAGAGCTGAATACGGTCTGCGTATCACATGAATAAGGGTGTGATAAGAGTCTTTTATGTAGAGAAGTGCTTTTTAAAAGATTTTCCTTGATAAAATTGTCGCCTGTATAAGAAAAGGTTTCTTGCTTTTGTGACTTATTCAGATTGCATATTAAAATGAATACTTGTTTGCTTTGATATATTTGTTATAAATTATTTAACTGATTTATTATATATGAATATTTTTCTTTAGTATGGTATGCAAATATTGAACTCAGTTGAAATCTGTTTTATTATATATATGCTATATAATGATTGAATCTCATTACACTGAAATGAAGGTACGCTGCATACAGTTTATCTATGTGATATGACTACGGTCAAACTTCACTTATGAACTTCACATATGAAACAGAAATATTGAAATAATTACAATTGTATGTTTTGCTTGACCTTCACTTTTTTTATAGGTGTGACGTCATTGTCCAAAGATTGATGAATAGCGAATATTCATTTGTTAAAGCGGGATCAGTTGGTCTATTTTAGAAATAAATAAAAATAATAAATAAACAAGAAATATCTTTAAAAATGATGGTCGGCGAATTGTAATAAGGAAAGAGGTTTGTGAAATTTTCATCTAACATTCATCTTTCATCTAACATTTTTCAAATTGCAAGACTAAACACCGCACTTTAACAATTTAAATGGTTCTCTTTTAATTTTTCGCAAAGGTTTTGTAGGGCTGCAATTTTGTTTCGTTTATCCTTAGACGAATAATTACAGCAGTAGTTTGATGAAGATTCATGAAGCGGTTCATGAGAAGAGGTCATTAAACGTGTTTATATTTTTAGCTAAATTGGTCCCTATCCCCATTTGTAACAAAATAGCAGGAGACCTTACGATATTGTTACACATCGAGTTTGATAAAAATCCATTACATTTTAGTGGTTAATGCGAAGAAAGGCATATCTACTTTTAGCTATGGTGGTCCCTAATAGGGCCCAAGTTCCTATATAAATAAATTTGGAAGAGGACCTTATAATGATGCTCCAGACCAAGTATGACAAAGATCCGCCAAGCTGTTCATGAGACGCTGTATAAAGGCATTTCTAGTTTTAGCTCTAGCAGCCCCTAAAAGGGGTTAAATGTCCCAGCTGAATAAAGTTGGTTGCGGGCCTAATAAAGATGCTACAAATCAAGTTTGGTTAGAATACATGAGAAAAAATCAATTAAAGGATTTTTTCTATTTATTATTTTTATTTATTTCTAAAATAGACCAACTGATCCCGCTTTAACAAAGCCATATCCGCTATTCATGAATCTTTGGACAATGACGTCACACCTATAAAAAAGTGAAGGTCAAGCAAAACATACAATTGTAATTATTTCAATATGTCTGTTTCATAAGCAAAGTTTGACCGTAGTTATATCATATAGATAAACTGTATGCAGCATACCTGCATTTCAGTGTAATGAGATTCAGTCTTTATATAGCATATATATAATAAAACAGATTTCAACTGAGTTCAATATTTGCATACCATGCTAAAGAAAAATATTCATATATAATAAATCAGTTAAATAATTTATAACAAATATATCAAAGCAAACAAGTACTCATTTTAATATGCAATCTGAATAAGTCACAAAAGCAAGAAACCTTTTCATATACAGACGACAATTGTAACAAGGAAACTCTTTTAAAAAACACTTCTCTACATAAAAGACTCTTATCACACCCTTATTCATGTGATACGCAGACCGTATTCAGCTCTTTCTTTAATTTGATATATGTTGATATTTGAACAGGTTTTTATCATATTTATTAAACTTACTTATCATTTTGAGATATATCAATATTCTTGCTAAATATACTGAACCAAAGTTAGCTTTAAAACTGTGAACAGCGTCGTTTAGGATAAACGCTTTGTCTACATTTCACTCAGCGTAGCACAATCAACAGAGTGAAAGAAATTGACACTCTCGTCCAATCAGACAGAGTGTTGCATAAATCTTCCATTTTGATAAATTATCTATAATGCGTTATCAAGTAGTTTGATTTGCAAACTGAAGTCACGTGACATAGGTAACGAAAACGAATTTAGACGGCGTCGCCGAAAAAAATCCTTTAATTGATTTTTCGGCGACGCCGTCTAAATTCGTTTCCGCTACCTATGCCACGTGACTTCAGTTTGCAAATCAAACTACTTGATAACGCATTTTAGATAACTTATCCGAATGGAAGATTTATGCAACACGCTGCCTGATTGGACGAAAGTGTCAATTTCTTTCACCCTGTTGATTGTGCTACGCTGAGTGAAATGTAGACAAAGCGTTTATCCTAAACGACGCTGTTCACAGTTTTAAAGCTAACTTTGGCTCAGTATATTAAGCAAGAATATTGATATATCTCAAAATGATTAGTAAGTTTAATAAATATGATAAAAACCTGTTCAAATACCAACATATATCAAATTAAAGAAAGAGCTGAATACGGTCTGCGTATCACATGAATAAGGGTGTGATAAGATCTCTTTTATGTAGAGAAGTGCTTTTTAAAAGATTTTCCTTGTTACAATTGTCGTCTGTATATGAAAAGGTTTCTTGCTTTTGTGACTTATTCAGATTGCATATTAAAATGAGTACTTGTTTGCTTTGATATATTTAATATTTAATTATTTAACTGATTTATTATATATGAATATTTTTCTTTAGTATGGTATGCAAATGTTGAAATCTGTTTCATTATATATATGCTATATAATGACTGAATCTCATTACACTGAAGTGAAGGTACGCTGCATACAGTTTATCTATGTGATATGACTACGGCCAAACTTTGCTTATGAAACAGAAATATTGAAATAATTACAATCGTGTGTTTTGCTTGACATTCATTTTTTTATAGGTGTGACGTCATTGTCCAAAGACTATGCATTTGTTAAAGCGGGATCAATTGGCCTATTTTAGAAATAAATAAAAATAATAAATAAAAAAATCCTTTAATTGATTTTTTCTCATGTATTCTAATCAAACTTGATTTGTAGCATCTTTATTAGGCCCGCAGCCAACTTTGTTCAGCTGGGACATTTGGCCTCTTTTATGGGCTGCTAGAGCTAAAACTAGAAATGCCTTTTTTCTTTCGCAAGCATTAAACTTAAATATTCAATTAAATTTCGTCAACATAAATGATGTTCTCAGTGATATTTACCGTCAGAAATTACAAATGGTTTATCCAATACACCATACTTTAAATTACTAAAGTTTACACACTTGTTTTCATTTTCATGGAAAAGATCGAACTGTGATTATACGGAATATATAGACATGTATAAACACGAGGCGTTTCTTCTTACGAGACTTGCAGAAACATAGTAAGCGATTGTTTATTTATTGTATTAATGTTCTAGTAACCTTTGACACTGATTTCGAGGACAAGTCGTCGGTTTTGTGACACATAGATGTATGTTGCTGGACTGGAAAAAGATAGGTCCAAAATTTCAACTAAAAGCTATATTGCATAAATTACACAGTTTAACGACGTTTACTTAGGAAACTAACGCTCAGCTCATTTACACTGGCATATGCTTGATTGATGAATATGTATTTTGTATAAATATGAGCGACGTACGATACTGCCTGTACCATTCTCAGAGTACTTATAATAATGCCGTCGGAAAAAAAAGGTTTCTACCATGAAGTATGGTGGCTGATTTGTGCCATTTCGTTCTGTCGCAGCGACACAACGACAAACGTCGGACGCCGGTCGACGTTCGGTGGGTAACGTTTGCCATAGCGACGTTAGGCGGGGCGCCATAACTAGGTTTATCGTTGTGTTTAGCGTTGTGTCGCTGCGACAGAACGAAATGGTTCAAAACAGCCACCACAATAAAGCGAATTTCAAGGTCTATTGATACAAAAGTCCATCCAACTCTAGATGCTTCCCTGATTCTTTAGTGTGACCGTAAATCACCGATAGACCGGAATTTTATCCTAATGTTTGTATATATTTAATCTATGAAGCGGAGACGCATTTCGTTCTGCTTGTTTTGAATGCAAGCCTATATATAAACGCCACCGATTATTCATATGGGCGATTCCTTTAGAAGACTGTTAGTAATGTTTGTGAACGGATATTGCAAGACACAGAAGATGCTGAGGACCAATTCCAGAAGCCTCATTGGTTCTTCAGCGTGCCAGGTTTAAAGCACCCATATTCAGGACTCATATGCTAATGTAAGTAATTTATAAGTTGGAGAAGTGGAGACTGGAACTCACATTTCCGTACATTTAATACAGGCAGGGTGTCGCCATCAATTGGCAATATACAGCACATGTGCAGTTGCATGGACGCCAAAATTAATAATGTGCTTCAAGGAAGTTCAGAAAGGTTGACTGATTTTTCACTTTTTTTTCTGAAGTGGACGTAAAATTACCTGTTTTCCCGGCAAGATTTTTCCCGTGTAAACCAGATTTGATCTTGACAGAAACTATCCCAGATATTCTTCTATTACAACTTGCTATAATTCCAGATTTGGTTTTCAACCTTCATCCACCCACACTCCCTCCCCGCTTTCACCACCATATTATATATGAAGATAGTGCGACCCATAAACACAAATGGTTTTCTTTTATATCAAATGTAAATCAAAGTTGACATTTCGAAATTACTTTCCACTGTGGCAATTGTAGTTATAAGCAGAAATAGAGTGATTGAGGGCGTTCTAGTAAGTACTGACTTAAACACATTCTTTAAAAATATCTGCCACACTTAGTTTACCCACCATACAAAACCGGCTATTGAACAGGTCAAGTTAAGAATTCAGATTTTCAAAAGCGTTTTTAAACTAAAACGACTGAATATTTTTCCGCGCAACTTGACATACGGTATAATTACATCAGTACCTATCACATATAGTCCAGTAAAGCTAGTAATAGATGTAACATAATGGATATTACTATCTAAATTACCAAACTTTTAGGAGCATGAGCTGAATTACATAGTTGGCACGTGCATAACTATTATTTTGTTTTTTAATGATTTCTTCTTAAAAATTAATGTTGAAGCGTTATTTGATGTTACTGCTAATTTTTATGCCAAAATCTATTTTGAAACTGACAGAAAAGAATGTCATATTCATTGTTCCCAGTCCATTTGTCTTTTCTTTCACATTTGCTCAAAGCACACATAAAATAATAATAACCAGCCACTTTAAAATCGAAATTATTTATTTCAGAGGATATACACTACATTTATATTGATAAGTTGTTTGTTGTTGTTTATTGTTGTTGTTTTTTTTGTGTTGTTGTTGTTGTTTTTTGTTCTCTTTGTATTTTGATGGATGCTGCAAAATGATCACTTTCAGACTTGAAAAGTGTTACTGAACGCTTGTTGAACCGTAAATTTCACAGAAACAAGTTCTTCACACGTGCGAAGAATTCATGCGAATTCCTCACATATTTCATTTTTTTATAGACGGCCGAAAATATCACAAATCAGAAATGTGTCACATACGTTTTTGCTTTGACAGGGGTACAGATGCGAAACGTAAATTTGTGACATATTCGTACGATATTTGTGATATACTCGCACGAATTCTTCACACTTGTGAGGAATTCACAAGTGTGAAGAATTAGTGTGTGAAGAATGCATTTAGAGCACTTCTTTCCACTTAGTATTGTCTCTGTCGCTGACATATCAGGACACAACATCCCACAGTTTCAATGTGACCTCAACCTTTGAAGGACGGACCTTAAACTCCTCATGTCCTCGTGGTGATCATTTGTATCAAAAGATTTCAAAAGATTTCAACTTTACCAAATCAATTATACCAAATTCGTATAGCGCCCTTTTTATGATAAACACGTTCAAAGGCGTTTTAAACGTAGTCGTACAGGTCGCGAAATTCATCCTCTACTAGTACAGACAAAGAGCGACCTGACCAGAGAGACAGAGTGAGATAAAGCCCCAGATAGAGAGAAATCCTTTTAGATACAGGCCTGTCCGGCTAACTTAGCCTAGCTCTTTGCGAATAGACAGTCTGGTTCTTTAACGTGCCCAGAGTATAGCACCGATACACGCGAAGCCGTCTTTCCTCGGAAGAACCAGTACAGGCATCTTGGTTAGGTGGGAGACACTCAAGAGCGTCTCAGAAATTTCCAGTGCCCGGACCCGGATCGAACCCCGGACCTCTTGATTGACAGTCAAGAGTGTTACCACTAGACCGCCGGTCCACACCTTCACGCTCCGCTCTTCGCATATCGCCATTCATAATTGCACGACCAAACATTGGGGTTGCGTGGCTTTAATAGGGGTAAAAATGCAAAACGTAAATTTCACAGACATTTTTTTGTGAAATATTCGCATGAATTCTTCACAATGTGAGACATTCGAACGAACTTCTCGCACGTGTGAAGAATTCATTCAGTGTGAAATTTACGGCTCAACAATCGCTTATTGAATTAAAACAGTAAAATAGAACGTAAATCGTTTTTAAAACTTTTAATTATTTGTAAAATAGACTGTTCTACCAGTCTGATTTGAAGCAATAACATGTTATACACGAGGACATGGAACCGAAACATTTTAGACTAAAATATAATGAAGGACTTTTTTATTACTGTTATATTTGTTTTCTAACATGACTGATTTGTCAGTTGCAAAATATTTAAATCTGTCAAGAAATTGTTTATAGTAAAACCAAAATAAAAATATATATATTTTACTGTCTAAAGTGGCTGTATCCTAATTTTCAACAGGTTTATCTGAGTATCTAAGATGTGATTCCAGATGCCAGATTCATACAAGCATACTTTGTTACAACAAAGAGAACTGTTACCAGGGCAATTTAAACTACCGCTAGACAATCTGCTATTTATATCTAAAGGAGCCTTCCGAGGGTTACTTTTGACATAATTAGGGAATAGTCTGGTCAATGTTTCCCTGAAAAGTTACGGCAGACAATTTCACATTTCCAAGACAACTGTCACCGCTAATTGAAATAGTCTCTTTTTCATCGTGAATATTTATTCTCATTTAAGAAATAATTTATAGCAAAACAGTGCTTTATCACTATTTATACACGATGGGCGGGTATAACCGCCCGAGTGTATAAATAGTGATAAAGCAATGATTTGCTATAAATTATTTCGATTCTAATATGGTTTTATTGTAAAATTTACATCAAATATGATTGAACTGTTTCTTCGCGCAAGCATGGCGCCAAACAGTAGGTATTTGTTAAAACACGCCAGGACCGGAAACGGTAATACGTCTTGCGGCAGAATTCAATTCGGGCGAAAATTATTGCGAATTATTCAGCAAAGCGAATAACTAATTCAGTATGTGTATAATTGATCAAAACATTTTTGCAATGTGACATTTCGTTTAAAACATGTTATTTAGTAAAATATTTCATGAAATTTGAAAGCGCTACTTCTTGATGCGTATATGGCGCTAAATATCACGTTGACGTGACGTCAACATAACATCGTTGTGATGATTAAAGCATTGTTGGCCATATTAGAATTCAGCGTGAAGTCGTACCATAGATTAAAGCCAAATATTTGCCAAATACACATGACTGGTTATTTCAATATTTGTGTTATTGCTTGTATTGTTATTTCCGAACAAATTTGTAACAGACTCTATCAATAACCTTTTACCAAAAATAATGGAAGACTCTGATTTTTTATCTTCTTCTGCCAAATCCTTTTCGTCCGGAGAAAAAAAAAGCCCAAAAAAAACAAACCCGGCTGACCTCTTTTGCAACAGCCCATCTTACTTGGCGTTTTTTAAAAGTTCAAAAATGTATACATGTTTCATCATCTTCTTCAAACTTGTTGGCAATCGCTTCTTCAAAGATTGATTTTCTTTTGCTTCTTGCTACTATTTCATGTACGTGATTTTCTCATGAGACACGGACCGTGATGAGAAGAGCAACAAACCTCACGCCCCTATATTGACGAAGAAATTCGACATGCTTCTACAGGTGTGAGGAAACACATTTTGTATATAAAAACCCAAATCCAAATGCTCTAACTACATATGGACAAATTAATATATTCTCTTGCAAAGACGAAAAGTCAACCTTCAGTTTTATTTGTATTGTGTTGCATGCCCGGTGAACTTGTGCCACTAAATACGGAACTGTCATCTTCACTGTCAATGGACATTTAATCACGTTCAATCAGTCCTCTGGCTTCTTTTACAGCTGAATAGAATATGTTTCTACTTGTATTATCGAAATACTGCATCAAAGGAGGAGACTTTTTCAAATTGTTTCTACGGCTTTTCTTTAGTAATGGTGTTTTGTGTCAATTTACACCATTACTTTCACCATATTTCCCGTTTGCACATTTTCGTATTGTTCACAATTTCTCATATAGACGTCTGGAGATTTTTCCGATTTTTTTCCTTAAGGAGGTAGGTTACCTTCATATTTGTATGTGCGCATGTCCAACCGGAAGCTAACGTGACGATTTACGACGACGTTTACGACAAACTAAATGTGTTTGTATATTCATTCTTCTGAAAACAAATCATGAACCTGTCTTCGATCTGATGCTTTATGGCTTAATAATATAGAAATAATGAATAAATTGCCGCAGAAACGCTTCAAAACAATGTTGCCTTAAAATGACGTCACTGACGTCATGACGTTACGTGTCAGTTACCGCGCAAAATTAATAGTTTTTGTTATGAAAGTACGTAATTCTGTGCATTATTTTTTTATTTTAACTATTTTCAAATAACCATTATTTGCTGAAATATTTTTATGTGTCTTTTGCTCTGAATAAAAATCAATATTTTGCTTCTTTTATGTAGTTATATTGAAATGTTATGCGGAATGTAAGAAAATGGATGATGGCAACCAATGTTATTTGGAATATAGTTGGGTGAAAGGTTACTTGTTACGGCCATTTTTAAATAAAAAATCTAGCAGTTTGATTTGTAATACCTATTTTTCAGGTTCCGTTGATAATTTGTTACTCATATACTAAAACTAAGATCTAAAATTGTTCAAATTTCGGTAGAAAAATGTGGTTTCTTGAATTGAATTGATTTTACCAAGGAAACGAAGCCCGTGACCTATGTATCTAAATGTAAAATTCAAAAGCGTTGACACTGGTCTATTTAAGAAACACAGCTTCGGCATTTTATTTTCATTTCAACAATATCCGTGAGAATAATAGCAGCATGCTGAACGATTTTTCCATGAAAAATGCCAGACGAGGGGTACTGCTGTAAGTATTCTAAGCTGTGAAATTTGTTTGAATAAATGCAAAAAACACGAAATATAACTTACGTTAGAAATAATATGTTTTATAGCTACATTAACTAGAAAGATAATCTTATTCAATATTTTTTATAAGAAACTACGACAAAAATCAAGATATAAGCTATTTTAAACATCTCTGTTGCCATGGTTACTTTACACGTTAAGGAAAATAGGGTACCATGTAAAGTGCTTGGTATTTTGCTAATAATATTACCCAAATATTCAATGTTGGTCATTAACAGAATGGCACTGAAGCCGTCGAAAACCCCTATTTTTCATACATAGTTGTTTAAAAATGAGAGAAAAATGCGTTACCATGGAAACACGAGCCCCGCGACATATACATTTTAAACTTTTATTACAAAGATAACGTGAATACTAGTAAAATTATCAATTATGCAGACTTCTACGGATATCAATGAAAATAAAATACACTGAAAAGTGTTAAATATCCGTATTTTCCTTCTTCTTTCAATATGAAATACCTTTGGAGGGTCATGTTCTTCAAACCTGGATAGAAATTGAACTTGAAGGGACAGAGACAAACGAAATTGAGATTATAGCAGTTAAAACTTCATATTACACGAAATACAAAAATGTGCTGCGGTTCAACTAATTTGAATTTACCCTTGTAACAAGGTAACCTACCTCCTTAACAGATTCATAACTTTCGCAATTTTTCACATTAGCAACCCCGACAATTTCACGCTTATTCTCGTAAGTATATCGGGTTGTCATAGAGGTATCTCCATGGCTTTCACCATTCGTCAACATTTTACCATTTTCTTCTATTCCAGTTCTTCTTTGAGGGTTTGAAGCTACGTGGTACTTTGTTCTATTTCCGAAAAGCAGATCTGCAAGATGTCCTTCAAATAATATCCATTTGAAGGAATGACGTTTCTCCTTGTTATTGAATAGAATGGGCCTACGGGATAATTCAGGTGGTCAAGTCTCACTAGCAAAGACGTGTTCTCTATTTTGTTTTCTTAAATTGCATCACTTCTGAGCTTCTAAAGACAGACTATTTAAATTGTTTCTTTCTGTCAAATTTTGTGTACATCGGGCCCATGTTTATATCTTGGAGTTGCCAACGGTGACAATCATCATGTTTCTTGTTCTTATTTTCTCAAGCAACGCTCCAAAATAATGTTCAGCGTTTTGTTCTTCTCAAGCATGTGGTCAGCAAAATATGCAACAGGTTGCTTCGTCGGATTCAAAAACTGCTCGTGTCAGAAAATGGTTGAAAGTAAAGATTCTCTGAAATATAGTGCACGATTATGCCTACTATATAAAGTGTTTCAGAAGAAACATACACATTATTCAGTATGCTATCCCAAGACATTCTTAAGAAGAACAAAGAGATATTAAGAGAGAAATTCATGACTTTACTGCCTCTGCCTTCCCCGCCCCCCCCCCCCCCCCCCCCAAAAAAAAAAAAAATAAATAAATAAATAAATAAATAAAAAAATAAATATAAGAAAATCATTTTGGAGTATTAAATGCAACAAAGCAAAAAGAATGACAGGCTTAGTTTGAAACTAAGTATGTTCATGAGTAGAACTTTACTGTGGGAAGTTCTTCTAAGATTTCGTACGATCTCCTATTTCATAAAGTCACTGTTTTATAATGCGAGTGTACACATTTTTGTCATCAAAACAAAATATTTCTAAATTTGTCTTGCATATTTGCCAAAGACTTGAATATATTAACATAGTAGAAAATGTTATTGAATCCACTGTTTATGATTACCTCCCTTTATGACTTTAACTGTTTACGTTCATATGTAGTACTAGAAACAGTACTTTCCAAGCATGTAATTATGAACAGTCAAATGGACAGATGCTTTATCTGTTTCTAACATAAGATTAAAATCATTGTGAAACTTTAAATCTAACACTCCACAAAAGTAGATATAGATGTTAAACCTTTTTGATAACTGGCTAAACTATTTTGTCTTTTTTATTAAATTATTTATTTAGAATATTACAAAAAGATGTTAATCACATTTTGTCCAGACGATACAATGGAAGCGGCGTCAAAGCTCGTACAATCGCTACTTAGGACTGGAAATCGTGCAGGTGAAACAGAAGCTTTAAAACTTTCCTGAAAAAAAAAGAGAATTTTCATTGACTGATAAATTGTCACAGGCTATTGTGACTGGGTCTTGTACAGTTCAAAGGCTGAAATGACATTTTCTCTGCAAGACTTGTTTTTATTTCTAACTTTCGTTATCGATGTATGTCAAGTCTATTACAGAATAAACAAATTTAGCGGTTATGACTTGACATTTCGAAAAAAAAAAAATAACCAGTCAATGCTTTGTGAACCGGATCTATTAATGAACGTAATTAATGCACCTGATTTCCACTTTGTTAGAGGCAAGAAGACATTTTAGGTCTGGTTGCAGCCTCTTCCTAAACTTTGTCTGCTCCAAGAAACAACTGTAAAAGTAATTTTCACCATAACCTTGAGGAAG
The DNA here is from genome assembly GCF_021730395.1 of Mercenaria mercenaria. NCBI lineage: Eukaryota > Metazoa > Mollusca > Bivalvia > Venerida > Veneridae > Mercenaria > Mercenaria mercenaria. Next base: position 43,315,470 of record NC_069376.1, on the reverse strand, counting down.
ACTGATATCCGCTGCCTTTGTCAATCCAAAATAATTATGTAAGTTTACATCAGATTCTAAACAGTGGGATGGGGATGAGATCGAGTCTCTGTCTATTCCAGAACAACTATACTTAATGGTGTTTTTCGTGCTGTTAATGACAACTAACGGTTCATACATTATAGTATGTTACTGTAGAGCCTCGTTACCAACAAAGAAGAAAAGAAAAGAAAAAAAGTCGGACCCGATATTCCCATCTCAATCTAAATCGACTAAACCGGTGACTGTTTTAAGAAACGACTTAATTAATTTCAGTAAGAGTGTATATTTCAAACCTGTATCATCAGGAACATCTATTGGGATAACTTGGGCGTTTTCATAAAAAAAGTGACGAGACCATAAGCTTTCACATAATCATATTTACCTCTGCGCTATAAATCCGTGTAACAAATACTAAAAAATGATTGGCCTTTTGCACTATAATGTACCTCTTTCCCATGCGATAGAGTAACAATATCCAAATATGTTGCGGTTACTGCAAGAAATAGTTTCCTCGACATGTAAGCCAGCTGTAAGGACACATCCGTAACATCTAACTGTATGATTGAGCCAGGGTGTCGTCTCTGGTATAAAGCAAAATAGGCAGTATTGATATTATTTGCGCTTTAACTGTATGATTGCTTGATCAAGGGTATCGTCTCTGGAATAAAGCAAAGTAGAATATGTTTGTATTATTTGCCCGTTGGCTGTATGGTAGACGGAATGAGGCTGATATTGTTTACCCTTTGACTGAATAATAAACTGAGTCAAGTCAACGTATCTGAAATAAAAGGAAGAAAGGAAGGTAGAGCATACTTTATATGCCCTTTAACTGTGCGACTGACTGATGGGGGACATCATCATAGTTTAGCATATTCACATTTTTTGGCCTTTAATTTTATAGTCTAGTCATTTAAATGTTTAATTTTTACAACATGTGCTATAAACATTTTTTAGTAAGATTCAATACGTTCAAATAGATAGTCTAGTCATTTTAATGTTTCACGGCAACTCAAAATAATTCTCACTCATTGGTATCTTCCTATGTCATACAGCACTACATCTCAAGGACTACAATTGAAATAACAGTTTATTTTAACTCTTTTTCGGCGTGCCGTATTAAGCACGATTTTATGACCTCGTATGACCTTATGCCGCCTGGATAATGTACCAATCGGATTGCTTGGTAAGGTATTCTTGATATTTTCAGCCATAATGAGAGATTTAGTAAGAGTGGCGCTGACTGGAGGAAAGGCTTCACTGAGAGTCATGTGCGACACTGAGTGAAATGACAACGCGTTCGTCATCTATACCCTCTATAAGTACAGCACCATCGGGTTGTATGCGTACCACTTGAACAGGTGTGCGTAACAAAATATTCATCTGCTCATCCGGACATATTTCTGTTTTGTTAAGTTTCCTTTTCTTAAGTTTTGTTTTTACAAAAAGGTTATTTGTTTTATACAGTCATTAACTCTTACCCTGCATTACAGCATCAATTTCTAACCAGTGCAAATTATTACTAACCTGCAACAACATGTCCGATACTGTTAAATTTTAGACTCTAAATTTTAAATTAATCTTTCCGATGAAAACAGTACTGTACATATTCTGAATGATAGACAAATTTGATAATAAGCTGAAGTAGGGTAAGGGTTCATGTTGCTTCCAACAATTCCAGAAATAAAGTCTATAGAACGTATTTAAATATTGTTTGCTTACTGTTACCATCTTTTAAGCACCAAAGACTCAAAGTGAGCTTTTGTGATTGTTTGGTGTCCGTCGTGTGTCCCTCCACAATTTCTAAACACAGTCTTCTTCACAATTACTGTCCTCATTTATACAAAACTTCACAGAGGCCCCTTTCAACATTGCCAAAAAATTTAAAATACAGGTTTCTGCCCATATATAACTTGTGCTTTAGTTACATCACGTCGACCATCTTTTTAAAAGATATTTCTTGTTTGTGTTATCCTTGACATATAATGTTGATTGGCATGGCTATATTAATTCATACATTGTTTATTGTTTCACGGTTGTATGTATTGATATCATACTTGCCATGTAATTATACATTTTATAATTGTATAATTGATTAAACAAGGGCATTGGCAGAACTAACATATACTGACATTGTTTGCCATTGAACTGTATAATTGATTGATCAAGGGCATCGATACAGCGGATCATACCGACACTTGTTTGAATATTTTAGCAAGAACATTGCTACAGTAGACATTGTTTACTCTTAAACTGTATGACTGATCGTGACAGTACACATCGATTGAGTATAAAAATCACCACAGTAATTTTGCCCTTTAACTTTATGACTATGGCTGAATCCGTCACTAGTACAGTAGAGCATAATGGCATTGTTTGCTCTTTAATCACATTACTGATTACGCAAGGACACCGGCACAGTGTATCATACTGACATCAACATCTACATCTTTCACCCAACCATCGATTTCCAACTATCACTGGGCGGCGCTGTCAGAGAAACAGTTGTCAAAGAAATGAATATGTTACAAATGTTAAGAGAATAAAAGCTAAAAAGACAGTATGCTACAGTTAAAATAGGACAGAAGCGATGCAATTACATGTTGACCACCACCAGCCTCTCTCTAAAGATACTGAGGCTGGGGCTGGGGCTGGATTTGACATAGGTTAGTAGGGAGTTCCAAAGTCGGGTGTAGTCTGTTACACTGATCTGTCTTCGCGAATACAGAGTATAAACGCGTAGAAGAGTCTAAATCGGATGGTCCTCGGGAAGTAGGAGTTAGAAAAGTACTGAGTGTGAGACTGGGGGATTAAGTAATTTAATTTTCTAGTTGGGATAAGGTGTGATTGGTTGACTGCAACTGTCGGGACACTTATTTTTTAAAACATTACTAATGAGTTGAATGACCTGCGTTCCTTTATAAGTTCGTTTTGTCCTCATGTGTTTGCTTTGTATGCGAGTGTATGTGTGTGTGTCTGTAGTGTGCACGTCTGTGTGCTGTGGATTTCGTTTTGGGGAGGCTGCGTTTTTGGAACATGGCATTCCCTGTTTGATATTTGTCCTTGTTTTTTTCTGTATTGGAGTATACTCCATTCTAAGGTGTTTAACATTTAGGTAATGCTACTGGTGTAACTGTAGTTGTATTGATATTGTTTGCCCTTTAAATATAGGCCTATGTTTGAATGAGCAAAGACATCGGCACAGTAGAACATAAAATATTGACATTGTTTGCTCTCTAACTATTTGAATGACTGAGCAATGAGATGGGCACAGTAATATATTGACATATTTTGCCCATTAATTATGCACAGATATAGCCCATATGGGCCCCATATATAGCCTATAGGCTTGCTCACAATGGTCATGAAAATACATGAAAATCTTTTTTGTCAGTATTTGTCAAAGTTGTTTCCTACATTTTAAACAAAGCACAATTAAATTAGCTATTTATAATAATTAAATCTTTTACGTGTTAAGAAAATCTGACTTTGACCGTGATGATAGCTATTGTGGTTATGGACCTTCCGTGTGTACTCTTCAAAGATAGAAATACAAAGAGTCACGACTGACACCTCGCCTTGCGCTAGCGAAATTCTTCAAACTTTTACTCAGTTAGTAAACTTTATATAGCTATTTTCAAATGTTTTCTCCTCATAGTTTACACTATATGTTGTTCTTTTCAAATGTTGCATGTATATAACTTCTTATCTCTCATTATTTTGCGTTAAAATTAACACCGATTTTAGCGTAGAACGATGCCACGCGTTTCCATGCTTTCGACATGTTCAACCGTTGCACAAGTTGGTGCAAACGTTCTTTTGTGATTTTGGTGCTTGATGACACTGTACTCTCTTCATGCATATTTTAAAGGTTGGATAAATGGGTTCTGTTTTTGTTTATAATATGAAAGTGGGCAAAGACCCAACGCGATGTCAAAGAATCATAGAATGCACTTTACCTGGTACCTAATATTTATGTCGACTGTGCATGCTCAAGCAAGTGCGCAGTCGTTGCAACACTCTAGTAAGTGAAAAATCATCTGGCGTTTTGTTTCTTGATTCGCTTGCATGCCGGTCTGATTATTACCAGAAATTTTAATGAATCAAACACTTGTTGGAATTGTTTCTTGCTTTGTGAACTTCAAAACAACATTATTCTACTGATTGATGTATCCATTTTGGTTAATGACGCGCTCTCGTTCAGGCCTTTTTTTTCATCAATTTGGGAATGCCACAGATACCGGCGGAATTGGGAAAATGTTCCCGGAAATTGCCTTAATTTGGACAATTTGCAAATTACCAAAATCTACGTGTTTTTGTGTGAAGTATTAATGAATTGCATTTCAGTAATTGTTCAACAGTATTATAATTTACCTAAATATACATACAAATTAGCAAAAATATCTTAAAATGTTCAGCAAAAACCTTAAAAGGTTTTAATCATTTGGGAATTTTAAATTCAACTTTGGGAAAAACCATACTTTTTTGCATTGGGATTACCTCCTTTTACCAGAGGTAGATTTATAGGGGGAAAAAGCCCTGGCGTTATTTGTTACAGACCTGTAGTTTTCTAATCAGATTGTCATTTTATGATGAAAATCAGATGTAATGACGAAAATCAGCTGTTTACAAATCGAAACATTTATTTTAATGTTTTTTTTTTAAAAATCAGATAATACTTATGACTTATAAGTGGGGCTGTGGGGGGGGTGGCTGTTAGCATTTAAAAATTAAAATTGAGTTTATTTAGAGGAATCCGCTGTTTAAATGCAGGGTTGTGGTGTGGGGGCAGCAGCCCCCATTACCAATTTTTTTAGCATTTTATCCAGTAGGGAGTGAACATACCTAAGTTACATACCAAACAAAACTGGGGTTAAACATGAAAAGTTGGGGTGGCAAAATTAAAGTGCTCCAAACATGTCAGAAATTTTTTGCTGCACCATTTTGTTGCAGACCAGGGTTTTTTTTTTACCAAGAGGGGAAGGGGCCCAGGCCTATAATTTGGGGGAAAGAATAGCTCTGTATTTGGGTAAAGGGGAATAAAAAACCTGATTTTTGGGGAAAGCTGCATGATTTAAAAGAAATTTTCTGAGGGGAAGGGGCCTGTTAACCCTTTCCCACATCGATACGTTTATCACCGTATCTATTGATTACCAAACAGAAACGTATTGACCCGTGTCTATCGATTACCCGATAGAAACGTATATTATCAAGTATCGGCCATTTGAACAGAAACGTCTTCCCCGTATCTCGTAATCAGTCGCTTTATTTTCATTCTTTTCCTAAAGAAAAGAATTCTGGATGTTTGCTAATGCAAAATATGGGATTTCGTCATCAATATTTGCGTAAAATATCATGTGGTTACTATTTAAATTTATCGAGTACTTTGCAAAAATAGACACCGGGGTTTTTTCCTACATGTGCACGACGCTACGTCATGGAAAATTACTGTGAAAACTACTTGCAACTGGCCGGTTCGCAGGACTTTCCTTGTTCTAAAAATAACAACCATTTAACATCTAAGTATTTTTAAATGTGTTAGGTCATGAAGGTCACGCGTGATACATGCGGATTTCCCCTAAACAACAATTTGTGTATACGATGGCTTGGTATTTATGGCCTTACATAACGGGAAGTGTTAATCAAAACAGAAGGACCCCGACTTCCAAATATTTTATGACACCCCAAGAGTTAATTGCAGCAGAAGTCACCTGTGATGTACCGACGTTTGATCAGCAAAATATTACGTAATATTATCTAAAAATATTTTAGATTTTAGCACAAGAATACTGTAGTCCGTTACGAGTCTCGATGTCAGCGATCTTTTTGCACTTTCAGAAATTTTACGATCTGTTATTTATGTAGTGTTATTCAGTTTGATGGATGTTGTTTTTTATATAAATACTTACCGATTCCAATTCGGAAGATGAGTCTATTAACTATAAATCAAACTTTCAAACATCAAAATTAAATTGTATATGAATTTCAATGTGAAAGTAAACCAAAACAGAATTTTACGCCTAAAAAATATATTTCCCTTACTTTAACACTATATATCTTCGAAACTCAAAGAGAAACTACAATGAATTTTATATCATCGGAAAGAGAATTTAAATTCCTATAAACTTTATATTGACAAAAATAATGTCAAACTTATAGAAAATATTAAAATAATGATATTTTTAACATAGGTATGTGTAATCACAAAATAATGCCAACACCTCTGTTCAGATAAGACAGTCACGCTTATCAGCCATATACCGATTATTGATTATCACTTATCAGTGTTATGTAAAGGAGGTTACTTTGGCTTCTGCTCTGTGTGGTAAAGGGTTAACGCCCTGTTAACGGCCCCTATTATAGAAGGGAAAAAAACCTGCAGACAAACGTGACATCAAAATCGCATGGTTGGCTGTGTACCGCGCAAGTGAATAATTTCCATGTATACATTACTGATACTGCATTATCAAGCTTTAGTACCAGTCCACTACATCACGCATCTGGGTTTCCAAAATGAATCGAAAAAGAAAGTAAACTGTCAACTCACATCGGAATTGAATAAATATTTTAATTAGTGACCAGAACAAAGGTATACGACGGCATAATTGAGGAAAATTGATCATGTTGATTAAGGACATTGATGTCTTTTTAGCTCACCAGAGCCAAAGGCTTAGGGTGAGCTATTAAGATCACTCACCGTCCGTAAACTTTTACTTTAAACGGCATCTCCTCATAAACCGCTAGGCCAATTTCATCCAAACTTCACAGGAATTTTCCTTGGGTGAAGCTCTACAAAAATTGTTCAAAGAATTGAATTCCATGCAGAACTCTGGTTGCCATGGCAACCGAAATGAAAAACTTTAAAAATCTTCTTCTCAAAAGCCCTAGAGCTTAGATATTTGGTGTGAAGCATTGTCTAGTGGACCTCTACCAAATTTGTTCAAATCATGACCCCGGGGTCAAAATTGACCCCGCCCCAGGGGTCACTTGATTTTACATAGGAAAATCTTAAAAAACTTCTCAAAAACCAGAAGCCCTAGAGCTTAGATGTTTGACATGTAGCATTGCCTAGTGGACCTCTTCTAAAGTTGTTCAAATCATGACCCCGGGGTCAAAATTGACCCGCCCCAGGGGTCACTTGATTTTACATAGATTTCTATAGGAAAATCTTCAAAAATTAAAAAAAAAATAAACCAGAAGGCCTAGAGCTTAGATATTTGACATGTAGCATTGCCTGGACCTCTACAAATTTGTTCAAACATGACCCCACTTCGGCAGGCTGTTCAAGATTTAAACTACCATTGGATGGCTTCGGCCTTTCTCGGTTTCAGAAAACCATTGATTAGGTTAAACGCCACCACGTTTTATGTTTCATAATTTCTTAATTCATATTTGTAGCTACCTATTACTTGTTTTAGATACAAAAATATATTATTTACAGGCCAGAATGCTAGCAGAGCTCTCCCAAGCTATCAATATCCAAGAGACGGGACATCATCATATTGATCACATGACCGATGACATCAAAAATGCGTGCGCAGCACTTACGGTCTACAGCTGGGATATTCCGACTGCAAGTACAATGTCACCAGTTACCTCAACATGAATGTTTTAAAGTGGAATGGAATTTTTATGACTTTGTGCTTCCCAAATAAAAAATATAAGTGATTTCCCGTTGTTAAAGTTTGAAAAAATACGTAGTCGAGTATCTTCGGTCAGTTTCTTGTCGAGTTCGGCATTTATCCTGTCACTCACCCGATAACCTCCTCCACCTCGCCAGATAAACTTTCTCATCTACGGCACTAACCTATTATTCTCTATTTACTTCTAACTGGAACAACTGATATGTATTAGACCTTCCTGCCAGGGGCGTCGGAAATGGGGCCGCAGGGGCCGCGGTCGCGGCCCCAACAATTTGCCCAAAAACGATTTTTTTCTAAATTTATAAGTTGGAGCCGCATGTCCGCGGACCCAATATTTTTACAGTATATTAAATTTTACTTCGTGTTAAACAATATACGTTGTCCAGATTAGTATGATACCGTGGTGATGATGACACGATGGGGATCATCATATTTTAAATTGACATGTCTTTAGTTAAAGGTACGTTTAAACTATACCCTTAAGAAATTAATAAGCATGTTTTTTTCTTTAATGAATGAAGTAATTAAGTATTAAGATTTATCACAGCGGTAAGATGTAAGGAGTTAACGGCATAAATTGTTCTTACTCACAAATTGATATTTTAAACAAATATGAAATGAAGTTTAACTTATGTCATATCTGCAGAGACTCACGTCTTGCCGTTTTTGGAAAGTTTTAAGAGACTGAATAAGTCCAATTGCACCACTGTACTAGAACATAACAGTTGACGTAAAACTGGTCTCACATTGAACTGCTTTGAGAATGTTACAAACTTTTAAATGAAATTTCTTGACTTTCAATACGTTTATTGAATGTAACATGAATAATTATTGTTAGTTATATTAAACACACACACACACAAAAAAAACAAACATTTTCTTTGTATTGCGTTACACATTATTAATAATGATAAGGGTTTATTTTGCTTATATGTCATGTAAGTAGTAAGAAAATACTGGAGAATTGAGATGCGATTCAGGACCCCTAAAATGCACCAGAAGTCGCCAATTATGATCATGTATTACAATTTTTTCGGGGGAGACCCCCGTACCCCCATACATAAGAGGTGTCCCCCTCTCGTACCTAACCCCATTCGCGGCCCCAATATCAAATACCTTCCGACGCCCCTGCCTGCTTCTAAACAGCCCCCGCTCTTACATCAGTCGGTGTTTATTCGATTTATTTATGTTCCTTACTACTCTTATTTCCTTTTGACTTTAATTTTTGTCGAATTGCTCCCAATTTTGAGGTTATTGCAGCTAGTCAAGCTCACAGGTGGCAGTAACGTACCTAGGATACAGTATGGGTCCATGAGCCATATGCACTTAAATTTACTACAATTAGGGTAAAATGGGGTAACTGGGACAATGGGGGAACTGGGACACTTTACACTTTTCAGTAAATTGGGGTAAATATGGGTTACGTTCCCTAAATAAGATCATATGTTGAAAAAGAACATTCAGTGTTAAAGCCTATTATGACAAAAGTTTTCTGCCGATGGAATTGGGAAATACTTTTAGAATCGATTTACTTAGACATATGTTGAGAGTATTACTAATTAAATAAAAATAAGAAAACATAGAATTACACGCTGTAAATAATTATGCCTATTTTTTCAGATGGTCCATTAAAATGTCCTCGTTATGTTCCTGTCTAGTGAAACGCACAGTAGAAATAGTCGTCTGACTTTATAGATATATTTGCTTATATGTGGTCGGTATATCGATAAGATCTTAAAGATATCTAATTTCGATACAACTTGGTCATAAATGTGACGTCATGATAATTTTTGACGCAAGAAGCTGGTTCTCGTATATATGTAATATCGGATTAAACTTGTTTGAAATATTGAAGCGTTATTATGAATCATTGTAAATAAAGGACATGGCATTATTCTTTTAAAATTCTATCAAAAAGTATAATAATTTTGTTTTAATGACTTTCATTTTGAATAATAAAGTGGCCTCTCATGAACCGTTGCGTTGACGTCAGACAACGACGTTATAAAACAGGTGCTCGTTTGTGAAATATGGCATGTCCAAAATATTTATCTTAGTATGTGTTTATACCTTAAGTTATGGGAAGAGTTGCAAAACTGTAGGTATCACATTACTATTTCATACAATGAGATTTGTTTTTGAGAAATTACAACATACTTTATTTTGAACGTTCCTTTTCAAAAGTGTCCCACTTACCCTAATGTATTAGGGCAAGTGGGACACTGTCGTTAAAAACAAAGTTCTCCATGATTTTATTTTTGAACAAACTGGATGCTGAAAGAAATAGGGGATATGCTCCAATGGACAGTACGTAAAATGGTGTACATAACTGGACATAACCACTATAAATTGTCAACTTTTAATCTTTTACCACAAATTAAATGAAAAAAGGAAAGAAAGTCTAGTAATGATGAAACTCTGATATTTTGTAAGTATACCACTAGTTCACAGGCGTGGTCATAATCTATATTAGCTTAATACATGTATATAACTTGGGTGCAATTACTGAACACTTTCTACCTGATACCAAGTTTACATGATCCAAGTCACTGTTCAGTCACATAGGTTTATTTAAAGGGCGATCGTATCGTGAACCCCTCCCACTCATTCCGCGTAAAATCAGGTGAGTGTTTGACAGCCTGATAGGCTAATACTGATATTTCTTTCATTTTTAAAGAAAATTTCGACAAATCTTATATAAATAAGTAGTATTTATACTAGGTGAAACAGAGGAACCGACAGTCAAACCAACTGGGTAGTTCTTTTCGTTAATTACTCCTTTAAAAGATGACGTTGTGTCAAATATTCAGGCTAAAGCAAACACTAAATATTGGTCGGACAACAATTTTAGGTACAGTTGTCAATAGTTTCCGAGAGCGTATGCCCATGTGTCCCTCTAGATCTCTACTCCCTTTAACCCTGCCTTCATTCCCCTCACATCTCACCCCCTCCTCCCCGAGTCTTCCTTTATGCAAAAAGCTAGTTAATGTCCTTATTTCTTTGTGAAAAAAGAAACACATTTTAATTGTCCCGTAAATATTTGATAAAAGCTATGTTCTAAAACTGTTTTGATCAGTTTCAAGTGTAAAAATCACATAATATAAGTACATAATGGATTATGTCAAGTTTATGTTTAATTCACACATAGTTATTTACACTTATAACATTTTTATTTTATACGATTTATATAATAAGCATGTATTGAAACAAATAATGACATTATTTGGGCAAAAATTGGACATATTGATTTCTTGTTTTACAAAACAATGATAAATTGTAATTAATACTGAGCTATATTTTCAGTTTAGAATTCTTTTTTGATCTGTAGACATGAATGGTTTCATTTGTCATAAATGCGACTGTAATATACACAATTTCAATACAACTAAAATGTCCCAAGTTACCCCAACTTGGTGGGGTAACTTGGGACACTTGACCAATGTTTAATAAGTTTATTGTTAATCACAGGTTATCAGGTATTTGTATAAGTTTATATTCGTCCTATATTGTATAGGTTGCGCATACTGAAATATCAATAAATCCAGTTTATATTTTGTCTTTCTAAAATATTACTCAACAGCGTTTCTTTAAGTGTCCCAGTTACCCCATTTTACCCTATAATGTTTTCTTAGGAAAAAAATGACAAAAAGCCATTTTGAAAAAAAAATTGCTCCTCTGACAATGAGCCATGAGAAAGGTGATCAAGAACAGTTTGACATGTGCATTGCTTCCAGGTCCGTATTTTATTTTCAAAACAATATTTCCTTATCAATGGTTGGCCGCCTTTTCGGCAAAAGATTAATCTTTCAGAAAAACCTTACTTCAAAACCCAGTTCCAAACCGTTTACGCATCACGAGCGAGCAACGGCATACGAAACGATAGTGATTTTTCCACCCGAATAAATCCCACACATTTTTCGCATCGAAGTCTGCCCCCTAAAACACATCAAGCACACAGTGGCACTGTGCGAGTTTAAAATAACGTTATTACCGTTCATAACAACACTAAACACAAACTAACAAGACCGAAAACTAGGTTCAATTCTACTTTGTTACTTACAAATTCGCTATTTAACATTTTCGCTTTCGGAAATTACCTTCGCCTGCCATGATTACCGTTGACAAGACGGTGGTTGTAAAGAACGTTTTCATTGGCGGAGACAGTTTACGTATTTCAAACGTAGCGATAAAATCCAAAGAGTACCCGAATATAAACAAGCAGCGATGGCTCACGAGGATTATTTACCAAATTCAAATAAATAACAACTGGTAAGTAATTAAGTAGAATTGAACCTTATTTTTAGTCTTGTTAGTTTACATTTAGCATATTCTGACTGCTTGCAGTGCTATTTTTAACCGACATGGTGTACTTGATTTGTTTAACGGGGGAGACTTCGGTGCGAAAAATGTGTGGGATTTATTCGGCTGGAGAAATCACTATCGTTTCGTATGCCGTTGGGCTGAGGCTATCCGCACGACGGTCGTGCCGATAATTTTCCTTATCCGCACGACCGTCGTGTCGATTTTCGTAATACGCACGACGGTCGTGCCGAATATTTTCGTTATTCGCACGACGATCTGCTGACATGACTGGAAAGTCAATTTTTTTTGTTATTGATACAACTAAAAATACTGTATACATATGTGAAATTTAGTTAATTTTTTCTGAAGTTTTCCCTTTTTTCCTTGGAGATTTTTTTTCAACTTTTTAACAAAAAGTTGCAATACTGCACTTTTTATGCTTTAAACATGGTCAGTGATGTTAGAAATCAATTTACTGACGCTCGAAAGACATAACCCCCTTATTTGTATTCATTTTTGTCACATAAATAATTTCTGAAAAGTCGCACTTAAAAAAAAATCCGATCTAGATCTACCTACCCTTTTTTTTGAGGGGGGGGGGGGGGTTACCGGAAATAATTTTTCAAAAGCCTTATCAGATCTCCATAAAGTACAATTTTAGCATGCATGCACCTACTCGCATTATGTTGAATCACTTACAAATTGCTGGGGGTAAGGTATAATTGGTTTTAACTGTTCTTAAAATAGGGTCGCTCAAAAGCTCTACAGAGCTTATGTTAACTGTTTCACAAAGCGACGGTAAATAAAATTTACCTTTACCTTTGCCTTACACACGATTTATTGAATTAAAAACATAATATAAAAAATGAAATAACGGCATGAAGTTATGCTAACTAACTATTATTAATTATGCAAGAATATATGTTATTTGCATTCTTTTGATTTATTTGCAATGGATGAATTATTCAATTAATTTAACAAAATTACTAATATTATTATATAAATAGACTTAGTAATAATGGTTGTTTTAATATCCAATCAAAGTCTATTTATTTGATAGCTCAAATAATGAACATGATGCTGTTACAGCTAGTATTTTTAACTAAGATATATTACGCCAAAAATAGAAATGCCACCGAAACACCCGTCGTGCGGATAAGAATACACTCTAATCGGCACGACCGTCGTGCGGATAAGAAAAATAATCGGCACGACGGTCGTGCCGATAGACACTTCCATGCCGTTGCTCGCTCGTGATGCGTAAACGGTTTGGAACTGGGTTTTGAAGTAAGGTTTTTCTGAAAGATTAATCTTTTGCCGAAAAGGCGGCCAACCATTGATAAGGAAATATTGTTTTGAAAAAAAAATACGGACCTGGAAACAATGCACATGTGAAACTGTCCTTGATCACCTTTCTCATGGCTCATTGTCACAGGAGCAAATTTTTTTTTCAAACTGGCTTTTTGTCATTTTTTTCCTAAGAAAACATTATAATTGTAGTAAATTTAAGTGCATATGGCTCATGGATCCATACTGTATCCTAGGTACGTTACTGCCACCTGTGGTCAAGCTGGTCGTTATACCTAGCATTAAGTAATAAAACAGTAGAGTTTAAAAGGGTTATATTGAAACATAGACTTATCGTTCTTTATGTACAAAATACTACTGCATCATGTGCAGCATATGGGGGCATTTTAAATGGTGAAGGGGTTGTGGTTGGGATGTAAACGGTCAAAATGTTAGAATATGTTTTATATACCAGTTTGTTAGAATCTGCTGTAGTTTTGGGAACTACTTGTTCCAACAGATAAAAGGCATTCAAAACCAAACGCGCTAGCACAAGGATCGCTGCGCAAATAGCTTAAGAAATGGTTCAAAATTTCAATTCCCAGCTAACCAACCAGAACGATTATGAATCTATACTAAAAAGACACAAATGAATGCAACAGAACTTCAATCAAGGAAGAAGAAAAAATGGTACAGTTTTCGTCTGCTGTGATAATTACGTTCCGTGGAGTGGTCACAGAAGATAACTCCCGAGGCTATTCAAATTTGGTATAATAATCATGTCCCTTCTCTTTTCAAAACAGTAGAATAATAAGATATTATCAGAGCAAAAAGCTAATAAGAAATACTTCTTTGATCAGAGCCCAGAATATAGAACAGGACTATTAGAAATATCTTGTCGTTAGCCCGGCTACATGAATTCTCACGTGTAGCATTCTGATCTCGAGCTCATTTAAGCATCACAGCAAGTTTTCCGGATTCTGAGCATTGACTTTTTTTCCTACTAGAACTTTTATCTTAATCTCGCTGAACTTGAACAAGTTTAGCAAGTCTTGCCTCTATTTTGCTGATTTAAGAAGTTTTGACGTGGGTATATCAATGAAACTAGAAACTGCCATTAAAACGGTATTCAAATATTCTCCCGGCAAGAATAATCAATGACTGAATTCTTGGATGTACACTAAATTTTGATAAATGTTTCTCTGGTTGTACTTTTTTTGGTGAGGAGGGGTACATCTCTCTTGCATCCACCCTTCTCGCCCAGTCACTGCTCGAGTTTGCATCACCAGCTCGGAATGTGCTGTTTCGAGTGTAAAAATAATAGTAAAATAAATCAAAGGCACATAACTCTCGATTAAAATTTTATGGTGCAGCAACACAGTACAAGTTAAATTGGCACAAAAAAGTAAAATTTTGGTTTCACCTCTCATTTACACTTAAATCAAATACGTCGTTTTTAATAAAAACTTTCACAACTGTTAGAATCACAGAGATATAGCAAAACCCGAGTGATAATATCCTATTAGTCGTCTCTTATGGTCATGTCCGGGTAAGACAGTGAATTGTGAATAAAATTCTTTTCATACGCTGTTGCAGAACCTCATGGGACAAGAGATAACTCTATACCTACCGAGCGACCTGGCCTATATTATTAAACTTGCCTCTGGTGTCTTGAATGTTTTACTGTTTGACCAAGTAGTGTACTGGTAGTATTTGATACCAGATCATTCCGATTAAAATTCATAAAGGTTAGGCCAAAACTGTGACCTCTGTTGTGTTAACAGTTTTGTTTGTTTGTTTTGGGTTTAACGCCGTTTTTCAACAGTATTTCAACAGCAAAACACCTATGGACGACAGCTACCGAGGAACCATCTATATCACTCTGAATCTTTGAAAGTATTAAAAAAGTTCAACTGCAAAAAAGCAAATATATTTCAAGTCTAACAAGAGCTCGTCGAACACGTACCCCCACCCCCTTGATGCATTCAGTAATTGCACAAGGAACAGAAACTATTTGCTCACTGTAAACAAAAGTTCTACTGTTCTGGTTCAATGTGACATTGACCTTTGACCCATTGACCTAAAAATCAACAGGGTTCATCTGCTGCTCATGACCAACCTCCCTATTAAGTTTAGTGATCCTAGGCCCAAGCGTTCTCAAGGTATCGTCCGGAAAGGGTTTAACTGTTACGGGTCAGTGTGACCTTGACCTTTAGCCTACTGACCTCAAACTCTCTAGGGGTCATCTACAGGTCATGACCAACCTCCCTATCAAATTCCATGATCCTAGACCCAAGCGTTCTCAAGTTATTGTCTGGAAACGGTTTAAATGTTCCAGGTCACTGTAACCTTGACCTTTGACCTACTGACCTTAAAATCAAGAGGGTTCATCTGCTGGTCATGATGAACCTCTCTATCAACTTTCATGACCCTTGGCCCAAGCGTTCTCAAGTTATCGTCCAGAAACTGTTTAATTGTTCCTAGCCAATCTGGCCTTGAACTTTGAACAAATGACCTCAAAAGCAATAGGGGTCATCTGCTGGTCATGATCAATCTCCCTATAAATTTTTCTGATCCTAAGCCTTAGCGTTCTTGAGTTATTGCCCAGAAACCGTTTTACTGTTCCTGGTCACTGTGACCTTGACCTTTGACCTACTGACCTCAAAATCAATAGGGATCATCTGCTGATCATGACCAACCTCCCTATTAACTTTCACGATCCTAGGCCTAAGCAATCTTGAGTTATCATCCGGAACCCGTTTAACTGTTCCAGGTCACTGTGACCTTGAACTTTGACATACTGACCTCAAAATCAACTGGGTCATCTGCGGGTCAAGACCAACCTCCCTATCAACTTTCACGATCCTAGGCCCAAGCATTCTTGAGTTATCATCCGGAAACCGTTTAACTGTTCAGGGTCACTGTGACCTTGACCTTTGCCATACAGATCTCAAAATCAATAGGGATCATCTGCAGGACCAACCTTCAACTTTCATGATCCAAGGCCCAAGCGTTCTTGAGTTATCATCTGGAAACTGATTGGTCTACATACAGACCGACCGACATCTGCAAAACAATATACCCCTCCTTCTTCGAAGGGGGGCATAATAAATTAAAAGGTCATCCAATAGCACGGCAAATAAGAATAGTACAAGCCAACAAAAATTCAAACAAACTGTCTTTTATTTCAACTGGTAAATATATTCTGTATGATAAATGCATTCATTTACCAGTCAATAGTGCAAAATGCTAGTTCCAAAATCTTTTTCAGTACATTTTTTAGGTAAAAGTTCATTCAATCATTGTTTTAGAATTACATATTGTGACTTTGACAGGTCATTACATCTTGTCTTTCAATATATGAGACCTTGTGATTTCCTAAAATTTTATGTATAAGTGTGTGTATGTGTACGACTAACACCAAGCGCCTACTGTGTGAAAATGTACAAATTTATCTCTTTTTCGGTTAAATAAAAGCAAGGAATGTTTTACTTAATTCACACTTTTTGTCAGACACTTATTTTCAATCATTATGAATAGAGCTTTGCTATACAGCTACACATACTGGAACCTCTCTCTATTAAAAACTAATAAATCGAAGATGTAACCAGCCCCACTGTTGATTTATATCCAACCCCACTCTTGAAACTCAAGGTAGTTTTGCAAGAAAATAGAAAACCATAAGGCCTCCGATATATAAGAATTAAATGCATCTGGAATATTAAAGTCAGAAATAAGACAGAGTTATGAAGCAAAATGGGAAAAAGTTTGTGTTATTCTTCTTCTGTTTTATCTACCATTTCTGTAAAAAAATTTGTGTGGATTGCTGATCTGCTTGCAAGTTACATACACAAGTTATACATCA
Organism: Mercenaria mercenaria; assembly: GCF_021730395.1. Classification (NCBI taxonomy): domain Eukaryota; kingdom Metazoa; phylum Mollusca; class Bivalvia; order Venerida; family Veneridae; genus Mercenaria; species Mercenaria mercenaria. The sequence continues at coordinate 43,298,355 of NC_069376.1, read as the reverse complement.
TTTTTACAGTCCCCAGTGGTAGAAGTTGGACCCTTTTTATCTTTATGATATATCAAATAATGTCCGTTTTATGCCCAAAATGTGCTGTTTCATATATTTTTTACAAAATAAAATGATGTTGTTTTTTTTTTGCACAAAGATATTCTGAAAGTTTAATTATAATCTGAGGAAAATTTACATTCATTACTTTTTGGTTGAAAATTACAATGGAAAACATCCAATTAAACTTGGACGTTATGTACCTTGCTCTTTATTACAGCCATGAACAATATCAGTGGCTGTGAATTTAAAATGATTTAACCATCTTAGTTTATAGATATTAAAGTACAAAAGTCAAATTTAAAATGACCTTTCCATTAAAGGACATGGGCATATTAATTGAACAGCCATATTGTTAGAAATGGGATAGTATGACCTACTTATAACAAGAGCCTTTCTACATAATACAAACTTAGATAGGAAGTTTTACCAATTTTTTTTAACTTAAGCAAAAAATGAATGTGCAAAGTAGTGTAAGAAGTAATAGAGTTATAGAACCAAACTTTGTTTGGTACTTTCATGATGCTAAATAGTTGCAGCAAAGTGTTTTTCCATTTTCTTCAACATAGAATCACTAAGTTATTGTATACAAAACCAAGTTAAAGCATTTTCGCAGTATAACCAGCTGGAAAGGTAACTTTGAATCTAGACAAACCAAATTTCTACATTTGATTAAAACATCAGTATGTTAAAAACATGAATGAATGTCAATTAAAAATGATCACAGTCAAACATCAGGAATCCACATATTTTACTACTAGACATATTCCATAAAAAAGGAGTTCCAAACTTTACTAGACATGTTTAAGGTCTGAACTTTACTTGACATGAATAAAATACCAGCTGCCATAAAACAGGGGTCCCAAGCTAATTTACACAGGAGTAAATTCAAATCCCATAAATATGGATATTGGCTTTTACTTGAAATAAATTAATCCTAAATCCAATAACTAAGTTCCCTACCTAATGTAGACAAGAATAAATCCTAAATCCCATAAAAGGAGACTCTGACCTTTAATTAACTTAAATAAATCCATGAAAAAAGGTCCTGCCTTTTAAAAGACATGAATAAATCCAAAATCCCATATAACAGAGGTCCCAACCATTACTAGACACAAATCCTAAATACTGTTAAACAGGGTTCCCTACCATTACTAGACATGTATAAACTCTATATCCCCTCTACTGTGCAGAAATGTAAGTAAAATATGACTGACTAATAACAATTCTAACATCATTCATATAAACTATCAAATCACAATAACAAACACCGTATAATAGAAAAGATACACTTTTATCAGGTAAGAAATGAAATTATCTCATACTCTTTCCAACTTTATATTGTTGAAAATGTTCTCTGATTTTTAATTAATATACAGAGTCATGGGTGTTGTGTTTAAGATTAGTAAAAATTCAATGTACCATGATTTAGTTTTGTTTCGGGTTAAGCATCATTTTTAAGGTATTTCAGTTATGTAACGGGGGCAATTAACCTAGCCAGTATTCCTGGATTCTGTAGGTACTGCACAAGTACATGCCAACTTCTCCCCATGACTCAGAGGCCATGGACAAAATGACTTCAAACACAGTCTTTTATCAAATCGTGACCTTGCCTTGGGATCAAACTCACGACACTGCGATACATATTTCAGTGTTCTCCATATCAAACTAAGCAGACAGGCTAAAACATTATCTTAATTAGGATTTTTGACTAATGGCTGTTATTTTGGTTGATTTCCAGCATCATAAAATACTAGTTTTTATTTCTTTTGCTTTCTCTCATATGGGTTATATTACTTCTTAATAGATCTTTGCAAGCTGGGTCAAAAGTTCCATTATACAGTTATGTTTATTTTTGGGTTTAATACCGTTAATTTCAACAGTATTTTAGTTATGTCACAGTGGGCAGTTATTGATAGCTATCCAGTGCTTCTGGATTCTGTTCCAGTACAAACCTGTTCCCCACAAGTATATGTCAACTTCCCCACAAGAAACAGAGGTGGAAGACAAATGATTTTAGACATAATGTCTTTTATCAAATTGTCACGGAGAACATGAGCATTGCCCGAGGATCATACCCATGACCCTGTGATTCTTAGATATGCACTCTCCCTACTGAGCTACGTGGTTGGGCTAACTTGCAAAAGAATTTAAGGAGTTTCTGTATCTACATATTTTGTATGATATCTAAATAAACAAAGCCTTCACAATGTTTACTTCCAGACATACCACAGTTCAAGGTTCATACACCTTCATGATTAAATATCTAAACATCTGAATGATGGTCCATGGTATATCAAACAATAAACCATAAAAAAAGCCTTGATTATTTTCATTTTAACATGCTCACAGAAATGTGTTCATCAAAAACATGCTGAGCTTCATCCATTACATGGTAATAAACCACGATGTATGCAGAAAAATCTGACATCAAAATGGTTTCTCACCAGTCTTTGCATCAAACCCATGGTTTATCACAGATTATACAATGCTTGATCTCCTGTTTTGCTTAATTGACAAATGAATCAATACTAATTAGAATAAGTATTTTCATAATATCTTGTTCAAAATGTGAGGGAAAAAGTACACCCAAAATATGAATACATACAAAATGGTTTTATCAAAAAGAATTCGTCAAACAACGTATTTATATTTTATCTAGATAAAAGTTGGTATATTACAATATTATTTTTGGTTAAACAAAGAAAAGGGGTAAATTATACTTTCATCCAACAATAAAATTACAAAGTGTAAAATTATGCCCTAATTCAGTGTTTAATGGCACTAATTCTATATGTACAACATTACACACTCACCAATATGACACTTTTTACCAATTGGACAAGCAAGTTAACAAGCTGGACATAGGGCTGTGTTATCAAATCCATTTACTCCTGTATCCACTAGCTTAAGGTATCAGATCCACAAATAATGAAGTTCTACATATAAGAGCTATCATAATTGAGCCGCACCATGAGAAAACCAACATAGTGGGTTTGCGACCAGCATGGATCCAGACCAGCCTGCGCATCTGCGCAGTCTGGTCAGGATCCATGCTGTTCGCTAACAGTTTCTCCAATTCCAATAGGATTTAAAAGCGAACAGCATGGAGCCTGACCAGACTGCGCGGATGCGCAGGCTGGTCTGGATCCATGCTGGTCGCAAACCCACTATGTTGGTTTTCTCATGGCACGGCTCATATATCAAATATTGATGCCTGGTAAGCTCATATAATTTTGGTATCATTTGAAAATGTATTATTATTGAAAAAGAAAATACAAATTACATGAAAAAATATGTTACAGAAGTTCTATTCTTTTATTTTAAAATCTTCAGTGATACTTCAACATAAATCCAGTTATTACAGTGTAAGTTTTATCATTTCACAAACCAATAAACTGTAATAAATCTTACATATTATCTATCATCAACGGTCATCTTATTTACTAATTCTTGTTCAAAAAACACAAGTCTTTCAAAAGATACCAAAAAAATATGGGGTCACCAGGCATGGAAATGTGACCTGTTTATGGATCAGATACCTTAAGACAAATCAAACATAAGAACAGAAAATCCATTTGGGAATTTACCTGACGGGCTGTATTAGGCAAGAGGCCGCTTAATACAGGTGACTGCTAAGACAAGTTCAACTGTAAATGTACCTTTTAAAGAGTGTGATACTGAAATTTGTTGTTTTGACTTATTATTTAATACTATGACATATAGCTGAGTATGTAGGTATACATGATGTAAAAACACACTACAAAATGTACACATCAGTTACAATACACTGCAGTTGACTGTATCACAAGCTCCTACCAAATCTGTTATGTAACAATTTATTTGGGTTTTACGGTGCACCAACACAGTATAGGTTATATGGCGCCAAACAGGACTAAAAATTTTGGTTCCACATCTCATTTATATATCGAAAGAAAAACATGAGATATGGAATCAAAATCTGTTATGTAACAAGTACTCTACTTTTGGTGTCAACTATATCAAACTGTTCTTGTAAAGATGTTATGGACAGCTATTTCTACAATAATTTACTTTTTACAAAATCTTACACATCATAAAACAATTAATAGTTCATAATATTCCAAATGTAAAAAGCATAATGCTTGTATACCTACAGACTTGTAAAAATCATAAAAGATAAAAGTAACATTAGCAATATAAACAATACTTTTATGTAACAGAAAAAATGTCAATAAAAAGTAGTAAAAGACAATATTAAAGGTTAAGATTTAACCCTTATCATGCTGAAATGATTCAGCCTGCAAAATAATCTACATTGTTCACCGTTCAGTCAGTATCTTTTTGATATGCACCCCTTTAAACAATATATGGTACAAACTATTCAAATTTAAAGATAGACGAGTTTATTAGTCCATTATGGTCTATAAGGTATGTAAATTTCCAACAATGAAACATATGTTTCTTATCATGTGCTAAAATTCTTTTTTAACAAACAAGACAAAAATTATCATGAAAATATTAAGACCTTAAACCAGTCAAAAATAAATAACAATATTGAATCTTCTGAAATAAAAAGTCCATTCTGAAAAACAGCTGCCCAAAAGTAAGTCTGAAAAAAAATAATGCCAGGTGAATAATAATGTTCAAAACTGGTAAAAAAAAGAGAGAAAAATATGAAAACATGAATGTTACTTATTTTCAAAAATCCACTTTGAAATGTAAGATGTTAGTATGACAGGTATCAAAATGCTTATAGCTTGTAACATAACACATGTACAAAGTACAATTCCAAAGTGATTACACATGTACAAAGCACAATTCCACAGTTTTTTTTTTCTAATTTAAGGACATAATATGCCCAAAATTTATATTGAAAATTTGAACAATTACTAAACATCTTGTAAAACGTGTATAAACAATGTATTTTAGGTTTAAAATACTACATGTGTACACGTGTGCACATACAGTATAAATATGTTATGCCATATAAAAATCTGAAAGTCTTTTTAACAAACAAATGTTACTAGATATCACATTTAAGAGCTATTTCATACATTATAATAACTACTCTAATAATCTCCCTTTACTAATAAGTAATAGTCCAGTGCAATTTTATAGCAATAAGCCTGATTGTTTTATGTACTAAGTCAACTTAAATATTTTTCAGAAAATTTTCTAAATTTAAATAATACCTCATGACAAAATATTTTAGCAAAAGATTATGGACATACATTGTAGTATATCTTTAAAATATTTGCATAAAAAGTGATTGTGTGTTCACATATAGGTAATCTGGCCAACAATGTTCTAACCCGTTTACAGAATGGATAAAATGGTTTGATTTTAACATTGTAATCATTTTAATATGCACTGACTAAAATATTAAAATACAAAAAAGGTATGTAATGCACTATTAAAAATATCAACACTGCATTTGAACCCATTAATAATGTGCTATTAAAAACATTAAAGCTGGATTTCTTGGTTCAACCAGTTTAAGTAAAATGCCTGCACGGCCAAGTATGACTGGGATTGCAGTAAACAAAGACCAACGGTTTTATCAAATAGTGTGTCCTAAAAACATCAAAGAATTGCTCATGTACATTTAAAGATATAAATAAGTACAAACTCTCTATTACATGATTTGCATCTCTGCTCTAAGCTATTATACAACAATAAAAGCGAAAACCACTTTGCAATAACAATAATAAAAATTTCATTTATAATTTAACAAATTCAGGCTACAAAGCTAGGCACTGAAACCAGTCTCGAAACTTTTGCATCTGTTTGGTTGTTTCTGAAACAAATTTGAAACTGACCAATCAAAATGCTGCATTCTGAGACTGGTCTCCAAACATCTTTTATAACCTTAGAGCTATATTCATTTTTGAAATTTAGAAAAACTAAGCAGAGAATTCTGCAGGTTTTTTTTTTGTAGTTGCAAGAGACAAACATTTGCAAAATTGTTCATATTATTTGAGGCGAAAAAAGATTCCTTTGAAAACAGCTAAAAATATTTTTTTCGTAAATGTATACCAAAACTTGTAGACTCATATGAAGTTTTGTACCATATAAGCATTAAGAATATGTTCAAAGATTCAATATTCTACAATATATCTGATCATAACAATTTTCATTTCTTCTTTGTTTTCTCTATATCGGATATACATTTTATGTCAAACTATGCATAAATGAAAGTAATACATTTGCAGTTTTGAAGAAATGAAAAGGCAAAACAGAAAAAAGGACTTTTCAAGTCTTGGTTTACTATACAAGTGGATATATTTGCAGGTCAAGTTACCCATTCCAGATGTTTTGCTTAAATGAAATGTTTGAAAATCACCCAAAACTGAAAAGCCAAAGCTAAGTTTGCTTATCAGCTTGTCTTCACTTGACTATAATGACATGTCTTATTGAACATAAAATTTACCCTGACTGATATTTTCCCAAATTTCCAAACTTGCGAACATTTTCACTTATACACATAATGTTGTTTACTCTCAATGCAGTAACTGTAACGTGGAAATTCTCCCTACCTCCAGTATAACCAAGATGACAAGCTGTTATTCCCATTTCAATATCTTACACTCTCCATGCATACAAATGGAAACACATCATCTTCTTTACACTTCAAGTTAACAGGAGTTATCTCTCCTGGAAAAGTCAACAGAAGTTACCACTCTTGAAGAAGTTAACAGGAGTTATCTCTCCCTGTGAAGTCAACAGTTTTGTCTCCTGGTTAACTCAACAGAATTAAATCTGCTGGTGAAGTCAACAAGAGTTATCTCTCCTGGTAAAGTCAACAGGAGTTATCTCTCCCTGTGAAGTCAACAGTTATGTCTCCTGGTAAAGTCAACATAAGTTATCTCTCCTGGTGGCAATGGTTTCCATTTAAAAAAAATAAAGCTATAAAAACTCTTTTTTGCAAGATGTGCCATAATTTTCCTCATTAAGATGCAAAAATCCAAGTCAGAAAGTACAATTTTGCCTAATGTTTTCCTTTTTATACCAATTAAAGTGTTGGCAGGCTCATTGTTTTTGCATATTTTTTTCCCACCAACTGGTGTTCAACATTATATCATACATTTAATAAGGCTTTTAGTAATAAGTGATTCTTCCAGAAAAAAAAGCTACATGAATTCCAAACAATTCAGGTGTGAAAAACCCAAAATTGTTTTGCAATGGAGGCCCTAAACAATACTACAGAGTAGTACAAGGGAAGTCACAAAATATCACATCACAAAATAACCCTCTAATTAGTCTAAGTTCTATCACAATATTATGATATAAAACACCCCAAGTTTGACACAGAATTATATCCCCTCAAATAACACAGCTGAACACTGTCTTTGATATTTTGAATTTGATTCCAAGGAACACAATCTCCTGAAACAGAGAGAATATTTCTGCATGAATAATCACTTCAAGAAATAGAAATAAATGAAAGTAATATAAAGGAGTACAAGAAAGTGATATCTAACAAAACAAGAAAATTCCAAAATATTCACTGCACATTTGAAAATATAATCTAAAGTCAGAAGAACTACACATTGTAGACCACAGGTGCTAGACATATAATCAAATATTTTTCTTGATAGGCCTACATATGTATGCAAGAGTCCCTTATATACATATATAGGCCTATCAAGAAAAATATTTGCTTATGTATCTAGCACTTGTGTCGTAGATATGAAGATCATACACAAAGAGATAAATTTGCTACAGACCCTTGAAAACAGTTGACAATATTTTTATCTCTAAACTGAGTCTTTTATAACACATGTGTTAAATTTTAACTAACAAGTAGTAATCAACTGATCAAGCACAAGTATGTTCTTCTAACATGATAAGATCATTTTCCTATTAAAAAAGAAGGCTGAAAACAGTGAATTATCATATTTATACATCAGTTTGTTTTGTTTTGTTTGGTTTAACGTCATGCCGAAACATTTTAGGTCATATGGCAACTTTCCAGCTTTGATGGTGGAGGAAGACCCCAGGTGCCCCTCCGTGCATTATTTCATCACGAGCGGGGCACCTGGTCATTATTTTGAAGTCACAATAAATACATGATAGCATCAAATGGCATAGCAGCCGCTGGAAAAGAAACCAATTGAAAACAGGCAGATATTTGAAATTAATTTTGCAAGGATGTACTTTAAAATCCTTGGTAACATGTTAGAATCGAAACAGTATATCTCATTTAGTGATCTGCTCTTAAATAAAATCATTGTCATTCAGATGCGTATTATTATATCACTTGTGATATAATTCCTTCGCATCTGAATTCCAAACATTGACTTATTCAGCAACAAATCACTAAATTAGATAATATTATATGAGCCGCGCCATGAGAAAACCAACATAGTGGGTTTGCGACCAGCATGGATCCAGACCAGCCTGGGCATCCGCGCACTCTGGTCAGGATCCATGCTGTTCACTTTCAAAGCCTATAGCATTCTGAGAACTGTTAGCGAACAGCATGGATCCTGACCAGACTGCACAGATGCGCAGGCTGGTCTGGATTCATGCTGGTCGCAAACCCACTATTTATAGGTTATAAGCTTTGTATCGGGAAATATGCACAAGTTCTTCAGTGGAAATATTGCGCGACTTTAGGAGTGCAATATTCTTCCGCAGAAGAACGAGTGCATATTTTCCGATGCAAAGATAATAACCTTTTTATTACATATGCCTCTACAGGTATAAATATTATGTAAATATCATAAATATGTTCAAAAGCCTGAATGGGATTGACAGTACTGAACTAAATAGAAAAAAAAATAGTGCAACAACACACATTGAATTACGTCACGCACCCGATATGAAATTCAGGCGTCAGTGTATGGAAAAATATTGACGTTTCCGGTACCTGTGTAACTTAATGGGGAATAGAAACGAGTATGTAATAAGTTGTTTTTTTTCATGGCGCGGCTCATATTATTTCTTAATTACTTTATATTTAGCTCCAGTGATTCCTTTGCACGCTGCCAGTTTTGATGCTGCTACAAACCAGGCCAGGTGGTCTTCTTTGAAAATAAGTTGTTTATGGGGATTATCAACTTTCAAAATGCATGTTTTTTTTGTTTTTTTGTGCTTGTTTTAGTGCCACACCAACACATTAAAGGTTGCCGCAACTTTTCCAGATTTCAATGGTGTAGATACTAGGTGTCTCTCATTATTTCGGGCTTAGAGGTCGGGCACCTGTGTAAAACCACCAACTTTCCGTGAGCCAGCCAGACCACTTCCTCACATAAGCAAGGTTTTGAACCTACATTAGCATGAGGCAATTGGTTTCAGTGCAATGAACTGAGACACTATAGAGAGGCTTAATGAACAAGTGAATGAAGTATTGCCATGCAATACAAAGTCCCCTACTGGAAGGCACCTAATTTTTTCTACTGCAGTATAACATAATGAACTGATATCTGTCAATGATGTATAAACAATATTGTACTTATAACAACATACTTGGATTAAAATGTGCATATATAAAAACCCACAGTTGTTTTCATATTGAATTTTTTTGGCTGATTATAAAAATGTTATCATGTAAGTTATTTTTAGTAACAACAAAGGGAAATTAATCTTTAAAAAAAAAATAATAATAATATAAGTCCACAAGAAACTCTTTACCAGGTAGAGATAGGTCAAAATACACCTAAAAATTGGATGTAACATGCATGCTGTACCACAGAAAAGTGGTCCCGATTTTTCTCTACCGCCAGTAATAAAAAAGTTACAATAAAATCTATTTATAGTAACAACAAAGGGACGTAATTCTAAAAACAAGGGTGCCTCATGGTGGTGAACATTTGGTCCAAGTTACATCAAAATCCCTCCATGCATGAAGAAGAAATGTTCCGTACAAAGTCATTCTTGAATTTGACCTTTGACCTCTAAATATGACCTTGACCTTAGACCTAGGGACCTGGTTCTTGCGCATGACATGTTGCCTCATCCAGGGGAATATTTGTGCCAACTGATATCTAAATCCTGTTTTGCATGACAAAGTTATAGAACGGACAGGAAAAAAATCCTCTTGACCTTTGATCTCAAAGTGTGACCTTGACCTTTAAGCTAGGGTACTGGATGTTGTGCATGACACGTCATCTCATCATGGGAAACATTTGTGCCAAGTAATATTAAAATCCCTTCATGGATGGCAGTTATGGACGGGACAGGAAAAAAACTCTGTTGACCTTTGACCCCCAATTGTGACCTTGACCTTTGAGCTAGGGGTCCAGGATTTGCGCATGACACGTCGTCTCATCATGGGGAACACTTGTGCTAAGTGATATTAAAATCCCTTAATGAATGTCAGAGTTATGGACCGGACACGAAACAGACCCTGTTCATGCTATGTTAACATTTGACTGCTAAGTGTGAGCTTGACCTTTGAGCTAGTGGTCTGAAAGTTGTGCACGACACATCGTCTTATTATGAGGTACATTTGTGCCAAGTAATATTAAAATCCCTTCATAGATGGGAGAGTTATGGACCGGACAGGAAAAAAGCCTTGTTGACCTTTGACCTCCAATTGTGACCTTGACCTTTAAGCTAGGGGTCCAGGTTTTGCGCATAACACGTCGTCTCCTCATGGGGAACATTTGTGCCAAGTAATATTAAAATCTCTTCATGGATGGGAGAGTTATGGACCGGACAGGAAAAAAGCCCTGTTGACCTTTGACCTCCAATTGTGACCTTGACCTTTGAGCTAGGGGTCCGGGATTTGCGCATGACACATCATCTCATCATGGGGAACATTTGTGCCAAGTAATACTAAAATCCCTTCAAGGATGGGAGAGTTGTGGACCGGACAGGAAAAAAGCCCTGTTGACCTTTGACCTCCTATTGTGACCTTGACCTTTAAGCTAGGGGTCCAGGTTTTGCGCATAACACGTCGTCTCATCATGGGGAACATGTGTGCCAAGTAATATTAAAATCCCTTCATGGATGACAGAGTTATGGACCGGACACGAAATTGCGGACGGACGGAATGACGGAATGACAGAAAGACGGAATGACGGAAAAGCACATTCCTATAGTCCCCGAAACTGGTTTTCAACCAGTAGGGGACTAAATAAAATAAGGCACAGGCCAAATTCAAACTAAGCTAAGTTAAGACAAACCTTATTATCATCCGTCTTACAGTTCATAATTGCACTTTGTACTTCTGATAAATAAAGAATTGTACATAAAAATAATTTACATACTGGTTAACCTGACAACACTCCCGGTTTCTACGACAACTCTCCTATTGGTGCATTTTCCAACCACAGGTTATGCATAAAGGTGTACAGATCTGCACTCAAAGATACCTACAACATGAATAAGCCAATGAAATAATGTCTTGCTGAGCATAGTTGCGATCATACAAAATAGTAAAGATTTTTAAAATTTTTTATATGGTACTTGGACAAGTACACATAAACTAGAGATGCTTTTGAGAAAAGCGCATGTCTCCCACAACTGCACCTATGAACAAGAGGACCATGATGGTCCTGAATCGCTCACCTGTCCCAACATGACCCAGTTTTGAACTGAGTATGACGTCGTTTTTTTTCTATTATTTGACATAGTGACCTAGTTTTTGAGCTCATGTGACCCAGTTTTAAACCTGACCTAGATATCATAAAGATGAACATTCAGACCAACTTTCATACAGATCCCATGAAAAATATGGCCTCTAGAGAGGTCACAATGTTTTTTCATTATTTGACCTACTGACCTAGTTATTGATGGCACGTGACCCAGTTTCAAACTTGACCTAGATATCATCAAGATGAACATTCTGACCAATTTTCCTGAAGATCCATTCAAAAGTATGGCCTCTAGAGAGGTCACAAGGTTTTTCTATTTTTAGACCTACTGACCTAGTTTTTGACCACAGCTGACCCAGTTTCAAACTTGACCTAGATATCATCAAGATGAACATTCAGACCACTTTTCATACAGATCCCATGAAAAATATGGCCTCTAGAGAGGTCACAAGGTTTTTCTATTATTTGACCTACTGACCTAGTTTTTGAAGGCACATGACCCAGTTTCGAACTTGATCTAGATATCATCAAGGTGAACATTCTGACCAATTTTCATGAACATCTTGTGAAAAATATGGCCTCTAGAGAGGTCACAAGGTTTTCCTATTTTTAGACCTACTGACCTAGTTTTAACCACAGTTGACCCAGTTTCGAACTTGGCCTAGATATCATCAAGATGAACATTCTGATCAACCTTCATACAGATCCCATGAAAAATATGGCCTCTACAGAGGTCACAAGGTTTTTTTATTATTTGACCTACTGACCTAGTTATTGATGGCACGTGACCCAGTTTCGAACCTGACCTAGATATCATCAAGGTGAACATTCTGACCAATTTTCATGAAGATCCATTCAAAAGTATGACCTCTAGAGAGGTCACAAGGTTTTTCTATTTTTAGACCTAATGACCTAGTTTTTGACCGCAGCTGACCCAGTTTCGAACTTGACCTAGATATCATCAAGATGAACATTCTGACCAACTTTCATACAGATCCCATGAAAAATATGGCCTCTAGAGAGGTCACAAGGTTTTTCTATTATTTGACCTACTGACCTAGTTTTTAACGGCACGTGACCCAGTTTCGAACTTGACCTAGATATCATCAAGGTTAACATTCTGACCAATTTTCATGAAGATCTTTTGAAAATATGGCCTCTAGAGAGGTCACAAGGTTTTTCTATTTTTAGACCTACTGACCTAGTTTTTGTCCGCACGTGACCCAGTTTCGAACTTGACTTAGATATCATCAAGATGAACATTCTGACCAACTTTCATAAAGATCCCATGAAAAATGTGATCTCTAGAGAGGTCACAAGCAAAAGTTTACGCACGGACGACGGACGCTGCGTGATCACAAAAGCTCACACTGTCACTTTGTGACATGTGAGCTAAAAATGTCTAGTTTCTCTAGATGGCTTAGATGAATGGACCCGAGTTAGACGGCTTGGTCGAGTGGACTCAATCAGTAATTCAAAGGCCATAATTCAAAAGTGCCTGGGCGGATTTGGCTAGTTATCGAACTTGGCCGAGGTCTTATGGTCAAACACATTCTGTTCAAGTTTGGTGAAGATCGGATGAGAAATGTTCGACTTAGAGTGCGGACAAGCTTTGTGACACACAGGCAGGAGTAAATCAATGTGTCTCCCACACCACTGTGTGGTTGGAGACATAATAAGCGTCTTTGTGAAAAGACTGTCGTTAGGACTTTTATCAGCAAAGATCCACATCAGTGCATATCCATTTCAGCACTTGTATGGAACTAATAAACTGACAGTATGAATCTACATCAGACTTCATGGATGCACAGGCTGACTTTGATTCATACTGGTGGCAAAGCCCAAATTTTAGTTTTTGCATGGCTTGATTCAAAGAAGAATTTTGTTACAGTGAAACACCGTTCGCTCGAGCATCGATGACTCGAGCACCCGGGCTCGCTCGAGCAATTCATGTGGTCCCGGCCGATTTCCTTCTATTTTCTATGTGAAATTACCACGGCTGGGCCGAGCATCGATAACTTGATCGCTCGAGCATGACACCTGGTCCCTGTGTATTAATTTACTCTTTGTTGCTTATGGCAAACTCGAGCAGAGGTGTCAAAATTTTTCACACCTTCGGCGGTCAGAATGTTTCGGTAAATTTAAAATTTTCGAACGTCGTGAGAATTGAATGGTCTATTCCCCGACCACCTTAAATGTTTGTTTGTCGGTATATTTGATCAGATAATGAGATTAATTATTGAAGAAAGGTGGAAGAAAAGTTTTATTGATCAAAATTGTAATTAATTATTACTTTTTTCTGCGCGCGGATCGAGAAGATAATTATGAGATCTTAATATTTTAATCAACAGTTGTGTGCATGCAAATAAAGCAGAATACAGAAATAAACTGTATTCAATGTTTATTTTGGTCAGTCAGCTTGGATATTGCTAATAATAGAAATTCTCAGGAATCTATAAATAGATTCCAGAGAACCTAAAAATAGATTTGGTCACATGGTCAAAAGGTAATTGCATTGTGGGATACTTTCCCACAATGCATCACAGCTTCCTCTCCAAGACTGCCAGAAAAAACAATTCCACTAGTTGATAACAAAATTTAAAAATCCAAGAAATCTGAAAAAATGCCTGGTAGGGGAAAAGGAAAGAGACCACAGAAGAGGCCCCACACAGCTCCAGCTGAGGAAGATGCAGAAGATTCTACCAGCAATCAAGAAAAGAGGCCAAAATCACCATTCGAGATCCTATCACTAGAACATGAGGCAGAAAGCTCCAAGGATGGTAATAATTTTAGGCCTTCTGGCATAATTCACTTTGATAGTATTTTTCAAAATATAGCCCAGGCTCAAGATAATTTGCCTGAATTAGAAGCAATCAGGTGTGGTGGGGATGAAATTGCAGCACACGTCCCACAACCTCTTAAAGACAAAATCCTGGATTTCAATATGTTAATCTAGCAATATTATTGAAAGGCAGCACTGAGCTGTCTGAGATGTGCTCCAGTCATTCCCTCCATCTTAATAATAAAGGGGGCATAGAAACAAGGCCTCAAACTTCAAGACAGACAGTTCGGAGCATCGAGGAATGGACTGATGCTTTTATTATTTTTGCTAGTATAATTACTTCCAAATATCCTGAAAAGAGCACAGAACTGCTAAAATATATGTCCGTCATTAGGGATGCTGGGAAACACTTTCAGTCCAATGCCTGGAAAACTTATGACGAGCAATTTCGGCTCCGGCAGGCTAATCAAGCCACACGCCAGTCCTGGGGCACACTCAATTCCGAGCTATGGCTCCGTATAATGTCCACAGCAAGCTTTAAAAATGTTCAGCATTCATCAGTAGCATCACTGCCTGACCAAAAACAAAGTACTTCCACTTTCCCTTGCAACCAGTTCAATGCTGGCCATTGTTCTTGGAACCCTTGCAAATTCAAACATGCCTGCTCTGCATGCTATTCCCAAACACACGCCAAAGTAAACTGCCCTATTATTCAGGGTCAAACTTCTCAGCAATCCAATCCAAGCCCCAGAATTTTTCGAGGCCAACGGTTCCAAAGAAGGGGATATGGATCTAACACAAGGGCCTGGCGTAGATTCTAATCATCTGCAGATAAATCCTGACAATATTTTCCATCTGGCAAAAACACCTATCAAAATAATAAATTTGGAGAAAGAATTAGCATTTTATCCATCAAAAGAAAAGCATGAAATTTTGCACGGTTTTAAATATGGATTCCCACTCCACTATACAGGCCCACGGAAATTTACCATGTCAAAAAACCTTAAATCTGCCAAAATGCATCCCGAAATTGCTAAAGAAAAAATTCAAAAAGAGCTCTCTGAAGGCAGGCTTGGAGGTCCATTCGAATATCCCCCAATGCCAACGCTAAGGGTTTCACCTATTGGCCTTGTACAGAAAAAACATTCTAATGAGTACAGGTTAATACATCATCTTTCTTACCCAGAAAGCGAATCAGTTAATGATTTCATTGACCCAAAACTCTGCTCAGTGCAGTATACTAGTTTCGACCAGGCTGTCACTATGGTACAAAAGCTTGGGAAAGGCTGCCTACTTGCAAAATCCGATATCAAATCAGCATTCAGGCTCCTACCTGTAGCAGCAAAAGATTTCGACCAACTAGGATTTTTCTTTGATGGAAAATATTACTTTGATAAATGCCTCCCCTTTGGCTGTTCTATTAGCCCAGCAACCTTTGAAAAGTTTTCCACATTCCTTGAATTTGCAGTTCGCAAAAGATCAAGTACTGGCGAAATACTCCACTACCTTGATGATTTCCTTTTTGGAGGCTCAAAAGGAACAAATCATTGCAGAAATATTATGCACCATTTTGAAATATGCATGAATGACCTCGGCGTCCCAATAGCAGCCGACAAAACTGAGGGCCCAACAACAGTTTTAGTCTTTCTTGGCCTAGAACTGGACTCAGAACAAATGGTTGTGCGAATGCCTCTATCAAAAGTTGCAGAAATAACACAACAGATCAAAGAGGTTTTACAGAAGAAAAAGGTGGTTCTCAGAAACATGCAATCTCTGATAGGTAGCCTACAGTTCGCATGTAGAGCAATTATCCCTGGCAGAACTTTTATTAGACGCCTTATAAACTCTACTTGTGGTCTGACACGCCCCCATCACCATATTCGTATCTCAAAGAATATTCGGGCAGACTTGGAAATGTGGACTGCTTTTTTCAAAGACTTTAACGGCATCTCTTTGTTCCATGACAGGTTCTGGCTTACAAATGTTGACGTAGAACTATTTTCCGACAGTGCTGCAAGTTCCGGCTTTGGCCTCTACTTTGCTGGAAGATGGACATGTGCTCAGTGGCCAAATGAGTGGCAAACAAATGGCCTTACTAACAATATCTGCATGCTAGAGTTTTTCCCAATCCTCGTTGCCATTCACATTTGGGGAGAAGACCTTCAGAATAAGAATGTCCTATTCCACTGTGATAATATGGCAGTGGTCCACGCTATCAATTCATCAACCTCCAAATCAGACACTGTAATGGTACTGCTTAGAGCTTTTACCCTTAAATGCCTCCAGCTGAATTTGGTAGTTAAGGCTAAGCACATCCCTGGCATATCAAATTCAATTACTGATAGTCTTTCTCGCTTTCAGATGGAAAGGTTCAGAAACCTCCCCCCACTAGCACAGGACGCACCAGAGCAGATCCCAGAACATCTTTGGAAGGTCTTCGAAACAGAGCACAGCAGTTGCTAAAGGCCAGCTTAGCCGAAAATACACAGATAGCATACAAAAATGCAATTACAACATTTGATAAATTCCGATCAGACTATAGCTTAACAAATTATTGGCCAGCTCCGACAAACCACATTGTTCTCTTTCTCGCATGTTGCTATGATAAAGGGTTATCACCCGCCACCCTGGCCTCTTATTGCTCGGGAATCAGTTTTATTCATAAATCTAATAGTTTAAAAGATCCAACAGAAGAATTTGTTGTTAGGAAGCTATTAGTGGGATGCAGACGTACTAGAAAACACACTGACTCACGACTCCCTATCCGCAAACAACTTTTGGAAAAAATATGCCATGTACTACCACAGATCTGTCATAACAACTATGAGGCCAAACTTTTTAAAGTAGCATACTGTCTTGCATACTTCGGACTGCTTAGAATCAGCGAGCTTACATACACTTCCCAAACACTAACAGACAGGCCACTCAAAATGTCAGATGTTTCAGTATCTAGCACATGTATTTATCTAACAATAAGGCAGTCATAAACAAACCAAACTGGCAGGCCAATTCAGCTACAGATCCCCAAATCAAAAAATCAAACAATATGCTGTATAACCACAATCTCAGAATTCTTAATGCTCAGACCTTCACACCCTGGCAATTTTTTATGCCATCTGGATAAAAAACCACTGACTAGGTACCAGTTTTCAGCAGTCCTCTCAAAATGCATTAACCATATTGGCCTCTCCAGCCATCACTATAAAACTCACTCCTTCAGAATAGGCAGAGCTACAGATCTTTCCATAGCTGGCTTCTCGTCAGAAGATATCAAAAAGAAGGGCCGCTGGAATTCCGATGCTTATATGAGATATATCAGAAAATAGGCACTCATTAAAATACATCAGCCATCCAAAAATATAATGCTTTACCACCTAGATGCAGATGAAAAAAAAAAAAAAAACCTAGATAAATATTTCTGATTTCAGAGATCTGGATAATTGGCGATTCAATCGTAAACAGGGCCGAATCATTTGCTGATCAACAAAATGATGTCAACCTGGGCCAAAGCCATTATTCAGTAATTTGGATGGGGTTGTCTGGAATGAAATGGGAGGATGTCCCTCGAACCATCCAATACCAGATGATCTTCCGTAAAAGACCTTCCCTAATACTCCTGCATCTGGGTGGCAACAGCATGGCAAACACAAAACAAAAAGACTTTTTCGACTTATTGACAAAAGACTTAAAATATATATGCCAAGTATTTGAAAATTCAAAAATAGTATGGTGTGACATTCTTCCAAGACTATCATGGAGAGACAACATTTCAGATAGTATCAAGCTCCTCAACACAAAAACCAGGCGAATAAACAGGCATGCTCGCCAATTACTCAGAGACACACAAAATGGTAGATCACTTTCCTTCAAAATCCATGAATCAATGCAAGAGCTTTTTAGTTCTGATGGCGTTCATCTGTCCCAGCATGGCAACCTTCTGTACATTCAGACTTTAAAAAATTTCATTCACTTACAACTACAATAACATATCACTGATACAAAAATACACCCTAGAATTTGGGGAAAATATTTGGTTCAAATATTTCTGTGGCGGAAATTCTAGGGAAATTTCAGCCTCCTGGAAGACAGACATTATAACTCGTTAATAGTATAGCTAACTTCTTGGCGACTGGAATAAACCAGCACCAAGAAAAGCTTCTTAATTCTAGCAATTTTATTACTTAATTAATAAAACAAGTTACTTGGTTGCATTGCCCGGTTGCATTGCCGGTAAAATTGCTTGGTTGCTATATGGTTGCTGGTTGCTTTAGAATTAGGAGGCAGGGTGATTGTCCGTACCATTGTTCACTCACCTGCGTACCCTCCTAATATTTTTCAAGAGACTTAATCTCTAAATAAACTAACGTATCTGTCGAAAAGTACACTATCATTTTATTGGTTGCAAATATTGGTTGCTACTTGGTTTTATTGGTTGCAAATATTGGTTGCTACTTGGTATTGGTTACTAAATGCTTGCTGACCGTCAGTTAATTACAAAAATCAAAATTAATACTTAATATTGGTTGCAAATATTGGTTGCTACTTGGTATTGGTTGCTAAATGCTTGCTGACTGTCGGTTAATCACAAATATCCAAATAACAGTATTGGTTCCTGGTTTATGTTTGCATCTGCCTTCCAGGGGCTGAGATTTCTCTTAATCCGTATTGGTTCAAACCAAGCGGATACTAGTTGCGGCCAAATTATGCCATACATATTACAAATAAATCTAATTAATCGAAACTTCAGTCGTTTGTTGTTTAATAAGTTATTGCTGACGCCATCCTAAAATAAAGCAGAATACAGAAATAAACTGTATTCAATGTTTATTTTGGTCAGTCAGCTTGGATATTGCTAATAATAGAAATTCTCAGGAATCTATAAATAGATTCCAGAGAACCTAAAAATAGATTTGGTCACATGGTCAAAAGGTAATTGCATTGTGGGATACTTTCCCACAATGCATCACAGCTTCCTCTCCAAGACTGCCAGAAAAAACAATTCCCCACCCACCACACCCCCTTTTTTAAAAAACCTATTGTAATACAGTTGGTCTATATTCATATATGCATAATTAAAAACATTATACAAACAATAATTGCTATGTATTTGCTAAATATATGTTCTGTGATACTGCTTGGAGGCTTTGTATGTTTCAGAGGCAATTTAAAGGCTTCTACAGACAAAAGCTCGACAAAAGCTCATGCTTCCTCCAACACAACGAGCGCTTCATAACCTACAAATCAGGGACTTCTGAAGATGGTTACACAAACACAAAAGGAATAACAAAGACCCGGGACAAATAAACTGAAAATTATATAATATAAACACTGTATGCCTTCTTTCTCGCTTGCCCCTTATTGGCTTAAACCAAATGGGGCACAAGAACTTTTAAGGACTATCAACCAAAAATGAAGAGTATCTGGCGATGCCGCATAGTGCCGTCTGGAGAGTGTGCATGCAAATAAAAGAACTAAGACAGCCTTTTCATAAAATTGAGACGATGATTATGGGATCTTAAGAAGAAAATTGCGTATTCGATTACAGTATTTCAAATAAAAAAAAAATCTCTTAGCTGTTTCTTTACATGTGCCATTTACGATCTATCATAAATAACGTTTGTAATACGTTTTTTGAAAATGTCATGAGTGTGTTATTATTACGCATCACCGTTTCCTCTGCAAATGGTCTTGATGACAATTGGTAAAACAAACTTCAATCTTCTTCTTACGTTGGTCAATGTTCGGGTCGCTCGAAACCATGGATAACTCGAGCATTTTGCTCGTTCCCTTGCGACCTCGAGCGAGCGGTGTTTCACTGTATGTATTTCAATCGCAGTTTGCAGAGTCATAATTCAGACAATTACAGTCTTTAAGTTAATGAAATTTTCATATTACAACAATACCTAATACAACAGTTTTTCAGTCAGCCCTCAATTTAAGACAAATGATATAGATCTATTCTCTAAGCAAAACTCACTAAAATGTTACACTTTCTAAACTCGGCTTAAAAAGCAATAAAAAAACATCAAAAAAATGTGAAACAACTATTTTACCTTATATGGTGTTGGGTTCAGTGCCCTTTTATGATCCTGTCTCAACGACTTTATAGATGATATGGCTTTGTTCCTCAGATCATTCAATGGAGGTAACGTCTCTTGAACCTAAAATCCAATCATACATATTTTTTTTTTTACATGATAAATGATTCAGCTCTAAAATTACCAGTTATCTTTACTCAATATATTCTTTAACTAAACCATATTTTTTTCTGTCTCTGTGACTGTTCCTTTGTGAAAATTTACCAAGCTTTTACCCCTTTCTCAAGTGTTTCTTCAATATGCATGTATCTCGTCAAATGACCCACGCCATGAGAAAACCAACATAGTGCATTTGTGACCAGCATGGATCCAGCCAGACCAGCCTGCTCATCAGCGCAGTCTCGTCAGGATCCATGCTGTTTGCTGATGTTTTCTCTAATTGCAATAGGCTTTGAAAGTGAACAGTATGGATTCTGACCAAACTATGCAAATGCTCAGGCTCGTCTGGATCCACGCTGGTCGCAAACGCATATGTTGATTTTCATCATGGTGTGGCTCAAATTACTTTGTTTTTCACTTTTGATTTACGATAATATGAAATTAGGTGCTACCTAAAAGGCAGAGCTCCCTTGAAAAATCACAGTGCCCCTTTATAATTAAAGGAGTGGTGTTGGAATTGTCTGGAATTATGGATTTGTTTAGGAAGTTTATGTTCTATTAGATCTATTAGAATATTAAGTATAATTCATGATTTCTGAATGCATGTTTTAGACTGCATCAAATTTAATTCTTGACGTGTGAAATACTCGAAAGATATTCTGTATATAATTAAAAGAAAGTTCGATATAGATTAAAATCTGCACCAAGATAATGAAGAAAACGTATCTGAATAAGTTCTGTCATTCTTATTAAAACGTACTGCATCAACAATTTTACATAAATTATTATCATACTGGAAACCAGTCACAAATGATAACTCCTTCAAATTGAAAAGCTTCAAACCTAACAGAATCTCATTAGGCCAGTAGCCGAAGGAATTCTGTCTCTTTGCGTGTGAATGTTTGGCAATAAGGACTTAATGTAAAATGTTAATGTTTCAATTCCAAAGTTAACAGAAATTAGAATTTACGTAATCCTGGAAATGACTATTGTAATTCTTTTAAATGTCATTATTGTCAAATTTTGGTTCTTTCTGAAAGGAAGAATGATTGTGTCTAACTTTCAGTCAAAAATACTGCTATAATAGAGCCTGGTATGGGAAAATTACAATCATTTACATGACTGTACAAAGCTTGTTTTAAACCCAAAAGACTAGCAATTTTTAAAAGTTAATGATCAGAATTTTACCTGAGAAAAACAGTATTTGCCGAAATTCTCGAAGAACCCTGTTTATTTACTGAACTTCTAATTGATCCTAAAGCTGTTTTTTGTTTTTAAAGTTATGTCTACTGACTACTGCACAGGCACTACATTGGAACCAGACATCAAAACTAAACACTTGTTAAATTTCACATGAATGACTTTAGTTATACAATATTTTCGAAACTCATAGTAATAGAAGAAAAACTGAAATAAAAAAAGGAATTGAAAAAAAAATCTGGTCCAGGTGAGGTTCGAACTCACGACCTCTGGTTTTCAATGCGAACTCACTAACCACTACACCACTGTGGAGTTATGACGTCATCATGTCAAACACAAGTATATATAATAAAGTTCGGTAATGGCAGCGTGACGAAAGTCGTTTCAAGATGAAAATATTGTATTTTATTTCTTTTTTCTTCATGGAAAAAGTATTTAGCTCTAATTTTTTATTATCAAGCACGCATTTACATTTTTATACAATATTCAAAGCAGTAAGCGAGACGCTTTTCGTCAACCGTAAGCAGTAAGCGTCTACTGACGTCTTTACTGATTAATTACTATGTGCATTGAGCACATGAAAAAATCCGAACAACACTGATTCCAAAAAAGTACCACGAATTTTCAACTCGATAGTATACACAGTTAGATCTCTCTATTCGTTTTCTTGTTCATACGTTTAACTGTAATGTGACGCAGTCGGTGCCGCTTTGCGGCGCCGGTAGCTCTGCTATTAACTTAAAAATAAATATCCTTCCTCAATTTTGAAAATTGAGCCCAGCAATTATTACAGAACATGGTCACTTGTAGTTACGTACTTGTCCATTTTTCCAGTACTCCCTGTGTAAACATTGCACATCTGCAGGAATAACATAGGCTCTCTTAGATTCCTGTAACAAAAAATACTGATTATAATAAATTCTTTTTAAAATGAAACCTACATTCTCTCTTCATATGTGAAAAAAGGGTTGTAAACTTTCTATCAAAACCAGTTGTTCAAACTGTTAATCATTTTAAAGAAATAATTATTCATCCAAATGGCTCTTTTCTCATTGACTGGAAACTTCTCTAGTTGTGAAATGACAACCCTTTTGGCCTTGTACAATCTTAACCGAAAAGCTACTAATAAGTACAGTTTCATTTAATTCCTTGTACTGTATATTCCTTTATCTTCACTTTTATTTTGAACTGGTGATCTCTGTCCTGGTGGTGATCACCAATGCAAAATTTACATTATTCCATGAAAAGGTCACCCACAATGTAATATTTCATAACTGGAGGAGGTGAATGTCCGGGTAATATTTATATAAGTAAAGTATATCATGAAAATGGACGATGTATAGAGTATGTATAGTATAATGGGAGTGTCTGCACCTAATGTGGGTTATGGGTTCGATCTCGGGCTGCATCACTGATACCAAAAACATGAAAAACAGTACCAGTAGCTCCTTTGCCTGGCACTCAGAATTAGCAGGGAAACTGGTCTCTTCTCTCATACCCTAAATGCAATCAGGAATAATGTGTGGAGAGAAATTAATAGAAGTTATAACTTTGTTTCATTTTTACCTAAAACGAATCAGTACAAAAGACCTAGAAGAAGTGACCTACAATATGACATACATAATCTATTTGGAAATACAGTCAAACTTCGTTAACTCGAAGTCAGATAATTTGTACACCACCCTTCTCTCGAACTTATCGCCCGGTCACAGAAGAATCCCTGTATAATGAATTTTGTTCAATAACTCGAACAAATTTTGCCAGTCCCGTCAAGTTTGAGTTAACGAAGTTCGACTGTTGTCACCATATGCCATATTTTCTTTTTTTTTGTTTTGTTGGTTTTAATATTACATCCGCACAATTATAGGTTATATGGCTATTTTCCAGCTTTTGCTAGTAGAGGATGAAGGCAAGTGCCCCTTCGAGCAGTATTTCATAATCCGAGGGCACCAATAATATGTTTATATTTTACCTGGAATGGGTGTCTGCAGAGAACTCTAGTTCCAACTTTTGGAGGATCCTCGCACGGTTTTTGCATTAAGTCTACCAATGCATTGCCTGCAATAGGACACAAAATGTTATCAGTCATACGGATATATTTTAAAAGGAAATAAAGAAGAAATATAGCTTTGCAAAAGAGAATACACTAGAGAATTGCAATTAAGAAATGTAAATATCTTATAGAGTTTACAATCTACCTGAAAATAACTAGAACTATCACTAAAGGTGATGAATGTACACCCCGCATGTACTGACACAGTACATTGCAATCTGACGCACACAAGATTGCATAATTATGTTGACTGTATGTATACAGTATAG
Source organism: Mercenaria mercenaria (assembly GCF_021730395.1). Classification (NCBI taxonomy): domain Eukaryota; kingdom Metazoa; phylum Mollusca; class Bivalvia; order Venerida; family Veneridae; genus Mercenaria; species Mercenaria mercenaria. Next base: position 43,274,290 of record NC_069376.1, on the reverse strand, counting down.
TAACAAACAAGAGCTGTCTCCGTAGGATGACACATGCTCCCGATGGCACTTTGAATGAATAGTTATGGCCGATGTTAGAGTTTAGGACCTTTGACCTACGGAGCTGGGTCTTGCGCGCGACACATCGTCTTACTGTGTCACACATTCATGCATATTTATTTTAAAATCCATGCATGAATGACAAAGATATGGACCGGACATGCCCATCAATGCACTATCATGAAAAATTATCTTTAACGTCTAAGTGTGACCTTGACCTTTGAGCTACGGACCTGGGTCTTGCGTGTGACACGTCGTCTTATTGTGGTACACATTCATGCCAAGTTATTTGAAAATCCATCCATCTATGACAAAGATATGGACCGGACACGCCCATCAATGCACTATCCTTTAACATCTAAGTGTGACCTTGACCTTTGAGCTACGAACCTAGGTCTTGCGCAGGATATGTCGTCTTACTGTGGTACACATTCATGCCAAGTTATTTGAAAATCCATCCATCGATGACAAAGATATGGACCGGACACGCCCATCAATGCACTATCCTTTAACGTCTAAGTGTGACCTTGACCTTTGAGCTACGGACCTGGGTCTTGCGCAATGCAAGTCGTCTTACTGTGGTACACATTCATGCCAAGTTATTTGAAAATCCATCCATCGTTGACAAAGATATGGACCGGACACGCCCATCAATGCATTATCCTTTAACGTCTAAGTGTGACCTTGACCTTTGAGCTACGGACCTGGGTCTTGCGCACTGCACGTCGTCTTACTGTGGTACACATTCATGCCAAGTTATTTGAAAATCCATCCATCGATGACAAAGATATGGACCGGACACGCCCATCAATGCACTATCCTTTAACGTCTAAGTGTGACCTTGACCTTTGAGCTACGGACCTGGGTCTTGCGCACTGCATGTCGTCTTACTGTGGTACACATTCATGCCAAGTTATTTGAAAATCCATCCATCGATGACAAAGATATGGACCGGACACGAAAATTGGGGACAGACCGACAGACTGACAGACCGACAGACGGTTCAAAAACTATATGCCTCCCTTCGGGGGCATAAAAACAAAGTCCCATAACTATGCAGAATATTTATCTAAAAGAACGTAACATGCACCATGCACAACTAGGGTTGGTACTGATCACTTGTTTGAAGTTTCATTAAATTGTGTGCAAGTGTTTGGAAGATTAGGCGTGCACAAGATTGCATATGCAGACTGTATCATTATGTACATAGTATGTTTACAAGAAACAAAGTCCCATAACTCTGCAATTTTTGTTGTTGAAAGAACCTAACATACCCTATGCACAACTACTGTTGTTACCAATCACTTGTGTGAAGTTTCATTAAATTGTGTCAAGGGGATGAGGAGAGATGGTGCACACAAGATTGTGTCTATGTATATAGTATAGTAACAAGAAACAAAGTCCCGTAACTCTGCAATTTTTTTTCTGAAAGAACCTAACATGCCCCATGCACAACTACTGTTATTACTGATCACTTGTGTGAAGGTTCATTAAATTGTGTCAAGGGGATGAGAAGAGATGGTGCGCACAAGATTGTGTCTGTGTATATAGTATAGTAACAAAAAACTAAGTCCCGTAACTCTGCAATTATTTTTTTTTCTGAAAGAACCTTACATGCCCCATGCACAACTACTGTTGTTACTGATCACTTGTGTGAAGTTTCATTAAACTGTGTGAAGGGGATGAGGAGAGATGGTGTGCACAAGACTGTGTCTATGTATATAGTATAGTAACAAAAAACAAAGTCCCGTAACTCTGCATTTTTTTTTCTGAAAGGACCTAACATGCCCCATGCACAACTACTGTTGTTACTGATCACTTGTGTGAAGTTTCATTAAATTATGTCAAGGGGATGAGAGATGGTGTGCACAAGATTGTGTCTATCGACGGACGGACAGACAGATGGACAGACGGACAACCTGAAACCAGTGTAACCCCCTTACAACTTTGTTGTCGGGGGATACAAAAACAAATGTTTATCTGAACATTTTACCCATGAATAACAAGAGCTGTCCATAAGACAGCCAAGCTGAGGTTGGTAATTGACCTAGAAAAAGAATAAATAAGTTTAAAACCTATATGCCTTTTAGTAATAGCTGTATGTACTTGCATGCAAAACTTTAACCAGAATTTTCTAAGTCAAAAAGGGGGCATAATTTGGCCAAAATGAAGGTCAGAGTTATGGGACTTGCTGATATCAACTAGTTTTATAACCCCAAAGACACATGTGAAGTTTCAATTCAATTTCTGCATTAGTTTTGGAGATAGTAACTTGCAAGTAAAACTTTAACCAGAATTTTCTAAGTCCAAAAGGGGGCATAATTTGCTCAAAATACATGTCAGAGTTATGGAACTTGACCCAGTGAGGTTGGTAATTGACCTAGAAAAAGAATAAATAAGTTTCAAAGCTATATGCCCTTAAATGATGGCTGTATGTACTTGCATGCAAAACTTTAACCAGAATTTTCTATGTCCAAAAGGGGGCATAATTTGGCCAAAATGAAGGTCAGAGTTATGGGACTTGCTGATATCAACTAGTTTTATAACCCCAAAGACACATGTGAAGTTTCAATTCAATATCTGCATTAGTTTTGGAGATAGTAACTTGCATGTAAAACTTAACCAGAATTTTCTAAGTCCAAAAGGGGGCATAATTTGCTCAAAATACATGTCAGAGTTATGGAACTTGACCCAGTGAGGTTGGTAATTGACATAGAAAAAGAATAAATAAGTTTCAAAGCTATATGCCCTTAAATGATGGCTGTACGTACTTGCATGCAAAAACTTAACCAGAATTTTCTAAGTCCAAAAGGGGGCATAATTTGGCCAAAATGGAGGTCAGAGTTATGGGACTTGCTGATATCAACTAGTTTTATAACCCCGAAGACACATGTTAAGTTTCAATTCAATATCTGCATTAGTTTTGGAGATAGTAACTTGCATGTAAAACTTTAACCAGAATTTTCTAAGTTCAAAAGGGGGCATAATTTGCTCAAAATACATGTCAGAGTAATGGAACTTGACCCATTGAGGTTGGTAATTGACCTAGAAAACGAATAAATAAGTTTTAAAGCTATATGCCTTTAAATGATGGCTGTATGTACTTGCATGCAAAAACTTAACCAAGGTGTGACGCCGACGCCGACACCGACGCCAACGCCGACGCCAGGGTGAGTAGAACAGCTAGACTATTCTTTGAATAGTCGAGCTAAAAACTAGATGTGTATCCACTGGACACTGGTGTCTGCACCTCATATCACTGTATGGTTATATGTTACTTTTTGACAATGTTAGGGGTTATGTGCATCTCTGTGGAGGGGTAGGGGTGAGATGAGGAGAAGGGCTAAACCAAAAGCGTTCAAAAAGATACATTGCCCTGGTTTACCATCAAGCCCAGAAGCTGATATAACAAATTTCTTCCCTTTACTTACCACTATGAATCAAGAGCCTTTTACATAAAAATTAGATATGGACAATTTTTTGTATATTCACCATCTCACTCGAGTGGCCTATAGGCACATTTCTTCCCTTTACATATCATTAAGCTGAAGCAGCAAACAGCAAACTTTCTTTATCCCTCCTTTACCATCTAGCCTATGCAGCCTATAAACAAGCATGTTCTCCACACTTAACATCACGCCTGACTGACCACCCTTCACTTATCATCATGACAATATTCCCTATTCTACAGGCAGCTACCCTTCACTTATAATCATATCCCAACAACCTTACTATAACCAAATTTCTTGTCTTTACATACTATTATACCCTAATAGCCTATAAGGAAATGTATTCCCTTCACTTACTTTCATTCAAGAACAGCCTGTAGTATTAGCAAATTTCTTCTTATTTCACTAAACATCATACCTGAACATCTTGTAGCAAATTTCTTCCCTTCACCTAACACATGCACTTATAACCTATAACAAAAATATTTTCACTTCACTTACCATCATGCCCGAACAGCCTATAAGCAAATTTCTTCCCAGGAATGGTTACTTTCTCCACATCTTCACTCAGCTTTATCCGAGCTTTGCCATTTACTTCTACTAACTGCAATAATGAAATGAACAATATTTCTCAATTAAGGAAATTATTCTTAATTGGTAGCATAATAAGCTTTCTGAAACTCTACCTTATTTTTATGAATAAAATTTCACTTCATTAAAATTTGTGGAGGACTATTTTCCTTAGATTTCTTGCTTGTGTAAATCCAATTAGGTGCCTCCATGGCAAAGCGGTTAAAGTCATTGACTTCAAATCATCTGCCCCTCACTGATCTGGGTTGTAGCCTCTCTCTTGGCATTGAATTCTTCATGTGAGGAAGCAGTCCAGCTGGTTTATGGAGGGTTGGTGGTTCTACCCAGGTGCCTGCCCATAATGAAATAATGCACAGAGGGACTACTGTGGACTTCCTCCACCATCAAAGCTGGAAAGTCACCTTATGACCTATAATAGTACCACTCCAACATTAAACCCAACAAAAAACAAAGAATCCAAGCCATAAAATCCCATGATTTCATATCCCTATAAATTATGGCTGTTTTAGCCAAAACCACCAAAGTTTGTTCCCATGAAATTAAATGACGTAACAGTTTATGTTTCCTCAATCAAATTAAACAGATTTTTATGCATTTACACTCCTGTTAAATGGAAATTTCTCACTAACACCTCTTCATTTAAGGGCATACAATTCAAACCAAACTGAATGTTGCGGTCAAATAAAACTGAACGTAACTTTTCTTAGACTGGACAGAAAGTAAATGGTGTGACTTAAACCAAAAACAAACTACATGTGTGTTCCATAGGACACTGGTGCCCTATTGCTTGTCACTGTCTGCATATATTTGACTAAGTCAAATGCCGTATCTCTGGTCTGGCTGTAAGAAATGCCAGTTAGAACAGCAGGTGCACAACCTCACATGCTGTTTAACATCCTGTGAGGTATGACTCTGGGTCAAATACTTTCTGAGATACAACAATGACTATACAAGACACAAATTTGGATAGACACACAGACAAAAGCAAATCTAACAGTCTCCCCTCCAAAATTTGTGAGGAACAGAAAGTAATTATACCTTAAATACACATCCCAGTGCTGGTTGCTTTTGACATGTGACTAGATGTGTTCCTATACCAAAGCTGTTGATTTCATGGCCCTGAAAAATATCACTGAAGGTAAAAACAAATAATAATAACAAGAGCTGTCACAGGAGACAGCGCGCTCGACTATTTCAATGCTGGATAGTGAAACTGGGCACATCTGAGGAAACTAGAGCTGTCACTGGAGTGTTTAATGACTCCAATTGTGGATGAAGATATTGCACAATAGCCTGTGTCTATGTCAAAAATATCAACTTAAAGTAATAAGAGAGGTAAAGATAAAATGTATCAAAACACTATATAAGTATATCCTAAGCAAAAAGGGGCATAATTCATTAAATATTGGTGCCAGAGTTATGCAGCTTGTGTCATATAGTGTGGGTGATGATGTTGAACAACTATTTTAAGTTTGAATCAAATCCATTCAGTAATAACAGAGACAGAGTGAAAGTGCATCAAAACTTTAACCTAAAATTCTAAGTAAAAAGGGGGAATAATTAATGAAAAATTGGTGCTAGAGTTATGCACCCTGCGTCATATGGTGTGGGTGATGATGTTGAACAACTATTTTAAGTTTGAATCAAATCCGTTCAGTAATAACAGAGACAGAGTGAAAGTGCATCAAAACTTTAACCTAAAATTCTAAGTAAAAAGGGGAAATAATTCATGAAAAATTGGTCCCAGAGTTATGCACCTTGTGTCATATGATAAGGGTAATGATGTTGAACAATTGTTTAAGTTTGAATCAGATCCATTCAGTAATAACAGAGATAGAGTGAAAGTGCATAAAACTTAAACCTGAAATTCTAAGTAAAAAGGGGAATAATTCATGAAAAATTGTGCCAGAGTTATGCATCTTGTGTCATATGATGTGGGTGATGATGCTAAACAATTATTTTAAGTTTGAATCAAATCCATTCAGTAATAACAGAGGTAGAGTGAAAGTGCACCAAAACTTTAACCTGAAATTCTAAGTAAAAAGGGGGAATAATTCATGAAAAAATGGTGCCAGAATTATGCACCTTGTGTCATATGATGTGGGTGATGATGTTGAACAACTATTTTAAGTTTGAATCAAATCCATTTAGTAATAACAGAGATAGAGTGAAAGTGCATCAAAACTTTAACCTGAAAATGTAAGTGAAAAGGGGGGATAATTCATGAAATATTGGTGCCAGAGTTATGGCCCTTATGTCAGATGATGTGGATGATGATGAGGAATAAGTATTTCAAGTTTGAATCAAATCCATCAAGTAATTACAGAGATAAGTTGAAAAAAGAGAAAGTGCACCAAAACTTTAACCAAGGTGGGGACACGGAAAGACGCCGACGCCGGGGCGAGTAGGATAGCTCTCCTTATACTTCGTATAGTCGAGCTAAAAAGTCATATCTTTGTTGACATTGCCTCAAAATAATATATATAGCAGATATTACATGAGTGTCTTTTAAAACAGAATCTTTTCAACAAGTTTAATAAATTCAATGTAGAAAGTCACAAATGTAATATTCTTTTTATCACATGAATTTGTAAGCTTTACCTGTCGAAAAATAAAAGCTAGAGTATTATCATTTTTATGTTATGGCTTTATTACACTCAGGCAGCGTCAAACATGTGATAAACACATCTAAATATAACAAGAGCCATGTTACACATGGCTAATCCCCCCGCCCGGCATATTATAATTGAAGGCTAAAGTTCATGGCAAGTTAGTGTCTGAAAGTATTAATTTTGGGGAAAGCTTTGAAGAACCATTTAGTTGTGGTCCTCATCAGGGGTTTTAAGATGTGGAAGAAAGAATAAGTCAGTAGTGAGGTGGTTTACTGCTAAATTTTATTAATTTTCATGAACAGTATAGCTATGATGTTTTTCTATATGGCTACTGTAAAAAGAAGGAATGGAAAGCTAACAGGGAACAAGAGTGCCAGAATGTCACAATATATGCCCGTCAAAGCAAATTTCTTTACTCTAGCAGCTGTATTTGCAAATGGAATGTTAATTTTGTGGTTGTTTAGTAATCATTGTAAGTCTTTTGTTTTTTAAAGTCCACAAAAAAACTCCTTACCAGGTAGAGATACCTTATATATAATAAAATACACCTAAAACTGGAGAGTAACATCTATGTTGTACCACAGAAAAGTGGTCTTGTTTTTTCCCTAGGGTCAATTATAAAAATGTTACAATATAAGTTATTTATAGTAACAACTAAGGGAAGTTAATCTTAAAAAAAAAATATTGCAAGTCCTCACAAAAATCTTTATCAGGTAGAGATTGGTCAAAATACACCTCAAAATTGGATTTAGCATGTTGTACTACAGAAAAGTGGTCTCGATTTTTCCCTACGACTAGTAACGAAAAAGTTACAATAAAAGCTATTTAAGGTACAACAAAGGGAAGTAATTCTAAAGAAGGGAACTCAGCGCATGACACTTCGTCTCATGATGGTGTATAATTGTGCCAAGTTACATCAAAATCCCTCCATGCATGAAGAAGAAATGCTTCGGACAAAGTCATTCTTGTATCTGACCTTTGGCCTCTAAGTGTGACCTTGACCTTAGGCCTAGTGACCTGGATCTTGCGCATGACACTCCGTCTCGTGGTGGTGAACATTTGTGCCAAGTTATATCAAAATCCCTCTATGCATGAAGAAGAAATGCTCCGGACAAGGTTTTTTTCTTGTATCCTTTGACCTCTAAGTGTGACCTTGACCTTAGACCTAGGGACCTGGTTCTTGCGCATGACACTCCGCCTCGTGGTGGTATATATTTGTGCCAAGATATATCAAAATCCCTCCATGCATGAAGAAGATATGCTACGGACAAATTTTTTTAAGAAAATATGATAAAGGGGAATAACTCAAAAAATAGGCAAGGTAGAGTTATTGTTCTTGCACACTGCACTTCCTCCCAATGTGTTCTATCAGTGTATGAAGTTTGAAGAAAATCCCTCCAGTACTTTTGGAGTTATGCTCCGGATAATTTTTTTTTGGAAAATATGATAAAGGGGAATAATTCAAAAATAGGCAAGGTAGAGTTATTGTTCTTGCACACTGCACTTCCTCCCAATGTGTTCTATCAGTGTATGAAGTTTGAAGAAAATCCCTCCAATACTTTTGGAGTTATGCTCCGGACAAAGATCGTTGCGGACGCACGGACAGAGAGCATTTCTAATATCCCCTTCGCCTTTGGCGGGGGGACAAAAAAAGCCTGAATTCAAACCCTAATTGGGTTTGTAAGATTGGTGATGTATTTAGGTGACAATATTAATGCTACTCAAAGTACCCAGGGTTAATAAAATACGCCAAAATGTGCATTTATGAGGACCCAGTGCTTTGGTCGTGTTGAAATGTTTAAAACAGGAGCACTGCCTGAGGTTGCCAAAGCTCATAAGCAAGTGCTTAACATTTTGCAAACAAGAGGGACATGATGACCCTGGATCGCTCACCTGAGTAATATGAGCCACATGTTTCAAATGGCAAACTGATGCTAAAATTTTAAGAATGTAGGTCAGTGGGTCACATTCATGGTAACTGAAAGTCAGTTTTAAGATCGTTGTGCAAAACTGTACATGTCATCCAAATTTCACGGCTGTATCTTAAAAAACAAGAAAGTAGGTCAGTAGGTCAAGGTCACAGTCAAGTGATCCCTAATTGCTTGGGGTCATCAGGTAATTATAATTAAACAGTCTAGGCAATTATATGATCTGATTATTTTTGAAGTATTTTTTCCTATATAACTCATAATTATAACAAGTGATCCCCAGGGCGGGGCCTTTTTTCACCCCAAGGGGCATAATTTGAACAAACTTGTTAGAGATCCACCAGGAAATGCTACACACCAAATATCAATGGCCTAGGCCTTGAACTTTCAGACAGGAAGATCTTTTTTTCTTCCTATATAAATTTATGTTAAACTTGGTACCCCCAGGGCAGGGCCTCTTTTCACCTTTGGGACATAATTTGAACAATTATGGTAGAGAAACACCAGGAAAGGCAACATACTTAATATCGAAAGCCTACACCTTGCAGTTTTAGACAAAAATTTTTTTTTCTAAATAAGTCTATGTAAAACTGGAGAACCCCAGGGGCAGGGCCTCTTTTCACCCCAGGGACATAATTTGAACAATATTGGTAGAGGACCACAAGGCAATGCTACATACAAAATATCAAAGGTCTAGGTCTTGTGGTTTTAGACAAGAAGATTTTTAAAGCTTTTTACTATATGTCTATGTAAAATTTGTGATCCCCGGGGCGGGGCCTCTTTTCACCCAAGGGGCACAATTTGAACAATCTTGATAGAGGACCATAAGATGATGTCACATGCCAAATATCAAGGCTCTATGCCTTGCAATTTTGGACAAGATTTTTAAAGTTTTTCCTTTCAGTTCTGCATGGAAATAAATTCTTTGAACAACTGTGAAAGGGGACCACCCAAGGATCATTCCTGTGAAGTTTGGTGTAATTCTGCCAAGTGGTTTTCAAGAAGATTTTTTTAGAAAATGTTGATGGATGCACGACAAACGACGGACATTAAGCGGTCACAAAAGCTCACCATGAGCCTTTGACTCAGGTGAGCTTAAAAAGCGTTATGGTTCTGGATGTTTTTGCTGGTCTTCTGATCATGACAAAACGTTTAAAGTTTCAAAGCTATTGCCTTTGAAGTTTAAAAGGGTCATTATTCTGACAAAATGCAAAAGAGACTTAAGGTCTTGACCTACATACACTAATGGTCATAAGCAATAGTACAAAGTTGCCCTATTAAAACAAGAAATTGAGAAATCCAAGCTTTCTCCAAGTTATCCAGGGTCATAACTCTACTAAATGCAAGACAGAGTCATAGTTCCTAAGCTGTTTAAACATCTACTGATAATAAACATGTGTACAAAATTTTGAAGCTGTAGCTCTTAATAAATATTCAAGGAAAATGGACCTAAACAATGAATAATGTGAACAACCTTTGTAGATGGTTACATAAGGACCATTAATTTTGTGTGAAATTATTTCAAAATCGAACTAGCGGTTTAAGAGGAGATGTAATTTTAGCTCTGCAGCCCCTATGTGCAACCAAACAGAAAGATTTGATTAATCTTAAAAGAAGAAGAACACCCAAGGAACATCCAGACCAATTTTCTCCACCATATGGTTTCAGAGGAGATGTCATTTGAAGAAAAGAATGGATGGATGACAGACGGATGGATGACAGACGGATGGACAGATGCCAGACAAAGAGTTGTCATAATAGCTCATCCCGAGCAGTTTGTGCTCAGGTGAGCTAAAAGGGGCAAAGGTCTAAGCAAGTGCCATTTGCCAAACCCTTTGGCATGTGGTTATTTAGGGGTACACATTATATGACAGGAAATATTGCTCTGTTAAATTCAATATTTCATACACAACTAAATACACATGCCACTTGATTTTTTTTTTACCTAATTCTGCCTCTTTGTTTCAAAGGACATACTAATCCTCTATAGAAGGCCAAAGCTGCATTACTCTATAAATAAAAGAACTTCTAGTTTATGTAACAAAAGAAAACTATTATGTTTAAAAAGAATCCAACACTAAGGAAACATTTAAAAGGCTGCATACCTGTTGGTTTAGGGAATGAATTGTGTCTTCATTAATATCGTTACTGGCAACAATGGTTAGATGTTCAAACCAAGGGAGATCAAAACTGTAATAGACAAGGGAGGTAATATACAAGCGCCAATGGAAACTTTCAAAAGTTCAAAACACAAATGATCTTAAAGGAAACGCAAATCAAAATTGACAGGAATTTATTATAGCTGTGTTCACTTAACTTCTGTATTCTCAAAACTAAATAATGTGAAATCATTTAATTCCATCTGCATAAAATGTTATTGTTTGTGCCAGAATGGCTACTTTGTGGGGATAAAAATTTGTGGATTTTAACTTCTGAACCTAAAATGTGTGGCAATTACACTTTTTTGTTGCTATTTGTATTCCTGGATTTACCCAACTACGAAATCCATGAAACATAGCCCCTGTTAATATCAATGATTTCACATTACTTGCAAAATCACTTTCAAAGTGTTTACTTGTTCTATCTAATTTACAAGCTGATCATACATTGTGCATACCAATGCCAAAGATAGAGAACATTTAGCTTCATGAAAATATCTGACTTTACAGAAAGGTCCTGAAATTCATAGCCAAATTTGAATTGCACGATTGTTCCTCCAATTCATTATCCGCTCCTGCCAGTACTTGCAACTTGCACAAGAAAAGAAATAGAATTCTGCTTCCTATAGGATTTGAACCCGTGACCTCCCTTTTAGTTTTGACAGACTCTTACCTCTATATCACTGCTAATTTTTTTAGCATACCTCTGACCAAAGACGGGATTTTCTTATTACCATAACTTAAATGGCTTGGAAGATTTTTGCACCTTATTTATCTATTTACCCATTTCTGGAAACCATCAGACTGTTCCAAATGAATCTATACCACGATGACATAATCAAAAGTAAATGGTTGAGTTTTCTAAATAACCTGTTTATCTGACACAGTGTATAACAGATTTACTAAACTATTAATATACAATCAAACTTTGTCCGCTAGAACTCGAGGGGGACCATTAAAATTAGTTTGAATTATCGATATGGATTTTGCCAGGACCTGACGATGAGTTTGAGGGAACGGTGTTGTTTGAGTGAATGAAGTTCGACTGTACAGAGGATGTAAATATTATAATTGAGCCGTGCCATGAGAAAACCAACATACTGGGTTTGCGACCAGCATGGATCCAGACCAGCCTGCGCATCCGCGCAGTCTGGTCAGGATCCATGCTGTTCGCTTTCAAAGCCTATTGGAATTAGAGAAACTGTTAGTGAACAGCATGGATCCTGACCAGACTGCGCAGATGCGCAGGCTGGTCTGGATCCATGCTGGTCGCAAACCCACTATGTTGGTTTTCTCATGGCACGGCTCATATATATATATATTATATATGTAACTATAAAGAAAAAGCAAAACAAACAAGCCTGTGAGTGGTATAAGAATATCTCACACCAGAACTTTTATTTGGAATACTCTTTTCCCATAGGTGAGAAAAAGTATGTCTTAAATCTATGATCTAGAAATGAAATGTACGTACGTTTGTGCCACTTTACGGAATGTATCTCTGACAATCTGTGAAAGGTATGATAAATCTCCACTATCTAGACGTATACCTAGTGCTCTGTAACCCAATTCTGATAGTGCAACCGCCACAGTACAAAAATTAGCCAACCCACTCCTGCAAATAAAATTAAATAAATTTGTATTAATGGCCACTATTTAAGATGCCAAAACAATTTCTTTTGGCCATTATGGAATTTTTATTAAAATGTAGTTGACCCGTAATGACAAATGGACAAGCTTTTCCTTTGATTTGACCTGGTGAGCTAGTTTTTGAACCCAGATGACCCAATATCGAACTCATCCAAGATTTTATCGTGGGTAACATTCTGACTAAGTTTCATTAAGATTGGGCCAAAAATGTAACCTCTAGAGTGTTAACAAATTGTTGACGATGGACGACGGACGGACGACGCCGGACACAGGGTGATCACTAAAGCTCACCTTTGAGCACTTTGTGCTCAGGTGAGCTAAAAACACATCCAGAAGCTAGAAAATACACAGGAAGAAATTTTTACATGTGTTTGGGGTGTCTACTCCTTCAGATTGTTAACTGTTTCTAATGAACTGCTTCCTATGCCCCAGCTTTGCCACATCACTGAAACTACACTTGGTTATGGTGCATATCAATTACGGTCTTTTGTTTTTGGGGAGGGGGTGGCAAGTGGGTTAAATCAAGACAATTTTGTTAAAACAAATATTGAATCTTTTCAGCTTGTATCATGAAGGAAAACCCCAGAATGCCCTATGTACACTAATTTAGGTGCAAGGCAGAACCAACCTCATTCTACAATCATGGTGGAAAGTTTCCTTAAAATGAAAGAATTTTTTGTATCAAGAAAAATTTCAATCACACAGCAGTGACAGTCGAGTACATCAGAGCTTTAATCACTCTGTAAAAGGCAGCCCTGTCTTTTGAGTTAAGAATAAATCAACATGTGCAAAGATATTCATATTAACTCCTTTGTGAAATTTTCAAACAATAACATAATGTACCATTTGATCCACAAAACCCATAACAGCATTTTCACTAAATTTCTCTTTAGTTTGCAAAATCGACACTAAAGATAATGTTGCATGTCTTTCTAAAGGTCTCTATGAGTGGAAGTAGGAAATTAAACAATTTTAGGTCATCTTTAATATTGTCAATGCCATTGTTAACACACATTTTTTCACTGCCTCTTTTCTGGCCAACGAAATTGTGTCTGTTTTCCAAACATTTTACAAAAGCCTTTAAACTTTTAGCTTCTAAAATGGCTGAAAGTTATTATCGAAAAACACCTTTCAAAGCTGTTTTTGATGATAAAATCAAAACTGTTGTTCAAAATATTTTGGACAATTATAAAACTTCCTATGAAAACCTTTAGAGGCATTAAGAAAGATGCACGAATCTTTTAAAAATAAATATGTATTATCTTTAGAGAGAAATTGAGAAAAACTTGTTACAGATAAGTCAGATCAAACAGTAATTTAAACTTTTAGTCTTACCTGCTAACGTCATAGGTATCTATAAGAGCGAGGAAGCCATTTGGGAAAGCTTGTGCATATGATATAAAAGCTGCCAGCTCCCCCAAACTAACTTGATCAGGTAAAAATCCTGTAATAAAATATTTCACATCAGCAATATTAGAACCAGAAATGATGACCAATTACATAATGCATAGTCCACAACTAAACACCCCTGGTCACTTTGACCTTTAACCTTGGTCTTACTGATTCCTGAAACCACAATAAGACTCACAGTTCATTAACCTTGTCATGTATGATGTAGGCGATGATGCAAAACAGCTATCTGCAGTTTCAGTCAAAGCCATTCAGTAAAAACATTATGCAGAATTTCTATGCATAAAAGGGACAAAGGGACTTAATTCATAAAATATGGTTGTGAGATTTCTTGCCCTTGTGTCATATGATGCAGGTGATGACGAGAAACAACTATTTTAAGTCTGAAGCAAATCCACCAAGTAATAATTGAGATAATTAAAGTAAATGTGAAGTGCATCAAAACTTTAACACTAATGCTGAAGCTTAATTTAAACACTTGGATGAGTAGCTCTCTATCATACACAATACTTCATACACTGTCCAGCTAAAAACTGCATTTCAAATGAATAATACAGAATGCTTTTCATTTGTTTCTTATAAAATTTTCTATGGATGAATTCAACACACCTTAGCCTGTACCTTTGAATCAGACATTCCTAGTTGAGTAAAATATCAGTTTATTTTAAACCAGAGGGCCATGAAGGCCCTGTATCGCTCACCTGACCTATTGACCTAAAGATCATCAAGATAGTTTCATTAAGATATGGTCATTAATGTGGACTCTATGGTCATAAATGTGGACTCTAAACTGTTAACTAACTTTTCCTTTGATTTGACCCAGTGACCTAGTTTTTGACCCCACATGACCCAGATTTGAACTTGACCTAAAGATCATCAAGATTAACATTCTGACTAAGTTTCATGAAGATATAGTCATAAATGTGGCCTCTAGAGTGTTAACTAGCTTTTCCTTTGATTTGACCTGGTGACCTAGTTTTTGACCCTACATGACCCAGATTCAAACTGGACTTTGAGATCATCATGATTAACATTCTGACCAAGTTTCATGAAGATACAGTCATAAATATGGCCTTATCCAAGATTTTATTGAGGGTAACATTCTGACTAAGTTTCATTAAGATTAGGCCAAAATTATGACCTCTAGAGTGTTAACAAGCTTTTCCTTTGATTTGACCTGGTGACCTAGTTTTTGATCCCAGATGACCCAATATCGAACTCGTCCAAAAATTTATTGAGGGTAACACTCTGACCAAGTTTCATTAAGATTAGGCTAAAATTGTGACCTCTAGAGTGTTAACAGTCAAATTGTTGACGACGACGGACACGGCGATCACAAAAGCTCACCTTGAGCACTTCGTGCTCAGGTGAGCTAAAACGACTATACAATCTGGCTGCTTACTGCAGGTGGCTATTTAATACAGGTGACCATTAAGGCAGGTCAAACTGTAGTTCAAAGTGAAAATCCTCAGTATTTACTACCTATACATGGAGCTAACTTCTTTTGCCAGGCCATACATTTCTCTACAAAGTTCACCGCTGTGTTCGAGTCTTTAGGTAACAAATTCTGAAAAGAAAAAGTGAAAAAGAAAACATAATGAGCTGCACCATAAAAAAACTGACATACAGCTCTTGCGACTAGCATGGATCCAGACCAGCCTGAGCATCCGCTAATGGTTTCTCTAATTGCAATACAGTTTGAAAGCAAACAGTATGGATCTTCACCAGACTGCACGGATGCACAGACTGGTCTGGATCCATGCTGGTCGCAAATGCACTATGTTGGTTTTCTCATGGTATGGCTCTGAGTTATTAATGTAAAGCAACAAGGGCAACAAATTGTCACAAACAATGAATGTGACAGCCAGTTACTTCTGACTTTGATTATTATTATACTTATTGAGCAGCCAAGTTTCCACTTGTCCAAATCTGAACTTATTCAAGGGATATAACTAAAGAGGCTAGTTATAGAATCTGGTGATTGTAATATGCCAGACTACATTCTGGCTGTTTGATGAACATGGATAGGAACTGCAAAGGTTTTTTACCCCTCATCATGCTGGACATGACTGATTCTTCCTTTGGGACCCGTGTAGTCTGATCATGATCTGCACTGTTCGCTATTCAATTAGTATCTTTTAGGTAAGCACCCCTTTAAACAGTTAATGGTACTGTCCAAATTGAAAGATGGACAAGTCCATTATAGAAATTTAGCACTGGGTAAGGGTTAAATGGAGACTGTCAATTTTCACAAGTTTAAGTTATTGACAAGGGCATTAAGAAAAGACAAAAATAAATAAGAGGGTCATGATGACCCTGGATCGCTCACCTGAGTAATATGAGCCATATTTTTCAAATAGAAAACTGATGCTAAAATATTAAGAAGGTAGGTCAGTAGGTCACATTCATGGTAACTGAAAGTCAGTTTTAAGATCGGTGTGCAAAACTGTACATGTCTTGGAAATATGATCTGATAATTTTTCCTATATAACTCATAATTATAACAAGTGACCCCCAGGGTGGGGCCTCTTTTCACACCAGGGGCATAATTTAAACAAACTTGTTAGAGATCCACCAGGTAATGCTCTACGCGATTTTGGACAAGAATATTTTTGAAGCTTTTCCTTTCGGTTGCCATGGCAACCAGAGTTCTGCATGGAATTAAATTCTTTGAAAAATTTTGAAAGGGGACCACCCAAGGATCATTCCTGTTAAGTTTGGTGTAATTCTGCCCAGTGGTTTTCAAGAAGAAGATTTTTTTAGAAAATGTTGACACACAACACACAACGGACATTGAGTGGTCACAAAAGCTCATCATGAGCCTTTGGCTCAGTTGAGCTAAAAATTGCCAGTTCTAATGCAATGCTTTACCATATCCATTTGTGCATCTATTCAAGAGCTGACAAACGTTTATATGAAAATCAATTACCAATCATTGTAATCAATACCTTATCACAGGCTGCAGAGTAATTATTCTATCAGAGCTGTAACAGTTTAATGTCTTTGAGGCCTATGCAAGATTAGGTAATCATTTTTGGTCCACTAATTTTTATGTGGAATCAATCGTACTGTGGTATCTCTTACCTGTTCATACTTAGAAAAGCCAATCACTATAAACAATTTTTTTTTACATATAAAAATATATTCCAAAAAACCCAAAAAGCATTTTTTCCAATAAAAAACCCAACTATTTCCCAATAGTACCAGTGATCCAAGATATTTTGAGATGTATATGAGGACAGTATATATATTTTTTATGCTGCCTTGACCATTTTTATTTTCTGAAAAAAATATTACTGGTACAACATCATTTTCTGGGGGTTTGGGGGGCTTTTCTTAGAATTTTTTTTAAAGATTATTTTTGTATTTCAAAAAGTATTTCTGTTGCTTTATAATCGAGTTATTTAACTAACTTAGTCGTAAAAAGTGATTTTGTCAACCAGTGAGATAAATCATTGTTTGGAGTTTATATGCTACGTTGTGTCACGAGGGCAGAGCAGTGATTTTACTCAAGAGATTTTTTTAGGTTGTTCAGATACTGTCAAAATCAACAAGAGCTGTCCTTAAGACAGCACACTTGACTTTTCTCAGTGCTCTGAATTATTAAGCTTTGCCAGTAAAAACTTCATAAAACTTTATCCAAAAAATTCTAAGTTAAAAAGGGGCATTACTCTGTCGAAATTCAAATCAGAGTTATGGGAATTATTTCTTCTTGTGTAGACTTTAATGGTAAATAACCAGGGCTCCGGAAATTTTGATAACTCAATCGGTCCGAAACGAAAATCCTGACATCGGCGCTACCCCACCCACTGCATTCCCAATATTACATATTTTGTAAAACGAGATAGAGTAAAGATATAATCATGTCATGCATTAAAACTGAGTTACCGGTCACCGCGTGTTTCCATACAATGAAGACAGTTATTCAGTGTTAAGTGTGATTGTTACTTTGTTTAAATTTCGATTTTTTTCCGAGAAAATACTTGTAAGGATAAAATTACCGAGGCATTGACACCGTGTGCGTAACTAGTCTAAAAGCCAACGCACGTGACCGGTACCGTATACACGGCAGATACTTTGTGATGTTTCCTCATTCTTTGACGGAATTCTATAAAATACAATTACATGACACATATTCTCTGCTAAACAGTCTCGGTATTTTAAGAATACTCTGCCGCGGACCGAATGTGTACGTTCTATGAACGCTGAGATCTAATTTCCCGCATGTATAGTACCAAAAGGTCACGCGTGTTGGCCACGGATATTTCATTTCACTTATGTTGTACTTCAATAAGCAGCTACATTTTAGAAGTTATATGTTCTCTTCTGATGTAAACAAAATTTCATTTTGAAACGTTTTTTAAAAGACCGATTTGATAAACAGCACCACTCCGGTTTTCTTTATCATTCGTGTTTGCCAGTCCATTTTTTTTTTCTTTTTCTTTTTTGCACCGTCGGGTTGCAAAAACGATTTTCTGCACTTGTTTCAACTGGAGCTGCAACAAATGAATCTTGTATTTTTTTCAAATCAAGTAATTATAAAAAATATTTTGATTGGTTTTCCGTGTGATGTCTCATTAAATCAAAGACCTATAATGTACAATTATAACTCTTTGATTAAATGCAGTGACCATTTGTTTTTTACCATGATGAAACATAGCCTTTTGAAATAAACCATCCATCGGATTTTAAATAAAAGAAGTGGATCCCAGTCGAAATGATTTGGATCCAGTCAGACATATTTGGAAACCAGTCAAAAATGTTTAATACATTGCAGTCGGCTGTCTGCAAACATTAAAGGATGTGCCGCGCTAGTACTGATTGCGTCACGTGCTAATTACGGACCGATTATCAAAGTGACAGTCAGACTGTTCGACACGTTTATTGATTATCTGAGGGTGCGACCAACAATTTCCTGCTTGGCTGTAGATGGTGTATTGAGATATCAGACAAAAATTTATACTTTTCTCCATTTTTACGGGACCGACTTTTTTTTTGTTTTTTCACTTTATGAATCGGTCTGAAAAGTAAAAAATCGGTCCAAAACCGACAAACCGGCAAATTTCCGAAGCCCTGTAAATAACTACTTAAAGTTTCAAGTCAAATGCTTTAACTAAAAAATTCTACGTTAAAAAGGGGCATAACTCTGTCAAAATTAAAATCAGAGGTATGGGGATTGTTTCTCCTAGTGTAGCTTGATAGTAATTATCTACTTCAAGCTTTATATATATATAAGTTAATAGTTTTGATAGTAACAGAGAGATCTGACTTTATTAAAAACTTCAACCAAAGGTGACGCCGACGCCAATGCAGGGGTGAGTGCAATAGCTCTACTTTTTCTTCAAAAAGTCAAACTAATAAAAACAAGAAAATATCTGAAAAACCAATGGATGCTCCCCAAAATATAATTATTGCATTTTAACCTTTAGCCTGCTGGCAGCAAGTGATTCTGCCTTTACGACCAGTGCCTGCACATCTGTGCAGGCTGATCATCATCATCAGGTCTGCACTGTTTGCTACTCAGTCAGTAAATTTTTAGTAAACACCCCTTTAGTAAACAAGTGGTAGTACCCAAAGTGAATGATTGACCAATCCATTTTAGAAATTTAGCTGGGTAAAGGTTAAAAGAATAAAAGTAGACATCACTAATTTAGGCACATATACATGTAGTTTACTAAAGTTGAATAATAAAAAGGGCAATATCTCATTGAACAAGGGCTGTTTGTTAGACAGCCAATGCTCGACTATTTGAATCGTTGTCCCAGAAGCAGGAATATTACTCTATTCAATAATAAAATATCTATCAGTTTCAATCCAGTATCTGCATTAGTTTTGAAGATAGTAACTTGCATGCCAAAGTATAATCAGAAGTTTTTTAAGTACAAAAGGGGACATAATTTTGCAAAATACATATCAGAGTTGTGGGACTTGATGCTATCGCCTAGTTGAATAACCCCAAAGACACATTTGAAGTTTTAAATCAAAATCTGTGTTAGTTTTGGAGATAGTAACTTGCATACAAAACATAACCAGGATTTTCTAAGTGCAAAAGGCAGCATAATTTGTCCAAAACACATGTAGGAGCATATAAAGTATTCTACCCTCCCCCCCCCCCACCCCCATTTTAAGAAAATTTTGATGATTACAGAGCAATTGATTTATAAGGAAGTTAATTTTGTTTCTTACATTACAAATATTCTAATCAAGCTAGCATGAATATTGGTATCTACGAACAGGAAGTCCAAAGACAATAACTTTTAAGTGTTTTTGTAAGTGTTATAGGACATAATTTCTAAAATTACAACAGCTTAGAACTTGACTAGCTTGATGTAAGATTATATGAGAGGTAACTGAGAACAGAAAGTCTAGGGTCTATTTATATATTTACTGCTGGACAATGTTCCAAATATTACAACCAAGCCGCCAATTGTATCTTGACTGCCTTGTTTCTTGCCTGCTGCAAATTCACTAGTAACCAAAAAAGGGCAGAATGCCAACAAACAAGAAATAAAATGTCCCAGTAAAAGTTTCTAGTTTGTCTTTATGACAAAATCAATTAAATAGAGCAATCAATAGAGCCAACTAGGGGGGGGCCCTACCTTAATTGGTCTAGATAATTGATTCTCAATCGGAAAATATCTGCTTTAGTTTAAACAGGTATCTCAGAACCAGGTATTAAATAGTCCTTGGTTCATCATGTTTTAAATGCACTGGCATTCCAATAGAAATGTTCTTGTAAAATCAATTCCCGTGTTGATCAAGCAATGTCTATGGTTTTGAATGAAATGTTTGTTGAGTGTTAGATCAACTCAAACAAGATAATATTATATGCTGTAACAAAATAAAACAATTTTCATGAAAACTTTATTAGCCCTTTAATTGTAATTCATTTTTAAAGATTTCTATCAGTTGCAACAATGCTGGACTGTAGATTTTTCTCGCACTGGTGTATTATAAGCTATCATATCCACAGGATGAGTCTGCCCAGAAATTACAAATTTAAGCTTTATCATATTAATATCTACAAATAAAATTCATATTCCTCGAAATATTGTTGGGTTTAACACTGTTTTTCAGTAATTTACATGACCGCTGTTCCCTTATGTCTAATGCAAGTTACTACTCGCCCCTTGTTTGACTTACCCACAAGAATCATGGGTGGAGGACAAACTGAATTACTTATTTTATATTTTCTAACCTTTAGCCTGCTGCATGGCGGCATGCAAGTACATTTTTTGTAATTCTGCCTTCGCGACCAGTGCAGACCATGATCAGCTGATAATACAGTATTATCATATACAGCTTTTTACAGGCTGAACCATCCATTAAACTAAAACTAAAGCTGTTTTAAAAACTGCCTGTACCTCAATTAACCAACAAAAATAAAAGAGATTTTGCAGCAATAACATCTAAGGAACAGTGCTGGGAAAAATTGCAGATTATATAGATTGTAGCTTGGAAGTCTGGGATACATATTATACAGGTAAATTACATAAACCGGTGTTATACTTCTGTGCCTCTAGCTAGCTGTGTTTGTATTTCCTGGGTATGACTGGAGAAATACTAAAGCACCTTTTTTTTATGGAAGGGCGGGGGTAGGGCAGGAGTATAGGGTAGGGAAAATTCTGAAAGATATTAAAAATGGTGGATGCCGACAAACATTTGTGAGTGGAACAGCTCCACCTATTTTTGAATAGTCAAGTTCAAAAACTTTGCCCAAGCAGGACGTGGAAACAGATGCTAACATTGATATAGATGTTGATGAATGGATTGGGTGAGTGCAAAAGCTCTACCTATTCTTCAAATAGTTGTGCTAAAAATCCATGAAATAGTTTTTTAGTCTAACCAAGCATACCCTACAAATAAAAGCCCCCGCTCCATTAACTTCCGTACCAATTTACATGAAAAAATGTAACTCATTGGGACTAAGCTTTTGTTTTCCATCCATTCTATTAGAGAAATAATCAAAATTAAACATTATTGTCCAAATAAGAACTATTTCAAACTCCTGTAGCATAATAATTCATTCTGTACAAAAGGGAAAATTAAGGCTCGAAGTCGCTCACTTGTCTATGAAGCTTGGGTTTCATTTGGGATTTATCCCATCCTACATCCCAACAAAAAAAAAAAAAAACTCTTCTAGTTTCTTATATCATGAGCTGGCATAATCATGGCATCATCCCCTATACAGAATGAATGTATATCTATCTCGTCCATAACCACCACCCCTAATGGCTTCTGCAACTTATAGATATGATTTATAACATTCTGAAGGAATGATAAATTTGCATATTTATTATGCCCCTTTATGTATTTTCATTCATTCTGTAATGATAGGGTCGAAAACAGGTTTATGCCCGTGAGTTTCTACACCATCCACATATACCAATAACTCGCCCAGGTGAACTAAAACAAGCGGTTTGATAAGATTGTGCTGAACATGTTACCTGAAAGCTTTAATTTATTTTCCGAGTACACTAGGATATATATGTTTATACACACAATGTGAAATCATGACAACTTTACAAACACTCACTTTAGGTATATTTAACCCTCAAAGACGAAGTTAAGAGCATTTTCTGTTAATTAGGTATTGTTGTATACTATTTCAGCCTCCTTAACCTTTAGCCTGCTGGCAGCAAGTGATTCTGCCTTTGCCACTAGTGCAGACCATGATCAGCCTGCACATCATGGTCTGCACTGTTCACTATTCAGTCAATAAATTTTCAGTGAACACCCCTTTGAATAAGAAGTGGTACTGCCTAAATTGAATGATGGATCAGTCCATTTTAGAAATTTAGCAGGGTAAAGGTTAATGGCACTAACTCGTATATACAAGAACATGTCTGAAATGGCATGCAGTGATACATCAACCAAAAGAACTTGTCAATTATCTGTATCGCTCCACCACCTTTAGGGCCCCAGTTTCCCTAACATTTTCAAGCTTCAAATTTTCTTTCCTTCAATTTTCAAACTGTGATTTTGATGCAAAACTTTAATTTTCAGACAGTGATATTGATGCAAAACTTGAATTTTCAGGCAGCCATTTTGTAAAACTTGAATTTTCAGACACTGGTACAAAACTTGAATTTACAGACAGTGAAACTTAAATTCTCAGATATAATTTGCTTTCAAGTTATTATATAATGGCAAACAATTGAGCCGCTCCATGAGAAAACCAACATAGTGCGTTTGCGACAAACATGGATCCAGACCAGCCTGCACATCCGCACTGTATGCAGTCTGGTCAGGATCCATGCTGTGTGCTAATGGTTTCTCTAATTGCAATAGGCTTTAAAAGCGAACAGCATGGATTCTGACCAGACTGCGTGGATGCGCAGGCTGGTCTGGATCCATGCTGGTTACAAATGCACTATGTTGGTTTTCTCATGGCACAGCTCAGTTTAAGAATTTTAGAGATTGTGAGGAGAGGTCAGCAAAATAAAATAATAAGCAAAATGTAGCAGAAATTTTGTCAGTCAAAACAAAAGTATTCTATACAGGACACTAAAACAGTTCCATGCAGGTAAAGGGACTTGCCCACAGGCTACAGAATAATGCCACCTCCCCATCTCCCTACCACAAAAAAAATTGCTCCATTAAGGGTATTAGAAATTACAAATAAAAAATAACTTGTGTAAATACTTCTGCATTCCTGTTTTCTCTGATATTTTCCAGAAAAAGTACTGTCAACTAAAAAACAATAAATCCTTGTCAATGATGGCCTCCATTCAAAGTGATGAACTTTTAATTAAAATGCTTTTCAAAATATCAAAATTAATATTTTGTTTGTATTGTTTGTCCTTTCCAGCATTCATTTCATAATTTCAACCAATCATAGTGATATAACTGAATATGGCTGAAGCTGCTGTCGGAGTACAGCAATCCTTTACCACTTAATAGCCTTGTCAACTGAATAATTATAAAGTCGAAAAAAAGGGGTATAATTTTGAAAATATATATGTATAGTTATGTAACCTGTGCACTGCATGTCTGATCGTCACAGCGAACAAGTGAGTGAAGTTTTAATCCATAATTATACAACCTTAACCAAATCAGACCGCCGGCACTGATGCCAGCACTGAGGCAAGTCTAATGCCTCTATCTATTCTTCAAACTTAAAATATGGTGTATTATAAAATTGTCGTTCTTTAAGATGTACTATGTTCATCTTTCACTCATTTGATATTGATTTAAATCTAGAAAATCCTCACCAAATATATTTAATTTGGCATACTGTCAAATCATTTAATTTCGTGGGCATGAAATTCCGTGGTTTTTGTCAGTATGGCTATTTCATTGGGATATGAATTCGTGGATTTCAATTTCTGTACATAAAATGAATGGGAATTTTACTTGTTCATTGGGATTAAATTTCTTGGATCGACTGAACCGTGAAATCCACGAAAATTAGTCCCCCACGAATATTAATGATTTCACAGTAGTATATAAACTAAATTGTGTGTTTTTATAGATTCAATCACAATTAAATGTCATTCTATAGTCTTTTTTTTCAGGCATAAAATATTCATGTAGGGATAACACATGTTTTACATGTTCTAACAGCTGCAAAACTGCAAGGAGCTGGTCGGTGCCCCAAGCCCAGAAGGGCTAGTGTACCAGTGCATCCCAAGGGATTCTGAAGATGTTAAAACACAAAAAGAATAAATTGCTAATCTAGCATAAAATGTTTCAGAACTAAACAAGAGCACCGCAATAAGGAGCAATATACGGAGCAGTAGTTTTCCATTTAGGGCACACCTGCTACATAATTTCAGTTGCGAAGAATTCCATTTACACGGATGTTGTAACTGTGTCTGTTGCTTTTTAATTTTAGCCATTTTAATAATTAAAGAAATAAATTAAAAACAAGAGGGCCATGAAGGCCCTGTATCGCTCACCTGCCCTACTGACCTAAAGATCATAAAGATTAAAATTCTGACCAAGTTTCATTAAGATACGGTCATAAATGTGGCCTCTAAAGTGTTAACTAGCTGTTCCTTTGACTTGACCAGGTGACCTAGTTTTTGACCCCACATGACCCGGATTTGAACTTGACCTTAAGATCATCAAGATTAACATTCTGACTAAGTTTCATGAAGATACAGTCATAAATGTGGCCTCTTAGAGTGTTAACAAGCTTTTCCTTTGATTTGACCTAGTGACCTAGTTTTTCACCCCACCTTACCCAGATTTGAATCTTACCTAAAGTTCATCAAGATTAACATTCTAAAGAAGTTCAGGCCTTTTTTTATGATGATTTTAGGGCCGAAATTCGGCCCCATTCCCCAATCTAAAAAGTATACTTTTTTCCCCACCTTGGCCAAAAATTCCCCATGCAAAAAAAAATGAAATTAGTTTTGATTTTCAGTCCTGATTTTAACAACTTTTCAGCAAATATATTCCTCCAAACAATGATTTCGCGACGTAAATTTTCCCTCCAAAAGGGACCTGGTACCCTTCCCCAAATTTACAAAAAAAGGGCTGAAGTTTCATTAAGATATGGTCATAAATGTGGCCTCTGGAGTGTTAACTAGCTTTTCCTTTGATTTGGCAGGCAGACTTAAATTTGACCTAAAGATCATCAGGATTAACATTCTGACAAAGTTTCATAAAGATACAGTCATAATGTCGCCTCTATAGAGTGTTAACAAGCTTTTCCTTTGATTTGACCTAGTGACCTAGTTTTTCACCCAATCTGACCCAGATTTATAAGTGGCCTATAGATTATCACGATTAACATTCTGACCAAGTTTCATTAAGATATGGTCATAAATGTGGCCTCTGGAGTGTTAACTAGCTTTTCCTTTGACTTGACCTGGTGACCTAGTTTTTGTTTTTACATGACCCAGATTCAAACTGGACCATAAGATCATCAAGACTAACATTCTGACAAAGTTTCATAAAGATATGGTCATAAATGTGGCCTCTGGAGTGTTAACTAGCTTTTCCTTTGATCTGGCAGGTGACCTAGTTTTTTATCCTACTTGACCCAGATTCAAACTGAACCTTAATATCATCATGATTAACATTCTGACCAAGTTTCATGAAGATTGGGTCAAAATTGTGACCTCTAGAGTGTTAACAAGCTTTTCTTTTGATTTGACCTGGTGACCTAGTTTTTGACCCCAGATGACCCAATATCAAATTTATCCAAGATTTTATTGAGTGTAACATTCTGACCAAGTTTCATTAATATAGGGCCAAAACTGTGACCTCTACAGTGTTAACAAGCTTTTCTTTTGATTGATCTGGTGACCTAGTTTTTGACCCCAGATGACCCAATATCAAAGTCGTCCAAGATTTTATTGAGAGTAACATTCTGACCAAGTTTCATTAAGATTGAGCCAAAATTGTGACCTCTAGAGTGTTAACAGTCAAGTTGTTGACGACGACGATGGACACAGGGCGAATACAAAAGCTCACCTTTGAGCACTTCGTGCTCAGGTGAGCTAACAAAACAAAGTTAAAGACCTGGTATACTAATAAATGCGTTGCATGCGTATTCAGTTCTCGGTTGAAATTCACCAATTTTTATATGCATTTCCCCAACGTATAGCTCTGAAATATAGACCGATACATCTATTAGATAAAAAGATCTTGCTTCAACATGTCTTTAACATTTTTAACCGAGTTCAAACTAGACATTTCCAGATTCTCAAGACAGGGAGTTGTGTCATAGCTCCATGCTCATGGTCAGGTTACCCGAAACAAACAATCATTTTGAAGTTATATGTCCTACTAGCTGTTGTACTGAATCGCCAACATGTATCGTGTATTGATCCTTCTTTATTGCAATACTTATCATAATCGATTTTTTCCCATTCAATACACAGCCGTAGTATTAACACTACTATGCGTTAATGTTAAAAATAGTACACAATGTATACATGTACAGATTAAAACCCAGTATAAATGTGTACTACTATTAAAAACTGGCTGTAATTAAATTAACAGTCAACTGTTACTGCAAGACATTTAATTACGAATGTAGCTGCATTTGCAAGCTTAATTTATAAATTTAGTAGATTAAATACATTTGACGAGGATATAATTCATTTGAAGTAAATATCTACAGATAAATATAATTTTTGTGAAAGATGACCATTAGATTTCTTTAAAAAAATGAGGGAAAATGATAAAATCTGTAGCCCCCTATTTTTCAGCAGAAACTAGAGATGCTTTTGAGAAAAGCGCATGTCTCCCACAACTGCCTAATCGTCTAAATAGTAAGTCAGTCTTTATATACTGTTTACTTAATCCACATGTGCATGCGCTTTCTTGACACCAAAAGGACACCTATACTACTAAAAGTATAGGCGCCGGTTTGGGGGCAAAACTGCGCAAGAAATCTGAGTGATTTTGGTAATTCAAGGGCCATAATTCCAAAGTGCCTAGGCCGATTTGGATAGTTATCGAACTTGGCAGAGCACTTATTGGCAGACACGTTTTGTTGAAGTTTGGTGAAGACTGGATGAGAAATATTCGACTTAGAGTGCGGACAAGCTTTGCGACAGACAGACAGACAGACAGACACACAAACACAGAGACTGGAGTAAATCAATATGTCTCCCACACCACTGTGTGGTGGGAGACATAATTAAAGCTAGACAAAGCAAACTGGACAAGAAATATCATTAAGTGCATTGTTTTGACCTTTGTTGTCATGGTTTCAAGTTGCTAACAGATCTGGTTTCTAAGAGGAAAAGTTAAAGTCACACCTTACTGTTTAATTCCTCAGAGAGTATCTGCATATGAAAAAACACACACAATATGTTATGTCTTTGTTAATTTTCAAATGACTAAACTGAAAAAAAAGCTATTAAATACAGTAGATATGTAATTAATATCTAACTTTAGTCTAGTATTTTCTCCTTTTTTTATGAGTGTTTTTTTTTCTAGGCAAAACAAATTAAAACAAGGAGCTGCGTTCAATAAACGCTTGATGCCCGCAGTGGCATCCTTGTCGATAGATTTTGCACCTAAGTCCAAAACGAGGTCAAGGTCAAACTGAGGTCAGGTGATGTTTGAAGATGAGGAGTGGTCACAGTTTACATTTGTATTAGTATCAATTCATTTTTGTAAGGGGTATTGATGCTAGACCAAACGGTCCCATTTGGTTAACCAAGAGATGGCCCATATAAAGCAACCTAAGTCCAAAATGAGGTCAAGGTCAAGGTCAAACTGAGGTCAGGTGATGTCTGAAGATGAGGAATGGTTACAGGTTACATCTGCATTAGTATCAAGTCATTCTAGTAAGGGGTATTGATGCTAGATGAAACGGTCCCATTTGGTTAACCTCGTACAGACGCACGGACAAACGAACGGACAGATGGACAGGACAATCACTATATGCCTCCTGCATCAGTAGATGCTGGGGGCATAAAAATATTTGTATGTTTTTAAATGGAAATAATTAATAGCAAAAACAAAGTGAAATATTAGAAGATATTAGAAGATATAAACAAATCTATCAAAACATACCATCAAGACATTGTTCATCTCATGGTATTGCAAAGGTAAGCGACTGGCAATGTATATGTTACAAATGATCACAACTGGTCACTGCTGTGTGGATATATGGCTGGTAATGGGAAGTGTATATGTGCAGCATTGCAATAGTGCTGTGTGGATATATGGCTGGTAATGGGAAGTGTATATGTGCAGCATTGCAATAGTGCTGTGTGGATATATGGCTGTTAATGGGAAGTATATATCACAGGTGGCAGTAACGTACCTAGGATACAGTATGGATCCATGAGCCATATGCACTTAAATTTACTACAATTATAATGTTTTCTTAGGAAAAAAATGACAAAAAGCCATTTTGAAAAAATATTTTGCTCCTGTGACAATGAGCCATGAGAAAGGTGATCAAGAAGTTTGACATGTGCACTGCTTCCAGGTCCGTATTTTTTTTTCAAAACAATATTTCCTTATCAATGTTTGGCCGCCTTTTCGGCAAAATATTAATCTTTCAGAAAAACCGTACTTCAAAACCCAGTTCCAAACCGTTTACGCATCACAAGCGAGCAACGGCATACGAAACGATAGTGATTTCTCCACCCGAATAAATCCCACACATTGTTCGCATCGAAGTCTCCCCCCTAAAACACATCAAGCTCTCAGTGCGAGTTTAAAATAACGATATAACCGTTCATAACAGACTAAACACAAACTGACAAGACCGAAAACTAGGTTCAACCTTACTTTGTTACTTACAAATTCGCTATTTAACATTTTCACTTTCGGAAATTACCTTCGCCTGCCATGATTGCCGTTGACAAGACGGTGGTTGTAAAGAACGTTTTCATTGGCGGAGACAGTTTACGTATTTCAAACGTAGCGATAAAATCCAAAGAGTACCCGAATATAAACAAGCAGCGATGGCTCACGAGGATTATTTACCAAATTCAAATAAATAACAACTGGTAAGTAATTAAATAGAATTGAACCTTATTTTTAGTCTTGTAAGCCTATATTTAGCCTATTCTGACTGCTTGCAGTGCTATTTTTAACTGACAGGGTGTACTTGATTTGTTTTACGGTGGAGACTTCGGTGCGAAAAATGTGTGGGATTTATTCGGGTGGAGAAATCACTATCGTTTCGTATGCCGTTGCTCGCTCATGATGCGTAAATGGTTTGGAACTGGGTTTTGAAGTAAGGTTTTTCTGAAAGATTAATCTTTTGCCGAAAAGGCGGCCAACCATTGATAAGAAAATATTGTTTTGAAAAAAAAAATACGGACCTGGAAGCAGTGCACATGTCAAACTGTTCTTGATCACCTTTCTCATGGCTCATTGTCACAGGAGCAATTTTTTTTTCAAAATGGCTTTTTGTCATTTTTTTCCTAAGAAAACATTATAATTGTAGTAAATTTAAGTGCATATGGCTCATGGATCCATACTGTATCCTAGGTACGTTACTGCCACCTGTGGTATATATGTGCAGCACTGCTATAGTGCTGTGTGGATATATGGCTGGTAATGGGAAGTGTATATTAGCAGCACTGCAATAGTGCTGTGTGGATATATGGCTGGTAATAGGAAGTGTATATGTGCAGCACTGCATTGGTGCTAAGTGGATTATATGGCTGGTAATAGTGTATAATAGTGGTAATAGTGTATATATATGCAGAACTGCAATGGTGCTAAGTCGATATATGGCTGGTAATGGGAAGTGTATATGTGCAGCACTGCAATGGTGCTGTGTGGATATATGGCTGGTAATAAGAAGTGTATATGTGCAGCACTGCAATGGTGCTAAGTGGATATATGGCTGGTATTGGAAAGTGTATATGTGCTGCACTGCAATAGTGCTGTGTGGATATGAAGTGTATATGTGCAGCACTGCAATAGTGCTAAGTGGATATATGACTGGCAATAGGAAGTGTATATGATTATGCAGCACTACAATGGTGCTAAGTGGATATATGACTGGCAATAGGAAGTGTCTATATGCAGCACTGCAATAGTGCTTAGTGGATTATATGGATGGTAATAGGAAGTGTATACATGCAGCATTGCAATGGTGCTAAGAGGATATATGACTGGCAATGGGAAGTGTATATATGCAGCACTGCAATGGTGCTATATGGATATATGGCTGGTAATGGGAAGTGTATATGTGCAGCACTGCAATGGTGCTAAGTGGATATATGGCTGGTAATGGGAAGTGTATATGTGCAGCACTGCAATGGTGCTAAGTGGATATATGGCTGGCAATGGGAAGTGTATATGTGCAGCACTGCAATGGTGCTAAGTGGATATATGGCTGGCAATGGGAAGTGTATATGTGAAGCACTGCAATGGTGCTAAGTGGATATATGGCTGGTAATGGGAAGTGTATATGTGCAGCACTGCAATGGTGCTAAGTGGATATATGGCTGGTAATGGGAAGTGTATATGTGCAGCACTGCAATGGTGCTATATGGATATATGGCTGGTAATGGGAAGTGTATATGTGCAGCACTGCAATGGTGCTAAGTGGATATATGGCTGGTAATGGGAAGTGTATATGTGCAGCACTGCAATGGTGCTATGTGGATATATGGCTGGTAATGGGAAGTGTATATGTGCAGCACTGAAATGGTGCTATATGGATATATGGGTGGTAACGGGAAGTAAACGGCTATGTAATATATGTATACAGTAATGCTTTGCGCTAAGATTATATATGACCGGTAATTGGTGATACAAAGTAAAAGTGACTTGGAGTGCATGTGCTACAAATGAACATGACTGGTAATGATAGCTGGAAAATGTACATGACTACTAATAGGTGTTATAAAGTGTAAGTGACTGGAACTGTGTGTTTCAAAGATGATAACTATAGCTATCACTAAAGGTGATCCATACCTCAACTTAAAGCTTGTTTGAAAATGGTCATACATAAAACCCATTTTATCCTTTAAAATTCACTGTACCATTTATGTTGAAATTACAGGAGACAGATCTATTTACAGGGAATTCCTTTCAATGGTAACTGTCTTAAATATTAAAATGTTAAACAATTTGAAAGTTATGATTCTGTAACAAAAAAGGGTCAATTTTATAAATATTCATGATAAAATTATGGTTTGCTTTCAGCTATTTAAGTCCAAAATTGGGAAGACATTATTTTCCATGGATATAATAGCCTCATTTCAAGTTCAAAATGGGGTACAGTTTTGTCAAAATAAAACATTTTAACTTGATTCTAACTTCTTAGTCTATAAATGCATTATGATCCGAGATTAAAAAGTTTCAATCCAATTTATGCATATGTTTAACGAATAATGAAGGAAAGTGTTCTTGGAACATTTTGCATAATTTTCTGAATGAAAACAGGAAATAATTTTGTCAAAATAGAAGTCAAAGAGTTACTGGACCTGCTATGTGATCATAAAAACATATTGTCAGTTTAAAAGTAATATCTGTACTGTTTACAGAGATAGAACAGAGTAAAATAGGATGGGACATGGGCACACTGGACAAAGTTATTCATACAGCACCCCTCAAAACCGTTTTTTGAAGTGGGGGGGGGGGGGATATAATAAATGGTACTGTATGTTGTTTTATAAAGTGTACATGACTGAATGTTTATAAACTATATATATATATATATATATATATATATATATATATATATACTTATATTTATTTATTAAAATCTCAAGCTATTTATAGATATCTACACAATGCTGCATCAGGGCTTTCTTTAAAAGTTGGTCCCACAACTGCACCTATGAAAAATGTCTAGTTTCTCTAGATGGCTTAGATGAATGGACCCGAGTTAGACAGCTTGGACGAGTGGACTCAATCAGTAATTCAAGGGCCATAATTCAAAAGTGCCTGGGCGGATTTGGCTAGTTATCGAACTTGGCCGAGGTCTTATGGTCAAACACATTCTGTTCAAGTTTGGTGAAGATCAGATGAGAAATGTTCGACTTAGAGTGTGGACAAGCTTTGTGACAGACAGACTGGAGTAAATCAATATGTCTCCCACACCACTGTGTGGTGGGACACATAATAAGCGTCTTTGTGCAAAGACTGTCGTTAGGACTTTTATCAGCAAAGATCTACATCAGTACATATCCATTTCAGCACTTGTATGGAACTAATAAACTAACAGTATGGATCTACATTAGACTTCATGGATGCACAGGCTGACTTTGATTCATACTGGTGGCAAAGCCCAAATTTTAGTTTTCGCATGGCTGGATTCAAAGAAGAATTTTGTTATGTATTTCAATCGCAGTTTGCAGAGTCATAATTCAGACAATTACAGTCTTTATGTTAATGAAATTTTCATATTACAACAATACCTAATACAACAGTTTTTCAGTTCAGCCCTCAATTTAAGACAAATGATATAGATCTATTCTCTAAGCAAAACTCACTAAAATGTTACACTTTCTAAACTCGGCTTAAAAAGAAATAAAAAAAATACATCAAAAAAATGTGAAACAACTATTTTACCTTATATGGTGTTGGGTTCAGTGCCCTTTTATGATCCTGTCTCAACGACTTTATAGATGATATGGCTTTGTTCCTCAAATCATTCAATGGAGGTAACATCTCTTGAACCTAAAATCCAATCATACATATATTTTTTTACATGATAAATGATTCAGCTCTAAAATTACCAGTTATCTTTACTCAATATATTCTTTAACTAAACCATATTTTTTTTCTGTCTCTGTGACTGTTCCTTTGTGAAAATTTACTAAGCTTTTACCCCTTTCTCAAGAGTTTCTTCAATATGCATGTATCTTGTCAAATGACCCACACCATGAGAAAACCAACATAGTGCATTTGTGACCAGCATGGATCCAGACCAGCCTGCTCATCAGCGCAGTCTCGTCAGGATCCATACTGTTTGCTGATGTTTTCTCTAATTGCAATAGGCTTTGAAAGTGAACAGTATGGATTCTGACCAAACTATGCAAATGCTCAGGCTCGTCTGGATCCACGCTGGTCGCAAACGCATATGTTGATTTTCTCATGGTGTGGCTCAAATTACTTTGTTTTTCACTTTTGATTTACGATATTAACTTAAAAATAAATATCCTTCCTGAATTTTGAAAATTGAGCCCAGCAATTATTACAGAACATGGTCACTTGTAGTTACGTACTTGTCCATTTTTCCAGTACTCCCTGTGTAAACATTGCACATCTGCAGGAATAACATAGGCTCTCTTAGATTCCTGTAACAAAAAATACTGATTATAATAAATTCTTTTTAAAATGAAACCTACATTCTCTCTTCATATGTGAAAAAAGGGTTGTAAACTTTCTATCAAAACCAGTTGTTCAAACTGTTAATCATTTTAAAGAAATAATTATTCATCTAAATGGCTCTTTTCTCATTGACTGGAAACTTCTCTAGTTGTGAAATGACAACCCTTTTGGCCTTGTACAATCTTAACCGAAAAGCTACTAATAAGTACAGTTTCATTTAATTCCTTGTACTGTATATTCCTTTATCTTCACTTTTATTTTGAACTGGTGATCTCTGTCCTGGTGGTGATCACCAATGCAAAATTTACATTATTCCATGAAAAGGTCACCCACAATGTAATATTTCATAACTGGAGGAGGTGAATGTCCGGGTAATATTTATATAAGTAAAGTAAATCATGAAAATGGGCTGCATCATTGATACCAAAGACATGAAAAACAGTACCAGTAGCTCCCTTGCCTGGCACTCAGAATTAGCAGGGAAACTGGTCTCTTCTCTCATACCCTAAATGCAATCAGGAATAATGTGTGGAGAGAAATTAATAGAAGTTATAACTTTGTTTCATTTTTACCTAAAACGAATCAGTACAAAAGACCTAGAAGAAGTGACCTACAATATGGCATATATAATCTATTTGGATATACAGTCAAACTTCGTTAACTCGAAGTCAGATAATTTGTACACCACCCTTCTCTCGAACTTATCGCCCGGTCACAGAAGAATCCCTGTATAATGAATTTTGTTCAATAACTCGAACAAATTTTGCCAGTCCCGTCAAGTTTGAGTTAACGAAGTTCAACTGTTGTCACCATATGCCAAATTCTTTTTTTTGTTTTGTTGGTTTTAATATTACATCCACACAATTATAGGTTATATGGCTATTTTCCAGCTTTTGCTAGTAGAGGATGAAGGCAAGTGCCCCTTCGAGCAGTATTTCATAATCGGAGAGCACCAATAATGTGTTTATATTTTACCTGGAAGGGGTGTCTACAGAGAACTCTAGTTCCAACTTTTGGAGGATCCTCGC
The DNA here is from genome assembly GCF_021730395.1 of Mercenaria mercenaria. Lineage (NCBI taxonomy): Eukaryota > Metazoa > Mollusca > Bivalvia > Venerida > Veneridae > Mercenaria > Mercenaria mercenaria. Next base: position 43,239,702 of record NC_069376.1, on the reverse strand, counting down.
ACGGTTTTTGCATTAAGTCTACCAATGCATTGCCTGCAATAGGACACAAAATGTTATCAGTCATACGGATATATTTTAGAAGGAAATAAAGAAGAAATATAGCTTTGCAAAAGGGAATACACTAGAGAATTGCAATTAAGAAATGTAAATATCTTATAGAGTTTACAATCTACCTGAAAATAACTAGAACTATCACTAAAGGTGATGAATGTACCCCCCGCATGGCACTGACACAGTACACTGCAATTTGACACACACAAGATTGCATAGTTATATGGACTGTATGTATAAAGACTGTATGTATACAGTATAGTAACAAAAAACAAAGTCCCATAACTATGCAGAATATTTATCTAAAAGAACGTTACATGCACCATGCACAACTAAGGTTGGTACTGATCACTTGTGTGAAGTTTCATTAAATTGTGTGCAAGTGTTCGGAAGATTAGGCATGCACAAGATTGCATAAGCAGACCGTATGTACAAAGTATGTTAACAAGAAACAAAGTCCCATATCTCTGTAATTTTTGTTGTTGAAAGAACCTAACATACCCCATGCACAACTACTGTTGTTAATGATCACTTGTGTGAAGTTTCATTAAATTGTGTCAAGGGGATGAGGAGAGATGTTGCACACAAGATTGTGTCTATGTATATTGTATAGTAACAAAAAACAAAGTCCCGTAACTCTGCAAAAAAATTTTCTGAAAGAACCTAACATGCCCCATGCACAACTACTGTTGTTACTGATCACTTGTGTGAAGTTTCATTAAATTGTGTCAAGGGAATGAGGAGAGATGGTGCACACAAGATTGTGTTTATGTATATAGTATAGTAACAAAAAACAAAGTCCAGTAACTGTGCAATTTTTTTTCTCTGAAAGAACCTAACATGCCCCATGCACAACTACTGTTGTTACTGATCACTTGTGTGAAGTTTCATTAAATTGTGTCAAGGGGATGAGGAGAGATGGTGTGCACAAGATTGTGTCTACCGACGGACAGACAGACAGACAACCTGAAACCAGTATACACCCCCCTTACAACTCTGTTGTCGGTGGAGTGGTGGTGGTGGGGGCGGGGGTGGGGGGTGGGGGGGGGGGGGGGGGGGGGCAAAAACAAATGTTTATCTGAACATTTTACCTATTACCCATGAACTAGATGTGTATCCACAGGACACTGGTGTCTGCACCTCATATCACTGTATGGTAATATGTTACTTTTTGACAATGTTAGGGGTTATGTGCATCTCTGTGGAGGGGTAGGGGTGAGATGGGGAAAAGGGCTAAACCAAAAGAGTTCAAAAAGATACTTTTGCCCTGGTTTACCATCAAGCCCAGAAGCTGATAAAACAAATTTCTTCCCTTTACTTACCACTATGAATTAAGAGCCTTTTACATAAAATTAGATATGGACAATTTTTTGTATATTCACCATCTCACTTGAGTGGCCTATAGGCACATTTCTTCCCTTCACATATCATCAAGCTGAAGTAGCAAACAGCAAACTTTCTTTACCCCTCCCTTACCATCTAGCCTATGCAGCCTATAAACAAGCATGTTCACCACACTTAACATCATGCCTGACTGACCTACCCTTCACTTATCATGACAAAATTCCCTATTCTACAGGCAACTACCCTTCACTTATAATCATATCCCAACAACCTTACTATAACCAAATTTCTTGTCTTTACATACTATTATACCCTAATAGCCTATAAGGAAATGTATTCCCTTCACTTACCATCATTCAAGAACAGCCTGTAGTATAAGCAAATTTCTCCTTACTTCACTAAACATCATACCTGAACATCTTGTAGCAAATTTCTTCCCTTCACCTAACACATGCACTTATAACCTATAACAGAAAATTTTTCACTTCTCTTACCATCATGCCCGAACAGCCTATAAGCAAATTTCTTCCCAGGAATGGTTACTTTCTCCACATCTTCACTCAGCTTTATCCGAGCTTTGCCATTTACTTCTACTAACTGCAATAATGAAATGAACAATATTTCTCAATTAAGGAAATTATTCTTAATTGGTAGCATAATAAGCTTTCTGAAACTCTACTTTATTTTTATGAATAAAATTTCACTTCATTAAAATTTGTGAAGGACTATTTTCCTTAGATTTCTTGCTTGTGTAAATCCAATTAGGTGCCTCCATGGCCAAGCGGTTAAGGTCATTGACTTCAAATCATTTGCCACTCACTGATCTGGGTTGTAGCCTCTCTCTTGGCATTGAATTGTTCATGTGAGGAAGCAGTCCAGCTGGCTTATGGAGGGTTGGTGGTTCTACCCAGGTGCCTGCCCATAATGAAATAATGCACAGAGGGACCACTGTCGAATTTCTCCACCATCAAAGCTGGAAAGTCGCCTAATGACCTATAATAGTACCAGTCTAACATTAAACCCAACAAAAAACAAAGAATCCAAGACATAAAATCCCAACAAACAAACAGAATTACCATTTATTTTAGCTTCAAAAGTTGGAATCCATGATTTCATATCCCTATAAATTATGGCTGTTTTAGCCAAAACAACCAAAGTTTGTTCCCATGAAAATAAATGACGTAACAGTTTATGTTTCCTCAATCAAATTAAACAGATTTTTATGCATTTACACTCCTGTTAAATGGAAATTTCTCACTAACACCAGTCCTCTTCATTCAAGGGCATACAATTCAAACCAAACTGAATGCTGCGGTCAAATGAAACAGAACGTAACTTTTTCTTAGACTGGACAGAAAGTAAATGGTGTGACTTAAACCAACAAGAGGACCATGATGGTCCTGAATCGCTCACCTGCCCCCACATGAACTGAGTATGACGTCGTTTTTTTCTCTTATTTGACATAGTGACCTAGTTTTTGAGCTCATGTGACCTACTTCTGAATTTGACCTAGATATCATCAAGATAAAAATTCTGACCATTTTTCATGAAGATCCATTGAAAAATATGGCCTCTAGAGAGGTCAAAAGGTCTTTCTATGTTGAGACCTAGTGACCTAGTTTTTGACCGTAGTTGACCTGGTTTCAAACTTGATCTAGATATCATCAAGATGAACATTCAGACCAACTTTCATACAGATCCCATGAAAACTATGGCCTCTAGAGTGGTAACAAGGTTTTTCTATTATTTGACCTACTGACCTAGTTTTTGACTGCATGTGACCCAGTTTCAAACTTGACCTAAATATTATCAAGATGAACATTCAGACCAATTTTCATGCAGATCCCATGAAAAATATGGCCTCTACAGAGGTCACAAGGTTTTCCTATTATTTGACTTACTGACCTAGTTTTTGACCGCACGTGACCCAGTTTCGAACTTGACCTACATATCATCAAGATGAACATTCTGACCAATTTTCATACAGATCCCATAAAAAATATGACCTCCAGAGAGGTCACAAGGTTTTTCTATTATTTGACCTAATGACCTAGTTTTGGAACGGACGTGACCCAGTTTCAAACTTGACTTAGATATCATCAAGGTAAACATTCTGACCAATTTTCATGAAGATCCCATGAAAAATATGGCCTCCACAGAGGTCACAAGGTTTTTCTATTTTTAGACCTACTGACCTAGTTTTGGACCACAGTTGACCCAATTTCGAACTTGAACTAGATATCATCAAGATGAACATTCTGACCAACATTCATGCAGATCCCATGAAAAATATGGCCTCTACAGAGGTCACAAGGTTTTTCTATTATTTGACATACTGACCTAGTTTTGGATCGGACGTGACCCAGTTCCGAACTTGACCTAGATATCATCAAGATGAACATTCTGACCAATTTTCATGCAGATCCAATGAAAAATACGGCCTCTACAGAGGTCACAAGGTTTTTCTATTATTTGACCTACTGACCTAGTTTTGGACCGGACGTGACCCAGTTTCCAACTTGACCTAGATATCATCAAGATGAACATTCTGACCAATATTCATGCAGATCCCATGAAAAATATGACCTCCAGAGAGGTCACAAGGATTTTCTATTATTTGACCTACTGACCTAGTTTTTGAAGGCACGTGACCCAGTTTCGAACTTGACCTAGATATCATCAAGGTGAACATTCATGAAGATCTTGTGAAAAATATGGCCTCTAGAGAGGTCACAAGGTTTTTCTATTTTTAGACCTACTGACCTAGTTTTTAAAGGCACGTGACCCAGTTTCGAACTTGACCTAGATATCATCAAGTTGAACATTCTGACCAACTTTCATAAAGATCCCATTAAAAATGTGACCTCTAGAGTGGTCACAAGCAAAAGTTTACGCATGCACGCACGGACGGACGACGGACGCTGCGCGATCACAAAAGCTCACCTTGTCACTTTGTGACAGGTGAGCTAAAAACAAACTACATGTGTGTCCATAGGACACTGGTGCCCTATTGCTTGTCACTGTCTGCATATATTTGACTAAGTCAAATACTGTATCTCTGGTCTGGCTGTAAGAAATGCCAGTTAGAACAGCAGGTGCACAACCTCACATGCTGTTTAACATCCTGTGAGGTATGACTCTGGGTCAAATACTTTCTGAGATACAACAATGACTATACAAGACACAAATTTGGATAGACACACAGACAAAAGCAAATCTAACAGTCTCCGTCCAAAATTTGTGAGGAACAGACAGTAATTATACCTTAAATACACATCCCAGTGCTGGTTGCTTTTGACATGTGACTAGATGTGTTCCTATACCAAAGCTGTTGATTTCATGGCCCTGAAAAATATCACTGAAGGTAAAAACAAGTAATAATAAAAAGTCCTATCTTTGTTCACATTGCCTCAAAATAATATATATAGCAGATATTACATGAGTGTCTTTTCATATAGAATCTATTCAACAAGTTTAATAAATTCAATGTAGAAAGTCACAAATGTAATATTCTTTTTATCACATGACTTTGTAAGCTTTACCTGTTGAAAAATCAAAGCTGAAGTATTATCATTTTTATGTTACGGCTTTATTACACTCACTCAACGTAAAACATGTGACAAAACACGTCTAAATATAACAAGAGCCATGTTACACATGGCTAATCCCCCCGCCCGGCATATTATAATTGAAGGCTAAAGTTCATGGCAAGTTAGTGTCTGAAAGTATTAATTTTGGGGAAAGCTTTGAAGAACCATTTAGTTGTGGTCCGCATCAGGGGTTTTAAGATGTGGAAGAAAGAATAAGTCAGTAGTGAGGTGGTTTACTGCTAAATTTTATTAATTTTCATGAACAGTATAGCTATGATGTTTTTCTATATGGCTACTGTAAAAAGAAGGAATGGAAAGCTAACAGGGAACAAGAGTGCCAGAATGTCACAATATATGCCCGTCAAAGCAAATTTCTTTACTCTAGCAGCTGTATTTGCAAATGGAATGTTAATTTTGTAGTTGTTTAGTAATCATTGTAAGTCTTTTGTTTTTTAAAGTCCTCAAAAAAACTCCTTACCAGGTAGAGATACCTTATATATAATAAAATACACCTAAAACTGGAGAGTAACATCTATGTTGTACCACAGAAAAGTGGTCTTGTTTTTTCCCTAGGGTCAGTTATAAAAATGTTACAATATAAGTTATTTATAGTAACAACTAAGGGAAGTTAATCTTAAAAAAAAATATTGCAAGTCCTCACAAAAATCTTTATCAGGTAGAGATTGGTCAAAATACACCTCAAAATTGGATTTAGCATGTTGTACTACAGAAAAGTGGTCTCGATTTTTCCCTACGACTAGTAATGAAAAAGTTACAATAAAAGCTATTTAAGGTACAACAAAGGGAAGTAATTCTAAAGAAGGGAACTGCGCATGACACTTCGTCTCATGATGGTGTATAATTGTACCAAGTTACATCAAAATCCCTCCATGCATGAAGAAGAAATGCTTCGGACAAAGTCATTCTTGTATCTGACCGTTGGCCTCTAAGTGTGACCTTGACCTTAGGCCTAGTGACCTGGATCTTGCGCATGACACTCCGTCTCGTGGTGGTGAACATTTGTGCCAAGTTATATCAAAATCCCTCTATGCATGAAGAAGAAATGCTCCGGACAAGGTTTTTTTCTTGTATCCTTTGACCTCTAAGTGTGACCTTGACCTTAGACCTAGGGACCTGGTTCTTGCGCATGACACTCCGCCTCGTGGTGGTATATATTTGTGCCAAGATATATCAAAATCCCTCCATGCATGAAGAAGATATGCTCCGGACAAATTTTTTTAAGAAAATATGATTAAGGGGAATAACTCAAACAAGAGGGCCATGATGGCCCTATATCGCTCACCTGAGTTTAATTGCTTTCTTGAAAAAAATTCTTTGCTAAAGCTAAACAAATAACCCCATGGGGTGGGGTCAATTTGACCCCGGAGGTAATGATTTGAACAAATTTTGTAGAAGTCTACTAGGCAATGCTACATGTCAAATATCTAAGATCTAAGCCTTCTGGTTTATTTTTAGAAATTTTTTGAAGATTTTCCTATGTAAAATCAAGTGACCCCTGGGGTGGGGTCAATTTTAACCCCGGGGGTCATGATTTGAACAAATTTTGTAGAAGTCCACTAGGCAATGCTACATATGAAATATCTAAGCTCTAGGCCTTCTGGTTTATTTTGAAGATTTTTCTATGTACAATCAAGTAATCCCATGGGGCGGGGTCAATTTGACCCCGGGGGTCATGATTTGAATAAATTTGTAGAAGTCTACTAGGCAATGCTCCATGTCAAATATCTAAGACCTAGGCCTTCTGGTTTATTTTTAGAAATTTTTTGAAGATTTTCCTATGTAAAATCAAGTGACCCCTGGGGCGAGGTCAATTTTGACCCCGGGGTCATGATTTGAACAATTTTAGTAGAGGTCCACTAGGCAATGCTACAAGTCAAATATCTAAGCTCTAGGGCTTCTGGTTTTTGAGAAGAAGATTTTTTAAGATTTTCCTATGTAAAATCAAGTGACCCCCGGGGCGGGGTCAATTTTGACCCTGGGGTCATGATTTGAACAAACTTGGTAGAGGTCCACTAGGCAATGCTTCACACCAAATATCTAAGCTCTAGGGCTTCTGGTTTTTGAGAAGAAGATTTTTAAAGTTTTTACTTTTGGTTGCCATGGCAACCAGAATTCTGTATGGAATTCAATTCTTTGAACAATTTTTAAAGACAACCATCCAAGGAACAACCCTGTGAAGTTTCATCAAAATTGGCTTGTTGGTTTAGGAGGAGATGTTGTTTAAAGGAAAGTGTGGACGGACGGACGGACGACGGACGGACGGACGATGGACGGACGGACGGACGGACGGACGGACGCCGGACGGTGAGTGATCACAATACCTCACCCTGAGCACTTTGTGCTCAGGTGAGCTAAAAATAGGCAAGGTAGAGTTATTGTTCTTGCACACTGCACTTCCTCCCAATATGTTCTATCAGTGTATGAAGTTTGAAGAAAATCCCTCCAGTACTTTTGGAGTTATGCTCCGGACAATTTTTTTTTTGGAAAATACGATAAAGGGGAATAATTCAAAAATAGGCAAGGTAGAGTTATTGTTCTTGCACACTGCACTTCCTCCCAATGTGTTCTATCAGTGTATGAAGTTTGAAGAAAATCCCTCCAATACTTTTGGAATTATGCTCCGGACAAAGATCGTTGCGGACGCACGGACAGAGAGCATTTCTAATATCCCCTTCGCCTTTGGCGGGGGGACAAAAAAAAGCCTGAATTCAAACCCTAATTGGGTTTGTAAGATTGGTGATGTATTTAGGTGACAATATAAATGCTACTCAATGTACCCAGGGTTAATAAAATACACCAAAATGTGCATTTATGAGGACCCAGTGCTTTGGTCGTGTTGAAATGTTTAAAACAGGAGCACTGCCTGAGGTTGCCAAAGCTCATAAGCAAGTGCTTAACATTTTGCAAACAAGAGGGACATGATGACCCTGGATCGCTCACCTGAGTAATATGAGCCACATGTTTCAAATGGCAAACTGATGCTAAAATTTTAAGAATATAGGTCAGTGGGTCACATTCATGGTAACTGAAAGTCAGTTTTAAGATCGTTGTGCAAAACTGTACATGTCATCCAAATTTCAAGGCTGTATCTTAAAAAACAAGAAAGTAGGTCAGTAGGTCAAGGTCACAGTCAAGTGATCCCTAATCGCTTGGGGTCATCAGGTAATTATAATTAAACAGTCTAGGCAATTATATGATCTGATAATTTTTTAAGTATTTTTTCCTATATAGCTCATAATTATAACAAGTGACCCCCAGGGCGGGGCCTCTTATCACCCCAAGGGGCATATTTTGAACAAACTTGTTACAGATCCACCAGGCAATGCTACATACCAAATATCAAAGACCTAGGCCTTGAACTTTCAGACAAGAAGATCTTTTTTTTCCCTATATAAGTTTATATATATATGTTAAACTTGGTACCCCCAGGGCAGGGCCTCTTTTCACCCTTGGGACATAATTTGAACAATTTTGGTAGAGGAACACTTGGAAAGGCAACATACTTAATATCAAAAGCCTACACCTTGCAGTTTTAGACAAAAAGATTTTTTTTCTATATAAGTCTATGTAAAACTTGAGACCCCGAGGGGCAGGGCCTCTTTTCATCCCAGGGACATAATTTGAACAATATTGGTAGAGGACCACAAGGCAATGCTACATACAAAATATCAAAGGCCTAGGTCTTGTGGTTTTAGACAAGAAGATTTTTAAAGCTTTTTACTATATAAGTCTATGTAAAATTTGTGATCCCCGGGGCAGGGCCTTTTTTCATCCAAGGGGCACAATTTGAACAATCTTGATAGAGGACCATAAGATGATGTAACATGCCAAATATCAAGGCTCTATGCCTTGTGATTTTGGACAAGATTTTTAAAGTTTTTCCTTTCAGTTGCCATGGCAACCAGAGTCCTGCATGGAATTAAATTCTTTGAACAACTTTGAAAGGGGACCACCCAAGGATCGTTACTGTGAAGTTTGGTGTAATTCTGCCAAGTGGTTTTCAAGAAGAAGATTTTTTTTAGAAAATGTTGATGGATGCTCGACACACGACGGACATTAAGCAGTCACAAAAGCTCACCATGAGCCTTTGGCTCAGGTGAGCTAAAAAAGCGTTATGGTTCTGGATGTTTTTTTCCTGGTCTTCTGATCATGACAAAACGTTTAAAGTTTCAAAGCTACAGCCTTTGAAGTTTAAAAGGGTCGTTATTCTGACAAAATGCAAAAGAGACTTAAGGTCTTGACCCACTTACATTAATGGCCATAAGTAAGAGTACAAAGTTGTCCTATTAAAACAAGAAATTGAGAAATCCAAGCTTTCTCCAAGTTATCCAGGGTCATAACTCTACTAAATGCAAGACAGAGTCATAGTTCCTAAGCTGTTTAAACATCTACTGATAATAAACATGTGTACAAAATTTTGAAGCTGTAGCTCTTAATAAATATTCAAGGAAAATGGACCTAAACAATGAATAATGTGAACAACCTTTGTAGATGGTTACATAAGGACCATTAATTTTGTGTGAAATTATTTCAAAATCGAACTAGCGGTTTAAGAGGAGATGTAATTTTAGCTCTGCAGCCCCTATGTGCAACCAAACAGAAAGATTTGATTAATTTTAAAAGAAGAAGAACACCCAAGGAACATCCAGACCAATTTTCTCCACCATATGGTTTCAGAGGAGATGTCATTTGAAGAAAAGAATGGATGGATGACAGACGGATGGATGACAGACGGATGAACAGATGCCAGACAAAGAGTTGTCGTAATAGCTCATCCCGAGCAGTTTGTGCTCAGGTGAGCTAAAAGGGGAAAAGGTCTAAGCAAGTGCCATTTGCCAAACCCTTTGGCATGTGGTTATTTAGGGGTACACATTATATGACAGGAAATATTGCTCTGTTAAATTCAATATTTCATACACAACTAAATACACATGCCACTTGATTTTTTTTTACCTAATTCTGCCTCTTTGTTTCAAAGGACATACTAATCCTCTATAGAAGGCCAAAGCTGCATTACTATAAATACTATAAATAAAAGAACTTCTAGTTTATGTAACAAAAGAAAACTATTATGTTTAAAAAGAATCCAACACTAAGGAAACATTTAAAAGGCTGCATACCTGTTGGTTTAGGGAATGAATTGTGTCTTCATTAATATCGTTACTGGCAACAATGGTTAGATGTTCAAACCAAGGGAGATCAAAACTGTAATAGACAAGGGAGGTAATATACAAGCGCCAATGGAAACTTTCAAAAGTTCAAAACACAAATGATCTTAAAGTAACGCAAAACAAAATTGACAGGAATTTATTATAGCTGTGTTCACTTAACTTCTGTATTCTCAAAACTAAATAATGTGAAATCATTTAATTCCATCTGCATAAAATGTTATTGTTTGTGCCAGAATGGCTACTTTGTGGGGATAAAAATTTGTGGATTTTAACTTCTGAACCTAAAATGTGTGGCAATTACACTTTTTTGTTGCTATTTGTATTCCTGGATTTACCCAACTACGAAATCCATGAAACATAGCCCCTGTTAATATCAATGATTTCACATTACTTGCAAAATCACTTTCAAAGTGTTTACTTGTTCTATCTAATTTACAAGCTGATCATACATTGTGCATACCAATGCCAAAGATAGAGAACATTTAGCTTCATGAAAATATCTCACTTTACAGAAAGGTCCTGAAATTCATAGCCAAATTTGAATTGCACGATTGTTCCTCCAATTCATTATCTGCTCCAGCCAGTACTTGCAACTTGCACAAGAAAAGAAATTGAATTCTGCTTCCTATAGGATTTGAACCCGTGACCTCCTTTTTAGTTTTGACAGACTCTTACCTCTATATCACTGCTAATTTTTTTAGCATACCTCTGACCAAAGACGGGATTTTCTTTTTACCATAACTTAAATGGCTTGGAAGATTTTTGCACCTTATTTATCTATTTACCCATTTCTGGAAACCATCAGACTGTTCCAAATGAATCTATACCACGATGACATAATCAAAAGTAAATGGTTGAGTTTTCTAAATAACCTGTTTATCTGACACAGTGTATAACAGATTTACTGAACTATTAATATACAGTCAAACTTTGTCCGCTAGAACTCGAGGGGGACCATTAAAATTAGTTTGAATTATCGATATGGATTTTGCCAGGACCTGACGATGAGTCTGAGGGAAGGGTGTTGTTTGAGTGAATGAAGTTCGACTGTACAGAGGATGTAAATATTATAATTGAGCCGTGCCATGAGAAAACCAACATAGTGGGTTTGCGACCAGCATGGATCCAGACCAGCCTGCGTATCCGCGCAGTCTGGTCAGGATCCATGCTGTTCGCTTTCAAAGCCTATTGGAATTAGAGAAACTGTTAGTGAACAGCATGGATCCTGACCAGACTGCGCGGATGCGCAGGCTGGTCTGGATCCATCCTGGTCGCAAACCCACTATGTTGGTTTTCTCATGGCACGGCTCATATATATATATATATATTATATATGTAACTATAAAGAAAAAGCAAAACAAACAAGCCTGTGAGTGGTATAAGAATATCTCACACCAGAACTTTTATTTGGAATACTCTTTTCCCATAGGTGAGAAAAAGTATGTCTTAAATCTATGATCTAGAAATGAAATGTACGTACGTTTGTGCCACTTTACGGAATGTATCTCTGACAATCTGTGAAAGGTATGATAAATCTCCACTATCTAGACGTATACCTAGTGCTCTGTAACCCAATTCTGATAGTGCAACCGCCACAGTACAAAAATTAGCCAACCCACTCCTGCAAATAAAATTAAATAAATTTGTATTAATGGCCACTATTTAAGATGCCAAAACAATTTCTTTTGGCCATTATGGAATTTTTATTAAAATGTAGTTGACCCGTAATGACAAATGGTAATTTCCATTTGTTTACGTTTTCGCCGAAAGGGATTTCAGCATTATCTCCGGTTGTTGTGGAAACCGTACATCCTAAGAGCTGTATTTACCACTGAAAAAATGTTGAAGTAACAGAAGAGAATATTATATATATGAGATTGCCCAGAAATCATCATTATCGGTCCACTACCAAAAACGAACAAAAAAAAGTTCAATGCAATATTCACAATTATACACATGACAGTTTAATTTCAAAAAGTTGAACTTTACTACAAAACTAAACAAGAGGGCCATGAAGGCCCTGTATCGCTCACCTGACCTATTGACCTAAAGATCATCAAGATTAACATTCTGACCAAGTTTCATTAAAATATGGTCAAAAATGTGGCCTCTAAGGTGTTAACAAGCTTTTCCTTTAATTTGACCTAGTGACCTAGTTTTTGACCTCAGCTGACCCAGATTTAAACTTGACCTAAAGATCATCAAGATTAACATTCTGACCAAGTTTCATTAAGATAAGGTCATAAATGTGGCCTCTACAGCGTTAACTAGCTTTTCCTTTGATTTGACCGGGTGACCTAGTTTTTGACCCAACATGACCCAGATTCGAACTTGATCTAAAGATTATCAAGTTTAACAATCTGATTAAGTTTCATACGATACAGTCATAAATGTGGCCTCTAGAGTGTTAACAAGCTTTTCCTTTGATTTGACCCCGTGACCTAGTTTTGACCCAACATGACCCAGATTCGAGCTTGACCTAAAGATCATCAAGTTTAACATTCTGGCTAAGTTTCATGAAGATACAGTCATAAATGTGGTCTCTAGAGTGTTAACAAGCTTTTCCTTTGATTTGACCTAGTGACCTAGTTTTTGACCCCAGCTGACCCAGATTTAAATTTGAACTAAAGATCATCAAGATTAACATTCTGACCAAGTTTCATTAAGATATTGTCATAAATGTGGCCTCTACAGTGTTAACTAGCTTTTCCTTTGATTTGACCGGGTGACCTAGTTTTTGATCCTACATGACCCAGATTCGAACTGGACCTTAAGATTATCAATATTAACATTCTGACCAAGTTTCATGAAGATATAGTCATAAATGCGGCCTCTACAATGTTAAAAAGCTTTTCCTTTGATTTGACAGGGTGACCTAGTTTTTGACCCCGGATGACCCAATATCAAACTTGTCCAAGACTTTTTTAAGGATAACACTCTGACCAAGTTTCATTAAGATTGGGCCAAAATTGTGACCTCTAGAGTGTTAACAAGCTTTTCCTTTGATTTGACCTGGTGACCTAGTTTTTGACCCCAGGTGACCCAATATCGAACTGGTCCAAGATTTTATTAAGGGTAACATTCTGACTAAGTTTCATTAAGATTGGGCCAAAAAATGTGGCCTCTAGAGTGTTAACAAGCTTTTCCTTTGATTTGACCTGGTGACCTAGTTTTTGACCCCAGATGACCCAATATCGAACTCGTCCAAGATTTTATTGAGGGTAACATTCTTACCAAGTTTCATTAAGATTGGGCTAAAATTGTGACCTCTAGAATGTAAACAAGCTTTTCCTTTTATTTGACCTGGTGAGCTAGTTTTTGAACCCAGATGACCCAATATCGAACTCATCCAAGATTTTATCGAGGGTAACATTCTGACTAAGTTTCATTAAGATTGGGCCAAAAATGTGACCTCTAGAGTGTTAACAAGCTTTTCCTTTGATTTGATCTAGTGACCTAGTTTTTGACCCTAGCTGACCCAGATTTAAATTTGAACTAAAGATCATCAAGATTAACATTCTGACCAAGTTTCATTAAGATATGGTCATAAATGTGGCCTCTACAGTGTTAACTAGCTTTTCCTCTGATTTGACTGGGTGACCTAGTTTTTGATCCTACAAGACCCAGATTCGAACTGGACCTTAAGATCATCAATATTAACATTCTGACCAAGTTTCATGAAGATAAAGTCATAAATGCGGCCTCTACAGTGTTAAAAAGCTTTTCCTTTGATTTGACGTGGTGACCTAGTTTTTGACCCCGGATGACCCAATATCAAACTCATCCAAGACTTTATTAAGGATAACACTCTGACCAAGTTTCATTAAGATTGGGCCAAAATTGTGACCTCTAGAGTGTTAACAAGCTTTTCCTTTGATTTGACCTGGTGACCTAGTTTTTGACCCCAGATGACCCAATATCGAAATGGTCCAAGATTTTATTAAGGGTAACATTCTGACTAAGTTTCATTAAGATTGGGCCAAAAATGTGACCTCTAGAGTGTTAACAAGCTTTTCCTTTGATTTGACCTGGTGACCTAGTTTTTGACCCCAGATGACCCAATATCTAACTCGTCCAAGATTTTATTGAGGGTAACATTCTTACCAAGTTTCATTAAGATTGGGCTAAAATTGTGACCTCTAGAATGTAAACAAGCTTTTCCTTTTATCTGACCTGGTGAGCTAGTTTTTGAACCCAGATGACCCAATATCGAACTCATCCAAGATTTTATCGTGGGTAACATTCTGACTAAGTTTCATTAAGATTGGGCCAAAAATGTGACCTCTAGAGTGTTAACAAATTGTTGACGATGGACGACAGACGGACGACACCGGACACAGGGTGATCACTAAAGCTCACCTTTGAGCACTTTGTGCTCAGGTGAGCTAAAAACACATCCAGAAGCTAGAAAATACACAGGATGAAATTTTTACATGTGTTTGGGGTGTCTACTCCTTCAGATTGTAAACTGTTTCTAATGAACTGCTTCCTATGCCCCAGCTTTGCCACATCACTGAAACTACACTTGGTTATGGTGCATATCAATTACGGTCTTTTGTTTTTGGGGAGGGGGTGGCAAGTGGGTTAAATCAAGACAATTTTGTTAAAACAAATATTGAATCTTTTCAGCTTGTATCATGAAGGAAAACCCCAGAATGCCCTATGTACACTAATTTAGGTGCAAGGCAGAACCAACCTCATTCTACAATCATGGTGGAAAGTTTTCCTTAAAATGAAAGAATTTTTTGTATCAAGAAAAATTTCAATCACACAGCAGTGACAGTCGAGTACATCAGAGCTTTAATCACTCTGTAAAAGGCAGCCCTGTCTTTTGAGTTAAGAATAAATCAACATGTGCAAAGATATTCATATTAACTCCTTTGTGAAATTTTCAAACAATAACATAATGTACCATTTGATCCACAAAACCCATAACAGCATTTTCACTAAATTTCTCTTTAGTTTGCAAAATCGACACTAAAGATAATGTTGCATGTCTTTCTAAAGGTCTCTATGAGTGGAAGTAGGAAATTAAACAATTTTAGGTCATCTTTAATATTGTCAATGCCATTGTTAACACACATTTTTTCACTGCCTCTTTTCTGGCCAACGAAAATGTGTCTGTTTTCCAAACATTTTACAAAAGCCTTTAAACTTTTAGCTTCTAAAATGGCTGAAAGTTATTATCGAAAAACACCTTTCAAAGCTGTTTTTGATGATAAAATCAAAACTGTTGTTCAAAATATTTTGGACAATTATAAAACTTCCTATGAAAACCTTTAGAGGCATTAAGAAAGATGCACGAATCTTTTAAAAATAACTATGTATTATCTTTTGAGAGAAATTGAGAAAAACTTGTTACAGATAAGTCAGATCAAACAGTAATTTAAACTTTTAGTCTTACCTGCTAACGTCATAGGTATCTATAAGAGCGAGGAAGCCATTTGGGAAAGCTTGTGCATATGATATAAAAGCTGCCAGCTCCCCTAAACTAACTTGATCAGGTAAAAATCCTGTAATAAAATATTTCACATCAGCAATATTAGAACCAGAAATGATGACCAATTACATAATGCATAGTCCACAACTAAACACCCCTGGTCACTTTGACCTTTAACCTTGGTCTTACTGATCCCTGAAACCACAATAAGACTCACAGTTCATTAACCTTGTCATGTATGATGTAGGTAATGATGCTAAACAACTATCTGCAGTTTCAGTCAAAGCCATTCAGTAAAAACATTATGCAGAATTTCTATGCATAAAAGGGACAAAGGGACTTAATTCATAAAATATGGTTGTGAGATTTCTTGCCCTTGTGTCATATGATGCAGGTGATGACGAGAAACAACTATTTTAAGTCTGAAGCAAATCCACCAAGTAATAATTGAGATAATTAAAGTAAATGAGAAGTGCATCAAAACTTTAACACTAATGCTGAAGCTTAATTTAAACACTTGGATGAGTAGCTCTCTATCATACACAATACTTCATCCAGCTAAAAACTGCATTTCAAATGAATAATACAGATTGCTTTTCATTTGTTTCTTTTAAAATTTTCTATGGATGAATTCAACACACCTTAGCCTGTACCTTTGAATCAGACATTCCTAGTTGAGTAAAATATCAGTTTATTTCAAACAAGAGGGCCATGAAGGCCCTGTATCGCTCACCTGACCTATTGCCCAAAAGATCATCAAGATAGTTTCATTAAGATATGGTCATAAATGTGGACTCTATGGTCATAAATGTGGACTCTAAACTGTTAACTAACTTTTCCTTTGATTTGACCCAGTGACCTAGTTTTTGACCCCACATGACCCAGATTTGAACTTGACCTAAAGATCATCAAGATTAACATTCTGACTAAGTTTCATGAAGATACAGTCATAAATGTGGCCTCCAGAGTGTTAACTAGCTTTTCATTTGATTTGACCTGGTGACCTAGTTTTTGACCCTACATGACCCAGATTCAAATTGGACTTTGAGATCATCATGATTAACATTCTGACCAAGTTTCATGAAGATACAGTCATAAATATGGCCTCTACAGTGTTAACATGCTTTTCCTTTGATTTGACCTGGTGACCTAGTTTTTGACCCCAGATGAACTAAATCGAACTTGTGCAAGATTTTATTAAGGGTAACATTCTGACTAAGTTTCATTAAGATTGGGCCAAAACTGTGACCTCTAGAGTGTTAACAAGCTTTTCCTTTGATTTGACTTGGTGACTTAGTTTTTGACCCCGGATGACCTAATATCGAACATGTCCAAGATTTTATTGAGAGTAACATTCTGACCAGGATTCATTAAGATTGGGCCAAAATTGTGACCTCAAGAATGTTAACAAGCTTTTCCTTTGATTTGACCTGGTGACCTAGTTTTTGACCCCAGATGACCCAACATCGAACTTATCCAAGATTTTATTGAAGGTAACATTCTGACTAAGTTTCATTAAGATTAGGCCAAAATTGTGACCTCTAGAGTGTTAACAAGCTTTTCCTTTGATTTGACCTGGTGACCTAGTTTTTGATCCGAGATGACCCAATATCGAACTCGTCCAAAAATTTATTGAGGGTAACACTCTGACCAAGTTTCATTAAGATTAGGCTAAAATTGTGACCTCTAGAGTGTTAACAGTCAAATTGTTGACGACTACGGACACGGTGATCACAAAAGGTCACCTTGAGCACTTCGTGCTCAGGTGAGCTAAAACGACTATACAATCTGGCTGCTTACTGCAGGTGGCTATTTAATACAGGTGACCATTAAGGCAGGTCAAACTGTAGTTCAAAGTGAAAATCCTCAGTATTTACTACCTATACATGGAGCTAACTTCTTTTGCCAGGCCATACATTTCTCTACAAAGTTCACCGCTGTGTTCGAGTCTTTAGGTAACAAATTCTGAAAAGAAAAAGTGAAAAAGAAAACATAATGAGCTGCACCGTAAGAAAACTGACATACAGCTCTTGTGACTAGCATGGATCCAGACCAGCCTGAGCATCCGCTAATGGTTTCTCTAATTGCAATACAGTTTGAAAGCAAACAGTATGGATCTTCACCAGACTGCACGGATGCACAGACTGGTCTGGATCCATGCTGGTCGCAAATGCACTATGTTGGTTTTCTCATGGTATGGCTCTGAGTTATTAATGTAAAGCAACAAGGGCAACAAACTGTCACAAACAATGAATGTGACAGCCAGTTACTTCTGACTTTGATTATTACTATACTTATTGAGCAGCCAAGTTTCCACTTGTCCAAATCTGAACTTATTCAAGGGATATAACTAAAAAGGCTAGTTATAGAATCTGGTGATTGTAATATGCCAGACTACATTCTGGCTGTTTGATGAACATGGATAGGAACTGCAAAGGTTTTTTACCCCTCATCATGCTGGACATGACTGATTCTTCAGGGCCTCCTCTGGGTTTTTCATACTTGTCGCCAACCTTTTCGCCAATTTGAACAAGAGGGCCATGATGGCCCTATATCGCTCACCTGTTATCATTGCACTTGAGGACAAGAAGGTCCTCAGAAAAAATATCTAAGTCCAAAGGACAGGAACAACAAAGGGAAGAAATTTAACCAAAAAGAAAAAAAAATGCTTACAAGGTACAGATATGTCAAAATACACCTAAAAATTGGAGGTACCATCCATGTTGTACCACAGAAAAGTGGTCTCGGTTTTTCCCTACGGCCAATAATAAAAAAGTTACTAAAAATAAGCTATTTATAGTAACGTAAAAGGGAAGTAATTAAAAAAAACAAATTATTGTAAGTGAACAAAATAAGGATCTGCCAAATAAATCTGTTGACATAAATGAAATTTCAGATCAGTATCTTCATTAGTTAAGGAGAAATACCCATTTTAATTTGAAATAAAGGGAGGTAATTTGAAATAAAATCAGTCCATAGTTACCTACCCTGATTGGCTCAGTCCAACTTATGACAATAATGAAATTTCAAATAAGTCCTATAAGTACTTACTGATATAAATCCATTTTGATTACAATCAGGGGAGGTAATCAGATATAAAATAACTCTGGAACCTATGATTGGATCTGATTTGTCATGGAATTCAAGACCTATTGTTGTTGAAGATATTTTGGAAGTTTGTATCAAATAAAACCATAAATGAAGTAAATATATGGCTGCAAAAGCCAAAATAGCCAATTTTGGACCTTTCAGGGGCCATAACTCTGGAACCCATTAAGGGATCTGGCCGGTTTAAAAAAGGAACCAAGATCTTATGGTGACACAAGTTTTGTGCAAGTTTGATTAAATTCAAATCATAAATGAAGCTGCTATTGTGCAGACAAGGTCAAAAAAGCTAATTCTGGCCCTTTCAGGGGCCATAACTCTGGAACCCATAATGGAATCTGGCCGGTTTAAGAAAGGAACCAAGATCTTATGGTGATACAAGTTGTGTGCAAGTCTGGTAAAAATCAAATCATAATAAAGCTGCTATTGTGCAGACAAGGTCAAAATTGCTAATTTTGGCCCTTTCAGGGGCCAAAAACTCTGGAACCCATAAAGGAATCTGGCCAGTTCAAGAAAGGAACCAAGATCTTATGGTGATACAAGTTGTGTGCAAGTTTGGTAAAAATCATATCATAAATAAAGCTGCTATTGTGCAGACAAGGTCAAAATAGCTAAATTTGGCCCTTTCAGGGGCCATAACTCTGGAACCCATAATGGGATCTGGCCGGTTCAAGAAAGGAACCGAGATCTTATGGTGATACAAGTTGTGTGCAAGTCTGGTTAAAATAAAATCATAAATGAAACCACTATCGTGCAGACAAGAAATTGTTGACGGACGGACGGACGGACGGACGGACTGACGGACGCACAGACGACGGACGACGGACGAAGGGTGATCACAAAAGCTCACCTTGTCACTATGTGACAGGTGAGCTAAAAAGTTGGAGCCACTTTAGTGCCATTTTTGAGCCAAAGTTCTGAGCCACTTTTATTTCTCTTAGTTGGCTGTCAAATTGTGCATAGAGAAATAAAATATAGTAAATAATTTCTTTTGAAGATGTATTAGTTCATTGTAGAAGTAAATTCAATTTGTAGTTGGATACAAATGACACAAATCATTTCCTTAGTTTAAGAATCATATCTATCCATGAATTACCAATATTCCAGGACTCATTTATTTTCGGAAAGGAAAATTCGTAATTTTTTCTATTTTAGAAGGTCGAGTTGAACACTCATCTGATGATTTTTAAGAAGCCATGGTAGCAAGTGATATCTTCCAGTTTCTGAACATTTGTTGTTGTTGTTGTTGTTTTTCCTTTATGTCATTATACAGCTGACAATAGTCTCTGGGTGTATATTTTTCTCTTTGTGGAAATTATTCTCTAGGTATACTTAACACTTAATAAGTCACTGTGTGAAGTTGGTCGCTTTAATTTTTAAAATCTTCTGGTGTCTTTAATAAATTGCTGAAACAGCTTCTGAATTTCTGCCCCAAACTCCCTCCTCCCCTCTACATTGCCTATCAGAACTTTCAGGTTTATATCTGCCACCGGTTCACCGTGTCTGTTTGAAGCCTCTTCAACTTCTGTTTCTAGTTTCTTTCTCTGTGTTTCATATTCTGGACATTCAAATATTTACCAGGTCCAGGATACAAATTGAGGCTGTTGACTGTTTTTGTTTTCGGATTCATCGTTAAAATCTTTTATGAAAACTGAGGAATTACAAAATTATCTAATATATTTGCAAAAAGTAACAAATTAAATGTATCTTTCGTACTTATTAAAAATTCGTCAGTCATACAACTGCATGCCACAAACATGTCGATCTTTTTTGTAAAAATCACAATACATAAAGTACACGGTGATCAGCCTTAATTTTGGTGAATTTTCGGCAGAGTTCAAACATACAAGCTGGCAGATGTTTTGATTACTGATTAACCATCAGTTCACACATTATTACGCAATTATATTCTCAAAGTGTCAACCAACTTCAACAGTCGAATTGTCAAATTACACCGCCTAGACTGGTTATCGATTTTATTCACTACCAGCGCCTAGGTAAACACGTGTATCGGGAACCAATTATTGGGCCGCTTATATCACTACGGAAAAAAAACAAATGACGAGAAAAAAAACTATGCGCCACTTATTTTCGCCAGTTTGCAAAATTTAGCGCCAAATTCTTAAAATTATCGCAAATGGCGACATTGGCAACCGACAGCGGAGGCCCTGTTCTTCCTTTGGGACCCGTGTTGTCTGATCATGATCTGCACTGTTCGCTATTCAATTAGTATCTTTTAGGTAAGCACCCCTTTAAACAGTTAATGGTACTGTCCAAATTGAAAGATGGACAAGTCCATTATAGAAATTTAGCACTGGGTAAGGGTTAAATGGAGACTGTCAATTTTCACAAGTTTAAGTTATTGACAAGGGCATTAAGAAAAGACAAAAATAAATAAGAGGGTCATGATGACCCTGGATCGCTCACTTGAGTAATATGAGCCATATTTTTCAAATAGAAAACTGATGCTAAAATATTAAGAAGGTAGGTCAGTAGGTCACATTCATGGTAACTGAAAGTCAGTTTTAAGATCGGTGTGCAAAACTGTACATGTCATTCAAATTTCAAGGCTGTACCTTAAAAAACAAGAAAGTAGGTCAGTAGGTCAAGGTCACAGTCAAGTGATCCCTAATTGCTTGGGGTCATCAGGTAATTATAATTAAACAGTCTTGGAAATATGATCTGATAATTTTTCCTATATAACTCATAATTATAACAAGTGACCCCCAGGGCGGGGCCTCTTTTCACACCAGGGGCATAATTTAAACAAACTTGTTAGAGATCCACCAGGTAATGCTCTATGCGATTTTGGACAAGAATATTTTTGAAGTTTTTCCTTTCGGTTGCCATGGCAACCAGAGTTCTGCATGGAATTAAATTCTTTGAATAATTTTGAAAGGGGACCACCAAAGGATCATTCCTGTTAAGTTTGGTGTAATTCTGCCCAGTGGTTTTCAAGAAGAAGATTTTTTTAGAAAATGTTGACACACAACACACAACGGACATTGAGTGGTCAAAAAAGCTCATCATGAGCCTTTGGCTCTTTGGAAGAAAAAAATTGAAGTTCAAATTTGGCAATCCCTTTACCTTTACCTTTTTGCATCAATTCAAGAGCTGACAAACTTTTTTTAAGAAAAAATAAATTTTCCCCCTCATTGAAATTTCAATCCCTTTAAACACGGGGCTGCGGGAAAAGAAAATTATTCTATAAAGAGCTGTAACGTTTAATGTCTTTGGGGCCCCTAGGCAAGTTTTGGTTAATCTTTTTTGGCCCACAAATTTTTTTATGTGGAATAAAATCTTTCTGTGGTTTATTCTTTCCCTGTTATCCCTTAAAAAAAGCCAATCACTATAAAAAATTTTTTTTTTTACAAAAAAAAAATTATTTTCCCAAAAAAAAAAAAAAAAGCTTTTTTTTCCAAAAAAAAAAACCCAACTTTTTCCCCAAATGTCCCCGTGATCCAAGATATTTGAGATGTATATAAGGGACAGTATAAAATTTTTTTTTATGCCCCTTGCCCAATTTTTTTTTTTCTGAAAAAAATTTTAAATGGTACAACCCCATTTTCGGGGGGTTTTGGGGGGGCCCCTTTTTTTTAAAAATTTTTTTTAAAAAGATTTTTTTTGGTATTTCAAAAATTTTTTTCTGTTGCTTTATAATGGGTTTTTTAAATTTTAAACAAAAATTAAAAAAAAAAAATTTTTTTTGGGAAAAAAAAAAAAATTTAAAATTTTGAAAAAAAAAAAAAAGTTTTTTGAAGGTTTTTTAAATTTTTCATTTTTTTGGAGTTTATTTGTTTCGGGGGTGTCCGGGGGCCCGAGCGGGTGTTTTTTATCAAGGGTTTTTTTTTGGGTTTTGTTCAGATCTGTAAAAATAAAAATGACTGCCCCTTAAGAAAACCCCACACTTGATTTTTCTCATGCTTGAATTTTTAAGCTTTGCCGTAAAAATTTTCATAAACTTTTTTAAAAAAAATTCAAAATTTTAAAAAGGGGATTACTCTGTCAAAATTTTAAATCAGGGGTTTTTGGGGAATTATTTCTTCTTGTGTAGATTTAAAGGGGTTAAAAAAAACCCGGGGGCTCCGGAAATTTTGAAAAATAAATTTGGGGCCAAACAAAAATCCTGACATCGGCGCTCCCCCACCCACTGCTTTTCCCAATTTTAATATTTTTTTTAAAAACGAGATAGAGAAAAGATTTAACATGTCATGCATTTAAAAACGGGAAGTTCCCGGTCCCCGCGTGTTTCCATAAAATTGAAGACAGTTTTTTCCCAGTTTTTAAGTGTATTGTTACTTTTTTTTAAAATTTTTCGTTTTTTTTCCGAAAAAAATTACTTGAAAAGGGTAAAATTTCCGGGCATTGGCCCCCTTTGTGCGTAACTAGCTAAAACCCAAAGAAAATTTGGCCCGGGTCCGTTTAACGGCAGATACGGGGGTGAGGGTTTCCTCATTTTTTTGACGGAATTCTATAAAAAAAATTACAGGGACACATTTTCTCTCCCTAAACAGTTCGGTTTTTTTAAGAATATTTTCCCCGGGGCCGGGCCCCCCGAATTTTGTTAAACTTTTCTATGAACGTTTGAAAATCAAATTTTTTCCCGCGGGTTTTAGTCCCCAAAAGGTCACGCGTTTTGGGGGCCAGGTTTATTTCTTTTTCATTATGTTTTTTATTTTAATTGCAGCTACATTTTAAAAGTTATTTTGTTTCTTCTGATGTAAAAAAATTTCATTTTTGAAACTTTTTTTAAAAAGCCCGATTTGTTTAAAAGCACCCCCCCGGTTTTCTTTATCATTGTTTTTGCCGGGCCTTTTTTTTTTTTCTTTTTTTCCTTTTTTGAACCTTTGGGGGTTTGAAAAAAAAAACGATTTTCTGCACTTTTTTTAAATTGGAGCTGCAAAAAAATTGAATTTTTGTTTTTTTTTTTCAAATCAAGTAATTTTTAAAAAATATTTTGTTTGGTTTTTTTTCCGTGTGTTTGTTTTCTTTAAAAATCAAAGACCTTAATTTTAAAATTTATAACTCTTTGTTTTAAATGAGGGCCTTTTTTTTTTTTCCCCATGATGAAACATAGCCTTTTGAAATAAACCATCCATCGGATTTTAAAATTTAAAGAAGTGGATCCCAGTCAAAAATGATTTGGATCCAGTAAAACTTTTTGGGGGAAAACCAGTCCAAAAAAATGTTTAATACCCTTTTCAAATCGGCGGTTTTGCAAACATTAAAGGGGTGGGGCCGGGGTAGGGGGACTGATTGCGTCAGTGTAATTACGGGGCCGATTTTCAAAATGGGCAGTCAGGGGCTGTTCGACACGTTTATTGATTTTTGAAAGGGTGCGCCCAACCCAAATTTTCCCGCTTGGTGTAGATGGTTTATTTGATTTATACAGACAAAAATTTTTTAATTTTTTCCCATTTTTACGGGACCGGGTTTTTTTTTTTTTTTTTCACTTTAGGGAAACGGTTTGAAAAAAATTAAAAAAACGGGCCAAAAAAGGGCCAAAAAAGGAAAAAATTTTCCCAAGGCCCCGTAAAAAAAATACTTAAAATTTCAAGTCAAATTTCTTTTTTAAACCCCCCCAAAAAAAATTTAAGTTTAAAAAAAGGGGGGAACCCCTGTCAAAATTTTAAAAACAGAGGTATGGGGATTGGGTTTTTCCTAGGGTTAGCTTGATAGTAATTTTCTACTTTTAAACTTTTATATAAAATAAGTTAAAAGTTTTGATAGTAACAGAGGATTGACTTTATTAAAAAAAATTCAACCCCAAAAGGTTTACGCCCACCCCCCCAAAATTGGGAGGGGGTTGGGGAAATTCAATAGCTCTACTTTTTTTTTCCAAAAAAATCAAAATAATTAAAAAAACAAGAAAATATTGAAAAAAAAAATGGAAAGCTCCCCCAAAAAATAATTGTTGCCATTTTTTTTTTTTAAACCCTTTTGCTGTGGCAGCAAGTGTTTTTGCCTTTTCGACCCCGTGCTGCACATTTGTGCAGGCTGTTCATTTATCAGGTCTGCCCCCGTTTGCTAACTTTTTCCCCAGGGCAGGGGAAGATTTTTTAATTTTTAAGGTTAAAATTTTTTTCAAACCCCGGGCGGGGTTTTTTAAACCCAAATTGTGGTTAAGGGTTTTAAAAATGAATTTATTGACCAATCCTTTTTTTTGAAAATTTAGTGGGGGAAAGGGGGTTTTTTTTTTTTTTAAAAAATAAAAAAATAGAAAATCAAAATAATTTAGGCACTTTAATTGTATTTTTACTAAAGGGTTTTAAATTTAAAAAAAAAAAGGGCAAAAATTTTCATTGAACAAGGGCTGTTTTTTTTGACAGCCAATGCTCTATTTTGAATCGTTGTCCGAAGCAGGGAAAATTTTCTCTTTTTCTTTAAAAAAATTTTCTATCGTTTCAATTTCCCGTATCTGCCTTTGGTTTTTTAAGATAAATTTTTAAAATTGCATGGGCCCAAAATATAAAACAGAAGGTTTTTTTTAAATACCCAAAAGGGGGGGCATTTAAATTTTTCAAAATTTCATATCCCGAGTTGGGGACTTGATTTCTATCCCCCTAGTTTTTTAACCCCCCCAAAGGGGCCCCCATTTGAAGTTTTTTTTTTAAAAAAAAATTGTTTTTAGGTTTTGGAGATAGTAACTTGCATAACAAAAAATAACCAGGATTTTCTAATTTTTTAAGTGCAAAAGGCGGGGTTTTTTTGTCCAAAAAAACATGTAGGGCATTTTTAAAGTTTTCTACCCTCCCCCCCCCCCCCCCCCCCCCCCCCCCCCCCCCCCCCCCCCCCCCCCCCCCCCCCCCCCCCCCCCCATTTTAAGAAAAATTTTGTTTATTAAGGCAATGTGTTTTAAAGGAAGTTAAATTTTTTTTTCTTACAATTTAAAAAAATTTAAACAAAAACCCAGCATGAATATTTTGGGAAACTAGAACAGGAATTTCCCAAAGGGCAAAAACTTTTAAGTGTTTTTTGTAAGTGTTATTTGGACATTTAATTTTTTAAAAATTACAACAGCTTAGAACTTGACTAGCCTTTTAAGTTAAAATTTAAGAGAAAGGGAACTGAAAAACAGAAAGTCTAGGGTTTATTTATATATTTACTGGTGGACAATTTTTCCTAAATTACAACCCCCAAACCCCCCAATTGTATCTTGACTTTCCTTGTTTCTTGCCCGCTGCAAATTAATAGTAACCCAAAAAAAGGGGCAGAATGCCCAAAAACAAGGGAAAAAAAATTGTTCCCCGTAAAAAATTTCTAGTTTTTTCTTTATGACAAAATCAATTAAATAGAGGGAAACAATTGAGGGCCCAATTGGGGGGGGCCCCACCCCTTTAAATTTGGGGAAGATTTAAAAGATTCTAATGGAAATTTTTGCTTTAGTTTTTTAAAAAAGGTTTTCTCAGAAAGGTATTAAAAGTCCTTGGTTCTTTTTGTTTTAAAAAAGCACTGGCTTCCAAAAGAAAAGTTCTTGTAAAATCAATTTCCCGTGTTGAAACAAGCAATGTCATGGGTTTTTAAGGGAAAATTTTTTGTTGAGTTTTTAGATCAAATCAAACAAGAAAATATTTTATGCTGTAACAAAAAAAAACAATTTTCAAGAAAACTTTATTATGCCCTTTAATTGTCATTCATTTTTAAAGATTTCTATCAGTTGCAACAATGCTGGACTGTAGATTTTTCTCGCACTGGTGTATTATAAGCTATCATATCCACAGGATGAGTCTGCCCAGAAATTACAAAAGCTTTATCATATAATATCTACGAATAATTTATATTTCTCGAAATATTGTTGGGTTTAATACTGTTTTTCAGTAATTTACATGACCGCTGTTCCCTTATGTCTAATGCAAGTTACTACTGCCCCTTGTTTGACTTCCCCACAAGAATCATGGGTGGAGGACAAACTGAATTACTTATTTTATATTTTCTAAACTTTAGCCTGCTGCATGGCGGCATGCAAGTACATTTTTTGTAATTCTGCCTTCGTGACCAGTGCAGACCAAGATCAGACAATAATACAGTATTATCATATACAGCTTTTTACAGGTTGAACCATCCATTAAACTACAACTAAAGCTGTTTTAAAAACTTCTTGTACCTCAATTAACCAAGAAAAATAATAGCAATTTTGCAGCAATTACATCTAAGGAACAGTGCTGGGAAAAATTGCAGATTATAAAGATTGTAGCTTGGAAGTCTGGGATACATATTATACAGGTAAATTACATAAACCGTTGTTATACTTCTGTGCCTCTGTGTTTGTATTTCCTGGGTATGACTGGAGAAATACTAAAGCACCTTTTTATGGAAGGGTGGGGAGCAGGGTAGGGAAGATATGAAAAATGGTGGATGACGACAGGTGAGTGAAACAGTTCCACTTATTTTTGAATAGTCAAGTTCAAAAACTTTGCCCAAGCAGGACGTGGAAACAGATGCTAACATTGATATAGATGTTGATGAATAGGTGAGTGCAAAAGCTCTACCTATTCTTCAAATAATTGGCCTAAAAGTCCATGAAATACTAACCAAGCATACCCTACAAATAAAAGCCCCCGCTCCACTGGCGCCAGACCAGAAAGAAAATGCCTCTGTACATGTTATTACCTACCCTAGGTATTCTATAAGAACCATGGTCATGAACGGGAAAATCATACTAACCCGTTTCAATTGTAAATTTCTCAACTAAATGCGCAGTTCGGTGAATGGGTACATAGTATATTGAACAAGCGATAATTTATCTTCCATCGTGCACCAGTCACATTGTCTCAATACTCCATATTGCTGAGATTATCAACATATTTTATGCCTTCGTCAACGTTACAGAAAAAACTTGCTTGACCTTCCCTAATGAACATCCGGTCTAGAGGTCACGGCAATGTGCACATGTTTGGCGAAATGTAAACAAACAAAAGCAGAATTTAAAAAAATCACATTTTTACAATAAAATCCGAAATGATGAATGAAATTTATCTTGTATATGATCTTCAATTTGAAATCGTACATTGGTCTGCATCTGTTCTGTTTATTTTATTCATTTTGCACATTTATGCTGCATTTTCACATTTTAGCGAACACGTGTAGTATAATGACGATTGACATACATTTTCACATTAGCCAATCAGAATGGTTTTGTAATCTAGAACGGAAATTCACCAGGGAAGTTCAAGCAAGTTTTTTTATGTAACGTTGAAATAACTATAAACTACGCGTTGTTTTTCTAAGATAAGTGTATTGAAGAAATGTGACCGGTACACAATGGAAGATAAATTACCACTTGTTTGATATCCATAGTACACATTTACCGAACTGCATGTTTTAGGTATGAAATGGGCGATTGAAACGGGTTAGTATATTTTCCCGTTCATGACCATGGTTCTTATAGAATACCTAGGGGTAGGGTATAACATGTACAGAGGCATTTTCTGTCTGGTCTGGCGCCAGTGCCCCGCTCCATTAACATTCCGTACCAATTTACATGAAACTAGAAATGCGTCCATGGGACACAGATGCCCCCACTACATGACATTAAAATGACAATTTTTTCCCAGGTCAGGGACCAAAAACTCTAGGTCAAATACTTTTGGAGCTACGCACGACACAACATTAAAATGACCCATTTTTAACTAAGTCAGTGGCTATAACTCCTACATGACTGAATGAATCCGGACGCGAAACCCCAGGTGCACAACTGCATATACTGACCAACATTCCTGTAAACTTTGATGATTCTAGGTCAAATACTTTTGGAGCTTTGCGCGACACAACATTAAAATGACCAATTTTTTACTAAGTCAGGGGCCATAACTCTTACATGACTGGATGAATCCGGACGCGAAACCCCAGGTGCACAACTGCACATGCTGACCAACATTCCTGTAAACTTTGGTGACTCTAGGTCAAATACTTTTGGAGCTATGCGCGACACAACATTAAAATGACCAATTTTTTACTACGTCAGGTGCCATAACTCCTACATGACTGGATGAATCCGGACCCAAAACCCCAGGTGCACAACTACACATGCTGACCAACATTCCTGTAAAGGTTTATGACTCTAGGTCATATACTTTTGGAGCTAGGCCCGACACAACATTAAAATGACTAATTTTTACAAAGTCAGGGGCCATAACTTCTACATGACTGAATGAATCCGGACGCGAAACCCCAGGTGCACAACTACACATGCTGACCAACATTCCTGTAAAGTTTTGTGACTCTAGGTCATATACGTTTGGAGCTAGGCGCGACACAACATTAAAATGACCAATTTTTACAAAGTCAGGGGCCATAAGTTCTACATGACTGAATGAATCCGGACGCAAAACCCCAGGTGCACAACTACACATGCTGACCAACATTCCTGTACAGTTTTGTGACTCTATGTCAAATACTTTCAGAGCTACACACGACACAACATTTTCGTAAGGACGGACGGAAGGACGGACAGACAAGAGCAAATCTATATGCGCCCCCCCAAAGTGGGGGCATTAAAATGTAACTCATTGGGACTAAGCTTTTGTTTTCTATCCATTCGATTAGAGAAATAATCAAAATTAAATATTATTGTCCAAATAAAAACTATTTCAAACTCCTATAACATAATGATTCATTTTGTACAAAAGGGAAAATTAAGGCTCGAAGTCGCTCACTTGTCTATGAAGCTTGGGTTTCATTTGGGATTTATCCCATCCTACATCCCAACAAAAAAAAAAAAAAAACTCTTTTAGTTTCTTATATCATGAGCTGGCATAATCATGGCATCATCCCCTATACAGAATGAATGTATATCTATCTCGTCCATAACCACCACCCCTAATGGCTTCTGCAACTTATAGATATGATTTATAACATTCTGAATGAATGATAAATTTGCATATTTATTATGCCCCTTTATGTATTTTCATTCATTCTGTAATGATAGGGGTCGAAAACAGGTTTATGCCCGTGAGTTTCTACACCATCCACATATACCAATACCTCGCCCTGGTGAACTAAAACAAGCTGTTAGATAAGACTGTGCTGAAGATGTTACCTGAAAGCTTCAATTTATTTTCCGAGTACACTAGGATATATATGTTTATACACACAATATGAAATCATGACAACTTTACAAACACTCACTTTAGGTATTTAACCCTCAAAGACGAAGTTAAGAGCATTTTCTGTTAATTAGGTATTGTTGTATACTATTTCAGCCTCCGTAACCTTTAGCCTGCTGGCAGCAAGTGATTCTGCCTTTGCCACTAGTGCAGACCATGATCAGCCTGCACATCATGGTCTGCACTGTTCGCTATTCAGTCAGTAAATTTTCAGTGAACACCCCTTTGAATAAGAAGTGGTACTGCCTAAATTGAATGATGGATCAGTCCATTTTAGAAATTTAGCAGGGTAAAGGTTAATGGCACTAACTCATATATACAAGAACATGTCTGAAATGGCATGCAGTGATACATCAACCAAAAGAACTTGTCAATTATCTGTATCGCTCCACCACCTTTAGGGCCCCAGTTTCCCTAACATTTTCAAGCTTCAAATTTTCTTTCCTTCAATTTTCAAACTGTGATTTTGATGCAAAACTTTAATTTTCAGACAGTGATATTGATGCAAAACTTGAATTTTCAGGCAGCCATTTTGTAAAACTTGAATTTTCAGACACTGGTACAAAACTTGAATTTACAGACAGTGAAATATAATTTGCTTTCAAGTTATTATATAATGGCAAACAATTGAGCCGCTCCATGAGAAAACCAACATAGTGCGTTTGCGACAAACATGGATCCAGACCAGCCTGCACATCTGCACAGTCTGGTCAGGATCCATGCTGTGTGCTAATGGTTTCTCTAATTGCAATAGGCTTTAAAAGCGAACAGCATGGATTCTGACCAGACTGCGTGGATGCGCAGGCTGGTCTGGATCCATGCTGGTCACAAATGCACTATGCTGGTTTATCATGGCACAGCTCAGTTTAAGAATTTTAGAGATTGTAAGG
This sequence comes from Mercenaria mercenaria, assembly GCF_021730395.1. NCBI lineage: Eukaryota > Metazoa > Mollusca > Bivalvia > Venerida > Veneridae > Mercenaria > Mercenaria mercenaria. The sequence goes on along the minus strand of NC_069376.1, from coordinate 43,208,985 downwards.
AGAGGTCAGCAAAATAAAATAATAAGCAAAATGTAGCAGAAATTTTGTCAGTCAAAACAAAAGTATTCTATACAGAACACTAAAACAGTTCCATGCAGGTAAAGGGACTTGCCCACAGGCTACAGAATAATGCCCCCTCCCCATCTCCTTACCACTAAAAAAAAATTGCTCCATTAAGGGTATTAGAAATTACAAACAAAAAATAACTTATGTAAATACTTCTGCATTCCTGTTTTCTCTGATATTTTCCAGAAAAAGTACTGTCAACTAAAAAACAATAAATCCTTGTCAATGATGGCCTCCATTCAAAGTGATGAACTTTTAATTAAAATGCTTTTCAAAATATCAAAATTAATATTTTGTTTGTATTGTTTGTCCTTTCCAGCATTCATTTCATAATTTCAACCAATCATAGTGATATAACTGAATATGGCTGAAGCTGCTGTCGGTTTACCACTTAATAGCCTTGTGAACTGAATAATTATAAAGTCGATAAAAAAGGGGTATAATTTTGTAAATATATATGTATAGTTATGTAACCTGTGCACTGCATATCTGATCGTCACAGCGAACAAGTGAGTGAAGTTTTAATCCATAATTATACAACCTTAACCAAATCAGACTGCCGGCACTGATGTCAGCACTGAGGCGAGCCTAATACCTCTATCTATTCTTCAAACTTAAAATATGCTGTACAAATTGTTGTTCTTTAAGATGTACTATGTTCATCTTTCACTCATTTGATATTGATTTAAATCTAGAAAATCCTCACCAAATATATTTAATTTGGCATACTGTCAAATCATTTAATTTCGTGGGCATGAAATTCCGTGGTTTTTGTCAGAATGGCTATTTCATTGGGATATGAATTCGTGGATTTCAATTTCTGAACATAAAATGAATGGGAATTTTACTTGTTCATTGGGATTAAATTTCTTGGATCGACTGAACCGTGAAATCCACGAAAATTAGTCCCCCACGAATATTAATGATTTCACAGTAGTATATAAACTAAATTGTGTGTTTTTATAGATTCAATCACAATTAAATGTCATTCTATAGTCTTTTTTTGAGGCATAAAATATTCATGTAGGGATAACACATGTTTTACATGTTCTAACAGCTGCAAAACTGCAAGGAACTGGTCGGTGCCCCAAGCCCAGAAGGGCTAGTGTACCAGTGCATCCCAAGGGATTCTGAAGATGTTAAAACACAAAATAAATAATTTGCTAATCTAGCATAAAATGTTTCAGAACTAAACAAGAGCACCGCAATAAGGAGCAATATTCGGAGCAGTAGTTTTCCATTTAGGGCACACCTGCTACATAATTTCAGTTGCGGAGAATTCCATTTACATGGATGTTGTAACTGTGTGTGTTGCTTTTTAATTTTAGCCATTTTAATAATTTAAGAAATAAATTAAAAACAAGAGGGCCATGAAGGCCCTATATCGCTCACCTGCCCTACTGACCTAAAGATCATAAAGATTAAAATTCTGACCAAGTTTCATTAAGATACAGTCATAAATGTGGCCTCTAAAGTGTTAACTAGCTTTTCCTTTGACTTGACCAGGTGACCTAGTTTTTGACCCCACATGACCCAGATTTGAACTTGACCTTAAGATCATTAAGATTAACATTCTGACTAAGTTTCATGAAGATACAGTCATAAATGTGGCCTCTTAGAGTGTTAACAAGCTTTTCCTTTGATTTGACCTAGTGACCTAGTTTTTCACCCCACCTTACCCAGATCTGAATCTTATCTAAAGTTCATCAAGATTAACATTCTAAAGAAGTTTCATTAAGTTATGGTCATAAATGTGGCCTCTGGAGTGTTAACTAGCTTTTCCTTTGATTTGACCTGGTGACCTAGTTTTTGACCCCACATGACCCAGACTTAAATTTGACCTAAAGATCATCAGGATTAACATTCTGACAAAGTTTCATAAAGATACAGTCATAATGTCGCCCCTATAGAGTGTTAACAAACTTTTCCTTTGATTTGACCTAGTGACCTAATTTTTCACCCAATCTGACCCAGATTTATAAGTGGCCTATAGCTTATCACGATTAACATTCTGACCAAGTTTCATTAAGATATGGTTATAAATGTGGCCTCTGGAGTGTTAACTAGCTTTTCCTTTGATTTGACCTGGTGACCTAGTTTTTGTTTTTACATGACCCAGATTCAAAGTGGACCATATGATCATCAAGATTAACATTCTGACAAAGTTTCATGAAGATATGGTCATAAATGTGGCCTCTGGAGTGTTAACTAGCTTTTCCTTTGATTTGGCAGGTGACCTGTTTTTTTATCCTACTTGACCCAGATTCAAACTGGACCTTAATATCATCATGATTAACATTCTGACCAAGTTTCATGAAGATTGGGTCAAAATTGTGACCTCTAGAGTGTTAACAAGCTTTTCTTTTGATTTGACCTGGTGACCTAGTTTTTGACCCCAGATGACCTAATATCAAATTTATCCAAGATTTTATTGAGGGTAACATTCTGACCAAGTTTCATTAAGATAGGGCCAAAATTGTGACCTCTAGAGTGTTAACATGCTTTTCTTTTGAATGATCTGGTGACCTAGTTTTTGACCCCAGATGACCCAATATCAAACTCGTCCAAGATTTTATTGAGAGTAACATTCTGACCAAGTTTCATTAAGATTGAGCCAAAATTGTGACCTCTAGAGTGTTAACAGTCAAATTGTTGACGACGACGATGGACACAGGGCGATCACAAAAGCTTACCTTTGAGCACTTCGTGCTCAGGTGAGCTAACAAAACAAAGTTAAAGACCTGGTATACTAATAAATGCGTTGCATGCGTAATAAGTTCTCGGTCAAAATTCACCAATTTTTATATGCATTTTCCCAACGGATAGCTCTGAAATATAGACCGATACATCTATTAGATAAAAAGATCTTGCTTCAACATTTCTTTCACATTTTTAACCGAGTTCAAACTAGACATTTCCAGATTCTCATGACAGGGAGTTGTGTCATAGCTCCATGCTCATGGTCATGTTACCCGAAACAAACAATCATTTTGAAGTTATATGTCCTACTAGCTGTTGTATTGAATCGCCAATATGTATCGTGTATTGATCCTTCTTTATTGCAATACTTATCATAATCGATTTTTTTCCATTCAATACACAGCCTTAGTATTAACACTACTATGCGTTAATGTTAAAAATAGTACACAATGTATACATGTACAGATTAAAACCCAGTATAAATGTGTACTACTGTTACTGCATGACATTTAATTACGAATGTAGCTGCATTTGCAAGCTTAATTTATAAATTTAGTAGATTAAATACATTTGACGAGGATATAATTCATTTGAAGTAAATATCTACAGATAAATATAATTTTTGTGGAAGAAGACCATTAGATTTCTTTAAAAAGATGAGGGAAAATGATAAAATCTGTAGCCCCCTATTTTTCAGCAGAAACTAGAGATGCTTTTGAGAAAAGTGCATGTCTCCCACAACTGCCTAATCGTCTAAATAGTAAGTCAGTCTTTATATACTGTTTACTTAATCCACATGTGCATGCGCTTTCTTGACACCAAAAGGACACCTATACTACTAAAAGTATAGGCGCCGGTTTGGGGGCAAAACTGCGCAAGAAATCTGAGTGATTTTGGTAATTCAAGGGCCATAATTCCAAAGTGCCTAGGCCGATTTGGATAGTTATCGAACTTGGCAGAGCACTTATTGGCAGACACGTTTTGTTGAAGTTTGGTGAAGACTGGATGAGAAATATTCGACTTAGAGTGCGGACAAGCTTTGCGACAGACAGACAGACACACAAACACAGAGACTGGAGTAAATCAATATGTCTCCCACACCACTGTGTGGTGGGAGACATAATTAAAGCTAGACAAAGCAAACTGGACAAGAAATATCATTAAGTGCATTGTTTTGATCTTTGTTGTCATGGTTTCAAGTTGCTAACAGATCTGGTTTCTAAGAGGAAAAGTTAAAGTCACACCTTACTGTTTAATTCCTCAGAGAGTATCTGCATATGAAAAAACACACACAATATGTTATGTCTTTGTTAATTTTCAAATGACTAAACTGAAAAAAAAGCTATTAAATACAGTAGATATGTAATTAATATCTAACTTTAGTCTAGTATTTTCTCCTTTTTTTATGAGTGTTTTTTTTTCTAGGCAAAACAAATTAAAACAAGGAGCTGCGTTCAATAAACGCTTGATGCCCACAGTGGCATCCTTGTCGATAGATTTTGCACCTAAGTCCAAAACGAGGTCAAGGTCAAACTGAGGTCAGGTGATGTTTGAAGATGAGGAGTGGTCACAGTTTACATTTGTATTAGTATCAATTCATTTTTGTAAGGGGTATTGATGCTAGACCAAACGGTCCCATTTGGTTAACCAAGAGATGGCCCATATAAAGCAACCTAAGTCCAAAATGAGGTCAAGGTCAAGGTCAAACTGAGGTCAGGTGATGTCTGAAGATGAGGAATGGTTACAGGTTACATCTGCATTAGTATCAAGTCATTCTAGTAAGGGGTATTGATGCTAGATGAAACGGTCCCATTTGGTTAACCTCGTACGGATGCACGGACAAACGAACGGACAGATGGACAGGACAATCACTATATGCCTCCTGCATCAGTAGATGCTGGGGGCATAAAAATATTTGTATGTTTTTAAATGGAAATAATTAATAGCAAAAACAAAGTGAAATATTAGAAGATATTAGAAGATATAAACAAATCTATCAAAACATACCATCAAGACATTGTTCATCTCATGGTATTGCAAAAGTAAGCGACTGGCAATGTATATGTTACAAATGATCACAACTGGTCACTGCTGTGTGGATATATGGCTGGTAATGGGAAGTGTATATGTGCAGCATTGCAATAGTGCTGTGTGGATATATGGCTGGTAATGGGAAGTGTATATGTGCAGCATTGCAATGGTGCTGTGTGGATATATGGCTGTTAATGGGAAGTATATATGTGCAGCACTGCTATAGTGCTGTGTGGATATATGGCTGGTAATGGGAAGTGTATATTAGCAGCACTGCAATAGTGCTGTGTGGATATATGGCTGGTAATAGGAAGTGTATATGTGCAGCACTGCATTGGTGCTAAGTGGATTATATGGCTGGTAATAGTGTATAATAGTGGTAATAGTGTATATATATATGCAGAACTGCAATGGTGCTAAGTGGATATATGGCTGGTAATGGGAAGTGTATATGTGCAGCACTGCAATGGTGCTGTGTGGATATATGGCTGGTAATAGGAAGTGTATATGTGCAGCACTGCAATGGTGCTAAGTGGATATATGGCTGGTATTGGAAAGTGTATATGTGCTGCACTGCAATAGTGCTAAGTGGATATATGACTGGCAATAGGAAGTGTATATGATTATGCAGCACTACAATGGTGCTAAGTGGATATATGACTGGCAATAGGAAGTGTCTATATGCAGCATTGCAATGGTGCTAAGTGGATTATATGACTGGCAATGGGAAGTGTATATATGCAGCACTGCAATGGTGCTATATGGATATATGGTTGGTAATGGGAAGTGTATATGTGCAGCACTGCAATGGTGCTAAGTGGATATATGGCTGGCAATGGGAAGTGTATATGTGCAGCACTGCAATGGTGCTAAGTGGATATATGGCTGGCAATGGGAAGTGTATATGTGAAGCACTGCAATGGTGCTAAGTGGATATTTGGCTGGGAATGGGAAGTGTATATGTGAAGCACTGCAATGGTGCTAAGTGGATATATGGCTGGTAATGGGAAGTGTATATGTGCAGCACTGCAATGGTGCTAAGTGGATATATGGCTGGTAATGGGAAGTGTATATGTGCAGCACTGCAATGGTGCTAAGTGGATATATGGCTGGTAATGGGAAGTGTATATGTGCAGCACTGCAATGGTGCTATATGGATATATGGCTGGTAATGGGAAGTGTATATGTGAAGCACTGCAATGGTGCTATATGGATATATGGCTGGTAATGGGAAGTGTATATGTGAAGCACTGCAATGGTGCTATATGGCTGGTAATGGGAAGTGAAGGGCTATGTAATATATGTATACAGTAATGCTTTGCGCTAAGATTATATATGCCCGGTAATTGGTGATACAAAGTAAAAGTGACTTGGAGTGCATGTGCTACAAATGAACATGACTGGTAATGATAGCTGGAAAATGTACATGACTATTAATAGGTGTTATAAAGTGTAAGTTACTGGAACTGTGTGTTTCAAAGATGATAACTATAGCTATCACTAAAGGTGATCCATACCCCAACTTAAAGCTTGTTTGAAAATGGTCATAAATAAAACCCATTTTATCCTTTAAAATTCACTGTACCATTTATGTTTAAATTACAGGAGACAGATCTATTTACAGGGAATTCCTTTCAATGGTAACTGTCTTAAATATTAAAATGTTAAACAATGTGAAAGTTATGATTCTGTAACAAAAAAGGGTCAATTTTATAAATATTCATGATAAAATTATGGTTTGCTTTCAGCTATTCAAGTCCAAAATTGGGAAGACATTATTTTCCATGGATATAATAGCCTCATTTCAAGTTCAAAATGGGGTACAGTTTTGTCAAAATAAAACATTTTAACTTGATTCTAACTTCTAAGTCTATAAATGCATTATGATCCGAGATTAAAAAGTTTCAATCCAATTTATGCATATGTTTAACGAATAATGAAGGAAAGTGTTCTTGGAACATTTTGCATAATTTTCTGAATGAAAACAGGAAATAATTTTGTCAAAATAGAAGTCAAAGAGTTACTGGACCTGCTATGAGATCATAAAAACATATTGTCAGTTTAAAAGTAATATCTGTACTGTTTACAGAGATAGAACAGAGTAAAATAGGATGGGACATGGGCAGACTGGACAAAGTTATTCATACAGCACCCCTCAAAAATGTTTTTTGAAGTGGGGGGGGAGGGGGGGTATAATAAATGGTACTATGGTACTGTATGTTGTTTTATAAAGTGTACATGACTGAATGTTTATATATATATATATATATATATATATATATATATCTACATCTATCTACACAATGCTGCATCAGGGCTTTCTTTAAAAGTTGGGAAAGACCTACATCACCAGCTGTATATATCCTTTGTAAGTGTGTCTTCTAAACAAATGCTTTTTTTATAAATTAACATTCTGTAAACTTAGAAAGATCATTCCTGAAGCTGAAAAGTTATTGAAGATCTGGAATACAAGTTTTTCCAAATGTAATATCCTCTGGTGTCCTCAGCAAGATTGTAATATCATTCTTTTTTAATCAAAGGTCAGAAGTCAACATTTAGGATTATCACTTAACAGTACAGGGTATTTGGTTGATAACTGTTTAAGAAATATGAAATTTAGGTCACCTATATTTTATTTATCTAATTATGGTCATCTGTACTAGCATTTACAAACAGTCACTGACAATGTATATGCACAGATTAAGGTATTAGGTCACTAATAGTAATTTTTACAAAATGGCCTTTGCTTGGTATATTCTGAAAGATAACCGTGTTTTGCACTATTTTGCAATTTTTAAACAACTTTTACCGAGCCGTTTTTTATAAATTTTGTATAACTCATGGTATGTTCACAAGCTCAAGTAGAGACAAATTTCAAAGTGATAGCCACTATCCAAAATGTTTGCAGAGAACTCATTTTACCATTAATTTTAATAAAAGAAACATCAAACTATTGGTAAACAATTATAAAACACAAAACAAGAGGGCCATGATGGCCCTATATCGCTCACCTGTTATCATTGCACTTGAGGACAAGAAGGTTCTCAGAAAAAATACCTAAGTCCAAAGGACAGGAACAACAAAGGAAAGAAATTTAACCAAAAAGAAAAAAAATTCTCACAAGGTATAGATATGTCAAAATACACCTAAAAATTGGAGGTACCATCCATGTTGTACCACAGAAAAGTGGTCTCGGTTTTTCCCTACGGCCAATAATAAAAAAGTTACTAAAATAAGCTATTTATAGTAACGTAAAAGGGAAGTAATTAAAAAAAAAAAAAATTGTAAGTGGACAAAAGAAGGATCTGCCAAATAAATTTGTTGACATAAATGAAATTTCAGATCAGTATCTTCATTAGTTATGGAGATATAACAATTTTAATTTGAAATAAAGGGAGGTAATTTGACATAAAATCAGCCCATAGTTATCTACCCTGATTGTCTCAGTCCAACTAATAACAATAATGAATTTCAAATAAGTATTGTCATTGTCTCAGTCCAACTAATAACAATAATGAAATTTCAAGTAAGTCCTGTAAGTACTTACTGATATAAATCCATTTTGATTACAATCAGGGGAGGTAATCAGATATAAAATAACTCTGGAACATATGATTGGATCTGATTTGTCATGGTATCCAAGATTTATTGTTGTTGAAGATATTTTGGAAGTTTGTATCAAATAAAACCTTAAATGAAGTCTCTATATGGCTGCAAAAGCCAGAATAGCCAATTTTGGACCTTTAAGGGGCCATAACTCTGGAACCCAAGATGGAATCTGGCCAGTTGAAGAAAGGAAGCAAGATCTTGTGGTGATACAAGTTGTGTGCAAGTTTGGTTTAATTCAAATCATAAATGAAGCTGCTATTGTGCAGACAAGGTCAAAATAGCTAATTCTGGCCCTTTCAGGGGCCATCACTCTGGAATCCATAAGGGAATCTGGCCAGTTCAAGAAAGGAACCAAGATCTTATGGTGATAAAAGTTGTGTGCCAGTTTGGTAAAATTCAAATCATAAATAAAGCTGCTATTGTGCAGACAAGGTCAAAATAGCTAATTTTGGCCCTTTCAGGGGCCATAACTCTGGAACCCATAATGGGATCTGGCCAGTTCAAGAAAGGAACCGTGATCTTATGGTGATACAAGTTGTGTGCAAGTTTGGTTAAAATAAAATCATAAATGAAACCACTATCGTGCAGACAAGAAATTGTTGACGGACGGACGGACGCACGGACTGAGGACGGACGACGGGTGATCACAAAAGCTCACCTTGTCACTATGTGACAGGTGAGCTAATAAAAATGTCAATATCATTTTTTTCTATGGTGCCTCAAGTAAACGGATTTAATGAGACAGAATTCATACTTCAAAATTGAAACAAGAGGGCCAGAATGTCACAATATACGCCCGTCACAGCAAATTTCTTTACTCTAGCACCTGTATTTGCAAATGGAATTTAAATTTTGTGGTTGTTTAGTAATTATTGTAATTATTTTGTTTTTCTAAATCCACATAAAAACTCCTTACCAGGTAGAGATACCTTAAAATACACAGAAAATTTGAAAGTAACATCTATGTTGTACCACAGAAAAGTGGTCTTGATTTTTCCCTACGGTCAATTACAAAAAAGTTACAATATAAGTTATTTATAGTAACAACTAAGGGAAGTTAATCTTTAAAAAAAAAAAAAAAAAAAAAAAATCCAAAAAAAAATTTGTAAGTCCACACAAAAATCCTTACCAGGTAGAGATTGGTCAAAATACACCTAAAAATTGGATGTAACAGTGGTCTCGATTTTTCCCTACAACTAGTAATGAAAAAGGTACAATCTAAGCTATTTATAGTAACAACAAAGGGAAGTAATTCTAAAGCAGGGACCTGCGCATGACACTTCGTCTCATGATGTGTACAATTGTGCCAAATTACATCAAAATCCCTCCATGCATGAAGAAGAAATGCTTCGGACAAAGTCATTCTTGTATCTGACCTTTGGCCTCTAAGTGTGACCTTGACCTTAGACCTAGGGACCTGGTTCTTGCGCATGACACTCCGTCTCATGGTGGTGAACATTTGTGCCAAGTTATATCAAAATCCCTCCATGCATGAAGAAGAAATGCTCCGGACAAAGTTTTCATTCTTGTATCCTTTGACCTCTAAGTGTGACCTTGACCTTAGACCTAGGGACCTGGTTGTTGCGCATAACACTCCGTCTCATGATGGTAAACAATTGTGCCAAGTTTCATCAAAATCCCTCCATGCATGAAGAAGATATGCTCCGGACAAAGTCATTCTTGAATTTGACCTTTGACCTCTAAGTGTGACCTTGACCTTAGACCTAGGGACCTGGTTGTTGCGCATAACACTCCGTCTCATGATGGTAAACAATTGTGCCAAGTTTCATCAAAATCCCTCCATGCATGAAGAAGATATGCTCCGGACAAAGTCATTCTTGAATTTGACCTTTGACCTCTAAGTGTGACCTTGACCTTAGACCTAGGGACCTGATTCTTGCGCATGACACTCCGTCTCATAATGGTGAACAACTGTGCTAAGTTTCATCAAAATCCCTCCATGCATGAAGAAGATATGCTCGGGACAAAGTCTGTGGACGCCGCCCGCCCGCCCGCCAGGGGCGTTCCCATAATACGTCCCGTTTTTCAAACGGGCGTATAAAAATGATGTCGAATGCTGTGTTTCTGTTTTGAATTTTGCTTACTCCATTTAAAAATAACCTTACGGCAGACGTAAAACCTACCTAAATTTCTTCCACAATATATAATCTAAGGCTGAAAGCAAAATAGAGAGCTTTCACCGTGTGTAACTCAATATTTTTAAAGATGTGTAACTCTACCCCTTCCGTTTAAGTAGTAAATTCACTTTGAACACCAAGAAATCACTTATAAGATTTTTTTTTTCCATTTTTGTACAAGAAATCAATAATAAGTTTTGAAAGAAGTAAAAACTTACAAGAAAAAAAGGAAAATAAGGAAAAAAAAATTTGGTCCCAGTACGGCTTGAACCTACGACCCCCTAAGAATTGCAGTAAAAGTAGGCTTATAGTAGGAATTGAATACTCTTCAAAAAGGAGGTTCTCTATTAGTGATCTAATACCTTAACTTTCATTCTAAATTTGTTTCTAAAATTATCTTCAAATTTTCAGAGAGTTTCCATCATTTCAGTCTGTGGAAATCAAAAATAAATATTTCTGTTTAAAGGGGCATGCATCTATGCTTATGTCAAATTTTACAAAACTAAGAAATTAATTTCATTCCTAATAAATGGAAAATGAGACATAACTAGAAATGTGTCTGTAGGACACAGGGTGTGCCCTCCACTGGTACATTTGTCACAAATATGGGGAAATCATTCAAATGTTTGCAGTCTTAATGGGGTATAGCCTCAAAAAAAACAAGAGCGCCGCCAAGCGGGGCAATATACGCCCGAAGGATTACATCATAGGATGGGAGCAAAATTTTAAGAACTTGACTGTTGTAGCCCAAAGGACTGGAACAACAAAAGGAAAACTTCAAAAAACAAATCCACAAAAAAATATTCAAGGCCTACAAAAAAATCCTTATCAGGTACAGGTATGTAAAAATAGACCTAAAAATTGGAAGTACCATCCATGTTGTACCACAGAAAAGTGGTCTCGGTTTTTCCCTACGGCCAATAATAAAAAAGTTTCAAAATAAGCTATTTATAGTAACATAAAAGGGAAGTAATTCAAAAAAAAAAAAAAATTGTAAGTACAAAAAAGAGATCTGCCAAATAAAAACAAGAGCACTGCAATGCAGAGCAATATACACAAAGCAAAGTCATATATGACCTTTGACCCTTAAGTGTGACCTTGACCTTGAAGCGAGTCATCCGGAACATGCACTCCGCACATCGTCTCAGTGTGGTGAACATTTCTGCCAAGTTTCTTTGAAATCCTTCCAGCAGTTCAAGAGTTACAGAGCGGACACAAAACAAACTGATATGACTTTTGACCCCTAAGTGTGACCTTGACCTTGAAGTGAGTCATCTGGAACATGCGCTCTGCACGTCGTCTTGGTGTGGTGAACATTTGTGTCAAGTTTCTTTGAAATCCTTCAAGGGGATCAAGAGTTACAGAGCGGACACGAAACAAACTGAAATGACCTTTGACTCCTAAGTGTGACCTTGACCTTGAAGCGAGTCATCCGGAACATGCGCTCTGCACGTCGTCTTGGTGTGGTGAACATTTGTGTCAAGTTTCTTTGAAATCCTTCAAGGGGTTCAAGAGTTACAGAGCGGACACGAAACAAACTGATATGACCTTTGACTCCTAAGTTTGACCTTGACCTTGAAGCGAGACATCCAAAACATGCGCTCTGCACGTCGTCTCAGTGTGGTGAACATTTGTGTCAAGTTTCCTTGAAATCCTTCAAGGGGTTCAAGAGTTACAGAGCGGACACGAAATTGCTAACGGACAGACACAAAATTGCTAACGGACAGACCTTTGACTCCTAAGTTTGACCTTGACCTTGAAGCGAGACATCCAAAACATGCGCTCTGCACGTCGTCTCAGTGTGGTGAACATTTGTGTCAAGTTTCCTTGAAATCCTTCAAGGGGTTCAAGAGTTACAGAGCGGACACGAAATTGCTAACGGACAGACACAAAATTGCTAATGGACAGACGGACAGACGGACACCAGCGTCATAACATAATACGTCCCTTCGGGCGTATAAAAATTATGAAATGAATTCATTATTCTATACCATATACTTTTTGAGCTATGAGCATCACAAACAAGAAATCCACTATTTTGGCTATTTCAAGGGCCATAACTCTATAATAAACGCTAAAATTCTCAAGAAGAATGCCAAGTGTGCAAGGTCACATTATGATAAAGACTCAAGCAAGGTTTCATGAATTTACATTAAATACTTTTTGAGTGAGGCACATAATTAGGTGAAAATGTGCATTTTTTGACTATTTCAGGGGCCATAACTCTGGAAATAGGGGGCGGACCCAGATGAAATATAGGAGGTTCGCAAGTCCATATCATGATAAAGATTCATGCAAGGTTTCATCAATTTATATCAAATACTTTTTGAGCTAGGCATGTCACAAGGTGAAAATGTGCATTTTTGCCTATTTCAGGGGCCATATCTCAAGAAATAGGGGGCGGACCCAGATGAAAAATAGGAGGTGCGCAAGTTCATATCATAATTAAGACTCATGCAAGGTTTCATGAATCTACATCAAATACTTTTTGAGCTAGGCGTGTCACAAGGTAAAAATGTGCATTTTTGACTATTTCAGGGGCCATAAATCTAAAATTAGGGGGCGGAGCCAAACGAAAAATAGAAGGTGCGCAAGTTCATATCATGATAAAGACTCATGCAAGGTTTCATGAATTTATATCAAATACTTTTTGAGCTAGGCGTGTCACAAACTTCGGAAGGACGCACGGACGGAAGGACGCACGCACGGACAAGAGCAAATCTATATGCCCCCACCACTCATGGGGGGGCACAAAAACACAGCAATGCAGTGACTTCTTGGTTTTATTACATACTCATTTTTGTTTTTGTTGGGTTTTAAATCATCCTGACATCTTTTTATGTCATATGGTAACTTTGGTGGAGGAAGACCCCAAGTGCTCTTCCACATATTGTTTTAGGCATTAAGATGCACTTTATTTTTTTACATACTTAAGAAATATTGATTGAAACAGCACAGGTGGATACATGCACCTTTAAAACCTCATTTTTTTTCCTCCCTAAATTGCATATTCACTAATACCTCAGCTGGACTTCAAATCTAAGCAAGATATTGTGTTAAACACATACAACTGAATTTCTTAAAAATAATTAACACATAAGAAAATAAAACATACAAGGACTGATGGATATTACCGTAAAAATGGCAGAAAGATTAAGCAAAAAATATTGCTTTGCAACGTTATTGCGATAGATACAAAAAATAAATACATGTACATAATATATATATTTATATATATATATATATATAAGAGCAAAAGAATAAGGTGGGCATTTACTGGCATGAATGGGTAGAACTTTAAATCTGTGGGTGGAGCTTATATTTTTTAATTAATGGGTGGAGCTTCTTTTGTCTATGGGTGGAGCATACATCAAACTTAAACAGTCTTAGGGTAGAGCTTTTTAATCTGTGGGTGGAGCTTATGTCAATTTTATTAAGAATATGGATGGAGTTTCCTCAGTCTATCTGTGCAGCTTACATCAATCTTCTTTAGGTTGAGTTTTTATATGCCTTACGTAGGTGGAGCTATTTCAGTCCAAGTGTACATTTTGACCTATGGGAGAAGCTTATTCAGTCTATTAATATAAGATCCAATGATTTAATGCACAAGCATCAAAGGTCAGCCCATCCCACTCATGCCAATAAAACCAGTACACAGAGAGCCTAATTTAAAAGGGAAAGGTTAAGAACCCATTACCTTATACTGTAGGTCTTCAAGGGCAGTATAAGAGGTAACAAAAGCATGGGCATGTGTACCCTTCACCGGTATACCATAAAGTTTTCCAGCAAGCACATTGCTTGTCCCATCAAAACCTGAAAGAAAATAACTGATCTATAGGAAATCTATGGTAAAAGGAAGTAATCCCAAAGCAAAAAAAGTATGGTTTTTTTCCCAATTCTGTATTTAAAATTCCCAAATGAGCGTTACCTTTACAGGTTTTTGCTGTTTTAAAATAGTTTTGCTAATCTGAATGTATATTTTGGTAAATAAAACAATTAACAGTTATAATTATGTTGAGCAATTACTGAGAAATGCAATCCATTCATATTTTACATAAGAAGTTCCTTTACATAGATTTTGGTAATCTGCAAATTTTCCCAATTAAGACAATTTCTGAGAGCATTTTCCCAATTTCACTGGTGTTGTTGGCATTCCTAAAATGATGAAAAAAGGCCTGGTTACATATTTAAAGGACAGTTTTAAGGCTGGATACTTATGGCCAAATTGAAGGCTCTATCACATTAAGCAACTGAACCAATCTGACTAAAGTACATCTCCAATTAACGCTACGCACATTGGATCTGAAGACATGCTATTGACAGCCTTCCGCAGTGCCTTACTTACAACATTTTGTATGACTGTGAAAGTAGAAGTTTAAACAATCTATATTTAGCCTGGGTTTTTCATGTTTATTATGACGGCCACATCATGACTGCACCGTCTTGTTTTGAGAGGTATCATATGTCACAGTACAGACTTGGTCACGTAAGGGGAAAATATGTGTCAGGCAGCCAGTTAGCTCAGTCGGTAGAGCACTCGCGTATAAGCGAGGGATCCCGGGTTCAAGCCGCGGACTAAATGCACATTTTCCTCACCCTGTGACATTCTACACTATTTTGATGACAAGCCGTCTGACTGGTTTAAATAAAAATAGATTTGCGAAAATGAAAATAGCAATATTGGAAATCCAAAATATACAGAAGACGAATGTGAATGGGTCATTCTCAGATCTTCGTTTAGAAGATCAAGTACTTTAGTCAGACTGGCAACTGAACTAGGTTCAAGGTTGTATGAGACCAGCCTCCAAGCTCATGCATTAGACTGTTTGATTCTGATCACAGATTTGAAACTGACCAATGACAAAGTTCCATTCCAAGGCTGATCCCTATTCTATTTTATAACATTTGTTTCAACAATGACTACTGATAAATATGTTAGTTTTATAAAATGCTATTATATATGGACTTATTTTTTTCCTTTAGAATTAATTACTTGGCCTTCTGCCAATCTCAGCCATCTGCCAATTTCAGTGAAAATAATTAAATTTTTCAATATGCACGCAACAACAATAAACGATTTTGCATTTTAATATACAATGAAATCATTTTTATTTGTTAGTGGTTAATACTGCAGATTTCATTATTGCAACAAATACAAAAATAATAAACAAAGTTCCCATTTCTTATGCCTTCAAGCATTGAAAACCATGCAAAATGCCTGTTTTGGCAAAAACCATATTTCATGCTCATGAAACTAAATGATTTTACAGTAAAAAGTAAATAGTTCTGTTTTAAGTGAATTGAAATTTCAGTACTTTTAACCCTTATCATGCTCAGGGTTTTTTCCCCCTATAAATCTACCTCCGGTAAAAGGAGGTAATCCCAATGCAAAAAAGTATGTTTTTTTCCCAAATTTGAATTTAAAATTCCCAAATGATTATACCTTTTAGGGTTTTTGCTGTTTTAAGATAGTTTTGCTAATTTGTATGTATATTTAGGTAAATAATACTGCTGAACAATTACTGAAATGCAATTCATTAATATTTCACACAAAACACCTTTATATAGATTTTGGTAATTTGCAAATTTTTCCCAATTAAGACAATTTCCGACAGCATTTTCCCAATTCCATTGGTGTCGGTGGCATTCCCAAAATGATGAAAAAAAGGCCTGATGCTGGACATGATTGATTCTGCCTTTGTGTCCAGTGTAGATCATCCATGCGGTCTGATCAAGACCTGCACTGTTTGCCATTCAGTAAGTATCTTTTTGGTAAGCACCCCTTTTAACAGTTAATGATACTGTCCAAATTGAAAGATTGACAAGTTCATTATAGAAATTTAGCAGGGTAAGGGTTAAAACTCATAGAAGGGTTTGTTTGTTCACTATTTTTTCAGGTTATGACTAACAGTGCTCGCCTTACCGGTGTCCAACTAGCCAGTGTTCAAAGATTTTGTACTAGAACTAACTTGTTTTAACCTTGTTTCACCTAACACCCCTTTGAATAATAAGTGCTACTGTCCAAATTGAATGATGGACCACTACATTTTAGAAATTTAGCTGGCTAAGGTGTAAGCAAGTATTAAAAGCCAGTGGCTTAAACCACTTGGCCAAAGAGGCCCATTTAAATGAGTAACTGTCAGCACCACTACATACACAAATTCAAAGTGTATGTCACTCAAAATATGACATACCCTCAACCGTCAAATCAACATTAGCATTGACTTGTCCTCTAGGAATTCCATTTTGTGACCTGTATAATTGTAGTCAAAAGCTCCACCTGCTGAGCTAACCAAATCATACACAAGGACACACTGTTTATAACATAAGTTATGTTTAAATGGCCATCCATATTTAAATTTTCGGTAATTACAAAATACTGCATCTTTTGTTGTAAAATCAAAATGAATACTATTAGCTATAGTTCCTGAAAAAAAAAAAAAATATATATAGTTCCTACTAATATTAAGTTATAACAACTCTTATGTAAACAGAAAAATATGTTCAAAAACATCTAATGTGTTGGTACTGCATTAAAAACTTCATGCATGCACATGTAGATTATAACAGATTTTTATTCACCTCCAAGATAGCAGTATCTTGATGCAGAGAGTGCCCCATCTGGGCCCTGAGCCCTCCGAAGACCAAACTCAAGCAGGGTTTTATCTGGTCCTGCTGCCAAACGGAACCGCATACTGTTTGTTGCCACCAAACTTAAAGAAAACAAGTTCTATTAGTAAACTGATGTGTATGTCCTGATATTTCCTAGTCACAGGAAGTGTGATAGCATTCCTCTAATAGGCCACAGAAGAATAAGGCTTAAAACCATTTAAAAGAGTTACTATGTTATTTATAATACAAATGTAAAATAATGAACGAGAGTGTAACAATGTCCCCTAGTTGCTCAACTAAACCCGATCGTCTGACTTTGAATATACATAACAACAAAGTGTATGACGCAAGGTAACAAAAAGTACTGTATTTATAGTACAAAAATAGATAAGTTTTATACAGATCTATTAAAAATTTGATTTCTAATGTTTATTTCCCTACCATTTGGATGTGGATGATAGATGCTGATTAAGATACAATATCAAGAAACTTCTTGGGATGATTGCACATGCAGAGTAGATGACCCCTAATGGTTTTGGGGCCACTCTATTAAAGGTCAAGGTCACAGCAGACAGAACATACAAATCCATTTCTGGTCCATAACTTGAGAACCATTTGTGGGTAGAACCACTGACCTTCCATAAGCCAGATGGATGGCTTCCTCACATGCAGAATTCAACTCGAACCCAAATTGATGAGGGGCAAGTAATTTGAAGTCAGCGACCTTAACCACTCGGCCACAGAGGCCCCTCTTTCAGTAACAATGTATCAACTAAGAAAACCAAAATCAGATTTTGAAATGTGAATGGTATTATACAATTTTAATTATACAAAGAGAAATCAAGGAAAAACAAGAGCTGTCACTAATAGTGACAAATGCCCCACAGCGCCTTGACCTTTGACCTGGTGACCTTGACCTTTGACCTGGTGACCCCAAAGTCAGTAGGGGTCGTGTACTCAATAAGTACTATCAGCATGTGAAGTTTGAAGGTCCTGGGTGCAGTGGTTCGCGAGTAAAGTGCCTTCATGCAAAAAGTTAACGTTGTGACAAACGGACATTGTGACGAACAGACAGACAGTTGAAAACTAATATGCCTCCCTTCGGGGGCATAAAAACAAAATCTTATTACAGAATAGGCTAAAAAGACAGTGTAGCAGACACTGCTGGAACGACTAAAGGACTTCGGACACTATCATATGCTTCTAGCCTACATTTCAAATGCAAATTTCTCCTTAAGTATTTAAACAATACCCAAAGCGTTTCGAGTCAGTGATAAACCAATGTATTATTAATTTATTACAGCAGAAACTGATTTGTATCTGTTCCTATCAAGATGTTTTTCTTATTTTATCTGGGCCAGGGTATATTTTCTTGAAAAAATAAAATGTTTAAATTTCCGTGAAAATATAATGTCATCACTTTACGGAAGTTTTAAATATTTTAATTCCAGTCGAAAAAAGTGACAAAATCTGTTTATTTAAGGAAAAAATAACATTTTAAGATTAAAATCCTATAAATAAATAAAAAAGGGAACGATATTTTTCCAAACAACCTGTACTTGATTTATCTATACACTGTTCATAATGTAAAGTTACCAGGAAAACAGCCCGCCGTTATATGACTGAAAAACTGTTGAAAAAATGGCGTTAAACTCAAAACAAAGATTTTTACTGGAAAAACCTATTTTCCAAAACTAAGTATGGTCTATATAGTGTACTACATTTTAAAATGTAAAATCTAAAATGCTACGGCATTTTACGGAACCCCTATTTAATAAACATTGCAGCTGCATTAGGTAAGCATGGGATAATTAAAATACAAACATTTCCGCACAGTTCTATCCGAATGTGAATTTCGTTTAAATTGTATTAATGATACAATTAAAGGCAGATTTATAGAAACGGTAATAAGACTGTTAAAAAAGTTGATTAATTTTCTGAATCAAGTTTTTACGCTCGTTTCAACAGTATGGCGGGTAGTTTCCTTTAACATTGTTCCTGGGAACGACCAGTACTAAACCCCTAACCTCCGACACAAACTACCAAGTGTTCTCACATAAAGAGCCATGTTCGGTAGGGGGCTCGAACTTACAGTCCTCCATCAGTGAGATATCTCAGTGAATCAGACCACGTAGGCAGTCCTAAAAGTTGACTGTTTATATATATACGTTATTTTTCTTTTGCAAGCAGTACAACGGAATTTTAAAATTCGAATGTTACGTATGAATTTTAAGATTCCGCCGTGTACTGTTTGCAAAGATTACACGTCAAAACATTTACATAAATGTATACCGTTCTACCTGTTTTAACATATGTTATTTGAGCCGCGCCATGAAAAAAACCAACATAGTGGCTTTGCGACTAGCTTTGATCCAGACCAGCTTGCGCAGTCTTGTCAGGATCTATGTTGTTCGCTTTTAAAGCCTATTGCAATTTAGGAAACCGTTATAGAACAGCATGGATCCTGACCAGACTGCAAAGCCACCGTATGTTGGTTTTCACAAGGCGCGGCTCATTTCATTTAAATATTTCTGTTATTTGTTATTTGTGGCACAGGACGGGGAAAAAAGCCTGAATAGAAACGACTAAATTATGAATTTTAAACATGCCATCACGGACATGCCCCTTCCGTTTACTTGACGACATAACGATATAGAATGATGAATGTTCGTCCATATGCCGTCGCGGCTTGTTTCACAATATTGTCTTTCCTAAAATTCAATAAAAAATATATTAAAGTTTGCAATGTTGGTCCAAATAGAAACTAGCAGTATAGACTAGAGAACGATCACTCAAAGATGCTAAATCCGTTCCCGATCCTGGATTATGTACTGAGCTTTTATTTTACACGTATTTTAGAAAGAATAAGTTTGAATAGAATGGCTGTATAATAGGTCTTAATAAATTAAGAATGCTTATATTTTTAATAAAAAAAAAACAGCCAATGAGCGGCAGTAAGCTTGTCTACCTGCCTGACATAACTGAAATACTGAAAGGGCCGTAAAACAGGATTCTATCAATCAAAACAAACAATAATATGAATTCATTTGGAATTTCCATATAAGCCGACAATCTCGCATGTTATGCGCCCTTTTCTGAGGTCACCATACCGCGCTACTGATAATTTCCTGACAAGTCAACACGATGCTGGTACAAATCTATAATTTAGGTTGTGTTTCTGTAATAAGAATGTATACAACAGCCGTACTTAATCAGTATCTGTTTGTCTCCCTTAGCTATATTTTTGCATGAAAACAAAAATGGGATAATCTCGTAAATATTAGTACTAAAGAAATATTATCAATAAATCTATCTATAAATATAAATTTGCCATCAAAATATTATGTTTGTTTCAAAGCAACTTATTACATAAAATAAATACACATACAAAAATAATATATATGTAAATTTAACACACCAGTGTGAGTGATAATTATCTATGACTGCTATATAAGTTTAATAATTTTGTAAAAGTTAGAATGAAAAAGAGCAATATTTTTATTGAGTTTTTTGTCAATTATTTATGGTAATTTCGTTTTGAAAATTATATTATTATTGACCCTTGAGCCATTGGATATGCTATGGTATTCACTGGAAGAGGTCAATATTGTCCCCCTCCGTTGAATATCACATCATATCCGATGGCTTAACAGTCAATAACTGTTTTATTATATGGGTTCAAGTTTATAAATAAGTAACAAATATTGTTGCAACATATGTAATGTTTGAAAGTAACAATAACTGTGTGAAAACTTATCAAAGTTTACACGAAAACAATTAAATATGGTCAAATTCACAGATGCCAAAAAATGGAGCAATTCTGTAAAAGCTATGGAGCCCGATATTCGTGCTCAATTGCATAAAGAGGCAAGCAATTCTGGACTGATGTACAAACATACTTTTACTCTACATTTTAATTGTCCTGAATATTTTTTTTTTAAAGAACAATTAACAATAGAAAATAATTTCCATTGCAAGCTTGTTTTCCAGTGCAAAGTGAGTTTCTATAAATCTTGAAGAAAAAGGAGAAGCTGAATTAATACAGGCGCTAGAAAGCATAGTTCCACATATGTATGGAGAGCACCATCTTTGCAGCCACTGGTGTAAAAATAAGGCTAATAATGTAAATATTCACGTGCTTACGTCATGTCTTAAGCGACGTTGTTTATTGCGTCACAATGCTCTAATTCAAACGGTTGTACTAGAAAAACGCTTCGGTGAACTTTTTTCTATTTTGGCACAGCCATTAACAACATAATGAATTTTTACATACAAAAAAATGGCAAAAATTCCACGGGCCATTTTTTAGTAAAATGGATCAGAAGCGATTTTTTTCCTGAATTTTCTCAAACAACCAAATGTCTGTTTTCGAACCTCCTTCGAAAATTCGGATAGAAAATACCTTTTCATGTTAATGATCACTAAGAAATTGCTTTATTCTGTCGTTTGATATATAATCTAATGCATTGACGCCAACAATACGTTTGTAGTATCGAGTTTTATACCATTTTAGTGCTACCATTAACGGACGTAAAAAGCGCGAAAACGGGTCATGTTTGCGACGTCATGGTAACGTCATACGCATGTTTATTGCTCTAAAAGATGACGATACAAATTTGAAATATCTTCAAGTTTATTTTGGTATATACGACTATTAGCAAATCTTAAATTTTGACAAAGTACCATTCCCCCTTAAACACACCCATTTCTTTTATTCAGAAATAGATCACATTATGTTTAACGCTAACGTGACAATGCTTACGAGTGCAAACATGTATTTGAAAGTGAAACCACTGGAAAAAAGAACATGGAAACTACTAAACGAAGACAGCTTTGATGCAGTCTAGGACAGTCTTTTAAATATAAATCTCACAAAAATGAAAATCACCGGCCAGTGTCACTAACAGAATGTTGAAAAAAGAAGGGCACCGTAAATAAAACATACAGGAAATTTATGACTGGAACTATGGGGGGCAAGGGATTGTAAGTTCTGCACTTATTTGATTCCGTATTTATTTAAGAGATAGTATGAAAATTCCAGATCAAACATATGGAAGCGTAAATTAAATAAGAAATAAATGAAAACATTTGTGTTGATTGACAAACTAACAAGTTTGTTTCTTAATATATAAATAATATATATTCTGACCGTGACATGAAATAATTCCAAGATTTGACATAAATGCAGTTTGAAATATCTGAACATCATCAGTTTTGTGCAAATATCTTAGAAATAAGCACACGCAAACCTATATATTATACTTAGCCAATTAATGAAAGATAATACGTTAATTAACAACTAGGGTGGTATCATTAAAATCTACATTGTAGATGTTTTCTGTATGCAAAAATGTCATCAAAATGGTGACTTCCCATAGACTTCCGTTATAAAAACATGATTGAAGTCCATTATTTTTTTCCTGATAAATCTAGCAAACGTTAAGCACATGACCCTACCTTTTTTTTGCTGAATGTCCTTAGTATATTTTGATGTTTTAAAAAATTGCAATTTAATCAAATTTTTCATTGAGAAAATAATTTTGTCTGAACATGCAAAATAAGCTTAATAAGTTTTATCCAAATATACTCTCTTCTAAAACAAATGACAACAGTTTAATCTGAGGACAAAGAACTGAGTATCCAAATATATTCAATATATTCTGAGTACACCACGGTGACAAAGGAGGTGCGTTTCAGATAAAACAAAAATCTAACAGCTTTTCTACAACCATTAGTACGAAATTTGTGATTGTCACAAACACAGTGTCAGAACAAAACTATTAGATTTTACAGCCTTTGGAACTGATAGGACTGGCTATTTTGTTATATTTTTTCACATTTGTCAAATTCTGATCCTATAGTAATGATATGTTGGTAATCATTTTCGAATAGTCACGCGTGCTGTCTAAATGACAGCCCTTGTTTCCAAATATACCATATTTTTCAATCAAATAGACAATAGACATTTTACTTTTAAAGTTATAATCCCATTCAAAATCACCGTAAAAAGAAAGCAAATAACTTGGTAGATTTGTAGAAAACAGTCTAATGTACATATTCACCCGTTAGTCTGACTTCGATGGCTAAATATTGTTGAAATACGAATGGCTATAAAATCATAGAATATTTTATGACCCGAGGGTCCCTAATAGAAACAATTAACCCGCTAGGCTACGCCGATTTCCGTAAATCAACGAAGACAGTGTCACGTGACGAAATTTAAATACGTCGAAAACAACAATGACTGATTGGCCGTGATAGGATTTTGTGTAAAGACGGTAGATAAATGCAGAAATTTACAAATATTTTGCTTTTCTCTGCCAGTTCTACAAAAATACATTTATTTTATCAAATTATGCCTGTTGTTCAATAAAAGTAAAGGCAGTTTACCAGAAAATGCGATACGGATGTGCTAGACATGTTCTTGTTGTGCATTTTGAAATAGATTTAGCGTGGCTCTTTGTACGGCCCCGTTCGAACAATCAATTCATCTACATCTGCATGATAGTCTTCACAGTGAATAATTGACTATGACTGGGAGGCGACTGTCTTGTCGACACTTTGTCGATTAAGCCGCTATTGAAAACATAAATTAGTGTACAATATCAAGATCAGTACTACCATTTTACAAGTTAAATGTTTAAAGATAATAAAATCAGATATTTCAGGTGAGATGATCAGTAACCTAGGCCACTCCTTAACTCGTTAAGAGAAGCACTGGATTTTACATGATGTGGTAGGTTGTTCCAGAGTCTAATGGTTCTAGGAAAAAATGAGTTAATATGCATGTGATCATGAGTGCGAGAGGAGGGAACATAAAAGTTAAAGTCCATAGATTCTAGTAGGTGCTGGTGATCTACAAAAACAATGGAATAATGGATTTTATTTAAAATAATTAGGGATTTTATAATTTCTCCCTGTTTTTAACGTTTGCCATTTAAGTACAATTAACATTTCTGTGATGCTTGATCTAAAGTCATAGTTGATTAGAACATATCTGGCTGCAGCCATCCGTACTCTTTCAATTTCATATGTTAGATTGTCAAACAGTTGAGCATTATTCTAATTATGGGTGAGCATATGTTTTATACGGTGTTTCTTACAGTTTTATACTTAATATTTGTTTGAACATGTCCTTTTCATGTTTTCAGGGTATTGATTGCCTTGTTTAATAAATATTAAAGTGATTTCCGGCTGAAGTCCTCACTGATGGTTCGCCTGAATGTTTAGCATTTTATCATTATAATTCATGGATATGTAGCTTATAGGGAAAAACAATGCTGTTTTTGATATCCTTATGCCTTCGCACTTGTCAGAATTAAACTTCGCGTGCCCATGGACCAGATCTTACCCCTACGTTCTAATTCATGGAGTCCTGCTGGAGAGTCTCACAATCATGCATGATATTGATATTGAGATAAACTACTGTATGATAGCATCAAAGAGTCTTACGCCGCTGCTTTTAAGTGAGTCTGACAGGTCACTGATATGTTAATAAAAGGCAAGTCCTAAGGACAGACCCTTTGGGTACCCTTGACACCACAGGTAGTATATCTGACTGGTGGCTTTTTGTGTTCGTTTACTTTTAAGGAAATATTTAATCCACATGGATCTTTTTCTGTCTATACCTAACTAAAATTGCTTGTAGACCAAACAATTGTGATTGACTTTGTCAAAAGTTTTGCTAAAATCCATTACTATTAGGTTTGTCAATTTACCAGCTTCGAGATTATCAAAAATTAACTGAGATTTACAACTGTTCTTTCAACGGAAGCAATGTTGGAAGGAATAAAGCAAATTTTATTATCTACATGATTCAAAAATCAAAATGTACCTGATACTCAAACACGCTCCATCAGTTGCAAGCAATGAAAGTAAGAGAATAGTCCTGTAACTGCTGGTTCTGCTTCGTAGGCCCTTTTTGTATACTGGGGCAACGATAGCCATACTCCAGTCATGTGGAAAACTGCCATTTTCAAGTGAAGACATGTAAATTTTAGTGCCATTTTATAGAAGAGCAGCATTTAAGCCATTGGCGAGCATAGGTTTTGTAAGCTGTTTCTTTTACTTTCCAGTTGCTTGTTTTGACATTCCTTCGAATGAATTTAAGTGAATTATTTGCTTTTGATGTGATGTTAACAATATGTTTTGACCAACTCAGATTTTTACTTAATGTGACACCCAGGTATTTAGCAACGTCAGTAGTTTTTAGTGCTCACACTTATCCGGATTGAACTCCGTACACAAGATACAGATATACTGTAATATGAATAGTAAATACGGCTCTCCCGCATGACTAATGAAGATAGATAGATAGACACTTTCTGAATATTGTCAATAATAATTTCCAGTCTTATCAACCGAAATATGAAAGTAAGCATATTACATGATATTCAAACCATGATGTGAACTTCTAAATATGACAATTTTATTATTCTTACTTACAATCATTGATTTATTGCATATATATCATACGATGACAACAATATTGCACATAGACATAAAATCAGCCTTTTTCTATATTCGAAATCACTTCCTGTTTATGTGCAACTAAAAATTAAGAAAAGTAAAGAAATCGGGTTGAACTACTTAGTACAGTGCAATACAAAACTGCCGTACGAATAGCTACCTGCGGGTTATTTCACTATTCATACGGGACCGTACGATTAGCCACTTCCTTTAGCGTAGTTTCCGACTCCTTACAGAACTGTTACGGACATATCCGAATGATTGCGGCTGTGTAACTGAAATCGAAAGTTAACATTTTTATATCCGTTTCCATCGGTGGAATCTATCAATTTATAAGTAAATTTATCCAGCCAATACTTCGTTTACGGAAGTTTTGTGCGTTGCTGTTGAAAATGACCTTCCTATTACATTCGCTACGGAATCTAATCTGACCAGGATTATAACTTTAAATATCTAACTAAACCGAAAGAAGGGTTTTGTCGGTCAGGGTCAACTTGAACAGGGGTTTGGGTGTAGGGGATGAATTTGTCTGGGCTGTGAGGCGGTATTTTCCCAACATATTGCGTCGGCATCTAGAGCTATGATTAGAACAACATGAATTATGTCCAAATGTTAGTTATTTTTGCTACACTATCACTCTAGTAACAAATTGACATTCAGAAAACAGATACTGGTTTAAAGCATGCCATTTCATTGCAGAATTATTATGGTTACATATGGTTTCATAAGAGTATGATTAGTTAAGAGTAATAACGTTAGTTTCTTTAACGCATTTTAAACATTTAAGTATTAATTTAAGTAATACATTATTACATGTACTTTGTTAACTTGTTTCGCGGCACTTAGATATCATATTGCTGTTGGAAGTTATTGTTGTACAATTGTGTAGAGGGGACAGTGAATGCTTTGCTCTGATGTTATGATATGTAAATCTTCTTTCTGACTGAATGACTTTACAATTTTAGTATATTAACCTCTGTACACAACACTTCTAAAGAGCAAACATCTCTCTGAGCAATAACTTCTGGACTTACCTTCAGTGGTATTTGTAGCAGAGAGGTTGCACTGTGTTCACAATAATAGTAAAATAGCTTCTATAACCTTTCAGATGGTCATTGTATCATCAGAAATTGACTATTGACCCTTATCAGTAAAGTATTGACCTGGCTTTGTCTCAGTCGGTAGCATCCAGATGAGAGCCAATATAATTTTAATGGCTGAAAACTAAATCAATGACCACTGCAAGTGTAGATACAGTAGAATTCCGCTATTAAGACCACCCATGGTTCTTTGTAAAACTGGTCTTATTAGCGGTCTGGTCTGATTAGTGGACAAGGCTATACGGGTATGGTCTGGCAGATAACAACACATTGGAATACAATCAAGACGCAATAATGGCAAACACAGTGTTCAATTTATATGTACCTTTATTTTCTTTAATTTTTTTAGCTTTAAATACTTGATCACTGTGTTAATCAAAGAGTTAATCAAACTATGTATTAATTAAGGACGCACTTCACTGATAATGGTTTGAATTTCGTTCAATTAAAGACAATTACAACAATATCAAACAATTTCAAACTTCATTCTCCGTTGAAATCCCAAACGTATTTACATCAATAATAACAAACAAACACCGTTTAGATCTAATTAAATCCGTTTTAATCCAGTCAATTCGATCAGCGGGCATTTGTCTAATTACAAACAAATTAATTATTTCAACAATTTCTTATGTCAAAATAGTGATGTAAAACACCAAATATTTTTAAATAACAATTTTAGACAATCAAACATATTAATACGTTGTTTTGATAACGTTTAAAAGACTTGTAGCAATTAACGGATAAATACACAATGTACACGCTTAACGTGTTAACACGATGTCTCACGTGTTGATTCCCGCGGCGATTCGCGGTAACATACAGAAGAAATTGAGTGGTCGTAATTGCGGTGATTAATTAGTGTGAAAAAATCAAACAGTTCTGAAATTGGTGGTTCGCATTAGTGGTTAGCGTTTTGGCCATTTTCGCAAAAACCCTTTTTTTTGATTGCGTCACAAGCTCTAAATTCCAAACGGTGTAATTAGAAACAAACGCTCGGTGAACTTTTTCTATTTTGGCAACAGCCATTAACAACAAATGAATTTTACATACAACAAAATGGCAAAAATTCCAAGGGCATTTTTAGTAAAGGAATCAGAAGCGATTTTTGACTGAATTTTCTCAACAACAATGTCTGTTTTCAACCTCCTTCGAAAAATTCGGATTAGAAAATACCTTTTCATGTTACTGATCACTAGAAATTGCTTTATTCTGTCTTTGATATATAATCTAATGCATTGACGCCAAACAATACGTTTGTTAGTATCGAGTTTATGACCATTTTAGTGCTACCTTAACGGACGTAAAAGCGCGCGAAAACGGGTCATGTTTGCGACGTCATGGTAAACGTCATACGCATGTTATTGCCTCTAAAAGGACGATACAAATTTGAAATATCTTCAAGTTATCTTTGGTATATACGATATAGCAAATCTGAAAATTGACAAAGTACCATTCTCCCCTTAAACACACCCATTTCTTTTATCAGAAATAGATCGCATTATGTGTAAACGCTAAACGTGACAATGCGTACGAGTGCAAACATGTATTGAAAGTGAAAAACCACTGCGAAAAAAAGAACATGGAAACTACTAAAACGAAGACAGCTTTGATGCACAGTATAGGACAGTCTTTTAAATATAATCTCACAAAAATGAAAATCCCGGCCAGTGTCACTAACAGAATGTTGAAAAAGAAGAGCACCGTAAATTAAAACATACAGGAAATTTATGATGGAACTAATGGGGGGCACAAGGGTATGGTAAGTTCTGACACTTATTTGATTCCGTATTTATTAAAGAGAGTAGTATGGAAATTCCAGATCAAAAATAGGAAGCGTAAAATAAATAAGAATAAATGAAAACAGTTGCTGTTGATTGACAAACTATCAAGTGGTTACTTAATATATAAAGAATATATATTCTGACCGTGACATAAAATAATTCCAAGATTGAACATACATGCAGTTGAAATATCTGAACAATCATCAGTTGTTGTGCAATTATTTAGAACTTAAGCACACGCCAAACCTATAATTCTCTTAGCCAATTAATGAAAGATAATACGTTAATTAACAACTAGGGTGGTATCATTAAAATTAACATTGTAGATGTTTTATTTATGCAAAATGTCATCAAATGGTGACTTAAAATAGACTCCGTTATAAAAAACATTGATTTGAAGTCCATTATTTTTCCCTGATAAATCTAGCAAACGTTAAGCACATGACCCTACCTTTTTTTGCGAATGTCCTTAGTATATTTGATGTTTTTAAAAAATTGCAATTTAATCAAATTTTCATTGAGATGAAATAATTTGTCTGAACAGGCAAATAGCTTAATAAGTTTTATCCAAATATATCTACTCTTCTAAAACAAATGACAACAGTTTAATCTGAGGACAAAGAACTGAGGATCCAAATATATTCAATTATTCTGGTACACCACGGTGACAAAGGAGGTGCATTTCAGATGAAACAAAAATCTAACATCTTTTCTACAACCATTAGTACGAAATTTGTGATTGTCACAAACACAGTGTCAGAACAAATCACTATTAGCTTTTACAGTCTTTGGAACTGATAGGACTGGCTATTATTTTGTCGATTTTTTCACATTTGTCAAAATGATGATCCTTAGGAAGTGATATGTTGGTATCATTTTTCGAATAGTCACGCGTGCTGTATAATGACAGCCCTTGTTTCCAAAATTACCATATTTTTCAATCATAACAATAGACACTGTTACTTTTAAATTGTTATAATCCCATTCAAAATCACCGTTAAAAAGAAAGCAAATAAATTGTAGATTGTTAGAGTAGAAAACAGTCTAATGTAACTTCACCCGTTAGTCTGAATTTTTTTTTTTTTTTTTTCGAATGGCTCGAAATTTGTTGGAATACGAAGGGGCTATAAAATAGAGAATATTTATGGACCCGAGGGTCCCTAGTCGAAAACAATTAACCCGACTAGGCTAACGCCGATTCGTAAATCAACGAAGACAGTGTCACGTGACGAAATTTAATACGTCGAAAAACAACAAGGACTGATGGCCGTGATAGGATTTTGTGAAAGCACGGTTAGATAAATGCAGAAATTTACAAATATTTTGCTTTTCTCTGCCATTTCTAACAAAAAAATACATTTATTTTATCAAATTATGCCTGGTTGTTCAATTAAAAGTAAAGGCAGTTCAGTTTACAGAAAATGCGATACGGATGTTGTAGACATGTTTTTGTGTGCATTTTGAAATAGATTTAGCGTGGCTCATTGTACGGCCCCGTTCGAACAATCAATTCATGTACAGCTGCATGATAGCTTCACAGGAATAATGACTATTGGACTGGGAGGCGACTGTCTTGTTCGACACTTTGTTCGATAAAGCGCGATTGAAAACATAATTAGTGTACAATATCCAGTCAGTATACCATTTTAAGTTAAATGTTAAAGATAATAAAATCAGAATTTCAGGTGAGATGATCAGTAACCTAGGCCACTCCTTAACTCGTTAAAGAAGCACTGGATTTGCATAATGTGTTAGATTTTAGGTGTTCCAGAGTCTAATGGTCTAGAAAAAAATGAGGTAATATGCATGTGATCATGAGTGCGAGAGGCGGGAACAAAAAGTTAAAGTTCCATAGATTCTAGTAGGTTTGTGGTGGATCTACCAAAATAAATGGTAATTAAGGATTGATTTAAAAAATAGGGATTATAATTCTCCCCTGTTTTAACGTTGCCATTTAAGTACAAATAAAATCCTGTGATGCTTGTCTAAAGTCATAGTGATAGAACATAACTGGCGCACCCATCCGTACTCTTTCAATTCATATGTTTAGATTGCAAACATTTGAGCATTATTCTAATATGGGTGAGCATATGTTTATACGGTGTTCTTACAAGGTTTATACTTAATATTTGTTTTAACATGTCCTTTTCATGTTTTCAGGGTATTGATTGCCTCTGTTTAATAAATATTAAAGTGATTTCGGTGAGTCCTCACTGATGGTTCGCCTGAATGTTGAGCATTATCATATCATTCATGGATATGGAAGCTTATAGGAAAAACAATGCTGTTTGATAATCCTTCATGCCTTCGCACTTCGTCAGGAATTAAAACTTCGCGTTCCCATGGACCCAGTCTTACCCCTACGTTCTAATCATGGGTCCTGCTGGAGGTCTCACAATCATGCATTGATATTGATATTGAGAGAAACGACTGTATGATAGAAGCAAAGAGTCTTACGCGCTGCTTTTAAGGGAGTCGACAGGTGCACTGATATGTTAAATTAATAAAAGGCAGTTCTTAAGGACAGACCCTTTGGGTACCTTGACACCAAAGGTAGTATATTATGATGGTGGACTTTGGTGTTCGTTTACTTTTAAGGAAATATTTACTCCACATGGATCTTTTTCTGTCTATACCTACTAAAATGCTTGTAGACCAAACAATGTATTGACTTGTCAAAAGTTTTGCTAAAGTCCATACTATTGGTTTGTCAATTTACGCTTCGCGATTATCAAAAAATTAAATGAGTTTAAACTGTTCTTTCAACGGAAGCAATGTTGGAAGGAAGAAAGCAAATTTATTATCTAAATGATTCAAAAAATCAAAATGTATTGATACTCAAAACGCTCCATCAGTTGCAAGCAATTGAAAGTAGCGACTTGTTTCCTGTAACTGCTGGTCTGCTTCGAGGCCCCTTTTTGTATTACTGGGGTGCGGAACGAAATTTGTTTTGGTTTTTTTTCGATAGCCCTACTCCGTCACTGTGGAAAAACTGCCATGTCAAGTGAAGACATGTTAAAATTTTAGTTTTGGGGCACCAATGTTTTTTTTATAGAAGAGCAGCATTAAGCCATGCGAGCATAGGTGGTAAGCTGTTCTTACTTTCCCGTTGCTTGTTTTGACATTCCTTCGAATGAATAAGGTGAATTATTGCTTTTGACTGTGGATGTTAACAATATGTTTTGACCAACTCAGTTTTTACTTCTGTGACACCCAGGTATTTAGCAACCGTCAGTAGTTTTTAGTGCTCAAACGTATCCGGATGGAACCTCCGTACACAAGATACAGAATAATGTAATATGAATAGTAAATACGGCTCTCCCGCATGGACTATGAAGATTAGATAGATAGACCACTTCTGAATAATTTCAATAATAAAGTTCCAGTCTTATCAGCGAAATATGGAAAGTAAGCATATACATGATTATTTAAAAACCAGATGTGAAACTTAGAAATATGACAATTTTATTATTCTTAATTACAAAATCATTGATTTATGCATATATATCATTACATGACAACAATATTGCCATAGCACATAATAATCAGCTGTTTTTCTTAAAATTCGAAATCACTTTCCTGTTTATGGCAACCAAAAATTAAGATAAAGTAATGAAATCGGTTGACACTACTTAGTACAGTGCAATATCAAAACTGCCGTTACGATAGCTACCTGCGGGTTTATTTCCTATTCCTGACGGGACCGTACGATTCAGCCACTCCTTTAGCGTTAGTTTCCAGACTCCTTAAAGAACTGTTACGGACATATTCGAATGATGCGGCGTTGTAACTGAAATCGAAGTGAACATTTTTACTATCCGGTTCCATCGGTGGGAATTCTTCAATTATAAGTAAATTTATTCCAGCCAATACGCGTTTACGGAAGTTTTGTGCGTTTGTGTTGAAAAGGACCTTCCTATTACATTCGCTCGGAATCTAATCTGACCCAGGATTATAACCTTTAAAATATCTAAACTAACCGAAAGAAGGGTTGTTGTCGGGTCGGTCACTTGAACAGGGGTTTGGGGTTTGTAGGGATGATTGGTCTGGGCTGTGAGGCTGGGTATTTTCCCAACATATTGCGTCGGCATCTAGACTATGTCTAGAACAAACAGAATTATGTCCAAATGTTAGTTTATTTTTGCTACACTATCACTCTAGAGTAACAAATTGGAATTCAGAGAAAAAGATACGGTTAAGCATCCATTTCATGGCAGAATTATTATTGGTTACATCTGGTTTCATAAAGGTATGATTAGTTAAGAGTAATAACGTTAAGTTTCTTAAACGAATTTTAAAACATTAAGTATTAATTTAAGTTAATTACATTCTTACATGTACTTTGTTAAAATTGTTCGCGGCACTTAGATACATAAGTGCTGTTGGAAGTTATTGTTGTACAATGTGGGGAGGGACAGATTTGAATGATTTGCTCTGATGTTATGATATGTAAATCCTTCTTTCTGACTGCTGAATTGACTTACAAATTTTATATAATTAACCTCTTTGTACACAACCTCTAAAGAGGCAAACATCCTCTGAGCAATAACTTCTGGACTACCTTCAGTGTTATTGTAGCAGGGTTGCACTGTCACAATAATAGTAAAATAGCTTCTCAACCCTTTTTAAGATTGTCCAGTTGTATTATTGTATCATCAGAATTGATATTGACCCGTATCAGTAAAGTATTGACCTGGCTTTGTCTCAGTCGGTAGTTCCAGATGAGAGTCAATAATTTGATTTGTGTATTGGGCTAACAAACTAAATCAATGACACTGCCAGTGTAGATACAGTAGAATTCCGAATATTAAGGACCACCCATGTTCTTTGTAAAACTGGTCTTATTAGCGGTCTGGTCGATTACGTGGAAAAGGCTTATACGGGTATGGTCTGCAGATAACAACACATGGATACAATCAAGACGCAATAATGGCAAACACAGGGTTCAATTGATATGTTACCGTTATTCTTTAATTTTTTAGCTTTAAATACTGATACTGTGTTAATCAGAGAGTAATCAACTAGTATTCATTAGGACGCACTTCACTGATAATTTGTTTGAATTTCGTTCCATTTAAAGACAATTACAACAATATCAAACAATTCAAACTTCATTCTCCGTTGAAATCCCAAAACGTATTTACATCAATAATAACAAACAAACAAGTTTAGATATAATTAAAATACGTTTTAATCCAGTCATCGCTCAGGCGGGCATGGTCTAATTACAAACAAATTAATTATTTCAACAAATTTCTTATTGTCAAATAGTGATGTAAAACACCAAAATATTTTTAAATAACAATTTAGACAATCAAACATATTAATACGTTGTTTGATAACGTTTAAAGATGTAGGCAAATTACGGATAAATAACAAATGTACACGCTTAACGTGTTAACACGAGTCCCCACGGTTGATTCCCGCGGCGTCGCGGTAACATACAGAAGAAAGTGAGTGTCGTAATTGCGGTGATTAATTAGTGTGAAAACAATACAAACAGTATGACACTTTGTTTGGTCCCCGCGTCGGGTTTCGATTTAGAGAAATTAGCGGTATGGTCGCATATTTTCGGAACCAATACGACCATTGTTTTAAGAACGGAAATATCCGTTCTTTGCAAAATCGCAGGCGTATTAGCAGCGGTGCGTTCTAATCAGGATATCGGAGTGTATAGTGGAGTGAGTGAGTGGTCGTTCGTAAGTAGGAATTTACTTGTATTTTTATATTTTATACTTCTTGCATTTGTGTCACTCAGGGTTTATTTGCTAATGTTGTTGCATTTTTTTATATAAAGCATTAATTAACATGCTTTCATTATTAAAACATTTCATTATTAAAAAGTGTTACTGAATATAATTATCTTACTATTAAAATGTAATTGTCATACATACTCATATTTAGATTACAAAAATCACACTGATTTCTTTGTAAAATATCATAATAAAGACAGTTCTAGGTATATTCCTTTGTATTTATTCTTTATAAAGATGATTTAGTCCCAGGGCTCTAGCGGTCTTCATGAAAGAGAGACGCCACTCTTAAAGATAAATGCATCAACCAAGAACAGAGATGAGCCATGAAATGTTTCAGTAAGATAAGCTTTGAAAGGAGCTTGCACATGAATAGCATATAAGAAGCATGGGTAGCATCGACCAGCATAGAAGGGAAGAGCTGGGTAGCATCGGAACAGCATAGAAGGGAGAGAAGCAGGGGGTTCGCATTGCCAGCATTCCGCATTAGAAGGGAGAAGCATGAGGTATGCGGTAGGCATCTGACCAGAATAGAAGGAGAAGCATGGGTAGCATTCATGAAACAAGGCATGAGGGGGAGAGAAGCATGGGTTTAGCATCTGACCAGCCTTAGAGGGAGAAAACAGAAGAAACGATGGGTAGAATATGACCTGCATAGAAGGGAGAAGCATATTAAAAGAGGTTACGTATGAAAAGCAGGTTAAAACAAGAATTTATATGAATAGCATATGAAAGCAGCTAACATATGACTTTCATATTTGTATAATGTCCATATCATATGTGAGGACATTCAATTCGCATCAGAAATTCATATGATTACCATTTCGTATGAAATTGATTTAACTGTTATATGAAAAAATGTACCTGCTGTCATATGCTAGATAAATCGGCTTTTATGAATAGCATATGAAGTGTCTCATATGAATAATATTTCAGTATTAATATTGTGGCGATTATTTTCCTGATTAATTCATAACCTCTCATGACAGACTCGATCAAACGAATCTGCTGTTTACGTTCTGGGCTTACATTCTATGCTTGCCGAAGAATTTTAAAAGAAAAAAAAGAATATAAGTACAAATGTTCGAGTGTGCTTTGTGTGCTTGGTTGGCTCTATGTTTCAAAACGATCTTATTACCCAGGGGCTTGTTACTCTAACAAATATGTAGAGCGACGTCCCATTCTTTTATGCAGGTAAATCAATATCATTATTGTAAATTTCATGTCGATATTATTTTAATCAAACTGTCAACAAAATACTTCATTTTAACATACTATACAGTCATTTAAATGTTTACACGCACGCCCACACTTTTCATGTAATTTCAAAAGGATTTCATTTTCAGATCTACGCTTTTGAGTGAGTACTATTTTAATGTATTTATTCATTTCTTTAGATCCGGTATTTAAAGTACACAATATCATTTTTACTAGTATCAAATATTGCCATACCTTTCTAAATTTTGTATATTACGTTTTTCATTATCATAATATTATCGAAATATTGTCAAAATTTATGTTTTTCCGATTGTTAGTTGTCAGGCTAATACTTAAATTCAGAGACTGAATTGGGTAATCTGATCAATTGGTGAGCGAGCGAAGCGCGCATCATACAAATACTGTCATTTCGTGTTAAATGCGGAAGGAACTAGTGTCAGTGTACACAAAACCACCCGTGTCGATTTAGAATGACACTGAATCGAACATAGGTAAATATCGCGTTCCACACGTTCACTGACTTTGGTACGTGTACATTGCTTTATAGCGTTATTCATTACACTGACACAAATGACTGGGAAAAAGAGCTGGAAAATGTGCTTGATTGAAAATTAGGGCCATACATAAAAGGGAGGTCGCTACTCGGCATGAAGCTTGTGATATTCCCCTGAGATATGCGACATTTGTGGAGAAGGTCAAAGTGTCTCACAGGACTATTGTAGGTGGGTTAGCTAAATTTAGGACCGGGACAGCAGCAACTCAAAAATGCTTGCTCGACACAGACGTCCTGCCAACAACTACGTCCGAAAGGTAACATCGAAAAAATCCTCAATTGACTAAAAAATGTGCCCGATCACCGGTTCGTAAGGCAATTGGGCCGACTGACAAAAAAGGTCGTTTAGCACGAGTTCATGGAATTTTGAAGAAGAAGGAAAAACACCTTAAAAACTTAGAAAAATAAAGCAAGATGGGTACCCCACATTTGTTAACAGATGAACAAAAGAGGGCCCGTGTTGTTGTACAATGGCAAAAACACTCTGCTGAACATTGTACCTAAATACAGCAAAAAGGTTTTTGTAATATAGTTACTGGTAATGAAACTGTGTTTATTATTTTTGAACCAAAGCTGTGAAGTTTCCAACCGAATTGGGGTCACCAAAAATGCGAGGACGCCCAATTATTCCAAAACGAATACGAACGATGAAGAAGGTTTTGTGTGTATTTTTTTCAATTAAGGGGCCAATCATAAATTCGGTACCAAAAGGCAGTACGGTCAAGGGAAAATTCATAAAAAAAGTGTTCTAAGGAAAATTGAAGAAATACTACAAAAGGTCGCCGCCCCAAAACAGGACTTAAGTACATCCGACTTTTGCTGAATAATGCACCCGCTCAACAAGGCAACGCATGTGATCGCGTTTTGGAGTCAGAGGTTACAGTCATTTCACACCCTCCGTTTCGCCAGGACCTGGCCCCCCTGCTGCGGACTATTTTCTGTTTCCCAAACTAAATATCATCGGTGAGCAAGAGATACACATCGAAAATGACTTGGATCTGCTGTTTATCAGTAGCTGACATGGGTGTTCCCATAGAAGGTATGAACCAATGCTCTACCAACAAAAGAGGATTGACCGTTCATAAGTGTATTCAGGCGACGGAGGCATTTTGGGGGGCAGCAGCAGAGAAGTTAAAATGATCAGAAAACATTTGCAATATAGGAGACCGATGCAAGTAACATTACTTTTGGAACACCCCTCGTATATATGCTAAGCAAAAGTCCTTTCTTCTAAAATGTAAAAGCTCACCTGAACAAAACGTGATTTGGCTGAGGTGTTGTGACCTACTACCCATCATCGTACGAATATGTCCGTCCGCTGATATTTTGTTCAAACGATGTCTCATTAAAACCTTAGGAAGTGATACAATTTTTCAGGGATATTTCTTTTGTGTACGTTTCCAACGTGTTTAGGAGTGACTTAAACTATAAATAGTTTGCAGACATTGGCAGTATCGCTAGCACCCGATTAGAGCTTTTAATAACTACTTTATTACATATACGTTCATGACGCTCATAAAGAATGCCAATACACCTGATGGATGTATCTCCTGCCATCGAAAACGTACAACCAACCTATACAATTGCCTCAAATAGGTAGTAGAATTGTCATTGGCCATAATTCCCTTAACCTACGAAAATATGAACAATTCTATATAAGGGATATGCACAAACAGACGAAAACTGGGAAATTTCAAACCTGAATAAACACCCATTACATATTTTCAGTAGACTAATGGCACTGCTTCTATGTTCTAGATATTTAAATAAAAATGCCATTATTATGTGTGTGCTACCATCGTTTGACATAAAATAAGATGGCCTTTCAGCCAGATGAATTTTTCATTAAACAAGAGTCATGGGCATACTCTCTTCAGCCAGATTCAGCTACTATTACCAACGTGCTTAACAGATTTAGCTTACCCAAAAGGTTCCTTCTAGTTAGCGCATATAAACTATTCTTTGTAAGTGGATTATTGTTTTAGCTTAATGTTACACATGGTTTGATAATTGCAAAAAAGAAAAATAGTTTTTGTCATTTTGGTGCAATTTTAATTAGATCTATTAAGAACTAATTGTATCACAGTTTTATCCTAACCAAAGTTTTGGTTTGTTTTGTTTTTTTTTTCTAAATAAGCAAGGTGCAGTACAGATTATGCTATGGAGGATTTGTATTGCAGTCTGTATTTATTCATCCGGATTTATTTTCATCACGCGACACACCAGCGGTACCTGCACACTTACCACAAAGAAAGAAATTCGTACATGCATTTACAATTCGAAAAAACAAGTCAGGAAGTAAAAGTGTACGCAAAAAAATGACTTGCAAATCTGAAACGTTAGAACCTAAAGCAATCACGTGACCAGGAACAATTTCATTAAGTATTTTTGTTTTGGCGCCAAGGTCTATTTTTAGATGATGCATATTATTTCATTAATTAGATTTTGTTACTATAATATAGGACAATCGCAGGAGTTACATGATGTAACTTTTATGATTGTGTCTGTTCTGTTCTGTTATTTTACGTAGTGTATTGATTATGAAAGGACTGAAATAAAATTGATTACGCGTAACACCTATGGACTAGAGCTATCTGTAATGGAAATAGGGCATGAGTCCTAGGACATATATGGAAAAGACTCCCGTAAACACGTTAAGATTTCCATTAGTTATCGAAGCAAGATGCGACACCTCAATGGACTAGGAGAGATAGACGTAGTGGTCAATTATAATGTTTGTGAAGTAAACTATTGTATTTTATTCTATTTAAGGAGTCAGTACATTTTACTCTCTTTGTAAATTCCGGACCCAAAAAACTTTTTTCACAAATCATTTTATTATGTTAACAACAGTTGACAAGAACAATTTCGTATGAAATTGGACTTCATGGTTCTATGAAAAATATGTACTGCTACCATATGCTGATAACATCTGGCTTTTTTTATGAATAGCATATGAAGTGTCTCATATGAGAATCATATGATAATCATATCAGTATCATATGTGGCGATATTTCCTGAGTACATTTCATAACCTCTCATGAACAGACTCGATCAAACCGAATCTGCTGTTACGTTTCTGGGCTACATTCTATGCTGCCAAAGGAATTTAAAAAGAAAAAAAAGAATAAGTACAAATGTTCGAGTTTGCTTTTGTTTTGCTTGGTTGGGCTCTATGTTTTCAAACGATCTTATTACCCAGTGTGTTACTCTTAACAAATATGTAGAGCGCGTCCATTCTTTTATGCAGTAACATACAATATCATTTATTGTAAATTCATGTCGATATTATTTAATCAACTGTCAACAAAATACTTCCTTTTAACATACTATACAGTCATTTAAATGTTTACACGCACGCCCACACTTTTCATGTAATTTCAAAAGGATTTCATTTTCAGATCTACGCTTTTGAGTGAGTACTATTTTAATGTATTTATTCATTTCTTTAGATCCGGTATTTAAAGTACACAATATCATTTTTACTAGTATCAAATATTGCCATACCTTTCTAAATTTTGTATATTACGTTTTTCATTATCATAATATTATCGAAAAATTGTCATAATTTATGTTTTTCCGATTGTTAGTTGTCAGGCTAATACTTAAATTCAGAGACTGAATTGGGTTATCTGATCAACTTGGTTGAGCAAAGCAGCTGCATCTATATTGCTAAGCAAAAGTCCTTTAGTTCTAAAATGTAAACGCTACCTGAACAAAACGTGATGGGCTTGGACGGTATGGTGTTGTGACCTACTACCCATCATCGTACGAATATGTCCGTCCGCTGATATTTTGTTCAAACGATATCTCATTAAAACCTTTCATGGAGGTTGATACAATTTTTCAGGGATATTTCTTGTGTACGTTTCCAAACGTGTTTAAGGTAGTGGACTTAAACTATAAATAGTTTGCAGACATTGGCAGTATCGCTAGCACCCGATTAGAGCTTTTAATAACTACTTTATTACATATACGTTCATGACGCTCATAAAGAATGCCAATACACCTGATGGATGTATCTCCTGCCATCGAAAACGTACAACAACCATATACAAGCCTTAAAATTTAGGTTAGACTTCGGAAAAGGGGAGAAGGAAATATGACAAATCTAGTAGGATATGCACACACCAGACGAAACTGGAAGGAAATTTCAACCTAGAATAAAACACCATTACCTATTTTCAGTAGACTAATGGCACTGATTCTATGTTCTAGATTAAAATGCCATTATATTTGGCTACCATGGTTTACATAAAATACAGATGGCCTTTCAGCCAGATGAATTTATCATTAAACAAGAGTCATGGGCACACTCTCTTCAGCCAGATTCAGCTACTATTACATACGTCGTACAAGATTTAGCTTACCAAAAGGTTCCTTCTAGCGCATATAAAATATTCTTGTAAGGGATATGTTTTAGCTAATGTACAAATGTTTGATCAATGCGAATAAGAAACATATGTTTGGTCATTTTTGTGCAAAACTTAATTAGAGATATTTAAGAACTAATCTAAGTATAACAGTTTTATCATACTTAAGTTTTTTTTTAATCTAAGCAAGTGCAGTACATTATTCTGCTATGGAGATTGTATTGCAGTATGTAGTTACTTCCGGATTATTTTCAAACAAAGAAATTTCGTACAGCATTTACGATTCGAAAAATAATCTCAGGGAACATGTAAAAAAGACGCAAAAGAATATGAATTGTAAATCTGAATGAAACGTTAGAAGCCTAAAACAAGCACGCGGTGACCAGGGACAATCATTCGGATTTTTTTGTTTGGCGGGGTCTATTTTAAGATGATGCAATATTCATTTATTAATTTCTTTTTTTTTTTTGCAAATTTCTTTTTACTATAATATATACAATCGAGACGTGACATGATTTAAACTTTATGCTTGGTCTTCTTGTTCTGTTATTTACGAGTTTATTGACTTATTTAAAGGGCAAGACTGATGAAATAAAGATTGATATGCGTAAACACTATGGCGAGGGCTGTAATGAATAGGCATGAGTCCAAGATGGGCAGCCGGCACCTAGGAAATCGATTGTTTTGCGATACCCTTGTTGTATCCACTAACATGGTCGTCAAGTGATGGACAGTCACCATAGTTGTTTCATCTCTTGAGAAGGAACAAGAAAAACAAAACTCTATTAGCCGATCCATCTACGCTTACATAAAACGCAGAGGCACATCTTTTTATGCCAGATTGAGCTACTATAACATAGTCATATGACACCATCTATTCAAGCCAGATATCTACCGTACATAACATATATCAGCCAAGATTCAGCTGACTCTACATAATACGTATAGGCATACTCTATTCAACCAGATTCATCTATCATTTTATAAGACATATATGAAAGACGTAACACTGTTAAGTTTCCATTAGTATCGAAGGCAAGATGCGACACCGTTCAGAGACTATGAGCTATAGCCGTAGTGGTCAATTATAATGTTTGTAAGGTAAACTATTGTATTTTCTTCTATTTAAGGAGTCAGTACATTTTACTCTCTTTGTAAATCGACCCCCAAAAATTTTTTCACAAAATTTTAGTTATGGAACAGATAGAGTGAAAGAACTGTCTTGGTTTCTGATAAAATCATGACTCCTTATTAAATTGACAGAATTAGAAAGAGTGGTAGACGAATATGTCCCTTTTCATCCCTCTACAGTGTTTGTCTTAACAAAGCGACATGTTAAGACCCGCACTACACAGATATTAAAGTGATTAAAACAAAAAAACTAAAATGTTCGACGGGTTTTATGACATGTATACAAGATGGATAATGCACATTTCAAGTCACCACAAAATGGTCTACCGACAAAACTCGTATTTATTAACGTAGCGAATTAAATATCTTTTGGCATGAGTTATTTCTAAAGATAACCATATCACTAACAGAGAACAAAATTGCCCAAGGGGAATGCTAAAGCATTTATTTACGTTTTAGGAAAGGCCATGGGACAGGAACGCTCTTGATATAATTCTTATATGATGTAATTGTTACACCTTTTTCACGATTCATTTAGAAGTATGGAAATAGAATTTCTAACAGAGAGTCAAGAATACAGTGTAGCAGAATTCTACGATCAATTTCACAAACACTTGCCGGTTGTGGTGCAAGTTAATCAAGGATTTCAAGGACACATTATTGAGAATAAATTTGTAGAAAGGGGACGGTAACAAAGACCAGACTTTGTAAATACATAATGAGTATTTAGCATTTTAATGTTCGAACAAATGTTGTCCAAAATTGAAGTAAAGTGATGGTAGGATGTTTTGTATTTATCGAAACTGTTTCAAAATAAGAGATGTATAATAAGAATTTACAGTAAGGAAAATGTCCTGCATGGTTGTTTACAGCCTGCCCACGGAAGGTATCACATTTACCAAGTATCTTGGCATCCAATTAAGGCCGCGATATTCTGGAAAAAGTACTAATTTGTAAATTTCTAGCATTTCGGGATATCCGTCGCGACCCGGATCGCATTGGCAATTATAGTCCAGCCTGGGGGGGACCTATGAGCCACGTACTCTCTCAAAAGAAGGGTTAAAAATTGAGAGGCTTCAAATGTTCTCCGTGTTCGTTATACGAGCAATGTTTACTGAAATTAGCTTCTGTTTTATAATGTTTATGCGTAAAAAGGTTCCGTCATCGCCTCCGCCTTCCGATTATGTGGAGAAGTTAGTCAGTTACTTATTCGCACGATTAATGTTAATCAAAGGATAGTATTTACATGAATAAAATTCTATAGAAGCGGCCATAAGACGGAGAAAAAACAAACGACAAAACTTGTTACGAAGAATAAAATAAGAGTAATGTCTAAAATTTACAATATTAAAATATGAATTTGATTGGCACTTGAAAACAATATTCGACAAAATCGTAATTGTTCTTGCTTGGTCGAACGCCTCAATCTCACACGTAAGAAAGAACTTGTCGTCTTTAAACGTGCGAAACAGAGGATTTCTTTTAGAACCAGACAGTAATAGAAATATATACTGAATAGGTAAATTTGTTTGTTACTAAATTCTTGTTCTTGTGAATTGCACGAAAAAAAATCTTTACGATTTTCATCACTTTCATCACTGGTATGGTTATAAACTCAGAGGAAATTTTTGATGTTTTTTAATTTTGTGATTTTATAATTTGACATTATCATTTCTGTTAGATTTTATGTTTCATGAACCATTCTTCTGACAAAGCAAATATTTAGACGGAAGGTTCTATGGAATCATACTAGTATGTCTGTTTTTTAACTTTCAAATAAATGCTGAGGACAAAAATGAATTAAAATCTGTATTCTCAAGTCTGTTTAGAATATTACAACTGGCTTTTGTGAAAACAGTTGAACTTTATTTACCTAGTAACTCGTCCAGTTATACAGGTAAGTACGAATCTCTAATACCTCTATGATA
The DNA here is from genome assembly GCF_021730395.1 of Mercenaria mercenaria. Lineage (NCBI taxonomy): Eukaryota > Metazoa > Mollusca > Bivalvia > Venerida > Veneridae > Mercenaria > Mercenaria mercenaria. Next base: position 43,165,520 of record NC_069376.1, on the reverse strand, counting down.
TTAAGGACAGGCTGTAATAAGTTTTAGACTTCTTAAGGTTTCATTAATTATTACACCCTCCGAACTAAGGAGCTGGTAGGTAAACAAAGTTACCCTGTGATGTAGGGTAGTTACATAACAATTCCTGAGGGGGATCAGGTTAATTTTATTTTATAGGTTTTTAGCCTTTGATCGGGGAAATATGCACGAGTTCTTCAGCGGAAATATTGCTTCTCGACTTCAGGGGCGCAATATTCCTCCGCCTGAAGAACGAGTGCATATTTCCCGATGCAAAGAGATACTAACCTTTTTATAACATACCGCATCTAACAGTATTAAATATAATGTTGTAAATATCATAAATTATAAAAAAATAGCCTGAATAGAATTGGACAAAACGAACAATAGACAAAGTGCAAACAACACACAACTGTTATACGTCACGCACCGATATGAAATTCAGGGGTGTCAGTGGATGGAAAAATATTGAGTTCCGGTACCAGTGTAACTTTACGGGGAGAACGGAAAAAAGAAATGCGTATGTAATAAAACTGTATGCTATTGATTAATGTAAAAGGAAAGGAAAATGTTCACTCCAAATGTCATTTAACAGCAACGTTTTTAACAAATGTTGGGCTATACTACCACCCAAATAAATGAAGTCAAAACAACATTGTGGGTGACTGACACATATGCTTCCAATGGTGTTCACACTGTGGTGATCACCTTAATTTGGTTCCTTATGATATAAACTAATCTAACCGGTTTGTGAATATAAAATGTTGCTTACATATTTCTACCACAGGTTTACGTATATTAGCGGCTAAATCCCCCCAAAGCAGAAACGTGTTGTCGTGGCAAGACAGAAGGAGTACAACGGAAAAAAAACTGCAGAGTACTTCTGAGTATCAGGACGAGTATTTTCTGAAAATACTATTGTATAATAAACACGAAAAAAAGTTAGTCTCAAGAAGACATCATTTATGTCTAACCAGAAACAGGTGATGAAGGACTTATGTTAAAAAGTTCGAAAGCCACTTGGACATTTGTTTTTTTGGAATGCTTTATCGAGACTCTAAATGTTGTTTTTTCTTTTGTTGCTCAGCCTTCTTTTAAAGACACTTCGAACATTTGTGTAGGTTCGTTAGTTTGTTTTTTAATCATTTAGATGGCATTCTTTTATGCTTTAATATTGTGCTTTGTTGCTATTGCATGTGCTAGCATTCGCCCGCCGCCGTACTGGATTTATGGAACAGGATTAGGGAAAGTATTGTGGAATTTGCCATTTTAACCGTATAATGTTTTTCCGGCGACTTTTTCAATTGAAAGTTCAAATGTATTTTATTGTCTGTTCTGTGCCACCGGTATACTGCAGCGTTGTATGTATTTTGGTACTATCAAAGTATGTCTCACAACGACAACTTTGCAACAGAGACAACATGTGCGGAGGACTGCGTTTTCATTACATATGTGTTCTTGTTGACTACACTGCACCACAGCGGTACACACTTTCAATCAATACGCAGTACCACTCCTACTACCATCCCCCACCCCACCCCCCACACACGTATTCTTCTTTTGTTAAAAATGGTTAATTAGGTAAGTTTATGTTGATATTGTAACTTAACACACTATGCCATTTTTAAAATACATGTTCTAGAAGGAAAGGTGGTACCAGTATGTACATTCAGGACAGTCCTTGTGTTAGTCGGACAAGTGTATTCCTATAAAATATGTTGTAAACAATTTTTGTTACCTATACAGCTGGTCGGGAACATAGGTCTCTCGGAACATACTGAACAAGCCACACTAGACTGCGTTAGTGAATGTACAATATCCACCAAAACTCATAATTTTGGGAATAAAACGATTCAATTATAAGGAATAGCACCACACCTGGAACTTGTTTGAAAACATTTAAGGAAGTAGTCATCTGCTTGGAAACTATTAGTAGACGGTTAAATAGCAACCTAAAACATATAATGTATTTAATTAATAGTACAGTGCAGCAAATCAGTTGCATATTAAAGAATTAGAGATAGACCCCCTTTTAAAAAAAAAAAAATTTTCAACGATAGTAATACATTAAAAAAGTCTAGAATTGATTCCCCAAGTCCTTTGAAATCAAAAAAAAAATGATTTCACAATGTAATGTTTATGATAATTTGATTCATATCAATAACAAAGTTTTAATTTTTAATTTAATGTTGAGATCCAACAAAGAATTTGAAAAACTCTTGCTTGGGTTAGTACTTATAAGCGAGATATAGCTTGTAGTTAACTTCCCTTGCAATAAACACAATGAGTGGGGAAAAGTAAACTGTTTTTTTTAAACGCGATATCATACGTTGTGAAACAGAACATTTAGGATTTATTCATTTGTGTTTGATTTACCCCTCAAAAGATGGTCTTGATTCTTAAACTTATATATGGTTAAAAAAATACACGTTTAACAAGGGCCAAATAAATAATAAAATGAGAAAGAGTACATAAGTAATTAATAGTGCAGATAATACAGGTTTTGATTGATCAAAATGTACACAGAAGCACTTTTGTAATACAGAAAACTGGTGGATTCGTAAAATGTGCAATATATTGAAAAAACTCTATTTCCTATGCCTTAAAAAGAACATTTGTTTTCAGGACCATTATGTTATTGCTAACACATAATTGTGTGTCTGGCTGCCAGTTTTAGCCTGTTTAGATGAGTTTTACCGAAAATAGCTTGTGTTGATCAGAGAATAAAAAGCTTTGTTTGTAGAGTTGCATTCTACGGGGAACTGATCCCCGTATTTGATGTGTGAAGGAAAATAGCCGTTGTGTTGAAACATAGGCATTCCCTTAGACATTTCCAATGGGGATTATAGACTATGTTTCCTTTTCATGCCAATGCTTATAAATGAAACAAAAAATAAGGATTATAGAATATGGAAGAATTAGAGGCAAAGTCTTTCAATTGAAAATAAGAGTTTGTTTGGTTTTAATGGTATTGTTGTTTGTGTGTAAAATATAAATGCAATTAGTCTATGTCGGTTGAAACTGATTGAAACCAAGTTAAATATCAAAAACTGTTGAACAGGTATTTCAACATATTAGGTGGGTATAGGAAAGAAAAGAAAGTACACAAATATGTTAAAACACTTATATTAAACCAAATGCCCATATATTGATAATGTGATTTTTATAATTGCGGAAATATGGCAACATGAGGGAGGAAAAAGTCATCACATGGGGTACCAAGTTTAGGCAAACATTCTTTTCAGTATTCTTTATATCTGACAAATTTAGGGTGGTGAACCGTACTATTCGATTGTGTGCCTATGTTATAGGCTGTTACAATCACAGAACAGTTTTAATAGTTCTTCAAGTCATTTATGTGTCCAAAAAGTGAGATATATGTAATATCATCATTTCAATTACAGTGTTTGGAGATGGGAGTATTCACCTATTGATTTTTTAAAATACATACGGTATTTTAGTAAAAATGTTATAAAATGAATATTTCTAGCAAATAGTTGTTAACCATTTCTGTTGATCATGATTGTATTCTTTTATACGGTATTGTCATTCTCTGGCGCGGCATGAAAAGACAATAATACCGAAGTAGAATATTAGTGATTATGTCATCGTACGGAAATTGCCAGTGGCATTATAGAATCAATTACCTTAATTACTTTTTGCCACAGGGACGTTAGGCCAAAGACATCTTCCAGTCCCTTTGGACATCTCACAACTAAGGCTGCTCTTGTGTCGAGTTACTCGAGTTCTGGATTATGTTGCTGTCCAAAACTGGGATGAAAAGCATGGGATACATTACAGGAGGAAGTTGGCATATGGAATATAATCTTCGTTTTGGAAATCAGCGTACGTTTCTATGTTGTTTCCTGAATACCAATCTGCTTTTTGGCTATAAAGGAAATCATTTACCTATATCTAAATATCGTTAATATTCATCTAGTTTAGTCTGACTTGAATGGCGTCTGTTTTGATCATTTGGTCGGAATACTCTACTGTCAAGACATGTTAGTTATGTGGCTATCCACCACACAATTCTTTAGCATCATCACAAAATTCAACAGTAACCAATATGTCTCAAATATTAAGGGTCAATAATTGTGATAGTTTTCATCCGCCAATATTTATGTTCATTTACATTCCAATTGCAATGAGAGTATGTGATTTGTATAAAAGGTTGTGGGTTTGTTATAGTAAAATTCTAAATAGGCATGCTGATGTTATGAGACAGAACGTTTTATCAAATCTATATTAGTTTTTGTCTTCGGGGTTATGTCACATTAAGTGAGAGATGAGTCTTTAGCGGATGTCCAAGCTTAAAAATGGTGTAGAAAGAGGCAAGCAAGGGCGGACGCCAAAACTTAGCCTACTTATTCCAAACTTCCTATAATTAACATGACATGAAACTATTCTTTATCCTCAAATAGGATTTGCTCCTACATCAATATGGCGATTTGATCCACATCAATATGGGAGTGGGAAACTATTTAAAGTTGAGCGAAATTAACTCAAGAGACTCATATCCAATTATAGTCATTGTTGTGTAATACATTATTTCAAATTTCTCGAAACTTTTATTTTTGGTCATTATCACAAACATTCAGAATGACCAAGATGATCAAGAAACTATTCTACAATTTTTTATGTTGATCAGGTTAATACAACAATTTTTTGTGAAAAGGTAAAATGTTTTCTTCCGTTTCACACATGTTGCAGAAATATGATCATGTGAAGGTGAAATCCAACGATGATTACGAATTACGCATATGCGGACCTTAGTTTACGACAACTTAATCAACTTGATGTTAATGGCCGGAATTCCATTTCGGATGTGATCCAGTGATTAGCTGCGCATATAAAAGTGAAAGGACAGATCACACGTGGAAAACCCGACCAGAACAGATTCCTAATGTTAGTTTAGAAATACAACAAAAGATAAGCGTAACATTGAAAAGAGATATGAGTCTTTGCATCGATGCGTTGGAAAAAAAAACAAAGAACAATGGTATCTGTTACAGATGGTGTTCATTTATTATTTGGGTTTGTTTGGAGATCTGAACAAACCTTCATTATTAGACTACATTGAATGAAAACATCATTGGGAATACTACTAAACTGAAGGAAACACTTGTAACTACTTACGGGTTATTGGTGTATTGGGACCAAAAAATGCCGGTTCTGCATCGGAAAATAGATGGCTCGACTCCAGGAGCTCTCAAACTTATTCCGCCAAAAGTAGGAGGGCATTATTTCTCGATACAATGGGTTATTACATACACATCTATTCTATAGTTCTCACAAGAATTATATAAAATTGTTATATGGTTGAGTATGATTGAAAATATCACTAAGCAAAATTTTAGCGCGACAACAAATATCACATGACCGCACATAATATGCAATGTGAAATTGGCACATAAGGATGGCAAAAGCCATTGACTGCTTATGTTTTACTGTAGCTTAACTTAAAGTGTATTGTATGTAATAAGACGAAAACATAATTATGATGTAATTAAAATTACTCAAGTATTTCCCTTCACACCGCAAGAAAACATATAAAACATTTTAGAAGAATCTTTTGATCACTCTAAAAATTGAAAATTATTTAAAATGTTGTAACCTTAATATAAAGCCTTTGTTTTTTAAAAATGCGGCTGTCCGATTTTAGTTATGAAAATAAAAGGTTATTTGTATAAATCCTATTTGCCGATTTTTTTTATTATTGTCACAGGTTTAAATATTTGATTAATATACAGAAAGTATCTTTGAAATCATTGTTATCATTACCTGACTGTTTCAGTTCATGTATTAAGGGTGAATTGAAGTGTCTTTCTAACCATTTGAATATGCACATTTCTCTATTTGGATCGTAAGAATAAAATCCGTAGGAACTGTTATGCAATATGTTCAAATATGATTAAGGACATTTTAAAATGTAAAAGTGATAGTGATTACCTTGAGCTGTACTTTCATCATCAGACATTTGTGAAAGTCTTTGAGAAAAGGACATGTCAAGTCACGGGATTTTGAATTTCTTTCTTTTATAAAGATATTGACAGAATTAGACGAGAGGTTCTAAACCAGTATGAAGTAGTATCATATGCATGAGCTAGACTTTCATGAAAGCTAATAAACCTAGAGAATCGACAAACAACATTTTTTTACGATAATCTCTCGGAGTATAACCTGTAGGCACAATGCAAAGAATATTGAGGCCGTTTAACTGGCGAAGATGTTTTAAACTATGGCCAGAATTAAAAGAATGGAAAAGTCTTCTGAATCATTTGATACGCATCAAATAGATGGAAATGCTCGTCGGAATGACGAAACGAAACCAGTATCCTGACTGAAGAATTTGGTTTATGACAAGAACAGAATAGACAGATTGAAAGGGATATTTCATTGAAGAAGGAAAAGGCTCAAAGGAACACAAAGCACGTTCTGAAAAAAGATAGGTGATTACGAGTTTAACCAGTTACCCAGCAAGATAGAGTGCAACAACAAAAACAGAAAAATCAGAAGTGTTGCAAGTAGTAGTAGTAATACCAACTCTTCAAAGCAGGGTATAAAAAAAAATGTCGGTGATTGAATCTAGATCATATATGCAGCAAAAAGCACTCTTAAACTGACAACCGAACCTCCAGGAGCTTAATAATCAATTTCAAATATCATCAAAGGATAAAAATGTAAAAGCTATCAACAGCAACTTCTAAAATACTTCAGTCAGTTTCTTCTCAAGTAATTTTTTTTGCAAAACGAAGAATTAAGCTGTCAGTCTTTACTAAATAAAACTAAATAAAACTTTTAACGAATCTGAAGTGCAAAGTAAGGCGGAAAAAGCAGGATACAAAAAAGGAAAGAAAGCTCTGTAACATATTACAAGTACATCACTAGGGGTATCGGTCCACAAGTTTTAACAGGGGTAATACGGATATATCAAATACTGATGCCTTGTAAGCCACATCAATTGGAGTATATTTGAAAGGTAGTGCCTACTGAACAAAGAAATATAAGGTCACATGATTATATATATATAAAGATGTTTTTACTTTATAGTTTTCAGTAATAGTCAACAGAAATCCTGTTATCAGAGTGGACGCATTCATCAATATTACAGCAAAAACTCAAGGGATTCGTGTATCTCGTTACATGGTCATTTTATTGTCCTATTTCTGTCAGAGAACAACTCTTCATATGATACCAAGAAAACATGTGAGTCATCGGCAAATCGTAATTTTACCTATTTTTTGGATCAGATTACGTGGTAGTGTTCATTTTGTGACACTGTACATTTCTCCATGTGATAGCTTATACCTCCTCATGTAACACTGTTCTACTTAACCAATTGGAAATTCAAATAGGTTAAGCAGGGTAAATTCGCTACAGTGATGTGAATTTTCAGATTAACCGTGGAAGAGGTATATAAATTATCTGCAGGAGATTAACATGGTAATACATCTTCATTTAAAAGGAGAGAGAGATGGCTCTATCCTCTCACACCTTGATAAAGATATTTTAACAAAGAATTGAAACGGTATAAGGACTTGCGCCATGCGATTGCTTAAATTTATAAAGAAGATTTTTTATATATCACAAGTTCGAAAACCCATTATTTATGTTGGTAGCTGGAAGACAAAACTGTGTAACAAATTTACTGTATATGCAAAGGTGTTTCTATCCGCAAACTCTTCGATGAATATTTAAGAGAGACATCGAGGACAATGTAGACAAAAGTGTGTACACAATAGATTATCTGTAAATGTAATGGCCCTTTAAAACGAAAATATAGGAATATTTGTTTTCAATTGTTATGTTAAAATTTACGTTATATAATGTCTGTGAATGTATACCTATTTTTCTACAAATTGTATATTCATTGATGCAAATATATGCTTTTTTACTTGTACTTGGTTCATAGTCACTCCGACAAAACTATAAGTCATATAATGACTTTCCATCTCCTAAGTACGGAGAACTGCCTTGAACAACAAACTTTCCGTTAACCAGCCGGATGACTTCCTCATATAAAAGAATGTTGCTACACCCAAAAAACCGAGGTTTCGAACTCACAGCTATAGAGCCAATGGGTTGGAAATAGATTACTTTATGCGATATATATTGCTTCTGATAGGGATTATTTTATGATGGTGTGGTTTCGACTTTTTTTATAGCATACTTAATTTGCAACTTGCACATGCAATTTTACCTAGGCATCATAATACCGAACCAGTGTAACATTTGTAATATCTGTAACTTTGACTTTTATTTACAAAATGACTCTAGGCTCAGGACATCACATAGTATAATATCAAGACATTATATATAACGACATAGTATTTGGTGTACACATATCACAATATTAGTCATACCGACAATATGTTGTAATGCAATATGTAACTTTACTTGGTTTAAAGCGTTATGTTCGAGTACAGCTACCTTGTATTCTTAGAAACATTTTAGTATTAATGTATTTTTTCATCATTTCATTCAACAAATACATGTACAGTTAAGATAATATTGAATAGCAAAATATATGTCTAGTATTAACATAATTTTCTTTTTGATTAAGATATATAACACTTTTCAAACAGTTTGGCAGCATAACTATAAAAATTAAGCCTTTAAATTACAACACTTTTTATAGGACATTAAAATCGAAATAATACGTTCTTTTAAAATTCACATCCCTTAACCTATTAATACTGTAATATAATGGGCGTAAATTCAGAACACGTGACAAAAATATTAGCTCAATATAATTTTCTTCTTTCAAAGGCAAAAAAAAATAAACTACAATTTTTTTAATTATAAACTCTTTTTCGGTTCCCCAAAATTAAATTTGAATTTTTGTGTTTTTTACATTTTGGTAATATTTTGCGGGAATGTACACTTTTCGAAATCAGGTGCCGGGTCACAAAAGAACGAAGTGAAATTTCGTCCTCTACCCCTTTCTGAAAAACCAGTTTACAAATTTAGATTCTCTTGGCGTATTTTTTACGTCTACCAAACCCAAATTTTCCTAAAGAATGAACCCCGTTTTTAAAAGGGGTTTTCCTATATTTTTTTTTATGCGCATTTTTTCTGCGCGGGGCCGACACTTTCTAGGGAAAACTGAACTGAAGTCAACATTTGTTGAAACATGTTACAGAAAATTTTTAAATTTGAGGAATATTGAATGAAATAACTTTTTTTGATAAGTTATATCAGTAATAAAATTTTGAACGGTTTATTTGTTTAAACAAGTACATGCCTGCGGGTTGCTATTTTTTGGGTTGTTTTTTTTTAAAAAAACATCGCATTTTATAAAAGACAGTTTTTGTTTATAAAATGTAAGAAATTTGACTTAGTACTGATAAGACAATACCCCCTTTCAAAATTATTTAGTATTAAATTAAATAGAAAGAATTAAAAAAATTTTTTAAAAACTTTTTTAAATTTGCAACATACATTAATCAATTTGGCTAGGTTCGGGGCCATTTCCGTCCGAACGGTGTTGAAATTCTACCGGTTTTAAAACAAAAAATTTTTAAGCATGGTGACCCCCCTACTTTTTTAAAGCCATTTTATGCTCCAATAAAATTTTATCATAACAAGAATAAAAAGAAAAAAATTCTATGAAAGAGTTTTTTTTTAAAAAATTTTAAAAAAAAAAATATTTTTCACTAGGGGGTATTTTTCATTGAAAAAAGTTCAAAAAAAAGTAAATACGAAACAAATTATTTTCTTTTGTCCCCATTATTGTAAGGATAGAGTTTTCCCAAAAAATACTATGATATCAAATAAGTAAAAAAAATAAAATCTGTAAAAAAAAAAACCGTATTGTGCTGCCTGTTTTGTTTTTTTTGGGGGTTGGTATTTATAAAAAAGAAAGAAAATTATGAAAATGTTGAAAAATCGCTGGCAGTTTCAGCAACAGGGTTTGTTTTCCCAAAACAATTTTTCACAAAAAAAAGCCGGGTACATTTTGTTTTTATTTGTTCATTTTTTCACCCAAAAATTTTCCTATCAAATATTAATTAAAAAAAATTCTATGAAGGGAAAAAAACTATGGGAATTCTTTTTAAATTGCCTCCGCATGTCAAAATTTTAAAAGGTTCATTTTCCCAAAAAACTTTTTTTAAAACCCTTTGTAATATACCTTTTTATGTTTTTTGACATTTTTCTTTAAGTATTACATTACAGTGTAAGGCGGATGTGCCTACAATGCTTTTGATTATTCTGAAAGGACAAAAGTACTTTAAAAGGGCTTTTAGGAGCTATAAAAATTTTAAATCAAAATAGTTTGATTTGTACGGTTTAAAATTCCCCAAAATGTATAGCCCCACAGATAGTGAGTAACCCCTTTACTTTTATTCTTTCTAAATTTTTCACGGGCGGCATTTAATAAGAAATTTAAATACCAAAGGGTTGATTTGGGGTACTTTTAACAGTGTTTAAAAGGGACACCATTTACAAAACAAAAGAGAACAAATCGTTACAGCGGGTAACAAAGCCCGGGTTTCTGTCGGGACGATAAATCGTTCAACCGTAAAAACTTTTTAGTTGCCCTGACGAAGAAGATTTCAGTATTAAAAGCAAAAAAAAAAGGGGTTTGGAGGGTCAGCGTGAAAGGAGTTATCCCTATATGGTAGCCCAAAATTGCTAACAAACAGCATGGAGGAGTTTAGACAAAAAAAATAACTTTGTTACGAAGCTAAAGTTTCTTTTTATTTTTATTGAGGAATAAGAAAAAAAAGGGGAAAGTTTTTTGCCCCAGTCGATGAGGTCCATGCAAACGTGCTTTTTTTAAGCATATTTTAGCTGATGGAAAGTGCAGATGATATAGGAATTATGGGTTTATTAGTTTTTGTATTGAGAAAGTGCTCGATTTTTGCACTGAAATTTTGTGCACGGTGGTAAAAAGAGCAGATCATAAAACAAAGGCAGGGCAAAAAATATGAGGGAGAGTTTTAAATTTAAAAACGGGACGAGTAAAATGCCAAATATGATAGGATTTCGCCCTTTTGTTTTTTTCCAAGACATCGTCCGAGGGAAACTTCAAAAAAAAATCCCAATTTGAAATGTGAAGGGAAAGCGTAAAGAAAGGTTTAGCTAAAAAAACCTATTATTTTAAAATATTTGGTGATTTCCCGGACCCTTAAAAAAACCCTTTAAAATTTTGGATTTATCATTGGTACGGAAACATCAAGACGAGAAACCCCTTAAAATGCAAAAATGTTTGAAATTTTTGGGCCACCATTTTATATTTTTAACACAGGGCAATCAACATAAATTGCAGCAACCCAAGGGACCTATAACCCTTTCGTCCCCATAGAAAAAACCAGGGGTTTATGAACACCCCAGGGCCCATAAAATCCAATTTTTTGTGTTTTTTTTGGTAAACAAGAAAAATAACTGGGGTTGCGTTTTTCATACTTTTAAAGTTTCGCGCGTTAAGTTTCCTTACCTACCGGCTTCTTTGTTCTGATGAGGTCTATAAACATTTTAACGACCACTTAAGAGGTCTAAAAAAATTTTCCAGACTGTCCAAAACCCCCTACTGTTTACACAAAACGACGAAAAATCTCAAGGGCCTGGGGGGGGAAGCGAAACCCCCTCGCTCGGATGTTATCCAATGCACTAACCCCCTAACCAAATTGTGAAAAACCACGCACTTGTCAAAAAAAAAAATTTTTAAACTTAAACCCGTAAGCATCCGAAACAATCCCAGTAGAATAAAGAGAAATTCGTCCCTGAAATTTAAAAGGTAAAACGCGGGCCCGACTCCGTAAATAAAGTACACTTGTTTCAAAATAAAGTACATTACTTTTTAAAGTTAAAAAATTCCAACCTTTTTTACATATTTTGAAAATTTTTTCTAAAAATAAATTTTAAATTAAAATAAAAAAGTTTTAAACATAAAAACTAAACGGGCCCTTAAACCTTTTGAACATTTGAACGGGTTTTTTTGGAACATAGGGGGGTAAAAATTGAGGTTGGGGCGCACAAAAAACCCGGGTTTAACCCCCCAGTGGTGTTTTTTTTGCCCACTGACATTTCCCAAAGGGCGGGGCCCCACGGTTTTCCTTTTTTTGTTCTTTTGTCCTTTTGGGTGGGGCTTTGTGTGTGTATGTGTGTGGGGTTTGTGGTGTGCACTCTGCGTGCTGTGTTTTTGGGGGTTTTGGGGGGGGGGGGGGCTTTTTTTTTTTGTTTTTTGGAAATTTCCCCGTTTGATATTTGTCTTTGTTTTTTTTCATATTTGCCCTGAAAGTTAATACGGGAAAACCCTTCGTCCGTCCTAGGGGAAAAATGCTTCTTTTAAATAATAATTTTAATTGCAAAAAAAAAACAAACAACAAAAATTTCCTCCGTACATTTTTTGTTTTCTGAAAAAAAATGTTCTTATTTTGCTGAATTTTTAAATTTTCAATAAATTAACATTTGACTTTTTAAGGGATATTTTGCACTGTAAAAAGTTTTGTCGCCCTTTTCCCTTTTCGTGAAACGCCCATTTTTCCTGGTTTCTATACTTGTATTTACACCCAAAAAATATCAAAAACTTTTTAACGGAATCAATGTGGGGGACAAAACGATTTTAAAACTAAAAAATTTAATTTTTTTCAAATTTTTCCCCAGTAAATTTAAAAAAACAGAGGCTTCGAACACAACCCTTAAATTAGTTGAACTCTTTACTTTAATTGTCAAGAAGACAAAAGGGTTTTTATAAGATTTTTTTTTTTCCCAACCGGGGGTTGTAGGGTGCGATGGGAATTTCCGGTCTCGGGGGTAACGTTTAGACGGTTACGGGGCCCAGCCAGTGACGGCGTAAACATTTTTATCCGAGACCCGGGGATATTGTCGTCTGCGTCGTCCGCCCCAAATTTGCCTTTTTAACACCTTGAGCCCAAAATTTTTTGCCCCAAATTCTTTATGAAAACTGGTCAAATTTTTGTTTTGATGATCTCAGGTCAAGTTTGAAACGAGCCCATGTGGGTCAAAAACTAGGTCAGTGGGGGGGTTAAAATCAAAGGAAAAGCTTTGAACAAACTAGAGACCCTATTTTTTTTTCCAAATTTGTTCCCAATTTGTTTTCCCAAATTTTTGTGTTTCAATCTTTATGAAATTTGGGTTCATTTTGCTGGGTTCCATGATGATCTCTGGGTCAATTTTTGAAACTTCATTTTGGGGTCAAAAACGGGTTCAGTAGGCCCGGGATAAAAAAAAAAAACCCCCTTTTGGGTAAACACTAGAGAAAAAATTTTTTTGACCCAATCTTTATAAAACCCTTGGTAAAGAATGTTTTCCCTCATGATCCGGGAAAATTTTTAAAAACGGGCCCATGGGGGAAATCAAAACTGGGTCATGGGTCAGACAATGAAAAGCTTGTGAACATTTTTAGAGACCACTTTTTTGACCCAATTTTTAATGAAACATGGTCAAATGTTAGTCTTAAAAAATTCTGGGTTAAATTTAAAAACGGGGGTTCTTTGTGGGGGAAAAAATTTAAGGTCACGGGGCCCAAATAAAGGAAAAGCTTGGGGAACATTTTAAAGGGGCCCAAAAATTTTGCCCTCAGCCCTTTATAAAACTGGTCAAAAAATAGTTGTTTTAAATTTTATTCTAGGTAAAGTTTTGAACCCTGGTTTTATGTGGGGTAAAAAAAACTAGTCACTAGCCAGATCAAAGAAATTTTTTTTCAACACTCTAAGACCAAAATTTTTTAATTTTTAAAAACTCAGGGTTTAGTCGGGGAAGGGTTTGTTTTGAAAACCCCCAAAAAAATCAACTTCGAATCGGGGTTTATTTTGGGGTCAAAAACTATTTCACCGTTCAAACCCAAGGGAAAACCTTGTAAACACTCTAGAGGCCACATTGAAACCCAAAAACTTTCCAAAATTTTAGCCAGAATTTTTTTCCCTTGATGATCTTTAGGTCAATTTTCCAACTTTTGGTCATGTGGGGTTTTCAAAAACTAGGCAAAAGGCCAGACAACTCTGGTGAGCGATGTATAGGGCTATCAGGGCCCCCTCTTGTTTTTTTATAGAAAAGGGTTATTAACAAGCGAAAAAAAACTTTACGCCCGGGAAACAGGAAGTATGTCATAAACTTTTACAGGGGAAAAAACAATTAAATTTTCCGGTTTTCCCCTTTTTTTTTTCATTTTGAAAAGAAACTTACGTTTTTCCCTTAAAAAAACCGTTTTAAAGAATCGCAAAAATTGTTTAAATGAAAAAAAGGGGAAACATCTAGTTTTTAAATTTTTTAATCCCGTTTTAAAAAAAACATTTATTATTACTACACACATCTTCTGTACAATTTAGTTCTTTTATACGTAAATTTACAGACACCCGTCTTTCTTTCCCCGGGGTAGTAAGAGGGAAGTTTTTCCCAGCATCTTTAAAATAAACCAGGAATCCCCGTCGGTATAAAGAATAAAATTTTCCCGATGCTTTTTCGCGCAGTTTTTTGGGCACATTTCGTTGTGTCTTTTTGGCGTGGGGCCAAATTCACGGTATATTATAAAGCAATTTCCTTGTGATAATGTAATAAAAATCTATATACAAACCTTTTTAAACGGCAATGAATATTTAGGTAGAAAATTAAAGACAAAAATAAATTTAAAGTTTTTTTAAAAAATTATGAAAAAAGACTGTCACTATTGTAACAAATGCCCCCGAAGTGGGCCCAAGAATGCAAAAGTTTATCCGAAAAAATCACATATCTTTTTGTGCCCTTTGGCCCTGCCCTAAGGGGCCCCAGTCATAAACTTGACACATCTCAATATGTTAACTTTTGGGGCAAAAAATTTTTCAAATCCCTTGATAAATGGCAGTTAAAACCCTGACAAGTAAAACACCTTTGACTTCTATGTGTACCTTGATTTTGGACCTAGAGTCGGGCCCCCGCGCATGCCCACCAAAATCTCATTTTTGGGAAACATATTTCCGTGTAATTTCAAAATCCCTTTTTCGAGGGAAGAGTTATATAGGGCCCGGGACAAGAAAAAAAACCATTTTAACATTTGACCTATAATTTTTAAACCTTAAACTTGGAGCTGGGGGCCCGGGGTTTTTGCTCTTAACACGCCCGTTTTAATATGAAAGGAAAAACATTTACCCAAAAAATTTCAAAACCCCTTAATGAATGGAAGGGGTTATTCCCGGGACACAAACAAACCATTTTAAAAATTTTGCCCTTTTTAGGGGAAACCTTGATTTTGGAGTTTAGAATCTGGGTTTTTTTGCGCGACAGGGTCGTCTCTTTAAAGGTAAACATGAAAATTTAATTTTTTAAAACCCCTTTATAGAGGAAACTAAAATCCCGGAAAATTTTTTCCCGGGAAACAAAACCATGCGGGGGAACGGACGGCCTTGCGTTTTTTTTAAAATGTCCATTTTGGGGAAAAAAAAAACCCTTATAAAATACCATTCGCGTCAACTTCTGACAAATTTGGACTAACACACATTAAAAAACCAAAGAAAGAGATATAATCTTCCAAATTTTCCCCAAATTTGGGGGCACGGATTTTTATCAAAACAAAATATCAAGTCCGGGTTTGCGAAAATAATTTACGGTGCGTAAAATTTTGGGGCCTTTTTTGTTATAAAAATAGTATCCAAAAATTGTACCCCCATTTTGTCTTTTTTTTGAAATTTTTGGGGGGGGGGTTTTTAAACAACATACACGTTACAAACTTTTTTCAAATCCAAACCCAAAATTTTACTAAGTAAAAAAACAAAGCTTTAACTTTCTGGGAACATCGAAATAGTTTTAAAGACCTTTTAGGTTTTGGGTTACTTTTTGTTCTAGGGGGATAATTATTTTTTGAAAAGCCATGTTAAAAAGCAAAATTTTGCCCCGTTTATTCAAAAAAGTAAATTGTCTTTTCAAAGATTTTTTAAATAAATTCTATCATTCGGAAAGGGGCCTTTAAACCCAAAAATTAAATGGACGCACTCAACAGAGTTTATTGATGACTTTTTTGTTAAGTTTTAAAAAATAGTTATAATAATATTACTACCTGTCCGAAATTCTTTGGGTTACAAGTCAAGATAGGGCCCAAACCCCTTCACAAAATTTTCCCCTAAAAACAAATTTTATTAGAAAAGTCGGGATTTTGAAAAAAAAAGGGATTTAAAAGGGGCTTTACCATTTTTTTTTTCACCCCTTTGCTTTTTTTCACTATTTTCAGAATCTTTTAAAAATTTTTAAAAAAGAGTTGAGATTTTTATAACCTTTTGCAATAACTAATAAAAAATGTTTAAAGCTTAAAAACACTGAAAAATTTAAAAAAATTTTTTTATCCTAGTTGGGTTTGGGTAAAAAAAAAGGGTAAGGAAAAAATACCAGACGGGTTTTTTCCCTGTTTTAAAAATTATTTATAACAGTACCTACGTATCACGCACCCTTAAACCCACCCCTCTAAACCACCCCTACCCCCCCCCTTAAAAGTGGGGGGAAAAATCCCTTAAATATTTTTCCCTTTTAATTCAGTTTAAGAAAAATTTTGGAATGAACTCTACTGAAATAATTAGTTTTTGGGATATAAAATTTTAAATTGACTGAAAAACGCGGGTTGATTGAAAATTTTTCCTGTTACTTTTTTTTGGTTTAGGATCACAATATTATCACTAAATCAAAATTAACTTTTTTAAAACTTTGCAGTAAGCAAAAAAATGGTGTTTTTAAAAGTCCCCTTGTTTTTTCCTTTTTAAAACTGGTATATATGTAAATAGTCATTCCTAACAGTTGCGTACTTTCTCCTTTGTTCATCAATATTCAAACCTTTGACAAACATTTGAGGAAACAATTAGGGGAGATGGGAAATTTAAAACGAATTAAAAAATTTTTTCCATGTTAAAAAAGGGAAAAAAAGTCCCAAGCCATTTTTTTAAACAAATCATTTGGGGGATTAAGAAAAACCCAACAAATTTGGGACACAACCCTTTTTTTTCCTAGATTTACATATTTTTTAATGAAAATTTTTTATTTAAACAAAAAATATGATTTTAAAAGGAAATGATTTTAAATGTATATTGAAAATTTTTCCCAAATTTGGTGTTGATGTACCTCAGGCAACATCTTATGGGATATATATTTCTTGAAAGAGCGTGTCGAGGAATTCAATGAACGTAATCGAAATATCACAGATTACCTTCTTCAACAGGGCTACCGTTATTATAAATTACGTAAATACTTTGCTAAATTTAACTTTCGTAAGTCAGATTTGGTTTTAAAAATTAAAGGGTACTCTAAAGTTTGAAACACATCTGCGAGAATGTTTATCTAAACCCGTTTTTTTATGGGATGGGGTTTTACAAAACTACATAAGTTTTTTGGTTCGTGGAAATTTTTCCCTTTTGATTTAGTATGAATTTTTTATTAAAAGGGGTTTTATGACCCAAACTTGTTTGAGACATACCGTTTTTAAAGGGGCCCTTTGGGCCCTTTTACTTTTGGGACGCTAAAAACTTTTCTCTTTTGATTTTGTCTAATGGAACAGGAAAAAGGGCCTATGTAATATTTTTAAATTTTCCCCATCGTGACTGAGCTTTTTTAAATTTATTCTTTTTAGCCTGTTTAGCCCGGGCCCTCTTTAAGGGGTTTTTTCTTTTTGGTTGCTGCCCAACACAAAGGCACAGATACATACTTTTTTAAAATTTTAAAAGATTTTTTTTTTATATAAACAAAACCAAAGCATTTTTGTGTTTTACAGGTTAACATTCCTTTCGCATTAAAAATTTGGGGCTTAAAATTTGGGTTTTTGTTGAGCAAAAATGAATCACGAAGAATTCATTTTTTTTGTCTTTAAAAACGTATAATCACAGGGGGGCCTTCTGGAGATGACACGGTGATGATGTTGATGATATGATTATAAATAAAACCCCAGAAAATGAAAACCAAACCTTTTGTCTTATAAAATCAATATCAAACCAACAAAACTGTGCTCCACAAACCCAAAACCCCCGGAAAACAAAAATTTTAACAAAGGGTTTTTTACTAAACGGGGAATTAAATTTATTTTCCCAATTTTCCCAAAAAGCCCGGTCATATTGATAATACACACAAAAAAGCAACGAAAAATTCACGGGTATAAATCTTTGGGTAAAGTAAATCAATAAAAAAAAAAAAGTTGAATCCCAGCTAGAAAGATTTTCAAGAACAAAAGGCCCAAAGAGATATCAGCTCAGATGTTTATTTTTGAATATGAATACCCCAATAACCTTAACATTCGCGAAAACAAATCGACTATAAACATTAAATATTACTTTTTAAACTTTTTTTGGAAAATCTATGGGTAATGTGTTTTAAAAAAATTTTAAAATCGAAAAAATTATATTTTTAAACATATTGTTCAGACGGTTTTTAACCAGAATATTTTTGGGAAAAATTTTTAAAAACGACCCCCGACTTGTCCCAACAAATGAATAACGGAAAAATTTTAATACCTTTTATTCATTTTCCAAAAAATATATACATTAGCATATTTTTTCCCTTTAGGAAAATTGTAAATTGCTTTATTTTCATGCGGGAAACCCTTAACTGAACCGCTGAGGTCGTTTCATTTAATTTTTAAACGTACGACTTAAAGCGAAAAAATTTCCCCTTTGGCCAAATTTTAAATTTTATTTTAATTCTTAAGGGGTTACTAAAAAATGCTCTTCGTGAAAAACGAATTTAAAACCCTTTTTTCCAAAATTTTCCCTAATAAAAAAATAAAAACTATCATAGTTTCAATTAAAATGTTTTGTGAAACGGGTTTACTTGTACAAAAAATCTTAACTTAATCCCATCCAGCTTAAAAACTTTTTTTTCTTTACAAATTCTTCCCAGCTTACATAATCTTTTTTTTTTAAAATTTCAAACAACTTGAAAAAACCCTTTGGGTTTTAAAAAACCCCATAAAGTTTTAAAAAAGCTTTTGTTTTAATACCAATAACGCTTAAAAACTCCTTCATTTGATAATTATCAAATATACAAAATCTGTTATATCCACACGAAAAAATCTTTTTTAATATTCTTTAAAAGCCGAACCCCTTTGGCTTTAATCAAAATCCCCCAAAAAAAAAAAAATCGTTTGTTTTTTTCGACGTCCTTTTTTTTTAAAAAATCCCTTTGTTTTTATATCTTACATTTGCAAATACTTTTGTTTTGATATCTTCCAGCCAAAAAAACAACCAAAATAACTTTAATGGGGTTTTTGACCCGAGACAAAAGGGTACAATGTGCAGACTTCTAAAAAGGTTTTTAACCCCAATTGCCGTTTGTGGGAAAATCAAGAAGGGTTTTTTTGGAAAATTCAAGAAAACCCGCTCAAAAAAGATGGGTATTTTTAAAACGATATATCCTACAAATACGCACAACCTCGCTCGTACAATCCTGGAAAAAATTCCAAAGTCCTACGCGAATTAAAAAAAAATTTCACAGTAAAGCTTTAAAAGAATTTAAAATTTTTCAGAAGAAAAAAGAGAAAGAGAATTAAAATATTGGGAAAAGTTTCTTTGACCCATATATATTTTCTGGTACAAACCAGGCGAAAGCTGGGATTTTCAAATGGGCTCCAAAAAACAATTTTGGGCCCAATTTTAAAATTTTAAAGCCGGGAACTGTTTTTCTTTTATTTCTCTTAAGCCCCTCATAACATACGAAAAATTTAAAAGTGTGGTATATTTAAAAAACCAACTGCTTGAAGTCCGAGGGGATGAGCAAAATGCCGGTTTTTAGAGGTTTACAAAGAAAAGGCGGACACTCTTGGGCCCGGTACTCCAAAGGGCCCTCGATGCATTAGCAATGAGCGATGACCCGGGGGTTTCAAAACTACTAACTTGTTATTTAAATTTATGAACTTTAAAAATTTAAAAAGGCTTAATTTTTTTTTTTTAATGAAGGAAAAAGTAAATGGGTTATCTAAAAAAAATTTAAATTTTAGTTTTTTTTAAACGGAAAACATTTTTTTCTTAACACCAGAATGAATAACAATATTTTTTTTCCATTCGAATAAATTTCCCTTTTTAAAATATAATACTTTTGATTTGGGGTACAATTTTGTTTTCCCACATCATGCTGGCACAACTGACTCTACCCTTTCAACTAAAGAAATCAAAATCAGCTTGCACATCCTTGCATTTTTAAAAAATTTTGCACTGACCAGTTTTAAAAACACTATCCTCTAATTCTGATGCCAAGCGAGGAAGCCCACTAGTTCATTTTTTTAATCTTTGGGGATGACGCGGGCCGGGGGTCGAACCCCCGACCCTCCCGCACTGAAGCGGACGCTCTACCCCAGGGTACCGAGGGGGGCCCATTTATTCAGTAACCTTTGGAAACACCCCCGTTAAAAAATTAAAAGGTACTGTCCAAACTGAAAGACGGACAAGTTCATTGTAGAAATTCAGCAGGGGAAAAGGGGGGAGGCCCGAAAAAGCAAGCCCGGGAAATTTTCCCTTTATTATGTTTTTTTTTGTAATGGGAGGTGCTTTCGGGAGTATCCCCGTTTTTTTTTCAGATGAACTGAAAATAACTAAAATTTTGCCGGTTTTCCACGTCCTAAACTAAATAAATTCGTAGGATGTTTGCCTTAAACTTACTGTAAGGAAAATGTAATATGACAACAGAAAACTCAGCCAAAAATTATTATCGAATTATTTTTGAAAAGGAAAACCCCAAATTGACGATATTTTAAAAAAATTAAATTCAATTTTTTATATTTTTGGGACACGTTCTTTAAAAAACAGGGGTGGAAAATAAAAAAAGAAAAATCGTTTTGAGCTAACAAATTTCCCTTTTAACGGGATTTTTTCAGGGACTTTTCCCTAGTAGCGTCTCTAAAAAGGATCGAGTGGGAGCCAAAATGCACATGGAAAAAAGGTTTCGTTTGTTTACAACCCCAAAAAACGTTTCCCCTGAAAAATTCTTTTTGTAAAAACTCGTTCATGGAGTTTTTGGGGTAGCACATTTTTGGGGGAAAGGGGCGGGTCTGGGTGGGACCATATGGAAAACGGGACAAAGAAGTCGCTTTAAGGTTTTTCCCTTTTACCATTATCACACACCCACTGATTTATCAAGAGCTTTAACTTTGATTTTTTAAATTTTTCAGAGCTTAGATTTTTTATTAATACAAAATGTGATCACGACCTTGAGATTTTGGTTAATACAGTGCAGTGGGTCAAGGGGTTTGGGTGTCTACATGAAAATATTTTTGGGTTCCTTCCCCCAAAGCATTTTATAAACAAATTTCCTAGATTAAAAGGGAAATCCTTTTTTTTTTTGTACACAAAAAAAAAATACAGAACGGATTGACAAACATAAAGGTGTTTTTCAGTACCATCAAACGTTTAAACTGACACAAAAGAAATATTTTTGGGCAAATAAACGTTCCCCCTAATTAAATACGATAAAGAAAATTTAAATTTCTATTTAAAAAACAAAAAAACAATGAAAATGGCTTTTTTTGCCAACCGCAAATTAAAAATAATTTTCCCAAAAAACCCTTTTTAAAAGATAAATTATCATCAAACTATTTCTTATCACAAAGATTATCCCGGTTGAGTCCAAATCTTCTAGAGACTTATCTACTGCCCACCTCCTACGCAGCGATCTCCACTTACTGTAGAAAATGTAGCACATGGGGAAGTAATCGATACCCAGGGGTTTAGACTTCTCAAAATTATCCGTACTAAATTTAAACCCTTCCCGTGAACTTTAAACTTGCAGAATATTTTGGGAGCAATTTAAAAACTTGGGTTTTTTAAAAAAAAGAAGGGAATTTTGCAAAAAAGCAGGAAATTTTCAAAAAAGAAACAACACTACTAGTTAAGAAAAAAGAAATTTTATAAGGGTTTATCAAACAACTTGTTTTCTTTCAATGTGATTTTCATATTTTATGACAACATATTTAAATACCTTACCAGTAAATTCAAAAATGTTTTGCTACTTTTTTCTGTTTTATGCCTTTTCCCAGACTAAAGGAAAATATTGATTACAAAATTAAAAGGGGGTTTTAAAATATAGAAAAATCTGTTAAATTTTTAAAAAAATAAAAAAAAATATGGGGGGATTAAAATTTTTCAAAAATTGGGCCCGTTGGTCGGGGATTCTGGTTTTTTTTTATATGGTGGTTTTATTTTAGTTGTCAAGGGAGATATTTGGTAAAATTTTTTTCAAAATTTAAAATTAACAAAAATTTTGTATAAAAAACTGAGGACAAACCCAAAAAACCATTTTCCGTAAAGTTTTTTCCCCCTGGGAAGACCATAACCCTGTTGGGGAAAAAAAGCCCAAGCACAAAGCACATTCCTTCCCTGGAAAAACCCCTGAACGTTTGAAGAAAAGTACCCCGCTTGGGAAAATTCATAACATCTGGATACATGTATCATATCCTAAAGTCCCTTTTTGGTGTATTTTTTTGAAAAAATCAGTTTTTTAGAAAAAATTTTGATTAATTTTTTTTTATCCCAAAAAAAACCTACTGCATAAATTTTAATTTTTATTTTGCAAAAGTTTTAGTTTTACATGTTTTTTCTGCTTTTTTTGTTTTAAAAATACGGGTTTAGAAATGTTTTTTTTTTTTAAAGGTTGTTCAATTTAATATACAATGGGAAATTTAAACAAAATGATTTCATATTGGGGAAATTTTAATTTTGGGCCGAAGGTTTGTGATTAGCCCAATGAAGTTCACAGGCCAATACACTGCCTGCGGACAAAAAACTAGGCCATTATGAAATCACTTGATTAACGAAGATATTGTTATTCAATTTTTGAATACCCGGTAGAACACCCCTAAGCATTAAGGGAGATTTGGGACTCCCTAACAAGTTTTTTTCAAAATTTAAAATAAATCGGGATTGCCCTCTGTTTTAACCAGCAAAAAGCTTTAATCCGTATTGGCCCTTAAATTTTCCCCAAATTTTGTAAAATTTTTTCTAATATTTTATTCTTTAATAAAGGTTACAATCAACCCCAATGAATTTTTACATTTTCCCGATCGCTCCCTTGGTTTTTAATTTTTTTCGCTTTAATTGCTTTTTACGTATTGAAATTTTGCTTTTACCAAAACTTTTTAAACCCTTTTGTTTTTTGTACAGGAAAACTCCCAAAGGCCCAAGGGTTTTTTCAAAATGCCTTTTTATTTAAACCCAAATTTCGCTTCCCCTAAAGTTCGGAAAAAAAAGGGGGGAGCGAAGGGTCCTGGAAAACCTACGTCCACAAGCTTCAGCGCAAAAGTTCCTACGTAGAATATTATCTACATTTTGGAAATCAGAGTAAGTCTTGAATTTATCAAAATTATGTTTGAAACAAATATAATATCAATGTTCCCGCATACTTTTGGGATCAGTTTTGGACACTTTGTTTAAAAGAATATTACGAAATAACATTTGTTTGGGGATTCTGAACTTTTTGTCTGTTTTGAACACCTCCAAAAACTTTAATTTTTTTTTTATGTAGTGGACCCGTAATAAAAGCTCGGCAATTTTCGTGTGATGTCGTATTCAAATCAGGCAAAATTCCAAAAAATTTTTTTCGTAAAAAGGGCCCAAAAAACACTTTTTTTTCGGTAAAACCGGGTAATGCGGGAAAACGTTTTTACTTTCAAACTGTTCCGTGAATAAAAGTTTGAAAGAAAACAAAAAAATACTAAAGGGCGTCCCCTTTAACTGTACTTTTCCCTTTTTTTCATAAATTTTTTAAAATGCTTTTTTGTTTTTAAAAATTGCAGAGTATGACAGAGTGTTCTACAAAAGGTTTTAAAAATAAATCATAAAGCTGAGCCGTAGCGTATGAAACTTAAAAACAAGGGGAAAAGGGAAAAAAGACAACATTTAAGATACACGCGGGGTACAAACCTACAGGGGCATGTACAAAGAAAAATTGAGGAGTTTTCTGTCAAAGAAGTTTTGGAAGAAATTTCAGAATACAGGAATGCAAAAGTATTCTGAATCATTTGCTTTTGCATCAGATGATGGAAAACTAAGGTCAAAAATAGACAAAAAACCCTTTTAAGAACTTGGAAAGAAAAAAACAGAAATAAAAAGGGTTTAAAATGTTTCATTGGGGAAAAAAAAACCCTTTTAAAGGCCCTTAAAGCAAACGTTTAAAAAATGCTTTAAAGAATACAAGGGAGGAGTTTTTTAATACAGGCACCTCAACAGGTTTTGAGGAAAAACCCAAAAAAGGGAGAACAAGGACAGGGGGTTTTTTTTAGTAAAATACGAACGGGTTTACAACAAGTGAAAATAAGTCGACAATTGGGGAATTTTAGGTTTTTAAAAATGCTGCCAAAAAGCTCCAAACCGCCCAAAAAGAACTTACCTGTTCAAACAAGGGTCCAGGAGCCTGAAATTTAGTTTTCCCAAAACAACATGGGATAAAAATTCCCACTCAAAATTCTAAAAATTTTAAAAGGGCATCTCTTCTCCAATAAATATTTGCCCAAAAAAAAAAATCAGCAGTCCCGTCCCAACTCAAAAAAAAACGTTTTTAAAAACCCCCGCAATTGCAGTGTAAAACCCGACGAAAAAACAAAGATGAGAATGAAAGCACGAAAAATTTCCAAAATCCCAAAAAACAAAACAGCAAACTTTAGAACAATACAATATGTTCACCATCAGGGTTTTGAATTTTGCAACTCATCTGTTGAAAAAGGGGTGTCCCCTCTGAAGGAGATGAAACCTTTTTTAAATACGCTCTGCAAATTTTAAAAACGAAAAAGATAGACGGCACTATCCTTTTTAAAACCCCCAAGAAACATTTTAACGCGGGAAATTTAAAATTTACAAGACTTTAGCACTGCGACTTCTGAATTTTTTTTTTTAAAAATGGGAAAATTTGCCACAATTCCCAACCAATCACAAGTTTTGTTTTGTACCCTAGAAGACAGAATTTATGTACAGATAAAAGCAAAAAATTTTTGTTATCCATAAAAATTTTCCATTAACAAATTTTTTAAAAATTTGTATTTTGAGACAAAAATGGGAAAAACCAAAAAGCTTGTCTAAGAATAAAATGGAGGAATTTCTTTTTTCCGTTTCTGTTTAAAAGGGGAAGAAAATCCTTAATAAGTTAATTTTAGATGAAACTGTCATCAAGCCCCTTATAACCTGAAAAAATTTTTAAAATCGGGTAATTATTGAAAAAGATAGGAGTTTTGAATTTAAAAAATGCCTGATCCCTGGGGCGCCCTTTTTTTGTCTTTAAAAAACGTCATTGACATTTTTTTACACACGCTTAATTTTTTATTTAACAAAAAAACCTTTTAAAATAGAATTTAAATTTTTTATGTTTTTTTGAGTAAAAGTAAAACGTGATAATTACTTTCATTATAGCTTGAAAAAAGGAAAAAAATTTTTTACCCGAAATAAGAAAATACAGCAAAAATGTACTAGAAATTTTAGAAATCCCCATTTTGTTTTTTTTTTGCCATGGAAAAAAAAATGGCTGCCCAAAATTTGATCAAAATTTAAAAAGCTCATTAAATTTCTCATTTCTAAGCCGATTTTGAAAAATTCTTCAAATTCTTTAAGTGATTCAAAAATTTAAACAACGGAATTAAAAAAAGAAAAAAATTTTCCCTTTCCCTTTAAATATAACGTTACATAAAATCTGCAAAAATTTCTTGTTTTTTTTTTCCCTAAATTGTTAAAAACCCTTTATTTATATATAGGATTTTTTTTTGGGTTTTAAATTACAAACCCCAAAATTTATAGATAAAATTTCGATTGACAATTCTCCCCCCGGGTAACATTAAGCCAAGGCGGACGCCTAGGGAGAACAACAACCTGATTTTTTTGGAAGCCACGGATGGGTTCCCAAATGAAAATTTGTATACACACAAAATCGAGGCTTCAAACCCACAGCGTGAGGGGCAAGTAACAAAAAAGGATTTACTTCAAGCACATAGGGATTATGTTAGGATGTACTGTGTTTGTTCCTTTTTTGTAATAGTATTTGATTGCAACGTGTCCATGCAGTTTTACCTAGGCATAGTTTTTACCGAACCCTTTGGTTTTGCACAAGTTTCTGGGAAAACGGATTTTTCTACAGTAAATTTTTTATTTTTTTTTGGAAAAAAAACTTAAAAGTAAAGGGTATTCAAAATTTCTTTAGAATATTTTTATCTTATAAAAAAATTTAAAAACAAATTAATATACTTTCCCTTTTTGCCCTGGCGGCAAATGATACTGCTTCTGTGACCATGCAAAACCAAGATCACCTGCAAACCCCTTTAAGTTCCCGATCATGGCTGCGTTGTTGCTAAATTTAGTCAGAAAAAAAAAAAATGAACACCCCCTTTTAATTTTTTTAAAAAATTAAATGCCCAAATTGGGAAAGATGGGCTATCCTTTTCAGAAAATAAGCAAGGGAAAGGTTTAAACCCCCTCTACGTTTTTTTCCTTTTTTATAGTTATAGGTCTGGATGGGATTGGGTTTTACGGGGGAGTTTCAGGGGTTTCGGAACCCAGGGATCACACAAAATTCAAAATCTAAATGAACCAAACGTCCCGAGCAGGTGCTCGTTTTAAGAATAATTTTAAAATACTTTTCCCACTTATTAAAAAACGCCCTTTTTAATAAATCAAAGACCCCGGGTATAGATTTTGAGTTTTTCGAAAAACTCATCGATATTCCAAAGGGGTTGGGAAAAACCCCGTAAGAGTAAGAAAGGTATTAAGACCCAATTTCCCTTAAGATTGCACATTTTACAAAGAGTTATTGCTAAACAAATCGAAAAAACTAAAAAGAATTTTAATTTTGAGGGAAAGTGCCCACTCTTTTTCCCGGTTTAAAAACACCCACAGGGAAATCCCTTTTTAAAACTTTGCTGGTTTTGGTTTTTTAAAAATAAAATTTCCCTTTTAAAAACAAGGTAACAAGTTAGACCCTACTAATTATTAAAAGCCAAAACCCCAAACCTTTTTATATTTTTCACGGATGCCTCTTTTAAAAGGGCTGAAATTAAAAAAGCTCAAAAATTTTAGTTTCCCAAAAGTAAACTAAAACCGAGAAAGATCAAAAATGGAATGGAATTTTCGAACCCACAATTTCCTGTAAAAGTATTCATTGGCCCCTATAAATATTATAAGACGGAGATTCCCTTTTTTAATTAAAATTTTTTTGAAAAAATTAACGGCGCCTTTTGGGGAATAATTGACAACGGGGAAAACTACCTATTCACCGAAACCGTTTTATTCCGGGATTTATTGCCTAAAACCCAATAAAACGCCTACCCAAAAATTTTATATGAATATTATCAAAGTTTTAAAAAAAATTTAAAGGGCCCCCCCCCCCTTCTGCGCCATACAAAAGAAAGGGCAACCATTGAATCCCAAAAAGAGGGAAAATTAAATTTTTTTAAAACCCGTTTTTACTTGTCAAACAATAAAAAAAAGAAAAGAATGCATTTACGCTTTAAAAAAATACTACTTTACAGTTTTCAACAAATTTCTCGTAGTGAAAAACCCCACCCATTTGAAAAATTAAACCACGATCTCTAAAGTTTTATCGTTTAAGGGAAAAAAAAATGTCACGAAAATGTCGTCTTTTTTTTAAAAAAACCTACTTTGTTTTCTTAAAAATTTTTTTTTAAACCCCCCATTTTAAAGAATTTCAAAATCCCGTTTTCTTCGCCCTTGCAAAAAAAGCTGGCTCGTTTTGAATAAAAATTTTGTCCCTCCCGCAAAAAAAAAGAGACATCGGGCAAAAAAGGGGGAAAACAAAAACCGTAAATTTTGTCAAATCAATAGATGAACTTATGTCATTGACAAAATATAAAATACGGGGGGAAAAGGGTTTTTCCTTTTTTTTAAAACCCAAATGAAAAAAAAACAAACACAGACTAATTCATTGTAGAGGGAATTTTTTTAAAAAAGAATTTTTCACTATAATAAATAACTTGATCAAATTACTATTTTCGAAATAACACCTTTATTGCAAACCCAAATTTTTTCCCCAAACGCTCTTACTGAGTAAGTTAAGCAATTACTTTTGTTTTTTTTTGTTAAATGGGTCCTGTTTTTCAAGGGTTTGTGGGAAAAAGGCCCTTTTTTAAAAAACAATCAAAGTAAAACCCCAATAATTTGGGAAAGATCCTTTAAATCCCACATTTTTTAAAAAAAACAAAATCCCCTTTTTACCACGACCCCTGGATATAAAAAAACCCGTCTGGGGGGGGGGCTGAGTGCACGAGAGGGTCCCGGGAAAAAATTTCTCTAGAAAGAATTGAGGAACCTCTAATTTGTCCCCAAAATCAAGGTGATGGGGGGCATCATGGGCGGTCCGAGAAAATTTCCCAAGGGTTCCAAAAAAATTTAAAAAATTCCCTTCTTTTTTCGATGTGGCTATTTTCCGTGTATTTCATAATTTTCTTTTGATTTTGTTTTAAAAAAATTTTTTTTAAAACAAATGTCTCAATACAAAAAAAAACCCTCTTTTTTAAAAAATAATTTCATAATTTTTGGGGGGATTTGGGATTTTTGGGGGAGAAAAAGGAGCAAAAAATCAGCAAATTTTTTTTAAAATATTCTTTTCTGTTTGTTAAAAATTTTAGAAAAAGTGCGTGGATTTTTTGTAAAAAGCGCAGCTCTGAAAGTGGTGGGGTTAATCAAAACCCAAATTAACAAATTTGGAATTCACAAAAATTTAATGATTTTTATTTAAATTTCATTTTTACGGGGCCCAAAATCAAATTTTTTAAATACCTATTGTATAAATATACCATAATTGGGCCCCGCAAAAAATAAAAAATTTTAAATTTTTTTAGTGGGGGGGGTTAATCTAAAACATTTCGGTCATTTTTCTCTAGAACGTTTATTTGACCAGTTTTCTTAATTTCTTTTATCATGACGCTTTTAAAATGAATCAAATTTTGGATTAAAATTTTGGGAAATAAATTAAAATAGATCAAAAGGATCATGGTACTTTTTAAAAATTGCAAGATGGCCCTTAAAAAATTGGAAAAAAAAAACTAATAATTATTCTTTAAATTTTTTATATAATGATAAAATTTTTTGGGTGTAAAGTTTTGGGTTTTTTAAAATTTAAAATTTTAAAATAGATCTAAACTCGTACATTTAAAAACAAGAAAATTTTAAAAGACAACTTTAAAAACAAAATTTTAAAACATAAATAAATACTGAGAAAAAAGGGAATAAAAAAAATAAAAAAAAAAATTTTAATAAAAAAAACCTTGTTTTTCAAAACCTGGTTTTTTAAAATTTTAAAATTTTTAAAACCCCATATAAAAATGTTAAATTTTCACTTTAAAACCTTTCCCCAAAAACCCCGTTTTCAAAACCCAAAAAAAAAACCCAAAAAAAAAATTATTTTCCCCACAAAAAAAATTTTTTTTTTAAACAGTTTTCTTTGGGGTTTTGGAAAGGTTTAAAATTTAAAAAAAAATTCATTTTTTTTTTTCCCATCTTTTTTAAAGTTTCTTTTTCCCCGATTTAAAGGACCACAAAACGAGGGGGGAAAAAAAAAGGCCACCCCAAAAGCAATGTTGGAATTTTTAAACCCCAAAACTCAACCACAAAAAAGGTAAAAATTTCCGGGGCCCTGGGGGGGCTTTTTTAAAAAACTTTTGTTTTAATTTTTAAAACTTTTTTAAAAATAAACGGAAATAAAATTCACAAAAACAAGTTTTGGGTAAAAATGTAAATAGTAAAAAAAAAAAAAAAAGAAAAAAATTTCCCAAAGGGGTTTTATTTTTTCCGTTCATGCTTTGGGTTAAAATGGCAAAAAACAGTAAAAAAAAATTGTTTTTTGTTTAAAATTTCCCCATCAAACCCAACTTTAAAATTTGCTAAAAAAAAATTTCCCAAACGCAACGGGGGAATTTCCCAAACTATTTTTTACGCCATGCAGAAAACAAAATTTTTTTAATTTGGGGTTTTTAAAACCAAAGGGGGCCCTTTTCCCATTTTTCGAGTTAAAAGGGCCTTAAACCTTCAGGAAAATTTTTTCCTTTGAATTAAAAAACCCCAAAATTTTTTAAAATTTTTAAAAAACCCAAAATTTTTAAAAAAGGAAAAATTTAAAAGAACCAAAAATTGATATTTTGGGGTTTTTTAAAAAAAATATAAAATACAAAACGAAAAAACGGAGTTTTTTTTTTTAAAAATTTAAAAATGGTGTTTTTTTAAAATTTTTAAACCCAAATCCTTTTTTTTTGAATTTTTTTTGCCCTTTAAAATGAAAAAACCCATGGAAGGGGCCCCAAATTTCCATTACACTAAAAAAAAACCCCAAATCCACATTTTTTTCCCCCCTAAATTAAATTTTTGAAAAAGCCCCCCCCATTTTAAAACACTGAAAAATTTATATACACGGGGGAAAGCTTTGTTTTTAAAATTTGGGGTTTTTTTTTCCCTACCTTAAATTTAAAAAGGATTTAAATTTCTTTTTATAAAAAAATTTTTTGGTGCGTTCGTTTCCCGGGTAAAAGCGGGAGTAACTGGGTTTTTAAACACTCACGCATCGCATTTTTTACTGCCCAAACCCAAAAACTGGCACGAGAAAAACCCCCCCGAGTTGAGCGAAAAAAATTTTTTAATTGCCCTTTTTAAAATCAAAAATAAAAAGCATCTACATTAATTCTTTAAATTTTTCCCTTTTTTTCCCTCAACATCACCTTAAAATGCGGGGGTTTAAATTTAAAATTTACAATCGGTAAAAGGTTTGTACTCAATCCCAAAAAATTTTTCGTTTTTTTCCCCCCCCGCCCATTTTGGATTAACAAAACGCACGCCCCTTCTAAACCCCTTCCCCTTTTCCCCCTTTTTGGGCGGGGGGAAAACAAGCTATTGCCCCTTTTGCCCCCCCCGACCCCTACTTTTCCCACTACTACCGTTTCCCAAAAATTGGGGGTAGGGGGAAAAAATCCGCCCCCAAAAAACCCCAAAAAATCAAAAACCCCCCAAATAAAAAACAGATGAAACCCAGAGTGCACTTTAAGGGGGGGGTCACCCCCTTTAAATTCGCCCAAATAGGGGCTTTTCCCCCCCCCAAATTTTGGGATAAAAACTTTGGCCCAAAACCTGTAAGAAACTTTTGGTTTTTTAAAATATTTTTTTCCGTGCCCCTTGGGCCCAAAAAACCCCTTTTCCCCCAATGAGGGACTGGTTTTCCCCTTCCCCCCTTTTCCCCCAAAAAGCCCGATTTTTTACGAAAAATTAAAGGGCCAAATTTAAAAGGCTTGACTTTAAACTTTCCAAAACGGGTGAAAAAAACGAAATTTTTTTTGGCCCCCAAACAATTTTTTTTTGAAATTTAAAAGGGGCCCAAAAGCCCCTAAAACGTAAAAGACGGGAAAATTATATTCATCCCCCGTTTTAAGTACTTTCAAAAAATATAAAAATTTTGTTTTAAAAAGGGGCAACCGTTTTTGTTTTTTTAAACAACATATTAGTTTAATAGAAATGAAAAAAAAAGGGTAGTGGGCCCCAAGATAAAATTTTTTAAAACAGCTTTTTTTGGGTAAACCTAAAAAAGGGGATAAATGCGCCCGAAAATCCAAATAAAAAGAAAACATTTTTTTCTATGAAAAAAAGATACATGAAATGGGAAAAAAATCTTTTTTGGGGGTCAAAAAAACCCCAAAAAATGAAAAATCATCCCCCTTTTCCATCCCCCGACGCCCGAAAAGATTTTTGGGGGATTTAAAATTTAAAACCAGCCCCAAAGTTTTTAAGGGAAAATTTTCCAATTTTAAACCGTTTTTTCAAATAAAAAGTCCAAGGGGCGCAGTGGTTAGCAGGTTCCCCCTTAAAAAGGGCCCCAAGGGGGCCCCGCGTTTGGGAATTCCCCGGACCCCGGGGGCCCCTGATACCCCCGATATCCATTTTTGGGGTGAACCCCTTAAATTGAAACTGTTTTCCAGAAAAGAAATTGGGCCAAAGACAAAAAAGGGGGGGGGAAAAAAATGCCCCACCCCAAAGGGTGGGGATTTTTTCCGTCGACTCCCAAACCCGAAAAAAAAACAAGAAATTTTTTAAAATTTTTTTAAGGGATTTTTAAGGGCGTAAAAAGGGGTTAGAAAACTTTTTTTAAAAAGGGAAATTGCCCTCTAGACCCAAAAACGAAAAACCCAAAAAAAAGGAAAAAAAACATAGATAAAAAAAAATTTATTGCAAAATTTTTCCCTTAAAGGGTTTTAAAAACCCCTCCCTCTTTTGTTTTGGTATTTTAAAAACCAGTTTAAAAGAAAAAAAAAAAAAATCTTATTCTAAGGGGTAAAAAAACAAAAAAACTAAACCCAAAAAAGCGAAAAACGGGAGGCCCGTCCCTTTTTAAAAAGGCTAAAACGGGGGAAAGAAACCCCCCTTGGGATTTTTTGTCTACAAACGGGGTTTAACCTAAAAATGAAAAAAATAAAAAGACGGGCCCTTATTTTTAACAAAAGAAAAAATTTTCCCAAAAAGCCCCAAACGATGCAAACAATAACCCCAAACGTGGGGTTTAAAACGTTGCGTTTTAAACGCCCCAAAAAATAAAGAAGGAAAAAAAAGTTTGCCCCTTAAAACAAAAAAATTTTTGGAAAAAAAAATTAAAAAACCAAAAAGCCCCCTTTTTTTATTTGACTTTTTCCTTTTGCAAACTGTCGGTTTTGTGCTAAAAAAAACCAAAACCTTTTAATTTGCTTGAAATTTTTTTTTTTTTAAAAAGATGCCCATTTTTTGCGTAAAAAAGGGCCCCGTTTTTTTTTGTAAAAAAATTTTATACCCAGAAGAAATGGGTTTTGCTCCATAAAATTATAAAAAACCCTGGAATGTTTTTTGTTGCGAAAAAAAAACTTAAAAACAAAACTGGGGAAAGGATTTTAAAAATTTAAAGAAAAAAAAAATAAAAATTTTTAAAAATTTCGCTTTTTTTAAAATCTTAAAATTAAAATTATTTTAAAAAAAAACCAAATTAGGGCCCGGATTTTGGGCATTTTGGCCCCCTACTTTTCCCCAAACGTTCGTAAACCGGATCCAAAAACCAAGGATTTTTATTGTTGCCAAGACAAACCTAAAAAAACCAAAAAAAAAAACCCCAAAAAAAGGTATTTAAGGGTTAAGGGGGAAAGGGGGTTTTAATTAAAGGAAGGAAAAACCCCCCCAAATATTTTGAAAATGAAAAAATGGGTAAAAAACCCAAAACCCTTAAAAAAAATTTTTTTTTTGAAAATGAAAAAATTAAAAAATTACGGGTAAAAAATTCCAAAAAGGGAAAACAAAACCCCCCAAAAAAAAAGAAGAAATTGCCCAAAAAATTTTTTTTTAAAATTTAAAGGGAAATATGAAAAAAAAGACTTTGTAACCCCCAAAAATTAAAAAATTTAAAAGAAAAACAGTTTGCCCTTTTTTTTAAAAAATTCTGAATACTTTTAACTTTTTTTAAATTTTTCCCCCAAAACCCTTGTTGCAAGTTTTTACAAATACTTTGTAGAAAACCATATTTAAAAAGTAGGAAATTCCCAAACCCAAATAGGAGAAAACCCGGGCCCGGCCAAAGCAAAAAACCAATTTGCAACAAAAAAACGCCTTTAAAATTTTTTCACCAAAATTTAAAGGGGGGGCCCCCAAATAAAAGTTTTTTTTAAATTTTGGGAAAACAAAAATTTTCCCAAAAAATTAAATAAATATCTTAACAATTTCCAAACAGCAAAAGTTTTTAAGTGGAAAGAAAAATGGCCCCCGCCCCCCTTGCCCAAAAAGAGAACAATTTATTTTTTGTCAAATTGCCATAGGGGAAAGACCAAAAAATGATAAAAAATTGTCCCCATTTTTAACTTTTCAAAGTGGGGGGCCAAACCCTTTGGACCCAAAAAAAAAGGGTTTTCCTTCCCAAAAGCCCCGGCAAACCCCAGATTTCCCAAAACCCTTTTTTTAAAATAGAAAAACCCCGGGTTGTATTTTTTTTAACACCCAAAGGTGTAAAAGGCCCCAAATTTATGCCCAAAAAAAAAATTAAATTCTGGGGTACGTTTAAATTTGAAAAATGCCCCTAATAAAAACGTTTTTTTAAATTTAGGGAAAGGGGCTTTTGCAAATTTGTCAAAGGTGTGGGGGGTAAACTTTTTTGGGAAATATTTCCCCTTAAAAAATACCCAAAGCACAAAGCGTCAGACTCTTATTTGGTTTTTGGGGTAAGTAAGTGTTATAAAATGGGGACACTTTTTTTAAAAAAAAATAAAAGGGTTTTTCACCCCCAAAACAAATTTTTAAAACCCAAAATTTATTTTTGGGGGCGAATTTATTTTTAATTTTTTCCGGGGTTTAAAATAAATGTTTTAAAATTTTGGGCCGGTCTGCCAAGGAAAAAAAAAAAAGGAAAACCCCCAACCCGCTGTGTTTTCGTTCAAAACTGTATTTTTTTCCAAAGGAAAGTAAAAAAAATGTCCCCCTTGGTCAGAGCCCCTTTTTTTTAAAAATAAGAAAAAATTCAGAATAAAAGCAGCCCCCTGACATATAAAGTTCCCCCCCCCGGATAAATAACCCCAAACCGAGGGAAAATACCCATTAACAGAAAAAAATAAAAAAGGTGGGAAAAAAGTTAAGTTTTCCCGGGCCCCGAAAAAATTCGTAAAATTTTAAAACGCTTAAACCAAAAAAAAAACGGAAAAAAAAACATGAACACAAAAAAACCCAATTTTTCCAAAAAATTTACAAAAAAAAAAACGTAACCCCCCAAAAAAAACATATTAATTTTTAAATTGGGATAATTTTTTAAAAAAAAAAATGTTTTATAAAAAAAATGAAAATTTAAAAAATTTTCCCCCTGTCTCAGCCCCGTGCCCACAAAACCGTTTTAAAAAAACATGTATAAAAAATAAAAATTTAAAAAATCGAATTCACCAACGAAAACGACGGGGGGGGCCCCAATTTTTAAAAAAATTTTTAAGAAAATCCCCCTTTGTAAAAAATTTAATTTCTTTTTAAAATTTAAATTTTTAAAGGGGCCCCCCAATTTTAAAAAGTAAAAACGAAAATTTAAAAAGTAAATTTTTTTTTCGAGTTGAAAAAATTTTTAAAAATTTAGCCATGGGAAAGGAAAAAAATGGGAGAAACACCCCTTTAAAAAAGGGCAAAAAATTTTTCCCAAAAATTTTGGGGGCCGGAAATTTTCCCGGTTTTTTTCTTTGGGGGCCTTTAAGCCCTCCCCGGCAAGCTTTAATGAAAACCACCCCGTTCTTGCCATCTAGAAAACCTAAAAGGGGGGAACAGAACCAAAAACCAAACCTGCCCTAGCATCCGTTTTTGGAACAAAAAAAAAAGGCCCAAAAAAAGAAACCCCGGCATACCCCCAAAACCCGGGAAAAGGGAAATAAAATTTTTCCCCTCCTTGAGGGCCCTCAAACCCCTCCCCCCCTCCCTTTTGAAATTTCCCCAAAACCGGTAGGGGGAGATTTTTCCCCCCTTTTTCTTAGATTTTGGTGACCTTTTTTTTGGGGAAAGTAAACCTTGTAAAAAAACATTAAAGGGGGGGAAGGGGGAAAAAATTTTTAAAAATTTCCCTTTTTCCCCAATTTCCCCCAAAGGGGAACCTAAAAGGGTTTTCCTTTTTTCAAAAGAAAAAACAAAAGGGGGAGGGTTGCCCCCACCGAAATACCCCTTGTTTGGTTTCCCCTTCTGGGGGAACCCCCCGGGAGATTTTGAAAAAACAAAAAAAACCCACCCCTTAATAAACCCCAGGGCCTCGTTTTTTTGAAACAAATTCCCAGTTTTGGGGTTTTTAAAAATTCACATTTTTTCCGGCAGCCCCCATATCAAAAAAAATTTTTTAAACGGAATTTTTTAACAAAAGGGAAGTTTTTTTTTTAAACCCTTCAAAACAGGGGGGCCAGAAAGTGAAAAAGTCTTAAAAAAATTTTAAAGGGAACCCCCTCAGTAATTTACAAAAGGAAAAAGGGGACCCCCCAAAATTTTTTCCCCTTTTTCGTTTTTGGTCCCCAATTTTTTTTAAAAAAGGTGAAAAAGGAAAAAAGGGCCCCCCTTTTTTTCCACATATTTTAAAACGGGGTTAAAGTGCGAGAACCCAAAGGCTTTTTCCGGGCCTATTTCCCCACCCCCCTGGTTTTAAGGGGAAAACTATTGCCCTGGAAACGGAAAACCCCAAAATTTTACTCAACAAGGGGCCCCCCAAAAAAACAAAATTTTTGTTAAAAATGATAAACGGGAAAACCAAAAAAAGATTAAAATCATTGCTGGTATGCCCAAAAAAACCGGGTAAAATAAAAAAATTTTTTAAAAAAGAAAAATAAACGGTCCCCAAAAAACTTTTTTGCCCCCCAAAAATATCCATCGAATTTGAGGGGTAAAAAAACCCACCTCCCAAACTGAAAAAATGAAAGCCCAAAAGAGAAACAAAAAGAGTGAAAAAAAAAAAAAACTTGGATTTTTAAAGACTGAAAAGCAAAAATGGTCAATAAAAAACACCTTTTAAAACATTAATCAAAAAAAAAATTTTTAAAAAAAATTTCCCCCAAAGAAACAAACAAAATTTTCCTCATTTGTAGTACCAATGAGTCTGCCCCTAAAAAGGGGAAAAAAAAATTGGGGCTTTTTTTTCTCAAACCCCCCCGAAAGGGCCCCTTTACAAAAGAGGTTAATTGTTTAAACTTTTTCCCCACAGAAAAACCACTGCCCCCTTGGCTTCTCCCCCTCAAACTACTGCCCCTCCATGGAAAACCGCCCCATAAACCTTTCCCCCCCGACCTCTAAGTTTATCAAAAACCTGCCCCTCTTCCGCGTTTTTTGCCCTTTAAAAAAACTGGGGGTTTTTTAAAAACCCGGGAAAAAAAGAAAAAGGGAAAGGCCTTCCGAGTAAAAAATTTTTTTGCTTATTATTTTAAAAGGGTTTTAAAAAACAAACTTTTTCCTTTTTGGGTTTTTTCCCCTGGTTTCCCTTTGGAAACCCCCAAAATTTGTCCCTTTTTTTTGCAACCCCAAAAACCCCAAAAAATTTTTTTGGTTTCCCAATTCTTATTTAATTCCCTTTCCCTCAAAAAAAGAAAAAATTTTAAAATTCAAAAAATTTAAAAATTTTAAAAGTTTCCCAAATTTTAAATTTTTAAAAGTGAGGGCCCCAGTTGCCTTAAAACGAGGTTTTTCCGCAAAAGGGGAAAGGTTTTGTTTTGTTGGGGGGCATTTTTTTTCGCAGATTAAAAAGCGAACCCCCGGGACTTTAAGGAAAAAGGCCCCCCGGGTGTGAAAAAATCGGGTTTTTTCAACATTTTTTTTCCCCCCCCAAATTAACCCAAAATTAAATTACCCAAAGGGAAACATATTTTTTTTTTTCCCGAAAAGCAAAAACAAAAGCATTTTGGGCCCCTTAAAACCCCGGCCCAAAAAAACTGTGACGGAGAAGGGCCCCATTTCGGGGCCCAACCCGGGGAAAATTTGGGGCCCCCCTTTATAAAAATTAAAAAATTTTGAAACTAATGTTTCCAACCCTTCCCCAAGATAGAAAATTTAAAACAGACTCTGAAAGGGTTTCTTGTGACGAAATTGTAAAATTTGTAAAATAAAATTCCTTTCCCTTTGTTTGAGGAAACCCCAAAAACCATAAAACCCAATTTTTTGGAAAGGGAAATATCAAGGGCAGTAGCAGTCTGTCCAAGAAGTATGGTCATGATCCGGGCCGTGCCACGCAAAGATCCCCTGATCAACTGCAAAATGTGTGATGTGTTCAGCTCTGGATTGTTCAAAATGCATTGAACCTCATAACGCCAAACCACGAACGGTACTTCTCCCGTGGGTACGGGTTCATCTCCGGAATAACAGGGAATTTTGGGCAGAACTGGAGCAGTTGGCAACGCCGAAGACTGTGACAAAATTGTTGGTAAGGGCGTAGATGTCAGTATAGTCTACCCTGGGTCCTGGCTAAGTAACAGATGGGTTTGTCAAAGGAAAGGATGATGGGAAAATTGACGGTGGTATAGAGGTTAGTAGTAGAAGTTAGTAGTGGGAGTTTTCCTACAGATGTTTTGGGTTTCGCGCCCTACTCTTGTGACCCTGTACTTTCGGGCGGGGCCGTTTTATTAGCCTTAGGAATAAGTTGATACTTTTTCTCAATATTCTTACGTACTTCATCCATCTTAAGTTGTGTATCCTCTGAAGTAATTTTGGCTTCAGACGTTTCCATGATGGAATTCAACACAAAAAATGTATGGAAAGGTATACGATTCTATGCAGTGTTTACGACGGTAACTCTACACACAATACGCAAAATAAACCAGACGCGCAAAACAAAAAAAATGTAAAACGCGAAACACAAAATTCTTAAGGGCGCTTACTACATGTATGTTATACTCTCAAACTATAAGTTCATAACAAAGGTCAAATTCTAGAACATTTTTTCCAGCTATTTCCCTCCGAACTGAAAAATATTGAACAACGTAAACAAGTATTGACCTAATTCCAACTGCACAGCGTGGGAAAATCACAGCTCCTTATACCTGTAAATATATGTCAAATGATCAATAATGTTTACAAACATACTGTGTATCTAGATCACGTGACATATCGTTTACGCTCTCAGTAAACACCTGAAAATCATTTATGCTAATGCTAGTTACGTAAATTTCAATAATTTCATAAAACTAATGATACTGTAATGCAAATTGCAAGCATACCGCATGCTTTTTTTTCGCAGCGCACCCCTATCACTTGCAGCACACGAAAAACAACCACAAAATATATAACAATACGTATGATATAAATATAAATGCGCTAGATGTACTTTGTTCACTATGTTCATTCACACAGCTCACGGTGATATTAGTAATTTGATTAACTACGTTGCTTTAGTGTTTTTCCTCTACGTAGTTGAAATAAACGAACACCACTGTCCCCATATATATTGTATAACACCTATGTCTGTCCGAAATATTTTTGAATACTATATGTCTGTTGTAATACACTCCCACTGTCTGAAGAATTTATTTAATCATGTTGTTACTATTATGTAATCGATTGCAAATAAAAGTAATTGTGTTGCTTTTGTAGTAATATGTCAGTTAGTTGTTATACGGAGAATCTAGAAATAGAAGAAATGCCCTTTCAGTTTATCGTTTGCAAACTTTTACGTTGCAACACAGTGTCAACACTCACAAATTATTATTTTTTCTACCCTCTGTAAACCAGATTTCCTTATGATGACAATAGCTAAGGTAATGTATCAAACTTATTATGACAATAGCTAAGGTAATGTATCAAAACGTATCTGTACTGTAATTATTACAAAATACAGCTCTCTAACCCGTCGTTTGGTATTTTGTGTAGTAAAAAATAATGCACTGGAATCGTAAAAGAAGTTGACTTTAAGGGGGAATGGTTAAATTTGGGCAAAAAATTTAAGATTTGCTAATAGTTGTAATACCAAATAAACTTGAAGATATTTCAAAATTGGTATCATCATCTTTTAGAGCGATAAACATGCGTATGATGTTACCATGACGTCGCAAACATGACCCGTTTTTTTCGCGCTTTTTACGTCCGTTAATTGGTAGCACTAAAATGGTAATAAAACTCGAAACTACAAACGTAATTGTTGGCGTCCATGCATTAGATTATATATCAAAAGACCAAAAAACCTTAAGACGTATGATGATCTTTTTATCATACATCATGTTTGAAAATTTTCATTCTATACATTAAGTACAGAAATAGGAAATGCACATTTCAAATTTTCTTAATATCTAATTAAAAAGGTAATGATAAAATACTTACATGACTAAAGTCATACAGAATCTTCACTGGTGGAATTGTCGTGGCTGCATATATGGTTTCCAAAATGAGCTGAAAATATTGTAAAAAATTTGTGACACTATTTGAGCCCTACCAGTATACGATGTCCGTCATCATAAAATTCATATGAAATTTGATCATTGCTGTACATAATTTTATTGTACTGTAAAGGTCGCTTGATCCTTTACTTCATCAAAGATAAAATCTTTATCTTTCATATAACAAAGTAATTTCAAAATTAAACCTTAGCTTTATTTTCTCTTAATTAAATATTTGAATGCCCGTTCACCTGGAATATGAAGGAATTTAATGAAATGAACATGCGATTACAATGCTGAATATTGATACTCATACATTGAATAAAATATATGACACGAGTATGAAAACCAGACATAACAATAAAATAAATAAACCTATTTCCGCAATGATTTTTCGAACATATTTTGTTTCACTTTCGGCACGCATGTTTGAAACATTTTGAAAATGGCTTTCTACCAACTTCAAGATCAAAACCATGCACAAGAATGGGATACGATTTATTAATCGACTGCTTAAAAGATTTCGTTCAAGAATGAGAAAAACTATAGCTTCGTCTAGATTAAAATCAAAATTTAGTCAAATAACATGAGCTTACCGCACTTGCAAGCAGCTTGAGAAACATTTCGTGTCTTCTTACTTATTTAAAACTTTCGTTCAAAATGAAATCAAATTCAGATTTATTGCTCTTTATGTAACCAATATAGGCGAAATGAAACCAAACATTTGTTGCTGTGCCTTTCTTTCTGTGTTTAACGATCATGAAACTGTACTCGTATGTTGCAACATGCAAAAATGGCCTGACTACACCGAAACATTTTCTTTTCAGACGATAGCACTGAGAGTGCTGAAGATGTAGAATCTTTATACATTCAGCTTTTATAATCACTTTTCCCGTAGATCGTTACACTAGAATCTGCCAGAACATTTATTTGAAGGGCGGTTTTGTGAATTGTTTTGTCCATGAAGTTAAGTTCTAAAACCATAATTATTAAGACACTTGAAATATTAAAGGACAGGGAAAATATAATTTCTTTCGTTTGAGCAGACGAATTAGAAAGAAATTATTTTCCCTTAAAGGGATTAAAGTCTCCGCTAGGGGTCGCTATATACGTTGCGCACGAAGTTATAGTGCGTATCAAAAACTGCGTGTTAGTTAGTTCAGCTTTGGGTTTCTGACATTACACTACACGGGAAAATTTTTAAACAATTTTCAAAAACATTTAATGTTAATACTGGTCAGGTGGAAACCAAATTGGCGAAATAAAATGTGGTCATGTTTATTGATCTAGAATACAGTTTTCAATCATTAAATCATTATGTTTTGTATTTAGGTTTGATTGTATATCTACAAGTATGTAATGAAGTCGTTCCTTATTAAAGACATTTTACTGGTGTTGGAACATTTCGATCAAAGATATACCGAAACAAACTTTAATTGAATTACATGTTAATTATTTTGTACAAATATATAATGTGTGTTTTCACAGTGATTGTTAAATTTAAACTCTGATGTTACATAAGCAATTGAAGTTCATAGTTTGTTATTATGTATTGTGTATGTGTTTGTCAGCGATGCGACCCAAGTGCTTACCGCAATATTGAAATATGAATTTCTGAAATGAATATTTTGTTCGTTATTATTTGTTTAGTCTCTAAGGAGACGTGTAAAAGGTTCAAGGGAACTACTGTTATATGGTCAGTCGGGACATCACAATGAACACAGAGAAACCAATAGTTTAGTTGTAGATCCTTATGTAATCACTGTACTCCATAATATCCGAAGCAATGGCGGCGCAATCTGCGCTGTTCACATGCGTGTCGTTTTTTCTGATATCTACGCATGAAGTTGACCTTTCAGTCACGTTTTGTCTTACTTCTTTTCTGTTTAGATTATTACGTTAATTACTGCTGACTTAATA
The DNA here is from genome assembly GCF_021730395.1 of Mercenaria mercenaria. Taxonomy (NCBI): domain Eukaryota; kingdom Metazoa; phylum Mollusca; class Bivalvia; order Venerida; family Veneridae; genus Mercenaria; species Mercenaria mercenaria. The sequence continues at coordinate 43,123,864 of NC_069376.1, read as the reverse complement.
CGATGTCGAAATCTTGCAAATCCTTATTTCGTGACCTTTCATTTGTTATATTTTGTCAAGATTTGAAAATGAGTACATTTTTAGAACCCGTAGTCAACATATACGCACTGTGTATGTAATTTATAAATCAAATAAAAGTTCATTTCATTTTAAATCTATCAGTATTGCAAAAACATTCTTGGCTCTTTTCACAAGCTTCTCTTTTTCGTAATGTATTCTGCCTGTTGCTTGCTATTCATAATAGTGTTCCTTTTTAAATTGAAAATTCACCCAAGGCCTGCAAGCACATGTACAAGAACATTTCCCGCTAACAAATTTTAAATCATGCAGAAGTTATTAATTACTAGACGTAATATAGAAAAAAGTTATCGGAAATGTCGGTGAGATGACAGCAGAGATATGTTCGGGTTTTACTGCAAATTATAGGTATACTATACAGTATTGAACTAACTTGCTATGTGTTCTACATAAAATTAGCAAACTTCTGAGAGTTGTAACACATAGCCAAAGCATAACTGGCTTTATGTTGTTAAAATTACCTATAGACCGCAAAACATTAAGGAGGTATGTTACCTTGTTACCAGGGTAAATTCAAATTAGTTGAACCGAAGCAAATCTCAATTTCGTTTATCCCTGTCCCTTCAAGTATAATTTTTTCTCAAGGTTTGAAGTACATGACCCTCAAAGCTATTTTATATTGAAAGAAGAAGGAAAACACGAATATTAAAGCATTTTCAGCGTATTTTGGTTTCATTGTTGTCGGTTCAAGTCTGCATAATTGATAATTTTACTAAAAGTATGCGCGTAAGCTTTCTAATGTAAGCTTAAATTGTATATGTCGCGGGGCTCGTGTTTCCAGGGTAACGCATTTTCTATCATTTTTAAACAGCTATACATGAAAACAGTGTTTTCTACGGCTTCAGTGTCATTCTGACCAACATGAAATATTTGGAAAATGTTATAAGCAAAATACCAAGCACTTTACAAGGAACCCTATTTTTCTTAAAGTTTAAAGTAACCATGGCAACAGAGATGTTTAAGATAGCTTATATCTTGCTTTTTATTGTAATTTCTTAAATAAATATTAGATAAAATTATCTTTCTTATTAATGTAGCTTTAAAACAAACATCTTATTTCTAATGTAATATTTGCGTGCTATTTGCATTTATTTCAACAACTTTCACAGCTTAAAATACTTACAGCAGTACCCTTCGTCGGACATTGTTATGAAAAAAAATTGTTCTGGATGCTGCTACCAGTCTCATAGATATTATTAAGATGCAAATAAAAAGCCGAAGTTGTGTTCCTTTAATAGACCGGTGTCAACGCTTTTGAATTTCACATTTAGATATAAAGATCATTTTAAAGGGCTCCGTTTCCACGGTAGCATCAATTTACAGAATAATTACAAGAAGCAGAAGTCCTGAATTTTCTAAGAGCGATTTATTGCCTGACAGGTAAACATTATAAACAAGGTTTTTTTTTACATTTCTACAAATACGGAAAAAGTTCCTTGAAGATGCTACTAAAATGTCAAGTATGGGTCAACAATAAAATAAAAACAGAAACCGGCTTACACCAAACATGAAATGCCACTTTAACTCGGAAAAAAATGGGACTTCTTTACGCCATTACTCGAGGCGGGAAGTGCTGCTTGATTATTGTACCTTATGTGCGCGTTAAAGGTTAGAATACACTAAATGACAACATAGATGTTCTTCTTTATTCTGTATAAAATCGATATTTTTCCAATGGCTACATCAGGCCCCATTTTTTACATAAGTGTAACTTACATTTCTTGAAGAATATTGTCAGTGGTGAATAATAATCAAAAAAAAAGTGGGGTCATGTTAGAAAAATCTAATATTAGCTTTGAAATGTAAGTGTGGTTTGAACAATAGCCTGTCATACGTGTTATCTATCAGAGAAAATATACTCAGCGTCACTGAAAAGTTACCACCCTAATGGCCCTTATATTTTAAAAGTCGCATTGGACTGTGTTAAAAGCATAACACGACTACATTTTTGACGCAACTGAGACGTCACTGGTGTAAAGATTTTTCAAATTCGATTAACTCCATTTGATGCACGGGCTGCACGTGCAAAATGACTTTTTCCAGCAATGTCCACATGTACGAAAATTCTATCGCGAATAATTCATCGCACTTGAAAGTTAGTCGACAGACTAAAAGGAATACGTTACAAAAACAGAATATCCTTGCTAAGACTGCCACAATTAAGGCACGATCCACGCCATCAGGCCATTTGCATGGTTGACGCCGAACTTTCTTGTCGTGAAATTGCACGTCTTATGTGCTGTTCTCACCTGACAGTCATGAAATGGGTTAGGAGACATGATCAGACAGGGTCTATGAGTAATAGACCGCGCATAGGCCATGAAAACGTGACGTCGATATTGTAAAAAAAAAGTAATGATGTATATATTAAGTGGTAACTTTTCAATGACGCCCAGTATACAAAATCACGTATGTTTATATGAAAAGGGACACATTATACTTGATGCTTATAGTTATAATTTTGGATTCACTATACGCAGACGATGTGTGCAAACATAAATTGTATTGTTAATCTTGTCAAGTTTTTTTTGTCAGGTCTCAAGATAACAACACATGCTAAATTTATTGAAAGAACATTTTTATCTATATGAAGTCCTGCTTGCAGTAAATCTTGCAACAAAAGCCACTATTCTAGAAGAAGACTGTCTCAGTATTTCCAAAAATGTATGTGGAATAAGTAATAGACACATTACCATGGAATTCATGAAGGGAACAAAATGAAAGTCAAGAAAAAAAAAATAAATAAAAAATGATGATATCAAGGTAATAATGAGTTTTAATTCTAACGAATAATAAATAATGTAATGTAGTATTATGCAGGATAGACGCTTCACACTAAATGGAAAAGAGACAAAGTTATACACCGGAGAGAAAAGTGCTAGATGTACACTTCTTTATAAAATATGATTTTGGTCTTAGGTATGATATCTGATTTAGGAAACAGTCACCAACAGCTGCACTTTCTCATTGCCTGATATAAAGTAAAAATGTCTGCATACACTCCATGAGAAAGACATCAATGTCTGTTGCATTCAGGGCCTCCCTTACCTACACCCAGAGAAATTTTTCAAAGTCGGAGGATACCAGTGTTTTCGCTGTGACAGAATCGGCAGACGAAAAGGAAGCATAATGACATTGGTCAGGAACAACAGCATCGCTGTCCAGACCAACACACATATGGATGACTCCGAGTTCCAAGTTCTGAGCCTCAGAAAGAACGAGTTCAACTTGAAACTTGGAATATATACTCTCCAAGTGACAAGGCTCTGTCCCTTGAGTTACAACTGATGAAACGAGGTTCATCGTTGTAGGAGACTTTAACAGTCACTCACAAAGCTGCGGATATGACCACCTGGATAAACGTGGAGAGGAAGTGGAGACCTGGCAAGATGATAACAAGCTAAACCTCATCAACAAGCCAGATGATCCCCCAACTTTGTACTCAAGAAGCTGGCTTAATCTTGCTTTATGTACTGATGACATACATGGACATGTCAAGCGAGAAGTCAACGAACAACTAGGAGGCAGCGACCATTGCCCAGTCCATCTTACTATGGACCAGACTGAACTACAAGAAGACCAGATGGACCTTTTACAAAAGTCTGAGTGATAAGCCGAAAGTCTGAGTCGATGAACAACTAGGAGGTAACGACCATCGTCCGGTCCATCGTACTATATAAGCCTCTACTTCACCTAACATCTCCAGAACTACAAGAAAGCCAGATGGACCTTTCACAAAATTCTGAATGATGAGCTGTGTAAAGACATCAGAGTGGAATGTAGAGACATCAACCGGGTTGTCAAAGACTTCAACGCCAGTATAATAAAGACTGCTTACAGCGCCATTCCAAGGGGAGCAAGAAAGGACTATAAGCCTACTGGAGTGATGAGTTGGAGAATCTACAGGCAAAATTATCAGAAACCAGGGAGGAAGCAGAAAACAATCCCTCACAAGAAAGTAACCTCTCTTAATAGCGAGCCAAGGCCTAATTCCTCAGGCACAAAAGGGAAGCACAGAGGAAGAGCTTGAGAAACAAAACAGACTCGTTCAACCTAGAGCGAGATGGCGGCAAAAGCTATGGAGATTGACGAGACAGCTGAACGATGATAACACAGGAAGAGGCTCAGTAACTTAGGAAGAGAATGGTGAACTGTTGACGGGTAAACAAGCGGCAAACACTTTTGCCTCTAACTACAAAGGTGTTTCCAACATCCCCATCAACAGGGAACGGCAAAGGGAATCCCGAAAAGAAAAATGGCTACAGACAACTCTTAAGCAGTTGAAGACAAAGAAGTCTCCTGCACCAGATGAAGTCACAAATGAAATGCTGACCCATCTAGGCACTGCAGCAATTTGCAAACTCCTGGAAATTTACAACAACAGCTGGCCACAAGGACTGCTTCCACAGATATGGAAAGAGGCAGTCATGATCCCCATCCACAAGAAAGGGAAGGATCCATAGAAGACTGTAGGTTATCGCCCAGTCAGCCTAACCAGCTGTGTTGGAAAGACCATGGAGAGGATTGTGAATGCACGTCTGAAGTGGTACATGGAGACTAACAACATATTCGCAACGCAACAAGCTGGCTTCAGACAATTCCGCACCACTGAGAACCAGACCACTAATCTATCGGAAGAGATACAGGACGCCTTCCAAGAGCAGAAAGTCGTGCTTACAGCATAGATTGATCTGCAGAGAGCGTTTGACAAAGTCTGGACAGACGGACCCCTCGTCAAACTGCTGAGGAGTGGAGTAGGAGGTCACATGATGAGGTGGATTAAGTCATACCTCTATAACAGGAGAGCAAGAGTCAGTTTAGAACATGTCAGCAGTAGGAAGTTCCTGTTGCGTCATGGTGTCCCACAAGGCGGAGTCTTATCCCCTACACTCTTTTTGCTTTTCATCAATGATTTGGTGTCTGAACTACCGAAAGGATTTAAGGCTGCACTATACGCTGACGATCTGGTGTTATGGTGTAAGGAAGAACATGCCACTACAGCCACATACAGGATGCAATAAGCCATCAATAAGCGTTCAGCTTCGACTGAAGATTGGAGAGGATCGATCAATACAAAGAAATCGTCCACCACAGTATTCTCTCTGTCGTCAAAGCAGAGGGCGGGCAAAATCAAGATGGGAAATACTTCGCTGATTGAAGCAGACGAGGCAAAATACCTTGGAGTAACCTTTAACAAACGGCTAACCTGGAAGCCCAACATTAGTCATGCAGAAGGGAATGCCCGTAGGAAGCTTGCCATGATGCGCAAACTTGCTGGAATAACGTTGGGAGCATATGAGCAAATACTCAAGTCAGTGTATCAGGAAACAGTGAGACCCCATTTAGAGTATAGCTCAACTGCCTGGTCCACTACTGCCAAAACTAACCAACAGGCTCTAGACAACATTCAGAACCATGCATTGCGGAACATGACGGTTGCTATAAAATCTACACCCTTCATGGAGAAGCTAACAGGCACACAACCGTTACAAAACGGGAGGCATGCAAAGGTCCTGCTTCAAGCAGAGAGGTTCAATGTTTTTCAAGACCATCCCATGAAAGCCAAGCTAGATGGCTACACCAAAAATCGGCTCAAACGTAGCAACTTCGTTCATTAGGCAAAGAAACTCAACCGAGCTGAACATACCAACCACTCTCCTAGGTAGTGAAGACATTATAAACCCACTAACGAATGATCTGTCCTCAGTGACTGTGAGACTTGCAGTTCCTCGTCTTGACCGCGGGAAGCAAGAGGATGAAGGCATTCGGAAGAACCTCAGACTTGCTATGATCAATGAAGACAATCGTCCGGAATAATAGATTCATGTCTTTTCCGACGAATCAGCCACATGCGCCGTCTAAGATGGAGGAGCAGGTGTTTTCATTCAATACCCATCTGGCAATAGAGAAACACTACATGCAGCCACAGGAAATCATTGCAGCATTTACAAGGCAGAGAGTGAAGCACTCATGAAGACTGTCTCAATGGTTGAAGATTCGGCAGAGGAAAGCTCCTCACAGATACACCGTCTGTCATGGAAGCTCAGGTTAACAATAAAGCTCCGCAGCTAGGCTAGCCTGGAGAATGCAGAGCATAACCTGCAAAGTAGCACTTCAGTGGATTCCATCCCATTGTGGACTTGCAGGCAATGAAGAGGCAGACAAACTGGCTAAGCTAGGAGCTCAGTCAGAACAACCAACAAAACCTGTGAGTTACAAGGAAAAAGTCACCATCATCAAGGCCCTAACGAGACAAAGGATGGAGGAAGATGATTTTCATCTCCTTGATTGGTCTGAACAAGTGATAATGGTAGTGTGGCACCGCTCTTGGCACAACTAAGTGCTCACATGAACAAGCAATACAGACTGGCATCACCGCCAACATGTCAATGTGGTGAGGAACATCAGACTGCGGAGCATGTTCTTACGAGATGTAAAAGGCATTACCAGGAGCGAGCTGCGACTGGGCCGATAGATACCTCAATCCACCAGAAACTGTATGGAGGCATATTTCTTTTCCCTTTGTTCAAAATCCCTTTTTATGAACTGCACATATTTTGTTCCACGTAACATAAGAATCTGCTTCCCGATTTTTCTGTTCATCAGAAAGAACAAATGCGACGCCCACCTAAGGAATGTTCACATTGATTTCAGCGGTAGTCGTCAAAGCAGTGGCACGTTTTCACAAATTGAAAAAAAAAGTAATTGCTGTTATTGTAACAGACCACAGAGATTATTTCAGTAACACAACATGGTTTAAAACTTATAACAGATGTCAACACATATACCGTCTACTTCAAAGGGATTTGCAGTTTGCAATGGGTTTTATTTTGGGTCCAAACGTCATCAGCATCATAACCTTTGCAGACAAGCGTATAGCTTAAACTCAATGAGACAAATCTGCGGAAAAGCATTAGTGTCAGGTATTTTTTATTTATCAGCTAGAAATGTCGACTGAGTGTCTTGAAATTTCGTTTAGTGTCTTGCCTTTTTATCTGATCTTAATCGACTACTTTAATGACTTTTAGATAGTACAATGCAACGTGAATTCATCTACATGCGCTTACATATATTGAACTTAGCATGTAGGAACTTGAACATATGCTACCACACATTAATGTATGACCTATCCTAGCATCTACCATTATTCCAAATTTCAAATTGTTTCCAGGATATATTACAGCTGTAGCTATTCACTGTCACTGTTTCCCTTAATCGGCTGATATGGGTAATCTACTGACTTGACAGTCGAATAGACATTGATCGAAAATCATATTCAATTTCAAGTTCTCCTAGTCCTGTGACCTACTGACCCTTAAGATATGGCCATCTAGGCGATCATCTATGAAGTTTGCTTGCCGATGGTAGAAATTTAATGGTCTACTGCGTCGATATGCTCAAAACAATATATTCACTCTTATTCGTAGGACTGGGGAGAGGCATTGTGTATTTTACATATATGTACGATAACACACATTTACTTACATTATTGTTTTTCTGTTAAATACACACATACACAACCAACTAGCCTGACACGATTCATTCTACTTTAGCATTAACAGAAACAACAACTTTTGTTAGAATAAGATTCTTAAATAATACTGTAATAATGGTGGATCAAAAGTACTATCACCATTCTAATCATCAAAGTTTTCTCCCTGAACATCTTCAGGCTGATAATAGCGCCCTTTACCTTCAATATTTTCATTGTCTTCTGTAAACTCAAATGAGTTGCTGGTGCAACAACAGCAATCTCGTGACTTCCTACCACTGAAAGAATATTTGCCATAAAGTGTAAAAGAATGATATTAGTTACCTAAATGATTTAAATTCTACCGTTTAAAGACAATAGTTGTGCAGATTGAGATCTTATTCAAGGGCGAATCAAGAATTGTTTAGTATAGGAGACGTAGTTGTTTAGGTGAATGTGGAGAAAATATTTAGCAATTTTACATGAAATGATGTATATTTTATAATAGATATGTGATACAATGGCACCCCAAAAAGCAATTTGGCTGTTGGTCTTAGCATTTATAAATGTCACTGATACAATGTATTGCGAGCGGAGCGAACCAATTCATTAATGACTGATGGCCCAATTTCAGGCTATCAAGTCCGCCTTCCCTGATTTATTTGATAGAATTAAATTTTCACAGGACCATGTCCAAAACAACTCTTCTACAACTTATATAATACACATTCTCCTTGAAAAGCTGATAACGTCAAAACATGAATCAACTTTAGTTTATTATTACAATTTTGGTTAGGCAATCTATACTAAGTTCATGTGCTTTCTTCTGATTGGTGTATGATTAAATATTTGTAAAAAAATACTTGTAATAGATGACGTATAGTATGAAACACATTAAAATGTAACAAACGCTAAATGCTTAACATAAGAGCGAGAATGGTCTTAAAACGTTTCACAAATCAACAAGGTAACAATTTTGATAGGGAATAAGCTAGGAAACTGTTCTTGCCTTAAGATTCAGAAGAAGATGAAATTAAATGAAGTTTTTATATATACGGAAAACTAGCCTCGCTTCTGACAAATCCGAATAATCTGAACAATCTTGACGATTGTTTTCAAAATCGGGCAAATATTAAGTATGTTCATGAGTTACAACTAGATTTGACATAGACAATCTCAAGGATTCCCTCCTTGCATGAAATGCCTGAAAGGAAATAAACCACGTGACAAATTGTTATGTCAAGGTCTAAAGTAATTCACTTCTCTACAAAAAATATGAAAATTTGAATGTTGCGCAAAAGCGTACGTTTGCAGATAATGATATTTCGTCTGTCAATGAACTGTGCATATCAACTATTTTGTAAATATGTAACATAAACACAAACACACAAATTATCTACAGGTCCCGGGCATCAAACGCGACGCCGAACGTTATTGTTAAAAACTTACACATTTATTCTTTCTACACTTAACTTCCATTAAGTCTTGCGCAACTTTAAACATATTTTATTTCCCAGTATGTATATTTTAAATAATTAGTTACATACATAAACTTTGGATTGGGCTGGAAACCTGTAGGCTTATTGAAGTCTCCATTGTGCAACTTTGATGGTGCTATATCCACTGCATACCAGTCACTATTAAATGACAAAATAATGTTTATGTGCGCTGCATCAGTTCTTCAGCAGTGTCAAATTTGATTCCTCCGAACTCCCTTTCCAGTTCAGGAAAACCACTTATTTCCACCGGCGTTAAACCAGGTGAGTATGACGGATGGAGTAGAACTTTAAACATTAGGTATGTAGTATATTATATTTTCTATTAATTGGAATACAAATACTAAAACAAATTGAAGAAAAAGAACACAAAAAAAACCAATCTTCATAAAAATTAATTCGTAAACAAATGGTTAAAATCTTAATCTTAGATAAGTACTTTGTACAACTATCGATACGTTCATTCTGACGGCATGATGTCATCGGCTAATTTCTATGTTTTAAGGACCTATCAGGACTACCAGAAAAAATGTACATGTATTTTTACCAAAAAAGAGCTAGCAAACATAGCTAGACCCATTTCAGAGAACAAATCCTTTCCTCATTTTAAAGAGTTATGATAAAACTGATATAAAATGAAGAGAAAAGTAGGGGTCATGTATCTTCTAAGAGAGATTTCTCTGGTCACATTACTGTAAACTGACATCAAAATCACACTTCTGTGACCCGGAAGTACTATTCATACTAAAATTGAGCTTGACTTCACCGAATACAACCTGCTCGCCCATGTTTCCTACCAAATTGTCAACAATACATCCACAGTGAAATTTAAACCAGTATATAAACTGAAATATTTACAAAAGACCATAATAAATAAACAACTATTGATATAAAAGTACAAGTACTGTATTGCGCAATACGTGAAACATATGGTCTTTTACACGGACAACTGAAATAATGTCGGACCATTGATACAATTACAAATATATCAAAAAGACAAGAAAATGTCTATATCAGCCATCGGCTTTTGATCCTATCCTAAGCGTATTTTTGTATTTGGTAGATTGTATACAATTTGTAACTTTTTTATTTCGCTAATAAAATATGTTTAAACCAAATAGAAAAATAGGTACATGCAGTTGTAGATAAAAAAAAACGGCGGTTCAAGTTTTTAATAATTACCTGCAGCTATATGTATATATGTCTACAGAATGTAGGAATATTTGGTAATTATCACAAAACAAATGGCATTACACTGACGTTTTGCAAAAATGAATGTTCAGTTTATGTAATGTAATTAACTGTCCGAGTAGAGGGTCAACAGTACAGGTCAAGGGGAAGCAACGACTAATTTTACGAAACTATAGTAAAAGTTGCTGTGACTGTTACACTAAATTAATTTTACGAACCAGACGTGTATACTAGATGGTATTTAAGATGGACAACAAAACAATAGACAATATATATCAGCAGTATAATTTTTTTTTTATTTATAACATATGAAACATGCATCAAAGAAAAAGTACAGTTATAGCCACCTAAGTATGTGAGTGTAAGCAAGATGCGTGACTCCAATATAGCCCCGGTATTAGAATTTGTGAATTAAGACAAAGTGGAGTGTGAACACCCAGGACGATTGCTTCCAAGGGGGTCATCTCAACATAATTTGATTATATTATGCGCTGCAGGAAAAACAGCCTATCATCATCAGTATGCGATATGTGATATAAATTTGGATTTGCCTGTTTTTTCGTTTTTCTGTCCATCAGAGAATAGTTTTGTTACACATATCGGGAAAGGTATCGAACGATCGTAACGGTCATGAAATTATATAAGAATTTTATTTAAGATTAGGAGTTGCACATCCGACTTTTTAGCTCATCTGAGTGCTCAAGTTGCACTGTGTCCGTCGTCATCCGTCGTCATCCGCCGTACACATTTTCACTGTTAACACTGTAGAGGTTAAACCTTTAGCCTAATCACAATGAAACTTAGTCAGATAGAATGGTTTGAGTTAACAAATTCTCGACAAAGTTTGAAATTGGGTCATCTTGGCTTAAACACTAGGCAACTAGATTAGATCAAAGAAAAACTTTGTAAATATGTTTGATTCCATTTTTTATTCTACCCGAAGTCGGGGAGCATATAGTCGCCGGCGATATTGCCCGTCCGTTTGTCCGTCACACCTCTTGTCCAGAAGATAACTAAAGAATACTGAAGGTACCAAGTTGTTACTTAATACAATGGTAGAGCTCATTGATAGGAAATGGAGTGACAAGGAACCATAACTCTAGTTTGTCTCATTTTTGAATTTTCTCCCATTGTTTGCAAACCTTGTCTGGGACATAACTCGTATACTAAGCAAGATATGTACTTGATACTATACAAACTGATAGAAGTCGGTGAGAAGGAGTGTAGTGACAAGGAACCATAAATCTAGGTGGTCACAGTTTTTTAATTATCTCCCTTTTTGAAAACTTCATACTTACATATGACACCGGGGGTATAACAAAATACGTCCCTTCGGGCGTATAACATTAAACTGATCAAAGGGATGTAGACGCAAGATACTAAGTTTTCTACAATTTTGACAATGTTTTACCTGCTGACCCTCATTTTAATACCAGCTAACCCAGTTTAGATTTGTTTTCCATGTCGGGCAAGGACGACGGACGACGGATACATTGCGATCGGACTAGGTGATCTTTTCAAATTTGTCTCAGATGCACAACTTAAAATATTGAAGAATATTTCAGGACAGTGTTATGGCGCTAGATCAAATACTTTTTGCGATATGTGTAACAGAACATTTCTCTGACGAACAGACGGATGGACAGACAAATCCAAATCTTATCCTGTGCGGTGGCATAATAAGTCAGACCTTTCCATCATTATAGGAATGTTTTCCTGCTGCACATAAATTCATTAAATCATGTTGAGGTGGTCCCCGTGTTCAGTTTATGTACTGATCATACTGTTACTAAATTTAAAGTGTTCCTATTAATAGAGTTACATGTACTAAATTTAGATCAGGAATTACACACTTGTTTCTATTTATAGTTAATCGTATCCAAATACTACTTGAAACGGACGTTGATTAACTTGATTGCATTAAACAGTTTTACAGTTTATTTACAAAAAAAGTATAATTTCATTATCAAGATGTGTTTTAACAAGTGAATAAGGCATCAAAGGAAAGAGGACTGACGTTTTATTGTTTATCAAAAGGTAATATTTTATGTTGATTAACATTGCACTTTCCTTATTGAAATTAAATGTGTTTTTATTCCGCTTAGAGTCTATTTTATTAGATATGATAATCTTTTATTGTTAAAGTCTGACATCAGGTTCACAATTCCCCATACGGAATAACAATTATGTGACGTTTGATGACACCAGGTCAAATACTTTTCGATGTATGCACGACACAAAGTCGGACGGACGGGATTGGTGGGGGTACAGAAATTCCAATAACTGACGAAAAAAGTAACATTAATGAAATAACACTAACAACAATAAGATATAATTACTGATTGTATGAGGAACTATCAGATAAATGTTAGACAAGTTTAAATCTGAGGAACTAAGAAAAAACAAAACAAGAAGAGTGAAAAAGGTGAACTACATGCAATGAAATGCAGCAACGTAAGAAAACGGAATAGAACAAAATAACAAACTTTTAATTAGAGCAAAGAAGCATTTACAATTATGTCCTTCCCGCTTGCTTATCAGAGGCCGGAACTAGTAGCGAAATGATGGAATAATGAGTTCCACAGTCTGGGAGCTGCAGAACCTAACCTTTGCTTCTTACCTGTGGGACTTCATCTGTGCTGTATATTATATTGAGAGGCGTTTTTAATTTTAACTATGAATGCTTTTAACTCTACTACCATATTTCTTAACCCGCCCGCTTAGCTCAATAGGAGAGCGCAGATCTACGGATCGCGGAGTCGCAAATTCAATCTCCGGATGGGCAGTATGTTCTCCGTGACGATTTGATAAAAGACATTGTGTTTTAAATCATTTGTCCTCCACCTCTGATTCATGTGGGGAAGTTGGTTAGTCACTTGAGGAGAACAGGTTTGTACTGGTACAGAATCCAGGAACATGCCCGCCGTTACATAACTGAAATACTGTTGAAAACAAGATCTAACATTCAAAATTGGTAAAATGAGAGCAAAGTCCTTATACATGTAATACAGTGTATTCGAAAAATGTAATAATACAGTTTTTAGGTGTACCGCACAGGTTCATGAACTTTTGGGTTTCCACTGGGGTTTTCCTTTATTTTCCATATTGGGTTCCCAAAATGAACTTGTGTTTAACATCGGTAACAGGTATATTTATCTTATAACCATTACATATTGCAGAGGCAGTTTGCCAACTAAGGTTTACATTAGACTGGTATAATGCATACTGTATAGGAACTTCTGACAAATCCGATCAATAAGATATGTTTTTGCCTTCTTTGGAAGTCAGAATTTTTTTTTTCAAAGACCACGAAGGTCAGAATATATTTTTTTCAGAGTAAACCAAAGATAATTTCTTTTTTTTTCTCATTTATTGTTTTTGTTTTACGTTATTTCGTACATATTTACGGAAGAGCATTAGTGCCAGGTGCGTTTTTTTTATTAACTTGAAATTTCGAGTTAGTAACTCGAAATTTCGACTTATTAATAACTCGAATTTTCGACTAAAATAATTCGAAATTTCGATTTACTATCTTGCCCTTTTATCCGCAAAATTTGAACGTCTGCCCGTCTGTCAAAGGCCAAAAATGAAATGGACAACTTTTAACTCTTCAAAGTGGAATCATCTATATACACATCCATATATTGTACCGAACATGTAGGGACTTGAACATATACTACCATACATCAATGTATGACCTACCATAGCCTCTAGAGCTACTCCAGATTTCAAACTATATTCAGGATATATGTACTCTCATTTACATGTATAATATGTTCATGTGTTAGGGGCTCGAACTAGGTCGAAAACCTTCCAGATGTGGTCGAAATAGTGAAATGTTCTAAGTTTGAATACTACCCGGCCCCAATTTCACGAAAAAAACTTAAGTAATTGCTTAGCTAAGTCTGTTATTTGAAATGCTTGTTTTTGCCCTTTATATACGTCTTCAGTGTTGACTTTTTCATCTATATCAGACCCGTACATGACTATTCACAGATCAAAACACAAAAAATTCTGAATTTTACGGAAAATGAAATATAAAAATAAGAAATATACTTAAGCAAATACTTAAGTCTCGTGCTTAAATAGAAATATCGTATTTGCGAGACTGAAATAAGTACTGCAGACAAATACCACTAACCATAGTTTAATTTTGCTATAAATACATTGGTATAGAAAAAAAATCAACATCAAATAACAATATCTTAAGCAATAGCATGATTTTAAAATAACAGACTTAACTAAGTAATTACTTAAGTTTTTTCGTGAAATTGGGGTCCGGTCACCTTCTACGACCTCTCCTCAAAATCTAGATCTGTCCAGGTACACAATCTTGGTTAGACTCATAACTACACTTTCATTTAGGTATGTCTATATTTGACATATGGGCTCAAACTAGGTTGAAAACCTTCAAGACTTAAATATGGTTTAGGCACCTGAGGTCTTCCTCCGACGCCGCCTGAATCGGTGGGACGTTACACCCAACACAATCAATAAATAAAGAAACATGGTTTTAATAGTGATAGTTTCTATGAGCAAACGCTGCCAAATGACACTGTAGGGCTACCCAATGGATACACCAGGTACCTAATCTTGGCCAGGACCTATACATTAACGTAAACAATTGTAGTTAGTAACTCGAAATTTCGACTAAGTAACTCGAAATTTCAAGATACGTAACTCGAAATTTCGACTTAATAAATTGAAATTTCGAGTTGATAAATAACATACACCTGGCCTTTCTGCTCTTCCGTAATTTCTTTAAGCAAAAATAGTAAGAAAAAGAAAACGCTATCATTATGGCTTTTACATATACATCAAATATGTAATTGATACCTAGAAGGTAATGTTCCTAAAGGGGCAAAGCCAGCCAAAAACTGGATGTTGATCGGGAAATATAGTAGGTGGGGGGGGGGGGGGGGGGGCGCATTCTTCCACTGAAAAAAGAAATTGACTGGTGCATTTCAGTGGATATTTGGAGATGTACTCTCCCCACCTTTGGAATTTTTTGTATAATTATAACACCTATGAACATCATGAGCATACCCTGGCCTTTGGACCTGTGTGGCTTATTTGATGAAAATGCAAGCAAAAATATCTGAAAAAATTCACCTACATATTTGAATAATAATTGCTTTTAGATAAAACAAATGTGATGGTTGTCTAGACCTCAGCTTAATATAATAATTGAGGGCGCAGCGAGCAGATTTTGTTTTAAATGCTTTAAGATCTGCCAGCCACTATTTTGAAGGTACCTTAAGTCCTAAGATGTTCGTAAAAGGTTCGTAAGGTATTCGTAGCAGATATTTTCTCTATCTCGAAAGCCTCGTTATTTACGACACTTCGTAAATGTCCTCGTAAGTTGTGGCTGAAAAATCCATCCCTTAGCGTTCTCGTAGCGTATAAAAACTTACATTGTTTTACCTTTCTCAAGATGAATCTGTTTGTTTCTTATTGTTCCACGCTGAAACTAGCGGAAATATATTTATTGAAGTTGTCTTTCCATCCGATTGTGTCAACAAACATGAATTTATTTCGTATAGATAGATAAATTTAATGCTTTTAATCTGTTTTATTGGTGAAAACGCACAGGTTTTGTGCCCCCACAACAGAGTGGAGGGGGCATATAGTTTGGTATTGTGCGTCCTGTCGTCCGTCCGTCCGTCCGTGGGTCTGCCCGTCGGAATTTTGTGACGCGCTTAGCTCAAAAAGTATTTGATATGAATAAATGAAATCTTGCATGAGTCTTTATCATGATATGAACTTGCGCACCTCCTATTTTTCGTCTGTTTCTGCCCCATATTTCTAGATTTATGGCCCCTGAAATAGCCAAAAAAATGCACATTTTCACCTTGTGACGCTCCTCGCTCAAATAGTGTTCCATATAAATTGACGAAACCTCGCATAAGTCTTTTTCGTGATATGAAATTGTGCACCTCCTACGTTTTCGTCTGTCTCCGTCCCCTATTTCCAGAGTTATGACTCCTGAGAGAATCGAAAATACGTCCTATCACCTTGTGACGCGCCTAGTTCAAAAAGTATTTCATATAAATTGATGAAAACTTGGCTTTTACCACAGTAACTGCTGTATATATTCACTGGCGGATTCTATTCATCAAATGGTGTTGGAAAAAATGCAAATATTATAAAGCTTTAGAGCAGTACGAAACGCGTTGCGTTTATTTCACAGATATACATGTAGTTGAAATTTCCTATCATACAAATACTGGAATCTTAGACATTTAGCCCGTAAACTGTAATAACTGGTGAGACTGAATTATGTTTCCGTCACTGTTTTTTGAACTGACCAATAATGAAAGGAATTGCATTGTGCAAGACTATATATGTGTAGTTACAAAGAACCACTTCTGTCCGATCAACATGAACTTAATTTTTGTCTGTAAATATTTCACAATAAGAGTCGCCTCCTGAGAAAGTAACAAGACTTACAACAGGCTGAAACGTCTATATAGATTAAAGATGTATTATAGAGGATATTACATACATACATGTCTTTTCATATTGAATTTATTAAACGAGTTGAATAAAGTCATAAAATGCGAGGCTCTGTCGAGCATTTTTTATCAATTATATTCAATGAGTGAAATAAAATCAATGTGGAAAGTCACAAATGAAATATTCTTTTTATCACAGCTTAGCTTTTCCTGTCGAAACATTAAATTTCTACTTTCTTTAACTATTATAAACAAGTCAGTTTGACCAACGTCTCCTATACTATAAACGACGTCGACGTCAAAACTTTATTACACTAGTGTATTATCATTTTTATGTAATGGCTTTATTATACTCCTGCGACGTCAAACCTGTGATAAATTGATTTTTAAAAGTGAACGCTACACGCAGATTCCCGCTCAGCTAGCATAATACATAGAACACTTAAGATCTCAAATTAGGTTCGAATACCTGGCGAGGCGTTCTTGTTCTCCGTGATTATTGTCTAAAGACAACATACCTAAGGTCATTCATTCTCCACCTCTGACTTATGAGTGGGAGTTGACAGGCATTTGTGGAGAACAGCTTAAGACTTGTAAGGAACCCAGGGATACTAGTAATGCAGTTAGCTGACTAATTTTATCACAGAAAAAGGCGTGAAACTCTAATTTCTCATCAAAAGTTTGACATTGTTTATTGCAAACTCCAACAGTTTTCTTTGCCTTATCGGTACAGTAGATTGTTTCGACAACACTCCTGTGCAGATGTTGGGTGTTTTAAGGCAAAGTCTATACATTGTAGAAAGGTTCTTTGAATACAGCTTTGTATGAAATGTGTTCTTTGAATACCCTAGTCTAAAATAATACCTTACAAAACTTGGTATATGTGACCAAAAGTTTAGAGTTTAAGTTGAGCGTTAAGCTAATAGGCATCTCTAACATTTTAGAAGTCATCGCTGAATAAATATTAGACAACTGTTTTTATTTTATTACGGAGTAAAGTCTGATGAAATGTAAAATTCAATACTTTTTAGTAGGCGTTATACCGTTGCAAGTGGTAAAATTCCCTTAATATGGACATATTTCCCATGATGTTCAACAACAGGCAGCTTGTGGGCTATCAGATACACGTGCAGTTGGTCGAAAATGACGTCACTAAATGGATTATCCACAACTTACGATATCGTAACTAACTAACAATACCTTTAGTTACGAACCCTTTACGAGGGCGTTAAGAGGTGTTTGGAGATAGCTGAGTAACGCTTCCTTAGTATTTCCTTAGGTTTATCGTAAATCATACCTTAACTTACGATACGAATAAGTTTTCGAGATAGTGGCCCCAGCGAATTCTAGGCTTTAAAGATATATGCTTGCAATTTTTTTGTTAGGCGCACCCCTGACTCAGATAGTCTATACACAGTATATATGCGTGTATGTTTACCGTTGGGGAGACTACTTGATTGGGAGACCCCATCCTACAATGTTTTTCGTATTTTAAGCACCAAATCCTGCATTCTGATGGGTTTTAAGAGAAAGTCATTTTTGCCATTAACTGAAGTTTCACAAGATTTGTGTTTTACTGTAAAAAGGTTGTATTTTAAATGATGTTTTATCGTAAACAGTTAAAAATTATAAATATTGTTATTGGCAATATTTTGGTCTATGTGTTAGAGAGCTGTTCTCAATAAAATGGTTATCTTATTTTGATAGTTCTGTATGAGGCGGGTACGGGGGTCCTCCCCCACCCCCCGTAAAATTTTGCAATTTTGTGCATTCTAAGAGGATTTCAATACGGAAATTAATGGTTATCAGTTACGTTATGTTTAAGTTATATAATATCAACACAACTTGGGAAAAGGGTATTTTAAGTAGAAATCTTCCGGACGATATCTTGAGAACGCTAGGGGCAAAGATCACGAAACTTAATAGGGAGGTTGATAATGACCTGTAGATGACACCTATTGATTTTGAGGTCAGTAGATCAGGGTCAAGGTCACAGTGACCCGGAACAGTTAAACTGTTTCTGGACGATAACTTGAGAACGCTTGGGCCTAGCTATAGGATCACGAAATTTAATAAGGTGGTTGCTGATGACCAGCAGATGACCCCTAATTATTTTGAGGTCAGTATGTCAAAGATCAAGAAATAGTAACCCGGAATATTTAAACTGCTTCCGGATGATAACTTGAGAACTAGTGGGCATATGATCACAAAACATAATAGGGACGTTGATCATGACCAGCTGATGACTACTATTGAATTTGAGGTCAGTAGTTAAAAGGTCAAGGTCATAGTTACCCGGAACAGTTAATCTGTTTCCGGACGATAACTCTTAGGATCATTTGAGATCAGTAGGTCAAAGGTCAAGGCCACATTGACCCAGAATAGTAGAACTGTTTTTGCCAAATAATTAGGGAATGCTAGTCTATGATCACATTCACATTTGATATGGAGGTCACTTATGACTTGTAAATAACCCGTAAATATTTATTTGAGGTCAGTACATCAAACATCCAATGCACAATGACCAAATAATTTCTGTTCCTTGTGCAGTTACTGAATACATCAATGGGGGCTTTTTATGTTTTGCGAGTTCTTGTTTAAGAGTACAAAGAGGTATTTTGAGTATGTATTTACCTGCTTTCAAGATATATATGAATTCTGTGAGAAATTAAAACATACCAATTGATACTTGCAAAAAATTATGGAAGATTATTTATGCAAAAATTCTATTATTGTATTTGATCAAACGCTTTATGATTAATGACAACTATTATTGCATTTGGTAAAGTGCTTTATTGTTGATGACAAACGCATGCTACATGTTGCAATTTAGATCACTTATATATGGATATAAGTTAACCAATTAATGCTTTAAATGCCAAAATCCTTAGTATCTTATGTATAGCTTCATGATAATTTTTCAAAGTATTTTTTCTAACGCCAAGTGCCAAAAGAGAACTGGTAGTCATTTACTTGATTTGGGCTATTGGAGACTAGTTAAATGTTAGAAAATACGTTCTCTCATTGTTAATCAACTGTTTTTATTACAGTTATTACATGCATACACTGTAATGTCATTAAGTACTTGTGTAATGTCAAGAGAGCAACGATTTCTGTATTGCGCTTTATGCTTATTCATATACGTAATTTCATGTCTTCATATTTTGTTAGCTGGGTCCATTTTCGTTTAAATGAAGAACGATAACTCCAGCTTACTTATTTGAGAATACAGTTAATAGCTGATCCCTTCAAGAAACTCTCGTAGAAAGAGGTAGCCGGGGTTATTAATAAAACCCGGTCCGGCCCAAACCACGGAAATAGCCGATTCCGATTGTACGGAAACCACCGGAAACTTACGGACGGAAGGCTAATATAATTACGAATGGTGATACCGTCATCTTTATCAAGGCCATTATGTGTATTTTATTTCATTATTACAAAAGTAGAAGCAAAGTATTTGATATTGATGATACGTATGTTTGATGAAGTATTGCACTTGACATAAGCGAAGACCTAAAATAACAAGATATTTGAATCACACTCAATCAAAGAAGTAATACGTTCGGCAGTCGATGTGTCATTTTGTGTACCGGACAGACACGAGATAGCAGTTTGCAGGATACTTTCAACAGAACTGGACAGGCTAGTTAAATGTACGTCGTTATTTCACACCTAACGATGTGACATAAGGCGAAGGGGTCTATACCGTGCACTGGAAGTACAAATGTATTTATAAAATTTGGTTGCCCGACCAAGATAGCGTTTTAGCATATTAAGTTTTAATTTAATGAAAATATCTTGTCTTAGGGAACATATGAATATAAACACTCTTATATTAAGGTTGTCAAAGATTTGCATTGGTAAGTACACATTTTGCGAAAATTAACTAGAAATGTAAGTTTATGAAATTATTATTATAATCCTTTTGCCTATCTCGGTTGCGCAACCAAGATAAATCGAAAATAGATGAACTACGAAGCTATGCGCTGTTTTCATACTTGCCATTTGTTTCAGGTTGTTGAAGTATTCAAATTTGAATATAAAACTAAATAAACTAATAAATTATATCAAAATCTAAAAACATAGTCCACTTTTTACATTTTTTTTTCATATTAAAGGGAGGCAATTACAAAATTTCATAAAAAATATCAAAGTAAACATTTCCAGAAGAGGTATAACTCTATGTAATAGGTCTTTGTTCCTGAAATACAAGAAAACTGAAAACAAAATATCACAAAATGTTGCTCAAATGATAAATCATATGATTTAGCTTTAAACAAAACCGGGTGATTTTGTATGGAGATGATACCCGGAGTTACAGTAAGTTGTAGAAATGAATGAACTGGAGTATAAAATATGAAAGATCGGTCGCAAAGTTTCGAACCCGGACCCCCCCACCCACCCACCCACCCACACACACACCCCGAAACATGTCCGCTCAGTCTGTTTAAAACAAAACAATAAAAAACGGTAAATATCTAATACGGATAAATGGGAGGGTAGTGATAGCAATGAACTTTCATGTTTTAACAATTCACTGCTAACGCTATTTTTGTTTTTAGATTATTTAATTTTTGATTTCTCTTTCTTTTATATTTGAAATAATACTAGCATATCTTTTTAACACAGAATTAAAAAAAACCCGGTCCGGTCGGACTACGAACTATGCTTTTGCTATATGCTTATACAACTATTCACACAATGTTAACTTTTTTGTTTTTAAAATGAACATTTTAAAGCATGGATTACAAATGTGTGCAATTCAGATGTTAAATTATTATACCCCACACAATGTCCAATGCACTTTTCCCATTAGTTTAACTTGAATAATATATCATAAGCGTTTTTATATCTCGTGCGCAAAATAGTTATTTTCAATTTCTGCGCATGTGATATTATACAATAATTGCCTTTTGGTGAGGTCGATATGAGCCGCGCCATGAGAAAACCAACATCCGCCCAGTCTGGTCAGGATCCATGCTGTTTGCTAACGGTTTCTCTAATCGCAATAGGGAGCGGTGGTCTAGTGGATAAGGTGTTGGCCGCTCAATCCAGAGGTCGTGGGTTCGAGCCCCACTGGGGTCACGACCATGACTTCTCATATGACACCAGTACTGGTTTTTCCAGGAAGCGGACTCGAGAGTGGTTACAATAAGCTTGAAGCTTTCGTCACAATCGAACTAAAACAAATTTGTATAAACTAAAAACTAATCGCAATAGACAATGTTGGTTTTCTCATGGCTTGGCTAATATGTGGATTTATCGGCCTGATAAAAGCAATATCAACCTCGAGCGAATTTATCGACTTGATATCGCTTTAACAGGTCGATAAATCCACATATCGACCACACATAAAAACGACAATTGTTTTATTATCAAATCCAGCCTACTCATAAGTATAAACATTAGATACAAATGTCTGCAGCCTTAGGTCATCTTTCGTGGTTAATTGTATACGACGTCGCATTGTTTTAACGTAATAACGTGTGGACGTCACAGCTGGAGGTCAATATGTGTGTT
Organism: Mercenaria mercenaria; assembly: GCF_021730395.1. Classification (NCBI taxonomy): domain Eukaryota; kingdom Metazoa; phylum Mollusca; class Bivalvia; order Venerida; family Veneridae; genus Mercenaria; species Mercenaria mercenaria. The sequence goes on along the minus strand of NC_069376.1, from coordinate 43,101,653 downwards.
TGGCTCCGCCTTCGAGAAAATACGATTTTTTATCGTTGAACATGTGACTACATCTAGAACAATGGAAAGGACTATAAATATAGATTTAATGATAAAACAATAATTTCATATCACATGCGCAACACCGCTATTTTGTTTTTCTGCGCATGTGATATTACATTTTCGTGTCTCCCTATGAGAGATCGATACTTTCGTACTGATTAAAAGATGATGCGCTTATTTATACATAGGATTAAATTACTTTATCTTGTGTTCATACATGTGTGAACCCGGCCTATTTTTTGTGAAAAAAAGAACACACTACTTAGTCATTCCATTTGAAAACATATAGGTTTTAATGGGCCTGCTATACCAAATGAAACATAATTACTTTTTGGATATAATGGAAACCCAAAAAATAAATTAATCTCCGTAAAACAGAAACGTCACAACTATATATATTTAGGGTTGAGCTAAAATGTGATTTCTCGACGCGATTTGCGTAAGGAGTTTCAATACAATGCAATATCGGGTGAAGATCAACTTTTACTATTATTTAAACAAGTTATGAAGGATGCAACTTGTTTCTGGAAAATCCCGCTCATTACACTTTCTTTACCGTAAAGTTGAAAAAGAAATTGTAAGGTTAAAACTTTTCTGAGATGCTTTATGGATTTGGTCACACATGGGCAGTTTAACAAACCAATTATAGCTGAAAAATTACACTCAGATCTTTCGTAAAAAACTGCAAACTATCGTACAATTACTCGGTATATACAAAAGAAGAGCAACAGTTTTATTTGCATAATTACAATAGGTTTGGTTCTACCAATGAAAAACTCACAAAACGTAAGGTCTCAGAATGCGACTGCATTAAAGCTGCTCAATATAGATCCAAGTACAGTTCACTTCCGGTGTGGTCACGTAACCATAGTAAAGTAAGCAGTGTTAGAGTAAATCGTCTGCAGTACATTGTGATACTGATAAATTTACAAAAAAAATCTTAATAAAGAAATTTGTGAGATTTGAAGAAACAACACCCGTTCAAAGTTTTATTTTGCTTTTTCGAGACTTATTTGTAAATTATGATTAGCGGGCTCAAACGATCCTTCAGTTGTTATGTATCAAAAATGCCGAGCACTAACAAACTGACTGAAAAGGCATTCTGTATACAATAATATATCAAATCAACCTAAATAAATTGCAAAGTTTTGCAAGATATGTCTAACCATTGAAGTTTAATTTTGAAGTATCTAAATTCATAATCTGAAAGTGTAGAGCATTGGTAAATATCCAAACGAACCTTAACAAGTTCAAGTTTACTTGGTCTTTTTTCACGAAACAGTGTGAATCGTTCTGTATATTGAGTGCAGTTAAATGGTAATTTTGTTCCCATTTAAAAGATTTCTTTTTCGCGTCGAGTTTTGGTTCACCAACTAATGTGAAATACACTCGATGACTGCTTCCTGGAAAGTAACCAGTACTCGCACCGAAAGAAGGGACTGTTGGAGTCACGGTCAAAATCCGCTGACAGGATTCGACCCCGCGACCTCCGGTTTACGAGACATCTGTACAAAAATGAAAAAAGGTAAAATTTGTATCTCGATTCTACTCTATATAGTTTTGAACTAATTTGAATATAACTTAAGTAAGTCAGTTTATTCAGAGATCACTTGCAAACTTAAAAAAAAAAAAAAAAATATATATTAAAACATTATAGGAACCTGCCGAATATGAAATCGATTATGACTTTCATCGTACGTCAATTCAGTCGACTAAGTTCAAGAGATACTCAGAATCCTGCGTGAACAAACCTATCTCCCTATTTGTTTCTATATATTTGTTTTATGGTCTTTGAGATTTTTAAAAAAATTTTAATAAAAAGTTTTAAAAAACTGCTCATTCTATTCTCTAAAAATTGTCAGTGATATTAGAAATTATTCGTATTCATTTTTTTTTTTGACATAAAAATAATTTCCGTAAAGTCTCATTGAACAAAAAAGTATAAAAAATCCTGCCTTTTTACTACCTATTTTTTTAGGCATGTTACCGGACACAAAGAATTATTTAGGCTTTGGGAATGCACAGGTGAAACAAAAACTCTTTGAGGCCCGAGAGGAATTCTTTTCTTCGAAATATAACAACTTTTTGGACAAAACGTGATTATAAGATAGTATATAATGATAACGATACAAAATATCGGGAACTAATTAGAAGGCTCGTCAAAACAACGCTATGTATAACGATTTCCTGTGTACAAGTTTACAAATTATATTAAGACGTTTTTGCAACCAGAAAGAACACGCAGTTTTAACCCATTCATCAAAGAAGTTCCTCGCGGGCATCATAAAGTTCAGTGTTTTTTTTTTACTAAATTCTAAATATGTAAGTTGATATCGACACGATATCATTCGTAATTATATTAGCCTTCCGTCCGTAAGTTTCCGGTGGTTTCCGTACAATCAGAATCGGCTATTTCCGTGGTTTGGGCTGGGCCGGGTTTTATTAATAACCACGTTTGAACGCGCTAAATTTAGAACCGGAGATCTATCTTACTTTCATTTTCACATTTTTTTCCTTTACGATTATGACATTTTCTGTAAGTTTTTTTTTCACATGGAAGGTACTGTATATGTTGTTTGGATAGATTGTAAGCAAGTTAGTGAAGAAACAATTTTTATTTTTAAAACATACTGGCAATTTAAAAGAACTTGTTCGTTGTTGTTCCTTTATAGCAATTGAACAAGCCTGGGGATCAGTCCTTATAATTTTAGGACATGTGGCGCCCCTAGCGTTAAAATTTATCAAAATTTGCCGGTTCCCGGCTTCGTTGAAGTCAAGGAACTTAGTGTATGGTGGATAGTGCATTGTCGCTGTGCCAAGTGTCGAAATTTCTTTTTTTCCTATTTAAAACTGTAATTAATGCAAACGCATTATGGAAGAGCTACTTTACAAAATCAAAGTATGGTCATACATGCAAACAGTTGATTTATTCTGTGCATCAGACTAATAGAAGTATATGCATGCGAACATTTGATATAGAGCTATGCAGGAAGTATGTTATCAAACACCAAGCATATAGTGTTTATATTCATCAAAATTGCGTTACATAACATACATTTGTCTACAATCATAAAGCATTTGACAAAATGCAATTGAATGTTTGTCATGAATCATAAAGCATTTGACCAAATGCAATAATGTTTGTCATCAACAATAAAGCACTTTACCAATTGCAATAATAGTTGTCATTAATCATAAAGCGTTTGATCAAATACAATAATAGAATTTTTGCATAAATAATCTTCCATAAAAAATCGTTGATATGATTTCTAAACATAAACGATTTCTCAAGTTAAATGCGATTAAGTACATTCCCGGTATCGGAGATATAAAACTTTTTTTTCCTAACGCCGAATTTGAAAGAGAGTAAACAGGGGAAGTAAGCGAGTAGTAAGCACATGTGTGGCTCTATAAGGGTGATGACAGTGCGTTTGTGGTTCGTAACCTACTATGGATTTGATTGTATCAATTATACTATAAAAAAGAAGGTTTTGTATAAACGAGACAAGACGCAGACAGAAGATGCCAACCTGCGCAAGAATGTTCGGCCCCGGCACAGCTAAGCATTTCACAAATAACAATCGTGTATTAACAGCACATGAATTGCCTGTTTTTCTCCCGTTAATAAATGCCTGGATCTAGTGGCAAAAGTAGTTTATATGCAAGAATATCCGTAAAGATTTTGAATTAAAGAGCTTTCACTTTCAGTCACGTAGTATTTTCATAATGATTAGAATGTTTGACAGAAAAGTAAAATCAACAGTATATGCGTCAACAACACTAATGCAAGTAATAGAGCACTATTAGTTTCCAAATGCTGTTATGATTCCTTTCAGAAAAGTCCCTTCTCCATGCCAAGGTTGCACAAATGTGTTTATTCAAACATTCTTTCTGTCTATCCAAAATATAGAGTGCATGTAAATATTTCATTATGAATGACCGATAATTATACGAAGGCATACTGCCAACTTTCGCTTGTTTCTTTCCTTCTACACCTGAATATTTGCTTAATTTTCTGTGTCATATAAAATTACCAGTCTGTTTATCCATAAAAAGTTCATAATATAAATAAAGTGTATAATAATATTTCACTTTTCTTCTGAAATGTTTTTACATGTATATGACTTTTGCTAAATAACTTCTTAACCTCATTTTTTCCTATTAGTCCTTGAAATAAGTATTTCCCTCGTTCAGTCTGAAAATTTCCAATTTTGTTTAAAAAGAAGACGTTTAATTAGTGTAAGTGATAAATGAATTCAATAATGTTTAAAACAGTTGCGAAACAATAATGACTGGAAACCTTTTGGATTTTTGTTTTTTGTAACTTTTCAAAATTGCACGACCGTAGAATTTCCGTCGTATTTTCCCTGGTAAAAGGGCACTAGTCCCATTTCACTGGCCACTGGTTAATATTCTATTAAACCTATTAATGTATTAACTGTTTTCAGCTATTTTCTTATAATTTATATTTGATAGATGGCGGATAAATACTACAGGCTTGTGTGCTTTGTGGTGAACATTTGTCCAGAGCCTTTACGAGAATTTTTCATCAAGCTTGCTAATAAAGATGCAGGATCTTCTTATACAACCGTTGATGCATATCTTGCTCACAGGCACCCGGATGTGATGCAGCTGAAAAGGAAGAAAAGGATCAGAGAAGATCAGTATGATTTACTATATCCTGGTCATGGCACCGCTAACGTTGACCAATGGGATGTTACACTTCTTGTTACATTGATTACGGAAATGTTCGAGACAAGCATACAACCCCTTGATATATTTCTCATGAAGAATGAAATTCGCGGGATACGTAACGAGTTGCAGCATCTCCCAAACACTTCAGATATGACTGACAAAGATTTTGATAGCTACTGGGGACGTCTTGATAATGCCATTATGGCGATAGCAAAGCAGGTGTTTAGTACAGAGCGTGAAGAAAAGTTTCGAAAGGAAATTGAAAATGCTAAAGGCAATAACCTTCCAAATCTTGGGGATTCTCTTCGCCAGTGGTACGAAGAAATTATTAAGCAATGGCAAAGCAAGTTTAACGAAATCGAGTCAAATACGAAGGAGACGGCTTCAGTTCTTCGACAAGTGACTGTTCAAAAACCCGGACCTTCAGGTTAGTGTACTAGAAACCTTTGAACTTGAAATTATTAGTATTTGGCATCAGATAATTTATAATTATCAAAATTATCTAAACTTAGTGAACGACCTATGGGCTTTCTATTTACCAGATGGCAATGAATTAGTAGATAAAGTATTTTAGTCGTAAATCTAATGCAATAATTATAATATAATGTTTTTATGTAATGTTTGTATGCTTATCTTTTTGAGAATGGCCAACCCTCTTATGTTGGCAAAACGTGTTGCCTAACCCTTTTGCTTTTTAGCTCATCTGAGCAATGCTCAGGTGAGTTTTTCTGATCGCTCGATGTCCGGCGTCTGTCGTCTGTCGTACGTCAATATTTAGCTTGTGTATGCGATAGGGGCTGTATTTTTCAACTGACTTTCATGAAATGAATGATAACCTTAATGAAATCTAGGCCGAGTTTGAAAATGGGTCATCTGGGTTCAAAAACTAGGTCACTAGGTCAAATCAAAGAAAAACATTGTGTATGCGATAGAGGCTGTATTTTTCAATTGATCTTCATGAATTTTGGTCGGAATGATAATCTTGATGAAATCTAGGCCATTTTTGAAAATGGGTCATCTGGGGTCAAAAACTAGGTCACTAGGTCAAATCAAGGAAAAACCTTGTGTATGCGATAAAGGCTGTATTTTTCAATTGATCTTCATGAATTTTGGTCAGAATGATAACCTTGATGAAAATGGGTCATCTGGGTTTAAAAACTAGGTCAATAGGTCAAATCAAAGAAAAACCTTGTGTATGCGATATAGGCTGTATTTTCAATTGATCTTCATGAATCTTGGTCAGAATGATTGCCTTGATAAAATCTAGGGTAGGTTGGAATATGGATCATCTTGGGTCAAAAACTAGGTCACTAGGTCAAATCAAAGAAAAACTTTGTGTATGTGATAGAGGCTGTATTTTTCAGTTGATATTCATGAAATTTAGTCAGAATGATTGCATTGATGAAATCTAGGTCAAGTTAGATGATGGGTCATCTGTGGTCAAAAACTAGGTCACTAGGTCAAATTAAAGAAAAGTCTTGTGTATGTGATAGAGGCTGTATTTTTCAATTGATCTTCATGAAATTTGGTCAGAATAATTGCATTGATGAAATCTAATCAAGTTCGATGATGGGTCATCTGGGGTCAAAAACTAGGTCACTATGACAAATCAAAGAAAAACCTTGTGTATGCGATAGAGGCTGTATTTTTCAATTGATCTTCATAAAATTTGGTCAGAATGATTGCCTTGATGAACTCTAAGTCAAATTTGAATATGGGTCATCTGGCATCAAAAGCTAGGTCACTAGGTCATATCAAATAAAATACTTGTTTAAACTCAAGAGACCACATTTTTGGCCCAATTCTAATGAAAATTGGCCAGAATTTTTGTTTTCATGAAATCCCTAGGCCAAACATGTTCACACTGTTATGGTTTGTTTCTCAGGTGAGCGACCTAGGGACATCTTGGCCCTCTTGTTTTTAAGTTGAATTAATCATACTGCTATCAATTTGATAAAATAAGCTTGCCATTTTCATTGTATGATTTTTATACGCCCGTCTTTGAAAGAGCGGGGGGTATTATATGTACAACTGTGGCGGGCAGCGGGCGAGCAGTCAGCATCCAAAAGCATGTCCGCTGCCTAAGTCAAACGGTTTTCATCTGATCTTCACCAAACTTGGTGACAATGTTTGTGGGTATAATATCTCGGCCAAGTTCGATAAGCAGCAAAATACCTCCAGGCACTCTTGAGTTAGGGCCCTTGAATTACTCAAAATCTGCAAATATAGCATTGTCCGCCCTCTGAGTCAAACATTTTTCATCCAATCTTCACCGAATTTGGTGAAAATGTTTAATAACCAACAAAATTCCTCAAGGCACTCTTGAGTTATGGCCCTTGAATGCAAAAGTCGCCGCAGGAACTCTTGGGTTATGGCCCTTGAATTACTCGAAAAACTGCAAAATAAATTAGTCTTGTCCGCTCTCTAAGTCAAACAACATCCGAACTTCCAAAAACTTGCGGATAATGTTTGTGGGCATAATATCTTGGTTGAGTTCGATAACCAGCCAAATTGCCCCAGGTACTCTTGGATTATGGCCCTTGAATTAGACCATTTTCGATGACGGGCGTATTTTGTGACAGTCTGACATTCTTGTTTGCATTTGCATAAATTTAAATTTGAAGTAATAAATTATAATTAAATAGAGAAAAGATAACAAAGACATATATTTGCTTCAGGCGACAAAAATAAAAGAATTAAAACTGCCGATGGCATACTGGCAAAGCTTCAAGGTTAGTATTTATTTTCACAGTTGTTGTTTCTGTCATTACATTAACAGAGATAAAAAATTTAGAACAGAAATTAGTAAGTACATTTTAAAACTATTTGAACTACGTCTCTATTACGGCTTTAGCATTAAATATTTTTGATTAAACGAATACTATTGTATATATTATCTTTATACGCTTTATATGCCAATATTTTTCATTTTTCCTGGATCAGCTAGTTTTGAAACAACAATGAATGAATTACCAGAAGATTTCAATGCACCGTCAGAAGTTGTCGACATCCGAACAAAACTTAGAAACAATCACTACGTTGTTGTCACCGGAAGTTACAATAGTCGTTATTTTGATACAGCACTTGCAGCCATTAAAGGAATGGATTATAATTACAAACGATGTGTCGAGATGCACGAGTCCTCAGACTGGCGCCATATCGACCCCGAAGACGTTGGCTTCGTCCTCTGCAGAAATCCGTTTGGAAGTTTCTCGTATGATGAAAACAAAGCTAAAGCTATGGCAGACATATTCGACAACATGAAGCATACAACAAAAGGAGATGAGAACAAAACTTTAGACCTAGTCATAGTAACAGACCTGACGGTTCTGACTGAGTGCAAAAATTATCATGATCATGACATCCTGGAAGAAATAGTAAAGGTTTTTGATGATACAAGTGAATCACAACCGGCGGACCTTACGCTGGGTATGTCAAAATCGATTATGATTTAATCAAATCTTTGACTTAGACCGCTAAATTGACTAAAAGCTAATTGTGAAGGATGTAGGTAATAACATAAACCGGAACTCTATGTTGTTTTATGCGCATTTGAAATTTCATGACGTTACTCTAGCTACGAGTGAAAATTCACAAATAATGAGTTTTTATTATTCATAATTACATATTTATTTTATCAAATGCATAATAAAGAAAGTATCTAATAAAATCAATTAGAAGGTTCAGTCATGATAAAATACAAGAAGGCTCCTAGCTTCTGACATGCCCTGTTTTATTTCTTGTCCATATAAGTTTTCATGAAATTAAATAACATATATTATGAAAAATATGCATCTATTTGCAATATATTTGTATTAAGTGTTAATTTTCAGGGTGTAGAAATCAGATATGACCTCGAAATGTTTTCCAGTTGCCACAACTTGGGAGGTAAATCATTATATCATAACAAAAACTATATTTGGTCATATTTAAACGTATCATTAATTTATAATCTTTATCAATGAAAAAAAACGTTTTTTGTTTTGTTTTTAATACTTCGAAAAAGATATTAATTCACATTTAGTTATTAAAAGTAGCGACACGCGATATCGCGAATCAGTATAGAATCAGATTAACGTCTATATGACTTGGCTAAAATCCTTATATATAAACATTTTTATTAAAAATTTGAAATATTAAATAGCGTTTAATTGACAGATATATTTTTATTCTAACAAAAGTACTGACGAGCAACTTCCTGAAGCAGTATAGCATCTCCTGCAGTCAAGTAGATGAAAGCGTAATTAAAGAGGCAAGACACAAATTTAAAGCAAAGAAAGCCGTCGTGCTTACTGGGCCAAGAAAGTGCGGAAAAACATCAGTAGCAGTTGCGTTGGCGTCTTCTTACCAGCCTTCACAATGTTCGCTTCTTACAGAACCGAACGATTTTAAGAAAATTGACTTCCAGAGCATTTGCTTGGTCATTATCGAAGAGTTTGCCGGAAAGTACTGTTACGATGAGAAAGACGTGTATAAATGGTACAGTATGTTTGACCATTTGTATAATGCCATAACGGCAGGTCAGATGAACGTGATAATCACGTGCGAAAAAAGCAAACTGGACAAATGTTGCACCGAAATTTCATCCCATCCTGTTCTTAACCACAGAGTAGAAATGTCAGCACGTACCACTGTCATTAAACAGGAGATGGTACTTCAGAATACAGAACGTAAGTAGGAGCCGTCAATGTTGATATGATCTTCATTTTATAAATTTATCTCTTGTTCAAGTCCTGTAAAAATTCTTATTTCATATATATTTTCAATCCGTTTAAGTTAGATTCGTTGTACTATGAATTTGTTTATGTCAGTCATTCTGAAGTCCCGCTAGTCAGCTCCCTAAGATTTGACGTCTCTATGTGTTGACTGACAAGTAAGCGTGATTATGTGTTAAAAACAAGAAATCAATAAAACTACGAATAATATGCGTTTCAAGGTGATACGTACTCACAAAATAAATAGAAATTGTACATGTTGTTGTTACATGTGTATACGAGGGCGATTCAATAAATTCAGTCACTAATGGTCTTCCATAGAACCATTTTACATAGTCATATACTTGGTAATGGATATCTAATCATCATGCCTGAAAAATTGATTTAAGGTTCATCAAAAATGTTTATAATATATACATACAAATAGATCATTACTGCTTATAATATATACATACAAAAAAGATCCAAATATTTTTGAAAAATTAACCCAGTGGAGATTTCAAAACACTTTACAAATACCTTAATGACCAAGTTAATGTTATGTATATGAGTTTGTATAATTATCATACAGTGGCTATATTTCAATGCTATAATGAAACGTGAAGAAAAAATAGAAATTAGGGCTTACTTTTAAGCCCGGGTTTCTTCGCGAGTATCTCCGTAACTATAAAATTTCAACACAGAAATATAACCCACGACCAATATGGAAATAATCCATTTTTCACAGCTGCATGGTACAAGACACAGGAACACGGCTCAGGTTAACTGAGTGCAGGCGTATGATTAGTAACATGAGCAGGTTAAAGTCTCGCGTGAGCGCGCCTTCATATGAACAGGCGTTACAAGATTGGTGCAGTTCGCGTCTTTCAACATATCGGGGTTCGATCGTTCGGTGGCCAGGCCTTTTTATGTCGCATATATCATACAATTTCCCATTACACAGATATATCTTTTAGCAAGTTTTACTTAAATGAATTAGGGCTTGGCTGGGCTAGTTTAGTCTACAATTTTGAAAGAAAATCACTGATTTTTATATTTGGTATCGCGCGGCATCTCGATCGCTCGAGATAAGATGTCTGCAAGCAGTCAGTTTTATATAGAATAAAGAAAGCCTGCTATTTTGTGTGTTCTTGCCTTGATGGCATTTTGCTATGTTAAAAAGCATGACCGTCATGACTACGCGCGATATTACTATCGCAAAAGCTAAACAGGACTACGTTGGATTCTGAAGTTTGAATAATTTTATTACTGTGGCGAGTACTGCGTGGAGGCTCAAACTTTTAAATATCAAACCAATAACGTAAGTCCGAACACACATGCAGATCAGAACAGTAGGTCATTGCTAAGCCCTTCCCATGATCCTAAAAAGCATACTCACGCATGCACGCACACACTTTCTTGATCTTTTCTTGAGTTTAAAAGTTTTGAAAGTAATATCTAAGTTGTAATGTCTGTTAAACATATCGGTCTAGTTATTTTTTTAGTTCACCTGTCACGTAGTGACAGGATGAACTTTTGTAAAAGCAATTTGTCCGTCGTCTGCCGTCCGTCCGTCGTCCGTTTACAATTTCTTCGAAACTGGCCAGATCCCATCATGGGTTCTAGAGTTATGGGACCTTCAAGGGCCAAACTTTGCTATTTTTTTGCTTGTGAACACGATAGAGACCACATTTTGCAGTCAACTTTAATCAAACTTCCACACAACTTGTATTGGCATAATATCTCGGTCCCTTTCGAAAACTAGCCAGATCCCATCATGGGTTCCAGAGTTATGGCCCCTTAATGGGCCAAATTTGCTATTTTGGCTTTTGCAGCCATTTAGAGACTTCATTTATGGATTGATTTGACACAAACTTGCAAAATATCTTCAACAACAATAAATCTTGGATTCCATGATGAATCTGTCAGATCCAATCATATGTTACGGAGTTACGGCCCCTGATTGACTCCTGACAGTCAAAATGTGTTAATTTTTACCTTGTGAACACAACAGAAGTGACATTTTATATTTGATTTTAACCACACTTACATACAACTTAAGTTACAATAAGATCTTAGTTCCTTTCGAAAACCGGCTAGATTCCATCATGGGTTCTGGAGTCACTGCCCCTGAAAGGGGCAAAATTTTCTAGTTTGGCCCTTTCAGCCATATAGAGGTTTCATTTATGCTTTGATTTGAAACAAAATTGCACAGAATGATTATCTTGATGATTTCTAGGCCTGGATCGAAACTGGGTCATGTCGAATCAAAAACTAGGTCATCAGGTCAGATCAAAGGAAAAGCTTGTTAACAACCCAGTGGCCACATTTATGACCCTATCTTCATGAAACTTGGTCAGCATGTTTATCTTGATGATTTCTAGGCCAAATGTGAAACCCGGGCATATGGGGTTAAAAACTAGGTCACCCGATCAAATCAAAGGAAAAGCTTGTTAACACTCTTGTTCATTTGATGTGCATGAAACTTGTTCAGAATATTTGTGATCATGGAATATCGGATAAATTTATTTGTCCAATTTTAATGAAAATTAATCAGAATATTTATCTCCATGAAATCACTAGGTTAAAAAATATTTACACTGTTATTTGTGTGACTCAAATGGGCGACTTAGGGCCATCTTGACCCTCTTGTCTTATTTTGCTATGCGACATTTTGCGTTGGTGTTGCGACATATAACGGCGGACACATTCTTGCGACATTTAGCGTTAAAAGTGCAACATATAGCGGTAGATAACCTTGCGACATTTAACGGTGGTTGCGACATTTAACGGTGCCACAGGGGTCAAACTAGTCTTCAAGTGAGTAACTGTCTAGAAATGTCTGGATGTGAAAATTGTCTTGATCTGAATACGAAGACCAGTGACAGAATTTATTGAATCACTCTATAGTACTTGTGAGGCTGCGACAACGTATTTATTAAGCGAAAAGTACATGTACCAAGTATCATATTTTTAAGTCGAATTTAGGTCACAGGCACAGTCCCATAGAGTTACATATACCGAGTATAAAAAACATACAGTTTGATAATTATGGCAATGATTTTAAATATTATTGTTTTCGAGATTAGCTGATGAATAATGTCATGGCTTTACTCTAATATGGCATATCAGTACATGTGTACAAAGCCATTGTAAAAATATGGGATAAGTTTAGGAAAAACGTCACAAATACAGCAAAGTTGAAAAGTGAGAGTGAAACTGCATGCCATATAATTCTTTATGACATTTTAGATACTTTAAGCGTCGTGGACAGCCCTGACAGATCTGTAAATTATAGTGCGATTATGGACACAAGTCGTACGGGAATTGCGGGAGCATTTAACACACAGTATGGCAATGGCAAACCGACAACCATACTGAGATTGCCACAAGCAGGCACAGCTCAAGACCAATATATCTCCCCTATAGGAATACAGGGATCGGTACAGAACTTCATGACCAGTAGAAATCTGTTTCCCAGGACTTGGAACAATATTCTTCCAGCACAGGCATTATCAACAGAAAGAGGAGGTAACAGTTTATATATCAATTTGTGTTCTATTTATTTACAAGATATCAACAAAACTTGTCGTTGTTTAAAAATATACTTATTTATGTGAATGATAGCAAGGTATTTATATTATGATAATATTTTTGACCAACTTGACGTAGAAATTGACATGGCGTTAACAAGTAAAAATTTTAAATTAATAAGGATACCGAGATCGCTTCATCTAAAATATCTCGGAATTTTGCGAGATAAGCTGATATCTATTTTAATGTTGCTACGTAACGTAGTGTAGTGTACGATTATTGGATGTTATTATACCACTATCATTGTAAAATCTGTACGTCTGTGTCTTTCAAGGTGCAGTCAATATATATCAGATATATATGAAAATGATCAAATTCACGCTATTATTTATTATGTTATTTTAGATATTGTAGACAACTATGCCGGATCAACAGATACAGGTACTATGGTGGTCTCAAGTAGAGGGGGAATATCGGGAGCCTTTAACATGTCATGTAGAAACGAAACAGAAAAGACAATATTGAGATTGCCAACACCAGACAGAGCGCAGGACTTAACCATCTCTCGTATGGGAATGCCGGCATCGTTGTTGCAGAACTTTACGACTGTGCCAGCACAAACAGTATCAAGAGGAGGTAACAGTTTATCTCGAAATTTAGGTTCTTTTTATGTACTAGATATAAACAAACGCTAGCCGTTGTCAAAACTTTTATTAAGAAATTAAAGTTCTATTTCATAATGTGAATGACAAATTTAGCGAAACGGTCAACCTACTGTATAGAATTAGAAACCAACTACCACATAGCTAAGCTACCTAAACAAAAAATGCCGGTGTATTAATACAGAATTTCAAGGCACCAATTTTTTTGACAGGACGAGGCGGGCTAAAAGTTTTACTCTGCAAATCATCTTATCTACACAAGTGGTGCGTGTTAAAATACCATCCGTAATTCATTCGTGAAAATTGCACGTCTGCAAATTCTGCATTCTGCAAGAGAGAAGTGATAAATTTACTGTTTCTTTTTCAGTTGGTACAGGTCCGCTGTTTCAGATTCATGGACATCAAAAAAGGTATAAAAAGGGTGAAACGAAACACTTATTTTTGTTCTGTTTTGGTGACTTACTTGTTTTTGTACCCCCCGACAATAAAGTTGTAAGGGGGGTATACTGGTTTCAGGTTGTCTGTCTGTCTGTCCGTCCGTCCGTCCGTCTGTCTGTCCGTAGACACAATCTTGTGCGCATCATCTCTCCTCATCTCCTTGACACAATTTAATGAAACTTCACACAAATGATCAACTTCACACAAATGATCAGTAACAACAGTAGTTGTGCATGGGGCATGTTAGGTTCTTTCAGAAAAAGAATTGCAGAGTTATGGGACTTTGTTTTTGTTACTATACTATATACATAGACACAATCTTGTGTGCACCATCTCTCCTCATCCCCTTGACACAATTTAATGACACTTCACACAAGTGGTCAGTAACAACAGTAGTTGTGCATGGGGCATGTTAGGCTCTTTCAGAAAAACATTTGCAGAGTTATGGGACTTTGTTTTTAGTTACTTTACTATATACATAGACACAATCTTGTGCGCACCATCTCTTCTCATCCCCTTGACACAATTTAATGAAACTTCACACAAGTGATTAGTAACAACAGTAGTTGTGCATGGGGCATGTAAGGGTCTTTCAACAACAATTGCAGAGTTATGGGACTTTGTTTCTTATTAACATACTATGTACATACAGTCTGCATATGCAATCTTGTGCGCGCCTAATCTTCCGAAACCTTGCACACAATTTAATGAAACTTCACACAAGTGATCAGTACCAACCCTAGTTGTGCATGGTGCACGTTACGTTCTTTTAGATAAATATTCTGCATAGGTATGGGACTTTGTTTTTTGTTACTATACTGTGTACATACTCGTACAGTCTATATACATAGAGTCCACATAATTATGCAGTCTTTTGTGCGTCAAATTGCAATGTACTGTGCCAGTGCATGGGGGGGGGGTACATTCATCACCTTCAGTGATATCTCTAGTTAGATTAGATTTTATCAGGAACTGTTCTGACTTTCTAAGTGAATAACGACCAAGTAAAGCAAATCCATATGTTTACCATCATCGGACCGATATCATTTTATATTGGAAAGATTTCGTTTGGCCATTGGTTATAAGTCGAAATGGTGTCGACGATATGTGGCAGATACTGGTCTTTTTGTATGTACATCTGTTTGTCCATCAGTTAACAATTTCGTTTCCGCATAATAACTTAAGAATACTTTGATCTATAATTCTCAAACTTTAGTTACTATTGCTCAGGGGTTCCCATTATTTGAGGTCAATGAAACAAAGGTCAAGGTCACAGTGACTCATTAAGCACAAAATCGATTTCTCTCAATAACTTGAGACTCCCTTGACCTGCGATCCTCAAACGTAGCAGGCACATTGACTAATATGTGTATGGCGAGGGAGTTTCCGGTATTTACCAGTGCTGTAAAACGAGGAGCAAGTTAGATGAATCTCTTGAAAATGACGTATACTATATATGTAGATAGATGCGAACAGTACTTTGTATTCTTTTACGTTAAACCGGATAAAAATCAAAAAGCTTGACAAGTCCTCTTCGTTACTGGTAGTACATATAAATTCATTAAACGTTTTTTTTCTATGAAAAATAGAATACATAATATTACTCTACATATGATAAAACTAGATGGGAACTCTGTGTTGTTGTTCACCTATAAAATGTAACAACGTTTTCTTCCTGTCTAAAGACGTAGATGTCATGTGCTTTGTTTATAACGCTGCTGTAAGAAAATAGGGTTAAAATGTTAGTTTGATTTCATTTTACTGCTATTAGTTGAACATGTCATATAAGAAAACATTGGTTTTAAGTGCGGATGGAATTTCCGGTTCTCAGGTAACTGCTTGCATAGTATCTCGGCTGGGCATTGTTATCGCCTTTAGAAACTGTTACCGCTTGTACCTGATATCCGATCAGCACCTACAACCAGTGAAAGAACCTGTTACAGGTAGCAGGGTACACTTCGAATTTTGGCCCCCGTCAATATTTGTAATAATTTGAACTTCGTGATTTTGGATGTCTGTAAATTAACGTGAGAGATAATGATTGTTAATTCTTTAGAAAATTTAAACAGCTGATACATGTAAAATTCTGTTGTCAGTTGTAAAACTAACTGCTGCTTTGTATGAATCGATGAGTCACCTTGGCGCGGGAAATTCAAATCATAGGGAAGGGTTCCGTGCTTGTTGATTGATACTCAGGAACATTTTTGCTATTTTGTGAAAAACGAGATGGATGGGCCCCCATTCCGTTTATTTCCTGTAGTTCAGTAGGGACTATTAAATTGAGAAATGCAATAAAATTGGACAGTGCAGGCTGTTCAAAAAGTGCAAAACTGATGATTTTGGCATGATATTTTAATGGTTGGTGTGAAACTTTCGTTTTTAAAACTTTCTGTTTTCTTGTAGGAGAGTCCTGATCTTGTCATTAATTAAAAGCACAAAACATGCACGCAGTTTATAAAATGGCCACCCTGATTCTGCTCATTAGGGAAGTGCAATATTGCGACTCGCTACATGTAAGCCTGGCCGTGCCCAAAATTTTCGAATCTAAGTGTACCCTGCTACCTACACATAAAAGTTTACACATGGCGGCTATTTTACTATTACTTTAGTTAAAGAAAACACACATAAAAAGATAATGTAATGACCAGATGTATTGAAACACTCGTTTTTCACGCACTACTATGATATAAATAAAGACAAACTGATATGGCATATTTATTATCCAGACAGACAACGGACATTTGTCGCACCTAACTGCCAATGTTCCGATCACTTACTGATATCTGTCAAATTTTGGCCTGCTCATCGGCAGGTAAATTCTACAAAGTACTAATGATAAAAAAGAAAAGAAAGAATAAGAAAACATGAGACAGTATCTTTTAAACTCGCATTGGCGAAAGTCATAAAAGCTATTGCGACACACCCGGCGTCCACAAATGCTTTTCCTTTCCCGGTCTGACATTGTAGGTTTCATAACTTTTGCTTTTATCTAAATGAAATTATGCCCCTTTTTTAGCTGACCTGTCACAAAGTGACAAGGTGAGCTTTTGTGATCGCGCGGTGTCCGTCGTCCGTCTGTTCGTGCGTCCGTCCGTAAACTTTTGCTTGTGACCACTCTAGAGGTCACATTTTTCATGGGATCTTTATGAAAGTTGGTCAGAATGTTCATCTTGATGATATCTAGGTCAAGTTCGAAACTGGGTCACGTGCCGTCAAAAACTAGGTCAGTAGGTCTAAAAATAGAAAAACCTTGTGACCTCTCTAGAGGCCATAATTTTCAATGGATCTTCATGAAAATTGGTCAGAATGTTCACCTTGATGATATCTAGAACAAGTTTGAAACTGGGTCACGTGCTTTTAAAAACTAGGTCAGTAGGTCTAAAAATAGAAAAACCTTGTGACCTCTCTAGAGGCCATATATGTCAAAAGATCTTCATGAAAATTGGTCAGAACGTTTATCTTGATGATATCTAGGTCAAGTTCGAAACTGGGTCACGTGCCTTTAAAAACTAGGTCAGTAGGTTAAATAATAAAAAAACCTTGTGACCTCTCTAAAGGCCATATTTTTCATGGGATCTGTATGAATGTTGGTCTGAATGATTATCTTGATGATATCTAGGTCAAGTTCGAAACCTGGTCACGTGCGATCAAAAACTAGGTCAGTAGGTGAAAAAATAGAAAAACCTTGTGACCTTTCTAGAGGCTATATATTTCATAAGATCTTCATGAAAATTGGTCAGAACGTTCATCTTGATGATATCTAGGTCAAGTTCGAAACTGGGTCACGTGCCATCAAAAACTAGGTCAGTAGGTCAAATAATAGAAAAACCTTGTGACCTCTCTAAAGGCCATATTTTTCATGGGATCTGTATGAAAGTTGGTCTGAATGTTCATCTTGATGATATCTAGGTCAAGTTTGAAACTGGGTCACGTGCGGTCAAAAACTAGTTCAGTAGGTCTAAAAATAGAAAAACCTTGTGACCTCTCTAGAGGCCATATATTTCATGAAATCTTCATGAAAATTGCTCAGAATGTTCACCTTGATGATATCTAAGTCTAGTTCGAAAGTGGGTCACGTGCCACCTTAAACTAGGTCAGTAGGTCATATAATAGAAAAACCTTGTGACCTCTCTAGAGACCATATTTTTCAATGGATCTTCATGAAAATTGGTCAGAATTTTTATCTTGATAATATCTAGGTCAAGTTGAAAACTGGGTCACATGAGCTCAAAAACTAGGTCACTATGTCAAATAATAGAAAAAACGACGTCATACTCAAAACTGGATCATGTGGGAAGAGGTGAGCGACTCAGGACCATCATGGTCCTCTTGTTACACTAACTACCATTTTTTCACCAACGTAATAATAGAGATATCACACACTTATTCGCCAAAGTAAACAACAAAGTATTTTATACTTGTGAAATCCTTACGTCAGTCATGTATATTTCTATCAATGCATGTTTATTTACTATACTTTATGGCTTCATACGTGTACATTTTACAATTTATTTATTTCGGGAGAATATGAAAGCAGTTAACATTTGAAGATATCAAAATTGTTTCCATGAGCTGTTATACATGCGTACATGTGTTGGCCCAACAGGTTGACGATTTGAGATTTAAAAGCGTGTTTAAAGATAATTTTGGCGAGGTTCTCCATCCATAGCTTTTATTTTTATCGACATGTATAGCTAGTTTGATAACGGACGCAAATTATATTAAACTAAGAATTTGAAATAGAGTCAAAAACTAAATATAGCTTAATGCCTTTTTAAATACCTTATTTTACAGTTTTGTATTTTTATTTAACACGTGCTTTAGGAGAAGTATTCAGACCTACTCTTTGCAATTTCAGTAAATTAATTAGATATAAAATAAAAATATTGAAAAAGCGCATTGTACCGGATGCACTTCCAGGTGTGTTTATCGAAATATATCATTCAATGTAGCTAAATGCTATCATAATTTTTACAAAATGAACATTTTGGTCTGACATGACTTGATTCTTCATTTTAGAGTAACACATGACCAGGCAAGAATTCCATCTGCACAGAGATTAACAGGTTCACATGTATGGTCAGTCAAGGATAAATATAAGAGTAAAATCCGGGTAAAAGGTGACAGAACTAAATGTAATATCCGTGGTTGTTGTCTTTTACCTTCTGGAGAGATTCTGTTAGTAGACAACAGTAACGACAAACTGAAGAAACTTGATACCAGGTACCAGGTGATCAGTGTGTGTGATATGCCTATATATTCCTATGATGTTTGTTATATCGGTAACAATGTAGCTGTAGTAGCACCTGAAGCTAAACTGCAGTTTGTGGATATTAGGGGAGGTATGACACTTGCCAATTCTGTTGATACAGATCATACTTGTAGGGGACTGGCCTATGGTAATAACCAGCTATATGTTACAGGTGGCAGGTCCGTCTATATATACAGTAAAGATGGTATAAAGCAGCGTATTCTATATACTCATCAGTCTGGTTATACTTCCTTCCAAAATATTGCACTCAGTGATGATGGCAGTTTGATATACATCTCAAACTGGAATGGTGGAGTTGTTACCATTGACAGTTCAGGAAACCACCTGAACACATTTACTGATTCAGAACTCGGTAGAGCCGGTGGAGTTTGTGTAGATGGTGAAGGTCATGTCTTGGTATCTGACGCTTACTCAGGCAAGATACTACAGCTTAGTTCTGATGGTAAGAAGAAACTGGGAATCATATCAAACAGATCTGATTACATATACAGGACAAGAGCATTGTGTTTTGATAAACAAAATGCAGCCTTGGTAGTAGCTGGCTTTGACGATAACATTATGGTTTTAAAACTGCGATAAAACATATCTATTAGTTGACTGTAAAATGTATAGAGCAAATAAAATTATTAACTAGAAAGTAATGTTTAAAGCATTTTGATAGATCTACATGTTGAAATTTAATTTTGATTTTTCCTCCTTTTTTGTCCAACAAACTTATAAAGATACATGTACGTACATGTGTGAATGTCGTATAAGAGCAGGTATTAAAATGTTTTGAATTAATTATTCGCTGTACGATTTCTTATCATATGTAGGCATCTATACAGCTTAAATATCAACAAAGAAAAGGTAAACTCACACACTGCGTGACGTCATTAAGGAGGTAGGTTTCTTTGTTACCAGGATAAATTCAAATGCAGTTGAACCGCTGCAATGTTTTGTATTTCATGTAATTTAATGTTTTAACTGCTTCAATCTTAATTTCGTTTATCTCTGTCCCTTCAAGTACAAATTTTATCCAGGTTTGAAGTACATGACCTTCCAAAGGTATTTTATATTGAAAGAAGAATATACGGATATTTAACACTTCAGTGTATTTTGGTTTCATTGTTATCCGTTGAAGTCTGCATAATTGATAACTTTACCAGTATGCGCGTTAGCTGTCTAACATAAGCTTAAAATGTATATGTCACGGAGTTCGTGTTTCCATGGTAACGTATTTTCTCTCATTTTTAAACAACAATGTATGAAAACGTTTTTTTTTTCGACGGCTTCAGTGCCATTCTGTTGGAATATGTTGGGTAATATTATTAGCAAAATACCAAGCACTTTACATTGTACCCTATTTTTCTTGAACTTTTAAGTAACCATGGCAGTAGAGATGTCGTGCACTGCCATTGAATTGTCTCAGTTTTACTTTTTCAACAAACTTTAAACCTATATCCTTTATAAAATCTTGATGAATCTTTTATACATGTAGATATAAAATAACTGTTATCATGAAATAAAGTGATACCTTCGTATGATTTTGTTGTTATGGTTACCGGTGTCTTCAGCTTGCCTAATGTTTACATTAATCAAAATTTAGATTATTTTTACAGTTAGACCCTATAACATTGCATTTTGAGGCATTTTGGCCGTTGATTCCGAATCACTTGTCCTTCACAGTTGCGAGTTCGAAACCTCACATAGGGTGTTGAATTATTTTATGTCAGGAAGCCATCCAGCTGGCTAACGGAAGGTCAACAGTTCTACCCAGATACCACCCGTGCCTACAATAATGCACGAAAGGATACCTGGGTTTTTCTCAACCATAAAAACGCTTGAGAGTCGCCACTCATGGTATAAACAAGTGTGCGAATGTTTGGGACATTCCTCGTACGGGACCGACGCGAAAAAAATACCTTAAGTAATCTAAAATGACTTCCAATGAAGTATGTAAATGTCTTTACATTTTTTTGTTATAATTAGTAAATTAAGATATCATTATCATTGCATGTGTTGAAAAATGAATTCAAACAACGCATACAACGCGCACTAAAGCACAGACAAACAAACAATAAAAAAATAAAAAGAAATATAGTTTTACCTAATACTGGAAACCAGATTTTATTTCAAATGTCGAAATGAAAAAAGAAAAAAAAACATATTTTTTTAGGTATTGAATACTTTTAGGAAAATTAGGATGATATTTTCAAACTTTTATCTTTTAACAATGAAATATACACCTTGAAGGAACACAGTTTCTACATTTATCTTTATCGTACTGGGTTTTGTGATCCACTTCCCTTTCATGGCTCTTTTTGAACCTATACATTTTCAGACAATTATAAATCACATTTGCACACGTGATTCCATAGTAGAGGGAAACTTGTTCTTACTTTGCCGAGTTAAGAGTAAGAAAGTAGTTCTTTAGACTCACATTATAGTGTTTATTTCTCAAGATAGAGAAGTCACACATGTACGCAACGTAATTTTTTTTCTTGCGTACTGGACAGGATTTTCCTGTGTTTTGTCGGTGCTGGAAAACCCTTCTTGCATACCAGGCTAGAAAAACTCGTCTTACTCCTCGGTTTTTAAGATGACTCTATTTAATTTCTGCTACTAATTGAAGAATGCTTTATGCAGGAAGAAGACGCGCTCAATAGCTGAAGGTGTAGATTTAAATGTATGGCTCTCAGAGCCTCGTTACCGCCTAAACTGTTACCCGGTAGCCAGATATTTTCATTCGCATCTTCAACCGGGCCTCATTACCACAAAACAGTTTCCCGATAGCCAGATATTTCCATTCGCATCTTCAACAGGGACTCATTACCACAAAACAGTTTCCCCGAGAGCCAGATACTTCCATTCGCATCTTCAACCGGGCATCATTACCACAAAAAAGTTTCCCGATAGCCAGATATTTCCATTCGCATCTTCAACAGGGCCTCATTACCACAAAACAGTTTCCCAAGAGCCAGATATTTCCATTCGCATCTTCAACCGGACCTCATTACCACAAAACAGTTTCACGAGAGCCAGACATGTCCATTCGCATCTTCAACCGGGCCGCATTACCACAAAACAGTTTCCCGAGAGCCAGATATTTCCACTCGCATCTTCAACCTGGCCTCATTACCACAAAACATGTGCAGTTACCCGATAGCCAGATATTTCCATTCGCATCTTCAACCGGACCTCATTACCACAAAACAGTTTCCCCGAGAGCCAGATATTTCTATTCGCATCTTCAACCGGGCGTCGTTACCACAAAACAGTTTCCCCGAGAGCCAGATATTTATATTCGCATCTTCAACCGGGCGTCATTACCACAAAACAGTTTCCCGAGAGCCAGATATTTCCATTCGCATCTTCAACCGGGCCTTATGACCACAAAACAGTTTCCCGTGCGTCAGATACTTCCATTCGCATCTTCATCTCGGACTCATTACCACAAAACAGTTATCCTAGAGCTACATATTTCCATCTGCATCTTCAACCAGTGAAAGATTATGATAATAAAAATGCTCGAATTGATTAGTGAGAAATACTTCATGTAGGTATGCAAAAGCTTCTGAAATGATACGACAACGTTTCTGAAATGCATTCAAGCTCGTCACTGTTTCTGACCGAAATGGTTCTCAGACGTTTTATAATAATCTAAACAATTAGTATGCTACCTTTTCGAGGAGTTGGTTTGTTTATACCACATAGTATAAAGCATGGCTAAAATTATCTCGATTATCATTCATTGTAACATGACAGTGTTTAAGTCTTTCTCTTTCAGGTTTATTTAAAGAAATCTTTATAAAACACATTAAAAAGAAATAATACTATACTAGTATCCGCTTTTTTAAGACGAGAACAATGGAAAATATTTACTTTATATTATGTTCGCCCGGGGAAGCTCTATATTCATATTCAGGAGCTCGGATCTTGGGCGAGACGTATTACGGTTCCCCGAGGAGATCGGCTAAAGATCGGGGGAGTACTGGTAAAAAACACCGTAAATAGCTTAAATGCTGGTGAAAAAATATCGGTAAACCCATAAAACATCAACATATTTTATTACACCATATGTAATTAGACCGCTTCTGAAAAATAGCATTGCATAAAGTCATTAAAATAGTTTTATTTTAGTTCTATGCTTATTGAAAGTACTACTGTTGTTAATATTTTTTCATTTAGTTAAGAATGTTATGTATAATATTATGTTTACAATGATTGTAATGGAGCTTTTGTTCCTAATTACAATATAATTATATATTCAGAGTCATAACTATAATTGTCTTCAATATATCGTATGTCATTAAGGGGCTTGCCGCCAATTTCGAAAATCAGAAATTATCTTCGTTGGTTAGTTATTATAATAAATACAAAATAAAGTTAAAGCGATTGAATGAGTTTAAAACATTAATTCTAAGCAAAAAAGCTGTGCAGTATGTACAATATACAGAAAAGCTCTCTAAAGTGTTAGTCACGCATTAAAAATGTGACGTGAAACAGAATTAATTAGCTGCATGTATATCATATCATACTTGAAATACTTAATAATAATGATTTGTAAATTTGATATCTAATATGTATACATATACATTGCTATCTGTTCGTCTTGAGGTTATCCTTTTAGGGCAAAAGAAAAATGAAAGCAAAATATTAAGACAAAAATCAATCGGTTAAAATTATTTTTCAAATGATTCACAACTCATAATGAGATTGAAGGGGTAATTAATTATCTTGCTCAAAATTTTAAATATCCACAAAGCAGCGGATATGTAATAGAAAGAGCATTGAAACTCGAGGGTAAACGATTTGTACGAGGGGGCGTAGCCCCCGAGTATAAATCGTTTACCCGAGTTTTAATGTTCTTTCTGTTTTGTATCATAACCATCCATATATGGTAGTTCAGTAGGCGTTCCACATTGCCATATACAGCAGTTCAGTGAGTACTTAAAATCCTTGCTTTACAAATATGTAAAGCTCAGGTAAAACCAGTGCGAGCGCAGAAAATCAATAAAATGCACTTCGCTGTCTGCTGTTAGAGACACGCCCATACACGCTGGCATACTTTCCTATCCAACAGTGCGGTAACTAGCGTGCGGGTATTTAATACCTGCACACTTTTAGTTACCGCAACCTGCGCTCAGTGTATACGATTTACCTGCACCAAATTTGTTAGGAAAAAACACCGAGCTATGATACAAATTTTGAAAGAGTTTCGGTCACGTGTTTTAGTAGAGTAATCGTGATAGAGGAGGTCGAGTGTGGCAATATGTCTATGTAAATCATAACGCTGCCACAATAATTATTAATATTAAAATTTGTTTATCACATATCGAACGTAAAATCCGATCAGCTTACAATGCAAATCGCCATACGACAAAATATATACATGTACTTGTTTTTTCATTTTATGTCCGCTGAGCGTGAGGACTTTACAAATGTTAAATGTTGTAGATACCGTTACATACAAATCTCATTTAACCTTAAGGTCAAGCGCCATCTAGCGGAACGTCAAACATTAAGCATGATGACGCCACAACTTTGCGTTATAAGCGTTGACGATAAACAGCTTGTATGCTAAAGGTTTCATTTCACATCTAGTTTTTTTTTTCGTCATATCTAACAATTAAATATCTACTTGTAGCTCATAAAAGGAGTGAATAAAACTACTGCTTACTTTAAATCTATTTTCTGATATTATTATCTTCCATCAAAGCTAGAATGAACGCATTGAAACAAAAAAAATTATTTATGTTTAGAGTTAAAATATAAGATTTGGTCAGCATTTGGCCGTATTCATATTAAACATTCAGATAAAAACCATCGTTGTTACCAGTATGTGTATCTTTTTTTCAAATTCGAATAACGCGAATATTATAGCTGGATATATCTGGTAAATCGCTGTCATTTTCAGTTTTAGGCCACACCAAATTAATTTCATCAGATTTTTTTCCAAAAAAAAAAATATAGGAGCGGGCGAGCGAAATAAAAATAGATATATATTTTCTTTGGATTTCACCTATTCTTGGAGCGGGCGAGGAGCGATTTGAAGAAAAAAAAACCTTGTCGCAAGAATCAACAACCACTGTCAAAACATATCAAAAAGGCTTGAAATTACATAAAAGGACAAAAGATCCTTAAATATTGAAGGTTTAATGACAAGCTGTCCCAGAAATACATGACAGCCACTCAACACCGGACTCCAATATTGTTTTATGCTTACATTGTAATATTTACAATCATAGAGAAGGGACAACAGGCGGAGACAGGGAAAAAAATGGAAATTTAGCCATATATATAATGTATAGGCCTTATGTGTTTGCTTAGTTTGTATCCTAGGCAAACCAGTGCCCTTGGCACATAAAAAAGAGTTTCTCCTTGGATTCAATGTCACTACATAAGAATAAGAAAGCTTTTACTCCCATGTAGTGTATTGAGAGAAAATATTATAGTGTTTCTCAACTTTCAATGCATTTTCTCAAGATGCCTGGAAATCCATCATTCACAGATGGCCAGTTCGCTTGTAAATTTAACTTATTTTGCAGTTTCTATTGTTCTTTGATTTAATATTTAACTTTGGCAGATAAGGAAAGACATACTTTTGAGGTTGCGAGTCTTAACATAAATGCATTATCATCTTCAGTTTCTTTTTGATAAATAGATCTGATGATACCCATTAAACAAATCAGAAAAACAGATCTTATAAACAGCAGCATAATATTGTTGTATGTCGACTCTACTTAAAAATAAAGAAAATAAGCCTCTAATGCATGTTTCTCGGATTTAGAGTTTGTAAGCTCTTTTTAGGAGTACTTCGCCATGATTAAGTTCCATGTGCGTACCCATTCTCTGCCGGAAAATTGTGTTCATTTTACATAGCTGATAGAACCAATTGTACCATTCCTTAAAATCAAAGTTATGTCAACAATACATTATTTCTTCCAAGTTATAAGGGTAAACAGCAGGACAAGCATAAACTATTTTATGCGTCTTGCTCTACATAACATATGGAATAGGTGACTGGTCGAAAGTCAAAGGCTTGGACCCTAAATTAACTTTACGGCTGACGGATTGTATTACACAACCACATGTATGTGGTTCCATTGTCCTTACTAAATATTTGTCCTAAGAATGCACAAACAGACTAGACAACAGACTTGTTCAATTTTTATCACATGTTTTTACCCAGTATTGGTCTCAAGGTAAAATATGCACATCATGGATATAGGGACTTGTTATGGGTAAGACATCTTTATTCTTCCCATGTGTACAAAAAGTATTAAAATTGCTGAAATTGGAATTCACTCGAAACCAACCTTTTTACATGTATAAAATCTGAAAAGTAGATCCCCCGGTAGTTCAGAGAACAAGGCAAACAGTGAAAATTTTAGACTCGGTTTTATTGAGTCTGTTCATTAACAGTAATGGAAAATGCTACACTGCCCGCGCCCCCTAGCACCGGCTTAAGCAATATTCAATCTTCATAAGTTTGATGGGCATTTTAGAATGGACAATGATGTAATAAGTTGGATGTGTAGTCCAAATTGAAGTATACCACCCGTTTAACTGCTACCCAGTTATTTCTCATATAAGTGTATAATTTTAAGTATCGCAGCAAAATTTTTGTTCTTATCATTTATGATTAATTATATGACACTGTTTTAAATATGAACTTTCTAAGATTTATTTACACAATCTAACTGTCATTTCAGCTGTCAATTTTTCAAAGTAGTGCAATACCGAGCTTGAAACATGTTCTTATGGTGCTTTAATGGACAATTATGATTAAAAGTATATATATGAGCCGCGCTATGGGAAAACCAACATAGTGGCTTTGCGACCAGCATGGATCCAGACCAGACTGCGCATAACAGTTTCTCTAATTGCTATAGACTTTGAAAGCGAACAGCAGGCTGGTCTGGATCCATGCTGGTCGCAAAGCCACTATGTTGGTTTTCTCATGACACGGCTCATATATATTTTATTTCATGTCGCTTAACAGTGAAAAAAGGCACATAAACAGTGAAAAAGGCACGCTCTGAAATTTTGAAACCACTCAACAAAAACTGAAGCGAGCGGAAGCTGATTTTCAAAAGCAAATTCTTTCATTCCTCAAAAAAAAAAAATGGAGCGGGAAATCCGTTGACCAAGTAATCAATTTGGTGTGGCCTTAGAGATAATGAACTGAAGTGTAAGATATGATAGATCGGTGCAGCTTCCAAACTTTTACGCCGGGTCTCCCGAAACATGACCGCTCAGAGTCTGTTTTAAAACACTGTTTTGACAACTGGTCATCGAAGCCTTCGATTGCGTCAATCGTGTTCATTTCAGTAAAAAATCACGATCGTAAAGCGGTGTCCGAATTATTAAGCACCGTCCGGATTTAGGCACTAGACCAGTATGTGAAATTTTTATGCACAAAAACTACGCGTAAAAAGGGAGGTTGGTGCGGGGTTGGCGGGTGGGGAGAAGACGGTTGGGGATCTTCTGCATCGACTGAGATTGATTTTCATTGGACGCTTGATTTCGTATCCAGACAGTCTTTGTTGATCGTACCAATTTGGAGCTCACTGCCACTAACCACGGTTCGACGGCGAAGGTCTTGATTTCTGTTGCCTTGATATGGAAAAGGGGTCAGAAATGGCATCACTTTGTGCAACTGATTCCTTTATACGGTTTCCAGCGTACTGGGGTACATTGTTATTAGAAACTCTTGATGCTTGTGTTTCTGCACATAATATAGTCACAATGTGGGAAAACATTTCTCTCAACTTTTCCGTTCATACTTCTTTTTGCCGCGCAAAATAAGCTAAACCTTACCTGTCGACCTTATTTGTGATCTGAGGTCAGTGTACTCAGTCCATATTCTTTTCCTAGCATCGCCAAAAAGACAACCTTAGAATCTTAACACTAATACTTAACATCAGATGTTAAAAGTGTACGCGAATTGAATAAATTTTGTCGGTCTCGAAAACATCTACTGTACAGATTCCAGGGAATTTTTATTTCGCTATTTATGAAATAGCTGAAAGGGGTTTAACTTAATCTGAAATTCGAACTGCAAAATGCAAATAAACTGAAACTATTTCGCGGTTTCAATTCAAATAACAAGCCCAGAAGTGAATGCAATGTTAGATTTTAAAGACTGAAATTTATTTTCACGAAAAGCTAATCATTTCTTTAACAGCAAAATAAAATTCTAGCATAAAATTGCTGTTCTTGACACGTTTTGGGGTGGTCAACGTGTGTTAACAAACTCTCGGAGATTCTCGCGATCACGTTCTGTAAAAACTTCTTTTCATATATGCGCGTTCCGTGGCAAAGCGTAAATATATTACTACTCCGTAACGGATAATTTCATAGGAAATAACGTCAACGTGATGTCGGAGATCTCCGTACTTTCTTCGCTCATTTTACAGTAAAATATAATTATATGGTAATTCTAGTGTGTTTTTTTTTTAATCTAAGAAACATTTTATTACACACTACTTATTCATTCCGCTCGAAAAATAAAACTTTGTAGAAAGATTTTGACATGATTTTTGCATAACGTAAGCTAGTCTAAGTGCATACTTGTAAATTATATCACCGTGCAGGTGTCAACGGGCCTGTTAAATTAAATGGAAAATAAATAAAAAAAGAACAAACAACTTTTGAATTAAATGGACGCCCGAAACTAAATTAATCGCCGTAAAAGGGGCAACATTACAACTATTTAGGGCTAGGCTAAACCGTGATTTCCGATACCATTTGCGTAAAAAGTGTGGATTTAACCTTTCCAATAACTGTACTTCGGGTGATGATCAAATTTTGCTATTATTAAAATACGTTTTCAAGGATGCAACTTGTTTGCAAAAATCCTGCTCATTACGCCTTCTTTACCTATAATGACAGATATAGCAAAGCATCATCATTAGAAGTCAAGTTGTGTTTTTATATTTTGAAGTTACATACACAAATTGACGTATTATGTGATGACGAGTGAGTCTGTTCGCCCATCATAATTCGTGTCTTGAGCACAGCTTAATAGCCATTGAAGGGATTGACTTCAATCTTGGCATATAGGTAGGATGCGATGGGACTATATTTATGTTCAGAGCGCATGCACCAGATCGGTAAGCCAAATGTCATAGCAAGAGGTCAGATCTATTATATTTTGTGTCATGAGCATAACTTCAAACCCGTGCAAAATATTGACTTCAAACTCGGCATATAAATAGAAGGCAATGAGACGATGTACAGAGCCAATAAACTTGATTGGTAGGTCAAAGTTCAATGTCACAAACTTAGTTCAAATGTAAAAGCTGTCCTTTGTATTTTGTTTCCAGAGCAAATATTCAAGGTATTGACCTTAAACTTTGGATATAGGTTGGTAGTAATAAGACGATTTGCGCCGTGCGAAATCCACTCTACTCTCCTCATATATACAGTATTAGCCCCCCTCCCCCTCCCCACCCACAAACAAACACTTCAGACACCGCCGCCGCACAAAACACCCTAGCCAACACCAACCGCCACATTTTACCCCCTCTGACTCGCACACCCAAAAAGTAGGTCCTTTGTATTTTGTGCACAGAGAAAAACTTCAAATTAAACTATTCATAAACATGGAACATAGATGGCTTGTAATTAGACAAAGACTTAATCAGTGCAACAATGCACGTAACACCAAACACACAAATTAACCTCCCATCCTGACCAATTATTTTATTTCTTGTGCCCTAGTCTTCCGTCACCACCGCCGCACAAAACACCATAACCCCAATCAACCGACACATATTTTAACACACTCCGCCAGCCCCTCTCAAACCCTTTTACATACAACCCCAAAAATGTTTCTTAAAATTTCACTTCTTCCTCCTGTAATCTAGTACTTCAAGCGTATATTGCCCCGCTTTGAGTTGAATAATAAAGCATATAAACAAATAATATAAATTATATGGTGGCTCATTTCTGCCGTTTCATTCTGTTATGTATGTAACGTAATAACATTTGATAGCGTTCCCGAGGTAACTGTTTTATTGTTTTATCATAATTTAGCCACTTAGCACCAAAGTTGAGACAGGTTTTTAAGCGAGGTCAAAAAGTTGGCCCAAATGATCTGCTTTCCAACCAACTTTACGGTAACGTGAGTGTAATTCCATTCAGTGATGAATTTGAGCATGGCACATCTAGCAGTAGGAAGTAGTTTCTATACAGTGAAGAGAGAAAGTCATTCGACCACTCAAATTATATAGCGACTGTTCTTTGTGTGTTGTTTATGGCATACTGATATGGTAAAAACAAAGTTACCATGACTTATGTTCTCTAAATGTTTTGTCAAAACAATTGAACGCAAAAGACATTTCAGGGAGAGTGTTGACACTATGATTTGCGAAAAGAGTTGGCCGCTGGTGGTGATGGCTTGCAAGAACATGTGTAGTAGTATTTGTCTGAGCGCCGAAACTGATGTGATCGGTCTAGAACCACCATGACCCGTTTGTTTTCAGAAAAAAATATCACGAGCGCTTGACAAATTATTTCGGGCGCATGGCAACTTATCTCTAACGCTCAAAATCTTATCTCGAGCGCTCAAAATCTTATTTAATGCGCACGGCACATGATGTCGATTGCTCGAAATAACTTATTCTTGCACATCGGACTGGCGTTTCCGGTGATTTTACCCATGCCGGCAAAACCCATCTGGCACCCCCATGCCAGATGACTCTCGTGTTTTTTTTTATAGTGGTTCATGCACTGATAATATATTGTTTATGTAAAATACGAAATAAGCAGGTACCTTGATAGTTTCTCTCCGTTCCTTATAGTATATTTCTCGATTCAAAATACGTTAGTTTTCCGTAAGAACATAACGTTACGCTACAAACGATAAAACTAAAGTGGAACTTTGTTATTGTGTGTAACGCAAAACATCATGACGTCACTTCTGCTTACGGACGTTAATTTCCCCCGCTTTGTGTTCATTCTCTACTATAAGAAAGAGTACTACAGTACTAAGTATTTCTACCTATTATTTGTTAAATACGGTATGCAAGAAAAATAATCTGCCAGAATGAAATGCTAGCATGTATACGATATGCAAGAAAAAATATCAGTCATGTTTTTACGATTCGGATAGAAATATCCGTCCCTCGGCAACCTGCGCATGGGCGGTAATCCGGCAAGCCTCACTACCGCCCAATGCTCAGGTGCCCTCTGGACGCATATTTCTATACTACCATATAAAAAATC
Source organism: Mercenaria mercenaria (assembly GCF_021730395.1). Taxonomy (NCBI): domain Eukaryota; kingdom Metazoa; phylum Mollusca; class Bivalvia; order Venerida; family Veneridae; genus Mercenaria; species Mercenaria mercenaria. The sequence goes on along the minus strand of NC_069376.1, from coordinate 43,070,100 downwards.
TTGTAATGTATTTTTCAACTTATAAAAAGGGTTTCGTTTCTGTTCAGAACCCATCTACGGATAGCAAGACGCACGAGATATCCCATGACCTAAAACGAGTTAAGAAGTATCCAATCAATAGCGTATGTAGAACACATCTACTTAGCCTGAAGAAATTGACAAAAGGAAATAAAGGCGTGTACACGCAATATTAGATTAGGTAATTCCATAGGGAAAGATAAGAATACCTGCCCCCAGCACGTGATCTGATTGTTGTACTCAGTTGGTAGGGAAGGAAAGGTGTTCTTGCCTACCCAGCGGGGAAGTATACAATTATCCGTGTATCCCTGTCTTTCCCGAAAGAAATACAATTTAGCTAAAATAGCGCGCACTTTAAAGCATCACATTAATCCTTGTCATAAAATATACATAATGCCGAAACATGTTTCATTTTACAACATCTTTTAACATGATAGGCAAGAAAAAGAATCTTACATGTTGCCTGTCCCTTTGAAACGCAGGTGACTGTCCTTCCCTCGGTACAGCACGGATAAGAAACCTCGCTAATGCTTGGTTTCTCATTCCACGCTATCCCTGGGATAGGGAACATTCTGTCTGACATAGTAAGGCATGGAATATGCTTATGTTCTTGAATAGCCAACATATATCAGGTTATTTGATGTTCATTGGAACTATTGTTGTTATTTTTAATATATATTCACCGACCTATTCTCAGTAGATTTATCACCAACAAAGCGTTCAATTTGTATCCAACTTTTCAGAGCTTTAAAGTCCCGTCCTGCATATATCTCATTTGGGATTTTTGTAGTTGTCTTCGAAAACCACTCGACAACGTCTTAAACGAGTAGATAGCATATACGTTTTTTTTGCTACTACTATCAAATACCATTTCCTTTGCAAGTAAAGCTGATCATGTTCTCTAAGTGTGCCAATAACGCCCGGGATTGTTTGATATATTTCGTCAAAATCACTACTTCCATTGATATCTTCTCATTCGCAGTTGGTTTGCGGTAAATAAAACTCTGACGCATCAGCTTTACTTATACGTATTTTTTCTGGACTGTGTTTAAAATCTGCTGCATTTGTTGAAAATTGTAAATCTTAATTCAATTGGGCATGTTCTTGTGATATTACAACGATTTCATTCCTGTTTTTAGACTGACATGTATTTTGCCGTCCTCAGAAATGTGTATGTCATGTGATACTCTCTTCTCATTCTCAAATAGTTTTGTCCGATGCACCACTTGTCCGGTACAGTAATCTAGTTTCAGTTCCTTATATTTTAGACCGTCACTTTTGTACTCCTCGCATAAATGATATATTATCTCTTGCTTCTGAGCAGTAATAGAATAATATGAAAGAATGCATTAATCTGAAATAATTCCTGTATCTGCGCATATCTTTGAAAACTGTAACATTTCTTTAAAAGTTGGATATATCTTTACATACTCCGGAAGTCTGAAAACGATCAACTGCAGGGCGGAAAATTTAATGTGTATAGATTAATAACATGGTCCTACTAATTGACTAAGAGAACTCTTCTTGTATTCAATTATGGAAAAAGACATATGCATGAAGAAACAAGTATAAGGTCCGAAAGAAATCGGATAAAAACAATAAACACAATGGTTCAAATTGGTCACTGCACTCTATCTGCTGAATAAAATCGCTATAAAGAAACACGTCTCCATATATAAACCAGTACATGGTCAGCTCAAATGTTAAATAGATACAGTAACATCTATTTTATAATTATAATTTATAAAAGTAAATTGTTTGACGGCGTCAAAAACGGTCATTGCCCTATCTGTGATGCAGTTTACAATAACCTGCTTCCTAACATCGCCAAAAAATGTTCATCCTGCGCAAAACATTGCCTTTTTCGTATACATGTATATGGTGTATTTCAACTCAACAACGATAGACATTCTGATTTGGACGGATGACAGGAGAAAGATTATAGTCCATAAAAATTTTTCTCTGTTTTGCTATACTTTCAAAGAAATGCGTCTATAAACTTTATAATTGCTCACATTGGCATAAAGTTTCTAAACATTTAACTTCGCCGTTTCCCATTTAAATTGCATCATTTTTAGGATTTTAAATCAGGTGTGGAAACTTCATTTATTACATGATAAGGCAAGTAAGGTAATTTTACTGTCTATTTGTTTTTATAGACCAAATTGAGAACAATTCTTACCGCACTAAAGTTTTAAATTCAATGTGTCGATCATGCGCCGAACGTAAAATCCTGCGCTGAACATATCTGTTTAGACCCGCCGGGCAGCGATGTCATTTCTTTTATAAATTAGGAAATTGCTTTAACAGACACAGAAGGAATGTTTCTGTAAGAGACAAGCGAATTTTGAAGAATGTTCTATTTTATTTCTCCAAGTCATTTCTGTACTTGATAAGTCAGAATAATATGAACGGTCTTGGTAGAAGGTCACCAAAGAAATAATTCTGTGAATTTATTTTAAAACCGTACAGGTAATATCTGACAAGAAGAGTTTCAAACTTTCCAAAACACATTTACAAAAAATCTTACCATGCCCTCTGGTGATCGTGTGTTTTGACAATTTTGATTAATTTAAACAAAGGGTCCGGTGTATCAGATTCATGGATATCAAAGGTATAAAAAGAGTGAATTGAAACACTCATATTTTTATTTTGGTGACTAACTTGTTTTTTAAGATTTTATAGTTTAAACATATTTTATTGCCAATATATACATATATACGCGGCAGGACAGGATATGGCTATACGTTCGTATATAAGTTTATTTATAGTCGCCACCGGTAACCCATATGGGCGACTCCTCTAGACGACTGTTAGTAATGTTAATGGAAGGATAGTGCAAGATACAGAAGACGCTCCAATTCCAGAAGCTTCCCTGGTTCTTTAACATGACACGTGAAAGCACGGGACTCCTATCCCAATGTTAGTAATTTATACTTTCGGGAGCGGGGACTCAAACTCACGACCCCTGGTTTCGTAGTCAGACAGTGTTACCACTGAACCACTGCGTCCGCTCTGTTCCATTAGGGTGCAAATGATGGCGAATTATTTTGCACAGCTAATATTAATATAAACCAACTCCGCGTGTGTTTAAATTAATCAAGACAGTTGTGCTATGTGACATTTCGCTTCAAACATGTTTTAAAGTAAAATATTTGATCAAATTTGAAAGCGGTGATTCTCAATGCGTACATGGCGCTAAATATCACGTCGACGTGGCGTCAAAATAATATCGTTGTGATTATTTAAGCATTGTTAGTCATATCAGAATAAAAATGCAGAACGACTAACAATTGTTTCTATCTAACATTAGCTTAAAAATGGAAGTGTGGCTTGAATAATAGCCTGTCATTCGTGTTTTAATATGGAAAGGGATACTTTAGATGCTTAAAATTATAATGCTATAATGCTCATAGTTATAATGTTTGGGATTCAGTGTACCCAGATGTGTGCAAATTAATTGTACTGTTAATCTGATTTTTTTTGGTTTCTATATGTGAGTTTGACCTTGGACTATTTGCTTTACAGATGGTATTCATGTTATATGCAATTGATGCTGATTTATGAAAATATTTCAAGCGATTTAGACGATACGGAGTGGACACAAGCTGTTTGACATTTGACCTTAAAGTGTGACATTGACCTGGACCTAGTGACCCGGGTTGTGCACTCTGACCTTGACCTCGAACCTAGTAATCTACATTGTGCGCTTTGCACCTCGTCTGGTTAATAACTGACGCTAGTTTTATGAAAATCTTCCTAGTTGTTAAGATAAGATATAAAGCGGACACCTAATTAAGCTACTTAAAGTTTGATCTTCAATTACGACTTTTACCTTAGACCTATCTGGGTAGGTTGTGCACTCTGCATGCCGTCTTGGTGAAGTAAGAAATTGATGTTAATTTAATGAAAAATCGTCCTAGCGCCTAGCTATTTTACCTTTGACTTCCATATGTGTCCTTGGCCTTGAACCTAGTGACATGGGTTTCCGGTCTGCACGTCACCTTTATGCGGTTAACAGTTGATGTTATTTTATGAAAATCTTGCCGCCGTTTAGGAAGATATGGAGCGGTCACGATGATCGATCGGATGGACCAATAGACGGACGTTATTCCTTTAGCCACGTAAAGGAAAATAATAGCCACGTAAAAGCTTACGGAATGAATGGCACCAAAGAAAAAGTAAACGGTTATAGACAAGTATGCAAATGTAAGCTGGTGTAAAATATTGACCCCGTTGAAAATTTACCCTTTTGATTAAAATTTCATGTTGAAATGTTGGCGGGGTCGATTCTCAACGTTGAAAAAAGATATTTTGATCAAAATTTAATGTTTAAATGTTGACGGGATTAATTCTCAACATTGAAAAAGGACCCATGGGGAATATTTCCAACGCGATCAGTATTTAATGTTACACCGGACATGCGTGCACCGTTTATTCTCCGGGCGGCCGTATGTTCACCGTGACGATTTGATAAATGTCATTGTGTCTGAAATCATTCGTCCTCCACCTCTGATTCATGTGTGGAGGTTGGCAGTTACTTGCGGAGAACAGGTTTCTACTGTTACAGAATCCAGGAACTCTTTGTTTCCGGTAACATGCTAAAAAAATATAGGATAGGTAGGTCGGAAATTTTTGTTGTTGACATTTTAGACTTTTTAGAAATTATTTTTGTGTAAAAAAAATGAATACAAGCAAGGGGGTCATGTCTTTAGAGCATCAGTAAGGTGATTTCTGACATCACTGAGCATATTTAAAGCATAAAAAGTGCAGTTTTGCAACTTTTGTCAAAAAGTTGAAAAATATATTCTCCAAGGCCATAAAAACAGTCAGGGTCGGGCCAAAAATTTAGGGTAGGTTGGGGTACCGGAGACGAACAATTTTTTACGCCTTACGGTAACTGCCTGCCGTTATATACTGTTGAAAACGGCGTTAAACCCAAAACAAACAAACAAATTTAGTAAAATGAGTGCATAGTCCTTATAATACAGTGTATTCGGTAAATGTTACTAGACAGTTTTATGTTACATTAGTTTAGGTATACGCAGAAGTTCATGAACTTTTGGGTTTCTACTGGGGTTTTCCTTTGATTTTCATATTGGGTTCCCGAAAATGAACTCGAGTTTATAATTAAATCTAATATCGGTAACAAGTATATTTATCTTATAAGGCAGTTTGCCAACAAAATATTAAATATCAAGTTTTATATTCCACTGGTATAATAATGCATATATGGACTTCTAACAAATCCGTTTATTGAGATTTTTAGTCAGGATATAGTTTTACAGACCTTGAAGCCCAGATTTTTTTTCAGAGTGAACCGAAGGTATTTTTTTGTCTCAATACGTTATTTCGTACATGTATATGTTATTTAAAACTAATAAGCGCGATAAAGACAAAAATTCTGTATTGAGTAATTTGCCTCAGTTAAGGGGAAATGGGACAGTTGTCTATATGTATATAGAGCAAAAAATTTCCTACGTGCAGAATTTCTTACCGACTGAAAAAAGCAAGTTTAAAACAGAAATATGTATCAAAATTTAAAGGTACCAACACTTGATCATGCTTCAATTGCAAATAAATTGACTGGTGCATTTCAGTGTAATATTTGGAGATGTCCTCACTCACTTTTGGATTTTTTTTATATAATAACACCTCTGAACATCATGAGCATGTCCTGGCCTTGGGACTTGTGTGGCTTATCTGATGAAAATGCAAGCAAAATGTCTGATAAAGTTCACCAATATATTTGTAAAATAATTGCTTTTAGATAAAACAAAAGTGATGGCTGTCTAGACCTCAGCTTACTTTAAAACTTGAGAGCGCAGCGAGCAGATCTAAAAAAATGTTTTGAGATCTGAATTCTAAGCTTTAAAATATATGCTTGTAAATCTTTTGTTAGGCGCACCCCTGACTCAGATATTCTATACACAGTATATATGCGTGTAAATATATCGTTGGGGAGACTGCTCGATGGGGAGACCCATCCTGTAATGTTTTGTTGTTTTAAACACAGAATCTCCTGCATTCTGCTGAGTTTAAAGAGAAAGTCATTTTTGTCAATAACTAAGGTGCACAAGATTAATGTTTTACTGAATAATAGGTTGTACTTTAAATGCTTTATTATCATAAACAGTTAAAAACTATGAATATTGTTATTCACATTTTTTGCCTATGTGTTTATGAGCTGTTTTCATAAAATGGTTACCTTTATTTGAGAAAGTGTTGTATCAATTCTGTATGAGGCGGGTACGGGGGTCCTCCCCTGTACAATCTTGCAATTTTGTGCATGCCAAATCCTGAATTCTTAGAGGGTTTTAATATTGAAAATCATTATTACAGGTACTTTAGGTTTAAGTTAAAAAATGTCAACAAAATATCAACAAAACTTGGAAAATTAGTATTTTAAGTAGAAATCATTATTGTGGTGCAATATCCTTGTAGGAAGTATTACTGCAGATGGTTTTGAATAATTCAACAGCCAAATGCTGAATTATAGTGAGCAATAAGTATAATTATCAGTATGCTCTTACGCCTATGTATACCGTTTACAACACACCTAATCAATCTAGCTCTCTTCTTCGGCAGTGTTCAGTATTTAAGGTATTAGATACCTTATAGTATACCTCTTTTTGAAGAGTATTCAATTCCTTCCATAGGGCCATAGGTTCAAGCCCCACTGGGACAATTTATTTCCTTATATTCCTTTTTTGTAGCATGTTTCTACTTTTTTGTACAAAATCGGAAAGTTTTGATTTGCTGTTCAACTAAAACAGAAGGGGCAGAGTTAGACATCTTTAAACATACCTAATTACATGTGGCAAAAGTTCTATAATATTTTGCCTTTACTCTTTACAGGACAAAATTTCAAACGGTCCCACAGGACTCAACCTTATTTTTTCAATTCTGTCTCATTAAATCCTATTACTTGAGGCATCCTAGAAAACAAATGATACTGACAGCTTTATTTTGTGTTTTATAACTGTTTACTAATAGTTTGACGTTTCTTTCATCAAAATTAATGGCATAATGAATTTTCTGCAAACATTTTGGACAATGGCCATTTCTGTCTACTTGAGCATGATGAAATATCATAAATTATACAAAATTTATAAAGAATACATAACATAACATAACACAGCACAGCACAGCACAGCACAGCACAGCATAATATAACATAATATAACATAAGATAACATAACATATCATTTATTTGGCATTAAACACATATACATTTATAGCCAAACTATTTTAATAAGGCACGGGTTGAAACGTCTTACCTCTAGCTAAAGCGTCCAGCTCACTTCAGTGTTTTAAAGCAAAATGTAGTAAATGGATTAATATGCCATGAAATATATATGTAACGTTAGTTATGAAATATCAATGTTTTCTTTTTTTGTTATATATTTGCATCTTACTTTCTTATGGGGTACTATCATTTTTTGTTTTCATTTAAACCATATTTGTAATCCTTTGTACCATAAGAGGGCCTCATGGTAGATGAACGTCAGCTAAATGAGTCGCCCTCTATAAATATAAAATACTAACTTACTTACTTCAAGAACAAACCAAGTGAATGCCAGTTTTAAATCATTTCTATAAGGTATGGAAATGATGCTCTCCTTTAATATTGAAGAAAATGTTATGAAATATATTGAGGCTACAAACGTTATTTTGTAATTATTAAAATGTTAAATCTAAAAGCAATTTCAAAGCAAAAAAAAACGGCTTTCAGAGTAATTATTATTTATTATACCAGATTTATATAGCGCCCTTTTCATGATAAACACGTTCAAAGGCGCTTTACAGCAACTGCAGCCACACAGGGCGCGAAATCATCCTCTACTAGTACAGACACAGAGCGATCTGACCAGAGGGACAGAGTGAGACAAAGCCCCCACAGAGAGATCAGAAATCAGATACAGGCTTGTCCGGCTAACTTAGCCTAGCTCGTTGCGAATAGACAGCCTGGTTCTTTAACGTGTCCAGTGTATAGCACTGATACATGCAAGGATTGCCTGGGTTCCTGACCAGTACACCTCTAGCTGGGTGGGAAACACTGAAAAGCGTTTCTGAAAATTCCCGAGTAGCTGCCGGGGATCGAACCCCGACCTCAGGATTGGAAGGCCAGTGTGCAAACCACTGAGCTATCCGCCCACCCAATGAATATGTATGTATTTAGAAAATCTGAAATGGAGCCAGATTTTTTTTCAGTCAATTAGGAGTCAGAATTTTTTTTCAATAAGTGGAAGCCAGTATATCCTTTTTTCAAGTAAAACCAAAAACAGGAATTTTAAAGCAATCGGCTCCTAAATGCGAAAAAAAAAAAGATGCTACACATAATATAGTTGGGGCAACGAGCAAACACATATTCGTATTCAATGTTTTAAACGATAATTTTATTTCCCGTTATTACAAGCGTGACACGTTGTTCATATGACTGAAAAATTGTTGAGAAAGACGTTAAACCCGAACAAACACACAAGCATGACATTATCCATATGTTTGCATATCACTTAAAAATCGATAAACAGGAACACCAGCTCAAGAATAATAATTTCACGTATTAGTTATTATGCCGCCCCCACCCTTTTCGAAAAAGGAGGAATTCTAGTATATTGTTTTGCAGATGTCGATATTTTGCCTTGCATCATGAAAGTTATTATGGAGATTGGACATGACCAGTAAATGACCACAGTTGATTTTGAGGTCGGTAGATCGAGGGTCAGGGTCACACTGACGCAGAACAGTCAATCAGTTTCCAGATGATAACTGAAGAATGCTTGGTCCTAGGATCATAAAGTTGGTCGTGACTAGCAAATGACCCGTATTAATTTTTAAATTAGTAGGTCAAAGGCCAAGGTCACAGTGATCAGGGACAGTTAAACCTTTTCCGGACGATAACTTGAGAACACTTGGTCCTAGAGATATACAAAAATTAATAAGGAGTTGATCATGACCAGCAAATGACTCCTATTGAATTTGAGGTCAGTAGCTTTTAGGTTAAGGTCACAGTTACCCGGAACAGTTAAACTGTTTCTGGACGATAACTTGCGAACGGTTGGTCCTAGGATCACGGCACATAAAAGAAAGGTCGGTTATGGCAAGCAGATGACCCCTATGATTTTAGGCCAGTAGTTCAAAGGTCAAGGTCACAGTGACTAAGAACAGGTCTACGATTTCCGGATGATAACTCAAGAACGCTCAGGTCTAGAATAAAATTGATAGCGATGTTGGTCATGACACCTCTTGATTTTGAGATCTCCATCCATAGCTTTTATTTTTATCGACATATCTTTTTTGTATAGCTAGTTTGATAACGGACGCAAATTATATTAAACTAAGAATTTGAAATAGAGTCAAAAACTAAATATAGCTAAATGCCTTTTTAAATACCTTATTTTACAGTTTTGTATTTTATTTAACACGTGCTTTAGGAGAAGTATTCAGACCTACTCTTTGCAATTTCAGTAAATTAATTAGATATAAAATAAAAATATTGAAAAAGCGCACTGTACCGGATGCACTTCAAGATGTGTTTATCGAAATATATCATTCAATGTAGCTAAATGCTATCATCATTTTTACAAAATGAACATTTTAGTCTGACATGTCTTGATTCTTCATTTTAGAGTAACACATGACCAGGCAAGAATTCCATCTGCACAGAGATTAACAGGTTCACATGTATGGTCAGTCAAGGATAAATATAAGAGTAACATTCAGGTAAATGGTGACAGATATGAATGTTTTATCGAAGGTTGTTGCCTTTTACCTTCTGGAGAGATTCTGTTAGCAGACAGCGATAACGACAGACTGAAGAAACTTGATACCAGGTACCAGGTGATCAGTGTGTGTGATATGCCTTCAGGTCCCTATGATGTTTGTTATATCGGTAACAATACAGCTGTAGTAGCACGGTCAACTAAACTGCAGTTTGTTGATATTAGGGGAGGTTTGACACTTACCAGGTCTGTTGATACAGATCATCCTTGTAAGGGACTGGCCTATGGTAATAACCAGCTATACGTTATAGATGGCAGTTCCGTCTATATATACAGTAAAGACGGTATAAAGCAGCGTATTCTATATACTCAGTCTGGTTATACTTCCTTCCAAAATATTGCACTAAGTGATGATGGCAGTTTGATATACATCTCAAACTTGGATGGTGGGCTATTTACCATTGACAGCTCAGGAAACCACCTGTACACATTTACTGATACAGAACTCGGTGGAACCAGTGGAGTTTGTGTAGATGGTGAAGGATGACTTGGTATCTGGCTTTCCCTCAAGCAAGACACTACAACTTAGTTCTGATGGTAAGGAGAGTCTGGGAAACATATCACACGAATCTGATTACATAGTCGAGACAAAAACATTGTGTTTTGATAAACAAAATGAAGCCTTGGTAGCAGCTGGCCATATTGATAACATTATGGTTTTAAAACTGCAGTGATAAAGCATATCTATTAGTTGACTATAAAATGTATAGAGCAAATAAAATTATTAACTAGAAAGTAATGTTTAAAGCATTTTTGATAGATCTACATGTTGAAATTTCATTTTGATTTTGCCTCCTTTTTTGTCCAACAAACTTATAAAGATACATGTACGTACATGTGTGAATGTCATATAAGAGCAGGTATTAAAATGTTTTGAATTAATTATTCGCTGTACGATTTCTTATCATATGTAGGCATCTATACAGCTTAAATATCAACAAAGAAAAGGTAAACGTCATTAAGGAGGTAGGTTTCTTTGTTACCAGGGTAAATTCAAATGCAGTTGAACCGCTGCAATGTTTTGTATTTCGTGTAATTTAATGTTTTAACTGCTACAATCTTAATTTCGTTTATCTCTGTCCCTTCAAGTACAAATTTTATCCAGGTTTGAAGTACATGACCTTCCAAAGGTTTTTTATATTGAAAGTAGAATATACGGATATTTAACACTTCAGTGTATTTTGGTTTCATTGTTATCTGTAGAAGTCTGCATAATTGATAACTTTACTAGTATGCGCGTTAGCTGTCTAACATAAGCTTAAAATGTATATGTCACGGAGTTCGTGTTTCCATGGTAACAACAATTTAAACAACAATGTATGAAAACGTTTTTTTTCGACGGCTTCAGTGCCATTCTGTTGGAATATGTTGGGTAATATTATTAGCAAAATACCAAGCACTTTACATTGTACCCTATTTTTCTTGAACTTTTAAGTAACCATGGCAGTAGAGATGTCGTGCACTGCCATTGAAATGTCTCAGTTTTACTTTTTCAACAAACTTTAAACCTATATCCTTTATAAAATCTTGATGAATCTTTTATAGATATAAAATAACTGTTATCATGAAATAAAGTGATACCTTCGTATGATTTTGTTGTTATGGTTACCGGTGTCTTCAGCTTGCCTAATGTTTACATTAATCAAAATTTAGATTATTTTTACAGTTAGACCCTATAACATTGCATTTTGAGGCATTTCTGGCCGTTGATTTCGAATCACTTGTCCTTCACAGTTGCGAGTTCGAAACCTCACATAGGGTGTTGAATTATTTTATGTCAGGAAGCCAGCTGGCTGACGGAAGGTCAGCAGTTCTACCCAGATACCAGCCGTGCCTACAATAATGCATGAAAGGATACCTGGGTTTTTCTCAACCATAAAAACGCTTGAGAGTCGCCACTCATGGTATAAACAAGTGTGCGAATGTTTGGGACATTCCTCGTACGGGACCGACGCGAAAAAAATACCTTAAGTAATCTAAAATGACTTCCAATGAAGTATGTAAATGTCTTTACATTTTTTTTTTTGTTATAATTAGTAAATTAAGATATCATTATCATTGCATGTGTTGAAAAATGAATTCAAACAACGCATACAGCGCGCACTAAAGCACAGACAAACAAACAATAAAAAAATAAAAAGAAATATAGTTTTAACTAATACTGGAAACCAGATTTTGTTTCAAATGTCGAAATGAAAAAAGAAAAAAGAAACCATATTTTTTTAGGTATTGAATACTTTTAGGAAAATTAGGATGATATTTTCAAACTTTTATCTTTTAACAATGAAATATACACCATGAAGGAACACAGTTTCTACATTTATCTTTATCGTACTGGTTTTTGTGATCCACTTCCCTTTCATGGCTCTTTTTGAACCTATACATTTTCAGACAATTATAAATCACATTTGCACACGTGATTCCATAGTAGAGGGAAACTTGTTCTTACTTTGCCGAGTTAAGAGTAAGAAAGTAGTTCTTTAGACTCACATTATAGTGTTTATTTCTCAAGATAGAGAAGTCACACATGTACGCAACGTAATTTTTTTTCTTGCGTACTGGACAGGATTTTCCTGTGTTTTGTCGGTGCTGGAAAACCCTTCTTGCATACCAGGCTAGAAAAACTCGTCTTACTCCTCGGTTTTTAAGATGACTCTATTTAATTTCTGCTACTAATTGAAGAATGCTTTATGCAGGAAGAAGACGCGCTCAATAGCTGAAGGTGTAGATTTAAATGTATGGCTCTCAGAGCCTCGCTACCGCCTAAACTGTTACGCGGTAGCCAGATATTTTCATTCGCATCTTCAACCGGGCCTCATTACCACAAAATAGTTTCCCGATAGCCAGATATTTCCATTCGCATCTTCAACAGGGACTCATTACCACAAAACAGTTTCCCCGAGAGCCAAATACTTCCATTCGCATCTTCAACCGGGCCTCATTACCACAAAACAGTTTCCCGATAGCCAGATATTTCCATTCGCATCTTCAACAGGGCCTCATTACCACAAAACAGTTTCCCAAGAGCCAGATATTTCCATTTGCATCTTCAACCGGACCTCATTGCCACAAAACAGTTTCCCGATAGCCAGATATTTCCATTCGCATCTTCAACAGGGCCTCATTACCACAAAACAGTTTCCCCGAGAGCCAGATATTTCCATTTGCATCTTCAACCGGACCTCATTACCACAAAACAGTTTCACGAGAGCCGGACATGTCCATTCGCATCTTCAACCGGGCCGCATTACCACAAAACAGTTTCCCGAGAGCCAGATATTTCCATTCGCATCTTCAACCGGGCCTTATGACCACAAAACAGTTTCCCGTGCGTCAGATACTTCCATTCGCATCTTCATCTCGGACTCATTACCACAAAACAGTTTCCCGAGAGCCAGATATTTCCATCTGCATCTTCAACCAGTGAAAGATTATGATAATAAAAATGCTCGAATTGATTATTGAGAAATACTTCATGTAGGTATGCAAAAGCTTCTGAAAGGATACGACAACGTTTCTGAAATGTATTCCAGCTCGTCACTGTTTCTGACCGGAATGATTCTCAGACGTTTTATAATAATGTAAACAATTATTATGCTACCTTTTCGAGGAGTTGGTTTGTTTATACCACATAGTATAAAGCATGTCTAAAATTATCTCGATTATCATTTATTGTAACATGACAGTGTTTAAGTCTTTCTCTTTTAGGTTTATTTAAAGAAATCTTTATAAAACACATTAAAAAGAAATAATACCATATCCGCTTTTTAAGACGAGAACAATGGAAAATATTTACTTTATATTATGTTCGCCCGGGAGATCTATATTCATATTCAGGAGCTCGGATCTTGGGCGAGACATATCGGCTCTCCGAGGAGATCGGCTAAAGATCGGGGGAGTACTGGTAAAAACACCGTAAATAGCTTAAATGCTGGTGGAAAATATCGGTAAACCCATAAAACATCAACATATTTTATTACATCATATGTAATTAGATCGCTTTTGAAAATAAGCATTGCATAAAGTCATTAAAATACTTTTATTTTAGTACTATGTTTATTGAAAGTACTACTGTTGTTGATATTTTTTCATTTAGTTAAGAATGTTATGTATAATATTATGTTTACAATGATTGAATGTAATTGAGCTTTCCTAATTACAATATAATCATATATTCAGAGTCATAACTATAATTGTCTTCAATATATCGTATGCCATTAAGGGGCTTGCCGCCAATTTCGAAAATCAGAAATTATCTTCGTTGGTTAGTTATTATAATAAATACAAAATAAAGTTAAAGCGATTGAATGAGTTTAAAACATTAATTCTAAACAAAAAATCTGTGCAGTGTGTACAGTATACAGAAAAGCTCTCTAAAGTGTTAGTCACGCATTAAAAATGTGACGTGAAACAGAACTAATTAGCTGCATGTATATCATATCATACTTGAAATACTTATAATAATAATTTGTAAATTTGATACCTAATATGTATACATATACGTTGCATTCTGTTCGTCTTGAGGTTATCCTTTTAGGGCAAAAGAAAAATGAAAGCAAAATATTAAGACAAAAGTCAGTCGGTTAAAATTATTTTTCAAAAGATTCACAACTCACAATGAGATTGAAGGGGTAATTAATTATCTTGCTCAAAAATTTAAATATCCACAAAGCAGCGGATATATTTTGAAAGAGTTTCGGTCACGTGTTTTAGTAGAGTAATTGTGATAGAGGAGGTCAAGTGTGGCAATATGTCTATGTAAATCATAACGCTGCCACAATAATTAATAATATTAAAATTTGTTTATCACATATCTAACGTAAAATCCGATCAGCTTACGATTCAAATCGCCATACGACAAAATATATACATGTACTTGTTTTTTTTTGTTCTTGTTTTATAGTTCAAACATCGTTTTTATCCAATGACAAGCGAGGGATTTTCAAAAAAGTAACCAACTTATTTTCATATTGTTTCATAACTGAAGAATCTGATCCACTTAATCATGAAGTAGTTCAAAATTAATGAGTATTCATTGTTCCGCCTACTATGGATTTCCCACATTCTAGGAGGCGGAGCAATTACCAAAGCAGGGACTGCATACAAGAAATAATGTGTCCATGTAATAAACGGACAAAATAGATAAATGAGCTGTGCCATGTGAAAACCAACATAGTGGGTTTGCGACCAGCATGGATCCAGACCAGACTGTGCATCCGCACAGTCTGGTCAGGATCCATGCTGTTCGCTAACAGTTTCTCTAATTCCAATAGGCTTTGAAAGCGAACAACATGGATCCTGTCTGGTCAGGATCCATGCTGGTCGCAAACCCACTATGTTGGTTTTCTCATGGCGCGGCTCAAATATCAAATTATGTTTTTAGTTTCATTTTAAAGCAAGCTGTACTTTCATAGTTCAAGTTTGACCTTTCTGCACCTTTCACTTCCTCTACTGGTCTAAAAAAACCAGGGTGCGCTTAGATTTTACTTTGTCTTGTTTTATTTATACATGTAGTTGCTTTAATTGTACCGTTAGATCATTTAGAGTTAAACCTGCATATTATATTTCCATTGAATAAGAATATAAAATTGTGTTCCACAAACTACTTGATAAGACTTAGTCGTCTGCTATGTATTTATTATGATATAAACTAAATTAAAATCTTCCAGCTGTTTTGCTAAAGGAACTAAATGACCTTGTATAAAATTGTAGTAAACATGTACTTCTCCATCATGAGTGAAGATAAGACTAGCCAATGAATTCCAAGAGACTGAGGAGGCGTGGTTTAGTTTACTTCAGAGAGAGCTTTTTGTTTCTTTGACCTGACCTGTCAGTTAAATGAAATGGGACGTTTTAACTATACTGCCAATTTCAGAATAGCTCGCCGTTTCAGTGTTTGCATCATACACTTGTAGTCACTGACTGATATCGATTTTCTTATCCTGAGTGGCTAATTTTGTAACCGTCATTTACATTTACTCCGCCCAAGTCGCGAGTCAAGTTATTTGGGTTTTTCCCATTAATTTGTCTTAACAACACATAAATTGCCAGTCATACAATGTATTTATGGTTTTAAAACTTGATGATATTACAGTTTAAGTCGTATCTCAGAATCAGTTTCAAATCAAACATTTTTTACAATCTGTGACTGATTACAATTACGTAAAACTGTCCGATTAGTGTCGCATTATCTAAAAGTACTTAATTTTTCTGTCAGCGATGATAAAAATCATTAATCCATTATAGCCTCACTACAAAATGCAAATTAAGTCAGCGGATAAAGTTTATACATGTAAAATTACACATGTGTTTTTACCACTTGGTCAGAGATCTAAGTTTACAATAGTAAATCATAGCCCGATTGGCATCACTTTTCATGTCAAAAAAGTAAAATATTTAATTTAAACATAAACTCCCTGTTTAAATACGTTACTCAAGCTATAAAGGCAATAAACAGTTCTGTGAGTTTGAGATTCTACCAAATATTGGCTCGAATTAACTGAAATATAGCCGTGGTACATGGGAAGAACCTCTGCAAGAAACGTCCAAATTTCTCAGATAAAGAGATGTGATCGGTAGCAAGGCTCGAACCCGTGCCCTCCCCATCCACTCAATTGACCAAATCAGAGATTACAGTGATTTCAAGTTAGCGACTAACCACTTGACTACGGGGATAGTCACATGATGGATGGATACTACAATTCCTAGTTTAGAAATCACAAGGGCACATTATTGCAATAAAGCAGAAGTCACCATTGACTTTAGGGCGACGAGTTAGACTAACAGCTTATTTTTACATCTATTTTTTCCGTTTGACTAAAATGTTCATGACATCACATACTACATGGTTTCTGTATGCAGTAATAATTTGACGGATTTCTATGAAAAATTTATAATTTTTGATATGGAAGACTTTTCCAACGAAATTTCAATCGATGACAATCCTTTGTTTTAATATCTTACACATCACGCGTATAAATACAGAACTTACGTGTCTCAAAAGTGGACTCGTTTGAGAGAAAATATCGGTAAAAGTATTTTATCTTTAATTTCATTTAAAACTGTGATAGTAGAATTTGAATTGTAAAAGGCGATCTTGCATAGACTTTATTCACCGTTAAATTGCCTGTCACAAATACTAGAATTTAACGACCGTACCATTTGACAATATGCAGTTAATCAGAGTCATATGAGCTTTTGAAAGTCTCTCGGATATTTCACAGAAGAGAAAATCTGTCTGTCCTTATCCCTAATTAAGAGTGATCGGAATATGCATGTTGAAGCTGACGGTTATATGTATGATTTACCCAAGAACGGACCCACGACCCGAGAAACAAGTACAGTGTAAATGTAGTGCCACAGTATTCATTATTCACTATTCATTAAATGCTATACATTTAGAATTACCAGTTTATATTAAATGTTTTTCAGTGATTTACCGAAATAGTAGAGTGAAATATATCTGGTATTTCACAGTGAAAAAATATTTGCCACTGGTAAGAAACTATAAAATGGGTAAAGTTAATTAAAACATAAAATAAAAAGAAAATTTGTTTGTTTTACATGTAATATCAAAATCTTTTTCACTTATGGACACCATTTCTTACATTTTCACCCGTGGCTAAGCCACTTATGAAAATACTGCATCTGGGCCCGTATTCATAAAGCACCTTAGGATTTAAGTAAGGAATTTTCCCCCGTAACTAAATTCTCCTTAGGGAAGAAATTCCTTAGAATTCTTATTCATAAAACACCTTAAGTTTTTCCTTAGGCAAAAATATCCTTAAACTCAAATTTTCTCCTTAGGCAAAAATTATGCATTTAAGGAAAATCTTAATAGCGCAACTACGGAATCCCGGACATCCCTAGCTCTCAAAATAGTAACAGTGACGTCACTCGCGTGACCAAAATCGTGGATTGACTCGGCTTCCTGCTTGGATGCAGCGAAAATTTTCATTTCCTAACGATAAGCGGAAACGTATAGACAGCGAGGTTTGCGGTTATGGTATGATATGAAGCTGAATTTTATATTGCTCATGATTCAGTTTCATTTGCATACCTTGTTCGTCGACCTTGCCCTTCACGACCACATTCATGTTCAAAAATATAAAACGAAAGTACGGTTTGACGGCAGTAAACACGAGAAACAAAGCAGGCTCCCAAATGTACGGCTCAGGAACACGGGTATTTGGCGCGTGGTATTTGATACTTTTTTTTTTTGCTTTGACAGTTGCTGAAGTAATGTTATTGTTGCGTTCTCAAATTAAGCCAGAAAAGAAACATTACAAAGTAAAAATTGTTTAACAAATGGAGAAAAGGGAACCTTTAGCAAAGAAAGTAAGAATGAATGCAAATCAAAGGCTGTGGCATACAGATAAAATTTAAAGACAGTGAAATTGAACTGTGCTGGAAATATATACAGTAAACTCTGCTGATAACGATTCCCCGGTCAGTGGGACTTCCAAAGTGTTTGTTGTATACACATGTATAACAAAATATTTCTCAGATATATATGTAAACTGAAAAAAGGAATACATTTGTAAAACAAACAAGAATTATAAGTAAGTTAAATGTAATAAGATTTGCGACCACTAGTTTCAAATTTATTTTCCAATGTTGTAGTTTTATACTTTCATTCCATGATCTATTTTTTATTTATGACTAAATAATTGAACACAGTGACTGTCTTAATTATATTAGTATTAGTTAAAGGAAGTTGATTATCTTTTACTTGTGTTATAGACTTGTGGTGTGTATATATATTTGGAGTCATGGTGAACTTAACAATGTTGTAGATATATTCCCATTTATTAGACCAGTATATAAATAAATATATCTTTATTGCCTCCATTTTCTGAAGATGTACATAGCAAAATACATGTGAAGCAAATAGCAAAATAATACACGTCAATTTACATATGATAGACAAACAGAAAATATGCACAGTTACAACACAGATTTCACACATCTCTCGCGGCTATCACTAAAAGAAAAAATGCCAAATGAAATAGCTTACAAGATATGTCTATAAATGGTTCACTTAACAGGGTTGCCATTAGTTGAGAAAATGAAATTCCCTGACTTTTTCCTGACTTTTCCCTGACTAAACCATACTTTTCACTGACTAATACCACCATGTTTTTCGGCCTCCTACTATCCTACACCTGTCCAATCCACCCTTTTATATTTATTTTGTTTCAGGTATAACAATTTAAACTTTCATTTTCAAATACCAGATTCAAAAGTTAACATAAAAATTGATTGATTCAAACTCATTTAAATTATGTTCATTCACAATTACACAAAAATGAGTTTTGAAATGATCTTATAAATACTGCTTGAAGACTGCCATAGCCACTGAACATTTTAAACATTGACCAAGATTTTCACTTTTCACTGACTTTTCTAAAATTTCATTTTTCACTGACCATGCATTATCAAGATTTCCGTTACACAATTCACTGACCTTGTAAAAAATCATTTTTCACTGACTTTTCAAGGTATTAGTGGCAACCCTGTTTAAATTTAATAAAAAAGTAAGTTGTCCAAAGGTAAGGACTGTTTACTTAAAAGTAGTTCTAAATAAATGTGTTCACTCGTAAATGGTTCTAAAGAATGATGTATAGAGGGCCATGCAGATGTTAGTTCGCGCCAAAAAGTTGTTATTCATGCATAAAGCATAGCTGACCAATCAAAACGTATTCTGTCTTACAAAACAAGTTCATACGCAAGGGTGGACACATGAATGGATATGAAAAACAAAACACGGAGTACAACACAATACAATGGAACACAAAGTACAGACCTGATGCAACAGAATACGGAGTACTGTCGATACAACGGCTTTAAGGACATAATTATACATACAAATATAATAATTAAATTATTTCATATAAGTAAACAAGTAAAACTTGACTTTGCTACACTTGTCTTAGCTGGAAAACCATATTTTGAAGTAAAAAATAAAGATTTCTGATCACATGACACATAGTAAGGTAACTATATCCTTGAAAAGGGAATTGAATCTATCCACATACATAATATAAGTGCTCACTACTATTTAGGGGTATGATATAACATTAAATAAAGAAGGATTAGAATCAGGCCGAACAAACAGTCGTTATAAGCAGTGTTTACTGTACAATGTAAGAGTGCTTAACCTTAAGAAATGTGTGAAGTTTCAGTTCAATTGGAGATAGTAACTTGCATACAGAACTTTAACCAGGATTTATCTAAGTAAGTTCAAATGAAAATTTTGCCAAAATACATGTCAGAGTTATGGGACTTGAACCAGTGAAATTGGTAATTGACCTAAAAAAAGAAGAACAAAATATGTTTCAAAGCAATATGCCTTTGAATGATAGCCATATGTACTTGCATGCAAAACATTGACCAAGGTGTGAGTAGTTGCTAAACCATTCTTTGAATAGTTGAGCTAAAAAGGCAATTAAAAAGTATCTTAAAAAACAACAACAACAACAACATAAACATGAAGACTGGGGGTACTAGTAGCTGTATTAAAGATTAATAGTCATGTTGAAATGTTTTATTATGACAATTCTTTTAAACCTAATGGAAAAGTTTCATTTTAAATCTTCCTTGTGGTAAAAGCTTCCGGACAAGAAAGATCATATCTAGCAATTTATTTTAAATTATTAAAGAACATTTAACATTAGGTTGTGCAAAAGTATCACTGTACCACTGTACAATGAATATCTTAATTAAAAGCAACATTTTTACCTTATTGAAATATGTCCCCACACTAAATTTATTATTATTTTTGGAGGATTCCATCATTTTACCTTTTATTCCTAGGAAAGTAAACAAACGTATATAATTATTTTGATTGTTGTATTGATTAATTGTTCCCTAAAGTTATGTTAGAGACACTAAAATGTGAATACTGGTGTTTTAAGCCTTTTGTTGTTAGTAAGCTTACAACATTCAATATTTTCTTGATAAATACAATACATTATAATAACATGTGTAGCAATAATAAACGGTAGGGGAAACTTCCCGTTCTGGAAATCAATTTATGTTTTTTCCCTACTTTACAAACAGGAATTTTTTTCTAAATACAGTAATTTGTTTCCTGTTCGGGAAGCAAAATTATCATTTTTTGACTTGTTTCCATCAAAAGGCATGAGTATACATAGTGTCATTAATTAAATGAAACTTGCTTTATCTAAACTTCTACTATTCAGATTTTTTTTATATTTAATTGACAGGCTTCAGTCACTCCTGATCACATTTCCTTCTAGTACATTTTATTTTAAAGAAGTTTTTTTTTTGTCCAGTCTACAACTTTTTAATAGTAAGATACTCTCCACTGGGACTTGAACCCAGACCTCTTCCTACATGGAGTAAGAAGCATTCTTACATTGAACTATGGAGAGGAAAGCTAAATGTTGTAAAACTGGAAAATACAATGGTTTTGGTATATTCTGAATATCATTTGTAATCAGAATAAATTTAAATATATTAATGAACAATTTATGTTTTTGCCTATTTTCCTTCAACAATAATTCTATTTAAAGAACTTGAAAATATTGAAATTAATTCAGAAATATAAATTCTTAAACCAACATCAAGTATTTGAAATTATTCATGAAATTATCTCAAAGAGGATGAGAATATTATTCCTTCATTAATACTTTAAATCAATGTTGTGCAGCATTGTTCAAACATTTTTGAGAACAGGCACTTGTCGTACTAGTAAGGAAATTAGTTCAGTTTCAAAATAATGTTACACAGGTGAAATTGAGTTGTTACTTACAAGTAAGAACAAACAAACTGGATACTTTGTTCGTTTTTCTTTTTGCAATAAGGAACAGATGAAAAAAGCAGTCAACTGTAGTGTATCAAATGTGAATACATTTTTCCATTAGAGTGCAAAGTAGTTTGGAACTTCTTAGATATTTTTTTTTCATAAGTTTTTTATTGTTCATTATGCATACCTAAAATAACTACCAGGAATAATATAAGCATTTTAACATACAAATGTATATTCCAAAAAAGTAATTCTGATTTTTATAATGAACTTGTGCAGTGTAATTGTATATTTCTTAATGTGTTACCTAATTTAAATTTTTAAAGGATGATTGAACTGTCCATATCATTAGACAGGAAAAACATGAATGTCATTGTATGATGAACATTATATGCAAGGATTTTTCTCTTATTAAAGAGCCACCTGTAAATTGAAAAGTCACCT
Source organism: Mercenaria mercenaria (assembly GCF_021730395.1). NCBI lineage: Eukaryota > Metazoa > Mollusca > Bivalvia > Venerida > Veneridae > Mercenaria > Mercenaria mercenaria. Next base: position 43,048,083 of record NC_069376.1, on the reverse strand, counting down.
TGGTTGGTCTTGAAATGCCGTGATATTTTACACTTCATTTTCTTTAATTTACTACAGTTTAACATTTTTGTTTATGTCGTGTTGAGCAACCTGTGGTTTTCCACATTTTTATTTGAGTGATTGGTTAAACTTACCATGCCTAAGAATGATTTCTTGTAATTTCTGGACAGTCAAAAAAGTTATGTAATCTTTTTAACAAAGGCAAACTAAAACTACATATTTGCTTATTTGGCACAAGTACAACATCAAGAATATGTTTAGGTTTGTACATACTTTTTAGTTTCTTAAAATGGGTGGTTGTTTCTACCGGGCTAAACAAGGCTTTAACAGGTTTTGGGTTTTGTCCTTTTTACAAAAATTACGGGCGCGGAGATACGCAGCTGTGGTAAAGAAAATCTGGCAAGCATGCACAATTAATTTGGCTAATCTGAAGCATTTGTATCTATTTGGTTACAGTAAGGAGCCTATATCATTTAATGAAGGATGCTGAATGCAACTCATTATGTCTAAATGTTTCAGGATTTTCATCTAAATATATGCGTCTTTGTATGTACATGTATACCGGTGTGAAGGGTTTTTCAGGGCTGTGCGCCGTACGCCTCTGGGCTGTAATGTCCACCATTAAGCTTTGTGTTCACGCGAGCACGAGCACATTAAACTCGGGTTGTTAAAAAATTAGGAGTAACCTAATAACCATAGTAACTCGCTATTGTCTTAAATTTGAACAAATCAACAGACTGAAATGAAATAACACTAGTATATGCAATAGGACATCACAACATCTCTGCAAATCTTGTTCGGTCTTTAGCATTGTTTTCATAAGAATGTCTGTAGAAATCTGATTAAACCATTAAATAATGCATAGAAATTTTCGAACTACTGAAAACAACGAGGCTTATTGCAGGCTCATCATGAAAGTGAACATATAAGCAAAAATTCTAAAGGAACACTTATTTTTTTTTAAACTGGTGTATTTAGAGATGAGACTGTTTACTTTGTTCAAAAGATTGGTCAATTTGCATAGAAAAGAGATTTGCTCTGTTTTAGAGTGCATATTGGCTCTATCCTGTTGTATGTACTGAAAAATATCTATACAAGTATGCCCACGGACAGAATGTCAAACCCGCCAGCTGTCAAATGTGACCTTGACCTTAGACCTAGGAACCTGGTTCTTGCGCATGACACTCCGTCACATAATGGTGAATTGGACATTTGGCCTCCAACTGTGACCTTGACCTTTGAGATAGGAACATGGGGTTTGCACATGACACGCCTTCTCATTAAGTATACATTCATGCCAAATATAAACAAGATTAGTCCATGCATGTCAAAGTTATGGTCCGGACAAAATCAGACGGACACAAACACATACACCAAACTGCCAAAAGTGGCAACTTTATCGAGCTCACCGCAAGTGGGCTCGACAATAAAAATCTTTCTTTAGTCTACATGCAGACCTTGTAACAGAAGCGGAAAAATGTGCAGCCCGATGCAGGACTCAGACCTGTAACCTTCTGCTTGCAAGTCAGATGCTCTACAAAGTGAGCTAATCGGACAACCGATATCACACACCAATTATATACATTATATACACACTGCTACATACTGAAAAATCTTTAAATTTATGGATTGTACGTACTAAGTGATTTGAAGTCGGGGAATATAACCACACGGCAATAGAGGCTGCTGATACATGTTTAACAGCAGCGTGATAGCTCAGTTGGTATTGTATTCGCACTGTAAGCAGCCCGATGGCTCAGTCCGTATTGTATTTGCACTGTAAGCAGCCCGATAGTTCGGTCGGTATTGTATTCACACTGTCAGCATATTGTATTCACAATGTAAGCAACCCGATAGCTCAGTCGGTATTGTATTTGCACTGTAAGCAGCCCGATGGCTCAGTCCGTATTGTATTTGCACTGTAAGCAGCCCGATAGCTCGGTCGGTATTGTATTTGCACTGTAAGCAGCTCGATAGCTCAGTCGGTATTGTATTCACAATGTAAGCAGCCCGATAGCTCAGTCGGTATTGTATTTGCACTGTAAGCAGCCCGATAGCTCAGTCGGTATTGTATTCACAATGTAAGCAGCCCGATAGCTCAGTCGGTATTGTATTCACAATGTAAGCAGCCCGATAGCTCAGTCGGTATTGTATTCACAATGTAAGCAGCCCGATAGCTTGGTCGGTATTGTAATTCACAATGTAAGCGGCTCGATAGCTTGGTCGGTATTGTATTCACAATGTAAGCGGCCCGATAGCTCGGTCGGTATTGTATTCACAATGTAAGCGGCCCGATAGCTCGGTCGGTATTGTATTCACAATGTAAGCAGCCCGATAGCTCGGTCGGTATTGTATTCACAATGTAAGCAGCCCGATAGCTCGGTCGGTATTGTATTCGCAATGTAAGCAGCCCGATAGCTCGGTCGGTTTTGTATTTGCACTGTAAGCAGCCCGATAGCTCAGTCGGTATTGTATTCACAATGTAAGCAGCCCGATAGCTCAGTCGGTATTGTATTCACAATGTAAGCAGCCCGATAGCTCAGTCGGTATTGTATTCGCAATGTAAGCAGCCCGATAGCTCAGTCGGTATTGTATTCGCACTGTAAGCAGCTCGATAGCTCAGTCGGTATTGTATTTGCACTGTAAGCAGCCCGATAGCTCGGTCGGTATTGTATTCACAATGTAAGCAGCCCGATAGCTCAGTCGGTATTGCATTCGCACTGTAAGCAGCCCGATGGCTTGGACGGTATTGTATTTGCACTGTAAGCAGCCCGATAGCTTGGTCGGTATTGTATTTGCACTGTAAGCAGCCCGATAGCTTGGTCGGTATTGTATTCACAATGTAAGCAGCCCGATAGCTCAGTCGGTAATGTATTCACAATGTAAGCAGCCCGATAGCTCAGTCGGTATTGTATTCACAATGTAAGCAGCCCGATAGCTCAGTCGGTATTGTATTTGCACTGTAAGCAGCCCGATGGCTAAGTCCGTATTGTATTTGCACTGTAAGCAGCCCGATAGCTCGGTCGGTATTGTATTCACACTGTAAGAAGCCCGATAGCTCGGTCGGTATTGTATTCACACTGTAAGAAGCCCGATAGCTCGGTCGGTATTGTATTCACACTGTAAGCATATTGTATTCACACTGTAAGCAGCCCGATAGCTCGGTCGGTATTGTATTCACAATGTAAGCAGCCCGATAGCTCAGTCGGTATTGTATTCACAATGTAAGCAGCCCGATAGCTCAGTCGGTATTGTATTCACAATGTAAGCAGCCCGATAGCTCAGTCGGTATTGTATTCACAATGTAAGCAGCCCGATAGCTTGGTCGATATTGTATTTGCACTGTAAGCAGCCCGATAGCTTGGTCGGTATTGTATTCACAATGTAAGCAGCCCGATAGCTCAGTCGGTAATGTATTCACAATATAAGCAGCCCGATAGCTCAGTCGGTATTGTATTCACAATGTAAGCAGCCCGATAGCTCAGTCGGTATTGTATTTGCACTGTAAGCAGCCCGATGGCTAAGTCCGTATTGTATTTGCACTGTAAGCAGCCTGATAGCTCGGTCGGTATTGTATTCACACTGTAAGAAGCCCGATAGCTCGGTCGGTATTGTATTCACACTGTAAGAAGCCCGATAGCTCGGTCGGTATTGTATTCACACTGTAAGCATATTGTATTCACACTGTAAGCAGCCCGATAGCTCGGTCGGTATTGTATTCACAATGTAAGCAGCCCGATAGCTCAGTCGGTATTGTATTCACAATGTAAGCAGCCCGATAGCTCAGTCGGTATTGTATTCACAATGTAAGCAGCCCGATAGCTCAGTCGGTATTGTATTCACAATGTAAGCAGCCCGATAGCTCGGTCGGTATTGTATTCACAATGTAAGCAGCCCGATAGCTCGGTCGGTATTATATTCACAATGTAAGCAGCCCGATAGCTCGGTCGGTATTGTATTCTCAATGTAAGCAGCCCGATAGCTCGGTCGGTATTGTATTCACAATGTAAGCAGCCCAATAGCTCGGTCGGTATTGTATTTGCACTGTAAGCAGCCCGATAGCTCAGTCGGTATTGTATTCACAATGTAAGCAGCCCGATAGCTCAGTCGGTATTGTATTCACAATGTAAGCAGCCCGATAGCTCAGTCGGTATTGTATTCACAATGTAAGCAGCCCGATAGCTCAGTCGGTATAGTATTCGCACTGTAAGCAGCTCGATAGCTCAGTCGGTATTGTATTGGCACTGTAAGCAGCCCGATAGCTCTGTCGGTATTGTATTCACAATGTAAGCAGCTCGATAGCTCAGTCGGTATTGTATTTGCACTGTAAGCAGCCCGATGGCTTGGACGGTATTGTATTCGCAATGTAAGCAGCCCGATAGCTTGGTCGGTATTGTATTTGCACTGTAAGCAGCCCGATAGCTTGGTCGGTATTGTATTCACAATGTAAGCAGCCCGATAGCTCAGTCGGTATTGTATTCACAATGTAAGCAGCCCGATAGCTCAGTCGGTATTGTATTCACAATGTAAGCAGCCCGATAGCTCAGTCGGTATATTGTATTTGCACTGTAAGCAGCCCGATGGCTCAGTCCGTATTGTATTTGCACTGTAAGCAGCCCGATAGCTCGGTCGGTATTGTATTAACACTGTAAGAAGCCTGATAGCTCGGTCGGTATTGTATTCACACTGTAAGAAGCCCGATTGCTCGGTCGGTATTGTATTCACACTGTAAGCATATTGTATTCACACTGTAAGCAGCCCGATAGCTCAGTCGGTATTGTATTCACACTGTAAGAAGCCCGATAGCTCGGTCGGTATCGGCTTTTTGTCAAAATAATCTGCCGTTAAGTAAATGATGCTTCGATCAATAATATGATATATAAACCATAGACACATTTCAGAAATGCAATATATTCGAATAATGGCTTATGCTGTATTTGGTGACAGTTACGTTACGTTACACGCCTGGATAGAAAAATTCAGACCATTGCTTTTCATGTAAATATTTTTTTTATAGTGAATGTACCTGTTTTTCTTCAATTTTTCAGTTTGCAGTAATATCGACAATTAAATGAAATTAAATAAAAGCTAATCATATATAACTGCACTTGACTTGTTAGACATTATTTGTCACATGTCACTTGTGTGTGCTTACAAATATACTGATTAATTGATATAATCAATAGGTGTGATAATCCAATCAGACTCTATCAGGACTAATCAGAGGCACGTGTTTGTTGCCCCACATATATTCAACGGGTATTAATTGTGCTTTGGCAATTAACCCAGTAAAAGTTTTTATATTTATATAGACAGACAGACAGACAGACATTTTATTTCAAATCAAATAGGCTAAAAAGCCCATGATGACATACATTTGACACAAATACAATAGCAGACAGTGTACAAAACAAATATAGTATTTCAATGACACATACTAATATAGTAACATAAACATCTAGCAAAACTGACATTGAGTTTAATGAAACCCTATTTTCTGAGGAAAGTACATATATTCACCCGGAGAAGGCCGGTAAGAAATAGAAATAAGTTATCAAAAATAATGTCATAGCAGAGTGCATTTCAAAAGTATTAACCTTACAGCGATTTTAGAATGTCAACATTTCACCTTTTAGTTAAGTTCAATGTTTACTGGAAAGAAAGATAATTACGAGACTGGTAAGCCAATTTCAAATAGCAGTTTCACAATCAGTTTAAGGATATTTATGTAACATATTTGAAAACAATTTTAACAGAGACAACAAGACAACAACAACACACTGTCACATTAGCTATATAAATACAAAAGTACATAAACTACATAGTACATTATATTTTTGTGCTACAATATGGATGCAAAGCCTTGTCGAAAATAAAAATACAAGGCTAGCTATCCTACAGATGATTTACATTAAACAACATTTAGCTTAGGAAGACCTTATACGAAATCATCGAAAAATAAGGTCTAATTATTCTTACTCTAAATAAAACTAATATAAATACTTAAAATTTCCTTTACTTTTCGTTTATGCATACTCGATACCTTGCAATGCATATACAAGTCATCTGTGTGATATACATTAAATTATCTATACGTTCTCAAGTTTCTTAATTCAAAGGCATGATATGTATACATACCTAAGTTTTTCAACAGCGTTTTATTCTCGGAAGTTACTAGCTCTACAAACTTATACATACTAGGATTTGTCCATAACCTTTTTGGTATATACATTTTTCTAATATTTTGGTATAAAATACATTCAATAACAAAATGATACTCATCTTCTAATCTGTTACAAATTTGACATTTTCTATCGTGTAATGGTATTCTTAGTGGTTTATTCCACCTTCCTGTTTCAATTAGTAATCTATGGGATGATACTCTTAAACGAGACAAAGCTTGACTGAACTTACTGGTATTAAAACTTTCAAGATATGGTTGAAACTTGAATGATGCGATTGATCTATAAAATAATGCTCTACTTGAGTTATTTAATCGATCATTCCAATTTTGCACGAACTGATCATTTAACCTTTGCTTTACTAAAGAAAGAAACATTTTATCATTACCTACTCCTTGGTACACCCACGCTTCTGCCAAACCAAGAGAACTAAGCAAAGTTTTAAGTAAAGTACACCAGTTAACCTTGTTTGGATATAACTCCATGTCGTTTCTCAATAACTGATAAACAATATACACATATTTGTCTTGCCTTAATGTCAATATTCTTAACCAATACTTTATAACCTGAAGCATTTGAGTAGTTTTATAAGAAACCCGTCCAAATTCCCCATAAATAAAATCATTTTGTGTGGTTGTCTTTACTCCAAGTAATTTCTTACAGAATTGCATATGAACCCTCTCTAAAGACTGACTTTTTGCAAAACATGTAACTTCACAGAAATAATTTAAAATAGGAGAAACAAGTTTGTCAAACAACTCTAATTTATGTCTAGGCGGAATGTAAGTGAATATATATAAATATTTATCTAGTTTATACATGGCCTTAAGGGCTTGTCCGGTTAATGTATCTTGCGCACTACTAAGAGATCCTCCAGTAGTAAAAACAATACCTAAGTAGCTAACTTTATTCACTATTTCAACCACCTTACCACCATGATAAAACGTTGTGTTTCTGGGAACGGAACCACCCTTTTTAAATATTACTACTTTTGTTTTTGAAACATTTACCTTCAGTTTCCATGTGCAGCAATAATCATATAATAAATATAAACTCCTTTGTAATTCTTCAGCAGTATTAGCAAAAATAACTATGTCATCAGCATAAAGCAACATGAATACTTTAAACATATTAACGTTAATACCTTCCATGTTACTATTTATAAACATTTCTTCTAGGCCATTTATAAATATAGAAAATAAAAAGGGAGACAAACACTCCCCCTGTCTTACTCCAAGCATACATGTATATTCATTACTTAATTGGTTACAATGCTTAACTCTAGATTTGACTGATTCATACATTGACCTTATGACATTTACAATATTTCCTCTAAGACCTAGCTTAATTAACTTGTACCAGAGATTATCACGTACAACATAATCAAAAGCTTTAGTGTAATCCACAAACAATGTATAAAGTGTTTTTCCTTCATTTAATACATGCGTTATTAAACCTTTCAATACAAAAACATTATCTACTGTGCTCATTTTTGCTCTAAAACCTGCTTGTGCCTCAATATACACATTACAGTTTTCGGCCCAATCTTTCAGTCTGTTATTTAAAATACGTGTGAACAGCTTACCTAAACAGCTTAAAAGAGTTATACCTCTGTAATTTTCTACATTGTTTATACTTCCCTTTTTATGTAATGGTATCACATAACCTTCAGACCATCTAATAGGAAAATATCCGATTTCAAAAATCTTATTGAATAATACATATAGTACAGGTAATAATATATTAAACATGATATAATTCTTCTGAAAACTGAGTTTTCATAATATTATTTTCTTCTTAAATTATCAAGTTAAACATGAAGAAATAATTCAATTAGTTCCAATAATAAACAAACAGCCGGTCCTTTCCGATCTGCGCAGTTTTTGCACTGACATGTGTATAATTAATTTAAAAATCGAATATCGATATTTTTTCTTAATTCATTTTCTTTTTTATTTGTTAAACGAAATATGAAATATGAAGAAATAATTAAATAATTTCCCATAATAAAAATGTGACATGCTCCGTCCGATCATGTTATGTCCTTTCCGATCAGTGCGGTTTATGCCACTCGTATTTTGTCTATAATTCATTTAAAAATCGAAAATTGCTATTTTTTATAATTCATAATTTATTTTCTTTTTCATTTGTTAAATGAAATATGAAGAAACAAATAATTTCCAATAATAAACAGGTGGCATGCCCTTTTCGATCATGTTAAGCCCTTTCCAATCAGCGCGGTTTATGACGTGACCCGTAATTTTGTCAGTAAGGTCTAATACGTATCAGTTGTTCCTGATTTTGTCTATGATTCATTTAAAAATTGAATATTGATATTTTTTATCTTAAATTATTTTCTTTAAATGAAATGTGAAGAAACAAATAATTTCCAATAATCAACATTCCGGTATCTAGTCATGGCGACGTCCAACATTTCCGTAAGCTCGTCGAATTTCAATCTCGTATAAAATCGTTAAAGTACTTTATTTTCCTTTTGTAAACTAATTATTTATATCATATACGAATGATTTCTGTAATTACCCGTACAAAATTACCATTTTTGGAAGAAATAAGGTTGTATTTCGGTTACGGAAATTTCCCGCGCGGTCGCCGAACTTCAATCTCGTATAAAATCTTTTTGCATTAATGAATTTTATTTCCCTTTTATAAACTTATTATTTATATTATACACGAATGATTTTTGCAGTTAACCATAAAAAATACCATTCATTAATGAAATACGGGTGTATTTCGGTTACGGAAATTTCCCGCGCGGTCGCCGATCTTCAATCTCGTATAAAATTATTTTGCGTGAACGTATTTTATTTTCCTTTCGTATATTAATTATTTATGATATCTATGATTAAATTATATCAAAAACCCTTCAAAAATACCTTTAACTTAAAAAATACGGGTGTATTCCGGTTATGGAAAGTGTAATCCGGTGTATTCCGGTTTTTAGGTGGATTCCGGTTTAATGTGTGACCGGTTGGTATTGTATTCGCACTATAAGCAGCCCGATAGCTCAGTCGGTATTGTATTCGCACTGTAAGTAGCCCGATGACTCAGTCCGTATTATATTTGCACTGTAAGCAGCCCGATAGCTCAGTCGGTATTGTATTTACACTGTAAGAAGCCCGATAGCTCGGTCGGTATTGTATTCACACTGTAAGAAGCCCGATAGCTCGGTCGGTATTGTATTCACACTGTAAGTAGGCCCGATAGCTCGGTCGGTATTGTATTCATACTGTAAGCATATTGTATTTACACTGTAAGCAGCCCGATAGCTCAGTCGGTATTGTATTCACACTGTAAGAAGCCCGATAGCTCGGTCGGTATTGTATTCACACTGTAAGCAGTCCGATAGCTCAGTCGACATAGTATCTGCATTGTAAGCAGGCCGATATCTCTGTCAATTTACTGTATTCGCATTGTAAGCAGCCAGTTGCTACACGATTCAAAATGTGCACCAATAGGGGCTCCTAAGCCCAGTATGGCTACACTTTTTTTCATACTGTGACATTGGCAGTACTTACCCAGCACTGATCAAAGTGCTCGGAAATAGTTGTGACTGTGACAGATATAAATTCTGAATTGACCTACCTTACCACAGTACATACGATTCCTTTTGTTAGTCCAATTTTGATCTGGATTTTCTAGCTATTTATGATATTTAATGTATTATGACGAAATTTACACATTCTTCTATCTGTAGCATTCTAGATACTTTCTGGCAGCATTTCCTACGACGAAAATGACTGCAAAATCTTGGTGGATCTGTTTCCTGTTTTCGTCGAAAATTCACCGGAAGTTTACATAACTCTTGTGATATTTGTAAATCAATGTGCTTAAGGTCATAGGCTACAATTTTCTTAAGAATCTTACCACAAATATCTTGTTAGAATAGAAAAGAGTCGCCTGCTAATCCGCCATTTTTGTTTCCCCTTAACTTTGTCCTCAAACGTTAAGGTACCTCTGTAGGTACCTTACTTTTTAAGGGAAAAATCTTCAACTTAAGGAAAAAATGATCGACTTAAGGAGTTTTTTAAACTAAGGTGCTTTATGAATAACACTTAAAAGATATTTCCTAACAACTAAGGAGAAAATGCAGAAAACTAAGGCAAATCTCAATAACTAAGGAATATTTTTTCCTTAGGAGCTTTATGAATACGGGCCCTGGTGTTCACTTGTGAAAGATATTTTAATCATACACAAACAAAATATCCTCCATATGATCGAATGTATGAAAAGTACATTTACTAACAAAAAAAAAAAAAAAAAAAAAAAAAAAAAAAAAAAAAAAAAAAAAAACTCATTATATTCCAAATACCAAACAGTTCGATTAAGGCATCAATTAGCATGACATAACCGCTGACGTCAAGATTCTCTAATATAACGGCTTTCGACGTCATCGACGTCACTTTGGCATCTTTTGAATTTTCCCCTGGCAGATAAATGCATTTCAACAATATGGCTGTAAGCGCAACATAACTATTGGTATAAATTGCAATAGATACATAAATTATCGTCCTCATACTTATTGCGTACGAAGCGCGAGGAAATAACAGCAGTGGATTTCTAAGTCTTTTTTTATGTTTTTAATTTTTCACTTTAAGCACTTTCAATGTTTATACTTATTTTCAGGCAGTTACATTTTGTAATGATACAATGACCTAACGTCATAACAATAAAATACGGGAAACGTCGTAAGAAGACGTTGCAGCAAACTTCTTATGCACGCTCATGAAAATTATTTTAAATGCATCTCAAGAATATCCCTGTGAACGGCCAAAAGTGAAGCAGGCAGAAACACCCGCGGGAGATAATATTTTTTTGCTCGATATATAAGTTAAGGAATAAAATTTGGATACTTGAATTGATGTATTAAGATTTTGAAAATCATTTCTAGATACTGCAAAGAAAACAAAAACAAACTCGATTAACTCACTAGTTATTAATGAAAAGGGTGATATTAAATCAAATACATAACTTTCATCCAAAGGTAAGGGTAGATGATAAAATTAAAGAAAACACTGTACTTCAGGTAAAATTGTACTAAAATACAAAATAAAGCATTTAATGCACTCAAATTATACAAAAATTGGTAACATTAAATTTTCTAACAACTTTTACCATTTGTATTTTCAATTTTTACGTATGTGAGTAAGCATACATAAACCGAAATTCCGAGGAGCTGATTATAAATGACAAATTTCATTGTATGTCCGCCGACCTTAAGGTCAAGCGCCATCTAGCTGAACGTCAAACATTATGCATGACAACGCCACATCTTTGCGTTATAAGCGTTGACGATAAGCAGCTTGTATGCTAAAGGTTTCATTTCACATCTATTTTTTTTCGTCATATATAACAAATAAATATCTACTTGTAGTTCATAAAAGGAGTGAATAAAACTACTGCCTACTTTAAATCTATTTTCTGATATTATTATTTTCCATCAAAGCTAGAATGAACGCATTGAAGCAAAAAAAAATATTTATTTATGTTTAGAGTTAAAATATAAGATTTGGTCAGCATTTGACCGTATTCATATTCAACATTCAGATAAAAACCACCGTTGTTATCAGTATGTGTATCTTTTTTTTTCAAATTCGAATAACGTTAATATCATAGCTGGATATATCTGGTAAATTGCTGTCATTTTCTATTTTAGAGATAATTGAACTGACGTATAAGATATGATAGATCGGTGCCGTTTCCAAACATTTACGCCGGGTCTCCCGAAACATGACCACTTAGGGTCTGTTTTAAAACAACACTATAAAAACGGTAAAAAATTATTATGAATAAACGAGAGGGTAGTGATTACAATGAAGTTTCAAGTTTTAACAATTTACTGCTAACTTTAATATTTTTAATCATATTCGATTGCTGTTTGTTTCATACGTAAAAAATACAAGCATATATTTAACACGGAACAAAAAGTAATTATTAATTCGACATTGGCATAAACACCCATTCCCACGATCACAAATTAACCTTTATCATTTTAAATGAACATTTTAAACCGTGGTAAACAAATATCTGCAATTCACATTTTAAAAAAATTTCAGTTTCAAAACTTCAAACACAACTGACCCTTAAAATTTAGTCTCTTGTCTAATTCACTCAGTCCAAAATTACCCCTACCCCTCATGTCGGACCGAATGGCACACTGGTTGGAGCGTTCGCCCGTCAATCAAACGATCATGTTTGGTGTCCGGTACGGTCACCCTATTCCTGACTAATATTTTTCAATGAGACAGTTATAAGTTACTGTGGAAAAACAGTTAAGTGCTTGTAAAAAATAAAATTTTGTCGAAAACGGGCATAGAACCCAAAAGCAAAAAATAATTATTCCCGGCTAATTCTGACTTTTTTTAAGTTAGTCGAAATATGCACCCAAAGATGGTTGGGGATCTTCTGCATCGACTGAGATTGTTTTTCATTGGACGCTTGATTTCGTATCCAGACAGTCTTTGTTGATCGTACCAGCTGGGAGCTCACCGGCGCTAACCACTGTTCGACGGCGGAGGTCTTGATTTCTGTTGCCTTGATATGGAAAAGGGGTCAGAAATGGCATCACTTTGTGCAACTGATTCATTTATACGGTTTCAGCATACTGGGGTACATTGTTATTAGAAACTCTTGATGCTTGTGTTTCTGCACATAATATAGTCCCAATGTGAGAAAACATTTCTCTCAACTTTTCCGTTCATACTTCTCTTTGCCGCGCAAACTAAGCTAAACCTTACCCGGTGACCTTATTTGTGATCTGAGGTCAGTGTACTCAGTCCATATTCTTTTCTTAGCATCGCCAAAACGACAACCTTAGAATCTTAACACTCATATGAAATTTAAACTGCAAATCGAAATTGAAACTATTTCGCGTTTTCAATTCAAATTACAAGCGCAGAAATGAGTGCAATATTAGATTTTAAAGTCTGCAAATCATTTTCTCGAAAAGCTTATCGTTGTATATATTTCTTTAACCGCAAAATAAAATTCTAGCATAAACTTGCTGTTCTTGACACGTTTTGGGGGTGGTCAATATGTGTTAACAAACTCTCGGAGATTCTCGCGATCACTTTCTGTAAAAACATCTTTTCATATATGCGCGTTCCGTGGCAAAGCGTAAATATATTATTGCTCTGTAACGGATAATTTAATAGGAAATAACGTCATCGTGATGTCGGAGTTCCCTGTTCTTTTTTCGCTCATTTTACAGTAAAATATAGTTATATGGTAATTCTAGTGTTTTTCTTTAATACTAAGGAACATTTTATTACACACTACTTATTCATTCCGCTCGAAAAAAAACTTCGTAGAAAGATTTTGACATGATTTTTGCATAAAGTAAGCTAGTCTAAGTGCATACTTGTAAATTATATCACCATACAGGTGTCAACGGGCCTGTTAAATTAAATGAAAAATAATAAGAATAAAAGAACAAACCACTTTTGAATTAAATGGACGCCCGAAACTAAATTAATCGCCGTAAAAGGGGCAACATTACAACTATTTAGGGCTAGGCTAAACCGTGATTTTCGATGCCATTTGCAGTGTGGATTTGACCTTTCCAATAACTGTACTTCGGGTGATGATCAGATTTTGCTATTAATTAAATATGTTTTCAAGGATGCAACTTGTTTGCAAAAATCCTGCTCATTACACCTTCTTTACCTATAATGAAAGATATAGCAAAACATCATCATTAGAAGTCAAGTTGTGTTTTTATATTTTGAAGTTAAATACACAAATTGACGTATTAAGTGATGACGAGTGTGTCTGTTCGCCCATCATCATTCGTGTCTTGAGCATAGCTTAATAGCCATTGAAGGGATGGACTTCAATCTTGGCATATAGGTAGGATGCGATGGGACTATATTTATGTGCAGAGCGCATGCACCAGATCGGTAAGCCAAATGTCACAGCAAGAGGTCAGATCTATTATATTTTGTGTCCAGAGCATAACTTCAAAACCCTGCAAAATATTGACTTTAAACTCGGCATATAAATAGAAGGCAATAAGACGATGTACAGAGCCAATTAACTTGATTGTTAGGTCAAAGTTCAATGTCACAAACTTAGTTCAAATGTAAAAGCTGTCCTTTGTATTTTGTTTCCAGAGCAAAAATTCAAGGTATTGACCTTAAACTTTAGATATAGGTTGGTAGTAATAAGACGATTTGCGCAGTCGAAATCTACTCTACTCTCCTCATATATACATTACTAAGTTAGCCCCCTCCCCCTCCCCCTCCCCCTCCCCACCAACAAACAAACACTTCAGACACCGCCGCCGCACAAAACACCTAGCCAACACCAACCGCCACATTTTATCCCCTCTGACTCGCACACCCAAAAAAGTAGGACCTTTGCATTTTGTGCACAGAGAAAAACTTCAAATTAAACTATTCATAAACATGAAACATAGATGGCTTGTGATTAGACAAAGATTTAATCAGTGCAACAATGCACGTAACCCCAAACACACAAATTAACCTCCCCATCCTGACCAATTATTTAATTTCTTGTGCCCTAGTCTTCCGTCACCACCGCCGCATAAAACACCAAAACCCCAATCAACCGACACATAACACACTCCACCAGCCCCTCCCAAACCCTTTTACATTCAACCCCAAAAATGTTTCTTTAAATTTCACTTCTTCCTCCTTTAATCTGGTACTTCAAGCGTATATTGCCCCGCTTTGCGGAGTTAAATAATAAAACATAAAAACATAAAAACAAATAATATAAATTATATCGTGACTCATTTCTGCCGTTTCATTCTGTTATGTATGTAGCGCAATAATATTTGATAGCGTTCCCGAGGTAACTGTTTTATTGTTTTATCATAATTTAGCCACTTAGCATCAAAGTGGAGACAGGTTTTTAAGCGAGGTCAAAAAGTTGGCCCAAATACTCTGCTTTACAAGCCAACTTTACGGAAACGTGAATGTATTTCCATTCAGTGATGAATTTGAGAACATTCGCCAGAAGTTTAGCATGGCACATCTAGCAGCGAGGAAGTAGTTTCTGCACAGTGAAGAGAGAACGTCATTCGACCACTCAGATTATATAGCGAGTGTTCTTTGTGTGTTGTTTATGGCATACTGATATGGTAAAAGTTACCATGACTTATGTTCTCTAAATGTTTTGTCAAAACAATTGAATGCAAAAGACATTTCAGGGAGACTGTTGACACTATGATTTGTGAAAAGTGATGGCCGCTGGTGGTGATGGCTTGCAAGAACATGTGTAGTAGTATTTGTCTGAGCGTCGAAACTCATGTGATCGGTCTAGAACCACCATGACCCGTTTATTTTCAGAAAAAATACCACGAGCGCTCGACAAATTATTTCGGGCGCGCGGCAACTTATCTCTAACGCTCAAAATCTTATCTCGAGCGCTCAAAATCTTATTTCATGCGCACGGCACATGATGTCAATTGCTCGAGATAACTTATTCTTGCACATCGGACTGGCGTTTCCGGTGATTTTACCCATGCCGGCAAAACCCATCTGGCACCCCCATGCCAGATGACTCTCGTGTTGTTAATGACAACTAGTGGTTCATGCACTGATAATATATTGTTTATGTAAAATACGAAATAAGCAGGTACCTTGATAGTTTCTCTCCGTTCCTTATAGTATTTTTCTCGATTCAAAATACGTTAGTTTTCCGTAAGAACATAACGTTACGCTACAAACGATAAAACTTAAGTGGAACTTTGTTATTGTGTGTAACGCAAAACATCATGATGTCACTTCTGCTTACGGACGTTAATTTCCCCCGCTTTGTGTTCATTCTCTACTATAAGAAAGAGTACTACATAAGTATTTCTACCTATTATTTGTTAAATACGGTATGCAAGAAAAATAATCTGCCAGAATTAAATGCTAGCATGTATACGATATGCAAGAAAAAATATCAGTCATGTTTTTCGATTCGGATAGAAATATCCGTCCCTCGGCAACCTGCGGAAATCCGGCAAGCCTCATTACCGCCCAATGCTCAGGTGCCCTCGGGACGCATATTTCTATACTACCATATAAAAAACCTTTCAATGTATTTTTCAACTTATAAAAAGGGTTTCGTTTCTGTTCAGAACCCATCTACGGATAGCAAGACGCACGAGATATCCCATGACCTAAAACGAGTTAAGATACTGCGCCGAGGCTCGAACCTGTAAGTATCCAATCAATAGCGTATGTAGAACACATCTACTTAGCCTGAAGAAATTGACAAAAGGAAATAAAGGCGTGTACACGAAATATTAGACTAGGTAATTCCATAGGGAAAGATAAGAATACCTGACCTCAGCACGTGATCTGATTGTTTTACTCAGTTGGTAGGGAAGGAAAGGTGTTCTTGCCTACCCAGCGGGGAAGTATACAATTATCCTTGTATCCCTGTCTTTCCCGAAAGAAATACAATTTAGCTAAAATAGCGCGCACTTTAAAGCATCACATTAATCCTTGTCATAAAATATACATAATGCCGAAACATGTTTCATTTTACAATATCTTTTAACATGATAGGCAAGAAAAAGAATCTTACATGTTGCCTGTCCCTGTGAAACGCAGGCGATTGTCCTTCCCTCGGTACAGCACGGATAAGAAACCTCGCTAATGCTTGGTTTCTCATTCCACGCTATGCCTGGGATAGGGAACACCCTGTCTGACATAGTGGGGCATGGAATATGCTTATGTTCTTAAATAGTCAACATATATCAGGTTATCCGATGTTCATTGAAACTATTGTTGTTATTTTTAATATATATTCACCGACCTATTCTCAGTAGATATACCACCAACAAAGCGTTCAATTTGTATCCAACTTTTCAGAGCTTTAAAGTCACGTCCTGCATATATCTCATTTGGGATTATTGTAGTTGTCTTCGAAAAGCACTCGACAACGTCTTAAACGAGTAGATAGCATATACGTTTTGTTTGCTACTACCATCAAATACCATTTCCTTTGCAAGTAAAGCTGACCATGTTCTCTAAGTGTGCCAATAACGCCCGGGATTGTTTGATATATTTCGTCAAAATCACTACTACCATTGATATCTTCTCATTCGCAGTTGGTTTGCGGTAAATAAATCTCTGACGCATCAGTTTTACTTATACTCATTTTTTCTGGACTGTGTTTAAAATCTGCTGCATTTGTTGAAAATTGTAAATCTTAATTCAATTGGGCATGTTCTTGTGATAGTGATATTACAACGATTTCATTCCTGTTTTTAGACTGACATGTATTTTGCCGTCCTCAGAAATGTGTATGTCATGTGATACTCTCTTCACATTCTCAAATAGTTTTGTCCGATACCCCACTTGTCCGGTACAGTAATCTAGTTTCAGTTCCTTATATTTTAGACCGTCACTTTTGTACTCCTCGCATAAATGATATATTATCTCTTGCTTCTGACCAGTAATAGAATAATATGAAAGAATGCATTAATCTGAAATAATTCCTGTATCTGCGTATATCTTTGAAAACTGTAACATTTCTTTAAAA
This sequence comes from Mercenaria mercenaria, assembly GCF_021730395.1. Classification (NCBI taxonomy): domain Eukaryota; kingdom Metazoa; phylum Mollusca; class Bivalvia; order Venerida; family Veneridae; genus Mercenaria; species Mercenaria mercenaria. The sequence continues at coordinate 43,030,381 of NC_069376.1, read as the reverse complement.
GTTGGATATATCTTTACATACTCCGGAAGTCTGAAAACGATCAACTGCAGGGCGGAAAATTTAATGTGTATAGATTAATAAAATGGTCCTACTAATTCGCTAAGAGAACTCTTCTTGTATTCAATTATGGAAAAAGACATATGCATGAAGAAACAAGTATAAGGTCCGAAAGAAATCGGATAAAAACAATAAACACAATTGTTCAAATTGGTCACTGCACTCTATCTACTGAATAAAATCGCTATAAAGAAACACGTCTCCATATATAAACCAGTACATGGTCAGCTCAAATGTTAAATAGATACAGCAACATCTATCTAATATAAAAGTAAATTGTTTGACGGCGTCAAAAACGGTCATTGTGCTATCTGTGATGCAGTTTACAATAACCTGCTTCCTAACATCGCCCAAAAATGTTCATCCTGCGCCAAATACTTAGTATCGCCTTTTTCGTATACCTGTATATGGTGTATTTCAACTTAACAACGATATACATTATGATTTGGACGAATGACAGGAGAAAGAATATAGTCCATAAAGAAATTGTCTCTGTTTTGCAATACTTTCAAAGAAATGCGTCCATAAACTTTATAATTGCTCACATTGGCGTAAAGTTTCTAAACATTTAACTTCGCCGTTTCCCATTTAAATGGCATCATTTTTAGGATTTTAAATCAGGTGTGGAAACTTCATTTATTACATGATAAGGCAAGTAAGGTAATTTTACTGTCTATTTGTTTTTTATAGACCATATTGAGGACAATTCTTACCGCACTAAAGTTTGAAATTCAATGTGTCGATCATGCGCCGAACATAGAATCCTGTGCTGAACATATCTGTTTAGACCCGCCGAGCAGCGATGTCATTTCTTCTGTAAATTAGAAAATTACTTTAACAGACTCAGTAGGAATGTTTCTGTAAGAGACAAGCGAATTTTGAAGAATGTTCTATTTTATTTCTCCAAGTCATTTCTGTATTTGATAAGTCAGAATAATATGAACGGTCTTGGTAGAAGGTCACCAAAGAAATAATTCTATGAATTTATTTTAAAACCGTACAGGTAATATCTGACAAAAAGAGTTTCAAAGTTTCCAAAACACATTTACAAAACATATCACCATGCCCTCTGGTGATCGTGTGTTTTGACAATTTTGATTAATTTAAACAAAGGGTCCAGTGTATCAGATTCATGGATATCAAAGGTATAAAAAAGGTGAATTGAAACACTCATAGTTTTATTTTGGTGACTAACTTGTTTTTTAAGATTTTATAGTTTAAACATATTTTATTGCCAATATATACATATATACGCGGCAGGACAGGATATGGTTATACGTTCGTATATAAGTTTATTTATAGTCGCCACCGGTAACCCATATGGGCGACTCCTCTACACAACTGTTAGTAATGTTAATGGAAGGATAGTGCAAGATACAGAAGACGCTCCAATTCCAGAAGCTTCCCTGGTTCTTTAACATGACACGTGAAAGCACCCATACACGGGACTCCTATCCCAATGTTAGTAATTTATAATTTGGGAAGCGGGGACTCAAACTCACGACCCCTGGTTTCGTAGTCAGACAGTGTTACCACTGAACCACTGCGTCCGCTCTGATCCATTAGGGTGGAAATGATGGCGAATTATTTTGCACAGCTAATATTAATATAAACCAACTCTGCGTGTGTTTAAATTAATCAAGACAGTTTAGCTATGTGACATTTCGCTTCAAACATGTTTTAAAGTAAAATATTTGATCAAATTTGAAAGCGGTGATTCTCAATGCGTACATGGCGCTAAATACCACGTCGACGTGGCGTCAAAATAATATCGTTGTGATTATTTAAGCATTGTTAGTCATATCAGAATAAAAATGCAAAACGACTAACAATTGTTTCTATCTAACATTAGCTTTAAAATGTAAGTGTGGTTTGAACAATAGCCTGTCATTCGTGTTAACTATCAGAGAAAATACAAAATCACGTATGTTTTAATATGAAAAGGGACACTTTAGATGCTTAACATTATAATTGATGCTCATAGTTATAATGTTTTGGATTCACTGTACCCAGAACATGTGTGCGCACATTCATTGTACTGTTAATCTTATCTTTTTTGGTTCTATATGTGACTTTGACCTTGGACTATTTGCTTTACAGATCGTATTGATGTTATATGCAATTGTTGCAGACTTATGAAAATATTTCAAGCGATTTAGACGATACGGAGTGGACACAAGCTATTTGACATTTGACCTTAAAGTGTGACAAGGACCTGGACCTAGTGACCCGGGTTGTGCACTCTGAGCTTGACCTCGGACCTAGTGATCTACATTGTACGCTTTCCACCTCGTCTGGTTAATAACTGACGCTAGTTTTTATGAAAATCTTCCTAGTTGTTAAGATAAGATATAAAGCGGACACCTAATTAAGCTACTAAAGTTTGATCTTCAATTACGACCTTAACCTTAGACCAATCTGGGTAGGTTGTGCACTCTGCATGCCTTCTTGGTGACGTAAGACATTGGTGTTAATTTAATGAAAAATCGTCCTAGCACCTAGCTATTTTACCGTTGACCTCCATATGTGTCCTTGGCCTTGAACCTAGTGACACGGGTTTCCGATCTGCACGTCACCTTTATGCGGTTAACAGTTGATGCTATTTTATGAAAATCTTGCCACCGTTTAGGAAGATATGGAGCGGTCACGATGATCGGACGGACGAACCAATAGACGGACGTTGTCCCTTTAGCCACGTAAATGAAAAAATAGCCATATAAAAGCTTATGGAATGAATGGCACCAAAGAAAAAGTAAACGGTTATAGACACCTAAGTACGCAAATGTAAGCTGGTGTAAAATATTGACCCCGTTGAAAATTTACCCTTTTGATTAAAATTTCTCAACGTTGAAAAAGGACGTTTTGGTCAAAATTTAATGTTTAAATGTTGACGGGATCACTTCTCAACATTGGAAAAGGACCCATGGGGTATATTTCTAACGGGATCAGTATTAAATGTTACACCGGACATGCGTGCTCCGTATACATTAAATTGCGGATATAAAATTAGTTTATTGGGAAAAGGTTTTATTGATCAATACAGATCATATTGTTACTAATATTGGCTTAAAAATTATGTGTTCTTTTAAATAGTGTTACATGTACTAAATTTAGATCAGGAATTTCACACATGTTTCTATTTATAGTTAAACGGCTAGAAGCGCAAGGTTGTTTGCATTAAACAGTTTTACATTTTATTTATAAATAATATAATTTCAAGATCAAGATGTGTATTAACAAGTGGATAAATCGCCAAAGGAAGGAGGATTGAGAACAATGCGAAAGTGTTAAAGTTTATCAAAAGGTAATATTTTATGTTGATTTACATTGCACTTTCCGTAATATTGAAATTTCAGATGTGTTCTGTAGTCCGCTTACTTTATTAGATATTATAATCTTTATTGTTAAAAACATCAGGTGCACAATTTTCCATACGGAATAACAATTCTGTGAGATTTGATGACACCAGGTCAAATACCTTTTGAGGTATGTACGACACGAAGTCGGATCGACAGGGTGGAAGATCTGGGGGTGGGGGTAGAAATACCAAAAACAGACTGAAAAGGTAGGCCTAACATAAATGAAATAACTCTAACGACAATAGAATATGATTACTTCTTGTATAAGGAATTTGCATCAGATCTCTGTTAGACAAGTTCATAATTAGGCAACTAAGAAAAAAAAAGAAAGGAGGAGTGAAAAAGTCAATGCAATGAAGTGCAGCAACGTATGGAAACGAAATAGAACAAAATAACAAGTTTTAATTAGCATTATGATTAGAGCAAAGGAGCGTCTACAATTATGTCCTTCCCGCTTGCTTATCAGAGACCGGAACTATTGTAGCGATAAAAGTCATTGTGTCTGAAATCATTCGTTCTCCACCTCTGATTCATGTGGGGAAGTTGGCAGTTACTTGCGGAGAACAGGTTTGTACTGTTACAGAATCCAGGAACACTGGTTAGGCCTAAAAGTTCTTTCTTTCCGGTAACATGCTAAAAAAGTTAGGGTAGGTAGGTCGGAAATTTTTGTTGTTGATTTTTTTTATTAAGGGAGACTTTTCAGAAATTATTTTTGTGTCAAAATATGAATACAAGCAAGGGGGTCATGTCTTTAGAGCATCAATAAGGTGATTTCTGACATCACTGAGCATATTTAAAGCTTTAAAAGTGTAGTTTTGCAACTTATGTCAAAAAGTTGAAAAACATATTCTCCAAGGCCATAAAAACAGTTAGGCTCGGGCCAAAAATTTAGGGTAGATCGGGGTACCGGAAACGAACAAATTGTTTACGCCTTAGGGTAACTGCCTGCCGTTACATAACTGAGTTATACTGTTGTAAACGGCATTAAACGCAAAAAATAACAACAAACAAATTTAGTAAAATGAGTGCATAGTCCTTATAATACAGTGTATTCGGTAAATATTACTAGACAGTTTTATGTTACATTAGTTTAGGTATACGCAGAAGTTCATGAACTTTTGGGTTTCTACTGGGGGTTTTCCTTTGATTTCCATATTGGGTTCCCGAAAATGAACTCGAGTCTATAATTAAATCTAATATCGGTAACAAGTATATTTATCTTATAACCTAAAGGCAGTTTGCCAACTAAATATTAAATATCATGTTTTATATTCGACTGGTATAGTAATGCATATAGGGACTTCTGACAAATCCGTTTATTGAGATGTTTAGTCAGGATATATTTTTACACACCTTGAAGTCCAGATTTTTTTTAGAGTAAACCAAAGGTATGTTTTGTCTCAGTACGTTATTTCGTACATGTATATGTTATTTAAAACTAATAAGCGCGATAAAGACAAAATTTCTGTATTAAGTAATTTGCCTCAGTCCAGGGAAAATGGGACAGTTGTCTTTATGTATATAGAGCAAAAAATTTCCTACGTGCAGAATTTCTTTCAACTTTGTGTACCGACTGAAAAAGCAAGTTTAAAACAGAAATATGTATCAAAATTTATAGGTACCAACACTTGATCGTGCTTCAACTGAAAATAAATCGACTGGTGCATTTCAGTGTATATTTGGAGATGTACTCACTCACTTATGGCTTTTTTATATAATTATAACACGTCTGAACATCATGAGCATGTCCTGGCCTTAGGACTCTTGTGGTTTATCTGATGAAAATGCAAGCAAAATGTCTGATAAAGTTCACCAATATATTTGTAAAATAATTGCTTTTAGGTAAAACAAAAGTGATGGCTGTCTAGACCTCAGTTTACTATAAAACTTGAGAGCGCAGCAAGCAGATTTTTAAAAACAAATTGTTTTGAGATCTGAATCCTAAGCTTTAAAATATATGCTTGTAAATCGTTTGTTAGGCGCACTCTTTACTCAGATATTCTATACGCAGAATTATGTGTGTAAATATACCGTTGGGGAGACTACTTGACAGGGAGACCCCATCCTCTAATGTTTTGGTATTTTAAACACAAAATCTCTTGCATTCTGCCGAGTTTAAACAGGAAGTCATTTTTGTAAATAACTGAAGTTGCACAACATTAATGTTTTACTGAATAATAGGTTGTACTTTAAATGCTTTGTTATCATAAACAGTTCAAAACTATGAATATTGTTATTAACAACTTTTTGGTCTATGTGTTTATGAGCTGTTTTCATAAAATGGTTATCCTTTTTTGAGAAAGTGTTGTATTAATTCTGTATGAGGCGGGTACGGGGGTCCTCCCCTGTACAATCTTGCAATTTTGTGCATGTCAAATCCTGAATTCTAAAAGTCCTGAATTCTAAGAGGATTTTAATATTGAAAATCATTGTTACAGGTACTTTAGGTTTAAGTTAAATTATGTCAACAAAATATCAACAAAACTTAGAAAATTGGTATTTTAAGTAGAAATCTTTATTGTGGTGCAATATCCTTTTAGGAAGTATTACTGCAGATGGTTTTGAATAATTCAGATGCTGAATTTTAGTGAGTAATAAGGATATAATTATCAGTATGCTCTTACGCCTTTGTATACCGTTTACAACACACCTAATCAATCTAGCTCTCTTCTTCAGCAATGTTCAGTATTTAAGGTATTAGATACCTAATAGTGTACCTCCTTTTGAAGAGTATTCAATTCCTACTATAGGGGCATAGGTTCAAGCCCCACTGGGACAATTTATTTCCTTATATTCCTTTTTTCTAGCATGTTTCTACTTTTTTGTACAAAATTGGAAAGTTTTGATTTGTTGTTCAACTAAAACAGAAGGGGACAGAGTTAGACATCTAAAAATACCTAATTACATGCGGTAAAAGTTCTATAATATTTTGTCTTTACTTTTTAGATTACAGGACAAAATTTCAAACGGTCCCATAGGACTCAACCTTCTTTTTTCAATTCTGTTTCACTAAATCCTATTACTTGAGGCACCCTAGAAAACAAATGATACCGACAGTTTTATTTTTTGTTGTATAACTGTTTACCAATAGTTTCAAGTTTCCTTCATCAAAATTAATGGCATAATGAATTTTCTGCAAACATTTTGGACAATGGCCATCACTTTGAAATTTCCGTCTACTTGAGCTTGACGAAATATCATAAATTATTATATTATTATAAATATTATACAAATTTCATAAAAATACGGCACGGGTTGGAACGTCTTACCTCTAGTCAAAGCGTCCCGCTCACTACAGTGTTTCAAAGCAAAATGTAGTACTAGTAAATGGATTAATATGCAATGACATATATATGTAACGTTAGTTATGAAATATCAATGTTTTCTGTTTTTGTTATACATTTGTATCTTACTTTCTAATGGGGTACTTATACTATCATTTTTTGTTTTCATTTAAACCATATTTGTAATCATTTGTACCAAAGACACTTGGGGTTCGGACCCCCACCAACCCCATTCTCCTCCGCCCATGGTTAAGTTTAGCCAATATCTCTTAGCATTGTACCATGTATTGAGCATAGGTGACGATCATAAAATGCATTTAGCAACATTTCGGTGTGTTTTAAAAAATGTATTTTTACCATCAATGCTCTCAATATCACAAGATTTGAAACTTCATATGAACACTAGGGAAAACAATAGCCAATTAAATTTTTAAATGAATCCCTACCAATGAATGACTGGTATCAATCGACGGGTCTGTCACCATTCTGTCAAATGATACCAGTCCCGACAATTGTCATTTGTATTTCGACGAGAAATCAATAAATATTACAAATCAATCAATCTAAATTTCATGGAACACTTCCTTGCGAATTGATCCCTGCTTTGAACTGCGCATATCGTTGCCGGGTACAAAAATTAATACCGTGACGACAACATGATACCGGATTATCGCTTCAGCAAGTGTTTATACACGAGGTTTGTTTACATAAAGAAGTGATGATCTGGTTTAACATAGTTGTAAGAGTATTGATTTTGGTACTCGGTTTATGAATGCGCTACACAAAGCGAGGGTCCAGCGTAAGCAAGTGTTCCCATTGTTCGTGCAAAGTTTCAAATCTTATGATATTGAGAGCATTGATGGTAAAAAAATACATTTTTCAAAACACACCGAAATGTTGCAAAAATGCATTTTATGATCGTCACCTATGCTAAAAAAAATACATGGTAAAATGCTAAAAAATATTGGCTAAACTTACCATGGGCGGAGGAGAATGGGGTGGATGGGGGTCCGAACCCCAAGTGTCTGTGATTTGTACCATAAGAGGGCCTCATTGTAGATGAACGTCAGCTAAATGAGTCGCCCTCTATAAATATAAAATACTAATTAATTAATTTACTTACTTACTTTTAAGAACAAACCAAGCGAAGGTATGGAAATGATGCTCTCCTTTAATATTGAAGAAAATGTTATGAAATATATAGAGGCTACAAACCTTATTTTGTAATTATTAAAATGTTAAATCTAAAAGCAATTTCAAAGCAAAAAATACGGCTTTCAGAGTAATGAATGTATATGTATTTAGAAAATCTGAAATGGAGCCAGAATTTTTTTCAGTCAATTAGGAGTCATATTTTTTTTAATATGTGGAAGCCAGTATATCTTTTTTCAAGTAAAACCAAAAACAGGAATTTTAAAGCGGTCGGCTCCTAAATGCGAAAAATATGATGTTACACATATATCTAATATAGTTGGGGCAACGGGCAAAACACATATTTGTATTCAATGTTTTAAACGATATTGTGTTCCCGTTATTACAAGCGTGACCTATCCATATGTTTGCATATCACTTAAAAATCGGTAAACAGGAACACCAGTTCAAGAATAATAATTTCACATATAAGTTATTATGTCCCCCCTCCCCTTTTCGAAGAAGGAGGAATTCTAGTATATTGTTTTGCAGATATTTTGCCTTGCATCATGAAAGTTATTATGGGGTTTGGATATAACCAGTTAATGCCCACAGTTGATTTTGAAGTCGGTATTTCGAGGGTCAGGGTCATACTGACGCAGAACAGTCAAAATGTTTCCAGATGGTAACTCAAAAATGCTTGGTCCTAGGATCATAATGTTGGTCATGACTAGCAAATGACCCGTATTAATTTTTAGATTAGTAGGTCAAAGGTCAAGTTCACAGTGATCAGGGACAGTTAAACCGTTTCCGGACGATAACTTGAGAACACTTGGTCCTAGATATACAAAAAATAATAAGGAGGTGATCATGACCAGCAAATGACTCTTACTGAGTTTGAGGTCAGTAGCTTTTAGGTCAAGGTCACAGTTACCCGGAACAGTTAAACTGTTTCTGGACGATAACTTGCGAACAGTTGGTCCTAGGATCACGAAACATTAAAGGGAGGTGGGTTATGGCAAGCAGATGACCCCTATGATTTTAGGCCAGTAGTTCAAAGGTCAAGATCACAGTGACTAAGAACAGGTCTACGGTTTCCGGATGATAACTAAAGAACGCTCGGGTCTAGAATAATTAAAGTTGATAGGGAGGTTGGTCATGACACATCTTGATTTTGAGATTAGTAGGTCAGGGTCAAGGTCACGGTGACCCGGAACATATGAAAAGTTTCTGGAGATAACTTGAGAACGCTTGGGCCTAGGATCACAAAATCTAATAGGGATGTTGACCATGACAAGAAGATTACACGTTGGTTTTGAGGTCAGTATGTCAAAGAGTAAGGTCACAGTAACCCGGAATAGTTAAACAGTTTTCGGACGATAACTTGAGAACGCTTGGGTCTAGGATTACGAAACGTAAGTTGGAGGTTGATCATGACCAGCAGATGATCCTTATAGATTTTGAGGTCAGTAGGTCATAGGTCAAACATTAACGCAGAACTGTAGAACTTTTTTGCCAAATAACTAAAAAATGCTTTCGTCTAAGATCACATTCAAATTTGATACGGAGGTCACTTATGACAGGTAATTAACCCACAAATATCTATTGAGGCTAGTACATCAAACATCTAGTGAACAATAACTGGACAATTTCTGTTCCTTGTGCTGTTACTGAATGCATCAATGGGGTGGGGGTTGGGGTGTTCATGTTTTATGAGCTCTTGTTTAGAGTACAAACAGGTAATTTGAGTATAAACGTGTTTACTTGCTTCCAAGACATATATTAATTCTGTGAGAAATTAAAACATACAAATTGATACTTGCAAAAAGCCGTTGATATGATTTCTAAGCATAAAAAATTTCACAAGTGTTATGCTATTCAGTACATTCACGGTTATTGAAGATAAAGAAACAACTTTTTTTATTTTTCCTAGCGACGAATTTAAAAGAGAGTAAACAGGGGAAGTAAGCGAGTACATTGCAAACACATGTGTGGCTCTATTAGTTTGATTGCTGTGCGTTTGTTGTTCGTAATTAATACAGCAAAACTTACAATGGACTGGATTGTATCTATTGTGCACAAAGGGGAAGGATTTTTTATTAACGAGACAAGACTCAGACACAAGATGGCCATCTGCGCAAGAATGTTCGGCCCCGGCACAATATTTCACAAGTAACAATCGTGTATTAACAACACATGAATCACATGTTTTTCTCTCGTTAAAACATGCCTGGATCTAGTGACAAAAGTAGTTTTTATGCAAGAATATCCGTAAAGATTTTGAATAGAAGGGCTTTCACTTTCAGTCAAGTAGTATATTCAGTTCGCTTACATAATGATTAGAATGTTGGACAGAAAGTATATATGCGTCAACAACTCTAATGCAAGTATAAATAGATCCCAAACAGCACTTAGTCTATTAATTTCCAAATGCTGTTATGATTCCTTTCAGAAAATTGATTTCCATGCCAAGGTTGCACAAATGTGTTTATTCAAACATTTTCTTTCTGTCTATCCAAACTATAGAGTACATGTAGATATTTCATTTTAAACGGCCGATCATTATACGAAGGTTTACTGCCAACTTTCGCTTGTTTCTTACCTCCTACACCTGAATATATTTACTGAATCTTTGCTTAATTTTCTATGTCATATAAAATTACCTGTCTTTTATACCATGCAAAGTTTGTAAGTATAAATAAAGTGTATAAAGATATTTTACTTTCCTTCTGAAAGGCTTTTACATGTATATAAATGTTTTTGCTAAATAACTTTTAACCTCATTTGATCCTATTTGTTCTTGAAATAGTAAGTATTTCCCTCGTTCAGTCTGAAAATTGCCAATTTTGTTTAAAAAGAAGACGTTTAATTAGTGTAAGTGATAAATGAAGTCAATAATATGTAAAACAGTTGCGAAACCATTATGGCTAATCCCATTTCACTGGTCACTGGTTAATATTCTATTAAACCTATTTATGTGTTAACATTTTTCAGCTATTTTTTATAATCTATATTTGATAGATGGCGGATAAATACTACAGGCTTGTATGTTTTGTTGTGAACCTTTGTCCAGAACCTTTACGAGAATTTTTCATCAAGCTTGCCAATCAAGATGCGGGGTCTTCTTATACAACCCTTGATGCATATCTTGCCCACAGGCACCCGGATGTGATGGAGCTGAAAAAGAAGAAAAGGATCAGAGAAGATCAGTATCATTTACTGTATCCTGGTCATGGCACCGCTGATGTTGACCAATGGGATGTTACACTTCTTGTTACATTAATTACGGAAATGTTCGCGACGAACATACAACCACTTGATATTTTTCTCATGAAGAATGAAATTCGCGGGATACGTAACGAGTTGCAGCATCTCCCAAACACTTCAGATATGACTGACAAAGATTTTGATAGCTTCTGGGGACGTCTTGTCAATGCCGCTATGACTATAGCAAAGCAGGTGTTTAGTGCAGAGCGTGAAGAATTGTTTCGAAAGAAAATTGAAAATGCAAAATGCAATAACCTTCCAAACCTTGGGGATTCTCTATGCAAGTGGTTTGAAGAAATCATTAAGCAAATACAAAGCAATACCAATGAGACGACTTCAATTCTTCGGCAAGTGACTGTTCAAAAACCCGGACCTTCAGGTTAGTGTACTAGGAAGTTTTGAACTTAAAATTATTGGAATTAGCATCAGATAATGTCTAATTAATCAAATTCCTTTGGACTCAGTGAATGAAAATTGGACTTTCTATTTAGCAATGCATTAGTAAACAAGGCAGTCTGAAAGACAGCTAAATCCCCCGCCACTGTTATGGATAGTGAAAGGGTAAACCTTTGACCTTTAGCTGTGACCTTGACCTTGAACTGATATGGCTGACTCATGAATTCTGCACAACGTCTTGATGAGGTGATCATTTGACCCAAGTTTCATAAAAATCCTTCAAGGGGTTAGAGCTCAAACCTTTTACCTTGAGTTGTGACCTTGACCTTGAGTTGGCATGGTTGACTCAAGAGCTCTTGATGAGATGATCATTTGACCCAAGTTTGATGAAAATCCTTCAAGGGGTTTAAGAGATACAGAGTGGACACAAAATGAAAGGCTCAAACCTTTGACCTTAAGCTGTGACCTTGACCTTGAGCCAGCATGGCTGACTCGTAAGTTCTGCACATCAATTTGATAAGGTGATCATTTGACCAAAGTTTTATAAAATTCCTTGAAGGGGGTTTAGGAGATATAGAGCAGATACGAAATGGAAGACTAAAACATTTGACCTTGAGTTGTGACCTTGACCTTGAGTTGGCATGGTTGACTCAAGAGCTCTTGATGAGATGATCATTTGACCCAAGTTTGATGAAAATCCTTTAAGGGGTTTAATAGATACAGAGTGGACACAAAATGAAAGGCTCAAACCTTTGACCTTAAGCTGTGACCTTGACCTTGAGCCAGCATGGCTGACTCGTAAGTTCTGCACATCAATTTGATAAGGTGATCATTTGACCAAAGTTTTATAAAATTCCTTGAAGGGGGTTTAGGAGATATAGAGCAGACACGAAATGGAAGACTAAAACATTTGACCTTGAGTTGTGACCTTTACCTTGAGCCGGCATGGCTGACTCATAAGTTTTGCACATCGCCTTGATGAGGTGATCATTTGACCCAAGTTTGATGAATATCCTTCAAGGGGTTTAGGAGATATAGAGCGGACACAAAATGGAAGGCTCAAACCGTTGACCTTCAGTTGTGACCTTGACCTTGAGCTGGCATGGCTGACTCATGGGTTCTGCACATCGTCTTGATGAGGTGATCATTTGACCCAAGTTTTATAAAATTCCTTCAAGGGGTTTAGGAGATATAGAGCGGACATAAAATGGAAGGCTCAAACCTTTGACCTTGAGTTTGTGACCTTGACCTTGAGCCGGCATGGCTGACTCATGGGTTCTGCACATCGTCTTGATGAGGTGATCATTTGACCCAAGTTTGATGAAAATCCTTCAAGGGGTTTAGGAGATATAGAGCGGACACAAAATGGAAGGCTCAAATCTTTAAACCTTGAGTTGTGACCTTGACCTTGAGCCGGCATGGCTGACTCATGGGTTCTGCACATCGTCTTGATGAGGTGATCATTTGACCAAGTTTCATGAAAATCCTTCAAGGGGTTTAGGAGATATGGAGCGGACACGAAAGTGTTACGGACAGACGGACGGAAGGACGGACAGGAAGACGTTCGGACGGACGGAGACCATTTCTGTAACCCCCCACCAATTGTGGCGGGGGATTAATAAAATGATTAAGTCGTATATCGAATGCAATACTATCATAATTGCAGTTTAGTAATGTTTGTATGTTTTGTATGTTTAATGTTTAAAAAGACATATATTTGCTTCAGGTGACAAAAATAAAAGAATTAAAACTGCTGATGGAATCCTGGCAAAGCTTCAAGGTTGGTTATTATTTTCACAGTCATTACATTAATAGAGATAAAAATGTTAGAAAAGAAATTTGTAAGTGCATTTTACCAGTATTTAAACTATCTCTCTATTCACCATTGACATGAAAGTTTTTTTGACTAAACAAGCAATATTATATATTATCTTTATACGCTTTATATGCGAATAATTTTCTTTTACCTGAATCAGCTAGTTTTGAAACAACAATGAATGAATTACCAGAAGATTTTAGTGCACCTTCAGAAGTTGTCGACATCCGAACAAAACTTAGAAACAATCACTACGTTGTTGTCACCGGAAGTTACAATAGTCGTTATTTTGAGACAGCACTTGCAGCCATTAAAGGAATGGATTACAATTACAAACGATGTGTCGAGATGCACGAGTCCTCGGACTGGCGCCATATCGACCCCGAAGACGTTGGCTTCGTCCTCTGTAGAAATCCGTTTGGAAGTTTCTCGTATGATGAAAACAAAGCTAAAGCTATGGCAGATATATTCGACAACATGAAGCATACAACAAAAGGAGATGAGAACAAAACTTTAGACCTAGTCATAGTAACAGACCTGACGGTTCTGGCTGAGTGCAAAAGATATCATGATCATGATATCCTGGAAGAAATAGTAAAGGTTTTTGATGATACAAGTGAATCACAACCGGCGGACCTTACGCTGGGTATGTCAAAATCGATTATGATTTAATCAAATCTTTGACTTAGACCGCTAAATTGACTAAAAGCTAATTGTGAAGGATGTAGGTAATAACATAAACCGGAACTCTATGTTGTTTTATGCGCATTTGAAATTTCATTACGTTACTCTAGCTACGAGTGAAAATTCACAAATAATGAGTTTTTATTATGCATAATTACATATTTATTTTATCAAATGCATAATAAAGAAAGTATCTAATAAAATCAGTTAGAAGTTTCAGTCATGATAAAATACAAGAAGGCTCCTAGCTTCTGACATGCCCTGTTTTATTTCTTGTCCATATAAGTTTTCATGAAATTAATAACATATATTATGAAAAATATGCATCTATTTGCAATATATTTGTATTAAGTGTTAATTTTCAGGGTGTAGAAATCAGGATATGACCTCGAAATGTTTTCCAGTTGCCAACAACTTGGGAGGTAAATCATTATATCATAACAAAAACTATATTTGGTCATATTTAAACGTATCATTAATTTATAATCTTTATCAATGATAAAAACGTTTTCTTTTGTTTTTAATACTTCGAAAAAGATATTAATTCACATTTAGTTATTAAAAGTAGCGACACGCGATATCGCGAATCAGTATAGAATCAGATTAACGTCTATATGACTTGGCTAAAATCCTTATATATAAACATTTTTATTAAATACTTGAAATATTAAATAGCGTTTAATTGACAGATATTTTTTTATTCTAACAAAAGTACTGACGAGCAACTTCCTGAAGCAGTATAGCATCTCCAGCAGTCAAGTAGATGAAAGCGTAATTAAAGAGGCAAGACACAAATTTAAAGCAAAGAAAGCCGTCGTGCTTACTGGGCCAAGAAAATGCGGAAAAACATCAGTAGCAGTTGCGTTGGCGTCTTCTTACCAGCCTTCACAATGTTCGCTTCTTACAGAACCGAACGATTTTAAGAAAATTGACTTCCAGAACATTTGCTTGATCATTATCGAAGAGTTTGCCGGAAAGTACTGTTACGATGAGAAAGACGTGTATAAATGGTACAGTATGTTTGACCATATGTATAATGCTATAACGGCAGGACAGATGAACGTGATAATCACGTGCGAAAAAAGCAAACTGGACAAATGTTGCACCGAAATTTCATCCCATCCTGTTCTTAACCACAGAGTAGAAATGTCAGCACGTACCACTGTCATTAAACAGGAGATGGTACTTCAGAGTACAGAACGTAAGTATGAGCCGTCAATGTTGATATTATCTTCATTTTATAAATTTATCTCTTGTTCAAGTCCTGTAAAAATTCTTATTTCATATATATTTTCAATCCGTTTAAGTTAGATTCGTTGTACTATGAATTTGTTTATGTCAGTCATTCTGAAGTCCCGCTAGTCAGATCCCTAAGATTTGAGGTCTCTATGTGTTGACTGACAAGTAAGCGTGATTATGTGTTGCAAACAAGAAATCAATAAAACTACGAATAATATGCGTTTCAAGGTGATACGTACTCACAAAATAAATAGAAATTGTACATGTTGTTGTTACATGTGCATACGAGGGCGATTCAATAAATTCAGTCACTAATGGTCTTCCATAGAAACCATTTTACATAATCATATACTTGATAATGGATATCTAATCATTGTGCCTGAAAAATTGATTTAAGGTTCATCAAAAATGTTTATAATATATACATACAAATAGATCGTTACTGCTTATAATATATACATACAAAAAAGATCATTACTGCTTATAATATATATACTGAATTGTTAAGAAGAGGCAGGAAATACTTAATACAAAGGTAAGGTGTATGGGAATACATAATTTGTCTTATATCACATGTGCTTCAACTGTCAACGTTTTATTTTTTAGAAAAATATCAAACTTCTTTTTCAGAAGTGTTTTTTTTCTTTAATTTTGTTTTGATTGTGTGTGTAACATATTTATCTTTGTTTTTTTAATGCACAAGTTTTGTAACATTTTCAACACTGGTAATACCTGGAGATATATGGACTGTTGAAGTACATGTGGTATAAGCCACATTAAGTTGTTCCAGAAAAAAACACCCAGCCTCTCTTGAAAGCCTCTTTTACTTACTACGAATAGTTTAGTCTACCGTAGATTGTATGAAAAACAAAGGCATATGAGCCGTCCAAATATTTTTGAAAAATTAACCCAGTGGAGATTTCAAAACACTTTACAAATGCCTTAATGACCAAGTTAATGTTATGTATATGAGTTTGTATAATTATCATACAGTGGCTATATTTCAATGTTATAATGAAACGTGAAGAAAAAATAGAAATTAGGGCTTACTTTTAAGCCCGGGTTTCTTCGCGAGTATCTCCATAACTATAAAATTTCAACACAGAAATAGAACTCATGACCAATAAGGAAATTTTTTTTTCATGGCTGCATGGTACAAGACACAGAAACACGGCTCAGGTTAACTGAGTGCAGGCGTATGATTAGTAACATGAGCAGGTTAAAGTCTCGCGTGAGCGCGCCTTCATATGAACAGGCGTTACAAGATTGGTGCAGTTCGCGTCTTTCAACATATCGGGGTTCGATCGTTCGGTGGCCAGGCCTTTTTATGTCGCATATATCATACAATTTCCCATTACACAGATATATCTTGTAGCAAGTTTTACTTAAATGAATTAGGGCTTGGCTGGGCTAGTTTAGTCTACAATTTTGAAAGAAAATCACTGATTTTTATATTTGGTATCGCGCGGCATCTCGATCGCTCGAGATAAGATGTCTGCAAGCAGTCAGTTTTATATAGAATAAAGAAAGCCTGCTATTTTGTGTGTTATTGCCTTGATGGCATTTTGCTATGTTAAAAAGCATGACCGTCATGACTACGCGCGATATTACTATCGCAAAAGCTAAACAGGACTACGTTGGATTCTGAAGTTTGAATAATTTTATTACTGTGGCGAGTACTGCGTGGAGGCTCAAACTTTTAAATATCAAACCAATAACGTAAGGCGAACACACATGCAGATCAGAACAGTAGGTCATTGCTAAGCCCTTCCCATGATCCTAAAAAGCATACTCACGCATGCACGCACACACTTTCTTGATCTTTTCTTGAGTTTAAAAGTTTTGAAAGTAATATCTAAGTTGTAATGTCTGTTAAACATATCGGTCTAGTTATTTTTTTAGTTCACCTGTCACGTAGTGACAGGATGAACTTTTGTAATAGCAATTTGTCCGTCGTCTGCCGTCCGTCCGTCGTCCGTTTACAATTTCTTCGAAACTGGCCAGATCCCATCATGGGTTCTAGAGTTATGGGACCTTCAAGGGCCAAACTTTGCTATTTTTTTGCTTGTGAACATGATAGAGACCACATTTTGCAGTCAACTTTAATCAAACTTCCACACAACTTGTATTGGCATAATATCTCGGTCCCTTTCGAAAACTAGCCAGATCCCATCATGGGTTCCAGAGTTATGGCCCCTTAATGGGCCAAATTTGCTATTTTGGCTTTTGCAGCCATTTAGAGACTTCATTTATGGATTGATTTGACACAAACTTGCAAAATATCTTCAACAACAATAAATCTTGGATTCCATGATGAATCTGTCAGATCCAATCATATGTTACGGAGTTACGGCCCCTGATTGACTCCTGACAGTGAAAATGTGTTAATTTTTACCTTGTGAACACAACAGAAGTGACATTTTATATTTGATTTTAACCACACTTACATACAACTTAAGTTACAATAAGATCTTAGTTCCTTTCGAAAACCGGCTAGATTCCATCACGGGTTCTGGAGTCACTGCCCCTGAAAGGGGCAAAATTTTCTAGTTTGGCCCTTTCAGCCATATAGAGGTTTCATTTATGCTTTGATTTGAAACAAAATTGCACAGAATGATTATCTTGATGATTTCTAGGCCTGGATCGAAACTGGGTCATGTCGAATCAAAAACTAGGTCATCAGGTCAGATCAAAGGAAAAGCTTGTTAACAACCCAGTGGCCACATTTATGACCCTATCTTCATGAAACTTGGTCAGCATGTTTATCTTGATGATTTCTAGGCCAAATGTGAAACCCGGGCATATGGGGTTAAAAACTAGGTCACCCGATCAAATCAAAGGAAAAGCTTGTTAACACTCTTGTTCATTTGATGTGCATGAAACTTGTTCAGAATATTTGTGATCATGGAATATCGGGTAAATTTATTTGTCCAATTTTAATGAAAATTAATCAGAATATTTGTCTCCATGAAATCACTAGGTTAAAAAATATTTACACTGTTATTTGTGTGACTCAAATGGGCGACTTAGGGCCATCTTGACCCTCTTGTCTGATTTTGCTATGCGACATTTTGCGTTGGTGTTGCGACATATAACGGCGGACACATTCTTGCGACATTTAGCGTTAAAAGTGCAACATATAGCGGTAGATAACCTTGCGACATTTAACGGTGGTTGCGACATAAAGGTGCCACAGGGGTCAAACTAGTCTTCAAGTGAGTAACTGTCTAGAAATGTCTGGATGTGAAAATTGTCTTGATCTGGAGACGAAGACCAGTGACAGAATTTATTGAATCACTCTATAGTACTTGTGAGGCTGCGACAACGTATTTATTAAGCGAAAAGTACATGTACCAAGTATCATATTTTTAAGTCGAATTTAGGTCACAGGCACAGTCCCATGGAGTTACATATACCGAGTATAAAAAACATACAGTTTGATAATTATGGCAATGATTTTAAATATTATTGTTTTCGAGATTAGCTGATGAATAATGTCATGGCTTTACTCTAATATGGCATATCAGTACATGTGTACAAAGCCATTGTAAAAATATGGGATAAGTTTAGGAAAAACGTCACAAATACAGCAAAGTTGAAAAGTGAGAGTGAAACTGCATGCCATATAATTCTTTATGACATTTTAGATACTTTAAGCGTCGTGGACAGCCCTGACAGATCTGTAAATTATAGTGCGATTATGGACACAAGTCGTACGGGAATTGCGGGAGCATTTAACACACAGTATGGCAATGGCAAACCGACAACCATACTGAGATTGCCACAAGCAGGCACAGCTCAAGACCAATATATCTCCCCTATAGGAATACAGGGATCGGTACAGAACTTCATGACCAGTAGAAATCTGTTTCCCAGTACTTGGAACAATATTCTTCCAGCACAGGCATTATCAACAGAAAGAGGAGGTAACAGTTTATATATCAATTTGTGTTCTATTTATTTACAAGATATCAACAAAACTTGTCGTTGTTTAAAAATATACTTATTTATGTGAATGATAGCAAGGTATTTATATTATGATAATATTTTTGACCAACTTGACGTAGAAATTGACATGGCGTTAACAAGTAAAAATTTTAAATTAATAAGGATACCGAGATCGCTTCATCTAAAATATCTCGGAATTTTGCGAGATAAGCTGATATCTATTTTAATGTTGCTACGTAACGTAGTGTAGTGTACGATTATTGGATGTTATTATACCACTATCATTGTAAAATCTGTACGTCTGTGTCTTTCAAGGTGCAGTCAATATATATCAGATATATATGAAAATGATCAAATTCACGCTATTATTTATTATGTTATTTTAGATATTGTAGACAACTATGCCGGATCAACAGATACAGGTACTATGGTGGACTCAAGTAGAGGGGGAATATCGGGAGCCTTTAACATGTCGTGTAGAAACGAAACAGAAAAGACAATATTGAGATTGCCAACACCAGACAGAGCGCAGGACTTAACCATCTCTCGTATGGGAATGCCGGCATCGTTGTTGCAGAACTTTACGACTGTGCCAGCACAAACAGTATCAAGAGGAGGTAACAGTTTATCTCGAAATTTAGGTTCTTTTTATGTACTAGATATAAACAAACGCTAGCCGTTGTCAAAACTTTTATTAAGAAATTAAAGTTCTATTTCATAATGTGAATGACAAATTTAGCGAAACGGTCAACCTACTGTATAGAATTAGAAACCAACTACCACATAGCTAAGCTACCTAAACAAAAAATGCCGGTGTATTAATACAGAATTTCAAGGCACCAATTTTTTTGACAGGACGAGGCGGGCTAAAAGTTTTACTCTGCAAATCATCTTATCTACACAAGTGGTGCGTGTTAAAATACCATCCGTAATTCATTCGTGAAAATTGCACGTCTGCAAATTCTGCATTCTGCAAGAGAGAAGTGATAAATTTACTGTTTCTTTTTCAGTTGGTACAGGTCCGCTGTTTCAGATTCATGGACATCAAAAAAGGTATAAAAAGGGTGAAACGAAACACTTATTTTTGTTTTGTTTTGGTGACTTACTTGTTTTTGTACCCCCCGACAATAAAGTTGTAAGGGGGGTATACTGGTTTCAGGTTGTCTGTCTGTCTGTCCGTCCGTCCGTCCGTCTGTCTGTCCGTAGACACAATCTTGTGCGCATCATCTCTCCTCATCTCCTTGACACAATTTAATGAAACTTCACACAAATGATCAGTAACAACAGTAGTTGTGCATGGGGCATGTTAGGTTCTTTCAGAAAAAGAATTGCAGAGTTATGGGACTTTGTTTTTTGTTACTATACTATATACATAGACACAATCTTGTGTGCACCATCTCTCCTCATCCCCTTGACACAATTTAATGACACTTCACACAAGTGATCAGTAGCAACAGTAGTTGTGCATGGGGCATGTTAGGCTCTTTCAGAAAAACATTTGCAGAGTTATGGGACTTTGTTTTTAGTTACTTTACTATATACATAGACACAATCTTGTGCGCACCATCTCTTCTCATCCCCTTGACACAATTTAATGAAACTTCACACAAGTGATTAGTAACAACAGTAGTTGTGCATGGGGCATGTAAGGGTCTTTCAACAACAATTGCAGAGTTATGGACTTTGTTCTTATTAACATACTATGTACATACAGTCTGCATATGCAATCTTGTGCGCGCCTAATCTTCCGAAACCTTGCACACAATTTAATGAAACTTCACACAAGTGATCAGTACCAACCCTAGTTGTGCATGGTGCACGTTACGTTCTTTTAGATAAATATTCTGCATAGGTATGGGACTTTGTTTTTTGTTACTATACTGTGTACATACTCGTACAGTCTATATACATAGAGTCCACATAATTATGCAGTCTTTTGTGCGTCAAATTGCAATGTACTGTGCCAGTGGGGGGGGGGGGGGGGGGGGGGGGGGTACATTCATCACCTTCAGTGATATCTCTAGTTAGATTAGGTTTTATCAGGAACTGTTCTGACTTTCTAAGTGAATAACGACCAAGTAAAGCAAATCCATATGTTTACCATCATCGGACCGATATCATTTTATATTGGAAAGATTTCGTTTGGCCATTGGTTATAAGTCGAAATGGTGTCGACGATATGTGGCAGATACTGGTCTTTTGTATGTACATCTGTTTGTCCATCAGTTAACAATTTCGTTTCCGCATAATAACTTAAGAATACTTGATCTATAATTCTCAAACTTTAGTTACTATTGCCAGGGTCCCATTATTTGAGGTCAATGAAACAAAGGTCAAGGTCACAGTGACTCATTAAGCACAAAATCGATTTCTCTCAATAACTTGAGACTCCCTTGACTTGCGATCCTCAAACGTAGCAGGCACATTGACCAATATGTGTATGGCGAGGGAGTTTCCGGTATTTACCAGTGCTGTAAAACGAGGAGCAAGTTAAGTAAATCTCTTGAAAATGACGTATACTATATATGTAGATAGATGCGAACAGTACTTTGTATTCTTTTACGTTAAACCGGATAAAAATCAAAAAGCTTGACAAGTCCTCTTCGTTACTGGTAGTACATATAAATTCATTAAACGTTTTTTTTTCTATGAAAAATAGAATACATAATATTACTCTACATATGATAAAACTAGATGGGAACTCTGTGTTGTTGTTCACCTATAAAATGTAACAACGTTTTCTTCCTGTCTAAAGACGTAGATGTCATGTGCTTTGTTTATAACGCTGCTGTAAGAAAATAGGGTTAAAACGTTAGTTTGATTTCATTTTACTGCTATTTGTTGAACATGTCATATAAGAAAACATTGGTTTTAAGTGCGGTTGTAATTTCCGGTTCTCAGGTACCTGCTTGCATAGTATCTCGGCTGAGCATTGTTATCGCCTTTAGAAACTGTTACCGCTTGTACCTGATATCCCATCAGCACCTACAACCAATGAAAGAACCTGTTACAGGTAGCAGGGTACACTTCGAATTTTGGCCCCCGTCAATATTTGTAATAATTTGAACTTCGTGAGTTTGGATGTCTGTAAATTAACGTGAGAGATAATGATTGTTAATTCTTTAGAAAATTTAAACAGCTGATACATGTAAAATTCTGATGTCAGTTGTAAAACTAACTGCTGCTTTGTATGAATCGATGAGTCACCTTGGCGCGGGAAATTCAAATCATAGGGAAGGGTTCCGTGCTTGTTGATTGATACTCAGGAACATTTTTGCTATTTTGTGAAAAACGAGATGGATGGGCCCCCATTCCGTTTATTTCCTGTAGTTCAGTAGGGACTATTAAATTGAGAAATGCAATAAAATTTTGGGCAGTGCAGGCTGTTCAAAAGTGCAAAACTGATGATTTTGGCATGATATTTTAATGGTTGGTGTGAAACTTTCGTTTTTAAAACTTTCTGTTTCTTGTAGGAGAGTCCCGATCTTGTCATTAATTAAAAGCACAAAACATGCACGCAGTTTATAAAATGGCCACCCTGATTCTGCTCATTAGGGAAGTGCAATATTGCGACTCGCTACATGTAAGCCTGGCTGTGCCCAAAATTTTCGAATCTAAGTGTACCCTGCTACCTACACATAAACGTTTACACATGGCGGCTATTTTACTATTACTTTAGTTAAAGAAAACACACATAAAAAGATAATGTAATGACCGGATGTATTGAAACACTCATTTTTCACGCGCTACTATAATATAAATAAAAACAAACTGATATGGCATATTTATTATCCAGACAGACAACGGACATTTGTCGCACCTATCTGCCAATGTTCCGATCACTTACTGATATCTGTCAAATTTTGGCCTGCTCATCGGCAGGTAAATTCTACAAAGTACTAATGATAAAAAAGGAAAGAAAGAATAAGAAAACATGAGACAGTATCTTTTAAGCTCGCACTGGCGAAAGTCATAAAAGCTATTGCGACACACCCGGCGTCCACAAATGCTTTTCCTTTCCCGGTCTGACATTGTAGGTTTCATAACTTTTACTTTTATCTAAATGAAATTATGCCCCCTTTTTACACTAACTACCATTTTTTCACCAACGTAATAATAGAGATTTCACACACTTATTCGCCAAAGTAAACAACAAAGTATTTTATACTTGTGAAATGCAAAGAATTTCCTTACGTCAGTCATGTATATTTCTATCAATGCATGTTTATTTACTATACTTTATGGCTTCATACGTGTACATTTTACAATTTATTTATTTCGGGAGAATATGAAAGCAGTTAACATTTGAAGATATCAAAATTGTTTCCATGAGCTGTTATACATGCGTACATGTGTTGGCCCAACAGTTTGACGATTTGATATTTACAAGCGTGTTTAAAGATAATGTTGGCGAGATCTCCATCCATAGCTTTTATTTTATCGACATGTATAGCTAGTTTGATAACGGACGCAAATTATATTAAACTAAGAATTTGAAATAGAGTCAAAAACTAAATATAGCTAAATGCCTTTTTAAATACCTTATTTTACAGTTTTGTATTTTTATTTAACACGTGCTTTAGGAGAAGTATTCAGACCTACTCTTTGCAATTTCAGTAAATTAATTAGATATAAAATAGAAATATTGAAAAAGCGCATTGTACCGGATGCACTTCCAGATGTGTTTATCGAAATATGTCATTCAATGTAGCTAAATGCTGTCATCATTTTTACAAAATGAACATTTTGGTATGACATGTCTTGATTCTTCATTTTAGAGTAACACATGACCAGGCAAGAATTCCATCTGCACAGAGATTAACAGGTTCACATGTATGGTCAGTCAAGGATAAATATAAGAGTAACATCCGGGTAAAAGGTGACAGATATGAATGTGATATCCATGGTTGTTGCCTTTTGCCTTCTGGAGAGATTCTGTTAGCAGACTGCGATAACGTCAGACTGAAGAAACTTGATACCAGGTACCAGGTGATCAGTGTGTGTGATATGCCTATATCTCCCAAAGATGTTTGTTATATCGGTAACAATGTAGCTGTAGTAGCACTGTCCAACAATAAACTGCAGTTTGTAGATGTAAAGGGAGGTATGACACTTACCAAGTCTGTTGATACAGATCATATTTGTTGGGGACTGGCCTATGGTAATAACCAGTTATATGTTACAGATCACAGGTCCGTCTATATATACAGTAAAGACGGTATAAAGCAGCGTATTCTATATACTCATCAGTCTGGTTATACTTTCTTCCAAAATATTGCACTCAGTGATGATGGCAGTTTGATATACATCTCATACATGGATCGTGGACTTGTTACCATTGACAGTTCAGGAAACCACCTGTACACATTTACTGATTCAGAACTCGATAGAGCCGGTGCAGTTTGTGTAGATGGTGAAGGTCATGTCTTGGTATCTGACGCTTACTCAAACAAGATACTACAGCTTAGTTCTGATGGTACGAAGAGACTGGGAATCATATCATACGGATCTGATTACACATACATTACACAAACATTGTGTTTTGATAAACAAAATGCAGCCTTGGTAGTAGCTGGCTTTGATGATAACATTATGGTTTTAAAACTGCAGTGATAAAACATATCTATTAGTTGACTGTAAAATGTATAGAGCAAATAAAATTATTAACTAGAAAGTAATGTTTAAAGCATTTTTGATAGATCTACATGTTGAAATTTCATTTTGATTTTGCCTCCTTTTTTGTCCAACAAACTTATAAAGATACATGTACGTACATGTGTGAATGTTGTATAAGAGCAGGTATTAAAATGTTTTGAATTAATTATTCGCTGTACGATTTCTTATCATATGTAGGCATCTATACAGCTTAAATATCAACAAAGAAAAGGTAAACTCACACACTGCGTGACGTCATTAAGGAGGTAGGTTTCTTTGTTACCAGGGTAAATTCAAATGCAGTTGAACCGCTGCAATGTTTTGTATTTCGTGTAATTTAATGTTTTAACTGCTTCAATCTTAATTTCGTTTATCTCTGTCCCTTCAAGTACAAATTTTATCCAGGTTTGAAGTACATGACCTTCCAAAGGTATTTTATATTGAAAGAAGAATATACGGATATTTAACACTTCAGTGTATTTTGGTTTCATTGTTATCCGTAGAAGTCTGCATAATTGATAACTTTACCAGTATGCGCGTTAGCTGTCTAACATAAGCTTAAAATGTATATGTCACGGAGTTCGTGTTTCCATGCTAACGTATTTTCACTCATTTTTAAACAACAATGTATGAAGACGTTTTTTTTTCGACGGCTTCAGTGCCATTCTGTTGGAATATGTTGGGTAATATCATTAGCAAAATACCAAGCACTTTACATTGTACCCTATTTTTCTTGAACTTTTAAGTAACCATGGCAGTAGAGATGTCGTGCACTGCCATTGAAATGTCTCAGTTTTACTTTTTCAACAAACTTTAAACCTATATCCTTTATAAAATCTTGATGAATCTTTTATAGATATAAAATAACTGTTATCATGAAATAAAGTGATACCTTCGTATGATTTTGTTGTTATGGTTACCGGTGTCTTCAGCTTGCCTAATGTTTACAGTAATCAAAATTTAGATTATTTTTACAGTTAGACCCTATAACATTGCATTTTGAGGCATTTTTGGCCGTTGATTTCGAATCACTTGTCCTTCACAGTTGCGAGTTCGAAACCTCACATAGGGTGTTGAATTATTTTATGTCAGGAAGCCATCCAGCTGGCTAACGGGAGGTCAACAGTTCTACCCAGATACCACCCGTGCCTACAATAATGCATGAAAGGATACCTGGGTTTTTCTCAACCATAAAAACGCTTGAGAGTCGCCACTCATGGTATAAACAAGTGTGCGAATGTTTGGGACATTCCTCGTACGGGACCGACGCGAAAAAAATACCTTAAGTAATCTAAAATGACTTCCAATGAAGTATGTAAATGTCTTTACATTTTTTTGTTATAATTAGTAAATTAAGATATCATTATCATTGCATGTGTTGAAAAATAATTTCAAACAACGCATACAGCGCGCACAGACAAACAAACAATAAAAAAATAAAAATAAATATAGTTTTACCTAATACTGGAAACCAGATTTTATTTCAAATGTCGAAATGAAAAAAGAAAAAAAAAACATATTTTTTTAGGTATTGAATACTTTTAGGAAAATTAGGATGATATTTTCAAACTTATCTATTAACAATGAAATATACACCATGAAGGAACACAGTTTCTACATTCATCTTTATCGTACTGGTTTTTGTGATCCAATTCCCTTTCATGGCTCTTTTTGAACCTATACATTTTCAGACAATTATGAATCACATTTGCACCCGTGATTCCATAGTAGAGGGAAACTTGTTCTTACTTTGCCGAGTTAAGAGTAAGAAAGTAGTTCTTTAGACTCACATTATAGTGTTTATTTCTCAAGAAAGAGAAGTCACACATGTACGCAACGTATTTTTTTTTCTTGCGTACTGCACAGGATTTTCCTGTGTTTTGTCGGTGCTGGAAAACCCTTCTTGCATACCAAAGATGACTTTATTTAATTTCTGCTACTAACTGAAGAATGCTTTATGCAGGAAGAAGACGCGCTCAATATTTAAATGTATGGCTCTCAGAGCCTCGTTACCGCCTAAACTGTTACCCGGTAGCCAGATATTTCCATTCGCATCTTCAACCGGGCCTCATTACCACAAACAGTTTCCCGATAGCCAGATATTTCCATTCGTATCTTCAACAGGGACTCATTACCACAAAACAGTTTCCCCGAGAGCCAGATACTTCCATTCGCATCTTCAACCGGGCCTCATTACCACAAAACAGTTTCCCGATAGCCAGATATTTCCATTCACATCTTCAACAGGGCCTCATTACCACAAAACAGTTTCCCAAGAGCCAGATATTTCCATTCGCATCTTCAACCGGACCTCATTACCACAAAACAGTTTCACGAGAGCCAGACATGTACATTCGCATCTTCAACCGGGCCGCATTACCACAAAACAGTTTCCCGAGAGCCAGATATTTCCTCTCGCATCTTCAACCTGGCCTCATTACCACAAAACAGTTACCCGATAGCCAGATATTTCCATTCGCATCTTCAACCAGGCCTCATTACCCCGAGAGCCAGATATTTCTATTCGCATCTTCAACCGGGCGTCATTACCACAAAACAGTTTCCCCCGAGAGCCAGATATGTCTATTCGCATCTTCAACCGGGCGTCGTTACCACAAAACAGTTTCCCCGAGAGCCAGATATTTCTATTCGCATCTTCAACCGGGCGTCATTACCACAAAACAGTTTCCCGAGAGCCAGATATTTCCATTCGCATCTTCAACCGGGCCTTATGACCACAAAACAGTTTCCCGTGCGCCAGATACTTCCATTCGCATCTTCTTCTCGGACTCATTACCACAAAACAGTTATCCTAGAGCTACATATTTTCATCTGCATGTTCAACCAGTGAAAGGTTATGATAATAAAAATGCTCGAACTGATTATTGAGAAATACTTCAGGTACATGTAAAAGCTTCTGAAAGGATACAACAACGTTTCTGAAATGCATTCAAGCTCGTCATTGTTTCTGACCGGAATGATTCTCAGACTTTTTATAATAATTTTAACAATTATTATGCTACTTTTTCGAGGAGTTGGTTTGTTTATACCACATAGTATAAAGCATGGCAAAAATTATCTCGATTATCATTTATTGTAACATGACGTGTTTAAGTCTTTCTCTTTCAGGTTTATTTTAAGAAATCTTTATAAAACACATTAAAAAGAAATAATACCATATCCGCTTTTTAAGACGAGAACAATCGAAAATATTTAATTATGTTCGCCCGGGAAGCACTATATCCATATTCAGGAGCTCGGATCTTGGGCGAGACATATCACGGCCGCCCCGAGGAGGTCGGCTAAAGATCGGGGGAGTACTGGTAAAAAACACAGTAAATAGCTTAAATGCTGGTGTAAAAAAAAATATCGGTAAACAAATAAAACATCATCATATTTTATTACACCATATGTAATTAGATCGCTTCTGAAAAATAGCATTGCATAAAGTCATTAAATAGTTTTATTTTTGTTCTATGTTTATTGAAAGTACTACTGTTGTTGATATTTTTTCATTTAGTTAAGAATGTTATGTATAATATTATGTTGACAATGATTGTAATGGAGCTTTTGTTCCTAATTACAATATAATTACATATTCAGGGTCATAACTATAATTGTCTTCAATATATCGTATGTCATTAAGGGGCTTGCCGCCAATTTCGAAAATCAGAAATTATCTTCGTTGGCTAGTTATTCTAACACGACCAGCAAATAACCTACATACATGTAGAGCAAATTCTATCTCAGGTTATTCTGCAATAAACCACTCGCGTGCAATGACGTCATCCGATTCAGGTGCACGGTCGTAAAAAGTAGTTACCATTTTTTTAACACTGTTCATACTTGTATGTCGTGTTAGAATCGAAATAACAAGTTCCAAAGTGTGATTTATCGTAGGATAACCCGAGTTTTTCGTTCTTATGCGAAATAATATATCACTCAGGCCTACGGCCTTCGTGATATATTCTTACGCATAAGAACTCAAAACTCGGGTTATTCTACGATAAACCACGTTTGGGAGCTTATTATTTCTTAATTATAATAAATACAAAATAAAGTTAAAGCGATTGAGTGAGTTTAAAAAATTAATTTTAACACGACCAGCAAATAACCTACATACATGTAGAGCAAAATCTATCTCGGTTTATTCTGCAATAAACCACTCGCGTGCAATGACGTCATCCGATCCAGAAGCGTAGCACGGTCGTAAAAAGTAGTTACCATTTTTTCTAACACTTTTGATACTAGTTTGTCGTGATAGAATCGAAATTATAAGTTCCTAAGTGTGATTTATTGTAGAATAACCCGAGTTTTTCGTTCTTATGCGAAACAATATATCACTCAGGCCTACGGCCTTCGTGATATATTCTTACGCATAAGAACTCAGAACTCGGGTTATTCTACGATTAACCACGTTTTGGAACTTATTATTTCTTAATTCTAAACAAAAAATCTGTGCAGTGTGTACAATATACAGAAAAGCTCTCTAAAGTGTTAGTCACGCATTAAAAAATGTGACGAGAAACAGGATTAATTAGCTGCATGTATATCATATCATACTTGAAATACTTACGATTGGTAAATTTGACATCTAATATGTATACATATACGTTGCTATCTGTTCGTCTTGAGGTTATCCTTTTAGGGCAAAAGAAAAATGAAAGCAAAATATTAAGACAAAAAATCAGTCGGTTAAAATTATTTTTCAAAAGATTCACAACTCATAATGAGATTGAAGGGGTAATTGATTATCTTGCTCAAAATTTTAAATATCCACAAAGCAGCGGATATATTTTGAAAGAGTTTCGGTCACGTGTTTTAGTAGAGTAATCTTGATAGGGGAGGTATTTTTTTCACGCAACGTAAAAATATCTTGTTTCACAGGTTACCCAACGGTTCTTGGCATTCGCGCATGTTCTGTCTTCTGTAAATTGTCATATGTGACATCATAATAAAGTGTTTTCATAGTTTTATGTCCGCGCAATTTCTCTCGGATATTTCACAAAAGAGAAAATATGTCTGTCCTTATCCCTACTTAAGAGTAATCGGAAAATGCATGCTGAAGCTGACAGTTGTATGTATGATTTACCCAAGAACGGACCCACGACCCGAGAAAGTACAGTGTATTGCCACAGTATTCATTTTTCAATATTCATTAAATGCTAGACATTTAGAATTACCAGCTTATATTAAATGTTTTTCAGTGATTTACCGAAATAGTAGAGTGAAATATATCTGGTATTTTCACAGTGAAAAAATATTTGCCACTGGTAAGATAAAATAAAAAGAAAATTTGTTTGTTTTACATGTAATATCAAAATATCTTCACTTATGGACACCATTTCTTACATTTTCACCCACGGCCACTTATAAAAATACTGCATCTGGTGTTCACTCGTGAAAGATATTTTAATCATACACAAACAAAATATCCTCCATATGATCGAATGTATGAAAAGTACATTAACTAACCAAAATAAAAAACTCATTATATTCCAAATACCAAACAGTTCAATTAAGGCATCAATTAGCATGACATAACCGCTGACGTCAATATTCTCTAACGGCTTTTGACGTCATCGACGTCACTTTGGCATCTTTTGAATTTTCCGTTGGCAGATAAACGCATTTCAACAATATGGCTGTAAGCGCAACATGACTATTGGTATAAATTGCAATAGACACATTAATTATCATCCTCATACTTGTTGCGTACGAAGCGCGAGGAAATAACAGCAGTGGATTTCTAAGTTTTTTTTATGTTTTTAATTTTTCACTTCAAGCGCTTTCAAAGTTGTACTTATCTTCAGGCAGTTACATTTTGTAATGATACAATGACGTAACGTCATAACAATAAAATACGGGAAACGTCGTAAGAAGACGTTGCAGCAAACTTCATATGCACGCTGATGAAAATTATTTTAAATGCATCTCAAGAATATCCCTGTGTACACGCCCAAAAGTGAAGCGGGCAAAAACACCCACTGGAGATAAGATTTTTTGCTCGATATATAAGGTAAGGAATAAAATTTGGATACTTGAATTGATGTAATAAGATTTTGAAATCAATTCTAGATACTGCAAAGAAAACAAAAACCAACACAATTAACTCACTAGTTATTAATGAAAAGGGTGATATAAAATCAAATACATAACTTTCGTCAAAAGGTAAGGGTAGATGATAAAATTAAAGAAAACACTGTACTTCAGGTAAAATTGTACTAAAATACAAAATAAAGCATTTAATGCACTCGGATTACACAAAAATTGATAACATTAAATTTTCTAACAACTTTTACCATTTGTATTTTCAATTTTTACGTATGTGAGTAAGCATACATAAACCGAAATTCCGAGGAGCTGATTATAAATGACAAATTTCATTTTATGTCCGCCGACCTTAAGGTCAAGCGCCATCTAGCGGAACGTCAAACATTAAGCATGACGACGCCACAACTTTGCGTTATAAGCGTTGACGATAAACAGCTTGTATTAGGGTAAAAATTGTATGTTGCTTTCGTACTCATGTAAGCCACTATTTTACACAGTGGCATCAACATTTTGACATTTGAAAATGCATCTTGCATTCTTATATGCCCATATCTCTATACCATACTAGTATAGTTACATGTGACCTGCATAAGTCCGCAATATTTATCTTGTTTTTGGACATGCTGCAGTGTGACATGCTACATTCGATGCATTGGCAGGTGGTAAACTTACATCGTGCATTATGCATGCATTTGTGTTGTATATTTGCAGAGGATAAGAAATAAATTGGTTCCTGGAATGTGTGGATGAAACATTTTAACTTTGGCGAGTGCGCTAACGTATTGCGATTTTTTCTATTTTTAATGAAATTAGACATTTAAAAGCTATGTTATTGCTTCACGTTTCTGTTATACACATTTCTCGTGAAACTGAGATGCTCATTCGAATAAATGAACGGTTCACCACTATATATCCCTAAGTTTGCACTTCACATGTCGCTTAGCCGAATACAACATAGCATAACGCAGCATGCAATGTAGCATGTCACGTTCTCGCACCAGAGGGCGCTTCGTGCTCGGGAGCTTCCGCTAAATCACGGAAAAATACGACACTGCGTATCGTGGCTACGTGTCTGGTAACCGGACCTTTAAACCTGTTTGATTTGTCAAGGCGTCCATTCAATGATCAAGTTTGAAAAGTCCGGTGTATCATCAAGTCTGTACATACGTTATTTTATTGTATAAAATATAGATTCTTGTATTTTATAAGTCTTATACCGTTCTCTAAAAGTAGCATTAAAAGCTATAAGATCCATAAACTTTTTTTCCATCCTTGAAAGTCGCCCTTTAAATTGTTAATCATGTTATATATCTGTATTTCGCTCTTTATAAATAGCTTTACATCATGGTGTAGTGGATGCTGCGTCCGCCTTGTAAACCATATATTGCGAGTTCGAGCCGAGCTGCCGACATGATTTTTTTTTCTTGTTTCGGTTTCTTTTTAGTTCTAAAACATAATGGAAAATGAACATCAGGATTAAAGATCACGAATGGCTGACCCATGGGTTTTGCAGACCATCTCAATAAGGTGAACACTTGGCCTAAATTGCAAAAAATCCTTCAAATGGCTTAGCAGAAAAGGAAGGGACAGGAAATTGAATGCTAAAACATTTTAGTTGTGACCTTGACCTTGAGCTGGCATTGGTGAATTTTGAATTCTGCACATCGTATTGTTAAGGTGAATATTACAGCCAAGTCATCTTAAAATCCCTCAAGGGGTTAAGGAGATACAAAGCGACACAAAACGGAAGGCTCAAAACTTGACCTCGAGTTGTGACCTTGATCTTGAGCTGACATTGCTGACTCTGAGTTCTGCACATTATCTTGATGAGGTGATCAATTGACCCAAGTTTCATGAAAATCCTTCAAGGGGTTTAAGTAATAATGAGCGGACACGATTGTTACGGACGGACTGACGGACGGAGACCATTCCTATAACCCGCACAGCCCCCAAACCCCCACCACCACTCATGGCGGGGGAATTAAAAATGTCAACTAGCAATGGCTGCGTAGCTCAAGTGAGCAGTTTTGGAACCTACAAACAAAATAACTTAAAAGACATCGGGAAGGCGCTATTGCACAAAGCTTCATTCACTTGATCATGTTTCCACTTTTATACATGTATCTGGGAACTTTAGGTACACATTCAAGATCAACGAATCTGGTGTTTAAATTGTCTTTTCCTTGTAATTTATCTATTCAGAGGGTAAAGTTTGTTTTCGATTACTTAACACTGCCAGATTCTAGATTTGAGCATGAAACAAAAAAGTTAAGGAAATACCAAAAAGTTGCAGTCATCTTTATATTTTTATATTCATAGTTGTACATTATGTCAACGCAAACAGATAGTTAACAAATAAAAGGAAACACATATAAATTCTCTTTAAAAATGACATAGCATAAATCTATTATTATACAGTATGATATAAATGAATAACTTCTTAAAATCTATCTTTTACTTGCAGACTGTTAAAGATATATGCATGCTCATTTAAGCAACATTGCAGAACCTTTTTCGCGTATCATATATACTTTGTCCGAGATAAAAAGGTCCATCACATAAAGTTAGATCCCTACAGAAATGTGTGTTAAATTGTCTTTTATAAAACTGAAGGCACTGACCTCCAAAAATACTTTTCTTTCACCGAACCCGGACCGCCACGGCAATAAATAAGGTTTCCGCTGTCGCTACTAATAGCGCTATGGAAGATTTTGTGTTTAATGCGCGTTAAATCGAGGCAGTTTACCTCGAGTAAAGCATAACAAACGCTTTTCGATTTTCATCGTAAAATTAGTAAAAATAACTATTTCTCATATGTTTTCATTATAGTCTGTCAGAATTAAGTTTCAAAGCATTCTTCAGAAATATAGCATTAATTTCCAGATTTCTAGCAAAAACAAGAGGGCCATGATGGCCCTATATATCGCTTACAAGAGTTAATCTGGCCAACTGACCTAGTTTTTGACCCCACATGACCAAGATTTGAACTTGACCTTAAGATCGTCACAAACATTCTGATTACATTTCATTAAGATTTGATTACAACTATGGCCTCTAGAGATTTCACAAGCTTTTCCTTTGATTTGACCGGGTGACCTAGTTTTTGACCCCGCATGACCCAGATTTGAGCTTGACCTAAAAATGATTAAAACAAACATTCGACCCAGTTTCATAAAGATTGAGTTACAATTGTGGCCTACCGGCTCGGTAGCCTAGTGGCAGAGCGTCCGCTTTGAATGCGGGAGGCCGTGGGTTCAATACCCGGCCGCGTCATACCAAAGACGTAAAAAGTGGTACTAGAAGCTTCCTCACTTGGCACTCAGCATTAAGAGGATAGTGCTAGGACTGGTCAGCCCGGTGTCAGTATAATGTGACTGGGTGGGGTATCATGCCACGTGTCTACGGCATATTCCAGTGATGCAGCACTATAAAGTTGGGCATTGTGCTCACTGCTACAAGTAGACACCGTCGTTTATATGACTGAAAAATTGTTGAAAAAGACATTAAACCCGAACACACACACACACACACACACACACACACACACACACACACACATACATACACATACACACATGACCTAGATTCAAACTTGACCTAGAAATCATCAAGTCAAACTTTCTGACTCAGTTTCATAAATATTGGGACACAACTGTGGCCTTTAGAGTGTTCACAAGCTTTTCATTTGATCTGATCAGGTGACCTAGTTTATGATCCAACATGACCAAGATTCAAACTTGACTTAGAGATCATCAAGACTAACATTCGGACCAAGTTTCATAAAGATTGGGTTACAAATGTGGTCTCTAGAGTGTTCACAAGCATTTTCTTTGATCTGACCTACTGACCTATATTTAATCCCACATAACCCAGTTTCGATCTTGACCTAGAAATCATCAAGACTAACAATCTGACTAAGTTTTATAAAGATTGGGTCACAAATGTGGCCTCTAGAGTGTTCACAAGCTTTTCATTTAATTTGACCAGGTGACCTAGTTTATGATCCAACATGACCCAGTTTCAAACTTGACCTAGAGATAATCAAGATTAACATTCTGACCAAGTTTCATAAAGATTGGGTCACAAATGTGGTCTCTAGAGTGTTCACAAGGTTTTCCACTGATCTGACGTACTGGCCTAGTTTTTAAATCAACATGACCCAGATTCAAACTTGACCTAGTGATCATCCAGCCTAACATTCTGACCAAGTTTCAAGAAGATTGGGACACTAATGTGGTCACTAGAGTGTTCACAAGCTATTCCTTTGATCTGATTTACTGACCTAGTTTTTGACCCCACATGATCCCGTTTCAAACTTGACCTAGAAAGCATTTAGACTAACATTCTGATCAAGTTTCATAAAGATTGGGACACAAAATGTGGTCTCTAGAGTGTTCACAAGCTTTTCATTTGATATGACCTACTGACCTAGTTTTTGAACCCACATGACCCAGTTTCGTTTTTGACCTAGAGATCATAAAGGCTAACATTCTGATCAAGTTTCATAAAGATTTGGTCAAAATGTGGTCTCTAGGGTGTTCACAAGCCTTTCCTTTGATCTGAAGCACAGACATAGTTTTTGACCCACATGACCCAGTTTCGAACTTTACCTAGAGATCATCAAGGCTAACATTCTGACAAAGTTTCATAAAGATTGGGTTACAAATGTGGTCTCTAAAGTGGTCACAAGCATTTTTTTATCTGACATACTGATCTAGTTTTTGAACCTACGTGACCCAGTTTCGATCTTGACCCAGAGATCATCAAGATTAACATTCTGACCAAGTTTCCTAAAGATTGGGTCAAAAATGTGGTCTCTAGAGTGTTCAAAAGCTTTTCCTTTGACCTGACATACTGACCTAGTTTTTGACCCCACATATATCAGTTTCAAACTTGACCTAGAGATCATCAAGACTAACAATCTGACCAAGTTTCATAAAGATAAGGTAAAAATGTGGTCTCTAGAGTGTTCACAAGCTTTTCCTTTGATCTGATCTGGTGACCTAGTTTTTGACCCCACATAACCCAGTTTCAAACTTGACCTTGAGATCATCAAGACTAACAATCTGTCAAAGTTTCATAAAGATTGAGTCACAAATGTGGCCTCCAGAGTGTTCACAATGCAGATGTTGACGCACGACGCAAGACTAACACCGGTCATTCACAATAGCTCACCTTGAGCACTTTGTGCTCTGGTGAGCTCAAAAATCTTTTTTTGTTGTCGAACCATCTGGAAGCCAGTGCCATGATTCAATATGATTTCACGTTGTTTTAATTTCATTTGTTTTTCATAGTTTTTTTTTGTGTTGCTGCTCGTTGGTAACCTCCAATTCTGTTGCCGTCTGCTCTGAAGAAGAAAATAACAGGAAGAGGAGTTAATCATTACTCGACAACATACTGAAAAAGGACAAACTTAAAGTCTCCCTCACATTGGCAATAACTCCAGAATAAATAACCGGATATAGAAGTCTCGATAATATGCAAATGTCCACTTCATGCTGATGTTGTATATGAAGATTCATTTCAATTGGAGGAATAAAAAGAACAAATGGGACATGGTAATACGGAACTTGTCATATCATAAAGAAACATGTTTTTCCGAACTGATTCCTTTATACCTGATAAAAGTGACTTTGGTGTGTTCGTATCACAAAGCTATGCACAAATATAGTCATTCAGCCTCTACCTTTAATACAGTTATGTTAGGAGCGGAGAACATTAAGTACCGGTACAGAACCCAGAGAAACACTGTTGAGCGAATAAATTACAGACCCCCAGCTTTATTTCATTTTTTTCGAAAGTTAGAAAATGCATACGGGCTTTTCTAATGCAGTCCATGTTAAGAAACGGAAAACAGCAAGAACCGGTACAGAAGCAAGAAACAGTGATTTCAGTTACATGCCTCCAGATTTATTTCATTTTTTTTAAATAGTTAGAAAAAAACAACATTTCCACAGTGACGCCGTTCATATTCAGAAGATTTTGTTTCACTAAAACACACTTTAGAGAATAAAATATATAGAAACTTGTGCCGCTAGAACTGAAATGTGATAAAAATAGAAGAAATTAAGCTGTACATTTTTTTCATTAACATTAAAATGTTTCAATGGTTAATCATTTTTATTTTCTCAATACTAGTTAAACATGAGAGCCAAACTGTCACAATATACACCCGTCACAGAACATTACTTTTGATTTTTGAGTACTATTCCTATTCAGCAGACTAGTTGTCGGTTTTCTAAATGTTGACGGATTCCAGAGCCTCGAGGACTATACTGTTTGTTATTGAACTTGGCCAATATAACATGCCCATAAACATTATGCCTAAGTTTGATTAAGATTGGATATGATAAACGAGGGACAAGATGCCAATATTGCGATTTTCTTGTTAAAGGGCTATTATTCAAGAGTGCCTTAGAGTATTATTAGGTTATCGAATTTGTCTGAGATTTTATGCTCATAACTTTGTGACAAGGCTGGTGAACATTGGATAAAGAGTACCTAAGTAACTCAGTCTGTCAGTTTCTTTTTTGAAGTTTTAGTAATCCATCGGCCGTAATACAACAGACACTGGGATAATCCAGCTGACTGCCAAACGAGATATGATGCCAAGATACACTGTAACGTTGGATAAGAACTGCTCAAGTTAGAAAGCGGACAACTTTAGTGATCACATAATACGTCCCGTTTCGAAGCGGGGGTATAAAATGATATTTTGATATTATTCATCCTTCAGTATGGCCATTTTTACTTTTTTCACCATAACAAAACTAAATGCTGTTAAGATATTCATTAAAGCAATACTTAACAAACGCATACTTAACAAATGCAAAATGCTTAAAACGTTCGTTCTTTTTAGAATTATCTAAAGACTTAAACACATTTATAAACATACACACCTTGTAGATATCAAAACACCAGCAAATGAACATGATCCAAATGTATCCACAGTTCACGTGAGACAAATGCTGACCACAGTGCTCTGATATCAGGTACTGTAAAACACCAAAATTCAAAGGCACAAAGAAAATTTGACAGATATTCATGGCAGGTTTCAGATAAGAAAATGTCCTACAGTAGCGAAATGTTAATCAAAATGTGCACACTGACATATTACATGTAATTGTGTATATTATATATTTTATTAACACTAAAAAGACAGTGAAAAAGTCCTTGTAATGTTAATCTGAAAATGCTGACTATTTTCTCTAAAACACTTTAGTAACATCCTTTGTCCTCACCAAGTTTCTTTCAAATCAAGCAGTTTCTCCCCAAAACTCACTCATTTAGCTCAATACTTATAGGGATTATAGCACAAATCTACTAATCTTGGGTTTGTGAGTTCGATCCACAGGCGGGGGGTATGTTCTCCGTGACGATTTGATAAACGACGTGTCTGATATCATTCGTCCCCCATTTCTGATTCATGTGGGGAAGTTGGCAGTTACTTGTGGAGATCAGGTTTGTACTGGTACAGAATCCACTGGTTAGGTTAACTGTCCGCTGTTACTTAACTGAAATACTGCTGAAAAACGGCGTTGCAAACGAACATACACTTACAATATTTTGCCCAAATCTATTTCGGAATTTCCTCTGAAACTTTTCAGCCGAGCGGAGGAAGGAGATGGGAGAAGGAAGGAGGTAGGATACGGGTTATCTAGCACTGGATCGGGCTTGCCACTCCGCTCCCCCCAAACCTCCCCTACGTAAACTCTCTAGAAAATGGAATGAATATTTGTGTTTTATCAGCCCCATATGGCAATAGGTTGGGTGAGGTCAAACGTTTGTTTACATTTGAAATTAACTGAATTATAGCTAAAAGTGTACTCACATTTCTCAAAATGTTCAATATCATGTCTCCTTTGAATAAGTAACAGTAGCATAATCTGTGACTTTATATGATGCGTCATCACTTCAATATTTGCAATGTAACAACCTACCCCATGTAACAACTATCCCCGGTCACCCCTAGTCCAACTAATTTGACGCGATCCTAGGAAATATTGTGATATTTTTTTCATATGGGCAATATCCCCATTTAGATTGCCAGTCAGCGTCACAAACATAAAACAATACATGTGTATACATGAACGTGTAATTATTTGGACTAGTACACAGGTGTTGACATAATTCTGTTCTGTAGGCTATTTGTAGCGCGCTATTTATATATCCGATTAAAGGTAGAGTCTCGAAAAAAAATACTTATTTCACTTGGATTCAAATAGGAATATATGGTGTTAGTCCGGTTACCGGACGTGTAGTCTTAACACTCTCGATATAGTTCGTGTGTTTCCGTACAAAGGGGTTATCTCCACCTGAACAAGTATTTAAGAACGCATTGAAATTAATTCATAACCCAGCTCCTTGCATAACCCAGCTCCTTGTTAAGAAACCGCTTAAGTTGTTTTCACCAAAAAGTATACACCATTGACGCTCCAAGAAGGCACGATGTAAGTAACCAAAAGTTGAGTATGACGAAGTAGTATGTCAGATTATAGCATGTTCCGATAGCTAGATGTTATCTTCATCAACAAGTATACACCATTGACGGTCCAAGAAGGTACGATGTACGGAACCACAAGTCAATATGATGAAGTAGTATATCAGATTACAGCATGTCCGAAAGCGAGACGAATATATGAAGCAGGCAAGATCAAATCAAACTGAATATCAAATAAAGGCATGTATATGTAAGAATGCAAGATGGGATTCCGAATGTCAAAATCAAGCAGTCAACTTGTCAGACAGAGACACGTGTACGCAAGAAGGCAATATGCAATTTTTGCCTTAATATTGTTCCATAGTTATCAGTATGTGTATCTTTTTTTCAAATTCGAATAACGTTAATATCATAGCTGGATATATCTGGTAAATTGCTGTCATTTTCAATTTTAGAGATAATTGAACTGAAGTATAAGGTATGATAGATCGGTGCCGTTTCCAAACTTTTACGCCGGGTCTCCCGAAACATGACCACTCAGAGTTTGTTTTAAAAACAACTCTATAAAAACGGTAAAAAATTAGTATGAATAAACGGGAGGGTAGTGATTACAATGAAGTTTCAAGTTTTAACAATTTACTGCTAACTTCAATATTTTTTAATCATATTCTATTGTTGTATGTTTCAAACGTAAAAAATACAAGCATATTTTTAACATGGAACAAAAAATAATTTTTAATTCAACCTAGGCATAAACACCCATTCCCACGATCACAAATTAACCTTCATCATTTTAAATGAACATTTTAAACCGTGGTAAACAAATATCTGCAATTCACATTTTAAAATAATTCCAATTTCAAAACTTCAAACACAACTGATTCTTAAAATTTAGTCTGTCTAATTCACTCAGTCCAAAATTACCCCTACCCCTCATGTCGGACCGAATGGCACACTGGTTGGAGCGTTCGCCCGTCAATCAAACGATCATGTTTGGTGTCCGGTACGGTCACCCTATTCCTGACTAATATTTTTCAATGAGACAGTTATAAATTACTGTGGAAAAACAGTTAAGTGCTTGTAAAAAATAAAATTTTGTCGAAAACGGGCATAGAACCGAAAAGCAAAACATTATTATTCCCGGCTAATTCTGACTTTTTAAGTTGGTCGAAATATGCACAGTCAAAACGACATGAAGTTAACGTCAGATGTTAAAAGTGTACGAACACTAAATGAATAAATTGTTGTCGGTCTCGAAAACATCTACATATTCCAGGGAATTTTTAATATATAAAGGGGTTTTAACCAAATACAAAGATTATGTAATAATGCAACAAGCCGGTAAATAACGACTGCAAATAAATTCTACAAATAGACAATGTGAATTCGGTTGCAAAACGCTGGAAAAAAATGTAACGTTTTAACAGTGCATAAACTTACTTTTTTATAGCACCGTAGTTTGAAAATGAACCTGGTAGTCAAGACATTTTATAACCCTATTTATTCAAAAACATTAAAGAACATTTTCAGAAAATTAAAAGAAAATCTATGGAGGAGAGAACGAGTATAATGTTTAAAAAGAAGTATCATTTTTTCGTTACGCATTTTTGTGTGTAACATGCATTCAAGTATATAATTGTGACAATAAAAATCGGAAAGAAATCGAAAAATGGCTTTCAAAATTAGAATACTCTCAAAATGAAATTTACGTTGTTGTAAACTTTTTTGTTATTACTTATTTCTCTCTAAAAGCAAGCAGTTCTATGTGAAATTTTGATGCACAAAAACTACGCGTAAAAAGGGAAGTTGGGGCGGGGTGGGATGAAGATGGTTGGGGATCTTCTGCATCGACTGAGATTGTTTTTCATTGGACGCTTGGTTTCGTATCCAGACAGTCTTTGGTGATCGTACCATGGGAGCTCACCTGCGCTAACCACGGTTCGACGGCGGAGGTCTTGAATTCTGTTGCCTTGATATGGAAAAGGGGTCAGAAATGGCATCACTTTGTGCAACTGATTCATTTCTACGGTTTCCTGCATACTGGGGTACATTGTTATTAGAAGCTCTTGATGCTCGTGTTTCAGCACATAATATAGTCCCAATGTGAGAAAACATTTCTCTTAGCTTTTCCGTTCATACTTCTCTTTGCCACGCAAACTAAGCTAAACCTTACCTGGTGACCTTATTTGTGAACTGAGGTCAGTGTACTCAGTCCATATTCTTTTCCTAGCATCGCCAAAAAGACAACCTTAGAATCTTAACACTCATATGAAATTCAAACTTCAAAATCGAAATTGAAACTATTTCGCGGTTTCAATTCAAATTACAAGCGCAGAAATGAGTGCAGTGTTAGATTTTAAAGTCTGCAAATCATTTTCTCGATAAGCTTATCGTTGTATATATTTCTTTAACCGCAGAATAAAATTCTAGCATAAACTTGCTGTTCTTGACACGTTTTGGGGTGGTCAATATGTGTTAACAAACTCTCGGAGATTCTCGCGATCACGTTCTGTAAAAACACCTTTACATATATGCGCGTTCCGTGGCAAAGCGTAAATATATTATTGCTCCGTAACGGATAATTTAATAGGAAATAATGTCAACGTGATGTCGGAGATCCCCGTACTTTTTTCGCTCATTTTACAGTAAAATATAGTTATATGGTAATTCTAGTGTTTTTCTTTAATACTAAGGAACATTTTATTACACACTACTTATTCATTCCGCTCGAAACATAATAACTTCGTAGAAAGATTTTGACATGATTTTTGCATAAAGTAAGCTAGTCTAAATGCATCCTAGTAAATTATATCACCGTGCAGGTGTCAACGGGCCTGTTAAATTAAATGAAAAATAATAATAAAAAAAGGACAAACAATTTTTGAATTAAATGGACACCCGAAACTAAATTAATCGCCGTAAAAGGGGCAACATTACAACTATTTAGGGCTAGGCTAAACCGTGATTTTCGATGCCATTTGCGTAAAAAGTGTGGATTTGACCTTTCCAATAACTGTACTTCGGGTGATGATCAAATTTTGCTATTATTAAAATATATTTTCAAGGATGCAACTTGTTTGCAAAAATCCTGCTCATTACGCCTTCTTTACCTATAATGAAAGATATAGCAAAACATCATCATTAGAAGTCAAGTTGTGTTTTTATATTTTGAAGTTAAATACACCAATGACATATTATGTGATGACGAGTGCGTCTGTTCGCACATCATAATTCGTGTCTTGAGCATAGCTTAATAGCCATTGAAGGGACTGACTTCAATCTTGGCATATAGGTAGGATGCGATGGGACTATATTTATGTTCAGAGCGCATGCACCAGATCGGTAAGCCAAATGTCATAGCAAGAGGTCAGATCTATTATATTTTGTGTCATGAGCATAACTTCAAACCCGTGCAAAATATTGACTTCAAACTCGGCATATAAATAGAAGGCAATGAGACGATGTACAGAGCCAATTAACTTGATTGGTAGGTCAAAGTTCAATGTCACAAACTTAGTTCAAATGTAAAAGCTGTCCTTTGTATTTTGTTTCCAGAGCAAATATTCAAGGTATTGACCTTAAACTTTGGATATAGGTTGGTAGTAATAAGACGATTTGCGCAGTGGAAATCCACTCTACTCTCCTCACATATACATAATTAG
Source organism: Mercenaria mercenaria (assembly GCF_021730395.1). NCBI lineage: Eukaryota > Metazoa > Mollusca > Bivalvia > Venerida > Veneridae > Mercenaria > Mercenaria mercenaria. The sequence continues at coordinate 42,987,389 of NC_069376.1, read as the reverse complement.
CCCCCTCCCACTCTCCACCCACAAACAAACACTTCAGACACCGCCGCCGCACAAAAACCCCTAGCCAACACCAACCGCCACATTTTATCCCCTCTGACTCGCACACCCCAAAAGGTAGGCCCTTTACATTTTGTGCACAGAGAAAAACTTCAAATTAAACTATTCATAAACATGGAACATAGATGGCTTGTGATTAGACAAAGATTTAATCAGTGCAACAATGCACGTAACGCCAAACACACAAATTAACCTCCCCATCCTGACCAATTATTTCATTTCTTGTGCCCTAGTCTTCCGTCACCACCGTCGCACAAAACACCATAACCCCAATCAACCGACACATAACACACTCCGCCAGCCCCTCCCAAACCTTTTACATACAACCCCAAAAATGTTTCTTTAAATTTCACTTCTTCCTCCTCTAATCTAGTACTTCAAGCGTATATTGCCCCGCTTTGCGGAGTTAAACAATAAAGCATATAAACAAATAATATAAATTATATGGTGGCTCATTTCTGCCGTTTCATTCTGTTATGTATGTAACGCAATAACATTTGATAGCGTTCCCGAGGTAACTGTTTTATTGTTTTATCATAATTTAGCCACTTAGCATCAAAGTGGAGACAGGGTTTTAAGCGAGGTCAAAAAGTTGGCCCAAATGATCTGCTTTACAAGCCAACTTTACGGAAACGTGAATGTATTTCCAGTCAGTGATGAATTTGAGAACATTCGCCAGAAGTTTAGCATGGCATATCTAGCAGCGAGGAAGTAGTTTCTGTACAGTGAAGAGAGAACGTCATTCGACCACTCAAATTATATACAGACTGTTCTTTGTATGTTGTTTATGGCATACTGATATGGTAAAAACAAAGTTACCATGACTTATGTTCTCTAAATGTTTTGTCAAAACAATTGAATACAAAAGACATTTCAGGGAGACTGTTGACACTATGATTTGTGAAAAGTGATGGCCGCTGGTGGTGATGGCTTGCAAGAACATGTGTAGTAGTATTTGTCTGAGCGTCGAAACTCATGTGATCGGTCTAGAACCACCATGGCATCGGACTGGCGTTTCCGGTGATTTTACCCATGCCGGGAAAACCCATCTGGCACCCCCATGCCAGATGACTCTCGTGTTGTTAATGACAACTAGTGGTTCATGCACTGATAATATATTGTTTATGTAAAATACGAAAAAAGCAGGTACCTTGATAGTTTCCCTTTGTTCCTTATAGTATATTTCTCGATTCAAAATACCTCAGTTTTCCGTAAGAACATAACGTCACGCTACAAACGATAAAACTAAAGTGGAACTTTGTTATTGTGTGACGCAAAACATCATGACGTCACTTCTGCTTACGGACGTTAATTTCCCGCGCTTTGTGTTCATTCTCTACTATAAGAAAGAGTGCTACATAAGTATTTCTACCTATTATTTGTTAAATACGGTATGCAAAAAAAAAAATAATCTGCCAGAATGAAATGCAAGAATGTATACGATATGCAAGAAAAAATATCAGTCATGTGTTTACGAATCGGATAAAAAAATATCCGTTCCTGGCCACCTGCGCATGGGCGGTAATTCGGCAAGCCTCATTACCGCCCAATGCTCAGGTGCCCTCGGGACGGATATTTCTATCCGATTTGTAAACACATGACATATATTGTAAGTCTAAAAAATATATGTCCATACATACTACCATATAAAAAAAAATTGTAATGTATTTTTCAACTTATAAAAAGGGTTTCGTTTCTGTTCAGAACCCATCTACGCATAGTAAGACGCGCGAGATGTCCTATGACCTAAAACGAGTTAAGATACTGCGCCGAGGCTCGAACCTGTAAGTATCCAATCAATAGCGTAAAGTATGTAGAACACATCTACTTAGTCTGAAGAAGTTGACAAAAGGAAATAAAGGCGTGTACACGCAATATTATACTAGGTAATTCATTAGGGAAAGATAAGAATACCTGTCCCCAGCACGTGATCTGATTGTTGTACTCAGTTGGTAGGGAAGGAAAGGTGTTCTTGCCTACCCAGCGGGCAAGTAGACAATTATCTTTGTATCCCTGTCTTTCCCGAAAGAAATACATTGGCTCCCTAGAGAAATACATTGGCTAAAATAGCGCGCGCACTTTAAAATATACATAATGCCGAACATGTTTTATTTTACAATATCTTTTAACATGATAGGCAATAAAAAGAATCTTACATGTTGCCTGTCCCTGTGAAACGCAGGTGATTGTCCTTCCCTCGGTACAGCACGGATAAGAAACCTCGCTAAAGCTTGGTTTCTCATTCCACGCTGTTCCTGGGATAGGGAACATTCTGTCCGACAAAGTAAGGCATGGAAGATGCTTATATTCTTGAATAGCCAACATATATCAGGTTATCCGAAGTTTATTGGAACTACTGTTGTTATTTTTAATGTATTTTACCGACCTATTCTCAGTAGATTTATCACTAACAAAGTGTTCAATTTGTATCCAACTTTTCAGAACTTTAATGTAAAGTGCTGCTTATATCACCTTTGGGATGATTGTAGTTGTCTTTGAAAATCAATCGACAACGTCTTAAACGAGAAGATAACATACACGTTTTGTTTGCTACTACTATCGAATACCATCTCCTTTACAAGAAAATCTGACCATGTTCTCCGAGTGGGTCAATAACGCCCAGAATTGTTTGATATATTTCTTCAAAATCACTACTTCCATTGATATCTTCTCATTTGCAGTTGGTTTGCTGTAAATAAACCTCTGTTCAAAATCTGCTGCTTTTGTTGGCATTTGAAAATATTCATTCGCTTCGGAATGTTCTTGTGATAGCACAACGATATCATTCCTGTTTTTACACTGACACGTATTTTGCCGTCGTCAGAAAGTATGTCATGTGATACTCGCTTCACATTCTTAAATTATTTTGTCCAATACCCCACTTGTCCGGTACAGTAATCTAGTTTCAGTTCCTTATCTTTTAGACCGTCACTTTTGTGCCTCTTGCATAAATAAGGTCACTTTTGTGCCTCTTGCATAAATAAGGTATTATCTCTTACTTATAAATCAGCTTTGAAAACTTCATTTATTACACGATAAGGCAAGTAAGGTAATTTTACCGTCTATTTGTTTTTATAGACCAAATTGAGAACAATTCTTACCGCACTAAAGTTTTTAAATCAATGTGTTGATCATGCGCCGAACATAGCATCCTGCGCTGAACATTAATTTTCTGTTTAGACCCTCCGAGCAGTGATGTCATTTCTTTTAAAAATTAAGACATTGCTTTTACTGACTCAGAGAGGATTGCCCAAGGAATATGTCTGTAAAGGACAAGCGAATTTTGAAGAAGTTTCTATTTTATTTCTCCAAGTCATGTTGTATTTGATAAGTCTGAATAATATGAACGGTCTTGGTAGACGGTCACCAAAGAAATAATTATGTGAATTTATTTAAAAACAGTAGTATCTGACAAGGAGAGTACTTTGGTTTCCAATACACATTTACAAAAAGGCTTACCATGCCCTCTGGTGCTGGGTGTTTTGACAATTGGCTAATTTAAACAAACTTGTTAGTTATCAAATCGAGCCAGTCATTGCACATTTTATACATAAAGTTATATGTTGTCACGTTTTTGACGAACTAGATCAATTTGAACAATCTGAATAGAACATTTTGTGAAATTATTACGAATTTATAAAGTTTTTATTACATGGAAATGTAATAAAATTTTTACTGTATACAGAAAAAAAATTAATTGACGACGCCCGCCAGCACATTTTTTGACGAATAAGAATGATTTAAAGCCGCATGGGAGACCTTTTTGTGTGCTGTTTCTTAATCAAAACTTCGATAAATGTGCGATCCTACTAGTTCTAGCTCCTGTGGCCATATTTTACTAGTCCAAATAATTTGAACAATTTTGGTAATAACATTTGATTAAAACTACTTTAAAACCAGACGAACAATTTCTGACAAATATATCTATATATTTTGCTTCTGTAGGAGAAAGTGATGATGTATTTTATCAGTTTGTTTCGTATTGAAACACAAACCTTCCAAACACGTTGTCTTTGGAGAGTTACATACACAGTGCATCGATCGAACCTGCACACAATGGATGGCCATAATATAACTTGTGCGCCATGTTCAAACGAAAACGTTTGAATCACCTAGATAACAGAATAATTTCAGTGTAGAACATCTGCCTCACAATGAAAAAATGGTAAGCTTGACATTTGCTCCGCCCCGCCCCAATCCACGTGCAACTTCATGCCTAGTCCTGGTTAATAGGACTTTGCCCCTCATTGCTTTTCCTTCGAATAAACATTTGTCTGTTAAAATGTTACAAACATTATACCTATAACTGCATTAAGATAATTATCTTCTCTTTCGTTCCAAAACAATCATTAGGGGACAAAAAATATAGGGCGAGGGGTGCTGCAATTGTCCATTTCATAAATATTATTCCATGTGTCATTTCAATTGAGTGGGATGGGGCAAATTTTCAGCAATCCACTTTTGCCATTTTCATGCCAGATATAAGCTGTATTTATATTGACGCTTGGTTGCAAAAAGGAATGTCTGTTGATGATTTTAAGCTATGCGATTTGCTTCAAAGTTGGGTCAACGCTGTACGGTAAAATGAAAGTAAAGGAAGTATTTCCTGAAGTCTTCTTACGAAATATTAGGGTTTCCATTATGTGAACATGGTTTCTTTGCTTTATATTGTTATCTTTGGATTGCCTAAAGAACAATCTTCAAGAAAATGGTAATATCGCAAGAAGTGAAAAGCTAGAAATGCTATAATTTATTATTTTTGCATTTAGAATAGTAGCGGAGGCATTTACTACCTTCTAACCTATAATGAAGCGAAAAAGAAAAATAAATGAATGTTTATATTTTGCAATAGTTTTATCTTTTACAACCGAGTGTACTTACATCGCCTTGTGCTGAGTTGCATGTTTATCCATTGTTTCTCAGAATGGATCACTGAACCTAGGAAACATAATTATAACATGTTTTTTTTTTTCGAAATTATATAAGTCAAAAGTTTTTTAAACAGCATATATTCATTTATATATGAGCTACAGCATAGTTTTTTTTAAAGATTTCGGATCCTGTACATTCGCTACGTTGTTGATATCTGAACTTGTGACATGTTACCACGGGTATTACATTGTTGTTCCTCATCGAAAATCTCATCATATGATCGGAGCATGAACTTTACAGCCTCTGAAAGAATCAAAATGCAGACATCAATGACATTAGTAAAGTACAATCGTTGCATAGCAGAGAAAATGTTATCGTAAATTAAACTCGGCCTCATGAGAATTATGATTTATATTAAACTTCATGTTTTATTTATTGTTGTTTTTATTTTGTAGTAACTTAAAGTCTATAAAGAAGTTAAAATTAATACTGATCACACAAAGATAAACCTGAAGTGTTCGTACTTGACCTTAAACCTGCTTTTGCACAAGTATTATTTTACACGACTTTTTACATAATAAAGGACAGTGAGCTGAAAAATTGTAAATTGTCACTTCGATACATTAAACTCCTCGCACCGATCACCTCCTTAAAAGAAAGCCAACCGGAAACATTATTTTCTTATGTTCTTTTTCATTATTTCACTCGCATTAAATTTTAATCTGTGATATATGATACTTTCATATCTTTAATAACTAAATCTTATGTCAGATAAAAAAACGCTAACACAAACTCCTGATACAGAGCGGCTTTTTTTCAGTATGGGGAGCCCGTGCACTGAGCCACAAGAAGTTCGGTGTTTTTCGAAAAAAAGCACATACCGTCTACAGTAACCTTTTTATCACCATCAGCATCCATCATTTTACAAAGTTGAATTGCTTCTGAATCTGTCAAAGGTTCACCTAATGATGTCAAAGCTTTGCGGAGTTCAGCGAAGTTCAAATCGTTATTCCGATCTCTGTCAAATATTCGGAATGCTTCGCGCAACTCTATTTCAAATATCTGGGGATCTTTTAAATAATCCTTCAGAATATCCAAATATTCATTATACTGTATCTTTTCGTCACCTAAAACGAAGATATATTTATTCTAACTTTTGAAACTTCGTGGATATTTCCTAGACGAGCAGATAAAAATCGAAAATACAAAATAATTTGATTGTTTGAATTTTAATTTGGTAAAGTATTTTACCGAACAAGAACAAGTGAATGGTGGTAGAACCCGCATCCGCATCAATATCTACTCTGGAATGACATTTGGAAACATGAACCAGTTTTGGCTTCCAATTAATACTTCGCTACATGAATGCCCCCGCCCTCCCCTCTCCCCCTCGAGAAAAATTTCTTCAGACGGAAGTCTTGCAGAAACTACTAGCGGATTTTTTTTATCATTCTGTGATCATATAACATCAGGAGGCACAGGCAAACACATATCACGCTACTCTATGTACTGGTTGACTATTTTGGAAATATAGACCCTGATCTATGAAAGGTTGAAAATGCATCATTCTGCTTTTTCAAAGAAGAAGAAAAGAATTCACTTGCTTTTACACATACTGACATCCATTCGACGGTCGAATGAAAGCATACATTGAGATCTTACAATGATCCATGAAGACAAAAAGATTGGTGATGGACCTGGGAACAAAAAGATATCAAATGCCTATAAACTAAGTATCCATAAGGAATCATACGACCTTGTGTTGAGAGTGGCTGGAAAGTATTGCTTTATCCCGTTGAAGTCGTGTGACAAGATTTAAATGTCCAACCTGTATGTACAGTGTTCATGTTCCTTAAAATGAAATGAAAATGCAGGAGAGCTGCTGTAGAAATGTCGGCAGAGAAATCACCCAGTTAGTTCTATAGCACGATAGTCTCTCGGTAATAAATGACCAACACTTCTGTTCACAAAACCTTTATAGTTGAAAATGTTGATATCGGACATTAAACTAGTGGTGTTCGGAGCAAGATGGTGTAAATACTGTTAATTTGATTTTAAGAATCGGTTAATCGTATTAGAAACTTCATGTAGTATTATATACTTACAGTTCTTATCAAATCTTTTAAGAATTTTCTGGACTTCTTTTTCAGTTGGATTTTGGCCTAAAGCTCTAAGAACATTTCCAAGCTCAGCACCCGAGATATGGCCATCTCCATTCTTGTCGAATAAATCAAACACTTGCTTTTCTTTAAATTCTATAAATAGAAGAATGATTCAAGAATTCCTATTAGATTATATAAGTAATATACTAAAATTATTAACTTTTTAAAGATGTGAAAAAGCAAGTTATAAATACCTAAACAATATTATTTCTAGCGGGAAAAGACTGATTTAATAGATACATCTCAGCGGCTAACTGCATCTACATCAAGTGCTATTATTTGAAATTGAATAAGGTATGGGATCTTGTTCGTGCCACTTTAATTCTCGCCCCACCAACACGCGACAATATAAGGTCAGTAATTCGGTCCAAAATGTGCTAGGTATATTAATCCTAATTTTCTCATTTCTTGCGCAAAGTCTTGTAAGAACTAGTGCTTGAATCACACTTTTCACCTCTAGAATACGTTCTTAATAAAATGAGACAGCTTTCATGTTGATACTCCAACGATGGCAAGTTTGCATATTGAAACCGAAAGTTGGGGTTTATTGTGAGTACAAGAACAAATATGTGCCACTTTAGGGTAGCAGACCAAAAAACACTGGCATTTCCCTAGGTACCATTCGATTCCCTATTTTCTTTTCAAATTTTCGTTAATTTATGATGGAACTTTTATTAAAAAGTAAGTATAGGGAAAAGTGATGTTCTATGAAGGTACCTAAGGACGACCTGAAGTTATCGTTTTTTTTTATATGAAACGTAGAAGGATTTGAATTACTGACCAATCTATAAGAGCTGAAATAAGACTTTTCTCAGAACACATAACAATCAGTCTTGATTGTCATAAAGGTGTTGTTTATGTTATAAAATGTGTTTCCAATGCAAAATAATCATGAAATTTGACAACGTTTGAATTTTGACAATCACTGCCTATTTCTGCAGAGATTTCTGGGCCATTTTTTGTCTTTAGAATGTCACTAAATGCACAAAATGCACCCATATGTACCTAATCAATGACGAAATGAACCATATTTCGGAATCTAAGTAAAGAATAATGCAAACACATGTCCATTTTACTAAAAATCAAAGCACTGAAAGCACAGAAAGGTTGAAACCTTTCATTATGTTGTTAACAATATACAGTGCAATTTTCCCGCTTAGGTATGACTTAATCAGTAACTTACAATGTTTGAAACCATGTTTATTTTTATAATTGTATTCAACAGTAACTACAAAATCATAGTATACATAAATATGATCCCGGCGCTCCAAAACTTCGCTCATCATTTAAAGATATATCAAACAAAAGAGCCATTATGGTCCTACTGCTCACTAGAGTATCAGCCGCTATTCTCCAAGTGATTAGATCTCTAACAGTTCAACTCCAACATTATTTATGTTTACTATATCTCAATCATTTTTTCTAAGACAAATTTGAGTAAATTTCTACATCATGGCGTTCCTTCAATTCAACAAGAATTGAAATACAAATCTGGAACTTACCTAACGTTGTTACGCGTCACCTTCAAGTCCCGCTAAAATCGGGGAAAAATACGATCCACAGGGAATGTTCATGTTTATCTTGTTATTATATGTATTGAAATAGCTCTATTTAATTTTACGCATTGAGTGGTAATTATTGGAAACAAAATGTAACCTAAATGTATGCAGATGCACGACGATTGCATGTTGATTCTCAATCCTCGTACACTGCTACTCAAGGGTAATACAGCAATATATAACATCTACTACAATTATACTTACAAAAAATAGATAAACTTAAACAAATAATTTGACTCAATATTAAATCAATCGTCTAAAAATATTTAAAAAATAATATTAAATATAGGAAATAAATAATATGAGATCTATCATTATAAAGACTCTAAAAGCAAAGAAAAGTTTGAGAATAAGGGGAAGTAATTCAAAACATTTTTAATATTATTGTTTTAACTAATCTTTTCTTTAGACGAATCATAGACAGGGACAGGTAGGGAAAATCGCGTGTCTATACAAACAGATCTAACGCTGTCTTATTACTGACGAGTGCAATTGTAATTTTAAAGATAAATAAGAGAAATCTATTTTATCGGCATATTTTTTTCATGCGCTTCGGTCAGATCTGGGGTTTTCTGAAATGTTAAAACGGAACGCATTTTCACTTTTCAAATTAGCCATGATGGGTCAACAGACATAAAAGCATATTTTCTCATGATAAAATAACGCATTCTTTAACCTTATTGTATTTACATGTGTATGAAATATCAACAGACTGTAGAACAAGGTTCAGAGAACAGTTTATATCAATTACTAATCTGTCGATTAGCCTGAAAAAAATGGGTAAAAGCCTTTATGTTTCTCAGACGGCGAATTACACTGTCTTCAGTGAAAACTGTCCGGTTGATATTCTTGCATGCTCAAAAATACGGTAGTTATAGGCCTCAACCGCTTCGCGGTTTCAACTCATTACTACGGAATCCTGTTGGGGCCATTTATAATGTCGCCGTCGCGTTTGCCGTCGTTTGCGATTTCCGGGTGTCACTTTGTAATGTCGCGATGTCACTTCCCGTTGTCCTGTGTCGACCCCGCGGCGGCATTATAAATGGCCCCAACAGGATTCCGTACAGTACAGTAAAATGACCACAGGACCTAAATTAAGCCCAATAAATAAGTATGGGTGGCTTTAAATTTCTGTAAAATCTTGAGTTTTCACAATAAAACTTGTAATATGTTTTGTATTACACATTTCTTGAAAATAAAGCTAAGAAAGTTACAAATGTGATAAGAAATATATTTTTTTTAAAGTGGTAGAAAATCTATAAGTTTTATTGGCTAGTAAAGGTAAATCTGCATTTTTCACGAAAGGGAGATAATAAAAACGAAAGGTGGATAATAACAACTATAAAGAGGTATGAATTCTGATTAATTTAAAAACTGATTAAATAATGAGTCGAGAACATTTTACTCTAAAACAAATAATACTGTACCTTTAATATCTAATTAACTGATAGGTGACTTACCCTTATATTGTTCTGGGTGAATGCGTTCTTCCATTATTGAGTCTTTGCTAAGAAACCTGGTCGTTTTAATTCATCTCTTGTGCCTTAAATAATAGGAAAAAAACTTATATATTACGAAAAGTTTGTTTGATTGTGTTTGCTTTTTAACCTAACACAGACCGTAAATTATTTTATCGCATGTTTCGCGTCGTGTTAGTAAAATGAAATCATTGCGTCATTTTAGTAATGCTCTAGTGTAATAACGTTTATTTAAGGAGGTAGGTTACCTTTATATCTGTATGTGCGCATGTCCAACCGGAAGCTAACGTGACGATTTACGATGACGTTTACGACAAACTAAATGTGTTTGTATATTCATTCTTCTAAAAACAAATCATAGACCTGTCTTCGATCTGACGCTTTATGGTTTAATAATGCAGAAATAATGAATAAATTGCCGCAGAAACGCTTCAAAACAATGTTGCCTTAAAATGACGTCATTGACGTCATGACGTAACGTGTCAGTTACCGCGCAAAATAAATAGCTTTTATCTTGAAAGTACGTAATTCTGTGCATTTTCTTTATTCAAACTATTTTCAAATAACCATTATTTGCTGAAATATTTTTTAGGAGTCTTTTGCTCTGAATAATAATCAATATTTTGCTTCTTTTATGTAGTTATATTGAAATGTTATGCGGAATGTAAGAAAATGGATGATGGTAACCAATGTTATTTGGAATAGTTACTTGTTACGGCCATTTTCAAATAAAAAATCTAGCAGTTTCATTTGTAATACCTATTTTTCAGGTTCCGTTGATATTTGTTACTTATATACTAAAACTAAGATCTAAAATTGTTCAAATTTCAGTAAAAAATTGTGGTTTCTTATAATGAATTGATGTTACCATGGAAACGAAGCCCGTGACCTATGTATCTAAATGTAAAATTCAAAAGCGTTGACACTAGTCTATTTAAGAAACACAGCTTCGGCTTTTTATTTTCATTTCAACAATATCCATGAGAATAATAGTAGCATGCTGAACGATTTTTCCATGAAAAATGCCAGACGAGGGGCACTGCTGTAAGTATTCTAAGCTTAGAAATTTGTTTGAATAAATGCAGATAACACGAAAATATAACTTACGTTAGAAATAATATGTTTTAAAGCTACATCAACTAGAAAGATAATCTTATTCAATATTATTTTATAAGAAATTACGTCAAAAAGCAAGATATAAGCCATTTTAAACGTCTCTGTTGCCATGGTTACTTTAAACTTTAAGAAAAATAAGGTACCATGTATAGTGCTTGGTATTTTGCTAATAATATTACCCAAATATTCCATGTTGGTCATTAACAGAATGGCACTGAAGCGGTCGAAAACCCCTATTTTTATACATAATTGTTTAAAAATGAGAGAAAATGCGTTACCATAGAAACACGAGCCCCGCGACATATACATTTAAAGCTTATATTAGAAAGCTAACGTGCATACTAGTAAAATTATAGATTATGCGGACTTCTATGAATATCAATGAAACTAAAATACACCGAAAAGTGCTAAATATCCGTATTTTCCTTCTTCTTTCAATAAGAAATACCTTTGGAGGGTCATGTTCTTCAAACCTGGGTAAAAATTGAACTTGAAGGGACAGAGACAAACGAAACTGAGATTTTAGCAGTTGAAACTTCATATTACACGAAATACAAAAAGATGCTGCGGTTCAACTAATTTGAATTTACCCTTGTAACAAGGTAACCTACCTCCTTAATGTTCTAACACGATCCGATTCATTTTCCTATTAAACAAAGAAGGCTGGAGACAGTGATTTATTAAACAACAATTCACTGTTCTGACGTCACAACTATTACGTCATAGCGTCAAGCGGCGTATCGGCGCGCTGGAAAAGAACCCGATTGAAAACGGGCAAATATCTAATACATGCCGACAAGGTGTACTTTAAAGTCCTTGATAACGTGTTAGAATCGAAATAATATATCTTATTTAGTGATTTGCTCTTGAATAAATCACTGTTTGTCGTTCAGATGCGTAGCATTATATCACTCGGGCTACGCCCTCGTGATATAATTCCTTCGCATCTGAACTCCAAACAGTGATTTATTCAGCGACAAATCACCGATGAGATATATTATTTCTTAACTAACTGATGAAATAATTTTCCATATTGACGTACAAATTTCATATTGGGTGTGTGACGTTATTTGTGACGTAAGTTTCATGTATGTCATCGCGTTTAAAAGTTCTTCAACGACGAAGTTTTCAATTTCGCTCACTAAAAAATTGATATCATTTATATAATAACTTTAAGTGTACATGCGTATGTGATAAAAGATTCTTTTGCGGAATAACATTGCGCTCCTTAAATCGCGCAATATTTCCGCTGCAGAACTCATGCATATTTCTCGATACAAATCTTAGACTAATAACCTATAATAATTAGTGAGATATAATCCATCTCACTTACTGCATGTCACCACTCATAGTAAATGATATAACTTTGCCGATCTACTTGTACAGTGTTGTTATGAATTTTAAATTATATGCTTAAATCATGATTAAAACTGTAATGATTATCGCAATTCATAACGTTATGCAGCAAGAAATAAAATAAAATGGAACTTTATGTAGTGTACGTTTTTCTTACGTTACAAGACGTCTGACATCATATTTTTTTGCATCTGTTTCATGCGCTGAGATTAAAAAGTGTTGCAAAATGCATATCGCAACGTAATTAAGCATAAAATAAAAAGAAAATGGTTTTGTTTTTCGTGAATAATATCTCACCGTAAAGTGAGAAAATTTCACATTTTCACTCGCGCTACGCGCTCATGAAAATATTTGAAGTTTTCTCATTTTTCAGTGAGATAATTATATTCCATATTCATTCAAAACAAACAAATATCCTCTATATATAACTGACTTTAATGTCGACGTCGTTACAATAACAGAAAACGTTGGTCGAGTTTAATTTGTTTAATAAAACAGGGAAAGAAAGAAAAAAAATGTTGATGTTTTAGATATGATAGATTAGATAAAATAGCATGTTATAAAAAGTAACTTACATTTTTGCCTTTCAACATCTTTTTTGTTTTAATCATGAAATGCTCGACAAAGCATCATAAAGCCTCGCAATATTTTATTTATTTAACACGTTTAATAAATTAAATATGAACAGGCGCTTATGAAATATTTCCCAACGTTATGTGACATTTGTGTAACATTTCACTGGTGTTTGGTAATAGTTTTGACATTCCACTGGTATTTGTACATGTAAATATTTTTGAAACAACCTCAAAGTTATAGTATCTGTTTCCTTTATGAACAAGACTTTGATAAATAAAAACTTGTGCCAAACTGTCACAATATACGCTTGTCACAGCAAATCAATTATGGATTTTTTTATCGTATATGTATCATAATTATGCCCACGAAAAGGGACGTATTATAAATTCATTTATTTATTTGAGTCTCTTTTACGTGCATTCGTACTAATAGTTCGACGGATTAAAGGATCTAAACATTTTATCAATCACTAAAAATACTGTAGACATATATGAAGTCTAGTTAGTGCTTCTAACAAAGTTCATTTTTCTCATCTTTTTTTCTGAATTAAATGATTTTTTTCTAAAAAAAAATATTGAAAGGAGCACGCCTCATATTAAAATATCTAAAAGGACTATTATTTGTACGTAAACGGTTTATGTTGGGTTAAGATTCACGGCAACAAAGTTTAGCTCATATGGCGACGTTTCTAGCTTTTGATGGTAGACGAAGACCATCATCCATTAGTCAAGCTTCCACACACGAATAATTCTACACCCTAAACCTCATAGTAAAGGGCAAGTGATTTAAAGTAGGTGACCTTAGTCACTCGACCACGGAGGCCCCTAAAGTAGATACGAAGTAGTTTGGGCAGTACTTATATATTAGTCACTCGTCACGTGTCTTATTCATTCTCCTTTTCCAGAGGGTCTTTGATCCATGTGGTAAAGCATACAATAAAAATGATGGTGACATTATATCAGAGCAAAAATGTTTACAAGAACATTAAACTCTTTCAAATGCCAGCATAACATAATTATTATCATATTATGTAATTAACGAAGAAGGAACAAATTATGCGAGTATCTATATAAATAAATGTAAATCACTATGCACATCAAAGCTTACAAATAAAAGTTTTTTTTCAGGGAAGAAGTATATGTATTCACTTTTTATATATACTTGGTTTACTGTTGGGTAATATCTATCAGTTATAAAAAAAAAAGATCCATTTGATGTTCCTAAACTGAATATGCTCATTTTACATGTCAAACTCCTACGGTGTTCCGTTTGGATATCACGCTTTTTTCAGTTCTGAATCCCATACCGCGAAAGTCAAAATCACGAAACTACGACGATTGAAATTGAAACCACAATGGCATAAGTCTAAATTACGGCGGTGAAAATTCAAAACTATGATGATGAAATCGAATCCACAATGGCGTAAGTATAGATTACAGTGGTGAAAACTCGAAACTGCGATGAGGAAAATCGAAATCACAAAACTGCGATGATGAGAATCGAAATCACGAAATTCAGATGATGAAAATCGAAATCACGAAACAAAAATGATGAAAAAATGATAAAATTTCGCACTTTCACCACCGTGATTTTGATTTCCACAATGGTAGCTTCGGCTTTTCGACTTTCATCATCGTAAGGTTTCGTGTTTTTATAATAGTAGTTTCAATATTTATCATGATTGTGGTTTCGAGCATTGTGTTTGTGGAGAGTTTGTGGAGAAAAAAATAAAATGCGATGGTTCAAACGGAACACTGAAACCACCTTTTGCGAATAGAAAAAAAATATAGAGCGCAAAAGACCCAAGTTATCACTCATATATAAATAGAGAAACAATTTATTCGTTTGTTTGTTTGTTTGTTTTGGGTTTAACGCCCTTTTTCAACAGTAGTTCAGTCATGTAACGGCGGGCAGTTAACCTAACCAGTGTTCCTGGATTCTGTACCAGCACGAAAACCTGTTCTCCGCAAGTAACTGCCAACTTCCCCACATGTATTGAATCAGAGGTGGGGGACTAATGATTTCTGACACAATGTCGTTTATCAAATAGTCACGGAGAACATACGCCCCCACCAGAGGATCGAGCTCACGACCTCGGGATCCGTAGACCAACGCTCTACCTACTGCGCTAAACGGGCGGGCAACTTATTCGATAGTTATTTAGAGGTTAATACACGACAGAGCCGGGCCGGGGGGTGATAATCGGCCCGGAAAATGAATAATGGCCCGAGGGCTTTAGCCCGAGGGCCATTATGAATTCCGGGCCGATTATCACCTCCCGGCCAGGCTCTAGCGTGTATTAATGTCTTTAATACATATGTTTTGTTGCACTACTCAAGGGGAGTAGAACTACAACTCCTGTCGCTAGACTTCAATGGCTAAATAGTTTGGGGTTTTGTCTCAAAATTTGTGTTTATTCTTGCACACTTAGACAAATTAGATCTACAGAATTTCTTGTCGGTAAGGAGCTAATTAGATCTAAATTCGTAATGTAGCCTATGTATCAAACTCATCAAATGGTCCGCCATTCTAAAATGTGGAAAAACACATAATTTGAGCCAGTTCATGAAAAAAAAACTGCAATTTTATTATCAATAGCTAGATATCTAGATCTATGTTTATGAAAAGCAGTCATGACCTTATCACTGAGAAGAACCCGCAACTTCGTCGAAATTGGTGCGAATCATGCTGTTTTACAACGCATACTCGAACACTGTTGAAACTCGAAACTCTGACTCCAAAGTAAATATGTGCATGTCCTGTATTATTACTTATTTTAAGCCAAGAATTGTAATTCTGCGATAAACCACGGTTTACCGTGTAGACCAGAGACAGACCATTATGACGTCCATGATGACGTTTTATGTAGCTACTGGTTTCACGCGCACGTGTTCACCGGGCGGATTATGATTATGAGTTTTCGGCCCGGGCCGATAAGTGATAATCAGTGCGTGAAAGCAATAACCTACTGAAAACACATTCATTTTCGTTACTATATATAGTAACATATGTATTAAGCGTTAAAATTTGATGCAAACCATACTTTAATCTTACATGTGAAGTAAATCTCATGGTATGCCACTTTAAAATATTGTAATAATTTTCTCTTTATCAGCTTATACTGCACAAAGAATTTTGTACTTTATCATGCAATAACTAGACTTAAATTATATACACATCTTGATAATATTTTCTGTAACATAGATAGAGTGACCTGTATTTACAGAATAAATATTTGAAAATAAAAGCCAACATATACAGGAGATATAAGAAATTTTACCTTACTTAAAACCATAAAAAAAATCCATCCATTTAATCCACCCGAGTCCTTGATTTCAATGTGTTTACCTATAACCTTACAATATTCTTTACAGTGCAAAGGATTAAAATTCAAATATTTGAATCTATGAATATTGCCAGTGCCTTAAAATGAGTACATTTGATATTATAAGCGCGTACTTTATTCATTCTATCTTAAACTGTGACTCCTATTTATTCATATATTTTAATAATCCGTGTCTTACATTCGTATTTAAAGTTTTAATCCTATTTAATGGGGCGAAGCAAAGGTCTCAGGTGGCTATACAAGCTTTATATATATCAACGGATATTTAGACGGACTGTAAAAACATATTTTTACAATGTAAAGTATATTGTAAGATAATCATAATGCCGGGGTTCAGGAATAATGATATTGTATTACATGTATTGTTTTTGTTAAGGCAGGTTTTCTCTTATAAAGCTTACAGCAAAAGATCCAATACAATTGGGCTCTTATAAATACTTATCCAAACGTCATTTGAACATGTTTGACTATAATTATAATTAAGTCTTAATAAAGTTAATACAAATGTATTTACTTTTAAATTATATGCTCATGCTCCTTAAGAAAATATATAATTTGTAAAAATTTTAGTAGGCATTTACCAATCGTATCTAATATTATAATAATTGTAGTATTTGTTTATATATACTTGCATATTAAATGTTATATCAATGTAAAATATCGCTTTTGGGGCAGTGAATCCCAGTTGATTTTCCATGGCATTTATACACCACTTATGAAGATATAATATGTCAAATAAGGCCCGATCGTGCCGCTAATCAATACAATAACAAATAAGTATATTATCGTCAAAAAGGTAAAGTATCGAGTGTTGAACTAAATATTATTAGTCATAAAGGGCGAACTGGCCCTGGACGGCGAGTATTTTAGAATAATTGGGAATTCGAAAACAGCCCGTCCAGCATGCCCTCGCAGCATATACCCGCTTGTTTTGTGACCGCGTACAGTGCCCGTTATACGCTCCAAATCTTTGAATCGGTGCGGTTGCAAGACAATCTATTTATCTGAGACAAAAACAGAACACCGTGTCTCATTTGAAATACTGTAATTTTACGCTCACTTGCATTTATTTTTAAAATTCCGAACCCTTACCGGTATCATTTTAATCGAAATGAGTTGTTTGCATATTTATTAATGAAAAACAACAATAACACATATTATATAAGTTATAAGAGTGAATTCCTATGTTTCCTTGTGGATTGAAATATTCGATCGTTTAAAAATGGTTTGTTCAAATAATAAAGATAAAAACTTATAAATGTGTTATATACTGCCTTGTTTTTCTATAGAAATATTTTTTTTTATTTTATGCGATTTGCACGGTTACGAAGTTGATATAGCATTCCAGATCCATCGAAATTCTTAAAAAGGCAAAATGACGCGATATCAAGGAAACACAATGCGTCAGCACGACAATATATATCATCAATGTTGTACTGTCTGGTCACCTTCTCACATCGTGTTTTTGTAATATCGCCACCACATCAGCATGTATAGAAAATGTCTTATCGGCAATTTAACGGCCTTCTTTATGTATTTTGTCTTTTTTGCGAATTCTTTGAGTTTTAAAGTATCTCTAATTTTATTGTAAAGTCTTTAGAAATACATTAAGAACAGTATAACCTATAGTTTGAATTCTTTTTTTTTTAGCACAAACCTTGGCGTTGAGAAAAGGTAACCACTAATAAAATGAAGCAAAAATAACTTTATTTACAACGACAAGCAAAAGGCGTAGAAGTAACAAAGGGGACTAACTAAGACAAATGTATGTTTTGACAGCATAAAACTAACTTAAAACCGCTATACTGATAGGTACTGACAAATAATTTCAGTAAACATACGTCGTTACTCTAATACTATGCTACAAATAATGAACTGTGGTATATAATGTGAACAAATTTCTTTAACAGTGCATCAGAAAAAAGGCAAAATCTAACAAAAAGAATAAAATCACGTAAAATACCGCTAGGTTTATTTCGACAACCAGGACAAAAACAAGGAAAGCATTAATTTAGGCGAGTGTTGTTCGTTAGTTCGATTTTTAGAAATGCTGACCAAAAAGCCGACATATGATATAAAAATATCGACTGGAGGAACTCGATATTCGACTTAAGTTTGTATCTTGCCTCTTTACCCATAAATTATTCACACCGGTGCGTCTGTTAAAGATAAAAGATGTTACTCCTGATCACAAACATCGGGAAAAGGCATTTTCTCCATCACTGATTCAGCAATCATCGCACTGTGAAGTAGATATGATACAGTTCTGTATGGCATACCCTGCCATCTAGAGCTACTCTGCAAGGATAAAAGACCTTTTGGTTAAAACTCGAGCAAAAAACCAAGTAATAGCATAGGCTTAAGGCCAGGTCGTTGCATGTTGAACCAGGTAGAAAATCTTCAAGATATGGTGAAAACAGTCGGATATAGTGTGATATATGGCTATATGTCCTTTCCATAGGGCATTGGACCGGGTCAGAAACCTCCTACATGTACATATAGGTAAACTAGTTATAGTATAAGAAGTTCGAACATTTCTTGGTCATTTTCTATTACCTCTAGTGCAACAAAAGGACCCTAATCATGACCTTGACCTATGCATATACGACCATACATTGTTGTTAGTAAATTAAGCCAAATTTAAGAGCTGGAATGTCAATATTTCGAGATTAAAATTACTTTTAGTAAGCCTAAATCTCGAGTTAATAAATTAAAACATCGACTTACATATGTTATGTCTAAATTTTGAATTACTTAAGGTCAAATTAAGAGTCAATTAGGTTGAATTTTCGAGTTGACACATAACATATGACATGGTTTTGTCACTTATCCCCTTCCGTAAACTATTTTTTGGTAGAAAATGGACAAACGGGCAAATTTCTTCTCTGTATGTAAAAATATTTTTCATTAATATTTTTGTGGTAAGGTAAGAGGAAGACATTATTTTAACTATTTAAAACAGATTGAGAATATAAATGATCCCAGTGTTTTAGATAAGTCACAATACACGCGTGTGACCTTTACAAATAACAACTTTTCTTTATGTATAAAATAACCTACTTATTGCGATATATTACGCAAGATTTGACCTCAATGTTTGCTTAAGACCCTTGTTATCTTTGTTTTTCAAATGTGGGTTTATCGCCTTTTTTTCCACAGTAATTCAATTATGTAAAGGCGGGCAGTTAGCCGGACCTGTGTTCTGGATTCTGTACCAGTACAAACCTATTCTCCACAAGTAACTGCCAACTTAAGTACAAGAAGTGGAGGACGAATTATTTCAGATACAATGTTCTTTTTATTAAACCGCCATTAAGAACATATACCTCGCCCAGGTATCGAACTCAAGACCTCCCGATCGGTTAATCTGCGCTTACCTTATAATGCGAACTCGAGTATTGAGCCTGATTTTATGTATGAAGTACACATTTAAAATGATATTACTGAAATGAGAAAAGTCTGAGAAATTAAACAAAAATCCTATTTTATGATGGCTGCGTGTATATGCATGGGAATTGTTTACTTATATACTGCTGCTGAATTCTATAATTTTGCCACAGACCTAAGTAATTTTGCCACAGACCTGAGTATAAAGTTATCAGGTTTTATCTAGTAAATTTCATTTTTAAACAATCGTCCTAGTGTGTGTAATAAAAAGTGATACATGTATTGTGAAAAGAAAATCAACAAAAACTGTAGCACATTTTCATGTTATATATGTATCTCTGTAATATCAAAATTGATAAAAACAAAATAGTGAAAGTCACATGAATATGAGCGTCAAAAAAGGATAACCAGGAAGTTTACAGGGATACAAAAGATTATCTCTTACTCGATTACCTATTTGTTTGAAGATATCTCATTTTCAGCTGATAAACCACGAAATTTAGCAAGTTTAAAATGTAATGAATGTTATATCATCTCACGTTTTTTTCTTACTAACGTGTGCATCGTCAAAATTCATTGACAAATGGATAACCGTGTGTCGGAGTCAAACCAAGGACCAGGGGATCTGTTGCAGCATGGAAGCCATACAAATATGGAGGCACCGTTGATACCCAAACGTGTAGCAACGAAGGAGCCGAAACCTTACAGCAAGTAAGTTAGTCAATAGGATTTTATTCTTCTTGTCGTTCGCATCTACACTGTCAGACCAGTAGCCTCGATGAAACTTGTGGTTTGCCGAAGATCCTCAATGCCTCCATACAGTTTCTGGTGGATTGAGGTATCTATCGGCCAAGTCGCAACTCGCTCCTGGAATAGGATTTTATGTTTTCCATCATATCCTGTTTAGATAATACAATGTTTTAGGGTATAGAGGGTAGCTAACAAACTTTTTCTTCATTCCAGTTGAAAGAAAAAAAAATTGCAGTTATTCCTTTTCTGTATACTAGAAGATAAGTGCCTATTCTTTTCAAAACATTAAACTTTTAATAAAAATTCATGTTTTTGTTCATTGTTTACATACGCACTGATTGTTTGTACAGGATAGTTTGAGCCATTTTTCAAACATTAGTTAATATGAAATCCACATCCTAACAAACTTCCCAAGATTGTTTCCTATAAATCAGAATTATAATATGTGTACTCTTTTCAAAAACATTCAGCTCTTTAAATTTCTATCAAATACTTTTCACTCACTGATGCTTTTATACATACGCACTGATTAAGTCAGCACAGGATGGCTTTATTACCGTAAGATCACATATGAAAAATAAGAAAAGAAGTAAACAACTAAAATGAATGTCATATTGTCTGTTTGCAAGCCAGTAAAAGAATGAGATATAAATTCATACAGTAATTTAAGTCTAAATGTAAAAAATATCAACCTATCCTTTATACCCTAAAACATTTCGACATTCACAGATATCTTCTTTCCCAGTAGTGGAAATTAAATAAACTTATCTATGCTCTATATGAAACCAGTTTAAAGGCATAAAATTAAAATCTTGTTGATGAGTCATTTCATTAAGGTTTCGATGGAGGCCTTGAGAAACAAAAATCAAACAACACCAAATCATAGAAAGAAAGAGTTGTTTGACATGAAAATTGAACAGCATGTAAAACATGTATATTACTTTACGAAACAAGTGTCAGTATACTGATATAAACATTGAATTCCGGAAAAGGGCTGCCTAAAGGGGCTCCACTTCCGGACAGTTAAACGCCTTTAAAAACTCACCATTTTCAAAGAACAGTTACACATGTTCGTTTTGATGCATTTGCAATAGCGTGCGAGTGGTGAAATTTCGCATAACAAGGTGGAACACAGTTTTCAGCAATTGTTTATCTTTATTTCTTTACAAATGGCATTCATTTTCAAAGGGAGACAACTGTTCCCGATTATTTTAAGTACAAATGGCATTCATTTTCAAAGGGAAACAACTTTTTCCGATTATTTTAAGTAATCTTTGAGAAAAAGTTGTCTCCCTTTGAAAATGAATGCCATTTGTAAAGAAAAAAAGATAAACAATTGCTGAAAACTATGTTCCACCTTGTTATGCGAAATTTCACCACTCGCACGCTATTGCAAATGCATCAAAACAAACATGTGTAACAGTGTTTGAAAATGGTGAGTTTTTAAAGGCGTTTAACTGTCCGGAAGTGGAGCCCCTTTAGGCAGCCCTTTTCCGGAATTCAATGTTTATATCAGTATACTGACACTTGTTTTGTAAAGTAATATACATGTTTTACATGCTGTTCAATTTTCACGTCAAACAACTCTTTCTTTCTATGATTTGGTGTTGTTTGATTTTTGTTTCCCAAGTCCTCCATCGAAACCTTAAAATGTGAATTTTCAATGCAAATTGTAAAGATTTTATCTTTGTTGATTTTTATAAATGATGTGTGATATTTTTTTTTATACGGTGCACATGGCATTTGTAATGTAATCTGTTCTTTTCATGATCATGTGGGATCACTTGAGACAATTTTTGTTTTGCTAACGCCCTCTGACTTCATGTCAGTGTTTTGGAGTACACCATGCATGGAGGATTGTAGGTGTAATTAAGGGTCATGGTTTATCTCAAGTCCTTGACATATTCTAATGATAAACATATGAGATGATCGAAAAAGTGGAGTGCTTATTAGCCAGTAATATAAATTGTTAAAATGTTTATACTGTAAATCATTTGCAGCCTAGAATGTATGATTTTAACGGGTATATTACATTCTAATCGTTGTGAATGTATGCAAACATGACCGCCAATTTTGCTAATTTTGTCTTATCTTGCACTGATTGTCACACGCATTGAGTCACACTGATGTTTTGATAAATTATATCATATTGTATAATAAATCAAACCCGCCATATAAAATAGATACGGTTTATGACATTCAAAAAAAACGATAAACGTGTTCCTGTATTTTATCTGTTTATAAAAAGTAGACACGAGTGTTCATATCTATATTCCTATCTATATATATTCAACTGATAAAAATTATTGTAACACGTTCACGTCTCGTAAGCTTTCGATGATTACTGTAATATCATTTAATTTCGTGGGCATGAAATTTCGTGGTTTTGGTCAAAACGGCAGTTTCGTGGGGATATAAATTCGTGGATTTCAACTTTTAAACATAAAATAAATGGGAATTTTACTTGTTCGTTGGGATTAAATTTCGTGGATTGACTCAACCACAATATCCACGAAAATTAGTCCCCCACGAATATTAATGATTTCACAGTATGTAAAAGAAGCACCGCAGGTACATCTTCTTACGGAAGACCTCTTGACCAGATGGTAAAGGCCGCTGACATCAATCATTTACCATATACTTTTCTAAGAATCTTGCTCGTGTCACCTTGTAAGTCGTGGTTCAAACCAAGTCCTGTAGAGCTCTATTTGTTAATTACATTAACAATATTTAAAATTAACTCCAACACATTAGTAATCTGTGGATTTTAATTCGACGTTAATTGTAACAGCTTCATGATTTTCACGGTACATATTTCTGTCAGTCACATATCAACTTAATTGTATCGAAAACTTCCTTTAAAAGTTATTTACTTTTTTGTGTGTTTCCACTGAAGCATCTTTACAGGACAAAAGTTGGTGTTAGCGCCCAAGTTTGCCATCAACGTGTTCACTTAGTTAACTTGATTCCAGTCAATCATAAGATTATTTTTAGTAAGCACTCGAAAACACACCGGTTCGCAGTATTCTCTGTAAATTATCCGCAATATCCATTTATCTATAAGTGAGCACTTACAGGCGATTTTATCCTAATAATCGGAATTACACAAAACTTTTCAAATTGCCAGAAAATAATTGGATATCTGGTATCTCTGCATAAAAATGGATATGTCTACAATAATTTTGTGTTTTACTCACATCTATTATCCTCCATTTAAAATACCCTATGTCTAGTTTTACAAGAGGGTCATGATGACCCTGGATCGCTCACCTGAGTAATATGAGCTACATATTTCAAATGTCAAACTGTTGCTAAAATATTAAGGCAGTAGGTCAGTAGGTAACATTCATGGTCACTGAAAGTCAGTGTTAAGATCGGTTTGCAAAACTGTATATGTCATCCAAGAAAGTAGGTCAGTAGGTCAAGGTCACAGTCAAGTGATCCCTAATTACTTGGGATCATCAGGTAATTATAATTAAACAGTCTAAGAAAAATGATCAGATAAGTTTTGAAGTATTTTTTCCTATATAACTCATATAAGTGACCTCCGGGGCAGGGCCTCTTTTCACGCCAGGGGCATAATTTGAACAATCTTGTTAGAGAACCACTAGGAAATGCTGCATACCAAATATCAAAGGCCTAGGCCTTGAACTTTCAGACCAGAAGATTTTAAAAGTTTTTTCCTATATAAATCTATGTAAAAACTTGGGACCCCCAGGGCAGCGCCTCTTTTCACCCCAGGGTCATAATTTAAACAACTGTGGTAGAGGACCACAAGGCAATGCAATAAACCAAATATCAAAAGCCTAGGCCTTACAGTTTCAGGCAAGAAGATTTTTAAAGTTTTATTCCTATATAAGTCTATGTAAAACTTGGAACCCCCGGGGCGGGTCTCTTCACCCAGGGTCATGATTTAAACAATCTTTGTAGAGGAACATAGGGCAATGCTACATACCAAATATCAAAGGCCTAGGTCTTGTGGTTTGAGACAAGAATATTTTTAAAGTTTTTTTCCTATATCCTTAGGACGGCCAGCACATATTTATGCAATCTCGCCAGGCATATGTATGTTTTTGACAACACAGAAAATGACGTCACTCGACCTTCAGCTATTTCCGGAAGGAAATAAAATGAAAGCAGAAATGCTAAACCTGAAAACGAAAGCCGCATTTTGATTCGTAGATAGTCAGGGGTCACGCGCAGGGGTCACCCCGTCTAAATGTATGCGCGTGGACTTCTTTTTTATTTTTTGCTATTGGGGAGCCAATTTTCAGCACTTTATTACGAATTGAAATTACCTGGGCTTTAGTACAGCATGTCAGCTTTTAATCTATGAAAAAATATTTGAGCTCTGGATAAACAGAAATCCCACAGGGGTCCGTAACGGACCAAGGGTACATTGATAATTTTGGAACTTCATCAAATCGCTCAAAATGTCATTTTTGATGTTGTCTGAGAGTGTCAGTATATGCCTCAGATGTAAGATATAACCGTATTTGAGAGCTGCAGACCTAGACATTTCAGAAATATTTTCAAAATAAGTTTCGTGTAATAAATGTTGTTTCTACGGAAGCGTGAAAGGGCCATCAGACGCTAATACGTTTTAGTATATTAAGGCTGCGAAAAGGATATAAGTCTTTGTAAAACTTGAGACGGTGCCTCTTTTCATCCCAGGGGCACAATTTGAACTATCTTTGCGGTTTGCGGTTTGGGACAAGAAGATTTTTAAATTTTTTCCTTTCGGTTGGCATGGCAACCAGAGTTCTGCGTGAAATTAAATTTTTTGAATGATTTTGTAAGGAGACCACCCACGGATCATTCCTGTGAAGTTTGGTGTAATTCTGCCTAGTGGTTTTCGAGAACATTTTTTAGAAAATGTTGATGGACGGACAACACACGACGGACGACGGACACTGAGCGGTCACCAAAGCTCACCATGAGCCTTTGGCTCATGTGAGCTAACAAGAAAATACATGCATTCTCCAGCAGCATATAATATATGTAATATTAAAATATATGAAGCATATAACGTACAAGTGAACCTACATGGACAGTCACAATTTTAATCGGCATGTGCAGCACATAGGTTTGGTAAATTGAATATGTTTTATATTTCGTTTTATTTCTTTTTTAAAAATTGTCACTGAAATTCATGTAATAAAAAATATTTGATTTTATATACGTTTGGTACTGTTTTGGTAATATTTAACCTTTGCCCTGCTAAATTTCTAAAATGAACCGGTCCATCATTCAATTTTGGCAATACCACTTATCATTCAAAGGGGTGTTCTCTGAAAATTTACTGACTGATTAGCAAACAGTGCAGACCATGATCAGCCTGCACGGATGTGCAAGTTGATATTGGCCTGCAGGCACAACCATTTGCCGCCAGCAGGCTTAAGGTTAATATTTATGAATTAAGTATGTTCAAAATACATTTTCTTTTTTGGTGTGTCGTATAATGTTCAGTTACGTCTGTTACTATGTCAGTCCTTCGTAAATGTATAATGATGTTTTGCAGTGATATGTTTCAAAACTTTATTTTTAGCTTTCAGTTAATTTTCTAGAAATCTTATTGATATAGCTAAATCTGAAATTTACTAAAAGACAAGACTTTAAGCCTTACCCTGCTAAATTTCTAAAATGGGCGGGTTCATCATTCAGTTTTGGCAATACCATTTATAATTCGAAGGGGTGTCCACTAAAGATTCCAATATTTAAAGGATTCATTTTTCTTCCCATTAGGTAGAACTCTAACCAATTTGTCACTTTACAAACACATTTTAGTCTTCCTAATGGTCCTCTCTCCCATGTAGTTGCACCTTGCCTTTATGCGCATTTTACTTACAGTTGATGACGGCTTTGTAGCATTTTTAACTTTTTGCAAGTAATAAATTGATGTTCATTTTTACACTTTTTGATACGTAACATTAATGTTATGCTAAAACTTTTTTTACAGAGGACCTACAAAAGCAGATGTATACATTAAAGCTCACTTTCCATTTTAGGGGTCATCGTAATAATGGTTTTTGAAATAAAGCCTAACAGCTTTTAGATATTCTTAATATCGTAAAATACTGACTGTGTTTCCTAATACGTTTTAGAGGTATAGAGTTCCAGTACAATCAAACCGATTATAACGTAGTACAGTTCTACGAGGAGTTTCACAGCTATCTCCCAAAGACAGTCATAGTAAGCGAGGGATTTTGCGGCGAAATTATTGAAGACATATTTGACAGAGGACAGGTGACATAGAAATATAGCATTCGGGTTTTCTTTAGTAACTTTCTACTAAGAGGTATAACCTTATCAACTATTGTAACATATTACCAACTTATTTTGTAATGTTGCCCTTTCTCATTGGCTTAAACAGGTAACGTGACATTTATTTTTCAAATTTTATTGCAAAACTTGCATTGATTTACCAGCATGTTTTCCTTAAGATGATGCCATTTTGATAAAAACCAAGACCAACCTCACAGTTTATAATGTAAGTCATAGCTTCAATCGAATAATAAGTCAAATACAATTAGTTCGATGCAATGCCAGAACACACAACAGCCAAGGCCATGGAATGATTAAAATAAAGTACACAAATATTTGAGTCGCACCATGAGAAAGCCAACATAGTGCGTTTGCGACCAGCATGGATCCGCACAGTCTGGTCAGGATCCATGCCGTTCGCTTTCAAAACCTATTGCAATTACAGAAACCGTTAGCGAACAGCATGGATCCTGACCACACTGCGCGGATGCGCAGGCTGCTCGGGATCCATACTGGTCGCAAATGCACTATGTTGGTTTTCTCATGGCGCGGCTCATTTGTATTCGCTCTCTACTTTGAAATTTTACCATGGCAATATGAGTTTTTAGAAGGTCCTTCCGAAATGAATGCCTCATATCATGGCATTTAATACAATAAAAAGATGCTCAGAACATTTATGGAAGCTCAATATATAACCACAAACAATACGCAAACAACAGCAACAAGATAAAAACCTTAACAAAATGGGATCGGACTATAATATAGTTTGGTTAATCCGTGCTGAGGTATATTAGTACTTCCGTAATTTTATCGTTGAAGTAAATTATTCTTATTATAATATACATTTTGTTCAATTTTTGCATGATTTGAATATTTTGCAGAAAGCATACCTTTTAAAACAGGGTCATATTATTATACGTAAGTACTGTTAGAACTAGAGAAGAGCTTACTGATGAGCACATGTGAACAGAAACGACCTGGGATAATAAACAACTGCAATATAATTTCCAATTTGTAATTTAAACGGAACCAACTTGCCTTTGTTTTGTTACGTTTTGTGCATCTATTTTTTTGTGTGTATATAGACTATACGTTATAAAAAATAAAGACAAAATACTCTTCGAATACAGGTTTGACCATAATAAGGGTTCTAGACTGTTAACATTTCACTATGATATACGTCACATAAAATTGTTTCATAACGTATACGTGAGTGTAACATATACGTTTATCTCCAACACTTTAGCTATTGAAAAGTATTCTACTTAATAACAAAATAGTGCTTTAACACTATTTATGCACGATGAATGGTTATACGTCGGGCGTAATAATTTCATTACCATCCGAATGTATACATTGTATAGTGTTAAAACACGGTTGTGCTATAAATTATTTCGATTCTAATATGCCTTTAATCTAAAACAGTAGATAAAATATAGAAGCGCTCTTTCTTGGTCGCAACAAAAACTTTGACGTCACCGCACGTTAACGTGACGTCATTCTAGCGTAAGAGTGATTTAACAGAGACAAACATATTAGAATGATCAATCTATCACGTATACGTCAATCTATCACGTATACGTCAACTTCTATTGAGATAAGTAAATAATTTAGTAAAATCTTTGTAACCTAGGTAATTCGTATACACGCAATATCCAACCAGCGACGGGTAGTGGCAAGGTTACAGTACGTCAGGCACTCTATGTTGCTCAGTATTCCAGAGTTATACGATCAGAAGTTATGTATCATAAAACAAAATAAAAAACGTGAGTATGATGTTTCATTTTAGGCAAATTTGCATTGCATTTACATTCATCTTAGGCAAGCTTGCACTACTTTAAATTTACATTAATTTTAGGCCAGTTTGCACTACTTTTACATTCATGTTAGGCAAGTTTGCAATACTTTTACATCCGTTTTACTAATAGACATGTACAATTAACAGGTATTTGCCACGAGAAGGGCGTCGCAGAAGCTCTTTGCAGTTTTTTTTATTAATTCAATGGCTATAACGCGTGTGTTAATTCTTGAAATCTGAAAAAGTATCCTTCTTTACATATATAATATCAACCGCATTAATAAAAGGATGATAACTCTGACAATACTAGGTTGATTTTAACATCATTACATGGAAGGAAGTAACTTTTATGTTCCTTGGATTTTGCTTTTTTAAAAAACAAAAACTCCGCTTAGTATAAATCTTAATTTTGAGTTGACCCGTAGTTTATTGCGATACGGGCTTTGCCATGTTGGAAAGTCTGCGAAACGTCATTTAGCACTACTGTCCATGGGGGAATTTTTTCTTTAATATCAACTTTATTGAAAAAAAAAATGATGAGCGGAATATAGAAATGTTTTTCGGACAACATCACCGACTCTGATAACTCAGTGAACGCCACTTACCATTGCATTAAGGGTCATACTTATTGGGTTATTGTGTACATTCTAACTGCATTCTTTGACAAAGTGGTCAACCAATAAGATGAAATTTTAACCAAGTCTAAAGCAATAAATCCCTACCTACATTTACACTGAATATAATATGTTAATGTGACTAACCATTACACGTTTTTATTAACAATAATAATAATAATAAAAAAAATAATAATAAAGCAAAGAGTGGTCTTTTCAGGGGTCTTTTGTGATATTTTACATGTAAACGCGGACGTCCCACAAGTCCCGATTCTTGGCCCTCAACTCCTTGTATATATTAATGACATTGTCCGTGACATCAACTCTACTATCCGCCTCTTTACAGACGATAACCAGTCTTTACATCATCGTTGACAATCCATATAACTCTGCAATCACACTTAACTCTGATCTTGTGGATTTCAGCCCATCAAAATCAGATCTCTATTACTATCTCGTAAAGTTCACAAACCTTTTTATCCGCCACTTACTATGAAGTGCGTTCCAATCTCATAAACACATTGGTGTCACTTCTGCCAGTGATGGATCCTGGCATGAGCATATTGAAAACATCAAGATAAAGGCACGGCAAAGGGTAAACATCATGAGAAGCTTTACATTTGTTCTGGATAGGAAATCATTGGAAACCATCTATACTGCTTTCATTAGACCCCTTCTTGAGTACTCTAATGTTGTCTGGGACAACATTACTACCCAGGATGAATTCGAACTAGAAAAGATACAACTGGAAGCCCTTCTAATTATACCAGGGAACAACCGCCCGCTAAGCTCAGTAGGTAAGAGCGTTGGTCTACGGATCGCGGGGTCGTGAGTTCGATCCTCGGGCGGGGTGTATGTTCTTCGTGACTATTTGATAAACGACATCGTGTCTGAAATCATTTGTCTTCCACCTCTGATTCACATGGGGAAGTTGGCAGTTACTTGCGGAGAACAGGTTTGTATGGTACAGAATCCAGGAACGCTGGTTAGGTTAACTGCCCGCCGTTACATGACTGGAATACTGTTGAAAAACGGCGTTAAATCCAAAACAAACAAACAAACAAAATTACACCAGGGACCACAAAATTAGTCTCTTTCCACAATCTGTACAAAGAGATCTGTTTTCAACCTCTATAAGAACGAAGAAGGAAACAAAGGACTACTCTTTTCTATAAAATGTCGAACAAGCTCACTCCATCTTACCTATCGTCATTAGTACCACCTAATCTTGTTGGGAACACTACTGCTTACAACCTAAGAAATGCTCAAGACCTCTGACCTATATATTGTAACACACAACTCTATTCTTATTCATGTCTGCCTCAAACAATATCTGACTGGAACCCACTGAACATAGACAAGCTCATAGTCTCAATAGCTTTAAAGGTACACATAACACGGATACCAAAAAGGTATCCTGTCATTACTACTTTGTTGATCGAAAGTCCCAAATTCTCAATACCAAATTAAGAACACACTGTAGCTCATTAAATGAGCGCCTCTATTTAAAAAAAAAACAACATTATTAACAGTCCTCTTTGTCTATGTGGGAGATTGAAACGACGCACCACTACTTTCTCAAGTGTCCTCGATACCAGAGGCAGCAAACACAGTTAAAAGATTAAATTAGCCCTATCACAAACATTACATTACCACTCCTCCTATTTGGTGATGCAAATAGTCCTCAAATCAACATTATATATCTGTTTTCTCTCATGTTCAAGAATACATACATCAAACCAAGAGAGGAGATTCATTTAAGACTTGCAAACATCACTCCTTGATATCCTACAAGTAACCCCATCCCAGAAGCAACCAAACACCATCTCTCTCTCTCTCTCTCTCCCCCCCCCCCTCCCTCTCTCTCTCTCTCTCTCTCTCTCTCTCTCTCTCTCTCTCTCTCTCTCTCAGCCTCCCCCCTCTCTCTATCAGTAATGTTCATTTAACTTAAACAATCATCAGTCCTAAACGTATTAAATATCACATTTCTATTTCATGTCATCAATTTACCAGTATACAGTCAACTCCAAATTCAGAACTCGTAAAATATTTCAAACTTGAACGTATTTATAAAGAATTGACTGCCAGCATATTGCATTAATTTTACAATTAATTGTTGTCACTAATTTAGTACGTGCCTGTTTTCGGGAAAGAGTTTCTAAAAAAGCTTATTAGCTTACTACTCGTTCCCTTGCTTTTGTAACATGCTATTTGTTGAATAAAATATTGTTTAAACCAATAATAATAATAATCAGTTAATAACTGATGCAAAGAGAATTGATTTCCCTTTAATGTTGTTTTCGATTATTTTTTTTTATTTAAAACTACGTTTAGAGGATGTAAGGCGGGTAAAGTTTCAAACGATTTCTCTAAGTTTCTAAGACTAATTTTGAATATATTTTTAAAGATGATTTCAGAAATTTTCGAATATAGTATTAAAAACGATAGTACTTTTTTGAATAATTATGTAAACTTTCGAAGACCTTTATCTTTTTGATATTATTGAAACATTTTACTATCAATCTTTCAATTGAAATAGGAGGAAAACCAAAACAGATATACACTATATTGAAGGAAAACACTCTTCCGATCACCGTGCAATTCCCCAAAGACCAGACAATAACAGTAGGTAACCAAACGGTAAATACAAACAACATTCCAAGTTTAGACCTTATCCAGGTATTTGACGAAGTATATCTTCTTGGGAACTTTATAAATGACGGTAAGTCTAAAGGTAGATGTCTCCAAATTCATTTTTTACTAAATGCAAATGCTTTCAAGTTTTAGTGGTGCGTTTCTACAATGGGATGAAATTTTAATATGAGCCGCGCCGTGAGAAAACCAACATAATGCGCTTGCGACCAGCATGGGTCCAGACCAGCCTGCGCATCCGCGCAATCTGGTCAGGATCCATGCTGTTCGCTAACAGTTTCTCTAATTGCAATATGCTTTGAAAGCGAACAGCATGAATCCTGACCGGACTGCGATGATGCGCAGGCTGGTCTGGATCCATGCTGGTCGCAAACGCACTATGCTGGTTTTCTCATGGTGCGGCTCATATGATTCTATACGTTCAATGAAGATTTTATCTGATAAAATACTAATATAGTCGATGTTATTTGTAGAAAACTTGATATCTAATATCAAATACCCGTAATTAAGCCATCGTTTATAACGTATATATTAACAATATATACTGAAACAATAACAGTTTATCATTTTGGATATCTGATATCAGTTGGTATGTGTTTAAACATATGAACTTTGATATTTATCTCGAAGCATGCCAATTTAAAGGGTACGTAGGATTCACACAGAAAAATTATAAATATCTTGTTGATGACAAAACGTAAAACAATTCATCTTTATTGTACTGCTGTGTTTTCTAATACAAAATGTCATATAAAGCATAAAAATCCTAGTAATATTTGCATAAATGGTTTCCAAATTGCTACACATACTGACATTTCCACCATTTCGTGTGGATTGAACACCATCTTCAAAGTATATTTACACAGAGGCATCTGTCATAGTTTCTCTTGTTCTTCAGAAAGTATAAATTCTCAACATATGACTTACGCTAAAATATTTGTGACGGTGGGCACTCTTTGAAAGAATTTTGAAGATAATAACTTCACTTTAGGTCTTTTTTAACACAAAATGACAAAAAAATATTTTTATCTGTTGTACTTCAGAAAGAATAAGTTTTGTATTAGTTATTAACTAAAGTGACTGAACTAAACAGTTTGGCGAAAACAATATCTTTTCAATTGAACTTTGGTTGTATGATGAAAATTAGGACAGGAGTTTCCTTTAAAAACTATTTTTTTTGAAATGCTAAATTAAGAAAAAGGACAAGTCTGGGTTGAGAATCGAACCCGGGTTGCCATGGCAATCAAAACTGCCCTAGAATCTTGACCAATACGCCTTGGAAGAATTCATGCTTACTGGCCGTTTACGTTAAGCTCTTGGTTAAGGCAGCTTGCCTTCGGTACCCCGTGGAAAACGGTTTTAAAATTCAAATGGAAACATAAACGAATATTGTTTGTCCATAACATATAATCTGTCAGTAACTAAGTTTCAAAGCTTTCTTGAGAAATATAGCAATAGTTTCCTGAAATCTTAAGCTTTTCATTTTGCTTTGTTTTCATGCCATCTGGAGGTCAGCCACTTTAAGATAGCCATGCATTATGTGACAGAGTAATTAAATTAGTCATCAAAATAATAAAAAGCAAGTTATTTTAGACGTTGTTAGTAGCTTTCGGAGTTTCCGAAAAATATAGACCATTTACTTATGTGAACGAGAAGAATGCCGCATTTTAACTGTAAGTGAATAGTAGTAACATGCCTCAGGGGATTGCGCATGCGCAGGTGAGCTGATCTGATACTGTCACCGAAGGTTTCCTTTGCGCATTTCATAGTGGACAATGAGCATCACTTAATTTCTTAACGTTAATTAATATTCCCGCGACATGCATTTTCAGGTGTGATGAACCCAGAAGTAATTCCCGTACCGCTGTATCTCTCGCAGCTTCGTGTGTCCGTTGTTACTGGGATCAAAGATCAGTCGGAGGAAAAATGGACAAACTACCAACAAACACTAGATCACGAGGCCGCTGGCATTGAATTTGACCTTGAATTCGGAAATCCAAGTAAAAAGTTTTAGCCATATTATCATGACATATCATCCTTCAAATAGTTGTTAATATCACATAACTTTTTTTTTATTTAGATTGAAGCGATATTAGGCATGTTAAAAAGTGAATTTGTATTCCTGGATATCATTAACATTAAAATTAAAGCTATATCCCGTTGTTACATAACTGAAATGCTGTTAAAAAGGCGTTAAACTTAAAACAGAAAGTAACTTTGTCTGCATAGAACCAAAGATTACATTTTATATCATGGCTAATACTGCGATTTGGAAATAGATATTTCAACAAAAGGACAATATATTTCCTATCAGAGCGGGAGAAAATGTATAATAATGAAAAGAACTAATCTATAAATGATGATTTCAGATATCGCCGAATATGACCCTAATGCAATTCATTCCGATGGGGTTTACACTTACGTAGAGCCAAGAGAATACTCTAACATAGTTAAGCTCGTGCACAAGACGCCTGTATGCTTAATTGACCTCTCCGATGAGCAGAATGGCGAAGAAGAACCTGGTTTGTATGAGGAGATTGACAACACAGCTAGAGATAAACATACTACAAAACAAAAGCCAAGCGAACATAAGCAACCACTTGAACAACCAATGTACAAAAAGGAATTAGAAACAGCTAGCTGGACATCCGAGTTACAAGAACTTTGTACAGAATCAGCTAAAGATGTACAACCAACCATGCCATCATTCAAACCAAAGCTTTTAAAATCTGGTACCCCTACTCCTTTAGCATTACAACCTAAAGTGCAAAATACTACTTCAGCCTTACATAAACGCGAAGAAAATGTATTACAAAGAGCGCCACCTATTCCAGAGAGAAAACTGGTCCCAGTTTTAAAAAAACCAATTAAGCCCCCGGGTGAATCACCATATTCAAATGTTCTTCTAAAATCTGGTACCCCAACTCCTTTAGCATTAGCATTACAACCTAAGATGCAAAATACTACTTTAGCCTCACATCAACGCGAAGAAAATGTGTTAAAAAGTGCCCCACCTATTCCAGAGAGAAAACTGGCCCCAGTTCAAGAGAAACCTATTCACCCTTCAATTAAATCACCATATTCCAACGTTCTTCCGAGAAGCCAAATTTCTCCTACAGTACATATAGCGCAAGAAAACGAGCCAAGGCAAAAACAAAATATAACAGAGACGAGCACATCTGATGTTGATAGCTGTAAAGATGTAGCCAAACTAACAATTGAAGAGGTGTCAGAGTATATGAGGAAACTTAAATTGGAAAAGTATATAGACAACTTTAAAACACAGCTAATTGATGGTCGGACGCTAACTGGACTAGATAAAGACATGCTTAAAGAAGACTTCGGGATGAAGGGAGTCGAGGCGCTGAGACTGATAAACTTTGCAAAAGATGGACATGTACCAAAATAATAACAAGATATATTTGCAGTCCACATACGATAATCGAAACAAAATATATACAATGTTTGTATTTTAATTTGAATTCGATGATTTATATTATAAAATAATTATGTAAGACAAGGTTCATGTAGCAAATACTCTCAGTTTACACACGCTGCATCAGCAAACATGTATGTCATGCGTACAGTTTTATGATGTAATATGCTTTACTCGGGGATACCATGTTAGAACCACTGTTGTTATATTCATCTTTATTAGTGGTGCATTTTTCCGTGATGTGTAACCTTAAAACTGGATTATATATAACTTTGTGAATGAGAGAGAATAAAACATGAAATGATTAGAACAGATGTGAATTGCGGTTGCAGAAGATTTGTCTTGGCATGAAATGAATAGATGGTGGCTGTTATCTTTCATGTATTCAACATACCCATTTATTATATATATTTGTATAATTTTGTAAAAACCTCGGCTTGTTTTTCACAAGTAAATACGAACTGGCAGAAAACAATTCCCGTATTGTAATTTTAATCCTGTATTGTGCATGTTGCCGCACTGCTTTGTTTACCTGACACATTTCTATAAAAGGCGCACATAAGAGACCCATTCATTTATATATTAACAGCGATAAACCTTGATGTTACTTGGTCAAACATTAAAAACACACAAACAAAAATATAGTGTTATATAATTATAATAAAATGTAATAAGATGTCGATTATAACAGTACTGTATTCGGCTACCGTGGATTTTGCTAGGGCGGATTTTGCATGCAGCTTCGTGTAATTCGTCTTGGAAAAATTCACTCGAGCCTAATACAGTATCCCAGGACAATATACTATTATGGTAATCCTATCTTATTTCATACACAAGTCAAAGTTAAGAAAAAAACTTGATTAATTTCTCTTAGAAATACAAAGTATGAAATTCTTAAATTTCTTTTGTGGAGAAATGGTTCAATGAAAAGACTTAAAACAAAAAAAATCATATCCGAAAATATATTTCTTTTTATACTACAGTTTGACAAATTTATGTCTCATACCATACTGATAAACGAAGAAACTGTAAGCAGAAATTGTGAGATGGATTATTCATTTTGTTACCGTTGAAACTATGTTATGTATCTTCTATGTTGATATATGTAACATTGTAATAACTGCAATTATGTTGAATAAATATTATTTAAACCAATGAAAAGACTTAAACATTTCCTGTGGAAATTACAATCTGAATAGCGAAAGCATTTACGAAAATTTTATTGTTGGGATTAAAAAAACGTGTCGGTACAGTATGTGATCACTAAAAGCTATGGTAGTATAAAGCTGATGGGAAAAATCATATGAACCGACACACTGGCCCGATTTGAAGAGGAGCAAGAGGGTCATGATGACCCTATATCCCTCACCTGTTAAACCTTAAGATAAACATTCTGACCAAGTTTTATGAAGATAGGGTCATTAATGTGACCTCTACGGTGCTCAAGCATTTCCTTTGATTTGCATGATGGCCTAGTTTTTGACTAAACATGGCCCAGTTTCGAACTTGAATCATCAAGATAAACATTCTGACCAAGTTTCAAGAAGATAAGATCATAAATTTGGTCTCTAGGGTGTTAGCGAGGTTTTTCTTTGATATGACCAGGTGAACTAGTTTTTGACCCCACGTGACCGATTTCTAACTTGGCCTAGACATTATCAAGATAAACATTTTTTGCAAGTTTGTATCAAATCAATGCATAAATAATATCTCTATATGGCTGAAAGTGCCAGACTGGATCTGATGGATTTTTTCATGGAATTCAAACTCTATTGTTGTTTAAAATATATCAAAATCAAACCATAAATGAAGCCTCCATATTGCTGCAAAAGCCCAAAATTTTGGCCTTTTAAGGTGCCATAACTCTGAAACCATCGTTAGGATCTGACCAGTTTTCAAAAGGAACTGAGATATTATGCCAATACAAGTTGGCGCAAGCTTGATTAAAACGGATTACAAAATGTGGTCTCTATCGTGTTTATGAGCCAAAATAGCAAATTTTGGCCCTTTAAGGGACCGTAACTGCAGAACTCATGGTTGGAACTGGCCAGTTTTCAAAAAAAAAAAAAAAAAACCCGTTATATTCTGCCAATACATGTTGTGTGCAAGTTTTAATAAAATCAATTGTAAAATGTGGTCTTTATCGTGTTCATAAACCAAAAATAGGAAATATTGACCCTTTCATGGTTTATAACTCTAAATCCCATGATGGAACATTGCCGGGTTTCGAAGGGAACTGAGATATTATGGCAATACAAGTTGAGTGCAAGTTAAAATAAAACCATTTGCAAAATGTGGTCTTTATCGTGTTCACATGCCAAAAAATAGTACATTTTGGCCCTTTAAGGGGTCATAACTCTGGAACCCATGATATAATCTGGCAAGTTTTCGAAAGAAATCGAGATATTTTGCCAATACAAGTTGTGTGCAAGTTTGATTTAAATTGATTGCAATATGTTGTCTCTATCATGGTCAAAAGAAACTGTGGACAGACGATGACGGACGGACGACGGACAGCAGACGAAGGGCGATCACAAAAGCTCACCCTGCCACTATGTTACAGGTGTGCCACAAATATACTTAGAATATATATTGACTTTACAACTGAAGGTAATATGAATTGCCATATGCCTTTTCGGCATGAATGTTTCTTTTACGAAAATTTGATGTGGTGTAACACCAATTAGACAAGAGAGTGACAGGTATGAACAATTTCCCTGCATACTCTGTCTGAAATAGGAACATCTCTAGAATGTGCTTGCCTATATGTGTTGGAGCACATAGAACGTTTTCAATTGTCATGAACCATACTAAGGTATAACACGAAACTTATTTGATCGTCAGCAAATACATTGTGCTGAAATATACAAGTATATAACAACTCAATCCGCAATTACGTTTGAACCGATTTTCAAGTGGGTATGTACAAATGCATAGATTGGTGCGATAGAGAACTGGGTGTAGGTTATGGGCTTGACCTTCATTAAATACAAAAGCGATTCAGTATCTTTTTATGCACTTTCGAGCCAAACTAAGCAGTCTGATACTGATAGCTGCTTACTATCAAGAAAATATAGTCTTGGTAGTGCTAACTGCACTCAAATAAAATTATTTCCTTCTGAGTATATAAGTTATTGTATAATAATTCAAACAATGCGGACATGGGTCATGTAAAATATTACAAGTTTTCACGTATCAAAGATTCATATATGCCTACAAATTGAATTTTTATCACCACAAGATTTGTTTATGGTGGCTTAATTTTTACTATTTCGGTCTGGCTTGAAGGTGCGTTTTGAAGAGCGCCAACAAGTAAATACGCCAGAACTTTTACGTCAATGAGACAATAATCTCATATGTCGTGTCGGCATGCTAATTTGTCGCTTCGGCGTTTTGACGCATTAAAAGGGCGCCTACACTCTAACACCCCAGAAAAACAAACTATTGCCCCAATACGACAAATTTCTTATTTGGTGTATCGGCGCGTTTGTCTATGTTTTGTCATTTGGAGGGCGTTAACACACACAAGGCCGACAAATAAGCACGCTGTTGGCTTGTTGGCGCTCTTCAAATGTAACAACACACCAGAATGAAATGGCAGAAATCAGCCACCGTATTTGGTCGTTATTTCTATATGAATTCAATGAAATAGTGACGGCTTTAGTAGATCAAATGTTTCTGACAGTAAGTTGCCGAGCGGTCACTAGTCTGTTATGATGAAGGGTACTCTCAGAATTCTATCCCGTCATTATTGGATTTCAAATTGCGCTCTGAGGACTGAGCTTTGTTGAAGCTCCATCTTATAACGACAATGTAGTTCCTTAATTTTCAGGGAACTTTCTTATTCTTTCAGGGGTGGTAAAGCTTTTTAACCTATAAAGTAATGGACCCGTAATAACAAAGTGATTACGTATTATTTATTTCGGAATCCTTGGGCAAACGGAAAATTACTTTTTCGCAACAACTGCAGAATGCATAAATCGCATAAGGAGAATGTGTAACCGTTAAGAATATAAAATGTAAATTGAAACATGAAAAGGCACCAAAGAAAGTCGGAAGGACGCAATATTACGTAAGTTAAAGATAACTGCACTTTCCAGGTCAAGTAATTATCAAGCAAACATCCATCCACTACCCGGACAAAAACACTTGCCAAACAAAGGCTTTAAGGATAACAAAGAAGTGTTGAATATGACTTATTTATCTGATTGAATTGATTATTATCCTTTTTAAGTACCTTTAATCAGAAAGCGAAAGACTCGCCTGTATCGAAGGGGCACACTAGAGCTTTTGCTACATTTAATGCTTGAAAATCGCAATGCATCTAAACTGACAGCCCGGCAAAGCAAGTCAAAAGTTCAACAAACCAACTGATGAACTAATCTGACAAAAAAATAAAGCATAGAATTTAAATATGTTCAGTTAATCTGACAGCTTACGTACTCACGCATAGCACTTTTGGGTGACCGGTTGTTCTTAATGTAAACCAGACATTAGATTAAGCGTCCAATATGTCATGTTTTTTCTACATGGAAATTATTCGATTTATATATCTAAAAGTGTTAAACTACGTCATGAACAAAGAACGTATCTGTTAGTTGTATAACTCAATGAATTCTTGAAAATATGAAATTGAACATCATTTCATAGTCATTGCCTGTAGTTTATTCGAAACAAACATATTGTATATTTACAATTTATACTTTCCAATTTGTATTGTGCTCACGGTTTTGAATCAATATTTTTAAGTTGGCAAATGGCCCTCTTTGGCAAATTTTATGAGTCTCAGTGCCTCGACACCCTTCATACCAAAATCTTCTCTCAGCATATTCCTATCCAAATCAGCTAGCATAGGACCATCAATTTGTTCACGTTTAAAGTTGTCTGCATATTTTTCTAAGTTAAGCTTTTTCAGGTACTCCGACACTTCGTCAATAGTGAGTTTACTGATATCCTCAGGGCATTTAACTTCCCGGACAATTTTTCTTACTTCTGCAGGGGGAGATTTTAGTTCGCTTTCTTTTGCTACATGCTTTGTAGGCGAAATCGTAGTTCTCGGAACGTCGTTGTAATACAAAGCCTTCTTAGTGGCCGATGTAGGGGCGGATTTATGTTCTTCTGGAATTGCCTTCCTCTCTGGGAGCGATGGTGCGGAATTAGAATTGGTGTTGCGTTCTGGTTCTGGAACTGTATGAGAAACGTGGGGTTTTGGGGCCAAAGGAGGAGGGGCACCAGTTTTCTGCGGTTGTGGTTTAAATGAAGTTAATTGTGGTGTCGAGTCTTGAGGAACCTCCGATTTCATGGCCAAATCCAACTCCTTCTGGAACGCCGTATTTACGTGTGGCTTCATGTGTTTGTTATGCTTATCATGTTTGCCGTGATCATCTCTGGCTGTGTTGTCAATCTCTTCATAGACACTAGGACCTTCATCCTGGCGATGTTGTTCGGGATTATAGGTTGCGTTGTCAAACGACCGAAAAGGCGACTTATGAACGAGGCTTACGATGTTCGAATAAACTTTCGGCTCAACGTAAGAATATGTTGTATCTGAATGGATTGCGCTTGGGTCATATTCGGCAATATCTGAAAATATATTGCATATATATTATGTCGTGATATTATTTCAAGAATTTTAAAGATAGCATCCCTATCTATTAGCAGACTATTTCAAACTTTAGGAGCTTGACTCTAAATGGTAAAATATCTTTAACTCCCTTTGGGTTAAAAGAATCAGAAAATGTGTAGCTGATATAAGTCTCGGTCACAATCCTTTTAACAGATGTTAAATAATATTTTTAGTTTAAACACTATGTGGTTTTTTGATATCAAAGGTAACAATACGGGTTATCAAAGTCATACTTGGATTTCCAAATTCTTGATCAAACTCGATATATGCTGC
Organism: Mercenaria mercenaria; assembly: GCF_021730395.1. Lineage (NCBI taxonomy): Eukaryota > Metazoa > Mollusca > Bivalvia > Venerida > Veneridae > Mercenaria > Mercenaria mercenaria. The sequence continues at coordinate 42,946,067 of NC_069376.1, read as the reverse complement.
TGCACGATCTAACTCTTGTTGGTAACCAGTCCACTTTTCTTTAGGCTGACCTTTGATCCCTGTAATCAGTGCCAGTCGAAGCTGTGACAAATACAGCGGCACGTGCACCACTTCTTGGCTCATCACGCCTGAAATAGCATAACCAGTCTGATCATCTGAATGTTTACATACATGTTTTACACGTATGTCAAAGAATTCCGCAAAGATTTTCGAAGATGTATACTTTCAAACACGAACATTATACATGTTTTAAAAAAGGCTAGCAATGTCGATATCTTTGAAAAAAACGTTTGAGGACCATTCTAAATACTCCTGTCTATTATTTGCTGATCCTTGTCCTGAAGTTGGAGAACATGAATTTTGCATTATGATACTCGTCCTAGTCCTCGTCCTCTTTTAAATGACACTGATTATATTGCCATGACAACGAGAGCAACAGAGTTATGATTTCAATCATACAAAATACGTCAATGTGAACTCAACCTAAATCAATGAAATAATATTTTTACTAGAGCTATCAGTATAGGTGATCAATTCATCCTGACGCCGATTTGATACAGGGAAAGTAAATTGTTTGACCTTGGGCCTTCAAGAGTGACCTTGATCGTGAACCTAGTAACCTTCGTTGTGCACTCTGCATGTTCTTAATAAAAAAGAATTGATGCTAGTTTAATAAGAATAATCCAAGCGGTTAAGATATTATGGAGTGGACACGAAGTTATAATAATTCACCTTCGAAGTCTAAATGTGACCTCCAACCTTTGACTTTTATCGTGTGCTTTGCACGTCGTCTCGATTAGGTTAATATTTGATACCATGTTTCATGAACATTTTCCAAGCGAAGCGAACACGAATTACGGACGGACGAACAAGTGGTCAGTCGTCTCAACGGACAGACGGAACTGAACTACACCAATATAGTCCCATATACTACGTATCTAAAGATACACTCAATCATTAAAACATTCTAAATTTGAAAAAAACAGAATAAGAAGTGCTAGAAGTGTCAAAGAAACAGTGTTTAGATTCAAAATTTACAAACCGTCAGTAATGAAATTGGACAGGAGATATACTTCGTCGAATGTTTGCACGAGCTCCATGCACGGGATATTGTTGGTGCTGACTGTCTGACTGCCAACTGCTATCGAGTGATCCTTGGGAAACTGTACGGTCAACGGTAGGGTGTTTTCCTTTAGTATTGTGTACATCTGTTTTGGTTTCCCATCTTGTCATAACAAGAAATAGACAAAGTCAATTATAACTTGTACTAATAGTTCGTTTTAAAGGTACAGAGATATTTTCAGACCATCTAGAGGAAAGCTTGAAAGCTATTACAGTTGTTGTACAAAGTTTATATATATATTTTGACTGCTATCTGCTTGCTGATATAACTTACATTTGACGTGAATATCGCAAACATTTAACTTTGATAACATTATCCTGATTATCTATACATCTAAAATATATTGTTTTATCACCTGCACAAACTTTATGTCATTCAGCATACACCTACGTGTTCAGGTGTTGTTGATAGTATGTATTTTTATGTGTTTGATATGGTTAAAAGCATATGTTCGTCAGATATTTGTAAAGCATCTTTCAATCAAACGTTCTTGAGAACTAAGGAATATACACTGACAGGACCTAGCCAAAATCAATTTTTTAACTATCTATCGTTTGACACAAGAAAAAAAGATATGGGAAGAACTGAAGAATAAGCAAAGGTATCTGATAAGAGAGATCTTTTGTGTGGATTACGTAAGCTTAGTAACCTCAAAGTAAACAACGCTCACATGACATAAGCATTTTTTTTTTTCATATTTATAACTAGACACAGCAAATCAGGCTTACAGTGTGGGAGGAGTTGAACACACGTTTAATTGAATCATATCTATTCGTTCTTTTATTTCGATACCAAATCAAGCACATCAAGTTCCAAAAAAAGTAACCCCTTATTCCTAAGTTGCGCAGGGGACGTTAGTGCTTTTGATTTATTAATTCTGAAAATTTGTAGAGGTCGGAATCTGTCTCAAAATGGTATTGTGGTGAACATATAAAAGCATGCCCCTTCAAATGGTACTTAACATTGCTTTAATTATTTCATTTTATTAAATGCCGATCTTATTTAAACAACAGGTTAAACAATAGGTCACCTACGTTTTCCTCCCTGCTTTACAACACATAGATTTTCCTCGTACGTCACCGGAATACTGATCATTCTAGAGTGGCTTCCATACTGAAACTTGGCTATAACCCGTCTCTGTTTGGATATTGCATGAACACGAAGAACCTGTGACGGGAAAAGCAGGATTTAGTGTCTTTTCGATGTAAATAGATTAGCCAGATACAAACTTTCTCACACACCAGAGGTCTACAATGGTTCCCTAGTTGTTCGTCTTTGGATATTGGCAGATCTTTAATACAAAATGCAATATGGCGTTGTTTTTTTCTTCATTTTTTTAAAACTCATGCCCCTTTTTGTTCCTCTGATTTCAAAATAAAGTTGTTTTGTGAAGATGATTAAGAACTTTAGTTTTAACTGACTTCATAAAGTATAAGAATCAATAAACCAAACTAAACTAGAAGGTGTTTTAGTCACAGAAACATATGTCTCCCCCCTATGTATACCTTTAGCTCTGGCGGCCATTTTGTGCAGCAAAGCGAAACGTATTGGCGATATGCATAACTAGGCTTGGTACTGATCACTCCTGTGAAGTTTCGTCGAAATTTGTCCAGCAGTTTGACCTGTGAAAGCCGGACAATATTTTTCTAATATTTTTAGCTGTGGCGGCCATTTTTTGCAGCGAAACGGAACATGTCGGCGATAAGCACAATTACAGTTGGTACTGATCACTTCTTTTAAATTGCATTGAAATCCAGCAAGCAGTGTGACCTGTGAAAGCCGAACAAAATTTTTCTATTTTAAGTTCTGGCGGCCATTTTGTGCAGCGAAGCGAAACGTGCCGGCGACGTACATAACTAGGGTTGGTACTGATCACTCCTGTGAAGTTTCGTTGAAATCCAGCCAGCAGTTTGACCTGTGAAAGCCGGACAAGATGTTTCTACCTTTAGCTTTGGCGGCCAATTTGTGCAGCGAAGCGAAACGTGCCGGCGATATGCACAACTAGGGTTGGTACTGATCACTCCTGAGAAGTTTCGTCAAGATTTGGCCAGCAGTTTATGTGTGAAAGCCGGACAAGACGGACGGGCGGACGACAAAGGCAAAACCAATATGTGGGAGACGTAATAGATATTCTCATAACGATCTGAAAGAGTCGTTGATACAATTTCTCCTAAAACGAACTTATAGTCTTCGGACAGTAGTAGCTTTGGAATCTTAATACTCTCGGGAAATTTGTTATTACAAGCTATACTTAACAAAAACACAATAAATAAGGTTACGGGGTAGGTAGAGGACAGGGATAGAATAATGTTATTTGGCGAAGACCAGTGGTTATATCCAGGGATCAACCTCATCGTACCCGAATTAATATGCAAAACCTTTCATTACTGAAAGTTATAAAGTTGTCAGATTTACCAACCAAAAGTGTACCGTTTTGACAAAAAAAAAAAAAAAAAAAAAAAAAACAACAAAAAAACCTGTTCTCTGTCGAAGGTATCTTCAACGATTTCCCCACAGAACCCCTGGTTGACCATGACTGTCTTCGGTAGGTCGTTGTGAAAATGTTCATAAAACTCTGCCACATTATAATCCTTTTTCTCGTGCAGAAATTCCATTTCCCTGAATAGTAGCAGAAAAAGGGAAACTATTTAAGCAATACCGTATAAAATTGAATTTCTAGTAACTGATTATTGTGTAATGTAAAATGAGAGAAATTAGTTTTACCGTTATACAACCGGTAGGATTAGTTGGTTAAATGGTTAAAATTCCCTAGTCTCCACAATCCCTTACGGGTGGCACTAGTTAGTATAGATCATCGATTGTTGAAGTAGTGACAATTTAAAAAATAACAAAATAAGAACCAAGAAAGGCATGTTTTGCGCCAGCCGTCTTTATATCATAGGGAAACAGAAAAAAAAGTCAAAATTAATGGATTAACGCACTGAATGTTCACTCTTAAACCCACTAAACTTTAGTCAGTATATTATACACTCAATTCGTGCGTACATCCAATAGGTGAGAACTGGAACATACCTTGTGTGTCGTTTAGGAGTTATCTGTCCTTTCCGTCTTGGTGGCAAAGGTACTTTTGTATTTGGTTGCCTCCCCTGATTTTGATCCTGCTCTCCCGAAGTCTGATCCGCACCTGAAACAGTCCGACCCATTAATGCCTGTAGATGACTTCTGTGTATCCTATCATTTAATCCCTTCGAACATGTTTCATTCTTTTCATTATTCGCCATTAGAAATTTCTCTCTAAAAACGCCGTTATCCAAAGCCAGACCAAACTTATTTCAACACAAAAGTTAGTTAAATATATTGTTATCTGAAGCGTGTAAACCCTATATTGATAACGTTATTGTACCTAGATACACCTTATTAGCTTATCAGGCATCTGAAAATACTTCCTCTTTGCTGATCTGTACTTATAACCTCCCCAATTAGGATATACGAGATAAAAAAGCTGTTACACAATGCATTATGATTTTAAGCTACTCTATAGAAGGTAGAAAAAACAACATAAAATTACTTGTTTCTTTTTAAATGTTATTGGTTTAAAACAACTGATTTTCGAAAACTGTTCTTCCGCATGGGTGTAGTGATAAAATTATTCTTTATTAAATTTTTGGTCACCCAGCCTTTGTAAAAATATAAAGTCTTTAATGTAGCGATTAAATACCCATTTTACAATAGTTTTTAATGTGTATTATTGTAAACACAACACTATGGTGAACCATTTGGGTCAAAAGTATACCTTGCAAGCGCGCACATTTCAGAATATACGTGTACGTGTAAAAATATGCCGTATACATTTTATAGGTGAACTTGAAATCATGCGTACAGTTGTAGAATCATACCTTGACGTATATATTTGACCGGTATACTTGTAAATTTACAGACACATGCGTATATGAAAATACACGCTTAAACATGCGCACACGCCTAATAATTTGTATGCACGAATACTGTACACAAATGCAATCTTAAATATATAGATACACTCATAAATGGACGGGCATGCGAATGTATTAGTTAACTTGTTATTATGCGTGCACTTGAAAAATTATGTGGACGTAAGTGCACGGTATAACATGCGTACACGCCTAATAATAAGCTTGTACGTATACTTATCAAAAATGCACGCGTAAATATGTAGATGCACGAATATATTGATGTGCGTGTTTGTAAAGTTGATTATCGACCCAAATGGAACACAATACAACAGGATGGATATAGTTTTCACTTAAAGGACGCGACGGTATGGATACATTTCTGTACACAAGTACGACTGATGAAAGCTTTGAAATGGTATATGAGCCGAACCATGAGGAAACCAACATAGTGCATTTGCGACCAGCATGGATCCAGACCAGCAGTCTGGTCAGGCTCCATACTGTTCGCTAACGGTTTCTCTAATTGCAATAGGCTTTGTAAGCGAACAGCATGGATCCTGACCAGACTGCGCGGATGCGCAGGCTGGTCTTGATCCATGCTGGTCGCAAACGCACTATGTTGAGCCGCACAATGAGAAAATTAACATAGTGTTTTTTTCGACCAGCATGAATCAAGACCAGCCAGCGCATCCGCAGGATACGTATACATTTTATAGGTGACCTTGAAATCATGAAGGTCAGGATCCATGCCTTTCGCTTTCAAAGCCTATTGCAATTAGAGAAACCGTTATTGAACAGCATGGATCCTGACCAGACTGGGCGGATGCGCAGGCTAGTCTGGATCCATGCTGGTCGCAGATGCACTATGTTGGTTTTCCCGTGGTGCGGCTTAATTCTGATGATAAAATAACAGCTATTGTGGCGTGTAGCACCGCTCAAGCTCCCTGTCCGGAACGGACTTCATGATGTCAAAGAAACAGGCATTTATGCGGCCGCCATAAGCATCCGTTAACTTTTACGTCAGACTGTATTGTACTCGATTACAAGCATATAAAAATAACCAACTGTTTAATTTATGTACGCATTAAGTTTCAAGTTTCAATTTTGTTTCATAATCACTGCTTGTAACAAACTTATGGTTAAGAAACTGAATGTATAAAGTGAAACTTAAACATGTTTAAACAGAGCAGCTTTCTGCAAGACTTTGTCAGCTAAATACATAGGAAAGAAAACTGAGTGTTAACTTCCCAAGTGAGGGAGATAATATACAGAACGCAAACTAGTAGAGTTGTTTATATCATTAAAAAAACAAACAAAATAAAACTCATGGCCTATTGCTATCGCAACAATAGCCTGCTATTTTCCTCGTCTTTGTCTTGCAGAACTAGATACATGTATTTTATATTACAAAAATAAAGTATAAAGAATCTAAATACAGCCCTTACATAGTGTAAGAAGCAATACTGCTAAATGTAATAGCTCCTTTGTATTTTGTCTCAGTACTACTTTCTTATACTATAGGGGTTGGTAATAAATCAATATTCCTTAATTATAGTTATAATTGAACAGCATGATTTACACTAATACATATAACATCACATGGATTCATGGGCACTTTTTAAACTCTCGCTTGTCGTTATAAAGTGTAGAATTCTAAAAAAAAATCATCATCATCAGCAGCAGCATTATCAGCAGCAGCAGAAGCAACAACAATGTGCTTGTTGGGTATATTATATTCCCACCCGTTGACTTTCTATTCTTTAACCTCCATAATCCATTCTGTTTATTTTCACTCTGTTAACTTCATGAAAATAAAGATTTTACCATTGCAATTAAATGGGATCCTAGCAATGTTTTGTTTAATGAACATACTTTAAACTAGCAAAACAATCTCACCTTGTTCGTGATCTCCAAAAGATTGCACTTGGTCTACCTGTTATGAACAGATGCGCAAAAGCCTGACATCCTCCTTTAAAGTCACCAATTACTTTAACGTAAACACAGTTAAACTAGCTGAGCGAACGACCATTAATGGGCTAATGATATGTAGAAAACTTAATAAACATAATAGCCCCCGACAAGGAAGTTTTAACATTTATGTAGCTATAGAGATGAGAGTGCAAATACATACGGCGTCTTTCATGCATTTCAATATATACCCTAACCTTAAGACTTCCATGCTACTGCGTATTCCCGTTAAGCAATTAACATAAATTTAGCTCAACACTAGCATGGCTTTTGACGAAATCGCATACAGAGAAAGCGTATTAAGGGTCCAAATTATCATACGCTATATGCGTTTAATAAGTATCTGCCTATCTCCTTTCAGATTTACCGACACATTGTTCCTGAATGTGAAGATTTTACCTTACCATCGGGTGGAGAATTCTATTTAATTCTATTTAGTATCTAATGCGCTTAATGTTTTATCATTTCTGCCGGCTTTGTCCTAGATGAAAGTAGCGCGCAATATTAATACTATTATCGCACGGTGCGGTTATTTTCCACTGATCTTTTCGGTGTGACAAAACTTTGGTGTTATATAACAAAAATTGGTTATGTTGTTTATCTACGCACTATTTTTACTGCTTTTTTATCCAAGTTTTGTTTATGGTGAATGGTGCGACAATTTTCCTAGTGGTCAAAAGAGCAAGGTGGTCTTTAACGCAGGCCATATTTTTATTTATGATTGCGAGAATTTTCATTAAAATCTACATTGTAGAAATATTTCTATTCGCGAAAATGTTTTGAAAATTGCGTTTTTCTCATAGATTCCCGTTATGAAAACTTGCGTGAGGTCGAAATTTTTCAAATCAGTCCAGCAAAAAATCAAGCACACGACCCCATCTTTTTTATTTGCTGAATTTTCTTAGTATATTTCGAAGTTTTGAAAAATCAGAGTTTGATCAAATTCTACATGGTAGAAAAAAATTCGATCCTAACATGCAGAACTACCTTAAGCCAAAAAGGGATTGATTTTTAATGCGCTGGTGGCTTTATTCAAAGGTTGAAATAGACCAATGAAACTGGTTAATGTGGGAAAGAAACGAGTTGTCTTTAGAATCAGGTGAAGCCAAAACGTGATCTTTTGGTACATCTGTCTGTAATCACAGGTTTAGATCAACTGAAAAGAATCTTAAATTGAAAATAAAACTTAACGTTTTCAGGGAAACATGGTTTCTTTCCATAGGTTGTCTTGAGCGTAGGTTTGATAGAAATTGTAAAAATCTATTGGAGCATATTCTTTACTGCAAAATTACAAGGAAACGTTACCGGGACATTTTGAAATGATTAGTTTAAATAACCTCCCTTTGAAGTTAAAAATATATTTGAAATTTCAGTTGATTCATGTTGAAATTAAATGTTTAACTTTTAAAACTTTATTTGTACTTTTTTTGATTAGTTAGAAAGGTATCAATCAATGTTTTATTTCGATCAATAGAGCTTTTGATATCGCAATACATTAAACCACATATCGTCTGAAAAGTACCGAAATCTTCCTTGCTGTGATGAAAGATGACAGAATATAGAATATGTCTGCTAAAGTTATATCATGTGAATGAATACCGTAAATGTACTAATAAGCTTGATATTACATAAAATGCGTTTTTTTTTTAGATTTAGGGTCACTTACTTTTAACGTTTGTTATCCTGTTCAGGAAATTTTTAGTCTTTTTCGTCTGATTTTTGAAAACTGTTTAGGGAAACATTTTTCTCGCAAAATATAAGAGAATTTATTCAGGACTAGAGTACGTCCGGGTCTCCTTGGCCTCTGTAATTATTGTCGTAATTTGGCAACATAATTCCTTATTTCTGGACAAAACTCTCTCAAAATTGCAGAGAGGTAATTAATACCCCTAATGTTGACTCAAAAACACACGTTAAGAACATAAAAGGGACGATGTTCGCGGTGTATACTCTACGTGGCATTTTTATGCTTCGTTGTGTCCGCGGCGGATGGACCGTTATTAAACTTAGACGAGGCTCATCGTTTTAGGCGAAGTCGGAGTTAAACCTACATGTATATGATAGTTGAATGCTATTATGTGATTGCATATAGGCACTGAGCACCCAGGGGTCAGGTCAAACATATTGACCTGCAGCTTCAATTAAGAGGACATAGACTGAGCATCTCTGCAATAGGATTCGTTAATTGTTAATTCAAAGACATTGTCTGACGGAAACTTCAACAGAAAGACCAGTCAAGTACAGTATCTCAAGCCTATAGAAGTTTGAGCTGATTTTCACTAATTTAATAGTATTAGTTTGAAACATTAAGTGATTTGCCTGATCCCTGAAATTATTTAGCTCCTAACTGAATTTATTTACGAATCATTTTACACGATCATTTAAGCAAGGCAGCCAGAGAAATATTTTTATACGAGATATTTGGTCTCGTCAGCTATACGTTTTGATAAAGGATCTTTAACATTGTTTGTCAACTAGTCTAAGACATAATCACCCTAGCGATTGTACCCATTTCATTGTTCAGGATACTAAATAAGGTTTTATAAGTCGTATCCTGACAAACGTCTTATGTTAAAAAAGAACTAAATTCTTAACGAAAGTAAAAGGAAGTAATCAACAGAAATCCGATGGAATTATATAATTTCCTGAAAATGGAGCATATTATCATCGAGCTGAAATATAAAAAAGGTTATCATAAAAATATTCTCTGTCTATATTTGAAGTGCGAAACGACAACCATAACGGCAAGTATTTGTGAAGCTTGACATTCTCTCAAAATTATTATCTACGATGTCAAACATTATACTTATGGAATGCCGGGACTGTCAGATGTGATCAACTGTAGTTTTTTATGTTAACATACAGTATTAAGTTGTTTAAAGCTATGTTTTCTTGTTAGTTTACTGTACTGTCTTGTCTACTGACCATATTATCTTGTCAGACGGAACATGACATTATGTTTATATACAGTATTAAGTTGTTTAAAGCTATGTTTTCTTGTTAGTTTACTGTACTGTCTTGTCTACTGACCATATTATCTTGTCAGACGGAACATGACATTATGTTTACATACAGTATTAACTTCTTATCTTGTCAAAAGGACATGTCATTCTGTTTACATAAGTGTTAACTTGTTTAAAGCTGTGCTATTTTGTAGACAATATTAGCAAAAAGACAAAATATGGCATGTTCGTTTGACAAGACACTTTAATTGGTCAGTAGACAAGACAGTATAGCAAACGGACAAAATAACACAACTTTAAACAAGTTAATACTGTATGTAAACGTAATGACATGTCCATTTGACAAGATAATGTGGTCAGTAGACAAGACAGCATGGCAAATGGACAAAACACAACTAGAAAAGACAGTATATCAAACAGACAAAATAACACAGCTTTAAACAAATTAATACTGTATGTAAACATAATGGCATGTCCATTTGACAAGATAATATGGTCAATGGAAAAGACGTCTGTACATCAAACGTTCATGAACACACAGCTTTAAACAAGTTAATACATAATAAAACTACAGCTGATCACATCAGACAGTCCCGGCGTTCCATTATACACTCATTCCAACTTATACCCATGTGATACAATAATATGTTAACAAGTTGTTTGTCAAAAACTTTAATCAATATTTACATTATCAGATAAATGTTTCAAGATGACCTCGTGTTAAGCCGACATGCAATTTACAACTCGAGTTACGAATATCAACCAGGAAGATATAGACGCACCATATATATGTCTAAATTTAATCAAATATAGAATATAGTATATAAAGACGTGCAAGTTAAACAGTGCGTGAAAGATGTAAATTCGTGTTGTATTAAATACATTTCAGCCAGCATGAAAATACCAGAAGGAGTTAGAGTTTGGTGAGTTATTTTCTGTTTATATATTAAATATTGAAACGAGAAATCGAAACCTTAGTGTCTTATCTCGGAGAAGTATCTTTTTTTATTCAAATGTTGAATTGGGTTTCATGTTTCACCAACTGTACAAATCATGTTTAAGATTTATTGCCGAAAGCGAACACGGATGTGAGCACGAACAGATCTACCGAAATTATATAGTATGTTATAAGGACATGCTTTTTATTCAAACGTTTAGCAGTTATTTCAAGGTCTGAAATCGTATATAAAGTAGAAAATGTAAGAAAATAGGGTGTAATTATAGACTGACAAATACATCGTATACCTTATTCAATACTCATATGAAGTTATTGTGGCTGATAGCAATGGACCGGAAGTCCTTCCAGCAAAGGTTCGAATCCTGTCGACATTAGGTATACTTTTAGTTAGGGGATTTAACAATTATACGTTTATGATAGGTAGATTAAATTACCAATTAAAAGTTGCCTATCGCAGCAAGCATACTATACTATAATCAATAAAATCCCGTTTTTGTGTGATTGGGAAATATGATTTTAAATTATTCAATAAAGCGCTCTTAGTCATAAACGCGGTAGTCACGTAAGAAAAACATATATAAGAAGTTTCAAATAGGTCACCATAAATTGCTATCTTTACGCATAGTACACCGAAAAATTTAAAAGGAAGTATAAGGTATCGAAATTTATTCGTTACCACCATACTATAATATATAATGATATCATAACAAACCATAGATATCGGTAAGGAAGTTGTCGTGGCCGAGTGGTTAAGGCGATGGACTAGAAATCCATTGGGATCTTCCCGCGCAGGTTCGAATCCTGCCGACAACGAATTTACTTTTTGCTTAAGAGTGTTTTCCGTTTATATAGATCAGCAATTAAAAGATATCTTGAAAAGACATACTCATTTTACCTACCGGTATTGTGTGAAGTACCCCTGTCAATATTGAAAAAGAAGTAAGGTACTAATAAACTTTGATAATGTAGCAGTTGAGTCCAATAAAATTATCTTGGGGCTATATTACAAAGTAATTATTAGATTCCGATGCCTTTTTCTGTATACAGCAGGAACGGCGTAACATACAAAATTGCAACGGAAGTACTTCAAATATGTCATAAATTAAATATACTAGAAGAACATAATGTGACTGATTTTAATTAGGATTTTCATAATGACAAATGTTTAATCATGATAATATATCTGCACAGCCGGAAACATATTAATTATTATATCTACATTTAGTCTAATGACACTATGCAACATTAATCTTCTAATATATTGATAAAGTATTTATGGATAGTCATTTGTAGCCGAAATAGTTTAGTGGGTTAAATGGATGGAAAACACGATTCATTAATACCATTCATCAGCGTGACTGGCGTAGGTTCAAAACCTCGAATTACCTTACTTTTTTCTGACTGATTTTAAGTTAGGATTAGATTTCATTGTTATACACTTTTATAATATCAGTTATACGTTTTCAAGATGTAATATTTTATGTCATATATAAGTTTTTCTCTTCTTTTTTTTTGTTTATGCTATATCTTTTTTTTAATATGCTTTATCAAAAATGCAGTTCACAAATAACTTCAAAATTTCAAATGAATGAAATGTTGTCTTTAGGAACAATCTGTTAGGCACATAAAACGTAGTGCAAGGTCACCAAATAATTGTTGAAAAGATGCAATTACAATATTCATGACAAATATTTATAAAAATGTTTTACAGTGTCTCGGACCTACAAACTCTAGACTTAAATTTTGGAAGACAAACGTGCTAGCCCTCTGTGCTATCGAGTCGTTTCCTTTATAATAGCAAATGTTAGATAAATAACTCTATACCTCCTTGTTGATTTAACTATATTGGAAAATAAACAGTAGTCAACTGCCACATTATCAAAGTTTATTAATACTAACATTAGTAATGTTAACACAACACAATATAACATAATACAGTCTGTCATAGTATGATATCTATTGATATCAAAACAAACAGCAAGTTGTCGTGGCCGAGTGGTTAAGGCGATGGACTAGAAATCCATTGGGATCTTCCCGCGCAGGTTCGAATCCTGCCGACAACGGATATACTTTTACGCAGAGGGTTAAAGTCCATAATGCTTTACCTTATGGGTATTTTTCACTGAGCGAAGGACCATTACTGTGGCTTAGCTGAGTGAAATAAAATAATAATAATAATAAAGTAGGTGCACAACTTCACATGCTACTAATAAACTTTGATAATGTGGCAGTTGACCTCAATACAGTCGACACTGTTTATTTTCCGAAACAGGTACAGTGTAGAAACGATTGAACAACCAAAACGGAAATAGCGATGTGATTTCAATCAATGATAAACGTGGTCTAACTTTTTCAATTGATATTTGGATAATTGTCAAATAAAGGTATGTTTTTTCCTTGAGATGTGTTTCGAAAGGCATGTTTCAAAATTTTCACAGTCAATACAAGTCCAGAATGACTTACATGAGCGGTAGGTAAGGTGAAATCAGTTGATTACACGGTAAATGTTTAGATCATGCGTACCAACATTGAATGAGTTTTATCAAAAATAAAGCAAATTTTCTGAATGCATGTCACATTATAAGAATTTAGTGTATTTTCTTTTTCATTCATAACGATTTCAACCTTAATTCATCCCTTATTTCGTTTTAAGCACAAATTTTGCGGTACTGTGTATTGTATTGTATTGTACGCCTTATTGAAATGATAGTGAACGACTTATTTCGATTTTACACACAAGATTGTACTACTTATTGCAAATATTTTAATACGATTTTGTCCATATTGAACGGCAGATTGTTATTACAAATTACGATTAAATTCTGATTTCTGTCTGTTTTAGGTACAGTGAAACAATATTAGTGTTATTATTGCAAAGAAACGACACCAGACTTTGAAAACATAATTAAACACAACTTTATTCCAAACTGACGGAAACATACAAATTAAAATCGAAACACACGACAACATTGAAAATAAGAAAGTTTTATTCACAAAAGATTTCCAAGTAATCCCAAAAGAAGTTAACAATAGCAATATAATGATGATGCCCATTAAAGAAAAAAAACAACAATAAAAATAAAATAGAATCCGCTAGTAAATTAGAATCGCCCTTGAAAAAAGTACCAAATAATAATTGTGCTCAGCAAACGAATACAGAGGTTTAAGCAAGTTTAGCAATCCAAATTTAAAGTAATGACACTCGAAAAAAAAAAACATTAAGGAGAAGAATTCTGTAAGATTGTGTGTTTCATTCTTATCCTTTCCTAATTATCTTGTTCAAACTACGATGTATGTATTTAATCTGTACATGTATTACTGGGAATAAAATATGTTTAAAGTGAAAAATAAGGCTTAGGCAAGTTTTTTTTTTTTTTTTTTTTTTGGTTTAACGTCGCACCGACACATGATAGGTCATATGGCGAGTTTCCAGCTTTAATAGTGGAGGAAGGCCCCAGGTGCCCCTCCGTACATTATTTCATCACGAGCGGGCACCTGGATAGAACCACCGACCTTCCGTAAGCCAGCTGGATGGCTTCCTCGCATGAAGAATTCAACGTCCCGAGTGAGATAAAGTGAACTAGGTGGCCGAAAAATCTAATTGAGATTTTGTTCTTACATATTTAGTAAACTATAACTATATCTAAACTATACCAAACATAATCATGAATAATTGTCACTCAAACCAAACAGCTGCCAAGTTTCAAACACATATTGCACAAATTAGTTATTGTATGTACATTTGTATTTGCTAAAACTGCATGATAAATGTTTTAAGTTCTTTCACGTCCAATACCACTGGCACTGTGTACAAAATATCTCCAGTTTCAACAATTAAATGAAAAAGAATTACTACAATTACTCCCAGTTAATCGCTATAAATTTTCAATAAAATCGCAACAAATCGTTCACATCATTGTGGACAGTTTTCAATAAATCGTTCAATATGAAATGACACATTGACTACAGAAATCGGTATATTTCTACGCAAATGATAAATACCTTGTAACGCATGAGTTTAAGAACAATTTATTGACAATGCAGGACTTCTTTAATATGAATCTTACACTCGTCCATTATCAACTAGAAGGGAAAACTTTGTTTATTCGTACGACACTTTCTGAAGTTTCAACAGAAATCGGTGATTACTTTTGATTACGGTAGCACAACGACGGTACTTAACACACATACTGATGAAATCTAAGACGAATTATCTCTTCAATGTATAATCTATTGACTACTTACAGATAAACTCCACTATAGTGTAAAATTAAATGAAAGTAGCAGCGGCGTGTAAACCCAGATACTGTGTATGTCGTATAATCACATCGCTATTTCCGTTTGGGTTGTTCACTGTTTCTACACTGTATTTGCTTTACAATAGATCTATGAAGGATTATCTTTGAACAGCCCTGGACTTATTGGACTGAACTGCCACATTATCAAAGTTTATTAGTATATTAATTCTCTAATGTTTCATGATCGTATGTCAAGTATATTTTGATATACAAGGAATACAAACTTAATTTGTTTACTAAGTCAAGGGCCGTAACTCATGTCTTACAAAGTGAAATAAAAAAAACCCAGGTGCACAATTTCACATGCTGTATCATATTCATACATGGTTTCATGATTCTAGGTGAAATATTTTCAAGATATATGCAACACATGCTTTGAAGCACTTTATGTGTATTTTTATCACTACGTCAAGGGCCATAACTCTGATTTGGTTATATAAAAACCCTAACAGAACACCAGGTTAGCAACATCACGGGCTATATAAAGGTCCCTGAATGCTTTATGACTCTAGAACAAATACTCTTTCAGATACACGCGACACGAACTTGTATGCATATTTTGACAATCTATAACTCTTGTCTGCCTGATGGAAACTCCAGGGACACAACTTCATATGCTGAATGTTTCACAATCTTTGGTCAAACACTTTTTGAGATACAAGCGATTCAAACCTAGGTCCTTTTTATGCATACTTTTGACTAAGCCAAGGGTCATAACTGGTCTGGCTATGTGAGATCCAAATTCAAACATTAAATGCACAACTTTTCATGCTTAATAACAATTTTGTGGGGTTTGAATACTCTTAATCTAATACTTTTTGAGATATTGAAGATTGCACTGAAATATATAAATAAAAGAAATAACTTAGCAAGATAAATAACATGGCGCGTAATACTATGACATAATTGTATAGATGTTATAATATACCTAACTCAGCGAATATCGGGTTTTCGTGGCCGAGTGGTTAAGGCGATGGACTAGAAATCCATTGGGATCTCCCCGCGCAGGTTCGAATCCAGCCGACAACGGGTGTATTTTTACTTTGAGGGTTTAACTATTTAGTTGATAAATTTATCGATTATCGATTATAGTAGTCGCAACTTGACCGCGATGGTTGACCTTAGGCTGATTATTCATTTCGATCATTTCATTATAGAAATCAAGGGTGCTTAGGGTAGCCGTGTATATTCATATGGAATTAGTTTGTATACAGAGCAGTATCAAAGTATACATATGCTTACATTTGATCAGTTAAAACTTTCCAATACACTAATTTATGTTTACACCAATTTATATTTCCTTGTCAAGTTGCGTCCACTATACCTATTAAAGTTGCAATACAAACTATTGACTAAAGCCACACCAAAGAATAACTGTTTCCTTAGTATTTCCAGTAATGTAATTTTACATGTTTTGCATGAAAAATATGAGAAGATGTGGATGCGCAGGCTGGTCTGGGTCCATGCTGGTCGCAAACCCATTATGTTGGTTTTCCCATGGCGCGGCTCAAATTGTTAAATGCTCACGTAAACCATGGGTTAAGAGCGATTGACTAAATACAAGGGTTTCTGGTCATAAAAACACTCATAAATCATCAATAAGTGGTAATAAAGTTCACTACAAAATTTCATAGATAAACATGCGTTTTAACAATATCAAATACACTGCTGTAATTGTTTTATATCGTTAAAGAGATGCCATGGTTTGTGTAATTTTTAGATGCATGGTCAAGAGGGTCATCCGCGCAGTCTGGCCAGGATCCATGCTGTTCGCTTTCAGAGCCTATAGCAATTAGAGAAACTATTAGCGAACAGCATGGATCCTGACCAGACTGCGCGGATGCGCAGGCTGGTCTGAATTCATGCTGGTCGCCAACCCACTATGTTGGTTTTCTCATGGCACGGCTCATATATTTTTTTTGACTTTTTATCAAAACATACATGTCAAAATTTCTACTTCTAATGTTTGTTGTATTTGGAAATGGTTCCGGTTGTAATTTAAAAATGCGTGAATACTTGATTTTCTGTCATTTCTTTTTTTTATTATGGTACGAAATAAAGAGTTAATTTAACAGAATTTAGTACAATAAACGCCTCGCCTAGCACAAATATGGGTTATAACCTCTGTGTGCTTGTCCAACAGAATTCAGTATTGCACTCAACTCTGTTAAATAACCTCATAGAACCGCAATAACATCTGCAATCATAATAACATTATATACAGATTTTCTGTCTAAAAGCATTGTAAGATTTAAAGAGAAGACCGTCTCATTTAATCTTAAAATAGTTGAAAAGGATCGAGTGTCCGCGTATTTGGTTATACAGGCTTTGAACATTTTCGTTTTAACAATAACTAGATACGGATAAAATTATTGATTTCATTCTTATATTTTTTCTAGTTGTGCTGCAGACCTGTTTGAATACGATGAAGCGAAGGCGCTAAATCTGCGGAAGTTTTTCAGTTACTATAAGGACCAGTTCCCTATGCTGATTGTAATCATTGGCGGTCATTACGGGGAAACAAAGTTTGATTGCTACGATAATTTGCAGGTACTTTATTTCATCTAAATCAGAAACTGTATGCCCCGCGTAAGATGGGCGAGATCGGCGTTTACCCAGTTCTACCAGAATTGTATTTTTGTATCGATTTCTAATATTTCTTTGTAACGTTTAAGTAGTGTTTTATGCTTGTTTAATCATCGTTAATTCAAGGCACATTTAGGTATAATTTAGCTGCCTTGTATGCGCCGAACTGCAAGAAATGCATCCCTAATGTATTTAGGTTGGCTGTAAGCAGTGGTGAGGATCAAGGGTGGGGTTTTGGGGGCGGGGGGAGGGTGGACGTGAGGGCTCGATTTCATATCCTTTTACGCTTATGTGACAACAACATCAACAACAATTAAGATATACGTTGTGCATATCTTCTCGTCTTAGAAATCACGGGGTTCAAGCTCAGATTCCACTCTTTTTCTAAACACAAAATATACATGGTAGCTTTATACGTATGATGTATTTATTTTGAAAACAAAAAACGCCCTGTTAGTGTCTAGAAATAGTGTTTATCGAACTTTTGGGTTCATATCAGACTTGTATTTTAGTGCTTCTTAAAAATGAGATATTCGGGGATCACACTAGATCGACTGCCTTAATATATTCCCAAACTGCACGTGCCATTGGAGTCGTTTATGAAACGATAAAATCTGTTTTGACAATTTTGAAATAATGACGTGGATATTTTGTCTAAACAAAATTTACGTGTCATATAACATGTAATAATACAAAATCTGAATGTAAACTTTACATAAATTTTTGTTGATAACCTTTCCGCCTGTACGTTGCCCAGGTATTACGGGTCCACTGCTATTCATCGCAGCCACGAGTGGCAGCAGAAGACGCCAGATTGGACCCCAGGTGCCAGACTGGCTGTATCACTATACCGGAAGACACGCTTATCAAGTTTAGACTCGTCAAAGGACACACAAAAGGTTAAGTCTCTTGAATATGTTTTATTTCAAGATATCTCGTAGAAAGTTAAGTTATTACAATAAGCGACTGAAAAAAAGGGTATTTTATTGATGTTGACAAAGTCAAGGAATGTCTATAAAATCTAAGATTCTTTGCATAAAGATATATAGACCCTTAGGCGGCTCGGTAAAATTGAGTATGTTCATGAGAGGTAATGAAAAGTGTAACATCTCTCATGCCACTATCACCAATGTGGAAATGACATTGAAATGATGCATCACCCAAAAGAACCAGAAAATACAACAACACTTAGGAGAATTTTAAACAACCGCCAAAGAGCACCTAGGAACTGCTGTTGTAAGCAGTTCCGATAATTAATAAATCCACAAGGAGATATTTTGAATGCGTAGAAGATGCAAAAACAAGCAGACACAGTTTCAAACCGGATTTCACATGCAAATCGGCGAAACCAGAGAAAATCTTATTTTTTTCTATTCAGTCCGTGCTTTTACGCAGTGCATTGAATTTCAAAGATATGGTTTTATGAAAGGTATTATTGAAAAGCTCTTTCGCACGGTAAAATCTTTTTGGCAACGACAAATAAAAAATAAAAGTAATTATCTAGCCTAAGGTTTAAGTGTGTAACTGCGCAGTAGATTTTTTGATATGCTAAAGTACTAGATTAAAAAAAATCTTTTTGTGTGTTTACAATCAGAAACTTTTAAAGTAGGAAGTCTAACAGTGTATTTAGAGCTGTAGTCATAACCAGGTTGCCTTTAGAAATTCTAAAAACTAATTATACCTCTCCGTTGTAGAAGTATGTATACTTTTTTAACCAAACAACCATGTTCATTTTATATTAACATAGATACTGTGTAGTACTTAGAATTTAGACATAATAGAATTTTCACGTTATAATTACAGTTTGAAATTCAATTTCCCGAGTCAGTAACTCCCAGTGTTTCATATTTGAGCCTCGCCATGAGAAAACCAACATAGTGGCTTTGCGACCAGCATGGATCCAGACCAGCCTGCACATCCGCTCAGTCTGGTCAGGATCCATACTGTTCGCTTTCAAAGCCTATTGCAGTTAGAGTAACCATTAGCGAACAGCATGGATCCTGACCAGACTGGTCTGGATCCATGCTGGTCGCAAAGCCACTATATTGGTTTTCTCATGGCGCGGCTCATTTAGGTATTTTTTGTTTCTATAGGGTTTAGAGTCACACTGACACAATTTATGTCATATGAGGACTTTTCCACCTACTTGTGGTGAATGAAAAACCCAAGGTGTCCGCGATCCCCTCTGGGCATTGTTACAAGTAAGTGTGGGCACGTGAGTAGAACCTCCACCCTTCAATAAGACAGCTGGATGACTTCCTCACATGTAGAATTCTACACTCTAAGCGAGGTTCGAACCTACGTCGGTGAGGGACAATTAATTTGAAATTAGCGACATTTACCATTCGGCCAAGGAGGTCCATTGATATGAATGACAGATATGTATATTTTTGTATATATGACTCTAATAAAGAACATATCATATTTATTTTAAACTGGTGATAGTTACAAACTTTTCATTGAATGTAAAGAATGGTACAGGAATAAAAACAATTTGTTAATTAGCCTAGCAAACCAGTGCAACGGAAATCCCCAGATGATTCAATGAGAACGTGACAGGCGTTGAAGTAAACACTCGCACGACTTGTTAACTTCCTTGTCAGATCAATGACATCTTTTTTTATACTTGTTCAAGGTTGAATTAATAGACTGAAGACTATTTATAGGTTTTCGTTATTGATGCTCTCATGCGATATCAGAACGCCGCCATATATTGAGTTTTCAAAGCAAAAAAAAAAAGCAATTTATATTTCATAGATTTAAAGCAGTTCGTTCATTATTTTTTTTTGGTCAAAATTAGATCAAATATGGGTACTGTAACAATGACTAGTGGTACAGTTACAACATTTAATCATTTTTAGTGATATATGAAACGTCCAACCCCAAGTGCGAGCTAGTAGCTAAAGCATAAGCTTAAATCTGGCCTATAAATACATGCCAATATCACATACTGAGTCTCATTCGCGGGGTCTTGTGTAAAGTTTAAGATTTGATTTCTGAAAAGTAAAATACTGGTGTTTACTTCAATTTTATTATCATTGCTGAAAAATAATGTTCGAGTTAGAGGTTTACATTGAAATCATGTTTAGTTATATTTTCCCGATTCAGATTTTTAAGGTGTCTTCTTAAGGTCGCAGACTTCGAATCACTTAACCCTTACTGTTGTAGAGTCGAAATCTCGCTTAAGGTGTAAAATTCTTTCATGTGAGGAAGCCATCCAGCAGTCGGTGGGTCTACCCAGATGCCCCTCCCCCTCCCCCCTCCCCCACTTTGCCTGAAATATATCCGAGGGGTGAACCTGGGGTCTTCATCCGTTACCAGAAGCAGCTTGAAAGTTACCGTATGACCAATTATTGTGTCGATGTGACCTTAACCCTATCAAAAATATCATTTTACATATCTTTATTGAACATCATTTTTTCCTACATCTATATTTCATGAAAGTTCTATCGTAAATCAACAAAAATGAAAAGAAAACAGGGGGTTGAATAAATTCCTAGTGAAATGCCAGTTAGTTGTGGTATGCTTCCCTAAACCTGACACATGTTCTTGTCTGCATATTACATCCTTGCTTTCGATTTTGATCTGCAAAACTTGCCATCGTTGGAGGATAAACATGAAAATCGTCTTATTTCACGCAGGATGTATTCTAGCACTCATTCTTGCGCCAGACTTAGAGACATTCGGATCTGTTTACTTCGGACTTCTTCCTACAATACTATAGAAGCACATTTTTGACCGAAGTACTGACCTTATTCCTATACCATTCACAGTACAATGTATCAGAACTCAAGTAGAAAAAACAGGAATTTGTAAGAAGTTTAAATTAAATTAAATGACAAAAAGTGCAATCTCTCTAGAGCAAACACTGGTGGTTTAACTAAAATTCGTTTGTTATATGGAGGTTGATGCTCTTACATTATTGATTGTTTATTTACATATCGAGGTTTTAATATACATATTGAGGATTTTATTTACATATCGATTTGCATATCGAGGGCGTAATTTAAATGTTGATGGTTAGTTTACATATCGGGTGCTTTATGTACATTTTGAGCGTTTTACTTACATAGGGTTTCATGGAACATTGTAGCGCAATCAGTTACAACAATATGCTACGAATTTTATCTAATGGGAAATCGAAGAGAGGTGTTTAAATGCTCATTGAAGATGTTCTCTAAGCAATTCATATTAAACATAAGTTTTCAATAAATGTACACTAGAACCAGAATATGAACAATTACTACGAACATAAATAATCCACAAGTATATGTACTTATATTAGTTTAAAAACAGTATACCTATGGCTAAACATAATCGTCTTTTACTGCAGAATGTATTGATGTAAACATTTAGTAAATCAAGATGCATTTGATGAAAATTTTCTGCGTTTGAATTAAGTATGGGCATTCAATTTCTTTAACTTTCAGAATCGGTTATCATTTTTTTCGGGTTATTTCTCAATACAAGCTATATATAGTTTATATAAAAATCTGTATAAATGATACTTTTTTTTCCAAAATGCAAATGAGCAGATTTCTGTTCGTGCAATTGACGTGAGTTTTACCTTTTCAGAAGCTTATGTTGATCTTAATGCGATATAAATAGTTTAGCTCGTGTCAATACATGAATATTTATAAATTTGACACACTGCCAATGCTTTTGGTGTTCCGAATGATATAGAAGATCAGTTCTTTCTTATGAACAAAATTACGTAGTACCAAACTGTTTACGTGAGAAAGATATTAAGACATAAAGACGCTTAATTTATTAAATATGCAAATAAAATCATCTAAACATATATTACTACCCTAGCATTTTTACTTCATCACATACCTTTTAAATTTATTTTATAAACCAACTGTTCTTCAGCTGAATATTTCTGATCAGACCTGTTTGAAAAAAGCTTTAACGTAATTAGACCGCAACCAATATCTAACTTTGTATAAAGATACCTTTATATGAAAACAACAATGAACTTTTCCGTTATTATTCGTCCAGTCGGGCTTCCCCAGAGACTGTCTGAGCTCCTACAAGAGAACGACCAACTTCCATTGCTTGTACAGATGGCGTGCGACAGACAGTATCCGGTCAGGGTTGGAACGAATAGACACGTGGCTAAGGACTTTGGTAATATTATGATCAAGGAAAAATACTCGGAACATTTCTTCATGATGAACTGCGTGGACGGCGTCGGTATGTTTTTAATGTTGTAAGAAAAGCTTTACTGACGGTCATATGCAGCTAAATTTTTAGAAGCTTTACGGCCGTTTTAGGCAAAGTAATTACACGAAAAACAATGTCTAATTGTAACTTTATTTAATGTAAAGCAGTAATAGCGTCTTTTGTTCTAGTTGGGACGAGCACAGGTACAGTTGTTCAAAAATAAAGAAATTTAGATAATATAAATGTCAATTTAATCCGCCATTTTGTTTTACGTTACCATAGAAACAAAACGGCTTTCATATAGATCAAATAGTGAAATGATCATAATTTTCTCACTTTCAGTTTGATTAGATGTTGAAAATTCATTTATTGCCCGAAATAACTTAAGCCAGGTTTCCTAGAAGACGGAATAAAAACAAAGCAAACTTTTCTGATACAACAAGGAATATTAACAAACAATGGTCTTTCAGAGATCTGTTTGATACTTTTCAGAACTGAATTTAAACAAATTGATATGTATGGCGTGTTTATCCGAAGATTTAGAAGCTACTCCCGTAACGGGATTCAAATACGGTTCAAAGGCGGAGTTCGACGAACTTTGCCGAAATCTATCACGGGAAGTAGCGGAAAGTGGAGAAGTATATGACAGGACGCAAGGCAACGATGGTACCAAATTACAAAATATATCTTGGCAGCCCGTTTTGTTGCAATTTATAAAGCTTGTGGTGTAGTGCATAGACAAATAGAATATATCTAGATTTTTGTAGTAACAGCTGATGTTTGATGTATTTGTGAACTATCATACATTTGGGACATTGGTTGCTCTCAATATTCAAGTTTCATAAGATTTTTGTAAACTAAGCAAAATTGGTATGCAGATATTCAAAACATATAATTGATTTTATAATATTCTGTTTATCAGTGCAAAGACGATAATGCGTAAAACCAGTTAAGCCAGATTTTTGGTTGCGGGTTTATCCCGCTACCAAAGTTACAAGTGCATTTTTGACAATCATATATTATCTTTATTTTATTCCGAATCACATCCAAAAAATGTTCATGTGCTACACAAAATAGTCCTATTCATGAACAGTGCGGATGAATTATTAATGAACAAGCAGTTCTTATTCAACATGTATCCACTAACACTGACCATCTAGATTATAAAAGATCTATCAATGATAAGGTATTCCAGCCCATAGTTACATCACAAGCTAGGTAGGCAGAGTCCATCTTAGATACGGGGCACATTAAATTTGTTTTTGTTTCTCATTCATGTATATTTATAGACTGGCATTTAAACAGAAAATAAATCTAACAAAAATCCACAACCATCAGACATTTCAAGGCTTTGGTTATTTTAAATTGCGTAAGACTTTAAATTTTATGTCAAAATACAGACAGACAGACACAGACAGACAGATACTTTTATTTACAATCAGGTTCTACAGCATGTATACATGAGAACAACATGATTTATTATATTAACAAATGTGGGTGTATGTACATAGCAATACTGAAACAATTATTTACATAGTTTTATATATAAATACATATATGGGGACAGTTTGTAGTTTTTAAATAGGTAATAATTCTAATTGCTATGTGGTGGACAATACAGTTAACGCGGTACACATTCACAAGGGTGATACAGTCGAAACAGCTGTCCAAACAGATGTTATGCATAATTTCAATTTTGAAAAACAACAACACTATAATCATTTTTGCAAATGATTTTATAAAGTTAGAATTACAAAAGGAAATAATATTAAAAAAATGTGTTAAATGAAACGTTTTATTATGTTTATCAACATTTTTAAATTGACAAATGTTATAGAAAACAATTATCGGAAGTGATATTTAAGAAGAAATTTATATATTTTGTTTTATAACAAAACGTGTGATAGCCACATTATAGAACAAAGGCATTATGCGCCTTTAAAAGTCAGGTTTTTCAATGCCACCCACGAGTCCGAACAGACAGTAACATAACATGATTTTACTGAAGATCTGTACAGAGATTTAATCATGCAATACTTATTTTTCAATCCCGGAAGCGAAGATGATATTCTTTCACTAAATGTCGGCGCATGAAAAAAGAAAATTATTTGCCCAGCTAATACTCATGTGATATCGATCGACTTATATATCAGATGACATTAGATTTAGGAAGTGAAGAACAAAACATTTTTATGAATGTGCAGAATTTAGTTTAAAAATGATAGATATAAAGTAATCGAAACATCAAACCACTTCTTAAAGATTTAGCCACAAGAAACGTTTAAAATAAACACCAAACAATAATAAAAAGGAGAAAGTATTATGTTGTAAGCTAGTGGTATTTGTCCCTTGGTTAGAAAAAAAATTGTTGTAACAGGGTACGTAAAATCTTTATCAATTATGAGAAAATTGAAAGCATTTGCTATAAATATGACATCGATTATTCGATTAATTTTAACCCCGTTAGACGTAATTATCAATTAGAAACATGTTAAAAAAAAACGGCACTTGTTTCCCTCTGTCACCGTTTTAATTTATCATTTTTAGATTTCTCAGAGTATTCATTTGATGAAATGCGCAATCTGTTGGAGATGTCTGATAGTGTTACTGGCACATGGCTACGCGATAAAGGTACAAGCAACGATGCTTTAATTTATTGTTTTTCTTTCGTATTCTACCTCTTATAGGGTCGCTCAAAAGCTCTACAGAGCTTATGTTCATTGTTTAGTTCTCAAAGCTATGGTAAATAAAAGTTACCCTTACCTTTATCTTAACAAGATGTAACAGCAATATGTAGTAAGGTTGTATGTTGATATTGGTTAAAAATGTGAGTGGTCTCATTATGTGCCTTCCATTATCACTTTAATGTTTACAACAGATACGAAAGGTCATGTAACTTTCATTTCATATTGTAGACGACATAGACGCAGCTGACACACAAGATGATGATTACGAAGAAATACCACCAGATCTACCATCAAGAAAGCCTGTTCAAGCACCTGTGACAAATGAAGCTAAAGCAAATATACATCAAGACAAGAAACAACACTACAAACCAGCACCAATACCAGCAACCAAACCATCCGCACAATCCCCAAAACATCCGAAATCGCCTAAAGTTCAACACAAAGATAAAGATTCAAAAGGTGCATTTGGATTTTTGAAAAAGAGGCATCGAGATCATCATAGTACAGAAGAGGAAGAAGGAAAGCAATTAAAGGACGCAGTAAACCCTGTTAAATCACCAAATACAGCTGATGATACGCATCTGCATACTAATAGAGCTCCTCCTAAGATTCCGCCCAAAGCAGTGTCTTTTCCTGCCACTCAAACAAGCGAATCACAAGATACAAATGCTTATTCAAGTGCCGGTTATGTTAAACTGGCAGCGCACAATAATTACCAGAACACTAAAATAGGTAGGGCGACCGTGAAACCCATGCAACAGGTAAACGTGGATACACAAAGGGAAGACAATCTGCCAATTAAAGCCGATGATAAAGAAGAACAAGAATATGAAGTTCCAGACGACGTTTCAACGGCGCAATCTGTCAAGTATGTACATATGCATTTCCTTGCTTTAAGGCTGGATTTGATAATCGCATCCAGATTTGAAATATTGTTATCTAAAAAAGCACGCAAATTGTATAAGTGTCTTACTTGTGCAACTATAGAGTAATCATATCATAGATTTTTTTAGACTTTTGTACAAAGGAAACCTCTCCGTTTAAGAGTATAAGGATACTTTTTTCGTTTCTATTCAGTTTCATAAAAACGTTTGAAATGTTTGATATGTGATACATTTAATGGCATGTGTGAAATACGATAACATTTTATTAAACATTTTAAGCATTCTCTCACATACTTCAAGCACCTTCTGAAATATCACCAGATTCTTCCTCTAAACATATGTAAATTGTTTGTGAAATGAAAGTATTTAAATTTACTTTTTTTTGAAACATTAACTACAAAGGTTTAACTAGTATATTGTTTTGATATGTATCTGACTGTGCTTATACTAATGACGTTTTCAACTTTTGGTTTGCAGTAAGTCAGCTGTGGAACGAAAACAAAACCAGAACAAACGGAACCCATTACTTAATGAGTTGCAAAAAAAGATTACTGCACATGACAACAAAGCCAGTGATTCAACAGAAGAGGTATATGATGAAGAATATGAAGATATGGATCTCGGAAAAGGAACAAAACAAGGGAATGGTGACAATGTGGTACCACGACAACAAGTGCCACAATCAAAGGTCACACATTCTGACAGACAACATTCACCAAGGGGAAAGCACCACCCGGATATTTCAAGAGAAGAAAATGTTCCATCAAATACAGAAGGCCAAATTGCAAAGGATGTTCCAGAATTCAATGTAAATGAAATGTCCATCAAGGAAATCGGTGAAAATCTGAAAGCTTTGAAGCTTGGACAATATGCAGAGGTGTTCGAGGAAAACCAAGTCGATGGAGAAATTTTAGCGAGTCTTAGTGTTGAAGACTTGCAAAATGAACTCGGGTTGAAAAAATTAGAAGCAATAAGGTTGAACAAATTTGCTATTTCAGGCCATGTTCCAAGATAAAGAACGCAATATGAAAAGCTACTGTTAACAAAGAACGTAAGACGGATACATTTGTATGACAGTATTTAAGTACAATGCAAATCTCAAAATGTCTCAAGGAAAGCGGGAAATATGTCCTCTAACACTCCAAAAAGCACGTGTAAAGGAAACCTTATTCATACTAGTGGGCTAAATTTAAGAGTTTTGTCCAGTTTTAAACAAATTGTAGAAAAGAAAACTCAGACATGTTTCTAAAACTTATAAGTCAGTCTTCTTAATCTTGCCTTGCATGTTTTTATCTAATGCTTTGTATAATACAAAATGATTTTGCTATAAAATGAATATTTGAAATTAACCAGCATTGAATTTCCAGATCAATACATTGTTAAACCATTGTTAAAAGCTGAAAATCAACTACATTCACGCTATAAGCAATACATTTAGTTAACCAGTAGCTGCTATTTTTTAGCATTTAAAATGGCTTACTTCACATTAGAGTTCATAAAGAAAAGTCATAAACTGCTCAGTACAGAGTTATCAATTAAGCACAGTGTTAGATTTACATATTTATGGATTTTCTACTGCCTTTTCAATATAAATAGGATAACATGCAGTTGAATATGAGAAACATTGTTTACATTCTTAGACATGATTTAATGGATCCATTTAGGCCTAGCCCACGTCGTTGCGGGATACTAGTATAAGGATTTTGTATGACTGCTTGAGTAAGACAGGGAATTCTAAAACCATAATGGACAGCGTTTGATGGATAACTGAGCGAAAGCGAGGCCTTCATCCACGCTGTCCAAAGGGCTTGCAAAACATCTGCATCACATAGAATGTTCGATATTATTTTCTTGCCTGCCGTTATTTGTCTACCAGTTTCGGGAACTATAGGACTGCGTTTTTCCGTCCATCATATGCATTCCGTCATTCTGTCTGTCCGTCCGTCCACAATTTCGTGTTTTGTCCATAATGATTTTCATATTACTTGACACGAATGTTTCCTATGATGAGACGACATGTCATGCTGAACATCAAGATCCCTAGGCCTAGTTTAAAGGATCTTTATAAGTATACGTGCACGCATTTTGCCCTGTTACCTGCAGTTAAAACCTCAGAGAAGCAAACAAACAAAGTGTGTAAGTGAGAACCTTTAAAATTAAAGATGTAAAATACTAAGTTTGAAGTGCACTTGAAAATGTTTGCATTTGATCATTTAATAGGGAGAGGGGCGACTTTTAACTTGTTGTTCAAATTGTAAAAGAACAAAACTCGGCTGAATACAAACACTGTAAAATCATTAACTTTGTCGGTGGACTAATTTTCATGGATTTCATGGTTATGCCAAGACACGAAAATAAGTCATAACGAACACAAAAAGTTCTAACATATTTATCTTCTAACTTTTAATGTCCACAAAATCATGCTCCGACGGAATAGTCCATCTGAAAATTAAGAATACACATAAGTTACGCTCAGAAAATGAAATGATTCAACTGTATAACTAACGCTGGAGCTGTCGACATATGTGTGTTACCATTTCCCTGTGTTAGAGATTCACCTAGCAAGTTGATGTTAAGACTGGTAGTCTATTGGGTATGAGCAGTTTGAACTCCTCAGTTATTTGTCAAGAAGCATCTGTCATTGGTTACAAAGCTACAAGTGTTTGTTGGATGGTAGAACATATTCATACGGTGGTTCTTTATGCACTTATTATTCGTGTGTGTGTGTGTTCGGGTTTAACGTCTTTTTCAATATTTTTTCAGTCATATAAACGACAGTGTCTACTTGTAGCAGTGAGCACAATGCCCAACTTTATAGTGCTGCTTCACTGGAATATCACGCCGTAGACATATGACATGATACTCCACCCAGTCACATTATACTGATACCGGACTGACCAGTCCTAGCACTATCTTCTTAATGCTGAGCGCCAAGCGAGGAAGTTACTAGTACCATTTTTTACGTCTTCGGTATGACGGGGCCAGGGATCGAACCCACGACCTCCCGCACTCGAAGCGGACGCTCTACCACTAGACTACCGAGGCGGTATACTTATTATTATTATTCGTAACCAAATATAACCACTCTGTACCAAGTCCTGCTAAGAGTGATAGGGGCAATCTTGATGAAATATGACCTGTTTATGAGCATGTTTCAGAAATTTAAAAAATCAATAATTTAAGTACTAGATACGTGTCCCTGTAAAGTGCAACAAAAACTAACATAATAATTATCGCCGGTGCACAATACACAAACATGCTAATATCTAAGTTTGATGGTATTTAAACAGTAGCTCACCACACCATTATTGGACACAAATTCTTTTTTGCTGGATGGATACTGCATGTGTTTACTTGCACCAAAGTTGAAATGTCTTCTTCATGTCCGGGTGTCAAACTGCAATTTCAAACGAACGCAACATATAGGTAACAATAAAAAATTTAGGATTTTGTATAGCAAACAAACCATCAGTATAAAAAGATGATGTATGCAATATTTTTTACAAAGCAAGGTCCTGCTACACACATTTAAGTATCTCTTATTGTTCATAGTATCAATATGTATATGGTATAGGTCATGTTCACACTGCATAAAGGTACACATTTTACAGTGGATAGTGCCGAGAAGTAATCTTTTATGGTTCAAAGTACCTTAAAGTACATTTCTTACATGTACATCTCGTACTGTCCATTGTTTACAGATGTATAGTTTATACAGTGCATAGTACTAAGAAACACATTATTTCTGTGCATAGTACCTAGAGGTACATTTTTACTGTGCATAGTACCTAGAGGTACATTTTTACTGTGCATAGTACCTAGAGGTACATTTTTACTGTGCATAGTACCTAGAAACACATTTTTACTGTGCATAGTACTTAGAAACACATTTTTACTGTGCATAGTACTTAGAGGTACATTTTTACTGTGCATAGTACTTAGAAACATATTTTTACAGTGCATAGTACTTAGAAACACATTTTTACTGTGCATAGTACCTAGAGGTACATTTTTACTGTGCATAGTACTTAGAGGTACATTTTTACTGTGCATAGTACCTAGAGGTACATTTTTACTGTGCATAGTACCTAGAGGTACATTTTTACTGTGCATAGTACCTAGGTACATTTTTACTGTGCATAGTACCTAGAGGTACATTTTTACTGTCAATAATAGTACATATCTAAATGAGCATAGTACCAAGGGGTACGTCTGTGCACAGTATAGCTAGAGAAGTACATCTCTTAAGGTGGGTCGATACCTTATTCGTCAAATATGACATTCCTTCCGATTTTGATGAAACATGGTCCAACTATAGCGCTATCGTTCCTTTTTATTTTTCCGTCGTCTTGGCAACAATACGTTATCAGTGATGACGTCACAACTAAGGGCGCTAAAATACCGAAATACTGCCGTTTTGAGTTCTCTAAAATGCCTAATTATGATTTAAAATCAGCGTAACTTTACATTTTGAAACTTTATTTAATTTATATTAGGACTAGCGTGTTTGTAAGTGGTATCGCACCATATTACAACGGACATTTATTATTTGATAATGTAAACCATGTTCCTTCTGTTATAAAATTTTGACATAAAATCGGCAAATATACGCTAAAATGACATCTTTAAAAAACTACAGGCCCATTAAAAGTCTAAATTTCAGCACAAGTGATCAATTTGCAAATGAAATGTCAAATAAAAAAGGGAACTTTACGTTTTCAGTTTTTCACAATATTGTGTTGAAGACAAAGTGTCCTTCCTATTTTTGGACGTACAACTCAACGGTTTGACGTTAGATACCATGTATGTAAAGCGTCATAGCAATTTGATATCTATACACGTGTTTGTTCTTCGTTCTACGAGGAGATTACATAATTAACAAATTTAAATATAACTAAGGGTAAATTAATTTTAAACTTTGATATCGTATCATGCGTAGTTGATTAAAGTAAGTGAATGTTATAAGGACAATTCCAGAATTAATTGCATGGGAGGGTCGGAAGGCACGTTTTGAAAAAAAATAAATAAAAAGGTCTATTGTGATACCCGATGTCTGTGGAATTTACCGTTTTCTCTTTCTACATTTCAAAAACGTCTAAGAGTCACCAAATTGCTTCATTCGCCGTTAGAATGGAAAAATGTCTAAACCACACCCACCTGATTTATTATAAGCTCACTCGTAAAACATGTTCGTTTACAGCTCCAACCTAGCACTCTTTTAAAGGCATTGACCTCTAGATCGTACAACAACAAAAAAGAAAAAATAGATATCAAAAATTATTTCTATATTTCTTAAGGTTTTAAAACTGTGATTTGGTAGTTTAAGACAGATTAGAAACAAAAAATCGTGTTCTAACGGTCAAAACATGATTGAACTTCAAGCGAAATTCTGGAAGCCAGTGCCTTTAAATGGCTAAACGTGAAAGTAACTTGTGATTTTTTGTCTACATACTGTTTAACCTATAATGGAAATAATTTTAGACTGGTTATATTTAGGAAAAGGTGTGAAATATTTCGCATGTCACATTTTTGTTTTTTACTTCAGCATAATATAGGTTTATAAAAAGTTTTCTTTTTACGATGCTGGCTTTGTCATTAATACTTCTAACTGCAAAAATGCACTTATTTATGATAGGTCTGTCTATTATTTACATTAATCTGGGGGCAAAATATGATTGGAAACCAACAGAAGATAAGTTCACATCGCAAATCAGATAAACATGCAGGTATTTTAAAGAAACTGATGTTAACGATTTTTTACAGTTTAAATTTGCAATGATGCATTAGCGATTTAACTGAAAAAAATATAGTTCAAATACATGTTAAGCCACGTATTAGAAGAGAAAACATTTGCGTAACACTGCAGTAAATATAATTGTATGCAACATTAGTGGCTTCATATAATAAACGAGAATGACTGCTGGGAATATTATACTGTTGGATTTCTTAGAGATTTACACATTTTTTTGTGAAAATAAAAGGTTTCGGAATCGGCTTCAAATTCAACTAATATTAGGGAAAAGTGATCTACATGCAAGACAGCCATTTTTTTAAATATTCATACGCGCAACGTGCCAGACAGAATACACGTGCATATGAAGGGCGGGAAAATGTATCAACCGGTCTTCACGGACTTTATTGACTTCAACACAAGTGCGAGATGTAGAACATAATCGGTGACACGATTCTATTACGTCAGGGAATGTTGATTGACATACTTTCGGCGATAAAACACGTTGACTGCAAATTCAGCGGGAACCAGACAAAAAAGACAAAAAAAAAAAACGAAATGAACAGAAATAAAAGGAAATATCATATTCCTTAGATCGTTATGTCGAAAGTACGCTCCGTGTATCGCGGTCAGTTAAGTAGCGACTTGTAGTTGAAAAGGAAGGAAAGTGTCCTTGCGTGAAACCCAGATAACTGGTAGTGCTTCAATATTAGAAAGACTGATGCATAATGATTTCCCAAAGTTGTTTGTTCATGAATACAGTTGAAATGGACCTAAGATATGATGCAATGTCCAAAGCGCAACGATGCAAGCAATAAGCAACGTCGATAAAACGTTGCGTTTTATGTCCAAAAATCGGAAGGACAGTTTGTCTTCAACACAATATTGTGAAAAACTGAAAACGTAAAGTTCCCTACTTTATTTGACATTTCATTTGCAAATTGTTCACTGACTTTTAATGGGCTTGTAGTTTTTTTAAAGATGTCATTTGTGCGTATATTTGCCGATTTTATGTCAAAATTTTATATCAGAAGGAAATGGGTTGCTCAATAAAATTATAAATGCTCATTGTAATGTGATGCGATACCACTTAAAACACACTAGTGCATATGTGAATTAGATAAAGTATCATATTGTGAAGTTTTGCTTATTTTAAAACTTAATTAGATATTTTAGAAGACCTATTACGGCGGATTTTGGGCATTTTAGCGCCCTACGTTGCGACGTTCGTGACGTCATCACTAGTAACTTATTGTTGCCAAGACGACTGAAAAATAAAAAGAGGAACCAAAGCGCTATAGTTGGACCAAGTTTCATCAAAATCGGAAAGAATGTCATATTTGACGAATAAGGTATCAACCCACCTTAAAATAGAACCTAGGCAGATATATCTTTCACACTACATGGTGTCTAGAGAGGTACATCTCTTATTGTGAGGGGTACCTAGAGATGTACATTTTTAATGAGTACTGTAACAGCAGTTAGAGGTACACCTCTTACTTTGTACAGTACTTAAAGCTGACGTCTCTTCCTGTGCATAGTACATAGAGAGTTTCATCTCTTACGTGCATAGTTCATAGAAAGTTGCATTTGTTATTGTACATAGTATCTAGTCTATGCATGTACATCTGCTACAACCCGCCCGCTTAACTCAGTAGGTAGAACGTTGGTCTACGGATCGCGGGGTCGTGAGTTCGATCCTCGGGCTGGGCGTATGTTCTCCGTGACTATTTGATAAACGACATTGTGTCTGAAATCATTAGTCTTCCACCTCTGATTCATGTGGGGAAGTTGGCAGTTACTTGCGGAGAACAGGTTTGTACTGGTACAGAATCCAGGAACACTGGTTAGGTTAACTGCCCGCCGTTACATGACTGAAATACTGTTGAAAAACGGCGTTAAACCCAAAACAAACAAACAAAAACATCTGTTACATTATATATTATCTAGAGAGGTTAACATTTTACCGGGTCGTGTGTTCTATCCCTGGCCGCGTCATACCAAAGACGTAAAAATGGTACTAATAGCGTCCTCACTTGGCGCTCAGCATTAACAGCATAGTGCTAGGACTGGTCAGCCCGGTGTCAGTATAATATGACTGGATGGAGTATCATGTCATGTGTCTACGGCGTAATATTCCAGTGAGGCAGCACTAAAAAGTCGTGCATTGTGCTTACTGCTACAAGTAGACATCTCCGTTTATATGACTGAAAAATTGTTGAAAAAGACGTTAAATCCACACACACACACACACACACACACACACACGCACACGCACCCCCACTAGTTTACTGTGCATAGTACCTATACACTAAGACAGGCAATTCTTTCCGGACATTGTGCAACGGCATACATCTTAGATCATCTATATTACACTGTGTGAACAATATACTCTATGTGATTAACAGTATAGAGAGAATTCAATTTTGAACACTTTCTATAATGTCAGCAAATAGAAAACAGTTGTACATGGGTTTTAACGGCCAATAGCAAACTCCGAGCAGTGGTTATCTCCCTTAGCGCTATATTATCGCTACGGTCACAAATACCACGTGATCATGATAATTCAAATTTTTACTTTTATCACTCGCTTTAGCATTACATTTCTTAAAATACTCAAACCAATTTTGACTAAAATCTAATATCATACGATGAAATAACGATTTATCAATCTCTTGATATCTATATCTGCTTTAAGGGGAGAGTGAGGAAGTAAAATATATTAGACAACAAGGACAAACAAACAAGGGGCACAGTAAAGGGTCAGCCTAGCAGTCATTTGATGAGGACTTTCTACATATAAAATTACAATTTAATGATAAAATAGTTAGTAAATGATGACCGTAGTATACCTTTAGCCACAGCTGCCATCTTTTCATAAAAAAATGTACCGTCCATTCCTCTACCAACAGCTATGGGAAATTTCCTATTTCTGAAAATGACGGCTGTGCACGTGTTGTTTTATCTTTTTTGTATTGTGCAGGGATTCGATGGGTTTTATGCGTCAACTTTAAACCAGCGGCTATGGCAGTGTTTCTTTTTTTATATGAGTTGCTCTAGCGGCAAAATTGTCTAATATTGATTACCGGTAACACTTATAAATACAGGGAGTAGGACGTAAATGGTGTCTTTCGGTGGTTTAAGGTCAGAGACCACCAATTGTTTTCCCATAGACTTACATTGTAACATTATGGCGTGTACGGCCTTCCATACATCGAAACATGTATATCTATATACAAGTTTTTCAAGAACTATCTTAGTTCTACCAAAATATCGGACGAAAAACATATGAATAGTGATACTTTATTTAAGTAATTTTCGTGTGAATGAGATGCCCCCCTGTTTACATCATTGACATGGCGGGAGAAATTCGTTTGATAAAACTTTTTTTCAATACACATAAAATGTAGCAAATTTTGTCAAAATGTATAATAAAATACTGTAAATGCAGTGAAAAAATATCAATTTTGAAAAAATAATCACTTCCTGGGTTTGTTTACATGACTGACCAATCAGAACGCCACAGACGTTACCTTATTCCCAGGTATACACTTACCTCATTCCCAGTAAGTTCCCTGTACTTTTTGGAATTGGTGGTCTCTGACCTATAGATGAATGTTTCGTATCACATTTTCCAATTTTACAGTGATATTGTGAAACATGATCCAATACCAAATGTCTTACAAAGTTTCATCAAGAAATGAACAGTTTTAAGAAAGATATGGACAGTTTACTGAGGTCACCCCCTGTCGATTTATATGCCCAGACTCGGTCCCTGTCGTCGTGAGATTGCAATTTTTTGTGAAAATTTCAATTGTCTGCTTTTGATTTGACTTGGAAGCTGAAATACGATTCATTCCGTAAAAAATAGAAATAAGGTCTAATAATTTTGATCATTCTCTAACATTACAGAGATAAAAATGATCCTTTTTGGCCAAAAAGCCCAGATAAAAATGGGCACACCTGTTAAAAAAAGAGGCCAAAATTAAAAAAAAAAAATCAAATTTCAAGCGTATTTTTGCACGAAAACGTCTTTCTACATCATTTACAACAGATTTGTGGCCATTTACATTACCTGTGATGACTTCCGACGAAAGTCATGTTTTAGCTCTATTATAGGTCAGAGACCACCAATTGTTTTCCCATAGACTTACATTGTAACATTATGGCGTGTACGGCCTTCCATACATCGAAACATGTATATCTGATTACAAGTTTTTCAAGAACTATCTTAGTTCTACCAAAATATCGGACGAAAAACATATGAATAGTGATACTTTATTTAAGTAATTTTCGTGTGAATGAGATGACCCCCTGTTTACATCATTGACATGGCGGGAGAAATTCGTTTGATAAAACTTTTTTTCAATACACATAAAATGTAGCAAATTTTGTCAAAATGTATAATAAAATACTGTAAATGCAGTGAAAAAATATCAATTTTGAAAAAATAATCACTTCCTGGGTTTGTTTACATGACTGACCAATCAGAACGCACAGACGTTACCTTATTCCCAGGTATACACTTACCTCATTCCCAGTAAGTTCCCTGTACTTTTTGGAATTGGTGGTCTCTGACCTTAAGTGAGAAAATTGTATTTATTGGGTAAATATGCCGGATTTTGATGACAAATCATTACCCTTGGTCGGATATTTTGCCAAGTGTGTGAGGTTTTCTTTTACTTTGGAAACATTGCATGCATACATTTTGTGACCATGCTATTTATCTCCTCCCGACTATTTCCCCCGAGTCTGTACCTGGCCCCATAAAAAGTTATTGAACGCTTCATACGGAGATGAATATTTCAAGTTTATTATAGCCAAGGTTGTAGAATTATTAATTCTTAGATTACTGCTGCATTTCACTAGTGCAGGAACCTTTTATTGCCGATTTTTCATTCTTTAAGCCGATTTCGGTATCTTATGGGGAACATTTTGGTCTTTATTCGGGTCACTCTGTACTGTGTATGATACCATTCAAATGTACAAGGAAAGTCTTCACAAACCGAACCGTTTTCAGTTGTAACGTTTTATATTTGCAAGCTAGCAGTTCATAAGACAATTAAACAAACTTAAGGATGATTTATTTAATTGTGTTGTACTGAGTTACATAAAATATGCGCTCAAATGTAAGTTCATCCTACATGCATTCGGTAATTATGAAAAGATTATGGCATTTACACGTTAGAAACACCGTAAACGTCACAATTGAAAACGGTTCGGCTATCGAAAAGTTTTGTGATGACTTTTCTTGTACACTGGAGAAACTTTAACGCAGTGACCCGAATAGAGGCAAAATTATTTTAAAGTTCCCCGTAAGATACTGAAATCGGTTTAATTAAAGAATAAAACATCGGCAATAAAATATCTTGCACCTGTGCTATGCAGTCCTAAGTATAAGAATTAATAGTTCTACAACCTTGGTTATCATAAATTTGATCGACCTTTACTGTTTGTTTGGAATCGCTGGAAAAGTGGACTTCAGCAGGACTTTAACTATTTATTTCTATATAAAGCGTTCAATAACTTTTTACGGGGCCAGGTACAGACTCAGGGTTAATTGTGGGGATGAGATAAATAGCGTGGTCACACAAGGCACGCATGCAATGTTTCCAAAGTAAAAGAAAAAACTTTGCAAAACATCCGCCCTAGGGTAATGATTTGTCAACAAAAATAATAGTTTCAGGATATTTGGCCGCAAAACAGCATGTCCATGTAAATATCTAATAAGAGTTTGAAGAAAAAAGAAACTTTTCTTGACCTAATCAGGGCTTTTGATTCATGTGAAATTACGTTTTGGCTTTGAATAAAAACAAATTGCACTATTATTGTTGGCTTGTAAAGTTTTCCGAAGCTTATGTGACACCATTACCTATTTGTCAGGTTATTTGTATTAAATACAACATTTTTTACGTTTTCTTTTGTTTCCCCCGATCCAAAAAGGAATTTGTTAGCTCGTCCGATTTTTTCTTTAAAAAAAATGGCGTGGCCTTAAAACTAACCAGGAAGTCAGTTTTTAGTTTATTAGTTTATTCGAGTCTCTTCCATTTACATTTACATAAATATACATATAAAAACCAGTAAAACTACATGTAAATGGCCGTTCATATAAATGAATTATAAGAGACTATACAAATATCATATCACATTTTAACTATACAACAATAGCACTGGTTTTATGAAAGATTTGTAAACTGACGAAGCGTGTACAAAGTGGGTGTAAAATTGTACCCAGTCGTAATTATATACAATTATAACTGCACCTTATGT
The DNA here is from genome assembly GCF_021730395.1 of Mercenaria mercenaria. NCBI lineage: Eukaryota > Metazoa > Mollusca > Bivalvia > Venerida > Veneridae > Mercenaria > Mercenaria mercenaria. Next base: position 42,907,540 of record NC_069376.1, on the reverse strand, counting down.
ACACATTTAAACAGTTTTGTGAGGAAAATGTAGGCCAATCTATTGATTAAAGAAGGATTTATAACAACATTTTAATCATATTTAATGTTGTAAAACAAAGTAAGTTTTATTATTATATCATTTACTATTTTTGTTACATTTGTGTCTGTTTAAAACACAATGGCAATAACACTCTGAAAGACGTGCGTTTAAAAATTGTATCATATGTTTAAAATCATCAAAATATCTGAGGCTTTTATTGAATTTTGCTGTTGCTTATATACAATTGATTTTCACTGACTTTTGCCGACAAATCGACTTGCAATTTCAAAGCAATTAAAAATAAAGAGTGTAAAGTCGGTACACATTTTTGTATAATTATTCATTTATCATTTGTTTAAGTCTCATGCTTGCAAAACATTTGTACAATCAACAATACTTATACTATTAAGAATGTTAACCAAACTTAAAACTTGAGCTGTTCCTGCAATAATGGGCTTACAATATTATGAATAGATCATAAAAGATTATAGGCAATAGTGGCACAAGAGTGGATGACTTCAGAACTGGATCTAAAGAATCAAATATTACGGTGACCCCAAATCAGATCTGGGCCCGTATTCATAAAGCACCTTAGGATTTAAGTAAGGAATTTTCCCCCTTAACTAAATTCTCCTTAGGGAAGAAATTCCTTAGAATTCTTATTCATAAAACATCTTAAGTTTTTCCTTAGGCAAGAATATCCTTAAACTCAAATTTTCTCCTTAGGCAAAAATTATGCATTTAAGGAAAATCTTAATATCGCAACTACGGAATCCCGGACATCCCTAGCTCTCAAAATAGTAACAGTGACGTCACTCGCGTGACCAAAATAGTGGATTGACTCAACTTCCTGCTTGGATGCAGCGGAAATTTTCATTTCCTAACGATAAGCGGAAAAGTATAGACAGCGAGGTTTGCGGTTATGGTATGATATGAAGCTGAATTTTCTATTGCTCATGATTCAGTTTCATTTGCATACCTTGTTCGTCAACCTTGCCCTTCACGACCACATTCATGTTAAAAAAAATAGAAAACGAAAGTAAGGTTTGACGGCAGTAAACACGAGAAACAAAGCAGGCTCCAAAATTTACGGCTCAGGAACACGGGTATTTGGCGCGTGGTATTTGTTACTTTTTTTTTGCTTTGACAGTTGCTGAAGTAATGTTATTGTTGTGTTCTCAAATTAAGCCAGAAAAGAAACATCAAATGGAGAAAAGGGAACCTTTAGCAAAGAAAGTAAGAATGAATGCAAATCAAAGGCTGTGGCATACAGATAAAATTTAAAGAAAGTGAAATTGAACTGTGCTGGAAATATATACAGTAAACTCTGCTGATAACGATTCCCCGGTCAGTGGGACTTTCAAAGTGTTTGTTGTGTACACATGTATAACAAAATATTTCTCAGATATATATGTAAACTGAAAAAAGGAATACATTTGTAAAACAAACAAGAATTATAAGTAAGTTAAATGTAATAAAATTTGCGACCACTAGTTTCAAATTTATTTTCCAATGTTGTAGTTTTATATTTTCATTCCATGATCTATTTTTTATTTATGACTAAATAATTGAACACAGTGACTGTCTTAATTATATTAGTATTAGTTAAAGGAAGTTGATTAAATGTCTTACTTGTGTTGTAGACTTGTGGTATGTATATATATTTGGATTCATGGTGAACTTAACAATGTTGTAGATATATTCCCATTTATTGGACCAGTACAGTACAAGAAAAACATAAAACAGTAAAATCAGGAACATGAAACAATACAAAATTGTAATACAACAATAACAAACGTGGAATATGCAGATTTCACAAAGTACATCTCGCACGGCTATCACTAAACGAAAAAAATGCCAAATGAAATAGCTTACAAGATACGTCTATGAATGATACACTTAACATGGTTGCCACTTAGTTGAGAAAATGAAATTCCCTGTCTTTTTCCTGACTTTTCTCTGACTAAACCATACTTTTCACTGACTAATACCACCATGTGTTTCGGCCTCCTACTACCCTACAGCTGTCCAATCCACACTTTTATATTTATTTTGTTTCAGATATAACAATTTAAACTTTCGTTTTCAAATACCAAGATTCAAAAGTTAACATAAAAATCGATTGATTCAAACTCATTTAAATTATGTTCATTCACAATTACACAAAAATGTGTTTTGAAATTAACTTATAAATACTGCTTGAAGACTGCCATAGCCACTGAACATTTTAAACATTGACCAAGATTTTCACTTTTCACTGACTTTTCTAAACTTTCATTTTTCACTGACCATGCATTATCAAGATTTCCGTTACACAATTCACTGATCTTGTAAAAAAATTATTTTTCACTGACTTTTCAAGGTATTAGTGGCAACCCTGTTTAAATTTAATAAAAAAGTAAGTTATCTAAAGGTAAGGACTGTTTACTAAAAAGTAGTTCTAAACAAGAGCTGTCTCCATAGGATGACACATGCCCCCGATGGCACTTTGAATGAATAGCTATGGCCGATGTTAGAGTTTAGGACCTTTGACCTACGGAGCTGGGTCTTGCGCGCGACACGTCGTCTTACTGTGTCACACATTCATCCGTAGTTATTTTAATATCCATGCATGAATGACAATGATATGGACCGGACACGCCCATCAATGCACTATCATGAAGAATGACCTTTAATGTCTAAGTGTGACCTTGACCTTTGAGCTACGGACCTGGGTCTTGCGTGCGACAGGTTGTCTTACTGTGGTACACATTCATGCCAAGTTATTTGAAAATCCATCCATCGATGACAAAGATATGGACCGGACACGCCCATCAATGCACTATCCTTTAACGTCTAAGTGTGACCTTGACCTTTGAGCTACAGACATGGGTCTTGCGCATGACACGTCGTCTTACTGTGGTACACATTCTTGCCAAGTTATTTGAATATCCATCCATCGATGACAAAGATATGGACCGGACACCTCCATCAATGCACTATCCTTTAACGTCTAAGTGTGACCTTGACCTTTCAGCTACGGACCTGGGTCTTGTGCGCGACACGTCGTCTTACTGTGGTACACATTCTTGCCAACTTATTTGAAAATCCATCCATCAATGACAAAGATATGGACTGGACACGAAAATTGCGGACAGACTGACAGACAGTTCAAAAAATATATACCTCCCTTCGGGGGCATAATAAAAGTGTTCACTCGTAAATGATTCTAAAGAATGATGTATAGAGGGCCATGCAGATGTTAGTTTGCGCCGAAAAGTTGTTATTCATGCATAAAGAATAGCTGACCAATCAAAACGTATTCTATCTTACAAAACAAGTTCATACGCAAGGGTGGACACATGAATGGATATGAAAAAAACAAACACGGAGTACAACACAATACAATGGAACACAAAGTACAGACCTGATACAGCAGAATATGGAGTATTGATACAACGGCTTTAAGGACATAATTATACATACAAATATAATAATTAAATTATTTTATATAAGTAAACAAGTAAAACTTAAAAATTAAATTATTTTATATAAGTAAACAAGTAAAACTTGACTTTGCTACACTTGTCTTAGCTGGAAAACTATATTTTGAAGTAAAAAAAAAAGATTTCTGATCACATGGTAAGGTAACTATATCCTTGAAAAGGGAATTGAATCTATCCACATACATAATATAAGTGGTCACTAATATTTAGGTGTATGATATAACATTAAATAAAGAAGGATTAGAATCAGGCCAAACAAACAGTCATTATAAGCAGTAATTACTGTACAATGTAAGAGTGCTTATAAGTACATATTGTGTACATTGTGGAATCGATAATTGGTTTAAGGTCAGTGAGTAAGACCACACATTGTGACAGTTTGCAAGTTTTTAGTTCTCATTTGTTGAATTTAAAGTAGTACCGGTATGCTCCAAATGTAACACTAAGAAGAGCTGTCTGTAAGACAGCCAGTGCTCGAATATTCAGATTGTTGTCCAAGAATCAGGAGTTTTAATATAAAATGTTAAAATATCTATAGAGTTTCAATCAAGTATGAGATAGTAACTTGCATGCAAAACTTAAACAGTATGATTAAGTTAAAAAGGGATATAATTTTGAACATTTCATGTTAGAGTTATGGGACTTGACCAAGTTTTATAAACCCTAAGAAATGTGTGAAGTTTCAGTTCTATATCTGCATTAGTTTTGGAGATAGTAACTTGCATACAGAACTTTAACCAGGATTATCTAAGTAAGTTCAAATGAAGATCTGGCCAAAATACATGTCAGAGTTATGGGACTTGACTCAGTGAAATTGGTAAATTAATTGACCTAAAAAAAGAAGAAAAAAATCTGTTTCAAAGCAATATGCCTTTGAATGATAGCCATAAGTATGTACTTGCATGCAAAACTTTAACCAAGGTGTGAGTAGAATAGCTAAACCATTCTTTGAATAGTTGAGCTAAAAAGGCAATTAAAATGTATCTTAGGCAATTAAAATGTATCTTAAAAAACAAACAAACAAAACACAACAACATTAACATGAATACTTGGGGTACTACTAGCTGTATTAAAGATTAATAGTCATGTTGAAATGTTTTATTATGACAATTCTTTTTAACCTAATGGAAAAGTTTCATTTTAAATCTTCCTTGTGGTATAAGCTTCTGGACAAGAAAGATCATATCTAGCAATTTACTTTAAATTATTAAAGAACATTTAACAGTAGGTTGTGCAAAAGTATCACTGTACCACTGTACAATGAATATCTTAATTAAAAGCAACATTTTTACCTTATTGAAAAATGTCCCAACACTAAATTTACTAATATTTTTGGAGGATTCCATCATTTTGCGTTTTATTCCTAGGAAAGTAAACAAACGTATATAATTATTTTGATTGTTGTATTGATTAATTGTTCCCTAAAGTTATGTTAGAGACACTAAAATGTGAATACTGGTGTTTTTAAGCCTTTTGTTATTAGTAAGCTTACAACATTCAATATTTTCTTGATAAATACAATACATTATAATAACATGTATAGCAATAATAAACAGTAGGGGAAACTTCCCGTTCAGGAAATCAATTTATGTTTTTTTCCTACTTTACAAATGGGATTTTTTTCTAAATACAGTAATTTGTTTCCTGTTCGGGAAGCAAAATTATCATTTTTTGACTTGTTTCCATCAAAAGGCATGAGTATACATAGTGTCATTAAATGAAACTTACTTTATCTAAACTTCTACCATTCAGATTTTATTTTATATTTAGTTGACAGGCTTCAGTCAGATCACATTTCCTTCTAGTAAATTTTATTTTAAAGAAGGTTTTTTTGTCCAGTCTACAACCTTTTAGCAGTAAGATACTCTCCACTGGGACTTGAACCCAGACCTCTTCCTACATGGAGTAAGAAGCATTCTTACATTGAACTATGGAGAGGAAAGCTAAATGTTGTAAAACTGGAAAATACAATCATTATGGATTTGGTATATTCTGAATTTCATTTGTAATCAGAATAAATTTAAATATATTAGTGAACAATTTAAGTTTTTGCCTATTTTCTTTCAACAATAATTCTATTTAAAGAACTTGAAAATATTAAAATAAATCCAAAAATATAAATTCTTAAACCAACATCAAGTATTTGAAATTATTCATGACATTATCTTGAAGAGGATGAGAATATTATTTCTTCATAAATACTTTAAATCAATGTTGTGCAGCATTGTTCAAGCATTTTTGAGAACAGGTACTTGTCGTACTAGCGAATTAGTTCAGTTGCAAAATAATGTTACACGGGTGAAATTGAGTTGTTACTTGTAAGAACAAACAAACTGGATACTTTGTTCGTTTTTTTTTTTTTTTTTTTTTTTTTTTGCAATAAGGAACAGATGAAAAAAGCAGTCAACTGTAGTGTATCAAATGTGAATAAATTTTTCCATTACAGTGCAAAGTAGTTTCGAACTTCTTAGATAAATTTAAATTTTATTTTTCGTAAGTTTTTTATTGTTGATTATGCATTACCTAAAATAACTACCAGGAATAATATAAGCATTTTAACATATATTCCAAAAAAGTAATTCTGATTTTTATAATGAACTTGTGCAGATTTAGTTAGCCATGGATGGAATCCTCAAGTCTAAATTTATTCAGTCTTAATATTGTACAGTAACTGTTGTGATCTTTTAAGATCAGTACTGGAAGGGCTTTGCCTAGTAAATAGGTGATAAATCAAACTGTTCTTTCATCTGAAAATCCAAAAACATCATATATACACTGTAGTGTAATTGTATATTTCTTAATATGTTACCTAATTTAAATTTTTTGAAGGATGATTGAACTGTCCATATCATTAGACACGTAAAACATGAATGTCATTGTATGATGAACATTATATGCAAGGATTTTCCCCTTATTAAAGAGCCACCTGTAAATTGAAAAGCCACCTTGGTTGGTCTTGAAGTGCCGTGATATTTTACAGTTCATTTTCTTTATTTTACTACAGTTTAACATTTTAGTTTATGTCGTGTTGAGCAACCTGTGGTTTTCCACTTTTTTTTGAGTGATTGGTTAAACTTACCATGCCTAAGAATGATTTCTTGTAATTTCTGGACAGTCAAAAAAGTTATGTAATCTTTTTAACAAAGGCAAACTAAAACTACATATTTGCTTATTTGGCACAAGTACAAATCAAGAATATGTTTAGGTTTGTACATACTTTCTAGTTTCTTAAAATGGGTGGTTGTTTCTACCGGGCTAAACAAGGCTTTAACAGGTCTTGGATTTTGTCCTTTTTACAAAAATTACAGGCGCGGAGATAAAATTTGGCAAGCAAGCACAATTAATTTGGCTAAATTAAATCTGAAGCATTTGTATCTATTTGGTTACAGTATTTTAGGAGCATATATCATTTAACGAAGGATGTTGTATGCAACTCATTATGTCTAAATGTTTCAGGATTTTCATCTAAATATATGCGTCTTTGTATGTATACCGGTGTGAAGGATTTTTCAGGGCTGTGCGCCGTACTGCCGTACGCCTCTGGGCTGTAATGTCCACCATTGAGCTTTTTGTTCACACGAGCACGAGCACATTAAATTCGGGTTGTTAAAAAATTAGGAGTAACCTAATAACCATAGTAACCCGCTATTGTCTTAAATTTGAACAAATCAGCAGACTGAAACGAAATAACATTAATATATGCAACAGGACATCACAACATCTCTGCAAATCTTGTTCGGTCTTTAGCATTGTTTTCTTACGAACGTCTGTAGAAATCTGATTAAACCATTAAATAATGCATAGAAATTTTCGAACTACTGAAAACAATGAGGCTTATTGCAGGCTCATCATGAGAGTGAACATAAAAGCAAAAATTCTAAAGGAACACTTAGAACATTTTCAATATCAGTGTATCACCTCTTTGATGTCTTTATGATTTATTTTGAGGTTATGACAAAAGTCTGCGTTTTTTTTTTAAACTGATGTATTTAGAGATGAGACCGTTTACTTTGTTCAAAAGATTGGTCAATTTGCATAGAAAAGAGATTTGCTCTGTTTTTTACAGTGCATATTGGCTCTATCCTATTGTATGTACTGAAAAATATCTATAAAAGTATGCCAACGGACAGAATGTCAAACCCGCCAGCTGTCAAATGTGACCTTGACCTTAGACCTAGGAACCTGGTTCTTGCGCATGACACTCTATCACATAATGGTGAACTTGACCTTTAGCCTCCAACTGTGACCTTGACCTTTGATATAGGAACATGGGGTTTGCACATGACACGCCTTCTGATTAAGTACCGCTATACATTCATGCCAAATATAAACAAGATTGGTCCATGCAAGTCAAAGTTATGGTCCGGACAAGATCAGACGAACACAAACACAGAAAATCACATATCACCTTCATTTAAGCATGCTCATCATGCATCTTAAAATTTTTAAGTTTAAACCTGTGGTTTTGAATTAAATTGTAACTTGTAACAGGAGCGGAAAAATGTGCAGCCCGATGCAGGACTCGAACCTGTGACCTTCTGCTTGCAAGTCAGATGCTCTACAAAGTTAGCTAATCGGACAACCGATATCACAGACCAATTATATACATTATATCACAGGCGCTTGAAGCTCTATCAATAAATATATGCATTACCATATCCCACCCACCTAATTCAAGAGACCTAACCTGCATATATATTTTATTGATTGAGCTTCAGACACCTGTGATTATATGCACACACTGCTACAGACCGAAAAATCTTTAAATTTATGGATTGTACGTACTAAGTGATTCGAAGTCGGGGAATATAACCACACGGCAATAGAGGCTGCTGATACATGTTTAACAGCAGCGTGATAGCTCAGCTGGTATTGTATTCGCACTATAAGCAGCCCGATAGCTCAGTCGGTATTGTATTCGCACTGTAAGCAGCCCGATAGCTCAGTCGGTATGTATTCGCACTGTTAGCAGTCTGATAGCTCAGTCGGTATTGTATTCGTACTGTAAGCAGCCCGATGGCTCAGTCCATATTGTATATGCACTGTAAGCAGCCCGATAGCTCAGTCGGTATTGTATTCACACTGTAAGCAGCCCAATAGCTCAGTCGGCATTGTATCTTTACTATCTCTGTCAATTTACTGTATTGGCATTGTAAGCAGCCAGTTGCTACAGGATTCGAAATGTGCACCGATAGGGGCTCCTTAGCCCAGTATGGCTACACATTTTTTCATACTGTGACATTGGCAGTACTTACCCAGTACTGATCAAAGTGCTCGAAAATAGTTGTGACTGTGACAGATATAAATTCTGAATTGACCTGCCTTACCACAGTGCATATCGATATACCTTTTGTTAGTCCAATTTGGATTTCTAGCTATTTATGATATTTAATGTATTATGACGAAATTTACACATTCTTCTATCCGTAGCATTCTAGGTACTTTCTGGCAGCATTTCCTACGCTTAAAATGACTGCAAAATCTTGGTGGATCTTTGTCCTGTTTCGTCGAAAATTCACCGGAAGTTTACATACATGTACGCGGTCCGATACGTTTATAACTCTTGTGATATTTGTAAATCAATGTGCTTAAGGTCATAGGCTACAATTTTCTTAAGAAACTTACCACAAATATCTTGTTTTTATATCGAAAAGAAAAGAGTCGGCTGCTAATCCGCCATTTTTGTTTCCCCTTAACTTTGTACTCAAAAGTTAAGGTACCTCTGTAGGTACCTTACTTTTTAAGGGAAAAAATCTTCAACTTAAGGAAAAAATTATCGACTTAAGGAGTTTTTTAAACTAAGCTGCTTTATGAATAACACTTAAGATATTTCCTAACAACTAAGGAGAAAATGCAGAAAACTAAGGCAAATCTCAATAGGGTAAAATGGGGTAACTGGGACAATGGGGAAACTGGGATACTTTACACTTTTCAGTAAATTGGGGTAAATATTGGTTACGTTCCCTAAATAAGATCATATGTTGAAAAAGAACATTCAGTGTTAAAGCCTATTATGACAAAACTTTTCTGCCGATGGATTGGAAAATATTTTAAGAATCGATTTCCTTAGACATATGTTGAGAATATTACTAATTAAATAAAAATAAGAAAACATAAATTACACGCTGTAAATAATTATGCCTACTTTTTTCAGATGGTGCATTAAAATATTCTCGTTATGTTCCTGTCTAGTGAAACGCACAGTGGAAATAGTCGTCTGACTTTCTAGATATATTTGCTTATATGTGGTCGGTATATCAATAAGATCTTAAAGATATTTAATTTCGGTACCGTAACGGCTTAATCATAAATGTGACGTCAATTTTGACGCAAGAAGCTGGTTCTCGTATACATGTAATATCGCATTTAACTTGTTTGAAATATTGAAGCGTATTACGTATCATTGCAAATCAAGGACATGACATTATTTTTTTTTAAATTCTATAAAAAAGTATAATGATTTTGTTTTATTGACTTTCATTTTGAATAATAAAGTGGCCTGTCATGAACCGTTGCGTTAACGTCAGACAACGACGTTATAAAACAGGTGCTTGTTTGTGAAATATGGCATGTCCAAAATATTTATATTGGTATGTGTTGATACCTTAAGTTATGGGAAGAGTTGCAAAACTGTAGGTATCACATTGCTATTTCATACAATGAGATTTGTTTTTGAGAAATTACAATATACTTTATTTTTGAACGTTCCTTTTCAAAAGTGTCCCACTTACCCTAGTGTATTGGGGCAAGTGGGACACTGTCGTTAAGAACAAAGTTCTCCATGATTTTATTTTTGAACAAACTGGATGCTGGAAGAAAAAGGGGATATGCTCCAATGGACAGTACATGTTGTACATAACTGGACATAACCACTATAAATTGTCAACTTTTAATATTTTTCCACAAATGAAATGAAAATAGGAAAGAAAGTCTAGTAATGATGAAACTCTGATATTTTGTAAGTATACCACTAGTTCACAGGCGTGGTCATAATATATATTAGCTTAACTCTGGTGCAACTACTGAATTTTCTACCCGATACCAAGTTTACATGATCTAAGTCACTGTTTAGTCACATAAGTTTATTTAAAGGGAAATCGTTCCGTGAACCCCTCCCACTCATTCCGCGTAAAATCTGGTGAGTTTAGAATTTTTGATAGTCTAATAGGCTAATGCTGATATTTCTTTCATGTTTAAAGACACTGTCGGCAAATCTTATATTAATAAGTAGTATTTATACTAGGTGAAGCGCAGGAACCAACTGACAGTCAAGCCAACATGGTAGTTCTTTTAGTTAGTCTTCCTGTATGCTCCATTAAAAGATGACGTTGTGTCAAATATTCAGGCTAAAGCAAACACCAAATATTGGCCAGACAACACATTTTAGGAACAGATGCCAATAGTTTCCGAGAGCGTATGCCCATGTGTCCCTCTAGATCTCCTTAACCCTGCCTTCATTCCCCTCACATTTCATCCCCTCCTCGCCGAGTCTTCCTGTATGCAAAAAGCTAGTTAATGTCCTTATTTCTTTGTGAAAAAAGACACACATTTTAATTGTCCCGTTAATATTTGATAAAATCTATGTTTTAAGACTGTTTAAAATTTTGATCAGTTTCAAGTGTAAAAATCACATATATAAGTGCATAATGGATTATGTCAAGTGTATGTTTAATTCATACATAGTTATTTACACTTATAACATTTTTCTATTTTAAACGATTTATAAAATAAGCATATATTGAAACAAATAATGACATAATTTAGGCAAAACTTGGACATATTGATTCTTTATGCATCCTTGTTTTACAAAACAGTCATAAATTGTAATTAATACTGAGCTATATTTTCAGTTTAGAATTCGTTTTTGATCTGTGGACATGAATGGTTTCATTTGTCATATATGCGACTGTAATATACATAAATTCCAATAAAACTAAAATGTCCCAAGTTACCCCAACTGGGTGGGGTAACTTGGGACACTTGACCAATGTTTAATTAATTTATAGTTAATCACAGGTTATCAGGTATTTGTGAAAGTTTATATTCGTCATATATTATATAGGTTGCGCATACTGAAATATCAATAAATCAAGTATATATTTTGTCTTTCTAACATATTACTCAACAGTGTTTCTTTAAGTGTCCCAGTTACCCTATTTTACCCTAACTAAGGAATATTTTTTCCTTAGGAGCTTTATGAATACGGGCCCTGGTGTAAACAAATTACCACCAATCTTTCAAAATATATGCATTAGTTACCGCAAAAATGGTTATAATATCTGAAATACAGAAGAAGTAAAACCCAAAGACAAATGACACCGCGCTTGAATGTTAAAATAATACATAAAACATTAAAAAAAACTAAGCCTAGAAAACTGAATAAAAGTAAATCTTAGAAGCAGCAGCTGCCACAGACACAATGAGTCTTGCGTCAAAGAAGTAGTATTTCCAACTAAGATCAGTTACCTAAGACCTTGTAGACTTGTGTACTTGAGAAAAAGGAATAAAGAACCCAACCAAAACCAGATCATGTTATTTGATATTTACCCATTATAAAGTGTATAAAATATCAGCACGCCTTTTGTTACCATATCTGGACTAGAAAAAATTGTCATTCCCAAATTGTTCATTAATCGATAATTCTTTGTCAAATAAACCTTTCCTGATGGAACCATAGTTCTCACAAAATAACAAGACATGTTTTTTTTTCATCTTCTACTAACACACTGGACATTCTCTCTGCTTAACCTTAAAAGCCTTGGCTCCTAAACCATGTCACCAGCTACAGCAGTGATATAAATTGAATGGCTTCCATGCATGAAAAATTTCTTGTTTCCCTTAAAGCCGTCCCGTAGCTTTACAAGACTGTTATACAGATTAGTAAAAACTTGAAAAGGTAAACAATCTTAAGATTTAAATTTAGCCATCAATATCCTAATGATCTAAAGGCTGCTTATGACACAAATTTAGCAGTTACTTTAAAGTCTAAGTGTTCTGTCATTTCATCTAAATATACATATGATCTTGACCACAACTAAAAACAAGTCAAAAGTGTATAAAATACTTTTCTTTAACGTACATGTTATTCACCACTCGTTCAAAGTTCTTAACTTAGTCTGAAAGCGAAATGTCATTAGGTTACAATTAAATACGAAGTGTTTCACCATCGTCAAGTTCTGAACCAACGCTTTAATAAAACATCTGAAAAGGACAGGTGAAAGAATACAGCCCCTTCTTAAACATTTTTTTTAAATCAAATCAGTTTCATGAAAATTCATCTAATCTAATACAAGGGTTTAAGTAAAGTAGTTTATTTGCATGTAACATTTTCCAATTAATTTCCCACTCAGCCACCCCAAGTATTGAGCGATCTGTATAATCGTATACCTTCTTGAAATCAATGAAAGCAGCAAACGTCAATAATAGATTTAAGACACCAGTACTATGCTTCTTCGTGAAACCATTCTGTTCATCGATCAATTTATTGTTATCGTTTAAAATATATGTTGTAACGGTATTTTACCAGTTTCAAAATATACATTAACAAGAGTGCCAGATTGTCACAATATACGCCCGTCACAGCAAATTTCTTTACACTAGCACCTGTATTTGCAAATGGAATTTTAATTTTCTAGTTGTTTACAATGTTTTTTTTTTATAAATTATTGTAATTCTTTTATTTTTCTAAGTCCACGAAAAAAATCCTTACCAGGTAGAGATACCTTAAAATACACCCAAAATTTGAAAGTAGCATCAATGTTGTACCACAGAACAGTGGTCTTGGTTTTTCCCTAGGGTCAATTATAAAAAAGTTACAATGTAAGTTATTTATAGTAACAACTAAGGGAAGTTAATCTTTTTTTTAAAAAAAAAAAAAAAAGTTACAAGTCCATACAAAAATCCTTACCAGGTAGAGATAGCTCAAAATACACCTCAGAATTGGATGTAACATGCATGTTGTACTACAGAAAAGTGGTCTCGATTTTTCCCTACGACTTGTAATGAAAAAGTTACAATATAAGCTATTTATAGTAACAGCAAAGGGAAGTAATTCAAAAGAAGGGACCAGTGCAAGACACTCCGTCTCATGATGGTGTACAATTGTGCCAAGTTACATCAAAATCCCTCCATGCATGAAGAAGAAATGCTCCGGACAATGTCATTCTTGTATCTGACCTTTGGCCTCTAAGTGTGACCTTGACCTTAGACCTAGGGACCTGGTTCTTGCGCATGACACTCCGTCTCGTGCTTGTGAACATTTGTGCCAAGTTGTATCAAAATCCCTCAATGCATGAAGAAGAAATGCTCCGGACAAAGTTTTCATTCTTGTATCCTTGACCTCCAAGTGTGACTTGACCTAACCCCTTGGGACCTGGTTCTTGCGCACGACACTCCGTCTCATGATGGTGAACAATTGTGCCAAGCTACATCAAAGTCCTTTCATGCCTGAAGAAAATATGCTCCGGACAAAGTTTTCATTCTTGTATCCTTTGACCTCTAAGTGTGACCTTGACCTTAAACCTAGGGACCTGGTTCTTGCGCATGACACTCCGTCTCATGATGATGAACAATTGTGCCAACTTTCATCAAAATCCCTCCATGCATGAAGAAGATATGCTCCGGACAAAGTCATTCTTGAATTTGACCTTTAACCTCTAAGTGTGACCTTGACCTTAGACCTAGGGACCTGGTTCTTGCGCATGTCACTCCGTCTCATGATGGTGAACAACTGTGCCAAGCTACATCAAAATCCTTCCATGCATGAAGAAGATATGCTCCGGACAAAGTCATTCTTGAATTTTTCATTCTTGTATCCTTTGACCTCTAAGTGTGACCTTGACCTTAGACCTAGGGACCTGGTTTTTGCGCATGACACTCCGTCTCATGATGATGAACAATTGTGCCAACTTTCATCAAAATCCCTCCATGCATGAAGAAGATATGCTCCGGACAAAGTCATTCTTGAATTTGACCTTTAACCTCTAAGTGTGACCTTGACCTTAGACCTAGGGACCTGGTTCTTGCGCATGTCACTCCGTCTCATGATGGTGAACAACTGTGCCAAGCTACATCAAAATCCTTCCATGCATGAAGAAGATATGCTCCGGACAAAGTCATTCTTGAATTTTTCATTCTTGTATCCTTTGACCTCTAAGTGTGACCTTGACCTTAGACCTAGGGACCTGGTTTTTGCGCATGACACTCCGTCTCATGATGATGAACAATTGTGCCAACTTTCATCAAAATCCCTCCATGCATGAAGAAGATATGCTCCGGACAAAGTCATTCTTGAATTTGACCTTTGACCTCTAAGTGTGACCTTGACCTTAGACCTAGGGACCTGGTTCTTGCGCATGTCACTCCGTCTCATGATGGTGAACAACTGTGCCAAGTTTCATCAAAATCCCTCCATGCATGTAGAAGATATGCTCCGGACAAGGTCTGTGGACGCCGCCCGCCCGCCCGCCCGCCAGGGGCGTTCCCATAATACGTCCCGTTTTTCAAACGGGCGTATAAAAAGGAAACAAAATCTCACTGCGTTATCATGTTTTAAAAAAAACTCTTATGGAGGTTTTTCAAAAATATCATCTTTACAAGATTTAGCCTTCAAAACAGCTTTTTCAACTTTAAGAAAAGATATATTACCACCAGTCTCAGGTATGAAATATGCATCACAGAACTGTTCAATATTATCATTTTAGTCCTCCGAACGGTCGGTATTCAATTTTTTGTCAAAACTGATTTTCCAAAAATCTAGATCTTCTTTTAGATATGCTACCACATTATTATCAGAATTAATGAATTCCATTGGAATAATTTGTTTCTTAGTCTTATCTAAGAGAATTAACTTTATATTTCACGTGCCAATAATCTTTGACAATGTTTTTAAAGGATGGACAACTTTGTGTTTGTGTCAGAAAAGAAGGATTACAGTGTACCAGAATTTCACGACAGATTTCATAAGTGTTTACCAAAGATTGTGGAAGTAAATCAAGGTGTTTGCAGTGAAACAGGGGAAGAAACTTTCGGCAAAGGGGAGGTATGTCTTTCATAATTTTTTAATGTAAAGTAAGAAACGAGAAGAAGATATATCTCAGAGAGTGAACAAAAGTAATGTTCCTGATGTTAACATTGATAATATAAATAGAATATATTTCTCCACTTTAAGACAGAGCTATCTTTCACCAAAAGAAGATCAGAGGCAATTTTTCATGACTGACGAAGTCTGGAGAATAATATTAAAATTTGGTATCATCGAAAAGAAACATAACTTAGAAATCACGTGATGAAATGTAGTTTTTCTTTTATCACATTTTTTGTGTTTTTCACTAAAATGGAACTAATTTGTGTGTGCAAAGTTGTTATGGCGTTACAATCGTTAAATTGCTTAAACGAGGAGTGGTTTTGTATAATACAGATCATTTAAAAAGATTGAAAATTGGAGTTAACATATTTCACTCTTTTTAAGAATACTTTATCTGAGTTTTCATTGAAGGTTTTGGCCAATGAAAGAAAATTTTAAGCAATGTCTGAAAACGGATTAATATAATTCAATAGATGGTTTATGGACATATTTTAGTACGCCAATGAAAAAAACATTGATAATTGCACTTAATGTGTTTTGTTATGTATGACTTTCAAGATAATATATGGCAAACGGGTGTTTTATGAATCTCCTGATGTGACTGAATTCAACTTTTCACTTGTATCAGAAATGGCATCTAAAATGTGTTCTTTATCATTCCACTTAATATTGATACGTTAGAACTGTACTTTAAAATTTGTTCTAAAGTTTGTTCTATATACAGAGTCAATTGGCAATGTCAAAACAATATTTTTACAGATGGTTTGTGTTATTACACTAAGTCTGTCTAAAGATATCATTACGTAAATGGCGTGAATGGCGAACAGTGCAGATGAAGATCTGACTGCACGGATGTGCAGGCTGATCATGATCTACACTGGTCGCAAATGCAGAATCAATCGTGTCCAGCATGAGAAGGGTTAAGCGTGTTCCATATTATGTCAGTTAATACACGGCTATCTTAAATGTGTTCTGTATCATGACTGGGAATGTCAAAAGGTTACCTGAGATGTATTCTATACAGTCTCATCTGGCAATGTCAAAAACGTATCTTACGGGTATTTTGTATAGCATGTGATTTGTAAAAGAGCGTTTTATTTACAGTGCAAATACTCTGACATTACCCTGAAAGTGTTCGGTCATTGCAAATGCGAAATTCAATGATTGCAGCGATTACAAACTCACTAATAATTTTTTCTTGCAATTAGGTAATAGTGATAGCAGCCATTTCAAGGCAGCGAAGAGTTGTTACACAGATACAATTAAATGGAAAGACCAGGATGTTAAGCATCCCTGAAACATATAGTGAAAACCTGTGTGTTGTGAAACAAGGAAGACGTAAGTATTCAACAACTGAAAATTGTGAAACCGGATGTAAAATAAACACGCCTTCGGACTGAAAAGCAAAACTGAATTAAACGGGCTACTGATAATTATAAAAACATATAACCAAACGTGACTTGTAAAGTATTACTTTTACTGTTTAAATCATTATTGTGCTTTAATTCAATGCGCAGCATTTTCTCATAGAAAAAAAAGGCGTATTAATAATTTCCTGCTTCCTGTGACGCTAACGAATGAACAATACCTAAAATATGTGTTTACATTTAAAGAAGACTAATAATGTGGAGATTTATCTAACTTCAACTATACTACACATAGGTAGATTAATCAAAATGCTTTTTTATCAAAAGCATTAACCCAGAAAACGTGAGGTACTTTTAAACAATCTAGACTAATGTATACAACAACTAATGATTTTATTTTGGGCAGCTGGAAAAGAGGATCTCCTAATCAACATATTAGGTCACAACAAGCTTCCCCTCACTGTGTGTTTTCCAAGGAATCGAACCATAACTCTGGGAGACAAAATAATAAGTAGTAACCGCATACCACACCTTAATCTTACAGAAACTTTTGATGAAGTCTATTTGCTTGGCAACTATATAAACAATGGTAAGGACATCTTGAATAAAAAACGTTTTCACGTTGTTTTGTCTTTCTATTTCCTTGTGGTTTGCAAAGACGACATCCTATGTGCAATAATTTCCTAGCATTTAGTATTATAGATCGATAAATCTTATATGAAAAATTCTAAAAAAAAACCCCGCTTGTTTTGCGTTGTGATAAATTAGTGTTATAAGCATAAATGTCATATTCAAAATAACTTGTACTGCGCGTTTATTGATGTAATAATATCTACAAAATGTACAGATACCCGAAACAGGTAAACAGACACATTTTCCGACATGTACTGTTCTACCTATTTAGACATGTACCTTTTTAACAAACTTGCTTACCACCAGTGCTGGAACGTTATTCCAACAATACTTAAAAATAAGACGTGTTTACAGTCTCAAATTTGGTAATTCATCACGATCTTAACGCTTCCTTTATCGGAATGTTTTTTCCCTTGTTGTTTAATCTGTTGAATTTCTGCTGTAGATTCCGAACTCGGTCATACTTTAGATTTTATTATCGTAGTAAAAAGCTATCCAGTTCTATAAAGGTTTAGGCAGTGCAGAAGTGACAGGCAAATCGTGTGTGGATTTTGTCAACCCGTCCTTAATTTTTTTATGGTCTTTTGAAGGAGAAATATGCAAAGATGTTATTCAAGTGCCACTGTACATTTCACAACTTCGGGTGTCCGTAGTTAACGGTCTAAATGGAGGTCGTGTACAGAAATGGAAACAGTACAAACGCGATGTAAACGACCAGTGTTCCATGATTAAATACGATCAGGAAGTTGGCAACCCCGGTAAGATTAATTTGTGTTTATTTTATCTTAAGGAATCCAGAGCCCGCAATACGGTCACAACTATTTTACGTATTTATTATAAATGTTTTGTATGTTTAAGGAGAATCTCATGTCGGAAAATAGGTTTTTCGTTAACAGTGATTCATCCAACTACATATATATAATTGGGTATTTCTTGGAATTCATCATATTTCTTTCAAATCTTATTTTTCGAGCCTCACGACCGCCAAGATCACACATTCCTATAAGACAATGTTCCGTTTCTTTAGCAGGAAGCAGGCCCCGAAGTTCGTCAAATAAACTTAAAAATTCGTCACAATCGAGTTAGAATTAATAAGTTTCTCTAGGATATCAATATAGGATAAAAACAAACTCGGCTGTAACATCTGGTTTTTCTATTTTCTATTTTCATTTTTCAGGCATTGCAGAATATGACCCACGTGCCGTGCATTCTGGAAAGGCGTTATCATATCTTGAACCAATGACGTATGAGAATATTGTAAACTTAGTTCAAACAAATGATCCTCAGTCATTTTATCCCGATATGACACCAGAGGAAATTGACGAATTAGGCCTATACGAAGATGTTCCGTTGTCAGATTCAACAAGACAGAATCCAGAGCTATACTATAATCAACCTGAAAACAATAAGCTCTTTAAGAAAGATATAATTAAAATTAGCCAATCATTGCCAACAGCGCCATTTATATATAGTAGTATACAAGTTGACACACCGCCATCTGACACAAGCAAACAGAAAGCGCAAAGTCGTCCATCAATTGCTCCAAAGCCTCAGTTCAAGCCAGACAGCCATCAGACATCTGTATCCGCCCCTTCTCTTCCCGTAAGGCAAAAGTCATCTTACCGAGAGGCTAAAAAAGTAGCATGTGATGATTCACAACACTATTCCAACGTTCTACCTATTTCGGCAGTTTCTCCCACGATTAAAGTAAAACGTTCGCAAACTACTCATGAACAAACTCGGATGGTTAACCCATCCAGCATGGTAGAGAGAAAAAGTCATGCAATTTCAAAAGCGATCAGCTGTTCAAAAGACGTTGCCGAACTTTCCGTGGAAAATGTATGCGAGTATCTGAAAGAATTAAATCTTTCGCAATACGTAGACAGTTTTAAAGAACACATGATTGATGGAGCTATGCTAGTTGAACTTGAACCGGATTTGTTACGGGAAGAAATAGGGATGAAAAGAATCGAAGCAATCCGACTTATGAAATTTGCTAAAGAAGGACGTCTACCAGTCCGTGATTAACCTGTCTAAAATAATCAGGAAGTCACGATAAATAGGTTTATTCTGTCAATTTTTGTCAAATATGTAAAGTCAGAGTTAATGTCTCCCTCTTTAAGAAGTTTTTCTGGGAAGCCATAAATGAGTAAAGATATATTAACAAAAAGAATAGTAAAGCATGACGAACATGATATAAACATGGCAAATGAACTATGTATTTAAAATCTTTATTTCACTTCAAGTGAAAACAAATTTTGAATGGCAATGGGGAAAATGGGTTAGGGGTGGTAATAGAGGTGGAGAAATGTTGTGTGAAATTCTAAAATAAGATCAGCAGCTTCGGAGAATAAGACTGTATTAAATAATCCATATAAAGTATAGAATAAACGAGCCCATTGACAGCCTGGCAGTCTTGTTTTTTAACAGATCAACATGGCTTGAAGGAATTCGGTAGAGTGTCATTTAACTAGCGTCGCTCCTTGACGACCACGACTTTAAACACAAATTACTTGAAAGGAATTGATAATTTACCCAAAAAATACTTCTGTGACATATTTTTAAAATCGGACTAGCGATTTATGAAGGGAATATTTCGTGTCCATTTTGGTTGAAAAATTCGACATAAATGCCCTAGTTTCAAATGAATATTTAAAGAGACCATTCAAGGAACAT
The DNA here is from genome assembly GCF_021730395.1 of Mercenaria mercenaria. Classification (NCBI taxonomy): domain Eukaryota; kingdom Metazoa; phylum Mollusca; class Bivalvia; order Venerida; family Veneridae; genus Mercenaria; species Mercenaria mercenaria. The sequence continues at coordinate 42,887,273 of NC_069376.1, read as the reverse complement.
TCCTTCGAAATTAGCTTGGTTATTCCGACGGAGACATACTTCAAAAATTGTAGACGACAGGCGGATGATGGACGATAGAAAAGCGAACGGCGGTCACCCAACAATACTTACAGCTCACCAGAAGCAGTTTGTGTTCATATGAGCAGAATATGCAACATTATTATTTCCAAAGACCTCTAACCATACTGAAGGTCATTCTAAGAGAATGAACATTATAGTTTCGTATTCAACATGTTTCAAAACAGAAACCAAATAAAAGTACATTGTGACCTTTCACACTGTACATTTAATTGGTCTCTGTATCGTAAAAGTCTTATAAAATTAACAGCAAGTCCATGAAACCTTATTATGCCCCCTTCGGAGAAGAAAGGGATATTGTTTTGCAGATTTCGGTCGGTCAGTCGGTCTTTCTGTCAGTCGGTATGTAGACCAATCCGTTTCCGAATGATAACTATAACTCAAGAACGCTTGGGCCTAAGATCATAAAAGTTAATAGGATGGTTGGTCATGACCAGCAAATGACCCATATTGGTTTTGAGATCAGTAGGTCAAAGATCAAGGTCACAGTTACCCACAACAGTTAAACGGTTTCCGGATGATAACTAAAAATCGCTTATACCTAAGATCATGAAAGTTGATAGGGAGATTGATCATGACCAGCAGATGACCCTAATTGATTTTGAGGTCAATAAGCCAAAGGTCAATGACACAGTGACTCGGAAAAGTAAAATCCATTTCCAGACGATAACTTGAGAACACTTGTGCCTAGGACCAGCAAATAACCCCTATAAATTCTGAGGTCAGTAGGTCAAAGCTTAAGGTCACAGTGACCTTTAACAGTTAAATTGTGTCCGGACAATAACTTGAGAATACTTGGACATAGGATCGCGAAACTTAATAGGGAGGTTTATCATGACCAGCAAATGACCCTATTGATTTTGAGGTCAATAGGTCTAGGGTCGAGGTCACTTTGACCGAGAACAGTATAACTTTTGTGCACAGTGACCAAAAATTTCTGTTCCTTGTGCAATTACTAAATGCATCAATGGGGGGTGGGGGAGGGTGGGGGTGCATTGCATGTTCTACGAGCTCTTGTTCAGTTAGATTTCAGTGTTTTGTCATACTTGTACTGTTAAATAAACTGAAAATAGTATATGTAGAAATACGATTAAAGCACATACGACAATACAGTTTCCTATTTAATGACAATCTTGATTTAGTTGAGAAAAATCACCCATAATTATAAAAGCTGCAGAAAAGTCATTTTGATCCAATCAAAAGACAATAAAGCAAGCAAAAGTTCAACGTAAAATAAACATAGATAAAATAAATATAATACAAACGATAAACAAAAAAACATAAACCTTTGACAAAGTATGGACCAACACTACACCAGACAACAGTTCTTCACCAAAGTTATTGACACGAATCACAAACAGAGGCATGCTTCTAATTCCGATAAGACGTAAGGTGTGTTTTTTCTGTGCAAGCCCCTTTCAGCCCCTGGTATATCGTAAAAGAAAACTGTTTTCCCTACTCAGCATGATCTTAATTAATTATCCGAACCCGCTTTTATTAGTCATTGACTTATAAATGAAGCACCGAACGAAATATTATTTTCCTGACAAACGTCCTAAAATCTGCATTACAGTATATTATCAGACAAACACTGCATTGTTTTACTTATAGTCTTTAATGTATATAAGGTATAATCTCAATGGAAAACAACTGTAAACTACTGACTCTATTTTACAATATGTTGTTGCAGCTCTTAAGCTACACCTTAAAGATTTGGTTTTCTGTGTCTATTAAACATGGAATATAACATTTTCGATTTGAATGTTACTAACCTTGTATAACCTGTCTTTACAAAATAAATATAAAACGGCAATATCCGTTAGAGTATTTCTTTTTAATGTTGATTACAATTTAAAGCAGTTGGAAGTTTGTTAAAAATGTACAATATTGTATGATGATATATGTGGTATATAATTATTTTGATTGTTTGTTTTGGGTTTAACGCCTTTTACAACAGTATTTCAGTTATGTAACGGCGGGCAGTTAACCTAACCCGTGTTCCTGGATTCTGTACTTGTACAAGCCTGTTCCCAGCAAGTAGCTGCGAACTTCCCCACATGAATCAGAGGTGGAGGACATATGATTTCAGACAACATGTCTTCTATCAAATCGTCGCGGAGAACATACGCCCCACCCGGGGATCGAACTCACGATCTACAGATCTGTGCTCTCTCTATCGAGCTAAGGAGGCGGGATGGTAACAAATTATATTAGAAAACTTTTAACTGATGTTTAAGCTCATGTGGACCGAAATATAAACGGATTGCAAATTGTCCGGCGTCCAGACTTTGTCTTGGTATATCACCCTTTACTTCTTAAGCAGCTAGTGATTGACCAACATATCTACAGAATCTTGACAAATATGTCTTGCATGTCAAGACCACCACTGCAACAATTAAAGAAAAGATAAATCTTTAAAAGATCACTTATCATGAGCCGCTTGATGAATGATGTTTAGCTTCCGTAGAAATGCCTTAGTTAAATAACTTCAAGTGGCTTACACTTCACTAAACATGGTCTAAATCATCATTTCATGAATTTATTTCATATGATTTGCTTGACTGCAATTATTGTCCCCAAAATCAAAACAGAACAACATTATAACAAATAATGTCATGGACCGTTAAACTGATATTCGCCAAATTTATTCTGAGCCACTCTAACATTCAACTGACAAAAGCGTGTTAAAAAAGTTCACTTGATTATCTCTGCCTTGCCTGTGTGATATACATCATGTTTTTGACAAACGTTTTTCATGTGTAACACATTAATTGCTTTTCGTGAGCACATACACAGACAATATTCAAAGTAAAGGTCTGATGAGGGACGTAGGGTCTGTATCGCTTCCTTTTTTGTATTCCAGCGTTCGTGACACCTGTCTGAATCGGCTTATACATCTCATATTAGACCTTTATCACGGACACGGACATGAAATGGAAATGTAAACTTACTCTGTACAGCGGTCAAATTTGAGGGGTTTTCTCAAACATATTATTGGAAAATGGTAACTTATTGTACATAGTGTATATCGAGAATATGTATAATTATAATTACAGCGCATTGTCTTTTAAATTGTGTAGAGCCTGTAAAGTTGCATGCTGTACATGCTTACAAGAACACTGATCTTTGACGTATTTGTAATTGTTTGGAAAAGGAGGGGGTGTTCTAAAACAATTAAAAGATACACAAGGAATTTTAAAAGGAAAGGAATATGAATAGAAATTAAAAAGATAACTGACGGTCGGTGTAGGAGTGTAATTGGGTGGTTTAAGGATCTGGGTGTTTGGGAGAATACTTAAAAATAAGAAGAACATAAAACTTATTTATTTGTTGTCTCATGTTTTGGTAGTCAGGGTGTAAGAGTCAGAGGGATGGAGGAAAATAGATAGTTAGAAACAATATCAGCTATACGGCCTGTGAACACTGGATTCACATACTTTTGTTGGCTAGTAAAGTAAGTGGAGGAATTGGCTAATGATACTTCCGAGGAGGCTCTAAGTAGCAAAAAGACTACTTTCTTTAACAATTTGGAACCTTATTTCAGTTAAACGTGCAATATAGTTCTAATCACAAATGACTATAACTTACATTTATGAAGATCGATTTTCACAGATTACCTGTTTTACGTTAGCACTATCGAGGGTAGTAATATAGTGCCTGTTCAAAACGAAAATTAAGTTTCTGTTATATTCCGCTCCGGTTGGTAAAACATTAGTATTTCACAGAAATAGTGCCTATTTTTTGAGAGGCTTACTTTATTACAAAATAAATAATATGGTTAACTTTTTGTACTTACTTGTCTATTTACACTTTTGAGAGACGAGATGAAGCCATTGCCAGTTGTACAGGCGTAAAGAGTTGGAGCATATGAGATATTTACCCTTTAACAAGATCAGTCCTTAAGAAATGATGCTTTTTTATTATAGTGATTGTAGTAAGAAGGCATTGAGAAGGTTGACTTAAACATTGAACCAACACTATAACAAAATATGAGGTTTAATGATTATAGGGGCAGTTACTAGAAAAATGTAGAAGGTGGCCAACTTTGACCCGAGAGCAAAGGGCAAAACGGACACAGACGTCGGTGTGAGTACATATTATAGAAATCCTTATTCGCTTAAATTGATTAAGCTCAATTACAGTAAGTAACAACGAGATGTTATGACAAAACATTGTTTATAGGTAGCTTTCTAATACAGAAAGGCTCGGATATATTTGGGGTAGCTGCTTGTTTGTTACTGAAAATAGAAACAAAGGTTTTCGGTCAAGAGTTTGGAATGACATATTATCACCAAACATGAGAAATAACATAGTTATAAAAACACCAGCTTGCAATTGCATTACTTGGATCAAAGTCGCTGTATCTAAATTAATAGATAATATTCTGCCATAAACTATACTTATTTGAGTGACAAGACCTAGCAATGGTCTACTTGAGTTGAGTTCAGAATTCTTCCACCTATACAAAAAATCCAGCTACCGTCCAATGAATTTAGTTCAAAATGTATTCTCTGAAATTTGCTGTATAAATTGCGTTGCTTGCCGATAGACTGTTAAAATAACTCTCAAAAATTTCAAAAGTAAAAAATGGTATTTTATCAAATGGCAGATAATAAATAAAATTACAGGTATGTGACGTTTAATTAAACTGAACATGGTATTTCTTTCATCTGATGTATATGTAGATATAAAGTGTTCGTCTGTGTTCTCCTTGAAGACAAGATTTATTCCCAGCAGAGGACAGCACTGCCAAGAATTATAAAGATATGTTGTGCCTTGATAGTTATAGTTACGCGAAAACCTTTATTATATTAATATCTTAAAAAAAACCGAATCCCTGTGGTTACAATTTTTTTTGTGTTTTGAGAAATTCCCCAGATATTGACCATAGTACATAGTACGATTACATTGTCCGTGTCCGTTATAAAGGTCTATTAGAGATTTTCAACTTACTTCGACGCGGACTGCGGACAGCGGACTGCGTACTTACAGTAGGGGTTTTCTCAAAATACTTAAAGGTTCGCAAGAAAGAAGGGGGCCTCCGTGGCTGAGTGGTTAAGGTCGCCTACTTCTAATCACTTGCCCCTCATCGATGTGAGTTCGAGCCTCCTTCGGGGCGTTGAGTTCTTCATGAGAGGAAGCCAACCAGCTGGCTTACAGAAGGTCGGTGGTTCTACCCAGGTGCCCGCTCGTGATGAAATAATGCACGGAGGGGCATCTGGAGTCTTCCTCCACCATCAAAGCTGGAAAGTCGCCATATGACCTATAACTGTGTCGGTGCGACGTTAAACCCAACAAATAAAATAAATGATATTTCTAGACATTTCCGGCGTTAGTTATCGTCCGCACGACTCATACGACACGACATGTGAAGTTTCGAACCGTCTGTATTACTTATACGATAATACTTTACCTTAATATGTTCATGCATTAAACAAAATACAACTTAAAACATAGATTTGAAGATATAGGCAATTTCTGGTTTTAATTGTTGTCCCTCCATACGGATTCCTAAAATTGTTTTTTCTTGCAACAAAATAAGAAACAAACGATGTACAGAGTACAAAATAATATTGTGAAAAACATAACTAAACATTCTGAATAAAATGAACGGTCCGTTTAATTTTTGTTGCATAGTATATGTACTGTATTTTCGTAGACTTCTGCACGAAAATGGTCATTGTTTTTCATTAATTCTGATGATTGTATCTAAGTTTTCATAAAATAGACGTTTTAATGAAATATCTTAAATAATTTAGTTCAACACTGTCTGAACATACAGGAAGTTGCCTTTCATCTCCGTCGAAGCGATATCCGATAAATTACCATAATTTAGCGAAAACATCCTGAATTATTTATGTATCAGCATGTTTGAAAATAAAAAAAGGAAATAGCCACTTCGTATTTTCATAATCTAATATCAGAATTGCATGTTAAAATTTAAGTTTTAAATTCATGCCTATTTTCTAGAGACTATTCGGCAGTATGGACTGTCAGTCTCAGCTGGAATTTAATTTTTATGTACCATTAAAACTAGCTGTCAAAAGTTCAATCTAAAACCCAGCTGAGACCGAAAATTGTTTTGTGAACATGGGGCCTGGGAAGCGTCCAAGGTCAAAATTCTAATCATATTCCAAAAATGTTTTATGGCCAGTACATGCATAGAATTGTCAACGAAATTATATTTTTGACTAAGCCAACTCCAATGACCCCATTTGAGCAATTGTGTGGTCGTTTGATACAACCAGCTTAGTAGTCAAGACTAGTCTTTTAACCATTATTGACCGAAAGCTTTTTTTTTTAACATATGCATATATGGTTTGTGTAGATACTTTGATTCAGAAAAAAACAGTAGTCGAAACATTTGAATAAATACATTAATCAAAAAAGAATATAAAAGGTAAAAGGATATCTAAAAAAAAAATACGCCCACGCTGTTAAGAATGCTTGTAAGACCAATTATATCGGAATTCATATGTACAATAAATCGGAAATTAATAAATCTTATCACTGTCTTTTCTCAGATATTTTAAATGGAAACAGTATTACGGCATTAGAACCGGATGCTAAACATGTCACTGTTCAGTTATGCATAAATAACTTATATACATTTTGAGAAAACCCCTAAAGTAAGTCCGCAGTCCGTGGTCCGCAGTACGCGTCGATGTAAGCTGAAAATCTCTATTAGTATCAAAACATACTGGATTTAGCTGGAACGAAGATTTGGCAAAGTAGGATAATGCACCCATCTGCAATGAATACGTGAAAACATACACTAATGTATTTCTCTCTACAGGTTTAACAGTTAATTAAGCGTTTACTTTACCAAAGGAGTTTAACATACTACCATTTATAACTATCGGAAAATCTTTAAGAAGTGGGTGTGCAAATTGCACTCAAAATACCCAACACTATTGCTCTTGCTCCAAATTTGTGTAATTTAAACATATTTTCGACTTACAAAACTTGTGTAGAAATGAGGGTAAAAGAATGCATATAAAAGAAGACGACATGCACTGACCTGTTTATATAAGCAGTAAGCTGTAAAACCAGATATTTCGCGAGGCTAAACGTTCACTATTTGTGAAATTTGAATATGGTAATTGCGATATATGGCCCTTTTTGCTATTCATATTAAGGTATTAGACCCATAATAGTAATGTTTAAAAATGGCATTTGCTGGGTATATTCTTACAGTTGACAGTGCTTTGCACTGTGCTGCAAATTTTTAAAAACTTTTACAGTGCCGTTTTTTTTATAAATTTTGTATAATTGATGGTATTTCCCCAAGCTTAAGTAGAAACAAATTTCAAAGAGATGACCACTGCCCAAAACGTTTGTAGAGAATTCATTATACCATTATTTTTTATAAAAGAAACATCAAACTATTGGTACATAATTATAAAACTTAGAATAAAACTGTCAGTATCATTTTTTCTAGGGTGCCTCAAGTAAACGGATTTAATGAGACAGAATTCTAACTCCAACATTGAAAAATTAAGGTCGAATCCTGCGGGTCTGTTTTGAATTTTGCTCACTTCTTTCAAAAATAACCTTTGGGCAGAAGTAAAACCTATCTACATTTCTTCCACAATATGTAATCTAAAGAATGAAGGCAAAAAAGAGAACTTTTACCGCATGTAACTCAGTAAGTTTTAAAGATGTCTAACTCTACACCTTCTGTTTCAGAGGTAAATTCACTTTGAACAACAAGAAATCGCTTATCAGATTGTTTCTTTCCGACTTTTGTGCAATAAATCAATAATAAGTTTTGACAGAAGTAAAAACTTACTAGAAAAAAAGGAAAATAAGGAAAAAAAAATTGGTCCCAGTGGATCTTGAACCTACGCCCACCTAAGAATTGCAGTCAAAGTAGGTTTATGGTAGGAATTGAATACTCTTCAATAAGGAGGTACTCTATTATGGTCCTAATACCTTAAAAGCAACACTTTTTGTGAGTATTTGCTTTCGTGAAGCAGGACAGTTGACAAATATAGCGAAAACGAATCCATCAGAAATATGTCCGAATTTACAGTATGTAATATTGACTCATAGTAAAATTTAACCTCTTACAGGATGACCCAAGAACATCGATATCGAACGTTTACGTCAAGAAGCTTTACCTTTTCGCATGAAGAAAAGTGTAACATTTTAGGTTCTTACACGGCTGTCAGCGCTTAAATCTAAAGCTTAAACCAAATGAGCCGTGCCATGAGAAAACCAATATAGTGGGTTTGCGACCAGCATGGATCCAGACCAGCCTGCGCATCCGCGCATTCTGGTCAGGATCCATGCTATTCGCTAAAGGTTTCTCTAATTGCAGTAGGCTATAAAAGCGGACAGCATGGATCCTGACCAGACTGCGCGGGTGCGCAGGCTGGTCTGGATCCATGCTGGTCGCAAACCCACTATGTTGGTTTTCTCATGGCACGGCTCAAATGCAAAATGCTTCAATTACGAAATAATATAGTATAACATGACTTTCGATATCATTACAAACGTAGTCATGACTTGATAAAAGAACTGCTACAGACGATACGAAAACAGTTGATTTTCTATTCAACATTGTTTTGTCTTCGAGTCGATTTGTTTTATATTGGTTTATCACATGTTTGACGTCGCGGGAGTGTAATAAAGCCATTAAATAAAAATGATAATACACTAGTGTAATAAAGCTTTGACGTCGACGTCATTTACAGTATAGGAGACGTTGGTCAAATTGACTTGTTTATACTGTAAAAGAAAGTAGGTTTGTTGATGTTTCGACAGGAAAGGATAACATGTGATAAAAAGAAAATTAAATTTGATTTGTGACTTTCCATGTTGAATTTATTAAACTCGTTGAATAAAATTGATAAAATGCTCGACAGAGCCTCGCATTTATCATTTTATTAATCTCGTTTAATAAATTCAACATGAAAAGGCACTCTGTAATATCCTCTATGTAACATATTTCCAATTAAGCCGATGCTAGGGGACGTGAAATCTGTGCAAATTTCATTGTCACTATTGAACAGTCTTATTCAAAAAGAAAAATGACAATTGTCCGAGTCTGCTATTTTGCTTTGTTGCGTTCTATGTTTTCAAATGAGCTCCTTAAGAGTATATAAACGGCGCCATGAGAAAAACAAGATAGTGCGTTTGCGACCAGCATGGATCCAGACCAGCCTGCGCTTCTGCGCTTCTGCGCAGTCTGGTCAGGATCAATAATGTTCACTTTCAAACCATATTGCAATTACAGAAACCGTTAGCGAACAGCATTGAACCTGACCAGACTGTGCGGATGCGCAGGCTGGTCTGGATCCATGCTGGTCGCAAACGCACTATGTTTGTTTTCTCGTGGCGCGGCTCATAACATTTATGTAAATGATACGTAAAGATATTACAGCATCGGTTTTTAGTGTCGTTTGTGTAAATTCATTTGAAAAAGTCGATGTGTATCTTGTAATTCAATCCATATGCTCTTAACACAGTACTTCCTTTTTACATTCTATATACGTAAATGTTTGTAATTACACTCTTTTCAGTTAAGTTTAAAAAGGATTTATTCTTCAGATAAACGGATTTCAGTGAGTAAAATTCTATTTTATACATTCTTTTTAGATTTATTAATTTAAGTTACAACATGTGATTATTCCATCGAAAGATTGCCGTATTTTCTTAGACTTTCTTATGTTTCCATCGTCTGTTGGTATATCAGGCTGATTTAATCATATTTTATTACTCTTTTATATGTTATTACACTTACAATTCAAACATGTATAATTAAAGGGCAAAAGGGTCGGACAACAAGTTCTGACAACATTAGAGACTGTCCTTCCCTTAAGCTGTAGATAGAAAATCAAAGCCCTGAAAGGACTGTAGGGAAGCGTAGCTGAACCGGTATGCGTTTTAATAGAGAAGCCAGGCAAGAAAAGAGTCTATCATTTTGCAATATTTCACTAATTGCTTCTAGTTTTTTTTGTACTCATTGAACCAAAAAAGTAACCCACATCCAGACCAAAATCGGTAACGGTTACCCGAATCATAAGCTTTGTCTTAACTCTAGATCTAATAGGGAACCAATATGTATGAAATCAAACTAAGGCTTTAAAGTTCGCTTTAACCTCGACACCAAAACGAAAAACTAAATTGACCTTTGTCGCATCTTTTTAATCTTTCAAACTGTGTTACAAAATTTTTAAAATCGTACAAAGTAAGATGAAAAATTCAGTATGTAGTAGGCCTGATATTTTCTAAATGTCAAGAAATCCAACTGATTCACTTAAGAGTACTGTGTGCGCACTTGAAAATAATTGGGCCAGACTAGCAGCATATCAACAAAATACCACAAGAGGGTTGGCAAGACTAGCATCATATCAGTAATATATAAGAAAGGGCCCTATTGGTATTTTCAGTTATGAATGACCACATTGTTTTTGGCAAATACTTCATAAAAAATTATATCCGTGATTTTCACGTTATAGAGATTGGTGCTACCGACGACTTATATTTTTAGCGGATAAATATAATTATCTATGTGTCACTCATCTTGGTTACATGACAAATTTTTACCGCGTAACTAAAGTAGTTCAACGCGTAGACAAAAATCAATATATTTTTAAAATTTACATGTCACAGTTTTACTTAGTCAAAGCACTGAAATACTGATGGGGCGATTTTCTTGTCGGTATGAGGGAAATTTCAGGCTCGAACCCCGCTACCAACCGTACTGTTAATAATTATATTCTATTCCTTTTCCTTTAAAAATACAATGGTTAAGAAAAGTAACGGACCCGTAATAGTGTACCTCCTCTTTTTTTGAAGAGTATTCAATTCATACCATAATTCTATTTTAACTAAGTTTAGGTAGGTTTTACTTCTGTTCTATGGTTATTTTTGAGTGCAGAGAGAAAGATCACAGGCTATTTTTTCGGTGTTGGATCTTCATTTCAGTCCATAAAATCCTTTCACTTGAGGTTCAACAGAAAACAATTATATTGACAGATTATGTAATGTTTTATAATTGTTACGCAAGACTTTGATGTGTCTCCTATAAAAATGTTTGGTATAATGAATCTCTGCGATTGTTTCGCAGTGCTTATCACTTTGAAATTCGTCTATGTTATAAACTTTTGCACTTCGTTGAATATCAGTGAATTTTCTCCATTGTTAAATTTTCATTACCAAATAACAATGTGTATGTACTTAGGGGATGATAGAGGCTTGTGGATGTAAATAACTGGTCTTTGATCTCTGAAACAATTGCATGTAAAAATGAAAAGCTCAGCATCTTCAATGCCATAGTCACATTCACACTGAGCTGAATGATTTTTAAAGGTGGATAATCAGATTCTGGCCATGTAACGGATTTGTTCGAAACTTTAACATTTGATCATGTACACTCATTTATGTTCACTTAACACTTAATACAAATTAGATTTTCACTGGAGGTATTTTTAAAATTTCATTTTCCTATCCTGGTTGCCCAACCAAGATAGAGTTATTTTATCAAAAGTATAAATTTGATAAACATACTTTGCCTAAGGAAATGTATAAATATTAGACATATTGTAATATATTTGTAAAATATTTGCATTAAAAATTATGTATTTAGATGGAATTCATTTGAAACGCAAGTTTGAAAAATTATTATTACCTCCCTTTGCCTATCTTGGTTGCGCAACCAAGATAGATTGGAAATAAATGAATTCAGAAGCTACACACAGGTTTAAAACTTGCATTTTGGTTCAGATTGTTCAATAGTTGATATGTCTATCAAATGCAAATGTAAAACTAGACATTGTATCAAAATAAAAAGAAATACCCAGCTTTTTATATACTTTCATATTAAAGGGGAGTAATTACAAAATTTTATAAAAATAATAAAATATACATTTCAAATAGGAATCTAACTCTATGTTATCGGCCTTTTTGTTCCTTGAATAATTCTCTACCAGAATATACAAAAAGTAAAAAAATGTCATTAAATGTTGATTAAATGTGATTGACCACCTTTAAAAAGATCACCATTTAAACTACTACATCTATTTCTAATTCTGGCATGATAAACAATTTCCTTACACCAGGTAAGTAATACAAAGGAACTTGTGGAGGTTTAAATTTTTTTTTGAGACCTGTCTTAAAAGCGTTTAAAGTGGACGATTCTCGAATATTAATTTCTAGATTGTTCCAAGCAGAAAAAGCAGATGGTATAAATGATTTGGAAAATATTTCTGTTCTTCTTGCAACTGTAACATAATTATTATCGTTTCATAAGTTAATATATGGAGTAGTTTCTGAAACTTCATGCGGAAAGAGAGTATTAAGATAGACTTGTAAATCGCCATGTTTTGCTTTATACATTATACTTAATTTTTGAATCAATCGACTGTCTGATAATGATACTCATCCTATTTCTTGTAGTAATCTTTCGATAGAAACGGACTTTGTTAAACCAGTAACTAACCTTGCAGCTGCGTACTGTAATTTTTCAATATTTTCCTTTTCGTATTCGGTATCAGGCTGACACTTGAATTAAAAGATATATTTGGGGTGTCTGATCCGCGAATGGAAATTATAACACTTGGTTAAGCATATAGATGCTTAGCTAAATTCTTTCCTTAACACATGTTATACGTTTCCTGAGCAAAGAGTGCTTGTGCGGAGCTATTGTGATTTCCAACCGGTCATGATAAATCCATCCGATAACAACCGGCGGAAGTTGAAGAAACTTTGCAGGGCTGTTTCTGGTGTACTCTTTTAAAGTTTTTCAAATAGTTCCGCTGGAATACACATAGGAGCCACCAAAGCTAAATATAGAAATAGTTTCAAAAGACGTTTGACTAAACTGAAGGTCCGTTTTTTAAATGATTCACATAATAATAATAATCACAAAAGCGTCTTGTCACTAAATTAGGAGCAAAATTATGGGGGAAAAAAGACTTCCGAATCTTGCGGATTTTGTTTCTCAGGTGTTTGTACAGTCATGCTAAAAGCTTATTGCAATACCGCATTATACTGCATTAATTAATTCAAAGAATGTATATATAAATTTGATACAAGAAAAAAAGCAACGTTATTTATGCAGCATAACGTGATATGTACCCACTGCACTCTCTTCGTTAAAATATCAAGAAGAAAACTGCTACTACTAAGCAAGCTCTTTTTTCTAATAAATATAAATATTTTATACCATGAATACAGATATTATACCATGGATAAATATACTTCACTTATATGTGTATGTGTACTAAGACTATGATATGAAAGAATAAGGGTAACGTCTTTTAGATCTACGTTAACTCATTCAAGCCCATACGCCGAAATATAAATTTTGTCTGAACGTACTAGTATGTTTTTTTTCTTGGACTTTTTGAAAAACATACCATTTAAAAATTTCCAACCCCTTACCGGAGTAGGTTCGATTTGTCAATTAACACATATCCAGTTTCAAAGCTGAATAATGTTTAGAAAGTATTTCTTTTTAGCACATGGCTTCATCAGTTTTAACTGCGTAAATCATATTTTAATCAAATTATCAATAGGTATGAATTACTAAGCCGTAAATGTACGCTTCATTTATAGTTAACAAGCAAATCTTAATATCTAATTCATGTTGATCGTTATGCAATTACAGTTTCATATGTTATGCAATATCCTCACGTAAATTGTAATCAATATTAAGCTGTGGTTTAGATTCACTGCTTATATTCATGTTTTAAGGGCATCTTATGTTTCTCAAGATGTCAAAGGACAAAAACATCACGAAAGTTTAGCTGATTTCTATCATTTAACAAATATTAAATAAAAGTGTATATAGTATTCACTCTTCATATTGATGTAGATAGATAGATAGATAGATAGATAGATATTTTATTGAACAAAAGGTCATAGACCCTTGAGTCCACATTGTATATAAACAGTGCATAGTATATTATGTTCAATGGTGGTACAATCATATAAAGCATATTAAAATTACATAAGTTGATAATAACTATAAAATTTCATTAACAGTGTACATGATGAGGCAAAGTAAGATATAGCCTAAATGTGCCTAAACAAAATATGTCACGATACATAATTTAAAGCAAATTATACTTTCTAATATAAGATAAATAAGCATGTGTATAAATTTAACATACAATATGACATGTTCGTCTCTATTTTGGTAGACCACAGTTTCTGTAATGAATAATTAAAGTAGAGATCAACTTTAAGAAAGCGAAAATAAGTCGTTTCATGATTTTCAAGTACAGTGTAACATATGTATCTAATTACAAGGTATATTTATGCCAGATACCAATCAGATACCAATCAGATCGCAGAACAAAGGTGTCTGTATAAGTGTAGGTTTGCAACACTTATAACTAGTGTTTATATTTCTACATACCCAATTTCATCCAGAATTAACAGTTCCATTTAGACTATACAAAATTAAATGTAAACACAAGTCACCGTGTCCGAACATTCATAATTCTATTTTAGTTAAGCACAACCACAATCATGCACCAAAACATCACCAAACATCACCACAATGCGACATTTCTACATAAAAAAATTTCATCCAAAATTAACAGTTGCATTAAGTCTGTATTTACTATATTATTAAATACTTTTTAAAAATGTATTAACATCCTTAAAAAAAATGCTTAATTTTAAAAAGAAGTATCATGTTGTAACAACAGTTTATGTCCTTTTATTGGAAGATTTTTATCTTAACATTATTTTAAGGTAGATGTTTTATTTTTAAGGTAGCAGTAGCAGTCCTAAGGCAGTGATTTGTATATATTTTTCAAGGTATTAATTGTAATAGGAAAAACAAGGTAGCACACATCCTTAGTACTACAGACACTATCTTTTCGGCTTAGCCTGTGCTGGAACAACCAAGGCCTATATGATATTATTCCTTGTGAAAATGTACTTGTGCCTTAAACATGTTTTATTCAGCTGAAACACTCGGCACCTCTAAATGCAATCAACACACTAGGCATCTCTGACTAAGGAGAAGACACAAACAAAGGATAATGGAATCTTTTTTTATTTTTATAGATTTAAGCTTTTTTATATTTATTTCAGATGTACTGCTTCCAATTTCAGTTTCCATGTGTTAGGGCACTTACAGTAAAAAATCTATCTATATTGTTAGGTTTCTCCATGTGCAGATAGTGCTCTTCTTTAATTTTAGTTTCCATTTGTATGGGCAATAACCGTTTTAATTTTTTTTCTATATCTTTTAGTTTATCCGTTTATGGAATGTGTAAGGACATGTTACATCTATCTAGTGATATCAGCAGCTTTCAGTACAGACAATGACCTTTATTATCTAGTTTCTCTTTGTAAAGGTAGTGCAAATTATTCAAAATTCTATCTATATTTTAGTTACTCCCTATTTAGAATGTTGAAGAGAATGAAACCCCATGAATTGATATCAGTTCCCTTGAATACAGACAATGACCTTCTAAAGATACAGGCTCTGAATTTGTTAAAAATATCATTTATCTTTGTACTCGGACACCGTACAATATTTTAGCCTTGTGCTCAGATACTATAAAATCTAATGTAAACATATTGTTTGTTGATTATTCTTGAATTACACAATATTCACATCAACATTTCATCCAAGTCTAGATTAAATAACTTATAAAGGAAATAGCAAATATCCTTGAACAGTTTCCAATGACATTTTACTTATAATATAATCATGACTCACAGTCAATTCCTATAATGTATTCTTTCCTTGCTAAAAATATTTCAGCATTGTGCTCAGATACTATAAAATGTGAAATATCAGTAAATGTACATCACATTATGATTTTGTTAAATAAATGACGGCTATAAAATCTGAATAAATCAATATGTTCTCAATATGAAAGTTTATTCGGGTGATATAAAAATGTGTTTTAGACCACAGTTTTACCAAGGGCACTGGTATATACAGTAAAATCTGCTCAAGAGTCCAGATCTATAAAGAAACCACTGGCAACAAGAGACCACTTTCCAAGTTCATTTTAATGTTGCTTAAGAACAACTTGTGTTGTAATTAGACCATTTGTGTTAAAAGACCACTTTTTGCCCGTCAATCAGGTGGTCTCTTAATGCATTAAAATCTGCGAAAAGATCCCTTGGAAGCACAGGACGCAACCCAGCAACATGATAGCCGACTGAGTTTGACTGGGTCTGCTTATGTGAAGTAGTGAAATGTGCTACTTGTACTTAACATTCTTTATGAGGTAGGCATAGGAAATAGAGATCAATATAATTGCAACTTTACTAATCCTACCAGGTGTTCTGTATTACAAAATTGCTTCTGTTGTGACATTTTGATACAAGCAAAACTGTATTATCTGCACTATTAATTACTTACTGGTACTTCATTTTATTATTGGCTTGTTAAAAGTTAATTTTTTACCATATATAAGTTAACAGAATCATAGGAACCATGTTTTGAGGGGTAAATCAAACACAAATTAATAAATCCTAAATATTTTTGTTGTGCTAAAAATTGTCTGATATTGTGTTTAAAACAGTTTTCATTTTCCACTCAATTGTGTAATTGCAAGGGAAATAAACTAATACATATCTCCGCTTATAATTACTAGCCCAAGGAAAGAGTTGTCATTCTTTGTGGATCACAACTTTGCATCAAAAATTAAAACTTCTGTTATTGATATTGACAAAACTGTCATAAACTTCACATTTGTGAGATCATTTTTGTTTATTTCAAGGACTTGGAAATCAATTTCTAGACTTTATTTAATGTATTATTATCATTGAAAAGTTTAGGGTCTATCTCTAAATGAGGTGTTTTTATATACCTTAATGCATTTGTTCTATTAAAACTTAATTGTTTGATACTGCCTAAAGCTACATATACATTGCATTTGTACCTTTTATTTACTACAAGTGAAAAAAAACAACAACAACAACAAAAATATATGTACGAATGAATATGTATATATGATATATACTTGGTTATGCTACAGTCACTACTTCAAGTCTTAAGACCAATCAGATCGAATTAGCTTGATTAGCAAGACAGTACTTGGTCCTCTTTAAATGAGCTTGCGTGCGACAAGTTTCAACGTTTCTAACAAAAGCGTTTTACTAAATCATTTTAAACTATTAATTTGAATTCTAACTTGATTTAAGGCATCCTTTAAGTTAAAGATAACTGCCTAAATAGTTTTCCATTTAAAACACATCTCACTTAGAGAACCATTTCACAATGTCTTGTAGATTTCTAGTGACTATCATTGACATCCCATCGTGACAAAGTTGTTTATTTTTGTTTACATATGTCACAACAGCGTGGCAACAGTGCAATGCATGTATGTTGAATGTTATCTAAACACACGCTTCATCAAAAAGATAAAGTTAATGAGAAAATGAGAAAATTATGAATATTTGCTACTACACCAAACGGAAAAATGCTTCAGCAAGTCGATATTATCTGAAACTGAAGGCAAAACTAACAAACTAACACCTCAGCTTGACAATAAATGAGTGCTGGAGCAATTATGAGATCGCATTATTAGAATAATAGTACAACAACAGTGCTTGACATTTTTCAGTACAATGTATTAGTTTCGAAAAACAATTTAACCGACAAAAATACATATATAAAGTTTTATGTGTGCATATTCTGACCTAACTGAGTTGTTTCATTACATTAAGATATTTCCAATAATTATGTTTGATTTGACATCACTTTTTCCTCACTATATCTCTAATGTTCTAAATTAAATGTTTGTTTTCATAAAAAGTCAATTTATGTTCTAGCTATATACTTTGTCCTACATATCCATTTTAAATCTTCATATCACCTTCTTAGAATGGAAGATTTGTTTATTTCGTGCGGCTATAATAACACTTATCAAACATCACATGCGCATGATATTTAGAGCAGCTTATTACTCATCACTGCGAATGAGGCTAATTATGTCTCCCACCACACAGTGGTGTGGGAGACATATTGATTTACTCCAGTATGTGTGTGTGTGTGTGTGTGTGTGTGCGCGTGCGCGTGCGCGTGCGCGTGTGTGTGTGTGTGTGTGTGTGTGTGTCACAAAGCTTGTCCGCACTCTAAGTCGAACATTTCTCATCTGATCTTTACCAAATTTGAACAAAATGTGTTTGACCATGAGACCGCGGCCAAGTTCGATAACTAGCCAAATTCGACCAGGCACTTTCGAATTATGGTCCTTGAATTGCTGATTTGATCCATTCATCACAGCCATCGAGAGAAACTAGATATTTTCCAATGGGGTCCATTCATCACAGCCATCGAGTGAAACTAGACATTTTTCAATGCTGCAGTTGTGGGAGACATGCGCTTTTCTCAAAAGCATCTCTAGTTTAATATAAATATACAAATGTGACTTAATAAGTACAATATCATAATGACCAAACTACCATTATTTTACGCCCGGTTATTAATGATATCCGAAAGGGGGGGTCGCAGTTAGGTGTCTGCGCAAAATGTTTTTTGATTTTCTTTATATTTTATGACAATACACCTACATGTATTAATTTTCAGTCACAAGTATTACTGTTATCAGTTCTGACTTACTTTTATAGAAATTCACATTTAAAGTGGGTGGGGTAATTTGACATGTAACCAGCCAGGAACATAATCTCCGCCGCGTTTTTAAAAATGGTTCAAACTTTTTACCTGGAACTTTCGTGATAAAATAACTATGCAATGGACATTTACACAACAAGCTGCGTTTTAAATTGTCTTGAATACTTTTTTCAACATAGAGCCACAAAGTGGCCTAATCAAATTTACTGATTTTCAATGGACGAACTTCACCAAAAATCTAAAACATTTTTTATTAGTTGAGATATGTAGGTGTTATTTTCAGCAGATATTGTAAGCTAAATAAACATTAAAATGACAATATATCAGTACACTCTGATTAATATTGGAAGAGTGGTACACTCTCAAACTAGAGAAAAGTGGGTGGGGTAAATAAACATGCGAAGCTAAACATTCGAAGCAATACAACTATAGGAATAATAATTTTGCAGTTCAAGAAATGTCCTTAGATTATCTACTACTATCTTAATTATGCCTCTATGAGTGGTAGGGGCATATAGATTTGCTCTTGTCCGTGCATGTGAGCGTCCGTCCGTCGCACGAAGTTCTTGACGCATCTAGCTCAAAAAGTATTTGATATAAATTGATGAAAAATTGCATGAGTCTTTATCGCGATATGTACTTGCGTACCTTCTATTTTTTGTCTGGCTCCGTCCCTTATTTCCAGAGTTATGGCCCCTGACATAGTCAAAAACACATATTTTCACCTTGTGACACGCCTAGCTCAGAAAGTATTTGATATAGAATGTGTCTGTAGGACACATGGTGTGCCCCCACTGGTACATTTGTCAAAAAAAGGGGCAATAATTCAATGATTCATGTTTGCAGTTTTAAGGGGATATAGCCTCACAAACATTTTATACAAAGGATTCATCATTCTAGGCCATATACCTCTTGAACTATGAGCATCACAAACAAATATCCACTATTTTGGCTATTTTAAGGGCAATAACTCTGTAATAAGCACTAAGGTTCTCAATAAGAATGCCAAGTGTGCAAGGTCACATCATAATCAAGACTCATGCAGTGCTTCATGAATTTACATCAAACTTTCTGAGCTAGGCACGTCATTAGGTAAAAATGTGTATTTTGAACCATTTCAGGGGCCATAACTCTGGAAATAGGAGCCAGACGACAAATAGGAGGTTCACAAGTTCATATCATGATAAAGACTCATGCATGGTTTCATCAATTTATATGTAATACTTTCTGAGCTAGGCGCACAACAAGGTGAAAATGTGCATTTTTGACTATTTCAGGGGCCATAACTCTAGAAAAAGGGGACAAAGTCAGGCGAAAAATAGGAGATGCTCAAGTTTATATCACAATAATGATTCATGCAAGGTTTCATCAATTTACATGAAATACTTTTTGCGCTATCCACATCACAACGTGAAAATGTGCATTTTTTACTATTTCAGGGGCCAAAACTCTGGAAAAAGGGTGTAGAGACCGTATAAAAATAAAAGGTGCGCAAGTTCATATCATGGTTAAGATTCATGCAAGGTTTCATCAATCTATATCAAATACTTTCTGAACTAGGAGTGTCACAAGGTGAAAATATGTGTTTTTGACTATGTCAGGGGCCATAATTCTGGAAAGAAGGGGCGGAGCCAGACAAAAAATAAAAAGTACGCAAGTACATGTCACGATAAAGACTCTTGCAATTTTTCATCAATTTATATCAAATACTTTTTGAGCTAGGTGCGTCAAGAACTTCGTGCGACGGACGGACGCTCAGACACACGGATGCACGGACAAGACCAAATCTATATGCCCCCACCACTCATACGGGCATAATTAAGATAGAAGTAAATAATTTGAGGCCATTTCTTGAACTGCAAAATTATTATTCCTATAGTTGTGTTGCTTCGAATGTTTAGCTTCGCATGTTTATTTACCCCACCCACTTTTCCCTAGTTTGAGAGTGTACCACTCTTCCAATATTGATCAGAGTGTACTGATATATTGTCATTTTAATGTTTATTTAGCTTACAATAACTGCTGAAAATAACACCTAAATATCTCAACTAATAAAAAATGTTTTAGATTTTAGGTGAAGTTCGTCCATTGAAAATCAGTAAATTTGATTAGGCCACTTTGTGGCTCTGTGTTGAAAAAAGTATTCAAGACAATTTAAAACGCAACATGTTGTGTAAATGTCCATTGCATAGTTATTTTATCACGAAAGTTCCAGGTAAAAAGTTTGAACCATTTTTAAAAACGCGGCGGAGATTGTGTTCCTGGCTGGTTACATGTCAAATTACCCCACCCACTTTAAATGTGAATTTCTATAAAAGTAAGTCAAAACTGATAACAGTAACACTTGTGAATGAAACTTAATACATGAAGGTATATTGTCATAAAATATAGAGAAAATCAAAAAACATTTTGCGCAGACACCTAACTGCGACCCCCCCTTTGTTCAACTTTTCTTCACAACTCTATAACCAATAAATATGAGTTCAAACCAATACGCGGTATGGATATTTTTTCTAGACTTTCATACACTAACTTTGGACTTCTTGCCATATAGTTAACAGACTAGGTCTATATTAGAGCAGCTGAAACACAAAATAGCCACCAGCTGCAAACATTAATGCCATTTCCGGTTACAGTTAATGTTCTACCTCACGACAGATGATGTCATAGTTCTAGATGACGACTCTGTCAAGCTGCGCATCTTTTGCCAATATAGCAAATCACCCCTATAAATAGTTTTGAGACATTTGCAGTATCACCAGAATCCGATTAGAGCTGGTCATAACCATTACGTTTATGACGCTCAAAAAGAATGCCGTAACACTCGTTGGACGTATATACTACCATCGATAACGTACAACAGCCATAAACGATTGCTTAGAATCAAGGTAGACTTTAGACCATTAGTATCGAAGGGCCAGATGTGACAGCGCTTTTTCAAGTCTGTTTTCACTTTTCAAATTAAAGGACTTCTTTAATAACATACAGACGAGGGAAAAAAAGCAAGTGTTTCTCTTCCAAGGATGAACACGGAGATACAGCCGTAACACAGATCTACCGTGTCCAGTTATATTGTTTTAGAAGTAAATCCCCCCCACACACACCTCCATTCACACACCTCATCACACACCCAAAAGCATGTGTTTTTTTTCACAAATATTTTAGTTACATAAAACGACCAATTTACGTAATCAAATAGTAACAACAACGTCCTAGTTCTATAAACATAACAGATAACTTCCCTACACAAATGACAGAATCAGAAGTGGTGGACGAATGCTATCCCTTTTAAAATCCCGTTTGTCTAAATATTAATAAGGCAGTCTGAAAGACAGCTAAATCCCCCGCCACTGTTGCGGATAGTGAAAGGGTAAACTTTTGACCTTTAGCTGTGACCTTGACCTTGAACTGATATGGCTGACTCATTAATTCTGCACAACGTCTTGATGAGGTGATCATTTGACCCAAGTTTCATGAAAATCTTTCAAGGGGTTTAGGAGATACAGAGCTAATACCTTTGACCTTGAGTTATGACCTTGACCTTGAGTTGACATGGCTGACTCATGAGCTGTTGATGAGGTGATCATTTGACCAAAGTTTGATGAAAATCCTCCAGGGGTTTAGGAGACACAGAGTGGACACAAAATGGAAGGCTCAAACAATTGACCCTAAGTTGAGACCTAGACCTTGAGCCAGCATGGCTAACTCATGGGTTCTGCATATTCTCTTGATGAGGTGATCATTTGACCCAAGTTTCATGAAGATCCTTCAAGGGGTTTAGGAGATATAGAGCGGAAACAAAATTTTACGGAAGGACGGAAGGACAGAAGGACGGACGGAGACCATTCCTATATCCCCCACCACTTGTGGCGGGGGATTAAAAATACAGCCGACATATTTAGCCTATCGATAAAAGATGTTAACGTTATTTTATGATAGACTGGTGACTGCACATGGAAAGTTGCCAAAGTGGTAAAAAAAGTCAAAATTTACAAGACTGAATTTTCTACTTAGTGTTATGCACCGATAAAGCTCGTATTTCATATATTTTAGCGTGTACACGATTGTTTCTTAAGATAACCATATCATATGGACGTTATCACGTACACGGAACAATACGGGAATATGACCAAGCATTTTGTTTATTTATAAGCATTTGCACAAATGATACTTTCGTAAATGAAAAGGTGTTACCAGTGACACTCGTTTGATTTAATTCTATATTGCTGTTATTTTTTCCGTGTTTTTTTTTTAGATCAATAGAATTATGGAAATAGAATTTCTACCAGAAAGTCAAGATTACAGTGTGGCAGAATTCTATGATCAATTTCACACACACTTGCCTGTTATGGTGCAAGTTAATCAAGGATTTCAAGGACATATTATTGAGGACACGTTTGGAAAAGGAGAGGTAACATGTGAGAAATGATTATAATATTGCATCATAAATACGTATTGAAATATTTAGCATTTATTTTACTAAAGATGTGTTAAAACTTTGCAGTGAAGAAATTGATAAGGGTTTATTGATCGAACATATACAAAAAGTAAGATGTGAAACAAGCATTTGATACATTACGTTAGAGATTTACTGTACAGACAAAAGCAATTATCATAATTTCTTTCAGAAAAAGGTGCTGAGGAATCGGGGACGGGGGTTGTTGTCATTGCTATTAATTTAACGCAAACGTAAAATGTTCATTTTCAAGATAACTTACAGAGCAAATGTAGCAAATATTTCTAATACCTTTCTGTATTTCTTATATTCTTAACTGAAAAGGCATCTACGTAGGCGCCTAATTAGGTGAACTAAAATTTAATTTAAAATCCTTTGTGGAACACTTGCTCCAAAGGACAAAGCCATGACGTATTCTTGATTGAAATAGTGTACAGTATAATTTTATTTTAAACAATTTTTGTTTACATGAATGTGTTTACGTATACAGATACTCTATATAGCGGCTATATCAAAGCAGAAACGTGTTGTGGCAAATGTTCACACCAGGAAACATTGCAGAGTTCTGAGTATCCCTGAAGCCTATTCAGAAAATCTATGTACCATAAAGCACGGAAAACGTAAGTTAATCTTCATAGGACCCTATGTTTTTGCAATTTTCTAATTGTATTTACGAATTAATAAAACGTTTTACAAAATTAGGCACATAACGTGTTTGATGTCAAGCCCTAGGCTTTCATCGTTCTGATAGACAGTTCTTAAAGCCGACTTGGACTTTTGTCTTATGTCCTGCTTTATCGAGCTCTGAATGTTGTTTCTCCTGTTGATCTGCCTTCTTCAAAGACATTTAGTACATGAGCGTATGGTTCGTTAGGTTTTTGGTTTTATTCCAGCAATGAGATTTTTGTTAAAAACAACGAAAAAGACCAAAGCTTTCGAATACCACGGAAACTTGTTTACCTGGCTTTCTGCGAGAGCAACTGCAAACGCATTAGCAGGCTGAGAACCACCAATTAAAATATATAATCACAAAGAGACACTTTCTAAATAAAAGTAGTGTTGTTTTGCGTAACTTGTCGATGTAACATGTGCTTCCGGGAAATCTACCCATACCTTTTATATTTTATAACATTATTTGTACTTGACAGATCTTTAGAGTCTCAGTTATGTAGAACTAAATCATAATTAACGTTTACTAAAAGTTACCTTTGTACTTATTTACAGGTTTACATATTGCGTTTAAGGACTGTGCACACTTCATCAGTAGAGCTTTTTTTCCGTTGGACGTTTCAAGTGCCCCATTGCATTTTTATTTGTTAGTCCTGTCCTTTGTATATCTTACTATATCGTCTATGTATTTTTTCTATATATCAGTCATGTCCTCAGCAATTCATTGTCTGCTCAAGTTATCATTTAAAGGGGTCTGAATTCTTGGAACGTGGGTTTTCTTTTTTCGATATATGTTCTTGTGGAACACCTGCACATTACCAGTACGCACTTTCAATTAATACCCAGGCATGAATTATGTTGATCTTACCGCTCCTACACCCCCTTTCTTTCTTTTATTCATAAAATATAATTACATGTAGTACAAATTATGTTGGTAATTGTACATAGCACAT
Organism: Mercenaria mercenaria; assembly: GCF_021730395.1. Taxonomy (NCBI): domain Eukaryota; kingdom Metazoa; phylum Mollusca; class Bivalvia; order Venerida; family Veneridae; genus Mercenaria; species Mercenaria mercenaria. Next base: position 42,862,555 of record NC_069376.1, on the reverse strand, counting down.
CCTGCCGCGATCCTAAAAGAAAGTGTGTATGAGTAAAGTGTTTTTCAGCCGTCTTGCTTTATTGTATAATTACTTTATGTGGTCAATCGTTATATCATCTTACCTTTGCAGCTGGGCATGAACATAGTCTTTCCGAAATATTGAAGCACCACCATAGACTGCCTTTAAAAGTCCAGTATCCACCGAACGACATCATAATAATGGGAAACAAAAGCTTCAACTCGAAGGAATTGCCACACCTGGAACTTGTGAAGACATTTGAGGAAATATACCTGCTCGGAAACTATTTAGTAGACGGTAAATAGCAACGAAAAATCCTTCAGCGTATGTTAGAAATAATGGCTAATTCAGCACTACAGTTCAAATGTATGACTTGAAAATATAATTGAGCCACACCATGAGAAAACCAACATGGTGGCTTTGCAACCAGCATGGATCCAGACCAGCCTGCGCATCCGCGCAGTCTGGTCAGGATCAATGCTGTTCGCTAACGGGTTCTTTAATTGCAATATGCTTTGAAAGCGAACAGCATGGATCCTGGCCACACTGCGCAGGTTGGTCAGGATCCATGCTGGTCACAAAGCCACTATATTGGTTTTCTCATGGCGCGGTTCATATGAATATTATCAAGGTAGTGAACCAATGGTGACAATCGGCAAATTCCGTATTATCCGTGTGCGATTTCGGCATTCTTCGGTTTTTACGTAAAGTCATGTGCGTGTTGAGCTATATCTACGTTCGAGGAATGGCAAATTGCCTAACGAGAATACGTAAATACACGGAAATTACCGAGTTTCATTTCGGACCCACTACCTTAATTGTGCGATACTGTAGTTTCAGAAAAAATGTCAATAAAATCAGCTGCTAATATTTAGTAAACATGAGACAGACAACACTAAATTTCTAAACGCTAATTAAGTTTTACAGTGCTACTAACAGAGAAAAAAGGAAGTTCATAGTCTCCAAAATTGTGTTTTTACGACTGAATAATAGTTATCACTTAAGGTATCCGATCAACAAATAGGTAAATTTCGATGCCTGGTAACCCCGTGTTTATTAGGTATCATTTGGAAGAGTTGTGTCTGCTGAACAAGAATAAGAAAACAAGATTATAGATCTATTACCGTAATTACTTTTTGCACAGGGAAGTTAGGTACAGACATCCTCCATGTTCCTTTGTACCTTTCACAACTGAGGCTCTGTCGGGTTACTGGAATCAAGCTCCTGTCGGAAGATGGATGGAAAAAGCATTGTGATATGTTAGAGGAGGAAAGTCGACATATGGAATATGATCTTCTGTTTGGAAATCGATGTACGTTTATACGTTGTTTCCTGAATACCCTTCTGCTTTTAGACATAGCAAATCATTTACATATATCTACAAATTCGAAAATATTTATCAAGTGGTGTCTTCTATGGAGCGATCTGTTATGATCACTTTGTAAGGATACTCTATTGTAAAGGCCATAAGTTCTTTAGCTATTTGGACACAATCTTGAATTGTACAAGCTATTTTCTCAACACTAAGGTTAATATTAAGTGCCTGGTATTAATTTGATCTGCCATGTTTATGAGCCATTTGTATTTGTATTGCAATTAAATTTGGTAACAGTATGTATACAAAACTTCGGCTTTGTTTACAGTTTCATGTCATTTATGAGCTAGGACATTAAATTAACCTCTACGCATTTAGCGTACATATATCACGCTACATAAGTCAGTTAGTGATTCAGTGATTTTCAAGCTTAAATGTTGTAGAAAGAGGTGAGGCATAGGCTAGCAACCAACTTTGTAGACTCATCGGCCATGCCCAAGGCGTCTTGACAGATTCGTTACTTTACTCAAAGAGGTCTCATATCTCAATTTAGTATTTTTTTCACAGAAATACACATATTGAATCTTCACCGATATTTTTGTCCTTATGACAGCTTAAGAATGACATAATGATCCAGAAACATATTCCATAATATTGTAAATGTTAAATCAGGCAAGAACACAGTTTGTTTAAAGAACAGTGCTTCCATTCTTTACTTCAGATGTTGCAGAATATGATCATGCTGAAATACACCCGGATACGAATTACGCATATGCTGAACCCTTAGTTTACGACGACCTTATCAACTTGATGTTTCATTGGCCGGAATGTCATTTCGGAAGTGCAGCCAGTGATTCATCTGCGCATAAAAGTACAGACAAATCACACGTGGAAACCGTGATGCCGGAATGTTCATCCAGTGATTCCTCTGCGCATATAAGTACAGACATTTCACACGTAGAAGCCGTGACAGAACAGATTCATAATTTAGAAATTGAACAAACGATTAACGCGAAAAGTGGAAAGAGATCTGAGTCTTTGCATTCCAATACGTTTAAAAAGGATCAAATTGAAGAAGACTAAGCTATAGATACAGAGATATTTTTTGCTTCAGGAGATTAAACAAACCTTCCTCATTAGACTATTGTGAATAATAAACATTAGCTGGGCATGTCATTGAACTTGAAGCAAGTACTATAACCTATGGGCTATTGAAAAATATGCTCGACTTTTGTAACGGAAACACTGCTTGACTCCAGGAGCGCAGTATATTCGGCAAAAGAACGACTACATATTTCTCGATACAAAGCTTATACACGTAACAGTATTTTTATATACACATTTATTCTCATGATAATTACATAAATGATATACTAGTATATTTCTTTTTATTTATTATTTAGCGTGCTTGAAAATTGAAAATGCTGCCCATCAGGAAATGTTTCAACACAACAAAACAAATCAACATGACTTCACAAATAATGCCATGCTAAATTTGCAAGTCAACGTATCAAAACTATTCAGGTTTGATGTTCCATGTTACTTGAATTAGTTAGAAATGTGTTCTGTAGTAGCCAAAAATATTGTTATGTAAGGATGAAGAAACTGAAATGTTTATGTCTAACACAGTGACAATGTAAGCAATTAATAAAGCCAGGGAAAGATTCAAATCATCTAAAAAGTCTATGCTCTTAAAAGATAAGTAAATTGCAAATATATCAAGGTAAACACATTAACATTTAATACAGCAAACTCTGAACTTGTAACAATATACACTTAGTAGATGTGCATACTAGTTAAAACGTACTTCTTCCGACCGTGAAATAGCATTGCATGCGGAATATTTACATATAGACAGTGTAAGGGAGGAAACTACTGTAGTAACGCGCAACATTGCATGATTCGATAAGAACACATATTAACCAGGGCATCGTCTTTCGGAGAACTGCTACGGGTTGACTTAGTCAAATAACATCTAGTTACGCTGGAAAACGTTTTAAAGGGTGTAATATACTAAAAGAAATACTTTATTTCTAAAGTGGGTCCGTTACAATTTAGAAAACATTGAAAATGAAGCTTGACAAGAAAGTTGAAGTAGATTCAATGTCATAGCTGGAAAAAAGCTTCTGATTTTTTTGTAGTGTAGAATTTTGTATTGAAGAAGAATAACAAGAGAACCAAAAGTAGCTTCTTCATTTTGTTATGAAAATGATCTTGCTTAATGCTTTTCAAAACCGTTACAGGATTCTAAGATTTTGCTTTAGTCTTTACGGACAAGTTTTCCTAGATATATGACATACCTACCCAACCAACTCTTGCATATGTCTTAAATGTAGCAAATGTAAACTGTATTATCCACAGACAATATAATGGTCATTATTATAATTATTTACCTTTTATCTTTAACCTTATCGCCAAATGTCTGCAGTATACTCAGTTTCCAGTACCAAATTTGCATTGAATCACTATCTAGCAGTGGTAATAGTAATAATTTAACTACCAAGCGCATTTTGTAATAAAGCAGAAAACTCATGATAAAATTAAAATAACGTCATTATTTTGCTCTATATATAAATTAAAAATTGTATTTAAGATTTGACCATATGTTATCACTGCAAATATTCCGACGTGAAATAACATTATCAACAAATACATTATTAATAGAAAAGTCTCATCCTTGTGTTGACAATAACATTTCGGCAGGCGATAGCTATACTTCTCTACGCGACACTTGTTCTTCTAAATAGGATGAAGATTTAACTAGGCAATGAAGATATTCGAAGGAGATGAACCTTGGTAAATACATGTCTGCATTCACAAGGGAGATGATAGACGGCACCATCCTCTTACACCTTGATAAAGATATTTCGCAGGATTTAAATAAGATTTGAGCCACTATAACTTTTAAATCTTATTAAAGAAGGATATTTGTCAGTTGTTCGCATAGAAGACATAATTTATGTACAGAATATGCAAAACTGTCGTTATCCGTGATTATTTCTGATAATCATTTCGAAAGACAAAAGTGAAAACAACAAATTTTTTCTTTGAATATATCTACTTTTCCTTTAAATTGTACTTTCAGTGGTGTATACATTGGATGTTGGATCTAATGTTACATAATGTCTGTGAATATACCTGTTTTCTCTGTAAGTTAAAAATTCATTGATGTAAATGTAGGAATATTTATTTTTGTTTTATAACGGGTGCAGCTAACCGACACCACTGTAGGATATATGGTGACTGTCCGGTGTCTCGGGGCATTATCAAAGCCATGTGCGGATACCTGCTTAGAATAAAGAACGTTAGCCAGCTGGATGGCTTCCTGACATTAAAGACTGTTTTCCACACCCCAGATTGAGATTTAAAATAATCTTTCTTTGTAAGAGGCAAGTTGTTTTGTAACTGCAGGAACATTAAGTTTCCTTTTCTGAAGATTTCACATTCTTAAATGTTATCTCATGTATTTGTTCACTAGCTGTCAAATATGTAAAAGGTTTAGTAGCTCTGGGTTGTGTTATATTGGACATAGACTTTAATTAACTTTGTTTTGCCAGGGAAGTAGTCTTTGCACATGTTTAAAATCTCGATCGAAATGTATAACGGGGAGAACAAAAGATTAGACTAGTAGGACATTTAGGATGGGGAATGGAAATTGAAATTTAATTTAGACCTTGGGTGACAAAAGATAACAGGTAAGGGTAGATTGCTCGGAAGCACAGAGCACCTAAAACACAGCCTCAGAGTCACGCATTTGCAAAGTAAGCCCACAACAAAAAGAAGATGTAATGGAAAAATATTACAGACGGGTTGCTTCAAACATCTAACAAGTACACATTAATTCATGTGAAAAATAGATAGAGGGGGAGGAAGTAGTAATATGGTGGGGGATGGGGTGAGGAATTTGAAGAGGAAAGAAGAACAAGGATGAATATACCAAGGGAATGCTACGTGCCTTGATAACAGTCACACTACAACGTAAATCACAAAAGCGCAGACACGTATGTATCAAAATCAAACAGAACAACCACACCCAACTAAATAACATCGAAAACAGTAGGGCACCGTCTTACACACACAATCACACAAACGTACCCATATAAGCAGGGGAAAAAACAATTGTGTATCACCTTAGGATTTCGTCAGCCTGGATAAAGGGGAGACATGAACTAACATTAATTGTGAAATTATCAACTTTGTATGGTGTTCCGTTTGGACAATCGTGACTTTTTATTGAATCCTAAACCGCGATGAAGGTTTGACATAGATTAATGAACTAAGCACTGAATATTTTGTAAAACATTTTGTAAAACCGCAGAATCGAAATGGTAAATTTCTTCTCACAAAATAAATTTATTAATTGTTTACGAAAATGCATGTGCACGAATCTACGCATACCTAACCAGAAGGCGATGGTACGATGGTGATAACGCGATGGTACGATGGTGAAAACGCGATGATACGATGGTAATAACACAATGGTACGATGGTGGAAACGCGACGGTACAATGATGATAACGCGATGGCACGATGGTGAAATCCCGATGGTACGATGGTAAAAACGCGATGGCACGATGGTACGATGGTGAAAATGCGATGGGACGATGGGACGATGGTGAAAACGCGAAGGTACCATGAAGAATACGCGTATTACATCGACATTTCACCATCGTACCATCGCACCATCGCGATTTCATCATCGTGCCATCGCGTTTTCACCGTCGTACCATCGTTGTTTCATCATCGTGCCATCGCACCATAGCGTTTTCGTCATCTTACCATCGTGCATCGCGGTTTAGGATTCAATAAAAAGTCACAATTGTCCAAACGGAACACAATAACCTATGTGTAACATATGTGTTTTCTTTTGTAAAGCTTACATGTGCTACCTTACAGTGTGATAGGAACGAGTTTATTTCAAGCGCAAACGTGTATACAATGGTTTTAATAAGTATCATTTTATGATCCTGCGTCTTTTATAACATTACTTGTTTTTAACATGTTCATACAATTTTACCTATGCATGATAATATGTACGTGTACTTAAGATCTGAAAGACAGATGTGTCTACAGTACTTTTGATTTCTCTATTTAAAAATGCAAAAGCAGCTATTTGTTGTTTTTTTTATTATAATTTGTATCTGATACTAACAGAAATCGAAATATATTTATGTTTTATCCTTTCTATAGTTACTCTTGTAATCCGGCATTTAATAAGAGAACTTTGGCATGTAATGGTTGATTTGGGATAACCACATTTTATTTCCTGGCATAATTTATACTACATTTCGACTAATCCAAATACACACTTCAAATAGTCTAGGACATCTTGAGTGTAGATGTAAGTAAAACTGGCAAAGTAGTCCAAGCGATTTTAGACACGTTGAGAATTAAAAAAGGTAGTTTGTGTCAGCGTCCAACATCTATCAGAGCGGATAAATTGTTTAACCGACGACTATGTTTTATGTGTCATAGACAGGAGAAGGGTTGCAGTATCATAGCTAGACAAGGAATGGAGTTATGGAGTCAGCGAATAGAAGTTATAACGATATGGTGTGTGTGTGTTCGGGTTTAACGCCTTTTCCAACAATTTTTCAGTCATATAAACGACGGTGTCTACTTGTAGCAGTGAGCACAATGCCCAGCTTTATAGTGCTGCCTCACTGGAATATCACGCCGTAGACACGTGACATGATACCCCACCCAGTCACATTATACTTACACCGGGCTGATCAGTCCTAGCACTACCCTCTTAATGCTGATCGCCAAGCGAGGAAGCTACTAGTACCATAATTAACGTCTTTGTTATGACGCGGCCGGGCTCCTCTACATAGCTGCTCCAACCTTACTTAAATACCCTTATCTGGTATAGACTTACTATCATCCTTCCTTTCACAGTACTGTTTCAGCATGTTTGCATAAACGTTTTCAACTTTCCGTCTACATCTATCCTGTAATCTAGTCTATTTACTACCTCTACTACTACGTAAGGACCCTTCCAATGTAACAACAACTTATTATGTTTTGTAGGTAACAATACAAGTACCTTATTACCTGCCTTAAACCTCCTATCTCTAGCCTTCCTATTGTAATACTTCTTGTATCTAGCACTACTTTTTGCTAACTGTTGCTGAGCTATCTTACACGTATCCTCCAACTTTTCTTGCAAATCCATAACATACTGGTAAGTGGTTTTAACCTCATCATTCTCCGTCTTACCAGCCCATAACTCTCTTAGCACAGTTATCGGTCCCGGATTGTTCTACCGTAAAGTAACTCAAAGGGAGAAAATCCCAAACTTTCTTCGCGAACTTCACGGTAAGCAAACAACATAGCATTCAAATACCTATCCCAATCTCTAGGTCTCTCACTACACATACGCTTCAACTTTGCTTCAAACTACCGTTAAACTTCTCTACTAAACCGTTACACATAGGGTGATACGGTGTTGTAGTTAACTGCCTTAATGACAATAACCTACTTACTTCTGCCATAAGTTCTGACGTAAACTGCGATCCACAATCGGTAAGCATTTCCTCTGGCACTCCTAATCTACTATACATATCTACTAATGCTCTGCTACTCTCTCAGTTTCAATACTAGGTAGTGCTATGGCTTCCGGATATCTAGTAGCATAATCTACCATAGTCAAATGTACCTGTTTTTCCTATCAGTCATAGGTTCGATCGGACCAACGATATCGACAGCAACTCTCTTAAACGGAGTATCTATCACGGCATTTTTCTAACGGAACTTTACTTACTCTACCCTTAGCTATAGTACGTTGACAAATACTACATGACTGACAGTACCTCCTAACCTCTGCCATTACTCCTGGCCAGTAAATTCGCCTAATACCTATCACTAGTTTTCCGTATACCTAAATGGCCTGACAGTAACGAATCATGTGCAACTTTCATCACAGTTTCTCTAAGACATTTAGGAACAATCAACTGTCTACTTTTGTCTAAATTCTGGGCGGTATACTCTCTATATAACAATCTATTCCTAATCTCAAACCTAACTGAACCTTTACCTCTACACTGCTTAATCGTACCTTCCTCAGCCTTCTTTCTACACAAATCTAACGTGCTATCTTTCTGTTGCTTTTCTAAGAATTCCTCTCTAGATACATCTAAAATCTGAGACGGAACTTTTAGCTTTACTTGCTTCTGAACTTTGGCTTGTGCCCTAGTTTCTACTGCTGACGCTAAACTACTAAACTGAGGTTCTACAGCTCCCTCTACATTACCAATTATAACATCATTGGTAGGATTATCTACAACCAAGCCTCTACTGTACCCTTGAAATACGGACAATCAATATCTATTCTAGCTACATCTAGCCTATGTTCACTCCATCTATGTACTTACATTACGGGTTTTCTCTAAAAACTGACTTGCTTCTACTAAGTTCCGTTTCACTATCACACATGTACAACCTGTATCCCGCATAGCGATTACATCCCTACCATTACAAGTACCGGGTTTTGTAGGACATGTACTTACACTAAGCATACCTAACTCCTCTACATCACTTAGTTCTATAATACTATTTCCACTCTCTGACCTACTTGACTTACTCCTATCTCTATCTCTATTTTCTTCTCTACCTCTGCTCCTAGATCGGTCACGGCCTCTACCTCTATTTATATTTTCCTTACTATTTCTATTCTCCTCTTTACTACTTTCCTGTTCCTGCTCTACTTCTAACTCTGCTGCTGCATTAGCACTGTTACCGCCGTACTTTCCACTCCTACAGTAATATGAACTATGCCCTATTCGACCACACTTATAACACTTCAGTACACCAAAGGGTTGATAACCTCTACTCTATTAGCACATTGCTACTACTCTATTACTAGTGCCTACATTACGACTACTAGGATAGTGTCTCTGAGGTATTTCATTATGGTTTATAGCTCCGGTCCTTATTGGTTCGATTCACGACATACTTGGGACCTCCTCGAGTCTTTGCAAACAAATCTGCATCTTCTGCTACATCCTTAGCTTTAACTAACCTCTTACTACTCAAATTCTGGTATAGTTCTCTATTACATACATCTAAAAATGGTCCCTAAGAATAAAATCTAACAATCCTTCGTACGTTTTCTCTACCTTACTCAATCTAAGCCAACCATCTAAATATCTACTTATTCTGGCTAGGAACATCACAAAGGTCTCATTATCCGAGGCCTCTCAGTTCTAACTTTTTCTTATAGCCATCGTCAGTGAGTTCGAACTGGACGTAGCAAAGCGGCTTTCAGTTTATCATAATCCTTCCTATCTTCCAACGGAAGCCTATCAAAAACCTCTCTTGCCGTACCCTTTAGAAGGAACGGTAAGTTTAGTGACCATATCTCTTTATCCCAGTCCTGCGCAACAGCGTACGTTTCGTACACATTCAGTACGCATCCATGGAATCAATTTTCTCATCAAAAGGAGACATCTTAACCTTTACCTTTTTCTTACTCATCTTTTCTAAGTCTGACTTAAACTTATGCTCTGTTTCTAATTTCCTACTTTCTGCTTCCTCCTTCTCTGTTTCTAACTTCCTAGCTAACATTAACTTCTCCTTTTCCATTTCTAACTTATCCTGTTCTAACTTACGTCCGTATTCTAACTTATCTAGCTCTAACTTACGTTCTAACTCTAACCTTTCCTTCTCAGCCTCTAAGCTACTACGTCGTTCATATTCTATCTTTTCCTTCTGCAACCTAACTTCGAACTCTAATCTTTCCCTATCTGCTTCTAATCTATTCTTTTCTGCTTCTACTCTTAATCTCTCTGCTTCTAAACTACTTTGTTTTTCATATTCTATCTTTTCTTTCTGCAACCTAGCCTCCAACTCTAATCTATCTTTCTCTGCCTCTAATCTACTATGTCTTTCCTCACGTTCCCTAGCCTGCTCTTCCTTAACAAAGTTACGTAACTCATCTCCTTCATAACCTAACTCCTTTCCTACCTTCGTCAACTCTACTACACTAGTCATGTTTAAATGAGTACACTACGTTAACACTATATAACACTACGCACTACAGCTACTATAACAACCTGAGACACTAAATAAACAATCGTGAGGGAATACTAGACTACACTAGTTTACACTAAAGCTCTACAGTTACCACTGGAGCCAAAACAAAATACTATACTCTACGTATATACTACACCAAACGTCCTCACTAAAATAATAATACACTAAGTTGCTCAACAGTACTATGTGTCAATCAAGGTTGCATAGGCAACAATCAACAAAGTACAGTGACAGTAGGCTGTAACAATACCCTAGCCTTATCAAATATCAATCAACTGTAACTAGTGTTAACACTTTAGTGTAACAAATAAACAAAATAAACCAAAGTGCTTTATCCTAAGATAAAGTATAGGTATAACACAACTGTGTAGCACTAAAACTTAAAAGTAGGTAAAAGTATATGCAAGTAAACAAGCTTGCTAACACACACAAATAAAAAAAAAATAATACTGTATCTGGTATGTATACAGCACACTAATACCTAATAGGATCACTGGGAGAAGTAGGGCGACGCACAAGTAAGAGTGAGTAGGATAACTCTCCTTGTCAAGGGCGGTCACTCTCAGCACAGATATATGGTGGCTTAATCATAGAGTGACACAAAAACCAAAAGAAAATAAAAGGAACGAACTCACCCAGAATCCAAGTGTCGTAAACAATGTCTATCAGTCTGTGACCACAAAAGCTGGTTAGCTGAAGCTACGGATCTGTCTTGTCTTGTCTGAGGTAAGCCGTCACTCTGAAAAATGAATAAAACTATTATATGTGTAACAATAAAACAAAACAAGAGGAATCTTTACACATTATTGCTGCAGTTAAATGGGTGTTAATACTGTTCGAATAGCTACTGTGTCTGGTCGACCAATCCCACTTCTGAGCCCATTGTGACAGGAAAGGCGTACCGGCGACAGTAACCATCAGAACAAATCAACACCCTTTACAATATTTACAAATTTATTCACAAAGATGATTATTAACAATGAATAGATATGAAAAGAAAAAAAACTGATTATAGAAAGAAAAAAAAAAAGAAAGTTCAGTATCTCTAGATACAAAAGTTCTTAAATTCCATTCTAATCTGACGTGACACAGTTCTTTAATTCAATTGTGAACTTTAAGTAGCACAAACAAAACGCAGCTTCAAAATTCAAAATACAGTCCCTTTAAACCGTGAATACGTTGATTCCGTGTTGGCTCCCTATGGTGGTAGGTGATTGCATCCCTGAGCTGACTTCAGAGGATAACAAAAATCATCGTCTTTGCGGTTTACGGCACAACCATGGGACGAAAGCTCTGCGCTGGGAATATCACATCCAGGCGAGTGAAGACAATTGAACCTCGGGCATTGTACTTCCGGGTTATGACATCACCAGGTAAAATCGTCTGGCGGAAGAAGCTCGATCGAGCATAAATTTCTAGCAAGAAAATAATTCAGACATAGATTCGTCTATAAAGTCGTAAGGTGGTGTGCGCAAGGCATATCTAGTCCAGTCTATTTAAAGGATAATGTCCCGCCAAATACTAAATTTCATGGGATTCACGATATAGCCGGGGAATCTAACTACTTTGGCGCGAATTTAAATTGACAATTTGAGGCCCATTATAGTGGTTTTGGGGATAAAAACATAAATTACTGAAGTTTATAAATTATCAACTTTCTTATTACTGAACAGAATTTAATGAAATTTACATGGAAATTTAAGTTATGAAATACAGAAAAACATGAGAGGTATTTCATGCGTGAAATCTGACATTTACCTCAATAACTAAAAAATTTACAAAAAGATGATGCAATACCTGCATTTACAATACATATAAAATAAGGCCCGTATGTCAATTTGTGACAAATATATAGCGCTTAAAGTAATCTATTTCCAACCCATTGGCTCTATAGCTGTGAGTTCGAAACCTCGGTTTTGGGTGTAGCAACATTCTTTTATATGAGGAAGCCATCCGGCTGGTTAACGGAAAGTTTGTTGTTCAAGGCAGTTCTCCGTACTTAGGAGATGGAAAGTCGCCATATGACCTATAGATTTGTCGGAGTGACTATGAACCCAGTACAAATAAAAAAATCATATATTTGCATCAACGAATATACAATTTGTAGAAAAATAGGTATACATTCACAGACATTATATAACGTAAAATTTAACAAAAATGAAAACAAATATTCCTACATTTACGTTTAAAAAGAGCATGTACATTTACAGATAATTTATTGTGTATCACTTTTGTCTACAATTGTCTCGATTCTTCTTAAATATTCATCGAAGATTATTGCGGATTAGAAAACCTTTGCATATACAGTAAATTTGTACACAGTTTTGTCTTCCAGGCGTACAAACATAATAATTTGGTTTCGAACTTGTGATAAAAATTCTTCTTTAATAATATTTAGCAATCGCAGTGCGCCAAGTCTCTTAATACTTAAATTCTTCGTTAAAATATCTTTATCAAGGTGTGAGAGGATGGAGCCATCTATCATCTCGCTTTTAAATGCAGAGATGTATTACCAAGGTTCATCTCCTTCAGATGATATTTATATACCTCTTCAACGGTTAAATCTAGAAAATTCACAACACTGTAGCGAATATCCCTGCATTGCCTAGTTGAATTTCCATTTGGTTAAGTAGAACAAGTGTTACGTGAGGAGGTATAGCTATCACATGGAGAAATGTAAGTGTCACAAGAATGACACTACTCAAGGTATCTGATCCAAAAATAGGTAAAATTACGATGCCTGGTGACTCCATGTTTTCTTGGTATCATATGAAAGAGTTGTTCTGCTGAACAAGAAATAGAAAATAAAATGACCATAACGAGATACACGAATCACTTGAGTTTTTGACTGTATATTGATAATGCTTACACTATGATAACAGGATTTCTGTTGACGTATTACTGAAAACTATAAAGTAAAAACATCTTTATATATATATAATCATGTGACTTATATTTTCTTTTTCAGTAGGCAATACGCTTTCAAATGATACCAAAATTATATGTGCTTACCAGGCATCAGTATTTGATATATCGTAATAACACTGTTATATAGAACTTGTGGACCGGATACCCTAGTGATGTACTTGTAAATATGTACAGAGCTTTCGTTCTGTTTTATCCTGCTTTTTCTCCTTACGTTGCACTTCAGATTCGTTAAAAGTTTTATTTAGTAAAGACTGACAGCTTAATTCTTCGTTTTGCAAAAAATTTACTTGAGAAGAAACTGACTGAAGTATTTTAGAAGTTGCTGTTGATAGCTTTGACATTTTTATCCTTTGATGATTTGAAACTGATTATTTAAGCTCCTGGAGCCATGATTTTGACGGATAAGGTTCGGGTGTCAGTTTAGGAGCTTTTTGCTGCATATATGATCTAGATTCAAATGCTGACATTTTTTTATACCTGCTTTGAAGAGTTGGTATTACTACTTGCAACACATTCTGTACTTGTTCTGTTTTTGTTGTTGCCCTCTAGCTTGCCTGGAGTAACTGTGTTAAACGCTAATCACATATCTTTTCAGAACGATCGCTTTTGTGTCTTTGAGCATTTTCTTCTTCAAATGAAATATCTTTCAATCTGTATATTTCTGTTCTTGTCATACCAAATTCTTCAGTCAGGATACTTTCGTTCATTCCGACGAGCAGTTTTCCATCTATTTGATGCGTAGCAAATGATTCAGAATACTTTTCCATTCCTTTATTCTGCAATAGTTTCAAAACATCTTCGACAGTAAACGCCTCAATATTCTTTGCATGTGTCTCTACAGGTTTATACTCCGACAGATTATCGTAAATGTTGTATTGTCTATTCTCTATGTTTATTAAGCTTTCATAAGTCATAGGCTCAGCATATGAGTACTTCATACCGGATTTTAGAACACTCTCGTCATATTCTGCAATATCTTTAATAAAAGAAAGAAATTCAAAATCAGTGACTTGACATGTACTTTTCTAAAAGACATTTATGATGAATGAGAAAGTACAGCTCAAGGTATCACTTTTACATTTTAAAATGTCTTAATCATATTTGAAATATGCATTACAGTTCCATAAGGATTTTATTCTTACGATCCAAATAGAGAATGTGCATATTCAAATGGTTAGAAAGACACTTAATTCAACATTATACATGAACTGAAACAGTCAGGTAATGAGAACAATGATTTCAATGATACTTTCTAGTATATTAATCAAATATTTAAACCTATGACAAATAAATAAAAAAAGATCGGCAATAGGATTTAACACAAAAATAACATTTTATGTTCATAACTAAAATCTGACAGCCGCATTTTAAACAAAGGCTTTATATTAAGTACAACATCTTAAAATAATTTTCAATTTTTAGAGGTGATCAAAAGATTCTGCTAAAATGTTTATATGTTTTCTTGCGGTGGAAGGAAATACTTGAGTAATTTTATTACATCATAATATGTTCGTCTTATTACATACAACACTTTAAGCTACAATAAAACATAAGCAGTCAATGGCTTTGCCATCCTTATGTGCAAATTTCACATTGCATAACATGTGGCGTCATGTTGATATGTGTTGTCGCGCTAAATAGTTATTTGATGAGTGATATTTTCAATCATACTCAACCTATATAACAATTTTATATAATTCTTGTGAGAACTATGAGAATAGATGTGTATGTAATAAAACCATTGTATCGAGAAATATGCCCTCATACTTTTGCGGAATAAGTTGAGCTCCTGGAGTCGAGCAGTATTTCCGATGCAGAACTCGAGCATATTTTTGTCAATACAAATCCAATAACCCGTAAGTATTTACAGTATTTCCTTCAGTTTAGTAGTATTCCCAAATTATGTTTATCATTCAATGTAGTCTAATAATGAAGGTTTGTTCAGATCTCCAAACAAACAAAAATAATAATAAAACACCATCTGTAAAAGATACCATTTGTTCCTTTTCCCAACGAATCGGAATGCAAAGACTCATATCTCTTTTCACTGTTAGCGATTATCTTTTGTTCTATTTCTAAATTAGGAATCTGTTCTGTCAGGGTTTCCACGTGTGATCTGTCTTTACTTTTATGCGCAGATGAATCACTGGATGCACATCCGAAATGACATTCCGGCCAATTAACCATCAAGTTGATTAAGTTGTCGTAAACTAAGGGTTCGGCATATGCGTAATTCGTATCCCGTTGGATTTCAGCATGATCATATTCTGCAACATCTGTGATAACGGAAGAAAACATTTTACTTCACAAGAAAATTTGTATTAACCTGATTCAACATAAAAAATTGTAGAATATGTTTCTGGATCATCTTGTCATTCTGATGTTGTGATAAGGACAAAAAATAAAACGTTCGAAGAAATTTGAAATATGTATTACACAACAATGACTATATTGGATATGAGGCCTCTTTGAGTTAATTTCGCTAACTTTAAATAAGTTCCTACTCCCATATTGATGTAGGATCAAATCCGATTTGAGGAGAAAGAATAGTTTCATGTTAATTTGAGGAAGTTTGATAAGTAGGCTAAGTTTGGCGCCAGCCCTTGCCTTGCCTCTTTCTACACCATTTAAGCTTGGAAATCGCTAAAAGACTCATCTCACTTGAATGTGACATAAACCCGAAGACAAAAACTATATTAGATTTTATAAAACGTCCTGGCTCACAATCAGCATGCCTATTTAGAATTTAACTATAAACAAACCCAAAACATTTTATACATAATTTCACATACTCTAATTGCAATTGGAATGTAAATGACACATAAATATGGCGGATTGAAAAACTAATCACAATATATTGACCTTAATGTTGAGAATATATTGTTTGCTGTTTGAAATTGTGTGATGGATAGCTAAAGAAATTGTGTGGTGGATAGCCAAATAACTAACTGTCTTGACAGTAGAGTATTCGAACAAAATGATCATAACAGACCAATTCAAGTAAGACTAAACTAGATGAATATTTACAGATATTTAGATATAGGTAAATGATTTCCTTTGTAGCCAAAAAGCAGATTGGTATTCAGGAAACAACATAGAAACGTACGCTGATTTCCAAAACGAAGATTATATTCCATATGCCGACTTTCCTCCTCTAATGTATCACAATGCTTTTTCCATCCCAGTTTGGACAGGAACTTAATTCCAGTAACTCGACACAGCCTTAGTTGTGAGAGGTACAAAGGGACGTGGAAGATGTCTTTGCCTAACTTCCCTGTGCAAAAAGTAATTAAGGTAATTGATCTATAATGACACTCGGCAATTTCCGTACGATGACATAATCACTGAATTCTACTTCGGTATTATTCGGTCTTTTCATGTCCGCCAGGAAATGACAATACCGTATAAAAAGAATACAATCATGATCAAACAGAAATTGTTAACAAACTATTTGCTAGAAAATATCAATTTATAACATTTTTACATAAAATACCGTATGTATTATTAAAATAAATCAAATCATGTGAATATCCACATCTACAACACTTTAATTGAAATGATGATATTACATATATCTAACTTTGGACACATAAATGACTTGAAGAACTATTAAAACTGTTTGTGATTGTAACAGTCTATAACTATAGGCACAAAATCGAATGAGTAAGGTTCACGCCTAAATTTTCCTGATATAAAGAAATACATGAAAAGAATGTTTGCTAAACTTGTTACCGTGATGACTTTTCCTCATTTGCATATTCCGCAATTATAAAATCACATTATCAATATAATGGGCAGTTGTAGTAATATAAGTGTTTATAACATATTTGTGTACTTCTGTTCTTCCTAGACCCATAATATGTTTGAAATACCTGTTCCAACAGTTTTGATATTTTAAAACTTTGTTTCAACCGACATAGACTAATTGCAAATTTATTTTACCACACAAAACAACAAGTACATTAAACCAAACAAAACTCTTATTAGTCAAATTGAAAGACTTGGCCTCTAAATTCATTCTATATTCTAATATCCTTATTTTGTTTCATTTATAAAGCATTTGCAGGAAAAGGAAACATAGTCTATAATATCCCATTGGAAAAAGTCTATGGGAATGCCTATGTTTCACACGGGTAATTTTCTTCACATAAAAATACGGGATCAGTTTCCCCGTAGAATGCAACTCTACAATAGCAAAGGCTTTTTATTCTCTGACAACACATGCTATTCGGTAAAAACTCATCTAAACAGGCTAAAGACTGGCAGCCAGACAAACAATGATGTGTTATCAATAACATATATGGTCTGAACAAATAGTTCTTTTAGGCATAGGAAATAGAGATCAATATAATTGCACATTTACTAATCCTACCAGGTGTTCTGTATTACAAAAGTGCTTCTTTTGTGACATTTTGATACAAGCAAAACTGTATTATCTGCACTATTAATTACTTACTGGTACTTCATTTTATTATTGGCTTGTTAAAAGTTAATTTTTTTACCATATATAAGTTGACAGAATCATAGGAACCATCTTTTGAGGGGTAAATCAAACACAAATGAATAAATCCTAAATGTTCTTGTTGCAAAAAAGTATGATATCGCGTTTAAAACAGTTTACATTTTCCACTCAATTGTGTTATTGCAAGGGAAGTAAACTAATATATATCTCTGCTTATAAGTACTAACCCAAGGCAAGAGTTGTCATTCTTTGTGGATCACAACATTAAATTAAAAATTAAAACTTTTGTTATTGATATGAACAAAATTATCATAAACATTACATTTGTGAAATCATTTTTTTTTATTTCAAGGACTTGGAAATCAATTTCTAGACTTTATTTAATGTATTACTATCGTTGAAAATTTTAGGGTCTATCTCTAATTCTTTAATATGCAGATTGAATTTGCTGCACTGTATTATTTATTAAATACACTATAGGTTTTAGTTGCTATTTACCGTCTACTAAATAGTTTCCAAGCAGATGTACTTCCTTAAATGTCTTCACAAGTTCCAGGTGTGGCAATTCCTTAGAATTGAAGCGTTTATTTCCCAAAATGATGATGTTTGGTGGATATTGTACATTCAACGGCAGTCTATGGTGCTTCAGTATTTCCGAGAGACTATGTTCCCGACCAGCTGTAGAGGTAAGAATTTATAACGATTGATTACGAATACACTGTACACTAACACAAGGACGGTCTGAATGTACCTACTGGTACGTACTTTCTTCTAGAACATGTATTTTAAAAGGCATAGTGTGTTAATTACAATATCAACATAAACTTACCTAATAAACCATTTTATAAACAAAAGAAAGAATACGTGTGTGGGGGTGGGGGTGGGGGGTGGTAGGAGGAGTGGGTACTGAGTATTGATTGAAAGTGTGTACCGATAAGTGGTGCAGGTGTCTAACAAGAACACATATCGAATGAGAACGCAGTCTCCGCAAATGTTGTCTCTGTTGCAAAGTTGTAGTTTGAGAACATACTTGATAGTACACAAAATACATACACGCGGCAGTATACGGTGGACAGAACAGACAAATAAAATACAATTTGACACTTCAATTGAAAAAGTCAACGGAAAAACATTATAAAGGTTAAATGTGCAAATTCCACAATACTTATCCCTAATATGTTCCAGAAATACAGTACGGCGAATGCCTAGCACATGCAATAGCAACAAAAGGCACAATATGTAAAGCAAAAAATAATGCTCATATAAATGAGTATAAAAACAAAACATAACGAACCATACACACATGTTCTAAGTGTCTTTAAAGAAGGCTGAGCAACAAAAGAAAAAACAACATTTAGAGCTCGATAAAGCATGCCAAAAAACAAATGTCCAAGTTGGCTTTAAGAACTTTTTAACATAGAGTCCTTCACCTGTTCTGTTAGACATAAATGATGTCTTATTGAAACTTACTTTTTTCGTGTTTAATTATACATAGATTTTCAGAAAATACTTCCGGGATACTCAGAACTCTGCAGTTTTTCCTGTTTTGTACTTTTGCCACAACACGTTTCTGCTTTGATTTAGCCGCTATATACAGTACCTGTGTAGAAAATATGTAAGCAAATTTTATATCAGCAAACCTGTTTAGATTAGATTTATATCATAAGGAACCAAATTAAGGTGATCACACACAGTGTGAACACCATTGAAGCATATGTGTCACCCAGCATTTGTTTTGACTTCATTTATTTGGGCGGTAGTATAGCCAAACATTTGTTAAACTTGCTGTAAAATGACATGTGAGTGAACATTTTCCTTTTACATTAAATCAATAGCAATAAAAGTATTTATTACATACTCATTTCTTTTCCCCGTAAAGTTACACTGGTACCGGAAACGTCAATATTTTTCCATACACTGACACCTGAATTTCATATCGGGTGCGTGACGTTATACAGTATGTGTTGTTGCACTATTTGTTCTATTTAGTTCGGTATTGTCAATTCTATTCAGGCTATTTCATAAATTTATGATATTTACATTATATTTATACGTGTAGATGCGTATGTTATAAAAAGGTTAGTATCTTTGCATCGGGAAATATGCACTCGTTCTTCAGCGGAGGAATATTGCGCACCTGAAGTCGAGCAATATTTCCGCTGAAGAACTCGTGCATATTTCCCGATACAAAGCTAAAAACCTATAAAAATAAAATTAACTGATCCCCTCTTTTGTTATGTAAAACCCTATCACGGTAAACTTTGTTTACCTACCAGCTCCTTAGTTCGGAAGAGGTTTGTAAATAATTAATAGACCGCTTAAGAAGTCTAAACTTATTACAAGGCCTGTCCTTAATATCATAGAGGTATGAGAGATTCGTACTTAACCTGTGTAAGCGGACGAGTGACTAGGTAAATAAAGTTTCCAACTGTTTCACAAAAGTCAGTTGTAAATATTTCAAAACAGACTTGAGATAAGATTTATTCATTTTTTGTCCTAGAATTTATTTGAAAGTTAAAACATACATACTCAGTATGATTTCCATGAGAAACCTTCCGTCTAAATATTTGCTTTGTCAGAAGAATGGTTCATGAAACATAAAATCTAACAGAACAGAGCAAGAATTTAGTAACAAACAAATTTACCTATTCAGTATATATTTCTATTACGATCTGGTCTAAAAAAATCCTACTGTTTCAGCACGTTTAAAGACGACAAGTTCTTAAGTAGCTGAGATTGATGGGCGATTCGACAAAGCAAAGAAAAATATACTTAATTTTGCGAATATTGTTTCAAGTCAAATCAAATTAATATTATATTTGTATAATTTTAGACATTACTTATTTATTCTTCGTACAAAGTTTTGTCGTTTGTTTTGCTCCGTCTTATGCCGTATGTCTAATAGTATTTTATTCATGTAAATACTATACTTTGATTAACATTATCGCGATAAGTAACTGATAACTTCTCCACATAAATCGGAGGCGGATGACGAACATTTTAAGCATAAACATTAATAGAACAGAAGCTATTCAGTAAACTTCATCTATAACGAACACGGAAGAACATTTTGAAGTATCTCTCAATTTTTACCCTTCTTTGAGAGAGTAAGTGGCTCATAGGTCCCCAGGCTGGACTATAATGCCAGCGATCCGGGTCGCGACGGATATCCCGAAAATGCTAGGAGATTTACAAATTAGTACTGTTTCCAGTAATATCGGCCTATATTGGATGCAAGAGACTTGGGTAAATGTGATACCTGCCGTGGGCAGGTCTGTAAACACCATGCAGACATTTTCCTTACTGAAATTCTTATTATACATCTCTTATTTTGAACAGTTCGATAAATACATCCTTACCAATAACTTTACTTCAAATTTTGACACATTTTTCGAATATTAAAATGCTAAATATCTCATTATGTATTTACAAGTCTGTCATTTGTTACCTCCCCTTCTCCAAATGTATCCTCAATAATGTGTCCTTGAAATCCTTTATTAACTTGCACCACAACCGGCAAGTGTTTGTGAAATTGATCGTAGAATTCTGCTACACTGTATTCTTGACTCTCTGTTAGAAATTCTATTTCCATAATTCTAATGATCTGAAAAAAAGGTGTAACAATTACATCAATATAGAATTAAATCAAGAGCGGTCCTGTCCATGCCTTTTCATTTACCAAAGTATCATTTTTACCATAACCTAAAAGTAAATAATATGCTTTAGCATATTCCTTGCATTTTGTTCTCTGTTAGTGATATGGTTTATCTTTAGAAATAACTCATGCACAAAAGATATTATATTCGCTACAGTTAAATAAAATACGAGTTTTGTCGGTAGACCATTTTGGTGACTTTGAAATGTGCATTCACTTGTATACATGTCATAAAACCCATCGAACATTTTAGTTTGTTTTAATAACGTTAATATCTGTTATTGACGGGCTTAACATGTCAGCTGTTGTTAAGACAAACACGTAGCAGGGATGGTAAAAGGGACAGAGTTCGTCTACCACTTCTTTCTAATTCTGTCATTTATATAAGGAAGTCATGAGTTGTATGCAGAAAACAAGACAGTTCTTGTCACTAGTTGGTTACATAAATAAAATATTTGTGAAAAAAATTTTTTGGGGCCGATTTACAAAGAGAGTAAAATGTACTGACTCCTTAAATAGAATAAAATACAATAGTTTACTTCACAAACATTACGAGGGATGTTCGAAATGAATTGCTTATTTCTATCTGGAGACTTCAAATTTCAAGTTAGTCCAAAAGGGCTCAATTCATGCCCTTGAAGTACTCCCCGTGGCTAGAAATGCAAAGTTTTAGCCGATGTATCCACTTCTTGAAGGCGTCACAGTACGCTGATTTGGGCACAGTAATAAGGTACTGATGAATGGCAGATCCAAGTGCCTGTCCGGACTGGTATTTCCACCCAACAAGGAATGATTTCAATTTCGGAAACAAAAAGAAATAATGGGGAAAGGTTGGGGGGAATATGGGGGTGGGGCAAAACGTTACTTTTTTTTCTTCAAAACGCCGTAACATTGCGGAGGTATGAGCGGGGGATTGTCAGTAGAAGCGGAATTTTTAAAAACCCGTGGCAGGGCGTCGTTTTCGATAATCTTTTTTTAGTTTTTCAGACTAATTTTTGTAGTATTTTCCCGGTGATGCTTTTCCCCTTTTTCACGGCCTTTTTTTGCGACCCTTCCCCAGAGAAGAGATTCTAAAAAAACCTTCTTTGCACTAAAAGAATTTTTGGGCAATTTTTGGGGGTTTGCTGTGTTTAGGGGCCCGATCTTATGCAAACCTTTCTGACGGGCTCAAAATAAAGCCCCGGTTTTAATCCCCCTGTGACGACATGGGCAAAACTGCTTTTTGTTATTTTGGAAACATTTGAAGGTTTTTTGGGCCCGGCCTTTTTAAAACCCGTTGCCTCTTTTTTTCTCAGTAACAGATGGGCCCCATCTAGCAGAATCTTTTGACTTTCAAATGCTTCTTCAAAATTAAGGTAAACCGTTGAAAAAGTGTATGCCTCCCCTTTTTGCAATATCACGAACTGAAAATCTGGCATCTCCTTCAATGATTTCCTTTATTTGGAAACGATGTTTTTTCGAGATGGAGTTTTGGCTACCTGTTTTCGGCCCTTTTTTGATGGATTTACCCAGCTCAAATTTTTTTTTCCCACCCCCGAACTGTGCATTTGACACAAAAGAAGGTCCATAAGCGTAAAAAAGTTCGCCATCAGCTGCTTAAAAAGAAAACCAATTTTGAGCGGTTTTGATGTAAGCCGTTTTCATCTTTCTTGTCGAGTTCTCCCAAAACCTTTTTATACGTGGAAATGATTGCGTGTTTTCAAAGGGCAAATTTTATGTTTACATTAGTCTAACATGAAATTTATCCCCGTTGTGTAGGTATTGAAAAAACCCTATACGGTGGTTTTTGGTTTTTTCGTCCCCCCGTGGATTCGGCTAGAGGACAAAAAGAAATTCTATCGAACACCCTGTTTATTGACCACTACGTATACCCCCTAGTCTCTAGGGGTCCATCTTGCCTTCGAACAAAAGGGGAAATTAACGTGTTGTCTTTCATATATGTCTAATGAAATGATAGATGTCTGGTTTAAATGGTGTGCCTTACGTTTATGTAATAGTAGTGAATCTGGCTGAATGTATGTTTGAAAACGGTAGATAAATTGGGCTGAATAGAGTGTGCTAATGACGTATGTATGTAGAAAATCGGGGCTTAAAAGAGTGTGCCTATGGTTTGATGAAAACAGTAGATGGAGGCTGTAGGGGTTTGTTTATTGTTCCTTTCAGAAAAGGGAACACTTTGGTAAAACATGTCACATTGTGAGCATGTATGGATACAAGGGTATCGTCAAAGGAATCCGATTTCCCGTAGGGCGCTGCCATCTTGGACTCATGCATTTCATTAAGATGCCTAGCCAATATGGTTTACGCAATAAATCTTTATTTCAGTTTTTTAAATAGTGAAATAAAATACGTAAAAAAACAGAACAAGAAGACAAAAGAATAAAGTTGAAATCTAAAAACCCCTCTTTTGTTTTATTTTAGAAATAATCGGATTAATGAAATGAATATGCATCTTTAAAAAATAGACCCCCCCCAAAAAAAGAATTAAAAGTAAAAAAAATTGTCCCGGGCCCACGTGATTGTTTGTTTAAAACGTTTCAGTTTTGAAGTCATTTCTTTTGCTTCACTTAATTTCCTGATTTGGGAAATTATCGGAAGTGAATAAGACTGCAAGGGACAAATGTCAATAGCATATTGTATGCACTTGTTATATTAAAAAAAAAAAAAAAAAGCTTTGAGTTATGTTAAAACTGTTAATACTTAGATTAGTTTTTAAAATAGACTAATTAAGTTTGCCCCAAAAATGACAAAACATATTTTTTTTTTTTGCATTTTTAAACTTTTGTAAAATTATGCAAAAAAACATTATCCCTTAAAAGAATATTTTATATGCGCTACTAGAAGGAACCTTTTGGAAAGTTTTTTTGTACGAGTATGTTAGTAGCTAAATCGGGCTAAAAAGGGTTTGCCCTACGTCTTTTTTAAATGAAAAAATTCATTGGTGAAAGGCCCATCTGTATTTTATATAAAACATGGTGCAAATATAATGGCTTTTAAATCTGAACAAGAATCGTGCCTTAGTTACTGAAATAGGTAATGGGTTTTATTCTAGGTTTAAAAAATCCAGTTCTGTCGGGTTTGTGATATCCTATATAGAATTTGTCTTTTTTGTGGTTTGGAAATTATGGAAAATTCCCAAAGTCATCAAAATTGTACGCAATTTTTTAATGGTTGTTAACGTTTTTCGTGGGGAGTTTATCATCAGGTGTATTGAATTCTTTTGAGCGTCATGAACGTTTATGTAAAAAAGTAGTTTTAAAAGCTCAAATGGGTGTGCGATATCCCAATGTCTGAAAAACTTTTTGTTTAAAGCCCATCCCTTAAACACTTTTGGAAAGTACAAAAGAAAATCCCTAAAAAAAAGTTTAAACCTCCATGAAAGGGTTTTTAAATGAGATATCGTTTGTACAAGCGGACGGACATATTCGAACGATGATGGGTAGTAGGTCACAACACCTCAGCCCAATCACGTTTTGTTCAAGTGAGCTTTTACATTTTAGAAGAAAGGTCTTTTGCTTAGCATATATATGATGCAGCTGCTTCGCTCACCAAGTTGATCAGATAACCCAATTCAGTCTCTGAATTTAAGTATTAGCCTGACAACTAACAATCGGAAAAACATAAATTATGAAATTTTTCGAAAATTTAGATAATGGGAAAAGAATTTTACAAAATTTAGAAAGGTTGGAATATTTGAAATTAGTTAAAAATGATTTTGTGACTTTAAATCCCGTTTTAAAGAGAATTTAATGAATAAATACTTAAAAATAGTCTCATCAAAAGGTAAATCTAAAATGAAACCTTTTGAAATTACTGAAAAGTGGGGGCGTGCGTGAAAAATTTAAATGACTTAGAGGATTTAAAAGGAAGTTTTTGTTGACAGTTGATAAAAAAATTTTTGACAGAATTTAAATAAATGTTTTTATGTACGATAGAAGAATCGGCGCGTCTAATATTTTTAAAGAAAAACACACCCATAAAAAATCGTTTGAAAAATAGACCCCAAACCAGCAAAATAAAAGCGATCGAACATTTGTACTCTTCTTTTTTTTATCCTTTGGCAGCATAGAAGTCCCCAAAAAAACGTAACAGGATTGGGTTTATCGAGTTGTTCATGGGGGTTATGAAATGTACTCGGGAAATATCGCCCATATGATATGATTGATTATTTTTGTTTCCTATGAGCCCTTCATTGCTTTCATAAAAAAAAGCCAATTCACAAAAGGAATGTCAAAACTAGCAACGGAAAGTAAAAGTAAAGCTTATCCCCCTTTTGCCCGCCAATGGCTTAAATGTCTTCTTTATAAAATGGCACTAAAATTTAAAGTCTTCACTTGGATAGCAGTTTTTTCCACAGCTGGGTTGGCTTTTCCCTTACTTCAAAAAGGGTAGAAAAAACCAGCAGTTACAACTTTTATTTATTTGCAATTATGGGCGGATTGGTTCAAGTAAATTTGTTTTAAAAGTAAATACTAAAAATTTGCAAATTCCTTTAAAAACATTCCCCCGTTGGAAAAATTTGTAAATTTTCAGTTATTTTTTGGGTTTAATTTTCCTAAATAACACCAAAAAACAATGGTTTTAAAAAAACTTTGTTTAAAAGAAAACCCAATCCGTTTGGTTAAAATTTTTTTTTAGGTATAGACAATAAAGGTCATTGGTTTTAAATTTTCCCTTTTAAAAATAAACAAACCAAAAACCCAAATTAGTATAACTTTGGGCAGGGTAAAAGGGCGTTTAGGCCTTTCTTTTCAAAACGTGATGTTAAAAAAAAGGGGCGCGGTGTTCTTTTGCTTTTTATACTTTTTTTATTTCCCTATCTGATGAGTAACTTCCGGGGCCCCAAAAAAACAAAAAAAAAACCCCACCCCCCTTTTTCACCGAACCAACAAAAAAAGAGGGGTTTTTTTTTCCCCTTTTAAGCTAATATCATAAATTTAAAAAATTAAAAAATGCTAAAAATTCAGGCGAACGTCAGTGAATCCCCTGAAAACATGAAAAGGAAAATGTTCAAACAAAATGAAGAAAAAATTTTTAAGAAACCCCATTAAAACTACGTTCACCCATAGTAAGAATAATGCTCAATGTTTGACAATCAAACCATGAAATTAAAAAAGTCGAATGGCTGCAGCCAGTTTTGTTCTAATCAACTATGACTTTGATAAAGATCAAAAAAATGTAACACTTTATAGGCAAACGTTAAAAAAGGAGAAACATAACCCCCTGTTTTTTTTACATAAAAATCCATTATTCCATTGTTTTTTGAGTCACGCACCTTCTAGAATTAGGGCCCAAAACTTTTTTTTTTCCCCCTCTCGCACACATTATCACTGAGTATGAACCATTAGCTCTCCCCAAAACATGTAAAACCAGTGCTACTCTTAACGAGTTAAGGAGTGGCCGGTTCTGATATCAAACCCTAAAAATATTGATTTTTTATCTTTTAAAAAAACAAGAACGTTAGCACCCCGTTTGCATTTTTGTAAACGCCTTTATGTTTTTGAACAACAGGCTGTTTGATAAAAAAAATGTTTTTTTGTAGAACGGGCAGAGAAAAGCAAAATTTTGTAAATTTCAAATTTATTCCGTTTTTAAAAAAAATCTTTACGGCCAATCAGCCATTGTTTTTTCGCGTTTTTAAAATTTTTGTCCTGTTTTCGTTGTTTTACGAAAATCGGCAACCCTGGGGGAAAATTGTATTTTGGGACGCTCGGGTCAAAAAATTTATTCTATGATTTTTTTTCCCCATTGATTGAAACAATTTTGCCATCGAAGTCGAATAAGGGTAAATTGTACTTTAGCTGTTTTTACAAATTTTTATTTGCTTTTTTTTACAGTGATTTTGAAGGGTTTTTAAATTTTAAAAAAGAAAAATGCTGTTTCATTTGTTTGCAAAATATGGTATTTTTGGAAACAAGGGCTGTCTTTAGACGCACGCGAAAATTGAACGCGAAAATGATTAAAATTTCATTACTATGGGGCTAAAATTTGAGAAATGTGAAAAAAAATAACAAAATAGTCAGTCCTATCATTTCCCAAAGATGTAAAAGTAATAGTGATTTGTTTGCACTGTGTTTGTGAAAAATCAAAATTTCGTACTAAGGGTTTGTGAAAAGATGTTGTTTTTGTTTCATTAAAATTGACCCCCTTTGTCACGTGGTACGTCCTTAGATTAAACTGTCGTCATTTGTTTAAAAGTGAGTATTTTTGGAAAATACTTTTAAGCTTATTTTGCATGTTCGACAAAATTTTTTTCTAATGAAGAATTTGATTAAAATGCTTTTTTTTAAAACTCAAAAAATATAAGGAATTCACCCAAAAAAGGTAGGGTCTATGTTAATTTTTTGCTAGATTTTGTGGAAAAAAATAAGGCTTTAAAATCATGTTTTTAAATGGAAGTCTATGGGAAGCACATTTTGATGACATTTTTGCATACAGAAAACATCTTCATGTGATTTTAATGATATATTAGTTTTTAATTAATATTATCGTTTTTAATTTGGTAAGTATAAATATAGGTTTGCGTGTGTTTTTCTAAGAATTTGCCCAAAAAAGTTGATGCCCAGACATTTAAAACTGCATTTTTGTAAATCTTGGAATTATTTATGTCACGGTCAGAATATATTTTATTTATTATTAAGAAAAAAATTATTAGTTGGTAAAATCAAACACAAATTTTTCATTTTTTTTTTTTTTAAATTTCGCTTTAAAATGTTTGTTTGGGGGATTTTTATATATTCTTAAAAAAATACGGAATCAAAAGTGCAAAATTTTTCAACCCCTTGCCCCCAAAATTCCAGTCAAAAATTTCCGTATGTTTTATTTAGGTCCCCTTCTTTTTTCAGGTTTTTTGTTTTTGTGGATTTAATTCAAAAGACTGCCCCTAGACTTCCTTTTTTGCTGAGGTTCATAAAGCTGTCTTGTTTACTTTTTCCTGTTCTTTTAGGCGTGGTTTCACTTTCAAAATAACGTTAGCTTTTAAAACAAAATGTGTAAAATTCTGAATAAAAGAAATAGGTGTTTTTAAATTGGCATTTTATTCACATGTTTTTGACGGAATAATATTTGTGAGAAAAAAATGATTCTTGAATCGACTTCCTAGCTCCTTCGGTCGGAGGGTTTTAAAAAATTTTATCTGAGGTATGGGAAAAACGTCAGAATGGAAGGGCCCCCGTCTCCTGACATAAAGTTTGTAAAAAAAAATAATAGTTATGGGGGACGTTTTTCTTAACCCTTTTGTTGCCTGCTATTAAAAATACTGCTGTCACTTGCGGAAAAAAACGTGAGGGTCTCATAGGCGCGCAATTCGCCTTTTTCCTTTAAAACATTTAGAGTTCTTAGTGGATATTTGGCTGTTTTTTCATTGAAATGCGGAAAATCCCACGTGGTTTTTTAGAATTACCATACATTCCTGTTTTTAAAAAAAATTGTTTTATTTCATGTTTTTCCCCCGCAAAAATATAAAATCATTTACGGGATTTTTCAATATAATTTCATTTTTCCCTGTAGTTTAAAAAAAAAAGTCACATTCTAAAAATTTTATGAAAAAAAAGGCCCCGTCGTATTTAGGCCTTGATGTTTTTGTGGGGACAAATTTTATTTAATTGTTTACTTGAAGTTTAAAAATCATCTTTCAGCCATATGACGATTCTGTACCAATTATTATCCAATTATTAAAAATATGGTTGAATAGTTTTGGTTTTCAGGAAAAATTCATTAAACTAAGTTTTTAGGGCTAACTTATATAAGTTTCTTTTTTGTTGAAGTTCCGTCAGATGATGTTTTTGGTTTTCAGTATTTGTTAATTTAATTCATCTAATGAGTGTTTTGCAGATTAAACCCTTATATTTTTTTAGTATTTCATTATGATAGGTCTCGACGTTTATTGTCAATAAGTCGCCGTTTCAAACGAGTTTTAAACTCTTTTGACTGAATTATCATGGGTTTAATTTTGTTTTGTATATAAAAAAAAGAATGCATTCGGCTCTTGGATTTTCCCGGGCAGTTTTCCCATTGGGTGCAACACCCTTTCGGATCACCCCTGGGGAATCCACACGAAGCGAACACAACATTGGAAAAGGACTTGGTAACAACTTATTGAAATAACTACGCAGTCAATCCATAAATTTTAAAACCAATATATGTTATTGCCCATTTTTTTTCTTAACCTCCCCTGTTGAAAAGTAGGACTTTGCTTTTTTAAAAAATACCCTCTAATCTGAATAAAAAATTGCTTATAAAAAAGTGTATATTTGCTCAATTCTCGATGTAAGCCTGTTATTTACGCTGTATCATAGCACCCTCTCCATTCAAAAAACCCCCTCGGTAGCCTAGTGGTAGAACGTCCGCTTTCGAGTGCGGGGGTCGTTGGTTCGATCCCCGGCCGCGTCTAAAAAGACGTAATATGGTCTAGTAGTTCCCTCGCTTGGCGACAGCTTTAAGGGGTAGTGTGGACTGGCCGCCGGTGTAATTTAAAATGTGACGGGGGGGGGTTCATGTCAGTTTTGGGGCGTGTATTCAGTGAGGCGCACTATAAATTTGGGCATAGTGCTCACTGCTAAAAGTAGACCCCGTGTTTATATGACTAAAAAATTGTTGGGAAAAACTTAAAACCAAAACACAAAAACCCCGCACCACGCACCCCGCACACACCACACACACACCACACACACCATATGGGGTTTAATTTTCTTTTCGTGATCCCAACTCCATTCATTGTTAGCTTGATACTGAAAAACTTTTCCTCCCTATGACACATAAAACATTTTCGTGGTTAAAATTTATCCCCCCTGGAGATGTTGGCGTGACCAAACTTTTTTTTTTAAACCCTCAACGTGACAAAAATCGTTGGACTACTTTGCCAGTTTTTTACATCTGCACTCAAGTTTCCTGGCTATTTAAAGTGTGTAATTTTGTTAGTCGAAATTAGTTAAATTATCCAGGAAAAAAAATGTGGTTATCCAAAATAAATATTAATGCAAATTCTTTATTAAATGCGTAAAAAAGTGTAACTATAAAAAGGGATAAAACTTTTATATTTTTCGTTTTGTACGTATCAGTACTAATTTTTTTTAAAGAAAAAAAATGCTGTTTTTTGCATTTTTAAAATATTTTTTTTTGCAGGTAATCAAAAGTACTTTTGACACATCTGTCTTTCGACCCTTTAAGTACAGTACAGTTTCATCCCTGGTTTAAAATTTTTTGAACATTTTACAAAAAAAGTAATGTTAAAAAAGAAAAAAATTATAAAAGATATTTTAAAACCTTGTATACACTTTTGCGCTTGAAATTCTTTTCCCTATCCACTGTAGGTAGCACATGTAAGTTTACAAAAAATACAATGTCAAGTTGGGGGTTTCCTTTTGGGGAAAATCGTAATTTTTATTAATCCAAAAACGCGATGCACGATGGAAAGTGATGAAAAACGGTGGTGCGATAGCCGAGGGAAAAAAACGTGGTCGATGGGAAAACGCGATAAACGATGTGAAATCGCGATTGTGCGATGGTACGATGGTAAAATGTCGGTATTTTGATGGGACTAATGTTATTTTATGTCTGTGAATGTATAACCTGAAAGAAAATTTAAAGGGAAAAGGATTATTCAAAGAAAAATGTTATTGTTTTCACTTTTGTCTTTCAAAATTGTTATCAGAAAAAATCACGGATAAGCAGTTTTGCATTTTCTGTACAAAAAAACCTGTCTTCTTGCGAAAATTGAAAAAATCTTTTTTAAATTAAATTCAAAAGTTACAGGCCTAAAATTTGTCATATTTAAATCCTGCAAAATGTCTTATAAAGGGTTAAAGAAGAGGTGCCGTGCGTTTCTTATTGTAAATGCAGCTGTATTTCCAAATTTTCCCCTTCAAATAGTTATTTCAAAGATGAATTTCCCCCTAAAAACAGCCTATGCTTTCCCATAGTGTTAAATTTTCACCCTATTTAGAAGAAAAGTCCCCGCGGGAAAAGTATGTATCCCCTGGCGAAATGTTTTTGTCAATAAGGAAGAGCTTTTCTAATAATGTTTGTTGATAATGTTATTTGACTTTGGAATATTTGCGTTTAAATATGGTAAAATTTTTAAATAAAAATTTTTTAATTTATATATAGAGCAAAAATAATGACGTTTTTTTAATTTTATCTGAGTTTTCTGCTTTATTACAAAATGCGTTGTTAGTTAGATTTTTTCTTTACATCCCAGTAGGTTTTTTAAATGCAATTTGGTACTGGAAACTGGTTACTGCAGCTTTTTGGAAAATAGGTTAAAGAAAAAAGGTAAATAATTATGATAATGATCATTATATTGTTGTGGATAATCAGTTTACATTGTAATTTATGAATATGCAAGAGTTGGATGGGTAGGTATTTTTATATTAGGAAAACTTGTCGTAAAAGACTAAAACAAAAAACTTAGAAACCCGTAACGGGTTTTTAAAAACATTAACAAAATCATTTTTAAAAAAATGAAGAAGCTATTTTGGTTCTCTTGTTTTTTCTTTAAAACAAAAATTTACATACAAAAAAAATCAGAAGCTTTTTTCGCTATGAAATTTTAATCTACTTCAACTTTTTTCTCAGCTTATTTTCAATGTTTTTAAATTGTAAAGGACCCATTTGAAGTAAAGTATTTCTTGTACATTTTCACCCTTTAAAACGTTTTCCAGCGTAATAGAGTTATTTGACTAAGTCAAAACCCCAGAGTTTCCGAAAGGCGATGCCTGGTTAATTGTGTTCTTATCGAATCATGTAATGTTGCCGTTTTCAGTGTTTCCTCCCTTACACGTCTATATGTAATTATTCCGTATGCAATGCTATTTCGCGGTCGAAAAAAAAAATTCGTTTTAATGTTGCACATTATAAGTGTATATTGTTAAAAGTTTAGAGTTTTGTATTAAATGTTAAAGGTTTACTTTATATATTTGCAATTTATTATCTTTTAAAGCATAGCTTTTTTGAGTTTTTAAAAATTTCCTGGCTTTATTAATTTTCTTACATTTCACTGTGTTAGACATAACATTTCGTTTCTTAACCTTACATAACAATATTTTTTGGGTTACAGAAACATTTCTAACTAATTAATAAAAAGGGAAAATCAACCCGAATAGTTTTGATACGTTTCTTGCAAATTTTTCTGGCTTATTTGTGAAGTATGTTGTTTGTTTTGTTGTGTTGAAACATTCTGATGGGCAGCATTTTCAATTTTTTAAACACGCTAATAATAAATAAAAAAAAATTACTAGTATATCTTTATGTAATTATCATGAGAAAAATGTTATATAAAAATCTGTTTCGTGTTAAGCTTTGATGAGAAATATTATCGTTCTTTTGGGAATATACTGCGCCCTGGAGTCAAGCAGTGTTTTCGTTACAAAAGTCGGCATATTTTTCAATAGCCCCTTGGTTATGTACTTTCTTTAAATTTAATGAAATGCCCCCCTAAAGTTTATTATTCAAAAGTCTAAAGGGAAGGTTTGGGTTTTAAACTCCTGAAGCAAAAAAATTTTTTGTATCTATAGCTTAGTTTCTTCAATTGATCCTTTTTAAAGTATTTGGAATGCAAAGCTCAGATTTCTTTCCACTTTTCGCGTTAACGTTTGTTCAATTTTTAAATTTAAAACTTTCTGTACGGCTTCTAGTGTGAAAGTCTGTACAAAATACGAGGAAACTGGAGAACATTCCCGGGATACGGTTTCCATGTGTGATTTGTTTTTATTTTATGCGCAGAGAATTATGGCAGACTTCCCAAATGACATTCCGGGGGAAAGAAACATCAAGTTGTAAGGGTGTCGTAAATAGGGGTTTGCATTGCGTAAATTTTTTTCCCGGGTGTACTTCGATGTCATATTCTGAAAATTGAAAGTAAAAGATTGGAAGCACTGTTCTTTAAACAAAAATGTGTTCTTGCCTGATTTAAAATTTCCAATATTATGGATATATTTCTGGATCTTTTTTTTTTTAAGCTGTCATAAGGACAAAAATATCGGGAAGATTCAATATGTTATTTTTGTTAAAAAAAAAACTTTAAAGAGAATGGACTCTTTAGTAAATAACGAATCTGTAAAACGCCTTGGGATGGCCGATGGTTACAAAATTGGTTGCTGCCTTGCCTCCCTCTTTTTTTAAACATTTAAACTTGAAACACTTTAATCCTCATGGCTTTTGTAGCGTGAAAGAACGTAAAACCCAAAGAAAAAATTTTTGTACGCTAAAGAAAGAGGTTAATTAATGTCCTAGTCATAATTACATGAAACTGTAAAAAAAGCCCAAGTTTGTACAAAAATGTATAAAAAAATCGCTCCATAGAAGAAACCCCTTGATAAATATTTTCGAAATTTTTAGATATTTAAAGTAAATGATTTGCTATGTCTAAAAGCAGAAGGGATTCGGAAAAAAAGTAAAAACGTACTCGATTTCCAAACAGAAAATCATATTCCATAGTGACTTTCCCCCTCAACATATCACAAAGCTTTTTCCCTCCTTTTTCCGACAGGAGTTGATTCCGTAACCCCCGGCCTCAGTTGTGAAGGACAAAGGAACTGGAGGTGTCTGTACCTAACTTCCTGTGCAAAAAGTAATTACGGTATAGATTATAAATATTGTTTACTTTTTTCTTTCAGCAAAAACAACTTTCCAAAAAATTCCTAATAAACAGGGGGTTTCCAGGGATCGAAAAATTTTCCTATTTGTTGATTGGAACCTTAAGAATAATATTATTCGTCTTTTAAAAAATCACTTTTGGGATAGAAATTTTCTTTTCTGGAGTTTCACTGTAAAATTTTAAATTTGCGTTAAACTTTATTGTTTTCTGTTCATGTTTTATTAGCAGCTGATTTTTTTGACCTTTTATGCTACAGTATCACACAATTTAAGGAGGGGTCGAAATGGCACTGGTAAAATTTTTTGTTAAACGAAGGCCCTTTTTCCATTCTTGAAGAAAATTTTGCTCAAAACCCCAAGACTTTCCGTATAAACCCGGGAAAGAAGGAAAAACGATACGAAAAATACGTAATTTTGCAATTTTCAAATGGGTTCATCAAATTGATAAAATTTTTAGAGCCGCGCTTTGAGAAAACCCCATAGTGGTTGCGACCGCATGGATCCAGACCAGCGCGCATCCCCGCAGTCTGGTCAGGGTCCATGCTATTTGCTTTCAAAGCATTTTGCA
Organism: Mercenaria mercenaria; assembly: GCF_021730395.1. Taxonomy (NCBI): domain Eukaryota; kingdom Metazoa; phylum Mollusca; class Bivalvia; order Venerida; family Veneridae; genus Mercenaria; species Mercenaria mercenaria. The sequence goes on along the minus strand of NC_069376.1, from coordinate 42,828,000 downwards.
ATTAGAGAAAACCGTTAGGAACAGCGGTCCCGACCAGTTTCGCGTATGGCAGATTGTCTGGCCTTTTGGTCGCAAAGCCCTTGTTGGTTTTTTCATGGGTGGCTCATTTTCTAATTTCACATTGTAACGTAGTGAAATTTTCCAGAAGTCAATTTTTCTGTGTTTTTAACAAAAAAACCCAAAATTTTCCCGCGTCTTGGTCAATATTTCACAACTGAAAATAGCTTTTATTTCTAAACATACGCTGAAGGATTTTTTGTTGCTATTTTTCCCTCTAAATAGTTTCCGGCAGGTATATTTCCTCAAATGTTTCACAAGTTTTAGGTGTGGCAATTTTCCTTTGAGTTGAAACTTTTGTTTCCCCCTTTTTATGATGTCGTTCGGTGGTTTCTGGATTTTAAAGGCAGTTATGGTGGTGCTTCAATATTTTTGAAAAAATTGTTCATGCCCAGCTGCAAAAGGGAAGATGATATAACGATTGGGCTAATAAATTAAAATTTTACAAAAAGCAAAACGGCTAAAAAACTTTATCATACACACTTTCTTTTAGGATCGCGGAGGATGTGCTATGTACAATTTTCCAAAAATATTTGTACTAATGTAATTTATTTTTTGGAAAAAAAGAAAAAAGGAGGGGAGGAGCGGTAAACCCCAACATAATTTTATGCCCGGGTATTTAATTGAAAGGCGTACTGGTAATGTGCGGGTTTTCCACAAAACAAAAAAAACAAAAAAAAAAAAAATCCACGTTCCAAGAATTCGACCCCTTTAAATGATAACTTGAGCAGACAATGAAATTTCTGAGGGGCTGACTGATATGAAAAAATACATAGCGATTAGTATAAGAAAACAAAGGACAGGTAACAATAAAAAGCAATGGGCCACTTGAAAAAGTCCAACGGAAAAAAAAATCTAATGGAGTGGCCGTCCTTAAACGAATATGTAAACCCGTAAAAAAGTACAAAGGGAAATTTTATAAACGTTAATTTTGTTTAGTTTACATCAATGGGGATCAAAGATTAAAGTTTATTTGCTTAAATTCTACATAACGAGACTCTAAAGATCTGTCGTCAATAATTTTTAAAAATTTTAAAAAAGGGAGGGTTGATTTCCCGGGAACACATGTTACATCGACAAATTTTCGCAAAACAAGACGGTTTTTGAAGGCCCTGTATCGTACCCGACCCATTTATAAAGATCATCAAGATAGTTTCATAAAGTATGGTCATAAATTGACCCCGATTGAACTTGTCCTAAAATTCATCAAGATTAAATTCTGACTTTGTTTCAGAAAATAAGTCATAAATGGGCCCCTAGAGAGTTAAAAAAGCTTTTCCCTTTTATTTTACCCGGGGCACCTAGTTTTTTACTCCACTAACCGATTTTTAAAAATTGACCTAAAGATCTTCACGATTAACAAAAGACTAAGTTTCATGGGATTTCAGTCAAAATGTGGCTTTAGAGTGTTAAAAAGCTTGTCCTTTGATTTGCCCCTTTTCCTTTTTTGACCCACCCAACTAGATTTGAACACGCTAAGATCTTTTAAAGGGTTAAAATTTGACCAAAATTTTATTAAATTGGTCTAAATGTGGGCCCCTAAAGGTGTAACAAATTTTTTATTTTGATTTGACCCCGGTGACCCAGTTTTTGACCCCCAAAAAGACCGGTTCAAAATAGCTTTTAATCATCATGGTAACATTTGACCAAATTTCTGGATCAGTATAAATGGGGCCTCTACGTGTTAAAAATCTTTTCCTTTTTTTTGACCTGGTGACCCAGTTTTTTTCCCCGATGACCTATTATAAACCTTTTAAGATTTTTAAGGGGCATTCTGACCAAGTTTCATTTAAAATGGGCCAAGATTGTGACCTCTAGAGTGTTAACAAAATTTTTTTATTTTATTTGGGCCTGGTGATGTTTTTAATCCAGAGGGGCCCCTTTTCAAAAACCTCAAGATTTTATTGGTTTAACTTCTGATATGTTTATTAAGTTGGGTCAAAAAAGTGACCCAAGGGGTTAAAAATCTTTTCATTTGATTTAATTGGTGACCTGTTTTTAACCCAGAGACCCCCAAAATCAAAATCTTCCCAAAATTTTTTTTGAGGGTAACATTCTGACCAAGGTTTCATTAAGGGGCTGGGTCAAAATTGGACCTTAGGTGTTAATAAACTTTTCCTTTGTTTGCCTGGTGACCTAGTTTTTTACACCAGATTATTAATATCAAATCATCCAAGGGTTTTTTTGGGGTAAATTCGACCCAAATTATTTAAGATTTGCCAAAAATTTTGCCTTGAGTGTTTAAAAGTCAAATGTTGCGATGCGGAAAGGACGACTGACGACGGAACGGGCGTCACAAAGCCCCCTTTAGCTTCGTGCTAGGTGGGCTAAAAACATACTTTTATTTAGAAGTGTTCTTTGTGATTATAATTTTAATTTGGTGGGTTTTCAGTGCTAATGGTTTGCGGGCTCTCGCGAAAGCCCGGGAAAAAAAGTTTCCCTGGTATTTTGAAAGCTTTGGTTTTTTTTCGTTGTGTTTAAAAAAACTTCATTGCTGGAATAAAAAAAAAAACCAACGAACCTACGCTCATGTAAAAAATGTCTTTGAAGAAGGCAGTCAACAGGGAAAACAACATTCAGAGTCGATAAAGAGGACTAAGAAAAAAGTCAAAGTCGGTTTTAAAAAAATGTCTATCAAATCGTTTAAAGCTAGGCTTGAATCAAACCGTTATGTGGGCTCATGGTTATGCCTAATTTAAAAACGTTTTATTAATTCGTAAATACAATTAGAAAATTGCAAAAAACCAGGGTCTTATGAAGATAATTACGTTTTTCCCGGGTTTATTGTACTGATTTTCTGAATAGGCTTCGGGATACTCAGAACTCTGCAATGTTTTGGTGGAAGTTTGACCAACACGTTTGCTTTTTAAGCCCATATAAAGAGTATCTGATATGTAAAACATTATGTAAACAAATATTGTTTAAAATGAATTTTATTTGTCACTATTTTAATCAAGAATTGTTATGATTTGTGCTTTGTAGCGTGTTCCCCAAAGGATTTTAAAATTTAAATTTTCAATCACTACCTGGAGCTTAAAAAGATCCCCCTTTAATTAAATTTTTAAATCAGAAAAGTAATAGAAAATATTTGCTACATTTTCTGTTTAAGTGTCTTGTCAATCAGCTTTTTTCGTTTGGTTAAGTTAATAGCAATGAGGTTTAAAAAGTGTAGTACGCCCCCATTACCCCCCACCCCCCTCGCCCTTTTTTGACAGAATTTATGATCATTGCTTCGTCTGTTCGCTAAAAATTTTAAGTAAGTTTTTAAACACAATTTGTTTAAATGTTTATTTCAATATTACATTTTGTAAATGTTCGATCAAACATCCTTATCAATGTCTTAACTGCAAAATTGACAAATTTTATGTACAATAAAAAGCTAACATTTCATATGATTTTGGGTTTCCCTTTTTAAAAAAAATTTCTCTAGGTTCCTCCCCCCTTTTCCCAAAAGTGTCTTAATAATATGTCCTTGAAATCCCTTTATTAAACTTCACCATAAAAGGTAAGTGTGGTGAAATTTTTTCATAGAATTTGCTACATGTAATTTGTCTTTCTGTTTTAAAAATTCTATTTCCATAAATTTATTTATCTGAAAATCAAAGGAAAAAAATAACCAATAGGAATTAAATTAAACGAGTGTCATGTTTAACACCCTTTTTATTTACGAAAGTATCTTTGACGAAACCTAAAAAATAAACAATAACTTTGTCTTTCCCCTTTTGTTGGTTCGTGTTAACGTTCATATATATGGTTATCTTAAGAAACAAACTGTACAAAAGTAAATTATATAAAAAACGGTTTTATCGGCCTAACCTGATTTTAAAATTTTTACCATTTTGGGAACTTCGAAAAGTGCAGTCATAGTCTATGTAAAACCGATCGAGCATTTTAGCCCTTAATATTTTTTTCGATGGGCTTAATATGTCAGCGTCCACATTTTTTGATTTTTCCCTTTTATTTAGGGGAAATCATAGTTATAGAAAAAAATATAGTGGTGATTTCTGCCCGTGTCGTTTTTCGTTCTGCCCCCCCCGCTCGAAAAGAACGAGTTTTCCCCCCCTTTTTTCGTTGTCTCCCGTCCGATCATCTACCAAATTTTGGTGGCTGATTTCTGCCAGGGTCGTTCGTTGTTCTGGGCCCCCGCCAGAACGACAGAACGAGTTTTTCCCCTTTTTTCGGTTTTGTTCCCCCGTTCTGGCGCCCCCCCAAAACGATATAACGGAATGCAAAAACCCAGAAACGAAAGAACGAACCGAAAAGGCGCCCTAAAAAAGTTTGTTTGGGTTCTGTCGTTTTGGGTCCCCCCCGAAAGCGGAAACGAAAAAAACGCCAAATGTAAAAAAGGCGTTCTGGCGCGTTCCCGGGAGAGCATGCGCGTGTTGTTAGTTTCGGCAGAGTAATCGGTGTTTTCCCCCTTTTGTGGGCCGCCTTTGGGTGTTCCTAATCCCCATACCGTCCCGTCCCTACATTATATTCGGCAACTTTAGTTTTTACGGAGTGTGGCGGAAAAAAACAGCGGAAAAAACTTGTTTTGACATATTTAAGGGGCTGTTGTTGTGGGCTTAGCCGATTTTTCATGTTTTTGATAGGGATATAATTTAATGTAATTTTAAAATTGTTTTAAAGGTTCATTATGTTTTTGCACTAATTGATGACCATTTTTCGTTTTTTAAACATATTTAAAATAATAGATTTGTTTTCGCATTTTCTTTTCTCAAATAAATGAAATTTTGGGGGATTAAATAAAAAAATATTATAGATGTTTTAAGTGTTTGCCGTATACATATTTAAACTAGTAAAATTCCCCCCGTTTTTATTTGTAGGTTTTTGTTTCCAAATTTGAATAAAGTGAGTTTTATAGCTGGAAAAATTTTGCTAAGTCGCGTTTTTTCAACTTAAGCTTGAAAAAAAAGGGGGGGTATGAATGAAATGAAGAGTGAAATATGAAAATAGGTGCGTTTCCAATTTTTTTGGATTCCCTGAAAAGTGTATCTATCTATTTATGAAAAAGTAGAAATGGGCTTAAGCAAAATACGAAAAATATGACAACACTGCGATGCTCTACCGGGAAGCGCCAAAAGCCAGAACGAAAATATTCACATTTGACGTTGTTTCTTCCCTCTTTGTGGCGGGGCCAGAAGAATATCGCCAAAACCAGTTTTAAAGGGGCCCCTTTTAAATGCGTCTTTCGTTCTGTCGCGTTGCATTCTTTGTTATATGTTTTGGGGGGGGACGCCAGAAGAGGGAAGAAAAAAACGTTAAAGGGAAAAACGCCGTTCAGGTTCTAAAAACGTCGTCTGGCGACTTTTGTAATGGTAGGTGAAACTGGTAAATAGTGTTGCCTATACGTCTTTGTAAAGTAGCTTAACCCGGCGAAAGTGTGTTCAAAACGTCTTATGTAATAGTAGTGAATTAGGAAAAGTTGTTTCCCATCTCTTATGTAATGGTAGGAATTGGTTTAATAGAGTGTGCTGAACGTCTTTATAATGGTAGATGATCTAGATATGGTTATACTCCTATGTAATGGTAGATGAAATTGGCTGAATGAGTTTGCCTCAGTTTATATAAAAATGTGAATTTGGTGACTAGTATTTGCCCCCTACGTCTTATGTAATGGTAGATGAAAATTTGGTGTGGTGTTTCTGTACGTTTTTGTTTAGTAGCGAATCTGGGGAATAGTGTGTGCCTTCGTTAATGTAATGGTAGTTTTAAATTGGCTGATGTATGTGCCAATACGTTTATGTATAGTGTGAATCTGCTGAATAGTATGGCCTAACGTTTTATGTAATAGTAGCTGAACTAGTGAATAGGGTGTCCCATACGTCTTATAAATGGTAGATGAATCTGGCTGCCTAGTAGTGCCTATCGTTTTTGTAATGTAGTGGACGGCGAATAGTAGTGCCCTTTTCGTATTATTAATAGCAGCTGAAAATTTGGCGAAATAGGGTACCTTTTTCGTTTTTAGTAATGGTAGATGAATCTGGCTAATAGTATGTGCCCATTCGTTTGTGTAAAAGTAGCTAATTTGGCGGAAAAATTTGTTGTTTTAAAAATCCTAGTGATAGTAGCTGAATTTTGGTGAATAGTGTGTTCCCATAAGTTTATGTCATGGTAGATGAATTTGGTTAATAAGTGTGCCTACAGGCTTTTATAATGGTGATGAATCTGGCTGAATAGATGTTTTTAACGTCTTTTGTAATGGGAGAGAAAGGTGTAGGTGTTCTGTCGTTTTATGTTCGTAGCTGAAATTTGGTGAATAGTGTTTGCCCCACGTTTATAGGGTAGATGAATTGGCTGACTAGTATGTGCCTTTTTCGTCTTATGTTCATTGTGAAACCTGGAATAGGTTGCCCTTTCGTCTTGTGTAATGGTAGATGAATCGGACCAAAAAAAGTGCCCATAGCTTATGTAATTGTGCTGAATTGGCTGAATGTATGTGCTATGTCGTTTTAAAAGTAGCTGAATTGGCTGAATCAGTAAAACCCCCTTATAAGGAACTCGGTAAAGGCACACTGGTTATAAGGAAAAAGTTTTCAATTCCCCGATCCAATTCCCTTTTTTATTGCAATTAAAAAAACCCCGGTTTAGGGAAAACGGGTTTTGGAACACTTTTTTTTGACCCCAAAACACGAAAAACAAAGGAAAATCCTCGGTTATAGGAAAATCACATACGTCAGAAAAAAAATTTTCAAAAAACCCCGAAAATAAAGGAGAATCGCTGATGAGTTGAGTAAGTCGGAACTTTTTACACACATAAAACATTTATTTCTTACTAGATCTACAGTTTGTTTTTTTACGGATACGATAAAAAGAAATCATTTACCAAATACTAGTGAGTATGTTTTTTGTTTTTAAAAGTCTTTTAAAATATAAGTAGTTTCACCCCTTGTGCTGTTTGTTTATATTCCTCTTTGAAAAGACTCACAAAAAGTATTCAATAAGTAACCAAATAAACAAAGCTTTTTTCTGCGTATTTTTGGGGCATACATTTTGAAAATGGACGCTAGAAAAACCCAAACGCGTTGCCCCCGAGCATTTTTTTGCCATGGCGCTAGCTCTTTTCGCAATGAAATTTTATTAACGGAAAGCAGTTGCGTTGTCAATCAAAAAGGGGGATTTACGAGATTTTTTTGCTCCTGGCCCCAAACAGAGTAACGTTTTTCCCAAAAGGTGAATGGGGCGATTAAGGTACATGTATTGTGGTTTTATTAAAATTAAACAACACGCGACAAACGCTTAAATTTTGTCCAAATAAATTTTATTTTTAACACGGGAGTTTTTAATTGCCGCTAATCGCGATAATTTGGGTTAAATGACGATTGAATTGGATGTTTGAGGACAGTCCCGGACTTGATTGTGTTGTTTTTCTTGCCCTTTCCGAATCAAAATTAAAATAATTTGCTCACATTGTTTTCAAAATGGATGCGATACGAAATATATTCCCTTAGCTGATATCGTTTGTTCATTTTAAGTATATAATTTCCTTGTGCAAGATAAATATAAACTAGATGCCCACGGGCAACATGTCGAGCCCGTCAGCTGTCAAAAGGACTGGGAGTTGCACACGACACTCTGTCATATTTAAGTTACAATATAAGTTATTTGTAGTAACAACAAAGGAAAGTAAATCTTAAAGAAAAAAACAAGAGCTGTCATTAATGGTGACAAATGCCCCCCGCAGCGCCTTGACCTTTGACCTGGTGACCTTGATAAAGTCAATAGGGGTCGTGTACTCAATAAGTACTATTAGCATGTGAGGTTTGAAGGTCCTGGTGCAGTGGTTCGCGAGTAAAGTGCCTTCATGCAAAAGGTTAACGTTGCCTTCATGCAAAAAGTTAACATTGTGACGGACAGTTGAAAACTAATATGCCTCCCTTCGGGGGCATAAAAAGATTCTAAGTCCACACAAAAATTATTACCAGTAGAGATAGGTCAAAATACACCTTAAAATTGGATGTGACATGCATGTTGTACTACAGAAAATTGGTCTACGACCAATAATAAAAAGTTAAAATATAAGCTATTTATAGTAACAACAAAGGGAAGTAATTCTAGGTTCTTGCGCATGACACTCCATCTCATGATGGTAAACAATTGTGCCAAATTACACAGAAATCCCTCTATGCATGAAAAAGAAATGCTCCGGACAAAGTCATTCTTGTATCTGACCTTTGTCCTCTAAGTGTGACCTTGACCTTAGACTTAAGGACCAGGTTCTTGTGCATGACACTCCATGTCATGGTGGTGAACATTTGGGCCACGTTACATCAAAATCCCTCTAAGCATGAAGAAGAAATGCTCCGGACAAAGTTGTCATTCTTGTATCCTTTTACCTCTAAGTGGGACCTTGACCTTAGACCTAGGAACCTGATTCTTGCGCATGACACTCCGTCATGATGGTGAACAAATGTACCAAGTTACATCAAAATCCCTCCATACATGAAGAAGAAATGCTCGGACAAAGTCATTATTGAATTTGACCTTTGACCTTTAAGTGTGACATTGACCTTTGAGATAGGAACCTGGGGTTTGCGCATGACACTCCGTCTTACTGAGGTTAACATTCATTCCAAATATAAACAAGATTGCTTTATTCATGTCAAAGTTATGGTCAGGACAAACAAATCCGGACGGACGGACGCACGCACGCACGGACGTACGCACGCACGCACATACACCGAACAGCCATTTGGACAACTATGTCTTCGCTTCCGCAAGCGGGCTCGCCAAAAATGGACAAAGACTCGCAACTTTCTCACATAAAGATTTATGGTCGGCCCGGAGTGAGAACAAATTTTCAAACGTCAGTCAAATAGTGTTCGCTATACAAATTGTGTTCGTTATACCAACCTCGGTTACAAGGAACTAGTTCGCTATACGGATATAAGGAACCTCGGTTATAAGGAACAATTTTAAAGGTCTCAAGCTGTTCCTTATAAGCGAGGTTTACTGTAGTGTGTTCCTATATGTCTGATGTAATGGTAGATGAATCTGGCTGAATAAAGTGTGCCTACACGTCTTATATAATGGTAAATGAATCTGGCTGACTAGTATGTGGGTATACGTCTTATGTAATGATAGATGAATCTGGCTGTAGTGTGTATGTACGTTTTATGTAACAGTAGCTGAATCTGGCTGAATAGCGTGTGCCTTTACGTGTTATGTAATGGTAGATGAATCTGACTGAATAGTGTGCCTATACGTCTTATGTAATCGTAGCTGAATCTGGCTGACGAGTGTGTGCCTATACGTCTTATGTAATGGTAGATAAATCTGGCTGAATAGTGTTTGCATATACGTCTTATGTAATTGTAGATGAATCTGACTGAATAAACGTGCTCTAGTCAGGTTCTGGTGATACTGCCAATATTTCCAAACTATTTATAGAGGAGAATTGCTATACTAGCCGAGGATGCGAAGCGTGGCAGAGTCGTCATCTAGAAATATGACGTCATTTGTCGTGCGGCAAGATCTTAGCTGTAGCCAGAAATGGCATTTATGTTTGTAGCAGGTGAAAATTTGTGTTTCATCTGCTCTAATATAATCTGTTAACTATATATTGATATGATGAGAAGTCCAACGTATGTGTCTGAAAGGCTAAACTCTTGGTCCATACCGCGTATTGGTTTGAACTCATCTTTACTGGTTATAGAGTTGCAGAGAAAAGTTGAACAGATTTCGGATATCATTTATAACCGGGCGTTAAATAATGTTGGCTTTGTCATTATGATATTGTATGCTTATTAAATCACATATGTGAATTCATATTAAATAAACCTCATTCACAGTGATGAGTAATAATCTGCTATTAATACCATGCGCTCGTTATGTTTGATAAGTGATATTTTAGCAGCATGAAATAAACGAATCTTCAATTCTAAGAAGGTGATAGGAAGTTTTAAAACGGATTTGTAGGAAAAGTATTCATTTTATTTTTATTTTCTCATTAACATTATCTTTTTGATGAAGCACGTGTTCAGATAACATTCAACATACATGCATTGGTAATCTTTAAAACATTGTGAAATGGTTTTCTAAGTGAGATGTGTTTTAAATGAATTTTTTTTTAGGCAGTTAAAGATAACATCCTTGCTTTAGATAAATTAGAATTCAAATAAAATGGTTTGAAATGATTCAGTAAAACCCTTCTGTTACGAACGTTGAAACTCGTCAAACGCAAACTCATGTTAAGAGGACCAGGTGTTGTCTTGCCAATCAAGCTTATTCGATCTGATTGGTAGTAAGAATTGAAGTAATAACTGTAGCATAACCGAATAAATACCACACATACATATCCATTCGTACATATATTCTTATTATTTTCATTTGTAGTGAATAAAAGGTAAAAATGCGATGCATATGTAGTATTAGGTAGTATTAAACGATTAAGTTTTAATAGTACTGTTTTAATTTATATAAAAAACTCATTAAGAATGTTAAGTACAACCAGCACATATTCTTTCTTCAAATGAGCTGACTCAATCAAACCGAGTCGGCTATCATGATGCTTGCTTGCATTCTGTGCTGCCAAAGGATCTTTTCACCGATTTTATTGCATTAAGAGACCACCTAATGGAAGGGAAAAAAGTGGTAGTTCAACAAAAATGGTCTCTTATTACAACAAAATTTGTTCTTAAACAACACAAAAATAAATTTGGAAAGTGATTTTTTGATGCAAGAGGTTTCTTAACAGATATGATCTCTTCACCAGGGTTTACTGTATATACCAGGGCCCTTGGTAAAACTGTAGTCTAAAATACCTCTTTATATCACCCGATCAAACTTTCATATTTGAAAACATATTGATTTATGATTTTTGAGATTTAAAGCCGTCATCTATTTAACAAAATTATAATGTGATGTACATTCACTGCATGATAACTACAACTTTAGCCGTATGTTTAGATATTCTAATATGGCCGCTCAAAACGAAAAACATGGAACATCATTCAAGATTTCGTAGATAGATTTTTGTCTTTTTCAAATTTTATTACAAAACTCTGTTCAAAAACCATGGTAGTGCCCCAAGAAACATTACACACATTTGTACTGCGATCCGAATGGTATAAATATACTTGTAAATGCATAGAAATTATTTAATGCCGTGTAAGATGTTCTAAAATTTTGTTTTTATTGTAAGTGAAAGCAAACTATTTCGTCTCAGTGGGTGTGAATAATCTTGATGATAATCTCAAGTATAAGTATGCATAAACTGTGATATGTTCAAAGCACCTAAATATTCAAAAGGTCACAGAACATGGAGTGTCGTAGAAACATGAATGTAACAGTTTGGATAACAAGTGTACAACGGTTTGGATAACTTAGCCTGTGCGGTTGTTTGCGTTTGGACTGATCTTTCTAGGTGCAGATCTTAAGATAATAAAGTTTCTTTATAAGTGCTGATTTTATATTTTTCATTGAAAACATAACCGGTTAGTGGCACATATTCATATATATCTTCAGACAAACGAGACATAATCATCAATCACTTGTTGTTAGATGTATATAAATGTATATGCTAATATAATGAAGATGAATACCTTTAAAGAAATACTCACATGTTGATCAATATGAATTGATTATTTTACTAGTATATTTAATCAAACCGATGTTACTGCTGCCAATTTGGAAGACATTCTGTTCAAATGGGTACCAGATGACTTGACAAAAGCCTGTTAAAATTGAAACGTTTAGACGAAAATGTTTCATGAGGTCAGATTTAGCTCTATACACATTTTCGCAGATCTAAAACATAACATTTATGTCAGCACTTGCCCAAAAGAAACACCCTAGTTGCACGATATCTGTAAAAGATGGTTTTTGGTCTGCCAGCGATAGGTTGAATATTGAATTGTTTCTATACAGTTAGGGTTAAACTCCCCAATGGTGATTTTTTCTGACATTTCCACAAGCCTAGTACTAAACCGTGTGATAGAATGCAAGAATACATAATAGTATTAATTATGCATGGTGGCTAGTTTACTTACTAATTGGCTCTCATTTTAAATCTTTGCTTCAAGGGCAGGTAGGTAGAACTTTCTTTAAAAAATAATTATTTACTTGAAATTCATTTCACGGATGTTTACATCTAACTCATTGATATCGGGCAAATACAAAATTTAAAGGAGTACAATAACACTCGGCTATTCAAGTGCTCTAGGGAAAGCTAGAGAAATGAGTCAATGACACGCAATTTTGCTTAAACTTATGTTAAAGTTATAGCCCTTTCCCCTCTTATAATGCTAAATGAGTTACCTGCTAACATACAAACAATTCGACTAAAATTGCTGAGTCAAAAAGGAGAATACCTTTCTGCATTAAGCAATACAGAATCATGGAACTTATGCACAGCATGTCGGATCATCACAGTGAACAAGTGTGTAAAGTTTCACTTCATTCTAACAAGCGGTCAGTTAGACAAACATACATACATGAACCGAATCAGAGTTATAAATTCTGTTCATTGCATGTTTGAACATCACAGTGAACAGTGCGTGAAGTTTAAATCCATTCCAGTCAGTGGTTACTGAGATACCTGCGTACACACACAAACGTTACAAAAATTACTAAACCGAAAAAGGGGCATAACTTTGTAAAAAAGCAACTTGAGCTATGGTACTTGTACATTACACGCGATCATCACAGAAAGCATTGAATCTCCTAGCAGCTTACATACAAAATATTACCAAATCGGACGCCGAATAGGACAAACGGATGTGAGCAACAGTCCTGTGTATTGTTCAAATTCCTTTTGGAATTGTGAAAAACCTTTTTTCAGGGTGTGTGCTTATAAATTGGAAATGCAGAAGGCAAACAAACGAATTATATAGGGTCCTAGTCTCTACTCATTCACAGATTGCTGTACCTTAAAAGCAAATGACAAATGTGGTAGACAAATGAACAAGAGTTCATTTTATATCATATCATCCTCAAACAGTAGACTGGCTTGTGACCTACCTCCAGGGTTTCAAAAACGAATGACTTGGATAGCTACACAGGTCTTTCACTCAAATGTACTTACACCTCATGTTTTAAAAGTCGTGTTGACCTATCTATTCTAGACGATATGTGCCTTTTTGTGTTCATTTGCTTTAATTTTTATGCTATTCTCTGATATCGCAAAAAGTAGTCCAGGAGGTAACTGTGGTTTTTGGATTCAAACCTTAAAATTTAGATAGCATCATTTTCACCCTTTCGTTTTTGCTTGATTGCCATTATCTGTACCTAATTTAAACTGTAATGAATTGATAATTTTATATCTAATAGATTGGACCTCAAAATGAGGAGTGAATACTATATTAACGTTCATGTAAAATATTTGTTAAATGGTAGAAATCACAGGTACCCTGCGGCTGGACATATAGCCGTCGTGTTTACTACCCGCCGTGATTTGACTGTTATTCCTCTTATTTGAAATTATTTACATTTATAGTTACCAAATACCCCACAGCTTTCGATTTTACTGCTTTAAAATATTCAGAATTTGCCGATGATATTAAGAAAAGACATGGTAGCCCTGACACCATTTTTTCAACCAACGGAAGTGGATTGAGCCCGGCTTTAAGGTTTAAAAAGAGCGAGATCCCCGGTGTGCACTGGCATTATCACTGCTAAGCCGGGCTCAATCCACTTCCGTTGATTGAAAAAATGGCGTCCTAGTCTTTTTTTAAATATCATCGGCAAATTCTGCATATTTCAAAGAAGAATTTTTATCGAAAGCTGTGGGGTATTTGGTTACTATAAATGTAATTAATTTAAAAATATGAGAAATAACAGTCAAATCACGGCGGGTAGTAAACACGACGGCTATATGTCCAGCCACAGGGTACCTGTGGTAGAAATCAGCGAAACTTACGTGATGGTTTTGTCCGTTTTGCTCAGAAGGGGCTCAGAAGGGGCCATATTGGACAGATCCAAGCAGCCATCGGTGTCGTAACCATACAGTGACATTTACAGATACAGAAAATGCACTTTAAAACATAATAAATACTTGTTATCAACCGTGATGAAATATAAGCAGTAGCATGCGAGTTAAAGCCTAATATTGATTACAATTTACGTGAGGATATTACGTAACAAATGAACCTTTAATCATCATGAATTAGATATTGAGATTTGCGGCTCAAATAGATACTACTATGTAAATTTTTCATGAAGTGTATAAATGAATACAGTTACGGCTTTGTAATCCATATTTGGATTAAAATATATTTTACACAGTTTAAAACTGATGAATCCGAAATATTTTCTAGACAACATTCAGCTTTGAGACTGGAGGAAATTGCACTAAATCTATGTGATAACTGACATCGAACCTACTGCACCAAGGCGGGTGGGAATTTATAAATGGTATGTTTTCCAAAAAAAAAGTCCAAGAAAATGACATATATTCAGATACATTTACGTATTAGGCGTATGGGTTTGAATGAGTTTACGTATACCTGAAATACGTTACCCTCATTCTTTCATATTATATTTCCTGCTATAAATACAAATGTAAGTAAAGTATATGTATCCATGGTAAAATATCTTCATGGTATAAAATATTTATGTTTATGAGAAAAACTCGCTTAGTCATAGCAGTTTTCCTCCTGATATTTTTTAACGAAGCGAGTGTCACGTTTTCACGAGTTCTGTTATATAAATAACGTTGTTGTTTTTGTATCAAACTTACAATTGAGTCGCGGCATGAGAAAACCAACACAGTGCATTTGCGACCAGCATGGATCCAGACCAGCCTGCGCATCCGCGCAGTCTGGTCAGGATCCATGCTGTTCGCTTTCAAAGCCTATTGCAATTAGAGAAACCGTTAGCGAACAGCATGGATCCTGACCAGACTGCGCGGATGTGCAGGTTAGTCTGGATCCATGCTGGTCGCAAATGCACTATGTTGGTTTGCTCATGTTAGATTCTTTAAATTAATTAAAGCAGCATTATGTGGTTTCACAATAAGAGCTTAGCATGATTGTGTAAATACCTGAGAAACAAATTCCGCAAGATTCGAAAGTTATTTTTCCCATAATCTTGCTACTAATTTAGTGACAAGACGCATTTTGTGATTATCATTATTATGTGAATCATTTTAAAAACGGACCTTCAGTTTAGGCAAACATCTTTTGAAACTGTTTCTTTTGTTAGCTCTAGCACTGGATTATATGTGGATTCCAGCGGAACAATTTGAACACCCTTGAAAGAGTACACCATAAACATCCCTGCAAAGTTTCTTCAACTTCCGTCAAATGGGTTTGGAGGAAACATCTTTTATTTTGAACAAAATGTTATCGGATGGACTTACTATGAACGGGGAAAATCAAACAGCTCACCACAAGCACTCTTTGCTCAGGTGACTTAAACTGTCGGGGAAGAATTTAGCTAGGCATCTATATGATACAAGTGCAAGTGTTTTAATTTCCATTCCTGGATCAGACTCTTAATTCCGGGATCAGCCGATATACCAGCAGACTATGGAAACATAAGGAAACTACAGAATATCACAAATGTTTCATAATCTAATGATACTGAATAACTTGAAATACAAAGTCCAGAGAAAATACAGCAAGTTTTCGATGAAATAATCACATTTTGAAACTTAAATTACCAAATCTAGAGAAATTAATAAATTAAATAAAATTTTACTCACTGAAACCTGTATATCTGAAGATAAAATCCATGTTAATTAAATAAAGAGTGCATATAAACGTTTAAATATACAGAATGTAAAAGGAAGTACTGTGTTAAGAGTTTATGGATTAAATTACAAAAATTACAAGATCAATATCAACTTTTCAAATGAATTTACAACCACGCAACCAAGTAAAATATTAGGTGACTCGGACATTTGTCCTTTTTTCTTTTTGTATAAATCTGTTCATGAGGGACAATGAAATGTGCTCATCCCTCACGTGCCCTAGCATCGGATTAAGTGGAAGTATGTTACACAAATATAAAACAAATCGACTCGAATAAATAGAAAATCAACTGTTTTCGTATCGTCTGTAGCAGCTTTCGCGGCGGGCCGCTTGCGGCCTCTGCCGCTTAGTTAGCGCTCACAGTTTAAAAGTGTCATCGCGCGGAAGATCAAAAATTAAAGACAATCAGAGTAACACATTAAATTGAAGCGTAATAATTCTTGTAAAACTGATAGTATAATGCGAAGAAGGGTTTGTGTTAACTGCATGATAATTTTTAAAGTATATATATTTTGTATGGTAAACCTGTTTGATACAATAATTAACCCGTTAAACTAGTTAAAGAACAGAACTATTTGACTTCGCGGAATGTCAATGGACAAAACCAAACAACACACTGTGACAAAATAGTCCACATTTTTATCTGATATTACACCGTAAAAATGCATTTGATGAAGTTTGTATATTATCCTATCTTCGTGCAAAATAAAGAGTAAAATATAGGAGAATAATAATTTTTTGTTTTAATAGGTAAGTGACTAAATAAAATTTTACCGGACTTCATTAATTATTGTTGTTGTTGTTTTTTTTTTTTTTTTTTTTTTTTTTGGGGGGGGGGGGGGGGGGGGGAAACGACGCCATCTTGTTTTTTGAGAATAAAAACAACTATATCTGTTTATGCAGTGATTTTTATAAAACGAGCTTTTATCAGGAACGTGAGACCGTGTCAAGGTGACACTAATATATAGCGTATGCCTGCCATATTTGCAATTAGAACAAACAGTTTTTATAACGGAAACTTTCGAATTTAGCTTCTGCACTTTAAAAAATATGTCTCAAATCGAGGAATATTGCATTTGGAATGGAATGTTATTGAGGAAAAGGTTATCTGTGTTTTCTGTCAAGCAGCGTTATGGCCTGTATAGATTTCAATCACGCATAACGTTTGCTTGGTAAGAAAGGGTATCCGACTTGCAACTGGCAGAACTTCGGAGTCCCTTCGGATTAAACCTGTTTGGCATCAAATTTAAAACTGAAATCTACGTCATTCAGCAGGATACAGAAATCGGGTACAAAACACAAGGTTAGCCTTTGATTCTTCTGCTTTTATTTCATGATGTTTGGGATTATTTTTATCAGAGCTATTTCGATGAAGGTTTATAATTTGGCGGGTATATTGATTTTTAGCAAAGAAGTATAAATACACAGAATCGCAAATGGAGATAATCTCGCGTAGGCACGTATCACCGCGTTTAACCGGCGTTATCTTATTGAAGCGTTTGCTGACTTGATCACTCGTTGACGCATTGGTCGAGAGGGCTAAGACGCTTTCCTACGGAGGTGAAGGCCCCGGGTTCGATATTGTATATTCCTAGTAGACAAGGTTTGAGATTGTCTGAAAATTCTGAATGTCGTTATTTTGTTCCATACAACAAGTGCAAAACATTCAATGATGTAAGTTTCTGTACTATTGGTCCTAAACTTTGGAATGAACTGCCGTTAGAACTACGCAAAAGTAAATCACTTGACACATTAAAAAAAATTTAAGACACTGTTTTTCAGAGATTTCGCGTCAATGTTTTAAATTTTTTGATAACTGTTTATTATGCGAAAACAGCAGGTGATAGTTCTTAAATTTTTGTAAAAGGTTTTACATTTCAACATTTATATTTCCAATGTTTGTTTAATTAAACGCACTTGTTGGTAAGGCTCTATGGGTAGGTTAGTGTATAGTATTTCGTTCTTAAATAGTATATGACGGCACCATTAACTGGGTGTGTGTGGGGGGGGGGGGGGGGGGGTGAACCTCTATTATGCAGCTCATCTGGGCGTACCATGTGATGCTTTAAGCACTGGTATTCGCAATAGGGGTAAAATGACCTTAAGGGGAGGGGTGCTGTCATGACTGTTTGTTACAATAAGGCTGTTATTATTATTACTATTGTCATTATTAATATTGTTATAATTATTATTATTATTATTATTATTATGTACAACGCCATTGAATATATCATTGTATAAAAATAGGCGTTTAATCAAATTATTCAGTTTCAGTTTAATGTTAGGAAAACGTAGACATTAAAAAATGTCATAAATACTGGTCAGACTTACTGCCCCAATGCATTAAATATTAATATTCATGTTGAATTTTACTTTCAATTTTAAAAAACAGACATAAATCTTCGGAAATATAATGTAAACAGGTGAGAGGAGATATTTACCCCGACACCTGTTTCAATAAGCAGCGGACTGCCGACGACACTAACTTGCAGATACAAAATACATATACATTAAAAAATATCAGCGATGCAATTTTATGCTTTAATGTCAACATAAATTCATTACATTACCAGAGATGTACTGGAAATCATTACAAATACATTGTACATGTACCAGAAAACATTCACAACGGATTTCATTGGGGATTTCTTAACATAAATATGCAGAATAAGTTTGGACGTGACGAGACAGCTACAGTCAAATGTTATCACGCTGTCCCAAAACGTTCTGTTATTTGGACTACTTTATGACAACAAATCATTTTACCAGCAATCACCTTATACACAGTAATACAGTACATAATAAATTAATAGTACATGTACATCGTATATTGATGCCCGGACTAGGGGTGTAACGATACGCTTGTCTCACAATACGATACATATCGGGATACAGGATGCATCAATACGGTACATATTGCGATACAAATCGAGTACTATAAGTAAGCATTCATGTGACAAAATGAAAAAAGTCAATGTTCTTTTTCTTGGAAAGTACTTGAAATTTTGCTTTAAGGTTAAAGAAACTGTTATAGATGATACATTTGTTTAGTTTCTATCTTCAACAGTGATTGTATGGAAGTTTTCATTCAATGTCTGTACTTTTCGTTTCTGTATCGTGAAACAGGCCTATGATACGATACGCGTATCGCCAGACTAATGACTATCGTGATACAATGAATTTCGATATATCGTTACACCCTTAGCCCGGACCTCTAGACCTTAATGTTTTTATTGTGTGAAGTTGTGCATTTCGGTTTTGCTAAAAGAACGTGTACTGCGAGCCATAAGACATAACATGATGATAAACAAAAAACTTAAAATATCGAAAAAAATAAAGTTTAAAGGTAAAATTGCGCATTTTATACTAAGCTTATTTATATAACTAACACATACCTGGATACCAGCTGCTAGTTACTCTAGTTGGTTGTAAATTTTATTAAAAATGATATCAAATCAGACGATAAATAGAACAGTAGGTTTTTAGTCCCCTACTGGTGGAACACCGGAGTGGGTTATAGGAATGACGTCCGCCCATCTGTCTGTCCGTCTGCATTTGATCTGGATCCTGCAATAACTCAAAAAGTATTCAAGCTAGATTCATAAAACTTGGTATGTGAATAGAGTCTGTTAGAGGGCAATACGTATAGATTATGCATTTACTTGACTTATGCTTATAGGTCAAAGGTCAATGTTACTAATGAAGGTCGAGAAAAAATTGTTTCTGCTGCATAACTTAATATCCATTGATGGATTATCTAGTGCTACACAAAAATGTTCCCCATGATGAGACAATGTGTCGACGCATGATGATTGATCTATGCTTGTCGGTTAAAGGTCAAAGTCACTATTGAAGGTCAAGTAAACTTATTTTTCACCGGTATGGGACTTCTCAGTCACTTGTTCATACACACCTGTGTCTCGAGTGTTTTATTTCAGGCATTTTCATCAACAAAAATGTTTTGTTTCTTAATCTCTTGTTTGATATTATCACTATATCAGATGCGCATATTATCTTCATATTCTGGCTGGATGATTTTTCAGAGTTATTGTTCTGTAATTACATAACATGGTATATAAGTTCCATTTCTTGTCCGGAGTATTCCGTAGGAAACACTAGCTAGAATTCATCAATATTTTATAGGAAGATTTACTCCCAAGAGGAAATGCGCATATTTCTTGATGTTCCAGTCAGATGATTTTTCACTGACTTAAGTACCATTTCTTGTACAGAGTATTCCTCAGCAACCACTGGCTGGATTTATAGTAACTTTATAGGGAGCTTCACTCCCAAGAGGAAATACGCATTCCAGTCAGAGGATTCACTGAGTTATTGTCCTTTGATTATTCAACTTTAGTACACTATAGTACCATCTGTTTTGGTCCTGAGTGGCTGGAATCCATAGAAAGTTCATCGGAAGCTTCACTCCAAGAAATGTGCATATTATCTTCATGTTCCGGTCAGATGATTATCACTGAGTTATTGCACTTTGAGTGTTCAACTTTTAAAGTTTAATAAACTATAGCGCCATTTTAGTCAGGATATTTCTTGGCAACCGCTGGCTGAAATTCAGTTAAAATTCATATTATGCTTCACTCTCAAGGGGTGGTGGGATGATATTCCAATGAGGTTTTAATATTTGATTATTCAACGTAAGTATTTTTTAAAACTACATGTGCCCAGTCAGTGAATTTCACTTTTTTCTTTTAATATGCAATAATCTTATTTTGGTAAGCATCCATTGGTTGTTATTCTATGCCTATTATTCTCGGTAAAAAAGGAAAAAAAAATATCAAACAGACATGAACTCATCTTTTAGACGTATACAGAAACACTGCATTAAGTTGATATTCATGCGGATACTTTTATCGGTCAATGGCTTTTATCGTTTTGCAAACATGCAGATAACTGATTAGAATAAAAAAAAATGTCTAGTCAAATTCGGAATATATTGGACAGTCACGTGATACAAATGCGATTCGCTGAGAAAAATATGTATTGAACAATATTCTAGATCTAGATCCAAATTTATAATTAAAAATCAAAATCTCACTTTTTGAGAAAAAGAAAGTTTAAAATATAATCTTCCGTTATATTTCAGTTCTCCACTGAAAAATAGATGAATGTCTTCAATTTAAGTCCGCCGCATTCAGCACTTTAGTGCTTTGACTTTTATCAAGTATGACTACGTTTGTAATTATATCGTAAGTCATGTTATACTATATTATTTCTTAATTGAAGCATTTTGCATTTGGTAAAAGCTTTAGATGAAAACGCTGACAGCCGTGAAAGAACCTCAAATGGTTATAATTTTCTCCATGCGAAAATGTAAAGCTTCAGGACGTATAACATAGATGTCCTCACACTGTAATGAATTAATATCACATACTGTAAATTATTACATATTTCCGATGGATTCATTTTCGCTATATCTGTCACGAAAACAGATGCTCACAAAAGTGTTGCTATTTATATAGATAGCCCAAGATAGCCTTATATCGCAATTATTATATTCAAGTTTTACAAATAGTGAACTTTTATCCGAGTGAAAATATCTGGTTTTACAGTTACCATATTATAACCAGTTAATCATGAGTAAAAACATAGACTAGCTCCTAGACTATGATGTATTTTCTTAAATTTTATTTTCAATATTCTGAATATAGTCAGTCTTTATCCTATTTCCAATATCATATTACAATCACTTTTCTGAGAAAATCTCTAAAAAAGACTGGCATTTTGTAAAATAAAAGAAAAAATACAGAAGTTGAAATTTTGTGACAAATTCTTAATTACCAGTCTAGGTGCTAGTACAAACAGAATAGTGTATTTCGTCTTCTTGTATATACATTCTTACACCCTTACCCTTACATCTACACCAATTTGCAAACGACTTCTTCAAATAAAGTTTACATAAATTTGGAGCAAGAGCAAGAGAGTGTGCAATTTGCACCCACTTCATAAAGATTTTCCGATAATTACAAATGGTAGTATGTTAAACTCCTTTGATGAAGTAAACGTTTTAACTTTTAAACCTGTAAAGAAAAATACATTAGTGTTTGTTTTGACGTGTTCATTGTAGCGTAGCTGGGTGCATTATTCTACCTTGCCAAATCTTCGTGTCATCTAAATCCAGCATGTTTTAATATTAATTTGAGATGTATAAGCCGATTCAGACAGGTTTGTCACGTACGCTGGAATGCAAACAAGGAAGCAATAAAGACCGTACGCCCCTCATCAGATCTTGACTTTGAATATATGTCTGTGCACGTTCTCATGAAAAGCAATAAATGTGTTAGATATGAAAAATGTTTGTAAAAATAAATATGATGGATATCATACAGGCATGGCAGAGACAGTCAAGTGAACCTTTTTTTAACACTTACCCTGCTAAATTTCTAAAATGGACTGGTCCACCATTCAATTTGGGTTCAAGGGGTGTTGACTGAATATTTACTGACTGAATAGCGAATAGTGCAGACCATGATCAGCCTGCACGGATGTGCAGGCTGATCTTGGTCTGTACTGGTCGCAAAGGCAAAACCACTTGCCACCAGCAGACTAAAGGTTTACAAACTTTTGTAAGTTGAATATTAGTGTGGTTTGGAATTTTGGCGAACATCAATTTAACGGTTCATGAAATTATTTGTTTTAATGTTTTGGGGACAATAAGAGCAGTCAAGCAAATCATATGAAATAAATTCATAAAATGATGGTTAAGACCAAGTATAGTGAAGTGGAAGTCACTTAAAGTTATTTTGCTATTATAAACTTGAAAAGGCATATCTACTGAAGCTAAACATCATTCATCAAGCGGTTCATGATAAGTGGTCGTTTATAGATTTATCTTTAATTGTAGCTGTGGTGGTCTTGACATGCAAGTCTTTTTTACAATTTTGAGAGACATATTTGTCAAGATTCTGTAGATCTGTTGGTCAATCACTAGCAGGCTGAATACCAAGATGAACGGACGCTGGACAATCCGTTTATATTTCGGTCCACATGAGCTTAAACATCAGTTGCAGTTGGAGTTTTCTAATATAATTGTATACCAGCCCGCCCTCTTAGCTCGATAGGGAGAGCGCAGATCTACGGATCTCAGGATCGTGAGCTCGATCCCCGGGTGGGGCGTATGTTCTCCGCGACGATTTGATGAAAGACATTGTGTCTGAAATCATTTGTCCTCCACCTATGATTCATATGGGGAAGTTGGAAGCTACTTTTGGAGAACAGGCTTTTATTCGTACAGAATCCAGGAACACGGGTGAGGTTAACTGCCCGCCGTTACATAACTGAAATAATGTGCAGTTGAAAAATGACGTTAAACCCAATATAAACAATCAAACAAACAAATTGTATACCACATATATCATCATACAACATTGTACATCTTTAACAATCTTCTTCCAATTGCTTTAAATAGTATTCAACAATTAAAAGACATACACTAACGGATATTGGCATTTTATATTTATTTTCTAAAGACATGTTATACAAGGTTATAATCTGTCCAACCTAATTTCGGACCTCCGATAAATTATTTATTCTGTATGTAAAATTGTCAAAAATGACATCGTTAATACCAGAAGGGTAATATCTCTAGGTACCTTTTTTCATTTTTTTTTTTTGAAAAAAAAATGTAAAATGAAGTTAAAAATCATAGATCTGTATTGTAAAATGACGTGACGTCCATTTCAAGATGGCGGCGTCCATACAAACATCATTTGGGGGTTTGCACACAGTTAGCGACGTCTGATCAATTTCAAATTAAGCACTTATTTCTGTTTCAGGTTTTCAGCTTTTTCTTTCTGAAAATGTGTTTGTACATGTTCGTTAGCATGACGTAAAATAAATACAAGTATCATTGTTTCAGCCATAGATAATAGAGGTGGAGATAGCAGAGAAACATGCAACCCATTTAACTCATTTTCATTCTGGGTTAATGTTGTTAAAGTAGTTTTAAAGGTTCGGATAAGTATTTATCTGTATTGGGTTATCACGCCTTGATTTTTCCTGTATCAATGATTATCAAATGATCTAAATTACGGATTCAATATTTTCAGGGATCAGGTAAATCACTCAGTATTTTAAACTAATAGTATTTAGGGTTTAACATCCTATACGACGGAACTACTAAATTTGACTGGTTTTTGTCAAAGTTCCCGTTAGACGATGTCTCGGAATCAACAACATCCCCAGCTGCAACTCAAACTCCTTGATTATCAGCTCATATACAGATTATTACATACTGATTTATTACTACTATAACATTTATATACTGCGTTAAGTTATAATATAATCTGAAAGGTCATTTTTTCCCATACTGACGTTCAAGTTTTATATTTTATACTTGGTCATTTGTGATGTCCCTTTCTGGTGTGTGGCCGCGTTCAAAAGTTCTTTAACGGCAACATTTTCAAGTTTACCTTGTCTAAAGAAAACTTTACATCATTTATAAAATGATTTTAAGCGTAGATGCGTATGTAAGAAAACGACTAATTATTCAATTTTTATCGGGAAATATGTTCTTGTTCCTTAATTAAGTCGCGCAGTATTTGCGCTGTAGAACTCTCGTGCGTATTTGCTATCGTCTGCAGCATTCAATTGCCATAAATGTAAAACAGTATGTTTTTGTTGCGCATATATCACTGAACCTTATGTGTCTGTAAATTAGATTTTTCCTACTGATTAAATAGCCCATCAGTTCTGACAGATACCGAGTATATCTTTGTCTAAATTCGATGCTAAGCTTGCCTATGCTTTCATCTATAGCAGTTGCTATTGACTACCATATAGGGCGCAAGCCTTACAGCTCCATTCCTTGTCTTCTTCTGTCTGTGACGCTTAACCGAATTCTTCTGTTAAACGATTTATTCGCCCTGAGAGAGGCTGGACTTTGTAACAAGATACGGACATAAATTATTTCATTCAACTCTCAATGATGTCTACATCAATCCTTGGGTATCGATGGCTTCTTTAAAAACTCATTTCGTTATCCAAGTGGTCATGGGCTATTAATAGAGGGCGTTCTGATTAGTCGAAAAATAGTATAAGTTATTCTTCAACGGGTACCTACTCTTTCTATTTGTTCCGTTTAGATATTGAATATTGAATGATACTGGGTTCAAGTAATCCCTGTAACTCATCCAAATCAACCATTACATACCAAACATTTTATTAAATTCTGCAATCTATAACTATAGAAAGGTTAAAATGTTAAGGCAGTTAAGCACAACCTGCGTTTATATATTTAAGTACATAATTATTAGATACCAAATATTCTGAAAAATTCTGATACTTCCTTTTACTTTTTAAAGTATTTCTTTTTTCAGAATAATCAAAAGTACTGTAGACACACCCGCCTTCCAGAAACTTGTGTACACCTACTGTTGCAGTATCACCATGCCTAAACAAAATTACATGAACATGTTGCAAACAAACAATATTTACAAAAAGAAACAAACACAGTACATAATTACATAATCCCTATGTGCTTGAAGTAAACCTTTTCCTATTACTTGCCCCTCACGCTGTGGGTTTGAAGCCTCAATTTTGGGTGTATACAAATATTTCATTTGAGAAAGCCATCCAGCTGGCTTACAGAAAGTCTGCTATTCTACTTAGGTGTCCGCACATGGCTTAAATGATATCCGGAGGAAATTGTCAAGTCGCCATGTGATCTATGATTTTGTCGGTGTGATTTGAACCCAGAAAAAATTTCTACATATACATCAATGAATTTACAATTTATGAAACAATCCGGTATATTCTTAGATATTATGTAACGTTAAATTCAATAAAAACGAGAAAAAAAAAACAATTCCTCCATATACATCAATGAGTTACCAATTTATAAAGAAAGGTAGGTATATTCATAGACAAGCTTGTTGTGTTTCATTTTGTCTCAAAATACGATGTTTCCAAAATATTAGTCGAAAATTATTATGGATAACAATAGTTTTGCATACTCTATACATAAATTCTGTCTTCTAGGCGTATGAACACAACTTGTCAGATTGGCTTCGGAATTTTGGCAAGTATCCTTTTTTAATAAAATTCAGAAGTCGCAGTGCCTCAAGTCTTGTCATATTTAATTCTCGCGTTAAAATGTCTTCATCGAGGTGTGAAAGGATAGTTCCGTCTATCATTTCACTTTTAAATGCAGAGATGTATTTACCAAGGTTCATCACCTTCAGATAATGACCTACCTCTTCAACAGATAGAGCTGCAAAATTCACAACCTGGTGGCGAACATCCTTGTATTGTTCTGAAGTACTTGTTGATAAGTTATTTGACTTTTGAAAATTTTCAGTGCTTTCATTCTCCTCTTCCTGTTTCGTCTGTTTACACTGCAATTCTGGTTCGTTAAAAGATTCATTTTGAGTTGTAGACTGACTGCATGTTTTTTCTGTTGGCAAAATATCTAGAGGAGAAGAAACTGACTCTAATACTTTAGAAGTTGGAGTTGACGGCTTCGACATTTTTATCTTATGTTGATTTGGAATTGATGATTCAGGCTCCTGGAGCCTTGATTTGAACAGGTAAGTTCTTGGTGGCGGTGTAGGAGCTGTTTGCTCTAGATATGACCTAGATTCCAATGTCGACATTATTTTCACTTGTTTTGAAGCGTTCGTATTACTACTAACAACACGTTCTGTCGTTGTTCCACTTTTGTTGTTGTCCTCTAACCTGCCTGGGGTGACTGTATTAACAACTCCTGCATGGATATCATTACGCATATTTTCAGAACGATTGCTTTTGTGTCTTGGAACATTTTCTTCTTCCAATGAAACGTTTTTTAATCTTTTAATTTCTGTTCTTGTCATACCAAGTTCTTCAACCAGGATACTTTCGTCTAGTTTGACGAGTAGTTTTCCATCTATCTGATGCGTTGCAAATGATTCAGAATACTTTTCCATTCCTGTATTCTGCAATTGTTTCAAAACATCTTTGACAGAAAACTCCTCAATGTTCTTTGCACGTGTCTCTGTAGGTTTGTACGCTGATAGAGTGTCGTAATTGTTGTCTTGTCTCTTCCCTATGTTTAGACAGCAAATTTTAAACTAATTTATGATAAAAAGGGAAAGTACAGTTCAAGGACGCCCTTTAGTATTACTTGCTCTTTTCATAACTTTTAATCACAGGAACAGTTTGAAATATGCATTAACTAAATGCAGTAATGCATCTTAACGTAGTGGACCCGCATTGACAGTCGGCAAATGCCGTATTACCCGTATGCGATTTCGGCATTACACGGTTTTTACCGAAAACCATGTGTGCTTTGTGCTATAGCTACGCCCGAAAACTGTTGAAGTGCCTAATTTGAAGACGACATCACACGGAAATTGCCGAGCGTCATTATGAGTCCACTAGCATAAAATAGATTCGAGATTTTAGAAGTGTTTAAAACAGACAAAAGATCCGTATCATAATATAAACCTAAAACTGTTTTATTTGATTAAACACCTATATTTACATAAAACATATTCCATGGCGTTTTACAAACACATGATAAAAATGCACATCTACATCTAAAAATTAAAACATTTTATTTGAAATAAATGAGCATAAATATTATCGTTAATAAACTATTAATTATTAAACAGGCATCTTAAAACTTAAGAAGATAAGAGTAATAAAATATTAAAATATAACTAGTAATACAGCTGTTTTGTAAGTAAATAAGTAAGTAAGTAAAAGTTAATTATAGTGGCATGTCCATAATGTATTACAAACAACTGTTACACAAACATGTACTTCTGTATTAAACAGTGATAAAATTGCACATATTCGAAAGTTTTTACACAGTAAAAATTATCCGTTCACATTACCACAATATCTTCAAAATCACAGTAATAGGCTGTAACAATCTGACTAAAGTACATCTCCTATTCATAGCCTCGTTCTGACGACCCTTTCGCTAGCCAATCGGAGCTTAACTTACAACATTTTGCAAATCTACCTGTAGCCTTGACTTTTGATATTTACAATTCTTATGTCGTAATGTGTCAGATAGCCGGTTAACTCAGTTGGTAGGCCACTTGCTTTGTAAGCGAGTGGTCCCGGGTTCGAGCCCTGGAATAACTGCACAATTTTCTTACTCTTTGACATTAGAACAAGTCGTCTGATTGGTTAAAATAAAAATAGCAATACTGGAAATCCAAAATATACAGAAGACGTATGTGAATGGGTCGTTCTCAGATCTTCGTTTAGAAGATCAAGTACTTAAGTCAGATTGTAGGCTGTAACTATTCCATAACAATTCATCTTATCAAGATGTCCAAACTGATAACATAGTATTTGGGAACATTGATATTTTCAAATATAATTTTAATAAAAATGAAAACTTACTCTGATTTCCAAATTGTAGATCATATTCTATGTAGGAACTCTTACGCTCAAGCTCGCGGACGTAGGATTTCCAAGACCCTTCGCTCTCCCCTTTTATTCCAGTTACTTTAGAGAGGCGTAATTGAGATAGATACAAAGGAATATGAACAACATCCTCATCGAATTTTCCTGTACAAAAAATACATGTGGTTGAAAGTTAAGGACAGGCATAATTAAATACAACCTCCTCATCCATGTTTCCTATTAAACGATACACATGGCAAATAATGCTTTTAGAGAAGCATAATAAAAACAAAACGGAACGAGAACAATTTCCTCATTCCAATTTTCCTGTTCAAAGACACACAAGGTAAACTTAGTATTTAAAGGTGCATAAATAGATACAGAGGAATCTAAACAACTTCCTCCTCCAGTTTTCCTGTTCAAAGATACGTATGGTAACTAAAGTTTTTAGTGACGCATAATAAAATACACAGAATATGAACCAGTTACTCCCCAATTTGTTTTTCTGTTCAAGGATACATATGGTAAACAAAGTTTTTAAAGAAGTATACAACTGATTATGAACAACTTCTTAGTCCATTTTTCCTGTTCACAGATACATTTTGTAAATGAAGTATTTGGAGAGACGTAATTAAGATACAACGCGGAGTATAATCAATTTAAGCGGACTAATTAACCAGTAAGCCATCAGGACATGCACAATAAATTGCGTCTGACTCTAACTTTTTTAAATTATTCAATATTATTCAACAATGAAATATTAGACACAATATTAGGTAAAATATACACGCCAAGTGACACAGAATGAGCTAATACCAAACTCAAATGAGCCAATATGTGGAAATCAGGGCAAATACAGGATTCAAGCATTCTGACTGATTCTAACGGGAGGGCCAATACCGAAAAGTTACTTCCGTTAGATTTTTTAATAACACCACTTTGTTTTACATAAAAAATTCGTTTGCAACAATTTTCACATCCGCTTAAATCTGATACAGTGACTGAGCGGACGAACGTCTGTGTTGATGATAACGATAATGTAGGCTGCTTCGGTTAGTGCAAAACAAATTCCTGAAACAAGTCTCTGACATTTTGTTTGAAGATAAAGAATATTCTGCGAAACTGGGATGAATTGAAAGGATGACACTTATCTTAAATATACATTTTGTGCAATTACAGCTAGGAAAAGGATTATACATGGAACAGTGAACAGAACATCAGCTGTAACAATTTTGGATAAGAATAAAACGAGGCTTGGCGCGTATAATATGAGCTTGGTCGTTTGTATTAACTAATCAAGACATATGTGTACAAATGTGTACAATTTTGTGTCTCGTTACCAGCAATCCTCAAGAAAATGACACGAAAAGCAGTTTTTATTTCAGTCGAAAATCAAACCCTTACCCAGCTAGATTTTTATAATTAACTTGTCCATCTTTCGATTTGTACAGTATCATTAACTATAAAAAGGGACAGTTACCAAAAAGATACTTACTGAATGGCGAACAGTGTAGATCATGATCTACACTGGTCGCAAAGGCCGAATCAATCTTGTATAGCATGATAAGGGTAAATAATGGTAAAATAACTTGATACGAATGTGGATAATTGCCTTAATAACATGACCCACGGTGCATGAGTGTAGTAAACCCATTAATTATTTTACGTATTAAATGGGTAAGTAATACACTAGTGTAATAGATATGCAAATGAGCCGAATCACTATCACTACGCGCTGTCAAAAAAGTAAGCAAACATGGCGTCGAATGACATTTCTGTCAATGATCAGGTTCGCATCGACGGTCACGGCCTTCGGAACGTCAGTGAGGTTGTCTTCCGCGGATTTACAACATGCTACATGGTCAGGCTAGTTGATAGTAACTTTGAAGTTGAGCTTGAACGGGAGAGATTGACGATCGTGTCTACCAAGGAGATGAACGCTATGTCCGAACAGACTCCACGGCCAAGGTCCAGATTTAATATCGTATCTGACTCTGATGTTGACGCATTTAACCACCAACAAAGTAATAGAAACACTCTTATAAAAACTGTAAATGATTTTAAAAAATTGAAAGCTTTCTTTGAAGAGCCAGAGATAAACGAAATTCGTGAAATTCATGAAATTTCTGACCATGAACTGTCTCCATTACTTGGTCGTTTCCTAGTCAGCGTTAGAAAGCAAGATAGCGAGAACTATGAGCCTTCTGTCCATCGTGGAATTATATCCAGCTTTGACCATCAGTTACTTCGTAAACACTATAGACAAACAAATTCTCTGGGTCCTGGATTTGCCAAAGTCGAGGAATCCTGGCTATGAAACAACGTCAACTGAAAAAAGATGGGACGGGTAACCTGCTTAAAAGCAGTGAACCGCTGTCTGATAATGACATAGACCAATTGTGGAACACTCATCAACTTGGTACAAGTACACCGGACACTGTACTTCAAAGACTTTAGTTGTTTAATACCATTCATTATGGGCTTCGGAGCTGTCAAGAGCACCGCGATAAGTGTTGGGGTGACGTTACTCGGATGGCCGATGAAGACGGGCATGAGTATTTGCAATTTACTGAGAGACAAATCAAAACTCGCTCAGGTGAAAATCCGAGAGATGTCAGAGTAATAAATCCGAAAATGTGGGCAAATTCAGTAAATCCGGATCGATGCCAGATTAAAGTCTACACACTTTATGCTGAAAAACGACTTGTGAATTATTCAGAACCCTACCATCCATTTTATATTGCAACAACAACTGTGCACTTATTTTCACCCAGTGATACTTGGTTCAAACGGAATCCAGTCGGAATCAACAAGCTAGGATCTATGATGAAAAGAATAGTCCAGCATTCAGGTCTAAATACAAGTAAACGCCTCTCTAAACAGAGCACGGAAATATCTTGTCCCGAAATTGAACGACAGTAACATTCCGCCTAACCAAATTATGCAAATATCAGGTCATAAGAATATAAAATCCATCAACAATTATAGTCACATTATTCAGAATCACAGGCAAATTTCCGACACCCTTTTATTCAAATGCAAAAGAAAACCGTCCGGAGAATGTTCCGTATCCGTGTTCAACTTCAAGACCATGGTCTAACCACAACACAACGATTCAAGATCCACTCTTCAAGTAATGTATCTGGTTGCTTTCAGAATATTTTCAGCGCTCCCATACATGGTGGAACTTTTCATGTGCATGTCCATCAAGCTGAATCCACAGCAAAACAATCTTCTCGCTACAAACGCGTACGATGCATTGACAGTGACAGTGACTAAATTAATTTTCATATGCAAGGAGCCCGCTACAAAACTTTACACATATGCGCAGTGGTGTCATGTGATACTTGTTGATACTTTGATATTTGCACTAACGATTATGTTTAGGCCTTTTTATTGTCTTTACAACATATTACACATTTGGCTGAATAAAGCCAATAGTAGTTTTCAGTGATCACGTATATTTTCCTTTGAATTAAATTAAATTAAACTGGTACTACATTTTTAGCTCATGTGTTTCAGAAACCGTATCGCCATTTCGACCCAATTCTCAGAACGACAGAACGCCAAGACGACGTTTTTAGGGCGCCATTTATAGTGTCGTTCTTTCGTTCTGTCGCGTTGCATTCTTCGTTATATCGTTTTGGCGGGGGCGCCAGAACGAGGGAACGAAACAACGCCAAAAGAGGAAAACGTCGTTCTTTCGTTATGACGGGGACGCCAGAACGACACTGGCAGAAATCAGCCACCATAAGATCCTCTATTTATTCTTATGGTGTTCTGGCCAGTATTCAAAAGTTGAATAATAATTTCGTCACTAATTGAGTGGGTTATTAGCCAGTATTTTGTCCGCAGTCAGTCGTATATTGATTAATAACATTGTATAATAGGTCGAACAACCTCTTAAGAATAATAAAACATTTCTATACGTGTATCTTTTGAGACAGAAAAGCAGTAAAACATGTAGAACTGAACTACTATTGCGTAATAAAAATAATGTTATACGCAGTCATGTAGTTGCGGATAATCAAAATTAATCAAATTTATCTAATAGTTTTCAGTTATGACTTATATATGGAGGATATGATACATGTATACCTTACCTGTAGTTATGAAGTTTCCAAGTAGGTACATTTCTTCAAACGTGTCAGTGAGTTCTATATAAGGAATGTGCTTTGTGTTTATGCTTTTATTTCCGCATGTTATGGTCTTCCCAGGCGGAAACTGTACTGACACTGGTAGCTTGTTCGTCCTCAGTATTTCATACAGAAAATGTTCACGATCGGCTGAAAGAAATACCAAACATTTCATCTTGACGACTGATATAAAAGCTCTCCATTTGCAAGAAAAGAAATCCACGACAAAAAGACATCTTTGAAAGCCTACAAACTATGTGACAGAATAATCTTAATCCACCCATAAATACCTACATTTGACTTTATTTTCCTATAAAAATGACACATTTTCTATACTTCTTAAGGCCCTTCTGCAATCAATACTTCCCTGTACTTCTGAATGCCTTTAGAGAACGCTTTGCATTTTTGCAAATATCTGAGTATTTAAATATGTTGCCATCAAATATAAAAGTAACTTAAAGTTCACATGAAAGAAATATTAAACTTAACAAGTGAGTCAATACATTAATCCTTTTTCTAAACCAGAAATCATCTATTTCTGTATCACAATTCCTGTTTTATCGAAATCCTATTATATTTTTGAGACAAAATTTTATGTTTCTATCCATATTCTTCAGGATGAGTTCATTAACAGCAAACTCCATTTTCATGAACATAGTACAGATAAAAATGAAGTCATTGGAATTTAAAACGTGGCACAATATAAATATTAGGTCAACGCTATCAAAACAAATACTGTTCAGATCAGCCTTCTATGCAATGGTCTCCGCATTCAGTAAAGAGAATCCTACCATCAAAATATTAGGTCAACGCTATCAAAACGAATACTGTTAAGATCAGTAATCTACGCAATGATCTCCGCATACAGTAAAGAGAGTCCTACCATCAAAATATTAGGTCAACGCTATCAAAACAAATACTGTTAAGATCAGTCTTCTACGCAATGATCTCCGCATACAGTAAAGAAAATCCTACCATCAAAATATTAGGTCAACGCTATCAAAACGAATACTGTTAAGATCAGTCTTCTACGCAATGATCTCCGCATACAGTAAAGAAAATCCTACCATCAAAATATTAGGTCAACGCTATCAAAACAAATACTGTTAAGATCAGTCTTCTACGCAATGATCTCCGCATACAGTAAAGAAAATCCTGCCAACAAAATATTAGGTCAACGCTATCAAAACAAATACTGTTAAGATCAGTATTCTACGCAATGATCTCCGCATACAGTAAAGAAAATCCTACCATCAAAATATTAGGTCAACGCTATCAAAACAAATACTGTACAAATCAGCCTTCTACGCAATGGTCTCCGCATACAGTAAAGAAAATCCTGCCAACCAAATATTAGGTCAACGCTATCAAAACAAATACTGTTCAAATCAGCCTTCAACGCAATGGTCTCCGCATACAGTAAAGAAAATCCTACCATCAAAATATTAGGTCAACGCTATCAAAACGAATACTGTTAAGATCAGTAATCTACGCAATGATCTCCGCATACAGTAAAGAAAATCCTACCATCAAAATATTAGGTCAACGCTATCAAAACAAATACTGTTCAAATCAGCCTTCTACGCAATGGTCTCTGCTTGGAGTAAAGAGACTCCTACCCTCACAAACATTTTTATTGAGATTTTCATTTTTATTAATCGTTTTAGCAACATTTGATATTATAATTTATTATTAAAACTGTAAGTATTAGCAGTGATTAATTAAGTTGATAAGTCTCTAAAACCAGTGAGGCAAAGAATTTCACATCCGCCGGGATAATCTTTGCGTTAGATAATTGTTTGACGATAATATATCAAGCTAATGATATTTGATATTATTAAATCTATATTAATAGTCCTTTCTATTGTTCTAGATGTAGTCACATGATCAATGATAAAAAGGCTGAGCCAAAAACACGTATTGACCTGCAGCTGTGACGTCATTACGGTTTGACGTCAAAACAATGCGACGTCGTAATAATTTACTACGAAAAATTACCAAAGGCTGCAATCTTTGTACTTATACGTAAGCTGGATTTAATAAGAAAACAATTGTTGCCTTTTAGTTTCGGTCGATATGTGGTTTATCGACCTGATAAATCCACATATCGGCCTCACCAAAAGGCAATAATTGTATATTATCTTTACTTTCGGTTGGCAAAAATATCCGTATTCATTTGTTTTTCTTGTGTTTTATTATAGAGACTACTTTTTCCTTATCAGTATATACCAGTAGGAGATATTTTACATGTCATAGTCTTTCTTTTGATGTCAGTGTAAACGCTTTAGTGATACTTAAAAACACCTTTATGTTGTCAAAAGTTTGTACAAGAGCAGAAAGATTTACAGTCTTTTAGGCTGTGATATATCAAAGCTTTAAGGAAGGACGCTATATATTCGCTCAAGCTCTTGATTACATCAGCTGGGTGTGCTGAATAATGGTAAAAGAGAACAACTGCACGCGACATACTTTGTCCGAGGTATTTGTAACCGTTTTCCATATTATGTCTCGCCCAATATCTGACTCTTTTCCCCAAAGGTGCTATCATATTGCGTAACACTGTGGCAGCCACTCAAACGGATAGTATAACTTACATGTATGTGTCTTTACGATACAGAACTTTTCACGGAACGTTGTAGGGATGCTCAACAAACGAAACCTGTTTCCACCATGCATTTTGGCTACCACTCGATCCTGTTTGGAGATAGCTACTATGAAAAATACCTGTAAAATACGATACAAAGGAACTATGTAGCTCTGGATAACAAGCTGTGTAAAATGCGATGCAAAGGAACTATGTACCTCTGGATAACCAGCTGTATAAAATGCTATGCAAATGAACTGTGTAGCTCTGGATAACCAGCTGTGTAAATGCGATGCAAAGGAACTGTGTAGCTCTGGATAATCAACTGTATAAAATGCGATGCAAAGGAACTGTGTAGCTCTGGATAACCAGCTGTATAAAATATGATACAAAGGAACTTCGTAGCTCTGGAAAACCAGCTGAACGGTATTCCATTTTTCTAGTTCACAAGTTTGACTTTTAAGAATGTGTGAAAAAAGATAACCATTGAATAGGCATTTAGGAAACATCGTTAATAGGGGTTTAATTTTACGGCGAAATAATTTTTTTTTTGTTGAGAATACATGTACATCATGTTACACTGTTCTTACAATAAGCGAAAGGCAAACATCCTACGAATTTATTTAGTTTAGGTCGTTGACATCTGTAACTGCCGGATATTGCCGAAATCTGTATTACGAATAAAACAATCGTATGGAAATTACAGGTTGCTATTTCGGATCCATTACCTCAAAACATAACAACAAAATTGCACGCCATTGTAAGTATCTATATATAGAAATGGATCTGTTCAAATGGTGAAAATACCTTAATACATTCTAGTTTATGGCCAAAATGTGTCTGTTCATAGAAAATTACAAACTACCTGTAAAATTGAATAATTAGAAAATAGTTTTGCTCTAGATAACCCATTTAACAATATTGCATTTTCCTAGTTCGCGAAATTGTCTAAGATTATCGCCAATGAAAACATTATATGTTTCATAATTGTATAAAATGTTTACAAATTTGTGATGCTTTTGATTACTTTTGAATTTATTGCGAAATTTAGTTGGCAATATTCATTTCGTGGAGTCAAAATGAGATTTTTTTGAAATTTCATAGCTAGAAATATGAAGACTTAAGCGTTTCGTCAGGTTATAAATTCATAAACCTATGGAGACAAAATAAAATAACATGTTATATAACTGTGAAATACCGATCACTCACACTCTCGCTCAGGCATTGATGGCTGGCTCGAGTATAATAACTGAAGAAGCTTTCGTGTGTACGGGCCCTCCGTAAGGATTTTAATTAACCCAACATACAAAACTCTTTCACCTATATAAAAATACAGTTCGGCAACAAATGGAGGTTTTAAATGAGGTCGTAGAAATTTAGCGGTGTGCCGTAACCATGGAAACGGCTACTGAAGCTGGTAATCGCGGAAACTAAAAAAACTTTTATTGTCATGTTTCAAAAGGTAATAGTATTAACAACTTGATTTTGTCATATTTTCATTAAGTTATGAATACCTATTGTTTGCAGGGATTATATTTTAAATAACTTATTAAATTTCTTAATTGTTGTCAGCTCGTGCAATTTTAGTAGCACGTGGATTCAATTGTGAACCAACAAGATGCCTGTTTTAATCAGAAAATATGGTTGGACTTAATTACAACTATGGCTGATTTTTGGCTTGAAAATGTTGTATAATACGCATGCAATTAAAATTAAAATAAATAACATCATTTTATACATTAATGCAGCGGATTAATTCGCATCCTGTTACGAAATCAAGTATTTTATACTTCTATCACTTTAATAATTAATCATATTACCGGCCTTCTATCCATAATTCAGCTGTAAACTAGGCCTAGAGTAAAGACTTCCAGTGTGTGAAGAGCGGTTCCACCAAAGTGATGCTGATGTTCATGCACATGTTTCTATGGAAACCTGGTGCGCCATGTTATTTGTCAATTGCTAAATATCAGATATAAATGTTAAATGCCAAACACCTTATACAAAATGTTTTGAAGACGAAATGACATTTATTAAGTACTATGGAAGGCTATGGAAAGCCGGTGCGCCATGCTAACTGTCAATTGCTAAATGACAAACAGTTATTGCAAAATGCTATTTGCTATATGCTTAATGTCAAATATTGCCTGTTAATTAAATTAATTAATTAAACATTTGTTAATTGCAAAATACGAAACAATAAATGCCAAATGTATATTGCTAAGTATTTATTCAGATAAAGAGCTGAATATATCAGTGCATAAATGCATCCTTTAAATAGTCATTGGCCTTTGAAACATAACTTTGTCTCTATTAAATAAATTTCTTAAAACTTTAGAGTGAAGAGTTTCGAGCGTGTCATCTCATAACCTTTAGAACATGTTATTGCTTCAAATCAGGCTGATAGAACTTCATATGTTTTCACATATTTAAACAACAGTCATTAGTTTGAGGAATACAGATCATTAACTCACAAAGTTAAAGCATTTGACGAGTAGCATTTATCATTTGGCAATAATTATAGGCATTTAGCACAAAGGATATGACATATAGCATTTGATATGTATGGAAGGCCGGTGCGCCATGAATATAGCCAAATGCTAAATGACAAATATTTAATGCTAAATGCCAAGAACTTAATGCTAAACGCCAAATACTTAATACTTAATGCTAAATACCAATTACTTAATGCAAAATGCCAAATACTTTATGTAAAATGCAACATACCAAATGTTATATGCCTATGGAAGGTCAATGCGCAATGCTAACTGCAAAAGTGTTAATGCAAAATGAAAAATACTATTTACGAACTGCTTAATATCAAATATTTCAAACGGTACTTTGCTTTATTGTTAAAATAATAAATGCCAAAATGCTCATTGCTAAGTTTTCATTGAAATAAAGAACTGAATACATCAGTTATATAATCATTGCCCTTCGTTACATAACTTTGTCTCTGTTACATATTTTAGTCTAAACATTTTACAGCAAAATGTTTCGGTTCCATGTCCCCGTTACATCTGCAACGTTATTGCTTTAAATTAGACTGGCATTTTCAAAAGAGTAAAAGTTACATTCATTAGTAGAAGAGATAAAGATCATAAAGATTGATAATTTGAGAATTACCATTCATCGTTTGACAAAAATAATTTGTTTTTATGAAATTTAGCATTTTGTAA
This sequence comes from Mercenaria mercenaria, assembly GCF_021730395.1. Classification (NCBI taxonomy): domain Eukaryota; kingdom Metazoa; phylum Mollusca; class Bivalvia; order Venerida; family Veneridae; genus Mercenaria; species Mercenaria mercenaria. The sequence continues at coordinate 42,789,998 of NC_069376.1, read as the reverse complement.
ATGGCATATAGTATTTTGTATGTAGCATTTAGCGTTTAGCATTAAGTATTTGACATTCAACATTAAGCTATTGACAATCAGCATTAACTATTTCTTATTTAGCATTTGGCAGTTAGCATAGCGCATCGGTCTACACTAACTGAGCAGGGACAATGAGCCCCAGTGTTACGAAAAGAGAAGTTGGCCAAGCATTTTAGATGATGTTAGATGATCAAAATATTTTGCCGCCATCTGTTTTTGCAATTCAATCATCAGACATAATCACAGAGCGAAGGAAGCTAGGGGTTTACTCAACTTCTTGTAGTCCGTATCTTGTAGGACTGCTTACACCAAACAGAAAGTGACAACTCGGTGTTACATGTTAAGTAGTCCAAAATGTAGTTCCATGTTGTTGATGAGATCTTGTATATGAGTCAGATAAGGATGTGACAGTTATAGCTTTGGCTTAGCTGTATTGCTTATTGTATTGAGAAAAGATCTAGATCACTTTCACTGTGAATTTCCATGTCTACATTTATACGGGTTATCGCTAAATGACAAATTTCATGGGAGTATTTTCAGAGGGTGGTGCTTTTATTTCAGACAGATAATGTTTCTTTAATATATGTAACCTAACATTTCAATATATGCTATATTTAATGGCTATATATGTGTTTTAATATCATTGAAACGCTGTAAAGCACTGAAAAAGAAGTCTCAAGATATAATTGTTTATATGAAACAAAGGAAGAATGTAACCTTGTACCATTTCGGTAAATTTTCACTCAAAGCAAATTGATTCTAATATAGTGTGCATATTGATAAGTACCGGAACATTCGTACTAAGTTGCAATAAAGAATTAATCCTAGCACTGAGACGTCTAGGATTTATTCAAGTTGCTCAAATTGAGTAGAGGGGAGTACGTGGGGTTGGGGGATCCGGGGTTTGTCCACCTGGACTTATTCATTAACACTCAGAATTCGTCTTTGCACATAGTCCAATACTAACTTTCTGTTTGCTTATTAAAACGAGATTATGACCGCCTCGGTAGCCTAGTGGTAGAGCGTCCGCTTCGAGTGCGGGAGGTCGTGGGTTCGATCCCCGGCCGCGTCATACCAAAGACGTAAAAAATGCTACTAGTAGCTTCCTCGCTTGGCGCTCAGCATTAAGAGGATAGTGCTAGGACTGGTCAGCCCGGTGTCAGTATAATGTGACTGAGTGGGGTATCATGCCACGTGTCTACAGCGTGATAATCCAGTGAGGCAGCACTATAAAGTTGGGCATTGTGCTCACTGCTACAAGTAGACACCGTCGTTTATATGACTGAAAAAATGTTGAAAAAGACGTTAAACCCGAACACACACATAAAACGAGATTATGGTATATGTATGTTTTTCAATGTTTAGAATGTAAGTCATAATAATAGTAAAACGATCATTTGGATGTAATTTTTTTTCATTTAGTCAATAAACTGTGAAGTGTTTTTGTATATAAAATAACTAGAAATATGCGACTTATTGAAGTAACGCAGCCGGAATGAAAACGTATAAAGATAACTTTTAATGACCATCCTTTTGCAAACTGACACTTAAACATAGATATTTTCTTCCTAACCGCATGCAGAGGAAGTATACTGCTAGTAGACCTTTACAACGGACACGGAGTTGTAAATGTAAATGTAGACGTACTATGTACTTTGGTCAAAATCCGGGGGATTTCTCAAAACATAAAATTCGGAACACGTCAGTTTCAATAAACAGCGGCGTCGCATATAATGTCATAAATTGGGTCTCTATATAAGCATATTATATACCATATTTGATGGATAATATGTCATCCCAAGCTGAAGTTGTTGGCCGAAAACTGTTTTTCATCTATTTGTATTAACCATGTAGTTGAAATTACCTCGAGCGGCCCCAAATATAATCCAAGCCTTTCTATCCTAGTAAGCTTCGTGGTGATATTTCAATCATATTGCGAGTTATTGAACTGATTTTTTTCACACCATGATTATGATATACTGTGTTCAAGTCATCTTAATTGAATAATCTTCTTGATTGCATATCCTTCTATTCCGTTCTATTTTAAGTATTGGCGACATTGACATTGACTTAGGCGGTCCCACTGGCTTCTACAGAAGCTTGCTATATACAGAGTTTGGTGACAATTTGTCAATTCGAACTTAAGCTATAGAATGGACACCATATGCTCTGCTTGACGATCCGATTGTTGAATGATTTTTCATCTATTTTTAGTGTGACATTTTGCCCTTTACAGCATTTACCCTAATGCCATCAACACTGCCAAAACAAAGCAAAGTTCCGATCGGGATTTTAACCACAACTCTCCAAAATTCCTAAATGTAAAAATGTATTCTTAGATCACTGCACACAGTGGAATTTTTCAAGAACAGCACATTTAGTAATGAACCTTCTGGCTGCAAACACAATTCGAGCTTTGGTTTTTCTTGAAGCTACCTGTGGGCAAGGTTTCACTCTAATATAAATTCATTGAGAGAGACACATTTTTTAGAAATGTATTAGCAATAGTGATACTGCCATTGACTCTAGCGCCCCAAACACTACCAAAGCTAGGTCTCCAAATAAATTTGCTATAGACTACTTATCGTGAAAATTTGCCAATCTGAAAAGTTGTTGACCAGAACCACCTTACCCCAAGCTAGTAATAACCAGGCATTTTCTATAACGGCACTATGTCTGAATTCTTGTACGACAGGCATTTACTGGGATAAACATAAATTCATTAATTGCATTTTAATATGTAATTATATAAAAATGGCTTAAATTATTGGAGTGCAAGGAAAGGGATAAAATGAAAATTGAGATATTGGTGTCATTTTATAATTATGACTTTATCACTAATAACGCCACAAGATTTTATAAAAAGCGCATAGTCCATAGTGCAAATGTAGTACTGTTTTCCTATAAACTAAACAAATTAAAGCCACAATACATGGCTGGACTGAAGTTCGTGACTGGTTTGCTAAAACGTTATGATTTATAATAAATATTTGTTAATTATAAGAACGAGGAAGAAACACTTGCCTTATTTCTTTAAATATAAAATGCTCGTCACCAGCCTCGCGTTTTATTATGTTAATTAAATAGTTGAATAAATTCAGTAAAAAAACTCACTTATGTAAGATCATCTATGTATTTCACCAACATCTGTAAAATTCAAATATTAAGACCGTCGACATTTTCCTTTTAGATAATTCACTCATGTGAACGTTTATCAAAATTATGTTATTCTGTATTATGTTAAAAGAATATACAGAATTTGAAATTTCAACCGTTTCATTGAAACCAATGATAAATAGAATGAAAAGTAAGGTGCTTCGATGAATTCTTAAAAGTTTGTGATTTTGAGCAGTGTAGTTTGTAAAACTTCTAGAATGTATGTTTCATTAAAAGGTAATGCATGAAACATCGCTTGGTAAACATCGCTATAGCTAGCAAACTACGGGGACCCACACACATATTTTGTAATTAATGTTGATCTGAAAGCGACACAGGATAAGTAAAGTACATAAGCAATTTTGAAGTAACGTTCAAAATGTTGAGTTATATTTCACTTGTTCATAATACTTCAAACCGCCGACCTGTGTAAATCTAATTATTTTACGAATCAGTAGAGACTATACTCTCGTCTCTTATTAATATTCAATAAACAAGTTGTCAATATAGTTACGATATCTCCATATTTCAAAGTGCTGTTGTTAAAAGAACAATAAAATGCATAGAAACTCATTTTAGTAAGATATTTAGCTTCCTCTGACAAGAATTCAGATCTTCGAAAAATACGGTATACTTTACAAATTTTGTTATGTGATAGAGGTAGCTCTTCCTTCCACATGCCCATGTAAATAATGGAATGTTTATCCATTGTGGATATTATTTATTATTATTTTTTATTTCATTTATTTATTTTTTTTTATTTTTTATTTTTATATTTTTGACTTTATAGCAAAAAAAAAACAAACAAACAAAAACACGGTTTTTAGCGTTATACAGTATTTCACATATAAATGACGTCATCAGTGACGCCATTTGTAACTAGAAACGCTAATAACGTTATTTTCAAATACTTGCTTGTAGATGTATAAGCATAATTTATCTATCAAAATATTTTATTACAGAAAACCATACCAATCCCTTTGAGAGAAATTTACATTCCTAATTCTAATATGCACATTTTAATAGACAAAAAGTGAAAATGTGAAATAGCTTCCTTTTACACTAGTCTAAGCCCTTAATTTATCTTCAATAACAGCTTGAACAGGTAAAAGTTTTGAGATGACCCCTCAAATTTAAATGAAGTACAGAGTACATGTACGTTTACATTTCCATGTCCGTGATAAAGGTCTACTATAAATGTACATGAAAGAAGTACAGACATACTTTTTCAAAAAACATCGTATATACATTTGATTTTTCCATCCGGGCTATATACACAATATGAAGTGTACAAACTGGTAACATACCTATGGTGATGATATCTCCTGAAAGTTGATTTCAACAGAGTAACAATAAGTGACCCACTTCAAAATAAGAAATACGCAAATCATTATTATTATTTCAAAAAATTTATTGTACATTCTTTCCACATGCACAGTAGCAGTATCACTTTGGTAGAATCGCTCTACACACACTGAAAGCCTTTACTCTAGGCCTAGTTTACTCCATGATGGTACCGCTGAATTATGGAGAGAAGTCCGGCAATATGATTAATTATTAAAGTGATAGAATTATCAAATCTAAAATACTTGATTTCGTAATAGTAGATCTAATGGTAAAAATATCAACAAAAAAGAGAACAATTTTATGCATGCATTATATGTTAAGCGTATCTATACAATACTGACAGCTAACAAAAGGCAGTGTCACAAAAACATAATTTATCCACATGTTTTCCAACAATTGATTTCATAAACATTGTTTTTTTCCCATATAATATACATTAAATATTCCAAGCCGATATTTAACGCGTTATTCCTTAACTTCATTGTCCATACGTATTGAAAAAGGAAGCGAATTAATAACCTATATGGCATGTAATCCGCTGCATTGATATATAAAATGATGTTAAATTGACGTATCCAAATTTTTAGAATTTTAATTGCATGCGTATTATACAACATTTTCAAGCCAAAAATCAGCCATAGTTGTAATTAAGTCCAAAAAACATTTCCTGATTCAAAAAGGCACCTTGTTGGTTCACAATTGAATCCACATGCTAATTACTAAAATTGCACGAGCTGATAACAATTAAGAAATTCAATAAGATATTTAAAATATAGTCACTGCAAAAAATAGTTATTCATAGCTTAAAGAAAAAATGAAAAAATCAAGTTGCTAATACTATTATCTTTTGAAATATGACAACAGAAGGTTTTCTGAGTTTCCGCGATTACCAGCTTCTGCAGCCGTTTCCATGGTAATGGCACACCGCTAAATTTCTACGACCGATCTTCAGTCAGTTCTTATTTTACTTAATTGTTTTATCATATTAAAATGCTTTTTATGATGGGTAAATTAAGTGTGACACATATTTTGAAAGATTCCTCGTATATAAGGGTAATATTACTCCACCGTTTCACGTAGCCCTCGGTTGTTTTCCTTATATTTGCTATATTTGGATCGCTTAAAACCCTGTATAACTCGAGCATTTTGCACAACCAATTGCCACTTTAAGCGATTGGTATTTTGCTGTACCACACATCTTTTCTAATTCGTATGATATCGATAGCTTATCAGAAATAAAAGAAAATCCAGTTGCGGCATGTTGAAATGATAAATTAGGCCAAATGATTTTTGAGACCAGTTTAGGTTTGTAGATTCGCTTACTCTGTACACAGACACAGATACTATGGGTCCAAGAAACATTATGAATATGCAAGACCCGATCTCTAATCTCTTATATCCCATTCTTTTTGTTCTTCTGCAAAATTCTAACTTCTCTAAAGCAATAGATTCTGTACGAATAACACATGGTAGTTTCCGAGGATTCGAAGGAGTGAGGTTGTACTGTATTTATGATATATCAGTGTATAAATACCTCATCTTTGTCAAACGTGTCTTCTTGGATATTTCCATAAAATCCCTCTTTGATCTTTGCCATTAATGGCAGTTGTGCTTCAAACTCTTCGTAGAATTCTGCTACATTGTAGCCTTTTGTCTCTGTCAAAAACTCCATTCAGGTAATGTTAGTATTCTGTCGCTGGATATTAAAACAAAAGATTTCTTAAGATTTCTTAAGCTTTAATGATATGACAACAAACGATTTTGTAAACAAAAAATGCCGTAAAACAAACGATTTTGGTAATTTAAAGTAAGTAAAACAAAAGATTTTTAGGTTTGGCGGATATAAAAGAAAAGATTTCGCAAGCTTGGTGGATATCGAAACGAAAGATTTTGTAAGTTTGATTGATACAAACAAAAGAAACGGGAGAAGTCGAATTCTTCACCTGAGGCGGTGAGTGAAAATCCTTACAAACGTTTAAATAGTACCAAAATATCTTCGAAAATAGGTTACGCATACCAGCCGTTAATCTCGCCTCAATCTCAAAGCATTCTACCACAGATACCACCATACCCAGGTACCTTAGTATTATGGGTCCCCCACCAGTACATGTCTCAGACTCCGGTCCCTCAGCCTCCTACAACCAGCCAGCCACAATTTCAACAAGCTATCCTAGAAAAGCTAGAGACCATGGAAATATGTCTGCATAAACTTGACATTATCGAAAAGGAAATATCCTAATGGACCCTTGAATCTGCGGTGACTGATACTAACCGAAAAGTTTCTAATATTGAAGTTATTCGCGTTGTCGATGCTCAAATATGTGATGACATCAACAAAAAGCAGTCAACCATCGATAAACAGCTGAAAGATGAAGCTTCCCACGTATCTCAGCTGTCTAAGGATGTCCACAAACTGAAATATGACAACACTGACCTGACTGAAGAAGGCCTTGACCTCCAGTCCCGGTATATGAGGGATAATCTATTATTCTTCGGTATCCCAGAATGCACAACTCCCTAGGATAGAAAACAGGAAGACTGCAAGGCCAAAATACACATCTTGTGTGAAGATTCACTGAACTTCATCAATGAACGTGAAGCATTAAAAATTGACCGTGTCCATCGTGTTGGCAGATATGTACAAGATAAGAATCACCCAATCGTAGTAAAATTTAACTACCATCAAGATAAACTTTCAGTCAAACGCAAAGCATATAAAACCTTCAACAAGGAGTATCGGGTATCAGAGCAGTATCCGAAGGCCATTTAGGATCGCAGGAAAAGACTTATCCCAGCATACTTACAGGCAAAACAGAGAGGGAAAGCAGCCTTTTTGTCATATGATAAGCTGTATGTAAATGGTCAGCAGTATACTGTTGATTATGTATCTAGCATCGAGTCCGTCTATGGTTTTTTTTTGCCGTGGCACGTACAGGGTATTAGCTCAAAACTTGATGACTGTGATTTCCTTAACTTTGTATCAGTATCAGATTATGATATTTTGCTAACCGAAACTTGGAATTCTAAACTGACAGATGTAAAAATTGAAGGATATGGCTATTTTGTTTGTGCTCGACCCAAAGTTAACCGTAAAGTCAAACGGTGACAGTGGTGGTGTTATTGTTTATTATCGTGAACATTTTCGCAATGCACTGTTTCTTGAAAATATGAATGAAAATAGAATTATCTGGTTTAAACTAAAGAAAGAATTTACCTGTTCTACTGACGATATGTTATATTCCTCCTGAAAATTGGGAGTGTGTATTCCAATGTAAATTCCTCATTATTCGAGTCACTTATCAAATGACATTCGCAAATACAGTGACCTTGGCATTGTTTATGTCACGGAGGATTTAAATTCACGCACGCTCGAGCAGCCCCGCTACATTGATATTTTGCCTAATACACAAATAACCGATTTACCTGTGCGTGTGAATCATGACAAACATGTGAACTATTACGGCTTTATTTATTTATATTTATTTATTTTGTTGGGTTTAACGTCGCACCGACACAGGTATAGGTCATATGGCGACTTTCCAGCTTTGATGGTGGAGGAAGACCCCAGATGCCCCTCCGTGCATTATTTCATCACGAGCTGGGTAGAACCACCGACCTTCCGTAAGCCAGGTGGATGGCTTCCTTACATGAAGAATTCAATGCCCCGAGTGAGGCTCGAACCCACATCGATGAGAGGCAAATGATTTGAAGTCAGCGACCTTAACCACTCGGCCACGGAGGCTCCCTATTACGGCTCTAAACTGTTAACTCTTTGTAAGGAGAATGGTATTATTATTGCCAACGGGCGATTAGAGCAAGGTTTATGTACTTTTTATTCAGTATTTAGAAATCGGACTGTTCAAAGTACTTTTGACTATTTGATTACCAGCTATGACAATCTTAAATATATACATAACATGTGTCTGTAACCCTGGCAGCATTTTACTGTGTTCGCTGAATTAATGTGTTTTATTTATATTAATGTGCGCATCGTGTCTATCTCCCTAACTTTAGTGAAAAGGTCGTATGAATGTGTCCACCAGTTTTGCACGTGCATGTATACTAATCCCGCGAAACATTTTCTTCCTGCCTATCTTTCTATTCGCTGGACACTTCACTTCTTTGTTCTGTATACTCGAACTCCCTCTTCTTTTACTGGATTTTAGGTTTATAAGTGTAAGTACCCTGTTATTTTACTGTTGTTGCAAGAGTGGCAATAAAGTTTTGTAGCTCAGACGATTTTTCATGACATGCTATAGTTAGGCTGTTGCATAGTTAGGCAAGAGTGGCAATATAAATTTTTGATATCTCAGACGGTTTATGGACATGCTATAGTTAGGCTATTGCATAGTTAAGCATTTACAGTATTTTTTTGAAATTAAACAAAATCCTCTAAGTAAACATTTAGTTACGTTCCGTATAAAACGTTCATACAAGATTTGCTAGTTAATCAGTATCTGCATTTAAAGTCAACTTTCTTTTACGATTTCCAGTGCATTATTTTTACTACACAAAATACCAAACGACAGGTTAGTAGAGCTGTATTTTGTAATAATTACAGTACAGATACGTTTTGATACATTACCTTAGCTATTGTCATAATAAGTTTGATACATTACCTTAGCTATTGTCATAATAAGGAAATCTGGTTTACAGAGGGTAGAAATTATAATAATTAGTGAGTGTTGACACTGTGTTGCAACGTAAAAGTTTGCAGACGATAAACTGCAAGGGCATTTCTTCTATTTCTAGATTCTCCATATAACAACTAACTGACATATTACTACAAAAACAACACAATTACTTTTATTTGCAATCAGGTTACATAATAGTAACATGCCCGCTCGTGATGAAATAATGCACGGAGGGGCACCTGGGGTCTTCCTCCACCATCAAAGCTGGAAAGTCGCCATATAACCTACAATGTGTCGGTGCGACGTTAAACCCAACCAAAAAAAAAAAAACATAATAGTAACAACATGATTAACAAAATTCTTCAGACTGTGGGAGTGTATAACAACAGACATATAGTATTCAAAAATATTTCGGACAGACATAGGTGTTATACAATATTTAAAATACTACATATATATATATATATATATATAGTAGAGAGAATTTATACGAACTAAATCACCACCACAATATACCAGACCAATTACGGCAAAGCGCCTAGCAGTACAAACGAACTCGCATATGCCACAGCAAGTCCACTAACCCAATAAGATTAGTTTCGATGCTGCTTAATATACGAGCCCGAATTGTACTACACATTCATACTGGTTCAACATTTGCATATATATACTCAAATCTCTGTTTTCATGTCTCATAAATCAGTAGTGACATTTTAGTCTTTTTAACTGATTGGGACCAGAGAAGCTATATTTTCTCTCTCTGAAAGTAAACTGGATCTCGTGGATACATTGAATATATACAGAGATAATTTGCATTAAGGGATATATAACTATATTCAGAACAGTTGACTTTCCCATACGTGAGATCCGCTAGGATACAAGTTCGCATTATAAATTATTATATAGTAGAGAGAATTTATACGAACTAAATCACCACCACAATATACCAGACCAATTACGGCAAAGCTCCTAGCAGTACAAACGACAAGTCCACTAACCCAATAAGATTAGTTTCGATGCTGCTTTATATACGAGCCCGAATTGTACTACACATTCGTACTGGTTCAACATTTGCACATATATAATCAAATCTCTGTTTTCATGTCTCATAAATCAGTAGTGACATTTTAGTCTTTTTAACTGATTGGGACCAGAGAAGCTATATTTTCTCTCTCTGAAAGTAAACTGGATCTCGTGGATACATTGAATATATACAGAGATAATTTGCATTAAGGGATATATAACTATATTCAGAACAGTTGACTTTCCCATACGTGAGATCCGCTAGGATACAAGTTCGCATTATAAATTATTATATAGTAGAGAGAATTTATACGAACTCAATCACCACCACAATATACCAGACCAATTACGGCAAAGCGCCTAGCAGTACAAACGAACTCGCATATGCCACAGCAAGTCCACTAACCCAATAAGATTAGTTTCGATGCTGCTTTATATACGAGCCCGAATTGTACTACACATTCGCACTGGTTCAACATTTGCATATATATACCCAAATCTCTGTTTTCATGTCTCATAAATCAGTAGTGACATTTTAGTCTTTTTAACTGATTGGGACCAGAGAAGCTATATTTTCTCTCTCTGAAAGTAAACTGGATCTCGTGGATACATTGAATATATACAGAGATAATTTGCATTAAGGGATATATAACTATATTCAGAACAGTTGACTTTCCCATACGTGAGATCCGCTAGGATACAAGTTCGCATTATAAATTATTATATAGTAGAGAGAATTTATACGAACTCAATCACCACCACAATATACCAGACCAATTACGACAAAGCGCCTACCAGTACAAACGAACTCGCATATGCCACAGCAAGTCCACTAACCCAATAAGATTAGTTTCGATGCTGCTTTATATACGAGCCCGAATTGTACTACACATTCGTACTGGTTCAACATTTGCATATATATATTCAAATCTCTGTTTTCATGTCTCATAAATCAATATATATATTGGGACAGTAGTGTTCGTTTATTTCAACTACGTAGAGGAAAAATAACTAAAGCAACGTAGTTAATCAAATTACTAATATCACCGTGAGCTTTGTGAATGAACATAGTGAACAAAGTACATCTAGCGCATTGTTTGTGTGTTTGTGTTTCGTGTGCTGCAAGTGATAGGGGTGCGCTGCGAAAACAAAAATGCATGCGGTATGCTTGCGATTTGCATTACAGTATCATTAGTTTTATGAAATTATTGAAATTTACGTAACTAGCATTAGCATTAATGATTTTCAGGTGTTTACTGAGAGCGTAAACGATATGTCACGTGATCTAGATACACAGTATGTTTGTAAACATTATTGCTCATTTTTTCGTTGTTTGTAACAAAAATCTCATTGCTAGAATAAAACCAAAAACCTAACGAACCATACGCTCATGTACTAAATGTTTTTGAAGAATGCAGATCAACAGGAGAAACAACATTCAGAGCTCGATAAAGCAGGACATAAGACAAAAGTCCAAGTCGGCTTTAACAACTGTCTATCAGAACGATGAAAGCTTAGAGCTTGACATCAAACACGTTATGTGTCTCATGGTTATAGCCTAATTTTATAAAACGTTTTATTAATTCGTAAATACAATTAGAAAATTGCAAAAACCTAGGGTCTTATGAAGATTAACTTACGTTTTCCGTGCTTTATCATACATAGATTTTCTGAATAGGCTTCAGGGATACTCAGAACTCTGCAATGTTTCCTGGTGTGAACATTTGCCACAACACGTTTCTGCTTTGATATAGCAGCTATATAGAGTATCTGTATATGTAAACACATTCATGTAAACAAATATTGTTTAAAATAGAATTATATTGTACACTATTTCAATCAAGAATACGTCATGACTTTGTCCTTTGTAACAAAGGATTTTAAAATAAATTTTCAATTCACCTACTTGGGCGCCTACATAGATCCCTTTTAAGTTAAGAATATAAGAAATACAGAAAAGTAATAGAAATATTTTCTACATTTGCTGTATAAGTGTCTTGTCAATGAACATTTTACGTTTGCGTTAAATTAATAGCAATGAGAGTTTATAAAGTGTAGACTACCATCCCCCATTACCCCCGACCCCACTCCTCATCGCCCTTATCTGACAGAATTTATGATCATTGCTTTCGTCTGTACACTAAATTTAACGTAATGTATTAAACACAACTATGTTTAAATGTTTATTTCACCTATTACATTTTGCACTTGTTCGATCAATACATCCTTATCAATTTCTTAACTGCAAACTTTGACAAATTTTATCGTACAATAAATGCTAACATTTCAATATGTATTTACGATTCCTCATTAAAATAATTTCTCATAGGTTACCTCCCCTTTTCCAAATGTGTCCTCAATAATATGTCCTTGAAATCCTTGATTAACTTGCACCATAACCGGTAAGTGTGTGTGAAATTTATCATAGAATTCTGCTACACTGTAATCTTGACTTTCTGTTAGAAATTCTATTTCCATAATTATATTGATCTGAAAATCCAAGGAAACAATAACAGCAATATAGAATTAAATTAAACGAGTGTCACTGTCAACACATTTTCATTTACGAAAGTATCATTTGTACAGAAACCTAAAAGTAAACAATATACTTTGTCATATTCCCGTTTTGTTCCGTGTTCGTGATAACGTTCATATGATATGGTTATCTTAAGAAACAATCATGTACAAATGTACACTTATATAAAATACGAGTTTTATCTGTGCATAACACTGATTGTAAATTTTGATTTTGGCAACTTCGAAATGTGCAGTCACTAGTCTATCGTAAAACCGATCGAGCATTTTAGCCGTTAATATCTTTTATCGATGGGCTTAATATGTCAGTCGTCCACCTCTTCTGATTCTGTCATTTATATAGGGAAATCATCAGTTATATGAATAAAATATGGCGGCTGATTTCTGCCAGTGTCGTTCTGTAGTTCTGGCGCCCCCGCCATAACGAAAGAACGACGTTTTCCTCTTTTGGCGTTGTCTCCTTCTGTCGTTCTGGCGCCCCACCAGAACGACTGAACGACGTTTTCCTCTTTTGGCGTTTCGTTCCCTCGTTCTGGCGCCCCCGCCAAAACGATATAACGAAGAATGCAACGCGACAGAACGAAAGAACGACACTTATAAACGGCGCCCTAAACACGATAACGGTGGAAGTTTTTATCTAGTGTTAAATATGTATACGGTCAAATACTTAAAACATCTTAGAGCATATTTTTACTCTAAACATATGTAAATATTTTTTTATTTAATGCATTCATTCTAGCTTTGATGGAAAAGAATAATATCAGAAAACATGTGGTTATATCCATTCCCTTTGTGAACTACATGTTTAAATATGACGAAAAACTGGGTCTTCAATTAGCAGCAAACATAATAAACCTTAAGATACAATTTTAAAATTACATTAAATTATATACATATCATAAACATGATGAAATCGGCTAAGGCCACAACAACAGCCCCTTAAATATGTCTAAAAATAGATTTTTCTTCGTCGTGTGTTTCCGCCACACTCCGTGAACCCCGAAAGTTGCCGAATATGAATGTACGGTACGGGTACAGTATCGGGATTAGGAACAACACAAATGGCGGTCTCCACTAAAGGGGAGTCACTCCGAGTTACTCTGCCGAAGCATGACATCACTGAGCATGCTCTACCGGAACGCGCCAGAACGCAATAACGATATTTTCACAATTGGCGTTGTTTCGTTCCGTCGTTCTGGTGGGGGCGCCAAAACGACAGAACGCCAAGACGACGTTTTTTTAGGGCGCCGTTTATAAGTGTCGTTCTTTCGTTCTGTCGCTTTGCATTCGTCGTTATATCGTTTTGACGGGGGAGCCAGAACGAGGGAATAAAACAACACCAAAAAAGGAAAACGTCGTTCTGTCGTTCCGGCGGGGGCGCCAGAACAACAGAACGACACTGGCAGAAATCAGCCACCATAATTGGTAGATGAATCTGACTGAATAGAGTGTGGCTATACGTCTTATGTAATAGTAGCTGAATCTGGCTGAATAGTATGTGCCTATACGTCTTATGTTATAGTAGCTGAATCTGGCTGAATAGAGTGTGCCTATACGTCTTATGTAATGGGAGATGAATCTGACTGAATAGTATGTGCCTATACGTCTTATGTAATTGTAGCTGAATCTGGCTGAATAGTGTGTGCCTATACGTCTTATATTATGGTTGATGAATCTGGCTGAAAAGAGTGTGTCTGTATGTCTTATGTAATAGTAGCTGAATCTGGCTAAATAGTGTGTGCCTACACGTCTTATATAATGGTAGATGAATCTGACTGAATAATGTGTGCCTATACGTCTTATGTAATGGTAGCTGAATCTGGCTGAATAGTGTGTGCCTATACGTCTTATGTAATGGTAGATGAATCTGGCTGAATAGTATGTGCCTATACGTCTTATATAATGGTAGATGAATCTTGCTGACCACTATGTTCCTACTCGTTATATACAGTGGTAGATGAATCTGGCTGACTAGTATGTGGTTATACGTCTTATGTAATGGTAGATAAATCTGGCTGCAGAGTGTGTCTGTACGTTTTATGTAATAGTAGCTGAATCTGGCTGAATAGTGTGTTCCTACACGTCTTATGTAATAGTAGCTGAATCTGGCTGAATAGTATGTTCCTATACGTCTTATGTAATGGTAGATGAATCTGGCTGAATAGAGTGTGCCTACACGTCTTATATAATGGTAGATGAATCTGGCTGACTAGTATGTGCCTATACGTCTTATGTAATGGTAGATGAATCTGGCTGTAGAGTGTGTCTGTACGTTTTATGTAATAGTAGCTGAATCTGGCTGAATAGTGTGTGCCTATACGTCTTATTTAATGGTAGATGAATCTGGCTGAATAGAATGTGCCTATACGTTTTATGTAATAGTAGCTGAATCTGGCTGAATAGTGTGTGCCTATACGTCTTACATAATGGTAGATGAATCTGGCTGAATAGTATGTGCTTATACGTCTTATATAATGGTAGATGAATCTGACTGAATAGTGTGCCTATACGCGTTATGTAATGATAGATGAATCTGGCTGTAGAGTGTGTCTGTACGTCTTATGTAACAGTAGCAGAATCTGGCTGAATAGTGTGTGTCTGTACGTCGTATGTAATAATAGCTGAATCTGGCTGAATAGTGTGTTCCTATACGTCTTATGTAATGGTAGATGAATCTGGCTGAATAGTATGTGCCTATACGTCTTATGTAATAGTAGCTTAACCTGGCTGAACAGTATGCTCCTATACGTCTTATGTAATGGTAGATGAATCTGGCTGACTAGTATGTGCCTATACGCGTTATGTAATGATAGATGAATCTGGCTGTAGAGTGTGTCTGTACGTCTTATGTAACAGTAGCAGAATCTGGCTGAATAGTGTGTGCCTTTACGTGTTATGGAATGGTAGATGAATCTGACTGAATAGTGTGCCTATACCTCTTATGTAATCGTAGCTGAATCTGGCTGAATAGTGTGTGCCTATACGTCTTATGTAATGGTAGATAAATCTGGCTGAATAGTGTTAGCATATACGTCTTATGTAATGGTAGATGAATCTGGCTGAATAAACGTGCTCTAGTCAGGTTCTGGTGATACTGCCAATATTCCCAAACTATTTATAGAGGAGAATTGCTATATTGGCAAAGGATGCGATGCGTGGCAGAGTCGTCATCTAGAAATATGACGTCATTTGTCGTGCGGCAAGATCTTAGCCGTAGCAAGAAATGGCATTTATGTTTGTAGCAGGTGTTAATTTGTGTTTCATCTGCTCTTATATAGTCTGTTAACTATATATTAATATGATGAGAAGTCCAACGTATGTGTATGAAAGGCTAAACTCTTGGTCCATACCGCGTATCGGTTTGAACTCATCTTTGCTGGTTATAGAGCTGCGGAGAAAAGTTGAACAGATTTCGGATATCATTTATAACCGGGCGTTAAATAATGATGGCTTGGTCATTATGATATGCTTATTAAGTCACTTATGTGAATTCATATTAAATAAACCTCATTCACAGTGATGGGTAATAAGCTGTTCTGAATATCATGCGCTTGTTATGTTTGATAAGTGATATTTTAGCAGCATGAAATAAACGAATCTTCAATTCTAAGAAGGTGATATGAAGTTTTAAAACAGATTTGTAGGAAAAGTGTATAGATAGAACATAAATTGATTTTTCATGTAAACAAACATTTAATTTAGAACATTAGAGATATAGTGAGGAAAATTGATGTTAAATTAAACATTATTATTGAAAATATCTTAATATAATAAAACATAGCTCAGTTTCATCATGCAACTTGCCTGATATTTTATTTTGTTATCAGGTCATTGACCTGATATCAAAATTAAGCTCCTCCCATATTGACGGATTAGTTTTTACATCAATTTCCTTCCAGATTGAATTTTATTACAGAGTCCAGTTTCGATGTTGCACAACTTTTTTTCTAAAACAAATTTCCTTGAATATGGTTTTTATCACACAGACAATAGCACTGAATGACGTCATTGTGAAACGTTCATCATGACATCACAATGTTTACATGGATCGATTCTTGGGAAGGTTTAAAATACACTTGACAATGTATGATATACTTATTCTTGATTTATGCCTTATTTAAGGCATGCACATTTTATTAAGTATTAGCAAAATTGTTTGTGTTAATTATTATTCTTGAATCAGTTAATTATACTTCTTGGATCAGTGTAAATTTAGTGATTTTAAAAACTTTAAAGTCAGGAACTGGAAGTGAAATTTTCAGCGCTTTGGACATGTAGTTGTCTGAGTCAAATGTTGTATAATAAAGTATGTTCTGGTTTATTCAAGAGGATGATTTTTGATTTTTACGCAGGTAAGGAATTATTTCATTCTTATTTTTTTACAAGAATATCAGAAAGTCAAAAACATTGTCGGAGTTGAATTCAATATGGCTGCCGTATTGTTTCGTTCAGATGTTTCAGGGGCGGAAGAATTTTCAAATCCGTAAAATATAAATTTAATTTTTTGCTTCAGAAGACATTTTTTACGAAATAAGAGATGAAGACACATGTTTTTCTAGGCAGTTTGTATGAGTTTCATGATAAATAGAATAACAAGCTACTCACCCCTTCCAGCCCATATCAGCTTCGACCTGATAACTTAACATTGATATCAAAAGACAGTAGCCTGTTATTCTCTATAGATCAGAATATGCTCATATAAAATTTTGTCTTCGTCGTTGTTTGTACAATTGCTTTTCTAAACCAATACATTGTGCTGAAGACATTCAAGCACTGTTGTAATATTATTCTAATAATGCGATTTTATAATAGCCCCAGAAGTCATTCATTGTCAAGCTGAGGTGTTATTTAGTTAGTTTTGCCTTCAGTTTCAGATAATATCGACTTGCTGAAGCTTTTTACCGTTTGGCGTAGTAGCAAATATTCATTTTATTTTCATTTTCTCATTAACATTATCTTTTTGATGAAGCACGTGTTCAGATAACATTCAACATACATGCATTGCACTGTTGCCACGCTGTTGTGACATATGTAAACAAAAGAAACCAAGGAGCCGAACTAAGTCAGGATGGAATGTCAATGATAGTCACTGGTAATCTTTAAGACATTGTGAAATGGTTTTCTAAGTGAGATGTGTTTTAAATGAAAAATTATTTAGGCAGTTAAAGATAACATCCTTGCTTTAGATAAATTAGAATTCAAATAAAATGGTTTGAAATGATTCAGTAAAACCCTTCTGTTACGAACGTTGAAACTCGTCAAACGCAAACTCATGTGAAGAGGACCAGGTGTTGTCTTGCCAATCAAGCTTATTCGATCTGATTGGTAGTAAGAATTGAAGTAATAACTGTAGCATAACCGAGTAAATACCACACATACATATCCATTTGTATATATATTCTTATTATTTTCATTTGTAGTGAATAAAAGGTAAAAATGCGATGCATATGTAGTATTAGGTAGTATTAAACGATTAAGTTTTAATAGTACTGTTTTAATTTATATAAATAAAACTCATTAAGAATGTTAAGTACAACCAGCACATATTCTTTCTTCACATGAGCTGACTCAATCAAACCGAGTCGGCTATCATGATGCTTGCTTGCATTCTGTGCTGCCAAAGGATCTTTTCACCGATTTTATCGCATTAAGAGACCACCTAATGGAAGGGAAAAAAGTGGTAGTTCAACACAAATGGTCTCTTATTGCAACATAATTTGTTCTTGAACAACACAAAAATAAATTTGGAAAGTGATTTTTTGATGCAAGAGGTTTCTTAACAGATATGGTCTCTCCGCCATGGTTTACTGTATATACCAGGGCCCTTGGTAAAACTGTAGTCTAAAATATCCCTTTATATCACCCGATCAAACTTTCATTTTTGAAAACATATTGATATATATTTTTGGAGATTTAAAGCCGTCATCTATTTAACAAAATTATAATGTGATGTACATTCACTGCATGATAACTACAACTTTAGCCTTATGTTTAGATATTCCAATATGGCCGCTCAAAACGAAAAACATGGAACATCATTCAAGATTTCGTAGATAGTTTTTTGTCTTTTTCGAATTTTTTTTACAAAACTCTGTTTAAAAATCATGGTAATGCCCAAAGAAATACTACACATATTTGTACTGCGATCTGAATAGTATCTGGCATAAATATACCTTGTAAATGCATAGAAATTATTTAGTGTCGTTTAAGATATTCTAAAATTTTGGTTTTATTGTAAGTGAAAGCAAACTATTTCGTCTCAGTGGGTGTGAATAATCTTGATGATAATCTCAAGTATAAGTATGCATAAACTGTGATATGTACAAAGCACCTAAATATTCAAAAGGACACAGAACATGGAGTGTCGTAGAAACATAAATGTAACAGTTTGGATAACAAGTGTACAACGGTTTGGATAACTTAGTCTGTGCGGTTGCTTGCGTTTGGACTGATCTTTCTAAGTGCAGATCTTAAAATAATAAAGTTTCTTTATAAGTGTTGATTTTATATTTTGCATTGAAAACATAACCGGTTAGTGGCACATATATATATATATATCTTCAGACAAACGAGACATCAATCACTTGTTGTTAAATGTATATAAATGTATACGCTTATAAAATGAAGATGAATACCTTTAAAGAAATACTCACATGTTGATCAATATGAATTATTTATTTTTCTAGTATATTTAATCAAACCGATGTTACTGCTGCCAATTTGAAGACATTCTGTTCAAATGGGTACCAGATGACTTGACAAAAACCTGTTAAAATTGAAACGTTTAGACAAAGATGCTTCATGAGGTCAGATTTAGCTCTATACACATTTTTGCAGATCTAAAACATAACATTTATGTCAGCACTTGCCCAAAAGAAACACCCTAGTTGAACGATATCTGTAAAAGATGGTTTTTGGTCTGCCAGCGATAGGTTGAATATTTAATTGTTCCTATACAGTTAGCGTTAAACTCCCCAATGGTGATTTTTCTGACATTTATAGTATTAATTATGCATGACGGCTAGTTTACTTACTAATTGGCTCTCATTTTAAATCTTTGCTTCAAGGGCAGGTAGGTAGAACTTTCTTTAAAAAATAATTATTTACTTGAAATTCATATCACGGATGTTTACATCTAACTCATTGATAACGGGCAAATACAAAATTTAAAGGAGTACAATAACACTCGGCTATTCAAGTGCTTTATCACTAAGGAAAGCTAGAGAAATGAGATGAGATGAATGCGTCAATGACACGCAATATTGCTTAAACTTATGTTAAAGTTATAGCCCTTTTCCCTCTTATAATGCTAAATGAGTTACCTGCTAACATACAAACAATTTGAAGGAGAATATCTTTCTGCAATAAGCAATACAGAATCATGGAACCTATGCACAGCATGTCGGATCATCACAGTGAACAAGTGTGTAAAGTTTCACTTCATTCTAGCGAGCGGTCAGTTAGACAAACATATATACATGAACCGAATCAGAGTTATGAAACCTGTTCATTGCATGTTTGAACATCACAGTGAACAGTGTGTGAAGTTTAAATCCATTCCAGTCAGTGGTTACTGAGATACCTGCGTACACACACAAACGTTACAAAAGTTACTAAATCGAAAAAGGGGCATAACTTTGTAAAAAAGCAACTTGAGCTATGGTACTTGTACATTACACGCCAGATCATCACAGAAAGCATTGAATCCCCTAGCAGGTTACATACAAAATATTACCAATCGGACGCCGAATAGGACGAACGGATGTGAGCAATAGTCCTGTGTATTGTTCAGATTCCTTTTGGAATTGTGAAAAACCTTTTTTTTCAGGGTGTGTGCTTATAAATTGGAAAGGCAGAAGGCAAACAAACGAATTATATAGGGTCCTAGTCTCTACTCATTCACCGATTGCTGTTCCTAAAAAGCAAATGACAAATGTGGTAGACAAATGAACAAGAGTTCATTTTATATCATATCATCCTCAGACAGTAGACTGGCTTGTGACCTACCCCCAGGGTTTCAAAAACGAATGACTTGGATAGCTACACAGGTCTTTCACTCAAATGTACTTACACCTCATGTTTTAAAAGTCGTGTTGACCTATCTATTCTCGACGATATGTGACTTTTTGTGTTCATTTGCCTTAATTTTTATGCTATTCTCTGATATTGCAAAAAGTAGTCAAGGAGGTAACTGTGGTTTTTGGATTCAAACCTTAAAATTTAGATAGCATCATTTTCACCCTTTCGTTTTTGCTTGATTGCCATTATCTGTACCTTATTTAAACTGTAATGAATTGATCATTTTATATCTAATAGATTGGACCTCAAAATGAGGAGTGAATACTATATTAACTTTCAGGTAAAAATATTTGTTAAATGGTAGAAATCACAGGTACCCTGCGGCTGGACATATAGCCGTCGTGTTTACTACCCGCCGTGATTTGACTGTTATTCCTCTTATTTGAAATTATTTAGTTTAAGAATATTTTATTGCAAATGTTACACAAGATACATTCATACACATACAGACAGACATAACAACACAAGCAATAGGATATTGACGGAAGTATTGAAATACTTATCGAGTCAACCTCCGGAAAGATAATATTTACAATACTATGGATGGCTGTTAAACTAATGTGTAACACATTCTTAGTTATTCATGAAAAGGAAAAAAAAACGCAAAATGAAAAACAAAAAAAAAAAGGAAAAAACAACAAAATGCTCAGAAATGGAAGATAAAGATGAAATAAAAGTATTAGTACATCGCTTTTTTAGTATTTAGAATATTTTAGCAAAATTAGGTAACCATACAGTATGAAATAGTACATAGAAAAACTATATTCTCTAGAATGAAAAGGGAAGGAAGAAAATATGTAGAGGAAATGTTCAGCTGCCCCAAACCACTCCTAGCTTTATATACATAACAGTCTTGTTGTCTGGAGATAATGACAGTGTGAAACAGTATAGGGGTCAGATCACAAGTCAAGCGAACCTATGGCTTCCAAGGATAAATTGTTGGACAGCTGTGAAGATTTGTCTGTTGTCAGTATCAGACAGAGAAGTATCACCATAAAGTAAGGTGTTAACAGTGATAGACTGGGTGAAATTACTAACAGAAGTTAACATTACATGCCGAGGAAGGTAATACAGTCTACATTCAAGCAAAAAATGTGAGCTGGTCTCGGGTTGTCCGCAATGACAAAGCGGAGAGTTAACAATATTACGTAAGAACAGATGATAATTAAGACCACTGCATTTCATACGAAGTCTAGCATGAAGAATTTGTGCTTTTCTACTTCCACAGTAATAATAAGAGGGAGTTTGACGCTGGACGGCCTTAAGACGCCTCTTTAACACACTAAGCGATGGTGCATTTTTGATGTCATCCGAAAGATCGTTCCATTCGTGCACAGTCAAAGGAAGAAAGGAATTGAATTGAAGTATTGTGAAGTGCGAGAAGCCACCGAGCGGAGATCACCGGAATTGCGAAGGCTGTAGTTGGAAACTGAATTAACGACTGGCGGGACGAGACTGGTCAGATACGAAGGAGCAGTGCCTCTGCACATTTGAAAAAAACATGATAATTCTGTGATCGCGCCTTCTATCTTCAAGCGTCCTCCAATTCACCTCTAGTCTTAAGTCATGCAGTGATACTAGCTTGGTGGCTCCAGTTACGATTCTGGCACACTCATTTTCAATTTTGTAAAGTTGTTCCTTTTCATATCCTGTGCAGTTGTTCCAGATTACATCTGCATATTCCAAAATCGGTCGTATAAAGGAAAGGTATATCGTTTCAAGAGATCTTCGATCTAAGTTCATTTTCAGCTTGCGCATAACATGAACCTTTTTCCAAGCCTTGCATGTTATGTAGTTGATATGATGATGCCATTTACAATCGTTTGACAGGGTGACACCAAGATGTTGATGATAGGAAACCTCAGAAATTCGGAGTCCTGCCATAAAGAGGGGTAGATGTAAATGTTGATTTGCTTTGCGAAAAAACAGTAAAGATTCAGATTTTGCAGGGTTGAACTGTACTAACCATGTATCGGCCCATCTGGATATTTTCTGGATGTCCGACTATAGTAACTGAGTTGCCTGTTCAGGTTGGTCAACAATAATATAAAGGCTAGTATCATCAGCAAACAAGCTGATTTCACTGCCAATGTCAACTACAATGTCATTAATAAAAATCAAGAACAGAAGAGGCTCAAGAATAGATCCTTGGGGGACACCAGCACCAACACCTTTCCAAGTAGAAGAGGTTCCAGGAAGGATAACCCGTTGGCGTCTATTGAAAAGATAGTTAGAAAACCATTCAAGTAAAGAGCCAGTAATACCTGCATTTTGTAGTTTTACAAGTAGACCTTTGTGCCAAACCTTGTCAAAAGCTTTGCTGATGTCAAAAAAGACAGCCCTTACCTCAAACCCTTCATCTAGAGCTTTGCAAAATGTATTGCAGAGAAAGGTCAACTGACTGACAGTGGAGTGACCAGGTAAGAAACCATTGAAATTATTTACATTTATAGTTACCAAATACCCCACAGCTTTCGATTTTACTGCTTTAAAATATTCAGAATTTGCCGATGATATTAAGAAAAGACATGGTAGCCCTGACACCATTTTTTCAACCAACGGAAGTGGATTGAGACCGGCTTTAAGGTTTAAAAAGAGCGAGATCCCCGGTGTGCACAGGCATTATCACTGCTAAGCCGGGCTCAATCCACTTCCGTCGATTGAAAAAATGGCGTCCTAGTCTTTTTTTAAATATCATCGGCAAATTCTGCATATTTCAAAGAAGAATTTTTATCGAAAGCTGTGGGGTATTTGGTTACTATAAATGTAAATAATTTCAAATATGAGAAATAACAGTCAAATCACGGCGGGTAGTAAACACGACGGCTATATGTCCAGCCACAGGGTATCTGTGGTAGAAATCAGCGAAACTTACGTGATGGTTTTGTCCTTTTTGCTCAGAAGGGGCTCAGAAGGGGCCATATTGGACAGATCCAAGCAGCCATCGGTGTAGTAACCATACAGTGACATTTACAGATACAGAAAATGCACTTTAAAACATAATAAATACTTGTTATCAACCGTGATGAAATATAAGCAGTAGCATGCGAGTTAAAGCCTAATATTGATTACAATTTACGTGAGGATATTACGTAACAAATGAACCTTTAATCATCATGAATTAGATATTGAGATTTGCTGCTCAAATAGATACTACTATGTAAATTGTTCATGAAGTGTATAAATGAATACAGTTACGGCTTTGTAATCCATATTTGGATTAAAATATATTTTACACAGTTTAAAACTGATGAATCCGAAATATTTTCTAGACAACATTCAGCTTTGAGACTGGAGGAAATTACACTAAATCTATGTGATAACTGACATCAAACCTACTGCACCAAGGGGGTGGGAATTTATAAATGGTATGTTTTCCAAAAAAAAGTCCAAGAAAATGACATATATTCAGATACATTTACGTATTAGGCGTATGGGTTTGAATGAGTTTACGTATACCTGAAATACGTTACCCTCATTCTTTCATATAAAATATCTGTATTCATGATATAAAATATTTATGTTTATGAGAAAAACTCGCTTAGTCATAGCAGTTTTCCTCCTGATAACTTTTAACGAAGCGAGTGTCACGTTTTCACGAGTTCTGTTATATAAATAACGTTGTTGTTTTTGTATCAAACTTACAATTGAGCCGCACCATGAGAAAACCAACACAGTGCATTTGCGACCAGCATTTCAAAGCCTATTACAATTAGAGAAACCGTTAGCGAACAGCATGGATCCTGACCAGACTGCGCGGATGTGCAGGCTGGTCTGGATCCACGCTGGTCGCAAATGCACTATGTTGGTTTGCTCATGTATACATTCTTTAAATTAATTAATGCAGCATTATGTGGTATCACAATAAGAGCTTAGCATGATTGTGTTAATATCTGAGAAACAAATTCCGCAAGATTCGAAAGTCATTTTTCCCATAATTGTGCTACTAATATAGTGACAAGACGCATTTTGTGATTATCATTATTATGTGAATTATTTTAAAAACGGACCTTCAGTTTAGGCAAACATCTTTTGAAACTGTTTCTATTGTTAGCTCTAGCACTGGATTATATGTGCATTCCAGCGGAACAATTTGAACACCTTTGAAAGAGTACACCATAAACATCCCTGCAAAGTTTCTTCAACTTCCGTCGAATGGTTTTAGAGGAAACATCTTTTATTTTGAACAAAATGTTATCGGATGGACTTATTATGAACGGTGGAAAATCACAACAGCTCACCACAAGCACTCTTTGCTCAGGTGACTTATAACGTGTCAGGGAAAGAATTTAGCTAGGCATCTATATGATACAAGTGCAAGTGTTTTAATTTCCATTCCTGGATCAGACTCTTAATTCCAGTATCAGCCTGATATACCAGCAGACTATGGAAACATAAGGAAACTACAGAATATCACAAATGTTTCATAATCTAATGATACTGAATAACTTAAAATACAAAGTCTAGAGAAAATACGGCAATTTTTCGATGAAATAATCACATTTTGAAACTTAAATTACCAAATCTAGAAAAATTAATAAAGTAAATAAAATTTTACTCACTGAAACCCGTAAATCTGAAGATGAAATCCTTGTTAATTAAATAGAGTATGCATATAAACGTTTAAATATACAGAATGTTTAAAGGAAGTACTGTGTTAAAAGTTTATGGATTAAATTACAAGATAAACATCAACTTTTCAAATGAATTTACAATCACGCAACCAAGTAAAATATTAGCAGACTCGGACATTTGTCCTTTTTTCTTTTTGGAATAAATCTGTTCATGAGGGACAATGAAATGTGCACATCCCTTCGGCTTTAGTGGAAGTCTGTTACACAAATATAAAACAAATCGACTCGAATAAATAGAAAATCAACTGTTTTCGTATCGTCTGTAGCAGCTTTCGCGGCGGGCAGCTTGCGGCCTCTACCGCTTAGTTAGCACTCACAGTTTCAAAGTGTCATCGCGCGGAAGATCAAAAATTGAAGACAATCAGAATAACACATTAAATTGAAGCGTTATAATTCTTGTAAAACTGATAGTATAATGCAAAGAAGGGTTAGTGTTAACTGCATGATGATTTTTAAAGTATATATATATTGCATGGTAAACCTGTTTTATAAAGTAATTACCCCGTTAAACTAGTTAAAGAACAGAAATATTTGACTTCGCGGAATGTCAATGGACAAAACCAAACAACACACTGTGACAAAATAGTCCACATTTTTATTTGATATTACACCGTAAAAATGCATTTGTATATTATTTTATCCGTAGGACATGAAAATAAGAAGCGACAGACTCGCCCGCACTCTGAGAGACATGTTGTTTTAACCATGACGGGAACTGACCTAGATTTTAACCATATATCAGTAAGAGCAGTCTGTCGCCTCTGACTATTGACAATAAATAACAAATGCTGATTGAATGGGATAAGGCCATGACTTTTATTATTATAATATCTTTACAGAAAATTAATGAAATATCATGGCATATTGTATTAGATAGAAGTATCATGAAATGAAGCATGAAATGATAGATTTCTAGCCTACTTGCATAGAAACAAAATAGGCAACGCTATGATGCTGAAGCTCTAAATTTATGATAAGTACACATGTACCACACAATGGAAGGAGAATGCAAAATTGCAAATTCTGCTAGCAAATCCAGCTGCCGAAATTCCGAGGCCAAGATGCTCAACGATTTCTCAACATCATGATAATGGATTTAAAGGAAACAAAATTATGAATCCGGTGCATGTGCAAGAGAATATATAATTAGAATAAAACTGCCAAATAGATACCATATATTTGCCATGTTTATGCAGCAATATATCAGCCACGATGTGAACAAAAGTCACGACTAATAATTAAAACTTAAGTCTTTAAAATGATTTTTTTTTTGCTCTTAAGAAGATAATATTTTGCAGCAAAATAAACAAGTCCGCTGCTGCCCGCGTGTTTACTTGATACAACATAATTATCATATTCTACAAAATAAAATATTTTCTTTACTGAATAAAAACAAACAGTTTCTTTTGTTACACAACCTTAAAGTTTCGCTGAATCTATTTCATTTTGTTAACAGGACTACTTCAAAGGGAAGTCGGGAAACTGCGAGCCGGCTGCCTCACCCCTAACTCCTATTTGTATATCTTTTTTACCCTCATCTTTTAGTTATTTATCTTATTTTGGAGGGCGGAGGGGGGAGGTAGTGATATCCAAATGCTGCAAACAGAAAGGTGTCTCCACCCCACGACTTCCTTGATCAATAACATTCGTTTTTCTGGTATTAAATGAAAATAGGACATGATACAGGTCTTAATATTTAGACAAATTAAATATACAGATAAATACTTAAATAAACTGAAAAAACCCGCTGAATTTCGTAGATGAAACACTTTCATATGCATGAGCAATATCTTAAACATTCCATAACGAAGCCTTCATATACATGGTGGCGAACTTTTGACTTCTTGGAAGGAATAATTGTCCTTATCCATAAAAGGCACTGTATACCGGTGTGGCAGTATGTGGCATGGCCTGGTGTACTGGCGCTAAAAAAAAAATATATAACACGACAGCAGAATTTTTTCCAAAAATTGTTAGGGTGAGGAGGATGGGTATTTTTATACACGAAGTGTCGACTTGCCTGCTTAGTTATTTGTGAAGGAATGAACCGGTTTGAAATACAAAATTGATCAAAACGACCCGACCCGTGAACCAGTCGTGCATGAAAGTGATTAATCGAGGCACGTTATATTATATGGACTGGATTAGAGTAACAGAAGCAGAAATTATAGCTCATGCGTACCTACTGAAAAATAACATAGATTTATTTCTCAAGAGAACATAAATTCCTTTATCCTATCTTCGTGCAAAATAAAAAGCAAAATCTAGGAGAATAATAATTTTGTTTTAATAGGTAAGTGACTAAATAAAATTTTACCGGACTTCTTTAAGTATTGTGTTCTTTTGGGGGCGGGGAGGAACGACGCCATCTTGTTTCTGAGAATGAAAACAACTATATCTGTTTATGCAGTGATTTTTATAAAACGAGCTTTTATTAGGAACGTGAGACCGTTTCAAGGTGACACTAATATATAGCGTATGCCTGCCATATTTGCAATTAGGACAAACAGTTTTTATAACGTTCGAATTTAGCTTCTGCACTTTAAAAAATGTCTCAAATCAAGGAATATTGCATTTGGAATGGAATGTTATTGAGGAAAAGGTTATCTGTTTTTTCTGTCAAGCAGCGTTATGGCTTGTATAGATTTAAATCACGCCTAACGTTTGCTTGGTAAGAATGGGTATCCGACTTGCAACTGGGAGAACTTTGGAGTCCATTCGGATTATACTTGTTTGGCATCAAATTAAAAACTGAAATCTACGTCATTCAGCAAGATACAGAAATCGGGTACAAAACACAAGGTTAGCCTTTGATTCTTCTGCTTTTATTTCATGATGTTTGGGATTATTTTTGTCAGAGCTATTTCGATGAAGGTTTATAATTTGGAGGGTATATTGAATTTTAGCAAAGAAGTATAAATACACAGAATCGCAACTGGAGATAATCTCGCGTAGGCACGTATCACCGCGTTTAACCGGCATTATCTTATTGAAGCGTTTGCTGACTTGATCACTCGTGGACGCATTGGTCGAGAGGGCTAAGACGCTTTCCTACGGAGGTGAAGGCCCCGGGTTCGATATTGTATATTCCTAGTAGACAGGGTTTGAGATTGTCTGAAAATTCTGAATGTCGTTATGTTGTTCCATACAACAAGTGCAAAACATTCAATAATATAAGTTTCTGTACCATTGGTCCAAAACTTTAGAATGACCTGCCGTTAGAACTACGCAAAAGTAAATCACTTGACACATTAAAAAAAATCTTAAGACACTGTATTTCAGAGATTTCGAGTCATTGTTTTAAATTTTTTGATAACTGTTTATTTTGCGAAAACAGCAGGTGATAGTTCTTAAATTTTTGTTGAAGGTTTTACATTTCAACATTAATATTTCCAGGGTTTGTTTAATTAAACGCACTTGTTGGTAAGGCTCCATTGGTAGGGTAGTGTATAGTATTTCTTTCTTAAATAGTATATGACGGCATCATTAACTGTGGGGGTGGGGGGGGGGGGGGGGGTTGAACCTCTATTATGCAGCTCGTCTGGGCGTACCATGTGATGCTTTAAGCACTGGTATTTGCAATAGGGGTAAAATGACCTTAAGGGGAGGGATGCTGTCATGACTCTTTGTTACAATAAGGCTGTTATTGTTATTATTGTCATTATTAATATTGTTATTATTATTATTATTATTATGTACAACGCCATTATATATATCATTGTATAGAAATAGGCGTTTAATCAAATTATTCAGTTTCAGTTTAATGTTAGGAAATCGAAGACATTAAAAAATGTTATAAATACTGGTCAGACTTACTGCTCCAATACATTAAATATTAATATTCATGTTGAATTTAACTTTTAATTTTAAATAACAGACATAAATCTTCGGAAATATAATGTAAACAGGTGAGAGGAGATATTTACCCCGACACCTGTTTCAATAAGCAGCGGACTGCCGACGACACTAACTTGCAGATACAAAACACATATACATTAAAAAAATATCAGCGATGCAATTTTATGCTTTAATGTCAACATAAATTCATTACCAGAGATGTACTGGTATTCATTACAAATACATTGTACATGTACTAGAAAACATTCACAACGGATTTCATTGGGGATTTCTTAACATAAATATGCAGAATAAGTTTGGACGTGACGAGACAGCGACAGTCAAATGTTATCACGCTGTCCCAAAACGTTCTGTTATTTGGACTACTTTATGACAACAAATCATTTTACCAGCAATCACCTTATACACAGTAATGCAGTACATAAAAAATTAATAGTACATGTACATCGTATATTGATGCCCGGACTAGGGGTGTAACGATACGCTTGTCTCACAATACAATACATATCGGGATACAGGATGCATCAATACGGTACATATTGCGATACAAATCGAGTACTATAAGTAAGCATTCATGTGACAAAATGAAAAAAAAATCAATGTTCTTTTTCTGGAAAGAACTTGAAATTTTGCTTTAAAGTTAAAGAAACTGTTATAGATGATACATTTGTTTAGTTGCTATCTTCAACAGTGATTCTATGGAAGTTTTCATTCAATGTCTCTACTTTTCGTTTCTGTATCGTGAAACAGGCCTATGATACGATACGCGTATCGCCAGACTGATGACTATCGTGATACAGTGAATTTCGATATATCGTTACACCCTTAGCCCGGACCTCTAGACCTTAATGTTTTTATTGTGTGAAGTTGTGCATTTCGGTTTTGATAAATGAACGTGTACTGCGAGCCATAAGGCATAACATGATGAAAAACAAAAAACTTAAAATATCGTAAAAAATAAAGTTTAAAGGTAAAATTGCGCATGTTATACTAAGCTTATTTATATGACTAACACACACCTGGATACCAGCTGCTAGTTACTCTAGTTGGTGGGAAATTTTATGAAAAAATGATATTAAATCAGACGATAAATAGAACAGTAGGTTTTTAGTCCCCTACTGGTGGAACACCGGAGTGAATTATAGGAATGACGTCCGCCCATCTTTCTGTCCGTCTGCATTTGATCTGGATCCTGCAATAACTCAAAAAGTATTCAAGTTAGGTTCATAAAACTTGGTATGTAAATAGAGCCTGTTAGAGGGCAATAAGTATAGATTATGCATTTACTTGACTTATGCTTATAGGTCAAAGGTCAATGTTGCTACTGAAGGTCAAGAAACAATTGTTTCTGCTGCATAACCTAATATCCATTGATGGATTAACTAGTGCTACACAAAAATGTTCCCCATGATGAGACAATATGTCAACGCATGATGATTGATCTATGCTTGTCGGTTAAAGGTCAAGGTCACTGTTCAAGGTCAAGTAAAAATTTGTTTCTGCTACATTAATTGCATTGAAGGATTTTTTAGTAGTACACAGAAATGTTCCCCATGGTTATGCTATATGTCGCGCACATGACCCATTGTTGTCGGCCAAAGGTCAAAGTCACTATTGAAGGTCAAGTAAAATTATTTTTCACCGGTATGGGACTTCTGTATTGCCACTGCAATACTCAGTCACTTGTTCATACAGACCTGTGTCTCGGGTGTTTTATTTCAGGCATTTTCATCAGCTAAAAAGTTTTGTTTCTTAATCTCTTGTTTGATATTATCACTATATCAGATGCGCATATTATCTTCATATTCTGGCCGGATGATTTTTCAGAGTTATTGTCCTGTCATTACATAACATAGTAAACAAAAGTTCCATTTCTTGTCCGGAGTATTCCTTAGGAAACACTAGCTAGAATTCATCAATATTTTATAAGAAGATTTACTCCCAAGAGGAAATGCGCATATTTCTTGATGTTCAAGTCAGATGATTTTTCACTGACTTATAATTGCCCTTTGGTTATTCAACATAGTTTACTATTGTACCATTTCTTGTCCAGAGTATTCCTCAGCAACCACTGGCTGGAATTTATAGTAACTTCATAGGAAGCTTCACTCCCAAGAGGAAATGCGCATTCCAGTCAGAGGATTCACTGAGTTATTGCCCTTTGATTATTCAACTTTAGTACACTATAGTACCTTTTCTTTGGTCCTGAGTGACTGGAATCCATACAAAGTTCATCGGAAGCTTCACTACAAAGAAATGTGCATATTATCTTCATGTTCCGGTCAGATGATTATCACTGAGTTATTGCCCTTTGATTGTTTAACTTTTAAAGTTTAATAAACTATAGCGCCATTCTAGTCAGGATATTTCTTGGCAACCGCTGGCTGAAATTCAGTTAAAATTCATATTATGCTTCACTCTCAAGAGGTGGTGCACATTTTATCTTCATGTTATGTTGGGATGATATTCTAATGAGGTTTTAATATTTGATTATTCAACATAAGTATTTTTAAAACTACATGTGCCTAGTCAGTGAATTTCACTTTTTTCTTTTAATATGCAATAATCTTATTTTGTTGAGAATCCATTGAGTTTACCATTATTTTCTTGTTATTCTATGCTTATTATTCTCAGTAAAAAAGGAAAAAGACAATCAAACGGACATGAACTCATCTTTTAGACGTATACAGAAACATTGAATTAAGTTGATATTCATGCGGATACTTTTATCGGTCAATGGTTTTTATCGTTTTGCTAACATGCAGATTACTGATTAGAATAAAAAAAAATGTCTAGTCAAATTCGGAATATATTGGACAGTCACGTGATACAAATGCGATTCGCTGAAAAAAATATGTATTGAATAATATGTGTATATATTCTAGATCCAAATTTACAATTAAAAATCAAAATCTAACTGTCTGAGAAAGAGAAAGTTTAAAATATAGTCTTCCGTTATATTTCAGTTCTCCACTGAAAAATAGATGAATGTCTTCAATTTAAGCCCGCCGCATTCAGCACTTTAGTGCTTTGACGATTATCAAGTATGACTACGTTTGTAATTATATCGTAAGTCATGTTATACTATATTATTTCTTAATTGAAGCATTTTGTATTTGGTAAAAGCTTTAGATGAAAACGCTGACAGCCGTGAAAGAACCTAAAATGGTTATAATTTTCTTCATGCGACAAGTTAAGCTTCTGGACGTGTAACACAAATGTTTCTCATACTGTAATGAGTTAATACCACATACTATAAATTCGGACATATTTCCGATGGATTCATTTTCGCTATATCTGTCACGAAAACAGATGCTCACAAAAGTGTTGCTATTTATATAGATAGCCAAAGATAGCCTTATATCGCAATTATTATATTCAAATTTTACAAATAGTAAAGATTAATATTTTCGATTAATCTAGTTTATTCTGGTTACAATTTCTTTCTGGAAGGGTAGTTTCATATATAGGGAAGTAATATATAATTCCAAGCGACGCTTAGATCGTTTCCATGGATACACTCGCGATATTTCACGGGATAGAAACCGGTATAAAAAGTCATGTGACCGCCACGTTGTCGCGCACAACTGATTTTGTAGAGGTCGAAGTAACATAAATTAAACGAGTTGGTAGCAATGCCGGGTAGAGGGAGAGGAAAACGGATAAATTTGAGACGCAGACCCGGGACGATGGCACAGGAGGGAACAGGGCAGGGAGAAACAAGACAAGGCCTAAGAAAACGGCCCAGAGCGGATACAATAGAGCCCACCAGTAGTGGAGCCGGTCGGGAGAAACGCCGACAACCTGCCATGGATGACGGAACAGACCCGGATTCAGGTAATCTAATTGATTTTGAACAAATTATTCGGGCCTCACAAATATCGCATGATATTCAAAATAGAGAACATGTTAATGATGAGAAGCCTAGCGGGCATGATAGCGCTAACTCGTCAGAAAACACTGCGACCGTCAGTGCCAGGTCGAATTCGAACCAAAGCCTTATCAGCAGTGAGCAACAGCAAGCGTATAATGGCGACGAAACGTACATGAGGTCGGCATTGGACCTAATATCAAACTCTGATAATCTGTTGTTACAAGGCTATAACGTCACACGCTTAGCTCAAGATGATATTGCTCTACACGTTCCCTCCAGCCTAAAACAAAAAATTTGTAAAGGCGAATTTGTGAATTTATCTTTACTCTTGATGGGTGCGGTGGATCTTGCCGAATTTACTGCCGGTAGTACTTTAAGGTTATCAAATAACGGCACGATAGAATGCCGTCCAAACGAATGCAGAGATGATATCGGCTCAGTAGAACGCTGGACAGATTCTTTCATTATATACATGTCAATTTACTTAACAGCTCATCCAAATAAAATCCACGAGCTTTTACAGTACCTTTTTATAATCCGTGAATGTGCGTCGCGTCACGGTGAAAAGTTTTGGAAAGTGTATGATCAACAATTTCGCATGCGCCAATCAATAGTACCGTCGTCGTGGGCTATAATCAACCATGATCTTTGGATAAGATATATGCCACTCGGAAATGAATTTTCAAAACAGTTCACGGTTGCACAAAAACCGACAAATATTTGTTTACCTTTCAATAAAGGAACATGCAACTGGCAAAATTGAAAGTTCAAGCATGTCTGTTACCACTGCGGTCGTTCTCATACAATTCTTGACTGCAATATAGGTTCAAAACCTCAAACCGCGCAACAAACGTCACCGAACGCAAATTCCGGAGACCATGCATATTTTGGTAATTCCTTTCGGGGTCGTGGGTCATGGCGCGGCCAGCGCGGCTACCCTAGCAATCACCGAGGTGCAAGAGAAAATTGAGAATGAACCGTAGTGCAAGAAAAAACACGTCAACTTAGGTAATTCATCAATAAAAATCCAAGCGTTAGAATTCTGGCTGAGAAAATATAAATCCTCTGATGCTAACATCTTTTTGAATGGTTTTAAATAGGGATTCAGAATAATTTCACAGGCCCTCGTCAAGCTCGTACGTCAAAAAGTCTTAAATCCATTTATCAATTATCGGAAGTGGCTCAACGTTAAATTCAAAAAGAAATTGATGCTGGCCGAGTTGGTGGCCCATTTGATAGCAGTTCTTTTAAAAACATTCAAATTACACCAACTGGTATTATTCCCAAGAAAACACCTGGCGAATATAGGTTAATCCACCACTTGTCATATCCAGAAGGCCACTCCACAAATGATTTCATTGACCCAAAATTATGCTCCGTTAAATACAAGCGATTCAAATGATTCAAGATTTAGAGATTTAACTGTTATCTTTTCAAAATGGACTTAAAAACGCGTTCAGGTTGCTACCTATTCATCCTGACAATTACGAGCTATTAGGGTTCAAGTTCAAGGACAAAATATATTTTTGATAAAGCTTTACCATTTGGCTGCAGTATTTCTCAGTCTTTTTGAATTTTTTTTTTTTTATACTTTTTTAGAATTTTCTGTTAAAACAAGAACGCAGTCAAGTCACATGATACATTATCTTGATGACTTTTTAGGCGGTGAAAATAAGGAAACGTTTGTAAAGCAGTCATGCAGGTATTTCAGTCAGTCATGCAAGAGTTAGGTGTGCCGCTCGCCGACGAGAAGACCGAAAGCCCAACTCAAGTAATCTTAGGTTTAGAATTAGATTCTCAAAAAATGGAAATTCGAATCCCGTTCACAAAAATTATTGAAGTAATTAAAAAAAACAAAAATCATTTTGTCCAAAAAGTTAGTAACATTAAAAGAAATACAGGCCTTAATTGGGTCATTAAATTTCTGTTGCCGCGCTATCGCCGTCGGTAGACCATTTTGGGCTGATAAACTCTACTTGCAGCATAAAACAATCTTACAATCATGTCCGGGTGAATAAGAGGATCAAACTGGATCTAAAATGTGGTTACAGTTCTTTAAACAATGTAATGGAATATCAGTATTTCACGATAGATTTTGGGTATCAAATGATGAGCAATTTCACACAGACAGTGAAATACACAGGCAACAATATACATCATCAAACGTATACTATTCTGCACATTTACATAACGTTATTTTAAACAACGTTTGGATGCTAAATACGTTTTTGGACGTCACAAGATCGTATAAAATATACCCATAACCCACCCCTCCCCCAAAAAAGAAAGCTGGTTGTAACACAATATCTTTTAATGAAGTACGTCCATTATAGATTTCAAATCAAAAATGGAAATAAACCGTAAAATATTATCAGGATAGCAGCTTTAACGTTATGATAATTCAGTTTTTCGACGAGTCGATCTACTTTACCTAAATAATTTTAAAAGTAAATAACATCAATGACCTCGAAATCAAACTATAAATAACTCTCCGCGATGTACATGTACTTGATTCCTTTATCGGGTACGCATTACAAAGCTATGCTAAACAGGAACGGGAACCAAATGCATCTAATTTTAGATCCACGCATGCGTAGACACTGACACGTGCAGATTTGACAGATCGCGCGAGTTAGAGGGAGATAACTATTGATGCAAAATAAATGCATACTGATGACGGCTTATCGGTTGCCGACATCTCCGCTTTTCCGTACTTTATTTATAAATGGTCCCGTGTGTTCGAGATGAATACAACTTACTCGTGAAAATGAATGTACGAAAAACAAAGAAAAATGGAAATACAAGCAGATTTAAGTAAGAATTTTGGGGAAATAAAAAATATTAAGAAATCTAATGTTATTTTTATTTTGTGGCGGAAAATTCTTATGCTTGGAGGCGATCGAGGGTATCAGATAGGAACAGGGGCATTAAATAAAATAATTAAAATTTCTTTTGCATACACATGAGTCTCCAAGCCTGTCAGAGCTGTTAACTTTGAAGGCATTGGCCTCATGTGGCTAAAACATTAAAGTTTTTTGGGACTAGGTTTTGGTTTAAGAACTGGCCAGAGCGAAAAGGGCTAGCCGTTCTTATAGTAATTCCCCCATTTTTATAGGAATATTTCGTAGTAGGTTTAGTAGGAATTACACAACGTTGCGCCAGTGGTTCTATATTGGTACCAGTGGGGTACCTGGCGTTATCATGGTACCATTGGGGTACCTGGTGTTATTATGGTACCATTGGGGTACCTGGTGTTATTTTGGTACCATTGGGGTACCTGGTGTTATTATGGTACTAACGGAGTACCTGGTTCTATTACGGTACCAACGGGGTACCTGGTATTATTTCATAGCACGAGAGGAGCGTGCTTGGTAAGTATAAATTATCGGGGGCGCAACGGGGATTGGTTTTCTTCATTATATGCCCTTGGTTGTCTCCATGCATGAGAATTTTTCAGTTTCAATAGCTGTTAACTATTGAAACTACTGCGGACATGACCATTTTGCTCCATTTTATTCTGAATTGAATCTACAATGCTTAAATTAGAATGATGTTTTGGTTTACATGATATTATAATTTATTAAATGGAAAAAACTTATCACGGGTTTGTAGTTTTATGAAATTGAGTCCTAGAATAATAAAGATTAATATTTTCGATTAATCTAGTTTATTCTGGTTACAATTTCTTTCTGGAAGGGTAGTTTCATATATAGGGAAGTAATATATATAATTCCAAGCGACGCTTAGATCGTTTCCATGGATACACTCGCGATATTTCACGGGATAGAAACCGGTATAAAAAGTCATGTGACCGCCACGTTGTCGCGCACAACTGATTTTGTAGAGGTCGAAGTAACATAAACCCACCCACCGCACCCTCGAGCTTTAATATTATTTGGTTAAACCCAGGATTTATTTTTACCTTGTGTTAATAAAGATTGTCATAATTATTCTGTCGCCCAGTTTGCTTATATATTTCAGTTCATTGTTTAACTGGCAGGAAGCACACAAATGAGACATGTAAGCTATCGCACCAATTACCTATACAGCTGAACTGCTGCAGAATTGTGGTTAACCAAATATGGAACAATACAGAACTGAAAATATATCTTGTCTGAATAAACATTACAGTATCAGTTCAGTGTCGTGTGAAAGCCAGCCTTTTAGGTTTATGTGTACAAGTTTTCTACAGTCTCCAGTGAAATATTAATTTTATGCGCTATGGGAACTCTGACAATATGGGAATATATGTTATGAAAATATTTCGTGTATCTAAGAGAACTGAAATAAATTTAGGGTTGAAATAGAACAAACATTAACTATAGCAATTTATGTGTAGCTTCATGTGTACTATATTATAGTAATACCGTAAAAAATCATATTTGTTGATCTGTGCTAAATACATGTCTATTGATATTATTGATGCATGTTATATGATTTAATCATTACTTTTTCATTCAACTTCTCATTATCTTCTTTTCCTTCTTTTGTCGTGTCTGTGGAAAATTCTTATGCTTGGAGGCGATCGAGGGAATCAGATAGGAACAGGGGCATTAAATAAAATAATTAAAATCTCTTTTGCATACACATGAGTCTCCAAGCCTGTCAGAGCTGTTAACTTTGAAGGCATTGGCCTCATGTGGCTAAAACATTATAGTTTTTTGGGACTAGGTTTTGGTTTAAGAACTGGCCAGAGCGAAAAGGGCTAGCCGTTCTTAAAGTAACTCCCCCATTTTTATAGGAATATTTCGTAGTAGGTTTAGTAGGAATTACACAACGTTGCGCCAGTGGTTCTATATTGGTACCAGTGGGGTACCTGGCGTTATTATGGTACCATTAGGGTACCTGGTGTTATTATGGTACCACTGGGGTACCTGGTGTTATTTTGGTACCATTGGGGTACCTGGTGTTATTATGGTACTAACGGAGTACCTGGTTCTATTACGGTACCAACGGGGTACCTGGTATTATTTCATAGCACGAGAGGAGCGTGCTTGGTAAGTATAAATAATCGGGGGCGCAACGGGGATTGGTTTTCTTCATTATATGCCCTTGGTTGTCTCCATGCATGAGAATTTTTCAGCTTCAATAGCTGTTAACTATTGAAACTACTGCGGACATGACCATTTTGCTCCATTTTATTCTGAATTGAATCTACAATGCTTAAATTAGAATGATGTTTTGGTTTACATGATATTATAATTTATTAAATGGAAAAAACTTATCACGGGTTTGTAGTTTTATGAAATTGAGTCCTAGAATAATGAACTTTTATCCGAGTGAAAATATCTGGTTTTACAGTTACCATATTATAACCAGTTATTCATGAGTAAAAACATAGACTAGCTCCTAGAATATGATGTATTTTCTTAAATTTTATTTTCAGTATTCTGAATATAGGCAGTCTTTATCCTATTTCCAATATCATATTACAATCACTTTTCTGAGAAAATCTCTAAAAAAGACTGGCATTTTGTAAAATAAAAGAAAAAATACAGAAGTTGAAATTTTGTGACAAATTCTTAATTACCAGTCTAGGTGCTAGTACAAACAGAATAGTGTATTTCGTCTTCTTGTATATACATTCTTACACCCTTACCCATACATAGGCTTAAATGATATCCGGAGGAAATTGTCAAGTCGCCATGTGATCTATGATTTTGTCGGTGTGATTTGAACCCAGAAAAAATTTCTACATATACATCAATGAATTTACAATTTATGAAACAATCCGGTATATTCTTAGATATTATGTAACGTTAAATTCAATAAAAACGAGAAAAAAAAATTCCTCCATATACATCAATGAGTTACCAATTTATAAAGAAAGGTGGTATATTCATGACAAGCTTGTTGTGTTTATTTTGTCCAAAAATACGATTTTTCCAAATATTACAAAAATTTATTTGGTTGACAATATTTTGCATCTTTAACAAAATTTGTCTTCAGGGGTAATGAAACAATTGTCAGTTTTGGGCTTCGGAATTTTGGCAATATCCTTTTTTAATAAAATTCAGAAGGCAGTGCCTCAAGTTTGTCTTTTTTAATTTCGCGAAAAGTCTTCATCGGGGTTTTGTGAAAGGATGTTCGTCTTCTTTTCATTTTAGCGAGTGTTTTTCCCCAAGGTTCATCACATTAAAAAAACCTACCTTTTTCAACAGATAGAGCTGCAAAATTCACAATGGTGGCAAAAACACCCTTTGTATGTTCGAAGTACTTTTTATAAGTTATTTGACTTTTAAACATTTCAGTGCTTTCATTCCCCCTTCCCTGTTTGGTTGTTTACACTGAAATTCTGGTTCGTTAAAAGTTTCATTTTGATTGTAGACTACTGCTTTTTTTTCTGTTGACAAAAATTAGGGAGAAAAACGATCTAATTTTAGAAGTTGGAGTTGACGGCTTCGTTTTTATCCTTTTTGACTTGGATTGATGATTCAGGCTCCGGAGCCTGATTTAAAGAGGTAAGTTCTTGGTGGCGGTGTGGGAGCTGTTTGCTTTAGATATGACTAGTTTCCCAAGTACTTTTTTTCATTTTTTTTTTTCAGCGTTCGATTACTAACAAACGTTCTGTCGTTGTTAAATTTTGGTTGTCCTCAACCTGCCTGTGGGATGTATTAAAAATTCCCCGCAGGGAAATTAATTAGCATATTTCAGAACGTTGCTTTTGTTTTTGGGGAACATTTTTTCTTCCAATGAAACGTTTTTTAATTTTTAATTTTGTTCTTGTCACCCCATCGTTGTTTGACGAGTATTTTTCCATCTTTCACGTTGCAAATGATTCAGATTTTTTATTCCTGTGTTCTGCAATTGTTTCAAAACTTTTTGACAAAAAAACCCCTAAATGTTCTTTGCAGTGTCTCTGTAAGTTTTTTACGCTAAAAGGGGGTCAAATTTGTTGTTTTGTCTTTTTAGTTTATTAAGCTTTCATAGCTACAGGTTAGAAGGTATTTTTATCCCGGCTGTAAACATTTTTGTCATACTCGCAAATCTTGAAAAAAAGAAATAAAGAAGAAGTTTTTTTTGGAAAAATTTTTATATTAAAAGTAAAAAGTACAGAACGGACGCCAACATTTTTGTCTTTTAAAAAACAAAAATTTACAGAAAACATTTTGAAATATGCTTAATAAATGCTTTAAGCATTTTAACGTAGTGGCCCCGCTGACAGTCGGAAATCCCGATTCCCCGTTGCGATTTGGGCTTTACAGGGTTTTTTTCCGAAAACCACGGGGCTTTGTGCATTTACGACGAAACTGTTAAAAATGCCTTATTTGCTTATTTGATACGGATCCCCCAAATTTCCCGAGGTCATTACGACCCTTACAAAAAAATAAAAATTAAAAAATTTTTTAAGGGGTGTTTTAAAAACAGACAAAGTTTCGTATACAAATATATACATCATATTCATTTATTCATGTTTCAAGAGTCCAAAAGAAAACATGTATTTTGGAACATTTTTCTTTTTCAAACAAAATTTTTGAAAAATTTCAAAACTTACTCTTTTTTTTTTCCCATGTAGATCATTTTCTATTGGGAACTTTGCTTCATTTTGGGGACGTGGGTTTTCCAGGCCCTTTGCTTTCCCCCTTTTTTTCCCTTTACTTTGAGAGGCTAATTGAGATAATAAGGAATTAAACAAATCCTCTCGAATTTTTTTTCAAAAATACATAGGTTAAAGTTTGGGCGGCAAAATTAAATACAATGGATACAATTATTAATCAGCGTACCGTGGCATTTAGAAAACGTATTAAAACAAACGGAAAAGAAAAATACCCTCGTCCAATTTTAATTTAAATTAGTATTTTAAGGGTTTTTTGAAAAGGGAAATAAAAACCTTTCCTCGAGTTTTCCTGTAAAAGATCGTGGGGGTAACGTTTTTAGTGATGCTAATTAAAAAACGAAAAGATATTATTTTTTTTTTGTCACGGTAAAATTGGAAAATAAAGTTTTTAATGAAGCTTAATGAGATAAAAACTAATTGAATAGTTCTTCGTATTTTTTGTTAAAAAGTAATTTTGAAAATAAAGTATTTGGAAAGGGGAGTAATTGAGATACAAGCGGGATGGTGTTTAAGTTTTTTAGGGGAAGAAATTAAACCATAGCCATCGGGAACGTACAACACATTGCATGCTTAACCCTTTTTTTTATTTTCTTTTTATTCAAAAATAAAATTTGCCCAAAAATTTTGGTAATTATACCACCAAATGAAACTTTGGCAAACCAAACTCACATGACCCAATGGGATGTCAGGGCCAATTAAAATTCAAGCATTTTGAGGGTTTAACGGGGGGCCCAATACTAAGTAGTTCTTCCTTTATTTTTTTTAATGACGAAACTTTTTTTTTACATAAAAAATACATTTGCAACTTTTCACTTTTTGTTTAAAAAGTACGTGATGAGGGGACAAAGTCTTTGTGATGAAAAACGTACGTAGCTTTTCGGTTATGCAAAAAAAATTTCCTTCAAAATCTCTGATTTTTTTTTGAAGAAAGAATTTTTTGCGAATGGGTTTTAAAAAGGATAAATTTATTTAAAAAATTTTTGATATTTTGGGGTTATTTTTGATTTCGCTAGGAAAAGTCGAACAAATTATTAAAAAATAAAAACTTTCAAAAGTGTATTTTGAGACAAAAAAAGCAATTAAAAGATGTAAACTGAATGCTATTGCGTTATAAAAAGAAGTTAAGCGTTTTATTGGGAAATAAAAATTAAATAAAATTTTCAAGAACATTTTTCCGAAAATACCAAAAAACCCAATTTCCCTACTATTATTTTATATATTTATAATTATTATATATTATTTTTATTTAAATTAAATTAATTTATATATTTTTATTATTTAAATTCTCTTTCTTTCTAACATATTACAAATATATCTTTACTTAAATTTTATATTAATTAAATTTTTTTTTTCTATTTTTGGGGTTTGGTCGTGGCTTTAATCTTACTTATCATTTTTGGCATTAGCCAAAAAAATGTTTTAGTTTAATTTTTTTAGTACCATTTTTTGATATTTTTCATTATTTTTTTAAAATTTTTTTGAATATTGGCCAAGAACAATATATTTGGAAAATTTAAGCTCAGTCCCCTGTTTATAGGGGACATATAAAGCAAGAAATGAAATCTTTTCCCGTTGCTTTCATGTGAATGTGTAATTTGGTTTCTTTCAATATTAGATATCTGTTCTTTATTACCAAATTATATGCGAACTTAAAATTTTTTAAAAAGCTCTACGATTTTCCCCATTTTTATAAAATTTAAATATGTTTCTCTAAAAGTTTTTTTTAAAAAATAAATCGTATTTTTTGTA
Organism: Mercenaria mercenaria; assembly: GCF_021730395.1. Taxonomy (NCBI): domain Eukaryota; kingdom Metazoa; phylum Mollusca; class Bivalvia; order Venerida; family Veneridae; genus Mercenaria; species Mercenaria mercenaria. The sequence continues at coordinate 42,747,530 of NC_069376.1, read as the reverse complement.
TTTTATAAATATGTGCCACATTGAATTATTTCTCTTTAACCCCCTTTGTTTTAATGTTCAATACAATTGTAAATTTGCACTTTCCATTTGGGAAAACAAGATTATCTAATAATTTTTTTAATTTTCTAAAGACCTTTTTTGTGTAAAATTTTTCCATTGTCAGTCAATTAAACTTTACATCGGACCGGGGTTTTTTTTTTAATTTTGCCAATATTTTGAATTCAAATTTTTCCTAAAATTTTAAAAGGGGAAATCATTTTGTCCCCAAAAACTGTATTTTACAGTTTGCCAAATTCAGTACTTGTTTTAAAAAAATTTATTGTACCGCTCTTTCCCGGGCTTTATGAAAACCCAAATTTTGAGCCATTTTCAAAAAGGTAGCCATAGAACAAAAAATTTAAATTTTTCTGGAACCATAGATCCCTTTATCAAAAATGTTTAAATGTAAAATGTTTTGTTTGCTTTTTTAAAACAAAGTTTTTGAGTTGAAAAAATTTACCATCGTGAAAAGTTTCCCCCCCAACCAGATTGTAATGTTTTAACAACTTGAATTTTTTTTTCATAATTTACATCAATTTTCGTTATTTTGCCTTTTTTGCATGCTTACAACAGCTTATTGGTATTCATTCTAATCCCTCAGGTTTTAAAAATAGCGTAAATTTTATTCAACATTTTGAAGCCCTGAACTATATAAAAATAAAACGGGTATCGCGCGAATGTAGTAAAAATTTTGCGTTATCATGAAAAAGTATCTATTTTTTTTTTTATCCGCCTTGCAGTATTTTCGCCCCGATTCGGGGCCGTATATTTCTTTTTTTCTATCCCGTCAGTTGACACGTGACAGTAAATTACGGTCTGTACCTTATTTCGATTTTTTGTCATAAAAAATTTTTTGCATAAAAACCCATCCCCATTGTTTTTTAAATGTCCAACAAGAAAATAAGTGTCAAAATAATTTTTTTATTAAAAAACAAAGAATTTTTTGCGATTTTGTGGGGTTTTTAACGTCTTAAATTAAGTGACGTCTTACGAATATGACGCATTTTAAAACGGTTGTCGCCACTTTTAATTTATAAAATAAATTCCCAAAAATATCGGAAATAAAGAATGCCAAGTAAAAAAAAATAGATTAGTCCCTAAGAAAGTTATCTGGTTTGGCCTGGGGGGGTACGGGTTTCGCTTCGGCTCACCCGAAAACCCCCTCCACCTCGCCGAAAAATTTTCTCATCTCGGCACTCCCCTTTTATTCTCTTTTTCTTTCATTTTAAAATGCATTATTTATAAAAACAAAATAATGAGGAGATCGGGACCAGAGTTATGAATTTTTCCAAAGCAGGTCTTTTCTTCAAACGGGTTGTGATTTCATGGCAGGAATTTTTTTGTGTTTTGTTTTTTTCGCATGTTATGGTTTCCCAGGCGGAAACTGTAGACACTGGTGTTTTCGCCCTCAGTTTTTCATAAAAAAAATTTTTTCATTTTCGACTGAAAAAAAATACAACACAATTCATTTTTGTGATTGAAATAAAAGCCTCCAAACCCAAAGACCAAACGGCTTTTTGATATTTCAATCCGCCCACCATCACCACATTTTTCTGTTTTTCCAAAAATTGCAATTTTCATACTTCAAAGCCCTTTATAATCAATTTATTTGTACTTTGATGGGGGGTAGTCATGAACAGAAAAAAAGCAGAAAAAAAATTAAAAGAGAACACTTTGCATTTGCAACTATTTTGGTAGGCTATTTAAATATATTGCCATAAAATTTGAAAGTAACTTAAAAATCACGGAAGAAAATCCAAGTTTTTTCAATTTAGTAAATAATAAATCTTTTTTTTTAATGGAGTCTTTGGTTTTCGTAGACATTTTTGTTTTTAAACGAATTCCTTCTTATTTCTACCCAAATTCTGCAGGATTGTTCCTTTAAGGTAAAGTATCAGAAAATTAGGAAGCTAAAAACCCCCCCTCGTTACTTCCCCCAGTGCTCATTTTTTTGTTAGTGGGGGATCATGCGTAGGCGGTAGGTATAAAAGTTCTAGTCCCGGAGACAAAGATTTTTTATCGTGGGTAAATTTTTTGATGAGAAATAGTTTGATGAAATTCATAATTAAATATTTTTTATATCTTTACTTGGGTTTTCAAAAAAGCCTTTTCATTTTTTTTTTTTTATCTTTTTTTTTATAGCGACTTTAAAAATTTTTCCTTTTCGTAAACTGTAGGAGATGTTTTAATGTCGAAAAACTTTTTTGATGTCATTTAAACGCTTTTATGGTACTGAAAAAAACCCTTTTTTTTTGTCAATCGTACGTATCATAATTTTTTCCAAAGCAGAAAAATTACCGTATTTGCAAAGGGGTTTTCAAGCTTTTGGGGAATAAGCTAATATTTTCTGAGACATCAGGGGCCCTGATCACGTACTGTTTAACCAAAATCTCACGGGGCGTGATCAATTTGTATTAATAAAACTCAATCTTGAAACATTAATAATCAAAATCTCAAAAAGCGTAACACAGGGGGTGTGTTTGGAAAAGATAAAAGGAACAACTGCAAAACGCGTTCTTTTTCAGGATATTGTAACCCTTTTCCATATTACGCCTCGCCAATTCCGACCCCTTTCCCCGAAGTGCTTATATTTGAAAAATTGACAGCCATCAAACGGTAGTATAAATTTAAAGTAGTGCCTTTACGATCAGAATTTTTATGGAAAAAAGTTGTTGGGATGCTCAACAACGGAACCTGTTTCCCCGTGCATTTCGGATACCATCGACTGTTTCAGCAGTACTTGTAAAAAACTAAAAATACGATACAAAGGAACTGGTCTTGAAGTCCTTATTTTTTCTAGTTCACATTATTTAAATATTTATTGTAAAACTAAAAAAAATCGCAGTGCGTAAAATTGTATTCCCGGTTTTTAAATTTTTTATTTAAATTTTCAAATATTTTTTGCAAAAAAAAAATTTTGTTCTTTAAAAAAAAAAATTTTTGATATTACAAAAATTTTTTTATTCAAAAATTTTTTTTTATGCAAACCTACAAATTTTTTCCGAGCAACAATAAAATTTGAGTAAAACGTAATATTATCATCTCCTTAAAATATTTTTTCCAAAGAAATTTAGGGTAAATTTCTATATTGCGGCAATTGCGGCCAACTGCGGCGCATTTTATTACCCTTTATCATCAGATACATAGTATTTTATTTTGATACCCAAAACATCAGTGCATAATCTGTCCTATTTCCCCCTACAGGTTTTTGGAGAAAAATGCCCAAAATTTATACCTGTGTTTTTCAATCAAAATTTGGCTTAATACCTTTTTTAACCATTTGTATCCAAAATAATTTATTTTAGAATTAAAAACCTTTTTGATGGGATATTTTCATAATTTTGTGATAAATATTTTTCAAATAAAAGCTTCAAACCCAGACCTTTTAAAATTATTATAGTTTGCTTTTTATGATGTGATACAAAGAAAGAAAAATATTTTTTCTGTTACAAAGCAAAAATTTTTTTAATTGAATTAAGGTAAATGAAAGACTAGAAAGGTTATTTTAAGGGATTTTCAAAAAAAGCAAAACCCCTTTTAAATTAAACATTAAAATTACCCCTACCAAAATTTCAGAATTCTAGATTAAAAAGAATTTAATTTCATAATGTTTTGATAAGAACTCTACCCAAAGAATTTTCTATAAAATTTGTTGATCCCAAACAAATAATGTGCAAACAAAAACCCCCAATTGCATTTTTTTGACAGCTGGCACAACAAAAACCTTCCAAAGGGTAGGGGCAATTACATAAATTCCCTTAGTTGATAAATGATCTATGGGTTTAATGGTTTTAGGTAACCACACCTTTATTACACCATCTTAGTTTCACTTTTTCAAAATTTGCAAAATTTTATAATGAATGCAATAAAACTTGTTTTTGGGGCAATATGTATTTTTATCCATCAATTTCCTAATATATATAAAGTCAGTGTGATTTTAGAAAATGCCACCTGAAATTAAAGTGATAATTTTCAAAAATTAATGATAACCCCAAGTTTTTTGAAAGATCTTTATTTCATTTAAATTCACAAATACGAGGGTGTTCGAAAGAATTTCTTATTTTTTGGGACTTTAAATTTAAGTTAGCCAAAAAGGGCTATTTCATGCCCCCGAAAGTACCCCCGGGCTAGAAATGCAAAAATTTCAGGCGATTTTTCCACTTCTTGAAGGCGTCACGGTACGTGGTTTGGGACATAATAAGGTAAGATGAATGGCAGCCCAATGCTGTCGGGGTGGTTTTCCCCCCGCAAGGAAGATTTAAAATTTGGAAACAAAAAGGGAAAACACATGGGGGAAAGGCTGGGAATACAGGGGTGAGGCAAAACCCGTACTTTTTCTTTCTTCAAAAAAGCCCGGGAAAATATTGCGGAGGTATGAGCGGGGGGGATTGTATTAGAAGCGGCTTTTAAAACCAGTGGCGGGCTCGTTTTGATAATACTTTTCAGTTTTTTCAGTATACGCTTTTTGATTTTGGTGTTTTCTTTTTCCCTTTTCCCGGCATTTTATGGGGACTCCCCACCCGAGAGAAAATTGCTACAAACCTTCTTTTCACTCAAAGAATGTTTGGCATTATTTGGGCGTTTTCTGTGTTTATGGCCCAAATCTTTTGCTAACCTTTTGACGGGCTCAAAAATAATGGACCCCGGGTTTTATCACCTGTGACGACATTTGGCAAAAAGCTTTTGTCATATTTGGAAAAAATTTGAAGCAGCTTTTTTGGCCCCTTTACCCCTTTGCCTCTTTTGCCCCAAGTCAACTGATGTGGACCCATCTAGCAGAAATCTTTCTGCTTTAAAAGCTTCTTAAAATAAGGTGAACCGTTTTATATGATACCTACCTTTTATGCAAATCACGAAATGTAATCTGGCATTCCTTTCAAAGATTTCCTTTTTTTTGGGGAAAGATTTTTTTAAGGGTGCAAATTTTTGGCTACCTGATTTCGGGCATTTTTGAGGCCACACCAACCCAAAATTTTTTTTTCCACCCTCAAAAGTGTCATAAACAAAAAGGGGCCAAAGCGTAGAAAGTTAGTCCACTCTTAAAGACAAACCGGGTTTTTAGGAGCTTTGATGTAAGCCCCCTATTATCTTTTTGTCGACCCCTTTTACCAACCCTTTTTAATAAGGGGTCAATGATTTTGGTGTATTCAAAAGGCAAAATTTTGTCTTAATTTGTCTAAAAATGTACTTTTACACGTTGGTGGTTTAAAAATCCTATACAGGGAGGCTTGGTTTTTATCGTGCCCCACTGGTTCGAGCTGAGGAAATAAGCAATTATATCGAAAAACCCTGTATGTTTGTGGGCTTCATTGCCAATTTTTTATTGGTATTTTTATTAAAAAAATTTTGGTAGTAGAAGCGATAAAAGGAGATTATGGAGAAAGCTGGATTAAAAGGGGTATCTATGGAGTAAAGTATGGGGAGTTAAAAGGGTTTTTTGAGAAAGGGTTTAAAAACCCCCTTTTGAAAATAAAACGGCTTTTATGTGATGGTCCTGTCCCCCCTTAATTTGTGTCCAGAGATAACTTTTTCAACAAAGGTATTTACTTTTAATTTGGGTTAGGAAAATGGCGATGAAATTTTGTGCAGAGCACTTTTAACGGGTCTGGGTAAAGGTCAAGATCACAAATGCGCTTAAAGGGCAAAACTAACCATCTATATCATGTGCGGAGCATAGTCAAAAACCCTGCAAGGGATTTACTTTAAAACTTAGATGTACGTAGGTAGCAATAAGGCAAGTAAGAGTATTTTAACGGCTTAAGATCAAAAGGGCAAGGTCCCCAAAATTTAGAAAAAAGACAAATTTGTAAATTTAAGTTTGTTTCCCGGAAAAAAACCTTTTTCCATTCAAAGGATTGTTGTTTTGGGTTAAACGCCGTTTTTCAAAAGATTTCAGTCAGTAACCCGGGGGGCCGAAACATAACCAGTGTTCCTGGTTTTGTCCAGTACAAAAATTTCTCCCCAAAAATGCCAACTTCCAATGAGTCAGAGGTGGGGGATAAAGATTTCAGACAATGTCGTTTATAAAAAGTTACGGAGAATAAGCCTGTCCGAGGATCGGATCGCGACCCCGCGATTGCAGACCGACGCTCTACCTACGAAAATAAAGGTATTTACTTCGGCTGGGGGTGTAGTAGTGGTGTGAGAGATGGAGAGTGCTAAAAAAAAGGGGGGTGGGCAAAAGGGAAAGGGCACGCAAGGTCAAATCCCCCTTTAATTTCCCTGCCCGGCATTACATCCCGGCCCACAGAAAAAAAAACAAAAAAAAACCTTTTTATTTTAAATTACACCCCCCCTATTCTAGTGACCCCGCCCCCTTTTCCCCCAACCCCCCCCCCCTATTATTTTTTTAAATTTTTTTTTTTTTCATTTTTTCTTTCCCTTTAGTATTCCGTCACAGCCCAACCTCCCCCCCCGCACCCGATTTTTCTAAATTTTTTCGCTCTTTAGTAAATGTTTTCCCTTTACAAGCACGCGCAGCAACCTTTTCCCCCTTCCCCTACATGCCCCCCAAAAATTTTAAAAATGTTCGTCTTTAAGTTTTTTCCCTTCCCCTGAAAACAAAAAAATTCGGGATATTGCCCCCCCTAGGCGAAGCCGTTTTGGGATATTTTTCCTTGGGTAATTTACTATACCCTTTAAATTTTTTACTGAAATAGTGTAAACTAAAATAATTTGTTTTTTTTTAAAGGGAATAAAATGCGCACGATTTGGCCGCAAATTTGGCTTTTTTCGAACAAATATCTTAAGCGGGGAAGAATGAATATTTTTGTTTTACACAATTTACTCGTTTCCGAAACCAATTTTTTTAGGATTGAACAAAATTTGAAAAAATTTAATAATATTTTTTTCCCTTTGCGATCTTTTTTTAGTTTTCAATAAATATTTCAAAAAATTTGGAGCGAGGCTGTTGTATTTTATATGATATTAAACGTTTTTAATACCTCTTCTGTCAAAGTGTCTTCTTTAATATTTCCCTAAAACCTTCTTTTATCTTTGCCCACTAAGGGGATTATTAAACTCTTTGTAGAATTTGTACTTGAGCCTTTTGCTCTTCAAAAACCATTCAAATAATGTTTTTGTTCTATTGCGGACCCAATATCAAAAAAATTTTTTGCAAACTTAAAGAATTTAAAAAAAACGACTTTGTAAAAAAAAGGGCGTCATAAAAAAAACGATTTTATAATTTTGGGGATATTATTAAAACCCAAAGGGTTGCAACTTAACGAAATAAACAGATTATTTCGTGTGCTTGGTGGATATTAAAACAAAAGATTTTGTATATTTGATGAATATCAAATAAAGGAGTTTTTAAGCTTGATTGGTATTAAAACAAAAGCTTTTTTAAGCTTGATGGATATTAAAACAAAAGATTTTGCAAGCTTCGTAGATTTTAAAACAAAAGATTATGTAAGCTGGATGAATAGTAAAGAAAATAACGTGTAAGCTGGATGGTATTAAGTTAAGATATTTTGTACATGTAAGCCTGTGTTCACAAACACATTTTAAGTCTGAAACTAAGATAGTTTTTATTTTTGCTTAAAATGGCCGCCAATTTTAATTTGCCACGGACAATAATTGGCAAAAACGTCAAGTACTTCTACAAAGGCTTTGAACTTAAAAATTGCACTGAATGATAGCCCATATCTACCTTTTAGCAGCCAACAACTTTTATCATTCTAATCTTATTATTTTAATAAATATTGCTATTAGGGATGGGAACGAATATTCGAATATTCGAATATTCGGAAATCGGTCGAATATTCGAATATGAAAATCAAATTCGAATATTCGTAAATTTTTGTATTTTTTTTTTCAAAATAAGTATCATTGATTTTGGGCAATATGAGCATGCTAATTCTACAGAATAAAACCATGTCATGTTTGTTTATCGAGTATCAAAAGGTGTCCAATTAACAAGAAAATAGCAATGCATAATTGGCAGGGGCAATCGTTACGGATTAACAGTTTGCAACAGGCGTCAATGTGTCAGATGAATGTCAAAAGATGTCCAATTAACAAAAAAACTGCAATGCATAATTACCTGGGGTCATCGCTAAGATTAACAGTTTGAAATTAGGCGTAAATGCGATATCTTTTTATCTTTTGTTCATTTTTTTGGCGCCTGTTTTATGTAATTGTAGATTTTTTTTTTTCGAAAACAATACCAAACTTGTAGATATTGCCGATCTTTTCACAATATTTTGTACGACGTTTCAAACCATCCGCAGAATCGTTTTCATTCGCAATCGGCCGTATTCGAATTAAATTTTGAAGTACTTTATAAGAAGATCAAGAAATAACATATGATTGATGCATACGTTCATGCTGAAGGAGGTTTATGTCTGCCTTACTTGCTTTTTACACGCCGATTGAAAATTTTCAAAATGGCGGCGGTAATACAACAGCGCGTCACGTGTTTAAATGGGACGACCTGCTATTTTTAGATAAAATTGCGACGGTCTAAATTATAATCGTTTTGATTTTTTGTATCATTTTGAAGCTAAAACATTGAATTAGTTAAATATATTCATGGTTATACTGACAGAATCGTGAAATAAAACGCTAGGATCGGCGGGTTTAGCTAGGTAGGATCGGGTTACCTGAAACAAATATTTTTGGCCTTATTACTTACGATGATCCGCTTTAAACAAATGAATACGTTGTGTATATGCCAATCACTTAATAAGAATTTAAAGTTTCCATTAAAACAAACCGAATATTCGAATATATTCGAATATGGCAAACCGAATATTCGAATATTGATTTCAGTATTCGTTCCCATCCCTAATTGCTATTATAATATTCTGTTTCCCATGGGAAATGGCCGATTTCCTATGGGAAACGGTCATTTCCCATGGGAAAATTGCTTTCCCATGGGACGGTGTTTTCCCATGGGAAACATTTGGGAAATCTTTCCCATCGGAATTTCCAATGGGAAAACCTTATTTTTTATTTTCATATCAACTATTAGAAAAACATCATAGCTTTTTTATAAAAATACTTTTATGGCACTGGCTAGTTTATTTGTTTAAATAAAAGATAATTTAGATTTCCCATGGGAAAGAATTCCTTTGGGAATCCCATAGGAAATTGTTCCCTTCGGAAAAGTTTCCCATGGGAATACTTTCCTGTAGGAAACTGTTCCCAAGGGAAGCGTTTCCCATGGGAATGCATTCCAATAGAAAATGTTTTCTGTATGAATTTTTTCCTAGGGAAGAGTTATGCAAACAAATGTAGCCAGCCTGCTTAGTTCGAAAGGGACAGCGCAGATCTACAGATCGCGTGGTCGTGAAATCGGTCCTCGGGCGAGGCGCCATCCGCACTATTTTCTCCACGACGATTTGATTAAAGACATTGTGTCTAAAAGCGGAAGTGTTATAAATTTAATTCTTTTTTAGGCTCGCTAAATAAAACAAATCGTTGACGCTTAAAGATTTTCTACTGGGGTAAAATACACTTTCACCTTCAAAAATGACCTTTTGGGCGAGTTCATATACTAAGATTGATCTGGTAGTCGGAGCATCTCGGCTGATGATTCACTTTAGAAAATATGTTAACACTGCACAGTGCATAACGTGTAGGTTCGGACCAATGATGATTTTTAGAGTTTAAGCAATTATATCTAATTTAGTACGTATATATTCGAACCCATACCTACAATTAAGACATGATGTTTGGCGTTCAGTCTAAATCACTGCGACAAGTATTGGTTAATGTCATTTGAAGTGTAAAACATGTATTCAGGTAACTATAGCACCCTTAATTACACAATTTGAATAAAATAATAAAATGAAAGGCTCTATAGAAAGAATTTTTATCACATGCAAGATTTGTTATGATGAAACATAAAATTTCTTCTTTTTTTGTACGGATAACGCATGTTTTTCGTGTTACAACATATGCAGAATCCCGAGGAGTTCTAAATACATGTATGTTATTACACAAAATGGACATGACTTAAAACTATATAAGCATAAAGTACATAAACGAATGCAGAATTAATATATAAACTCTACCTCAACCTCATTTAATTTCAATGAAATGCGCAGGGATATCTGTTGTTTCTTCACGCTGACGTAATTTCCATTGAATTATAAATCCGTTATGAGCCGTAATACCTTAGCGCTTTATCACGGAACGTGCATATATTAGACTGTTTTATAACAGCACGTGAATCTCTTCTTAAAAATCCCCGAAAAGTGACTAGAACAGCAGTTTTATGCTAGAATATCTACGAGCGACCAAGTAAATCCGAAGTAAAAAGACGGTAACCTCAGAACTGCATTACACTGGTTTATTTTTTGGATTTATTTCATTTCATTCACACGACGTCAAAACATCAATAAAAATGTATGTGTAGTTGCAAATATGTAGCTACTTATATATTAATTTACTAGTGCACGTTCATATGTGCATGCATATTTGTAAGTATACAAGCACTCAGAATAAAGCGTGCATGCATAAAATTAAACGCCTATTATGGAACATGTATATGCACACGCGTATTTTTCTGTATGTAGCATCCGTGCACTCATTGTATTAATAAAAGTAGTTACAAAAACTAGCAAAAATTGAAAGGAAGTTGAAGTCATAGGCATATGAGCCAGAAATACAGGTCATATATATCATATTTCGTCAGTCTGTCTTGCGACAGGAGAGGATGACTGAGTTAACAGACTGCCCATACATAACTTTAGTGTACAATCTAGGTCGAAATCTGCTTTGCGTGTGCGCACATTTCAAAATACACGTGCAATTATATACAATGTAGAGGACATTACATGAGTGTCCTGTCACATGACTTTATTGCACGAGTTGAATAAAATGATAAGATGAGAAGGTCTGCCAAGCATTTTATGAGTTTAATTAAATCTATGCGGGAAGATTATTCTTATCACATGTTTTTTCTTCTTCCGAGGGATTCTGAAGATGTTATAAAACAAAATGAACATGCGCTAACGATATTCTGGCATAAAGCGCAAAAATCTAGTAAATGAATACACTCTACCTCAACGTCATTCAATTTTGATAAATACGCATGAATATCTGCGTTTTTTTTTCCTGTTGACGATGCTTATTATCAACAAAATAAATACATATCTTAAACATACCACGGTAAGTACGCACGCATAGAATTGTGTTCTTGCCTACCTAGAAGGGAAAGTATACATTTGTCCGGGTACGCGCCGGGGACAGACATTCCTGTCTTTCCATAGGGAAAAATCTTGTCTGAAATAGCGTGCACTAGGGTGACGTCACATAATACTGGCACTATTGTGACGTCACAAAACCATATAAATGAAAGCTGTCAGAAAATATCCAAATCCACTTGTCTCCACGATCTATTTTGAACGTGATAGGCAAGAAAAATGGTCTAACATGTTGCCTGTATAAGACAGCTTTTTCCCCAACCCTCTGGACAGCTTGGATAAAAAAACCTCGCTAAACGTTTGGGTTTTCCATTTCACACTGTCCCTCGGTAGTCAAAACCCGTCTTACACAGATGGCATGTAAGATTCTTATATTCTTGCCTTCCTAGCAGGGAAAGTATACATTTGTTCGAGAACGTGCCAGGGATAGATAGATTCTATTCCTGTCTTTACCTAGGGAAAAACCTTGTCTAAAATAGCGTGCACTTTGGTGACGTCACATAGCACTGGCACTATTATGACGTCATAAGCTATATAAATAATATCAGTTAACATGAAAGGCAAGAAAAATTATCTAACATGTCACCCTGTTTTCGTAAGATATCTGCTGTTTTCGTAAGATAGCTCCTTCCCAACCTTCGAGACAGTGTGGAATGGAAAACCGAGCATTACCCGTCTAACAAAGGCACGAATGTAACATCCTGATATATAGTCTACTGTGAATAAGGTTAGGGTTCTGTTTAAGCTAACTTTGTAGTGTGCATTTTATGCATGTATATATTCAATGAGTGAGTATTAATATCTTCTAACAACACTCGGATAACACTATCATAAGGTAATGAACGTGAAGATTGCGAGAGGCAAGTGATATTAATATGAATTAAAAGACACCACCTAGCATGGAGATTTATCTTTTATATATCCACTTACAAAAAAATATTCAACGCTCAAGAACGTGAAACTTAGCTAAAAACACGAGTTTACATTTAGTGTCATCATACCTCTTACAGCAAATATTATACTTTGCATGTTGGCGCGGTTTACGAATTTCTGTGACTGATTCTGGGTGCTTTGATGTTCATGCAGACAAACAGTCTGCGCAGTGTACATAAACCGGAACCGGAAAACATCGAAAAAATTGCATCAGTATATGCAGACAACACTACTAAGATGTTCTGTGCAAGAAATGAAGAGATATACAATATGATTTGGTTTTTATAGTTATAAAATGAATGTTAAAAATCAGCTGTGGTTGCTACAACACAGATGAATAATTATATACGGACGTTACCGTCTCGGCGATTTTCATCCCCTATTATACCTCACTTTTGTCTGCAATGGTAAAATCCCATTACCCGAAAAATAGATATTTTGACTAACAAAAACATTTTTGACACGTGACCAAGCCGAAGTGATTGTCAGGTCATGTGACCGCAGGTAGATTTTAGGTAAAAATATTTCACGCGTAATTTAGGCGTCATGTACACAGGATCCGAGTGTAAAACATTTATTAACCGATAGTTTTTCTTCAAATTTTCAGTATCGCTAACGAGCATAGATCTATATAGCTAAAATACTAGAGCATTTTTAGTAAGATAATATAATTAGAATAAGCAAAATCACATAGAAACGGTTGAATTTTGATAAAAACTACAGTAACATTTCATACAGCGCGATCGTAAATATCTTTTCTATACAATAAGTAAAATAATGAATATCGATATAATCATTAAATTTAGACTTTAGGCTAGAAAGTGCAAAAAAAAAAAAAAAAAAAAAACAGATCTGAAAAGCATTAAAAAATGACAAAATGACATTAATTTAAAAACATAGACTAAAATGGTATCGGTAAAGTACAGTATAGAGTAAGCATATTTATCGATATGACACAATTATGCAGTAGGCGCGGCCACTGGCACCAGATCATAAAGAAAATGCCTCCATACGTGTTATACCCTACCCCTAGGCATTCTATAAGAACCATGGTCGTGAACGGGAAAATATACTAACTTGTTTCAATCACGCATTGCATACCTAAAACACGCAATGTGGTAAATGTGTACTATGGATATCAAACAAGCGGTAATTTATCTTCCATTGTGTACCGGTCACATTTTTTCAATACATCTTATCTTAGAAAAACAACGCGTAGTTTATAGTAATTTCAACATTACACAAAAAACTTGCTTGAACTTCCCTGGTAAAGTTCCGTTCTAGATTATAAAACCATTGTGACTGGCTGTTGTGAAAAAGTATGTCAATCGTCATTTTACTACACGTGCTCGCTAAAATGTGAAAATGCAGCAAAATGTGCAAAATGAATACAATATACAAAACAGATGCAGACCAATGTACGATTTCAAATTAAAGATCATATACGAGATGAATTTCATTCATCATTTCGAGTTTAAGTGTAAAATTGTGATTTTTTTTTAAAATCTGTTTTTGTTTTTTTTTTTGTGTTTGGCGCACTGCCGTGACCTCTAGACCGGATGTTCATTAGGAAAGTTCAAGCAATGTTTTTCCCGTAACGTTGACGAAAGCATAAAATATGTTGATAATCTCAGAAATATGGAATATTGAGACAATGTGACTGGTGCACGATGGAAGATAAATTATCGCTTGTTCAATATACTAGGTACCCATTCACCGAAATGCGCGTTTAAGTTGAGAAATGTTGAAACGGGTTAGTGCACTTTCTCGTTCATGACAATGATTCTTATAGAATACCTAGGGGTAGGGTATAACACGTACGGAGGCATTTTCTTTATGATCTGGTGCCAGTGGGCGCGGCGTGTAATCTATAAATAACCCGACAACAATCGGGCGTATATAAATGGTTTTTAGATTTGTTTTAAAGTTTTTAAAGTTTGGTGGTTAATAAAATAAAGCAGTAGAGTATAGATGTAGTTCATGGTCAGTGGCAGTTTTTCTCAGGCGTTTCAGGAGTGTAAGAAAGGTAATCGCGGCTCTTACCCTGGATGAAAAAAATTTATAAATTTAATTATATATCTCATAATCTATTTATTATTTTGGCAATTTAGACACAATTCAGGGGGATATAACAGTTAAAACATTAAAAAAAAAAACAATAAATACTCGAGCCAAGACCCAGACATGCTCCAAAACTAACACCCGGGTCTTGAAGTAAGGTCCCCTTTATTTACGTCATATGAATCTAAGTCTTTGGAATCAATCCAGGAACCGACCTGTATCTGGCAATGGGTCTCACAATTCAAATCTCGCTGGGCCTACGATTGACTGGAAACAATCATAACTACGCAGCGCAGCGTAAACAAATAAAAATGAATAAAACAAAACAAACTATTAGGGGTCCAATACATTAATATCAAATAAATTCAGGTGGGAGTTGGCCGTTGGGGTTTCACATCCCGCCATTGATATGCTGGTGCCCTTAATTTTTGTGGAACCGGACCTGGAAAGCATCCTATAAAATGAGTCTTTCCTTAACGTTTTAGTGTCAGTATTTGATTCCCAGCATTTGTGGTAGTACGTCTTGTTCATTTTGAGTGATACTTCTGTAACTGCAGATCGATAATCAATAAATATATTCTTAATTTTCAAGCTATAAAAAGTAAATTAACGTTTAAAGCTACCCTTTACATCAATACCATAGCAGTTTATTTCATTATCTGAAATGTAAAACTATTGTCACATCAGTTGTATATAAACCTGTCATTTTACATGTTTTTTCTTTCTTAATAGTTCAGCGAATAGACACAGACATTTTTATTTTCCTATATGACTCTCTACATACCAAAATGATACGTATAAAAAAATGTATTGATATGTTTTTAAAACACTGACTTTACTGACAGTGTATTAGTCCGTAGAAATCCCAGTGGGTTCGCTCCTTTGAACTTGCATTTGAATCACATTTTAAAATGAAAAAAAAAATCGTTGTCGTCCGGAATCTTGAGAGTCTGGTAACAGTAGGCAGTACCATGCGGACATTTCGATGTGCAACTTTAAGATCACTTCTGAAAACCATGTAAAACAAAAATACGCATTCTGAATTAGATATCAAATGTAATTCACTCCAACATTAGAAAATAGATATGAAAAGTATATTTTACATTGACCGTCTAAAGAATCACTATGTTAATATCAGCTGAATTATACTTAGGCCATTATCATATAATTATGCATGACTTATTGATTGCATAAATGCAAATTGCATCAATGGATACTTAAAGGCAAAGAAAATCTCCTATATAAGTGACCCCCCCCCCACCCCCCAAATACCAGACTTTTTAATCTCCAATATACAAGATCCTGTCTGGTCCAGTCTGATAAGGGTCCATAAAACCCCTGTAGACTTGACATGTAGCCTAATTATTGTCAGAGAATCATAAATTTTATTGCCTACAGATAAATTGGTTATTTCCTGTGTTCTGCATTTTACTGACTGAAATGCTGTTTTTTGGGATGTTTTTTTTTCAGAATGTACACAAAATTATTTTAATTGATATTAAAATATACTAATTATGATTGCGCAGTCATGTTGAGTAATGTCCTGGCCAATTATATTATAACTCTTATAGCAAATCAGTTCTCACTCCTTTTAGGAAACTCATCTTTTTTATAAACAATAAAATAATTATTTAAAAGTTAATAAGAGAAATTTGTTTATTCAATGATTATGATCTTTTTATCAAAAATAACAAAATAAAACCAGAAAGAGAGATAATTGCTGGATTTTATTAGAAATTAAAGAAGCGTTCAGACGCATTTTAAATAAATAAAAAAAGGAATATGAACAGAAGGATTATATATATTTAATAATGCTTGTGTTGTCTAAATAACGTTTCTTTGTATTATAAATCTAGCATTAAAGGGATATCATTGTTCAAAATACACATAATTTATTATTATAAAAGCTATGTTCCTGAATGCATTTTTTTTATATCTTTGATAAACAAAACAGCAATGATGAGATGTAATTGTTTCAAAACTTGATTTATTAAAAATATGATAAAACACTGTTGTATCTTGTCACTTTGTTTATTTAGCCCTAATTCAGTCATGCTTTCTAAACTCCTTATAAAGGTGAGAACTGATTTGCTATAAAGGTGAAAAAATTACCTGCATTTTATTTACGCACAGTAGCTATACAGTAGCTTATTGTGATAACTAAAAAAAAAGGCTATCAGTGCCCAGACTTGTGTATTGGCCTTATCGCCAATACGCAGCCCTTTATCTTTCACCATAGGCCACATACTTGATCCCAAATCAGTGCTTTAAAGCCAAATTCACTACTATATAAGGTTTCCCCCCCCCCAACAATATACAACTCCATCTATCTGCTGCTTATCACAATTATGTAACCATAACTAATTAGAGGGCAATTAGCACAGCGGGACCCCAATAGACAATGAAGATGTTGCATAGAGTGAAAGAAATTATTTTTCTTCAGTGATTGTGGAATGATAATAATTAAATTATTTTGATTTTAAGATTAATAAGATTAATTTAATGTTAAAAATGATAAAATAATATTATAAAAATAATCATAATAATAATATAATAATTATTATGTAATTATTATTGTTATAATATTTTTTAAAATACAAAAGGATGATTAAAGATACAGTAAAAATATTGAAAAAACTGAAAAAAAAACACAAGTATAGGAAAACTTCAGGAGTTCTTTTGTGAAAACATTTTTTAAATTTTTAATTGGAACTGTCGGTTTTTGTATTCATGTAATCAACATTATTTGAACTTAAATCTGTGTTCCATCTATCAATTTTCTTTTCAGTATGTTCCAAAAATGACTTTTTCATGCTTTGCTTTGTAATTTGAATGCACAACTGTTCAATTTTTAGACATATTTTATTTACAGTTCTGCAAGCTTTAGATGAGTGAAAGTACAATTTTCTGAAATATCAAAATTCTCCAGAAAAATAAAAACTTGCATATTTCTTAAGTAAGTTTATCTATTTAAATTATTGTGAAAAAATTCTGATTATTTTATTATTGTTTTGATCAACAATATTTCCTTTACAAAATGCCAAAAATAACTGTAAAACTTTAAAATTTATAATTATTCATAATTTAAAATAAATTACAAAAATTCCCTTCTCACTAATAGAACACTTGTAGGTAGACTGCTCTCCAATAAAACAATGACCTTGTTTATTGGGCCATCCTGTGAGGGGATTAGCCCCCAAACTGTGCTGGTGAAGACAAAAACCCCTTTGGTCCCGTCAAATCTAGGCATTAAATTCAATATCTAGTTTAGCGGTATTATTTTAAGATGAATGTGATTTTTTTTTGGTTTTGGGGGGGGGGGTGACTATAAATTGTATTGGGGTTTGTTTTAAATTTCAGACGTCCAATTTAAAATAAGGTATGATTTGTACTGTAATTATTTTATTCTTCATGTGCCACCATCTATAAATAAGATTTTTTAATGATGATGTGATATTAATATTAATAATAATAAATAATAATAAAATATTTTATTATTATTATTATTATTTATTATCATTATTACTACACTTCTACTCCTACTACTACTAGTAATATTAGTTTATATTATTATAATTTTAAAAGAGAAATAGAAGTTAACTTAATACATAATTAGAATTTTCGTTACTAAATATTATAACGTATATAACGGATATAAAACCCATAAAATTTTTCTAACAGAAATATTCCATAAGATGATCTAATTGAAAAGCGCGATTAAAACTATGACAACTGAAACTATATCGGTACCACTAAAAACTGAAAAATTATGCGCAATCGATAAATTTTGAGTTCTTAAACCCGCCCACGATAGAAAATCAATATTTTTAAAAATTTACTAGGGGTTAGTTACCGCCCATTTAAACTTTAGACCAATGACAAGTTAAGACGGTTTGGCCACTGATCATGGAGGGTGACTTCACTTGTATCAAATTGTGAAATTAAGTGAATATTTCATTATGTTATTTACTAAAGGAAAGGGGAAATCGATTTTTAATAGTTTTCTATGTGTAAAATCAGCCATATTTACTGCAAAATATTTACACATCATGTTTGGAACTGACCCTTTTTTCCCAACTTTATACTAACTTATGGCTAGATTCGACCCACACTATATGTTCTTGACTAGGGTTAAAGGTTAAAGACACTGTCTGGTATGCCTGGTATGTGGCCTATGAGATGAGTAAAGTCTGCTTAGGGCGATAAGGGCCAATACCAAGTCTGGACATTTGTTGATTGCTTCTGTTTATCATAATAAGCTATGTATATTTAACTGTGCAGAAAATTTAAATTACAGGAATATTTTCACCTTTATACAAATCATTTCTCACCTTTTAACGTTTAGAAATTTTTGTTGAATTAGGGCCCTAAATAAACAAAGTGATTAGATCAAAAGTGTTTTTATCATATTTTTTAAATAAAGAAAGTTTTTAACAATTACATCTCATTATTTGCTGTTTTTTTTATCATAAAATAAAAAATGCATCCAGGCACAAGCTTTTAGAAGTAAAAAATTTTATTCTGTATTTTGAACAAGATATATCTTTAATTGCTGGATTTAATTATACTTAAATGAAAGTAAACATTATTTAGACAACACAAGAGGAATTAAGCATTTTAATATATAACATCCTTCGGTTTATAATCCTTTTTTAGTATTAAAATTTGTATTAAAAAAAGGAATGTTTGGTTTTTTTTAGAACGCACTTTTATTACTTTGTGGTATAACAAAATCGCAAGACAAAAATTTTGGCGTATTTTCAACGTCCTGATTGCAGTCTAATTCTCGAATCATAGCTTTCAAACTTATTTATTCGAAAAACAAAAAATGAAAAGAATGAAAACGCATTTTTAGGCCGGTAAAAGGGCTCGAACTTTTTAATCATACAATGCGGGTATTTACACCGTTTCTAATAACTCTTTCAAAAGAAGTAACTGGCCTAAAATTTGTTAGGGAAAAAAGATGCATCATATGACACTCATTCATGGTGATAAGTTGCTTAGCTGAAAAAATTTTTTTAGCCGCTGCACTTTCGTCCTTACTAATAATTAAATTATAAGTCAAATTTTTAAATTATTTTGTTTTTAAATAGGGCTGCATGACAAACAGTACATTTTTCAAATATTTTAAAATGCTACGCTTTTCTATACAGAAATACAAGTGACAATTTGATAAAAATTTAATACTATTTTAATACAAAAATAATACGATACGGTATTCTTTTTAAACAAATGACCTTCTCAAGCATTTTAAATTTATTCTAAGCGTAGATACAAAAAAGGATTATATATAAGTTCACCAGCACCGCCACGAGATCAAACGAAGCGTGATTTCCTGGTATTACATACAGACGACTTTGTAAAATACTTTTGTTAATCATATGTGACACTATCATCTAATTATAAAAACGTAAATAGACACCGCTTGATCACCGGAGAGAAATGATACTCCAGCTTCTTCAAAAATTGTTTAAATAATAGAATAATAAACATCTAAGGTAGTGCTAAAAGATTTAAGACGACATCTATTTTGAATTTATTAGAATTTTCGGGTTTTTAATCCACATTGTTACAAAATTCGAAAATTCTTTTTAAAAATACAAAGAAAAGTTAATTGATATCGGAACTCCTGAATCCTCAAAAATTGCTCGTTTATGATTTGTAGTGTATACTTCGTTTGTAGCTGTCCATATTAAATGGAACAAAAATAAATAAATAAACGAACATAATTTCATAAGGGCGCAACTTACTCAATATTTGCCGAAGACTTGTACATTGCATTCTTACAGTTTAAATTTATCCTCAAAATTATTTACTAAAAATACCGCAGACAAAAGAGCATGGAAACACAAAGAAAAAACGTGTGAACCTTTGCGATGGGCCTCTGTCTACCTTCTGTGATTATCATTCGCATCTCCGAAAAAGTTACAATTTTTTTAAAAAGTATATTCCCCCGAGGCCTTGAAAAATGTCGGTGATTCTATATATTAATCGAAATTTTGGGGGAAGGCGCATAAACTGCAACGCTATTTAACCTCATGATATAAATTTTTAAATTTTTGAAAAAAAAATGATATTCAATTAAAAATGTTATAAAACATCCCATTTATATAACATATATTATACACAAAACAACATATCAGAGGCGCGCCTACGATAGTTTTTGAATTTCTGTCGCATTCAATTCATTCTTCTTTACGCAAAGTATTGGCAAAAAATTCTTTCTAACAATGTGAAATTTTTCTAGTTTTCTGAAAGTCATGTGCGCGTAAACTGTATTTACGTTCGAAGAATGCCGCATGCTTGGTAAATTTTATTTGAAAAAAAGTTGTTCATCAGAATCAACCAAAAATGATAACTTAAAATTTATTGTTCGAAATCTTCTTTCCCCACTAACTTCCCTCGCTAAAAGAATATTTTGGCGTTTGAGTTTTTGAGTTTCAAAATTTCAGAAGAAACAATTTTTAGACTTGTCAAATTTATTCGAGTCACGTAAGCGATGACTTTGACACTTGCGATTTTTTAATTAAAGACCACGGTAAACCTAAATTTCAACTTTTGTAAAGTTCTAATTGACAAATGTATTCTATTTTAGAGATTTCAAAAGAACTGATTGCATTATATATATACGAACATAGGAAAATAGACTGTACATCAAAATTTTTAAAATAAAATAAGAAGAAATACCATGGCAGAGTGACAAACCAGCTTTCTAACTGTATTAAATACATATTTTAACAACCGGGTTTGTGAACTAATTAATTTTCCCTAAATTAATTAATTTCATGTATGTACAAATATGGAACCTTGAAAAAATTTAGATGCCAGTCCCTATCTGCCCGCCCTTGAATAAGTTTTTTCACGGACTGATAGGGTATAAATTTAAAAACAAAAACCATGTTTCAATAGATTAGAAAATTTTTCAAAATGTGTGATCCGTTTCTGGCTTAACCATTTTTAAAATTCCATTATACCTTTTCATATTAAAATCAAAAATGTAGCATAAAATCAAAAATCAATTTACACAAAGAAAAGACGACTGTTTCCCGCTGTTTTAAACATTACATTTTCGTTTACTCCGCCGAAGTTCGCCGTCGGCAGTAAAAAATCCTTATTTCTACTTTAATAAATACAGATTTTTTATTTACATGTTTTCTGTAGAAGCATTTAAAAGAAGAAAAATCATAATTATCAAACACATCAATTAAATTATCAAAATTTGACAATTCTATAGCGCAATTTGTAGCTGACTATTATGCCAAACACGTTGTATTTAGGAATTCGGGCGGACAATTGGGAGAATTTGAGGTATAGGGAGGAAATACTTATACGGCCGAAATACCATCCAAATTTATATATGTTTGAATGATTGAAAAATAAATGAATGAAATAATACAACAATTTTATATATTATGTCATGTAACTTGCCATTTGTTTGTGCACGTTCAACTGGTTCAAATAGAAGGAAATTGAGCCTTTTTAAATGACTTTTTTAGTGTGAGAAAACAGCTATGAACCATTTTTTAGTATTTGCATTTTCCCCAAAAAATCTTTATAACTTCCCCAGACAAACAGAATTGAACATGGTTATAAACAGCGAAAAAAAAAAACAACGAAAAACAAAAATAAATAAATAAAACACTGTGAAATCAGAAAAAAGCAAAATCAAATAGATATATTGGGTAAAATGTTCACCCCATTATTCCTAAAAAAAGGTGCATCCGTAAAACCAACCGTGAGGATATTTTTTTCTCAAAAATTTCCAGTAGAAAAACGTATAATGGGGAAAACGAAAATGCTTTCGAGCCAACCGTAACCACGCACACACACACATCTTCCCACCCTTCCCCCTGTTTTATGACACAATACCACCCCATAACCCCGCCATTTATTACTGATCTATCATTGTTTCTTATAACTTTGATTTTGTCTGTTGCAAAAATATAATCACTCTCATGAAAATTATTATTTACAACTCTGTTAATAGTTTCTAATCTAGTGTTTTTCTAATAACTAAAGATAATGAAACAGAAAAATAAAAAGACAAATGAACGAAAAAAGAGGTATATAAATTAGAAAAGTAAGAAAAAAACAACGACGAAACCTTGTTTCGCATTTTGCAAAACTGTTTAATTTCGAATAGGCGCCCTGTGAGACACCGGCCAATACCCGTCCAAACAGTACAAAGTCTTACCGCCGGTGCTTGTGATATGTTGTATTTGAAAATTAAGGGTCTCAAATTAAAGCGCAGGCTTGATCTTATCTTCCATACCGCTCGTGTAATACTTAACATGCTATAGCTTTTGAATTTTAAATAATTCCATTAAATTTTAGGTAATTCTTTAAATAATAACTAAAAATAAAAAAAAGATAAAATGTTAATAGATTACATAATTTAATACTTCAGCATTCACTCTCTCATAACTGGCAAAGGCAGCAAATAACTTTTTCATTTTATAAGCTAAAAACAATATACTTAAATCATTTATTTCATAAAAAGGTGTCCAGGGATGAGACTGGGAATCGCCCCCGGGCCTTTCCGGCAACAAATCTTACAGAAAAACTCGGAACGACCGTTAATATCATAAATAAACTGTTTATGCAAAAAAAGCCTTTTCAATTTTTAATGAAATTTAGAATAACACCAACCCCTTGTATTCATACAATGTGTACCAGTTTTTAAGTTTCATTTTGCATTAAGAAATATGCTTAAATTCACATGCTATAATGATGATGTGTAAATCTCGATTAATCTTATCTTTTAACATTTTTCTTAACTTATCATTCACATATAAACATAGTAACAGGAGCTGATTATAAATAGAACGAAACCTGAAAGTCCGAAAAGAGGTTTTTTTTATTATATAATTTTTTATTTAGTTTGATAAATTATATAATTTGACCGTGCCATGAGAAACAACATAGTGGTTTGGACCCATGGTCAAAATAGCCAGTGCATCGCGCAGTTGGCCATGATCCATGCTGTCCTTTAAAGCCTATTTGAATTGAGAAACGTTAGCGAACAGCATAAATCCTGACCAGACTGCGCTGAGGCCCCAGCTGGTCTTGTCCATGCTGGTGCAAAGCCACTTGTTGATTTTCTCATGGCGGGCTATTTTACACGTATTTCTTATTTTAAATTTATAATAAATAGCTTAAGACCTTACTGTAACATCACTTAAATCTTAAAAAAAATAGTTTCAAAAAAAAAAAAGAAAGAAAGAAAGAAAACGTAATTTTAAGCATTTAAGACTAATTTGGGACTACAATTTTAAAACTAAGAGACATTTCCTCTTCACTTACATTTCCGCATGATGATCACCTGTATTTTATACATTAGTTTTAAATATAATTTAATCAAATTTAAAACTTTAGGCACAATAAAAATCAGAATAAACTCGGGGGTCTTTGTGTTTTCGTTTTTCCGGCAAAGGCACGATTTTGATCAAAATTTTAGCTAGTTTTAACGATTTTAAACCAAATTTTACACAATTTAAATGTAATAATAGTAAAAAAAAAAAAACACACAGATGTAAATATTTTTTTTAATAAAGTTAGGCAGCATTTGTATATATAAAATAACGTTAGGAATATGGTGACATAACAACATGCGACCGAAGTATGGGCTATTTAATTGACCTGTCAAAATTGCCCCCGGCTTTTATGTTAATTTTTTATATACTCGAACAGATTAAATAAAAGCCGGGTCCATTTTTTTGACAGGTCAATAATTAGACAATAACAGTACAAGTAATGGCCAACTAGGATAAACTAGTTATCAACATCTACAAATTATTACCAATCTTAACAAAATTTAAACTTTTTAAAAGATATTTTTAACAGTAAAGAACGAGAAATAAAATTGAAAAAGTAATATCAAATTACATTATTTTTTTTAAAATTGGCCAGAAGTTAATTTTATATGTAGTAGGACTATGGTGGCTAAACAACGCCCGACCGAAAAGCATGCACTAGAAACGCCCCATAGGAAAATCCTTATGATGCACCGGAAACTACAGATTCACACACAATGGAAAAAAACAACAGGTAAACGGGGAAAATTTTAAGTAAAAAATTTTACGCATTTAGGCGACGGGTACAAAAGTATTCGCGTGTAAACATTAATAGACCTAGATTATCTTGAATTTCAGTTCGTTAAAGAACAAATAGCTGTGATAGAATCATTTTAAAGTAAAAAAAGAAATAAAAAGCAAATCACAGAGAAACGGTCGAATTTTGATAAAATAAACCGCAAAATTTCATACAGCGCAATCGTAAATATCTTTTTTATACAGTAAAAGTAATTAATACCGATTAAAATTAAATATAGATTTTAGGCAGCAAAACAGTCTGAAAAACATTACAAAATGACAAAATGACAGCATTTAAAAAAATAAGAGTAAAACGGGATCGGGAAATTTCATTCAAAGTTTTCGAAAAAAAAGATTAAGCATTTTCGAATGACAATTTTTTCATTCGGCGTGTAAACATAAATAACCTGTGTACTGTCAACAACGGACGTATAAAAAATTTATTTTATTTTTTAAAATTTTTAAGTTTTCTGTTAATAAAATAAAGAAGTAGGTTTTAAAATAGTTTTTGACTGTGGCATTTTCCTTAGGCGTATCAGGGTGTAAGTAGGTTATGCGCATTTCCCTGGATGACAAAAAATTTAAAAAATTTTTTATCCATAATTTATTTATTATTTTTGACAATTTTGCATAAATTTTTGGGGGGGAAATTTTTCGAAATTTTGACCTGGCACTCTTTTAATATTCCCAAAATTTCCGTAATAAATTTTTTGTTGTCCCAACTTTAAAAAGCGATATAACTAAATATTACAATAGGCCTAAAATTCCTAACTGATTGACAGATTTCGGCGCTGTGCGGACAAAGCGTTTTCCTGTCAAAATCAGGATTGTGGGTTTGAGTCCCACTCTGACCTTATTTTTTTTCCCCAAAAATTTTAAAATACAAATTTCAAATTTTATTTTTTTTTTCAAACGATTTTTGATATTTTTGGTTCATTTATTAAAAGAAAAATATTTTTCCCCTGTAAAAAGTGGGGAAAAAAAGGTTTTTTAAAAAAATCTTAATAAAAAGACAAAATTTCCTGTTTTTCCACGTTCCCAAAAAAAATACAACAAGAAAAAGAATTAAAAAAAATTTAAGAAATTGAAAATAAAAAAAATAAGATAACAAACCATAAAAAAAATTAAGAAAAAAGCCAATTTAGTAAGTGATTTCGAACCCCTATAACGTGCGTGGAAATCAGACACCTTTCTCTTAGCCCTCGTGTCATCGATTAAAAATTTTCATGTTACTTTTGTAATGTGATACTTTAGTACTAAAATTTTGTAAATTAACGAAAAAAGCCCCAAAATTTGGCGAAGATAAAAGATGCCAGGTCAATACTTGCGGACAATACACTTTCAAACTTACAATAAAAAAATACCCACCAAAAACCGACATGTTCCAAAATTTAAAAACCCGCTTGAATTTTCCCCTTTTAATTGATAAAATGAACCCCAAATTTTTTGGGAATCAAACCAGGGACCGACCTGTACTGGCAACGGGGCTCAAAATTTAAATTTCGCGGGGGCCCATGATTAGTTTGAGGAAACAGTCAAAACTATAGGCAGCGAGCGTAAAAAAATAAAAATGAATAAAACAAAAAAAAACAAAGAAAAATATATAAAACCTGTAGGGGTACTGTAGTAAAAAGCAACGACGACAGGTATTTAAAAAAAAAAAATATACTTTGACCTTCAAAAATGCCTTTTGGGCGACTTCTTTAAATAGTGGATCTGGTTTTCGGATAATCTCGGGTGATGATTTACGTAAAAAGAAAACCCTTAAAAGGTATTTTAAATTTAAAAAATTTAAACCAGTTGCGATCGAGACTGACATCGTATTTTAATGCGATTGCCCCGATCATGGGATGCACGCTACCCGTGGGTTCGAACCCCGGCAAAATTTTTTTTTATTGATTAAAAAAAACAACATTTGAATTCAAAAAGTCGTTTCATATTTTATTGTGGGCTTTAAAATAACGTTTTTTAAATTTGTTTTTTTTCATTTTTCCCATTCGTGCCCACCCCCCCAGCTCGTAGGGGGAGCGTTGGTCTATGATCGCGGGGGCGCGAGCTCACCCCCCGGCGGGGCGTATGTTCTCCGTGACGATTTAATAAAAACATTGTGTTGAAATCATTCGTCCTCCACCTCTGATAATTCATGGGGAAGTTGGCAGTTTCTGCGGGAACAGGGGTTTTCTGGTCAGAATCCCGGGAAAACTGGCTAGGTTACTTCAGCAGTTACATGACTGAAAAACTGTTAAAAACGGGGTTAAACCCAAAACAAAAAAAGCCGTTTTTTCCCTTTATTTTTTTGTTACTTTTTTTCTTAAAAATTTATTTTAATAAAAATAAATCACAAATAAACAAGGTTAATCCACAGATTCGCTGGCAGTGTCTGTTTTGAAACGTTTATTGAATCACAACGTTACACAGTTATCAAAAAAGAGTCCTTCTTTTTGGGATTCGAAAACCCCCACCACACCTAAAAAGTTTCTCGACGTTCACCTTACCTACTGCGCCAACGGACAATTTTGCCTTCCGATTTGGGTTTGGGGTCTTTTTGTGTAAAAAAATTTTTTTAAATAAAAATAAGCCCCATTTACTTGGGTTAGTTCAGATTAAAAAAACTTTAAAGCCCCCAAAACAAACGTTTTCTATAACTGAAGCACAACGGGAAAAAGGTAAAATTTTTAGCAAAGATAATCGCGAAATTTAGGTATCCCCAAAAAGGGAAAACGTGTACACTTTATTAATTTAATAGATTTCTTCAAAATTTTTGCATCGATAAGGGGGCAAAAAAAGCCCGAAGCAGGGCTTTTTTTTAAGATATTTGTAACAATTAAATCAAAATTACTCCATTTGCGTAAAATTACGGAAAAATTTCATACAGAGAGATCGCAATAGTTATTATGTTTTAAAAATAAAAACTTAAAAACCCCGCGACATTTAATTTAACTTTTGGGTGAAAAAGAAAAAACAGATTAAAAAAATCGTAAAAAAAAATGCCCTCAATTTAAAACATGCAGTAAAGCGAAATTGAAATATAAACAACTAAAGTGCAATAAACAATTTTTTCGATAAACATAGGCGGGTTGTAATCTAAAAATGAACCTGGTAGGAAAAGTATCGACGAAAAAAAATTGATTTTATAAAGACTGGGGTTTCCCTTTGGACATCGTGACTTTTTAATTAATACTAAACCCCGAAGCACGATAGACGATGACGAAACTCAGGGCGATACCGTGGAAACGGGAAAGGCATGGGATGGCTGATGATGAAAACGCGGTGGTGCGGGAGTACAAGGTGAAAGTGTATGTAAATCGGTTTTCATCATCGACCATCGCTTTTTTTAGCTCACCTGTCACAAAAGTGCAAAGGGGAGCTTTTGTATGCGCAGCGCCGTTCTCCCCTCAGTCCCCTGCGTGCTGGAAAATTTGCTTGTGACCCCTTAGAGGTCACAAATTTTTTATGGGGTGTTTTTTGAAAAATGGTCGAATGTTCCCCTTGATATATTAGGTCAAGTTCGAAATGGTTTACGGCGGTCAAAAAATAGGTCAGTAGGTAAAAAAAAGAAAAACCGGACCTCTTTTGAGCCAAATTTTTTATAAAATCTTCATAAAATTGGTCGAATTTTTGAAACGAAAAAAGAAATGCTTTTTTGATTAACGCCTAATTTTTTTACTTTTATCACTGGCGTGTTACCCTTTTTAAAATTGATTGTTGAAAGGGCCGTTAAAATGGGCATGGTCAAAAAATAAAACCGGGCCCCCTTGGGGCCCTTTTTTTCTGGGATCTGTATGAAAAATTGGGGCTGTTTCTTGTGATTCTAATCAAGTTCAAAACCGGTACGTGCGGGCCAAAAAGTGGGGAGTAATTTGGTTTTGCCTCTCAAGGGGAATTTTTATGAGAAATTCAGGAATTGGTCAGAATGTTCATCTTGATTATCAGGGCAAGTTTTGAAAGGGGATCACGGCCTCAAAAATGGGCAGAGGGCAAAAATAGAAAAACCTTTTGACCTCCAGAGGCCTATTTTTCATGGGATTGGGATGAAAGTTTTTCTGAAAGTTCATCTTGATGATTTAGGTCAAGTTCGAACAGGGCAGTGCGGTCAAAAACTAGGCAGTAGGCCTAAAAAAAGAAAAACCTTGTGACCCCTCAGAGGCCAAATTTGTGAATGGATCCCATAAAATTGGTAAATGTTCACTTGAAAAATCTAGGTCAATTCGAAAGGGGTCACGTGCCTCAAAAAGAGGGCAGTAGGGCAAAAAAGAAAGAACGTTGTGACCTCTCTAGAGGCCTACTTTACATGGGATCTGTATGAAAGTGGGCTGAATGTTCCTTTTGATACGGTAAGGTTTGAAAATGGGTCAACGCGTCAAAAACAGGTCATAGGGCGAAAAATCTTTGACCTCTCAGAGCCATATTTTCATGGACTTCATGAAAATTGATCTAAGTTCACCTTGATGATATCTAGGTCGTTTCGAAACTGGGCACGTGGGGCAAAAATAGGCCGGGAGGTTAAAAAAAAGAAAAACCTGTGACCTCTCTAGAGGGCCCTATTTTTCATGGGGCTTCATGAAAATGTGAAAATGTTCCCTTGAGATTTGATAAAGTTCAAAACGGGTCACTCCTTCGAAAACTAGGTCATAGGTAAAAAATAGAAAAACCTTTTTGACCTTCAAAGACCAATTTTTCAAAAGATCTTCATGAAAATTTGGCAGAATTTTTATTGATAATATCTAGGTTGGTTCAAAAAGGGGGACATGAGCCAAAAACTAGGTCACTATTCAAATAAAGAAAAAACGACGTCATACTAAAAAAAGGGGCATGTGGGGAAAAAGTGAGCGATTCAGGACCATCATTTGGGGCTTCTTGTCATCACTTACCATCACGTTTTTTTCCCTCGTATCACCGTATGGCGAAAAGCAAACCAAATCCCCAAAGGATTTTAGTAAGAAAACGTTTTTAAAAAGCAAAAAAAAAAAACAAAACGGGGTTTTCAAAATTTTCAAAATTTCTAAGCCGATCGAAAAAGCTGTCTTTTTTTTATATAAATCAATTTATACCGTTACGATCATAGAAATAAGACGTTTTGCTGGAAAAATGCAAAAAAGACAGATAGAAAAACATTAAAAAATGGGCAGAATGGCAAAAATTTAAAGACATGATATTAGTAATCGGTCGTAAATAAATTGTTCTCATAAATGTTTTTTGTTTGTTTGTTTTTTTTCTGTAATTTTTGATTATATTTAGTTATAATGATTTTAAGTTATAAAAATAGATTAAAATTGAGTATAGACGTAGTTCATGGACTGTGGAGTCTTTACTTCGTTTCTTATTTGTAAGTCAGTAAGGGACCCGCAGTGAGCTTACAGCGCATAGAGCTTACATGTGAGCTCTGTGCGTCAAGTCGTGACGTATAGAGCTTAATTTTCGAGATAAGCTCTATGCGTCGAAAAGGCATGATCGTCACGTATAGAGCTTACTTATGGGTGATGATGCGCTATGTGAAAATTTTGCCTAGGGAATACGGTTTTGAATGGTCTCATGAAAGGAATCAGGAAGCATCACTATGTCCGCCCGTCGTATGTACAGAGCTCTTTTCAGGCATGTTTCCAGTGGAACTCTACATGAAACTTCGCTGTCACAAGTTATATGCAAATAAATTAAAGGCCCCCAGGAACGTGGACTAGGCACGCGATTGCCCAGCACCACTGCCAACCCCAAAGTTTGCTACATACCCAAGATGACTAAGAAATTACGGTTACATCGAACTGATAAACATTGTCTAAAGTGGTCTAGTCTTTAACACACCCGGACTTTCATTCAATATATCGCATAGGAAGCGTCGTATGAGGCCCTTTCCAAACGCCCAGGAAATCTACCTTTTGGTTGTTTTTATACGAAAACTATATCTCGGCATTTGGGGTTCCAACCCCCCCCCCCCGCCACCATTTTTATAGAAGACATGTCCTCCTTTATCTCTCCCTTGTGCATTATTAAAAATTAGCACAGCCCCTGATTAAAATTAAAAAGATACGTTTCAACCATGATCCTTAACTAATCATATGTACCCCTGCATCGCATTTTGTCGCTACAAAACTCGGCCAATTTGTTGAGCTTCATTTTCTTATAAGTATTTTAAAAACTCAAGACAGATTGTGAAGCCTCGATATTTGGAATACATTTGGGTTCTTTATTGGGCGTTTAAAAAATATGTAATCTTCAAAAAAGGTATTCCGTGTTATTTAGAGATAAAAAACAAAACAAAACAAACTGACCGCACACTACAAAGTAGTTCTTTTGTGAACGAAATAAGTATGTTTCAGATTAATAACAACACAATTTATTTAAAAAGAAAATTTTAGATTAGCAATATCTTTTAGATTTAATTCAGTACACCATCTGCGTAAAAATATAATATTATATTTTCATTTCGTGATAAATGACAGCAAACCAGCATTAATGGGGATTTGTTTCAATCGCGACTGTGCTGTTGCACGACCTTGTCACAGTGCAGACTCGGCCACTACTACATCAAAATAATTTTAACAGGAGTTTGGTGAAGGATGATACTCAATACAGCCTTTGTCAGTTTTTTTTTGTAGTTTCACAGTGTTTTAATTGATGCTAAACACAAAAAGAGGTTATAGGAAATATGCATAATGAATATATTAGAAAACCAATCTAGTACCAGCGCAGGAGCTATTACAGGAGCTATTTGATCAAGTGCGTCATGAGACAGAACGATTTAAAGAACTTTTTCACTTTAGGATTAAATTAAAGCTAGCGTTTGTTTTATTCACTTTTTTAAGATTTTTTTACATTAGAACGTAGAAGAGAGAGCATGGGAATATTTTAAAAGTCTTCCATCGGAAAAAATTTCCCATAGGAAATGATTTCCCCTAGAAATTTTCCTCCCATGGCCAAAATATGGGAACGGTTTCCCATGGAAAATCGTAAAATAATAAAATGACAAATAACTTTTTTCAAAGTCATGTTATGGTGTACCTAGTGTAAATAAGTGTAAAAGATAATGATTTATCATTTAAAGAAACAAATTTTTTTTCTCAGGGAAATCCACTTTCCCATGGGGGAAATTTTTAATAGATCTTCCCATGGAAAAGTTATTTTCCCATGGGGGAAATGAATTTCCCATGGGGAAAAAAACCGCATTCCCATGGAAAATAGCATTTCCCATGGGAAAGGTAAGTTTTTAATGTTGAAGCTGCTTTGTTGTTGGTAAAAAATCAAATTGAAAAATATGGAAGTGCAGAGAATTTGAAGTACTTTACTTTTGCGAAAGAATTTTTAAGATAGCGTGTACAGAAGTACTTGCTGTTTTTGCCACATATTGGCGTGGCAAATTAAAATTGGCGGCCATTATAGCAGAAAACAGTCATACAGAAAATAAACTTCTCATTTCCACATAAAGTCGGTAGCGAACAAAGATACGATCTACAATTTCTATACTCCCACACATTTATGTAGGGACCATATAGCATCACTACTGTCCGTACGTATGTCCGTCCGTCCGTTTGATGCTTCAAACGTTCAAAGATGAGCAAGCTTACTGTGCAGATGTCCGTAAAGGAAGGATTGTTTTCAGTAAATATTTTACTGCAGTTATGGCCTCTTGCTTTTTTTGCTATATAGAGGATGACACAGTATGTGGGGGCATTTGTGTTCTATGGACACAGTGTATCTCGGTAATCACTAGTTGGAATGGATTGAAACTTGACACACTTACTCACTATACAGGTTTTGTAATTCTGTTTTGCTTTTAAGGTTGTTTTACACAGTTATGCTCATTTTTCGACTTAGGAATTTTTTGGTTATTAAGTTGCTCTAGTTTATACCTGTGTGGTTAGTGGAAAACATTTGAAGTACCTACATTTTAACAGGTCAATAATCAATGCATAAACAGCCTTAAATGTCAATTTTCATACAAAATGAATGACTGGTCTAAACTTTCAAAATGCAAATAATGATTTCACCTCTTACATTAGAAAAGCATACTCAGTATGATGGCAATAGACCTGTACTAATGCTTTAAGAAAAAAAATACATTTCTATATCATTTGAAAGGGAAACTCGATTATAAAATCACCCAATTATTTAACAGCTGCGGTTGGTCTCGTTAGTCGGAATCTACCTTTAACAACCTGAGAAAATCAAGGTAAATTGTATCTAAGCTGCGACTATAGCAATTTAATCACATAATTTGCAATGTATGTAATTCTGATATGACAGTGATCTCTACATCAGCAGTTACTTTGCTATTATTATCATTACCCATCATACCTTTTCGCAAATTAATAATCCAAGACTCTCTTTGTGTTTCTATGCTGCTAGTTCATTTTAGTAGCTTGCCACATTCATTGCAGTTCGATTCCACATGTGAAACACAGTCTTTATAATATGAGGTTGTTGTTTTTGCAAATTCTATCCAATTATTTAGCAATATTATGTCCAAAACTTTTGGAAGCCATTTTACCTTTCTCAAACGGGAAATTGCATTAAATTGCATTTCTAATTCGGAGATGCAGATTTTGCACTAAATATAGGTAAAAGTGCTAACTTTCGAGGACAATAAAAAATAAGAAGAATATTGAAATAAATTCTCAACGGTAGTATTTTGGATCTACACTTCTTGTGTACAATGGTACTATTAATATTTCTGTAACTTAAATACGGTAAAAGTCCGTATGCACTGATCAGTTTTCATGACCCTATTAATTAAAAAAACTGTAATTTTGTTTCCCGAACCACCGAGTCCAATCGTTACCTTGAAAATCGGATCAGCAACGCTTGATATCGGATCAAATGGAACGGTTTGGTGATTTGGGGTAAGAAAATTATATTCTTCTGTTATTTGAAAACCATTGTCAAGGACGGCATATAGCCCAAGATGTGCTCTGAGTATTATGAAATACTCGTTCCTATTCATTTTCTAAGCATTTTATCAATTACTTCGGACAAACATGCGAAAATAGCAGGCAAACAATGCCGCGACTCAGAAAAAACACTATTTTAGTACGTTTTTCGGCAAAGACACTAAATTACAACTTCCATGATATCACTGACTTATTTCTGTAACATGTTTTGTAATAAATGATGAAATTATATTTCTAGCAAGAACAATATAAGGCCATTCATGACCGTGCTGGTCAGTAACGCAGGAGACACAGGATCAGCGATTACAAAACACAGTAACATAGGAGCTTTGGAGTTTTATTCTGCGTTCGTTTTCATCCATTTACAAGGGAACATACCTTTATTCATTGTAATTACCTATCAAAACAGTGATAAGTAGTGGTAACCCAAATGATAACACGATCAGAAAGATGTTTAATGCTCCACTCTGATAAAAGTCATGTCACCATGTATTGCTACTAAATTGGATTGTATGGAAATTGAATAGATGAACAAACAGAATGGCTCCAATTTATCTTAGAACTTGAAATCAATGCTGATTCTTAAGGTATACAATTATACGGGTTGTAATAAAAAAAGCGTTCCACGCTGTGGACATACCACTGTTTTTTTCGTGTTCCATAAAGTTTTTATAACGTCTGCTACACTGGCGAATTTTGTCTACGTGCCTTTTCATATGTCCCTTCAGGTTTTGTTTAGTTAATCATGTTTGATAGCATATCGAGGGCTTGGCGCAAAACTATTGTATCTTGTTCTTTGTTTATATACACTTACAATAGTTTTGCACCAAGCCCTCGATATGTAGCATGAAATAGCATAATAATGGAAGGATAATGGAACGACTCATCCTGTTTCTTTGCTTACATTTAGAACTCCTACAGTTCCGGTTATTATACTGCCACGGAGGTATCATTAACTATTTTTCAATTCACCTCCACAAAAGAGGTGTTTACAGGCTGTTATTTTTGAGAGAATAACTTACAAAGCAGTGGTATGATAATTTATATTTTTAGACAAATTGAATTATTTCTGCTAAAAAATTGTTAATCCCGTAATTCTTGTTTAGATATTGTCGATTTTACTACTGAATAAAGTTCGTAGCGAAAAGTCTGTGATTGTCGTCAAGGACCCAAAAGCTTTTGTCTTACTTTTAGTCTGAAAAAGAAAAAAATACGTACTAGTCTAAAGGAGGTAGACGAGTTTAGACGAGAACGGTATCAGGAGAATAATATACTTATCGCTGTTTCTGAAAGATAAATTAAATGAATAATGGTGCGTTTTCCTTAGAAATTGATGAAAATGACCTTAAAGTAAAAACCGAAACTCCTGCGTTATTGCATTTTGCAGTCGCTGATCCTTTAGATCATGGGTTACTGATCCGTTTAAGCATGAATCGCCTTATATTGGCTTTTCAAAATATTTAATTCATCTTTTGTCGCACCAACGTGTTTCATGAATGTATCAGGGACAACAAGGAATCGGTAATACTGTATGTTTATCAGAGAACGTACTAGAAATAACGCTTTGTCTGATTTCCTGAAGTAATTGAGAAAAGTGCTTAGAGTTGCTGGAAAACAAATAGCAACGAGTATTTCATAATGTTCAGGGCACATCTTGCACTGTATACCGTCTCTGACAATAATTTCTAAATAACTGAAAAAGGCAATTTTCTTACCGAAACCGCTCCATTTGATACGAGATCATGCGTTACAGATCCAGTTTTCAAGGTAACGATTGGACTCGGTGCGAACGGGGAAAATGTCTTAATATAGTAACAAAAAAAGGGAAGTCCGGGAAGTTTCCCACACTGATTATTTGCGTCAATGTACTGTGTCAGTGCGTGCGGGGGTCATTCATCATCTTCAGTGATAGCTCTAGTTAGAGACACCACTTAGCCAGTTCAGAGTTATGGCCCTTGCTTAGTCAAAAATATCTATAAAAGTGTATAAACGTTTGTGTCGCACATATCACAAAAAGTATTTGACATATACAACCAGATCTGAAAAACTGACTTTCAGTGACAAAGAATGTGACCTACTGACCTACTTTCTAATGTTTTAGCATCAGTGTGCCATTTTAAACATGTGGCTCATATTGCTCAGGTTAGCGATTCGAAATCATCATGACCCTCTTGTTTCAACGTTATGCCACTTTCTGACTTGGTAGTTTTTGGTTAAGTTTTTGTATGTAAGCTAGTATCTCTCTATACACTAATGGGAATGGATTGAAACTTCATACACTTGTTTACTGTCATATGACATGCAGTGCGTAGCTTTAGTAACTCTACTTTGCAATTTTTACAAAATTATGCCTCTTTTTCGAGCTGTTTATGGTTATTTTTATAAGCTGGTATCTCAGTACCCATTAATGGGAATAGATTGAAACTTCACAAACTTTTTCACCGTCATGATCTGACATGACTCTAATCTGCATATTTACAAAACTGTTTCTGACTTAGTAGGTTTTGGTTAAAGTTTTGTATGTAAGCTGGTATCTTAGTACCCACTGATTGGAATGGATTGAAACATCACACACTTGTCCGCTTTCATGAGCTGATAAGCACTGTGCAAATTCCATAAAACTTTTTATTATTCGTACAAAATTATGCTCCTTTTTCATTTTCATTCAATTGACAAGGCTGTTGAATAATCAAGCGTTGCTGTTCTCCGACAGCTTGTTATCGCAGTTATTCAATAATTTTGCTATATAGAATATAGAAAAAGTTTTTGTCTAACACATCAAACAAACACTGTTGCAAGGAAATGCTTGAAAGTTTCACAGAAGGAATGACATTTATGTGAAGATAGCCATAAATAATTGATTTTTTCTGTGGCTATTTTTTTCTACATTTATTAGCCTTTCTTGATTTCACAATATAGGCCAACACAGATCTGTTAAACCAATTATAGGCTTTTGTAATATTCATTTTGTAGGTTATTTTAGAAGACACCATGTCGAGCTCATCGCACACCATACAATTTGATTTAAACTTGAAATCCAACATCCTTCATGTGAAAATGGTCTATACTAAACACTGTGTTATTAGAGAAAGGCGCAGTATTGGGAGGGGGGTGGGGGGAGGGTGGAGTGGGGGCTGTGTACGATAGAGGGTGGCATCCGAGCTACTTAAACATCTCTGAAATACACCAAACCTGTCTGTAGCACCTGGCATGGCCCTCCTTTTTGGTTTTGAAGCTTTTTAAAGTCATAGTTTTAACGATTTTGATCTTCTTTTTTTCTTTTAGATAGTTTCAAATTTTAATTATGGAGTTTTCATATTCTAATTATTTAGGGGGCCATATCTTATCATATCTCGTCCTTTGTTCACCTGGTTTACCTTGGCGCCCTCTAGGGGCCACCAGGTCTAAAATAGAGAAAAAAAACTTTAAACGAATCTTGCCTAAACCGCCAGATGAATCTTCATTCAACTTGGTTTATAGCATCATTTAAGTGTCCTCTCCCAATTTTGTTCAAAACACTTGACTCCTTTCTTGGACTTCTAGAGCTAAGAATAAAAATGATTTGAATTAACTACGGAATTTTATCAGACTAGGCCTGCATCATCAAGGTTCTCTCAAACTTTTGGACAAATGGTGCGTTTTTTTAGCCCGACTAAACGAAGTATGGGGAACTGATCTACTCGACCCGGTGTCGGCGTCCGCGTCGGAGTCCTTCCGCGTATACACTTGGGTTAAAGATTTTGACGCCCTTTCTCTTTATGTCTGTAAATACTTGATGGATTTGTTTCAGACTTAAAATAGTTATTTCTGATCATCACCCACATCAAATGACGCAAGGGCCATAACTCTTACACCAATATTTTATGAATTATCCCTCCTTTTGACTTAGAATTTCAGGTTAAAGTTTTGATGCACTTTTATTCTATCTCAGTTATTGCTGAATGGATTTAATTCAAATTTAAAATAGTTGTTTACCAGGTTTTCTTAGACAACCAGTTATTAGATTGGGGTATGTCGTCGGGCGGGCGGGTATGTCAAACTTGGTTTTCGCACAATAACTTTAGTTTGAAACACGCTGTAGACATTAAACATGGCCTGTAGATAGATGGTAAGAAGACGATTATTTGGGGTCATTTAGATTAAGGCCAAGGTCGCTGTTGCTAAAAGTAGATAAACTGATTTTCTCACAATAACCAATGTTTGGATTGTATATGGGGTCATTGTGGTCAAGTCCAAGGTCAGGATAACTTAATATAATATTTAATCTTCACAGTTAGAAAATTGGCGCAGTGGTCAGTGGGACGGAAGAGCGTCGGTTCAAATCCTACTGAGATCCAAACAATATTTTTTTTTCTTTTTTGTGATAAATAAGTCATGGTCAAGGTCACAGTGACTAAAATAGAGTTTTCCCTCTAAAATAGATTTTTTCTCAGTGTGATCATCAACAAAAAGGAAGATGGATTCTGCTTTATAATTTTAGTTTGGACTTACTTACTGCCACCAAACTTTGTGTACAGCATGCTTATCTGAAAAATTAAGTTTGAACCGTATTTGGGATGACTGTTACTAAAAAAGAAAAATGGCTTCCACTGGATATCTTTAGTTTGGGTACACTTATTGCCAGTATACTTGGTGTGTAGATAACTTTTATCAGACACAAAAGGTTGGGAATGTTTTTGAGGTCACTTTGATCAGAGTCAGGGTCATTGTAGCTAAAAATAAAAAAAACAATTCATTCCACAGCAAAATCTTTTTTGCTATGGAATGGAACGGTGCCGATTCCACTGAGATCCATTTTTTATTTTTTCGTTTTTTTTTTATGTGACAAAAATGTCATTTTAATGCCATTGGGCAACTAAAAATAAAAAAAATATGGCCATAGTTATTATAAAAATATATGTATAATAGAATATGACCGTTTTTTAAGAACCTGTTGATACGATGCAATTGAAAACCAGGTTGTTTGACATCATTACCCACATCATATGACACAAGGTTCATAACTCTGGAATCAATTTTCCATGAATTATGCCCCTTTTTACTTAGAGTTTCAGGTTAAAGTTTAATGCATTTTCCGTTATTTTTGTTATTACTAAATTGATTTGATTCATACTTAAAATCATCACTCACATCATATGACACAAGGGTCATAACTCTTACAGCAATATTTCATGAATTATGCCCCTTTTACTTAGAGTTTAAGGTTAATTTTGATGCGTTTTCACGATATCTCTATTAGTATAGAAAGGATTTGATTCGAACTTAAAAAAGTTGTTCATCATCATTCACATCATATTACACAAGGGCCATACATCTAGCACAAATATTTCATGAATTATCTCCCCTTTCAGGTTAAAGTTTTAGTGCACTGTATATCAGTTATTACTAATCATATGGCACAAGGTGCATCACTCTTGCACCAACATTTCATACATTATACCCATTTTTGCTTAGAATTATACTTATTTAATGTTTTGATAACTTTATCTTTATCTCTCTTATTATTTAATTCTTTTGACACAAACATAATTACTCATAACTGTCCAATAACTTCATCAACATTGAAGTCATTAAACACTCCAGTGACTGCTCCATCTTCCTCAGATATGCCCAGTTTCACTCTCCAGCATCGGATTAGTCGAGCACGCTGTCTCCTGTCAAGCTGTTGTTAATTGTTGGATGATTTGAAAGGAAGGCAAAATCATTATACATACTGACAGCATAACCCTTCGCGAGATATTGAGCAAAAAGTATTCTCGTAATAGGCGAGTAAAGCTATTTTACAAAAATAAAACATAAACAGTCACGTCAAAATAGAATTTATGACACCTTAAGTATATCATCAAAGTACAGAAATTTTGATAAACAAAATCTTTAACAACAATGTAATTCAACGACAATTAGTGAGGCATGACATATCAGTTATCTTTGGTGTTTATTGCAGTATTGTTATGAATTAGAAGTACAGACACGCATCGATGCATTCATACTGATACTGTCAGGTGCGGCGGATACTTAAAATATTCTCAATAAGTTGTGCCCCTTTACAAATGAATGTCATTACAAATGAATGTCGTTTGTAAACAATTGATGAAAACTACGTTTCACCTAATTATGCGAAATTTCAGTGCTGGGAAATTATTGCAAATATAGAACAAAACGAAGATATGTAACAGTTCTTTAAAAATGGCGAGTTACTAAAGACGTTGAACTGTATGGCCTCTTTATGCATTAAATCTATAGACCAGTAAATTGACAATTGTTAATGTTTTATATACTTATTATTTTTTATGTAAAATAACCCTTTCTTTTCATGATTTTTTTGTTAACTGAATTTTCTCCAAACGTAAAGCTAAGCGTTAAATCGTCTGCAAACTACACATTTATATATCTTGCTACCGGATCATGCATTCGATCCCATTTGATTCCATTCGGTTTTACAACAAGACATCAGAACGTTTACTGAATCTCTTCCAGCAATTAGAAATCGACGCCATCGATTTTAGACAACGTTCGTGATGGGTTTAACACCGTCTTTCAATAGTATTTCAGTCATTTAACGGCGGGCAGTTAACCTAACCAGTGTGCCTGGATTCTGTACCAGTACAAACCTGTTCTCCGCAAGTAACTGCCAACTTCCCCACATGAATTATTAGAGGTGGAGGACGAATGATTTCAGACTAGACAACGTTCGTTTGCTCACGTTACCTGACCGCCTTCTGTGCGTCAAGTAATAGACTATATTACTCTTAATATATGTTGATCAAATACTGTATATACATACAAAATGGTTAACAGCCGCTTAAAAGTATCAGTTATTTAAAGTGAACAAACTTGAGGTAGTTTTGCACGTTTGATAAACCGAAAGTGATGGCATAACGTCATTTATCCGGATAACGTAGAATAAAGCCTGGATTCGGCGTACGGTAATGAAAATCATTTTATGAATCTATGGCAACCCAGGAGTAAATTTATTATAATGGCAACGTAACTATCTATCTAAAGTTGAAATATGATATTAAAACATCTGGCACGTCAAATAATTTAAAAAATGGCTTAAAACCAGTTTGAAATGTGCAGATCGCTTTAATTATAGGCAAATACCTCAAAAAATAGCACACGGAGCTATACATTTTATTTCACCATATTATAGGTCATATGTTTATTTACGACTGCGAGAACTTTCATTAAAATCTATATTGTAGAAAAAATTATATTCGCGAAAATGATATGAAAATTGTGATTTCTCATTATGAAAACTTGCGTGATGTCCTTATTTTTCAAATCAGTCTATAAAAAAATCAAGCACACGACCGTATCGTTTTTATATATTGAATTTTTGAAGTATATTTTGAAGGTTTGAAAAATTAGGGTTTTATCAAATTCTACATTGTAGAAAAAATTTTGATCCAAACGTGCAGAACTACCTTAAGGACAAAAATTAGTTCTTTTGTTGTCCGAAAAATTAGGAATGTCTGAACATGCCCTCCTGGGCTCAGAATTAACTCCGCACAATGGTTCATTTGATTTACATAGACTTTATACACCCTTGTTACCCCGATAATACAAAATGATGCGTTAATCTAACATGCTATAAAATGGCCGATCAACGATTTTGAAAATTTCACGTTTTTCGGTAAGTTGCTGTGGCTTGATAAGAGATTTTAACCCCCAGATGTTGCAAAAAGAACGAATGGCGATTTGTTTCCATGGAACTCAAACTATTTTACTGTATTTTTGTGAATACAATACACAATATGTTAAATAGTTTACAAAAACCATGTAAGTTTAGTTTGAAAAATCATAAAAAAATATTAAGAGTTGTTTTTCATGCTTGTAATTCACTGTATATACGACTCTACCATTTCACTATCTGACATAGTTTACAGTAAGTTGTTTACTTTTGCCGTTTTAAAGTCAAAACCATTTATATTGATCTGTGTATGAAAAATGGATAATAGCCAAAAATGACCATGGATAATGCCCTACATGCATTGTCTTTGAAGGTGGATAATAGCCAAAATTGATTTTTTCATTGACATCCCATTACAGATTGACCAGTTTTGTGTGCGTGGACATGTTTTGATAAATTACTTTGTAACAACATGATGATATGAGCCTGTTAACATTTTTATGCTGGTAACAGGCACAGTGTACAACTTGCACCTTCCTGGTATCAAGTGCACATGTGCATAAGTAGTATTCCATCCCCCCGCCCCCCGCCCCCCGCCCCACGCTGTCCGTTTTTACCCCACGGTCTCCATATTCCATATAAAATACATACATGTATTTGATTGTTAACTACCTTTTATAATCACTAATAGCACAAACCCATTCTGAATACCTAGGTGTACCTACTGGTACATCAAGATCTCTCTTACACGCACACGCACACGCAATCCACGTCACATTTGTAACTGGAAATCCCGGACGATCAATTCACCGTGACACAGTCATAATTTGTTTGCGTAAACGCGGGATTAATTTCCGTCGTCCAGCTCGATGTCAGGCTCTTGTCATCGTCAAGAAAAGCAACGCTGGTCTCTAAATAACCGACGACGTCAGTGGGGAACTGTTGTATTTAGCGACGAATCAAGATTTAATCTCCATCACGCTGACGGATAGGTCAGAATATACAGACACCGCAACGAACGTTTCGCAAATAACTGTGTGCGTGAGGTTTATCCGTACAATGGTGGCAGCAAAATCTTTAAAATTGCTTTTTTGTATAATTAAATAATATTTATCCCTAAATTTGACATAAATCTGGAGACATACGCGTTTGAAATTAAATTATCTACGTTAATCGTAATCGGCAATCTATGTTTGAGCATGTATTCTCTCGTACGATATTGTCATTTCCTTGCGGAAAATTCGGTGATTACGGAATCTCATGGGAATTGCCGAATGTCATAATTGATCTATTACCTTAATTACTTTTTGCACAGGGAAGTTAGCTACAGACATCGTCCATGTTCCATTGTACCTTTCACAACTGAGGCTATGTCGAGTTACTGGAATTAAGTTCCTGTCTAAACTGGGATGGAAAAAACATTGTGATACGTTAGAGGAGGAAAGTCGACGTATGCAATATGATCTTCGTTTTGGAAATCAGTGTACGTTTCTATGTTGATGTTTTTTTTACTGAATACCAATCTGCTGTTTGGCTACAGAGGAAATTATTTACCTGTATCTAAAATATGTAGGTGTCTTACTTGAAGTGATCTGTTATGATTATTTTGTTCGGATACTCTACTGCCAAGACAGTAAGCTGGCTATCCACCACACAATTTCTTTGGCTATCAAGCACAATTGTTTTGGCTATCTACCATACAATTTCAAGCAGCAGACAATATATTCTCAAAATTAAGGTCAATTTATTGCGGTTAGTTTTTAAATTCGCCATATTTATTTGTCATTTACATTTAAATTGCATTTAACTCGTGTGAGATTATGTACAAAATGTTTTGGGTTTGTTTATAGTAAAATTCTTAATAGGCATGCTGTTTGTGAGCAAGAACGTTTCATAAAATCTAATCTACTTTTTGTCTTCTGGTTTAAGTCGCATTCGAGTCAAATGAGTCTTTTAGCGAATTCCAAGCTTAAATGGCGTAGAAAGAGGCAAGGCAAGGGCTGGCGCCAAACTTGGCCTACTCATAAAACTTCGTCAAATGTACGTGAAAATAGTCTTTCCCCTCGAGACGGATTTGATCCTACATCAATATGAGAGAAGGGACTTAATGACAGCGAAATTAACCCAAAGATGCCTCATATCTAAATATAGTATATATTGTGAAATACATATTCCATATCTTTTCGAACGTTTTTGTCCTTATTATAGCATTCAAATGACAATATGTTCCAGAAACATATTCAAAAAATTTTATGTTTAATCAGGCTAGTTCAAAGTTTGTTGTGAAGTAAAATGTTTTCTTCCTTTATCACAGATGTTGCAGAATATGATCATGCTGAAATCAAACGGGATATGAATTACACATATGCCGAACCCTTAGTTTACGACGACCTTATCAACTTGATGGTAAATTGGCCGGAATGTCATTTCGGAAGTGCCTGCAGCGATTCATCTGCGCATAAAAATAATGACAAATCACACGTGGAGAACCTGACAGAACAGATTCCTAATTCGGAAATAGAACAAACGACAAATGCTAACAGTGAAAAGAGATATGAGTCTTTGTATTTCGATTCATTAGGAAAAGGACCAAATGGTATCTTTTAAAGAGAGCGTTTTATTTTATTTTTGGGAGGTCTGAACAAACCTTCTTTTTTAGAAATTACTTTGAATGATTAACATATGTTTGCAATACTAATAAACTGAAGGCAATACTGTAAATACGGGTTACTAGATTTGTATTGAAAAAAAAATGCTCGAGTTCTGCAGCAAAAACACTGCTCGTCTCCAGGAGCACAATGCTATTCCGCAAAGATATGAGGGCATATTTCTAGATACAATGGTAACCACCGTTTTATTACATACACATCTATTTTCCTAGTTCTTACAAGAATAATATAAAAATTTAT
Source organism: Mercenaria mercenaria (assembly GCF_021730395.1). Lineage (NCBI taxonomy): Eukaryota > Metazoa > Mollusca > Bivalvia > Venerida > Veneridae > Mercenaria > Mercenaria mercenaria. Next base: position 42,703,829 of record NC_069376.1, on the reverse strand, counting down.
ATAGTTTGAGTAAGATTGAAAATATCGCTCATCAAATAACTTTTTAACGCGATAACACATATCAACATGACGACACATGTTATGCAATGTGAAATTTGCACATAAGGATTGCAAAGCCATTGACGGTTAATGTTTTATTGTAGCTTTAATTGTTGTATATCGTAAGACGAAGATATCATGATGTAATTAAAAAACTCAAATATTTCTTTCCACCGCAGTAAAACATAAGCATTTATGCCTATTCTTTTTATCACCTCTAAATTTGAAAATTATTTTAAGGCCCTGTACTTAATATAAAGCCTTAATTTAAAATGCGGCTGTCAGAGTTTAGTTATGGACATAAAATACATTATATTCGGTTTCAGTCCTTACTTCTGTCTTTTTAATTTATTTGCTATAGGTTTGAATATTTGATTAATACCCTTGAAAGTATCATTGAAATCGTCGTTCACATTACCTGGCTGTCTCAGTGTATGTATAATACTTAATGATGTGTCCTTCTAAATATTTGAATATGCACATTCTCTATTCGGACAGCTGTTTTATATGTTTTGACCGTAAGATTTAAATGTTTTTGGAGCTGTAATGCATATTTCAAATTGTACGATATGAGTTAGACTTTGTTAAATGTGAGCGTGATACCTTGCGCTGTACTTTCTCTTTCATATAAATATCTTTTAGAAAATACATGTTATGTCAGTGATTTTGAATTTCTTTCTTTCATTAAAAATATTGCAGTATATGACGAAAGTGTTCTACAATCCGGTATAAAGTACTCATACGCTGAGCCTGTAGCCTATGAAAGCTTAATAAACATAGGGAAGAGACAATTCAACATTTACGACACACTGTCGGAAAATAAGCCTACAGGGACACGTGCAAAGAATATTGAGGAATTTTCTAGCAAAGATGTTTTAGAACTATTGCAGAATAAAGGAATGGAAAAGTATTCTGAGTCATTTGCTACGCATCAGATAGATGGAAAACTGCTCGTCGGACTGAATGAAGGTATCCTGGCTGAAGAATTTGGTATGACAAGAACAGAAATATACAGACTGAAAGACATTTCATTGGAAGAAGGTAATACTCAAAGACACAAAAGTGATCATTCTGAAACGACATGTGATTATGATTGTGCAAACGTGTTTAATACAGTTACCCCTGACAGGCTAGAGGGCACGAAACAGAAACAAAAGACAGAATGTGTTTCAAGTAGTAGTATCAACGCTTCGAAGCATGTTCAAATAATGTCAGCATTGGAATCTAGGTCATATATGCAGCAAAAAGCTCCTAAACTGCCACCCAAACCTTTTTTGTCAAAATCAAGGCTCCAAGTTTCAAATCAACAAAGGATAAAAATGTCAAAACCTTCATCTGCAACTTCCTAGATAATAGAGTTAGTTTGTCTCAACTAAATATTTTGCAAAAAGAATTAAGTTGTCAGTTTTCACTAAATAGTGAATAAGACGAATCTAAAATGCAATGTAAGATGACAAGGCAGGAAGAACAGAACGAAAGCACTGCAAATATTCGAACGTCAAATAACATATCAACAAGTACATCACTAAGGTATCCGGTCCAGAAAGTCTATAAAACAGTTTGATTACGATATATCAAATACTTATGTGTGGTAAGCTCATATACTTTTTTTTATCATCTGAAAGTGTATTGTCTACTGAAAAAATATATATATGTCACTTGACAACATATGTTAAAGATTATTTTTACACTTTATAGTTTTCAGTGTTATGTCAACAGAAATCCAGTCATTTTAGTGTAAGCTTTATCACTTTACAGTCAAAAACATGACTATAGTGAAACGTGTATGTTATTATGGTCATCTTATTTTCTATGTCTTGTTCAGCAAACACAACTCATATGATACCAAGAAAGCATGGGGTCACCAGGCCTCGAAATGTTACCTATTTGTGGATCAGGTACCTTGATAGAATAGTGTCGTTCTTGTGGCACTTACATTCCCCAACGTGATAGCTATACTTCCCTACGTGACACTTGTTCTACTTAATCCAATGAAAACTCAACTAGGCATTGTTGTAAATTTTATACAGATATCATAACTTTGGTAATACATCTCTAAATTTAAAAGCGAGAAAATAGACGGCTCCATCCTCTCACACTTTGATGAAGACACTTAACGAAGAATTTAAATATTAATAGACTTGGGGCACTGTGATTGCTGAATTTTATTAAAGAAGGATATTCATCACAAGTTCGAAGCGAAATTGACAAGTTATATGTGTACGCCAGGAAGACAGAATGGTGTACAAATTTACAGTATATGCAAAAGTATTTTAATCCGCAATGATCTGCTATGAATATTTAAAAAGAATCGAGACAATTGTAAATAAAAGTGATGCAAAATAGATGATTATCTGTAAATATCCATGCTCTTTCGAATTGCAAATTCATTACGGTAAATGTAAGGATATTTATTTTCATTTTTGTGTAATTTTACGTTATATATTGTCAGTGTATATAATTCCTATACCATTTTCACTGTGCGGAGACTTTTCCGTTAGCCAGCCGGGTGGCTTTCTCATATCAAAGAGTTTTACTACACCCAAAACCGAGGTTTCGAACCAACATCTATAGAGCCAAATGGTTGGAAATAGTTTACTTTTAGCGCTATATATTGCTTTCGATAGGGAGTATTAGCTCACCTGATCACTGCTTACGTGAGTTATTGTGATTACTCCATGTCCGTCGTCTGTCTTCTGTCTGTTTGTCTGTCGTATGTCAACATTTAGCTTGTGTATGCGATAGAGGCTGTATTTTTCAATTGATCTTCATGAAAATTTGTCAGAATGATAAACTTGATGAACTCTGGGCCAAGTTCAAAAATGGGTTATCTGGGGTCAAAAATTAGGTCACTTGGTAAAATAAAATAAAACCTTGTGTATGCGATGGAGGCTGTATATTTTAACTGCTCTTCATGAAATTTTGTCAGAATAATATTCTTGATGAAATCTAGGACAAGTGAAATGAAGGTCAAGTTTGAATATTTTGTTATCTGGGGTCAAAAATTAGGTCGCTAGGACAAATCAAAGAAAAAAGTTTGGTATGCGACAGAGGCTGTATTTTTCAATTAAGGTCCATGAAATTTGGTCAGAATAATTGCCTGGATAAAATCAAGGTCAAATTTGATTGTAGGTCATCTTGGCTTAAAAACTAGGCCACTAAGTCAAATTAAAGAAAAACATTGTGTAAGCAACAGGGACTGCATTTTACACCCGATTTTCATTAAATCCGATTATCTAGATGCAATCTAGGATATTCATAAAATTAAGTCAGTATGGTTGTCTTGATGAAATCTAGAATAAGTCTGAATATGGGTAATCTGTGGTCAAAAACTAGGACGCAAGGTAAAATCAGAGAAAAGCCTTGTGTACGCAAAGGGACTGCATTTTACATTGGATCTCCATGAAATTTGATTCCAATGTTTGTCTTGATGACTTTTTGGTCAGGTTTAAATCTGGGTCTAGTTGGGTCAAAAATTAGGCCATCCATTCAAATCAAAGGATAAGCTTAATAAGACCCTAGAGGCCAGGTTTATGACCATATCTTCATGAAATTTGGTCAAAATGTTTATATTGATGTTTAAAGTCTCTGATGTTTGTTTATTTGTACCAGTACGAACCTGTTCTCCGGAAGTAACTGTCAACTTCCCCACATGAATTATCAGAGGTGGAAACGAATGATTTAAGAAACAATGTCTTTTATCAAATCGTCACGGAGAACATACGCCCGCCCGGATATCGAACTCTCGACCCAGTGATCCTTAGACCAACACTCATCCTACTGAGCTAAGCGGGCTGACTAAAGTCTTGAATAATTTCGAATGGGGGCCATGTAGGGCAAAACACAATGTCACGAGGTCAGATCAAAGGTAAAGCGTGTATATACTCTAAGCCAAATAGTTTACACTGTTATAGTGTGTTTCTCAGGTGAGTGACCTAGGGCCATCTTGGCCTTCTTGATTTATAATGCTGTGGCTTTGTCCTTTTTTAATAGCATAATTAAGTTGCAACTTCTTCATACAATTTTACCTAGGTACGATAATGTGTTTTTTTTTTTAATGATTACCATAAATGTCAATATACAAATACATGTGATATAAAGTATATAGTTAAAATGCAGATGTCGAGGTCCTGGGAACAGAGGCCTAATACAGTATACTTGAAACAAACAAACTTCTTATTACACAACGTTAATATATACTGGTAAAGGCTGACCTATCCGCCGAACCTGGGATCAGAATTCAACGGAGATCAGGTATATAAAAACAAACATACAGAATAATTAAGTGACTACTTTAAACGTTTGTATATGCCACATAACATTTCACAGTTCTGGAAAACAAACACTGTCGTGTCCATAAATCAACATGTGAAAACTGCCAATATTCCATGTGAAGCTCTAACGACTGAAGGCAAGTTAGGGGTAGACTGGACTTGAACCCATAAGATATACCTGAAAATATAAAGAAAAAGGAGAACATGGAAAACATCTAACAAACAAAACAAGGGGCGTGGAGGGTTGGATATTAAACATCAGCAAGGATAAACAATCGAGGATTCCTTCGATTAGAAGCAAATACAACCCTGGCATTTATTTGCAAACGACCTTCTTCCATGTGCAGAACTGAAAGGACCCAAAAGGAGATTAAATAGCAACAAGTATATTAATGTACCAACAAGACATTAGCTAAAACGGGTCCTTACAACAGGATTGGAACTCCTTCAGTAACCGGTTTTGAATGGTATTCATTAAAAACACATTACTGAAGATAGCTTGGCACAGAAAATAATAATACTAGAAAAGAACAACTCAAGGCAGTTGTATGAATACATCACTTTTACTATTAACAGTTTTATTATAGCAATAAATATGTAATTTCGTTTTGATTAATGTTTGGTAGAAATTGGTCACAGCTTCAAATAAATGTCAATATACAAATAAATATGATATAAAGTATATGGCTAAAATGCAAATGTCGAGGCCCTGGGAACAAAGGCCTAATACAGTATACTTGAAACAAACAAACTTCTTATTACACAACGTTAAGATATACTGGTGGAGGCTGACCTAACCGCCACATGTCAAGAATTTGGAACAACGTGGAAAAATCTTGACAACCGCCACCAGTAATTGGTCACAGCTTCACATAAATGTCAATATACAAATATATATGATATAAAGTATATGGTTAAAATGCAGATGTCAAGGCCCTGGGAACAGATGCCTAATACAGTATACTTGAAACAAACAAACTTCTTATTACACAACGTTAAGATATACTGGTAGAGATTGACCTAACCGCCATATGTCAAGAATTTGGAACAACGTGGAAAAATCTTGACAACCGCCACCAGTAATTGATCACAGCTTCACATAAATGTCAATATACAAATATCAGATGTCGAGGCCCTGGGAACAGAGGTCTAATACAGCATACTTGAAACAAACAAACTTCTAATTACACAACGTTAAGATATACTGGTGGAGGCTGACCTAACCGCCGAACCTGGGATCAGAATTCAACGATGATCATGTATATAGAGACAGACATACAGAATAATTAAGTGACTACTTTAAACGTTTATATATGCCACATAACATTTCACAGTTCTGGAAAACAAACACTGTCGTGTCCATAAATCAACATGTGAAAACTGCCAATATTCCATGTGAAGCTGTAACGACTGAAGGCAAGGAAGGGATAGGCTGGACTTGAACACATAAGATGTACCTGAAAATATAAAGAAAAAGGAAAACACGGAAAACATCTAACAAACAAAACAAGGGGCGTGGAGGGAGGGATATTAAACATCAGCAAGGATAAACAATCGAGGATTCCTTCGATTAGAAGCAAAAACAACCCTGGTATTTATTTGCAAACGACCTCCTTCCATGTGCAGAACTGAAAGGACCCAAAAGGAGATTAAATCGCAACAAGTATATTAATATACCAACAAGACATTAGCTAAAACGGGTCGTTACAACGGGATTGGAGTTCCTTCAGTAACCGGTTTTGAATGGTAATCATTAAAAATACATTACTGAAGATAGCTTGGCACAGAAAATAATAATACTAGAAAAGAACAACTTAAGACTGTTGTATGAATACATCACTTTTACTATTAACAGTTTTACTATAGCAATTAATGTCTAATTGCGTTTTGATTAATGTTTGGCAGAAATTGGTCACAGCTTCACATAAATGTCAATATACAAATATATATGATATAAAGTATATGCAGATTAAAATGCAGATGTCGAGGCCCTGGGAACAAAGGCCTAATACAGTATACTTGAAACAAACATAACTCTTATTACACAACGGTAAGATATACTGGTGAAGGCTGACATAACCGCCACATATCAAGAATTTGGAACAACGTGGTAAAATCTTGACAACCGCCACCAGTAATACCGAACCAGTTTGTGTACGTAAATCTCCGTAAGGCGGACATGCCTACAATGCTTTTGATTATTTTGAAAGGACAAAATGGTGTTAGACGCTTTCAAAATATCTCAGAATCGTATTTAGAAGGATTGATAAGTAAATATATAAACGCAGATAGTGCGCAACCTCCTTTACGTTTTATTATTTCTATATTTTTATATTTGAATTGCGACGTTTGATAAGATATATAAATCTGGTATAATAATAATATAATAATAATAATATTTGATATCTTATGGTTGATTCGGGTAAATTACAGTGATTAATGGACGCCATATTCAATATCTAAAAGGAAACTAATCGTTACAGCTGGAAACAAAGTACGGTTCCTGTCGTGTCGTGTAAATCGTTTAACTGTTTAACCGAACAATAGGTTAGCTGTCCTAGACAGAAAAAGTGTTATAACAAGATAAAGAATGGAGCTGTAGTGTCAGCATATAGGAGTTATACCTATATGGTAGTCGAATGCTATCAATGACAGCATGGAGGAGTTTAGACAACGATATACTTTGTTACGAAGCTAAGTTTCTCTTAGAGTTATTGAGATATTCAGACAAAAAGAAAAATTGTCTTCCAAGCAGATGAGGTCCAGGGTCATGCGTGCCATACAAGCATATCTGCAGTAGAAGTTGGCAGTGTAGATAGTGTAGGAATTTTAGGTTATTAGATTTGTATCGAGAAATGTGCACGAGTTGAACAGCTGAAATAGTTTGCGACTTGTAATAAATATATGCTGATCACAAAAGAGTCAGAGTCAGAGCAGAAATAGTGAGGGAGAGCTTTGAATTTTATACAAATGTTTATCAGGCGCATAGGAAGTTTAGATAAACGCTAGAAGATTGAAATGTATGATGATTTGCCTGATCTTTGAACTCTTAATTTTAATCACTTGATTATCATCGGTACGAAAATCATCAAGACAGTGTAACCTTACGCAAATATATCTTTGAAATGTATGGATCTCACCAGCTTTATGGTTTAACAGGACATTCAACATAAATTTTTAGCTAGTCCAAGACCTAGTACCACAAGGAATAGACCCATTCTTTCACTCTAGAAAGAACAGAGATATGCACATCCCAGGGTCATATATCCATAGCTTTTGTTTTGGTATACGAAGACGAAATAACTGTGTTGCGTTTTTTCAAAAAGTCATAAATATAAATGTCGCGGGAAATTTCCTTATTGTTCTAGTGGGATAAGTAGCTTTGAAAAGCAAGTGTTAACAGCTGAATGATGCTGTTCGCTCAAAGTGAAGTACAATTTCTCATCAAGGATTCACAATTAAATAAACAAACTGCATACGAGTTATTGATGACATTTTGTTAAGATTGTAATACTTATAACATAGGGTATAACTGCATATACGCACTCTATTGGGTTACAAGGTGGGTTTAAAGATTCAAGATATGGTCCACCAATCACTAATACTACCTATAAAAATGTATTAGAAAACACGTACATGCTATAGGCATCCCATTTAAGTATACAAACCAAAAGTTCACTGTCATAAGTTTTTCATTCCTTGCCTCTTTTAACTTTATTCTATTTACAATATCTTTATCAATATTTAAAAAATTAGAGATTTTATATATTTTTGCAACAAAAAATTAAACTAATTTTAAAAACACAGAAGTAATGATCCTTGTTGGGTTTAGTTCTACTTCCGACAAACAGTATTGAAAGTATAAAAAAGGAGTCTAAAAGATTACCAGAATGGTCATTTCTGTCTTCAATATTTACAACATTTCTGTACCTACGCATCTTAGACAATCTCTCAAAAATCTTTAATAGCTTTGTTGCTTACGTTTATCTCAATTTATATATAAATTTATTTAGATCATTATGGATTATTTGTCGAGTATGGAATTTAAATTTGCTGATAAGGCAGGTTGATTAATGGGTTACAAGCTTGTGTTAAAAACAACTCTAACACTATGTTAACATTACAAGAATGATTTTGTCAAGTTACATTTCTTTTAAAGCAGTAAATTATTTATTTAATGTTTTTAACGTTATTTTGTCTTCCTTAACACGAGATTATGTAATTAAAAATGCATGTCCTACACTTTTATCTTGTCCAGTTGAAGATCAAGAGAGACTTTCAAATGTTAAATGTCTTTCGTAACACTTTTGCATGTACAGTAGCTTATTCACGGACAGGCTCTTCCAGAATGGGACGATTTCTGACGAAGACGACGGTGATGATAATGTTTTTGTTGTTGTTGATGATGATCATGATCATGATGATGAAATCAGTAATGTAACCCTCATTGCTGCTGCATCTGTATCTTGTTCGATCAGTTCAAAATCTATTCTACCGGTACCACCAAAACCAAAAATGACAGAAAGAATTGCGAATGACTGGTCTATATTGATAACAAACGTGAACATAGCAACTTAAAATATACAGGTATAAATCACACTATTAGGTAAAGTAAATCTATAAAACAAATAAAGAATGTTGAATCATAGCTAGAAAGATATTCTAGTGAACAAAAGGTCACAGAGATATCAGCTCAGATGTTATCTTGAATGATGAATACCGACATAACCTTAACATTCGCGATAACGATCGACTATCACAGTATATATTACATTTATACTGTTTTGGATAATCAATGAGGTAATGTCTTTTTTTAAAATAAAATTCTGAAAAGTAGTATATTTAACATTTTGATCAGATAGAATTATTCAGAATATTAATGAAAAAGACTGGTTTTGGAAAGTTATAACGGCATCGACGTTTGTGCAACTTTATTAATTAATATGAGTAACCTGACGAAGTTAAGATACTGTTCCAATAAAATATATACTTATTTTTTCAACATGACATAAATGTAAATGCCTTTAGGCTGTTCATGCAGGAATTTCACTGAACCTCTGAGTCCGTAATTTACGACTTGAGGGCGATAAAAAATCCATTTGCCGTAACTTTATTTTAGATTTGTTAATTTAATTTATTTGACTGAGCTGTCTGTAGCTACAGAATGCAAGCTCGTGCAAACTTTCATTATTATCTGTTCTAAATGTTACATTGACTGACTGAGCAAAACTAAAAAGTATTTTAGTTTCAGACTTAAAATGCTCGTGAGCGCAGACTTACATGTACACATTCTTTTGACTAAATACATATCAAGCTTGTTCGTACTTTATTTACTTTCCATCCAGCTTACAAAATCTTTTGTTTTAAAACCTATGAAGCTTGCAAAATATTTTGTTTTAATATCAATCAGGCTTGCAAAAGTCTTTTGTTTTAATATCCATCAAGCTAAAAAAACCTTTATTTGATTTTCATCAAACATACAAAGTTTGTTGTTTTAATATCCATCAAGCATACGAAATAATCTGTTTTAATTTTCTGCAAGCTTGAGTATCCCTTGGCTTTAATCAAATTCCACCAAAATTACAAAATCCGTTTTCTTACGACATCTTTTGATTACAAAATCGTTGTTTTCATATCATTAAAGCTTGCAAGTACTTTTGTTTTAATAGTCTGCAACAGGACAATAACATAACTTAAATGGAGTTTTTGACAGAGACAAAAGGCTACAATGTAGCAGAATTCTACGAAGAGTTTGAATCACAATTGCCGTTAGTGGCAAAGATCAAAGAAGGGTTTTATGGAAATATTCAAGAAGACACGTTCGACAAAGATGAGGTATTTATACAGTGATATATCATAAATACAGTACAACCTCGTACGAATACTGGGGAAAATACCATGTGTTTTCCACACAGAATTTATTGCTGTAGAGCAGAATTTAGCTGAAGAATAGAGAGAAAGAGATATTAGTGACTAGAGATCGGGTCTTACATACTGATAATGTTTCTTTGACCCATAGTAGTTTTATCTGTGTACAAACCTGGTGAGGCTGCATTCTAAAACTGGTCTCAAAAATAATTTGGCCTAATTTCTCATTTCACCATGCCGCAAAAACTGGACTTTCTTTGATTTTTCTTAAGGCGTCGATATCATACAAAATAATAAAGAAGTGTGGTACATCAAAATACCAGCTGCTTGAAGTCGCGAGGGGAAGAGCAAAATGTCCGAGTTATAGAGGGCCATATGAAACGGTGGAGTACTTTTGTCCTGTTACTCAAGCTATCGATGCATGAGGAAGTGAGCGAGTGTTGACCAGTGTTTCACAGTTATATATCTTGTTATTTTAAATTATGAACCTATATCTTGAAAAAAAAAAACTTACTTTTTTATATTTAATACAGAATCGTGAATGGGTTATTTAGAATAAAATTGAATTTAACAGTTCTTTAAACGGATACATTTTGGTCATAACACCAGAATAAATAACACTATTATTATATCATTACACAGATATTTAGAGTAGCGTACAGTTTTGTTACCCACATCATGCTGCACTTAATTGATTCTGCCTATGCGACTAATGTAGAACATGACCAGCTTACACATCCGTGCAGTCTGATCAAGATCTGCACTGTTCGCCATTCAGTCAGTATCTTTTTGGTAAGCACCCATGTTAACAATTAACGGTACTGCCCAAACTAAAAGATGGACAACTCCATCATAGAAATTAAGCATGGTAAGGGTTAAGGTAGTGGCCCCTTAATAGTAACCTTCCATTTCCATTCGATTATATTTTATTCACAATACAGTGCGATTTCGGAAATATCCGATTGTGACAGATGAACTATTTACAGTCGAAAAGTGCAAAACAGGAACAGACTGCACGGAAATTACCGCTTTTAACGACCTAAACTAAATAAATTCGTAAGATGTTTGCCTTTTGCTTATTGTAAGAAAAGTGTAATATGACGTACATGTATTCTTAACTGAAGTATCATTTTGCCATACAAAGAAACCTTTATTTACGATGTTTACTAAATATTTTTTCAATGGTTATGTTTTTGCACACATTCTTAAAAATCAACCTTGTGAACTAAAAACATAGAATATCGGTCAGCTGGTTATCCAGAGCTACGGAGTTCCTTGGTATCGCATTTCACAAAGCTGGTTATACACAGCTACACAGTCCTTTGTATCGCATTTCACAGAGCTGGTTATACAGAGCTACACAGTCCTTTGTATCGCATTTCACAAAGCTGGTTATACAGAGCTACACAGTTCCTTTGTATCGCATTTTACAGGTACTTTTCATAGTAGCTGTCTCTAAACAGGATCGAGTGGTAGCCAAAATGCATGGTGGAAACAGGTTTCGTTTGTTGAGCATCCCAACAACATTCCATGAAAAGTTCTGTATCGCAAAGACACGTACATGTAAGTTTTTGTATCCGTTTGAGAGGCTGCCATATTGTTAAGCAATATAACAGCATAGAAAGTATGTCGCGTGTAGTTGTTCTCTTCAATCATTAAACAGCAAACCCCTCTGATGTAATCAAGGGCTTGAGAATTTGATAAATGGAAAAAAAATGCGATGAGGATCTTGAATTTTTTGTTAATAAAGTGATAATGGTTTGACGTATACGTAAAAATATACTTAGCGTCCCTCTCGAAAGCTTTGATATATTATTGCCCAAATAACGGTAAATCGTTCTGCTCTTGTAAAAACTTTTGACAACACAAAGGTATTTTTAAGTATCACTAAAGCGTTTACACTGACATCAAAAGAAGAACGCTGACATGTAAAATATCTCCTACATATATATATTGATAAGGAAAAAATAAAGTCTCTATAATAAAATCCGTCGTTTATATGACTGAAAAATTGTTGAAAAAGACGTTAAACCCGAACACACACACTCTATAATAAAATACAAGAAAAACAAATGAATACGGCTTTTTGCCAACCGCAAGTAAGGATAATATACCATTATACAATTATTGCCTTTTGGTGAGGTCGATACGTGGATTTATTGACCTGATGAAAGTGATATCGACCAAGGGCGCAGCCAGCGAATAAAGATTTAATACAATATTTGCAGAATTTTGGTAATATTTCGTAGATCTAGTGAATTGTTTACAACATTGCATTGTTTTGACGTCAATCCTTGGTGACGTCACAGCTGGAGGTCAATACGTGTTTTTGGCTCCGCTTTTTTGTGTCATTACGACTTTGTATCATGTGACTACATCTAGACCAATGGAAATGACAACAAATATTCATTTGATATCAATATCAAATATCATTAGCTTGATATAATATCGTCAAACAATTATCTAACCCAAAGTTTATCTCGGTGGATGTGAAGTTCTTTGCCTAACTGTATTGATACATATCAGCTTATTAATCACTGCTGTTACTTGCAGTTTTAATAATTAGATATTATATCAGATGTTGGAAAAACGATTAATAAAAATGAAAATCTCAATAAAAATGTTTGTGATCGTAAGAATATCTTTAATTAAGCGGAGACCATTGCTTAGAAGAATTTCTGATAGCGTTGATATAATATTTTGATGGTAGGATTCTCTTTACTGTAAGTGGAGATCATTGCGTGGAAGATTGATCTAAACTGTAACTGTTTTGATAGCGCTGACCTAATATTTATATAGTGTTATGTTTTTAATTCCAATGACTTCTTTTTCTATACTACGTGCATAAAAATGAGTTTGCTGTTAATGAACTCTTCCTGCAGAATATGGGTAGAAACAAAAAAATTTTCTCTAAAAAATTAATAGAATTTCAGTAATACAGGAATTGTGATACAGAAACAGATGATTTCATGATTTATGTATTGAATCACTTGTTAACTTTAATATTTCTTTCATGTGAATTTTAAATTATTTTAATCTCTGATGACAACATATTTTAATAGGCTTTCTGAGATCGATAGTTGCAAAAATGCAAAGCGATCTCTTAAAGCATTCAGCTGCTTTCTTCTGTAAATAACTACTGCACAGGAAATATCGATTGTAGAAGGGGCCTTAAGACGTATAGAAAATGTGTCATTCTTACAGAAAAATAAACTGAAATGTAGGTATTTGTGGGTAGGTATAGTTTGCAGGTTTTCTAAGATATCTTTTGTCGTAGATTTCTGTTTCTTGCAAATGGAGAGCTTTTATATCAATCGTCAAGATGAGATGTTTGGTATTTCTTTCAGTCGAACATGAATATTTTCTGTATGAAATACTGAGGACGAACAAGCTACCAGTGTCAGTACAGTTTTCGCCTGGGAAGACCATAACATGCGGGAATAAAAACATAAATACAAAGCACATTCCTGCTATGGAACTCATTGACACCTTTGAAGAAATGTACCTACTTGGAAACTTCATAACAGCTGGTATACATGTATCATATCCTAAGACATTTTAAGACATTATTATTTTTGAAAACTGTTGTTACAATAATTTGATTAATTTTGATTATCCGCAACTACATGACTGCGTATAACATTATTTTTATTACGCAATAGTAGTTCAGTTTTGCAGGTTCTATTGCTTTAATTTTGTCTCAATAGATATACGTATAGAAATGTTTTATTTTTCTTAAACGGTTGTTCGACTTATACAATGTTATCAATCAGGCGATTTCATATTGGCCTTGTTATTTGTCCGACGGTTGTCGTTTCGGTTAATACGACCGCCCGCGGACAAATAACTAGGCTTAGAAATATTGAAATTTAGCAGGGTAAAGGTTTAACTTTGGGCTGAGATAAGAACTGCTTTTCATGTCATTTCCTTGCAGACTGATATATATATATATCTTTATTAAGTAAATACAAAAGACCAAGAATAAATTGTACGCCCATGCATCGTTTAATTCTTATCCAAAAGTGTTACAGTTGATATCCTATTCGCTATTCCATGTATTATTCTTTTCCTAGATGTAACTACACAAATAATCCAAATTACTAGTATCAAAATGTATGTTTAAGATAAGTGTCACCCTTTTCATTGATCCCAGTTTCGCAGAATTTTCTATATCTTCAAAAAATGTCAGAGGCACTAACCGAAGCAGCCTGCAGTATCGTTATCATCTACACAGACGTTCCTAACAGTATCAGTTTATATTGAAATACGAAAACTGTTGCAAACGTATTTTATATGTAAAACAGTAAAATTATTTCGGACGACGTATAACCGCCCGAGTGTATAAATAGTGATAAAGCACTGTTTGGTTATAAATTATTTCGATTCTAATATGTTCTTTATTGTAAAATGTATATCAAATATGATGGAACTGTTTCTTCGCGCAAGCATGGCGCCAAAAGTAGGTATTTGTTAAAACACGCCAGGATCGGAAACGGTAATACGTCTTGCGGCAGAATTCAGTTCGAGCGAAAATTATTGCGAATTATTCAGCAAAGCGAATAACTAATTCAGTATGTGTATAAATTGATCAAAACATTTGTGCAATGTAACATTTCGTTTAAAACATGTTATTTAGTAAAATATTTCATGAAATTTGAAAGCGCTATTTCTCAATGCGTACATGGCGCTAAATATCACGTTGACGTGACGTCAACATAACATCGTTCTGATGATTAAAGCATTGTTAGCCATATTAGAATAAAAATTCTAACGGAAGTAACTTCACGGTATTGGCCCTCTAGTTAGAACCAGTCAAAATGCTTGAATCCTATATTGGCCCTGATTTCCACATATTGGCTCAATAAGTATTAACTCAATATGTTTCATGTGGTTTGTCTATTACCTAAAATTGTGTCTTATATTTCATTGTTGAATAATTTTGAATGATATAAAAAGGTAAGAGTCACACGCAATGTGTTGTGCATGTCCTGATGGCTTATTGGTAAATATTTGCGTTGTATCTCAATTACTTATCTCCAAATCCTTCATTTACAATATGTATCGTTGAACAGGAAAAATGGACGAAGAAGTTGTTCATAATCAGTTGTATTCCATTATGCCACTCATAAAACTTGATTTACCATATGTATCCTTGAACAGGAAAAATTGTTTCGTAACGTGTTCATACTCTGTGTATCTAATTAAGGAATCACTAAAACAACTTTAGTGACTAAAGATATCTTTTAACGGGAAAACTGAAGAATAAAGTTGTTTATATTCCTCCTCTATAACTAATAATGCACCTCTAAATACTAAATTTACCTTGTGTCTTTAAACAGGAAAATCAGACAAGGAAATTGTTCTTATTCCGTTTTGTTTTTATTATCAGTATAATTTATTATTATTATCAATATGAAACAATGATGAGGAAGTTGTATTCTGTTGTATTTAATTATTTCTCTACTAGAACATTAAACCATCTGTATTGTTGTACAGGAAAATTCGATGAAGATGTTGTTCATATTCCCTTGTATCTATCTCAATTACGCCTCTCTAAAGTAACTGGAATAAAAGGGGAGAGTGAAGGGTCCTGGAAAACCTACGTCCGCAAGCTTGAGCGCAAAAGTTCCTACATAGAATATGATCTACATTTTGGAAATCAGAGTAAGTTTTGAATTTATCAAAATTATGTTTGAAAAATATCAATGTTCCCACATACTATGTTATCGGTTTGGACCTCTTGATGAAATGAATAGTTATAAGATATGATTTATGTTTTGATATGAAACTTTTGTCTGTTTTGATCACCTCTAAAATCTCGAATTCATTTTTTAATGTAGTGGACACGTTATGACACTTGACTTGATTTCCGCGTGATGTGGTATTCATATTAGGTAATTCAATAGTTTTCGGGCATAGATATAGCTCAAAGCAAACATGGTTTTCGACAAAAACCGCAAAATGCCATAATTGCATACAGGTAAACCGGCATTTGCCGTCTGCCAATGCGTGCACATTACCTTAAGATGCAATATTGAAGTTAGTTAATGCATACCTGTGATTAAAAGTTTTGAAAAGAGCAAGAAAAACTTATGGGCGCCTTTGAACTGTATTTTCCTTTTCAACATAAATTTCTTTAAAAAATTACTTATGTTTTGCTTTTTTGTTTTCAAGATATTGCAGAGTATGACGAAAGTGTTCTACAATCCGGTATAAAGTACTCATACGCTGAACCTGTAGCCTATGAAAGCTTAATAAACATAGGGAAGAGACAAGACAACATTTATGACACTCTGTCGGAGTATAAACCTACAGGGACATGTACAAAGAATATTGAGGAGTTTTCTGTTAAGGATGTTTTGGAACGATTGCAGAATACAGGAATGGAAAAGTATTCTGAATCATTTGCTTCGCATCAGATAGATGGAAAACTACTGGTCAAACTAGACGAAAGTATCCTGGTTGAAGAATTTGGTATGACAAGAACAGAAATAAATAGATTGAAAGAAAAATCAATCTGTTCAAGGACACAAAAGCGAGCGTCGTTCTGAAAACATGCGTAATAATATCCATGCAGGAGATGGTAATACTGTCACATCAGACAAGTTAGAGGACAAAAACAAAGGTAGAACAAGGACAGGGCGTGTTGTTAGTAGTAATACGAACGCTTCACAACAAGTGAAAATAATGTCGACATTGGAATCTAGGTCATATATACAGCAAACAGCTCCTACACCGCCACCAAGAACTTACCTGTTCAAATCAAGGCTCCAGGAGCCTGAATTATCAGTTCCAAATCAACATAGGATAAAAATGTCGAAGCCGTCAACTTCAACTTCGAAAGTATTAGAGTCAGTCTCTTCTCCTCAAAATATTTCCTCAAAAGAAAAAATATGCAGTCAGTCTACAACTCAAAATAAAACTTTTAACAAACTAGAATTGCAGTGTAAACAGACGAAACAGGAAGAGGAGAATGAAAGCACTGAAAATTTTCCAAAGTCAAAAAACTTATCAACGAGTACTTCAGAGCAATACAAGGATGTTCGCCACCAGGTTGTGAATTTTGCAGCTCTATCTGTTGAAGAGGTAGGTCACTATCTGAAGGAGATGAACCTTGGTAAATACATCTCTGCATTTAAAAGTGAAATGATAGACGGAACTATCCTTTCACACCTCGATGAAGACATTTTAACGCGAGAATTAAATATGACAAGACTTGAGGCACTGCGACTTCTGAATTTTATTAAAGAAGGATACTTGCCACAATTCCGAAGCCAATCTGACAAGTTGTGTTCATACGCCTAGAAGACAGAATTTATGTATAGAGTATGCAAAACTATTGTTTTCCATAATAATTTTTGACTAACATTTTGGAAACATCGTATTTTGAAACCAAAATAAAACAAAAAAAAACAAATATGTGAATATACCTACTTTTTTCAAATAAATTTTTCAAATCATTGATGTATATGTAGCAATTGATTTTGTTTTCATTTCTTTTTAATTTAACATTTAATTTTTACATAATATATGTGCATATACCTGCTTTTTTCCATCAATTCATTTATGTTAATGTAGGATTTTGTCTTGTTTCAAATCACTCCGACAAATTCATAGATAACATGGCGACTTGTTAAATTCCTCCGGATATCATTTAAGCCGTGAGCGGCATGTAAGTAGAACAACAAAGATTCATGTTAGCGCAGGATGGCTGTCTCAAATGAAATATTTGGATACACCCAAAATGGAGGCTTCAGACCCACAACGTGACAGGCAAGTAACAGAAAATGGTTTACTTCCAGCAAATACGGATTATGTTTTGATGTACTGCGTTTATTCCTTTTTGTAATATTATTTGCTTGCAACTTGTTCATGCAGTTTTACTTCGGCACAGTGATACTGAACCAGTAGTTCTACACAAGTTTCTGGAATGCGAATGTGTCTGCAGTAATTTTGAGCTTTCACAAAAAAAGCAATATTTTAAAAAAGAAAGGATATATCAGATTTTCTCAGAATATTTGGTATCTCATATGTATTTAAATCAATTATATAAACACTTCTGCCTTGTCGCCTTTATGTTTTAATCTGTCTATAGTTACAGTTCAGTTGCAAAATTTAAAAAAGGTCTGGTATGTAATGGTTGATTTTGGTTAGTTACAGGGATTACTAGGACCCAATATCACTCAATACTTTATATCTAATGGGAACCAATCGTCAGAGCAGGTGCTCGTTGATGAATGATTTAACTACTTTCCGACTAATCAGAACGCCCTCTATTGATAGTCAGCGACCCCTTGGCTAAAGATATGAGTTGGCGAAGTAGTCAGCGATATCCAAGATTTCATGCACTTCTTCACAGCATTATACTTTGAGGGTTGAATTAATTAATTTAAGTCAGTATCTTGTTACAAAATCCAGCTTCTCTCAGGGTGAATAGATCGTTTAACAGAAGAATTAGTTTAAGCGTCACAGACAGAAGAAGAGTTGCAGTATCGTAGCAAGACAAGGAATGAAGCTGTAGGGCCAGTGCTCTATATGGTAGTCAATAGTAACTGCTATAGGTGAAATCATAGACAAGCTTGGCAGCGAATTTAGACTAAAGATCAACTCGGTATCTGTCAGAACTGATGAGCTATTTAATGGTAGTAAAATCTTATTTACAGACACATAAGGTTCAGAGATATATACGCATCAAAAACATATTGGTTTTACATTTATGGTAATTAAATTCTGTAGAGCAAATACTGTGCGACTTAAGGAACATGAACATATTTTTCGATACAAATTGAATAATTAGTCTTTTTCTTACATGCGCATCTACGCTTAAAATCATTTTATAAGTGATGTAAGGTAAACTTGTAAAGGTTGCCATTACAAAAACTTTTGAACGCGGCCACACACTAGAAAGAGACATTACAAATGACCTCGAATATGAAATACAAAATTTTAACGTTAGGTCGGGAAAGAATGACCTTTCAGAATACATCATAACTTAATGCAGTACTTACATAAATGTTATGAATAAGTAATAAATGAGTATGTTATAAATCAGTATATGAGCTGATAATCAAGGAGTCGGTGTAGAAATATTTGAGTTGCAGCTTTAGTTAGAAAGTCGGGTCGAATATTTGTATGCTATGTCTAATAGGATGTTGTTGTTGAGTACGAGACATCGTCGTCTAACGGTAACTTCGAAAAAAAAACTAGTCAGATTGAGTAGTTCTATCGTGTAGGATGAGAAGCAGAAACACCATTGTTTGAAATACTGAGTGATTTACCGGACCCCTGTAAGTCTTTTGATTATCATTCATACAGGAACAACCCAATACAGATGAATACTTTAGACATACGAGTCTAACTAACTATGTTGAACATAGTTTTTCAGCTAGTCCAAGACATATTTACAGCAACACATGTAGATCTACGAATTTTTCACTGAAGATAAAACAGGTTTATGCACGTTCCTGTGTCGTATTCCCATATCTTGACAGAGATATATCTTTCGCAAACTCCAGCTAAATTTAGATGAACGAATGCCAGTTCCCGTTTTGACTGGTTTCCTATACCTCAGGTAATATTTTACACCCGTTCAGATCCGCGGAGGAAAGGAATTTCAACCAGTGCTTTTACACAACAGTAACTTATACATGGGCATCATTAGTTTGATAACCATAAGAAATAATCCGGTTAATATAAATGCCTTTTAATCAGACACGTTTCTTTTATTCAGAAAACGTATCGGGGATTAAATAGATCGTGTTTAACTTTAACACTGCTGACGAGAGTAAATAATATTACGTTATGCTATATTCAATATAAGTTTCTCGTTTGAAGATACCTACTTGCTTTACAATTTCGATTTCAAAATATTAACTTGATCTTGCAAAAATATGTTTGCGGTTAAAAACTGCATGTGCAATTCAAAGGCAGTAATGAAGTGGTATAACTATTTTATCTTCCAATATCTATACAGTGCATTACGTAAATATCAAACTTGTATGACATACAGATAAAACGTTATCGCAAAACTAACAGTCTAAGTCTATTTTTAAATTTCGTTCAGTATAGATCAATACAGATCAAAACAAAAACAGGTACATGTTTTCAGGGCGCAAAGTTTTCACTAATAGCTTTTATCTGCTCACGCCAGTAAATGCGTTCATTTCAAATTTATGTTAAATGAATTAGGGGATTCATGTTTAGTAAATAATTTCCTTCATTCCCAGGTTTCGTATAGATTAAAAGATATATTGCCTCCTTGTCGGTGTATTTATAATAACCTCGTACGTATATTGTCGCGTGAATGAAATCCTAACATATCTAAGGCGACCAGGAAGTTTTAAAAATAGATTGATTTGTGTGCATAAAAGGATAGAGTACTTTTTCCTTTATTTCTTTAAACGTTCACATGCATTATGGAAAAGGAAATGGAGTATATGACTGAGAAAAAGGATTATAATGTAGCGGAATTCTACAAAAAGTGCCATAAACATCTTCCCAAACTTGTCGTGGTCACACAAGGGTTTTACGGTGATATTCTCGAGGAAACGTTTGACAAAGGAGAAGTAATTTAATCTTTTATTGATTCGATTATGATGTTTTAATAATTTGAATATCAATCATCTGTCCAAAGGTGTGAAACAAAAGGTGTACTAAAGTTATTGAAAACAGTTTGACACTCTTCTGACTCATTGTAAATTTAATATTGTTTTATTTTCCTTTACACATTTATCTATAAATCAGATGAAAAGGCATACCATTACGATGCATATGTTAATGTAAACCTACAGTAAATTGTTTAAAGGGAAAAAAGTAATAGAAATGAAATAATCTTTCTGTCTACACGAACTGAACAGACGTTGAAGAAATGCAAGAAACCCGGCGAAATTGGTCATTTCATTGACATATTTGTGTTGGCTGTAAACTGTATCTATGCAAGAAATTTTAATGAACTGAGATAAACTCGAGCTTAATTCACAGTTAAAGCACTGGACCTCAGGAACATTCCTTGTGAGCTCTAGTGTACGATATGCTTGTCGGTTTCATAGCGGTTGGTCTAAATAACTCAAATAACTATAAAACGAATTACCAGAGCTCGAAGCAGTGTGACATTCGTGTAAACAAAATCCAAACAACACGTGCACGTGACGTACGTACCAACCCCTAGATATAAATCACATTTATTTGCGTAAATTTCATAAAATGAAAACGTATTATAAACTATGTGTATTCGTCAGGGATTCTCGCTACCAATGAAAAGGATGATACAAGAATTTGTTTCAGTAATGGCTAAAACGGAGCTTCTTAACAAACCTCAGTAGTCAAAATTACTTTTTATTCATAATCATGCCTGTTTAAATGTTTTGTAATCTATACTCTCTATAATCAAGCTTATTCACTATAAACTTTGGTCTTAACCAAAGAGATCTCCTAACGGCTGGTTTCTCTTAGGTTTGTTCTCCATCGCTTACGCTGTTCATTTATGTCACAGTTAAGAAACAGGATAGATATTGAATGAAAATGTATAACATCTGACCATTGTAAGACGTTTTATCAAAAAGTGATATCATTTACTAATCAAAACATAATATGAAATTAGTTTTATGACTATAAAAGTGTGACAAAGTGGGACAAAGCAGCAAAGTTCAGTACCAGTCAAACCAAAAGCTTCAATTCCAGAAATCATTTAAAATACCGTACAAGAACAGTACAACGTCGCTTTAGCAATTGAAAATACAAAATCGAACGTTTTGAATGCAGCAACTTTAAATTTTAAATGGCATTTTAAAATGCCACCTAACGTGTGCCTTAATTTGAAAGAATGTCAACATTTAAAAAGTGTATATCTGTCAAATAAAAACTAGAAGAGATTTTCATCTTACTGGCCTCGTTTATTGGCAGCATCAAACTAATCGCAGATCGAAAAGTGTAATTTTCTCGCTGAATAAATTCATCATTTTCAATTGAACAAAGAAGGTATACATATGATATAAAAATTCTACAGTAGGAGGAAAACTGTGTTATAATAATAGCTTAACTGGGATGTTGTTTCGGTTCGAGTTGATTTTGCAAGGACTTGATCACGCAGTAGTAAAATTCATGAAAATCGATTGCATCGTGGATCACATTACTGATATAATTACCGCTTTATTATATACCTCCACCTATTGTTTTGTTTTCGCTTCAGTCAGAATTTACCTTTAACTGCTCTGTATTGATGAAAGAAGTATTGAAACAGACAGTATACGGAATTTGATTGCCACCTCGTGCAATACGAATTTTGATTTTTGTCAGATCGTATAAACTTATTTGTGGAATAAGTGCTATTTTATACTACACTATATCAGACTTGTACAAATAAAGAAATGACAAAATTTGACAACGCAGGTGCTTAGGCGTAGAAAAAAATTTTGTTTCCGGTATCCCGACCTACTCTAAATGTTTGGCCCGACCCTACGTGTGTTACGGCCTTGGAGAAATTTGTTTTCAAATTTTACCACTGCACTTTTTATGCTTTAAACATGGTCAATGATGTTAGAAATCAACTTACCGATGCTCAAAAGGCATAATCCCCTTATATGTATTCATTTTTGACACTAAAATAATTTCCGAAAAGTACAACTTAAATAAAACAAAATCCGCAGAAAGAGAACATTTACGTACTCTAATTTGTTTTCAGCATGTTACCGGAAACAAACACTCTTTGTTTTAGGCCTTACTAGAACAAACCATATAAGCGCGATCATAAACACGCATTTCATTTAAGCTCTCTATGATGCATATACAATGTTTATAACATTGATCTTATAGGTACTTCTCCTAGCAGTTGTATCGGAGCAGAGACGAGTTGTGACCCGAGTACGATCTGGTGCTGGAAAATATAGATTGCTCAGTATCCCTTCATCCTATCATGAAAAATTTTGCGTTATTAGTGAAGATAGACGTAAGTATCAAAAGTAACGGTAAGACTCTCTTCGATAATATTAACACGAATGTTTGCATTACTGGTATCATATAATGATTGTTACTCTGAAGTTTATATATCTCCTATAGATTCACCTTTAGTAGTCTTGTAGTCTCGTCAGCATTATTTAGGTGGTATTCCGAATTCCCAGCTTTGGTGGTAGAATATCCAGGTGCCACTCCCGACCTCTATTCCGGCATGCACGTGGTATGAGGTTAGCTTCATCACATGATGGAATTCTATATTCCTCACAGGGTTACGCGCCCTAAGCGATCAAGATCAAATGATTAAAAATCATTGACCATGACAAATGGACAACTGAGGCCAAGCATATTTTAATTCTTCATATGTGTATTTTTGTTGTTGGGTTTAACATCACATCAACACAGTTATATATAGGTCATAGGGCGAATATCTAGCTTATCATGGTGAAGAAAGACACTATGGTCCCCTGCAAGCATTATTTCATCATCTGGCACCTAGGTAAAATCAACGACCTTCCGTAAGCCAGAGCATGAAGAATTATACGCATCAAGAGAGGCTCGAATCTACAATAGTGGAGGATCTATTTTTGTTTGTTAGTTGGCAGTAAGCTCAAGAGGTGTAGTTATAGAACTTTAAGAGCACTCTTGTATAAATTTATCAGTTTCATACAAAACCAATAGTTCTAGTAGTCCACTTTCGATTCAGAGAAGCAGTTGTACTATTAGCTGAGAAAACCCTACTCATAGTAATGCCAAAGACACTGACACCGAACGCAAATCCGACTGTTATGTAGGTACTAAACGTATATCTAAAGCTGCTAAACCTATCCTTATATATTTTCCAGGAAAGTTGCCTGTTTGATAACAGAATAATATAAGCAAACACACAACCATTAGTTTTAACGATATCTTATGTTTATCGGATAATTTATTGCTTTAAAATAAAAACCCTTTTTGAAAAAAAATAACATTGGTATTCTTTATCATTTTACATTAGAAAACGTCAGAGAGGCGTATCTGTGTAACATACTGATCGAAAACAAGCTGCCTTTCACCGTACAGTTTCCAATGGATCGTGTTATTACTGTCGGACAAAAAAGTCTAAATACGAACCGTATACCCAAGATGGAACTGATAGAGACGTTTGAAGAGAAGTATCTTCTAGGCAACAGGATAGTAGATGGTAATATTGTTTTTGATCGCAAACATATCAAATTAAATGAATATTAAGATTATCTTACGGTTAATAATTGCATAGAATCTGCAATACCAGAATGAACATGTAAATACAATAGGGTTATTATAACAGTAGCTCAGTCTGGGAATTTTTATTCCGCTCGAGTAGATTTTGCCAGTTCGGATCTCACGAGGCACGCAAGCGCCGAATGAGATCCGCCATCGCAAAATCCACGAAAGCCGAATTCAAAATCCCAGGTCTAGCTACTGTTGTAATAACCCTTTTATTATATACCTCCAGCTTTTTTTCTTGTTGTTTTATTATCGAACGAAATCTTACATGTTTGTCTACGTTAAAATAGAAATGAAAGAAGTTTTTGTGTGGGCTATTTATAGGACTGTGTCAGGGCATGCATATTAAATAAAAGTAGTCCGGCGACATACAACACAAAAGGTAGAGTACGTATTTTTCTGCCTGCCCATATTAACTTGTGAAATACAAGCTATATTTTGACAGGATGTATATAGGTTTATAATAAAAAAGTTAGGAAGCAAGAGAACTAGTTTATTGTTCAAACCTCATGCTTAGAATTAGTTGAAATGACTGTGTTACTAAAATGTACCTCTGTTTTACTTACGAAAGTAAGCAGTACAATTACTGTGATAGGCATGTTAACGTGTGATGAAGTGGCCACATTTATGGAAAGCCTAACTGGAAGTTTAGCAAAATAATTTTCTTTTTAATTGCTATTGAATTTATTGATACATACTGATCTATGAATCTAGTTATTATTTAAACCATTTGAAGCAAGTTTTTGTCTTTTGCAGGTGCAATAACAAAAATATTGCGTATACCAGTTTTCGGTAGGAGATATAAAGCAAATACCAGTTTTCATCTATTGTATATGCAAAGATAAAAGATATACTGCATATACCAGTTTACGTCTATTGTAGGTACAAGGACAGAAGATCTATTACACATACCTGTTTACGTCTATTGTAGGTGCAAAGATGAAAGATATATTACTCATACCTGTTTTCGTCTATTGTAGGTGCATAAATAGAAGATATACTGCACATACCTGTTTCCTTTTATTGTAGATGCAAAGATAGAAGATATATTACACATACTTGTTTTCGTCTATTGTAGATGCAAAGATAGAAGATATACTGCACATACCTGTTTCCGTCTATTGTAGGTGCAAAGATAGAAGATATACTGCACATACCTGTTACTGTCTATTGTAGGTGCAAAGATAGAAGATAAATTACACATACTTGTTTTCGTCTATTGTAGGTGCAAAGATTGAAGATAAACTGCACATACCTGTTTCCGTCTATTGTAGGTGCCAAGACAGGAGATATACTGCACATATCTGCTTCCGTCTGATAGAAGATATACTGCATATTCCAGTTTACGTCTATTGTAGGCGCAAAGATAGAAGACATACTGCTTATACCTGTTTTCGTCTAATGTAGGTGCAAACATAGAAGCTATATTGCACATATATGCTTTCGTCTATTGTAGGTGCCAGGAAAGAAGATATACTGCACATACCCGTTTCCGTCTATTGTTGTTGCAAAGGAGATAAACTGCACCTACATGTTTTCGTCTATTGTAGGTGCAATGACAGAATATATGTTGGCTGCACATACCTGTTTTCGTCTATTGTAGGTGCAATGACAGAAGATATATTGCACATACCTGTTTCCGTCTATTGTTGGTGCAAAGAAAATATACCGCGCATACCTGTTTTTGTCTATTGTAGGTGCAATGACAGAACATATACTACACATACCAGTTTTCGTCTATTGTTGGTGCAAAGATAGAAAATATACCGCACATACCTGTTTTCGTCTATTGTAGGTGTAATGGCAGAAGATATATTGCACATACCATTGTATTTGTCACAGTTGAGAATGGCACTTGTATCAGGCATCAAAGGACAGACAAAACATCAGTGGAAACTATTCCTCCAAGATCTTGAACGAAAAACGAATGACGTCGAATATGACCTAGAATTCGGAAATCCAAGTTAGTATGCGAATAACCCTAAATACTAGTGACTCGATCTTAATCGTCGCTTTCATAAATGAGAAAAGCACACCAACGGGTGCATTGATGGTTTTCAATCAAACCAAGCCTGTAGCATTTTCGTTTATGACATGTTGTGCGACTTGTGGTTTTCCACTTTTGTTATTTTGAAGAAGAAAATCAACAATCATACTGACCTATAAACAGTTTCTTTAAAGCCCTAAATTTATAATATTTTCCCAATTTTTTCTGCTCATCAGTTATTACGCTTACGTGAATTTTCACATTTCTTAAATAGTTTGAAAAAGGTTAATGTACATAGGAGCGAGAATACAATAAATTTTGAAATGAGACAATCACAGCTATATAACATTTGGCTGTACGCGTACTGGTTTGAAACGAATAGTAATCGTGCGATGTTTTTGATGAAATAATTAAGTAAGATTAAATTTAATATCATATTGAATTAAAACAAGACAACCTTTTGTTAAATATTCTTGATCATACTTGATAGAATTTTTAGTATTTTAATTGCTGTGATTGGTTTGTGTATGTGTAGATATACGACTACTCTTTATTGAGTGGCTGCACTCACTGTGTTTTATACATAACATATAAACTGATCAGACTATAATAGATAATTAAATGCACATGATTTTGTAAAGATAGTTTTATTTAACATATAAAAATTGTTTGATATTTACTGTTATTAAAATGGCGTAGGCAGAATAATGTATCTTGGTTCTTAAGTGTGTGGTATATTATATGCTGTTGACAGATATAGCAGAATATAAGCTGGATGGGGATCACTCGGTGAAAGAATACCCTTTTGAAGAACCAGAAGTCTACGAAAATATCATAAATATAGTACAAAGATGGCCAGAATATCATCCAAGAAAGGAATCAATCAGTTTAAGAAGAAATGTTGTTGATACTCATAAAGAAGTTGTCGAAGGCATCATAAAACCACAGGAATACGAACCAGTAGAATTCAAACCGCTTAAAAAGGCTTGCGAGAAAACAAACTCACCTAAAGTTTACAGACGTAGAGCTCCTGTTCCAGTTCCTATTGCACATACGCATACAAAGTCAGACTTGGACAGAGTCACTAAAACTGGCATATCCGAGCCAGTGACGAAGAAAAGCTGCAAAAAGGCCGATGCACATTGCGTAGAAGGTAAGTAAGAACCGATTCCCTCTAGGCGCGAGCCTTGCCCCGTACATTTCTTCACGAACATGAAACAATCCCACATGAAGTCAGAAGCAAGGAGAAATTACTTTACTATTTACTGAGATCGATGTTATTAACTATTTGAGAAATAGGTCATGGAACAATGTGTTGACACATTTAACAAATATTTAATAGACGAAAAACTTTTGATCCATACGGATAAAGTGGTATTTATGAAAGATTTTGAAGTAAAGAAGTAAAAAAAAAACTTTAAAATTGTTAAGACCTCGGGTAGACTGCAATAATTACACAATGTATGCATCGAACACAAGCAGCAATATGTAGTTGATTCATATTTACAGATCTTACTCTTAAATTTATATTTCTGCAAGTCTTGAATTTTTCTTTAAGGTATTATATTTATTTTGTTAATGTTTACGTGATTTTCTTACGGAATATATCTACTTCAGGTGAGGCAAGTTGATTATAAACCCCGGCATGTGTTTCCATTAACTGGGTTATTAAAGAAAGATTTCACGTAAAATAGTGTACATGTATTTTCAAAACAAATCTAAAGACTTTCTTTCATTTCAATATGAAATAAAACATAGCAACACTGCACATGTATCGTGCTAGTCGTATTATGCTTGACTTATGTTTCCTATTTGTAATTTTAGATACCATACAAAGCGCTGTTAAGTCAGATGATCTCTACACTGACCTTATTAGTGACGAAGAGACAAGTCGAAAAGAAGAGATCCCCACCGAACTCGACACCCGGGGACATTTCTATGAGACCATTGAAAATCCTGACGTTTACGAAGAAATTGAGGGTTGGAAATGTACAGAAGAGTCTAAACAACATTGTGACATGTCAGCATTAAGTACTGTAAAGGAGAAGGTATCGACTGCAATTGACGAATATTCTACAGATTCCAAAAACTCTGAACAAATTCTAAATCTAAATGTGCGTCCAGTTCAGTCAAATACTAATCCAAGTACTATAAAGAGCATTTCAAATGTGAACTATGAGGGAAAGGAAACCGATACGAAAAGTGCTACAGACTCTTACGTTACCTTGGTGCGTGACCAGACGACATCATCAGTCACCCAGAATCCTGTAGAACATAAATATGTCAACAACATTCCGTCTACAATGGTTGCTCCAGTAGTGAATTTAAGTCAGACATTGATAGATAAAACAGCGAAGACATCGCAAAGTTTATCTAGAGATGAGAGTTGTACTGGTAAGAACGATTCTCATACGCAATTTAATCTCAGCGAAGATGCTATTGCAGAACTTTCTACTCAGGAGGTATGCGAATATCTGAGCAAACTTAATCTTGAGCAATACGAAGAAAGCTTTAAAAAACAAATGATAGATGGTGCCATGTTGGCTGAATTGGATAAAGAAATTTTGGTACAAGAATTTGGTATGAAAAAAGTAGAGGCTATAAGACTCATGAAATTTGCAAAAGAAGGACGATTGCCTAAAAGTACATAAGGCAAGCCGGACCTTTCTAGGTATACCAGAACATTAACATTTTCAACCGTTCTCCGCCATTTTTAAACTAGAGAGAACCGTGCTGGAATAAAAACTATGTCTTATCCGTTAACTTAAGGCAGTTCGATGCAACAATAATTAAACTATACTTACACATAGGTTATCACACTTAGGTCATCACACTAAGGTAAAACGCCTCCATTGTTTTCTTTTAATTGAATGGAACAGGGAATTGAACACCGTATAACCCTTTAAAAGAACATTGGACATCGCACTAATTCCCACAATGAATTCGTTGATGGAATGAAAAGCAAATCGATCGTTTATGAGAATGCCTTTGGGCCATTCCTGAAGAAAACCTGCAATAGTGACGTAATAAAATGTCTGCATTAGTGTAAATAATTTAACTTTAAAATACTGGGAAATTTGGGTGTTTGTTGTGTTCAATCAGAAACTAAAAAAAAGTGCATAGCAATTTAATCATCTAAGACAAAGCAAGTATATTTTACAAATGTGCGAATAAATGTTATTTTTGTTGCCGTGGCAACCCATCACTTTGAGAAGACATGGTTTTATAATTAAAGAGATCGCGATGAAACCAAAAATACATGGTTACATTGTCAGTAAAATGTTTTTGAACCGCCTCTAAATATTCAAACATATGATAACAATTTAGTGATAATTACTTTTGTCGCATAAGTACCATTCAATAAACACGCCATGTATGACGACACCATTTCGCTTTCATGTCATCCTGATGCTGTTTTACTAGTAAAGATAACGTCTTCAATTCTTTTTACATTTGAAAGGTAAAAAGAAGTTTTCTTTAATTACGGATTTATCTATTTATCTAGAATTACCTGCATGATAGTTCAGATAGTGTTCTTTGCAGAAATGGTTGGTTTATATGTATATTGTTACGTGTTAAATGTTGGAAATGTGATTTTCTCATAGTACATCATACATTGATGGGTTCAACATGTTCTGAAACATACGTTACTTTTATCAAATAAATCTGTTTTAATGACTATATTGATTTTTTCAGTAACACTAATATCAGTCTCTGTATTGTTATCATATTCCATTGATCAAAAACATAGGCGAGTCTGGTTGTTCATGTCTTTGTTTGTAAGTGTCATTGCTGTACATTGTTCTTATTAAAATTTCTTTTAATAAAAGGGTATTATTGAATCACAGACATACGGTTTATCAATGTCAAGCAATTACCATCTAAAATCTAAAGAGATTTGATTATGATATATCGTGAGATTCGTTTCAGTAAATAACTTCAAAAAAAGTATTTTTCAAATTTTTATTAATTGCAAGGGCCAACTCATTAGTAAGTTACTGTATAGGAGAAAGTGATAATATCCTCGTGGCAGCCAACCATACCTAAGAGTCTTTCAGCAGAACTCACTAACCTTTCTCAGAGTTTTTCAGCTGAACTCGCCACCCTACCAAGTTAGTTTTTTCAGCTAACTCGCTACCCTACCTTAGAGTTTTTTTAGCTAACTCGCTCCCCTACCTTAGAGATTTTCAGCTAACTCGCTACCCTACATTAGAGTCGTTCATCTAACTCGCTCTGCTACCTTAGCGGGGTTTTTTTTCAGCTTAACTCGCTACCCTACTTTAGAGTTTTTTCAGCTATCTCACTACCCTACCTTAGAGTCTTTCAGCTAAACTCCCGACCCTACCTTAGAGTTTTGTTTTTCAACTTAACTCGCTTCCTTTATATCTGGTAAAGTTTTGTCTTTTCTCTATTTTTTTCACATTTTGAAGGAGTTTACTATCGTTTGTCTGGATCAAAAATGCAAACATTTGCACAAAGTGTCAATGACATAACATTGGCATTACAACAGCACCTAGATCGTGTTGCTGGTAAATTTCAGATAATAAATTTTAAGATTACAATACGGCTTTTAATATAATTGAAATAATACCATCATTTTTGTACCGTGTAATTTTCACTCATAAATTATATGAGCTCTTGTAATTTTAATAATCTATATAATCTTATCCAAAAATCGACCAAACTAACAGTACAAAAGGTTGTTATTCTTATTTTGCGGTCTGCTTTATCAATTGCTGCAAAATCTGCATTTAGCTGCATGATAAATGTTCAAACATCCTTGTCGGGTTTAAGAAACGGGTGTATAGATCCCCTGCGCAATGAGAGAATTTCTTGAAAGATAGTTATATTTATATAGATTTCTATGAATGAGAAAATTTAATCAAAAGAATCTATTAGCTGAATAGAATTCTGTGGCTCCACGGAGACGGCCTATCATCTACATATGAGCCATGCCATGAGAAAACCAACATAGTGGCTTTGCGACCAGCATGGATCCAGACCAGCCTGCGCATCCGCGCAGTCTGGTCAGGATCCATGCTGTTCGCTAACAGATTTTCCAATTCTAATAGGCTTTAAAAGCGAACAGCATGGATCCTGGCCAGACTGCGCGGATGCGCAGGCTGGTCTGGATCCATGCTGGTCGCAAAGCCACTATGTTGGTTTTCTCATGGCACGGCTCATATCATACTAAGTTTGGTCACAATTTCTCATTCCTAACAAAATCATTGATCGGAAACAATTTTTCTATATTATGTAACAATGACATTGACCCATGCTACGCAAATACAATAAAACATAGGCCTGTATAAAGGTTATCTTATACAAGTTTGTTCTACTTACCTCATTCCTAATAGAAGTTATCGTTTTAATTTAGAAAACCATCTTCCATTTTTAATAACAGTAATCTTGACCTTGACCCAAGCAATCCAAAATACAACTATGACCTCTATGCAAATTTCCTAAATTCCAAGTTTAGACGCAATACCTTATTCCTTTCTGAAGTTATTGCGCAGAAACTCTTTTCTATTTTAGTAACAGTATTCTTGACCTGACCTAGACCCCAGAGAAGGATTATTGGCCGCAATATTCCTAGCAAATATGGACCTACACTCATTTGTTTCGTTGATAAATGAAATGTGAATAAAATCTGTAAAGAGATCCTTTGGAGGCATAGAATGCAACCTAGCAACATAATAATAGACCCATGTTTGACTGAGTCTGTTAGTGAGAGGTAAAGATATGTGCAACGCCCTCCCGACTCCTAGCACCGGCTGAAGCGGAATTCTGTTATAGTAAAAATGAATGTACTCCTTGATCCCAAAGGACCAGAAAATATATATATATATAACAACGCCGAGTCCAAATTCAGGGATACTTTTTACAGCCGCCGGGTGCTTTGTGATAGTTGATAAAACCTGGGACCTGTAAAATAAGAATTTCGGCTACCACTGAAGTCAACCAGATGCTTATGGTTCCTCTCAACCTACACACACATACCAAATAATGACTCGCAAATAACGGTTGATGGATTAGCGGCTATGATAGAACTATTATATGGGCAACCTTTTATTGAGGGCGTGTAGGGGTGGGTACGGGGAAGGCGAGGGTTTGCGATAGAGCGGTAGCTAGCTTCTACATTATTCAGGGTTACCAGCCGTTTACGCAACGGCGTTTGCCGTACTTGTCGTTTATCATCGGTTATTAATTTAATTTGAAGGTTCCCCTTGCCTCGAATCATATTATGCAACCATTTGTCCAATAATTACGTTAACACCCGGTACGGGTCGAAAAACTTGGTTTAATGTACAATGATAAACTAGGTTTTCGATAGTAAAATAGGTTGTAAATAGTTAACCTAATATTTCGACGTGAACACATCAGTAACCGGGGTAAACTATGTTTACGCTCGTGAACCAGGTTTACGTTCGATAAACTAGGTTTCTCGATTGAACTATGAATTTCGGTCGTTATCCTATGTTTACGACCGTAAACTTAGGTTTACGAACGTGAACCTACGTTTACGAGCGTGAACTATGGTTTACGAACGTTATCCTATGTTTTCGCTCGAAAAAATCGGTTAGTATTTGAAAAACCTGGTTTTTTAAAATCGAACGTAAACCTAAGTTCACGTCGGTAAACCCAAGTTCACGTTCGTAAACATAGGTTCACGCTCGAAAATATAGTTCAGGTCCGTAACTAGGTTCCGTCGTAAACTATGGTTCACGTCGTAAACATAGTTCATGGCCGTAAACCCATGTTCACGCCCGAAA
The DNA here is from genome assembly GCF_021730395.1 of Mercenaria mercenaria. Taxonomy (NCBI): domain Eukaryota; kingdom Metazoa; phylum Mollusca; class Bivalvia; order Venerida; family Veneridae; genus Mercenaria; species Mercenaria mercenaria. The sequence goes on along the minus strand of NC_069376.1, from coordinate 42,670,692 downwards.
TTCATTGTTGATTCTATAATCCTAATATACCGACCGTAAACCATGGTTTACGTTTGATAAACTAGGTTTCTCGATTGAACTATGAGTTTCGGTCGTTATCCTATGCTTACGCTCGTAAACCCCGGTTCACGCTCGTAAACCATAATTTACGAACGTGCACCTATGTTTACGACCGTGAACTGGGGTTTACAATCGTGAACCTACATTTACGAGCGTGAACTATGGTTAACTACGGCGTTATCCAATGTTTTCGCTCGAAAATATAGGTTAGTATTCGAAAAACCTAGTTTTACGTTCGAAAAACCTAGTTTATCGATCGTTAATCCTAGGTTTTCGACCGTGAACTAGGGTTCACGTAATTATTGGACAATTGGCTTGCCATACATGTCCACCGTTTATTTTATTAAAAGCATGTGTTCACGGTTCCGTGGTACATCCTATATACACAGACGTCTAGCAATATATAGCACGCCCCTAAGTGAGTTATTTTTTAAGTTTTAGTGTTGTTGTTGTTTTGCATAAAGTTTAAGTCAGTTTGACTAATAAAAAATAAAATCATTTGTTGGGTGACACAATTATCAGTCATAATTATGGCGATTTTTGGGCTTTTGATGGTGGAGGAAGACCCGAAGTGCAAATCCAGTTATTATTTTGGGCATGGGCTTGAGCACAGGTACAACTACCGGCCACCTGAAAACAAGTTGGATGGCTTCCTTACAAAAGGAAATCCCCCACCTCCTCTCAAACCCCCCGAAACAAGTGATTCTCAGCTTTCTAAGCAACTCGGCCAGGCATAGGCAAGCATCTGGATGGATTCCTCGCCCCACACGAGGTTTCGCAACACAGCGGTAAGTGGCAAGTGACTCAAAGTCAGCGACCTTTACCACTTGGCTACGGAGGTAAAGAAAACAAAGACATAAATTGCAATGCTGGATTACATGTATATCCTTACCTATGGTGATACGTGACACAATTTAAAAGATACATTTAATCACTAGCAATTTAAAATGAAAAGCAGCTCTATAAGTCTCTGTCAATTCATCTACTGAGATGTGTTTTTTGAAGTGAAACAAAAAAATTATATCTTGTTCTTTCTCGAGGTCATTACTCGTCTGCATTCTTTAAATACATCAGCCACTAAAATCTACTCGCCCACAGTTTTTTGTTAACATGTTCATTTCCACCAAGTTTGGCATAGAATGTATATATGACACTGAAAAATGATAAATAAAGTTTAGATATGATAAATAAAGTTTAGATATTGGTGAAAATGCAAAAAGAATGTAATTTTTCTGCAATATTTCAAAAGCGTTGAAACTGTTTATTACCTTCTGCACAATATTTTTGGTAAACTATAAAGATATTTTGTGACAATCTAATGTCAATAATCTTGTACCATTGGTCACTTTTAGAGTAAACATTTTTTATGAATTTTGAGACAAATTATTTTCGCAAAAATGTGTCTGTTTGTCCCTTTAAAATATAACACAGAAAAAAGCAAATATCTTAAATAGATGTACACTTATGGTAGACACAGCGGCAGCATTTAGTACACAACATGCAACCAAAGTCTCAGAGTTCAAGTTAGGGCACACACGTGACTGAAAAACGCAAACAATATCATGATTCCTTACATTATATTTGAGCCGCGTCATGAGAAAACCAACATAGTGGGTATGCGACCAGCATGGATCCAGACCAGCCTGCGCATCCGCGCAGTCTGGTCAAGATCCATGCTGGTCGCTTTCAAAGCCTATTGGAATTAGAGAAACTGTTAGCAAACCCACTATGTTGGTTTTCTCATGGCGCGGCTCATTTAAAGTTATTTTCCTTTTGAAAGTCGCTGTAATTTTCCATAATACCATTTACGTCAGAAATCGGTGAATATCTCTATATAAATATTTTATTTAGATAAAACAGGAAGTCTCTTCAATTTAACTATCCCCAGTAGCTCAAATATTAACCATATACGGAACAATGGAAATAAAAGTAAATCGATATACCCTATTTCCCGTTAAATATTTCTCAAACAAAACGTTTACTAAGAAAATTCTAGGAATAATATTATTTGAACATGTAGACGTACATATTCATACACACACTTGCAGGATCTGCCTATGTCCGGCAGACTGTAATTTAGCGCAATAGTTTGGCTACATTCCATAAGTGTGTATTATAAAACTGATACTGTACAGCAGGATGTCATTGTGCGGCTTTACTTAACGGTAACGTATAGGTAGGTTTAGTTAAAAATAATGTATAGAAAAATCATGCTTTAAGGTTAATAATACACGAAAAAGAGGTTATACGTATGCGGAATAATTTCACGAGGGCGTAGCCAATTTTGAGTGTATTAATTTAAGTAAAACACTTTTTTTTCTATACATTATTTCGATTCTTATATGCCCTTTACCTAAATCAGAAGATAGTAGCGCTCTTTCTTGGTATTATCACTACTTATAGTGTACGGCAAAAGTTGGGATCATTTGATTCTATTAACAATTTAATTGCTTTTTCAAAACTTCAGAATATGCCAAGAAACTTCGGCAAATAAAAAAGATAAGGTCGTATGTTCGATTTTTTGCTAGACTGATTTGGACCTCACACAAATATACATAATGGGAGTCTATGAGAAAATCACAATTTTGATAGCATTTTTGAGAATAGATCTTTTTCTACAATGTAGATTTTAATCAAACTGTTCACAGTCGTAAATATTCATTATTTTGTTGGGTTTAACGTCGCATCGACTCAAGTATAAATATGGCGTATTTCCAGCCTTGATAGTAGAAGAAGACCCCAGGTACCCTTCCGTGCATTATTTCATCACGAGCGGGCACCTGGATAGAACCACCGACCTTCCGTAAGCCAGCTGGATGACTTCCTTACATGAAGATTTCGAACCCATACCGATAGGGGCAAGTGATTTGAAGTCAGTGACCTTAATCACTCGGCCACGGAGGCCCCCAGTCGTAAATAATCTTATGGCCTATAATATGGTGAAATAAAATTTATAAGTCCGTGTTCTTGTTTTTGAAACAATGCGCAAAATGGTGGATACACGCACTATTGAAATTCACTCAGCAATTTTGCAACTTTTGATCAGGTACCCTATGTGACTTTGAACTTGAAATTTGCCGAAACCGGTAATTCAATTGTCACTCTGTTTTCAGTATTTTGTTAAGATTGTCTGGTACTTTTATTTGATATAGGAATTATACTTGTACGTTAAGTGATAAATAAGTTACAGCATAAAACATGTTTTGTTGCAGAACTTTCTTTGTCGAGTATTTAACACGTTTCATGTTTTAACATCATATTATAACTTTAGAAAGATAGTAACGTTTTCGTTGTAATACATTCACTCACCGGTTGCCATTAATTCATAAAATAATTTTTATGAGGAGTACTGTTATGATTTTAAAACGACCATCATTAAATGACATTTAGGCCTAAGTATTTTCATGATCAGGATCAGTCTTGAATCAATTCAAGTGACCTACTATAATGTTTGCAAGATAAAGATAGGTATCAGTAAATATGAATGCTATATTTCTCATTATTGGGGTTGGAAATGTCAATAATACTTTCGAAACACTAACAGAACAGGAAATGTTTGTAAATAGAATATTTGTATTGTGGAAATAACGTGGTTAGATAAGTGTCTCTGAATAAACGATTCAAATGCATTTTTTTTTCAAACTGACGGAAGCACATTTTGATTAGTGTTGTGATGACTGTCGTTTGATCAATTCTAGAACAAGAATTTTCTTCTCGTTTAATCTAGACAAATTGCAGATGAAAAATGAACAAGCTGTCAACTCCGAAGATTTTATTCTATTTACGAATCTTCTTGTTTGTAATATGTGTAACTGGAATGACACGTGATAAAGTGTACTTCAATACGTATTTATCAATTGCGTCGGGTTTGCAAGAAAACAAAATGTCCATTTTTCAGACATATTTGGAAATTTCAGTCCATAATTGTGTTGAGGAATGCAAGTTAATACGTGCATGTAGTTTTATAAATTTTCGCGTTCAGACGCGCACGTGTGAACTGATAAAAAGCAGCACGGATTCTGTGCTCATAGCGAAAGTTCCAGGATATGTCTTCGGGAAAAAATATGACTGGGATATGGTGAGAATGTATTTATTTTATTGTTATTTACTATATCCAAATGCGTTCCTTCATGTGAAGCTATATACAGCTGATACTTTAAAAACTGATTCACATAACCCCAAAGACAAAATATTAAAGGGGTCACACAGCCCGATTTCCTGCGTTGTGAACATTGTCGTAAGAAAAACATCGATTTAACCGGAAATTGCACGAGGAAAACGTGCCGATTGTGATGCGGCATAAGAATGTTTGTTATTTAAATACATTTTTGTAGTCTATTAGCAAAATAATGTAAGAATCTTTCACTGGTTGAAGGTGTGGATGAGAATATCTGGCTCGAGGGTAACTGTTTAGGCGGTAATGTGGCTCAGCCGAGTTACCGCAAAACAGTTACCCGTGAGCCAGGTATTTCCATCCGAATCTTCAACTAGTGATAGATTCTTTTTCTTGCATGCCTTATTCTTCAATTTATAGAAGATATAAAGATATAAAGAAAAACGAAGGTTTTTCTTTAAGGCGCTTTTTTGTTATAGTAGCGTATGAATTTACGCATTCATTCATAAATTATAGCACGTGAATCATCTTACACCCCTGGGTGTAAGATGAGTTTTTCTAGCACCGGAAAAGCACGGGAAAATCCTGTCCGGCATGCAAGAATAGTTTGTTCTAGTTTCAAGAAAGAGAAAACAAAATTGTAACTTTATGAAGCAGATTGTGTTTAAAAATACAACAACATTTAGTCGTTTAAACAAACCCCAATGTATTTTATATCGGCTGGTATCCACATAACCACAATTTATTTTTGTACTTCCAGATTTATGTCAAAGTTTCTGGACCTCCAGTTCTTAGAGTTATTTTAAACGAAAGCGATCCAGTATATTAAGGTAGCGGACCCTTAACGGCAATCGGCAAATTCCATATTCTCCGTATGCAAGTTCGGCAGTTTCCGGTTTTATTTACGGAAAGTCGCGGAAATTGCCGACAGTCATTACGAGTCTACTTTAGTACTCGGTAAATGTAGTTGTATCAGTCGCACGGTAAAATTTCCATGTATTTAGCGTTTAAAGCTGAATGAATTTAGTCAAATGATTTTGTTGATGTTATAACAGTTGCTACATGATTTAAAACGTGATAGTATTCCTTCGGAAAACGAAACAGTTCATAAGCATAATTATTATATGCACGGTTGCTCAATGGTATTTTTACGGAGTTGGAAACTTCACACGCATATGTGATAATTTTTGCCACATGACGCAAGAGTGAGCTTTTCAGCATAGTACATGTAATACATGAGTGTTCGTGAATAACTTACAACGTTAGAAACTCGTCTCTTTTTTTCCTTTTCATAACCAATAAAGTACTTCTTAAATTTAAAAACATTTGGCATGCCCAACTTGCACCAACCACAACCAAACCACTGCTATCAAAATACACGATATACAACTGTCAAGGTATCGAGTCTGCACACGCACGCACACAAACAATGACGAAGTAGCCTTAAATTCTCACATTCATTTCCAGACATCCCTGGACATATGTTCGAGTTGTTCTGGTAATGAGAGGTGCAGACCTGAAACACCAACACCAGTATGTGAAGTTACCGGTATGGTTTATAGTATATATTGCTGTAATATTGTAGTCTTATTTATGTCTTGTCAGTCAGTAGTCAAAACTATTGCCCGGCGTACGAAGGACTAGCATTCCATTCAATATGTGTTTCATTACATTACAACAGAAATACTTTTTGATTGCTTTCTTCAATTTTTGACTTTAGCGCAGAAAAAAATATTAGTGTCGAATTATAGTCAGTCAATAGCACAAACTGTTCCCAGAATGTTATTGTGCTTCAGTTCATACTCATGAGAAATTAAATTCATTGTCACGCAGTTAAACATGTTCTCAACTTAAGATGGATGTATTATCAAATATCTAACTGAGAAAAAGTCATTGTTCTTCGAGAACAAGTATCCGTTCTTTAAAAAAAATACCCATACGAACCTTTCTTAAACTTGAAACGCAACTTCAATAAAACATTTGGTAATTTTAGGGGTAACTTTAGGAATTATAAAGTGCTCGTATTTTTTTGCCTTTGAGAACATACGGTACATTTTCTTGATCATTAAATAGTGCGTATCAAAGTGTATCCTTTACTATTAACAGCTTGTGGCACGCCTGAAGTTGCCAATGGCACGTCTCTTATCGGGAATGTATACAGAATCGATGCCAGACTTAAATACGCATGTGCGACCGGGTATGTCAGAACCGGAAGTAGTGTAATCATGTGTCAAGTCAACGGTTCCTGGGATGAAATTAACACCTGTACTGAAGGTATAATTCCTTTATATTAAACTAACCCTTTGTTTATTTCATTGAAATTTTTATGAGCTTCAGTTCTAATGTTGTAAAAATGCAATAAGTCACTTCTGCGATTGTCAAAGGGTGACACACATTTTCGGACATGCACATTTCGACCTACCCGCATTCGTTCCTCCTGTTTACTTTTTCATGATAAAATGAAAAAGGGACAGGTAAATCAAAGGTTGAACAAAAAATGATTACAAAAATACACATTTCTGCTCAATATTTTTTATTTTAAAATCAGTTGTTTATAGAAAGATAAATGCATTTTTACAATAATTATCACCACAGTAGAAATCAATATTTCCTTGCATTTTGGAGTCGAACTGGGCATTGTTTTTATTGCATACATATTCTATTATTTTACACAATCCTGTAAATTAAATAATCTAATGTTAGTGAAAGTAAATATTTTATACCGAAATAAATCTCCGCGCATCTCGTATATATAAATTCATAAAGAAGCAAGGGCGTGCCATGTGCAAACGATTGTCTGAGTCTTGCGCGCGACATACATTGGCGTGCGCTATTTAGTGCGAACGAAGCAGTTAACTATATATTCACATGCAACCTGTAGGTTACTGTTTTTTCAGCACTATAGTATGAGGTTCCGTTTGGACCATCGAAGTTTTTTTTCCTGAACCCTATACCTCGAAAGTCGAAATTATGAAACAAAGATGATGAAAGTCGAAATCACGATGGCAAAAACAGTCGAAATCACGATGATGAAAGTCGAACCTACGATGCTGAAAGTCTAAAAGTCGAAAGCAGGATGATAAAAACATGAAACAACAGTGGTGAAAACGCGAAATGATCGTGGTTTCGTAATTTTGGCTTTGGCAATCATAGTTTTGAATTTCACCATCGTGATTTCGACTTTCACCATCGTGTTTTCGACTTCCTTCATCGTAGTTTCATGATTTCTACTTTCGATGGGGTTAAGAAATAAAAATATCGATGGCCCATGCGGAACACCGTACTATACCGATTTATGTATTTTCACAGAGATAGACAATTGTCCTTTAACAACAGATTACAGAGAAACAACGCTAAGCGATGGCTCACAATTCAATTACTGGTAATCACATGTCTTGTTTTATTTCAAATTTTGTAATAAGTGTTTACTGTAAACAGTGTTATATTGTTAATATGTATCACTTTAAAGTCATATAATATTATGATTAGTATAAGAAATATTGCACAATGACCTTTCTTATTTAAAAAAAAAAACAACAGTATTTTCCTCCCCCAAGGAGGTTAAACGAATAAGTTAATAATATAATTATCATGTAGAAGTAGATATAGACTAAATACATATATATGAAAATCAGTGTTTTATCTCAGTTCGAAAAACCAAGAGCTCGCCAGTACTCCAAATCCTTTCTCCTCTAAATGTATGTATATAGGCTAGAATGATTCTGAATTAACAATAAAGGTCTTAGAAGAGAAGTTGACATCAAGAAACACACTGTATTTTGAGTTAAACATTAGAATGAAAATATAGAGAGTTATTTAACCTTTAGCCTGCTGGTTGTGAGTAATTCTGCCTTTGCGATCAGTGCAGACTAAGATCAGCCTGCACATCCATACTCCTTCCTATTTTTGCATTTTATAAAAGAAGTTAAAAGATGAACTATTTGAAAGAAAGAATGCAGACTGGTTCACTTTTCTTCGTTTATTAATACAGCCTGGTTGATTAATCTTAATATATTTATAAAGGTTTGTTGATTTTTTCTTCATTCATTGAATCAGCTGTCCTTCTTTATGAAAATAGACTGGTTCATTTTCCTTCATTTATTAATACTGGCTGATTGAATACTCTGAATTAATGTAGGTGTATTGTGTTTTCTTCATTCATTGATGCAGTTTTTTTTTGTTTATCAGAATAAAATAGTTCACTTTTCTAATTCCTTACTAAAGCTAATTGATTAATCTTAATAGATACGGGGTAGATGTTTTTCCTTCTTTCATTAGTAAAGTTAGTAAATTTTCGTCATTCATTGATATGCATGTAGGCTAAGCTGAATTTTCTTCATTCGTTGATGCAATCATCATTTATTTGTCAGAATAGACTAGTTTCTCCTTGGTCATATAGTCATTGATACAGACTGACAGATTTATCGTTAGCTGAATTTGTTGCATTCATTGGTGCAATTATCATTTATTTGTCAGAATAGACAGGTTCACTTTTCCTTCATTCATTAATACAAGCTAATTGATTAATCTTAATAGATGCATGTATGGATTGGTTCCTTTTTTTCATTCATTGGAGCAATTATCCTTTATTTTTCAGATCAAATGATTCGCTTTTCTTCATTGTCAATGCAGGTTGCGTGATTTTTTTCAATTTTTGTACGATTTATTATTTCGTTAGTACAGGCTAAATGAGTTTTCGTTATTTGATAAAATTGACTCGTTGATATTTCCTAATTTATATGTATATATCAGGTTTTATTTTCGTTTCATCAATAGAGGATCGTTATTTTTTCTGTTAGGCTGGTACCGAATAATTATACTCAAGTGGATGCAATGAATCTATGTATGTCATGTCAGGGAACACTGGTGGAGATCTTGGGCCACCCGAAAATGAATTTTCTGAGAAACCATCTGATCAGTAGAGGTAATACAATTAACTCATTTCATATTTTATCTTTTGTAAATATTCTTTGAATTGGGATTATTTGTTTTGAAATATGAAAAAGGGACATCGCTCTTTTATGTTAAATTTTGAAGAGAGCGGGAGGGGGTGTCCCGGCGTAAGCGGTCTTCCGTTTACTTATGAGACTATCACTAAAATCTATGGAAAATGAAAAATAATCAATAAAAAAGATTTTAATTATAAGCTTTCTTAAAAAAATTATTTGGATTTTAACTTGAGCTCTAAACTTTGTGTCGGCCAGCGTTAATAATATATCATTTATGAGTACAGTTATATGCGTAAAAATAATTTTTAAAAAATGTACTATAGGTGAGCCGCAAACATTTCGTTCTTGGCCACCAGCTTTAAGAAAACACGTACAGTACGTCAACGCCCGGCTAGGCAGAACAAAACACAGAAGTGGCATCAAGTTACAGTTGTCCATTATATTAATTGTTTTCAAAAATGAGATTATTACCTAAACGATAGAACGCAGAGAGAATTTTCTTTTAATTCTACATCTTTAGCTCACTGCAACAAAAGTTACCAGAACTACCAAAAGTATCACACCTCCGACATCGGCGTCGGGGTCGGCTATGTGTGTTGATACCTTGTTAACAATTCCAACCAAACTCATATCTCAATTACTTTTATTGCAACTGAATGAAACTCCATATATGCCTTCCCCATGACTAATTGAATCACAGCGAATTGATAACAATTGTTTTCAATTCATTATCATAATGCAGTCCTCGTCGCAGTATTTTGATAACTGTACTTCTTTTGTACTTAGCCATTTTTAAAGAACATCATTCTGTTGGCGATTGTCAGTAAGATGGTATCTTAGTAGCTACATTATCACAAGTAAAACTACATGTCTCAGGTTAATAAAATTTCATACACTTCTTTGCCATGATAATACCAGCTCATTGGCATAGATCCCGTAACTCTTGTTTCCTTTTTGATGACATTATTTCCCCATTAGTAGCTTTTTTTTTCATTTTTTTTTTCAACAATAGACTGTTTGCGATTTCGGCGACTTCGATGGAATCTCAGTAACTACTCATCACAACTAAACAAAACTTTATAACTTCCAAACCATAGTCATACCAACTGAATGATCCCATAAATGTTGCTTTTATTTTGAAGAAATTATACCACTTCTTGCATTTGATTAAAGAAAATAAATTTCATGATTCTGTTTCTTTTCTCCTTCTTGAATATATTTTGTTCTTCTCTGCTATGAACTGGAATGGGCAATATAGAAATGAGCCGCACCATGAGAAAACCAACATAGTGCATTTGCAACTAGCATGGATCCAGACCAGCCCCGTATCCGCGCAGTCTCGTCAGGATCGATGCTGTTCGCTAACGGTTTCTCTAATTGCAATAGGCTTTGAAAGCGAACAGCATGGATCCTGACCAGACTGCGCGATGCGCAGACTGGTCTTGATCCATGTTGGTCGCAAATGCACTATGTTGGTTTTCTCATGGCGCGGCTCAACTAATTTTCATGCATTACATCTATTTGTCAGTCCATCTGTCTGTGCCACCCCACTTACCCCACACACCCAAGAGAATTATGTCGTACATTTTTGTAATGTTTCTGGAAATTATGTCCTAATATTCCTTCATCTGTCCCAACCCAAATTATTCACCCCCGCCTCACCCTACTTGACCGACCCGTACATTACCAACACCCCTAAAATACTTTTATTTCCTTGTATTTTTAATACTGTGTCTTCTATTCCCGTCTCGCTCTCACAGTCCTAGTCTCCAAGTAACTATCCCCCTCTCATCCAACACCACCCACCACAACACCCCATTTGTTTTTACGGTTTTGTGATAATTTATTTTGTCACTTATTATTTCGAAACCCCAAATGCACCAATCCTACTCATTTTTAGCTCACCTGAGCACGAAGTGCTTAAGGTGAGCTTTTGTGATCATACTGTGTCCTTTGTCCGTCGTCGTCCGTCGTCAAAAATCTGACTGTAAACTCTCTAGAGGTTACAATTTTGGCCCAATCTTAATGAAACTTGGCGAATGTTACCCTCAATATAATCTTGGACGATTTGATATTGGGTCATCTGGGGTCAAAAACTAGGTCATTAGGTCGATTCGTAGGAAAAGCTTGTTAACACTCTAGAGGCCACATTTATAATAATATCTCTATGAACTGGTCAGAATGTTAATCTTGAAGATCTTTAGGCCAAGTTTAAATCTGGGTAATGTGGGGTCAAAAAATAGGTGACGAAGTCAAAAAATCAAAGAAAAAGCTTGTAAACACTCTAGAGGCCACATTTATGACTGTATCTTCATAAAAAACTTGGTCAGAATGTTCACCTTGATAATCTTTAGGTCAAGTTTGAATGTGGGTCATATGGAGTGAAAAACTAGGTCATCAGGTCAAATCAAAGGAAATGCTAGTTAACACGCTAGAAGCCACATTCATGACCATAACTGAATGAAACTTGGTCAGAAATATTAATCTTGATGATCTTTAGGTCAAGTTGGAATCTGGGTCAGGTGCAATAAAAAAACTAGGTCACCAGTCAGATCAAAGGAAAAGCTTGTTAACACTCTAGAGACCACATTTATAACTGTATCTTCATGAAACTTGGTCAGAATGTTAACCTTGATGATCTTTAGGTCAAGTTGGAATCTGGGTCATGTCGATCAAAAACTAGGTCACCAGGTTAAATCAAAGGAAAAGCTATTTAACACTCTAGAGGCCACATTTATAACCATATCTTAATGAAACTTGCTCAGAGTGTTAATCTTGAAGATCTTTAGGTCAAGTTCCAATCTGGGTCATGTGGGGTCAAAAACTAGGTCATCAGGTCAAATCAAAGGTAAAACTTTTTAACACTCTAGATACCTAATTTTAAGTTTGAAACTCATGGGAATTGATCAGAATGTTTGTCTTGGTGATCTCTAGGTCGAATCTGAGTCATATGGGGGTTAAAAAACTAGGTCACCAGGTCAGATCAAAGAAAATGCCAGTTAACACTCTAGAGGTCACATTTATGACTGCACCTTCATGAAACTTGGTCGGAATATTAATCAACTTAATCTTGATGACTTTAGGTCAAGTTGGAATCTGGATCATGAGGGGTCGAAAACTATGTCACCAGGTCAGATCAAATGAAAAACTTGTTAGTACTCTAGAGGCCACATTTATCGCCGTATCTTCACGGAACTTGATCAGAATGTTATTCTTTAGGGCAAGTTGGAGTCCAGGGCATGTGGGGTCAAAAACTAGGTATCTAGTTCAAATCAAAGGAAAAACTTGTTAACTCTCTAAAGTCCACATTTATGACCCTATCTTCTTAAAACTTATTCAGAATTTTTGTCTTGATGATCTTCAGGCCAAATTCGAATTTGGGTTATGTGGGGTCAAAAACTAGGTCATATGCTGAAATCACAGGAAAGGACTGTTAACAGTCTAGTCTAACTCATCACACCCCTACCCTCGCCCACTATGATATTATTTGTTTATACACGTGTGTTTCTTGATACGTAGTTACAGTTGCTTTTTTTCTACACCGGTGTATTGTTTTTATATTCACTTTATTTTGTTTTTTGTTTATTTTGTTTCTCAGCAATGTTTCTTATTCAACCAATGACCACCCACCAGTCATTTCACACACAAAAATAACCGCTTTTAGAATATGCTGTAGTTAAACGTTTTTTTTTTTTTTTTTGTTTGTTTGTTTTTTGCTTCGAATGTCATTGTCTGCTGACAACTCTTCTTTTACAGGTGACGGTTTTGATTACTGGGTTGATGGATCGAATGCTAATGCCGCTGATTATTTTTCTGACGACGCGTGGACAACGTCTTCAGGGGAGACAATCCCTATATCAAGCGTATTATGGGCCCCGGGGCGACCAAATTACCAACAAGCAGAACACTGTGTTCGAATGAAGCCAGGTGAAAATTACTATATGGACAACTATCACTGTAGATCAAAATATCGTGCAATTTGTGAACAGTAAACTAAAAGTTATAGACGATATCTCCGCTAACACACATTTGTATACCCGTCAAGTTTGTAGATGTTGAAACTTAAAGACCCATCAAAGAATAACCGCCTCGATAGCCTAGTGGTAGAGCGTCCGCTTCGAGTGCGGGAGGTCGTGGTTCGATCCCCGGCCGCGTCATACCAAAGACGTGAAAAATGGTACCAGTAGCTCCCTCGCTTGGCGCTCAGCATTAAAAGGGAAACTGGCCTCTTCTCTCATACCCTCGTGGCGATGGATTCCATCAGGAATGAGGTGTCGAAAGTGATTAATATAAGTTGTAGAACTTCCTTAACAATCGACCTAAAACAAATTATGTATAAAGAATAACAGATTTTTTGTGTGTTTCCCTGGTAGTTATTTTACATAATTGGGATCAAAACATTTAGAAATACCAGAATCTAATTTCAAACTGACAGTGATATTTATTAGGCCAAGACAATGTGTTAAATGTCTTAACGTTATGGAATTAACATAGTAGCATGTATAGTACTTTATGTGTTTAGTTATGTTTTGATCACTTCCTGTTTCTACAGAGTAAGCTAGTTATTTATCTATGTTTTTAAATTATACTGAAAAGAGATTGACTGAAGAACTTATTGCCCGTAGTTGAAATTGTGAAAACTTTAATTGCCCACCTGTCATCTTGCAGTTTACCTGTATAGTCAGGACGATTTTCATGAAGTTAATTTAGCGGGAGGTGGAGGGAGAATAGATATGGTGTGTCTTTAAGCAAAAGAACATTTCTATGTGCGTCAAGCACATTGATCTATAGCAAATTATCAGCTCTGTAATAATTTTGATATGCCAAAAGTTAAGGAATGTGAAGTGGGCATAAACGACACATGTGGTGGAGAAGTTTTCATTCCAATGATACACCATAAGAAACATTTATTTGATGTGACAGTACGCTCGAAAAGGTACAGATTTTGATTGAAGAAAGGAACGAAGCGATCGACTGCGGTCCATTTCTTGCCCACTCACTTCCATCACATGTCCGAAAAACGTGAATAATTGCATGGTAATATGTACAGAGGTGTAAAAACTCTAATTTGTGCAAAATATGGTCTAAAAGCCTGCTGATAATCCTGTTTGTTGTGCAGAAGCTTGTGTATCCTGTATATCATTACATTTCCATAAATCGAGGAATAGGATCATATTCTCTACAACAAGAGGGCCATGATGGCCCTATATCGCTCACCTGTTATCATTTCACTTGAGGACAAGAAGGTCCTCAGAAAAAATATCTAAGTCCAAAGGACAGTAACAACAAAGGGAAGAAATTTAACCAAAAAGAAAAAAAAATTCTTACAAGGTACAGATATGTCAAAATACACCTACAAATTGGAGGTACCATCCATGTTGTACCACAGAAAAGTGGTCTCGGTTTTTCCCTACGGCCAATAATAAAAAAGTTACTAAAAATAAGCTATTTATAGTAACGTAAAAGGGAAGTAATTAAAAAAAAAAAAATTATTGTAAGTGAAGAAAAGAAGGATCTGCCAAATAAATCTGTTGACATAAATGAAATTTCAGATCAGTATCTTCATTAGTTACGGAGATATACCCATTTTAATTTGAAATAAAGGGAGGTAATTTGACATAAAATCAGTCCATAGTTATCTACCCTGATTGGCTCAGTCTAACTAATGACAATAATGAAATTTCAAATAAGTACTATAAGTACTTACTGATATAAATCCATTTTGATTACAATCAGGGGAGGTAATCAGATATAAAATAACTCTGAACCTACGCTTGGATCTGATTTGTCATGGAATCCAAGAATTATTGTTCTTAAAGTTATTTTGGAAGTTTGTATCAAATAAAACCATAAATGAAGTCTCTATACGGCTGCAAAAGCCAAAATAGCCAATTTTGGACCTTTAAGGGGCCATAACTCTGGAACCCATGAAGAAATCTGGCCAGTTCAAGAAAGGAACCAAGATCTTGTGGTGATACAAGTTGTGTGCAAGTTTGGTTAAAATCGAATCATAAATGAAGCTGCTATTGTGCAGACAAGGTCAAAATAGCTAATTTTGGCCCTTTCAGGGGCCATAACTCTGGAACCCATAATGGGATCTGGCCAGTTCAAGAAAGGAATTGAGATCTTATGGTGATACAAGTTGTGTGCCAGTTTGGTAAAAATCAAATCATAAATAAAGCTGCTACTGTGCAGACAAGGTCAAAATAGCTAATTTTGGCCCTTTCAGGGGCCATAACTCTGGAACCCATAAAGGAATCTCGCCAGTTCAAGAAAGGAACCAAGATCTTATGGTGATACAAGTTGTAGGCCAGTTTGGTTAAAATCAAATCATAAATGAAGCTGCTATTGTGCAGACAAGGTCAAAATAGCTAATTCTGGCCCTTTCAGGGGCCATAACTCTGGAACCCATGACGGAATCTGGCCAGTTCAAGAAAGGAACCAAGATCTTATGGTGATACAAGTTGTGTGCCAGTTTGGTAAAAATCAAATCATAAATAAAGCTGCTACTGTGCAGACAAGGTCAAAATAGCTAATTTTGGCCCTTTCAGGGGCCATAACTCTGGAACCCATAATGGAATCTGGCCAGTTCAAGAAAGGAACCGAGATCTTATGGTGATACAAGTTCTGTGCAAGTTTGGTAAAAATCAAATCATAAATGAAGCTGCTATTGTGCAGACAAGGTCAAAATAGCTAATTTTGGCCCTTTCAGGGGCCATAACTCTGGAACCCATAATGGGATCTGGCCAGTTCAAGAAAGGAACCGAGATCTTATGGTGATACAAGTTGTGTGCAAGTTTGATTAAAATAAAATCATAAATGAAACCTCTATCGTGCAGACAAGAAATTGTGGACGGACGACGGACGACGGACGGACGACGGACGGACGACGGACGAAGGGCGATCACAAAAGCTCACCCTGTCACTACGTGACAGGTGAGCTAAAAATGTAAAGAATCTGATTGTTTTGGCAAAATGTGATCTAAAACATCTGCTAATAACTCCCTTTTTGGCGAAGAGGCTTATGTATGCATTATATGTTACCGTAATAAAAAGATGTGCATTTTTAGATGCATGGCATATTATGTGTTGCAAAATGCAGGATAAGCCATAATAGGGTACAGTAAAAGCTATGACTGTATTTTAATATTCTTAACATCTATAAAGGTGGTGGTGTTTATTATCAATTTTGGTTTGTTTTGGATATCACCGCGTAATATTCTTTAACTTTTACATAATTATTTGTTTTGATATCCTAGGTCTGATAAAAGTGCGTGTTTGGTTGAGTATGAGAATGCGTTCAACTAAATTAAGTTAAAGTTCACATTCTGAAGCTGTGTCTTTTTTTTGCCAACCGCAGAATGCGCATGCGCGAAATTTTACTTCCGTTACTAAGTGACGGGATAAATGGAAATTCATTTATAAAAGGAAGAAAATATTAGTGAGATAATTATAACTAGACTATTGTGCATACTTATTGTGTAAATACTAAAGTTTTTTTTCTCTACGTTTATTTAAATACAAAGCTCTGCTGAATTGAACTAAATCACGAATCACTTAAGTCTGATTATTTGACTGTTGGAACTAACAGTTTGAACGTTTTGTATTTGAATCATTTTGATTTCATGAGCAAAATGCATTTTATAGGTGAATCAATGTCAACTTAGTCATCCTGAAAGTTTCACATATATTCAACAACAAAGGGAGTTTAATCAACAATTTATAGAATTTTTATCGTCTAAATTGACTAGTTTACTGTCAAGGACAATTACAATACCTGCGTCTAAACTGGCTGAATCTTACAGTCGTGGAACATCTCAAAATTCCTACAGATCAAAAACAACCTTATATGATAGGTCATTCTCGGTTGGTGGTCTGAAGTTGTGAATAAACTCCGCCACGAAATGAGAAATTGTGAAGCTCTAAATCAGTTTAAAACATCTAATTAAACTGTATCTTTAAAATGAAACTATGTAAGCTGTCTCTCGTTGATTCTGTTGGTCTGCTAAGATCTCTAATCAAACCTAATTAACATATTTTCGATTATTGCTGGTACAGGTTCCATTGGTAACCTCATTGGGTAGTGTGTAGAATTTTGTAAATACCTTTAACTAGTGGGTTTGAACCTCTGTATGTAGCCCGACTGAGCGTACCGTGTAAAGCTTGGGCCTACCATGTAAGGTTTTAAGCACTGGTATCCGGCAATAGAGGTAAGATAGCTTCAGGGGGAAGAAGTTGTCATGGCTGTTCGTTTCCTTATTTCCTGATTTGATCATTCCATTTCTCTGACCACCACCATCCCCAGTATCATGCACTGATATAAAATGTTCATTTTTCCATTCAAGAGTTTTAGACGTTGTATTCTTACCTACCAATGTAAGAAATATATTCACTATTTATTACATTTTTTAACTGTTTCTAATTAAATTGTTCTTAGTGACACTGCTTTCGTTTTATTTGTCACAGCGTATATTTTCTCTTTCCTTTCTTTTTTTTTCTTTTTTTATTTTTTTCTTTTTCTCTTTTTTCGTTTCAATGCAAAAATGATCCTTACTCGAGTTTAAAAAACGATTCGCACCATAAAATGAACATGTTACATCAGAACATGAGCCCGACCACTTAGATCAATAGGAAGACCGCAGATCTATGGATCGCGGGGTCGGAAGTTCGATCCCCGAGCGAGTCGTATGTTCTCCGTGACAATTTTATAACACACATTGTGACTGAACTCATTCGTCCTCCACATCTGATTCATGTGAGGAAGTTGTCAGTTACATGCGGAGAACAGGTTTGTACGAGGATTGTTCAAATATGAATGCATCTAAGCACATAAAAATGTATCCTTGATAGATTTCAATGAAAATTTTATTTGGTCCCCTCGAAGTATTCACCTCCAACAGGTATGCAAAGTTTCAGTCTTTTAATCCAATCCTTGAAGGCATTTTCATAGTCTTTTCCAGGTATACTATGAAGACACTGGAATATTGCAGAACCGAGGTGTTTGCACTGCACAAATTTTCGACCAGAAAGGTATTTTTTGAGCCTTGCGAACAAAAAGAAGTCACACGGGGAAAGGTCAGGCGAATAAGGAGGGTAAGCGAGCACAACAACCTTTTCCTGCTTCAGAAAGTCTTGTACAATAGACGCCTTGTGCGATGACGCATTGTCATGTAGCAATCTGACATTGGCCAAACTTCGATTTTTGAAATATTTCTTCAGTTTCCGAAGAACTTTAGTCTTATAAAACTTCGCATTTACGGATTTGCCTTTAGGTACAGCAAACTGAATGACAGGACCCTGAGTTGTGAAGAATATGGCATACATTACCTTCTTGACACTCATGTCCGCTTTGCAATGTATGGTCTTTTGCCAGACTTTGTTGCCCATATTTTGTTCTGAATCTTTCGTTTGGGCTCAAAAAAGTGAACACATGTCTCGTCACCAGTGACGACATTTGCGAAAGATCGTGCATTGTAATTTTGAAACTGTTTAAGCAACAATTTTGCGCATTGCACGCGTGCCTTTTCTGCTCATCTGTCAGCAGATGGGGAATCCATCTAGCACAGACCTTTCTAATTTTTAAATTACGTTTCAGAATTGTATGGGCTGCTCCTAATGAGATGCCAAACATACTAGCTATTTTCCTAGCGGTGTATCTTGCATCAGTAGCAACTATTTCTTTCACTCTAGCAACCATCTTGGTAGACGTTGCTGTTTTCGGCCGACGGCCATTTGGTGCATCTTCTGTTGAAACTAACCCACATTTGAATTTCTTAAACCAACGAATAACAACAATGTCGGAAAAGACATTTCGAGGGTTCAACGCAATAAGGGCGTATCTACATATAATAATCATATGTAGATACGCCCTTATTGCGTTGAACCCTCGATTTCATTATGCCCATGAACAGAACATATTTCATCAAAAATGTCTTTACACTACGGTGCCCCTAAAGTGACATGTTACACACATTTTTTCCACTTAAGTAATGTGAGAATTTTTTTATTTCGTTTAAACAAAATGATTTCGTTTTAACGAAATAACTAGATACGCCCTTATTGCGTTGAACCCTCGATTTCATTATGCCCATGAACAGAACATATTTCATCAAAAATGTCTTTACGCTACGGTGCCCCTAAAGTGACATGTTACACACTTTTTTTCCACTTAAGTAATGTGAGACTTTTTTTATTTCGTTTAAACGAAATGATTTCGTTTTAACGAAATAAGTTTAAACGAAATAACTATTTCGTTTAAACGAAATCATTTCGTTTTTACGAAATAACTATTTCGTTCAAACGAAATAACTATTTCGTTCAAACGAAATCATTTCGTTTTACCGAAATAACTATTTCGTAAAAACGAAATGATTTCGTTTAAACGAAATAAATGTTATTTCGTTTAAACGAAATAGTTAGTTCGTTCAAACGAAATGATTTCGTTTAAACTTATTTCGTTAAAACGAAATAGTTATTTTGTTAAAACGAAATGATTTCGTTTAAACGAAACGAAACGAAATGATTTTCGTTTAAACGAAATAAACAAGTCTCACATTACCTAAGTGGAAAAAAAGTGTGTAACATGTCACTTTAGGGGCACCGTATTACACCGTATGCCAAGAATACAACGATTCTTAATATAGAACCGTATCTCAACGGCGTACGCTGACCTTCTTCCAACCATTTTTGTATTAGTATACACGAGTAGGCAATGTTTAGCGAGCGATAGACTCAGCTAAAGTGAACGGATTTTAATGGGTGTGGTATCAATGTAAAGCTAACATGTTTATCTACCCAATAATCTTAATTTCCTCGTGATTTTCGCATTATTGAGCGAGAGAACGTTCTAGATGCATTCATATTTGAACAATCCTTGTACTTGTACAGACTCCCGGGACACTGGTTAGGATCATTGCTCGCCGTTACATAACTGAAATACTGTTGAAAAACGGCGTAAAATTCAAAACAAAATGAATAAGTACAATCGAAAATTCGAATAGGAAATCAGAATTTGGCTTTTTATTCCATTTTCAAAAGCTGAATATAGAGAAGAATTACAAGAGCTGTCACTATTGGTGGCAAATGCCCCCGAAGTAGGGCTAAGAATGCCACAGTTGTATTCGCAAAAAATTACATATCATTTTGTGACCTTCACCTAAGAGCCCTCGGTCATAAGTGTGACATATCTTCTCAATATGGTTAACATTTGTGTCAAATTATTTTCAAATCCCTTGATAAATGGCAGAGTTATGGACCAGACAAGAAACACCTTTGACTTCTAAGTGTGGCCTTGACCTTAGGGGTCTGGGTCTTGCACAAGACACCTCATCTCATTATAGGGAACATTTATGCCGAGTAATTTCAAAATCCCTTCATCAGTGGCAGAGTTATGGACCAGACAAGAAACAGACCATGTTTACTTTTGACCTCTTAGTGTGACCTTGACCTTGGAGCTAGGGGTCTGGGTCTTGCTTATGACAGGTCGCCTCATTATGGTGAACATTTATTCCAAGTAATTTCAAAATCCCTTAATGAATGGCAGAGTTATGGACCGGACACGAAACATACCCTGTTAACCTTTGGCTTGTAAGTGTGACATAGAACTTGGAGCTAGGGGTCTGGGTCTTGTGCATTACACGTCGACTCATTATGGTAAACATTTATGCCAAGTTCTTTCAAAATCCCTTCTTGGATGGCAGAGTTATGGACCGGACACGAAAAATACCATGTTAACCTTTGACCTCTGTGACCTTGACCTTGGAGCTAGGGGTCTGGGTCTTGCGCATGACACTTCGTCTCATTATGGTAAACATTTATGCCAAGTTATTTCAAAATCCCTTTATGGACAAGAATTTACCGGACGCACGCACGCACGCACGCACACACGGACAGTGCGATTTTAATATGCCCACCTTAGGGGACATAAAAAGAAAATGAAAACAATATCCTTATTTCTATTTGTAATTAATAGCTGTCTACAAAGACCTATTTAACAGATTCTAAATGTTCCGCTTTTTCATACTTCAATTGACTTATTGAACGCTTTTCCATACTTTTCTTGCATGAGAGTTTTTAGGCTTTTGGTAAGTGGAATACATCAATAACCATTTAAAAATGATTTTATCTTTTGATACTGCCTAGATTTTAATCTATTTACATTGCCCAACATACTGTTTATGCCATCAAGGATAAATTTGTTCTAATTTATGTCTTTTGCTTTACTGTCTATGTTAATGTTAAAGATATATTTCTTACATTATTATGTTTCAGGACCTTATGCTATGGTCAAATGTGTTATTCTCTTTAAATAAATTTAGTATCATCATTATTACATGTATTATTATTATTATTATTATTATTATTATGGAAAAATAATCTGCGTTTAGATTTGCTGAAATTTACATTCAAACAAAATAACCTTTCAAAACTGTTTTTGACGATAAATCTGAAGTCACTTAGCTATCTGGACAAAATATGACAATACCTATTTCTATTTATAGAGATATTAACCTTTAGCCTGCTAAATTTCTAAAACGAACTGGTCCATCATTCATTTTGGGCAATACCATTTACTAATTGAATGGGTGTAAACTGAAAATTTACTGACTGAATAGCGAACAGTGCATACCATGATCAGCCTGCACGCACGTGCAGGCTTCTCTTGGTCTGCACTGGTCGCAAATGCAGAATCACTTGCAGCCAGCAGGCTAAAGCTTAAGCCCGATGTAGAATTGTAAACCTTTTATAAAAGATAAATCAAGAAAACTGGAAAAAGCGAATAAAATACAGTAATGATCAATAATTGAATTCATTTGTCTGTTTAATACAAGCATAGTCGTTTTATTTGGTAATTTCATCATTGTTTCAGGTGGAACATGTCTCAAATTATTGATGCAGCCAGATATGCAGTTTCCATGCACTTTTCGGGACAAAATATCTCAGATTTCTCCAAAGCTGACTTATATATAGTGCCAAGATTATATATTAATATCTGAAAGTTTTAATCCTAGATACAAGTTTATTTTTATTTTGTTTTTAAATGTGTTGACAATTCAGTTTGAAGTTTTGCTATCAAATCTCATAAAATGTATTAAATTGACTTTCAAGCCTTACTTATCAGTTAAGTTTCATGTTTAATTAGGCCATTTTGTAACATGTCGTACTCACCCTCTAGTACAATAAAACATGTTAAAGACAGTATAGCTGATCGCGTACATGTTATAAAAAAAAAACATACAGGTAAAATATTTGCATTATCCAATCATTACGTAAAACACCACCAGACACGGCTTACAGCTGTCTATTGAAGTAAATGGATTTATTACACTACATCTGTGATGCTGTCGAGACCCCTGGTCTTAAAAGTGTTACATTTATATTAGAGCGTTTTCTTCAAAATAGGTAAGGAATTTGTAACCTGAAATGAGCCGAGCTATGTATGACAGTCATGTTAATATTGCACGGTTTATAGGCATACAGACACACTAAATAGGAAAATGGCGCGGGAAACAAATGGTAGCCGCATAATGGCGGATTCAAATAGTCCTCAGCTTTTTTGCTCTGTAGATCTATTTTCCTTATTTTCTTTGCAAGTTTTTGCTGAAATCACATGACATATCTATGCTTGACATGTAGGTAGCATTTTCATAATGAAACAATAACATGACAGAATTTGTCGTGTATACTTAGATCATACACAACCAAAACAATTTGGGGTCTCATTTTTTACCTGATTTTGCAGTTTGTTGTCTGACTGAAAATATTTTTCTTGCATCAAACATAAGCCCCCACTTTTCTTTTGATTTTTATTCAGCACTGATACTATTTTTCAAAATAATGTAAGTTACGTACAGACATTTAAAATGGGTCCTGGTGTGTGCATCAAGCCATTGGAAATATGTCCATTTTATATACTTTTAGAATAAAGAAGAACAGCTATTTTGGGTGTTGTATCCTTATATAGACGATAAAAGAGAACAGGACTTAGTGTATTCATGCCTACAAAGGAGGGTCCTGTTATATTGTTTAAACGTCCATACAGCCTTTGAAAACGCGATTGTGGGTCAAGAGGTAAGTGCATGTTTTACCAGGAAAGCAAGCTCATTCCGTGTAATACACCATTTTAAAGGTCAACATAACTGTGCCATGTTGATATTATATAGTCATAATAATACTTAGAATCGGGTGATTATTAGATGATATACCGCACGATAAACACATCGCTTTAGAGAAGAAAAAAAGAGCCAAAAAGGGGCTTAAGCCGCTCATCTGAGGAAGACCTTGACCATCTGACATTGCTTTTGATTAATTTTGGTCAACATTTTTTAAGGAGTTCACTAAAACTTATTTAACGCAGTTGTTCTATTTTTTGCTGTGACGACCGAGAAATGAGTAACAATTTGAACCGACAGTTTGATGACAAACTGTCGAGCAATTTATGACAAGAAGTTGTTTACAGATTTTTCTATTTTAGTTCTTCAATGTTAAAATAAAACTGAGATAGGTCTATGCCAAGGATTTTTAAGGTCGACTCTGGTAAAACCTATCAAGCAGTTAATGAGAAGTAGCTGTAAAGCATGTTTTCTTTTCTGCTTTAGCCCTGACAGTCCCGAAAAATACATAGCTGAACCATTTGAAAAAAAAATATGATGCTACAACGCCAGTTTTGTGAAGATCTATTGAGTGATTGATTTGAAGAGGTCGTTTAAAGGATCTTCTATCTTTAGTTCTGGCGGTCTCTTAAAATGGCCAAGTGGTGGTCAAGGATGCTATGGCCAAGTGGTGGGCAAGGATGCTACAGGCCAAGATTGTCATTCATGAGAAGAATCTATTTAAAGGGTATCTTTTTTCTAGCTCTACTTGACCCCAAAAAGGACTATATACCAAACTGAGACGAAACTGGGAGAGGCCCTTTCAATAATTCTACATACCAACTTTGATGAAAATCCAACGAGCTGTCCAGGAGAAGAAAAAAAATATACCTGAAAAGTAGATCCCTCGGAATCACCGAAAAAAAAAAGGCAAAGAGTGAAAATTGCAGACTCGGCTTGATTGAGTCTGTTCATAGTCATTTAAATGTTTTTCTAACTTTAGCTCTAGTGGCCCCTGATTGGAAGAGGACTTTACAATGATTTACAATGCTACAGACCAAGTTTGATGAAGATCCATCAAGAAGTTAGCGAAAAGAAGTCTTTTAAAGGTATTTCTATTTTTAACTCTAGCAGAAGGCCATGTTTAGAACAAAATTTGGAGAGGACTTTTCAATGATGCGGTTGATGTTTGATGGAGATCAATAAAGCGGTTCATTTGAAGAATTTGTTTAAACCTTATTTTAGCTCTAGCAACCATAGATGGACCAAGCACCTGAATTTGAACCTATTAGTGGGAGGATATATTAAGATGTATAAACATACGATTCAAATACTGAATAATTGGTAGGCAATATCGGTAGATTTTAACAAATATGGGACCATCTTATATGACGAATTCGAACGCACAATTTCTAAAAGTACAGGCCTTTCATTCATAACGCTCTAAAGACGTAATGGCGTCAGGTTTACAAACTCTTAAAGCTTATTTCTATTCTGATAAATTATGGTCGAATTTACATCATGGACTGTAGGTACGTCGATAGACTAATGATCATCTGATGTTAATGATGCTTTGATGTCTTTATTTGTTAAATTTGTGTCACGTGTCAAAAATGTGATTAGTCTATAATGAAATCATTATTGTTACCTTCTCATGGAACATATGTTTAATTATGCTCTAATGATCAATTTGGTAATGATGCACAATATTTATTGTGCAACAGAATATCGTGTAATAGTTCATACAGACCGTATTTAATTTACTTTGTAAAATGATATACAGCATTTTCACTACTTCTTAAAATTTGCTTTCCTTCCAAAATTACCCAACCCTAAAACTAGCTGTTCATTTATGACGTTACTCTCACTGTAACAATTGATGTGTTATTTTCATTTCTGAAGCCTTTAGCATGCAAAAATCATTTCAAATTTTGCTTTTCAACTCGTGTAATGATTTTGCTTTCCTTGTAAAAAACATCCTATCCATTGCTGCGTTTTCCGCTAATTTGTATATTTTTAGACAAAGGGCACCCAGACATATCGGCCCCGTATAGTGTTAGATAACTGTATATGAATAGAACAAAAGATGTGTTTATTCAACTATTTAACTGAACTATGGAGATGAATAAAGATGGTTATACATGTATTATTCGAAGGCTCTTGATAAACGTTTCTGCCCGTATATCTACGGAATGTATAGGATATCGACCGAGTACGAGGTCTTTCTCTGTAGGAAAGACCTATGCACGGGCTTCTTGTGAACACCGAGAGCTCGGGGGTGTTTCGAGAAGCCCATGCGCAGGTATTTTCTACAGAAAAAGGCCGATCTACGAGGTCGATATCCGACTTACATACCGTCACTCTTTCACAATTGTCCCATGAGCGGTTACGATTCTGAGGAAATTGCATCGCAGGCAATTTAGATCTATAGATCATAATGAACTTGAAGACAGAAAGATTTTCATGACACAGAATACATACATGTAAGGAATTTTAAGTTTATTTGTAAAAGTTATGGCGTGATAATTATCCTCGTACTTTAGTTTATATAGGTGTATGTACATGTAAGGCCGGAAAGGTATGTTACCCTATGAAATATTACCTGAAAGGTTTATGCTGGATAATAATCGCCTGCCCACCAAAACAGGACTTCGGTATCGGAAAAAAATTAATTTCAGCTTTATATACGCCCGAAGGGACGTATGTTGGTATGACCCCAATGTACGTCTGTCTTTCCGTCCGTCCGCAAGCAATTTCGTGTCCGCTCTTAAACTCTTGAACCCCTTGAAGGATTTCAATGAAACTTGGCATAAATGTTCATCGCACCGAGACGACGTGCAGAACGCATGTTTTGGACAACTTGCCTAAAGGCCAAGTTCACAGTTAGGGGTTAAAGGTCATATGACTTTGTCTTGTATCCGCTCTGTTACTCTGAACTTCTCGAAATGTTTTTAGAAACTTGGCACAAATGTTCAACATATCGAGAATGCGTGCAGCGCGCCTGTTTCCGATGGCTCGCTTCAAAACTATTTGTCACACTTAGGGGTCAAAGGTCATGCCTTCGTGCGTATATCGTTTCGCATTGCGGTGCTCTTGTTATATTTGGTATCGTGAAGGTAAGTTGTTTGCAACTATCTAAATCATATGTTATATTTTAGTAATGTAGTAAATTATGGTGATACGCTTTTATCAAAACTTTAGAACAAGAGGGTCATGATGGCCCTGGATCGCTCACCTGCGTAATATGAGCTACATGATTCAAATGTCAAACTGATGCTAAAATATTAAGAAAGTAGGCCAGTAGGTCACATTCATGGTCAGTGAAAGTCAGTTTTAAGGTCAGTTTTAAGGTCGATGTGCAAAACAGTATATGCCATCCAAATTTCAAGGCTGTCTCTTAAAAAACAAACAAGTAGGTCAAGGTCAAAGTCAAGTGACCCCTTATTACTTTGGGTCATCAGGTAGTTATAATTAAACATTCTGGGAAATATGGTCAGATTATTTTTGAAGAATTTTTACTATATAACTATTTTGAATCGTACGTCAAGTGCTGGCATATGAGTTCCGTAAATTAACACAATTTAAACAACATCAGAAAATCCAACTGTTTTTAATTTCTTGATACACTTTGACGTTAAATGGAAGCAAGAAGCTTTTACCCTATTACATTAATTTTAAAAATATACTATTGTATTGTTTGTAAAGTCAAGAAACACCTATATATATGTTAATAAGTTATCATGTTTTGGAAAATATAATTTATTTGCATCTAAAGTAAAAAAAATTGAAAAGTTTAGTGATTTTCATTATATTTTCAATATAAGCGATGGTGATACTTTTAAAACAAAATTGGAAGCAAGAAGATGTTCAGTTAGAATAAATATTTTCACATGAAATTAAAGAGGAGAAATTGGTGTATACTGTCATATGTGTTAAAATATTCACAAACTAAAATATATCTGAAATTAATCATTGAAAATAAATGTCCTGTATAATCTATTGCTCAAAGTGATAGCAGCAGGGAAACCAATATTGATTATCGGATAAATTTCAAGGGGGACAACCTGCTTTGCCAGTCAAATATGGGGATGCGTGTCGTAATGTATCTTGCGAATCGTGTTGTATGTCGACTGTCTGCTCTCCTAGGGCGACGCACGAAATGCGATACGACGCACGACAATAAGAAACAAAGCACGCCATGACAAGCGCACCAGATCTGTTTTTAGTCACAGTCTTCGTGTCGTGTAGTTGAACATCCTGTTGTGTAACAGGCCCGGATCGTGGTCCGAGCCGACCCCCTCTCCCCCCCCCCCCCACCCCCGACCCGCACCCTTGTTGGCTTAGAAGTGACTTATACTCATCAAAGTTGCACCCAACTATTTTGGAAATAATATTTTTCAAACTGCGGACCCAAAACGCCCCAGAGGCGGACATTTTTTACTTATATTTCAAAATTCCCCAGGGGAAGAACCCTTGACCCCTTAAAATGAGGAGAGTACCCCTCCCCTACCTTAAGATTAAGACAAAAAAAATGCACTAGAGGCAACCTTTTTATACCTGTTTTTCAAACTTTCCCGGGGAGAGCCAATGAGCCCTCGAAAATGACATCGAAATTTAGAACAAAAAATGCAATAAAATTCCAGCATTCCATACCAGGTCCTGTATTTCAAAATTGTCATGGGGAAAAGACCCTAACCACCTAAAATAAGGGGAGTGCCCCTCTAGTACGTACCTTAAAAAAAATGCACCACAGGCCAACATTTCATACCTGTACATAAACAACTTTCCAACAAATACAGACAGAGGAACCCCGTACCTACCGAACGTCGCCGCTGACGCTTTTGTTTTAAACTGGTGCTGGTCGCAAAGCCACTGTGTTGGTTTTCTCATGGCACGGCTCATTTATTGATTCTGTATTTTTGTCAATGTTTTCTGAGATATATAGTTTCCAATTATCTCTAAATGAAAGGCCAATCATATCAAGGAAATATCGGTAATCAGGCCTTAGACCAAATATACATGTTCTACCTATATACGCTCCGACCTCTCTAAAACTAGATATTTTATATCATTTACAAGTAAATATTTATATCTAATTCTTAAATCCTAGACGTACAAATCGCTTATCTTTAATGCAATAAGATATTTCTATAGCACCAAGAAGTTGAAGTTTGTAGGCAACCAAATTTTTCAATACTTCAATCTGAGTTATGTTAACTGTTTGTATATTTATGGACAAATGTATTAGGAAAAGAAGAAAAACAACCTGTTATTGGTATCATATATTCTTTCGCCATGATGTTGGTTCTATAATTCAAACGAAAGTTTGACTTTAACAATTAAGAAACTGATATATCGTCCAGTGTAGCTTTGGGATTATTTAATAAAGACAATTTTATTTGCAGTATAACAGTCTGTACGATTTTGCAAAATTGCTGATAGTTTATGCATGAGCCTAAATCATTTCGTCTTTTCAGTTGCTTTCTGAGTCGCTTTTGTCGTCTTCCCAGCCTACACGATTTTCTCAACTGCTTTAATGACACCAACCGCCACCGTTTGTTTCATATCTCTAATTGCAAAACGCCCCAAGGGTGCATACTCGCTGACCGATTCAACAACCATTGGTTTAGATGGAACCAACTTGACAATGCAGGTATCCCCTGATTTAACAAACTTCGGATTATCTTCTAAAACCTTTCCGGAACGCCGATCAATTTTTTGATTGATTTCTGCGAATTTGCAGGCAATATGAGCTGTGTGGCAGTCTAGAACAGGAGTATAACCGTTCCTTATTTCACCTGGATGGTTGACTACAATCACCTTAAACAAGAGTTCAGTTACGAAATTAGGCATGTACAATAATTAAAATAAAATGAAGTCAATTACGCTAGTGCTTGGTCTGTTTTAACAATTGTTAGGCTAGCTATGTACAATGCTGTAATCAATGTCAATCGTTAAAAATTTCAACTGGAACCTTACAATTAGATTTGATTAAATTCTCATAAGAATTTTAGGAGAATTCAGTGATTTTATACCCTCTAATCCATAAGAAAACCGTTGATTCAAAGGCATCATTTTTGAATTCATACTTCCGAAGGTTGCTCTAAGTATACATTGAGGACGGCGACAAAGCGGATGATATATGAAAACACGGGCAAATCACTATGTATTTTATTACTTAGACGGACAAAACTTCAACTAATATTGCATGGTTTTTTATTTCTACTATCTATAGTAGAAATAAAACGGGATCGAAGGATCCGCTGATCAGACAAGTATTTCATAACTCTAAACAACTTCACATTATTCAGGTGTTCTCAGTGCAAATATTGTATCTTGCAGTTACACGTAATTCAATGTTGAAATCCGGCTTGCTGTCAAAAAGTGAAAAAGACGTGTCTTGAAGATTTTGCCATTTTTTTTACAATACAATATAAGGAACATTATGTATTGAAATATTCGTAAAAAAATATCAGGAACGTGTTTTAATGTCTGTTTTGATCAATTAACCCATGATTTACCGGAACAGCCTTCTATACATTTATTCAATCAATATTCTAATGCATGTTATAAGCACCTTTCGAACATATAACTACACCCACGATCAAAAGAATCAGAAAAAAGTCATGATAAGATATTTGAGAAAAATACCTGGGAAGTGAAGTTTGCAGCTCCCTTCGGTGGATCGTTCTTTGAATCTCCACATACATTTCCTCTCTTGATATCTTTAATAGAAACGTTTTTTACGTTGAAACCAACGTTGTCACCTGGAAAAGCTTCAGATAGAGCCTCGTGGTGCATCTCGACCGAGTTAACCTCAGTAGTTAGTTGTGATGGAGCAAAAGTCACGACCATACCTGGTTTGAGTATGCCAGTTTCTACTCGACCAACTGGAACAGTTCCAATGCCTGCAATGTTTAGATAGAATTTATGCCACCGTTGGGTTCGTACGGTAATGCATGAAAAGAATGCAATCTGTAATTAGTCTGTTAAGCAACTTTCGTCACCTTTTTGTTACAAGGGAAACAATCATTATTGTTATCATACAAAATAATCGATCTGCTTATCGATACTGGCACGTAAAACCGTGAACTTACCCTTGCAGCTGTTCGAGTAATGCCTGCTACCTAGCTAAAGATGAACATGTTCATCTTTCAATTTCGACAGTACAAGTAACTGTTAAAAAGGAGTTTTTCTAAACGATACTGACTGAATAACGAGCAGCGCAGAATTCAGACTGCTTGAACGTGCAGGCTGATCATGATCTACACTGGTCACAAAGGCAGAATCAATCGTGTCCAGCACGATAAGGATTTATGTTCCATCAGTAACAGCTGGTGATATACGAATTGGCTGTTACCTTTAGCCATTATGACACAACCGGTTACAAGTGACCATGAGCACGTTTGCTTTAATGGCAAGATTGTACACGCCAGCTGTTTCTTGGCCATTTTATCATACATGCTCAGTATTTTTATCCTGGTAATTTCGTTTTTCACAACTTTCAACAAACTCTTTACTATTAATTGTAAAAGCTCGCAAAATGCCACATCAAATGAGGAAATCAGTTACCGGTGGCACTGTGATATGCCAAATAACATTTTACTACAAGTAAAAGTTAATAGCTCGACTATTCGATCAATAGATCACCAATTCGTCGGCGACGGTGTCGCTGTTGGCGTTGATGTCCCGATTTGGTTAAGGTTTTATATGTCTCGGAAACCACTTACGGGAATGGATTGAAACTTCATGCACTAATTCACCGTAAAGAACTAACTAGCACTGTACAGGATCCATAACTTCTTTTTGCTTTTTCACAAAATAATGCCTTTTTTTCGACTTAGTAATTTTAGTTAAATGCTTGTATTAAGTCGGTATTTCAGTGCCCACTAATGAGACTGGATTGAACTTTACACACTTGTCCAATGTGATGATTTGAAATACACTGTACAGGATCCTAAACTCTGCTTGGCATTTTTACAAATTAAAAATTAAGCCGCTTTTTCGACTTATATTCATTCAACTGACAAGGTTGTTGAACAGCCCAGCGTTGCTGTCCGCCGACAGCTCTTGTTTTTAAAATATGGCAATGCATAGCTCCCCCAACAACGTCTTGTGCCCGGACTTTTCCCCGCTCCAAAGCCCCAAAACTCTTGGCCGAAAAAACTAATTCTTCACAGGAATAAAAGTATAAAAGTGGGGTTATTAAAATAAGGTGTCTTTCAAGTCTTTTATCAATTCCTTACTTGTTTTGATTTGCAATATGATGCATGCATCAGATTCACACATTGTGTCTCTTTTTTGCACAACATATGGCACGGGCAAATTGTACTGTTGCGATGCTGCTACGTTGTTCTTGATTTATAGATATTCTCTTTTAACAGGACACCAAAATAATACAACAACAATGCGACGCCATTAAAACACCGTAAAGGGCAAAGCACAACGCCACGTAACAAGTCGACAATGCAATGTGGCGCACATTAATGTGACACGACAATGCTCCATGATAAATCGACAATACAACATATCGCATAACAACGTAACAATACAGTAAAACCAAATATCATGACCTTCACACACGAAAAAAACGACAATATGAATATAACAAACACAAAATTGTAAAAATACGACGCGACATCTTGGCAGTTGTGTCACAGGACTTGCCGTACTGTTAAAATTGTTATCATGTCTAGAAAGGATTCATTTATACCGTATCATGACGTATGTGTTTATGTCAAAACAACACAACTATATGCCCCTACCAGTGTTCTGTAGTGGATGGGGTTAAAATAAATGTTGGATGCACGAAATCTGAGTTTTTACCTCCAATCTTGTAGACATTCTGGAGAGGCAGACGAAGTGGTTTGTCTGCTGGTCTTGCGGGTGGAAGAATGGAGTCAAGAGCCTCTAACAGTGTCTTGCCTGAAGCATTTCCCTCCTTCCTTTCGATTCTCCATTCCCTGAACCATTTCATATTTTCTGATTCTTTAATCATGTTATCACCAAACCAACCGGAAATTGGTACAAAAACCACGGCTTTGGAATTGTAACCGATTTCCCTCACGTAAGCTCCAACTTCTTTCGAGATTTCTGCAAATCTTTCCTGGAAAGCAAGATAAAAACTGATATTTCATATGATTACGATTATGTAGGGATGGCCCCGAGTTCTTTAGGGATTAACTGGTGTCAACCACGTATCAGAGTGGATTCGGCGGATGATTTATTATGTGCGTTAAAATTCTTGCATGAAATGTGTAAAATCTTGATTAAATGAATATATATGACAAGTGTATTCCTTTCCATTCAAAACTGTATTCTCTGTTCGGACAGCTGATTTATCTATTTTAAAGGTATACTAGACCCAAAATTCGTATTTGTGATCAATTACTACATATACATGTAGTTTGTGTAAACATAAAACTGACCTTTTTATGTGTATTAACAGTACTATGCATTAGGTTTCAAATAGTACACACTAACTACATGTATTAACACAATATACGAGGAGACGACAAATAAATATTGTGCATGTTCTGAAATCTGTAATTTAGGTATTTGAATTCAGTATGTTCATATCCGTCATATTTTCAAATTTTAGCAAAATGAGACTAGAAATAAAGAAATGAGAGCACTTTTCCGGGTATTTATTGAACACCCCTCGTAAATGCGTACTACCACTAAAAATAATGGAACATTTTTTAATAACCAGCTGTTCCTACATGGCATTCAATGGTGAATGTAACTCCATATAAACAATAAATTAACGTATTTGGTACGTATGTAAAATTAAAAACATTTGATGAGGATTTTCTATGTTTGAAGTTAATATCTTAAATAGTTTGGTGAAAGATGGGCAGTGATTATGTTTAATGTAAATAACCAACAGTCAGATTTTTGGTGTTTGCATACCTGTTTAGAAAACTTTATCGAAAGCAAAACGTTTCCTAAATGTCTTCTAGAAGTGGAATTATAACATATATTTATTTGAATGAAGATAAAATAAATTCAATAGAGTACAGTAATGAACGTCTGCCATTGGATTGCATGGTTATTAAACACGGAAAACATATAGAAACTGACATCTATTGCAAACCTATTGATAGCAATTAATACCGACAGTTCCAGTCATGGCATCCGAAACACACCAAAGTCAGTATACCATTCTCACTAGCGTCTAAAACTCACAGTATCCGATGAAACAACACTTATAAAAAGATTCGATTCCATACCGTACATTAGCACATTTAACCCACTTAACCCCGAATATTTGGACAATTAAAAATTCTGCATCGAGACCCATGGATGGAAAAAGTTCTCTCGAACTTCAAAATTATTAAAAGTAAAAGACAACCACCAAATTTTAAAAAGACACTTACAAAAGCAAAATTTACTGAAAACATGAGAAAGCCCTTAGTAAGCAAATACAACAGCTCAAAATGTGGTCTGTGTAAGCGTATTATAGGAGGAGACTCGTACACATTCAGATGCGGAAAGACATTCAACATGAACCAATCAATATACTGCGATGTGAAAAACATAATATATGTCATTCAGTGCCAGTGATGTCAACAAGAAGACATTGGTGAAACTTCAAATCTTCGAAACAGAGTGACCTTACACAATAAACACATCCGTGACGCCACCAAAAGGGTACTTTACGTAACGAATATATTGACGTTTGTGCGGGACCTATGTCCCCGAAATATAAAATATTTCAAGTTTTCAAAATGTTCACGGACAGTATAGTCAGTAGAAAACAACTAGAACTAATGTTAATAAGGCAGCTTAAACTTCACTAAATAGAGACACATAAAATCATACCTCACAGAGATGTTTTACAACGACGTCACGTCATTTTTATTCGTTAGTAAATTATACGTCAGTTATTTAACAGTGACGTCCCTCGTTTCTATTGGCGCCATATTGTGTGTAACACTCCTGATGATAATTTTTGAAATTGGTTGGAGAATAAATCAAATATACAAGCTCAAAAGGATTTGGTTATTTCCTTAAAACTTTTTTAATATTCATTTTCATATAGATATGACTTTTCCTCCCAGAAAGTTTTGAGAACGGTTTCTACTGAAATTGTGTAGGAATTTTTACCCGTAATAACTGTTAAGCTACCTCAGAATATTGTGGTTCGGTGCTGTCCATCTTGTTAACACCTACGATCAACTGTTTCACGCCAAGTGTGTAAGCAAGCAAGGCATGCTCTCTAGTCTGGCCATTCTTTGAGATACCTTCTTCGAATTCTCCCCTGCCTGCAGCAACGATTAGCAAGGCACAATCTGCCAGTGACGTTCCTGTAAAATTCTTAGTTTCATTAGTCTGTAAACATAACTTTTTCACAATTACTCAGGTGCAAAAGTTAGTAGATTCGATACTCAATCAGTCAAGGTAACTGAATGACGTAGTCTCGCCTGACACCAATTTATAATAACCACATATTTACAAAGCAACGCATTGAGGCAAGCGTGGGTGAATTGGCTCAGTGGTGACACTGACAACGTCACAAGGTGTCGTGAGTCTTAACCATCGCTCCTTCAACTAAATTTATTAACATTCGCTAAGAGTTCCGTGTATTGGTGTTTTACACCTAACACGTTTAAGAACCAGGAAAGCACGACACGTGCGTACGACATCTTATCTCGTGCGCTCGACATCTTATCTTGTGTGTACGAAATCATGTCTCAGGCGTTCGACATCTTATCTCGTGCGCACAATATCTTATCGGACTGTAATTGGTTAAAATTTCGCTTATCATCTTCTTATTGGCTGAATAAAGTTTCCTCAAAAGCATTGTGCATGTAATATGAATGTAATACCAGTGATCATGTTCTTGATAAAATCA
Organism: Mercenaria mercenaria; assembly: GCF_021730395.1. Taxonomy (NCBI): domain Eukaryota; kingdom Metazoa; phylum Mollusca; class Bivalvia; order Venerida; family Veneridae; genus Mercenaria; species Mercenaria mercenaria. The sequence goes on along the minus strand of NC_069376.1, from coordinate 42,635,622 downwards.
CGGTGACCTGGTGCATCAATGACGGTGACGTGGTACTTGTTGGTCTCAAATTTCCACAGAGCAATATCAATGGTGATATTACGTTCTCTCTCTGCCTTCAGTTTGTCCAACACCCAGGCATACTTGAAAGAGCCCTTGCCCATCTGTAGTAAAAAAAAGGAATGAAATAAAGCTACAGCTGAAAACATATATATTTATTTCCTTAGTCTTTACAATTACTTTATCACTTCAATACTTTTCAGGAAGTGTATGACACGATACTAAAATACACTCAGTTCTTTTGCATACCTTTGTTAACTGGAGGAACACTTAAATCAAAATACTCGTTTGAAGCAACCATTGAAGAAATTAAACGTCCTGAAGATCACATTTACCAAGAAGCTTGCAACATAGTGAAGGAAGCAGCATGGCGGGTTGGGTAGAATATGTGCAGATATGAAATACGATGTACTTTGGGACAGATATCAACGTAACAGTATGTGTCTGCAGACTTTCTGCTTTGATATTTACAGTACAATGTCCGAAATCGATAAATGCCATGTCACGAAATTGTATAGCAATCGGTTATTCCAGATAAACGTATAAACTGTACATATCAAATGTTGTAGTCCAAGTTTTTTTACATTGATATTTAATACGAAACGATTTTATGACATTAAAATGATTTAACGCTAAAAGTAGTGGACTAATAATGACATTCTAAATAAATCCGTTTGATAACGTTTCCCGTTAGTCAATATGGCATCCTTCGGAAGTAAATATAGTGCAAGGTGCACACGTCTTTCCGTTAAGAAACGGAAAATTTGGAAATAGCATACGGAAAGTACGCAATTTGCCGAACGTCAATACGGGTCTGATACCTGAACATGTAGAATAAGATGTCGTGTCATACAGACCAATATGCAGGTCTCCTCAAAACAATTTGAGAGAGAGAGAGAGAGACAGACAGACAGAGAGATAGAGAGAGAGAGAGAGAGAGAGGACTACATTTGAACCAACTTGACAAATATTTACTCAACGGTTGTGTCAGAGTTTAGTGAAAATTAATTTATTGTTCGTGGAGAACGTCATCGACGGACGGTGGACCTCAGATCACCCACCTGTATTTATAATTCTTCAAGGGCACCATTTAGGGGGAAAAAACCTCACAGTTCTAAGGAAGAAAGCAGAGTTAATGCATTCGAACGGTTATTTCAAATAAGAAGAAATAGCCTTAACATGCACATGGATCGTGACAGAAAATTTCATTTAGTTATCCTACAAAGGGCCTTTATCAATGTGTCCAGTAGTTATGTTATTATGTCAATGTTGTGCGTAAACTTGTCCAAATTGTGTTCTATTATGTCCTGCAGCTATTTTGTCAAGTTAACTTGAGACCTGAACTTGTCCACATCGTGTGTTGGCATGCCAAACAGCTATTTTATTTTAGTGGGAACTTATCCAATAGTTTTACTATTTCTAAACTGTGTAATTATGTAAAAACAGCTATGTCATTATGTGAAACGGCTCTTATTATGTCAAGCAGCTGTGTTATTATGTAAGAATGCGATCTGAATATGTTAAGATCGTGTCTTATGACCAACAATTATTTAATTGTGTCGAAAAACATGGTGAGAGTTTGTTTAAATACTGTTTTATAATGTCAGACGGTTACCTTATTATGTCAAATAATTATTTGAACCTGTCCAAAATAGTCTAATTTAAGTCAAACCATTATGATATTTGTCCAAACTGAGATGTACTTTACCCTCAAAGGGATTTATTATGTCAAACTGCTACGTCATGTTAAAAGTACATGCTGACCAGATCGCGATATACTGGCAGAAAAGAACGCAATAAACGCACGTAAAAACAAGTTCCAAAGACAATGTCACATTATACGTTGAAAAGATGACATACATTGTGGTATAGCATTAAAGCTATTTGACATAAAAATAAAAATACTTCGACAGTTTCGGCGTTCCATATGTTCCACGATGTTTTGCCACCCGTTATTTCATTGTGTTACCTTTTAATTTCTTCCTAATATATTGGAAAAAATCTGCAATACCCTGTTTAAGACCCCAAAAACATAAGACAGAAAATTCATTCTTTCGATGAGAAATAAAAAAATTGAAAGGAGTAGGCCTACTTAACAACTTATTCAAACGCGACTGACATCTGATCATATAATCAGAGGTATACTTAATTGTAAATATCAGACATGCTTTTATATTCAAACTTTTGAAATGCAATGATTTGGAAAGTATGTATTTAAACATCCAGTTATGAAAGTCTATACCTTAAAGTAATTATCAGAAATAGACTTTAGCAAGGAATTAATGTATTCTGATTTTGTGTCGACGATATTGTCTGGTAAAACATGTTATTCAATGTATCCCTGATGCATATGAGAATACATTTTATTACATCTTAGCTTCACTTCTTAGTTGTTTATTCTTTACAACAATGTGTGTTTATAAACAGGCTGGGTCGTAGAAACTCTTGACCCAGCTGTGTAAATAACTTTCATTTCTCATTTATTGATATATGCAAAGAATACTTCTTTTCTCTAATCTGAACAAATTTTCTTATATTCATGTGCATGTGCTTATACATGAACTTGGCTGTCAAAATATTATTAGATAACAACCGGAGCAAACTTTGTTGTATTTTTGAATTGCTTAACCAATTTTATGTATTTTGTATGGTTGTATAAACATCATTTGTATTCAAATTACATTTTACTAGCTTTCAATGTTTGACGTTTAACTTATTTCATAAATTTTCTCAGTTATGTTGCAATACAAACTATATTTTCAAAGTCATGATAATGTACCTTACTGCTCATTAAAGATAATTGAAGTCATTAACTTCGTACGCTCTAAAGATGATACGAAAACGAAAATTTACGAAATATGATTATTGCCGATAGCTCGCGGTGACTCATCCTGAAGAATGTTTTCGAGGGTAGGGCTAGACATAGGATAGTGCTAAATATAGGAAGACTAGATATAAGATAGTGCTAAATATAGGAAAAATAGATAAGGATACTGCTAAATATAGGAAGATTAGACATAGGATAGTGCTAAATATAGGAAGACAAGATATTGGATAGTGCTAAATATAGGAAGACTGGACATTGGATAGTGCTAAATATAGAAAGACTATATATTTAATAGTGCTACATATAGGAAAACTAGACATAAGATAGTTTTAAATATAGGAAGATTAGACATAGGATAGTGCTAAATATAGGAAGACAAGATATTGGATAGTGCTAAATATAGGAAGACTGGACATTGGATAGTGCTAAATATAGGAAGACTATATATTGAATAGTGCTAAATATAGGATGACTAGATACTGGATAGTGCTAAATATAGGAAGAATAGATATTAAATAGTGCTAAATATAGGAAGACTAGATATTGGACAGTGTTTAATATAGGAAGACTAGATGTTGGATAGTGCTAAATATAGGAACTTGATGCTTGATATAGCGACTGTACTAGAAGGATTGTGCTAAATATCGGAAAGGGCTATATGTAGCAGATATAGTTCAGCGCTAAAGTCAGGACAGTGCTAGATATAGAAATGTATCTAGCACCATCCTTCTATCACTAGCTTATATCTGTTTTTTCCTATGTCTATCATTGTCCTACATCCGGTACTATCCTATATCTAGCACTAGCTTACATCTAGCATTTTGCCCTTTCGTAAATCTAGCACAATAGTTCTAGCACTACCCTGTATTTAAGCATGTCCTATATGTAGCAGAAACCCTCTGGCACTGTCTTATATCTAAGATAATAAGATTATCAACAATAATCTATATTTGGCACTGTCCTATATCTAGCATTGTGCTACATCTAGTACAATATTTCCTATTCCCACTGTGCTATAGAGAATATTAGACATGGAAGATGTTGCAATGTAGAAGCTTTCCTTGTTTCTTTTAACGTCAGGATGTATAACGTCCTACAGAACATGAATTTATAGTCATATCCGAAAGGTTACTTTCATACTTGGAGTTCTGTATCTACAGGGGTCTGAATCCTCATGCTCTCTTATGAGTTTGTGAAGCATTTGCACAAACCAGTTCTTTATATACAAATCTCAAGAAGTTGTAAATAAACAAAATTTTGAAAATACGAATGACAGGCTGGTTTATTTTGACGTGACGGATCATAACATCACTACCTACCTCATCAGCCTCCTTCTCATATTTCTCTATTGTTGTTTTATCAATACCACCACACATGTAGATCATGTGACCAGTTGAAGTGGACTTTCCACAGTCCACGTGACCAATAACAACAATGTTGATGTGAGCCTTTTCCTTTCCCATTTTTCAGTCGTTTCTTCAACTTTATTCTGCAGAAACAAAACATGATACTTTTTACATATTTGTACGCATGTTCGATACAGACCTTTAAATAAACTTTCGTAGATATATACTGTTTAGTTAAATCTTTTGAGTCATTGTGCAAACACGTGCACTCAAACAGAATGAAATGCATTTCATTTTGCGGACGTCTGACTATTTAGATAGACTAGTAGTAGTAGAACCGGGCACTCTTAATCGCTAAAAAATCAATATAGAGCTATGCTTTAAGACCTTTGAAACTGATCATTTTTAACATATATCACATTCAAAACAAACTTCTGTCTGCATGTTTCTCTGTAAAACCGACCTTTTCCCGATTTCTTTTATTTATAGGTCTGTAACCTAATGACTGTGTACATTTCAAAGTTAAAGATATACTTAGCTCTTTTTCTACCAAACTACTTTCTCATTAGAAATTTATATCCTCATCAAAATGTATTTAACTTGGCTGAACTATTTTAACTAACTGTCTATGTTCATCTTCTTCAAAGGGCAAATTGTGCTATCAAGTTTGAAGGTTCAGGCTCAGATAGTTCTAAAACTATTGAGCAGTAAACTTTTTCAAAGTTCATGACTGTGGCCTTGATCTTTGACCTGTTGACCCTAAAAACAATAGGGGTCATTTACTTTATAAGTCAAATCATGCAATGAAACAAGAACGTTCTTGGTTAAGTAGTTCTAAAGTTATCGAGTGGAACCGACAGACCGGCAGGTGCGTCAGGCACGATCGACATCTGCAAAACAATATACCCCGCTATTTCGAAAGGAAGGGGAGCATGTTCAACTATTGACCGTATTTGAAGTATTTTCCATTACAAACAAATTCTATTCCTTTCAGTTAAAGATTAAATGTCTCCATGAATCAGGTAGATATTTACATGAAAATAATGGTGGCTGACTACTGCCAGCAGTGGCCAAAGTGAATATTTGGAGAGTAGACGTGCTGGGAGAAAACAGCGCATTTTTAAGATGTGATAGAATGAAAACCATATCACGTGCTAGAATGTTAAAAAAGCTCGCTTGTTTCTGTGCCAATTCATTCTGGTAGATCATGTGCGGACAAAACTGAGAATAAGGAATTATTCATAAAATCTCATGCTCTTCATGAACCCTTATATACCAAACAGAAGTTCAAGCGTTTGCGGCAAAACACCGTAACGAAAACACAACACACTCATCATGCAAATATAAGCATTTTTTTCAAAATTCGACTGTTCTTCCTGGCTTGTAGTACGATCGACATTTGTCATATTTTAAACGTCATGATGCCATGTCATAACTCTGGCTTTTGCAACAGCGCATTCTTGTAATTCTTTTTTTCTGTTTTATTTTTTTTCCTTTTTATATGTTGTTATTGTTGTTTTTATAGTTGTTTCTGTTTTCTGTTTTGCTTCCGCTTTGGTATTCTGCTTGTATTCTCACGCTCGTGTCAAGACACCTGCCCGAAGTTTGTAAAACTCGGCGTCCATAGTGCACGCAATTAATATTTTCTTATACGCCATTTTGTCATACATGTTATATAAATTTTAAACATGAATAATGAGTACACCACACTGACCTTTTTTTTCATTGCACAATGGGCTATCAAATTCTCTCGCGGAATATAACTGTAACCATAAGTTATACAATAACGTCGCCTCGCTTTAGAAATTGTACATACACAAGGTCGATATTTTAAGCAATTATTTCAATTTAAAAAATTACAACCTGGGTATATTTTCACGCTATATACGCTTACGAAATACAACATAAATATTTTAATTTTGTAGTGTCATTATCAAAAGAAATGTCTTCAAAAATAGTATGCAAAAATGTCGTAAAAGACGCCATCCTGTAGAGTTGAACTAGAGTCGGGGATGAAATTCTACACAACAAGCCTGGTTTAACGGGTCAACAAAGTTAAACGCCATTACTTTTTATTAAATTTCAACGGAATGTCCGACCATGAAGCCAGCGTAGCTGTCATCGCTTTGATGTGTGTTGTTATCAAAGTCTTCATTCTTCTTCAATTCTCAGGACCCCCTTCCACTCCGCCCCTACCAAATGTCTTGCAATTTTAACGAATAGTACGGGGGCCAACAAGGTCAACCATGCACCCCTAACCCCTAGACTTTTTTCATAGGTACCAAATTGTTCGACAGGACTAACTCTTTTAAAATAAAAAATCTTCCATGGCAACAGTTCATTTTTGAAAATGACAAACATATAGATGATAATCAGTCATATCTTGGGTCATTTTTTGGTGATAAAACAATAAAAATGGTGTCAAATTGGAGCTAAGACGTCGGCCTTAAAATAGCAGCATTTTTATCTTATTAATTGATTAGCATATTGATGAAAAATAATGAGAATGTTACAAAATGACAAAAAATTGTTAAAAAATAACATTTTCTAAGGTTCAAATGAATTCAAATGTAGCAAAGAGCTTTAATCTGGTCTTAAAGTTTCTAACTGTTTTAAATAATTATTTGTTTTAACCTCATGGTATTTTATTTTACTCAAAAATGGATATGCTCAGCTAATTTGCATAAAATGAACCAGTGTCACAAACAACATATAAAATTCGGAGACTACTAAAACTGAATAAAATGATATAATTATTTGTTATCAATGAAATAACAATTTTTATATGGTCTACAATGTTCACAGACATAGAGTTTACACTTAAATCAAGGAAGAATAAAAATTAACATACATTATACATGCTACGTTATCATTTCAACAACCTGGTTTTACATAGTGCATCAATTATTAGAAAATGTTCCAGAAACATAAATATACATCCATTTATTTTGAACTATAATAATACATTATGCTTCTTTACTTGTCAGACTGTGATTTGTTCCGTAACACACTTTTAAATACGTTACCGCTATCATTGCTTTTTAAAAGGAATTTAAGAAGAAATTGAAGCCCAAATTGTCACATACTGATCTATTTAAACTGTTAGCGGTAAGTTTTAAGAAAGTTTTCTTCAGTTATTTCAGAAATTGCCTAAATTATACATTGCATCATCCATGTAAATATGATTTTAGATGGAATATCAATAAAACATACAATGATATCCATCTTTGCATTCATAATATTATGATCTTTAGATGATATTTGCGATCTTCCTATTTTTGAAGTTCAGAAATAGTAGCATTATAACAATATATACAAAACCAACCCTAGCTCGATAGGACAAATAATAGGGTCTTGATTCAGATATCTAGATGAGGCCTTGCTCTCCATGACGATTCAATAAAACATCATGTCTGAAGTCAATAGACTTTACACCTGTATCATACAGAACACTAACACTTGCTTGTAGAGAAGTGAGTAGTTCCGGTACAGAATCCAGGGACACTTGTTAGGTTAACTGCTGCATGACTAAATTTCTTTTGCAAAGCGGTGCTAAACAAAGACTAAAAAACAAAAGAAAATAGGCAGGCATTTAAAGTAGGAACTTTAGATTGAAAAATTTACCAGGTTGAAAAATCTGTTATCTTTTAGTCGTACCAAATCAAGATAATAAGAAATATATAAAACTTGAGAGATATGAAATGAAGAAGACTATTGTAGCCATTTTGAAACATCTACAAAATTAAAGAATATATAAAATATTTTTAATATTCCAAATTATACAGCCAAGGACTAAATTGTACTATGTAGTGGAATATTCCTGGTTATACCGGAACATCAAGAGAAACACTAAGAGAAACTATGCATTAATCATAACAACTAAAGTTTGATAATCAACTGAATTAGGTATCAAGGTTTATGACAAAGGCATGGCCTGCCTTTGTCAAAAGTTCAAACTGTTGCAAGAAACTCGAGAGCATGATACAAACTGCTTCAGAATCAAAAGTGTAATCAAAACAAATGTCATTTATAAAAAATAAAGTAATTCTTTGAAACCTTTGATCTTCTTTTGTCAGTTGCTTTCCATGTTATAAATAATATGTTGTAACAAGAGAGTAAATATGCTATATTAGGTAACATTAATGAAAATTATGTGAGTCACATCTTAATCAAGACGTGTAGAATGTGATTCTTGTAACGCTGCTACCTCAAAGTGTGCGCAGTTCATATTTTTCAGACATTTCAACTGATTTTAGATTCAGATTTTAACAAATGTATTCAATATTACTATAAATGAACACAGTTTAGCTGGTATTAGGGGCATGAGGACAGTTTCACATTTTACTACATCTAATGAACAGACACAATCAAATCAAATCATTTATTGTTTAGCTTGCTTGAGTTGTTATGCTTCCAAAGGATCATCTTAAGAATAAATATTTGCTTTCACAAAAAGTCTTTAAGTGCAATGTGATGGTTGTTAAAAATGCCCTCTTCTCGGTTTCAGTTTGTTAGATTTTCTGGACCTTTAAAACAGAATTCCTCTTAAGCTAGTGCTGGGAGGGGCGTAAGGTGTGTTTCACATTTCATTACCTCTCATAAATAGATTTGATCCAACAGTTGCTATGTACTAGTATTTGCTTGGTTGCGTTCTTTACTTCTAAAGGATCTTCTTGAGTGTGTTAAATGTTTTTAGCAACTCTGAAGTGTCGTTCGTTTAGAAGGAACTCAGTATCTTCCTAGAAGTTTTGAAAAGCATGAAGTATTTGTTTTCTTAAAAACCTTGGTTTTCAAACACTTAATATAGTTCACATTCTTGACAGATTTTGCAGTTTCATAAAATTTCATTCAAATCTAAAGATTACTTAAAGTACCTGAAGTACCTGAATATTTCATTTTGTTGTTTAGTTTTTGTTCAGCGCTGCTTTTCAAAAGTGAATATTTTATTAATAAGTAAATATCTCTATGCAATGCATGTGTTTCTGAAATTCAAAAGCAAAATGCTTTATTTCTCACGTAAATAACTGCATACATACACTATACAAAGATAAATATTCAATTTAAAACACAAATTACATGAAAGGCAGCCCAAAATTGTAATCCTATTATCAGTGTATGGATGTTAGCAGAGATGTATACATAATTGAAATATGCAGAATAGATATATAAAAATACATAATTAATGTAAAATGTAATAATTTACAACAATATTGAAACCATCAAACAAAAGAACAACATAATCAAGAAACTGATATAAGGATAATTAAACTGATAGATGCATTAAAGGGACATTGAATGTGTATACTAATGAATGTTTCAGATGATTCCTTTGTTGACAAAAGTAAACAAAAAGAATGTTAAAATCAATACTTTAAAGTATATTTCTAATAACAGCAAAATACAGTGGTAACGTATTTTAAAGCGCCGTTACGGAATAAAAATCTCATTAAAGTATATTTTTAAATTAAGCAAAAACAGTGGTAACGTATTTTAAAGTGTCATTACGGAAAAAATCTCATCGCTTGAGAAGTATGGAACTATACCATTTCTAAGAGTATTTAATAACTTGATCACTAAATATTCCTCTCCTATTTTCTGAGTAAATAACGATACAATAAAACAAGATTACTGGAATGGTAACGTGTTACAAACAGACTTCACTTTCAAATAAGCATTTACACTATATTTCCATATGATACAGATCCAATACAACAGGTGTATTGATCACAGTTTATTTCACCATGTTGTTCAGTTTTAGTTATATCTTGTTCCCAGAGATGTCTGTTTTAGCATAAATTCATTTTATACAAATTGCTAAAATGCTAAGTGTAGACAAAAGTATTTACCTTCAGAGTAGCAAAAGACTAGCCTAGAAAACACTGAGAGACATTAAGATCAGATCAAAACTGACTGATCTATATTTCCTAAATAACTGATGTAATAAATCAGGGTTATTGAAATGATAACGTAACATGTGTTAAGTATGTTACATACTGATTCCTCCTTCAAATAGGAGTTTAAACTATATTTCCAACATCTAGCTTACATAATTATTATTTTATTGATAACAATTTATTATATCATTTTATTAAATCTAAGTGGTATCTTGTTTCCCGAGACGCTGGTTGTAGTAGTGGTTAATTTATAAAAAATAGCTAAACCTATCTATTTTGGAGTAAAAACAAATACCATCAGTGTAACAAAATACTATTTCCCATGGAAACACTAAAATCATATTTAGTTCAAAAGAGTTTTTTTTTACTTTTATCGAATTGGTCCTTTCAAACAATTTGGTACCTATGAATAAAAGTCTATGGGTTGGGGGTGCATGGTAGACTCTACTGGCCCCCACCTAGAACTGATCATACTTAAATATTTAAGCACATCTTAAAATGCATTATTTCATTCATTATCAGTGAACTTGATATCTAGTCTTAATAGTCAAAAGTGCATTTTAAAATAAATCAAACATACTTCATGACTCTTCAAAATCTTTTTCATTTTAAAACGGATGACAGTCGGCATGGGTGAAACATAGAAACATAGGGAAGATGTTTCGAAATTAAGCGTCTGTGGTTTAAACAGTCTTGTAAAAATAATCATTGAAGACTAGTCTAAATAGAATTGATTGAGGTTCCATGTACTTATATATATAGTGTAAATATCACATTATCACATACATACAACTAAAATAATATGCGTCCGTGTACTTTTTTTTTTTTTTTTTTTAAATTTCTTTTTTTTTTTTTTTTTTTTTTTTTTTTGCCTTTATGGTATCTGAATAATAGATCCCACGGAAGCAGCGAGAACAAGGCAAACAGTGAAAATTGCAGACCCGGTTTGATTGAGTATATTCATGAGCAGTAATGGAAGATGAAACACTAAGTATACCAAAGTAGTATAGTTACTTTCTATCTACGAAAAACTGTAAGAAACCATTTTTTATCTTTATGTGGTTCAACGGTATTTCTCAAGAACGTTTAAGTTACAGTAAAACCTCTTGATAACGAACACTCTGGTATGTGAACATTATCCTTATAACGACTAAAACTTTCTTACATATGTCAAGATATGGACTTGGTAACGTTAGGGGCGAGGATGTGTTAGGCAGCCGGTTAGCTCAGTCGGTACAGCACTCGCCCTGTAAGCGAGGGGTCCTGTGTTCGAGCCCCGGACTGACATTTTTCTCACTCTGTGACACATATTTAAGAAACTCATACTAAATTAACATCCGTTAAAAACGAATACACTCTGTTTGCTCTACAGATGATGCACTGTGCATACGATGTAATGTAATACTTTGGTTGTTTTATGAGTTTGTTGTTTTATGAGTTTGATAATATTTTTCCAACAACTGCATTTTATACACGTACAGAGTTCAGTTAACAAGAACGGTGTTGCCTATTTCTCTTCCAGGAACCTTCCAGCATTCATATGCATGTCAGCTACTGTAAATATACTGTTATTCTTGCAATTCTTATATTATCTACTAAAAGATTTCTGGCGGGGGGAGTGGTGTCCACGCCGTCTTTCAAAAATAATTCAGTCATGTAACAATTTGCACTAAACTAACAAGCTATCCCGGACCAGTGCTAACTATTCTCCGCAAGTCACTGCCGACTTCTCTACATGATTCAGAAGATGAGGGCGAAATGACTCCAAACACAGTGCCTGTTATCAACTCGATTATGTGGAAATACACCTCGCCCCCGAGGATCGAACTCACGAACCTGCGATCCTTAATCTTAGCTGTCCCTATTCACGGTGGCAAACCCACTTGACTTATTAGCTAAGGTTGCTAGTAAAATCGAACAAAAAATTGCTCGATTCAGTTAAATGTTTTGTAGTTTTTTTGTCTAAACACTTGATAGATTTTCACAAATCAAAGACGAACACCTGTTCCATTCAAAGATACACCCTCGACAGCCGAAAATATCCAAAGAAATGCTGAGATTTACAATGCAACCTCTGTAGAGCAACACCCTTTGGGAGATACAAATATTAACTGTTATGTAGAGGTTTTTCTTCTGGAGAGGTAAATTTGACTATATATTTCAGCTTAGGGAAATTTTGATGATGCTATTATAGAGAGGTTTTTGCTTAAGAGAGGGTCGCTCTGGAAGGTTGTATTGTATTTTAAAAAATAAAAAAGTTATTTTCTGAGTGGAAGATGCCGTGGTATGGTTGGGAGTATTTTCAGGAAAAATGTGTTTATATGCCACATCTTGTCACTAGCAACTTGAATTGTACATAATTTCCATATTATATCTCAGTTATGACCCAACAGAAAATATTTGAGTAAATGCCATTTTGCCATTTGAGTAGCTTTTGTCACTGATTTAACTCATGTCAACATATTTCTTGACCGGACTGAGTCTCAGTGCAAAGCCAAAGTCGGTCTTATTTAGGTTGAACCTACATCCGTAATGGTACAAGTATGATTACTTCTCGTAAAACTGATCCAAAGTATATGTGTAACCTAAATAAAAAGTTTCCTTTCTAACTTCAGTCTATCATGTTGTCAGTCCTACATTATCGTGAAGCTAGCTAGCACAGAAATACTAGTAAAATTAAATATTTCAAACTTAATGCTACTGAGTCTCATTTACATTTCAATGTTAAATGTTCACTTCTGAATGGGCAGAGAAATAATTAAATTAGGAGAAATCTCAAGTGGGACCATTTACAGCCTCACAACAACCAAATTTCACATGCTGTATATAGTTCAATAAATTCAGAACTTAAATGTAAATTATAATGAATTTCAAGAGGCTTTTACTATTACAGATTGCTAACAGGGAACTTGCAATACTTGTATCACATGTTCCTCTTTGTTATTTCAATCTATCATAGTCCTGTCATATCAACGAGCATCAGGCTAGCAAAGAACACCAAATTCAAGGTTAAACCACTGCTCGTGCTTGCTCAAGTCTTATGTGTTTTGTTTTCAAAAGGGAGCTTGTACAGTTACTTAATGGGCCATATAAATAATCAGTAGTGTTTATTCTGTTACAGAAATGTCGGTCTTGTACTAGAAGTAACTGTACTTATAACTACATTTGAATAATGAGTTTTGATTTATATGGAATACTACTTAATCAAGTCGTCTGTTAATACTGGATTACATGTAGTATCTGATTTCGGTGATAACCTTTTCGACATCAAAGCACGTGCAAGGGTCCAAGGTAAACCAAAGGAGAAAAAGAAATCAAGAAGTAGAAATTCTATACTCAGAGGATATCAAAGTGTTCAGAACTCCGCTTGCATATATATATATGCAGATATCTTCAGAATAAAATGCCATATTACTGAAAAAGTCTATATTTTGAATAAATGTTTGGGTTATCAGCCTGTTCTTGTTTAATATATGATGTATTGCATAATGAAGTTCTTCTGGTATATCACGATTTAAGCTATCTCCAGAATGAGTATTGGTCACACCATATATTTATATCTCCCCCACAGGTGGAGACATACTGTTTTTACCCTGCCCGTCCGTCCGTCAGTCCTTCTGTCATACTTAGATTCCGCCGAGATCCATATGACCAAGGGTATTCAGACTTCATAGAATAATTGGACTAATTGAGTAAATGATCTCTGTAGATTTGGAGGTTAGAATTAAATCTTCAAATAGTTAATAGCAAGGAATCGGTAAAACCGAATGATGCTCCCCAAAGTTTATGTTTGACACTATACTTCCATTCAATAGCTTTGATTAGTCTGAAGTTTCAATAAAATGTCTTTAATAATTTCCGATTTATATTCCAGACTAGCATAAGTAGAATGATAAAGGGAGATTATTATAAACTGAGAAAAGTAGAGTTGTGGTTCTTTGACACTGCACTTCCTGTCAATAGTATCTAGGCTTATGTGAAGTTTCAATCAAATGCCCTTATTATTTTTCAAATTATTCTCCGGACAACATAAATTTGTATAATAAAGAGAGATAATTCAAAACATAGGTAAGGTATAGTTATGGTTCTTTGACACGGCATTTTCTCAGAATGTGAAGTTTCAATCTGTTTCCTTTAATATTTTATTAAGTTATGCTCCAAAGATGCCTTTAATACCTTCAATTTATGCTAAGGACAGGCATTATTTTGAGTAATAAAGGGAGATAATTCAAAACCTAGGTTGGGAAAAGTTAGGATTCTTTGACCCTGCATTGCCTCTCAATGGCTCTCTCATTTTTTGAGTTTTCAAATGTCGAAAATACTTTACAAGTTTGTATAAAAGGGTAATTCAAAAACTAGGTAAGATAGAGTTATGGTTGTTTGACACCGCACTTCTGCTCAATATTTGAAGTTTCAATCAAATGCCATTTATACTTTTCAAGTTGTACTCTGGACAAAAGTGTGACAGACGGACGGACGGACGCCCTAACATTTGTATTGTTAAGTGGTATATACCATTCACCATAAGTTGTAACCACTTATTTTCATATACTGTACTACGGAATCTGTAAAAAAATATCTTTTAGAAGCAAAGAATGCAGCCAAGAAGAATTATAGCAGACTCGGTTTGATTGAGTCTGTTCATAAAAAATAACGCCTCTCACGCACCCTGGCACCGGCTTAAGCAGAACTCTTATGTACATATGCTGAACGGACTCTATGATCCGAAAGGACAAGAAAAATATAACAACGCTGAATCCTAGTACGGGGAGACTTTTAACAAATACCACACGGCACTTAGAATTGCTGTTGTGATAGTTAATAAAATCTGTAAAAACATCCTTTGGAAGCAAACAATGCAACTAAGTAGAACCCTGATCTAGAGACACCTTCAACAACTAGAGTGTCCAGTCGTTCGCTCTGACTCCCAAACATTTGTATTGACTGACGGACTGACGCACGGCCGTTCTAACAATACGTACATGTAAACCCAGTTTTAACCACATTAACCCACTTTTTGACACTTTCTAAGTGACTGTCATGTAAACAAAGTCTTAACCCTAGCCTGCTAGATATTAGTTAGCTCGGACGGATAATCGGATAGCAAAACGGACAAAGCGCAACTATATACTCGCCCTTCGAGGAGTATAACGCCATTGGCCATGTTTGATCTGTCTCTTACCAGTAAATATCTCAATAGTTTCTACTACTATTCTGACTTGATTTCTATTTTTTACATTAAAATAGACTAAAAAAGAAGACAGTGATCTAATTAATCCCACTGTTTAATCACAGAAAATAACAGTTCCAATCATAGATAATCACAATGTTAATTACATCAATATATCACAGAACAATAACGGAAATATTTTCCACTTTAAGTTTACATCGGACACTCGCACTGCTTTGGCATCGAATAAGTTACCACTTAAATCAGATATGCATCCTTGATTAATAGGCAAATTGATAAAGTTATTCTACATTTATCTTGTTATTCTAATGTTGTTACTTCCAGCACAAGATTGGTAATAGTATAAACACTATAGCCCATTAAGTATACCATTACGAATGTAGGTTTAACCTTAATCAGACCAATTTGGCCTTGCACTGAGACCCAGTCCTGCCATGAAATATGCTGACACGAGTTAAATTAGTGACAAACGCTGCTCAAATGGCCATTTCAGTTAAAAAAAAATCTGATTAAACGACAAACAAGTTCTGGCTGCTCTCGTCAATAGCACTATGAAAATGCTCTTAACCATTACGAGGTTGTGTTTTTCCATAAACGACGTGAACATTTATTTTTATATTTTCTTAGGGTCATAACTGAGATATAAAAAGGGAATTATAAGCAATTCAAATTGGTAGTAGCAAGAGGTGGCATATGTACGTATTTTTCCAGAAAATACTCCAAACCATAACACGGCATCTTCCACTCAGAAAATCAGTTTTAATTTTAAATAAATCTCAGTACTTCCCTTGATATTCCCGGCTGTCGGGGATGTATCTTTGTATGGAACAGGAGTTCGTCTTTGGTTTGTGAAAATTCAACGAAAAAAGTGTCACCTGAATCGGGCCGGTTTTTGTTCAATTTTTCTCGCAACCATAGCTAACAAGTCTCGTGGGTTTCCCTCTTTGTTTACATACTTAACAAAACATTACAAAGAATAAATAGGCACGGTTTATATTTTGTCTCAAAGCTTTCGTCGGGCCTGTCTGCCAATATTTCTACTCTTAACAGACATCCGTTTGCAATTTTTGGGCATGCGCACTGTGTTGATAGTACGATTATAGAGATATCAAGCCTTGATTTGGGAGGGGCCAGAAACGTCTACCCTGCACCCCTCTAACTAGACTTTTTTCAAGGGTACCTTATTAATAATCGGCAGAAACAGCTCTTTCCAAATAAAAATTGTTCTCATGAAAAAGAAATGAACTTTATGTAATTTCATTGTGTCCATGGTAATCGTTCGTATTTGGTGCCTATGAAAAAAGTCTAGGGGGATGCATGGTAGACGTTTCTGGCCCCCGTACAATATATACAATTCTGAGTTGTCGTTCAAAGTTGTAGACCGATATGTACCAGATAGCCTTGACAACACATTCCGGGCCGTTTTCATCAGATAGACTTAAAATCAATATCTAATTTTAACTGCGACATTAACATAACTGTCAATCTTTTATCAATTTTGCTTTTTAAAGATAAATTCTTATAAAAATTACCGAATTACTCCGTTTGAATATTACTTTTCTTTTACATTATCTGTCATTTATAGCGTGTTAGAATCCCAAATATTTTAATAACAAAAAGGAAAACAAAAATAAAATCTTACCAAGGTCTAAGCAAGCAGTACTCCAAGCAGAAACTGTAATGTAATAGCTTTCAATAGATAGAGAATATATAATTTTAGTTGTTCGTCAATCTGTTGTTCATGGACATGCATTTAAAGTAACCGAAGCGTTACACATTTTCCACAGCAAATTATAGCAATTTGATAGTGTGCAACGGTATCGATTTAAGTGGGTAAATATTTTGTAACGCTCTTGATTACCTTACCCTATCTCTGCGCAATGGGATGTACTATTTCTCCGAATATTACACTTACTACGTTAGTGTGTCCGAAGGTGGATGTACTGGTTCGAGACCCAATTGACTGCAAGAGGGTTAACACTAAGGTCAATATAAATTCATTTTAATAATAATAACATAATCATTCAACTATGTTTTGCCAGTTTAACGAACCGAAATCAATGAATTCCGTATTAAACCGGCCCATTTTTCCCCTTTAGCCCTAATAACCTCATTAGCCCTAATTAACTCATATTGGGCCAACTGAGTTAGATATTTATAATTTGTTTAGTAGACCTATTTAAAAACAGGCGGAAAGTGGAAACTAGGACCGGTAACTTCCTGTGAATTGATCAATATGGTACAAGAAGAGTTGTTCCCGCCTTCGGACAATTAAGACAGCAAGTACGGTTACCTGCAATTTCTGCCTCAAACTGGTCAGTCAAAGAAAAGAAAACAAACAAATTAAAAGATGGACAGGTCATTGTAGAAATTTAACAGGGTAAGGATAAACTGAGTTTTGCACCAGGATTTTGCAACAAACAACAGATTTGCACCAAATCACATAAAACGTAAATATCCGCATCTGTTAAGAAGTGCAATAAGTGAAGCTACTTAAGTAATTAAGATACCAACAAACAATATGTGTGATATGTAAGTTATAACATTCCTCATCTAATATTGTAGCCGATATTGCATAATTGAAGATCTATTTATTATTTTGTTTATGTCAAACTGTTTGATTGTGTATGATTTTTATTAACGTCCTTCATATCCTTTTAAGTACTACAAAAAGAATGTGATGAACTTATAATTCCACTATCACTTACCACAATGAAATGTCAAAACAAGAAAGCAATGATGGGCCTATATCAATCTCTTAACTCAAAAGTCTTTGTAAATTATGTGCCCTGTGGGTAGGACTGATTTTGATCCATAGGGACTATTCTGAATAAACTTGTAAGAACATCACCTGACAATGCTATTTATCAAATACCTACGCTTCGGGTCTCACAGCGTCAGACAAGAAGATTTGCAATGTGTTTCTTATGTAAGTCTATGTAAAACAAGTGAACCACCCGGGATAATTTTAACCCTACAGACATGATTTTGAACAAAATTGGTAGAGGACCACTACAGAATCTTACAAACCCACATATCTAACATGTATGACTTCCGTTTTAAGACAAAAGAATTTTAAAAATGTTTCTAATATAAACAAGTGATCCCAAGTTGAGCAAATTTTGAACTCGAAAACTTGGTAAAGAACACTACATCATGTTACATAAGCTCAGCGCAAAACGGTTTTAGACAAGAAGATTTTAAAAGGTTTTCCTATAAAGTCTATGTTAAGCAAATGAACCACTGGACGGGGTAAAGTTTGACCCTGTGATGGCATGTTCAGACATTACTATTTTGCTTATTCTATCGGCTTAATTCAGTCTGCTATAACCCACCCGTGAGTGATTTTACTGCATGTAGAACTCACGATATAACCGGTGCGCACGCACATCTCTCCCAAACACGTTAGTTTCTAATCGGTGCTACTGAAAACGGTTATAAAAACTTAAACTGTTGGTAGGTGGTGGGGCAACGTTATGTAAGGTAAGTATTTTGTAATCATAAAATTTGAATTTGTTATAAAATTACAATTTCATTTTTTAAAACTTACCTCACATTACTATTTGCATAAGGGCAGATTAAATAGAATTGCTTCTAAGGAAGGTGGTGGGTTAAGTTTCTATGGTAAGAAATAGCAACAAAAACTGATAAGTAACCCAAAGTACTTACCCTAAGTCAAGTACTTGAATTCCTTTTTTCCGCTCATCTAATATTTTCATGGAATAAATGGAGTAATTTTTATTCATGGAGTGTCCATGAATATAAAAAAATGTACTTCTTACAAAGATAGTTTTATAAACACATGAAGTTCCAAACACAAACACAAACACTAAAGTATCACCCAATATGTTTATGTATGTACATCGGCAAGCTGCGCATTTATAATGTTCATTTCATAAACCATATCAAAATACACCTACTTATGTACAGAAAAACCAGAATTTCTCTATTCAGCAGTCCGCAGAGAACTGAAACAGTATCTGAAATCTCAGATTTCTACAAAAGTCTATGATTTCTTAAACTTTTACGAAATCTACATTTACAGAGTTTAAAGAAGGTTTAATAAAAGTGTTTTGCCTGGACCAGTCTTCCGACTCCAGCACACTTTTGAGAGAAGCTCCTTTGAAAAACGCCCAGGAGGGACCAACACTCCTTGTACTATGTCCTCTGACATTCTTCACAATTTTTCCTGTTTAAATGCATACTTAATTGTATTCAACAACCATTTACTGAGATGTAAAAGGATTATGAGGCTTCTTAGTAGCCAGAAACAGTTTAGTTACATCTTTTCGATATTTATTTCTAATTCGTTCTGTCCGTTTGAGATAAATGACGAGAAATCTCTTCGGATCAAGGTATTTATTCTCTGGATAAGAGGGTATAAATACATGTGTAGGATTGTGACCTGGCCTATCCTTTTAAGAAATCCTTGACGAAGAAAAGTTACCCCTTTGTCTTGTATGTTGACACAACTCTCAACTAACTGGAGGACTGGTTCATCAGATCGCTACACTTTCTGAAGGATGTGACTGCTACCGCGAAACTTATCTTCCTCGTCAGATGTTTCAATGAAGCTTTCCTCAAAGGTTCAAATGAAGCACTCTTCGAGTAATCTAAAACAAGAGGAAGATCCCATTCAGGAGCTAGTTTTTTGACAGGAGGACGTTCATTAAAACACCTTTAAGCAAGCGAATCACGTGTGGCTGTTGCCCAGTGACTTCTTATTGACTTGATGTAGAAAGACAGACATCATAGATCTATACGCAGACACAATGTTCTGTAGCTGATTCCCTTATGAAATATATATTCTAAGAATTTTACACAATCTTTTATAGAGTCTGTATAGGGATCAATTTGTTCCTTAATTCAACAATTACAGAACATTCTGAATTTAGATGCATGGTCTTTTTTGGTACCTTTCCTCCATGATTCATGACTGTTAGAAAAGCCCTCTAATGCAAGACATTCGTCGAAATGATCCATGCAGTCAGATCTAGAGATTTCAGATTTGGATGCAAAATCTTGCCGTTTGCTTGACTCACTAGATTTGCGTGTATTTGCAATTTCTGAGGTTTGGCTACAAATATTTGTAACAGCAGTGGGAACCAACGTTGTCTCGGCCAATTTCGGGCTATCAGCATTAGGTTGCACTTGTAATGCTGCATGTACGACAGAAGCCGTGGTGTGAATTGCACTGGCGCGAATGCATAAGTATACATGCTCTGCAATGCAATTAACAGGGCATCCGTCGCATATGCCAAAAAGTGATGGCTTCAAAAGCAAAACAGAGGAGTTTTCTTGTTTCTCCACTGTTGCAAATAGATCCATTATCGGTTGACCAAAAGATTGAAAATCTGGTGTACAACAGTTCTGTTCAGGGATCATTTCGTGTCCTTTATTGATTGCTCAGTAAATCTGCAAGGCAATTCCTGACACCCATCACATGAGCTGCTTTCAGGAAAATGCCATTTTGAATTGCTATCATCCTCAGATCCCAAGCCTTCTGAAAAAGCCTAACTGACCTCGTTCCTCCCTGTTTGTTGACATATTGATCAACTGTTGTATTGTCTCATCTTAAAACATTTTTGTTTTTCAGATGAGGTAGAAAATAAGTCACAGACTTAATTACAACCTCCATTTCCATCAAATTTATATGTTGCATTTGTTGGAGCGGAGACCAACGGCCTTGCACTGTGAAACTCTTCATGTGACCATCCTAGCCTCATCTACTGCTCGCATCTGTGGTCACAGTAACAAATGATGGGCTGTATAGAAAACATTGCTACTTTTGAATGCTCGCTTTCTGTAACCATCATTGAAGCCTCAATTTTACTGATAGTGTCAAAAAAATTTCGTGAAAAGCGACATTCTGTTCGGACTCCAGTTTTTAATAAATGGAGCTGAATAGGCATTATGAAAAGTCTGCAAAAGGAATAAGATCTATGCATGATGCTACTTTTCCCAAGAACAACAGATAATTTCGGGCAGTTTAGTGACCCTGCATCAAATTTCTCGCGGCCATTTTGAGACTCGGCAATCGTTCCTGTGTTGGGTATACTAGACCTTTGTCTAGCGAGAAAAGACCCCTATGTAAGCCAGAGTTTGTGTGGGTTCCAAAATGGATTTCTTGTTGTTAATGATGAAACCTAGATCATACAGGAGATCTAACAAAATAATGTGATCTTGTAACAGTACCTGTTTCGTTTTGTTTAGAGACAGCCAATCGTCTAGATATGATGCTAGACGCAGACTCTGTTTGCGTAGGTAAGACATAACTACTGTCACTTTTGTAATACTCTCGGTGCCGCTATTGGCCCGAAACAAAGAGACCTGATATACTGTCCCTTTGTAACAGAAGCGGAGATATTTTCGATGGTTTTGAAATATAGTATGCGTCTTTGAAATCTAGATTTATTGCAAAGTTTCCCATGTGAACTAGGTTCATCACCTTTTTTAAAGTATCCATTTTGAAATGTTTCTTTAGAAGAAAGTTGCTGAGAGGCTTCAATTTAATCACTGGTATCATGTCGCCAGTTTTCTTTTTTTACTAGAAAAAACCTGAATTTATTTTGTGTTTTGATACTACCTCTATTGCTTTTTTTCTTATCAGGTCCTGAATTTCTTCCTTTATTAAATTTTGATTCTCTAAAGGAACTCTTGTATGCTTGATTCTTGATAGACGCATACTATATTTCAAAACCATTGGGACGTTTCTGGAACAAATTCTAATTTGTAAGTCATTTTGACTACTTCTAAAACTCATTTGTCCTGAGTAATCCCTAATCATTTTGTCAAAAATGCTCCAGTCTGCCTCCAACAAGTATCTTTTTTTTACTATGATACTTACTGAATCATTTTCTAGCTGCCTTCGGACGTCCTCTGTCATTAGATTTTCCGGCTGAAGTGCTGGTTCTACCTGTTGTGCTTTTTACAGTGGACTGTTTGAGACCCATAGACTGTTCATATTTCTCCTGCTGTTTACACCTGAGGGATACGAAAATCAGTTAAGTTCTTCTCAGGCTTGTTGTAGCTTGATCTGTCATAGGAACTTTGATATCTATCATAGGAGCTCTTGACATTATATGCTGGCCTTTTCACATGAGGTTCTCTATTTCTACTGAATGTGTAGAACTTCCTCTTTGTACCTGAAGAACCTGATTTTTTGTTTACACGTAAGTCAGGTAGCAGTTCATCAACTTGTTTACGTTTTTCTTTTCTATACTTCAGCAAAGACTCACGTTGGGAGCCAAAAAAACCCATCGTTTTCAAGCGATAAACTGTAAAGTTCACTTGAATTATTTAATTCGTATAATGCAGTGTCAGACATTGCAATGGAAAGCCTAGTTATGTAATAAAATGCACCAGCACGACCAATTTGATCTACTGTGTGAGTGACCATAGCGAAAGTATCTTTAATGCGTTTTTCAAAGTCATCTTTACTGAAGAGTCAGACTATAGACACTGGAGCATTGCAGCTAAATTCTGTTGTGCGTATAACTGATTAATAATACCCATTCTTGCAGCATGAGACGCTTTATAGGCAATACGCTCCACTGCCTTGCAAGTTTGAGTATAATTCGGTTCTTGGTACTTGAATATGCAGCATCTTTGCCATGACGACGAACGAGACATTTGTCAATCAAAATCACTCACGGGTGGGAATTCAGCCGGTATACTATGCAAATAGTAATGTAAGGTAAGTCTTTTGGAAGAAATGAAATGGGTGTTCTCATTCAAAAGCATTACAATTTGAACACAAAATATATATAAGAACGTGGTATGATTTGTGATCAGTTTGCTACAAATAACAGTAAGGATACCTTCAAGGCCTTTAAAACACCCCATCTATGCATTTGTGAAATCTGAAACAAGAAGATAATCGTAATGCAGATGCATGACAGATTAAGGTATAAAATGGTTGAAATTTGACCTTTAAGCACTTTAGTTTTTGAAGTCGCTGTCAGAATCACTAGAATCACCATTTGCATCACTGAATATTTCACCAATAGCCTTTGTCCATCTATATTTAGAGGTACAGGTATTGTGGCAGTTACAGAATATTGTGTAGACATGGAGAGCTAGAAAACAATAACACCGGGATTTGCAAATGGTTATTCAGATGCATAATCGGCCCGCCCGCCTAGCTCAGCATGTAGAGTCCTCGGGTGGGGCGTATGTTCTCCGTGACTATTTGATTAACGACATTGTGTCTAAAATCATTAGTCCTACACCTCCGATTCATATAGGGAAGTTGGCAGTTACTTGTGGAGAATAGGTTTGTACTGGTACAGAATCCATGAACACTGGTTAGGTTAACTGCCCGCCGTAACATGACTGAAATATGTTGAAAAACGGCGTTAAAACCAGAACAAACAAGCAAATCAGATGCACAAGCACAACAGATAAGAGGCATGTTGTCTTCCGTGATTGTCTTCAGTACAAGCCTCTTAGAGTTTAAATCATTACTCCATCAAAAACGGGTGGCATCAGAAACTGAAGGGTCAAGGTCCACAGTACTCCTCCATGTGCGTGTCTGTATGTGTCCTCTTTGACATTCACATAGAAAGAGTCTGATGTAGGTGTGAATGGTGTAGTCTGAGCATCTTTTGAATGTTTCTCCACACATTTAATACCCAAACGTCATATCTGATTTACTTTCAGCTACTTTCTTTCAATAACAGACTGCAATTGAACAGCTTCAAACATCTTGTTCATGTCTGCATCGACATATCCACTTTTGTCCAGATTAAACTGTTGTCAGCTGTTTGGCATCGGCTGTGTTTCCAGTGCCACTTGGTTTAGAGACATTATCGCATCCAGACCGAGCATGAGTAGCTTAGGGCATTATCTTTATGTACCTTACATGTAGCTTCAGGTTTCACTACCGTTCACTGAGCGTAAGTTCCTTCAGTCAGTATTCTTATTATTCTGCTCCCTGCAGCCTGTGTTTGTCAAGACTGTATGTTAAGCTTATGATTGTGTCATGGTATTCAGTTTATGATTTAATTTAACAAGGTTCAACTAACAGAAATTATATGGAAGCACCACAAATACAAATTCATGAGGTTACCTGCAATCTTCAGTCACAAATTGACAAACACAAGTTCCTTAAAGATATAAATGGGAGTTGTCATTTATAGAGTGGATTTAATGACTAGCAAGGAGGAAGTTGATGTCATAATTCCACAACAGTTGGTGTGTGAGCAGAATTTGTGGTGACACATTCAGATTTGTTTTGTTGATGCACTTTTGTTTTGTTGGTGCACATTTATACACTAAAAGAGTTTGTCATGCTGTCTGTTGATGAAGGATACAATAGTGTTCAGCAGACAACAGTGAATATTGTGGCAACAAGTAGAACTATAAGGCTCTTATATGGCTGCCTGTGTACATAGGGTTTTTCCAAAACCGAGGGACAGTGTGGGATGGAAATCGAGCAATACTATAAATCATGACGTCAATATGTGCACATGCTTCAGCCCGTCTTCCCCAGCGTGGTGGAAAAAATATCAGTTATCACATTCTAGTTCATAGCGGCTCATACAATGTACTCTGTCTAAATGCGATACTGTTGCCAAATTATGTGGCACTTGAAATGCAATGGCTGTCAAACAGGTGAATCGAAGATGCATTCTAAACAAAATTATAGATGTAGATCCGATATGAACAAGGTCTTTAAGTTTTTTCTTCCAGTTATGAAATGAAAGGAGTTAAAGGGCTGTCCGATATCAGAAACAGTATTTGGACATGAAAAATGGGATACAAAAATTATCACTGCACAAATGATGTCCAAAGAACAATCGTTGCCGCCTACATTGGAATCTTTTAATGAAAATGTTAAGAGCACACATACAGACATGCATATGATGGAGTTTGTACGAAAGACCCGTGGTGACATTTCAACTTCATTATTTCACGATTTCTGCTTCATGATTTCACGATTTCCACTTCATGAATTCACGAATTCACGATTTCTGCTTCCTGATTTCACGATTTCCACTTCATGAATTCACGATTTCACGAAAAAACATCACGATTTCTTGATTTCACGATTTCATGATTTCACGATTTCTTGATTTCACGATTTCCACTTCATGAATTCACGATTTCACGATTTCTGCTTCCTGAATTCACGATTTCCACTTCTTGAATTCACGATTTCACGATTTCCACTTCATGAATTCACGATTTCACGAAAAAACTTCACGATTTCTTGATTTCACGATTTCCACTTCATGAATTCACGATTTCACGATTTCTGCTTCCTAAATTCACGATTTCCGCTTCATGAATTCACGATTTCACGATTTCCACTTCACGAATTCACGATTACCACTTCACCAATTCACGATTTCACAATTTCCACTTCATGAATTCACGATTTTCACTTCACGAATTCACAATTTCAACTTCATGAATTCATGATTTCACCATTGTGAAATCGTGAATTCGTGAAGTGGAAATCGTGAAATCGAGAATTCGTGAAGTGGAAATCGTGAATTCATGAAGTGGAAATCGTGAAATCGTGAATTCATGAAGTGGAAATCGTGAAATCGTGAATTCATGAAGTGGAAATCGTGAATTCAGGAAGCAGAAATCGTGAAATCGTAAATTCATGAAGTGGAAATCGTGAAATCAAGAAATCGTGAAATCATGAAATCGTGAAGTTTTTTCGTGAAATCGTGAATTCGTGAAATCGTGAATTCATGAAGTGGAACTCATGAAATCGTGAATTCATGAAGTGGAAATCGTGAAATCAGGAAGCAGAAATCGTGAAATAATGAAGTTGAAATGTCACCACGGGTCTTTCGTAAGTTTGGACCCTGCTCCTTCAAAATTTTATTCTACCAGTTTTAGATGGAAAAGGAACCAACTCTTCCTCTGGATCAGAACAACCATGTTTGGCATCCCGCTGTCTTGTCTTTCTGTGGCTCACCCCGCCTGCACAATATCATGTAACTGCCATTAAAACTATGAAAAAAGATATTGGCAAATGATGTAAGTGAAATACTCAGTGAAGCTTGTGATGATTCTTGTGATTCTGACGGAGAATACGAAAACTTAACAAATTTATACATGCCAATCAGTCTATAGCTCTTTGGAAAGTCAATCATAAAAAATCATATCGATAATAGTTTACTTGTCAACATACATAATGCGAAGATAGAACAAGGATCAGTTAATTTTATGCAGAAACATTGCAATGACACTTGATATATTATTACTGGCATTAATAGCAAACTGATTTCAAATCATACCCACTTCTTATATGCATTTTATGTTCAAATTGTTATGCTTTTGAATAAGAATATCCATTTTAACAATCTTTTTGATATAAAATTACCATTATCATGCTACCTCTAGCAATAAATATAATATTTATATTGCAATCTTATCCAAATCTCCTGTAATTTAAGTGATATGTCATCTTTGCATTTTTGGCGGCCTTCTTGATGGCCATCTTGATTTTCAAAATGCCCAAATGATGACAAAATTGCATTATTCAGTCTCTACGACGTTACATGTTGTAGAACCTTTTCATGTAAAAGTATTTTGTAAATACACCGACTTTGTTTTTTTTTTTTTTTTTTGGTAGGCATACTGACTATTCTATTTTGGATGTTTGTCTGAGCAGTCGTCCTAAAAAGTAACTTGTTGGTAAATAGCGTACTTTGTTGCACCTCAAATGGTTGCAACGCATTTTTGTAGTCACTACTAAAATTTTGGTAGTCACTAGATCTACCATAATGCGTGATAGGTTTCACAAACGCCCATAAGAAAGTATGGACTCTTTGAGATGACTATTTGAGATCAAACTGCAGGAGATTCACAAGAAAAAGTCACATGAGATGATTTGTATAATACCTTTAAAAGTATAAAAGACACCTAAAACACGCACAGAATTCACCAATTGTGTCTACGTGGGATGTTTAAGAAAATATCTATGTGGTGGATCCACGTGTCATCTTCACATTCTGGGTGTCCCTATCCCTCATACAACACCAACACATTAAAACAACAAAACAATAAAATGTTACTGTATATGAAACGTCGTATAAAGCCCCTTTCACACACATAGAAATCTATAGTTTGGTTGTTTTTATAAGAAAAATATATCTCGGGAGGGCAACTCCGAAACCAATCCCCACCAAATTAACTCCTTGCATAAAGAGAATAAGAAAGACGTCAACTATATTAATAATATTTACACTGGTGTATATAATGTCTTTTTAAGTATCTCTTGACATAGAAGAATCATGGCAATGATTTTCATATTATTCGTTATGTCTCTATAACTACCCCTACATCGGAACCTCTCAACTACTGTACTGCAGTGTTCTATTGAATAATCTGCCCGACACAGATTTAATCACTTCTCAAAGTTTGTCTACCGATTCTCAAAGTCTGTCTCGAGACAATTTTAAAGTTCAAAAAGCAACCCTTCTCGCCAACTTCCAAGAAGCTCCTAGAATTTCCTCTCAAATTGTCCTCTAGATTACATATTTATACCCCCACCAAACATGTTTGGGGGGGAGCTATATAGGAGTCCCGTCGAGTCCCGTTGCGTCGCGTCCCGTCGCAAAATCTGTTATTTCGCTTATTACTAAATGGATTTGATTCAAACCTTATCACCCGCATCATGTGACACAAGGTGCATAACTCTGACACTAATTTTTCATGAATTATGTCCCCTTTGTACTTAGAATTTATGGTTAATTTTGATGTATCTTCACTATATCTCAGTTATTATTAAATGGATTTGATTCAAACTTAAAATAGATGTTCCACCTCATCATGTGACACAAGTAGCATAACTCTGGCACTAATTTTTCATGAATTATGTCCCCTTTTACTTAGAATTTAAGGTTAATTTTGATGTATTTTCACTATATCTCCGTTATTACTAAATGGATTTGATTTAAACTTAAAATATATGTTCCACTTTATCACCCACATCATGTGACATAAGGTGCATAACCCTGGAATAAATTTTTCATGAATTATGTCCCCTTTTACTTAGAATTAACGGATAATTTTGATGCATTTTCACTACATCTCAGTTATTACCAAATGGATTTGATTCAAACTTAAAACAGATGTTCCATCTCATCACTCACATCATGTGACACAAGGTGCATAACGTTGACACCAATTTTTCATGAATTAACCCCTATTTTACTTAGAAGTTAAGGTTAATTTTGATGCATTTTCACTATATATCATTTTGATTGGCTTAGAACTAGAGGGAAGTAACCTTTTTTTAAACTTTTCTACTGAGGTACTTCCCCTTAAATTCCAAGAATTAGTCTATTTGTAGAAATTCTATTTTTAGATTTTCAATATTTTAGTTTTTTTTTCTAACTTTTTTATTATTAGTTCTATGTAAAAAGTAAATACATTTTTCTGTGGTAACATGTGTTGAGAAGACACTTTTTTGTATTCACTTTTAGTGTATCTCTAATATTAGAGATTTTTATATTTACCCCATCCCTCATCCTGGGCACATATACTAGACGAAGTACTCCAAAGACGAGTCAATTATTTTTTTAAGTATTTATTATTTTTTACGGGTTTTTTTTATATTATTCTAAGTATTTTTGAAATTTCTTATGGTTGCCATTCTTCTGTGACAAGACCATATGGTGGGGGTATAAGTCACTCCTGTGACAGTTCTAGTTGTTTTTTCAAACAACACTAATGTACTTATTAAGTAATAGAAAGAGCATTGAAACTCGAGGGTAAACGATTTGTACGAGGGGGCGTAGCCCCCGAGTATAAATCGTTTACCCGAGAGTTTTAATGTTCTTTCTGTTTTGTATCATAGCCATCCATATATGGTAGTTGTAGGCGTTCCACATTGCCATATACAGCAGTTCAGTGAGTACTTAAAATCCTTGCTTTACAAATGTGTAAAGCCCAGGTAAAATAAACCAATGCTAGAGCAGAAAATCAATAAAATACACGTCGCTGTCTACTGTTCCAGACATGCTGGCATACTTTCCTATCCAACAGTGCGGTAACTAGAGTGCGGGTATTAAATACCTGCACACTTTTAGTTACCGCACCCTGTAGTCAGAGTATACGAATTACCTGCACCAAATTTGTTAAGAAAAAACACCAAGCTATGATACAATAAAAAAATTCGTCTTGTTTATACTACCGAAATAAAGTTGTACGAGATTGTGACACGATCTCAAGACTTTTCAAGAAGTGGCGCGAAAACCTTTGCGCGTCGTTATATAAACTATTCCGACCAATTGGACTTCATGTCTTAAATAAAACCAATGAATATAGCCGACAGATAAATACAGGAAAGGTAATAAATTTACGAATCAAATAAATTGGAAATGCTGTCGTCGTCAATTAAATATTTTAATTAATATTAAAATAGTCCTTTTATAGGAGACATTTACTCCTTTTATCTTTCTATTTTGTGCGTAATGTAAAAATGAGTACAGCCCCTGATGTAGGAAAAAACTACCAAACTCCGTTCCATTCCCTGATCCCTAACGCATGATATGTACCCTTGCAACGCATTTTGTCGCTACCAAAACTCGGCCAAATCCATGTGATAAATCAGGTGATGCTTGCATGGTAAAGTTGGTTCCATTGAAACCCATGGTAGTTGAAGCTTTCCCCGAGTATGCCCCCTTGGGGCGTTTTGCCGTCTGAGAAATGAGACAGACAGTCGCTGTGGGCGTCATTAACAAGTATAGAAATCCAAGAAGACGGGAAAAGCAACCAAAGCGGCACAAAAAGCAAGCGGAAAGAAGAAATAATCATGACACATTGTGCGCATGCGTGCGGAACAAACTCTGTGTCATAATATCTGTCCCCATTTCATACATTGATATTTTCTATGGAGGCAGTAAACAGTTTTGAGCTATTAGTGTCGAATTGGCCAGGTCAAATTTACAAATAAGAGGCATTTTACGGATTGAAGTGGATATTTGAAGTTTAAAATAATAATAATTGCTAGAATTGAAGTTTCAGCGGCTAGAATTAAGTTTCACTTATTTAAAGAAAATCAGTTGAATTGCCTTGATCTTGATTGTATGACGTAATGACTTGCAGGAGCGTATACATGCTTCCTCTGAGCTAGCTTAAAGTGGGGTTGTCATTTTAGCAGGGGCCTCAGGAAAACTAGAATAGTGAAAAAACGGTACGGATGGCACATATATTTGAGCTTTTTTTCAGATTTTACAGTATAACCGGAGTATGGAACAGTGTAGCAGTTGGGGCTATCATTTGCAAGGAATTTCTACAGCGATTTGAAAATTGGCAAATTTAGCTTTTTTCGTCATCAGTTTCCGCGACCGGGAGAGCACAAAATTCAGGTCTTGTAAACAGAAAACTAGATATTAGAGATGTATTGCAGATGGTTTGTAACAATAGACATACAGTGATGTTAATGTTGCAATATCTTTATTTCAGGTGCGTGGTTACAGACTTTTGTGTGAGGTTTTGAAAGTTGGGTAGGCGACTCTAGGCCGAGGAGCTCAGAAAACTGTTTACTGCCTCCTATACAAATTTGTTTAAAATAATTTGAATTTCATATTTTATTGTTCAGTGTTTAAAGTTGTGTTTGATGTATAATACACGTATAATACCTTTCAGACATTGAATACATTCCACATCTTACCTACTGTCAATGTCAGAACATGCTCTAAAAGACACCAATTATTGGCAATAACGACGTCAAGTCTATGTTGAAAATTTATAATTGCAGCGGTGTATGTGTCCCTACTTATTGCACAGTTTTCTCTCTTGATTGCGACCTTAAATTCATCATATGTTCTTGGTGTAGGTTTATAGACCCTGTCTTTCAGATAACCCTATAAGAAAATTGTAGGGGGCTCAGGTTGGGAGAGTGGGGTGGCCATTCATAATCGGTCTTGAACGAAATTCCGCTTAATTTTTTATGTCCCCGAAGGGAGGCATATTAGTTTTCAACTGTCCGTTCGTTAGTCACAACGTTAACTTTTTGCATTAAGGCACTTTTCTAGCAAACCACTGCACCCAGGACCTTCAAACTTCACTTGCTGATAGTGCTCATTGAGTATACAACCCCTACTGACTTTGGGGTCACCAGATCAAAGGTCAAGGTCACAGGGGCCAACGTTAACTTTTTGCATGAAGGCACTTTACTCGCGAACCACTGCACCCAGGACCTTCAAACTACAAATGCTGATAGTACTTGTCGAGTACACGACCTCTACTAACTTTGGGGTCACCAAGTCAAAGGTCAAGGTCACAGGGGCCCGTTAATTTTTTGCATGAAGGAACTTTACACGAGAACCACTGCACCTATAATATTCAAACTTCATATGCTGATAGTACTCATCGAGATCACAACCTCTACTGACCTTGGGGTCACCAGATCAAACGTCAAGGTCATAGCGGCCAACGTTAACTTTTTGCATGAAGGAACTTTACCCGCGAACCACTGCACCCAGGATCTTCAAACTTCACATGCTGATAGTACTCATTGAGTACACGATCTCTACTGACTTTGGGGTCACCAGGTCAAAGGTCAAGGTCACAGGGACCAACGTTAACTTTTTGCATGAAGGCACTTTACTCGCGAACCACTGCACCCAGGACCTTCAAACTTCAAATGCTGATAATGCTCATTGAGTACACGACTCCTACTGACCTTGGGGTCACCAGATCAAAGGTCAAGGTCACAGAGGCTAACGTTAACTTTTTGCATGAAGGCACTTTACTCGCGAACCACTGCACCCAGGACCTTCAAGCTTCACATGTTGATAGTACTCATCGAGTACACGATTTCTACTGACTTTGGGGTCACCAGGTCAAAGGTCAAAGTCACAGGGGCCAACGTTAACTTTTTGCATGAATGCACTTTAATCGCGAACCACTGCACCCAGGACCTTCAAACTTCACATGCTGATAGCACTCATCGAGTACACGACTCCTGCTGACATTGGGATCACCAGGACAAAGGTCTAGGTCACAGGGGCCAACGTTTATTTTTTGCATGAAGGCATATTACTCGCGAACCACTGCACCCAGGACTTTCAAACTTCACGTGCTGATAGTACTCATCGAGTGCACGACCCCTACTTACCTTGGGGTCACCAGGTCAAAGGTCAAGGTCATAGGGACCAACGTTAACTTTTTGCATGAAGGCACTTTACTCGCGAACCACTGCACCCAGGACCTTCAAGCTTCACATGTTGATAGTACTCATCGAGTACACGACCCCTACTGACGTTGGGGCACCAGGTCAAAGGTCAAGGTCACAGGGTCCAACGTTAACTTTTTGCATTAAGGCACTTTACTCGCGAACCACTGCACCCAGGACCTTCAAACTTCACATGCTGATAGTACTGGTCGAGTACACGACCCCTACTGACCTTGGGGTCACCAGGTCAAAGGTCAAAGTCACAGGGGCCAACGTTAACTTTTTGCATGAAGGCACTTTACTCGCTAACCACTGCACCCAGGACCTTCAAACTTCACATGCTGATAGTACTTATTGAGTACATGACCCCTACTAACTTTGGGGTCACCAGGTCAAAGGTCAAGGTCACAGGGGCCAATGTTAACTTTTTGCATGAAGGCACTTTACTCGCGAACCACTGCACCCAGTACCTTCAAACTTCACATGCCAATAGTACTTATTAAGTACACGACCCCTATTGACTTTAGGGTCACCAGGTCAAAGGTCAAGGTCACCAGGTCAAAGGTCAAGGTGCTGTGGGGGCATTTGTCACCATTAGTGACAGCTCTTGTTTGTAATCATTCAAATCCGTCACCAGCTGTATGAGGAGTCGCCCCATCCTTCTGAAACCAAATAGTGTCTAGACTGATATCCTTCTTTCGTAATGCTGGCACTAATTTACTTCTCAGGAATTTAAATTACGGTCCTTATTCACTGTCTCAACATTTCCTTCTTCATTATCTTCAAAAAAGAATAGCTAATAGTTCCATTTACACTTAATGCAGCACACACTGTTATCTTCTCGGCATGCAAAGGATTCTCAATATAAAGATCAGGATTTTCAGTTCGCCAAAATCAACAGTTCGTCTTATCAACCTAGGCATTTAGATAAAAGTGTGCTTCGTCTGAGAAACAACTCTGATCAGCAATATGGCTATTCCCAGTCATCCAACTGGCAAAAAACAGTCTACTTGTAATGTCTGTAGGTTTTAAATGCTCCATATTAGAAATAATGTAAGGTTTCAGTTTTAAATCATATGTCAGCATTCTAAAGACACTTAAGAACTTGCCTTGCAGAATTAGCAATATCACCTAATACCTTATGAACAGACTTTGTAGCGTTTCGTAAATGATAGTCTTTACTATTTCAATGTTTTCAACAATTCTCACTGATCTTGGACGTCCATGGTTTCTATGTCTTCCATCTTCTACTGACCCTGTACCTTCAAACCTTCCTACAATTCTTTGGACCTGTTTCTTGTCCATCTTTCCTAATTTAGGGTACTTCTTTTTAATAGCTCTGATTACTGTTACAGGTAATTTACTTTGATAATATAATTTTACCACTTCAGAACATTTGTTCCTTGAACGGTGCCATCTTGAAACTGCCCACAGGAAATGACGTCATTGATGACGTCATGACGTCAACGTTTTGTCCGTACTTTTATGCTTATAAAAATATTCATCCATCCACTTTTGTTGATGTATAAATTGTTTTTGTAACTTATAAATGCTTAATATATCACGTTTTGTAATGTGGACAGATATTATGATACACTCTTATTGAGCCATTAGGTTAGATTCCGTCTTCAACCTCCTTCATCCATTTTCTGTAGTCCTGCGTCAACATACGGTTCTTCTCTTGAACCGATTGATACATCATTTTTCTTATGCCAACACCCACCTCAAATAAAATGAATTGATTTGCCATCGTCCGTATTTCTTTCCGGATGTCTTTTCATCAAAAGATTACATCATGCATAACCCGAAGGTTTTTTGATCTAGTCACCAAAATCGTAGAAACATTGTTGAATATATGTGAAATTCTTCACCTGGGATTCACTCAAACCAGTTATGTACCTTCACTTAGTATAAACTTGCAGAAACGGCCTCGAAGTTTGAGCCGAAGGTGTTTGACATAAAATCGTAAATCTAAAAATAGTCTAAGGCTTGGACGTTGCACACATTAGGTTTTATCTATAATTTACAGATTGCACTCCATTGTTTAGTTTAGTCAGTTTGTTTTTAGCTCGCCTGAACGCAATTCAGGGTGAGCAGTTGGCTAAAATGGATGGTCCATTGTTCTGCATCAACATTTTATTGCCCCAAATTTGTGTTGAGCATAGAGCGTTACTGCTGTCTGTTTGTACGTCGTTACTGCTGAGCGCTTGTTCATATGGAAATAATTTGAATTAACTTCTCTAGAGATAGATCTTCATCAGACTAGGTATGTTCTCTCCGACTTTTAGGCAAATGGGAACACTTGGTCTTTTTTTAATTGTGGGATGATAATTTTATTTCGTAAATAAATTACCTGTTATTACAGTCTGGATTTCTCTTCCCGTGTACCGGTTCCGCGTTTTTAGCCCTTGCCGGAATAGATTGTTTTTATCCACGCACCGGTGAATCACTTCCTGCTCACGCTGGATTTCTTAGTTTTCTGTTTCTTGCAAAGCGTTCGGACGCGTACTTTAGGTCTAAAAAACTTAATAAAAGTTTGCTTTTGGTAAGCTTGAATTATGTCTGAGGTAGAAGAGGACACTGGGAAGTATTCTGACGGCGAGACAAACTCGCCAGTCTCTGAACAGAGTCACAAACAAAAACCTTCATAAAAAAAGTCGAAGAAAAAGAAGAAATCTAGCAGATACAAGGATTTTGATAAACGATTCATTGCTCTCGAGTCGATGTTACAAAATGTACTTAGCCATAAAAATGTTCGGAGACAAACTCCAAAACAAAACAGTGAAAAACAATAAAACAAAGTCACAAAGACTCAGAGTTTCTTTTTCTGATGATTCTTCCCAGGTGAGTGATAGTGATTCTGTTTTGAGCAAGTCAGAGCACTCTTTTTTTGTATGCAGATACAGGGGTCTTCAGCTCTGACGAGAATGTGCTACCAACTCGTCCCCGTCACAAAGACGTGGAGTGGAGACAAGTAGAATCTGGTTTTGACGATGATTTGAGGCCTTGACACACCCGTCACAAAGACGCGGAGCCAAAACTGTGACAGAAAATCTGACTCTGAAGATGCGTCTCGTGATCATAATTTGAATAATCATGAAACACGGGGCCTATATGGTCTTTTCGGAGACGATGCCATCACCAAGAAAAAGACATCAGAAGAGGGAATCGTAGCAGACAAGTCTCAAGTTGAAGTGCTTGAAGAATGTTATAGGTGTAAAACTCCAAATGATCTGACTGCTTTCTCCAAGGAAAATGAAGATCTTTTCCCAGTTGACTCAAAGAATGACATGTATCTGGAAGTTCCATCTTTGGATGAACTAGTGGAAACGTCGTATTTCATTGAAAAATTTGGAAAACAGCTTCTTTTGCAAATAAAGACAGTAATTCTTTATTTAATCAGCCTTCTAAAATGATTGAGAAGTTAGCCTCAAGGGCAACAGGCAGATCCTTTGGGACTCACTTGGCACCTGTATTTACAACAGCATCTTGGAAAATTGCTGTTCTATGTAACTAGTGCTAATGGTGATAAAGAAAGAGATATTTATATTTAAAGAGACATACATGTATTTGCAGTTTCTGTGAAAGATCAAGTTAAAAGGACAGGAGCTTTCCATCACATTGTAAGAAGGTCAGCAGCAATGACCGACACCAGATTGTATGAACAAGAAGACAGTAGAAACATTTCAAATCAACCGTTAACTAGTGACAGAATATTTGGCTTTAATCTTGAAGATCTCCTCAAGTCTAGAAAGGAAAGAAAGAAATAATAAGAGGACAAGCTTCCGAAGCAGAGAGATAGAAAGTGAAAATCGTGTGACAACCATGAATTTAGTACTAGTAAACGACGTGCGTATGATCCTAAACCAGGTCCAGGATCTAGAGGTGTCAATTGGAATATCTTTCGTATCCCACATGTACCAAGATCCAAGCACAAGTCAAACGGATATAGTGCACGAATTAGAGCCACTTTCACAAACATACACAAAACGCTCCAGTGGGGGCAACAGCCAAAACTAAGACTGGACCCAAATATGTAAGGACAAATAACAAATCACTCTGTAACTGTCATAGCAAAAATGCAGAGATAATTGTTGGCGAGTGCCTTTCTCACTTCCTTCCACAATGGAAGAAAATAACAACCGACAAATGAGTGATAGAAATTATAAAAAACGGCTACGAACGACAATTTCTAGAAATACATCCGTTTCGGGGTTTAAAAGCAACACATGTTCCTTTACTTCACAGTTCACACTTCAGAGTTCGCACTTCACAGTTCACAGTTCATAGTTCACAGCTCATACTTCACAGTTCACACTCCAGTGTTCGCAGTTCATTCTTCATAGTTCACACTTCAGGGTTCGCACTTCATAGTTCAAACTTCACACTTCATACTTCTTAATTCATACTTCACAGTTCAGAATTCACACTGCTTCTTCTTTGTACATATTACTACACTGTCAGACCAGTAGCCTTGATGAAACGTGTGGTTTGCCGCAGATCATCAGTGCCTCCATACAGTTTCTGGTGGATTGAAGTATCTATCGGCCAAGTTGCAGATCGCTCCTGGTCATGCCTTTTGCCTCTCTGGAGTATATGCTCCGTAGTCTGACCTTCCTCACCTCATGGACAGGTTGGTGATGGTACCAAGCTGTATTTCTTGTACATGCGAGTACTGGGCTTGTTGTGCCCTGAGCGAAGCCTGACCAGCATCACTTGTTAAGACCAATCAATGAGATAAAAAGCATCTTCCTCTATCCTTGATCTCGTTAATGTCTTGATGATGGTGACTTTCTCCTTGTAGCTCAGTGTTGTAGGTTGTTCTGACTGAGCTCCTAGCTTAGCCAGCTGGCCTGCCTCTTCATTGCCACAGTGGGATGGAATCCATTGAAGTGCTACTTTGCAGGTTAAACTCAAGCTCTGCATTCTCCTGGCTTGCTGCGGAGCTTTATTGTTGATCAGAGCTTCCATGACAGACAATACTTCTGTGAGAAAGACGACTGAGGAGCTTTCTTATGCCGAGTCTTGAACCATTGAGACGACTTTCAGTCTCTGCCTTGTGCTGCAGTGCTTTTCTGTGGCTGCATGTAGTGTTTCTCCCTTGCCAGATGGGTATTGAATGAAAACTCCTGCTCCTCTATCTTTGATGGCGCATGTGGCTGATCCATCTGTATAGAAATAAGTCCATGTTTCCGGAGGATAGTCTTCATTAATAATTGCCAGTGTGAGGCTCTTTCGAATACCTTCATCCTTTTGCTTCCCGCGGTCAAGATAAGGAACAGCAAGTCTCACAGTCACTGGGGACAGGTCATTGGCTAGTGGGTTTAGAATATATTTACTACCTAGGGGAGTCGTTGGTATGTTCAGTTCAGTTTTGAACTCTCGATTGAGTTTCTTTGCCTCGTGAACGAAGCTGCTACGTTTGAGCCGATTTTTGGTCTAGCCATCCAACTTGGCTTTCATGGGATGGTCTTAAAAAGACCTGAACTAAAAGCAGGACCTTTGTATGTCTACGTATTTTAATGTTATGACTACACAATTCACACTTAATACTTCACACCTTATACTTCACAGTTCTTATTTCACAGAAACTATGAAGTTCGGTGAGAAGTGTGAACTGTGAAGGATGAACTATGAAGTGTGAACTGAGAAGTGTGAACTGGGAAGTATGAACTATGAAATATGAACCATTAAGTGTGAACTTAATGGTTCATATTTCATATAGCATTATGTATCAAGTATAAAGCGTGAACTGTGAGCTATGAAGTGTGAAGTATGAACTATGAAGTCACCACCGGGCTTTCGTACCAATATCATTAAGTGTTTATTCTTCACATTCACTAGTTTTCAGACATTTTAAATTCCAGGGAAAGTAATCATTCTTACCTGCATTTACTAGAAATATATTCATTATTTTCTTTTTGCAATTCCAATCACCCCCACGTTAAGTGGAAGGGCATATAGATTTGGTCTTGTCTCTGCGTCCGTGCGGGCATCCGTCGGTCCGTCCGAAGTTCGTAATGCACCTAGCTTAAAAAGTATTTGATATAGATTGATGGAACTTTGCACGAGTCGTTACCATGATATGAACTTGCGAACCTCCTATTTTTCGTCTGGCTTCGACCTCTGTTTCTAGAGTTATGACCCCTAAAATAGTCAAAAATGCATATTGTCAACTTGTGACACGCCTAGCTCAACCTTGCATGAGTCTAAATCATGATATGAAAATGCACACCTTTTATCTTTCATCTGGGTCTGCCCCCTATTTCCAGAGCTGTGGCCCATGAAATCGTTAAAAATGCACATTTTCACCTTGTGACAATTTTCACCTTGTGACACACCTAGCTCAAAAATTATTTGATATAAATGAATGAAAACTTGCACGAGTCTTTAACATGATATAAACATGCACACATCTTATTTTTGACTGGCTACACCCCCCCCCCCCCCCCCCCCCCCCCCCCCCCACTACCCACCCTCCCCCTATTTTTATAGTTATTAGCTATTAGCTCACCTGAGCACAAAGTACTTAAGGTGAGCTTTTGTAATCGCCCTATGCCCGTCGTCCGTCCGTCGTCAACAATTTGACTGTTAACACTTTAGAGGTCACAATTTTGACCTAATCTTAATGAAACTTGGTCAGAATGTTACCCTTACTAAAGTCTTGGACGAGTTTGATATTGGGTCATCTAGGGACAGAAACTAGGTCACCAGATCAAATCAAAGGAAAAGCGTGTTAACACTCTAGAGGTCACAATTTTGGCCCAATCTTAATGAATCTTGGTCAGAGTGTTACCCTCAATAAAATTTTGGATGAGTTTGATATTGGGTCATCTTGGATCAAAAACTAAGTCACCAGGTCAGTCAGATCAAAGGAAAAGCTTATACACTATAGAGGTCACAATTTTGGCCCAATCTTAATGAAACTTGGTCAGAATGTTTGTCTAATGTTATTCTGACCAAATTTAATGAAGATCAATGGAAAATTACAGCTTCTATCGCATACACAATGTTTGTCTTTGATTTGACCTAGTGACCTACTTTTGAACCCAAAATGAACCATATTCACAATCAGCCTAGATTTTATCAAGGCAAGTATTCTGACTTAATTTCATGAAAATAAATTGAAAAAATACAGCTTCTATCGCATACAAAACGTTTTTCTTTGATTTGACCTAATGACCTATTTTTGACCCCAGATGACTTATATTCGAATTTGACCTAGATTTCATCAAGGCAATCATTCTGATTAAATTTTGTAAAGAACAACCTAGATTTGCGATAGAGGCTGTATTTTACAATTAGTAAAATACAGCCTCTATCGCAAATCTAGGTTGTTCTTTGATTTGACCTAGTGACCTTGTTTTTGACCCAAGATGACCCACATTCGAAGTTGGCCTTGAGTTCATCAAGGCAATTATTTTGACTAAATTTCATGAAGATCAATTGGAAAATACAGTATCTATCGCATACACAACGTTTTTCTTTGAATTAACCTAGAGACCTAGTTTTGACCCCAGTTTACCCATTTTCGAGCCTGGCCTAGATTTCATCAAGGCAATCATTCTGACCAAATTTCATGAAGATAAATTGAAAAAAAGGCTCTAGTGCATACACAAGCTAAATGTTGACAGAGTCGACAGATGACAGACAGACTGATGACAGACGACGGACGCCGGACATCGAGCGATCACAATAACTCACCTGAGTACTGTATTACACTGCAATGTGATGCTGTCAAAACCCTTGGTCATAGAAGTGTTACATTTATGTTAGAGTGTTTTCTTCAAAATAGGTAGCTATGTATGACAGTCATGTTGATATTGCACGGTTTATAGGCACACAGACACACTAAATAGGAAAATGACGCGGGACAAAAAAGGATTCAATAGTCCTCAGTTTGTTTGCTTGTTGTTGCTTTTTAGGGATGTTGTTGTTGTTTTGTGTGTGTGCGTACGTGCGTGCCTGCCTGCGCGTGCGCGTATGCGTGTGCGTTTTGTTTTTGCTCTGTACAGCAGTTTTACTTATTTTCTTTGCAAAGTTTTGCTGAATCCATACGTCAGATCTATGCTTGACATGCAGATAGCATTTTCGTAATGAAATGATAACATGACAGAATTTGTCATGGATACTAAGATTATATAAGTAAACCTCACTTATAAGGAACTCGGATATAAGGAAGACTCGGTTATAAGGAACAGTTTTCAATTCCCCGATCTAATTCCTTCTTTATTCAATGTACCCCGCCGTTACATGACTGAAATACTGTTGAAAAACGGCAAACAAACAAATCTTTATTCAATGTGAAAATCCTCGGTTATAGGGAACTCGGTTATAAGGAACACTCGGTTATAAGGAACACTTTTTCCAGTCCCAAAGTATTATCAATGGAAACCCCCTCGGTTATAGCGAACAAACAAAAATAATATAAATTATTGAAGACCGGAAATAAACAGGAGAATCGCTGATGACATCGGAGTAACGTTGGCACTTACACGCGCTTTCATGCACGTGAGTAAACACAAATTATTTCATTTCTATGATCCTTAGTTTGTTAATTCACGGATAAGATAAAAAGAAAATATGAAATATCATCATTAACATTTACCAAATACTAGACGATAATAGACTTATATTAACT
Organism: Mercenaria mercenaria; assembly: GCF_021730395.1. Taxonomy (NCBI): domain Eukaryota; kingdom Metazoa; phylum Mollusca; class Bivalvia; order Venerida; family Veneridae; genus Mercenaria; species Mercenaria mercenaria. The sequence goes on along the minus strand of NC_069376.1, from coordinate 42,594,535 downwards.
CAAATTTATGTTCGACAGCTACGTGTATTATTTCTTATCTTGCCTCCTACAAGTTTCTTGCATTTCTTTTGGTCAATAGACGTCACGTGGAGACATGATATATTCCATATCCTGCTAGTATATTTCAGATATGAATTTTGATTAAAACAAAATGGCTACCACACTGCTGGCTAATTGAATCAGGTCAGATTATTTATTAGCTCCAGCGATAGTATCGTTTCCGAGAGTAAATTAGGTGTTTTCTTGCCCATTGAGGCTCATGAAGTTTGACAAAAGTTAGCCGTAAAAGCGGAATAACTCTGTATGGGATAAACGGACGTTGAAATCTTGTTTTAAGTTAAATCATCGTAAAATAAAGGAATTGACATATTTGTTACTCAGCAGTTTGTTGTAGGATCATTTATTCTAGGTGCAAGATAAATGACTTAAGAGGAAACGAGATGAAAGCCGAAGTATCAAGACATTTGTGATATCATGAAATCTGGTGACTTTCTAAGGGATGGAACAAGAAGTGTTTTAGTGTTTCTGATCTAAACCAGTTCATAACCTGTGTAAATGAGCTTTTGTGTTGTGTGATTTAACCAAAACACAGGTCATTGTGCATTTTATGGCTGGTGTAAATCAACTATAAACAAAACATGATGACCAAACAAATGATTGTAGGATTCCAGTCTGCACTGTAAGTAGCTTTGTTAATTTACAAAATGTGTTGATTATAGCATTAGGTAAAGGGTAGTCGTCAAGATACAATCGTTACACAGCTTGTTGGTGACAAGATACGGGATATACGCTGTCTCGAAAATCCATATATGGATTTCCTGGACAGCGTATATCCCGTATCCTGTCACCAACAAGCAGTGTAACTAATAATGTTAACAATAGTGAATGAAAATCAGCAACGGTCACCAAACCTTGCGGTATTAATATTGGCCATTATTGCCTCATTCTATCCTAAATAAATGAGCATTTACGTGTGATTACCAATAGCAAACATTCCAGTTCAACTGTAAACATTATAGCAGGTGCTAAAATGGACAATAGCTATACTATGTTTAAGTATAATTTACATTTTTTAAATCCATATTATATGTATTGTTTGGTTTTGGTATATTAATGACGGTTTCTCATTTTGTAGAGTTGAGTTCTATACGATACTTCCCTTGTACATGTCCATGACAAGGTGTGCATATTCTCGAGCACAGGTAAGGGGAGGAACTGCAACATATCTTATAGTCATAATATAGAGCTCTCTAAAAAAGAAGATAGAAATAATTGACAAAAAGTAAACAAAAAGAACAGTCATTCTTACCGACGTACATATTGGCTTAGTTTAAGTTGTAACGCCATGTTTTAACATTATTTCAGTCATATACATGCAGGCAGTTTACCTTACCATCTCTCCAGGAGAGGACTGGTACTACTACTAGACTCGCAACTTTCTCACATAAAGATTCATGGTCGGCCCGGAGTGAGAACACATAGCCCTTTTCAAACGTCAGTCAAATAGTGTTCACTATACAAATTGTGTTCGTTATACAAACCTCGGTTACAAGGAACTAGTTCGCTATACAGATATAAGGAACCTCGGTTATAAGGATCAAATTTGAGAGGTCACAAGCTGTTCCTTATAAGCGAGGTTTACTGTACCACCAAAACAATTTGAGGTCTCAATTTTAACTGATTTTACTCTGTTTGTTTGAATGAAAACATTTTCCTTGTATCAAACATAACCCTCACTTTTTGATTTTTATTCAGCGCTGACAATATTTTTCCTATTAAAAACCAACTTGCCCCATTGCTGCGTTTTCACAGTCCGCAAATTTATATATTTTGTAGACAGAGAACACCCAGAAATATCGGCCCGTATAGTGTTAGATAACTGTATATGAACAAAACAATAGATGTGTTAATTGAACTATTTAACTGAACTATTGAGATGAAAAAGACGGTTATACATGTATCGTTCGCAGACTCTTGGAAAACGTTTCTTGCCCGTATATCCATTGTATATCTCATTATGGTTCAGAAAATGTCACTAGGATCTGTATTCGTAGAGAGGGCGGTTTCTTTGAATTTGAATGTAAGAAAATGATCTCTTATTTTCGACGATAAGAAGTGATGTGATATTGATGCTAAATACAAACCTATGGTTGTGGAACGCCGAAGTCAAAACCATTTCGTGAAAAAAGAGAAATATTGTAAGGTTTAGAATTTGCATACATCTTAATCTTGCATTTATTCATTCTGTATTTTTGTTTATTGCTTTCTAAGGGCCGTGGATATGTCGGCAGTCACGCCTTAGATCAAGTATACAAGTCAGACCTCAATACGCCCCGACTACTCTAAAAATAGACCTCTTAATGATTTAAAAGTAAACATTTTTTTATATTTAATTCTAAAAGCCTATCCAAAATTGCTTACGCGCACAAATTGCAATTTCTTTTATCTATACAGATATTTCTATAGCACCAAGAAGGTAAAGTTTGTATGAAACCAAATTTTCCCACACTTTAAACTGAGGTATGTTAACAGTTTGTATATTTATGAACAAATGTATGAGGGAAAAAAGAAAAAGAATCTGTTATTGGTATAATATATTCTTCAGTCATGATGTTGGTTCTTTGAGCCGCTGTACACGATTCAATCGAAGTTTAACAATTAAGAAAAAGATATATCGTCCAGTGTAATTTTGGGATTATTTAATAAAGAAAATTTTTTTGCAGAATAATAGTCTACATGATTTTGCAAAATTGCTGATAGTTTTTGCATGACCTTATATTATTTCTTCTTTCCAGTTGCTTTCTGAGCCGCCTTAGTAGTCTTTCCAGCCTTCTCGGCTTTCTCGACGGCTTTAATGACACCAACAGCCACCGTTTGTTTCATATCTCGCACTGCAAAACGTCCCAGAGGAGGATACTCGGCGAACGCTTCAACAACCATTGGTTTTGATGGAACCATCTTGACAATACAGGCATCCCCTGACTTAACAAACTTCGGATTATCTTCTAAAACCTTACCGGAACGCCGATCAATTTTTTGATCGATTTCTGCGAATTTGCAGGCGATATGAGCTGTGTGGCAGTCTAGGACAGGTGCGTAACCGCTCCTTATTTCACCTGGATGGTTGAGTACGATCACCTAAAACAAGATTTCAGTTAAGACATTGTGCATGCACAATTTTTAAAGTATATGAAGTCAATTACGCTAACGCTTGGACTGTTTTAACAATTGTTTGGCTAGCTACAATACTGCAATCAATGTCAATCGTTTAACATTTTAACTGAACCCTTACGATTAGATTTTATTGAATTCTCATAAGATTGCAGGAGAATTCAGTGATTATATACCCTTAAATCATAAGAAAAACGTAGATTCAAAGGCATCATCTTTTAATTCAAACTATCGAAGGTTGCTCTAAGTGTACAATGAGTTAAATTCTATCCAACGATTCTGTTCAAAATGCTTTGTCGCGGGCCTCAAAGCGAAAAAGCGAGATTGATAAGCATAAAATCACAACGCGAAAAGGCGAAATAACGAAATTTTAACGCGCCGCCTTAGTCGACATCCCGCCAATACGATACCAGAAATCTGGCCTTTTTGCTTTGTCCCCTTCCTGTGGCGCATGTGCTATATAAAATATATCTCATTGCTTTTTTATTGTTTCGTTTGTTTTATCTGTTGACACAAGTCCAATATAGCCGGAGGTACTGGCTTGGATGAACATCGTTTTATGTATATGAATCTTATATACGACTTTCCTTGAATATAGCAAATATCTAGTACCTTGGTTGTGAAGCCAGTACCTTCCGTCTACATTCCATCTTCGTTTGGACTTGTGTCAACTGATAAAACAAATGTAACGATAAGAAGCAATGGTATATAGCTACGTCATTCCGTGGGCCACATGTTTTTATGCACAAAAATGTGAATTTGATTTTCCGAGCTGACTGACGTTGGAGTTCATTGTTTAGCACAGAGAGTGTCCTGTGCGCGAACAGAGAGGGATCCGTTTTCTCATTTTCCACAGAGAGGGATCCGATATGGGTATACACCGTGTTTTATACATTTATTCGATCAATATTCTAATGCATTGTTATAAGCACCTTTCGAACATATAACTACACCCGCAGCCAAACAAATCTGAAAAAAAATCATAATAAGATATTTGAGAAATATACCTGGGAAGTGAAGTTTGCAGCTCCCTTCGGTGGATCGTTCTTTGAATCTCCACATACATTTCCTCTCTTGATATCTTTAATAGAAACGTTCTTCACGTTGAAACCAACGTTGTCACCTGGTAAAGCCTCAGGTAGAGACTCGTGGTGCATCTCGACCGACTTAACCTCAGTAGTTAATTGTGATGGAGCAAATGTCACGACCATACCGGGTTTGAGTATACCAGTTTCTACTCGGCCGACTGGTACTGTTCCAATGCCTGCAATGTTTAGATATAATATATGCCACCGTAAGGGTCGTACATACGCTCACACGTAATGCATGAAAAGAATGCAATCTGTAATCAGTCTATTTAGCAACATTCGTCACCTTTTTGTTACAAGGGAAACAATAACCATTGTTATTATAGCTGGAGGTCAATACGTGTTTTTGGCTCCGCCTTTGAGTCAATACGACTTTTTATCATTGATCATGTGACTATTTCTAGACCAATGGAAAGGACTATAAATATAGATTTAATAATAAATGTTTTTAACCATTACCCTGCTAAATTTCTATAATGAACTTGTCCATCTTTCAATTTCGACAGTACCATTAACTGTTAAAAAGGGAGTTTTCCTAAACGATACTGACTGAATGGCAAACAATGCAGATTTTGATCAGACTGCACGAATGTACAGGCTGATCATGATCTACACTGGTCACAAAGGCAGAATCAATCGTGTCCAGCACGATAAGGATTAATATTTCATCAGGAACAACTGGTAATATACGACTTGGTAGTGACTTTTTGCCATCCGGTGCCATAATTACAAGGGACCGTTAGCTCGTTCGCCATTATGGCAAGAATGCACACGCCAGCCGTTTATTGGCCCTTTTATCATACACATGCTCTGTATTTTTATCCTGGTATTTTCGTTTTTCACAATTTTCAACAAATTCATTAGTATGAATTGCGAATGCTTTTGTCGTACACATTGTCATCAACATTTGGAAATTGGTCTGAAAACGATTCAGCTCTCTTTCACCCGCCATAATGACTTTTCTACATGATGTCGACGTGACAATCGGACATAAGTTTTTCATTTCTATATGGATCCTTTTCATAACAATTTACATTCAAAGCAAAATATGCGAGAGAAAACACTCACCAGATTTATACATAACTTATTTTCCAACTACCCTATCATCTTTTTTAAAGACATAACTTGTCGTAATTTAAAGAAGGGTATATGATAACATACTGTAACGCAAGCATATGCCGGTATCAGTACTAACTTTAAAATGTATTGTTATGTTTGATTTAAAGTCACGTCTACACAATAAAGGTCATTTGGCTACCTTCGGACTCGATAGCTCAGGAAGATCTCAGGTGCTCGTCTGGTCAGTATTTAGTATTTTGAGTGTCACCGCAAATTACGACAACCCTTGACTTTGGCGCTTCCTTTAATCAATTAGGTTATGATCAAAGGGAGATAAATACACCAAGACAGGTTTTGTCAATAATATTTTTAGAAACGGGCTACTCCTAACATTAATCACACACACAAAGCCAATGGAGGTAAAGGAGTAGTGTTTAAGAATGTTTATTAAAACGTGTGCTGTATGCTCTTAAATACGATCTGGTGCAGAGAGAACATTCCCGTGCAACGGAAAGCAGGCCTTGCTTCCTATCAGCTATGGATAATCTCAACAATGCTGGGCACATGAACTATTTTATTCCTTTGACAATAATCAGAAGATTACTCTAATCTTTAGAACACTGTTCTACATAGTCAAAGGAATATTGCCGTCCCTGAGCATTGGCGTAAAAGCTCAATTACAGACAAATAAAACTTTTAAAGTTTCGTCAATAACATACCTTTTAACAAGATTCAGTTTAACAAAAGGTTCCTTCTAGCGCATACGCAATATTATGTTTTTTTTATGCCAGAGCAGCCATAGTAGCCAGAGTTCAGCCAGAGTTAGCCAGAGCAGCCAGAATAGCCAGAACTCTGGTTACTCTGGCTGGCCAGAGTAGCCAGAGTTCAGCCAGAGTAGCCAGAGTTTCTAGGATTTTAACATTTTCTAGTTACTCTGGCTGGCCGGAGTAGCCAGAGATCAGCCAGAGTAGCCAGAACTCTGGTTACTCTGGCTGGCCAGAGTAGCCAGAGTTCAGCCAGTGTAGCCAGAGTTTCTAGGATTTTAACATTTTCTGGTTACTCTGGCTGGCCAGAGTAGTCAAAGTAGCCAGAATAGCCAGGATTTCATTTGCTGTGGTTACTCTGGCTGGCCAGAGTAGCCAGAGTTTCTAGATTTTAACATGTTCTGGCTACTCTGGTCAGCCAGAGTAGCCGGAGTCGCCAGAATTCCATTTGCTTTGGTTACTCTGGCTGACCCAGAGTAGCCAGAGTAACCAGGCTTTCATTTGCTCTGGCTACTTTGGCTAGCCAGAACAGCCAGAATTTCCTATATTCCCATTGGTTCTAGCTACCCTGGCTAGCCAGAATACCCAGAGAAAATACAGTAAAACCTGTTGCGAAATGACCCTTTTTTGTAGTCTCTGATTTTTTTGTGTTTTATGTATCAAGTGATTAATCAAACGGACTTCAAAGAATTGTCTTATTTTTCAGACAGCAGCCAGACTAGCCAAAGTTTCTAGGATTTTAACATGTTCTGGCTACTCTGGTCAGCCAGAGTAGCCAGAGTAACCAGGATTTCATTTGCTCTGGCTACTGTGGCTAGCCAGAAAAGCCAGAATTTCCGAGACGCCCATTGGTACTAGCTACCCTGGCTAGAGAGAAAATAAAGTAAAACCTGTTGTGAAATCTACATGTACATTTACATAAGTGCTCCAACAATCAATTACTGATTATAATTGGGAGGTTGGGGCAGTTGTTAAAAGCATGTTGCTATGTTACATGATACATGATATTCATGTGTTAAGAGAGTAAGAGCATTAATATATACAGCTATGTTAAAAATATTTAAAAAACCAGGATGATGACATTAGTACATATACGAGTCTAAGCCAGATGTCATGCACTGAAGGTTCACACTGTCTTTGATGTTATTATGGAAGGCGTTCTAGTATCTGATCGTACGGGGAAAAAGTTCATATGATATTGTGTTCTTGAAGATGGAATAATAAAATTTAAATTTCTAGAGGCTGTCAGGTGGTTATGATCTACAGAGATGAGGTTATCTGATATTTTTTACAACATTATTAGGGATGCATGTTTTCTTCTCTGTTCTAGTGTCTGCCATTTAAAAGTTCCAAGCATTGATGTTACGCTGCTTTGGTATGAGTAGTCATTCATAAACACATCTGGCTGCAGCTCTTTGTACCTTTGCTATCTCATATGCTAAGTTTTTCTGCCATGGATGCCATATAGTGTTACAGTATTCTAATTGTGGGCGAACGTACGTTTTGAAGGCAGTTTCTTTGATATTACGGTTATTACATTGTACATTTCTTTTTATAAATCTGAGAGTGTTACTAGCTTTTGAAGATGTAATTTCAATATGTTTTTCCAACTAAAGTCATCACTAATCGTAATCCAAAGATATTTAGCATTTTCTGTAGTTTTTAGTTCTTGATTATGTAATTTATATGGCAAGATGATATTTTTTCTCTTTTTTTTTTAAATTCTTATGATGTGGCATGTATCAAGATTGAATTCATTAGACCAATTACGTTCCTATTTTTCTAATTTTGTCAAATGATCTTGAAGTCTGTAAGAGTCTACTAACGAGTCAATGGCGAGGTATATGATGTTGTCATCAGCAAATAAGCGTATTCTACCATTAACAGAGTCGAGAAGGTCATTGATAAAACAAAGGAAGAGACAAGGACCCAACACTGAACCTTGGGAACCCCATGATAGAACTGGTAAAGAGTATGAGCCTTCAACTACTACAGATTGAGAACGATTACTAAGGAAACAGTGAATCCTGGATAGAGATGTTTTATTGACACTAAGTTTCATGTGTTTATAGAGAAGGAGTTGATGATCGACCTTGTCGAAAGCTTTCGAGAAATCCATTACAATGAGATCTGTTTGTTTTCCAAACTGGAGATTGTCAAAAAATTCTTGTGTAAAGGATAATAGTTGAGTCTCACAGCTATGTTTGGAACGGAAGCCATATTGGAAAGATGTGAGAAGATTGTTGACTAATTTGGTACTCTCAGGGTTGATTTTTTGTGTTTTATGTATCAAGTGATTCATAAAACAGATTTCAGCCAGAGTAGCCAGAGTTTCTAGGATTATAACATGTTACGAAATGACCCTTTTTGTACTCTCAAGGGTGATTTTTTGTGATATATGTATCAAGTGATTCATCAAACGGACTTCAAAGAATTGTCTTACTTTTCAGACAGAGAATACAACATGGGATGTTAACTGTCTGACTGATGGCATAAGTTGATTATAAAGGTGATCGCAATCAATCTTTTGAATGGCATTTTGCGTTTTGATAAGCATGTCACAGATACCTACCTTTTTCCAAGGGTTTAGATCAAATACCGTTATTAAGCCGCTTTAAGCGTATGTGTTCACATGTCAACATTTCGTCAACTTCCACAACTTTAAAATGCAATTTTCAGGAATTGGTTGCTGCCAGCAAGTATGAAAAATATATTTTCCAATTTCTTTTATATTATGTCTACAAGTGTAATTTATTTGGTACAAATTCGAGGCAAACACGTAAGTTAAATAAATACAAAACCAGAAGCCTTCAAATGAATATTCTTTATTTTTACAAGCAAAGTTATATGGAATTCATTGTACTTGTTTATGATATCAATATAAACAAGAGGATCCATATGGTCCTGAATATGGTCCTGAATCACACACCTACCCCTTGTGGGTCATAGTAAAAATTCACAATTTGAAACTGTTAACTCTAAATTCTGGGCATTGTGGAAGATTTTTAAGTGGGGCTAATACTGCCCTGGGAGGTGATGATTCAATCAAGTTTGAAAGAACTCCATTATAAATTTTGCTAATTTTACATGCAAAATATTTAAGCCCTTAGCCTTGTGGCTCTGAAAAAACATTTTTGCAATGTAAGTATATCATGTTTTTTCTATATAAAACTATGTAGGAGCCATTTTGACTCTGGGGGTATTGATTTGCACAACTTTGAAAAAGTCCCACTTGCCAATGCTACATGTAAAATATCTTACCTCTTGTCATTGCAATTCTTTTGAGAAGATTTTAAAAGATTTTTCCTGTATTACTATGCAAGCTCATTAGCACAAGCGGGGGCAATTACGACATCAGGGGACATGATTTGCACAATTTTAAGAGAGCTTCACTAGGCAATGCTATATACTAGGTCATGCTACATAAAAAATCTAAGTCCTGGGCCTTGTGATTTTTGAGAAGGAGAAATTTAAAGGTCTTGCTTATACAAGTCCATGTAAATTGATAAGCCCAACATACGCACGCACGGACGACAGACAAAAGTTTATCACAAAATCTCACCTTGTCAAACTGTGATATCTGAGCTAAATCTTTCAAGTATAGTGTATTAGGGTCATTCAATTTATAATGGGAGCTATAAAATATCATTTAATTTGACTTAGTCTTACCGTACACGTGCTTTGGCGGCCAAGACAGCTCTTTAAAAACCACGTAACAGGTGAATTTGCGGGGAAAAAATGAATCTAGTGGTTTTACACCCATAAGCGTTACGAGGACCTGTGTCTTTTCGTTTGAATATGGCGCAAAAAATATTTAAAAATATTTTTTATTCAACAGAAGGAATATGATACAATACACTGGGGATAAAATATGCCATGAATAAGATCCAGATTGGGTCGCAAAAAAAAAGGAAAGAAGTTTTTCCGAAGTTGCACCATGACAACCAGGTCGCGCTGCACTAAATCACAGTCCAGTGTGGTACTGAAAATCCAGGATGGATGGGTGTCGCTTCGTCGTATCTACCCTTCGTGGGAGGCTGAATTTAGCGGTGGGATGCAGCAAAAACCCTTTGGAAACCTTATGGTAGTGCGAAGGATATGATATCTTTTCTGTTAGATGGGGGGAAAAAGAAGCTAGAACCTGTATAAACTGTTAGAGGATAGAAGTACTTGTATTGAAAAATGCCTTTTTCATAATACAGGCATATGACTAGTATGTGTGTATAATGTAGCGTTGAATATCCCGACTTGCAATGTTTTTACGACTTTTTATTTTTACATTTAGAGTCTTGAGAACAATGTATTTGAAAATGAACTGTATAAGCATATAGAAAACTGTACAACTCAATTTGGGGTACGTTGAAACTAAAGTCATTTGAAGGAATTTCAAGACTCTGTTTGGCTTATTGGTAGATTACATATGTATCTAAGTAGTCAATTTAATATTTTGTCAAAATATATTCAAAAGTAGTGGATCGAAAACGTCCAAAATCCTGGGCGCCTACCAATTCAAAATAAATTGGATGTGGGCTGTAATGTCAAATATCAATGCTAATATATACTGCCACATACCTTGTTGGCTACTTTGTATAATTATAATTTATATAAAAATAAAACATACCTAAGCATTATTTACAATGTACATAAACAAACAGCTTTTACTGCATATACCCTGTTACTTTTTTTGAACGTGTCATTTTCCGATACGTGTTACTCTTAACTTTGTCCGAAAATGTTGCTGTCTAACAGTTTCTTTGTTGTTGTTTTTTTTTTTGTTGTTGTTGTTGTTTTTTTTCTTTGTTTTTGTTTTTTTTTTTTTGTTTTTTTTCTGTTTTTTTTTTTTTTAAAGATTTAGATTTTCCATCTACCAGAAAGATATAGACCTGTCCGCTTTAATCTATGTGAATTTCAACCTTCATACACCAAACACACGACACACAACAGGTCTAACTTTTTATTTACATAATAATTTTATACAACAGTTAGTGCAACCTAATTATATATAATATGATTATTGTGAAAAAGGGTCATACATTTAAAAATGGCTCTAGTTTACATGTTTAATTTCTCTGGCTGTTCTGGCCAGCCAGAGTAACCAGGACCCGTGCGCATTTCAGCTATTCCTGGTTACTGGCACGAGTCCAAGATGGCGGCGACCTACTGTTAATCGGATGTCTTTGGCTGTACCCTTGTATCCATTACCTGCTCAGTCAAGTATGAAATGTCAACCATACGTGTTCCTTCTCTTGCACGGGTGGTAAACGCGTGGGAATACGCTTAAAATGGATAGTCGACTCCGGTGCTGGTGTTGGGCATCAGAATATACAAAACCGAGGATCGAGGTAGGTGGGTTTTTGTATTCGCCGATGATAACACATTTACGAATATTTTCGAAAAAATCAAAATTCTTTTCGACACAAAAATAAATAAAGATCACATGTGTGAAATATCTGCTTTGTAATTTAAGAATCAGCTCTGTTATCACGAAAACTCTGCAGGCACGAACAGTTAAAAAAATGGAATCATGAAATGTGCTATTTCCTAACTCGAGTGTCTACGGTTTGGAAATGTGACGGTCCTAATGATCAAATACGTGTAATACAGTCATGAATATTACATATACTTGAATACAATTGATTTTGATAAACCGGAAGTGATGACGTAACGTCATTTAGGCATACAGACACTAAATAGGAAAATGGAGCGAAAGAATGGTAGCATAATGGCGGATTAAAATAGTCCTCAGTTTTTTGTGTTTTTTTTTTGTTGTTGTTGTTGTTTCTTTGCTCTGTACATCTATTTTCCTTATTTTCTTTGCAACTGTTTCATAAAATCACATGACAGATCTATGCTTGACATGTAGGTAGCATTTTGAAATAATGACATGACAGACTCTGTCATGGATTCTTAGATCATACACCACCAATACAATTTGGGGTCTCATTTTTAGCTGATTTTGCAGTTTGTGTGTTTGACTGAAAATATTTTTCTTGCAACAAACATGACCCCAGCTTTTTTTTATTTTTATTCATCACTGACAATATTCTTCAAGAAAATGTAAGCTACAGACATTTAAAATGGGTCCTGATGTGTGTGCTACAGTCATTGGAAATATGTCAGTTTTATATAGAATGAAGAAGAAACAGATATTTAGTGTGTTGTTATCTGTCAATAAATTTGTTACAATGGCATGATAATTAAACATCTGACACGTTAAATAACTTAAAATAATGTCTTAAAATTAGCTGAAATGTACGGTTCACTGTAATCATGGTCAGATATCTTAAAAATAAGCACATGGACCTATCCTTTTTATTTCACCACATTATAGGTCATATGTTTATTTACAACTGTGAGACGTTTCATTAAAAAATACATTGTAGAAAAATTTCTATTCGCGAAAATGTTATAAAAATTGTGACTTTCCCATAGATGAAACATAGCGCGAGGACCAATTTTTTCACATCAGTCTAGCAATAAATCAAGCACACGACCCTATTTTTTTTTTTTTTTTTTTGCTGAATTTTCTAAGTATATCCTGAAGTTTTTAAAAATCACAATTTAATCAAATTCTACATTGCACAAAAAATTAATTTCGATCCGAACGTGCAGAACTACCTCAAGCGTATTCGCAGCGGGAATTGGATTGCGCGAAAACCACCATTTATAAACAGGTTGTCAGAGTACATCACTACCACAAAATCGATTAGTAAGTAAAGGTGTAACTATCAGAGACCGCCTCAGAATGGCGGTGGCTGTTGGAATATGGTAAAGAATTCTCACATGGTGTGATATAATGGGAAAGGTTCCGTCCTAAATTGTGAAATATTCAAATGAAGTATCAAGATGCCTCACGTGTTGTGACGTAGTTTGATGTGGGAGAAACTTCAGAAACATACTGAATACTGTGAAATCATTAATATTCGTGGGGGATTAATTTTCGTGGATTTCGTGTTTGAGTCAATCCACGAAATTTAATCCAAACGAAGAAGTAAAATTCCCATTCGTTTTATGTTCAAAAGTTGAAATCCACGAATTCATATCGCCATGAAATTGCTGTTTTGACCAAAACCACGAAATTTTATGCCCACGAAATTAAATGATTTGACAGTACATGGTATTAATATATGAAAACCATGAAAAAGAGACTAGTTCTTTTTCGTTCTCATACTCTGTTTGCTTTACTGTAACTTTTCAATTTGCCAGTATAAATATTACGAAGATATAGCCCGTATGTATTGATTATAGGTACTCAGCGAATTTTTTGTACTCGCAAAATGCGACATCAAATGAGGAAATCAGTTACCAGTGGCACTGTGATATGCCAGATAACATTTTACTACATGTGGTAGTTTTTAGCCCGACCATTTCGATGAATAGATAGAGCTATTGGACTCACCCATTCGTCGGCGACGGTGTCGGCGTCGCCGTCGGCGTCGGCGCCCCTATTTAGTTATATAAGCTGGTATCTCAGAAAACTCATATGGGAATGGATTGAAACTTCATACACTTATTCACTGTAAAGAACTAACTAACACTGTACAGGTTCCATAACTCTTTTTTGCTTTTTTACAAAATTATGCCCTTTTTCGACTTAGCAATTTTAGTTAAGTGTTTGTATTAAGCCGGTATCTCAGTGCCCACTAATGTGACTGGATTGAAACATCACACACTTGTCCACTGTGATGATTTGACATGCATTGTACAGGAACCATAACTCTGATTGGCATTTTTACAAAATTAAGCCCCTTTTTCGACTTATATTCATTCACTGACAAGGCTGTTGAACAGTCCAGCGTTGCTGTCCGCCGACAGCTCTTGTTTTTAATATTGTTGGCAGATATATCCAACTTTTATTCAGACACGTTACAAAGGCGTTTTAGCAGGGGTATGGGCATTGGGGAGCACCCCCCACCCCCACACCACAACTTGAGCGAGGACTTTTCCCCGCTCCCAAGCCCCCAAAACTTTTGACTAAATAAACTAATTCTTCACAGGAATAAAAGTAAAAAAGGGGGGAGGGGGTGTTTATTAAAAATTAGGCGTCTTTCATGCCTTTTATCAATAATTTACTTGTTTTGATTTGCGATATGATGCATGCATCAGATTCACACATTATGTCGCTTTTTTGCACAACATATGGCACAGGCAAATTGTCCTGTCCGTTCCAATGTACTGTTGCGATGTCGTTACGTTGTACTTGTTTGTGTAAATATTCTCTTTTAACGTGACACCAAAATAATGCAACAACAATGCGACACCATTATAAAACACGTAAAGGGCAAAACACAACGCCACATAACAAATCGACAATGCAATGTAACGCACATTAATGTGACACGACAATGCTACACGACAAATCGACAATGCTACACGACGCATAACAATGTAACACAACAGTAAAACCGAATATTATGGCATTGGCACACGACAAAACGACAGAACTCAAAATTGTAACAATACCATTGTGGCAGTTGTGTCATGTGACTTGTCGTACTGTTGTTATCATGCCCAGAGAGGCTTCATTTATACTGTATCATGACGTCTGTTTTCATGTCAAAACAACCACTATATGCCCCTACCAGTGTTCTGTAGTGGATGGGGTTGGGATATAAGTTTGATGCATGAAATTTGATTTTTTACCTCCAATCTTGTAAACATCCTGGAGAGGCAGACGAAGAGGTTTGTCTGTTGGTCTTGCGGGTGGAAGAATGGAGTCAAGAGCTTCAAACAGTGTCTTGCCCGAAGCATTTCCCTCTTTCCTTTCGACTTTCCATCCCTTGAACCACGCCATATTTTTTTCTGACTCTTCAAGCATGTTATCTCCATGCCAACCGGAAATTGGTACAAAGGCTACGGCTTTGGGATTGTAACCGACTTTCTTAACGTAAGTGCTAACTTCCTTCTCGATCTCTTCAAATCTTGCCTGGAAAGCAAGATAAAAACGTGTTGATACTTCATATGATTATGTCTTTGTAGGGATGGCTCCGTGTTAAAATATATGCAGAATCCGGAGGGATTGGCTGGTGTCAGCAATTTATCAGGGTGGATTCTGCAAATAGTTTATCAGGGAACAAACGTGCGTTACAAATATCTTGCTTGAAACAAAAATGTAAAAAATTAAATGAATATTTATGACAAGTTTTCTTTTCCTTTAAGGGGACGCATATTGCTACATTCACAGTTCATACAGAAATGCGAAAGGGGTGCATATTCAAGAAATCGATGGTGGGAAAATAAAAAACATATTCCTAAACTGATATAATACTGATGGCCACCTGTAATATTCAGTATTTTGTGGATAAGGATGTGGTACTATGAATGTAATAGGAAAACAGAGGTCTTTGTGAAAGTACATTCAACACAAAATATTAAGCTTTTGTATAAGGAAAAAAACAGGTTTTTTACAAGAACAGTGTTCCAAATAATGTTGAAGGGATGAGATTTTCTTTCTAACACACCAGGTTTGTTTAAACGTGTAAAAATTTAACGCCACGTCATTTCAGCTCGGGATGGACGCCATATTTCTCATTGATAAAAATGTAAAAAAAAAAAAATCAGAGTGGGATTAGCATTGCAAGGGCATAACATGACATTCTACACAATGAATACCTTAGAACAGATATCTAAGATGCTACACAGGTCAGGCGGGTTAAATGCATACTGGCGATCACTTGAAATTCATCTTGAAAAGGTGGTTAATTTTAGTTTATTTACATGGTTTTTTATTTTCCCACGACTTCTCGGCGATTCACTGCAAATGTATTTCTGCGCCGGACGAAAGGTAACTCTAATAAACAACGGGAGACAACTTAGGTGTCAGCACGTGTACGATTTTTAAAAAAACATGTCGATGATTATAATTTCTTATCAAATAATGAATCCTATTCAGATATTCGTCTTTAATATTAGAAAATTATTATTTTCTGTTGACATTTGTCAAAAAATATTACTTACATTGGATTACTTTGCGTATCAAACTGGTTTCCGCTTCAGTTGTGAGGCACTTCCGTTATACTTTTTGACAACAATAACAAAACACAAAATGAATTAATAAAGTCACTTATAAACCGACTGCTACATAAATCAGTGTAAGTAAAGTTGTTGTTACAACATTATACATGTTCGTTACGTTATGAGATAAAGTTTATCTTGAACTGCATAATCCATTAATTACGTTTAGATGATATTGCATTTACAACTTATTTGACCCCATTTTTTTTACGTGAATGACAGCATTCTCGTGCAACTCGTGCAAACAGAGTTATGAAAAGTATGGTGGAGAATTCAAGGACAAATTATAAATGACATTAAAGTGAGGATAACTGTATATTCGTCCAGTTTTGATCATTGACATGCCTGCTGTGTATTAGTAAAACTTTATAATGGCAACATTTCTAGGCCCTTATTGTAAGTCACTAGACTTCTGTAACGATAAATGTTTAATGTATTAAGGGGAATATACTCTTTTATTTTTGAAATGTGGCATTCCTTGACCACCGTATCTTTTCTTATGCACTACTTTGTAAACAAACTAAATAATGTGTTTTAGCTTACATATGCGAAATGAAAAGCAAGACAGCGACCATATTTCACATTCTTTCTTTAAATTAGAATCTGTAGGACATTGATAAATGTTTGGACAAGGTGAAGCACTATTATTTTCGCACCAAAAAGTCTTAATTGTTGACTTTTAATGTACACAATAAGTCTTAGGTAATTCAACAATAACTTTCTTGTTTCAGTTTTCTCATTTTTATTTTAGTGAGCAATCCTTTGTGTACTTATAACAGTTGAAACAGTATCCATTTCATGTACCAAAACATTGTACTTTTATGCAGGTAAATTTTATCATACCCCACCCACTTTTTTCTAATTTCAAAGTATGCGTCCCCTTAAAAACTGTATTCTCTGTTGGGACAGCTGATTTATCTATTTTAAAGGTCTATGCTAGGTCCAATTTTCATATTTGAAAATATGAACAATTACTACATATACATGTAGTTTGTGTAAACATAAAATTGACGTGTTTTATATGTATTAACAGTACTATGCATTAGGTTTAAAATAGTACACCCTAACTACATGTATAGCATGACACAGTATAAATGTGCACTAACAAAAAAAAATGGATTTTTTAATAACCAACCGCCACTACATGACATTTAATGGTGAATGTAACTCCATATAAGAATTAATTAACATACTCGTAAAATTAAAATCATTTGATTAAGATTTTCTATTTTGTAGTAAATATCTAAAATATTTTTACAAAAGATGGGCAGTTTATATAATCTTTAATGTAAGTGACTAACATTCAGATATTTAGTGTTTGCATACCTGTTTGGAATCCTTTGCCGAAGGCAAAACTCTTTCTAGAAGTGGAATCAAAACGTATTTTTATTTTATACCGATATGACTTTTCGTCTCAAAATGTTTTGAGTGCCGTTTCTACTGAAACTATATGTTGCCCTTAACTTGTTAACAGTTAAGTTTTGATATGTTGCCCTTGTTAACAGTTAAGTTACCTGAGAATATGGTGGTTCGGTGACGTCCATCTTGTTAACACCTACGATCAACTGTTTCACGCCAAGTGTGTAAGCAAGCAAGGCATGCTCTCTCGTCTGGCCGTTCTTTGAGATACCAGCTTCGAATTCTCCAACGCCTGCAGCAACGATTAGCACGGCACAATCTGCCTGTGACGTTCCTGTAAAATTCTAAATTTCATTAGTCTGTAAATAAAACTGTTTCACAATTTCTCAGGTGCAAAAGTTAGTAGGTTCGATACTCAATCAGTCAAGGTAACTGAATGACGTAGTCTCGTCTAACACCTATTTAAAACCACATGTTCACAAAGCAGAGCATTAAGGCAAGAGTGGACGAAATGGCCCAGTGGTAACACTGACAACGACACCAGGTCACTGTTGTCGTGAGTCCTAGCCACCACTCCTTTAACTAAACTTATTAACATAATTATGAATTATAGTGTTTTACACCTAACACGTTAAAGAACCAGGAAAGTACGACACGTGCGCACGACATCTTATCTCGAGCGCACGACATCTTATCTCGTGCGCTCGACATCTTATCTTGTGCGTATAACATCATATCTCGTGCGTTCGACATCTTATCTCTTGCGCACGACATCTTATCGGACTGTACTTTTTGGTTAAAATTTCGCTTATTATCTTCAAATCGGCTGACTAAAGTTTCCTAAAAACCATTGTGCAAACTATGAATGTAATACCAGTGATCATGTTCTTGATGAAATCACGGTGACCTGGGGCGTCAATGACGGTGACGTAGTACTTGGTGGTCTCAAACTTCCACAGAGCAATATCAATGGTGATACCACGTTCTCTCTCTGCCTTCAGTTTGTCCAACACCCAGGCATACTTGAAAGAACCCTTACCCATCTGTAGAAAAAAGATGAATGAAATGAAGCTACAGCTGAAAAGATATATAATTGTTTTCTTAGTCTTTACAATTACTTTTTCTCTTCAATACTTTTCAGCAAGTGTAAGACACGATACTAAAATACACTCAGTTCTTTTGCATACCTTTGTTAACTGGAGGATCACTTATTAAAATACTCGTTTAAAGCAACCATAAAAAAAATGTCCTCGGGATCGCATATACTAAGAAGCTTGCAACATAGTGAAGGAAGCAGCAAGTCAGGTTGGGTTGAATATGTGCAGATATGAAATAAGGTGCTCTTTAGAACAGATATCAACGTACCAGCAACTGTCTGCATACTTTCTGTTTTGATATCTACAGTAAACTGTCTGAAATCGATAAATGCCATGTCTCGACATTGTGTGACATTAGGTGATTCCAGATACATGTACATGTTTATACTGTACAAATCAGTTTTTTAGTCCAAATTTTTTACATTGCTATTTCATTCTAAACGATTTTATGACATTAAAATGATTTGACCCGCACCATTAGAAAACCAACATACTGCATTTGCGATAAGCATGGATCCAGACCAGCCTGTGCATCCGCGCAGTCTGTTCAGGAACCATGCTGTTCGCTAACGGTTTCTCTAATTGCAATAGGCTTTGAAAGCGAACAACATGGATCCATGCTGATCGCAGTTGCACTATGTTGGTTTACTCATGGTGCGGCTCATTTAACATTTAAAGTAGTGGAGTCTGATACCTTAACACCACGCGTAACATGTAGAATAAGTTGTCGTGTCATACAGACCAGTATGCAGGTCTCCGCAAAACCATTTGAACGAGAGAGAGAGAGAGAGAGAGAGAGAGAGAGAGAAAGAGAGAGAGAGCCTACATCTGAACAAACTTGAGAGATATTCATGCAACGGCTCTGTCAGAGTTTAGTGAAAATTAATTTCTTGAATTTATTGTTCGTGGAAGAAGTCATTTAATGCAAAACACTGACGACGGACAGTGGACGTCGGATCACCCATCTGTAGTTATAGCTCTCCATGGGCACCATTTAGGAAACAAAACCTGACAGTTCTAAGGGACAAAGCAGAGTTAATGCATTCGAACGGTTATTTCAAATCAAAAGAAATAGCTTAACATGGATCGTGACAGAAAATTTCATTTAGTGATCCTATAAAGTGCCTTAATCAACGTGTCCAACAGCTATGTTATTATGTCAAAATGTGGCGTAAACTTGTCCAAATAGTGTCTTATTATGTCCGGAAGCTATTGTGTTAAGTTAATTTGAGACCTGAACTTATTCACGTCGTATGTTGTTATGTCCAACAGCTATTTTATTTTGATGAGAACTTATCGAAATAGTCTTACTATGTCTAAAAGCTGTGTAATTATATAAAAACACTATGTCTTTATGTGAAACAGCTGTTATTATGTCAAGCAGCTATGCTATTATGTAAGAACCTGTTCAAATCGTGTCTTATGACCAGCAACTATTTAATTATGTATAAACATAGTGAGATTTTGTTCAAATAGTGCTTTATTATGTCCGACAGTTACCTTATTATGTCATATCATGAAGGGAACCTGTCCAAAATAGTCTAATTAAGTCAAATCAGTATGATATTTGTCCAAACTGGGATGTAACTTGTCCTCAAAGTGATTCATTATGTCAAACTGCTACGTCATGTCAAAAGTATATGCTGACCAGTTCGTACCATACTGACAGAACAATGCAATCCTCTCACGCAATAACACGTTCCAAAGACAATTTCACATTATACGTAGAAAAGATGACATACATTGTGTTATAGCATCAAAGCTATTTGACAAAATAAGACAATATTTGGACAGATCCGACTTAAGACAGTTTCGGCGTTCCATATGTCCCACGATGTTTTGCCACTCGTAATTTCATTTTTTCCCCTTTCAATTTCTTCCTAGTACATAATTGGAGCGAATTTGCAATACTGAATAAGATCCCAAAAAAACAACATTAAATAGAAAAGTCATTCATTCGATGAGAAATAAATGAAATTTTCGTCGTTTGAAAGGAGTGAATTAGACGAAAATTGATTTCCCTTGATAGGTTAGCTCCGATAGGTGTCGCTGTAGATGATGCACGAAGTTTTCAGATTTGGCGCTAAATAGTCATTAAGCTTTGGGAACGACCGACGGCAGGTTGTGATTTTCTTTGTTATGCGACAATGGATAAATCTGATAAACCTGTACACGCAGAAACCGGTAATGGCGGTTCGTTATCTTCGGATTTGAAAAACGATATTAAAGAACTTATTGGTGAAAAAAGTGGACAAAAACACGATTTGAATGCGCTGAGAAAAGAGGTTCGAGGTAATTCTTTGTCAGTATCTTCTTAAGTGAAAAAGTTAAGGACTAAGAAAGACATACGTTGGAAGTACGAAGGAAACCGTATTCAATTTGATTTTAACTCCGAGTTGAAGGAAACTTTGAAACAAAGACTTTGGGCGATAGATAATGGAAAAATGGAATATGCCGTGGATTTGTTCAAAGAGTCGTGTGATAAACTCCGGGTTCGGAATAAACACATCCGGATTGCCGATTCAACAGAAGGAGGGTGTATGCAACCCTCTCGCCAGCAACTCCGAAGACGAGTCACGAATCAGTAGGGCAGATTCACGTGCCCTCAAGAAGAAGGTCAAACAAAGGTCTAAATCGTTTAATAGGCCTTCCGCTGCATATGGTATTTCTGGTGCTGGTAATCGTGCATGGGGAGGTCCATCCGTTTTCACAGGGACGTTTCCTACTCGAAACCATGGACAAACAAATGAACCCAGGTATGGCTCCTTTCGCGGCTCCTCTGCCGCGCCATCCTTCAGACGAAACCCCTTTACCCCGGGTCCATGCTTCGCTTGCGGAGAGCTCAACCACATTAGAAGAACGTGCCCCTACACAAGGACGGCGCAGCAACCTGAATTACCCGGAAGAAAATGAGAGTGTCCCAGTTGGGGAAAACCCAGATATTGACTTTCAAGATGAGTATTCTATTTTTAGATCTTTTGAGTATGATAAAAATTTAAAGTTTACAGACGATTTGAATACGAACAGGGACAGAAAGATATTATTGTTAAAAACTGATTAAAAGATCATATCGATTTTGGGAAGGCTATAGGAGCAAGTCAGTTTATTTTAGATACCATTTTTTATGGATACAAAATTCCATTTTACTCGTTACCAAGTAGATCTTTTTCTAGTTATAATTCGTCTGCTTTAAAAGAAAGTTATTTTGTTAAAGAGGCTATACAAAGTTTATAAGACAGGTTTAATTGAATAGTGTGCAGATATACCTACAGTTGTTAGTCCTTTGTCTGTTTCTACACAAAACAATGGCAAAAAACGTCTTATTTTAGATTTACGATTAGTTAATAAACATGTATGGAAACAGTCGGTGAAATATGAAGATTTGAGAATCGCACTCATGTATACCAAAAAGGACAGTTGGATGATAAAATTTGATATTCACTCTGCATATCATTTTGTGGATATATTTTTACCACTCACAGAATTTCTAGGGTTTTCTTTTGTTGACATGAAAGGTATAGTTCGCTATTATAAATTTTTAGTACTCGCATTTGGATTAGGAGTAGCACCTTATTTTTATACAAAATTGACCCGCCCTTTAATAGCAAAATGGAGGGGAGAAGGAAAAAGGGTAATTATGTTTCTTGATGACGGTTTTGGTGTAGCAAATAATCTGGGGTTAACTAAACAATAATCCATGGATGTGAAGCATTCGGGTTTAATACTCAAGGCTGATAAGTCACAGTGGTGCCCCGTACAAATTTTAGAATGGCTCGGTGCTATTTTAAATTCTATTGAATTTACTATTAGTATTCCTCAGCACAGGACTGATAAAGCAATGTCAATGCTCCATGAGCTGAAAATGTAAAATGGGTCCCGGTTAGAAAGGTCGCCAGTTTTGTGGGACAGATTATTTCAATGAGTATTGTTGTAGGTCCTGTATCACAAATTATGACTCGTAATATGAGCATGGATATTTTGCAAGCCCGTACATGGAATTCTTACATAAAATTGTCCGTAGAGAGTCGACAGCAGTTAGCATTCTGGGAAAACACTTTGATTTCTCTTTATGTTAGGCACTTGAATACCTCAGATTATTGTTCTAGGATCGTTTATAGCGATGCCTCTAATACAGCATTTGCGGGCTATGAAGTAGGTACTGTAAACGGGGTGTCTCACGGGACATGGTCTCAAGAAGTCTCTTAAGTCCTCCACGCGGAGAGAACTATGTGCCGTTTATAGGATTTTACGGTCTTTAGTTCATGTATTGGGAAATCAAAGAGTGAAGTGGTTTACAGACAATACAGTCGTATGTACTATAGTTCAAAAAGGGTCTATGAAACCAGAATTGCAAGACTTGGCCTTAAAGATTTTCAATTTTACCTCGATACATTCTATTCATTTAGAAGTAGAGTGGTTACTAAGGAGTATGAATGAAAGGGCAGATTATTTATCAGAAGTGGTAGAAACTGATGACTGGGGGACATCTTTTGAAATCTTAAAAATGATACAAGAAAGATGGGGAACATTAGATATAGACTTTTTGGCGTCAGAACATAATGCGAAATTGCCAATTTTCTATTCAAAATTTTGGTGTTACAAGTCTTCTGGTGTAGATGCATTTACTTTTGACTGGGGTAAAAAGTTTGGATTATATGTCCCTCCTGTCATTTTAGTAAGCAGGGTCTTAAAGAAAATGAAAAATGTAAAGCCAGAGGTATTTTGGTTATTCCCGAGTGGACATCTGCCAATTTTTGGCCGTTACCCACAGATAAAGAATCCTATACTTCATGTAAAAATGGGAAAGGAATGTTTGGAACTGGAAATTTGAAATTCATTATGTTAGCCTTGTATGTGAATTTTAAATAGAATAAGGGAAATAACTTATTTAGACATATATGTATATTACAAACTAAGTGGCCTCCCTTGGTATATTGGCGTGGCTGCCTTTAGAATTAGCTGGCAGTAAACTGTCTAGGCGCATGCCTTGGAACAACATGTTATTTTTTCATGTTGGGAATTATGTGTGGATATATGCACATTGTATTGGACCCCTAATAGTGATGTTTAAAAAATGGCATTTGTTTAGTATATTCTTAATAGTTGACCATGTTTCGCACTGTGTTGCAAATTTTAAACAACTTTTACCGTGCCGTTTTTTTTAAATTTTGTATAATTTATGGTACTCCTCAAGCTCAAGTAGAGACCAGTTTCAGTGAGATGGCCACTATCTAAAACGTTTGCAGAGAATTCATTACAGCATTAATTTTGATAAAAGAAACATCAAACTATTGTTAAACAATTATAAAACACAAAATAAAACTGTAAATATCATTTTTTCTAGGGTGCCTCAAGTAAACAGATTTAATGAGACAGAATTCTAACTCCAACATTGAAAAATTAAGGTCGAATCCTGTGGGTCTGGTTTGAATTTTGCTCACTTCATTCAAAAATAACCTTGGGGCAGAAGTGAAACCTACCTGCATTTCTTCCACAATATGTAATCTAAAGAATGAAGGCAAAATAGAGAACTTTTACCGCATGTAACTCAGTATTTTTAAAGATGTCTAACTCTACCCTTCCTGATTCAGAGGTAAACTCACTTTGAACAGCAAGAAATCGCTTATAAAATGAAAATTTTCCGCTTTTATACAATACATCCATAATAAGTCTTGAAAGAAGTAAAAACTTACTAGAAAAAAGGAAAATATGGAAAAAAAATTTTTTGGTCCCAGTGGGGTTTGAACCTATGCCCCCCTGAAAATTGCAGTCAAAGTAGGTTTATGGTAGGAATTGAATACTCTTCAAAAAGGAGGCACTCTATTACGGGTCCAATACCTTTATGGTTATATGTAAATATGGGTTTAGTACCGAGATATTGATTGATAGGCATATGCCTTTTAACAGTTTGCTTATAAGTAAACAGGGTACTATGTGTGATTATTGCGCATAGGGTTGTAGTAACATTTATAGAACGAATTTACAAAAGCATGATTTATTGGTTCGAAATTGTGCGATATGACACGGAAACAATTACACATTGTGGTACACATGGTTGTAATAATACTAAGCTATCAATATAAATTATTATGGTTTAAATGATTGTTGTATCTCATCACACTAATGTGAGTTTGATTGAGATATAAATTATGAGATACCTATGTAACAGTCTTTTTTAGAATTACGCAATATATTTAAACTGAAAAGTTTCGAAAAAAAATAGTCTTATTTATGTTTAATTTTTAACAATTTTATGTAGAACATAGTTGATATATATAATGAAAATTAAATTAATTTGAAATATTATATTTCTATACAGGTTATTTTTCCAGAGTTATGCTGATGACATAGAGCAGCTGCCGGACGTCCTGGCGGACAAGGTCTTCTTACGACCAGATATACTCAAAGAATCTAGAGCGGAAAACACCTGTTTGGCTTACAAAGGAGGATTCAAACATTGGAGGGCATGGGCTTTGAGTAACGGACTTGAGAGTAAGGATACATTGCCCGCTAGGGCGTTCCATTTAGCGTTGTATCTGGCATCCTTGGCACAATCCGCCAATACACACAGTCCTATTTCAAATGCATTTTATAGCATTAAATTTTTTCATGAACTGTTTGACTTCAAATCACCTACAAATTCTAATTTAGTTGTAAATGTGTTAAGTGCGGCTAAAAGAAAGCTAGCTAAGCCGGTTAAAAAGAAAGAACCTATTACTATAGAGTAGATGTTTAAAATGTTTACACATTTATATGAAGAAAGGAATGTGAAAAATCAAAGAACTATTTGCGCGTGTTTACTTTCATTTGCTGTTTTTTTAAGAAGTGAAAAAACTTCACTTCTCGGTTGTTTATTTTTCACAATAATGTGCGCATATTAACAGGTTGAGTCGTGGAAACTCTTCACCCAGCTGTGTTAATAACTTAGATTTCATTTCTCATCTTTGCTAATGATATATGCAAAGATATTACTTTTCTCTAATTTGAACAAATTTTCTTATATTAATGCACATGGGCTTACACATGAACTTGCATGTCAACAGAATAATTAGATAACTATTTAGCAATGTTTTAACACTCATCTGTAATTATGATTTCAGAAAAAGCTATAGAATGTAAACGCACACCGACAGAGTAAAGCAACTGCAGCACAGTTGAATTTTTGAATTTTTGTGTAATTTGTATGGTTGTATAAACATCACTTGTATTCAAATTACATCTTACTAGCTTTATATGTTTGACGTTTACCTTGTTTCATAAATTTTCTCAATTATGTTGCAATACAAACTGTATTTTCAAAGTCATGATAATGTAGCTTACTGCCCATTAAAGATGATTGAAGTCATTAACTTCGTACGCCCGAAAGATGATACGAAAACTAATTTGCTAATAATAATATTGCCAATATCTCTCGGTGACGCATCCTGAAGAATGTTTCGGAGGGTAGGGCTAAACATAGGATAGTGCTTAATATAGGAAGTCTTGACATAAGACAGTGCTAAATATAGGAAGACTAGATATAGGACAGTGCTAAATATAGGAAGACTAGATATTGGATAGTGCTAAATATAGGAAGACTAGACATAGGATAGTGCTAAATATAGGAAGACTAGACATTGGATAGTGCTAAATATAGGAAGACTAGACATAGGATAGTGCTAAATATATGAAGACTAGACATAGGATAGTGCTAAATATAGGAAGACTAGACATAGGATAGTGCTAAATATAGGAAGACTAGACATTGGATAGTGCTAAATATTGGAAGACTAGACATAGGATAGTGCTAAATATAGGAAGACTATATACTGAATAGTGCTAAATATAGGAAGTCCAGATATTGGATAGTGCTAAATATAGGAAGACCAGATATTGGATAGTGCTTAATATAGGAAGACCAGATATTGGATAGTGCTAAAAATAGGAAGTGCCAGATACTGAATTGTGCAAGATATAGAAAAGTGCAAGAAGGAATGTCCTAGGCATAGGAAAGGGCTAGATATAGTTTTACGCTAAAATCAATATATCTGGCACAATTACTTTAGCACTACCCTATACATGTATCTAACACTGTCCTTCTATCACTATCTTACATGTAATTTTTCCTAGATCTAGCACTGTCCTACATCCAGGACTATCCTATAACTAGCACTAGTTTACCTCTAGCATTATGCCCTTTCCTAAACCTAGCACAATAATTCTAGCACTAGTCTGTATTTAAGCATGCAGCAGAATCCCTCTGGCACTGTCTTATAAATATCTAGCACAATAATTTATATTTGGTTCTGTCCTATATCTAGCACTGTGCTACATCTACTACAATCCTTCCTATAAGCTCTGTGCTATAATTTGATATGGAGTATGTTAGACATAGACGGCGCTGCAATTAAAAGAAGCTTTCCTTGTTTCTTTTAACGTCCTACAGGATATGGATTTATAGTGTCATATCCAAAAGCCTTTCATACAGGGAGTCTAGCACCTTCTGGGGTCTGAACCTATATACTTCCTTAGAGTTAGTGAAGCTTTTGCACAAACTGATTCTTAATATACCAACCTGTCACTCAAGAAGTTGCAAATACAGTCAAACCTGTCTATAAAGACCACCCTTAGGAGAGCCAAACTGTGGTCTTTATTGGGAGGTGGTCTTTATTCACAGGTTAAAATACACTGTAAATGTTAAAATGGGAAACAAAACATGTGGTCTTTAGAGCCAGGTGGTCTCTGTTCAGAGGTGGTCTTTAACACAGGTTTGACTGTAAACAGAATTTTGAAAATAAAAATGACAAGCTGTTTTATTTTTACGTGACGGGTCATTAAATCACTACCTACCTCAGCAGCCTCCTTCTCAAATTTCTCTATTGTTCTTTTATCAATACCTCCACACTTGTAGATCAGGTGACCAGTTGATGTGGACTTGCCAGAGTCCACATGACCAATCACGACAATGTTGATGTGGATCTTTTCCTTTCCCATTTTTCAGTCGTTTGTTCAAATGTATTCTGCAGAAACAAAACAACGGAAAACATTTAGTTGTACACGTTTTTCTGAGTTGATAAATACAGACCTATAAATAGAATTTCATAGACTATCTTTTGAGTCAATTTTAGTATAGATTTGAAATGCACTTCATTTTGTGGACGTCTGGTTTTTTAGATTATTTCTCTCTGTGTGTTTCTCTGTAAAACGGACCTTTTCCCTAACTTTATCATTTATAAGTCTGTAACCTAATGACTGAATACAATACGAATCATTTTATCTGAAGTTAAAGATATACTTTGCTCGTCTTCCACCAAAAGTAAAAATAGCTATTTGTAAGACCCATACTATACCAAATCCCAACCCCGGGTGATGGCCTTTCAGTGTACAACTTTACTTCCGCGTTGTGTGCATTTTGATAGTATTCTCGCGCTCGCATTAGGACACCTACTCGAAGCTTGCATACCTCGGCTACCATAGTGCACGCAATGTATTATTTTCATATCTGCCATCTTGTCATACATGTTATATTATTTTTAGATATGAATATTGAATACACCAGACCGATCATTTTTTCATTGCACAATAGGCTATTGAAAATCCCCAGCGGAACACAACAGGTTATACAAAAACATCGCTTCGCCTTTAGAAATTGGACACCTGATATTGATATACACAAGGTCGATATTTTAAGGACATATTTCAATTTAAAAACTGACAACAAGGCTGTATTTTCACGCTATATACGCTTACGAAGTACTACATAAATATTTTAATTGTGTTGTTTCATTATCAAATAGAATTTTCTCCAAACATAGTACGGAAAGTGTCGTCAGAGACACCATACATTAGATTTGTACCGAGTCCAACACGTGCCGTAAAATATCACTTCCATTTCGATATGGGGCGGACTGTCAGGGAAGATAAGCAGAATCAAAAACTGGGACCATGGCTGGTATATGTGAATTTTGCCCCGGCCAATAGGTTTACGCAGCTTAATGCACGGTACGTGGCTACTAGTGTCGGGGACGAAATTCCTTAACAGCAAGTCTGGCTAACGGGTCATGGAAGTTAAACGCCACTATTTTTTTTTATAAAATTTCAAGATCTTGTCCGATCATGAAGCCGGCATGGCTGTCGTAGCCCTGATAATTATGTGTTGTCATCAAAGTCTTCAGATTTCTGTCTTCTGCAATACTCACATCACAGACGCTTCGAACCAGGACCCCCATCCACTCCGCCCCTGCCAAATGTCTTACAGTTTCAACGAACTGATCATGCGAGAATGTTTAAGCACATCTTAAAACCAGCCGCGCCATGAGAAAACCAACATAGTGGCTTTGCGACCAGCATGGATCAAGACCAGCCTGTGCATCCACGCAGTCTGGTCATGGTCCATGCTGTTCGCTAACGATTTCTCTAATTGCAATAGGCTTTGAAAGCGAACAGCGAATGCGCAGTCTGGTCTTGATCCATACTGGTCGCAAATGCACTATGTTAGTTTTCTCATGGCGCGGCTCAAATGTATTATTTGTTCATTATCAATGAACTTAATATCTAGTCTTAATAGTAAAAAGTGCATTTAAAAAAAATCAAACATACTTTATGAGCGCGATTCAAACGCTTTTCATTTTAAAATGGATGATTGTCGGCGAGGGTGAAACATAGGGAAGATGTTTGAAATAAAGCGTCTGTGTTTCGAACAGACTTATAAAAATAATCATTGAAGTGCGATCAATGAGACCTACGTATTTATTGATCAACACAAGGTTAGTCTGAATAGAATTGATTGAGGTTTCATGTATATACTTAGTGTTAAATCACGCACATACAATCAAAATAATACGCGTTCGTGTTTACTTTTTTTTTACGCTTTATGGTATACAGTATATATAACAACAATAATTATACCAAAATAGTATTATAGTTACTTTCAATGTACGTAAAAACTGTAAGAAAACATTTTATTTCTAATTAGGTTTAATGGTATTTCTCAAGAACGTTTAAGATACAGAACAGAACAGAACATGATTTAATTAACTCAAGTTATATATGCAACCTGTGAGTATACAGACACAAGTAAATTATTACAAATTTTCACATGACATGGTGTTTCTAAGAAAGTAAGCAAGCGAACATTATTTCTATTTCATTATAACATTATAAACAGTGACTATAAAAACAGAGAGAAGCGTTGATGGTTGTACTTCAAAAGATAGGAAGGACAGGGCGTGCACGGGGGTGGGGGTGAATGCCCAGTTGACCATATTAACCTTCGTTATTAAACTTTAACCCAGGACGAGTCATAATTGACTAATTCACTAACATAGAACTACAGTATAACCTCTGATAACAACTTCTCTGGTGTGTGAATATCATCCTAAAAAAGATAAATGAGCCGCACCATGAGAAAATCAACATAGTGGCTTTGCGACCAGCATGGGTCCAGACCAGCCTGCGCATCCGCGCAGTCTGGTCTAGATCCATGCTGTCCGCTTTCAAAGCCTATTGCAATTACATAAATCGTTAACGAACAGCATGGATCCTGACCAGACTGCGCGGATGCGCAGGCTGGTCTGGATCCATGCTGGTCGCAAAGCCACTATGTTGGTTTTCCCATGGCACGGCTCAAATACTTTCTTAGGCCCTACATATTTAAGAAATTCATAGTAAATTAACTTCCGCTGTACAACAAATATATAAATTCTCTGTTTTCCAAGTGGTGTTTGCTCAATAGATGTTGCACTGTGCATACGATGTAATGAAATACTTATTGTTTTATAGGTTTCACCATACTTTTTTAACTGCATTTTATACACATACAGTGTTCAGTTAACATTAACAGTATTGCGTAATTCCTTTCCAGGAACCTTCCAGTATTCCTATGCATGTATAGTCAGCTACTGTTCATATAATTCTTGTAATTCTTATCTACTAAAAGATATTTTGCGGTTGG
Organism: Mercenaria mercenaria; assembly: GCF_021730395.1. Classification (NCBI taxonomy): domain Eukaryota; kingdom Metazoa; phylum Mollusca; class Bivalvia; order Venerida; family Veneridae; genus Mercenaria; species Mercenaria mercenaria. Next base: position 42,564,051 of record NC_069376.1, on the reverse strand, counting down.
GGGAGGGAGAGGATTGTTCCCCACAGAGGTTTCCCACCGTTTTTCAACAATAATTCAGCCATGTAACAATTGGCACTTAACTAACCAGCCATCCTGGACCAGTACTTAATTTTCTTCGCAAGTAACTGCCAACTTCTCCACATGATTCAGAAGTGGAGGGCAAAATTACTCCTATCACAGTACCTGTTATCAGCTCTTTTATGAGGAGATACACCTCGTCCTCGAACGACCCCGCGATCCGTAATCTGAGCTGTCCCTATTAAGCTGAGAGGGCGGAAGAGTTTTCCCGCGTGAATGACAGTTGAAGGACGAAAGAGCTGAGAAATGCTATTTTCAGTGCAAATCACTATCTAGAGCGGACCTCAACCTTCAACTTCCGCATTTAAAGTATTTTGTTTTTTCCTGTTGAGCTACATGTACGAGATTACAACGATACACAGTATCGATAAGCGGATATGGTAGTCTCTTTTGTTATATTTTACTTTTGCACAAGCGTGCATAACTTCAACTATGGGAGGGATTGTGTGGTGTAAACACTAAATGCATCGAACAGACATTAGATAGTGTCATTTTGATATAGCATGGGCTGTGGGGCAGGTTAGACCAGTAGCCCAAACGAGGTGTTACTCACTTCCATCTCAACAACATTTCCCTATTTTTTCATTTTTACTGTCACTGTTAGGTGACACTTGAAATTAAATTATATTCAGCAATGATTTAACCAAATAAAAATGTCCGGGTCCAGTCCAAAGACCGTAGTTATAATGAACTGGAACGTCCGGGGTGACAGGGAATATAAATACCCAGGTAACTGATCATAAAAACTTCCTCCTGTCAGCTGAAGATACAATACATACATACTGCGTTTAGAAGTAGTAAATTATACTGACCTAAACTTTAATGAATATGCATAAGTAATGTTGTAAATGGAATCAGTAATGCAAAGAGGATATGAAGCATACGACGAATTTAACATATAAAAGCCTCCAATCCCAACCCGCCCTACACTTGCCGGTCCAAGATGTGATTTAGCCTCTGAAACTATTTCTAAATCGTTATCAAAATGAAGAAAACGTAGCTGGAAAAAAATAACTGTTAAAACTTATGAAATTCTGCTAGGTTTGTCTCTAGTTTCTCGTATTTTGGTACCCTGTTTTCTTTAAAATTATAAATGATTCATTTGCTTACCATTCATACCACCCGCAAATATAAATTATGTATAAAGGAAGACTTTAATCAATAAAGTGAATTTCAACACAGGTGATCAGACAGAGAGAGAATTTGTTTCAAAGCAATTTGTCAATACTAAAAAGCTCGAACAGAAAAGAAAGGATAATACCTTGGTTGACTAATAAATATGCAAATGCAGTCAATCAAAAGAAGAAAGCTTGGAAAAATATAAAATAGAAATTAAAATAAAGTTTTGTCTTTTTCTGTTGGGTTTTTATGTCCCGTCGACATAATGGCGGTCATGTGACCATATTCTATCCCCTGTAGTGGATGAAGACCTAACCGGGTAAACATCCAGGTATTATTTCGGACATGAGTTTGCACACGGGTACAACCATCGACCATCCGTAAGCCTTCTGGATTGCTCCTCACAAGATGAAATTTTCATCCCGATTGAGGTTTGGAACCCACCTGGGATCCAAAGGGATTCGAAGTCAGCGGTCTTAAGAACTCGGCTAAGAAGCAAACCCCAACACCGCGAAAATAAAACCTCCAAAAACATTTAAAAACTAGCCATTAAACAACAATTATCAGAGGTAAAATGCTTCAAAAACCTTGGATGATTTGTAAGAAGTCCTAATAAACGTACAATGAACTACATCCATTCCTGGTATTTATACCTTTAAGGCAGATTTCTACAAAACATGAAAATCGGACTTCACTCAAAATCAAGACCAGGCTATCCATCTTTGTAAAATCAAGAAATAACAGCCAAGAAGACACCCATCCGCGTTAAATTTTACTTTAATTTCCGAGTTGAATACTGTTCTTGCTTTTAACTGTAAATGACCTTAAGTTCTATGAAAAATGCACAGCCGTGTCTGTTTCATTTTGATCGACTTATGCTATACAATTTATACAATTATGTTGTTCAGCCTGCAACTTAAAAAATTATATATATATATACATTTTTTTTTTTTTTTTTTTTTTTGCTTTTTTGTAACTTGTGCGCCAGATCGCACGTGCAATCTTGCGGAAATGGACCCCTTGATATTATTGCACCAATATTACATTTATACGAAAACGAAAATAAACGTTTCTTTACCAAAATTAACACGTGGTGAATGTAGATGGAAATAAAACATAAAGCAATGTGGCTTCTACAAAACTGATAATACATACATGTATCACCATTAGGAAACAATATAAAAAAAACGTTATTCATATTCAAATGAAGTATGGCCCTTAATCAATGCCAATAACCTTCTCTCCCTCCCGGGAGAAAACGCGTTCCATTTTAATATGATAAAACATTTGATCATTAATGCCGAAACCCTACTTCCAGAACTATCCTTCACAGTTTGGTAGAAGCTGTTATTGTATCAATAATCAACACCCCTCTCCCCCACACAAAAAAAATAAAAATAAAAAGATTATAAATATATTGCCCATTATCCCACGCAGAAATCTCCACACTTGTATGCTGAACGATATTAGCGATACTGCTCGAGGGGTTTAAACTTTTGACTGCTGTTACATGTGTAGGCGTACCATATAGACTCTTGATCTAAAAATGGATGACTAAAACTCATTCAAAACTAATGCACATTATGATGCAACCCCTGATAAAACTCTTTTCAGTCGCTAAATACATATGACAACAAGCCTCTCGTGCAATGTCATCTGGCGCACAGACGCTATTTGTATCAACAATAGGTAAAGATACATTTCTTTATAACAGCTGCATAACCATTTCAGATAAATCGAGTATTTACCTACACATTCTCGGTTTAAAATAGATTTATGCATAAACAAGCACTAAAGCATGTCAATAAATCTTTTTGCGTCAGTCATTATACAATAATTATGTTTACCTCAAAGGAAAGATTATATTACAGAATTTAATCATTATGCAATAAACCGAGCGTTTTATATTACATCAAAATAACATACCGGTTTGTGAAGGTACATTCATTTAACGGTTTTGCTTTATTGACTGTCTGTTTTAGTGTGTTATGTTTCAAGTTTTAACTTTATTCAACTAGAATTTATTATGAACTTCCTAGAATCACACTCTTAAACGATTAGATAGCGACTGGAAGAAAATTTCGCTTTTTTACATAATTAACAAATCATCATGAAGAATAAATCGGCACTGTTTATATTTTAGTCTCCAAGCTTTCGACGTCGGACCTGTCTCTTCTTAATTAAGGTATTGGACCCCTAAAAGCAATTATTAAAAAAAAATGGCATTTGCTTGGTATATTCTTAAAATTGACCATGTTTTGCACTGTGTTTCAAATTTTAAACAACTTTTACCGTGCCGTTTTTTTTTGTAAATTTTGTATAATTTATAGCATTTCCTCGAGCTCAGTTAGAGACAAATTTCAAAGTGATGGCCACTTTCTAAAGCGTTTGCAGAGAATTCATTACAGCATTAATTTTGATAAAAGAAACATCAAACTATTGTTAAACAATTATAAAACACAAAATAAAACTGTAAAATAATTTTTTTCTAGGGTGTCTCAAGTAAACAGATTTAATGAGACAAAATTCTAACTCCGACATTGAAAAATTAAGGTCGGATCCTGTGGGTCTGTTTTGAATTTTGCTCACTTCATCCAAAAATAACATTGGGGCAGAAGTAAAGCCTACCTGCATTTCTTCCACAATATGTAATCTAAAGTATGAAGGCAAAATAGAAAACTTTTACCGCATGTAACTCAGTATTTTTAAAGATGTTAAACTCTACGTACCCCTCCTGATTCAGAGGTAAATTCACTTTGAACAGCAAGCTTATAAAATGAAAATTTTCCACTTTTGTGCAATACATCCATAAGAAGTCTTGAAAAAGTAAAATCTTACTAGAAAAAAAGGAAAATATGGAAAAAAAAATTCGATCGCAGTGGAGCTTGAACATACGCCCCCTGAAAATTGCAGTCAAGGTAGGTTTTTGGTAGGAATTGAATACTCTTCAAAAAGGAGGTATTCTATTTCGGATCCAATACCTCAACATACTTCCGTATGCGCACTGGGTTGTCACTTATTCGTGACCTCGTATTTTGCCAAACGGCAATAGTCTACAGTACCAAAACACGATATACATTCTTCTTTATTCTATTCAATATTGATAAACTTTTCGAGACAGCACTACACAAATGATCCGTTTTTTAACTGTTCTTTATTCTATATGAAACTGAAAAATTTCCAGTGGCTGCAGCACATGCCTGTAACTTACATTTTCTTGAAGAATATTGTCAGTGCTGAATCAAAATAAAAAGAAAGGTGAGGGTCATGAAAAAGTTTCAGTCAAACACACAAACCGCAAAATCAGCTAAAAATGAGACCCCAAATTGTAGTGGTGGTGTATGATCGAACATTGCATGACAAATTCTGTCATTTCGTTATGAAAATGCTTCCTAAATGTCAAGCATAGATCTGTCATGTGATTTTAGCAAACATTTGCAATGAAAATAAGGAAAATAGCGCCACATAGCAAACATCTGAGAATATTGGAATCCGCCATTATGCTGCCATTTTTTCGCGCCATTTTCATATTTAGTGTCTGTATACATAAACATCTGTAACCTACATTGACTTAACGAATATTTTCAGTGCTGTTTTTTAATGGGGTACCTATACATAGACAAGTTCTATACGCTATGGTTTGTATGATAAAAATGACGAGCTTATACCTACCTAGTGAGTACAGAATACAAAAAGTGACCTCTCTTTAAACCTTTAATTTTTGCATACTTTTAGTGTCAGTAAACATAACATGAATTTGATCAAGCTGTTATTTAGCTCTTGCTTGGAAAGAAATATTTCTGCATTTACCCAATGAAGTCCATACAGAAACGTATATAACATGATATTAAACGTTTTTTTTTCCCAATAATTTACCAAATTTTCCTTTTTATTACCAGGAAAATGCAATCTTAAAGTTTATATATCATGTTCACCTTCCATCTTTTTATAGATTTCATTGTTCTACCTCAGTGCAACAGTGGAAGGTATTAACTGCTTCAGCCACTTGAGTTCACAATTTTTTACGGTGAAGCTTTCCATATTTCCCGCGAAAAATCTAGATTTTTATTGTTGTTTAACGTCACACCGACTTAATTATAGGTCATATGGCGACCCCAAACTTTTGAAGGTTGGAGAATGCCCCCAGATGCCCCTCCTCGATTATTTCATCACGGACGAACACCTGGACCTTCCGTAAGCCAGATGGATGGCATCCAAACAGAACCCAACAACGATGAGGAGCAACCTTAACCACTTGACCATAAAGATTAAGACAATCGAAGAAAAATAGAGTTACTTTAATAAAGACGTCATGCGCTTTGTCATTTCGTTTCATAAATAAGTTCTCCAAGTTGTATTATTACACTTGACGTCCCATTGCACATGGTATCCACCGCTTCAAGAATATAGTGGAATAGGCTATTGAATATGGAACGCCGCAGCTGATTTAAGCCCGGATTTTTATATCATCAGGTCAAAGTGTGGTGTTAATTTGTCAGAACAGTGACTTATAAAGTTAAAAAGCCATGTAACCATGTCAATGTGTGGTGTTTAGTTACAAAAACAATGTTTTATTGTGTTAAAAAGCTAAGTAATCAAGTCAGATTTTGTCGTTAACTTATCAATATAGTGTTATCATATTGAAAAGCTATGGTATTGTGTCAATGTACTGTGTGATATTGTATACAGGATAAGTTATCATGTCAAAGTTCAATACCATCTTGTTACAGTTCGTTTTCGTTAACATGACGTTTGTAAACATTAAATATTGCGTTTAGTAACCTAAACTCAGGGTTCAATCTTTTAGTGTGTCTTGTATAAGAAAGACGTGAGCTCAAGCTAAAACAAAACATATTCAAAAAGTAGAAAGGTCATTCTGTAAATAGGAAATATTTGATTGAAAACAATAAACACGGATGACCTAGTAAACGAACTGTAAGGTACCGCCGAGTGTACTATCATGTTAAAAACAAGTTTTCATGTAAAATTGTCTGCGATATGCCTAGCATGGCTAGTTAAAATATAATATTGTATTGCATCATACTCTGAAATGAAAACAAGAAATATCCCGATAATTTAAGACAGCTCCGGCGTTTCACACCCAGATTCTCAGTTGTTTACTAAATTATAGATAGCATTGATACACAAACAACGACCATAGATCTATAACTAAAATCATTATACAAGTTGAAATTTTATAAATCAGTATGATCATAAGAGAAATTTTGATTTGAAAACATATAAACACGGATGACCTAGTAAACGAACTGTAAGGTACCGCCGAGTGTACTATCATGTTAAAAACAATGTTTTCATGTAAAATTGTCGTGCGATATTGCCTAGCATGGCTAGTTAAAATATAATATTGTATTGCATCATACTCTGAAATGAAAACAAGAAATATCCCGATATATTTAAGACAGCTCCGGCGTTCCACACCCCAGATTTCTCAGTTGTTTACTAAATTAATAGATAGCATTGATACACAAACAACGACCATAGATCTATAACTAAAATCATTATACAAGTTGAAATTTTATAAATCAGTATGATCATAAAGTTATTAAGCCTTCAGGAGGACTGGTACAGTTTGGATTTGATTCTTGATATTGTTTATTACGATGCTGGGTATTTAGTACTTTAACACAGTTTAATTCGCTCAACCTCGATATGTTTGTATAAAGTTATAGATTTGTATGTACCAGACGGCCTTGATAACATTTAGAAGTCATATTTGTTTTTGTTTGTTTGTTTTGGGTTTATCGCAGTTTTTCAGTAGCATTTCAGTTATGTAACGGCGGGTAGTAAACCTAATCAGTTTTCCTGGATTCTGTACTAGTACAAACCTATTCTCCGCAAGTAACTGCCAACTTTCCCCCCCCCCCCCCCCCACCCATAAATCAGAGGTTGAGGACGAATGATTTCGGATACGGTGTCATTTAACAAGTCGTCATCAAGAACATACGCCTGACCCAGGGCTCGAACTCACCAATCAGAGATCCGTAGATCTGCGTTCTACCTGGCGGGCTGACATATCTAATTTTAACTGTGACATTAACATAACAGTCATATTTTACCAATTTTGCTTTTTAAAGATAAATTCTTACCAAAATTACCAAATAACCCCGTTTGAATATTACTTTTATACATTATTGTTTAAAGCGTGATAAATAATATTTCTGAAACTTATTCAGTAGGCGCGCCCTATAGAATCCTCAATATTTTAGTAACAAGAACGAAAACAAAACAAAAATCTTACCCAGGTCTAATCAAACCCTACTCCAAGCAGAAACTGTTGTGTAATATTTTCCGATAGAGAATAGGTGTTCGTCAATCAATCGTCATAAACATGCATTTTAAATAACTGAAGCGTTACACCACAGCAAATTATATAATTGATTCTATTTAACAGTATTGATTTAAGTGGGTAAATATTTTGTAGCATACAATGTTCCGGATAGCCCAGATTACCTGACCGTATCTGCGGAATTGGGACGTATTTTTTTCTGCGAATATTACGCCGGAAACCAAGCTAGGCGAATAAGGGAAGTTGGTACCCGGAAGATATTAGAACTGGACCCTGATACATTTAATATATATATACGTTATCCGTGAACGATCGGCCGTCAGTTTTAAATTGACACCTTTTCCCTTTAATTACCACACTAGGTTGGGATGTAGAAGATGCGTGTTGGGAAACTGTCTATCTGGTTTGCAGACGGTTGTTCTACCACGACGTCTAAAAGATATCCCACCATCAAATGTTGGCGCATTTACCTTACCTGTGTAACTGTAACTTATAAATAAGCAAAAACCCAATGTTGGGTACGTATTATGTTACATATTGTCAGTTAAGTTTAAGTTGAACTATACAGTTAACTACGATTGTAGCAAACGATTCGCGACCGGTTTATCTGGACTATGATTTGCTCGGCGTTATTAATCGACAGGTTTCACGTCCAAAGGTGGGTGTACTGGTGCACGACCCAGTCGACTGCAAGAGGGTTAACACTAAGGTTAATATCAATCTATTTTATTAGTAATACTCTGTATTGCCATCCTCAGTTTAGCAAACCGAAATCAATGAATTCCTGTCTTACCGGCACCTTTTTACCGCATTAGCCCTAATTAACTCATACTGGGTCAGCTGAGTTAGATATTTACAATTTGTATGGTAGACCTATTTCAGAGCAGATGGCAAGTGCAAACTACTACCGGTAAACTACCTGCGAATTGATCAATGCAGTGCAGGAAGAGTTGTTTCCGCCTTCGGACAGACCTTTGCACGTACGGGTACCTGTGCTTTCTGTCTCAGGCTGGTCAATCACAAAAAAAGAAAACAAATTGAAAGATATACAGCTCATTCCAGAAATTTAGCAAGGTAAGGGCCAGCAAATTGCAATAGTGTGCCGCAAACAAACAACAAATTGGTATCAAAGCACATAAAACGTAAATAACCGCATCTGTTAATAAGTGTAATAAGAAAAGCTACTTAGGTTATTGGATGCCACCAAACAATCTGTGTTAAATGCAAGTAATAACATCCCTTATCTAATATTGCGCCCGATATTGCATAGCTGAATAATACAGTTAAGTCTATTAATTAGTTTTATTGATGTCAAACAGTGTATGTGTATGTATGTGTGTATGTTCTTCCTCCCCTTATAAGTGTAACAAAATGAACAAGCAATGATGGCCCTATATCGATCTCTTAACTCAGTTGTAGAGGACCTCTATGCAGCACGCTAAGTTTTTTCCTACACAAGTCTTTGTAAATTAAGTGCCCCGTGGGTAGGACTGATTTTGTCCTCAGGGGACAGATCTGAATAAACTTGTTACAGTATCACTTGACAATGCTATTTATCAAATATTTACGCTACAGGTCTTACATCTTCAGACAGGAAGATGTAAAAAGTTCTATGTAAAACAAGTTAACCATCCGGGGACAGTTTTAGCCCTGCAGATTTATATATCTTAGATTCTTGAAAAGGACTGCATAAAGGACCAAAGGGGTCCGGCACGTATGGGTCATCTTAATGTGGCATAATAAATACTCCTAAACCACTGGGGGCAAAAACATGAGTCACTTCATAAAGGCCACCAGTGGCTTGGGCCTATTATTCATGCCATATTATGGTGACACACACTTGTCGAATCCCTTTGAAAGGGGCAATACTTTTCGACAGTTCAGCGCCTTTAACAGCTCGCCATTTTCAAAGAACTATTACACATCTTCGTTCTGAAGTATTTAAAAAAAAAAACTTTCTTAGAAATCGAGATCTAAAACCGACACTTTGGCTGCGTTTCCTGGGTGATATTTTTCTGGTGTGGGGTCATTCCTTGGAAGAACTACAACTTTTCAACAGAGAGTTAAACAGTTTTCAACTTGACATAAAGTTTACGCATACTGTTTCACAAGAGTCGCTCTCATTTCTAGATGTAAATATATCCAAGGGAGAGAATTTCTGTGTCGAAACTTACATATATGTGAAAGAAACTAATAATCACCAGTACTTGGACTATACATCATGTCATCCCAAACCATGTAAGAACGGTATTCCGTATAGACGTATAATATCAAATGATGACAAGTTCAAACATTCATTATCACAGCTTCATGAATTCTTCGTTGACAGAGGTTACCCACATGATGTGTTTACAGACTCATGTTGGGGACAAAAATAGTGTAATTCCTTTTACTATTGTGTATGATCCAGCACTTCCACGTATTAGTAATACTATTAATAAATACAAAAAATGTACTGGAATATTTTGAACCTTTGAAGCTTTACAACTAAATCCGTTTATGAGAATTGTAAACCTGTTGTAAACGTCCGAAAAATTTACAAGATTATTTGATAAGTTCATAGTTCAATAAGCAAAGTGATAAACTTTATCTCTCACAGAGATGTAAAGGTAGTCGATGTTCTCATTGTACCAATATCGAAACAGGCTCAGAATTTGTCAGTCAAATGACTGGTCAAGCATACAGTTTACATCATAACGTAAACTGTAAAAGTAAATGTGTAATATATCTAAATACTTGCAAAAGATGGGACAAACAGTATGTGGGACAAACTTAGCAACCTGTATCAAAACGCATGAACAGTCACCGATTTGATATTAATAGTTTTATTGGCCCTACCTTTTCCTCAATGGTTTTATCACATTTAAATTTACGAGATCATTGCTTAAAGGACTTTTCTTTTATGCCTATTGATGTTGTAAGAAATGACATAGATCGTCTCTGCAAAGAAACAGTGTGAATACATAAACTGAAAACGCACTATCCAGATGTTTTAAATTCTAAAGTTTTATTTGATATTAAATGACCAATTAACTATTTGTATTGATCGATATACCTGTATATACTTGGCGTCATTGAAAAGTTACCACTTAAGGTTTAGGAGTATATCACCAAAACACAGAAATATTTTATAAACGAATAACATCGTTACCAATATTTTACTTAACCATTACATGTTCTGCCGTACTGTCCCGTACTGAAAATATTCTGAAAAAGTTGTCCCCCTTTGAAAATGAATGCCATTTGTAAAGAAATAAAAAATAAACAATTGCTGAAAACTGTGTTCCACTTAATTATGTAAAATTTCAACACTCGCATGCAAATGAATCAAAAAAAACATGTGTAACAGTTCTTTGAAAATGGTGAGTTTTTGAAGGCGTTTGACTGCCCGGAAGTGGGTCCCATTTAGGAAGTCTTTTTTTCGGAATTCAATGTTTATTTTAGTATACTGACACTTGTTTTGTTGTTTTTGTAATGATAGCGTGTATATTACTTATATTACTCTACAAAACAAGTGTCAGTATACTGATATAAGCATTGAATTCCGAAAAAAGAACTGTTTAAACAGGCCCCACTTCCAGACAGTCAAGCGCTTTTAAAAACTCACCATTTTCAAGGAACTGTTACACATGTTTGTTTTGATGCATTTGTAATAGCGTGCGAGTATTGAAATTTCACATAACTAGGTGGAACACAGTTTTCAGCGATTGTTTATTTTCATTTCTTTACAAATGGCATTCATTTTCAAAGGGGGACAACTTTTTCAGAATATTTTCAGTACGGGACAGTACGGCAGAACATGTAATGGTTAGGTAAAATATTGGTAACGATGTTATTCGTTTATAAAATATTTCTGTGTTTTGGTGATATACTTCTTAACCTTAATATATACTTCTTTACTTGATTATACAATATCGACGTCACCTTTTCATGGCTTGTGGCTTGTGTGCGGTCTATTACTCATAGACCCTGTCTGATCATGTCTCCTAACCCATTTCATGACTGTCAGGTGAGAACAGCATATACGAGGTGCAATTTCACGACATGAAAGTTCTGCGTCAACCATGCCAATGGCCTGATGGCGATGATCGTGCCTTAGACGTGGCATTCTTAGCAAGCATATTCTGGATTTTTTAACATATTCCTTTTAGTCTGTCGACTAACTTTCAAGTGCGATGAATGATTTGCAATAGAATATTCGTACATGTCGACATTGCTGGAAAAAGTCATTTTGCACGTGCAGCCCGTGCCTCAAATGGAGTTAATCGAATTTGACAAATCTTTACACCAGTGACGTCTCAGTTGCGTCAAAAATGTAGTCGTGTTATGCTTTTAACACAGTCCAGTGCGCTTTTTAAAATATGAGGGTCATTAGGGTGGTAACTTTTCAGTGACGCTGAGTATATATATAGATATGTAATGCCGAGTATATTGTTGTTTTTTCCTATTTCTGTTTTTTTTTATATATAAGTATAGGAAATTATGTATAAACACTTTCCGACAATTTACTCGGTATGTTTGTTAAATTCGGTTAAAGAAACGTTATTTTGAATTCATTTAACATTGTAGATAATGTAGATCTAAAATTTGTATACATTTTGCCGCCTTTTTACGCACGTCCGTTCTTTTTATTGTTATTCTTCCCTGATGAAGGCTTAACGCCGAAACGTTGGAAGTTAAAAATTAGAGAGTTTGAGATTTCAACCTTCGCCTTCCCCTTCAACGTCTCTTGCGAAGTTAAGGTGGAATGCGCCCCAAATTTTTTTTCCGAATTTCGTCCTGAAATTTATACTATACAAAATTCAGGATATATGCGATTAGGTTCCGATTTTACTTGGTCGCCATATTTTTCGAGTTTTTTGCTATTGTGTCACAAACATGGCCCCTGACGTCACTTTTCGTGCAACGCCCAGTTCCTAATGCTCTCGGCATTTTTCCTTTCCTGCGCTCTGAATGTCATAAAAATGGAAAATACAAAATAATAGTCACTTTGCATTTAGAAAATGCTACTCAATGGTACAAAATTCAGCGAAATAAGATTGACGCTTAAGACGTCCGAGACGATATTGTGACGTCAGAACGGTAAAACTCACATCAAGTTTTGCTATAAATTTTGCCTTAAAATCCAGTTTATAAAAAATCGGCTCGATAAAAATACGTATAACTTTGGTAAGTTGTTTCACAGTATGTGTACGTCTAGCAGACATATAAATACTTAGGGGTCACCGACTTTTATTTTTCAGTATTTGACGATATTTTACCCCTACCCCATTAAGAAATTTCACGCTAAATCGTGTTTTCACGCTAAATCGTGTTTTATTTAACAAAATAATCTAAATAGTATGTGAAGTTGCATGTATCAACGGTAAATCGGAAAGTATTGAGAGACATAAGGGGAGATTCGCTAAGAAAGTGTTAAAGAAAAAGTCAGATTTTTTAAAACATGTAATAAATTGAAACATTCGGTGATTACGGACATGTTCCGAAAAGAAGAATTGTAGATATGAAATATCTTGGTGAGATATTTGATAAAGGGTGTAAATCATGTTAACGACATGTCGTAACTAAGGATATCATCGCTAAAAAATCTTGTTGACTTTGTTCATTGGTTAAGTTTAAGTGTTCATAATGTGAACACGAAACTATATTTTCTACATCCAGGACATTCGGAGGAACAGATAGGACTTTTACTAAATCTCCGTACTCCGTAAATCTGAACGCTGCAACTGGTGAGGGTTTTATAACATCTTTTCTAGTATTAATTACTTTATTAAGGGTTTGTTACTGCACTTGATTAAAAGGTTTCCGCCAAGAAATGAATTCTTTGCATCGGACGTGTAGCTGTGCTTAATTGTAATAAAAAGACACTGTCTCAAGAATAAATTCTCTGCGTCTGACCAGCTGCAATACTTTATCGTCAACTGAAGATATGTCTTTCAGAAATAAAGTCTCTTCACTGGAGTAGCTACTCTGCCTAACTGTGACCTCTCTGTCACTTTGTCTGTCTGTCTCTCTCTCTCTCTCTCTCTCTCTCCCTCTCTCTCTCTCTCTCTCTCTCTCTCTCTCTCTGTCTCTCCGGTGGGGCTCAAACTCCGAAACTCGCGTTCCAGAGGCGAACACTCTTCCACTGAGCTATAATTGCACACGATTCCACTTTCAGTGAAGTCATCTTGTCTGGAGCGTCCGCCTCCGGTGCGAAATATCATGACTTTGATCGCCAGACGTTTACCAAGATGTGAAAAATGATACCATTTGCTCAGTTTTATGCGGATAGAATAGACTCTTTTCTCAACTCGTAATCTCGCATGAATGAGATGTGGAGATTGATGTCTAAATTAGTAGAATTTATTTCATGATTCACCATAAATTAATTAGTGTAAAAAATAATAATTTCCTATCAGATATAGGATCCGATATACTATTTTCGTGCTGATTATACATGTAAAGTGGAGCAACCGTCTGCCATGCGTCGATAAATATTTCTGGTAAAATTAGGCAAATGCTCATTTCATAAAATTACATTTGAACGAACTTTCTAAATGTTAAAAACATGTTAAAGTACCTATTTTCACGATATTATATCGACAACGGACCACATACAAGCTTTTTTACAAAGCTAAGTTAGCATTTGCAAGAGACTGTGTTGAACGTTAAACTATTCTTCAACCTTTGAATTTGCATTTTGAAAACATCAATAGGAAATAAACAATGGATAGTAAATAGTGGATATTGTCCGTAAGTATCTGGCACTCATGAATATTCCGTACATTTCCGTAATTTAATTCTCCGTGTCCGGACCTAAATAGCTTAAATATTTCTTGATGATAAACAAAATATCGCATGTACAAGTAGCTGCGGTGACTAACCGAGTATCCATCAATCTCGGGGTTGTGGGTCCGAGTCCTCTGTCTGATAATCTATTTCCAAATTTTACAGGCCGGAAAATTAAAACTTATCTGATCAAATTTTATGGTTCATTTATTGAAAGAAATACACTTGTATTCAAGATATTTTGTAGAATGTGTCGAGTAAAGGTATCTTAGATAAAAAGACAAATTACTCCCGAAAATTGATACTACAAGTGAAAACAAATTAAAATGCGTGAATATTGTCGCAAAGAAATGTAAGAATACAAGCAATAACGATAACACTACATTACATTTGTACATTGAATATACAAAAATGGTCTGAGGTAATTTTGAACCCGCGGTAACGTGCGTGGAAGTCAGACGGTTAACTATAAAGGTTATTTGTGTGCTAATAGATCTTTTCAGGATACAATATTGCGTAAAGTAACGAAAACACCCGAAAATATCAGCGAAGATTAATGAGTGCCAGGTCAATACTTACGGACAAAAGTATAAAGTATATACATTTTTAGCTCGAATATACGAAGTATAAGGAGAGCTATCCTACTCGCCCCGGCGGCGGCGGCGGCGTCGGCGTCGGCATCTTTCCGCGTCCCCGCCTTGGTTAAAGTTTTGGTGCACTTTTTTTTTTTCAACTTATCTCTGTAATTACTTGATGGATTTGATTCAAACTTGAAATATTTATTCCTCATCATCATCCACATCATCTGACATAAGGGCCATAACTCTGGCACCAGTATTTCATGAATTATCCCCCCTTTTCACTTAGATTTTCAGGTTAAAGTTTTGGTGCACTTTCACTCTGCCTGAATGGATTTGATTCAAACTTAAAATAGTTGTTCAGCATCATCACCCACATCATATGACACAAGATGCATAACTCTGGCACAATTTTGCATGAATTATTCCCCTTTTTACTTCGAATTTTAGGTTAAAGTTTTATGCACTTTCACTCTGTCTCTGTTATTACTGAATGGATCTGATTCAAACTTAAACAATTGTTCAACATCATTACCCTTATCATATGACACAAGGAGCATAACTCTGGGACCAATTTTTCATGAATTATTTCCCCTTTTTACTTAGAATTTTAGGTTAAAGTTTTGATGCACTTTCACTCTGTCTCTGTTATTACTGAATGGATTTGATTCAAACTTAAAATAGTTTTTCAACATCATCACCCACACTGTATGACACAAGCTGCATAACTCTGGCACCAATATTTAATGAATTATGCCCCTTTTTGCTTAGGATATACTTATATTGTGTTTTGATACATTTTATCTTTACCTCTCTTATTACTTTAAGTTGATATTTTTGACACAGACTCAGGCTATTGTGCAATATCTTCAGCCACAATTGGAGTCATTAAACACTCCAGTGACAGCTCTAGTTTCCTCAGATGTACCCAGTTTCACTATCCAGCATCGAAATAGTCGAGCGTGCTGTCTCCTGTGACAGCTCTTGTTTTCAAAGTTGTTTTCTTTTCTTCTGCAGTTCAGTTCGAATATACCGTGAACATTTCTTATAATAAATACATCTCGTTTTAACACGAACGTAAGTTGTGCAAGTTGAAAACGCATTCTTTTTAACTCTAACGTCATATAGCCTAAAACCATGTGGGGGTGGGGGTAAAGTTATATTATATTGCGAAAAATAGAAGTCGGTGACCTCTAAGTATTTATGTGTCTGTTAGACGACCACATACTATGAAACAACATACCAAAGTTATACACTTTTTTATCGAGCCGATTTTTTGTAAACTGGATTTTAAGGCATAATTTATAGCAAAACTTGATGTGAGTTTTTCCGTTCTGACGTCACAATATCGTCTTTGACGTTTAAAGCATCAATCTTATTTCGCTGAATTTTGTACCATTGAGTAGCATTTTCTGTACGCAAAGTGATAATTAGTTTGTATTTTTCATTATTATGACATTCAGAGCGCAGGAAAGGAAAAATGCCGAGAGCATTAGGAACTGGGCGTTGCACGAAAAGTGACGTCAGGGGCCATGTTTGTGACACAATAGCAAAAAACTCGAACAATATGGCGACAAAGTAAAACCGGAACCTAATCGCATATATCCTGAATTTTGTACAGTATAAATTTCAGGACGAAATTCGGAAAAAAAAATTGGGGCGCATTCCACCTTAACGTATGAAGTTGAAGTTCGATTAAAATTTTTTGAGATTTCAAACTTTAGGATGAACCTTACTTCTTTTAATCCGCCCATTCAATTTATCCGTTATTATGATCGTGTTTTTTTTTTCGTACATTTTGATATCTCCGAAAGGGCAGGACTTTTACAAGAGGTTTTAAAAATGCAAATTAAACAAAAACATTTCAATCAATATAATCATCGCATGGATATTAGTACGATTACGAGAAAGAAAAATGCGAAACAATGTGAACAATGTAAAAACTCGTTGGTGTTGCTCCGAACATTTAGGTTTTATATGAAATGATGTCAGTATACAATGCACGATTGTAAATCATACATGAGAGGAATTAAAAATGATAATCATATTAACGTATTTTATTGTTGATGGTGTTCTTGAAAGATAATACAGTTAATATTTTTTAAACAAAAACATGAGACACCAACTATTACAAATGCATTTCTCGATAAACTTTGAAGTTAAGTTTAATATATGCGATAAAGCAAACACAAAAGGCATGACCATAAAATATAAAGAACAGATTCATCCGTCATGCTGTTGTTTTTCATAGTTTTGTTCATAGTTTTTCTTAAAGGTTATTTTTACTTTGAATTGGTACTTTGTACATCGAAAGACTCGTTGGTAACATGAGCCAATATACACAATTTATGAATACATTTAACAAGTGTAAGATACTCTCGTGATATCATACGTTTTGGCATCATCACACTCTGTATGACTCTGTATAATGCCAGATTTCAGTCTTTGATGCAGTGTATGTGGACAGAGTAAATGTAAAAAGACTGAAGTTTTGACTTTCGTGGTATCACATCTCCGGACGTTCAAACTTCACTTCATACGATAAACAGGCCCATCTGATAATCGATACCGCCTGGGGACACAAATATGCCGTAGAAGTTAAAGTTCGAACAAAATCTCAAAGTTTCTCAAAATCAGTTTATAACTTCACACTTGCAGCTTCAATTCAATGTATTTAGTTAAAATCGTTAGCCATACAAATCTTCATTATTCTCATACTTATTGATAGTGCTTCGCACCAAATTAAGGCTAATTATACATATGGGTAATCGAATAACTTAATAAGCAGAAATCATGAAATCAAGCTTTTTATTTCATAATAATCAAGAGAAGTCTTCGGCTTACTTGATATTACATGGAAAACTTTAGTAGCAACGTCTGATATAAATAAAATACACGCATATCGGTGACGTTTTAACCCAAATATATATGAGAGACGTTGAAGGGGAAGGCGAAGGTTGAAATCTCAAACTCTCTATTATCTATGAACAAACGCTACACGTGTTGTTGTCGATTTTTCCTGTTTATTTCTGATGTATTTGTAATAATGTCCTCGTGCTCAACTTTCACATAACTAGGTGAAACGTAGTTTTCAGCAATATCTTTATTTCTTTATAAATAGCATTAATGTTTAAAGGGGGGCAACTTTGAGAATATTTTAAGTGTCCACTGTACGGGACAGTATGGCAGAACATGTAATGGTTAGGTAAATTGTTTTTAAAGACTTTTTTGAAAAAAAAACCTGTATTTTGATGATATAGGCGTCATAAATTCCATTTATACGTGACTGTTCATGAACTATTTTTGGAATACATTATTTAATAAGTAAAGCATGTGCAGATCAAGGAAGTTTGGTTAGAGGGACCAGTATGTATAATTTTCTTCTTCTCATCCTATGTCTTGTAAAAGGAGTATTCCTCTAAGGCAGGCAAAGCGTTACAGACGTCTTACCTCAGATGATAATTCTTTTGTACAGGAACTGGAGAAATTAAAAACTTTTTTTTTTTTATCAAAAGAAATTATCCCATGTCGATATTTGATAAGTGTTTTGATAAAATAAAGTCAATGTCTATGGATGATGCACTAATTAGCAGTAAAACAGATGGCACTTTTAATAACATAATTCCTTTTGTATGTACATACAATCCATCTCTACCTAACATTGGGGAGGTTTGGAATAAGTACTGGAATTTATTACAACTTTCTAATAGGCAGAGTGTTCAGTACCTTTCTAAATTCAAGCCTATTGTTGCTTACAAGAGATCTACTAGTTTAAATGATATTCTGGTTCATTCTTCTTTTACAAGACCAAGTAGGTATGGTCAAATTTCTAAATGTAATAGAGCTCGCTGCTCACATTGTTCAACTATAAATGAATCTAAATTTTTTACATCTTCTGCAACTTTGAAAAACTACAGTATTAGAAAGAGTCTTTCATGTAGTTCTGTAGTTCCAAAAATGCAATTTATGTTATCACATGTAAAAGGTGTAATTTTCAGTATGTTGGACAGACCAACCAGATGTGCTCTAAACGCATGAATATTCATCGTTTTGATATAAACCATTGTCCCGAATCTTTGACTAATGTTTCTGAACATTTTAATTCCAACCTTCACACAATTAAAAACTTTTCATTCATGCCCATAGAACACATAAATGGTGATTGGAAACGTCTTCTGAGGGAGACTTACTGGATGCATGAGTTAGACACAGTTTATCCAAATGGAATGAACTCAAAATATTTATACTAATAATTAATTTAAGATTTTTAATCTTTATGTTTTACATTTCTTACATTTTTCTCTGTATAATCAGTCAATTCTATAGACTACTTTTGATATATAAAATACAGTGATAAGCATTATAAATATTCAAGTTTTTTCCAGACTTTTAATATCCTTTTTGCTATCTGCATTTTCTCTGGAAATAATGTATCTTCATAGATCCTTTACATTGTGCATTTCTGTATAATATGTATAATGTTTTTGAATGTTAAATTACGCCATGCTGTTGCATACGTTTTGACGCCGTTGTTATGACGTCATGTTCCACATGACGTCATCAACGTTATTGCTTGTAAACATTATACCCCTGATGAAGGCATTGAAAGCCGAAACTAGTTGGAAATAAATTAAAAACCAGTTTGAAGTTGTTCTTCCATTTTCAATTGTGTTAAAATCCGTAAAATTCAATATCTCGACAAGAGTTATGCTCCCAGTATGAATAATGATATTACCTTTCAAATTATCACCCCACAATTGAAAAAGACCAGTTACACATGTCCAAAAGTTTGAGAGAACCAACCTACTCTGGAGAAGATCCATCTCCAGAGAAGCTTATTCAAATAATTTCCACTTTTAAGGACGCTCGCTACAGTTTCTCAATAATAGATTTTAATGAAATGTTTTGTATTAAAAGATCATGTTATGATGTATTGAAAAATGAAATAAAAATACAAGGTCACCAGTTTTGTTTCAATTTAATTTGCCCCTAGATATGGTGCTATTTTTAACATTTTTCAAAATTTCTATAATCCTAAGATATATTTCAGTAAAGAACAATAATCAGCATAAATTTGATATCTAAGCATTTTTACAACGGAAAACAATATATCTATTTGAAACATGCTCAGAGAAATCAAAAGAAAATGATTTTGTAAAGAAAGGAATACTTGTTCAGCAGACCCAAGGGCTAGTTTTGCATATTTTTGTCAATTTTAAGTTGGTACTTCTGCTATTTCATCGAGTTTCACATAATAGAATTTAATCAAACTCTACACATACCTTTGGTTATGTCTATCTAATCTAAAACAAAAGGAAAATTGATAGGTCACCATATTAGATTTCGCTTAAATCAAATTACAACGAGGTAGAATTTTACGGTGCCCCTAAAGTGACATGTTACACACTTTTTTTCCAATTAGGTAATGTGAGACTTTTTTTATTTCGTTTAAACGAAATGATTTCGTTTAAACGAAATGATTTCGTTTAAACGAAATAAGTTATTTCGTTTAAACGAAATCATTTCGTTTAAACGAAATAGTTATTTCGTTTAAACGAAATCATTTCGTTTAAAACGAAATCATTTCGTTTAAACGAAATAACTAATTCGTTTAAACGAAATCATTTCGTTTAAACGAAATAATCAGTTCGTTTAAACGAATAACTTATTTCGTTTAAAACAAATCATTTTCGTTTAAACGAAATAGTATTTCGTTTAAACAAATTAAGATTTCGTTTAAACGAAATCAATTTCGTTTAAACGAAATAGTATTATTTCGTTTAAACGAAATCATTTCGTTTAAACAAATCATTCGTTTTAAACGAAATAACTTATTTCGTTTAACACGAAATAGTTTATTTCGTTTAAACGAAATGATTATTTCGTTTAAACGAAATGATTTCGTATAAACGAAATAAGTTATTTCGTTTAAACGAAATGATTTCGTTGAAACGAAATGATTTCGTTTAACGAAATAACTATTTCGTTTAAACGAAATGATTTCGTTTTAAACGAAATAACTTATTTCGTTTAAACGAAATGATTTTCGTTTAAACGAAATGATTTCGTTTAAACGAAATAAAAAAAAGTCTCACATTACCTAATTGGAAAAAAGTGTGTAACATGTCACTTTAGGGGCACCGTAGAATTTACATTTACGGGCATTTACATTGTACATACAACGCAGATTGGTACGAAATACTCTTTCAGTGTTTTAGCAAATGACTTAGAGATATATCAAATTATCAAACCGCAGATTTCTTAATAAGCGGATTTAAGGTGTTTCTGAAGCATTTTGATGTCATAGAACGATGAAAGTTTCCGCCTTTCTCCGAACAAAACCTATAGTTTACGAATACGGATGTACGGTATGGGTACGGTACGGGATTAGAAACAGCTGTGACTCAATGCAGAGTTGGAGCGCCGGTATAAATTACAGCCATGATTCCAGTATATGTCGGATTAAAGCAATTTTAACTAAAAGTACTTTAAATGTATATATTTTGTAACCATGTTGATACTTACACTAACCTTTAATAGTCAGTATATTATACATATTATACATTAAAAGTATGCGAACATACAATAATTTGCGATTTTTTGCCGTACGCGACATTACATAATCACTTTCGGGCATGCGTAGAAGACCACTCCAGCTCTGCAATGAGCTACATCGATTAGAAACACAACCAAATTGCTTTTAACAAATTTGGGAGAAGACATTATATTGATGCTATAAAAAAAAGTTGGGTGAAAATCCATCAGTCGGTTTATGCAAGACTCGTTTAAAGTGTTTTTCCCTATTTCTAGATTTATTGGCCCCTAAAATGCGCTTAAGTAAACCAGTTGAACAAAGTTGGTAAGAGGACCATAATAAAGAGGTAAAGATAAAGTGTATCAAAACAGTATATAACTAAAATTCTAAGTAAAAATGGGCACGATTCATAACATTTTGGTGCAAGATTTATGCACCTTTAGTTGAACAACTACTTCAAGTTTGAATCACTTGTACATTTGTCACAAATAAGGGGCAGTAAGTCAAAAGTTTGCCGTTTTAAGGTGATATAGCCTCAACAAACATTTTATGAAAGGGATTCATTATTCTATACCATATACTTTTTGAGCTATGAGCATCACAAACAAAACATCCACTAATTTGGCTATTTCAAGGGTCATAACTCTCTGCTAAGATTCTCATGAAGAATACCAAGTGTTCAAGGTCACATCATGATAAACAGTCGTGCAAGGTTTCATGAATTTACACCAAATACTTTATGAGCTAAACACGTCTTTGGGTGAAAATTTGCATTTTTTACTATTTCAGGGGCAATAACTTTAAAACTTGGGAGTGGAGCCATTTTTGACTATTTCAGGGGCCATACAAACGGGGGCGGATCCAGACGAAAAGTAAAAGGTG
This sequence comes from Mercenaria mercenaria, assembly GCF_021730395.1. Classification (NCBI taxonomy): domain Eukaryota; kingdom Metazoa; phylum Mollusca; class Bivalvia; order Venerida; family Veneridae; genus Mercenaria; species Mercenaria mercenaria. Next base: position 42,541,781 of record NC_069376.1, on the reverse strand, counting down.
CACAAGTTCATATCACGATAAAGACTCATGCAAGGTTTTATTAATTCATATTAAATACTTAAGTACAAGGAGAAAATGTGCATTTTTGACTATTTCGGGGTCCAAGACTCTGAAAATAGGGGGCGCAGCCAGACAAAATAGGGGGCGCAGCCAGACGAAATAGGAGGTGCGTAAGTTCATATCATGATGAAGACTCTTGCAAGGTTTCATAAATCTATATCAAATAACTTTTAAGCTGAGCGGGTCACAAGGTGAAAATATGAATTTTTTAATATTTCAGGAACCATAACTCCAGAAATACAGGATGGAGCCAGACAAAAAGTAGGAGGTGCGCAAGTTCATAGCATGATAAAGACACTTGCAAGGTTTTATGAATTTATATCAAATAGTTTTTGAGCAAGGCGCGTCACAATCTTCGGACGAATGGACGGACGCACGAACAGGACCAAATCCATATGCCCCCACCACTAATGGGGGCACAAAAATGGAGGATTATTTATGAAATATTGGTGCAAGGATTATGGCCCTTGTGTCACATCATGTGAGTGATGATGTTGAACAACTATTTTAAATTTGAATCAAATCTATTTTGTAATAACCGAGATATAGTGGAAGTGCATAAAAACTTTAAACTGATATTCTAAGTAAACAGGGGGATAATTCATGAAATACTGATGTGAGAATTATTACCCTTGTGCCATATGATGTGGCTTATGATGAGGAATAACTAGTTCAAGTTTAAAGCAAATTCATCAAGAAATTACACAGATAAGGGGGAAAAAGATACACTTTTGAAATGAGACCCTTTAAGGGGAAAAAATGAAACAGTATTTTATTCTGTATAATTTTACATTCTTCTCATTACAAGGCACTTAGCAGCAAAGACGTATATACAATGAAGTAATTAAACGAACGCATTTACTCTGTTTAGTTAGTAAAAAAATTGTATCTTTAACTAATGAAAATGTTACAAAGAAAAAAACAGAATTACTAATAATGAAAATAAAACTCATACAATGCATTATTGTACAAAGTTAAACTTCACACAGCAGCCTAATATTGTGTCATACTTGTATATACACAGATCCTGTTCTGCAGGCATGAGCACAATGTCTCATGATTATTTCTTCTTTGCGGTTGCTTTTTGTGCCGCTTTGGTTGCTTTCCCTGTCTTCTCGGATTTCTCTACTTGCTTAATGACGCCCACAGCGACTGTCTGTCTCATATCCCGGACGGCGAAACGTCCCAAAGGAGCATACTCGGCGAAAGCTTCAACTACCATGGGTTTCGATGGAACCAACTTTACCATGCAAGCATCCCCTGACTTAACGAACTTTGGATTATCTTCCAAAACCTTACCGGAACGCCGATCAATTTTTTGCTCGATTTCTGAAAATTTGCAGGCTATATGAGCTGTATGGCAGTCTAGGACAGGAGCGTAACCGTTCCTTATTTCACCTGGATGATTCATTACGATAACCTGCAAGACATCAGTTGGTTAAATGACTCCAGGTGACATATGCAACACAAATAACCCCAGGTCAAAAACTAATCAAGGGCCATAACTCTGAATTGGCTAAGTGATGTTTTAAGCTAGATATATTACTGAAGATGATAAATGTACTCCCCGCAGGCACTGACACAGTACACTGCAATTGACCCACACAATCATGTGACAATATTGCATAATTTATGGGGATTTTATGTATATAGACTATGTTTATAGTAGAATAACAAAAAAAGGCCCATTATACTCTGCGAATATTTTTTTAAGGAACCTAACATGCACCAAGCACAAGAAAGGCTGGTACTGATCACTTGTGTGAAGTTTAATTAAAGTGTGTACAGTGTTCGGGAGATTTGGCGCGCACAATATTAAATATGCACACTATGTAAATAGCATAGAAACAAAAAGAAAGCTCATAACGCTGCATAATTTATATCTAAAAGAACGTTACATGACCACGCACAACTGGAGTTGGTACTCATTACTTGTATAAGGTTTTATCAAATTATGTGCAAGGGTTCGGGAGATAAAGCGCACACAAGACTGCACATGCAGGTTATATATACAGTATATAAACAGAAAACAAAGTCCTACAACTGTGCAAATTTTTTTCTGGAAGAATCTAACATGTATCATGCACAACTGAGGTTACTACTGATGACTTGTATAAAGTTTCATTAATTTGTGTGCATGGGTTCAGGAGATTTGGCGTGCACAAAATTGCATATGCAGACTATGTACATAGAACAGCAACAAAACAAAGCAAATTCCTATAACTCTGCAGAATATTTTTCTGAAAGAACCTTACATGCACATTGCACAACTACTGTTATTGCTGGTAACTTGTGTGAAGTTTCATTAAATTGTGTTAAGGGGGTGAGGAGAGCTGGTGCGCACAAGATTGTGCCTAATGACGGACGGACGGACGGACAGACATCCTGAAACCAGTATACCCGCTTACAACTTCGTTGTTTGGGGATGTACAACAAAAGTTCAAGTGCACATGCTGAATAATATTCATGTAATGTTTCATAATCCTGCGACAAATCTTAGGCCCTTTTATGCATATTTTGACTATGTTAAATGCCAAAACACTGGACTTGCTGTATGAAATCCAAACAAGACAGTCTGGGAAAACAGCTAACCCCCCCCCCCCCCCCCCGCCGAACTTAATAATTTTGAAAGGGTAAACATTTGACCTTGAGCAGTGTCCTTGACCTTGAATGGACATGCCTGACTCATGAATTTTGCACATTTGACATTGACTTGTGACATTGACATTGCGTTGACAAAACTGAATCAGGAGTTCTTGATGAGGTGATCATCTGACCTAAGTTTAATGAAAATCCTTCAATAGTTTAAGAGATACAGGGTGGACACAAACAAAACATCCACTAATTTGGCTATTTCAAGGGTCATAACTCTCTGCTAAGATTCTCATGAAGAATACCAAGTGTTCAAGGTCACATCATGATAAACAGTCGTGCAAGGTTTCATGAATTTACACCAAATACTTTATGAGCTAAACACGTCTTTGGGTGAAAATTTGCATTTTTTACTATTTCAGGGGCAATAACTTTAAAACTTGGGAGTGGAGCCATTTTTGACTATTTCAGGGGCCATACAAACGGGGGCGGATCCAGACGAAAAGTAAAAGGTGCACAAGTTCATATCACGATAAAGACACTTGCAAGGTTTTATGAATTTATATCAAATAGTTTTTGAGCAAGGCGCGTCACAATCTTCGGACGGATGAATGGACGCACGGACGGACAAACGAACAAGACCAAATCCATATGCCCCCACCACTAATGGGGGCACAAAAATGGAGGATTATTCATAAAATATTGGTGCAAGGATTATGGACCTTGTGTCATATCATGTGAGTGATGATGTTGAACAACTATTTTAAATTTGAATCAAATCTATTTTGTACTAACCGAAATATAGTGGAAGTGCGTAAAAACTTTAAACTGATATTCTAAGTAAACAGGGGGATAATTCATGAAATACTGATGTGAGAGTTATTACCCTTGTGCCATATGATGTGGCTTATGATGAGGAATAACTAGTTCAAGTTTAAAGCAAATTCATCAAGAAATTACACAGATAAGGGGAAAAAGATACACTTTTGAAATAAGACCATTTTAAGGGAAAAAAAAGAAACAGTATTTTATTCTGTATAATTTTACATTCTTCTCATTACAAGGCACTTATTATTAGCAGCAAAGCCGTATATACAATGAAGTAATTAAAGAACGCATTTACTCTATTTAGTTAGTAAAAAAATTGTATCTTTAACTTATGAAAATGTTACAAAGAAAAAAACAGAATTACTAATAATGAAAATAAAACTCATACAATGCATTATTGTACAAAGTTTAACTTCACACAGCAGCCTAATATTGTGTCATACTTGTATATACACAGATCCTGTTCTGCAGGCATGAGCACAATGTCTCATGATTATTTCTTCTTTGCGGTTGCTTTTTGTGCCGCTTTGGTTGCTTTCCCTGTCTTCTCGGATTTCTCTACTTGCTTAATGACGCCCACAGCGACTGTCTGTCTCATATCCCGGACGGCGAAACGTCCCAAAGGAGCATACTCAGCGAAAGCTTCAACTACCATGGGTTTCGATGGAACCAACTTTACCATGCAAGCATCCCCTGACTTAACGAACTTTGGATTATCTTCCAAAACCTTACCGGAACGCCGATCAATTTTCTGCTCGATTTCTGAAAATTTGCAGGCTATATCGAGGGCTCAGAACGAAACTAGTCTATCTGCTTCTATTTCTATATACACTTAGACTAGTTTCGCTCTAAGCCCTCGATATGAGCTGTATGGCAGTCTACGACAGGAGCGTAACCGTTCCTTATTTCACCTGGATGATTCATTATGATAACCTGCAAGACATCAGTTGGTTAAATGACTCCAGGTGACATATGCAACACAAATAACCCCAGGTCAAAAACTAATCAAGGGCCATAACTCTGAATTGGCTAAGTGATGTTTTAAGCTAGATATATTACTGAAGATGATAAATGTACTCCCCGCAGGCACTGACACAGTACACTGCAATTGACCCACACAATCATGTGACAATATTGCATAATTTATGGGGATTTTATGTATATAGACTATGTTTATAGTAGAATAACAAAAAAGGCCCATTATACTCTGCGAATATTTTTTTAAGGAACCTAACATGCACCAAGCACAAGAAAGGCTGGTACTGATCACATGTGTGAAGTTTAATTAAAGTGTGTACAGTGTTCGGGAGATTTGGCGCGCACAATATTACATATGCACACTATGTAATATAGCATAGAAACAAAAATAAAGCTCATAACGCTGCATAATTTATATCTAAAAGAACGTTACATAACCACGCACAACTGGAGTTGGTACTCATTACTTGTATAAGGTTTTATCAAATTATGTGCAAGGGTTAGGGAGATAAAGCGCACACAAGACTGCACATGCAGGTTATATATACAGTATAAAAATAGAAAACAAAGTCCTACAACTGTGCAAATTTTTTTTTCTGGAAGAATCTAACATGTATCATGCACAACTGAGGTTACTACTGATAACTTGTGTAAAGTTTCATTAATTTGTGTGCATGGGTTCAGGAGATTTGGCGTGCACAAAATTGCATATGCAGACTATGTATATAGAACAGCAACAAGACAAAGCAAATTCCTATAACTCTGCAGAATATTTTTCTGAAAGAACCTTACATGCACATTGCACAACTACTGTTATTGCTGGTAACTTGTGTGAAGTTTCATTAAATTGTGTTAAGGGGGTGAGGAGAGCTGGTGCGCACAAGATTGTGCCTAAGGACGGACGGACGGACAGACATCCTGAAACCAGTATACCCGCTTACAACTTCGTTGTTTGGGGATGTACAACAAAAGTTCAAGTGCACATGCTGAATAATATTCATGTAATGTTTCATAATCCTGCGACATATCTTAGGCCCTTTTATGCATATTTTGACTATGTTAAATGCCAAAACACTGGTCTTGCTGTATGAAATCCAAACAAGACAGTCTGGAAAACAGCTAATCCCCACCCCCCTCCCCCCCCCCACCCCCGCCGAACTTAATAATTTTGAAAGGGTAAACATTTGACCTTGAGCAGTGTCCTTGACCTTGAATGGACATGCCTGACTCATGAATTCTGCACATTTGACATTGACTTGTGACATTGACATTGAGTTGACAAAGCTGAATCATGAGTTCTTGATGAGGTGATCATCTGACCTAAGTTTAATGAAAATCCTTCAATAGTTTAAGAGATACTGGGTGGACACAAAATGAAATGCTCAAAGCTTTGTGACCTTGACCATGAGCATCAGTTCTGAACATCGTCATGAACATGTGATCATTTGACCAATGTTCCATATGAATTCTTCCGAGGGATTAGGCTCGGACCCACATCGATGAGGGACAAGTGATTTGAAGTCAGTTGCCCCTCATCGATGTGGGTTTGAGCCACACTCGGGGCGTTGAATTCTTCATGTGAGGAAGCCATCCAGCTGGCTTACAGAAGGTCGGTGGTTCTACCCAGGTGCCCGCTCGTGATGAAATAATGCATGGAGGGGCACCTGGGGTCTTCCTACACCATTTAAGCTGGAAAGTCGCCATATGACCTATCATTTGTCGGTGCGACAGTAAATAAAAACAATTAGAATGCGTCTTGTAAGTGATAATATACGGTAAGAAGGAGCTTCCGCTCAAAACATTTTGACATTGTTATAGAAATCGTCTCCTTTCTTGAAGTTTAATGCTTCAAGAAATGTGCAAAAAGCGAAATACATATTAGGAATCATATTTCCAGTTAAAAGAGTAAGGAGGATCTTATCAGTGTTAACTACAAGGAAAGTATAAGAAAAAAAAAACAGATTTCATGTCCTACGTCTTACAAGCGAATGCAAGTTATAAGCGTAAGTATAACTGAGTTGAAACTGAAAATGTTACCTGAGCAACGAAGTGATTTACTCCCTTCGGCGGATCGTTCTTGGAATCTCCACATACATTTCCTCTCTTGACATCTTTAATAGAAACGTTCTTCACGTTGAAACCAACGTTGTCACCTGGTAAAGCTTCAGATAGAGCCTCGTGATGCATCTCGACCGTCTTGACCTCAGTAGTTAGTTGTGATGGAGCAAAAGTAACCACCATGTTTGGTTTGAGAACACCAGTTTCAACTCGACCCACCGGCACTGTTCCAATACCTGAAATGTATAGAAGGAATATAGCCTCACTAAAATTACAAGGAAAATTGTAAAACGATTGTTTACACACTAGATTCAGTTCAGTTTGCCCATAAGCCGCAAATGAAGTACATAAATCATCACAGATTATCCCAAAATAACTGCCCATCTTTCACTTCTTGCACTAAAATAATGTATCTTTATTTACTTCAAAGGTAAAGTACATGTGTTCCCATAGATTACTAGTGACCTACATCCCTCCCCCCCCCCCACCCCCACACACACACCTTCCTCCCCATCTCCACCCCACTTTCTTTTAACACATGGTTTCATGACTAGGGAAAATATTTTAAGATATACATGTATGCAACACAAACAGTTCATTATTTTTCAAAAAGTCAAGGATAAAATCTCTCATCCGGCTGAGTTATTCTCAAACAAAACATTTTATATTTTATCATATTATAAAAAGTTGATTAAAAGAGGATACGATGCGAAACAAATTCGTGAAGCACAATGTGTGTTTGATGATTGCCCCCCCCCCCCCCCCCCCCTCCCCACACACACACACACACACACATACTACAGTTAATCGCTACGCTTTCCTACTTGATGATGCGATGACTAATCAAGTGTAAGTCTTCATGATGCTTCTCTCCTCAATTCTACAAACCATGGACGGAGGGAGTTGATTTTTGTCTTTCAGTTTTGTTAGTCGTGCCCTCAAAAGTTCGGCTCTTGGTGATCTGACTTCAGACAAACGTTAATGTTAGAACCTATCTCGGCGGGATTTTTTTTATATTGTGTTGTCTAACTTGTTGAAAATAGGGTAAGTGCATACCCTAAACGCGTTTAAACCGCCCGTTTTCTTTAAAGAGGTTACTGACCGTTCAAAGGCGGTGCCCCTATTTTCAACTGGTTTTCTGTCTGTCTTGTTTTGTCTGTTGTGTACGTTTTCTTGTTTGATGTATGCGTTTCTTTCCTCCTCCTTACTCCCCCTATTGCCCCCCTCCTTTCCCCTTGCATTTGCGCGACTTCGTGCATCCCTCCCCCTTTACTTTGAGTTAGTTTTCGTGGCTCCACTTTATCAGGCTGACGGAATCCTAAGGCGGTACACGGTTGTTTTTTTTTTCTGCTTATATGGGTGTGATTGTGTGTGACGGTACCTTAATGTTTTCTATGTTATTTAGTTGTGGGTGGATGTGTGTTTGATTTTGATACACGAGTGTCTGCGCTGTTGTGGTTTACGTTGTAGTGTGACTGTTATTAAGACTAATATGCGATTGGCTTATCGCATTTATAGGACACTGTTTTAGCTGGCACTCTGTGATATATTTAAAGAAATGTTTGTGACCTTAATTCCTGATCAATTATTTCATATAATTTATTCAAACTTGCAGCTGTGATCAATATTGATACCTTGTTGTGCATAAGGATTTTTGTGTTAATTGCTCTTTAGTTTCCTGGTTTATGATCCTTTGTTTTCAACAAAGTTCAGGTGAAGGCATGAATCACAGTTGTGAAAGCTCCAGTAAAGAATTTCAAAATGGTCAAGGAATGCGGCCAGTTGAGCTTAAAGTTATGTTATACATCAAAAATAAATACAATTATTTTAGCTGAAAACAATAATTAAAGAAATATATCTACTTGTAAATCATTTTGAATGAAGTTAAATTTCCTACATTAAAGCGTAAAGCGTAATGGTATACTAAAAAGAAGTCTAAGTATTTTTTTAGGCTGAGTGGTCACACATACATCCTTAACAATTTCTTGTCTGTATAACTTCTTGCAGCAGAAAGTTTTCCGACTTGTATTAGGATGGAACGCGTTTTCTCTGGAAGGAAGAGAAGGTGAATGGCATAATCTAAGGGCCATGCTTCGTTTTCGTTAAATGATATAGTGGTGCAATAATATAAAAGGGGCCTGCAAGAGGTTTAGCAATATAGCTGGCACTCTATATCATATATAGCGAAATGTATGTTTGTGGTGTGAAGATATGAATCATTATTTATTATTTCATATAATTTATTCAAACGTTCAACAATGATCAATATTAATACCTAGTTGTACATACGGTTGTTTGTTTGTTTGTTTGTTTTGTTGTTGTTGTTTTTGTTTTGTTTTGGTGTTTTTTTTGGTTGTTTTTTTTTTATTTCATGGATTAATGTCCTGTGTCCCGTGTTGTCTTGCTATATATGACAACGAAATCCATATGAAGGCATGGATCACATTTGTTGATATCTCTTGTAAAGTATTTCTATAGTCAAGGAATGTGATATGTTGAGTTAAAATGTATGTTATACATCAAAGGGAAATATAATGTTTTGCTCAAAAAAAAAAATTAAAAAATAAAAAGATCTACATGCCACATTAACGCGTAATAGTATAAGAAAAAAAAACAAGAGCTGTTACACCTCAAAATGGTAGCAACGCATTTTGGTTGTCACTGGTAGCGACAAAATGCATTGCAAGGGTACATATGATGTGTTAAGGATCATGGAATCGAACATATTTTGGTAGTTTTTCTACTTCAGGAGTTGTGCTATTTTTTATATTTTGTTCAAAAAGAAAGATAAAAAGAGGGAATGTCTCTTATAAAAATGGTTGGGTAAGGGAGGAGGGGTTCGGAGTTCCCATCCCAAGATATAGTTTTTTCGTATAATAGCAACCAATCTATAGATTCCTGTGCGTGTATAAGAGACCTCAATGAAATTTAATATGCAATAACATTTTATTGTTTTGTTTTACTGTGGTGGTGGTGCGGGAGGCGTAGGGCATCGAGATGTTTTAAAGCACGAATATGTTTAATTCTGTAAAACGAAGTATCAATGTGAGGATGATATGGTCACTACCTAGATAAAACACAAACATATGTGATTTTGTGACGTGTTTCAGGGATCCAGGAAGCCTTCAGCTTCTCGGCATTCTGGTTTGGATCCATGCTGTTCCTAACAAGGGTTTCTTCTCCTAGTTGTAAAATTAGGCTTTAAAAGCAAAGTCATGGATTCTGACCAACTGCCGGTGGCAGGCTGGTCTGGATCCATGTGGTCGCAAACCACTATGTTGGTTTTCCATGGCACGGCTCATATGTGGGTTCACTACCTAGATATTTTTTAAGATATCTCACATAAACATATATAGTGAATTTTGTACGTGTTTTACGGGTTTTATATACTTTTACAGGCAGTATGTAACCATTTTCATTTGGCCTTTTCTCGTGAATCTCCTGAAGTTTGATCTCAAATAGTCTCTACTTACCAACTAATGGGCGTTTGTGAAACCTGTCTCGGGGTCATGAAAAGTTTGGTGAAAAGTTGTGGCAAATTTCTTTCAATGTAGTTCAAAGTCAGAGTTGATTTGACCACTCTCGCGTGTGTTCAAATGGTCCTGCTTGACTGAATCATGGGCCATTATATTTTCAAGGTTTATAGGTCAAGGTTGGATGAGCGACTATGTTCCATCATCACTCTCTTTGAAACGATACTGTCCATTCGTAACAACTTATTATTTTTGTAAATCATGAGATTATTTTTGATACCGTTTTGTGTTGGATGTGTACATATCCAACACATTTTGGTACTACATTTTTGTAAACTAGCAAATTGCGTTGAGTATAACGCATTTTAAAACTCGATCGAATTTTAGTAATGACTACCAAAATGTGTTGCTACCATTTTGAGGTGCAACAAAGCACGTATTTACCCACAAGTTACTTTATAGGACGACTAATAACAGAAACATCAATAATAGTCAGTATGACTACCAAAAAACCCAAAGTTAGAGTATGTACAATTTTGTTTTACATGAAAAGGTTCTACAACATGTACCATCGAAGAAACTGGATGATGCAATTTGTCATCATTAAGCATTTTGAAATATTCAAGATTGGCCGCCAAAAATGCAAATATTACATATAATCTAAATTACAGGAGATTTGGACATGATTGCAATATAAATATTACATTTGTTGCTAGAGGTAACATGAAAAACATCAAATGTAAACTTAAAAGAAATTTGTTAAGTTTTCATATTCTCCGTCAGAATCATAAGAATCATCAACTGCATCACTAAGTTATAAATCGCATCTACATCGTTTGTCAATCTACATCGTTTGTCAATCTTTTTTCCTAGACACCGTCGTTTATATGACTGAAAAATTGTTGAAAAAGACGTTAAACCCGAACACAAACATTCACACACACAATCTTTTTTCCATAGTTTTAGTGGTAGTTACATGATATTGTGCGGGTGAGGTGAGCCACAAAAAGACAGCGGGACGTTGACATGGTTGTTCTGATCCAGAAAGGAAGAACTTAATGACACAGCTGGTGCAGGGGTCGGGGGTGTTCTTCCAGGTTTGTCACCGGTACAAGCCTCTTAAGAGTTGGTTCCTTGTTCAATTTTAAACTGGTAGCATTAAATTTTGAATGGCCAGTGTCCAAACCCCATCATATACATGTCTGTGTGTGTGCTTTTAACATTTTCATAAATAGATTCCAATATAGGCGGCAACAATTGTTGTTTGGAAATCATCTGTGCAGTTTTGTTTCCCATGTTTCATGTCCAAATACTGTTTCTGATATCGGACAGCCTTTTATTCCCTTTCATTTCATAAAAGGAAGAAAAAAATGATTCTCCAAAGACCTTGTTCATATCGGATCTACATCTCCAACTTTGTTTCACATCGGATCTACATCTCCAAGTTTGTTTAGAATGAATCCTCGTTTCACCTGTTTGACAGCCGTTGCCATTCCAGTACCACATAGTTTGGCAACAGAATAGCATCTAGAAAGGATGTGAGCTGTAATGAGCTGGAATGTAATGACTAAATACTTTTTTTGTCACCCCGCAGGGTAAGACAGGCTGGAGAACATGTACACACATTGACGTCATAATTGTTTCCCACGCTGTCCCTTGGGTTTTGGAAATCCGTATGTTACACATACACTCACATAAGATCCTTATAGCCCTACATGTTGCTACAATGTCCACTATTCTCTGCTGAACACAATTGTTTCCTTCATCAACAGAGAGCATGACAACTCCTTTAGTTTATAAATGTGTACAAAAAGAACAAAAGTGCATCAACAAAACAAACCTGAATGCGTCATCACGTGACTGTCACGAATTCTGCTCACACACCAACTGCTGTAGAATTATAACATGAAATTCCTCCTTGCTTGTCATTAAATCAACTCTATTAATGACAACTTCAATTTATATCTTTAAGAAGCTTGTGTCTGTCAACTTGTGACTGAAGCTTGCCTCATATCTTTGCGGTGCTTGCAATTATGTCTACCAGTTGAACCTTATTAATCATAAACTGAATACTATGACACCAACACAGGCATAACATAAGTTCTTGACAAATACAGGTTGCAGGGAGCAGAATATGATCAGTGGACGGTAGTGGAATCTGAAGCTACATGTAAGGAGCATGAAATATGTAGCTATTATACCTCAGTTATTAGTTGCTCATGCTGTGCTTGGATGCAATAATGTCTCTAAACCAATTGGCACTGGAAAGACAGCCGTTGTCAAACAGCTGACAATCGTTTAATCTGGACAAAAGCGGATATGTTGATGCAGATATAACAAGGTTTCTGAAGCTGTTTCATTGCAACCTGTTAGGGTAAGAAATGAACTGGAAGTAAATCAGATATGACGTTTGAGCATTTAATTTTGGAAAAAGACATTCAAAAGATGCACAGACTACACAATTGTCACCTACATCAGACTCTTTCTATATGCATGTCAAAGGAGGACACATACAGACACGCACATGGAGGAGTACTTTGGACCCAGACCCTTCAACTTTTTATGCCACCCATTTTTGATGGAGCAATGATCTAAACTCTAAAAGGCTTGTACTAAGACAATCACAGAAGAAAACATCTATCCCTATCTGTTATGATTGTGCATCTGAATAACCATTTGCAAAATACCGATGTTATTGTTCTGTAGCTCTCCTCGCCTGCACAATATCCTGTAACTGCCACAAAACCTGTACCTCTCAATATAGATGGACGAAGGCTATTTGTGAAATATTCAATGATGCAGATGTTGAATATAGTGATTCTGACAGCGACTTCAACAACTGCTGTATTCAATGCCAGTCGTCAAATGGCTTTTTGGAAAGTCAAACTTGATATCACGTTTTCGAATAATAGTGTTCTTATATGAAGACACAAGGATAAGTTACTTTAATACAGTAACATTGATATGCTACTTGATAAACCCTCAAGGACTTTGAAACACTCATCCACATATGGCATTTATTTCATTCTTGCAAGATGTGTTGAAGTATTTTTGTATTTGGCTATTATCAAATGCTTAATCTGTTCCGATATTGTTTGATTACATGAAGTGTGACCGTTGCCGCCTATGCCAGTGTAGAGTAACCATGCTAGCGTTTTGCATTACGTCAACCGCTGATTTTGGCGTGTTGCAATGTAAAAATCAATTAACCCTTTTTACCGTTGAACAACATTGTCATTTTCGTTTATCTTTTAACAATGTAAAGACAAACAGATATTTGCTATTTTTATCCAGAGACGGCATTACATTACATAAACACCACCCACCTCCTCATAGCTTCAGTTTTTATGGCGCTTTGCAGTAGCGTCAATTTGAAACTAACGTGTTTGGGAGAGATGTGCGTGCGGACCGGTTGTATCGTGAGTTCTACATGCCGTAAAAATAGCTCACGGTTGGGTTATAGCGGACTGAATTAAGTCGAAAGAATATGCAAGTAGTAATGTAAGGTTATTTTTGTAATGATAAGATTTGAAGTTGTTCACAATTCTTTCAATTTTATCCACCTCTTCTTTGTTATGGAATTACTGAAGAAATATTTAAAGTGTTGTAAACATTTACAATTATTAGAGGTACCCATCTATATTAGGAAAACTTGCACATTACGAGTGTCTAATGTCATTTTATGCATATTTTGGATTAAGTCAAGGGCCATTACTCTGGTCTAGCCGAGTGATATCTCTAAAAACCCGTGCAGTTAGATCAGGATCTACATTGTTCGCCATTCAGTCAGTGTCTTCGTAAGTACCTCTTTTAGCAATTATGGTACTGTCCAAATTGAAAAATAGGCAAGTTCATTTTAGAAATTTAGCATTCTATTAAAATAGCATATAGTTGTATCTCTTCAGTTCTAAATTATCTTACATATTCTTTTAAATCATTTATACAAACAAACATTAACCTCTAGTAGGCCTACAAACTGATTTCTACCCATGTTAAGTATCTAAGTCTAAAAACATTCGTACTCTGCATTAGGCAACTTGCAACGACTTTCTGGTGATATAAGACGATGCCTTAAGTGTTTCCACTTCTAGTAATAGAAAATGAAATCTTAATGACTACACGTACAAGTACTGAACTCAAACCTCTTGTAATTACCTCCGATCTTGTACACGTCTTGAAGTGGCAGACGTAGTGGTTTCTCCGTGGGTCGTTTAGGTGGAAAAATAGAATCAAGAGCCTCAAGTAGAGTGTGTCCTGAAGCTTTTACTTCTTCCTTCTTTTCCGTTATCCTCTCAACACTCCATCCCTTGTACCATGGCATATTGTTAGATTCCTCAATCATATTGTCCCCATGCCAACCAGAAATTGGTACAATAGCTACACCAGCGGGATTGTATCCAACCTTCTTCACGTATCCGCAAACTTCTTTTTTGATTTCATTAAATCTCGCCTGGAAGGTGAGAAGGAACAAGATTATGCCTGAATGATAACAGTCAGTTAAAAACTAGACTTGTCCATAGAATACTTGTACACACACTTCCTGTCACTGTACATAATATCATGACTAAGTGAAATACTTTTTACGACATATGCAACAATTTATAAGTACTTAACACATATTTTGTACTAGGTTCAGGACCGTAACTCTGATCTGGCCGATACAAGTTACAAACGCAACATCAGGGTGAAAAACACATGCAATATAACAATACAGTTATGTTTTATGACTAGGTCTTATACTTTTTTATATACAATGGACACTAAGTTTTATGTCCTTAATTCATGTTTTTGACTTAGTCAAGGACCACAACTCTGGGGGAGGCAAAAAATACGGACGGGCACACAAAAATCAGAGAAATTGGTAAGAATAATGCATTCAATAAAATTATGCCTGAAAAGTTAAACCTGTGTTAAAGACCACCTCTGAACAGAGACCATCTGGCTCTACAGATCACATGTTTTGTTTCCCATTTACAGTGTATTCAAACCTGTGAATAAAGGCCACCTCCCAATAAAGACCACGTTTTGGCTCTCCCAAGGGTGGTCTTTATAGACAGGTGTGACTGTATGCAGATTGGCATTCAATTCAACAAATTCCTAATAACACTTCTGAACTACTGAATGGAGATTTCAGTTTATATCTGTGTGTGAATCTTTCAATATAAAACCAGCATTCAGAAAAAAAATCTCAAACAGTAAATTCATTTTGATCTTTGCTTACCTCGGAATATGGTGGTTCGGTATTGTCAATCTTGTTGACACCAATGATCATCTGTTTAACGCCAAGAGTGTAAGCAAGCAAGGCATGTTCTCTCGTCT
Source organism: Mercenaria mercenaria (assembly GCF_021730395.1). NCBI lineage: Eukaryota > Metazoa > Mollusca > Bivalvia > Venerida > Veneridae > Mercenaria > Mercenaria mercenaria. The sequence continues at coordinate 42,526,473 of NC_069376.1, read as the reverse complement.
GGCCGTTCTTCGAGATACCTGCTTCGAACTCTCCCGTACTGGCGGCAACAATTAGCACGGCACAGTCAGCCTGTGAGGTTCCTACAGGTAATTTTGAAAGTCAGACTAAACAAGCGAACAAGTGTACTCTTTGATAAAACGATTATGCTCTAATTAATGCGTGAAAGAGGCACATCTATATGTTGTCTAAGAGTATTTCTATCCTAGTTTCACAGTGTATTGTTTCCCGACATTAATTTTGAGAGAAATTTTACAATTTAATGTATCCCCACTTCTGTTAAGAAAGCTCTTTGCCGGCCCTTGGTCATGTGTTAATCACTTACAAAATCATGCTCGTTTAATGACTTTTTTTTTTGTCTGTAATCTTGTATCGCATGTCATGCGAAATGGTAAAGTTCTACATCTTAAAATTGTTAACCCCTTATACTTATAATGCCTGTGTTTTCATTATTTTTTATTCCTCTAATGGCCAGACAATTTTTGAATGTGTGGAATAAGTCTTCAACAAAAAATTCGTAGACAACAACGTTAACCAATTGGCCACTGATGCCCCGTATTGCGACTGAGATAATTATACCTGTTATCATGTTCTTGATAAAATCACGATGACCTGGAGCGTCAATGACGGTGACATAGTACTTTATTGGTCTGAAACTTCCACAGAGCAATGTCAATGGTGATACCACGTTCTCTCTCTGCCTTCAGTTTGTCCAACACCCAGGCATACTTGAAGGAACCCTTACCCATCTGTTAAAAGATGGTATTTAATAGAGCATCAACTATTAACATCAAATAAATTTAATAAATAAAATACCATCAAAAAATGAATTGAAATACCAACAAGTATTATTCGAGCATTCACAGACTCATATTCAAAGGGTTCACTGAACACACACATTTTTAGATCCTGATTTCTTTCTTTCAACTTATTGAAAATAGAAACAAGCAATCCGATGAAATGGTATCCCAGCCGCATCGGTGTGTGTTTAGGAATGGCATAGAACAAAATGTTAAGGATGTAACTAAGAAGCAAATAATTTCATTACATTTGAACTCAGAAAAACAGAGTACAATAAAGAAAGAAAGCTGGAATGTGGGCGTTGACGCGGAGGTGGTCACAACTTCTTATGCTAATAAATATTCATGACAGGTTTGAAAACTTTAAATAAAGAATGAAAAGAAAATATTTTTAGTGAAGGATGTTGGTTCTGTGACCGTGGGGTGATATAAAACTTCACATGTTGATAGTATGTATGGATGGAAAATAAAAAATGATTTATTTGGTGCACGATAGGATTGGGGGAGGGGAGGAGTGACTGGGTGAAGTAGTGAGGCGGGGTACTACTTTGAATACTGATAAATATTCATTGCAGGCGTAAAACGGAATAAATTGGGGGGGAGGGGGGGGGGGGGGGCAAGGCAGTGGAGGTGACAGGGTGTGTGTACACAACTTCACTTGTGGATAATAAATGTTTATGGGGAAAAACAAATTAATGAAATTCTACCAATTAGTTAGTTTGTTATGTACAAATATGTGGAATTTTAACAATTAAAGGGCAATAACTATGAAGTTACTAAAGAAATACTGACAAAATTGTTACGAAGCAAAACTTGCCCCTATATAGTTAACACTAGTAGCTGCTAATGGCCATAACTCTGGCGATACTAAGCAATGTGACTGAAACTTGACGGGCCTCATATTTCTATCGTAGTTAACATGTGCATGAAGTTTTATTTAAATATCTAAATCACTTCCTAGATATGGCTCCGGACGGACGGGGAAACATTAGACAAGAAGAAGACTTAAAAACTTGTAAATAAAAAGTACCTACCTCGGAAGCCTCTTTCTCAAACTTTTCGATTGTTCTCTTATCAATACCGCCAAAATTAAGTGACCAGTCGATGTCGACTTTCCTTAGTCTACGTGACCAATTACGACAATGTTGATGTGGGTCTTTTCCTTTCCCATTTTTCAGTCGTTTGTTCAAATGTATTCTGCAGAAACAAAACAAGAAACAACCTTGACAGATGGGTACATAAATATTCACATTTCAGATATACACAGACTTTCTCAACTTTCTGTTTAATGTTTCGAGTCTTTTCTCTTGTAGTATTCAATTAAAGAATTTAGCTCAAGTGAACTAACAAATATACACAGTGTCAACGCTTTTCTCTTGTAGTATTCAATTAAAGAATTTAGCTCAAGTGAACTAACAAGTATAAAACAGTGTCAACGCTTTTCTCTTGCAGTATTCAATTAAAGAATTTAGCTCAAGTGAACTAACAAGTACACACAGTGTCAACGCTTTTCTCTTGCAGTATTCAATTAAAGAATTTAGCTCAAGTGAACTAACAAGTATACACAGTAATTTAGCTCAAGTGAACTAACAAGTATACACAGTGTCAACGCGTTTCGCTTGTAGTATTCAATTAAAGAATTTAGCTCAAGTGAACTAACAAGTATACACAGTGTCAACGCGTTTCTCTTGTAGTATTCAATTAAAGAATTTAGCTCAAGTGAACTAACAAGTATACACAGTGTCAACGCTTTTCTCTTGCAATATTCAATTAAAGAATTTAGCTCAAGTGAACTAACAAGTATACACAGTGTCAACGCTTTTCTCTTGCAGTATTCAATTAAAGAATTTAGCTCAAGTGAACTAACAAGTATACACAGTGTCAATGCGTTTCGCTTGCAGTATTCAATTAAAGAATTTAGCTCAAGTGAACTAACAAGTATACACAGTGTCAACGCGTTTCTCTTGTAGTATTCAATTAAAGAATTTAGCTCAAGTGAACTAACAAGTATACACAGTGTCAACGCTTTTCTCTTGTAGTATTCAATTAAAGAATTTAGCTCAAGTGAACTAACAAGTACACACAGTGTCAACGCTTTTCTCTTGTAGTATTCAATCAAAGAATTTAGCTCAAGTGAACTAACAAGTATACACAGTGTCAACGCTTTTTCTCTTGTAGTATTCAATTAAAGAGAACTTTTACAAAATGAATAACGAAGAAATTTCAGTTTTATTAATATAAAATGGTCCTAATTCTATTATAAAGCAACAGTTGTGGTTCTTAATCAACATAGTCGGCTAATGATGATAAACAAGTTTGTAAAGTTTCAAAACTATGGCTCTTCCTAACACTAAATGAATCCGAACATCTGCTATTGCAACTTATAGTGCACTTCTTTTTATCTACAGAATAATTATGAAAATTATATCTTAAAAATTATATGTTAATTAGAAAATCCAAGAGGGCCTGGGCGATTTTGGTGGTTATCGAACATGGCCGGGATATTATACCCACAAACATTGTCAGCAAGTTTGGTGAAGATCGGTTGAAAACTGAGGACAGGCTTTGGACGCTGACCGCCCGCCATGGTAAAACGCCCCACATAAAACGCCCCACTCATTCAGAGATGGGCGTATAAAAATGCTTCATCAACTCCAAAATCAAAATTCTAAAAACAAATACCAAAATATATACATTAATCATTCTCTTAGATTTTAGATGTTGATGTTGAGAAAGTAATTTTCTCGATCTCATCGTGCCGAACCCCTATTCCAAGAAACTGGGCCTGGTGTCTTGTAAATTTTACTAAGCAACAAGACTATTTTAATTCACTAAACCAGAAAATAGTTACGTGTATCTCTGTCATCAAATCCTTACTGTACACAATAAAATTTGAACTGTATTTAGGTAAACAGGAAAATAAGGCATGCATAATGTACTCCTAACAAGTGTCTTTTTTTATTATTTTTATTTTTTTATTTTTTTTTTTGAAGTTTCTTACATTACACTACGATGGATCACCATACGAAGCAAGCTTTGAATCTTCAAGTAAGTATTTCATAAATCTTAAATGTAATTATGATGTTTAGGACTTTCAAGTACCCCACCCATCTTTCCGCTTACTTTTATCAGTACCCCATCCATCCTTTTGCTTAAATCAAAAAAAAGAACTTTAAAAGAAAATAAATAATTCAGAACTCATTTCGTGTAGATTGTATATACCTGTAACCGATCTGATTATTTTTCACCAATTTATATTATTTGATGGAAAGAAAGGCAAAGAAAAGGAGCTCTTAGTGTTTACCACGCCGATGATTTTCTTATCTGAGTGTACGCAAGCCAAAGCGCAAGTTGAAAAACTGGTTTTTATATCACAGTTTCCCACTCTTCATGATTTTTTATTAAGAAAAGCTTTATAGGCTATACATTACATCTTCTATAGGTATGACAATAATTCAATTGCATCAGTGAATGTACAGAATAAGTTGGTTGAGTTCAAGATAAAAGTAGAGGTTATAAGTTGAATACAGTAGTTTTACTATATTGATTTCAAGCGAGCGCTAGCGAAGCGAGAAATTAAAATCTTCAGACTGCTGTATTCAGTTTTTAATCGCCTTACAGCTCACCGCTAAATCTAATACAAGTTGATGTGACAACTGTATGTGAAATAGAATGGCCATATTTGAAATAAATGGAGCAATTGCGTTGGCAGAGCAACTTGGACGAACTGTAAGTGCTCATTATAAGGCCGTAGCTAAAATTCAATGAGTTTTGAAAAGTAAAATACTGCTATTAAGAAATGATTGCTTGTCAAGAAATTAAAAAATAAGTTTATTTAGCCTATTAAAACTAAGGAACTTTATAAAAAGAATGATGTTTTTCTTCGCAAGAAAAAAGTCGTATATAAAGCTATTTCAGAAAACGTATAGTTTTTTTCATCATTTTTTTTTTTAAATTACACCCCTATATTAACTACTTCACACCATGCGGTGATTTTTAGTATATATGTCTCATAACTATGTGTGTATAACACTTAAATCAAGGTATATTAAATATGTTTCTTACCTTTAAGCAAAATCGCAAAGATCAAAGTTGTAATTTGTAATGGTGTTTTCTTTTTTTTCTTTTTTTTAATTAACGTACCAGTTCTTATTAGTATTTCACAACGAAATAATATAATTTCTCGTTAAAATTCCAATAATGTAAACTGTTAGATTTCCTCGCAACCTTTCACAACGAGGTATTCCGCGCTACTACATACCTCAGCGCAATCAAAGCGCTCAAAGCGCTGATGGTGGCTGCTAATCAATGTTTAAAATATTACATAGAAAGCGACAACTGAGGAATTGTTAATATAAACTATAAGAACTTTTTTTTTGCATTTTTTTTTAATATTCGGCTTTGGTTTCAAAATTAATCCTTTTTCACTGCCAGTCATTGTTTACATACACACTGATTCAGTCTTTAACGAATAGTTTTGATCCTTTTTGATTATTTGTGACGAAAACTACAACATAAATTACATCGAAGATGTTTTACTATGAATAAATAGTATAAGCTTTTTCTCCAAATCATTCAGCTTTTAAGATTTCTTTTATAAGCTTTTGGGCAGTGTCTGTCATGAATTATTATATACACACTGATTTAGTCCGTATCAGATAGCTGTGGTTTTCATGAGACTTTTGTGAAAGAAAACAACACAAACAAGCACCACAAATGCATCTCAGAATGTCAGCTCTGCAGCCAGTGTATTTTAGAGGTGCATTAACTATCACTCCATCTGTTATACTCAAAAGTTCGCTAGACATGACAGCAGGCTTCGCAAAAATGCTGGACATTAAGTCAGACAAACTTACAACTTTAGTCAGACCGAGAAAAAAGTCGAAAAATATGTAACTGGCGAAACGAAACCGTTTTAATTTTTATACATCAATCCAGATATATTGAGACACACCATGAGAAAACCAACATAGTGCGTTTGCGACTAGCATGGATCCAGACCAGCCTGTGCATCCGCGCAGTCTGGTCAGAATCCATGCTGTTAGCTTTCAAAGACTATTACAACTAGAGAACCCGTCAGCGAACAGCAAGGATTCTCACCAGAGTGTGTGGATCCGCAGTTTGATCTGGGTTCATGCTGGTCACAAATGCACTATGTTGTTTTTCTCATGGTGCGACTCGAATGAATATAGCTGAAGTGAGCAGAATCTGTCTTGAAACAATTCAATTTTTAAGTTGGTCAAATCTGTTATCCGACGACTTGCAGTCTGACAGATTGCCGTTTCAAAAAGGCGAGTATTAGTATCATCGCTGCGCCCACTTTCACGGGCTTACAAGTTGATGAAATCGTGATACAGTAGCACAACTTAGTCAAAGCGAGTTTGCAACATTTGTCACCTTGGACGACCTGTGGGTTTCCACGTTGATAATTCGTGTTTTGTCAGACGAAATTGTACCGGAATACTCTATGCATACATATAGTATCTTATATTGTACATTTGCTGAAGGAAGATTATCCGTGAGGGAATATTATTTAGAAAACATACATGTCTTTGATTCTCACGGCAGGTCACACTGCAAACAATATCGAATGAATTTTAACTGAACGTTCTTTTATTTTTGTTCACTCTCGTATTGCTAAGCATGTTTTAGTATATTTTGTTCTTGATGTAACGATGAACTGTACATGTTCAAGTTATATCAATAATTACTGTCCTGTTCATAAAGCATCTCACTAAATTTGCGCTAATTAGTGTTAATTGGCAGTACCAACGCCTGAGGAAATCCATATCACTGCTGATTATCGATTTTCTATAAATAGCCTAATTAACATGTGTTCATATTTTTGCGTGCTTGAAACGAAAACGAGACAATGCAGTCGAAAATTCAGTAACATTCTTAGATCACTAGGGTTGCATTAATATATATCTTACAATTTGATAGCTATGACGATCATTTAAGTATGTTCTGACATATTTGAAAAGTGTTACAACTTGTTGGAAAAGCTATCAGAGGTACAAACTGGTATTGTCTATGGACCGGAAATGTTTGGAAACTTTTCCGTTGAAATTCCGTTTCTATTTTTAGCCGCGGATTATTGCTAGCAGAAGTAATTGTTCTTTATCAAATAAAGCCTTAAATTTCGGGAGTTATACATGTGACACTGCGGTTAGGAAACATTTTTGAATTGTCAGTCTGGATTCCCAGGCTAGGTTTCTATATATATAAGCTACTTTTCTACGTTATAAGCTACGTGACCTCTTTGGCAGTACTATGCAATAGCTAATCAATATCATCGCTCCAGTTCAGGTGACATGAGGTCATCGTTTATTCACGTGACCATAAATTTGCATATTTGTATTCGTACACGTGGTTGTTTTAATTAAAACGTTGACTTCAGTTTGTATTGAATTTAGTCGCCGAATTTACATTAAAAATGGTATTAAGGCATATATTGTAGCTTTGCATATTCTGCACGTTGTGTAGATAATTATTTACCTGGAAAGCTTGGAACTATTTTTTGTTGTGTTGTTAGAATGGTCTTAAGAACTGACAAGATTTCTCAAACTGAGTATTCTTTTTGACACTGGTGGCAGCAGCCACCAAAAAAACAGATTTAATATTTCACCACACATGACAGCGCGTATTTTACCATCAAAAGCAATGGACTGAATAGCAACTTAACTTTTTTGAAAATATAAAAGTTAGATTAATATATTCTTTGGTATGACTCTTAATTAGAGACTTCGTGGCCAAGTCGTAAGGTTGGTGCATCAAATGACTTGACCTTCCCTAACAGAGATTCTTTCATATGGGATTTTAGCTATCCAGCTCCTTACTTTTACCCAGGTTCTCTTTGAAATTCGGCCATTTGCAATAAACATACTGTGTAGGACCTCATTCGTAACAGATCTGATTTGTAACAGATTTCGTACGTATGCTATCGCATTTGTTACAGGTGTTACGAATGTGTTTGTCCACGAGAAGCAAATGTATCAAATTGCCATTCCAACATCATTAAATGATTGCCATAAGCACCATTACAAGTTAGCGTTATCTTCATTACATATAACTTCAGTGCAAGTTTGGTCGAAATCAACATCACTGTCATGCTCACAATGCTAAAATCAGCAGATTTTGTCATTTTTAGGATCATAACTCCAGGACAAATGGTGCTATATAGCTGTTTTTCGTAAGGAACCGAGATGTTATAGGTATATAACTTCTATACACGTTTGGTCAAAATGAAATGATAAATATGACCTCTGTTGTGTTCACAAGACTAAAACTATACTGAGAAGAGAATGACTGAATAAGTTTGCCGATGAGGTTGTGAAAACAGGGTCTAGATTGTCCACTGTCATCTTTTAAAATAGCTGTACCAGAATTATTTGCACCAAGTTCACGTGGGAGGTAAAAGTAGACCACTAGGTCGTGCTGGGTCTTAAACACTTCTCAAAATAACAGTAATAATAATAATGATAATAATAAATGTTATAGCCTATAATTAACGGTTAATGCGAATACGATAATGTTACACACCGATAGCCACACGAGAACTACATGCAAATATAGACCTGCCACAGTTCGCTGCTGCGAAAATATAATGTGGTGATATTGGACTGGGAATTTATGGCATTAATACGGTTGTTTTTGAAAGGAACCAAGATCTTATAGATATATAAGTTGCGTGCAAGTTTAGTCAAAGTAAACAGAAAGAGTGGTCTGTATCGCGTTCAAATGGCTAAACTCAGTAATTATTGCCATCTCATGGACCATTACTCCTATAAGGTGATATGGCTGGTTTTCGAAAGGAACCGATATACATTTGTATATATATATCGGCATCGATCACATTCGTCTCAAAAATTGTGAGATATTTGCTTGATTTCTGTTACATTTGCGATCTCATTTGCAATTCCTGTTACAAATGCGATCTGATATGAATGTGGTCCTGCAATGCTGCGTTGCCATTGCAAACCGTTCATTCTCCATGCACTCCAAATTTCATCAAAGCAATATTACGGTAGAGTTTGTTTAAATGTCACAAATAAAACGTCTCATATTGATTGCTGGACACGATTGATTCTGCCTATGCGACCAGTTTAGATCATGCCCTGCACTGTTCACTATTCAGTCAATATCTTTCTGGTAAGCACCCATTTTAACTGTTAATGGTAGTGTCCAAACTGGAAGATGGGCAAATTCGTCATAGAAATTAAGGAGATTAAGGGTCGAAATGATATCAAGTGTAACCTAAAAAAAACTGCACAGTTTAGTATATTAATAGTATACCTTTAACAATATATGAGCCGCGCCATGAGAAAACCAACATAGTGGTTTTGCGACCAGCATGTATGCAGATCAACCTGCGCATCCGCGCAGTCTGGTCAGGATCTATGCTGTTTGCTAACAGTTTCTCTAATTGCAATTGGCTTTGAAAGCGAACAGTATGGAACCTGACCAGACTGCGCGATTGCGCAGGCTGGACTGGATACAAGCTGGTCGCAAACGCACTATGTTGGTTTTCTTGTGTATTAATATTTGTTTAGATATCGTTTCTCATTTCAAATATTTGTTACAAAATACAGCCAATCTACCCAGAATATTCAAATTAAGCGTATCTTAAAATTACAATAACTTTAAGCAATGTTTTGGGGATTTTAGCAGTAACTTAGTATTATAAACCTTTTATCAAATCAGAATAAAGAGGACAATATAGCATATACATATACCCCCTTTATATTTCGAAATTAATTTCACATCGAGGACATTTCCGAAGACTGATAAAAACCACATCGACAACTTGAAAGAACATGTTTAAAATAAATTACTCTCATAATAATTAATACACTTAATGAAAATATGTTGTTGTTGTTGTTGTTGTTGATGTTGTTTTTGTTGTTGTTATAATTATCTTTTTCTTCATTCTTTTCTCTAAATGTAATTTCAACAGAATTTTTTTTGAAAATTCTAACTTTTGTAATTACAGGAAATTAAGGAGACTTGCATGTCCGCAAAGAGAAATAGGACATTTTTAAATATTTAAAACTAAAACTGAATAATTTTATTAAACGCGCATTTCTATACAATGACATATTAAATGGCGTTGTACATCGTAATAATAATTATAATGATAACAGATATAATAACAACAATAATAATAATAATAGTAACAATCATAAAAGCCTTATTTAAACAAAATGTTATAACCGCACCACTCCCCCTAAGATTACTTTTGTTACCATACACATGCGAAATATGCTACCGTAGCATGGTGAAATAAGTTTTATTTAGCAATTGAACCAGGTTTTCGTATAGTTAAAATCATTTTTACCCATTTTCACATTTACAAAGAGGCAAATGTACGTAAAATGTTTTGAAGAAATAAACGAGCAAATTCCATAACTATATATGTGATCAAGTAATTGCGAAAAACCCATAAATAGACACATTTGCGATTCGCTCCGGTAAATGGTCGATTTATGTCACATTAAATGAGGACTTTTGTGGCTTTTACACTTATTATCTCGCCATTTGATTTTTCCTTCGTCAGACATCAAAAGCCAATGTCATCGGCATTGCGTTTTTTCATGAAAACTAGTTTAGACTCGACACACAATGTTATCGCTAACGAAGCAAAAAAATTAGCGCACAGAACTCTACATGGAACACGAAATAGATGTGCAGACGACATTCAATTAGCCATTGGAACTATTTCTTTCAAAGTTTTCTTCGGCATGAAACTGAAATGAACATTAAGGAAATTATTCAGACGACAAATGAAGTCATAAGAATTTCCGGAGTTCAAGTGGAAACCCGGTGGAAGTAATGCCGTAGTTGGAATATGTTTTGCCATTAAAGGTTTCGGAATATATTCATAACCTTCAGCGGAATGGAAATATTTGTGACCAGCAGATAGCCGCTCACATCTGCACAGTTGACGAAAACCACATTCGTGACGTCATCGACGCAATGTATACTCTAGAATCAGATTCTGAAGATGGGTTAAGTCAAAGAAACGAAGGAATGTGTTCACAAAGTAAATTACTTTGTACAATACAGGATTTCATTTGGTCGTGGTTTTGAAACAAGTACCGCTCTGATGATCTGGTTGGTGAAATATATGGCAGCCTATCCAGATGTCCAAAAACGGGTGCAAGATGAAATAGGTATAGGTAGAGACATTTCCTACAAAGACCGCACAAAACTGTCGTACAGAAAAGCTGTTTTACACAAGGTTATGAGAGTGTCTTGTGTCCTTCCATTCGCCCTCCCTCATTACACAACGAAAGATACACAATTGCTTGGGAGGCATGCCATGAATATACTACCACTTTAGATTTCATACAGTTTGTCGGGTTGTAGTGATGAATATAGCCAGTCTATCCCTCTGATCCGTGACATTCCGTGCAAAGCATGATTGCAAATTATCTAGATACATGTACACTGCTGACTAGTGTACAAAATAAATCAACTACAGTTAATGCGGTCTCAATCAAATTGAGTTTGCAATATTCACTATTGCCTTGTCATCAGTGCTTCCGAGAGATCCATTTTTGAGATTTTGCTAATATATTTTGTTATTATTAAGTTAATAAGTATATATCTATTTCAATAATTTTACAAAAGCAGTTGATAATTTTAGGTTTTATTTATCAAAAACATCCTTACATCTTTTAACGATGTTTCAGCAAATAACTTTTTATTTACAGTACAGTATGGTTTTTGATTTTTATGCCTCGAAGGTGGGCATATTAACGTTGCCCTTCGGTCCGTCCGACTGTAATTTTGTAAATTCTTGTCCGGACTGTAACACGATCTGCCATCCATGAAGGAATTTTAAAATAGTTTGGCATAAACATTAACCTTAATGAGACGACGTTTCGTGTGTAATACTCAGACCCCTATCTACAAGGTCAAGGTCATACTGACTTATAAGTAAAACGTTAATAGGGTTTGTTTCGTGTCCGGTTCGTAACTTTGCCATTCATCAAGAGGTTTTGAAATTACTTAGCATAAATGTTTATCTTTATCAGACGACATGTCATGGGCAAGACTCAGACCCCTAGCTCCAAGGTCAAGGTCAGACTTAGAGTTCAACAACACAGCTTGATGCGCTGTTTTTATTTATAAGAAAAAAAAACTTTTTCCACTCCGTGGTCTACCCCGAGTATTAATATTAATTTATGGTTCATTGTAATGTGTCTCTCTTGCGATGGAGGTCTCAGGGTGCAACACAGGACTTACTTTTTGGGAGGTGAATGTATAATATTCTTTTTGATGGAGCTCCTGGTTTATCTCATACGAGTAAAATTAAATGTAAAAATGTTCAAACAATTATCCCTACAATCAAAGTTCCGTCTAATGTTGCTGTCATGCTGAAAAGGACATTAGTTTTCTATGAAAACAGTTCTTCTTTCGTACAATGACAAGGATGTTGCTAAAAAGACTGGATATCACACATATAAGAGCAGAATGCCATTAAACAAATTGTTTGCGACATAAAATTAAAATAAAACTTCATTAGGTTAAAAAAATCAAATACATATTAATCAATGATTACAGCATAAATGAAGTTTCATCAATTGACCACGATACCACATGTCCACGCGGCATTACCTATCGTCTGCATATGACGCTTCAACAGCAACTTCGCGCTTAATATTCTTCAAAACAAGTGAAAATAAACTGCACCGTTGTCAATCAATGATATTTTGATAAAAATGAATTACATATAAACTATAATGATAAATCATTAAGTTTCAAATGATTTTGTTTTTGGCACCAACAAACTGATCGGTTTATTTTGAATCTTAACCATACTTTGAAATCAGATTAGGTTTGGAAAAAAAAAAGAATTTATATTGAAGATAAAATAGCCAGAAAACGTTGGTATGTAAACGTTTCTGGCGGAGGATGTAAACAACCCTAACCTCCCAATTCCAAGGTTCCGTAAATTATTGCTCCGGTTATAAGTGCCAAAGTACGAAATGACGATGGGAGGGGTGCCAATTTCAATCGGATCCGAATGTTACGCGAATGAAAAATGCATTCCTGAATGTTTGGAAACAGCTATTTGGTGGGTTTTAACAGGCCTATTTTATTACATATATATGGAGTCAGGGCGTAGCGCAACCAGTTCTGAAGCTACTCAGCGGGAGGATGTGAAAAGGGGAGTCCTCTTCCGTTTGTATGGGTCAGTTGAATCTCCCCACGGGTAAACATTCTGGGAATAGAAAGAGAACTTGTGGCTTCTTGTAAAAGCGACTGACCGGTATGACCTCCGTAGATCTATAATGCACATGACAGGCACGTAGCTCAGCACACTAATATACGCACAGACATATCGTCATTTTTCGACAATAAAAATATAAAAAAAGAAATTCAATAAATAAAATTTGAAGGCTAAGGGGATGAGATATAAGATGAAATGAAGATTCAAAGAGGCTTTTTGCACACATTTAATGTTGAACTGTGATAGAGGTATACAGTACATCCTGCATTAGCGGTCACCTACAGGTATCAATTAAGTAGCCACTTGCCTTAAGTAGCCAATCTAGAAACTTCCCAAACTGACGTATCTATTGTTCCGAACGAAAAGCTCTAAGATATTGTTTTGATATAATTATGGGCAACACCTTTGACCCTCATCCTTGGCTGATACTACAATACTGGAGCTTATTTAAAACTGAAGATGAAGATCAAAGTTTATACTGGCATCTACAATGTATGACATAACTTATTTGAGACAGACCTTATGGATATACTTAAAGCTGTAACACTTAACGTGTACTACACGAATATACTTTTTTTAATATGATAAATATATAAATTTTTATTCGTATAAAATACTCGTACAATTTTGAAGCAATGGTATGTGTAAACGTGTAACAAGAATTTATCATTAGGTTTTACACATCTGACCGTATGAGTTTTGCTGTTGTTGGTTTAAATTCTAAATTTGAGTAATTTAAGTCAAAGAATTTGACGGGAAACTTAATCCAGGTAAATCTTTTGAAGATTACTAAAATTTCTTTACTAACGTGTCTGAATCATGAAAGGATCATGAAAGGATATCAAATTATGTTAACCTGTCATCCACTTTTTGTAATAGTGGTAAAACTTTTGTTGATATAAATCTACATTTGAGCACGGTAAGCATTTAAAGTGCGCGTCTACAATAGAAATTATTATAAGAATGACAGTTGTGAAATATTTACTAAACTGTAGGAATAGGAGTACCAAAATCTGCATTAGGCAAGTACATTTATTTTGACCGTATCCCAGAGTGTCAGATATGCATAAGCAACAGAAATGTTTTATCAATCACTGAACTAGCTAATTACATTAAAATGTGGAACATCGTAATTGAACGACTGAAACGTCGAGATCTGATATTTCTTCAAACATGTCCTCGTAAGTAGGAGTCCGAAATAGATGCGTTATAATCACACAGCAAAATATATGATATAAGACAGAAGAAAGTATCAGTATTATATAACTAACATACGAAATATCAATTTATATAATATTGACTGAAAATTTCCTATACACGTTGGGATTTAAAAAAAAATGTTTGATGAACATCGGAAGGTTTATACCATCAATTCAAAAAGTGACTTGCATGTTTGAGGTCATTTGAAGATCTTTGCAAATATTCATTAACACTCGTATCTCTTATGGGGTTTTTTACTAAATAAAATGCCATTGCTCAATACTTGTATTAAGGCAACTTTGTATAGTTTGAAATGATAGTTGCCTTGCAGGCAGACGAAAAAAACCCAGATTTTTTTAGGAAATTACTTCTATATCGATTTAAAAAACAACAGGAATTAGAAAAGCTAGATTATAAATGAAAAATTAATCAGAAAGTTAAACAAAACTTAATTTCTTCAATTTTCAATCTATTTACGATATAGATAAGGCATCAATTTGTTTACCTTAAGATACGGGATTACTTAAGGTATCACGTATCTTACGAGAAGATTGAGATAATCAAAAATATCCCTACGAGCAAGAAAAGGAGACGTTACGACCACCTTAGGACTTAAGGGACCTTTGAGTTAGTCACCCCAGGTCAAATAAAACAATGCGAGAGCAGAAAATCAATAAAATACACTTCGCTGTCTGCTGTTCCAGACACGCTGGCACACTTTCCTATCCAACAGTGCGGTAACTAGCGTGCGGGTATTAAATACCTGCACACTTTTAGTTACCGCACCCTGTAGTCAGTGTATACGGTTTACCTGCACCAAATTTGTTAAGAAAAAAACACCGAGCTATGATACAATAGGATCTTTTTCGTGTCCGGTACATAACTATGTTATCCAAGAAGGGATTTTGAAACAACTTGGCAGAAATGTTTACCATAATGAGGCATTGTGTTACGCTCAAGACCCAGACCCCTAACTCCAAGACCAAGTTTACACTTAGAAGTCAAGTCAAAGTTTAATAGGGTTTGTTTCATGTCCGGTTCGTTTCTATGTCATTCATCAAAGAATTTCGAAATTACTTGGCATAAATATTCCCCATAACGAGAAAACGTGTCATGCATAACAAACAGACCACTAGCTCTATGGTAAAGGTCACATTTAGAGGTTGACAGTTTACATGGTGTGTTTCTTGTCCGTTCCATAACTCTTCCATCGAATAAGCGGTTTTAAAATTACATGGCATAAACGTTCCCTATATCGAAATGACGTGTCAGACACAAGCCCAAAACCCCTAGCTTCAAGGTCAAAGTCACACTTAGACTTAACATTGTATCCTTCTTGTGCAGTCAATAACTCTGCCATTCATCAGAAACTACTTGTCACAATTCTTCCCTATGATGAGCTGGTGTCATGCTCAAAACCCGAGACCCTAGGTCCAAGGTCAATGTTACCTTCGGGGAACTTGTTTAATCTGGTCGCAAAATGAGTCATACCTAAACTATGCTGGCATATTTTCCACAGACAACTGTGGCATTTTTGGTCACATTTCGTGACTTCAGAGCGTTAGTCACTAATTATAGTGCCAGCTCTTATTTGAGCTTTAATTCTAAATACTTAGTATATTTTGAGAGTTGTATATACTTGTATTTTCCCTATAAAATGTCAAGGTCAGTAGTGGCTATTAAGTTACCTTTAAGACACACCACAAAATAACTGTAATCTTTTGTATTTCCATGAGGGTAATTATACATTTTTATATGAAGAAATGAGAAATAACAAGTATCTAGTTACAATTTGACAGTTACAGATATAGGGCTAAGACAATGTATTTAATGTCTAAATATATTATTCAGTTAATGTAGTAGTATGCACGATTATTTGCACCAAGTTCATGTGAGAGGAAAAAGTGGACCACTAGGTATTGGTGGGTCTTTAACACTTCTAATTTCTTGAATACCGATGGATAAAAATAAATGCTATAGCCTATAAAAATAACTAACGGTTAATGCGAACACGATAATGTTACACACCGATAGCCTCACGAGAACTACATGCAGATATAGACTTGCCACAGTTCGCTACTGCGAAAATACAAAGTGGTAATATTGGACTGGGAATTCACGGCATGGCTGATTAAAAAAGACAGAGTTATAATATTCAACCTTCTATCAGTTGCGTATGATAAAGATCTTTAGGTTGATATGCAGCGACACCTTGAACAATTGATATATTTTGTAGTTAAACTTAGACTTTGACAATTTTACCATGAATGAATGTACGCGTAAATGCAGATATGACTGCTTGTTATCAGTAATTTCAAGGATACTGACTACTTAACAGAATTATCTTGTCGCTGGGGACTTTTTGGGGCAAATGATATGACCCGCTATTAACTGGCGATAACTCAACCCGCAATAAATCTAGTTCTATCTACATGACAGCTTGTCTCTGTCAAGTTTTCAAACATGTAGCCTCTGAAATAGCTGGGTAAGAAGTGGAACGTTGACGCTCAACGTATCCTCTCAAACGGGTCGCTGGCATGAACCAACACCATGCAAGACCGTACCACCTGGTAACCGTAGTATTTCCGTTACTCTAGGGGGACAGACACTTCGAGGGTTCTTAACAAAGATCTTCGATCTTTTTTAAATTATGGTAAAATAAAAACTCTTCTTAAATCTGGAAAAAAAAGGATATAATAGGCATGGGTACTACATATCAATATAGTTTCACCTTTACTGGCCTTACCTGTGATACAATTGTGAAAGTGCCGGGGAAGTAAATTAATAGATAATCTATATCTTATAAATACTAAATCGAGGCAAGAACTGCCATTCCTTGCAAACACAGGTTTTCAGTGAAAAGAAACTTCATCATGCACCAGTTAATTCCCCCGTCCTGAAGTACAACACACGAAACGTATCGTGCATATTTGCAACTTAATATTAGGTCACGTTTTTTCCCATATTTAAACAAATTCATTTTAACAATACGCTTAATTTAAAGGATACAAATCATTGTAACCAATGTCTATAAATGGCAGCATTTTGCTAAGCAAATAGCAATTAGAAAATGAGAAAATAAAACACAGCCATTGGCAAATGGCATTTAGCAAATGAGCAACTGTGAAATGTGAAACTGGCAAACAGCATATAGCAAATGAGCAATTTTGGCAAATGGTATTCAGCAAATAAGCGATTGGTATTTAGCAATTAGTAGTAAGCTATTGAGCAATCTGCAAATGACAACTGGCAAAAAGTTATTAGCAATAAGTAATTGGCAAATAACACGTAGCATACAGCATTCCTGCAGACGCAATCGAAAACGGTTGTTTAAGCAAATCGCAACTAGCAAACGGAAAACAGCATTTGGCAAATAGAAGGTTGTTATATGCAATTGGCATATCAAACCGCATTAAGTAAATATTAATGATACATTTTGTAAATACAATCAAACCTGTGTTAAAGACCACCTCTGAACAGAGACCACCTGCCTCTAAAGATAAATGTTTTGTTTCCCATTTTAACATTTACAGTGCATTTTAACCTGTGCACAAAGACTACCTCCCAATAAAGACCACGGTTTGGTTCTCCCAAGGTTGGTCTTTATAGACAGGTTTGTATACCACAGCACGCAAAATATGTTTTTCTGGCATGATGAAATTTCATTTACCAATTGAACTATGTTTTTACACAATCATTTTATACATTTATTACCCTTTTTCAAAAAGAGGCAAAAGTACGTAAAATATAATAAATTAACACAGGAGCAAATTTCATAATTAGGAAATTATCGGTGTTGTGGAACAAGATCAATAAGATTGTTTTTTGATATGTGATCACGTGATTTCGAAAATGTCAATAAATAGACACATTTACGATTCGCCCATACGGGTATACCCGATAGAGAGGGAAAGGAAAACTACATCAACTACCTGCTCCTTTAAATAATCGATTCATCTCACATTAAATAAGTACTTTTATAGCTTTTAAGTGCTCATATTATACTAATGTGGTATAAAAAAATTTGCAATGTTCATTTTTGTTGAAATTTCGATATTGTTACGTCAAAGGCAAACAATTTCTTGTTACAGTAAAGAAAAGTAACAGAAAGACAAACCAGCAACTACTGACAATAACAAAATTTTATTCATGAATTTAAATAACAATACTAATACCTACAAAAATGTGAAAGAGCCATAAACAATTTTATATTTGAAAATAGTGCACATCCTATCCAGGTCAAATTTAAATCCAATCAGAATAAATTTCACAATTTTTCACAACAGTTCAAAAGTAACTTTAAAATATCCAAAAAAAATATAATTTAACCTTAAAGTCTAAGTAAAAGGGGACATAATTCAAGAAATATTGGTGTCAGAGTTATGCACCTTGTGTCACATGATGTTGGTGATGAGGTGGAACATCTATTTTAAGTTTAAATAAAATCCATTCAGTAGTATATGAGATACAGTGAATATACATCAAAATTAACCTTACATTCTAAGTAAAAAGGGGCATAATTCATGAAAAATTGGTGTCAGAGTTATGCACCTTGTGTCACATGATGTGGGTGATGAGGTGGAACATCTATTTTAAGTTTAAATCAAATCCATTTTAGTTTAAATCAAATCCATTTTGTAATAACTGAGATATAGTGAAAATACATCAAAATCAACCTTAAATTTAAAGTAAAAAGGTGACATAATTCATAAAAGATTTATGTCAGAGTTAAGCACCTTATGTCACATGATGTGGGTGATGAGGTGGAACAACTATTTTAGTTTGAATCAAATCCATTTAGTAATAACTGAGATATAGTGAAAATACAACAAAATTAACCTTAAATTCTAAGTAAAAAAGGGACATAATTCATGAAAACTTGGTGTCAGAGTTATGCACCTTGTGTCACATGATGTGGGTGATAAGGTGGAACATCTATTTTAAGTTTGAATCAAATTTATTTAGTAATAACTGATATAATAGATTTCGGGACGCGACAGGGACGCGACGGGACGCGACGCGACAAAACTGACTCCTATATACCCCCCCCCCCCCGCCCCCCACATGTTTGGTGGGAGTATAATAATTGTAACACACTGTTTATCAGTATTGTAGTAGAAAATTATAATTTGCCTCAGGGGAAAATGACCCAATATGTAATTAACAATAAATCTTTCGTCTAAAAACAGGATGGTGAATAGGTGAATGGGCTCTTCAATATATAATTCCAGTTATGGAGATAATACTAGTAACAGAGGATATGTACCGGCGGCATCAAACATAAACATGATTGCCATAGTGATGTATCGTATACTAAACATGAATACAATTTTGTGAGACAAACAGGAAAACGTTTCATTTTTGAAACATGTTTCCATTAGATTACACTTATTTAAATGTTGCAATCCAACCTTGTTTATTTGTTGTTTTCTGTTGTGCTGTAATGTGGATTATAAAATGCACAAACTATGAAAGACTGGCAGGGCGACTTTGTTTTCCAGTTGTATGACATCTACCATTCTTTTTATACCAACCTGAGCAGACATTAGAAAGATGACAACAAACCTACGGAGACGTGTACATGATACGTCTAGGAAGCTGGAAAACAGTCGTTGTGAACGGGTTCAAAGCAATTTCTTTCTGAAGCAGCAAAGCGTTCCAGATGACTCATTTTCCAGTCGGCCGCAATTTTTAACACAGAGTGCTAAGGAACTAAAATTATGTTTTCGATGTGGTACTTTTCAGCTGCTAATTAATTAATTAATAGAGACTATAATGGTAAGCAAGTGTTCGAAGTTTCAAAGCCATATATCAAACATTCCAGTTACGATAAGGTTGCATTAAATAACACTAAATGAAAAGTGTATCGCTAACACCTTCTGTTTATCTTATTAGCCCAGAAAACATACCTTGAACATAGACCGGTAATATAGCACACCACAGACCAGGGATTTATATATCAAGGTATTCGTCTCATAATTTAGAGATAGAAAGAGGTCGTTACAGAAATATTGTAAGATCTAACAGAGTACGCAGTCGATGTAATTTGAATGAAGTCGAATCAGAGTTTCATTTTCTGTTGGTATGTCCATTATACAGAGAATTGCGATCATGTCTTTTAAATAGACATTGTTATACATGGCCAAATATGGCAAAATTCAGACAACTGATGTCTACATAAAAGTATCTGTTCTTGTTAAGCTTGCGAAGTTTGTTTAGTTTGTTTATCTTGCTATGAAGGCTCGAAATGACAATGTTTGATGCACTTAAATTTAATATATACTATAAAGTTTTTTATATTATTCGTTATAGTAATGATATATGTTGTATTGTGTAAGTATGAATTTAAGTTAATGTGACTTAATATGGTACATATTACATTTGTATTCTTTTTTTTTTATTTTCATTCTATCAGTATTGCCATGTTTGTTATAAATTTTTGTGCTTTTCAATTTACCTCTTTTCAGCAAAACACAAAATGATGTGTTTTAAGCGAAAAACATTTATATCATTTTATTTCAACAGATATTTTGACTTTTGACTTTTATATATGTAATAGTACAAAATGATTAAGCGTACCTTAAAATTGCAATAAAATTTTAGCAATATTTCGGTGATTTTATTAGTAACGTAGTATTATATACCTTTTATCAAATCAGAATAAAAAGGAAAATATAGCATATACATATACCCCCGTTATGTTTCGAAATTTATTTCACATCGAGGACATTTCCTAAGACTGATAACACCACAGCGACGACTTGAAAGAACATGTTTAAAATAAATTACTCTCATAATAATTAATACAATTAATGAAAATATGTTGTTGTTGTTGTTGTAATTATCTTTTTTTCATTCTTTTCTCTAAATGTAATTTCAACTATTTTTTTTTCTTTTTGAAAATTCTAACTTTTGTAATTACAGGAAATTAAGGAGACTAGCATGACCGCAAAGAGAAATACCGTAACGGCATTTTCAAATATTGAAAACTAAAACTGAATAATTTGATTAAACGCGTATTTCTACACAATGACATATTCAGTGGCGTTGTACATAATAATAATAATAATAATAATAATAATAACAAGCAAATTCGATGAATTGGTATCCCCCGCCGAAAGGGTTTGTGGTGAGGAATGGCAAAAAAATATATCCGGCAAGAAGTTAACGATGTTAATAAGAAGCAAATAATTTCATTAGTCAAAATCAATTTAACAGAAAACAAAATGTTTAATTAAAGAGTACATAATAAATGTATGATACTTTGATCCTGACTAAAGAATTTATTTTGAATGGGATATGCTTACTGTAATAAGCTTAGCTTTTAAAATTAAATGCAGTTAATTGAAATATGAGCTTGAAGTTTAACTGGAACGAAATATTGTCTTTGAGTGGTTAATGGCACCAGGTGTTGCTGTGTAACATGTACATTTGAACTTAAAAGAACAGATGTCCTTAAGAGAACACAGGTAAGATATCTTGAACATGACTGAGGGCAAGGTTTGTGCAGTCACAACTTAACATGTTGAAGGTTTGAACATTTAAAAAAAAAAAAAAGGAATGAAAATTTATATATATATATATATATATATATATATATATATATATATATATATATATATATATTTTAGGGGGTGTGGGGGGACGGGAGAGGAAACAAAATTTCACATGTTTATAAATATTGATGGAAAATGAAAAAAAGGGTAAAAGAGTGAAGTTTAGTGTGTGTGTGGGGTGGGGGGGCAGAGGATGCATGATCAGTGGTGGGCATGACTGGGTGGAGGAGTGAGTTGGGGGAATGGTACAACTTGTATGTTGATAAATAATCATGGAAGGTTTGAAAAAAATCTAAAATAAGAAATGAAAAAAAAAAATTTGGAGGGGGGGGGGGGGGGGGGGGGGGGGAGGGGGGTTGGGGGGGGAGGGGTGTGACCAAGGCAAGTGGGCGACCAGGTGTGGGTACGCAACTTCACATGTTTATAATAAATGTTCGCAGAAAAGAATGAAATTTAATGAAATTCTGCCAAATGATGTTTGTTGTGTTGTGTACAAATATGTGGATTTTTAGACAATTAAATGGCAATAACTCTGAAGTTACAAAAGAAATCCATACGAAATTGTGTGTGCACAACCACATTATAGTGCTCTAAATTCTGTTAAAGTTTCATAGTTCAAGGTCAAATATATCAAAAGTTATGATGCAGAAATTGCAGTACCCTATATAGATAACACTAGAAACTTCTAAGGGCCATAACTCTGGTGTTACTTGGGCAATCTGTCTGAAACTTGATGGGCCCCGTAACCTCATAGTGGTGAACATGTATATGAAGTTTGTTTGAAAAAAATCTAAAATAAGGAATGAATTGTTTTTTTTTGGGGGGGGGGGGGGGGGGGGGGGGGGGCGATCGGGAGGGGGGGTGTGATCAAGGTAATACACAACTTCACATGTTTACAATAAATGTTCATGGAAAAGAATGAAAGAAATTTAATGAAATTCTACCAAATGGTAAGTTTGTTATTTACAAATATGTGGATTTTTATACAATTAAAGGGCAATAACTCTTAATTTACAAATAAATCCGAACGAAATTGTGTGTACACAACCACATTATGGTGATCTAGATTCTGTTTAAGTTTCATAGTTCTAGGTCAATATGTCAAAAGCTATGATGCAGAAATTGCCATATTTATAGTACCCTATATAGTTAACATTAGAAACTTCTAAGGGCCATAATTCTAGTGTTACAAGGGCAATCTGACTGAAACTTGATGGGCCGCAAGAACTCATAGTGGAGAACATGTATATGAAGTTTTAAATAAATATTCCCAACCATTTCCTAGATATGGCTCCGGACGGACGGACGGACAGACAACGCCAAGACTATATCCCTCCGACTTTCGTCGGGGGATAATAATAATAACAGTAATAATAACGACAATCAAAATAATAACAATCATAATAATCATTATTTAAACAAAATGTTTACCACTCCCACTAAGGTTACTTGTATTAACATGAGCACCCGAAATAGGCTACCGTGGCATGGTGTTAGTTTTATTTTGCAATTGAACCATTATTTCATATAGTTGAATTCATTTATTACCCATTTTCACATTTAAAAAGAGGCAAAAGTACGTAAAATATTTTGAATAAATAAAAGAGCAAATTCCATAACTATTTATGTGATCGAGTGTTTCGATTCGCTCCAGAAAATGGTCGATTAATTTCACATTAAATGAGGACTTTTGTGGCTTTTACGCTTATCATCTCGCCATTTGATTTTTCCTTTGTCAGACATCAAAAGCTGTTGTCATCGAAGTCGAAAACGGGCATAATTTTGTAAAAAAAGAAACAGAATAAAATATGGAACCTGTGGAATGTAAGTCAGTTTATCACAGTGAATGTGTGAAATTTCAATCAAACCCCACAGGTGGTTACTGAGATACGAGCTTGCATAAAAAAACTTAACCAAATCGTGCCGACGAGTCCAATCGCTCTAGGCCTACCTATTCTTTGAAAAGTCGAGCTAACAATCACTTTCTTTATGGTCATCTGCATATCAAGTTTTTTATTTGTGAAAGTTTGAAGCAAATCAGATAAATAGTGTGGGGAATTTCGGAACTTGCGTAGGGACGGACAGCAGCAACGCTCTATGTTCCACACAAAAGGGGTATAAAATGTTGACACAGAACAATGGACTATCCACCTTTACCAGCTGCTCACCCTGAATTGCGTTTTCGTGAGCTAAAGAGCGGTAAATCATAAACCTCAGCTGCTCTCCCTGAATTGCGTTCTAGCGAGCTAAAGAGCGGTAAATCATAAATCTCAGCTGCTCTCCCTGAATTGCGTTCTGGCGAGCTAAAGAGCGGTAAATCATAAATCTCAGCTGCTCTCCCTGAATTGCGTTCTGGCGAGCTAAAGAGCGGTAAATCAAAAATCTCAGCTGCTCTTGCAGTCAGAGAAACTGTTAACGAACAGCATGGATCCTGACCAGCCTGCGTGGATACGCTGGTCCATGCTGGTCGCAAACCCAATAATGTTGGTTTTCTCATGACGCGGCTCAAATACATCAAATACATTCTTAAGTATGAGCGGCTCAAATTTTCAGACCGTTCTAAGTGAAGGCACATACAACTTATTTAAATGGATCAACCGTGTTGTATTTTTAAAATAGACTTGCCCGGTTTATAGGTTGGTCAGGCCTATTGATATGTATTGTATTTTGCAATCGAAGTAGTTCTATATAATCCTTCTTCCCCTTCTGTGTTAATCCGTCCATGTATACAAACACATTTGTTTATTTTATGGACTGTAATTGATCCGAGTGAAATCCCAAACAAAACTTCACACATGCTCAACAACATTCCTACGATGTTTGATGACTAGGTCAGAAACCTTTCGAGATATGCACAATGCAATATGCGGATGGAAAAACATCCGAAATGAAATACGGACAATAGCAAATTCTATTCATTTTAGTTGGGGTGGGATTGGCATTAAAACAAGAGCTGTCTAAGAAGACAGCAACGCTCGACTATTCAACAGCCTTGTCAAGTGAATATTTGCACAATAGCCCGAGCCTGTGTAAAAACTATTAAATAATAGCAGAGGTAAAGATAAAGTGTATCAAAACACTATATAAGTATACTTTAAGCAAAAAAGGGGGCATCATTCATTCAATATTTGTGCAAGAGTTATGCATCTTGTGTCATATGATGTGGGTGACGATGTGGAACAACTACTTAAAGTTTGAATCAAATGTATTTCATAATAACGGAGATATACTGATAATGCATCAAAATAAACCTTAAAAGGGGGGGGGCATAATTTATGAAATATTTGTGACAGGGTTATGCACCTCGTGTCAAAAGCTGTTGTTGATGATGTTGAACAACTATTTCAAGTTCGCATCAAATGCATTCAGTAATAATACAGAGACAGAGTGAAAGTGCATCAAAACTGGAACCTGAAATTCTAAGTAAAAAGGGGAATAATTCATCAAAAATTGTGCCAGAGTTATGCACCTTGTGTCATAATGTGAGTGATAATGTTGAACTATTATTTTAAGTTTGAATCAAATCCATTCAGTAGTAACAGTGACAGAGTGGAAGTGCATCAAAACTTTAACCTGAAAATCTAAGAGGGATGAATCATAAAATATTGGTGCCAGAGTAATGGCCCTTTATGTCACTTGTTGGTGATGATGACGACTACTTATTTCGACGCCGACGCCGGATCGAGTAGGACAGCTCTCCTTAATCTTCGTATAGTCGAGCAAAAAATGAAGATGTATCAATCGGTTCAAGAAAAGAAACCATTACGTTGACAAAGGACACCAGACAAGAGAGTCCATTTGACTTAGTCGCACACCCGTGTAAAACACCGTAACTGTGTATACATGTTTGACCTAGTGATTTCATGGAGACAAAATATTTTGACCAATTTTCATTAAAATTGGACCAAAAACGTCGCCTCTCGAGTGTAAACAGACATTTTCTTTGATTTGACAGAGTAACCTAGTTTTTTTTACTCCACAAGACCCAGATTCAAACTTAAAATTTCATGAAAACAAACATTTTGACAAAGTTTCGGGAAGATTGGAGCAAAAAAGTGGGCTCTAGAGTGTATACAACCTTAACGATTTTACCTAATGACCTATATTTTTAGCTTACGTGACCCAGATTTGAAAGCATCCAAAACTTCATAACACTCTGACATAATTTTATGAAAATACAATCTAAAATGTTTCCCCAAGGGTGTAAACAAGCTTATTCTTTTTGACCTGGTGACCTTGTTTTTGACCCCAAATAACCCAGACAAAAATTCATACGATAGTTTATGCAGACATTCCGACCAAGTTTCATGCACATCAAATGATCACGAGTGTAAACAAGTTTTCCTTTGACTGGGTGACCTAGTTTTGACCCCATATGATCCAGTTTCAATCTTGGCCTATGAATCATCGAGATAAACATTCTGACCAAGTTTCATAAAGATAGGGTCATAAATTTGGCCTGAAGAATGTTCACAAGCTTTTCCTTTGATCAGGCCTTATGACCTAGTTTCTGACCCAATATGACCAAGTTTCAAACCTAGTTTAGATATCATCAAGATAAACATTCTGACCAAGTTTCATGAATATAGGGTCATAAATGTGGCCTTAAGCTGGTAAACAAGCTTTTCCTTTGATTTGACCTGATGACCTAGTGTTTGACCCGACATGACCCAGTTTCGATCTAGGCCCTAGAGATCATAATGATAATCATTTTGTGCTAGTCTATCAGATCAAAGCATAATGGAAACCTCTATGTGGCTGAAAGGGCAAAAATAGTTTTTCTTTTCTGCTTTCGGGGGCAGTACTTCTAGAACCCATGATGGAATCTATCCGGCTTTCGAAAGGAACAGATCTTATTGTGACAAGTTGTAAGTGTCGTGAAAATCAAATATAAAATGTCACTTCTATCATGTTCACATTAGGTAAAAATTACCAACTTTTGGCTCTTCCAGAGGTCAATCAGGGGCTATCACTCAAGAACCTATGAGTGGACCTGACAGATTCATCATGGAAACAAGATTTATTGTTGCTGAAAATATTTTGGAAATTCTTATCAAATCAAACCATAAATGAAGTCTGTATATGGCTGCAAAATATGGGATCCGGCCAATTTTCGAAAGGAACCGAGATATTATGCCAATACAAGTTGCGTGCAAGTTTGATTACAGTCGATTACAAAATGTCTCTATCGCATTCACAGACCAAAAATAGCAAATTTTGGCCCTTTAAGGGGCCATAACTCTGAAATCAATGATGGGATCTGACAAATTTTCAAAAGGAACCAAAATATGCCAATACAAGTTGTGTGCAAGTCTTATTAAAGATGATCGCAGAATGTGGTCTCTATCGTGTTCACAGTCCAAAAATGGCAAATTTTGGCCCTTCAATGGGCAATAAGTCTGGAACCCATGACGGGATCTGGCCAGTTTTCAAGAGAAACCGAGATATTATGCCAATACAAGTTAAGTGCAAGTTTGATAAAAAATCAAATATAAAATGTGGTCTCTATCGTGTTCACAAGGAAATTACGGACGAACGGACCACTTATGATCATTAAAGCTCACCCTGTCACTACCGGACAGATGAGCTAAAAAGATAAAGGACGTTGAAAACCGAATCTATACTAAAAGCTCAACAAGAGACACTGAAATGAGATCCATTTAAAGAAAAGATGGAACAGTATTTCATTTTGTATAACTTTACGTTTATGTCATGACATTTTACAGCAAAGACGTATATACAACGAAGTAATTAAACGAACGCACTTGCTTTATTTGGTAAACGAATTGTATTCTATAAACTAAAGCTTTTTATGATCATCAAAATAATCCCTTCTTGGGAAACAACCAGGCAGTAAACAATTTGTTTACTAAACAGTTCTGGATATCAATAATTTCACAAGCAAGCGACTGTTTACTTTTCCAAAAGTTACAATATTCCAAAGCTGATTTGTGCTGAGTTCATTGCTCTATGTTCAAAACGTTTTTTCTTGTATGAAAAAAAATATAGAGACACTGTCATTCAACACTTCGTTAGTGAAAATGTATTTGGAACCCCCAAACAAGTATCACCTATACACAGTCCATTTAAAAAGCATCTATAATCTATTTCTCACCTATCCCTCTTCTCCGTTAACGAAATGAAACTAAATTGCATTCGTGGCATGAAAGTGTTTACAGTATCTTTTTGATTTGCACATAATAGAATGAAATATTTAACAAATGAAAATGAAACAAAAAACAAAATTACTAATAATGAAAATCAAACTTTCAAAATACTCTGTTTCCTACAATCTATCGTACAGTTCATCATACAGTGCATTATTGTACAAAAGTGTTTCCGCTCACAGCAGCGTCATTCTTGTATAAACACAGGGCCTGTTCCGCAAGCACGTGCACAATGTGTCATGATCATTTCTTCTTTCCGGTTGCTTTTTGTGCCGCTTTGGTTGCTTTTCCCGTCTTCTCGGATTTCTCTACTTGCTTAATGACGCCCACAGCGACTGTCTGTCTCATATCCCGGACGGCGAAACGCCCCAAAGGAGCATACTCGGCGAAAGCTTCAACTACCATGGGTTTCGATGGAACCAACTTTACCATGCAAGCATCCCCTGTTTTAACGAACTTCGGATTATCTTCCAATTTTTTACCGGAACGACGATCAATTTTTTCCTTGATTTCTTCAAACTTGCAAGCAATGTGTGCTGTATGGCAGTCTAGTACTGGGGCGTAACCGTTCCTTATTTCACCTGGGTGATTCATTATGATAACCTGCAAGACATCAGTTTAAGTTTTTAATGAATTGCCCTACAGGTCAAAGATAAACTAGATGTGTGTCCAAAGGACACGGGTACCCCCACTCCTGTCACTGTACATGATTTCATGACTCCAGGTAGCATATGCAACACAATTAACCCTAGGTCAAAAACTTTTTGTGATATGTGCGACACAAACCTTTATACCCTTTTATAAATATTTGACAAAGTCAAGGGCAAAATCTCTGGTCTGGCTAAGTGATATCTCTAACTAGAGCTATCACTAGTGGCGATGAATGTACCCGCCCCCGCCCCACACCACTCTACATTGTAATTTGACGCACACAATATTGCATATGTATGTGCAGTGTATGTATATTGACTCTACGTATTATATATTTTAGTAACAAATAGTGTCCCATAACTCTGCAGAATATTAAAAAAAAAGAAAACTAAAGAGTTATCACAGGAGTGACGAATTATACCCACAATATATGGCCTTGTCACAGAACTAAGCCAATGTCAAAGCTGACCGTGCTTGATCTTTGACCTACTGACCTGAAAAGGTTTAAATGTTCCGGGTCACTCTGACCTTTGACCTTTGGAACTCAAAATCAATACAGGTCATTTGCTGGTCACGACCAACCTCAATATAAAGTTTCGTGATCGTAGTCCCAAGCTTTCTGAAGTTATTGTCCGAAAAGCGTTTAAATGTCCCCGGATCACTGTGACCTTGACCTGTGATCTACTGACCTCACAATCATTAGGGGTCATCTGCTGGTCATAACCAACCTCTCTATCAATTTTCATGATCCTAGGCCCAAGCGTTCTTAAGTTATCATCCGTAAACCGTTTAACTGTTTCGTGTCATTACAACCTTGACCTTTAACCTACTAACCTCAAAGTCGAACTTGACCTGTTTTGTATAATGGTACACCTGTGTACTAAAATTTATGATCCTAGACTCAAGCGTTCTCAAGTTATCATCCGGAAACCGTTTAACTGTTCCGTGTCACTGTGACCTTGACCTTTGACCTACTGACCTCAAAGTATAACTTGACCTGTATTTCATGATGTTACACCTGTGTACCAAAACTTATGATCCTAGGCCCAGACCTTCTCAAGTTATCATCCGGAAACCATTTTACACTGTCACTGTGACCTTGACCTTTGACCTACAGACCTCAAAGTCGATCTTGACCTGCATTTCATGATGTTACACCTGTTAACCAAAATTTATGATCCTAGGCCCAAGCCTTCAAGTTATCATCCGGAAACCGTTGAACTGTTCCGTGTCACAGTGACCTTGACCTTTGACCTACTGACCCCAAATTTAAACTTGACCTGTATTTCTGATGTTACACCTGTGTACCAAGAATTATTTAAATCGGTCAAGCTTTTCAAGAGTTATTATCCGGAAACCATGAAAACTAACGACCGACCGACCAACCGACCGACCAAGCTCACTCCTATAAACCCCCAACCCCAAACTTTGTTTTGTAGGGGTATAAATAGCATGCACCATGCACAAGTTGAAGTAAGGTTGGTACTGATCACTTGTGTAAAGTTTCAGTAAATTATGTCTGTTCGGGCGATTAGGTGCGCACAATATTGCATATGCAGACTATGTACTAGTATAGCATAGTAACAAAAACAAGAGCTGTCACTAATGGTGACAAATGCCCCCGCAGCACCTTGACCTTTGACCTGGTGACCCCAAAGTCAGTAGTGGGGGTGTACTCAATAAGTACTATCAGCATGTGAAGTTTAAAGGTCCTGGGTGCAGTGGTTCGCGAGTAAAGTGCCTTCATGCAAAAAGTTAACGTTGGCTCCTGTGACCTTGACCTTTGACCTGGTGACCCCAAAGTCAGTAGGGGTAGTGTACTCAAAGTACTATCAGCAGGTAAAGTCTGAAGGTCCTGGGTGAGGTGGTTCGCGAGTAAAGTGCCTTCATGCAAAAAGTTAATGTTGGCCCCTGTGACCTTGACCTTTGACCTGGTGACCCCAAAGTCAGTAGGGGTGGTGTACTCAATAAGTACTATCAGCAGATGAAGTTTGAAGGTCCTGGCTGCAGTGGTTCGCGAGTAAAGTGCCTTCATGCAAAAAGTTAACGTTGGCACCTGTGACCTTGACCTTTGACCTGGTGACCCCAAAATCATTAGGGGTGGTGTACTCAATAAGTACTATCAGCATGTGAAGTTTGAAGGTCCTGGGTGCAATGGTTCGCGAGTAAAGTGCCTTCATGCAAAAAGTTAACATTTGCCCCTGTGACCTTGACCTTTGACCTGGTGACCCCAAAGTCAGTAGGGGTGGTATACTCAATAAGTACTATCAGAATGTGAAGTTTGAAGGTCCTGGGTGCAGTGGTTCGCAAGTAAAGTGCCTTCATGCAAAAAGTTAACGTTGTGACTAACGAACGAACTAACGAACGAACGAACGAACGGACGGACGGACGGACAGTTGAAAACTAATATGCCTCCCTTCGGGGGCATAAAAAGCCGATAACTCTGCAGAAGATTTACCTAAAAGAGCGTTACATGCACAACTAGAGTTTGTACTGAGCACTTGTGTAAAGTTTTATTAAATTATGTGCAAGGGTTCGGGAGATTAGGCGCACACAAGACTGCATAAGCAGACTGTATGTATATAGCATATTAACAATTTGAAAGAATTTAACATGCACTTTGCACAACTAGGGTTACTACTGATCACTTGTGTAAAGCTTCATTAAACTGTGTTAAGGGGATGAGGAGAGATGGTGCGCAAAAGATTGTGTCTACGTACAGACAGACGGGCGGACAGACAAGACAACCAGGTGCAAAACTTCACAGGCTGATTAATATTCCTGCAATGTTTCATAATCCTAGGTCAAATACTTCGAGAAAAATGCGACAAAATCTTGGGCCCTTGACTTCAGTCAAAGGCCAAAACTCTGGTCTGCCTTATGAGATCCAAATTGAAACATTAGGTGCAAAACGTCTTATGCATGTCCGATGACTGGTCAAATATGTATTGCGATACGCACACCAATTCGTACGAACGAACGGAGAATGACCGATGGATGGACAAGGGCGAAAGACAAATACTCCTAAAAAATTGGGGTGTGGAGGCACAAAAAGGAAAATTCTAGGAAACTATTTTTAAAAAAGCTTTGAAACTTAGTAACTGACAGATATGTTTTGAAAACACAGAAAAATAGTTGTTTATACTATTATTTTCCATTCAAAGATGAAAATTGTTTGTCACGTGGTAAACTGTCTTAATAAAGATTTATAAGAACGGTCGTATAAACCTATGTGGTGTAGGCAGGACAAGGTGGCAGGCAAGTTTTTATTGCTGAAGCAAACCAGGTACGATTCTCAACTCGGACGATTTTTTTCAGACTTTTTAGGAACAGTATAGAAACAAATATTCAAGTTCTAATATTCATAATATGACCCAACTTTAATACTTTTTTAAAACAAGATCATTATGAGCGAAAATCTGAAGTCAAGTCCCTTCAACGTATAGTAAATTTTCAGCTGGGCCATCGGTATTAAGACCATATCTACTTGGAACCTATATTCCTTTCATGCAGACGACTGCAACATCATACAAATACGTATTTCGCTTCTTGGACATTTCTTGAAGCATTGGAATTCAAGAAAGACGCATTTCTATAACAATGTCATGAGTGGAAGCTCCTTACCGTATATTATCGCTTATAAGACACATGTTAGGGGTCGTATTTCCAGTTCAAAGAGTGGGGAGCATCTTTTAAGCGTTTACTACAAGGAAATTAACAGAAAAAAAACAGATTGCATGTCCCACGTCTTATAAAAATATACGTTAGATGAAACCGAAAATGTTACCTGAGCAACGAAGTGATTTGCTCCTTTGGGCGGATCGTTCTTTGAATCTCCACATACATTTCCTCTCTTGATATCTTTTATAGAGACGTTCTTCACGTTGAAACCAACGTTGTCACCTGGTAAAGCCTCAGGGAGAGACTCGTGGTGCATTTCGACCGACTTGACCTCAGTGGTCAGTTGTGATGGAGCAAATGTAACCACCATGTTTGGTTTGAGAACACCCGTTTCAACTCGACCCACTGGCACTGTTCCAATACCTGAAATGTAAAGAAGGAATATAGCCTCACTAAAACTACAAGGAAAAATGTAAAATGATTAATTTCAGTTTGCTTACAAGCCGCAAATGAAAACAGTACATGAATCACAAGAGTTTATCCCAAAATAACGGTTTTTAACCTTTAGCCTGCTGGCGGCAAGTGATTTTTCCTTTGTAAGCACTCAGTGCAGACCAAGATCAGCCCAACCCTACTTCCTGCAACCGTACAAGCTTTCGTGCCAACACGAAATATTTTTAAGATACAGATGGTTAAAGTGGCATTATGCGCATCTTACAGTACGTAGTGTGTTTTTGGCGAACGTTTAATAAAAGCTAGTTTTCGGTTGCTGTGCATTCAAATGTGTTTAACATTTTGTTTAATTAACAATAATGCCGCATAAGTATTTGAAAGTGATGCTTTAGAAATGAAGAAATCGGACTTATAAAAAATAGTTCATTTCTTCAGTATTGTACGCAATGATCTCCCTTACCTATAAGTAGAGATTTCTGAGGCTGAAGGGAAGCAACTCCTGCAAGCAGTTTGACTTTTCTTAAAAAGACTGCCCCAGTCAAAATAAGTAAAGTCATATTTAAAAAGTTATTATTTCGTAATGGTAACAGGAAGAGTTTGGTATACTGGGTTAAAAGCTATAACTTCCTCCACCCTTTTTACACACATATCTATTTGTGCTGTATTTTTACTTGAAAAATGCATATAATTCCACTTTAAGTACTTTTCATAAAATTAAGGATAAAAACTCAAGTCTGGCTAACTAAATCGCAAACAGAACATCCTTTTATACTTCATGACACTTAAGTTAAAAACTTTTAAGATACAAGCAACACCAATTGATGCCCTTTATGCATGTTCTTTTACTAAATCAAGGGCCATAACTATGGTCTGACTGACAGAAATTCCAAACAAAACTGCAGGTACACAACTTCACAATACTGAATAATATTCCTACTTAGTTTCATAACCCTAGGTCAAATACGTTTTAAGATACATACGACGCAAATGATATTTCGATTATGTTAAGGGCCAAAACTCTGTTTTCTCCAACACCAGGTGCACAATTTCACATGCTTAATATAATACTACTGTAATGCTTCGAAATCCATAGTAAATATTTTATAACATGCATGCAACACAAACTTAGGCCCTTTTTGTTAATTTTGACTAAAATAAGTTATTGGCCGCAAATCTGACCTGACTGTGTGAAATTCCAATTAAGATTTAGCAATATAACATCAAATCAGAGAAATATTTGATACAAGAGGGCCATGATGGCCCAATATCGCTCACCTGGTTAAATGGTTGCTATGAAGATTTGCATTTAAGCTTGACCCCGGGGTCAAGATTTGAACAAACTTTGTAGAGATCCACTAGCCAATGCTACACACCAAATATCTAAGCTCTATGCCTTCTAGTTTATTTCTAGACATTTTTGGAAGATTTTCCTATGTACAATCAAGTAACCCCTGGGGCGGGGCCAATGTTGACGCCGCGGGGGGGTCAAGATTTGAACAAATTTTGTAGAGGTCCTCTAGGCAATGCTACATGTCAAATATCTAAGCTCTAGGCCTTCTGGTTTATTTTAGAATTTTTTTTGAAGATTTTCCGATGTACAATTAAGTTACCACTGCGGCGGGGTCAATTTTACCCCGGGGTCATGATCTGAACAAAGTTTGTAGAAGTCTACTAGGCAATGTTACATATCAAATATCTAAGATCTGGGCCTTCTGGTTTATTTTTAGCAAATTTATGAAGATTTCCCTATGTACAATCAAGTAACCCCTGGGGGGTCAAGATATGAACAAAGTTTGTAGAGGTCCACAAGGCAATGCTACATGTCAAATATCGAAGTTCTAGGCCTTCTGGTTTATTTTTAGAAAATTCTGAAGATTTTTCTAAGTACAATTAAGTAACCCCATGGGGCGGGATCAATTTGATCCCGGGGGTCATGATTTGAACAAATTTTGTAGAAGTCTACTAGGCAATGCTACATGTCAAATATATAAGCTCTAGGTCTGGTTTATTTTTAGAAAATTTTTGAAGATTTTCCTATGTAAAATCAGGTGATCCCTGGGGCGGTGTCAATTTTGACCCCGGGGGTCATGATTTGAACAATTTTGTAGAAGTCCACTAGGCAATGCTACATGTTGAATATCTAAGCTCTATGCCTTCTGGTTTATTTTTAGAAATTTTTGACGATTTTCCTATGGAAAATCAATGACCCCTGGGGCGGGGTCAATTTTAACCCCGGGGTCATGATTTGAACAAATGTTGTAGAGGTCCACTAGGCAATGCTACATGTCAAATATCTAAGCTCTAGGCCTTCTGTTTTTTTGGTTTTTTTTAATTTGAAGATTTTCCTATAGAAATCTATGTAAAATCAAGTGACCCCTGGGGCGGGGTCAATTTTGACCCCGGGGTCATGATTTGAACAACTTTAGTAGAGGTCCACTAGGCAATGGTACATGTCAAATATCTAAGCTCTAGGGCTTCTGGTTTTTGATAAGAAGATTTTTTAAGATTTTCCTATGTAAAATCATATGACCCATCGGGCGGGGTCAATTTTGAACCCGGGGTCATGATCTGAACAAACTTGGTAGAGGTCCACTAGGGAATGTTTCACACCCAATATCTAAGCTCTAGGGGTTCTGGTTTTTGAGTAGAAGATTTTTAATGTTTTTCCTTTCGGTTGCCATAGCAACCAGAGTTCTGCATGGAATTCAATTCTTTGAACAATTTTTGTAGGGCTTCACCCAAGGAACATTCCTGTGAAGTTTGAATGAAACTGGCCTAGCGGTTTATGAGGAGATGTTGTTTAAAGTAAAAGTTAACGGACGGACAACGGACGACGGACGGTGAGTGATCACAATAGCTCACCCTGAGCCTTTGGCTCAGGTGAGCTAAAAAGAACAACATCTTTACCAACAATGTTCTTGTCCAATATATATTTTTACCTGCTTTCCCATAAGACTGGGTACTTAAACAAGAGCTGTCTGTTGACAGCGCACTCGACTATTCGAAGAATTGATGGAAGTATGGTGTCAAAATATATAATTACCATAGATTTTCAGACAAAAATATAGGTAAGAAAAACAATGCACCTGTATTTGTGGATTTTGGGTAAGTCTTGTACTAGATATGATTATGTGTGGCCATGAAGGTAAGGAAGTGTTACAAGTTTCAAAGCCATAAATCAAACAGTTTAGGCAATATATGGAATGGTATGCGACACTTAACTAATTTCCATTTCCAACAAAATGCAGTAACTATACTAAAGTCCTTGTCCTAGTTATGTAGTCTTGCCTACATGTGAAGACTATGATGGTAAACAAGTTGTCAAAGTTTCAAAGCCATATGACAAACAGATAAGGGAAATTTGGGACTGGAATTTATAAAATTTGACTGATTTCCAAATCCAAAACAAGAGGACCATGATGAATCGCTCACCTGTCCCCACATGATCCAGTTTTGAACTGAGTATGACGTCGTTTTTTCTATTATTTGACATAGTGACCTAGTTTATGAGCTCATGTGACCCAGTTTTGAAACTGACCTAGATATTATCAAGATAAAAAGTCTGACCAATTTTCATGAAGATCCATTGAAAAATATGGCCTCTAGAGAGGTCACAAGGTTTTTTATTATTTGACCTACTGACCTAGTTATTGACGGCACATGACCCAGTTTCGAATTTGATCTAGATATCAATGTGAACATTCTGACAATTTTCATGAAGATCCATTGAAAAGTATGGCCTCTAGAGAGGTCACAAAGTTTTTCTATTTTTAGACCTACTGACCAAGTTTTTGACCGCAGTTGACCCAGTTTCAAACTTGAACTAGATATCAAGATGAACATTCAGATCAACATTCATACAGATCCCATGAAAAATATGGCCTCTAGAGAGGTCACAATGTTTTTATATTATTTGATCTACTGACCTAGTTATTGACGGCACGTAACCCAGTTTCGAACTTGACCTAGATATCATCAAGGAGAATATTCTGACCAATTTTCATGAAGATCCATTCGAAAGTATGGCCTCTAGAGAGGTCACAAGGTTTTTCTATTTTTAGACCTACTGACCTAGCTTTTGACCACAGTTGACCCAGTTTCAAACTTGTCCTAGATATCATCAAGATGAACATTCAAACCAACTTTCATACACATCCCTTAAAAAATATGGCCTCTAGAGAGGTCACAAGGTTTTTATATTATTTGACCTACTGACCTAGTTATTGATGGCACGTGACCCAGTTTCGAATTTGACCTAGATATTATCAAGGTAAACATTCTGACCAATTTTCATGAAGATCCATTCAAAAGTATGGCCTCTAGAGAGGTCACAAGGTTTTTCTATTTTTAGACCCACTGACCTAGTTTTTGACCGCAGTTGACCCAGTTTCGAACCTGACCTAGATATCATCAAGATAAACATTCGAACCAACTTTCATACATATCCCATGAAAAATATGGCCTCTAGAGAGGTCACAATATTTTTATATTATTTAACCTACTGACCTAGTTATTGAGGGCACGTGACCCACTTTCAAACCTGATATAGATATCATTAAGTTGAACATTAGGACCAATTTTCATGAAGATCCATTGAAAAGTATGGCCTCTAGAGAGGTCACAAGGTTTTTCTATTTTTAGACCTACTGACCTAGTTTTTGATAGCACGTGACCCAGTTTCGAACTTGACCTAGATATCATCAAGATGAACATTCTGACCAATTTTCATAAAGACCCCATGAAAAATGTGACCTCTAGAGTGGTCACAAGCAAAGGTTTACGGACGGAAGTACTTACGGTATGATACTTAAGTGACTTTACAATGTTAAATTTTAGCCACATAAACCCAAAAATTAGTCACATAAACCCACTTTTGAACACTTTTTAAAGTGACTGTCATATACACCAAGAGTCCAAACACTAAACCGCTAGACACTCAAGTACCAATTTGTTAGCCCGGACGGACGCACGCACGGACGGACGGACGACGGACGCTGCGCGATCACAAAAGCTCACCTTGTCACTTTGTGACAGGTGAGCTAAAAAGGCCATAATTTAGCCAAAATAGTTGACAGAGTTATGTACTCTTGCCTACAGAAGGAAATCATAACGATGAACAAAGTTTTGAAGGCACATGTCAAATTCTTTTGACAAAAGGCTGACTTTGTACGAAAACTTTACCAAATTCCCAAGTCCAAAAAGGGCAATAATTCAGCCAAAATAGTTGTAGGAGTTATGAACTCTTGCCTGCAGATGAAAATCGTGATGATAAATAAGAGTTTACAGTTTAAAAGCCACGTGTCAAATAGTTTTGACAAAACGTGGACTTGTACGAAAACTTAACCAATTTCCAAGCCAAGAAAGGACAATAATTCAGCCAAAATAGTTGACAGAGTTATGTACTCTTGCCTGCAGATGAAAATCATGATGATAAATAGTTGTTGAAAGTTTCAAAGCCTGATTTCCAAATCCAAAAAAGAGGCCATAATTTAGCCAAAATAGTTGACAGAGTTATGTACTCTTGCCTACAGATGGAAATCATAACGATGAACAAAGTTTTAAAGCCACATGTCAAATTGTTTTGACAAAATGCTGACTTGTACCAATATTGTACCAATTTCCAAGTCCAAAAGGGCCATAATTCAGCCAAAATAGTTGACGGAGTTATGTACTCTTGCCTGCAGATAGAGACTTGTAATAAATGCCATAATTTAGCCAAAATCTTTAATGGAGTTCTGTTCTCTTGCCTAATACTGGTCATGGTGATGGTTAACAAGTGTTGAAAGTTCCAGCTTTTCTCAAAGACTGTCAAAATCTGGACTGGTACTAAAAACTTAACCAAGATGTGACGCCGACGCCAACGACGCCAACGCCAACGCCATGGTGAGTAGGATAGCTCTACTTATTCTTGGAATTGTCGAGCTAAAAATATTACCACCAAAATGTTCCCCTTTGGTATAAAAATGCCATTTGTTCAATATAAACAGGAAAATATCTTTCTAACCCATGGACTTTCCTCCCTGAAATACGACTGAATATGGCATTTCAAAAGAACAACTATATTTGTGTCCATAGGACACAGGGACCTTCCCCACCCCGATTCACACTCCTGTCACTTACATGGTTGCCATGCCCTAAACGCGTTTAAACCCCCAGTTTCCGTTATATAGGGTACTTCCCGTTTTAAGGTAGTGCCCCTATTTTCAACTGGTTTTCTGTTTGTCTTGTATTATCTGTTGCGTATGTTTTCTTGTTTGTTGTATGCGTTTTTTTCCTCCTCCGACTTTCTGTGTGATATAAGGGGATGTCTTAAAGTGTTTCTGACACTTCTTCCAATACCAAAAAAATGAAATCTTAAAGCGGCATGTCTCCAGATCGTTCGACAACAAAAAATATTTTTTTAGATATTTTGAAATAAATGCTATATTTCTTAAGACTTTAAAAATTAATTACTGACAAACTTCATGTTACGGAAACACATGAGAATTTGCTGTTTTTACTACTTTTTACGATGAAAATCGAAAAGCGTTTGTCACGCTTTTACTCCAGGTAAACTGTCTCGATTATAAATATTAATATTCACTACTTCAGCTATAGCGCTATTGGTTACGACGACGGAAAAATGTCTTTATTGCCGCGGCGGTCCGGGGCTCGATTCCCGACGCGGTCATCTTTTTTTCTTTATTTGGAATTTTTAAAATACTTTAGAAACAAAAATTCATATTCTAATATTCATAATATGACCAAAACTTCAATTTGAAAGAAAGATTATTTTTAGCCAAATCTGGAGGCATGATGCTTTAATGTGTACACGTACAAGTATTGAACTTGAAACCTCTTGTAATTACCTCCAATCTTGTATACGTCCTGAAGTGGCAGACGTAGGGGCTTCTCCGTTGGTCGGGTAGGTGGAAGAATAGAATCAAGAGCCTCGAATAGTGTTTTTCCTGAAGCTTTTTCATCTTCCTTCTTTTCCGCTTTCCTCTCAACACTCCATCCCTTGTACCATGGCATTTTGTCAGATGCATCAATCATGTTGTCACCATGCCAACCAGAAATTGGTACAATAGCTACGGCAGCAGGGTTATACCCCACCTTCTTCACGTAACCGCTAACTTCCTTTTTTATCTCGTTAAATCTCGCCTGGAAAGTGAGAAGAAAGAAGATTGTATTTCATGCCTGAATGATAACAGTTTTATGTAACAATTTAAAATGCACGTCTATTAACGTAAATACAAAGTTCTTTTTTTACAAGCACATGATTTGTTTTTGTTTTTGTTTTGCGTTTAACGCCGTTTTTCAACAGTATTTCAGTTATGTAAATGCGGGCCGTTAATCTAACCAGTGTTCCTGGATTCTGTACAAGTCAAGACCTGTTCTCCGCAAGTAACTGCCAACTTCCCCACATGAATCAGAGGTGGAGGACGAATGATTTTAGACACGATGTCTCATCAAATCGTCACGGAAAACATACGGTCCGAGGATCGAACTCACGACCCCGCGATCCGTAGATCGGCGCTCTCCGTATTGAGATAAGCGGGCGGGTGTTTTTAAGTGAAATAGATAGATGTTGACCCAAGACAGTCCAATCAGTGGTGTCTCTTATTGGTAAAACCGCCGATCTTTAGCAAGCCAGCTTGATTTCCTAATTTCATGTGGTTCTTTGCCAGCAATTTTGATAACTAGGCTACAGCAATGGGGAGGGGTGGGTTTCAAGTGATTCGAAGTCAGTAACTTTAATTGAAATTGCCATAAAGGCCCCTGGTAGATATGCTCCTAAGAAGGAGTTTAGCTGCAGAATTTTCTTCTCCTACCACTTAACCCTTAGCCTGCTGGCGGCAGATGATTCTGCCTTTGCGACCAGTGCAGACCAAGATCAGCCTGCACATCCGTGCAGTCTGATCATGGTCTGCACTGTTCGCTATTCAGTCAGTAAATTTTCAGTGAAAACCCCTTTGAGTAATAAGTGGTACTGTCCAAATTGAAAGATGGACCTGTCCATTATAGAAATATAGCAGGGTAAGGGTTAACGAGCATACATTGTAAAATGCCACAAATTAAGGACAGTAGCTCCAGTGACAAGAGCTATAGGATCGCAACGCTCGGCTATTCAACAAACTTGTCAATTGAATGAAAACTTGAAGTGCCAATTTTGTAAAAATGCAAAACAGTTATGAGACCTGTACAATGCATGTCAGCTCATCACAGTGGACAACCGTGTGAAGTTTCAGTACGTTCCCATTAGTGGGTACCAAGCAATCAGCTTGCATACAGAAACTTTTAAAACTCGAAAAATGGGCATAATTTTGTAACATGCAAAGTAGAGTTATGAAACCTGTGCCCTGCACGTCAGATCATCAAAGTGAACAAGTGTGTGAAGTTTCAATCTATTTCAACAGATGGTTACTAGGATACCAGCTTGCATACAAAAACTCAACCTAGGCATTGGAACTAAAATACAAACTTCAAAGTAGGCACTATCTATTTTAGATATACGTGTAGTTAACTGCATCAAAGTACGCAGTGTGAAAAAAATATTTACGATATCATTTTCTGTAAAAGGAGTTATTTTTAACTGATAAAAAAATATCCTGGGTAAAATCGGACAAAAAAATTAAGACAACTCCGCTAAAAGTTTATTGTAGGCTTAGGTGGCTATGTGCATAGTATTTCATGCAAACCATGCACCTTTTACCTCTAGGCACGAAAATCATGCACAAGAGCAACACAATGCGGAGCAATATACGCCCGAATATGGCCTTTGACCCCTAAGTTTGATATTGAACATGAAGCGAGCCATCCGGAACATGCGTTATGCACGTCGTCTCGATGTGGTATTTGTACCAATTTTCTTTAAAATCCTTCAAACAGTTCGAGTTACAGAGAGGACATGAAACAAAGTAATGTGACCTTTGACCCCCAAGTGTGACCTTGACCTTGAAGCAAGCCATCCAAAACATGCGCTCTGCACGTCGCCTCGATGTAGTGAACATTAGTGTCATGTTTCTTTGAAATCCTTCAAGGGATTCAAGAGCTATAGAACGGACACGAAATTGCTAACGAACGGAATGACGGACAGGCGGACACCGGCGTTATAACATTATACGTCCCTTCAGGCGTATAATAATTCTTGTAAATATTCCTAGCAGTTTCATGATTCTAGGTCAAATACTTTTTAAGATATATGCAACACAAATTTTAAACACAATGTGTATTTACTTTACATGCTAAATAATCCTCTTGAAAATTTTCATAATGTTTAGTCAAATACTTTGAGATTCATGCGATACCAATACAACTTTAAGACCCTTTTTATGTCATTCTGGACAGTAAAGGGCCAGAACTCTATTGCAGTTGTGTGAAATCTCAATTAAGACACCATGTACTCAACTTCATATGCTGATTGATAATCCTATGAGGTTTGATGACTGGAACTGATACTTAGAGATATGTAAGACACAAACTAGGACGGACGGACAGAGGGACGGAAAGGGACAATTCTACGTGACCCCAACCCCTTAAAAAAACTGAGGGCGGAGGAGGCACATAAATGGTGGAGGGTCACAAAATATCAGAGAAATGGGTAGGCGCAATGCACTTAATCAAAATATGCCCGTTTGTAGATTGAATGGGCCACTGCAAAAGATGAGACAAAAGGCAGTTTTTACACATTTTTTCATTACATTGGCACTACTAAATAAATTAGCTTTCAAAAATTCCTAATAACGTTCCTGTACTCCTGGCTGATGATTTCAATTGATATCTGTCTGTAAATCTTACAATATAAATGCCAACATTCAGGAATAAATCTCTAACAGTAAAATTCATAATTTTGATCTCTTATCTGCTTACCTCGGAATATGGTGGTTCGGTGTTGTCTATCTTGTTAACACCAATGATCATCTGCTTCACGCCAAGAGTGTAAGCAAGCAAGGCATGCTCTCTTGTCTGGCCATTCTTTGAGATGCCAGCTTCGAATTCTCCCGTACTGGCGGCAACAATAAGCACGGCACAATCAGCCTGTGAGGTTCCTACAAGTAAATTTGAAAGTCGGACTAAACAAGTAAATAAGAGCACTCGGCAATAAAACGATTGTGCCTAAGTTAATGTTTCGAAGTGGGACACCTATTTTCTTACAGTATATGTATCCAATTTCTGAAAGGAGCTGAGACTGACGTTTTTCTCGATATTTAGTTTCAGACAAATTGTAGTCTTATTGTTTATTCAATCTTGGTAGGAATTAGACATCTGGTAATCAGTCTGTAACACAATTCGATTACTAAAACCGGATAAGTTCTTTCTCTATATTCAAGTATAATCTTGCATTTATAGTAAACTAGTAACAGTACTGCTTCATGATCATTAAGTTGTTTGGGACTCGGAGTACACAAGTGGTTTCATCTTTCTCAAACCCGTTTTAGCTAGAGTATCGACTATTCAAAGAATACATAGAGCTATTGTTCTGACATACGTCGACATCCCAGTTATTTAAACTGGCATCTCAGTATCGATTATAATCTAACACATTTGTTCATGATGATCCAACTTGTAGGGCGCAGGCTTACATTTTTACAAAGTTGTTCCCCGTTAGAAACTTTTTGGTTAAGTTTAATGATATCAGTATCCGCTAGTGGAAATTGGATTGAAGCTTAAGACATTTGTTCATTGTGATAATTAGTCGTGCAGTGTACAGGTTCCAGGACTGTATTTTGCATATTTTTACAAAGTTATGCTCCTTAATTTTATGACATTTTCATGTGTAATCTCTGGTATCTCATGTGAGGGTAAAGTTCTCTCTACAACTCAAAATTATAACCCCTTTGTACTCAAATATTTCTATTGTTTAATGAGCCGCACAATGAGAAAACCAACATAGTGCGTTTGCGACCAGCATGGATCCAGACTGGTCAGGATCCATGCTGTTCGCTTTCAAAGTCTATTGCAATTAGAGAAACCATTAGCGAACAGTATGGATCCTGACCAGTCTGCCCGGATGCGCAGGCTGGTCTGGATCTATGCTGGTCGCAAATGCACTATACTGGTTTTCTCATGGCGCGGCTCATATGTAGAGTAAGTTTTCAAGCAAGAATCTCTGTTAATGTTCTTCGACAGATTTGTTTGTTGGATTTAACGTCGCACCGACGCAATCTTTCTAGCTTTGATGGTCACGGAGAAAGACGACAGGTGCCCTTCCGTGCATTATTTCATAACCGACTGTTACCTTGGTAGAACCAATCACCTTCCGTGGCTTTCTAAAAATGAATTCAACGCCACCGATAGATTCGAACCCACATCATTGAGGGCAATTGATTCGAAGTCGGCCAAAATGTTACAGACGGACGGAGGTTTACCAATCGGCCGCTGAGGCCCCGTACTGCAACTGAATTTATACCTGTAATCATGTTCTTGATGAAATCACGATGACCTGGGGCATCAATGATGGTGACATAGTACTTGGTGGTCTCAAATTTCCACAGAGCAATGTCAATGGTGATACCACGTTCTCTCTCTGCCTTCAGTTTGTCCAACACCCAGGCATACTTGAAAGAGCCCTTACCCATCTGTTTAAAGATAAATAGAGCATCAACTATTACTGTCAAATAAATTTATTACATAGAAATACCAATAAATATTATTCAAGCATTCAAAGGCACTCATTCATATGGTTCACTATACACATATAATTTTAAATTTATTTATTTTGTTGGGTTTAACATCACACCGACACAAGTCATATGGTGACTTTCCAGAGTGATTGTGGAGGAAGATCCCAGGTGCCCCTGCGTGCATTATTTCATCGCGAGCGGGAACCTGGGTAGAACCAACGACGTAAGCCAGCTGGATGGCTTCCTCACATGAAGAATTCAACGCCCCGAGTGAGGCTCGAACCCACATCAATCAGAAGCAAGTGATTTGAAGTCACCGACCTTAACCACTCGGCCACGGAGGCCCCGCATTTTTAATCTCTTCTACCTTATTGAAAAAAAAGAAGTTAGATAAGACATAGAAACTTGTAAGTAAAAAAGACCTACCTCGGCAGCCTCCTTCTCAAACTTTTCGATCGTTCTCTTGTCAATTCCGCCACATTTGTAAATTAAGTGACCAGTCGATGTGGACTTGCCCGAGTCTACGTGACCAATCACAACAATGTTGATGTGGATCTTTTCCTTTCCCATTTTTCAGTTTTCTGTTCAACTTATTTCTGCAGAAACAAAAAAGGAAACAACCTTGCCAAATGTGTATACCAAGTCTTTGCCTTTTAATGGTCATAGACCTAAACTAAATGCGCACGGGTAACATAT
The DNA here is from genome assembly GCF_021730395.1 of Mercenaria mercenaria. NCBI lineage: Eukaryota > Metazoa > Mollusca > Bivalvia > Venerida > Veneridae > Mercenaria > Mercenaria mercenaria. Next base: position 42,481,487 of record NC_069376.1, on the reverse strand, counting down.
CGAGCCCGCCAGCTGTCACGATCTGACATGCCCTTTGACCTCCAACTGTGCCCTTGACCTTTAAGATAGGAACCTGATGTTTGCGCATGACACTGTCTTAGTGAGAATAACATTCAAGCAAAATATAAACAAGATTCCTCCATGCATGTGAAAGTTATAGTCCGGACAAGCTGTCAAGATCTGACAATTGTGACCTTGACCTTGCTATAGGAAACTGCGGTTTGTGCAGGACACTTCGTCTTACCGAGGATAACATTCATGCCAAATATAAACAAGATTGCTCCATGCAGGTCAAAGTTATAGTCCAGACAAACAAATCCGGACTGACGCACGGACAGACGCACGCACGCACAAACACCGAACAGTGACTGCTTGCGCAAGCGGGCTCAACAAAATAATCTTTTAAATTCTTCAATAACTAAATGTGTGTCCATACGACTCCCTGCCCCGCGCCCCTTCCCCACACCTACCTGCCAATGCAGATGATTTCTTCACTCTAGGTAAAGTATATTTTAAGATGTCAGTAATACAAATTTTTAAGAACTTTATGTGTATTTTTCACTTAGTAAAGGACCGCAGGATTAAAGCTATAGCTCATATATATTTAAAACTAGAATGTGTTTGTAGGACAAATGTTTGCAGTCTTAATGGGGTATAGCCTAAACAAACATTTTATGAAAAGGATTCATTATTCTAGGCCATATACTTTTTGAGCTATGAGCATCACATACAAAAACTAGATGCCCACGTGCAACATGTCGAGCCCGTCAGCTGTCAAAAGGACTGGGAATTGCACACGACACTCTGTCGCATTGAGGCAAACATAAATGCCAAATAAAAAAAAGATTGCAAAAAGTTACAATATAATTTATTTGTAGTAACAACAAAGGGAAGTAAATCTTAAAAAAAATTATTTTTTTTAATTATAAGTCCACACAAAAATCCTTACCAGTAGCGATACACCTCAAAATTGGATGTAACATGCATGTTGTACTACAGAAAAGTGGTCCTGATTTTTCCCTACGACCAGTAATAAAAAGGTTACAATATAAGCTATTTATAGTAACAACAAAGGGAAGTAATTCTAGGTTCTTGCACATGACACTCCGTCTCATGATGGTGAACAATTGTGCAAAGTTACATCAAAATCCATCCATGCATGAAGAAGAAATGCTCTGGACAAAGTTGCCATTCTTGTATCCTTTGACCTCTAAGTGTGACATTGACCTTAGACCTAGGGACCTGATTCTTGTGCATGACACTCCGTCTCATGATGGTGAACAATTGTGCCAAGTTTCATCAAAATCTCTCCATGCATGAAGAAGCAATGCTCCGGACAGTCGTTATTGAATTTGACCTTTGACCTCTAAGTGTGACCTTGACCTTTGAGATAGGAACCTGGGGTTTGCGCATGACACTCCGTCTCACTGAGATTAACACCCATGCCAAATATAAACAAGATTGCTCCATGCATGTCAAAGTTATGGTCCGGACAAATTAATCCGGACGGACGCACGCGCGCACGCGCGCACGCACGCACTGACGCACGCACATACACCGAACAGCCATTTGGACAACTATGTCTTCGCTTCCGCAAACGGGCTCGACAAAAAATCCACTATTTTGGCTATTTCAAGGGCCATAACTCTGTAATTAGGGCTAAGATTCTCAAGAAGAATGCCAAGTGTGCACGGTAACATTAAGATAAAAACTCAAGCAAGGTTTCATGAATTAAATCAAATACTTTTTAAGCTAGGCACATAATAAGGTGAAAATGTGCATTTTATGACTATTTCAGAGGCCATAACTTTAAAAATAGGGAAAGGGGCCAGCCAAAAAATAAGAGGTGGGCAAGTTTTTATCATGATAAAAACTCATGCAAGTTTTTCATTCATTTATATCATATACTTTTTGAGCTAAGCGCGTCACAAGGTGAAAATGTGCATTTTTTTACTATTTCAGAGGCCATAACTCTGAAAATAGGGGGCAGACCAAGATGAACAAGGCAGTCTGAAAGACAGCTAAATCCCCCGCCACTGTTATGGAAAGTGAAAGGGTAAACCTTTGACCTTGGGCTGTGACCTTGACCTTGAATTGACATGGCTGACTCATGAATTCTGCAAATCGTCTTGATGAGGTGATCATTTGACCTAAGTTTCATGAAAATCCTTCAAGGGGTTTAGGAGATAAATAGCCCAAACCTTTGACCACCTCGAATTGTGACCTTGACCTTGAGCCGGCATGACTGACTCACAAGTTCTGCACATCGATCATTTGACCTAAGTTTTATAAAATTCCTTCAAGGGTTTCAGGAGATATAGAGTGGACACGAAATGATTAGCTTAAACCTTTGCCCTTGAGTTGTGACCTTGACCTTAGGCCGACAAGGCTGAATCATGAGTTATGCACAGTGTCTTGATAAGGTGATCATTTGACCTAAGTTTCATGAAAATCCTTCAAGGGGTTTAGGAGATATGGAGCGGACACGAAGTGTTACGGACAGACGGAAGGACGGACGGAGACCATTCCTTTATAACCCACAACTCGTGGCGGGGATTAAAATAGAAGGTGCGCAAGTTCATATCATGATTAAGACTCATGCAAGGTTTCATGAATCTACTTCAAATACTTTTTAGGTAGGCGTGTCACATGGTGAAAATGTACATTTTTTTAGTATTTCAGTGGCCATAACTCTGAATATAGGGGGCGGAGCAAGACGAAAAATATGAGGTGTGCAAGTTCATATCAAGATAAAAACTCATGCAAGGATTCATCAATTTATATCAAATACTTTTTGAGCTAGGCGCGTCTCGAACTTCTGACGGACGGGCGCAGGACAAGACCAAATCTATATGCCCCACAAACAGTACACCTAAACAAAATATTCTACTAAGAAATTTCAATTTTCTTAGTACATGAAGGGCCATAATTCTGACACAAAGCATATCAGAGTTATGGTTCTTGGCCTACTATCCAATGATGATAAACATGTCTGCAAAGTATCCAAGCTATTGCTCTTGTAGTATCCAAGTAAAGAGGACTTGTACAAAAATTTAACTAAGAAATTCCAGTTTTATACAAAAGCGACATTTAAGCGAATAGGCTGACTCATACGTTCTGCACATCGTCTCGATGATCATTTGACCCAAGTTTCATGAAAATCCTTCAAAGTGTTTAGGAGATATAGGGCGGACACGAAATGTTAAGGACGGACGGAAAACATTCCTATAACACCACCAGGACACAAAAAGGCTCAAACCTTTTGACCTCGATTTGTAACCTTGACCTTGAGCCGACATGGCCGACTCATGAGTTCTGCACATTGTCTTGATGAGGAAAGTCATAATGATTATCTTTTAAGGGGTTTAGGAGATACAGAGTTTGACCTTGAGTTGTGACTTTGAACTTCAGCCAACATGGCTGACATTGGTTCTGCACATCGTCTTGACGAGGTGATCATTTGATCCAAGTTTCATGACATCCTTCAAGGGGTTAAGGACATACAGTGCGGACACGAACTGTTATGGACGGATGGACGAAGACCGTTCATATAACACTCCCACACTTCTGCCAAACGGCTTCAAAGAAGAAGTGTGGACAGACGGTGAGCGATCACAATAGGTTGTACAGGCGAGTTAAAAAGTAACCAAACAGAATTCATGCTTGATGTACTGATAAAATTTAACTGTTCCGCATCATTTCGTGGTACACATCATTATTATTTTATAACTTGCGATTGCCAAAATGCAGTGATTTCTGAAATATAATTCCAAGTTATTAGTCAGAAACATTCTCCATAACCCTTACCATGCTGGACACAACTGATTCTGTCTTTGCGAACAGTGTAGACCAAGATCAGCCTGCACATCCGTGCAGGCTGATCATGGTCTGCACTGTTCGCTATTCAGTCAGTAAATTTTCAGTAAATACCCCTTCAAATGATAAATGGTACTGCCCAAAATGGAAGCTTGACCAGTCTATTATTGAAGTTTAGCATGGTAAGGGTTAAGATACTGACATATCAGTTGAAACACAATGTACCAAATGGTACATCATGCATCAGCCGGGCTGCAGATACATATGGGTTCGGCACGTTCTGAAATTGAGAAAAATGCTTGATCAACACTAAAATCAACTATCATGTGTCTGGGACAATAATTCAGGGGACAATAATTCAAATGTTTGCAGTCTTAAGGGGGTATAGCCTCAACAAACCCTATATTCATTATTCTATGACAAATACTTTAAACTATGAGCATCACAAACAAAAAATCCACTACTTTGGTTGTTTCAAGGGTGTTCACTCTAATTAGCGCTAAAATCACCAGAAGAATGCCAAGTGTGTAAGGTTGCGTCATGACAAAGACTCCTGCAAGGTTTAATGAATTTTACATCAAACACTTCTTGAGCTAGACATGTCATTAGGTAAAAATGTGCATTTTTTATATTTAAGGGGCCATAACTCTTAGAGGATCAAGCCAGACGAAAAATAGTAGGTGCGCAAGTTTATATCATGGTTAAGGACTCCTACAAGGTTTCATCAATTTATATGAAATACTTTTTCGGACGGACGGACGCACGCACGCATGGACAAGACCAAATGTATATGCCCCAACCCCCAACCCATCACTTAGAGAGGGGGACAAAGCACTTTTCTCGATCTCATCACGTGCCGGACTCCTATCAGCCTATGCAGAGAAACTTGACCTGATGAATCCGAGCCACGTGAGAATTTCTATTGTCTGGTTATTTGCACTAATAGACCAAACTATTTTCATTTACTGAACTAGAAAATAGTTGTATGTATCATTGTAATCAAATGCTTACTGTACTCATCAAAATATGAACTGTATTTAGACAAACAGGAAAATTAATCATACATTAATGTACCCGAACACGTGCTTTTCTCTCTTTTTTCAAAGGGACGTTGAAACGAATGAAAATCTCTTTCTGATATTTTCTAAGTTTCTTCCATTACAAAACGACTCTTCAAGCAATTATTTCATTTATTGTAATGTAAATATAATGTTTAGGAATTAATTTCAAAGTACCCCACCCATCTTTCCGCTTACTAACAATTTCAGTACCCCACCCATCTCTCCGCTTGAATCCAAAAAAGAACTTACAAAGAAAATAAATAATTCAGAACTAAAAAATATCATTTCGTGTAGATTGTATATAGCTGTATTTGATCTTATTAAGTTTTCAATAATTTAAAATATTTAATAGAAAAGAAAGACAAAAAAGAAGAGATATTTACCAAGCTGGTGATTTTCCTATCTGAGTCTACGCACGGAAACGCACATGTGGAAAAACTGATTTTTATTTCACAGTTTCCCGCCAAAATTAATAACAAGTCCTACTTTTCACGAAATTTTATTGCGGAACGCTTCATAGACTATACATAACATTTTCTATAGGTATGACAATTATTCAACTGAATCAGTGAATGTACAACAACGGTTGATTGAATTCAAGAAAAAAAGTATTCATTATAAGGCCGTAGCTAAAATTCAATAAGTTTAATGATTGCACATCAAATAATTCAAAAATACAAAAATGAAGTATATCTAGCCTATTAAAGCTAAGGAACGTCAAAAGAATGTTGTTTTTTTTTTTCTTCGGAAGAATAAACACAACACGAAATAAATGAATATGCATGTGTAGTACTTCGGACCACGGAGAATAGTTTTTAGTATTGACCGGCAAGCCATTCAAAAAGTATGTAATTATAATAATTGAGCCGTGCCATGGGAAAACCAACATAGTGGGTTTGCGACCAGCATGGATCCGGACCAGCCTGCGCATCCGCGCAGACTGGTCAGGATCCATGTTGTTCGCTTTCAAAGCCTAATGCAATTAAAGAAACCGTTAGCGAACAGCATGGATCCTGACCAGACTGCGCGGATGCTCATATTATGTGAAAAGGGATTTACGTTGAAATACCTCGAATGCTAATCGTTCGGATCCAAAAAGAGATACCTATAATTGCGCAAACTTTCATAGGAGAGTAGTACCCTATTCGGTTCACTTGCTAAAACAATTTTGAAACTATACTATAATGCGTATAAGTAAAGCAAATAAACAAAAGCGCCATAATAGCTTCCGGATTTTGAATTGACTTCTCACGCCTGTTCTGTTTGACCCCTCAATCTCCGAACGTAAAAAATGTATGAACAAACTTAAAATTTGTCTTAAAAATAGATATTTATATAAACTAAACAAACATTCTTCTGGTGAAGTTACACATATAGGCTTCCGGTGGCGATTAGCTTACATACAAGCAAATCATTCATTTCAGCAACTACTGATTTGTTTGTTTTTGGGGGTTTTTTTTAGTGCACATATGAGATCTAGGCCTATTTGAGAAAACTAAATTCTTCCTTAACCCTTGCCATGCTGGACGCAATTGATTCTGCCTTTGCGACCAGTGTAGATAATGATCAGCCTACACATCCGTGCAGTCTGATCATGATCTGCACTGTTCGCTATTCAACCAGAATCTTTTCTGTAAGCACCCCTTTTTACAGTTAATGGTGGAGATTTTTAGTACATTTATGTGGGCAAGGGACAGTAAAATTAATTTGAAAATTCCACAAATCTGTGCTGATACCATTGCGAAAATTTTTTATAAAAAATCCACTTTCCGAAAAATTCCTGGGAAGTTTTGAGCGGATGTATTGCATATACTTAGCATTTCATCATGTGACTTTTTCAGCCTAAAATGCACACCTTGCGCGACCTATACCGTATCATCTGCAAATGACTGACTTAAATTTTAAACATTTTTAAAGCATGTGGCCAGACAAAAATAATGGTGGGAAGAGAACTGTCTCATAACCGTTTACTTTTTCCGCAATTTTTATCTGAATCCTGGTGGATGGATGACCGTTTCCATTTCGTCTGACTTCCGTTACCTCAGGAAAGATGTTAGACCCAGCCGTTTACTACGGTGCCCCTTAAGTGACATGTTAAGCACTTTTTTTCCACTTAGGTAATGTGAGACTTTTTTTATTTCGTTTAAACGAAATCATTTCGTTTTAACGAAATAACTAATTCGTTTAAACAAAATAACTAATTCGTTTTAACGAAATAGTTATTTCGTTTAAACGAAATGATTTCGTTTAAACGAAATAACATTTCGTTTTAACGAAATAACTAATTCGTTTAAACGAAATCATTTCGTTTAAACGAAATCATTTCGTTTAAACGAAATAACATTTCGTAAGAAACAAAATCATTTCGTTTAAACGAATTAGTTATTTCGTTAAAACGCAATTATTTCGTTTAAACGGAAATAGTTATTTCGTTTAAACGAAATGCTTTCGTTTAAACGAAATAAAAAAAAGTCTCACATTACCTAAGTGGAAAAAAAGTGCGTAACATGTCACTTTAGGGGCACCGTAGTTTACACAGAGCTAGGAAAATCGATACGATCATACATTTATTTTACACAATAATTACTCGTATGACTATAAACATCATTAATAGCCGGTTGAATATAAATGACTTTAAAGTACATCTGTCGATTTTATTTAGAAAACGTAGCCAGATAATTGGCCCCTACCACTTTAATATATAAAATTTGTAATGAATTTTAGTAAGGGATGTTCTCATATACAGGAAGTAGCTCTACGTGTCTAAAACACTTAATCAAGATATATTAAATTTGTTTCTTACCTTTAAGCAATATCGCAAACTTGAGAATCTGTGATGGTGTTTTACGTTGTTTTTTATTGATATACCAGTTTAATTCAGTATGTCACAGCGAAAAAAAAATGTTATTTTCTCGTTAATTTTCAATAATCTAAACTGTTTAATTTCCTTGCAGATTTACTCCACGAGGTATTGCACGCCACTATATAGCGCTTTTCGCATGCGCAAGATTTGCATCTGAATACTATTTTATCATATGTGACCGCGCGTATTTTATTTTATCTCGCTAATGTAAGCTTAAACTTTTTGTAAGTATTAAAGTGAAATCATTTCTTTCGTTGACTTTTTTCTTTATAAGCGGCTTCGCGGAAGGTCACCGACTTCGAAACACTTGAACCTTACTACTTGTGGTTTAGATTTTTTCATGTAGGATTTTAGCTATCCAGCTCCTTGGTTTTACCCATGTGCCCACGGAATTCCGCCCTTTCACAACAAATAATGCTGTGTTGCCATTGCAAACGTTTATTCTCCATAATCAAAACAGTTTTTCCAGTCTTTTTTTTACCTGCGGCCTAGAGGCCGTAGGTATTATTAGTTACACTGCTTGTTGGTGACAGGATACGGGATATACGCTGTCGAGGAAATCCATATCAGGCTAGAACGATGCTCGAGCCTGATATGGATTTTCGAGACAGCGTATATCCCGTATCCTGTCACCAACAAGCTATGTAACGATTTTATCTTGCCGACTACCCTTTACTTACACGCTATTATGTAATATTGTGTAAATTAACAAAGCGGCAGCCATATTTTTTAAATCAAAATTCATATCTGAAATGTACTAGCAGGATATGAAATATATCCTGTCTCCATGAGACGTCTATTGACCAATAGAAATGCAAGAAACTTGTAGGAGGCAAGATAAATTGGAATGCAACAAGTAGTGTAGCACATGGGGACTGGGTGATTTCACATGACTTTTTACCGATATGCGATTGGCTTATCTCATTTATGGAACGCCGTTTTTGCAATATAGCTGCCACTCTATCTGGTATATAGAGAAATGTTTGTGAATTGAATTCCTCATTTATTATTTCATATAATTTATTCAAACTTTCAGCAATAATCAATATTGATACCTAGTTGTGCATAAGGGACTTTTTTAAATTGCTGTTTAATTATGGTCCTCGAAGTCAAAGGGAAGGCATGTGACAGCCCTTGAAAAGTATTTCAATAGTCAAGGAATGTGACCACTTGAGCTAAAAGTTATGTTATTAATGAAAGGAAAATATAGTTATTTTGCTCGAAACAAGAACTTTCAGGATTAAGAAATGCATATTTTATAGATCTACCCGTAAAGCATGTAAAGTGGAGTAATATTTTCTTCATTAAAGCGTAACGGTATAATAAATGTACAAAAACAAAACAGGAAATCTTTCGACTTGTATACATGTATGAGCACTGCACACATGTGTAATAGAGGCACTTCATTTTTTATCTAAGTACAACGTACTATATCAACATCAGGAGAAGGCTATTTCGTTCCATAAATTTAATTTCTTGCGAGTGGATGTTCAATAATTATTTGAGCCGTGCAATGAGAAAACCAACATAGAGGCTTTGCGACTAGCATGGATCCATCATCATCCAGACCAGCCTGCGCATCCGCACAGTCTGGTCAGGATCAATGCTGTTCGCTTTCAAAGTCCAAAGTAATTAGAGAAACTGTTAGCGAACAGCATGGATCCTGTCCAGACTGCGCGGATGCGGAGTCTGGTCTGGATCCATCCCAGTATACACCTGACGTCGTACCGACGTTGGTTAGACGTTGGATTTTGGTCGCGAGGTCGGCGACCTGAATCCAACGTCTAACCAACGTCATATCCACGACGTCTAATAGACGTCAGACTTAGACGTATAGAGGACGTTGGAATTAGGTTGGATAGAAAGTCTAATAAATGTTTTAGTTATAAATCTAATTAATTCATGATACTTGTTTTCATAAAGGCCTGGGCATGCGCTTATAAATAAAAGTCCATTAGCACATCAAACATTATTAATTTAACTATGTTACAATATCGCATGATATTGTCTATTTTCGGAAACGGATTTTTTCACGAATTTAAACTGTTCAAGAAAAAAAAAATGCATTCTATTTTAACCGACGTCAAATGCCTACTGGGATGCTGGTCGCAAAGCCATTATGTTGGTTTTCTCATGGTACGGCTCATTTATTCTGTGGTACTAGTGTTGTGCATTTGTTGAGTTTCCACTTTTTCTATATGTATAATGTTTTTTTGTTTACAGAAAAGAATACAAGCCCCTACACTGGTAAGTTTAAAAACCCTGTATTGTCTAAAACATGCATTCGTTCTTTTTTTTTTTTTTTTTTTTTTTTTTTTTTTTTTTTTGATTTAACGTCGCACAGACACATGATAGGTTCCAGCTTTAATGGTGGAGGAAGACCCCAGGTGCCCCTCCGGTCATTAATTTCATCACGAGCGGACACCTGGGTAGAACCACCGACCTTCCGTAAGCCAGCTGGATGGCTTCCTCACATGAAAAATTCAACGCCCCGAGTGAGGCTCGAACCCACATCGATGGTGGACAAGTGATTTGAAGTCAGCGATCTTAACCACTATATATTAAACATATATATTTTTATTCAAGGCGTTCATTGTAGTTTTGTTGAAAAAGAATATATCAGAAAATATATTTATAGTAGGCAGTAGTTATTTCCACTCTTTTTATGAACTACAAGTAGATAGGCATATTTTATTGTTTAAATATGACGAAAAACTTGAAGCGAAATGAAATCTATAGCATACAATAATAATGATAATAATGAAATAATAATTATAGTCCATAAAATAAACAAACGTGTTTTTAAACATGGACGAATCCAAACGGAAGGAAAAGAAGCATTTTATAGGAATATTTCGATGGCAAAATACAATACATATCCGTAGCCCTGGCCAACCTATAAACCGGTCCAGTCTATTTTGTAAGTGCAACAACTAGGTTGACTCATTTAAACGAGCTGTAAATACAAGCTGTTTATTTACAACGCTTAGAACGCAAAGACGTGGCGACGTAAGGAGTAATGTTTGACGTTCCGCTGAATTACGCCTCAGTTGCAATAGGGCCGTGACTTTCTGTCTCTCCATGCCATTTGAAATTCAGTAACCAACCGAAGCAGCGCAGGAATGATATTTCCTATATCCAGACTGGTTCTTAGGCAAAAACTAACTTTATTTACATGTAAAGAGCAATATGTTTTGACAGAAATGATAGCAGCGAAGCCCTAATCCTGATTGTTACTGTACCAACAGTGCATTTAAGTTTCAGTTGTTGTTATTCCATACTATTTTATTTTTTTCTGCAGTGAGAGGTAAATCGGTAGTTCTCTCCAACATAATGGATATATGTTTATAATAAACAAGCATGCGGTGTTTAACATCATTAAATTTTGTTGCGTCTCAACATTACAGACAGACAGACAGACAGAAAGACAGATATTTTTATTCAAGAGTTCTCCATTGTACATTCTCTATAACACATAAGTTACATAAATAGTATCAACGTGAAACTACACATAGATTACGTAAATACTATCAACGTGCAATTATAAACAGTTTGGATACGAAGTTATATAAATGGAAAAGGAATAAATAATTGTATAAACCTTTATGAATGGAGATGGAGATGAACAAATTTAAATTTTAACATTTTAGAGCATTAGAACTAGCACACCTTTCTTTCTCAAATAAAGCCAAATTAATAAGTTCTGTTCTGTTAGTACTAATTAACAATTGGATATACAAAATGTATTTAAAAACTTATGGTCTAACATGATATAATCTATTCACATATTTTCGTCTTAAATCAGAATAATACGTGCAAATACATATAAAGTGATACTCGTCTTCAAAAGACAATGTAATATGAATATAATATTTTGCATAAAAAATGGAGTCCATTTTCATAAAACGTGTGTTTTTTTTACGAAATCCTTTGTCATGAATACGCTCAGTTGGTCTCAATAAAAAAGAGTTAAAGTTTTGGTAGGTGTCAAAATAATCAGATATCACACCAAAATTAATTAACTTAACTTTAATTACTTTAAAAGTAGGATGTGCCAATTACTTTTTTCTTAATTAGCCTGAGAAAGAATGACAGAGTTAGCAAAGGAAATAAGCAATAAGAATCAATAATTACAATTATAGCTTTCCGCTACACTGAAATGGTTTTCTTTTTTTATATAAATGGTGGCGTTTTCTGGCCAAATGTATCAAACGCTATTAGACACTTATCAAAGGAACATCGATTTTGTCAGGTAAATCGCGTCGTTAATATTATTTCCAGGTATTATATCCATTGATGTTTTGTTGATTGTGGAACGTCGAACCGATATATAATATGAGACTCTGGTAAAGTTAGATAATGTGTAATTTCTAGATCTCATTTCTAAGAACTGGAATAGATCTAGAATCTACTGTAAAATTAGAAATTGTTATTGTCTCTCGAAAACAAACAGATTATTTGAATTAATAAAAATTATAAGATGCCGTGTGAGATAAAATTCTATAGACTAGCTTTGAAGTAATCACCAAAATTTGAATGATAAATCTAGTTGGAAATTAAAGGCATATTAGCAATATAAGATGTTGATTTATCACTAAACTAGCCAACTTTAGAACAACGTAGAATTAATGCTACACTAATCGTGCTGTACAAGATCTGGACCACAACCACCTAACACTATCTAGAAACAAGAACTTCTTTGAGCCGTTCTCACATCAGATTTTACTAACGATATTAATATAATCAGAGAAACACAGTCGGAGTTAAAGTTTCATGACATCCAAACTGTTAATTATCTTTTATCGTTTACTGCATGTTCACTGCAGGTTTCAAACGAAGTTACTGCAATCAGGAAGGTCTAATACCTATCAGTTGTTCCAGCTGCAATACAGTCTTGCTGCCTTTTGTGCAACATCAACCATTCCATATAGACAGTTAATATCATGAAGTACGGTAGTCAGTTAACAAATTAAATCGTTATTGACAATGGATTACTTCCCTTTATTCTTTTACGCCATTTGTAATAGGAAAATAGAAACAGGTGTTGAAAACTTAAACGACATAAACGGTAAGAGGTGTAGAGTAGTGGTTAATTGTTTCCATCACGTTTCGTTGCCTCAGAATTTTGAGGAATTGGAGGGGTAAGGTATCCTAGTCCAAGCAAAGAAGTATAAAGATTTTTAGCTCTTTCATCCTGGCTACCATTGTGCACAGGTGCCAGACACATAACCAAATATTTACTTAATAGACCTATCCAGTATATGTATATAATAGATTTTATATACATATATAGGTCTATTAAGTAAAATATTTGGTTATGTGTCTAGCACCTGTGCCATTGTGCTGTGTCCTTGGTGAGTCGCGAGGGTGCAGGTGAACCGTTACCGTACGCAAACCAAAGTGTAGATCTACCCAAAAATAAAAAAAGTGAAAATGAACGGTCCACAAGAAGTCAAAATGTTATGTACCCATTTTGTCTATTAGAAGTCAAAAAAGGTACCAATGTTCTTTCAGTTTTATTAGTCAAAATAGATCTAGTTGTCGTTCAAATTCAGATTGTTTTATAATTATATATGTGCCCGGGCAATCTAAACATCAAAACTTTGAGAAACTAAAATAATGAAGGATAAATCACAATACACAGTCATTTAAATTTATTGGTTTTATCGCTTGCACTTATTTTTGGATATTATTTAATCTTTTTTTACATTTATAAACCAATGAGGATTCAATTCAATCCCCTTTCGATAAATGAAAGTTTTTAGCTCACCTGTCACATAGTGAGCTTTTGTGATCTCGCAGCGTCCGTCGTCCGTGCGTGCGTGCGTAAACTTTTGCTTGTGACCACTCTAGAGGTCACATTTTTCATGGGATCTTTATGAAAGTTGGTGAGAATGTTCATCTTGATGATATCTAGGTCAAATTTGAAACGGAGTCACGTGTGGTCCAAAACTAGGTCAGTAGGTCTAAAAATAGAAAATCCTTGTGACCTCCCTAGAGGCCATATTTTTCAATGGATCTTCATGAAAGTTGGTCAGAATGTTCATCTTGATGATATCTAGGTCAAGATCGAAACTGGGTCACCTGCGGTCAAAAACTAGGTCAGTAGGTCTAAAAATAGAAAAACCCTGTGACCTCTCTAGATGCCATACTTTTCTAGGTCAAGTTTGAAACTGGGTCACGTGCCATCAAAAACTAGGTCAGTAGGTCAGTAAATAAAAAAAACCTTATGACCTCTCTAGAGGCCATAATTTTCATGGGATCTGCATAAAAGTTGGTCTGAATGTTCATCTTGATGATATCTAGGTCAAGCTCGAAACTGGGTCATGTGCGTTACAAAACTAGGTCAGTAGGTCTAAAAATAGAAAAACCTTGTGACCTCTCTAGAGGCCATACTTTTCGTGGATCTTCATGAAAGTTAGTCAGAATGTTCACCTTGATGATGTCTAGGTCAAGTTCGAAACTGGGTCACGTGCCATCAAAAACTAGGACAGTAGGTCAAATAATAAAAAAAACCTGTGACCTCTCTAGAGGCCATATTTTTCATGGGATCTGTATGAAATATGGTCTGAATGTCCATCTTGATGATATCTAGGTCAAGTTTGAAAGTGGGTCAACTGCGATCAAAAACTAGGTCAGTAGGTCTAAAAATAGAAAAACCTTTTGACCTCTCTAGAGGCCATACTTTTGAATGGATCTTCATGAAAATTGGTCAGAATGTTCACCTTGATGATATCTAGGTCACTTTCGAAACTGGGTCACGTGCGGTCAAAAACTAGGTCAGTAGGTCAAATAATAAAAAAACCTTGTGACCTCTCTAGAGGCCATATTTTTCATGGGATCTGTATGGAAATTGGTCTGAATGTTCATCTTCATGATATCTAGGTCAGGTTTGAAAGTGGGTCAACTGCAGTCAAAAACTAGGTCAGTAGATCTAAAAATAGTAAAACGGAAAAACCTTTTGACCTCTCTAGAGACCATATTTTTGAATGGATCTTCATGAAAATTGGTCAGAATGTTCACCTTGATGATATCTAGGTCAGTTTCGAAACTGGGTCACGTGCGGTCAAAAACTAGGTCATTAGGTCAAGTAATAGAAAAGCCTTGTGACCTCTCTAGAGGCCATATTTTTCATGAGATCTTCATGAAAATTGGTGAGAATGTTCATCTTGATGATATCTAGGTCAGATTTGAAACTGAGTCACGTGTGGTCCAAAACTAGGTCAGTAGGTCTAAAAATAGAAAATCCTTGTGACCTCCCTAGAGGCCATATTTTTCAATGGATCTTCATGAAAGTTGGTCAGAATGTTCATCTTGATGATATCTAGGTCAAGTTCGAAACTGGGTCACCTGCGGTCGAAAACTAGGTCAGTAGGTCTAAAAATAGAAAAACCTTGTGACCTCTCTAGATGCCATACTTTTCTAGGTCAAGTTTGAAACTGGGTCACGTGCCATCAAAACTAGGTCAGTAGGTGAAATAATAAAAAAAACCTTATGACTTCTCTAGAGGCCAGAATTTTCATGGGATCTGCATAAAAGTTGGTCTGAATGTTCATCTTAATGATATCTAGGTCAAGTTCGAAACTGGGTCACGTGCGTTACAAAACTAGGTCAGTAGGTCTAAAAATAGAAAACCTTGTGACCTCTCTAGAGGCCATACTTTTCATGGATCTTCATGAAAGTTAGTCAGAATGTTCACCTTGATAATGTCTAGGTCAAGTTCGAAACTGGGTCACGTGCCATCAAAAACTAGGACAGTATGTCAAATAATAAAAAAAACCTGTGACCTCTCTAGAGGCCATATTTTTCATGGGATCTGTATGAAATTTGGTCTGAATGTCCATCTTGATGATATCTAGATCAAGTTTGAAAGTGGGTCAACTGCGATCAAAAACTAGGTCAGTAGGTCTAAAAATAGAAAAACCTTGTGACCTCTCTAGAGGCCATACTTTTGAATGGATCTTCATGAAAATTGGTCAGAATGTTCACCTTGATGATATCTAGGTCACTTTCGAAACTGGATCACGTGCGGTCAAAAACTAGGTCAGTAGGTCAAATAATAAAAAAAACCTTGTGACCTCTCTAGAGGCCATATTTTTCATGGGATCTGTATGGAAATTGGTCTGAATGTTCATCTTCATGATATCTAGGTCAGGTTTGAAAGTGGGTCAACTGCGGTCAAAAACTAGGTCAGTAGATCTAAAAATAGTAAAACGGAAAAACCTTTTGACCTCTCTAGAGGCCATATTTTTGAATGGATCTTCATGAAAATTGGTCAGAATGTTCACCTTGATGATATCTAGGTCAGTTTCGAAACTTGGTCACGTGCGGACAAAAACTAGGTCATTAGGTCAAGTAATAGAAAAGCCTTGTGACCTCTCTAGAGGCCATATTTTTCATGAGATCTTCATGAAAATTGGTGAGAATGTTCATCTTGATGATATCTAGGTCAAATTTGAAACTGAATCACGTGTGGTCCAAAACTAGGTCAGTAGGTCTAAAAATAGAAAATCCTTGTGACCTCCCTAGAGGCCATATTTTTCAATGGATCTTCATGAAAGTTGGTCAGAATGTTCATCTTCATGATATCTAGGTCAAGTTCGAAACTGGGTCACCTGCGGTCAAAAACTAGGTCAGTAGGTCTAAAAATAGAAAAACCTTGTGACCTCTCTAGATGCCATACTTTTCTAGGTCAAGTTTGAAACTGGGTCACGTGCCATCAAAAACTAGGTCAGTAGGTCAAATAATAAAAAAAGCCGTATGACCTCTCTAGAGGCCATAATTTTCATGGGATCTGCATAAAAGTTGGTCTGAATGTTCATCTTGATGATATCTAGGTCAAGATCGAAACTGGGTCACGTGCGTTACAAAACTAGGTCAGTAGGTCTAAAAATAGAAAAACCTTGTGACCTCTCTAGATGCCATACTTTTCATGGATCTTCATGAAAGTTAGTCAGAATGTTCACCTTGATGATGTCTAGGTCAAGTTCGAAACTGGGTCACGTGCCATCAAAAACTAGGACAGTAGGTCAAATAATAAAAAAAAATGTGACCTCTCTAGATGCCATATTTTTCATGGGATATGTATGAAGTATGGTCTGAATGTCCATCTTGATGATATCTAGGTCAAGTTTGAAAGTGGGTCAACTGCGATCAAAAACTAGGTCAGTAGGTCTAAAAATAGAAAAACCTTTTGACCTCTCTAGAGGCCATACTTTTGAATGGATCTTCATGAAAATTGGTCAGAATGTTCACCTTGATGATATCTAGGTCACTTTCGAAACTGGGTTACGTGCGGTCAAAAACTAGGTCAGTAGGTCAAATAATAAAAAAACCTTGTGACCTCTCTAGAGGCCATATTTTTCATGGGATCTGTATGGAAATTGGTCTGAATGTCCATCTTGATGATATCAAGGTCAGGTTTGAAAGTGGGTCAACTGCGGTCAAAAACTAGGTCAGTAGATCTAAAAATAGTAAAACTGAAAAACCTTTTGACCTCTCTAGAGGCCATACTTTTGAATGGATCTTCATGAAAATTGGTCAGAATGTTCACCTTGATGATATCTAGGTCAGTTTCGAAACTGGGTCACGTGCGGTCAAAAACTAGGTCATTAGGTCAAGTAATAGAAAAGCCTTGTGACCTCTCTAGAGGCCATATTTTTCATGAGATCTTCATGAAAATTGGTGAGAATGTTCAACTTGATGATATCTAGGTCAAATTCAAAACTGGGTCACCTGAGCTCAAAAACTAGGTCACTGTGTCAAATGATAGAAAAAAACGACGTCATACTCAGTTCAAAACTGGGCATATGGGGACAGGTGAGCGATTCAGGACCATCATGGTCCTCTTGTCAAAGAATCATAAATTACATCTATAGGGAAATGACGCAAATGAAATTGTGCGTTTTTAGCTCGACTATTCATAGAATAGCAGAGCTATTGGACTCGCCTGGGCACACTTACTTACTGTGATTAACTAACTTACATTGCACAAGTTACATGACTATTTTGCTTTTTTACAAAATTATGCCCCTTTTTCAACTTAGTAATTTTTGGTAAAGGTTTTGTATGTAAGCTGGTCTCTCAGTTACCACTTATGGGAATGGATTGAAACTTCACACACTTGTTCACTGTCATGATCTGATATGCACAAAGCAGGTCACATAACTCCTTTTGTTGTTTATGTTTTCAAAATTATGCCCTATTTTCGACTTTAAAGTTTTTTGTATGTAAGCCAGTATCTCAGTATCCACTAATGGGAAAGGATTGAAACTTCACACACTTGTTCACTGTCATGATATGAGTGGCAGTGTAAATGTTCAATAACTCTACTTTGCATTTTACAAAATTATGCCCCTTTTTCAACTTAGCAGTTTTTGGTTAAATTCTAATATGTAAGCTGGTATCTCAGTACACACTAATGGGAATGGATTGAAACTTCACACACTTGTCCACTGTTATGAGCTGAGAAGCACTTTGCAGATTCCATAACCCTGTTTTGCGTTTTTTATGCCCCCAGCATCTACTGATGCGGGAGGCATTTAGTGATTGTCCTGTCCATTCTTTCTTTCATTCGTTTTTTCGTTCGTTCGTCCGTCAGTTCAAGGTTAACCAAATGGGACCATTTCGTCAAGCATCAATACCCAGTACTAGAATGACTTGATACTAATGCAGATGTAACCTGTGACCATTCCTCATCTTCAGACATCACATGACCTCAGTTTGACCTTGACCTCATTTTGGACTTAGGTTGCTTTATATGGGCCATCTCTTGGATAAGCAAATGGGACTGTTTCGTCTAGCATCAATACCGCTTACAAGAATGAATTGATACTAATACAGATGTAACCTGTGACCATTCCTCATCTTCAGACATCACCTGACCTCAGTTTGATCTTGACCTCATTTTGGACTTGGGTTGCTTTATATGGGCCATCTCTTGGTTAACCAAATGGGAACATTTGGTCTAGCATCAATACCGCTTACAAGAATGTAATGATACTAATACAAATGTAACCTGTGACCATTCCTCATCTTCAAACATCACCTGACCTCAGTTTGACTTTGACCTTGTTTTGGACCTAGGTTGCTTTGTATCGACAACGATGCCACTGGGGGCATCAAGCGTTTATTGAATGCAGCTCCTTGTGCTAAATTATGCCCCTTTTTCGACTTTGTATTCATTCATTTGACAAGGTTGTTGAATAGTCAAACGTTGCTATCCTCCGACAGCTCTTGTTATACCTGTACTTTTGAATGGCGTTATTAGATGCAGTCAGATATGTATAATAGAATATGACCATTTTTAAAAACAACTTGTTGGCATGATGCAGTGAAAACCTGGTTTTCGTGGAATTTCCCAGTTGTCTTGTTCTTAAAAGATGCACCAAAATATAAGACTGGACTGAAATTATATTTGAAAACTATTTATTTCAGCATACCAAAGATTTATTTTGTCTTGTTAAAATTTGAAAATGGACAAAATTTTGTGATTTCTTCTTCATTCACCACAGAAGAAAATGTTGGAGATATTTAGCAGTTTAGCAATTCACTGGCCTTACCTTGGATTGTCCTTTAATGTGTTTAATACATGAACTTAATCATTTTACCTGTTGACATTCCAGATACACTGTAAAAAGCACATTTCTAGAGGATGTTACAGTGACAAGCGTCGAAATCATGCAATCAGAAGGGAAGGAACTTGAGGAAGGTGAACATATGACAAGCACTGAAACCATGGAAACAGAATTGAAGGTACCAGGGGATGATCAGGGGATGTCAAGCACTGAAAACATGGACGAAAAAGTTAAGATACTTGAGGAAGGTCTGAGGACGACAGATGCTCAAAGTATGGAAACAGATGTAGAAAGTGAATTGATGACAACCACCAAAACAACGGAAACAGAAGTAGATCTGAATAAAGAAGATCTTGTGTCTGGTTTTAAATCCACGGTTTGTTCTCAAGAGGCCACTAGGAAAGAACCTTTGATAAAAGACATAGACATAAAAAATGTGCATTTAAGTACCGGTAAAACAGGGAAGGTCACATGTAATATTTGCCAACGTGAATTAAGTAATAAACACAAATTGAAGAGTCATATTGAAACAGTTCATAAGCCAAAGGGTAATCTGATGTGCAGTATCTGTAAGATGAAGTTTACTTCAGATGGACATTTAGAGAGACATATAAGAATTTTCCATCTTTCTAAGAAACAGCTGACATGTGAGGTGTGTGAAAAAGAGTTCAAACAGAAAACAGAATATCAGAAACATATTGCTACCCATACAGGACCAGAGTGTACACTTTGTAAGGAGTCATTTGGCTCTATAAGAATTTTGATGCAACATAGAAGGACATTTCATGGCCTTGAGAGGCCTTTTGAGTGTTCTATATGTAAGAAGTCCTTCAAAACTTCAGGCAACCTTGGTGATCATCTTAAATATCATATGGGTGAAAAAAAGTTTGAATGCAGTTTTTGCCAGAAGCTATTTGTCAGGCCACAACATCTTGATGAGCATATGAAAATTCACACTGGAGACAAACGTTTTCAGTGTGAGAAATGTGATTATAAATGTACTTCAAATGGCAATTTGAAAAAACATATGCGTGTTCATACTGGAGAAAAGCCGTATCAGTGCACACTTTGCGAATATGCATGTTCGGAGAGCTCAGCACTTAATGTTCATATGAAAATGCATCTTGGTATCAAAGAACATGAGTGTACCTTTTGCCAAAAAAGATTTAGAACTTCATCAGATTTGAAAAAACATATGTTAGTTCATACTGGGGAGCGAATATATAAATGTTCAACTTGCTCAAAATCATTTCCATGTGTAAGCACATTGAATCAACATATGCGTTATCATTCTGGAGAAAGACCACACAAATGTGACATATGTATGAAGGCTTTTGTAAGAAGCTATGAATTAAAAATTCATTATCGTGTTCATACAGGAGAACGTCCATATTCCTGCAAAATATGTAATAAGTCATTTAGAAGCGGAGGTGGTTTGAAGAAACATATGCCAGTTCACTCTATGGAAAAGGCATTTCAGTGTGAACAATGTTCAGCTAAATTTGCACATAAGGAATCCTTACGTATTCACATTAGAGCACATTCTGGTATCAAACCATTCCAGTGTAAGCAATGCAGTAAAGAGTTCCATCTTTTAACGTTACTGAAAAATCATATGCGGAGACACACGGGAGAAAAAAGTCATACCTGTGGGGATTGTGGGAAGATGTTTTACAATGCAGGTTGTCTTGCAGTTCATGCAAGAGTACATGCTGACCTTAGACCGTATGTCTGTCAGATATGTAAAATGTCCTTCAGGGAACCAGACAAGTTAAAAGAACACAGAAGAACAAAACACGAGGGAGTCCGAGCCTTTCAGTGTCAGATATGCAAGAAAGAATTTACATCTGCTGCCATTTTAGAATCTCATAGGCACACGCATTCTTCTGATCGATGTTTTGTTTGCGGTATTTGCAACATGACGTTTAAGCGCAGATCCACCCTAGAGAAACATACAAAAGTTCACAAGGAGTCTGAAGCATACGATGTGTCTTGTGATATTTGTAAGAAAACGTTTGCACACAAAAAACACTTGATAATGCACTTGAAATCCCATTTGAAAGATGGTGCGTAGGACATTTGTGCTAGTGAGTGGCTGGCTGCATTAAAAAAAATTGTTATCTTTTTATTATCTGTGTGTTTGCTATAAAAGGTCACTGTTGTAATTATAAACTGTTGGCATGATGATGTTTAATTATGGAATGTGGTCACTCAATTTAACTGTATAGCATAGTTCTGATTTAATGCTGATGTAAAGTGGGACATGATTTCACACAATTTAACATATGTGCCACGCCATGAGAAAACCAACATAGTGGCTTTGCGACCAGCATGGATCCAGACCAGCCTGCACATCCACGCAGTCTGGTCAGGATCCATGCTGTTCACTTTCAAAGCCTATTGGAATTAAAGAAACAGTTAACGAACAGTATGGATCCTGACCAGACTGCGCGGATGCGCAGGCTGGTCTGGATCCATGTTGGTCGCAAAGCCACTACGTTGGTTTTCCCATGGCGTGGCTCATATTTCTTTGCATCTTTTAAACAGACTCAGCCAAACAGAATCTGGTGGTCGCTGAGAGAGTTATGTGCTCCCAGAAAATTGACAGTTTGCATATGTTATACAGGGTAACCACTTACCTTGAAAAGTTTTTAGGTAAAAATGACGTTTTCAATGTCAGTGAATTGTCAGGTTAAATCATGATAATGGTCAGTGAAAAATAAAATTTTAGAAAAGTCAGGGAAAAATGAAATTCTGGACCCATGTTATAAATGTTAAGCGGCTATGGCAGTCTTTAAGTAATATTTCCAAACACATTTTGGTGTAATTTTGTAACCAAGTGTTTGTCTTTCACAGAGAGATTTCATGAATAATTTCATTGGCCGTCTGTTTTTTCTTTCTTTCGTTTTTTTATTATATCAGCTAGAGTTTCCGTACTGCATCAACAGGATTTATACATTGTAATAAGTGCTATATTGGTTTTGATATATCGTTTTTATATGATTTTAATAAGCGCCTGAACCACTTTACCTTTTAACATAATTATGTAGAGTTAATATAAATGCTTATGTTCTGTAGTTTGTATAGTGACATTGTTTGTTACAATATTCTTAAAGAACTAACGTGTACTTGTATATAGTAATTTGTGTTTTAAATTGTTTTTAGTTCTCACTGCTCATGTATGTATTTGTTGGAAATTGAAATAAAGAAATAAATCTTCAATCAAATTTCATTGTGTCCTTTTGCAATAGATAATTTAAATGTAAAGCTGCAGTTATTTTTTTTCTTATTATTATTATTATTTTTATTTTGGCATTAAGATAAAAAATGATATATTTCATTATTAACTGCATTTACAGTTACAATAGATCTTTTCCTTTTAAGGGCCTTTCATCTGAAAAGATAAAAAAAAACACTGTGGGTTCAGCTAAGATACATTTATATAAAGTCCAGTGTTTGTCGACAATTTTTAGATTGCTTAATGTACTATCCTTACGGTGTTTTGTAACCCATCAGGGGTTCAACATATTCCCAAGACGAAAACCTAGGAGGCTGTGGAAGACCTCGGGTATGAAAAAATGAGCAAATATTGCTTAACGGTCTTGGTAAGTATGTCTCCACACCACTGTGGTGGGAGACATATTCGTTTACTCCGGTCTGTGTGTCAGTCCGTCTGTAACAAATTTTGTCCGCGCTCTTAGTCAAACATTTCTCATTCGATCTTCACCACACTTGAACAACATTCCTCGGCCAAGTAGAATAACTAGCTAATTCGGCCCAGGAATTATGGCTCTTGAATTACCGAAAATCGGCCTTTTTACTCTTGTCCGCGAATAGATATCATTTGATTTTCACCAAGCCTTAAACAAAACGTGTTTGCCAATAAGTCCTCTGACAAGTTTGATTACTAGCCAAATCGCCTCAGGAACTCCAGAATTATTGCCCTTGAATTACGCAAAATCAGCCTTTTTACTCTTAAAAGGTTTGTTGGAGATATGCGCTTTTCTCAAAAGTACATCTAATTGTCATGTATGTAACAACAAAACTGGGTTTAGAAACATGGAAAATTTGTAAATAAACAAAGAACTAGAAAATGATGTCGGTATTGCCGTTTCACATATCAAAAGAGTATATACTGGAAATTTAAAAATAATGTTCTCGCAAGAAACAGCAGGTCCAGTTCTAAAACAATTTTATATGAACGTTTACTGGGTGACCTTTGACGAAGATTGTACAATGATTTTGTTTTGTCAAAAAGAAAAAAAAACGGCCGCGGAGGTGTGTGGTCACTTTTCCCTTCTTATAGACAGTTTCCTTGCATAATCATCTACTAAAGCAGTAACCGTTCAGGCAAGCAGCGTAAATCGGATGAGCGATCTAGGGCCATCGTAGCCCTCTTGTTTTTAAAGTTGGAGTAAATGCTATGGAAGATTTTAGTCCGAGCTTTGTGCGAGACGTAGTGAATTTAGAGACCGGATAATATGTCTCAGAATTTATATAGTAAATGGATCAAAAATTCAACCAAAGATAATGTTCCATGTAGAGCCTTGACGTTATAAGAATTTCATGTAAACTGGTTACGTTTTTATGCCCATGAAGGCGGGCATATTAAAATCGCACTGTCCGTGCGTCCGGTAAAATCTTGTCCGGGCTGTAACTATTCCATCCATAAGGGGATTTTCAAAATACTTAGCATAAATGTTTACGACAATCAGACATGTCATGCGCAAGACCTAGACCCCTAGCTCCAAGGTCAAGGTCACACTTAGAAGTCAAAGGTTAACAGGGTCTGTTTTTTGTCCGGTCCATATCTCTGCCATTCATCAAGGGATTTTGAAATTACTTAACGTGAATATATTCATAACGAGACGATGTGGCATTGCGCAAGATCCAGACCCTTAAAACTGCATGCTACCGGTGTACCCTAGATATTGAGACAGTTCTATCTGGGCATCTTGGTATACTGTCAAGTGATCTTGGCTAAAATACAGGCCACTATTGGATCCTGGGTACCGCTATTTGTAAAGTTGCTATACATAAAGACCACTCTGGCTATACTGGGTGTAAATACAGGTCATCTGGGTTATATATACGGAAGACTATGGGTATACTAGGTGTACAAACATGCCTCTCGTGGTATTCATTAACTGTTTTCCATTAATTTCGGATTTTTTTCCAGTTATAGTCAGTATCAAAAGTCTCTATGGGTTAATAAGGCCATACCAAATTGATTTGTCGTTCGTCGGAACTACCGCATCAATGATTTCATTCCCGAGAAAAAGAAAAAAAAATTCACCCGCCCGCACGTACATAAAAATCGCCGAAATTTTTTTTTCCGACTACTCGGTCCGGAATGATAACGGTAAACAGGTTTTATCGCTGTTTTAATGCGTCAAAGTGATATTGATCGGAATCCATGCGTTCGTAATACATGTAGCTGATGACACAAACTCAAAAAGTCAGGAATTATGGTGTTGTTCATCATTTGTTTTAAATCTAAAGTGTCTGTGCTAGTGCCACACATGGCCTCCGATGTGCCGGTAGGTGATGAAGTAGGCACGTTCTATGATTGTTCAAATTATACAGTGAAAAGAACAAAGCCCGACTTGTAAGACGCGCACGGCCACGGGGATTCAAATTGAAAATATTTGGATTAAACATAGAAATATTGTTCAGATAAAGTTTTCAAACCATTTGTTTTCAGTGTGTTTAGTTAAATATTTTAGATCTAGAGCCAAAGCCAGTGCTTTCTTGAAAAAAAAGTTTGTTCACAGATCCTGACTGATCCATCACATTGTCTCGGGCCCAAATCGTTTTGAACGTAACTTCTTTAGTACGGCAGTCAGATATTCTATCAAAATGCATATATTCATTTTTAAAAACTGTTTAGCTTTTCAAATACGTTGTGTAGATACAGTATAAAAAATAATTTCTGTCGTATTGTAACCCCAATTTTCCCTGTTTGTATATTAATTGGCTGTGAATTGATTGAAAGAAAGAATCTGAAAAAACAGACCTTCCCAACTCAAAATTTCTTGGTCAATCAAAGCACAACAAATAACACTTTTAAAGAGTGGCCATATTGGGATCATTTTTGTCCGTCTGTTATCATTTTTGACTGAAATGAACCTCTTCCACAAAAACTTAAGCTAAGCTTATCTGTTAAGAAATTATTCCAGTGGATTCGAGCAATGTCGAAGCATTTGTGTGCCCAACTCCGTTTGGTCTCATTGGTCAAGTGATTTATTACTTTCCCCTCACCTCTACCGTTTGGAGTTTCACTAGGGGCACAAAGTTGCTCATGTGTCGAAGCCATCTAACTGGGTTTCAGAAGATATGTTATTCCACTTGGGTGCCTGTTTTGTCTGCCGTTAAATGGGCACGCCTTCAGATTAATGTAGAACAATCAGAATTAAAAATAAGACACTCATCCCTCAGTAATTATAGATACAAAATAAAAACAAAGTGATTCAGTGAGTTTTAGCAAGAATTTATTTGCAAAACCATTCATGTAGTCTTGTAAGAAAAGCTATCTACTGTCTTAGTCACACTGTAAATGTTTAAGTTCTGTGTTATTCTTAAAGAAATGTTAACTTCATGTATAATCATAACTGCAAAAAAAAAAAAAAAAGTACCCGCTCGCTCCATGTAAAAGCTACCCGCCTCTGAAAAAATCAAAATTGAGAAAAAAAAAAATTTCGCTCGCTCGCTCCCATTTTTTTGGAAAATTTTCCGAAGAACTATTAATCAATTTGGTATGGCCTAAAATATAAGTTTAATCTGCTTTCAGCACTTTGAAAGAGGATATACTAAAGCTTCTTTCGTCTGTTAGTGACTACTATTTGGTTAAAATCTAAATATTCAAAGCCTGTATAAAATGATATGACATGTGGAGATGGTATCTACTCTAGAAGATTAAAGGGGAGCAACTCTGAATTGACAAATAAACTGAAGCCAACATAAAAGCTGATTAAAGTTGAAACACAACTAAACAGGGCATTTTCCCAACTGATCAGGCTGACAGAATATGACCAAGCTTTGTTTAAAACTCTGTCATGGACATAGTACACACTTTTATCATGGCTTACATGTAACAGTTATGCCCCCTTCAAAGATAGTGTGATATTGTTTTGCACTTGTCTGTCGGTATAATGTCTGTCCGTGTCTGTCAGTAGACCAATCCGTTTCCGGATGATAACTCAAGATTGCTTGGACTTTGGATCAATGAGAGTTGATAGGGAGGTTGGTCATGACCAGCAGATGACTCCAATTGATTCAAGGTCAGTAGATCAAAGGTCAAGGTCACAGTGACCCTGAACAATTAAATGGTTTCTGGATCGAGAATGCTTGGGACTAGGATCATAAATGTTGATATGGAGGTTGGTCATAACCAGCACAGGACCCCTTTTGATTTGGGGTCAGTAGGTCAAGGTCAATGTCATATTGACCTAGAAAAGTTAAACGGTTTCAGGATCATAACTCAAGAACATTTGGGCCTAGGATCTCGAAAGTTGATTTGGAGGTTGACCATGACCAGCAGATGACCCTTATTGATTTTGAGGTCAGTAGGTCAACGGTCAAGGTCACAGTGACCTGCAACAATTAAATTTTCATTTTCTATTTTCCATTAATATTTAACAATATCTTGATATTCACATGAACAACTATTCTACAATGCATACATATAATGCAACAGTTTCAATGAACAAATCACAGACTTGATTAAATTGTTAAAAAAGAGCTACTCGGATCATTCTAGATATATATAAGACTTACGTTTCTCCATCAGAAATTTTATTCAAAGAATTAAATTGGATGAAGTTTGATTAGCAAGTAGCTTACAAAAAAGCACTACTTGTGTACAAGTCTGTTAAGGCTAATTCCTTTCCTGAGTATAAGGGAGAAAATTTACTCACAAAAGTAATCTAAGGTCTGTAAGCAACAATGAACTGGTAGTTCCTAAACCAAAACTGGATTTTGTTTTAGAAATCTATGGATTACTCAGGTCCAAAATTATGGAATGATAATCCTCTAAGTACATGTATTCATACTTCTGAATCACTTGAAACCATTCCAAGCATCATTATCTTAAGTGGCATTTTTTCTGTTTGAAGTACTTGAATTGTGTTTTGTAAAACATACTCAATGGAATTAGTTATTACTTATTGAGCTTAGACTATGATTTTCCACTTGCTTTAATTTTGAACATTTGTTTCCACTGAACTTTGTTGTAAACCCTTGTATAATAATATCACATTACTATTACAATTTAATATTAATTTACTATTGTTATATTGTTATATCACTGTTGTAAATTGTATGTGTATATGTATATATGTTGAGGCCCACATAGTAGATGAAGACACCCAGTGTGTAGCCTCGTTAAATTAAGTTGTTACTTACTTACTACAGTACAACCTCTCCAGAGTGGCCCTCTCTATAGCAAAAACCTCTCCACAACAGCATCATCAAAATTTCCCATCTGTCTGAAACATTGACGTTTGAGTGTTCAATTTTGCAAGAAATCTTTCAAAACGAAAGGTAACCTCACCGAGCATCTTACATGTCATTTGGATGAAAGAAAGTTTGAATGCAATTTATGTCAAAAGTCTTTTGTCAGGCGACCCCATCTTAAAGAGCATATGAAAATACACTGTGGAGAAAAAACATTTCAGTGTACCAAATGTGAGTATAAGTGTTCTGCAAATGGCAGCTTGAAAAAACACATGCGAATACATACAGGGGAAAAACCTTATCACTGTAAATCATGTGATTACCAATGCACTGAAAATACTGCATTGAATGTGCATACCAAAGTGCATCTTGATATTCGAAAACATGAATGCAGAATTTGCCAGAAAAGCTTTATAACAGCGACTGGTTTGAAATCACACATGTTAGTTCATACTGGAGAGAAAAACTTCAGATGTTCTGCCTGTTCAAAATGGTTTGGAAATAAAACTAGATTGAATCAACATATGCGAATACATTCTGGAGAGAAATCAAAGCAGTGTGACATTTGTGAGAAGACATTTATAAAAAGTTATCTCCTGAAACTTCATAAACGTATACATACCGGAGAGCGTCCTTATACATGTGAAATTTGTAAGAAGTCATTTAGGGAAGGAAAAGGTTTGACAAGACATATGGCCGTTCATTCAGATGAAAAAGCATTTCAGTGTGAAAAATGTTTAGCTAAATTTTCACATGAGGAATCCTTACGAATTCACATTAAAACACATTCTGGTATCAAACCCTTCCAGTGCATGAGTGTGGTAAAGCTTTCCTTTTGGTGAGTTTGTTTGAAAAAAAGCATATGCGAAGACATATAGGAGAAAAAAGGCACACATGTGAAGATTGTGGGAAAATGTTTTATGAAGTTTTAGAAGGGGTAATTATTAAATACTTAGAAAATAGGCCCAAAATTTAACAAAAACGTTTGTTTGCCATTTCACCTACTAACTTAAAAACAACCCTTGTACACATTAACTATTTTCATTATTCTATAAGATGATTTACATTGACTACTTGAAGAATACGAAGGACTATTGCACGCATCTGTTCGTCGACTTCCGCATACTCTTTGTTAATTATTCGTAAGATGTTATAGTGGGAACTTATTGAAACTAGTTGTTCAATGTGATGATCTGACATGCACTACAAATGTTCTATAATTCCAGTTTGCTTTGTTTTTACAAATGTATGACTCTTTTCCGGATTCACTAAATTGAATTGTGTACTATTTTTGTACGTACGCAGGCATCTCAATAATCAATAGTTAGAATGAATTATCTGTGAGGATCCAACGTGCAAAGTAAGGATCAGCAAGTCTGACTTTAACTTCATTGCAGAGTTATACCGCTTCATTGAGCTTTGCTGTGGTATGTAAGCAGGTACTTCACACAGCATTTTTACGAATGAAATGAAACTTCAAACACTTGTTCACTCTGATTATCCGACATGCAATGCACAGTCTCAAAGATTCTCAGGTTATTGTTTTTTTTTTCAAAAAGATTATCTCGCTATTTTGACTTGTCTTAGAAGTTATGGTTAAGTTCATGTATGTAAGTAGGAATTTAAGTGTTATTTAGCATCAGAAGAGGGGAAATTTTCATGACTAAAACATACGTCTTAACAAAATTTCTAGCCGTTTTGTAAGTGTTTATGACATTGATTCATTCAGTTAGCTTTCTTTAGTGACAGGACATTTAAATAGTCGATTTTTATTGCCCCCTAATTAAACTTGATATTGGTCCTTTTTCATCGAAATGTATATATCCAGTCGTGAAATTAAAACAGAAGTCAGTATATTATTAAACAAGCTAGTGAGTCATTTCCTTTTAAAAGCTCTGTTTAGAAATGTGAGATCGGGAGACAGGAAACAAAGTTTTTAATGTAACCCTACTATTGCACTAACAATCATGCATTATCAACAATAGTATGTATTCTTGCACTTGCGGTCTATCTTACGTAGTAATAGGCGTGTGCGTCTGAATTTCCTACAAAGGTGCTAACCATTCCTTTTCGTGGCCATTCCTCTCCCACTGGTGTTTTATATTGGAAAATCTCACTGCTATGTTTGAGAAAAGAAATTATAAAAAGGGAAACATATCCAACAGGAGAAAAACGCGAAAGCCTACAGCAGTGTATGCATAGATGTGAACATTATTTAACTTTACTCAAAATATATAGACATATTATAATGTATATTTAACGTAGAAGAAAGAAACAAACAAACAGCTGGGCGTTGCCTTGTCACTGTCAATAGTAAAGCCACCACTGGGGTATAAACATGTTAGTACATACAGAAAGGTGATAATGTGTACCAGTCGTGTGTTAGCCCTGTATAGCAACACTATGTATTAACCATGTCGCTCAACGTATTTCCGGCAGATCATGGAGCTATGCCTTCCACGAGGATTTTAATTTGGGCAATTGCTAAAGCAGTTATTACTTGTGAAGTGTGCGTCAATATGTAGCGAACTATGGCAATCTTCAGCATGCATTGACCATTTGCTCAGTTTTAACTTTTTTTTCTTCATTAGCAAGAATATGTGTATACTTATTTCAAAAATTCTTAAATGAAAAGTCTCGTTTCAAAATTGTTAGCAGTAACATCAGTTTGATTAAAAACACTAAAAAAAATTAGCATTCATATTGATCAACATATGAGTGTATTTCTTTAAAGTATACACCCCTATTCTACAAGCATATACATTAAAAAATAATCTAAAATAAATGCTTGATGGCCATGCTTGGTTTGCCGGAAGACATATTTGAACATGTACCATTGTAAAATATATAATCATTACTTAGAAAGAAACATTTTTTTTTAAAATTAGCAGTTAAAAGTTTTAGTCTAAACCGCAAACGTCCAAAGAGATTAAGTCATCCAAACCGGTGTACACTTGTTATCCAAACCGTTACATTCATGTATATACGTTTCGTGTCCTTTTGAAGCTTAGGTGCTTATGTACACATCACAGTTAATGCATACTTATACTAGAGATTATCATATAGTATATTAACATCCATTTATTCCAAATAGTACGATTTTATAGATAATCGGTGGGCCGATGGTCTAGTGGTAACACGCTTGACTATCAATCCAGAGGTCCGGGGTTCGATTCCCGGTCCGGGCAATGGAAATTTCTGAGATGCTCTTGAGTGTCTCCCATCTAACTAGAGGCCTGTACTGGTTCTTCCCAGGAAAGACGGCTTCGCGTGTATCGGTGCTATACACCGGACACGTTAAAGAACCAGACTGTCTATTCGCAAAGAGCTAGGCTAAGTTATCTGGACACGTCTGTATCTAAAACGTTCTCTCTGTCTGTTCTGGGGGCTTTATCTCACTCTGTCCTTCTGGTCAGATCGCTCTGTGTCTGTACTAGTAGAGGATGAATTTCGCGCCCTGTGTGGCTGCGTCTGCTATATGTAAAGCGCATTACCAGTGTTACTGAACAGAGTTTGGTAATGAAACGCAGCATTAAATATATGTATGAACTTACATGGCGTTACGTTGTATTTTGCTTTGAGCGGCCATATTGGACGTATTCCAAACACACGGCTACCGTTGTAGTTATGATACAGTGAGCCTGTCCACAAAGAGAAATACGGCCTTTTTTAAATATGCTTTTTACCATATAAGCATGCGAAATATGCTATCGTGGCATGATGAAATTTCATTTAAAGCAACTGAACCATGTTATAATTTAGTTAGATTTAATTATTACCCATTTTTACAAAGAGGCAAAAGTACGTAAAATATTTTGAATAAATAAACGAGTAAATTTCATAATTAGGAAATTATAAGTAAACATCCTGCTCTTTATATGATCAAGTAATTGCGAAAAGTTCATAAACAGACACATTTGCGATTCGCCCTAGTAAATAATCGATTAAAGTATTTTGTGACTTTTCAGTGCTGACATATTGCAATATGGTATAATTAAAAAAACAGCAGATTGCAATTTTTTTTTTTTTTTTTTTTTTTTTGTTGAAATTTCGATATGTAATTAACAATACAATTTCAGTAATAAAGCCAAATCTAAAAATTCTGCTGTCACGCATTTTAAAGATTTAACGTTTATTTTCACAAGAGTGCAATTATATATGTTTATAAATGTATTTTGCTGAAATTTACATTATACATTTTTGTATAAATTCTAAGATATGATATTGTAAGGTCAATAGGTGGATGGGCTCTCCGACCCCTATATTATACATGTTATGGAGATAATAAACGAGGAAACTTACAGGGGGCAGGGTCCATTTGCTTGAAATCAAATCGTTGAAATTATCAACGCTTGATTTACTAGTATCCGTAACATAATAAATAGCCAATATCACGAATTACTTAAAACAGAATGTTACGCACTGGTTTAGAACGAAATCATAACTTTTCAATATACATCATTTGATTGCCAGTGTGACATATCGTATTCTAAACATAAATGAAGTTTGACATTTTGTGAGACAAACACAACAAAACGTTTTGTTTTAGGGTTTTTTTTGGATTTCACATTGAAATATGTTTCCATTAGATTACACGTGTATAAATGTTGCAATCCAACCATTTTTATTTGTTGTTTTCTGTTGTGCTGTATTGTGGATTATAAAATGCACGAACTATGGAAGACTGACAGGACCACTGTGTTTTCCAGTTGTAGGACATTTACCATTCTTTATTTACCATCCTGAGCAGACATTAGCAAGATGGCAACAAACCTACGGTAACGTGTATACGATACGTCTAGGGAGCTGGGAAACAGTCGTCGTGAACGGGTTCAAAGCAATTTCTGAAGCAGCAAAGCGTCCAGATGACACATTTTCCAGTCGACCGCCATTTTTAACTCAGAGAGCGCTAAGAAACTTAAATTTTGGTGAAGAATCACTCATCATCTCGCCATTTGATATTTCCTTTGTCAGACATCAGAAGCTGACGTCATCGGCACTGCGTTTTTTCATGAAAACTAGTTTCGATTCAACACAAAATATTGTCGCTGACGAAGCAAACAAATTAGCGCGTAGACTTCTACATAAATGTCTGTCATCAGAACACGATGTAGATGTAGCAGACGACATTCAGTTAGCAGTTGGGACTATTTCTTTCAAAATTTTCTTCGGAAATGATAGTACAGAGGAAACTGAAATGAACATTAAGAAAATTATACAGACGACAAATGACGTCATTAGAATATCCGGAGTCGGAAACCTGGTGGAAGTAATGCCGTGGTTAGAATATGTTTTGCCATTGAAGGTTTCAGAATATATTCATAACCTTCAGCGGATTGCAAATATTCGTGACCAGCAGATAGCCGCTCACATCTGCACATTTGACGAAAACCACATTCGTGACGTCATCGACGCAATGTATACCCTAGAATCAGATTCTTCAGATGGATTTAATCAGAGAAACGCAGGAATGTGTTCACAGAGTAAATTACTTTGTACAATACAGGATTTCATTGGCGGTGGTTTTGAAACAAGTACCGCTCTGATGATCTGGTTGGTGAAATATATGGCAGCTTACCCAGATGTCCAAAAACGGGTGCAAGATGAAATAGGCATCGGGAGGAACATTTCTTACAAAGACCGAACAAAGTTGCCGTACACCGAGGCTGTTTTACACGAGGTTATGCGAGTCTCTTGTGTCTTACCTTTCGCCCTCCCTCATTACACAACGAAAGATACACAACTGCTTGGACGGCTGATAAAAAGAGACACAGTTATAATTTTCAACCTTCATTCCGTTGCGTTTGATAAAGATCTTTGGGGTGATCCCGAAACTTTCCGCCCGGAGCGCTTCTTAACAGCAGACGGCGTGGACAGAGGAAAATGCAGTCTTGTTCCCGCGTTTGGATTTGGAAGGCGAAAGTGTATTGGTGAAAATCTGGTACGGATGGTGATATTCGTATTATTTTCTACATTGTTACAAAAATGTTCCTTTACGCATGAAGGCGGAGATATAAACTTTGAGCCAGTTGCTAATTTAGTTTACAGACCTAAACCATTCCGTGTTTCTGTAAAAAAGCGAATTTAGTTCAAATGTTATACGCCATGTATTTTTTTTGCGCCAACAGACCACCCCTTTTATATGGTAAAGTTTACAAAAAATATTACAAGTTCCATATTTAAAAATTTCAAAGTATGTTTTCGATGTGGCACTTTCAGCTGCTAGGCAACGATGTAGAACAGACTTATATGCCATTTTTGTGTAGTAAGACGTACCGGAAACGGTGATTTTACCGTTAAGCAAGAGCTGTCTGTTGACATCGCGCTTGAACGCAAAATATTACCAGAGATTTTCAGACAAAACAAGGAAAATAGATATGACAAATATCGATGCAATATATGAATTAATTTCGGAGAATCTAAAAAAAAGGTGTCTTAATATTGCATGATCGTTAAGATAGGTATATTTACTTTTGGAATATTCTAGCTAAAAAAGTTGTAAGTAGAAAAGTTATGTACTCTTGCCTATGATGGTAAGCAAGTGTTTAAAGTTTCAAAGCCATATATCAAACAGTTTAGACAAAAGCTAAATATCTTGGACATAATTACATCCTAAGGGTATCCATGACGATGAACAAGTATCAAAGTTTCAAGGCCACATGACAAATAGTTCTGACAAAACGTGGACTTGTACGAAAACTAAACCAAGTTCCAAGCCCAAAAAATGCCATAATTCAGTCAAAATACTTGACAGAGTTATGTACTCTTGTCTACAAATAGAGACTGTTACAATAAACAAGTGGAAAAAGTTTCAAAGCCATTTTGTCAAAACAGTTTACACAAAATATGAACTGGTTCGAAAAAACTCACAAGGATTTGTAAGTTAAAAGGCAAAATCCTTGATAGAGTTATGTACTCTCGCTAAAAACTGGACTGGTGATGGTAGACACGTGTTGAAAGTTTCAAAGTAAGTTAAAAGGTAGACTGGTACGAAAAACTTATCGCCGTGGTGTGTAGTATAGCTCTCCTTATTTTTCGAATAATCGAGCTAAAATGCTTTCTTGACACATCGAATTACGTTAACAAAAGCATTGTATGCTTATAAGAATTTTTCACCGGTTGAAGGTGAGAATGGAAATATTTGGCTCAAGGATAACTTTTAGGCGGTGACGAGGCTTTGCCAAGTTTCCTCAAACCAGTTATCGTAGAGCCAGATATTTACATCTGTGCCTTCAACTTCAGATATATTCTTTTTATTGCATACCGTAGTCTTCACATAACTGAAGAAATAACATAAAATGAATGCCTTTTAAACACAATTTTATCATAGTAGGATTCCTTCATAAATTACAACACGTGGATCATCTAACGACGAGTGATTCCAGCACCGGCATCACGGAAAAATCATGTCTGGAATGCAAGAATAATAAAAGATTACTTTGCTCATAGAAAATTTCTTTAATATCAAAGTAATTTTTATTTCAACAACTTACAAGCAAAGCATTGCCGAATAGAATAAATTTTAGCAAAGGCATTCTTTCGTTTAACATTTTCCAGCCTTTTCTGTTTAAAATTATTCCACTTATACCGTATAGTTCCTTGACTTCTCGGCAATGAATAGTTGAGTACGGACCGCTCTTGTTTCACTCTTGTGACAATGACATTTGTTTATGGCTTCAAGTTAACTGTATGTATCATGCTTCCAGGTGGTATCTATTTTACATAGCTACTAACATTAAATCTTCTCAAACGGAATCGCCGATCGACTTTTATTCCGTTTTTTTTTTTTTTTGCATTTTTAAATAGAAGCAAGTAACAGCCCAGTAGG
The DNA here is from genome assembly GCF_021730395.1 of Mercenaria mercenaria. NCBI lineage: Eukaryota > Metazoa > Mollusca > Bivalvia > Venerida > Veneridae > Mercenaria > Mercenaria mercenaria. The sequence continues at coordinate 42,445,889 of NC_069376.1, read as the reverse complement.
GCAAAACGTATAATTTACTTGGGTAATGAAACCAAATAGATGAAAAGAAAAAAAACTAATTTACCCCAAAAACAACTGAGTCCAAGTTCGGGTTCGAACCGGAGTCGCTAAACTTGAAGTCCAATGCGTTAACAGAGATTCTATAAATATATTTCGTGCGAACAAATGCCAAGTATATATACCTATAATTGATGCAATCAGTATCCAATTGTCGAATTTTCAATATATAAAGAATACAAAGTGTTACTTTTCTAAGCACCCAAAGTGGTCTAAAGGTTAACACACTCATTTACTATAATTCAAACAGTCAAAAAATAGGATTTAAGTGTTACAAAAAAAATGTACTATAATTTCTGTTTGTATTATTTTTCAACCTTAAATTTCCATGTTTATATACATGTATGATCAACTTCCAAACAAACAGTCTTTGTATAAATTTACGTCTCTACCTTTCGTTTTTAAAAACTTTTGGAACAGTTCGAATCTTGTTAGAGAGGTGGTAATACTATCTGATTACGAAACCATATGTCCTGAGTTCGAGTCCCAGCTTCTTCTTCTAAAAAAATACTAAGACTGTGTGACAGGGACAAGAGTTCTTTACACCTGGCACACCAAATAACCTGGAGCGCTTCTGGAATTGGAGCGTCTTCTATATTTTGCACTGTCCTACAACTAAAGATTAGGACTACCTACAGTCTTCTGGAGGAGTCGTACACATGGGTTACAAGTGGCGACTTAAATTGATGAAACCTTGCACGAGTCTTAATCATGATATGAACTTGCGCACCTCTTATTCTTCGGTTGGCGCCGCCTCCTATTCTTAGAGTTATGGACCTGAAAGAGACAAAAATGAACATTTTCACCTTGCGGCAGGCCCAGTACAAATATATTCCATTTAAATTGAGGAAATATTGTATGAGTCTCTATCAGGATATAAACTTGCGCACCTTATAATTTTTTTTTTTTTGTTTGACTCCACCCCCTATTTCCAGAGTTATAGCCCCTGAAATAGTTTTTAAAAAAATCACATATTTACCTTGCGACGCGCCTAGCTTAAAAGTACTTCATTTAAATTTGTGAAACTTTGCATGAGTCTATATCATGATAAGACTTTGCGGTACCTCCACTTTTTCAGCCTGGCTCCATCCCCTATTTCCAGAATTATGGCCCTTGAAATAGTCACAAATGCACATTTTCAGCATGTGACGCGCCTCATTCCAAAAGTATGTGATATAAACTGATGAAAACTTGCATGTCTTTATCACAATATAAATTTGCGCATCTGTTTTGATGGGTGAGACATGTTTCTTACACGATATGCGTACTCAAGGTTTAATAAATATGTATTGCACATGTACGTCAGGCTACTTTGCCAATATTTCATACAGTAAATATTAGGTCTGTGTGATTGTATCTAATTAGACCTACCTGCATATTAAATACTTTATGTATAACCCTAAGGATGTATGACACAACCATGCATACTGTCTTATGTTGTTGTTTTTTTTTTTTTTATAAGTACATGTAAATTGAATACTCTTTGTATAACCTTAAGGATTTATGACACAACCGTGCATAGTGTTCAATGCTCTTCTATAAAGGTGTCTGTACATTGTATACTTTGTGTTAACCTTAAGGATTTAAAACACAACCGTGCGTAGTGTACAATGCTCTTTTATATAAGTATCTGTATATTGAACATTTTGTGTATAACCTTAAGGACTTGTGACAAACTGTGCGTAGTGTTCAATGCTCTTTTATATAAGTAACTGTATATCCAACATTTCGTGCATATCCTTAAGGATTTGTGACACAATCGTGCATAGTGTTCTGTACTCTTTTTAGAAGTATCTTGTTCAATGCTTTTCCATATAAGTATCTGTATATTGTATAGTTTGTGTATAACCTTAAGGATTTGTGACACAACCGTGCATAGTGTTCAATGCTCTTTTATATAAGTATCTGTATATTGAACATTTCGTGTATAACCATAATGATTTGTAACACAGCTGTGCATAGTGTTCAATGCTCTTTTATATAAGTATAAAACTTTATCACTTGACTTAAACTCGCTCGCGCACTTTACATATATGAAGCTATTCACATATCCACCTTTTTTTTCCAAAGAACAATTACTATTGAGTATCAGCAGTGCTATTTGAACAAAAATGTCTCATTCTTTTGCGTAATTACAATTTACGTCAAGTACATGTATTTCTACATTTGTAAATATGTTACCTTATAAACATTTTTTCATCATCACATGCGTTACGTTAACCGATGATTATTTTCTTAGTAACTACAATATGCGATTTTAATTATCATCGCCATTCTCATTGACCGAAATTGTCCAATTAGTCATTGCTAAATATAACCTAATCTATTTCCTTTTTACATTACATTCTCTTTAAACACGTTTACTTTGCAGTCCTTCACTTAATCTGTGTAATTGTATCTTTCAAGTCAACTTAATCATTATTACAAATAATGATCTCTTTTCTTCTCCTAATACTCACCATTAGATTAGGTCCTTTCTATTTCCTTCCAAATGCTTCTTTGGCGACAGAGTATTTTCTAATACCTTTTCGATCTTTCTCTTTTATGTTAATGTACTGTGTTTTGGTTATGTTCCTCCTGTTGGCTTTTGAATTCTTCCTGTTTTACCTCTTGCAAATAACATGACCACCAATACTTATAGAAAACCAGCCATCATGAGGAATTTTTGCTTGCAGGGACGATTTAGATTTTTAGTCCTCATAAGCTTCATGTTTAGTCTTCACTTCTCTTTATTGTCAATATTCACGGCCTTACATTATATAACACAACAGTCTAGTCAAATGCCAGTCACCGCAGGACTGAAAAAGAATTATCCAAAAAGCACTAAACATCTAGATAACTCAAGGTTTTCTCTTGCTGCTATTGCCGGTGTCTTTTTGATGAGTTTCCTGGTATATAGTTATCTTATCTTAAAAATTTTGCTATCTGGTGACGTCCACCCGAACCCTGGCCCGACGGTTTCATCACAAGATACTTCCTCTTCTTCATTATCATCTTCGTCTGTAAACAGCTTAGACTTGTCTAAACATATTTCATTTGTTCACTATAATATACAAAGTATATCAAATAAACTAGAGTTGTTATTTGCCGAACTCCGTGATTTTGACATAATTGTCTTATCAGAGACATGGTTAAACCAATCAATCCATACAGAAGAGCTTCTTTTTGCGTCTTTTCATCCTCCTGAACGGAAAGACCGTACGCACGATCCACACGGAGGTGTTTTATTGTATATTAGGGATACACTCCATTACAAAAGAAGGACAGATCTAGAAATTCCTGGTACCGAGTGTATTTGGGTTGAATTAGTTCTTGAAACTAAAAACATTTTGTTTGGTTTATTCTACAGACCACCAAATACAGATGCACTTCAACACTCAAAAATTGTTGATTCTTTACACTTGGCGGTTGACACTGGCTTTCGTGATATAATAGTCGTAGGTGATTTTAATCTTAACTGTGCAAACCAACAATCAGCCCGCAAGATCCACTCAATCTGCCAACAATTCTCGTTCATACAGCACATTGATGAACCTACACATTATACTGAAAATTCGTCCTCGTTAATTGATTTAATATTTACATCTAATGCAAGTCTCCTATACTGTTCTGGTGTTGGTGAGCCCTTCTTATCCCAAGAAATACGTTATCATTGCCCTACTTACGGACTTTTAAATTTAAAGAAGCATTCTAACCCAGCTTTTAAAAGACATATTTGGCTATTTGATAAAGGAAACTATGATCTTCTGCGCCAGAAAGCAACGATGATAAATTGGAGTTCTTTTAAAGATGAAAATATTAGTACTTATTGTTCAAATATAACTCATCAAATTTTGGAAATTGCAAAATCGTGCATCCCAAACAGGGAAGTTCTTATACGGCAGAATGATCCATCATGGATTACAACTCATATAAAAAAACTTATAAGAAAAAGAAAACGAATTTATCGAAAAGCTAAGAACACTGGGTCTGAAGAACACTGGTCTAGATTTCGGCATCTTAGGAATAGTATTACTACACTTACCAAAGAAGCAAAGAAAACTCACATTTCCAAACTTGCCAAAAACCTTACAGATCACTCAAAGTCTTCTAAATCGTGGTGGTGTTGTATGAAATCCTTTATTAAACCAACAATCAATAGTACCATTTCCAACCTTGTATATGATGACGAAGTTGTTTATGATGACAAACAAAAGGCAAACCTGTTAAACAATTTCTTCAAAGAACAATCCCTGCTAGACGAAACGGCTGCCCTAACCTTGCCTGACAGTCCAAACACTCAGCATCCTTCCCTAAATTTACTTCAAATTTCACCAGAAGAAGTTCAGTCTGTACTTAAAACCCTACCACTCGGCAAAGCATCCGGTCCCGACGGGGTAAACAACCGAATTCTGCGTGAACTTTCTTTCGAACTTGCTTCACCATTATGTGATCTTTTTAACCACTCACTTACTTGTTGCACTTTTCCAGAAGGATGGAAGGAAGCAAACGTCACACCCCTATTCAAATCTGGAGATCCATCTCTTGTTACTAATTACAGACCAATTTCTCTTCTAAGTACAGTCGGTAAGGTCTTTGAGAGAATCGTATTTAAACATGTTTTCAACTATCTTCAAGATAACGATCTTCTTACACCTTTACAATCTGGTTTTGTGCCAAGAGATTCCACAGTCAATCAACTTGTTTATCTTTACAACGCATTCACTCATGCAATTGACTCCGGCAAAGAGATTAGGGCTGTCTTCTGTGATATCAGTAAAGCATTCGATCGTGTCTGGCATACTGGTCTACTCTATAAGCTTAAATTATTTGGAATTTCTGGTCGTCTGAACTCTTGGTTCTCATCTTACCTTTCAAATCGTAGGCAGCGTGTGGTAATATGTGGTGCTAAATCTGACTGGAATTCTATCGATGCTGGTGTACCTCAGGGGTCCATTCTGGGCCCTTTACTTTTCCTGATGTACATTAATGACATCGTTAATGACATCGGAGCTAATATACGTCTATTTGCTGATGACACAAGTCTTTATGTAATTGTTGAAAATGAGCAAGAAGCGGCAAATACACTCAATGTTGATCTGTCGAAAATCTCTGAGTGGGCTGCAAGATGGTTAGTTAAATTTAACCCAAAGAAAACTGAATGTCTTCTCTTTTCAAGAAAAATACACCAGTTCCCCCATCCACCAATCATAATGCAGAACCAAATCGTTCAAGAAGTTCAAAATCACAAACACTTAGGTGTACTATTTTCTAATGATCTTCGATGGAACCAACATATTGAATACATTAAATCCAAAGCTTACAATAGACTAAATATAATGCGGAAATTCATCTTAGACCGGAAATCATTAGAAACAATGTATATTAGTTATATAAGACCAATACTTGAATATGCAGATGTCCTTTTTGATAACTGTACAACTGAAGAGTCCGATGAGCTAGAAAAAATTCAATATGAAGCCGCCCGCATCGTGACCGGTACTACTAAATTAGTTTCTATCCAGATATTAATGAAAGAAGTGGGCTGGGACACACTGAAAGATAGAAGAAGTAAACATAAACTAATTTTTTTTTTATAAAATGAAACAAGGTCTTACGCCTGAATACTTGTCATATTTAGTTCCGCCTCTCGTAGAAGATAGGTCTAATTACAGCCTCCGCAACGCAGACGACATACAAGTTCCACGTGCACGCACAACACTTTATCAAAACTCATTTCTTCCTTCAGCTGTACGTCTTTTCAATGAATTGCCACGACCTACTCGGGAAGCTGAATCACTATCTAGTTTTAAACACCACCTCAACTCGAATATTGTATATGTTCCTAAATATTATTATTATGGGAGTCGAGAAATTCAGGTTTTACATACTAGGTTACGTACCAACTGTAGTTCTCTTTCGCAAGATCTTTATTCAAAGAACATTATTGACTCTCCAAACTGTACTTGTGGCTACGCTGAAAGCGCTAATCATTACTTCCTTCACTGTGAAAGGTACAGTGACCTACGAATGAGTCTCCTGGAGACAGTTTCTAGTTATTGCCAGGTATCTTTAAATGTTCTCCTTTGTGGTGACCAGTCTCTCTCGTACGAAGACAATACTACTATCTTCTCTGCAGTACACAGATATATAGAGAAATCGAAACGCTTCCTTAGATAATTCACCATTGTACAAAACTAACAACCCTGTCGCCTATCTTCATCTTCATGTCCATTTACTCTCTGAATTCTTTTTACTTATCTAGAATCTATATTATATTTTGATTTTGATTAATATACTTTTGTTTTGTTTTTGCTAGTTTGATATGTTTCTGTTCCGATAACTTAGATCAACTCAAATACAATATAAGAGAGCATTTCCTTTTTATAAGTTCGATAACGCCAAGATTCTGTGTAAATTGATTATATATATGGAGAGGACTTCAATAAGCCTACTGGCTTCCAGTCCAATCCAGAATTTATGTATGTAAATAATCATTTGAAATGTACATATTGGGAAATAAAATATGTTTAAACCAAGTGGCGACTTTAAGAAACAAAAATTGTATATAAGGATTTCATGCTTTTTTATATATCTGCTACAATTATATGCAAGTTCAGTGTACAAATGGACATATCACTGACCAAAGTTTCACACGATTATAAAATATATGAATGGCATCTGATGAAAATAGCGTAATTTCTTATCTTTTTTACCCTAAATTTTAAAGGTATAATAGAATCAAATTTTATACATTGTATTTAAAATATATGAACAATTTAATTTAATTTAATTTATTATTACATCATATAGTTCATAATGAAAAAGTAGGTATATTAACAGTACTATGCATTAGATTTATAATAGTACACACTTCATGAATGTATCTCTATAACATAATTAATGTATAAAAGCGCAGACTCATTTACCAAACGCGCAAAACAGTTACCCTGCGCATATAAGAAATATATAAGGTTGCCCGATTTACAAATCGTTGCGCAGATAACAAATTGGTTATTTGCGCTGCGCGATTTACCAAATGCGCAGATTGGCTATATGCGCGTAACATATATATTATGTCAAGTTAAACTCGTTTGATCAGGATTTTCTACATTTGAAGTGAATACTTGTATCTAAAGAAAAAATATTTTAGTGACATATGACCATGGATATGTTTAACACTATGATTTTATAGAAATTAGCCATCTTAAAACTGTCAGCACAGACACTGTAAAATCACCTGATTACAGACACGCAATACAAGATAACGTAGTTGTAATAATTGTCAACTACCCTTTTCAAGGGGCAAGTAAAAATTGATGTTCAATCATTCGTTCCAATAAGTTCGCGATATAATTTCTGCTTATTATGTTTAGAAGTAGTTAGTTTGTTCTTTTCAGAATTCGTATACTATTTATATCAGAGCTTTACTATACATGTATAATATCTCTCTATTATATGTCTGTGTATATGTTGCCGTAAGTGTCTGCAAGGTCTTTCAACATTTCTTTCTTTTCTTCCTCGGTCGCAAAGCAGGATTTAGCTGCATTAAAGATCTGCAAGAATAGATATCGCTTTTCTTACATATAAATCAACACTATTATTTTTTGTCTAGGATTGAACAGTAGCAAGGTCTTTACCAACCATTAAAACAGAGAAGTTTCCGCTTGATCTAAATTATATCGGTGTGATACAAATAGACCGTAACGTTCTGAACAAACGAAGCAAAACTTTCAATTATTTTTATTAATTAAGTGAAATATCATCAGAAACCAAATAGATCCTTTAATGGTTTTACACAAGTGCCTAAAACTGAAATAACAGGTTGGCTGTAAATGTTAAAATCAATGTTGTGGCAAAAATTACACCTTATGCCCTAATCGTATTTTCAGTCATCTTTAACAGTCTTAATGAAGACATTACAAACAGGGTTGTGGAAAAAGTTACACGTTATCCAAAGACATATTTCACACTCTTACTGTAGATGTTTTAATCCATGATACTGCAAAAAAGTGCATCTTTACCCTGATTATATCAAACCAAAGCCATATTTCACACTGGTACTGTAGATGATTCAACCAATGTTGTATAAAAACATACTCCTTTTGTTCTTACTGATCAAACCAAAAGTCATTTTACAGTCTTACTGCAGATGATGCAATCATTGTTGTAGCAAAGGTTACATCTGCTACCGTATCACCAAAGCCATCTTTTACAATCAGGATTGTTGCAGTATTTACTGCTTTTGTCCCTACCGTAAAGCTATCTTTTTCAGTTTTACTGTAGATGGTGCAATCATGCACCTGTCAATATTTTGCCCGCCCAGGGGGGCGGCGGGCCGACCCGGGGGAATTTGACATTTCAAAAATTTTGTTGTCTAAATCCCCACCCTAGGGACAACCTTTTTTGTCTAAATCCTACCCTAGAGCCTGGTTGGTACATCAAATGTTTGTCAAATTCCCGCCTGTCGGGAATGGTCTTCTGTCTAAAGTCCCGTGTATGCCCGCCGCTCCCCCGGGCGGGCAAAATATTGACAAGTGCATCAATATTACATTGCAGAATTTTTACAAACGTACTAGAGATGTCATAACAAAGGTTGTGGTGAGAGTTACACCTATTGTCCTTACCGTATCAAGTTTTACAGTCGCACTGTTTATATTACAACCAATGTTGTGACAACAGTTACAAAGAACTGCCTCGGTAGCCTAGTGGTAGCGCGTCCGCTTCGAGTGCGGGAGGTCGTGGGTTCGATCCCCGGCCGCGTCATACCAAAGACGTAAAAAATGGTACTAGCAGCTTCCTCGCTTGGCGCTCAGCATTAAGAGGGTAGTGCTAGGACTGGTCAGCCCGGTGTCAGTATAATGTGACTGGGTGGGGTATCATGTCAGTGTCTACGGCGTGATATTCCAGTGAGGCAGCACTATAAAGTTGGGCAATGTGCTCACTGCTACAAGTAGACACTATCGTTTACTTTATATGACTGAAAAATTGTTGAAAAAGACGTTAAACCCGAACATACACACACACAGTTACAAAGAAGCATGTTTGTATAACTAAGTTCAGAATATTGTAACACAGTCTGAATCGTCTCAGTTACACTTCGCTGATACATTTAAGACAAAACGGGTTACCTTTACTGACTGTTTACATCTGGCGATTCCGCTACACTAAAAAATTCTGTCAGATAAAACTCTTACTGATCGTATAATGTGTTCGTCCGTCAGTCCCATTTCTTTTGCAGCATTATAGTCATCAAGTAGACAACTGTCAAACACAAACGGGTCGTCAGAATTTAGTGAATAATTTGCCTTATCCTCTGCAAACCTACAAACAATAAGGTAAGTTCATGAATGTACAAAGAATTTATAAAACATACAGTCAATGATCACATAATAGTACCAAATAAGGAAATATACAGAAAGGATTTTTAGTGGGGTAATTTTGCGTCACTTTGTTTTTGAGAATTTGAACCGTTTTTCCTAGCTATTTCTTACACAGGTGCCCGTCCAGTCTTGGTGCCCATATGGGTCCCCCACCACCTCCTCAAAAAAGTTTAAAAACCACTGTTTTAATCCTAAAACGAAAAAAAAAATGGGGAAAAAAATCCTATATTATACTCTTACATGGAAAAGGTGTTTGTGTTGCCGTAACGCTATGGAGGTTTACTAGGACACGCTGTGGAACAACCAAACTGTCCAGTTCAGTAACAGTAGAGACTACACTGCTGCCGTTTACACATCATGCATTTATAAAATAGTAAACAATCTTGTTCTGCCTAGTAAACAGCCTTAAATAACTTACATTTAAATTCAAACAATCCAAATTGTCTAGACACTTGCAAAATAACAGTGACGATCGGTCATTTTGTTTCAAAACGGAAGTAGAAAACCTATTCCGTTCTTAGAATTTAAATGTAAGTTATTTAAGGTTGTATACTAGGTAGTATAGGATTGTTTACTGTTTTCTAAATGTCCGATGTGTAAATGGCAGCAGGGTAGCTTGCATTGGTACTGAACTGGACATTTTGGTTGTTCCACAGCGTGTCATAGTAAACCTCCATAGCGTTACGGCAACACAAGCACCTTTTCCATGTGAGAGTACTATCTATAGAGGAAAAAAATCTTTTTTTCCGTTTTAGGCTTAAAACAGTGTTTTTATTTATTTTTTTGAGGGGGCACACCCATATGGGCACCAAGACTGGACGGGCACCTGTGATTTCTTATACCGGTATTTGAGAAAATGATGCTAATTAGCGAAAACAAATCGATTACGAATATAAACATACCTACAGTATTTAAAAACAATGAATGCATACAGAAATTGTCGAATGTACAGCAATGAGTTATGGAGTAGAAAATCAAAGCCTTGAAATGTCTGATGCTTGCGGGTCTTTGGTAGATTTATTTCTGTTTAAATGCCAGTCTATGAATATGCAGGAATGAGAAACAAATACAAATTTAATGTGCCTCATATCTAAGATGAAATCTGCCTGATCCAGCTTGTGATGTAACCATGGACTGGAATATCTTATCATTGATAGATCTTATATAATCTAAATGGTCAGTGCGAGTGAATACAGGTTGAATATGAACTGCTTATTCATTGATAATTCATCCGCATTGTTCATGAATAGGACTATTTTGTGTAGAACATGAACATCCTTTGGATGTGATTCGGAATAAGATAAAGATGCTATGATTGTCAGAAATACACTTTAACTTTGATAGCGGGATAAACCCGCAACCAAAAAAAGCAAGATTCATACCACGTTTGATTCTCTCTTGTCAGAGGTCAATTTTGTAGTGAACATCGCAATTTTGTGATTTTATATATTAAATGTCAAATAATGACCGTCCAGGTTTACTGGTGATGGAAGATTCTAGCTGCTAAAAGTTCACACACTGGCGAAAAACTGGGTAGTACCATCGACTTTCCGCAATCCAGCTGGTTTAAGTATAACTGGAGATTATAATGTACAGCTCTTTGGTGTCTTAAATTGATACTTTATTAATGTAATAAATGCAGCAATGCAATATGATCCATGATCGTTGCTAAATTGCAACAGACCTGACTACTGGATGTTGATGAATATCTTCCGGTACCGCCCCAGTACATATACTCGATATTGGACAAGTTTCCAAGTGCACGTGTTTCTCGCGTACCTCCTTGTATATTATCTCATCTTCAAGCACGCGATACCCGTGCCCTATTCTTTCCGCATGTAAGTCATCCAACGCCTGAAAATGAAAGAAATATTCCAGTCAGCATAGGAGAAATGGTTACGTCGTCCGTAACACTGTGACAAAAAAATGGGCAAGGTTCGTTTATGATGGTTCACCTGCAACAGATATTTTTCATTTGCATACTATTATTACTGAATAGCGGATAGTATCGGCGGCTGTTTTATTTCCGTTAATATTCGCTAATAATGTCGCTTGCAATTTCAAAATATTCGTGAATAATAATCTGCATCATGTCCTTAAACACAAATACTCGCGATTCGCGAATTTTTAACTTCGGGAATGATGCTGGTAAGTATGAAACCTAAACGAAATTGACCCAATATTTAGTACTTTCAGACCGTTTAGGAGGCTTTCCATTAAATTTGTATGCGATATATATTGCCTTTTGTACCAAGTGATATTGTACTTGTGGACTTCTTGTCTCCTTAATTATGTACAGTAACTAAGGCCATACCAAATTGATTAATAGTTCTTCAGAAAATTTTCAAAAAAAATAGGAGCGGGCGAGCGAAATTTTTATTTTATTTTTTTTTTCTCAATTTTGATTTTTTCAGAGGCGGGTAGATTTTACATGGAGCGAGCGGGCTTTTTTTATTTTTTTTTCCCAGCTTGAACCCTTGAGGAGGCGGTTATGATTATATATAAAGTTAACATTTCTTTAGAAATAACACAGAAATCAAACATTTACAGTGTGGGTAACACAGTATATAGCTTTTCTATATGTTTTAAGGCCATACCAAATTGATTAATAGTTCTTCAGAAAATTTTCAAAAAAATAGGAGCGGGCGAGCGAAATTTTTATTTTATTTTTTTTTTCTCAATTTTGATTTTTTCAGAGGCGGGTAGATTTTACATGGAGCGAGCGGGCTTTTTTTATTTTTTTTCCCAGCTTGAACCCTTGAGGAGGCGGTTATGATTATATATAAAGTTAACATTTCTTTAGAAATAACACAGAAATCAAACATTTACAGTGTGGGTAACACAGTATATAGCTTTTCTATATGTTTTAAAGACTACATGAATGATTTTGCAAATAAATTCTTGCCAAAACTCACTGAATCACTTTATTTTTTTTATTTTGTAATTTTAATTACTAAGGAATGAGTGTCTTATTTTTAATTTTGATTTTTCTACATTAATCTGAAGACGTGCCTATTTAATGGCACAGGATGAGGAATATTTAAGACAAAACAGGCACATGATTGTGTGGAATAACATTTCTTCTGAAACACAGTTAGATGGCTTTGACAAATGAAGAAATTTGTGCCCCTAGTGGAACTCCAACCCATAGAGGTGAGGGGAAGTAATAAACCACTTGACCAGTGAGACCAAACGGAGTTGGGCATACAGATGCTTCGACATTGCTCGAATCCCTTTGGAATAATTTCTTAACAGATCATGATCAGGCTAGCTTAAGCTTTTGTGGTAGAGATTCATTTCAGGCAAAAATAATAACAGACGGACAAAGAATGATCCCAATATGGCCACCCTTAAAAGTGTTGTTTGTTGTGCTTTGACTGAACTATAAATTTAGAGTTGGGGAAGTCTGTTTTTTTTCTTTCGTTCAAGCAATTTACAGCCAATTTTAAATATATCCTGGCATCATGTGTACAAACAGGCAAAACTGGGGTTACAAAAGGACATATTTTGTTAGAAATTATTTTCATATCAACACTACTTATTTGAAAAGCTAAACAATTTTTAAAATTGACTAAATGTGTTTTGATAGAATATCTGACTGAAAACAAGCTGGCAAACATTAAGCGAGCGAACGTTAACAGCGAACATTAATTTCTCCAGCAAACATTAAAAATTTCAGCGAACGTTAATTACTCCCCCTTGAAAATAACTGCCAGACAGTAAGTTATCCAACACAAAAAGTGACGAGCATTTTACGTGTTTTAGTAATGTATTCTAATATGCACGTCTACCGTGTTGTAATTATAAAAACACTATCAACAATTAAATATGATTTTATGCGAAATAGTTGTTTAAATCAATTATATAAAAGTATAATAATTGACAGCACTAAACTGCGGCCCTGCAGCAGTTTATACGGTCCGCAAAGAAGCTTCTAGCAAAACAATCCTATCATTTTACAAATACACAAACAATTTAGACTGAGTAAGAAAGCATATTTGTTAAAAATAGTATGTAAAGATGTCCATTCTGCTCCAGTTGTTACCATTTTTCTCGTTTTAGCTATTAAAAGAATTCGGCAATTACTACGATGAACGGTTGTTGATATCATGTGATCCACGGTTCCATAGATCTATTAGAAATAGAAGACAACAGTGACATAAACAAAAGCTTTCTACTACATGTTTCTTCTGCAATTTTCAGGTTCGGAGTGAATAAATAAAATCTATTTAAACTACGAACCCCTCAGAAGAGGTTTCTTTTGTTTGTTCATATTTAAATTTATTTTAGTCGCTATCGGTAATCCATACGGGCGGAATTCCCGATTCCCGATCGCATGTATACTATATGTTTCTTTCTTTTTTTTTTTTTTTTTTTTGGTTTTTGTGGGAGTGGGGTACGATACACTAAATAGATTCTGTGCTACGACGAGTCAAATGAGAACTGTATTAGGAATATGTAGATGCTGGAACAACTGATACGTATTAGACCTTCCTGGTAGATGTAGGGCCTAAATGTAGATAAAAACCTATAGCCTCTCCTATTAGTCAGTGGTCGCCTTCCAGGACTGAGGTTCTATACTTTAGCATTTGCGGCGATAGCCTCAACTGTAAGAGCGGACGCAGTGGTCCAGTAACACAAAGTTTGACTTCGAAACCTGGGGTCGTGAGTACGAGCCCTGCTTCTTCAACTGAAAATTACCAGAGTCCTGTGCCACAGTGATTTACACCTGGTACACTAAAGAACCAGGGAAGCTTCTTGAATCGGGGCGTCTTCTGTATCTTGCACTATAGTATCGGGAATCGGGAAAGAACGGAACGATAAAGAAAAAAGCAGCTACTTCCAGAAGCTCCAGAAATAAATAAAAAAAAAGTCGTACTTTCGAGAACACTGAAAGAAGAAGAAGAAAAAGAAGAAGAAGAAAAGAAAAACTTTTTTTCAGATTTCTCACTGACGCTGATGATATCTATACTGTAAACGCAAAGCGAAAGCTTTTACATACTGACATGGCCGGTTGATAATATTTGAGAAATTATCAGTATACGCCTTTTTACAGTCGTCAATAACGAAAGGTCGTATGTGTTGTCTGTTTGCTGTATAATAATTATTGTTGCATTCAAAATTATATAATATGCAATCTTAAAATGTTCCATATGCCAAATATGGCATTTTTCTTCAGTTGATATTTCAAAAACTGACCAAAAATGGGGCGTAAGTAACAGGTAAGACTAAATGTTATTAACAAAATGCCATGATAAATAGGGTCACGCAATTATAATTTTATGTTCAGGCTGAGATTCCAAAAATGAAGGCCGTATCTTGGGACCGTTAGTACATGCATGAAAATGTGTAATTAGTAACTAACAAATATTTGTGATAATATTATGCCCCCTTTCACCAATCATAGCTAAAAATCAGACAGACAGACAGACAGATAATTTTATTCACGTAAACTATACAGTTTTATGTGATACATGTATACATATAAATATTTGTCAACAAGAAGTCATGTAATGCGGGCAGTTTTAACAATAAGTAATTAGACGGAGGGTGGATAAAAGACATAATGTATATAAGACACATGTTCTAAAATGTTTCTGAGTGATCATTAATACATTGAGAATGTATGATGTCAAGTATTACAATAAACTTGATCTTAAGGGTGATGCATAGTAAATAAACTTTGCTGAGTTGAGCATTATTCTATTCTTATCACATTTAAGGAGGTCAACGTATTTTTTAACACTTGGTCTAAGGTAATAATAAGGTTTGATATAAATATGCCTAATTACGTATTACTACAAAATTAATTAATTTGAAAAAAATAATAAAAAGTGTCCACTCCGCCAAAACGAACGAACGAACGAACGAACAAAACAAAACAAAACAAAACAAACAAACAAACAAACACACAAACAAACAAACAAGAAATTAAAAGCTATATGTGTGTGTGTCAAATGTATGTTTTAAAAACAAAGAGAAAATACATGATTGCAAGTGAATGGCTGTATTACATGTCATCACATTTAATTCATCGTAGCAGTATTGAATTCGTACTTCATAGCAAAGTGAACTACTATATCTTGCAGTACATGCGTGATAATGTTACTATTGGGACTTTTTTATTCCATTGATGTTAAAGCTTAGAATCAGGGAAGATCGCCGGAACGTTATTGAAAAGGGTGTTTAAAAACAATCTTGATACTTCAAAATGATTCAGTCGGAGAAATTATTATACCACGAACCCATTTGACTTGTCGTTGCTCAATATCAGAAACCTTAAAGCTACTCGTCCAGTTTGTATGAAATGTTTTAACAGGTTCCTTTCCACAAACTTTGACATAGAACGGATCTGGACGTATGACAGAGAAAAATGATAAAATGGGTGAAAATAACTGTAAGACATTGGAAAAAAGCGAGAAGAATGTTGACTTTCTGCGTTATTTCAAAAGCGTTACAACGGTTTGCTCCCTTCTACACATTATTTTTGGAAGTTTACTAGAATATCTTGCAAAATTGTTATGTCAACAAGTTTGTATCACTGGGAATTTAATAACACCACATTTAAAAAATGTTCCCTTAAAATGTATGAAAGTCTCTTTAAAGCCATGGTCTGTTTCGAAATGGTAGGCTGTATCTTAGGACTGTAGTAGGAGTACATGGCGAAAATGATAATATAAGAAAATGTTTATCATTCGTACCATTGTCCCCTTTGATCCGTCATTGCTTAAAATAAGTGAATTGTGTCCGACTTATCTAGGAAAACACGAAAATTTCAAGTGGAAAGCTATATCGTGGGTTTGGAGCCCATAAGAGAGACTTTGAAATGGTTCAGTAGGAGGCATTTTTTTTTACCACGAACCACTCTTACCTGTCGTAATGCAGTGGTATATCTAGCAGAACGTCAAACATTACGCTAGACGACGCCATGTTCTAAGCGTTGCCGGTAAACAGCTTAATTTCGCATCAATTTTTTTTCCTTATATGTAAACAGTAATATATCTTCTTGTAATTAATGAAAAGAGTGGATATATTTTCTGATGTGTATTATTTTCCACCAAAGCCAGAATGAACGCCTTGAAGCAGAATGTAAATACTTACTTATGAATACAGATAAAATATAGCTAAGATTTTGTCAGCATTTGAGCGTATTCGTATCTAACACTCAGATAAAAACTTCCACTGTTTTTATCAGTATGTGTATCTTTTTTTTTCAAATTTGAATAACGTGAATATTGTAGCTGGATATAGCCGCTAAATTGCTGTCATTTTCAGCTTTAGCATGAAACAAAACCGGGTGAAATGAATGAACTGAAGACTGAAATATGTAAGATCGATGCCGATTCCAAACTAACTTTGACGCAAAAATTTAGAAATTTAGAACCCTGGTCCATTGAAACGTGACCTCTCAGGGTCACTATTAAAAAATAATAAAAAAGCAGAAAAAAGGGAAAAGGGAAAAGGAAAAAAAACAGAAACAAGGAAAGAAAAAGGAAAAAAGGTAGGTATTTAATTTGAATAAACAGAAGGGTAGTGGGGAAGTGATAACAATGAAATTTCGCGTTTTTATCGTAACTATACTTGATTCGTCTTTGTTTCATACATAAAATAATACAATCATATCTTTTTAACACAGAACAAAAAAAAAAATATGTTTGAGCTTGCGTTCGCCTGTCAATCGAGCGATCATAGGTTCGGTGCCCGGTGCAGTCACCATCCTATGGTGGCTGATTTCTGCCACATCACCTTTTCAACCCGCAACCCTGCAGAGCGAAAACACGAGAATTAATAAATTAAAATGGCGGGTACGCGGGGCGAAAAGTCGCTATTTAGCGGGGACGTCGAGCCAAAACACGATAATTAGCGGGGTCGCAGGGCGAAAAGTCGACATTTAGATAGTGCTAGTTATCGTGGTTTCGGTCTGCACCCTCGCCAATTTAAATACTAAATCTTGACTTTCACCCCACACCCCCGACAATTAGCGAGTTTTCGCCCCGCGCCCCGCCACTGTAATGCTTAAATTTCGCCTCTTCTCCCCGCGATCTCGTGTTACACGGCTTTTATGTAAAACATATGTGCAGAATTATAGAAAAAATACTTTCTTTTAAATAATTTTCTGAAGATGTGTCGCTTTGTGATCAGTTTGTGCAGAAGCAACAATTAAGTGTACACATCATGTTCCTTAGGGATACATGTAGTTACTTTTTAACTCATGTGAGCACAAAGTACACATGGTGAGTTATTGAGATCGGTCAATGTCCGTCGTCCGTCATCAGTCCGACCGTTAATCTGTCCAGAATTTCATAAAACAACACCTAAACTGCCGATTTGATTTTGACCAAACTTCACAGGAATGATCCTTGGGTGGGTCTTTTTCAAAGTTGTTCAAATGGTTCCAGTCCATTGCACAACTAGGTCACAGGAGCTAAAATAGATTTTTAACTGAACATTTTAAAAATCTTCTTGTTTGAAACCACAAGGCCTAGGCCTTTGATATTTGATGTGAAACATTGCTGAGTTCAATGTATGCCCCGGCAGTGGAGTCCCAAGTTATACATAGACTTTATAGGTAAAACTTTATAAAGTCTTCTTGCCTGAAACTGCAATGCCTTGGGGTTTTTTTATATTTAGTATGTTGCATTGCCTGGTGGTCCTCTTCCAAGCTTGTACAAATTATGCCCCTGGGGTGAAAAGTGGCCTCGCCCGGGTCATCCCAAATTTTCCATAGATTTTTTCTTATAGAAAAAAAACTTTTAAAATATTCTTGTCTGAAAGTTCAAGGCCTAGGCCTTTGATATGTGGTATGTAGCATTGCCTAGTGGTCCCAAGACAAGTTGTTCCAATTATGCCCCTAGGGTGAAAAGAGGCTCCACCTAGAGGCACTTATTTACATAGAACAAAAAGCTCTTATAGATCGGCAGTGCTTGGGCCTAGGACTCATAAACTAATAGGGAGGTTTGACCTGAAGAGTAGATGACCTTTAAGTCAAAGGTCAAGACCACTGTGCGCTTTAGTACCAGAAAACCTTATAACTATACAATGCTTACGACTATGACCCTCAAACTTAGTAGGAATGCTGGCCCCGAGGGCAAAGGGCATAATAAAGGTCACCATGACCTTTAGTAACAAAAAGATTGATAACTCTGCATCGCTTGGTCCTATGACCATAAAACTTCGTAGATGACCATAAGGCCAAAGCCCACAGTCAAACACATGTGCTCAACATTCTTCAAAATAATTTTAGAACATACCCCAGGCTGACCTTTATCATGACCTTTTATGTTTTGGTTACTTGAATAACATGATTCAGGTGAACGATATAGGACCACCATGACCGTCTTGTTTGTCCTCGCGCTGCGAAAAGTTGAAACTATTAGATAAGTAAAACGGTTGGGTCGCTAATTAGCGAGGTCGCGGGACGAACATGCTAAATTTAAGCATTACAATGGCGGGGTACTGGGCGAAAACTCGCTAATTGCATGGGTTTCGGGCCGAAATTGAGATTTAGTAACTAAAATAGCGAGGGCGCGGGACGAAAACCCGATAATTACCGCTCTTCAAGTGTCAAGTTTTCGCACCGCGAACCCGACAATTATCGCGTTTTCGCTCCGCGCCCCCGCTAAATAACGAGCTTCGCCACGCGCCCCCGCCATTTTAACTTGTTAATTCTCGCGTTTTAGCCCGGCGGGGTATTGGGGGCTAAAACGTAAAATGGCAGAAATCAGTCACCATACTATCCGTGATTAATATTTTTCATTGGGACAGTTGCAAGGTGCTATGGAAAACAGTTTAGTTCTTGTAAAATAAAATGTTGACGAAAAAGGGCGTAAAATCCCAAAACATTTGTTATTGCTGGCTAATTCTGACTTTCTTAGGCCCTTTGCTATTTCTCATCTTTATTAATGATATTGTACATGAAATACGATCCTGTATCAATCTAAAACACTAGCCTTTATGTAATAGTAGAACAACCTGATTCAGCCGCAACTCTTCTCCAGTCTGATATCCAGACAATCACACGTTAAAAATGTACGGACATGAAATAAATTTATAACTTATTGCACTTATGTATTTGAAAACCATTGTTTTGGTGTTAGGTCATTTCTCACCAACCTGCCAGTTATGTCACGGAAAGAGTTGAAATGGAATTAAACCAAATACGAAAAATTATTAAATAACGCAACAATCTGAAAATTAATCCTACAAACAGGCAATTGAAGGAATCTAATAATCTTATTTTATCTAAAAACATTTCAGGAACATTTTTAGAAACCTAAAATATCTATTTATTTGATTTAACCATATTTTATTGCTCATATATACATGCAAGTAGATAGATAGAATTACAAAAATACAAAAGCAAATGGGTTGGGCAACAAGTTCTAACAACATTACATTAAGCCCTTCCCAGCAGTGAAAAATTACAGAAAAATACTAGAATGGCGACACAGAAATTGTTTACATGTATATGCAGTAATAATTAAATGTTATTTGTCATTTAATATTAGTTTGAAAGGTACATGTTTGAGAATGTAAACTGAAAAATGTACAATTTATAAAGTAAAATTACTGGTATACTGAAGCAAAGGTACTGAGATCCCTACCGGTCACTATCCACGGCCTCGTGCCCAAGTTACTGAATTCCACCTGGTATTAATAGTGAGCTACAGGGTTTGTTGTTTTTTGTACTATGAAAACTTAATTTGTGTTGTATTAAGATAAGTTCAATCATTCTGTATTAAAACGTTTTGTCAGTTTGATAAATTTTTGAACAGCTTCAAAAATAACTAAGTTGTCCTCGTATCGTAGGTTTTCGCGGCCAGATAGTAGAAGGTTAATATTCAATGGATGATATGGTCTTGTTTCGCGGAATAGAGTAATTCTCTGTTCCTTAAAAAGCTTACAGTGGAAAAAATAATGTTCAGCGTTTTCAATATTCGAACCACACTGACAGTAAGAATCTTCTCTTAGGTGATTTCTGAACAAGTCATCATTTAAATTACTGCATTTGTTTCTTAGACGAGCATGCAATACTGATAAGTTCCTTTGACCATAGAGAAAATGTTTTGGTACCTCTGTCGCTTTATATTTTTGTTTTAATTTTGATTTGAAAATATTTAAAGAAGGACAAGTTCTTATTTCCGACTCGAGATTATTCCATAATTCAGTAGAAGACGGTAAAAAAGATGTATTAAACAACTGGGTACGCCTTGCTAATGTTGTATAATTGGTATTATTTCTCAAAGGATAATGGGTTGTCTCAGATATCATTGGTGGAAATATATTTGCTAAGTATTCAGGTAAAAGGCCGTTTCTAGCTTTATAAACAACGACGAGCTTTTGTATTTTGCGTCTATCCGAAAGAGAAACCCAACCAATTTCCTTTATTAGACGTTCTATAGAAACAGATCTAGTTAAACCAGTGACGATTCTGGCAGCCTCGTACTGTAGTTGCTCAATTGATTGTTTTTCATACGCGGTACATCCGTCCCAAACAATGGACGCATATTCTAATATAGGACGCATGTAAGATATATAAATCTGACATAAAGTAGACCGTTTTAATTTAAATTTTAATGCTCGCATTGAACTAAGGACTCTTGACGCTGATATGGTTATATTATTAATGTGGTCATGCCATTTTAGATCATATGAAAGTGTTAGGCCTAAATGTTTATGATGTTGGACGAAATCAAGTGTAATATTGTTAAACATGATCGAGGGTTTATTCTCTTGATTAGAGGAGAAAAACATTACTTCTGTCTTGTTAGGGTTAAAATTAACTAGCCATTGTTTCGACCATTTATTGATTTTTTCTAGATCGGTATTGAGAACGGTTTCTATATATTTTATATCGTTCGATGAAATCGCTAATGAACTGTCATCGGCAAATAGCCTTGTTACACTTAAAAGGTTTTCAGCAATATCGTTAACGTATACGAGAAATAACAGAGGACCAAGGGCGGAGCCTTGGGGAACACCCGCTGATATACTTAGAACATTAGAACTTTCATTTCCAACAAAAACTGACTGCTTACGGTTTGAGAGATAATCTTTAATCCATCGAAGAAGTTCGTTATTTATGCCATATTGTTTTAATTTAAATATTAATCCTGAATGCCAAACTCTGTCAAATGCTTTAGATATATCGCAAAATACCTATGGAGGAGAGAACGAGCAGCAAGATGTTTAATAAGACGTGTAACATGCATTCAGATCTATAGGTGTGACAATAAAAGTTGGAAAGAAGCCGGAAAATCGCTTACAAAATTAGAATACGCTTAAACTGAAATTTATATTGTTGATAACTTTTGTTGTGATTAACATTTTTTTTCTCTTAAAATACAAACAGTTCTTTCTGAAATTTTGATGCACAAAATCTTCGCATGAAAGTTGGTGGGGAGGGATGGGATTTAAGACAATACAGCGAAAACTTAAGAGACCCCCGTATTAAATGAAAAATAATAACTTTTTTCAATTGAATTGACGCCCCGAAACTAAATTAATCGCCATAAAAACGGCAACGTCACAACTATTTTAGGGCTAGGCTAAAATGTGATTTTCGAAGCAATTTGCGTAAAAAATGTGCATTTGACCATTCTGTTACTAGATACTTAGTTTGTCGCACAAGAGCTTTGTAGCTCGTGTTATATGTTGGATTATATGCGACATTAAATAAAGCTTACCCTTACCTTTACCTGATAATTATACAATCCCAATATTTTTGTCCTAAATACCATTAGATGTAACTGTGTTTTATGTTGTTTTATTATCAAAATTACTCTAAATACAAATTTGATATCTTATTTACATTTAGGTGTTAAGGTTAATAATAGCCTATTATCAAGTCGCAAAAGTGCTCATAACAACGTTATATTTTTTTCATTTACAATAAGTGTAATGTATTCAACACTGAAAATTTGTGAACTTGACAATTATTTACTAGTAAAATTGTAAAGTGTTGGGGAGGGGGAGGGCGATGAGGGTGGGGTAAGGCAAATGTCCCGTTTTAGAAATAAGCACTGTGATGTGTGTGTGTGGGGGGGGGGGGGGGGGAGTGAAAATGTCCTATCTTCCAGTTCAACTGGGGCAGGGCAAATATCCAGCAGTCCAGTTTCTCAATGAAGTGAGGATGGGGTGGGGTGGGGGTGGGGGCAAATGTCCTTGTGGGGGTGGTGGCAAGTGTCCTGATCCCGTTCTGTGGTAGTAGCTCCCAACTTCTCTACATGAAACATGATTTCTGGGTGACCAAGTGTAGTACTTAGCATAGCATACTGTATATATAGAAATACATTTGAAATCACCATAGTGCTGGTGATGATAATGCTTGGATACTTGGACATGTATTCATACAAATGTTAAATGTTGTGGAAACATGCGACCTTTTTCACCTTTCCAATTCGGTTTCGGCATAAGTTAAAGCTTTATAAAGGAAGGAAACGACTATAAAACTTGCTTATAAAGGCTACGATCTGCTCTGAATTCGTTTAACCATAAAAGTGTAAACATGTGTGGAGGGATCACCTGTCAAGAAAGACCACTTTTTTATTTCCCAAGTGTGGTCTTTATACTAGACAGATTTGACTGTTTATGTGAACACTTTTAGCTGTAATGCATTCTTTACTTTTTTGGTTCGGTTCTTTTCCATTTCGGACTATGGTAAAAGATCTTCATGCAGCCACAGCGGGCAACTGATTGCCTCTAAAACCCTCTCTCAGTCGAGTTATTATCCAGTGACAGTTAACCCAAACCTTTCAACAGAACTGACAAATAAATACTTTTTAAGGTCAGTTGCGTATATTGCAGGTAGGTATATATCCTCTTCAACACATCATTAGCAGGGTGATGAACAAATCAAATACAATGCATGTAGGCAAATAGCTTGCATTATTTCAAAACAAGACGCAAAGAGAAAATGCATCAATATATTGATACAAAAAGAAACTTGAAATAATTAAAGAAACGAATGGACAGGGATTCCTCGAAAAGAACTGGACCGATATAAAGTAACATTGCTGGAAGTCATTAGCCTTTCACTTGTCACCTTCATTCAATACTAGCCGCTCTCCGGAGTTGAGGGGACAAGTAGGACAAGCATTTCGACCCTCGTAGGAGTGGACCTTTAGTCAACAGTAAAACTTTATAAACAAACTTAAGGCATGTAATCAATAGACAATATTGACTTTGTACCATAGATCTACCCGAAGATGGAACTTTAAATAGTGAATGTCAAGTATAATGATTTTCATTATTTTGCATTGTTCTTATTTATTTATTTTGTATGTTTGTTGTTGTTGTTGTTGTTGTTGTTTTTAGTTAAACGTAACACCGGTGCAATTAAAGGTCATATGGCGACTTTCAAGATTTTTGGTGGTAGAAGAAGACCAAAGGTGCCTCTCCCTGCATTATTTCATCACGAACTGGAACCTAGGTAGAACCAACGACCTTTGGAAGCCAGCTGAATGGGTACCTCACATGAAGAATTTAAAACCCTCGAGCGAAGCTCGAACTCACATCGACAAGAGGCAAGTGATTAGAAGTCTGCGACTTGAATCAATCGGCCACGGAGGCTCCTTCATTATATTGCAAACCTGATCGTAAAAATGTATACATACCAAAATATCATCCATTTTGCCATTACAATTTCCTCGTTAACTCAAAGTATCCAGTATCAGTGACCTTTGATATTTCCTAATAGAAGCTGAAGCTTTTACGAGACATATTAACATGACTAGGTCAAGGTGGGTAAATGAGGGCTGTCACATACGAGTAATGAACATTTACCAGATATCAAAATTACGCAAGCACAGCTAGTGAGTTCGAAAACTTACGATATGTGTTTCTTGTTCGTACCAAATATATCAAGTTTCAGACTTTTGAGCTACGGCGCAACAGATATCAGAAAAGAGAAACATGTATACACGAGTTCATTACAAACCGTAAGCAAACGAAATAACCGTTTTACGTCCCTGTTGTGAGTTCCAGACCCAAGATACAGCTATAAGCCTGGGCTCCTCTTGTCCGTCTTTGAACACCCTTTCGATACATACCCGGTTTTAGGGGGGCACACTTCCTGGGTTCTGAGCTACGGCGCACCAAAGGGGGCCCATTTTGTCTCCGACACTGTCCCTTTCACGACCCTGCTGTCAGTTCCAGACCCAAGATACAGCTATAAGCCTGGGCTCCTCTTGTCCGTCTTTGAACACCCTTTCGATACATACCCGGTTTTAGGGGGGCACACTTCCTGGGTTCTGAGCTACGGCGCACCAAAGGGGGCCCATTTTGTCTCCGACACTGTCCCTTTCACGACCCTGCTGTCAGTTCCAGACCCAAGATACAGCTATAAGCCTGGGCTCCTCTTGTCCGTCTTTGAACACCCTTTCGATACATACCCGGTTTTAGGGGGGCACACTTCCTGGGTTCTGAGCTACGGCGCACCAAAGGGGGCCCATTTTGTCTCCGACACTGTCCCTTTCACGACCCTTCTGTCAGTTCCAGACCCAAGATACAGCTATAAGCCTGGGCTCCTCTTGTCCGTCTTTGAACACCCTTTCGATACATACCCGGTTTTAGGGGGGCACACTTCCTGGGTTCTGAGCTACGGCGCACCAAAGGGGGCCCATTTTGTCTCCGACACTGTCCCTTTCACGACCCTGCTGTCAGTTCCAGACCCAAGATACAGCTATAAGCCTGGGCTCCTCTTGTCCGTCTTTGAACACCCTTTCGATACATACCCGGTTTTAGGGGGGCACACTTCCTGGGTTCTGAGCTACGGCGCACCAAAGGGGGCCCATTTTGTCTCCGACACTGTCCCTTTCACGACCCTGCTGTCAGTTCCAGACCCAAGATACAGCTATAAGCCTGGGCTCTCTTTGTCCGTCTTTGAACACCCTTTCGATACATACCCGGTTTTAGGGGGGCACACTTCCTGGGTTCTGAGCTACGGCGCACCAAAGGGGGCCCATTTTGTCTCCGACACTGTCCCTTTCACGACCCTGCTGTCAGTTCCAGACCCAAGATACAGCTATAAGCCTGGGCTCCTCTTGTCCGTCTTTGAACACCCTTTCGATACATACCCGGTTTTAGGGGGGCACACTTCCTGGGTTCTGAGCTACGGCGCACCAAAGGGGGCCCATTTTGTCTCCGACACTGTCCCTTTCACGACCCTGCTGTCAGTTCCAGACCCAAGATACAGCTATAAGCCTGGGCTCCTCTTGTCCGTCTTTGAACACCCTTTCGATACATACCCGGTTTTAGGGGGGCACACTTCCTGGGTTCTGAGCTACGGCGCACCAAAGGGGGCCCATTTTGTCTCCGACACTGTCCCTTTCACGACCCTGCTGTCAGTTCCAGACCCAAGATACAGCTATAAGCCTGGGCTCCTCTTGTCCGTCTTTGAACACCCTTTCGATACATACCCGGTTTTAGGGGGGCACACTTCCTGGGTTCTGAGCTACGGCGCACCAAAGGGGGCCCATTTTGTCTCCGACACTGTCCCTTTCACGACCCTGCTGTCAGTTCCAGACCCAAGATACAGCTATAAGCCTGGGCTCCTCTTGTCCGTCTTTGAACACCCTTTCGATACATACCCGGTTTTAGGGGGGGCACACTTCCTGGGTTCTGAGCTACGGCGCACCAAAGGGGGCCCATTTTGTCTCCGACACTGTCCCTTTCACGACCCTGCTGTCAGTTCCAGACCCAAGATACAGCTATAAGCCTGGGCTCCTCTTGTCCGTCTTTGAACACCCTTTCGATACATACCCGGTTTTAGGGGGGGCACACTTCCTGGGTTCTGAGCTACGGCGCACCAAAGGGGGCCCATTTTGTCTCCGACACTGTCCCTTTCACGACCCTGCTGTCAGTTCCAGACCCAAGATACAGCTATAAGCCTGGGCTCCTCTTGTCCGTCTTTGAACACCCTTTCGATACATACCCGGTTTTAGGGGGGGCACACTTCCTGGGTTCTGAGCTACGGCGCACCAAAGGGGGCCCATTTTGTCTCCGACACTGTCCCTTTCACGACCCTGCTGTCAGTTCCAGACCCA
The DNA here is from genome assembly GCF_021730395.1 of Mercenaria mercenaria. Lineage (NCBI taxonomy): Eukaryota > Metazoa > Mollusca > Bivalvia > Venerida > Veneridae > Mercenaria > Mercenaria mercenaria. The sequence goes on along the minus strand of NC_069376.1, from coordinate 42,419,425 downwards.
AGATACAGCTATAAGCCTGGGCTCCTCTTGTCCGTCTTTGAACACCCTTTCGATACATACCCGGTTTTAGGGGGGGCACACTTCCTGGGTTCTGAGCTACGGCGCACCAAAGGGGGCCCATTTTGTCTCCGACACTGTCCCTTTCACGACCCTGCTGTCAGTTCCAGACCCAAGATACAGCTATAAGCCTGGGCTCCTCTTGTCCGTCTTTGAACACCCTTTCGATACATACCCGGTTTTAGGGGGGGCACACTTCCTGGGTTCTGAGCTACGGCGCACCAAAGGGGGCCCATTTTGTCTCCGACACTGTCCCTTTCACGACCCTGCTGTCAGTTCCAGACCCAAGATACAGCTATAAGCCTGGGCTCCTCTTGTCCGTCTTTGAACACCCTTTCGATACATACCCGGTTTTAGGGGGGGCACACTTCCTGGGTTCTGAGCTACGGCGCACCAAAGGGGGCCCATTTTGTCTCCGACACTGTCCCTTTCACGACCTGCTGTCAGTTCCAGACCCAAGATACAGCTATAAGCCTGGGCTCCTCTTGTCCGTCTTTGAACACCCTTTCGATACATACCCGGTTTTAGGGGGGCACACTTCCTGGGTTCTGAGCTACGGCGCACCAAAGGGGGCCCATTTTGTCTCCGACACTGTCCCTTTCACGACCCTGCTGTCAGTTCCAGACCCAAGATACAGCTATAAGCCTGGGCTCCTCTTGTCCGTCTTTGAACACCCTTTCGATACATACCCGGTTTTAGGGGGGCACACTTCCTGGGTTCTGAGCTACGGCGCACCAAAGGGGGCCCATTTTGTCTCCGACACTGTCCCTTTCACGACCCTGCTGTCAGTTCCAGACCCAAGATACAGCTATAAGCCTGGGCTCCTCTTGTCCGTCTTTGAACACCCTTTCGATACATACCCGGTTTTAGGGGGGGCACACTTCCTGGGTTCTGAGCTACGGCGCACCAAAGGGGGCCCATTTTGTCTCCGACACTGTCCCTTTCACGACCCTGCTGTCAGTTCCAGACCCAAGATACAGCTATAAGCCTGGGTCCTCTTGTCCGTCTTTGAACACCCTTTCGATACATACCCGGTTTTAGGGGGGGCACACTTCCTGGGTTCTGAGCTACGGCGCACCAAAGGGGGCCCATTTTGTCTCCGACACTGTCCCTTTCACGACCCTGCTGTCAGTTCCAGACCAAGATACAGCTATAAGCCTGGGCTCCTCTTGTCCGTCTTTGAACACCCTTTCGATACATACCCGGTTTTAGGGGGGGCACACTTCCTGGGTTCTGAGCTACGGCGCACCAAAGGGGGCCCATTTTGTCTCCGACACTGTCCCTTTCACGACCCTGCTGTCAGTTCCAGACCCAAGATACAGCTATAAGCCTGGGCTCCTCTTGTCCGTCTTTGAACACCCTTTCGATACATACCCGGTTTTAGGGGGGGCACACTTCCTGGGTTCTGAGCTACGGCGCACCAAAGGGGGCCCATTTTGTCTCCGACACTGTCCCTTTCACGACCCTGCTGTCAGTTCCAGACCCAAGATACAGCTATAAGCCTGGGCTCCTCTTGTCCGTCTTTGAACACCCTTTCGATACATACCCGGTTTTAGGGGGGGCACACTTCCTGGGTTCTGAGCTACGGCGCACCAAAGGGGGCCCATTTTGTCTCCGACACTGTCCCTTTCACGACCCTGCTGTCAGTTCCAGACCCAAGATACAGCTATAAGCCTGGGCTCCTCTTGTCCGTCTTTGAACACCCTTTCGATACATACCCGGTTTTAGGGGGGGCACACTTCCTGGGTTCTGAGCTACGGCGCACCAAAGGGGGCCCATTTTGTCTCCGACACTGTCCCTTTCACGACCCTGCTGTCAGTTCCAGACCCAAGATACAGCTATAAGCCTGGGCTCCTCTTGTCCGTCTTTGAACACCCTTTCGATACATACCCGGTTTTAGGGGGGGCACACTTCCTGGGTTCTGAGCTACGGCGCACCAAAGGGGGCCCATTTTGTCTCCGACACTGTCCCTTTCACGACCCTGCTGTCAGTTCCAGACCCAAGATACAGCTATAAGCCTGGGCTCCTCTTGTCCGTCTTTGAACACCCTTTCGATACATACCGGTTTTAGGGGGGCACACTTCCTGGGTTCTGAGCTACGGCGCACCAAAGGGGGCCCATTTTGTCTCCGACACTGTCCCTTTCACGACCCTGCTGTCAGTTCCAGACCCAAGATACAGCTATAAGCCTGGGCTCCTCTTGTCCGTCTTTGAACACCCTTTCGATACATACCCGGTTTTAGGGGGGGCACACTTCCTGGGTTCTGAGCTACGGCGCACCAAAGGGGGCCCATTTTGTCTCCGACACTGTCCCTTTCACGACCCTGCTGTCAGTTCCAGACCCAAGATACAGCTATAAGCCTGGGCTCCTCTTGTCCGTCTTTGAACACCCTTTCGATACATACCCGGTTCTAGGGGGGCACACTTCCTGGGTTCTGAGCTACGGCGCACCAAAGGGGGCCCATTTTGTCTCCGACACTGTCCCTTTCACGACCCTGCTGTCAGTTCCAGACCCAAGATACAGCTATAAGCCTGGGCTCCTCTTGTCCGTCTTTGAACACCCTTTCGATACATACCCGGTTTTAGGGGGGCACACTTCCTGGGTTCTGAGCTACGGCGCACCAAAGGGGGCCCATTTTGTCTCCGACACTGTCCCTTTCACGACCCTGCTGTCAGTTCCAGACCCAAGATACAGCTATAAGCCTGGGCTCCTCTTGTCCGTCTTTGAACACCCTTTCGATACATACCGGTTTTAGGGGGCAGACTTCCTGGGTTCTGAGCTACGGCGCACCAAAGGGGGCCCATTTTGTCTCCGACACTGTCCCTTTCACGACCCTGCTGTCAGTTCCAGACCCAAGATACAGCTATAAGCCTGGGCTCCTCTTGTCCGTCTTTGAACACCTTTCGATACATACCCGGTTTTAGGGGGGCACACTTCCTGGGTTCTGAGCTACGGCGCACCAAAGGGGGCCCATTTTGTCTCCGACACTGTCCCTTTCACGACCCTGCTAACAGTTCCTTCCTTATTTGATATCAACATTCTAAGACAGTTAATTGGAGCTTTTCATAAATATGATGATACTTTTATCTTCTGATATAACGTTTAATAAATCACCCTACTACCTTTTAATTTTCAGATAATTTGTCTGGTTGGTATATGCATGCATAATATGTCTTGAACTGTCGCTGTGGTTTTTTTTCTTCTTTCACAAATCTTTTCCATGACAATATGATAAAGTATAATGCGTCTGAAATCATTCGTCCTCCACTTCTGATATTTTATGTTGGGAAGTTGGCTTTTACATGTGGGGAACAGGTTAGTGTTGGTATAGAATATATGAACACTGTTTATGTTAACTGCTTTCCGTTACAAGACTGAAATACCGTTGAAATACAGCGTTAATCCCAAAACAAGCAAACAAACAAATCTTTTATAAATGAAAGTTGTATCTAAATTGATAGATAAATGATCGTTTCCGTTTCGACATACATCGAACACCTCCGTACTGGTTTTAGACCCTATCGTTCTATAAGGAGCTAGACAATTCAGGCATTTTCGTTTATTTTATACATTTATTCTTTCGCGGGAATCCTTAGTTCATAAAACATCATAAATAACCTAATAAATATAAATGCCTTTAAAATACATGTACGCCTTTTATTTAGAATTAGTACCCGGGCCACAATACGAAACCATGCAACTCGCCGCAATTCAACAGTGTGCGGACCGTAAATAGATTAGTTGGTCGCAGTTTAGTTACGTTCGCAAGCTACTGTTCGCCAGTTTTATTTCCGATTTCTATTCAAGGGACAATACACAGTTTAATGCTCGCTACTTTTAATGCTCGCTGTTAGTGCGCGCTAGCTTGTGTTTATCGAATATCTGACTGCTGTACTAAAGAAGTTACGTTCAAAAAGATTTGGGCCGAGACAATGTGATAGGTCGGTCAGGATCTGTGAACAAATATTTTTTTAAGATAGTAGTTGGCCTCAGCTTTGGGCTCTAGATCTAACATGCTGAATTAAACAGCTGATAACAAATGGTTTGAAAACTTGATATCTGAACAATATTTCCAAATATTTTAACTGCATCCCCGTGCACGTCTTACAAGTCGGGCTTCGTTCTTTTCACTGTATTGAACAAAAGTAGAATGTGCCTATTTCATTACCTACCGGCACATCGAAGGTCACTCCAGATTTAAAACAAATGATGAACAACACCGTAACTCCTGACTTTTTGAGTTTGGATCATCAGCTACATGACGCATGAAATCCGATCAATATCACTTTGACGCATTAAAACAGCGATAAAACCTGTTTTGCCGTTATTATTCCAGACCGCATAATCGAAAAAAAAAATTTTTTTTCGGAGATTTTTATGTACGTGCGGGCGGGTAATTTTTATTTTTTTTTCTCGGGAATGAAATTATTGATGCGGTAGTTCCGACGAACGACATATCAATTTGGTATGGCCTAATCATAAATATATTTTGAAACTTTGTTACATCAACCATCTGCACACAATATCATCATCATATCTTTCTCTGCCCATATATTGACGACACAGTGTTCTCGAAAACAAGTGGGTATGTTTTTTGTAGGTTGTGACCTTGACTTCATTCTATGAAGGTTGTCGACTTTAGGCAATAGCGTTTATTAGCTTATGAGCGGGAAACGTTTGCAATCATGGTCACTGTGACTTTGACCTTTGACTTATTGACCCCGAAAACTTTAGGGATCATCTACCAACCATTTGCAATTACCCTATGAAATTTGACGACAAAAGGACAAACTTTTCTTTATCTACTAAGCAGAAAATGTTTCCAGCCTCAAGGTTAGTATCCCCTTAGACTTTGGTCTACTGATCCTTAAAATGATACAGGTCATCTACCGGCAATCATCATACAGAGTTTCATGACTGCAGGCCATGGTGTACTTCGGTTATTATCGTTTCAGTCTCAACACCGAGCATTCTTTAAGTACTGACCGGAACCGACCGATAGACCGATAGACACAGACAGACTGACGGACCGACAGGCAAAACAATATGACCTCCCCCTCACTCTCCTTTAAAAGATAGGAGTATAAAATGAAATGGCGGTCAGATTCGCGTTTCATATGGCATACCATTCGACCATGATTTTACTTTTTCTTTAGTGCATGGAATATTATTATATCTTACTATTTTAATATTTGTTGAAATAAAAATATTTTTATACAATATGGATCAACAATTCATCTATTTTCAATATTTTCTCGAAACGTTTAGCAACGATCAAATCTGTCATATGTTACATTAAGTGTCGTGCCAGCGGAAACAATTTTTGAGTCCTGTGCAAAAAAAACCTTTAACTACATCCCTTAAACCTCGTATATACTGTAGCTGGTTCATAATGCGTGCTATATAACCGGTTTATATTCAACACATGTTGTTCGCTTGGCTATTTCAAAACTTGATACCCCCGATAAAAAACCATGAAAATCATTTCTAACTGATATATAATAAAACATTCAATGGCTTTCCGGTCACGGACGAAATATCGGACAGATTATTGTGTACAAATGTAAATGCATGTAAAATATGGATGAAAATAAAATGTCCGACCGCTTAGCTCAACAGGGATAGCGCAGATATACGGATCATAGGGTCGTGAGTTCGATACCGGGCGCGGCATATATTCTCCGTGAAGATTTGGTAAAAGATATTATGTCTGAAATCAGTTGTCCTCCACCTCCGATTCATACATGCGGGGAAGTTGGCAGATACTTGCGGAAAACAGGGTATTAGTACAAAAAACTGGAACACTTGTTAGGTTAACTGCCCGCCTTTACGTAACTGAAATACCGATGAAAAACGGCTTAAAACCTGAACAAACAAAACAAAACAAAAATATTTTCATACCTCCTTGACCTTCGCAGCAGACCCCGCCTCCCCAGCATGGGCGGTTATATGCAGTCCAAGGTGTTTGGCGCGCTGTAAAAAGGTCATAACTATGGTTATAAATATTGCTAGCACTCGTGAACACTTATGCATAATCTCAGAAACTCATGCAAAGGCAATATATTCTAATGAATACAATCTTCTCGGATGGCAAACCAAATTTCTCAGTATACAAAACGTATTGACAGTAAATCAATCAAAGAACGACTGAAGTTACATGTGTTCGAAAATGTATGACTTTAAGTGAAGCCTTCTTTAAATAAATGTTAAGTCTTCAGTAGATATACTAGTATCGTCGAGCCAACTCGTCAATGTTAAGAGGTTATAAGTAAACTGCGAATGCTGTAGACATCCTTTCTTATCTAGTAGACTTGTGGTACTAAAAGATTTCAAAGAAAACGCTCTTAGTTTGTCTTTCTTTTCAATATAGTGTCTATAAAGAAGTCAGTAAATCACTTACAGTAAAAGCTTTCTTATGATCTGCATGAATATATTCAACACCGACACTATCATCGTTACTTCCGCCAGCAATATCTATGGCAACGACGCCATCTTTCCTGAACTCCTGCGCTAAGTCTACAACATCCTCAGACCAGTCTTTAAAAGAAAAATAAATGTTTGAAAAACATATTTTTATTCATGACGCCATGAAAACAACACAGGAACGCGGCAGATATTCTGTCAGTGTTTTAATCAACCCTAAAACAACTATAATAATGAAATTAAAGCACTGGGAGTAGGGGAGTGGGTGTTAAACAAGACCACCGCTTTCCGTTCAAAGGCTACTGGTTTTCCCTGAAACAACTGATTTCCGCATCTACCGTTTTGTATTGAATACCAAAAAACCCCAAATCTTTCCATATTTACGTATTAAAAAATGGGATAACAGGAGAGCGCTGACAGAAAGCTGTTAATGTAGGACATTAGAGATATGGTATTATCTTCCCACATCTATTTGTTTCCTTTTTATTTTATTTTCTTGTTCCATCGCGTCAGCCTGATTACTTCCAAAAGCGATTTTCATAGAAACAATACTTTCATTCCTGGATTTTTTAACCGGGCCTAGAACTTCTCCCTACCAACTTTACTGAAAAGTACCAACATAGACTGAAAAATAGAAAAAAACGTGTAACACTGCTTTACAAAGTTAAACAAAAATTTTCTGGTTAAAGTCTGGTCTGAGCTTTTAGTCTGAACTGATTTACAACTAGCTACTGGCCTCATAACAAATATAATTCGAATTGTATTATTTCCTTTAAACTTTCATACAGAAATTAGCAAATTGTATTCGAATGAATTTTTTAACTGAATATCGGCGAATAAATTTCTATCGGTTAAGTTTATCTTATAACTTACCTGGTCTGTGTCGCATACAACACAATATTGTCTTCACTCTTATTTTAAATTCCTTTGATCCTTTGTGTATCGCGGCATTAACAATTTGAACTACTTCCCGGGGCGTAAGATCACCGTGCTGCAACGCGTACTCCGGTTTCGGTTCGCTGCTAGCCAACAGATGTGGCGAATACCTTGCTTCAACATATTTGATATTATTTCGTGCACAGTCCTCACAAAATTCATACACCAGTCTCGAAATTGCTTCTCGGTCCCCACTGCAATAAGTATAACATATTTTTCATCGTTTTTCATCCGTTAATATATAAGGTGGTATAAGGAATCATCAACGGATAAATACTATGATATTATACTTAAACAAATTATGCACAACGCTGAAAGGTTACGTCATTTACGTCACTGACGTGTCTCAGAAAATTATCAAACACTGGTGTGATACTGTTTTCCAATAGGACAATCCGACAGTACTGTCAAACTGTTGAACGCTGCAGAGGTACAGACGATGCAACGATAACAGCACAATAACACGACGCCACAGCACGACAACATGATGTGACATTGCGTCATCAGTATCGCGTTATCGTTTCGTATTGTCGTGCTGTCGCATCGTAATGTCGTGTGCAATGCTATCATCATGTTACCGCATTTCGGTAAGGCATGCGCAATAAATCTACTGTTATGGTATTTTCCCCGTGTATGTCTAACGAGAACGCGATAACAAGACCTTAATATATTACTGTCGGCATCGACACCACGATGTTTCTGCCCCGTTTTAATGTGTACTGTCGACCGTGGCAAACACGATAACACGATGAGCTAGCAGGACAATACAATTCGGTACCACTTTACACGATTCGACAACAATGTAGTATGTTGCAAGAATGCGATTTTGCATCGTGTCGTCGTGCTGACGCATTGTATTGTTGTCACTGAAAACATGCAGTAACTAATATTTCATAATGTCACACTCGAATATCATGCCATCATTGTCGTTTAAGCCATTTTCATTATTTTGTTACTGTTTATATTGTTGTTGTTGTCAGATGCCCTTAAAGGGCCTTGACTTTTAACAATAAAGTGAAACTTAAAATATCTTTACCTCTGTAGGGGCCGTAATTAAATCATTTTTAACATTTCGCGATGTTATTAAACACATGGCAATCTGAATGTATGCTTAATTTCAAAAACGTGCATTCAGTAATTTTTAAACACATTATCAGTTTATCATAAAAGCAAAAGGTGTGTAAATTTTCAGTTGGGTACAGACTATTTTAATTACTTTTCGTTTTTATTGGGTCACATCTATGCAATTATAGATCATATTGTATCTTTCCAGTTTTCAAGGAGGAGGAAGACCCTAAATTTCCCTTCGGGAATTTTAGCACGGGCGGGCAATTAAGTAGAACGACCGAGCTGAATAGCTTGTTCATGTGAAGAATTCTAAGCCTCAAGCGGGATTTCGACGCATCGGTAAGGGGTAAGTGATTTTAGTCGGCGGCCTTGCCCGGACGTTTTTCGTCATTTTGCGGGGTGATTTTATCCAGAAAATTTAATATTTTAGTCGGTATAAATATTTTCATGATATATTTTGCACGTTATACGAAAACGCTCAAAAATATTGTTGAAGATTAATGAGAACGAAGAAACGTATACCTACGCTATTATGGGCATGAATACGACAAAAGAAGCGAGGACTTTGTACAACGAATGCGCATGGTACACACAAATGCTCTTGCGGAATTCATCCAGGGTTGTTTCATTAACCTCTATTTTTCTGCGTCTGAAAGATACAAAATCCAAACCAGTATTAGTATGTCATAGAGATTATACCGAGTATATGATTCTGTTGGTTAGCAATATGTCAACATTCGATTTTACATTGTGCCATAGTCCAACGCAACGTTTGCTAACGGACGTTACACCTGTTTACATTTTTAAAGCAAAAGACGCACAGGATGAAAGAGCAGTTCTTGCAAAAACAAAATGCGAACTAATGGCTTTAAGATCACTATACTGGACAATTTATCTAAAAAATCTCCTCGCAGTAGAGATATCCGCCACTGCATCTTCGTGATATGGTATTAGATTTTAGTTATTTAAATTGTTTTGAGTATTTTCAGTGACAGAATGCAAATGTGGGTAATTTAATTCAAAAAATATAAATAATTCGAAATTTAGATTTCTTTGCAACGGTCACGTGATTTTTCATGGTCACATTGTATTTGTCACTAGTTCTTGTGACCGCTGTTGCGAGTTTGATAGATCACATGCAAAAGCAAGAATCCCTCCCTTATAGTAACAATCTCTTAGTATACATTTTTGCAAAAACAGTGTATATTTCAGTCTAAATCATACATACCTGGCTATTTCAAGGACAGTAGAAAGCCGGAACGCTCCATCTAAATGTACGTGCAGTTCAACCTTAAAACAATTAATATATAGTTGAACTATATTATAAATGAAGAACGCGTGAATGCATGCATGACTGTTTATTATCAGTAATTTCAATGATACTGGCCACTTAATTAGCCGAGTTACCATGTTACTGGGGACTTTTTTGTGCAAATGATATGACCCGCTATAAACTGAGGGCAACGGTGAGAGGTAGACCTTGGATCAATAACCCAACTCGCAATAAATCTAGTTCCAACTACATGACAGCTTGTCTCTGTCAGGGTTTCAAGCATGTATCTGTTACAATACGCTCAACGTATCGCTTTGGCCGCTCAAACGGGCCGCGGGCAAGAATCATCACCATGCTGGACCGCACCTCCTGGTATACCGTAGTATTTCAGTTACTCTAGGGAGGCAGAGACCTGTTTCCAGCTTTTTAAAGATATGATAAGAAAACTTCTACATAAATAAAAAAGATGTATAATAGGCATAGGTACTACAGATCAATTTACCGTGACTTTACCTTTATTGACCCTAACTGTGATGTATTACAACACCTGTTCACAAATGTTACATTTTTTGACATGCAAAAATGTAGTATCTTCACTGTAAAATTTACTTCATTTTATTATTGCATTGTTAAAGTTATTCTCAAATAAATAATATTAAGCAAAACCACATGACGCAGTGATTCAAAGGTCAACCACACATCTATACGAATATCGGAATATATCTTTCTTTTTCGCGAAAACAAATATTGTATTTTGTCTAAAAACCGTTTTCATTTTCCATAATTATGGTAGTGCCGGGGAAGTTTAGTAATAGTAATAGATAATCTATATCTCATAAATATCTACTCGAGGCAAGAGTTGCCATTGTTTTGAGAAAAAAAACTTTATCATGCACCACTTAATTCCCCCGTCCTGAAGTACAACAGAAGAAACGCATCGTGCATGTTTGCAACTTAATATTTGGTCACGTTTGTTCCTATATTTAAACAAATTTCGCTTAAACAATAATAACAATACACTTAATTTAAAGGATACAAATCGTTGTTATAAATGTCTAGAAATGACAGCAATTTGCTAAGCAGTCAGGCCCGTAGGAATCATTTTCAGATGGAGGGTGGGGGCGGGGGGGGGGGGGGGGCAAATATTTAGAAAATCAACCAACCTAGAACAGACCCAGATCAAATAATACAATACAGTATAAAACCCCTTACCTTTTTCTCGGGCTTGGGGCCGACAAAGAAACGCTTTTCTCAGGTAGGTTTATTTTTTTTGGTTTTGTTTTTTTTTTTGTTGTATACGTAACCCACAATTCAAACACTTGTACAGCAAAGCAGTGCACGTAGAATCTGCTCACCTATCACAAAACTAACGTTAACTTTACTCCCTATGTACATGTATACACACTGCTGAAATATAATAAAGATTAAATTCCAGCGAGTTACGTGTTATGACAGAAGGGTTAACTTAAGTAAGCTAAGGCTTTGCTCACATTTATAAATAGTTTAAGAAGGGCTAAGCACTACTGTGCTAAGCTGCATACTTAGCACGGTGCATGTTTAGCCCATCTAAAACAAGTATAAAACTGCATGTCTGGTGACAGGTCACAGCTAAAATTGACTCGTTGACAGAAAATTACTAAGATAATTACCATAATCGGTCAAATTATTGAGGGAGGGGGCCCGCCCCCCCCCCCCCCCCCCATCCTCCACGTTCCTACGGCCCTGGCAATAACAATGTGCAATTAGCAAATGACAAATAGCGATTGGCAAATGGCATTTAGCAAATGAGCAACTGTCAAATTAGCATTTGCCAAATTAGCATTTGCCAAATAGCATATAGCAAATGAGCAATTTTGGCAAATAGTACTTAGCAAATCAGCAATAGGAAGGCCGTGCGCCATGCTAATTGCCAAATGCCAAATATTATGCTAAATGCCAAGTCAGACTGGTAGAATATTATATGTAATAAATTACTTAAAGTCACATTTATTAGGTTAAGAGATAAAAATCATTAAGTCATAAAATTAAATAATTTGACGATAAGCAATTAGAATTAGCTATTTAACATTTACATTTAGCATTTGGTATTAAGCAGTGATTATATGACATAAAGCATTATCACTGAGTAATTGGCATTTAACATTTGTAATTGGTATTTAACATTAACTAATTAGCATTTAGCATGAATATTTGGAATTTGGCATTTGGCAATTAGCATGGTGCACCGGGCCTTCCATACCAAACCCGCAATCAGGCTGAAAACAATTCATTTATTTTATTTATTTATTTTTTGACGTCACAAGTATTACGGCATAGCGGCGCGCTGGAAAAGAAACCAACAGAAAACAGGCTAATATTTGGTGGAAGACGTAAATAATGTACAAAATAATCCTCGTTGACGTGTTAGAATCGAAATAATATATCTCATAAAGTGATTTACCCTTGCATAAAATCATTGAAGATCCCCTGATTCCCCACGCATAAAAATAATACAAAATGTCGGTCAACAAATTGTGTCAAGCATGTCGCCCACATAGGGCTGTATCAGTCCATGTTATAAAAACTAAAAAAAGAAGAAAAATGTCTACCTTGTACGGAAAATTATCCTTCGTTGGATTCACTCGTTGTCGTTTAGCTCCCATATTTAACCGTAAATAACATTGTCACCCGGTCAATTAGGTTATCTCCTGGATGATGATCATTTTGTATTCGTCTGTTTAAATTTCATTTCATTATTAAAGGTTGTGAATCTTATTTAAAGCAACAATGTATGATATTTTTTACTTTTCGTATTTTTATGTTAGCGATTTTAAGGAGCATAGAGACCCATTACATAAGTTCCCTATTTCATTTGTATGGTTTACTGATTTTTATAAAATTTTGTAATTAACATCTTTGACGCGAAATTATTTAAAAGCAGAGCATTTTATTTCAATATAATTTCTAGTTTTATGTTATGCATTTTGCAGATGAAGGGATACTACTATTTTAAACATATGAATGAAAATGCATTCTAGCTTCTGAATTCATTTATTTCTTTAAAAAAGGAACAATTTGCATTTCTAATGAATTTTGGCTAAATATGTAATTATCAATGCAAACCATTGAAAAATGTAATGTAACACTTGTTATATGTATAACATTACCTAGGCAATGAATGTTTATTAAACTTATACTTAAGCTAACATAACTTTACCTTTGTTGGACAAATCTAACAGTGCATCCATTTATTAACCACCAAAACCTGATAAACCACCTTTAAATTCATTATACTATCTGATCTCTCTTAACTGATATCTTTAACTGGTAGCTTTAAACATTTCCTGTATTGAAAAACTACACCTGTCTGCAGTCGCAATTTACCTTGATCTTTGTATATAGTACAAACTTATTTGCACTTAAGTTTGTACTTCTGTCAAGTATTAACTTATTTCATTACATTTAACCAAGAAATTAATCTCGCAGAAGTTGTTTATATTTGGGTATGATATACATGATTAAAGTGTGAGGCCACCGAAAGTGACTTTTGACTGGCAATTAACATGTGTCTGTATTTTCTATTATATATTCACACGCTGAATAGTATGACAATCATATAATGTTTCATGGGGGTAAATCTAAGTAAACCCCCTCCCCCTCCCCCTCCCCCCCCCCCCCCAAAAAAAACAACACACACACACACCATCCCCCAACCCCTCCGGAAAAAACAGGTGGTGGCCATACCAATACAGCATAGAACAAAACCCGTTATGAATACGGAAGCTGACTTTGCTCCGCATAATACGTAATAATACATTGACTTCCTCAGTAAGTTTTGAACTTTATTAAATGCATGCATGACAATGATTATGATAACATATCTACATGTGACTCTTGATAGCGTATTTATTTGCAACAGGTAGGTAAGAACATAACCTTAATTGATAAGTTACACTGACCTGGTATTAGCTAAATGTTTGCTCTATATATTTTTCATAATTTACATGCGTATTATTTTTTTATTTTTTTTTTTTTGAATATCCGTGTATGTTGTTTTATTATCATTACGCAACAATACACTTATGTCTTAGTTCATTAACCGAACACCCCCTATAATTATTTTGCTAACTGAACGCCCCATAAGCTGATGTGTATTTGTACATTATCTTTACTTCAGAATTTTACTAAGGTATGCTTTTGTGTGGATACGCTGCCACTGGGACATCCGTGCCCAAGTGGTATGGTCACTTGCCCCTCACCGATGTGGGTTCGAGCTTCACTCAGGGCGTTGAATTCTACACATGAGGAAGCCATCCAGCTGGCTTGCGGAAGGTCAGTTGTCCGCCTATGATGATATAATGCACGGAGTGGCACCTGGAGTATTCCTCCATCAAAGCTGGAAAGTCGTCATGTCACCTATAATTGTGTCGGTGCGACGTTAAACCCGACAAAACAAACAAAGAAATTTCATGTTTTATAATGTAATATTTCTTCATCAAATTATTCATTTACTCCGTCGTTCAGTCATATATTAATTAATGCATTCATTAATTAATTCAAAGTCACCCACTCGTTTGTTTTTCGAACGATATACAACATAATGAATTGCTTCTTTGTTTAACTTGGTAAAAAAATCGCACCATTTTAGAATAAATATTTTTCCTTACTAAAGGAAATCTTCAAGGTAAACATTATCTTTTATACCCCCAAACTATTGCTCTATTAAACTTGCTTCTAATTTCAGTTTATCATATTTTTGAGAAACAATACAACTTTTAGACTCTTCATCATACTGACGGTATGGGTGCCTTGTTTTGTCATAAGAGATAACTCCTAAAGCTTTTTAATTTTTAAATAATTATGCCCCCTTTCTTGTGAAAAATGAAGGACAATTCTTTTCTATTAAAATGTATTGATAACAAGACTAATTCGAAGCACACGTTTGAACTTAGCCTTACTCGTTTGGCTTATTTGGACGGTTTATTTTATGAGTTGCCATCCCTCTAAAACGTCCAAGTTACAAATAAACACATTCCAAAATTAAAAGCCCATTGGACATAGAAGAGTATCTGTTTTATACCATAGTTTTAGTTAGTTTGTTTGTTTTGGGTTTTTTTTCGGGAGGGGGAGGGGGCGTGGGGTAGAGGGCAGAAAATATAATAAAGATGTATCCATAAATCATATATTATCATGATTCCTCTTTTAAATAGGCAGCCTTCGGCTAGTGCTACATAAACAGGTATATTTTCAATATATATTATATTTGTCGGGCTAAAGTACACCCTTGAAAAAACACTGACAATGAAAATTTATTTCAAATGTGATGTAATAAAACACTTTTTGAATGACTTGCCGAAGTACCACGGGCAAATAGTATTGTCTACTGACAAGCAAGTCATAACCCCTAACTGATACGCCTTTGCTCATTTACTATTTGACAGGTTCAACGGACCGTGCTGCTACTGTTTTGCTTGGCCCTGCAGTCATTTTGTCGAAATTTTGGATATGTTCGGATAAAATGGATCGACAGTATTGAAAGTGTTTAAAGTCAGAAAGATGATGTTTAATCGTGCCAAAGTGGATTATTAGTGTTTGAAAATATCATTAATCAAGTAAGTATGCATCAGATACATGCTGAAATGTTGTTTATGTGTTTATTGCACAGTATACAGGTGCATACGTGTTTATTTACACTGTGTGGCATAACTACACTTACCTCCAAAGTCTAGACACTCTTGTTTTTGTACAATTATACAGCATATCATAAATAGAAAATTCGTTTTATTTCCATGTTATATATGAGGTAGCAAACATTGATAGAAAGTAAAGGTATGCAACAATACAAAAGAAAATTGTATCTATGTTTTAATATTAAGAGAGATTTACTATAAAGTTAAGACTATCGTATTAAAGCAAGATGCATATGATATTTCTTAATTAAAGAAGAGTCTGATGATATGTTTATACTGAAGATGGCGTCTGTGCAGATCTTTTGTTTTTTAAATTCTAATATGCTTGTCTCTACGCTTACGCTAGAATGACGTCACGTTAACGTGCGGTGACTACGACCAAGAAAGAGCGCGACTTTATTATATATAATGTTTTAGATCAAGAGCATATTAGAATCAAAATAATTTATAGCAAAAGAGTGTTTTAACACTTTTTATACACTCGAGCGGTAATACGTCGTACAAGTAATTTCACTCGGGCTGCGCCGTCGTGGAATTATTACGCCCGACGGTATAACCGCCCACCGTGCATAAATAGTGTTAAAACAATCTTTTGCTATAAATTATTTCTTAATTAATTTTCGATAGGCCTGTATTATAACATACTTACGTTTACTGACTTCCCAAAGTCAACACTATACCTAATTACGTTTATTTTTAAGAGTCTTCCATATACAAACATATGGACCATGACATATTTTGGTGTTTTTCTTTTTTAGTTTTATTTAAAATTTACGTCGCTGACGTTTCTTTTTGAAGATGCCTCAGGCAGTACCGTTTGAAAATTCCTATAGCATTATTCATTATATTTTTCTATTATATTAAATTAATATTTATATTCATATATACATTCCAATATGTATCACCATCGGATAAGACTAATTGTACATTTTAAAAATACATCAATTACTATACGGAGTACGAGTGTGTCCTTTTTTTTTAAAAAAAAACAAACAAACAAATTATAGCAAATTAAGAGCAGATTTTCTGCGTGAAAGCCAACATGATGCCCTACTCCTAAGGAATGGCAACCATAAAATGCAAGCTATTCCAGCAATATATTGTAGTTACTCGCCCTTGTAAGCAAACTTTTGGGCGGTACAGTAAAATAGTTTCGTTAAGAATGTAAACATTTAAAGATAAGAAGTTAAAACTCAATTGAAAATATCTGCTACATTGTATACACGTCCGTGTCTGCTTCTAATGACCTACTTACACAAGCAGACTTTGGACTACATATACTTATTAAAGGCTGACAATATACATGTATGTGCATTGTACTTTCGCTACGTGCTAAACACATATTTTTTAAATAATGTACAAATGAATGAGGGTCGTTTACAATATTTTCGTTACAGAACTTAAGATATCTTGTTACGATTAAATCTTTTCCTGTATCTTGATACATTTATATGCACAAAATGCTTAAACCTATATTTATAACAAACGTTTTTCACTCACAAAATACATTCAGTCCATTTAGTACACTTATACTACATGTACTACATGATTTGCATTTCTTAAAAAAAACTAATGGCATTTTAAAATATATTTCGCCGTGGCCACACCTTTAAATGTAACATTTACATTAAAATTCATGAATGAAGTGAAAACTGCAGGTTTCAAGGTTTATTTGTCAAATTTCTATAAGCTAAATGGCCACGAGTGTATTACACATGTGCACTCATACATGGACGTAGCCAGACCCGAAGAAAACGCCGAGGCAAATCTTTTATAGTTGGTCAAGGGCATTTCTTTAGTTTTGAATTTTTTAAAGAAAAAAGTAGCGAGGTGGTCTCTGTTAGCAGGTTGTCTGTGGCACAGGTATGGCTGTAATTGCATCATGTTAACGAAACAAAACATGAGAAACGAAGCTGAAGGCAGTATTTGTGCGCGCCTAACTACTCGCTAAAGTGTGATATTCAATCAAACAAATCCAATCCTTTTATTTAAGCGAATGTGCACGATTCAACAAATATCGGGTGCCAAAATTCAGGAAAACTTACTATTTTGCTGTATTTTTGCTTGACATGTTTTTTTTTCTGAGGACAGAATACGTAATTTTCGACTGTTGTGTTGTCAGTGCTCTCATCACTTTTTGAACACCCCTCTCCTTCAAGATTCTTTAATAGATAACGTTTAATTTGTCACATTGTCGGCTGGTAAATAAATGAATGCATTAAAACAACGCAACATTGCTTAAGAAAATGATCATGTCCTGTCGGACATATATCATCATCATAAAATGTATGTACAATTTTCTGTTGCGCCTGCGGCGTATGTGTGACCGCTGTCTGTCTAAAGTTTTAATATATGTAAAAAATATATTATTTTGTAGTCGGTTTAGAGTTTAAGAAAGGACAATAACCCTTTTTTCTTAATTTGACTTTTAATGATAATGAACTCATTGTTTGTTTTTCTTTCTTTATTGCTCACATGTACTACGCCATAACTTCGCATCGTCCCATGCGTGGTTCTGGAACAAACTTGAGAATGCGAAGAATTGGAACCACTGACACGCACTGGCAAAACGTAAAAGGTGATAGACTAATGCTCCTAGACTATGATATATTATTCATTTTAATTTTTTGATATTGTGAATATAGCCAGTCTACAGGTATATTCTATGTCCAATATCATATATTACATAATATTACAATCAGTTCTCTGAGAAAATCTCTAAAATAGACTGGTATTTGTCACCATTTCGCAAAAAGAAAATATTACAAAAGTTGAAATTCTGTGACAAAGTCTTTATTATCAGTCTAGTGGCTAGTCTAAGGGTCTGAGTACTTGCTTGTGCTGCATCTCTGTGATTCCAGTCGGTATAACAGTCTCGATTCCGTACCTCGTATTTTATTTCGATGAAAATGATATTTTGGAATCAAAATTTCTAGTCCTGTTTAGCGTCATGTGACCTGTACAATGTTGGTGGGCTGTAAAACACACGTCAGCAAGACCAGCTTCATCTCTCTTGAACCTGGACTATACTTATTAGACCTTTCTGCTTGAATTTAATTTGTTGATAAAATGTAAACTAAAGTCTATACAGATACATAATGACAATGGGGGCCTCCGTGGCCGAGTGGTTAAGGTCGCTGACTTCAAATCACTTGGTTCGAGCCTCACTCGGGGCGTTGAATTCTTCATGTGAGGAAGCCATCCAGCTGGCTTACGGAAGGTCGATGGTTTTACCCAGGTGCCCGCTGGTGATGAAATAATGCACGGAGGGGCACCTGGGGTCTTCCTCCACCATCACAGCTGGAAAGTCGCCATATGACCTAAAATATGTCGGTGCGACGTTAAACCCAACCAAAAAAAAAAAAGAAAAAAAGAAAAAAAACATAATGACAGTGTTTCAAAATCTCCATTCTTAAGTTTTTCGTGTTCTCCACATATATAGATGACAACTTATATACAATGTGTTGAAAAAAAAAGGCGGAGAGGGAATAAGTGCAAGTAAACATAATGATCCTCCTGCCAGAAAATCAACATAGTGCGTTTGCGACCAGCATGGATCCAGACCAGCCTGCGCATCCGCACAGTCTGGTCAGGATACATACTGTTCGCTTCCAAACCCTATTGCAATTATAGAAACTGTTAGTGAACAGCATGGATCCTGATCAGACTGCGCATCCGCGCAGGATGGTCTGGATCTATGCTGGTCGCAAACGCAGTTATGTTGGTTTTCTCATGGTGCGGCTCACATAACGATCCTCCTGCTAGAAAATCATTGTCTATAACAGTTTTCCAAACCATCTAGCAACAAACTTTAATTTGTCAGCCGACAGGAGAAATAAAATTTTGATGTTAAGGAAAATGGGTTAAAATCTCTGTTTAAATACTTGAACTTTATTTCATTTTTGTGCACACTGGCCATAGCTTTATCAGATCAAGTGGTTCCAACGTTGTTTGAATGGTGAATTTTACGCCAATCAGATGGAGAAATATGGCCGATACTACAAATTTCCGGTATTGTAAGTATGATTTGAAGGAATTTCTACCCATTAAATAACGAATCAAATGAAAACGATGGGTGCACCTGGAGCGCAAATGTGTCTATGTTTTAGCACATGTGTCCATTTAGCTGAGATTTGTGCCGCTTATTCAAACACTTCTGTACAGTCCGGCGGGGGAAGGAGATTTTTGACAGTTTTTGACAATATCATCTCAAATATAGTGTTTAGCGGCAGCAAGTAACTGTTTAAACACTTTTTATGTAAAGGGTTACCTCTTAAAACAAAGCGTGTGTATTTTCATAGAATTATTCAGAGTTGTTTCTGAAAAATCGGCCGAAAACCTGATGCAACGCCGTTTCGAGTGGGTCGCTATGCAACGCAATCAAGTGGATACCGTTCTGTGTCTTACTTGCGAAGTATTATCCGTCTTAAAAACAGTCATTAAAGGCTAAAAATGAATAAATTTAGAGAGTTTTATATCATTATAATGATCCCGCCTTTCTAATATATTGTACTTTTACATTTTTATGCTCGCTTAACATTTAACATATTTTTGCGGACACTGTCAAAAAACATCTACACAAAAACATAAAGCAAGGATGAACATCGAACAAGATCATTTAGTAAATAATAGTTACAGTTTGTAAAAACAAGAACCAGTTCAAGGATATCTATCTCATCCACGAATGGTACTGAACAGCATGCCAAAAGCGGGTTGACTCTTTAAATCAGTATAGTAACAGTTGGTTACTTTTTAGTCCCTTAAAACCAATACAATGCGATTTCATTACTGATTTGCTGTGCATTTAAGCCGTTCATACAAAGTAAATAAAGTTTAGTCCATGATAAAAGTATTGATCAGTTGTTTGTACACATTTTCATTCATATTCCTGGTGTAGCCTTCATTTATTTTCAGAGAGATAAATCACAGAGAACGTTAAAATTGGCCAGGGAAAAAGACAAAATTTTATTTGTCCTCCATAAAACAGAAACGACGTAATAAACCTCTATGGTCGCCTTTCAAAAATGAAAATACAAATGAAATACAGACACCAGTGAAAGAAAATAAACGGACTAGCAATAATACTAAGAGAGACGTGTCACAGTTATACTATTTAACTGTCTGTAAATAAAGTTTGCCAAGGGGTACTTATTCGATTTGATAAGAGTTAGAAATATTGTAAAATAATGTATCTTTTGCTTCAGAAAGTTGTCTCAGGACAGCCTTGTCGCTTGCAATGTCTATATCTAAAAAATCTGTCTCTTCCTTTGTTAATTCTTCAAACATTTCATCAGATAAAACTCTTTCTTCTAATTCCTTATTGTGAACAGGGTTTTTTTTCTTGATATTTTGGTGCTTGAAGTTGGAATTAGCAGAATTTTCGGGGATTTTTGTGTGTGTTTTTTATTCACTTTGAGCACATAGAGAAAACGCTTTTAATCGTGTGCTTGGTGACACGTCTCTCTTAGAATTGCTGGTCCGTTTTTTTTTTTATTGGTGTCTGTATTTCATTTGTATTTTCATTTTTGAACGGCGACCATAGAGTTTTATTACGTCGTTTCTGTTATATGGAGGACAAAAAGAAAATCTTGTCTTTTCCCTGACCAATTTTAACGGTCTCTGTGATTTATCTCTCTGAAAATAAATGAACGTTTCACCAGGAATATGAATGAAAATATATACAAACAACTGATCAATACTTTTATCATGGACCAAATTTTATTTATTTTGTATGAACAGCTTAAATGCGTAACAGTAATGAAATCGCAATGTATTGGTTTTAAAGGACTAAAATTTACCAACTGTAACTATACTGATTTTAAAGAGTCAATCCGCCTTTAGTATGCTGTTCAGTACCATTCGCGGAGGAGATAAATATCAGTGAAATGGTTCTTGTTTTAACGAACTAATACTATTATTTACTTTATGATATTGTTCGGTGTTCATCCTTGCTTTATGTTTTTTGTGTTGATGTTTCTTGACAATGTCCACAAAAATATGTTAAATGTTAAGCGAGCATAAAAATGTAAAAGTACAATGTATTAGAAATGGCGGGATCATTATAATGATATAAAACTCTCTAAATTTATTCATTGTTAGGCCTTAATGACTGTTTTTAAGACGGATAAGACTTCGCAAGTAAGACACAGAACGGTATCCACTTGATTGCGTTGCATAGCGACCCACTCGAAACGGCGTTGCATTAGGTTTTCGGCCGATTTTTCAGAAACAACTCTGAATAAATCTACGAAAATACACACGCTTTGTTTTAAGATGTAGCCCTTTACATAAAAAGTGTTTTAACAGTTACTTGTTCCCGATAAACACAACATTTGAGGCGATATTGTCAAAAACTGTAAAAAAATCTCCTTCCCCCGCCGGACTGTACAGAAGTGTTTGAATAAATGGCACAAATCTCAGCTAAATGGACACATGTGCTAAAACATAGACACATTTGCGCTCCAGGTGCACCCATCGTTTTCATTTGATCCGTTATTTAACGGGTAGAAATTCCTTTAAATCATACTTATGATACCGGAAATTTGTAGTATCGGCCATATTTCTCCACCTGATTGGCGTAAAATTCACCGTTCAAACAACGTTGGAACCACTTGATCTGATAAAGCTATGGCCAGTGTGTTGTGTGTACCAGTCTAATTACCACATCGATATGACTGGGGTTTTTTTAAACCACTGCAATTTATTTCCGGCGTTGAACCAACACGTACAGGTTGTATTTTATTCAGTGTTTCCTGGTGGAAGTGAATTCAGATAATAATTTCACTTCTTTTTATCGTCGGTGGCCAGATATCTAATACATGACAATGAATGTTAGGAACGTAATATAGTAACAAGAATTTAAGTCGTACATCATTATGTGATAAGCACTATACTAAGAACCATCGATGTTCAGTTAAACTTTAGTTTTTTTTCATGAACCGCACTATTCACTATTGTATTAGTTGCAGGTAATATTCCGCATTCTTTAAATGCACATGGATATAGCTCTATACAGACATTTTTACGCTAACATTTCTTTGTCTTTGCAGGAATGATTGCCTCCGGACACACGAACATACAGAAGATGCTTCGGGTCTTGTTGGTCGCATTTTTAGCACCCATTGTCATGGCAACAAGCGATGCTAGCCGAAAAAAGACGTTCAATGTCATCAGGCTGGACTCGACAGTTACTACGCATCAGTATCCATGGCAACAAGCATCGGAATGTATCTATGACCAACGTTTAAATGTCCTAACTTGCATGGGGAACTATCCGTACGAAAATGTGACGACAGTGTGGAAACAAACACCGGAAAATATCTTATACGTTAGTGTTAACTGCCTTACACGTGGACAGCGTCGCGGTAACACGTGCATGTGTAAAAAATCAGCGTCTAGTTCCCAGAAGCCCTCGGAACCGGAACTCTATTCTCTATGCCAGTTGACAAATCTTGATGAAGGGATTCTTAGGCGTCTAGTGAATTTAGAAGTGCTGGATTTATCATTTAATCTAATCGAAACTGTATCAAAACGTTCATTTACCGCTTTAAAGAAACTAAAATACTTATCACTCAGTAAAAATAACATCAAGGAAATACCGTCAGGATTTCTTTGTCAAGTCATTAATCTAGAATATTTAGGGTTGAGTGAGCTGGCTCTGAAGTCTTACCCTGACAAAATCTTTAGATGTAAGAATAACTTTACTAGTCTGAAGGTTATGGACATTAGAGGTGGAAAGTTTACTGAAATACCAGACGACGCACTAGATCAACTTCCGTCTCTGCAGTCCTTGGATTTAAGTTTTACTCCAATAACGCAGATTAAGAAAAAGGCATTTTCTGGTGGTAAACTGCTGGAATTTTTAGATTTCTCAAACTGTAATATTTCCAGTATATTTCCATATTTCTGTGATTTCTTACCGCATATATCGCGCTTGTATCTCCATGACAACAACTTTACGACTTTTGATTTTACGACATTAGAAAAGTGTTTGTCTTTGACTCACGTTGACCTTTCTTCAAATACCATAAGAACGCTAAATGGAAACATATCTCACTTGAGCGCCGTCACCGCTATCAATCTGGGGTTTAATGATATAATTTCTTTGAACAAAACTTTTAAAGGGCTTGAAAATCTAACAGCTTTGATCTTATCTCACAATAACATGGAAAAACTGCAAAATGACAGTCTTGCAGGACTAAAAAATTTAGTGATTTTAGATCTTTCGGGAAATAACATCAGTGACAGTACAAACTTCGAAACCGTCTTTAATGACCTTGAAAGTCTGCGTTTACTTGACCTTAGTTTTAACAATATTGAAATTATTCCAGATAAAGGCCTTAAACGTTTACAAAAGTTAAAACATTTATTATTCAACCACAATTCTATTGTTGAGTTACGGAAATCGTCGTTTCATGGATTGGATTCTCTGAATTTGCTCAGTTTGGATAATAATCGTTTGCAGGAATTGCCAGACGACATTTTTCTTCCGTTCGTCCCTCGTGGTGACAAGAACGGAACAGCTTTTAGTCATTTAACGCTGTCATACAACAATTTTTCTGATATCTCAAATGTTAAGAAATGGCCATTGACAGAGTATTTAGACATATCGAACAACGACTTGGCTTCTGTGCCATCAGCTATAGACTATTCAAACATGAAGACGTTAAATGTATCACATAACAAACTTGTGTCTTTTTTTGGAAAGCAGGAAAATCTGGCAGCCGACTTTGAAAACATGAAAGAAGTTGATATTTCATTCAATGCTATCGCTGATATTGACACTGCAAGACTGCAAACAATGACAAACGTGGAATACATAAATGCTGAAAGTAATAAATTGAACTTTGATCTAACCGATAACACTTTCAAAGGCATGAAAAATCTTATTCGTCTAAATTTAGCAAACAACAATATTCAGACAATAGATAACCCATTTACGGTCGGGTCATTTCAAAACCTTACCTTACTTAATATATCAAGCAACCCGATCCATAAATTAGGAACTCTGTCTCAGGGTTACTATGGATCAAGGTTAGAGACTGTTGAGATGACACTGTGTAGCCTTACTACAATCGGCACAAATACATTTCGAGGGTTGCTCAGTCTAAAATATGTTGATCTTCGGAAAAATTTGATTAAAACTTTCCCGCCATTTTTGGCGAACGTTTCAACAAAATATAATTTGATCAACAATCCTGTCGTCTGCGCGTGTAACATGTCTTGGTTAAAAGAAAGGTATGTAAATTTTACTAAAGAGGATAAAAAGATTTTAGTGTCTAATTACAAGGTTCCTAAATGTCAAGTGTATACAGAAGAAACCGTTTACTATCCTCATTATTTATCACGTCGACAATTTATGTGCCCGGAAGTTAAAGATTGTGACTCAGAGTGCGCATGCTTCAAAACAGAACAAAATGGCAGCATTACAACCATTGAATGCCAAAACGGTTTACAAACAGTTCCAAAACTTTCTTCCGCAGCGTTGTCAATTTTTCTGGATGGAAACAGTTTTAATGAAACCTCATCACTTTCGGAATTTCTGCTTTTTACAAATATGTCTGCCAAAGAACTATATTTGAATAAAAGCTATATATCCTATTTAGAGACTAAATACTTTTCTGCATTTGATCGTCTTGAAATTTTGAATCTTGCCTTCAATTTACTGACGCTTTTGCCTAGTGGTGTATTTAAATCTCAGACAATGTTGAAACACCTGTACTTGAATGACAACTCGTTACAAACAATTCAAGTTAATGTCTTTGACCATTTGTACAGTCTCCAGGAACTGGACATCAGTGGAAACAAGTTAGTATTTCTATCATCAACAACTGCTACAGAGTTATCTGACTTGGATTATATGAAATATTTTTTTCTTGCCCGTAATAAATGGGCTTGTGATTGCTCGAACTTAGGGTTTAAAGACCTTGTTGACGAAGTGCTGCCCAAAATTCGTGATAGGAAACTGCTTGTTTGCGGAAAAGATAACAGCAAAGAGATACGTTACCTTCCCAGATCTGAGTTCCTGTGTTCAGGGGAAGACAACACAAATAGTTCCAAGAAAACATTAATTGTAGTCATTATTGTCGTTACCTGTGTATTGCTGCTTTTGCTGGCATTGTTTATTTACTTTAGACGAGAACTTCTATCCATGTTGTATTATACAACCGGATGCCACATCCCAGGTAAAACCCGGTATGCTGGTGTTCATTTTGACGCTTACCTGACTTTCGACCCTAGCGACCAACACTGCGCTTCTTACGTTCATAATACATTGATGCCAAAGTTAAAAAACAACTCGTACAACATTCAAACGTCTTCTGATGTTATTGAGGACTTAGAGGTCACTAGAAAGGTCATCGAGGATAGTCGCTGCTCGATCTTTATCGTAGATAAAAACTTTGCAACAAACTCATTTCTTGTGAACGCTTTTCTGCTTGCGACTGCGAGACAAAGAGTCGAGAAACGACACAAAGTTATTTTGGTGATACATGGTGATATTGACCTATTAACTTTAGAACCAGAACTTGTATCACGCATGCGCAAAGGCGATTATATTACAGCTAGGTCGAGGCTTTGGTGGCAGAGGCTTGTTTATGAGCTTCCGGAACCAAGCTGCGGTTTCCGACATGGTTTAGACAGCGAAGAGGAGGATGTAGTTGTCTTCAGCTCACTTGCAGAGGACCAGAGCAAGTATGTACAATTCTAAGTGCTGGAGGCGCATATATCTCCTGTGATTGACTGGAGACATTTTCAAGAATCACGCTTAAGGTGTCTATATCATTGTCAGTCATTGTGTTTCTATTCTCGTGTTAAATATTAGGCTAAATATGCATTGCTATATTGTTGCACGGATATCGCACAATTGGATGAAGACAGGCACATTTGAACATGGTTAATTCCATCACATTGAAAAGTAAAAATGGTGATTGTGTTTTGTGTAAACAGGCGGAAGAGGAGCTTTTTCAAGGCAGTCCTTGACCTATGGGTTTAAATACAGCTTTAATGCAATTGTTCTAGTCCTTAGATGAATCATATGTATTTTAGAAATGATCTTTCAGTTTTATTAAAGATCTATTAACTGTTTTAACCTATCTGCACACTTTTAGAACTGCTTAGCGGTGCAAATGCACGGACTTAAATAGTTATATCGTTATTAATGAAATGCTATTATCTGTTGTTTTTTGTTTGTTTTTTTTTCTCTCTTTTTTGTACCCCCCCCCCCCCCCCCGACAACAAAGTTGTAAGGGGGGTGGGGTATACTGGTTTCAGGTTGTCTGTCTGTCCGTCTGTCTGTCCGTCCGTAGACGCAATCTTGTGCGCACCATCTCTCCTCATCCCCTTGATACAATTTAATGAAACTTCACACAAGTGATCAGTACCAACAGTAGTTGTGCATGGGGCATGTTAGGTTCTTTCAGAAATTTTTTTTGCAGAGTTATGGGACTTTGTTTTTTGTTACTATACTATATACATGTACATAGACACAATCTTGTGCGCACCACCTCTCCTCATCCCCTTGACACAATTTAATGAGACTTCACACAAGTGATCAGTAACAACAGTAGTTGTGCAAGGTGCATGTTAGGTTCTTTCAGCGACAAAAATTGCAGAGTTATGGGACTTTGTTTCTTGTTAACATACTATGTACATACAGTCTGCATATGCAATCTTGTGCGTGCCTAATCTACCGAACCCTTGCACACAATTTAATGAAACTTCACACAAGTGATCAGTACCAACCCTAGTTGTGCATGGTGCATGTTACGTTCTTTTAGATAAATATTCTGCATAGTTATGGGACTTTGTTTTTTGTTACTTTACTGTATACATACAGTCTATATACATACAGTCCACATAATTATGCAATCTTGTGTGCGTCAAATTGCAATGTACTGTGTCAGTGCATGCGGGGGGTACATTCATCACCTTTAGTGATAGCTCTAGTTTTTATTTGTTTTAACCTAAGATCTGTACACTAGAGTATTACACTCGTTTTATGAGAATCATAATGACGTATATTTTTTAAAGTTAGATAATCTAGAGCTTGTTAACTAGCCATATCGTAATGTTATTATATATTTTGTACAAAACTTTTCCTATGTAACTCATGACAACTGTGTGTTATGTTATGCTTCCGGCTGTGATTTGATAATCATTTGAAATGTTTTTATTGACATGCATTTACCTGATTTATGTATTTAGTTTCTGAATCATGTCGTGTGTATTATACCCAAGACATCTTAAATGGCTTAAATTAAATTGCTTACGTATAAAGGAGCAAATCTCTAGCCTAGATATATCAGTGCTATTAAAGATGCAGTTTCTATGGAATGTCACAATAAGCTGTTTCTGGAATACGAATATAAGTGGAGGTAATTTACCGATCACATTGCTTATGTATAAAGGAGCAAAATTCCAGCCCAGTTACAGCGAGGCAATTATAATGAGCTCTTTCTGGTGTACAAGTTATTATCCATGCCCGATGGAGTTTGATCAGTTTGACTACGAGGAAAATTTAACTAAACATTTAATCCGGCTGCATCTTGGTAGATTAATTGAAACAGTCCCTACAGTGGCGCCAACCATGAAAACAAATGTGAGTTGTTTATGTCATATACTTGTAAGATATTTGTGTTCCCCATGTAATTTTTGCATCATTTAAAAGTATTACGAAAATCTCGTTGTAGACAATATGCTTTTTGCTGTCTACTTGTTTTTACATGTACATTCCTATTTTTTGCCAATTGAAATGAATTGTGCCTCGAATACCGCACATTACAATGTTCATAATAATGAAATACTTTGCTTTTTTTCCTGAAGGTCCATCAGATAATAAACGTGCAAAGAAACCAGTGTTTTTGTCTATGTGGCCAGTTTAATTTATGGCAAGTGTACATCTGCAGCAATATCTTGATTCGCATTTTAGAATTAACGCTCTTGAATGCATCTATTCCAGTGATCCTTTGGAAGCATAGAACCCAACCAAGCAAAACATTAGCTGACTAGGGGTTGGACTGAGGTTGTTCGTTCGAAAGAACGAAATGTGCAACATTCCTCTCGCTCACTAGCGCCTGCTTGTGTTATTATATAGATATTTTGAACCTACCCCGAGATCTCTCGGCAACACCGCGTCCAAGTACGGGGAGACATTTTACAGACGCGCCGACACAAGGCTCTCACAGACAGCTGAGTTCATCTATTTGAAATAAATCATAAAGAAGACCCTTTGAAAGCGTAATACCTAAGTTGACTCGGTTTCCGAATCTGGGCATTAGAGGCAATGAAATGTGAATCATTTCTCGCTTCCACTAGCGCTAATACAAATGCTTTAACCCTTACCATGCTGAATTTCTAAAATGGACTGGTCCGTCATTCAATTTGGACATTACCATTTATTATTCTAAGGGGTGTTCACTGAAAATTTACTGACTGAATAGCGAACAGTGCAGACAATAATCATTCTGCACAGGCTGATCTTGGTCTGCACTGGTCGCAAAGGCGGAATCACTTCCCGTCAGCAGGCTAAAGGTTAAGGCAACACCGAGCCCAAGTACAGCAGGAGACGACGCCACAAGGCTCTTGAAGACTGTCCATATGATAATTACTGAAGTCTGTAAGGAGACCATTCGTGCCAAGCGAAAAAAAAAATTGAAAGGAATACACGGCCAGCTGACTAAGCACCGGAGAATCTCATTCACAATCTACAACGTACTTAGTCAGGCTACAAACCAATCTCTTTATTTTTAAATTGAATTTTATCGTGATTTTGCTAGGAAGTAGAGGGATATAATTCATAACTTCATATTAATTTGAAAATTGATATGTTTTTATATAGGTTTGAAAATTTACGTTGTTGTATAGAGATCTACATTTGAACATTTATATTTTGTAAGCATAAATTTGAAAATTGCTGTTAAACCTTATCATGCTGGACACGACTGATTTTGCGAACAGTGCAGATCATGATCAGCTGCACATCCGTGAATCGAAATAGCCACACAGTCTGTAGACCCTCACATAGTTTTCAAAAATAAATTTCACGTCACTGTTTTGTATGCGAAGTGGAGCAATCTACAATGTCTGGTCGCAGAATCAGCTGTATTAAGGCAGTGTACCTGGTAGTGCACCTATTGATAAATTTTCCACCTCGCAACGCCTTGAACAGCATAACCAATAGTCAAGAGTTCAAAAACAGCCGAAGCCACTGTTCTCTTCAAGGACTGAACTACAACTTTGAGGAGAAGTTGTCAGCTTTTAGCGTAAAACAAATTAGAAAATATTTGTCTTTTTATACTCTGTGCCAGGTTTGAGAACGGATTCATCTACGTTCAAAACTAGATTATTAGATCAAATGATAGAAAAAGTCTTATTTGCACCCTAAAGGCCATATTTTCTACCCGATTTCCATGAAATGTTGTCAGAGGTTTTGTCTTGGTGAAATCTTTGTCAGATCTATCGGTAACTTGGTAAGAAATGTTATCTTTATGAAATCTATGTCAGGTGTAAAACTGTGTTTCAAGATCAGAAAACATTATTTACATTCTATAAATCGCATGTTCAGTTGATCTTCGTGAACCATGGTCAATGTTTGTCTTCATTAGATCGAGGCCATGTCTGTAAAATCTAGGCTTTTAACAGTTGATATAAAGGTAACGTTTTTGAACGGATCTGCATGAATGTTTCAGTTTCAGTTTCTGATACATGTTCTTGCCGTTTAGTTATTGTCCCTCCAGGCTCTCACAGTGTATTAATGCCCAAAGTTTTGACAGAAATATGTATACTAAATAACATTGAAAAATACTGGTAAGCTGTCAAAACTACATGTAAGTCAGTAACTGAAATTTATTCAACTGGTGATGGAAATTGTCTGCTACAAGATCTAAAGAAAGAAGCTGCGTCCTTTGTGAAGAGGACATTTTTTTTTTTACTTTGGGAAGTGGCATTCTAGTATTCGTATTTTATGAGATTTTTTTGTGAAAATACCAATGAATTATATCATTTAAATTAAAAAGTTAAATGCTAGTTTTTTTTAAGAAAAATCTATGTAATCGAACTTATGATTAAAATAAAAAATCAGCTTTAATGTGGAAATTCTTATTCATATTTATGTGCATATAAGTGAATTTTGCTTGGAATCTAATCTTTGTCTACAGTTTCAGGGTTCCTAAGGAAAAACGCCCGATTCACAAGTGCCTTTATATACGAAATGAAACAATGAAAACCTGGACTGCAACACTTTCTCTGTTACTGTTATTGCCACCATATAGCCAATGCGAAAATATCCGTGCATACAAGGGATTTTTAAATCCTTGAATGATCATGTGGTGTAAGTATGATTTTCTAAAGCACTTTAATTAATCATATAATTTATGACAGTAAAAAAACAAAACGTTTTGGTAGACGTAAATAAATTACAAGGGAAGTAAGTCCAACGATTACGTATTAATTTAGAGGTCTTTTATCCAAATACATTGCAGTTATCACAATGAACTCATATTCTTGAACACTCACAAGCGCATGCGCAGAAAGTAGATGGAAGCGCAAGTGCCGAAGTTGCAAATTTCCAAAGAAAACCGGCTTAGTATTTCGTTAGATTTGCAGGACAGCATTCATTTAAATTCATTTTAGTCAAATCCAGGTACAACAGACAAAATGGCGAGCGTCTCTTACCATATCGCCAATCTTCTGGAGAAGGTAAAATGAATCATTTTAAATTCAACCACTTTACCCCACCCATAATGATAATAATTTAGGATTTGTTTTGTCACGATATTGATGGTTTGTGCCTGATGTTTTAATTTGAAAAAAAATTATGGGAAACTGCTTAATGCATAAGAAAGAAAAGCTGTTCTAGTATTTTTCATGTCATGTGTAAAAAAACAACTAGGCAGTGGCTAGGGTTACGGTACCGTAATCCTAGCCTCCGATTCTAGGATTACGGAAGTTCCGTATTTCTAGACAACCCTGTGAGAATTTTAATAGGCCAGGATTACGGAAGTATTTAAAAGGAGTCAAATACATATATTAGGACATGCATAAATGATGTTTTAAACTTAATAGCGACTTATTATGCCTGTCGTATTATTTCGTGTTATCGATCCGCCATTTTGGGTTAGTAAAAGAAGAAAGAGAAAAGAAAAAAAATAGAGAAGAACAATTAAAAATGAAAGAAAAAAAATGCAAAATCACGACTATGAAATAATAACGTGTTCGAAAACAAAAACAAAATTACAGCAATATTTAAAAAAAAAACAATAACAAAAAAAAAACAACGATTATTTATTATGGAAATTATAAAGAAAAAGAAATGGGCCATGAACTGAGCACCTCCTCGTGATGTAACCCGGATATAGTTGGACAATTATGTAAACATTGAAACATTACTATTTTCATTAAGAAGATTTTAACTTTTATCATTCATAATTATTCATCAACAGTGCATAAATAATTGTCCATCTATATTTTACTAACCCAAAATGGCGGATCGATAACACGAAATAATATGGCAGACATGAAAAATCGCTATTTTAAGTGAAACAAGTAAGTTAACAACATCATTTATGCATGTCCTAACATATATATTTGATTCCTCTCAAATACTTCCGTAATCCTAGCCTATTCTCGTAGGGTTGTCTAGAAATACGGAACTTCCGTAATCCTAGAATCAGAGGCTAGGATTACGGTACCGTAACCCTAGCCACTGCCAAACAACTAAGTGTCTAGGGTATGGATCCGTACCTCTAGAAACTGGCCAGCTTAGCTCAGTTTATAGGGAGAGCACAGATCTACCGATTGCAGGTCTCAAGTTCCATCCCTAAACGGACAGTATATTCTGTATGACAATCTGTTAAAAGACATTGTGTCTGAAATCCTTCGTTGTTTGTTGTTTACTGAAACCAGTGTCAGGGTAGATATCTCCCCGCACTTGTCACATCATATTTTCGAAGATTTAAGTCTCTTTTTATAAAAATATGAATTAAAATTTAAATTCAAACCAATTTAAGTTTCTACATGAGTATTAATGTTTAATTTATCAAAGCAAGTAAGTCTGACCAGTATATAAGGACTTTTTTTTTTATTTTTTAATGTTTTCAGTTTCCTAACAGTAGAATGCAGATACCGGTAAGGCTTAGAGGGATGACAGCTATAAAATATCAGATCATAAAATAAGTCATCCCGCTAAGCCAAATGAGTAAGGCTAGTCTTGGGGTACAGACACCTTTTCTGCAGTGAATTTTATTGAAAATGAAATAAAAAAACTGAAACTGATTAATTTGATTAAACACCTATTTCTATACAATGACATATTCAGTGGTCTTGTACATTTAACAAACCTTAAAATATTAACAATGAAAACAAACTAAAAACTAACACCTGCCAGGGCTCACGCTGTCAGTCACCATTGTCGCCATTTGCGATTATTTTATTTAAATGGCGAATATTTTTTCATATTGGCGACAGGAACTGGCGATTATTTTATTTAATAGCTACATAAATAATTATGCCAAGTGAGACAGTAACCCGTGATGAGCTAGTGTAGAAAATCGATAGTGCGCACTGTTTATTACTTCATGTATTCCAAACACGTGTCAACTATGCGGATAATATTGCCTAAGGCGGTAGGATGCAGACGACAATTAAACCGATTATAACCGGAAGTTAATCTTACTTATCTAGCTATCCATTAGATTGAACTGCTGGGCTACTGTTTGGGAACATTTTAAAATGCTAACTCAAATTTTCTTCAACTCCATATTCGGCAGACGACAATTAAACCAATTTGTACCGGCGGTTTCCTGATGAAAACCTAAATTGCCATCTATAGTTACTGCTTATTTAATTATCTTTAAAAACATATATTATAAACTGACCTAACTGTCGACGATTTCAAAATATCTTCAGTCAGAATCTAGATTATATCTGTATGTTTTTTAATCTGAAATGAAAAAAATCTTATATTTTTCATATAATTTTCAGAATTTGAAAAGAATGCGAATTTTTTGAAATACTACATGCCAGATATTTTTAAAATAGGTGTTTTTTTTACCAAGACAATTCTGGCAAAATAAATATTCTCTTTTTTTTGCGCATTAAACCCAGAAATTATCAGGAAACCCAGTCTTGTTTCTATTTTTAGAAACATGGCCGATACAGACAAGCTAAAAAAATCAACAAATAAATTTGTTTGCATACTGTCATTAGCATAAGTAAAAGCATTCTAAAACACTTAAAAAGAGCTTATTTATTGAATAAAGCATTAAAAACTTGTTGACAAAAAGCTATAATTCAGTAGTGTGCATAGATGCCAAATATCACGCATTTTCGCAACCTGTTTGTTTTGTACCTTTCGAGCAATTTAAGTGCAGTTATGGTCAAAAGAATCATGAAAACACTTTTGATTTGTATAGAGAAAAGTATAAACATGAATAATACTCAAAGACTTGGTAGACTTTCCATTGTGTGTGCAACTGTGCCCATATTGTGTGTGCATGAATGGGGCTAATTGAGCCATTGCCCAGTCCATAATGTCAGTCAGTATGAACCATTTCAGCTGCCGTACACAAACTAAATAGTTATTACGTGTCCTGTAAATGCCTTCAAAATCCATCAGAATATAGCATTTTAAACATTTATAGTGGGATCCCACCACCATTATTAGGAGGTAATTTCCCTGAATCTCCGATTCCCACACTCCCTGTTGGAGCCTACTACTTTTTAAAGCAAAAATAGGAAAATATATATGTTAAAATTAATTATTTTTATTTTTATAAAAATTGCACGCGAAGATTATTTTTTTATAGGTTAAAAAGTTGGCTATTATTTTTTGGAGGCCAGTGTCACTGTTAGCCCTGACCTGCTGTTATGAACAGTTACCTAAACATTTAAAACAATGTCCAGAAGTCTCTAAAATACTGTGTCTTGAGATTTATTTTTGAATATATCAAGTGATTAACTTTTCCGAAATTCTGACGGCAGTTAATTCCAATATAATTGATTAGGACAAGGATCAGGATGTAAAAATATTTTTAAGTGACAGAGGTTTGTAATTAAATTCCCAAACTTACTAGCATATTGTGAGTGATCTACATTTTTGACGATGTATTATTTGTAGTAGGTAAGTTGACAAGAAATTCAGGCAGTCATGTCTGTAAAAAACTAAGTAAATAGACAAGTATAAACAGAACCCTTTATTTATTTATTTTTGCACCAACGTTTCATTAGTGTGCAGGTTTTTTCTAACTGTCTCATGAGGCCGAATAGCAACCCTTTTCCAAATGTCAAATATGCTTCATTTTTCCCAGTTTGAAGCAAAAAGAAAAAAT
Source organism: Mercenaria mercenaria (assembly GCF_021730395.1). NCBI lineage: Eukaryota > Metazoa > Mollusca > Bivalvia > Venerida > Veneridae > Mercenaria > Mercenaria mercenaria. Next base: position 42,384,674 of record NC_069376.1, on the reverse strand, counting down.
CCCAACTGAAATAAAAATTATGGGGGCCTCTCTGGCCGAATGGTTAGAGTCGCTGACTTCAAATCACTTGCCCCTCATCAGTGTGGGTTCAAGCCTCAACCAGGCATTGAATTCTTTGTGTGAGGAAACCAACCAGCTGGCTTACGGTAGGTAGGTGGTTCTACTCAGGTGCCCAGTCGTGATGAAATAATGCATGGAGGGGCACTTGGGGTCTTCTCCACCATCAAAGTTAGAAAGCCGCCATATGACCTATAATTGTGTCAGTGCGGCGTTAAACCCAACAAAATAAATAAATAAATAAACATTCAGCTATTTGATCGCTTGAAGAAGAAAAAAATTTATGGTTGTATATTAAATACATTTAGTTTCCCATTTTCAGATGACATCAAATGACAAGGACTTTCGCTTTATGGCCACAAATGATCTGATGACAGAGTTACAGAAGGATTCTATCAAACTTGATGATGACAGTGAAAGAAAGGTAACTTTGATGCTCAAGTTAGAATTTTCTGTAGCTCTACTGAATAGTGAGAGCTGTTCTGCTCACCAAGGTGTGGGCATCACACCTTGGTTAGTAAGATTTTTGAAATTGTATGCAAGGTCATTTCCCAGTAACCATTGCATGCATTGGATTGAGACCTCACACAGGGCTTCCCAGTCATCAAATCTACCGAAATAACTAAGTTAGAAGTTAGCCTCACTGTTAGGTTAAGGTTTTGCAGGGAAATATCTCTCAGGCTGTATCTCAGTTATAGATATACATGCTAGGTTGGAACTTTACACAATGCTTCCTAGTGTTCAAACCTGATGTAACTAAGTTAGTTAACTGTTGGTTGGATTCCATATATATTATGCACCTATTTCGACTTTAAAAAATAGGTTAGTTTTATGTCTATGTTTATTTCACGTAGTGTATCCTGGTAACAGCTGTATTTATCTCATTGTAACTTCACATAATCAATGATAATGCCTCTCAGTCATATTTTTTACTGAAATTAGTAAGTTAGATAACTGTTGATTGAATTTTATGTAAATTATGACCCTTCTCCACTGAGAGTTCTTCTCTATAAATCATGTTGTCAATTAATTTGGTTCTTCTTTAATACACAAAGTTTTGAAAAAAAATTTTGCATTAAATGTGTGTATCGTGGTTGTGGTGTACTCTTCTTGAGTTTGAATTAAAGGTAATTTAAATTCTTTACAAAATGTATTTCAGGTTGTCAAAATGCTGCTCAAACTTCTAGAGGACAAAAATGGCGAGGTTCAAAATCTTGCAGTTAAATGGTATGTTTTGATACATATTACCTGATGCTTGTGCTGAACTTTCAGGCTAAACTGAGAGTTCAACTTTAAAGGGCATAGACATGTATCAAGTGCATACTAGTGACTACATTTAAGAGCCAGCAGAGCTAAAAAGCTTAACTTTTAAACTAGTCAGGTTAGAATAGGCTGTTGTGCTCTGTGCTTGATGCTGAGTGTAATGTAACCTGCTTAACCTTTACCCTGCTAAATTTCTAAAATGGACTGGGTCATCATTCAATTTGGGCAGTACCACTTATTATTCAAATGGGTTTTTACTGAAAATTTACTGACTGGATAGCAAACATCAGATCCGCGCAGGCTGATACTGACCTAGGTCTGCACTGGTCGCAAAGGCAGAATCATTTTCCACCAGAGGCTAAATTTAATAAGATAAATGGAATGTACCAGAGTATGTTCTTTATTTGGAGGACTTGCTCAGAATTAGACGGGCTCTCCATGTCAGAATCCCAGGAGTGCATCAGTATCCTTGGAAACATGTAGTGTTGAACCATGTAGTATCAAAATTCATATTACTATTCAGTTTTTCTGTCCATAACCTTTAGAAAATTGACATGAAAGGTACTAGTATATGAATATAGTAATACTTACTTGTTTGTTGTATGTGGTTATAGTAAGATGCTTACTTGTTTGTTTGTTTCAGCCTTGGTCCCTTGGTGAATAAAGTGAAGGAATTCCAAGTGGAAACCATTGTAGAGACATTATGCAGCAATATGTTGTCTGACAAAGAACAGCTGAGAGATATTTCAAGCATTGGTAAGATGGAAGTGAAATCAAGTAGATAATACACCTCCAAACTACTTGCCTCTACTACTAACTGTTTAAAGACCTCATTTCAAAATTTCTTCACCTCCGATTAATATAAAAGCTATTCATGAACTGTTTCCATTATTTTCAGTGCTTTATTTTCAGGTTTAAAGACAGTTATAAGTGAGTTACCTCCATCATCAACGGCCCTTGCTGCCAGTATCTGTAAGAAAATTACAGGACGTCTCACCAGTGCAATTTCAAAGGTATTCATGCACAATAATATTGTTTTTCTTGCTTGAGCGACAGGTTGTTAAGCTATTAATTGCGACACTCTTTAGCCATTTCACTGCACTAAAATATGACTTCTTGTTACCTAGCAAAATGCTAATGTATCAAATTCAGTTTAATAAGGGAAACTGATAAACAGTCATGCAAGAGGCTTTCAGTAAAAGTAATTCTCATAATTGGTCTCAATGTACGAGATCAAGATCCAAGTACTCTTTGTGTGGAACCCCATCAAGGTCATATTTGTTAGGAAAGGAAAACATTCAGCTGACCTTGAAAAGGTAGTTGATTATCCCTAGTTCCTTGTGTTTGTGTTCGGGTTTAATGTCTTTCTCAACAATTTTTATATGCCCGTTTGAAAAACGGGACGTATTATGGGAACGCCTATGGCGGGCGGATGGGCGGGCGGGCGGCGTCCACAGACCTTGTCCGGAGCATATCTTCTACATGCATGGAGGGATTTTGATGAAACTTGGCACAGTTGTTCACCATCATGAGACGGAGTGTCATGCGCAAGAACCAGGTCCCTAGGTCTAAGGTCAAGGTCACACTTAGAGGTCAAAGGTCAAATTCAAGAATGACTTTGTCCGGAGCATATCTTCTTCATGCATGGAGGGATTTTGATGAAAGTTGGCACAATTGTTCATCATTATGAGACGGAGTGTCATGCGCAAAAACCAGGTCCCTAGGTCTAAGGTCAAGGTCACACTTAGAGGTCAAAGGATACATAAATGAAAAATTCAAGAATGACTTTGTCCGGAGCATATCTTCTTCATGCATGGAATGATTTTGATGTAGCTTGGCACAGTTGTTCACCATAATGAGAGGGAGTGTCATGCGCAAGAACCAGGTCCCTAGGTCTAAGGTCAAGGTCACACTTAGAGGTCAAAGGATACAAGAATGAAAACTTTGTCCGGAGCATATCTTCTTCATGCATGAAAGGACTTTGATATAGCTAGGCTAAATTGTTCACCATCATGAGACGGAGTGTCATGCGCAAGAACCAGGTCCCTAGGGGTAAGGTCAAGGTCACACTTAGAGGTCAAGGATACAAGAATGAAAACTTTGTCCGGAGCATTTCTTCTTCATGCATTGAGGGATTTTGATATAACTTGGCACAAATGTTCACCACCACAAGACGGAGTGTCCTGCGCAAGAACCAGGTCCCTCGGTCTAAGGTCAAGGTCACACTTAAAGGTCAAAGGTCAGATACAAGAATGACTTTGTCCGGAGCATTTCTTCTTCATGCATGGAGGGATTTTGATGTAACTTGGCACAATTGTACACCATCATGAGACGGAGTGTCATGCACTGGTCCCTTCTTTTGAATTACTTCCCTTTGTTGTTACTATAAATAGCTTATATTGTAACTTTTTCATTACAAGTCGTAGGGAAAAATCGAGACCACTTTTCTGTAGTACAACATGCATGTTACATCCAATTCTGAGGTGTATTTTGAGCTATCTCTACCTGGTAAGGATTTTTGTGTGGACTTTTAATTTTTTTTTTTTTTTTTTTTTTTTTTTTTTCTCATTAAAGATTAACTTCCCTTAGTTGTTACTATAAATAACTTACATTGTAACTTTTTTATAATTGTCCGTAGGGAAAAACCAAGACCACTTTTCTGTGGTACAACATTGATGTTACTTTCAAATTTTGGGTGTATTTTAAGGTATCTCTACCTGGTAAGGATTTTTTTTCTGGACTTAGAAAAATAAAAGAATTACAATAATTTCTAAAAAAAAAAAAACATTCTAAACAATTAGAAAATTAAAATTCCATTTACAAATACAGGTGCTAGTGTAAACAAATTTGCTGTGACGGGCGTATATTGTGACATTCTGGCACCCTTGTTCAGTCATATGAACGACAGTGTCTACTTGTGTCAGAGATAACACCTTTGGGCACTCATCTTTTATCTGTTCAATGAATCAGTAAAATTCAGATATGGCTAGCTATTGCTGGTACTATAGTATTTTCAAAATGGCTTGCGTTATGAAAAGTGTTTTGCCTTGTACTTTTCAGCAGGAGGATATGTCCGTACAATTAGAAGCTCTTGACATTCTGGGAGATTTGCTGAGTAGATTTGGAGGTAGTACAACGCTAATTTACTGTTCCAGGCTCCGCATACATTACCATATTCAGATACATTGATCTTTTCTTCTTAAAGTAATTATATTGCAAAACAAAAAAGCACAGATTGTTACTGTATGTAATAAATGTCTTTGAAATCTGAATACTTACCCAGTTTGTTGTAAATCTGTAAAACTTGTGATCATGATTCCATAGCTTTTTGTTAAACCCATTCTCCTTCAAATTAATTCAGCCTGATTCCCCATATTTATTTCATAGCATTTTGTGCTACACAGAAGAAAATTGATTATTGAATTTTGTCATGCATGTAGGATTCCTAATTTAAATAAAAAGTTTATCAATGTTCTTGTTTTTGCAGGACTGTTGATAAGTTTTCATCCAACCATATTACAATCATTGACACCACAGCTGTCAAGTCAGAGATTGGCTGTAAGAAAGAGGGCCATCATTGCAATAGGTGAGGCATTTTGTCACAGTAAGATATTTGTATCTTGAAAGAATGTGAATCTTAACCTACCATATTGCTCCATATAAATGCTCCCGCAAGTACATGTATATGATAGTTCTACAGTTGATTCTTCAGTGATAGCATTAGTTATTTCTGAATTTCCTGTGAAGTCCAGACCAAAAATATTTAATTATGATACTCTGTTACTTTCTGTTCTTAACAATTGTGTATACTAGCTTATTTTTGCTTAATTGTGAAAAAAGTTTGAAGCTGATTTTAGCAACTTTGGTTCCCTTTCCTCTCAAAATGCAGTACTAGTGTCCTAAGAGGAGGTAAATGGTTGTGTACCCAGCGGGTTCAAAGTCAAAATTTCCAAGTGAACAGCCAATACCTGAACCACTAAACCACTGCTCCCTTAAATATTTTCTCTTTTTGAACAGCATGTTCTCAGTTTAGTTAATGACATATTTATTTTGTATTTTCAGGCTACCTTGTAATGAGCTGTAACAACACATTGTTTGTGGAGCTAATAGATTACCTGTTGTCAGAATTGGCAAAGAACAGTAGTACATCCACTACTAGAACATATATCCAGTGTGTTGGAGCCATTAGGTAAAAATTGTTCAAGTCAAGATGGACCTTTAAATTTTTTACTGGGCTATACTTACTTTAAGGATATTTTATTTTGAATAATATTTAGGGTTAGGGAGGGATTAATAAAAAAAATTGCAATCATATTTTTTATGCATTATGTTTTTCTTTTTCCAGTTTAGGAGCAACTCTTTCATTACTTCGGTCAATAAGATAGCATGAATGTCTGTACATCCTGTGTAACTGATTCAAAATAAAAGTTTGACTGATAGTAGATATTAGCATAGTCCTCATATACAGTATTTTCATATGAAGAAGTGGTCTTATGTTGATACTAAAAGTTATGAAAAAGAATTTTTGTAAGCAAAAAAAAACAACTTAACAAATGTCGAATGCTTGCCTTTCAGCCGACAAGCGGGACACAGATTTGGAGAGCACTTAGAAAAGATCATGCCACACATTATCAAATTCTGTCGCTTAGAAGACGATGAACTCAGAGAGTACTGTCTACAGGCTTTTGAATCATTTGTCAGAAGATGTCCGAAAGAAATCTCACCTTTTGTTTCTGATGTATGTTTCTGTTTACTTTCAAATTTAGGATGTGGGGTCTTGGTAGCCAGGTGGTTAAGATTGCTGACTTCAATTTCATTGCCCCTTACTTTTTTGTGTTTGAACACCTCTTTTGATATGATACAGAATTATTTCATGTGAAAGGGGCCCTTGTGGCAAAATGGTTAAGGTCTCCGATTTTGAAGCCCTTGCCCTTTATTTTTAAGGGTTTGAACACAACTTTGGACATAGACTTCCTTCATGCAAGGTAGCTATTCAGCTGACTTGCATAAGGTGAGTTGTTCTGCCTGCCCTTGACTGAAGTAGTGTTCAGAGAGGAACATGGAAGGATGCTAATTGGCCTTTAGTGTTGTTAATCTGACTTCAAATCCAGCAAGATCTAATGACATTTTATAGAAAATTTACTTTTAGTTTTCTTTGGGGGTAGATCTCTAATGACAGCTGAGAAGTACAACTGTCAGGATTGAAAGTTTGATTAAGGCATCGCCCACAGTGGCGGCCATTTGACTCAAAATTTTACATGCAAATTTTCATAAAATAAAAGATGACTAAGTGGTAACAGTAAAGTCAGTTATTTTGTCATAATTATGTTTTAAATATCTATGTGGACATACGCAAGTAAAAGGATGTGCATTTCACTACCTGTATTATGCCTTTATTTGATATTTTTCTCTTGCCAAAATGACAAAATTTTGCAATTTTATGTGCAGTCAAACTCAATATATATTCAATACATTTAAAAGATAATTACAGCCAATTGTAAAGCAGACTGAAGAATAAAGTCTAAAGAAATTATTTTGAAATTTTACCTGATTACTGAATTATACACAAAAATCCCAACACCATCAATTTATCCAATTTGTGTTATCTGTTCACACATAATTTACATGTATATAAACAGGTGATATTATAGGATTATGTATAGGTTTACCTGGCTACCTGTGGTCAATAATGCATGTACAAACAACATTTTAAATTAAATTTACATGGGGTTGTCTTTTTGTGTCTTATGCAATAACCAGGAACAATTTTGACAAAAATCCATAAGAGTTTGCAGTATACATATTGTACTTTGAAATGAACTAAATTTTGTCTTTGTAATATTTTTAATATTGGAGTTTGATTGCATGTAAGATTTCAATATTTTGGGGTAAACTTTCGGTCTAAACGAGACTCAAACATTTTACAAGCGGCATATGTACTGTAAATCATCATATGCTTCTTATGTTGATGATAATTTGACCGGCTGTTATGGCTTTAGTGCTATTTTCAAGAGAAAAATACTTGGCCTGAAAATATGAACTGATACTGATTTGTGACTGTGGCGATGCCTTAACTGGCACTGCTAATATCATCTGTGATATCTGTCACCTGTTACATTATATCAAAACTCCTTTGTCTGTAGGATCTGTTTTCTCTGCGAAATGTTTTCAAATTCTCAATCATAGAAGTCTTATTATATTTTGATGACCATTTAGTCAATGACAGTAAATTGAGTAATTGAAGATCAGTTTGTTGCAGGAGTACAGTAAGAAAATGCTCTGAACCAGCCAATTAGTTGGCTTTGATTTCTGTAATCTTAAATTGACACGTTTTGTTGTGTTATTATGTTTACTGTTTCAAAGATATATTCTACCAATAATTCAAGATTTTCTTATGTAAATGGGCCTCCATGACCAAGCATCCAGGGTCTTTGTTTTGGAATCACTTGCCCAACATCGATGTTGGTTCAAGACCTTGCTTAGGGTGAAGAATTATCTTTGTGGAAGGAAGCCATTCAGCTTGTTTACAAGTCAATGTTTCTCTGTTTTATTGCTGGCCCATATCTGAAATAATTCTTTAAGGTACCTGGTATCTTTTGCCACCATTAGAGAGTTGTATGACCTAAATTGTTTATGTTTGACTCTAACATCATCACAAACAAAACTTTTCTTGTGTTACAGATAATACAGATATGTTTGAAGTATATTTGCCATGACCCGAATTATAATTATGATGATGATGATGACAATGATATGGAGATGGAAGCTGATGAGGAGGAGGAAGAGTAAGTTACACTATGCCCATATCCTGCTGTTTTTTTTTTTCAGTGTTTGCGTTACTTGTTTATCTTATTCTTAAAATTTTAAGTACCATTGGAAGGGATATGTCGTCTTTTGTTAATGTTATACTAATGAAAGAAAAAAAAATATTTCATATAGGTATGAGATAGTAGAATATTAAATGATACCAAGGCCATCCTGAAAAATTATTGATTGGAATGGGGGTGTTGTACTGAGTTTTATTTATTCATTAATTTTAAAGTAACTGTGTGAAATTTTTGTAGGGGATCCGATGAAGAGTACAGTGACGATGATGATATGTCCTGGAAAGTTAGACGTGCTGCTGCCAAATGTCTGTCTGCCGTCATAGCAACCAGACACGAGATGCTCTCAGATTTCTATAAAGTTGTCTCCCCTGCACTGATACAAAGATTTAAAGGTGACTTTATTCTCAGTTTTTGTCTGTATGTCAAAGCTATTGATGTTACCTTTGTAGATTTATTTGAAAGATTGAACAATGTTAGGTCATAGTGTAAGATATCAAACAATTATACCAAAACCATGCACAGATATGACTTGCGTTCACAATGACAGTGCATTACATGTACCTGCATCGTTACAATTTCAAACAGTCTGTCCTTTGTTATAAAGGTTTCAGGCCACAAGAATCCTATTAAAGTATGGCCAAATTTCAGCAATTCAGCTTCAATTTGGCAGTTTCTCTCAAAAAGTGGCTAGGATCTTCTGAGGTCCAGTGGAGGCCCTGGGTTTGATAAATAGTTAAGAAAAAAAATATAAAAAGGTGTCTCCATGTTGAATGTTAGGAGAATGGGGGTGGAGACAATATAATGTTTTCTTTGTTTTATTATAGCAAAACCAGTGAAAATTGGATGAAAGTAGTTAATTTAAATATGCTTCAGATATGTAAATATTCTTTATATACTTTCTGATTGCAGAGAGAGAAGAGAATGTAAAGGCAGATATATTCCAGGCATATATCACATTGTTACGACAGACACGACCCACAGTCTCCCCTGATCCAGATGCCATGGAGCAAGAAGAAGGGTAAGACTTATTCAGCAATATGCACCTTTATTTATTTTGTAGGCCCATATTCATCAGTGTTTTAGTCAGGAACTTAGATTTTGAAATATTGAAATTTAGTTTTAACCTATCTTTGTAAATCTTATATTGATTTTAATGAAACTTGTCATGAATATGGTATGTACTACATCAAAACAAAAAAACTATGCAGTTTCAGCAATATAGATTGATAGATTTGAAGTCTGTAAGTCTAAATTTCAGCCTTAAAGTGTTGATTAATATGGGCCCTGTAACCAATTAAGGTATTGTTTGATTTGAAACGCGACATTTGACTGTTACTACCTTCATTCATTACTATTTTGACATCATACTATTATGTACTCCAGTCTCTACCATTTCTTCATCTAACTTGCTGTAAGGAGAAATGGCTGCACCTCAAATTTTGAACTTGGTTTTCTAATATGAATCATGCTTACTGACTGTAACTTCCACATTTCAGTTTTCCTATATATATGAGATTTACAAGGTATAAATGATTTTCATGGGCCTGCATGGTCTGATGGTTAAGGTGACTGACTTAGAATCACTTGTCCCTCACCAGTGTGAGTTCGAGCCTTTCTCAGGTCATTGAATTCTTTATGTGAGGAAGCCATCCGGCTGGCTTATGGAAGGTCCATAGTTCTATCCAGGTTCCCACCCTTGATGAAATGTGATGGAGCGGCACATGGGGTCACCCGCCACCATTAAAAGCTGGAAAGTTGCCATATGACCTATGATTGTGTTGGTGTGACATTAACAACAACAACAACCCCCCCCCCCCCCCCCCCACACACACACACAAAATCTAAGAAAAAAAATCAGTGTCATGATCTTGAGATTATAAGTTATATTTATTTCATTTCCTTTTCCAGTCCAGTTTCAATGCTTCAAACACAGATTCCAGATATTGTGAAAGCCATTCATAAACAACTGAAGGAGAAAAGTGTGAAGACAAGACAAGGCTGCTTTAGCTTACTTACTGAACTTGTATTAGTACTGCCTGGTGCCCTCACAGACCATCTACCTATGCTGGTACCTGGCATACAGTATGCCCTTGGGTAAGTTGTTTGTACTGGCGTGTGTCCCTGTGAATTTTTTACCTGCACTGTTTCTTTACATAAAGTATGCCCACAGGTAACTAGTTGATACTGAATATTGTCCTTGCAAATCATTTGATCTGTAGAATGGACTAATTAGTTTATGGATATCTGTCTGGGGGCCTCCGTGGCCAAGTGGTTAGGGTCGCTGACTTCAAATCACTTGCCTCTCATCGATGTGGATTTGAGCCTCACTCGGGGCGTTAAATTTTTTATGTGAGGAAGCCATCCAGCTGGCTTACGGAAGGGCAGTGGTTCTACCCAGGTGCACGCCCGTGATGAAATAATGCACGGAGGGGCACCTGGGGTCTTCCTCCACCATTAAAGCTGGAAAGTCGCCATATGACCTATCATGTGTTGGTGTCGTTAAATCAAAAAAAATAAAAATATCTGTCTGGCAAGGACATTTGATGTTAATACTGTCTTAGAGGTCATAGGTTAGAATTTGTATTGGATCCCCACAGCAAGTGATTTATAAGAAGTATTTGTGATTTCAGTGACAAGAATTCTACATCCAACATGAAGATTGATACACTGGCTTTCCTCAACTGCTTACTGAGTAATCATAGTCCTGTAGTGTTTCATCCACATATTGCAGTTATAGTTCCAGTAAGTATAGATTGATTTTTTTCCTGTTAAGAAGTCAGTAAGTTGGCATGCGGAAGGTTGGTAGTTCTACCCTTGTGCCCATCTGTGCATAAAAAGAGCTGAGGGGTACCTGTGGCACACAGGTGCTGGACAAATTTTTTCCTGTATTATATAAAATGTCATTTTATTACATGCCTTTGAGAAAAAAATTTGTTCATATGTTGTTGCCTATTACAGTTATTGGATATCAGATGATATCTGAAAAATCTAAAACCAGAGACCCTATCCAGAACAATTGTCCAAGCATGACTGAGAATGCATTTTCTTTTAAGAAGTATAACAATTGAACTAATTGTTTTATTGGATCAGATTTAATTGGCTTACTGTTTTTCACTGAAATGTTCCTGATTAAACTTTTTCAGGTTTTGAAGAACATAGTAACTTTTAAACACTGTTTAACCGCATGTCATGCACTTGATGTTATCTTTCAGCCTATTGTACATGCAGTTGCAGACCCATTTTACAAAATCACATCAGAAGCTCTTCTGGTTACACAACAGCTGGTGAAGGTTATCAGACCATTAGGTATTGTTTAACTTTTTTAGCTCACCTGTCACATAGTGACAAGGTGAGCTTTTGTGATCACGCAGCGTCCATCGTCCGTCCGTCCGTGCGTAAACTTTTGCTTGTGACCACTCTAGAGGTCACATTTTTAGCTCACCTGAGCAATGCTCAGGTGAGTTTTTCTGATCACTTGATGTCCGGCGTCTGTCGTTTTGCGTCTGTCGTCCGTCGTCTGTCAACATTTAGCTTGTGTATGCGATAGAGGCTGTATTTTTCAATTAATCTTCATGAATATTGGTCAGAATGATAACCTTGATGAAATCTAGGCCGAGTATGAAAATGGATCATCTCGGGTCAAAAACTAGGTCACTAGGTCAAATCAAAGAAAAACCTTGTGTATGCGATAGAGGCTGTATTTTTAGCTCACCTGTCACAAAGTGACAAGGTGAGCTTTTGTGATCGCGCGGTGTCCGTCGTCCGTCCGTCAGTCAGTCCGTGCGTCCGTAAACTTTTGCTTGTGACCACTCTAGAGGTCACATTTTTCATGCGATCTTTATGAAAATTGGTCAGAATGTTCATCTTGATGATATCTTTGTCAAGTTCAAAACTGGGTCACGTGCCTTCAAAAACTAGGTCAGTAGGTCTAAAAATAGAAAAACCTTTTGACCTCTCTAGAGGCCATATATTTCATGAAATCTTCATAAAAATTGGTCAGAATGTTCACCTTGATGATATCTAGGTCAAGTTCAAAACAGGGTCACGTGTCATCAAAAACTAGGTCAGTAGGTCTAAAAATAGAAAAACCTTGTGACCTCTCTAGAGGCCAAATATTTCACAAGATCTTCATGAAAATTGGTCAGAACGTTCACCTTGATGATATCTAGGTCAAGTTCGAAACTGGGTCACGTGCCATCAAAAACTAGGTCAGTAAGTCAAATAATAGAAAAACCTTGTGACCTCTCTAAAGGCCATATTTTTCATGGGATCTGTATGAGAGTTGGTCTGAATGTTCATCTTGATGATATCTAGGTCAAGTTCGAAACTGGGTCACGTGCGGTCAAAAACTAGGTCAGTAGGTCTAAAAATAGAAAAACCTTGTGACCTCTCTAGAGGCCATATATTTCATGAGATCTTCATGAAAATTGGTCAGAATGTTCATCTTGATGATATCTAGGTCAAGTTTGAAAGTGGGTCACGTGCCTTCAAAAACTAGGTCAGTAGGTCAAATAATAGAAAAACCTTGTGACCTCTCTAGAGGCAATATTTTTCATGGGATCTGTATGAAAGTTGGTCTGAATGTTCATCTTGATGATATCTAGGTCAAGTTCGAAAGTGGGTCACATGCCATCAAAAACTAGGTCAGTAGGTCAAATAATAGAAAAACCTTGTGACCTCTCTAGAAGCCATATTTTTCAATGGATCTTCATGAAAATTGATCTGAATATTCACCTTGATGATATCTAGGTCAGTTTCGAAACTGGGTCACGTGCGGTCAAAAACTAGGCCAGTAGGTATAAAAATAGAAAAACCTTGTTACCTCTCTAGAGGCAATATTTTTCACGAGATCTTCATGAAAATTAGTGAGAATGTTCTTCTTGATGATAAATAGGTAAAGTTCAAAACAGGGTCACGTACCTTCGAAAACTAAGTCAATAGGTCAAATAATAGACAAACCTTGTGACCTCTCTAGAGACCATATTTTTCAATGGATCTTCATGAAAATTGGTCAGAATTTTTATCTTGATAATATCTAGGTCAAGTTCAAAACTGGGTCACATGAGCTCAAAAACTAGGTCAGTATGTCAAATAATAGAAAAAAACGACGTCATACTCAAAACTGGGTCATGTGGGAAGAGGTGAGCGATTCAGGACCATCATGGTCCTCTTGTTCATTTAATCTTCATGAATATTGGTCAGAATGATAACTTTGATGAAATCTAGACCGAGTTCGAAAATGGGTCATCTCGGGTCAAAAACTAGGTCACTAGGTCAAATCAAAGAAAAACCTTGTGTATGCGATAGAGGTGGTATTTTTCAATTAATCTTCATGAATATTGGTCAGAATGATAACCTTGATGAAATCTAAGCCGAGTTCGAAAATGGGTCATCTGGGGTCAAAAACTAGGTCACTAGGTCAAATCAAAGAAAAACCTTGTGTATGCGATAGAGGCTGTATTTTTCAATTCTTCTTCATGAATATTGGTCAGAATGATAACCTTGATAAAATCTAGGCCGAGTTCAAAAATGGGTCATCTCTGGTCAAAAACTAGGTCACTAGGTCAAATCAAAGAAAAACCTTGTGTATGCGATAGAGGCTGTATTTTTCAATTGATCTTCATAAATTTTGGTCAGAATGATTGCCTTGATGAAATCTAGGCCGAGACCGAAAATGGGTCATCTAGGGTCAAAAACTAGGTCACTAGGTCAAATCAAAGAAAAACCTTGTGTATGCGATAGAGGCGGTATTTTTCAATTGATAATTATGAATTTTGGTCAGAATGATTACCTTGATGAAATCTAAGCCGAGTTCGAAAATGGTTCATCTGGGGTCAAAAACTAGGTCACTAGGTCATATCACGTAAAAACCTTGTGTATGCGATAGAGGCTGTATTTTTCAATTGATCTTCATGAATTTTGGTCAGAATGATTGCCTTGATGAAATTTAGACAAAGTTCGAAAATGGGTCATCTGGGGTCAAAAACTAGGTCACTAGGTCAAATCAAAGAAAAACCTTGTGTATGCAATAGAGGCTGTATTTTTCAACTGATCTTCATGAAATTTAGCCAGAATGATTACCTTGATAAAATCTAGGCTGATTTCGAAAATGGGTCATCTGAGGTCAAAAACTAGGTCACTTGGTCAAATCAAAGAAAAAACTTCTGTATGTGATAGAGGCTGTATTTTTCAGTTGATCTTCATGAATTTTGGTCAGAATGATTGCCTTGATAAAATCTAGGTCGAGTTTGAACATGGGTCATCTAGGGTCAAAAACTAGGTCATATCTAAGAAAATGCTTGTTTTATCGCAAGAGACCAATTTTTTGGTCCAATCTTAATGAAAATTGGTCAGAATATTTGTTTCCATGAAATCACTAGGTCAAACATGTTTTACACTGTTATGGAGTGTTTCTTAGGTGAGCGACCGAGGGCCATCTTGGCCCTCTTGTTTGTGGGATCTTTATGAAAATTGGTCAGAATGTTCATCTTGATGATATCTAGGTCAAGTTCGAAACTGGGTCACGTGCCATCAAAAACTAGGTCAGTAGGTCTAAAAATAGAAAAACCTTGTGACCTCTCTAGAGGCCATATATTTCAAAAGATCTTCATGAAAATTGGTCAGAATGTTCACCTTGATGATATCTAGGTCAAGTTCGAAACTGGGTCACATGCCATCAAAAACTAGGTCAGTAGGTCTAAAAATAGAAAAACCTTTTGACCTCTCTAGAGGCCATATATTTCACAAGATCTTCATGAATTAGTCAGAACGTTCACCTTGATGATATCTAGGTCAAGTTCGAAACTGGGTCACATGCCTTCAAAAACTAGGTCAGTAGGTCAAATAATAGAAAAACCTTGTGACCTCTCTAAAGGCCATATTTTTCATGGGAACTGTATAAAAATTGGTCTGAATGTTCAGCTTGATGATATCTAGGTCAAGTTTGAAACTGGGTCACGTGCGGTCAAAAACTAGGTCAGTAGTTCTAAAATAGAAAAACCTTGTGACCTCTCTAGAGGCCATATATTTTATGAGATCTTCATGAAAAAATTTGGGCAGGGAAATTTTTACCTTGATGATATCTAGGTCAAGTTCGAAAGTGGGTCACGTGCCTTCAAAAACTAGGTCAGTAGGTCAAATAATAGAAAAACCTTGTGACCTTTCTAGAGGCCATATTTTTCATGGGATCTGTAAAAAAGTTGGTCTGAATGTTCATCTTGATGATATCTAGGTCAAGTTTGAAAGTGGGTCACGTGCCATCAAAAACTAGGTCAGTAGGTCAAATAATAGAAAAACTTTGTGACCTCTCTAAAGGCCATATTTTTCATGGGATCTGTATGAAAGTTGGTCTGAATGTTTATCTTGATGATATCTGGGTCAAGTGCGAAACAGGGTCATGTGCGATCAAAAACTAGGTCAGTAGGTCTAAAAATAGAAAAACCTTGTGACCTCTCTAGAGACCATACTTGTGAATGGATCTCCATAAAAATTGGTCAGAATGTTCATCTTGATGATATCTAGGTCAGTTTTGAAAGTGGGTCATGTGCCCTCAAAAAGTAGATCAGTAGGTCAAATAATGAAAAAACGTTGTGACCTCTCTAGAGGCCATATTTTTCATGGGATCTGTATGAAAGTTGGTCTGAATGTTTATCTTGATGATATATAGGTCAAATTTGAAACTGGGTCATCTGCGATCAAAAACTAGGTCAGTAGGTCTTGAAATAGAAAAACCTTGTGACCTCTCTAGAGGCCATACCCTTGAATGGATCTTCATGAAAATTGGTCAGAATGTTCACCTTGATGATATCTAGGTCAAGTTTGAAACTGGGTCACGTGCCGTAAAAAACTAGGTCAGTAGGTCAAATAATAAAAAAACCTTGTGACCTCTCTAGAGGCCATACTTTTCATGGGATCTGTATGAAAGTTGGTCTGAATGTTCACCTTGATGATATCTAGATCAAGTTTGAAAGTGGGTCATGTGTGGTCAAAAACTAGGTCAGTAGGTGTAAAAATATTAAAATCTTTTGACCTCTCTAGAGGCCATATTTTTCAATGGATCTTCATGAAAATTGATCTGAATGTTCACCTTGATGATATCTAGGTCAATTTCGAAACTGGGTCACGTGCGGTCAAAAACTAGGTCAGTAGGTATAAAAATAGAAAAACATTGTGACCTCTCTAGAGGCCATATTTTTCATGAGATCTTCTTGAAAATTAGTGAGAATGTTCACCTTGATGATATCTAGGTAAAGTTCAAAACAGGGTCACGTACCTTCGAAAACTAGGTCAATAGGTCAAATAATAGAAAAACCTTGTGACCTCTAGAGACCATATTTTTCCATGGATCTTCATGAAAATTGGTCAGAATTTTTATCTTGATAATATCGAGGTCAAGTTCAAAACTAGGTCACATGAGCTCAAGAACTAGGTCACTATGTCAAATAATAGAAAAAACAACGTCATACTCAAAACTGGGTCATGTGGGAAGAGGTGAGCGATTCAGGACCATCATGGTCCTCTTGTTTTGATTTGAGTGTAAGAAATCATTTGAGGGGCTTTCGTGGCCATGTTGTTGAGGTCTCTTACTTGAAATCACTTGCTCCCCAGTAATGTGGGTTTGAAACGTAGCTTATGATGTAGAGTTTTACATGTGGATTTTGTGATTCCATCAGTCCATGAAATTTAATAACAACAAACAAAAATACTCCCCTTTTGTTGTATATTACATCATTGAATAAAATTGCCGTTTGTTTTTAGCTCGACTATTCGAAGAATAGTCTAGCTATTCTACTCACCCTGGCGTCGGCGTCACACCTTGGTTAAGTTTTTGCATGCAAGTACATACAGCTATCATTTAAAGGCATATAGCTTTGAAACTTATTTATTCTTTTTCTAGGTCAATTACCATCCTCACTGGGTCAAGTTCCATAACTCTGACATGTATTTTGAGCAAATTATGCCCCCTTTTGGACTTAGAAAATTCTGGTTAAAGTTTTACATGCAAGTTACTATCTCCAAAACTAATGCAGATATTAAATTGAAACTTCACATGTGTCTTCGGGGTTATAAAACTAGATGATAGAATCACTCTGACATGTATTTTTGGCAAATTATGCCCCCTTTTGGACTTAGAAAATCCTGGTTAAGTTTTGTGTGCAAGTACATACAGCTATTACCAAAAGACATATAGCTTTGAAACTTATTTATTCTTTTTCTAGGTCAGTTACCAACCTCACTGGGTCAAGTTCCATAACTCTTAACATGTATTTTGAGCAAATTATTCCCCCTTTTGTACTTAGAAAATTCTGGTTAAAGTTTTACATGCAAGTTACTATCTCCAAAACTAATGCAGATATGGAATTGAAACTTAACATGTTTCTTCGGGGTTATTAAACTAGTTGATAGCATCAAGTCCCATAACTCTGATATGCATTTTGGTCAAATTATGTCCCATTTCGAACTTTTTTGATATTTAACATTTTGGGTAATAATTTCCTGCTTCTGTGACAATATTTCGAATAGTCGAGCTTGGCTGTCTTACGGACAGCTCTTGTTATATCTTAAACAGTTGAAATATCATATCCATCTGAAATAACCATTTTTGCTGAAACCTCAAAATTTAATGTCTATGAAATTGAAAAATTCTTTGTATTGCAGATATACAGACATCATTTGACTTTAAACCATATGTTCGTGAGGTGTATGGATGTACATTAACAAGACTGAAAGCTGCAGACATAGACCAGGAGGTGAAGGAACGTGCCATCTCTTGCATGTAAGACTCTGGCTAATTAATGTAGTATAGGTTAGAGTCACATTGCAAATTCATGTTGTTGATATGTGTTGAACGAAAATCGGTATACTGCATACAAGTTATTATACGCCCATCTCTGAAAGAGCAGAGCGTATTATGTGAACACCTATGGCGAGCGGCGTCCAAAGCATGTCAGCTCTCTTAAGTCGAACAGTTTTCATCCGATCTTCACCAAACTTGCTGACAATGTTTGTGGGCATAATATCTCGGCCAGGTTCAATAACCAGCAAAATCGCCTTAGGCACTGTTGGATTTTTGCCCTTGAATTACTCGAAAAACAGCGAATTTAGCCTTGTCAAGTCAAACAGTTTTCATCGGATCTTCACCAAACTTGCTGACAATGTTTGTGGGCATAATATCTCAGTCAGTTTCGATAACTAGCCAATTTGCATGAGACATTCTTGGATTATGGCCCTTGAATTACTTGTAAAACTAAGAATTTAGCCTTGTCCTCTCTCTAAGTCGAACAGTTTTCATCCGATCTTCACCAAACTTGCTGACAATGTTTTTGGGCATAATATCTCGACCAAGGTCGATAACCAGCAAAATCGCCCCAGGCACTCTTGGATTATGCCTCTTGAGTTAGGCCAAGTTTGATGACGGGCGTATTTTGTGATAGTCTGGCACTTTTGCTTTTTTGTTTTTGATTAAGTGAAACCATGTTAATTTTGTTTAATGCTGGTATTTGGAGCAGGCACTAAAGTTAGTTAGAATTATATTTTCTCTGTTTATTTACAGGGGACAGATTATACGGAATCTTGGAGATGTTTTGTCGTCAGAACTTAAGGAATGCCTACCTATATTCCTAGAAAGGTTAAAGAATGAAATAACGAGGTTGACAGCAGTCAAAGCTTTAACCATGATTGCTGGGTAAGATCATTTAGAATTTAGAATGAATACCCCATAGACAAGTCTCTCCAGCTCAATTTGACAAAGGCTGGCAAAGTTCCCCTGTTGGTAAAAACTTGTAAGATTACAAAATTTTGACATAAATAGAAAACATTTTAGGTGACTATTACTATTTTAAAATTAAATTATGATACTAACAGGATACTTATTGGGGAAAAGTGTTTTTATGCCCCTGGCATCTACTGATGCGGGAGGCATATAGTGATCATAATGTCCGTCCATCCTTACGAGGTTAACCAAATGGGACCGTTTCGTCTAGCATCAATACTCCTTACTAGAATGACTTGATACTAATGCAGATGTAACCTGTGACCATTCCTCATCTTCAGACATCACCTGACCTCAGTTTGACCTTGACCTCGTTTTGGACTTAGGTTGCTTTGTAGCGACAAGGATGCCACCAGGGGCATCAAGCGTTTATTGAACGCAGCTCCTTGTTTTTTCTGTGTTTGTCACATTGAGAGAAGGGGTTTTTGTCTGTATTCTAAGGGCCTCCTCTGGGTTTTTCATGCCTTGTTGCCAACCTTTTCGCACATTTAAAAAAGCAGGAGCCACTTTTGAGCCAAAGTTCTGAGCCTCTTTTATTTCTCTCAGTTGGCTGTTATAGTGTGCATAGGGAAATTAATTACTGTAAATAATTACATTAGAAGTAATAACCAGGTGTATTAAATAATTGTAAAAATAAAAACAAAGGAAAAGTTCAGTTTTAATGTAGAATATAACTTAAACTATCATGAGATTACTAAAATCCATACTTTCTTTTATTTACATTGTAGCATGTTATACTTTTCCAAAGTTTTTAAACATTTTAAAGAAATTAGCCAGGATACAAATTGAGACCATATTATCACCCTGCAATTTTAGTGTGATTGCATGTTATTATTAGTCAGTTTGACATTCTCCTTTCAACTCAGTGTGCACATTTCTTTCCATAAAAAACCAGAGAATGCCGAAATCTCATACGAAAAATACGTAATTTGCTATTAATTGTCATAACAGGGTCTATAACTTTCAGATACAAGTGCAGTAGATTGTATTTTGTTCTAGTTGTTAATATTTTGGTTCTATATGACATTGAGGGGTTGTTTTGAGTTGAAGAACACATAAATTAAGGTTTTAATATTTGCTTTCAGATCTCCTTTGAAGATAGATCTCCGACCTATTTTGGTGAGTAACTTTTATATTGCAATTTCATTCTATTTATCAGTTGGCTTTTAAAGAAGAAAGCTAGTATTTCTGTGGTCCGTGCATTTTCTTCAGATTAGAAAACATTTTAACAGTCACGTTATTGTACTATTGTATATAGAGCAATGAGAATATTAGAGACTATCTCTTAAAGATATATTACACCCATATATTATCATATTTGAAAATATGAAAACTTCTTAGTAGCTATGTTGACATGTAGCTATGTTAACATAAGATGTTACTTAGTATACTTCTAATACATATAGAGCTAAACATGGTATAAATGTTTACTACCACTGAAAAAAAAACTGGAAGATATTTTTGTACCCCCCGACAACAAAGTTGTAAGGGGGGGTATACTGGTTTCAGGTTGTCTGTCCGTCTGTCCGTCTGGTCGTCTGTCCGTAGACGCAATCTTGTGCGCACCATCTCTCCTTATCCCCTTGACAGAATTTAATGAAACTTCACACAAGTGATCAGTACCAACAGTAGTTGTGCATGGGGCATGTTAGGTTCTTTAAGAAAAAAAATTTGCAGAGTTATGGGACTTTGTTTTTTTGTTACTATACTATATACATAGACACAATCTTGTGCGCACCATCTCTCCTCATCCCCTTGACACAATTTAATGAAACTTCACACAAGTGATCAGTACCAACAGTAGTTGTGCATGGGGCATGTGAGGTTCTTTTAGAAAAAAGATTTGCAGAGTTATGGGACTTTGTTTTTTTGTTACTATACTATATACATAGACACAATCTTGTGCGCACCATCTCTCCTCATCCCCTTGACACAATTTAATGAAACTTCACACAAGTGATCAGTTACAACAGTAGTTGTGCATGGGGCATGTTAGGTTCTTTCAGAAAAAAAATTTGCAGAGTTATGGGACTTTGTTTTTTTGTTACTATACTATATACATAGACACAATCTTGTGCGCACCATCTCTCCTCATCCCCTTGACACAATTTAATGAAACTTCACACAACTGATCAGTAATAACAGTAGTTGTGCATGGGGCATGTTAGGTTCTTTCAGCGACAAAAATTGCAGAGTTATGGGACTTTGTTTCTTGTTAACATACTATGTACATACAGCCTGCATATGCAATCTTGTGCGTGCCTAATCTACCAAACCCTTGCACACAATTTAATGAAACTTCACACAAGTGATCAGTACCAACCCTAGTTGTGCACGGTGCATGTTACATTCTTTTAGATAAATATTCTGCATAGTTATGGGACTTTGTTTTTTGTTACTCTACTGTATACATACAGTCCACATAATTATGCAGTCTTGTGTGTGTCAAATTCAATGTACTGTGTCAGTGCATGCGGGGGGTACATTCATCACCTTAAGTGATAGCTCTAGTTTTAACAATGACTTGCATCATTTTGAATGTGCCTCTATAAATGCATTTAGTTCATATATGAATTAAGTCAAGTACAATTCATTTGATAGGGATTTTCTACATTTAAAGCTAGGATCTTTAACCTTTAGCCTGCTAGCAACAAATGATTCAGTCTTTTCAACCAGTGACTGTGCAAACACTGCACATCTGTGCTGGCTGATCATGGTCTGCACTTTTCACTATTCAGTCAGTAAATTTTCAGTGAACACCCCTTTGAAATATAAGTGGTACTGCCCAAATTGAATGATAGACTAGTCCATTTTAGAAATTTAACAGGCTAAAGGTAAAGTAGACAGTTAAATTGAAAGATGCAAATGGAACATCTTTAATGTTTACATTTCAGACTGATGGAATACCAATACTAGCATCTTTCTTAAGGAAAAATCAGAGAGCACTGAAACTGAGTACATTAGCTTGTCTCGATGTCCTGGTCAGAAATTATGGTAATATTATTTAAGAGTACATTTTGTTGCTATAAATTATGCTTTTGAGAAACTTTTATGTTAATGACAAATTTAGTAAAATGGACATTCTTGTACACAGTAACTTTGAGGCAAATTTTGGGTTTTGTATTTGCTTTTATCTTTACACTAATAACCAGTGACCTGTACATGATAATGTGTTAAGCGAGTAAACTAACCAAACACTATATACAGGTTCTGCATTGACTGCCAGTATGATCAGTGAGATGATGAAGGAAATGCCGCCCCTCATCAACGAAAATGATCTACACGTGTCACAGGTACGAAGTGTCCTTTAGTTCTGTAATGTAAATCAGAAATCCAGATTGTTTCTTATTATGAATCGTGAACTGTCACTTAAGCAAATGAGTAATATTAATGATATGTGCATTACCCATACCAGAAATAATGTTTGAAGGGACATTTGGGGTCTTCCTTCACCATTATTAGGGACCTATATTTGTATCAGAAGGTGGGTGGTTCTACTCGGGTGCCTGCCTGTAATGAAATAATGCCCAGAGAGGTACATGGGGTCTTCCTCCACTATGAAAAGCTGAAAAGTTGCCACATGACCTATAACTGTCAATGTGATGTTAAACCCTACAAAAATAAAACATTATACCAAACAAAAAATATTCTGCATCTAGGTATGATAGGTCAGGCATATGCATGATTTTATTGATTAACACGTAACATTATACAGCTTTGAATAGTCTTTTAATATTTCACCAGTAGATTGTCACCAGAAATACAGCATGATTTCTAAATAATGACATGGAGGTATATATATCTTGATAAAGAGGACTATACTTTAAGAAATAAATCAGTGCTTTCAAGGAAAAAAAGAGAAATAGATACACAATTCCTATAGCTTGATGAAATTTTGAAATCATCATGACTGAGCCATGCCATGGGAAAACCAACATAGTGGCTTTGCGACCAGCATGGCTCCAGACCAGCCTGTGCATCCGCGCAGTCTGGTCAGGATCCATGCTGTTCGCTAACAGTTTCTCTAATTGCAGTAGGCTTTAAAAGCGAACAGCATGGAGCCTGACCAGTCTGGCCAGGCTGGTCTGGATCCATGCTGGTCGCAAACCCACTATGTTGGTTTTCTCGTGGCGCGGCTCATGTAAATAAATCAGTGCTTTGTTTTGCTTGTAGCCATGAGATTACAAAGTTTCTTGTCTTTTTCCAGCTGACACTGAACCTGTTATCATCCATATCTAAGATACACAAGCAGTCAATGGCGACTGTCCCCAACGAGATACTTCCACAGATTCTTGTGCTCATTCAGTCCCCGCTGCTGCAGGGCGGGGCATTAGGGGCCATGTTAGAATTTTTCCAGGCTATAGTCGGATTACCGAAGCTAGGCTTCAAGGATCTGTTACAGATGTTGATCAAACCAGTATACAGCCCTGCCACTCACGCACACAACCAGGCCTTTTCAATACACAAACAGGTAATATAAACAGATGATATGAATAAATGAATAATTTATTTAATATTTTGACCATGCTTGGGAGAAAGGTTTGGTATTCTGTTTACATAATGATTTCAGTGACTGTGGCAGCAGATTCCTGGTATATGATGAAATCACTTGTAATTTCACAACAAAGCTTTTTTGCAGTGTTAAGATTGACAATAAAAAAGTCTCAAAGTAGGCAGTGTTGTTTGAAGCATTCACATTTCACCATTGAGATGATGAGACGAAATTATGATGATCAATTCTGAAATCATTAAAATTATTATGTGGGGGTCAAGTTTAGGAAAAGTCATTTGTCCCTTTTTGAATGTAGAAATTTTAGAGGGCAGCAGATGAGCCATTTTTTCATTCATTTCTAACACAAAATTTTCTAAAACTCAGTATGTCTTTTTTTCAGAATCTTTTAATAGTAAGCATAAGAGCATGCATCATTTCCATTTCAGAAATATACAAATGACAAAAAATGTCAAAATAGTGACTTTGCCTGATTCTTACACATGGGAAAATACATTTTTATTGGTAAAATTTTCATTATTAAGGATATTTTAGGTTCAGAAAGATCCTACTACCATTTCGAGAGACCTTTAAAATAGTGTGTAGTTTATATCAAGATCTTCCATAAGAATGTTTAAATTTGGGGAAGGTGATTTCACAGATTAGCTGGATCAAATAGTAGATATCTGGCATCTTGTCAGTTCTTACAGTATATGTAAAGCTTTGAAAGTTTGTTTTATTATTAAGCTCATTGTGCACATATTATATCAAACTTCAAGCCAGATAATGTTTCAAAATATCTTCTTCTTTTTTTCCCAGTGAATGGTTCAGGGTAGAGTATTTCAGTTGTCGGTCCATTCATTTACTCAATGTTAGGCACCATTTGGTTAGACTTCTATAATGTCTAACCCATGACATATACATGATTTTGATGGGTGTATAATCTCTTAGAATTTTGCACCAATTTCTAGTTTTCAAACTTTTCAAGTGTTTGTGTCAATTTCAGGCTTTCCACTCTATTGCAAAATGTGTTGCTGCCCTGACTGTGATGTCACCTAATGAAGCCACAAATGTTGTAAACCAGTTTGTCAATGATGTTAAGGTAAGATCAGATATTTGTCTTTAACCTTTAGCCTGCTGGCGGCATGTTATCCTGGCTTTGCGACCAGTGCAGACCAAGATCAGCCTGCATGGATCATGGTCTGCACTGTTCACTATTCAGTCAGTAAATGTCAACACCACTGGAATAAAATCCCAAGGCACAACTTTCATCATCTATTTTGTTTTTGATGTAAAAAATCCAGGAAGTTATGCCCTTTAGCCTGCTACTGGTAAGTGATTCTGCCTTTGCGACCAGTGCAGGCTTGGTCTGCACTGTTTGCTTTTCAGTAAATATCCCTTTGAATAATAAATGGTATTGCCCAAATTGAATGATGGACCAGTTAATTATAGAAATTTAGCAGCGCAGCAGCTTTTGCCAAAACCATGAAATGTTTATTTTATCATTCGAAATATAGAACTAAACAAACGTTAAAATTAGAAATAACCATTTATTTACTAAAATTGCAGGGTGCCCTGCAAAGAAAGTTACAGAACATTGATCAACTATCTCATTTAAGACGTAACAATAATAAGTTTGCGATAATACACGAGATCATATCAGAATTTTAAGTAAAGTTTAAGTATATTCTGACTTATTATCACTAAAGAAATGGCATGTTGTGGCCACTCAGAAAAGGTAAGTTTTTCAGTCGACCGGAAGGAGACCGGACGCACCTGCCTAATATGAAATACCCGTATAAGCAAAATTTATCAAGGCAAGATATAGCACACACCGCCGTCTATGTAAAGGCTACAACGGACGCAAGGCAAAATTTACATTGGTTTACGCTAAGCAAATCCATGCAAGGAGACTGTTCAATAACCTTTAGATACCAGTCGGGAAAGTTATCAAAGCGAGGCTACGACGGACGCAAGGCAAGATAGACACAAGCAAGGCTATGTAGGTATTACCTCAGTACTAGGACAATACCTATGCAATTACACCCGACTTATTTGAAAGTTGGAATCTATATACAGACACTCCGTAAACCGCAACAGACGACACTTGCCACTGACCCGAACAATTTCTATTGCCCGAATTCCAGTTTCCGTTCTGCTCGGGTGCCCGAACTTTTACCGAAACCGGACTTCGAGTTTTTAATTAATAAAATCTTGAAAGTGTATGTAAATATTTACCATTAAGAAATTTACGTCTTATAAAGTACGTCCGATCACCTCCCGAGTCGACAGAATTTTCGGCCCTAGTAATAAAGTGAGTGACTTTTTTTTTTTTTTTTGTTTCGAATAGAATCAGCTATACCAAAATCAGTTTAGACACAAAGAAAAAGTATGACACAAAGTAAATAGTAACAAGTATGATACACGTTTAACAAAGTAATAATCCTTGACGTCCCTGTATATATAACATCAACGCTGTCCATTCCAAGAATAACAAAATCCTCCTTTAAATATACATAAAACCCTTGAAAAATTATAAAGTCACTACAATGTTTCAGTTCTCCCGAATAATCGTTATGCAGCACGAAATGTCCCATACACATAAACACTGTCTTGGCGACGCCATATATTGATGCCAATTGCAGTGATCCAGTTGTTGCTGGGATTGTAAGGTTGCGTAACTTGGAATGTGAACTCAGTTATGGAAAGGCTGTCCCTGAAATATAAAGCTAAGCCAAAACATTATTTTGTTCAAAAAGAAGAAAAATAACATGTACCTTAAACAGAAATTAATGAATTTAGGTTTTCGTTTCGTTAAATGCACTACAGTTAAGTTTGGGAGTGGCGGGTGGGAACAAAAATAATTGTCAACGTGTAATTTCTAGTAGATTCTAGCTAACGTACTCGTCGAATGTAGTTTTTCAACTGAAAAGGTTGCACGTGAATCGGATTTACTTGATTGCCCGCCTGGTTCCTTTTCATGTTTGTATAAAGTAACATTGAATAAACCGGGAAACAAATCTAAATTTTGCGACCAGCCGTGCGTGAATAAGCTGACCGCTTGACCGAATATCTCAGTATATTTCTCCAAAAATAAACGGAATTATTTTTATGCAAAATAATTTTTATTAATGCTAAAGAAAGTTTTAGGATTTTCAGTGTTCTGTAATTTGCAGTATAATTTACTGAATATAAAATTAGTTTAAAAGAAAATTATCTTGCAGTAGTCATTTGAAATTATTATACCTCACATAAATGTCCAATGCAAATTTCCCAATAGTTTAACTTGAATAATATATCATATTCCCCAGTGATTTTATATCACATGCGCAAAAGCGTTATTTTCAATTTCTGCGCGGGTGATATGATCCGTAATTTCATATCACATGCGCAACAGCGTTATTTTGTTTTTCTGCGCATGTGATATTATTTTTTCATATCACCCATTGAGAGATTGATTTCAGACGAGGCGCTTATATAATTATACGTTGGGATTAAATTATTCTTTTCTGGTGCTCTTGCATGTGTGAACACGGCTGATTTTTCTTTTTTATGCTACGTGCAAATCATCAAATATTGAATCGAAACTACCAAAATAAGTTTGGAAATGATCTAACTAAGAAAATGAGTGCTCACACTTATATGTTTCATTTAGAAAAAAGAAATTATCGCCGTTTTTTCGAATGCTACTGATTGACGCAATGTTGAAATATTAGAATAAATATAGGGGTCAGCGATATGTAAACGTCTCGACTAAATCTATCAAAAAGGTCTTATTACACAGCAAAGTTGCCACAAATTATGAGTGCTAACAGGTAAAGACTCTTTAATTCTGCCTTCATTATTTGGTCAGTAATTACTTTTTAATGTTAAATTATTATGTTGATTTTCCAGTAAATGCTTTGACCCTTATAAGCTTTCGGTATAATAAAATAAATATTGCATTCCTGAGAGGGTGATATGGAAAATGTTCACCCCTTGAAATATGAATATAGACCTCGGCTGGCGCCTCGGTCAATATTCATATATCTCGCGGTGAACATTTTTCATATCACCCTCTCAGGAATGCAATATTTATATAATAACCTAGACTTAAAGTGTATAGTTTGCGAAAGAAATAACTGATATGCCTATCAATAAACAAGTTTTTCGTATATACATTACATTATGTAAAATTATTCAAAAACCTTTCTGTGTTTCATTTAATACAATTTCTTTTTTTTTCCAGAACACCAAATCAACAGACTCAATAAGACTGTTTGCACTGTTGGCACTGGGAGAAATTGGAAAACACTTGTATGTTTTTATACATATTTATACGTACATATAAATTATACCCCCAAACTATATATTAAAACTCATGTGTTAATCCAAATTAAGCCATTTCTGATTTGATGTGTGTGGGTGATGAAAGTAAAAAGCATGGGTAACTGTATTTTAACGTTCAGCCAATATGTGATTCAGACCAAAATGATGGTGTAACACCAATTTGACCCTGGAAGCTTTTGTGTTGCTCTGCTTCTGGGTGAATACATGAAGTTGACATAGGCTTCACTGAAAAAAAAAAATTAGGGTATGGGGGTCACATAGATTTACCCTTTACAATAAGATGTTTGTTTGAATTTGTTTGGTGCATAATTATCTAAAGTATTTGATAAAGTCATGATATTAGAAGTCATTGAAAAATATAATGTGTTTTGTTTGCAGAGATTTAAGTGGCCAGGGTGAGATACAAACTGTGATACTAGATGCTTTCTCATCACAAAATGAAGAGGTTAAAGCAGCTGCCTCATATGCTTTAGGTAAGTTTTTATTTAAACAGCTGTCTCATATGCTTTAGGTAAGTTCGTATTTAAGCAGCTGCCTCATATGCTCTTGGTAAGTTCGTATTTAAGCAGCTGCCACATATGCTCTTGGTAAGTTCGTATTTAAGCAGCTTATTTAAGCAGCTGCCTCATATGCTCTAGGTAAGTTCTTATTTAAGCAGCTGCCTCATATGCTCTAGGTAAGTTCTTATTTAAGCAGCTGCCTCATATGCTCTAGGTAAGTTCTTATTTAAGCAGCTGCCTCATATGCTCTAGGTAAGTTCTTATTTAAGCAGCTGCCTCATATGCTCTAGGTAAGTTCTTATTTAAGCAGCTGCCTCATATGCTCTAGGTAAGTTCTTATTTAAGCAGCTGCCTCATATGCTTTAGTTAAGTTCTTACTTTTAAGCAGCTGCCTCATATGCTCTAGGTAAGTTCTTATTTAAGCAGCTGCCTCATATGCTCTAGGTAAGTTCTTATTTAAGCAGCTGCCTCATATGCTCTAGGTAAGTTCTTATTTAAGCAGCTGCCTCATATGCTTTAGTTAAGTTCTAACTTTAAAGCAGCTGTCTCATTTGCTTTAGGTAAAAAAATCAAGATAAAGCACATACATTGTAAGCTTTAGGTCAGTTACAGTTAAAGTAACTGCCTCGTATGCTTTATATTAGGTAAATTTAGGATAAAGCAGCTGCCTCATAAGCTTAAGGTAAGTTCCAATTAAAGCAGTTTCTCATTTGATTTTGGTTAGCATAGAATTTCAGTATCAGATCTGTTTTAGTAGCAAAATGTTTATGTGTATTTGGCGACAGTACTTTTAAAGTGTACTGCTTCTGGTAGAATGTTTGGAGGTGTCGGCAAACATAAATTTAGTATAAATTTAAGGCAGAAATCTAATTGCAGAAAAATAAACATTTGTTCTGTGATTTGTGTATTTCAGGTAATGTGAGTGTGGGTAATTTGAACAAATTTCTTCCGTTTGTGTTACAAGAGATTGAAAGTCAGCCAAAAAGACAATATTTACTGTTACATTCACTGAAAGAGGTTTGTATCTGTTAATGTTTACAGTTCAAATGAATTTCCATTGGTGACGCCACTTGTGACCCCAAAAGACTGAGCATTCCAAATGTCCCCATGCTTGATTTGCAATGTTTTTTTACATATGTCAGGTCATCATGACAAAAAAGCATATTCCTTCCTTGAAGTATGCTGTTGTAAAAGCTGGTGTTAAGCTATGATTTTGCCATTCCAGAATTCTGCTAATTGAATTGTATGTAGCATTATATCTAATCAGTTTTTGTGAGGAAAAAGGAGAAAACAAAAAATGTATACTTTGTGGTTATGTATTTTATACACAAATGGTACCTACATTACCACAATTTATTCTGTTAGTGGGTCAGTCTTTTAGGATGTCAGTACTTGTGTTTATGAATAATTATCTTTAATGCTGTATTGAGGATTGAGATCGGTTAGGATTCCATACTTATGTTTGTTAATTGCTTCTCAGCTTTTTGGGGAAACAGCCTCTCAGAAAATCAAAATTTTATCAACATTTGATGACAGATAATTCATAAATTGACAGGACTTCTAAAATATGCGGGAAGACTAGCAAAACAGTTTGTTGCCTCAGCTTAAAACTTTAATGTCTGCTTTATTTGGAGGTAGTTACAATAGTTTCATGCTGTGAGAGGCAACAATTTATGTACTGTGAAATCATTATTTGTGAGGGATTAATTTTTGTGGATTTCGTGGTTCAGCCCAACAACGAAATGAAGTCCCAATGAACAAATTGTGCCCAAGATAATGTAAATTTTACTCAGTTTTGAAAAAAAAAAAAAAAGACAACAAAGCCGTCTAATTGTAGGCCTATTGACCTGCAGCTTTCATGTAGTTTATGGAGACTCCATCAACGATAAATAATAGGTATGCGTAGGAACAAAGCCAACTATTTCATTTAGACATTTACCCATGGTTTATTGTACCCCCCTACAATAAAGTTGTAAGGGGGATATACTGGTTTCAGGTTGTCTGTCTGTCTGTCTGTCCGTCTGTCTGTCCGTAGACGCAATCTTGTGCGCACTATCTTTCCTTATCCCCTTGACAGAATTTAATGAAACTTCACACAAATGATCAGTACCATCAGTAGTTGTGCATGGGGCATGTTAGGTTCTTTTAGAAAAAAAATTTGCAGAGTTATGGGACTTTGTTTTTTTTGTTACTGTACTATATACATAGACACAATCTTGTGCGCACCATCTCTCCTCATCCCCTTGACACAATTTAATGAAACTTCACACAAGTGATCAGTACCAACAGTAGTTGTGCATGGGGCATGTTAGGTTCTTTTAGAAAAAAAATTTGCAGAGTTATGGGACTTTGTTTTTTTTGTTACTATACTATATACATAGACATAATCTTGTGCGCACCATCTCTCCTCATCATCTTGACACAATTTAATGAAACTTCACACAAGTGATCAATACCAACAGTAGTTGTGCATGGGGCATGTTAGGTTCTTTTAGAAAAAAAATTTGCAGAGTTATGGGACTTTGTTTTTTTTTGTTACTATACTAGATACATAGACATAATCTTGTGCGCACCATCTCTCATCCCCTTGACACAATTTAATGAAACTTCACACAAGTGATCAGTAACAACAGTAGCTGTGCATGGGGCATGTTAGTTTATTTTAGAAAAAAAATTTGCAGAGTTATGGGACTTTGTTTTTTTGTTACTATACTATATACATAGACACAATCTTGTGTGCACCATCTCTCCTCATCCCCTTGACACAATTTAATGAAACTTCACAAAGTGATCAGTACCAACAGTAGTTGTGCATGGGGCTTGTTAGGTTCTTTTAGAAAAAAAATTTGCAGAGTTATGGGACTTTGTTTTTTTTGTTACTATACTATATACATAGACACAATCTTGTGCGCGCCATCTCTCTTCATCTCCTTGACACAATTTAATGAAACTTTACGCAAGTGATCAGTACCATCAGTAGTTGTGCATGGGGCATGTTCCGTTCTTTCAGAAAAAAATTTGCAGAGTTATGGGACTTTGTTTTTTTTGTTACTATACTATATACATAGACACAATCTTGTGCGCACCATCTCGCCTCATCCCTTTGACACAATTTAATGAAACTTCACACAAGTGATCAGTAACAACAATAGTTGTGCACGGGGCATGTTAGGTTCTTTCAGCGACAAAAATTGCAGAGTTATGGGACTTTGTTTCTTGTTAACATACTATGTACATACAGTCTGCATATGCAATCTTGTGTGTGCCTAATCTACCAAACCCTTGCACACAATTTAATGAAACTTCACACAAGTGATCAGTACCAACCCTAGTTGTGCATGGTGCATGTTACATTCTTTTAGATAAATATTCTGCATAGTTATGGGACTTTGTTTTTTGTTACTATACTGTATTCATACAGTCTATATATATATACAGTCCACATAATTATGCAATCTTGTGTGCGTCAAATTGCAATGTACTGTGTCAGTGCATGCGGGGGGGTGGGGGGGGGGGTACATTTCGTCAAAGTAAAAAGTATACACTAAAAACAGTAGTTTGACGTAGCGTCATGTGACAGACCACACTATGCTGCAGCTGTTATTTGCATTTATTCGGCCCCGCTCTGAAATGACATGTAGTAAACTACTACTACTTTGAGACTATCAAATATTATAAATTAATTGCTAGATTGGCGTCCGATGCATTATTACCAAATTCACATTACAAGTTTCTTGGCATGAAATGTGCATATTTAATCTATTAGTAATATAATCAGATCTATGAAGACATAAATTGGTGAAATCGGATAGGGGAAATTGATATTTTGTAAGATGTTTTAAAAGATAAACATCTAGAGAATGGCTTATTAAAACATTTTCATATATAATTTTATTTGATGAAAAACAAACAAACAGGCTATGGATGATAACGTCTCAACACATTGAAGATGACACACGCACATTGATATTAATAACTTCAAAATAAAACTCGATTATAAGTGCCAGTTGTGCAAGACTATACACCAGGTGCTACTGTTCTGACACTTTTTAATTGACGCCGACTTTTCTTATTAATTTTTCAGTTTCCATTAGTTTTGCAAATTAGTTGTTTAAGATAACGCGGTTGTTAACTGGCAAATGATCACTCGCTAATCTCCCGCAGTGTAGGTTGCAGATTCGGTAACCATGGTAGCGCTGTTTGACACTTGAAGGTTTCACATGTAAGAACAAAATAATATACTAGATATAGTCCTGTGGAAATTATTTTTAAAAAATCAAAAATTTGAAATCCACGAATTTACGTCCCCACGAAACAGCCGTTTTGGCCAAAATCATGAAATTCCATGCCAACGAAATTAAATGATTTCACAGTATTTTTATGTAGACTATTTAGATCTGTGATAAATGATTTAAAAAGAGATTTCTTTGGACTTGTATGCTAATCATTGAGAGCCATTCACACATTTACATGAATATTTCTCTCTCTTTATATTGAAGGTATAAAATAAAAAAAAAATGCCATGGCTTTTATCACAATGACTTTTTTGGAGCATGGATTCTTGGATTTCATTTTCAGAGGTTTTATTTGTTTCTCAGAATTTTATGTTGTAGATTTGTACCAGCAGAAAGACAGTCTTCAACAGTTCTTTAAGATTTTAAGATAGTTGATCCCAACTATATTTATTTACAAAGAGATATCATATTTTCAGATTATTAGTTGTGAATCCGCCTCACCTGCAGGAGTAAGCAACCTTAAACCTTATGTACAGACAATATGGTATGTATAAAAAAAGTCTTAAAACTTACATACAGTCTTTACAGTGTGTATAACTGCCCTTAAATCTTTGAAAGACAATACATTATGTGTAAGTAACCTTAATGGACTAATAACTATAATAACCAATAGTAAGTAAGGACTGGATTGCATGTATTTATAATAAGTCTGTTTGTTTTGGGTTTAACACTTTTTTTCAACAGTATTTCAGTTATGTAACAGCAGGCAGTTAACCTAACAAATGTTCCTGGATTCTGTACCAGTAAAAAAAAGTCTTAAAACTTACATACAGTCTTTACAGTGTGTATAACTGCCCTTAAATCTTTTGAAAGACAATACATTATGTGTAAGTAACCTTAATGGACTAATAACTATAATAACCATATAGTAAAGTAAGGACTGGATTGCATGTATTTATAATAAGTCTGTTTGTTTTGGGTTTAACACTTTTTTTCAACAGTATTTCAGTTATGTAACGGCAGGCAGTTAACCTAACAAATGTTCCTGGATTCTGTACCAGTATTAAGTAACTGCCAACTTCCCCACATAAATCAGAGGTGGAGGATTTATCAAATCGTCACAAAAAACATACGCCTTGCCTGTGGATAGACCTCGTGACCTTGCCATCCTTAGATCTGGGATCTTTTCCTATTTAGCTAAGCGGGCGGGCTTTATTTACATTAATTTCTATGCACAATCTGTTACGTATTACCAGCCATTAACCTTATATTTTTAACCTAGAAGTCTGTATTTTAAAACTTAAGTACATAGTTTATCATATAAACTTGTCAATTTTTAATGTAATGTACAGACTGTCACATATGATAAGGCAATGAACCTGGATTTTGTAGTTTCATACATATGTGTTTGAAACCAGCTAAAATGATGCATACCATTATGAAAATCATCAACTTACGATAGATTATGGACAAATGAATGCTATAAAGCATTATACAGTTTGATTAGCTGATATTACTGGGCAGAATTAATTGACTTGACAATTTTGCAGGAACATGTTATTTACACACTGTGAATGTCCGGAGGAGGGTACAAGGAATGTGGTTTCAGAATGTCTCGGTAAACTGACGTTGATGGATCCCCAGACATTACTTGCTAGTCTGAAGAAATATCTCACCTCTCAGTCAGCTTTAACTAGAAGTACTGTGGTTACAGCAATCAAATTTACCATATCAGATCAGGTAAGGGTTCAGTTTTAGAAGTTTTGTTGTCTTGGCTCTGCATATCTAAAAGAAAATCTGCAAAAGGTCCTTTGGAAGTATAGAATGCAAACACACAAAATAAGAGCTAACATTGTTTGATAAAGTCTTGTCTTGAGAAGATGTGACATGTACATCTGTCACAAACCCTAGTATGATCTCTGTTATCAAAGAAAATTGAGAAAAATACAGTGAAAAGCAAGTAAGGAGTGTGTATGTGGGAGGCAACATTAGCGTGGTAACCAACTTGTAGATGAACACTTACTGAACATGTTTCTCAGTTTATGGCAGAATGTCTGTAGATAGCATTATAGCTCTGTCATTGAAGCATCAGAACAGTACTTTAAGTTGTGGAACAATAGTCTGGTTCACTTCTTTCTCACCCTGTGATAGATTTAATATACACACTTGTGGATACTTCTCTGTACTTAAAAAGGAACATTTATTTTATTTAATGATATAACCTAAGGGCACTAATTTCCTCTATACAGTATAATGAAATCATTTACTTTTGTGGGCATAAAACTTCATAATTTTGGCTTAAATGGCTTTTTTATATATGGAGAGTGTGATATGAATTTATGGATTTTGACTTCTGAAGATTTTATGAATGGGAATTTTAATTTGTTGTTGGGATTTAATTCTGTAGATCGATGCATCAACGAATTCCATAAAAATAAGTGCCCGAGAAGTATTAATGATTTTATATTGTACTGAATGAAAGTGCAATAAGTTGTGATACCAAATGATATCAAAATATTGTGTTTATTTGAACCAGTGGTATTGATATCCTTTTTTATATTTCAGCCACAAGGCATAGACCAGTTATTGCGAACCTGTATCGGCGAGTTCCTTCAAACTTTACAGGATCCAGACTTGAATGTTAGACGTGTAGCTTTGGTAACGTTTAACTCGGCAGCTCACAATAAACCGGCATTGATCAGAGATCTTTTAGAAAGTGTTCTACCCCATTTATATAATGAAACTAAAGTTAGAGTAAGTATAGCTGTCAATAGGTAAATTTATTACAGTAAAAACCACTTGCAGTACTTTTGATGGCTGAAAAACTTTAGGTTGGCTTGCTCAAGCAATGCGAGTTGTCCCCAGTTGTTTAACGTATATTTTTTATTTGCTCAAAATCTTGGACATAGAGCATTTTGCTCATTACCTGAAATACTTTTTGTAAGGGGCAGGCTAAATGTAGAATATAGTGAGTACTTTTGTTCTTTCTTAGTTTTATATCATTGGTCAGAATTTCAGTTTGATGATTTCTACATAACTTACCTCTCTTTGATTTAATGGTACACACATGTCGCAATTTTATAAAAGCAAATGCATTGATTCAGTGGTAACATGACTACAAAACCAGGAATTTTAAGCCGAAGCTGCCTGCTCCTGCATATAAAAATTACAAATATCAGGATGAATCTTCCAGCATTGGAGTGTCTTCTGTACCTTGCGCTGCCCTGCCACTGTTATTACTGTCTGTCTTCTTGAGAAGTTGCCCATATGGCTGACCAGTGGCGACTTTAAATAAGTTTACAAACAAACATCTGTAGTTTTACAACTGATAGGTGGAGATATATTGATGACAGTTTTAGTTTGTACTCTTTCTTTAATTACACTCTGTTCTTATAAATATTTTTATTGTATTTTTCAGAAAGAGCTTATTCGTGAGGTAGAAATGGGTCCGTTCAAACATACACTAGATGACGGCCTTGATATAAGAAAGGTAAATATGTATAGTGATTTAAGACATGTTTAATACTTGAACCTGATTTGATTCAGTAAGGCTTATAGTTCAGTGTAGCTCATTTTCATTTTATTTCCGAATTCAGTCTAATGCTATCTCCTAAGGAACATCACTTATGAAAAGTAACTGTAGTTACGCTTAGTAGCCTTGCTTGCTTAGACCTGAAATTATATGATAAAGAAAATGAAGGGTTTTCTTTCACCAGTACTAGTGTTTCATCAGTAGTAGTGTTTCACCAGTAGTAGTGTTTCACCAATTAGAGCCTCTGTTGCTGAGTAATTAAGGTGACTGACTGCATCACATACCTCCTACAGCTGTAGGTTAGAGCCATTCTCAGGTTGTCATATGTTTCATATGAAGAAACTTTTAAGCAGATCTATAGGTCTGGCTCTAACCTGACAAAGTCTTAAACAGTGCCTAGAAGAACATGTAGGGTTTTCTCAACCACATTCTAGCTACATTTTGTTATTGAAACTTAAAGCTCAAACATAAAAAAATTCTTTCGATTAATAGTACTAAAAATAGGTGATAATGGAGTTTCATGATAGGAGGGTTAAGGTAACTAACTTTGAATCACTTGGCCCTTGCTGCTACAGGTTCAAAACGTCACTCTGGTTAGATTTCTTTCATGTGAGGAAGTCATTCAGCTGCTTTACAGAAGGTTGGTAGTTCTACCTTAACCCTTAGCCTGCTGGCGGCGATTGGTTTTGCCTTTGCGACCAGTGCAGACCAAGATCAGCCTGCACATCCGTGCAGTCTGATCATGGTCTGCACTGTTCGCTATTTAGTCAGTAAATTTTCAGTAAACACCCATTTGAATACTAAATGGTACTGCCCAAACTGAATGATGGAACAGTCCATTATAGAAATTTAGCAGGCTAAGGGTTAAGTTAGTGCCCACACATGGCACCTTTAGTCTTTCTTCACCATGAAAAGCTGGAAAGTTGCAACATGATAATTGTGTCTGTAACATGTTCAACACAACCAAAAATGCCACAAGACAGTGTCTGTTTCATTTGTAATATTCTTTCAAAAATATATTTAACGTATATATACTATTGCAGGCTGCATTTGAGTGTATGTATACATTACTGGACTCCTGTCTGGACAGAATAGACATTTTTGAATTCCTGAATCACGTAGAAGATGGCCTAAAAGACCACTACGATATCAAAATGTTGACTTATTTAATGTTGGTACGGCTGTCACATCTGTGTCCAAG
Organism: Mercenaria mercenaria; assembly: GCF_021730395.1. Taxonomy (NCBI): domain Eukaryota; kingdom Metazoa; phylum Mollusca; class Bivalvia; order Venerida; family Veneridae; genus Mercenaria; species Mercenaria mercenaria. The sequence goes on along the minus strand of NC_069376.1, from coordinate 42,347,470 downwards.
TGCAGTATTACAAAGTAAGTACAATATTTTGACCTTACCCGTGAAGGGGCCTACATGACCCAAGTTGTTAAGGTTGCTGAACCTTAATCACCTTCCCCTTGCCTCTGTAGGTTTGAGCTCTGCTAAGGAGGTCATGTGAGGAAGTTGTCCAGCTGTTTGAGGTAGGAGGGTGGTTCTGCTCATGTGCTCACCCTTTCCTGAAATAATGTAAAGACATGGCAGCTAGGCCTTATTCCTTGAATTTGAGCTGGAATGTCACCATAATTATGACCTAAATTGTGTGTATATGACAAACTTATTTAATATATAGGTTCCTACAATAAGAAACTAGGATTTACACATAGGAATTATCATTTGCCAGAACTTGCAAAAACATTGTTCAATGTATTTTTGCTTTGTCAGTTGAGTTTTCATCTCAGTCTTGTAAAGAAAGAGGTTGGAAGAAAAATGATGAACAAAATACAATTTTAATTTTTTTGAAGAAATATGAACACTGCTGCTGCTTGTATAACATGAAGAAATGTTTTCTGTCCAGGTCACTGCTGAACAAAAACAACAACAAAAAACACAAAGAAAGGAGAAAAGCTGCAGATTTAAACCATACTAGTATATAGAACCATTGTGCTATACAGTTGGTGCAGGTTACATTACAGAGATTATATGGTCCTGTATTATACATTATAATGCTTTTCTGTACTACAGGACTAGACAGGTTGGTGGAGCCTTTGAGAGCAACATGTACAACAAAGGTGAAAGCAAATTCTGTGAAACAAGAGTTTGAGAAACAAGATGAATTGAAACGATCGGCCATGAGAGCTGTTGCAGCATTATTGTCCGTTCCTGATGCAGGTAAAAATCATTTTGTGAAGTTATTCAAACAAAAATGCCAACTATATCACAGTTCTATATCTGAAATACATATGCCTAAAGATCACAGGTTTTGAATATAAGAAGAGGGCCTATTACAATGAGTGGCGAAGGTAGCACTAAGCAGACTTAAAAATCAATTGCCTCAGGATTGATCTGGGATAAAGTCCTACTCAGATCGCTGTCCAGCTGACTTATGGAAGATGGGTGGTTCTACCCAGGTGCCAGAAGTAATGTCCTTATAGAGGCATCACAGATCTATCTTCACCTTTATAAAGTTGGAAAATTGCCATATGACCTGTACTGTTTATTAGGAAACATTTTAATTGAAAGTATCAGTTCTGCTAAAGTTTTGCAGAAAATAAAAAAGATATAAAATACAGATAACTGATTTAAACAAAACTTTGAATGCTTGCACAAGCATGTCACAAGTTGCCGAGTTTTGTCAAAATATCTGACTTAAGATGTTGAGATGAGAAGATCATACAGTTGAGGTAAAATTTGTATCTCCATGTCTCTAGATAGATGAAGTTTTATATGGAAACAACAGTCACTGTGTAAGGATGAAAAGAATATCTTCATTTATGCATAATTTTGATTAAAAAAAAGCATTTGAGAAATGAAATTAAAGAAAGTTGAAAATTGGTACAATGTTATAAATATTTGTGCAACTCATGTCAAATGTTTATTCCATAAATCAATTAAAAAGCATCTTATATATTTATATGTTCAGGAACATTAAAAACAATTGCTTTTCGATTTGAAAGGTCATACTGCATTAGTTTTGTTTACTCATTTAAGATAAGTGGACCAAATCCCCAAGAACATCTTGAAAAATACAAGTTTTACCAATTTTGAGGTGGGTTTTTTTTTCATTTTCAGATAAAAGCCCACAGATGAATGAATTTCTTACACAGATTAAATCCAACTCAGATCTTACACAAATGTTTGAGAATATTCAGAAGGACGCCATGGCAACATCATCCGACACCATTGTCATGGATACGAGCTGAGGTCTTGTTATCATATAGACAGTTTTTCACAATATTGTTGATTTTTGTTTAGGGACAGACTTAGTAACTAGGTCGTGTACACAGCCATACAGCATACCAAATGCCTCATGAAAACCAAATATGTTCACCAGCAGGATCCAGACAGCCTCCTCGCGCGTTGGTCAGCCCTGCTGTTCTTTAAGCCTATGAATGGAAACTTACGACAGATGGATCATGTGGTCGCACCACTTTGTTTAGTGGCAGCTAAAGTACACCTGACTTTCTTGTAATAAAAATCGTGTATATAGTAAATTCTAAAAATATATGTTAATGACATTGAAATTATGCTTTATCTTAGATCAAGCAGATGTATGATTCAGTGTTCCCTGAAACAGTTGTGTTTTCATACAGGAATAATGCTCAAAGCATATGTAACTTAGAGGGGAAACTCTGTTCTACTTTTAAATTAGTCTTTCACTCTTTGTAATTCTGTGTATGCAAATTCTAGGTACAATTTCGTGAACTGTTAAATCACTACTTTCTTATACTGGACAGGAACTTGGAACTGTGTTACTTTGAGTTCAGAGTTAATATATGGTTCACTAAATTCTCAACAGTTTCATCTAAATGGTGTAAGAACTAAATACGAGTTATTTATCATTTGCAGAATTGTGTAAAGAATATTTCTTTAAAAGTTTGAAAATGCCCATTATGAAATATGTGGACAAAACATATTCGGCAGTGTGTGGTGTGTGAACACCCTACAGTGTTTTTGTAGTTGTTCTGTCCTGTGCAAGCAGTGTTTCAGTGCTGTTAAAGAAGCCACCTAGTTTGTTAGCATTTGTCACTAAAAAATCTTGAAGTCTACTTTGGAAATATTACTATGCTAAAGGAACGTTTCATGCCTTTACAGTAACATTTTTAGTACAGTCTCTCTCAGTCTGTGTGACCAGATTTAAACAGATTTGCTATATGTATGTATGGTCTTTTTGTATGTGTCTGTTGCAGTGACATGCTTTCAGTACTTTGATTTAAAATGTTTTGATTCAATGATTAATGCAGTTATCCCGATGATACTTTATTCGTGAACAATCTTCAATCCCAGCAAAAGTGCTTCAGCCTGGCTGCCATAATATCTATAAGTGCTATGTTACTTTATTACTCGTGTTTTTGTCGTGTTTATCTATGTACCTTGTCGTAACAGGCTTCACTATATATAATAATTGTGTCTCTATGATCAAAATAATTCTAACCCACTTTTTAAAGGAAGTAAAGTAAACTGCTTTATCTGATTATAAGGGCTTTTTACAGATTGAAGAAAAAAAAGAACTTCATCATCAAATGATGTAGTGTTAATAGAGCCATCCTGGCATATATGTTATCAAAAGTTGAATAGAAAATATTTTAAACTTTAAAAGATACATATCGCGTTTTGGATGGAATAAGTTATAAACTTCAAAAGATGTTATACAAAAATGTTTTATAAATAGTCTTGATTTTATTAAGTTTCAGTTTTGTAACGTTGGACATCTTAAGATTTTTTTGTCAAAAATTGAAGTATAAACTGAGAATCCTAACTTAGCCAGCTGTGACCTTCCATAAATTCATTTATCTCAAATATGTTTGTTAAGTACTCTTAACACTATTCAAATTTCTATTCAAAGGTATTTCATTTTATTTATGGAAGGCCACAGCGAGCTAATTTCACAATAATGAGAAAATGATGTGTTTCCATGTAGAAAAAAAAACTTTTTTTTTTCGTTATACCTGTATACTATTTTCTGACATTTCTTTAAGAATTGTTTTAAAATAAAAAAGATAAATATAAAAAACAAGTTCATTTTACCAAAGATTTCCAAAATGATTATTTCTCTGATTATACATAGAAATAAATTGTTACCTACCTGATTTCAAGGATCTAATGGAAAAAGTTAATGTAGTATACTATTACCATATTTGGTATGACTCTGATTAAATTTAATTGTAAATGTATGTTTCAGCAACTGTGCTACTAGATGTATTGTATGAAATTTTGATCATGTTTTTTTGGTGATTCTTGGTCTTAACTTCCACTTTTGTGAATGGCTGTTAACTATTTTTATAGTTCATGAAATAAATTTAGCGGTAAACACATTTCTTATACAGTTTGTTATGTTTTATTCCATGGGCTACTCTGCTGGCAGTGTTTTTCTGGACTTTTTGTCTGAATTAAAGTTTGATTTCAGAAAAAAACAGACACCACACCATCCGCAAATACCGTATATTTTTGCCTTGAAATGTTTTTTAAAAAATCTGGATTTTCTACGAAAGGGAGATGAAAGTGTCATTACAGAACCAATGCCAGTTTTCCATACGTCAGTTTTCCTGGTTACTTGCAGTGAAAAGACTTTCCAAGAATATTATAATTTTACGTCGTATATTAGTACCCATGTAGTGAAATTGCTATATTTAGTATGTCTTCCAAAAGGGCGTGGCAGCAAATGCGCATAGACTTCATTTCTAACTGTTCCATTCAGAAATGCTGTATGTGGTTTCTTTATCCAACGGTCCTCGATGTCATTTTCGGCGAGCTGGAGGGCTAGTCTAAACGTTTACTAAATGCGCGTGATGCAAATTACGAGTTTATTTAGCTTTATGGATAGGTTTATAACTATGCGTCAGTTGTCGACATCTGTGTACCTGCATACAATAATCTGTTATCAGATATAACACAAAAAAATATAAAGGTGTGTTACATAAGCTTAGTATTGTTAAAACTTAAGGCCCGCCGTTAGCTAGGTGTGAAAAAAACATTGAAAAAAATGCATTACTTGCGTTACACAGAATGTTCACAATTTGATGGTTACTAAACACACTTTTCCACAACATTGTTAAAAATCTTAATGAGAGGAGCCTTAAGCGACAGTAAGCCATACATAAGGCTTACCACCGCACTTTTGTTGATAAAATGACTGCTGCAGTACGCCATATGAATTTTTACATACATTAATGCTGCAGTTGTTGGAAACTGTCGGGCGACATGCGGCAGTATGCTATTCAACTAGGTATACTGCATGCAACAAAAGCTAAACAACAATATTCTGACTCGGTATGTTACATATTGTAGTAAAAGATACGTTTCTGCTTCGGTTATATGGAAAGGGCATATGATTGAACAATTGTAAGTTCTAGTCTAACATCTGTGAAAGACCACTTGTGAATAAAGACCGTCCCTTGAATAAATTTACCAAACTGCGCGCTTTAGTTGGGAAATACGCAACTGACATGGGTAACTATATTTTCAAGTTCATGATCATGGTTTTTATAGTATAGCCTACCTTTGGGTAAGGTGTGACAAGAACAGTGGCATTTTCTTTTTGTCTGACGCCAGTGGCCTAGCTGTGCATATCGTCAGCTGGTCCCGGTAGGATGATTTTTCAGTAATGTGTAATGACCCGTTGATTTTTATACATGTATTGTACATAAAGGTTCTTGTCCGGATTTGATTCATAAAACCTTATCAGATTTTTATGAAACTTCCCAGCAGCGTTTGGTATCCGGTCTAACTGCATATTCTCGGCACGTTCCGCTCCGGGTAATTTTTCTAGGAGTACGTTGATTCGGATTCTTCTACAAAACACTGTTTAAGTTTATGGAGATTGTGATATATCTTTGCGACAAGAAACACTAGTATAATGCTAATTTGGCCGAATATGGCAATTAAAAGGCCACGACTCCCGTGTAGCTGCTTATCAAAATTTGCCGATATATTTTGCATATGTACATTCTGATTATGTGTGAATAATGACAGATAACTGATGAGCAACTTTTTCTCTATTAAAGTTGACTAAAATTTCAGAAATGAAACACACACGATTTGCTCGCGCACAATACACGTTTTTCATACAGGGTCACGCAGTACATATCATGTAAAAAAAAGGTAAATACAAATATGGCTGAAATTTAATAAGAAAATCTTTAAAGATGAATTACTTGTGATTATTGGTGCCAAGTTTTTTTTTAATTATCTGTCCGTGAGCCCCGATCAATAAAATGACTCATTCTTTCGGACTAGTAAGTGTGACCGCGAACTTCGAGGTAAAGGTATAGGTCTTGTCTTAATATGGTGCACGTGACACATCGTCATTTCGAATTCGACTATGCGTGACAGGTTTCCACTGGACGCGATTTTCTGAACACACGCAAACACTAGCGCACGCAAACACGACGGATAACGCTACGCCTCTATACCAAGGTCTAATGTCAGAAGCCTATAGACTACAGAATGTTTAAACTTGATTTCAGAATAATTGGGGAAGGGTGTGTGTGCGGGGGGGGGGGGCTTCCATGGCCGAGTTGTTAACGGTTGCTGACCTAGAATCACTTGCCCCTCATTCATATGGGTTCAAAACCTTGTTTGTTTAGATTTCTTACATGCGAGGGAGCCATCTAATATCATCTATCTGATCTACGGAAGGCCGGTGGTTCTATTCAAGTGCCCAACCCTGCCTGAACCAGTGCCTGGAGAAGCATCTAGGGTCTTCCTCCACCATTTAAAGCTGAAAAGGGTACCGTATTCATCGTGATTCTAAATCAAACAAAAAATGGCTCAAAACTGCGCTGTAGGAAAACATTTTAAGGAAGTCAGACGAAATAAAGACTAAATTGATTAGTACTGTTTCATAAAGATTTCATACCCACCACGATATGACAAAAATCTTTTAGATTTACTGATTTCTGTGTGTTATAATCTTGTTAGACAGAATATACCATGCTACATCTTCCCAGGGAAATCTTACATAGCCATCCTATAGTGATTACGTGGCGTTAATGTTGATTAAACGACCTGGGTATAAAACAAATAACAGTTACTTGGTATGGAAACAAATCGAGCAGGAATCGTGTGAAATATGTTTATTTTAACCCTTACCATTCTAAATTTCTATAATGAACTTGTCCATTTTCCAGTCTGGACAGTACCACTAACTATTAAAAGGGGTGCATACCAAAAAGATACTGACTGAATATCCAGCAGTGCAGATCATGATTAGACTGCACGGCTGATTATGATCTACTCTGGCCGCAAAGGCAGAATCAATCGTGTCCAGCATGGTAAGGGTTAATGGTTTCGAATGGATAAAATGTCGAAACACTGGGGCCTCAGTAGCCGTGTAGGTTCGAGCCTCGCTTGGGGCGTATAATTCTTCATGTGAGTGAGCCTGAAGGTCGATGGTTCTACCCCAGGTGCCCGCTCGTAATGAAATAAATGCCCGGAGGGACATCTGGGGATTTTGCTCCACCACGAAAAACTGGAAAATCGCCATTATGACATAATTGTGTCGGTGTGACGTTAAACCCAACAAAGAATTCACCACAAGTTATACAGAGGGTGATTTTGCACGGTACGTGTATGTCGTCTGATAAACTGAACAAGGTCTATGGCTACGACAATGACAATCGCTGGTCCGTCCTTCAACTTTGTCTGAACGATAAGAAATAACGGTTCTTGTCAGAAAGGAACTACAATTCGTCTAAAAGAATCGTGATAACGCAACGTTTATCACATATCAGAATAACAGTTTTGGGCCAAATGTTTTCAGCTTATTTCATTTTTTTTGCACATATTCGTGGAATAAAGATAGGTTTATTGATTTGGTACTTTTTGGGGATTTATCAGAAGTTCCTCAGTTTTAGGGATGCAAAGGGGCGTCCCCTGCGTTTGAGGCTACTTTTTAGCACACCTACTCCTCTTGTCACGGAACCTTGTTTAATGGGGCCGCCCACGAGCACTCTGTTTCTACCGTGACATCTGTATCTTGCATGGAGTATAACTATAACTATAAAATGTAGCAAGTAAATAAAATGAATGAATACAGAGTTCTAATTGTCGTTTTCCTAATAATTCTTTCATTGAAACCTTATCAAATTAATTATCAAAATTTGTTATTTTAAATGCATTTAACAACTAGAACGTTAAAATCATTTCTCCATCTAAATTGCTTAGTAAAAATGTTCAAATATTCAGTTTCTTCTGTGCTTTGTGCCTTGTTCCTCGTCGTCCAGATGTGACACGTGCGACGCACGCGGACTGTCACGTGCATGAACGATTACGTCATAAGTTTTGACGCTCCGATCTTCCAATGGTATAATTAAAGCTAATTTTACTAATAAAGAAGTAAATCGTACCAATTCATTCGAGAGCAATTTAGACCTTTAATATTTATGAGAATCAGAGAAGAGAGCAGAAAGTTGTCCTACTTATGTCGCCAATAGTCAATAAAACAATAGTGACTAGACGTAGCGGACCGCTGCAGTACTTAGATGGATAGATGAAAGTCATTTGGACTTTTTGCTGACTTGTTCAAAAATGATTGCAGACTTTGTTGAAAACCAAACATGGTAATAAGTAATTAATCATTTTAAACTTGGGAATTTAAAAAAGACAAAGGAAACTTCCCTCTGCCCCCACACCCTGTTCATAAGCCCATGAAAGTGAAAGACCCCTGCCATATTGAATTTATTTTATTTTCTATTCATTTTCCAGTGACTGTTTTCTGTGTGACTCGTTTCAATACATAACGCCTTTATTCACGACCATACAACATAGATATTCATAATTTCGGAGGCAGTCGGACTTTTTTTTTAATTTGAAAATATACCACACCCACACACACGTGCCAAATGTCATTTAAAACTCAAGACTTTTTACTTTAACTATAATTCTGTGGTAACGACTGGTTTTAGCACGCCCGCTTAGCTCAATAGGGAGAGCGCAGATCTAGGGAGAGCGCAGATCTAGGGATCGCAGGGTCGGGAGTTCGATCCCCGGGCGCGGATGTTCTCCGTCACGATTTGTTAAATAACATTGTGTTTCATATCATTCATTCTCCCCCTCTGATTCAAGTGGGAAAGCTGGCAGTTACTTGCGAAGAAAGGTTTGTACTGATACAGAATCCAGGAACACTGGTTAGGTTAACTGCCCACCGTTACATAACTGAAATACTGTTGAAAATGTCGTTAAACCTAAACAAACAAACTGGCAAGCGATTGGTTTGACATAGACTTAGGTTGATATAACTAAGTATGTGCTGGTGTTAATCTTCGTCAGGTGCTGCTGTTATTGGTTTTCGAACTATCGGTCTCCTGGTTAGGTGTCAGACTAAACCAAGCCCTCAAAATATTGTTTAAACTCAAGAAAGCGATAGCTCTATCGTCTACGAAATCCCGCTGAAACTGGCCGTGAACTAGGTCCAGGGATAGGGTAAACACTGGCCATATTGTAGACAGACAACAGTTAATAATTAGCATGATTTATTTTTTCTTAAAACTTCGGATGTTCATTTTAGGAAAACAGTATTTGAATTAGTTTGAAATTGTTTCGAACAAATCCTCTCAGTAACTTATTTCAAACGCCTCATGTCATTGCATAATCTGCGTTGATGATAAACTCTGAACTGATTATATACATACATTTGTATTAGATAAAAGAAAAGACGTAGATGACAATTTATAAAACTCTCTTTAAAACTCATTTATAACAGTAAATGAATTAAAAAAAAAATACAACAGAACAGAGCATATAATTTATTGACTCATCCTTCATTCATACAAAACGTTGTAGTTACGTAATTAAGTAGGTAAATACATGCTGTTATACAACATACCGGTTTATGAGGATAGTTTTATTTAAGTTACATGTAACATAGACATTCTCACAGACATTGCGTGTTTTATATACATGTATTTAGATTAATAAATCCTATCGTTTCTATTATCTGATTAGAATTAAGCATACTAAGCCTACATTAATAGTATTTTTTGACATATTTCTTTCTAAACTCTGAACCACCCGTATATCACTGTATGCATGATCTTGTCGGTAATATGTTAAGGAGATTTTATTTATATGCGGGTTACAACGATCAAACCTTGACCCGATAAAACAAAGACTTTCACCATAGTCTTTGTTGTCAACTTACTAAACATGACAGCGCTCTAGCAGATGCGTGGACGGACGCACGGCACGTGCTCTACGCGTCCTAAATGAGTCAACAAAACACAAATTTGATCAATTAGTTCTCATCCCACTTCAGAACACTCGTATAAATACACATTTCATGCATAAATGCTTCCATATCTATGAAGTTAACTGATACTCTTACAGTCCAGTCACAGACAGTACCAAAAATTTGCAGCTGAAAATTGACACGTGCATTACGTGTGTCATGAGTACACGCGCACGTGCATAGATGAGTTTTAATTGCAATGTGTCTGGGAATCTCCGCCATTTTCCCCAGGCATTGTGAATATATTCGTATTAAATTTCAACGATGAATTTCAAGTTAAGACCAATTCATCAGAAAAACTCCGAATATCAATTGTTCAAGTTATTCATTGTCAAAAGATATTAAATCTTGTAAACACAACTAATTCAAACTCGTTTCACGACACGCGCACCGACTTCCGCCGGACGGTCGCATATTCCTCCGCCGCAGTAATTAGTTCGGTTAGTTGGAGCGATAACCTCGGAGTTTTGATAGAGAGTCGCGTGTACGGGCTCTTTTATGATTGTATTTAACACCTGGCATAGAAAAACAAAGCACTTATAAAGAAAAGAAACCCTAGGTTAGCTTTTTTATCAGTTTCTTTTATAATATACAGCTATAAAATTATGCAATACCCAGGTCAGTTTATCGGGCCAACAGAATATTTTTGAAACGGTGTTCTACATATAAATTCAGGATATGAGCATAAGGGAAACAACCCCACATCCTCTCTTTTCTTTGTTCCAGTAATACATGTATTTTGCTTAGAACTGAGTTGAGTATTAAACATAATGTAGCTTATTTCGCGAAAATTAGATAAGCAGCTTTTACAGAAATTCGGTTGAAATATAAGCACGATTTAATATGTCGTGAGCACAACTGGGGTAAAAATAGATTGATATTTTCACATGACACCTGCACGCCCAACATTTCGTCTCATTATCACGCTACATATGGCCACTGACTTTGAATCTCTTGTTTCTCACCGATGTGAGTTCGAGCGAGCGAGCCTCACTTGGGGTGTTGAATTCTTCATGTTATGCAATCATTCGTCTGGCTTACAACATGTCGGTGGTTCTACCCAGGTGACCGCCTGTGATGAAATAATGCACGGAGGGGCACCTGGGGTCTTCATCCACAATCGACATAATGACTATGATTACGTCGGTGCGACGTTAAACCCAACAAAAACAACAACAAAAAATGGATGACGGACTAATAATCTGAATATAAAATACTCCTCTTACGAACATAACCTAGTAAACTATACTGTGTATATCAAACTGTTTTTAGTTTCGGACCAACAACGATTTTGCGAAGTTGGCGTCGTTTCGGACAGCAAGATGACATTGGACCATAAGAAAACAACGTCGGACCTATATTAATTTCCCGATGTCCGACCGATTAGATGACGGTTACAAGGTTTTGAGCATGAATATGTGAAAAAATGTCAAGTAAATTTAGATATACGTACATCATATCATACACTGATGTCGGGACACCTCTCATAACAGCTAAATGTCGGACCAATAACATAAAATGACGATGTCCAGTATCGGATGAATATTTGAACTCCATCATAAACAGATATCGGTTAGTCGTATTTGACCTATATGGAAAGCCATTTACGGCTGAATGTCACATCAATTCCGATATTGGTCCAATATACAAGTACTAACTGGGAAGTGATTCTAGTATCATAGCACACATGGTTACTGATTGGGTAGGCTCTTTTCTTAATATATGATATATTATGACAGCATGGTTATAAAATATTCATTTTGTTTTCGCGTTCGCCGTGTCACAGGTATCAGTAATCGAGGTACGTTCAAATTAAAACGCCTCCGCGTGCTTATTCATTGATATTTGCGTTTGATGATGATAACATATGATATAATTGCAGTGATACAGTCTGTGTCTATGAATAACTTATTTCTTGGTTAGATTCTCGGCAAGCATCATCTATATTATCAAAACACCTGAGGCCGGCTATATAAATCTGACGATTCAAACCTGATACAACAACAACACCACCGGCGACATTTATTTAGAATTTAACACCTTTACCTAGTCAATATTTATTCAATGCCGCAATGAAATAGTTGACCCGAGAAGTACTTTTCATATAACAAGTTTCTTGTTCAACGTGGGTAGTCGACGAAAGTCCCCACCAACTTATTTCCATATTTACCTCCCGAGCATCCAGTCTAGGCCGATACTGCTGGAAACAGTACCAATTTACGTAAATCACCCAGCTCTGAACACTAGTCTACCGGGAATCGAACCCGGACCGCTGGCGTTGTAGTCCAACCTGCTAACCACTGCGCCACTAACAAGGCTACGATATTATACTGGACATCTTACCAGGTATACTTTTTGTCGAATCTGTAAAAATAGTAAATTATAAAATTTATAAAACTTTAAAATGCAGAGAACAATCATCAAAAGAAAATATGAGGTTACGAGGTTAGGAATATTGAAAATAAAATATCACACACATTCCAGAAATTTGGTACTATTTCTCCAAAAGATGACTGATATTCGAAGATTTATGTCTCTTATAACTTTTTTCTCGAAATTCAGATTTAATAATTCCATTTGTTAGTATCTTAAATTTAGAAATAACCAAAATGATTTAGTGACTATTTCTCAGCATTTTTTTTTTTTAATAAAAATTTAGAAATTTACTGCGTTTATCTCGCGGTAAAAAATGCTGATCTAGACATTACTATTCGCCTTAAAACTCACTGCCTGAGACATGCCCGTTTTATTGACACTAACCGTGATGTGTTATATTAAAGTCTTTGGAATATTCAAAAAAGAAAGGAATGGTCAATGCACTGGCCCCGCAAGCGGAAGGTCTCTGGTTCAAACATGGCCTGATCACTCCATGTAAAATACTATTTTTCGGATGTTACTTTAAACTGAGATAATGTCTAGTATACTGTGCACCCTCCACTAGGACAAACTTCTGATATAACAGCACCGTCTATCTATTGGTCTGTTCTGCTCTGTTCTCCAGACTGGTCTTTAATGACTAAATAACTCATTTGAGGGGTCGCCCATACAGACAATCGATGTTGACTGGAAAAATCTAGCAACCTTTCTGAGAAGGATTGCAACTCTGCATATTTAATTCTAACAGATGTTATTTCTTAGGGCAATGAGATAATTAGCGAATTAACGTATCAAACAATAAGTAGCTCAGTTATCTTTTTTTACAGTAGTTGTATTAATCGTTATCTATAAACAAAGCCCCTAAAGTGTAGTTTGTCAATAAAAGAAGTACCAAAGCGATACGGAATTATTGGTATTTCAGATAAAATACCACTTTCAATTGCAGTCGGGCTATAATTCTAGTTACAAAAGTGACTTTATAAAGGCATTATTTCGTCGAGAATTTCAACTTTTATCACTATTTTCCTGTGTACTGTTTCAGGACCGATAAACACAAACGACATCCAATTGTCACCTCATATCTTCCCATAATTCCCGAGTCACGTGCTTCCGTGGGATTTTTGCTGTTTTCGCGACGAAACAATGTGATATAAACTCGTGAAACCATTATCCCAATTGATCCCAATTAGAAGCTAGTGAACCTAATTAGCATTAATTGAATACAATTGATTTTACGACAAAAATAAAGACGAGTAGGGGAAATACAAGATTCTCATGATACGGTTCTGTAAATTATCTAACTAAACGGTGCTTAACTCACTTTGATTTATGTCCGAGCAGTATTTCATATGAAATGGATTGAGACAATAGTGTGAATACGGCTTAAGGGTGGTCCTAAAATATTGCCTTATATCTTGGTCCATATATTAGTGTGGGAACGCAAAGAAGTAAAGATGGGGGACCAGCATCTAATATATCGTGTCAGTCTATAAAAGTACGGAAGCTTGGAAGGGCCTTCAGTTGTGAGAAAATGTTTTCACAAGTACAGAAAACTAAGACGAGATGCCTAAAACTTTATGGTTTTCTCGCATTAAAATGCTCGCACTGTAGTATATTTTTCCATCAACACGATTTAAATTTAGTTGCAAAGAAAAAATCTTTTGTCATTTCGTATATTTTTATATCGACAATTAGCTCTGAATAAACATGTTGGAATAATTTTTATGAGATGGCTAGATATGTTTTGGTGATGACGTCTTAAATATTTCACGATGCCGAAGTAAAACTTTTTGCATTTCGCGTATTTTTGTCGACATTATTTTTGGAAGTGGCATCTCAAATACTTCTTTGAAAGTAACTGCGAAGACGTTATACGGTACATGACCACGTGCATAAGACTGTTTTCTTAGAATGTATGTTTTAGCTGCCTCTGAACAAAGTGTACTACATCAGTTAGTTTCAGAGAATAGATAGGGTTCTTACAATCATCCATTTGTCTGCATCTACGTCGGCTTCCTTATTTGTATAAGTTTTATCTATCTTACTCGATCCGGCCCTTCCGCAAACACACCTTGGTTAAAGTTTTAATGTACTTTCTTTTTTATCTCTGTAATTACTTGATGGAATACTTCAACCATAAAATAGTTATTTCTCATCATCACCCACATCATATGACACAAAGGTCATATCTCTCGCACCAATAGTTCATGAATTACCCCCCTTTTTACTCAGAATTTCAGTTTAAAGTTTTTTGTGCACTTTCTATCTAAATTAAAATAAAAACGATCTGAGACAAACTTAAAACAATTGTTCCACATCATCACCAATTTCATACTCACCCACATCATATGACACAAGGTCAATAACTCTGGCACAAATTTTTCGTGAAACATGCCCGCTTTTCACTAAGGATTTTAGGTTGATTTTGATGCATTTCCATCGTATCTTTGTTATTATAGAAAGAGTTTGATTAAAAACACTAACAACAATTGTTCCACATCATTATCCACATCATTTAACACAACGGCCATAACACTTGCGCCAATGATTTATGAATGATCTACCTTTATACTTAAAATTTCAGGTTAAAGTTTTGATGCACTGTCATTCTATCTCTGTTAGAACCAAACGTATTTGATTCAAACTTAAAATAGTTGATTCACATCATCACCAACATCATATGACATACGGGCCATAACCATTACACCAATATTTAGTAAATTATGCCCCCTTTTTGTTTAGAACTTTAGTTTAATTTTAAAGCTTTTTCATCGTAACTCTTTTGTCACTAAATGGATTTGATTCAAACTTAAAATGGTTGTTCCACATCATCACCTACATCATATGTCATAAGGTCAATAGCATTTACACCGGTATATTATGAGTTATGCCCCTTTTTTACTTAGAATTTCAGGTTAAAGTTGTGATGCACTTTTGCTCTATCTCAGTGATTCAAACTTAAAGTAGTTATTCCACATTATTAGTCACATGATATGAAACATGGGGCATTACTTTTGCAGAAATATTCCAAGAATTATGTCCCTTTTATACTTATCTAATGTTTTGATACTCTATCTCTATATCTATTATTACTAAATACATTTGACACAAGCTTAAGCTTCATCCTGATTAGAGTCATTAAACACTGCAGTGACAGCTCCAGCTTCCTCAAATGTGCTCAAAGTCACTATCCAGCATCGAAATTAGCAAGAGCGCTGTCTCCTGTGACGGCTCTTGTTTTATAATATGTTAATTATAATAATCAGGTCAAATATTTTTCTGGATTGGTTTAATGAAAATCGAGAATTCGGGCTTTACAGTGTAGATTTCCATGCTTCCGATTTTTGACTAAATCCTTTGCCTATAATTTAGTAACAGTGACCTTGACCCAAGGTACCAGATTCCACTCAAATATACGTTGCTCTTTTTTAAGGCTACATAGCTAGCAGATTTGGTCTGCTTATCTCATTTTTGTGAGAAAATAAGTTTTCTATATTTAGTAACGGTGACATTGTCATTGACCCCAGTGATCAGAACGCGTACCTCAGTCAAGAAAGTTTGATATGTACAAAACTTGGTTGCAACATCCCATTTGCAAAGAAATGTCATATATAGTAAACATTATACAAGTACTAAGGGCACTATTCTGGTGCAGTGCCGCATTTACCAGTGGCAGTCAAAATTATTACCACGTTTTATTGAAATACCCCTTACAATGTCTTAGATATGGTTCCAGGTGGATAGAAAGACAATAAAACTCTACATAAGTAATATATGTATATAAGTACAAGGGGCATTAACTCGTTTCATCTGACTGAAACTTGCATGATCGCATTTCCTTACCTCAGTTTACATTGCTACCAAGTTTCATAAAAATAGTCTAAACCATATTTTAGGTATGGCTTTGGACAGACGGAAATTGGAATAAAAACACTAAATTTGTACTATATATAGATGTACTAAGGGCGATAAACATTGTCTTTCACAGACAATCTGACTGGAACTTGCAAGGTGGCATTTCCTTCTAGCGATTAACATTTCTACCATATTTTATTTTAAATACTCCAAACAGTGACATGTCTCTGATAAGGCTCCAACCGGACTGAAACACGGACGACGGACGGACGGACAACGCAGTTTATCCATACCCCTGTGGGAAGGATAAAAAGCAAATGTAACGTTAAGGTATGGAGACACTCAATAGGAACGTGTGACTAATTTTGAAAGATGAATAGGAAACCATATCGATAAGAAATGTACGAAATGTTAAAAGTGTTTTTCATTGCAATAAGCTGAAGTCGAGATGTTAGAAATAAATTACTTCAATGCGAGTATTTTTGGCGAGAAAGGCAAATATCTTATCAATATCGCGCAAAGATTTTTCCGCGATGTAATTAAGTACAACTTCTCGACAATAATAATACGAAACATAAAATCTTTCTGTCTTTGTACGAAGATTCAAATCAAGTTGTTTGAAAAGTTCGAACCAATGCGGAAATTTCAACGCGAAAAAACCTTAAAGTTTTAGGGATCTCGCCTTAATTTTCGGCACTTGTGAAAACATTTTCTCACAACTGGAGGTCCTTCTAAGCTTCCGTAATAAAAGTAATTCTTTTTTTGTCATCGGACGTAAAGAGGATCTTTGATTCCGCAAAGTTTAGTTATTGTTTAAAACATTTTTTTTTCAGGATCATTCAAAACAGATATCTGATATTAAAAGTTTTTGTTTTAGTTATTATTGATATCCCTGATTTAATCTGTTTGCAAATCAATGTACAGTTATTGAAAAGAAAATTATCATTACTAACGAAAGCATACAGTTCAAAAGCACCATCTAGCAATATGGTAAATATTTTCTTGTGGCCTTCTCCACACAAGTCTCGCCGCACGTGGTCTGTTCTACAAAGTTGGCTTTTAACAAAATTTATCTCGTCGTATGAAAAAATATTTTCATGTTACAACTGCAGCTATAATTGTTACAAATCTCGCCGTATCGTATGAAAAATACTTCCATGTGATATTTTATAAGTAGCCAACTTTTAACAAATCTCGCTGTATGAAAAATATCTTCTTGTCGTCCGTTCACGCAGACCTCGCCGTATGAAAAATATTTTCTTGTCGCCCGTTTACCGTGACAGACAACTTTTAACAAATCTCGCTGCACGATAACTATTTCCATGTAGACAGCTACTTAAAGCTAGTGTTTCTTTCAATGATTCAGTCTTCTTAAATAAAAAGTGAATTGCGGACATAATATGGATTTGGAGTGGCGGCGGCCTAATGGATTAGGTGCCATCGGATTCGAAGCCTTTCAGAGGCCCGTACTGTTGTTACAAAAATAAAAAAACCGGTTATGGGGCGGTCAGCAAGCTCAATAATGTTAGACTGGTACCAGGTATTGCTGTTCAATGTATGCGGGTGTCTTACAAGATAATATGACTAAATATGTCTGGCACTATCAGTAGAAGTAACACTATCATAAAAAAAAAACACATCACTGATTTCATAGCACATGCAAGGATGCAAAATGCCATACACACACGATTTTTTGTGAAACAAGCTTTTGTCCACATTGATGAGTTGAACACTCAGGATCGTCCCTGTTCAGTTCATACTTACCAGAAATTTACCGAGTTTTCGAACATCGGAAATTTTTTTGTGCATTCAGTCCGTGTAGTGGACAACTTTGTTCGTAATCTATTATTCGTGTATTGAAGAAACGGTAAAAAAGTACAATTGAAACTAAAGATATTGTACTTCTCAACAAATAAATTGCTATTGTTTCTATAGAAAACGAGGTGTAATAGTCAAAAGATGATTCAAATTAACCTATGTGACAACTTATCAATGGATTAAGTTTTGAGTAAATCGGTCCAGTGATGCTAGATTACATGCATGTAGTTTTCTGGGTTACCAGAAACGTATTCCTTTGACAATACTCCGAACATTTTGCACATACTCTAAATCAATGGAGCAAAAAAATGAGTAGTGTTCTCGAATGTTTAAAACGCGCGCGGACAGTTCTAAACCCTGGGGCAGAGAGAACAGTCACGTGATAAATTTTTGCACGTCTTGGTCCCTATCAACCGCGGCTAATCTCAGTAGTGCTGGGTATCGGAGCAGAACAATGTTCTATTCTATTCCTTTGACAACAATTTGGAAGATTACTCTAATTTTTTAGAACACTGTTCTGCATAATCAAAGGAATATTGCCCTGTTTTCTTCCGCTTCTTCTCCATGATCTTTACCATAGTACGATCGCGCAGGTTTCGGCTGGGTGTGGGAAAGTCCATGCTAAATAGCGCTAAACTTCACGGGAGCTATTGCATTAGTTCATTATTGGACATCGACATTTAGATTATGACAACATTGAAGTCCTTGGATAATATCACAGAGAATTAATCAGTCAAATTAGATTAATTACTCCAAATATTGTCTCAATACTGTGTTACATTTTTTTGCTAATATGATTCCTGGTAATGGGAAACGCCTACTGCAATTATTATAGAATTTTCTTTTCCGTCCGACAGAAAAAGTTGAATAAGATGTATACGGGCACTTTCACGGAGCCTCGGTTTGAAAATCCTGTTAAGCAGATTCATTTCAACTTTTCGGCACCTTCAAGTAGTTATGTCAAAGTAGAATACTTCAGTCAAAAAACAAAAAAAGAAAGAAATCGAGATTAATCTATATGAGCTAAGGTTAATGTATAAGTACTGGTGACGTCTCGGTTGAAATAATTTAATTCTTTAGGCTTCAAAAATACTTTGTAAGATTTCTATAAGGCACTTTTAAGTCCATACATGTCTTTGTTCCAAAACAATACAATTAACATGTCATGAAGTAAACCTCTCCGACGAGATCAACAGGGAAAAACTTATCTGTGAAAATCTGACATCGCGTTTTCTCACTCCTTTTCAGAAAACTGCTCATAAATTATTCAAAAAATTCATAAAGCACTGTTATGCACAGCGTATATATTTTGTAATCTATAATTTAGTTAAATAATATTATTTTTTCAGCAAACACTTGAATACAAAAAAAAGGCAATAACCACAATCGGCCACAGGAGTTTTGTGTGATATTCTCACGCGAGATTCACGCGAGATTCAGATCTGATATAATAGCCCCAACAAAAAAAACCGTATGGAGTAAATATTTACTCTTTAAAATAGCATAAAAAATGTTAAAGAACGTGCGTGAAGTTTATTATTTTTTCTCTGATATAGAATTAAGATTGATATTTTTGAGAGAGAAAAAAGGCATTTTTTTTTGTTAAAACCACTGTTCAACGTGTGAGAAAATAAATATATATTTGAGGATACGTAATAAATTAGTATATACAGGTGTATGTGGAATTTCATTTTGTTCTCTTTACGGAACAATGAAAGAAGAATAGCTGTGTCATTATTCTTTGATCTCGCAGCAAACAGCATATAGCACGAAATTGTACTATGTTAAATACATTTCAGGATGATTTTCTACATATGTCGTTAATGCAAAGTTATTATTACGCCAAAAGGCGTTGGATTTTGTTGAAAAGAAATCACAAACCATTTCCAACATGTATTCAAATGTTTTCTCTCAGAAAACGTGCAACACAATAAAGCCAGGCCTTATTGTATGCACAACACCACATCCGCGCCCAGTTGTTTGAAACTAACGGGCTGTTAAACTAATCGCCGGTTAAATTTTGTTTCAAAATATTAGTCTTGGTGGGAAACACTAGTATGATGTTCCTGATTTTATTGTATAGACTTTTTAGTGTTCATAATCCTTAACTCATACAAATGTTTTTCTAAGTCTTCTAAAACGTTGAAACGTAACCCTAAAAGCTAATCGACTGATAGCTTAATCGCCTGTTACAGTTTCAAACCCAATTGTTCGAAATTGTAACACGTGATTAATTAAGCTAACGGTCGATCAATTTTTAGAGTTATATTTCGACATTTGAAAAGACTTAGTAAAACCAATGTATGAGTAAAGGATTTTGAACACTAAAAAGTCTAGACAGTAAATAATAAGAATATCTTACAAAAATCTTATGTCAGTAAGTTTGTACCACTAGTCACTTTCATAGTACTCACTTTTCATGTGGATTTTTGAAAGAAAGTTTAAACTTAAGTGGGAGAGCGCAGATCTACGGATATCGGGGTCGCGAGTTCGAGCTCCGGGCGGGACGTATGTTCTCCGTGACGATTTGATAAAATCCATTGTGTCTGAAATCATTCGTCCTCCACCTCTGAATCATGTGGGGAAGTTGGCAGTTACTTGCGGAGAACAGGTTAGTACTGGTACAGAATCCAGTATCACTGGTTAGATAACATAACTGAAAATACTGTTGAAAAACGGCGCTAAAGGCATACAGACACTAAATAGAAAAATGGCGCGAAAGAAAATGGTAGTTGCATAATGGCGGGTACAGATAGTCCTCAGTTTTTTTGCTCTGTAGAGCTATTTTCCTTATTTTCTTTGCATTTTTTTTTGCTAAAATCACATGACAGATGTATGCTTGACATGTAGGTAGCATTTTCATAATGAAATAACAACATGACAAAATTTTTCATGGAAACTTAGATCATACACCACCAGTATAATTTTGGGGTCTCATTTTATAGCTGATTTTGCTGTTTGTGTGTTTGACTGAAATTATTTTTCATGCATCAAACATGACCCCCACTTTTCTTTTGATTTTTATTGAGCACTGACAATATTTTTCAAGAAAACATAGGTTACAAACATTTAAAATGGGTCCTGATGTGTGCTGCGGCCATTGGAAATAGGTCAGTTTTATATAGAATAAAGAACAACAACTATTTCGTGTGTTATAACCTAAACCCAAAACAAACAAAACTTAAGTGGGTGTAATTGCTAACTACACTACAATAATTAGTAATTTGATTACTAGATAATAACGCCAGCTTATGATAATGCCATTGGAAATAAGTTGTTAAACTTCCATGGGTCATCCTGAGAAATATGTATATGGCACAACATTTGTAAATTCTAAAGCAATAGAGCTTGCTGTCTATGACATCTTCTGTTGCTATTAAGTTATAAATAATTTTAATGAATTATGATATCAACTTTTTGGCATCAGATACTATATTTATATGACGTATAATATCACATATGAATCAAACCAAATTAAAGATGCAAGAAAAACTAGAATTCGAGACTTCTGGTAGACCGGCCGTCGGTTTATCTATGATATTCAAATAAGGACGACAGCTTAGATTGTATCATCTGGCGATTTTAAGAAGAGATAATAAATAATTTTAAATTTTAATAGCTTAATTTCGTATCTGTTGAATTATCTAAAATTAGCAACATTGCAAGAAGTGATGTTAGAAGTCACGTGCTTTTCGGCTACGGCGTGTTCCATACAGTCGTACAGTCAGTTTTTAAAATTTACGAATTTCCTTTGTTTCAACAGAATTACCTGATTGTTTATACAAATTAACAATAATTTTCAATAAAATTTTATACAAATATATGAAAACTCGGGTAATTTCTGTCATTTTTACATGCGATAGACCTGACACAGGCGCGCGTATCTGCCTGTTTGTTTATACATATATGTTGCGGTGCTTCGTGGAAACTGGACCTCCACGTGCCAGAAAACACTTCGTATAACGTGTTTATCACCGCTGCAGGTTTGAAACTAAGAATGAGACGTTTAAATTCTTCGAGTTAAGACGATATCTAATTGGTTTGCGAACGGTCTGCGGCTCTATCCAGGGGCCTATTTGGTGACATAATCACCAGTAATGCCAACCCAGAGGGTATGTAGGTGTCTTTCTCCACCAGTAAATCCATTCTGTCCCCTTATGACATTGTGCCCATGCGGTTGAAAAAGTTGCAGGTAAAGGACATAAATTGATATCATGACTGTAAAGTTTGGTAGACTATTTTAGAGCGAAATTGTGAAAAAAGGAGACAGCTCAGAGCTACATGGAAACTGCATGAATTTGATAAAATCTAACGTGTGTACTCTAATTGTAATTGAGGTTGCAAATAAAACATAAAAAAGCAGTGATTTCAAGCATTCGTGTCGTATCTTCTGGCGGCAGGTGATTCTGCCCTTGCGACCAGTGCAGCCCAAGATCAGCCTACCGCGATTTTACCGCGCATTTCATGGAAACTTAATGACGTTGAAGAATATATATTTATTTACTTGATTTTTACGCGTTTCTGCAGATGTTATAACACGAAAAAACATGCGTTATCCCTATACTCTAGCATACAACTGCTGTTCTTGTCATTTTTCGGGGTGTTTTAACAAGAGAGAAAACGTGTGTTAACAGAGAGATTCTCGCGCTCATGTACTGTTATAACACCTTTTTCATATATATGCGCGTTCCATGCCGAAGCGTAAATGTATTACGGCCTCAAAACGGATAGGCTAATTCAAATGGAATTGACGTCAACGTGAAAAAAAAAAAAAACTCAGATATTCCCGCGCATTTCATTTGACAAAACTGTGTTGGTTTATGAATTTTCAACATCGCGCATTTCATGGAAATTTAATGACGTTAAGGGATATAGATGTAATTATTTATTAATTTCTTTTTTTTTCGTTTTATGCTGGAATAGCGTTAGCGCATGTTCATTTCGTGTTATAACATCTTCAGAATCTCTTGGGATACGTTACGAGCCCGGGCACCAGCCAATCCCTCAGGATTCTGCAGACGTTATAACACGAAAAAACATGCTTTATCCCTGCAATGTTACATTTGAAGTGGCCCAAAATGTAGTTCTATTTTGTTGATGAAGTATGGTATAATAAGTCATAAAAGACTGTGGCAGTCATTTGGCTTTTTTTTTTATAAGTTATTGCATTCAGAATTTTATTGTGAATTTTCAGGTTTTAGTTTTAGTCATTGTGTCTGCAGACGCGTAATTGCTCAACAGTAAATTTCATGGAAGCCTTTTCAGAGGGTGTTGTATTTCAAAACAGATTATTTTTCTAACATGTATCGTAACGTCTAAATAGTTTGTTTTTTTATTTTTGGCAAGAAGACATCTTATACTAATAGGCTGTATATGGATTTCATATTATTGAAATTCTCAAAAGTAATGAAAATGTGGTCTCAAGATGTAATTGTTTACATCAAATAAAGAAGGAACTGAATTAGTATAATGTTACCTGGAGGCAACGCTGAAATATTGTCAGCCGATCGGCGCCGACGTACCAAGCATGAAGTATGCGAACAGCGCAGCCTTTTTGCTTACGCTGTATTGAAAAGATAACATGGCTTCCATATACACATGCTTCCTAATGCTGTCAAACACGACAATGCATTTTTAAAATCAAATATAACAGAAAGCGTGGAAGATAAGAGACAGTATGAAAACATTATCAATTAAACACTTTTTTGACCAAAACTTTCACGTGTTTCATCGACCACAGATGTACACTAGAACGCTGCAGATGTGCTCATTACTGGCTAAATTGTTCGGATATGCATCTCAATTCGACTAGCAGACGACAGTCTGACTAAGAAAAAAACACTATAACCATGTATAGTGATCGCATTTTTCCATTATCTCTGCAGATTAATGTTATCTCACCCAATCTTTAAATGAGATTTTTTGTCTTTCATAAAGAACACAGTAAGCTGTTGCATCACAAATCTATGCCCTTAAAAAGACATTTTTACTAAAGCAGAAACCACGGTATAACACATTAAAGTAAACATATCAAGCTTGACTAAGCATCAAAGTTCACTTGTATATAGAACAAGGATGAATATCCAACTGACAAATCCACGTTCAAATAACTTATTTACGAATTTATATAGACCTGTGTTAAACGTCTAATTTTATTTAGAATGTTTTACTAACAAAAATGTTAAAAATATAAGCATAAAGTATGGTAAAATCAGCTGCCATAATCAACATCGAGTTTATCATTTTGAGATGAGTGATTCTGAAAACTGCATATGTTGTACCAACAAATGAAGACTCCACACACAGGCACTTGGAGGTAAGATCCTCATCCCTTCTCCGTCCCTGTCAAATATCAACATTTACACCAAACTGAGTGTAGATGTCAAGGTCTCGGTCACTAAATATGTTCTGTTACCAATTCAATATTTGAAAAATCCATTTACTAGCATTCTCTCCATTTTCAAAGGCGGTACACTGGTAGGGGAAGCGCCAGGTGTATGTTATTTATTAACTCGAAATTTCGAGTTACTAAGTCGAAGTTTCGAGTTAATATCTCAAAACTTTGAGTTACGTATCTCGAAATATCGAGTAACTAAGTCGAAATTTCGAGTAACGTATTTACTGAGTCGAAACTTCAAGTTACTAAGTCGAAATTTCGAGTAACGTGTCTTGAAATTTCGAGTTACGTATCTTGAAATTTCGAGTTACTAAGTCGAAATTTCTGTTACTTAACTCAAAATTTCGACTTATTAACTCGAAATTTCGAGTCAATAACACGAAATTTCGACATCGTATCTTGCCCTTTTATCCGCAGAATTTGAACGTCTGTCCGTCTGTCAAATGACAAATATATAGTGTACGACTTTTGACTCTTCGAAGCGGAATCATCTATCTACACATTCATATATTGTACCCAACATGTAGCGAATTTAACATACCACCATACATCAATGTATGACCTACCCCATAGCCTTTAGAGCTACTCCAAATTTCAAACTGTATACAGGATATATATCTTCATTTACATGTATAGTATGTTCAGGTGGTAGGGGCTCGAACTAGTTCGAAAACCTTCCAGATGTGGTCAAAATAATGAAATATTCTAAGTTTGAATACTTCCCGATCACCTTCTATGACCTCTCCTCAAAATCTAGATCTCTCCAGGTACCCGATCTTGGTCAGACTCATTACTACACGTTCATGTAGGGTATGTCTATATTTCCTTTCCATATGGGCTCAAGTTAGGTCGAAAACCTTCCAGACTTAAACATGGTTTAGATAGTGATATATTTTATGAGCAAACGCTGCCCGGTCATCTTAATCATATGACCCTGTAGGGCTACCCGATGGATACACCAGGTACCTAATCTTGGCCAGGACCTATACATCAACGTAAACTACTGTAGTTACGTAACTCGAAATATCGACTTAATAACTTGAAATTTCGAGTTAATGTCTCGAAATGTCCGTCAAAATTTCGAGTTACGCATCCCGACATTTCGAGTTACTAAGTCAAATTTCCGACTTAGTAACTCGATTTTTCGAGATATTAACTCGAAATTTTGAGATACGTAACTCGACATTTCGAGTTAATAAATAACATACACCTGGCACTAAAGGCATACAGTAATCGATCCGAGTTTGGTTGGTGTTGCGCAGTCGAAGCAGTCAGCCTCTCGGACGGAAGTGTTATTTTTTTTTCTGTCATGGCCGCTACGGGCGATAATTTTTTCAAGCTTGAAATTATGTCATTAAAAAGTAACGGAAAAATATAGAGCTCTTTAAAAAAAAAACTGCTTGACCTCCGAGTATCTGTGCAGAAAAATGACATATCTTCTTTTTCAAAGGTCTAATTAGATTTTCCAACAGCCTACAAATAAATGTTCACATCGTTGCCTGTTTGGCATACGCAGTGCAATTGTCAAACGCCGTATTCGAAACAGAGTAAAAAGGGGAAGTAAGCGAGTAAGCACATACACGACGGCTCTAAATTAAATGGGGAAATTGCAGTGATTTGGGATTGACAGTTAATGTGGGGAAACACACTGATAAGGACAGGATGGCATTTTATGCCACAAAAAGAGACTTTTATGGATTAAAAGACATAAGTGCCAGGTGTTAATTTGCGCCATAATAAATAATCGAGCCTGGCACGCACAGCATTTGAAAAATAAAAGTAATAGCAGCCCATGAATTGCACTGTTTCATGATTTTTGCCCGGATCCAGTAAAAATAGTTTTTATGCAAGAAATGAAAGAAACTCAAGAACACTTTGGATAGCAACTTCTGCATTGGAATAGCGTCAACCATGCTGCTGTACCGATAAGGGGATAGTCACGCTGTGTTGGAGTTTTTTGCATGGAATCCATTTCGTCATATTAAAGCCATTGCCTCATTCTGCACAAAGAATATCTCTTTACCATGTACGTTCAGAATAAACCTTAAAAACCTGAAATGAATTTAAAAGAAGATTTTGCAGCACCTTTCCGCACGTGTAAAGTTGAATATCTTCTCAATGCACGTGCGTGAGACATCCTGTAATCAGACATGAAGAAGATTCAGTGTGATAAAGTCGCTTGGCTTCAGTTTTGTTTCAAAATTATTGTTTTCAAACTAGCGTTACTTCCGACCTTCTGTTTGATTCGCCGTTACAATATGTTTCCAAAACAAAAATTCCCTTAAAGACACAGCATAAACTAGTGACCTACTCCCCCCCCCCCCACCCCATTGTTATTGCAGGTAGAAAGAACTTTAAGGCGGCAGGTAAATCAAGGTGCTTTCGAAACCTCATCTGCTAGGAATAAGTTCAGTAATTTGGCCGAAAATGCGCTTCTGTGTGTCCAAAGTAAACAGATGCTAATTTCCCCATTTTTTGCGCAAATTTGTTTAGAATAAGTGCTTTAGTAACACTTTTCTCTGCTAGAATATAATCTGCATGAAATGAGACGACTTTCATGTTTATGCTCCAACGATGGCGAGTTTTAGCCTGGCAGGGGCCAGTTTCGTATTGTTGCCCGGGTACGTTATGAGACGTTTCTTCCCACCATTATTTTCGTCAGGTCAGATTCTTTAATAATATATAAATGTTTTAGGTCCGTGATTTGCAGATAATACGGTACAGGCTGCGCAAGATGTGCATTTTAGGCCATTAGTGCTTCAAAATTAAGCGTCTTGAAACCGGAGATTTTCTCATTTTTATCAAAGAAACAACGTAATCGACAGGCTGAAAATGTGACATGATGATTTTCTAAGTATATGCAATACATTCGCTTTTCACTTCCCAAACTGGATTTTAATGACTTTTTTCGCACTTATATCAACGCAAATTTGTGGACTTTTCAAATTTACTGTCCCTTGCCCCCGTTTGCAGATCAAAACCGAAAATGGGTGTTTATTGTGCGGGCAAGAGCAAATTTTAGTATGCGCCATTTTAGGGCAGCAGACCACCACTGACTGGCATTTCACTATGAAGTATTTAACCCCCGATTTTCTTTTCATTTTTTCCTTAATTTTGAAAAAAAAATGAAACAGGGATGAAATAAGGCAAAGCCTCAAAGCGAGCTCAAAGGAATCAGGTATAGCTTTAAAAGAAACTATTCACTATTCAAAAGAAAGTGAAAATTCGCGAGTACCTATTTGCTTGAAAACAGCAAGTTTACATTTTTGTCAACTAACTGGAAAGCTTTCTAGCATGATTTTTGAGTGATAAATAATTTTCAGCAATCGAATGAAGTTCTGTATTCACTGCGTAGAGAACTACTTCCTGTCCGCTAAGGGCGCCTTGTTAGCTTCCGGCGAAAGTTTTCAATTGAAGGCTATACAGTAGTAAATAAATCTGCTATATGTTCTATATAAAATTAACAATCTTCTGAGAGCTGTAAGACATAGTCAGACCCATTTTAAAAATAATTACTATCATGTATTTCTTTTCTGACAGATATCTTCCAAACTGACAGTTAAAATCGGGTATGGACACATGAGTAATAAGGTTTGTTAACATTTCTATAAATGCAAAAAATTCTCATTGAAAATACTTCCAAAATATCAAGTATAGATCGACAATGAAATAAAAACAGGAATTGGCCTACATAAAATATGAAAATGCCACTTTAACTAAATAATGGTATAAAGCTTGCTTGCAAAAATGTTGCATAAAGTACTTTCCGAAATCGTGCATACGTTTAGACAATTGAGCCGCACCATGTGAAAACAAACATAGTGCATGTATGCGACCAGCATGATATTCCCTCATATTAAACGTCATGAAGAAAACCTATATTCATTAAATTTCACTGTTTAAATGACAACGGAAACATTTATTCTATAAAAAGATATGTTTTTAGTAACTGAAATTCAAAAAAAAAAAAAAAAAAAAAAAAAAAAAAAAAAACATACGCGGGCTGGCATTCGGGAAACACCAACAATAAATGGCAGAGTTAAAAATTCAGTTGTTAAAATGAATTTAAATTTCAGTGAAAATCAAACTCGTGTATTTTTAAGTATAAATTTCATTCCACTAATGCAGATGAGTAGACTGTCTGGCGGACGGACGAACGGACGGAAGGACGTATTATAAAACAAATAGACGGATGGACGGACAAACATACAGACAAGCAATAAGATGACAACTTCCGACTACAAAAATAATGATCAGCATGTACCTATGATGTTATTGTCATATAAACCGCTATAATTCTCTAAATTCATTGTGTACAATGAAACCATTACTCGAGCTGTCCTTACGAAAGTTAAGATTGAGTGGAATTTATGAATATGACTTTCGAACTCCACTCACACTCCCGCAAGGTATACTCGAGGTCCACTTTAGTGATACTGACCCAAGTTTAAGTCAAGTCTGAGTTTGAGTAACGACTATGAATATAGCCCATTGTGTATAACATATGTACAAAGTACAAAATCAATAGAAACATTTTACAACACCCGGCCACGTTGGGCCTATAAGTCACTCTAAAGATATAACTTTTTATACAACTGATCATCACAATATTCATACAATTAAACTTATGCGTGACAAAGAATATATTCTGAACATATTTTGTTGGAAAAAAAGAAGCACAAACGATGTTTTGCACATAAAACCAATAATGCTGCCAACATACGAATGCTCGACAAAGTATACTAAAGTGTGATTAACTGTGATCGAAAGTTCACTCTCTGCAAATTCCAGAACCAGTATAACGCGAAATATCACTTGCGAGCATTTTCGTCTACACATACCATTTACAATTTTAGCAATTAGAACATAATGAGTATTTATCAAATATGTATAATATTCATTTCAATAATACCTATGCCGAAAAGCGTTCCAATTATTTGATCATTGGACAGAATGGACAATACTATACAACAAAGTATTTATTAAACTCGGTTCATATATAAAAAGAGAAAGTCGAGTTGTCGACATCTTACTATCGCGCGTCGTACCTCCGCGCCTCGCGTTCATAGGGAGCAGGCGCTGGCCCATACGGAACACCGTAAAAAATGCTACCAAAATTTCAAGTATAGGTTCATAATGAAATAAAACAGAAACTGGCTTGCATATAACATGAAAATGCCACTTTAACCGGGAACAATGATTTTTTTTCTCTCTGTCATTATCCGATAGCCCGGAAGAGCTGCTTGATTACCCATTTAGTACTATTATCTCTAAATGTAGCTTAACCATTATCATCGATTATGATCGATTATGCCTTTGCGGCCAGTGTAGATCATGATCAGCCTGCACTTACCTGATTTACACTGTTCGCTATTTAGTCAGTTTCTTTTTGGTAAACTCCCCTTTATAAAGTTTTACCAGTTAATGGTGCCGTCCAAATTGAAAGGTGGACAACTTCATTATAGAGATTTAGCAGGGTAATGTTTAACGCGCGCACAACCCCGGAGAAAGACGATATTGCTCACGGAGAAACTGACGTGATTTTACCGATTGTCATTACGGGTTCATTATCTTTTTTTAAAAAAAAGAGTCGATATCTTTATCATGTGTTCTTGAAATTTCCAGAAATATGAGACTGAAATGCCATTTTGCTAAGATCGCAGTCTATATTGATTTTGAAAATGTTGTCTTAACAAAGGGTTCTTTTCTCAGGCCTCCGGAAGTCTATTTAAGAATGTACATCTTGTTATTCCAGCTTGTATACTTGAAGCCTATACCAGTCAGTTTCTCATCAAAACACAAGTGTCGCATTAATAAGATATAGTAAAAACTCGTTCATAAACGTGTCGGTATTGAAAACAGATCTTTTTATTCAACAAAATGTTGATTTTTATACAGTACTTTATTACTATTAAATGCTTCTTTTTGCAAAACAAATGAAAGATATTTCACTAAAAACATGACAACCGTTGAAAGGTTATAATCCATTTATCAAACACAGTGATTTAAATCTCGTTTTCACATTTTTATTATTGAAACTATTAAAGCCATGTAACAGATGTTTTCACCTGTTCAAATGAGATGTCACTGCGCGTAGGTTTAAAGTAATTCTTCCACAGAAAATAACATGTCACTGAACTAACGGTAAATAATTTAGAATATTCAATACTTCCAAAATGTATAATGTTATCGATATCACAAGGGCCCGCGTACTCCTTAGGGTCCTAATTGCGGTGTCATTTCATATTTCTATTGTTTGTCATTGACAATCAAACTGCCACGCGACAAATAATGAAACAGCTTCACGGTCACGTGACCGGCACGCGACAAGAGCAGGTGCTCCGTGAGCTAAAAATAGTTCGAGCAGCCGCGCGTGAAGAGATGTCACGGATGAAAATCGGAATTTCCGTGGTTTTCTGAATGGACATTGATTATTTGCCATATTTGTGTATTAATTTATAAAACCCGACGCGGAATGTCGCTTCTTTAAAAGTGTCATAGAAAATCTAATTGTTTTCCAGCGGTAATTATATTATGTTAATACATCCGAGTTAAAATGTGACACTTGTCAATATTGGCTGAACAACGGACTATATGCCTGGTAATATATGTCTGTGACTTTGATTCCAAGCGTTTCTCTCCTACCAAAACATAATTTAAGTCTGTTGACACCCGAGTTTATACCATATGGGTACACTAACTGTGAATCTTCAGGCAGGTGCTACGTTAGCAGCATACCCGCTTAATATTTGACACTAAGAGTTTTAACATGGCTTTTTTGTGTGTGTGGATGGGTAATCTTTATAATATATATCGGAAAAAAACCTCATCAGACTGTGATTTTTTCTGCAAGTAGCATTCATATTCAGTCCCCATTTCAACAGAAATATAAAAAAAAGCAACAAAAAAACAAACAAAAAAAAAAACAATATAAATAAATAAATAAATAAATGAAAATATATAAATAAATGAATAAAATAGATTAGGTAGATAGGTAGGTTAGGTACGTACGTACGTACGTAAATAAATAAATAAATAAATAAATAAATAATATACAACATTATACTGTACCAAACCTCTCAAAAATGCTAGTAAAATTAGTTAATGCACAGTGCTTAACAGCGTAACCGCTTTTAAAGATTACAGTATATATAATATCAACATAAAAAACAGAATGTAACGTATCAAAATCATGAATATAGGTATATTAGGAGTATAAGAGAAATGACAAATAGATTCAGTTAATGGCGCTGGCTTCCAGGCCTCCAGATCGTACGAAAACAAAACAAAAAGATATTTTTAGATAACTGGAAATTAATGCTGTATTTCTTGGGCCTATTTCTTAAGAATACTTTAAAGGTCCATTACTAAGGGAAAGTGAGTTGGCAATTTTTTTCATAGCCAGTGCATAGACTTCTTCAAGACACTAAATAATGAAGATTGGCAGGTCAAAATTTACAGGTCTTTGGAACTCAAAGAAATGTATGTGTATTATGTTGAAATTTCAATGAATCGACAGAATGACCCCCCAGGTCTTTTTAACTTTCTTCATACTTCATAGAAAAATAATTGTACATATACTGTGATTTATTTCGAATTTCTACATACCAACTTTCATTTTCCAATAAAATGAAATAGTTTCTGTGCTTTTTAAAAGAAATTAAAATGTTCACTTTCCTTAGTATTGGACCTTTAAGAATACTGAAATTTAATTACTGAACGGAAAAACACGAGAATAAATTTTTTTACTATTTTTTACGATGAGAATCGTAAAGCGTTTGTAAATTGCCTCGATTGTAAATATCTATATCTAACGCACACATGGCGCAGTGAACTGTAAATCCTCTATAGCGGTATTGGTAATGACAGCGGAAAACTTCTTTATTGCCGCGGCGGCCCGGGTTCGATTCCCGACGCAGTCATCTTTTTTTTTTTTGATTTGGCATTTTGAAAATAGTTTAGAAACAAAAACTCATATTCTAATGTTCATTATATGATCAAACTTCAATATGAATGAAAGATCACTTTTAAGCCAAAATCTGGAAGTCAGTGTCTTTAAACATCGTGTTTCTAACGCCTTTGACAGTTGTTTCTTCATTTTTAGTGATTTTATTTTTTTTTTAATTTATTTTTTGTTAACAAAAAATATTGCTAACAAAATGAAAGGATTTTCAGAGTAGATGTTGCTCGTAAAGAGCGATATCTAGATAAAAGCGGCCTCCATTTCTGTATAAAGAAAATTTTATCTGAAAGTCCAGAATGGTCAGAAATGGGTTGGGTACTTGGTCAGATAAGTTTAACACACCTAAACCCGTGGACGCAATGAAAATATGTCTCATTTCTATATACGCTGGTGAATCGTACTTGTAAATGCCCGAAGCAATAGACTGCTTATTTTGTTCAGCTTGATTTATAGTCGGCATCGTAATAAAGTTTTTTCCGACCTTCCGTAAGCCAGCTGGATGGCTTCCTCACATAAAGAATTGAACGCCCCGAGTGAGGCTCGAACCCACATCGATGAGGGACAAGTAATTTGATGTCAGCGACCTTAACCACTTGGCCACGGAGGCCCCTGTAATTAAGTTTTCAGCGTATTTGAATCATTCGTGTCGTCCATGAAAAGTGACACTGGTTTCAGGTGAGGATGTACCACTGGGTTGCAAGTTAAGTCTCACGTGTTATCATTTATTATTTTAATAGCAAAAACTGGAACTGATTTGAGATGCAAAATTGTCTATTAGTGAATAAAATGTAATAAGAAGAAAATGTTTGACTCTGCCGTGAAAAAAAAAATCAAGGGTTTACATTATTCGCCAAAATCTTGTACAATTTGACAGAAGGAAAAAGAAAATATAACTCTGCCTACATTAGTACATTGAGCAATAATTTAGAAAAGTTTATTTGGACGCAGGCATATATAGTTTCCAATGACTATATGAAACATCAAATGTAAATTCGACAATTTCTTTCACCAGTGCCTTTAGATGCTAAATGAGTATGAAATTAAGTTAATATAATGTACAGTATTATTCATAACTAGGCCTTTACATTTTTTCCGAAACACTTAGCCGAAAAACCAAACGTCGTAATCTTTTTCGCACCAGCTGCAGACGACCACTTAACAATATCACTGGCAACAAGTGGCAAATATTACCGAAGGTCGTGGCCTCCGTTTGTTCCCCGTGTTTACTGTATTCTATACTCAATAGGTCACCCTTAAAAAGGTCAAATTTTATGCAAACGCTAGTTTGTCTAAAAATAAATAAACAATTTAAAACCGTGGGAATTGAAAACGGTCGGTTGTTATACTTTTGAATGCGTTTCTTTCATTTCGATTGATTTCACACGCGCGGGGAAAACACGTTTGTTTAGCAATAAATATATCTTTAAAGAGGGACCACATTGTGAAAAATAGGGGTAAAGAATTTATGACTAAATTAACTTACAGAATGTTTGAAAAAAGGAACAGCATGTTCTTCAAAAGTATTTTCGTGGAAGTAGTTACTGGATTAAAAGATCTGCACAAAGACTTTTTTAACACGTTCAATTCAAGTAATTTTGAGGCACGCATCTTTATATTTATGTCGTTTTCATATATTTACCTCGTAAACATTATTGATAGTAAATAAATGTAAAATTAAGGTGTTTCAACGCAGAATTTTGTTTATAAAAACAGTAACTAGCATAGTCTCTTGAATGTGTAAAATACTTCCATTCTGCGTTAATAACGCAGTAAGAAATTGATGTAAAATGTAAGGAAGTTGACAGCTCTTTATATCATAGTAATGTTTATTTGTTTACGTCTTTTAACATATCTTACAAAATTTGTCTATTATTTCATGTACATTTATACATTGTAGACTGTATATGTTGACTGGATCACAGAACAAACTGATACACAAATTTTATAGAAACCATGCATATTTTCTTTGCCATTGGGTGGGGGGATGGGGGTGGGGGTGAGGTGTGTGTGTGTGTGTGTGTGTGTGTGTGTTGGGGATGACCTATAGAGATCATCAGTCCTCTATAACACTTGTAATGAATATCTCTCCAGAACCACATCCTTTGTTGTTGTTATTTTTCTTGTCTCAAATAACAGCGGCATATAATTCGTTAAAATTCCATAAGGTTGAGTTTAATGTTAAAAAAAAACAAAAAAACATCGCATTTTAGATATAAAATTGAAAATGTTAATATTTCTGCTATATCAAAGTATTTTTTTCTAAATATCTGCTGTTGAGTTCTCAATGCATATTGTATTAAACTGGACGAAATGTAAACATCAATGTTTGAACATTTTTCGCTAAGTTAACATTTCTTTTCGGCCACCAGCTCAATTTTTCTGTACATATCACTCATTTCCGCTAGATTATTGCTTTTGATTAGATACTGTACACCAACTTCTCATTTATTTGGGTAAATTTCACACGGGAGCAGTTGAAACACACGACCAAACGACCGTGGGTAAACTATCAGTTAAAATATTTCGTCTGTTGTTCCCACGGTCCGCGCGTGTTCATCACGCGCAGTGCACATTCTACTTTTCGTCTGCAGCAATACCTAAAAAACTCAGAAATAGCTCTGAAAGTTACTAAGAATCATTTTAACAGACTTTATTAAAATTAAAATTCATTGACCAGTGTCAAAAACTGACTCTGCGTGCGCGATACATCATTAATATCGATTTTAACCAATGTCAACGGTATCGACATATCGATTTGTTGCCAAAAGAGCGTCTGCATGCAAAGTGCGGGAAATCTCATAGAACCAATGAACGCGCGTGTGATCAGGCGCTCTCAGCCAATTAAATAATACCAGCGTCTTGTCGTCTGCAGCGTAATTGAAAATTAACAACAGAGGGGCGGGTTTTGATGCTGAGACTGGGGATGCTTAATTCTGAGGAACGTTGGACCTCGTGTCAGTCGTGTTTTGGACCGTCGGTCAGGAAAGGTGCTTATAACGGATACCGGATAAGTGGTCACGAGCCGGATATATTTTTTATTTAACTATTTTTGTTAATTACCACAACTAAAAAAGGAAAAAAGAAGTTTTTCAGGATGAAACGCAGTTTAAGCCACAGTGATGATGACGACGACTTTGACGAAAGGTTGAAATCTGGGTAAGTTTGTGTACTTGTGTCTGTTTTGGGTATGCACGGGTCGTGCACGAGTCATTGTCCTTGGCGGGTTGCATCTACATACGTAGATACTTAATCCTGCACGTGCATGATAACGCTTTGAGTTATTTATATTTATTATGATAATTATGTATGGATACAAATCTTTTATTTATTGATGATCATTTGGTTGCATAGATTATTTGAAATGAGTTGCCTTCTTTAATGTGTATAGAAATGAAAATACTACTTTGTAAAATGTTAGCTAGCGAAGAGGTAAATAACTCATAACGTTTTGTGCATTTAACTTATAAATGGAATATTATTTGTGTTATACAAGAAGGTTTAAAGAGTATAAAACATAGCATGTAAAACTGATTATAGGTATAAATGTAACTTTGTCTTAAAAAGAGTTAAAACATTTTAGTATTTAAAATGAATTTTGAAACGAAATATCATATCAAAATGTTGCAGCGATACTGAAAATATGAAAGAAACAATAATGCCAAAAATCTGAGAATTCTAGTTATGACTGGCAACACCTTTAATCGTGAAAATAATCAGAAATTACGCTAAATTCAAGATTATATTCAACGGAATCCAGATGTTATAGGGGCGGTAAACTTGATAATATAACACTGACTTGAATGATTTAATTAACGTGACACCGAATTTAAACCGTTAATTGCCGCAGCTTGTTCTGTGAGAGACTGATTATTCCTTATGAAAATGAAACAAAGTTAAAATGCCATCATTATATTCAAGGAAATGCCGAATATCGTTACACGCTTATTACACTTGCGACGATTACGGTACTGTCAAAATGCCATAACTGTTAATTCTGTGATAGCTGATTTCCTTACCGACAAGTTAAATGATACCTTCGACACACCTTTTAACAGGGACAGAAATATCTTATTCAAATTCAATAAACCTTTGTATAAATAACAAACATATATTACCAAAGTAAAGCGTTAATTGTACAAAAAGTTAATATATTTCATCATTATCAACACTCTACTTGTTTAATGCATCTTCATTAAATGGATGCACCTGCAACGAACAACACGGCAATAGACTAAAACATCTGAAATAAAAAATATGGATTATTTAAGACAATTCCTTTAGTAAATTTTTCAGTGCGTCAGCTTAACATCGTTTTTACCTCGCAACTAACGCAGTAGAGAGCTTTTCTACATATCTTAAACCGTTTTTAAAAAATACAAATGTTAATGCATACTTCAAAGACGTTATCGAATAGATTTGTTATAACTTTTGTACAATTACTGACAAATATTAACTTTTGTAAAGTTATCGACAAACAGAAGTAATCTTTACAATCACTGACAAATAAAAGTACTTTGAAGAATAAGTAAAATTTCGCAAAAAGTCTGGAGGCATGTCCCTTTAATAAATGTACACATTGTTATATTGTATCAAGTTTAATAAAGTTGTCTTTTTAATTACAGGTCACCTTCACAAAGTTGTCAGATCACAGACAGGAAAAAGAGACGAGGGGTAAGAATTTGCTCAATTTGTTCTCAGTTCTCAATTTATTCTCAAAAAAAATTTAATGACCTAAATATAAATCAAGTTTAAGTCTTACAGTTTGGACGATTTTACCTGAAAAAAAAAAACTTTAGAAAAAAAAGCTTTAGAAAAAAGGGGAAACTGCTTTTTATCATAACGTTTTTCCCCCTGTTAATATGTGTATAAAATATGTGTACTTGATCCTGGTACATTTTTTTTGCTCCTAAAATATTCCCGAAAGGATTTGTTTTATTCTACCAATCTTCGTATAAGTCTAAATTCTAATATTTTTATATACTTTTTATTAACAGGTAATAGAAAAACGTCGCCGTGATAGAATAAATAACAGTCTATCAGAACTCCGACGACTTGTACCGTCGGCATTTGAAAAACAGGGCTCAGCAAAACTGGAGAAGGCGGAAATATTACAAATGACCGTCGATCATCTGAAGATGCTCCATTCTAAAGGTAAATATGTGTTTTAATTAGTCCATTAAATAAATGCACTTTTATCTGAAACTCTGCATGACGGATTACTTTAAACGTTTTTCTTTCTTTCGTTGTAAGGTATATTTTATAATATGTTTCAAAGGGGTCTGATAATATGTTAGAATATTCTTGATCTATGTAACCTTACAAGTATCTTAACCGGTCCCTGTTCAAATTTAGAAATTTTCATAAAAAAAAAAACATTAATAAGGTGACAAACAGATATTTTGCCATACCTTGATTTCAAAGAAAACGTCGTCTTTGAAAAACGTCTCCCTGGTCGTGAAATGTGCCTACCATTTCACATTAAAGACTGATGCGAACTAAGACTTTAAAACACATTAAAAACTAACGTACAATTAGCATCAAAATCAATCAGAACAATCAGATGTTTAGTTTCCTACTTTCGCACGCTAATATACATTAAGGCAGACAGTTAAAAGTTAAAGCCCACCGGAAACGGAACTCGATTTTTCATGATCAATTAAGTTTTCCGCAAATACATGTACGTGGAAATGGATTGATTCGTGTTTTTTTCGAGAAATATAATGACCGTATGTTTATGTCTGTTCCAGAAAGTAATTGTTGAGAAGTGAGTAAGTCTGTGTGATAATTGTCCAAGTGCAAAATAACTGATTTACCAAGACAATGCAAACTGATAAGGAATCAGGGTTAGACACAGCCAACACGGCTGAAGTTGGCTCAGAAATATTTATAAAAACTTGTTTTGCATCAATATTGATATATAATTTATCAATATAGTAGTCCCTGGTGCATTGTTTTACACGTAATTTACTTATTATCACCAGTTCTTCACTTCTGTTTCAGGTGTGAACGGATACAATTTTCCGGACCCTCACGGCCTCGCTTTAGATTACAGGAGTATTGGTTTCCGAGAATGTCTGGCAGAAGTTGCGCGCTACCTCATGACAGTCGAGGGGATGGATATACAAGATCCTCTTCGATTACGTCTGCTTAGCCACTTGCAGTGTTTTGCAACACAACGTACGCCATCTGTAAAATCCTCGTTTCAGAATTCAACGTGGAATTCGATGACGTCACACCCGTCTATGAATTCTTTGAACTCAAATCAGTACTCCGGAAACGGAATGTCTTCCATGACGTCAATGCTTCAATCTCATTCCAGCCAGTCAGACCAGCTTACAATGTCTTCCCATGATTCTCTGCCTGGAGTACCTTCAGTGACATTCAGTGATTCGCGAATAAGCCAATCAGAAAATTCGTTACATAATTCCATGAGAATTCCACCACCCCCGTCAATGGGTTCGCACAGTCACATGACGTCAATGGCGTCAAACTCCGGACAATCATCACTGCTTAACCAGCAGATTCACTCACAGTTTCCAATGCTTAACATGAACTCGATGATGTCACCGAACAGTGCTCAATCCTATAACGCGGCAGCTGGAAATTTAAACCAACTTGGCTCCGTTAAGCCATATAGACCTTGGGGCTCAGAAATAGCGTACTGACCTAACTTTTCCGCGTCGTGTTCAGAAACTATGATCAGCTAAAGTGCAATAATTCTATGTAAATATTTGCTTGTCATTTACATTCCAGAGGGTTATTCCAAAAACAAGTTATGTAAATATAATTTTCAAAGATTGACTTCAATACATGTATTGGAAGTTTTGTGGATATTACATAATTTACGATTTTGAACCGTCAGTGTAAAGAAACTAAAATCAAATCATAATTAAGCTGAAATTTAACCAAAATTTTAAATATATTGGAACTGTGGCATCAGAATACAGACAAGAGGTCTTGAACGGACATGCTCTAAATCAATGCGATTTTTTACAAAGGCGTCTCAGTTGTAAAATGAGAGTATTTTTAGTGATTTCTGGAGTTCTATTTATGTGTAAAAGCAGTTGTGTTGTCAGAAAAATATATATCACCACCTACTGCGTTTTGTCATTAAGTCACGTAGTAAAAATCAGTGTGAAATAGAACTCTAGCTGTGTACTTCATATCATATTGTTAAAATATTATGTTAAACAATCAATGTTTTCTTTTAAGAAAATGGTATTGTGGTGTGCAGCATGGCCCTTTAAATTTGCTATTGTTCAAACCATTGATGTATGGAGCTACGGAACGTGTGAATAAATAGAAAATTATAAACACGCATTGAATGTTAAATTTTATGCCAGTATAATGCAGAGGCAATCTTAAAAATCTGTAAACGTATGAAATTATATCATTGAAAAAGATCTCTAAAAAGAATGTCTCTTTATATGAAATGAAATTTTGAAGCTTTTAATCAGTATGTATTCTCACTATCTCCTTTCATATTTTAAACTGAGGAATTTCTTGCATAATACACATGATTAATGAAATCTTTTCAGTCTCAACTTGCAGTGTAAAGTAAAACGATTTAAGCTCCTACTACAAATAGATCATTTTAGGCAGTTAATTTTAAAAAGCAGCACGTACAGTCCCGTTGGTTTTTAGAATTTTTTTGTAATATATTTGATACTCACGACTGCACTCTGTTTGAGCATATCACTTTAATACAAAAAATTCATTGAGCACAAAAACTTTAAAATCTGTAAACATTTTATCAGTGGTGTTTGATTATTTTTTGCACCAGAAAAATACTTGTGTTATGTGTATGTTATCCCTTTAACAGTGTTCCGTTATAACTATTTGGCACTTATCAGTACTAGTGTATCCTATTTCATAATTAAAACAGGTTGTTACACCACTTTTGTATGTACAAACCATTTTTACTATGCATAAATATATATTACAACGAAAAATCCTCTCATTAAGGGGAGACAACGCGTTTTATGCAAATGATTTACTATGTTGTGATTTAACTTCCTTGCACATTGTTTGTATATCAATTTGGTGCAAGGGAAGCAAATGCTTTATCAATGTGATTTTAATAGGTTGTGAGTTAACTCCCTTGCACATTATTCTCCGCGTTCTAGTCACAATTTTAATTTACTTAAACTTGGTTTGCAGTATTTTTTTTTGAAACAGAGCCTGTGCCATCAAAGAAAATAGCACCAGTATTTTTCATAGAGATACTTCTAAAACGTATAGCTTTTTACTTTGATTTAACAACAGAAATAATGCCTATTTATTAAAAGTAGCATAATAATATATTAATCAAGGAACTAAAACAGGGTTACTGGCTAAAAATAGTTCAAGTGTGTCAGTTTTATTTGAAACATTTATTCAAGACCAAATTGTCTACTTTACTTAATTTATCTGGAGAATAATATGAGCTGCACCATGAGAAAACCAACATAGCGCCTTTGCGACCAGCATGGATCCAGACCAGCCTGTGCATCCGCGCAGTCTGGTCAGGATCCATGCTGTTCGCTAACAGTTTCTCTAATTGCAATTGGCTTTGAAAGTGAACAGCATGGATCCTGACCAGACTGCGTGGATGCGCAGGCTGGTCTGGATCCATGCTGGTTGCAAACATACTATGTTGGTTTTCTCATGCGTGGCTCATATAGTATCCTCAATATTGGTCACTCAGATATTTTTTAACTATATTATACTTCCATTTTGTTTGTAAGCATTCTCATTTATCCCTGAAAGAACTGCATATGTTACAAAATATAAATATGTTGCTGCCTTTTAAAAAAATGCATATGTATCATATCTGATAAATGTAACAATTGAATCATACAGGAATGTCTTGAAAACTAATTTGCTACATTTTATCAAATCAACCATCACTAGTTCATATTTAAAATAATCATTTTACATATTTTGTTCAGTTCTTTTTTTTACTTTTGTTTATTGTTAATTTCTTGACCTGAACACACTTTGCATTGTACATGTATCATACCATTTCAAAAGTGCTTTATTTTTAAATAAATGTGATATAATATGATAGAATTGTGTATTTACTTGTAAATTTATTAAACCAGTTATTTTAACACAGTCCATGATACACTGGTTTTTATGATACACTGGCTTTCATGATTAACTGGAAACTCAGACACATGTAATGTAAACATGAATGTGTATATGAAACAAACAGGTGAAGGCAAATTAGTTGACCGCCAGACTTCCATTTACTAAGCCAAATCTTTGACTTCCGGGAGACATGTATGAACTTTTGTAACGATTGACTGAAGACCGTTAAACTATCGAAGGCCAATGTCCCTTACCTCTGATTCAGGTTGGAAAGTTCTGGGCCCATTTCATTGCAACAGTATGTACACATACATAAATGCAATAACCAGGAATGCTACTATGAAAACAATTTAACCTTTAGCCTTCTGCCGGCAAGTGATTGTGCCTTTGCGAACAGTGCAGATGGTCTACACTGTTTGCTATTCAGTCAGTAAATTTTCAATGAATACCCCTTCTAACAGTAAATGGTACTGCCCATATTGAACGGTAGACCAATCCATTTTAGAAATTTAGCAGAGTGAAGGTTAAAGACCCCTGTAACCTCATAATAAGACATGAAAGTCTTGACAAATTGCACAGGTCCACATTGTGTTGATGACATACAACACGTTTCATTTCAGTTGGTTTGAAATTGTAGGAGTTGAGTACATAATAGTAATGTTCTGATGAAGTTGTTTTATTTCAAAGTCCAAACAAGAGCCGTATCTCTAAAAATAATATTTGGTCTCTATTCAAAAGTCATGACAATATGCATATGTCCACTTCCAGTTGATGATGTATACATTTTGTACCAAGTTTCATGTCAAAAGGATGAAAACTGTAGTTGAGTACACAATGCGCAGATGTAGTTGTAAGATTTTGATGTCAAAAGGGGTCACAAGTCCAAAATAATAATCGGACATGAATTTCC
The DNA here is from genome assembly GCF_021730395.1 of Mercenaria mercenaria. NCBI lineage: Eukaryota > Metazoa > Mollusca > Bivalvia > Venerida > Veneridae > Mercenaria > Mercenaria mercenaria. Next base: position 42,305,175 of record NC_069376.1, on the reverse strand, counting down.
GATAATATGTGCTAGTCCATTACAAGCTGATAATGTATACAGTTTTACTGCAACTGGATGGAAATGATTGGAAGGAGTTGAGTACACAACATTCTGATGTAAATGTCCAAAAAGGGGGCATAACCGGACATGAAAATTTGGACAATATGCGCATGGCCACTTCATGTTGTACACCACGTTTCGTTTCAACTGGATGACATATGCAAATGGGAGTGACATATTCTGCTAGGTCCTCAAACAACATATAAAACAAGAGTTGTGTCCATTGGAAACAGATGCCCTCACATACTTCGCCACCCTCTAAATAGCAAAGGTTTTAGTAGAAACCATCATCATATAAGGATGTTTGAAGCAAATTGTATTCAAATAAGGTTGGGCATCTGAACAAAGTTGAACACACAAGAGCTTTCTCTACATTCTATATAGCAAAATTATCAAAGGGCCATAACTGCAGTAAAAGTCACAGAAAAAATCCTTCCTTTATGGTCATCTGCACATCTCTCTTTTTCATCTGTGAAAGTTTGAAGCAAATCTGGCCAATAGTGTGGGAGGACTTGGACACACAAGATCTTTCTCTATATTCTATATAGCAGGCCAAAAATGCAGTAAAAAGTCACAGAAAAAATCCTTCCTTTATGGTCATCTGCACATCTAACTTGTTCATCTGGGAAAGTTTGAAGCAAATCAGGCTAATAGTGTGGGAGGAGTTGAACACAAAAGATTTTGGGATGTGCATATGTATGTATGTATGTATGTATGTATGTACAGACAGCAACAATGCTATATGCCCCGCACACACATGTATGGGAGCATAAAAAAACTAATATTTTGAATCGGAATTATTCTAGAGCTATGTTATGGCATGAGTGCTTTAATAAGGTGTTTTAGGGTACTAGGTTAACAAATCAAATTTTAACATAACATCTAGTGCTTTTATTACACTTTTATTACGTGCAAATTCTGCAGAAAATAGGAAATCCACGACATTCGTGCAACCGCAACATCGACAATAATCATTTTCAAAAACATAAAACGTCTAAAATTCATTCTACTCTATTATTGCTAACAGTTAAGTTTTCATTATCAAATCAAACACTAAGTACAGTCAAACTTGTGTTAAGCAGCCAGCCAAGGAAGCAACACAACCTGGCTGCTTAAGACAGGTGGTTGCTTAAGACAAGCTAAATTAGAACAAAATGTCAGTTTGGGAAGGTAGCTGACTGGCTGCTTAAGACAAGTGGCTGCTTTATACAGGTGACTCCTAAGACGGGTTCAACTGTAATGTGATAATTAAAAAGAAATTTTCGACTCTGATATGCAATAGAGAGGTTGAGCTTCTCATACCTGTTACAAACTTTTACCATTATAAGAAGTGCCTAAATAAGTCTAAAAAAGTTAATCCAGTTGTATTGACAAGTAAATCTACATGTTTAAGACTGCAGACGACCTGTTTTACATGTACAGAAGGTGTATAGATAAATTATGAGAAAATTGTTCTGATTTCCAGCACCTCAGATTCCTACGGAAGAAAAAGAAAAAATTGTACACATGCGCAATACTCTTTTACTAGTATGAAATCACAACCTTTTTAACTTAATAATTAAAAAAAGTTAAAGGCTGGGACGTGGGCGTCTGACCAGTGTGGATTGTTCAGAATGCCTTTCAAGGGACAGTGCCCAGTCTGAGGTTACCCCATGGGTTAATCTCATTGAGCTCTTTTACGTGTGTTTTAGGACTGATTTCTATATTTATGCATACTGCTCACATGTATTCCCCGCTTTAACAGCTTCAAAAGATAAGAGGATGTTACCAACACACTTTAAAAGCATGAAGTAAGAACTCGTAGTTCTATTCTAGCATTAGAACTGTACACTTTTATTTTGCGTTGGATTAGTAGATACTATATCTAGAAGTATAATACATGTAATATGTTTATGGTTTGCTTGAACTACTGAACTTTCCAACTTTAGATTTTTACTTATAAAATCTTAGGTAAAAAATATTATGAGAACCTACCTCGTACATAACTAAAATGAACGTAATCCAAGACTTATCTGGAAAACCAGGAAAAGTACAAAGTACTGGTATATCCTAGACTGGCTTCAGTTGTTAGTGTTATTAAATGTAAAGCACCTAGCCATAAAATCAATCCTCTCTTAATAGCATTTTCTGAAAAAATTTACAATATCTCTTGCCTCTGTCACTGTTGAGATGAGCCTAGAGAGAAAATGGTTATCTGAGAAAATATCAGTGTCAGTATGAAGAAAGAAATTGATATTATTACAGATTATTTGATCTCAACAGACTTTATAAGTCTATGGTATACCCTGGTATATAACTTTTAAAAAAAAAAAAAACACATAGGATTTAGATATTATACAATCTGAAGAAGACCCTTGGGTTGAAAGAACTTTTGCGTCAGGATATTGTTTCCTGGTAAAATCATACAATCCTATATCAGACTTTATTTCAAATACAGAATCCCCTAGGCGGAACTCAACAAATACATGAATAGCTGTAAATCATCTATACCGCATACATTGAGAACTTCGTATTCTCGTTAGAATTCAAACAGTTTATGCTTAATTTACAATTTAAAGAGAACTTAATATCGTGCCTATCCCTACCTATGTAAAACAGGAAATTACATGTGAGCGGTATGCATAAATGTACTAAGGTAAACAAACGTACAGTAAAAGACTTGGGGTGAGATTAAATCCAATGTGGCAACCCCAAACTGGGCGCAGAGTGCTCATGAGCCATTTTGAACTACCAGCTCTGGTCAGACACCTGCATACCTCCTCAATATAACATCATTTGAGCCACGCCATGAGAAAACCAACATAGTGGCTTTGCGACCAGCATGGATCCAGACCAGCCTGTGCATCTGCACAGTCTGGTCAGGATCCATGCTGTTCGCTTTCAAAGCATTTGCAATTAGAGAAACTGTTAGCGAATAGCATGGATCCTGACCAGACTGCGCGGATGCGCAGGCTGGTCTGGATCCATGCTGGTCGCAAAGTCACTATGTTGGTTTTCTCACAGCATGGCTCATATTGTGAATATTCAAAGTAATACATTCATTAAAGGTGGTAAGTAACCATGAATCCAATGCAAATTAGTTCCTCATGAATAATACTGATTTCACAGTATATTAATCTGAATTCTTAAACAATTTAAATGAATCCTAAGCTTAAATTGCACTTGTAACAAATCATGTAAGTTTATAAGTTCATTTAAACTATTTTTAAAACATACTATCAAGAACAAAGTCTGTAAAATAATTATATCAATAACAAATTAATTACTACAATGAATCAAAATATCTATCTTACTATAACACCACAACTACCGTTTATTGGACAGTTAATAAGTTCAGACAAACAGATAATAGATTCATACATTGTACTGTAAAAACCTAATTGGGAATAGAACTCGGGCTGCCTCTGCAATTAAATCTTTCCTTCCACCTTGACAAATAAACCACAGAGGAAATGTACTAAACAACCATTTATGTAAAGCTTTATAACTAAGGCGGCTTATCTGCAGTACCTCATGACAAACACTTTTCTATTTTAAATGACAAAACAGTAAAATCATTTAATTCTCATGTGGTTCCATAACATATAATCTGTCAGTAGCCATGTTGCAAAGCCTTTTTAAAGGGTCTAACACGCATATTTTAGGAGAAAAATAATTTCTCTCAAAAATCCATAAAGAGTTGGTACGCTGAAAATGACTAGTGGTACAAACTTCATGACATAAGATTTTTGCAAGATATTCTTTAATGCAGAAAATATACATTCTTCTTGACTTTTACCAATACATGTATCTAACTTTCATTTTCACCCACTTTATCATTTTTCAGTGTTGTGTATACAATCTATATCAAACTTTGTGGAAATGAACATAATGAAAAATTTCACGCAAACTTTTGCCGACTAGCTTTAAGAAATAGAGCAATAATTTCCCATTATCTTAAAATTTTCTTTTTTCTTTGTCGTTGTACAATCTAGAGGTAAGTCCTTTTAATAAAGTCTTATAATTCTAACATCTAATTTACTGTTAAAAGACAAGATCAACCTTAAAAATGCCTTTGTTTGCCTCCTATGGCTCTTGCCATTTACTAGTAAAGCTTGGGTAGATTGGTATGGTGATTTTTATTTTATACAATATAAAGTTCTTTTTTTATAAGTAAATGCAATTCAACTGAAACAGATTAACAATATATTATACAAGATGAAATTAGAAATGTCTTCTGCACTTCTGTATATTTCTGTGATGACAAAACTTTTACAGTCATTAACCCATGCTGGACACGCCCACCTACATTGCCAATGTGGACCATTTGCAATTTATCAATTCGCACATCAAGATGCAGTCAGACAAATCTGGTGCAATGTTTCGTGTTCATTAATAGTCCTTTTGTAAGGATCTTTTAATTAGTTGATGAGTTCATTTAAAAACTTGAGATGGACAATTGAAGTTATAAAATTACATCATGGCTTTAAGGATATTTGTTGAAATACATTAAATTAGATATTTATAAATTACTTATATTGGTTAATGTTAAACACATTTTATATATAAATACACTCCCAAAATTTTTTTAAATTTATATTGTAGCTAAAGTTATTACAAAATACCTCAAAGTGGTTTATGTCCTGGGAGGATTTTTTAACAGAATTAATCCCTGGATTCAGTTAGTAATATGAACATAAGTTACAATAAAAGTCATATTAACAGTTGTTTGGTCTTAGATAAGACTGGATTGAGAATGTTAAATTAGTAACTTAGGAGAGATTAAATCACTATACTTCTGCTTTAAATTTTAATTATATAACTGGTCAAATTCATTCAATTTTTGGCATCCGACTTCTTCTTTAAAGGCGTGTACACTTCAAATACAAACTGAATGGCGAACAGTCAGACCATTCGATTCCTGTAGAATGTGCAGGCTGATCATGGTTCTGCACTGGTTGCAAAGGCAGCCATTACTTGAAGTCATGCAGAACAGTTATAATTGAACTGAGAACAGTCCATCCAATAATGCCATGTAAAGATCTTTCAAGTGGTTCAACAGAAGAAATTGATTCTCCCCCCCACCCCCTATTTTTGACTCTTTCAGCTCCTAATAAGCCAAACCATCTTAACAGAAATCACAGATGTACATGCAAGGATGCTGTGAAGATTCGTGAAAAGAAGTTGGTAAAAGATTTTGCTATTTTTACCTCTGGCAATGAACCACTTGAACAAACTAAAGAGAGGTTCATAATAGGACACTGCAGACCAGGTTTAGTGAAGATTCACCTACTGGTTCACAGGAAAAAAAGGTTGTATTAAAGGTTTTTTCCATTTTTAGCTCTGACAACACCCCCCCCCCCCCTAAATTGGCCGAGTGGAACCATTTGCAGGGAAGACCATACAAGGATGCTACAGACCAAATTTGGTGAAGATCCGTTTAGTGGTTCATGAAAGTATGTCCTTTGAAGGATTTTCTATTTTCAGCTCTGGATGCCAAGTGGAATCATTTGAACAAACTTGAGAGTGGAATAATTGAAGTGTGAGGTAATAAATATACCCATCAATGGCCTTTAAACATGGAAATATCTTGAATGATGACCTATACATGCACCTTTAGAGATTGGAATTTCAAAATTTCCTTATATTGGTTAATTTAAATGCGATTTTGAAAAAAAAAACACTCGACAAAAACCTTAATTACGTATTTAAACTTCTATATTGTAGTTCTTATGTTAATTCACAAAATTCACAGTTCAAAACATGTTAATGTCTGGATTGGGATTTTTTATCAGAAATCTGAAATCCCCTGAGGAAAAAAAGATAGTATAGTAAATAGTGAACATAAGTTATGAAAAACACAAGAGTGTAATATGTAACAGTTTGTTTTGGGTCCTTAGAAATAAGACTGGATTGTAGTAATGTTAAACTTTAGGTAATCTAGAGAAGAACTTAATCAATCACTAGTAATCCTGTTCTGACTGTTGTTAATTTTATTATTTATTATTAACATTGTTCATAAATTTTGAACTATGTCACCATTTTCATTTGCCTCCGCGTCTTCTTCTGTTTCAACAACCTGTTCTTCAGCAGTGTTATCATCAATAACAACTCCTTGAATGTATTCATTCATCTCTTCCCCTTCAGCAATTTCATCAAAATCTTCCGTTTCCATCTGAGAATGTTCTATTTTTGCCTTTAAACTACCAATTAGCCCATCTATTTTGATATTAAAACTTTTAACAGACCCTGAAACTTGTTGTTTACCATCTTCATTACCGTCAGAACTAACTACCGTTCTCCGACTTGATTCACTTTTATTACTCACTTTTTGAACCGGTAAACCATTGGCATGCCTCTTGATATGCTTATCTAAATTACCTTTTAAAGTAAACTCTTTATCACAGAGGTAACAGCGGAAAAACTTCACGGTTGAATGAGTCAGTATGTGTTGCTGAAGATTGCCTTTCAAAGTAAATTTTTTCGAACAGATCTGACACTGATGCGCTCTCTTGTCCGTATGGATCAGCTCGTGCTTGTCCCGATTCCCCTTCAACGAGAACTCTTTGTTGCAGAAGCTACATTTATACGGTTTAACTCCCATGTGAATAATCTGGTGTTTTGCAAGATTTCCTTTGCTCCCTAACACTTTGTGACACGTAGTACACGTGTAGCCTACTCTTGTCAGGTGTTCGTTGAGTCCGTGTCGCACAACTATCACTTTCTGCTTGTGAACCATCATATGCGATGCCAGACTATTCATAGACGAGCAAAGAACTTTACATTCTCCACATTCGTACATTTCTTTCACTTCCTTTTCCATCCCTTTACACTCTTGCGTTGCTAGATGTAGTTCAACATCTTTTTTAGAATCAAATGGTTTGGCACAAACTTGACAAATGTAATACATTCCTTCATTCTCTTCTTTTATTTCATCAATTTCAACATCACTATCAACTTCTACCTTGTCTATTTCAACAGTCCCATCCTGTCTAAAAACCCTGTCTACAGGTATACGTTGTTTTTTACTCCTGACTACAGGTTTTTCCTCTTCGCTCTTTGACATTGAGACTTCATATTCAGCTGCCACAGTTGCCAAACCAGCATCAATAATATCTTGAGCAGTTGCCATGTTAATTTCTCACACCTGAAAAAGTTAAGCTGTTGATGAGAACTCCAAAGCACATATGACACTGCACAATGTGTATTTATGAAAGTTATATTGAAAACTGATTACTTATGACCTACTTTTAAAAGTATGGGTGGGGTATACAGCGTTACCCCTATGTGCATGCTTGCATCAGTCCATATATATGTGTGTAATCACATCTGGCTAAAAACTTTTGTCTGAAATATTTTAAGTTTGAATCAAGTGCCTTCTGTAATGAGTTATTGACCTTGAGTCATTTGATGAGGATGATGATGTGGAAGAACTGTTTTAATCAAATTAATTCAGTAATAACAAAAATGCATCAAAATTAACCTAAAATTCTTGGATAAAAAGGGGGCATAAGTCATGAAAAATTGGTGCCAGAGTTGAGGACCTTGTGTCATATGATTTGGGTGATGATGTGGAACACCTACTTTAATTTTTAATCAAATCAGTTTTGTAATAAGGCGTAAAAAATTGTTTGTTTCCAGTATCCCAACCTACCCTAAATGTTTTTATGGCCTTGGAGAATATTTTTTTTCAATTTTTTAACAAAAAGGTACAAAACTGTACTTTTTATGCTTTAAATATGGTTAGTGATTTTAGAAATCCAAATACTGATGCTCTTAAGGCATAACCCCCTTATTTCCATTCATTTTGTGACACAAAAAAGATTTCCAAAGTCTCTTAATAAAAAAAAAATACGACCTATCTACCCTAATTTTTTTCAGCATGTTACCGGAAACAAAGAATTTTTTGGGGGCCTAACTGAGATAGAGTGAAAGTGCACTAAAACTAACCTGAAATTCTAAGTAGAAAGGGGGGATAATTCATAAAATATTGATGCAAGAGTTATGACCCTTGTGCCATATGATGAGGATGATGATGAGGAATAACTGCTTTGTAAGTGTGAAGCAAATCCATCAATTTATAACAGAGATAAAGAGAAAGTACATCAAAACTTTAACCAAACTGCAGACACGGAAGAACCCTGACACCGATGCTGACGCTGGGGTGAGTAGGATAGCTCTCCATATTTCGTACAGTCAAGGTAAATATTATAGGAGAAAGTCTTACTCCAGGAGATACATGTACTGGCAGTTGTCAAAGCTTTAGTCCAAATAAAAGGACATTTCCGGACAGCATGATAACTTTTGACTGCCGCTGTCCCATCACACCAAAACTCATTCTGCATATTTCTGTTTGGAAATTCCCAATGAAATCTGTTAGGAACGTTTTCTGGCACAATGTTGAATGTATACAAAGATGTACAGTGAAACTTCCGAAAACTGCACACCCTCGGGACCAGAATAAAGGTACATAATTGTAAGTTTCAGGTATTTAAATCAGTGATATAAATTTCCAAAATTACATTTTCTGGTGATTCAAACCTTAGTATGTATTTACTGTACACGTTTAACGTTTACCGCATCTACTATACGCCAATATGCATAAGGGATAAAACCAATAACTTTACATGACTGTGTACTGCTATTTATCCTTCATTATTTTGGTCCTTCGAAGTTTCGGTGTTTAGATTGCCCAGTCACAAATATAAAAGTATTAAAACAATATAGACGACAAATTATTCTGACTACTGGCCAACCCTGCTGTTGAAGCCAACCCTGCTGCTGAAGACTATCAAATGTCTAGTTAATGCAGGATCAACTATTAGATAATAGATCAACTTCTGTTATTGTCTTAAAGAAAGTGGTACACATTAACCTGGTACACATTGACCATCACCAAAGAGTTTTCTACTTTTCTACAGCCTGGTCATCATTGAATTTCAAAAATAACATCCGTCATGTAATACACAGAGCCGATTTCTACTCCTAATACATGTGCTGGTTGGCATCATTTATCAATACTTAATAAGTTAATAGCTAGCTTGAGAATCGAGCTGTATGGTAACGCAAGTATACTTTCACACTTCGTGATGGATTTTAAAAGTTTCACCGGAAGTTGTTAAACAAGAGGACCATGATGGTCCTGAATCGCTCACCTCTTCCCATATGACCCAGTTTTGAGTATGACGTCATTTTTTCTATTATCTGACATAGTGACCTAGTTTTTGAGCTCATGTGACCCAGTTTTGAACTTGACCTAGATATTATCAAGATAAAAATTCTGACCAATTTTCATGAAGATCCATTGAAAAATATGGTCTCTAGAGAGGTCAAAAGACTTTAATAATTTTAGACCTACTGACCTAGTTTTTGACCGCAGTTGATCCAGTTTCAAATTTGACTTAGATATCATCAAGATGAACATTCAGACCAACTTTCATACAGATCCCATGAAAAGTATGGCCTCTAGAGAGGTCACAAGGTTTTTTATTATTTGACCTACTGACCTAGTTTTTTATGGCATGTGACCCAGTTTCAAACTTGACCTAGATATCATCAAGATGAACATTCTGACCAATTTTTATGGAGATCCATTCACAAGTATGGTCTCTAGAGAGGTCACAAGGTTTTTCTATTTTTAGACCTAATGACCTAGTTTTTGACCGCACATGACCCTGTTTCGAACTGGACCTAGATATCATCAAGATGAACATTCAGACCAATTTTCATACAGATCCCATGAAAAATATGGCCTTTAGAGAGGTCACAAGGTTTTTCTATTATTTGACCTACTGACCTAGTTTTTGATGGCACATGACCCACTTTCAAACTTGACCTAGATATCATCAAGATGAACATTCAGACCAATTTTCATACAGATCCCATGAAAAATATGTCCTTTAGAGAGGTCACAAGGTTTTTCTATTATTTGACCTACTGACCTAGTTTTTGACCGCACATGACCCAGTTTCGACCTTGACCTAGATATCATCAAGGTGAACATTCTGACCAATTTTCATGAAGATCCATTCAAAAGTGTGGCCTCTAAAGAGGTCACAAGGTTTTTCTATTTTTAGACCTACTGATCTAGTTTTTGACTGCAGTTGACCCAGTTTCAAACTTGACCTAGATATCATCAAGATGAACATTCTGACCAACTTTCATAAAGATCCCATGAAAAATGTGACCTCTAGAGTGGTCACAAGCAAAAGTTTATGGACGCACGCACGGACGGACGGACGGAAGACGGACACCGCGCGATCACAAAAGCTCACCTTGTCACTTTGTGACAGGTGAGCTAAAAACGCACCCTAGTGGACAGGCCTTGGGAGGAAGTACTTCTCTCCGCAGTGAATACAGAACTTCATTCGATTGCTGAAAGTTATTCATCACTCAAAAATAATGCCAGTGATTTTTTTCCTTCTTTATAAAGTACCCCTAAAAGGACCTTTTCCCAATTGAAAAATGCAGTATTTTTTCCCAATTATCATCCAAAAATTCCCCAAATGACCAAATTAAGTTTGCATTTTGATGACTGCAGAAATAAAACTTGGATACATTGACATTCACCATTATTTAACCATTTAAACAGTTTGTTTGATGCTAATTTACATGGAATTAAAGGAAAAAGCATTCTAAATGATGCTATTAATCAACTATAAAAGTTCCCAGTCAGAGTAAAAACCCTGCTATTTTTCCCAATTTATCCGGTACCGGACCTTTTCCCAAAAGGGCAAAAAAAATCACTGAATGCATAGATTTCCAGTTGCTTGAAAAAAATATCATTTTTTTTTAAAGAACAAACATTGGCCAGAAAATGGAGGAAATGTCATTTATTATCATAAAATCACGAGAACGCAGCAAAAAGGTAATGAGGTCACCTTGAAGCCGGCTTCCCATAAATTTTGCAACGTATGATATTCGCTGTTATAGGTATAATGACACTAACAGGAAATTGAATTTTTGAACTTTTTTTCCCACTTGCAAATTTTTCCTAGTGCCATTTTTTTCCACAAGCAAAATGATGGGTTCCACTAGCAATTCCTTAAAAGCTGTTTATGTGCAAAATTTATTAAGTTGTTTTGTTGTTGTTTGGTTTCATATTAAAGTTCATGGTCCGGACAGGCCGGGGACTTTCTGGTTTCGAAAGTACTATACGAACCAAAGTACTCGATGTTTCTTTGGACATTTGGCTGGCCTCCAAAGTTTTAGGATTTTTTTTCAGGTCACTGCCCTAAGTGTTGCTAGCATTTTCGGTCTCTTTGCATGAAGAAACTTGTTATTTTCCTCTCCATTTCCGCAGAACTTTGCAAATTACCGACCAAAACAGTAACAAATATTGTCTAGACACTTACTTAGATATCCGATAATTACATTTGTATAAAGCGACGAGCGTCTACAACCTGTCTCGTGATTATCGGTAAATTAACTACCCCACAGGAGCCTTTAAATACAAAGGACAGTTTGAGCGAATTCCACGATTTTCAAACGTGATCGCGAAAATATTCGAGTGCCATGATCTTCTACTCGCATTTTTTTATTCTTACCCGAATTTTGTGACTGAGCGACTGCTAAATTCTATCCCTGACTATATGTAGACTTCCTTTTCAAGTGAATCTAGAGTGGGCAGACCGATGCTCGGCGTAAAAACTACATATTTTAAATCTAAAAACTGACTTAACATTAACTTACCGCTACTTCTTTATCGTCAGTTTGTAGAACAATCTGCGAGTATTCAACCATATTGTTTACATGCTGTATTTCTAGTCACATAGTGACGTAATAGGCAGGAGCTAAAAATAGTACCAGTAAAACCTGTGCGGTTCGTGCGGAAGTATACCAACACTCGGCGTACGGCATATTAATCTGCAGGTTGTAATTTTGAAATATTTATGCGTTAAGGTGAAGTATAAGACATATCTAACACAAGACATAGGTTATATTGATTAACTATTTTTTTAGTACATAAATGCACTCATATTACCCCTCTCTCTATTCTGCATCTATTAAATTGCATAAACACATTATATACAACAATTATCTTAAGGAATTCATTTGAAGATAAGTTGTCACAATTATGTGAGTCTAACTACATGAAATCAATAAATGATGAGGCCAAAAAAAAAATATGTATGTTTCCTGTGACATGCCAGAAAAAAATAGGGTAGGTAGGTCGATTTTTTCATTTTTTTTTTTTTTTTTTTTTTTTTTTTTAGGATACACATCTTTACAGTAGTGGAATTCCCTCGTCTTTGCTTTTGCCTATTGTCTTATCAATACATATATGTCTGTACTAGATGGTAGATGGTATACACTTTAAATACACTGCTTTTTATATACCCTTTCGGCTTTTAGTCAAATTTTTAAATACATGCTGTCAGAATATTTCAACAGATGCACCTTTGGTTTTCCATTGGTTCAAGCCTAGCTAAACTCATGATTTTTTATGGCAAGGCAGGGTTATAATTTTTTTTCCACACCACCTGCCCTGCAGGACTACTAACCACTAAAACCTGCTTGCCCTTAGTGAACAGTCACTTGCCCTTATAATTGACATGTTTAATATTGTCACTTTTATGAAAGGAGTATTATACAATAAGTAAATTTCAAATGTAACACTCAGTAGACAAATACTGTTCTCTTTTACCCTACATTTCCTTTTTAAGGTGGCATACTTGTTCTTCTTAAACTTCCTTTTTACAGCGGTATTTTTATTTTTCTTTCCTGTATTTTTGTCAGCAGCACCAGCCAGTTGCTCTCCAAAATAACTGTAGCGATAGTAATAATAATTAAAGTCTATCCCCTCCCGTATTTTCCTAAACTATTAGGACAGCATAAAATATTTAGTTATTTTCATTTTCTCAAGACTTATTTCCCGAAAATAATTATTTTAAAAAGTGTCCCTAAATTATGGACCTAATTATGATCATCCACACACCCTTTGTGAAAGCGAAAAAGAAAAACAATTATCAAAAATTATTCTGTTTATAAGCTAAGTAATTGGCCTTGTTTTCATCATTAATTAACACCCTCCAAAGAGCTAACAGAAGTGTGTAGGTATCATGGCATCTGAAGTGAAGATCAAAGCGGTATAGTTGCCCGAGATTGTCATGGCATTACGTCAGGTTTTCGCGCCATGTGAAACATCTATGTTTGATCGTACCGCCTCGCTTCTTTAAATTGTTGAGAAGAAATCAATAAAAACGTTTCTTCTTTATTTTTTTTAAAAGCGAATGTACAACATCACGAATGAACTGACAGGTAAATGTGTCAAACAATTATACCGGATATCCTACCTCTGTGACCTGTTTGCCCTCAAAGAATTTACATTACTGTTAGAGAAGAATATCTTACAAAGTGTCGTGTCAAAAATAATACTTGTACGAAAAGATTCATTTAAAACTTAAATAAAAACCGCAACAAAATCTTATTGCATGACTGCGGCATTTTCCTTTGAAGTTTTGTGTTTTCTAAATTCTGGTATCTCCACGGTTAGCCGTGCTCTAAATTCCGTTGCACACAGGTATCGCTCACAGTTTTCTCTGTCTGGGATGTAGAACAATACACACAAATTAGCAAGTGTTGCTGTGATAAGGTATTGAAAATGATAAGCTATTTGAAATAATTTATTTCTGTAGTTTAGTTCTTTACATCTTGATTTAAAACTTGATTTTTTAAATAACATAAAAATATAACTGCAAAAATGATTATGATATTCTATTCAGTTTAAAAAATCAAATTACGTTTCTGGCAAAGCTTTACAATATGCTCTAGGTGTGTATTTCACCGATACATGAAACGTTTGTTGATAAAATTAGCCACGTGGGGATTGTTTACATTTCCTGTTTCTCCAGGGTTCATGACCTCGTTAGCGCCTTTCTCCCCACCCCCGGCAAATTCAAATTCTTAACAGTTAGTTTAAATTATTTTTGAAACTCTATTTCACAACTATTTGTTTTGAAAAACAATTACACCAATTGATAAAGAATGTTTCAATGCGTATTTATGCACTTTTGTATAACTTTTTTTCAGTAGTTTATTTAAAATTTTGAAAAAGGGATCTGATGTGAAGCATGCGTAATTTATATAAAAACCTGCCAAGCGCAATCTTCTGGCTTTTATATGGTAGTTGGGGGTTTACCATGAAATGTTTCTAAGGGAGGCTCAAGAGGGGAAATATTTTTAAATATTTTTAATTTAAGATATTTAAAAATGTGTTCAGTTTACTGTTTTTAATCATGCAATAAATCAGTTAGACAATACATACGCCTGTGTTACCGGCGAGTATCATCATGCTTGGGAGAATCTCAGGGAACGTAATTTGATAGCAAACTCGCCTCTACGAGGCTCGTTTGCTACCCAAATTACGTTCCCTGAGATTCCCCCGCGCATGATGATACCAGCCGGTAACACACGTTTATGTATTATCTAACTTATACATACTGCGTTATTCTAAAGCCGCATTTCTATTTACATTCACGAGGTCACGTAACCTATTCTGCCGCGCAAACAGAAAATCTGTTTGCGAAAAATCGTTTTACTCCATGTATTTAAATTGCTGCCGCTTTTTCATTATTTAAGATTTTTTAATTCTGTTTTTTATACTTTCTGTTGAAAAGTCTGAATTTTATGACCATATTATGTATCATTTATTTACTTCAAGAAAGAAATAAGTAATTAAGATCGCGCTGTTTGAAATGTTACAAGTGATTACATGAAAATTCGGCCATTTTTATAGAAATTTGCCTACATTTTTGTCAATGTTTTATTAAAATTATTATAGAATTAAAACTGTATTACTTCTCAAGCGGTGTTGAAAATTTGAAGCGATTATATTAAAAAATGAATGCACTACGCGCGTTTTTTGTGTTCGTGTCGATAAACAAAAGTAACGGCGAGATTAGATATTACGATAGGTCGCACGTGCTTGTGGAATGGAAAATTACTGGCATGACGTTTTGATATCCTTATGATTCGCGGGTTAATTCCAGTCAATCCAGGTATTTTTTGGTGATATAATTTCAGAATTTGGTAAAGTTACGACGTAAAAACCACTCGCCCGATCGGTCGAGTATACAGCGAAGTCCACTCGTCCAAAGAGCTATAAAAATAAATATTTCTTTGACTCGTCCTATCCAGAATTTAACTCGTCAATGTATATACAGAACTGTCAGATCCTTCACAAGAAACTGCCTGTCGACTTGTTCAAAAAGCCCAGTGAATATACATCGATCCGATGTTCCTAAATGAGAGCATATAATTTTTTTCGTACCCGCAAATTTTCGTCCGAAAAAAAGTTTAGGGTCGGGGGCTAAAATTAGGGTCGGTCGGGTCACAGGAAACATACATATTTTTTTTTTACGCCTGATAGTTGATGATATATTTCCATTATTTTTGGAAATCTTTTCAAAAGAGCCATTAGTCCACAGAGTATATCAATTACTTGAACAGCAAAAGCTACAGAAAAGTGAAGTACAACGGGTCCATATAAAATTCCATGATAAGGGTTTATAGTTTATTTAAGTATAAATAAATCAAGAAAATAAGAAGAAAAATGATTTTTTTCCCAAAATTCCGCCCGCAAGGTACTTTTTTAATACCTGTTTTACCAGAAAATATGTTTTAATGAGAGTAGAACACAAAGCTGAACGGCTTTTAGCCTTGCATCGTCTGCTCTACTCTGACCACGTGACCATACCTGAAATGAACCGCACTTGGATAAAATCATGCGTGATGTAAACAAACGAAATGGGACTCACAAGAGCTGATATTTTGAATATATATTAAGAAATTCCTAGAGAAACGTTATATACGCCGAGCGTTGGTATGCGACGAGCATTGGTCTGCCCACTCTAGGTTCTCACAAATTCTTTTGAGTAGGGAAGAGTTTCTTTGTTACATATAAATGAGGTAGAGGCTATCTATATTTTTAGCTAAACCTGATTTCTCTGAGCTTGCTTTGAGGCTTTCTTATTTAATATTACTTTTCCGGAGAAAAAAAGGTATCTGCACATCTTGCAGTAAGAATTTATTGGGTCTTATCCGAAGTAAATCATCCGAAAGAGACACATTACTCTAGCACAAATTTATTTCTAAATAAACACTTTCGGAGAAAAAGTCTCTCCATAATCAAATAGAGGTTACTTTGTTCACCAAAACTACAGGGATACATATGATAAAGAAATCGAACTGTACCAGGTAATTCCAAAAAAATATGTATTTGTTTGAGCAACATTAATTCGGTGATCGTATAAGTGGCTGCTTATAAAAATCACTTTTTGGCCTTGCTTTAGGTATCGGTCGACAAAATGATGGGCGAAAAAAAGTAACAAAAGTATAATTATGAGAACTTGGTACAAACAAAGAAGTATAAAATATATTTTAACTATTTGGTACAGATGCATAATACGTCATCGCATGCAATTTTCAGTCTGTTGATTTATTTTTTATACGACGACAAAAGCCGGTTAAATTTCGGTTTCAGGTCGTTAACAGGTTAAGTTTGGGACAGGTGGTTGGTTAATGTTCAAGGTAAGGGTAAGCGTCATTTACCGTCGTTTATCATAAACATATAACATTAGCTACAATGCTCTTGTGCCTCAAACTACATATCTAGAAGGCCTATTACACTTACCTGGGTTTATTTTATTTCATGGTACCACCCTTTAAATAATGTTTGCCAATCAATGGAGCTGTCATAAGATCAGATAAAATTTTGAGCTATTGAGGCGGCATAATAAGATTAATAGTAAGATGCAGTATGTAGTGTTATGTTAAGAACATAAACTCCTCTTGTATAATCTCGTGCGTTGCCACCCACCATGGTCTGGTACGTGCTTCATCACCATGATGTATTACTTCACAATTGCGATCTCGTGCATTGCCATCATGATTTCATGCTTCGTATACACGGCACAAAGATACAAATTTTTAGTCGGATGTCAACATAAAAATTGCTCCAGACAAAGAAGTATAAAATATATAAAATATATTTTTATAGCTCTTTGCTCCAGAGGAGCCTATGAGAATTTTCCTGTCCGGACCAAAACTCCGTACTCTTTCAAGGGCTTTTAATGTTATCTGACATAAATGTTCCCCATGATGAGAAGGCTTATCAGGCGCAATAACCAGATCCTAGTTCATACGTTATTCATTTGTTTCTTTTCAGTTCTAGTTATGCTTCCTGTTTAATGATACATGTATCTTGTTATGTTAATGGTCTTATAATAGTATTGTGAGGAAGGAGAAAAAATACAGAAAAGCTTAAGTAAATGGAACCTTATACATTTTGAAAGTGTTGCTCATTAGACATGTATACATACAAAACTGTTAAAACAACATAGAAAATGATGGTGCAGTGCTGGGCGGAAAAAGCTCTTAAGACAACAAGGTGATAATAAAAATAAACCAGGATTTGTCTTCAATGTTATGAATGTGTTTTCTTTCGTTTTACAGCTATGTAATCTGGCGTTTTGGGCAGTTTTAATCTTGGCACAGATTTTATTTTTTAAGTTCAAAACGATAATGTGTGTTACATTGTACCAAAAATAGATTTGTTGTGGCTTGCTTAAACTTTTCATTACCTAAAATTATGCCAAAGCGAATACAAATTTATAATTATCAATATTATTCGAGCAGTTTTGTTCTTTAGAGTCTGTGAATGAATATAGAAGTAAAAAAGGGATAAACTTTTGTAAAAAATGCAAAACAGAATTATGGAACCTATGCAGTGTAAGTCATTTTAAGTTAAAATTTAACACAGTGAATTTACAAGAGTGTGAAGTTTCAATCCATTCTCATAAATTGTTACTGATATACCAGCTTACATGTACTTACAAAAACTTAACCAAATCTGGACACCAGCGTATGGGTGAGTCCAATACATATTCTTCGAAAAATGACTTTTTAAGCATTTTTACAGTTTACCTCGTACTTTTTACTTGGAAACCAGCATATCGATATAGAGACTAGTAATCTGATGCGGAGTTGTTTGCGTATTAGCTTTAGAATAGTCCGGATGCTTGTAAGTAAAGATTTCCAATCTTATATGGTAAGTTTCGTCTTTACCTTAAATTGTATTAACCTAACAATATGCGCCGAAGATAAAGCTCAAATAGGAAAATAAAGGACTTCTGCCGATGGTTTGGATTCTGGAAACATGAAACTAATGTGAAATAGATTTGTGAAAAATGGCAATTAGTGCAATTGGGCCTTTCTATTGCAAAGCGGGGTTTCATCACTTGCGCACATGTGAAAAAGAAGGAAAAGTGCCTTTAACTCGTGTGAATGCCAAAACAGTTCTTTTGTTACACTGTGATGGTATGGAACTACAGGAAGTCTTCACGTAACCAAACACGATTTGAAAAGGCAATGGAATGCTTAGATGACTTCTTTGGGTTGCAGGAAAATGTTCAATTTGAGAGATATTAGTTCCGGCAACTAAGGCGGAAGGGTGGTAAAAGTATTTAGATAAAGACAGAAATAAGACACGTGGTTTTGAAGGTGAAAAGGATGGCTTTATACGAGATCAGTTGATAGAAAAGTGCCTTTCAACAACGACATGGAAGAATTTTCTGCTAATGGAAAATACCTTACCCTCAAAGTGCTTTGGAGATAGCCATTTACTTATGAAAATGCAGACTTGCAGACTAAATCAGTGGGTGATATGATGGAGTGTGTAAACAAATTGTATTTGGGAAGTAGATATAATTAGAAACCGTTGAAATGCCAGTCCAGAAGCAAGGATTCTTGGATTAAGAACAGGAACAAAGTGTTTCATATGGTTATAATAGGTATAAGGCTGATAGTTATACATGCACTGCTAAGACTGAATGATTACAATCCGTTCACCTCGGTCTTTATGCTACCACTATTATACGGAGAATACGGAAACACCCAGTGTTGGTTATTTCAAGAATTTCAGTGTAAAGCAAAGGACAAGAAGGCCATCAATAGAAATTAGACATGTAAATATAGATATTTGAAGCCATGTAAGATAACAAGCAGAAATGAATCTAGACAGGAAATGTTCTTCGTCGGATATACACGAGTGCCTTGTTACATTACTCTTGATATTAGAGAAGCGTAATGGGTATCCGACGGTAGGAAATAAATTCAAATAATGTATCCATAGTTCCATACCAAAACACCTCTAGGCATATTTTGGACTTCTTAAGGTAGGGAGAAAGTTTAAGAAGACGTATTTGTTTCGCGTATCATTATTGATCTGCCAAACAACAGAGCAGCTTGAGAGATTAAAATAGAGAAAAGTGGCAACTTCACAGGTCGCTCAACACGACGAAAACGAAAATGTTGCAGGCTCGGTTTGATTGAGCCTATTCATGGACGGTAGTGGAAATGCATGCTACCGTCCACGCCCTCTAGCCCCGGGTTGAGCAGAACTCAACATTTACACATGCTAAAAGTACAAAAATCAATTTAGAGACATCCGCAGATGTATTCAAACGGCATTGAACATGGAACCTTCAATGATACACGTGTTGAGGCGTGTAATTCCATGAAGAGCGGCGTTTGGTCCCCAGATAAAGTAAAGGGTTTGCCCCAAACGAGAAAACAATGGGCAGAACTAAATAAACCGGAATTTAGGAAGGGGATCTGAGGTTATGGAGCCTGCGTACCACAGGAACTGTCAAAAGACAAAATTAAAAAGCAGGCACCATATCCAAGGGGTGATTATACAATACCCAAGGCTATGAAAGCGGGAGTATTGGAACCACCCAGGCCGAAATGGTCATGTTGAGACACTAAACAGTACCAATAACACGACATAAAAATCGTGCTGAACGATCTGAGAAGATCGAAATATAACAGCCCTGATTGAATGTACGGGGAGACTTTTTACGGCCGCCACACGGCACAAACTACGCTGCTGTGATAATAAAATAGAGAAAAGTGGCAACTTCACAGGTCGCTCAACACGACAAAAACGAAAATGTTGCAGGCTCGGTACCCATGAGGTCAACAATGAAGATCAAGGTGGGCAAATATTTGCTAGATATCCATCATTATTCGAAGTATTGGAAAACTCAGAGATTATCAATGTGCAATACCAGTTGATAAGACAAAACAGCCAGTTATTCAGCAAACCCGAAGAATTTCTTATGAATTGCGAGATAGATTAGAATAAAATTGTGAAGATTGAGCGGTTGGATATTATTAAAAAAGTAGGTGCAGGTCAAACTCAGTAGGTACCATTAGTACTTATCCTTCCAAAGGGGGTTAATACGGAAATGTGTGTACACAAGACAGGCCAATACTGTGGTACAAAGAATTAGATCCCCTATTCCAGCGTATGAAGTTCTTTTAAAGTGTAACAAACACAAGTTTTTCGGAAAATTGGATGTTACATGGCCTATCACCAAATCGATTTGGCTTCCATCAATGTCTTGAAAATACATTTAGCAATCACCTTTACTGTGCAGATATAAACGGCTTATGTTCATCAAAAGATTTACCAAATGATATTACAACAGCAGGTATTTAAACGTTGCGAGGGTGTTCATAACATAAATGACGATATCATTGTTCATTTGGAAATAAAGTGGTTCATGAGAAGACAAGATTTTCAATTCTTTTGCTCTGGCCACAAGCGGAACATTTCGGACACATCAAGGAGATGCTATAGACCAAGTTTGGTGACGATCCATCAAGTATTTATAGAGTATAGAGTTTGGTCCTATTTTTAGCAATGGCTGCCAATAAAACCAGTCAAACGGAACTTTTTTTAATGGACCCCACTTCTTATGACACTTTGATGCTATGCACGTACTAAGACGATTCACGAGACATTGATCCATTGTTTTTTTTCTCTATTTTTAACTCGTGCAGTCCCTAAACTCAGTAAAGCAGAATCACTTGAGCAAATATGAGAGGACCTTGCCAGGATGTCATGACATTTTGATGAATTACAGCTAGTTGTTGCTGAGGAATACTCCGGACAAAAATGGCTCTACAGTATACTATGTTAAGCAAGAAGCTGAGATGGGTCTAAATCGCTCACCTGGAAAGGACCTTAACCATCTGACATTGCTTCTAACCAGGTTTGGTGAAAATATTTTAAGCTGTTTGTTAAACATTTTTTTTCAATATTCTGCCATGACACCCCAAAAATGCGTAACTATTAGAACAAACTTCATAATACAAAGTTGGTCTTCGTTCTAATTTTAACTCTGGTTCCCCTGAAAGGACCAAGAAGAACCATTGCAAAGATGCTACAAACCAAGTTTGATGAGTATCCATCAATCAGTTCATGAGAATAAGTCATTTTAAGGCTTTCACTAGCGGCCAACAAAAGGTAAAACAAGAGCACCGCAATACGGAACAATATATTAGTACGCCCTAAGATATGACCTAAGTGTGATCTTGACCTTGATGCGAGCCATCTGAAACATGTGCTCTGCACGTCACCTCGATGTGGTGAACATTTGTGTCAAGTTTCTTCGAAATCCTTCAAGGGGTTTAAGAGTTACAGAGCAGACACGATATTAACGAACGGCCGGACACCGGCGTCATAACATAATACGTCCCTTCGGGCGTATATAAACCACCACTGTAAAAGGAAATTACAATGATGCTACAAACTAATAATTAAGTTTAATGAAGATCCAACAAGCAGTTCTCATCATGGGCCATTAAGAGGTTTTTCTATTTAGAGCTTAAGTGGCCCCTAAAAAAAGGCAAACGTATCCATTTGTACAAAATCGGGAGGAGACCTACAATGATGCTACAAACAAAGTTTGATGAAGATCACACCAGCCGTTCATCACATGAAGTTGTTTACAGGCATTTCTATTTAAGCTCTAGTGGCCCCTAAAAGGGGCCAAGTGACCCCACTTTAACAAATTTGGCATAAGACCTTATAATGTTGTTACAGACCAAGTTTAATGAAGATCCAACAAGCAGTTCTTGAGAAGTTGTTTGAAGGTATTTCTATATTTAGCTCTAGCGGCCTCTAAAAGGTGCAAAGTGCTTCATTTGAATCGGGAGGGTACCTTACAATGACGCTCCTGACCAGGTTTGATGAAGATCCATCAAACAGTTCATGAGAAGATGGTACCTAAAGGTATTTCTATTTCTAACTAAAAAAAAGCCGAGTACTCTCCCCCCATTAAACAAAGTTGGTAAAGGACCTTACAATATTGCTACAAATCAAGTTTGATGAAGATCCATCAAATGGTTCATGAGAAGAAATCATTTCTATTAAAGGGGCCAAGCAAATTTGGGAGAGGACCTTATAATGATTCTAAGGACCAAGTTTAATGATATTCCATCCAGCGGTCCATGAGAATGAGTCTTTTTAAGGTATCTCTATTTTTAGTTCTAGCGGCCCCTAAAAAGCCAATCACCCCCATTAATATATATTTGGGAGAGATCCTTGATGCTACAGACCAAGTTTGATGAAGATCCATTGAGCCATTCGTGAGAAGAATTCGCCAAAAATTATTAATATTTAGTCCTTGCTAGCCCTAAAAAGGAGAAATTTAAGAGGACCTTATAATGATGCTACAGACCAAGTTTGATGAAGGATTCATCTGGCGGTTTCTGAGAAGGTGTTTTTATTTTCAGCTCTGGTTGCCCGGAAAATGGGCCAAGGAGAACTATTTGAACAAACTTGATAGAGGTCCTTGATAGGATACTACTAACCAAGTTTGGTGCAATTCTGACCTGTAGGGAAGATGTTTAATTAAAACTGTGGACACAGGACAACCCCACTGTACTTAAAGCTAACCATGAACAAAGTTCAGGTGAGTTTATATTTGAACTCAGTGAACAAGAGGGCCATGATGGCCCTATAACGCTAACCAGAGTTATGAAAAGTTTATACAACAGGCAGGTAATGTGTATGTCTATGAATTTTTGCGGGTGTGGGGATTAAGGTGTTTGTGTGTGTGTGGGGGGGGGGGGGGGGGGGGGGGTGAAGGGGGTAGAGATATTAGAGAAATGATGTGATATGACTATCAAACATGAAGATTTTTAAAGTCTTTTGGGAAAAGAGACCACGTCCCCTGGTGGCAATGTTTTTTGACAAATCGTAATATGAACATTCTTGGCAGAGGGTTACATAAATACCATTTGTGTGAAATTATTTCAAAATAGGGCCACCATTTTCATACGAGAAGATTTTAAAGTTTCCACTATACACATATAGGGTAAAGTGACCATACCCCATGGTGGCAATGTTTTTTTGCCGAATCGTAATAATCTGAACACCGTTGACAGAAGGTTACAGAAGGACCATTTGTGTGAATTATTTTGAAATTGGACCTGCACTTCAAGAGATGTTTTTGAAGATTTTTCTATTTCTAGCTATGCAGCCCCTTTGTGTAAACATGAGGAACTGTTTGCACAACTTTGAAATCTTGGTAGAGGGTTACATAAGGACCATTTGTATGAAATTCTTTCAAAATCGAACCAGCTGTTTAAGAGACGTTGTTTATTTTTTTTTCTATTTTTAGCTCTGGTGGCCCATATATGCAATCAAGCGGAGCCATTTGAACAATTTTGGAAGAGTACCACCCAGGCCAAGTTTCATCAACTCCCATCCAATGGTTTCCGAGGAGATGCTGTTTGAAGACAAGTCTATTGCAATCATGTGCCCCAGGTCATTTTTAATCCTAGAGAGATACTATAGATGATAATAGGTAAGGTAATACTGTTGAAAAACGGCGTTAAACCCAAAACAAAACAAAACCAAAAAAAAAACAAAAAAAAAAAAACAAACAATCATGTGCCCCCAGGTCATTTTTAATCCTAGAGAGATACTATGGATGATAATAGGTAAGGGTTGATTTTTCGGAAGCACAGAGCACCAAAAACACAGCCCCAGAGCCACGCATTTAAACAGTAGGCCCACAACAAAAAGAAGCTGTAATGGAAAAATATTTCTGACGGGTTGCTTCAAACATCCAACAAGTACATATTAATATAAGCTAAATATTGATAAAGGGGAAGGAAATGGCAAGGGGTGAAACGGGGCCGGGGGTGGAGGAGGAACCCGAAGGGGAAAGCCGAACAAGGACGAACACACAAGGGAACGCCATGCTCCTCAAAAACAGCCGCACCACAACGCAAACCACAACAGCGCAGACACCCAAAGACAAACACACAACGACGACCAACCGAACAACACAGAAAAACGAACAAGCAACACACAAGAAAACAGCAGGTCACCGTTATAGATTCACAAGCTTACAAACGCACCCACACAAGTAGGAAAAAACAATCAAGAACAGTACCGGGATTTGGCTGCCAAAACAAAGAGGAGCCACGAAAACTTACTAAAAGTAAAGTGGGAGGGGATGCAAAAAGTAGCGTAAATGCAAGGGAAAGGAGAGGGCAAAAGGGGGAGTGGGGCGGAGGAAAAACGCCCACAACAAATAAGAAAACATATGCAACACACAATACAAGACAGACAAAGCAACCTGTTGAAAATAGGGGCACCGCCTTGGAACGGTCAGTAACCTAAATAAAGGAAACTGGGGGTTTAAACGCGTTTAGGGCATGCCAACCTCGCACTTTTCAACAAGTTAACAATGTAAATAAAATCCCCGCTGAGAAAGGCTCTAACCTTAGTGCAAAAGTAACAGATAAATAAAATAAAGCAAACATAAAATTAAGGTAAATTTAAGGTACAATTACACCAATGTACACAACAACTTGTCTGAAGTCAGAGCAACAAGAGCCTAACTTTTAAGGGCACGACTAAGAAAACTGTAAGACAAAAATCAACTCCCTCCGTCCGTTGTATGTAGGATTTAGGAGAAAAGCATCATCGAGTTCCACACTTTATTAGTCATCGCAACGTCAAATAGGAAAGCGTAGAAATTAGCTGTAGAGGGGTCAATCACTAAACATGCACTGTGCTTCACGATTTTCGCATCGTATCCTCTTTTGATAAACTTTTTTACCAATTTTACAAAAATTTGATTAAAAAATTAAGGGGTATGTTTAATTTTCCGAATTTTATAAACTACATCTCCATAGTATTCCGGGTGTGTAAATCCAAGTTTTAAAAGTGTTTTAAGGGGCGTATTGTATTTTTCTAATAGTTCAGACGATCTGTAGTAAAATTTCCTAAAAGCTTTCCGTAGCTTATGATAACGGTAACCCTGTTGTAACAATTTCTTGGTGATATGAAGATTTTTGTCATTAAAATCATCGATCTTTGAGCAAGCTCTTACAAAACAAAAAAAAGGTTGTATGATGTTGCTCAAGGGACATCTCCATCAAGATGGGGAAAGTTGGCAATTTCAAAATTAAAATCGTTCCTTTTTATCATATATTTTCGTTTCTAGATTATTATTCACAATTCTTAAATTTAGATCCAGAAATGACGCTTCTAAATCTGAAGTATTAGCCTTGTTAAGCTGTAACTCTTTAGGGTAAATATATTTCACCATTTCTGAAAAATATTTGTTGTCTATATTTAAAATTTCATCAAGATACCCTGAGGTTCCATTAAAAGCTTCAATAATTTCAAATTGTGTCTCAGTGGATAAACTAAGCATGAGGACGGGGCCTCTTTTCACCCCAGGGTAATAATTTGAACAATTCTGGTAGAGGACCGCAAGGCAATGCTTCATACCAAATATCAGAGGTCTAGGTCTTGTGGTTTTAGACAAGAAGTTTTTCCTATATAAGTCTATGTAAAACTTGTGACCCCCGGGGCAGGGCCTCTTTTCACCCCAGGGGCACAATTGAACAATCTCGATAGAAGACCGTAAGGTAGCAGGGTACACTTCGAATTTTTGCCCCCGTCAATATTTGTTATAATTAGAACTTCGTGACTTTAGATGTCTGAAAATTACGGTGACAGATAATGATTGTTAATTCTTTAGAAAATTTAAACAGCCAATACATGTAAAATTCTGATGAAAGTTGTAAAACTAACTGCTGCTAGCTTTGTATGAATCGGTGAGTCACCTTGGCGCGGGAAATTCAAATCACGGAAGGGTTCCGTGCTTATTGATACTCGGGAACTTTTTCGCTATTTTGTGAAAAAACGAGCTGGATAGGCCCCCATTCCGTTTAAATCCTGTAGTTCAGTAAGGACTATTAAATTGAGAAATGCAATAAAATTGGGCATTTAATTGTTCTTGCAGCGGGATCATTGCAGGCTGTTCAAAAAGTGCAAAATTGATGATTTTTGCATGCTATTTTTAATGGAATATGTGAAACTTTCGTTTTGATAACTTTCTGTATTCTTGTACGGTCCTGATCTTGCAATTAATTAAAAGCACAAAACATGCACGAAATTTATAAAATGGCCATCCTGATTCTGCTCATTAGGGAAGTGAAATATTGCGACTCGCTACATGTAAGCCTGGCCTTGCCCAAAATTTTCGAATCTAAGTGTACGCGTCGCTTCATACCAAATACGTAAAAACTGTACCAGTAGCTTCCTCGCTTGGTGATCAGCATTGAGGGTAGTGCTAGGACTGGTCAGCCCGGTGTCAGTATGTGACTGGGTGGTTCTAGTGGTTTAGCAGATGTTGTTTTAAGTGTGGGCAGACGGACGCTGGACAGTTTAGTGATCAAAATAGCTCACGCTGTGCTCGGGCGAGCTAAAATAATCTGACCGGAACACAGAGTGCATATACGCATCTCCTTTTTTGATGAATTCCAAAGTGGTTGCTGAAGAATACTCCTGACAAGAAAGAGTATAATATTAAATTAATGTTGAATAATCCAAGGGCGATAACTCAAAGAAAAAGCATCTGACAGGAACAGGAACATAATTATTATGCACATCTCCTCTCAAGAATGAAGCTTCCTACGAAATGGTTTATTTCATCACGAGCGTGCACCTGGGTATATCCACCGACCTTCCGTAAGCCAGCGGGAATCGCTCATTATATTGGTGCAAGCACCATGGACCTTGTGTCATATGATGTGGAACAACCGTTTCAAGTTTGAATCACATTCATTTAGTAACAACAGAGATATGGTGAAAAAGCATCAAATTTAAAACTAAATTCTAAAAAAGGGGGGCACAATTCATGAAATATTGGTGAAAGAGTTATGGCCCTTGAATCATATATGTTCGTGATGATGTGGAACAACTTTTTTAAGTCTGAATCAAATTAATTTGGTAAAAATAAGAGATAGTCAATGTGCATCACAACTTTAACCTGAAATTTTAAGTAACAAGAGGACCCTGAAGGCCCTGTATCGCTCACCTGACCTAATTCTAACCCCTGATAAGTTAGAATCTAAGCTGGCCTTGATTTCATATAGACAAACATTTTGACAAAGTTTTATAAAGATCAAGTAGAAAATGTGACTTCTTGGTTTTATTTTCGATGAGACCTAGTTTTTGACCATAAATGACCCATATTAAAACCTGACCTAAAGATCATCAAGAATAACATTCTGACCAATTTTCATGAAGATATGGTCATTAATGTGGCCTCCAGAGTGTTAAAAAGTTTTTCATTTGATTTGAACTGGTGACTTAGTTTTTGACCAATCATGATCTAGCTTCAAACTCGACCTAAAGATCATCAAAAATAACATTCTGACAAAGTTCCGTGAAGATATGGTCATAAATGTGACCCCTAGAGTGTTAACAAACTTTTCATTTGATTTGAACTGGTGACCCAGTTGTTGACCCTACATGAACTAGATTCGATTTTGACCTATAGGTCATCAAGACAAATATTCTGATCATTTCGGGTGAGTTTTAAACTTAAACTTAAGTCAATAGTGTGTTAACAAGCTTTACATTTGATTTGAACTGTCGACCTAGTTTTTGACCCCACCTGACCAAGATTGGAATTTGACCTAACCATCATCAAGATTAACATTCTGACCAAGTTTCATTAAGATACGGTCATAAATGTGGCCTCTAGATTGTTAACAAGCTTTACCTTTGACTTGACCTGGTGACCTAGTTTTTGACCTTACATGACCCAGATTAGAACTTGACCATTAGATCATTAAGATTAACATTCTGACCAAGTTTTATTAAGAGATGGTCATAAATGTGGTCTCTAGAGAGTTAACTTTTCCTTTGATTTGACCTGGTGACCTAGTTTTTAAACCCGCATGACCCAGATTCCAACTCGACCTAGAGATCATCAAGTTTAACGAACTTTTCCTTTGATTTGACGTGGTAACCTAGCTTTTGACCCCACATGACCAAAATTCGAACTCGTCCTAGAGGTCATCAAGACAAACATTCTGATCAATTCTCATGAGTTTCAAACTTAAAATTAGGTCTTTGAGAGTGTTAACAAGCTTTACCTTTGATTTGACTTTTTGACCCCAACTGACCCAGATTCCAACTCGACCTAAAGATCATCAAGTTTAACATTCTGACCAAGTTTCATAAAGATACAGTCATAAATGTGACCTCTAGAGTGTTAACAAACTTTTCCTTTGATCTGACGTGGTAACCTAGTTTTTGACCCCACATGACCTAAATTCGAAGTCCTCCTAGAGGTCATCAAGACAAACATTCTGATCAATTCTCATGAGTTTAAAACTTAAAAAGTCGCCATATGATCTATCATGTGTCGGTGCGACGTTAAATCCAAAAAAAACAAGAGCTGTCCGTAAGACAGCCAAGCTCGACTATTCGAAATATTGTCACAGAAGCAGGAAATTATTACCCAAAATGTTAAATATCAAAAGAGTTTTAAGTTCCGAAACGGAAACATAATTTGACCAAAATGCATATTAGAGTTATGGGACTTGATGCTATCAACTAGTTTTATAACCCCGAAGAAACATGTTAAGTTTCAATTCCATATCTGCATTAGTTTTGGAGATAGTAACTTGCATGTAAAACTTTAACCAGAATTTTCTAAGTCCAAAAGGGGGCATAATTTGCTCAAAATACATGTTAAGAGTTATGGAACTTGACCCAGTGAGGTTGGTAACTGACCTAGAAAAAGAATAAATAAGTTTCAAATCTATATGCCTTTTAGTAATAGCTGTTTGTACTTTCACGCAAAACTTTAACCAGAATTTTCTAAGTCCAAAAGGGGCATAATTTGGCTAAAATACATGTCAGAGTTATGGGACTTGATTCTATCAACTAGTTTTATAACCCGAAGACACATGTGAAGTTTCAATTTAATATCTGCATTAGTTTTGGAGATAGTAACTTGCATGTAAAACTTTAACCAGGATTTTCTAAGTCCAAAAGGGGGCATAATTTGGCTAAAATACATGTCAGAGCTACAGGACTTGACCCAGTGAGGTAGGTAATTGATCTAGAAAAAGAAAAAATAAGTTTCAAATCTATATGCCTTTTAGTAATAGCTGTATGTACTTGCACGCAAAACTTTAACCAAAATTTTCTAAGTCCAAAAGGGGGCATAATTTGGCTAAAATGAAGGTCAGAGTTATGGGACTTGATTCTATCAACTAGTTTTATAACCCCAAAGACACATGTGAAGTTTCAATTTAATATCTGCATTAGTTTTGGAGATAGTAACTTGCATGTAAAACTTTAACCAGGATTTTCTAAGTCCAAAAGGGGGCATAATTTGGCTAAAATACATGTCAGAGTTATAGGACTTGACCCAGTGAGGTAGGTATTGATCTAGAAAAAGAAAAAATAAGTTTCAAATCTATATGCCTTTTAGTAATAGCTGTATGTACTTGCACGCAAAACTTTAACCAAAATTTTCTAAGTCCAAAAGGGGGCATAATTTGGCTAAAATGAAGGTCAGAGTTATGGGACTTGGTGCTATCAACTAGTTTTATAATCCCGAAGACACATGTGAAGTTTCAATTCAATATCTGCATTAGTTTTGGAGATAGTAACTTGCATGTAAAACTTTAACCAGAATTTTCTAAGTCCAAAAGGGGGCATAATTTGCTCAAAATACATGTTAGAGTTATGGAACTTGACCCAGTGAGGTTGGTAATTGACCTAGAAAAAGAATAAATAAGTTTCAAAGCTATATGCCTTTAAATGATAGCTGTATGTACTTGCATGCAAAAACTTAACCAAGGTGTGACGCCGACGCCGACGCCGACGCCAGGGTGAGTAGAATAGCTAGACTATTCGTCGAATAGTCGAGCTAAAAACCAAAAAAACAAAAAACAAAAAAAACTTAAAATTAGGTCTCTAAGAGTGTTAACAAGCTTAACCTTTGATTTGACTTTTTGACCCCAACTGACCCAGATTAAAACTTGACCTAAAGATCTTCAAGATTAACATTCTGACCAAGTTTCATGAAGATATGGTCATAAATGTGGCCTCTAGTGTTAACTAGCTTTTCCTTTGATTTGACATGGTAACCTAGTTTTTGACCTGACATGACCTAGATTCAAATTTGACCTTAAGATCATCAACATTTACATTCTTACCAATTTTCGTGAAGATACAGTCATAAATGTGGCTTCTAGTGTTAACAAGCCTTTCCTTTGATTTGACCCCATCTGACCCAGATTTGAACTTGACCTATATCTCATCAAGATTAACATTCTCACCAAGTTTCATTAAGATACGGTCATAAATGTGGCCTCTAGTGTTAACTAGCTTTTCATTTGATTTGACCTGGTGACCTAGTTTTTGACCCTACATGACCCAGATTCAAACTGGACCTTAAGATCATTGAGATTAACATTCTGACCAAATTTCATAAGATAAAGGGTCACAAATGTGGCCTCTACAATGTTAACAAGCTTTTCCTTTGATTTGACCTGGTGACCTAGTTTTTGACCCCAGATGACCCAATATCAAACTCATCCAAGATTTTATCGAGGGTAACAATCTGACCAAGTTTCATCAAGATTGGGTCAAAATTGTGACCTCTAGAGTATTAACAAGCTTTTCCTTTGATTTGACCTGGTGACCTAGTTTTTGACCCCAGATGACCCAATATCGAATTCGTCCAAGATTTTATTGAGGGTAACATTCTGACCAAGTTTCATGAAGATTGGGCCAAAATTGTGATCTCTAGTGTTAACAAGCTTTTTCTTTGATTTGACCTGGTGACCTAGTTTTTGACCCCAGATTACCCAATATCAGACTCCTCCAAGATTTTATTGAGGGTAACATTCTGACCAAGTTTCATCAAGACTGGGCCAAAATTGTGATCTCTAGTGTTAACAAGCTTTTTCTTTGATTTGACCTGGTGACCTAGTTTTTTTATCCCAGATGACCCAATATCGAACTCGTCTAAGATTTTATCGAGGGTAACATTCTAACCAAATTTCATTAAGATTGGGCCAAAATTGTGACCTCTAGCGTGTTAACAGTCAAATTGTTGACGACAATGGACAGACGACGGACACGGGGCGATCACAAAAGCTCACCTTGAGCACTTTGTGCTCAGGTGAGCTAAAAATATAGCCTCTATCGCATACACAAGGTTTTTCTTTGATTTAACCTAGTGACCTACTTTTTGACCCAGATGACCCATATTGAGGGTTCAACGCAATGTAGATACGCCCTTATTGCGTTGAACCCTCGATATATGAACTTGACCTAGATTTCATCAAGGCAATCATTCTGACCAAATTTCATGAAGATTAATTGAACAAGAGGGCCATGAAGGCCCTGTATCGCTCATCTGACCTAGGAATCATCAAGATTAACACTCTGACCAAATTTCATTAAGATATGGTCATAAATGTGGCCTCTAGAGTGTTAACTAGCTCTTTCTTTGATTTGACTTGGTGACTTAGTTTTTGACCCTACATAACCCAGATTCAAACTAGACCTTGAGATTATCAAGATTAAAATTCTGACCAAGTTTCATGAAGATACAGTCATAAATGTGGCCAGTGTTAACAAGCTTTTCCTCTGATTTGACCTGGTGACCAAGTTTTTGACCCTAGATGACCCAATATCGAATTCATCCAAGATTTTATTGAGGGTAACATTCTGACCAAGTTTCATTATGATTGGGCCAAAATTGTGACCTCTGGAGTGTTAACAAGCTTTTCCTTTGACTTGACCTGGTGACCTAGTTTTTGACCCCATAAGACCCAGATTCGAACTTGACCTAAAGATCATTAAGATTAACATTCTAAATTTCATGAAGATACAGTCATAAATGTGTCCTCTAGAGTGTTAACAAGCTTTTCCTTTGACTTGACCTAGTGAACTAGTTTTTGACCCCATCTGACCCAGATTTGAACTTGACCTATACATCATTAAGATTAACATTCTGACCAAGTTTCATTAA
Organism: Mercenaria mercenaria; assembly: GCF_021730395.1. NCBI lineage: Eukaryota > Metazoa > Mollusca > Bivalvia > Venerida > Veneridae > Mercenaria > Mercenaria mercenaria. Next base: position 42,272,986 of record NC_069376.1, on the reverse strand, counting down.
GATATGGTCATAAATGTGGCCTCTGGAGTGTTAAATAGCTTTTCCTTTGATTTGACCTGGTGACCTAGTTTTTGACCCTACATGACCCAGATTCAAACTGGACCTTGAGATTATCAAGATTAACATTCTGGCCAAATTTCATGAAGATACAGTCTCAAATGTAGCCTCTACAGTGTTAGAAAGCTTTTCCTTTGATTTGACCTGGTGACCTAGTTTTTGAACCCAGATGAACCAATATCGAACTCGTCCAAGATTTTATTAAAGGTAACATTCTGACCAAGTTTCATTATGATTGGGCCAAAATTGTGACCTCTAGAGTGTTAACAAGCTTTTCCTTTGATTTGACCTGGTGACCTAGTTTTTGACCCCAGATGACCCAATATCGAATTCGTCCAAGATTTTATTAAGGGTAACATTCTGACCAAGTTTCAATAAGATTGGGCCAAAAATGTGACCTCTAGAGTGATAACAGTCAAACTGATGACGACGGACGGACAACGAAGGACACAGGGCGATCACTAAAGCTCACCTTTGAGCACTTCCTGCTCAGGTGAGCTAAAAATACAGCCTCTATCGCATTAACATGGTTTTTCTTTGATTTGACCTAGTTTTTGACCCAAGATGGCCCATTTTCAAACTCGGCCTGGATTTAATCAAGATAAGCATTCCAATTAAAATTTATGAAGATTAATTGAAAAATACAGCCTCTATCGCAACCACCACGTTTTTCTTTGATTTGACCTAGTGACCTAGTTTTTGACCCCAGATGACTTATTTTCAAACTCCGCCTAGATTTCATGAAGGTAATCATTCTGACCAAATTTCATGGAGATCAGTTGAAAAATACAGCCTCTATCGCATACACAAGCTTAATGTTGACAGACAGACAGACGACTGACATCGAGTGATCAGAAAAATACAGCCACTATCACATACACAAGGTTTTTCTTTGTTTTGACCTAGTTTTTGACCCCAGATGACCCATATTCCAATCTGCCCTAGATTTTATCAAGGCTATCATTCTGACCGAAATTCATAAAGATCAATTGAAAAATACAGCCTCTATTGCATACACAAGGTTTTTCTTTGATTTGACCTAGTGACCTACTTTCTGACCCCAGATGACCCATTTTCGAACTCTGCCTAGTTTTCATCAAGGTTATCATTTTGACCAAAGAGGGCCAAGATGTCCCTAGGTCGCGCACCTTAGAAATACACCATAACAGTGTAAACATGTTTGACCTAGTGATCTGATGGAAATAAATATTCTGACCAATTATCATTAAAATTGGAGCAAAAATCTTAAGTATAAAAAAGTATTTTCTTTGATTTGACCTAGTGACCTAGTTTTTGACCCCAGATGACCCATATTTGAACTTGACCTAGATTTCATTAAGGCTATCATTTTTAACAAACTTTATGAAGATCAAATGAAAAATACAGCCTCTATCGCATACACAAGGTTTTTCTTTGAATTGACCTAGTGACCTAGTTTTTGACCCCAGATAACCCATTTTCGAATCTGTCCTGGATTTTCTCAACTTATTATTCTGACCAAATTTCATGAAGATCAATTGAGAAATACAGCCTCTATCGCATACACAAGGTTTTTCTTTGATTTGACCTAGTTTTTGACACCAGATGACTCATTTTCGAACTCAGCCTAGATTTCATCAAGGTAACCATTCTGACCAAAATTCATGAAGATCAATTGAGAAATACAGCCTCTGTCGCATACACAAGGTTTTTCCTCGATTTGACCTAGTTTTTGACCCTAGATGATCCATTTTCGAACTCGGCCTAGATTTCATCAAGGTAATCATTCTGACATAATTTCATGAAGATCAATTGAAAAATACAGCCTCTGCCGCATACACAAGGTTTTTCCTTGATTTGATCTAGTGACCTAGTTTTTGATCCCAAATGACCCATTTTTGAAATCGGCCTAGATTTCATCAAGGTAATCATCCTGACCAAATTTCATGAAGATCAGTTGAAAAATACAGCTTCTATCGCATACACAAGGTAAATGTTGACAACGACAGACGCTGGACGCCGGTCATCGAACGATCAGAAAAACTCACCTGAGCAATGGTCAGGTTAGCTAAAAATACAGCCTCTATCGCATACACAAGCTAAATGTTGACGGACGACAGACAGACGCCGGACATTGAGCGATCAGAAAAACTCTAAAAATCAGATGAGCTAACAAATGGGGTCATCTAAAAACTAGAGTTTGCTAAAAATCAGATGAGCTAACAAATGGGGTCATCTACTCTGTAAGTCCTATCACCCTATAAAGTTTGAAGGCCAAATGGTTCTCAAGTGTGACCTTGACCTTTAATACAGTAAAGTTTCAACATTCTGGGTCCAGTGGTTCTCAAGTTACTGACTGGAAATGGTTTTCGATGTTCAGGCCCCTGTGATCTTGACCTTTAATAGAGTGACCCCAAAATCAATACCAGTCATCTACTCTGCATTTCCAACCATCCTTTGAAGTTTCAACATTCTGAGTCAAGTGGTTCTCAAGTTATTGATCGAAAATTGTTTTCCATGTTCTGACCCCTGTGACCTTGACCTTTAAGAGAGTGGCCCCAAAACCAATAGGGGTCTTCTACTCCATAAGCCCTGCCACCCTATAAAGTTTGAAGGTTCTAGGTCAAACGGATCTCCAGTTATTGATCGGAAATGAAGTGTGGCAGACGGACAGGGGAAAAACAATATGTCTCCCCCAGTTGGGGCGGGGGGTGGGGGGAGACATAATTCCTATGAAGTCCAACTGAAATTGGGTTGATGGTTTCAGAGCAATTATCTTTTTAAACCAATTTTTATAGACGAATGAAGACATCCAATGATCTTTGAAGCCCATCATGCAGATTTTGTTCTCAGATGAGCTAAAACAGCGTGGTAATATTTTTCCTGATGACTACAAGGTGATCACACATTCATGTCTTGAGCACTCTGTGCTGGGGGGGGGGGGGGGGGGGGGTTAACGCCTTTTTTCAGCAGTATTTCGGTAACATAACAGCAGAAAGTTTACCTAACCGGTGTTCCTGGATTTTATACCAGTACAAAACTGTTCTCCAAAAGTAACTGCCAACTCCCCCACACTAATCTGAGGAACAGGACAAATGATTTCACACACACGTCTTTTATCAAAATATTACAGAGAACATGAGCCTTGCCTGAGGACGGAACTTACAACCCTTTGATCCGTGCTATCCCTAAGCTAAGCAGGCGTGCTCTAGAAGCCTTTGTAATGTACGTTCATCTAGAAATAATAACAATATATCACTTTAAATCTTTTTTTATTTACGCAACAAAACATTGCACATACCTTTTTTGTCCACCAAAGAATAGTTTCACAGAGAGTACAGACAATATGTAATGGGAATTACCTTTGACAACTGATAACAGCCTATATAGGGCTTGGCAAAAGAGCGACAATCAACAATATAAAAATTAACGTATTTGGACCCAATTTAACAATTCATATATTAGCAAATAACGTTTATCAAAATACTTGTTCACATATTACCAATTAAGTTTTTTCCTGTGATGTAATTATTTTTAAAATGGATCAAGATAACAAATGTATTCTTTAAAGACCCTCTGATGAAAAATTTATCATATAATTTCATTTTTAAAAGGATCGACAGAGCATTGATGTCTATACTGAATCAGCATATAATGCTGAAGACAATAATTTCAAATTTCAGAAACAGGCGCTGAAAATATATCCCCTCCCAGCTCCAATCTAAACACGGAACAGAATGCTAATCTAAGTTTTCTGACCAAATTAACATTTGTTAAAGTGAAAATTTTCCATTTCTGTAATAACGAGCACTGTTAGTAAAACAAAATGCTACCCCATGTGATGGCCTGTGGAGGCAAGTGGTACTATAATTCTGTGTGTTGTGACCTTGACCTTTGACCAAGTAACATCAAAAACATGAGTGGTCATCTCCTGACCAGAGGCAAACACGATAGCGTTGTTTAATTAACTGTTTTCAGTCTCAAGGTCACTGCGACATTGACCTTTGATCTATTGACCCCAAAGTAATTGGGGTCATCTACTGGCCACAGGTAATCATCCAATGAAGTTTGGCCATGGTGATACCAAGCATTCTCAGTTATTGATAGGAAACAACGGAAACAACAGATTATGAGCAAAACAACAGACCCCTTCTTCTTCAAAGTACGGTTGGAGGCATTTAACAAAATGTTCAACTGATTATGCAAGATTGTATATCAGAAGTGTCTCAACGCACTTAACTTTTTTACAGCCTTTGTCAGAATAACAACTGAATCAAATATGAAAGCAAACTGGCTGTATTTGACAGGTATTTTTTCATGATTCAACAAAAATTATTTAACAAATTTCAAACTTGCACCATTTTCTTTCTACAAGAAATTCTACAATATGCTCACATTACTAACTGGTATTATTCCTCATTATTTCACAACTGAATAAGATTTAATTTCCTAGCAGTAGTCCTGAACCCAAGTTGATGATTGTCCAAATTCATTTTTGTGTTCCATACTGGTAGGTCTTCTTCTCTGGATACAAACCCTTGCATCATGTGGTGTGGGGTCCATCGATTGTTATTCATCCTTGAATCCTCCATTTCGTAAACTTCCACCATTGGTTCTACCACAGACAGACGGACGGACGTATGTACGGACGAAAACCAACCATACGGACAACAGAACTTTGAACCAAGACTTGTTGAGTTGCCATCAAATTTTGGTTCAAAGTAAAAATGCTCACTTCGGACATGACGGACAGTTCTAAAAGTCGGACAGTGGTCAAACCAGACAAGTGATTCTCGTGTTGTATATATTGTAGCCATATCTGTTAATACAAAATAAAGCAATCTGGTCATTTTATAAACCATTTTCACTGTAACACCTGGTGAAGCATTTTGTGCTTCTAATACATTTTCAAAACAAATGTCAGCATGGTGACTGAATTACAACACATAACTCTGAAGTTTCATTTTGGAAGTTCCAGTGTAAATCTGTCAAGAGAAATAAAAAGCATTCTGATTTTAAAATGATGAATATAACTTCTGTTGCAAATGCAAATCAGACTTTTTTGCAGCTGTCATTTTTGTAGTTATGCTCTGGTCACATTTGCTGTGTGTGTATGAGCTGAAAATGCATCTACAGTATTTGCAGACAACAAAACACTATACATTGTTTCAAGTACAGTTTTAAAAAGCATCCCAAGATGATCGTTTTCTAACTGTCCATTTCTACAAAGAATGTTAGTCCTTCAAATGCAAAACTAGAATGAAGCACCCCTAATACTATGCAAATTGTACCCCTAACTTGGAAAATATTCTTCGCTACATGAAACAAACAGTAAAATCTGTAAAAAGATCCTTTGGAAGCAAAGAATGCAACCAAGCAGAATAATAGCAGACTCGGTTTGATTGAGTCTGTTCATGAGAGGTAATGAAATGTGCAACACCTCTCATGCCCCTAGCACCAACTTAAACAAACTCTATTACACATATGCTGAATGGACTCAATGATCCCATAAAGGAACAGAAAATATAACAAATCTGAATTCAAGTACAGGGAGATTTTTTACAGCCACCATACAGTCAAATTTGCTGTTTGGTTTAACATCACAACAACACATTCATTGGTTATATGGCCACTTTCCAGCCTAAATGCCTACCTGTGCATTATTTCTGGCACTGTTGGGCACCTGGGTAGAACCATCAAATCCTCCTATAAGCCAGCAGATGGCTTACTAACACGAAAGCATTCGATATCCCAATAGAGGTTCCAACCCACAGCTTGGTCGGGCAAGTGCTTTGAATTCAGCGATCTTCAACACTCAGCCGCGGAAACACTTCTTTCTTACTGATATGAAGCCCAGTCTACGACTGACTTCATCATGTCTTAATAATTAATCAGGCAAGTATTGTCTGTATTTAGCAATAATAATTTTACCCAAATGACCTATATTTAATCCCAACATCGGTCTCAATAAATGAGCTACCTGTTAAGTTTATATTTTTTAAACAAAGAAATCCATACTAACACCTTGACTAATGGTACTGATCAGACCATGTTTTATCTATACTTAGTAACAATGACCTTGACCGCACTAAGCACATTTGCCTTTCAAACTGTGGCAGTTAGATCAGCTCTCTAGACACAATGCTAGAGGGTAAAACTCATTTGCTTCGTTTAACTTTGAGGAGGTAGCAGGCTTCCAGTAAAACCGACCATGACCAAACTGATCCTATATGAAATAGCAACCCTATTATTTACTGTTTTAGACCAAGTTTCATTCCGATTTATCAACCCATACTGAAGTTGTAAAGGTGACAAAGCTTTTTGTGTTTTTTAAATTTTTTTTTAGCACCAGTCACCTTGACTTTAGTGATTTTATAGGGGAAATCAAAACCAGCTTGCTACAGCATAAACTTTGTTCTAACGTGTGACTGGTGATTTTCTAATTTTAGAAACTTTGACCTTTCTAACAACACTTAAATCCCAACAGTGGTATGAATACAGGCAACCTAAAGCTATAGGCCAAGCTCAATTCAGTCTGAAATTAAGTACCGAGTCGAAGCTGATAAAGCCACAGTAACAACCAGTTTTTCAACTTGAAATGCTGGTTGATATATAAAGCTTATCCTATTGTAGGAAATATGAAACTTGATCATGCTGGGTCATTTTTTTATGATTTTGTTCTGTGAAACTCCAGATGTCACAAATATGCAGGACATTTTGATAGAAACAAAGACCTTCCACAAACTAGTTTGATCGCATTTCCACATGAACATATCTAACTACATGAGGATCCAACAGACAGACGTGAGATAAAAGTGTTAAGTTATATGATCAAAGGTGTGTCAAGCATAATGAACCGATCTAATACATTTCTTACATACATGTAGCATTGCGAATACTCAGCATGGCCTGTACAGAAACAAATGTCCAAGATGTATGACCAGGAGACACAATGTCTAAGATCAAATCATCCCAGAGTCTGCACATGTATACCTAGGCCAAGGTATAAACTTGTTTGCCTAGTATAACAGAAAATACCGTTTAAAAAAGCAATTATAGATAATGTCTTTAGATCTGAAATCGACACTGTTAGACATGTGCATGAATATTTAAATTCCTTATGTCAATCGAAGGCTATTTAACACCAGTCCATTCTGAGCAGATGTGAAAATTTCATTTTTCAAATAACCATTAACATTTTCCGAGATATATCATGGTAATTAGATATATCATTATAAGAAAGATCAAAGGCAATAATTCCTTACAGTATGAGGTTGCTTACACAACCTTAAAACCCGCCGGACTACCGCTTTTTGGTGAGAAAGCACAGTTAAGTAATGATTGTTCAGCAGTCTTTAAGACTTTAGTTAAAACAATCTTTGAAAAAAGTAACACAAATTGTTACTGCATTCCTTAAAAAGTATTTAAATAGGTCAAACACTTTATCTAGTCCTATTTTCAGTGTTTTCATTACCTCAACTGCTTGCATTCGAAAGATTTTGGAATTTTTGTGGTACTAAAATTTAAGCTATTAATACTTCTTAAGAAAGAGCAAAAAAATAATATATTTTTGAAAATGAAAATACACAGTTTAATTAAAGAAAAACAAATTTTTATTTGATCAATGTCAGTGCAATAATTATTTATAAGTTTCTCTTTTTGTTTAAGTCACACGATACCTACTCTTCCATCAATACGTTATGGTTATTTGAGAAATAAATGAGTGATTCTAAGATATGGCATCTCGGTTTAGGCAGAATTACGACCTGGTCTCCTTATCCAACTGAAATATGAAAATAAGTCCAGATTAACTCTGAAAAGATTTTGTTGGCAAGGAAACCAATGTCCAGATTTCAAAACAAACGAGATGGAATTAACTTGCATACTTTATGCATGTATACTGAATTGATCTTGGGGACTAAGTGCCAAAGGAAGTGCATGTACCAAAATTTATCTTTTCCACATTCGAAATAACAAACACACTCAATGTGACCTGTTTGAAAATTATGTGTATGAAAAATCTCTAAACTTTTAGCCATGCAATAGATCTTATCGTAAAATAAGACGAAATTAAGCAGTACTTTTATACTTAAATGTTTTGAAACTTTTCATTTGCCAACCTAAACAGCTGTTGCAAGTTATTCTTAATCCCTTTCTTTCATGTAAGTACTAAAGATGTTTTAGTTTATTCCATATCATTTCTTTTGAAAGTCAAAATAATAAACACATGTCTATCAAGGCCATAGATCTGCAACAATAACAGCCCAATACAACAGTCATGTTTTCTTATAAGGCGTAAAAAAATAGTTTGTTTCCGTATCCCGACCTACCCTAAATTTTTGGCCCAACCGTAAATGTTTTTATGGCCTTGGAGAATTTTTTTTTCAACTTTTTAACAAAAAGTTGCAAAACTGCACTTTTTATGCTTTAAACATGGCCAGTGATGTTAGAAATCAACTTACTGGTGCTCTAAAGGCATAACCGCCTTATTTGTATTCATTTTTTGACACAAAAATAATTTCCGAAAAGTCTCCCTTAATAAAAAATTCCCCCAAAAACAATTTTTCCGACCTACCTACCCTAATTTTTTTGAGCATGTTACCGGAAACAAAGAATTTTTTTTTTTGGCCTAACTGTAACATTACCTCTAGATTTGCCAAACATTGCCAGTGTTACAGAAAAGCGGAGATAAAAATTCAATTCAAAGTTTAAAAAATATACAAAGCAACAAAACTGATCAACAAGCTTACAGTTTATTTAACAACCATTAACAGAAATTTGTACCCGCATCATGTATTAAATATTTGTTTAACAATTGAAACTTATGTTCCTTTGTCAGGGCTCGACAAACTCTTTCAAAGTAACTAAATGCTGCTAATTGTACTTCTCCCACAATAAAATAAGAAAAGCCTATTTTTATCTATTCTACAGAGTGTATTTTAAAGTCTTGAGAAAGTTATTTATTTGGGTTTTACGGCGCACCAACAGAGTATAGGTTATATGGTGCCGAACAGGACTACAAATTTTGGTTCCACATCTCATTTACATTGAGAAAGTGGCATGGAATCTGGTTGTAGACATGTACCTAACATGTACTTAAGTTATTACTTAATGTGATCATATCTAGGTACCATAACTGAATGGTACAAACAATAAATCCACTTTATTTTAAATTATTGAGATGATCTAGCTTATCTGCACCTCGGTTTTCATTGAATTTAATTTTTTTTTGGTCTAAATTGCACTAATCCTACCACTCAACCAGCAGTACGTGTACTACAGCAAGCTCTACTTGCCCATAGCCAATTTCTACTCTTATTAAAGGAGTTGAATAGTTGATTTGTCGAGCCCTGTTTGTAATATTTATTGTCTTCTCAGAAGGACTACCACAGCTACACCTGTATATTTATATACACATTTATGTAAAATATTGTGACTACCAATGTCTAAAATCAACACAACACCTCGAAAAGTTTCAAGTTAAAACATACCAATCGGAGTGTTTCTGGTTCCCAGCAATGGAGCCACCTAAACAAGACAACGGTCTATCACTCTGATGCTCATCGGGTACCACGTCCCCAACATTTACAAAGTCAAGTATATCATCTACGTCCGTCATGATATCCGACATTGCAGCATTCACATTACTAAATGGAAGATTCAGAGCCTCATAGAGATCCTGTAGCACCGATTCGGAGTCACATTTTGTTTCGTTTGCTTTGACCATGTTGTCACTCAGTTCTGTAGAACCCTCGTCATATTTTGTCTTCTTTTCTTGCATAATATTAGCTTGTTCTGCTGCATTTACAAGATTTCTGACAAGTTTCATACTCTTTCCACCAGGCATCTTTTTCCGGTGGGGAAATCTAGAATTTTCTTTTAACGACGTATTTCCATTTGACATTTTGTCCCACTTGTTTGTATCACCTGAAACTTTCTTCTTTGTGTTCTTACTTGTATTGTTCTCTAATTTTCTTTTCAAAGTTGTATGATTCCCAGTCCCACCAACTGGACTCTGTTCAAGTTTTTCGATTAATTTATTCACTAAAGCACTTTTCCTTGATATTATTGAACTTTGACTAGAAGTATCACTCATGGACTGAGAATCCTCCATATTGTCACTTGACGAATTGCTTACTTCTGGTATTTCTGAACCATTACTTGATGTGTGACTTGATACAGGTAAATAAAACTCAGAAAAATTGAAAGAACTACTTCTACTGGAAACTGATTTTAAATTCAGACCCTCAAATTTGAATTTCGGGTCTGTCCTGCCTGTTGTTCTGCTCAGCAAATACTGTTTAACAGAGCTTAAGTATGTTAAATTGCCACTTAATGATGGTGAGGAGGATGCTGAAATGGAAAGCGGTGTACTTTCTCCACTTGAACATGGACTACTTTTATCAGTTTGTAGTGTAAAGAAAGCATCCCTTGATATATGAGGCTTTTTATTATAACTGAATGGCACCTTGAACCTAGAACTGTGACTAAGTCTTGAGGAGCTGGTACGTCCTTTCGTAGTCTTTTTTTTATCACTTTCTTTAATGATGTCAGTATTTTTTTCAACCTCATTTTTACTGTCTTTTTCTTCCATTTTCTCACCTTGTTTAGATGGAAGTTCTATTTCAGCCATGGTTTTGTTCGATGCGTCTTTTAATTCATTTTCTTTAACACCTGAATCACATTCAGTCCCCTTCTCTTTTGACTTACTAAAAACGTTTTGGTAAACAGTTTCATTTTTAACAGCTCCATTACAATGAGCTGCCATTACACCACTGGAAAGGGATATCTTTCCAAGGTCACTGGATTTCTTCGGAACACAAAATACTGTTGATGGCTTGATCAAGCTTTTTGGTCCACTTATTTGAGAACAAGGTAAGTCAGACTGACAATTTCTTTCAGTTTGCTCATTTGGATCATCTTTAACACCTACTGATATTCTGCTTTCTATCATTGCTTTCAAATGTTCTATCACATCAGGATTTTTCACTTTCAGTTCTTTGTTCAAGCCAGTAGTTTCAGAATTTTCTGACTCTGACCTGTCTACGTGTTCTGTTTTTTCTTGCACTGGTAAATCATTTCTAATACAAACATCATTCCTATCACTCTTAAGTGGTAATACACTGACAATTGGCACTGGAATAGGACGAAGAACACTTTCACTCACTGGTGTAGAGGCTATGAAGTTGGGCAATAACAATGAATCAGAAGATTCAGTACTACGCGTAGAACATGGACTTGTGTCTAGTGCTTGAATAGAGTTCAAACTTATACATTTTACCTTGGTATCTATTGTTTTATCATTACTCATGGTGTTTTCACTTAATATGTCTACTTGTTTCGATGCAGTATCACTTTCATTTGCAGATAGTTTCAGCTTACTTCCTGATGAGCAAACTAGGCTCAGGTTCTTTTCTAATTCCTGCTGACGCAAAGGGGAATCTATATCCATGGCAACCTGACGACAAATTCTAGACTTCAACTGTAATCTTTCCCACATTACAATGTGTATTTCCTTACATGGAAATTTTGGCTCATTGATTCTTTTTCTACATACTGTTGGCCGCAAGTCATCACATTTAAACCATTTATTATCTGGAAAAGAAGAGAGGTAGCTTTTATTTATTTATTCATTAAATTGCACAGCTAATGTTTAACTGTTAATACTGCTATTTCCCAAAGTACTTAAAAGCTGTAAAATATATGTATGTACAATTCATACATGTGATAAGTTCAGAATCCCAAAACTGGAGGTTTGCCATTTTTCAGCTGGAGATGGGGTCTCAAAACTGGAGGTTTTTTATCGACATAAATTAAGCGCGCGGACACAAAACTTCGAGACAAAATCCAACATTTTAGGCCACAAAATAACGCATAAGTCTACACCAGAAGAAACAACTGATCCTCATAACTCTTGATTTGAATTTTGACAGAGTTATGCCACTTTGTAACTTACATTTTTTGGTTAAAGTTTTATATAACGTCCAATATATCTGTTACATTCAAAGCTTTTGACTATTATGCCCCTTTTACTGGCAAAGCTTTAACTGCCCCTTTATCTGGCAAAGCTTTAATTCAGAGCCAATCACTGAGAAAAGTCGAGCATGCTGTTTTACAGAAGTTAAACAGATTAAATTTGTTGAAACAAAGTCTCAATTTAGGTCTGGAATGGTGGTGAACATACATTAACATTATTCTACTCGAGGACTGAAGAAAAAAACGAAGCCCTAAATTGGTCTGAACACAACCCATAAATTATGTAAATTCCTTACCCCACCCACTTTCGTATGAAAATACTGATAATGATTTTGACATGAAAAACAGAAAACAGAAATGCATCAACATGTATTTACCCTTACCAAAATAATGTAGATTGAAGTTATCATATAAATGAGTGTGTGTTTTCATCCAATTTTCAATGACATAAGTCCGATTTATTAGCAAATTAATTTGGTAAACATTGGAATAAAATGGCGTAACTGCATAAGGGGAAATAACATTCGTGTTCTAAAAATAGTACTGGGTTGGTTTTTTTCAACAATTATTTATGTGATTTTATTTTCTTTGAATAATCAAAAATTCATTTCAGCTGGGAATTATTTCTTGTGACTTGGAGTTTTTTTGCTTCACATTGTTAAAAAAAATGGAGCCTAATTGGCATTGAGAATTGGTCGATATTCTGCTTGTCTAATCCCTTATCAAAACAATTAATCATGTTATCAAAATTCACCTGTGAAAAACCAAAGAGCTATGTATTTTATACGTCTTTGGAAAAACTAACCCACTCTTTCCTCCAGCTACGTGTCAAACATGTATAATACACAACAGTCGGTGACACTTTGATTTACTGTGTAAACATGTCTGGCACTCCTCGGTAATTATCAACCAAGTCATAATATTGATTTTTTTTTTTGAAAAGCGGGAGAATTATGGTTTTGGTCGGGAGACGGGAGGCAAGATGAAAAAATCGGGATTTTGACCCTCCCGCGCGGGAGATCACATGTACGGAAGTGACAAGTCAGATGCTTGAAACAAAACACTTACTTCGTAATTAGTACACCTTCCCACTCATTATATTTTCAGTTATTGAACTAATTACATGGTTCGTACAGAACATCCAAGACAAAACTTTACACTTTTCAAGAACTTGTCCAGTATTTTTTCACTCTTTTCAAGGCCTATTTCTCTCAAATGTAATCTGAAAATCTCAGTCTAAAAGTGTTTTCTAGGGATGGGAACGAATATTCAATTATTCGAATATTCATAAATTATTGTAATTATTTTTTTCAAAATAAGTATCACTGATTCTGGGCAATTCTACTGGATAAAACCATGTCATGTTTGTTTATCGCGTATCAAAAGATGTCCAAATAACAAGAAAATAGCAATGCAAAATTGGCAGGGGCCATCGTTACGGATTAACAGTTTGCAACAGACGTCAATGTGTCAGACGCATGTCAAAAGATGTCCAATTAACAAGAAAATTGCAATGCATAATTACCTGGGGTCATCGCTACGGATTAACAGTTTGTATTAGGCGCAAATGTGATATATTTTTATTTTTTGTTCATTTTTATTGGCGCCTGTTTTATGTAAGAAGTTGTAGATTTTTTTTTTCGAAAACAATACCAAACTTGTAGATATTGTCGATCTTTTCACAATATTTTGTACGACGTTTCAGACCATCCCCATAATCGGTATTCATTCGCAATCGGCCGTATTCGAATTACACATTGAAGTAGTTAATAGTAAAATCAAGAAAAACATATGATTGATGCATAAGTTCATGTCTGCCTTAAGTTTAAGTCTGCCTTACTTGCTTTTTACACGCAGATTGAAATTTTTCAAAATGGCGGCAGTAATACAACAGCGCGTCACATGTTTAAATAAGGTGACCTGCAATATTTATATAAAATTGCAACAGTCTAAATTATAATCGTTTTGATTTTTTGTATCATTTTGAAGCTAAAACACTAAATTTAGTTAAATATGTTCATGATTATGCTGACAGAATCGTGAAATGAAACGCTAGGATTGGCGGGTTTTGCTATGTAAGGTCGGGTTCGAAACAAACATTTTTTTGGCCTTATTTACGATGATCCACGCTTTAAACAAATGAATACGTTGTGTATATGCCAACCACTTAATAAGAATTTAAAGCTCACATTAAAACTAACCGAATATTCGAATATATTCGAATATGGCAAACCAAATATTCGAATATTGATTTCAGTATTTGTTCCCATCCCTAGAGTTTTCACCAGCGATTTCCAAAAATTAGAAATTGCACTTTATGTTACATGTTAAAATGTTGTGTCATGTGACCTGTATGGTGCATAACAGTTCATTAATTGACCCAATGTCATTATTATCTCTCAAATTATCCCATTTTTCCTATTTTACTAAAATCTAATTTTATAAAGATGCTGACTGTATTCCAAGCAGTCTCTTTTTTTTTACATTTAATTTCAGTTTTTTAAGGATTTAAATAATTTTCAATGAATACGTAATGACAAGCATCAAATTCAAGGACTTTTACAGTCTTTGAAAATCCTCAATAGCATTCAAAGGTATTTTTAATATATGGAAAACAAGGCAGTCTGAAAGACAGCTAAATCCCCCGCCACTGCTATGGATAGTGAAAGGGTAAACCTTTGACCTTGAGTTGTGACCTTGACCTTGAACTGACATGGCTGACTCATGAATTCTGCACAATGTCTTGATGAGGTGATCATTTGACCCAAGTTTCATGAAAATCCTTCAAGGGGTTTAGGAGATACAGAGCTCAAACCTTTGACATTGAGTTGTGACCTTGACCTTGAGTTGACAAGGCTGACTCATGAGTTCTTGATGAGGTGATCATTTAACCCAAGTTTAATGAAAATCCTTTTAGGGGTTTACGAGATACAGAGTGGACACAAAATGGAAGGCTCAAATCTTTGACCCTAAGTTGTGACCTTGACCTTGAGCCAGCATGGCTGACTCATAAGTTCTGCATATCGTTTTGAAGAGGTGATCAATTGATCCAAGTTTTATAAAATTCCTTCAAGGGGTTTAGGAGATAGAGCAGACACAAAATGGAAGGCTCAAACCTTTGACCTTGAGCTGTGACCTTGACCTTGAGCCGATAAGGCTGACTCATGGGTTCTGCACATCATCTTGATGAGGTGATCATTTGACCCAAGTTTCATGAAAATCCTTCAAAGGGTTTAGGAGATATGGAGCGGACACGAAAGTGTTACGGACAGACAGAAGGAAGGAAGGACGGAGACCATTCCTATAACTCCCAATTTGTGGGGGAATTAAAACAAGAGCACCGCCTTGCTGTTGTTGACCTCTATTTTTTTTGTGTAATAAATATTGTCTACCATGATTAGTATCAAGTCAAACAAGGCCATTATTCTTGCAAAAGCAGGATAGAGTTATGTTTTTGATGTACATGTCCACTATGATGGTGAAAAAACTGTTGCAAGTTTAAGCAAAAGCTCTGATAGTTTATGGAAAAGTTGATTAAAGATAATACTCACAAGAATGACTTTTCTAGTCAAAGGTGCCATAATTATTGCAAAAGCAGGATGAGTATGTTGCTGCGTACAGGGTCAGCTTATGATGGTGACAATGTTGCAAGTTTCAAAGCAATAGCTTTATAGTTTAGAGATAAAAGTTACTAAACATAAAACTTAACCAGAATCTATTATTTTCTAAGTAAAGGGCCATATTTCAAAAAGAGTTGACAGGTATTATGTTTCTTGCTATACAGGGATCATTTGATGGTACCAAGTGTTCAAGTTTTAAAGCAATGCTTTTAGGGTTTAGGATACAAAGCTGACCTAACATAAACTTAACCAAAACTTTTCTAAGTCTCAAAAGGGACCTAATCTTGCAAAGCAAGATGGGATATGTTTCTGATGTATCAGTGGTCTGCTTATGATGGTGAACAAGTTATCCAAGTTTCAAACAATTCTTGATAGGTTTAGGAGATAGAGTTGACACAAAATGAACTTAACAAACCTCTGATTTCTAGTACAAATGGCCATAAATCTTGCAAAAGAGCAAGATGGAAGTTATGTGTTCTGCTATACAGTCAGCTTATGATGGTGAACATTATCCAAGTTTCAAAGACAATAGCTTTGATAGGGTTTAGGAGAAAAGCTGACTAACAAAAACTAACCAGTGCTTAACGGACGCAGAAGGAGCCGACGCCGACGGAACCTCTAAGTGAGACAATCACTCATCATTTTTTCAAAAAATCAGGACTAAAAAAGGAGATCCTAAAACTCATGATGCCAGAAAATGCTGAATCAATTCTGTGAAATGCCTGTATACTCACCATTTGGATTTCTCAGCCACGCTATGAAATGATTGGGATTATTCACATATTGTACAACACCTGTCACTGTATACAAGTAACCATGGAAACCAAACTGCAACTCTCTCCATGTAGTTTCTGGTAATCCTTCCACAAAATGCATGAGCAGACATTCAGGTAGCCTGTAATACAAGTCAAATGACAAAGTTACACAACATAAATCACATGGTACCAAATGTATATCACAAAGTCAACATTTTATATCAATAAATCATTTAAGTCGATTATTTTCTTTACTTAATACAGTCAAACTTTTGTTGGCTCACAAGTCAGATAACGTAAACACCACCCTTTGTTCCAACTCATTGGCAGGTTCTGGTAAAATCCCTAATTAATGTTTATTAATCTATGGCTCAAACTACCGGTAACTCGAAAAAGATTTTTCCAGTTCTGTCCAGTTCGAGCAAACGAAGTTCGACTTACATAATAGCTAAATTCCTCATATTTTACATTAAATATTTACTGTCTATTGTAGAAGATTGTTTTAAGTACTACATTTTTTGATGATTACAGTATCTCTATAAATAATTACTGCAAATCTTTTTATTTTCAAACTTAAGTTAAACACCTTTAACAAATGAAAGTTGCTTCTGAATTTGGAAAAGCATTACAAATGAGCAGTTGTGCATTTATTAGAGCAACCTGTTTATACTAATGCTGATTTTCACAGCAGTTAATTAATTAATTAATACATGTTGGACTACCGATTTGTACAGGTATGCATACATATACAATTCCACTGACTCTTCATCTCAGTCTGAGAAGTCTACAAATTCAAACAATTTTGCCAAACATGTTTAAAATTTAAATGTACATGTAAATACAAAACTTTGAAAGTTTCGTACATCATGTAGATGTACATTGCAGGACTCAACAAATTCTTATCAAGCAAGTGCCTTATTTACTTGTCCTGCTACAATTTGTGCTTGTCCAGCAATTTACAATGGAAAACAACTTTTATGGACAGTTTCTTCTTTTGTCTATAGAAAATAGTACATATTGGACTGGAATCATATTTTGGACTATCAAACATCTAGCAAATGCGATCATAATACAGCATGAAATAGAACAGGACAAATTTTAAGATGATTTTAAGAGTTGCGAACTAAAACTTAATTTCTGTTTTAGATTACAAGGTCAGCTTACTTTTTGTAGACCATAGTTCTTGAATCTGCAGTGTTGCCACATTGAGGACACGTCTTTCTGTGTTGTGGGTCACCAATATTGAAGTTCTGAATAACAGCTGGGAATGTAGGAAGGGTGTTTGTATGATCTGTTTTCTCAACTTTTCCACACTGTGAGCACTCATATTCAAACCTGAAATTGTAAAATAAAACATAAGAACAAAAACAGAACAAAAGAGAGGAGAATTACAATATTTTGGGCTATCCTAAATGAAACAGGATTTATCATTCAGTTTCTTACTGAAGTAAATTAAATTTTGAAATTACTTCATCACAAATAAAGGACATCTGATTGAAAGTGAAACAAAATGTCTGGGACATGCTCATTCATGACTATATCATTTTTATTTATCAATTTATCAGAATTCAACAGGGCATGCTTCAATATGATCACCACAATGTAATCCTTCTAAAGAGACAGAAAATACCCTGGGTCCTAGAGCTCTGGATATCATATGCTTTTACATTAGTGAGTAGTTTCCTCCCAAAATTTATATAAGCAGGGCTCACGCTGTCAGTCGCCATTATCGCCATTTGCGATTATTTTATTTAAATGGCGAATATTTTTTCATTTTGGCGACATGAACTGGCGATTATTTTATTTAATAGCTACATAAACTAGAAAATGCTTTTGTAAAAAAGCGCATGTCTCCCCCAATGCAAAGTCCTATAGGCAAGAAGTTAATAGGGGTAAGGAGCGAAAGTCAAAGAGACACTGATGGTTGGCTGCAATAGGGATCATCTACTTGGCATGTCCAGTCATCCCACTAAATTTCAACACTCTTGGCCTAGTGGTTCTCAAGTCACTGTTCAGGCTCCTGTGACCTTGACCTTTGATCAAGTGACCTCAAAATAAGTAGGGGTCATCTACTCTGCATGTCCAATCATCCTATTAAGTTTCAACATTGTAGGTCAAGTGGTTCTCAAGTTACTTCCAAAAAAATGATTTTACATGAACAGGCCACTGTGACCTTGACCTTTAATAGACTGACCCCAAAATCAATAGGGGTCATCTACTCTGCATGTTCAATCATCCTATGAAGTTTCAACATTCTGGGTCAAGTGGTTCTCTAGTTATTGATCGGAAATGGTTTTCAATGTTCAGGCCCCTGTGACCTTGACCTTTGACGGAGTGACCCCAAAAACATTAGGGGTCATTTACTCTGCATGAACAATCATCCTATGAAGTTTCAACATTCTGGGTCAAGAGGTTCTCAAGTTATTGATTGGAAATGGTTTTCAATGTTCAGGCCCCTGTGACCTTGACCTTTCACAGAGTGACCCCAAAATTGTTAGGGGTCATCTACTCTGCATGAGCAATCATCCTATTAAGTTTCAACATTCTGGGTCAAGTGGTTCTCAAGTTACTGACCGGAAATGGTTTTCAATGTTCAGGCCCCTGTGACCTTGACCTTTAATGGAGTGACCCCAAAATCAATAGGGGTCATCTACTTTGCATGTACAATCATCCTATGAAGTTTCAACATTCTGGGTTAAGTGGTTCTCTAGTTATTGATCGGAAATGATTTTCCATGTTCAGGCCCCTTAGACCTTGACCTTTGATGGAGTGACCCCAAAATCAATAGGGGTCATCTACTCTTCATTATCAATCATCCTATGAAGTTTAAACATTCTGGGTCAAGTGGTTCTCTAGTTATTGATCGGAAATGGTTTTCAATGTTCAGGCCCCTGTGACCTTGACCTTTGACGGAGTGACCCCAAAATCAATAGGGGTCATCTACTCTTCATGGCCAATCATCCTATGAAGTTTCAACATTCTGGGTCAATTGGTTCTCTAGTTATTGATCGGAAATGGTTTTCAATGTTCAGGCCCCTGTGACCTTGACCTTTGACGGAGTGACCCCAAAATCAATAGGGGTCGTCTACTACAGCAGCCCTACAACCCTATGAAGTTTGAACGTTCTAGGTCAAATGGTTCTCCAGTTATTGCTCGGAAATGAAGTGTGACGTACGGACGGACGGACGGACAGGGCAAAAACAATATGTCTCCTGGGGGAGACATAATAACTAGAACTGTCATAGGAGTGACTCATACCCCCACCATACGGTCTTGTCATAGAAGAATGGAAACCATAAGGAATCTTAAAAATACTTTGGAGTACTTCATCCTGGGCTTCCACATATAAGTAATACTAGTATAATACTAGTATAGTAATACAAGTAAATATATTAAATCTCTAATATTAGAGATACACTGAAAGTGAATACAAAAAAGGGTCTTACCGACCCATGTTACCACAGAAAAATGTTTTTACTTTCTACATAGGACTTATAATAAAAAAGTTAGAAAAATACCTAAAAATACTGAAAATCTAAAAATAGGATTTCTAAAAATAGACTAATTCCTGGAATTTAAGGGGAAGAAACTCAGTACAAAAGTTAAAAAAAGGTTACTTCCCTTTGGCTCTAAGCCTATCAGAATGAGATATAGTGAAAATACATCAAAATTAACATTAAATTCTAGGTAAAAGGGGAAACAATTCAAGAAAAATTAGTGTCAGAGTTATGCACCTTGTGTCACATGATGTGGGTGATGAGGTGGAACATCTATTTTAAGTCTGGATCAAATCCATTCAGTAGTAACTGAGATATAGTGAAAATACATCAAATTTACCTTAAATTCTAAGTAAAAGGGGCATAATTTATGAAAAATTGGTGTCAGAGTTATGCACCTTGTGTCACATGATGTGGGTGATGAGGTGGAACATCTATTTTAAGTTTGAATCAAATCCATTTTGTAATAACTGAGATATAGTGAAAATACAACAAAATTAACCTTAAATTTAAAGTAAAAGGGGACATAATTCATGAAAACTTGGTGTCAGAGTTATGCACCTTGTGTCACATGATGTGGGCACATGATGTGGGTGATGAGGTGGAACATCTATTTTAAGTTTGAATCAAATCTATTTAGTAATAACTGAGATATAGTGAAAATACAACAAAATTAAGCTTAAATTCTAAGTAAAAGGGGACATAATTCATGAAAACTTGGTGTCAAGAGTTATGCACCTTGTGTCACATGATGTGGGTGATAAGGTGGTACATGTATTTTAAGTTTGAATCAAATCCATTTGGTAATAACTGAGATAATAGATTTCAGGACGCGACGGGACGGGACGCGACGTGACGGGACGCGACAAAACTGCCTCCTATATACCCCCCTCAAACATGTTTGGTGGGGGTATAATTATGCCAAGTTAGACAGTAACCCGCGGTCTGCTAGTGTAGAAAATCGATAGAGCATACAGTTTATTACCTCGTGTATTCCAAACACGTGTCAACTATGCCGATAACATTGCCCAAGGCGGTATGATGCAGACGACAATTAAACCGATTATAACCGGAAGTTAATCTTACTTATCTAGCTGTCAATCAGATTGAACTGGCAGGCTACTTTTTTGGAACATTTTAAAACGCCAGCGCAAATTTTCTTCAACTCTATATTCGGCAGAGGACAATTAAACCAATTTGTACGGGCAGTTTCCTGATGAAAAATTAAATTGCCATCTATAGTTACCGCTAATTTAATTATCTTTAAAAACATATTATAAACTGACCTAACTGTCGATGATTTCAAAATGTCTTTAATCAGGATCTAGGTTAGATCTACCAGTATGTGTTTTTAAAACTAAAATGAAATTGTTCGAAGCGAAATTTTTTTTTTTTTCGAATTTTCAGAATTTGTAAAGAACGCGAATTTGTTGAAATATTACAGGCCAGATATTTTTAATAGTCTATTTTTTTTACCAAGACAATTCTGGCATAATGAATGTTTTTTGTTTTGCACATTAATTAAAAAAATATCGGAAAACCCAGTCCTGTTTCTATTTTTAGAAACATGGCCGATACGGGCAAACTAAAAAAAACAACATATAAATGTGCTTGCATACTGTAATTAGCGTAAGTAAAAACATTCTAAAACACTTAAAAATTAGTATATTTATTGAATAAAGCATCAAAAACTTGTGGACAAAAAGCTGTAATTCAACAGTGTGCATAGATGCCAAATATCACGTATTTTCGCGACTTGATTGTTTTGTACTTTTCGAGCAATTTAAGTGCAGTTATGGTCAAAAGAATCATGAAAACACTTTTATATAAAGAAAAAGTATAAACATGAATGATACTCAAAGACTTGGTAAACTTTCCATTGTGTGCAACTGTGTCCTTATTGTGTGTGTGCATGAATGGGGCTAATTGAGCCATTGCCCAGTCCATAATGTCAGTCAATATAAACAATTTCAACTGCCTTACACAAACTAACTATGTGTCCTGTAAATGCCTTCAAAATCAATCAGAATATAGCATTTTAAACTGTTATAGTGGGACCCCACCACCAATATTAGGAGGTAATTTCCCTGAATCCCCGATTCCCACACCCCCTGTTGGGGCCTGCTACTTTTTAAAGTAATTAAGAAGATATATATGTTGAAATTTATCATTTTCATTTTTATAAAAATTGCACGCAAAGATCCGCATCAATTTTGGCTATTAATTTTTCATAGGTTAAAAAGTTGGCTATTATTTTTTGGAGGCCAGTGTGAGCCCTGTATAAGAATGCTAAAGCTGAAATGCAAATAAGTTAATCTGCACCAATTAGTTAGCTTCAAGCCTTGGCATTTTACTCCCTGAAGTTGGATTCAATGCTGAAAATTGTAAACATTGTTTTATTTGAAATGCTTAAAATTGTAAATTGTTTTATTTGAAATACAGCTACGAATTTGCATTTGTATCTGTATATATTAATGAAACATTTTACGCGTTAATATTAATTTGATTCCTCTGCTGTCAGAGACAAATTTATACATGTCTCAGTTTAGAATTTTCAGTAAAGGCAGTAAACTGTTCTTATAGCTACAAATATGGGAAACCAGTCAGTGATTTTTTTTGGAAAAAATAAAGGTGCCTGTGCCCGCTGAATTGGGAAAATAAGCGCGATAATTCCCCAAATTGGGAAAAATATAAATATGTTTAATTTCCATACTAAGTGATATAAATCTGTACATTTCCTAACTGAATTTTGTTTAAAGAGATTATATTTTTTCAAAACCACTTTTGGATTTAAAATCGTGAAATTTTTGGGTGATAAAATTAATTAAGACACCAATACAACTTGTAATAATTGTATTTATCAATTTTCACTTCATTCCCTTGAAATTTGATAACGTCCGAAATTTCGACTATCCGAAATTCGGTACAATCGCGGCGATTTTGATCTCCAATTTTCCAAAAACTAGGATAGATATTGTCATTTTTCATTACCATAAACGATTAACTGACATAATGAAACATATTTAAACCAACTGAAGTCCATATTTCTCTTGAAAATCGGCAATGTTTTGTTTGTCACGTGTTTTCGCGACTGTAACCTTGATGCGATTTTGATCTTGAAAAAGGACGTTTCTGATGTCATTTCTGCCAGTTTCATGTTAGATATCGCGCCCGAATATATACTGTTACATTTTGGAAATAAAATACTATAATTTGAGGGGGAAAAACATCTCTTTTTTAGGGGAAAAATAGATGATTTTTTGGGGAAAAATGGCCTATTTTGGCGAGGGGAAAGTGCCGATATTCGGCAGTAAAAATACGCAAAAAAAATCACTGCCAGTATAACGATTTTGAGAAAGCTTATCAGCCGCCAATATGGTCAATCCGTACTGGTACATGTATGCACAAATACTGATCCGAATGCTTATTTACAGATAAGAATGTAAGCATGAAAAGTGGTACAAGTTCTTATCTAGAGCTCTGATGACATGTTCTTTTATGTTTCATTAAACGACCAACAAAGAACCTACATACATGTAGAGCAAAATCTATCTTGGGTTATTCTGCAATAAACCACTCGTGTGCAATGACGTCATCCGATCCAGGTGCATAACACGGCCGTAAAAAGTAGTTACTATTTTCTCTAACATTATTGATACTTGTATGTTGTGTTAGAATTGAAATAATAAGTTCCCAAGTGTGATTTATCGTAGAATAACCAGAGTTTTTCGTTCTTATGCGAAATAATATATCACTCAGGCCTACAGCCTTCGTGATATATTCTTGCGCATAAGAACTCAAAACTCGGTTTATTCTACAATAAACCACGTTTGGGAACTTATTTCTTAAATATTTCACAATATCCAGCATAAAAATTTCTAATTTTCAAGATTATTACATAAAGTCCTTATGTACACAATGTTATAAATACAAGTGATTTTTTTCTTACCTGTATGTCATCCTAAACTTCTCCTCAACACCTTGGTCCTCCTTCAAAACTAATGGAAATGCAAACACAGGGCTTTCGTGCTGCCCCTTTTCGCACTTCAGTTTGCTCTGTAACTTTGTCCATACCTCGTCCCTGACTTCATTTAAAAGGGTTTCTACACTAGTACTGTTATCTAAGCAAGTACCATTACCACCAGCGTTGCTAATAACAATGTTCTCTTTACTGACACCATTACTCTGATGCACTTGATTTACAGTTGAAACTGAATGTTCATCAATTTTGCTCGTATGTTGTTCCATACCAACAACAGGAGAGTGTTCAGTTTGGTTCATTTGTGATACTTGTATCATAATGCAGGCTTGATTGTGTGCCTTGAACAGTTTATGGATAAATTTTTCCTTATCACAGGAATCTCTGAATATGTAGGATTTCAGTGTTTCGTTATGAACAACTAAACATAAAATTACATCTAGCCAACAGAGAGCATCTTTGTTTCGCCATTGTGGAAAGACGTATGGGTATCTGAGCAAGTTTTCTCTCTTTTCAACATCAGCACTATTTTCAATCACACCGGTTCTATTTCCAATCACAGTGTTACTATTTCCAATCACACTGGTACTATTTCCAATCACAGCATTTTTTGACAAACAGTTCTGAAGTTTACCAAGAGTCTCCTTATTTACCAATCTATCCTTACTTAGTGGATCACAATTATCTTTACAGACAAGTAATGAACTGTCTCCTTGAGAAATACTTGGACTCCTGTTTATCACATTCAGTTTGGGTACATGTAATTCATTTACATTAACTTCACAATCTTTTGGGACAGAAACTGGATTAATATCTTCAGTTTTGAGAGGAACATTTTCAACAGCTTCGGGCAGCTTATGATTTTCTTTCACAGACTGTCCATTGAGCTGAGTTGGCTGACTAGAAATACTTTTAAAACTTGGCAAAGATTTTGGCAAATTTCGTGTTTTACCTTCTCCAAGCTGAAATGCTGGATAAGAGGCTGTCACCTGTTTTGAAAAATTTAAGCTATCACCAATAGAACTGTTTGAACTAGCTGAGGACGTTGACTCTAGGCTGTCAACGCTAGAGTTAAGTAACGAATCTTTATCGGAGCCTCCTTCCGATCCATTACAACTTGTCCAAGATTTGCAATCTGTAGCACCAGGAATATTACGACTGTTTTCTGTGAAAGACTTGAAGTTTGGGAATGACCGTGAACTATTCTGGAGTTTGAGCGGGTGATGATAATTGTCAGAACTAGCCTGTTTGAGTAATACTGGAGTTATGCCTCTTTTCTTATGAGGCAATCTGTGAGACTTTAACTTTTTCTTTAACTGTGGACTTCCAGTCTGAATACCTATAATGGAAACAAACAATTTCATTATTTCACTATCTTACTACTGACTTCGTGTTTATTGAATTTGTTAAAAGGCCTTGTCCTTTATTAGAAATAATTCATTTTTCAATAATTTTGAAGGTATGAAAATGTAATACTGTTCTTCGTGCCTTTTGATTTTCTCGAAGCAGACTCGTTTAATTTTGGTGCTTTTTGCAAACCTATAACTGACATTTTCAAAGGTGGGAGTTCGCTATACACACTAATACTCAAAGGGCCAAAAACAGAGAAGAAAAACTCCTTTTTTTTTACAATGTTATACACTATCATCATAGAAAAATAAAAGCATAAAATGGTTAATACTAATTTACTATCAACCTGTTTAAGTGAACATACATGTATATTTGTAATGTTACAGTCTACTCCACCATGTCTTATTTGGAATGTTCGATTAGTGCTACCTTTCGGGGGAAGCAAAATAGGTCAATAATTAAGCATGCCCATTTCTCGAAGTATGGCATTACCACAAAATGTTTTCAGATTGAGAATATGACCCAATATCAGCAATCAGCAGAGACCGCAAGTTCCAGCCTTAGCCAGGTCAAGCCATACATCTTCTTTTCGCACCTTATATATTTTTTTTTAAAGGAATCTTACTTGACACCAACTGTAAGCTACACTTGAAATTGCATTGAAAGGAAACAAATTAGAGTACATTACGTAATATCCACTATTGTAAAGGGGGTAACCAGGCCTCGATCTTGACGGTAGCCCGAGGCTACCAGTTTTTTAGACGGACTACCGAATTTCCCAAGCTGGGTAGTCCGTCGGGCTACTAAGTTTTCAAACATGTTAATAATAAAAGCGTGAAATTTCACCGATTTATCTGATGTTTCCTTTTAAATGACAACGATATTTTCGGTCCGCATAACACCGGTCGGCCATTTTTCCGAAATTTAAATCCCTTAATTTTCACAATAATTACAAAAAGAACTTCATGAATCTGAAATGTACATCCTAAATACTAGCTTTCGTATATTTATGCATGAATTGATGACTTCAGATTTGCAATATATAAAGTAACTTTACAAAATTCAGAAATTACATCCCTAAAAATTACCTGGATTGACTGGAATTTACCCGCGAATCGTAAAGATATCAAAACGTCATGCCAGTAATTTTCCATTCCACGAGCACGTGCGACCTGTCGTATCGCCGTTACTTAAATGTTTATCGACACGTACACAAAAAACGCTTGTAGTGCATTCATTTTTTAATATAATCGCTTCAAATTTTCAGCACCGCTTTAGAAATAATACAGTTTGAATTCTATAACGATTTTAATAAGATGTCGACAGAAATGTAGGCAAAATTCTTTAAAAACGATCGAAGTTTCATACAATTATTTGTAAAATTTCAAACAGCGCGATCTTAATTACT
The DNA here is from genome assembly GCF_021730395.1 of Mercenaria mercenaria. NCBI lineage: Eukaryota > Metazoa > Mollusca > Bivalvia > Venerida > Veneridae > Mercenaria > Mercenaria mercenaria. Next base: position 42,246,365 of record NC_069376.1, on the reverse strand, counting down.
TATTTATTTCTAAAAGTAAATAAATAATACATACTATGGTCATAAAATTCAGACTTTTGACAAGAAAGTACAAAAAACAGAATTAAAAAATCTTAAATAATGAAAAAGCGGCAGCCATTTAAATACATCGAGCAAAACGATTTTTGGCAAACAGATTTCTGCAAGTGCGGATGAATAGGTTACGGGACCCTGTGAACGTAAATAAAAACAATGATTGTTTTAAAATAAAGCAGTATGATGTCGCTGTGGTTTTTAATAAGTTTAATAAGTAAATGAATCTTTGTACATGTCTTTTTTGACTCGACACTATGTCAGATATTCTTTTCAAACAATAATGTAAATTCCTTGAGGGCAAATAGGTCACAGAGGTAGGATATCTACTATTATCGTTTGACACATTTACCTGTCAGTTTATACGGGATATAGCGCATTCGCTTTAAAAAAAAATTAAAGAAGATAATTTTTTACTGATTTCTTCTCAGCAATTTAAAGAACCGAGGCCGTACGATCAGACAGTGATGTGTCACATGGCGCGAAAAGATGACGTAATGCCATGACAATCTCGGGCAATTAAACCCCTTTGATCTCCACTTTAGATGCCATGATACCGACACACTTCTTTTAGCTCTTTGAGGGGGTTTTAATTGATGATGAAAACAAGGCCAATTACTTGTTGATCAACAGAATAATTACCGATAATTGTTTTTTTTCCGCTTTAAACACGGGTGGGTTGATGATGATTATAGACATTATTGTGTCCACGTCGCCCTGGACTGTGATAATAGGCTACATTTACTTGATCATAATGCAAAAAAAAAAAAAACAAATACCGACCTACCGACCCTACTTTTTTTTTGGCCATGAAACACAACATTTTTGGGGGTTGGGGACATGGGGGTGGTGGTAGGGCTAACCAGGCTGATCCATTATTGCAGTTAAATTTGAACAGCTACACTATATTTTAAAGGCCCTGGCTAAAAAAGTAAGTTTTAGACGGGTAGTGCAAATTTGAACCCCACGCCTGGCATATAACTAGATACTGGTATAGGTCTTACTTTTTTTCTACAGTTTTCTCCCATAATTTCTGTCTGCTAGTTACTTGAATATTGTAACATGGTTATCCACTTACATTGGCTTAGCCTGCCCATGGATAGTGTGGGTAGGTTTGATGCCTACCATTTAAATAACTGAATGTTGAACCAAGCATAAACTAAAATACATCATATTTATAAACAAAATGATTTCGGGCAATTAAAAATGTTTTCTGGCAAATGGTTTTATTAACTTACTTGCCTGAAAGGACAATTGCTGGAAAAAAATTAAGGTGAAGACTGTAATATATTTTTCTCTTTTCCAAAACGGGACTACCAGAAACCTGGTAGGGCTACTTGATTTCACAAGTTGGTAGCCCTGCTGGCTACCAGCAAAAGTAGGTTAAGATCGAGGCCTGGTAACAATGTATGTTTAACTTACCGATAGCATCTTTTTGAAGCCGGAGTCCTGTCTTGCGCATGTGAGATGCTACTTTCGTCTGTAATGCCAACTGGGCATCTGGGACTTGAACTTTCTCCTCATTGGCCCTGCTGGATATGACATCGTCAAGGCTACGAGAAAATGTTGTGGTCACGGATGAACTCTGAGACAGAGGATATGTACACTGAAAATAACAATAACAGCCATCATTATTCATTCATTATAATTTATCACTACATACTGGTACATATCTTCAGGTGTTACATCTTTTTAAATTCAATATTCAGCCTGTCTGCATTAACATCAACTTGCCCCAATAAGTATTAATTTTAAGAAGGCCTATTGAAACTTTTTCAGTTACTCCCTTTCCCTAAATGTTATATTTCATATTATCCAAAACAGCAGACCTTTCTGTTCAATAACAAATACAATTTATTAAAATCATGTTTAATCAGAGTCTGAAATCTAAGTTGTAGCGTACCTGCCTGTCTGACTTGCCCTACAGATTCTTTGCCTTTCAGAGGCAAGTTGACATATCCTCTGTTGGCACTAACTTGCCAAATAACTTCTCACAGCAACAGATGGAAACATGATATTGAAATGTTTGTATATACAAACTTTGTATATAAATCAGTAACATCCAAAATAAATCAACTGATACAAAATGATTTAATCAACCAACACAGGTAAAACCCTTACTCCGATGAAAACCATGCATCCTTAATGCTAAGAACAGCAGGCAGTTGCCAATCATTTACACTACAAACTTTCTGTGGCTGATATGTCTGACAGATTAAGTTGCAGTAAGATACTTACCAGTTTATTTTCACACAGGACTATTGCTTCTTCAAGATTTATCTGGTAACTCTGCAGGTATTTGACCAGGCCAGCACGTAGACAAAGAGGACACTGTTGTCTATCTTGCATCTGTAATAGACAAACAAAATAATTTCTTAGAAAACATTATCATCATTTCCTTTTTTACAATTTCTGGATTGCCCAATGTCATTAACCCTTAGCCTGCTAAATTTCTAAAATGGACTGGTCCATCATTCAATTTGGGCAGTACTATTTATTATTCAAAGGGGTGTTCACTGAAAATTTACTGACTGAATAGCGAACAGTGCAGACCATAATCTGAGGCTGATCTTGGTCTGCACTGGTTGCAAGGCAGAAACACTTGCCGCCAGCAGGCTAAAGGTTAATCTATCTTGTGAAACAAGTACCGGTATCTGAATGACTTGGGTCATTCTTGCACTCTGGCTATTAGTACTATTAGGCTATTGTGCGACAAAAAATCGATACCAGACAAATGCTTCCTCCGGAAATACTAAAATGTTAACAAAATCTTAACCATCTTTTGCATGATTTGGGGAAATTTTACCTTGCATTTTGGGAAATATCTCTGCCACAGTTGGGAAAAAAATAGTATATTTTTGGATTGGGAAGAGGTCTTTTATAGGCCTCTGTTATATAAGGGTGAAAAGCCCTGCTATGCAAGTATACAAGAAAACAAAGCCATTAAGTTCTGAACTTGGGTCATTTTCAGACATGGGTGTTTCAGCATCACTAACATAATCACTCTTAGAACATTTGGTTGGCGTACCACACATACTGTCATAATCATTGTCATTGGAACATTTCTGACCACCAACAAATCCTAAATCAAACAGTTTTCTTTGAGCCATAGTGTCACAGTATACTCAAGGAAAGTTCATAAAAGCACAAGTTTACCACATTTAATTTTTTGTTGCAAATAGCTCAACTGGCAATCGACAGTGTGACCCCTGAACAAGTGGTAGAACCATGATAATGGACTGCAGGGGTGTAAAATTCCACTCGCTCGCTCGCATTGGCGAGTTAAAGTCTGGATAGGACGAGTGGATGACCGATCGGGCGAGTGGTTTTTACGTCGTAGCTTTAATGAAATTCAGAAATTACATCTTGAAAAACGTCAACAAACATCGAGATTGTTCAGTTGCCACTTTGATTGACTGGAATTTACCCGCGAATCGTACAGATATCAAAACGTCTTGCCGGTATAAATTTTCCATTCCGAGAGCACGTGCAACCTATCGTAATATCAAATTTACATCTCTGTTACTTTTGTTTATCGACACGTACACAAAAAACGCGCGTAGTGCATTCATTTTTTAACATTATCACTTCAGTTTTTCAGCACTGCTTGAGAAGTAATACAATATGAATTCTATTAAGATTTCAATAAAATATCGACGGAAATGTAAGCAAATTTGTATGAAAACGGTCGAATTTTCATATAATCATTTGTTAAATTTCAAACAGCGCGATCTTAATTACTGATTTCTTTCTAAGAGAAAATGAGTGATACATACTATGGGCATAAAATTCAGACTTTTGACTAGAAAGAACAAAAAACAGAATTAAAAAATCTAAAATAATGAAAAAGCGGCAGTAATTTAAATACATTGAGTAAAACGATTTTTTTGGTAAAAAGGTTTCTGTTAGTGCGGCGGAATAGGGTACGTGACCTCGTGGACGTAAATAGAAATGTGGCTTTAAAATAAAACAAAATGATGTTGTTGCGTTTTTAAAAAGTTTTAAATGAATCTTTGTACATGTATTTTTTTTTATATGAAATATTCTTCTCAAACGATAATGTACATTCCTTGAGGGCAAATAGGTCACATGGCGCGAAAACTGTAATATGACGTAATGCCATGACAATCTCGTGCCACGATACCGCTTTGATCTCCACTTCAGAGGTCGTGATACCGACACACTTCTTTTAGCTCTTTGATGTTAACTGATGATGAAAACAGACCAATTACTTAGTTTATCAACAGAATAATTACCGATGATCGTCAACTTTTTTTTCGCTTTCAAGACGGGTAGGTGGATGATGATTATTGTGTCCATATTTTAAGACACTTTTCAAAATAATTATTTTTAGGGAAATAAGTCTTCAGAACATGAAAATAACTGATGTTTAATACTTTCCAGACACTTTGGGAAACAACGGTAGGGGTTAGAATGTGATTATTTTGCTATCGATGTAGTTAACGTGGAGAACAACTTGATGGTGGAGATGCAAAATTAGTGAAGAAAAATGTCTGGTTTGAAAAGAGAATTTAAGAGTAACAAAAATGAATAATCAAAAAGGAAAAGTAGTGTAGGAGCTAGGTGTTATGTTTGAAATTTGCTTGTTGTACATAATACTCCTTCCATAAAACGTGACAGTATTAAAAATGTCAATTATTAGGGCGAGTGACTGTCCACTAAGGGCGAGTAGATTTTACTAGCTACTAGTCCTGCAGGGCGAGTGGTGTGAAAAAGAATTTTACACCCCTGGACTGCTCTTCTAAGCAAATTGTTTATCAATTAACTTTTACACATTGATCAATCAACACCTTTGATAATGACGAACATTACTGTACGAAATACAAACCAAGAGATGACCACGTGTGACTGACATCTGCCAGTAGCTAATTAATATACGCTCCGCCTAATGCCATACTTCAGCTTGTGGCGACAAACAATATTGAATTTCACCGAGATTTTGATTGACGAAGGACTGAACTTTTGGCATTATCCTGTTATTTGGTCCGCGGACCAGAAACTTTCCGGTCTTATTTTCTTGTATTAATGTAACTTTCTTGAAATTATTTATCGGTCTTTCTCACCGTATTGGGGTCAAAAAGTAGTCCATCCTAAAAAGTAGTTCCTATAGTGTTGCAAAAAAAGTCCCTAAAGTCTTTTTCATTCCTCAGGTGACTATAGTCTGTATCAAAAGACTAATGCTATTTATTCCGTAAAGTAACCGAATATAAAAACTACTAACATGTCAGTTAGCAGTTCAAAATTACTTCCACAGCAAATGAACAACGAAATATCCAAGTTTTAAAAGAGCAGTTCCAGCACAAAATTAGAAAAGTCTTTATTCCGAGATACTGTTTACGTACACACAAAAAATAAATATACTCGTACCGATTATTTGTGACATTAAATGCATACAAATTGTATTTCTTTTCGTCAAAAAGACGGAATAAATCGCGAAAATGTTTATATCCCGCTCTCATCCCTGCACAAATTTGTCAGATAAGCCCACTCTAGAAATATATCTGGATTTAATCCATTGACATACATGAATGCAGCTAATAATAAACGATCAAAATGTTTAACACCTATCTTCCAAAACAGTCTTCTAATTAGCTTTGGCCACTTTTTAGCATCTCCAATAATGTCTTGTATTATCATCCATTGTGTGTAACTATTTCTTCTGTGATCGCGTGCTTCCATAGCTAACGGTCAATTGAAACTTGCAATTAAAATCAAGGCATATTAACATCTCTGTGAACTATGTTAATGGATTCATTCGGAGTACATGATTATCTTTTGATCTGAACGTAAAATTACGGGTAAACATTGTCTGCAGAATGCCTGACCTCTCTATATATACTCCTGGTATTTGGTCCGCGGACCAAATAAATTCTTCGTCCCTATTCAACTCCTGGTATTTGGTCCGCATCTGAAAACTTCTATATTAACGAATTATTTTAAGAATGTCACCCCCAAAAGACTATCAAGCCCCATTTTCTGAAAATATGCTCCCCCAAAGAAAACCCTTTTCCCGGGGATACTTCCCCTTAAAAGGCATTAGAATGAATCTATTGGAAAACAATTTCGTCTCTCTATATATACTCCTGGTATTTGGTCTGCATCTGAAAACTTCTATATTAACGAATTATTTTAAGAATGTAACCCCCAAAAGACTGCCAAGCCCCATTTTCTGAAAATATGATCCCCCAAAGAAAGCCCTTTTCCCGGGGATACTTCCCCTTACAAGGCATTAGAATGAATCTATCGGAAAACATTTTCGTCTCTCTATATATACTCCTGGTATTTGGTCCGCGGACCAAATAAATTCTTCATCGCTATATATACTCCTGGTATTTGGTCCGCATCTGAAAACTTCTATATTAACGAATTATTTTAAGAATGTTACCCCCAAAAGACTGCCAAGCCCCATTTTCTGAAAATATGATCCCCCAAAGAAAACCCTTTTCCCGGGGATACTTCCCCTTATAAGGCATTAGAATGAATCTATTGAAAAACAATATCGTCTCTCTATATATACTCCTGGTATTTGGTCCGCGGACCAAATAAATTCTTCGTCGCTATATATACTCCTGGTATTTGGTCCGCATCTGAAAACTTCTATATTAACGAATTATTTTAAGAATGTCACCCCCAAAAGACTACCAAGCCCCATTTTCTGAAAATATGCCCCCCAAAGAAAGCCCTTTTCCCGGGGATACTTCCCCTTATAAGGCATTAGAATGAATCTATTGGAAAACATTTTCGTCTCTATATATATACTCCTGGTATTTGGTCCGCACATGTATAATTTATTATGTGTATTCCTACGCGACCTTAACTGACCTCAACTGTGAACGGCGGATGGATACACTATGATTTTTTTAGAATGGCGGATGGATACACTATGATTTTTTTACAAAACCGAAGCTAAACATATCATCTAAATGTTGTGGAATTTATTTGGTCCGCGGACCAAATAACAGGATAATGCCGAACTTTTAAACTTGAGACGCATCAAAGAAATTTTTTGTGCAGGTAAAATTGGAGACTCCAATTTCACGGGTCAAAACCCATTACCACGGGTCTACCTACATGTAACACCCTGTACATAACTCGTGACAATGCCAATGATAAAATTTAGCGTTTATAGCAGAGCTACCGGCGCCGCAAAGCGGCGCCGACAGCGTCGCATTACGGTTAGACGTATGAAAAAGAAAATGAATAGAGAGACCTAACTGTGTATACTATCAAGTTGAAAATTCGTGGTACTTTTTGGAATCGGTGTTGTTCGGACTTTTTCAAGTACACTATGCACATAGTAATTAATCAGTAAACGCGTCAGTAGACGCTTACTGTTTACGGTTGACAAAAGCGTCTCGCTTACTGCTTTGAATATTGAATAAAAATACAAATGAGCGTTTGATAATAAGAAATAAGTGCTAAATACATTTTCTACGAAGAAAAAAAGAAATAAAACACAATATTTTCATTTGGAAACGACTTTCGTCACGCTGCCATTACTGAACTTTATTATATATACTTATGTTTGTCTTATGACGTCATAACTCCACAATGGTGTAGTGGTTAGCGAGTTCGCTTTGTAATTCAGAGGTCGTGAGTTCGAATCTCAGTTCGAATCTCACCTCAACCAGATTTTTTTTATTTCATTTTTTTTTGTATTATTATGAGTTTTGAAAATATTGTATAACTAAAGTCATTCATGTGAAATTCAACATGTGTTTAGTTTTGATGTCAGGTTCCACTGTAGTGCCTGTGTAGTAGTCAGTAGACATAACTTAAAAAAAGAAAAGCTTTAGGATCAAAATATACAGGCATTAAACTGTGAAAAGCAAATATTGCTCTTCTCCCCGCTCGCGTATATTTCATCCATTAGCTTTAAAATCACTGACCAGAGTTTATCAAAAAAAAAAAAAAATAATAATAATTGGCGATGAATTATCAACAAACATCAAAAAGGTTCTTACTACCATCCCTATTCTACAGTGCTAAAAGATTAACCACTTTTGGGTTTAAAACAAGCTTTGTAGAGTCATGTAAATGATTGTAATTTTCTCATATCAGGCGTCTGTTATAGCAGTATTTTTGACTGAAAGTTGGACACATTCTTCCTTCCAAAAAGAACCAAAATTTGACAATAATGACATTTAAAAGAATTACAATAATCATTCCAGGATAACGTAAATTCTAATTTCTATTAACTTTGGAATTGGAACATTAACTATTTACATTAAGTCCTCATCAATTGCCCAACATTCACACGCAAAGACACAGAATTCCTTTGACTATTGGCCTAATGAGATTCTGTTAGGTTTGAAATTTTCAAAGTTCAAGCATTTCAGTTTGAAGCAGTTATCATTTTGTGACTGGTTTCCAGTATGATAATAAGTTATGTAAAATTGTTGATGCAGTACATTGTAATAAGAATAACAGAAATTATTCAAATACGTTTTTTCTTTATCTTGGTGCAGATGTTAATCTATACCGAACTTTCTCTTGATTATATACAGAATATTTGTGGAGTTTTCACATGTCGAGAATTAATCTTGATGCAGTGTAAAACATGCATTCAGAAATCATGAATTGTCATTAATAATTTTAACAGATCTAAAGAACATAAACTTCCTAAACGAATCCATAATTCCAGATAATTCCAGCACCACTCCTTTAATTTTTAACGGGCACTGGTGATTTTTCATGGGAGCTCTGCTTTTTTGGTAGCACCTAATTTCATATTATTGAATACAATTTGTAAACATCCCGTTAACTAGACAAATAGTTTGCGACTAGAATTTCTTGAATGCAAATCTTCTTTTTCTTCTTCTTCCTGTGGCCAGTGTATTTGATAAAACGTCTCAAAGACTAAATCCAGACAGATACACTTACCTTCTTCGGTCTTTTTTTGTTACCTTACATTTTCAAAAGTATCTCAAATAGGTACTGGTTATTCAATTGTTTACATGCGCAACGTTATACCAACGTTTCATTAGGAAATATCTGGGCATGCTGCCAAGGAATTAAGGGTGGTTAGCGATTTGAACGTTTCTCGAACGTACATGCATGCAAACTGTGCATTGTCATAGAAGAAAAGTACCGTGGTTTGTATGAGAAACAAATATATACCTCGTGCAACTTCAAACAACTGTCAAGCAAACTATTCAAAGATGGAAAACACGGTAATTTCTAGAAAGCACATGCCCGGTGTCCTCTGACGCCATATTTAGAAAAGCGCCATCTGTTGGACAAGTAATGAATAGTTTGGACTCTTAAACAGTAATCGCAAATTATGCTGACAACATCTTGGAAAAGTAATCATTTGAAGCAGTATTTTCATCGTTGAATTATATTCTAGAACTCAACTTAAATCTAATCAATATGACGAAACTCGAGTTTTTGTAAGGAAGCTATTCATAACTTTTTAGAACTATAACTAACCCAACGCAACAAAAAACACAGGTACGAAAGGCCACCATTGTAACACTTTAAGCAAACGTTTAAACTATCGTATATTTAAGTAAGAATTTGTATTTGAAGAATATTCTAACATACTGCCTTGGCAACTTTCTTCATGTCGGCTTAAAGTCAAGGTCACAACTCAGGGTTAAATGAGTTAGCTTTCCATTTTGTGTCTGCTCTGTATCTCCTAAATCCCTCGAAGGATTTTCATGAAACTTGGGTCAATTGATCACCTCATCAAGACGATGTGCAGAACACATGGGTCAGTCATGTTGGCTCAAGATCAAGGTCGCAACTCAATGCCAAAGCTTCAAGCCTTTCATTTTATGTCTGCTCTATATCTCCTAAACCCCTTGAAGGATTTTAATATGACTTGACTATAATATTCCCCTTATCAAGACAATGTGCACAATTCAAAATTCACTCCTGCCAGCTTAAGACCAAGGTCAAAACTCGAATGTTTGATGGTTCCATATTATCAGACCTTTCACTGTCCATAACAGTGGCGGGTGATATTGCTGTCTTTCAGACTGCCTTGTTAATAAAAACAAAAAACAACAACACATTTATTAGCAAAAATCGGCAATAACATGCCTTTGGCTAATGAACAGAAAAAACAGCAACAAATTTTATATCTTAATCACAATGTGCACATACATGAAGTTATTTAACAATGTATTCAGATAGTACTATCAAATATAATTGTGGTAACCATATTTAAATTATACAATTCAACACAAAGCTTCTTTACTTTCCCAGTTTTTTGAAGTATAGATTTATAAATCTGGATTCCTTACATTATATGCTTCTTTCAGGTATTTGCAAATTCCTAATACTGTTTTCTTTTTATTTGAAGACATCAGTCTGTTGAAAAGGTTAATATTTGGCCATGATGTATTTGGTAAGAATTTAGTGCGAATATGGCTATACTTTGGACAAGTCAATAAAAAGTGATATTCAGATTCGACAACGTTGAAGTTACAATTTCTACATATCCTATCAGTTCTATTTATTCCCACATATCTTCCAGTTTCAATTGCAAGGGCATGCGACGATAACCTAAAACATGTAAAGAGTTTTCTCAGATATTCGTTCTCAACAATGTCAAGATAGTTTTCATATTTAAATTCATTCTTAAATCTAACATAATAGTCAAGTTTAGACATACTATGGACACTACCACTCCAATTTTGAACAAACTGGTCTCTCAAACGACATTTTAACACATTAAAAGAAATATTTTCACCAACATTATTCCAAAGATACCCGTACCCAAGACTCTCTAAAAGCGACTTAACCTGTTTTGCCCAAAATGAACATCCAGCATTATATGTCTCCTTATATTGTATTTGATAAATGTTATACATCAGTGATTCCCTATTTTTATTAATTCTCACCCAGTAATTCAAAACTACCTCTTTGCATAAAACAGATATAAGTAATCTTCCAAGTTCGCCCAGAACAGCCATATTTGGAGTAGATGGTTTAACTCCTAGAATCTTTTTACAAAACTTTATCTGAATTCTGTCTAAAACATCTGTCTTGTAAACACCGAATACTTCTGCACAATAGAGTAAAATAGGTTCAACCATTCTATCAAATAGTAAAAACTTGGTTTTAACATCGAACTTGATTCTTGTGAAAATAGAGTATAAACTATTTATAGCTTTTAATGCCTGGTCAGACAAAGATTTCATTGCACCTAGCATTAACCCATTGTATTTGAAATTTACCCCGAGATAACAGAATGAATCTACAATTTCAATGTTTTCATTATTAATATACCAACTATAATTAATGTTTGTTCTCCCTTTTCTAAAAACACAATTTTTTGTCTTCTTAACGTTTATCTTTAAACCCCATTTAAGGGAATATGTATATAAGCTGTCTAACTGTGTCTGTAGACTTTGTGCGCTAGTGGTAAACAACACCATGTCGTTCGCAAATAATAACATATATATGCTCAAAAAGTTAAGGTCTGTTTCAGTCAATGAATTAAAATCAAGATTTTCTGTTACATCATTTACGAACAGTATAAAACGTATGGGCGAGAGTGGTTCCCCTTGTTTCAATCCAAGCGACACATCAAAAAAGTCAGACAAATTTGCATGCACTTTAACACAGGCTGACACTTTTTGATATAAGGACTTTAACATTGTTACCATTTTACTACTAACACCAGTTTCAATCAATTTGTACCATAAAGCATCCCTAGCTATTGTATCAAAGGCCTTTTCGTAATCGATAAAAGCACAATAAAGTGATTTATTTTCAGACAATACCTTTTGAATTATGCTATGCAAAATAAAAACACAATCCACTGTACTCCTGTTACTTCTAAATCCAAATTGCATATCATTGAAAATTGACATACTTTCACACCATTTATCTAATCGGTTTCTTAAACATAAAGAAAATAGCTCAGCCATAGTACTGATTAGTGAAATTCCTCTATAATTGTTTGGGTCGGCCTTATCTCCCTTTTTATGAATCGGGACAATAATACCCTTTGTCCAGCTTAAAGGATAAACGCCTTCACTGTATATTTTATTAAAAATTTGTGCTAAAAATGGTGTAATAAAAGGCTTGGCATCTATGAAAAAATCTGAAACAATTAAATCGATGCCTGGTGCCTTATTTCTTGATAATGTTGAGATGCACTTATCAATTTCAGTTACACCAAAAGGCTTGTCCAAACTCTCTATGACAATATGCTGTTCTTCATCAAGAGTAAAATCATTTAACATTGCATCATTTTGAGCTGGTCTATTTAAAATGTCCGCAAAATATGTAGAAAACTGAGTTGTATCAATAGGAATGTGTTTTGAACTTTTAGTGTTTCTGTACATATTCACTTTACTCCAAAACTGTTTAGGTGATTTACGGCTTAACGCCGACAAAGTACGTTTCTCTTTAGAAAAATATACATATTTAGCTCTACGCTTAGCTGTACAAAAGTATTTACGACTTTCTAGAAACAATAATTTATTCTCCGGTGATGGATTATTTTTAAATCTTCTTTTTTCAGCAAAGAATCTAGCCTTTGCATTCCTTCAGTCTTCATTTGAACCATAAAGTTTTGTGGTTTTTACGATTCTGTCTTATATGTACAGTTTTACCAAAAACTTCGAATGAACAATCATAATATAATTTCTGAAAGAGACGATATATTTGTATCCAAATCTCCCACATCATTTAAAATGTTGTTTGTAATACCAACAAATAGATGTCTCTTAGACTCTAGTGCGTTTATAAATTCCTGAGACCTCGAAGAATCCCACGACAACTTATTAAATGAAATGTCATTAAGCAGTGGTTTATGTACATTATTTTGACATGTGATATTGTTAATATACAAGTAATCCAGGGGGCTACATCTCAAGGTGATGAGATAATTAGTAACTTTTCAGATAAACACAATATTAAAGATGTTACATAAATTATTTCACAAGATATTAGGAAATGTTATTGATAATTACAAATTTATAATACACAAGTGTAAGTTGGTATTAACAGTGAAAAGTCGCATACAAATGTTGACTTAAGGATTAGAAAATATACACATAAAAATCAAAAGTCATCTAAATTAATTTTTTGATACATTGAAGTTTGAAGAATGTTTTTCAGTTGTATTTTTTAGTTTCTCTCAGTTAGAATCAATATATGCAACACTGAAACCCAAAAGTTCTCAACAGACAACTTATTTAATATATCCATTTCAAATTATTTTTATTCCCCTAGCATAGATCCTTCATACAGGTCTGTCTAATTACAAAATGTTAATGATTTTCTCTCCTTTTCCATAAAATAATATATCGAAACGTAATAAATTCGAAAGTTACATCATTACATATTATAAAAATAAGAACAAAGATTTAAAATATATCCATATTATATTAAGTTTGATATTATTTTTTCAGTATCCTCTCTCTGTTTTAAATCAAAGAGCTATAAAATATTTTATAGTTCTTTGTTTAAATATACTGTCTCTTAAAAAGACACTCAAAACAAACTTAATGCACCTGTCAATATTTTGCCCGCCCGGGGGAGCGGCGGGCATACACGGGACTTTAGACAGAAGGCCATTCCCGACAGGCGGGAATTAGACAAACATTTGATGTACCAACAAGGCTCTAGGGTGGGATTTAGACAAAAAAGGTTGTCTCTAGGGTGGGGATTTAGACAACATTTTTTTTGAAATGTCAAATTCCCCCGGGTCAGCCCGCCGCCCCCCTGGGCGGGCAAAATATTGACAGGTGCATAATTTGCATTTTCACAGTATTAATAACTGCATAATTAGGCAATCAAATACAAAAAAAAAAAAAAAAAAAACACGTCCAAAACATATTCATTAATATATCCAGATTTTATTTTGTATTATTATTACCCCTCCCAGTAAAAATTAAGTATAAAAAATTCTCAATATATAGTTTAAGTCAATCTGCATAATAAAAAAAATACATATAAGCCATTTCAACAGCATCTATTGTCCTCCCATTAATCAAAATATAATTTCTAAAGGCCAAAATAAAATTGGGAGTGAAAAGTTACCCCTTAAAAGAAAATGGGATTGAACAGTCAGGGGAGAAAAAGACTTGGGAGAGAAAAGGAATGAGAGTGAAAGCGCTGACACTCGTCTTGTTTGTAGTTTTTTTGTCTTTCCTGTAGTTAAAATGAATAATTTTTTTTTATCTAAAAAGTATTCTAACATCAAACTAATCAATGCAAACAAATGCGACAACAATGCAACAATTTTTGCTGCTGCTAGAAAAATAAATAATTTTCTTCCTACGAATATAAAAAAACTCACCAAGCACTCACGTGACCTTGATTGTTTACATAGGAGACAGGTGCTCCGCAAATTGCAAAAGTTTAATTGCAAAATAATTGAACAAGCAGTAAGTTATGTCCCTGCATTAAACATGCAAATCTTTTTGCTCAGACAGATAAAAAGATGCCAATACAGGTTGTACATCTGCATGACAGGCATTTACAGTAGTCGTGACAGCGTTTGCAGCAGTAGAAACAAGTGGGTGGGGTAGATTTTTTATAAACAGACCCTAATTTCGCCTGATTTGTACTCATTTCAGTCGGGCAAGTTTTATGATTATCCATTTGATACACATGGAGCATAATGATTAGCCAAATCGATTTAAGATATGGCACATTCCTGTGTAACGATGATTTGATGGGGATAGCCCGGTGTTGTATGAATCAAAAAGGCCCTTGTGGACGGTTTGGCCAGTCCAGCCATGGCCGGACCACATTTTGGCGAGCATAATATTGATCATACCAGTTTTTTCGCATTAAATTTCATCTTTTGCTATGATTAAAAGTGCTGAAATATTGCCTAGTTAATGTAATTTTCTACAACGGGCGGTATCTTGTCATTATTTTCCGCAGCCTGGTGCTGGTGTGAAAACATCTTCGGCACATCTATCGAAGGATTAATCTTAATTAAAAGCTTAACTATTAGATCTTTAATCCGGTGATTTAAAGGATGATTTCTTTTATAATCTGTAATTATTGTTTAAATAAAAAAACATGCCCTATGTTAAAATATTGAAAACATATTAATATTCATAACTTTATCACGACATCACAGAACATTACGGGTTCTAACTGACCAACCAGAGAGCTGCATTTTCGAGTACTGCCAGTTTCCACTTGGGTATAACAAAGTATATTTACAATGAACATATAGTGATTTTAAAAATAAATTTCGCACTATTTTAGAAATCAAATTAAGATTTCTCACTGCACATGCCCCAGATGATGCTACAAACTACAAGACCTGGAAGTTTCATTGAAATATCATATCGATTTAATACCTTTATTTTATTTAAAAGTTTGAGATTTTACACAGGGAGTCTATGATAAAGTCCAAGTAAAATGTAATCAATACCCAAGTGAAATAAACATCATTCCGCAATGTTTTGGACATGTTATAATTATGAATTGTATTTTTCGCAGCTAATGAAACAAAACTAACCGAGCTAATTTCTTCTGATTATTTGGGCTAAAACAGAAACAAAAGAATGAAAAGAAAACTATAATGGAGATATCTGTATCGGACTTAACCGTAGCATTAAGTTTGATGCCATCATCTGATGAGACTCACAGAGGGGTCAAAATAGTGATTTTCTGTGTCTTGGCTGACACTCGGAAACTAATTTAAAAATACATCAACATTTATAGCAATGTTCTAAAATTTGGCAAATGTTGGATAGTTGTCCTTGATAAAAATTATGACATTGACTGATAATCAGTTAACCAAATATGCTTTCAAGATGCAAGAAAAACGCACTTACTGGCATCCAAAATCTTAAAATTTTCTCGAACCCCCCTTAAGAGAGGAGGAAATCCCACTCTCATGCTCTCACTCCTCCCCTGCCTTCGGCACTCGCGGTCACATGGCCGGACCACTTTTGCGAAGCCGGTGACAGCCCAGATCAAGCCCTAATATTTGACACAAATGAAAGCCGTGTCTGAAATTCTAATCAGCACAAAACAGTATTTTGCATGGCTTAATTCTTAGCCTCATATTTCTGCTTTAGTATGAACCACAGAAAACCATGATTTAAAAAAAAAATAGTAATGAGAAAGAGGCCCGTCATTTAAAATGGCCCCTATTATGGAAGGGAAAAAGCCCTGACCTTTTATATAATTGTTTTTTTTTAGCTCACGTGAGTTTTCGTGATCGCTCGATGTCCGGTGTCTGTCTGTTGTCTGTCTGTCCGTCAACATTTAGCTTGTATATGCGATAGAGGCTGTATTTTTCAACTGATCTTCATGAAATTTTGTCAGAATGATTACCTTAATGAAATCTAGGCCGAGTTTGAAAATGGGTCATCTGGGGTCATAAACCAAGTCACCAGGTCAAATCAAAGAAAAACCTTGTGTATGCGATAGAGGCTGTGTTTTTCAACTGATGTTCATGAAATTTTGTCAGAGTTATAACTTTGATAAAATCTAGGCTAAGTTCGAAAATGGGTCATCTCGGGTCAAAAACTAGGTCACTAGGTCAAATCAAAGAAAAACCTTGGGTATGCCATATAGGCTGTATTTTTCAATTGATCTTCATGAAATTTGGTCAGAATAATTGCCTTGATGAAGTCTAGGCTTAGTTTGAAAATTGGTCATCTTGGGTCAAAAAGTAGGTCACTAGATCAAATCAAAGAAAAACTTTGTGTATGTGATAGAAGCTGTATTTTTCAGTTGATCTTCATGAAATTTGGTCAGAATGATTGCCTTGATGAAATTTAGGTCGAGATTGAATATGGTTCATCTGGGGTCAAAAACTAGATCAAATCAAAGAAAAATATTGTGTATGCGATAGAGGCTGTATTTTTCAATAATTGGTCTTCGAGAAATTTGGTCAGAATGATTGCCTTGATGAAATCTAGGCGGAGTTTGAATATGGGTCATCTTGGATTTAAAACTAGGTTACTAGGTCAAATCAAAGGAAAAACCTTGTGTATGCGATAGAGGCTGTATTTTTCAATTGAACTTCTTGAAATTTAGTCAGAATGATTGCCTTGATCAAATCTAGATCGATTTTGAATTTGGGTCATTTAGGAACAAAAACTAGGTCATTAGCTCAAATCAAAGAAAAACCTTGTGTATGCGATAGAAGCTGTATTTTTCAATTGATCTTCTTAAAATTAGGTCAGAATGATTGCCTTGATGAAATCTAGATTGAATTTGAATATGGGTCATCTGGGGTCAAAAACTAGGTCACGAGGTCAAATCAAAGAAAAACCTTGTGTATGCAATAGAGGCTGTATTTTTCAATTGATCTTTATGAAATTAAGTCAGAACGATTGCCTTGATGAAATTTAGGTCGAGATTGAATATGGGTCATCTGGGGTCAAAAACTAGGTCAAATCAAAGAAAAATATTGTGTATGAGATAGAGGCTGTATTTTTCAATAATTGGTCTTCGAGAAATTTGGTCAGAATGATTGCCTTGATGAAATCTAGGCGGAGTTTGAATAGGGGTCATCTTGGATCAAAAACTAGGTTACTAGGTCAAATCAAAGGAAAAACCTTGTGTATGCGATAGAGGCTGTATTTTTCAATTGAACTTCTTGAAATTTAGTCAGAATGATTGCCTTGATCAAATCTACCGGTAGATCGATTTTGAATTTGGGTCATTTAGGAACAAAAACTAGGTCATTAGGTCAAATCAAAGAAAAACCTTGTGTATGCGATAGAAGCTGTATTTTTCAATTGATCTTAAAATTAGGTCAGAATAATTGCCTTGATGAAATCTAGATTGAATTTGAATATGGGTCATCTGGGGTCAAAAACTAGGTCACGAGGTCAAATCAAAGAAAAACCTTGTGTATGCAATAGAGGCTGTATTTTTCAATTGATCTTTATGAAATTAAGTCAGAATGATTGCCTTGATGTAATTTAGGTTGCGGCTGAATATGGGTCATCTTGGATAAAAAAATAGGTCACTAGGTCAGATCAAAGAAAAACCTTGTGTATGCGATAGAAGCTGTATTTTTCAATTGATCTTCATGAAATTAGGTCAGAATGATTGCCTTGATGAAATCTAGGCTATGTTTGAATATGGGTCATCTGGGGTAAAAAACTAGGTCACTAGGTCATATCAAAGAAAATACTTGTTTAAACTCAAGAGACCACATTTTAGGTCCAATCCTAATGAAAATTTGCCAGAATATTTGTTTCCATGAAATCACTAGGTCAAACATGTTTACACTGTTATGGTGTGTTTCTCAGGTGAGCGACCTAGGGCCATCTTGGCCCTCTTTTTTTTTGTTGCAT
The DNA here is from genome assembly GCF_021730395.1 of Mercenaria mercenaria. Taxonomy (NCBI): domain Eukaryota; kingdom Metazoa; phylum Mollusca; class Bivalvia; order Venerida; family Veneridae; genus Mercenaria; species Mercenaria mercenaria. The sequence goes on along the minus strand of NC_069376.1, from coordinate 42,228,045 downwards.
CAGTCCACAACAGACCTGATCATTAAATCACAACAATGAATGAATTATTCCATTTATTTCATCTGTAAGATTCAAGAATTCATGTCTGTTGAAAATAGTGCATTAATTTTATTAAATTATCCCAAACTACGAAATTTTAAGGCAATGAAATTAAATGATTCCACAGTATAGCTTGATAAGTAGCCAATCTTGGTAAATGGTGTTATTAGGTTCAGTTGAGTTCATTTTATCTTTCCATTTTAGGTGATGAGGTGAGACAATGAGAATGGAAGACTTAGAACTGACTGGGACCCGGCCCCCTTCGGTGACAGGTTCAAGACCCTCCTCTAGATCTTCACACCGACCCGGGTCTGGATACCATGTTGTTTCAGACAAATCAAATGTTGATGAACTACTCTTCACATCACATCACCCTAGGACTGAAAATGTGGCTAACTTTAAACCACCATGGACAAATACTCCACGCTGTAACACTGATATTGTAAGGGCTAAAAAGATGCCTAAAATGAAGCCGTTGCTATGGTCACCTGGTGAGGACCGAGCTACTTTTACTAGTCAGTCAGATAGGAAAGTTTATAAATCCTCAAATAAAGGACTCAGTCATACAGTAGATTTAGAACGGTTGAATAGATATAGGCCTGTTAAACAGAAGCCTTCATTTTGTGATGAATCTTTGTTTGGACCGAGGCTAGAGGAGCCTTCTTTTGAGGCACCGTGGGCTGAGAAAACCAAGAAACAGAAGCCGTTCCTGTTTTCCCCTCTTGACTATGCGAGATTAACAAGAGAAGGGTCAACAATGAGTGCTAAGTATTCTTCATCAGGAACACTGGATGGGAGGCCCCCATCTAGGCAAGGGAGGCGGCCAAAGACGGCCTCAACAAGACCTGTAACTGTGGAATGTGCTCAAGATATTCAAAACCCAACTTGGATACCATAACTTAACATTGCAGCTTTACATAGAATTATATCTAGATCTTTTGTAAAATGGAAAAAAGTCAGATATTTTATATATGAAATCAGAATGGTTGGGAAAAAAGGGTAAAATGGTTTCTTGGCTCATAAATAGATTAGCAAAGTAGGTAACAATTAATTGCAAGTGGAATTGCACTCAGAAGTTTTACTAGATAACATATTCTTACCAGTGTTTATAAAATGCAAACCATGAGCGACAAATTTACCTGCTTCATATTTGATCTCTAAGATATTGATCATATAGGTTATAACTATAAAGTTGTTTGTAAAATACAAACCATTGTTGGCAAATTGACATAATTATATCATTCTTGTATTTTATTAAAGCTTTGACCAAGGCATATGGCTAAGAACGTTTATTGGATGTGTTGTATGGGTTGTACAGTTCTAAAAGTTGCTTACAAAATACAACACAATCAGCAGTAGGATATAAAGTTCTAAAGTCATTGCAGTTAGAAAATATCAACCATAGATTGTAGCTGCGAATTTGAACCATAAACATGTATGTTGCTCATAGGGGAAGAGGGGAATTTTGCTTTAGATGTACTTTTTGTAATTCCTATGGAAACTTAACACTGTTTCATAATATCACTGATATATCTGATTATGAATTAATCAAGGCCTTTGTGTGGTTTTTTTTGTCTGATTTACCACAGTTAGGTATTTAGATGTGCAGGAATTGAACCAATGGGCTAATGCCTGAGTTGTTAAATATCCAAGAATCTGAATGATACTATTAGACTGACCAGATTCAGAATTGGTGTGACTTTCAACACAGATTGGATGTTTATTAATGCACTTGGAATGAAGTGATCTAAGCATAAACAATCATACTATTTAAGACATGCTAAAATTGGCATATTTAATGATTTCAGTGTAGTTCATTATCAGTAAATATTGTTCATTCTGCCATGGCTGGATTGGTTTGTCGGTTAAACATAGCAGGAAATCAAGCATTGTATATTCTGCAATAAACAATGAATTTGATGCAAAAACCATTGAGTAACCATTATGACATCATGACATCAAATTTTGGTGCATGATGCGACTTCAACGAGCATGTTACTTCAACGAGCATGTTACTGAAAATACAGTTGAACTTCATTCGCTGCAGCTCATCTGGTCAAGCAAAGTTGGTTTGAATTATCGGCAGTTTGAGCCAAAAGTATACATTTTATAAATATTTTGTCGAGACCTTAAAGGGAGTTGGAGCAATGGGTGGTGTACAAATTATCTGAGTTCAAGCAAACAAAGTTTGACTGTAATTACATAAAGGGCCATTTTGTCTTTTATTGTCTGATTAAGCACAGTTCATTAAAACCTGCATGTCTGGTGTTTAAACAATAGTGGTATTTCAGATAATAAAGTCATCATGAAGTCTTTGTTTGGAAAGATTTATTAAATAAACATCTTTAAATATTATTGTATGTATACTATGAGTTTGTATACTATGTATGAGTTTGTTAAATTTTATAAAGAAGAAATTTTAATTTTTTTTTCTACTAAATTCTTGCATCGTAGAGCTTGTGCTTGGGATTTAATAAACGTTTAAATCCTTTATTTTATATTCAGGTTGCGGCTTTGATCAGTATATTGGTGTATGGGAAGAGGGTCGATCAAAATGAGATTTTTAGATTTCGAATTAACAAGTTTGTAATAAATCATTGACTGATCTTGGAATTTAGGTTCATACGTAGATGTTTGATATCAGTTTCGTTTCTTTATGAAAACTATGTTTAAGATGGCATTGCATGTATTGTTTGAACTTGTTTTCATTCAACATACCTCATAAGTGTTTTATTTAATCACACTTGTTAAAAAATATTCAAAACCATTGTACATGTAATAGTATTTCACATTGTTTTATCTACAGTATTGTTAATTTATATACACTGCTTTTGTACCATGATTATTCTGTTTGATATATAGGTATATATATGTAAGTACCTTCTTGTAGAGTTTCTCCTTATTTTGTTATAGTAGTATATAAGTTACTTGACAATAATATCAAAATGTGGATGCCTTTTCTTGTAGATTAGATGGTAGTGTTCTCTGTTAATACCTTACTTTTGGTTTCAACTTTTCTTAACTAGGGGTTTTCCTTTATTTCTCTGTAAAAAAGACATACTAATATCATACACCATTCTTAAGAACTGTAAGGGAGGTAATAGAAAACCTTAAAAATTGTCAATATCATCACTATAGCTTTCAGTTATCATCAAAAACAATATTGATGAAAACTTCCAGATTTTATTCACACTCATGTGCTACATTGTATTCTTCATAGCACACAGCTGATATCTTTTTTTCTCCAACTTTAAAACTATAATTGAGCCACATCATGAGAAAAGCAACATAGTGCATTTGCGACCAGTATAGATCCAGACCAGCCTGCCCATCTGTGCAGTTTGGTCAGGATACATGCTGTTCGCATTCAAACCCAATTGCAATTAGGGAATCCCTTAGCGAACATTATGAATCCTTACCAGACTGTGCAGATGTGCAGGCTGGTCTGGATCCGTGCTGGTCGCAAATGCACTTTGTTGGTTTTCTCATGGTGCAGCTCATATGGAAATTCCTTCCGTTTTCATTTCATAGTAATTTTTCAAATTTTTGAACATCATATTAGTTAAACATAGATTTCCAATACATTTAAAATGTGTCTGTGTAAAAAAAGGTATGCATTATTTAATGTCAATATGAAAGTAAATTAGAAGTGGCTTCTGTTGCCAAGTGATAAAGGTCACTGACTTTGAAGCAATTGTTCCTCATCGACTTGGGTTCGAAACCTCCCTTGGGTATGTGAGGAAGTCATCAAGCTGGCTTGCAGAATGTTGGTGGTTCTACCAAGCCAGGTGCCGGCTTGTCATGAAATAAGCTGGAAACTCTCCATATAACCTGTAATTGTGTCAAAGTGACAATTAACAAAACAAAATAAAAAAATCATATGAGAATATATGAGGAAATGTACATGTATTTAGAAATATTTCTTTTATATTTTGTCACACTAGTTATTACTTTTTTGCCAAAATGTGAAATTTCACAGTGTTTTTGTTTTTTCATTTCTGCAAAAACATTTAATATTATAAGTCTTTATATTTATTTCCTTTTCGTTTTATTGTTTTATTTATTTTTTTATTTTTATGTAACCAAGTTTTGTTTTGAATCTGTGATGTTAATGCACTATGTTTCTGACATACACAGTTATCCTTCATTAAGTTGTTGGAAATAGATTCAGATGTTGAAAGTTGTTTTTCACATTCCAGATTTACAGTCTATTATTACTAAAGTTTTACATGCAAGTTGTTATCATTGCAATAGTAAAATTGTAACTTAACAGTTGTACTGAAAATAACTCGGTTACAGTCATGGCCCTTGTTTGACTTGGAAATTGTTGAATAATTAAGCATGCAGTCTTTTGAACAGTTGTTTTTGAGTTACATTGTATATGTTGTATAGTATGGTACTTGGTATCTGGTTGTAAATCAAGATAGATATTTGACTGACTGACTTTGAAGTTCCATTCCACATTACATTCTCATAATCACCATTTTAGTGGATAATAAATTCAGTAACTTCGTTGTTGAACTTGAAGTGGTGTTTCACGATTATATTTCTGTTACATTTTTATTGTCACAGCTTTGCTGGATGGTATTTGATATTGAGTTTACACACATAATTGAAACTTCATTACTGGAGTTAAATTTGTTTTCCACATTCCATTCCTTTGTTCACTGATATATTATTTGGTGTTTAATTTTCAGTATAAAGTCAAGGTAATGTCTCAAACACTTCACGGTTACTTAATCGTAGTAGTACAGAACCAAACACATGCTATATTTTCAGACCTGTTTGCCAATAAATCCTATGTTTATCTTGAATATTTTTAATATCTCATGGGTTTCATTTCATCATCGTCCTTTGATATTTTTGTTGATGTAACATAAGGATAGGTAGGTCGATGTATTATACACTAAACGTGTAACAGTTGGAATGGGAGCATTGTAAAGATTTAAGCTTTTGTAAAATGTTATATTTAGGATTTGGTGCAAAGAAAAGCAATACATAAGGATTTTGTTTATTATTTTCACATATGATACACATATTATGTTAACATTTTTTACACATATTAGATATATATTTGCTGTGTTAAATTGATATAAAGAAAGAAATCAATTAAACAACTAAATGTTGACCTTGCCTAGTCAAACAGACTTTGTAAAATTGTTTTAAAGTTGAATCCTGAAAGCTGTAAAACCACCCCTGTAACTTTGATATCTAAATTATAATTTGATGTAAAATGCTATTAGTTATTGTAAATATTTATTGTTTTTAAGAGAGGTAAATTCAGTAGTAAAATAAAGTCTATATCTGCTTATACTGTTGTTTAATTGTATGTGATAAGAACTGTTGAGTAGAATATACGCCCGTCCACAAACATACTGTTAAAATGTATACACACACCGGTCCACTAATCCACCCAGTCCTCTGCATGTTAAAAGATATATCCACCCATCACTGCCTAATTAAAAGATATCCACCCATTCCTCTGCCTATTAAAAGATATATCAACCCATCCGTCTGTCTGTTAAAAGATAGCGCTACTCATCTGTCTGTATGTTAATAGGTGCACCGATTCATCTTACTATAAAAAGATATTTCCACCCATCCGCCACCAAAAAGACATGCAAGTTTTCCATTATGCCTGTTAAAACATTATCTCTTATTAAAACATCTGTACAACACCCATGTACATATTAGTATTAAAACATACAAATATTATTGGCATTAAAACATACAGATATTATACAAACGTCTGCCTTTTAAATGTCTAAAACATAAAACATCCACCCTTCGGCCTGTTGATAAAAATATATATCATATAAATATAATCTCTAAACCAAAAATCTGAGTAAACAAAATTTAATGTTTCTGCAGTTTTCAAAGTCCAGGGCATGATGTATGGAGGAAATTATGAATTACAGACTGATAACATCGATGCTTCCATTCTGTGATTTATTTATCATGTCTGTCTTCTCACAGCCGTTTTTCCCGGCGGTTGCCTCCAAATAGTTCATTGGTATCTCAACAGGATCGTTTCCATTCACTGAAAAATTACAATACACAGTGAAGCAAATTAAAATTGAAAAACTTTTATTAACAATGCCATACAACTTGCATGGGAAAAGTGGAAGTCAGTTGTTAGGTCGCAGACTGCAAATCACTTGTCCCATACCTCTGCGGGCTCTAGCTTCACTGGGTTCGTCACGTGGGAAGTTATCCAGCTAGACTGCTTAAGGTCTTTCTGACTGACTGTCCAGAGGTTCTCCATCATTAAATGCTTGAAATCTGCCAAATGACACAAACTTTGTATGTGCAAGTTAAACACCACCAACAACAAAATTTGAAATATCCGTTTAATTTTGTAAACCATTTAATAGCAGTTTTTTCGGACTTCGGAAAAGCTTCTCCCTAGCGAATCGGGAGAATCATACAAAAGTTGAGGACTACTTACGCAGTTTCTTCGCAGCGTCCGAGTATGACAGTACATTCTTGTAAGGATCGAACACAAATTTATATGCCAGAGCTCCAATACTTCCACCAAGGATTGGACCAGCCCAGTATACCTGGCGAGAATTATTCGTTAAACATATTACCTCCTTAAATATATCAAACTGAATAGGATTTCCAATAGCATTGAAACGCTAGCGCATTACATTTTTAATTCATGGGTGCCTTACACCTCAACATAAGAAAGAGACACTTTGAACGAACAAATAAACATCTTCTGGTGCTCGTAGAACCGTTTGAAATATTTTGTTTTTAAACGTTTTATCATTTAAGCATACATGTTTTGAAGAGAACATTATGAAATGTTTAGACGAAAAATATGGAGTAACAATAAGAAGTACAAAATTATGTAACAGATCCACATACCCAATGGTTTGTAAACGAATTTGATACAAAAGCTGCACTGAATGACCGAGCCGGATTCATGCTGGCGCCCGTGAAAGGGATCTGTCGGCAACAAATAAATCATTTTAACAGAAACTCCTGGTTCTTGAAAAATAAAATACTTTCACGTCTATCAATAACTATATATTCTAAACTAATTCAGATTCCAACAATTTTTAGCTGAAATTATGAAATATCTATTCTATTTCAGACCTAGACTAAGTTTAGATAAATAGTTTCCTAAAACAAAAGTTAATTGAATTCAACATGTAAAACACTACAAGGCAATGGAAATCAAGAAGTAAAAGATGTCTGGCCGAATTAGTTCGTATTTTAATGATATTATTCAATGAATTTGCTAAGATACAGCAATGACAACTGAAATCAACTTACTCCAGCTAAATTCACACCAGCAATTGTGAATCCAATACCTACAGCCTCGCTTCCAAAAAATGGCCGGTTTGGGTCAATGCAGCCGTACACAGAAATGACAACAATAAAAGTGAAAACAACTTCGCATGCAAATCCCTGTACAGCATCAATCCTCGGATTGACCATGTTTACACCAAGGTTACCATGGAGTTCGTCTGGCGTCACACTAAAATAGATGTATATTATGTTATTTCAAAGTATTTTGAGAAATTTTGATGCTTTTGTGGAAATAGTACCAGCAGTTTGCTTTGATTTGCATACTCTGTATTAGAACATTTTGCTCACAACTTCACTGATTCTTGAACTGCAAATAGAGAGAATTTAGACGCGACATTACTGAAATGCCAGAATAAAAATGTTCCTTGCACGATATCTTTTATATAAGAATGACATTTCGGCAAACCAACAAAATGAGCGAACTTGCGTAAATTTTTTACTAGTATATCAGTGATACTAATTTATTTATAATCATAACTGTCTCACCCTTTTAAAATTAAGACACCTAGAGATCCGCCGCTGCACTGGGCAATGACATAAAGAAACGCACGAAGCGGGCTTATGGTCCTTCCAACCGCAAAAGATATAGTCACAGCAGGGTTCATGAAAGCACCGGACACGTGACCAAACATTTGGATACATATTGCTATCATAAGCCCTGACGCCAGCGCATTCTGAAAATGAAAGAAGATATAGGTGATAAAGTGTAACAGAACCAGTTATTTGGATATTGAAATAATCTGATAACGGCATTTACTTCACGCTATTCTACCATAAAACTGCTGTTATTGTGATTTTCAAAGGGATTTAAACAGTTCAACAGGAGGCAAAGTGATATACACACTGTCGAAAACCCAAATGTTTAACTGTCCCATAAAGCATAATTAAAACTAAGCAAATTATCACTAATTGATAAGGCTTAAAAAAATTCTTTGTTTCCGGTAACATGCTAAAAAAAATTACGGTAGGTAGGTCGGAAAATTTTTTTTTTTGAATTTTTTTTAATAAGAGACTTTTCGGAAATTATTTTTGTGTCAAAAAATGAATACAAATAAGGGGGTTATGCCTTTAGAGCACCAGTAAGTTGATTTCTAACATCACTGGCCATGTTTAAAGCATAAAAAGTGCAGTTTTGCAAAAGTTGAAAAAAAAATTCTCCAAGGCCATAAAAACATTTAGGGTCGGGCCAAAAATTTAGGGTAGGTCGGGATACCGGAAACAAACAATTTTTTTTATGCCTAAAGAATTTATTTAATTTAAAAGTTTACACGTTTTATACTCTAGAATAGCATTTACGTACGTTTGTTTCCAATCAAATCACCTGCAGAATCCCTCTTGAAACGTTACAGGACCAACTATTCCGTCGGGATTCCGCAATATTATAACACGAAAAGATATCATATAAAGGGCTTTGCCTTACCTTTACAACACTAGCTTCCGATCCTTCCACTGGTACAAGTGGTACAGCAGCCATTGTGGCTATAAATAGAAACACCATGGTAGCAATGAATTCTGCGAATACTGCGCGCCAAAATCCACGAGACTTTAGTTCTTGAAGCATCCCTGATGGAGAATCTCCTGTTCGGACCTTTTCTATTCGTCTGGACAAGTCTAGAAAATATCCATCCATGTTTGGATCTTGAAACTCTTTTTCTAAATTTTCTGCAAATGCAAAGTGATGGAGTAGCAGATTGTTAATTTCAGAAATAATAATTGCATGATATTGTAAATACTGCCGGTCCACTTAATACTGTATTCCTAACATAATTACAAAATTTTGATACATACTCGCATGCAGACATTTTAAAGATATACTTTTGAACCACTATGAACATTGATAAAAAGGGAATAAAGTTTCCTATGGGACCCATATTTGTTACTCTGTATTTCTATCCAAGTTAAGTTAATGAAATAAATTCAGTTATCACATGTTTGACGTCGCGGGAGTGTAATAAAGCCATTAAATAAAAATGGTAATACACTAGTGTAATAAAGCTTTGACGTTGACGTCGTTATAAGTATACGAGACGTTGGTGAAATTGACTTGTTTATAATTATAGTAAAAGAATGTAGAATTTCTGATGTTTTAAAAGGAAAAACTAACATGTGATAAAAAGAATATTACATTTGTGTCTTTCCATATTGAATTTATTAAACTCGTTGAATAAAATTAATAAAATGCTCGGCAGAGCCTCGCATTATATTATTTTATTCAACTCGTTTAATAAATTCAATATGGAAAGACACTCATGTAATATCCTCTATTTATATAATTAAGTGTCCGTACTCTTAGACAAAATATAAACGTAATGTTTAATATGAACACACATAATACTAGTTAAACAAACTAATTCAACATGAATATTAAACAAAAAGAAACAACAACAGCAATGACAACAATTACTAAACAGATTAAAAAGTAACAGTACTCACTTAAAAAGCTCTCTATCTCAAAATTATTTTGAGCCAAAGTCATCAGAATCCTGACAGATGTCAATGCACTCTTTTCTCGATGTAGATAAGTTTAAAAATGAGAAGAAGCGACCGGTGTCTGTATGTTTTGTCTCGCATTAAGCTTAATTTGTAAAGGTGCTCTTTATTATGTATGTATTTTCCTCATTTACTAAACAATATTTTAATTCATCTTCACCAGTATTATCAGTGTTTACATACATTTATGTTGAATAATTTTCATAGGGTCCTCCGTGGCCGAGTAGTAGAGGCTTCTGACCCCTCACCTATGGTGGTTCGAGCCTCGCTTGTGGCGCAAAAGTTTTCGTGTAAGGAACCATTCCAGCTGACTTACTGAAGGTCCGTGGTTCAAGGTCGATGGTTCTGCCATATGACCAATAATTGTATCAGTGTGACCCCACCCACATAAAAAAATAGAAAAAAAAAACAGTTATCATACTGTTTCTTACGTACGAAATACACAACATCATATATGAAAATTTCTTGCATACCAGACGGGGATTTCCGGTATTTTTACCGGTGCTGGAAAAATCCATCTTACACCCCGGGGTGTAAGATGACTCTCGTGTTGTAAATGACGTATTACAAACTACATATATGTAGAAGATTCATGTAATAATTCATATTTTATTTAAAAAAAAAACGGAATAACAATTCAATACCTTGACACTCAAATCACGTTATTTTATCAAAAATTCATAACGTTACGCTGCAAATGATAAAACAAAACCGGAACTTAACATTGTTATTTGTTTTGAAACGTCATGACGTCTTTCCTGTTTACGGACGTTGGTTTCCCGCGCTTTGTTTATATACACTGCTATAAGAAATAGTTCTAAAAAGATTTTTTTTATTTTTTATTATTATTTCTGGAAATCGGTATGCAAGAAAAAGATTCTGTCACTGGTTATAGGTTCAGATGGAAATATCCGGCTCTCGGGTAATTGTTTAGGCGGTAACTCGGTAGGGAGCCTCGTTACCACCTAAACAGTTACCCTCGAGGCCGGATATTCCCATCTGCACCTATAACCAGTGACAGAATCTTATAATCAAAATTGTAATTATATGACGTCAAAATCCTGATATGAAACTTTGGTGTGCAACACAGTCATGATTTAATTTCCGGATTTTTTCCAAATAATTTGGAGCTTTTTTACGATGAATCAAACTGTACACGCACAACTTCTCTATGATGCGTTTTTCTTTTATCCGAGGACATTTGACAATCAATTTAAAACATGTACTCAAATTTTATGAGGCAGGAAGGATTGATTCACACTACAACAGAAAGGACTGGACCGGAATGGAACGGAATGATTCTCGCTTGAACAGACCGTTTCGGACCACAACGTTTATGCGCAGAACGGGTATGAATTTACAAGAACAAGGGGGATATAATAAAAGAGAAATAAGAGAGACTATATTTAAACAAAAGAAACGTTTACAGACATTAACCGAGCTATAAGTATACAATTTGTCATAGCACATACATATAATGAACCCGAAAATATGTTTTGCACGTTATAATCATGAAATGAATATTATATTTTTCTTTCAACTACGTTTCTGATAAAGTAACTGATAAAGTACCTTTAAAATATAGGATCGGTTTATACGAATTAGCCGGTTAAGACACGGGTATCATGTTGATTTATAATATCGTATGTTATTTGTTTGAGATATGTAAACTCGAATTAAGCGAGATGTTCGACATAAAAGATATCTTGAAATAAATCTAGAACATTGTATAGCCATTGAAGAAAGTATTATCATTATCATTTTATCTGTTTACTACGTAAATTTAATCCAGTTAAAAAAACATAAGGCTGAAGACTGTAACTAGATCAGCTTATAAACGAGCTAGATAAAGAATTTCAATCGTTGATTTTATCACTTATGATATCTTAAATGACACATTTTATACGATTTCAAACACTTTGATGTCTGTTTTGATAATTTCTTTACTTCTACATCATAGGATTAATGTACATGTTTACTTGTTTACCCTATAAAATACTTCGGCAGGTCAGGCAATAAAGGTTTTCGGGCCGTGTTGGGCCAAGATAAAAACATGCATTTGTTAATTATTCGTTTTTTTTTCGTCACTAGCCTTTGAGCCGGACATGTAGACGTGGTAGTCAGATATTCGGACTTATTTTGTCATATTTTGCAAAATACAATTTTTATAAAATTAGCAATATATATACGGAAATGACTGGATACACCAGTTTATAGTTCGAATCCCGTCTTGAAAAATGCAGTATCTTTAATGCGGTATTTATTTTCAGTTGTATTAATACCTTCCACTCATTTCCCCTGTTTACCAACATAGATTTATTGTACACAAACTCGACAACATAACACATTTGTAAAAAAAATCCTGTTAGGTATTCGAACCATGGACAAACATGTATTGTAGACTACGTGCATAAGTACTTGTCTAAACTATTGAACGCTTCGGTCAGACGCAGTTTTCATATACATAGGTTTTAAATGTATTAACATAACTAAACATAACTAAACTAACTAACTTACTGTTAGGAGGGATATGTCAAGCTTCACTTAAATTTTCAATGTTCCCTTTTCAAGAAGGACCTTTTTACTTCAAAAACTGCAATGCCTAGGATTCAAGAATCAAGATCTACACGACATTTAATAGAGCTTCATGGTTACAGTGCTGAACATATACGGCGCTGAATCTGCTCTAATGTGATCATATAGGCAGCTCTTTGAGATTTTTTTAAATAATTGTATCATTTTTGGGAAAGTGTATTTATCAAAAACGATAAGATCCTTCGCAAGCATGGAACATAAACATCAAGCAAAATAACTTCCAGGGTTAAATTTGGTTGAGTCTAAACAAAAGTTTGAAGTCACTTACAAACTGATTTTAAACAACGTACAGTTTTAGGAGACGGCTTGAAGGTATTTTAACAAGTAATGTAATACAGTATAATTGAGCCGCGGCATGAGAAAACCAACATAGTGGCTTTGCGACCAGCATGGATCCAGACCAGCCTGCGCATCCGCGCAGTCTGGTCAGGATACATGCTATTCGCTTTCAAAGCCTATTGCAATTAGATAAACCGTTAGCGAACAGCATGGATCCTGACCAGACTGCGCGGATGCATGCTGGTCGCAAAGTCACTACCCAGCAGGCACACAACGTTGAAACAACGTTGATTCAACGTTTAAATTTGGTCGTGACGTTGATCAACCTTATTTCAACCTTCAGCAACCATAGGCGATGCTCTTTTGCTGTTTGGTCGCTAACTGACGTTGAATAAACGTTGAATATTGATCATGTTTCGACCTTCTTGCAAGGTTAAGATAAAAAGAGGTGCTTTGAAAATTGTTTCAAGATCAATACTGACTTTCGTTTATTAATCGTACACTCAGATTGCCAGTATGGCATTAAAATACATGTTATTTATTATTGCGCCTGTGCATGTGGCATGATACATTTTTAACATATCTTAATTAAGTGTGTGATTCTAGTTTATTTCTACAGTTTCAATAAAATTCATAATTACAGGCATATATTTCGACTTAATTATAGTAGTTACTATAACAGTTTTCTCCGATTTTCAAAAATAAGTCTCAGACTGTTATTGAATTTCTAAGTTCAAAACACCCATACATAAATGGTAAATTCAGAACTTAAACACAATAAAGTTTTTCAAAATCAAGTCGTGCTTTTGCAGCATGCATCTACCATAAGCTCTTTATAAACAGGATAAAAATGTATGCTTGCATTCCCTATGTGCCTATTGGTCATTAATCCCCTGATGTCCTAATCCTATACATTATTATTCCTTTTGCAAACAAAAATCTCGCACGATTTTATAAGACTTGAATTTCATTTGTAATGATTTATCAAAAATTAGCCAGATTACTTAATACTTTCAGAAAAACGCTGCACACGGTTATAATCTCAAACGAGGATTACTGGACATAAATTTAGACTTGATGCAGTTTAGTGTTTTTAAATCATGAAATATTAAATGAATAAGTCCCCAACCATTTATCAACATTATGTCAACGTCTAACAAATCCCAGTTTAGAAGTTACGCGATTGCAAGTCTGTGACCAACTACGGGTATCAAGTCAATCAACCACTGACAATACAGTATCTAACAATCAGCCTATTTTAAATAATATTTGGTTGACTTCAACCAGAATTCAATGTTAAATCAACGTTGCATCAATGTTGAATCAACGTTATTTCAACCTTAAAATCAACGTTGAATAATGGTTGAAGCTTCAACGTTGTTTCAACTTTCAAAATAAAATGTAAATTCAACCAAAATTCAACGTTGAATCGACGTTGCTGTGCCTCCTGGGTATGATGTTTTTCTCATGGCGCGACTCATGTGAATAATACACAATACCATACACTTTAACTGTAATGTAGATACAGAGAGTTATGATGATACTACTTTAAGAAAACCAAAAAAAAAAAAAAAAAAAAAAAAAAAAAAAAAAATAAATAAGTAAATAAATAAGCTGATGATTTTCGACAGCAAATATACCCAATGTCATAAAGTCTTATACATGTCAATGCAAATTATTCCTGTTTTCAAGCTTTATTTACAGCTTTTGAAAACTACTCCGGTTTAACGCATAAACCATTTATACGATTACTTCAAGTTTGTATCTAACTTACCAATAAACGTAATACAATATATTAAGTTTTTGTTTATACACAAATATTAGTAGTAAACATTTTTGAATAGTTCAGTATTTTCGTTTTAACATTCTAAATACGCAATAACAGGCGGAGGGAGATAAGTGTACCTTAATTTCGAATCAAACGCTTGTTTAGCTTCAGACTTGTCTCTCTTTAAAGTTCCCTCATACAAACATTCATAAGTTATGTGATATGTAACATAGCTATTCGAAAGCTCCTACAGCTACAGAATTTCAATAATATATTTTGTGAAAGTTGCTTAATTTAATAATAATTGACTTTTTTTCACTGTTTTTGTATGTGATTTGTTGTTCTTTTTTTTACTTTTATATAAGAAAACTGTAAACAGATTTTTTTTTTTACATCGATCCTACTGTTTGTTCAGCCTAAATCGTTACAGATTTTTGTTTGTTTTGCAAGATGAAGGTATTTATCAATCTGAAGGTCTCCAAGGGTAAACAGAAGAAAGGTCTTTCCAATCTTTTAAAATATCTCTCATAAGGTTAATTTTATGGCCACAAATGTAATTTCCCCTAGTAAAAATTGGGCAAAATCACAATTCTGGAAAATTAGAAACTTTAAGAAATGTGTGAAAGGAATTGGCTTTTAGGCTGATTAAGACATCCTGAAAGTTTTATAATAGTTTATCATCAAATTAGCCACAATTTAAATCTAAAATATCCTAAATGACAATCAAAAATACCCTACCAAATTCGTATTTTTAATGGTCCATGCAGAATTAATCAAGTATTTTGAAAAATTAAGACATTCCTGTAAAACCCCTAGGAGTTTCTTAGAATGATATATTATACCAATGGTATTGCCCTATATTTAAAATGAGTTGAGTAAAATGCAGCCTGAGCACGGTTATTAACCTTTAGCCTGCTGGCAGCAAGTGATTAATGTCGACCAGGATCAGCCTGCATATCTGTGCAGGCTGAACATGGTCTGCTCTGCTCACTATTCAAAAGTAAATTTTCAGTAAACACCCTTTTGAATACATGACAAAATGAGCTATAACATATACAGTATATTCGCGATGCTACGAATCGCAATTTAACGAAATACCGGTATATTAGGCACATCCCTGGTGTTTGCCATAATAATCGTGCATTTTCTAAAAATTGTCATCGAATTTAACAGGAGCAGACGAAAGACTGAGTGGCCTGGCCGGGTGGTCAAGGTCGATCACTCCGTGGCCGGGTGGTAAAAGTCGATGACATGGTGCCCGAGTGGTTGAGGATTACCTGTCCCATGCCTTTGTGGGTGGGAAACCTGGCTTGCTCATATGAGGAAGCTTGCTTACGGAAGGTCGCGGTTCTACCTGCCCACTCGTGCCTGATATAATATTCAAATATACAGTTGTGTCTGCGTGATCTTATATCCAATAAAAATGTTAAAACTCTCAAGTGTTTCTAAAGTAAGTGCAATTCTTAACTGTCTGCTAATTTAGCCATTTCATTGACCAGTTAAAACGCAAAACGTTAATCGTAAATCAGCCATGAAACAAACAAATTAAAAGTTTCTGTTTCTTTATTGACATGAACAAGATTAATGGGTAAGACATAGAATAAAAATGTATAGTTTAAACTGTTGTACAATCAATGAAACATATATATTTGTGAAATAACTTAAGTAATATTTGTTTCTCTGAAACAGCATTAATCCTTATACATTTATCTTTAATTTCAATATGTTCACTGCAATAATCTGTATTTGATACTTATTAATTAACAAAAATGAGCAAATAACAACTAGAAAAAATAGATAATACACATTTTATCCATAGTGTCACTTGCATATTGTACTTGGAATAAACATTATATAATATATATAAAACATCAAAAATATATAGACGAAAAACGACAATTTTAACAAAGGAATAGTAAGCTTAATGTGTGTTAAAATTGCTGGCCTTTAAAGGACAAGGAAAGCCTGACAATAAGTTAATTTCATATTGACTTGTGATATATGTAGAAAAAGATACTAATGTATGCAAATGTCAAGCTGAATCCAAATCTGTATTCAGACTCTCCTTTTTATTTGATCAAGAGTGAAACAGGATCGCAGATATTGGGACATCCTTCTACCAGTGATTGTAGACAGTAAGCTTGCATCAGACCAGAAAATAGTGCACCTTGTATCCAGCCATTAGACCAAGACAAAGCTTCTCCGGCCAGATATATCGTTTCAGTCGGCTTTGTCAGTGTTTTCATGTATTTCATGTACTCGAATGGCTTCAAATTGGCATACGCTCCCTGGGCAGCTGGATCGCTGTACCATGCCTGTACGTTGCCTACTTCAAACTCATCCTTTATTTCTGGGTGGATTTTACTAATCTGTTCAACAGCACTGGCTATTGCTAGCTCCTTGGTTTCAGAGCCGAACATCATGGCATTTTCATCCCAAGTATAAACCAATAAAATTCCACGCTCGTCGTCTTCTATCCCGGACCCATCGTAATCAGGATAATGTAGCTGACCAATTGGCATGCTTGTCTTACTGAAGCCCCCTTGACCAACCTCTTTCTGCCAGAAGCGTGTTTTACATTGAAGCATTACCTTGGTTGAAGCACCATAAGTTACTGATGCGAGTGCCTTTCTTTGATCTGTAGTGAGAGGAATTTCAAGCTGGCGTAAAATATGAAGCGGTAGAGTCAAAATAACCGCATCTCCTTCAAACACCTCTGCCCTACCTGTTGTTCTATTCACACCAGATACTTTTACCTTTCTGCCCCGACCTCCTTCCTCAATATTCTCGACCTTTTGTACCATGACTCCAAATTTTAAATTTTTAGACAGATATACATCTTCATTCCATCCGTTCGTATTCTTTTTTACAAATGACTTTGGTATCTCATCCATTCCAAATTTAGGCGTGTACATTGGATCCTTCCACCACTCTCCAAGCTCTTCTCGCAAGTAGGCTACTAGATCCTGACTAAACGTTGGGGTGTATGTTGAAATCTGAAAAAGATTACATGTGTCAATTGAGTTGTAAAACATAACAAGAGCTGTCCGTAAGACAGCGCGCTCGACTTTTCTCAGTGCTTGAGTCTGAATTGGAGCTTTGCCAGTAAAAATAAATCCAAGTTAAAAAGGACATAACTCTGTCAAAATTCAAACAGAGTTATGGTAATTGTGTCTTCTGGTGTAGACTTTGATAGTAAATAACTATTTTGAGTTTCAAGTCAAAAGCTTTAAGTATCAGAGATATTTGATTTTATCAAAAAATTAACAAAAGAAATCTAAGTTAAAAAGGGACATAATTCTGTCAAAATTCAAATCAGAGTTATGGGGATTGTTTCTCCTGGTGTAGACTTTGATGGTTAACAAGTATTTTAAGTTTTAAGTCAAAAGCTTTGATTGTAACAGAGATATTTGACTTTATCAAAATCTTTAACCAAAAATTCTAAGTTAAAAAGGGGCATAATTCTGTCAGAATTCAAACCAGAGTTATGTGAATTATGTCACCTGGTGAAGATTTTGATAGTAAATAACTATTTTGAGTTTCAAGTCAAAAGCTTTAATAGTAACAGAGATATTTGACTTTATCAAAAAAAATAACAAAAAAAATTTAAGTTAAAAGGGGCATAATTGTGTCAAAGTTCAAACCAGAGTTATGGGGATTGTTTCTCCTGGTGTAGACTTTGATGGTAAACAAGTATTTTAAGTTTCAAGTCAATAGCAACAGAGATAAATAGCTTTGATAGTAACAGAGATATTTGACTTTATCAAAAACTCTAACCAAAAATTCTAAGTTAAAAAGGGGCATAATTCTGTCAAAATTCAAATCAGAGTTATTAAGTTGTTTCTCCTGGTGTAGACTTTGATAGTAAATAACAATTTTAAGTTTCAAGTCAATAGCTTTGATAGTAACAGAGATATTTGACTTTATCAAAAAATTTAACCAACGGCGACGCACCGGCGCCGGGGCGAGTACAATAGCTCTACTTTTTAGAGCTAAAAATAAGCTGCAAAATAAGTATACTGGTGATACATTGAACAGTATCGGTATGATTATGTTAAAATGCAATACCTTGTATCCCTCAATAGCTTCTTCAGGCCAGGGTCTGAGCTGTGGTTGGTCATCAGGTTGGTATATTGTGCTTCTTAAGAAGTCTTCCACTGAAAGCTTGCTCCATTTGTTGATCCAACGTTGCCATTGCTCCTCAGATGGATTTGTGCCCAGGTCTTTCTTGACTACATCCATTGTACATTCATAGTAGTCCACTAAAACGGTTCAAAAGCAAGGTTTATTTATCCGTCGATTCATACACAGATTCGCCACGTCTGTGAAAACTTTTTACGTTATTTTCTTTTCAACTGTATTTTCAATTAAAATTCTGGAAACGATTTAAAATTAAACTTCTGACAATGAGACTGTGAAAGCTATGAATTTATTCTATCTTATTTTTACGGAAGAATTATACAAAAACGTATTTGAAAAGTGTAAATCATTCCAAATATTTAGTGTCTCATGACAAGTTTTCAGTTGTGAGACATTTTGAGAATATAAACAGCAACGGCAAAATGTTTCCTGTGGTTGTCGCGGACATATCGTGGGCTTAGCGCAAAACGGTTGTAACTTATATGAAATAAAGAAGGAGTTACAACCGTTTTGCGCTAAGCCCACGATATGTTCTTCTTATAAATTTCATAAACTATCACAACAGCAATTTTCAAGAGCCGTGTGGCGGTCGTAAAAAGTCTCCATGTACTTGGATTCAGTGTTATTATATTTTCTTTTTTTTCTCTTTCTTTTTTTTAACCGGTGCTAGGGAGGCGTGTGGGGTGTTGTACTTCCCATAATATCTCATGCACGGATTCAAATAAACCGCGTCTGCTTGCATTTAAGAAATAATTTATAGCAAAACAGTGCTTTATCACTATTTATATACGATGGGCGGTTATACGTCGGGCGTAATAATTTCACGAGGGCGCAGCCCGAGTGAAATTATTTTGGACGACGTATAACCGCCCGAGTGTATAAATAGTGATAAAGCACTGTTTTGCTATAAATTATTTCGATTCTAATATGTTCTTTATTGTAAAATTTATATCAAATATGATGGAACTGTTTCTTCGCGCAAGCATGGCGCCAATAGTAGGTATTTGTAAAACACGCCAGGACCGGAAACGGTAATACGTCTTGCAGCAGAATTCATTTCGAGCGAAAATTATTGCGAATTATTCAGCAAAGCAAATAACTAATTCAGTATGTGTATAAATTCATTAAAACATTTGTGCAATATGACATTTCGTTTAAAACATGTTATTAAGTAAAATATTTCATGAAACTTGAAAGCGCTATTTCTTGATGCGTACATGGCGCTAAATATCACATTGACGTGACGTCAACATAACATCGTTGTGATGATTAAAGCATTGTTAGCCATATTAGAATCATGTTTATATTTTATAGATCGTATCACATATATGTGAAAAGAAATATTTAGCTGTTATATTACTTACGTATCCCCTTTATGCTTTGATCCACTTTTATTTCCTTTATGTTAGCGTCCCATCCTGGCCAGAAACGGTCGCAGTAATATCCATTATTTTCAGACCAATCTGGAGACAAATTCAAAATACACTTAATAATGCTGTTTAAGGAATAAATGTTATAAAACTACACATAATAATGTAAATAACTGACAATAGCATGACGCTTAACTACGTAGGGAGAACGTAGATCTAAGGATCGTAGAGCCGAGCGGGTGTATATTCTGCTTGACAGTTTGATAGAAAACGTGTCTAAAATAATTCGTGTACCTGTAAGTCATGTGGAGAAGGTGGTAATTACTAGAAGAGAACATGCGAGTACCAGTATAGAGTTCAGGAACACTGGTAACGTTAAATATCCGCCGTTATATAACTGAAATACTGCTTGAAACCAGCACTAAATATAAAACAAACAAATAAAATAACTTACAACGTTTTCCACGAACGTAAGACGTGGGACAAACTGAAAACTTGAATAAAATACAACCAAAGATCATTAGTAGGCTAGAGACAATAGCAAAGGTAATAAAATGCACATTTGTAAAACATGAAAACTGCAGAGAAAAAAAATCGTAATATCAAACCTTTCATCGTAATCTTTTCTCCATATATATACATGTATCCATTTTCATTGAAATTCTGGAACTTTCTAGTCTCAACATTGAACAGGTCTA
Source organism: Mercenaria mercenaria (assembly GCF_021730395.1). NCBI lineage: Eukaryota > Metazoa > Mollusca > Bivalvia > Venerida > Veneridae > Mercenaria > Mercenaria mercenaria. The sequence continues at coordinate 42,207,349 of NC_069376.1, read as the reverse complement.
TGTAGTGTTTCGTTAGGAAATGGTTATTTGGAAGCCGCATTGCTCCACCTGCAATGAAACAGACCCGATTTGTTTTCCTATGAAACAAAAAAGGCTGAGAACTTTGTGTTATTATTCATTCTAACACGACCCGATTTGTTTTCCTATTAAAGAAAGAAGGCTGAAAACTATGTGTTATTAACTTATTATTCAACAATTCATTTTTGACGACACAATTATTACGTCATAGCGTTAGACGGCATAGCGGCGCGCTGGAAAAGAAATCAACAGAAATCAGGCAAATATTTGATGGATATCGTCAAGGACGTACATGTATAATAATCCTTGATAACGTGTTAGAATCGAAATAATAAATCTCAAACAGTGATTTGCGCGTGAATAAAATCATTGTTTGTCGGTTAGATGCGTATTATTATATCACGCGGGCTGCGGCCTCGTGATATAATTCCTTCGCATCTAAATTTCAAACAATGATTTTATTCAACGAAAAATCACTGTTTGGGATATATTTAAGAAATGAAATGATTTTTATTTTCGTTTCGGTGTTCATGCGAAATGAACGACAGAATAGGATCGGTAAAACCATGAATCATGCTTAATTTGCCGATCATATTCTGTCGTTCATTTCGCATGAACACCGAAAAAATCGTTTCATTTCTAATATTTACATTATAGTTCCTTTCCATTTGTAAACAAGATAATATTATAAACTGCACATATTTTGTGGCATTTAGCATTAAAATCAGCTTACCGGCCATTCTGTTCACCAGATGGAACAACTAAGACGTCATCTAAGGAACGTTCTCCTTGACTATACGCGGACGTCATCAAAGCAGCGGTCGGTTATCACTAAGCAGCGATGACGTAACTTTCGCGCCTTTCCTTTTGCTGTTCATACGAAATGAACGTTATAATTTTCAACGGAAAAGGATAGGGCGAATGTAAATATTTAAGAAATAATATATCTCATCCAGTGATTTGTCGTTAAATAAATCATTGTTTGGAGTTCAGATGCGAAGGAATTATATCACGAGGGCGCAGCCCGAGTGATATAATAATATGCATCTGAACGACAAACAATGATTTATTCAAGAGCAAATCACTGGATGAGAGATATTATTTCGATTCTAACACGTTAAAAAGTATTTTTAAGTACATCCTTGACTACATTCATTAAATATTTGCCCGTTTTCAATCGGTTTCTTTTCTAGCGCGCCGCTATGCCGTTCGACGCCATGAATTTGTTGTATTATAATTCACTGTTTTCTGCCTGCTTTGTTTAATAAGTAAATGAATCGGATCGTGTTAGAATATTTCTTAAACAACTCATTTTTCTGAAGTTAGAATTATCACGTCATAGCGTTAGACGGCATAGCGGCGTGCTGGAAAAGAATTCAACAGAAAGCAGACAACTATTTGATAAATATCGTCAAGGACGTACAAAATAATCCTTGATAACGTGTTAGAATCGAAATAATAGATCTCAAACAGTGATTTGCCCGTGAATAAAATCATTTTTTGTCGTTTAGATGCGTATTAATTATATATATAATTCCTTCGCTTCTAAACACCAAACAATGATTTTATTCAATGACAAATCACTGTTTGTGATATATAACTTCTTAAACAATACACAGAAAACAACAGACGTAATGTATTCATTGAAAGATGAGCTTGAAACATATGCATGTAGTATCGTTAACAAAAATCGAGCTTGCAGATTTCAATACTTTCTATTTATTGTATTTTGCGCCCTCGTGATACAATTCCTTTGCATATGGACCCCAAACAATGACAAGCAATTGCTTATGTTATATTGTTTCTTAAATACCTCAGCTTTTTTTTTGTTTTACCTTCGCAGTGCAGACCATCTTGAAAACCTTCCCTGAATGTTTTAACACGGCCGCCCACACGAGTTTGTGCCTCAAGAATAGTGACCTGTTTTAATTGAAAATATGAACGGAAGTAAAATTTAAGATCATATGTCATTTCGTTTTTATCATTTTATTTATGATGCAGGCGTAACATGGTCTCGTGGAAAAATATCTTCACAAAATGACTCCCTAAATCGAGTTTTGGAGGTTTTATTTTTTAGATAAAAGTCCAAAATAACATCTTTTTACTTCGATTTCGGCAAAAATGTCAGTATTTGCGACGTCACAGTGATAATAAGATGTAACTATTTTTAGCTAGTTTATAAGTTTTTATTTATTTATTTAGTTTATTTACATCTCATCAACACAATACAAAGAGGTCATACCTAAAACATATATAAAATAAATGTGTTGCCACTCATAAATTTGAGTTATAAGAAATGGTTCACTTCTAATTTTAACTCAAATATTCTAACATACTGTATGAAGGCATAGATACCCAGATCCCAATTACAGTATATAGATATTAAAGTATAATAAGTATAATACGAGCTGCCCATAAGACAGCGGGCTCAGCTATAAGTAATTTGAATCTAAACGGAAAATTAAAATGTTTTACCTCATGTCCTATCTGAGCTAGTTCATAAGCTGCTGCCAGTCCCGACATCCCGGCGCCGACGATTATCACTTTGCGTTTGTTTTCTTCAGTAACCTTTTTGCGATGGAAGCTTTCAGGATCAGGCACTTCATTGTGCTTCGCGTAGGCATAACGGAGACCACCTGTGGTGATCCATCCCATGAATTCTCTATAATTTTCATCTTGCTGAATACCGAAGTATTGGTCAATCTAGCATGACAAATCAAACAAATAATTATTCTACTTAGTTTTGCTAAAATTTAACAAATTTTCATTGATCTCAAGCCGGAAAGTATTTATTATGGCCGTAACACTTACAATATACATTAGTGAATCGTTTAATTTTCAACTTGATAAATAAATTGCAATCGTGATGAAAATGAATATTCATTTTATTTTATCTTATTATGTTAATTTATTTACACTGAATTCATTTACATTTAATTTAGATTAAATGAAATATCTTCCTTACAGAAAACAAATCTAGATGCTTTAAAAAATTATAATACGTACATTTTCCGACATATTTGTTCTGGAGATCACAGCCAGCAAAATGAAAATTAACTGGGAGCATTCTAGCTTCGGGTCTATATGTACTAGTATGTAACAACCAACTTCCGTCAAATGATGTAACCTACGCTCTGAACTCTGAACCGTGGTAAATTAGACGATAAACCACTCGAAGGCTTTGCGGATTATTTGTTAAGTAGAAACTGAAACAGGATTCTACGGACGCTCAATGGGGACATGTTTCGTTTTTAATTATCTCGTAGGCACAACATATTATTTCGTTCCAACGAGATAATAATTACGTCGTTCATACAGGACGGTAAAAATTTATTCATAATTAAGTACCCTCATAGATTTTCCCTTGTATGCTGCAAGGTGTACAATGTGAGTCCGGATATAACTGACAGAGTCAGTCCGAACTTTCCTAATCGCTGTAAGAACTATTAAATATTTTCTAAACTGATGGCAAAATGATATACTATTCAGCTAAATAAGAGTTCTATATGTCTCTGAGCATTTTATATACATTCAGTTCATATACACACGCCAAATGTACAGACACTTCGCAGTAAGATATACAAAAGGGTTTAACCAGAAATTATAACAACATTATCGGGAACAAATGCTTGACCATAAGTTATTACAAAATTACTAGTCGAGGACAAAGTTTTGGCCAGAAGTTATTACAACATTTTTCGGGGACAAAGCTTTGACCAGAATTTATTACGTTATGATCGGGGACTCTCTCCTAGAAAAAAGTGAACTTATGTAAATAAAGGACACTCATTTAAAATAGAGGACTTCTTTCAAATGTGTTAGTAAGGTTTCGTTGTTTGAATATACAGATCTAATGAAAGTACAATTTTCACATTTGAAAATTAAATATACAGACAAGAAATTTAAACTGGATCATGGACCCATCGCCATTCTATTCCTCAGCACTACTACTGTATATTTGATTTTTTTTTATCAAAATTAATCAGAATAATGTTAACGGACCAAAGTTCTAGCTTCATCATTTTTTTCTGTAAAATATGAATTACATGTCTCCTAACGTTCAATAAAACGTCTGGAAGCTACTCATCACCCTTACGTCCTTTCTTTGTAATATTTGTTCAAATGCTACCAAGGTAAGCTCATTACAATTTGAGCCGTGCCATGAGAAAACCAACATAGTGCATTTGAGACCAGCATGGATCCAGACCAGCCTGCGCTTCCGCACAGTCTGGTCAGGATCCATGCTGTTCGCTTTCAAAACCTATTGTAATTAGAGAAATCGTTAGCGAACAGCATGGATCCTGACCAGATTGCGCGGATGCGCAGGCTGGTCTGGATCCATGCTGGTCGTAAATGCACTATGTTGGTTTTCTCATGGCACGGCTCATTTAAAATAAGTATTATCTTGTGTTGCATCGAGATAACGCTAGCAACAAGCAAGGAGTACCTAATTGTACACAAAATTCCTTTCAATTGAACACCGATGCCGCTTTCTGATATAACCGCAGTTTCTTTTTCTCTTTTTATAATTATTTTGTCAGATGTTAAATTGAAGACTTGTGATATATTTGTTCAACGCTTGTGTCATACTAGCTGTCCAGTTTGCTATCAGCATGGAAAGTGTTTCTTGTAAAGTATTCGTAACCAGTTTAACATTTCTAAAAGAACTTAGTGGGAAACATTAACTGCCGAGAGCAGTTAAATTCAGCTGTGATTTGGGCAAAATAGTAAGTCACTTGGTCAAACAATTGAAAATCTTGGTTAATGATTCACTTGAATTATATAAAATGGTTAGAATGGTTGTCTCTAATCTAGTTCAAATAAATTTCATAGAAATGCTTCTTCGGTTTGTTCAAATGATTCCAGTTCCGAGTATGCCATTATTTTGCTTATTTGAATGATTTATTTCCAAAGATCTTTTAATACATTTTATTATTTTTAACCTAAGATTTATATAATCACGAAAAAAAGAAATGACATAGCCTTGAATCCTTAAGTAAATGACGTATTAAATGGTAATTAAAGTGATGATATCTCATGCAGCAGCTTCTCTTCCTTCTCGTTATACGTAACAATTGAACAATCACTGGACAGTCCGACTCGAAGCTGGGCGATAATTAAGTGTTTTTTTCAATGGCCGGATGTTTTCTATTTTACGAGATTTGATGAACAAGGATATGGTCATAATGTATTTCCTGTTCAATATCAAATTATCCATATGACCTTTACTCGATTGGATGTGACGTTAATAAAGGCACAGACCTCCAAATCGTTCGACAACAACAACAACAACAACAACAAAAAAACAACAAAAAAAACCAGAGGGTAAATGATAGGTACCAGGAAATTAATGCTATAGTTCTTAATTCTAATTACTGACAGACTATATGTTGTGGAAACACATGAGAATAAGTTGTTTTTACACTGATAATCGAAAAGCGTTTGTAACCATTTACTTGAGGTAAACTGCCTTTAGTTAGTTATAAATACCAATAATTAATGCGCTAAATACTGTTGAAAAACGGCGTTAAACCCAAAACAAACAAACAAACAAATACATAGTCCACCGTGCTGGCATTGGTAAAGACAGTGGAAAAGTGTTTATAGCCGCTGCGAGCCGAGTTCGATTCCCGACGCGTGCATCTTTTTTCTTTTGATTTGGCTTTTTTTTTTAAAGATAGATCTAGTTTAGAAACGAATACTCATATTCTAATGTTCATAAATATCCAATTGAGTGTTGTATTTAAGCCCTATCAGGGTATGAAAAGAAACAAACTGTGAAAGGTACAAATATAAGACAAACGTAATGGAAATTTTGAATTATATTTGAGCCGTGCCATGAGAAAACCAACATAGTGGCTTTGCGATCAGCGTGGATCCAGACCAGCCTGCGCATCCGCGCAGTCTGGTCAGGATCCATGCTGTTCGCTTTCAAAGCCTGTTGCAATTAGAGAAACCGTTAGCGAACAGCATGGATCCTGACCAGACTGTGCGGATGCGCAGGCTGGTCTGGATCCATGCTGGTCGCAAAGCCACTATGTTGGTTTTCTCATGGCGCGGCTCATTTATCTATTTTAAATTTCAACAAATGATTAAGCTTAATCTAAAATGTTAATTTACTTCTACTTATTATATACCACTAGCTTTTTCAAGAAGAAATGTAATTTCGATTTATTACATGAGTACCTATAAATAGTAACAAATTTGTGTTGAAAATTCTTCCATTATCGCATTGCGTCATGCATTATCACATTATCATAATAAGCCCCGGGGCCATTATCGATAATGGCCCTGGCGTTAGCGCGGGAAATTAACGTCCGTAAACAGAAATGACGTCATGGCGTTTCGTGGAGGTAAAACAGCGAATATTTCCGTTTTATTTTATCATCTTGAGCGTAACATCGTGTATTCTTCGTGAAATAACGTATTTTATCCCTAAATTATGCAATAAGCAAGAAAGTACAACTATCCAGGAATTTAATTTTATATAGTAAATAGACTCTAAGTCTTATACAAATAATATAGAAACCGAAAAGCTGAAATTTATTGTGCCAGAAGATGCAAGTACCCATAAAAATGACACAAAAAAACATTTCTTACTATATTATAGATAAACATGTAATAAACAGGTAAATACATGGGAGAGCGGTGCCTTTGAGTGATAATGGCCCTGGAAGAAGATAATAGCCCTCGGGCTAAAGCCCTCGGGCTATTATCACCTTGCCAGGGCCATTATCACTCAAAGGCACCGCTCTCCCATTTATTAACCTATACATAATGCTTTTGAAAAACTCCGTTGAAATAATTTAAGTCCGAATGGGAGAAATGCAAGCTAGCTTATTTCCAACCTTTATCAGTACTGCAGTTTTGTTCTGAAATTTGCTTAAGTACAAGGAACTTAACTTCTCCCAATGACTTAAAACACTTAGACTTACAAAGTCTGTTGAGATCAAGTTATCCGTGTAATAGTTTATTCTTTTTTCATACTGACACTGATATTTTCTAAGAAAACCATTTTCTCTCTAGGCTCATTGATGCTTTGGTTTTAATTTTACTTCAAAACTTGATAATACCTCAAAAAGGAAGTGTAAACATTTGATATAAGGATCTATGTAGAATACATACAAATCTGTTTATAGTGGTCTCTTATTGGATTCTGAAAGTGACATCGTTAGAGTCAGAGGCTAGAGATATTGTAAATTTCTTCAGAAAGTGCTATCAAAGAGGATTGATTTTATGGCCAAGTGCTTTACATTTATGACTCTAACGACTGATGCCAGTCTATAAAACACTTTACAGGAAAGGTTTCAGGCCAACGACGTGGGTGGGTCCTCTGTATGACATTTGTCAACGTGATAAAGATCGCCCGCTAAGAGCACCGTATACTAATGGTTTCATGACACTTGGCCATTGCCAGTTCAACATGAAAAAGCATTTAGCTTCCACAAAGTTAAATTTACTGCTGTGGTCTTTCGTGTTTTTGACACGTATGCCATCCCCTGTGTAAGTGTAAAAGTTTACTTCCTCTTTAAATAAGCGTTGAGATGAACATGTACTTATTTATTGAAAATAATTATCATGCGTGACATTTTATTTATCCTCCAATTTACTAATAGCTAAGCTTATAAGTCATTCGATCTTGCACCTTTTAGTAGAAACAATCAACGAACATTAAATGATTGAAAGTTATGTCAAATACAAATCTGGATATCAGGTCTAAGACCACAGTTATTTTTACTATATGTTCTATATAGGCACTGGACACTATAGCAATTTTGCATGCATTCCAACCCCCATAAAAATACCTGAACTCAACAGAACTATTCAAGAGAAAAAAATCCAGCCACAGTAAACATTGGGTTGACCGGCTCTTTTTTCCAATTTTGAACCAAATCACATGCGTATGAAGAATACTCTCTAGATGGCCGCAAACAGGCAAAACAGGCCCTATCAAAAAGTCATGTTATGCATATTCTGACATTCTCATTCTGTCAAATTGTACATGTACCTACTATTTCATATCTCCTCTATTAAATCCTGCCATTTATTGCAGGTCTTTCACTCAAAAATTCAGCAATATTCACCATCAAACAGAGGAACTATTTTCCGCGTAACCACTTCCGTATCAACCAAGGGCAAATAATTGTGGTCTTGTGCCTATATGGAACACTGACTTTTCGCACCTTCTCTTGTCAGGGGAAGACAACTTATATAAAGGATAGTTTCAGCAAATTTCTTTTTGAGTCGTTTTATTTCGCTCAATTTTTATTGAAACTTTAAGATTTCGGGGATTTAAGTGTTTTGTGTTAATATCTTTCTATTATAGAAACAAAAGCAGGTTTGTACTCAAGTTTGTTAATGCACAACGACTACCGTTATTTTTGGACGGTTGTCGAAGACAAACCGGCCAGTGCAACCACACTCCCTTCCCCCCTCTCTCTCCCCACACACACCTTCTCCACTCCTGCACAAAATAATACATAGACGATATTTTCCTTTAATTCATTTTAATTACTTCAAGATCTAGTAAAACTCCGTTAAAATAGTTCCCTTCATGAGTCGCCTTGAAAAAATGCGAGTCTGCAAAATTATATCTATTATTAAGAGTGATGTAGAGCTACCAAAATATTGTAACAAAACAGTTGTATTAAAAGTTGTCCTTTTATTTATTAATTTTGGTCGTAGGAAAAATACATTGTGATGCATTTCCGTATTCTCCGAGAAAACGTTAGATATCGAAGTGGTGTATCTATATAAATTTCCAAAGGCCAATATCCCAGTATTGCTCTAATGCAAAAAGATTGCACCAAAACTGACCACATGACGGGTCACATGGCCCCCTTCTTCGCTTCATTGCCGTGGAAGACGCCATATTGTTGTCGAAGACATACCGGCCTGTACAAATGCTTCTTCCCCCTCCAATAATATATATACGGGGAAAATCTTTCGACTTTTTTTATTACTCCTGTGATTTCGAAAACCCGTTGAAATAAACTAGTTCTATACTTTAACAGTATTATGTTTGTTTGAATCGGAGTCAATATAGATATACGTTGTGCATTCGGGCGTAAATGTACTTTTAATATTGAACTAATCCAAGTAAAGGAGTGCTATAGTTTACTGAATACATGTTTTACACATAAAAGACACCAACCAATCGGACGTACTAAACTTGCCACGTTGGCGCAGTAGGTTAGAGTGAACGTCGCATACAATGTATTAGGTGTAGGTGTGGGTTGGAATCCCGGAAAGGTAACACATTTTATTGATAACTACATTGTATAATGTTGGGATAATACACGTTTTTTGTGTGTTAACGTCTGCAGAAGCCCGCGGAATTGTTTGTGACCGAGACCGAAGTATCTAGCTCTAGTTAGCAAAGTTGGTCAGGCGTTATTTCTATTGTTTGATGGTCGCATCTGATAACTTTAGCGAGATCAGTACCCGTACATAAACTCTCTAAAGCTGAAATTGTATTGTTTTTGCACTGTATGTCTAAAAATGTGTTTGTTTGTCTTGGGTTTATAACGCCGTTTTTCAACCGTATTTCACTTATGTATCGGCGGACAGTTAACCTAACCTAAGAATAAACCAGTGTTCATGGATTCTGTATCAGTACAAATTGTTCTCTGAAAGTAACTGTCAACTTCCCCACATGAATAAGAGGTGGAGGACGAATGATTTCAGATGCAATGTCTTTCATCAAAACGTCACGGAGAACATACGTCCTGCCCGAGGATCGAACACTCCGTAGATCTGCGCTATCCCAGTGCAAGTACAAAACAAAAACGTGCGCATTATACAGGTTATATAACAGCAAACTTACACAAAAATGCGTCATCCTGAATATTGCGCAAGTTTTTGGTCCAAGTTTCGGCTACATTTTATCTGTATTAAACCTAAAAGGTACTAAATACTGTTACATTTTCACGACTTTACACGAGATCGATGATGGATTTATCATGTTCACCAGATTAATCAACGATATCATGCAACATATTTTCTAGTTTATGTTCTTTTCGATTACTTTTAGATTTCAACAATATTTCGGCTATTTTCACAGAAAGACGGTTTACCGAAACATCATACATGAGAAAGACCAGGGGCCGTATTCATAAAGCATCTTAAGTATAAGTTTTGACTTAAGTTTAAGATTTTACTTAAGTTTGTAGTGATTTCAACTTAAGTCTAAGTAAAAACTTAAGTTCTAGTCATAAAACAGCTAAAACTTAAGATACGTAAGAAATGACTTAAGTCAGAAAATAAAATAGCGTGGTGAGTACGATTGAAGAGTTGTTTTCAGATAAAAGCACTTTAAACATAATTGTGCATGTTGTATCCGTCTGAAATTAATGTTGTTTTTTTAATGTTTTCGTCCGCAATAAAAAACAAGAATAACTTATTTAGTTGTTTTATGAATAACAAATATAGAAGATCTACTTAAATCAAATAAATTTCTAACCTAAGTAATACTTAAGTAAATAATCAATTTCTTATACATTTTGTACTTAAGATGCTTTATGAATACGGCCCCAGTGCTAATCTCCAATCCTCCGTCTATCAGAGATGTTATTGTATAGTTAAAATCAGTGACTTTAAAAATGCAAAATGTAGGTTTTACTCGTGTACGGCCCTTTTATGAAAAAATGTATGTTACGCTTTAGACATACGCTGATCCAGTCTATTTTGTCAGAGTGGTCCTACTGCCCCCTTACTATGAGCAGGAAGGTCTAATAAGTATCTGTCGTTACAGATAGTGAACTTAGAATAACGACCGAATTTCATAGTTCAAACGAATTCAGTTCATCGAACGTTAACCTGGGTTCACGAGCATAAACTATGGTTTATGCCTTTTATCTTATGTTTTCGTTCGAAAATATAGGTTAGTATTCGAAAAACCTGGTTTTATGTTCGAGAAACCTAGTTTACCGATTGTTAATCCTAATGTTTCGACCGTGAACCTGGTTCATGTTATTATTGGACAATTGGCGTGCCATATACGTATTTCTTGCACACCGGACTGGCGTTTCCGGTGATTTTACCCATGCCGGCAAAACTGATAATGTATTGTTTATGTAAAAATACGAAAAAAGCAGGTACCTTGATAGTTTCTCTCCGTTCCTTATAGTATATTTCTCGATTCAAAATACGTTAGTTTACCATAACAACATAACGTTACGCTACAAACGATAAAACTTAAGTGGAACATTGTTATTGTGCGTAACGCAAAACATCATGACGTCACTTCTGCTTACGGACGTTAATTTCCCGCGCTCACTATAAGAAAGAGTGATACAAAGAAAATATTTCTACCTGTTATTTGTAAAATACGGTATGCAAGAAAAATAATCTGCCAGGATAAAATGCTAACATGTAGACGATATGCAAGAAAAAATATCAGTCATGTGTTTACAAATCGGATGGAAATATCCGTCCCTTGGCTACCTTGGCATGGGCGGTAATTCGGCAAGCCTCATTGCCGCCCAATGAGCAGGTGCCCTCGGGATGGATAATTCTATCCGATTAGTAAACACATGACAGATATTATTAGCCTTGCTAGATTGCATAAAAATGTGCTCGGTGTCTTAAGGATATACAGTTATTAGCTTTCCGTTTTGAGAGAAAAAAATCAAACAACACCAAAAAAAAAAAAAATCATAGAAAGAAAGAGTTGTTTCAACTTAGAATTGAACAACCTGTGAAACATGTATATTACTCTACTAAACAGGTGTCAGGTGATTAAAGTGTCTCTCAATTGAAAGGAAACAAAGTTAGGAAAACAATTAATTAAAAAACAAAGATGCTTTAAGAATGTTAGCCAAGATGTGTAGTGCATAAAACTATTATTTTGTAAATTATTTCATATTAAAAATCCTATTTTATTTTAGAACACTTTAAACTAGTCTAACATTGTTTTATTACTAAATTAAAGTTTATAGAATGTACAATGTCCTTTCTCTTTATAACCACGTTTGAAATGAGTTTGCTGTAAAAGTGGTTAATTAAGCCTTTATAAAGAATATATATACAGGCCTCCTAGTGAAACCTTTATTTCAGGTACAACTGTACAGTCTTTCCCTTAACCTTCTTTGAAGCAATGGTGTCTAGTGATGAAGCCTGTTTCTGTCAGTTTTGACCCCCTAGGAACAATAGAAACCTAGGCCTCATACTGTTATCTAATTGTTAAAGTGAGCTCTAGTGTGACATTTGAGCATTTACATGTATAATGCAAATGTTCATTTTTGCTCGGTTTGGTTTGCCACTTTCCAGGACAACCGTCCTTCAGTACTTTCAGCGCTTTGATTATAAAAATGTTCTTGGCAGTTACATTTTTTAATGAAATCTGACAAAATTGTTATATAATTTATCTTTATATATCTTCGTACATTAAAAGGTTCGTGGTCACAAAAAAGAATAACTGAGTGGAATCATTCATAGAAAAATACAAACATTATTTTATCGTTCATGTTTTCACAAAGTCTTACTAGTATACTTGCAGTTGATAAATCGATTTTATAAAAGCGATTTACCATTAAATAAATTGCACATTCTTACATAGATGGATTTGGTTGCCAGTTAAACGAAGAAACAAGTAGTCAATCTCTGTTTATTTAAGAAATAAGGAATGATATCACGGGGGCGTAGCTCGAGTGATATAATAATACGCATTAGAACGACAAACAATGACTTTATTCAAGAGCAAATCACTAAATGCCCACCCCCCTCCTGGATCCGCCCTTGATTATTAAACTTAATGTGTCATTTATATGTAAATAGCTTATTTAAAACTGAATTTCAAGTTAATAACTATTTTCAAGTGGTTAATTAAAGTAGCTCTGGTTGCCAGAGTAGCCAGAGTTTCTAGGGGTTTAACATGTTCTGACTACTCTGGTCAGCCATAGTAGCCAGAGAAGCCAGAGCAGCCAGAGTAATCAGGTCCCGTGTTTGCAAAACATTTTCAGTCTTAGTTAAATCTTGAAACTTAATATGTTATTTCTTTCTAAATAACATGTTTAAATCTGAATTTCAAGTTAATAACTGTTTTCAATTGGCTATTTGTAGTAGCCAGAGAAGGCAGAGTTCAGCCAGAGTAGGCAGAGCTCAGCCAGAGTAACAAGACTTTATTAGGATTTTAACATGTTCTGGCTACTCATATCAAAGCAGCATAACATCAATGCTTGAAACTTAAATGGCAGACACTAGAACATAAAAGAATACATCCCGAATAAAGTTGTACAAAAAATTGTTGACTATTTTGGTTCTCTCAAAGTTGATTTTTTTGTGTTTTATGTATCAAGTGATTCATAAAACGGACTTCTGCCAGAGTAGCCAGAGTTCTAACATGTTGTGAATTGACCCTTTTTGTACCCTCAAGGTGTTTTTTAGTGTTTCATGTATCAAGTGATTCATCAAACGGACTTCAATGAATTGTCTTGCTTATCAGTCAGCAGTCCTATCACTGTTTAATCCAAACACAGTCAATATCGTTTCATACGCGTACACAAGTTAATACAACATGGAATGTTAATTGTCTGATAGCATAAGGTGACCACAATCAATTTTTGAATGACATTTTGCGTTTTGATTGGCATGTCACAGGTACTTACCTTTTTCCAAGGGTTTAGATGAAATACCGTTATTAAGCCTCTTTAAAGGTCCAATACTAAGGAAAGTGAACATTTTAATTTCTTTTAAAAAGCACAGAAACTATTTCATTTTATTGGAAAATGAAAGTTGGTATGTAGAAATTCGAAATAAATCGCAGTATATGTACAATTATTTTTCTGTGAAGTATGAAGAAAGTTAAAAAGACCTGGGGGGTCATTCTGTCGATTTATTGAAATTTCAACATAATACACATACATTTCTTTGAGTTCCAAAGACCTTCTGTAAATTTTGACCTGCCAATCTTCATTATTTAGTGTCTTGCAGAAGTCTATGCACTGGCTATGAAAAAGATTGCCAACTCACTTTCCCTTAGTAATGGACCTTTAAGTGTACGTGTTCACATGTCAAAATTTCGTCAACTTCCACAACTTTAAAATGCAAGTTTTCAGGAATTGGTTGCTGTTAACAAGTATGAAAAATAGAATACATCCCGAATAAAGTTGTACAAAAAAAAACATTAATCAAATCATTCAGTTTCAGTTTTAATATTGCATATGCCATGTTTTTGTGATTTTTTTACATATCTGCGATATGTCACATGCTTAATTGCTAAGCGCCCTTAAACGTATATTTTATATTAAATGGGCGCTCAGCAAATCTGGATTAATAATAATGATGATGATGATGATGATGATGATGATGATGATATAATAATGATAATAATTTCATATACTAAGTTTTTTTCTGCAATGGATGCAATATTATGTTACAGTATTCTAATTGTGGGCGAACGTATGTTTTTAGGCAGTTTCTTTAATATTATTGTTATTAAATTGTACATACATTTTTTTTTAAATCTGAGAGTGTTACTAGGTTTTGAAGATGTAATATCAATACGTATTTTTAAGATAAGACATCACTAATAGTAATCCCAAGATATTTAGCATTTTCTGTAGTGTTTAGTTCTTGATTAAGTAATTTATATGGAAAGATGATATTTTTTTTTTTTTTTTGAGATTCCTATTACTTCGCATTTATCAGGATTGAATTCCATAGACCAATTACGTTCCCATTCTTCTAATTTTGTCAAATCATCTTGAACTTTGTAAGAGTCTATTAACGAGTCTATGTTGAGGTATATGATAGTGTCATCAGCAAATAAGCGTATTCTACCTTTAACAGAGTCAGGAAGGTCATTGATAAAACAAAGGAAGACAAAGACCCAACATTAAACCTTAAGGAACCCCCTGATAGAACTGGTAAAGAGTGTGAGCCTTCAACTACTACAGATTGAGAACGGTTACTAAGGAAAGATTGAATCCAGGATAGAGAGATTCTGTAGACACAAAGTTTCACGATTTTATAGAGAAGGAGTTGATGATTGATCTTGTCGAAAGCTTTCGAGAAATCCATTACAATGAGACCTGTTTGTTTCCAGATTGGAAATTGTCAAAAGTTTCTTGTGTAAAGGATAATAGTTGAGCCTCACAGCTATATTTGGAACGGAAGCTATAATGGAAAGATTGTTGACTATTTTGGTTCTCTCAAGGTTGATTTTTTTTGTGTTTTATGTATCAAGTGATTCATAAAACGGACTTCTGCCAGATTAGCCAGAGTTTTAACATGTTGTGAAATGACCCTTTTTGTACCCTCAAGGTGTTTTTTTAGTGTTTCATGTATCAAGTGATTCATCAAACGGACTTCAAAGAATTGTCTTACTTATCAGTCAGCAGTCCTATCACTGTTTAATCCAAACACAGTCAATATCGTTTCATACACGTACACAAGTTAATACAACATGGAATGTTGATTGTCTGATAGCATAAGGTGACCACAATCAATTTTTGAATGGCATTTTGCGTTTTGATTGACATGTCACAGGTACCTACTTTTTTCCAAGGGTTTATATGAAATACCGTTATTAAGCCGCTTTAAGTGTATGTGTTCACATGTCAACATTTCGTCAACTTTCACAAATTTAAAATGCAAATTTCAGGAATTGGTTGCTGTTAACACGTATGAAATTTTTTTTCTCCAATTTCCTTATATTATGTCTTCAAGTTAATTTATTTGGTACAAATTCAAGGCAAACACTAAAGTTAAATAAATACAAAACCAGAAGCCTCCAAATAAATATTCTTTATTTTTCACTCAAAGTTATATGGAACTCACTGCAGTTGTTTATGATATCAATATAAACAAGAGGACCCATATGGTCCTGAATAAGCTCCTGAATCGCTTACCTGGACTAAAACTTATATTGTATAAGATTATTTAGTATATTGATATTCCACAGAGGAAGACTAATATTTCTCTGGGGGTGGTGATTCAATCAAGTTTGAAAGAACTCCATTATAAATTTTGCTAATTTACATGCAAAATATTTCAGCTCTTACCCTTGTGGATCTGTAGGAACCATTTTGACTCTGGGGTATTGATTTTAACGTGTAAAATATCTTAACTCTTGGCATTGCAATTCTTTTGAGACGATTTTAAAAGATTTTCCTGTAAGACTTTGCAAGCTCATTAGCACAAGCGGGGGCAATTTTGACATCAGGGGACATGATTTGCTCAATTTTAAGAGAGGCATTCACTAGGCCATGCTACATACAAAATATATATAGTCTGGGCCTAAAGGAAAATAAGAATAATTTTATAGGATTTAATATATTACTCTATGTGAAACTTAAAGCCCCAAGGCAGATTTCTGGCTACTCTGGCTACTCTGGCTAAACTCTGGCTGAACTCTAGCTACTCTGGCCAGCCATAGTGACCAGAGTTCTGGCTACTCTGGCTACTGTAAATAGCCACTTGAAAATAATTATTAACTTGAAATTCAGTTTTAAACATGCTATTTAGATAGAAATGACATATGAGTCGCGCCATGAGAAAACCAACATAGTGGTTTTGAGACCAGAATGGATCCAGACCAGCCTGCGCATTCGTCAGGACCCATGCTGTTCGTTAACAGTTTCTCCAAGTCCAATACGCTTTAAAAGCGAACAGCATGGATCCTGACCAGACTGTGCGGATCCATGCTAGTCTCAAAGCCACTATGTTTGTTTTCTCATGACACGGCTCAATTATTAGATTTCATAATCAAATTCAGCTAAGACTGAAACACTTTTGTGAACAAGGGACCTGGTTACTCTGGCTACTCTGGCTGACCAGAGTAGCAAAAACATGTTAAAATCCTACAAACTCTGTCTACTCTGGCCAGCCAAAGTAACCAGAGCAAATGAAATCCCGGTGACTCGTGCTACTCTGGATAGTCTGGCTGACCAGTGTAGTCAGAACATGTTAAAATCATAGAAACTCTTGCTACTTTGGCTGAACTCTGGCTACTCTGGCTGATCTCTGGCTACTCTGGCCAGCCAGAGTAACAAGAGTTCTGGCTACTCTGGCTACTCCAGAGTAACCAGAGTTCTGGCTACTCTGGCTACTCTAAAAAGCCACTTGAAAATAGTAATTAACTTGAAATTCAGTTTATACATGTTATTTTTATAGAAATGACATATTACGTTTCATAATCAAACCCAGCTAAGACGGAAAATGTTTTGTGAACCAGGTTACTCTGGATACTCTTAAAATTCTAGAAACTCTGGCTACTCTGGCCAACCAGACTAACCAGAGCAAATAAAATCCGGGGATTCGGGCTATTCTGGATAATATGGCTGACCAGAGTAGCCAGAACATTTTAACACCCTAGAAACCCTGGCTTTTCTTGCTGAACTCTGGCTACTCTGGCTGAACTCTGGCTACTCTGGCCAGCCAGAGTAGCTAGAGTTATGACTTCTCTGGCTGAACTCTGGCTGGCCAGAGTAACCAGAATTCTGACTTCTCTGGCTACTCTGGCTAAACTATGGTTAAACTCTGGCTGAATTCTGGCTACTCTGGCTAAACTTTGGCTGAAGTCTGGCTGAACTCTGGCTACTCTGGCTGCTCTGGCTAATTTCACGCACATCTGAAATAGCATGAAAATCCTGACCATGAACTATGAAATAAAGTGTGGCGCGTGGCCTTTAACTGTTAGCTTTTGTAATCATGGCTTGCACACACACAATAGAAATTGAATAGCCGCGAAGCAGCAGGGCTTTAAGACTTACTTATTTAGGCGAGGCATTATGTACAATTCTTAGTTATTCAAGGCAATATATAGCATATCAGTTGGTGGACTGTTTTTGTGATTATTAAATGTCGCATCCAACTATGCGCTGTATATTTTCAGTGACTATTCATACAAAGCTTACTTTTTATATTTGTCTGTATAAAATATGTACATATTAACTTGACTTACACTGTTAAAGGTAACGGTAACGGTAAAGGTAAATTTTATTTACCATTGTAGAGCTTTTGAGTTTTTAAGAACATTTAAACCAGTTATACCTTACCTTCTGCAATTTGCTGGTAGCCATTTACAGTTGGGTCGACTGAGGCAATCGTGATACAGTGCCTTACCCAAGGAAACACCGCAATGGGAGTACCCAGGATTCGAACCAGGGGCCTTCACCTCCGTAGGAAAGCGTTTTAGCCCTCTCAACCACTGCGCCCACTGTGTGATGGTTTTGTGCATACTTGTTCGTCTGTTATATCAGATTCATTGGTTAAAATACACTATGTATTATGTGACATTTAACCAGAAATGATGATCTCTATAGGTCTTAATAAGACAATCGAACAATTCTTTGTTTTTTCTTAAACGTTAAATAGGTGATGATCTTTATGTAAAGATTAATGAAAATGTCGATACTGGATCAATAACAACTGTTGATCAAATTTAATGCACATTTGTGTCATAATCTCTATCAGATCAACTGTAACTCTCATATATATTTAAAATGACAAAATGACAAATACATAATAACATTTATTTCTACATATATTTTTGCTTAAAGCAGTAAATAATGGTACATAAATATTTTGTTTTGTGTAATGAGCAGTAATAATTTTCGAAGGTTCAAGATCCGCTTCCGTAGACAACGCTGTAGCAGAAAACGATTGTGCTAACCGAGACATATTTTATCTATTTGTGAATTATAGTTCAAACAGGGGGAAAACCCGCCGGCTGTATTTAAGTCAAAATCGGAATTATTTTCACAGGTCTTAGCGGAAATTCTGCTACTCTCAGGAAATTAGTTAATATAAACTGTTCCTGGTGGTTAACACTGATCTAATTTAGTCCTGAGAGTATTTATAACTGTTCCATTAACTAATGACAGCATATTTACAATATATAAAGGTACGTTTCCAAAATATTCTGCATATGACTTTATTGCAAAAATCTTTGCCACTTTAGAAACCATCTTCAATTGAATCGAACTTTTCATTTTTATCGTATCGGACGAACTCTGGATTTCATTTCTTTCTTTTTTTTTCAGCCTCATATCACCACAAAAAATGGAAATATTACACAAAAAGTGTTCAGTGATGCAAGTCTCAAAATATAAGTGACAAGATTTGACACGTGAAAACCAAATGTATGAGTTATCTAATGAATTGTGGAAAAACACATATTTATAAAATAATCCAAATTTTCAACAGGTCGCTAAACCCAACAAACATGAAAATGTTGCAGGCTCTGTTTGATTGAGCCTGTTCATGGACGGTAGTGAAAATGCATGTTACCGTCTACGCCCTCTAGCCCCGGGATGAGCAGAACTCAACATTTACACATGCTAAAAGTTCAAATAACAATTTAGAGACATCCGCAGATGTGTTAATACGGCGGTGCACATGGAACCTTCAATGCTACGCTAGTGTGTAAAGTAATTTTATCTCTGTCCTTATAAAACTGAAATTTTATAAAGTGAGCCACACCATGATAAAACCAACATAGTGGCTTTGCGACCAGCATGGATCCAGACCAGCCTGCGCATTCGTGCAGTCTGGTCGGGATCCATGCTGTTCGCTTTCAAAACCTATTGGAATTAGAGAAACTGTTAGCGAACATCATGGATCCATGCTGGTCGCAAAGCCACTATGTTGGTTTTCCCATGGCGCTGCTCAAGTCACGTTATTTTGAGCAGTCACAATACCTCCTAATATACTATTAATTAGAACTTTTAACATTTATTATGAGAATTTCACAGAAAATAAAGCTTGAAATTTTGCTGTCATTTCTATTATTGCCTGGAAACTAGCAGAGTTTGTACTATGTTTGAAAATCAGAATTGTTAAATACAATTTATCTGATGCACTTTACAGTAAAAGCCTATTTGATCTTACGGAAACATCTAAATGTTTCTTTTTTACTGTATACATGTACTTGATATATACAACATTTTTGAAAATACCATGATGTTTAAATACCTTTTTCATCTCGGATTAAAAAAGACCTCGGCAAGACCTTGGCAAGAACTATGAACTTTGTTAGAGTCCATGTATATCACATGCAACCTTTGCAAATAGAAGATCGTTGGGGTTGTACCTCAGTCTTTTGGTTGCTATATCTGCTTGGTACAATACATTTTCCATTTGAATCATAAGCTAGACAATTACTTTGTAGGGTAAATAATTTATGTCTTTAAGACCTTAATACACTATGTTTAATACTTTTCTTTTAACAAACTTTTAACAAATGTTATCCTCTCAATACATCAGATAATTACGAGACTAATGAAACGTATCTGTATGAATTCTACTACTTAATTCGTAATTGCAGTGTTTAATTATCATAATGCATATAGTCATTTCATAATTGCCTTGTTATTTTGAACCCTTGTGCATAACGCTCTAGACCAATCAAATTGAGTGTTTTTATCAATGTGAATTTTGTAATAACATAATTACACTGGCCATATTTTTCTGTATTGCAGGAACTGTTCATACATATGATAAAATGTACAGATAAATAGCTTTTTATCATTTGTAAATGAATTTAACCGAAGACAACTGTATATGAGCCGTGCCATGGGGAAACCAACATAGTGGCTTTGCGACCAGCAAGGATCCAGACCAGCCTGCGCATCCGCGCAGTCTGGTCAGGATCCATGCTGTTCGCTTTCAAAGCCTATTACAATTAGAGAAACCGTTAGCGAACAGCATGGATCCTGACCAGACTGCGCGGATGCGCAGGCTGGTCTGGATCCTTGCTGGTCGCATACCCACTATGTTGGTTTTCTCATGGCGCGGCTCATATATTTTGTGCAGGAGAAATAGTAATAATGCAAATTAGGGAATATACGATATCTGCACTTATGCAAAACTGAAGTAACATAAGAAATACTTGCGTTGCGGTACAAAAAAAGAACCGACCTTGGAAGATCAAACGGCTGATGGCATGATAAGTATTCAAGCAGATTACTCTGGTAGATTTCGATGACATGATAAATAATCAAATATGCAGTTATAGTAGATTGTAAATTTAATTAGAAATGTATTTTCTTGATGTTTAGATTAGTAACCAATAAAATGACCGTATCATAAGCGTGTGATTATGTTGAGAACTGTACAATGATGCTTATATGGTAGGTAATGAGACGGATAACTATAACAGATGTGCCAAACAGTCAAACAGATAACTATTGTTTATGAAAATTGTATATGGGAATTAGACATCGAAGAAAATAATATATTATTTAAAATTCACTCCAGACTGCAGCGGAACCGTATAATTAGAACGCGTTAAATCATGAAAACCAGTGCATACAGATGGGATCTTACTTCATACTATGAATATGATAACGATTACTACATTCATTTGTTCGACTTTATCTACACCTTTGTGACAATTCAGTTTTATGTTACAGTCATTCAAAGCGTTGTTGGAATAACTGGCAATACAGTGTCTCTGATTGTATGGATTGCTGGGAGCAGAAGTAGTCAGGTTTCATGTTCTACATATTTCAAGTTTCTAGCAGCGAG
Source organism: Mercenaria mercenaria (assembly GCF_021730395.1). Taxonomy (NCBI): domain Eukaryota; kingdom Metazoa; phylum Mollusca; class Bivalvia; order Venerida; family Veneridae; genus Mercenaria; species Mercenaria mercenaria. The sequence goes on along the minus strand of NC_069376.1, from coordinate 42,185,860 downwards.
TGACATTTATGCTTTAGTTTTTAACCTTATTAATGAAATCGAAACCAACAGTTATATTGAAACATATAATGTTTTGTCGGGAAATGTATGGTGCAAAATGAGATCGTTCAGCAGTTACTTTGCCCCGCAACTGTCAGGATGGGTGATTGTATGTTTATCAACCGAGAGAGTGCTGAATTTATGTTTTCCTTTCAGGTTTCATACAAGAGGTTCAAGCAGAAGGGCAAAGATAGCATTTCTAATCTCCTTTATATTCTTCGCGGCTGTTAATAGTTTGAATTTCATTCTAATATTAGAAGAGGATGGATTCTGTTATGTACATTATTATCTAGATCTGTATTTATTTATATCAGAAATCTCCTCTGTCTATTTATTATGTGCCCTGCCGTTTGTATTAATAACGATAAGCAATGCTATTATCATCGCAAGATTGTGCTGGTTAAAACACAATGGTGTTAGAAATAAGAAAGGACGAACTATGGCGTCAAAAGTTACAACATTGAGTATAATAACAAGGGTTACTTCAGTGCATCTCTGTAATTCCCACGATGCTAATGAACTTAGATGAGTCTGGAAGAACGACATTTGCTCTTCCTTCTCGGTCAATAGAACAATATATCATTTTGATTTTTGCAAGCAACATAACTATACACTTAAATAACTCTTTGAATTTTGTTATTTACTGTTTCGTTGGAACAGACTTTAGAAATGACTGCAGGGAATTGTTTTGCTGCCGTAGATAATTTCACACAGCACTTTAACATACTTTATATTTGTTTTTATTTAGTTTAAGATATCCAGAAATCATTTGATGCTATGCTTTTTTTTATCTTTACGTATTTATTTCCAATGTTAATACTCCTCGCCAGATATATTCAACTTTTTTTCTGAATGTAGAAATCATAATTAAATGTCTTACACCAAGTCGTTTGTTAAAAATAACTTCCAGTTTTTTATGGTTGTTCGAGCTACGGTTGTTCAAAAATAACGTAGAATTATTTTTCTCTATCTTTTATCTACTTTAATGAAACAAAACAAAATTTATACCATCGTAATTTGCAATATTTCTGCTCATTGCACTGCAAGTTTGACGTGATTCTGATCATACAGTCAGGAGTAAGGCCACTTCGAAAACAGTCACTTACACGAACTCGGCGCACGGTGAACATATTCTAATAACGTTAACGACGCACGGCCTTCATCGAGATGCTTTCATTAGGTTTGCATTATTCAATATTTGTAAATTTCTTTTATTAATTTTGATGAACAACCCCTAAGTCATAACGAGTTGTTTAGTTAGAATACTGAAAATTATGAACAATTATGCCAAGCATCTCAGACAGGGTGCCAAACGTGAGTACTTGGTCTTTATCCAAAGTGTCATACAATGACGTTAACGCGGAATCACAGATTTGTTTTGTTTCCTCTCTTTACCTCCGCTGCCTTTAAGTACATATGGGGCATTTGTGAATCGTTTGTACCACTTGAAAATCAAGACACAGATGGCCGAACATTGTTGTGGCGTCTGCTTCATTAGTTTATAAATTTCAATTGATATTCGCCAAAATTTCTACATAACAAAGTAAGTGTCTAATTATCTATGCGAGTCGATTACGACAAAACATGCATTATAAACAGTGATACTCACGTAGTTTTAATGTTGTTTACTTTCGCCTCCTACGTCCGAATGATGCCATACTTTCGGTGCATGTCGCCCTGACGTGTTGCTGCACTTTAACGTATTTTCTGGCGAGAAAGCCTTCTATCAGTGCGAATATTAGCGATAAATTTCAAATCATGACAGATAAAAAAGCGACTGCGCCGATAATGCGTAGCTATGTTAATTAAAACGTTCCACGCTCTTCGCCTATCACTAAAAGAGTTACAAAAATGTATGACCAAATAAGAGAAAGATTGCGAATTACAATTATATATTTCACATTGCTCTTTACACAATATGTGTCTTCTGACACCAAAAGTCTAGGTTATTTTTGAACCGCCCTCGTAGACATTTATGTTGTTATGTGTCCAGTTACATACATGTATTAAGTTTGTATGTATTGTCTAAAACGAAGTGGTTAACGCGTACAATAATGCTTTTTGAAGACATTTTTATAGCATTGTCTTTTACATCATATGATTATTTTAATCAAATTAGGAAGGACTTTTTACACATTAGATGCTGTGGTTATTCGGATAAATGTGTTGCAATGCAACTAAAATATAGTAGTGTAAAACAATCATTTCAAATGCACTTTTCAATTAATACGTCTCGTGACTCCGTTCTGTGCCAGTGTACTGAAGTAAACAGACTGATACACTGGTTCAATGAACATGTGCAAAAGTCTGTTTCAATTTTGGCAATTTCATTTCTCACTTCCTAAGTTATCCATTCATATCTTGGATGTTTTACGGGATAGCACCCACATGAATCATGGCGCATTTTCTCTTCATGCAAACGTTTTACCTCTGGACAGTCAAAGTTGACTGGTTTCATTTCTGGTTTCCATATAGTCCATATATACTTAATCTGCTACTTTACATGCAGCTTACAAACATCCCGTGAGTCGTTTGAACTTGGAACGAAGTAGTAATAGCCCTACAGATATCTGTCCCATGCCATAACCTCCTAAAGTTTCTACAATTGAGCAGAGATTGTATGGTTCAACACTTCTACTTCGAAGTGATTATTTGTCAAAATCCACTAGGAGACATTTTAAGCCCGACCGCTTAGCTCAGTAGAGAGAGCGTTGGTCTACAGATTGCGGGGTCGCGGGTTCGATGCCCGGGCGAGACGTATGTGCTCTGTGACAATTTGATAAAAGACATTGTGTCTGAAATCATTCGTCCTCCACCTCTGATAATTTATGTGGGGAAGTTGGCAGTTACTTGCGGAGAACAGGTTAGTACTGGTATAGAATCCAGGAACACTGTTTAGGTTAACTGCCCGCCGTTACATGACTGAAATACTGTTGAAAAACGGCGTTAAACCTAAAACAAACAAACAAACAAACAAACAAACTAAAGGAGACATTTTTTCTAACGAGGTAATGGTATGGTGTCTTCTTTAGTATTCATGTGGATCTTGAAAGAAAGTTGTTGTTTGCAATGCTTTTTTCAAATTTTGAAGAAAACCAAACAGACGTAAGCATAGACCTCATACTTCAAATTTTTTTAAAGCAGATCAAAAACAAGTCACTAGCCTGATGTTTTGGGATGGTATAATTTACGACGTGTAATAACGCTATGTGATTTAGTCCAGCAGAGGAGAATATTGGTCTGTAGGGCTGTTTTGTATAACGTTCATCCAATTCAAGGACGGTTTGAAAGCCGTCGGTAAGGTAACAGATGAAGTATATCCTGATTCGAAAGAAGAAACAAAATCTGACTAATCTGTGCAGAATGGGTAAAATGCTTGCGCAATCGCAATAATTTCGGGATTCATTCTGTTTATGTTACAGGGTAGGAGGCAATGGTGGGGTGAGAGTAATTACAAAATTACAAATTACAAAAAACAATAACATATATTTGTAGTTAGGATGTTACACTATGCAGAGGCCCATTTCGTGCTTTAAAACATTCTGAAAGAATTTACAAAAAGTGAAAAACGTCTAAAACATAGATCAAATGTAATTTACATTCCACTACCTAATGCAATATAATTATTTTATTTCCGTTAGAGTCTCCTGTAAATGCAAGTGGTGTAGTCATGTGACATTTAATTGATATTCGATTAATAATAGAATTCTATAATTTTATAAAGAACTTAAAGCAATGATTCATGTAATGAATGACTCGCTTTTTGTCCTTTCTCTGAAAAAATATATTTAAAATAGAAAGCATATGATTTTCTTAACTCTGTAAACAATCAAATTGTAAAGAACTTTTTGTTTTGTGTTGAGTGATGATAACTAGTAGTTAAAAGATATTTAGAGAAAAGTCATGAAATGTCATTTAATAGATCTAGTTGTTTTAAATTTCTGAACAGAATTAAGCAGCAATACGGTGTTACTGTAACATAAACCAAGACACAATTTTCTACCAAGGAATAATAGAAAGAAACGCCGGCTATGAATAAAAAAATATTGTTTCCAAAGATTGCATGTCTTCGTTCAAATAATGGAGATAATTTTAGCTGTCAGGAAATTAAAGAAGATGAAATGTCTCTTATGGTCTTCACTAATGTGATGATTTAGAGAATGTCCTTCTATGGGTATTTGTAATCTAATGATTACTAATCACAAACAGTTGCCTTTAAATAATTTTACAAGTACGTATGTATCTATTGCAAAGTCATTGCCACCATTTAATCTGATTTCAACCTTTTTTCACCAGAACAAACTTGAAAACGTTTACTGTTTTTAGCTCACCTAAAGGAAATTTCTTGTGAACACGATAGAGACCACATTTTGCAATCGATTTTAATCAATCTTGCACATAATTTGTATTGGTATAATATCTCGGTTACTTTCGAAAACTGGCCAGATCTCATACGAGCCGCGTCATGAGAAAAACAACATAGTGGCTTTGCGACCAGCATGGATCCAGACCAGTCTGCGCATCCGCGCAGTCTGGTTAGGATCCATGCTGTTCGCTTTCAAAGCCTATTGGAATTAGAGAAACTGTTAGCGAACAGCATGGATCCTGACCAGACTGAGCGGATGCGCAGGCTGAGCTGGATCCATGCCGGTCGCAAAGCCACTTTGTTGGTTTTCTCATGGCGAGGCTCATATGGGTTTAGCGTTATGGCGTTTTAAATTTGCTATTTTGTCTTGTGACTCATTACAACAGGGCTCTTCTTCTGTGAGACAGTTACCCTCGTTGCCGAGAAACTTGTTATTAACGTCGGCACCGTCCCCTTTTTCGCCTCACTTCATCAGTTATAGCAAACACAATCATAGATCGTCTGACACATTGATTGGTTCTTCCCGTATTTAACATATCGAAAAAAATGAATGAGTAATTGATGTAACTGAATATACTATTTGAATGATAATAATTTGCATATACCAATCCTGATAGTGTTTGTTTATTATCCTTTGAAAAATAAGGTAAATATATAAATAAAATAGATGCATCTTACCTACACTTTGTAAGCAGCCAGTATCTATGTAAACGATGTTTTCTTCTTTTAATTCAAACGTGAAGTAAAATAAATAAAAGAAAGAAAATAATATGAAAAGCAAATCTGACCTAAACCGATCTTGTTTGTTATTTGGAAACAATGCAAGCAACAGTACTGTTTTACCTAACTTAAACCGAGACATAGCGCAGTCATGTCAGGGTCCATACTGTTCGCTAACGGTTTCTCCAATTGCAATAGACTTTGAAAGCAAACAGCAAGAAGCCTGACCAGACTGAGCCGATGTGCAGGCTGGTTAGGTTCCATGCTGGTCGCAAATGTTCTACTCATATGTTGGTTTTGGCATGGTGCGGCTCAAATTAGTTTTAAAGGTTGCGTGTCTTCCTTTAAGTAATCAGCGGAAATTTCGCTACTCTCAGGAAATTAGTTAATATAAAATGTCTCTGATGGTTAACTCTGATCTAATGTGGTCCTGAGAGTATTTATAACTGTTCCACTAACTAACGAAAGCATGATTACAATGTATACCGGTACGTTTCCAAAATATTCTACATATGACTTTATTGCAAAAATCTTTGCCACCATATAAAATAGAAAAAGTGGAAACTCCACAGGTCGCTCAACACAACAAAAGCGAAAATGTTGCAGTCTCGGTTTGATTGAACCTGTTCATGGACGGTAGTTAAAATGCATGCTACCGTCCACGCCCTCTAGCCCCGGGTTGAGCATAACTCAACATTAACACATGCTAAAAGTACAAACATTTTTTTAGAGACATCCGCAATAAACCATCTTCAACTGAATCGAGCTTTTCAGTTTTATCGTATCATGTGAACTATGGATGTCCACCTTTTTCCATTTTCAGCCTTATATTACCATGAAAATTGAAGTCTTATACAAAAAATCATCATATTAGTTTTCAGTGATGCAGATAGCAAAATACAAGTGACAAGATTTGACACGTGAAAACCAAATTTATAATTTATCTGATAAATTGTGGAAAACGCATATTTATGAAAAAAAAAGCAAATTTTCATAAAGTTATTTCATCTCTGTCCAAAAAACAACTGAAATCCTTTAAAGTCATATTATTTGGAGCAGTCACAATTCCTCCTAATTAGAACTTTTAACATTTATTATGACCATTTCATAGAAAAGAAAAAACGCTTGAAATATTGCTATTATTTCTATTATTGACTGTTAACCAGCAGAGTTTTGTTCTATGTTCGAAAATCAGTTTTGTTCGTAGTTAAAGGAAGCCATTCATTTTGAATCATTCGCTCGTCAATTACTTTTTAGGGTAAATTATTTATGTCTTTAAGACCTTAATACATTTTAATGTTCTATCATGTTTTATCAAATGTTATCCTCTCAATACATCAGATTAATACGAAACTAATGAAACGTATCTGTATAAAATTCTACTACTAAATTTATAATTATCATAATGCCTATAGTAAAGTAATTTCATAATAGCCCCATTCGCTAAACGCTTTCGACTTAAATCGTGGATGCTAGCATCCAATGCAATATGGACAATAATACAAATACTGCGAAAATGGCCTTCGCTATACCGGAGTCGACACCCCTTTTAGAGGCAGAAAAGGTTCCTAACCCTAACAGGCAGATATAAATATAACACAGGTCACTTACTACCCAAAATGGCCCTGAATTTCAGCGGATGATATAAAAGTACATCTACAATCAATGGAGTCCCGTCGTGAAGCGATGCTGCTCGTCTGTGATTGGTCCTCTTGGCCATGTGATAGGAATCCCACTCTCCGATTGGCTGGTTCTCCTGTGACCTCTTACGGTGACCTAACTAACCTTAACTACGTTCCCACTACACTCCCCCCTTTATATAAAGTGTATCACCAGAGTCCGTGTGAATCACACAGTAAAGAGATGATCTGGGAGGCCACAGATGGATTCCTCGCAGAGACAGGCATAACAGGGATACCCTGCTTAATAATAAACATGGAGGTTTCACCAATAACGATTTTACATCTGGTGCAAAACAGACCAGACAACAAGGACTCCTGAAATCATTGACGAGGTTCCCTCGTAGGAGATTTATTACCATTTAGAAGCGGTTATTCCGAACATCTCTTATAATAACAGGAATTAAGGTCATGGGATCCCCATACTGACCTAAGTTCATAATTTTCTGGGTAACCCAGATAAACATATCAAATGATTAAGGTCCTGGGATACCCAGGGGAAGAACCATTATACTTATACTAATGCATACGCGCAATTAAACATAATTACATCAGTTTGTAACATTTAAGGTTGCCCGGAGAGGCATAATAAGTCATTAAGGTGCTGGGATACCCAGCGAAACAACTGTTATATCAAGGTGTACCATGGGATACCCATACTGCATTTCTTAAACCAGGACATTACACAAAATGTACCTAGCAAAACATTCAAATCCGAGAACCCCCTGTCATTGAAATACCTCATTAAAGATCATGGGACACCCATATTAATCTTAGGAAGCAGAGCTGTCTAAAGTTTGGACCATTCTGCATTAAGGTTTAAAGAGACCCAAAAGAGTTTACAGTCTATGGAAATAGCTTAGCATTTGACAGTATCAGGACAAGTTATTCCAAGAATAAACCTGGGATGCCCAGGAGGCTTGGGGTGCACTGAGCAGATGGACAGTTTCTACATCTAGAACCTACATCTAGAATAAGGATAAACCTGTGATACCAGGAGGCTGGGGAGACCCCAAGAAGATAGACGCAGTTTATCCCTATCTGACTGCCTATGAGGGTTCACTCGCATTGCCTCTACTGACCCGTATAGTAAAAAAAGGATCTGAAGTAGGTGTTCCGTGACCCGGAGTCCCTTTCCACAGGCCCGTAGCCCAAGGATCCCTATTGCTTAGACCAGACCGGTCCCGCGACAGATCCCGGAATCCCATCTGGAAGAGATTTGTGCTACCACCCAAAGGATGTTGTGGTTAAATAAAGGCTGCACAGACTTTGGTCTCACACTAGGAATGTTAGCAGGCGGCACCAAACTACAATCAGATCCAAAAGTATGACTCTGTCGCACCATGCCCCTACTGTTCTGTCCATCTAAACAGGAGACCTGAACACACCCCAGAGACCCTACACCAAAAACCTCTCTTTCAGTATTTCCACAATGGTGCAAAACTGTTGCGGCAGAGGCCTGAGGCCCTTACTGTACCTGTCAAAATTCAAATATATTCCCCCGGATTGTGAACGGAAGGTGTAGTACAACCCTTCTATCTCTGAATGAAGGGGTGAGTAAAACGGAGCTGTAGGACACATATTCCCAGACAAGGACACTATAATTTGTGACCAAGAGCAAGAATCGCTAAACCCATACTTGTTCCATAGTTGCTGTCCTGGAGAATGGCTCAATGTACAGGCACTCTGGCTGATTACAGGAAAAGGGAACCCTGATGGAAAGGGTGGTACAGAGTACAATGACAAGGTATGCTTGTGGCGGCAACCCCCAAGCAAGTGAATCCTCATAGGCAAAGTCAGATAGGGATAAACTAACTGTTGGTTCCCCAACGTGATAAGGCGGCAATTCCCCAGAATGATTGAAAGGCAATACTCTACCGAGCTCTTGATATTGAACATAACTGCTAGTATAAGGTCCGCAAACCTTTGGAATACAATGGCCTGTGAGCTTTCCACCGATGCCTTGACCTTTAGTAACAATATTCTCTAATATTCCCGATTCATCTATGACCTTAGGTTCCAAAAATGCCACTTGAAGTCCAGATGACTTCGTATTAAACTGGGCCTTAGTTTGGCATAAACTTGGCGAGGAGTTTAGTGGAAGACATTGGTCTGAAGTCCCAGATTGGCCGTCAAAAGAGTTACCCTTGTAAAAACAGTCTCCGATTTGGGCAAATCCGATGTACCATTTTGCCTGTTGCATTAGCTACTAGTGATACATCAGTTACACTTATAGAATATCTTATTGTGTGGCAGTTCCTATAATTATCTTCTTGAATTACCATTAATATATACAAGCCAGTATTAAAAAGAGTCACAGTATTGTGCTTAAGAACACTATTTGATAACTGCTCCCTAGAAGCCAAATCTTTGTTACTGTCACAAGCAGCTGGGCACACAGACACTTAACTAATTGAGTACCCATAATGTTTAATTTGCACAGGGTTGTTGCAGCCAGGGTATTTACAATATTCATATTTTTGTGCAAAGCTAACTGGACGTTAGGATCAAGAGAGAATACGGTTTCCGTATTGTTTAAATTGAACAAGGCCCCTGGGGGATAAGTAGATACTGTATCAGTATTAATGAGTAAATCACATGGGGTGCTAGACTGGTGGTTTACTACGGTATCCGCATGGTCTATATTGCACGTGGCATTGGACAGAATGGTAGATACAGTATTTGTATTACCGTCCATATTGCATTGGATGCCGGCATCCACATAGTCTATATTGCACCTGGACAAAATGGTAGATACAGTATTTGTATTACTGTCCATACTGCATTGGGTGCTGGCATTAAGGCTTAATACGGTGGCCGTATTTTCTAAATTACAGGGGGCGCTCAGAGAAATGTTAAGTACGGTATCTGCACCAACACACACAGTACTAAGATTATGGGTGGGTACAGTCTCTGATCGTGAATGGTCTCCTTTACTAAATAACTTGTTGGGAATAAGTATTGTATTATTCCTACCAGGCCTACTAGCATAACTCAACTTAGTGGTGTCAGCAACATTACTCCCACCATTATCTGACGCAGAGTTATCAAGCTGGTTACAAGTCAGTGTACTGCTCCTCTCTGCGGAGACTCATCACTGATTCCCTCAAGACTAGAATCTTGACTCAATAAAGAACTAATGGACCCTATTTGCCTGCTCTCCCCAAGATTTAAGACATTCTCCCAGCACGAGAGCACTACTATCATTTTCACCCACACTCTCCCAACTTCTAAAAGAGCTCAATAATTTTTATTTAGTAACTTGGGACAAATCCTGCTCTGCAAAGTCCAGAAAGTTGAAGAACTGTTCAAGGTCTTCATCTGATTTTATTGGAACCCGAGGGACACAAGGCACACTACCCTGGTCCTTAACTAGAGTATCACAGGACAAATCCCCCTATTCCTTTGAGGTACTTACCTCACACATTTCGGGGGAAATCTCGGATTTGGAGAAGTGTGAGGAGGCATCCTCCCTTAGCACACTAGCCCTAGGGAGATTAATTTTTGACTTAAGGGCTCCTATGATTTCATCATCTGCCTTAAATTTCTTTAAACTAGACTCAACAATGTCGTCGGAATATTTCTTCCACCACGATGATTATTTTTATGTTCTACAACTTGTCTACATGTCAGCAGATACTGTAAATGACAAAATAAGTAATCAAACAGACAGTTATACATGTTATAGTAGCCGTGTATTTTTTGTTGAGAATTGTACAACGTTGCTGATATGGTAGTTAATAAGACAGGTAACTGTAACAGATGTTTCGATGACATGATTAGCAATCAAACTATTGAGAACTGTATATGGGAATTATACATCGAAGAAAATAATATTATTTAAATGTCACTCCAAACTGTAGTGGAAAGTTATAATTTGAAACGCGTTAAAACATGAATACCAGTGGATACAAATGGAATCTTACATCATACTATGAATATGATGATAATTACTACAGCTTTTATTATCAGTCAGTTTTATGTTATAGTCATTCAAAGTCAGTCAAAGTTGACTGGTTTCATTTCTGGTTTCCATATATTTCATATATACTCAATCTGCTACTTTACATGTAGCTTGCTAACGTCCCACGAGCCGTTTGAACTTGGAACAAAGTAGGAATTGTCCTACAGATATCTGTTCCATGTCATTTTTTTATGTACAATATTAACAAGATTTGTATTTTATAATATTAGAAATCTCCTCTGTCTATTTATTATGTGCCCTGCCGTTTCTATTAATAACAACAAGCAATGTTATTATCATTGCAAAATTGTGCTGGTTAAAACACAATGGTGTTAGAAATAAAAAAAGACAAACTATGGCGTCAAAAGTTACAACATTAAGTGTAGCAACAGGGTTACTTCAGTGCATCTCTGTAATTCCAGCGATGCTATTGGAATTAGATTGGTCTGGCAGAACATCAATGGCTCGTATTTTAAGGTCAAAGGAACAATTTATCATTCTGATGTTTGCAAGCAACTTGACTATATACCTTAATAACTCTTTCAATTTAGTTATTTACTGTTTCGTTGGAACATACTTTAGAAATGACTACAGGGAATTGTTTTGCTGCCGAAGATAATTCCTTTTCACACAGAACTTTAATATACTTTCATGTTTGTTTTATTTAGTTTAAGATATCCAAACACAATTTATTGCTAAGCCTTTTCTACCTTTACGTTTCTATTTCTAAATTAAAAAGTCCTCGTCAGATATATTCAACAATATTTTGGATGTATGTAGAGCTATATTCATAATTAAATGTCTTACAGTAAGTCGTTTGTTTAAAACACTTCCAGTTTTTTATGGCTTTACACATATATGTTGTACTGTGTCTAGTTATATACATATATTAAGTTTTTATTGTCCAAAACAAAATGTGAAAATGTGATATAAAACTATCATAAAGTAATTGCTCGTATATTAAATTATGATATATGGGTCTAATGCAACTATAAACCATATCAATAGAAATAGGTTCACGTAAGTTATTAAAGATTTTACCATATATGTCTTGGATTATTTTTGATATCTCGGCTAGACTGAGTTTTTTTCATGAGAGGTATTACGCGTGTCAAGCTGTCAAGAACCGATTTGAGCGGTGAGGTAATAAAAAGTTAACCGCGCCCTCTATTCTAGCACCGGTCGGATATAAGAAAATATACTCCCTGATAGAAATAACAACTCGTTTAAACTATGTTATCCTTTCGCAAATGTTGCGTTATACAGATACTATATAGTGTCTTGGCTTTGCAGCACGAAAGGATATCAGTAATACAATTATAAGAAATTTAACTAAAATAATAGCTACAACTGTTCTCTACAAGTAGTATTTTCTAATCTGTTCTCTACAAGTGCAAGATTTATTTATACTGTGTTTGAAAACATTTTTTTTTTCATATTGGTTCATATTTACTGAATACGTGTATACCTTTATTATGTGTTGCCCTTTCTTGTTTGCAAGAAAAAAATCTATGTGACATTTATATTAACCAATTTCCCAAACGAGAATCAAGGGAATGCATTTTAAACTTTGATTAAAGTAAGTGTGCATATTGTTATAGAAATAATGCCATATTATTTTTGTAAATATTTGCATACATTTGATCCGGTGCAAAGAGATGCGAATGCGTACGAAATCGTTAACGTTGAAACATATTTTTGGATGAAATATATATTCGTAATAAGGAGAGTTAACATAATCCGGGCTCTCGGGCGAGTAATATTTCAGAATTTACTAACCCAACCATCTCACCCAATTTTTGCAGACTTCATATTGTTTAAGTATCTTGGATTTTTATGTGTGCTTTGACATTTCTTTCATGTTTTCACCTTTAATATCTTATCATACTCTAGCTTATTTGTAAACAACGATACTGCTGTAGTTACAAATTGTAGGATGTATAGAAGTGACATATGATGGTTGTTATTATGAAACTGTCAGCTATGATATGACAAGAAGCTACATGTAATTGATGTATGCAACTGTCAACTATTATATGAAGACGTGATGAGATTAGCAGTTGTTTGGGAGGCATATACATTTTTTTTCTGTTGTCAGTGCCCAATTTAAGTAAATATATATAAAATCGCAGAGCGGAAAATTCTAGTCAACCGTTGGTCGAATCGTGATTTGTCCCTAGTTTAAGATTACTCTCGATAACAAAGGGAGCTCATTCAGACGGCATTTATTCTTTTAGGGCTTGGATGGATCCCCTGATCTTTGTTCACTACAGTGAAGTAACTGGAGTGGGGAGGAAATTCCATCTAGCATCTTCAAATTCAGTGGTAGCAATTAGAAGTCAGGGTTCGCCCGATCAGCTATACTAGGAGGTAAACCCTTATATCCTCTAATTTTGGCAAATGAATTTCTTGTTATAGCGATCAGTAACACATATAACAGCTATTTTCATGTGCGTCTATCATTTTAGCGATCATAGACATGTGCGTTTATGGTCATTGCGATCATAAACAAATATGTGTTATGCTGCGCGTTTTAATAAAGAATGGCCATTGCGACCATAAGCACAATGAGTGCAAGCCATGGGCATGACCTTTCGATCTTCGGTTGGCTTTGAATTTTCGTAAATTCCGATAACCGAAAAAGATGTCTGTTATCAAAGTTTTCCACATATATTTTTGTTCGTTTATTTGAATAATAATTCCATTACAAAAATGTTTAAAGAACAGGAGAATTTCAACGAAAACTCCATTTTTTATCCGTCGTTTTGACAGTATATTTTGTCTCCACCAGGAAGTCAACAAATATGAAATAAACAACGCCTTAAATATATTATAAATGTTTAATTCTTGTCATTTTGTATGAAAATATGCATAATAACAATAATGATATTATAAAGTTGTATATTGTTCACTGGCAAACATTTGCCATAAAAAGTGAAAAAAAAAGTCAATAGAGAATTACTATAGATAAGAGGGATGTGTTTCATAAAAGATTTTTTTTTCATACTTAAATATTGTACGTGGAGGATTTAGTAAACAACGTAGGGTTTAAAAATAATCATATCTTGGTAAAGGTTATGGATTTGTTCAAAGCATAAACATCTAAATATTCACACTTATTTATAGATTAAGTGCTTTGTACAAGTTACATTTTCAGTAAAGCTATCTTTATAATTTGAATTTCTTATCCTGGTTGCCAATTCAAGGTAGAACTATTCCAACATAAATATTAAGTTGAAATAAAACGTGCTTATCCTAGGGAAGTATATGAACATTAAAGCATCTGCGTTATATTTGTTACAGAATCCAACATAAATATTAAGTTGAAATAAAACGTGCTTATCCTAGGGAAGTATATGAACATTAAAGCGTCTGCGTTATATTTGTTACAGAATCCAACATAAATATTAAGTTGAAATAAAACGTGCTTATCCTAGGGAAGTATATGAACATTAAAGCGTCTGCGTTATATTTGTTACAGAATTAACGCTTACATTGACACGACTGATTCTGCCTTTGCACCAGCATAGACCATGATCAGCCTGCATATCCGTGCAGTCGGATCAAGATCTGCACTGTTCACAATTCAGTAAGTATCATTTTGGTAAGCATCCCTTTAAACAAGTAACGGTTCCGTTCAAAATGAAGGAAGGACAAGTTCATTATCGAAATTTAGCAAGGTAAGGGTTATAAATGCAAAACTGTAAAGCTATTATACCTTCATTGTCCTATGGTTGCACCAAGATAGTTTCGATATACATGAATATGAAAACTTCCTTTAGTTCTAAAACTTGTCTTATGGTCTTATGGTGCTAAAGTGATGTCATCTTTCAGACGACAACTTCGTGACTATGTGTCGAATTTTTATTGTCATATAGTTAAATATCTGAACAGTTGCATATAACAGTATGATTTGTTACGGTACACAAGTACGACCATAATTAATGTTGATAAACACACGCACCATGCTTTCTTTCATAAAAAGGAAACAGTAATGTTTTTTTTTTCATATTGTCAATTTATGTATTACTATGGTATTATACTACTATACTGCAGTTCATTTGTATATTTCACTAAAACAAGATCAAATTGAAAAATGTGTTTGTGTGTGTGTGTGTGTGTGTGCGTGCGTGCGTGTGTGTGTGTGTTCGGGTTTTACCGTCTTTGCAGTAAGCACAATGCCCAACTTTATAGTGCTGCCTCACTGGAAAATCACGTCGTAGACACGTGACATGATACCCCACCCAGTCACATTATACTGACACCGGACTGACCAGTCCTAACACTATCCTCATAATGTTGAGCGCCCAGTGATGAAACTACTAGTACCAGTTTTTTACGTCTTTGGTATGACGCGGCCGGGGATCGAACCCACGACCTCCCGCACTCGAAGCGGACGCTCTACCACTGGGCTACCAAGGCGTTGACTGAAAGATGCATAAGGGAGGATGTGACAATCTCTAAATAGTAACATTGTAAGTTAAAACCCACAGATTTTCACTTGGTGATAGTTTTGACAAGGTTACTGATGAAAAAAGAACAATTTCTACTGCCTAGATATGTGCGTAGAAGTTAGAGACAAATGTAAAGATCTAGGAGAAAATCAACCAAACCAAAATAAGGATCGCTAGATACATTTCTGTGCCATTGTTTATGACAGATAAGAGATAGATTACCTTTTCATTGCATGAAATATTATGAAATTATTTACATAATTTTTCCTTTCTTCTTCTTGTCGTTCGCGTACATATTTCTTTTTTTATTTATTTTTTGTTACCTAATTTTTCCATAAGTTAGTTGTTTCCACTGAGTAAAGCCGATAAAACCCTATCAGGCTGGACACCATTGATTCTGCATAGGCTTCCAGTGTAGACCATGATCAGCCTGCACATCCCTGCAGTCTGATAAAGATCTGTACTGTTCGCCATTCAGTCAGTATCTTTTCGCTAATGACTCCTTTTGACAGTTAGTACTGTCAAAATTGAAAGATTGAAAAGCTCACAATAGAAATTTAGCAGGATAAGGATAAGAGAAAGTCTCTTCTGTGCGTGCGGCTGCTATCTTTAAAAATGTTAATTGATGCTTTTGTTTTACGTACTTAAGATTCATACTATGGGTATCTTATTCTGGATTTGAAGATTATAGCTTCAGTAGACAAATCTTGTTAGCAATCAAATCAACATACAATTTTATGATGTGCTTTTTTGTGAGGCACAGCTATATAAAAATATTAAGTGTACTAAAAACAGTACCTAACCGAAACGCAGTAAAATGAAGGAAATAACACATATGAGAATGGGTGATATGTGAGAAAAGTAGTAATATCCAAGTAGCTAACCGAGAAGTGTTCATAAATACCAAAGAAATACATTCTGCCTACCCACGGGCAGAATGTCGAGCCCGCTAGCTGTCTAAAACAGTAACATTCATTATACTATTTGGCGGTGTCAGAACTGATTTACACTACCACCTGTATTTGCATATATGATTTATTTTGACAAATGGTTAAAAAATATATATAAGTCCACACAAAACTCCTTACCAGGTAGAGATAGGCCAAAATACATAAAAACATTGGATGTTACATGCATGTTTTACCACAGAAAAGTGGTCCCAATTTTTCCTCAAGGCCAGTAATAAGAAATTTACAATATAAGCTATTTACAGTAAAACAAAAGGAATTTATTCTTAAATCAAGATTGCCTCATGGTGTTGAACATATGTGCCAGGTTACATCAAAATCCCCTTAAGCATGAAGAAGACATGCTCCAGACAATGTCATTTTTGCATCTGTATAAGTGTGACCTTGACCTTTGACCTAGGGACCTGGTTCATGCGAAAGACATTCCATCTCATAAAGGTGAACATTCATGCCAAGTTATATTAAAATTCCACCATGCATGAAGAAGGAATGCTCCGGAAAAGCTTCAGTTTGACCTTTGACCACAAACTGTGACCCTGACCTTGGAGATAGGAACATGAGGTTTGAGCATAAACTCCTTCTCATTGAGGTTAACATTCATACAAAATATTAACAAATTTTGTCCATGCATTTCAAAGTTATGGCCCGGACAAACATCAATTTCACCTTTGACCTCCAACTGTGACCTTGACCTTTGAGGTAGGAACATGGGGTTTGCGCATAACATGCCTCCTCATTGAGGTAAACATTCAGGCCAAATACAAACGAGATTGGTCTATGCATGTCAAAGTTATGTCCGGACAAAATCGGACGGACGTTCGCACACACGGACGGACGGACGGACGCACGCACACACATACACCGAAAGTGACGACTATATCGAGCTCACCACAAGCGGGCTCGATGAAAACTGGTTTCAAACTTCACTCAAGGTATCTGAGCAACTTATCATAGTTCAGAATATTCCTTCCGGGTATTTTGGCAATCATTAAACTCTCCTTTGAGCTACTGAATGACAAGCATGGAATAGAGTTCATGATCATAATATGACAGGCGCACATTGTCCAGTCACGTGAGTTTATGACTTGATTAGAATATATCATCTAAATAGACGAACAAGTTAAAGAGACATAAATGAATATTACACAAAGTACTTGCACACAGATGTAAAAGATGTCCCTGATGTATTGCATCTATTGAATCAATTTCATTTCCTCATAACACAGAAAACTGAGTAGTGTTGATTTCAATTATTATAATCTAGGACCCTACATAATGTTACAAAACTGACCTAGTACACGCATGCCTGGTAAACTGTACTGCAGAATGCTTCATATAAAATACTCCAGAGGTAACAAGCGGATCTACAAAACCACAGATCGTTTATTCGAGCTCCTACTCAATCGGATAAAATTATTGTCTCCTGTATGTGTGTTATTGTTTAATTGAGTGGCTCCATTATTCGAAAACATCAACAAAATGAACCTAGATATACTTAAAATATATACATGTACGAACAATCCTAATTTATGCGACGACAGATGGCCTAGATTATGAAAGTTTGTTTTGAAAAACAATTACACAAACATGATTATATCTTGAACATATGACAACAATCATAAACTTTCACGACCTTCACTCAGTTTTAAGAAACATTATTTGAAAACAAACGTAATTCATACGTAAACGCATTGGAAAACAATTATGATCAGCGTTTCCAAAACATTAAATCAACTAAAGAAAGTAAACCTTTAAAATTTGATCCAAACAATGATGAAGATTATAATAAATCTTTTTTGCTGACAGAATTAATTGAGTCTCTAGACAAATGTCATGATACTGCAGCTAGTTCAAACCAAATTCATTACTTTTAAAACACTTACCACAAGAACTTTTTATTGAAGTATACTACTAACAGAAATTTGTTACTGAAGTATACAAGAAATACTGTTTATGCTGTATGGATTCAAAATAAAAGTTAAATTGTTATATATCAACTATTTCATTTGATATTTAAAACAGATTTTTAAAAAGTTCCTTCCTTTTGTTTAAATGCATCAATTATTAACAAAAGTTGTTCCCCTTTCTTTAATTTAGCTATTTATAATATATGTCAACAACATTAATACTGACACATGTTCCCGCAATTCAAAATAACAAATATAATTTCTGTTCCAAGTACATGTAAATCTGTCAAAGATATATCAACTGTTTATCTATACGTTTTAACACCCTGACTGTATAATTTTCACATCAGTCTAACATGCAGTGCACATAGTTCTATGCATTTCAGTATATGTTTACCTACTATAGCTCATGTATTTATCTGTATATATTCAATCCTTCATGTATGCTACTAACATATTATAATAGCACTCTACCCATTTGTTGTTTGGATAACTACAAACTGTAGCCTTAACTAGTGTTCATTTTTTACTTTCAGCATGAAACAATAGTAGTAGTAGTAGACCTAGTTTTTAGCTCGACTATTCATAGAATATTAGAGCTATTGGACTCGCCCATGCGTCGGCGTCCGCGTCGGCGTCTGCGTCGGCGTCCGCGTCCCGATTTGGTTAAGGTTTTGTATGTAAGCTGGTATCTCAGTAACCACTTGTGGGAATGGATTGAAACTTCACACACTTATTCACTGTGATAAACTGACTTGTATTGCACAGGTTCCATAACTCTATTTTGCTTTTTTACAAAATTATGCCCCTTTTTCGACTTAGAAATTTTTGGTTAAGGTTTTGTATGTAAGCTGGTATCTCAGTACTTACTAATGGGAATGGATTGAAACTTCACATACTTGTTCACTGTCATGATCTGACATGCACTAAGCAAGTCCCATAACTCTACTCTTTTTTTTAAAATTATGCCCCTTTTTCGACAGCAGTTTTTGGTTAAATTTTTGTATGTAATCTGATATCTCAGTATCCACTAATTCGAATGGATTGAAACTTCGCACTCTTGTTCACTGTCATGATCTAACATGCACTGTGAAGGTCCCATAACTCTACTTTGCATTTTTACAAAATGATGCCCCTTTTTCGACTTAGCAGTTTTTGGTTAAGTTTTTGTGTGTAAGCTGGTATCTCAGTATCTACAAATTGGAAAGGATTGAAACTTCACACACTTGTTCACTGTCATGATATGACATGCAGTACAGAGGTTCAATACCTCTATTTTGCATTTTACAAAATTATGCCCCTTTTTCAACTTCTGTATTCATTCAATTGACAAGGCTGCTGAATAATCGAGCGTTGCTGTTGTTGGTGGAGGTTATTACTGCATGTTCTTGCTATAGATTATTGCATTGTTGGACAAATAACATACTTAATATGCTTATAAACTACTAACTTGTCAAATGATACCTCAACCACAGATAAGGAGGGTATTGGAATCAATTGGCATCTCTGTATCATATGCCAAGAAACTACAAGAGAACCCCTACAATGCCCTGCTAACCTTAACCCTACTCATCCAGGCTTTGGAAAGGAGTATACCTCATTTTGTGATAATATCTACAAATTCATAGAACCAGGGGTTTGTCTTCCAGTACTTTTAAAACTGGAAAGTTTGAAAAGGGAAACATCCATAGATGATACTTTGACAAAGAACAAAGGTAAATGGCATAAGACATGCAGAGTAAAGTTCAGAGACCGAGAGCTTGATACGGCAACTAAGCGGCTGCCTCAGTATACAGTGATGCAACACCTATGACAGTTACACGGAAGAGCACTGCAAATGCAACTCTTCTTGATAATAACACATGTTTTATTTGAAATAAATGAGATTGGTCAACCTTGCATAAAGTATCTACATTTCGCAGT
Organism: Mercenaria mercenaria; assembly: GCF_021730395.1. Classification (NCBI taxonomy): domain Eukaryota; kingdom Metazoa; phylum Mollusca; class Bivalvia; order Venerida; family Veneridae; genus Mercenaria; species Mercenaria mercenaria. The sequence continues at coordinate 42,165,840 of NC_069376.1, read as the reverse complement.
TCACTCAACAAGATTGGAAACTAGACTCATGGCACATTTTAAAGACATGCATACATATAATGAAGGCCGAGAAGGTTTTTGGCATTTAATGATGATGTAGGATTTTCCTTGAAAGAAATCGAGGAATATATTGATAATGACAATGATGCAGTCATATTATGTAAAACAGCAAACATTGTTCAAAGGGTGTGTATAATTGCAATCAACGTGAATCACCGAGACTGACAGACCGAGATCATGAAGCTTATCCACAAAACCACGCTTTCTGGTCTCTGCATGTACAATGAGTCCTACATATATTGGTAGAGATGGTTCGCGTTGCTTGCAATTATACACACTCTTTGTTGTGTCTCTGCGACGAGTAGATGTGCTGTTAAATATCATAAGTTGTGCTCTGGACATGGCGGATTGAAACTCATCAACTTTCGATGTCCTAGTCTTAATATTTGAACCCCCTAAGGTCATCTCTACAATAGTCTGTAGGAATTTCGGTATAGCCTTCTGTTGGCAAGTTTCTTGCAATGTTCCATTAAAAGCACAGTTTTTACCACTGAACATATCCCGGCGAACAATGTTTGCTGCTTTACATGATATGACTGCATCATTGTCATAATCAATATATTCCTCGATTTTCTGATATATCAATACTTATGGGTTGCTTGAAGGCAAACTTAAAATGCACCGCGCTGTGTAAATGTAGTGGTGACTGCGAACAATAAATATCAAGGTCTGTTTGGTAGAATTGAAATGACACTTGAGATATGTAAAACATCAGTATGTATCCACTAAACGATGTTGTTTTGTAGTTTTGTTTTAACATACATACATATATATGAATGCATATAAAACATCTGATGGTCAGAACTGGTCCAATGAACTTTGATATATGGTATTTTTTGGAAATGATAACTTTTCTGTAATATGTAAAACTACATCTATCTTTTAAGGTGGCCATTTTGGATTTTGTTTGCCATACTAATTGATTTTATTAACAAATGTTAATGTTATTTCAGGAGTGTACACTTATATGTTATTTCAGGAGTGAACACTTATGCATGAATTATGTAAATTTCATAAATATTCACACAAAAAGTAAACCCCAATGGTTGCGTGATTCACTTATGAAAACATGATTTTATGGCAGCCATCTTGGATTTTGTCAGCCATATTGGACTTTTTTATTAATTTGTCATTCTTATTGGAAGCTGAGTATGATTGTATACAATTATTTGCCAAGTTTCAAGATAATTACAAAAAATGCTCAATTGTAGTGCGTTTTTGTTTCGTAAACATAATATTTTGGCCGCCATTTTGGATTTTGGCAGCCATATTGGATTTTATTTTTGCTTTTACATCATGCTTATTTGACATTTGATATAATTATATAATAATATGCCAAAATATGTTATTTTAATGCTATCTTAACAGTCGTCTCAGTATTTTCCTATAGAACTGTAAGTTTTGGCGGTCATCTCGGATTTTGGCAGCCATTTTGATTTTCACAGCCCGCTTCCCACTCTTAAATAAAATGAAATATATTCATCAGCTATCATGCCAAGTTTCATGCTTTTCACACGATGTGCACAATTATTTTACGAATTTCTCGGACTATTAATGAAAGTAGTCCAGCAGCCTACAATACAGAAGGTTCAATACGGAATTTAAAATTTATAGAATTTTTGTCTTTCTGTTCATATTTAATTGTAAAATACAAGCCAATTTTATGTTATTTCACAGAATTTATATTGGTGTATCATAAACGAGTTTATTGAAATGGTTTTAGATAAGCTTTACAAATAACGTTTCAATATGACATTTTCTCGGCGATATAGGAACTTTTTGTGTCGATTCGCCGTAAAACCAAACTCATCCATTTTTTTTTAATTCCACGAACAACTATTTCAAACTAAATCCTGTTTGCGTATACAGTAAATGAATAATATCAACCTTAAATTCCCAAAAACTGGGCAGCTATTGAGTACAGTCACGTTCTGTTGCAAAACATGTATGTGTGGTGTCATCAAGAAAAAGCACTGTTTACATAAAAATTTGCCGGATTCGGAGATAAACATGATATGACTTTTTGTGTCGGTTCGCCGCAAAACCCAACTCATTCATTTTTTAATTCAATGAACAACTATTTCCAACTAAATCCTGTTTGCGAATAAAATAAATTTGCCGGATTGACTGATGTTATATAAAGGCCTGTAAAATACTCGCTTTGCAACACCTCTACGGCAGTCATGCTTAAATACGCATTAACTGTGTGCATTTTATGTAGGTATTTTTTGTTGTTAACTTGGTTTTAACATAAAGTTGTTGTGCGTTTCAGGTATTTTAAATCTATTTGATTATGTCGGTCACTAAGTCCGGTGTAATTTCATGTAAGATACGCAAATAATGATATTTTAGGATAATCTTATTTTTTATACTGAATTTTTACATTTCATGCATCAATAAGATGAGAGAAATCTTAAGCATTTTGTATGTCTTCTTAGACTTATAATCATGTGCTTGAATGTTGGACTCATCCAGTCAAGCTTGAGCACTTGCTAGGTGGCGTGATGGATGTAGCACATTCGATTACATTATATAAACAAACTAAATCAATTTTGCTACTTTTTTGCAGGTTTTTGAAGATTTGATTTATCCCCACCCCCTTTTGGCGGTGCGATGCATGTTCGATTTCTTACAATAATCTTAACATGTTCTTAACAGACGCATTTAGTGCGTAATACAGCATGACAGCGTTCACATAACTCAGAAAAATGAAAGTTATTTTGAAATAGAAATTTCTGATCTAGAAGTTCGATCTAGAAAAAATTGAGATTTCGAAATCTGTTTGGTTTGTAGGCGGTTTCCAATTATGAGAGGTTCCAGTTTTTAGGAGTTTCAGCGTAGTTTAAACAATTGAAATGAAATGAAAGCATCCTGCTGTCGTGGTGAATGACGTAAAATTTATCTACTGATAAAAAGGTCACATTTAACAAGTGTGTTGGATCTAAAATATACACAGCATTTATCGGTTGTGAGTCCAAAAGTACTTTTTATAACAAATTCTCTAGAGCGAACACCAAATGAAAAACAAAATGTACTTGTTTGTGCTACGAATAAGTTATCATACAATGATATGTGTCTGCAGTTCATGTAAATCCTGCCGAATAACGCACACAATGTAGCGCTGATGAATAATTTCATGTTAATATATTGAACAATGATAAACAAAAGGTTCATCAAGCTGTGAACATGTTTCGGCTAAACTATTCAAATAACTTAAATAAATGAATATCGAAATAATATTTCCAAGAATATATTACCATTGTAGAGAATTATTTGCCCTTCGGGTGTGATCTAAGGTCGTACTGCAAGTTCGGGTCAATATTTCCTCGCAATATAGAATATAATTTACCATTTCTTCAGACCATAATAAGACACTTTAGCTAAAAAAAAGATAGGGTTGTATGCTTGATTTTGCAGAATAGATTTTAAATTTTGAGACTGCATGTAAGTTTTTACAATTAGAGTATATGGACAAAAAGCAAAATTTTGGTAATATGCTTGTGAGTACAAAATTTTCTACACTGTACATTTTACAGAAACATTCCACTGTTGTAAGTCATCATATTGTATATTGTATAGTGAACTAAACTGTATAGGTCCCTGCTTGTTTTTTTGAGATATTTGCACAGGTCTTAAGAGATCCAAAATTCAACATTACATTTTTGAAATCATTTTGATCTATAGAAAGAAAATAATTTTAATAAATGAACACATAGGATCACATGTAAACATAGGGTGTTATTCCTTTCCTTATGCCTTATATCATCAGACGTGCAGAACTGATTTCATAGCAGTTTTATTGTTCATCAATGCCTATATATATATTGCTACTATCAGAAGAAATCATACTTGACAGTCTAATGTAATGAACATTTCAGGTTTGATCAAAGCAGACAGCTTTTCAAATGACCTTCGCAGAAATATCAAAATATATCAACATGTATATTTCAACTACAATATCAGAGATTTCCCGGACGAAGCAATTAAAAATCAAAGACGGAAGTCATTGGAACCGGTTAAAATAAAAACGACTGATGCATTGCTAATTGATGAAAACAGTTCCGACAATGGCAAGAAGACAAGACAATCGTCAGGACCTGTGATAATGAAGATATCTGATGCATTGCTGATTGACGAAAACAGTTTTTTCAATGACAGACAGAAACGGGAGTCGTCGGGACCTGTGACTATGAAGATATCTGATGCATTGCTGATTGACGAAAACAGTTTTTTCAATGACAGACAGAAACGGGAGTCGTCGGGACCTGTGAATATGAAGATATCTGATGCATTGCTGATTGACGAAAACAGTTTTTACAAAGACAGACAGAAACGGGAGTCGTCGGGACCTGTGAATATGAAGATATCTGATGCATTGCTAATTGACGAAAACAGTTTTTTCAATGACAGACAGAAACGGGAGTCGTCGGGACCCGTGAATATGAAGATATCTGATGCATTGCTGATTGACGAAAACAGTTTTTTCAATGACAGACAGAAACGGGAGTCGTCGGGACCTGTGAATATGAAGATATCTGATGCATTACTGATTGACGAAAACAGTTTCGACAATGGCAGAGAGAAACGGGAATCGTCAGGACCTGTGAGAAAGAAGATTAACGATTTCTCCAACCACCGTGAGCAAAAGTCAAAAACTGATAACTTTGACATTTTAGGTGTTATAAAACCACAGTATGTAAATGAAACATCAGACTTTTGGGGCAAAGAGAGTGGTACAAAGTCGTCATACATGTGTAACAAAAATGACAAAATATCTCAACAAGAATGGTTTCAAATTTCAAAAACTTTATATCCAAATGTTCCATCAGAAAAATACTCTTATTTTATGCATTGGAAAGCAATGGTGCGTTTATATACAAAAGACCGTGTATCCAGCTCATGGTTCAGACATACATTTCCACAAATAAAACCAAGGACTGCATTAAAATTTATTGGTTCAACGGACATATTTCAAAAACTGTTTTGGCCATTCGTCCTGAAAGTAGGGTTCATGAATCAAAGACTTGGACTCTTTGGATTTACCGAAGAAACTGTTCCCGTTCAAATACAGAAAACAATCTTCTATAATGCCGTTGAGAAGTTGCAGACCATCAAAATTCCTGTCGCAGAAGGTAAAGTCATCTACAGTTTTGATAACAATGTGGATCTTATTGATGGAATGAACCGGTCTGGCCTACTTGAAAACAGTAAAGATTTCATTGACGCAGGTCATCATTTATTCACCCAAGACGAACAGAACGAAATAACAAGAAAAGTTGACGAAGCCATGAAGCTCATACAGGAAACAAACCCAGAACTATATAGCGCTATCAACCAAATGGTTGCTTGCTTCGCATTTTACAAGTCGCAAAATAGGGCTCATATCGGAGGTACTGTGAGTTCTGCTCTTGGTGTTATTTGGCTAGATCCGAGCGCTTTGAGCAATTGGTCCATTCCATTCTACGCCGAACAAATTATCCATGAGTTTATACACACCTCACTGTTTTATGCAGAATTAGTACATGGCACATTCACAGATCACAGAGACCTGTCTAAAGCGAAAGTGATGTCATCTATCAGACGACAACTTCGTGACTATGACAAGAGTTTCCATGCAGCTTACGTCTCAACAGGTAACGAATCTTAAATGTGAACCTGCACGATTAGAAATAACGGTTTGATTAAGTCCATAAGTCATGAAACAAGAAAAGCAAATAAAACAATTTTGGTACATCTATTTGATTTTCATAATAACATTGAGTAGGGTTTGTAACCAGTTTATGTTCGTATACTGATAGTTAACTAGCAAACGTACATAAAACGATACATACGCCGCCAGATGGTACTGTTTCTTTACGATAATTAATGTGTACTTGATAAGAAGAATATTGTTAAATAATGACACTGTGTGCTCTGTTTTGCTTTAAGAATTTCAAAATCCATGTTGCCAGTCAGAAATATAATGAAATTATACACGACAGTATCATCAAAGCCAAAACGTTAATTTTAGAATTTTGGATAAAGATAAGATATAATAAAGCAATGTCAATGGTTATTTAAGTTTAGATAGAAAATGTGTAAACAAACAAAACGTTGAACATAGTGAAAGTATTAAAAGTGTAATATATTATGCATGATATAAAATGTGTCGTTAAAATAATTTTAGGTCTTGTGGCATTCCATTCCAAGGCGGGCTTTTTCAACAGAGCAGAAGCGTTAGCGAAACCCCTTATATCTTCTGTAGATGAACTGGTGAAAGTAAACAAACAAACAGGGATACTCACAGACTCTGGAGAGGCGATGCTACAGACTTTAGTTGACTTTCTTACTGTCGTGCGTTTAAAGGTCTGACTATTTTGACTTAACTTCAAATATAAATGAATAAAAGATGTGCAGCCTTACAACTTTGGTTTCAATTCATTATAGACCAATCATATTTTGGCATATCTGTTTTTACATGTAACATAAATTGCACAAAATTACATACTGATAGTGTCAAATGCATAGCGAAACTAAACAATCTTATCCCCATTGTGCTAATATTATTCGAAATTAAATTGAGATCTTTATCCGTATATCTTTAAGTATATCATTTATATATCATAAATGGAACGTTGAAAACTAAAATATTGTAAGGTTATTCCGATCCTGACATGTGAAATACAATGAAATAACTCAGTTATACAAATGACAGAACAATTACACTGCGTCAAAATTCTGATACAGGCAGAATTCAAAGTCTTGTCGCCGATGTCAGTAAGTCTGAATGCATAACTCTTGGAGTCAGCATTCAGCTTAAATGTTTAATCAGAAAAATCCGAATCCAAAGCTTTCTGCTTCTTATTTGTATGAAATCCATTAGGGGTTTGGGACCATATTTCGGCTGATGTAACATTACACAGTTTAACTGAATTTTAGATTAACCACGACTTTGCATGCAGCAGTGTCAGAAGTGCCCAATAACAGTAATAACACAGAGACTTACGTTAATTAACTTTGAGTTAAGGAGTATTCTGAACGGTTATCAGAGGCATGCTGAAATTATTTTGACAATAAATATAGTGTGGTTGAGTGGTTGGATTAAGAACTGACACATGTGCCGCGCTATCAAACACAGAAATTATGAATATTAAATGCTAGTTTTTAACATGAAAAAATATACATTGACATCAATGAATGATTAAACCAAGAGTTGGGAACAGTGCGTATTGTGGCAGTAAGAGCAGCTTAAGCAACAGTCAAGTTGCTAATGACAGTATTATTCGTCGATATATAACAGCGTTGGCAGACTTTAAAAAAATAATATCTATTTCACTGTAACCGCCAACAGATATTGTCGACCTCGCAATCATTATATTTATCGTTATGTATAGACATGAATTTGTCAGCAACAAACAAGAATACTTAAGCTAACTTTATAAATCGAGAAAATGCATAATTTTAGATAAACATCCAGACACAGTACTACATATAAAAAAATACAGCTTAACTAATCCACCCTGTGATGTATTGCTATATTGATTTACAAACATGATATTTTGAGCCCTGTCTGCATGATACTATTACAGAAGATCTTAAAATTTAATTTTACAATAAAATATCTCATAAAATAATCCGTGTTAGAGACGTAAAGAAAAATAATAATGAGGAGAATAAAACTTATTTGAGCCGCAACATGAGAAAACCAACATAGTACATTTGCGACCAGCATGGATCCAGATCAGCCTGCGCATCCACGCAGTCTGGTCAAGATCCATACTTTTCGCTTTCAAAACTTATTGCAATGAGAGAAACCGTTAGCGAACAGTATGGATCCTGAACAATGCACTATGTTGGTTTTCTCATGGTGCGGCTCATTAATCTTAGCTGTGTTAATTTTCTAATATCAAGGCAAAATCGTTTTCACGATTATTATCTCCCAGTAGCATTAACATATATGCATAATTGATACCTGAAAAGTTCCTGATAATTACCAGTCTAAGGCAAGGGTCGCAGTTAGGTAACGATATATACAAAAGCATCAATCATAAATGTAAACAAACACGTCTCGGTAATTTAAGGAGGTAGGATACCTTCATATTTGTATGTGCGCATGTCCAACCGGAAGCTAACGTGACAGTTTACGACGACGTTTACGACAAACTAAATGTGTTTGTATATTCATTCTTCTGAAAACAAATCATGAACCTGTCTTCGATCTGATGCTTTATGGTTTAATAATGCAGAAATAATGAATAAATTGCAAAATTAATAGCTTTTATCTCGTAAGTACGTGATTCTGTCCATTTTCTTTATTTTAACTATTTTCAATTAACCATTATTTGCATAAATATTTTTATGAGTCTTTTGCTCTAAATAATAATCAATATTTTGCTTCTTTTATGTAGTTATATTGAAATGTTATACGGAATGTAAGAAAATGGATGATGGCAACCGGTGTTATTTGGAATATAGTTGGGTGAAAGGTTACTTGTTACGGCCATTTTTAGATAAAAAGTCCAGCAGTTTGTTTTGTAATACCTATTTTGCTGGTTCCGTTGATAATTTGTTACTTAAATACTAAAATTAAGATCTAAAATTGTTCTGATTTCTGTAGAAAATTGTGGTTTCTTGAATTGAATTGATGTTACCATGGAAACGAAGCCCGTGACCTATGTATCAAAATGTAAAATTCAAAAGCGTTGACGCTGGTCTATTTAAGAAACACAGCTTCGGCTTTTTATTTTCATTTCAACAATATCCATGAGAATAATAGCAGCACGCTGAACGATTTTTCCATGAAAATGGCAGACGAGGGGTACTGCTGTACGTATTCTAATCTGTGAAATTTGTTTGAATAAATGCAAATAACACGAAAATGTAACTTACGTTAGAAATAATATGTTTTAAAGCTACATCAACTAGAAAGATAATCTTATTCAATATTGTTTTGAAGAAATTACAACAAAAAGCAAGATATAATCTATTTTACATCTCTGCTGCCATGGTTACTTTAAAATTAAAGAAAAATAGGATACCATGTAAAGTGCTTGGTATTTTGCTGATATTATTACCCAAATATTTCATGTTGTTCATTAACAGAATGGCACTGAAGCCGTCGAAAACACCTTTTTTTATACATAGTTGTTTAAAACTGAGAGAAAATACGTTACTATGGAAACACGAGCCCTGCGACATATACATTTTAAGCTTATATTAGAAAGCTAACGTGCATACTAGTAAAATTATCAATTATGCAGACTTCTACGGATATCAATGGAACTAAAATACAATGAAAAGTGTTAAATATCTGTATTTTCCTTCTTCTTTCAATATGAAATACCTTTGGAGGGTCATATTCTTCAAACCTGGATAACAATTGAACTTGAAGGGACAGAGACAAACGAAATTGAGATTGTAGCAGTTAAAACTTCATATAACACGAAATACAAAAACACGCTGCGGTTCAACTAATTTGAATTTACCCTTGTAACAAGGTAACCTGCCTCCTTAAGCTTCCGATCATGTTTCCCGGTCCAGGCACTGGAAATTTCTGAGATGCTCTCGAGTCTCTCTCACCTTATTAAAAGAACTCCTGGTTCTTCCAAAGGAAGACTGCTTCGTGTGTATCAGTGCTATACACCGAACAGGCTAAAGAACTAGACGAGTTAGGCTAAGTTAGCCGCACATGCCTGTATCTAAAAACAAATATCTCTGTCTGCCCTGGAGATGTTCTGTTTTTCTTGTCAGATCGCTCTGTGTCTGTACTGGTAGAGGATAATTTTCCAGCTGACTTCATTTGTAAAGCGCCTTTGAACGTATTTGCTTCCTTCGACATTGAAATTTTAATGTATTATCATGAAATGTGTTAAAACTGATCAGCACCACATACTTGCTTTAGCAAAAAGGTAAGTCTATATCCTGTAATCAACCTCAAGTTTTAAACGACACTCGAAATATAATATCACAATAATTGTACCAAGCGACTGAACAGGTTAAATCAATAGTTATTTGGAAAAGGAAGTAAATTGTCGGTGCCAGTAAACAAGGTACACTTAACCGTTATTTCATGCATTACTAGTGAGGAATGGTTGTATTGTAAGTACTGTTTAAATGATATTAATTTCGATAGCTTATGTACCTTACTTATAATTATGTCTTTATATGGCAAGAACTTTCTACTCAAAACAATTATATTGTACGTACGGTATGTCATACTGAAACATGACGCATTTTCTGGCCCGGGAGTCACCTTTGTATTTCGTTTTTATATGACTAATATAAAATATTGCCTATTACAGATATTACAGATATTACGTATCATACAAATGATAAACAATTTATGTTTCTTGTCAAGTCTTATTTCTAACGATATATGGCATTTGCAGATAAAACTGAAATATCGGCAGTGTACCTGGCTGGTGTATGATTTGTTGTATTTATACATGCATTATTGATAACAGAACATGTGTCTAGAAAAGGTGGATACAAATTTGAAATATCTGGCCAATCTCTTTTCTTCCGCTCAGTAATGTATCTTTAATGTAAGTAAAGAAATACAAACCTCCTTATTCTCTTTTCTAACATAAATAGTACAAATCAAATCAGATTAAAAAATAAGTGAATTAGGAAGGACGTAAAAGAATATCCGAGACACGAAGCCAGAGTCAAGGGATACAGTTTCGGTGTAAGCAACCCGGTTACAATAATCCGCAACATAATCCTATAAATAGGACATTGTCCTAGAAAAAGCTGCTTCCCGCAATCTGACTTAAGTACTTGATCTTCTAAACAAAGATCTGAGGATGACCTATTCACATTCATCTTTCTATATATTTGGATTTCCGATATTGCTATTTTTTATTTAACGCAAATCTATTTTTATTTGAACCAATCAGACGACACGTTTCAACAGGCATTTGGCCTTACCATCAAAATAGCGCCGAATGTCACAGGTCGAGAAAAATGTACAGTTAGTCCGGGGCTCGAACCCGAGACCCCTCGCTTACAGGGCGAGTGCTCTATCGACTGAGCTAACTGACTGCCTGAAAACATATTCTCCCCTTTAGTGACCAAGTCCGTACCGTGACATATAATACCGGTGCAGTCATGATGTGGTCGTCATAAGAATTATTATTATAAACATGAAAAAACCAGGCTAAATATAGATGTTTTAAACTGCTACTTTTACTTTCAAAATGTTGAAAGCAATGCTCTAATTGGCTAGCGGAAGGGTAGTCAAAACGAGGCTATCAATAGCACGTCTTAGGATCCAAAGCGTAGCGTTAACTGGAGATGTACTTTAGTCAGATTGCTATTTTCCGGTGAAAAAAATAGTGACAAAAAGGAAAAAATTAAGATAACAACATATTCATGAAGAACATTCTTTTACCTGTTGAAGAAATGGCATCCATTACATGTGACTTATATTGGTTTTAAGTAAGTCGCCGAATACTTATAGAGACGAACGTTTAGTACGTCATGAAAGCAGTATGACGTCGTCATGCATGGCGTGTATTTTTCATGTAATTTTCGCAACAAATTATGCGTATCACTAAGTTGATATAATACATTTTAATATTTAGAAACACTTTAAAATCATTTCACTGAAAAATAATTTACACATGTATTTTTTTGGTTTCATCTCGGGCCTTTTATCTATGCATCTCATTTTTTTGTACAATAGTATAGACTTTGATTGGCCTAAGATATTTGATTTGCAAAACACTAACGGTTTCTGCTCGCTCGAAGGTAAGAACAAAGATTTTCCATTATTTTAAACTATTTATCATGCAATAATTATATCGTGTTTTCTCACGGAACGGCCAATATACTCATGGTATTTTGTTTGGTGCTGTTTATGGCAGAGAAAAATAACGGGACTTGAACCATGGGTAACGAATTACAGAACAAATACCCTACCGACTGAACTGCCGTTTCTTTGTCACAAGAAAATCTAGAAATACGAGACATGCTCTAAAATGACGTGAATAATCGGATCATAGAGTTTTGCTTCATGCGCATGTCTGCTTGTATCAAACAGCTGAATTGTGGTCTCATTTAAGACTCAAAACATGTATACTCTTGTATAGGAACGTTATTTAAACTTTTAATTTTAATTTATATCTATTCCAAAATTTTGTTTTGAACACACACAAAAATGTATAATTTTCAACAAATGTCTGGGCACAGTGCTATATGAAATGATTACAGCTTTGCTAATCCATCATGTGATGTGTTGTAACAACAGTTTATAAACATGTCATTTTGATCAAACCAGTATTGTTTTATCTGCATTGTTAAATACCGAGTAATACATGTATGTCATTTTATTACGAAAAATTTGAAAATATATCTGTTCGTTAATAAGCTCGCAGAAACATTTACATCATTGATACGAAGAAAAATCATAATGAAAAGAATAGATTTTATTTGCCTTATTTGTAGCAATTAAGTTTTACTATGTCATTTTTTTTCATTTATTTTCGCAGTTATTAACTCCCCTTGACAGTAACCTAAACTAGGTACAAAACTGATATCTATAAGTAGTTAATAATTAAATTTCCACTTACATAGCAACAGTTGTCGTTATTTGCGATCACAGATATAACGATTATCTTATAAAACTTAATCATTAATACAAATAAACTTTAACGAACTACATTTCTGTGATTTTACTTTTTGATAATTTAGATCTAAGATTAACAATCAAGGTTACATGTTTTCAACTTTTCAAAATTAAAGTACTATTTCGAGGGCTGTTGCATTTTTACGAGAGCTATGTTACGTTTACGTTTGTCATAGAAATGCATTTAAAATTACAGTAACTGTATTTAAATTTTACCTACAAGTGATAGGAAATAATTTGGCAGTTTTTTTAAATACCTATAACAAACAACATTATCATAACCACATGATGTTTCGCTATATTTCACAAAATAGCAGAGAATCAAAATGAACATTGGCGTATTTACTTTGAGAAATCTTTGAAGTTTCTACTACAGTTTTGGTTCGTTTTGTCTCTGTCTGTCTGTTAGGACAAATTATGGCATGTTTCAGACGTTTCATAACTTACATGTGATGAATTATGTTTTGTTTTGATTATATATTCCAAAGATGTTTGACGTTTGTTGTCGAATTCTTTTTATTTTCGATTCGAAATCTGCGTACCTAGCCGGCGTATCATTTATTATGCTTAAACATGATATTCTGTTGTACATATTATATGTCCGGAAAAATTGAACACAAGATTGAGTACCCCAATCTCTATTGTTCTTAATACTATATTTTTAAACTCAACTTGAAATACAAGTAAAGAAATACACACATTCTCACCCTGGTTGCTCTTTAGTAACATAAATAAACAAGTCTGTTCAGATTTAAATAAAACAAGATACCTTTTTAAAAATGATTATCGCCGCGTTAGGGAAGAACGCAAAAATAAATAGAAGTGCGTCAATGTTTAGCAATGCCGAGGCTTGAAGAAGAACTCTCGGAATACAATTCAAGATTTCTCGTGACAAAATCACCAGGCCGCTCACAAATCCTCCCCAAATTAAAAAAAAAACAACATTTTATAGCTGTAACATACTCGGGTACACTTTAGAAAATGTTTGGAGCATTTTCAGCCGTGGATATTTGGTGTTAACTGTTTCTGGGAGGAAAATACACAGCTAGACAGAGAATCCAAGAGTGTAAAAGTTGCTCTTTTGAGACTGTTTTCCTGATATGCGTTTTCATGGAATATTGACCGTTCGCATAAAATCTCTATAAACTTTATTGCATGTCTTATATATCTTTTTTTCAAATTTGACAACAACATTGTTTTTTTTCTTGTTTTGCAACATTGGACTGAACTTGCAAAGTAAATAGTGTAGAATTAGTCGTTAATGATGGAATGAACATACGTATTTCTGCGTAGACATATGGAATGAATCGGTGCTGTTGGAAGGGAAAATTATCGTGGAAAAGTATATTTCTTGCGATCAGGAAGAAACATGTATCACAAAGGAGAAAGTGCACCTTTTGAAAACGAATTTACTTGTCAGCTTCTAAAAGACCCTGAACGACAAGAAGCAATGCTGCAGATCATTTCAGTCAGACAAGAAATTATCAGCAACTCAAGGGAGATATAATATCTCGAGATATAGCTGTCAGATGCCTTGAGGCGAGATTAGAATATAGACGGGATACAAATAGAGAATTAGTTTGTAAGCTGCTAGAAAAAGATGAACAGATCTATCGTCTTAAAGATCAGCTGCAACAAACGAAGACTATATTGCTCGAAAAAGCGGATGCCACATCTGAAATTATCATGCAACTAAAAATAAACTTCAGTATCAAGACAGGGAGATTAAAAATCTACAAGAAATACTGAAAAATAAAAATACTGAAATAAGTAAAAGAAGTGATGACTACACAAACAAATGGTTGCATGAAGAGAATGACCGATTATTTGCAGAAAAAGAACAGATGCAAAACTGTAGTGATAAAGAGACTGAACTTAATAAACACATTGCTTTACAAGAGGCAGAGATAAAGTGCCGTGAAAAAAAGTAAGAGAGCTGGAAATAAGTCTTGATGAAATCAGTCACAGAATACAACTTCTAAAAACACGCTCGGAGATGCCCAATTATCTAATCAAAGCAAAAGGCTTCACCAGACGTCGGCGAAATTGCAAGGAACAGAGGCAAAAATGGATAAGCCGTTAGTTCGCTAAAAGAGAAGAATCAACATCTTCAAGCAGAGGTTGAGCGCTGTAATGAGAAAGTCAAGATATAGAAGAAATGTTGGATAGTAAAAGAATCGCGACAAATGACAGAAATGAACAGCAAACTCACAGTTTGATGAAACAAAAAGATGAACGAATACTAGAACTAAGACATCAGCTAAAACAAACATTGATGACATTTGACAGAAAAGAGTCTGAAATGAATAAAATCATTGCTTCGCTAAAGAAAAAGACGCAGATTCTTGAAAATGAGGTTGAGCATCTTGATGCGATAATTAAAGACCTAAGCAATAAAAGAAAGAATGAAGTGACAGAAACGAACTTTTGGAAAATAAAGTTAAGGAAAAGGATTGCTAGTTATACAAAGAGAGCGATCAGCGACACTACGCTTTTGAAAAGATGCAAGAAAAAGAATCTGAAATGGAAGAAATCATCGCATCGCTTAAAGGGAAAGTTAAGCTTCTTAAGGAGAATATTGAACATCGTGATTTGAATATCAAACATCTAGAGGGAATGTTAGATAGTAAAAGAACAGCTACAAATGACGAAAATGAAAGGAAAGTACACAGTGTGATAAAACAAAAAGATGAACAAATACTAGACCTGAGACATCAGCTGAAACAGACATTGATACCACTTGACAGAAAAGTGTCTGAAATGAATACAATCATTGCTTCGCTAAAAAAAGGACACAGGATCTTGAAAATGATGTTGAGTATCGTGATATGACGAATCAACATCTTCAAGCAGAGGTTGAGCGCTGTAAAAGAATATCCGAGACACGAAGCCAGAGTCAAGGGATACAGTTTCGGTGTAAGCAACCCGGTTACAATAATCCGCAACATAATCCTATAAATAGGACATTGTCCTAGAAAAAGCTGCTTCCCGCAATCTGACTTAAGTACTTGATCTTCTAAACAAAGATCTGAGGATGACCTATTCACATTCATCTTTCTATATATTTGGATTTCCGATATTGCTATTTTTTATTTAACGCAAATCTATTTTTATTTGAACCAATCAGACGACACGTTTCAACAGGCATTTGGCCTTACCATCAAATAGCGCCGAATGTCACAGGTCGAGAAAAATGTACAGTTAGTCGGGGCTCGAACCCGAGACCCCTCGCTTACAGGGCGAGTGCTCTATCGACTGAGCTAACTGACTGCCTGAAAACATATTTCTCCCTTTAGTGACCAAGTCCGTACCGTGACATATAATACCGGTGCAGTCATGATGTGGTCGTCATAAGAATTATTATTATAAACATGAAAAAACCAGGCTAAATATAGATGTTTTAAACTGCTACTTTTACTTTCAAAATGTTGAAAGCAATGCTCTAATTGGCTAGCGGAAGGGTAGTCAAAACGAGGCTATCAATAGCACGTCTTAGGATCCAAAGCGTAGCGTTAACTGGAGATGTACTTTAGTCAGATTGCTATTTTCCGGTGAAAAAAATAGTGACAAAAAGGAAAAAATTAAGATAACAACATATTCATGAAGAACATTCTTTTACCTGTTGAAGAAATGGCATCCATTACATGTGACTTATATTGGTTTTAAGTAAGTCGCCGAATACTTATAGAGACGAACGTTTAGTACGTCATGAAAGCAGTATGACGTCGTCATGCATGGCGTGTATTTTTCATGTAATTTTCGCAACAAATTATGCGTATCACTAAGTTGATATAATACATTTTAATATTTAGAAACACTTTAAAATCATTTCACTGAAAAATAATTTACACATGTATTTTTTTGGTTTCATCTCGGGCCTTTTATCTATGCATCTCATTTTTTTGTACAATAGTATAGACTTTGATTGGCCTAAGATATTTGATTTGCAAAACACTAACGGTTTCTGCTCGCTCGAAGGTAAGAACAAAGATTTTCCATTATTTTAAACTATTTATCATGCAATAATTATATCGTGTTTTCTCACGGAACGGCCAATATACTCATGGTATTTTGTTTGGTGCTGTTTATGGCAGAGAAAAATAACGGGACTTGAACCATGGGTAACGAATTACAGAACAAATACCCTACCGACTGAACTGCCGTTTCTTTGTCACAAGAAAATCTAGAAATACGAGACATGCTCTAAAATGACGTGAATAATCGGATCATAGAGTTTTGCTTCATGCGCATGTCTGCTTGTATCAAACAGCTGAATTGTGGTCTCATTTAAGACTCAAAACATGTATACTCTTGTATAGGAACGTTATTCAAACTTTTAATTTTAATTTATATCTATTCCAAAATTTTGTTTTGAACACACACAAAAATGTATAATTTTCAACAAATGTCTGGGCACAGTGCTATATGAAATGATTACAGCTTTGCTAATCCATCATGTGATGTGTTGTAACAACAGTTTATAAACATGTCATTTTGATCAAACCAGTATTGTTTTTATCTGCATTGTTAAATACCGAGTATACATGTATGTCATTTTATTACGAAAAATTTGAAAATATATCTGTTCGTTAATAAGCTCGCAGAAACATTTACATCATTGATACGAAGAAAAATCATAATGAAAAGAATAGATTTTATTTGCCTTATTTGTAGCAATTAAGTTTTACTATGTCATTTTTTTTTCATTTATTTTCGCAGTTATTAACTCCCCTTGACAGTAACCTAAACTAGGTACAAAACTGATATCTATAAGTAGTTAATAATTAAATTTCCACTTACATAGCAACAGTTGTCGTTATTTGCGATCACAGATATAACGATTATCTTATAAAACTTAATCATTAATACAAATAAACTTTAACGAACTACATTTCTGTGATTTTACTTTTTGATAATTTAGAGCTAAGATTAACAATCAAGGTTACATGTTTTCAACTTTTCAAAATTAAAGTACTATTTCGAGGGCTGTTGCATTTTTACGAGAGCTATGTTACATTTACGTTTGTCATAGAAATGCATTTAAAATTACAGTAACTGTATTTAAATTTTACCTACAAGTGATAGGAAATAATTTGGCAGTTTTTTTAAATACCTATAACAAACAACATTATCATAACCACATGATGTTTCGCTATATTTCACAAAATAGCAGAGAATCAAAATGAACATTGGCGTATTTACTTTGAGAAATCTTTGAAGTTTCTACTACAGTTTTGGTTCGTTTTGTCTCTGTCTGTCTGTTAGGACAAATTATGGCATGTTTCAGACGTTTCATAACTTACATGTGATGAATTATGTTTTGTTTTGATTATATATTCCAAAGATGTTTGACGTTTGTTGTCGAATTCTTTTTATTTTCGATTCGAATCTGCGTACCTAGCCGGCGTATCATTTATTATGCTTAAACATGATATTCTGTTGTACATATTATATGTCCGGAAAAATTGAACACAAGATTGAGTACCCCAATCTCTATTGTTCTTAATACTATATTTTTAAACTCAACTTGAAATACAAGTAAAGAAATACACACATTCTCACCCTGGTTGCTCTTTAGTAACATAAATAAACAAGTCTGTTCAGATTTAAATAAAACAAGATACCTTTTTAAAAATGATTATCGCCGCGTTAGGGAAGAACACAAAAATAAATAGAAGTGCGTCAATGTTTAGCAATGCCGAGGCTTGAAGAAGAACTCTCGGAATACAATTCAAGATTTCTCGTGACAAAATCACCAGGCCGCTCACAAATCCTCCCCAAATTAAAAAAAAAACAACAACATTTTATAGCTGTAACATACTCGGGTACACTTTAGAAAATGTTTGGAGCATTTTCAGCCGTGGATATTTGGTGTTAACTGTTTCTGGGAGGAAAATACACAGCTAGACAGAGAATCCAAGAGTGTAAAAGTTGCTCTTTTGAGACTGTTTTCCTGATATGCGTTTTCATGGAATATTGACCGTTCGCATAAAATCTCTATAAACTTTATTGCATGTCTTATATATCTTTTTTTCAAATTTGACAACAACATTGTTTTTTTTCTTGTTTTGCAACATTGGACTGAACTTGCAAAGTAAATAGTGTAGAATTAGTCGTTAATGATGGAATGAACATACGTATTTCTGCGTAGACATATGGAATGAATCGGTGCTGTTGGAAGGGAAAATTATCGT
This sequence comes from Mercenaria mercenaria, assembly GCF_021730395.1. Lineage (NCBI taxonomy): Eukaryota > Metazoa > Mollusca > Bivalvia > Venerida > Veneridae > Mercenaria > Mercenaria mercenaria. Next base: position 42,146,979 of record NC_069376.1, on the reverse strand, counting down.
GGAAAAGTATATTTCTTGCGATCAGGAAGAAACATGTATCACAAAGGAGAAAGTGCACCTTTTGAAAACGAATTTACTTGTCAGCTTCTAAAAGACCCTGAACGACAAGAAGCAAATGCTGCAGATCATTTCAGTCAGACAAGAAATTATCAGCAACTCAAGGGAGATATAATATCTCGAGATATAGCTGTCAGATGCCTTGAGGCGAGATTAGAATATAGACGGGATACAAATAGAGAATTAGTTTGTAAGCTGCTAGAAAAAGATGAACAGATCTATCGTCTTAAAGATCAGCTGCAACAAACGAAGACTATATTGCTCGAAAAAGCGGATGCCACATCTGAAATTATCATGCAACTAAAAATAAACTTCAGTATCAAGACAGGGAGATTAAAAATCTACAAGAAATACTGAAAAATAAAAATACTGAAATAAGTAAAAGAAGTGATGACTACACAAACAAATGGTTGCATGAAGAGAATGACCGATTATTTGCAGAAAAAGAACAGATGCAAAACTGTAGTGATAAAGAGACTGAACTTAATAAACACATTGCTTTACAAGAGGCAGAGATAAAGTGCCGTGAAAAAAAGTAAGAGAGCTGGAAATAAGTCTTGATGAAATCAGTCACAGAATACAACTTCTAAAAAACAGCTCGGAGATGCCCAATTATCTAATCAAAGCAAAAGGCTTCACCAGACGTCGGCGAAATTGCAAGGAACAGAGGCAAAAATGGATAAAGCCGTTAGTTCGCTAAAAGAGAAGAATCAACATCTTCAAGCAGAGGTTGAGCGCTGTAATGAGAAAGTCAAGATATAGAAGAAATGTTGGATAGTAAAAGAATCGCGACAAATGACAGAAATGAACAGCAAACTCACAGTTTGATGAAACAAAAAGATGAACGAATACTAGAACTAAGACATCAGCTAAAACAAACATTGATGACATTTGACAGAAAAGAGTCTGAAATGAATAAAATCATTGCTTCGCTAAAGAAAAAGACGCAGATTCTTGAAAATGAGGTTGAGCATCTTGATGCGATAATTAAAGACCTAAGCAATAAAAAGAAAGAATGAAGTGACAGAAACGAACTTTTGGAAAATAAAGTTAAGGAAAAGGATTGCTAGTTATACAAAGAGAGCGATCAGCGACACTACGCTTTTGAAAAGATGCAAGAAAAAGAATCTGAAATGGAAGAAATCATCGCATCGCTTAAAGGGAAAGTTAAGCTTCTTAAGGAGAATATTGAACATCGTGATTTGAATATCAAACATCTAGAGGGAATGTTAGATAGTAAAAGAACAGCTACAAATGACGAAAATGAAAGGAAAGTACACAGTGTGATAAAACAAAAAGATGAACAAATACTAGACCTGAGACATCAGCTGAAACAGACATTGATACCACTTGACAGAAAAGTGTCTGAAATGAATACAATCATTGCTTCGCTAAAAAAAGGACACAGGATCTTGAAAATGATGTTGAGTATCGTGATATGACGAATCAACATCTTCAAGCAGAGGTTGAGCGCTGTAATGAGAAAGTCAAAATCTAGAGGAAATGTTAGATGGTAAAAGAACAAATGACGGAGATAAACGGCAATCAAACACTGTGATGAGACAAAAAGATGACCAAATTTCTGACCTGAGACATCAGCTGAAACAGACATTGATGACACTTGATAGGAAAGAGTCCGAAATGAATGAAATCGTTGCTTCGTTAAAGAAAAAGACGCGGGATCTTGAAAATGAGGTTCAACATCGTGATATGACAATAAAAGACCTAGGCTACAAAAAGAAAGAAACAAGTGATAGAAATGAACTTTTGGAAAAGAAAGTAAAAGAAAAAGATTGTCAGTTATACAAAGAGAGAGATCAGCGGCAACATGCTTTTGAAAAGATGCATGTAAAGGAATCTAAAATGGAAGGAATCTTTGGGTCGCTAAAGACGAAAGTTAAGCTACTTGATGAGGATATTGTAATGACCTTTCAGTCTCACCACCGTGATATCTGACAATATTTGTGTGTGTGTGTGTGCGCGCGCGCGTGTGTTTGTGTGTGTGTATGTGTGTGTGTGCAGAAATTGACCACTGTTGTTTTTGACCTATTTCTTTTTCTAAAAATCTATGGCATAAAAATCAGGAACAGATTATATACATGAGGTTAAAGCACGCATGGAGACGAGTCCAACGATACCTTGTTTTTTCAAAATCGGTTGGCGCAATGCTGAAATACAGATGAAAGAATATTGGATTCATTCCCACCCACCCTTTTCAAGCAAAGGCGTAACTTACTACCAGTAATTTCAGACATTAAATTTATTTCACGGGTATATTATCATCAGCTTACCCTTATATCTGTTGTGAAATAATCATTTGATACTAAAAACTGGATTTACACACTTATGATCTTCAAAATAAGCTTAAATAACTTTAAAACTATAACGGAAGAAGTAAAAGCCGCCATGTTGGATAATCTCTAAACCTAAATATTCTCTATTCTATGAGCGCACTTGTTATGACGTAATCGGTCTGCGACAGCTAGTATAAAAGACAGAAAGCAGCCACAGGTCACTTTGAGCTGGATTTTCGAGTGGTTCACTACCGTCAGGACGATGGACACCTCCATACAGGTGCCAGCAACAACCGTCTCCGTCTAAAATCACCGTCTTTCGGATATACCGTCGTCCAAAGCCACCGTCTACCGTCATCCAACTCCCTCCGTCTCCTGCTGAATACCAATAGCACCGTAACCGTGGAAGGTACGAAACCGTAAGGTCCTACGGTTTTTGTTTCCTTTCTGCCGGTGGGCCTACACTACCGTCAGCTGTTACCGTCGATGTGAAAAGGTTGTGCAATTTCTAAAGAACCGTCAGTGCTATAAAACCGTCAAGTGAATTACCGTCAATTACGTCAACAGGTGGTTGTGTTCAACAATAAAACCGCCAGTGTGATATTCTATTCTACTCTACAGTACCGTCCGTATATCCAACCAGTGTCTGAGTGTTGTTCTATTCTACCGTCAGTGCTAAATGCATATAGTACTTTTCAAAGGGCTGTGCCATTCCAAAATACCGTCAGTGCTTCGTTACCGTCAGTGTTATTTTTCTAGTGTGCTATGTCCCTGCATCTACAGTGCCGTCAGTAATATTACAAGTGTTTCACATGTGTCATTCTACGGAACCGTAAGTGTACAAAACTGTCAGTATAAATGTGCTGTGTTCGTGCTTCTACAGTACCGTCAGTAATATAAATAGTTTTCATGTGTAATTCTACGGAACCGTCAGTGTACAAAACCATCAGTGTTAAATAACAAGTGTTTGTGTTTCACTCATTAGCCGTCATTGTTAAACACCGTCAGTGCTACCTGACCGCCAGTGTTGATAACATCTTCCAATGTTCTGTGTTTATGCTTCTACAGTACCGTCAGTAATATCATAAGTTCTCATATGTGTCATTCTACAGAACCAGTGCCGTCAGTGCTTTATTACCGTAAGTGATTACACTTGTTTAAAAAGAGTTGTGATATCCTATAGCTCCGTCAGCGTACTAAACTATCATAAAAGTCTTTGTGTTTTTGTTCTAGACCGTCAGTGCTTCAAGTTCGACAGGCTTTATAGTATGGGTGTCATTCTAAAATACCGCCAGTGATAACGAGCTGTGCAATTCTACAAAACCGTTAGTGCTATTAAAATCTTTAAGTAAGTTCCATCAATGAAATAAAATCAGCTGTGGCATTCTACCGTCTGTGCATAACAACCGTTTATATAAGAAATGAAGGGCTTGTGTGTCTAGGAACCGCGAGTGCTAATATCCGTCAACATAATTATAATCATTTTTAAATACCTTCAGTATAAGAGAGTTGCGCTAGTCTATGAAACCGTCAGTGCTATAAAACCTTAATCATTTACCATCTGATGTGTCAATCTGCATCACCGTCAGTGATTGCACCTATTTCCAAACAGCTGTGCCATACTACCTTTAGTCAGTTCTACAACACCGTCAGTATAACATAAAGCGTTTATGTTATTCTACTGTATCCTCATAACTACACCACCGTCAGTGATTACACCAATTTCCAAAGAGTTGCAATTTTGACTACTTTCATTGACACTGTCTTCTTATGAATATTTTATGAATACAATGATTATCATAATTTGTAATTAATCTGTGCATTTGTGATTAGAGCCCGCCCGCTTAGATCAGTAGGGAGAGCGTTGGTTTGCGGATCGCGGGGTCGCGAGTTCGATCCCCGGGCGGGATGTATGTTCTCCGTGACTATTTGATAAAAGACATTGTGTCTGCAATCATTCGTCCTCCACCTCTGATAATTCATGTGAGGAAGTTGGCAGTTACTTGTGGAGAACAGGTTTGTACTGGTACAGAATCCAGGAACACTGGTTAAGTTAACTGCCCGCCGTTACATGACTGAAATACTGTTAAAAAAAGGCGTTAAAACCCAAAACAAACAAACAAACAAATCATTTGTGATTAAAATGTACCGGATATCATTTACAGATATTTATGTGTATTATATTGGAACATATCAAATTCGGTTTATATAAATCCATTCATGCCTGTCCATCTATCTTAATAGGGTCATATCCACTACTGTGGGTTTCTTTAACCACAACGCATTGCATGCACCATACAAGCTTTATACATCTTTAACCACAACGCATAAATACTATATGATTAAAGAGATCTGCATTTCAATGATTCTTTAATCATACGTGTTACCACTGGCATAGTTACTTTACAGGTATAACCATGCAACAGTGTAGGAACACCATTGGAAATAGAGGTGAAATTCAATTCATGTGCAAACCATGTCTACACCGTAGTTCACCACCTCACGAAGCTACATTTAAAACACAGACATTCCTACGATATGACAACACAACAGACATCAACAACACAAATACCACAGCTGCAAACGCGACAACAATCGATGAAATGGATCCACTAAACATACCATTCGACTTGCTGGATATGACTTTCAATGAGGAGCCAGAGGCAGCAGAAACTCCATTGGGTGAAGAAACACTGCCAATGTCACACATACCGGAGGAAATCATAACATACACCGTGCATGAACAGGAGAGCAAACGAGGGAAACCGTGATTCCAGAAATGTAACAGTTCCATGCTATGCCACAGTTGTACAAAAGGGAAATGACTTTGTCCTGAAGTGTCATTGAATTAGAAGATTTCCATCTAAAGCAAAAGAAAATGTCTATGAATTTACAACAGCCATCGCCAAGACTGCCCGTCAAGATTACATCCAAGCAAAAGAGCCCGGCTTACCAAAAACAGAAACACTTGATAGAATTGCCAACAGACAACGTGCAAAATTCAGACCAGCAAACCCCAGTGACCTAAACTTTGTACTTGACCAGGACTTCCTCAACCTCCAAGACTTTCTAGTCGCTGACATCAGCCAGAACAACGCCAGGCATGAAGAACTGAAAACTATGTAAAGGTCTTGACGAGTCTCCGAGATGCTCTAGATCAGGTGGTGGTCGAGAACTTTGTGATGGATTTTGAACAAGGTAACTGAATGAAAGACATTTTATTTATGTATATTTTAAATAAGCTTCATCTTTGAGTAACAGATTGATGATGATGTAGACGATGATGATGATGCACACGCGGCTGTAAAGATGTAACTGAATGCTGTCACAAACCTTATCAGTTTTATATATTAATTTTCATTTTTGTATTTCTCCATCTGCTGGACTAGCCTTCTGCCAAGTTGAAATCCATTATATTTAATATATATTTTAGATACACTACTTTGAATGATGATGATGATGATGATGACGATGATGATGATGACCACTAATTTGAATGATAGGCGTAAACTTTATGATGATGATGCAGCATACTTTCCTTTAAAAATAGATATGGATGCTCTCACAAACATTATCATTTTTGTATCTTTCCAGCTACATGGTTAGCAGTCCGCCAAGTTTCCCTGGGGCATATCAGTCAGGCTGTATGGAGGTAAGTCCTTGAAATTAGCCTGAAACCAGCCTACATGCAGAGGTCTTCGATCCATACATATGTTCGTTCCCTCATGGCTTGACCTTTCTTTCCTGTCAGACACATCGAGCTCGCCTTCCAGGAGCTTGCAACTAGATCCAACTTCCCCGCAACCACTGCTCTTTGTGAATACATGGACAGACAATGGATGAACGATCCGATATTTGACATTACATCTAGGTCAGTGTTTGGTATGACTTGTAGAACGAACAATGATGTTGAGGGCTGACACAATCGACTCAACAACGTCGCAGCACAACAGACGTTGAGCTTCTGTCGTTTGGTGCCAGCCCTCACGAGTGAAGCAGAGTGTTTAACCTATGAGTTGGCGAAAGTCCGCCAAGGTACAATGACAAGAAGGATAAGGCCAGCCTTAAAGTTTATTGACAACCAAATACGAAAAGTGTGGCAAGATTACAGTGACAAAAATGAAACTGGGAATCTCTTGAGACAGTCTGGGAATATATATGGTCCACAGTGTGAGTTAGGGCATGACAGATGAATGAAGAAAATTGTTAAAAATGTGCACTTCACCTGGACAATAGCTGTGTTCATGAATATATGCCTGATATTGAAACAAATTAAATATATTATACTTATGGAATTTATTATATGTTTCCTTAAATCTGTTATTTTGTTGCTGTCATAAAGTATACGTGTATTATAAAAAGGTGGATGCATTGAATATTTGGACCAAATTAATACAGAAATGTAAAGTTGAAGTTTTCTATGTGTTCTGTTAGCTTAAATGTATTCAACATTAATCTTTTTTAAACCCTTTAAAGATCTATTTTTATCATGTCAGAAAATGTTCAAATATCATTTCCCCAAATTCCTAAAAAATTTAAAAGTCGCTTTCTTTTCATTCTCTATGTTCTGTATGATGTGTGTTGCACAAAAATGTCCCTTTTAAATAAAAAAATCTAGGGTAATTATCTATCTTATCTTATATATCTACGTTAATGAATGATTCAATTATTTTTGACAACTATGGCGTCAAAAGTTACAACATTAAGTATAGCAACAGGTTTACTTCAGTGCATCTCTGTAATTCCCACGATGCTAATGAACTTAGATGAATCTGAAAGAACATTTGCTCTTCCTTCTCGGTCACTAGAACAATATATCATTTTGATTTTTGCAAGCAACATAACTATACACTTAAATAACTCTTTGAATTTTGTTATTTACTGTTTCGTTGGAACTGACTTTAGAAATGACTGCATGGAATTGTTTTGCTGCCGCAGATAATTCCTTTTCACACATCACTTTAACATACTTTATACTTGTTTTTATTTAGTATAAGATATCTTTTTAGATATCCAGAAACGATTTGATGCTATGCTTTTTAGCTCGACTATTCATAGAATAGTAGAGTTATTGGACTCGCCCATGCGTCGGCGTCGGCGTCTGCGTCGGCGTCCGCGTCGGCGTCGGCGTCCCGATTTGGTTAAGTTTTTGTATGTAAGCAGCAGGTATCTCAGCAACCACTTGTATGAATGGATTGAAACTTCACAAACTTATTCACTGTGGTAAACTGACTTACATTGCACAGGTTCCATAACTCTGTTTTGCTTTTTTTACAAAATTATGCCCCTTTTTTGACTTAGAAATTTTTGGTTAAGGTTTTGTATGTAAGCTGATATCTCAGTACTCACTAATGGGAATGGATTGAAACTTCACACACTTGTTCACTGTCATGATCTGACATGCACAAAGCAGGTCCCATAACTTTATTTTGCTTTTTTACAAAATTATGCCCCTTTTTCAACATAGAAATTTTTGGTTAAGTTTTTGTATGTAAGCTGGTATCTCAGTATTCATTAATGGGAAAGGATTGAAACTTCACACACTAGTTCACTGTCATGATATGACATGCAGTGCAAAGGGTCAATAACTCAACTTTGCATTTTACAAAATTATGCCCCTTTTTCAACTTAGGAGTTTTTGAGTTAAATTCTTATATGTAAACTGGTATCTCAGTACACACTAATGGGAATGGATTGAAACTTCATACACTTGTCCACTGTCATGAGCTGATAAGCACTATGCAGATTCCATAACCCTATTTTACTTTTTTACTAAATTATGCCCCCTTTTCGACTTTCTTATTCATTCAAGCGACAAGGCTGTTAATAGTCGAGCGTTGCTGTCCTCCGACAGCTCTTGTTTATCTTTACGTATCTATTTCCAATATAAATACTCCTCGCCAGATATATTCAACTTTATTTTTTTCTGAATGTAGAAATCATAATTAAATGTCTTACACCAAGTCGTTTGCTAGAAATAACTTACAGTTTTTATGGTTGTACGAGGGGTGTCCAAAAATAACGTAGACCTTTTCTCTATCTTTTATATACTTTAATGAAACAAAACAAAATAATTGTAATTATTTCGCAATATTTCTGCTCACTGCACTGCAAGTTTGACGTGATTCTGATTATACAGTTAGGAGTTAGGCCACTTCCAAAACAGTCACTTACACGAACTCGGCGCACGGTGAACATATTGTAATGACGTTAACGATGTTGTGCCTTTATCGAGATGCTTTCATTAGGTTTGCATTATTCAATATTTGTAAATTTCTTTTTGTTAATTTTGATGAACAACACCTAAGTCATAACGAGTTGTTTAGTTAGAATACTGAAAAGTATGAACAATTATGCCAAGCATCTCAGACAGGGTGCCAAACTTGAGTACTTGGTCTTTATCCAAGGCGTCATACAATGAAGTTAACGCGGAATCACAGATTTTTTTGTTTCCTCCCTTTACCTCCACTGTCTTTAAGCAGGTATGGGACATTTTTGAATCGTTTGTACTTGAAAATCAAGACACAGATGACAGAACATTGTTGTGGCGTCTGCTTCATTAGTTTATAAATTTCAGTTGATATTCGCCAAAATTTCTACATAATAAAGTAACTGTCTAATTTTTTTCGATTACGACAAAACATGCATTATAAACAGTGATACTCACGTAGTTTTAATGTTGTTTACTTTCGCCTCCTACGTCTGAATGATGCCATACTCTCGGTGCATGTCGCCCTGACGTGTTGCTGCACTTTAACATATTTTCTGGCGAGAAAGACTTCTATCAGAGCGAATATTAGCAATAAATTTCAAATTATGACAGATGAAAAAGCGACTGCGCCGATAATGCGTAGCTATGTCCACGCGCTTCGCCTATCAGTTAAAGAGTTATAAAAATGTATGAAGACTCTATAGTATGACCAAATAAGAGAAATATTGCGAATTACAATTATATATTTCACATTGCTCTTTACACAATATGTGTCTTCTGACACCAAGTCTACGTTATTTTTGAACCGCCTTCGTATATATTTATGTTGTAATGTGTCCTGTTATATACATGTATTAAGTTTGTATGTATTGTCTAAAACGAAGTGGTTTACGAGTACAATAACGCTTTTTGAAGACATTTTTATAGCATTGTCTTTTACATCATATGATTATTTTAATCAAATTTAAAGTAACTATGTGAAGGACTTTTTACACATTAGATGTAGGGGTTATTCGGATAAATGTGTTGCAATACAACTGAAATATAGTAGTTTAAAAAAATCATTTCAAATGCTCTTTTCAATTAATACGTCTCGTGACTTAGTTCTGTGCCAGTGTACTGAAGCAAAAAGACGGATACGCTAGTAAAATGAACATGTGCAATAGTCTGCTTCAATTTTGGCATTTCATTTCTCGCTTCCTAAGTTATCCATTCATACCGTGGATGTTTTACGGGAAAGCACCCAAATGAATCATGGCACATTTTCTCTTCATGCAAACGTTTTACCTCTGGACAGTCAAAATTGACTGGTTTCATTTCTGGTTTCCATATGGTCCATATATACTTAATCTGCTACTTTACATGCAGCTTACAAACATCCCATGAGTCGTCTGAACTTGGAATGAAGTAGTAATAGCCCTACAGATATCTGTCCCATGTCATAACCTCCTAAAGTTTCTACAATTGAGCAGAGATTGTCTGGTTCAACACTTCTACTTCAAAGTGATTATTTGTCAAAATCCACTAGGAGACATTTTAAGCCCGACCGCTTAGCTCAGTAGGGAGAGCGTTGGTCTACAGATCGCGGGGTCGCGGGTTCGATGCCCGGGCGAGACGTATGTTCTCTGTGACGATTTGATAAAAGACATTGTGTCTGAAATCATTCGTCCTCCACCTCTGATAATTTATGTGGGGAAGTTGGCAGTTACTTGCGGAGAACAGGTTAGTACTGGTATAGAATCCAGGAACACTGTTTAGGTTAACTGCCCGCCGTTACATGACTGAAATACTGTTGAAAAACGGCGTTAAACCCCAAACAAACAAACAAACAAACAAACAAACAAACAAACTAAAGGAGACATTTTTCTAACGAGGTAATGGTATGGTGTCTTCTTTAGTCTTCATGTGGATCTTGAAAGAAAGTTGTTGTTTGCAAATGCTTTTTTCAAATTTTGAAGAAAACCTAACAGACGTGAGCATAGACCTTATACTTCAATTTTTTTTAAAGCAGATCAAAAACAAGTCACTAGCCTGATGTTTTGGGATGGTATAATGTACGACGTGTAATAACGCTATGTGATTTAGTCCAGCAGAGGAGAATATTGGTCTGTAGGGCTGTTTTGTATAACGTTCATCCAATTCAAGGACGGTTTGAAAGCCGTCGGTTAGGTAACAGATGAAGTACATACTGATTCGAAAGAAGAAACAAAATCTGACTAATCTGTGCAGAATGTGTAAAATGCTTGCACAATCGCAATAATTCCGGGATTCATTCTGTTTATATTACAGAGTAGGAGGCAATGGTGGGGTGAGAGTAATTACAAAATTACAAATTACAAAAAACAATAACATATATTTGTAATTAGGATGTTACACTATGCAGAGGCCCATTTCGTGCTTTAAAACATTCTTAAAAAATTTACAAAAAGTGAAAAACGTCTAAAACATAGATCAAATGTAATTTACATTCCACTACCTAATGCAATATAATTATTTTATTTCCGTTAGAGTCTCCTGTAAATGCAAGTGGTGTAGTCACGTGACATTTAATTGATATGCGATTAATAATAGAATTCTATAATTTTATAAAGAACTTAAAGCAATGATTCATGTAATGAATGACTCGCTTTTTGTCGTTTCTCTGAAAAAATATATTTAAAATAGAAAGCATATGATTTTCTTAACTCTGTAAACAATCAAATTGTAAAGAACTTTTTGTTTTGTGTTGAGTGATGTTAACTAGTAGTTAAACGATATTTGGAGAAAAGTCATGAAATGTCATTTAATAGATCTAGTTGTTTTAAATTTCTGAACAGAATGAAGCAGCAATACGGTGTTACTGTAACATAAACCAAGACACAATTTTCTACCGAGGAATAATAGAAAGAAACGCCGGCTATGAATAAAAAATATTGTTTCCAAAGATTGCATGTCTTCGTTCAAATAATGGAGATAATTTTAGCTGTCAGGAAATTAATGAAGATGAAATGTCTCTTATGGTCTTCACTAATGTGATGATTTAGAGAATGTCCCTCTATGGGTATTTGTAATCTAATGATTACTAATCACAAACAGTTGCCTTTAAATAATTTTACAAGTACGTATGTATCTATTGCAAAGTCACTGCCACCATTTAATCTGATTTCAACCTTTTTTCACCAGAACAAACTTGAAAACGTTTACTGTTTTTAGCTCACCTAAAGGCGAACTTTTGTGATTGTCCTTCGCCCTTCGTCTGTACGTCGGCGTTGTCCGTCGGCGTAGTCCGTCCACAATTTCTTGTGAACACGATAGAGACCACATTTTGCAATCGATTTTAATCAACCTTGCACATAATTTATATTGGTATAATATCTCGGTTACTTTCGAAAACTGGCCAGATCTCATACGAGCCGCGTCATTAGAAAACCAACATAGTGGCTTTGCGACCAGCATGGATCCAGACCAGCCTGCGCATCAGCGCAGTCTGGTTAGGATCCATGCTGTTCGCTTTCAAAGCCTATTGGAATTAGGGAAACTGTTAGCGACCAGCATGGATCCTGACCAGACTGAGCGGATGGCAGGCTGATCTGGATCCATGCTGGTCGCAAAGCCGCTATGTTGGTTTTCTCATGGCGAGGCTCATATGGGTTTCAGCGTTATGGCGTTTTAAATTTGCTATTTTGTCTTGTGACTCATTACAACAGGGCTCTTCTTCTGTGAGACAGTTACCCTCGCTGCCGAGAAACTTGTTATTAACGTCGACACCGTCACCTTTTTCGCCTCACTTCATCAGTTATAGCAAACACAATCATAGATCGTCTGACACATTGATTGGTTCTTCCCGTATTTAACATATCGAAAAAAAAAAATGAATGGGTAATTGATGTAACTGAATATACTATTTGAATGATAATAATTTGCATATACCAATCCTGATAGTGTTTGTTTATTATCCTTTGAAAAATATTAAAGGTAAATATATAAATAAAATAGATGCATCTTACCGACACTTTGTAAGCAGCCAATATCTATGTAAACGATGTTTTCTTCTTTTAATTCAAACGTGAAGTAAAATAAATAAAAGAAAGAAAATAATATGAAAAACAAATCTGATCTAAACCGATCTTGTTTGTTATTTGGAAACAATGCAAGCAACAGTACTGTTTTACCTAACTTAAACCGAGACATAGCGCAGTCATGTCAGGGTCCATACTGTTCGCTAACGGTTTCTCCAATTGCAATAGACTTTGAAAGCAAACAGCAAGAAGCCTGACCAGACTGAGCCGATGTGCAGGCTGGTCTGGTTCCATGCTAGTCGCAAATGTTCTACTCATATGTTGGTTTTGGCATGGTGCGGCTCAAATTAGTTTTTAAGGTTGCGTGTCTTCCTTTAAGTAATCAGCGGAAATTTCGCTACTCTCAGGAAATTAGTTAATATAAAATGTCTCTGATGGTTAACTCTGATCTAATGTGGTCCTGAGAGTATTTATAACTGTTCCACTAACTAACGAAAGCATGATTACAATGTATACCGGTACGTTTCCAAAATATTCTACATATGACTTTATTGCAAAAATCTTTGCCACCATATAAAATAGAAAAAGTGGAAACTCCACAGGTCGCTCAACACAAAAAAAAAACGAAAATGTTGCAGTCTCGGTTTGATTGAACCTGTTCATGGACGGTAGTTAAAATACATGCTACCGTCCACGCCCTCTAGCCCCGGGTTGAGCAGAACTCAACATTAACACATGCTAAAAGTACAAATTTTTTTTAGAGACATCCGCAGTAAACCATCTTCAACTGAATCGAGCTTTTCAGTTTTATCGTATCACGTGAACTATGGATGTCCACCTTTTTCCATTTTCAGCCTTATATTACCATGAAAATTGAAGTCTTATACAAAAATCATCATATTAGTTTTCAGTGATGCAGATCGCAAAATACAAGTGACAAGATTTGACACATGAAAACCAAATTTATAATTTATCTGATAAATTCTGGAAAACGCATATTTATGAAAAAAAAGCAAATTTTCATAAAGTTATTTAATCTCTGTCCAAAAAACAACTGAAATCCTTTAAAGTCATATTATTTGAAGCAGTCACAATTCGTCCTAATTAGAACTTTTAACATTTATTATGACCATTTCATAGAAAAGAAAAAACGCTTGAAATATTGCTATTATTTCTATTATTGACTGTTAACCAGCAGAGTTTGGTTCTATGTTCGAAAATCAGTTTTGTCAGTAGTTAAAAGAAGCCATTCATTTTGAATCATTCGCTCGTCAATTACTTTTTAGGGTAAATAATTTATGTCTTTAAGACCTTAATACATGTTAATGTAGTCCGCCCGCTTAGCTCAGTAGGTAAGAGCGTTGGTCTACGGATTACGGGGTCGTGAGTTCGATCCTCGGGCGGGGCGTATGTTCTCCGTTACTATTTGATAAACGACATTGTGTCTGCAGTCATTAGTCCTCCACCTCTGATTCATGTGGGGAAGTTGGCAGTTACTTGCGGAGAACAGGTTTGTACTGGTACAGAATTTAACACTGGTTTGGTTAACTGCCCGCCGTTACATGACTGAAATACTGTTGAAAAACGGCGTTAAATCCAAAACAAACGAACAAACAAACATTTTAATGTTTTATCATTTTTTATCAAATATTCTCCTCTCAATACATCAGATTATTACGAAACTAATGATACGTATCTGTATAAAATTCTACTACTAAATTTGTAATTATCATAATGCCTATAGTAAAGTAATTTCATAATAGCCCGGTTCGCTAAAGCTTTCGACCAATCACATTGGGTGTTTTATCAGGGTGAATAATGTAATCACATAAATTCATTTGTATTGCAGGAACTGTTCATACATATGTAAAATGTACAGCGTTATTTAGTTTTTATTTATTTGTCAGTCCGAAGACAACTTTAAATATTTTGTGCAGGAGAAATAGTAATATGTGTTTAAAACTTTTAAATAAAATGACAGTGAGTTACATAATCTTAATGCAAGTTAGGGAATATACGATATCTACACTAGGCAAAACTGAAGTAGCATAATAAATACTTGTTTCAGTGTTGTGGCACTATAAAGACCCGAACAATCAGCAATCGTTGACAAAATAAGTAATCAAACAGTTATCGTAATCGTGTGTTTTGTTGAGAACTGTACAATGTTGCTGATATGGTAGGTAATGAGATAGATAACTGTAACACATATGTCGATGACATGATTACCAATCAAACTATTGTAGACGAGTGTTTATATTGAGAACTGCATATGGGAATTATAAACCGAAGAAAATAATATTATTTAAATATCACTCCAAACTTTAGTGGAAAGTTATAATTTGAAACGCGTTAAAACATGAATACCAGTGGATACAAATGGAATCTTACATCATACTATGAATATGATGATAATTACTACAGCAATTTGTTCGACTTTATGTACCCCTTTATGATCATTCAGTTTTATGTTGTAGTCGTTCAAAGCGTTGTTGGAATTATTGGTAATACAATTTCTCTGATTGTCTGGATTGCTGGTAACAGAAGTAGTCATCTTTCATGTTCTACGTATTTCAAGTTTCTAGCAGTGAGTGATATTTGTGCTTTAGCTTATAACCTTATTAATGAAATGGAAACCAATGCTTATATCGAAACATATAAAGCTTGGCCGGGAGATGTATGGTGCAAATTGAGACTGTTCTGCGTTTACTTTGCCCCGCAGCTGTCAACATGGATAATTGTATGTTTATCTATCGAGAGAGTGCTTAGTTTGTGTTTTCCTTTCAGGTTTCATACAAGAGGTTCAAATAGAAGGGCAAAGATAGCATTTCTAGCCTGCTTTATATTCTTAGCGGCTGCTAATAGTTTGAATTTAATTCTAATAGCAGAAGAGAATGGTTACTGTTATTTACAATATTTACAAGATTTGTATTTTATAATATTAGAAATCTCCTCTGTCTATTTATTATGTGCCCTGCCGTTTCTATTTATAACAACAAGCAATGTTATTATCATCGCAAGATTGTGCTGGTTAAAACACAATGGTGTTAGAAATAAAAAAGGACAAGCTATGGCGTCAAAAGTTACAACGTTAAGTGTAGCAACAGGGTTACTTCAGTGCATCTCTGTAATTCCCGCGATGCTAATGAACTTATATTGGTTTGAAAGAATATCAATTGCTTTTCAATCTCAGGCACAATTTGTCATTTTGACTTTTGTGAGCAACATAACTATACACCTTAATAACACTTTTAATTTTGTTATTTTCTGTTTCGTTGGAACAGACTTTAGAAATGACTGCAGGGAATTGTTTTGCTGCCGTAGATAATTCCTTTTCACACAGAATTTTATCATAATTTTATGTTTGTTTTATTTGGTTTAAGCTATCCAAAAACTATTTATTGCTAAGCTTTTTCTACATTTACCGTTCTTTTTATTTCCAATGTAACAGAAAGTCTCGTCAGATATATTCAGCTTTATTGTTTCTGTATATAGAGCTATATTCATAATTAAATATCTTACAGTATGTCGTTTGTTTAAACAACCTTCCAGTTTTTTTATGGTTGTACACATTTATTTAGTACTGTGTCTAGTTATATACATGTAGTAAGTTAGTATTGTCTAAATCCAAATGTGAAAAAAATACTATTGTAAATGTTATGTTTATATAAAACTATTATCAGTCCTGGATTCAGTAATACTATTATTTCTGACTGAGTTATTTCGTGAGAGGTATCATGTGTATCAAGCTATCTGGAACCGATTTCAGTGGAGAGGTAATACAAAGTGCGCAGCGCCCTCTATTCTAGCAACAGTGTTATCGAGAATAACCTGTATTTGGTAAAATGATTTATATCATTTTCATGGTAAAGGTAAATTTAAGATATATATATAAACTGTTACCAGTCTCTCATAATTCAATAACTGAATGGCAATGTACTGTATTTTATGTTTTTTACTTTTATTATGAAATGTTGAATGTGTACATATAAATAATATATATATATAGAAGAAAATTACAACACGTTTAAATTATGTTATCCTTTTGCAAATGTTGAGTTACACAGATACAATAGTGTCTTGGCTTTTCACCATTAAAGGTAATCAGTAACACAATTATAGGGAGTTTAACTAAAACAATAGGTACAACTGTTCTCTACAAGTTATATTAACTCAACTGTTCCCTACAAGTGCTATTAACTAGTACCAAGTATTAAAGGTAGTCAATCACATTTAAGCAACATTTTGTGATATTTTTCAGTTTAATATATTCTGGTAGAGATCTATAAATAATTTAAGGAAAGTAACGCCAATTACTTAAGAAATAATCTATCTCATCAAGTGATATGACATTCATTAAATATTTGCCCGTTTTCAATTGGTTTCTTTTCAAGCGCGCCGCTATGCCGTTTGACGCCATGACGTAATAATTGTGACGTCAGAACAGTGATTTATTTAACAAATAATCAAGGCCTTCGAGATTTTTATCGTCTGATTTACCACGGTTCAGAGTTCAGATGCGTAGGAATTGAACCACGAGGGCGTTAGCCCGAGTGGTTAAATACTGAAGCATCTGAACGATGAACCGTGGTAAATTAGACGATAAATAACAAGAAGGCCTTGATTGTTTTCATTCTGACATGCTCATTGATATATTTTAATACATATTATACGGGACTTCGTTTACCTGAGGAGTAATGTATCGAACGTCATGCGGCAATATGACGTCATAATTGACGTCATAATGCTCTCTTACCGGTCCGCGCGTCAACCGTTGTTTATCGCAGAATATATAGAGCTTGATTTTCTTCTTTGTTTAACTGGAAAACAAATCGAACCATGTTAGAATGTATAATAATTCACTGTTTTCAGCCTTCTTGGTTTAATAGGAAAATGAATCGGATCGTGTTAGAATTAGGGTTCCGTACTGGAAACACATACTTTATCAAAATCTAATTAACCACCTTTCAGTATTAACCATTATCATAACGTATTTTATAAACCCACACGGACTAGTGAATTTATTATTTATACTGTGTTTGAATACTTTTTTTTTTATATTGGTTCATATTTACTGAAAATGTATATACCTTTATTATGTGTTGCCCATTCTTGTTTGCAGAACAAATGTATGTGAAATTTATAATAATCAATTTTCTAAAGGAGAATCAAGGGGATGTGTTTAATTTAAGTAAGAGAAAAAATCAAGGGAGAATAACTTATGATAAGAGGAATATGTCTCAGGTTATAATTCAGTTCCTAAGGAACATATTTCTCATATTTCAATATAGTACGAGAAGGATTTAGTATGCAACGTTGGGCTTAAAACTGGTTAATCATATTTTGGTAATAAAAGTAATGGATATTCAGAACATAAACATCTGAATCTACACAATTATATGTACAATTATTTATGGGTTGAGTGTTTTATACAAGTTACATTTTCAGTAAAAGTATATTTTAAAATTTGATTTTCTTATCCTGGTTGCCCATAATCGTGCTTATCCTAAGGAAGTACACGAAAGTAAATCTTTTGCATTACTAGTATAAGTTTTTCAAGAATTACATTAACACTTACATATTAAGCCGACCGCCTCGGTAGCCTAGTGGTAGAGCGTCCGCTTCGAGTGCGGGAGGTCGTGGGTTCGATCCCCGGCCGCGTCATACCAAAGACGTAAAAAATAGTACTAGCAGCTTCCTCGCTTGACGCTCAGCATTAAGGGGATAGTGCTAGAACTAGTCAGCCCGGTGTCAGTATAATGTGACTGGGTGGGGTATCATGCCACGTGTCTATGGCGTGATATTCCAGTGAGGCAGCACTATAAAGTTGGGCATTGTGCTCACTGCTACAAGTAGACACCGTCGTTTATATGACTGAAAAATTGTTGAAAAAGACGTTAAACCCGAACACACACACACACATATTAAGCCGAGATGCATTAACCCTTATCATGCTTGACACGACTGATTCTGCCTTTGCGATCAGTGTAGATCATGGTCAGCCTGTACATCCGTGCTGTGTGATCAAGATCTGCACTGTTCGCAATTCAGTCAGTATCAGTTTGGCAAGCACCCCTTTAAATAGTTAATGGTACTGTCTAAATTGAAAGATGAACAAGTTCATTAAAAAAATGTAGCAGGGTAAGGGTTATAACTGCAAAGCTTTTTACCTTCATTTTCCTATGGTTACACCAAGATAGGTTGGATATACATGAATTCGAAAGCTTCTTACAGTTCTAAAACTTGTCTTTCTGTGCAGGCTGTTGAAACATCCCATTATTTTATCAAATGCAAATGTAAACCTAGATGTTATATTCAAACCAAATGAAATATACTTCCATATAGGAAACAAATTTATTAAAACAATACTATATACATTTGTATTAGGGATCTAACTCTATGTTATGGATAATTTTGTTTCATAAGTAAATCTCTATAACAATGTAGATAGTTCCCTACTTTTAAAACTTCCTTGAAAAAAAAAAACAACAACAAAAAAAAACAAAAAACTGGCAACCAATTTTAGGGGCCATAATTTTAGATATCTGATACAAAATAAGGAAAATAGTAGATGTGTAAGTATACTTGTCATAATCTTTCACACACGTACAAATAACATATTTAGCTACAAGATAGGAATATTTTCATCAGTAACCGGAATTTCATAGCATCGTTAGAAGTAATAGATGTGTAAGTGTACTTATCATAATTCTTCAAACACGTGAAAATGACATATTCAGCCACAAGACAGGACTATTGTCAACAGTAACCGGAATTTCATAGCATCGTTAGAAATCTTTGTTTCGTCTGCTGCAGGTGTAGTCAGGAATGACCCTCAAAATGGCGACCAGAGGTTGTAATCTGTGCAATGTGAAAAACATTTATACGTAAAAAGAAAAAACACACAATAAAACAAATGATGCCTAAATATGAGCGACCAATGATAATATAACGATTTTTGCCAGTGTTTTAGATAGGCAGTATGCTGGTCATATAATGTGTATTTTCTCTCTTACATTTTTCTTTAGACCAGCATATTACATCGCTGTTGTAGAATATGTATTATTGTATGTTGTACAATGTTAAGAGACATATAATAGATGGTACTCAAAGGCTTTCAGTTTATCAAAAAATTTAACAAAACACCAAAAACAGACAAGAAAATAATTATAAATAATTAATTTTGTTTTCATTTTCTAAATTTTATGAGTTTCATTTTTTTTCTGATACTTAGTCTTTGTCTTCAGTTAAGATAGTAAGCAGCAGACTTGAATACCTTTCTGCATTAATTGAAAGATATGCTATGTATTGAATACAACAAAGAAATGACGTATATTTTATCACTGACTGGCGTTTAACAATATTAAACGTACTGACAAAGGTTTAAGTATGATATTTAGATAATTAATTGATAGCATTTGAAGTTCGGCATTGCCCGCTTGTTTGTTTGGACGTTTTTAAATGTTACATTAACAATGTGAATTGAATTAATGATAAATATGTGATGCGAAAAAGCAAGATCTAAATATATTCCTGTCATGATTTTACCGATCATAAATTTTTTTAAAGAAACTTCGATATTTTTCTGTGACTTAAAAATAATCTATGATGAATATATCAAATTTTCACCGTCTAGAAATAATTGCATATACATGATGCAATAATACGTATTTTTTCATTGTTAAATACAAACCCTTTTGCTGAAGGATTTAGTTTGTTAAAGCTCTGGACCGAAAACGTTTTTTCCAGTTTCTTAGGGCGTGGATGAAAACCCCACCTACGTATCAACTTTTGAAGATTTTTTTTCTTACTGTTGGTACATTTGTTCTACTTGCAATTTGCTCAAATTTAAGAAACATTTTTTTCAAACCATGAATATAAATCCAGTAGTCAGACTCTGCAAAGACTAGACGGTGAACGATTGATTGTCTTTTACTTAACTTAAAACTGCATAAAGCCTTTAAATATTTCTCCTATTATTAGTATATCAAATACTGAGAAATCCTCAAACATTTAATTTATCTATGTATGGTTGATATTAAACAAAGAAAAGTAATTAAAACTGTATCGTGTATTGTCTTAATTTTCCCCTTGTTTTCGAAACTAAGGGGATTTTATGAGTTATACTAGGAGTTGTTTTTGGACGAAAAAACTCATATGTTGAAACTCAGTGTGTCCACATATATGCTTTCCATACATAAACACATTTTAGTAGGTTAAAAATGAGTAGATATTTTTTTAAATATTTCCGCGAGGTTTTAACTCTTCATGTAACAGTCAGGTTCTATCGGTTACTTGAGGGCTTTAGACATGGTCTGGGCTCGATTCGAATGTCAGCAGCCGCTATGTACGTGTATACGTTTACACATACCCATACTTCCATCTGGAGTGTTGTATGGACGGCAGTAGTAAAGGGTGGCGATTAATACCCTTTACTACTGACGGCTGCGATCTTTGAATATAGTATTTCCTGTTAGACTATTGTCCTTGAAATTTTCTTGGTTGTTACGGGAAACGCAGTGACATCACAAAACTTGATATTAAGATCTACCATGAACGTATGTCAACGGCATGATGAAACTCTAACAGCAATTTCTGAATGCAATACAAATCATTTCAGTATTACCATAGAATGGCATGTTGGCTAAAATAAATTTCAGACCAGACATAATAGAATTATTAAATACGTAACTATAAAATACATAAACGCTCGTATAAACGTTCATTGCGACCGCCGTTGACGAAATGGATGAAGAAATCAGTAGGTATACATGCTGCTTTTAAGTCTGTGTAAAATTTGATGAGTTAAAAAGGAAAGAATGTGAACATTAAAAAGATCAACAAACGGAAATTGTGCATTTTCTAGTCATAATGGCTCATGTTGTTTCATGTTTGCCTTAGGGTTAAAGTCATCGGACTATTAGGATACTAGTCTTGCCATCATGGCAAAAAGGCAAAACAAAGCTTATTCTTCTGTAATAATTTTAATAAATAATTATGATAAGAAACTGAATAGAACGGTTACTCTTTGCATCTTATTTCGTAATAGTGGAGATGGAATGCACATTTACATACAGTACTTCGTAAATGTCCGAGTGTTTTCCGTCCTGGTCACGCCAGAGTTCAGATTGAATGGTATTATGCAAAAAATCAATAACATGGGTGAAAAGTGCTAATTTAGGATTCATCTGAATGTTGCCGTAACGATATGAAAAAAGGCCCGTTCGCAATTCTAAATGCACAGATATATTATTCAGTATCAAATAATTTCTAACGCGTCTTCAGTGGTTGGTTTTAGTCCCTGCACGGTTTTGGCTCGGTGACATGAGGCAATCGTCCGTCCGTACGTATGTTTGTCCTCTGTCAGCAAAATCTGCGATAGTATGAAAAGCATGCAAAATATTTTGATAAACTTTGATAGTTTGGCAGTCATAGTATCCACACAGGCAATCCAGTCTGGGCTCCATCATTTTCCAAAGTGGCTTAAGTTTATCGTTTTTGGGTATAAAAATCAGTAACAACATAACAATATAAAAATGAATATAATATAGCTTTTATATGAACGTCCCCTATATTAATACTCTTTCGGCAATACCCCATCAACATACATTGGAAGAGACCACGTATGTTACATTCTCAGATACTGATATGATGATGGTATGAACAAGATCTGAGCGAGTTCGATACCTCAGCCTCTGTGAAAACTTCTTAACTTGAAAAACATATTTCTCAAAAGTAACTATGTATTAACACAAACTCGATATGTTTAGCAAACCTTTTCCTTTAACAAAATATTCTGCGTTGATGACAACAATTTAGTTACTTACTGACATGTATTTTAATGTTTACGCATCATATGATAGGTTGAATACACAAATTGTTCACATATCAAGTCCTCAAACATTGCTCACAACTGATCCATTAGATTCCGGTTATTTAAATACATGTATATTGAACAAAAGTAAAGCTGAATATTCTACTGGAATCAAACGGTGTGCAGTGTCAAAGGACCATAACTCTAGGTTGGTCCTATTTTTGAATTATCTCTCTTTTCACCGCTATTCGTCCAGAGGATAACTATAAAGTGTTGAAGATACCAAGTTGTAACTTTATACAATGATATATCTCATTGAGAGATAGTTCAATGACAAGAAACCATAACACTAGGTGGTCCTATTTTTTCGAGTTATCTCCCTTTTTGAAAACATTGTCTAGGGCATTACTCGAAAAATAGGTAAGGTACTGACTTCATACTTTGCATATTCATAGAAATCAGTGCATCGTTAAAGAACCACAACTGTTGCTGACAACATCTCTCCTTAACACAATCACCGTGACTGGAAAGCCCCTTATGCGACAGCAATTTCGGGGAGCACCTATCGCCTTGTTTTGTCATAGGAATGAATATTTGATTCACATAGATGAAAGTATTAGTAAGTGCATTTTCATCATATTAAGTTTATATGCAACATTGAAGTGGTGCTTTCTTAACCATTTAGTAAGCCGTTTTCTGTAATTAGACATGCTTTTTCTGTTTGTAATATATGATTAAAAGTGTTATGGAATTTTAAATTTAGCGAACATATGAGCACTATCTATTATGTTTTAAGTGCTATTTAAGTTAACCATTTAGAATTAAAAAAGTAAACTGAAATATCAGACATCTGGTCGGCTTGAAATGAAATTATGATGGTTTTGACAGAGTAATATAATGTAAAAATAGAAAATAGCCATTTTAGTTACTCTTTATCAGTGTTAATATTTAAACGCCACGAAGTGCACATTTAGTGTTGATACTGTTTATGAGTGTAAATTAGTTTATCTTAGCATTTTTGTTATCAGAAAGGTAATCAAAACGGTAAAGTTCGGTAGTATCATTATCATCACCTCTTTGCTTAAACTTGTTTTAGTAAATATGATACCTTAACGAAAACATTTTGCGATTTTACCTATTTGTTGGTATGAGACATACATAAACTAAGCTTTCAAAAAAATATGCTGCCAAATCTACATCACAGATTATACAACAACTTAAATGCTCGTTTAAAACCAAACCAGTTTTGAATTCTGTCAAAGATCTAATTTATTCCAGCGAACTAACTGTACCGTTTGTTATTGACAACGCTGCATTACACAGTAATTTCTCAAGCCAAATGCTCTTAACAAAGTCCATTTTGCGTGTAATGTGTCATCAATAATATATATAAAACTCATATTTCACGTTTTGAAATAATAAAGACTAGAAGATCTGTTGGAAGAAGCATAGAATACAACAAAGCAATATAATGGTCGAAATGCTTTGGCTGAGTCGTTCATGAAAGGTTATAACATCATGTATGCCTCATAGTACCGGCTTAATATAATGATTGAATGGTCTCAATTATTTTTATAGAGATTGCACTGATCAAAGTTGCGGGGGAGGGGATTGTGCAATTGTGTGATTTCCGGTTTATTGGCAACCTAGTCTAACTCGTGACGTATTAGTCACTTTCATTTCATTTCAGTCTAATATTACGTCCAAGTCAGCTACGTCCGAAAACAGGCGTAATCATAAGTGATTCACACCCGAACATAAATTGTAAGTTCCAGAGTGTAGAAACGAAAGAAATATTTTAACTGGCTGTCTACGACGATTTTAAAGAGCCGTTGCTTGTGACTCTGCGGGCGGAACTTTCATGTGAGGTAAATAAGAGTCACGGATTGGAACAGCTAGCAACTTACTCTCTCCTTTGGTGTCAGAGCATCAAAAATATAAAACAAGAGGCTTTGTAACACATGCCCTCCATCCCTTGATGCATTCAGTAATTGTACAAGAAACAGATATTATTTGGTCACTGTGCACTAGACGTTTGACGTACTGACCTTAAATCAATAATTATGGGTCATTTACCAGTCATATATGACCTCTGTATCTAATGTTATTTTAGACTAAATCATTCATTTGTTATTTGGCAAAAATGTTTTACTGTTTTGGGCCAATGGTACTTTGACCTTTGACATACTGGCCTCAGAATCAATAAGGATTATTTACTGGTCATGGTTAACCTTCCTATAAAGTTTCGTGGTCCTAGGCCCAAGCGTTCTCAAGTTATCGTCCGGAACCGGACGGTTTAAAAGTTCCAGGTCATTGTGACCTTGACCTTTGATCAACTGCCTTCAAAATCAATAGGGGCCATCTGGTGATCATGATCAATCCTACCTATTAAGTTTTGTGATGCTAGGCCTAAAAGTTCTGAAGTAAATATCCGGAAACGGTTTAACTGATCTAGATCACTGTGCCCTTGACCTTTAGCCTACTGACCTCAAAATCAATAAGGTAAATCAACTTTTTACGTTTCGTAATCCTAGTCCGAAGCGTTCTTAAGTTATCGTCCGGATCCGGACGGTTCTACTGTTCTAGGTGACTGTCACCTTGACCTTTGACCTACCGACCTCAAAATTATAAAGGGTCATTTGCTGAACATGATCAACCCTACCAATCAAGTTTTGTGATATTATGCACAAATGTTCTCAAGCAAATGTCCGGAAACGGTTAAAATGATCCGGATCATTGTGACCCTAATCTTAGATCTACTACCTCAAAATCTATAAGGGTCATTTGCATGATCAACCTTCCTATAAAGTTTCGGTGTTCTCAAGTTATCGTCCGGAACCGGACGGTTTAACTGTCCCAGGTCAATGTCAATGTGGCCTTGACCTTTGATCTAATGACCTCAAAATCAATAGGGATCATCTGCTAATCATGATCAACCCTACCTATTAAGATTTTGTGATCCTAGGCCTAAAAGTTCTCAAGTTAATGTCCAGAAACGGTTTAACTGATCCAGATCACTGTCCCCTTGACCTTTGACCTGCTGATCGCAAAATCAATAGGGATCATGTGCTTATCATGATCAACCCTACCATCTAACTTTTGTGATCTTAGGCCCAAAAGTTCTCAAGTAAATGTCAGGGAACGATTTAACTGATCTAGATCACTGTGACCTTGGCCCTTGACCTACTAACCTCAAAAGCAATAGGAATTATTTGCTGGTCATGACCAGCTTCCTTATCAAATTACATGATCTTAGACCAGAAACGGTTTAACTGTTCCGGGTTACTGTGACCTTGATCTGTTACCTACTGACCTCAAAATCAAACTAAATTAACTCCTTGTCAGGTCAAAGCTTCCTGTCAACTTTCATGATTCTAGGCCCAAGCGTTCTTGAGTTATCATCCGGAAACTGATCATCTACGGACCGTCCGATCGACCAACATACCGACAGACCGGCAAACAATAAACCCCTTCCTTCTTCGAAGTCGGGTGGGGGGTGTGGGGTGGGGGGGGGGGGGGGGGCATAACTAGTGCGTTCTAGATGGGACCAATGCTTGGCGTATACCAGTGGTGCTTGTATGTCCTCTTAAGCATTTAATGTTGCATTAACTTTTTTAGTTTTACTTTATCCAACTTAAACTCATATGAAGGAGACACCCATATGAGTAACAGTAGCGACTATCATAGCATAAATACTCAACGACTTTATACTGGAATGTGCATGAAATTGTTTACTGCTAAATATCGGGAGCAAGCCTCGTTAAAATTGTACAAATGTAGTGAAAAGTACTTGAAACGTGCGAACAGTCCAAATGTATACAACAACAGATACTTTATAAGATATCTTAGGTATTTCGTACGACCTTTTAGGCTTGATAAAGTCGTAAAAACATGATAACAGTTATGTACTTTCATGACCTAGTTGAAAAGGACAAACAATTTGATAGTCCATAAGGTACACTGCAGTCCTCGATAAAAACAAATTTAAATGATACAAACAATTCCATTTAGAGATTAATCAGTACTTTTGCTTACCCTTCCACTTATATATCCATACATTTATGGTAAAAATTAAACCCAAAACATGAAATGTCCAAACTTTGTCCACAACTTATTTAAATAACTCCAAGTTACTTGTTATAACCTGATTTACTTATTTTTGAATGCCATGACTTACTTTTCATTATTTCGGCAAAATAAATCTTTAAGTAAAGGTATTTTGCGTAACCACGTCTTAGCTATATAATGAAGATGATCCATTTTAAAATAAAAGAAAATGGTTCTCAGCAGCATCGGAAAAGAGAGTGGCATACAACATTATAATAGAAAAATAACTAATCTTAGTAAATATATTCGAATTTGAACTAAACAGTTACACCATAGCTTGTAAAGCGTATTTTCTTTTTTACTTTTGTAAATAAATATTTAAAACTGACAAATTTTGGGGAGAATAAATAATGACGTAAATAGAAGATTCCAATAAGTGTGATGCTTTAAAGTACAGTCACGATTCAGGTTCAAAACGTGAGCGTTTGATGTCAACAACGCATATTTTTGCTTACCTACAAAATCAAAAATGCGGGTTTTGGAGATAAGCATGATAAGACTAATGATATATAAGGAACTCTTAGCTGATTTCTTCTCAATACATCCATCAACATGCTTCAACACTTATTAATTGTGTGCCTTTTTAGTAAGTACTTTTGTCTTTTAGTTGCATTTTTTCAAGATTTTTTAAATCCGTCTAGGCTTCTGATTTCAATCATAATGACGTCGAAATAGATACGAAAATAACGGCATTGGTGTTGCTTTTCGTTAGAAGCAAAATGTGGCTTTTTTTCTTAAACACATCGTATCATAAGATTATTATTTTATTTTCGAGAGTCATTCAGTGATTTAAGGTTTAGGACTATATCACCAAAACACAGAAATATTTTATAAACGAATAACATCGTTACCAATATTTTACTTAACCATTACATGTTATGCCGTAATGTCCCGTACCGAAAATATTCTGAAAAAGTTGTCCCCCTTTGAAAATTAATGCCATTTGTAAAGAAATAAAAATAATGAATTGCTGAAAACTGTGTTCCACTTAATTATGTGAAATTTCAACACTCGCATGCGATTGCAAATGAATCAAAACTAACCTGTGTAACAGTTCTTTAAAAATGGTGAGTTTTTGAAGGCGTTTGACTGCCCGGAAGTGGATCCCATTTAGGCAGTCTTTTTTTTCGGAATTCAATGTTTATATTAGTATACTGACACTTGTTTTGTTGTTTATGTAATGATAGCGTGTGTATTACTTATATTACTCTACAAAACAAGTGTCAGTATACTGATATAAGCATTGAATTCCGAAAAAAAGAACTGTTTAAACAGGCCCCACTTCCAGACAGTCAAGCGCTTTTAAAAACTCACCATTTTCAAGGAACTGTTACACATGTTTGTTTTGTTGCATTTGTAATAGCGTGCGAGTGTTGAAATTTCACATACCTAGGTGGAATACAGTTTTCAGCGATTGTTTCTTTTTATTTCTTTACAAATGGCATTCATTTTCAAAGGGGGACAACTTTTTTCAGAATATTTTCAGTACGGGACAGTACGGCAGAACATGTAATGGTCAGGTAAAATATTGGTAACGATGTTGTTCGTTTATAAAATATTTCTGAGTTTTGGTGATATACTCCTAAACCTTAAGATATATATGAGTTTGGTTTGAGATACGTCTTAGGTTACAGGCATATAGAGTTTACGGCATATAATAGGTATTTATCAATTAATAAGAATGAAAAGTTGTCGGTTGGAAAGGTTTCCAATTTGGACGATTTCAGTGCATATGTCATTTACTTTCGGGCACATCGCATTGCCACGTAAACTTATATATAACATTTTATCTATCTTGAAGTGATTAAATCCTAAAGAAAAGGAAATATAGTGGACAATAATAATCTTAGTTAAGGTAATATGCGACACCTACCGATTTTCAACGGACTGTAATGAAATTTTCACAAATAAAAGATGAAGATGTTTCCGATAGAATTTTATTTTTTCAGTTCTGTGTTATTCTCCATTTTGCCACTGTAAACCTTCAAACATGACCACTAACGTCAATTTTTTTTGCATAGCGCAAAATGAGGTGCTTGACAGGTTTCTTAAGTAGCGTTTATATATACAACAAAAATGTGGCAAAAATTCTTTATACCCAAGTTTGTGTTAATGATATGTAATTTGTCAAGCTTAATTCGACGTCATATTGGAGGCAAATGATTTATGAACGCAAAACACGTAAAACTGACGTTGAGTTCCACCCAAACTTTTGCATAAAGGAGCCTATTTTTAAGAAACTGTCAGATAGATTTTGGATAAATTTGAACTGGCGTACAAAATTTCAATAGCTATCCATTCCTTAAAAAATTCGGGGTCACTGTTTTCGATTTTGCTCTATTTACCGTGGCGGCTTCCCCTACCCCTACTTTAAATGAAGACGTTTTTGTTTTTATTTCTTAAATTGCCATTAATTTAACTTCTGTTCCTGTTTCTTTTGGTGGATATAATGTTTTAAAATGCCAATAATAATAAAACGAAGATGTTGTTTCATGAAATTTTTTAAATAAACGAATGATTTAGAGAAAATGCTATCCTATTAATGACACAGAAATACAAACAGTTTTTTATTGACAACAGGAAATGCACTTTCTTTTTTTTATTTGTAGCTACAGATTCAATTCTTGAACAAACTTTATTTTAATTAAGGACTTTAAGAATATTTGTCGAAATGCTAAAACATAAGCAGAAAAACATAGGGAGAAAAGTAAATATAATATTACAAACAAGCACAATTTGATACACAAAGCAAATGTTATAGTTCTAAATTTAACGTTTATATAGTCAATCTTTAAGATATTTTATTACCTGATATTTTGATGTTCATATAAGACTTCGTCATGGAACTGATAATTACCGGGTATGAATCATGCTGGTACTGGATATTCCCTTGTCAGTGTATTTCTCTCTTCCTTTTGTATTCCGTCGAACGTATAATTGAGAAACAAAATGAACCGTTATAGAAATTAATACTGCACGTGACTTGTGTGCACAAGCCGGAAGCTGGAGATGAAACAGGCAAAAGTTCAAAATTCTTCGCTGGAAGTGCAGTTGGCCTGTTCGTGTGACGTAGATGCAATGGATATACAAAAACACGCATAAGATATATGTTCTCAATAAAAATTTCGATGAATGAGTATTGTGAAATTTTAATATAGGTCCTATTGAAATAATAGATAATCGTGGCTAAAGGTGCAATTTTGAAATAGAACGACTTATTCTTAAGTTTATTCTAACACACATGATTTTTAGGTTCCTTTTATATTTTATTTCCTTATGTCATTCATACTAATACTTTATTTTAATATTTGTCAATATCTGTCACTTAAAACTGTCAAAACCATAAAAGTTAAAACTGAATAAAAATTGTTGACTTCTAAATTGTTACAGACTTCACACCGATAAAAGTGTGTCTGAAGACAAAGGTTCAAACCATACAAATACTACAGTTTTAAATTTCTCAGCTTAAAGATGTTGGAAGCATGTGAACAGCAGATAGCTTCATTAAGTAAATGTGGTCAGAAACTTAAATGGAGACTTTGTAAAACATGTCTGCAGTATAAAATTAACAAATAAAGCCATGCTCACGTTTTGTGAGTAATTTATTTAATTGACTGCATAATTTCAAGCAGGTGTTTATTATTTTTGTCGGGATATATAGCGCATGTACTAATCTAGGACGCAAAATGACATCAGTGCAGTTTGTAGCATGTTTTAAAAAAATTGTCGGGATATATAAACAAAAAAGTGTTTTGTTAAAGTAATCAGTATAAATCAAAAGTTTAAAATCGTTTTGTTATCATTGTCTTCAATCAAAAGATAACACGTATGCATGTTCAAACTTGCTGCAGACTGTTCTGTTGACTCTTCCGCTAGTAGTCAAGGGTCAGTGTATCTGCATGTCAAGTACTACGAGTGTAACTATGCAGTGTGAACACCTTACATAAAATTCTGTGACAAATCCCGGACTCTTCAAAATACTAGAGATCGAACTTCCAACCATTTCTGTTCTATATTTTTGTAGTTTGGTATTCACGAACTGGAATTCCATTGAATTTTATATACATGCATTGAGCAAATTGACACAGCAAATAAGCAAAAATAGGCAAAACTGGTATTAAGTATTTCGAAAAACAACGTAAACTCCTTTACTCATTTCAAAAGGAACTTTAATTACAATTTGCAGACACTGTGGCAAAATTGCTGGCTATAATAAGGCCAGTTTACATTTTTTGTCATGTTTAGAACATTTTCTCGCACAGATTCATCTGTTTAAAAAGTGCCATAGAATAACATTTTCATTTTATCATTGTTGGGATAATATTTCATTATATTCACCTGTAGAAACAGGAACTGAATTAGAACTAATGGAAATTTACGTAGTAAGAACAAAAACGTTATTTTTTACTGGGGATAGAGGAAGCGCCACGGTAAATAGAGCGAAATCTAAAAGGGTGTCTCCCATTTTTCTTTAAAGAATTCAATAGCGATTAAAATTTTGTACGCTAGTTCAAATTATCCAAATATCTGTCTAGCAGTTTCTTAAATATAGGTGTTTTCACGCAAAAGTTTTGGTGAAACTCAAACTTGATTTTTATCTGTTTTGCGCTCATAAACCGTGAAGTCGAAATAAACCTGACAAGTTATATATCATTAGAGTGATAACGTTAACACAAACTTGAAAATAAAGATTTTTTGCCGTGTTTTTGCTGTAATTTAAAAAAGCTACTTAAAAACCTTTCAAGTACCTCATTTTGCGCTTTGCTGAAAAAAAAAATACGTTAGTGGTCATGTTTGAAAATTTACAGGAGCAAAAATTCAGAATAACAGAGAACAGAAAAAAATTCTAGTCTATCGGAAATATAGTCATGTTTTAATTGTGAAAATTTCGTAACAGTCCGTTGACGCATATTACCTTGAGTGAGAAAGGTGCACCTATAATACCAAGATAAACAGTTTCATTCTCTAACTTCAAAATATCTTACATTGTGCTACTCTCTGAATCTCTGAAGCGAACCATACCCAGAAATCTAAGCCAATTTGCTGGCTTAATCTTTCTTTCAATGAGATTTTTTATAAGTTATTTTTATGTCTTCTTGCTTCCCTAAACGTTTGAATATCTCTGAATGTACTAATTTGGAAATGTTTTTCCATCTAAGTACACGTGTACTGATGACATCGGATAAACTGGTACAAGTCTGAAGACATGTGTGTCAATCTAATTCCGTGTTTAATGTCATTACTTTGTCAGATTAAATATAAACAAGAGCACCGCCTTGCGGGTGCTGACGCTCATCTGATTTTTTTTGTATAATAGAAATATTGTCCTACCCATGATTTTCTAAGTCTAAAAAGGGCCATCATTCTTGCAAAAAGCAGGATAGAGTTATGTTTCTTGATGTACAGTGTCACTTATGATGCTGAAAAACTGTTGCAAGTTTAAAGCATAGCTTTGATAGTTTATGAGAAAAGTTGACTTAAACATAATACTCAACCAAGAAATGATTTTCAAGTCCAAAAGGGGCAATAATATTGCAAAATCAGGTGGATTACGCTGCTTGCTGTACAGGGTCAGCTTATGATGGTGAACAAGTGTTGCAAGTTTCAAAGCAATAGCTTTGATAGTTTTAAGAGAAAAAGTTGACTAAACATAAAACTTAACAAGAATCTGATATTTTCTAGTCCAAAAGGGCCATAATCTTGCAAAAAGCAGGATGGACTTAAGTTTCTTGCTGTACAGGGTCAACTATGATGGTGAACAAGTGTTGCAAGTTTTAAGCAATAGTTTTGATAGTTTAGGATAAAAGCTGACTTAACATAAAACTTAACCAAGAAAACTGATTTTCTAAGTCCAAAAGGGGCAATAAATCTTGCAAAAAGCAAGATGGAGTTATGTTTCTTGCTGTACAGGGTCAGCTTTGATGGTGAAAGTATTCAAGTTTCAAAGCAATAGCTTGACAGTTTGGAGAAAAGTTGACCTAACATAAAACTTAACCAAATCTGATATTTTCTAAGTACAAAAGGGGCATAAATCTTGCAAAAGCAAGTGGAGTTTGTTTCTTGCTATACAGGTCAGCTTATGATGTGAACAAGTATTCAAGTTTCAAGCAATAGCTTTGATAGTTAGGAGAAAAGCTGACTAAACATAAACTTAACCAGGCAACGCGACGCCGACGCCGACGCGACGCCGACGCGACAACGCTCAAGTGATGACAATAATCGTCATTTTTTTTCAAAAATCAATGGCTAAAAATATATTATAGATTACATGTTTAAATAAAAAATATTTCTTTTTTTAATTCATTTAATACTAATTTTCACTACTAGAATTATTTACTGCATTGAAACATAACATAATATAATGTTGATTAACATTTAGAATTACATGTTCATAGTTAAACTTGAATACTAGTATATTGTACATGTAAATACAACACATGGACAATGAAAGAAATATTCACATTAAAACATTCATCAAATTTTGCTGTTTACTTTCTTTCCGAGTTCCCTCTTTTTTACAAATACTTCACTTAAAATGGGCAAATATGAAAACATATTATTCGGCTGCAGTTATTGTAATTATTGCATATCTGTACATGATAAACCCCAATCAAGCATCGTCAAATAACGCGTTGACATATTTCTGTATATTATGGTAACTAACTGGATTAGTATCTAATTGTCTGACATGCCCCGCGGCTAGGGACAATTATTACGGCTCTTGTCTAAACACTTTTAAGTTAAAATCTAAATTATGGATAAGTATATATATTTGTTTATTATTGTCTCATCCATTTACATACATTACTCTCGTTAAAATGGTATAAAGGGAAACAATCAAATTTAACAACTTGGTTTAATAATCAAGGGACAATACTCTTCAAAACACTGTCTCATTTCTGGACATGACAACTGAAAACACAAAATATGTTTGGTTAGTGTCATGTTGCAATTGCTAACAATTATACATAATGATACTTTGTAGAGTGAAATGTTCTTCGAATGTTTTCAACTGTACGTCACATTGCTTAAATATTGATTGCTGATATCAAAAGGAAACTATTCTTGATATGCTGATTTACTCACCATTTCAGGCTTGATCAAAGCTGACAGCTTTGTAAATGACCTTCGCAGAAATATCAAAATATATCGCAATGTATATTTTGACTACAATATCAGAGATTTCTCGGACGAAGCAGTTAAACGTCTAAGAAGGAAATCATTAACACCGGTTCAAATAAAAATAACTGATGCATTGCTAATTGACGAGAGTTGTTCCCAAAGTGAGAGAGAGAAAAGAGCATCTGCGGAGCCTGTGAGAATGAAAATATCTGATGCACTGCTTATTGACAAAAACAGTTTCGATAATGGCAGACAGAAACGAAAATCTGCGGGGCCAGTGAGAATGAAAATATCTGATGCATTGCTTATTGACGAAACCAGTTTCGACAATGGCAGAGAGAAGCGAAAATCTGCGGGGCCAGTGAGAATGAAAATATCTGATGCATTGCTTATTGACGAAACCAGTTTCGACAATGGCAGAGAGAAGCGAAAATCTGCGGGGCCAGTGAGAATGAAAATATCTGATGCATTGCTTATTGACGAAACCAGTTTCGACAGTGGCAGAGAGAAGCGAAAATCTGCGGGGCCAGTAGTGAGATGAAAATATTGATGCATGCTTATTGACGAACCAGTTTCGACAATGGAGAGAGAAGCGAAAATCTGCGGGGCCAGTGAGAATGAAAATATCTGATGCATTGCTTATTGACGAAAACAGTTTCGACAATGGCAGAGAGAAGCGAAAATCTGCGGGGCCAGTGAGAATGAAAATATCTGATGCATTGCTTATTGACGAAAACAGTTTCGACAATGGCAGAGAAAAGCGAAATTCTGCGGGGCCAGTGAGAATGAAAATATCTGATGCATTGCTTATTGACGAAACCAGTTTCGACAGTGGCAGAGAGAAGCGAAATTCTGCGGGGCCAGTGAGAATGAAAATATCTGATGCATTGCTTATTGACGAAACCAGTTTCGACAATGGCAAAGAGAAGCGAAAATCTGCGGGGCCAGTGAGAATGAAAATATCTGATGCCTTGCGTATTGACGAAACCAGTTTCGACAATGGCAGAGAAAAACGGAATTCTGCGGGGCCAGTGAGAATGAAAATGTCACAATATGGCAATGACACAACAAACTATATGGAAAAGGAAAATGGTACAAATTTTGTGTCTTCTTACATGTGTAACAGCAAGTATAAAGTATTCAAACATGAATGGTTTGAAGTTTCAAAATCATTATATCCCAGTGTCCCTACAGAAAATTCTGCCTATTATACAAATTGGAAAAGAATAGTCCAGCTGTTTACAAAAGACCATATATCAAGACAGTGGTTCGGAGAAACATTTCCAGAAATGAAAACAAGACCTGCATTAAAAACTATCGGTTCAACGGACATATTTCAAAAACTGTTTTGGCCATTTATCCTGAAAGTAGGGTTCATGAATCAAAGACTTGGACTGTTTGGATTAACCGAAGAAACTGTTCCTGTTCAAATACAGAAAACAATCTTCTATAATGCCGTTGAGAAATTGCAGACCATCAAAATTCCTGTCGCAGAAGGTAAAGTCATCTACAGTTTTGATAACAATGTGGATCTTATTGATGGTATGAACCGGTCTGGCCTACTCGAAAACAGTAAAGATTTCATTGACGCAGGTCATCATTTATTCAATCAAGACGAACAAAAAGAAATAACAAAAAAAGTTGACGAAGCCATGAAGCTCATACAGGAAACAAACCCAGAACTATATATCACTATTAATCAATTGGTTGCTTGCTTCGCAATTTACAAGTCGGAAAATAGAGCTCATATCGGAGGTACTGTGAGTTCTGCTCTCGGTATTATTTGGCTAGATCCGAGCGCTTTGAGCAATTGGTCCATTCCATTCTACGCCGAACAAATTGTCCACGAGTTTATACACACCTCACTGTTTTATGCAGAACTAGTACACGGTACATTCACAGATCATAGAGACCTGTCTAAAGCTAAAGTGGTGTCATCTATCAGACGACAACTTCGTGATTATGACAAGAGTTTCTATGCAGCTTACGTCTCAGCAGGTAATGAATCTACAGCATTTTATGTTATAACCTATCTTATTAAAATCATAAGACATGAAGCAAGAAAAGCAATAAAAAAAGACATCAAAGAAGTTTGATACATGCATTTGTTGTTCATAAATTGAGTTCTTTTTGTAACCAGTTTATTTTTGTAATCTAATAGTTCACTAGCAATCGTAAGTAAATAATACATATGCCGCCAGACGGTGCTTTTACTTAACGAAATTAAACGAAATTAACTATTGTAAAATAATGAAACTGTGTGCACTAATTTGCTTTAAGAATTTCAAAATACATTTTGCGAGTAAGAATAATAATGAAATTATATACGACAGTATCATCAAAGCCAAAACGTAAAGTTTGGATAAAGATAAAATATAGTAAAGCAATATCAATGGTTGTTTAAGATTAGATAGAAACAGTGTAAGCAAACAAAACGATGAACATAGTGAAAGAATTGAAGGTATATATTCTGCATGATTTTAAATGTGTCGTTAAAATAAATTTTAGGTCTTGTGGCATTCCATTCCAAGGCGGGTTATTTCAACAGGGCAGAGGCGTTAGCGACACCGCTTATATCTTCAGTTGAATTGGTGAAAGTAAACAAACAAACAGGGATACTCACAGACTCTGGAGAGGCGATGCTACAGACTTTAGTTGACTTTCTTACTGTCACGCGTTTATAGGTCGAACTATTTTGACTTTACTGTAAATATAAATGAATAAAAGATGTGCAGCAATAAAACTTGCATTTCACTTCATTATATAGCAATCATATCTCTGAAAAACATGTAACATAAACTGCACAAGCTTACATACTGGTAATGTCAAATGCATAGCGAAACTAAACAATCTTATCACCATTGTGTTGATATTAATGGAAATTAAATTTAGCTTTGTATCCGTATTTTAAGTGTATCATTTACATATCGTCACCGGCACGTTGACAACTAAAATAATTGTAAGGTGGAATTGCGTCTTCCTACCATTGCAAATCTTCAGATTTCTAATCTTACATGTGAAATACAGTGAAACGATCCAATAATATAAATGAAAAATTAGGTTGTCAATACAACAGTTATACAGGGTCAAAATTTGATCAAACCAGTGATACAGGTAAAATTCAAAGTCTTGTCGCCGATACAAAGAAGAGGATTTCAATAAGTCCGAATGCGTAAACTCTTTGAGTCAGCATCCATCCGAAATGTTTTAGCAGAAAAATCCAGACTCAAAGCTTTCTGTTTGTTTTTTCTTTGTGAAATCTATCAGGGGTTTGGGACCATATTTGGGCTGATGTAACATTACATAGTTAAACTGAATTTTAGATTAGCCTCGACTCTGCATGCAACAGAGTCAGAAGTGCCCAGTAACAGTAATAACACAGGAAATTATTTTGACAATAAATATAGTTTGGTCGAGTTGTTGGATCAAGACTTGACACATGTGCCTCTCTATCAAACGCAGAAATTATGAATGTTCATGCATGATAATTTAACAGAATATATGTGTGCCAAACTTGTCCTAAATCGAAGAAAATATGACAGTTCTAAACAAGCGCTCTATGGTCTTCATTGGCTACCCATCAAAGCCAGAATCACATTCAAGATGCTCACATACATGTATAATTGTTCAGTCGGAAATTCTTCGGAAAATCTTTCAAAACTTCTCATAAAACAAACTCAGACAAGGAACTTGCGTTCTTCAAATTCCTTTACTAAGGTGTTTTGCTGTTCCTTTCAACCAGCGCAAAACGTTCAGCGACAGAAGTTTTGGTACTGTTGGACCTAAACTCTGGAACAAATTGACCTTCGAAATAAGAAACTCAGACACATTAGATGTTTTCAAAAAGAAGGTGAAAACTCTATTTTAGAAATTACTTTGCACTCTTTTAGAGCCTGTGACTAAGATTTCGAATAGATTGCGGTAACATGAACTGGATGATTTTTACTGTGTAAATACATTCGAATATGAACAATTATACCATAAATACAATAATACAGTTGTTTGTAATAACTTATTGACATGTCACAATATTTCACTTTTACTTACTTACTAACAAAACAGTTATCTTACTGTATCTTAATATTCTAATATTTTATCAATCTTATCTGATGCCTGATCTTTAGTTTAACACTTACCAAATAATTAACAATAAATTCACAATGATATTTATGCTCATTTATTCCATACATCTTTAAAATGTCATAATTTTTAGACGTAACATTTTTATGTTTGTAAAACGCCATTGAATATGTTTTACGTAGAAATAGGCGTTTAATCAAATAAAACAGTTACAGTTTCAATATCATGGCAAAATCGTTTTCACAATTATTATCTCCCTTTAAAAGGTAACATTAACACATATTCATAATATTGATACCTGAAAAGTTACTAATAATTACCAATCTAAGACAAAACACTATTAAAATTGTTGTTCTTTGCGATCACAGATAGGTAACGATTATCTACAAAAGCATAACCCATTAAGGTAGAACACGACACTTTGCGAACTTTCGAGTAGCGTCTTGAAATTTTGCATGTGTAAACTTGACCATATTTTAAACAAGATGCAGGTTATTTTGTACTAATAGAGCCAACCTGTTTTTGTACACGAGACGTCAAAGTTGACCACCAAAGCCCGTTTTTGAAACTGACGTTGCCGCGTATCCTTGGCAACTGTAACGGGTACTGCAACGGCACCAGCAGAGGAGGTGCTCTTGAGTCTCACTCACCTTACTAAAATGTTTCCTGGTTTTATCTAAGAAAGACTGCTTCGTGTGTATCAGTGCTACACACCGAGCACGTTAAATGACTAGATTATGTTATCGCAAAAAGCCAGGCTAAGGTAGCCTGACAGGCCTGTATTTAACAAATGTCTCTTTGTCCTGTAAATGTTCTGTTTTTCTTGTCAGATCGCTCTGCGTCTGTACTGGTAAAGAATTTTCGTGCTGACTGCTTTTGCAAAGCGCGTTCGAACGAAGGGCGCTATATAAATAAGGTATAATGTAATATGTTTTTATCGCATTTGAAATTATAATGTATTATCACGAATTCTAATATGCTTTTTGCTGTTACAATACGCTAACACTAAAATGACGTCATGTCAAAGTGCGATGACGTCAATGTTTATGTTGCGACTAAGAAAGAGTGCTATTATATTTATCCACTGTTTTAGATTTAGGGCATATTAAAATTGAAAAATGTATATCAAAGTTGTATTTAACCTATTAAATTAATACACTCAAAATCGGTTATTCGTCACCAGAATAATTATTCCGTTGATGTATAACCTCTTTCGGTGTATTGATAACGTTAAAACAAAATGTTCTAAACATTATTTCTTGAATATGATTAAACTGTTCAGCAACACATACTTGTTTTAATATAAGAAACGTAATTCTATATCATATAATCAACCTCAAGTTTTAAACGACACTCGAAATATAATATCACAAATATACCAATTGATCGAACAGGTTAAATAAACTATTATTTGGAAAAGGAAGTAAATCGTCGTTGCCAATAAACAAGGTACACTTAACCGTTATTTCATGCATTACTAGTGAAAAACGGTTGTATTGTAAGTACCATTTTAATGATATTATTTTCGATAGCTAATGTACATTACTTAATATGTATCTGTTTACATGGCAAGTACTTTCTTCTGAAAACAATTATATTATACATGTACGTACAGTTTGTCATACATGAAACGTGACGTGATTTCTGACCCGGGAGTCACATTTTTACTTCGTTTTTATATGTTTTTATATAAAGTATTGGCATATTGCAGATATTACATATCTTACAAATGATGAATTATTTATGTTTCTTATTAGTTTTATTTTTAAAGATATATGACATTTGCAGATATAACTTCTTCTTTCGATTTGAAATATCGATGGTGTACCCGGCTGGTGTATAATTTATTATATTTATACATGCATTATTGATAACAGAACATGTGTCTAGAAAAGGTGGATACAAATTTGAAATTCTAGCCAATCTCTTTTCTTCCGCTTAGTAATATATCTTTAATGTAAGTAAAGAAATACAAACCTCCGTATTCTCTTTTTTAACATAAATAATACAAAGTAAATCAGATTAAAAGCAAGTGTTATCTTTATTAAGGATTAAAGGCGCATTAGGAAGAACGCAAAGGAATATCCGAGACACGGAGCCAGAGCCTAGGGATACGGTTTCGGTTTTCTCAAAATTAAGCAACCGGACCGCTTACAATAATCCGCAACATACACCTATAAACAGAACATTGTCTCTGATTAGCTATTTCCCGGTGAAAAAAAGAACTGTATTAGTGACAAAAAGATACGAGATAACAATATATTCATGACGAACATACTTTTACCTCTCAGATCTAAAAAATTAAAGAAATGACCTCCACTACATGTGACTTTAGGTGAGTCGCCGAATACATATAGTTCGTCATGAAAGCAGTATGATGTCGTCGTGTATGGCGTGTTAGTCTGCCAATATCTTGGGAAAATGTGACTTCTGATGGCATTTTTTGTTAATGCTCGGATATTAGTATAACAGTGTTCCTTAGGATCGAACATGAAATTTAAAAGGGGCTGTCGCCTTCTAGGGTTCCTCATTACAGTACAATGGGGTCAAAGGTCAAATAAGTGCATTTACAAATAAACTATGCCACTGTGCACTCGTTTTATTTTCATATACCATCTAAACTGGTTTAAATATTGTGTCTCAACGCTCTTTAGTATTTTGTAAATAAAACTAGTGATAATATATAAAATATATATAATATATATATAATATTATATAGAATAATATATATCTGGGAAAAGTGGCATACGATGGCAAAGTGTGTTTCACTTTACATGTTTGCTAATCTTAATATGTGGATGAACTAGAGAAATGTTTTTAGAACTGTCGTATCCCAGGGTTATTTCAGTGTGATTTCAAGGTCACAGACGTGTCAAGGTCAAATCTGAATTTTTAAAAATGACTTCTAAGTTATTAAAGGTAGCAAAATGGTGCGTATATTAATAATATACTAAATCCACACTTGCTTTTTCCCTCTATCGCCAAATTTTGACAGATTTAAATGAATGTTTTACACAATGTTAAATGATTATTTTGTTATAATATAACATAAAAAAGATCATAGCCTGATGTAAATTCATTTGTAAAGGTTACAATAAG
The DNA here is from genome assembly GCF_021730395.1 of Mercenaria mercenaria. Classification (NCBI taxonomy): domain Eukaryota; kingdom Metazoa; phylum Mollusca; class Bivalvia; order Venerida; family Veneridae; genus Mercenaria; species Mercenaria mercenaria. Next base: position 42,106,197 of record NC_069376.1, on the reverse strand, counting down.
GTAACCCTTAAATTAAAAGTCACATAATTAGTAAATTTCAAATCACAGTAGTACACTTTGATCCTATTAATTCAATGAATTTCAAATTATTATATTCTGAATGTTCAACTCTGTTTGGTTGTAATGGAACATCCTTCAATATTTTCAATATGAACATGTTAATTCTTTATCAGGTTTGTGATGTCATTAATGACACCACATTAATGACAAAATTGATTAATCCAGCAGATTGCAGTACTTGCCGCATACAGACTAGCACCAGGTTGCATTCATTCTGTGACATTTTTGGGGAGTAGGGTGGGGGTGGGGGTGTACCTTATTTGAACTGTCATGGCACAACGAATGTACGCACAATTGATATCGCCTATTTAATTGAACTTGTCATTAAACAATGTATCCAATTTTCATTCAAATCTGTCAAAATTTGGCAGAGGTAAAAACAAAAGTCGGATGCAGAGTTAAAAGAATTGTTGAGCAAATGATTATAAAATGACACTGCTAATGCATTTCTTGCATTTCAGGCGGCAATAAAATTTGAATTCAAGCTTTGAACTGACTATAAAAGGAATATTTACATATCGTACACCTTTTGAGAAATTCGTATGAAAGAGAAAATATGATAGGTTTGAGGAAGAAGACTACAGGGGAAAATGAATTACATATAAATGTATAAAATTCTCACATAAACAGTTAAAATCACTTTACTGTCATGTATACAACCAAGTATTTTAAGCTTAATAAGTGGAGCGCAGATCTAAGGATCGCGAGGTCATGAGTTCGATCCCTGGGAGAGGTGTATGTTCTCCATGACGATTTGATAATAGACATTGTCAGGAGTAATTTCGTCCTCCACTTCTGAATCATATGGAGAAGTTGTCAGTTATATGCGGGGAAAAGGCTTCTACTTGTAGCGACCCCAGAACACTGATTAGGTTAATTGACCGCCGTTAAATGACTGAAATACTGTTGAAAGTGACATATATAATATGGAATTCTTCTCCAGCCCCTAAAGAAATGATTTCAAATCTGGTGATGATTCATTATATGATATATATTTATGTTAATTTGTCCATGCGATGATGGTTAAATAGGACCATTCTAATAAACTATATTTGATTTGATTTGATTTGATTTTTGGAGAATAACTGAAATATTGGCCACAACATAGTGCATCTATACACTATTCCCTTGATTTGCTGTAATAAAGTTCATTTGTTACTATCAGTCAGGCATTTATCATCGTATTTTATGTATTTGCAATTAAGTAGCGCATTTCAAGAACTAGATTTTCTATCACCGAAGCTCTTAATGCGATATTTGCATCATCTTATTCTGAAAATTCAACACGCTATTTCTGTTTCGATGCTTTTTATCTTTTGCTTTGCTTCTACACTCACTTGCTGTTTAAAACAAAAGTAGAAAACGAATCAGATCGTAGCAATTTACAGATTTGACACTTGGTTTCAGACAGGAAGTCGTTGATAACATTGTGAAAACAACGCTTTGCCTAGTATCTTGACACTGAAACATTAGTCATTAAGATGTTTTACAAATAAAAATGTAAAAATAAAGGTATTAAAATATCAGAAGGTTGCTTTAGATGTTTTATATAATAGTAACATATTGAGGCTCATTCAATGAAATATTGAAGTTATACCCTCCGATATTTTCATGATCACTGACATATGATGGTTCAACTAATCAAAATGATGAAATATGGTGGTGCGATAGTTGCCAAGAGATATACAATGCTTAAAATAACTTCCTGCAGGATGAGGAAGAGCATGAAGAAGAGATTTGAATTTCAAAACAATTGATTTATAATAAACAATTAATGCCGATTGAATATGTCAGACTAAGACGTCTATTGCTTGTGAAGTGTTATGGGGTTTATTCATTTTTTTTATATAAGGGTAAGAAGTTATTTCTATATAAGAGTAGTTCATTCTAGCATTCCGCACTGAATTTAATTGACAATGTATTTATTTTTACACGTTTAAGGCTATACTAGCGTCAGCTCACATTTGTTTATTTTATAACATCAGTAGATTCCTGTGTGATACATTGCTAACTTTACTCTACTGGGTTTTATCACCAATATCAAATTCACTGACATTATCAAGCATTTCTGAAGTTCTGACATCTATAGAATCAACATAAACAAATAGTTACAAAATTGTAGATATTGAAAACACTTGAAGAGTGGTTATCAGTTCTTATAATAGCCATTGTTAATGTGCAAAGAAATATTTTCTCAGCTGGTTCAAAAATATGAAAAGTACCATTTTCATGCCAATGGAATGAAAAACAAAAACACACAACCACAAAAACGTAACATTTGCGGATATCTAATATTTATATTTACACTGATATGGCTTGATTTTTCTACATAGGTAGTAAAGCCCACACATTCATTAAATTGCTACAACACATGCGTAAACCGCTGGAATAGAGTTTTCATTGACAACGTAGACCATTTTAGATCATGCTTCAGAGAATTTGCACATTTCATACTATCACACATACAGACTTAATCAAACCGAGTTTGCTATTTTTACGTCCTTGAGTTCTATGCTTCCGAAGGAATCTTTAGATCTGTCAACAGTTAATACAGTCAAACTATGTTCGCTAGAGCTCGGCGGGGCAAGCAAAATGTGTAAGTACAAGCCAACGTGAAGAAGACATAATACAGACTTGACGCTGAGTTCGAGTCAAAAGTAGTAATTCGATAATTCGAATTCGAGCAAAAGAAGTTTGACTGTACTAGTCTTTATAAAATATGCGCCATAGAATTTTTTCTGCCTGTACTGTTCATACAGACTATCATACAGATAACTAGCTAGACTTTATGGAAATTGTTAGCCTGAAAACGGAAATTTTAGAAGCATGAGAAAGATAACTTCCATAAATGAACAAAAATATCAGAGCGTACGAAAAGTTAAGCTTATTTTATAGAAATAACTTTAGTCGTTTTGAATTTTGCCTGTCTCAAATGCAATAAATGTATTTGAAGTAATTCATTTTAATTCTCAGATTCATAATTATAACCGAAAAATTACAAGTTTGTATTAAAATGTAGCAAAAATGGCGAGAATCTGAAGTTTTTAACAAAAATGCACTTACTGACCTTTGACCTTGTGCTGTGACCTTACTATGACCCTTAGAAGGCGACAGCCCCCCTGAAAAGTTTCCAGTTTTTATAAAGTTAACAATGAATATGGCTGTCGGGCATTAACAAAAAATGCCATCAAAGGCAATTTCTAGGCCTCTTTTTTGGATATATAGGCAGACTATGTATTTTTCATGTAATTTACGCAACAAATTATGCGTATCATATCACTAAATTGATATGATACATTTTAATATTTAGAAACACTTTAAAATGATTTCACTGAAAAACTTCCTTACACGTGTATTTTTGGTATTTTTGGTTTCATCTCGGGCCTTTTATCTTTACTTCTCATTTATTTGTAAAATATTATAGACTTTGATTTGCCTAAGATAACTGATATGCAAAACACTAACTTGAAGATAAGAACAAAAGATTTTCCATTATCATGCAATAATTCTTTGTCACAAGGAAATCTAGAAATACGAGACATGCTCTAATTTGACTTAAATAAATAAAGTAAATGTCTCGGATCACAACAACTTTGCTTCATGCGCTTGTCTGATGGTATCAAACAGCTGAATTATGGTCTCATTTAAGACTCAAAACATGTATATTCTTGAATAGGAACGGGAAGTAATTCAAACTTTTAATTTTAATTTTTTCCTTTTAATTCAAAAATTTTGTTTTGAACACAAAAAAATGTATAATCTTCAACAAATGTCTGGGCACAGTGCTATATGAAATGATGACAGCTTTGACTCGCTATATTTCACGAAATAAAAGAGAAACAGAATGAACCTCGGTGTATTTACTTTGAGAGGTTTCTTCTACATTTAAGTTAGTTTTGTCCTGTTAGTTGTTTGGACAAATGACATGTTTCCGACGTTTTATAACTTACATATGATGAATTATGTGATGATTTGTTGATATATTCTAAAGATGTATGGCGTTTGCAGTTGAATTCTTTTTTTCATTTTCTATTTGAAATCTCCGTAGCGTACCTAGCCGGCGTATCATTTATTGTGATTATACATGGTTTTATGTTGTACATAATATAAGTTCAGATAAATTGGAATACAGAATTGAGTAAACTAAACTCTATTGTTCTTAGTATTGTATCTTTAAATTAAACCTGAAAAACAAGTAAAAAGCACCTTCTTACCCTGGTTGCTCTTTAGTAACATAAATAAACAAGTCTGTTCAGATTAAGATAAAGCAAGACTTTTAAAAAGAAAATGATTATCGTTGCATTAAGGACGCAAATAGTGTTTTGCAATGCCGAGGCTCGAAGGAGAACACTCGAAATACAATTCAAGATTTCTCCTGACTAAGCCACCACGCCGCTCTCAAATTTTCCCTAAATTAAAAACACAATATATAACCGTAACATACTCTTAATTGCTTGGTGAAACCATATTGGGTGTTAACCGTTTCTAGGCAGGAAATGCCTGTGTAACGGTAACAGTAGCTCTTGGGGTGACGGTTTTCCTAATATGCGTTGTAATGGAATATTGACCGACATAAAATGTCTATAATAAACACTCTGTTGTTGTTTTGTTTCGTTCTATTAGTTTAACATCGGATTGAAGGCGCAGTGCAACTGGTGTAGATTTTGTCGTTAATGATGGAAAGAACATAGTTCAACATATTCCCGCGGAGAAAAATGGAACGAATTGGAACTGTTGGAAGAGAAAATTATCGTAAGGAAGGATGTTTCTTGCGATCAGAATGCAACATCTATCAAAGAGGACTTAGTGCATCTATTGAAAACAAATCTACTTATTGTCTGCTGCAATCCTCTGAACAGCAAGAAGCAAGTGCTGCAGATCACTTCAGACAGACAAGAAAAATACATCAACGTGAGAGTGAAATTAGACCGCTTGAGGAGAGATTAGACCGTAGACAGGATAGAAATGCACGATTAGTTTGTAAGTTGCAAGAACAAAATGATCAGTTATATTATCAGCTACAACAAACTAAGACTAAATTGCACGAAAAAGAGTATGCCATGTCTGAAATTATCATGCAACTAAAAGTAAAACTAGAGTATCAAGGCAATGAGATTAAAGAAAAAGAACAGATGCGACAAATTTTGCACACATATTGTTATAAACAGACTGAACTTAAAAAACACATTGCTTTACAAGAGGCAAAGATAAAGTGTCGTGATAAAAAATTAGGGGAGCTGGAAATAACACTTGATAGTAAAATGGTCGAAATCAGTCAGTGTAAAGAACTTCTAAAAAACACCGTGGAGAAAAAAGATGCCCAGTTCTCTGAACAAAGCGGAACGCTTCACAACATGTTGACGAAATTGCAAGAAACAGAGGCGAAAATGGATAAAGCCGTGAGTTTGCTAAAGGAGAAGAATCAACATCTTCAAGCAGAGATTGAGCGCTGTAATGAGAAAGTAAAAACTCTAGAGAAAATGTTAGATAGTAAACGAAACGCGACAAATGACGGAAATGAACGGCAAGCTTACCGTGTGATGGAACAAAACGATGAACAAATACTAGATCTGAGACATCAGCTGAAACAGACACTAGATAGGAAAGAGTCCGAAATGAATAAAATCATTGCTTCGCTAAAGAAAAAGACGCAGGATCTTGAAAATGATGTAAAACATCGTGATTTGACGAATCAACATCTTCAAGCAGAGGTTGAGCGCTGTAATGAGAAAGTAAAAACTCTAGAGAAAATGTTAGATGGTAAGAGAACCTCAACAAATGACGGAGATGGACGGCAATCAAACACTGTGATGAGACAAAAAGATGGCCAAATTTCTGACCTGAGACATCAGCTGAAAAAGACACTAGATAGGAAAGAGTCCGAAATGAATGAAATCATTGCTTCACTAAAGAAAAAGACACAGGATCTTGAAAATGAGGTCGAACATCGTGATATGACGATAAAAGACCTAGGCTACAAAAAGAAGGAAACAATTGATAGGAATGAACTTTTGGAAAAGAAAGTTAAAGAAAAAGAGTGTCAGTTGTACAAAGAGAGAGATCAGCGGCAACATGCTTTTGACAAGATGCAAGAAAAGGAATCTGAAATGGAAGGAATCATCGCGTCGCTAAAGAAGAAAGTTAAGGTCCTGGGGGACGATATTGAACATCGCGATATGAAAATTAAACGTCTAGAGGAAGTATTAAACAGTGAAACGATTGGCGTTCCTGTGAGAAAAGGGGCAAACAGAGATGTTACGGAAATGGAAAGGAAAATTACCAAATTGACAGATGAACTGGATCAGACTTTGACCAAACTGCACGAAACAAAAACTGAGCTTGAAGAAAGAAAAACAAGGTAAACATACACAAATGAATGTTTTGTTTTACATCTTTGTACTGAAGTCCTAATAACATTTTTATTTTAAGAAAAAATGACAATTTTACAAAACTTTGACAAAAATGTTAAAAACTCTTAAACAATTGAACAGTGCTTATATAAAGTATAAGTATTGCCTTTTAAATAAAGTTTGTTAAGATATTATTATTCCTTTACTGAACGTCAGTAACTTCAAATGACGGTACGGTTTCGTCATAGTAACAGCTGAACACTGATGCATAATACAACTGAAACACGTCTGTAAGATTTATTTCATTAACTGTATATTTTAACGACATGTAAAGGTAATTTACTTACATACCATATATATCAAAGGCTGGCAGATAATAACCCGAACATTGCTGACCTTAGCGACAAGAATCGTCCAACAAAACTTTCTGAAAGATATGCTGAATTGTATGAGGATCAATGGACTGATGCATTCGACATTCTTGAAAAACAATTCAAAACAGAGGAAAATGCAGTCGCAGCACTTCTACAGATTTTGAAGGTTATCATTTAGCATATATAACGATTTTTAATGCAGCAACTTATGTGTACTCGAATCTTGTGTATAGACTTATAATTTGTTAGAGACGCGTTCCGTTTTAATCTATGGAAAACGAAATTTTGAAAATAAGAGATTAATTAAAAATATATCGGAAAAATTGTACAATACTACTTACACCCGAAATCTCATTTGGATTACTTACATTTTTGGAAAATGAAAAGATTTGACAAATCTTTAACGCATTGACATTTCTAAAGTGGTGTTTTAATTATTCCTATAGGATGCCATGATTTTCTGCAGAAACAAAGCCTATGAACAAATGGAGGATTTACAACGTTTGCTAGCATTATCAAACGATAAGGTATGCTTGTTAATATTTTATCATGTATCATGTTAAAGAAACGTGTTTTAATTGCTTTATCATGCATTTTCGCCAGGCAAGATAGCATTCTTAGCACGTTAGTATGGTGTAATGTGTACATGATGTACCGTAAAACCGAAGAATGCCGAAGTCGCATACGGAGAATACGTATACGTTATTTCCGGTTGTCCACTAGCTTAACAACACAAGTAAAACTTGAAAAAGCTAGAAAGTGACTCGCTCTGCTCTTGCTATGAGAGGACAGGGACAGACAGCCCAAAGTGATATGCCATTGAAAAGGGCCTATGAATAGTACTATCTCAATATTAGAAAAGTGTCCAATGCAAAATATGCCATCACTCATCATTAACTCCAAAACAATGCATCCATTCTCTCTAAAAATGAATATTAACATTTATCCAGTTCATGAAATATTTCCAGTGTCAAGATCCTAACAGTTTTTGTTTCAAATACGCAAGCTTCTAAGTGCTCAACTGGCTTATTTACCCAACGTTTCTGTGACTGTTAAGCTCATTTCTGCAATTATTGAGAAGCGACTGAAGCAATATTCTACTTGCTATAGATTGGTCCTTTGCGTGTCATTGAGCTCTTTTCGATCAGTAATGATGGTGGCTTGAAGGAAAGAGCGGGGACCCAGGATTTGGATATGTTCTGCGTTTTAGGTAGTTTTTCATAGAAATATCCTATCGTAATACTGTCACTTTAATTTACTGTCAAAGAACTTTACAAATCTACGCATCCTAGGATATCTTAATTATGTATCAGTTTATTAACAGGAAGATGAGGGTATATCGACTGATCAGGGTAACCTCTTAAAAGATTGCCGAAAGACAATGCCATCTGTGGCAATAAGAAATTTATATCTGGTAAGGATATAGACTTTATGAATTTAGATTCATTCAAATACATTTAATCTGATAAAATTTTAAATATAAGTATATAGTTTTATGCTTAAGAAAACAGTAAAATATAATTGTTTCGCCATGACCCTGTTTCACTGAAAATCAGTTGCATGAAGAAGTAGCATCTATATTATAATAATTACTATGTTACAAGATAACGACAAAACAATTTTGGCGTGCTCTTTGTTTCTTGTCTAAGTTTGCTTTCAGATATATATGTCACATATTAACCAGTCAACGGATAAGACAATAAGAGCAGCGCTACCAGTCAGTTCATTTACAACAGAATGTCTTGAAGTTTGCTGGTATATGGTGGTTTGTATTGATATTTTTCTATATTGTTAAGTACTGTTTGGGCGGTAGGGTATAAAGTGTCTACAAAGCAGCTCCAGCGAAGAAACCTATTCTGCTTAGACCTCGAATAAATCATACAAGTTTGTCTCGAAAGATAATACATTGTATTAAATCCTTTCGTGCTCCCGTCTATGTTCAGTTTGATGTCATTATGTTTCGTAATTACATGATACCTTACATAAATCACATAAATCACGTGTCCATATACTAAGTATAAGTCACACATTTAAAGAAACGTTATAATATACTGCTTTCATGGTTCGAGGATCATATTCAAAACGTTAAAGAATCTTTCTCGACATACCGTCGCCCGAGAACCGTTATATGCTATCTGTCATTTTGGCCAAAAATGAGTGTTTTATACCATTAGAAAGATCTCGGTGAGATCTAGATCACAGTGACCTGGTCCTCTTTTGGGGGCAATTCCAATTTTAGATATCAACAATGTAATGAATTTATTTATTTATTTACTTTAAAACAAACACATGCTGTAGCCTGTAGAAGATATATTTTAATTTCTTCCACAAGCAATGTGAATTCTAACCTTTGATAATTAAGGTTACTTCTATAAAAAAGCTTTCTTATAAAGGCCACTGTTTTTCTTCATTTTAACAACAATGCACAGTTACTTGTGTCACAGACTACCTGTCGTCAACAACAACAACAAAAAAAAACCAACAACAAATATTTTGTTCTCTAAGGGTGTTCTGTACAGACTGCTTTGACTATATATTATTCGTTTTCAGAAACTGTTGTAATTCCTATATACTGACAACTTAAACATGTTTGAAAACGTTTTTCATAAATAGTTATTTGTCCCACCACACAGTGGTGTGGGAGACATATTGATTTACTCCAGTCTGTGTGTGTGTGTGTGTCTGTGTGTGTGTGCGCGCGTCTGTTACAAAGCTTGTCCGCACTCAAAGTCTAACATTTCTCATTTGATCTTCACCAAACTTAAACAAAATGTGTTTAACCATAAGACCTCGGCCAAGTTCGATAACTTGTGGAATCGGTCAAGGCATCTTGGAGTTACGGCCATCGAATTAAAATGGGCCTTTTTACTCTTGTCCGCTCTCTCAAGTAAAATACTTCTCATCCGATCTTCACCAAACTTGAACAAAATGTGTTTGACCATGAGACATCAACCAAGTTTGATAACTAGCCAATCAGTTCAGGCATTTTGGAGTTACGGCCCTTGAATTACAGAAAAATCGTCCTTTTAAATCTTGTCTGCACTCTAAGTCAAACATTTCTCATCCGATATTCACCATGCTTGAATAAAATGTGTTTGACTTTAAGACCTTGGTCATATTCGATAACTAGCTAAATCGATTCCGGCATTATGGAGTTACGGCCCTTGAATTACCGGAAATCGGCCTTTTTGCTCTTGTCCGAACTCTAAGTCGAGCATTTCTCATCCGATCTTCACCAAATTTGAACAAAATATGTTTGACCATAAGACCTCGGACAAGTTCGATAATGAGCCAAATCGGTCTAGGCATTTGGAGTTCTGGCCCTTGAATTGTAGTGAGTATACAGTATATAAAGACCTGCTACTTAGATGATTAAGAAGTTGTGGGAGACATTCACTTTTCTCAAAAACAGCTCTAGTTTTATATTGTATTTCATTGATTAGTTTTATATTTTACAATTCCTTCTGAAACCTGCATTTCTCTACATTTCAATTCAATACTTACAGATCCAAGATCCACCTATTGTATTTGCTCCGGAGCCAGGAAAAGGTTCAAATTTAAATACAGACGACTTGTTAAAACCCTACGCAAGAAGCGGAACACACGTCGATTATGTAGTCTGGCCTGCTCTTCTTTTACACGAAGGTGGTCCAGTATTGGCGAAAGGTGTGGCCCAGGGGTATTGCAAGACATAAAAGTAGACTACGTTTAAAGTACTAGCAGTTAACTAAATATATAGAAATCAAACTGAATCAAACTGAAAGAATGGTTCAGGAAATATCAAAATATTAAATTGATTCAAGCGATCACGTGCATAGGTGTTTTGCACGAACAACAAAATGATAAAATGCAATTTTCTCAAATTACCACATAAAAGATGTTTGACTCATTCATTAAAATCATTACACTAACTCAATAGTAACATATGATTTATCAATAAAGCGTTTATACACAGTTTTTATGTTAATAGATTATTATTATATTGCTGTCCGGCAGAAAAATAAATTTCATAAACATAGATTTTACAAGCTAATTTGATGCTAATACTTATTCAGAAAGAGAAACATCACCTATCATTTTAACACTGGAACTTGGAACTAATTTATAAACTACACATAATTGCTAGTACAAAAAAGAAAGTACATTTGAAATTTAGAAATCGCCTTTCTGTTACAATTAAATCTTTATTATACAAAAAATACTAAACGAGTTTATTAACTTCTAAGGAATGCATTCATCTATGATAATTGTGTTGAAGTTATTGTACATTATTTTAAAATTGGTAGATTATCAGTAATTTTGGTCACAAGACCTTCTTTTCTAGATAATTTCTTGTGTCCTAATTGTTTTCGAGTGTAACTCTGTCTCTTTCTCCTTGAACATAGAACGCTTGATAGGCATCCAAACAAATGTTTACATTTAAAGTAAAGTAAGATTCAATTTTGCTTCTATGTACTTTAGTTCTCTTTTTTCTTGTAATCAGATGTTTAGTGAGTTCATTTTGATAGCAAAATTAAGCGTTTTAGAGCTCTGTTCTCGGTTCATAACACTATGAAATGGAAAGTAAAATGTTTCTGCCAAGTAACGCTGCTATCCATTTTAATATAACTCTAAGGTGCAAAACCAAGACGGTCGTCGCGGCTGGAGATCAAAGGTTAAAATGGTCTTTATTTGGCCACACCCATCAAGGGATCTTAATATTTCCCGGCACGTGAGTCTTATATCAAACACGAATAAAAATTGGGACTATCTCCAGTTGTAGCCATACCCTCATTCACTTTCAATGTTTCAGTATACGACTGGATTATATAAGTATCCACCAATTTTAACACAGATATTTTTTGTGTTTATAAAAGAAAGAAAGAAGGAACCTTCTAAATTGATAACCGAATAATTTTGCTTTTTTATTTTCGGAGTTGGTAAACAATTTCATAAACCAGTAGAAAAGATGATAAGCTATTATACTCACTATCATTTTTGTCGTCGTTATTAGTGTTTTCATATCATTATATGTGACGCACCATGACATTTTGGGTCCAAATTCGGCGTTACGTCATTTGAGAAAACATCGATTAAAGTTACGTCACAAAAAAAAAAAAAATAGTGGACGTTACCACGTGTTCGCGGCAATTAATGCATTTCTTGTTTTCAATAATACTCTACCTGGCCACAAGAAAAAAATGAAGTGACATTTATAAACATTTCCGTGTTTTGCAATTCCGTTTCTTTAAAAAAAATTAAATGATTGATAATTTATCGCCCTTTGAATCGACACGCCATTTGTAAACATCGAAGGTCGCGGAGAAAATGAAACTACCAAAAACAATTATTTGATGATTTATTTCGATTGTATAAAGAATGACAGTTAGCGAATCTCAAGGTAAGTAAGTATTTAAGCGATATGTTGAAATTGTATAAAAGTAAGAGTGTTTATTAAATGTATAGCGTACAGATTTTCAAGTTGTACTTTGTATAAACGTTATACGCTTTTGAAATCACAGTTTGTTGTCTATAAGTCATTTTGGTATTATTGGCTTTTGAATTTTTTTGTTTCGACTTGAAAATGCTCTGCAGTACCATCCATACCATAGTGGAACTTACAGCTAAGCATATGTTTGTGATACAGGTACCCAAGTAGATATCATGCGTAACTACATAGTGATACAGGTGCCCAAATAGATATCATGCGTAACTACATAGTGATACAGGTGCCCAAATAGATATCATGCGTAACTACATAGTGATACAGGTACCCAAGTAGATATCATGCGTAACTACATAGTGATACAGGTACCAAAGTAGATATCATGCGTAACTACATAGTGATACAGGTACTCAAGTAGATATCATGCGTAACTACATAGTGATACAGGTGCCCAAATAGATATCATGCGTAACTACATAGTGATACAGGTGCCCAAATAGATATCATGCGTAACTACATAGATGTAGTTAAGAAAAACATCATTTTGTTACTGAATATCAATAATCAATAAATAATCATAAACGGAGGTTATAAAAACCAACGGATTGTTATATTAGTTATTGATTATTGTTCAAACTTTGGACAAATATTAAATAAAAAATACAAAAACTAGAATTCAGAGGGACTGGCCTCCAGATCATACAACAAAAAATAAAGTAAAGGGGGCATAAGGAAATTAATGCTTTTATTTCTTAAGAAAGCTTTGAAACTGAATTTCCGACAGACCTTATCTTATAGAAACACATGAACATTAGTTGATTATTTTACTAATTCAATACTAAGGAAATTGAAAAGCGTTTGTAACGCTTTAGTCGAAGTCGACTGTCTTAATCGAAGTGTTTTATTACCGCCGCGGCCCAGGTGCGACTCCCGACATGGGCATCTCACCCCACGCACCCTCCCATTCCCCCTCACCCCACGCTTGTATTTGCATTTTTATGATAGTTCTGAAATGAAACCTCATATTCTAATATCCATAATATGACTAAATTTCAATTTAAAAGAAACATCCCTTTCAGCCGAAACCTGGATATCAATACATTTAACAGGAAATTTAGATATTTATGTTTTAAACCAGAAAATGCTTAGTCAAGCTAGAAAAATGATCTTATTTTATATTTCTTTTGTAAATAAAATGAGTCCTCTGAAAAAATTGTTAAATGGTATTTGGTACAAATGACTTAGTATTATTGACAGAAAAGCAGTTAAATTCAGTAATTAAATATTTCAGATAAAAATTTACGAGTGGCTGTATATATTTGACTGCACGAGAAAATGCATCTTGTTTTTTAACTTTTAATAAACAAGCATCCTATCTCTATCAGCTTCTAAAAAGTTTAATTATACAGATTACCTTATCTTGAACAATTTTTTAAAATGTCTCGACATCCGTTCAAGTTTCCTTACTATACACATAGATAAAACCAGTAGCAGTCATTTTTATTAGATATCTAAATTTAGTTCTACACTAAATCATTTAACTTTACCAATATTAAAAATCAAATCAACAAAGTTAACGTACAAACAAATTTTCACGAAAATATATCAGTTTGAAATACGGTTTCATACTATTAAAGCACAATGCGTTTATGAATTTCTAATTTCATTCTTTTGTATGAATTAATTCACAACAAAAATGTAAGGCGAAAGTGCGATACCTAAGAGAAGGCCTTCCTTGTTTTCTAAGGAATAGCTTTTTGTCTTATGTTCACATGTGTCTACAACTCTATCTGAAAGGTTTACAATAATTTCAGGTTTTTTCTCTTTTAATTTTTTCCACCTCATACCTAAGTATGCTATAAACTAGTTAAACAACTGCATATTTGTAGGGAATGTATACTGTATATTGGAAACGTTTCATCGATTTTAGAAAATAATTTTATGTTTGTTCGACAGGATTAAAACTGTTTTTAATTTTTTGCACTATGAATATCTCGATTTAATAGAAAACACGCTGAAATAATAAATGTATTGGAAATAAAGATAAGGACAAAAAAGAAAAAGAAAAAATAAGAAGCAAATATCCTTTTAAGAAACACCTTGTAATTGTTTACCATCAAAATGTTTATATGAGTCGTGCCATGGGAAAACCAACATAGTGGCTTTGCGACCAGCATGGATCCAGACCAGTCTGCGCATCCGCGCAGTCTGGTCAGGATCCATGCTGTTCGCTAACAGTTTCTCTAATTGCAATAGGCTTTGAAAGCGAACAGCCTAGATCCTGACCAGGCTGGTCTGGATCCATGCTGGTCGCAAACCCACTATGCTGGTTTTCTCATGGCGCGGCTCATATCATCTAAGACGGTTAACGGGTATTCTATAATAATTATTGATTTTAAAATTACATACAATGTATTTCATATTTCAGCAGATAAAATACATTGGAACTTTCGTTAGTCTACTTTCTGTTTCGAATTCATAAAAGAATACAAAACTACTGACGATTCAAGAAAAAAAAACTTGCCGAATGGGCGTTTACATCAAACTCAGGTAATAAATGACGTAGCTGTCACCCTAGTTATCCATGAGAAGGTAATTTGATCACGCTTGTAGTTTGCTCCGCCTAAAAGTACATTTCTATCGATCACAGTGGTTTAAAGTTACAGAAAAGAAGCAAGAAAAACAACCGTGTAAAGTGTTAGTTACAAAAATAAAATTACGCGAATTTATTTCAAGATAATCCTGCATAATAACGATAATACATACATACATGTGCACTTACATGTACACTTACGCAACATATACACTTAAAACTATTGAGATCATTGATTTGAACTGTCTGAAGACCGACATTGATGTGTATAATTTGTATTGATAGCAATTCTCGACGAAATACAACAAAAATGCTACCACAAATAGTGTCTGTTATAGTCCGAAGGTTTCATGTATTTATTTTAAATTGATGTATCTTGTCTTCAGAAAATGTCCACGGATGTCGGTCTAGGAAATGGTTTCAAACATACTCGATGTTGTTTTTATACATTGAACTATAAGATTCGTTTTTTCAATTTGGCTTTCAATTGTGAGAAAACAAACACGGCAATTTTTATTTACTTATTTATTTATTTATTTATTTATTTAGTCTGATTACTTCGTCCAGTCGTCCAGGTTAAAAGAGAGTTAATTTACGTTGTCTTAGATGCTGTGTATTTCGATTTTTCCAAGTTCGACGCCGAGAATTGTCAAAGTTTGACATAGTCATGATAGGAAAAGTATAGTTATGTTTTAAACTAACAAAAGCACATGTGATTCTTATTAAACACATATCATAGGCAAATGGTACGATCGTTAAATACTAGTATTTGTATCATACAAACGTTGTGAATATAGAGTTTCGATTTTTACTACAGCAGTTTTAAATCGAAAGATAAGATACCTTTACCGATATTTTCTCTTAAACGGTCCATTTTTGAGATACTAAGTTCTATAGAATCTATTTTGTATTTACGACATAATCTGTAAAATACCAAACCAAAGGATCGACATCGATTAGAATTTCATTGGAAAAGTTTTTCATATGAAAAAATATACAGTATTTCATAGAAAATCCGTCAAATTATTACTGCATACAGAAAACATGAGGTATGCGATGTCATGAATATTCAAACGGAAAAAAGTAGAGATTAAAATAAGCTGTTAGTCGAACCTATCGCCTTAAATCAACTTGAGAGTTCTATTCCGACTTCTGCTTTATTGCAGCTATATGTCCGTATGATATCTAGAATCCGAATTGTAGTATCCATACATCGTGTGACCACCCCCGTAGTCGAGTGGTTAGTCGCTGATTTGAAATCGCTGTAACCTCTCACTGATTGGGGGCGTAGGTTTGAACCTTGCTACCGATCACATTTCTTTATGTAAAATAATGGCAGTTTTGTACGGAAGACGGGAGTGTAGTACTTGTTCTTCCCAGGAGCTATGATTAGGTAAACTGCCCACCCGACATAAAGGGAGAACTGTTGAAAACGGGTATCCAAAAAATGAATAAATGCAAGTTTCTTGGCAAGAAGACTTACTTAGTCATGAATTCCGAATCAAGTTTCAATTCGCTTTTAATCCAACATTTAAGGATATTAACTTCATGTATAATGACTACAATGACCGGTTGAATTGAATCGTTGATAAGTAGGACCTATATACATGTTAAAAGTACGGGGAAAAATGATTCCAGTTAATTCAAGCCTGTCTTCAAAATCCCACGTTTGCTACATTCTCAAGCAAACGAAAATGTCTATTACTTTTAAAACTTGAGTAATATATATAAACAGGGCATTATTGTTTAAATTAAATATTTATCTTTTTAACATAAAAAGTGATGCTCATCAGGCTATGAATTAATATTTCTGACCAAACGATAAAATACACATGTTGTTATCATGTGTGACTTACATGTATAAACACATCTTTTGATCTTTATGCACTTTTATTTTCTGATACAGTTTTTTTTAAATCACATAGTTTCCGAAAATCATATTCATTTGTATATCTGTGTAACGGTCAGTGAAATCTTCAAGATAATTTTCAACAATGCATTTTCCGAAAACGAAACGCTGAGCAATTCATTGTGATAGCACCAGCACCGTCAGCGATAAGGAGAATGCCCTACGTGAAGAGTTAATTTCTTTCTTCTTGTCAAATTTGTTGAACATACAAATGTATTTGTCTGCACCGCGAAATAGAGTCGAGTTTTATTATTTTCATTTCATAATGTTTCAATTTATTCTTTTTTTGTGTTTTTTTTTGTGTGTTTTTTTAGAAAGAAGCAGTCCATCAGGCAGTGTTAATTTTACTAGACATATTTGACTTATACTGACGTATTAATACTTTCCCAGAAGAAGCCCTAAGAATGAAAACTAGATAAAAGACATGTAACGATAATTATCTTTTTCGTTTACTCAAATATGTTAATGTTGCAATTGCGATATGTTCAGATACAGACTCGTGTGGGGCTTTGAAAGTCATAGGGTCTACATTTGACGAAACATTTGAGTAAAAGTAGTAATGATACTTTAAAACATGGTTTCGTCGAAATATTCACCCATGAAATACGGGAAACAAATTGTAAGATATACGCTATGTTATTTAATCTTTTTTTTTTGGTTGCATGAATCGATGAACATATTCAAAATTTTACCCTACTATACAAAGAAGCTTTGCTTTAGTTATTCAATGTATTTTTTCTAGTAGTCGATTCGGGTAATAATATTCATTAATGATTTGAATGTTTGTTCGGTACGTCATGAGAACTCTTTATGAAATTTTAAACGGTCGAACACTTGAACTGTCACTTCATTTTAATTTCACTTCACTTTCACTTTACTTTTACTTGTTTTGAAAATCTATTTTACCAGTTCAAGTAAAAAAGTGAATAAATGAAACATGTCTACTTAGACAAAGAATGGTTCTTAAATTGTTCTACGTAGAACCACTTTCTAGCTCATATCCAAAGAAGCTATATATAAATTTTCCGAGATATAATTATTTTCGTGTTGGGAACGAGGTGGTTTGGAAACACCTCTACGCGCTCAAATTTGTTTGTTGTCCCTGATTATAACATTTATTATTACGAATAATGATTACACAGAAGTGATACAAGACACATCTGATCGATGATATAATCTATACAAAGATTCCATTGAAGCATAGAACGCAACTAAGCAGACTATGTTTGATTGAATCTGTTCATGAGAGGTAAAAAAGAAATATGCATTATCCTTCACGTTCCCTACAATTGTCGTAAGTGGAAGTCCGTTATACAGAAACATTAAACGGGCGCCATGATCCCATAGTATCAGAAATATATCAAACACTGAGTTTAAGTACAAATTGTTTTAGCATTACTGTTCATATTTCCAAGATAAACAGGTTTTATCTATGAAATAAATGGAATGCAAAAAATAAAAGAAATGTTCTTAAAATATAAGAACATGTATAATGTTTTAACCAGAAAGCACTTGTAACAGCTTTTTTTTTAATTTTGATATATATAATTGTTTGTTAAAAATGAAAATTTTGTTGATAAAAAGGAGAAATGCGTGTTAAAACTCGATCAAAATCGTTTTCGTCCACTTCCATATGTCAACCGAGAGCCCCTATATTTAATATTGAAACTTATTGATGAGGACATATTCTACATTTCTCTTTAAGTGTCACTACAAAATTGTAATGGTTTTATATACATTAAACTCCTGTGCATTTAAGAAAGCATAAAGATCCATAAAATAGTAAGTCGTGCACACATTTTCGTGTGAAAACGATGTTCTGACAAAATATTTTGAAAACTTTATTCTTAGCGCTTAGTTATGGATAAAATGCGTATGAATAATTATAATCAGTTTAACCAGTATTTTCTCATAATGTTGTTCAAATTTCACATCAGGCGTGTCATTCGTGATGCCATTCCAATGAGTGTCATACTAGTATACAAACAGTGATAATATTTAATTTTACTCAACCCAAAGAACTAAAGCATGCCCGTATTAAGTGCAAGTGCGTATGGAAGGAAAAGGAATACTTCAAATAAACAAATCATTCGTCTAATACTGCGCTCCTAGACGCACAATATTTCCGCTGTATATATCGCGAAATATAGCGGTATGTGTAAGTACAAAAACAATGTTTCGGAAGAGGTAAAGCGTCTGAGACGCTTTTGAAAGAAACCAGTTCGCTTTTGAAAATACTTAATTCTGCAAGGCAAGCGCGATGAGTATTTCTAGTACGCTGGTAAAAGAACTGTGACAAAGGTTGTGAGTTCAATTTCAAAGACATGTCTGAATTTTCCGTCTTACACAGCGGAGCGCAATACAAGTGCCGTATCCAGGGAAAATATGCACTTTTTAAGTGACTTCCGTAACATATTGAACATACCCTTAAATGCAATGATACAACTGATTTTGTTTTGTGAGTTGCGAGTTCATTTGTGAACGTTCACTGGAATACATGTGGCGTTTAGCGGTTTTTCTTTATGGAAAAAAGATTAGAACAGTAACCATTATGTTATTTTTTCGGTTACTGAAAATATTTTGCATTGTCCAAGTATCAAAATCTCAGGCCTATTTGGTAGGACCATATTTTTAAGGCACTTGACGGAGGGGCGCCTTGGTCTTCCTCCACCATCAAAGCTGAAAAGTCACCATATGACCTATAACTGTGTCAGTGCGACGTAAAACCCAACAGAATAAAAATTGCATGAAATAATTCTACGTCTTAATCTAAGTGTTAACTTTCACATGTTAGGCACGTTATATTAACGTTACGGCTACAGAAGTGCTCTCTAAATATGAAATATAAATGTTGCGACTTTTTTAATTTTAGGGTTCTAAAAATCTGCTAGAGGTAGAGACACTTTAGGGAGCGAAACAGTTAATGAATAGAGAAATTGCACTAACTTCCTTAACCCAGTAGAGTAAAAATGTAATGAAAAAAGAAAACAACGAACATATTCACTTTTTTCACACACGTATTTGTGTTAATACTATGAATTACACTGGTGCCTTTATTACAAAGATAAAAGTGTTTTAATACTACAGCCACTATGATCTCTCTGTACAATAATGAACATCAAAACTAGTTACTTAAAAAGACAAGATTTTATGTGACAATATAAAACAACAAAATGTTTATAGTTGATAAAGAAGTTTATGATAATAGTAACGTTACGTAAATCAAAAGTTGATTTTATTCTCTTAAAGAAATTAGTTAAGAGCAACGTCCACAACCTACTACAGTAAATGTGTTCAAATGGTGTTGGCAGAAAGACTGCTTATCCATATACCGTATTATGATTGATTGCTGTATCAATACTCTCAACGCTCACCTAGAAAACAAACTACAAATAATAACCGGAAGTAAAAATCAGAAGATATCAGAAGCAAACATTTATACATATATAATAGTGTAATATATCTTCTGCTATATTTACTAAACGTTAAACTGTATAGAAGTATCTAAAATGATACAGTAGTAGAAATCAGAAGATATCAGAAGCAAACATTTAAATACATATATCATAGCGTAGTATATCATCTGCTACATTTGCAATACCTTAGACTGTATAGAGTGTACCTAAATTAATACAGTAGTAGAAATCAGAAGTTATCTCGCCTCCTACAAGATTCTTGCATTTCTATTGGTCAACAGACGTCACGTGGAGACAGGATATATTCCATATCCTGCTTGTACATTACAGATATGAATTTTAATTAAAAACAAAATGGCTGCCGCATCGCTAGGGTAATTAAAACAAGTCCGATTATAAGCCCAAGCTATCTATATCATTTCCGAGATAAAAAAAAAATAGTGTTTTCTTGCCGCTCACATTTTTCCTATCTAATTTAGGTTCGTGAAGTTAGTGGAAATTATATAGAAGAACAGTAACTCTGTATGGCACGGCGACTGACAGGTGGTTGAAATGTTGTTTTAGCTAAATCATCGAAAAGCAAAGGAATTAACACATTTGTAAGACAGCAGTTTGTTGTAGGATCATTTAATCTACCTGCAAGATAAAGGAATTAACAGGAAATGGGACTAAAGCCTAAGTTTTATGACATTTCTGACCTCGTGTAATCTGATGATTTTTCGAAGGATGGAACGTAAACGTTTTTCAAAACCAGTTCATAACCTGTATAAATGAGCTTCTGTGTTTTGTGATTCTGTCAAAATACAGTTCATTTTGCATTTTATGGCTGATGTTAATCAACTATAATCAAAGCATGAAAACCAGAGAAGATTTCAGGATTCCAGGCTGCACTAACTGTAAGTAGCTTTATTAATATAAAAATTGTCTCAATCAGTACAGCGAGGATGTAAAAGGTAGCCGGCATGATAAAATCGTTACACTGCTTGTTGGTGACAGAATACGGGATATACGCTGTCTCGAAAATCCATATCAGGCTCGAGCTTCGCTCTCGCCTGATATGGATTTCCTCGACAGCGTATATCCCGTATCTTGTCACCAACAAGAAGTGTAACTAATAATATCAGAAGCAGACATTTGTACATATATCATAGCACAGTATATCTTCTGCTACATTAGCAATACCTTAAACTGTATAGAGAATGGAGTGTAAATATCAAAGGCAAGTAATGCTACAACTAATGATGCGACGAACTGCATTCTTAAGTGCAAATGAGCTGACATAACAAGGACAATCCAATCAAAATTTCAGTGGGAATAAGAATACAGTGATTCTTTGCTATTTATTCATAGCTGTATTAACATATGGCATATGGTTATGAAAATTTTAAGTTTTTCATAAAGTGGATACATGCGTTTGATATATTTCTGCAGATGTAGAGAATAGTAAAATTTACAAATATTCATGTTTTTGAACCAATATATATGGTTTATATGTTAAAAAGACAGGAGGGTCATAGTGACCCTAAGTCGCTCACCTGACCTTGACTAGTTGATTTTGAATATATTCATACTGAACTATGAATGGTATAATCTGTCTTTAGTATAAACACATCAAACAGATCAAGTGACAAGAATATAATGGACCAAGTTTTGTGAAATTCGTTGAAGAGGTGAAAGGGAAAAGTCATTTTAAGTTATTTCTATTTTTAGCTCTAGTAGCCCCTTAAAGAGACCAAGTGCCTATAACAACTATCATGTTTGATGAGTATTCATCAAATGCTTGTTGAGGAGATTTCGTTTTAATTTTTCCTACTTTTAGTTCCAGTAACCCCCATTTGAACATAAGATAATAGGTAAGGGTATATTTTTTCGGAAGAACCGAGCACCACAAACACTGTACCAGAACCACTCATTTGCAAAGTAGGTCCACACGAAAAGTAGCAGTAACAGAAAAATATTATAGACGGGTTGCTCAAAATCCAGCAAGTACATTTTAATTTTACGCAAAAAATAGAAAAAAGAGAGGGAATTGGTAGGAGGTAGAAAAGAGAAAGTAGGTTTAGTTTGAAGAAGTTGTTAAAATGAGTTTTTAGATTTATTTATAGCTATAGCATCCCGTTACTGGGAACCATTTACCCCATTTGGATAAATATATGAGAGGACCTTAAAATTATGCTACAGACCAAGTTTGATGAAAATACATCAAGCAGTGCATAATGAGAAGTCATTTGTAGTTATGTCTGTTTCAGCTCTTATGGTCCTGACAGGATTGAAGTGATTCCTTTTTCAGAAAAGGCTTAGAGGACCATGTTAACATGTTTGTTGAGGATTCATTGAGCGGTTCATGAGAAAAGGTAGTTTAACGGTATTTCTATATAGACATCTAGCAACCAGTAAACGGGACTGTGTATCGCCATTAAAACCAGTCTTAGAGAAGAGCTTATAATGATACTTTAAACCAAGTATGATGAAGATCCGTTAAGTGGTTCACGAGAAGACCTACAGATCATGTTTGGTGAAATTCCTTCACGACAAGAATTAATTTACAGTTATTTCCACTTTTAACTCTAGGGCACCAAGAAAGGGGCAAAAAAACAAAATTCGTAAAAAAAAATTGGAAAAGACCTTATAATAAAAATGACCAATTCTGATGAAGATCCATCAAGAAGTTTATGAGATTTCCTTTTTTATTTTAGATCTGGCGACCCCTTTAAGGAACCAAGCTGAGCTAATTGAAGTCCAAGCGTTTGACCAAGTTTGGTGTGATTCTGACCAGAAGTTCCAGAGGAGAAGATGTTTAAACAAAATTGTTCACGCATGACGACTGTCGACGGACGCCAGACCACTTAACTCTACTTAAATCTCACAAAGTTCATGTGAGCTCAAACTCTATACAAAAGATGTGCAAGGATCAGTAGAATTATCAAAAATTGTCAGGAAAACACATGCATCTTGTGCTTATGTTTATCAACAGATTGAAAGAGATCACACTTGAAAATACAAACTCAACTTCAAAGGTTCACAATATATCCAAAGTACAAATGGAAAAGAAAAGTACATGTCAATGTGATAATATTATTTCCCTATTCTGGAGTGACGAAATTCAGATTTCAGTCAGTCCCTTAAATGCTCGGACGCGGAGATGAACTGTAAACAACACATTTACACAAATATGTGTTTTTCTTTATAAACGTGACATCTATTAATTGAATAGACTGGAAATTAAAACAGATGTGCTAACCTATTCTCTTATATCTGAAAATGTTATACAAAGCAGGGTTCTGTTAGGCTTTGAAACAATTGCTATAGCTCATATTTAATACAAATATCTGGACCGCTTTCTTTACTAGATATATTTCTCAGATGCATGATAAACCAAACTTTTAACTTTAAATTCTGAAGAATATAATGTGTGTCATTAATATAAAAGCAGTAAAATCTTACCTGTTGATTTGTTTGGTAGATTTAAATGCGTTCTCGACTGAACAAAAATTGGGTTGTGTAATTATGTCAACATGAGAAAAATGAAAGAGAATTGTAAGTGACATTTATGCATGCGTAATACTGGAATCACCGTATAGTCTTAGTAAACTGTTAGACTTGAAATCCCTATTATATTAAGTAAAAAGTCATGTGTTTAATAAATTACCCAATAGGCCTAATCACTGGCTAAAGAAAATGTGATATAAAATAGAAACTAGTGATAGCATTTGCACCTGTGCTTTTTTGATCTTATATGTTTAAGAAATTAACGTTCTTACAAAGTATGAACAGATTCCTAATTGTAAAAGTATACGACCAAACATCCATAATAGAAAGTTATCAGATACTTCTCCTTTCTCCCAGTTACCAAAATGTAGATCTTTAAAAGCAGGAACAGTTAAAATAAAACATTAAACATGCTCTTAAAATCTCACATGTATCTGAATACATAGAAAATCTCAACAGAAACATGTACAAAGCAAATGTTTATAAAAACTGTTGACATTATTTTCTAATTAAACTACATGTGTATATATGTTAAAAGATTCTGCAACAAACTAATAAAAATGGGTCATGATGGTTCCGGATCGCTCATCTGAGTAATATAAGCTACATGGACAAGTGTAAGAAATCAGGTAAGAAAGTCAAATATATGAAAGCATTGAAATATATTTTACCAGTTGTGTGAAAACGTTTCAATGTCAAACTTATGCTAAAACATTAAGAAAGTAGGTCAGAAGGTCACATTCATGGTCACTGAAAGTCATTTTTAAGATCAGTGTGCAAGTCATTGTATGTCATCCAAATTTCAAGACTGTATCTTACAAAACAAGAAAGTAGGTCAGTAGATCAAGATCACAGTCAAGTGAACCATAATTACTTGGGTTAATCAGATAATTATAATCAAACAGACTAGAAAATGTGATCAGATAATTTCTGAAGTATTTTTTCCTATATAACGCAAACAAAAACTAAGTGACCCATGGGGTGGGGCTTTAAATGGACCCTGGGTCATGATTTGAACAATCTTGGCAAAAGTTCACTAGACAATGCCACGTACCAAATATCGAAGCTCCGGGTCATAAGATTTCATTGAAGAGTTTTGAAATTTGCTTTATAGTCATATAGGGAAAATAAGCCCCGCCTCCTGGTGGCCATGTTTTTTTAACGAAATAGAATGGCAATTTTGGTAGAAAGTTACCTAGGGATAAAAATATTTTTGAAATCTGCCTAACAGATATTCTTTACGGTTGCAATGGCAGCCACAGATCTACGTATATGGATTTTAATTCTTTGGGCAATTTTGAAAGGCGGCTACCCTAGGACCATTTCTGTGAAGTTCGGTGTTAATCTGCTTAGTGGTTTTGAAGAAGAAATGTTTTGAAATTTACAATATAGCCATTAAGGGATAATATGTCCCGCCCCATGGCAGCCATGTTTTTAACCGAAATAGAACGGCTTAAGCAATTTCGGTAGATGGTCACCTAGGGATCATTTCTACAAAATAATTTTGAAATCCGGCTGACAGTTTCTGAGAAGATTTTTAAAGATTTTCCTTTCGGTTGCCTTGACAACCACAGTTTTGAATGGATTATAGTTTAGGGCTATTTTGGAAGGGGCCACCCAAGAATTTTTCCTGTGAAGTCTGGTTTAAATTTGTCCAGTAGTTTTGAAGAAGCAGACCTTTTTTAGAAATTGTTCACGGACGGACGACGTACGAGGCACGACGGTCGACGGTCATCAACCGGTCACAAAAGCTCACCTAGAGCTATAGGCTCAGGTAAGCTAAATTGCCGGAAAGTTTCAAAACGTTGCTTCCCAAAAGCATCAGACCACGATCAAATCCATGTATATATATGTTATCCAGTCCGCTCAATGTGTATTGTATGCACGATATAAACAGCGCTTTAAAAATATAAACTAGATTAGCGCACGGTGGATTCACATAACTGTCGATATTGCAGGAGCATTTTGTACTGTCCCTCCTCCAACTATTTCCCTGCCATTTGGTTTTCTGATACCAGTCATTTGCTTGCTTTCAGATTTACTAGATTTATTTTCAGCGATTGCTCTTCTGTCAGAAGTTTTACTTTTGACAGCGAATACAATCACAATTGATGGTTTCCCTTTGCTTTGTTTTTCCTGAGACGACGATTCACTATCCACACTTTGACTTGGGTCACTCTGTCGATCATATCTCGTTTGAGTAAACAGTGGCTTCAAAGACTGACTTCCATCACTCGTTTCTCTGGCAAGATAAACTTCTACAACAAAAATGGAATAAGACAAATCATAACAAGCTATATTTAATCAAAATAAATCATTTTTTATACTGCGGCAAATTCTAATCATCTGAAATATCTTTTGAATATATGTGTAGAAGTATCCATTATTATAACACCTGAAATACATGTGCTTACATGCAATTTGATATTATTTAAAAATAATTATTATTGATATTTTTTTGCGACAGAAATCACTTCAATCATACCTGTTAAACGTGTACAATGACAGGACTGACTGTGTGTGGGGGGGGGGGGGGGGGGGGGGGGGGTGCGCGTGCGCGTGTGTGTGTGTGTTCAGGTTTAACGTCTTTTTCAACAATTTTTCAGTCAAATGACGGTGTCTACTTGTAGCAGTGAGTACATTGCCCAGCTTTATAGTGCTGCCTCACTGGAATATCACGCCGTAGACACGTGAGATGATACCCCACCCAGTCACATTATACTGACACCGGGCTGACCAGTCCTTGTACTACCCTCTTAATGCTGAGCGCCAAGCGAGGAAGCTACTAGTACCAATTTTTCTTCTATGGTATGACGCGGCCGGGGATCGAACCCACGACCTCCCGCACTCGAAGCGGACGCTCTACCACTAGGCTACCAAGGCGGTCGACTGTAAGTAGCCACCACACACACGTGACCACTACATCAACGTTTCCGATGTTAGGCATCAATATTTGTTTGAAACGTTACTATGCATATTATTGAGAATGTTTATCGTCTTTACAACTAACTTGACACAAAGTTTAATGCATGCAATTGCCTATAATTCTTAAAATATAAGAAACGACAGCGTATATAAAAGGTCTCGCTTTTTCAAAGAACATGATGTCACAATTTGAATACAGGACCAATATTTGTAAACTGTAGTCTGTTTATGATATTGTTCGACATTAATCTGATATATATCAGACATCAATATCTAACCGCTATCGGTCGGAATAAATATCGGACAAATATAACGTAAATTTGGCAAAACTGATATCTGGCTGATAAAACACACTCCAAATGTAAAATATGTGAGCCAATGCATGAATATTTATTATAACACCACTCGCATTAATTGCTATATAAATATGTAGCAAATGATCTATATATATTAGTCTTCGATAAGATATGATTGGCTGATGCATTTTACCCTATACGATCGTAACATAAGGCATACAGACACTAAATAGAAAAATGGCGCGAAAAAAAAAATGGTAGTCGCATAATGGCGGATACAAATAGTCCTCAGCTTTTTTGCTGTGTAGAGCTATTTTTCTTATTTTCTTTGCAATTTTTTGGTAAAATCACATGACAAATCTATGCTTGACATGTAGATAGCATTTTGATCATTAAATAACAACATCACAAAATTTTTCATGGAAACTTAGATTATACACCACCAGTATAATTTGGGGTCTTATATTTTAGCTGATTTTGCAGTTTGTGTGTTTGCCTGAAATTATTTTTCTTGCATCAAACATGACCCCCACTTTTCTTTTGATTTTGATTTAGTACTGACAATATTCTTCAAGAAAATGTAGTTTACAGACATTTAAAATGGGTCCTGATGTGTGCTGCGGCCATTGGAAATAGGTCAATTTTATATAGAATAAAGAACAACAATTGTTTAGTGTGTTATAACCTATAAGATGACATTGGAAAATTTTTTAATCTGGCCAGATGATGGTGGAAATGGACTAGTTTGATTAGAATTTGATAGAAAATGACAAATTTATTGCAAATTTGTTGAAAATGAGGATAAAACCCAAAAATATCCCCTTTTCACTGTCTTGTGTGTATGTTTTTCAAAAACCGCATATTTATAGCCTACTGATTGCTAATGTCTGACCATAAGAGGTAAAAATGAACATAATTAACAATTTAAATGTGTAATTTGTATGCAGATCAGAGTAGAAAATGTCAAAACAGGGCAAAACAAGGCTGCATTTACGGTAACTGCTTCAAAATTATGTCGCGACAGCTATTTTTGACAAAATCTGACAGTTTGTCTTGTGGTACTGAAAATGCCATAAAACCTTAGAAACTGTTGATATCTAGATAAAACCTTGTATTTTTTCATGCTTTTAGGTTTCTTTTACATTTCAAATGAAACTGGCACAGTGTCAGAGAAAAAAGTTTTTCTTATAGGCATACAGGCACTAAATAGAAAAATACAAATAGTCCTCAGGTTTTTTTTTGCTGT
Organism: Mercenaria mercenaria; assembly: GCF_021730395.1. Lineage (NCBI taxonomy): Eukaryota > Metazoa > Mollusca > Bivalvia > Venerida > Veneridae > Mercenaria > Mercenaria mercenaria. The sequence continues at coordinate 42,078,114 of NC_069376.1, read as the reverse complement.
GTAGAGCTATTTTCCTTATTTTCTTTGCATTTATTTGGTAAAATCACATGACAGATCTATGCTTGACATGTAGATGGCATTTTGATCATAAAATAACAACATGACAAAATTTTTCATGGAAACTTAGATCATCAACCACCAGTAAAATTTGGGGTCTCATTTTTTAGCTGATTTTGCAGTTTGTGTGTTTGACTGAAATTATTTTGCTTGCATCAAACATTACCCCCACTTTTCTTTTGATTCTTATTTAGCACTGACAATATTCTTCAAGAAAATGTAGTTTGCAGACATTTAAAATGGGTCCTGATGTGTGCTGCGGCCATTGGAAATAGGTCAATTTTATATGGAATAAAGAACAACAACTATTTAGTGTGTTATAACCATAAGAGATTCTACTTCTGTTGCATTACATACGAATTCCAGGACCTAACAGTGTGTTTGCTTAGAACAATATATTGAATCCCGTGTGATTTCAAACAAGATCAATGGCGACATATACCAATCTGTTCAGTAATGTCTGATGTCCATCCTGAGACATGCATGTCACTATTCTGAATTCTGCGACTGGACAGAGCAATGACGTCATCAAAATGGCGACCATTTTTTAGAAAATAAATCTATCATCCAGCTCAAATGACAGGTCGGAGTTGTTTGATTATGATGCTGAAAGTGAGGGTTTTTGTTACTTTTCGTCGTACACATACATAATTATCTCTCAGTTTGTTATATCAAATAAAAGAAACGTCATTTATACAATATTAATAATGTATTATGTCCAAATTTCATATTTGAATATATGAAAAATTACCGCATGAACGATAGTGTGTAAGGTTTAATTACAACATACTAATTAATGTCTAAGTGAACACAGTATGAATATGTTACGCCACTAAAATCTGTTTGTTTGAAACAAATTTTGTTGCTATATACATCTCATTTAGTTTATATATTTAGCTAAGTTTAAGATGTTTAGTGAGAATTTTCTACATTCAGGTCAATATGAAATATTTACGTTAAAGGTGAGCATAATACATCTTTAAAGAAACGTGGAATAAATAAAAAAAGAAACATATTGCTAATTATCTAATACTAATAATCTTACATAACTGAAAACAAAATAAATAGATAAGAAAGACTTGAAAAAATAAACATCATCTCACAGGTTCTTGAACTCACGATCCTTCATACGATTATAATATAAGATATTCTACTTCTGTTCAATTACATACAAATTATTCCCGTTTGATTGGAAACATAATAATGGCGAATTATACCAATCTTTTCCGTAATGACTGATGTTCATTCTAAATCGTGTCGCTATTCTAAATTCTGAGACTGGACCGAGTAATGACGTCATCAAAAGTGCGGTCATTTTTTAAAAGTTAGATCTATTATCCAGCTCAAATGATTGATCGGAGTTGTCTGATTATAATGCTAAAATTGAGGGTTTTCTTTTTTAATTTTTACATCGTACACATACATAATTATCTTGCAATTTTTTATATTGAGTAAAGAAACGTCATTTATAAAATATTAATACTAATTGTGCAAATTTCATATATGAATATATGAATAATCCCCGAATATTATTTACTGAATAATAAAATAAATATAATGTGTTAGTATGAACGATAGTGTGTAAGGTTTAATTACTACATACTCATTAATGTGTAAGCGAACGCAGTATGAATATGTCACGCCACTAAAACTCTGGAAGTTTGTTTGAAACAAATGTTGTTACTATATACATCTCATTTACTTTATATATTAAGCTAAGTTAAAGATGTTTAATGAGGACAATCTACATTTAGGTCAATATGAAATATTTACGTAAAAGGTACAGGAACGTGGAATGAAATGAAAGCTTTGATGAAGTAATTCCTATGCTGTATCGAAATTAAACATAAATCAAAATAGAAACATATTGGTAATTTTCTAATAATAACAATCTTACATGACTGAAAACGGAATAAATAGATTAGAAAGATTTAAAACAACAATCAAAAAAAATAAAAATCATCACCTCGCAGGTACTTGAACACGCGCTCCTTCAAAATTGTATATTAATATATAATTCTACATGTAGACTATTTCAAGAATGTTTCTGAATGAGTGAAGACTTTTCTATCCCTGTGAACTCAACTCTTGTCTTGTTATGTAACAGAAAAGGACACAAGTATAGAATAAAACAGTATAAATTTGTAATTTCACTTTCACCTTTACTCATCACTTTCTTTCTTTCGTTGCTGTTGTTTTGACATATAGATACCTTCGCTATTGACCAAAACGACATTTAGATATCTTTGCTATTGACCGATTTAAATTGATTATGCATCTTGGTAAACCGATTGTGATAGAGCCGTATCAGTAGGGACACAATAGATCGCGCTAAAATCATATACGAAACTATAATTATTGCTAAAGCAATAGGATCAAATGTGACTGAACATAAACAAAAGTCCGTAGTTCTAACAAACTTTACATGTACGTTAATAATTTAGGACAAAAATCTGTTTTCAAGACCAGAAAGGAAATGGCAAATATTAATTGTTCATATTGGACAATGTTCTGCGTGTGAAAAATTACAGACTGCAATCCAAACGTCTCACAATATTTCAGATACTTCTAATACAAAATATGCCAATACAAATGATATCGCTATTGTAAAAACTATTGGGGAAAACATGTCATTAAGCACATAATTTGACAAATACAAAATCAAACTTCAGAAATAGAGCTATTGTCGATGCAACGAATACATAGCAATTCAGGTTTTGAAAGAAAGGTTCTATAACGTACGAGAGCTTTCCTCTACAGCTAAATCCTTTAGGAAAGATACGATACTCCCTAAGTCTGGTACCTATAGGATTAGTAACAGGTACTGTTAATAATCAAGATATTCTTGTTACATCCATACCTATATAAATTTTATTGCACGTTTTCTACGTTGGTTGATTCTGGGTTATTCTGCGGAAAGCAAAAGTGACAATACGAAGATGTCATTGACAGTCACGTTTTCAACTCGTCATATAATCTTATGTGCTCGGCCCTTACATGTACGAAAACATCCACAAACCTACTGCTGCTATTCGTGGTCATAACTAATAACATTTGCAAGTTGCAGTCGGTGTTTCATGCATGCAACATCAAGAAGCACAGAATTAAAAGACTTTTTACATGGTTTATATATTTATGTAGACTACTTCTAGCACATCAGAATCAGATTGCTATTAATAATATATAGCAACTGTTCTCTAATTAGAGTGTCTATAGCCCGTCGGCTTAGCTCAGTAGGTAAGAGCGTTGGTCTACGGATCGCGGGGTCGCGAGTTCGATCCTCGGGCGGGGCGTATGTTCTCTATGACTATTTGATAAACGACATTGTGTCTGAAATCATTAGTCCTCCACCTCTGATTCATGTGGGGAAGTTGGCAGTTACTGGCGGAGAACAGGTTTGTACTGGTACAGAATCCAGGAACACTGGTTAGATTAACTGCCCGCCGTTACATGACTGAAATACTGTTGAAAAACGGCGTTAACCCCAAAACAAACAAACAAAAAAGTGTGTCTATATTCCAAGAAACGCTGTGAATGGTCGCCATATGTTATTTGCCGTTGTCAATTGTGATTTGAAGAAACACAATTGTGATAGCAAAAATTCTGTAATAAAACTGTTATGAAAAGTCTCTAAAAATGTTGTTTAATGCTGTGCCAGCGTTTGAGCACTCATAAAATTATTCCAAAATTTTTAAGAGTTAATCCGAATGCCATCTTATGGTAAATGTTTCATCACCCTGTCGTGATACCCATCATGAAAGGTGTCCCGCTTGCAAAAATCTTGCCACAGACTGATATATTCTAAAATGACGGTCACAATCGAAACTATGAACTATGGAAAGTTTATTCTTTGAAGACTCCATTATTGTTCGATACATTTTTGAGATCCTACGAAACTATTAATTCTAACTTTTGAAAGGCTTCTATCAAAATAAGACATGGCTACCCGGAAAGAAACGTTCGAATTAAGGTAAGATTTTTTTGCATGAATGCTAATCAATTATCATTGCATTTGATTGAGTGCAGATATTTAAAATCATTGTGCAGTTCAACGCAGTCGGAATGCGGTGCCAGCAAATAGGTACAGAATGATGTCCATGTGAAGCAGGAAATGAGCTTTGTTCTATAACAGACTACATTAAATCGAAATTGACATGTATACATAACTTTGAAATAGTTTAAAGCACACATAAAAAAGATACAGCACTATTGGAATATGATGATTTTCGTATATTTTATTAGCATAGCACATACTAAACAAATATATTTAACAAAAAGTATCTGTTGATAAAAAGGTAGGTGGGGTAAGATGTATTTTGATTATTTTACATTATATAATTGCATGCTTATATACCTCAATAATTATAGTCATTACTTTGACAACAAATATTCTAGGATGGAAAAACAAAGATAAATACGTTGAAGTTTTGCTTCAGTAATGTATGAGATAAGAAAAGTTATATTTCTAAACCTGGCCGCCATTTTGATGACGGCATAGGTCACTCCAGTTAACGAACTTTGACTGGCGGCTTGTCTACTTTAGACATGGTTTAACAGTCTGGTATATATCACCATAAATCTTTTTGGCGATCGCACGGTATTCCCGTTCTTCATACACTATACTTATGTACAGGGCCGTAAAACAAGTTTTGATCTCTATGAGAGAATAAGCTCAGTATCGTCAAAAAAGTATGACTATATGTATGAAGTCATAATGATGTAACGTCATGCAAAAGTTAAGCTCGTAACACTATGTCAAATATACTCAGCGTCACTGAAAAGTTACCACCCTAATGACCCTAATATTTTAAAAATAACATTGAACTGTGTTTAAAGCACAACTCGACTACATTTTTGACGCAACTCAGACGTCACTGGTGTAAAGATTTGTCAAATTCGATGAACTCCATTTGAGGCACGGGCTGCACGTGCAAAATGACTTTTTTAAGCAATGTCGGCATATACGAAAATTTTATCGCAAATCATTCATCGCACTTGAAAGTTAGTCGACAGACTGAAAGGAATACATTAAAAAACCAGAATGTCTTTGCTAAGAATGTCACGTTTAAGGCACGATCAACGTCATCCGGCCATCGGCATGGTTGACGCCGAACTTTCATGTCGTCAAATTGCACGTCGTATGTGCTGTTCCCACCTGACAGTCATGAAATGGGTTAGGACATGATCAGACAGGGTCTATGAGTAATAGACCGCGCACAGGCCATGAAAAAGTGACGTCGATATTGTTTAAAAAATAAAGAGGTATATATTAAGTGGTAACTTTTCAATGACGCCGAATATAATAAAATTTGATAATTCTGTTCGTAAATAATTCGCGAGCGGTTAGATTACTTGTTTGTAAATTCTTCTCAAAATTCTGATAAAAAAGAAACACATATCATTGGGGTAAATTGTAACAGCATATGGCCTGAATTACGTATTACGCTGAAAGTGTAGTACTCTGAAGTGTGAATTATTTGCGTTGTTAGATTCCAAGTAATAAACATATTCCAATAATTGTATCAGTTAATAAAATATACGCAGTCGTTCGGATGTAATTTGTAATTTATGCAATCATATACAAAATTCCTTTCCTTTTACCTTGCTCAGGTAATACAGGATTTTACTAGATCTAATATATATCCGATCAAGAATATAGAAAACAGTGACAAATGTTCTCCCGATGTCTTGTATTGTAATTTTCTGTTTTCAAATTGGATACACTAACGGTATAAACTTTCTACGACACCATTTACGTCATACTGTAAGTAAGCGTTTACTCAGTTTGAACACATTGTCGCAAGCCCATTATTCTATGTCATAATATATTATGTAACCAAATATTTTCTGATTTGATGGGTTAAAAAATACCAATTTTAATTAGCATAATATTAAGAGCCTTAAACGCCGCTGAAAAAGGAAAGATGGACCTAGTTGAGCAGGTGGAAATATATTAACAAGGAATATAAGCCCGGAAAAGATTCTGGTGTATTACTCAACAAATATCTTATATAACAGACATTGATACAGTACAAGATGGAATCTTATTGCATGCCTCAATCTAATTATATCACTGCACGTGACAAATACATTACATAAGACAATATTTGTGTTTCAGAAACGCCTAAAAATGTATAAATATATATTTTATCACATACCGGTATCAGCTTTTTGAAAGATTTCCAACTTATAGTTATAGAGAAAATATTTTAATAGTTATACAGATAATGCACTTACCATTTTCAAGATCTGAAAAGGAATAAAAATGATATAAAGTTTAATGTTACTGTACTAAGTATTATGTATTTAATAAATATATAGCTTTATAAAAAGATAATGTTCTCATCTTTCCTTGTCGGTAACATAGCAACATCATGACGTCAAAGCGCCACCTGTTGGCTCTCACTGAAATCGGGTCTTTCTGAGTTTTTTCGTTGTATCTTTTTTATTAGTGCATCAAAATTTAAAATTCAAACTACATTGTAATCACCACGAAAATATCTATAAAACATTACTATATATTTGTCGTTAATTCTCCGAGTGTGTGTATATCAGTAAAAATGCAAAGTCAAAACGTTCTTAACGTAACTGTTTTTGACGCAATGTTGCATCTTTGACTGCGTATAATACAAAAACGCGGCGGTAAATCTTTTTCAAAAAATTGTTGTGAATTCCCCTATCATTTCTGAATCAAATGGGCTAGTAAAAAACATCCTTCTCGATTTAGATTTTGCAACATTTAACTCAATATGAAACACGGCGCATTGTACTTGTAACGTTATTGTTGACGGTTTGGCCTGATCTCCGTGTCTTACCCGTTTGATGAGCTCATAAAATAAGACTGTTAAATACGGGAAAAGCACATACACTTTAAAGTACACACAAAGGAATTGAATATAACGTCAGTTCACGTATAAATAATGTAATGTAGTGTTCTTCATAGCATACAAAGGAACTTATGATGAAACAGCAAAACAATGCGCATAAACGGAAAGAGTAAGAAAAACTACAAAAGTCTTTGTAATTTATTACACTTTAGTCAGAAAATATTGGATGAATGTTCTCAAAGAAGTCAAATATTGTGGCGAACGTCTGAATTTACTAGACACAATCAACGAGACAACGTAAGGTTTAGAATCAATTGTAGGCATAAAGTGTCACAAATGCGGGGAGGTAAAAAGTATAAGCGCCGGGAAAAGAAATTCAGTGACTGGACGGAATGGCTTTTCTAGATGTTACGATATAAACACAAAACTTGCAGCAGGTAAGGATAGAATAAAATTCAAACTGATATGAATATGATAATTAATTTTTATGGGACAGCATTCATGCCTTTCAAAGTCAAAATCAGCATTTACCTCTGTTGCAAACTGCTTTTGTAAACGATGCCAGAAATCTTCAAGAAAAGACATCGGGGAGGTTGTGCAGAAAAAAAGAACAATATATGAATTCAATGATAGTTTAGTAGATAATTACAACAATGGTATCTGACTTTTGAAGCGCCACGTTACATAAATATTGCTTTCCTGAGAGGTTGATATGCAGAATGTTCACCGCGACATATATGAATATCGACCGAGGCGCCAGCCGAGGTCTATGTTCATATTTCGAGGGGTGAACATTTTTCATATCACTCTCTCAGGAATGCATTATTTATTTTATTATACCGTAAAGATATAAAGCTCAAAATATTTAATGGAAATTCAACATAATGATTTAAATGATTTATCAAACATTAAAAAGTAATTATAAACCAAATAATGAAGTCATAATGAAGGCCGGATTCACACATGCACAAACACCAGAAAAATTAATTGAATCCTAAAGTATCTATAAACACTTCGTATGAAAATGTATCATCTCAGTCTTTTTATCAATGCGAAAGTATAAATATCTCTATGGGAGATATGAAAAGATAATATCACATGTGTAGAAAACCAAAATAGCGCAGTTGTGCATGTGATATGAAATTATGCATCATATCACATGCATATAAATTGAAAATAACGGCTTTGCGCAGGAGATATAAAATCACTGGGGGATATGATATATCATGTCCAAGTTGAACTAATGGAGGAAACTTGCATTGGATATTTATTTGAGGTATAATAATGATATGTAAATATTGCTCTCACGAGAGGGTGATATGAAAAAGCCGATCGTCGGTGAAAAAGAAAAAGAAAGCGCACAAGTTTCAAGGAAATTTCATTTTTTTCTTTATTTCTCATTAAAGTGAAATAAAGGCTTTATATTCTTGTTCAGACGGGTGAACGATTTTCATGTCACACTCTCTTGAATGCAATATTTATTTTATTTTACCGACAGAAATCGTCATACAATAATTACGAGACGAACATAACCCATATAGTATATTCTAGTAATTTGGTAAAAAATGTGCGACCGATTCAATCGAAAGAAGTCTCTAATAAATTGACCAGAGAAGAACTTTTTAAGACTATGTGACTTTCATTCTTATCTTTTCCTGCTTACCATGATTTATGTATTAAATTTACATGTATTACTGCGAATGACTTATGTTCAAACTAATAAAATGATCCTGATTTTCGCATTTTTCGTGCATTTTTGCGTAAACCGGGGGCAAAATGCACATTATCTAACTTATGAATTGAATTTTAGATGAAATAAGAAACTTTTTATGCATGTTTTCCAGTTGTTTGCTAGAAAATGAAAGCAGGTATTTATTTTGCCGTTCGCTTTCTGAAATGCAGCAAAATGAGGGTACCATGATTTCAGTTGACTTACATTTCACTGCAAACTATTCAACGCCCCTTTTTCTCTTCGTTTTCTTGACGAAATTGTATAGATATCTTGTGTAAAAATAGATCTACGACGGATTGAAAATCTAGAAATTGTGTTAAAATTGTTTTGAAGTAGCTGAATTTTATATGAAACAAAGAACAATTTCTTTTATTGTTATATACCCTTTGGACATGTTCTGTTATCAGCCAGCGTTCCATGCAAGCGACCGCTGGGATTCAGATTACTTTCATCAGTGAGCCGTAGCGCATAAAATTCGCATATGTGATATTTCAATATCACCCTCAAGATTGATATCACTGCGCATCGTTATACGCATGTTCGAATAAATATCAACCTGTCATACGAAACTTATCCCTCTAAGCTGGTTACCCTTATATTGCAGATACCGGACAGTTCTGTTTTGTTTTTGGAAACATGTTTCCTGTGCCTTGCTTCATCATTTTTTTTCAGTAAATCAGTTATTTACTAACTAGCATTTTATCTTTACAAAAAGGACACTTCATTTAGAGGCGTTCTACTGTTCTTGCACTGTTCTACTCCCTACAACGATGGCAAATAGAAAATAGCTGGTTGTATTGGAATAAAGTTCTTTTCCACTTCTAAAATATGTTTGTTACCATTTGTTGCTTTCCACAGATACATCATATTACAGGAACTGACGGACAAGGCCGAAGATAGCCGATAGTCATAGTATGATACATCTGAGGAAGACATCAGACCGTTGTCGAAACTGTCATGGTAACAAACATATTTCAGAACTTTAATCCAATGGATTACAACTACTAAATAAACAGCTTCAAGAATAGCTGGTTGTAGTAGATAATAGTTGTTTCTTGAAATATTATGACGACAATGAAATGTCCGTAAATTGAAGTGTATGTGTGTTGTTTTCATTGGCTTATACCCAACACAATTTAACAGTTTTCATAAGTATTCATTTTGTACTTTTGTTTTAGTGTTTGGATATCGAAATTTTCAGAAATTATACTGATATGAATCGCTGCAAACTGACATGATAAATATTTGACGTTACACGAACAATGCATCGCGTTTCATATCGATTTGACTGCTACAAAGGTATGTTTTTTATTAGCCCATTTGATTCAGAAATGATAGAGGAATTTTTAACAATTTTTTGTATTATACGCAGTCAAAGATGCAACATTGCGTCAAAAACAGTTACGTTAAGAACGTTCTGACGTTGCATTTTTACTGATATACACACACTCGGAGAATTAACGCCAAATATATTGCAATGTTTTCATAGGTATCTTCTTCGTGATTACAATGTAGTTTAAATTTTAAATTTTGATGCACTAATAAAAATGATACAACGAAAAAACACAGTAAGACCCCGATTTCAGTGAGAGCCGACATATGGCGCTTTGACGTCATGATGTTGCTATGTTACCGACGTCAAAATAAATTAAAAACTAATTTCACGCAACAGCAGTTGTGTGACGTCTATTTATTCCAGATTTGAATAGAATCCAACGATTTTTTTAAAATCCCGACAATGGGATTTGAATTTCTGGAGAGGGGAGAGGGGGAGGGGCTTGAATTTTAATTGGAGCTAAGTAGATTTGTTTTGCCTTCTTTGGAAGCCACTTATTTTTTCAGAACTTGAAAGCAAGATTTGTTTTATAATGAATTAAAGATAATTTCTTTTTACGTATCAATATATTTTTGTTATACTTATGTTAATCAAAACTAACAAGCGCGATAAAGACATGCTTCATGAGCAATTTGCCTAAGTCAACATGAAACAGCTAAATGCAAATATCTTAGTAGAAAGCAATTTGACTTTAATTATAGCACAGTAATAAACTTCTCTAAGTAAAAATGGTGAAAAACAATGGCATTTAATGTTTATATATATAAATTATACGATTTATACCTACAAGATAAATGAGTCCAATTGGTAAAGCGAACCAACTAGATATTGATCGGGACATATTAGAGGGGCTCGGAGTGCATTCCCCCACGGAATAATTTCAGAACAGCTTTGGTACATTTTAACGTGTATTTGAAGATATACTCTCCCCACTTTTGGATTACTTTTATATAATAATTCTACCTGGTCTTTGGACCTGTGTGGCTTATCTTATGAAAATACAACCAAAAACAACCAAAAAATTGCTTTTAGATAAAACAAAGGTGACGACTATGAAGACCTAGTACTATATATACCAAATACGCGAGCGCAGCGAGCAGAAAAATTCTTTAAAATGCTCTGAGCATTATACAATTAATTTAGGAATAAAGTTGTGTATGTATACCAAGTTGTAGAGGGTTGGAAAGACTACTCGAGGGAAAACTCCATTCTGCAACATTTTGTTATTTTTAACACTTAATCCTGCATTTTTAAGAGAAAGTCATCTCTGTTCTTTAAATGAACTTTCACAAGTATAGAGATTTTCTGAAGAAAATTTGTACATTATATGATTTTTTTATTTTAAAGAATTAAAATTTGTGAATATTGTTATTCACATTTTCGGTCGATGTGTTTGAGAGCTGTTCTCAATCAAGTCATATTTTGAGAAAGTGTTGCATTAGTTCTGTTTGAGGAGGGTACGGGGGTTCTTCCCCATACATTTTTGCAATATGTGCGTGTCGAAGCCTGAACTCTAGGGGTATATTAACACTGAAAAGTATGGTTGTCGGTTACTTTCTGTTTAAGTTACTAGTATAAATTGTCAATAGAATTTAGAAAAAGGGTATTTCAAGCAGAAATGTTTATTACGATGCATGATTCTTGTAGGAAGTATTATTACAGGTGGTTTTGAGTATTTCAACAGCCAGATGCTGAATTCTAGTGAGCTTTTAGGATATAATTATCAGTATGGTATTATAAATATGAAGATATATATAGATAACTGTCCATATATTGAAATTATCAGTTAAAATATTGCACTCAAATCCATCTGTTACTATCCAGCATGTATTTAAACGTTGACTGATACGCTTACTTATTTTAAAATCATGCAACGAAGCTACATGAAACTAGAAAGAAAGGTATTATTATGAAATGAAGTAAGAAACTCGCTGAAGATTCAAGTCTGAGATACAGTAAAGTAAAACATTAGAAACGTACTATTCTGTTAATACCGGCACTCTTATTCTTCATGAAGATCAGTAAAATCGTCTGAAACTTATTGTTATTTAATTTTTTTTTTATTCGATTGGAATCAATATCGGACCGATATTTCGTCAACAAAGCTGATATCAGACCGGTAATGAATATCATATTGATTCGACAATCAGTCTGATACAATAATAATGTTTGCTGGGATGTTTCCTTTGGTATGGTTACTTTCTCTATGCACAGGAAATAGTGATCAGTTCAACTGCAACTGTACCAATCCTACTTGTTCTGTATTACAAAAATGCTTCTATTGTGACATTTTGATACAAGCAAAACTGTATTATCTGCACTATAAAATACTTACTGGTATTTTATTATCCGCTTGTTAAAAGTTAATGATGACAACATGTGTATGACAAAATTATATGAAACATGTTAAAAAGGGTAAATCAAACACACGTGAAAAACTCCAATATGTTTTTGTTGTGCAAAAAGAAGTCTGATATTGTGTCTTAAGCAATTTTTATTTTTTGTAATTGCAAGGAAAGTAAACTAATAGATATCTCTGCTTATAAGTATTGGCCTAAGGATCACAACTTTAAATCAAATATTAAAACTTCTGTTGTTATTAACAAAACTGTCATAAATTTCACATTTGTAAAATCATTTTTGATTATTTCAAGGACTTAGAAATCAACTTTATTTAACCTTTACACTGTTAAATGTCTAAATAGACTGGTCCGTCATTCAATTTTGGCAGGACCGGTTATTATTAAATAGGGGTGTTCTCTGAAAATTTACTGACCGAATAGCAAACAGTGAAGACCATGATCAGTCTGCACGGCTGATCTTGGTCTGCACTGGTCGCAAAGGCAGAATCACTTGCCGCCAGCAGGCTAAAGGTTAATGTATTTCTATCGTTGAAAATTTTACAGTCTATCTCTACTTACTCGTATGAAATAATGTTCACTTTTTAGTTTTAACTGATAATGATTACAACAACTATTAATATTTATCTACCATCACCGTATCATATCTGGCCGTTTTCATTTGCTTTTGAGCATATAAGGTCTATAGCTAACAATGTATTTTTCGATAAACAAATTTGCTTATTTTTTTTCTGTTGTCTTAGAAAACAAGATCACATGTGAATGTGTTTTCACAGATACAGTTAAAAAATAAACGAGCTGTAAAGAAATGCGTGTTATATTGTACCAGGAATCAAACAGACTCAAATTCCTTATATTTGCACAATGTTACCCGGAGATTGTAATGTGTGATTTATGCATTCATGTATAAAAAGCACTCACACGTTATTTTGACGTGATTAACTTAGTTTAACTCAAATTTAGTCATTACGACCAACATAGTTTTAAAAAAATGACACATTTTCTGGCAAGAAGTTTTGGTACATTTGGTTTCAAACGAATACAAAGAATGTATTACTATGACAATTTTTACCTCATTCTGTAGGTGTGCATTTATTTAATTGCAATGTACTTTCGCTTGGCGATGATTCTATCCTAGGGCATAGTTAATGAAACAATATTTATGTATTTTAACGTATTAAAATACCCATATAATGTTATATCAACCTTTAAATCTGAAACATTATTGAAATATAATAGATAAGTTTTCAAACAGGGCCTAGTTGTATGGAAGTGTATCAATTAGGGAGATAAGCCCTGAAGAACCAACAATTTTCATGTATTATTACATTTGACTTCTCCATTTTGTTTACCTTTCTACCAAATATAATGTTGATGACTGACTGGACTGTTAGTAGTCTATTCCAATTCATACTAGCCAGTGACAGAGACTCAAAAGTGTCCAGGAACATACAAACAATCCTGTGTACATTTTAGCGGAAAGGATAGGGTATTCTCGTGTATAGATAGTGCAAACATCTGATTTATAAGGCATTAAATACCGTAAAAACAAATATTATCAAATGTTACAGAATTATGATATCTTTACACACGGCATATGTATTTTACATTATTTTTGCATACATCAACTCTCTCCAGTGCATTTCAGATCTCATAAAGGAAAATGCAAACATATTTACTTAATCTTATGATATTTAACCAATTCAAAAACTCCCAAGCATATATATTATGTAAAAGAAATGTAATGGTAGAGAAATAATTTACTTACCCCAACCATCATCTGAAAAGAATAATAACGATATTAAAATACTTATATAATTACAGTACTAAGTATTTTTCTCTTTAAAGGATACATCCTATTAAGATAGTTCTGCACGTTCGAATTGAATTTTTTTCTCTACAATGTAGCATTTGATTGAACTCAAAACTTCAGAATTTACTTAGAATATTCAATAAATAAAATCGATAAAGGTTATGTATTTGATTTTTAGCTAGACTGATTTGAAAACTTCAGACCTCACGCATTTCTTCATAATGGGAGTCTAGGCGTAAATCACCACTTTCATAACAGTTTTGCAAATGGAAATATTTCTACAATGTACAATGTAGCTTTTAATGGAACTTCTCACAGTCGTAAATAAACATATGACCCATAATATGGTGAAATAAAATGCATAGGTTTTAGTAGTTAGTTTTGAGATATTTGATCATGATTAAAATAAACCGCAAATTTCTAGCTACCTTTATGATATTATTTTGAACTATTTAACGTATAAGATATTTTAATATCATATTTTCACATAAGAACAATGACATTGTAATTAATTTAATCAATGGTTGCCGTTAATTCAAAAGATGGTTTTCATTTCCGTACACCGAATCCAGTCCGAATCAATTACGTTACGCCATCACTTCCGGTTTATCAAACGTGCAGAACTACCTTAATAAGAATGCTAATGTTTTATGTCTATCTACGAAAGCATTAACATTCGCTTATTTATTAAAAGTGGCGGGCCTGAAATGGTCTGGAAGTGGCCTAAGTGCCAATACATTGATTTGGAGATAATAACCACGTAACCTGACATAGTGGAAACTGCTTTTATTTCTATTCATTATCCATTAGTTCCAGTAATATATAATTTATGTGTGTGACTTATCTGTCATGATGGATTGAGTATATTTTTGTAACGTCAAACACATCATATTTCAAATGACGTGTGGCAATTATATCAAAGACTATTAAATGACATTCCTAAACGTACTATATTTAAACTTAGGTTTCATAAAGACCGGATTTAAAAATGTATGATAATTTACACTATTTTTATAACAATTTGATAAAAATGCTTTTCATTATGTGGTGATATTATGTTTAATGAACTTTCGTTATACCCTAAAAGAATATTTCCATATAAATTCAGACTATTCTTGAGCTGTTCCAAATGTGACAAAGACAGAATAAAATGTCAAGTTGTCTTGGAAAACATATCTGATAACAAGTAAATTCGATGAATTGGTATCCCCCGCCGAAAGGGTTTGTGGTGAGGAATGGCAAAAAAATATATCCGGCAAAAAGTTAAGGATGTTAATAAGAAGCAAATAATTTCATTACTCAAAATCAATTTAACAGATCACAATGGTTTAATAAAAGAGTACATAACAAATGTATGATACTTTGATCCTGACTAAAGAATTTATTTTGAATGGGATATGCTTACTGTAGTAAGCTTAGCTTTTAAAATTAAATGCAGTTAATTGAAATGTGAGCTTGAAGTTTAACTGGAACGAAATATTGTCTTTGAGTGGTTTGGCACCAGGTGTTGCTGTTTAACATGTACATTTGTACATAAAAGAACAGATGTTCTTAAGAGAACACAGGTAAGATATCATGAACATGGCAGAGGACAAGGTTTGTGCAGTCACAACTTAATATATTTTTTTTTTAGAGGGTTGGGGTGCGGGGGAATGGGAGAGGAAAAAAAATTTCACATGTTGATTATAAATATTGATGGAAAATTAAAAATGAAAAAAAAGGGTGAAGTTGGTGGTGGGGGGGGGGGGGGGGGGGGGGGCAGAGGATGCATGATCAGTGGTGGGCATGACTGGGTCGAGGAGTGAGGTGGGGGAATGGTACAACTTGCATGTTGATAAATAATCATGGAAGGTTTGAAAAAAATCTAAAATGAGAAATGAAAAAAAAAAATTGGAGGGGGTGGGGGGGGGGTGGGGAGGGGAGCGGCATTGGAGGGGGAGGGGGTATGACCAAGGCAAGTGGGTGACCAAGTGTGGGTGCACAACTTCACATGTTTATAATAAATGTTCACAGAAAAGAAACAATGAAATTTAATGAATTTGTTATGTACAAATATGTGGATATTTAGAAAATTAAAGGGCAATAACTCTAAAGTTACAAAAGAAACCCGTTCGAAATTGTGTGTGCACAACAACATTATAGTGCTCTAAATTCTGTTAAAGTTTCATAGTTCAAGGTCAAATATATTAAAAGTTATGATGCAGAAATTGCCATATCTATAGATCTATAGTACCCTATATAGTTAACACTGGAAACTTCGAAGGGCCATAACTCTGGCGTTACTTGGGCAATCTGTCTGAAACTTGATGGGCCCCATAACCTCATAGTGGTGAACATGTATATGAAGTTTGTTTAAAAAAATTTAAATAAGGATTTTTTTTTTTTTTGGGGGGGGGGGGGGGGGGGGGGGGGGGGGGGGGGGGGGAGGGATGTAATCAAGGTAAGGGGGTGACCAGGTGTGGGTACACAACTTCACATGTTTACAATAAATTTTCATGGAAAAGAATGAAAGAAATTTAATGAAATTCTACCAAATGGTAAGTTTGTTATGTACAAATATGTGGATTTTTATACAATTAAAGGGCAATGACTCTTAATTTACAAATAAATCCGAACGAAATTGTGTGTACACAACCACATTATGGTGATCTAAATTTTGTTTAAGTTTCATAGTTCTAGGTCAAATATATCAAAAATTATGATGCAGAAATTGCCATATTTATAGTACCCTATAACACTAGAAATTTCTAAGGGCCATAACTCTGGTGTTACTTGGGCAATCTGACTGAAACTTGACGGGCCGCAAGAACTCATAGTGGTGAACAAGTATATGAAGTTTTAAATAAATATTCCCAACCATTTCCTAGATATGGCTCCGGACGGACGGACGGACGGACGGAAGGACGGACGGAAGGACGGACGGACGGACGGACGGACAACGCCAAAACTATATCCCTCCGACTTTCGTCGGGGGATAATAAAAACATTGTACCCTGCGTCATCCTTTTCTGTGTGTTTTCATGATACTATGAAAAAATTAGTCTGATATATAATTTTAAAAATTTCCATAACATGCACCTGTACGAAAATAGGAGGACCTGTTTTACAGCTGTAAAACGTCTGTAAAGACGTGTATTATGAAATGACAGCTATAAAAGACTTGTAAGTGGAAAATGGCCTGAAATACAGTTAAAATATACAGGTATAAAACATGCAGGTCTCAAAAATACAGCTGTAAAAAATACAGCTGAAAGTTACAGCTGTAAAATGGCCATGTCTCACGATTACAGCTGTAACTTTTTTGAATGGAAACATGAGTATTGGTAGCCATCTTAAATCTTAAACGCATTTTGGCGGAATATAACATAACTTCACAGAGCACCACATCTTTTAAAATGATAGAATTTTAACCGTTATTTCAGTCAGTACAATTTTTCTATTATGTAATATTGTTTTTTTTTTTCGAGTAATTGCTAGAGCTAACACTTTGGGTACGTCTGCATTCGCCCCTTTAAATAATACCCTCTTTTTCAACATCTGTAACATTTCTACACTTGTACCTTTTAGACATGTTAACAGCTTTATCCTTTTTTATTTTCTTTTAAGCTGTAAGTCTGTTTACAGCTGTATCTCATATGCGTAATTCTATCTGTTTTACAGTCGTTATAAAGCTGTAAATTGAAATCTACAGCTGTAAAATTAATGTTATAAAATATACAGGTGTAAATTTGAAATAATCGCGACAGTATTTTTAAACAAGAATACAAGTCTTTCACACAAACTTTCGTACAGGCTGAGTACAAGAACTGTTGTTAAAAAGTAAATTCGATTAATTTGTATCCCCCGCCGATAGGGTTTGTGGTGAAGAAAGGCAAAGAAATATCTCCGGCAAAAAGTTAAGGATGTTACCAAGAACGGAATTCGAACGGAATTCGAGTATGTTCATGTGCATTTTTGAAGAGATGAATGATAAAAAATGTGTAGAAATAGTTTAATTTACTTATTTTAATATCAAATTAACAGCAAAACACAGTCAAAATATTTGTCCGGCTACTGGTTTACCTGACGGGGAAAAAAAGTATAGGTTAATAAATGGGAGAGCGGTGCCTTTGAGTGATAATGGCCCTGGCAAGGTGATAATAGCCCGAGGGCTATTATGTTCTTCCAGGGCCATTATCACTCAAAGGCACCGCTCTCCCATTTATTTACCTGTTTATTACATGTCTACCTATGATATAGTAAGAAATGGTTTTTTTGTGTCATTTTTATGGGTAGAGCTACTTGCATCTTCTGCCACAATAAATTTCAGCTTTTCAGTTTCTATATTATTTGTATAAGAGTCTATTTACTGTATAAAATCAAATACCTGGATAGTTGTACTTTCTTGCTTATTGCATAATTTAGGGATACAAATACGTTATTTCACGAAGAATACACGATGTTACGCTCAAGATGATAAAATAAAACGGAAATATTCGCTGTTTTACCTCCATGAAACGCCATGACGTCATTTTTTGTTTACGGGCGTTAATTTCCCGCGCTAACGCCCCGGGGCTTATTATGATAATGTGATAATGCATGACGCAATGCGATAATGGGAGAATTTTCAGCACAAATTTGTTACTATTTATAGGTACTCATGTAATAACTTCTTTTAGTGACCCCATTCGAGGCCCCATGGAACCCATATTTTACGTCACAACGCGATGCTGATTACAATTCGGATGCGGAAGGAGCTAAAGTTTGTGCAGTGTAGGCTTCATTTATGTCAAATATTTTATTAGGGAATAATGGAGCCGAAATATGAAAATGTGTCCGGAAAATGGTTCCCAGCCAGTATTTATTTTCGCAATCTGTGGTATTTTACGTTACAACGTTGTCGCAATTATTTAAGGGGTGAATAAAAGAGTCAAACAAAGCCAAACGAAAATGACTGCTTATGATAAAAGTGGATTCAAATACACAGTTTGATATAAAATGTGTATTTCATGTCAAGAAATAATTTTTAAGTTGAAAACCTGTATTAGATATATGAATGTAAACTTTAATTCTTTATGTTCTGTTCTATTTCAACTGGAGTATCTAAGATGCTTTTAAGCTTCGAAGGCATAAAAAAATCTTTTATGACAGTGCTATTATAGCCGTTGCCATATTTCAATTAAAAAGTAGAGTGTTTAACAACATTTGAGAGTATGGCATTGTCTCACTTACAGCTACATCGTTTAAACGAGTAGGAACCTGGCTTAAACGGAAACAATCTCTCCATCACATGCATAATGCCTCGATTACATAATCCCTTCTCGCAATAATTTAATTGCTAATGAATAAAAACATTAAACTACACTGGATACACGGCCCATATTATTAAAAGTGTTTTTGTTTTGTTTCTTTTTTATCAGTGGAGTATTTATCGTCGTTTACGCTGTGTAAATAAAATTTCATTCTTTTCAATTTGTTTGTTATTATTCAATGCTAAATATAAATATTTTATCTTGTTCAGTCTGATTAAAGACTTTCGAATATTTCATCACACGTGCAAGTATCGTACCAGGATAAAACGTAACACATATAAAATGGCCAATGTTTATGAAACTTCATGTAAACACTTCTACTTACACATTTTCTTGTTCAAAAAAGACTTCTGGCCAAATCTTGATAGATCTAAGATTAGTGATTACCAAGTGTTTTTAGTCAATATAAACGAGTTATCTACTTTTTATAACATACTTTTATATAATGTTTTACTTAATTGTCCGTATCATCATTTGTCTGGTATTTTATACATATGTTCTGTTAATATCTTTATATTATGAAGGATTAAAGGAACAAAAAAGAAAAAACAAATAATATCAAAGGTAGCAACGTATACCTGTTGAACGGATTCGTAAACGAGAATTATGTACCGTTTCAACCTCTGGTAAGACGTGGATAGGCAGTTTTATCCTCTATAAAACAGCATTGAGGTTTCCTGGGTACATATAATTCAACCAAACAGAAGAAAGTCAGAGAAATGACCAATTTGTCAGATTGTACGTATTTACATTAGGTCTATTCTGAATCTGTAGAGAAGAAATTTGTTTTCACTGACGTGGAAATACCTTTTAGATCGCTCGTTTCAAAGTCAATTCTTAGATACAATTAACATCACGTTTACATCGTGTTCAAATATGGTCACGTTTACACCAAGATTTTAAACGAATATATAACTTTAAATTACATTAAAATTGACAAGGTTAAGTAATGATAAAAAATACTAGAAACTATAATATATTAAGATAAAACTCTGTTACTGGAGTTAAATTCTCATTGAAAGTGCTAGTGTAAACAGACCCTGCTTGAGTGCGTTGTGAGCGTAATGATTTGAACGTTTTAATGCTGAATTCTATTTCGAAACCAGCGATCCAATATACGTATTAGAAGAAACTGACTTTATCTCTACAATTATTGACCAGACGTTTAATACAATAAGGTTATTATAATAGTAGTTCGATCTGGGATGCTGTATTCGGCTCGAGTGGATTTTTATAGATCGGATCTCACGCGGTGTGCATGCGACAAGTGTGATCCGTCTTTGCTAAATACACAAGAGCCGAATACAAAATCCCAGATCCAGATACTGTTAAAATGACCGTTTTATTATATGCCGCCATCTTTTTGTTTGTTTATTTGTAATCGAACGAAATCTTAAATGTTTGTTGATGTTAAAATGAAATGAGTGATGGCTTTGTGTCAGCTCAAGCATATTAATGAAAGTTGTCCGGAAACATACAGGTTCAATAGGTACAATACGGAAATTTTGAAGGCCCAGTACGGCATTTTTTTTCAGCCAGTTCGTATTACTTGCGAAATGCAAGCTGTATATTTGACAGATTTTATTTGGGATGCTGTATTTGGTCGAGTAGACTTTGCGAGATCAGATCTCATGAGGCCCTCAAGCGCCGAGTGTGTTACGTCCCTACAAAACCAACGAGAGCCGAATACAAATTACCAGAACGAGCTGCAATTGTAATTACCATTTTATTATATACCTCCGTCTTTTTATCTGTTGATTTGTTATCGAAAGAAATCTTTATTGTCTGTTGATGTTAAAATAAAAATGAGTGATGTTTTGAAGTTTTTGTGTGTGCTATATATGGAACTGTGTCAGAACATGATTATTAGATGAAAATACTCGGGTAACTCACAATACAAACGGTACAATATCGAATATTTTTACTGTATGGTCACATTTTTTCTTGAGCGATACCAGCAGTATTTCGACAGAATTCATACAGGTATTATATATAATAAATACTGATATCTCTATAGCTTTAAGTTGGTCAGTTTTTTGATATGGGCATGAACTGTATCTACGCAAAAAACTCACAGAACAGTAATTTTAGTGAAAGTTGTGCATAATTAAGAGCACGTTAAAACTTACGCTGTTAAATTTTTATAATGAACTTGTCCATCTTCCAATTTGGACAGTACCATAAACTTAAAAGTTACCAAAACGATACTGAGTGAATAGCGAACAGTGCCGATAATGACCACACTACACGGATTGGTCACAAAGGCAGAATTAATCATGTCCAGCATGGTGAGGGTTAAAGGTCAGATACATACCTTATAAGCTAAATTGATCAATGGGCTATGCTGTTTTATAGAGGCTTGTCAAAATAAGTTACAGTAAATTCAACATATTACTATGAATGGATAAGGTGTCTAATCACTGTAAACGATATGCATTCAACAGGTGCGCATTATCTTGCATATTAATAAAAAAAAAATCAGCAGACGATCATGCTTACCGTTGGTAATGAAGGACTGTATGAATGTAGTCTGACGACCAGCTATATTCCAAGCAAAATATTCTTTTCGAATGTAAATTATAAGTGATTATAAAAGAAAAAGTTTTTGTTTCTGCAATCAGCACACTATCGTTTTGTCATGTAACAGTTTGTCAAAATTATTTTCAGTAGCTTCAGCTAATGTAAATGATAAAAAATGATAACAACTCACAGAAAAATATGGCTTTTCAGCTTACACCTATGCTAGTTTGCATCATTATTATGTGAAAGTTGTCACATTTCATTGACTTGTGTAATTGTGATATAATATGTAAAATATGATGTGGGAATTAGAGGTAAAGTAACAATTACTCATCTCATTATCCATATTAATCTAAAATTGAGTCCAGTTTAATTAATTTATGGATTTACTGGTGCAGTTGCCTTTTCATCTGTTTTCATTTGAATACGGCCACTACTATTTGCACTTTGCAGTGATAATCTACGAATGTATCCTAGTGTGCAGCGACACGTCATTGCGACATGCACCAAAAGTATGGTGTCATTCGGACGTAGGACGCGGGAGTAAACGTTTTAAGCAAATAAGAATAGCTTGTTGGTTATAACGCAGGTTATGGAGTAATCGACTAGCAGCGATGATTTGACAGTTGTTGTTTTATATAGAGACTTTGGCAAAAATCAACTGAAATTTTGAGAGTAATGAAGTAGACGCCACAGCAATGTTCGGTCATCTATGTCTGGATCTGACCAAACAACTGATGGTGACTCAGGTATTTGTGATGAAAATTAATCAAAGAAATTAAATATAAATTAATGCAAACTTAATAATGAAAACTTCTCGCTAAATTCGAGACGTCGTTGAAATATTATCACCGCGACTCGATTTCGTGTAAGAGAATGTTTTCAAAAAGTGATAACTTCTGACAGTATGATCATAATCACATCAAATTTGCAGAAGAGTTAGAGACGTTAGTAGAAAGATTGCGATTTGTGACGATGCACGTTTTGTATTGCTTCATAAAAATATCTAAACGCTAGAGACACGTTATTTTTTAACAGCCATCGTACCATTTAAATGCCTTTATAAAAACAGGTAGGTTAGCCTCAGTTTAATTGACAATGTGTTAATTACGTTTAGCGTTAATTTATAGCTCGAGCTGACTGATAAGTTCTGAAAAGAACATGCATTAGAATTGAAAATATCGTTAATGTGTTTTTATTTTTCAAAATTAAACTTGATTAGAAGGTATATTAAGTAATAAGATAAATATTAACGGTAAACTTATTCAACAACAACTTTTATATAGTTAGTTAATATAAAAAATCATTGCACTTTTATCACGTGTTATTACCAGTAAATTAATCTCAATTTAATTGTGCTGATCACGTTTTGAATTAATCAATAGCTCAAAATGACTATACAGTTATGACAAATAGATAATTATGTGATTATTTTCAGCCCAAACGAAAATTATCCATTATGTTTGTCAATAGTAAACAGTTATTAGAAGATGTTTCAAAGAACAGGATAAGAAGAAATGGTGTACTTACGGTACGGTAGAACTGAAAAATAAAACAAAACAATCAAGTATCAATCATATCAATGTAACAATATATCATATAGTCAATACATATCGTTTTACTTTAAATTTCATCTTCATAAGCTTCTCGGGATCGTGGGCAATCCTTGTTTAAAGTTGAGTAAAATCATACGTTCATGACTGTTACTTTTGCGATTTGAAAACAAATCAATTGAAATTATACGCCCTGTTTGTGGCGATTCATAAACATGATCCAAATATAACTGAAACGCTCTGACTACTATATAGAACTTGGATTTTAGTATGACTCATACACGTCTGTGACGTCATGAAAAACAATTTGAAAATAATATGAGACTGTTAAAACATAACGCATATTTGTTTAAACAAGACTAAACAATATAAAACAGAACGCACATGTTTGTTAAATAACAATACAATCGATTCTTAACTTGTTTTTTTTTTAAAGAAAATACACATGTCCGCTACAATGCATTTCGTTTGATAAGACATGTATTTCAGAATGTTGAAGTAAATGTAAACATACACAGATAACCGTATACTGAAAACTGTTATTGCAGCATTTATGTATAAAACTTAAGATTCCTATAACTTACATTTATATCGAGGCAACCAACAGTATCGGAGAAGTAGTCTGAACAATTAATTATCAAAAGTGATACTTTTATTTAAAAATGACATTAAAGAGACCATGACTTATTTTTAAAATATAACCCAAGCGGAGCATCTTTACAATAAGTACAACTCTGAACTATGCGAAATAAATATCTCCCCGAAATGATATTGAAGTACAGTACTAAATGGTAAACTGCTAAAGGGCCATTGAATTCCATACGTTAAAAAGGTACGTAGAAAACAGTTTCACAGTATTGAACTAAATGTTAATATTTCCTCTATGTTTTTTTTCTAAAATGTTTAAAATATTTTTTCTTTCTGTTTATTTCTTAAGATCTCATGTATAAAAAAGCAGACTCATACCGCGCATCGAATGCTGGATGATGTAGCATAAACATCAAAGAAGGTTGATATTATATATGACTATTTGTTGCATGTAATACGTCGCTCTCAGCATTTTAATTAAAAACCTTTCATTTAAACGGACATACAAAATTTTGATTTTAATTACTTAAACATTAATAATGCTCCTGCTTGAAAAGTCGAAATATTTTAGTTTAGGATTTTAAAATCAGCAGACTCAAAATATATAAAGTTTTAGTAGTGTAACGCAGATTGCAGTACGATCTAGGCCATTTTGATTATGAGCAAATTATGACTTACGACATTGACTTATAAAGAAATCATATGTAACCATTTATTTACTCTGTAGTATATTTACAAAGGTTTAGTACATTTAGATAGCATGGCATCTGTTACGGAGCAGCTGGTCAGGAGTCCTTCTGTTATAAAACCTGTCGTGTTTTACTCACGATTTACAACTTATCACGGCCATTTATCATATTTAAAGACAAGTGTTTGGTTTAAGATCCCCTTCAAGTTTTCATATTGGCCAATTTGGAGCAATGGATATATTCTAATTATTTCAGCACTGGATGCTGCCGTTTGAAACCCAAATAGAAATATTATTATTTTATTACTAAATAATGATATTTATTTTGGCGCATCAAGCTTGGTGTGTATCCAAGATTACCAGTCTAAATTTGGTATTTGGATACACTCGGCATTTTCCGTACCAGTACTCATTAGCGTGTGACCACTGGTCATCCGACAGTCGGCACGTGTATAACCAACACAAAATGTAATGGTTTCAAAATATATCTGTCAACATCGTAATTTTGCTTCAAGTATAATGTTCAGTTGGGTCTGGCATTTGTACAAAGTGCTTTCAATTATCGCTAATCTGGATACTGGAGGCGGAAACCAGGATTTCAAAGGTAATTTCAACCTCGTAAATTTGGTTTGTTCGTACTCGTAAAATCACAATTTAGGTTATGAAAATGGCATGGCACCAAGAATTAACATCGTTACGATTACCGAAGTTGTGTGAAACATACACTTGATGTAAAAGTTCAGTTTGACTGTTCGGTAAACTTTGGAAATTGACGACGAACGTTGTTTCGTATTTTTCACGGGACTCATTTTCTCGGTGGTCGTAACTCCTATCAAATTTATTACATTGGTGACTAACGTCATTCAGTAGAATCATTCTACATGCAACAATTTAAACCAAATATATACTCATAAATGTAAATGTTCGTGCCCGAGAAAATATGCTTAGTTTTCGTTCGAGTCGGGTTGTCCGAATATGTCTATCCGAAAGGTTACGAGTCAGATAAACACGCAAAGTCTCGTTGGTAAATGCCTTTTGGAAAAAAGTAGATTATTGTTCTCAGGTGGGATAATAATGGGTTATATCATTAGATAACTATGTTAGGTGGTGCTATTATCTATCTTAAGTAAAGTTTGTATTGATTAAAAGTTGTTTTTGCTCAACAACTGTTGTTGTTTATATTACAATAACCACAGGAAAGATAACTCGCACACGCTTATTACCAGCTTAAATAGTTAAACATGGTTTAATACATTTACATAACATTGTGATTTCCAGGCAATGTATGGATTTAAATTTCATTTAAGTAATTGTTAGTGGTATACTCTTTCTAGAGGCTGAAAGAATGTTAGTATGGATACTACATGTACATCTGACAATATAAATTTGGCTATATAATCACAGTACTGCCTAGGGTCAGAAGGTAACAGGGGATTAAGCTAACGGTTGATTATCTTTTAGAGTTAGTTTTTGATATTTTAGAAGACTTGGAAAAAAAGTTAAGAATTAGGAATTTGAAAATTCTTTTCAATAAAATCAAAACGTCATACAAATGTTTCCCACAAAGACTAGTGTTTTGAACCAAAATTTAACCAACAGTTAGTTTAACAGCCGGTTAAAGTTTCGAACAACTGGTCCCTGATATAAATGTCAACATTGAAGCTTCTACTATTTACTGTTCTACTATTTACTGTCTTGCATTTTAATTTATTAAACATCCCGCATATTCTAGGCCTTTAGTAAAATCAATGTGATAGAGAATTCCGCGGCTTTAATATACAAATATAATTTCACATAGGTCGCGTCATGCAAAAAGGGACATTATAGTATTTTGATGACATTTCTACATTATTGCATACTTGAAAAGTACATGAATTTCTTTACATAAAATAGAAATTTCAGATTTCAACTTAAGTCATGCAGTGGAGAACGAGGCTTTAATTTAGCAGATTTCTATGATAGTTCGCTATATCTTAAAGCTGCTCGCCCTCAGTTTGGTCGAAAATATTCAATTTCATAAAAGCAACATTTTTATAACAAGAATGTAAGACGAAATTGCATGATCAACAAAATAAGCGAAAATCTATGTAACGTTCTGAGAAAATGTCTTATGAAAACAGGTTTACGGATTCACCGCTCTATATAGCTATATTGGAAAAATAATAAACCGTTTGCAACGCTTTTCTTTTTCCTACATAACCATATAGTGCTGTGAATCCGTAAACCTTTCTGCGGGCGAGCAGCTTTAAGGAATATATTTGATGACGCTTTGATCGTTATTTGTTCCATGACATAAACATGCAGAAGTAAGCATTTTGAAGCAGAGTTAAATTAAAAGCTTTTGAAAAGATTAATTAGAGAAAATACAAAAACAAAACATAGAACGAAGTACTTGTCTAAAGTGAAGCATCATAGCATTTGCTCAAATTTAAGTCATGCTAAAACGTCCAAGTGACGTCATATAACTTTGACGTCATTTACATAAAACGACATTTACATTTGGGACCTTTTTAGCTTGACGTGGCTCATAATTTAATTTTGTGTATGTTAATTTAATACCGTAGATAAATTTTATTTGAGGTCAGTAATTGTACACTTAAAATCAATGCAATCGGTCTTTAGAAAGTAGGGATTGTAGTTGCATACAGGAAGTAATTTTGTCAGCAGTTATTAAGGTATTAGGCCCCTAATAGTAATGCTTAAAAAATGGCATTTGCTTGTTATATTCTTACAGTTGACCGTGTTTCGCACTTTGTTGCAAATTTTTAAAAACTTTTACCGTGCCGTTTTTTATAAATTTTGTGTAATTTATGGTATTTCCTCAAGCTCAAGTAGAGACATATTTCAAGGTGGCGGCCTGTATCCAAAATGTTTGCAGAGATTTCATTATACAATTGTTTTTTATGAAACAATCATCAAAGTATTGGTAAACAATTATAAAACTAAAAAATATAAGTGTCAGTATCATTTTTTCTAGGGTACCTCAAGTAAATGGATTTAATGAGACAAAATCCTATCTCCAACATTGAAAAATTAAGGTCAAATCCTGCGGTTCTGTTTTCAGTTTTGCTCACTTCATTCAAAAATAACTGTGGGGCAGAAGTAAAACTTACCTAAATTTCTTCCACGATATGTAATCTAAAGAACGAAGGCAAAATAGAGAACTTTTACCGCACGTAACTCAGTATTTTTAAAGATGTCTAACTATACCCCTTTTATTTCGGAAGTAAATTCACTCTGAACAGCAAGAAATGGCTTATCAAATGAATATTTTCCATTTTTGTACAATAAATCAATAACAAGTATTGAAAGAAGTAAAAACTTACTAGAAAAAAAGAAAAATAAGGAAAAAAATTTTGGTCCCAGTGGGGCTTGAACCTACGCACCCCTGAAAATCGCAGTCAAAGTAGGTTTATGGCAGGAATTGAATACTCTTCAAAGAGGAGATACTCTATTATGGGCCTAATACCTTAAGCCAATTCTTTTATATGACCTAACCCAACCAAAAAACAAAAAAAACTTGGTTTTAATGTTGTAGATATTTTAGAGCTACTGCCAACTTGGATGGCATGGTGTAATGAAGTAGCTGTCCAGATCAGTTTTATAATAATTTTGTAGATAAAAGCAGGAAGAAGTTAAAATGTTTTGCGCAGTGGAGTTTGTACAGGCTTTCCTATTGTTTGTCAGATTACAAATTACCTTAATATAACTGCATGGTTTCATATATTTCAGCTGAAATATTTATAAAAATGTTTTCGTTCAGAAAGGTAGGTTAAATTGACAAACCTATTCTTTTCTAACAGTGCATTTAAGGGATACAACCTATGGAGTTGTGATCAGGTTTGTGAAGCTCTAAAGTTTCTACTAGATAGTATATTTATCAAATTTGGCAATAAAACTTACAGACAAGTAATTGGTATCCCGATGGGAACCATTTGCGCCCCCTCTTTGCTGAGATATCCATATACTGTTATGAACGAGATTTCATGCTCAGTTTATCCACTGAGACACAATTTGAAATTATTGAAGCTTTTGATGTAAACTCAAGGTATCTTGATGATATTTTAAATATGGACAACCAATATTTTTCAGAAATGGTGAAATATATTTACCCTAAAGAGTTACAGCTTAACAAGGCTAATACTTCAGATTTAGAAGCGTCATTTCTGGATCTAAATTTAAGAATTGTGAATAATAATCTAGAAACGAAAATATATGATAAAAGGGACGATTTTAATTTTGAAACTGTCAACTTTCCCCATCTTGATGGAGATGTACCTCGAGCAATATCATACGGTGTCTATATTCCACAGCTCATACGTTTTGCAAGAGCTTGCTCAAAGATAGATGATTTTAATGACAGAAATCTTCATATCACCAAGAAATTGTTACAACAGTGTTACCATTATCATAAGCTACGGAAAGCTTTTAGTAAATTTTACTACAGGTCGTCTAAACTATTAGAAAAATACAATACGCCCCTTAAAACACTTTTAAAACTTGAACTTACACACCCGGAATACTATAGAGATGTAGTTTATAAAATTCGAAAAATTAAACATACCCCTTATTTTAATCAATTGTTTGTAAAATTGGTTATAAAGTTTATCAAAAGAGGATACGATGCAAAAATCGTGAAGCACAGTGCATATTAGTGATTGACCCCTCTACAGTTAATTGCTACGCTTTCCTATTTGATGGTGCGATGACTAATAAAGTGTAGGACTCCATGACGCTTTTCTCCTAAATCCTACATACAACAGACGGAGGGAGTTGATTTTTGTCTTACAGTTTTCTTAGTCGTGCCCTTAAAATTTAGGCTCTTGTTGCTCTTACTTCAGACAAGTTGTTGGGTACATTGGTTTAATTGTACCTTAAAATTACCTTCAATTTATGTTTTGCTTTATTTATCTTTTACTTTTGCACTAATGTTAGAGCCTTTCTCAGCGGTGATTTTATTTACATTGTGTTGTTTAACTTGTTGAAATAGGGTAAGTGCGAGTTTGGCATGTCCTAAACTCGTTTAAACCCCGGTTTCCTTTATTTAGGTTACTGACCGTTCCAAAGCGATGCCCCTATTTTCAACAGGTTGTTTTGTTTGTCTTGTATTGTGTGTTGCGTATGTTTTCTTGTTTGTTGTAAGCCTTTTACTTGTTTGTTGTAAGCGTTTTTTTCTCTAACCCACTCCCCCTTTTGCCCACTCCTTTCCCTTGCATTTACGCTACTTTTTGCAGCTCCTCCCCCTTTACTTTTAGTAAGTTTTCTTAGCTCCCATTTGTTTTGGTAGCCGAATTCCAAGACGGTACACTTTTGTTTTTTTCCTATTTGTGTGGGTGCGTTTGTAAGCTTGTGAGTCTAAAACGGTGCCCTACTGTTTACTTATGTGTTACTTGTTCGTTTTTCTATATTATTCAGTTGATCGTCGTTGTGTGTTTATCTTTGGTACATGGGTGTCTGCGCTATTGTGTTGCTTTTTTTTAAAGTATATCTTTGTTACATCCCGCACAATCTGGTCCAATATTTTGAAAAATTGAGGAGTCATTTTAGATATCAAAATTTATTTCTAGTTTTCCTTTGGGTAATCGCGTATTTATATACCATATAAAAACGAAATGTTGAAATTTACTTGGCAGTACAGCAGTAGCAGCAGTAGGAGCAGTTAACTGCTGCTACTGCCAACAGTTACAGCAGTTAACTGCTACTACCTCCGGCAGTTACAGCAGTTAATTACTGCTACTGCCAGCAGTTACAGCAGTTTAGCGCGTTTCGCAATTAACCACCAGCAGTTACAGCAAATTTATCGTGTGAACTAACACCAGTTAACTGCTACTACTGCTAGCAGTTACAACAGATAATAAAACTGTATTACCAGTTAGATGATATGAAAGACAAGTTATTTATTTTGTCAGTGTCCTTCATATAATACTGTCAGCAGTTAAATTGTGTTAGTAAAATCAGTTTTACCGGTTTCCTTCAGACGTGTAATAGACTTTCAAACCTACCCTTCTTGCTAATACATTTGGCCATATTGTTAATAGATCATTGAATCGTTTTTAATCTATTTCTATCTTCAAACGTGTAAACCAAGTCTCGTGCGCATTCAGTTGTTACGTTTAATGTTATGATCACATGCAACGTCCAATGATATTCATTTTGTTACAAACTTACTCAATTGTCATTTCTTTTACTGACATTGCTGAAGACTTGTTATGTTCTGTTGCTAAATGTTACGTCCAATGATTTTACATCTGTGCTTCTTCCATTAAGTTACGTTAATGAGGAGGAAGAAGTGTCGAGTCTGGATTTGAACACTCCTCAGCCCGTTACAGATGTTTTTTGTTGTATTTAAGGAGGAACTACACTATAACTTTTTTTCAGAGCCCACGTTATTGACTGGTACCAACAAAAACTGGAAGATAATTCTGATTTAGATCTGTGTATATTTTTACGTTTAATGCATCAGTGACGTTTCCATGACGTCGCAAACATGACCACTTAGCGCACTTTTGACGTCAGATATACGGGAACAAAATCTACCTTGAAATTATTGTACCGGTAATATTTTTTAACGTAAACCCAAAAATTATACATGAAATGAAAGCTGACATGAAACTCCAGACGATGATTTAATCGGAATTGCTCTACGTTTTCGCCTAATAAAATGAGAGCCAAAAAAACGAGTTTTCTTTTTACTTAAATTTTCCACATAAAATAGCTTCGCTCAGCATTAAAAAAAAAAATCCATCCGTAATTTTTTTACCAAAATTGAATATGTTTTACACTAATACGTCCTGTAAATATATATTAAAAAACAGTAAGTTTTACCGTGCCGTTTTGTGGCTATAAGAACTTATTAAGCATCACTACGTCAAAAAAACGTAAATTTGTTGACCTAGTATCAACGCATAACAGCTAATTACCTAAAAACGACACCACAGAACTTTCTAAATTTTGACTGTTATTCAGAAAACATACTAATGTAAAACATATTCAGTTTTAATGAAAAAAATACGAATGGATATTTTTTAATGCTGAGCGAAACTATTTTTAGTGGAAATTTTGAGTAAAAAGAAAACTCATTTTTTTGGCTGTCATTTTATTAAGCTAAAACGTAGAGCAATTCCGATTTAATCATCATTAAATAAAGATCTATTATATTTAATTGTAAATGAAAACTGCAGCACTTTAGCTACCTACCCTATTTGTTTAGCATGTTACCAGAAACAAACTTTTTTTTGCCTAACCTTAAGGGCCATATCTTCACATTCACGTCATTTTTTTCAGCGTCGAAAAACGTTACTGTAGTGATGCTTAAAAAGTTCTTATAGCCACAAAACGGCACGGTAAAACTTCCTGTTTTATACTATATATTTACAGGACGTATTAGTGTAAAACATATTCAATTTTGGTAAAAAAATACGGATGGATTTTTTTTAATGCTGAGCGAAGCTATTTTTTGTGGAAAATTTAAGTAAAAAGAAAACTCGTTTTTTGGCTCTCATTTTATTAAGCGAAAACGTAGAGCAATTCCGATTAAATCATTGTCTGGACTTTCATGTCAGCTTTCATTTCATGTATAATTTTTGGGTTTGCGTTAAAAAATATTGCCGATACAACAATTTCAAGGCAGATTTTGTCCCCGTTTATCTGACGTCAAACGTGCGCGAAGTGGTCATGTTTGTGACGTCATGGAAACGTCACTGATGCATTAAACGTAAAAATATACACAGATCTAAATCAGAAATAACTTCCAGTTTTTGTTGGTACCAGTCAATAACGCGGGCTCTGAAAAAAAGTTATAGTGTGGTTCCTCCTTAACGTCGCACCGACACATGATAGGTCATATGGCGACTTTCCAGCTTTAATGGTAGAGGAAGACCCTAGGTGCCACTCCGTGCATTATTTCATCACGATCGGGCACCTGGGTAGAACCACCGACCTTCCGTAAGCCAGCTGGATGGCTTCCTTACATATGGATTCAATGGCCCGAGTGAGGCTCGAACCCACATCGATGATGGGCAAGTGATTTGAAGTTAAGCGACCTTAACCAATCGACCACGGAGGCGCCACAGATGTTATCGCCACCCGGTAAATGATATTTCTACGACATGTTTGTAATTTCTTTGTATATGTCACTGCCAGCAGTTACATGTTGTGACTTACTGCAGTTTTAGTTGTTTTCTCTATGATATTGACAGCTGTTGAAATGCGAAATTTTGAGTTCCTATAAACATAAAATGATACTGATAGCAGTTAACTGACTATATCTTGTATCAGTGTCCGAAAGAGTTGAAATATGTTTATACGATACGCTTCATCAGTGTACTGTTTATGTTACTACAAATTCTACGAGCAGGCTATTCAACATCCAGCAATTATTCTACAAGAAATATT
Source organism: Mercenaria mercenaria (assembly GCF_021730395.1). Lineage (NCBI taxonomy): Eukaryota > Metazoa > Mollusca > Bivalvia > Venerida > Veneridae > Mercenaria > Mercenaria mercenaria. Next base: position 42,044,955 of record NC_069376.1, on the reverse strand, counting down.
CAATGTCTATTCTGCAGATCTAATAGATCAATACTAGCTGAATGTTCATTTAATAAAATCGGAAAAAAATGAACTATGTAAAAAAGTATGGCAATTTTATTTTATTCACATGTTTTAAATGATACAAGTTTTTGACTGACTCCGAAATAACACGGACTTTTAATTCTGGCCTTGCTATTTTTAATGCACACTTTGTTATTGATAGGTATTTATCAAACATTACTGTTTATATAGAAATCAGAACTGGTATATTAAGTGCAAAACAAACTTTAAATTGCTGCATATTGTTAACACAGACACAGTTATTGAACTCTTAGCAAAAATGAAACAGTGAAAGCAGTTTTTCTTTTAAAATTGGCACTTGGTCCTAAAATAACATTTTTTATGTTATTTTGCCTTATTTTTTACTCTTTGGTCAGTCTACTGGTAATCTGAGCTGCGATAAAACATGCACAATCAGGCTAAAATTAGTGATGAACAGATTGGTAAACACTATTATGCTTTATCAGACTAGTTGTTAGTATACCATTATCTTTTTTTCACTGGTGTACTACATAGTTAAATTTCTTAAAAGATACCATAGTTGCCACATACGCAGTGTTAAAACACAACACATTTTATTTCAGACTGATTTCAATATTGAAGTACATGTATTAGTTTTTTTTTTAATTATCTAAAATCTTCAAAGAAGACAGTACAAATGAAAACAAAGCGTTTATAGAAGATGTGTACAGTATTTATCGCAAAGAGAAAGGCTTATTTAAATTATTCTAGGTGCGTGAAGTTGGCAGTAGGTTATACAATAGACATTCATATATACATTCGAAACAAAATCATGGCGAATGCATATCTGTATTCAAAATTACTTAATTAAAAAATTGCTGCGAATGCATGTCTATATAGGCAAAGCAAGTTGTATAGACATTAAAAAAATCAAGGCGAATGCATATCATTCTGTAAAGACATTAGGCATTCGTATAGACATTCGTAAAAATCAAGGCAAACGCATACACATGTATTTTTAAAGACATAAGACATTAGTATAGACATTGAAAAATATTGCTGCAAAAATATATATGTATATAGACATTAAACATTCGAACATTCGAATGACTTATGTCTATTAAATAAGATATGCAATCGCCTTGATTTTTTATTAAATGTCTATAGGAGTGGCTAATGTCAATACAGATATTTCATGCGCCATAATTGGTTTAATGTCTGTTCGAATGTCTAACGTCTATACAGATATGCATTCGCTTTGATTTTTTCGAATGTCTATACGAATGTTTAATGTCTACACAGATACACATTCGCAGAATTTTTTTTCGAATGTCTATACGAATGTCTAATGTCTACACACATATGCATTCGCTCTGACTTTTTCGAATGTTTTTTCGAATGTCTAACGTCTACACAGATATACGTTCGTAGCATCTTTTTCGAATGTCTATACGAATGTCTAATGTCTATACAGATATGCATTCGCTTTGATTTGTTCGATTGTCTACACGAATGTCTAATGTCTATACAGATATGCATTCGCAGCAATTTTTTCGAATGTCTATTCTAATGTCAAATGTCTAAACACATATTTTATACACTCGCCTTGATTTTTTCGAATGTCTAATGTCTACACAAATATACGTTCGCAGCATTTTTCGAATGTCTATACGAATGTCATATGTTTATACAAATATGCATTCACCATGATTATTTTCGAATGTATATACGAACGTCTATTTTCTAACCCACTGTCAACATCACGCATAAAACGGTCGTATATTCTTTTCAAGGGGGTGTTAAAATAAAATAAAGTAAGGGATGTCCGATACCGCTAAATCACTTCTTTGTACTTCGAAAATTTGAGTTTCTTGGTTAAAATTTTGGTTTGTGTTCTCTTTTTCTCAGAAAATATAAACGCTACAGCTTTGAAACGTTGTAAACTTGTGTATCATCGTAAAATGACCAAGAGCCATAACTAAATCGTCAGAATTATGGCCCTTTTTTATTCGGATAATCTGAACTATAACTCCTTTTTTCATATTGACCAGCACTTGCAGATGAGCGATGACACCCGTAGGCATTTCACTTGTTTTCATTGAAATCATAGTGAATTTATAGTCAATCCTGCCTTAAAAGACCACTCAGGGGAACAACAAAAAGTGGATTTTGGTTGGAAGGTAGTCTCGCTGAACATGTAAAATATCTTTAAAATTGGCCATGCAGGAGATAAAAAACCATGGTCTTTGCAGTCAGGTATTGAAAATATGGTTTGTTTGCAGGTGGTTTTTACCACAGGTTAGACTGTACATTAAATTCCTAGTTGCTTTTATTTATATGTCAATACGCATTTTGTAAGTAGAAAATAAGAGAACAATTTAATTGATTTTTAAAAGTGCACGGCAAGAAGGAGGACCTGAAGAAGACGGCCTCCTTCATTGCTGGATCAGGGGTGACAGTGTAGGCGGTGAACGCCAAGAAGAAGAAGAAGAATTGTTTTTTTTTTACTCGAAAACTGGTCTACATATGCATACGCAATAGACAATAGTCTCCCCATATTATCAAATAGTATCATGTGTCTTATGATATGCCTTTTAAGATAAAAAGTAAATATATAAACTGCCGAAAGAAAGCCATGCCAGCCGCACTGAGCCCGGCGAAACTGAAAAGAAGCTTTCAGGGCATAAACCGCCCGACCTCACCCCGGGTTCCTCCCAAAAAAGTTTTCCCCGAATGGCGGCCACCAGTGCCGGGCGGGGGACAACCCCCTCTCCAACGGCCACCCGGTCCGATCCAAAAGTTAAGGTCTGGGCGGTGCCTAAACTGAAAAAAGTTGAAATTTCCAAAAACGGCTTCGTACCAAGTTTAAGACCTGCTCACGAGTAAACAAGAGTTTCCCCGGGGTAGCCGCTCTGCTGCCCCCCCCCCCCCCACACTAGCCCGCCACCCGGTCCCGTCCCAAAGTCAAGGTCCCGTAGGGTCCTCCTATTAACTGCTGTTAGCATTTTAGCCCATCTCCGCCTCACCTCTCACCCCGGGTTGCTCCCAAACAAGAGTTCTTCCCGAATGGCGGCTACCCGTGCCGGGTGAAGGACAACCCCCTTTACAACAGCCACCCAATTCGATCCAAAAGTCAAAGTCTGGAGCGGAGCTTGGGATGCCCAAACTGAAAAAAAGTGAAAATTTCCAAAAACGTCCTCGGACCTAGTTTTAGACCCGCTCACGAGTAAACAAGAGTTTTCCCGGGGTAGCTACTATGCTGCCCCCCCCCCCCCATAGCCCGTCACCCTCTACAACGGCCACCCGGTCCTGTCCCGAAGTCAAGGTCCCTTAGGGTCCTCCTATTAATTGATGTAAGCATTTTAGCCCCAACCCACCTCACACCTCATCCCGGGTTCCTTCCAAACAAGAATTTCCCCAAATGGCGGCAACCCGTGCCGGGTGGTGGACAACCCCCTCTACAACGGCTACCCGGTCGACCCAAAAGTCAAGGTCTTGGGCGGAGCAGGGGACCCTCAAGCTTCTGTCTTATTTAAAATTCTTGATTTTAATCTACAATGCACATAGATGAATACATTAATGGATCGTTGTTCTTTCCTGTTTTGCCTTCTTAATCTTCCTCGCCTCTCTTTAGTTTAAGTCGGGAGCTAGGAAATTCGGTTGTAGCACACACCAACTTCTTGCAAACTGTTGTTTGTATTTTAACTTCAGTTATCATTAAAAATAACTCTTTGAATATAAATGCCTATAAAGAACATGTACTCATTTTATTCAGAAAACGTACACAGGCCACAATTAGAAACCATCCCTTGCCATTTAGAAAAGCGCGGGATTTTCTACTTTCATTTTCTTAAGATGCAATCATGGGAGGTAATTACATCATAGTTAAGGCCTAAACTCAGAGTTAAATACACTAAACTATAAATTGATTTGACGTTTCAGAGTTCAATTTATAGACTAGTCTGTCGATTATGTAAATCTGCCTTGTTTGATTATATTCACTTCCTGTCTAAATAAAATGGTGTTGTGGTTCTAACTAATGGCAGTAGCAGTACTTTACTTCTGGTAGTACAAGCATTTAACTGTTGTAACTGCTGGCAGTAGCAGCAGTTAACTGTGGTAACTGCTGACAGTAGCAGCAGTTAACTGTTGTAACTGCTGGCAGTAGCAGCAGTTAACTATAGCAGCAGTTAACTGTTGTAACTGCTGGCAGTAGCAGCAGTTAACTGTTGTAACTGCTGGCAGTAGCAGTAGTTAACTGCCCCTACTGTTGCTACTGCTGTACTGCCAACTTCACGCCGATAAAATATTTCTATTCTACTTTTCTAAAAGTAAAACTTTACATATCATCTCGGAGAAAATCTGTTCAAATGAGTCATAAAATTCGACCATTTCTTCACCACACCCTTGTCAAAACTTCTCACAAACACATATTGTGTAAACTTTATTTACATACGACCACATACAATTTTAGGGGTAATGAAACTTTATACAATTAGTTCTGATTTCCATTTACATGTATATAATATAACGGTGTCATCATTTGTTACAACAAACATATTTGCGGCATCTGACACCTAATTATGCTTGCCTAAACGTTTTGGATCAACCAATAGCTTAAACTGACTTAATAATTATGGCAAAATTTATATTTGAGTATTGTCAGCCGAAACAAATGTCAATAGTTCGAAAGCTGTGTCAAATAACAGAATAAGTATAAATGTTGTACTTACGGGCAAACACTTTCGAGGGGACCATTTTGCACACTAATGTTCCCAGAAGCTGTATTATAGGTAACTGCAGATTTGTTTGTTTTTTGGGTTTAACGCCGTTTTTCAACAGTATTTCATTCATGTAACGGCGGGCAGTTAACCTAACCAGTATTCCTGGATTCTGTACCAGTACAAACCTGTTCTCCGCAAGTATCTGCCAACTTCCCCACATGAATCAGAGGTGGAGGACTAATGATTTCAGACACAATGTCGTTTATCAAATAGTCACGGAGAACATACGCCCCGCCCGAGGATCGAATTCGCGACCCCGAGATCCGTAGACCAACGCTCTTACCTATTGAGCTAAGCGGGCGGGCTGGTAACTGCAGAGGACTAACACTTGTTGGCGTTATGAAATCAAAGCTTTCTACATCAGTACTAAATACTAGACTTACAGATTGGTGCGAGGTTAACAATATAATTACAAACTCGCAATTTGGATTTAAAAAGGATTTCACTACAATGGATCACATCTTTTATTTTCACGGGCTTACTAAGCAACATCAGTTTGCAAAGAAATTAGGGAAATTAGTAGAAAAATTCCGAATCGTGACGTTCATTGTTTGTATAGCTTCGTAAAGTATCTAAAAGCTAAAGACAAAGTCTACGTTATTTTTGAACAGCCCTCGTACTATGTCCATGCCTTTGTAATAACAAGTAGTTTAGCCTCTATTTAATTGTGTTGATTACGTTTTGCTTTACTTTATATAGCTTCGTAAAGTATCTAAAAGCTAAAGACAAAGTGTACGTTATTTTTGAACAGCCCTCGTACTATGTCCATGCCTTTGTAATAACAAGTAGTTTAGCCTCTATTTAATTGTGTTGATTACGTTTTGCTTTACTTTATAGCTCGAGCTGACTTATAAGTTCTGAAATTAACATGTTTTAGTACTGAAGATATCGTTAATGACTTTTTTTCAAAATCAAACTTAATGAGGTACCAGCGTATTAAATATAGGATAAATATTAATTCTGTACTTATTCAGCCGAAATTGTGCACTTTTATTGCAGGTAGATAAATCTTAATAACGTTGTATTGATCACGTTCTGAGATAATCAATAGCTCAAACTGACTAAACAGTTCCGACAAATACATACATGTATACTGAACAGCAAAAGTAACTATCCAGTTTTATAACTGGGGTATCTTTTATTAAAAACTTTAATTTATAATCACTTGTGTTTTTCATATCACATTACACTTGAAAAACTTCACGTGTAAAATTTTAAAAAATCAATCAACCGTGAAATCAATAGTCCCACAATAGCCGTTTTGCACGAAATTCACGTGCGCCTGTAATTAACAATTTTCTGTGTGAAATTTTATTACGATTGGAATTATGATAATTGACTAACCGGAAAAACAGCATAAAGTTTGAAAAATATTGTTGGTTGCACCGCACGACTGAATCAAATTTAGCTCGAGCGCCCAATTGGGATGTTACAACGCAACTGACGCGCAGAAGATATAGCCTTTCAAACTACTATTGTGGGACTACCGACTTCACGGTTGATTGATTTTTAAAAAAATTAGCACGTGAAGATCTTCAAGTGTAATTTTCGTATGAAGAAACAATTCAAGTTTGAAAAATCATTTTTTATATCAAAATATACTAGTTATACATCTGGATAGTTTCTTTTGCTGTTCAGTATAGATTTATTAGTATTTTCAGCCGTCGTTTATGTATAATTTGCAAGTACTTACATACTCTTACAGCTGAAGAATAAAACAAGACAATTATGTAATAATCATATCAATTTGTTGATTTATATTTATCAATTGGTCAATCCATATCGTTAGAATTTTCACAAAATTATTTGTTCATAGCTGTTTATTTTGCGATTTTAGATAAAGGAACGGTAATAATACTCCATGTTAGTGGCGGAACACAAACATGATCGAGATTTTATAGCACATTTATACTTGTATGAACTTTTAACAATTTGAAAATGCTATGAGAGTATTCATACATAACGCAATACTTAAGCATTAGAAGTCTATACAACTTTATCTTTGGGGTATGGGTGGTATCTAAAGAACATACACATGCCGGCCCTAGTGCATTATATGTTGATACGACAGGTATATCAGATAATAAATGTTTACATTTGCAGAGAAACGATTACTGAAAATTTATAGTGTAGCATCTATGTATAAATCTCAATGGAAATATGAGAAATCATTCAACGTTAAACAGCAAAAAATGCGGAACCAGGTTTCGATCTGATCCGGACAGATTTCATCCCAGCTAATAATCACCATTATAAATGTGTTCACCTTTGGCCGAATGTCCCAAGAGCTCAATAAACATTGTTTTACTTTTATATATGACTTGGTGAATAAGACAGAAAGAGAAATCAATTATGACTGATCGCAAAATATCTAAATAATACACAATCATAATTTGAAATATATAGAAAATGTATGCATCAAAAAACGATCAGTCTAATTCTATATATGAATTGTTTGAATCCTGGATAAGCAAAAATAGAGGAAGGAGATTTGAAATTGAAAAAAAACATTATTGTGAATGAATTAATAACAATTTGTTCAATATACCTCGAAATATTTCTTTTATATAATTATTATGTCAGAGGGTAGATTAATATCTGCGCCAGTTAACAAGGAACAACGGTAACGATGCAAATCAACGTTTATTGGCAGAGAAACGTAAATCAACTCTTTACGATTACAAATGGAGGAGATAAGCAAAAGGGCGACAACCCTTGCAACATAAAGCTAACAACTGTATGCCGTACAAATACCATACAACTGTGTATACAGTGGCGCAACCTCTTCTTCTATCTTTAAAGAAAAACTATTCTCAATTATTAAAATAGTTAAGCATCCCATTTATTAAAATAGTTAAGTATCCAACTTAAAAGTACAAGTACGGTAGTTCAGAACATGAATTAATATCTCAAGCTGATAAAGGAACAATACATACATGCATAAAAATTAACCATAAGTAACTGCTAAACAAAAAGTATGTCAATTTTCAAATATATAGGTTATTCAACACTTGTTTAGTAAATATACCTATTTTATACTTAAAGAGATTTCCTAATCATATAAAACGGAAAAGCATAGTGCAAAGAAATGTTAAAAAAAAATCACTGTCACATGGAAACAGACGGATTCTCAACCAAACTCTTAAGCTATCATAGATTATCAATATTCCAATGAATGTACACTAGTGTGCACTAGTGGTAAATATACCGCCTGGTTTATAAATACTGGTATGTAGTTTACAGTCATGAATTGTTTATGTCTCATAATCCTCCAAGTACTTTGGAGGTTTACGACATCTTTGTGGCCTAGACTGTGGAGTTTCATCTATATCTTCATCAGAACGCCCCTTTTCCAGAGGAGGGCTTTCATCAATTTCGCCGATTAACATTTGGGGTTCAGAAGGCTCACGAAGGACATTGTCATTTAGTAATGGTATAGTTAATGTTGGAGGTACCATCTCAGAAATGCACGTGTTTGATTCAGTGTCCTCATTATCACTCTCGTTTTCAAAATCTTTCAGACTCGAGGAATAATTAGAATGAATCTCACTCTCAACGCGGTAACATTCAGACAGTTTTATTTTGTAAGATGTAGCGCGTAATTGATTTCCAGTGAACTTTTTTATAAAGCACCATTCATTGTCAATAGAAACAACAAGGTATCTGTCCCTTGCACGAGATTTCTGCTTGTCTGAATACAAATATACTAAATCTCCTACACTGACCTTGTTTGAACTGTGTGTAACATTAGGACATTTAGATTTCTCACTGTATTTATGATTACTTTCACGTAAACTATGCTGATTCAAAACGATGTCATGATCTATAAATGGGGTCTGTTCATGTGTGAACTGATCTCTATGAGTCCATAGTTCACGCGCTGACAAGCCCTGATTGCGAATACGTGAATTAAGTCGTGAAACACAGATTGAGAGATCTAAACTAGACACTGGACCCCCTCTTGGTTCAAAACGCAATAGTTCAGTTTCTAGCTCTGCAGTGGCCTTTGCAGCAACAGGGTTCTTGTGATTTTTAACCCGTCCAATCTGAAGTGAAATGTTATACTGTTCAAGAAGTTTGTTATCCTTCAACGAAGTGAATCCTGGAGCAGGATCTACACGGACGACCGCGTTTGGATGCATTCCAACCATTAGGCTGACTAAGTTATCGCGTAATGTGTCGCGTTTCTCATCTGCAGTAATGCAAGCTGACGTGTAAGATGTGACTGTTTCACGAACGACAAGTACAAGTTGGCGGTTTCGCTTTAAGACATCTGCCGCGAAGTTGATACCGACACGCTCAGGTGGTTCCTCTGAGGATTGTTTCACAAGACTTTCAGGAAATTGCTTAAGTAAAGCACACGAATGACAACTCTCACACACTCTGTCAATTGCGTTTGAGAGATCCAATGCATAAAACTGACGCTTAAGAACTAATTGTAACTGGTGTTTGGTTGGATGACAAAGTTTTAGGTGCAAAGCGGTTACCAAACCATCCAATATACTGCGCGGTACGATAATTAAGTCAGCTGGAGGTAACAATGGATCAGTGTGTCTAACAATGAGTAAACCATCGTTAGCGATGGAAGCAACACTGAGGTATCTCTTTACGTCTTTCACTTTAGTTTGTTTCTTGGACGGACGCGTGCCTTGCTTCAAATGAGCCATAGTGCGTCGTAAATCAGGGCACTCTGTCTGGAGGTCTTTCCAGGCTGATCTTGATGTGAACGGTAAGCGACTGTTATTTTCAATAATGTCCTGAATGCTAACTGATCTGACTACTGAATCCTCAAGACGACTTATAAATGAACACACTTGACACCGTGGTTCCAAGCATTCGGCAGCATTTCTACTCGCGAAATCTGAAGGAAAGTTAGCTGGCCCAGCGACATGTTGCACACTCACTTGATACCGACTAACCACAGAAAGAAATGAGGTAACGCGGGGACTTGCAGAAAATTCACCGCGACCAAGTTTCAGTATAGCCTGTACGCAATGTTTACTATCAGTTAGTACACACGACTTATGTTTAGACAGAATAGACAAAATGCTTAATCGCGGCCGCTATGCTCAAGGCTTCGATCTCGCACGGTAACCATGAGACTTGGTGTTTCTTAAGTTTGGCACTAAAGAATCCTGCCAGTAACAATTTGTTGCCACGATTGACATACAAAGTAGTACCTATACCATTTTTTGAAACGGATCCATCAGTTACAATCCATAACTGATCATCGGTCTTGGGAAGCGTCCTGTCACTGTCCGGAACCCCACCATGATGCTTTATTGACCCGTCAGCATGAAGAAGATTGTCTTCTATAAAACTGGTGAGTCGTTGAAATAAATCTTCCGGTCGTTCACCTGGTTCTAGTTTCAAGTTATTAAAGTTCATGAAATGCTTGACAGATGTCTGGAACCCGAAAAGTAAGCGAATAGCTTGCCAGATACTGTTTACCGAAGTGGAATTTTTAACAATGGTGTTCCTAGAAATTACTGGGCAATAATTGGCTATTTGTCCCAACATTAGCTCAAGATGGGTACACTTCTGTGCGGCAGTGTGTCTTTTTGCCTCAGGAACACCCTCACCATCGTCATCAAAACCCCTAAGTGGATGAGCTACAGTCTTCTTTGCCCAGGTGAAACCATCAACAAGAAAACTTGCAAAATTTGGATCGAGGGATAGTGTGTAATGAAGATTTTGTTTCCACCCTTCAAAAGTTGTCACGTAAATCAACTCTTTATGATGTCAAATGGAGAAGATAAGCAAAAGGGCGACAACCCTTGCAACATAAAGCTAACAACTGTATGCCGTACTAATACCGTACAACTGTGTATACAGTGGAGCTGCAATAAATTGTTGAGATAAGCGAAAGAAAACCAGCACTTATAACAGCAAGAAATGGCTTACCAAATGACACAAATCTGCTTTTAAATTAATAATAAGTATTGAAAAACAATTCACTTTACTAGAAAAAAGAAAATAAGGAAAAATAGTTGGATCTATTTACTTTGGAACGAGCATTATTATTATTATTATTACTATTATCATGAAGGATTTCATTTTTAAAGTTAGATTCCTAGCGTTATATTATGTTACTGCATTTTTTTCATGCTAAACTCTCTATTAAAACTGTAAGAAAGGAATATCATTTTAAAATGGTCTCCCAGTCCATTTGTCTTTTTCTTCACTTAAAAAGTATTAAAAGGCCATTTTAGATTCGAAAATATTTATTTTAGATGATGTGTGCTTCATTTGCATAGATCAAATGTATTTTTTTTCTCGTATTCTGGGGGATGCTGCAAAATTATAATTTGCAGGCTAGTATCATTTTGCTTGTATAAGTGTTATCGCATATTAAATCGTAAAGCGTAAATCGCATGTCTATTATATCAAAGAACAGTTTCCACAGAAATGAATTGATAATTAGTTATTCATTTGGAAAAACATTGCTAATTAGTTATTGATTTGGAAAAACATAGCCATTGTATTACAGCAATACTGAAGCATTCTACTGGAGCGTTTTGAAATGTAAACATTTCAAATTACCTTTCTTTTATATAAAACAGGACACAAGAATGACTGACTAACAAACAGGTGCAGACAAAACGGTATATAATCATTTGAAATTACAGTTCTTTCACAGCGAGAACGCTTTTAAAAGTGAATAATTATACTTCACTTTAATCTGTGCTGAAATACCTTTTTCAAAAAAATCATCAGATTTGATTTAAACTGGTATAACTTTGAAAAAAATGTATCTTTGTACGTTTTCATTCTGTCTCCGTTAAATCGCATTTTTAGTTATTTTATATACAAGAACACTTTATACTGACAAAATCAAAAAAGGAAATACAAATGATCTTTCTACCACGGTGACTCAAATTCTAAACATTGAAGAACACAAATATACCATTATCTCGTTTTAAGAAGCAAACAGAAAGTTAGTTTAGGACTACGTGGAAAAACGAATTCCGAGCGTTATAACTCCGGGTGTGCCAATACCTCTTACTCAATTTGAGCAACCTGAATAAATCCTAGACGTCTTAGTGCTAGAATGAATTCCTTATTGCAACCGGCACCTATCAATATGCACACTTTAGAATAAATTAGCCTCGGGTGAAAATACCGAAATGGTAAAGTTTTAGAAATAGTTAATCGCTTATCTATTTTAAAGTTTGTTTACGAGAATATTTTTTTCTGCAGTGAATATTACTTTCTATGGATCTCATGTTGACCAGTTATCGACAAATTAAAGAAGCAAAATTTTCGAGTCATAACATAAGTCATAACAAAGAACATTACAAGTGACGAATGGCAAATATTTCAAACTAGGCTATTAAATTAAAGTTCTCTGACATAATATGTTTGAAATAAGAGATCACAAAGGTAGGCGTACCAATTTATTGCATGCTATACTATTTTTAAACGTGTTTCCAAACTGGATTTCCACAGTGGCGATATTCTGTTAAACTAAATTCTGTTTAATGTATACTGGTCCAGTGCCTAAATCCGGACACTTTTGGTGGTTTTTTTACAGTAGCTTTGCATTATGAAACCACACGTGCATAAAATTTTAACTGTATAATGTTAGGTTCTTTATAAATGTCTTTGCAAAACAACAAAATCGTATATTGCTGATTTCATCATAAAAATGTCATCCGAACTAGGCCAGTAAAAGCTGTCAAAATTACTATTACACTATTTGGGTATAAAATGCAACTAATATGTGCACCCAAAAAAAAACAATAAACACGACTTCGTTTAAAATAAAGCAGTCAAATACAGTCCTGTAAATATATACAAACATCTCCGTCCGAATAAAATTTTATTACCTGTTCATCACGTGATCATATGTACTAGTTTCTAACTTTATATAATTGCGAAATATAACAATAATATAATAAAATTTATCTGAGCAAAAATTAATGTTTAAAATTATTCTTTCTTACATGTTTATTCTGTCGCTGTCGTTATACATTTTGACAGAACTACGGGGATCATTATAATGACACTGCGCCGATTTATCTAATGAATTGCTTCCCTTGTCTGCAAAATGCTGGCATTTTTTCTTTCTATTGAATTAATTGATATATAACAGAAATTGGTTAAATCTTTTAAATAAATACTGAAGGTATTACAGACTTCTAAAACATGTTTTTACATCAGTTTCGATCAGCAAACAAAAAGACTCGTCTGCAATAGGCAGAATATTTTTCTCATGTATTTAATCAGTATCTCCCCGCACCTCAAATAACTGGCGCGTGCTGTATGACGTCATCCCCCAACACACACAATGTTTACTTTATGCGGTGCGGATATTTGAAGGTACTTTTCTCTAGAAAAGCTTACATTCGTACACTGTTTTTTTGACAGCCGGTCATCAAAGCTTTTGTTTGCGTCGATTCTGTTCATTTCAGTAACAAATCATGATCGTAAAGCATTTTTAAACGTGTCCGAATAATTAAGCACTGTCCGGATTTAGGCACTGAACCAGTATCAGTTGAATAAAGTGATCGCCCAAGACTATAATGGAAATGTTCTAATTGTGACAAAATATATGGTCATTGCTCTCTAAGAAAATTGTCTGATAATGAATAAAATCTAGAAAGTAGATTTTTGCATATATACATCAAATCTCTCCAGTGCATTTCAGATCTTATAAAGGAAAATGCAAACATATTTACTTAATCTTATGGTATTTAACCATTTCAAAAACTCCCAAACATTTAAATTATGTAAAAGAAATGTAACGGTAGAGAAATAATGTGCTTAACCCAACGTTCGCCTGAAAAGAATAAAAACAATATTAAAATACTTATATAATTACAGTTCTAAGTATTTGTCTCATTAAATGATACATCCTATTAAGATAGTTCTGCACGTTCGGGTCGAATTTTTTTCTACAATGTAGCATTTCATCCAACTCGAAACTTCAGAATATATTTAGAAAATTCAACAAATAAAATAGATAAAGTTTGTGTATTTGGTTTTTAGCTAGACTGATTTGAAAACTTTAGACCTCACGCATTTCTTCATAAATGGAGTCTATGCGAATATCACAACTTTCATAACATTTTTGCGAATGGAAATATTTCTACAATGTGCAATGTAGCTTTTAATGGAACTTCTCACAGTCATAAATAAACATATGACCTATAATATGGTGAATAAAATGCATAGGTTTTAGTGGTTATTTTTGAGATATTTAATCACGATTAAAATAAATCGCAAATTTCAAGCTACCTTTATGATATTATTTTGAACTATTTAACATATATGATATTTTAATATCATATTTTTACATAAGAAAGATAGTAACAATGACATTGTACTTAATTTAATCAATGGTTGCCGTTAATTCAAAAGATGGTTTTCATTTCCGTACGCCGAATCCAGGCCTTATTCAAAGTTTTCCGAATCATTGACGTTACGCCATCACTTCCGGTTTATCAAACGTGCAAAACTACCTTAATAAGAATGCTAATGTTTTTATGTCTATCTACGAAAACATTAACATTCGCTTATTTATTGGGAGTGACGGGCCTGGAGTGGCCTAAGTGCCAATACATTGATTGGGATAATAACCACGTAACCTGACATAATTGAAACTGCTTTTATTTCTATTCATTATCCATTAGTTCCAGTTATATATAATTTATGTGTGTGACTTATCTGTCATGATGGACTGAATATATTTTAGTAACATCAAACACATCATATTCCAAATGACGTGTGGCAAATGTATCAAAGGCTATTAAATGACATTCCTCAACGTACTGTATTTAAACTTAGAAAGACCGGATTTAAAAATGTACGATAATGTACAGTATTTTTATAACAATTTGATTAAAATGCTTTTCATAATGTGGTGATATTATGTTTCATGAACTTTCGTTATACCCTAAAAGAATATTTCCATATCAATTCAGACTATTTTGAGCTGTTCCAAATGTGACAAAGACAAAATAAAATGTCAAGTTGTCTTGGAAAACATATCTTATAATAAAAACATTGTACCCTGCGTCATCTTTTTCTTTGTGTTTTCATGATACTATGAAAAAATTAGTCTGATATATAGTTTTACAGAAATCCATAACATGTAGCTGTACGAAAATAGGAGGACCTGCTTTACAGCTGTAAAACGTCTGTAAAGACTTGTATTTTGAAATGACAGCTATAAAAGACTTGTAAGTGGAAAATGGCCTGAAACACAGTTAACATTTACAGGTATAAAACATGCAGGTCTCAAAAATACAGCTGAAAGTTACAACTGTAAAATGGCCATGTCTCGCGATTACAGCTGTAACATTTTTGAAGGGAAACATGAGTATTGGCAGCCATCTTAAATCGTACATGCATTTTGGCGGAATATAACATAACTTCACAGAATACCACATCTTTTAAAATGGTAGAATTTTAACCGTTATTTGAGTAAGTACTATTTTTCTATTTTTTTTTTATTTATTTTTTTTCGAGTAAGTGCTAAAGCTAACACTTTGGGTACCTCTGCTTCGTCCCTTTAAATAATGTCCTCTTTTTCAACGTCTTTAATTTTTTTTTAAGCTGTAAGTCTTTTTACAGCTGTATCTCATTTGCGTAATTCTATCTGTTTTACAGTCGTTATTAAGCTGTTAATTGAAATCTACAGCTGTAAAATTATTGTTATAAAATATACAGATGTAAATTTGAAATAATCGGGACAGTATTGTAAACAAGAATACAAGTCTTTAACACAAACTTTCGTACAGGCTGAGTACAAGAAATGTTGTTAACAAGCAAATTCGATTAATTTGTATCCCCCGCCGAAAGGGTTTATGGTGAGGAAAGGCAAAGAAATATATCCGGCAAAACATTAAAGATGTTACTAAGAAGCAAATAATTTCACTAGTCAAAATCAATTTAACAGAAAACGAATGTTTAAAGTGTACATAGTAAATGTATGTTACGTTGATCCCGACTAAAGAAATTATTTTGAATGGAATATGTTTACTGTAATAAGCTTAGCTTTTAGAATTAAATGGAGTTATTTGAAATGTCAGCTTAAAGTTTAACTAGAACAAGATATTGTCTTCAAGTAGTTTGGCACCAAGTGTTGCTGTTTAACATGTACATTTGGACTTAAAAGAACAGATGTCCTTAAGAGAGCACAATCAAGTAAGATATCTTGAACATAGCTGGCGGCGGGGTGGATGTGGTTACAACTTCACATGTTGAAGTTTTGAACATTTTAAAGAAAAAGAAATGGGAACAAATGAGAGGTGGGGACGTAGAAGAGGGGCGGGTAGGCGGGTGTTAACGGGTAAGGGTACAAAACTTCACATGTTGATAATAAATATTGATGGAAAATTAATAAAAATATGTTGGGTGGGGGGATGCATGATCGGGAATGGTGGGCATGGCTGGGTGGAGGACCGAGGTGGGGGAACGGTACAACTTTTTATGTTGATAAATATTCATGGAAGGTTTAAAAAAACGGACAAAAGGAATGAAAAAGAAATTAGGGTGGGAGGGGGAGGGTGGTAGAGTGACCAAGGCAAGTGGGTGACCAGGTGTGGGTACACAACTTCACATGTTTATAATAAATGTTCATGGAAAAGAATGAAAGAAGTTCAATGAAATTCTACCAAATTGTAAGTTTGTTATGTACAAATATGTGGATTTTTGAACAATTAAAGGGCAATAACTCTGAAATTACGAAAGAAATCCAGACGACATTGTGTGTGCACAACCACATTATGTTGATCTAAATTCCATTTAAGTTTCATAGTTCTAGGTCAAATTGATCACAAGTTACGAAACAGAAATTGTCATATTTTAAGTAGCCTATATTATAGTTAACACTAGAAAATTCTAAGGGCCATAACTCTGGCGTTCCTTGGGCAATCTGACTGAAACTTGACGGGCCGCTTAACCTTACAGTGGTAAACATGCATATGAAGTTTTATCTAAATATTCTTAACCACTGCCTTGATATGGCTCAGGACGGACGGACGGACAACGGCAAAACTATATCCCTCCGATTTCGTCGGGGGATAGAAAATAGTGAGCGATTGAATATAAAACTGATTTTTTTGGGGGGAGGGTGTTCACGTTGTTTTTCAACAGTATACGACGGACAGTTAAACTGGACAACTTTATGTATATTGTTGTATATTCATATTACAGGCCTCTACAGCACTCAGAGATGGATACATGTTAAAGATCATTATTTATTTTTATTTCGGACCAGCCCGAGGAATTGTTCTCAGAAGTAAAAAGTACTGTTCAAAGCGGAAAAGAACAATCTACTACACGTTACTATTTATCATATTACAATAAATTTGCAAAGTGGTGCGATGAAATGAGTTTAAATCATTTACCAGCTACGCCAGTGACTGTAGCATTATATTTAATATCAGTTATTCAAGCGGAAAGTGTTTGCGGAAAATCCAAATTGAACAATATTTGCCTCTGAGAGCAGTTCTTTGGCAGATTTAAGAATTGTATCCTTGTGTGTTCTTATGTATGCTGGATTTTTTAGGATCAGTGAAGTTCTAAATTTAAGGAGATCTGACATTACATTTTTGACACGTACTGTCAAATATTTGTTTCAGAATCTAAAACGGATGTCTTAAGAGACGGCAATACTGTTGTTATCGCCCGGACAGATACATTTTCCTGTCCAGTTCGTTCACTCGAAAGATACTTGTCTGAAGCTGGCATAACTTCAAAGTCGTCAGAGTATGTTTTTAGATCAGTTCAATACTGTAAACAGTCAAAAAGGTACGTTTTAAGGAAGAAAGATAAACCTCTCTACTATACTGGAGTAAATGATTTGTTCAAGTCTAAACTTGAAATATTAGGTTTTGAATCCTTGCGCGTATGGTTTACACTCATTCAGATCCGGTGCAGCATCTGTAAGCGCTAACAATAAAACATGTGAAAGACTTTGGCAACGGCATGGCAGGTGGAAATCTGTCTCTGCTAGAGACGGATATGTTAAAGACACTTTACCGGATCGTTTGTCAGTCTCTTCAAAATTAGATTTATAATTTACTTACATGTATGTTTACAGTATTTCAAAATTTGAAAATATAACTTTGAAGTATTTTTAGTGATCTTGTGTACAAATCTTTTTCAAATACCCGTTTTTTTGCATTATTAAACTGATAGATTACAGCATTATATTTATTATTTATTAATGGAATATGTTTTTAAGTGCTATCTAATGAATTAAGTGATATACTGTAAAACCATTTAATTTCGTGGGCATGAAATTTCGTGTTTTTGGTCAAAACAGCAATTTCATGGGGATATGAATTCGTGGATTTCAACTTTTTAACATAAAATGAATGGGAATTTTACTTGTTCGTTGGTATTAAATTTCGTGGATTGACTCAACCACGAAATCCACGAAAATTAGTCCCCCACGAATATTAATGATTTCACAGTTACTACAGTAGTTGTGTGACATACTATCAGCGCAGATTCTTCTCTGCACAGTATCCGAATATGAATAGAGACAGTTATGGAACGTTAATATAAATACAAATGTTGTATATGTGGTTTATTATTATACTTATGCTTGTTTATCAAGAACTATTTTGTTGTCATTTACTGTATGAATTATTAAAATGAGATTCAAGTTTAAGAAATTAGTTTTATTCAAACAAGACACAATTATGTGGCATAGTAAAACCTTCATTGCATTTGCATGACTTAAAGTGGTTTACCATCAAACATAATACATTGATGATAATTTATTTGGTCACTTTTTTCGCATTACAATGTGATAACTTTTAATTTCTCAGGTCACTTATGCATACTACAGGGAGATAATGAAGTGTTATGTACACTGGTCGCTGTTTGCAGGATACAAGGCGATATTGCAGTCTTATATGAGATGTCAGTTGATGCAGGATGCAGAGTGATAATGCGATGTTATGTTCACAGGTCACTACACTTTATATAGAATACAGTGTGGAAACGCATGTTATGTTCACAGGTCACTTTTTGTAGAATACAAGGTGATAGTGTTATGTTCACAGGTCATTTTATGCAGAATACAGGGTGATATCTAATGTTCACAGATTTTTTTTATGCAGAATACACGATGATAATGAGATGTTTGGTATATACTTCCCTTAATGTAGAATACAAAGGGAAAATAAAGTGTTATGTTCACAGGTCACTTAATGTGGAACAAAGGAAATTTAGTATTATGTACAAAATTAGTATATTCGTATTACAGCGTGATATTGCAAATTATTACACGGGTCACGTTGTACAGAATGTATAATAAAAACATTATGCAGACTTAGGACACAGGTTCTTTTTTGCAGAATATAAGTTAATATTCTGCCTTGACATATGCAGGTCATTTATAACGCGACGATACTGCCGTTATTCACACAGGTTATTTTATGAAAAGGTTATAATGTGGAGTTATGAGCATGCAGATTGGTTGATGACTTTTAAATGCATTAATTATGTGACTTTGTCAGTACGGGTGATAACTTGGAGTTATGTGCCTAGGTTACATTATATGATAACCAGGTTTATAAAGGAACGCGTGAAGCGGGTGATAACCGTTTTGGTTATGTTCCCAGGTTTTATGTTGAATGCACAGGTGATATCCTTATGTGCCCAGGTTGCTTTATGTGGAACGTACGGATGATATCCTTCGGAGTTATGTGCCCAGTTTACATTGTATTATACGGGTTATATCCTTATGTTATGTACCCAGGTTGTTCTATGTGAAACGCACGGGTGATATCTTTCGGAGTTATGTGCCCAGGCTGCGTTGCATTAAAACTTGTTGTACGCACGTGTGATATCTTTCGAGTTATGTGCCCAGGCTGCGTTGTATTAAAATTTGTTGTACGCACGGGTGATACCTTTTGGAGTTTTATGCCCAGGCTGCGTTGCATTAAAACTTGTTGTACGCACGGGTGATATCTTTCGATTTATGTGCCCAGGCTGCGTTGTATTAAAACTTGTTGTGCGCACGGATGATATATTTCGGAGTTATGTGCCCAGGCTGCGATGCATTAAAACTTGTTGTACGCACGGATGATATCTTTCAAGTTATGTGCCCAGGCTGCGTTGTATTAAAAATTGTTGTGCGCACGGGTGATATCCTTCGGGTTATGTACCCAGGCTGCGTTATGATTTACGCACGGGTGCTTTCCTTATGGTAATGTGCCCAGGCTGCGTTATGTTTAATACACGGGTAATAACTTTTGGGTTATGTGCCCAGGTTGTATTAGGTGGATCGCACGGGTGATAGCCATCCGATTAGGTGCCCAGGCTGCGTTATGTGGAACACAAGGGTGATAACCTTCGGGTTATGTGCACAGGCTGTTATATATGGAACAAATTGATGACATGTGCAGTTGGCAAGATGGTTTTGGAGATGCATGTATCTGATGTTGACGATAGAATAGAGTGATTGTGGCTTTGTTATGGTTAGATGTCATGTCCACTGCTGCCTGTTCGAGATAAGTATTGTTAACTTCTTGTTTGTGGCGAGAAAAGTATACATGAATCGGTTGTCTTACAATTTTGTTTCTATTCATTCATATATTTCTTTATTTCACTTGGATTGTTTAGTACACAGTTAGCTAGCTTGTTTTTGCTTTCACTGAACTGTTTTAGACCAAAATATTTAAATTATTAATTTCACTTCGGATATAATGTTCATATGAATAATAGAAGTATCATGATACAACAATGAGAATAGTAATACTAGTATATAAGTAATGCTTTCTATATAGCTTTTAGAATATACTGATAATTATTTTATAACACTCTTTACTCTTACTTTTTGATGACATCATATTGAATGACATTTGAATATTTTAGAACTGAATGGGCAGATTTGATGTAAAATAGTACGAACCTGGATTGGATGTTGGATGTACAGGAGGGAACAATTCGAGGCTGAGGTTAAGAATGTTATAGTTACAAGTCTTCAAATTAGCACCAGATGTTAGGATGGTATCGTATATTTTTTGGTATTTCTTGGTATTTTTCCCTCTTTGTTAAACTTGATATTTGCTGCCAAAATACAAAGTCTAAACCTACACTGTATCTGTTTTTTTGTTCTGATAATTGAGATTAGAGAATAATTGATTTACTCACAGCTTTAGTGTGAGTAAGTGAAATTATTCTCGTTTCGAAATTATCAGGCTGTACGGTAATTTATTGATCTTGTTTGGCGGGAATTTAGGACGGGGTTTTCGTGGTTATTCGGGGGTATTTAAGCGTTACACAGGTGTAGTCGTCACTTGAGGCTAGAATTTTGACAGCAATACACATCAGAACTCATCCACCCTCCCTTACTTGAAGCTGAACTAAACTATTTAATGGACCATGGATATATTAGAGTTATAATAGCTTTATCGCTTTATAAAATAAGAATTGTTTTGATCCGACTTTAGAATAATTAATTATACTATTCATTTGGATTCAAAAACATGAATAATATACATTTAGAATCATAATATTAAATAATAGTTTCAGAAAACTGAGTATTTTAGTTTTGAATAACACGTTTGTACGATAATTAAAAGTATGTGTTAGTTTCTTTTCAGAATATCTTAAAGAATCATGCTTACAATCCATGCCAAAAGCCTGATGGGTACAACAAGAGGAATATCCACACTATAGAAATGTTGTATTTACTCCGCGAAAAATGTAAAGATATTTGCTGTCAAAATACATAGTCTAAACCTGTACTGTATCTGTTTTATTTTTGTTCTGATAATTGAGAATAGAGAATAATTGATTTACTCACAGCTTTAGCGCTAGTAAACGGATTTTTGGAAGGCTCAGTACGGCATTTTTTCAGCCAGTTCGTATTCCTTGTGAAATGCAAGCTGTATATTTGACAGAATTTATTTGAACTGCTGTATTTGCACGCCTATTAAACTACAGAGCTACCTCTTTAAGAGGTATATGGTAAACTGCTCTGTCGCAACTTCCAAGGTAGTGCACGTCGCGATAAAAGAACATCAACAAAGGTGAGTGTCATCATAATTTTTTGCATTTTTACAAGCAGTGTATCGGATATCAAAAATCGGAGAATGGTAGGCGATGTAGATATGATTAAACTTTACAGAGAACTTTAAGTTTGCTAATTCATTATTAATTTGTGGACGTAGTGGTGATTACCAACAAACTGATTTTGCAGTAAATTTGGCGATTTCGTCATGAAAGCACTTTCATTATCAAATATTTACATTTTAACTAATATTAAGAAGCAAACCGAGAAAGCGTAAGATAGCTGTAAAATATACAATGCATTTGGAAATAAAATATGTACCGAAAATGGTTCGGGATTACAATTATTCACTTTTTATTGTGAGAGATAGCTCTGTCGTGAAGGAGATAGTAATGTCGCTAAGGAGACAGCTCTGTGTTGCATGAACAGAGCACTGTGTTCATAATTTAAAAGTTTCAATATTTACTTTGGGTTGTCCTCATTTGAAATAATATAAATTTACTGTTCAATTTGATATACATATGTATGAATTTTCCAAGTATTGTTTTGATAAAGGTTTTTCATGAGGTTATAATTGTTCGTTTTGAATAATTGTACATTCTGTTTACTTTTTTGCTCAGGTGAGTTATTATGATTACTCGATGTCCGTCGTCAGTCGTATGTCTGTCTCGCTTTGAACATTTAGTTTGTGTGTGCAATAGAGGCTATATTTTCCAATTGGCTTTCAGGAAATTTTGTCAAAATGGTTGCCTTGTTTAAATCTAGGTCAAGCAAGAAAATGTATCATCTGGGGTCAAAAACTAGGTCACTAGGTCAAATTAAAAAAAAAAAACCTTATCTATGCAATAGGAACTGCATTTTACACTCTATCGTTATGAAATTTGATGAGAATGATTGTCTGGATAAAATCTACGACAAATTTGAATATGGGTTGACTGGAATAAAAAAAACTAGGTCACCTGGTTAAATCAAAGGAAAACTTTGAATATGTGATAGAAGCTGAAGTTTTTCAATTGATTTTCATGAAATTTGGTCAGAATGACTGCCTTGATGAAATCTAGGTCAACTTTTAATATGGGTTATCTTGGATCAAAAACTAGGCTACTAGGTAAAAATAAAAGAAAAAAAGTGTTTGCAATTGGAAATGAATTTTATACCGGACAAATGCGATGCTGGTGATTAATAAAAGAACTGCGCGAATTAAAGCCCGAGCGAAACTGCCATTTTGCCGTTTTGCGCACAATTTCATGCTAGCGAATTTAAATGATTTCACAGTACATGAATAACGAAATGCGATTACTGGCTCTGGCATGTGTGTGTGTGTGTGTGTGTGTGTGTGTGCGTGTGCGTGTGCGTGTGCGTGTGCGTGTATGTGTGTGTGTTTCATAACTTCACAATTTAAAGATGCTAATGCTCTTACGTCATAATACGACAAAATTCAAATTCTAAAGAAAGATAATTTTACTCAAGCTCTGAAGTCACAACCCTTTCGACAAACGCGTCTGATTGGTTCATATAAAAGATAAATTGATTGAAATGAAAACAACCGAGAATATAAGAATTTTAATTATAAAAATAAGTTCCTAAATGTAGAATTCGATCACCGCAGTAATTATGTCAGTAATTGTATTTTTAATTGAGGTTGCTAATTAATGCATACATTGTTAAAACACTAAATGCATTATGATTAACCTCCACGTAAAGTTGTCCTATAAAGTTTATCCAGCTCGTAAATCGGCATGACTGTTTAAAACTTTCAGATTTTAGATTCATTAGTGCATTAAACGTGCCCGTGAAGTCACAGCGAATCTGATATTTGTACAAAGTACAATTTATTCACCGGTACGTATAAACAAACTGGTCGTGTCTTCAACGAAAAGCAATTTTTGTATCATTATATTCAGATATGATTTAACAAGCCTTGTAAAATCATATTTGAATGTAATATAGTGTAATAGGTAGGGTAAACAAGTAACAGAGTCACTTCCACTAAAGTTACAGGCAACCCTTGCATTCCACAAGATAATTTCACGCATTAATTATTCTCTAGCTGAATTTATCTTTTTCATAGAAAAAAGTAGAACATGCCGATTGTAAGAAAATATAACCCGCTCCCTTAGATCAATAGTGAAAGTGAAGATCTCTTGGTCATGGGCTTTAAGTTTGAGCCGCCTGACTATTTTACAATGTGTCGTAGGAGGACTTGATAGTTAGTTGCTGAGAACAAGTTAGTTCTGATGCTGAATCCAAAAGTACTTGTTAAAACGACACTTAATACAAAACAAGTAAAATAGATATAAGAAAATGTAAGAAATATGTATTATACAAATGATGTATAAATATAAAAATGGGATAATTAAATTGTATCCCGAAAATTGACATAACTACTATCCGGATAAATTCAGCACTGCTCAATACTGTTGATGCAACACAGAGCTTTCTCCTTTGCGACATTACTATTTCCTTCACGAAAGAGCTATCTATCTCAATAAAAAGTAAATAATTTTACTCCCGAACCATTTTCGGTACATATTTTATTTCCAAATGCACTGTATATTTTACAGCTATCTTATGCCTACTCGGTTTGCTTCTTAATATTAGTTAA
This sequence comes from Mercenaria mercenaria, assembly GCF_021730395.1. Lineage (NCBI taxonomy): Eukaryota > Metazoa > Mollusca > Bivalvia > Venerida > Veneridae > Mercenaria > Mercenaria mercenaria. Next base: position 42,020,582 of record NC_069376.1, on the reverse strand, counting down.
AATGTAAATATTTGACAATAAAAGTGCTTTCATGACGAAATCGCCAAATTTACTGCAAAATCAGCTAGATAGTAAACATTACCATGACCACAAATTAAGAATGAATTAGCAAACTTAAAGTTCTCTGTAAAGTTAAATCATATCTACATCGCCTACCATTCTCCGATTTTTGATATTCGATACACTGCCTGTAAAAATGCAAAAAATATGATGACACTCATGACGTTCGTTTATCGCGACGTGCACTACCTCGGAAGTTGCGACAGAGCAGTTTATCATAATTATACCTCTTAAAGAGGTAGCTCTGTAGTTTACCAGGCGTGATTTGGCTCGACTGGACTTTCATGTCCAGAAATGAGACCGTGTTTTGAAGAGTATTGTCCCTTGATTATTAAGCCAGATCGGTTAAATTTGATTGTTTCCCTTTATACCATCTTAACGCGAGTATCGATTTTTGTTAATCTCTCTTATCTTGATAATCTTGACCTTACGCTGGTTTTGTTAATTAGGGGTATTGCGACAACATTGTGAAACTTTTTACACAAGCGGAGTTTATACCTTGCCCGAGGCAATTTGCAGTGGTGATTTTGAATGATAATCGGGTTTTTGTTTCAAAATTGATAGCCGGGAAGGATATTCCCATTTTAGATATGTATTTAATCATTTGATTATATATTTTAAGGGCAAAATATATGTGAATCATAAATTGAAAGTTAAATAATTAAAAAATAATTTTTGAAATTTAAATATTTTTATTCAAACATGTAATTTAAAATAACAGTTTTAACCTAATTTGACAAAGACGGAATTAGATCGACGTACATGTTTATTACCTGATATACATAACATTCTTATTTCTTCAAATTGGTGATTTTGAATGATAACCTGGAATTTGTTAAAAAAAATTGTCAGGAAGCATATAATTCCCATTACTCAACGTATTTTTAAAATATGTATTTAAAGGCACTGACCTCCAGATTTGGCTAATATAATCTTTCTCTCAAATTGAAGTTTGTTAATACTAGAATATGTGTTTTTGTGTCTAAAATATTTCGTCGAAACCAATAGCGCTATAGCGGAATAAGTGAATTATGACTTCAAAATATAGATTTTTTTTATAATCGAGACAGTTTACCTTGAGTAAAGCGTTACAATCGCTTTTCGATTTTCATCATATAAAGTAGAAAAACAGCAAATTCTCAAGTATTTCCGTAATATATAGTTTGTCAGTAATTAAGTTTTAAAGCCTTCTTAAGAAATATAGCATTTATTTCCAGATATCTATAACAGTATTTTTTCTTGTTGTCGAACGATCTGGAGGATAGTCCCTTTAATTTTTATAAAAATATTTTTATGAGGGCGAAATATATGTGTATTTCGGGTCTCCTTGAAAACTGTGTCTTTTCAATTTAAAAAAAAAAAGTTTTTAAATATTATGGATCCGTGGCCTATAAATGCATTTTACTTTACAATAATGTGAATTTGGATTTTGAACGGTAAGATAAATTATCAAAATTTATAACTCCATATCCATAATTTAGATTTTAACTTTAAAGTGTTATGCAAGAGGCGTAATAATTGTCCCTTTAGGCCGCGGGGCATGTCAGACAAACAGATACTAATCCAATTAGTAACGGTAATAAACAGAAATTTGTCAGCATTCATACATATATAATCATTACAAAAAGATAAGATAAGAATTTTTCAACAACAATATTATAATACTTACAAACAAGAAACATGAAATTTACACCCGACCCAATGGACTTGTTATATTTACATGTACAATATTCAAGTTTAACTATGAACATGTAGTTCTATATGTTAATCAACTTTATGTTATGTTATGTTTTAATGCAATAAATAATTCTAGTTGTGAAAATGGTATTAAATGAATTAAAAAATGGAATATTTTTTATTTAAACATGTAATTTAAAATAACTTTATTTATTTAATCTGACAAAGTAATGACATTAAACACGGAATTAGATTGACACACATGTCTATCTAATTCAGTTTATCCGGTGTCATCAATACACGTTTACTGTGACGGGCAAAATATTCCAAATTAGTAAAATCAGTGATATTCAAACGCTTAGGGAAGCAAGAAGACATAAAAATAATGTAAAAATAAACCCATTGAAAGAAAGATTAACTTTTCTAGTTTACTTCAATAACTTAATAATTGTTGTGAGATAATTACAAATATAAGAATATATCATTTTAAAAGACCATGTAAAGCTTAAAATCTGTCATTTCCTACAGAAATCAATGGGACTCGGGATCAAAATTAGTTACTTATTTCAAACGCATAGGGAAGCCAGATGATCATATTTTATTTTATTAAAAATTATATTGAAAGAAAGTGCAAATATTGTAGATTACTTCAATAACTTAATAAATATTGTCAGATGGTGCTTTTGATGTCATTTGATGTGTTAAAGTTTTTCTCCTTCTATATTTCAATAGGCGTAAATTGACCGATAATGGCTAATCGATACACCCGATAACCTGTTTTCAAGGGAGACAATTTCGCCAATAAGCCAGCAAATTGGCTTAGATTTCTGGGTATGGCAAGATTAGATCTCACGAGGCGCGCAAGCGCCGAGTGTGTTTCGTCCCTGCGAAATCAACGAGAGCCGAATACTAAGTCCAAGATCGAGCTACTTTTGTAATGATAATTTTATAATATACGTCCGTCTTTTTGTTTGTTGATTTGTGTGCGCTATTTATAGAACTGTGTCAGGTCATGATTATTAGATGAAAATAGTCAGGTAACTCACAATACAAACGGTACAATACGGATTTTTGCATTGTATGTTCATATTTTTTCTTGAGAGGTACAAGCAGTATTTTGACAGAATTCATATAGGTATTATAATAAATACTGATATCGCTATAGTTTTAAAGTTGGTCAGTCTTTTTTATGATATGGGCATGAACTGTATCAATGCAAAAACTCAAAGAACAGTAAAAGTGAAAGTTGTGCGTAATTAAGAGCACGTTAAAACTTACCTTGATAATTTTTTAAAATGAACCTGTCCATCTTCCAATTTGGACAGTACCATAAGCTGTTAAAAGATACCAAAACGGTACTGAGTGAATAGCGAACAGTGCAGATCATAATCACACTGCACGGATGTGCAGGCTGATCATGATCTACACTGGTCGCGAAGGCAGACTTAATCATGTCCAGCATTATAAGGGTTAAAGTTCAGATACATACTTTATAAGCTAAATTGATCAATGGGCTAAGCTGTTTTATAGAAGATGGTCAAAATAAGTTACAGGAAATTCAACCTACAATGGATAGATGTGGTGTATAATCAGTGTAAACAATATCCATTCAACAGGTGCGCATTATCTTGCATAATAAAAAAAATTCAGCAGACGATCATGCTTACCGTTGGTAATGAAGGACTGTATGAATGTAGTCTGACGACCAGCTATATTCCAAGCAAAATATTCCTTTCGAATGTGAAATTTATAAGTGATTATAAAAGAAAAAGTTATTGTTTATACAATCAGCACACTATCTTTTTGTCATGTTACAGTTTGCCAATATTCATCAAATTATTTTCAGTAGCTTCAGCTAATGTAAATGGTAAAAAAAATGATAACAACTCAGACAAAAATATGGCTTTTACGCTTACACCTATGCTCGTTTGCATCATTATTATGTGAAAGTTCTCACATTTCATAGACTTGTGTTATTGTGATATAATATATAAAATATGATGTGGGAATAAGGGGTAAAGTAACAATTACTCATCTCATTATCCATTATCATCTAACATTGAGTCCAGGTTAATTAATTTAGGGATTTACAGGTACAGTTGCCTTTTCTTCTGTTTTCATTTGAATGCCACTACTATTTGAACTTTGCAGTGATAATCTACGAATGTATCATAGTGTGCAGCGACACGTCATTGCGACATGCACCGAAAGTATGGTGTCATTCGGACGTAGGACGCGGAAGTAAACGTGTTAAGCAAATTAGAATAGCTTGCTGGTTATAACGCAGGTTATGGAGTAATCGACTAGCACCGATGATTTGACAGTTGTTATTTTATGTAGAGACTTCGGCAAAAATCAACTGAAATTTTGAGAGTAATGAAGTAGACGTCACAGCAATGTTCGGTCATCTATGTCTGGATCTGACCAAACAACTGATGGTGACTCAGGTATTGATGATGAAAATTAATCAAAGAAATTAAATATAAATTAATGCAAACTTGATAATGAAAACATCTCGCTAAATTCGAGACGTCGTTGAAATATTATCACCGCGACTCGATTTCGTGTAAGTGAATGTTTTCAAAAAGTGATAACTTCTGACAGTATGATTATAATCACGTCAAATTTGCAGAAGAGTTAGAGCCGTTATTAGAAAGATTGCGATTTGTGACGATGCACGTTTTGTATTGCTTCATAAAAATATCTAAACGCTAGAGACACGTTATTTTTAACATCCATCGTACCATTTAAATGCCTTTGTAATAGCAGGTAGGTTAGCCTCAGTTTAATTGACAATGTGTTAATTACGTTTAGCGTTAATTTATAGCTCGAGCTGACTGATAAGTTCTGAAAAGAACATGCATTAGGACTAAAAATATCGTTAAGGTGTTTTTATTTTTCAAACTCAACTTGATTAGAAGGTATATTAAGTAATAAGATAAATATTAACGGTAAACGTATTCAACAACAACTTTTATATAGTTAGTTAATATAACAAATCATTGCACTTTTATCACGTGTTATTACCAGTAGATTAATCTCAATTTAATTGTGCTGATCACGTTTTGAATTAATCAATAGCTCAAATTGACTATACAGTTATGACAAATAGATGATATATGAGTATTTTCAGCCCAAACGAAATTTATCCATTATGTATAATTTGTCAGTAGTAAACAGGATAAGATGTTTCAAATAACAGGATAAGGAGACATGGTGTAATTACAGAACAGCAATGACGAACAATAAAATAAAACAATCAAGTATCAATCATATCAATGTAACAATACATGAATTATATCATATGGTCAATACATATCATTTTTATTTTAATCTTTATCAGCTTCTTGTGGTTGACGCAGATCACTGTTACTGACACGGATCTGTAACTTATGAAGAGGACGGGCATTCAGAATGAGACTTGGTGTGCATCATTAACCGCTTTTAACTTCTCTGTGTTGTTTTGCCACTGATTTTACGGTACCAACCTGTATTTGTTCATTTGTGTATCATCTACATGAAATCGGTATATTATATGTTCTGACAAAAATTGTGACAGTCACATTATAAATAAAGGAATTATGAGCCTTTAAACTAAATTCTCATTCTTGATAATTTCCAAATGGAATAGTACTGAGGTAGTATCGAAACACAGCTGCATTATACGGAAATATCGATCATATGTACATAATGTGTTATGTACATAACAAGTTAGTAAACAGATGGAGGACCTTTTACAGATTTTTTTACAAAATAAAAGTGTGGAATCGATTATACACAGTGCCGCCTAATTTTTGAAAACACATTAAATTAATGATTTTATGTTTAATCTTGCACAGTCTGGTTCAATGTTTCGGAAAATTGAGGAGTCATTTTTAGATATCAAAATATATTCTTAGTTTTCATTGGGTGATCGCGTGTTTATATAGAACATAAAAAAATAAATGTTGAAGTTTACTTTACTTTATGCAAACGATTATTTTTTCTACTGTTTCAGATTATTAGGAAATAGAAAAATCTTTTATCATGCTATATTGAAACTCCATGTACTGATTGTTTTAATGAGTTCCTTTGTCTAAATTTGAGCTGTTCCGGTTATATTTTCATTTTAGTCAAAGACAATAGTCGGTAACTGTAATAAACTATTTATAAGGTGTTTTAACAAAACAAAAAATATTCAGGTTAGCTTTAATCCATTTTCATATGTTTCTATGCTTAGAAACAGACAAACGAACTGTAAATTTAGTTAAATGACTCCATGTAACTTAATTAAAGGTGCAAAATAAAGACAAAGGAATAGACATAAATCTTAAAACAAGACTACACATTTTGAAATATACTACAGTGGAACCTGTCTAATCCGAACATGCTCGGACCAGATGAAAAAGTTCGGATAAGAAGGGTTTTCCAATTAGAAAGGTTTCTATTTCAGAAATAAAAATTATGCTGTTTGTTACACATGATGTGTATCATGTGTAAATGTATCTTTTTGTGTAAAGACTAATAAAAATAATTAAATTATAAGTAGCATGTAGATTGCTTTAGTGTAATGTAGATTTCATGTTAATTCAAATTCTATATATCACTTGTAAACATTTTTTTTCACCACTCCTACATTCCTGGAAAGTAGCTGAAAGGAGAATATTTTACTTGTCCGGTTATTGTAATGATCCGATTTAGTACCACTTTTAGAGAATCAATCTACTGCTTGAAATGAATAAATTGCACAAACGTTTTTGAGGAAGGTACAAATTAATAAGGGTTTATTACATTGGCAGTACTTAGTGCACGTATGTCTATTCTTGCAAATTTCTGTTCAAACAAACTACTTGAACTTGCTTCTTTGCACCTGTGCTTATTGCATGGATCTACAAAGCAAAAATCTGACATGACTTGTGATTACCAGTGTTGGTGCCTATTGCTGTTGACACATTTATTATAAAGAGTAATAGTTAGAATTGTAAACAGACTGGAAAATGTCAAAAGTGAGCAGGATTTACATCAGATACAGTGACTAAAGTTCAGATTAGGATAGATTTTAATGTAATTAGCCTATACAAATCATAAAAGTTTATTCGGTTTTCGGAGTAGAGAGGTTTCGGATTACAAGGGTATTTTTACAATAGAGAAAACGTGGGATCAAATAAATCGTTTAGTCTAGAGAAGTTTTCGGATTAGAGAGGTTCCACTGAACATTGCGATAGCCGTGCAGTATTCCCTTGAAATCAACATATAAATTAATTGTTTCTGTATTTTCTTATACTGACATGGGTGGTAATTTTGTCCTACTTTCGTGTTTATCGCTTTTCCGTAATCGATCGGAAATTCTTCGGGGTCACGTGATTTTAAATTCAAACAAATATCCGTTTAAAAACGCGCGACAAAATGACTGTATTTCCACGAGTAGCATGAAAAATATGAGATGTACAAAATTTTTATTTTCAAACTGACATTAAAATATATTAGGCCAAGACAATGTGTTTAATGTTTAAAACTTTACTGAATTAATGTAGACATATGTAAATAAATCAGTCTATTTGGGTAATTTTCAATCACATTTTGTTTCTACAGTGTGAGAAAGTAATTCATTTATATTCTTAAAACTGTGCTGAAAAGGAATTAATTGAGAATGTTTGCAGACAAAGTAGTGAAAACACTTTTATTCGGGAAGGGCCTAAATTGTCCTCCCGAAAACTGGTACTATAGCAGTATATAACCTGCATCATAAGAATGATTTTCATGAAGCTTTTGTGAGTTACAAGAATGTTGAAATTCCTATGCTAAGTTTGTAAAAAATCACGTGATCGTTTGGGAATATAATATATGTTGCATCTATTTATAAATTTTAGTCTCGTTTAGGAGGATTCTTCCGAAAAAAAATCCGAAGATGCGCGATGTGTTCGTAAGCAGTCGGAAAATATACTTTCGGTTTGAAATTAGCAATCTTTTTTGTTTATTTGTTGGTTATTCTTGAACATATTTATGACTACTTGGTCAGATACGATGCAGGTGGTCATATTTTCAGTAAATATTAAGTCTCAGCTGCAAACTCTGGTTTTCATATAACACTCGTTCGGGTGTTAGTAGTGGACCTTTAAGTACGAAAACATACTGATATCCTAAAAATGACACTTTACCTATCATCTCAGAGAAAATCTGTTCAAAAGCGTCATAAAATTAGACCATTTATTTAACTTACCCAAGCCCAAATTAAACTGCTTACAAACACATATTTTGTAGAATATAGTATATACTTCCAGACACATTGATCTCTTAGGGCAAGGGGTAATAAATTTTATAAATAGTTCTTATTTCCATTTACATACATATGATATGACCATAACATCATTTGTTACACCAAACACAATTGCGGCATCTAACACCTAATTATGCTCGCCTAAACGTTTTGAAATAATTAATAGCTCAGACTGACCTCGTAATTATCACAAATATATATTTGAGTACTGTCAGCCGAAACGAAAGTTATCACGTTAAAAAGCTGTGTCATACTACAGGATAAGTATAAATGTTGTACTTAAGGTCAAACAGTTAGGAGGGGTCCTTTTTGCACACACATTTCCTCAGATACTGTACTATAGGTAATTGGAGAGGAATAACACATGTTAGCGGTATTTCGAAACTTTTTACATCAGAACTAAACACTTGACTTACAGATTGCTGTGTGACTAACACTATGATTACAGAATCGCAATTTGGATTTAAAAGGGTTTCACTACAATAGGCCCCATCGTTTATTTGCAAGGGCTCATTAATCAACATTAATTTACATAGAAATTAGAGAATTTAGTAGAAACGTTACGAATAGTGACAATACATTTTTGTATATCTTCTAAAAGTATCTTTAGGCTAGAGACAAAGTCTACGTTATTTCTGAATAGCCCTTGTACTATTTCCATGCCATTGAAATAACAAGTAGGTTAGCCTCAACCTCAATTTGATTGTGTTAATAACGTTTTACGTTAATTTATAGCTTGAGTTCACTAATAAGTTCTGAAAAGAATATGTTTTAGTACTGAAGATATCGTTATTGACTTCTTCAAAATCAAACTTGATCAGTAGATAATAGTATATCAAGTAATAGGATAAATATTAATTGTGTACTTATTCAACAAAAACTTTGTGTGAGAGAGAGAGTATTTTCAGTCGTCGTACGTTTATGTATAAATTGTCAGTAGTAAGAATGATAAGAAGGTACTTCCAATAATCATGATAATAGGATAACTATGAATAGTGTACTTACATATGGTAGGGCCTGAAAAATAAAACAAGATAATCATGTATTAATCGTATAAATGTATAAATATATATTTATCATTTGGTCAATACATATCGTTAGAATTTTCACAAAATTATTTCTTCATGGCTGTTTATTTTGCTATTTTAGAAAAAGGAACGGAAATAATGCGCCATGTTAGTAGAAAAGAACACAAACATGATCGAGAGATGTTTCAGACACACTATTTTATAGCACATGAAATTTTATATTTGTATGAATTATTAACGTACGTGACGTCATTAAAACAATTTGAAAATGCTATGAGATTATTAATACATAACGCAGTACATTACGCATTAAAACTGATACGTGTTAAGACTATACAACATTATCTTTTGGGTATGGGTGGTACCTAAGGTACATACACATGCCGGCCCTAGTGCATTATATGGTGATAAGACAGGTATTTCAGATAATAAATGTTTACATTTGCAGAGAAACGTTTACTGAAAATTAGTAGTGTAGCATTTGTGTATAAAAATCAAAATGTAGAATATGCGAAACCAGGTTGCGATCTGAACAGGGCAGCTTCATCCCTGCTAATAATCACCATTATAAATGTGTTCACCTTTGGCCGAATGTCCCAAGAGCTCAATAAACAGTGTTTTGCTTTTATATATGACTAGGTGAGTAACACAGAAGGAGAAATCAATTTTGACTAATTGCAAAATTTAAACCTAAATAAAACACAATCAAAATTTGAAATATATAGAAAATGTACGCATCAAAGTATGGTCAATTTAATTCTATTTATGAATTGCCTGAACCCCGGATTAGCAAAAATAGAGGAAGGAGATTTGAAAATAAAAAACACGAACACATTTAAAAAAAATATTTTTCCAGATAACTTCAAAACCATTATTGTGAATGAAGTAATAACAATTAGTTCAATATACTTCCAAAGATGTCTTTTGTATAATCATTATGTCAGAGAGTAGATTAATATCTGCTATAAATTGTTGCATCTATTTATAAATTTTAGTCTCGTTTAGGAGGATTCTTCCGAAAAAAATCCGAAGATGCGCGATGTGTTCGTAAGCAGTCGGAAAACATACTTTCGGTTTGAAATTCGCAAATTTTTTTGTTTATTTGTTGGTTATTCTTGAACATATTAATGACTACTTGGTCAGATTCAATGCAGGTGGTCATATTTTCAGTAAATATTAAGTCTCAGCTGCAAACTCTGGTTTTCATATAATACTCGTTCGGGTGTTACTAGTGGACCTTTAAGTACGAAAACATACTAATATCCTAAAAATGACACTTTACCTATCATATCAGAGAAAATCTGTTCAAATGCGTCATAAAATTAGACCATTTATTTAACTTACCCAAACCCAAATTAAACTGCTTACAAACACATATTTTGTAGAATATAGTATATACTTCCAGACACATTGATTTCTTAGGGCAAGGGGTAATAAAACTTTATACAAATAGTTCTTATTTCCATTTACATACATATGATATGACCATAACATCATTTGTTACACCAAACACAATTGCGGCATCTAACACCTAATTATGCTCGCCTAAACGTTTTGAAATAATTAATAGCTCAAACTGACCTCATAATTATGACAAATATATATTTGAGTACTGTCAGCCGAAACGAAAGTTATCACGTTAAAAAGCTGTGTCATACAACAGGATAAGTATTAATGTTGTACTTAAGGTCAAACAGTTAGGAGGGGTCCTTTTTGCACACACATTTCCTCAGATACTGTACTATAGGTAATTGGAGAGGAATTACACATGTTAGCGGTATTTCGAAGCTTTTTACATCAGAACTAAATACTTGACTTACAGATCGCTGTGTTGCTAACACTATGATTACAGAATCGCAATTTGGATTTAAAAGGGTTTCACTATAATAGGCCCCATCGTTTATTTGCAAGGGCTCATTAATCAACATTAATTTACATAGAAATTAAAGAATTTAGTAGAAACGTTACGAATAGTGGCAATACATTTTTGTATATCTTCTAAAAGTATCTTTAGGCTAGAGACAAAGTCTACGTTATTTCTGAATAGCCCTCGTACTATTTCCATGCCATTGAAATGACAAGTAGGTTAGCCTCAACCTCAATTTGATTGTGTTAACAACGGTTTACGTTAATTTATAGCTTGAATTGACTAATAAGTTCTGAAAAGAATATGTTTTAGTACTGAAGATATCGTTATTGACTTCTTCAAAATCAAACTTGATAAGTAGATAATAGTATAGCAAGTAATAGGATAAATATTAATTGTGTACTTATTCAACAAAAACTTTGTGTGTGAGAGAGAGTATTTTCAGTCGTCGTACGTTTATGTATGATTTGTCAATAGTAAGCATGATAAGAAGGTACTTCCAATATTCATGATAATAGGATAACTATGAATAGTGTACTTACTTATGAGAGGGTCTGAAAAAAAACAAGATAATCATGTATTAATCGTATCAATGTATTAATATATATTGATCATTTGGTCAATACATATCGTTAGAATTTTCACAAAATTATTTCTTCATGGCTGTTTATTTTGCTATTTTAGAAAAAGGAACGGAAATAATACACCATGTTAGTAGAAAAGAACACAAACATGATCGAGAGATGTTTCAGACACACTATTTTATAGCACATAAAATTTTATACTTGTATGAATTATTAACGTACGTGACGTCATTTAAACAATTTGAAAATGCTATGAGATTATTAATACATAACGCAGTACATTACGCATTAAAACTGATACGTGTTAAGACTATACAACATTATCTTTTGGGTATGGGTGGTACCTAAGGTACATACACATGCCGGCCCTAGTGCATTATATGGTGATAAGACAGGTATTTCAGATAATAAATGTTTACATTTGCAGAGAAACGTTTACTGAAAATTAGTAGTGTAGCATTTGTGTATAAAAATCAAAATGTAGAATATGCGAAACCAGGTTGCGATCTGAACCGGGCAGCTTTCATCCCTGCTAATAATCACCATTATAAATGTGTTCACCTTTGCCGAATGTCCCAAGAGCTCAATAAACAGTGTTTTGCTTTTATATATGACTAGGTGAGTAACACAGAAGGAGAAATCAATTTTGACTAATTGCAAAATTTAAACCTAAATAAAACACAATCAAAATTTGAAATATATAGAAAATGTACGCATCAAAGTATGGTCAATTTAATTCTATTTATGAATTGCCTGAACCCCGGATTAGCAAAAATAGAAGAAGGAGATTTGAAATTAAAAAACACGAACACATTTTAAAATATTTTTCCAGATAACTTCAAAACCATTATTGTGAATGAAGTAATAACAATTAGTTCAATATACTTCCAAAGATGTCTATTGTATAATCATTTTGTCAGAGAGTAGATTAATATCTGCAATAAATTGTTGCATCTATTTATAAATTTTAGTCTCGTTTAGGAGGATTCTTCCGAAAAAAAATCCGAAGATGCGCGAAGTGTTCGTAAGCAGTCGGAAAACATACTTTCGGTTTGAAATTAGCAATGTTTTTTGTTTATTTGTTGGTTATTCTTGAACATATTCATGACTACTTGGTCAGATTTCGATGCAGGTGGTCATATTTTCAGTAAATATTAAGTCTCAGCTGCAAACTCTGGTTTTCATATAATACTCGTTCGGGTGTTAGTAGTGGACCTTTAAGTACGAAACATACTGATATCCTAAAAATGACACTTTACCTATCATATCAGAGAAAATCTGTTCAAATGCGTCATAAAATTAGACCATTTATTTAACTTACCCAAGCCCAAACTGCTTACAAACACATATTTTGTAGAATATAGTATATACTTCCAGACACATTGATTTCTTAGGGCAAGGGGTAATAAAACTTTATACAAATAGTTCTTATTTCCATTTACATACATATGATATGACCATAACATCATTTGTTACACCAAACACAATTGCGGCATCTAACACCTAATTATGCTCGCCTAAACGTTTTGAAATAATTAATAGCTCAAACTGACCTCATAATTATGACAAATATATATTTGAGTAATGTCAGCCGAAACGAAAGTTATCACGTTAAAAAGCTGTGTCATACAACAGGATAAGTATAAATGTTGTACTTAAGGTCAAACAGTTAGGAGGGGTCCTTTTTTCACACACATTTCCTCATATACTGTACTATAGGTAATTGGAGAGGAATTACACATGTTAGCGGTATTTCGAAGCTTTTTACATCAGAACTAAATACTTGACTTACAGATTGCTGTGTGGCTAACACTATGATTACAGAATCGCAATTTGGATTTAAAAGGGTTTCACTACAATAGGCCCCATCGTTTATTTGCAAGGGCTCATTAATCAACATTAATTTACATAGAAATTAGAGAATTTAGTAGAAACGTTACGAATAGTGACAATACATTTTTGTATATCTTCTAAAAGTATCTTTAGGCTAGAGACAAAGTCTACGTTATTTCTGAATAGCCCTCGTACTATTTCCATGCCATTGAAATAACAAGCAGTTTAGCCTCAACCTCAATTTGATTGTGTTAATAACGTTTTACGTTAATTTATAGCTTGAGTTAACTAATAAGTTCTGAAAATAATATGTTTTAGTACTGAAGATATCGTTATTGACTTCTTCAAAATCAAACTTGATAAGTAGATAATAGTATATCAAGTAATAGGATAAATATTAATTGTGTACTTATTCAACAAAAACTTTGTGTGAGAGAGAGAGAGTATTTTCAGTCGTCGTTTATGTATAATTTGTCAATAGTAAGCATGATAAGAAGGTACTTCCAATATTCATGATAATAGGATAACTATGAATAGTGTACTTACATTTGGTAGGGCCTGAAAAAAAAACCAAGATAATCATGTATTAATCGTATCAATGTATTAATATATATTTATCATTTGGTCAATACATATCGTTAGAATTTTCACAAAATTATTTCTTCATGGCTGTTTATTTTGCTATTTTAGAAAAGGGAACGGAAATAATACGCCATGTAAGTAGAAAAGAACACAAACATGATCGAGAGATGTTTCAGACACACTATTTTATAGCACATAAAATTTTATACTTGTTTGAATTATTAACGTACGTGACGTCATTAAAACAATTTGAAAATGCTATGAGATTATTAATACATAACGCAGTACATTACGCATTAAAACTGATACGTGTTAAGAGTATACAACATTATCTTTTGGGTATGGGTGATACCTAAGGTACATACACATGCCGGCCCTAGTGCATTATATGGTGATAAGACAGGTATTTCAGATAATAAATGTTTACATTTGCAGAGAAACGTTTACTGAAAATTAGTAGTGTAGCATTTGTGTATAAAAATCAAAATGTAGAATATGCGAAACCAGGTTGCGATCTGAACCGGGCAGCTTCATCCCTGCTAAACATCACCATTATAAATGTGTTCACCTTTGTCCGAATGTCCCAAGAACTCAATAAACAGTGTTTTGCTTTTATATATGACTAGGTGAGTAACACAGAAGGAGAAATCAATTTTGACTAATTGCAAAATTTAAACCTAAATAAATCACAATCAAAATTTGAAATATATAGAAAATGTACGCATCAAAGTATGGTCAATTTAATTCTATTTATGAATTGCCTGAACCCCGGATTAGCAAAAATAGAGGAAGGAGATGAGATTTGAAATTAAAAAACACGAACACATTTTAAAATATTTTTCCAGATAACTTCCAACCATTATTGTGAATGAAGTAATAACAATTAGTTCAATATACTTCCAAAGATGTCTATTGTATAATCATTATGTCAGAGAGTAGATTAATATCTGCAATAAATTGTTGCATCTATGTATAAATTTTAGTCTCGTTTAGGAGGATTCTTCCGAAAAAAAATCCGCAGATGCGCGAAGTGTTCGTAAGCAGTCGGAAAACATACTTTCGGTTTGAAATTAGCAAACTTTTTTGTTTATTTGTTGGTTATTCTTGAACATATTCATGACTACTTGGTCAGATTCGATGCAGGTGGTCATATGTTCAGTAAATATTAAGTCTCAGCTGCAAACTCTGGTTTTCATATAATACTCGTTCGGGTGTTAGTAGTGGACCTTTAAGTACGAAATCATACTGATATCCTAAAAATGACACTTTACCTATCATATCAGAGAAAATCTGTTAAAATGCGTCATAAAATTAGACCATTTATTTAACTTACCCAAGCCCAAACTGCTTACAAACACATATTTTGTAGAATATAGTATATACTTCCAGACACATTGATTTCTTAGGGCAAGGGGTAATAAAACTTTATACAAATAGTTCTTATTTCCATTTACATACATATGATATGACCATAACATCATTTGTTACACCAAACACAATTGCGGCATCTAACACCTAATTATGCTCGCCTAAACGTTTTGAAATAATTAATAGCTCAAACTGACCTCATAATTATGACAAATATATATTTGAGTACTGTCAGCCGAAACGAAAGTTATCACGTTAAAAAGCTGTGTCATACAACAGGATAAGTATAAATGTTGTACTTAAGGTCAAACAGTTAGGAGCGGTCCTTTTTGCACACACATTTCCTCATATACTGTACTATAGGTAATTGGAGAGGAATTACACATGTTAGCGGTATTTCGAAGCTTTTTACATCAGAACTAAATACTTGACTTACAGATTGCTGTGTGGCTAACACTATGATAACAGAATCGCAATTTGGATTTAAAAGGGTTTCACTACAATAGACCACATCGTTTATTTGCAAGGGCTCATTAATCAACATTAATTTACATAGAAATTAGAAAATTTAGTAGAAACGTTACGAGTAGTGACAATACATTTTTGTATATCTTCTAAAAGTATCTTTAGGCTAGAGACAAAGTCTACGTTATTTCTGAATAGCCCTCGTACTATTTCCATGCCATTGAAATAACAAGTAGGTTAGCCTCAACCTCAATTTGATTGTGTTAATAACGTTTTACGTTAATTTATAGCTTGAGTTGACTAATAAGTTCTGAAAAGGATATGTTTTAGTACTGAAGATATCGTTATTGACTTCTTCAAAATCAAACTTGATAAGTAGATAATAGTATATCAAGTAATAGGATAAATATTAAGTGTGTACTTATTCAACAAAAACTTTGTGTGAGAGAGAGAGTATTTTCAGTCGTCGTTTATGTATAATTTGTCAATAGTAAGCATGATAAGAAGGTACTTCCAATAATCATGATAATAGGATAACTATGAATAGTGTACTTACATTTGGTACGGCCTGAAAAAAAAACAACAAGATAATCATGTATTAATCGTATCAATGTATTAATATATATTTATCATTTGGTCAATACATATCGTTAGAATTTTCACAAAATTATTTCTTCATGGCTGTTTATTTTGCTATTTTAGAAAAAGGTACGGAAATAATACGACATGTTAGTAGAAAAGAATACAAACATGATCGAGAGATGTTTCAGACACACTATTTTATAGCACATAAAATTTTATACTTGTATGAATTATTAACGTACGTGACGTCATTAAAACAATTTGAAAATGCTATGAGATTATTAATACATAACGCAGTACATTACGCATTAAAACTGATACGTGTTAAGACTATACAACATTATCTTTTGGGTATGGGTGGTACCTAAGGTACATACACATGCCGGCCCTAGTGCATTATATGGTGATAAGACAGGTATTTCAGATAATAAATGTTTACATTTGCAGAGAAACGTTTACTGAAAATTAGTAGTGTAGCATTTGTGTATAAAAATCAAAATGTAGAATATGCGAAACCAGGTTGCGATCTGAACCGGGCAGCTTCATCCCTGCTAATAATCACCATTATAAATGTGTTCACCTTTGGCCGAATGTCCCAAGACTCAATAAACAGTGTTTTGCTTTTATATATGACTAGGTGAGTAACACAGAAGGAGAAATCAATTTTGACTAATTGCAAAATTTAAACCTAAATAAAACACAATCAAAATTTGAAATATATAGAAAATGTACGCATCAAAGTATGGTCAATTTAATTCTATTTATGAATTGCCTGAACCCCGGATTAGCAAAAATAGAGGAAGGAGATTTGAAATTAAAAAAACACGAACACATTTTAAAATATTTTTCCAGATAACTTCAAAACCATTATTGTGAATGAAGTAATAACAATTAGTTCAATATACTTCCAAAGATGTCTATTGTATAATCATTATGTCAGAGAGTAGATTAATATCTGCAATAAATTGTTGCATCTATTTATAAATTTTAGTCTCGTTTAGAAGGATTCTTCCGAAAAAAAATCCGAAGATGCGCGATGTGTTCGTAAGCAGTCGGAAAACATACTTTCGGTTTGAAATTAGCAATCTTTTTTGTTTATTTGTTGGTTATTCTTGAACATATTCATGACTACTTGGTCAGATTCGATGCAGGTGGTCATATTTTCAGTAAATATTAAGTCTCAGCTGCAAACTCTGGTTTTCATATAATACTCGTTCGGGTGTTAGTAGTGGACCTTTAAGTACGAAATCATACTGATATCCTAAAAATGACACTTTACCTATCATATCAGAGAAAATCTGTTAAAATGCGTCATAAAATTAGACCATTTATTTAACTTACCCAAGCCCAAACTGCTTACAAACACATATTTTGTAGAATATAGTATATACTTCCAGACACATTGATTTCTTAGGGCAAGGGGTAATAAAACTTTATACAAATAGTTCTTATTTCCATTTACATACATATGATATGACCATAACATCATTTGTTACACCAAACACAAATGCGGTATCTAACACCTAATTATGCTCGCCTTAACGTTTTGAAATAATTAATAGCTCAAACTGACCTCATAATTATGACAAATATATATTTGAGTAATGTCAGCCGAAACGAAAGTTATCAGGTTAAAAAGCTGTGTCATACAACAGGATAAGTATAAATGTTGTACTTAAGGTCAAACAGTTAGGAGGGGTCCTTTTTGCACACACATTTCCTCATATACTGTACTATAGGTAATTGGAGAGGAATTACACATGTTAGCGGTATTTCGAAGCTTTTTACATCAGAACTAAATACTTGACTTACAGATTGCTGTGTGGCTAACACTATGATTACAGAATCGCAATTTGGATTTAAAAGGGTTTCACTACAATAGACCACATCGTTTATTTGCAAGGGCTCATTAATCAACATTAATTTACATAGAAATTAGAGAATTTAGTAGAAACGTTACGAGTAGTGACAATACATTTTTGTATATCTTCTAAAAGTATCTTTAGGCTAGAGACAAAGTCTACGTTATTTCTGAATAGCCCTCGTACTATTTCCATGCCATTGAAATAACAAGTAGGTTAGCCTCAACCTCAATTTGATTGTGTTAATAACGTTTTACGTTAATTTATAGCTTGAGTTGACTAATAAGTTCTGAAAAGAATATGTTTTAGTACTGAAGATATCGTTATTGACTTCTTCAAAATCAAACTTGATAAGTAGATAATAGTATATCAAGTAATAGGATAAATATTAAGTGTGTACTTATTCAACAAAAACTTTGTGTGAGAGAGAGAGTATTTTCAGTCGTCGTTTATGTATAATTTGTCAATAGTAAGCATGATAAGAAGGTACTTCCAATAATCATGATAATAGGATAACTATGAATAGTGTACTTACATTTGGTACGGCCTGAAAAAAAAACAACAAGATAATCATGTATTAATCGTATCAATGTATTAATATATATTTATCATTTGGTCAATACATATCGTTAGAATTTTCACAAAATTATTTCTTCATGGCAGTTTATTTTGCTATTTTAGAAAAAGGAACGGAAATAATACGCCATGTTAGTAGAAAAGAACACAAACATGATCGAGAGATGTTTCAGACACACTATTTTATAGCACATAAAATTTTATACTTCTATGAATTATTAACGTACGTGACGTTATTAAAACAATTTGAAAATGCTATGAGATTATTAATACTTATTACATGAGTACCTATAAATAGTAACAAATTTGTGCTGAAATTTCTCCCACTATCGCATTGCGTCATGCATTATCACATTATCATAATAAGTCCCGGGGCCATTATCGATAATGGCCCTGGCGTTAGCGCGGGAAATTAACGTCCGTAAACAGAAATGACGTCATAGCGTTTCATGGAGGTAAAACAGCGAATATTTCCGTTTTATTTTATCATCTTGAGCGTAACATCGTGTATTCTTTGTGAGATAACGTATTTTATCCCTAAATTATGCAATAAGCAAGAAAGTACAACTATCCAGGAATTTAATTTTACATAGTAAATAGACTCTTATACAAATAATATAGAAACCGAAAAGCTGAAATTTATTGTGCCAGAAGATGCAAGTACCCATAAAAATGACACAAAAAAAACATTTCTTACTATATTATAGGTAAACATGTAATAAACAGGTAAATACATGGGAGAGCGGTGCCTTTGAGTGATAATGGCCCTGGCAAGGTGATAATAGCCCGAGGGCTAAAGCCCGAGGGCTATTATCACCTTGCCAGGGCCATTATCACTCAAAGGCACCGCTCTCCCATTTATTAACCTATACATAACGCAGTACATTACGCATTAAAACTGATACGTGTTAAGACTATACAACATTATCTTTTGGGTATGGGTGGTACCTAAGGTACATACACATGCCGGCCCTAGTGCATTATATGGTGATAAGACAGGTATTTCAGATAATAAATGTTTACATTTGCAGAGAAACGTTTACTGAAAATTAGTAGTGTAGCATTTGTGTATAAAAATCAAAATGTAGAATATGCGAAACCAGGTTGCGATCTGAACCGGGCAGCTTTCATCCCTGCTAATAATCACCATTATAAATGTGTTCACCTTTGGCCGAATGTCCCAAGAGCTCAATAAACAGTGTTTTGCTTTTATATATGACTAGGTGAGTAAGACAGAGGGAGAAATCAATTTTGACTAATTGCAAAATTTTAACCTAAATAAATCACAATCAAAATTTGAAATATATAGAAAATGTACGCATCAAAGTATGGTCAATTTAATTCTATTTATGAATTGCCTGAACCCCGGATAAACAAAAATAGAGGAAGGAGATTTGAAATTAAAAAATACGAACACATTTTAAAATATTTTTCCAGATAACTTCAAAACCATTATTGTGAATGAAGTAATAACAATTAGTTCAATATACTTCCAAAGATGTCTTTTATATAATCATTATGTCAGAGAGTAGATTAATATCTGCAATAAATTGTGAGATAAGCGAAAGAAAAATTCACTTATAACAGCAAGAAATGGCTTACAAAATTAAACAAATCTGCTTTTAAATTGATAATAAGTATTGAAAACAATTCACTTTACTAGAAAAAAATGAAAATAAAGAAAAAATATTAAGATCTATTTACATGTTTGGTGCGAGCATTATTTTAATTATTACTATTATTATTAAGGATTTCATTTTTAAAATTAGATTCCTAGCGGAATATTATGTTACTGCTATTTTTTTCATGCTAAACTCTCTATTAAAACTGAAAGAAATGAATATCATTTTAAAATGGTCTCCCAGTCAATTTGTCTTTTCTTTCACTTAAAAAGGATTAAACGGCCATTTTAAAATCGAAAATATTTATTTCAGAGGATGCGTGCTTCATTTGTATAGATCAATTGTATTTTTTTTCTTGTATTTAGATGGATGCTGCAAAATGATAACTTGCAGGCTAATATCATTTTGCTTGTAACAGTGTTATCGCATATTATATTAAAAAGTAAAATAGAACGTAAATCGCATGCCTATTGTATAAAAAAACAGTTTCCACAGAAATGAATTGATAGCTAATAAGTCATTTATTTGGAAAAACATAGCCATTGTATTACAACAATACTGAAGCATTCTACCGGAATGTAATCATTTCAAATTACCTTTCTTTTATATAAAACAAGAAAACAAGAAAGACTGACTTTCAAACAGGTACACACAAAACGGTATATGATAATTTGAAATTACGGTTCGTTCACAGTGAGAACGGCTTGTATAAATTAATAATTAACTACATTTCAATCTGTGCTGAAATACCTTTTCAAAAATATCATTAGATTCGATTTGAACTGGTATAACTTTGAAAAAGTCAATGCGTTTGTAATGCGTTTGCACTTTGAAAACTACTAAGAGGTGTACTTGATGTAATAGCTCCTTTGGGAGTAACCCAAAATTCGAATCAGTATGGTTGTGAAATGTCAACTTTAATTCAATTTTTTAGGAAAAGTACGCACGCACATGTTGCAAAGGATTGCCACGAATGTACGATCAAGTTTGCTTAAAAATAATAAAGCTTTGCCAAATTTATATTTTCGGGGTGGGTCACGAATTGTTAATCTGTTGATATCACGTATTATGCAATCAACTTACAGGAGATACCATCACTCTTGTTATGTTACTAAGTACACTTTTTATTTTGTATAGATAGCCCTAATGTAAAATCAAAGGAATATACGATGTTTTTGAAAGAGTATGTCTGTATTTACTGCTTTTCTGATATTTTTTTCGTGTAGTAACAGTACACATCTTCTGCATGCGGTTACGAAGAAAATATTTGTATATTAATATGTCAGTTTGCCAAAGGATAGTATGTCAATTGTATCTTTATACGTTTTCATTCCGTCTCCGTTACTTCAATAAATCGCATTTTGATTATTTTATATAAAAGAACACTTTATACTGACAAAATTTAAAAAAGGGAAATACAAATGATCTTTTTACCATGGTGACTCAAATTCTAAACATTGAAGAACACACATATACCAATATCTCGTTTTAAGAAGCAAACTGAAAGTAAATTTTTGGGACTACGTGTAAAAACGAATTCCGAGCGTTATAACTCTAGGTGTCCTAACCCCTTACTCAATTTGAGCAATTGAATAAATCCTAGACGTCTCAGTGCTAGAATGAATTCTTTATTGTAACCGGCAATTATCAATATGCACACTTTAGAAGAAATAGCTTCGAATGAAAATACCGAAATGGTAAAGTTTTAGAAATAGCTAATTGTTTATCGATTATTTAGTTTGTTTACGAGAATATTATTTTCTGCAGTGAATATTACTTTCTATGGAACTCAAATTGACCAGTTATCGACTAACTGAATAAGCAAAATTTCGAGTCATAACATAAATCATAACAAAGTACATTACAAGTGTCGAATGACAAATATTTCAAACTAGGCTATTAAATTGAAATTCTCTGACATATCTTTGAAATAAGAGATCACAAAGGTAGGCGTCACAATTTATTGCATGCTATACTATTTTTAAACGTGTATTCAACCTGTGGATTTCCACAGTTGCAATACTCTGTTTAACAAAATTCTGTTTAATATATATCAGTTAAATGACCGTTATGGAAATGTTCTAAATGTGACAAAATATATGGTCATTGCTCTCTAGAAAAATTGTCTGATAATGATAAAGTCTGGAAAGTAAATCCCTCAAAAGCACCGAGAACAAGGCGAACAGTGAAAATTGCAGACTCGGTTTCACTGAGTCTGTTCCTGAGCAAGGAAAATGCAACACTGCCACGCCCCCTAGCAACGGCTTAAGCAGAATTCATACAACATTTAAACTCTATTATAACACTGAACCCGAACTGATGCAATAATTAGTCCGTTAATATGGGCGGACCAACTTTTGTTTTTAGGTCATTGACGTGAGAAACGCAAAAATATCCAACATTTTATACTCTGACTTTCTCATAATGAACTGTTGACCAGTTAAACATTTTGGAACTGAGAAGATGACGTGTCAATTACTGCACACATTTAATAACTGTCATCTGGAAAGTACTAAATATCCTGCACTCTTTTCTATTTGAGGAACTTCAATCCAACTTCATTTTGACTTGCTAAAACGTTTTAAATAAACTTCTCTTATGAATAATGACCCAACAGTTCAAGCGTTTAGGTTCTGGAAAAAGGCAAGGCCATTTAAAAGTAGAAAGACTTTTATGCAATCAATGAGAAAACTTTTGAATGTTATTAAAATGTCAAAAGGAAAACTGTATGCCAAAAGTTTTCTGAAGTGATGGACTTATTTATTATCTTGTTTTATGGGAAATAGAAAGCGCAAAAGCAGCAGCAAATGTGATACACTGAAATCTGTAAGGGGAACAAAGGACTTAAGAACAGCAGGAAAGGTAACTACAGTTAACAAGACTTTTGTGTTATCAGACGACAACAATTCACAAGACTGTAACGGTGCGTACTTTTCATTATTACATACTAGTTTCGATTCCCCGTTAAGTTACACTGGTACCGGAAACGTCAATATTTTTCCATACACTGACGCCTAAATTTCATATCGGGTACGTGACGTAATTCAGTGTGTGTTGTTGCACTATTTTTTCTATTTAGTTCAGCATTGTCATTCGTATTCAGGCTATTGAACATATTTATAACATCTACATAATATTTATACGTGTAGATGCGTATGTAATATAAAGGTTAGAGACCACCAATTCAAAAAAGTACAGGGAACTTACTGGGAATGAGGTAAGTGTAAACCTGGGAATAAGGTAACGTCTGTGCGTTCTGATTGGTCAGTCATGTAAACAAACCCAGGAAGTGATTATTTTTTCAAAATTGATATTTTTTTTACTGCATTTACAGTATTTTATTATACATTTTGATAAAATTTGCTACATTTTATGTGTATTGAAAAAAAGTTTTATCAAACGAATTTCTCCCGCCATGTCAATGATGTAAACAGGAGGTCATCTCATTCACACGAAAATTACTTAGATAAAGTATCACTATTCATATGTTTTTCTTCCGATATTTTGGTAGAACTAAGGTAGTTCTTGAAAAACTTGTAATTAGATATACATGTTTCGATGTATGGAAGGCCGTACACGCCATAATGTTACAATGTAAGTCTATGGGAAAACAATTGGTGGTCTCTAACCTATAATAGAGCTAAAACATGACTTTCGTCGGAAGCTATCACAGGTAATGTAAATGGCCACAAATCTGTCGTAAATGACGTAGAAAGACGTTTTCGTGCAAAAATAAGCGTGAAATTTGATTTTTTTTTTAAATTGTGGCCTCTTTTTTTAACAGGTGTGCCCATTTTTATCTGAGCTTTTGGGCCAGAAAGGATCATTTTCATCTCTGTAATGTTAGAGAATGATCAAAATTATTAGACCTTATTTCTATTTTTTACGGAATAAATCGCATTTCAGCTTCAAAGTCAAATCAAATGCAGATACCTGAAATTTTCACGAAAAAATGCAATCTGACGACGACAGGGACTGAGTATGGGCATACAAATCGACAGGGGGTGACCTCAGTAAACTGTCCATATCTTTCTTAAAACTGAACATTTCTTGATGAAACTTTGTAAAAACATTTGGTATTGGATCATGTTTGACAATATCACTGTAAAATTGGAAAACGTGGTACGAAACATTCATCTATAGGTTAGAGACCACCAATTCAAAAAAGTACAGGGAACTTACTGGGAATGAGGTTAGTGTATACCTGGGAATAAGGTAACGTCTGTGCGTTCTGATTGGTCAGTCATGTAAACAAACCCAGGAAGTGATTATTTTTTCAAAATTGATATTTTTTTACTGCATTTACAGTATTTTATTATACATTTTGACAAAATTTGCTACATTTTATGTGTATTGAAAAAAAGTTTTATCAAACGAATTTCTCCCGCCATGTCAATGATGTAAACAGGGGGTCATCTCATTCACACGAAAATTACTTAGATAAAGTATCACTATTCATATGTTTTTCTTCCGATATTTTGGTAGAACTAAGGTAGTTCTTGAAAAACTTGTAATTAGATATACATGTTTCGATGTATGGAAGGCCGTACACGCCATAATGTTACAATATAAGTCTATGGGAAAACAATTGGTGGTCTCTAACCTATAGGTAATTATTTTTGCATTGGGAAATACGCACTCTTTCCTCAGCGGAAGAATATTGCGCTCCTTAAGTCGCGCAATATTTCCGCTGAAGAACTTGTGCATATTTCCCGATACAAAGCTAATAACCTATAATTATTGAACTCTTATAATAGCCCAGTATTTAGCCAACAGTGTAACGGTGCGACAATTGCACAAATGAAGTTGAAAAATCGAAAATGTTTGAAGAGTCATTCGCAGTATGTTCAAATGCAAAATATGGGTCATTTTCAAGAACCTGACACTTTGATGAAACATCTCGCATCTGGTTAAATGAAGCCAGTCAATCTCCGGACAACAGACTACAAATGAAGAACGTATGAATTTTATCCATTTAAAGTTTAATGAAATGAGTACTTAACTGCAAAAATAGAGGCTGTTGAAATGAAGGTATCAGGAATGGATACTAAGGTAAAGAAGTTGTGGGGTGATTTGGACTTTAGGGTCGTGAAAAATGCAATCAACTGAATACAATAAAAGGGAATACTGACATGCACAAATACCCAATTGCAAACAGCCAGGAACTAGTGTCAAAGCTAATGGGTGCAAATCAACAGATGAAGGAATCAGCATTAGATCTGCAAGCAAGCAAATCGATGGCGAATAATCTTATCATTGGTGATATCTCAGAAGCAACGGACGAAACTAATATACACACTGTTGAACGTCAACACACGTTTTTCACTGATAACTTGAAAATTCCAGCAGAAGTTGTCAAGAACATATAGAAATAGGAAGGGCACATCGGTTTGGTTCAAGCCGAAAAACATTGTCGTCACATTTAAGGTTGTAAAAACAAACCATTCTGTAACAAGGTAAACGTAGATTTAAAAGCAACTGGATTATCTATGCACGATCCATTCCCACCAGACATTATAGCTCAGAGAAAGATGGTCCTTCCAATCATAAAAAGGCAAGAGCGGACCACAAGGAAGCTTATAACATACAATAAGCTCATAGTGGACGGCAACATTTGCACGGCATGCATACAGTACAGTCGCGTATATACCCGAAAGTCATATGTCGGTTGCAGTGTCGGTTGCAGTATCTACAAGGGCATCTTTGTGTTTTACATTACATACCTTCTGTTGCCTTTACGTATGTTAGGGTTTCATCTGGCGGGGATTACTTTTATTTACACTGTCTTGTGACTTTGGAACATGGTGGGGGTAAGAGTGAGGTTAGGTGCACCATAAACCGGTTTAAACTCCCCAGTGGTGGTTTTGCTACTGACCGTTCCAAGGCAGTGCCCCACTGTGTTCCTGTATTTGTTTGTTTTGTCCTTTTGTGTTCATATTTGTGTATGGTGTGCAAGAGATGTTCGTGTGTGTCTTTGGGGAGGCTGCGTTTTTTGAACGTGGCTTTCCCTGTTGGATATTCTTCCTTGTTTTTATTTTTGGATTGTAACGGTCTGTTTAGACAGAAAATGGTTTCGAGGACTTCTGTAGCTTAATTTCAAAATTTGATATGTTTTCTTCTTGAAGCGATCGTGGACTAATATTCACAGTTCGATAGAATTTTCAGTTTATAAATCATTTACCGCAAATTTCAACATTGATGGCGGTTTCGTTCCTTATTGCAGAGATCCTATCTCTTATTAAATACCTGTTGTTCGTAATCATTTTGACACAATCGTTTTGGTAAAGCTAGACAGAGAATTTTTCAACACTAGAAAAGTATGGGGTTATACAGATTGTAAAGAAATTGAGAGAATACACTTAGAAATTTGTAAACTTTTTCTTATTGTTATATGGTGAACGTACCCGTTTCCCATTTTACATAAATTACTTTGTTAGAATCATACAATACTGGCTAATGTTCCTTAAACGAAACATTGTGTAATAAAGACAATATATGCAATAATGTTAAATGATGAGAAACAAAACTGGGCTCAAAATGTAAAAATTATATTATATTCAAAAGGTCTTGAGTACGTTAACATAGATGTGAACACTTTCATTCCAAGTTGATAAATACTTCTGTACAGGACTGGAACAGTATTTTGATTTATAATATCATATGTTTATGTTACATTATATGCTGAATTCACTTCATAAAGATATAAGTTTTAAAAAGCAACAAAGTGCCGGTATTCTGCCATTTCTGGATATTTTAGTTATAAAGGAAGGGACAGTAATTTCCACAGATATTTACTTTACATTTACTGATTCTAAACAACTCTTAAATTTTAAGTTTTGTCACCCTAAGCACACTAAAACTAATATTCCTTTTTCTTTAGCTCATAGACTGTGTACTATTATTTCGGACAAAAATATACTTAACAAAAGATTAATAGAATTAGCTTCTAATTTGATTAAAATTAAATACCCAGTACAAGTTATAAAAACAGGAATTATAAAAGCTATGCAAATACCTAAAGGTACTTTATTATCAGTAAAGGGAAATAAAGAAGAAAAAATCACGCCATATATTTCTACATTTAATCCTAAAAATAGAGAATTATTTGGAATTATAAAAAAATAACATGGAAATTTTAAATTCTGATTCCACCATGAAAACAATAATAGATAAAACCAAATTAGTTAAGTGCAAAAGACAATTACCCAACCTTAAACGTATTCTAGTTAAATCAGAATTTAATGAAAATGTCACCCCACCTTCAGTTAAAAAATGTAATGAGCCACGTTGTGGGTTATGTAAACACATTGTAGAAGGTTCTTCTTTAAAATTAAATAATAAAATTTTTCATATTAAAGAAAACATGGATTGTACTGTTCAAAATGTTCTGTATGTTTTGATTTGCAATGGATGCAATGAGTTTTATATTGGTCAAACAGGTGATAAATTAAGAAACAGAAGGACAGTTCATGATCAGCAAATAAGAGACCCATCAACACGACAATTGCCAGTTAGTGAACATTTAGATCTATGCTCAAAAATGGACCCACAATATTTAATTTTTCCTTTTTATAAATTTCATAATAATAATGTTTCAGCTAGGTTGTCTAAGGAACGTTACTTTTTTGATATATTTAAGCCAAAACTAAACAAATAATGATGACGTCATAAAAAACGTTCCGTACACATGTGTATACATGTGACGTTGCGTAGCAACTACAATTTTTTTGTTTGTCTCCCGTGATGATTTTGATATGAAACTAGTAGGTAGACAGAAATACAGATAGAGGAAACCCATTGGATGTTTTTCTTTTTTATTTATTACATACTTGTCCAGGAGTGACTTTTAATATTTTCTATTATAAATATATAAAGGGTTTTAAGGAAATAGTTAAATCCTTTTGAGCTTGTATATTTGATTTATTCCTCAACCGGTTTCAAAAATTATCATCAGGAGGATTTGGCTATTTCCTTAAAACCCTTTTTTAATATTTCCACCCGTATCGTGGTGTTTTTCATGAATTAATATATATATAGACGTTTTAAACATGTCGATAAGAATACCTATTGTAGGAAAGTGAAAATAAGTAACCCTGTTATCTTCATCACTATCGTGATTCTTGCTTTCGTCTGAATCAGCCGTTTGTTCTTGTATTTCTTCACCACAAAATACATGTACAACACTGTCAGCAATCTAAGAAGAAAGGTAGTAAACAAAGGCATGATGCACTATTTCATGTAAGGTAACTAATAGCTTCGACACCTACAATATAAATACTTTATTTAGGAACTTTGAAATAGCTGAATACATAGTGTTGCACCAAGGGCTTTTTAACCATTGAGACATATATTAATTCAAATCTTACTCTTTTGGAGAAGAAAACAATTCTTCCTATGTATCACTATGTGATCCAAAGGACTGTTACCATAAGCCATAAAATCAAGTACAATATCTAGCATGTAAGCGCTAAAGGAGAAGGTTCACTTTCGCCTCAATGTTGATCTAAAAACTGGAAGTCTCTAAATAAAGTAAAAGTCCAAGTTTTCTTTCATCAAAGTTTTATCAAACTGCATTCTTACTTTTTATAGACTATCGAAGAAAATATCTGACGTAAATGAAAATACTTTTAACATTATGGGTATACGAAACTTTCCGTTCTAATCAAAATTTTTAAACAAGTAAGAAATTTTCAATATGGGCACAGCTGCCGACAACAACAAAAAAAAACATGGTAAAAATAAGTTTGGGTCCTTGTCTGTGCTGACTACTTAAACATTCCTATGTGACCTAAATATGGCAAAAATACCCAATTTGTCAATAGTTTGTGATTTTAGTTATATTTAGTGACAGGTTTTGCACACATTCAGAAATATGTTTCAGAAAAGCTAAATTCACCTTAGAAGATAAATATTCTAGTAGCAAACAATGTATTTGTCTCAGTTAACACCAATTTGATAATTGTCCAAAGTGTTTAAGCAATATAAGGCTTTAGCGACTCTTGTCACTTAGCAGAAGGAGATTTGTTTCAAGCTTTCAATTTGTAATTATATATATATATATATATATATATATATATATATATATATATATATATATATATATATATATATATATATATATATATATATATTTATATATGTATATACAAACACTGTCAAGACCTCAAAGCTACTCCGAGGGACCTTGGCTGGGAACAACTTCTAATACTGTATGTACCTTTTCTTCTCATTTTATAGAACAAATGTAGTTGTATGTAAAATCACTGACCCATTTGACTGAAAAAGTTTGTTTACTTTTTCCATAATGACTAACTAACTGCTAATTTGCTGAAGATCCATCAATTAGTTCATGAGAAGGAACCGTTAAAAATGTTTACGACGAATGACGGAACATCAAACTACACTTAGTCTGGCTCACCCTGAATCCGATCAGCTGAAATATTTTACGCTTGTTTTCATCTTTTGGATAGGAAACGGATTTCTTTGCAGTTTCCTCCGAAATAAGACAACATAAAAGAAGAATTACAGTATTATTTGCAAATGTTTGTATTTTGTTTGCATTTAATTTGGTTTTCGCCAGAAATCAAGTTTAAACCCACAAGTGGCGTTTTTCTCCGACTATTCTAGGGCGGTATCCTGATGTGTGTCTTATTCGCATACGTTTGTTTCTGTTTGTTACTTCTATTTTATTTATTTTGTTTGCATTTTGTTTGATTGTTTTGGGTTTAACACAGTTTTTCAACAGTATTTCAGTCATGTAACGGCGGGCAGTTAACCAAGTAACTGCCAACTTCCCCACGTGAATTATCAGAGGTGAAGGACGAATGATTTCAGACACAATGTCTTTTATCAAATCGTCACGGAGAACATACGCCCCGCCTAGGATCGAACTCGCGACCCCGCGATCCGTAAACCAACGCTCTCCCTACTGAGCTAAGCGGGTGGACTATTTTTTTCCATTTATTTGTGTTCCTGTAAACTTGTGCTTATCGGGTGTGCACGTGTAAACATTAACATGCACAACTATTTCCATGTGGAGTGCTGTACGGGCGCCTGATTTCAATAGATAAGATTTTTTCCTATTAACCTTGTGTATACAATGGTCATATAGAACATGTTCGAGGAACGCCTGTCCTTCCCCGATGTACGATACAGGACTGAATAAGTAACGGCTTATTCTTTTCTCGGTATATGTGAACAGAGGAATCCGAAAACATCACAATCGATATAACAACAACATTTAAAATCGTATAACATTCATAAACCATTAATTTCTTACTTCACGTATTTTTGCGGCAGCGTCCTGTGCCTCACTATCTTGAGCTAGCACTTTGTCATCTTCGAGAACATGTAGCATCAACTGCATGTGTGCTTGGATGTCTTTATCGGATATGTTTAAGCCAGGGGAGTGAAATATTGTGTTTCTAGCCTCTCTAATCTGAAACAAATGGTCCTAGAAATCATAGTGTTTTGAAATGAGGTGAAATATTGATAAACTGAAAATGAAACTTTAGTATCAAAATCAATCGCCAAAAACCGAAGTATATTACGAATAAGCAATATTTTGTGTCCATCGTTTATCACAGCTTTTTCAACGTATGAATCAATGTAAATCAACTTGATTTCAAACATTTTTATTACGTAGGAAATTTTACATGTATATCAACGTTTCGATTTAGATATAAAGTGACAAGTTATTGTAAAATCTTAAAGCTTTAATTTAGGCTTCATTTAGATTTGAAGATTGAATACTACTTAAGCCGGTGCTAGGGGGCGTGGGCAGTGTTGCATTTTCCATTACTGCTCATGAACAGACTCAATCAAACCGAGTCTGCAGTTTTCACTGTTTGCCTTGTTTTCGGTGCTTCCGAGGGATCTACTTTCCAGATTTTATTTACTTCACAACAGCGGGTGTTAAGTGCTGTGTGGCGGCCGTAAAAAGTCGCACCGACTTCATCTCAGTGTTGTTATATTTTCTGGTCCTTCGGGATAATTGATTTCAACTCATTTAGATTTGAAGATTGAATACTGCTTAAGCCGGTGCTAGGGGCATGGGCAGTGTTGCATTTTCTATTACTGCTCATGAACAGACTCAATCAAATCGAGTCTGCAGTTTTCACTGTTTGCCTTGTTTTCGGTGCTTCCGAGGGATCTACTTTCCAGATTTTATTAAATAGACGTACCAATATGCAAAAAAGGTGCAAATGAAAAAAGCAAAAATTATAAAACCTATACCTTCGCAAATGGATTTTCCGGCGAAGCAAGGTTAGCCGCTACTCTCGACTCAAAATATTTGCAATTTATTATAACAGCCAACAACCCGACAGCATCAGTCGCTTCTGCGTCTGTTATCTCTTCATAGCCATCCGTTGGAATAAAACATTTCGCTATTTCCCATGGATTTTCAAACCATCTTGTTGCATCTGTATTCTTCATATTGGGTGAACGAAATCTGTGAAGGTGCTTAATGTTCTGATATATTCTGTCACAAATTCCAAGTGGACATGGTCTACAGGCTTTTAATGCATCGTCCTTGTCATGATATTTGCAATTTCCGAAGTCATCATAATGACAAAGTCCGTTCCTTGACATACAAGGCACGACGTTATTTGTAGTACAATGTCCACATATTTCCTTTCCATGCAGTCCAGCATCGCGTCTCGCCTTATTTATTATTTCTTCTACACAGTCAACGGACCCGTCTGTTACAAATTGTTCAAGCCCTTCGCCAAGAAGTCGTAATGCAGAAACGGCCTTCAGCCAGTTGCCGTCTTTGTCGGACATCGCAGACTCAGATCTCACCATTTCGGTTTATCTATTTCGCTATAACGTGAATTTTGTTACTTAGAATCAAGTATAATTACAAGTGACAATCATTATAATAATATCAAAATTCTTAAACTCAGTTGGACTCAATCATCGTTTATAAACCAAATAAAATAAACTGTAAGATGAAATATCAAAATCTATTTAAAGATTTAAATGTAAGTGAGGAGCCGAACATATAAATTCCAGGAAGGGCGTGCTGGGATTTTACTTGAAGTAAAAAAATCTTTTTTATCTTCTTTGCCTTCTACGAAAGTCAGAATTTTTTTTTCTGAGTAGATAAAAGATAATATTTTTTCTCAAAATATATTTTTGTTATTCTATATGTTATTCAAAAGTAACAAGCGCGATATAGACATATATTTTGTCTGAGTACACATGAAATAGCTAATTACAAATCTCTTTGATTAAATGTTTGAATAAAAAGAAATTTGACCCGAATTTCAGTTTCTTATTTTTAGCACAGAAATATACCTTAGGAGAAATGGTAAAAATTACTTTTAAAGATATCCAATGGCGATCTTTCAATAAAACAGTTTATATCTAGATATCCTTATCAAATATATCTAACTTTACTAAATATCTAAATCGAATGTATATATAGATACCATGCAATAATAGTCGTTTTTTTTTAGCCTGGCTTATAAGTCATTCGATCTTGCACTTTTTAGTAGAGACAAGCCCTGAACATAAAATGATCGAAGGTTATGTCAAATAGAAATCTGGATATGGAACACTGAATTTTCGCACCTTCTTTTGTCATGGGCAGACAACTCATATAAAGGATATTTTCAGCATTTTTTTTAAATCGTCATATTTCGCTCAATTTTTAATAAAACTTTAAGATTTTGGGAATTTAAGGTGGTTCGCGGGGTTCCTACGAAAATTTCTAAGTATGAGATATAAGACTGATATTAAGTCTGTATGTACTAACATATCCTGTCTTTCATTTGGAGAAAAAAGAAAATCGTTCCGAGTCCACATTTCCTTTGAAGAGCGCCACCTAGCGGCACATGTATTTTTCAAGGGAAAACGCCGTTTTTCTGTAATAATCTTTTTAAAATTAATGTTATTACATTTTTTCAAACGCAGAGATATAGCTAAATTCAATGTTATTGTTTACATGTCTTATTTTGTAAATTATTTCATTTAGAAAATGCTTAAATAAAGAGATATCCGTAGTAGGGGTGGGGAAAAATGGCGAAAATATTCAATGTGTTTCTTGGCCGTTTAGCCGAAATAAAATAAAACGGAACGGTCAAAATTCTTGGTTTTCAAATATATTCTTCTTTAATCATTTCTGAACAAGTAAATAAAATAAAAATAGGGGTTGTTCACGGCAGATATTTTGTAAATTTACTTTTTATTTGTTTTGGTAATGTAAATATTGTGACGTTGATACATCATTTATGGTGTTAACGTCACACAAACGTTTTGTTCATTATGTCCTTTAAAGATACACTTTTGTATATACAGGATGATGAAAGTACACAAAAATGAAATATTTTTACTAAAAAGATTCACATTATTTACAGTTTTAAGTAATTTACAATCTAAGTATATCATCTAGAAATATACTTCTATGTAAGTTCAACAATTTCCTTAAAGACGCTAATTATTTTGTTTATATTATTATGTAAAAGGTCATTTAAAAATGATGACCACGGACACCCTTGCCGTTTCTGTCAGGGTATTAAAATTTCAGCCTGTCTCAAATTCTATTAGACTAGCTGTCTGCAAGAACAGAGTCTATATTCACATGGATTTCTGAATACTGGCGTCGTAATTAGCATTGCGTGCAACCAATACGCATCTGCTAAATTGTTTTATCCATTTTTGAAACAGTTTTAGAGCTAACTTAATGCATGAGCACTTCACTGTAATCAATGCCGTGAAGACCCCCTATTTTTATTTTATTTTCTTGTTCAGAAATGAAAATATTTAAAAATCAAGAACTTTGACCGTTCCGTTTTATTTTATTTCGGCTAAACGGCCAAGAAATACATTGAATATTTTCGCCATTTTTCCCCACCCCTACTACGGACATCTCTTTATCTAAGCATTTTCCAAATGAAATAATTTACAAAACGCAAAATGTAAACAATAACATTGAATTTAGCTATATTCCTGAGTTTAAAAAAATGTAACAACATTAATTTTAATGAGATTATTACAGTAAAACGGCGATTTCTCTTGAAAAATACATATGCCGCCAGGTGGCGCTCTTCAAAGGAAATGTGGACTCGGAACAATTTTCCTTTTTCTCCAAATGAAAGACAGGAGATGTTAGTACATACGGACCTAATATCAGTCTTATATCTCATTCTTCGAAATTTTCGTAGGAACCCCGCGAACCACCTTAAGTGTTTTGTGTTAATATCTTTCTATTCATAGTATTTAAAGCAGGTTTACTCTCAAGTTTATTTATGCGCAATGACTTCCGTTATTTTGATAAAACGCAAATTTTACAGATAGAGGAGCAACTTGGACAGTAAAGTGTGCCCACATCTGATGTTCCCAAATATAATCAGGTTTGTTTTTATTTACTTGTTTCATGCCTTTGGAGTACACAAATCAAATCTTTTAGTAAACTATCGACAATTTTTCGTTATTTTATTGATTTTTCAAAGATAGCTGTAAATCAGCGACAGATACGTTACACTGCGAATTTTCATTCAAAAATATTTTAATATAACAAATAACAATATTTGTGTCCGTTATTTTCCTGTTCAGACTAAATACTCTTTATAGTTTAATAAGAAATAAAGTTATTTATATATTATGATTGATAAAGTAAATCAAATGGTATGAAAAAAATTAACGTAATTTACACAAATATCAATTGTCTTAAAACGCATTTTATATTGGATTATGAAATAAGATCTATATCATCATGTAGATTAACGTACTTGAATAGATGAGAGAAACATACTATATGAACAATATAACTGTTGGTTCTTAGATATATCCGAAAATACAATCTTTTAAGTGAAAATTGTCTACCCATTTCGTATAAACGTATCTGTCGCATTTTTTAAATTGATTAATTGGCGTTACATTTGCTTTATATTTCATACATTTTGGAATGATTCTATTTGAAAATAAAGAAATATAACACAAAATGTTAATGTTTTGTATAGAAAATCTTTAATTTGAACATCTAACATAAAAAAATTGAAATTGTAACGTATCTGTTTTATTTAGTATTTATGAAGTCTTAATTACTTCAGATATTAATAATAAAACCGCCATCAACTTTTTTCTAAAGCTTTAAGTTAAGGTGATGATTATTCAAGCAATTCAAACATTTTTACATTTTTATAGCACAGTCGTATAACGTATCTGTTGTTTGTAATGTTTCTGTTTTTAATATGTCTTCTCAAGTGAAAAAATATGAAATCTGGACTAACAGTTAAATACTTTAATTCGGATACAAAGTTAAACAAAGTTAAAAACGAAAAATAGTTATCTCTAGTGGACATTTGAGTGCAACTTTAGACAGTATAAAACGTGCCTCCTTCATTTTGAAAGCAAAATAGTGATACTACCAAAACATATAAAGAGTTTAACTGCGCCGACATGTTTAAATTGCTCCTCTATCTGTAGCATGGACGAACAATGCTCTTAGTAGTTATATTTTTTAATGAATCCAGACAAAATTGTTATATAATTTGTGTTTATAAGAATGCAAAATTGAAATAAAATAATAAATAATATATTTCAGAAAAAAAAAATATTCATTGTGGTTTATAAACAGCTACCGGTCCTTCTTTTTTATCAAAATTACTGTAAAATGTTTGTAATATAATACTCATTCTTCAATACAAAACCCTTAAAACAACACTTATTACACTTTTATGACATTATCCGCGATCGAATATATCATTTTCCTGAAACACAAATCAGTTAACGCAGTTAAAAGGGAAGTAATCGGGAAATGGAAATATTTGTCGCATTACCGTGATTAATGTGTTATAATATTGGTTAGTTACAAGTATCCAGGCACTTATGCATTTAGATTAAAAGATTTGTGGTCTAAAAAAGAATAATTGAGTGGAATCATTTATGGCGATTTACCATTAAATAAATTGCACATTCTGACATAGCTGGAATTGGTTGCAAGTTAAACAAAGAAGAAAGTAGTCAATCTCTGTATAATTTAAGAAATAAGAATCAGTATCACGTGGGCGTAGCTCGAGTGATATAATAACACGCATCAGATGACAAACAATGAAGAGCAAATCACTAAATTTGATATATTATTTCGATTCTAACACGTTACGAAGGACTTTAAAGTACATCCTTGACGACATCCATCAAATGCTAGTATTTGCCTATTTTTTAATTTGTGTTGATTTCTTTTCCTGTGCGACTGACGTATTAATTGTGACGTCAGGAAAATGTATTGATATATAAAAATACACAATAATCAGCTAAGAAAATGAATTCGGTTGTGTTAGAATCTGCGATAAACACCGGTTGACGCGCGGACCGGTATGACAGCATTATGAAGTCCATTATGACGTCAAATGGTGGCATGACGTGGTGGTCACATCCGGTAACATACACATTTACCATACCGCAATTGTTCCACCTTTACGTAAAGTCGTAGTAATGGTACATAGGTTTATCGTTTATAATGCAGAAACAATTTTAACATATACTAATAATGAGGTAGCCTGTCCAAACTGTAATGTAATTTGTTAACTTAGAAACATATGTAAAAGTACATTTATAAATATTTTGTCTACAGTCATACGACAGACTGGCACAGTATATCATCTCACTGGTGAAATGCAGTTTGATATAAATATGTGAGATCAAAGTCGCCACACTATAAGAAAAAACATTAAGCAATCATACATGTTTTCTCATTAAGTTATATAACAGAATAATGTATATCTGATAGGTTAAAATACCCCAAAAATGAAATTTAGTAAGAAAATCGTTTCAAACATGCGCAAATGTTCAGTTTTATTCATCAGTTAAAGAGTATATTCGGATGAGTACCCCCGTCTCTCCTCCCCACCCCATCCCCCCCCGCCCACCCCCGCACACTCACACACATACACACAACACACACCTTCAATCCGGATATTTTACCTTATCAGGATCAACTTGCATTAGTTCGTGTCAAAACATTATCTCAGATGCCACTTTTAAAAATGGAGTTCTAAACAAATGTTTTAAATGACTAGAATAAACAATAAAATATTATCTAGATACTTAAATATATTAAGTTTTTCTATTGAGCCGCTTGTAAATGGGTTGAGGCATTGATGTGAATAAAAGTATTTGATATTGCATCTTTCAATTAGCTGTAATTTTGACATTTTACTAACAATATACAATTTTAAATGAGTAAAAATATGTACATGTAGTAATTTGAAGGTATTTAAAAAAGTCTAAGTATAACGCTAGAAGATTTGGAATGTGCATGTTGTCATCGAGTTTACAGCTGTACATCGCGGTACTAATAAAATCTCTCTGACCTATCCCTACAAATATTCTTTAAGGGAATATTTATTCTTTCAGTTTTATATACGTTTCTTGCTTTTTAACAATTAGTAAGGGTCTGCTTTTCTTTAGTATTTTATATGCCATCCCTCAGCCTAGCTTTGTTGCGAAATAGTCATGAAATTAACCACTTTACATTGTTCTTCATTATGTTATATCAAGTTATATATCGCTGCAAAAGTATAGAAAAGTATTTAATTGAAATTAAGATCTACGTATGAATTGATTATTACATAAATACGAGGTTTAGTTCGTATCCACAAGAAAGAAATATACAACATTTAGAATGAGCAAAATATGAGGCATCTCTCCCGTATGTGTGGACAAGTTTAAAATGACCCGAAAAGGCATTTATAGTCGGAAGAATTCTAAAGTGATATTATCTAATTATGAACACATGTTTCCTCTTTTTTATAACACTATTTTCTTTTTCTTTTCTTTTTTGTCATTATTTTAAAACAGGATGTAAAGTTTAAGAAATGTGATACTTTATTTTAGATAATTTATCCCTGTTCATACAAATTATTCTAAAAGTAACCTTTCTTTGATATATCTTAAAATAATGTAACTTTGAGAAGCTCTACATAGCCCAATTGTTTTGTTTGAGTTTTAGAAATTTCGAAAAGGGCGATAAAATTTTAAAAGTTGCTGAACATGATCAAATTATTTTTTCGAATTCAATAGTCCTAAAGATGGCGTCATAAAACAATTTGCCCAGGCTTTCATGATTGACTGATTCGAGTGCTCCATATCCAGAATTTATCTTCTGGTATTGTTCTTTAAGAAATGTATTATCTTAAGTCTCTGCTAAAATGTGCAAGGTTCGGCCATATTTTAGGATTTATAAGCCGGGCTATTTTGTGGTGATAAGCATTTGAACTGTGTTTCGCTACACCACGTTTACAGCGTAAACTATGCTTAGTCGCATATATAGTACTGTTATAATACATAAGCTTGTTAATTATTTAGTTACTTAATATATATATGTATATATTCTCGCCATCACTAATCTCGCGTCATCACTAATTTTGCAGTATCTGAGTTGCGCCACCTACGCGTTATTTACATGTCAAAGTTCATGACCTATTTTATGCAGGAGGAGAAGGAGAGGGCTCTGGGACCATTTCCTCTAAATATGTCCAAAATACTGAACAGTGAATTGGAACATGTTAGATAAGTATCAGGTAGAACATAACCGGTTATTGTAGCAGAGTTAGGTTCCGATAAATGATGACCACGCCGCCCGCGACCATGCGATTTACTTGCAAAGGCGAGTATATTTGCGATAATGCCAATGTTAGCATTTCATATAAAACGTTTAAATTGATGCATGCCATGAATATACTACCACTTTAGATTCCCTACAGTTGTTAACTCGGCGCCGGGTTATAGTGATGAGTACAGCCAGTCTACCTACCCCTCTGACCCGTGACATTCCGTGCTAAGCGTAGTTGTAAATACATGTATACTACTAACTAGTGCGGCTTAATTTATTATGTTATTATTAAGTTAATTAGCATATATCTTTTTCGCGAATTTTAACAAAATCATTTGATACTTTTATGTAATAACTCCCTTACATCTTTAAACGATGTTTCAGCCAATAACTTTTTGTTTACACGACAGTAAGTTCTTTGATTTTTATGCCCCCCGAAGGTGGGCATATCAAAATCGCACTCTCAGTCCGCCCGTCCGACCGTAACTTTGCAAATTCTTGTCCGGGCTGTAACTCTGCCATCAATGAAGGGATTTTGAAATAGCTCGGCATAAATATTAACCTTAATGAGACGGCGTTTCATGCGTAAGATCCAGGCCCCTAGCTTGCAGGGTCAATGGCAAACTTAGAAACCAAAAGTTAATAGGGTCTGTTTCGTGTCCGGTTCGTAACTTTGCCATTCATCAAGGGATTTTGAAATTATTTAGCATAAATGTTTATCATAATGAGACGGCGTGTCATGCGCAAGACCCAGACCCCTAGCTCCAAGGTCAATGTCACACCATCCATGAAGGGATTTTTAAATTTCTTTACACAAATGTTAACTATAATCAGACAATGTGTCATGCGCAAGACCTAGATCCCCAGCTCAAGGTCAAGGTCACACTTAGAAGTCAAAGGTTAGTAGGATCTTTTTCGTGTCCGGTATATAACTTTGTTATCCATGAAGAGATTTTGGAACAACTTGGCATAAATGTTTACCATAATGAAACAATGTGTCACGCGCAAGCCCCAGACCCCTAGCTCCAAGATCAAGGTCACACTTAGAAGTCAAGTCAAAGGTTAAAAGGTCTGTTTTATGTCATGTTCGTAACTCTGCCATTCATCAAGGGATTTCGAAATAACTTGTCCGTTCCACAACTCTTCCTTCGATGAAGAGATTTCAGAATCTCTTGGCATAAATTTTCCCTATATTGAGATGACCTGTCAGAGCAAGACCAAGACCCCTAGCTTCAAGGTCACCTTTAGAAGTCAATGGTTAACATTGTATGTTTCTTGTCCGGTCAATAACTCTGTCATTCATCAAAGGATGTTAAAATTACTTGTCACAATTCTTCCCTATAATGAGTTGGTGCGTTATGCCCAAGACCCAGACCCCTAGCTCCAATGTCAAGGTTACCTTCGGAGAACTTTTTTATGTGGTCTCAAAATGATTCATACCTAAACTTTTCTTGCATATTTTGCGCAGACAACTGTAGCATTCTTGGGCACACTTCGGGGACGTTTGTTACTTATAGTGGGAGCTTTACAATTTTAAATACTTAATATATTTTGAGAGTTATATATACTTGTAGTTTTCCCTATAAAATGTCAAGGCCAGTAGTGGCTGTTTGTCAAGTTACCTTAAAGATGCACCACAAAATAAATGTAATATTTTGTATTTCCAGATGATAGTTATCAATACATTTTTTGCATGGAGAAAATGAAAAATAACAAGTGTCTAGTTACAATTTGACAGTGACATATATAAGGCTAAGACAATGTATTTCATGTCTAAATATATTATTAAATTAAGGTAGTAGTATGTACGGTACTTCATGTATTAAGGTGAGTTTAGACCACACTTTGTTTCTACAGTTTAAGATAGTTAT
Organism: Mercenaria mercenaria; assembly: GCF_021730395.1. NCBI lineage: Eukaryota > Metazoa > Mollusca > Bivalvia > Venerida > Veneridae > Mercenaria > Mercenaria mercenaria. Next base: position 41,979,790 of record NC_069376.1, on the reverse strand, counting down.
TATTCTATGTTTATAAAACTATGCTGAGAAGAGAATGACTGAAAATGTTTGCAGATGTAGTTGTGAAAACAGAGCCTATTTTGTCCACCTGTCATCTTGAAGAATAGCTGTATTATACCAGTATTACTAGAACTATTTGTACCAAGTTCACGTGGGAGGAAAAAGTAGGTCACAAGGTGGTGGGTCTTTAACACTTCTAGTAATTTCTTGAACACCGATGGTTAAAAATAAATACTATAGCCTATTTATTAACGGTTAAGAGAGACAGACAGACGACTGACGACGGACATCGAGCGATCACAATAACTCACCTGAGCAAAAAGGTTAACAGAATGTACAACTATTCAAAATTTACAATTATAACCTCATGAAAAACCTTTTAGTAAAATTATACTTGGAAAATTCATACATATATATATTAAAAGGAACAGTAACTTCATATTTTTTCAAATGAGGACAACCCAAAGTAAATATTAAAACGTTTAAATTGTGTACACAGAGCTCTGTTCATGCAACACAGAGCTATCTTCTTAGCGGCATGACTATCTCCTTCACGATAGAGCTGTCTCTTACAATAAAAAGTGAATAATTTTACTCCCGAACCATTTTCGGTACATATTTTATTTCCAAATGCATTGTATTTTTACAACTATCTCACGCCTACTCGGTTTGCTCCTAAATATTAGTTAAAATGTAAATATTTGAAAATGAAAGTGCTTTCATGACGAAATGGGCAAATTTACTGCTAAATTAGCTTGTTGGTAAACATCACCACGACCACAAATTAAGCAAACTTAAAGTTCTCTGTAAAGTTAAATCATATCTACATCGCCTACCATTCCCCGTTTTTTTTTATATTCGATACACTGCCTGTTAAAATGCAAAATATATGATGACACTCACTTGCTGATGTTCTTTTATCGCGACGTGCACTATATCGGAAGGTGCGACAGAGCAGTTTACCGTATACCTCTTAAAGAGGTAGCTCTGTAGTTTACCAGGCGTGTGATAGTCACACAATAACTACAAGCAGATATAGACTTGTCATAGTACGCTACTGCGGGAAATACTAAGAGGTAGTATTGGACTGGGAATTCATGGTATGTTTAAATGACTTTTGAGTGTTCCTGTTAGTTAGAATTACACATCTTTTTTACTGTTTGAATAATATTTAGTGATCTTTAGCCTATGATAGTTTGATTGCCACAGTTGTTGACCTTTGCCGCGAAATTAGTAATGTGACGTCATATGATGACAATGGCTGACTATTGTTGTTTGAAGTACAAATGATTATTTCTTGGATGATATCTGACTCATTTTCACACAAGTTTTGATGCATATAACATGAGATATCGTGATAAATACCAGAAATGCTTCGTTGTATTGCTTTATTAATTATGTCGTAAAGTCTATTGCCAAGCCACGTGACAATACAGATGAACACCATACAGCATTTGACCATATTTTCCAATATACAATTTGGGTCTAGTATACCGTTAATGTTCAAATATATAAAACAAATATATAAATTGATACCTAAAGGATAAATGAGCCCCAACAGACAAAACTGCATTGCTGATTGTTGATTGGAACAAATAAGCGGGTTGTTTAGGTATATGATCACATAGAAAAAATTGAGTCGCAGAATAGCATTTGTGTATTTTGATGTATATTTTTACTTGCATTTATATTATATAAGCTAAAATGATCCACAAGCCAAAGCATGCTCAAGCTGTTCACATGCATAATTTATTACATAAAAAACTCCAATGCTGGGGAAAGTATAATCTCCATAAGCTTAACTCATATTTTTCATAATAATTGTTTTTAGATAAATCAAAGGTGATTGTTTAATAATAATTGTTTAAACCTTATACATGGTAAAAGAAGCCTGATTGGTAGACTTAGGTTGAAAAGTAACTAGAGGACAGCAGGTCTGTTCTCGACTCTCTCCTGAACTTCAGCTTCATATAATACTACTGAAATCAGATTCGCGAGCAGAACGAGTTGAACATTTTTTATAAAATTGTAACGGACACCGCCTTTCTAAGCCAGGGTTTAGGGGACAAGTTCGGCAGGTGAAAGAAATACGAGTACGGGGTTCGAATCCGACTCGGGAATAAAGTTCAGACCTTGAAGTGAATCTACAATTCAAAAGTAGATATCACATTTAATATTCAACCTGTGTCTTATCCCAACTAATTCAAAATGTACATATTAACAATGTATAAATCATACATGTTAGCAAGTGAGGGAACTCGACGCTTGTGCAGCGAGAAAAAGAATCCTCTCAAACAGTCATCGTTTACACATTTTATGCACATTTTATGCACATTTTATGCGCGGCCTGTTGTCGTTTTCCCTCTCCCACAGCGATAGTATTTAAGCAACGCATTACAAAACAAAAACGTCATAACTTTCCGTAAGTGCAATTGACCAACCATGCACAAGATGACATGCAAGTGATAATAATTGGTTATTAGCGGTGCGCGTTCCAATCAAATGCCTCGTATCATCAGACGACATTTACTAGAAGTCAATTAATAGAACATTAGCCGGTGTAATATAAAATATGTATGTCATCCGTGCAGGTCATTATCACAGTTGAAGTCTAAAAGATAAAGGTTTGTACCGGGCCTGTTACAAAATGCTCTGAGATCTGAGTTCTAAGCTTTAAAAACGCATGCTTGCATTTTTGTTGGAACAATGATACGTTGTATGCACCCCTACATCAGATAGTGTACAAGAGTGACCACATACCTTGGAGTGGGAAAATTGGGTAAACTATTCGAGCGGGAGTTCAACCTGCACTATTTTGGTATTATAAACAATAAATTCTGCATTTTGTTGAGTTTTAAAAGGAAACAAAATGAAAAGTGGAAAACCACAGGTCACCTAACACGACATAAACGAAAATGTTGCAGGCTCGGCTTGATTGAGCCTGTTCATGGACGAAAGCTGAAGTGCAAGCTACCGTCGTCAATTCTGTCTTTAACTAAAATTTCACACGTGTTTTACTTTTTACAAAAACAGTTTGTATTCTAGATTAAAGTATTATGATACAGAGTTAAAAATTATAAATCTTGTTATATACATTTTTGGTCTTATGAAAAATTATAGTTTTCATATACTCTCAGATACTCTAGGTTTATCAGAAAAAAAACTTCTGAAAAAAAATGTATGCGTGTGCGTCAGCGCGTATGTCTAGCTACAAGCCTAGTATCAGTATGGACTTTAGAATATGGAAAGATAGTGCTTCCCTCCCTCACCTCCCTGCTCTTACGTCTATTAAATAAAGATTACTGTTCATATAATGAAATTATATGTATAATGTATTGCAGTCACACACACACGCACACACACACACAGCTTTAATACGTCAAATCAATCCGATTGCACACTCTTCTTCAGCAGTGTCCAATATTTAAACGTTTATGGAAATGCTGTTCTTCCTTAATACTGAAAGACGTGTTGTGATATAATTACATACTAACCTTATTACGTACTTATAAAATATCAAATCTAGCAAGGAATATGACTTTCAGAGTGATGGGGAAAAATCTGACTTTGAGCCATATTTTTAATTTTAGTGATAAGGAGTCAGTATTTTTTTCAAAATGTTGAAGGCAGAATTTTTTTTTCAAGCAAAAAAGAAGTCAGGATTTTTTTTTTAAAGAAATAAAGTCCCGCCACCCCCGTCACTCCAAGCCCCGCCAGAGTATCACAGAGTCGGTAACACGTCAGTCTCGATTTTAACTAAAGTTCAGCTGAGATATTGATAGTCACTAAAGAACACAAAAGTAACCTCAAGTAAACTCCTTAAGTTAACGTAGTTTAAGCTCAGAAAACGGCAGTCAAATAGAAAATAAAAAATCTTTTTAAGTTATTTGAGTCATAAGTGCATACGACATTTCTCCTAGACATTTGATTTTGAAAAAAAAATCATTAATATAAAAATATTCTGTTGTTGTAAGACGTTTAGTTTAGAAAGCAAAATATCTAAAAATTGCATACAATGTAAGGCGTAATGTCAAATGATCCTTTATTTGCCGCCCATGACTATGCATTATAAGCTAAATACTAGTTCAAATGAACATCTTTATTAGCTAGAGATCCAAAGACAAAATCCGTAATCAATGTTAATGTAACGAACTTTATTATGTGCTTGTCTTAGCGTCTGTAACAATAAAGATAAAAAGATTAATACGGTATACCAAGTTATTGACGACCTTATACGGACTGTTTTGTTTATATCATTGACCATCATGTGCTGTTAAAATATGCATTGTGGACTTCTTAGTCTAATGGAATACATATCAATAAACTGTTAAGTCAATCAGACTGAATACGTTCGTCAAGTGGCATCCTCCTTTCCACTCTTATATATGGAGGACATATTGAATTACGACACATACTTATATACTCGTACAGATTTTATCTTATTTTGGGATTCCATTCTACGAAAACGATATATTTGGAACGGGAAATACCCAGAGGTTACTTTATTTAGAACAAGTAATCCCAATAAGTTGGGATTCCATTCAAGGTCATTTACGAAAACGATATATTTGGAACGGTAAATGCCCGGAGGTTACTTTATTTGGAACAAGTAATCCCAATAAGTATCTTCAAATTATTTTATTAACGTAATGGTCCTACTTGTCTAGATCTAACGGAAAAGCCAAAATTAGCATGAATAGAACTGTCGAAAGTTCTATTCCTCTTTCCTGTTTATTTTACTTAAACTGACGCTAAATGCTGTTTATCGCTTAATGATTTAAACCATGAATATTATAGCTTAGTGTTTGAAATTATTTTGTCCAATGGCATTGCAGTAATTTTCAAATTATCGGAAATTTTGTTTTTGTAAATCAGCATTTACTGCCAGTCGTTATTAACCCGGTAAGTCACATACTAAACAAAAAATAATTTCAAACAATAAACAGGTAATAGTTTATTAGTAAGCATTTATTAAATCGTATTGGTCGCGCGGCTGTGCCGCATCAATCAAGCCAATCTAAATTTGATAAATGTTTACAAATAAACACTAACCTATACTTAACGACTAAAATATGATTATTTAATGTGATAATGATCCATTCGGTGAAACGACTAAAATGTACAATGCTATATATCTTATATCGAGCGTAATAAAACCATCGAAATTTCAAAACAGTCTTATATTCATACATTTATGTCTTTTGTATTGCTGTTATAATGAAATATATTTACAAATATGTACGTTTACTTAAATTGAAGCTTCTTACCTGTAACAATATCTCCCTAAATTCCTTTACGCTATAAGCTCGCTCCAGACCTTTAGAACAGGTAAATTTCTATTTTATCACTTTCTTCTGCTACGTCACAAATATTGCCTGATAAGACACCCCTTATAAATCAAAGATACCTTTGTATCAGTAAAACGATAAGTTTACATCAATAACTTTAATATCGACAACAAATATTATAGGTCGACGTGATTTCAACGGATAAAAGTGTTCTAACAAGGTTAAATACATGAGGTAACAGGTTTAGAGTGCGTAAATTACTGGCACCAGACCAGAAAGAAAATTCCTCTGTACATGATATACCCTATCCATAGGTATTGTATAAGAACCATGGTCACGAACGGGAAAGTGCACTAACCCATTTCAATCGTACATTTCTCACCTAAAACGCGCAGTTCGGTGAATGGGTACCCGGCATATTGAACAAGCTGTAATTTATCTTCCACCGTGCACCAGTCGCATTTGGTTCAATATTTCATATTGCAGAGATACTCCACATATTTTATACTTTCGTCAACGTTACAGAAAAAACTTGCGTGAACTTCCCTAATGAACATCCGGTCTAGAGCCAACTTATATATATCAAAGTACTGAAAGTACAGAAAGGCTGGCTTCTACAAAACACTTGATGTAAACTGTGCGGGAAAGGTGTTTGCAAGATTTTAGATATTATGGATTTCCATATCAAACTAAGGCAAACATAGGGTACTGTTGTGATAAATCATTTTGGTTAACTTGAGTAGGTAGTGTAAGGATATTACAGACTTATAGTTGGTGAAAATACATTGTGTTTGCTCTATTGGGTATAACGTTAGTGAGACAAACGGCACATAATTCTCCCTTGGGAATCTGAAAAACGCAAAGATTAATATCTAACAAAAAGTTAGGTTCCGAGAACGTATTCCAATCAAACCACAACCCCGTGACAGTGTATGTATTGATTTGTACACATGAACAGATCTTCAAAAATAAATAAATGAAATAAAAAAAATTAGACAAACGAGGGCAAAATGAACAATGAAAGGAAAATTAAAAAAAAAAAAATCCGACACGGTAAAAGTTTTTTAAAACTGCAACACAGAACACAGTGCAAAGCAATGTTAACTTCATGACTGTATCAAGTTAATGCAATTAATAAACATTACCGTTACGGGTCCACTATCTTAATATAACCTGAAATACAGTTGAAAACACGTGTCTAAACAAAAGCGCTTACATCTACGCACCCGATCCCTTAAGCAAATAGGAGACGAAACACTTCTTACAATATATCTTTCAGCATTCGTCAGAATGTTTCTTAAACGAACATGTTTTGTATAAAAAAGCCCCCCCCCCCCCCCCCCCCCACCCCCCCCCCCACATCCCCACAAAAAAAAAAACAAAAAAAAAAAACTGCGGTTAAATCAAATAATACTGTAGTTTCTATTCTAAATGTAAACATTATTTCTGTAGCAAAATATGACATGTCCGCTGTGTAGGTATACAAATCGTAGATATTAGATATTTCTCACGTTACTGAGGCAATTTCACGCAGCGATTACGTGCCGTAGAATTGGTCCGAGAGCTCAAGGACTTTTATTGCAACAACTGAGGCCAAAAGGAGTTTATACCTTTTTGGAAAAAATATTTCATATCCTCCATGAAATCCCATTTTTTTAATGTGTCAAGGCCGTGCCTATCTAAACTTTGTTCACTTATGTTTGTGGAAGATAAATTACCACTTGTTCACTTATGTTTGTGGTAGGGGAGGTAAAACTCACCTGTACAAACTTTGGGGGTAGGGTAAAGTGTACATATACCAGTTTTTTCACTGTTTAATTACAGTAGCCATCTGATTGTCAGTAAATGTATATATATCAAACAATGTCAGCAGAAAGAAATTCATCAAAAAGTAATGAAGAGCAAACTTGATATTTAGGTCGAATTTATGTTACAATCATATTTTATTCTTAAAAATTAGTTTGTAATCATAAGTCACTCAGCTTTATATATGAATTGTGAATATATCAGCCAAAGTCAGAAATGCAAATCTTATTGCAAAATTAAACGTCAAAGTCAACCATGATAATTGAAGGTCAAACTGCATTTTCATGCAAAAATGTGAAAAATGTTACCTTTACTTTTTCTAACGTTTTTAATATATATCACATTGTTAGTCACTGAAGTTAATTCGTTTTAATGTCTGTATGTCAGGAAAAGTCAGCAGTGCAGATGTAACCCTAAAACTGCCAAGGGTAAAGCTTATATCAAAGATCAAAGGTCAAATTTGTGTAAAATATTGCATGAATAGCTTCCTGTTTGAAGTATAAATCCTATTTCTGACCATTATTTGTAACTGTTCGTGATTTAATTTAAAGTATATATGTCCCACAATGTCAGTAATAAAGATATCGTGTGAAATCAGACAAGTTCAAATGTGATATTAAGGGTCAAAGGTCATTTTCATGTAAAAAAAAAATGAAAAAATAGCTCTTTAAATTTTCTTGTTGTTAATAATCTTTTGTCGATATTTATCAACGATATCAGTTCATTTTAATGTACAAAAATTAGGCGATGTCTGGTATGCACATATAATTTCAAAACATTCGATGTCAACCATAATATCAAAGGTCAAAGATCAAAAAAGTAAGTAAAATGTTACAAAAATATTACCTGTTTGAATTTTTTTATTTTGTTAAAAAATAATTGTTCTGTCATTTTAATAACTGATCGTTGTTCATTTTACTGTATATATGTCAGACGATGTCATGGAAGAGAAAGTTAGTCAAGCTCGAACCTGGTATTAAAGGTCAGGGATCATTTTTGTGTAAAAGATCAAGTTGTAGCATACTTGCTCATTATTTTGTTCAAAAATAATAGCTTTTGTTATAATTTTCTGTTAGCAATTTATTTGAATGTATACATGTCAAGCAAGGTCAAGAATGTAGGTCAAATACAAATAAGGGAAAGTCAATCCTATTATCTAAGGTCAAAGGTCAAACTTGCGTGAAAATTAGCAAATAAGTCCAGTATTTTTGCAATGATTTTTCTTTACGTTTTATAGTATTTTAAAACTATTAACAAAATATTATTCATTTTAAAGTATATATAACAGATGATATCATTCTTGAAATAATAATGAAAAAGTAGTCATGGTCAATTCTGACATTAAAGGTCAAAGAAAAAGGCCTTCAAACAACTCGCCATTATAAAAGAAACCTGGCTGGAACAAGTTGGGGAGCGAATGCAAAGATCCTCTGCAAGTCTACCCAGGCAACGTACGGCCCATAGCAAAGAACGATCAACCTCATTGGTATCTGCTTCCAAAACAAGTAAAGATAAACTAGACAAGGTTAAATTTCAGGCCTGGGGATAATTCTGGAGCAATGAAAACAACTCCAATAAAATAAAATGGAAAAGACAGTCAACCTTTAGCCATTAGAGACAAGGCGAGAGTACAAAGCTTTTGTGCATGCAGAAAAGGCAGAGACCACCATCCCACCCACTCCACTCAAAACTCGAGAGCAAAACCAAGAACAGACTTGACTGAAAAGGCAAAGTCTCAAAGAACTGCCATAGGGGAAAGCAACAGCACTGGACACAGAGACAGAGCCGCTCGAGACCAATTAATAGGTTCTCAGACAATGTGTTCCCAAAATCTGATTGGAGGTGCCAGGAGTAGAAGAAAAGGGAACGAAACTTCAGACTTACCAACAATCTCTTACGCTAGAAATGATCAATAACCGCTATCCAGCACACTCTTGGATCTAAGCATATACCGATGGATTATTGGAAAAGGCAGTTCAGAATTCTGGGAGTGGTGCCTACACCAAATTTTCAGACAGCTCCTCTCTCATACTCTCTCATCTAGTCGGCAAGAGGTGCTCCAACTAGAGATCCAGATGCAAGCCCTCACATCGGCGACACTCGAACTGTATGAGAGAGGAGAAAAGGGACAGTATATTCATAATAGATTCCTAGTCAGCTCTTCAGGCTCTCTCAGCAGGTCCATCAGACAACTTAATCAGACATGTTGAAAAATATCAATCTCCTGTCTGAGAACAACGATGTAGCATTTCGATAGATTCCTGCGCAAAGTGGGCATAGCTGGAAATGAAGCTGCGCACAACTTGCGAGGGAAGCAACCAGGCAAATATAGCCCCAACCTCCAGCTTCATACAGAGAAGCTAAGAATCTGGAAGAACACTTTGCGTCAGACTGGAAGAACATAAATAGAGGCTACCTGGCAAATCAGGACAGTCTACACAAGCTAGTAGGCATCCCATTTAATACCAAGCTGTGGAGATATGCCAGCGACATGCAGAATATGGTGCAGTTCATGGCCGCATTTAATCATAAGATATAAAACGGCCATAAGAAGATGGAACGCAGTAAGAAAGTAAGTAAGTAAAGGTTTACATTAAAATGAATTGACATAAAGTTTTAACAAGATGTATTTGAACAAAGAAATAAAATGAAAATAAAAAGTGCTATCTTTTGAATTTATAACCCGAAAATGAATTTTAAACTTTAACGTCAGGGATGATCTAGACTCATGTCTTATGATATCTTCATTGTTGGCATTGACCCTTATATATACATGTATGAAACTTCAAGGAATAACCATAAGATACTAAAAATGACAAAATACCTTTTAAACAATGGAAAGTATTGCAAAAATGCTATTTTTGAGATCTTCACGCACATTTCACCTTTTACCTTTGATGCAAGCTTTACGTATAAGAATCGCTGTTTTTGAAATTAGATCTGCATTGCTGACATTGACTTACAAATAAACGTAAGACAGACTTATTTTCAGTGAACAAAATGACAAGATAATTTTTAACGAAGAAGAAATTAAAAATGCTGTATTTTGAATTGTTTACATGAAAATGACCTTTGAACTTTAATGCCAGGTTTTACCTTGACTAATTTTTCATTATTATTTCTACAGTGATATTGTTTGTTATATATACTTTAAAAAAAATAATGGTCAGTTTTTCTAGTAGTGACAAGAATAACCTACAGAATAAAGATAAATCATTGCAAAAGTGCTGGTTTTTTTTTTTGCGTATTCTTACACAAATTTGACCTTTGACCTTTAATATTAGGTTTGCCTTTGACTTATAGAGATAAGACCTACTCTGCTGACCTTGCTTGACATGTATACATTAATGCAAATTGCTATCAGTGAATTATAACTACACGCTATTTTTGAACAAAGTATGCTACACTTTATGATTTTTTATACAAAAGTGAACCCTGGCCTCCAGTACCAGGTTTGACCTTGACTTATTTTCTCTTCCATGACATCGTCTGACATATAAACATTAAAATGAACAACGATCAGTTACTAAAATGACAAAACAATTACTTTTAAACAATAAAAAATATAAAAAATAGGTGATATTATTGCAACATTTTACTCACTTTTTTGACCTTTGACCTTTAATATTATGGTTGACCTTGAATGTTTTGAAATTATATTTGCATACAAGACATCGCCTAACATTTATACATTCAAATGAACTGATATCGTTGACTGCTATCGACAAGATATTAACAACCAGACCATTCTTTCACTTGAAAATGACCTTTGACCCTTAATATCACATTTGAACTTGTCTGATTTCAGACGATATCTTTATTACTGACATTGTGGGACATATATACATTAAAATAAATCACGAGCAATTACTAATAATGATTAGAAATAGCATCTATATTTCAAACAGGAACCTATCCATGCATTTTTTTCACACAAATTTGACCTTTGACCTTTGATATAAGCTTTACCCTTGGCAGTTCTGGGGTTACATCTGCAATGCTGACTTTTGCCTGACATTCAGCCATTAAAACGAATTAACTTCAGTCATTAATAATGTGAATACATATTAAACAGATTTAAAAAAGTAAAGGTAACATTTGTCACAATTTTGCATGAAAATGAAGTTTGACCTTCAATTATCAGGACTGACTTTGGCGTTTTGCCATAAGATTTGCATTTCTGACTTTGGCTGATATATATACATTACATATTAAGTAAACCTGAGTGACTGATGATAACAAACTAATTTTTAAGAATAAAAATAAATTTCAAATATGCCAATTTTTGTGATTTGTACATAAATTTGACCTTTGGCCTTAAATATCAAGTTTGCCCTTCATTTCATTTTGATGAATTTCTTTTTGCTGACATGGATTGACATTTATACATTTACTGACAATCAGATAGTTATTGTAATTAAACAGTGAAAAAACTGGTAGACGTAAACTTTACCCTACCCCCTAAATTTTAACAAATGAGTTTTACCTCCCCTATCACCAACATAATTATACAAAATATAAATAGGCACGGCTCTGACACTTAAGAAATGAGTTTTCATGGAGAATATGAAATATTGTTTCCAAAAAAAGAATAAACTTCTTTTGGCCTCAATTGTTGCAATAAACGTCCGTGAGCTCTCGGACCAAACCTATAACAACTGATCTAGAAGAATTGATTTTTAAAACTTTAGTTCTAAATATAAGACCTGACATGACTCGTGTCACTTTATAACTTTATTTTAATTGATTTTTTTCCATATTATGTCAGGTCGTCGAAAAAGGCTTTGATAGTAAAAATGTAAAATGTCGGAATATTAAATGTTAAACGTCAAATGACAACTTTTACACGTCATTAAAACTTATGCTTCCCTTTTACATTATACATATTTTGTGCTCATAATGTATTGTATTATATGCAAAATAATACCAAGTAAAAGCTATACTTCTATTTAACATTTAATTAATAATGCGAAGTATAATTCATATCGACATTTCATGGTTATGAATGAAACTGTACTCGGAAACAGCGTTTGTTTAATGAGCTATCTATAGACCCAGATCTATAACGAAGTGGCCGCTGGAATTTCGTTTACATTTAAATAACGTAAACATTATCTAAGGGTTTCGATAAAATTTTAATTCGATGTGTTGTATATTTTTGTTAAATACGTTTTAAATTTCGTATGATTTATCAGCTTTGTATCTGCATATTACGAAGTGGGTGTATTTAAGAAATAATAAGTTCCCAAACGTGGTTTATCGTAGAATAACCCGTGTTTTGTGTTCTTATGCGTAAGAATATATCACGAAGGCCGTATGCCTGAGTGATATATTGTTTCGCATAAGAACGAAAAACTAGGGTTATTCTACGGTAAATCACACTTGATACTTGTTATTTCGATTCTAACACGGCATACTAGTATCGACAGTGTGAGAAAATATGGTAACATTTTACAACCGTTCTACGCACCTGGATCGGATGACGTCCTTGCACGCGAGTGGTTTATTGCAGAATAACCCGAGATAGATTTTGCTCTACATGTATGTAGGTTATTCGCTGGTCGTGTTAGAATATGTCATTGAGTTTTACATTACCAAAGACAAAAATGTTCAATTCATACAAACATTTCATTAATAAGGGACGAATTAACCTTCCTTCATTATGTATTATTTTCTAATGTTTTCTAAAAGGATAACAGAGAGATGCATGACATAATCATTCACATAATCATGTAGAAATTATAGTATTCTATGCATTTTGGACAGCTATACAAATTTATATGCCATACATGTTATTGCTGTTCTGTGGAAATGTGTATTGTTGCTTGCAGGCATTTTGGTGTTAAGAGAATCTGAACCGTATTGTTCACTCTGGGGCTAATTGCCCCAAAAATGTAATATAATTTAGGTTCATAAATCGACATAAAAACGTTACCAAAACTCTAACTGCAAGATTTTAAGTGCGTTAGTTTGTGTAAGACCTTAACTCACTACCTCTCGATATAAAAATATATTCGTTTCCAACTATAATGAAGGGGTCTATACAAAAGTGAATGAACAAGCAGAGTGACGTCACACCAGCCTAGTTAAGAAACGCGTACTAAGTTTGAATATGTAATTAGCGACGCCTTTATAAACATCTGTTGTTTTTTTTTTTCAAATATTTTTCTTTGAAAGAAAAACACGATAATAAAATGGTTGAACATAGTTTTTATTGAAACAGATGAGTTCAACAATCTTTAAACAAATCCGTGGTAAATCTAATATACACAGGACGGATTTATTTGAATTGAATTGAAATGATTTATGTTGTCATTTTCAGCACACGATTGATCTTTGTGACTTTCGATTTGTGGTAATAATAGTATGGCGAACGAGTTCGCCGGCCTATCAATGTATGTGAATTGATTGTTACACCCGTCAGTTAAAACATTTCGATTCTGAAGCGTCTTTTATATAATGTCGTAGATCAAATGTGGTAGCACTCACGTATGGCGCCAAATAAAATGTCGACGTGACGTAAAAAGGGAAATGTGACTTAGATTTTCAAATTTGAATGTAGGGATAACGCATGTTTTTTTCGTGCTTTAACATCTGCAGAATCCCGAGGGATTGATTGGTACCCGAGCCCGTTAGGGAAAAAAAGAACATGCGCCAACGCTTTTCTAGCATAAAGCGCGTAAAAACCAAATAAATGACTATATTGTCCCTCAATATCATTAAATTTCCATAAAATGTGCGATAAAGTATACGTTGTTTATTCACGTTGACGTCATTTTCTTTTAAATTATCCGTTTGGGGGCGTAATACGTTTACGCTTGGCACGGAACGCGCATATATAAAAAGGTGTTATAACAGCACGTGAGCACGAGAATCTCTCTGTTAACATACGTTTTCTCTCATGTTAAAACATACCCGAAAAGTGACAATAACAGTAGTTTTATGCTAGAATAAGCGTTGACTTGAACTAGTTCAACATTTTACATTTCTGTAGAAGTTAGTTCACTAACGAATAAAATATGAAAGAAGAACCAACTAAAGTAATAGCAAATTCTGTTTGACTGTTAAAAAAGACATTGAATAGACTCCATGATGATGAATTCGAAAAAAAAATGTATTGTATGTATCAAATATTTGCAATTAATAATCTATGCATAATACCAATCGGAAGACTTGCAAGTTGGTAAAACTATATTATCATTGGTGGCACAGAAACAGATATTATTATTATACTGATCTGTAAACAAAAATGCAAATTTTAATAATGTACATTTGTACAGTATACAAATAGTCAACATTTGCCAAAAAAACATTTTAGTAAAAAGTATAAACACATAAAAAATGTCCGCCCATGAAATACGGATACAAATGGGGAAAACATTGTAAGATTGGGAAACCGTCTTCAATCATTTTATTTGTTACATGTATCAACGATAGCTTTAATTATTAAAAGTTATATTTCTAGTATTCGATTCCGGTAATAAGGTTCATTAATGATTTTAAAAATTTAATGTTTACCTGGTATGCGACATGAACTGTGGTAAAGACTTAAACGGTCTAACCCTTGGACTTTCACTTCACCTTACACAATAGTTTTAAAATCTAAAGCTTTTTTTTCTATTTCAAGAACATAGATGAATAAATGATCAGTTATATAAAACAGGCAAAGATTAGTTCTTCAGTTTTTCTACGTAGAACTTCTTACTAGTTCATCTCCACACAAGCCATCTATAATATTTTTCAAGATGGTTTTATTTTGGTGTTGAGCATGAGGGGGTTTTGAAACACCTCTCTGGTCTCAAATTTGTCGGCTCTGGTTGACAATTGTATCTATTCAAAGATTCCATGGAAGAATACAACGCCACCTACCAGACTCGGTTTGATTGATTTACTCTGTTAGCAAGATCACATAATACCAGATGTGTAACAACATTTAGCTCATGTAAACATTGTATTATCAATATTGCTCATACTTCGAAGATACACAGATTTCGCTTAGCTCAGTAGGGAGAGCGTTTGTCTACGGATCGCTGGGTCACGAGTTCGATCCCCGCGCTGGGCGTATGTTCTCCGTGACGATTCGATAAAAGTCACCGTGTTGAAATCATTCGTCCTCCACCTCTGGTAGTACATGTGGGGAAGTTGACAATTACTTGCGGAGAACAGGTTTGTACTGGTATAGACTCCAGGAATACTGGTTAGGTTAACTGACCGCCGTTACATGACTGAAATACTGTTGAAAAGGCGTTAAACCCAAAACAAACAAAACAAACAAAAACACAGGTTTCATCTTGGTTGTGAATGGAATGCAAAAATTAAAAAAAGTTTTCTTTAAAAACGAATATTATTTATATAGCCCTTTTTAGATAAAAATGTCACCGTTATTACAGATACATTTTACGCCTGTACATTTAAAAAGAAAACCTGAAAATCCATAAAATAGTTATTCGTGCAAACATTTTCGGATGAAAACGAAGTTCTGTCAAAATGTCATAGTGTAAAGTTAATTACATCTTTAAGTATAAGTATTATAAAGTGTTACAGTAATGTTGTACCATTAGGCTACCTATCAACTTGAAGCTTCAATAGTTTCCTATATTGCCGTTTAAATTTCATATCAGGCATGTCATTCGCGACGTCATATCAATGGGTGTCGTCGAATGTATAAATGGTGATGATTTACTCAAAGAACACATGTGTGTCTGTTATAAGTGTAAATTAGTAAGAAAAGAAATATTAGCGATGCATCGAAAACTATTTACTCTAATACCGTCTTCTTAAAGCCACGCAACATTTCGTAACCGGGCCGACCAGGGCTAACAATCAGAAGATTGTCAGGTCACGATTTATACATACTGTTCTGTAATTGACATAGTTGATATCCCTAACGAAGACCAACACATCTATAAGGGTCAGTTAGACTCCCGCAAGGTACCTATTAGACTTTTACAACGGAATATGTTATTCCCTTTCATTTCTATTCCTGACGTCCAGGATTCACATGCACCTAAACCAGTCCATAAGGTAAAATCTAGATTACTCTGCCAAATGATATTGAGTACCAAGGTCTAGTTCCAGTTCAAGCACAGATATTTACGTCATTCCTATGTGTAGACATCTACCCATTGGTCATTCACCTAGTCCACCAACTAGAGTCTATCAGCCTTCAATTTCTTAATTTCAAACTTCAACTGTGATTTTTTTGTCCCAGATTCACCAAGTTTTTACAACTGTACAAGTCGTACACAGGACCAGTATCTTTCTGTTTTGCCCAACCAGTCATTACTAACGCCAGTTCCAGTAGCAACACCAGTTGTAACCCCTAAAACATTTTCTCCTCCAGCAAGACTACACGCGACTGGCGTGAACCAGAACGCTATGAAGAATGGTTTATCAATATTCCATTGACAAAACGGAGTACAGTGTCTAATATTTATTTGCAGTTTACAGGGTTGTTTATAAATAAACATTTTATAATCTATGAATAATGTGTTTTGCAAACTAGAATCAGTCAAATTTGTCATTGTAGCCGTTTTTAACAATTCTTAGTTACAAGTAATTGTTAAATGTAGATTATGTGTGGAAATGAGCTGTAACATTCACGAATTTGCAGTTTTCATGTTTCAGCGTATACTAACAAGTTACACATTTTCAAATTGCTTTATTTACATTTATGAAACTTCATTTTCAGACATAAATCATTGCGAAAGAATTTTTTATCTTGCCTGTCATTGCGAATTAAGTTTTGCTGTGTTAGATGTATTCGCAGAAGTTTGCAAAATTTGAATTTGATCATTCAAATTGATACAATGTTTTCTCTACAGTAGCATTATAATATTGTATCTTATAAGTGGTGGTATATAATTTTATTGTTTTACTTTAAATTTCATCTTGTACAATGAGAAACTGGGTTTTTTCGTCATCAGATTATTTCACCATCCAATGTCGATTTTGCTATTTTTTAAAAATCATTTAGATGGATTTACCAAACTCAAGAGAGGCAACTCCTTTTGGAATGTTACTTAGAGCACTAGATGGTTTAAATACCGTTTTCCAATATTTATCTTGACTTATTTTGATATCAGAATTGATCGAACATTGATTCCCACTACAATTTTTATTCCTTTATTCAGAAAGTCAGAATTTAAATTTCTATTACTGATGCTTATTATTCTCAGCTTCCAGAATGTCGGAGACATTCTAACAAAGTGATGGATTTTGTAGCAAGTCAAGTTTCACTTGTTTATTAAAATATATTTCCGTGATCATATTTTTATTTAAGTGTTCTTAAAGCAGTCGTATCAGAGCTCCGTGGTCCGTTGTATCATGTCTGTACTCTGTGTTCCGTTGTATTGTGTTGTACTCCGTGTTTGTATTATCATGTGCAGTCATAGTCATCCTGTATGTATGTATGTATGTATGTATGTATGTATGTATATTTAAGTTTATCTAAGGGTCTAACCGCCCTTTCAGGCACAGTATAGCTTTTAGCTATGTAAGAGTATAGACCCCGGCATGTCACCAGGCGTGCCGTTAAAGCGATGTTTCTCATTACAGCGCTGGTGTAGCCGTTCTGCGCATGCCCGTAATGATTATCAATATGAGCGCACAAAGAAATTGCGCATTCAGTGTGTAATATGCATAATATATTGACTAAAGGTTAGGGTTAGTATCACCATGGTTACAAAATATATACATTTAAGATATTTTTCGTTCAAATTTAGTTAATCCGGTAAATACCGGAGTCTGTAACATATCGCGGACGCACCAGCTCTGTTTTAGTCACAGCCCCGTTAAAGATGCTTTTTGAAGCCAAAGTGGTGAAAATTTACCACTACGCAATTTCCGTAGAGTATATGACAAAGAAAAATATTTTTGATGCCAAAAGTGAATCACTGTCACGGCCAATGAGACCTAAACGACAGAGACCCGTAAAGAGACGAGTTTGCTCCAAGGCGCCCTTAAAAGGGCGGTAAGTGCTGCAAGCCGCTGTTGTTGTCGCTGGAATCCGCCGCCGCTCCTCCGCTGTGGGTGTTGTGCCCCTCCCCGCTCGCCCCCACGTTGAGCGTGGAGTTTGAGCAGCTCGGGGGCTTCTCTGCATGCCGTCTGTATTCTGCAGGCCGTCTAAACAGCAAGCCCTCAGCCAAGTACAGAGCTCTTTGTCACAAACAGTCCCCTGTAGGGCCACTCCCGCCAGCTTCAGTCGGGACATTAACAGAAAAATGCCAATGATCTAGTTCTGTCAATGCACTGTGCCTTCTCGAGACGTGCACTCACTGGCGAGTTGGAGAAGCATAAGTCAACCTGTGCATATGAACTTGTTTTGTAAGATAAAAGACGTTTTGATTGGTCAGTTTTGCTTTCGCACAAATAACAATTTTCGGCGCGAACTAACATTTGCAACTGGACACAAGTTCCTTTAGAACTACATTTGTACTTTTTGGTATACTGTCCTTACCTTTAGACTACTTACCTTTACTTATTTAGGTGTACCATTAATAGACGTATCTGGTAAGATATTCTATTTAAGCATTTATTCTTTAAACATTTCGTATTAACCGCAAAGATGCATTTTGCGAAATTTGTATATTCACGTTTGCTATTGTTGTATTGTAATTCGTATCGTTTAATGTTCCTGATTTTACTGTTTTATTTTTTAAGGTTTTCTTTGTATGTACTAGTACGCTGTCCAATAAATGGGGAAAAAAACGTTTACATGGCTGTGTTCAGCATATTTCCCAATCTACCGTAACTACAATATTACCATTTAATACACAACGACAGTATACCGGAAAGAGCACGAAATTGTTTACTGCTAAAATCGCTCGGCAAGCCTTGTTAAAAATCGTACAAATTTAGTCACATGTTCTTGAAATGTGCAAACAATCGAAATATATGCAACAAATACACCTTATATCTTAAGTATTTCATAAGACCTTTTAGCTTTATCTAAAGTCGTAAAACATGATAACAGTTATGTACTCTTATGACCTAGTTAAGAAGGACAAACAATTCGATTGCTTATAAAGTAGACTGCAGCCCCTGATAAAAACAAATGATACAGCAATCAATCAGTACTTTTGTTTACCTTTCTACTTATATATCCATGCATTTATAGTAATACACATTGACCAAACTTTGTCCACAACTCTTTTAGATTACTCAAAATTACTTATTATTACCTAATTTACTTTTTTTTAATGTTACGACTTACTTTATATTATTTCAGCAAAATAAATCTTTAAGGAAAGCTATTCTGCGTTACTTTAATGACATGTTAGCTATGTTATGACGATGATCAATTGGAAAATACAGTCAAACCTGTGTTAAAGACCACCTCTGAACAGAGACCACCTGGCTCTAAAGACCACATATTTTGTTTCACATTTAAACATTTACAGTGTATTTTAACCTATGAGTAAAGACCAAACCCAAATAAAGACCACATTTTGGCAGTCCCAAGGGTGGCCTTTATATACAAGTTTGACTGTAAAAGAAAGTGGTTCTAAATAGCATCGGGAAAGAGAGTGACATACAACATTATAATGGAAAAAAAACTAATCTCAGTAAATATACTAGTATTCGAAAAAAAAATGCAGTTACATCATAGCTTGTAAAGCATTCTTGTTTTACGTCCGTAAATATATATTTGAAATTGACAAATCTTGGGGGTGGGGGTGAGGGTAGGGGTAGGGGTGTGGAATAAAAAATGACGTTAGCTGAAGATTCCTACAAGTGTGGAACTTTCTAGTATAGTCACTTTTCCGGTTCAAAACGTGAGAGCATGATAACGTTGTTTACTTACAAAATCAAAAATCCGGGTTATAGAGAAAAACATGATAAGGCTAATGGTATATAAGGAACTCTAAGATGATTTTTTCCCAATACATTCATCAACATGTTTCAACACGTATTAATTGTGTCCTTTTTTAGTAAGTACCTTTATCTTTTACTTGCATATTTTCAAGATAACCATAAATTCGTCTAAAGTTAGGTAGATTTTGTCTGCTTCTAATTTCAGTCAGTCAAAATAGATACGAAATTTATACAGGCATGTTAGAAACAAAATTTGGCTTTTTTTCTTAAACATATCATATCATAAGGTTATTATTTTATTTTCGATAGTCATTTAGTAATGTAAGATATATGGCTTGTTAGATAAAAGGCATAGAGAGTTTACGGTATATAAGAGGTATTTATCAATGAATAAGAACGAACATTTAGGATTTCTTATTGTTTGGGTGGGTGTCAGTTTAAAAGAGCTGTCGGTTGGGAGGGTTTCAAATTTGGACGATTTTAGTGTATATTTCATTTACTTTCGGGCACATCTCATTGTCATGTAAACTGTTATATAACATCTTATCTATTTTGAAGTGACTGAATCCTAAAAAAGGCAAATATATCAGACAATAAGCTAACTTTACTTATCGAAGTTAAGGTAATATGCCACCTACGGCTTTTTTACTGACTGTTATGAAATTTGCACAAAATAAAGATCAGACAAGTTTTCTGTTTCCTCAATTTTCCTGCTGTTAACCTTCAAACATGACAACTAGCGTCACTGGCGCATTTTACCTTGAGTGAGAAGTGCACCTATAATACAAGGTTAAAGAGTTTCATTCTCTAACTTCAAAATATCTTATTCTGTATCCTAAAACCTAAAAATAAAAATGCATCAGATATTTTCATTCTCACAGGTTCTGCATTGCAGGGAAAATACACGTTTGTTTTGTGTATTAACGTCTGCAGAAGCCCGCGGGATTGTTTGTGACCGAGACCGAAGGTCGAGGTCACAAACATATCCCAAGGGCGTCTGCAGGCGTTAATACACAAAACAAACGTGTATTGTCGCTATTCTTGCATAAAAAACATTACACGACGACTAAATGCATTGTTTTCATGTGTGATGACATGACGATTCCGGTACATTTTTTATTTACCATTCTTGTTGTTCTTGAAAACGGTAAACATGTTTTAAATATCCATAACCGGGGCACACATAACAACAACACTACTAAAAGCGTGACTTGAAGGTTTTTGAGCATCTTATTTTTATTTTTAGTTATTACAAGCGTTACATTACACATAATTTTACATATAACTTAAAAATTTGATAAACAGGAACACAATTATTTTAAGAATAACAACTTTACATTCGAATTATTTTGAGTACGAACAAACAGAGTACGGATGAGTACGAAGCTAGTGACTAGCTTTCGAGGTTTATTATATGAATTCTGCGAACAATCAGGTAAAAACAAACCGACTGATACTAACAAAAGTCATTAATATAATACCTAAAAACGGGCACTAGCACAAGTTACACGCGATACTTATTTATTCACAATTATTTACAATAACTGAACAGACGCTTTGTAAAGGGAGTAAACTCTAAGAGAAGCTAGTGCGTACATTGATGGGGGCAGTACGTTTGGGGTTGGAAACTGATACAGCTAAACATACTATGGATTACATTGTGTCTATAATGCTACAAGAAGAGGTTATTATGGAAGAAACAAGATGCAGATGCCAAATATCAGTCTGCGCAGAAATACATACATACGTCCCTGGCAAAGCATTTCAAAAATAAAAATCATGTATTAACAGCACGTGAATTGCCTTGTTTGCACACGATTTTTCTCCCGTTTATACATGGGCGGATCCAGTGAAAAAAGTAGTTTTTATGCAAGAATTATTGTTCATAAATTGAGTTATGTTTGTAACCAGTTTATTTTCTTAAGTTTATAGTTCACAAGCAATCGTGCGTAAATAATACATACGCCGTCAGACGGAGCTTTTTCTGTATGAAAATAAATTTGTACTTAATAAGAAGAATATTGTAAAGTAATTAAACTGTGTGCTCTAATTTGCTTTAAGAATAGTTAAAATACATGTTGCCAGTTAGAAAAATAATGAAATTATATACGACAGTATCATCAAAGCTAAAAGGTGTGAATTTTGGATAAAGATAAAATATAATAAAGCAATATCAATGGTTGTTTAAGTTTAGATAGAAACAGTGTAAGGAAACAAAACGATAAATGGTGAAAGAATTGAAGGTATATATTTTTCATGATTTTAAATGTGTCGTTAAAAGTTTTTAGGCCTGGTGGCATTCCATTCCAAGGCGGGTTATTTTAACAGGGCAGAGGCGTTAGCGACACCGCTTATATCTTCTGTTGATGAATTGGTGAAAGCAAACAAACAAACTGGGGTACTCACAGACTCTGGAGAGGCGATGCTACAGACTTTAGTTGACTTTCTGACTGTCGTGCGTTTAAAGCTTTAACTATTTGATTCTACTGAAAAATAAACGAATAAAACATGTGCAGCCTTAAAACGCGTTTTTATTCATTATGAAGCAATCACATCTCGGTAAAACATGTAACATAAATTGTACAAAACTACATACTGATATTGTCAAATGCATAGCGAAACTAAACAATCTTATCACCATTGTGCTGATATTAATTGAAATTAAATTTAGCTTTGTATCCTATTTTAAATGTATCATTTATATATTGTCAACGGAACGATGAAAACTGAAATAGTTGTAAGGTGGAATTGCGTCTTCCTACCATTGCAAATCTTCAGAATTTTTAGAATCTGACATGTGAAATACAGTTAAACAATCCAATAATATAAATGAAAAATTAGGTTGTTAATACAACAGTTATACAGGGTCAAAATTTGATCAAACCAGTGATACAGACAGAGTTCAAAGTCTTGTCGCCGATACAAAGGTGAAGATGTCAGTAAGTCTGAATGCATAAACTCTTTGAGTCAGCATCCAGCCGAAATGTTTAGGCAGAAAAATCCGGACTCAAAGCTTTATGGTTTTTCTTTGTGAAATCCATCAGGGGTAACATGACAAAGTTTTACTGAATTGGAAACATTAGTCTCGACTCTGGTTGCAACAACTGCCAGTACTAACGACTGCGAAAAACAGCGAAAACAATCCCATCAAACTGAGCTCCGCAGTCTCCAATAACAGCAATAACACAGTAGCTTTATTTATAGTATTTATGAGTATTCTGGACGTTTATTGGAAGCATGTTTTAAAAAGAGTACAATGTGGTTGCGAGTGGATCAAGACTGGATACATATATATCGCTATCATAGCCAGCAGTAATATATATATATAATATAAAAGAGCAGCTTATGCAACAGTTATATTGCTACTGACAGCAGTAGACGTCAATATATATTCTTGCATAAAAACTACTTTTTTTCACTGGATCCGCCCATGTATAAACGGGAGAAAAATCGTGTGCAAACAAGGCAATTCATGTGCTGTTAATACATGATTTTTATTTTTGAAATGCTTTGCCAGGGACGTATGTATGTACTTCTGCGCAGATTGATATTTGGCATCTGCATCTTGTTTCTTCCATAATAACCTCTTCTTGTAGCGTTATAGATACAATGTAATCCATAGTATGTTTAGCTGTATCAGTTTCCAACCCCAAACGTACTGCCCCCATCAATGTACGCACTAGCTTCTCTTAGAGTTTACTCCCTTTACAAAGCGTCTGTTCAGTTATTGTATCAGTCAGTTTGTTTTTACCTGATTGTTCGCAGAATTCATATAATAAACCTCGAAAGCTAGTCACTAGCTTCGTACTCATCCGTACTCTGTTTGTTCGTACTCAAAATAATTCGAATGTAAAGTTGTTATTCTTAAAATAATTGTGTTCCTGTTTATCAAATTTTTTAGTTATATGCAAAATTATGTGTAATGTAACGTTTGTAATAACTAAAAATAAAAATAAGATGCTCAAAAACCTTCAAATCACGCTTTTAGTAGTGTTGTTGTTATGTGTGCCCCGGTTATGGATATTTAAAACATGTTTACCGTTTCCAAGAACAACAAGAATGGTAAATAAAAAATGTACCGGAATCGTCAAGTCATCACATATGAAAACAATGCATTTAGTCGTCGTGTAATGTTTTTTTTATGCAAGAATAGCGACAATACACGTTTGTTTTGTGTCTTAACGCCTGCAGAAGCCCTTGGGATATGTTTGTGACCTCGACCTTCGGTCTCGGTCACAAACAATCCCGCGGGCTTCTGCAGACGTTAATACACAAAAAAACGTGTATTATCCCTACAACAGCGTTAGCAGACTTTTTAAAATGGTATTTATATCAATGTAACTGCCAACAATATTAGCAGTAATATTGCTTTTACTGCTCTACAGTCAACTCCAAAACCATTACATTTATCCCAATCAAAAGATAACTAGATCTAATTGTGATAATGTATAAATTGAACAAATATGTAGGTACACTACTGCAGGAAAAACATAGAACAGCTTTACTTACACATTCTGTGATGTAGTCAGTGTTTAAGTTTAATAACGGTTCATCCGTCCTTTCAGACACAATGAAGCATAGAAATGGCATGTAGAGTATAGACCGCTTCCTGTGATGTATTGAAACTCTTGTTTATAAATATACCGCTTTGATCAAACTAATATTTCCCTATTCAATAAAATGGTATGTTTTCTCATTGCCAAATGTCTTAAAATTTTATAAGTCAATAAACAAGCCCACGAAGCACCCATGTTAGCAATGTAAAGGAAAATCATAATCGAGAGAAAACATACTACTTACTTTTATCCTGTCACTTGCAGTATTTTCGACCCGATATCAGGTGCCGTATATCTTTCTTGATATACGGTCAGTTGATCATGTGACCAGTGATATACGGTCAGTTGATCATGTGACCTTATGATCGATATTGTTGTCATAAGAAATTTTGCAACGAAACCATCATCGTTGTGTTGGAAATGTCCGAACTAAGAAAATGAGTGGTCAAATAATGAGTTTTTTATTCAAAAACGAAGACGTTATTGCGATTTTGCCGGTAATCACGTCATTATATAAGTGACGTCATTACGAATATGACGTCATTAAAGCGGTTTTCGCACACTTATTTTTGTAAATAAATTGCCAAATATCGGAAAATGAAGTAATGACAAGATAAATAGAATAATAGGTCAGTGCCTAAGATGGAGAAAGTTTATCTGGCTCGGCTCCGGACGTTATCAGGTTCGCCTTCGGCTCACCCGATAACCTCCTCCACCTCGCCAGATTAACTTTCTCATCTACGGCACTAACCTATTATTCTCTATATCTAAGGAAGAGCGTTGGTCTACGGATCGCGGGGTCGTGAGTTCGATCTTCGGGCGGGGCGTATGTTCTCCGTGACGATTTGATAAATGACATTGTGTCTGAAATCATTAGTCCCCCACCTCTGATTCATGTGGGGAAGTTGGCAATTACTTGCGTAGGACAGGTTTGTACTAGGACAGAATCCAGGGACACTGGTTAGGTTAATTGCCCGCCGTTACATGACTAAAATACTGTTGAAAAACCCAATCCAAACAAACAAAATACTTATCTAAGACAATCGTTTAATATTATGGAAAAATCGTTTTCATTTATTTTCACAATTATTGTCTCCCGTTAATAGTAACCTTAACGTTCATACATACTTGATACCTGACAAGTACCTAAAAGTACCAATTTAAGGCGAGAGTAGTCGTTATATGCGATCACAGATAAAATAATCATTTAAAAAGACATTAATTAATATAAACAAACGTAATAAATATAAACGTTTATGAAATTCTTATTTGGTAATTAAAAAGGTTTTTCAGCTGTCTATCATGTATTTTGGTTCAGGCACTGGAAATGTTTTGGATGCTTTTGAATGTCTCACACTTGACTTTGAGGCTAGTACTGATTCTTTCCAAGAAAGACGGATCGGCGTGTATCGGTCCTACACTTCGGGCATGTAAAAGTAGAGGTTGATTTTGGCTCCACCAGTGGCTGTCTTTGTAATACGCATCAAAACATGTTTTGCATGAAATGGGCGCTGTATAAATCTGGTATGATATATATTTTTTTGCCAACATTGAAACATATTAATATACTATCACTATGCCCAAACATTTCAGCACTTTGCGAAAAGGTAATTTTATACCATATGATCAATATCGAATTTAAAATGGCATTCAAAATATCCAACCATAAATCAACAAATGAATCGATTGTAAGATCAGTTGTTATTCGGAAAAGGAAGTAAATTGCATTTACCAAAAATCAAGGTACACTTAATCGTTATCTCATATTCGCCTGCGGAATAGAACAAACTTAGCCTAAAAATGGATAAAAATTGTATTGTAAGTACCATTAGAATAATATTGATATAGCCAATTCGTTAACATTTTATGTATGTCTTGTTTTTCGGCAAGCATTTTCTTATGAGAACATTTACATTATATATACGTTTGTCATAGATACAAGTATGCACTGAAATATATATACATGTATACTATAAACTTAAAGGTGCAATTCTAAATATAATGAAGTCTAAACGATACACGAAACAGCCTAATCGTTTGTAACATATCTTAAATCATTATGGTAACTATGCACACTTCCCTTTTACTTAAAAAAATACAATAAGTAGAATGAAATGTGTCTTATTTTCTTATAGTGGCCCAGGGGATCACATTATACTTTATGTTGCATTTTATATAAAACCTGGCATATTGCACTGTTTGCATAAATTACAATGATAAAAGTAATAGTTGTATCTAATTATATTACTTATCAATCAAATTCTTGCGGCGAGTGATTAAGTTCGCTGGCCTCTTATCACTTGCCCCTTACCGCCGTGGGTTCGAAACATCCCTTAGGATGAAGAGTTCTTTCATGCGAGGTAGCCAGCCAGATAGTTTACGGTGGTATTACCCAGGTACCCTAAATAATGCACGGAGGGGCATCCGGGGTATCATCGGGTATGTGACATTTACTGTTAAAATCTGCTACTTTCGATTTGAAATGTTGCATTTTCCGTGCATATTTTCCGTGCATCGTTGATCTCAAAGGCTGTCAATGAAAGAAGTTAAGTGCATACTGTAATGTTATACAAAAATATTTTCTGTATTGAAACGTTTTAATGAAGAAAAATCATAATTATCAAACATGCTGTCGTTTGAGTTATCGTGCGGGATTTATACATGACTTATTGTGTACAAAATGTTTGTCAGGAAAAACTAGTGATATCTGTGGTCGCATATTTCTGCCAACCACATATTCACTTATCTATCTCGATTTTTTTTTTGTAAAAATGTCATTTATTTAATTATTATCTGGCAAGTGACAAAACTGTGTGTTATCCTGTTAAGTATCTTAACAGGACAAAACTGCTTGTTGGTGCCAATTACTGCAATTCGCATATTCACTTGCGTTAACTAGGTATTTTGATTTTTGTCACATAGTCAGTTATGATTAGCAATTTCCCGTAATTTTCCCCTATCATTACTAGTCAGGTGGTTTTAGTGACAAAAGTGTGTGTGTGTTCGGGTTTAACGTCTTTTTCAAAATTTTTTCAAAAAGTGCTCTAGAAATCATTTTATGAGGGCCGGTATGTTAATGCCCGAAGACAACATATTTGTTGAAGCTTGGACCTTACCGATTACTTTAATAGCTGTCTCCAAAAATATAACGATATTTTATGTAAATTAGAGAGGTCAAAAGATCATGCTAAGAAATTCTGATTTTGCGGGGTTTTTTGTGAAGCTTTTATTTCAATGATTATGTACTGGCAAATTTTCTGGAAAATTGTGCCCTAAATGTATTATGAAACTATTTTTTAGTCATTTAGAAATGATGCAAAGCTAAAACACAACATGACAAATAGAAACAATGTCTAAAATTGAGTCAAAGATCATGCACTTTATCTATTTACGTTGAGACAATGTCATCTATAGATACCATTAATATGTTATCGAAAAGTGATGAATGGAATTTATTCAAACTTCATAAAAAGATTAAGGACATTAAGGAAAAGTGCTTTGTACAAGTTTAATAAATTTATCTAGCTTACTTTTTGAATTATCTCCCTTTATTAAACTTACGTATAACATTTCTTTTCCAAAGAATAACTCCAAATTTAACTAATCACTTTTGTTGAAATTTCTCACAACGATAATGACCATTAAAAGAAACTGAAGTGTATAAAATCATGAGTCTATCTCGCTCATTTTTAAATTATCTCCCTTTATAGAATTTAGTTGTCTGAACAATATCGTTAAACACTAAATAACATTACTTTCTATTCTGTGGTCTAAATAGTACTTACGTTACGGGCATCAGTTGATCGTTATAAAGCTTTTGTCAAAAGGTCTGTGGTACTCTACTTGCTTAAGGGATTGTTCAATTGTAACTTGAGAAAACATATCAGCAGATGGGCACAATCAATACTATAGACATAAAGATTAATATTTACCGTATTATGTACTTGTTAAATCAGACCTCAGAGCCTTGACACTTACGTTATCATCAATATATATCATGTACAGCACAACATATGATCTTTGATAGTTGTATATTCCCTTTGTCTGCATATAATTTAACAAAGATATCTTAAGCATTGTTATAGAATATGGGGTTCCTTTTTAGCTCATCTGATTATTTGAAAATTACACTGCGTCGGCGATGCCTGGTTAAGTTATATGTTTAGGTCAACTTTTCTCCTAAACTATCGAAGCTATTACTTTAACACTTGCAACACTTGTTCACCATCAATAGCTGACTCTGTACAGCAAGGAACATAACTCCATTCTGCTTTTTGCAAGAATTATGGCCCCTTTTGGACTAAAAAATATCAGATTTCCTACTTAAAATTTACGTTTAGGTCAATTTTCTCCAAAACTATCAAAGCTATTGCTTTAAAACTTGCAACACTTGCTAACCATCAAAAGCTGACTCTGTATAACAAGAAACATAACTCCATCCTGCTTTTTGCAAGAATTATGACCCCTCTTGGACATAGAAAATATCAGATTTCTTGGTTAAGTTTTGTGTTTAGGTCAGCTTTTCTCCTAAACTATCAAAGCTATTGCTTTAAAAATTGCAACACTTATTAACCATCAAAGCTGACTCTGTAAAGCAAGAAACATAACTCCATCCTGCTTTTTGCAAGAATTATGACACCTTTTGGACTTAGAAAATATCAGATTTCTTTGTTAAATTTTGCGTTTTGTTCAACTTTTCTCATTAACGGTTAAAGCTATTGCTTTAAAACTTAGAGCAGTTATTCGCCATTTAAATCTGACTCTGCACAGCAAGTACAGTAAGTCTACATTGTTTTTGTTTTTTTGCAAGAATTACGACCCCTTTTGGACATACAATATCATGGGTATGACAATATTTCTATTATATAGAGACAAAAATTCAGATGAGCATCTGCATCCGCAAGGCAGTGCTCTTGTTTAATTTCCGCATGCTTTCATGGTAACGTATGCACCGATACCTATATTTGCTTTTGAAAAATGTACTGTATAACACAGGATTACTTCGATTTCTTTTTATATTTGTGAGTTCTTATTACAAGTCGCTTTTACATAATTTTAATGAATAAAATGCCCCCTCCCACAATTTACCACACTTTGAGCAATGACTGTCTACCACTGAGTTCTAGTATATCATGCTTTTTTAGCGTACCATTTATTTCACCAAAATCTACGTTACATTATAACACTTAAGACTGACAAACTTTTCAAAGTTACACAATGAGCATTAAGATTCAGTGCTTAGTTAACAAGCATCTCTAAATGACTTTTAAATAATTCTTTATGTAAATTACTTTTATGTGCATGCTTTCGCCAGATGCAGCTTATTACATACATATATAGTACATACGTAATATATACATATATAGTACATACGTATTTATATAGTACATACGTAACTTAATTAGATTATGTCCTTTGTTCATTAAAACTCTCTATTGATAGAGAGTAAGTGGCGCAGTGGTTAGCATGCTGGGCTACAACTCCAGCGGTCTAGGTTCGATTCAAGGTCGTGGCTGATATCCCGTTTTGTCTTAAAATTTTATAAGTCAATAAACAAGCCCACGAAGCACCCATGTTAGCAATGTAAAGGAAAATCATAATCGAGAGAAAACATACTACTTACTTTTATCCTGTCACTTGCAGTATTTTCGACCCGATATCAGGTGCCGTATATCTTTCTTGATATACGGTCAGTTGATCATGTGACCAGTGATATACGGTCAGTTGATCATGTGACCTTATGATCGATATTGTTGTCATAAGAAATTTTGCAACGAAACCATCATCGTTGTGTTGGAAATGTCCGAACTAAGAAAATGAGTGGTCAAATAATGAGTTTTTATTCAAAAACGAAGACGTTATTGCGATTTTGCCGGTAATCACGTCATTATATAAGTGACGTCATTACGAATATGACGTCATTAAAGCGGTTTTCGCACACTTATTTTTGTAAATAAATTGCCAAATATCGGAAAATGAAGTAATGACAAGATAAATAGAATAATAGGTCAGTGCCTAAGATGGAGAAAGTTTACCTGGCTCGGCTCCGGACGTTATCAGGTTCGGGCTACAATGCTGGGCTACAACTCCAGCGGTCTAGGTTCGATTCAAGGTCGTGGCTGATATCCCGTTTAGTGTTCATATCAGTACTGGTACTGTTTCCAGCACTGTCGCCCGAGACTGGACGCTGGGAAGGTAAATATCACACCTGTCGTCGGCTCCACTGGAAATAAGTTTTTCCATCCTTTACAGGTGGAGACTTTCGCCCACTTCCAACTTTAAACAAGAAACTTTACCTTTTTGCAAACTTTTATATCAAAACAAGTAAATCTTGTGTTATATACCGATAACCTAGATGAATTTTCCTATAGGAACGCAGTTAAATAGTTCCGAAAGTTTATATGAACCATGCGCGGATCCAACCAGTTTTCTCAGAGGGGGTTTAACCGACCCCATACTATGACAAACATGTCATCGTCACGATGCTTTTCTGCTAACTTCACATAAACGAATTATTTGACAATATTGAATATTGTTCTGTAATTATGAGTTTACAAGTACAGGTACATGTTTTAGCGACTCCCACATACAGCCGACATCATCCTTACATAATACATATATTGACTTGCAATTTGATATATTCCACCGACGCCACTTAAATATTCACCATTATAAACAATATGACATGTGCCAAGGTCAAGGTCACATGCACCCAAATTAAGTTTCCTGTTTGTTAGTAGATGAAATTACTTCCTTTTTATATCATATAGTATAATAAGTGTGTTTTCCATCAGTTTTAGAACTAATTCAAAAATGAAATTACGATTGGTTCTGATAGATATATAAAAAAAGGCTATTAATAATATTACATTTCCAGTATATGAACACAGACGCAAGTCACAACTTTATTGTATATATAGGTAATACAGCATTGTTATGATTGCAAAACAATACGTTAATATGCAGTGCAGATCTGTATTGACCAACACTGGTATTAACTTTCACTGTTGTTTTATTCATTAGTACCATATAAATATCTTGTATTTCATTTGTTTATTAATTACTATCCTTAAATATGATATTTTTATAATATTATTTAATTACATTTTTATTTTTTATTTCTACCAATATAAAAATACAATCACATTCGTTCTTTAAAATGCAGATATTAACATTTGAAGCATTCAGCAATTATAGATTTCCAGACAATTTAATAGTACATACCTCTTCATGAATTATATCATGTATATAGTTAAAATTATATACATATGCCCCCCACAGCTACTTTGAAAAGAAAATGCTGTATTAGCACGCGGTTTGTGAAAAATGCCCCTAGACGGATGACATTGGTAACAGTATATTGTTTGACTTTACCAATCATCTACTTTGATCATCCTTAGTAGCATTTGGTGTAAACGTGCGAAGGAAACTGCATACAAAGACAAAAATGGGTGACATTAAGGGAAATTGCTGTGTTCAAGAACCTTTTCGACTTCTCTTATTTTATCTAATTGAGTTGTCCAGGCTATATAACTCTAAAAGTGCTGAAGAGACTTTATTCAATGTGCATACAAAATTAGAGGACATTAAGAGGCGTTCTTGTGTACAAGAACCATAACTTAACATTGCTTTCTTCATAATTAATATTTGTGTTAGGACAACTCCAAAATTATCTAAGGGATTTTCTGGAACTTTTTCACATTTTGACAAGGTACATTGAGAGGAAATGATGCCATCGTGCTTACTTTGTCCAATTATCTCCCTTTATCAAATGTATTTGTCCTGAACATTACAAATGGGTAAAGAAGTTTGTATAAACTGCATACAGGGATAGATACATTTAAATTTACTTGAAAAGAAAAATAACTCTTATAGTTTCACAGTCTGTCACTTAAATTACCCCCTTTTAATACATTTTAAAAGATTTTCCAAGAAATGGTTTAAGGGATTGTTTCTTAAGAGAACAATTTAAGGAATTGTACACCAACAAACCACATTCTTTTATCATATCAAATTTTGCTTGTCCTGAACATAAGTGAAAATTATTCAAGGTATCAAGTTGACATTTGATTTCACACAATGAGAGGAGATACAATGTGCAGGAAACTGTCTATACCAGTTTATACCCTTTTTGTTATATTAAGCCAGCAAAGCTCTTGACAGTGAACGGTTTTGTATGTGCCACTTTTAGAAATATCTTCCGTTAAATGCAATAGAAAGTCAGATAACAAATTGTTTATTATAATCGTTTCTATTCTGCAGGGTTAAGGTATTCAAGTTTATATAGCTTACATAACTAAACAAGCCTATATCCTGAATCTTTCAAAAGAGTATGCGTTTATTTGTGTTAAAGCCTTATTTCGGATACAACACGATTTTTAATCATAGAATGAAATCATATACCTTACCCTTCTGAAAAGAGAAAAGAATAATTTATTGGCAATTGTTTTCTGTTCTGTCAAATATTAACGTGATTGAATGGTTTATCAATAAAAGTAAGCATTGTTGTAGTTGATAAATATATCTTTTATATACAAGGTTATGTAACTTTTCAGTAGGCAATATGATCATGTTTATTTATATTTCATAGCACTTACTGCGACCTTCGACATATATTTGTGACATTTAATCTGAGAAGCACCTGTACGATCCAACTGATTGCATTAGTTAGATAAAGGATTTCTTAACAAGAAATCAGGAATATTTGGTTAAGAAGTCTTACCCCGAATTAAAACAAGTCAGAGCTGTCCGTAAGACTTTTCTCATTGCTTGACTCTGAATTAGAGCTTTGCCAGTAAAAACTTTATAAAACTTTAACCAAAAAAAATCTAAGTGAACAAGGGGCATAACTCTGTAAAAATTCAAATCAGAATAAGGGAGTTTGTTTCGCCTGGTGTAGAATTTGGTAGTAAGTAACTACTTAAAGTTTCAAGTCAATAGCTTTGATAGCAACAGAAATATTTGACTTTTTCAAAAACGTTAACCAAAATTCTTAGTCAAAAAGGGGCATAACTCCATATAATTCAAACCAGAGTTATGGGGATTGTTTCTCCTGGTGTAGACTTTGATAGTAAATAACTATTTTAAGTTTCAAGTCAATAGCTTCGATAGATACCGAGATATTTGACTTTATCAAAAGCTTTAACCAACGGCGACGCCGACTCCGGCGCTGGGGCGAGTGCAATAGCTCTACTTTTTCTTCGAAAAGTCGAGCTAATAAAGCAACGAAAAGAAACATTTAAAACTTTACAACATGTCCTGCCAGAAGGTGAACTTCAACAGTATTTCATGATAATGTGTATGCAAATATTACATAAAGATTTACTGGGACGTTTTTAATCTGTAAAATAAACGCTTTTCTGAAATTGTATATAACTAATTTATACTGAACAAAATAGCGAAGTACCCCCATATTTGCTTGACAGTATCTTAAAAATATAACATAAAATACTTCTTGAAATGTAGTGTACATTCAGAACAATATGTCATTGATAAAATGCCGAACTTTCTACAAAACCAAAACAAGTCTTCAGATATAATATTCATTCATTTTACGATTTCAACCAATTTTTGACAGGTCACAAAAAGTAAACAAAAATGTTTACAATGTGCATGTACATACTAAAAACGAAAACGTATTTTGGGAAGATAATGAAATAACTTCGTTAACTCGCTTTTTCTAGAAACAGCATTCTTCATTCGTGTCATATTTAACAAAAAAAATTAGTATGAACAGTTCTTATTCTTACAAATGATATTCACTTGTTTACTCAAACACAGCTTTTATGTGTTTTTGTGAATTTTTACAAATGGGGCGCGTTAGTAAATTGAATACAGAATTTGCAAAGATATTGGAAAATTAGCAATTGCGGTTAGCTATTTTGTTCTGTATATATACCCTATGACCTTTAACCTTTATATATGAGCATACAATGCGTTTTCGAGTGCGAGTCATAATACAAGTGTACGGTTTATTTAAACCTATAATTGTAAATCAAATCCTGTACAATGTGAAATAATTCATGAATCATTGCATCAGTGCCGAAAATTATGTGAAAATATCAGTTTTAATGCATGACCTTTTGACCTCTATAATTTGCATATAGTGGTCATATATATGTTTTGGAGACAGCACCCAGATGAACCAGGGATGTTTAAACTTTAATAAAGTCTTCAAGCATTAACATTCCGGCCGTCATAAACTTTTTTCACGGACTGAAACCACCAGACTGTACGGAATGAATGAAAATACATAAAGGGACATAATAAATATGCATTTATCATTTCTTCTGAATGTTATAAATTATATCTATAAGTTGCACAAACCATTAGGGAGTGATGGTTGTGAACGTGGTGGAGATACACTCATTCATTCTGTATAGAGGACTAACAATTTCTCGTTAAGGTTGATATCTTGTTGAAAATGAATATTCTTATGCACTGAGTTTTAAATGTTGTAAACGAAGTGGACGTTATGAACACATCGCTGAGGTGAGCGGCACAATAAACCCCTTACTTAAACACATGATCATAGCACAAACATTCTGAACAGTAACAATGTAAGTTTTAGTACATACGTAATAGATATACATGTACTATGTTTTAAAATAATACAAACTTAAGACGTATGTATTGGCTAGTTTTGAAGTTATTGCAGTTAAGTCTACGTATTTTAACAAGCTTCTCGCTTACTCCTCAATCCTGTCACATTAATATATGTTTGTATGATACATATTAGGGACATAAATATTGTTTAAACAAAGTCTACGTATTTTAACAAGCTTCTCGCTTACACCTCAATCCTGTCACATTAATATATGTTTGTATGATACATATTAGGGACATAAATATTGTTTAAACAAAGTCTACGTATTTAATGAACGAACCTCGTATCAAGAAGATGTAATGTTGCTAAAATGGCATGATTTTAGACTCGCTACTTGGGTTTCAGTGGTGATGGTGATAAGATCTCAAATACGTATTGTTTATATTCGATCTTTTTTAATTTAACGCCGTTAAAATTTTTGTCTTTTCAGTCTATCTCGATACTTTCTTAACATATTTCTAATAAAGGGGAAGAAACTAGTTGGAAATATAAATTTTCACTATTAAACAGTGCCTCCTTTCAATCTTTTTCCGGCTTTGGGGTCTCCGTGGCCGGGTTGTTAAGGTCGCTGACTACAAATCATTTACCCCTTATCGATGAGGGTTCGAGCCTCACTTGGGGCGTTGAATTATTCATGTGAGGGCTTACGGCAGATCAGTGGTTCTGCCCAGGTGCCCGCTCATGATTAGATAGTGCATGGAGGGGCACCTGGTGTCTTCCTCCACCGCCAAAGCTGGAAAGTCGCCATATGACCTATAACTGTGTCGATACGACGTTAAACCCAACAAAATAAATAAAAAAAATTTCTGGCTTTATTATCCGTTTTGTACATATACAAGCATTCGGATATTTTATATATACATTTGTACATCGCTTTCCTTCTAGTAATTCAGCATGCATGTTCATGGAGTTGCAATGCAAAATGGTGTAGCATTTGTCATTGATCATGGCAAGAACAAGCAGATTTCAAAGTATGGACTTGTGGAGAATCGGTCCTGTTGGAAGAGAAGATCATTGTAAAGAAGGATATCTTTTTAGATCATACAAAAACCTCTACCATAATGGCGCTAATGCATCAATCGAACTCAAATTTACACAAGTTCCACCACAGCCTTTTCAGCTGAGAAAATTCCTTGAACAGCAAGAGGCAAATGCTAATGACTACCTAAAATATACTAATACTATCCGGTCACAAGAAAAAAAAGAAAATCAGAATCTTAAGAGAACAATTATGAGCCTTGAGGGAAGAATGAAATGCCTTGAAGAAGTGTTTGGCTATAGAAATGATGCATTGATTGAGAAAAATGAACGATTAGTTCGTGAACTGCATGGACAGAATGATAGGTTATATCATATGGAACGCCAGCTACATCAAACTGAGCATAAATGGCGCCAATCAGAAGCTGAAAAGAATGTATGTATGACGTTACAAGATAAACAAATTCATTATCAAGAATGGGAGTTTAAAACTCTGCTGGAAATAATGAGAAGTACTGAAATAAATAAAAGAAATGAAGACTACGAAGACACATGGTTGCGCTACAAATATAACGGATTTTCTTCCGAGAAAGAACGAATGCAACACTGTATGACGCAATGGAGTGATAAAGGGACTGCCTTTAATAAAGGAATCGCTTTACTTAAGGCAGAGATAGAATGTCTTGATAAAAAAATAAAAGAGCTAGAAAAGATATCTGAGAGTAAAGAGATCGAAATCAATAAAAAACAAGAAGCAGAGGAAAAAATGGATAAAGCCGTGAGATCTCTTAAAGAGAAGAATCATCTTCATCAAGCAGAGGTTGAGCGCTGTTATGAGAAAATCAAACATCTAGAGGAAATGTTAGTTAGTAAAAGAACCGCTACAAATGACGGAAATGAACGGCAAGCTCACCGTGTGATGAAACAAAAAGATGAAGAAATTCTAGACCTGAGACATCAGCTGAAACAGACATTGATGACACTTGAAAGGAAAGAGTCTGAAATTAATGCAACCATTGCTTTGTTAAAGAAAAAGACGCAGGATCTTGAAAATGAGGTTGAACACCGTGATATGACAATTAAAGACCTAGGCTATAAAAAGAAAGAATCGTGTGATAGAAATGAGCTTTTGGAAAATAAAGTTAAGGAAAAGGATTGCCAGTTATATAAAGAGAGAGATCAGCGACAGCATGCTTTTAAAAACATGCAAGAAAAAGAAGCTGAAATGGAAGAAATCATCGCGTCGCTTAAGGGAAAAGTTAAGCTTCTTGAGAAGGATATAGAACATCGTGATTTAAATATCAAACATCTAGAGGAAATGTTAGTTGGTAAAAGAACCGCTACAAATGACGGAAATGAACGGCAAGCTCACCGTGTGAAGAAACAAAAAGATGAAGAAATTCTAGACCTGAGAGATCAGCTGAAAAAGACATTGATGACATTGGAAAGGAAAGAGTCTGAAATGAATAAAATCATTGCTTCGCTAAAGAAACAGACGCAAGATCTTGAAAATGATATTAAGCATCGTGATATGACGAATCAACATCTTCAAGCAGAAGTTGAGCGCTGTAATGAGAAAGTCAAAAATCTGGAGGAAATGTTAGATAGTAAAAGAACCGCAACAAATGACGGAGATAAACGGCAATCAAACACTGTGATGAGGCAAAAAGATGACCAAATTTCTGACCTGAGACATCAGCTGAAACAGACACTAGATAGGAAAGAGTCCGAAATGAATGAAATCATAGCTTCACTAAAGAAAAAGACGCAGGATCTTAAAAATGAAGTCGAACATCGTGATATGACGATAAAAGACCTAGGCTACAAAAAGAAAGAAACGTGTGATAAAAATGAACTTTTGGAAAAGAAAGTTAAAGAAAAAGATTGTCAGTTATACAAAGAGAGAGATCAACGGCAACGTGCTTTTGAAAAGATGCAAGAAAAGGAATCTGAAATGGAAGGAATCATCGCGTCGCTAAAGACGAAGGGTAAGCTGTTGGAGGAGGATATTGAACATCGTAATTTGAAAATTAAACATCTAGAGGAAGGATTAAACAGTAAAACGATTGGCGTTCCTGTGACAAAAGAACCAAACAGAGATGTTAT
The DNA here is from genome assembly GCF_021730395.1 of Mercenaria mercenaria. Lineage (NCBI taxonomy): Eukaryota > Metazoa > Mollusca > Bivalvia > Venerida > Veneridae > Mercenaria > Mercenaria mercenaria. The sequence goes on along the minus strand of NC_069376.1, from coordinate 41,941,634 downwards.
GGAAATGGAAAGCAAGGTTATCGAACTGACAGATCAACTGGATCAGTCTTTGACCAAACTGCAAGAAACAAAAATTGAGCTTGATGAAACAAAAACAAGGTAAACATACATAGATTAATGCTTTTTCTGCATCTTTGTACTGCAGTTATGACAAACTTTCTTCTGCAAAAAGGATACTTATAAATAAACTTTGACGATTGTGTTAAAAAACTCTAAAACAATTGAACAGTACTAATATAAAGTATAAGTATTACGTCATTGTTAATGTTTAAGACGTTATTATTCCTTTACCGGACGTCAGTAACTTCAATAGGCGATAAGTTATCCTCATAGTAACAGCTGATCACTGAAACTCATGTGTAAAATTTATTTATTTCATTAACTGCATATTTTTGAACGATACGTCAAGTTAATTTATTTGAATTCCATATATCTCAAAGGCTCAGTAAAGCTATGGGAAACATGCTGACAGATAACAACCCGAATATTGCTGACCTTAGCGACAAGAATCGTCCAACAAAACTCTCTGAAAGATATGCTGAACTATATGACAATCAATGGACTGATGCATTTGACATTCTTGAAAAGCGATTCCATACAGAGGAAAATGCAATTGCAGCACTTCTACATATGTTGAAGGTTTTTATATAAAACAAGTTAAAATGAAGCAGCTTATATGTATAAGAATTTTGTAAATAGACTCGTTTCTTTGAGATGCTTCCGCTTTAACATATGAAAACTTAACATTTTAAGCATTTTAATGTAATTTCTGTCTTCTTTCTTTTAATTCAAAGAAATTTTGTTTGGATGGATTTCTGAGACAAAAAAAAATAATTTAGTACTTTCAAATGTATTGAAATATTTTACAAAGTTAGGTTCATTAAGAAAAATAACTGAAAGATTGTAAAATATTACTTACACCTAAAGTCTCATTTGCATTGCTTACATTTACAGAAAATGAAAAAGTATGACAAATCTTTAACGCATCAACATTTCTAAAGTGATGCATTATTTATTTCTATAGGATGCCATGACTTTCTGCAGAAACAAAGCCCATGAACAAATGGAGGAATTACGACGTGTACTAGCATTATCAAACGATAAGGTATGGATGCTAAAAATGTTATCATTTGTCATATCTAAGAAAGACGAATTCCATGGGAGTCAAGGAATGAATGTCATATTTCTTTGTTTTACACACTTGTAAAACCCGAAACCGAAGTACACATATCCGATAACGGCCGATGTAATGAAGTATTTCGACCCCCATAGAATAATGACCCCCCGGTCATTATTCTATAGAAAAAGTGACCCCCCGGTCATAGTATTATGACCTCCAGATCATAGTACTATGACTCCCCTACGTGAAGTAAACTGACCCTCACGAAGAATATTGACTCCCATAAAAAAACGACCCCCGGCCATTTGGTCAAATTTAGTGATAACTCATGTATCTAAGGCCTAATTGCTGCATTTTATGCCCCCACTCGGGGGAGGGGGGCATATAGATTTGCTCTTGTCCGTCCGTCCGTCCGTCCGTCCGTCCTTCCGTTTGACCATTAGCCCCAGATACCATCACTTGACACAGAAATCAGAGCATTCCGCAACGGGAAAAGGGATTCTATTTCTAGACGCTGTATCTTGGTGTATACATTTTTTTTCAGGAAAATAACAATTCACAATGCGTTCACAAAACACACCAGTGTCAATAATCCCTGCAAACTTCGGTATGAAGTAATTCTTCAGAAGAAAACTGCACAAGAAACTGCTAGCATAGAACTTAGCAGTGGCAGTAAAGTACGGTAGCGGCAACAATAGAAAGTAGTAGTAGTAGTAGTAGTAGTAGTAGTAGTAGCAGTGGTAGTGGCAGTTGCAGCAGCAGCAGCAGCAGCAGCAGAGGAATAAGTGACAGCAACAACAGCAGCAGGAGAAGAAGAGGTAGATGTACAAGACGTATTAGTGGAAGCAGGTATAGTAGTATCAGTAGTAGCAGTTGTAGTAGTAGTAGTAGAAGTAGTAGTAGTAGTAGTAGTAGTAGTAGAAGAAGAAGAAGTACATGTAGTAATAGCAATAGAAGTAGCGGCACCAGTAGTAGTAGTACAATCAAAATGTTAACTATTGGCAATGGAGGGTATTAGAGTTGTAGATCTAGTAAAATTGTCCGTTAGGTTTGCTGGGGATCACTTTTTAATAGATATTATCGTCGAAAGTCTTTTTAGGAGCGGGTGTTTTACACGGAAAGAGTAACTTTTTTAAATAGAATAATGTCCGGGAATCGATATTGTATGAGAGTTCGAATGTAGTAATTTCGGCAGTGAGTATTTTACATGGAAGGAGTCACTTTTTCTATAGAATAATAACCGGGGTCGTTATTCTATGAGATTCGAAGGGAGTCATCTTTAGGGAGTCAGTATTTTACTTGGAGGGATCAGTTTTTCTATAGAATAATGACCGGGGGTCGTTATTCTATAGAGTTTTCAAAGGGAGTCAGTTTTTTATAAGGGGAGTCAATATTTTACAGGAAAGGAGTCACATTTTCTATAGAATAATGACCGGGGGGTCGTTATTCTATGGGGGTCGAAATACTTCATTCGAAATACTTCATTACACCGGCCGTTATCGTAGATATGTGTACGAGGTTTCGGGTATTACAGGTGTGTAAAACAAAAAAAAATATGAAATTTATTACTTTTGTTTCTTTTTATAGTCATTTTGTTTCAATTCAATCATTTTAAGTACTGGTAGTATAAATAAAAAGTGAAGAAAGTAGTCCAACATCGGGAGCAGCACAAAAGTTATCCGAATAAATTTATTTCCTGACTGAAGTTCTACTATCCATACGAATTGTTCTTCACCTCTTTTGTATCGTACTTCATACAAAATAGATTATTGACCTCTGCTTTGTTAATATAAAATAAGTTTAGAACCTTGAACTTTTGTGACAATATTGCAATTTATCTATAGACTTGAGAAATTAAGATATCATTACTAGAATTTGCTTTTTATTAAACACATACATTCTCATGTTTTTCATTCAACACACATATACAAATGCATTTAAGTTAATTATGATGAAATGACCTATTTTCCACCAGGCAATTTGGAATTCTTTGAACATATATATAGCGCAACTTTCACATGACTTTCTTAAAAACAGAAGAATCGCTTGCGGAGAATACGTTCATTGCCAGTTAGGGGTCAACTATCTTATTATATAACATAACTGTAATTACTCGTTACTGTCAGAGAATTTTGCAAATCTACGTATCCTAGCTATGAAATTAATATATAAGTTTAATAATAGGAAGATGGAGGCATATCGGCTGATCTAGGCAAGCTCGTAAAAGATTGCCGGAAAGCAACGGCATCTATGGCCGTAGGAAATTTGCATAAGGTAATGATTTCGACTTAGATTTCAGAAATTTGCATTACTGGTCTTTTGGGATCATGGAGTACATTTAGTTTTATCATAATCGGATTTCGCTTTAGTCCATCCTAGAGACTGTGAAGGGTGTTGCACATTCCTTTACCTCTCATGAACAGATACAGTCAAATAGTGTCTGCTTTTATTTTGCTAGGTAGGATTATATGCTTCCAAAGGGTCTCCTTATAGATTTTATTTATGAACTTAGATTCATACTAAATTATTCAAGCTGAAAAATTAAACATAAATATGTAGTTGTGAACACTTTTACGTAGAATATCAATTACATGTACGCTAAAAAGTGAATTTTAATTTTAATTAGCATCATATTACAGAATACGACAATACTATCTCAGCGTGCCCCTTGCTTCTTGTCTAAACATATTTGTTTTCAGATGTATATGTCACATGCTAGACAGTCAACAGATGAAACAATAAAAACAGCACAACAAGTCAGCTCATTTACAAAAGAATGTCTTGAAGTTTGCTGGTTCATGGCGGTGTGTATTGATATATTTCTATATTTTTACGTAGTATATAGGCGATCAGATACAAATAGTTTACAAACCTGCTCCGACAGAGACTTTTCTTCTACTCAGAATTTAAAGTGTCCTCAAAATGGATAAAATGACTTTAACTCGAAAGATACATGAAATTCTCACGTGTTCCCGACTATGCTGTTTTTGTGTCTAAATCTTCTATTATGACATGATTTGTTACATAAATCACAAGTCTATAGTTTAAGCCACATAATTGTCGCCGGTCTAGATTCAGCACATGTTTATCAGGATATAATCAAATATTGAAAGTCTTTTTCCGATGTAATTATTTAAAAACGTCTTGAATAACTTACCGATCAGTAGTCAAAAAAGTATCTTTGTTTAGATTGTTGATTTGTTGATAATGTAAAACATGCCTTTATGGTATTTCAGTTTAGAAATGATATTAAGCGAAATAAATACAACCATTCATTTGGCTAAGTATTTAACATGATTTACAAAATTCAAACGTATAAGCCTTTAGAAAATAATTTTCATTGTTCAGTTAAATTGAATTTTTCTCTAGAATCTAACCTGTTCTACAATCCAACTTCTAATTCAGGTACAAACTGTAAAAACCTGCTTATAAAGGTCACTGTTTTTCTTTTCTGTTTGACGATGGATAAATACCTGTGACATGAGATAACTTGTCAACTGAGACCACAATTTTATTTCCCAAGTGGGGTCTTTACTGACATACATAATTGTGTATGATTTGCCATCAGAAATTGTTTCAACAGTCTTTATAATAACATCATCAAAACCATTGACTACCTATCTCAAAGAAAGTTTCTCTTGATTCTTACAAATGTCTGCATTTGAATTCAATACTTACAGATCCAAGACCCACCTGTTGTATTTGCTCCCGAGCTAAGACAAGGTTCAAAATTCAACACGGACTTGTTCAAACCCTACACCAGTAGTGGAACACACGTCGACTATGTAGTCTGGCCTGCTCTGCTTTTACACGAAGGTGGCCCAGTACTGGCAAAAGGTGTGGCTCAGGGTAAAGGCAAGAAATCAACGTAGAAAACGTTATAAGTACAAACAATCAGTACAAAATACCGATACCAAATTACAGAATATTATAGTGCATGCATAGTGTTTTGCACTAAAACAAACTTGTCACTATCAAAATTGAAGACTGCTACTCCTATATTAATCATAGATACAATTATTGCTAGAACGAAAAGAAAAAAGTGCATTTGCCCGTCAAAACAATACACAGATCTGTAACAATTAATCAAACATCTGGACATTACACGAATAATGTTATACGAGTTTACATATTCTATAAAGAGCTTTCATCTCTAGTAATTATGCTAGATTTATTGAACGGACTTTAAATTGGTACATAATCGGCCATATTGGTCAATATGCATGTAAATTCTACATAATTTCCTTGCATCTTACTAGGTTTTTCAGTATAACTCGCATTCTTATGATATGTACTTACGCAGATATATTTTTTTCTATGTATTCTTGTTCTTTTCTCTAATAATCAGATAATTAGTTAATAGTAATTAGTTTATCTTGATAGTATATGCACGCGTCATTTTATTTTTTGTATACTTAGATTTCAAATAGCAAGATGTATGTTTCTTATAATAATTCTGTTATACATCAAGACATTTTATTATTACTCAGCACAGATGTTTCCCGCAATGTCTTTGTGTGTCATGTGCAACATTCAGACCCCTTACTTCATGTCATCAATCTTTGAGATCAAAGGTTAACAGTGTCTGTTTGTGGCCTCCCCACAACTCTTCCCTCCATCAAGGGATTCTAGTATTACTTTTGAATGTGTGTCTATTGAACATTTTGTTGTACATGAATGCATATTGGGCTTGTCGCCAGTAATAAATGGCACACCAATGACTAGACATAAATATAAGATGTCCTCCGATGTTAGCAGACATATTTTCTCTATTTATTTAAAGACGAAAAGGGGAGGTTTTGAATTAAAAAACAAAAACAAATCTTATTTTTCTTTTCGGAGTTGTTAAATGTATTTCATAAACCAGTAGAAAAGATGAGTGAATACTTGTTATTACTATTATTATTAATGTCGCTTCGTCGTCATTGTAAATACGACATTGTCAATAAAGTAATCAATGTTGTCATTATCTGTATTATCAGTACTACTCCCGCATGATAATTGAAACGACAAACATGTTTATATTATCGTTTAGTTATGGTTGCCATGCATCGTTGAACTCAAAAAGGTTGTCAATGAAAGTTAATGTTGTCAATGTTAAGTGCATACTGTAATGTTATACAAAAGTATTTTCTGTATGGAAACGATTTAATGAAGAAAAATCATAATTATCCAACATATTATCGTTTGAGTTACCGTGCGGAATTTATACTATTATTGCTTTTTCCTTCATATGGTGTGGGTAATTGTTAGACGAATGTAATGACGTCTTGCTATTAAAATGTCTTGTAATACTATTTGATATGGCTGCTGTCTTCTACACATGAATGTGCCATATGTAAAACTAAATTTTAAATCGTATATGCAATTGTATGCCTTTGTTGTATTGCTTAATATACTGTGAAATCATGTAATTTCATGTGTACAATATTTCATGGCTCTGCTCATAACGTGTATTTACTTTGGATACGAATTTGTGATTATTCACTTAACCAATATATAACTTATCATGCTTAACGCGTTTGTTTCTGCCTTTGCGACAAGTGCAGATCATGATCAAGCAGCACGGATCAGCCTGCACATCCGTGCAGCCCGATCATGACCTGCACTGTTCGCCATTCACTCAGTATATTTTTGGTAAGCATCCCTTTTAACAGTTAAAGGTACTGTCCAAATTGAAAGATGGACAAGTTCATTATAGAAATAATTATTTAGCAGGATAAGGGTTAAGGAATGGGAGCTGTTCTTATTCGTATGAAACTAGTTTCTTGTTTTGATGCAACCACAGAATCCACGAAAGTTAGTCATCCAAGGATATTAATGCTTTCTGAGTAAAATATATTCCTTATTTAGAGACTTTTCTTTGACTTATTTATTCAATGGAAACAATCATTTTTATATTTTTCATATAGTTTTCCTTTCCTGTAATTTGTTGTTTTCGCACTTTGATTTTTTAAAACCTGTATTTGTAATTTTATGTTACCTGTAATAGTCATATTGCTCACAGTATTTAGATTGCTTTGTTTGATTTTCACATATTTCTTACTTTGAAACACAAATATATCTATAGACACCGGATATTCTTTTCCATCTACATGTATTACTTTATCAACATATTTCACCTTGCAAATTTCTGTTCATTTCAAAATTTTATAAAGATTCAGTATGATAATTTTTTGACTGAAATAACTCTTTTTCAGATTCATGATTATGTATATTTTTGTCTGATTGGGAAATGCGATGCAAACCACACATTGATTAATGCTTGTATATTTAGTTAGAGTGCGTACTACATGTTTATTTCGTGGAATTTTCCAGGTTTTACTTTCTATAAAGCTATATACTTCTGAAATTATAGTTTGATGTGTATAAAACTTTTCTGTATTGTTGTTCTTTGAACCCTAGTTTATGTAAGATTTGAATAAGATACCTTAAACATTATATGACACATTTCGCTTGTTTACTAACAATATCAGAATGTTAGTTAACACGGTTTATGGTCATTTTTGAAAAAGGACAGTAGTTGTAACATCGGAACGTAATATTTTGCTATTTGTGAAGGTCCAGACAACGCATATGACATGTTACCAAATGCCTTTTTCCCCTCATTTTCTGGCATTGTAGTCACATCTGCCAATCGTAGCTTGACTCATATAGTGGTGAGTTTTTAATATTTACAGACATTTTATACCTTTGGATTGGAGAAAGCGGTCTTTTGGAGATCGAGATCTCAAACGCCTTGGAATTGTTATAATATTATAGCGTCTATCACGTAACGGTTAACGCTATCTCTATGTTTGACAGACCCGTTTGATTATTAGGTCGCGTCATGTCCTGCTGCCAAATATAACATTCAACTTGTTGAAAGCCAGAAATCATGCACTGTATGTATATATGTAGACGAGCCACTAGACTGCTGATAAAGAATTTATCACAAAATTGCTACTTTAGTAATTTTTCTGTTATTTTATGTCAAAGTGACATAAGTCAGTCTATTTTGGAAATATTCTCAGAGGTCTGATTCTAATTTTATCATATGATATCGGGTTAGAATATAGACTGGCTATATTCATAATTTTACAAATAAAAATTTATAAAAGATAATATGTTATAGTCTAGGAACTAGTCCAGGTCATATATAGTCTCTCTTTTTTTATCTTTATAACATATCAGTCGCAATATGAAAGTTTCTTTGTTATTGCAAAGAAATGTTCAGTTAGGTCATATCAATTATATGTTGATCCAAACAGAGTTACATGGTGCTAAGTTCAAAAAGTCAGCAAAGAGCCGATATATCAGAAGACTGACACTGTGAATAATATCGTGCATAATTAATAAGATTCTGACACTTTTAATGAAACACAACAGCGATTTAAAGATTTAGATGCTAATAAAAATAGCCAAATCGTTTCCATCTCGGTTTCACGGCTAATGGTAAGAGCGGTTATGTTTGATACTCTTTTTCGTAACACTGTCCAATGTTATATATTTTCTATTTAGTTCCTCTCTATTCCTATATCGATGTTACTCATTACAGATCTGGTGCAGTCGTTCTGCGCATGTCGCAAAATCATTATCATTAATGCGCACGGCAAAAATACGCAATTCTTTGCATGTCCGCACGCATTTAGTGTATAATATGTATAACATACTGACTAAAGGTTAGGGTTAGCATTATCATGGTTACAAAATATATACATTTAGGATATTAGTCATCCAAATCGCTTGAATACGGTATATACCGGAGTCTGTTATATATATCACAAGCGCTCCAGATCTGTTTTAGTCACAGTCCTTCTATATTTGTATTTTTCCCCTGCTGCATGTTTTATTTTTTCTATATATTTTATGTAAATGCGCTGGTACACTGATTTAGGGCTTTTTTTTTTTGGGGGGGGGGGGGGGTGACGCTGCGCTCTCAGAACCCCGATATTCCTGTTTAATCTTTATTCGTGTTTGTAATACATATGCACTGGCATAAAAAGAAAATGAGCCGTGCCATGAGAAAACCAACATAATGGGTTTGCGACCAGCATGGATCCAGACGAGCCTGCGCATCCACGCAGTCTGGTCAGGATCTATGCTGTTCGCTTTTAAAGCCTACTGGAATTGGAGAAACCGTTAGCGAACAGCATGGATCCTGACCAGACTGCGCGGATGCGCAGGCTCGTCTGGATCCATGCTGGTCGCAAACCCACTATGTTGGTTTTCTCATGGCACGGCTCAAATTATAATAAAACAAAAAGAAACATATAAAAACATATATAAAACTTTTTCATGCCGTCGTAGAAGTTTTTGTCAGAAAAAAAGTATCAGACACAGATTAATTTATTTTTTACAGATGTTCAATGATTTGTTTTATAAAACAAAGAAAATAAAGAATGTATAAAATTCCCCATACATGTATCTGCTCGTCTGTAAAACGTATAAATATATGCAAAATTTGTGGAAAATGATGCAGGGTCCTAATTCTACACATATCCTCCGGGCCTGACTTGGAAAAAATGAACCTGCTTTAATTAGTTTATACATAATTTATTTTAGGTCGATTGTGAATGAAGTTCTACAACTTATATTTATCACTCTCGACACCTCATTCATGATGGAATCCATCGCCACGAGGGTATGAGAGAAGAGGCCAGTTTCCCTTTGAATGCTAAGCGCCAAGCAAGGGAGCTACTGGTACCATTTTCACGTCTTTGGTATGACGCGGCCGGGGATCGAACATATGATCTCCCGCACTCAAAGGGGACGTTTTACCACTAATTAAACTGCTTTAATTATTATATTACTTTGAATCATTTAAGTCATTACATGTAATCTTTAAAAAAGACGTAGTAAAATCTTACTTTACCAGTTTCGTCAGTTTAAACAACAGTTGCCATTTATTCAGTGTTCCGTATGCTAGTTTTATTCTAGGTTGCATGGATTAATGATGTTAAGTCATGACTCTCAATGTAATAAACATGCATATAAAATATCAAAACAAATCTAAAACGTAGACTGTAGCTTTTTTTTCTTTTGTATATAAAATAGATAATACACTTCTGATCTACATACGTTTGAACAAACATTTTCCAATTGAGTATAAAGCTTTAATGACCCGTGTATCCTGATGATTTCGAAGACAATGACATACGCACTGCTATTTTTTTACATTGCATTTTCCGAAAATAATATACTGTTTATTTCACGTTTGGACTGAACGAAGTGAAGGCACGTCATCACTATCGTTGACAAAATTGCTGAATATCTTTTGTCAGTGATAGCAGTCAACGAAACTTTAATACATGTAATAAACTTTGATAAAATTTGATGGAATAGAAGTCCGTCCTACTCTCCTTCATCCTTCCATGGAAATCAAAAACATACGTAAAGCACACGAAAAAAAAAGATAGGGAAAACACAAAAATGTGGAGAAATGAAATACTTGATGAGTTTATTGTATTAGGAGAAGACAGAGAAATAATAAGGGGTGTCACACTAAAGATGAAAAATAAATTCAGGTCGTTTGTTTACTTTTTAGTCTTGAAATGTTCATCAAGCTTCCTCTTATAATACTTATTCCTAGAAGTCATGCTATCTGATTACTATGTGAAAATAAGATGTACTGCTCAATTTTCTCTTTGAGAATCAGTTAAAACTGGTACAGAAACCATGAAAAGTGTGTTGATATCATAATCCTGTTAAATAATGGTTATAATTTTGAAAGCGGCTTTCAACACATTACAGCAATCTTGGACAGTACAATTAGAAATACATGAATATGCATATTTCGAAATGAATGGCTTGACTTGGTATATAATAAGCTTTAAAATTTTGATACTGGTACTTTTCTCGACTCGTGCTTGAAATAGTATTCGGAATGTTGCCAAATGACCTAAAATTGTGTCTGTGACCGGGCCGAGGCGGTGCCCTTTAATGTTTTTCCTCCTGTTGGACTTTTGTCCTTGTTTTTTTTACGTATATGTCATATCATATAATCATAACTGATATCTTACCTGTGAAGTACTAGTATGATAAACCCTTTAGTTTGATACTCAATGTTTATTAAAAGATTTAAAGTTCGTATGATTGTAACGTACAGTATAGATAACTGCGCTTTTTTCTTGCCTGATGTACATAAAGTAAATAACTTTTTGTGTGCTTTTATCTATCAACAGTTTATAGAATTTTGTGCGCACTAGAAATGTTTTGTTTTTTGTTGTTGTTTTTGTTTATGAATACAGAAACTTGTTTGGTCAGTGCTGTTATCTCTAAATAATCTTTAAATAATTAAGTATTTGATTTAACATGAGTTCTGAACGCTGGAAGGTCTTCTTTAATGAAAACTGAAATTTTCAAGAGCAACGAACATTAGCGGAAAAGGGGTTAACAATTCATCCAAATCAGCCCGTCTGGCTATATGTACTCCTCTCATTTTCCGCCTCAACTTGTCTTCGTGTAATAACTGTGTTGATGTCAGATGCTAATTCATCGAAGTAAAAAGCAAGCAAACCTTATTTCTACCATGCGTTATTGTTTACTCTTCTCTATTGTAATAAATGTTTTGCCCGATAACTATGCAACCATAGAAGTGGAGTTACTAGCACTTGTAAAACTATGTGGTAGTGCAGGATATAAATGTGGTGGACGAACAACATATCTACATCACATCTTTTAGGCAAGGCTTTGTTAATCACCAATATAGATATTCTTAGCCAGGGCTTGAAAAATTGACCAATTGCACATACAAAATAAAACGTGTGCATATTTGCACTTTTTTTTTTTTTGGTCAAAGATAAATAAAGTTCAACAGGTTCATGCGTGATTAAAATTTGAAATAACAAAAACATGTGAGAATGACACTGCAATTAAGATTTATTTCTACTGATGCAGATTTCACCATAACTGCTTACTGATATTATAAAAGGTAAAAAGTCTTTTAACACTACAGCAGTATATGTATATCTTTTTTAGTTATCTAGTGATAACCCGTTTATTTTCTATTCCATGTAAATACTACATCAATTTATACAATACAAAATGTAAACAAGAAATATCAATAAATAATGTAAATGTAATGATATCTTTTCAAACTGAAAAACAAATTATTAGTAAAGAGGTGCATATCTTGCAGTAAGTCATTAGTGACATACAGACATATCACAATTATTCTTTGAGTCAGCTGTCTATACCAGCAATAGTTATACGATACAAATGCTACAGCTGAATACTACAATATTTTCCTTTGAAACTGTAAATCTTTACAAATTCCCATCATCCTCAACTGATGTCGGAGCAACATTCGTCGATTCTTGTCCGCCGTTCTCTTCTTCCGTTTTAGCTGGCGGCAATCTCATTTTAACACGGTTAAGCAGAAATTCTTTTAATGCTGTAACATAAAAAATGTGTGATGGTTTAAAAATTAAGTAAGTTAGGGTAACACCTGAAAATTGATATAAATTTAAGCAAAATTCCATTTTTCTTTTCTTATGTCACTAGTTTTTATAAAGGAAAACTGATATTCTGAATCTTGACTTTTCCATTTGTAATGTGATTTCGTGACTTTATATATAATCTGAAACTGACTACGCCCCGACTTCATCTCAGTGTTGTTATATTTTCTGGTCCTTCGGGATCATTGATTTCAACACATTTAGACTTGAAGATTGAAAACTGCTTAAGCCGGTGCTAGGGGGCGTGGGCAGTGTTGCATTTTCCATTACTGCTCATGAACAGACTCAGTCAAACCGAGTCTGCAGTTTTCACTGTATGCCTTGTTCTCGGTGCTTCCGAGGGATCTACTTTTCAGATTTTATTTATTATTTTTATTAACTCAACAAAACAACCTCTTCCTTTTCCCTTTAATTAGTCCTGTAAATAAAATAAATATATCATGGATGTATTTCTGGAAAAATACCAGAGTGCCCTTATGTGACCTAGCTGATAGATTCAACCCCAGATAAACGTTTGTAATGAATGTGTTTTTGCGAGAATGTAACCGTTTCTCCGAACGTGTACTTTTCAGTCCTCATGTGTTTAATTTGATGAACATCACTGAACAAAGCCATACTAACTGTCTTGTGATACTGTTCCATTTTCGTCAAAATTTATCTCATTGATAACTTCATCCGCCTCTTCTGGTTCAAACGGTTCAGATCCCATTTCCGTCAGTATCTTTCTCAGTTCTGACTGTAAATGTTATACAAACGAATGAATTACAGTTGTATATGTCTGAAATTAAAATAGTTTAGTAAATAACGACCACTTCGCTACGACGAGACTACTATATCTTCTTCCACCAAAATTGCATTTCATATAAAGGAGATACCGAATGCAGCCCCTAACATTTTCTGTAAGAAAAAAAAAAACTTCCCCACGTTGATCGCATGTTATTTCCTTTATATCAACATTTTCTTCAAGGGAGATTATAAATTTGCGGTCCTCTGGTTGATACTATGGTACTCTACCTACTGACAAAATACAGTTTGAAACATGAGCTTCTTGTAACATGGTTGGTGTCCAACTGTCAGTCCGTTGATCACTAAGTCCTTGGCCTTTGAGCTACTAACCTCCAAAACAAAAGAGGCCATCTACTTAGTAAGCCAAATCAGGCTATCAAGTTTGAAGATACTGGGTCATGTGGTTCTGAAACATTTTTCAATTTTCAGGCCTCCTGTGACCTTGACTTTTGACATACTTACCCCAAAACAATAGGTGTCATCTGCTTCATTAAGCTCAATCTTGCTTTCGAATTTGAAGGTTCTGGGTTCTCAAGTTAATATGGAGAAATGGTTTATAAGGTTCCTGTCCCTGAGGCCTTTATCTTCATAAACCAAATCCTGCTATCAAAGAAAGTTCTGGGACAAGTAGTTTTCAAGTTATTGTGCGGAAACGGTTATCTGGGTTTGACCTTTGACTTGCTCGCCTCAAAGACAATAGGGATAATCTGCTTTCTACGTCCAATCATACTACCATGTTTGAATGTTCTAGGTAAAGTTATTATTAAGTTATTAGCTATACCGACAGACGGACTGGCCTCCTGGGGAAATCCAGGTAAACACTAATGTTAAAATTATTTCAGCTGCTGAGTCTGTCAAATGGCTCTAAATCCAAATCGTTACTTTGTACAGACTATATTTACTATGACGTGTCGAACGGCTCAAGACTGTAGGGCTTCGTCAAGTATTTGACATTTATTGCAAGTTAATACTTGTTTATTATCATTAGCATAGGTCTTTCTGTTTTAGATAATATTGTAATTGATGTTTCAACAGCCGTATATTTCAAGTTATAATAATGCCATTGTATACTTTCATGCTATTGTTTTGATATTGGATGCATCATGGCACTTTTCATACGATTGTCTTTCCATAAGGACACAGTTATTTACACAATGAATTACAGTTGCAGCTGCAGTCTTCTATTGGTATTATATCCCAAATTAGAATAACTCACAGCGATGACATAGCAAATGAAGTTGCTTCATACCTTTGATAGCATTATAAATAAAGTTTTTGGTTTGAAGTCAACTTAAGTATCTTTACGATTGTATATGCATGTACCTTGTTGATTTGTCCATCGAACAGGTCTGTCAATGTCTTCTCTAGGGCACCAGGGACTTTAGCGTGGTCTACCAGATAGTCATGGAATATGCTTTCAAACTCTTCAAATGTTAATCCCGAACTTGCTGAAACCATATTTAATATTATACACATGCAGTTTTGTATCATATAATTATTTAGAGACATACACCAGTTCAATGTAAAAACCTCTCAAGTCTATTAAAGTTTAGATGAAACAAAGCACACAGTCGTACTTTCACTTTCAGTGCTAGATCGATGTAAATTTATATACTAGCCATTGTGCTGGTACATTAACATACAATAGGGCACTTTTGCTTTTTTCTCAAATATCAGGGGAAAATTCGAAAACTAGGCCAAAAATAGTAGCCAATATCCTCTTTGCCCACCCCTAAATCTTTTTAAAGGTAGCAAAGACTTACGAGTGGTGTGGCATTTTATGCATTTTATACGTAATGTACACCCAGCCCCCACATACGATTCATTTTCTTCAACACTAGTGATCACGAAATATAAATTATTTCCTGAAAATGATTTTTCGACGGAAGGATCAAACATTTTCAAAATTCTAAGATTTTAAGAAGCTGCTGGACTGTTTTAGCCTAAGTAGCCACAAAGGTATAAAAGGGTTAAGGTCACATATGCCTAATTTTTATTTAGGACAGTTAAGAGTATAGTCTAATATCCCGCAAAGTGTTATGCCTTCGTTTCGAATTTCATTGTTTTGTATTTAATGGCGTCATTTTCACCCAAAGTCACATGTACTATTTGAAGAAAGGTAAACACATACTGTCTTTCTGATGTTCAAGGTATCGCTTTGTAACATCTTCTGTGGTCGGGTTCATGTTGAATATCTGCAACATCTTTTTGGCACCGTACTGGTCTACAACGCCAGAGTCTTGGGTGAGGTCAAAAGCTGCAAACATATTTATATAGAAATGTTATGTCTCAAAACACGGTAGCGTATAAACGTTTCAAAATTGAAAACAAATATGTCTATCATCATAACATACTAAACATTCAACAAACACTTTAACAATATCAGATCAATAATTAACATTTACAATGTATCAAAAGAGTTAGCAAATAGAAATGAAATACAATGTAAATATAAGAGATGATTTTTTTCTGGAGTTCCTGCAAATTGAACGATAGATTTTTTTCAGAAGATTAAACATAAATAGCTAGCGAAACTAATGAATTTGCCGAACTTTTTCTGTCATTTTTTTCGTATGAACTTAATTTCATTTCTTAAATGCTTTTCCCAGAGTTGTAGCAGGTTCATTTTATAACGAGTTTATAACACTTGTACTCTAAAGAATAACAAACACATTTTGGATAATAGAATAGATGATAACACTAATGTTTCTTTCCTATTATAAACTAGCCAAGGCATTTGAGACTTCATATATCTTAAACGTGGAAAGGTTCTATTTGCACACTTTATGGAAAGGCAGCGGATAAATATTCATTATTCTTCATAAAAATGCAATAGTACAAGCCAGATTTAAGAATGTACAAAATAATTTATTGTGTATATATTGAAACTGTATGTTGCAAATTTCATTTAATGAATTAGAGATCAAAAATATGATATTCATGTGTAATGATTAAGTCAAATTGTACAAAATGAAATGTAACTTAATTTATTTGTAACCTTATATTTATCGACATGATAAATTTATTTCATACCTCTACGCAATTCTTGCAACTGTTCTTGTGTAAGCTCCGTCTGAAAATAAAGAAAACACGTACAAATGTGTTTTCATACTTCCAGACCCAGACCTAGAAATATTTGACAGGGGTGGGGGCACCAGTCTAGAACGAAGATGTCACGGCCGAGATATGGGGGGTGGGGGGGGGGGGGGGGGGCTCTATCCATGTTAGGGGGGTCAGGGGTCTCACCAATTGACATTTTTGAAATACAGGTATGAAATGGCCTCAGGAGCATTTACTGGTGGGGGCTCTCCCCCTGGAAAAATTTGAAATACAGGTATGAAATGGTGGGCTCTGGTGCATTTACCTTCTTTGAAATTTTTTAAATACAGGCATGAAATGGCGGCCTCTGGTGCATGATTAGGTCTAAATTTTGAGGTAATGGAGGCGTTACTTCCTTCTTGATGGGGGTCAGGGGGTTCTCCCCCTGGAAATTTTTGAATTACGTGTATGAAATGGTTGTCTCTGGTGCGTTTATGGGTTTAAATTTTGAGAAAATATTATTCCTTTTTCCAAAATAGTAGGGTGCATCTTTCATGAGTTTAGGTCACTTCTCTGTCAACTGGTGGGGGGGGGGGGGGGGGGGGGGGGGGGGGGGGGAAAGAAGCGAGCCCCCTCTGTACGGCCCTGGTTCCGGGCCAGACTTCTACGTAAGAAGTACATTACTTTATTATAATACGCATAAAATAGCAAATACTAAAAGAAAATTAGCCAACATTTCCCTCTAGATTGTTATGAAGATCCTTTGGAAGCCAAGAAAACAAAAGCAAATTCGGTTTGATGCTATTTCACCCCTAACGTCTCCTTGCACCGCCGCAGTGGCATTAGCAGAACTCTTGTATACAATGATATTGAATGGAATCATTCTAAAAAAGTACAACACTAAATCCAAGAACGGGGAGTTCTTTCGTCTGTCACAAAACACGTAAATACTGCAACTGACAAGATTAGTGTAGCCTAACAAAAGATTTTCAATGAACATTATAATATTAGATAATACATGTATAACGGCATATTATTACATAAAACCATGTTTTAGAAAAGATAGCAAAATAATGCTTAATTAAGGCGTACATACCATTTTTATCCAAATGCCCTGTGGTAAATATAAACCAAGCTGCCATTGAACGACAAAAAAGTAAGAAATGAACTACTGAATACCCGTATTGTCAACTAAAGTATATGATTTCACTGCTTTGTTATTATTCTTTTGTTTTAGATTTTTAGATTCATAGATCAGATTACATTCCACTGCTTAATGGCACAGAGTTAATACGACAGTATAAAGCTTGATATGTACTTAACAATACTTCTTGTGCCCAGGTTATTAGGAAACAACCTTCTTTTTTTTTTTAAAAAAAAGTAGTTTTCGTTGATTTTGTACT
The DNA here is from genome assembly GCF_021730395.1 of Mercenaria mercenaria. Classification (NCBI taxonomy): domain Eukaryota; kingdom Metazoa; phylum Mollusca; class Bivalvia; order Venerida; family Veneridae; genus Mercenaria; species Mercenaria mercenaria. The sequence goes on along the minus strand of NC_069376.1, from coordinate 41,923,848 downwards.
TTATTATAAATGTGTATCTAACATATTTTTCAGTGTTACAAAACATGTACATTTAAAGATGGAAATTGAAAGTGAAAGTAGAACTGTCATAGTTACATCATGCTGCTATATTTCGGTTAAGAACGATGTATTATTTTTCATTACCCGAAGAACGTTCGTTACACTATTCTAACAAAGTTACTTTATGTAGTTACCATTGTACAAAAATAGAGTATGGACAGTATACAGTACAAAAGGCAAAATATTTTATTGCAAACATAATTATAATGCCTGCCTGGTCTACCCGTTCTAAGCAAGTTGTTATGTATACATAATACGTTTGTGACTTGTTCGTATACATTCTCTGTACCTGTAGTAATTTATAATGTGAACTTGTATCCTCATGGATCTCACGCATGGGAAAGTCAGCTGTTCTGATATAACAATTCATTGTATCCTCGTGTTGCAGTTAACTTTCATAGAGTGAATATATAACTGCTATGGTCCCAGTCATTTCAAAGACAAAAGTGTCACTGTTGGTTTGCGAGACGTGATAATATAATCATGCATATGTTGAGCAAGCATATATGTGTAATACAGTTCGGGTGTTCATATATGGCAGGGTCTTTCAAAAATGACTATTCTATTTTGAGTGACCCTGTATAAAGTAACATCGAAACTAATCTTATAGCGTCAATGGACTTGTTGTGGAATATGCACTCTTCTTTGTACTACTGGGCGCTTTACCGTACTTTGTCTCGTATATTGTGGTGGTGAATGGTTCGTATAAAAGTTTCTTCCACTAACATGTCTAAGTAGCAATTTGGTAATTTCCAGCCTTAGATGCGAATTGGCCGGGAATAAATGTAAGTGTCAAAACTGAAGGCCCTGTTTTCCTTCAAAATGATATTCAATGCGGATTTTGTGCTTTGGTGCTGTAGAATGGGCATTTAAAAAAAACTTCTGACGAGCATTGAACTGTCCTTAACGGAATTAGTGTCCTGAAGTCGGTCAGATGCTGACTGCTGGCTGTATGCACAAATGTCAAAACAACGGAGGCCTATACAGTTGACAGATAGTTTTGTTATTCAGAATAGGTACGGGAGAGGTTTGTGCGCAAGAAAGTGTGCATTGTTGGACTCCTGCTTTTCCCCTAACTTTTTGCCACCAGGCCAAATATGGTAATATTTTGAAAATTGGTCAATATTTTCGCGAACCTAGGTTTCACTATTAGCTACGTATGGACTACAGAGTCCTCTAAATGGCAAATATTTCTAATGGATTTTAAGAAAGCATACAAATACATGATAACTGTATGCTTTGTTTCTTTCAAATATCTTTGATTAGTTTATTTCTGTTGAATGGAAAGCTTGCGAAAAGTCAAAACAAACTGGCATCTGCTACCCTAGCAATGGTTAACGCATGTGAGGGGAGGTAAAGAAGCATGTAATAGAATTCTGAATGGATACATTCTCTCCCTCTAAAATAAAAACAATTAGTATTTTAATATAATCGAGCGCGTTCGACTAGGTAACATAATGTTATAACATAACATAACTTTATTGGCATTAAATGACATAAATAATGTTATAGCCGATAACATTTAAGGGTAAAGATTCCTTTTTTCAGCTAAAGTCTTATTTCATAACAAATAACATTACAGCGGAAAAGTTGGAAAACTGCATAAAGCTATCCCTTTTGCGGTGACACATATAATCTATGTTGTGTTACATGTTTATTTTAATTTGTGTTGTTAGTTCAGTGTGTCAAAATTTGTATGATTAATCATATTTTGTCTCATATAACTTTATGACCATCCGAGATGTCTGATAGATAACGCTACACATGATATCCTGATGAGCACATTATGACCTCACTTTCTAGTTATCTGATACTATGAAAAAAGTTCTTTCTTTTTGTATAAATAATTTACAAGTGATATCGTATTACAAAACGTTTTTTGTACATTTTCACATAAGTCAGAAGATAAAATTACATTATCTGTATCTTTATTTCGTTAGAGTAGAGACGCGTCACATTTATATTCGCCCGGATCCTATGTTATCGATACTTTTTTTTGATAATTGTGATCAAACTGGCCTCTTTTTATTCTTATTGGTTAATTGCCTTTGTTTTTCTGTTCTAGTTTTTTGTCAAACCTTGTCGTTTAGAGAGATGAAATTCAAGTTTATTTAATCATGTAAAGAAATATTTAGATAATCGGCAAAAATTCGACAACCGAACTGAATTAATCTGTATTAAGATCTGTATTTTATTAAAATCACTTTTAAGTAATACTACAAAATTACTTAAAAGGCGAATATCATATTGTACACTGTATTGTTAATATAAAAGAAGTGAAGTTTGTAATAGATCTTTAAGTACTTGACTTCTCCGAGTCTCGCACTGAATCGGGGCATTTTCTTCCACGTCACATGTGTTCTGAATATCCCGTAATTGTTTTGTTTCATTTTGGGATTTACCATTATCATCGCATGCACTTAATTGTTCTACTTAATCTATTTATAGTAGGTCAAATTATTGATAGCATTTGTTTATTTTAACAGATAAAAACTATGAATTGAATTGATAAAAAGAACAACTCGCACTACACATATCTGTAGACAGCTTACATATATATATATGTAAATGTATAGATACATAACTGCAGCCCATATAAGTCCCCACAAACGTACGAAATGCGTTTTCTAACATACATAATTTAACAATACAGATACAAGGATATCGTATGTCGTCCGCATTATTAATAACTTCGTCATCTCTATTCTAATATTAAGACGTTTATTTTTTTCTTGTTGAATTATGTGCAAATCTTTGTTGATTCCCTTTTTTGTGTGATTAAATTTATTTAATGTAAGTTAATGACGTTCGGCAATATCCCTGTGATTTCGTGCTATCTTTGTGCATTACGGCAAATTTCAGTCGTAAATATAGCTGAAATTTATGAAAAACGGAGAAATAAGCATACGGAGGAATACATAGAGACCGTACCATAGCTCTTCGCATTCCTCGATTTTTCAAAAAAAAGTGGTTTTTACAAGAGCACCGGTTACAATTAAATATGTAAACAACGGATTCTGTCTATAAATTATTTGAATGAATGAATGATCGTCGATCTTAGTCATTATACTGATTGACAGTGAATGCTAATGACTCCATGTGTTGCAGAAAGGTATTTAGTTTGTAACTGTAATTTCCTATCAATTGATATCCTGTCAAAACTGGTAAAGTAACTGCTTATATTTGGACAAAGCCCAAATGTCTTTGCCGTTCGCCAGCTGCTAAAAAGGCAAATATATAAGATTCAGTGTAAGTTATGCGTCACTGGTACTACCAGTTAGTAAGTTCATACTCTAAAAAACACGTCAGAGAAATTTTGGCAGTTTTGACCGATAAAAACGTTTGGAGCATTAGATTATATTATTTCTTTACACGAAAATTGCCGTTAGGAAACAAAGCGGATACGCCGATAATCCGGAGTAAGCCGATTATGACAAGTTTTTGACAAGTTTTGACAAGTTTTATTTCATTTCTTCCAGAAGGTCAGAGACCCATGAGGAATAACAAAGCATATATACAAATATGGCGATACAGTAAATATGATATAACCAAAAAGCATCATAACATATATAACATAACATGTGATTATATGAGTAATAATGAGATTATGTGTTATTGTCACAAAACTGTTCCAGTTCACGTAATGTAATCGGTGCACTTAAACTGCCTAGCTATAGCTACTGCTGTTATAGGGAAGTGGTAGAGTGTTTGCCTTAGGTGTGAGAGGTCCTGGGTTCGAGTCCCAGTTAGAGCTTTTAAAACAATTTTCATTCTGCTACAGCATCTTTTTGCTGTTAAAGGACTGTTCTAGTTGTTCTATATTTTTAGCAGACAGTATCATGGATCGTTATTTAGAAATCCAGATCACAGTTGAATGTTAAATCAAATGCACCCAAGTAGAAAATATTCACTATATTATGTCCCTTTGATGTTTCTGCTCTCCAGGTCCAAGAAGAGTTACATTTCCTTGATCACAAAATTTTCTTTTACATGAAAATATTAAATGCTCATAACTCTACGCTTCTGGTTAAAATATTGTTAATATATCTATTTTTGAGAAATATATGTACATTTGTCTTCATTTCAAAGCTTTTTAACTTCATACTTATGATTTGAAAAACTTAGGTACTATCTCTAGAATACATATACAAGTCAACCAGATATTAAGAAGCTAACTGTAAATATAAGGCCATAGGTTAGTTCAGGTGATTCACGCCACGCTTGTCAGATTATGCAAACTACCATAAACGGAATTCGTTTCTCTTATTACATTAAAATTTGAATTTTTACGACCTACTTACTGACAGTCAAGTCATTCAACCTGGGATTATTTCTTTGTGAAGCGCTAAAGTAGTTCTTTGTGTATTATTGTTAATCAATATTTGCTAATTATACCTCAGGTAGCGGCGTTGAATTTTATGCTAATATAGTGACATGCTTGTTTATACATTGTAGCAAATATGTGAAACTGGAAAATTCAAGTCGGAATACTAAAAGACGGTTTAACGAATCTCTTTAATTTGGAAATAAAGTTAATATTTAAATAACGTTGAAGTGAAGATTACAAGATGTGACACGGGAAACAAGGGAGCGGTGTTTCGACATATAATACGTGATATATTTATTTATATATTTATTTCCGTGTGATATCTTTGTGTGACGTAATCAGTCAGAATGCATGAGACTAAGGCTAAAGCACTAGCACTCAGTGGGACTGTCCTTGCACTGGTGTCGACGTTTTTTCATATACTCGGGTTTTCAACCCCGCACTGGTTGGAGAGCTTTGAGCAGGCAAAGTCACGATTCGACAGGTAATAAATAAAGGTCTTTGGCTTGGTTAAGAAACTGCAAATATTTCTTTTAGTCGTCTGTTTACACAAATAAATATTTTGTTGTTGAAAATATCATACATAAAGGTATATATTACACGCTTATTAAATGACTTGTCGGTCAACAGCCAAAGCTATTACCCTATGTCCGAAGTACTGAAAGCAAATAGTTTTCAATACGTGATTTATTACATGACTTCAGAAATTAATTTTCAAAGATTCGCTTCTATATTTTTTTACACATTAGCCCAGTAAACATGTGTTGAATACTGACTTTTCGCTTAGCCCACACTATGGACCGGCGATTTATATACTACAGGGTCAAGTAATAATTGTTATCATAAGTAAATCATTCATTTCAAAATGTACAGATTTATTTTCATGATCATACAAATTCTATATTATCGTTTTAAGCGGCTTAAATTCAAACATAATTCTTTTCCATTTTATTTCCATTTTATTGCCTATATGTATACTGACGCATAAATAAAGAAGCATCTATTAACAGATGGAATGCTAAAAACTATGATATTCTAGGTAGCTATGATAAACATATACTTGCATGTATATGTACGTGTATTTTAAATCAAAATCTTCTGTATTATTATAGCTTAATAAAAGCTATGGTTATAATCATATATATAGCTATCAACGTACACCATTCTGATATTTTCTTTCTTTTTCCCCTTTACACGTAATTATATCTTATTTCTATACATTACTGCACTCAGGATCGGACTATGGACCGCTTGCTTCCACAACTTTGGCTACGACAGGGACCAGCTTGGCAAGTTGTATGACGGTTGCCACTGGATCTATTCCTACGAGTACAAGCCAATATTTGACTGGCTAAACCCACGTGAGTAGCAATTATTTAGTATTTAGAGTAAATGGAATTTCTATTTGTATCAATATAAATTTGTTCATTTGTTGACTTGCTGAATCAACGCGAGTACAACTTCTTTGGTATATAGAGTAAATGGCATTTCATTTTGAAAAAATGTCTATTTATTTCTGTCATGTATATTTAGATATTTATAAATGTCCTTTACTACTTAAGTTTATTACATGGTCATGCTTATTAATTCTATATGATGACAGCATATATTATAATTTCACACAATGCACTTTGAAATATTATAATGAATTGTCCAAGTATGATATATTACTGACAGTTTCACCATCAATAGGTTCGTCCCGAAGGCATTTACATAATGTTCCATATGTTACATCTTCCGTCAGGTTGACAGCCTGTTCAAAAGATAAAAAACAAAAAACATTAACAATTAATAACATTTTGTATATTAAGCCATATGTAATAATTTTAAAATTCCCTTTTTAGGCCTCTACCATATTATTTTGAAATCCCTGTCGTAGTATGTTATGTCTGTTTATATACAAGGTCGTATTTGAAGTCTTAAAGCATATTTACATAAAATACAAAGCCATATCGAGGGCTTGACGCAAAACTATTGTATCTTGTTCTTTATTTATATACACTTAAAATAGTTTTGCACCAAGCCCTCGATATATGACCTATACAACTAAAATAAAACCTTGGTAGCTTGTATATGGTAGCTATCAATTACATTTACGACTTAATAGATAAAAGTGGATTGGAGGTTATGTTATACAGCAAGCGTGTTACTATATATATATATTATATGCTGCAGCATGTAGCGCAGTTACTGTTTGGTTCGATATTTTTTTTAATTTATAAAATATCACTAATAATGTAAATATTATGACCCAAAATGTGTTTTCCTATTGTAAAAACAGGCAAAATTACATTTTCTAGAAATTATAAACATTTTACAGAAACGAAATTCATGGAAATGTTGCTTTTATGCTAAGTATGGCATCCTTTAAAATTATGATCTCAAAAATGGCCAAAATTTATCATCAGAATCGTTTTTTTTACGATAAATTTAAAACTAATCTAGATATATTGAAAATATAAAAGTCCTCTGTTACCGGCACCGGTATTACTTAAGATAATGTATTATTCAAGAAGCATTGTCACGTTTTTAAAGAAACCTTGTTACGGAATAAATGGATAAAACGTTAAACAATATACTCCTGCTTTAAACGGGATGCCTTCAGGCGTCGTTTGCATATTTAAATAACATAATACATGCATGACAGATACAATGATGTGACTGTCAAAACAATATTTTCTCCTCACTGTTGGCAACATATTTTACATTTGATGATTGTATATCACGTTTAGATTTCTTTAAGAAAGGACTGCTCAAGGTGTTCAGGCTACTAATATGGTGGCCTTATCTCCTTAACGCTCCAGGAAGTCTTATTCGCTAAAATTAACAAAATAAATCACGTTATATATTTCGAAAGCATATCAACCTTTATATCTTTGACACGGTTCCGTCATTTTGTTAAAAGAGTAAACATATTGTCAATCGTTTAGGTATCTCGTGGTCTACTTGCTGTAAATCTTATTAAAAAATGGACGATGAGTTTTAAAAAATATTCCCATTAGTGACCTATATCTTTTGTAGTTAGAAACTGTATGATCTGTTTAGAGTTTTAAAAGCTCTGTTTTATTATTTCTGAATATCTTTAAAAATTCAAATCTTGGAGGTTTTTAAGAGAATAGAATTTCATAAAACGTGGTATAAATCAGCGCTATAAACGAATATTCAACGGCATGTCTAGATATGACTTCAAACGTTCTACTACAAATACGCATACATTTTAATCACTTGTTCATACTAAAAAAGACGAACAAACAATTAAATTTGTACGGTGTTCCGTTTGGACAATCGTGACTTTATATCTAATACTAAACCGCAATGCACGATGGTACGATGACGAAAACGCAATGGCGCGATGGCACGATGATGAAACAACGATGGTACGATGGTGAAAACGCAATGGCACGATGAAGCAATCGCGGTGGTGCGATGGTACGATGGTAAAATGTCGATGTAATATCGTGTTTTCATCATCGTACCATCGCGTTTTCACCATTGTATCATCGTACCATCGCTTTTTCATCATCGTGCCATCGTGTTTTCATCAGCGTACCATCGCGTTATCACCATCGTACCATCGCGTTATCACCATCGTACCATCGCATTTTCACCATCGTACCATCGCCTTCCGGTGGTCATGCGCAGTGGTACAGTATATATGTCAGTAAAACACAGACTTGATACAATCTCATTTTCACATTGCACTACGTACCTTCTACATCCTAACAAGAATAAGCTGAGTTTGAATTATACCATGTGACTATTAGACCCAGCTTTTTATTTACTTTCATGCATACATAAAATACAAAGGACGTGGCCTTGAAGATTTTAAAGTTTTCATGAACTGAGCACTAAACATTTTGTAAAACATTTTGCCAAACAGCAGATGATCTAAATGGTAAATTTCTTCTCACAAAATATAGATACATTCATCTGTTGTTGACAAAAATACAAGTTTATACGGGGCTACGCATTTCTAACCGGAAGGCGATGGTACGATGGTGAAAACGCGATGGTGTGATGGTGAAAACGCGATGGTACGATGGTGAAACCACGATGGTACGATGATGATAACGCGATGGTACGATGGTGAAAACGCGATGGTACGATGGTGAAAACGCGATGGTACGATGGTGAAACCACGATGGTACGATGATGATAACGCGATGGCACGATGGTGAAAACGCGATGGTACGATGATGAAAACGCAATGGTACGATGGTGAAACCACGACGGTACGATAAGGATAGCGCGATGGCACGATGGTGATAACGCGATGGTACGATGGGGAAAACGCGGTGGTACGATGGTACGATGATGAAAACGCATTGGCACGATGATACGATGGTGAAAACACGATGGTTCGATGATGAAAACGCGATATTACATCGACATTTCACCATCGTACCATCGCACCACCGCGATTTCATCATCGTGCCATCGCGTTTTCATCATCGTACCATCGTTGTTTCATCATCGTGCCATCGCGCCATCGCGTTTTCGTCATCGTACCATCGTGCATCGCGGTTTAGTATTAAAGAAAAAGACACGATTGTCCAAACGGAACACCGTACTTATTATCAGTTCGTTATAACGAGTTCTTATTCTAATATAAAACAAATCCCTAAGTCTCCATTCGTTAAAAAGAAACAATATTTCAGGCTTTTTTTCCATAACATTAATTCGTTACATCTATATAGATGATAATAATGTATTGCGAAAATTCTTCTCAAGTGAAGTTCTATTAAGTTAATGAATATTTTGAATCGTCCTACAAGGAAAACGTATCAACTTATTTGTTGTGAAGCTATTTTGGAATAGAATTTGCATCAGTACACGTATTTAGTATGGTTTTAGATGTACATTTTATTGTCACCCAGAGATGTATATATATGAGTTCACCTTTGTCTCAAATAGCTATGACTTCTGACTTGACAAAATCAAAAAAGAATCCAACCCACGATTATAACGGCAAACATATTTGATAGTACTATTATATTCTTACTGAATGGCTTGTTGGTCTATAGACAAAACTATTGAACAAAGTCCGAAAAAATGACTAGCAAGTCGCTCAACAAGTGTTTTATTACATGACATAAGAAATATAGACTTTAGTCCAACGAAATATAGTGCGGTCAATAGCACAGACTATGGACCGGTGATTTATATAAGGAGTCATGTAATAATCACCAGTGATATTTTTCATCAAGCGAGGTACAATAGTTAAAATTAATGAACCTGATTGGCCTTTAAAATGTCCTTGCGGCACATGAGATGTGAAAACCAAAAATTTGTTTTAATTTTGTAGCAGCTATAGTACCAGTAGCCTAAGAAGAGAACATAATTTGTTTTGGAACATAACTTTTTGTCAGAACAACATATGATCCGCACCATGAGAAAACCATCATAGTGTGTTTGCGACCAGCATGGATCCAGACCAGCCTTTGCATCCGCTCAGTCTGGTCAGGATCCATGCTGTTCGCTAACGGTTTCTCTAATTGCAATAGGCTTTGAAAGCGAACAGCATGGATCCAGACCAGATTGCTGGTCGCAAACGAACTGTGTTGGTTTTCTCACGGTGCGGCTCATATATATCATAAAATCAAGATACCAGAATGATAAGGGACTACCTCTAAAACGCATATGTTAATGTGATTTACCGTTTAAAAACTTTGAGAATTACTTAAAAATTCTAAATGAAAGCAATGTCCTAAACTGGGCAGTTTCCTACCTAAATGATTCGTAAACATTCTTTAGTATGTGATTTGTTCTTTTTTTAACAGAATGGTTCCTGGCAGTACAGGTTATCATGACGCTGGTTCTCATCATCAATTGTGTGACGTCATTTATTCTGATTCTTGGCAGATTTATGGAAAAAGGTCTAGTGTACACGGAGTTTTCCTCCCAGTTTATAACGTCAATGGGAATGTTCACTTCTGGTGAGTAAAATTAACATGTTGGCCAATTTCAATATTACTAATTATCAAGACAAATTAACTTTGCAAGTTTATGACCTTTAGGAACCGGACTTGATAACAATGATCGAGTTTTTTAAAAAAAAATATTTGTAATAAACGAACTCTCACTTGAAGTTGGTCAAAAAGCGCGGTATGTACATTTGAAAAGGGTTCTGCTTACCAATACTTATTTATTAATTTGTTCAGTTATGGAATTATCCGTCTGAAAGCAAGGAGTCTATTGCGAAATAAAGAGAGGTAGTGATGTGTGTGTGGCAGTTTGAAGTTGCAGAGTAGGCAAGGAGAGAGAATGTGTTGGGGAATCAGGTTTAAATTTGGTATTGCAAAAATACAGAAACAAGATCAAGTTTGGGATGATGCTGGTATTGGCGTCGTAACAAACATTAGTACTAGTATATCACAGTGCCGAACGAAAGCAGGTACTGAGTTTTAGGAGTGAACATGGTGGTTACATAAGGTGTAGGCGTATTAGAAGGCATTTCATCCGTTGGAAGAGAAAATTTGCTTAACAGTAGGCCGAGAATAATTCTGATTGAAGTAATAATGACATTGTATTAGAAATTGTGGTCGTTTAATTATTGATTTATTGATTTCGGTGTAACTAACACCTGCACCAACCCAGTACATGTTATCTGTTGGCCAAACGGGACTAAATGTTGAGGTTTCGCATCTCATTTACACCGAAAATTATGTATAGAATCAAACCTTTTAGACCTGCTGGAAGAAAACAGAGGTACAGCATTGGTTCCGATTCTTTTCATACTAAAGTCGTCCTAAAGCCATATGAGGCCAATGTTAACGAAGTACCAGTAGTGGGAGTACACCTAACAGGCGTAGTGGTGCAGGGAGTGATTAAAGACTGGCATTTGTGTACAAGAGTAGAAAGTAGTGTAAATTTTAGGAAACGTCAAACGGTTTTATTGAAAGCTAATGACATCATAGGTATAACGGCACCTATGTTATAAATGAGTACTGAGTAAGAATAGTTGCGAATTTGTCATACAAAATATTTTGTTTTTTTCAATCTGTAACGGATGCTTATATACTAACAAATTATTTATTTTACAGGTTTGATGACGGCTTTCTGTGTTACATTATTTGGGATAAAATCTGATGTGGACAGACAGTGGTTCCCTCGACCTGACCAGAATTACCTATCCTGGTCGTTCGGCCTGGTCGTTGTGTCCGGATTCTTTGCTATTTTCGCAGCGATGTGTCTCCTCTTCGACAGCTTAAGGATCAAGTGGGACAATGAAAAGAAAAGCATGGCGGCAGAGCCATACAAACAGTATAAAATGAAACCGGTTCCCCCGCAATATGAGTGATAAAATATTGTTGAGCTCAAAAGTGTTTTTATTACATTAATGTATACGGTTTCATATTTTAAACTAGATCTCACTTTTGTCATGTAGATTTGGTGTAAGTCATACATTATCCGTATTACAAGTTACATCATACATTTCCATTATAATAGGCTGAATTGTTACGCCTGCTAGTGTTTGCTTTAAATTTATTTATCAAGGGGGCACGTACAGAGTAAAGATTAATTGAGCAAAATGTTTCACTGTAACATAAAGGCGAAATTTTGGATCAAAAACTGCATGCTCTTGAGTTTCTTAACCAGTAAGTGGGGTTTTGTTTTATAATTCATTAAATAATGTTAGCAGTTGTTTGGGTTGGATGGAATGTTGCAAATAAATGTCTTGATTTTTGACATAATTGTACCACTGATCGTCCTCCTACATGATATTTGAGTTGGAGACCAATATCAGAACACAGTTTTACAATAAATCAATTTTTAAAACTAAGTTTAGAAAGATAGATTCAGTAAACAACCTGTCAGGACCTAAGTTATATAACTGAATTTTGAAACCACGAGACGTTTCTCCAGTTTCAGTTCAGCTGTAGAGTTGAGAATTATCTTTATGATCGAGAACAGTAGACGTGTATAACATGCAGGAAGGTGATATTATATATCATTTATTTAGTAGTATTAGATGATTTAACATTATTCTGCACAATACAACGATATGAACGAGTACACATTTGAAAGAAAAAACACAATATGCAATCCGACACGGGAGAGTTCAATATATGCTTTTGGATGGATACGAGGCCAACTATATTCCGTATTGTACAGGACAATGTCAAATGTGTGTTTTTTTATATTTTATTCTTATTTTTCTCAGTCAATAAGAAACACAATTCATATACAAACATCTCCTCAAGGGTTTACTGATGTTGATATTCACGCGGATACATTAATTTTACCGATCAAATTTAGTCGTATTGGTTTTTAGATAACATGTAGATTCAAAAAAGGTTGTTGCGTCGTCCAATACAGAATATATTGAGTCCTAAACGGACATATATATGGACAATCACTAGTTTAGATGCGAATCGCTGAATAGAAGAGAGAAATATGTACAAGACAAAATATAGGCATGCGGCTGTTAGCAGATTCACAATCGCCTCTCGGTGCAATACTAACTGGCAAAATTTTACATTCATTTTTCATAATTTAGGTCGAACATATGTTTATTTCTTAAATATTCACACGGGCTTTTTACTCTTTAACAGATATTTGACATACATGTCTCTTTGGCTAATGACTCACTTATAAGACTATATCATTTAATACATGATTATCTAATATAATTATTTGGCAAATGACAAGCCATGACATAGTTCATGCGAAAACTGCAGCGGCATAGGGCAGTTTAATACCTTGTGATATATATATACAATATTTCGATATTCACATACGTATTATTTTCCCATATCCAGCCGTCTTTTTTTATATGTTTTCACATGTTGAGAGTTAATTTCATACATTATATTTTGGGTATATAAGACAAAATGATATTAATATTAAGCAAGGTAAATAAAAGACCTGTTACTGACATTTTTGATAATTTAAGGGTTATCTAAATATGAATATGTTTCAAAGATTTCTGATTAATTGTGAAATGTAAAAAAGTTTATTTCTATCTTGGTCGATTGTAACTGAAATGTGTTTTTCTGTATCATATGCAACATGTTTCACGGTATCCATTTGATGCCAGATTTGTAAAATATGATATTAATAAATGCTTTGTGAAACAGGGCCCTGGAGAGTAGTGCTGTTTTCGTTTTATTTGTATTTGTTTTATGTATTGATACTAACTTTTATGTTATTATAAGATGCCTGCAATTTGTATATTGTGATACACAGTAACTCTGCCATGACATTTCGGATTAAAACTTAACAAGAAGAGGATGGATATATTATTTATTAAATATTTTATCCGCTTAACTCTGCATGTATGCCTCCTTTTAGGGAAAAGCATTGATTTTGTGATAATTTTTATATAATACATACTGTGCGGATGGTTTAAAATCACCAAATTATCAAGAAGCAAATGACGTGATATTGATTTCATAATGTTGGTGTGATTACTGGCAATTTGATCCTGGATTTTGAACTGGACTGGCTCTAAGTTGCTATTATTTTTTCTATTCTGACACATTCGCCATACGAATTAAATGTGGGAGACACTTTGCTTCAGTTAGTCCAAATAGAAAGCACAATTCTGTTTGAGAATCAAAGTCGCAACATGCCAAAGCTAGTACTGAAACAATATCAAAGACAGCAAAAAAACATACTTAAACTTTAGCCTGCTGGAGGCAAGTGATTCTGCCTTTGCGACCAGTGCAGACCAAGATCAGCCTCCACGGAAAATGGTCTGCACTGTTCGCTATTCAGTCTGTAAATTTGAAAGTCGATTTTTCAGACTTTTAAATGAATGCTGATGAAAATTAAAAATAAACATTATAAAGTCATAATATAATATTTTAAACTTTGCTGAATATGGGCCCAGGTCAAAGTTCTGTCTAGGAAATAATTCTCTAAGTGTTGCCACAACGTATTCTGTAATGCACCTGTTCTGATTTCTGCCGCATCAACTTCTAACATGATGGCACAAGGATAACGAGATTAGGCACGAGAGAATGCCAAAAAAAATCAGGATCAATCATTCAGTCGCCCTGCACTTTTTGTCAATTAGTTTGAAACATGTCGAGTTTTCGTTATATTGTTCCACAAACCTGACAAAACGACACTAAAAAAAAATATAAGCTGTGACGGGACATTTGTAATTCAACAACTTTAGCGGACGAATAGGTTGCTTTAAAGATTTAATATTTTTTACAAAATTATCAACACTATCAAATAAACTGTCAATATACAACAGCGTAGTTCATTTCTGAAATAAAGCATTAACAGAGAGACTATGTTCTGTTATCAAGACCAGGCTGTTTGAAAGTACCCAAATTCAGTTTCTTAGAATAGATGAACAAAACAAGTCTATTAATCTAAGTCTTTTACTATAAAGGAATAATTATGGCAGAACTCGTATTGTTCTTACATGAGCTCGGCTTTCGGTTGATGGCTATGCATAAGATTATTTAAATTGGTGTTACAACTGGTTGGCATTGGAAGAGCTCATGCAATAAGTCATAGAGGCGTATTTAGTTCACTTGTTATAACCTTATTCAAACATGCATGTCTAGTGGAATTTGCCGAACAGTATATAAATACCATATGGCAACGTGTGTGACATTGATATTGTCAACCCGAGGGCAGAATGTCACCCGAGGCGATAGCCGAGTGGTGACATTCTGTTCCGAGGGTTGACAATATCAATGTCACACACGCTGCCATATGGTATTTATTTTATTATACCGAACAAAACTAAACACATAAAAAAGTTTTAAAAATGTTTCTGGTTCATTTAATTCAACAGTTTCATCTTTAGCGCGGTAATCAGTTGTGTACACACTGAATAGCGACGTCATTACAATATGACACTGTGTACAAGGGACGCAATCATATGGCTAAAAACCTGAAGCAGTTATTTGCCCTTATATGACATTCAAAATATCAGCGCGGTCACATGACCTGACAGTCACTTTCGCTTGGTCACGTGTCAAAAAGACTGAAAATGTTTCTGATAGTCAAAATATCTCCTTTTCGGGTAATGGGATTTTACCATTGTAGACAAAAGTGAGGTATAATAATAGTTATTGTAGTACAGCTTTATATGTGATGGCAATGTAACATTTGTTCTCTAAGGCAGAGAGGCCGTGGCAATGCGCCGCCATTGGCCATGGAAAACATATCTCCATCCGATATCATTTCACCAATTCCTATCACTGTAAACGAGACAGAAGGGGAAAAAAACATGAGTAACATGTGACATTGCACCTGATGGCGAGTACAATGTGATTATACTTGTCGTAGTCACAAACAAGACAGATCAATGTCAGGATGCTGGCACCTTATGCACGAATTCTCTTTTAACAAGCAACGGTTGCTTACTATTCAGATTTACATATTATTATGTGTTAGAAAGCAAGGAAAGTCTTATACGTGAATCATTTTGCTATAAATTCATGAATCCATTTACCATTCTTTTACTAACTGACTGCTGAAAATGTCAAAACAACCGCGAGCTAGAATATGATATCGCCAAACTACATTGAAAAGGATGTGAACTGGTAGACGTTAATTTGTATCGGTCAAAGAAAACTGTTAAATCACTTTCATACAGATTTAGATGTGTTAGGCAGATTTGTTATCACAGAACAGCCTTTATATCGTTTTGACCAGATAACACTGATACTTAAATAAGAGGGCCATATCGTCCATATATTTGCTCCCTATAGTGTTTCGCAAAGTGTTCGATTGATACGGTATTGTTCCACATATACATGATACATATGTCAATATGTTAATTTCATGTATTTTACCAATGTCTTAAGATTCGATGCAATTCGTAATCAATATCTATACAACTGGTACACATTGAGTACTACTGTAAACGACTTTTATGAATTGTTAAAAACTGATAATCCTGAAAAAAAATAAGATAATAGCAGTGTTTGTTCAACATTTACTGAAAATGTGAATGCTAAAGGAAGAAAACTCACTTTGTTTAATATGCAATCCCTAAAAGAGTTGTCTTTCTTCGATAGACCGGGTACACAAACTACATGTCTATACTTGTATGTAATTACAAAATTGAAATTAGAAATGAAACAGGCAGACATTAATATACCTCCTGATACAAGTATGTTTCAGCACTTTATAGAAAACATTGAAAACATTGAATTTCGCATTATGTTGTAAAATGTGAATTTCATGCTATTTTTTCCCAAAGTCCAAGATTTGATGCATTAAATTTATTAGTAATCAGTACTTATACGCCTGGTACACATTGGTTCTACAGTATTTTTTTTCTAAAATGATTGTTTAACATTTACTGAATACATAGATTAGAGCTCCAATAAAATATTACTTTAAGTTTAAAAAGTTTTTAACTATTTCACTAACGCTTGGTGAAATAGTTCAAAACCACGATAATGCATCAGTTAAGATTATATGATTATCTTCTCAATCACGTGTAGTTATATGTATCAGTTTACTCACATGTTTGATGATAACATTTAATTTCAAGTTCATTATTGATTGCATAGAGTATGCGATGTGATAACACATATGCTGTCAGTGAACTGGGGTCACAACGCTCTTTTTACTGGATTATTTGACTTCATTAAATGATGCGTGAAAATCAACGTTTGTTAAAATAAATAATAACAGAAAACACATGGCGATGGAGATGAAACTTTAACAGCTTGCGAAAACGGAGACAGTATCGGATTTGACATGAGTTATGAAAGTAATGTAAGAGAAGCGACATATCATTCATATGACATGGCAACAGACGGCGAAGATGCAAAATTAACTACAAAAAAAGACGTCGGCGATAGCATAAATATTAACATCGCAAAAGAAGTTGTGAAGTGCTCGGAAAATGAGAGATTTATTACAGCAGAAGAGGACACAAGAACAGATCCTGGTAAAGGTGACAATAATATAAGAATTGTGGTCGACAAAGATATTGAAGTTGTCGTTGAAACAGATTACGACACAAGTAAAGACCATGAAGCTGACGATAATACCGGTACTGAGGTCACCGATGAAGATGATGTTCTTACTGAAACAGCTAACGACACGAGAAAAGACCCTGAAGAACACGACGATAACATAACTACTGAGGTCGCCGATGAGAATGAAGTTTTTATTGAAACAGATGACTCTAAAAGAAAGGCCCCAGATGGTGGTTGGGGTTGGATGATCGTTTTCGGATGTCTACTGATGCGCACAGTTACTGGTAAGACGTATAAATTAAAGGTAAAATCGAAATAGTGAGATTTCTTTAGCTCAATATTCCACGAAATACTTTTTTATTTATTCTCACTTTTTGTATTGCGATTATTTGTTCCATTTAAAAATCTTATTATACCCCCACAAAATGAAGTTTGGGGGGAATATATGAGTGAGCTTGTCTGTCTGTCGGTCGGTCGGTCGGTCTGTCTGTCGGTCCGTCGGTTTTATGGTTTCCGGATAATAACTCTTGAAAGGCCTGTTCGATTTAAATAATTTTTGGTACACAGGTGTAACATCAGCAAATACAGGTCAAGTTCGACTTTGAGGTCAGTAGATCAAAGGTCAAGGTCACAGTGACTCGCAACAGCTAAACGGTTTCCGGATGATAACTCTTGAAAGGCTTGACCGATTTAAATAAGTTTTGGTACACAGGTGAAACATTATAAAATACAGGTTAAGTTTAACTTTGGGGTTAGTAGGTTAAAGGTCAAGGTGACAGTGACTCGCAACAGCTACACGGTTTCCAGATGATAACGCTTGAAAGGCTTGGCCGATTTACACAATTTCTGGTATACAGGTGTAACATCATAAAATACAGGTCAAGTTTGACTTAAGGGTCAGTAGGTCAAAGGTCAAGGTCACAGTGACTCGCAACAGCTAAATGGTTTCCGGATGATATCACTTGAAAAGGTTGACCGATTTAAATAATATTTGGTACACAGGTGTAACGTTATAAAATACAGGTCATGTTTGATTTGGGGTTAGTATGTCAAAGGTAAAGGTCACAGTGACTCGCAACAGCTAAACAGTTTCCAGATGATAAATCTTGAAAGGTTTGACCGATTTAAATAATTTTTGGTACACAGGTGTTACATCATAAATTACAGGTCAAGTTCGACTTTGGGGTCAGTAGGTCAAAGGTCAAGGTCACAGTGACTCGCAACAGCTAAACATTTTCCAGATGATAACTCTTGAATGGCTTGACCGATTTAAATAATTTTGGTACACAGGTGTA
Organism: Mercenaria mercenaria; assembly: GCF_021730395.1. Classification (NCBI taxonomy): domain Eukaryota; kingdom Metazoa; phylum Mollusca; class Bivalvia; order Venerida; family Veneridae; genus Mercenaria; species Mercenaria mercenaria. Next base: position 41,905,261 of record NC_069376.1, on the reverse strand, counting down.
ACATCAGAAAATACAGGTCAAGTTAGACTGTGGGGACAGTAGGTCAAAGGTCAAGGTCAAAGTACCTCGCAACAGCTAAATGGTTTCTTGATGATAACTCTTGAAAGGCTTGACCGATTTACATAATTTTTGGTACACAGGTGTAACATCATAAAATACAGGTCAGTTTTGACTGTGGGGTCAGTAGATTAAAGGTCAAGGTCACAGTGACTTGCAACAGCTAAACGGTTTCCAGATGATAACTTCAGAAAGCTAGGGCCTAGGATCATTAAAATTGATAGGGAGGTTGGTTATGACCAGCAGATGACCCGTAATAATTTTTAGGTCAGCAGATCACAGGTCAAGGTCACAGTGACCCGGAACACTTAAATGGTTTTTGGACAATTACTTTACAAGGCATGGGACTAGGATCACGAAATATAATAGGGAGGTTGGTCATGACCAGCAGATGACCCATAATTATTTTGGGTTCCAAAGGTTAAAGGTCATTTAAACCTTTTCCGGACAATAATTGAGATGGCTTGGGCAGAGGATCATGAAACTTCATAAGGAGGTTGATCATGACCAGCAGATGACCTTAATGGATTTTGAGGTCATTAGGTCAAAGGTCAAGAAAGTTCAGCATTGACATTGACTTAGTTCTGTGACAAGGCTATATTGTGGGGGTATAATTTTTCATTCCTGTGACAACTAGTTTTCATTAAAAGTGACATTATGCGTATCTTACTGGACGTGAATGTTTTATAAAAGCAATTTCCGGTTGCTTCGCATTTAAAAGGGTTTAATTGATGACAATGCCGCATAAGTATTTGAAGTTAATTCTTTAGAAATAAAGGAATCGGTCTAATATAATAATAGTTCTTTTCTCAATCTCCTGCACAATTATCTCCCTTATCTCCCTTAGCTATAGGTAGAGATTTCTGAAATTGAAGGGAAGCCACTCCTGCGTGCAGTTTGACTTTTCTTAAAAGGCCTGCCCCTGTCAAAATAAGAAAAGTCATATTTGGAAAGTTATAATGTCGTATTGGTAGCAGGAAGAGTTTTGTGTATTGGGTTAAAAGCTATAATTTCCTCCACCCGTTTTACACAGACGTCTATTTCAGCTGGGATTACTTGAAAAATGCGTATAAATCCACTTTAAATCAAAACGATTGGTGAATGTATTTGAATATTTTGTTTTTGTTTGTTTTGGAGGTAGCGTCCTTTCTTCCAACAGTATGCAAGTTATGTAACGGCGGACAGTTAACCTTACCAATGTTCCTGGATTCTGTACCAGTTCTAGCCTGTTCTCTGCAAGTAACTACATACTTCTGTACACGTAGCCTGGGACGCCGTTGATAATATTTGTGCTTTGTCAGAAGAAATCATACCTAATATTTATGTATTAAAGATGCCACTTAATTTGCGCTAATTAGTGTTAATTGGCATTCGTTGAGATTCTGATATTTCAATTTGCAGGTAAATAAAAGGTTAGAAATTGTCAGACTGAATTCCCAGGCTACTCTACACGAATCAGATGTGGCGATCGAAATCATTTCTAACATACTGTCTTCTGTCAAATCGCCATGGAGAACATTAGCCTCACCAGCGGAACAAGATCCGCAGATATACACTTTCCCTATTGATCTAAGAGGGCGTGACGATCTAAATTCATGGCGATTGAAATGTATCAAAACCTCTAATATTTCCACTATTTTTCTTCTTTTTTATTTGAAGGCGGATTTACTAGATCGTCTGGTCTTTTCTACGTGAAGTTTTCAGAAAAGTTTGGGGAGAGCGCAGCCAAAACAGCATGGGTTACGTCTCTCTCAGTCACTGTGAGATTACTCATAGGTAAGAGATTAGCCCGAAATGATACTCGACTGTGTCCACGAGTATGTATTCTCGTCATGCATTTGACATTGTTTGGTTGTATAAATGAGCCGTGCCATAAGAAAACCAACATAGTGGCTTTGTGACCAGCATGGATCCAGACCAGCCTTCGCATGCACGCAGTCTGGTCAGGATCCATGCTGTTCTCTTTCAAAGCCTATTGCTATTAGAGAAACTGTTAGTGAACAGCATGGATCCTTACCAGACTGCGCGGATGCGCAGGCTGTTCTGGATCCATACTGGTCGCAAAGCCATTATGTTGGTTTTCTCATGGCGTGGCTCAAATAGCCTAATGTGTACATGACTTTTTTTGTAAAAAACTGGAGGATACCAAAATCGCATTATGAAGAATACGTAATTTTGCACATTGTCATAAAGGGTTCTCTTCCTTTATTGTGAGCATTGTTGAACTTACTGAACATTCACATATTTGGAAACATCATTAACTTTCGGGCTGATCGGAAGGACTATCGCCATCCTTTCAGTTACCATTGATTGTTTAGACACATGAGTACCCATGTGATTTAAGATGGAATTTCCGTTGCATATTTACAAAAAAGTGCCACCCATTTCAAAAACTGATCGTAACTTAGACTATGATACAGTATATTTTGAGCCGTGCCATGAGAAACCCAAAATAGTGGCTTTTCGACTAGCATGGATCCAGGCCAGCCTCATGGCGCGGCTCTTTTCGGTTAGAAGGAACTTTAATAAATATAAGAAACTAGTTTCTAAACGGGCTAAAATCTGACGTAAAGGAATAGGTAATAATTTTACATTTTCAGTTTTGAATTAACACAAATCGGAAGTGTTGGAAATTTAGTTTTCCATTCAGAATTTGAATATTTAGCCTATTTCGTTGAATGTCGTTATTGTGTGTGTGTGTGTGTGTGTACTCCAAGTATGCAACAGTTGGAGCCGTTCATGTCTCTAAATAAATGCCAAATGTGTGCCGTTGAAATGACATTTACAATAACAACCGCAGTCTGGTAACAGCTTTCAAACATTATTTGTTTGATTTTCAATGTGTTGTCAAGACACGAATGGGAAATGTAGGGTACTCTGCTTAAATAACCAATTGGTGACTTTCCGACGTGACTGCAGACACTGAAAAAGAAACAGTGAGATATCAAACTGAATGAGACAGCCTGAACATAAATAAAATATTGTAAATAAACATATAGAAATTCAATGGTCCCTGAGTGATTGAACAGTTGTTTGCATATCTTAACATACCACTGCATGTGGCCGAGTGGTTGAGGTCGCTAACTTCGAATCACTTGCACTCTTCGGTGTGGGCCCAAAATCTCATTTACGGTGTAGAATTCTTCCTGTGATGAAGCCGTACAGCTGAGGTCCGGATGGTCGGTTGTTCTACTCAGGTGCCTGTCCTGAAAAATGCTACAAGGAGTACCTTTATCAAAATGTGGAAAAGTCACTATATGACTGTAATTACATGTGTGACTTTAAACCCAACAAAAACAAACAAACTAACATTTTTTTCGCCGAATCAAGGTCTCTGTGTCTGAGTGTTTAAAGTCGGTAACTATCTAGCCATGATGAAATTTCTTTAACTCCTAAAACAGCACTGACGTCACATTGTAATATGACAATGAATTAATTCCCCGCCACAAACAAAATAAAACAAAACCATACAAAAAAAACAAAAAACAAAAAAAAAAACGAACAAAATTTGTGTTTCAGGTCCGTGTGTGAGCATTCTGTGCAACAGGTTTTCCTGTCGGAAGCTGACCTACTTCGGTTCCGGGATCTTTGTCGTAGCTGTCCATATATCTGCATATGCCAACAGCCTCGAGTATCTTTACTTTAGTTACGGGGTTCTAGGAGGTACTGATGTTATCAATTACAATATCTGTTAATTTGATTAACAATTGCCAAGAATGCTCAAAAAAGTAGAATAGACCAAGCAAAATATTCACAGACTTGTTTTGACTGAGACTATTTTTATGAGAGGTAATGACTAAAATGGAAAGAAAAAATCTTAAAATTGGGCAATACTCTAGTTAGTTTTCATTTCTGGTCAAGACCTTTTAATTATAAAAACGAACTTTGCTGATAACATTAAAAACAAAGCGATTCAATGGTGCTTTCTCAGTGTGTGTTTAGTTTTGATACTGTGGCGTATTTTTAAGTTTATTTTGATTCATCTTAATGTTCAAATCAACATATGTGAAAGTCTTAGCTTTATTCAAATAATTTGTATTTTCATATACAAAAACGTTAGTTTGTCAGTGCGCCCAATGGTACTGGTTTTAAACTATCTAAGTAAAGATCAAAATGTTTTCGAATTGTTTTCTCCTTAGAGTTTCCGTGTGCTTTATATCGACAACTAAAATCTATTTTATCTCAAATTGTGAGATTGAAAATAAATTAAAAATTATCTAATGAACTATAATGTCATTTTTATCCAGGATTGGGGAGATCCTTCATCCTTACCCCACTCACAATGCTTCTTGGTGAATATTTCGACAAACGCCGGAGTCTTGCCTTTGGTTTAGCATCCGCTGGGTTTGGAATAGGAGGTTTCGCCATCACGCCGACCATAGAGCTTATGTTCCAAGAGTATGGCTTCAGGGGGACGTACATCTTACTCAGTGGAATAGCTTGTCATCTCTTTGTCTGTGCCTCGCTTTTCAGGCCATTACCAAAGATTGATAATCGCACAGAAAAGTAAGTAGATTTGATCCGTGCCATGAGAAAACCAACATAGTGGCTTTGCGACCAGCATGGATCCAGACCAGCCTGCGCAACCGCGCAGCCTGCTGTCCGCTAACGGTTTCTCTAATTGTAATAGGCTTTGAAAGCAAACACAGCATGGAACCTGACCAGACTGCGCGGGAGCGCAGGCTGATCTGGATCTATGCTGGTCGCAAAGCCCCTGTGTTGGTTTTCTCATGACGCGGCTCATTTATTAATCAAAATGAATATTCCGTTGGATGGTAAAATCTACAAGAAAATCCTTTGAAAGCACTGAAAGCAACCAACCATAATGGTAGGAGATTCGGTTTGATGGAGTCTGGTCACTGGAGGTGATGGAAAGTGCGACACCTATCATTACCACAAGCACCGGCTGCGGAAATCAAATACACATATATAAAATGAACTCACTGTTCCCAAAGGACCGCACTAAATCGATGTACGGAAGAATATTTAGACCGCCACACGAAAGGGAAAATTAATAAAATCTTTGCTTCTTCTGTCTGTCCAATGAATATAAATAAAGTAGTCTTGAAAATCCCTTAAGCTATTACTTAACTTCTAGAGCTGAAAAGTGATGTAGAAATTTAATATTTTTGTCTGTTTCTCTTTTCATTTACCAGGTAAAATGATGCAAACATAGCATGGTTTTCATGACAAGAATAATGTGGTTTTGTTATATTTCAGAACTCGACAGAGTGAAGTCAAGAAAAGGAAGGATTCTGAAACAATAAACATAAATGATGAATCAGCGAACAAGGATGATTTCTATGTATCTTCCACCGGAAGTGTTCATTTGTATAAAGAAGACGACGAAGAAATTACAATGATTGACCAACAAAGAATTCCAAACGGCTCATCGAATGATAAAGTGGAAAAGGAAGATGATAAAAATAAAAAATCAAAGACTAAAAAGAAATTGATATCTTTTTCTGTATTAAAAGACATACGTTTTGTAACACTATGTATTGCTACGTTCATCAACACTCTTCCAAGCACTGGACTGTTTCTTCCAGCTCTCGCAAAATCACGCGGAATTTCAGATATACAGGCGGCTTATCTGCTGTCAATTATTGCCGGAAGTGACACCGTTTCTAGGGTAATTGCAGGTTTCGTCCTTGACCTTAAAGCTGTTCGTGACTTAAGACCTTACATTTATAATGTTATGTCGTTCATTCAATGTGTAGCACTTTTTTCGTTTCCATCTCTACAGAGTTTTAAACATTTTACAGCAGTCTGTGTGTTACATGGCGTCGTCATGGGAACCAAGGCTGCACAGAGGAACGTCATTTTAGTCGATATTTTAGGTGTTGACAAGCTGTCAAGTTCTTTTGCAATTCTACTTGCTGTCCAGGGAACTGGAACATTGGCTGGTCCGCCGGTTTCTGGTAAGATATAAACACTTTCAAACCTATAGCAAATATTTACAGATGTTAAGAAATTTTTAGTTTTTCATTAAAAATAACTTTCAATGTTCTCAGAGGCGTTGAAACGTCATTAGATAATGAGGCGAGTTATTTTTGTTTATTGTTTTATCAGCGAAGTTGGTATGAAAATAAACTGGTGCTCTAAACTCGATGTCAGGATAAATGTATCAAAACCGATTCAGATATAAAATGAAACACCAATAGTAGAAGTTACGATGTTACTTATGTACATGAACCTTGTAAACCTACGATAATTTTGGCTTGTAGGTTTTTTGAAAGACACCTATGGAAAGTACGACTACCCATTTTATTTCGGGGGCAGCTGTGTACTTCTTGGTGCTATTATTCTGGCCAGTGGAAATATTAGGAATTATATTGACAAGAGGAAACCTTCGCCAAAAGATTGACAAGTGCAAATAGGAAACAGCAGATACAACAACCAGTACTGGATACAGTTTTTTTTCTATGCGGAGTATATACAAGTGTTTTCAAGAATTACCATATGTTTTCGAAAAAATAAAATACTTACTAATGAGTTGTGACAAAGAAACATAATCATTTGAGAGTTCCACGTGGAACAAATTAGGGTGACACATATTTATCAATTAATGTGTGCAACAATTTCGTACTTTTGTAAGTATAGCACGAAAAGGACGGCATACACTGAGGTTTGTCAGTGGAAACTTAGACAAACAATCGACCTTTGGTACAATTATATACATGTAATATTGATTATTTTCTTCCGAATACGTTCTTTACGTTCTAGTGCCATTTAAATATGCCCGAGTGGGTAGATTGTGTCTACCTGCTTGAAAGTGGCTTTATAACTTAATTTGTGACGATGTCACGTGATTTGCCCTAATAAGACATAATACACAAATATGCTTGTTTTCTCCAAAGTTTGTCAAACTGTTATGGTACCACTGACTATGTTAACAATTATTTTACTATTACTAACTATGATGCCAATATATTTTGTCTGATCTGCTAAAGCCATACGATTTAGTACAGGTAAAGGTGAATCTGAATACAGCTTTGTTTTACCGTAGCAGCTAGAAACTGTCAAGGTGTGTTCGAACTTTTGCAATGCCGGCAAAAGTGAAGCATAATCGCGGACATCATACAATCAATATAGCACTGGACAATTGTTGCGCATGATACAAATGTACGTATTCTAGTCAGTTGTTCTTATTCGTTTTAACAGGTAATTGATTACGTGAAAAGCTTATTGTTGCAATCGTGTTTAAGTTACTGGCACGTAATGACACTCGGCAATTTCCATGTGGTTACGGATTCTCGTGAGGCAATTTGGCATTCTTTGGACGTAAAGTAGATCAATGCGGACGTAATTATGTCATTAAGGGTACACACCCTTAAAACGTCTGCAACCAAAAACATTTTCTTGTTAGTCGCTACAAAACATCTGTATGTTTGATGTTGAACTATAGTTCTCCTTCATTATGCAGTTAGCTGACACCACTTGGAAATCTGAAAGGTGTTTTCAATACGACGGTTATTGCTTTATACAGGCTGATTTTCTAACTTGATTTACTAAAATAGAGAAATACACATCTGTCTTTAGAGGTATATATTTACTACACATTGATATTGTAAACTGTGGTTCGACTGTATGTATCATTAAAGGGACTAACAGCTGACCCCAAAGATGAAACGTAATTATTCGTTGATCTCTCAAACAGTGCACGTCACAAGATTGCTGATACCTACCGTTTATGTGCTAGAAAATACTATCCCTTAAAAGTCCTAAAATTTCTTGAGTTATGTCGTCATGGCACAGGTAGACTAGCGAAGTTTGTTTGAACAGTATTAGTAACGAAGGTAATTTCTGCCGTGATTTCATCCTCAAAGCAGGACTGGACGTTATGTTTGACTCTGTCTAAGAAGCGAGCAAAATTCATTCTGTCATATTCAATAAAAAATCAAGACACATGTCATCTGCAATTTATTTGTATCAAAGTAGAAGAGATAGTTATTAACTTCTCAATGTAAGTTGAGAAAAGTCAAACATTAACTGTATGACTGTATGTTTTAACCGTCTATAAACATATCATCCAACTTCTCACCACACTGACGGTTGTTGGTGTCAGATCCATTAAACAGTCGCCAATGCCTACAATTTGGTACATACGGACCACAGCTCCATGAAAAGTGCATGCTCGAAATCATTGTTCTTTTATCCTAATATCATTTTGTTCTTTGACAATGCACACATATATGCGTTTGAAGAAATAATTGCGAAGCAAATGGTCGTAGATCTATATAGGCAACATCTTGCTTGGTCTACTCGACTATAAACTCCGTCAAAGCTAACTAAAATGGAATATTGGTGGCGTGCTTTTTATGTCGCGTCAGGTTCTCGTTGGTATGATAAGAAGCAGTAATCTAGTAACTTGTAGGTCCTTCTTCTATCAAGCTGCAACAGACAGTCCGTGGTGGACAAATCCTAGTCTTGATTACGGTGCATATCGCAAATTGCCGAAAAGAAACTTGTGTGAGATCTTCGCTCATTTTGTTCATGTCCGATGGTGTCCTTGTGTGAGTAGGCCTACAAAAGATAAAAAGGTAAGGGTAGATTTCTCGGAAGCACATTGCACCAAAAAAAAAAAACAAAAAAAAACACAGCCTCAGAGCCACGCATTAGCAAAGTAGGTCCACAACAAAAAGAAGCTGTAATGGAAAATATTACAGACGGGTTGCTTCAAAAATACAACACTCATGAGACTGTAAATCCTTGCAGAGTCGGCAGAATATGTGGAAATGTTATCGTGAGTAACTAGAGTGCTGTATCAATAAAATCTGTGAAAAGATTCTTCGAAAGCATCGAACACAACCAAGCAACATATTAGTATGCTCGGTTTGATTGAGTCTGTCTGTGAGAAGTTACGAAATATGCATCACCCCTCACATACCCTAGCACTTTAAGCAAGCGGAATTCTTTTACAATAAATTAGAATGTTCTGCATGGTTTCAAAGAACCAGAAAATATCACAACGATTCTTTACTGCCGCGAAAGATAATCATAACCTGTATATCCGAATGGCAATACAATTTGTTTTAGCAAATGATACACAAGATCCTTACGAAACTACTGAAACTGTCGTTCAAAACACGCTTTTATCTACACGCAGACGCTTATATCAGGACTGAGTTACTGTCCTTATTTTGCTGAACGCCATTTGTACAGACGTAAACACGCATGTTTACGGTAAAATTTTGTGGATTTAATTTTAGAGCAACCGTAAGTATTTTGTAACGATATTGCAATTGATAGATCGTCTGTAAATACATATATGGGGAAGATATTTTTATGATAAATATTGAATCATCGCCGTATGTTTATCTAAAATCGCATTAGACCATAGCCTATGATAGGTCTAGGCTGACTTATCAGTTTGCTTTCTATTCCATTCACAATTCGAAATAATTTTCTTTGTTCGGCCTGGTATAAATGATGATATATTGTATAGAATCTTCAGTACTGCTGTATTCAGATTAAGGTATGAACCGTCACTTATTGTTTTAGCTGTGATAGCCAGTGAGTGTCAGTGACGCGGCAGGGTTTCCCTTACTCATATCTTTCATTCAGATAAAATTTATGATTTGAGTTCTCCTCACATATAAAATGATGCTACATATTTCGACAAATCATATAATGGCATATGTAGTGTTCATTACACATCTCGTATTCAAACTTGACAGTTTCAAATCTCAACATGAATTTATTACACACTTAAGAGATAAAGAAAATTTAGGTCACCTTTATCATATCAAAATGTTGAACCAATGTTGGCTGTATTTAATCTTATCAGTGTGTGTATAGTTATTCACTTTCATTTGTCAATACATTTAAAGTTACAACGGCACATTTCAAGGTCTTGTGGCGACTTTTCTGCGAAGACCCAAGGTGCATCCTTAAGGCATTATTTACGGTACGGTCGGGCACCTAATTGAACTCGCCGACCGTCCGCAAGCCATCTGAAAGTCTTCCTCATATGACAACCCAAGCAGGGTTCAAATTTAAAGGTGAGGGACAAGTGATTCGGAACCAGCGACTTTAAACACTCAGCCACGGAGGCCCTAATCAAGATTATTAGACCATAAATACAGAAGCGCATTGTCGTGGGAAAAGGATGTCAGCTCGTTGATTAAACCAGCATGTTGACTTTTTGCAAATTCCTAAATTATAATTGTTTCCCTTGTAAACTTCATAGCACTTGGATCAATATAAGTTTAATTTTATATAAATATGGTTGGCCTGTCTACGAAGAAATCATATACTCTTTCATCAGTCATAATGTATTTAAAGGAAATAACGATTTTAGCACGTTCGCTTCAGTAAAAACAAAAGTTATTGCCAAACGCTTATATATTTTTCGAAAGAGTGAGTCACACCATTGGACATTTGGTGGGTAACAACCAAATTTTACTTTCGGGAAAGGTGAAGTGAGAGTTTCAATTTGCTATAATTTGTTTTGAAAATTAAAAATTAGGGTATGACAACGGCGCTTTGAGTATTGTTTGATATTTTATCCGCTGCAATGGATAATTAAAAACATTATGAAATCTTCATTCTTGCTTTTATTATTTTGAATTACAACATTTTTGTAGCTTTTGTAGGAAAATTGAATCGTCATTCAATACAAATTCAACAGAAAAAATAGCTTAATTTTGCCAAACATGGCAACGTTTCATCTGTCACGTGACTGAAATCAGCACTGCCTTTGTTAATTTAGAAATTACGACAATGTGTTATTTAAAAATGGAGATACGGCATTACGTGAATAATAGTCGTTCCATCCAGGTACAAATTCAGCTGTTCTAGTATCCAATTCTGACAAAACAAATCGAATACGTAAGTAAGTAAGTAAGTAAGTATTTTATTATAGTGACTTGTACGTAAAACAGCAAATATTATTTCATAACATGACAAAACAAAATTAAAGTACCCGTCCCAATGGACCTATATGTCACCTGACTGAAATAACTTTAAATATATCGCATTTAAATCACGTATGTTACAATTACATTCGTATAAATGGTATGGCAGTTAGGTAGATAATGTTAAATCAACAATTTCTTTTACATTTTTTCTTTTCTTTAATAACCTGTAGAGGATGAATGCCATCGGACACCTACTATTCTCAGGTGACAATTTCAATATTATCCATTTCCCCAAGGCTCTTGCAAATGATTCCAAATATCACAGAAATCGTTGTATTGTTTGATAATGCCTGTAAAAATTAATTTTTCATCCAATCAGCTAGTGCCTCATTGAATCCTATGGGTCTCCCTACACATTTTTCAACCAATCCGAAGCAATTATTCGGTAGCAAGATCTGACCTTTAGCGTTGGTAACGCTTACTCCAACAATACTGACTCCGATCTTGAATTGTTCGTTTTAAAATTGTATACATGTTCCTTCCTGTTTAGAAAAAAATGACATCTTGAGGTATGCCTGTTTAGAATTTTTCTTAATATTTCAGCTGCATACGAGACGCTGCCACTGAAGATGAGGATACATATTTTAAAAAGATGTTTCAAAGTTGATCCATTTCACCGAAAGCGCAGGTCATTAAGTAGTCACTACTCAAAACAGCTTACCAGGCTGTTCAACACTGAACCGAATGGTAAGCCTCTCCAAAATCGAAGAAAGTATTCGGAATCAATGCTGTTATACATGTATCAGCATTTTAAAGTACTTAGTTTATTTATTTGATTTACATCAATTTTGGAGGAAGTTGGCACATCTTACCTAGCCAAAAGTTGATTCCTGCCTCCTGAATTTAGCTGACCTACTCTCGCATCGCAGTAAGTTTTGATTTCACTGAGGTCCAGTTGAAGTTTCTGCAGGATTCGAACCTCCAACTACTAGAATAAACTACAGGTTTCTGCCATTTGTTCCTTAACACACTTCTACAGTACACATTTAGGTGTTGTATAATTGTTATAACTAAATAACATAAATGATGACATGCTGTCATTTCAGTCTTTTAGAGAATCTATGTACATTCGATGAATTGGTATCCCCCGCCGAATGGGTTTGTGGTGAGGAATGGCAAAGAAATATATCCGACAAAAAGTTGAGGATGTTACTTAGAAGCAAATAATTTCATTACATTTGAACTGTCCTTAAGAGGGCACAATCAAGTAAGAAATCTGGAACGTGGGTGGTGCCGTGGGGGTGACAACTTCACATGTTGATAAATATTCATGGAAGGTTTGAAAAATAAAAAAAAGGAATGATTTTATTAGGGGTGGTTTGGGGGTGGGGGTGACCGGGTAACGGTACAAAACTTCACATGTTGGTAATAAATAGTGATGGAAAATAAATATAAAATGATAAAAAATTGTTTGGGGAGTGCATGATCGGGGTGATGGGGGTGACTGGGTGGAGGAGCGAGGTGGGGGAAAGGTACAACTTTGCATGTTGATAAATATTCATGGAAGGTTTAAGATATAAAAATAAAAATAATAAGAAAAATTGTTTGGGGCTGTGGCGTGGGTAGGGAGGGGGAGGGTGTGTGACCAGTGTGGGTACACAACTTCACGTGTTGGTAATAAATTTTCACGGAAAAAAAATGAATGAAGTTTAATTGTTATGTATAAATGTGTGGATTTTTAAACAATTAAAGGGCAATAATTCTGAATTTACTAAAGAGATCCTGACAAAATTGTGTGAGTGCACTACCACCTTATGGTGATCTAAATTCAGTTTAAGTTTCATAGTTCTAGGTGAAATATGTCATAAGTTATGAAGCAAAACTTGCCATATTTATAATACCCTATATAGTTAACACTAGAAACTACTAAGGGCCATAACTCTGGTGTTACTTGTCACTTCCTAGATATGGCTCCGGACGGACGGACGGAAAGACAGACAGACAACGCCAAAATTATATCCCTTCGCCTTTGTCGGGGGATAAAAATCATCTTTGAAATATAGAAACTTGATATTAACACCTACATTACCTTAAAAAGATACTGTTCTTCATGTGAGGAAGCCATCCAGCTGGCTTACGGAAGGTCGGTGGTTCTACGCAGGTGCCCGCTTGTGATGAAATAATGCACGGAGGGGCACCTGGGGTCTTCCTCCACTATCAAAGCTGGAAAGTCGCCATATGACCTATAATTGTGTCGGTGCGACGTTAAACCCAACAAAAACAAGTACTCTCAGATTTCATACGTTATGTTACCGTTGTTGATTTTAGGTGTTCTCAAACTCTCAGAGGAAGTAGAATCCGCACTGCATGCTGGAAGACCATTGGTTGCCCTGGAGACGACAATAATCACTCACGGGATGCCATATCCAGACAATATAAGGTAAGTATATTGTCTTCGATTTTCTCACAATTTTGTAACACTTCTGTATTTACCGCTTCTCCACACATTTTTCCTTTTTTGAAACTGACCAGTATTTTGCTGTGTAATAATTTGAAATATAAACAAATCGTGAATAAACAAAAATAAGCTATTAGTATGTAAGTTATTTTGTACACTTACTGAATAGCTTGCCAGCCTGCAGTTAAAATTATTGAAATTGAAATTTTGAGGTTTTGTTGAAAACATGTTTCAGGCTCTGGAAGTGTGAAAATTTTCATAAATGAACTGTTAGTAATATGAAAGATATTGACAAGTTGTGGAAGGAAGCGTTTCAAGTTTTGTTGAGTGTAAAAGAAATGCATGTAGTCACTCTCGTCCAGTTGTCAGTTCGAACTTTTCTTATGGCATCGCAAGTTCCGTTGACAAAATTTGCTGGTTTTGAATCTGTTTACAATGTTGGTACCGACAACCTGTAAAACAGATTAAATAAAGAACTAAAATGTCTTATAATATAGTCAGTGACAGTGTTAGTTGTAAATTAAATGGTTTATTTGCCCTATCTGAAGTACTGCTACTGAAGTAGAGAATATAGTCAGGGACGGTGGGGCAGTTCCGGCAACCATAGGAATACTCAACGGCAGAATCCATATTGGTAAGTACTCGTCATTGAGTTTTACATTTAACACAAAGCATGTACTATATTGTTTCTCGTACGATATTATTATTATAGAACAAAACAACGGCTGAACCCTCCATACTACGTTTTTGTAACTATGGTTTTGTATAAAATAGTATTAATAAACAGAAGAATCTGTATTGATATATCCTGGAAAGAAATCATATGTATATTATTATGTTTAAGTCACAATGTTTATCTATAACTGACAGATTCAGTATTATAATTCTAGGCGGAATCCTTCTTTTATACGTTCAGATATGTTCAGGCCACACTCTTTATCTGTAAAAATAGTAGATCTAAGATAGCAGAATCCATATTTATATGTTCTGGAAGGAATTTGTAATTGTATTGTATGTGTTTTATCCGTATTTACAGTATATGTTCTAGTCGCAATATCTAATTATACAATAGCGATAACGAATGACGGCATTCGGCATTTAGTGGTACGCTCTGAAGTAATCCTACATTTTTCTTGTACTGATATTATTCCAATGTAACTTACTTTTGTTCATACTCGATTCTATAAGCAGTTTGGGTTGTTGGTAATATTACAACGGTATTTAGACACTATATGATGTATGATATTACACGTCTTTGTTTCGCTTTGGGCTTAAATTACGAGATATTTCCAGACTTTGGCAGTTTTGTTCGCATAGAAAGCATGTTTTTATCTAGGTTTGAGCAAGCAACAGCTAGAATTTCTCGCTGACCCGAACACTACAGCAGTAAAAACCTCCAGACGAGATTTGCCCTTTGTTATTTCGCAGGTAAAGGATATATATGTATACAGCAAGTTCATATGTGAATGTTTAAATATTTCCTAATTCCAGAAATCGAACTCGCACCAGCTTGTTTGATTGTATTGTACCCACAGGTACAGTGCTTACCGGGGTAGCTAACCTGAAAGAACTTGATGGCATAGCAATGACATTGTCTAAAGCATATGTCGTCACTTACCTGCGTCATATATACTGAAATTTATTATAATGTGGCATTGAGATACCCCGAAAATACATGCATATACGCACAACATAACGAGTACGACTGTTCAAGCCAGCCAGCTCAGAAAGCATTTGTATGTAAACAAATCGTCTTCTCGTCAAATAATTAAATGTATGTGCATATGTACCATAAACCTTGTATTACCTCTTTCTACTAACTCAGCGTTACCTGAATGCAAATAGTAGATAGATACATTGACGTAAGAAAGTTCTTATTCAGTTTTTCTGATCAGATGAAAATATATAAAAGTGTTATATTTTGTCGGTGATTCAGTAGTATACTATCAGCTAAAATGTTAGATCAATAGAGGAAACGGTAGAAATGCGGTAGATTGTATGACTGTTTTACTGTAGCTAGCATGCTTACCATTAAGTTCTGCTTAAGGGTTTACATGGAGGGACAACAGTATCAGGGACCATGGTGGCTGCTCACATGGCAGGGATCCAGATATTTGTCACAGGAGGGATTGGTGGGGTACACCGTGGGGCAGAGTCAAGTAAGGGTCTCATTCTTCGTTTATAAGTTGTTACAATAGTTTCGATTTGTATGTAACTATAAAAGTAGTCTATTAAGATGTATAAACAGATTTTAGAAATAAAATTGGGAATTTCATTACTGCAAATAACGCTTGTGTGCTTTGAAATTGTAACAGATATTAGACAGTTCTGAATGGTTGTTTGAGATAACTGTTATTTGGAGAAAAAGAAATCGTATTCAATGTTAAATGTTAAAATCTGTTTCCTGTGAATTAATCCGGTGTAATTATGAAGGTTTTTCTCTTGCTCTGGATTGTCAATATTTTTAATAAATCTATTTACTGAGAGCAATTGTTTTTTTTTTCTAACCTGGACATTTCGGCTATATCGCATAGCTTTCATCAGCTGACTGCACTTAGATCTGGTACTCGGCGCATGAAGGCTATGCGATATAGCAGAAATATCTAGTGCTGTGAGTAAATGGATTTATTCAAAGTTTATGTGTCTGAATCAGTAGAAATTAAATTTGTGATTTCATCACTACCGTCTTTTGCTCAATCTACTGTAGACTGGGTAAAATTTGCTAATATTTGCGATCGGAGAGAAACACGAATTAAAAGTTTGTAAATATTAACAAGCATCTTTATCTTTTTTAAGTATAAACAACTAGGGGCCGCGAATTCTTAACATCGCGAATAAGGCTGTTGTCTACCAATCTGCGAAATAAATTTGACTCATAAAATGCTTAATCTACAGTGTCATAGTATACTCGCGATGTAAGATATCACGCACTAACAAAACATTTTGAACTGTGTTGGTTTATCTTTATTTTTTCGGCAAGGTATGGATATCAGTGCAGACTTGACAGAACTGGCTAGGACTCCAGTAACTGTTATTTCAGCAGGAATCAAATCTATTTTAGATATTGGACGGACGCTTGAATACTTGGTAAGTAGCATCACAAAGGCGTTTTAGTGCGTTTTTTTTTAAAAGTAAACCCGATGGAAAGGTTATATACAATATTTTGGACAAAATAAATGACCATGCGAATAACTGATTTCTTTGCCACATTGATTAAAACAGTGTTACTTCTAGGTAAAAAGTGAACTGTATATTTTGTCTGTAGTTTCTTCTAGGTAAAGTGAATTTGATCCAGGTTAAAAATGAGTCTTGTCTATGGTTTTTTCTAGGTAAAGTGAATTTTAATCTTCTGTAATTACAACTCTCATCCTAGGTGGCCATAAGCGGAAAAATAAACACTGAGCATTGGTTGTTGTATGCCATGGTATATAAGGTGGCTAGTAAAATATATATTCTAACACGACCAGCAAGTAACCTACATACATGTAAAGCAAAAGCTGTCTCGGGTTATTCTGCTATAAACCACTCGCGTGCAATGACGTCATCCGATCCAGGTGCGTAGCACGGTCGTAAAAAGTAGTTACCATTTTTTCTAACACAGTTGATACCAGTATGTCGTGTTAGAATCGAAATAAGTTCCCAAGTGTGATTAATCGTAGAATAACCCGAGTTTTTCTTTCTTATGCGAACCAATATATCACTCAGGCCTACGGCCTTCGTTATATTTTCTTACGCATAATAACTCAAAACTCGGGTTATTCTACAATAAACCACGTTTGGGAACTTATTATTTCTAAATAGATATTGAATACAATTGAAACTTTGTATATCTGATATTCGACGTAAAATGATATTTTGTGCGCGTGTTTCAGAGACGTTACTTAAACAGCTTTCGAGATAACCGGGATTTGAAGATAAGCCAGTGTTAACTGTTACAGTGTTTGATCAAAAGAGATTTCTTTAAACACTACGATACACCAGCATTTTTTTCCAACGGGAAGTGGATCCGAGAGTAATAAAATATCCTCAGTCTTTTTCTAAACTCTAATGGAAGTAAATTATCTTTGAAGGAAACAGAGGGGGTGAACGTGTCAGCCTTTGGTAGAACTACAAAGGAATTTCCGGCTTTCTTTACACGGAAAAGTGGCTATAAGGCTCCATATACTTGTGAAACAGCTCGCCAAGCCGCTGAAATGATCTGTAAGTTAATTAGACATTAGTTGTGGTGTACCTCGACCAAAAACGATCTGTCTTTACCCCTTTGTATATCTAATGATAATCATACTATAAGAACCACGGTCACGAACGGGAAAATGCGCTAACCCGTTTCATTCGCGCATTTTCACCTTAATGGTTTAGCGCATTTTCCCATTCATGACCATGGTTCTTATAGTATTCCTAGGGGACCCCAGGGCATAACATGTACGGAGTTATTTTCTTCCTGGTTTGGTGCCAGTGCATTTGGGCGCTAGCAAATAGGCGCTATTTGACAAATAGTGAACTCCCTGCGATGAAACAGTCTTACGACTATCGCGTACGATATGGAGCTAATAAATTTACTTGCGATTGTTGTCATTGTTACGCTTTGATAAAACTGAATGCGCAGTCACATGTTCGTTCGAATATGTAAATATTTGACAAAGACAACTTTAGATACGTGCAGGTTTAAGAAAAGTTGTTAGATGTATGATCCCATTCTAAAAAGCCATTAAAGTTTGTGTTAAGGTCATTTTTATAAAATACTGGAAGAAAAGCTTAATTTATTTCACAGTTCAGATTGTAACGGTAAACGGTTACTTTTATTTTAAGACGCACGAGAACGCATGGGTTTGCAGACTGGCTCTTTGGTTGCTGTTCCTATACCTGAAGAGTTCGACAACATTGGACAAGAAATAGAAACTGTAATACAGTCTGTTGTCAAAGAAGCTTCGTAAGTCTTTTAATTGCATAATAATACGTACACAGTTTTAGTCTTCTTTGTTCATAGGGAAATAAATCGAGCTGTGTTAGAATTGTAAATATGATGTAAGAACACAGTGATTTAATTAGGCAATAAATTTTTAATCTGAATGACTCATGTTTGTAGAACCACCGCGTAGACAGTGCATTTAAAATTATATATAAAATAGAAGAAATTGATCGAACTTTAATCCTTTTTTGAAATATTTCAGTTTGAAAATTGAATCATTGTTCAGTGACGACCATATTCTCAATTTTAATCAGGCTAAAAAACAAATTAATATTAAGAAGAGAAGTTTAGATGCGTATGTACTAAAAAGATCATTATATTTTAGCCAAGAAATATGCGCTCGTTCTTTCGCGGAATAATAATGCGCTCTTGAAGTCGCGCAATATTTCCGCTGCAGAACTCGGGCATATTGCTATATAAAAAGTTAATAACCTACCGATCTTATATGAAATATCAATATTGGATTTCATATGCTTTATAGACTGCCTTCTGTTAAAGTTTTGCTTTTGTAATGTGCGTATGGATACATAACTATTTTATACGCCCGTCTGAAAGACGGGACGTATTATGGGAACGCCCTTGGCGGGCGGGCGGCGAATTGAAACAACTTGCTTCGTAAGCTCCAAAGTATGAAGTACTGAAAACTTGTCATAAGTGATCAGTTATCTTATTATATGTTTTCGTGAAAGTTAAGTTTGAAATTTTATGCTTAATATAAGTCTCGTAGATATTATCGTAACGTCTGCGGTACTGTCACATACTTTTGCTAATGTTGTTTTATTTCAGAAAGAAAAATATTCAGGGAAAAGAGATAACTCCGTATATCCTACAAAGAGTAAATGATTTAACTCAAGGGAAGTCGTTGAAAGCTAGTATCCTTCCGCTGTCGTGAATTATTGTACATGTACAAATAGGAATATTAATAGCTTCTATTATTTTAGAATACACAGATTTAATTTGGCCACCAGACCTTATTTTTCTGGTGACTTTACCCATACTGGCGACACTTATCTGGAAGCCACTATGTATGGAACGCCTAGACTGTCTTATGTTGAGATTGACTGATATGCCTGGTTAAACTCCGAGGTACAATATTGAGGGTGGAAATCACAATGTGTCCAGTTAATATTGAAGTGTAATGTTGTGTATTGAATATATTTTCTTCAGTCAAGTTAATGTATTGTTGGGTGCTATAGTCATTCTGTTCAGTTCTTGAAAGAAACAGGCATGTGGTAACAAAATCATTTTCAGTTAATAAGATGCACTGTGGGGTGTTACAATTATTATGTACAGTTATAATTATATGCTGTTTGGTGCTAAACTCATTATGTTCAACAATGAGAATAAACAGTTGAGTGGTACTATCATTATGTTTAGCTGAGACAGTGTATTATTGAGTAGTACTCACATTACTTTCAGCTGCATTGACATGTTCTTGGGTGTTATATCAATTATGTTCAGTTTTGAAAAAGAACGTACTGTTGAATGGTACTATCATTATGTTGTGTGCTGAATATATTTCCTTCAGTCAAGTCAATGTGTTGTTTTGTGTAAAGGCCATTATATTCAGTTCTTAAAAGAAACAGGCATGTGGAAACAAAATTATGTTCTGTTAAAATGATGTGTTGTGGGATGTTACAATTATTATGTACAGTTATAATAATAAGCTGTTTTGTGCTCTACTCATTATGTTCAACTATGAGAATAAACAGTTGAATGGTACTATCATTATGTTTAGCTGAGGCAGTGTATTATTGAGTGACACTTCCATTATCTTCAGCTGCAATGATATGCTGTTGGGTGTTATATCAATTATGTTCAGTCGTAAAAAAGAACTGTTAATTAGTACTATCGTTATTTTAAGATATCTTAATATGCTGTTGTGTACTGTAGCCATTATGTTCAACCGAGAACGCTAAATGTTGTCTGAAACCGTCATTATTTTCAGTTCAGGTGATGTACTGATTAGTGCGAAGGTCCTTATGTTAAGTTAATGAGTAGAGCACCAAACAGCTTATTATTATAATTGAACATAATAACTGTAACACTCCACAACAGATCATTTGACTGAACATAATTTTGTTACCACATGCCTGTATATTTTAAGAACTGAACACCGAGCAACACATTGATTTGATTGACTAAAATATAATCAGCACACAACATAATGATAGTACCATTCAACAGTTCTTTTTCACGACTGACCATAATTAGTATAACACCCAAGAGCGTTTCATTGCAACTGAAAAAAATGAAAGTACTACTCAATAATACACTGCCTCAGCTAAACATAATGATAGTACCACTAAACTGTTTATTCTCATTGTTGAACATGAGTTTAGCAAAAACAGAGTATTATCATAACTGAACATAATAACTGTAACACCCCACAATGCATTATTTAACTGAAAATAATCTGTTATCACATGCCTGTTTCTTTCAAGAACTGAACATAACTACTGTAGCACCCAACAATATATTGACTTGACTGAAGAAAATATAATCAGCACACAACATAACACTTTAATACCTGGACATACTAGGATTTCCACCCAACATATTGTATCTCGGACTCAACAGAACGACATCTTACCAGGCATATCAGTCATTCTAAACATAAGACAGTCTAGGCGTTCCATAACTATGTAAGCTGGGTCTCATGTTAAGTTGCTGTGTGTCTTTGAAAGGTCGTAACGTCATTTCTGTTTCTGCGTTTTGGACTTTAATAACCCGCTTTTTGTTTTAAAACACTACTATAAAAGATGTTACGAAGAAATTATTTCGTTTTGCATTCTGTAATTTTTGATATTTGTGAAATACTGTATGCAAAAAAAAACCCGACGGTTGTAGATGCATATTGTAATACCGGTATTCGACTCTCGGCTAACAGATTTGACGGTAAATTTGCAGAGCCTCATTATCACCAAAAACATTTACCCTCGGACCTGATTTTCCTTTCTGCATCCAAGACCAGTCTCGGAAAATGTTACGCTCCGTTTAAATGTTTATTTGTATCAAGACGGACCGCAAAAAGCAAGGCATATAGGAGAGACTATCTGATTTTCCTAGACTTAAGAATGTTTTAAATAAAACTCGGGAACTGTATTTTGTCGGGAAAAAAATTGCAATCTAACGTAGGTGGGCCTCTTTTGGCTATTCTTTTTAGACGTTGAAAAGAAAACCTTTTATTTTTGTAGCAAACCAAGGCAAAAATTTAGGAATGAATGCTACTTTTGTGCGTTTAGGCGTGTATAAACGACAATGGGACTTACTGCAAATTACCCTGAAATTGCTTGCGCGTTGCAAGCGGTCCAAATAGAGGTTGATACCTGTCTAAACGCACAAAATAGCATTTAATTCTTAATTTGAACGAAGTCGGCAATTAGTAAACTGACTCACAAGTGACTACACATATCCGCGGTAGTCTAATACACGATTCCGGTTATTAGCATCTGTCTTGTACACGTTAGTTATTTTCATAGCGAGGTATATGATAATGGTATTTGTTATCGTGGCCACTTACTTTTCTTGGTGCATCAGTAACTCTACTGGTACCTCTTGTACCTGGAAAAGACAGGAGGGTGATTTCTTTCTTCCCGTTATAAAGATATTTTCACTCTCCTCTATAGCATAGTTTCACGATTCTTTTTAGCTGGACATCTTATTTTTATCTTTGAAAATGCTATTACTTACCCCTTTTTAGTACATCTACCCTTGCAGTAATGGTCTGGTATATTTGTTGATGAAAGGGTGACTTCGGTTAACCAATTGTTTGCAGAGGTTGTGCGCTAAACTACTGGACAGACTGAAGTCTGAAATCATTCTTCGTTCACCTCTGATTTATGTAAAGATATTGTAACTTACTTGCACAGAATATACATGTTTTATTCCGGTACATAATCCAAGTACACTGGGTAGGCTAATTAAACGTGCTTGCATGCAAAAACAAAACTGCTAAAAGTGATGTACAACATGTATCAAACAAACAAAACAAGAAAATATTGTCCTTAAGTGTAACAGATATTGAGTTGATCAAGAACAACACAACTGTAGGTGCTAAGATAGCAGTCGAACTGAAGAACGTCCAGAATCTAGACAAAAATACCAACAACTCAGCAAATAAAAGCAGATCTGGATCTCAAAGTACAACGGTTGGACGAACGAAACAAAGTTCTTCATCACCAGGGATCAAAAATGTGGTAAGTTTTTTTGTGATTTTGATCGAATATATTGATATTTTCAAACTTTATTCCTAACTTTATAATACTCTATAACATTTTATTGGAGGAAATTAAGAACTAGTCAAATGTAACTGTAGTAAAATATATTTCAATGTATGTGACATATTAATCAGCTGACTTTTCCTAGGAAGTAGGTAATTCTACGCAGATGCCCGCCCGTGCTTGAAATATCATTCAGAGGTACTTAAGTAGTCTTTTCTCACTATTTAAGGAATAAATTGTAGTTCTGTAGCTACCATCTAAATATCAGATCAGTAAATGGGCATCTTCTCTGCGTCAAGTAACGGCGGCTGTTGCGACATCAAATGGTCTGTAACGCACGCTTTCCATTGGCAGCATGTTTTCACACGACAACATAACTTCAGTGTTTGTTTAAGGTAACTTGACATGAACAACCAAGATGGCGTCATGAAATTGAGGTTGGTCACATTATTTACTCGTATAGACGATATGCTGCTACAGAGGTTTAAAGATGCCTTTTAATCATTTAATACACACATAAACAGTTGTAAAAATGCATTTAATTTATAAAATCATAAAAGCATAAAACTCAGCGGATAAGTTCTTTTGTTCATAGGTGGAGCACATGAAAGACATATTCAAAGATATGAGGAAATAAATTATTTTCAGTTTAGATACATAACTTTACCGCAAATGTGCACAAAAATTGACTTGTTTTCATGGTGAGTTTCAGAATATTTGATTTTATATTTTTATAAATTAAATGCATTTTTACAATTGTATATATGTGTTTTAAATGATTAAAATGCATCTTTAGACCTCTGTAGCAGCATATTGTCTATAGGAGTAAATAATGTGACCAGCCCTAATTTCGTGACGCCATCTTGGTTGTCCATGTCAAGTTAATTTAATATTACTATATTCCTTTTCAAAGATTTGACATTGGAGTTTTCAGATGTTGATATAAATTAATTATTGAACTGCAATATCTTAAAGGTTGTGTCACATCCTGAAACTTAAATGTTATTACGTATATTGTATGTTGTTGAATTGCATTTCAGTGTGTTGTTGGGGGATCAATTGTTGATTTCACTGCCAGAATGTCAACGGCGGATTTCAAGGTACAAAAGAACGTTTAGCACTTTTATCTATTTTGCTTTTCACTGTTACATTGTATATAATTGTAATACTTTTTAAATAGTTAAAAAATTAAAATGAATAGAAATGATCATAACTTCGTTTACAGAGTAGTAGTAATTTTGAGATATTATATTTTCGCTCGTAGCTGTGCCGCTCGAGAAATCGTATCATGTGATCTCATTAATTTATGTTATGTTCACCCGATGAAAGATATTTCGATCGGTCTTGTGAAGTAAAAAAGAACAGAAGCTGTGTGAATATTATCTTGTATAAAAGTTAAAATTCTGTATATTCATTTACAATTTTCAATCAGTTATAAATGTTTCTTACTTGTCTGTTTTAAAATGTTTGATGTTTGATGTTTCTTCTTTACATACATTAAAGATGAATGGAGGAACATACCCGGGCACGGTGAAGCAATCCTTTGGCGGTGTAGGGAGGAATATTGCCGACGGACTGTCGAGACTTGATGTTGATACACTGTTCATCTCAGCTATAGGGAATGATTCCCATAGAACAGCATTTGAAGCGCATTGTAAACATATGGTAGGACAAAGATAATAGAGTCAATGATACTTCATACTTGTCTTTGCCAGTATGAAACAATAAGGTTCATAACTCCCCATGTCATTTTGATAAAGTTATCTTCCGTTTTTGTACATTTTTATTATGAAGTAAGAATACGATCTTTTTCTTTTGTCTGTCTTAGATATACTTCGCTTTGTTATTTCCTGCTGTCAGGTCGAAGATGGAATATAGAAATCGTACATCTATGTGTCTGTCCATCTGCCTCCAAACACTCTCCTCAGCTCAGCCTACCAACCACATTTTTGTCTTTCACAGTTTGGTTTCTTACTTGCCCATCCACCACCTCCAAGCATTACATGTTTAAAATACCCCACCCTCACTTCAAAATGAACGCCGTTGAACTTTACCATTTCGGCGGCGGGTTTCGGTGTCTACTGATAAATCTTCTTCACCGGGTCATAGCCTTCTGATATTATACATAAATTCAACATGTGAGTCAAAAGATCTTGTTAGAGGATTAAGATGGAAGCTGTTATAAAGTCCTACACCACGTTCCTCATGTCTGTATTGTTTGTTACGGATTTAGCGCCGTTTTCTTACAGTTTTTAAGTTATTTAACGACAGCAGTTTATCTATCCAATGTTTCTGGATCCAGTATCATAACTACGTATCTGCCCATTTTTCCATATGGATCAGATTTAGAGGGCGAATAATTTCAAGTACATTGTATTTTATCAAATTATTAAGGAGAACATACGCCTCGCCCAGGTATCGAATTTTCGACTTAAGCTAAGCGGACAAGCTTTCCACATTTGATTTGCATTGGTTAGATTTTCGTCACAATATCATTTGATATTCTAGGGACATAGATATTTATTATAACATATAATTATACCCGCAGAAACATAGTATGTGGGGCTATATTGGAGTTGCATATGTCTGTCCGATGGTCCGTCATTTCTTTACTTTACTTTGTCAGTTGTGTTCTCTCCATGTCTTCGTAACCACCGGGAATATTATAGAACTTGCATCAGTTATCAATCTTATCAAGACGGCATGCAGAATTCACAACCCATGTCACTAGATCTAAGATCAAGATCAGGCTTGGAGTTCAAAGGTGAAATAGCTTAACTTCGTGCCCGCTCCTTATCTTCTAAAGCTTTTAGAAGATTTTCACATTTACATATTTTTCCTGTTGTTTCTTTTAGCTCAATTTTTACCTCATAAAGGGCTATTTGGGAATAGTGATAGTGATACATGTAGTTCTAAAATTAAATGCAGGACCTCTGTGGCCTAATTGGAAAGCCGCTGACATTCAGTCACTTGCCCCTCACCACTGTAGGTTCGAAACGTCTCTTAGGGTGTAAATTTCTCTCATGTGAGGAAGCTATCTAGCTGGCGTATGGAAGATCGATGGTTCTACTAAAATGTCCGTCCGTTGCTTAAGGTTGTAAATAAAGGTATGTATATAAGTGGAGCATTTCGTTTCTCGTTTTAAGCTCCACTAGAATAGGGGTGCTATACTACTCCCCTCGGCGTCAGCATGTCCATTCTTGGTTGAAGTTTTTCGGCAACCTTTGTTTTTCTGTCATATTTTTGTTACTATTGCTTATATCTTACTTTAACTTCACGTAAACATTGTCCAGCATACAAACAAAGTAGAGGTCTCTTATTGAGACATAAATTCTTTTTACTGTCAAATCGCCGAATAGCGGAGCGCGCTGTCTTACGGACAGCTCTTATAATTAATTGTATTAATGATATTTTCCTTTTGTTACTATGCGTGTTTTGCCTTCATGTCCTGTGCCTTATTTTGTATTACAGAATCTAGACGCTGTGGCGAGATTAGATGACCAGAGCACAGCAACTTATTGTGCCATGTTGAAACAAAATGGTGAACTGATGTTTGGAATAGGCGATATGGACATACATCAACAAATTACTCCACAATATGTAAGTTTGCTTTGGCATGTTAGTAAATTTTATACGCCCGTCTGAAAGACGGGACGTATTATGGGAACGCCCTTTTTTGCGGAGCATTTCTTCTTCATGCATGAAGGGATTTTCATGTAACTTAGCACAAATAATCACCATCATGAGACGGAGTGTTAAGCGCAGGAACCAGGTCCCTAGGTCTAAAGTCAAGGTCACACGTATAGGCCAAGGTCAGATACAAGAATGACTTTCTCCGGAACATTTCTTCTTCATGCAAGGAGGGGTTTTGATGTAACGTGGCACAAATGTCGCCACTATGAGACGGAGTGTCTTGCACAAGAACCAGGTCCCTAGGTCTAAGGTCAAGGTCAGACTAAGAGGTCAGAGGTTAAATTCAAGAATGACTTTTTCCGGAGCATTTCTTCTTCATGCATGTAGGGATTTTGATGTAACTTGGTACAATTGTTAACCATCATGAGACGGAGTGTTATGGGCAAAAACCAGGTCCCTTTGTCTAAGGTCAAGGTCACACTTAAAAGTCAAAGGTCAGGTACAAGAATAGCAATTTTGTCTGGAGCATTTCATTTTCATGCATGGTGGAATGTAACTTGTTCAACGTCATGAGAAGGAGTGTATTGATCAAGAACCAGATCCCTAGGTTTAAGGTTAAGATCACACTTACAGGTCAGAAGTCATATACAAGAATAACAACTTAACAAGCTCTCGACGGGCGTATTTTGTGACTATGGCACCTTTGTTCCTATATAGATAAAATGATCCATAGAGATTTTAAATGTTTGCCTGTGATATGTAGCGAACTTACTGACACATACAGGTGCTTCCTCAACCACAAAAGCTGAAATGTCGTCATATGACCTATAATTGTGTTTATGTGATGTTAAACGCAACACGAATGACTTCTGACCAGTATTGTCATTTCTCCACGATAACTAACAAGATGAAACCAATATTTTACCAATATTTTTAGTCTCCTACTGGCTGAAAACCAGAGGGGACTATGGGAATGCCATCCGCCCGTCCGTCTGCCCGAGCAAACGAGTGAACATTTGTTGGCTACTGAGGATAATACTAAATAGGTAACGGTAAATTCTATTCATTACATACTGCTTATTGGGTAATTTTTATCACTTGTTGGGAAGTTCATAACAAAGGAAATACCCAATAAAGGTTCGTTCGTAAGAACGTCCGTCTGTCCGTCCGCTGGATCCTGCAATTACTCAAAAAGTATTCAAGCTAGGTTAAAAAGCTTGGTACATGCATGTGAATAGAGAACAATATGTAGACTATGCACGTACATGACTTATGCTTGAAGGTTAAAGGTCAAGGTCACTATTGAAGGTCAAGTAAAATTGTTTCTACTCCATACCTTTTACATGCATGCATGGATTGTCCTTGTGGTACACACAAACGTTCCCCATGATGAGACAATGTGTCAACGCATGATCAATGCTTGTCAGTTAAAAGTCAAGGTCACTGTTTAAGGTCAAGTAAAATTTTGTTCTGCTCCATGACTTTTAATTGCATTGAAGGATTTTTCATTACTACACAGGAATGTCCACCATGATTAGACTATGTGATGCGCACATGATTCATGGTTGTCGGTCAAAAGTCAAGGTTATTATTGAAGATCAAGTTAAATAGTTTTTTACCGGTAGGGGACTTCTGTATTGCCACTGCAATATCGCTGTGTTGTTAAAAATGACATAATTGCCTTGGTCAGATAAACCCGGAATGCACGTGCCCACCATATGATTTTGCATTAGTAAAGCTGTTGGACCTGAATTGGCCACGCGTGCATATACATCTTCTGAAATTATTTCACAGTTCTATGTAGTGTAATGTATTATAGTGTATTGAGTAAATCTATAACTATTCAGACAGAAGGTGTAACATACTTTACAATTTTACAGATCTCCAACTTCGAGGAGAACTTAAGTACATCATCTTTAGTGTGTATAGATGGAAATCTATCAGTAGAGGCCATTGAATATGTGTGCTTGTTGTGTGCTCGCAGTGGAATACCAGGTAGGATTTAGGGGTACTGGGCCCGTATTCTTCAAAGTTTAAAGAAGCCTGAAACTTAGAATTTTAAATAGTAAATATTCTGGTAGATATGCATAGATTGCAAGGAAACTTTTTATGAGTCTTTATTCTGTAGCTTGTAATGACGCAGCAAAAGTTCAGAAGCATAAATAAGCTATAGAAAAAAATATAGCAAACTGATTTGATACCTTTCTTAAGACTATGTTTCAGAATTAAAATGTTTATGAATATGGGTACAGGCCTAAGTAGAAGATAGTCGTTACGAGAGGAACAGCTGTTTCAGAATTCCTAATGTGATAACCTATGTGTAAATACTTAACAGGTAAAAAGTAAAGGTGCAGGTATTTTTCATCTACCGCCATTTTGTGGGGGAAAAACATATAAGCTATGTAGTGCTTTTGAGCGACCCGATTTTAGGAACAGTTAAAACCATCCATTTACAGCAGGATCGACTGAGGCAATCTCGATAAAGTACCTTGTCAAATAATACACTCTAAAGAAAGAAGCCAGGAATCGAACCCAGGGTCATCATCTCCAGAGGAAAGGCGTCTTAACCCCCTCGACCATTGCGTCCACACACTATTGAACATGGAATGACTTTACACGTTAGAATTTTGTATTTTAAGTTATATTTTTGTGTTTCAACTGTTCCCCAAAGCTGCTCAAACTTTATTGATGCTTTGAATTGTTTTTATTCACGGGTGTATTTGTTTTTTGCAGTATTATT
Source organism: Mercenaria mercenaria (assembly GCF_021730395.1). Taxonomy (NCBI): domain Eukaryota; kingdom Metazoa; phylum Mollusca; class Bivalvia; order Venerida; family Veneridae; genus Mercenaria; species Mercenaria mercenaria. The sequence goes on along the minus strand of NC_069376.1, from coordinate 41,876,319 downwards.
CGATCCGGCTGACGTTCATAAAGCTACAAAGCCATTCCTGATTTCTCAAGAACAGCCTGTTACTTACGCATCTCCAAACTTTAATGAACTGAAAATGATGGCATCATATCTATCCTCACAGGAAATGCATATAACAGGTTAGAATGAACATTATTGTTTAAAGGTTATAAACGATTATTCATAGCATCCTTATGCATGACATTTTTTGCACATATTTGTAATCGATGATTTAACAAAGAAGATGTTTTATTTTATGCTAACTAATGAAATACTGTATTCTATCAGTTAAATATTTTCATATCTCAACGCTCACACTGTGAAAATATGAAATCTATATTTTCACACTGTGAGAGATATGAGCTCCGCCCCTCATACATTGTGTATGAATTTTAAATTATTTGCTTAAAACAGGATGAAAATTATAGTCGCGTTTTGTTCTTTATAGCATATTTCTCGATTCAAATTATTTTACTTAAAGAGAATTTCATACCGTTATGCAGCAAAATATAAAACAAAATGGAACTTTGTTGCATGCGTCTTTATAACGTCACATCACGTCTGACGTCACGTCTGTTTACGCGCGTCTGTTTCCCGCGCTGAGATTAAAACAGTTGCAAAATGCATTTCTCAACGTAACTGAGCATAAAATAAAAAGAAAATTTGTTTATTTTTCGTGAATATGGAATATATCTCACCTTGAAGTGAGAAAATTTTCACATTTTCTCACTTCTCAGTGAGATATATTCCATATTCACTCAAAACAAACAAATATCCTCTATATTTTTCCACATCTTTACTACATCAACCTTATTCATCAAAACCAACTGGTTTAAGCTCCCATCACCATTTTTTCAAAGGTGTTGTAGACGATCTTGACCTTGACACAGCTATACACGAATGTACCACACTTCTGCAAACTGTCTCCACACACGTTTCTGTCATATTAGTTACACTTGGAAAGCATGGAGTGGTTTTATGTCGACGTGGAGACAGGAATGACAAACTTCCTCTGAAAGGAGATCCTGTTCAGGTGAGGTACATTTAAATTGCTTAGTTCTACCTGCATTTAACCTCAGACTGTTCAGAAGCCTATTTATCGAGGGGCTGCGAGTTAGATACAAGATCAAGGGGAATATTACTCTTGAATAGTCAATAGGAAACATTTCTACCTGATTCAACTGGAAACAATCAATACAGGCACTGAATTTATCTAAACTCAAAGGGAGGTTTCAAACCCACAGTGGTGTAAAGCAAGTAATTTGATGTCAGCCGACTTCTCAACTGGGCTGTGAAGGCCCCTGCTTCACAATAATTCTATGGAATTATGAATATTGCAGTTTTTTTTTACAAAATGCTGTTAACAAATATTTTTATTTGGAATGTAATTAATATATGTTTTTGTTCATATGCATCAGATGTAAGGTGAGTTGGCTGCACGTTGCCTTGTAATTATAACTTTGACATGGTATAGCATATACTTATTTAGAATACATAAATGTAGTTTTAACATGGTACAAAGTCAGCACTTGAATTACTGTGTAACCAATTGAGCTTGCTTTCGGTCTGCATTAAATGTATATACATGTATCTTTACTCAGTATCGATGTTATTGCACTCATAAATGTTTCAGAGTATATTGGTGAATACACTTTTAATACGCTTGGGATCATCCGCCGGGGGCGGGCAGTGTGCGATGCCCCAAATATTTTTGTTCTTTTTGTAAAATAGTCATCAAACTTGATTGAATTATTCATAAGCATAATACATGTATCTCGGCCAAGACCACTGAATTCTTGTCCGCTTCCAAATACAAGTAGTTAATTCCAATGTTCACCAAACTCAATCACGGGGTTTATGGGCTTAATATGTCGGCCAAGTTTGACAGCCAACTGGATTCTCCAGTCATTCTTAATTTATGATCCTTTGATTACTTGAAATTGTGAAAATGGACAGTGGTCGCTTAATAACTTCAGCAGTTCGTATCTTGACCAAGCTACTAACCGGATAGTCTTAACCGTTATGGAGTTATGGCCCATGATTTAGTCAAAATTCTGTAAGTAGGGTATTTTCAAACGTCAAAAGTAACTCGCTTTGAGGGGCGTGTATTGTGATAGCTTGACACTCGAGCTGTTTTCGTCTTTCGGTGCGTTCATTTGGTCAGATCGTCTGCGAATTTTACATACGATATTCAGAGCAACTCGGCGGCTGTTTCTTTTTGTTGTTGTTTTTATTTCTGTAAACACACAACCAAGTTGAAATCTGCTAACATTTTCTTTGCATGGGATTTACATGCACTTGTGTGTGTTTTCTTCTTTTTAAAAAAAACAACACAAATACACTGTTAAATATTAATTATTCTTTAACGCCATGTAATATAAGCCTTCCAAAGGTTGGACTTTTATTTAAGATAATGGACTGGTAATGACGATGCGATTACGTAGCCTCCATATGCGATTTCGCCTGTAACAGAAAAAGATTGTTCATAACAACCGGAGAATACCGATATCGCATATGGAGAATACAGATATCGCATAAGGAGAATACTGATCTATCATACGGAGAATACTGATATAAAAAACGGATAATACCGATATCGCAAATGGAGAATACCGATATATCATACGGAGAATACCGATATCGCATACAGAGAATACCGATATATCTTATGGAGAGTACTGAAATCGCATACGGAGAATACCGATATAACAACCGGATAATACCGATATCGCATATGGAGAATACCGATATATCATACGGAGAATACCAATATCGCATACAGAGAATACCGATATATCTTATGGAGAGTACTGATATCGCATACGGAGAATACCGATATAACAACCGGATAATACCGATATCGCATATGGAGAATACCGATATATCATACGGAGAATACTGATAGTGCATACGGAGAATACTGATATATCATACGGAGAATACAGATATCGCATATGGACAATACAGATATCGCATACGGAGAATGCCGATATCACATACGGAGAAATCTGATATCACATACGGAGCATACCGATATCGCATACAGAGAATACCGATATATCATATGGAGAATACTAATATCGCCTAAGGAGAATACTGATATTGCATACGGAGAATACCGATATCGCATACGGAGAATACTGATATATCATACGGAGAATACAGATATCACATACGGAGAATACATATATTGCATACGGAGAATACCGATATATCATACGGAAAATACTGATATCGCATACGGAGAATACCGATATATCATACGGAGAATACTAATATCGCCTAAGGAGAATACTGATATTGCATACGGAGAATACCGATATCGCCTACGGAGAATATTGATACTGATATTGCATACGGAGAATACCGATATTGCATACGGAGAATACCAATATATCATATGAAGAATACTGATATCGCACACGGAGAATACCAATATCACATATGGAGATTACCGATATCGCATACAGAGAATACCGATATATCATACGGAGAATACTAATATCGCCTACAGAGAAAATTGATACTGATATTGCATACGGAGAATACCGATATATCATACGGAAAATACTGATATCGCATACGGAGAATACTGATATCACATACAGAGAATACCGATATATCAGACGTAGAATACTAATATCGCCTACGGAGAATATTGATACTGATATTGCATACGGAGAATACCGATATTGCATACGGATAATACCAGTATATCATATGAAGAATACTGATATCGCACACGGAGAATACCAATATCACATACGGAGAATACCGATATCGCATACAGAGAATACCGATATATCATACGGAGAATACTAATATCGCCTACAGAGAAAATTGATACTGATATTGCATACGGAGTATACCGATATCGCATACGGAGAATATATAACGAATTGCCATCACGGGTCCACTATCTTAAAATTAGAAATATGTCCATAGGACACACATCTATGGACGCTCCCGCTATGTGAGGTTAGGAGTCCTTGAATGATGGCACTTTTGATAATAGAACATTAATTCTTAACTATTAATCAGACATTGACCTTTGAGGTTGGGGTTTAATTTTTACAATAGACATGTCATCTTTTTGTTGCAAGTAAGGACCGAGAAGAAACCTGCATTAAACATTTCATCATTTAATATGCTCTGAGTCTTGTATGTGACACATCGTTTTGATATGGGTTTTTTAACATCCTTCTTTGCATACAAAAGTCCCTGACATTAAACCGTTGAGCTATGGGTTTATGTCTTGCACACAACACACGTGATCGTATAGTTGTAATGAATGTTTTAAGAAACATTCATACAAAAGTTGTGAAATGCAGTTACAAATTTCAGTATATTGTTTCGTTGCTGGGGAACATAATATTTTGATTTGAATATGTGGCATATGATTAAGAACATATTTATCTTATGGTAGTAAATATTTAAATACATGTTACAAATATTAGTGTTTGCCCTTTTTGTACAATGAAAATACATGTATCACATATTTGTGTAAAGCATTTATTTGACAAGGACACTGACATAAACATTGTCACTTTTATACCATTATGGTCTTTGTTTGTTTTTCGTTGAATTATGTACATACATATTGTATGTGTGCATATGCTTCTTATAGCAGAATGCTTCTTAATACATTAAGTGTGTGTTACAGGGTAGATTAAAATTAATTCCTATGAAATCATCTAATGCAATAATGAGTATATCGTTTCTGTGGTAATTTATTCATTATTTTGGCATTATATGACAATTTAGCGTCAAATCTTAGACATGTTCATGTTATTGTGTAGACGAATGAATATACAAACATTTAGTTCGTCGTAAATATTTTCTTAAATTCTTATGTATTCTCAACATCTGCTTCCGGTTGGGCATGTGCACATTCATATTTTATGGTACGAGTAGAATGAGCTGAATGTTTTGCTTTATGCTTGTATATAGGCATTAGTATCACGTCTGGAGTACTCTTAACAAATTAACGTTTTAACCTTAAATACTTAAACATTCAATTTTATTTTCGTCACTTTTTATAAATCTGTAGATCTATAGGTCGAAAAATATGAATGAAATTATCCTTTTTTACTATTCAAGGTTTCTGAAATTGTTGTTGTTGAAAAGATAATTGTCTAGATGTGTAAGAAATATGATAGCTTTGCCGTAAAATCATGAATCGATGCCAAAAATATTGAGTAAGTGTTAGAGGTTTCGTTTACTGTATTAGAGTAGTTATGTATATATTGACTAGATGAAATTTTTCATTATAATCTTATTTTATCATGCTTTAATAATATTGCGTTTTCGGACTAACCTATCCTATCTATTTTACTGAAGTTCCGTGATGCCATGTGCAGATTTTATATATTGGCCACGAGATTACTGTTAACTCGTTGGAACTTAAGGTGGAATGCGCCCCAAATTTTTTTGCCGAATATTGTCATGAAATTTATACTGTACAAAATTCAGGATATATGCGATTGAGTTCCGGTTTTACTTTTTCGCCATATGGTTCGTGTTTTTTGCTATTGTGTCACAAACATGGCCCCTGACGTCACTTTTCGTGCGACGCCGAGTTCCGAGTGTTTTCGGCATTCTTCCTTTCCCGCGCTCTGAATGTCGTATAATTGAAAAATACAAAATAATGCTCATTTTGCAAACAGAAAATACTGCTCAATGGTATAAAATTCAGTGAAATGAAATTGACGCTTAGGACGTCAGTGACGATTTTGTGACGTCAGAACGGAAAAAATTACATCAAGTTTTGCTATAAATTTTGCCTTAAAATTCAGTTTATAAAACATCGGCTCGATAAAAAAACGTATAATTTTGGTATGTTGTTTCGCAATGTGTATACGTCTAGTAGACACTTAAATACTTAGGGGTCACCGACTTTAATTTTTTGCAATATAGCATAACTTTACCCTCACCCCCACATGGTTTGTGGCTATATGACGTTAGAGTAAAAAAGAATGTGTTTCAACTTACACAACTGACGTTCGTGTTAAAAACGAGATGTATTTATTATAAGAAATTTTCACGATATATTCGATCTCAACTTCAGATCCCATGTACTAGTGAAAGAAAACACCTTTGACAAAGTGTATATCTTGTACAATTGTCCGGAAATATTTGACCCGACACTCATCAATCTTCGCTAATATTTTCGGACGTTTTCGTTCCTTTACGCAATATTGTATCCTGAAAAGATCTAAAATTACACAAATAACCTTTATAGTTAACCGTCTGACTTCCACGCAGGTTACCACGGGTACGAAATTACTGCAGACCATTTTTTAAATTCAATATAATGAAGTGTCACCGTATTTGCTTTTATTCTTACAATATTTTTGCGACGATTTTCACGAATTCTAATTGATTTCTCTTGTAGTTTCTATTTTCGGGAGTAATTTGTCTTTTTATCTTAGATACCTTTAAAGATTTTACTCGACACTTACTACAAAATATCTTGAATACTAGTAGTATATTCCTTTTAATAAATGAACGATAAAAAAGAAATAGATAAGTGCATTAAATTTCCGTCCTGTAAAATTTGGAGATAAAATTTGAAAAAAAAAAGATGTTAGACTGAGGACTTCAACCCACAACTCCGAGATTGATGGCTAATCGTTTTGTCCCCGCAGCTACTTGCAAATGCGATATTTTTTAAATCCTATAAAGAATACTTACGCAGTAGTTATTTCTCTATTGAGGGCCAGGTCAATACTTATGGACAATATATCCACTTTTATCATCCATTTGTTATTCCTATTGATGTTTTCAAATTGCATATTCAAAGCTTAAAGAATAGATGTTACTAATCTTCTCAGTCTAAGGCAAAATGCTAACTTTGCTTTGTAAAAAAGCTAGTATGCGGTCAGTTGATGATTTAATTTCGTGAAAATAGGTACTTAAACATGTTTTAAACATTTAGAATTTTCGTTCTTACGTAATTTTATGATATGAGGGTTTGCCTGAATTTACCAGAAATATTCGTCGACGCATGTCGGACTGTTGCTCCATTTCACATGTATTATCAGCACGAAAACAGTATACCAGATCCTATATCTGATATGAAATTACTATTTTTTACACGGATTAACGGATTAATTTATTGTAAATCATGAAACAAATTCTACCAATTTAGACACCAATCTCCACGAGATTACGAGTTGAGAGAAGAGTCTGTTCTATACGCATAATGCTGAGCAACTGGTATCATTTTTTATATCCTTGGTAAACGACCCGACCTTCCGCACGAGAGAGACAAAGAGACAAAGACAATGAGGTCATAGTAAGGCAGAGTAGCTAGTCCAGCAAACATACTTTATTCTTAAAAAAAAGATCTTCAAATGACTATAAAGTATTGCAGCTGGTCAGACGCAGAGAATTTATTCTTGAGACGGTGTCTTTTTATGACAATCAAGCACAAATGCTGGTCCGATGCAAATAATTTATTTCTTGGCGGGAACCTTCTGATCAAGTGCAGTTACAAGCTCTTAATAATGAATGCTCGAAAATATTTCATAAAACCCTCACCAGTTGCAGCTTTCAGATTTAAGAAGTACGGAAAAGGTAAAAGCCGTTTCTGTTTCTCCGGATGCCCGGGATATAGATGTAGAAACTGTAGTTTCGTGTTCACAATCTGAACACTTAAATCTAAATAATTATAAGTCATTTCAATTAATCAACACACATAATACTTGTTGATTAACCAACGATCAAAAGTCTTTTTCGATAATATCCTTAGATGCGAAATGTCATTTACATAATTTACACCCTTTATCAAATATCTCGTTAAGATATTTCAGGTCCGACTTGAATGTTATTACATGTTTCTTAGCAAATCTCACCATATGTCTCTCAATACTTTCATGTCAATTCATTTCATCAATTCATTCCGAATTTACCGTTAATACATGCAGCTTCGCATATTCTTTAGATTATTTTGTTAAAAAAAATGACGATTAAACGAGTCATGTCTTAATGGGGTAGGGGTAAAATATCGTCAAATATTGAAAAATTAAAGTCGGTGACCCCTAAGTATTTATGTGTCTACTAAACGTACATACACTGCGAAACAACATACCAAAATTTTACGTTTTTTTATCGAGTCGATTTCTTATAAACTGGATTTTAAGGCGAAATTTGTAACAAAACTTGATGTGAGTTTTTCCGTTCTGACGTCACAATATCGTCTCTGACGTCCTAGGCGTAAATCTTAATTCGCTGAATTTTATACCATTAAGTAGCATTTTCTGAATGCAAAATGACAAATATTTTGTATTTTTCATTGATATGACATTCAGAGCGCGGGAAAGGAAAAATACCGAAAGCACCCGGAACTGGGCGTTGCACGAAAAGTGACGTCAGGGGCCATGTTTGTGACACAATAGCAAAAAACACGAACAATATGGCGACAAAGTAAAACCGGAGCTCAATCGCATATATCTTGAATTTTATACAGTATAAATTTCAGGACGAAATTCGGCAAAAAAATTTGGGGCGCATTCCACCTTAACTCATTACAGTCACGATCCAAGTTAGTATCTCGTGGTAACGTGATAACAACACGTACTCTTAGCATCCTGTTACTAACGTACATTTTCAACGTACATTCATTATATTGTATATCAAAGTATTTTGATAATTTGTTTTGTGGTGTTACTAACAGTCTGCTCACACTTTCAATTCTGAAAGATCCAATTCTTAGTTTATTAAAGAAAACGCCCCTCGCTTTTAAAATATTACAAAGATTAAATATTGGCCTAAAGTATTAGTCAACGTCCTTCTACATTACGAACATATTTAATAATTGTTGTTTTTTAACTTTTATACAACTGAAAAATTAATTTAAAAGTACATCACAATTCACAGAGATGTTTCATTGAGATGTTTGTATTATGTAGAGACTACAGGATTGTTGTCGCTATGCTCATGACACATGCAGAAGTGAAGTTTTGTCTGGACTTTGAATGACGTAATATTCTATATTTAGATGAAAGGAGGTGTTGTAATGGATCATTATCCAGCTACAGCAGGAAACAAACCGCCAAGTCAGATTGTCAGTGTATCTGGTGCCGGGGACTGGTAAGTTGAGAGTTTAGAAACAAACCGCCAAGTCAGATTGTCAGTGTATCTGGTGCCAGGGACTGGTAAGTTGAGAGTTAAGAAACAAACCGCCAAGTCAGATTGTCAGTGTATCTGGTGCCGGGGACTGGTAAGTTGAGAGTTTAGAAACAAACCGCCAAGTCAGATTGTCAGTGTATCTGGTGCCGGGGACTGGTAAGTTGGGAGTTTAGAAACAAACCGCCAAGTCAGATTGTCAGTGGTTTCGTGGACTGGTAAGTTGAGAGTTTAGAAACAAACCGCCAAGTCAGATTGTCAGTGTATCTGGTGCCGGGGCTGGTAAGTTGAGAGTTTAGAAACAAACCGCCAAGTCAGATTATCAGTGTATCTGGTGCCGGGGACTGGTAAGCTTAGAGTTTGTTTCCAGTTATCAGAGTATCTGGTGCCGGGGACTGGTAAGTAGAGAGTTTAGAAACAAACTGGCAAGTCAGATTGTCAGTGTATCTGGTGCCGGGGATTGGTAAGTTAAGAGATAAGAAACACACCGCCAAGTCAGATTTCCAGTGTATCTGGTGCCGGGGACTGGTAAGCTGAGTTTAGAAACAAACGGACCATTCTTCAGGTCAGTGTACCTGGTGTAAGCGACTGTTTAATACCCCAGTCACACATACGGCGCGGATAGCTACGTCTAGCCACGGATAGAAACGTAGTAATCCGTATCGATCCGTACCTGAGCCGTACGGATCGCTACGGATTACAACTTTAAGGTACGGATCGATACGGATTACTACTTTTCTATCCGTGGCTAGACGTAGCTATCCGCGCCGTATGTGTGACTGGGGTATAAGAGTTTAGAAACAAACCGTCAAATCAGATTGTTAATGTATCTGGTGTCGGGAAGTGGTAAGTTGTAAGAGGTTAGAAACTAATATCCAAGTCAGATTGTTAGTGTACCTGGTGGAAGGAATGGTAAGTTAGTGTAAAAATAAATGTCAGTGTGAATTGTGCCAGAGACTGGTAAGTTTAGAAACAAATCGCCAAGACAGAGCGGTGTTTTATCTGGTATCTTTTAACTGCACTGACCTTTGGAACATGACTATGGTTAAGAGTGGGTTTGGTGCCCATCATTAGCCGTTGGTTAATACTCTCCAGTTGTTTATTGTCGCTGGTCGTCCCCAACTGTGTTCCTTTATTTCTTTGCTTTTTCATAGTTGTCCGCCTACTGAATCTCTATATACATATCTTAGTTTAAATGGCAGTCATTAACAAAACAGTCCTCTATTGGTTCTTTTTAGGAAAGCTGCGTTCTTAGAATTGGGTCTTTGACAAGATATTGATTGTTTTACCAAGACTAAATAAATAGTATAATAATACGGGTTTGGAGATTTTTGCCTGTAGAAATGGATCAATTGAACTGTTTTGTTTTCAGCATGATTGCAGCATTTATTGCTCAGTTACTGCAGGGACAGGAAACATCTCAGTGTGTTAAGGCGGGTCTCCTTGCGGGTCAGATATCTCTACAGTCCAGCCAGGCCGTGCCTTCTAACCTTACGCCACACGCCGTGTCAGGACAAGCCGTTCAGCAACAAATGGATGTTACACCGCGGGAGATAACTTTCAGTTAGTTATGGAATCAAAGTTTAATTCCTAAAGCACAGTCCATTGATCGACTTTGATTATATAACTATTAATTATATACATTCAGCTGAAATAAAAGTTTAAATTTCTTACGCTTCTGTATCTTTAAATTCCTTTAGAGGAATCCCTTATTGTAATCACTCTGTCCGTTTGCTTGTTTCCGGACACTTTCTTGTCTGGCCATAACTCCGAAATTATTCAACGGACTTTGTTAAATCGTCATGAAAATACAGAAGACAGAGAGGAAGTGCAGTTTGTCTTAATGTTTTAATAATCTCCCTTTTTTTTTTAAAGGCAATAAGTAAAAGTGCTTTGAAGAAAACCCATAAAACTACCTAGATTACATTGTGAATTATGTCCATTTGTCGAATTTACTTCCAAAGTATAAAGCCAAAACTATCAAAGGCATTCTGTTATGGCAGTAGACTTTTGTCTATGTTCGATTTTTATATTATGTTTGATAATCGGGCACATATGCGTTTAGTTGTTTTATATTTCTGTTCGATTATCGCATACAAATACTTATTTTTCATGTTACGTTAGTTCGATGATAAAAACAAAATGTATTTGATTATCGCACAGACTTCGTTTTTAAATATATCTATATGCCCAATAATCGAAGAAGATATATTTGATAAATTACTGTATATATGCGTTCAATAATCGCTGACATGTTTGGTACAAACTTCTAAATGTGTGTCCAATAATCGAAGACTTATCTTAGATTATCGAATGCATATTTTATTAGTGTCTTTCAAATATGTCTTCGATTATCGAACACGTATATCGGTATGTATTAAATATGTCTTCGATTATCGGACACATGTGGCTATATGTATTTAATATGTCTTCGATTATTGAACACATATAGCGGTATGTATTAAATATATCTTCGATTATCGAACACATGTAGCAGCATGCATCAAATAAGTCTTTGATTACTCGAACACATGTAGCAGCATGCATCAAGCAAGTCTTCGATTATTTGACACAGGAGACGTTGTTAGAAAGTTAGAAAGTGATGTGTACAAGAACAGCAACTCTAGGTTTTTGAATTTTCTCGCTTTATTAAATGTTGAATTTAATTGTAAAGTCTTGAGCATACATGTAAATGAAATTTATTAAAACTGTAAAAGGATAGAGAAAATTCTTTTAAAAACAAAACATCTTCTTTGTTTATGATTTCTGTTACCAAACTAAACATGTATCTTTTAATTGTACATGAAGGATACTGAAGAATGGTTCATATTTCACTCAGGGATAGAGCGCATTGTCAAAGAATCGTAACAATATGTTGCCTCAGTTTTTAATTTTGTTCATTTATATTTTTTTTTATTCTTGTCCAGGACATATCTGAATAGAAAGAAACTGTTCAAGTATAAAGGCAGTGGTAGATAACATTCAGAGGAAGTGCTGTGTGCATCTGTCCTTGCAGCATTATCTTCCTTCATAATTTTGGTCCAACATGGCTCTTTTTGATTATGAACTCTCTCCCACAATGTCTTCAAATTCAGTAGGCTGTAAGAGAACAATTATACGTCAAATATTGCTTTAATCGGCACTTTCCTGGTTAGTTTGTTAATTATAGCACTTGTAAGACTTCCAGTTAAGAGCAATGGTAAATGTATATTGAAATCCTACTGTATTAATAATGCAGCCTTATTTCATGTTTCATTGATGAACAGAAATCCTACTGTAGTAAATATACAAGATTACTTCATGTTTTAGTGGTCCTTTGATATCCTAATGGAGTAATTCTACAATTTATAACTTCGTGTTTTTGTGGTCGGCTGAAATCCTACTTTAATTGTACAAGATTTACCTATGTATTAGTGCTCTGTTGAAATCCTTCTATAGAAAATTACTTCATGTTTTAGTGCTCTTTTGAAATCCTTCTGTAGAAGATTACTTCATGTTTTAGTGGTCTGTTGAAATCCTTCTGTAGAAGATTACTTCATGTTTAAGATCCTTCTGTTGAAGATTACTTCATGTTTAAGTGTTATGTTGAAATCCTTCTATAGAAGACTTACGTCATGTTTTAGTGCTTTGTTGAAATCCTTCTATACATTACTTCTTGTATAAGTGCTCTGTTTAAAATTACTTCGTGTTTTAGTGCTCTGTTGAAATCCTTCTGTAGAAGATTACTTCATGTTTTAGTGGTCTGTTGGAATCCTTCTGTAGAAGATTACTTCATGTTTTAGTGGTCTGTTGGAATCCTTCTGTAGAAGATTACTTCATGTTTTAATGGTCTGTTGGAATCCTTCTGTAGAAGATTACTTCATGTTTTAGCGGTCTGTTGGAATCCTTTTGGAATCCTTCTGTAGAAGATTACTTCATGTTTTAGTGGTCTGTTGAAATTCTTTTATAGATTACTTCATGTTTTAATGGTCTGTTGAAATCTTTCTATAGAAGATTAATTCATGTTTAAGTGGTCTGTTAAAATCCTTCTATAGAAGATTACTTCATGTTTCAGTGGATTGTTGAAATCCTTCTATAGAAAATTACTTCATGTTTTAGTGTTCTGTTGAAATCCTTCTATAGAAGATTATCCTTCTATAGAAGATTACTTCATGTTTAAGTGTTCTGTTGAAATCCTTCTATAGAAGACTTACGTCATGTTTAGTGCTTTTTTGAAATCCTTCTATACATTACCGCTTGTTTAAGTGCTCTGTTTAAAATTACTTCGTGTTTTAGTGCTCTGTTGAAATCTTTCTGTAGAAGACTTACGTCATGTTTTAGTGCTCTGTTGAAATCCTTCTACAGAAGATTACTTCATGTTTTAGTGCTTTGTTGAAATCCTTCTATAGAAGATTTACTTCATGTTTAAGTACTCTGTTGAAATCCTTCTATAGAAGATTTACTTCATGTTTAAGTGCTCTGTTGAAATCCATCTACAGAAGACTACTTCATGTTTTAGTGCTCTGCTGAAGATTTACCTCATGTTTTAGTGCTCTGTTGAAATTCTTCTATAGAAGATTGCTTCATGTTTTAGTGATCTGTTGATATCGTACTATAGTAATTTTACAAGCTAACTTTAGTAATGTTTTATTGGTCGACAGAAATCATACAGTGTAAAGCGTACTTCACATTTAAATGGTCGATTGATTTCCTACTATAGTCATTTTACAAGCTTACGTATTGTTTTAGTGGTAGTCTGAAATCTTACAGTAGTGATTATACAAACTTCCTTATATTTCAAATACACTGTTTGGGTAATTTTTCAAGCCCTGCTGTTATTATGTAAAAATTTGGTTTTTATGAAATTGGGTTTTAATGTAATGAGATACAGATGCTGATTTAGACCAAAACCTTGCGGTGACCATTTATCTCAGTACACCCCACTAATTAAAGAACATTTTCGCTGAAGCTACACTCGCATTGTCAGTTTTAATTTTTACGAACGATCAGCTGTTTGCGAGTGTTTACTTTGTATTATACAATATTTATGTAGCATTTCTTTTCATGAAAAACATGTTCGAAGTTGCTTTACATACCGCCATACCACATTGGACCAGCCTTACGAATTTTTTTGATCTGTCGCATGATTTGTAAACAACGGCTTTGATCAGTCTGATAATAATTTCAGATACTGCTTCAGATACAAAAATACTTTTGCTCATTATACTAACAGTGATTTCAAAATGTCAGATTTGAAAAAAAAATAACGGAAATTTTGTAAATCATGTCTACAGTACCGTTAGTGCATGTCTAAGAAGTAACTCTGCTAAATGTTTGCTAGCTTGGTACGCCGACTAAAAGAATTGAAGGGAATGCCTTGCCTGTTGACACAATATATCGTATTTCCGAACTGTATTTCAGATATGGACAAAATAATAATAACTGTAGAGTTATTGGCTTTCTGAAAATCATATTGAAAATAAGTTCTATGTAGTATTGTTATTGGAGTATTTGCGGTTTGAGAGGTCGTTAATAGAACTATTTCAGAGGTGGTAACATGTGCTGATCGGTGTATTATACGTAAAAGTAATATATGTTGCTCGTATTTTATTAACTTGCCTAGTTCTGTACCGGGTAAAGTACAATTATTCGTGATTGTTGGAATTATAAAGATACATTTAGCAGAAGTAACTGGGTAATTACAGTGCTTAAAATGAAAATACACGTACTAGCAAATCATCAAATAAATAAACGCTGCATAAACTATCATGCTTGTGGATGGTATGAATATCAGCGCTTGTTTGTCAAATGGATGGAGTAACCCCTGCTTTCAAGAATTGATTAACGTCATGTGTTGAAACCATGAATAATTCTACGGAATATATTCGAAAAGATACGGTTTTTCACATCAGCTCGTTGTCGCAAATACTCACTTTTCTGTTTAGTGTTTTGACACTCTTCTTCAATTCCGTCGTCGTAGCAGGTCTACAAACACAAACTGGAAGGATATCCGGAGTTCTGTACAACCAGCTGATGAGCCTCTGCGTAAGTGATCTTATATCAGGCGTAGTTTCCGCCTTTCACAGCTTAACGTTGATACCCTTTGTCAACCAGTCGGCTACAGCGTGCATCGGTATTCTATTCTCGTACAACGTGGCACAGTACGCCGTTCTCTTGAATTTAAGTTTCATTTCATATAGAAGATGGAGAGTTCTTAAAAATAGTTCTAAAGGAGGCTTTTCGAAATTTTGGACATACAGAAGAACTACAATTGGTGCCTGGTGCGTTAGTGTCGTGTGCAATTTGCCAAGCATAGCCTCGTTTTCGACGAAAGCATCAATGAAGGGATGCCCTAACCCTAGACTTTTTGTAAATGGACTTATTTTATATACTTTTCCGCTTTATTTCATAACGCTTCTTGCTACTGATCTGTTTTACATTCACATGATTTTTATGATGTATTCATTCCATCGGCGATGCCAAAATGAATTGGACAAATGTACAACAAATACACAAATAAAAGAAATAAGAAGGAACATACTATGTACACTAAAAGCAGCCGGTGTTTCTAAATTTTTTAACCTAGTTTCCCTTGCAATAGAACTTTCGCACGTATTAGAAAACATAAAGCATACGAAAAAAGAAAACATAGCTAAAGAAGAGTTAAATATAGAATATGACGATAAATGGCAATTGGCACAGGCGTCTGCTGAAATGTCTGAAGAGTTACGCTCATGTGTCAAAAAGGGGTTGGGTAAGAAAGAGAACATTTGCGGAACAGAGGTTCTGGGTGGTGAGTCGCTAATTTCAATTGATAAAACGAAAGTGAAAAATCTTGACACATATGCAAATCAAATATCAGCAAAACCTATCAAAGAAGAGAAAACTTCTCCGTTACTTTCATCTGAATCAGACGTATATTCGAATGACACAGCAACGTTAGATTCGGCTGTTAGGTGTCAACTCGTATCATATATTTCGGACAAAGCTTATTTAAAGGCATCTTCTGTCGGAATGGAAGAGACAGAAAATAAGGTGCATTCTGACGTGACTATTGAAATGGAAAACGTTCAAGTGTCTGTAACAACAGAATCAGACAGAGGAACAAAGATCTCCTGGAAAGTCAGATGAACACATAATTTCTCCTGCAAAAGCACTTCCTCCAGCAAAGTCAGATGTATCTAAAAGTTTGATTAGAGAAAGCGAAAGTGAATTATGCGAGAATTCTTCTTTGTACAATGAAATAAGTGACATGCGAGGATCATACAGGGAAGACGAAATTCAATCAAAAATGAACACGTTATTGTTAAAGGAAACATGCTCTTCAGAATCAGAAGACATCCCGGAAAAAGTCACTGATAATGTAACAAGACAGAACTCCATGAAGTTCAATGAAGTGGAAACAGCTCGAACAAAGATAGAGTTTTGTAATATACACCGACAAGAAAAGGGAACGACAGAAACAGAAAACGTTCCAGCTAAACATCGCCGACGCATGAAGTCATCTCAAAACAGTGCCGTCTTAACCTTACTCTTGACAACTCTTGTTGCCAACGCGGTAACTGTATTACATTCTGTAATTTTCTTTACGTCAAAGAAATGTTACGAAGGAAATGAATTTGTGTGTACATACCATGTTATAGCTTTAAACTCTTTGTTGAATCCATTTCTTTACAGCGTAACTGTAAAGCCGATACGTGTTGCTGTAAGAGGAAACTTTATCAGACTGATAGAAGGTATAACACAAATCTTAAGAAGGGCATGATGTAATTAGTTCACTTCCGGTTCTAAGGCTGCTGTAAACACTATTCAGCCCACTCTCTCTTTCATGAATGTTTGAGATATAAATATAAATATTTTATTTAGATTAATATATATTTTATTTTTAGATGAACAGCAGTAACTCAACCGTTGCTCAAGTACGCACGCTGAACTATGTTTAGCTTTGTATTTGATTTTGAGGGTATGTGTAAATGTTCATTGTGTTTAAGTGAAAAATGTACAAACGTGTATAATATCAGTTGAACATATACAAATAGTTATCTGGATGAAAGCATATACAAGTGCGTTTTAACTCCGGCCCGTCTCGACGAGTCGGTATTACGATAAGATGTATTTGTTTAAAAACAACGAAAAAGACCGAAGTTTTCTAATTACATGAAAGCTTTTTAGCTTGTTTTCTGTGAGAGCAACTGCAAATGCATAGTCAAGCTAAGAACCAGCTAGATTGCAATATATTAACAAAGAGAGATTCTTTCCTAAATGAAAGTTGTATCCTTTTTGCGTAACTGGTGGATGATACATGTATACTAGTACATGTACTTCTTAAATCTTTCAGTCTCAGTTATGTTGAACATCAGTATTATAAATGGGTCACTTACTAGCTTATATAAAAAAGGCCAACCTTGCCATCGTGTATATATATATTTGGGCCGTTCCATGTGAAAACCTGTATTAGAGGCATGTTACGCTTTTTACATAATAGATAGTTTTAAATACTGGAAATCATTTTTTGTCTTATGTTTCTTCAGAAACTAGAAACAAATATATTGTCATAAAATTATCTAAGGCAAATCAAATTCTACTATATTTTACAAATAAATATTACTTGTGTTGTCATGGCAACGGAAATTCCAAAGCACCCAAGCATCATGAAAATATAGAGACGTATGTATAAAAGGCCCATGATGAAACCAAAGATATACGGTTAAGTTATTGTTCAGTAAAATCATTTCAAACTGTTCCTAAATATTCAAATGTATGATGTTAAGTAAGTGATTCACATAATTTGTTGCATTAATGACTTGAAATATACACGCCATGCACGACGACGTCATACTACTTTCATGACGTTCTTAATGTCACGTCTCAAAGTGACTTCGGTGACTTACCTAAAAGCATTGTAGCTCTTAAAATAGTGAAGATAATTACTTCAAATTTTCAGATTTGATAGGTAGAAGAATGTTCTTCATGAATATTTTGTTATCTCAATTTTGATTCTAAGTCACTAATACAGGTTTTCTCATTGAACGGCCCAATTATTGCCAAAATATTCGCTATCCGTTAGACCCACTTTAACATAATGCTTCAAGGTTACAAAGGATACATTGAAACTCTTACACAGACATTTTGAAATTACTGATAAACAGCACCAAGTTGATAACAAAGTTTGACACATGAAAACCAAATTCAATACCGTATTTATTCAATGAATTGTTTGAAACAAAGATAGATAAAAATCACAATTTCAATGTTATCTTTACAAAATACCTTCCCTTCTTTTGGATTATTGCCACGTCATCTAGAACAACATAAAATATTTTTAAAACATTTATGCTTGTCCTCTGTGGACGGAATCTATAGGAGTTTGGTTTTATTACATGAACTGCAAATTTTGTAAATAGAAGTTTGATGTGGTTGTTGGAATATTCCAAGGAATATCTGTGTCTTTAACAATTATATTTAACAATCAGTTTTGAAACTGAAATGATCCATATTCAGTACCGTGCTAGATGAATAATTGATATTTTAAATATTTTGTCTTTTAGACCCTAATGTGTGGTTGATTTTTTTCGTTTATTTCAGTGCAAATGTTCTTATATAAATACATTGGGATGATGGCTAATAATTTTGCAGTCATACATCTGTACAAAATTACTGAAGTCTGTGAATGTCTCCTTACAAATTTGTATAGAATTAAGGTTCTTCATTGCTTTCCGTCTTGAAGAGAGATTAATAAATGGATGATATAACTTAATACTCATTCCACTGATTTAAAATATAACTTTGAACAAGACTATTGTATAGCATTGAAAGTCCCCTACCGGAAATGGCACTTGTTTTTCATGCTGCCAAAGGAACCACAGTTTAATATTGAAACTTAATTGAAAAACATGCATATTCTCCAAATAAGCTTACTTTGAAAGCAAACAAAAGGATCTACATGTATGTTTTTTTGACTGGAGGGTGAATATCAACAGATAAAAGGACAAAATAAAGTTATCTGTATCTTCTACGTATTGCCTTCTATCTATGTTCCAGATGTCACGGTTTTAAAGTTATGACAATCAACCATTGTGAATGACAAGGACACGACCGGACAGACAACGGAAAAGATGAATGCATGTTCTTTACATTTCCTTCTATCTATTAAATCTCTAGTATTTTTCAAGTCATCGCAGACCGTAAATTAGGGCATTAAAACGACTCTGACTTGTAATAATCCGTAAGTATTGGCGTAACGTCATTTATCCGGAAAACGTAGGAAAAAGCCTGTATTCGGCGTACGGCAATGAAAATCATTTTATTAATTAATGGCATTTGTGAATAAATTTATTACCACGACAACTTGACTATCTATCTAAAGTTAAATATTATATTAAAGCATCTGACACGTAAAATAATTCCAAAAAAGTCTTAAAAATCAGCACGAAATACACATATCATTTTAATCATTGGCAAAACAAGCACACGGACCTGCACATTTTATATCACCATTTTGTAGACCGTATGTTTATTTCGGTTTTGAGAAGTGGTGGTTCACATTATTTCGGATTCAGTCGCCAAGGAGGGCATTTGGCATACCAGTTATCGCCTTTCCTGGTATTCATATAGCTCGTCTCTCGGCGAAGATTCAGAATACACATTCTTTAGTGTCCAAACCTTCCACTATTATCCGTGTAGGTAATCCTCATATGCACATTGTTTGCCACGTCCATGTGATTACAGCCATACTAAAGATAGGGTCAAACATGTTAATGAGCTTTTAGAAGTCAAGTGTAAGGACAGACATTGTCAGTTTATTCATTCTTTTAGGCCTTTTTCAAATATGGTAGGCCGGTACGCTCTCTTTTTGTAGTTAGGGTCAAGGATTTTCATCTTAATCTAGCAGAATTTTGCTTCTAAACCAACTAGTAGCACAAGGTGATATACTTCTGTGTTTTCATAGTTCCTCAAATCTTAAAAAGTATACCAGATGGGTTTTAAAGATATATAGAGATCTAGTGTAATAATATTTCATTTGTAGATACTGATTATCTTAATTGAATTTGGCTGATATGTGATTTTATCTTAGTAGTTAGTAATTATATTCATGTAGTTGGTAACATTCTCAAGTTACATTTGAAGACTGCCGCTAATTAAATAGCCTTCTAGTTTATAGTTGGTCTTGTAAATCTCGATAACAGTATGATTCTTGCTTGAAAGTGTTGTTTATTTTGTGGATGCTGTGATATCAAACATTTTGGATTGGACTGTTTGTCTCCCAGTGTCTCGAAGGAAGAACTTTATTCCTTTAGACCATTTCGCTTGTAATGACAGTATCTTTATGTCATTCAAGTGACTTTCTTCTTTTGAAAAAGGTAACACTACTTCTTTAAAGGTTTAAAGACATGCGGTACTGGTATAATTGACGTTACCCTTGTCTTGTTATGGTTCCATTAGTTTTAGTATTGACGCAACCATAATTGATCATAACTTTTATATTGACTGATGTTTTAGTATGCTAATAGTATTGTTGACATGATTATGATCTGTGCATTGCAGTTATTTCACAGTATTGCAGTCATGTACATGTTGTTCATCTTATTTGCTTTTTGCCTTATTGCTTTGCCTCGTTTTATTTGTTTGTCTAGTTCGTGTGTACCATACTAATATTTTTTCATATTTATTAATGACTAGTTGAAAATTACTAAATCGTATAGAACATTGATAATCGTGTCATGCAATCAGATCTGTATAATAATTGTTATTATTTAATTCATTATTTGTTATTGGTTATAAGAAACTGGTTATGAGATAATTTGAAGCATTTTCTGACAGTAAAATATTTTAATTACCGAATATAACAACGAATGCGTAGGTATCAGTAATTAAATCCGGTTATCCTTTGTTTTGTTAAGTATAGACCTAGAGAGAAGAAATTAAGGACGAGTAACTTTGTAAACACAATTTCTTCATCTTTATCGCTTTACACAGTAGAGGCTACTATTTCTTTCATTATAATGCTTGAGTAATCCTTGTATTCATACGCCAGTATATAAATCGGCTAAAGTTTTGCGCGAAATCCTTACAGTTTTCTTTGACACGATCAGAGTAACTTGATAGAAGAAAATTTGCCACACCCGCCCATCCTTTTGCTTACTATTATTATTATTTATTTATTTTGCAATTATCTTGGTATATTTCATCTGTTGAAATTTGTTAATTAGGTTTGTTGTTTAGTTGTGGTGCATTGTATAGCGTTCTTAATTAGATATATTCGCTACTATGTTCATGTATTAATTTTCATGGCGGGTTTTGATTATTGTAAGCTCTTTGGCTTATTTGTATTTTTGGATTTCATATGATTCACATTGTAGTTACAATCAGATGGGTTTGTTATTTAGTAATGACTAGTTAAAAATTACTAAATCGTATAGAACATTGATACTCGTGTCATGCAATCAGATCTATATATCAAATGTTTCTTTGTTATTGGTTATAAGAAACTAGTTATGAGATAATAATTTGTGTTTGTTAGAATGATAACGAAAAATCTAGCAGAAGTAACAGGGTAATTACAAAGTGTTTAAAAGGAAAATACATGGACTAGCAAAACATTAAATATATAAACGTTGCATAAACTATCGTGCTTGTAGATGTTATTTTGCCGTTATGAATATCAGCGCTTGTTTGTCAAATGGGTGGGGTAACTAGTATAACATTACCCCTGCTTTCGAGAATTGATTAACGTCATGTGATGAAACCATGAATAATTCTACGGAATATAATCGAACAGACACAGTTTTTCACATCAGCTCTTTGTCGCAAATATTCACTTTTCTGTTGAGTTTTTTGACACTCTTCTTCAATTCCGTCGTCGTAGCAGGTCTACAAACACAAAGCGGAAGGATATCCGGAGTTCTGTACAACCAACTGATGAGCCTGTGCATAAGTGATCTTATATCAGGCGTAGTTTCCGCCTTTCACAGCTTGACGTTGATACCCTTTGTTAGCCTGTCGACTACAGCGTGCATCGGTATTCTATTCTCGTACAACGTGGCACAGTACGCTGTTCTCTTGAATTTAAGTTTCATTTCGTATAGAAGATTGAGAGTTCTTAAAAATAGTTCTAAAGGAGGCTTTTCGAAATTTTGGACATACAGAAGAACTACAATTGGTGCCTGGTGCGTTAGTGTCGTGTGCAATTTGCCAAGCATAGCCTCGTTTTCGATGAAAGCGTCAATGAAGGGATGCCCTAACCCTAGACTTTTTGTAAATGGACTAATTTTATATACTTTTCCGCTTTATTTCATAACGCTTCTTGCTACTGATCTGTTCTACATTCACATGATTTTTATGATGTATTCATTCCATCGTCGGTGACAAAATGAACTTGACAAATGGACAACAAATATACAAATAAAAGAGATAAGAAGGAACATACTATGTACACTAAAAGCAGCCAGTGTTTCTAATTTTTTAAACCTAGATTCTCTCGCAATAGAATTTTCGCACGTAATAGAAAACATAAAGCATACAAAAAAGGAAAATGTAGCTCAAGAAGAGATGAATATAGAATATGACGATAAATGGCTGTTGGCACAGGCGTCCGCTGAAATGTCTGAAGAGTTACGCTCTTGTGTCAAAAAGGGGTTGGATAAGAAAGAGAACATTTGCGGAACAGAGGTTCAGGGTGGTGAGTCGCTAATTTCAATTGATAAAACGAAAGTGAAAAATGTTGACACATATGCAAATCAAATATCAGCAAAACCTACCAAAGACGAAAGAACTTCTTCGTTACTTTCGTCTGAAACAGACGTATATTCGAATGACACAGCAACGTTAGATTCGGCTGTTAGGTGTCAACTCATATCATATATTTCGGACAAATCTTATTTAAAGGCATCTTCTGTCGGAATGGAAGAGACAGAAAATAAGGTGCAGTCTGACGTGACTATTGAAATGGAAAACGTTCAAGTGTCTGTAACAACAGAATCAGACGAAGAGGAACAAAGATCTCCTGGAAAGTCAGATGAACACATAATTTCTCAGGCAAAAGCAGATGTACATACACTTCCTCCAGCAAAGTCATCTAAAAGTTTGATTAGAGAAAGCGAAAGTGAATTATGCAAGAATTCTTCTTTGTACAATGAAATAAGTGACATGCGAGGATCATACAGGGAAGACGAAATTCAATCAAAAATGAACATGTTAGTGTTAAAGGGAACAAGCTCTGCAAAATCACAAGACATCTCAGAAAAAGTCACTGATAATGAAACAAGGCAGAACACCTTGAAATTCAATGAGGTGGAAACGACCCGAACAAAGACCAATTTTACTGATATACACCAACAAGAAAAGGTAACGACAGAAACGGAGGACGTTCCAGCTAAACATCGCCGACGCATGAGGCCGTCATCTCAGAACAATGCCGTCTTAACCTTACTCTTGACAACTCTTGTTGCCAACGTTGTAACTGTATTACATTCTGCAATTTTCTTTACGTCAAAGAAATGTTACGAAGGAAATGAATTTGTGTGTACATACCATGTTATAGCTTTAAACTCTTTGTTGAATCCATTTCTTTATAGCGTAGCTGTAAAGCCGATACGTGTTTCTGTAAGAGGGAACTTCATCAGACTGGTAGAAGGTATAACACGAATCTTAAGAAGGGCATGACGTAATCAGTTCACTTCCGTGTCTGATGCTGCTGTAAACACTATTATTATTTACCAGATTTTTATAGCGCTCTTTTCATCTATAAAATAAACGTTCAAAAGCTATTCAGTCTCTCTCTCTCTCTCTCTCTCTCTCTCTCTCTCTCTCTCTCTCTCTCTCTGTTTCATGAATGTTTGAGATAAAAATGTAGTAGTGGTAGTTTTGGTGTAATGGTGAAGACAACCATGGTAAAATTTCATGTATAGTTCCTTTATTGCTTTTCGTCTTTAAGAGATATTAATAAATGGATGGAATAACTAAATATTCATTTGAACAAAACTATTGTACAGCATTGTATTCCCCTTCTGGAAATGGCACTTATATCTTTTATGTTGCCAAAAGAAGTTTAATATTGAAACTTAATTGAAAAACATGCACGTTCTCTAAAAAAGTATACTTTGAAAGCTTACAAAAGGATCTATGTTTTTCGACTGGAGGATGAACATCAAAAGAATTAAGGACAAAACTAAAGTATTATGAATCTTCTACATATTGCCTTCCAGATTACACCTTCTTTAATGTCCGATTCTTACCCTGTTATATTTTCCACGTGGTTACCTATGACCTAAGTTCCAGAAATCCCAATGAAGAGTATTCTGTAGATGAACTTATAAGCTTTAGTAAATATCTTACTACATTGATTAGACACATTAATCCTCATACGCACATTGTTTTGTTTTGTTTTTTTGTTGTTTTTTTTTATTCACCTATTTTGCCACGTCCATACTAAAGACAGGTCAGACATGTTAATGAGATTTAAGAAGACAATTGTAAGGACAGACATTGTCAGTTTATTCCTACTTTCCAAATATGTTTGGCCGGTACGGTCTCTTTTTGCAGTGAGGGGGCAAGGGTATTCATCTTAATCAAGAAGTTACTCGTCAGTTACGCAAGTTTTTCATTAACACAAATGCCCCACTTAATCAAGGGTAAATTTGCAATGTGAGCATTACATGGTGTCACAGAAATGGGACGATTAAAGAATTAAAGAATTTTGCTTCTAAGCCGGTCCATATCATAAGGTGTATACTACTTTTTTTTATCGTAGTTCCGCTAATTTCCAAAAAAAATATATTTGTAGTAGGTAATTATATTCATACAGTTGTTAAAAAAGTTTTTGATTGGACTGTTTGTTACCCAATGTCTTGAAGGAAAAACGTTATTCTTATAGACATTTTCGCTTGTAATGACAATATCTTTATTTAGGTTTGTTGTATAGTTGTGCAGCATTGTATAGCGTTCTTAATTATATATATGAGCTTCTATATTCTTGTATTAATTGGGATATGATAAATGTAAGCTCTTTGGCTTTATATTTTTGGATTACATTTGATTCAAACTGTATTTTTAATTATATGATTTTATTATTTAGTAATGACTGCATTGTAGTTGAAAATTACTAAGTCGTATACAACATTGATTATCGTGTCGTGCAATTAGATTTATGTAAATCATTCTTTGTTATTGGTTATAAGAAACTGGTTTTGAGATAACAATTTGTGCTTGTTGGAGTGCTAATGATAAATCTAGCAGAAGTAGCAGGGTAATTACAAAAAGTTTAATAAGAAAATGCATGGACAAGTAAAAACATCAAATACATAAACGTTGCATAAACTATCATGCTTGTAGATATTTTCAGTATCAGGGCTTGTTTGTCAAAGGATAGTGGAACCGGTATAACATTACCCCGGCTTTCAAGAATTGATTAACGTAATGTGATGAAACAATGAATAACTCTACGGAATATATTCAAACAAATACAGTTTTTTTCACATCAGCTCTTTGTCGCAAATATTCACATTTCTGTTGAGTGTTTTGACACTCTCTTTAACTTCGTCGAGGGCGGGGTGAATATTTTTGAGGGTTGATAAATCCTGATATCAACCTATGAAAAAGTCAATAATTGTTTTATTACATGAATAAATGTATAGTCAGTCATGTTATTACAATTGTATCTTTAATAAAGCAATAAGGAATAAATTTAGACCAAATCAGGTTGATATTGCTTTTCCAAGCACCTACTTAGATCTTTTTTTTTATTTTCGTACTATTTATAACCCAAGATAAGCTGATATGTACTCATTATTTCTTGACTCACTAAATTAAGCAACAATGAAAAAAGTTCATACATTTATTACCACGAATCACTTGCAACATCTTCAATATTAAATGATAATTATCGTAATATTGTGGAGATATATGGCCGCTATATATGGTTCACTGAGTTCCCAACGGTGGCTACAGTTGAACCGATTTGAAAATCCTACCAGTCTGGAAGTTCGGACCCGCCTGTCTTAAATAAAGTACCTGCCTAATACTGGTGCTATAATATATTAATATATCATTACGAAAACAGTCAGCACTATATTTTGTTAGCAACTGTACGACACTCCAAAGCACTAAAATAACGCATCGCAACACCATTTCAACGGTTTCAGGAAAACCTGCATACGGACACGTGCATTTCAACCACTACTGCATACTGACACGTGCATTTCGACCCCTACTGAATACGGACACGTGCATTTCGGCCACTACTGCATACAGATACGTGAATTTCGACCCCTACTGAATACGGACATGTGCATTTCGACCACTGCTGCATACAGACACGTGCATTTCAGACACGTGCATTTCAACAACAAACAAACAACACCAAAATAGCAATCATGAGCCAAAAATTTAGAGGGTACACAGGATACGCCAAGTACTACGACTACGCGAGCGAAATCCCTAGCCCCTAAATTGCTTTTTAATGAATTTGAATTTTGAAAAGCACCAGTTATAATTTACTTTTTGTAAATGATAATGTTACACACTAATCTAATTGCAACCAATGTATGCACGTATGCATTCGATATTAAGAGAATAAGGCAGATTCTGTGTATATAACTTAACGATCTCTCACCCGAGGTATCCAGTAACCTGGGACTTTCGTAGTGAGAGGGGCAGTAAGGACCGAACTCCCAGACAGATACAAATCTAATAACCTTTAAGCAGACCGCAACCCCCATAGGTTATAAAGACGACATAAAAGTCAAATTCTGATTTGTTGGGTAATTTTATTGCAAATGACGTTGGGTCACGTATATAAATAGCAATGATCTACAATGTATAATTTCATTGTAATAGAATGTTCACTTTCTTCAATTTTGTCAGTTATAACTAGCCAGTGAAAAACCAATTATGAGGAAGGAATGACTGAAATGTTTCATTCTTACGATAACGACAATTGTTACAAAACATGTCATAAAACTGCATATTTTAAAGATTTTTATGTGAAATTTTAAGATTTCTTTAGATATACTTTCAACTATTTAACTTAGTAGAAACATTATTTCAAATTAAGTTGTTGTTTTTAAATATTATTGTAGAAAAAAAGGAATTTAATATATATGTTTCTATGGTAACGCAGTTTCAATATTGTTTTCTTTGAACATATGAAAGATGTTAAATTAGCTGTATTTTTCTATTTTAAATCTACAATATAAAATTTCATAGTAATATAAGTTTCATTTATTTCAAAACAGTCATTAATTTATTATCAACAAGTGAAAGACAGATTGACAGAAATGTCTACTGTCATAAAACCAAACATTTTTAATATTTTCAACTTCCTAGAAACACGATTTCAAATGAAGATCTTATTTTTAGTACTACTGTAGAAAAAGGAATTACATGTATATGTTACCATGGTAATTTAATTTGAATATGTTTCCATAGAAAATATGGAAGATTTTAATTAGCTGTATTTTTCTACTTTAAGTAATCATCTTAAGTAAAAAATTTCAAACTAATAGACGGTTCTTGTTTTTTCAAAATAGGCATTTATTAACAGCAAGTAAAAGACAATGGCATGAAATTCCGTTAGGCTATTAAGTGTATCTAGATCACCAACGATAACATATTGTAACACTGTGTGCACCGCAATGGTTCACTTTTTTACAATCCGAGTTCATATGAATCGCCATATGACGAATAAGTGTATCTTTTGTTAGCCTGAATTGTAATTGTTTCACTTGTTTACAATATTATGTTCATAGAAATCGCCATTATGCCATTAAGTGTATCGTTTGTTTGCCTGTATTGTAATGGATGGTTTCTCTTGTTTACAGTTCTAATATATATGTTCATATAATCGCCACATGTCTATTAAGCGTAGCCTTAGTTTGTCTGTATCGTAATGGCTTGGCCCGTCTGCGTTTCTTGGTTCATATAACTGTACAATCAACATATGTCTATAAAATGTATCATTTCTTGGCTTTTTTTTTTTCGTAATGGTTTTCCCCGTTTGCGGCTCTAAGTTCAAATAAATCGCCATTAGTCCGTATTGCGGTGGTTTCGCCCGTTTGCGGTTCTATGTTCACATGAATCGCAATATGGCCATAACGCGTATCCTTCTTAAGCCTTATTGTATAGTTTCGCCTGTTTACAGTTCTAAGTTCATTTAAATCGCCAAATAGCTGTCAAGTATAACCTCTGTTAACCTGTATTGTAATGATTACGCCTGTTTACAGTTCTAAGCTCACATGTACCACAATAAATATGTTTAGTGTATCATTTGCAATGGTTTCGCCCGTTTACAGCTCTAAGGTCATATGACTCGCAATATACATGTATAGTATTTAGTGTTCCTTTGCTAGCCTACATATTGTAATGAGTTTTCTTGTTTACATTTCTAAGTTCATACGAATCGCCACATGACCATTAAGTGTATTCTTTGATAGTCTATATTGTAATGGTTTCGCCTGTTTACAGTTCTAAGTTCATATGAATCGCCATATGGGCATTAAGTGAATCCTGTCTGCCAAACCTCTTGCTACACAGACTGCACTGAAATGGCTTCTCCCCGGTGTGAGTTCGCATGTGTCGCTTTAACGTCCAGTTGTACTTGAACCCTTTGTTACACACATAGCACGTGCTTTTTTCGTATTGGGTGGTCTGACCTGAAATATAAATATGTTATTCATTACCTAATAAGTCTAAAATACAAATGTTAACCACTGTACTACCTCAAAACTTTGAATTGCTCTCCTCTAGTGTTGAAATCACGGGTTCCTTTGACACACTTATTTTTTTCTATTTTCTGTACCAACAAGTCATGCATTCTTTAGGTTTCAGACACACGTAAATGTAATTTCTGAATAGTAATTATTATAATTAATTGCATAAGGAAGCTCCGAATGCTTAGTACGATGAAAGAATCGCATAAACATGAATTTTAGATGTTAACCTACAAGTCCAGAAAAGGTATTATTTCCCTTTCCCTCATGGGTAGATATAATTCACAAGATCTCTGATTACACACTTGGAGTTTTGTTCATACCTTTGTCAATGTCAAATCTTAACTAATTTCAAGGAAAATTGTTTAATGAATATTTCAGTTCAATAAATTTTCACAAAAATTAACATTCAGACATAAATTCGTTTCTCTGTCTAATGAAAAAAAAAATATGTGTTTCATTTCGTAAGTTAAAATGAATATGCATCAACACGATTATCAACTTCATATCCAGAAATATGTACTCTGCTTTGGCCAGTAATAACATCCCCTCCCCAAAACAATAGAAAATGAGATAAATTGCGCAATATCTTTCATGCAAAACTCGTGCATATTCCTCCGTACAAATCTGATGAACTCCTCATTTATACGTTCAGAATAGTATACAATGCCTGAAAATATTTATTCCAACTCATTGAGAGTGTAACGTAGGTCGTTAAAGTGTTTAATTGTACTCTTGTACTTAGTCAGAACTAATTTTTACTCATATTTTGACATTTTTAGTGTTAGATTATTGACACTGCCACTGCTTTATTATTTTATGTAATTTTGTGAACGCTTTTATGTTTTATTACAAGAAAACAATTATTTAATAGTATGTCTAATCTTCGGCAAAATATGCAAGTAGCTGACAACATACGAACTGCAAAGTAAGTGGGAAGTTAGAAAAGTCATTTTGTATATAATGTGCAAATGCACAATGCGAATATATCCTCCTCTTGATTTGTGGGCATATAGTTTGTTCTTGGCAAATGATTTATCCCATTTAAAGTTTAAAATATTGTGATGACAGTTAATAAAAATCTTTGAAAAGATCCGTTAGAAGCATAGAACTCAACCAATTAAGCTGCTTAATAGCAGACTCGGTTTGACTGAGTCTGTTCATGAGGGGTAATTGAATTTACAACTTCCTTCATGCACCATGGTATCGGCTAAAGCGGAATACTATTAAAGTGAAATTGAATGTTGTTCATGGTCCCCAAAGTTCAGAAAATAGCAACATGACGCTGACGTTCGACATACACATGTACTGACCAATTAAAACAACAGGGCGGGGCGTATGTTCTCCGTGACTATTTGATAAACGACATTGTGTCTGAAATCATTAGTCATCCACCTCAGATTCATGTGGGGAAGTTGGCAGTTACTTGCGGAGAACAGGTTTGTACTGGTACAGAATCCATGAATACTGGTTAGGTTAACTGCCCGCCGTTACATGACTGAAATACTGTTGAAAAACGGCGTTAAACCCAAAACAAACAAACAAGCAAACAATTAAAACACCAAAGCTCATATACTAACGGTTTAAACCATAATTAAGCAAACTACGGTATTTGTCAGCTTAAGTGCGAGACTCTCCAGCTATTGATAGGAACACTTTACAGTGTCAAGATCACTGTGACATTGACCGTTTTCCTAGTTATCCCAAAAAACAACAGAAGCAATTTAGCAAAGCATTCTAAAGACATTGATTGGATTTTTTTTCAATATCAAGGTCACTATGACTTGACTTTTAACCTATGCATCCCTGAAACAAAGTTACTGTTATTAATTGTTTATGGTCATAGGTCAGAATGTTATCTTAATCTTTTTGAGTCTCTACGTTCTTTATTTACTGACCTGAAAAAAAAAACAAAAAACAACATAGTTGTCAATTTCAAACCAAAGACAATCATTCCAATCATTCTATGGAGTTTGACAATCTAAGCCGTTATTTATTTGACGTCATTTATAGCCTCGATATAATTCTTACCGTTGAACCTACAGACCTGTTATCAATAGAGGTAATATAGTGACTTCGAATCATTGTCCTGTTAAGTCCGACAGCATTAAGTCTAATCATTTTGAAGCTTTGAACTACACACGTCAAAACAATTGCGGTCATCTTCTAGCTACATACCATAATCCTACGTTTCAAACCAAATTATCTACAGACTGACTGACAGACCGACCGACAAGTGAGAAAAAAAAAACAATATAGGTCAGCATATATAGTTTCATTAAATTTGTGGACCAGTTACTAGGGAACTTACTTAATAAACGGAAAGACGTGTACGATTGATAATGATACATGCGAACTTGTTAACCTTGGCTAAATTGTTCAAACACAATATGGCAAGTATACTAGGACCATTTGTGATAAATTATTTTAAAATCAGGGCAGCAGTTTCACACAAGAAGATTTTTTAAATTTCCACCATATACATATAGGGAAAAGTGACGATCCCCTGGTGGCCGTAATTTTGACTAATCGCAATAATTTGAACAATCTTGGTAGAGGGTCACACAAGGACCATTTGTATTTTAAAATTGGTCCAGTATTTTCACACAAGTAGATTTTTAAAGTTTCCACTATATAAATATAGGGAAAAGTGAATACGCCCCGTGGCGGTCATGTATTTTTACGAATCGGTAAAATTTGAATAATCTTTGTAGAGGGTGACATAGGACCATTTTTGTGAAATTACTTCAAATTCAGACCAGTAGGAGGAGAAACAAGCGGAACCGTTTGAACAACTTTGATAGAGGACCACCCAAGGAACATCCAGGCCAAGTTTCATCAAAATCCAATCAGTGGTTTTGGAGGAAATGTCATTTAAACACAATTGTTGACGACGGACGGACGACTTGACGGACGGACGGACGCACGCACGCAAGACGGATGCCGGACACAGCGTAATCACAATAGCTAACCATGAGCACAAGATAAAAATAATAATATTAATGATAAATTCTTTATTTAAAGATGGTAAACCGCATTAAGCTTTATACATAACATACAAATGTTATTTATATTTGCCTATGGTCCGTTTCAAGTTCCTTCTTTTTTAATTTGTGTTACACCAAATATTTCGGTTGGTTGATCTAAGACTTTGTCTTTCTTCTGAACTCAACACAAAATGCACAAACAATTGATAATGTCTTGGGATGTCAGGCGTGTTATTTTCAGAACATGTGTTTATAGTGTAAACATGTGATCAAATAATAAATCAGAAAGATCAAATGACTATTTATTAAATAACATGTTATCACATAATGGGGAACAGTAGTCAGTTACTTCCCCGGATTATGTCCAAGAAGTAGATTGGTCCTTCCTCTGTTTTTATCGTTGACTTCTTTGTAATTTTCAAAAGCAATATCTATACTAAATTTCATTGGATTCGAAAATGATTAAGGACAGGTTTTCTTTTAGTGGCTCTCTGCTAAATTTAGGTTTGATTAATCATTTTTATTTAGAAACTTACAAATAAAAAGCATATTTATTTTGACCAACCGCAACATCTTGGACAAAGGTTATAACGAAAAAGTCAGAGGAATCCAGCTGAAAGGGACCAATGTTACATTTGGTTATCCTTTCGCTTTATCATACAACTTTTTAATTAAGGGAAGTAACAAGCTAATGTTCCTCATTGGCTAAGAGCTGTACAACAAAAACCACATGTATTTAAAGCATAAACATGTGATGAAATAATAGATCAGAAAGATCAAATTACTATTTAGTAAATTACATGTTATCAGAGAAATGACACAAAGTTGGACATCAAAAACCACGATGATAAATCAAAAATGCTAAAAATATATGATATCAAAGTTTGATAACAAATTCCACAATAATAACTCAGAAATGTCAAATTTTATGTATAAAATTACACGAGATCAGAGAAATTTGTAACAGCAAATGACGCATCTCGTTTTCAATCTGTCTCTCTATCAAACACAAGTCCATTTACACGTACAAACAAAATGACAGTCACTCCATAGAGCAGACTTGTAGATGAAGATAATATAGTATTACACTGTATTTTTCATTGTTGGGGTTATTGCTTGCGCAATAGGTGGCAGATTTTCCGCCCCAACATTTGAGTTCATTAAAATTTTGCTTAGTTTATAACAATTAGCAATTTCAAAATGCTTGTGGTATTATGTAATTAGCACTATGTTATGTAGTCATTTCAGAGTCTGTAATTTTTTAATGGCCTTATTCATTCACATTTGTGTTGTTACTTTCTTTGAAATCAAACGTAGAAAAACTTCCAATGACCCAAGTGTCAGACATAAAACATATATTTTCGACTTTGTGGCGGCACGACAAAACTGTAGGAAGTATCCGGAATTGGGACGGCTAAATTAGTTATTGTAACGAAGTGTTTATATCATGATTCACTAATTTATGCTTCTAAGTTGAGCAGGGGTAAAAACTGAAACTTGTTTACATGTGGCCGTAAACAGATTATGATAGAAAACGACAATATCAGTGCAATATTGCAGAAAAAAGTGTAGAAAAACTAAAAATATTTCGATTTCACTGTTTAGTGTGTATTTATTTTTGTCAGGGGTGAGATTCGGTATATTTCATAGTAAAGCCTAAAAAATTCTTTGTTTCCGGTAACATGCTCAAAAAAATTAAGGTAGGTAGGTAGAATTTTATTTTTTGAATTTTTTTTCTATTAAGTTAGACTTTTAAGAAATTATTTTTGTGTTAAAAATGAATGCAAATACGGGGTTTATGCCTTTAGAACATCAATAAGTTGATTTCTAACATCACTGACCATGTTTGAAAAAAAAAGTTGAAAAAAATATTCTCAAAGGCCAAAAAACATTTAGGGTCGGGCAAAAAATTTAGGGTAGGTCGGGATACCGGAAACAAACATTTTTTACGCCTATAGATAAGTGTGATTTGAGTGCAGTTTATGGCAAAAATTAGCCCCTGCAAGGAAAAGTGGTCATAAATTTTGTCACAAATTTCAATAGTGTCACAAATATAAGACGGTGCAAGCTTGTTTAATGCTTTATAAACCAAAATACCATTAGGCTATTGTATTTAATCCTGTTTGGGAAAGTTAATCATTTAGGTTCACAGAAGAGTACCGGATGATATCTGGAAGGATGCTGTAAATATAAGTCGAGCTGCCCTCTATTTAATTTTAAAGATTTCCTTTAGAGCAGTTTCCCCATATAACAGTGGCTTTCATCGTTCTCCTGTTGAGTAATTTCTTTGAATTTCTAAAAATGTCAATTGCGATAAATCTACAGAATATTGTTTGAAACAAAAACAAAAATGATCCATAGACACATTCCCATTACGCAGCCACTTCGAAACAAAAGTTTACAGCAGTGAAGATTATTAACAATAACACAACAAATAAATACAGTAATACCTTTTAAATATGACATACTTGCCAGTGAAGCAGGCCAACTGAGATATATCAGTGAAATAAAATTCATATTTTCACTGTTTCAAGGCAGTGAAAATTTAATCATTTTTTCATTGCTATGGAGCTACCCCTTATCTCGAATGCGAAAGAAAATGAAGCACGATTAATCAGAAATTCTTTCAACAAGAGCTCCGCCTAGCGAGGCAATATACGCCCGAAGGGTTACATCAGAGGATGGGAGCAAAATTTTTAGAACTTGACTATTAAACCCAAAGGACAGGAACAACAAAGGGAAGAAATTCAAAAAAAAATTTAAGTCCACAAAAAATCCATCCATAAACAATCTTTACCCGGTACAGGTATGACACAATAACACATAAAATTGGAGGTACCATCTATGTTGTACCACAGGAAAATGGTCTCGGTTTTTCCCTACGGCCAATAATAAAAAAGTTTCAAAATAAGCTATTTATAGTAAATAAAAGGGAAGTAATTCATTTTTTTTATTGTAAGTGAACAAAAAAGGGATCTGCCAACTAAAAACAAGAGCACTGCAATGCAGAGCAATATACACAAAACAAAGTCATATATGACATTTGACCCCTTAGTGACCTTGAAGCAGTTCAAGAGTTACAATTGGACACGAACCAAACGGATATGGCCTTTGACCCCTAAGTGTGACCTTGACCTTGAGCGAGACATTCAGAACATGCGCTCTGAAAGTCGTCTTGGTGTGGTGAGCATTTGTGTCAAGTTTCTTTGAAATCCTTCAAGGGGTTCAAGAGTTACAGAGCGGACATGAAATTGCTAACGGTCAGACGGACAGACAGACACCGGGTGTATAAAAATGTATTTCAATAAGATAGGTCTAAAATACCTATACGAACATAAAGAAATATGCTTGTAGGCCTAAAAGAAATCTGGATCAACGTACATATCATTACGTCACGACATTATTACGTCATGACACAATACCCCTGACATTGCGCGAATAAAATGAG
Source organism: Mercenaria mercenaria (assembly GCF_021730395.1). Taxonomy (NCBI): domain Eukaryota; kingdom Metazoa; phylum Mollusca; class Bivalvia; order Venerida; family Veneridae; genus Mercenaria; species Mercenaria mercenaria. The sequence continues at coordinate 41,841,076 of NC_069376.1, read as the reverse complement.
AAGGCCTACAATTTCGGTAAAACAATTGAAAATCATGAAATAAAAAGATTTGTTTCTTTTACATGTTCACTCATGAACACCACAATTTACATTTTCACTCTTGGCAAAATATTGCATTCACTCGTTAAAATATATTTCGATCTTACATTGAAACAAACTGATGTCTTCTATAGGCCTATACAACGCGAACAAACAAACAAGCGTACGCCAGATGAGCCCGTAACATTATAATCCCTACAGAATACAGCCAGGTTAACAAAGTAACTGGTTGCTTGGTCAGAATGAGTCTGCTCATTGATGGTACAACAGAAGCCAACACCCCTAACGCCTCTCATCACGGACGACAAGGGAACTCCTTGAAAATGTTGAATGTTTTTTATAATCTCATAGTAACAGAAACAAGAGGGCCATGATGGCCCTATATCGCTCACCTGAGTACCATTGCTCAAAATGATAAGATCGTTTCAAACCAATCTCATTAGAAGCTGCTAAGGTGTATTCATTTAGATAAAAAAATAAAGGGAGGTAATTTGTCATAAATTCAGTCAATATGTATCTTCACTGTTTGTCCAAGTCCATCTGTTGAAATTTCAGATCAGTGTCTTCATTAGTTACGGAGAAATACCCATTTTAATTTGAAATAAAGGGAGGTAATTTGACATAAAATCAGTCCATAGTTATCTACCCTGATTGTCTCAGTCCAACTAATGACAATAATGAAATTTCAAATAAGGACTTACTGATATAAATCCATTTCGATTACAATCAGGGGAGGTAATCAGATATAAAATCATTTTTGGATCTGACAGATTTATCATGGAATCCAAGATTTATTGTTGTTGAAGATATTTTGGAAGTTTGTATCAAATCAAACCATAAATGAAGTCTCCATATGGCTGCAAAGCCAAAATAGCAAATTTTGGACCTTTAAGGGGCCATAACTCTGGAACCCATGATGGAATCTGGCCAGTTCAAGAAAGGAACCAATATCTTGTGGTGATACAAGTTGTGTGCAAGTTCGGTTAAAATAAAATCATAAATGAAGCTGCTATAATAGTGCAGACAAGGTCAAAATAGCTAATTTTGGCCCTTTCAGGGGCCATAACTCTGGAAACCATTATGGGATCTGCCCAGTTCAAGAAAGGAACCGAGATCTTATGGTGACACAAGTTTTTTGCAAGTTTGATTAAATTCAAATCATAAATGAAGCTGCTATTGTGCAGACAAGGTCAAAATAGCTAATTCTGGCCCTTTCAGGGGCAATAACTCTGGAACCCATAATAGAATCTAGCCAGTTCAAGAAAGGAACCGAGATCTTATGGTGATACAAGTTGTGTGCAAGTTTGGTTAAAATCATATCATAAATGAAGCTGCTATTATGCAGACAAGGTCAAAATAGCTAATTTTGGCCCTTTCAGGGGCCATAACTCTGGAACCCATAATGGGATCTGGCCAGTTCAAGAAAGGAACCGAGATCTTATGGTGATACAAGTTGTGTGCAAGTTTTGTTAAAATAAAATCATAAATGAAACTGTCGTGCAGACAAGAAATTGTTGACGGACGCACAGACGACGGACGAAGGGTGATCACAAAAGCTCACCTTGTCACTATGTGACAGGTGAGCTAAAAAGAATTAATAATCTTTTGTAAGAGTACGTTAATATGTTTAATGAAGCAAGTTTGCCCATTGTCAAATACGATCAAGATAATTTCAGTCATATACATTCCGTGTAAGACCAGTGAAGATGCTTCCTAAAATATGCTAACTTTATCTATGTGAAAATTACAATTTTTAACTAAATGAAGCTGGAATTGCAAAAGAAAAATCTTGCATGTTTTCAAGATTCTACGAGATATTTTAGCTATAAACATTCAAATTTAATTATACCAAAATGCTATAAAAAGGTAACCAACGTGTTCCATAAAAATGCTTGACGAACGAAAACTGAAAAATTGACAGATTCCAATGTATCTACATTTAATAATGCTTTCAAAAACATTGGTTATCAAAGTAACTGAATGCTAGGCGATGTCATCAGGGTACTTTGCAAACTTGACTTGGTATTCAATAATTAATAACTGATACGGTGAAGCCATGATTGATTCTATGGAGTACAATCAAATGGATAACATTTTTTCACATCATCTTTTCGTCACAAATATTCGCTTTGCTGACGGGCGTTTTGACACTCCTCTTCTATTTCGTTGTCTTAGCTCGTCTACAAACACATAACGGAAGGATATTTTTACAACCAACTGATGAGCCTTTACATCAGTGACCTTATGTCAGTTTCACTTTCCAATGCTCTATCTTGTTACCTTTTGTCAACATGTCGACTGAAAACCTGCTACTTTTCCCAAGTTTCTGTGCTTCTATGTACCGTACATTTAGTGTATCGTCCGAAGGAAACATGTTCATACAGTAAAGCTTAAGTAGCTAATCTTCACAAATTGCCATAATTCTATTAAGAGCATCCAGCCTAACAAACTTAACTGTACTAGAATCGTTCTCATATTTACAATTCAAAGTTCATATGAATCGCCATATGGCTAAGTTCATATGAATCGCCATAATATTATGGCCTGCTTACCATCGACATACGCTATTCAGTGAACCCTTTTTTTTTCAGTCTGTACTGTAACGGTTTCGCCAGTTAACAATGCTAAGGTCAAATGATTCGCAATATGGTTGTTAGTTTAAGCTTAACGGTTGTTAAATGCATCTTTTTTTAGTCTGTATTGTTACGTCTTCGCCTTTTTTCAAATTTATAGTCAAATGAAACTCCATATGTTTATTAAGTGTATCTTTTTAGCCTACATGGTAATGGATTTGCCTGTTTACAGTTCAAAGTTCATATGAATTGTCACATCGTCATTAACTGTATTCTTTGTTAGTCTTTACTGTAATGGTTTTGCCTGTTTACAGTTCTAAGTTCATATGAATCGCCATATGGCTGTTAAGTGTATCCTGTCTACCAAACCTTTTGCTACACAAACTGCACTGAAATGGCTTCTCCCCGGTGTGAGTTCGCATGTGTCTCCTTAACGACCAGTTGTCCTTGAATCCTTTGTTACACACATAGCACGTCGTTTGTGGGATTTTGGTGACCTGACCTGAAATATAAAAATTCGTTATACATTATCTGATACTAGTACATCTAAAATACAAACATTATCCAGTATTATGTCTTAAAACTAAATACATTTTCTATGATTTCCTGTAAAATATTACTTCCTCATTCCTATTATTGTCTGTATCAACAGGCAGCTAATTAAAGTATAAATTATCATTCTTAAGGTTTCTCGTTGTAAGACACATGAATATGTGATTTCTTAATTATCTTAAGTTATTGTATCGGGAAGCCCCTGAACATCTGTGTCATGCTCGTTTCGTACACATATATTCTGGATGATAACCAACTCATTCTGAAACAGAGAATATTACACGAGTGTCTTGTCATATTGAATTTATTAAACGAGTTGAATGAAATAGTAAAATGCGAGGTTCTGTCGAGCATTTTATCAATTTTATTTAATAAGTTTAATAAATTCAATGTGGAAAGTCAAAAATGTAATATTCTTTTTATCACATTTTAGTTTTTCCTGTCGAAACATCAAAATTTCTACTTTCTTTAACTATTATAAACAAGTCAATTTGACCAAAGTTTCGTTTCCTATACTATAAACGACGTCGACGTCAAACCCTTCTTACACTAGTGTATTATCATTTTTAGCTCATCTGATTTTTTGGGGAAAAAGATGATGAGTTATTGTCATCACTTGATCGGTGTCGGCGTCGGCGTCGGCGTTGCCTGGTTAAGTTTTATGTTTAGATCAGCTTTTCTCCTATCAAAGGTATTGCTTTGAAACTTGCAACACTTGTTCACAATCATAAGCTGACCCTGTACAACAAGAAACATAACTCTGCCCTGCTTTTTGCAAGAATTATGGCCCCTTTTGGACTTAGAAAATATCAGATTTATTGGTTAAGTTTTATGTTTAGGTAAACGTTTCTCCTAAACTATCAAAACTATTGCTTTGATACTTTCAACTGTTGTTCACCATCATAAGCTGACTCTGTACATCAAGAAACATAACTCCATCCTGCTTTTTGCAAGAATTATGGCCCTTTTTGGACTTAGAAAATCATGGGTAGGACAATTTTTCTATTATACAAAAAAATCATATGAGTGTCAGCACCCGCAAGGCGGTGCTCTTGTTACGTAATGGCTTTATTACACTCTAGTAACACATCAAACATGTGATAAAATGGATAAAGAAGTTATCATTGCTAGGATGGGTTTAAGGTATTGGACCCATAATAGAGTATCTCCTTTTTGAAGAGTATTCAATTCCTACCATAAACCTACTTTGACTGCAATTTTCAGGGGGGCGTAGGTTCAAACCCCACTGGGACCAAATTTTTTTTCTCCATGTTTTCCTTTTTTTCTAGTAAGTTTTTACTTCTTTCAAGACTAATTATGGATGAATTGTACAAAAGTGGAAAATTTTCATTTTATAAGCGATTTTTTGCTGTTCAATGTGAATTTACCTCTGAATCAGGAGGGGTAGAGTTAGACATCTTTAAAAATATTGAGTTACGCGCGGTAAAAGTTCTCTATTTTGCCTTCATTCTTTAGATTACATGTTGTGGAAGAAATGCAGGTAGGTTTTACTATTGCCCCAAGGTTATTTTTTAATGAAGTGAGTAAAATTCAAAACAGACCCACCGGATTCGACCTTAATTTTTCAATGTTGGAGTTAGAATTCTGTCTCATTAAATCTGTTTACTTGAGGCACCCTAGACAAAAATGATTTTTAAAGTTTTATTTTGTGTTTTATAATTGTTTAACAATAGTTTGATGTTTCTTTTATCAAAATTAATGTTGTAATGAATTCTCTGCAAACGTTTTAGATAGTGGCCATCACATTGAATTTAGTCTTCTTCCTGAGCGTGAGGAAATACCATAAATTATACAAAATTTACAAAAAACGGCACGGTAAAAGTTGTTTAAAATTTGCAACACAGTGTGAAACATGGTCAACTTTAAGAATATACCAAGCAAATGCCATTTTTAAAACATTACTATTAGGGGTCCAATACCTTAATATAATGTGCAAATACACAATGCGAACAAGTAATAGTTTGTGGGTGTAAAGGTTGTCATTAGAAGCTAATTTATCACCTTTTAATGATTTTAATATATAAAAAACATAAATAAATGATGACGTCTGGTGTTAGAATAATAGAACACTTTATGAGAAAAACTCTTTGGATGTACAAATGTACATTATAAAATCAATTTTAAGCCTACGTATCAAGAACAGCTTCAGTTTTAAGCAAGTTACTAACTATATCTTAGTTGGACAACCAAGATATGAAATCAAATTTAAGAGAAACAAGGAGCTGCGTTCAATAAACGCTTGATGCCCCCAGTTGCATCCTTGTCGATAGATTTTTTTTTTGCACCCAAGTCCAAAACGAGATCAAGGTCAAGGTCAAACTGAGGTCAGGGGATGTTTGAAGATGAGGAATGGTCACAGTTTACATCTGTATTAGTATCAATTAATTCTTGTAAGGGGTATTGATGCCAGACAAAACGGTCCCATTTGGTTAACCAAGAGATGGCCCATATAAAGCAACCGAAGTCCAAAATGAGGTCAACGTCATGGTCAAACTGAGGTCAGGTGATGTCTGAAGATGAGGAATGGACACAGGTTACATCTGCATTAGTATCAAGTCATTCTAGTAAGGGGTATTGATGCTAGACGAAACGATCCCATTTTGTTAACCTCGTACGGACGGACAGACGGACGGACGAACGTACGGACAAGAGCAAATCTATATGCCCCCACCACTCATGGGGGCACAAAAAACTCCAGTGAAATTTTGCTGGCATTAAGTGCTTAATGGACACACAAGGGTGAAAATGATCATTTGTTAAAGTTTTAAACAAATCGGTTACTTTGCCAAAATCCCAATTAATATGAGTATCAAGTGTAACAAGTGTATGAAGTGTGATGCCCATATATTCACGTGCTCTGTAGTTTAGTATCCAAAACCATTTTATCTATTTTTACGGGGTTTAACGTCACATCGACACAGTTATAGGTCATACGGCAACTTTAAGCTTTTGATTCTAGAGGAACTAGGTAGAACCGTCGACCTTCCTTAAGCCACATGGATTTACTCTCACACATAAAAAGAATTCAACGCTCCAAGCGAGGCTGGAAACAACATCGGTGAGGAGCAAGTGATTCGAAGTCAGCAATCTTAACCACTTGACAATGGATCGCCACTTAAACCATTTTAGTGTCACTGTGACGTTGAAATTTGATCTACTCATCCCATAAAACAAAAGAGTAAGAGGTCATTTACCAAGCTATGGAATCTGATGGATGTAACCCCGCTTGACAAGAAACAGTTTTCTGTCTCAATGCCACTATTGACAACAGGAATGTACCAGTCAAGTCACTGTGGACAACATAAATGTACATGTACCAGTCAAAAGCGAAATAGTAATTTAGTACAACAGTCACCAGCATACTGAACCCCCTGAATCTCCCATGTTGTACACGAGTGCTTACTTATTTTTAACAGTTCTATCACATATCTATATCCAGGCATTAGAAGCCTTCACACATGTCAGATGATATTCACCCGCGGTCAATTTGAAATTTGATATATTAAAAATCTGGTTACCAAGACAAAATACTAATATAACATTTACCATATTAAAAAAGAAATTTATAAGCACATTTATACTAAGAATTGATATGAAATTTATCCTACCCTCATACAAGATAAAGCATAAAATCGGCCTGCCTAATAAACTGTGCTTTATCTAGTCAGTGTCAAGATATCACTTTTGCGGGAATTTTTGAAAACACATATTTTATCAAAATTTTGCATTGAAACCGTCACCATTGTATTGGAAATGCTTGAACTTAGAAAATGAGTGGTCAAATTATAAATTTTTATCCAGAAACAAAAATGTTATTGCTATTTTTCACTTTTAGAGCACTTCAGCCGGAAATTTTGAAAAAAATTTCATAGAAACCGTTATCATTGTATTGAAAATGTTCTAACTAAGAAAATAAGTGGTAATATCAAAAGTTTTTATCCAGAAACAAACAAGTTATTGCAATTTTTCAATTTTATCCACAAACAGAATTGCACTTGCAAACGTCGTATTTGACGTCAAGTCCGCGCGCTGTTGCTCTTTCCAACGACTTTTTTCCCTATTTTCTGAACAGATAGGATAAATAGAATATTAGATTACTGTCTGAAAAAATTAAATTTATTAGGCTAATATATTTTCTTCGACTCGCCTAATAAATTTAAATTTATCAGACAGTAACCTAATATTCTCTATATAATAACAATATCATTACTTTAGGAAATAAAATATTTTATAGCAGCTATTCTATAGAAATATGATGCAGGTGAGTAGAACGGTTCAATAACAGAACACATCATGTCTCGTGTCGTAACCAGAAAAGATCACATTTCCATGATTTCATTTGTCTGTTTTCTAACTGATTCATATTGTTTAAATATGCCAGCTGATACCAACTAAGGTAAAACATGAAATTTTACTGTAACCTAAAAAAATAAATAGTGTTTTTTTTATATACAGTGAAACACCGCTCGCTCGAGCATCGATGACTCGAGCACCCGGGCTCGCTCGAGCAATTCATGTGGTCCCGGCCGATTTCCTTCTATTTTCTACGTGAAATTACCATGGCTGGGTCGAGCATCGATAACTCGATCGCTCGAGCATGACACCTGGTCCCTGTGTATTAATTTACTCTTTGTTGCTTATGGCAAATTCGAGCAGAGGTGTCAAAATTTTTCACACCTTCGGCTGTCAGAATGTATCGGTTAATTTAAAACTTTCCCACGTCGTGAGAATTGCATGGTCTATTCCCCGCCTATCTTAAATGTTTGTTTGTCGGTATATTTGATCTGATAATGAATTTAATTACTGATGAAAGGTGGAAGAAAAATTTTATTGATCAAAATTGTTATTAATTATTACTTTTTTCTGCGGGATCGAGAAGATAATTATGAGATCTTAATATTTTAATCAACAGTTGTTTGCATGCAAATACAGGAAATAAGATAGCCTTTTTATAAAATTGAGACGATAAAATGAGATCTTAATTTGGAGACGAAAATTGCGAATTCGATTACAGTATTTCAAATAAAAAAATGTCTTAGCTGTTTCTTACGATCTATCATAAATAACGTTTGTAATACGTTTTTTTAGATGTCACGAGTGTGTTATTATTACGCATCACCGTTTCCTCTGCAAATGGTCTCGATGACAATTCGTAAAACAAACTTCAACTTTCTTCGTATGTTGGTAAATGTTTGGGTCGCTCGAAACCATGGATAACTCGAGCATTTTGCTCATCCCCTTGCGACCTCGAGCGAGCGGTGTTTCACTGTATACTAACTGGAGATAATTTAAACAAAATAACCAACTGGGCCACTGTCGCTCACCTGAGGAGACCCTTTACTTCTTGAATTTGCTTCTGGCCAAGTGTGGTGAACATGTATTAAGCAAATCATTAAAAGATATCTAAAGTTTATGTTTCTCCTGTTTATATTTTCTGTTCATAGCTCTGGCATTCCCTAAAAGGGACCAAGCTAAACTAGCTGAAGTAGCTTGAGGATGTACATGCCAGGATGCGCTCAGTGTTTTTCTGACTATAGTTATTTCAGATGAGAACTTTTGAAGATGTTTAAGTAAAAATGTTGATGCGGGATGATAGTCGACGGATCATTCATCTGTTCTTATACCTCACTTAGAACAAAGTTCAGGTGAGGTAGTGATATTAAAGATAAAACGTATACATGAACAGCTTATTGAGGCATTAAGACATCCATTGTATATATAACAGATTATCAAATATTTCCTTATATACAGTATATATTACAAAATAATGGATACACTGTTACATCTAATGAGTGTCGTAGAAGTCTTTCGAGCCAAAAATACACCTATGTTCAACGCAGTCTCTACTGATATTTAAATTGTGTTTAATTCTAATGTTCAAATTACTTTAAAATATTTGACACGTTTGATCAACCGGCGGAGGTGACGGCCTAACGTCATTTTTAATACGGGTAGAGTATTGTGTAGAATAAGTGGTGCCGGGAATTTATTACACCCTGTGTATTTAATGTTAAACAGCCAGCGCTTCTGTATTTCTTAACGTTAATTTTGACAAAATATGTAGGTTCTGATTAATACAATTGGAAATCAGCATAAAATAGACGGCAATATCAGGACTCCAGCGGATTATTGGGATATTGTGAAAAATTAAGCATACGGACCTAAACATTTTATTTGAACTGAAAACAGGTAAAACTGCACCTATGAAAATGTAGATAAAATCTACATTGCAGCACGTGTTCTATATGCGAAAATGTCATCATAAAGGGACTTTCCCATTGAAGCCAATTGTGAAAATTGACCGGACGACCGGTATTTTAAAAAGATATAACAAAACATGATGCATACGATCCCGTCTTTATTTTGATATGCCAAACTTTCTTAATATAGTCCGAAGTTTAGAAAAATCAGGACTTAATCAAATTCAAAACTATAGGAAAATACTGACCCGGACGTACATAACAATCTTAATAAGAATACATTTGGTGATACACATATTTCATATAATTATCATGCCAAATGCCTCTTGCAGTAAATACTTTTATTTTGTGCCGAGTTTCTACAGTGATCAGCACGTAATGTCATTATGAACAATGTTCAGATGTTGCTAAATGTTGTTTTCCTCAGGAAAACTTTGTTTAGTCACAAGTGCTATTGCGTAAAATCATAGAGTCCCGCCTTTAAAAAAGATCTTGACATGCGTTAATTAATTATGCTTAACATCCAATGTTAGTCTGGCTATCGACTAGATAATCTTTTTTTTTAGAAAAAATGATTTTGTAAAAATTTCTGACTTCATCAGTCTTGGCTCTGATTATGTTTTAAGAAGACAAGGGACATAATTATGCAAAATCTGAATTGCCCCAGGAGTTATCTCCTTTGAACAAAACACAGGGTCTGACCACAGACTAATCCAATGTGTGTCCATCTTATTTTTCCCTCAGACAGTTTATTCAGTCTTCATGCACTATGTTTGGAAAGTTACTGCTTCAGATGGTTTTTCCCATGAGAAAACTTTATTTTGACACTGGGCTTGTCATGTAAAGCCAATAATTATACACCACTTTCAAACTAAAGTTGCTTCACGTTGGCATTCAGTGTTTGACATGCATATTTATTAGGCAATGTCATTATCAGTCATGCAAAGATGTTAATTCATGTTGTTGTTGTTTTCCGCTAGAAAACGTTTCTGGGAAGTTCATGCCAATAGGAACCACTTTTATCATGTATAATCATTATGATCCATATTTAGATGTTGTTTCAAGTTGTTTTCCCTGGGGGAATCTTTGTTTGCATTCAATTGTTATCATGTATAGTCATTGTGAACCATTTTCAGGTGTTGCTTCAAGTTACTTTTCTGTGAGAAAGCTTTGTTTGGACAATAGTGGCATTTGTATGGCTTCTCTCCGGTATGAATTCGCATATGTACCCTCAAAGCCGACCCAGACGACTGGATTTTCTTGCATACATTGCAACAATATTTCAACATGTTGACTGGTAAATCGCCTGGATAATCCTGTTTTCTCTGCACATTGCTCTCAGTTACCATTTCTGCAAGCAGAAAAGAAATATTTGGAGATCTATGACACTTAGATTTTAAATGCCAACTGAATAAACTACATAAGATAACACGATAAAATTACTGACCCTATTCTGCAAATTTACGCTACAATATAGGAACCTTAGCTGAGTATTTATCGAGCTGAAGCGTTAAAGCAAACAAACTTGTTGGTTGTTGTTTTTGCATTTATATACTAGTATACCTTACAGCTCTTGAAATTGTGTTTACCAGTACTATAAAAAAGATACATGGAGGCCTTGCAATTATGATATTCGCAGAGCTGTAACTTAGAAATAAAAGCTATTTTTAACATGTTTAACAAAGGCCGTGGGCACACAAAGGAGCTCGCTGTTGGAAATGAAAAAGTTTGCGACCTAGGGGACAGCCATATCCTCTGTCGCCGAATGATTTTAGGAAATATTATTTGGTTTCCAGAATCGTTACACTGAACTCAGAAGCCATGGGAAATATTTAAAGACCGTGGACAATATCTATATCTCGGCGAGAAATTTTGATCTATTTGACATAAAATGCATTTTATATACCGGTAATCTGCTTTTATCAGCTAGATATTCATGACATATAAGATTCGATTAAACATTTTACGTGATAATTATATACAGTCTAACCTGTCTTAAGCAGCCAGCCAGGGGAAGCAGACAATTTGGCCGCTTAAGCCAGGTGACCGCTGATCAGAGGTGCAGCCAGTATTATGCATTTTTCAGACTTCTGACCAGTTTAGCCTTTCGGCCAATTTCTTTTATATATGATATTCATGACATATAAGATTCGATTAAACATTTTACGTGATAATTATATAGTTGCAACAGTAGACGAAAAAAGTCGAAATCCTTTTTAGTATTTATGTAACACTATTTCTCATATTAAATTACATATATGCTAATTATATGTAAAAGGTTTATTTCTATTTTGCTACTCTTAACTATATATGCTAGATTCGTTTCGTAGGTTTGAAAATTAACGGAATCAAATGATTATCAAAGAGACAAGGTAATATCAACAAAACTTGACATTTCATATAATGTCTTTGAAGGGAGGCCCTCCAGCGGTCGTTTTTATATTAATGTCTCGTTCTTCAGGATTAAACCTGAATGTGTGGCGTTTAATGAAATAATAAAATACAACAGCTTTTTCAAGCAATCTAATAAGTGACAACAAATCTGAACGATACATGTGTATACATACAACACACTATGTACCCGGATAATCCTAACTCTGTTCAGTGACCCTAACTCAGTGCCAACATGGCTGACAGAAAGACGATGTATGTAGTTAGTTTCCCTGTCTTTTTTCATGTTTTTATGTTTGTATGCAATGTTAGTGTAAAACTTTTGATAGCCATAATATCCTATTGATAACATTTTTTGTGTACTAAATATTTCAATCGACAAGTCACATTATGTGGCTGGAATTCATTAAAATGTACTCAAAGAAGTCTTCAAAATGAATATGTTTTATGTTTCTTACTGTTTTAAAGTACCAGAAATTGCAATAAGACCTTACTTATCAACTGTATTAGTTCAATAAACATCTCTTAGATATTGTTTAACAGTATCAAAGTTAGAAATTCATTTTTATAGCTTAAAAACTGTATTGATTATGAGGTGGGTTTAGATTTGCGGATAATTCCTGACTGATATAGGAAACAGTGCTGGATAAATACGAACTTAGAATGGATAAACACCTAACCAAAGGAAAACATAGCTGTTCGTCTTTGTTTTATGTATGAATTATAGATGCTCATAGTTCTTTGACCCACCCACCCCTGCAGTGATGTGGGATTCCTATATCCAATTTGTCCAACTCGTGATTTTTTTGCCGGCAGACAAGTGCATTTTTCATTCTGTGCGTCTGCAGACAAGCAGAATTTTTCAGGTATAAAACAAAAAAAAATCATTTAGATTGTGTGTTGCTTCAAGTGTATGGAGGTGATAAAGATAATTTAATGTATGAAATCCATGATGTACTTGCTAAAAGTCTCTGATTGCTGCGGTTTTAGAAAAAAAACATGCATCTGTGTCTTTAAGCATCACATTCCATGATCTGCTAGGTCTTGCGCACACTGTAACTCAGTGACTATGGTAAAAAATCAGAGACATAAACAACTTAAAAAAGTACTTCGACAAGTTTGTTAGTAGAATTCCAACTGCTGAGACAATAAGTCATTGTCAAAGGAAATATGGGAGCTAGTAGTCAGTTAAATGAAAATCAAAAGCACACAGAGATCGCAAGTATGACTAAAACAAGTCGGAACGTTTTAAGAGTCTTTCTCTGAATTTATCTGGCTTTGTACCATTGCGTGGACAGTGTTTTGGGCATGGCATCAAAAGATCCCGAACCCTGCTTGTGCGATTTCAGACTTTTATCAACTTTAAAAGGCAAATATTTTAACAGCTTTTTTTTACCACAGTTACTGTGATATGCTTTTCTTTTCATTGTCTTAAATAAAGAATTCTCAGTTTCATGAAGGTTTAATATTACAAATCCAAGCGACTGAAATTTGACTATGGACAAGTGGATTTTAAGTGTCCGTGAAAAATGTGTGGATTTCCACACCCCTGCCCTGTCAGTCAATGATCATCCCCCCCCCCCCCCCCCCCCCCCCCCCAACACACAACACACACTTATCTTCCCTTCTTACTGTCGGAAAAATATCATATTCAATAATTAATCATAAATCTAATCCCATGTAAACAATATCAAAATATTCCATTAGCACCTCTATAAAATCCCTTACACTATAAGATATACAAGATTTGAAAAAAATGCAATTTTTCTGAAACAGTGTGTGTGAGAGAGATTAATGGAGAGAAGGTTGGGGGTTACAGAACTTCGAACATCGGTGGTATTAAATAATTTCTTATATAATTAATAATAATTTTGACTTTTATATTGAATTATTTTTCGAGGGTTTATCCAGATTTTTGCAAAATTTCTATTTTGCATAATATTAAAATTATGAAAAAATATTGACTGTAGTGGGCATACATATAACAACTTGTAAAATTATTGACAAAGTTTGAAGACAATACCGCTTATAAAGTAAAGTAATGTTTACAATAATCTGACCATGTACATGTCAACTCATTCATTTCTATAGAATACTAGTCAGTTAGGTGTTGATCCTTCCCACGATTTCGTATAAGTTAGGTTTTTATCCATTCCTCATGTAAACTGAGTTCGGTTTTTATCAACTCGAAGTTAATAGGTTTTTATCTCTTTTCTCGCTGTCAGTACATTTGAACATGTATTGTGACAACATGTAGTGGGTTAACAACATAGTGTAAATGGGCCTATAAAGCAGTATACTTTTGCTTTCAAACAACAAAATAGTAGAGGCATCAAAAGCATATAGGTATTTTTAAAGATTTTTTGTAAAATATTTCACTGAAAAGTTTGCCTTGTTCGTCGGCATTCCACCTGAAAATACAAGGGTTAATATATTTAACATGATACATTTTGAAATAAATATACACTTGATCAATGGAGACAGATATAACAACCAAAATATTCCTTTTTACATCAAAATTACACAAAAAACAAAGCTGTATCAGCTTTACATCCGCCATGTTGGCACTGAGTTAGGGTCGCTGAACAGAGTTAAGATTATCCGGGTACATAGTGTGTTCACTGGTGCATGCCTTAAACACTAGGAATGACGTCAGACTTAATCGAAATGAATATTACCTTTTTTTTTATTTTTAATCTTTCACCAACTAACTAGCGGGATTGCCGACGACGAAGAAATGTGATTGTCTGATAATCATACCTGTGAGTCTATTTACCTTTATAGAAGTCTGTTTACCTTTATAGAAGTGTACGGTATTGCAAGTTAATATTAAGTTCATGCATAAAACAAAACAGAAATTTAGGTTGACGCATTGCACTGGAAATTATGGCAGGAAGTTATTGGAAATGGCCCTGAAAAAAAAACGTTTTATGTATCTAAATAAGATATTGATAACCAAGAAAAAAAATTATCCAACGAACATTGTGACGACCTACACATAGCTATATTGTTTAACGCAGGTCCCAGTAAATTCAACAGTCTATTTATCTCCTCTTCACGAGAATATCGCTAAACATAAGAGTATCTTTACAATTTCACTGCTTGCAAATTGTTTAGACTCTTTCCGACAGCCTTACTTTCCATAATGTTTGGTTTAAAAGCATACGTTTTGTATATAGCATGATACTTATTAAATCATTCATTTCCACCATTCAGACAAAAGATTTTAAGGGACATGCATACAGATGAATATTTCAATTTCATGTTTTTGAACAGACAGCAACTGATATTGGATTTGTAAATGATAAAAACAATATTATTGAAGTAGATAGTTAAATGTGTTTCATATAAAAACACAGCTAAATTTCTTCTATTTTGCATCAAATTTCAACAATTAGGATTTGAGAATTTTAAGGCTTAAGCATTAAAGAATTTACACGTACATGAACACACAACAAAAAATAACGTGACCCTATATAGTTAATACGTCATAGCCTCAAGCGACGTAGCGGCGCGCAGAAAATGAATACGTCTCAAACAGTGACGTCGTGTTAGACAGACCTGGGGTAATTAAAAATGTAATTGTAATTAATTGCAATTAAATTACATTTCCAAAGTAATTGAATGTAATTTGTAATTGGGTCATTTATCAATTACATGTAATTGTAATTTAATTAATTACAGAGCAGTTTTTGGGTGTAATTGACAATTACATTTCAATTACTTTCCAATTACATGGCACATGCTAATCCAGTTTGTTGAACAATTAGTATATATATGTTTATTACCAGTGACACTTCACTTTAACATGCTAATTTGCATTCCATAGCTGTGAAAAATAACAACAGAATATTATGGTAGGTGTTAATCCCTTGGACATAGCTCCTTTGTTCTGATATAATTGTCATATTAGAACCAACTGGTAATCTTTGATGATGTTTGTCATTTTGTTTTTGGAGAAAATGATCAAATTATGATTTGAAATTGTTATTTGCATCATTATTATTTAGATTTTTATCGGAGCAAAAATTGAAATGCTTAGCATTTAGTTTAATCATTTTTTATCTGTGATAAAATTCGTTGTATTAAATGATACAAACAACATAGCATTTGACACCACTGTTCTAACAAGATAAAAAAAATAAAATCATTATTGTAGACATTTCTACAGTTTTAGTGACATAGTTATTCTAGGATGGCTCATGAATGTTTTACAACTTATTTTCAATGTGGTCCTTTGGATAACATGTAGTTTCAAGGATAAAAACTTTAAATATATGTTTAAAATGTAAATGATTAAATACTGAACTATAGTAGTTAAATTTGAAACAAATTGCAGAACCATGATCTTATAAACTTCAGAGAAATTCAGACCTCAGAGAAATGCCTGACTTTACATGCATCTTCTCTAACTGAATTCTGCTTGACAATGTATTAACTATTAATTTGGGCTGACTTTTAGCTCCTTTTGCAATAATATTAAAGACTGTGTGATGTTCTCCCGAAAACACAGATTTTACTTTGAGCTTAAATTCAATTTTGAAATAACTGAAATCAGTTTACAGGTGAATTATCATGTATATGTAGTACAAAGTAAAGAATTTTGCAACAGTGTTCATGTAAGAAGCACCACATTTGGTATTGTAATTGAATGTAATTAATTACAATTTGCAATGTAATTGTAATTTAATTAATTACATTGCTAAATTTAATGTAATGGTAATTGTAATTTAATTGGACAGTTCTCAGTGTAATTGTAATTTAATTAATTACATTTTAAAGTAATTGACCCCAGGTCTGGTGTTAGAATCGAAATAATAAACCTCAGACAGCGATTTTTTTCAGTCTGATAAAATCATCGTCTGACCTTCTGATTTTGTCACTATAACTTGGGTTGTGCCAGGATATATTGTGAGGCAGGATGCCTCACGACCTTGTTTTTATGCAATTGTTTGCTATGTTTTACGGCCTATCAGTAGTTTTCATTTTTGATGTTAAAATTGTCAGGCTATCTGTCAGCTACTTTTTAATCACAGTTCATTGTTCTGTAACATTTCCAGACATTGACTGATAACCAGTCGCATTGTTAAATTGTTGTTTACTAAATTACATTTCAAAATGTTAGAACTCTACTTATGTCATGCTTGTGTCAGTTAGTGAAACTGTAATTCTAGCTTTCACAGGGATTTTCTATAAAAGTACGCAATGTCAGCCTGAGTTATTCAACAGTTCAATCAACAATCACCTGCTGTATTAAATTAAATCGAGGTTTTCATGTAATGTCCATTGTTGACTTTGTAAAACTTCATAAAAGTTTATGTCAGTTGAAATTTTGACAGTTGTCAACCATCTTGGATTTTTGTACGTATGCACCGGGTGACTAAAATCTCGTACAAGCGGACTGAAATCGCTTCATATTCTGCAGAAATAGTTAACTTTTATTGTCAAGTATTTGATATTTAATACTTGGCATGTAGTGTTGATTCGTAGCGTTCTATATTGTTTTATTATTTATTTCTGTCCGACTTTGTTTGTTTACACTAGTTTAGAGGTTAAGCTCCGCGTTATTTGCATATAAGGAAACGTTCGTATCCCGAATGACGTCATGGTCAGCCGAAGTAAGTTCGTAGCATCAACTCGGTTACGGACCTGTCCGGGTATTTCCGACTTTGACCTTATTCAGACTAATTTAGATTTGGTATTCAAACTCATTTGCATACCATGCATACCGCAAAGGTTAATTATTAGAACGCTAGAATCATCACTTTGCCTCCGTCTCTCGTATAGGAAGGCTGTTTGTCAGTTTGTTCTTAGACATTTTTTTATTTACGCTTCTAAAACCTATACGAATTATTCAAACTTTGAAACTGCACGGTACTTATTATCATTAAATTATACAGTTATATTTATTAGCAGTATTTGGCTGTTTTTCTCTTAGAAAACTCTGTAATTTTAGAGTTGGTTCTCGGTCCGCCTGCTACACGACTTTTGCCTGATATTTTCATTACTGATTATTTTATTCAGTTATAATTAATAGTTATTGTTAAGGCTTCCCATAAATAAAAGTTGTTTGAAGCCGAAAGGAACGTTGTCATTAGTTTATTTTAAACTTTTAAACAAATTTGAACTCGGGCGCTACCAGCCTTTTAACTTGGGCGCTACCAGCCTTGTCTTGGGCGCTACCAGCCTATAGGGTCGCGACCAGACCCTAGTTTAGTCAACATATTGCTTATCCCTGAACAATGAATAACCTTGTAGTATTTAAATTGGTGGACTCAGTCCCCTGACTGTAGTCCCCTTGCCCCTGGTCTGTTTACTTTTTTACATTTTTTTACCCTAACCCAATTAAAGTACAGTGACTGGGGTGGGGGCACTACAGAATTTGGTAAGCAGCGGTGGGATCCGTTCTTCATTTCGGATCCAGTGATACGAACTCTACACTCCATAAATTTGTTGAAAACGCTACCATGAACAAATGATTATTTAGAAGTTGTTGACAGCGAGCACGTAATATTTTCTCAGTCAGAAAGATGCAGCTTAGCAGGATACAGAACCACACATCATCATAACTAATGACCTTATTTAATGCCAGTATCGATCGATAAACGAGTGTGACACTTTGTAAACATTTGTGAACTTGACCTAGATATTTACTACAGTGTATCAATTGTTAAGCCACCCCAGTATACCGAGGAGCCAAGGACTTGATTTAACAGAAGTCAGAGCCGTTTTTTTTAGCAGTGACTGCAGCCTTATTTTTTTTAAATAAAATATTGAACATGTTTAATCTAATATAAAATTTAGATTTCAGTCCAGATTTATCATGATAGATAGCAACTTATGGCTGTTTCCAAGCCTTGGTGAGTAAAAAGTCAGTAGAAAGGAGTAGTTTAGACTTTGTTAAAAATTTAGTACAAAGCTAGTATAACCAACAGTGACTTGTTTTGTTGTGAAAGTCGCCTCCAGACTTTGTAAGGGTCATTACCAGACATTGCCTTTGGTAAAGTCGTTACCAGACTTTGGTAAGAATTTTTTTTGTGTTGTTTTGTTGGCGCGTTGAGCTTGGTGTACCTTGTTCTTGGTACATTTCATAGATGTGCCCTGCCGTTTATTAAATATCTAGGCAACCCTCCTTTTGAATACTGAGGCCGTCTCCAGGCTTGTATTGTGACCGATACCAGGTCAGTGTATACCGTTAAAGCCGCTTCCAGGCTTAGGTAACAAATATATTTCACTGAATACTAGTAACTTGTACCATTCCTGACCTAGATGTGAAACAGCTGTTTCCAAGCTGTGGAAAACCAGTTCCTTAGAGACAGTTAAATTGCTAACTGTTACCAAGTTAGCTTTAAAGAACAGTGTTAAACTTGATTAATTCATACAAAACATTTTGTACCTATTATTTATTGACATGATTAAGTGCCAAAACCTTGAATATTTAAATTCTGTAAATATTTTATATTTACTGTACTAGTAAAAGTTAAAGTAAATATACCTTTTTTTGTGTGTGTGTGTGTGTGTTGTTTAAATAAAACAAATTTAGTTACAGTCCATGATGGAGACCATTAGGGAAGTTACCATGGACCCAGGTGATATACCATCGACTGAAGCACAGCAGGACATAGACCATGATTACCAACCAAGTACCTACGTTTAAAACCTAAGCAGATACACCTTATCTACCGAGATTTCTACCACCACCAGTACACTGTCAATCGCCCGTGAGACGGAGGCAACGTCAAGGTCGAGGTTACAGTCAATGGACGGTGATGATTTGTATGAAAACAACTTGGTACCAGCTGGCAGTCAGCTAGTGGTATTTGGCATGCCTTCCGGTGAGGTGACCTGGCGCAGGCGCTCAGGGGAGGACCGAGTTTCAGAAGACCAGGGTTTTATCCATCCTGGCAAGTACTGCATCATATCCAGTGGAGAAGCCAGGGCCCCGGGGGTCAGGAACAAAGCCTTGCAAGGTGGAACTGATATGGTATTGGGGGGATGGGGGCAAAACAGGGATTTTTGTACTTATGCTTATTATTGTGGATCAGTTCCTTTATACGCGGACAGGACCTTGGCCGATGGTATTATAGACCAGTGTCAGGTACCTGGGGGATATATTGGTAGGGGATTGGAACAAGGGATTTTTTTTTTTACTCTGATGGGTAGTCAGAGTCTGGCCCGCTGGATGAACCTTTGACGGGATATCAGGGTGTGAGGAGTCGAGTTGCTGTAGGGCCAGTACAGAACGTCTCCTTGGTCCCCGTGATACTCGTGTTGATGCAGACTTCAATGCTTTTTACCTAGGAAGAGAGATGTTGGAAGGGAATTGTCAGCATACATAGCACCTATACCTCGACCACAGAAATAAGGACCTAGTGATAGACCAAGGGAGATCATTCCATCGACCTTAAACCATACAAATTTTATGAATGGACTAAGGGAGGCAAATCCATCAATCTTAAACACTTTAATTGCAAGTCAAAGATGATAATGATAGAGACAGAACTAGAATCAAATGAATGCATTGGACTGTCGGTCAACCTTACCTTAAATGTATTCAGAGTTTGCATGAGAGAGAACGGAATGGTTATACAGGAAAGAATAAGAGTGAAGTTACAGATGACCAACCAAGAGCTCTGGAAGGTGATCTGTTGATAATTGTTACCGAGATGCTTTTCTAAGGTTCCAATAAGAATTCTGACCCCCTGAGGAATACTGAAAGACCGCTTGTGGATACACCAGAGGTGGACTGGTCGACAACCCCGCAGGAAGATCCAAACATAGGCTCCCTTTTTGTGAGGAAATTTCACATTTTATAATCATTTAATAATACTGTCTGTTAGAAAAATTTTAAGTGAAATATTTTGGTCTTGGCTACTTTTTGTGACATTTTAGTAGGGTTTTAAGCTTTAAATAGTAAACTAGTCGTTTTCGTAAAATTCTATTATTACCACATTTTCTTTTCTTGTAATATTTTGGTATCCGCACAGTAACAGTTGATTAAAGGTAGAGTGTTTTGTAATGTTTACCTCTGATATAATAAGTCATAAGTATATCTTTGGTATTTTAACTTTTATAAGTGAAAGTAGATTTTCAACTTTGTCACGCCTTTTAGCACTGTTGCCAGTCAGTGGTTATAAGTAATCATTTGATAGATTTTCAACATTCTGTTTAAAGTATTGGTATATTTCAAGTTCAACTGTAAAGTATAACTGAGCCCGGGAATAAACTACTGTTACAATTGTTAAGAAGGCTGTTAGTATTGTTATACATTTTATTGCTCAAAGGACAAATTGCTCAATTGTTGCTCAGGCAAACTCTCATGTACTTGTCCGAAATGTTGTTTTTATTAAGTATAGTATTGCCTAAAATCCGGATGCAGTGTTGGTTATAGGTCCGAATTCAGGTGTCTGTATAAATTATTTCAGTATTTATAAATGTTATTAATAGTACATATATGAACATTTTTCTTTAAATGCATAGCATAAATGTTGCATCTATGAAATTTATTAAATTGATGACATATTTGAGAATTAAGTATTTGGAAATCTGTAAATGCAATCTGTGCATGTGTGTTCTACCTTCTGTCTAAAAGCAATTGTAGTGCAAATGTATTAAAGTTATTGAAACAAGTACTGTGTAATGGCAGTACAAAGATTCGAACCATATTCTTAAATGAACATGATTATATCGCTATGTCTGTAGACCACCAGGTGCATACACATGTTAATTGTATTTTATGCATGTTGTTAATTATTATGATTCTCATCATTGTTGTTGTAAAGTAATTATTATTGTTGTACTTTGTGTCACAGGCTGTAGTTTTTCAATTTCGAGGACGAAATTTTGTCAGTTGGGAGGGTAATGTGAGGCAGGATGCCTCACGACCTTGTTTTTATGCATTGTTTGCATTGTTTTACGGCCTATCAGTAGTTTTCATTTTTGATGTTAAAATTGTCAGGCTATCTGTCAGCTACTTTTTAATCACAGTTCATTGTTCTGTAACATTTCCAGACATTGACTGATAACCAGTCGCATTGTTAAATTGTTGTTTACTAAATTATATTTCAAAATGTTAGAACTCTACTTATGTCATGCTTGTGTCAGTTAGTGAAACTGTAATTCTAGCTTTCACAGGGATTTTCTATAAAAGTACGCAATGTCAGCCTGAGTTATTCAACAGTTCAATCAACAATCACCTGCTGTATTAAATTAAATCGAGGTTTTCATGTAATGTCCATTGTTGACTTTGTAAAACTTCATAAAAGTTTATGTCAGTTGAAATTTTGACAGTTGTCAACCATCTTGGATTTTTGTACGTATGCACCGGGTGACTAAAATCTCGTACAAGCGGACTGAAATCGCTTCATATTCTGCAGAAATAGTTAACTTTTATTGTCAAGTATTTGATATTTAATACTTGGCATGTAGTGTTGATTCGTAGCGTTCTATATTGTTTTATTATTTATTTCTGTCCGACTTTGTTTGTTTACACTAGTTTAGAGGTTAAGCTCCGCCTTATTTGCATATAAGGAAACGTTCGTATCCCGAATGACGTCATGGTCGGCTGAAGTAAGTTCGTAGCATCAACTCGGTTACGGACCTGTCCGGGTATTTCCGACTTTGACCTTATTCAGACTAATTTAGATTTGGTATTCAAACTCATTTGCATACCATGCATACCGCAAAGGTTAATTATTAGAACGCTAGAATCATCACTTTGCCTCCGTCTCTCGTATAGAAAGGCTGTTTGTCAGTTTGTTCTTAGACATTTTTTTATTTACGCTTCTAAAACCTATACGAATTATTCAAACTTTGAAACTGCACGGTACTTATTATCATTAAATTATACAGATATATTTATTAGCAGTATTTGGCTGTTTTTCTCTTAGAAAACTCTGTAATTTTAGAGTTGGTTCTCGGTCCGCCTGCTACACGACTTTTGCCTGATATTTTCATTACTGATTATTTTATTCAGTTATAATTAATAGTTATTGTTAAGGCTTCCCATAAATAAAAGTTGTTTGAAGCCGAAAGGAACGTTGTCATTAGTTTATTTTAAACTTTGAATCAAATTTGAACTCGGGCGCTACCAGCCTTTTAACTTGGGCGCTACCAGCCTTGTCTTGGGCGCTACCAGCCTATAGGGTCGCGACCAGACCCTACGGTTTAGTCAACATATTGCTTATCCCTGAACAATGAATAACCTTGTAGTATTTAAATTGGTGGACTCAGTCCCCTGACTGTAGTCCCCTTGCCCTTGGTCTGTTTACTTTTTTACATTTTTTTACCCTAACCCAATTAAAGTACAGTGACTGGGGTGGGGGCACTACAATATAATTCCCTAAACCGTTGAATGGGTTTATTTAACGATAAAATCACTGTTATTTCATTGCGTGTCGCTAGATTTTAAAACCCTTAAAGAGGATAGTTAACATTATCCTATAGACTATTACAGTAATAAATGAAATGATGCTAAAAATAAACTTAATCTGTTTCAAACATAACTTAGTATATATACCACAGACAAGTATTAGACTTTTTTTCTATCAAACACTTCCCTCCTACATTGACTGTATGTTGCAGTCTCATGTCACGAGGTCAAATACCACCGAATGCCAGTATTTTGTCAATGTTTTGTATTGTCCTCGTACCTTGTATATATTGTATAAAATGTCTTTATGTATCATTAATGTGTATTAATTCCAAACAGCCCGATTCTGTAAGAATTCCTATATCATTTTTCAATTCATGCATTTCTAACACATTACCAGTTTATTAAAGGCCTTAACAAGATTTGCATGCCGGGCCTAAATTCTTTTAATTACTGCACGCATGCGCACTTGGAAAATATATTGTTGATGGCTTGGGCCTGACGTTTTTCTCTCTATGATATTTCCATTTATCAAGGTATTGTTTTTGTACCTTCACAGGCCAAAACGCCCCCATCCCACAGAGACAGAAAACACACGACACTCATATGACTGTAGACTTAATTATTGCTTGCCCGCGAGAAATTCGTGATACATATATGACATAAAACATATATCATTCTAATACCTATTCAGGTAATATATTTGTCTAATCGGCACAAAACATACATACAATCTAATATAATTTAATTTCACATTTCTATATGTGTAACGACTTGACATAAATGTCCTTTATCTGTGAAAAGTTGTCTAACACACTTGGCAAAGAAAAACAAAAGAAAGCCTTCTCCATAATGAAATATTGGAATGATGATAGCAAAATCATCTTATAAAACGCAATAATGTACTCCAAATATTCAGTTCATGTCACATTTTCATACAAGAACACTTCGGCTTCTCCTTGAATTGCAAAATTGGTGTCACATATATTATATTCAATTATTCTTTTCAAGATTTTATTCGATGTCTAATTACTATATGCTTGCACCCTTGTAAAAAAAAACAGTGTTGCTTATTTGACAAACGAATATCTTCTTTCTAGAGGAATAATGATTGCAACCTAGTTCATAAATATATAATTCAGCCATTTTTTCAAATCTGATTTCATGTCGAACTTTGATGACAATGAGCTTGAGAAAGTCTTGTTACATGCGGGACAAACAATGCTTCCTTCTGAATTAAAAATGACACATTCCCAAGTGCACGAACACTTGTATATCTGTTACACACTTGACAAATGTAGCTATCAAATGCAGAATTTATCGCAAAATCATGTTGAACTACTTTCATCATTTCTTTTGAAACTTCATTCCGTGACGCATTCTCATATGAGTATACATATTACTTGATTGCGAGAAAGCCTTGTTACACACTTGACAGACATATGGTTTTTCTCCAGTATGTTTTCTCATATGTCTACCAAGATCAACTTGTGACGCACATATCTTGTTACATATTTCACATCGGTATGCCTTCATACCAGAAAATGACACTTGTAACTGGTCGTCCGCTATTGGCAATGTACCTGGAAAAGAAGAAAAAAATCTACAGAATGCATTAACTTTAAATGATATAAACTAGTTAGAACATGTATAAATCTACTTGTGGCTTACATGCCCTATAAGGCCTACATCTAATTGTACCTGTATTCATTTACACTCAATATTTACAAAATTAAAAGTTTCGTAGTCTGAACCTTTTTAGCTAACAATAGTGATGTCATAATTCCGCAACTGTATGACATATGTCCCCTGAAAATGCTATATAGAAAAAATATTGAAACAACAATAGTAGGAAGTCCAAAAAGGGCATAACTAAACACAAACAAGAGGGCTTTTATGGCCCTATATCGCTCACCTGAGTTAAATTGCTTGATTGAACAAATTTCTTTGCTAAAGCTTCAAAAACAAGAAAGTAGGTCAGTAGTTCATATTCATGGTCACAGAAAGTCAGTTTTAAGATTGGTGTGCAAAACTGTACATGTCATCCAAATTCCAAGGCTGTATCTTTAAAAACAAGAAAGTAGGTCAAGGTCACAGTCCGGTGACACCTTATCACTTGGGGCCATCTGCTAAATATAATTAAACAGTCTAGGAAATATGATCTGATAATTTTTGAAGTATTTTTCCTATATAACTCATATATCAGGTGACCCCTGGGAAGGTGCCTCTTTTCACCCCAGGGGCATAATTCGAACAACCTTGTTAGAGATAGATTAGGCAATGATACATACAAAATATCAAAGGCATAGACCTTGAACTTTAAGACAAGAAGGTTTCTAAAGTTTTTCCTAAATAAATCTATGTAAAACTTGGGACCCCAGGGCAGAGCCTCTTTTCAACTCGGGGTCATAATTTGAATAATCTTGGTACTGGACCACTAGGCAATGCAACATACCAAATATCAAAAGCCTATGCCTTGCATTTTCAGACAAGAAGATTTTTAAAGCTTTTTCCTATATATGTCTATGTAAAACTAGGGAACCCCGTGGCAGGGCCTCTTTTCCCCCCATTGTAATAATTTGAACAATCTTGGTGGAGAACCACAAGGCAATGCTACATACCAAATATCAAAAGCCTAGGTCTTGTGGTTTCCCCCCCCCCCCCCCCCCCCCCGATCAATCTTAGTAGAGGCCCACAATATGATGCTACATACCAAATATCAAAGCCCCAAGCCGTTTTTTTGTTTGTTGACAAGAAGAATTTCAAAGTTTTTCCCTATATAAATCTACAGAAACAATGTGACCCCCATAGCGGGACCAAATTATACCCTAGGGGGATAATTTGAACAATCTTGGTAGAGGCTAACTAGATGATGCAACATACTAAATATCAAAGCCCTAGGCCTTACGATTTTGGACGAGAAGATTTTCGAAGTTTGTCTGTATAAACCATGTGACCTCCAGGGTGGGGCCATATTTGACCCTAGGGAGATAATTTGGACAATCATGGTAGAGGCCCGCTATATGATGCTACATACTAAATATCAAAGCCCTAGGCCTTATGGTTTTGGACAAGAAGATTTTCAAAGTTTTTTCCTATATAAGTCTATATAAATCATGTGACCCCCGGGGTGGGGCCATATTTGAACCTAGGGGGATAATTTGAACAACCTTTGTAGAGGCCCACTAGATGATGCTACATACTAAATATCAAAGCCCTAGGCCTTATGGTTTTGGACAAGAAGATATTTTAAGTATTTCCTTTCGGTTGCCATGGTAACCAGAGTTCTGTATGGAATCCAATTCTTTGAATAATTTTTAAAGAGGACCATCCAAGGATCATCCCTGTGAAGTTTCATCAAAATTGGCTCGGTGGTTTAGGAGATGTTGTTTAAAGGAAAGTGTGGACGAACGGACGGAGCGATCACAATAGCTCAACCTGAGCCTTTGGCAGTTTACCGTGTTTCATTTGAATTAGGATGCATGCTGAAAAAGGGATGGACAATACGCGGATGTCTGCTTCATGCTGATACTGTACACCAAGTTTCTGAATTAGTGTGAAAATTGGAATACCTAAAACTGGTCCATAAACTCTACAGCGTCATTAGCAATCAGATTGATTATACATAAGGCAAAAAAAAAAACAGTTTCATATTTTTTTCCAGCAGCTGTTAAAGAAAGGCTTTGATCATTATAAAATTAAATACAAACAAACTTTAGGACCTGCTCCAGTATTACTATACGAAGTCCCCTGTTGGTCAAGGCATTTCATAATTTAGAAAGAGGGTATAACCATTTTAACCTCTGTGCATAGCCATGTGGCATATATTTACAAGAATCATATGTATTCCATAATATCTTCATCAAATAATGTAATATGGATACTAAAACAAATATATAAATGACCTTACAAACAGATACAAAGGTTTAGTTCGCAACCCACTGGTATTGTTAAAACAATTTCTATAATATCTCCATACAAAATAATTAACTTTGCTTTAAAATGACCAGGTGTAAACTAAGCGTTGCCCTGTATCTTCTCACGGATATCTCTTTCACTCTGCAATTGTAAACTAAGCATTAACCTACTTAATCTTGTTTCTGCTATTTCAAATAACCCCATTGCAATAAATAGATATAAACTAGACAAAATGATTAATTCCTTTTTTGGATTTCTTGTCAGACCTTTACTGATCTGAATCTTCTGTATGCAAATCATCGACTAAGTAATGATTTCTACCCCTTTGTTTTATAGGGTGTTTCCCTCTAAGAAAACAATATTGTTTCTATTTATTTAAGCCCAAATGACAGTGAGCTTGGTGTATGACAGTGAGCTTGGTGTATGAGACCTGCATTTTAAGTTTTCAAAGTCTTTATGGGATAAAGGTCCGTGTCAGTAACTTCTGCCTTTCCATAGAATGAACCTCTCCATGGAATGAGTAAGAAAATAAATCAGTATTACTGATATGTATCTTTGGCTTTATAGCTACTGACCTGGGCCCATACTTATAAAGAATCTTAATTTTTACCAAATATGCATAAAATAAAATGGGACTAAAGAATAGCTGGTGTCTATCAAAAAATGTTACAGAACTAACATTACATATTCGCACCGAGCTGTCAAGAATATAATTTTTGTATGTATATATTTACGAACAAAGCATTCCAGTAGCTTTATAGATACAAAATTGAAATCCATCTTAGATCATCGAACACCCACGACCAGTCAATTCCGTTTATTCCCATCACCCGTGGTTTATATTATTTAGCGAACATTTTTTGCCTTGGAATATCTCAATCGTTGGCCACTTCATAATTTGATGAAGATATTGTGGCCATTCTGGACACATCTTAAAACGTGTATTTTATCCCTGCTTTCCTCACGATACTGACTGAATAAACTGACTGCCACAAGTTAAATACAGTGCGATTTTTGAGTTGATGCTTTATAATTTTACTTGCTCGTAAAATATTTGTATGTGTACTTTAGGCTTTATAGCAGAAATTATGTCGTGGTGGCCAGATACGAACAGTCAGCTAAGTAACAAACATGCGTGCCCGCGTAACATACTTTATCGGTAATTCTGGGCAACGTAGTGATGTACATGTAAACACTTTGTGTTTCTCCAACATTTCTAAATATAACATTTTCGATCCTGGCGTTAAGTGATTTTGCCTTTGCTATTCAGTCAATTTTGAAACTTGCTATTCTTCGGTTTTCATAAAATGAGAGCACCGCAATGCGGAGCAATATACGCCCGAAGGTATTACCTTTGACACCTAAGTGTGACCTTGACCTTGAAGCGAGCCGTCCGAAATATGCGCTCTGCACGTCGTCTCGATGTGGTGAACATTTGTGCCAAGTTTCTTTAAAAACCTTCCAGCAGTTTAAGAGTTATAGAGCGGACACGAAACAAAGTCATGACCTTTGACCTCTAAGTGTGACCTTAACCTTGAAGCGAGCCGTCCAAAACATGCGTACTGCTCGTCGTCTCGATGTGAGCATATATGTCTTCGAAATCCTTCAAGGGGTTCAAGAGTAACAGAGCGGACATGAACTTGCTAACGGACGGACGGCTTCATAACAAAGTACGGCTTTCCGATGCATTAGAACGTAAGTAGCCTCACAGTGCTAAATTTCTATAATGGACTTGTCCATCTTCCAATTTGAACAGAACCATTGAGTGTTAAAAGGGATGCTTACCAAAACAACACTGACTGAATGCGAACAGTGCAGATCTTGATCAGACTGGACGGTCGCAAAGGCAGAATCAATCGCGTCCAGCAGGATAAGGGTTAGATGACCCATCGAACAAGTAAGTCATCATCACATAATACAGAAACAAAACATTTGGTGTTGAAAGAACCATACTGTGTATACGTCTTAAGAAATAAAGACCTTTGGCAGCATAAGATAAAAACACGTGAACTCACGCTTTCAATTTTTCTAAAATCTATTACTCTAAACAGGTCAATGGAAATAGAATATCTGCACACTTTTGACAAAAATCCCTTTTTTTTCTTTATTTCAAGATAGGTGTAATTTCTATATATACAAAAATATGTTGTTATATTTTAATTGAATAATTATGTTCATTTTACGATATTATAATATGCTGGCGGCACAGTTTAATTAAATTTCCCGGTTGTAGGTCTGCCATTGACCCTTCCAACGTGCCTTTCATGTTTGCCTCTGCTTCTTTCATAGGTGTTTTATTATTTCATTCATTACTTTATTCATTTTTTACTTGTGTGTATGTGTACACAGTTTATATGCAAGTGTATACAATTCTATGTAAAGTGCCATGCAGGTGGCCGTTTTTATTTAATAGCTATTCCTGCTGGACTTCAGTCTTGGCTAATTTCTTTGGCAAGGTCCAGACGAAAACTAGACCTATATATCTTTCTAACGGTCTCCGAAGGCGATAAAATGATCCTGTTCAATATTTAAAATTTCATTAAAAATGCAAATTTTACGGCCATATATGTATTTTTCCCTGTGTAAAAAATCGGGCAAAATCACATTTAAAAAAAAAAGGTCTCCTCAAATATTTATAACAGTCCATTAACAATTAAAGTCAGAAAGGATTTTAAGAAAATGCTGTTAACTGTGCTATTTTAACAATGGAAAATATCCTAATTAAATCATTCCTGACGATGAATATTAAACTAATAATGATATTTTGAAGAAAGGTTCCTATTACCACACTTAAAATTGTATAATACCAAAGTACTTTCTTATTCAACCTAAAATCTTGTTACGTTTTTGGCAGATCAAACAGCATATAAATTGTTTAAAGTAAAAGCTACTAGA
Source organism: Mercenaria mercenaria (assembly GCF_021730395.1). Classification (NCBI taxonomy): domain Eukaryota; kingdom Metazoa; phylum Mollusca; class Bivalvia; order Venerida; family Veneridae; genus Mercenaria; species Mercenaria mercenaria. The sequence goes on along the minus strand of NC_069376.1, from coordinate 41,811,116 downwards.
AAGGAAGTCCCAGAAAGAAAGCAATGCATCAAATTGAACAATTACTATTTTAAGTTCATGTTCCAAAAGATGTAAACGAAAATGGGAGTATAATCTTGAATGGCCTCAAAGCTGTCAAAACGGGTAACTTATAAATACACTGAACTGAAAAGATTAAAAATGCTGGTGAAATATTATAACCAATTCAAAGGTCTGAGCTGACTTTCTAGAAATTATACCAATACAGTCATCTTTAGAACTATCAATTAACTCGGAACATTTTTCCATATTATACACAGAGTCAGAATTCGACCCGTAGTTTATACATACAGTCACTCTTAAATAGACATGTCACTTGTCCGCTTGTTTTGCTGACAAAAAGTTAGGATCGTGTAAAGTTCTTATATGTCTGTACAATCCACTGCTCTGTGAGAATGCTCTAGTACAATAGTCACACACGTATGGCCGTTCTCCAGTATGTCTGCGTATATGTTTCTCCCTATCGTGCTTGCTTAGGAACACCTTTTTACAGAAAGGACACCCGAGTAAAGCAAGTGATCCCTTCTGCATGGGGTTTAACATCATGTCTGTGTTAAAGTCAACATTCCCTGTAAAATAAACAACAATGTATAAATTGATAATTCATTACATTGTACCATTCTATGGTCTATATAGGTAGAAACGAAAATTACATACAATAAAATATGATTAAACTAAACCATTCAAAGGAACATACGATAAAATTGTCTAAGAATAAAGTTTCGAAAGACAATGACAATTGTGTACATGTATACCTTTGCCTCCCATAGAACATCATATCTTTATAGAAGAATTATACTGGATTCAGCTTTTATACAAAGGTGTTACAATAGTGGTGTGCAAATTCACTTCATAGCGATACATTTTTGTGGAAGTTTATGCTAGAAAATAGTTAGAGCAGTTATGTTCACAAGCTTTAAAATAATATTTTGCATATTGGACAGAACAAGTTACATGTGTTTGGTAAAACAAAGGCACATAATGGTACATTCACGTCCCGCCTATATGCACAAGTTCATTTCAAAAAGATATATTTCCGTAAGTTTAGACCAGATCGTTTTAAAAATGTAGAGCAGGTTTATATTAAAATAGTGATATACAGCATTCAGTAACATTTCAAAGGGCTGTTACCCATAAACCGGACATAGTACATTCATGTACTGATTCACTTCATAACGACAGATTTCTTTCTGTATCGTAGGAGTTACCTAGACAAAGAGTCTGGGTCGTACGGACTGGTGGGACAATTAAGGCGGCAACTGTATGTACATCTTCCCCGGAATTTTGTCGGGAAGCATAACAACCCGTTTAATTGTCCATAACAGAAAACATAATAATTCATGTTAAAAATCACTCTTTATTGAATTATCGGCCACCTGGCCTTTATCAAAACATGTTGAGACCAAAAAAGTATTATATAATGGATGTTACATGCCTGTATCGATGACTTTTCATGTTTTGATAAAGGCCAGGTGGCCGATAATTCAACAAAGAGAGATTTTTAACATGAATTATTATATCTACTTCCCTATGGAAGATGTTTGAGAGAAAACATGTAGTCTAATCACTCGTCTGCAATTCCCGTTAAGCAAACAAGGTGGTCAGTTGCTGCTGCCAGGCAAATCAGAATTGAGTAAGCTCATAACTAATACCAGTCATTTATCATTCTTTCTGTTACATACCGCCGGTTTTCATCATACCGTTTCAGTACGAGTTTCATAATCTAGTTGCTACAAAAAGAAATACGAGAAACTCAAGAGTTACAGAAAGACATTGCTCTATGTTTTTCGACTGTAAAACAAGGTTTCAATGTAACTGTTATCAAAATGTGAAAAACACTATTCATATGAAATCAGTTTAAAACACCTCAAGTTTGTAATATTTTATTATTATTTCTTATGATGTAATATTTTAGTAAAAATGTTGTCTTCTATTATGGGAACATTTGAGATTTATTGCGTTTGCTTACAGTACACTCGTTTCTTTGCGGAGCGCTGTATGGGTGGCTGCGTTCTTAGAATGTGACTCTACCTTTATTATTACGTAATTGCTTTAAGGCTCAAGTTTTCGCTAAAATTTATACAAATGTTTTATGACTCTATTTACTTTATCCATTTGAAGGGGCCTCCGTTCCCAGGTGGTTATGGTCATAGACTTCAAACCACTTGCCCCCTACCAATGTGGGTTTGAGCCTCACTTGGGGTGTAGAATTCTTCATGTGAGGAAGCCATCAAGCTGGCTTACGAGGGTCGGTGGTTTACCCAGGTGCCCACTCGTAATGAAATGATGCCCACTGGGGTACCTGGGGTCTTTCTGATTCGTCAACTAAAATACCCATCAAATTGATATTCTTTTTGTACTTTTCACTGTAATATGTTTTCTTATGAGCAAGGACAGATAATCATTTCGGAACTGTTTTGACAAAGTTAACCAGACTGATGCGTAAGTTGAAATAAGTCATATTTGACTAATTTGAAAGACAATATATATACATGAGATTTAAAACTTTGCATTCAAGTCGCAGAGTATTGCAACTTAAAAATTCATGTAGTTCTGTCAAACAGTTATAGAACAGTTGTTTTACAAAAATATGTTTGTGAGAACTTCATGTTGAATTTTCAAACCTTTGTTTTGACCATAGGAGCCATATTTAAAGGAAATTACTTTCTTTTTAAGCACGTGTTTTAAGTCAAATCTGTATGCCTTTTGTTATCATTTTGTACGTATGGGATTCACCCTGCAGTATACTGCATTCTTTCTTGAATTTAGCACGAGATTTATTGCACAATTCACTGGTTTTCATTACAGATCCTCAATTGTGTACATATCTATGTTAGTCTATATATGTTTTACTCTATGTATTTGTGTGCGTATATGTGCTATACATGTATACATCTCCACATATACTGGTGAAGTGTTCTGATTTGCGGGGACAACTTTCTTGAAATGAGGCGTTACTGGATCTTTGTTTCTTACTTAAAGTTGCATTAGTTCCTCACTGTTTTGACCATGCATGTGTCATTCTGGTAGCTGTCATCGCAAAACTTTTTCAAAACTAAATGTTTAAGGATTTGTCTATCAAACTGATTTGCCTTGTGACCTTGCTGACCTAGTACTTTTGTGAATTGGCACACAGAGAAGTAAATGCAAGAATGCTTCTCCGATGTATAGCAAACATTATATTAATGGACCAATCCATTTTAGAAATCTAGCAGGGTAAAAGTTAATCAGATACACTTTTGCCACTGACTGAACTACTGTAAGCGTAAAGTTAAAGTCAACGCTTAAAATGTATACAAGTATTTACAGATATATATGTATCAGTTAATGACCCGGAAGGTCGATTCAAATGAAGCCTCAACACGTCTGTTAGGATTATAACATTAAATGCCATTTCCAGCGAGTATCTTCAGAAGTCCTACATTACTAACTGTCAAATATGATTTCCCATACAAACGTATTTAAATTTAAAGCAACCGTACAAAGCATAAACTGAGCAGAAGAAAAGTTGTTAACAAAGAAACAAGTCCAAGGTGTCCGCATCAAACGGCATCATTTCGGTACAAAATGAGGATCGTGTAGTGCCCGGATGTGTCTATACAGGCTGCTGCATATGGTGAAAGCCTTATTACAATAGCTGCACACATGGTTCCTTTCCCCTGTATGAGTAAGCATATGCCTTTCTAATGCAAGTCGGGAACCATTCACTTTATTGCAAAAACAGCAGCGGTATTTTTCGGCTATATCCACAATTTGCGACGTCAAAGTCGTTTCGCCTTCTGCCGAAGAAAAGCGTTCGTTTTTCTTGTATATCTTCTGGTTTCTAGTAGGCCGTGGGAAAATATTTCTTTCAAAGTTTCCTGATACTGCGTCTATCAATGCACCTGAAATAAAAAAGAAAAAAAAAATAATATACCATCTAATCTGTACCGGAAAATAAATGCTTTACCTATTTAAAACGTTGAAATTATTTATTATAATTAAAGATAGACGTTTATTACGGTTACAGACTTTGTAATCTATTTTTGTATTAGGACATAATTATGCAGTTTCAAAACTCGGCTAAGTTAAAACTGTACTGGCATTGTGATCAGGTTCAAACTGAATTGCCTGTTATGTGTACATCAGAACACATGATTTCAGTTTAGATTATTTTTCCAGGAACTGTGAACTTTACTTATCGGCCGACTTCGACTCAAGACGTTGCAATGGTGCGTTTGGGGTCACGGATGCATTTCATTTCGTCTCACAAGCAGAAACAGTAAAATGTGTTCTATCTTTCGTTTGGCTGCACTGCGTCCTGTGCTTTCATTTTTAAAACTTTCCCCTAAAAACAGATATTTTCGTATTCTGTTCAGACTTAGTATCTTGAACTAAAAGCGTTGTACTTCGAGATAATCGAAATTCGACTAAAACCATTCTTACGGGGCAGGACTTGAATATGTCTTCGAGATTTTGAGAGAAGCAAGTTTAAGATACCGCGTTTCAACTTTATCCAACTTTCTCAGTTTTATTTAAGCTCAGTCCTAACCTTATGATAACCAACTGAATTAGATCAGTTTACGTAAGTGTCAACGTTAATCCAAGGAAGCAACTATAACATGGTTCCAATTCTTTCTTCGAATCAATCTGAGCAAAAGGCTGACAAAACACAACAGACTTTTAACATGGATGCACTGCTTAATTCATATTTGAGGGACAAGAAAGTACCAGTGTATAACATAGCCAGTAACTTCACGAATATTTCCTCCCTGAAATATCTATCCCAACTGGAATTATATTTAATGTCTTAAAGATCACTCGTGATAATCTAAACTAAAACGCAATCAATTTTGAAATAGTTTCCCAAAGAACAGTCTCCTGGCAGTCCGACTTGTTCAGTAGGGACAAGGTATTCATAACATAGTAAACTGGCCATACTAGTTTCTGCAAACGAGTTAACTGGTAAATGAAGACAGGCCTCGATCTTAACCTACTTTTGCTGGTAGCCAGCAGGGCTACCAACTTGTGAAATCAAGTAGCCCGATCAGGTTTCTGGTAGTCCCTTTTTGGAAAAGAGAAAAATATATTACAGTCTTCGCCTTAATTTTTTTTAGCACTTGTCATTTCAGGCAAGTAAGTTAAGAAAACCACTTGCCCGAAAAGATTTTTAATTGCCCGAAATCATTTTGTTTAAAAAATATGTATTTTAGTTTATGCTTGATTCAACATTCAGTTATTTAAAGTGTAGGCAACTAAACTACCCTTACTATCCATGTGCAGGCTAAGCAAACGTAAGTGGATAACATGTTGCAATATTCAAGTAACTAGCAGACAGAAATTATGGGAGAAAACTGTAGAAAAAAAGTAAGACATATACCAGTATCTAGTTTTATTATATACCTATATAAATTCTGTAAAAAAATCTGCTTGTATTTCACAATTAAATATGAACAGACAGACAAAAATTCCGTATTGTACCTTTTGAATTCCGTATTGTACCTTCCGTATTGTATGCTGCCGGACTATTTACATTAATATGCATTAGCCGACACTTTTCTATAAAAAGCGCACATAAAAACTTCACTATGTTCCATTTAATATCGATAAACATTGAAGATTTCGTTCAAGAACAAAACAAGAATCAAAATGGTAAAGGTATATAATAAAAGGGGCATTATAACAGTAGCTAGATCTGGGACTTTGTATTCGGCTCTCGTGGATTTTGCAAGGTCGGATCACACTCGGCGCTTGCGCGCCTCGTGAGATCCGATCTGGCAAAATCCACTCGAGCCGAATACTGCATCCCAGATCAAGCTACTGTTATAATAACCCTATTATATGCCAGGCATGGGGTTCAAATTTGCACTACCCTTCTAAAACTTTCTTTTTAGTCAGGGCCTTTAAAACATAGTGTAGCTGTTCAAATTTAACTGCAATAATGGATCTGGCTGGTTAGCCCCCCACTCCACCCACCCCCAAAAATGTTGTGTTTCTGGTGGCCAAAAAAATTAGGGTCGGTAGGTCGGTATGTTCTTTTTGTAAGCACTATTATCAAGTAAATGTAGCCTATTATCTCAGTCCGGGGCGACGTGGACAAAATAATATGTCCATAATCATCATCAACCCACCCGTGTTTAAAGCGAAAAAAAAAACCCCCATCAATTATCGGTAATTATTCTGTTGTTAAACAAGTAATTGGCCTTGTTTTCATTATCAATTAAAACCCTCTCAAAGAGCTAAAAGAAGTGTGTCGGCATCACGGCATCTGAAGTGGAGATCAAAGCGGTATAATTGCCCGAGATTGTCATGGCATTACGTCATGTTTTCGCGCCATGTGACACATCACTGTCTGATCGTACGGCCTCGGTTCTTTAAACTGCTGAGAAGAAATCAGTAAAAAAGGTTTCTTCTTTATTTTTTTTTCAAGCGAATGTGCAATATCCCGTATAAACTGACAGGTAAATGTGTCAAACAATATAATTTACGTTCACGAGGTCCCGTAACCTATTCATCCGCACTTGCAGAAATCTGTTTGCCAAAAAATCATTTTACTCGATGTATTTAAATTGCTGCCGCTTTTTAATTATTTAAGATTTTTTAATTCTGTTTTTAGTACTTTCTTGTCAGAGCCTGAATTTTATGACCATAGTATGTATTATTTATTTACTTTTAGAAATAAATGAATAATTAAGATCGCGCTGTTTGAAATTTTACAAATAATTGTATGAAACTTCGATCGTTTTTATAAAATTTTGCCTACATTTCTGTCGACATCTTATTAAGATCGTTATAGAATTCAAACTGTATTACTTCTAAAGCGGGGCTGAAAATTTGAAGCGATTATATCAAAAAATTAATGCACTACAAGCGTTTTTTGTGTACGTGTCGATAAACATTTAAGTAGCGGCGATACGATAGGTCGCACGTGCTCGTGGAATGGAAAATTACTGGCATGACGTTTTGATATCTTTACGATTCGCGGGTAAATTCTAGTCAATCCAGGTAATTTTCGTGTTATGCGGACCGGAAATATCGTTGTCATTTAAAAGGAAACATCAGATTAATCGGTGAAATTTCACGCTTTTATTATTTACAAGTTTGAAAACTTAGTAGCCCGACGGACTACCCAGCTTGGGAAATTCGGTAGTCCGTCTGAAAAACTGGCAGCCTCGGGCTACCGGGCTACCGTCAAGATCGAGGCTTGGAAGAATTAAACCTGGACGTCTGTTCATAAAACAAATTGCTTAATGACACTGTATGACCATGTTACTTATTGACAATATAAGACTAAATAAACTTTCCAGTTATCTTTATTGAAATCAATACTTCTTTTCAAGAGGATACAAGTTATACAAGACGTCAAGCACATTCAACATGCATCAAGTAGCAACAAAAGCTGATTGTTATTTTTTGTAATCTTTTTTTAACTATATGTAAACAACAGTTTTATTTATATTTACACGGCAAAAACAATGTTAAAGTATAAACAAGAGGGCCATGAATGCCCTGTATCGCTCACCTGACCTACTGACCTAAAGATCATCAAGATTAACATTCTGACCAAGTTTCATTAAGATATTTAATTAATGTGGCCTCTAAAGTGTAAACTAGCTATTCCTTTGATTTGACCCCGTGACCTAGTTTTTGACCAGACATGACCCAGATTCGAACTTGACCTAAAGATAATCAAGTTTAGCATTCTGACTAAATTTCATGAAGATACAGTCATAAATGTGGCCTCTTGGGTGTTAACAAGCTTTTCCTTTGATTTGACCTAGTTTTTGACCCCACCAGACCCAGATTTAAACTTGGTCTAAAGATCATCAAGATTAACATTCTGACCAAGTTTCATTAAGACATTATCATAAATGTGGCCTCTAAAGTGTTAACTAACTTTTCCTTTGATTTGACCTGGTGACCTAGTTTTTGACCCAACATGACCCAGATTCAAACTTGTCCTAAATACCATCAAGGTTAACATTCTGACTAAGTTTCATGAAGATACAGTCACAAATATGGCCTGTAGAGTGTTAACAAGCTTTTCCTTTGATTTGACCTGGTGACCTAGTTTTTGACCCCACCTAACCCAGATTTGAACTTTGAGCTATAGATCATTAACATGTTAGGATTAACATTTTGACCAAGTTTCATTAAGATATGGCCAGAAATGTGGCCTCTACAGTGTAAACTAGCTTTTCCTTTGATTTGATCGGGTGACCTAGTTTTTGATCCTACATGACCCAGATTCAAACTGGACCTTAAGATCATCAATATTAACATTCTGACCAAGTTTCATGAAGATACAGTCAAAAATGCGGCCTCTACAGTGTTAAGAAGCTTTTCCTTTGATCTGACCTGGTGACCTAGTTTTTGACCCCAGATGACCCAATATCGAACTCGTCCAAGACTTTATTAAGGATAACATTCTGATCAAGTTTCATTAAGATTGGGTCAAAATTGTGACCTCTAGCGTGTTAACAAGCTTTTCCTTTGATTTGACTTGGTGACCTAGTTTTTGACCCCAGATGACCCAATATCACAATCGTCCAAGATTTTATTAAGGGTAACATTCTGACCAAGTTTCATTAAGATTGGGCCAAAAATGTGACCTCTAGAGTGTTAACAAGCTTTTCCTTTGATTTGAACTGGTGACCTAGTTTTTGATCCCAGATGACCGAATATCGAACTCGTCCAAGACTTTATTGAGGGTAACATTCTGACCAAGTTTCATTAAGATTGGACCAAAATTGTGACCTCTAGAGTGTTAACAAGCTTTTCCTTTGATTTGACCTGGTGACCTAGTTTTTGACCCCAGATGACCGAATATCGAACTCGTCCAAGATTTTATTGAGGGTAACATTCTCACAAAGTTTCATTAAGATTGGGCCAAAAATGTGACCTCTAGAGTGTTAATTGTCAAATTGTTGACGACGGACGGACGGACGACGACGGACAAAGGGCAATCACAAAAGCTCACCTTTGAGCATTTTGTACTCAGGTGAGCTAAAAACACAATAAATATCATGTCTGTCCAATTTCATTCATTTTGAGCAGGGCAACACATGTAAGTTCAATGGTGATACATTTGTTGTTGCCGCCAGTGAAAGCGATCAAAAGGTAGCTTAGACCAAAACCTAGGCAGAACTTGAAAATTAGCCAGAAAATACAGTGTTCCTATATATGATCACAATCCTAGCTTTCTGTAAGCTATCAATGGTAACCCAATCTTTATTTTGATATTTCAAATTAGACGAAATTACTGAGCTGACAAGATGAAGTTTTCTCTATTTATAGAAATGGTCTATTTCCAGTTAAGGTTACCTCAACCTTAAACCCTATGTGCAAAATTTCACAGTCACGCTGACCAACATTCTGCAAAGTTTAATGTTTCCTGAAAGGAGAGTGTGACATAATTTTTAAAATACCTAATACATAACTTAAGTTTTACTGGGTGAATGCAAAAATAAAACGCCAGATTCACAATTCATAAAATCATGTTAATTACAATTTCTACAGATTCGCGTCGTCAGATAATGTACTTTTTGAGAAGCAAGTAACAAAAGTTTTAAAATACTAACTCAACGTTAATATCTACCATTAAAAGAAAATATCAGAAATAGGATTTAACAAGAAATTAATGTATTTATAATGTTCATAATGGAAAATGTGGCAGCCGCATTTTAAACTAAGGCATTATGAGCCTTTAACACATGTCACATGTGAATAGTATTGATTTGGATTAGGTATTTTACCACTAGGAAAGTAGTCAAACATAAATCACATCGTAAGGTTTTCTTAAACAAGCACTTAACAAGTTTTACTTCCAAAAGAACTAAAGCTGGCGGATTATCAATCATTGAAGCCCAAGAAACTAATGAAGACATAAATACAAGTCTAAACTGACACGAAATCAGTATTTACAAACAACAGTTTCTCTACTAATAATAGTTTTCTCTTTTCAAATCTATCAACATTCCTCCTATCTGATGAAGTACTGTTTTGGATCAAGTTGAAATATTCTGACTATGTTCTATTGTGCAAGTCAGAATCCCGATTTGAGGTTTTCTGGAATAAATGTCTCGGAACCAAAAAATTCATTGTTTACTTTTTACAAAAGGCAAATCCTTTCTCACAAGTCAATGTTGCAACAAATGATGAATGTCTTCTATTAGTTTTATATGGAGCTGGCAAGTACCAAAATTATTTTTATTTTACATATACACACTACAAAGTTCAAAAGGAATGTATCCAAAATAAGATTTTAAATTTTACAGGAATACATTATAAAAAAGCCCACAGCATTTCAGTCAAGCCCTATGTAACCACAGACACGTTGCTTACCCTGTCGTTATGACTTAAAAAACTTTTCACCCATACAAGATGTCAGATGTTTCAACAAAGAGCAAGGTTTTACTTAGGAACAAAATCTCGGTCATGCAATGACCTGATATGTCTATATAGACTACTAGAGATTGTGAAGGACTTTCTACAGTATGAACACACATATTTCCTTTCCCCAGTATGAGTGAACATATGCCTCTCTAAAGCAGCTTTCGTTCCATTTACTTTATTACATAACTGGCATCGGAATCGTTCTATAGTCTGGGCTATTTGTAGCGCTGACGTGTCCATTGATGACAGGAAGCTATTCATTTCACTGGAACCTCCTTTCATGCTTCCTGAAATATACAAATGGTTCACTTTAAAATTTGTTATACTTCTTCCAAGAACTTTATCTAACTTCTTATTTATGTCTAAAAGAGAGACTGAACTCTGGTGATGAATGCTGAAATAAGTATTACAGTACATAATATTATAAGCATTACATTTCAATTAAAATGATGTTTATTTATTTATTTATTTGGGTTTTACCGCGCACCAACACAGTATAGGTTATATGGCGCCAAACAGGACTACAAATTTTGGTTTCACATCTCATTTACATCAAAATAAAAACATGAGGTATAGAATCAAAATTTGCATACCTGCTGGAATCACAGAGTTTCTGCAAAACCAAGTGTTAAGACCCTATTAGTCGCCTCTTACGATCATGCAAGGGTAAGGCAGTGGTTCCAATTCTTTTCATACACAAATCATCCCAGAACCACATGGGGCATTAAAATGATGTAAAGTTATAACTAACGTAATCCCTCACTAATGTAATAACATGATATGTATGATCATAATACAAGTGTTTCAGCAACATTTGAACAATTTGCACACCACCTGGAAATATTTGACTAACTTTAGTTTACATTAGTAATTAGAATCATAGTATATGGACTGACGGGTAGACAAGTGATTAAGAATTTATTTTGAGTCTGCAAGACCGTATGCACTCTCAGTGCTTTTGAACCAACTATAAAGGCTGTTTAAACGAGTGCGAATAGATGATTTTGTAATTCAGTTATTAATAAGATCATGAATGATGTCATATCAAAATAATTTTGGCAACACTGGCAATATCAACCCTTCAAGTCTATTTACCAATTACAGCATAATCACTTCCATATTTCAATGTATTACTATTTCTGAATTCTACATTTAGCAATCTATAAAATGCCCTTCCTAACAGGTAAGATATGTGCATTTCATGAAAGCATTATAGATCCATAATGCTTGAACATGATGGATTATGGAAATTCCACATTTCTTGTGAAAAAGAATGGTTTTCATTACCATTGCAGAGGCAATCAAAATAGTATCCAACAGTTACATTAATAGTCCATTTCCAAAACATTTATCAGAAGTATTGATGTACCAGTAGGAACATATAGTTCTTCAATTCAGTTGTAGAAAATTGTTAAACATGCCACTTCAATTGATAATACAGTGTTTATGCATTATATAAACATCACTGTCATACCTTTTGTTCATTACAAATTTGAACTTACATGTCATTTTGACATTTAATTATAATTAAACTATTCATTGTTATGTATTTTGTCTGAATGCAATCAGGTTTCGTGTTTAAACACTCAAAACTGGTTTCTAGCATGACAATGGCAACACACTGGCAGGAAGCTGGAAACAGACCAACTATTGGATGACCTCACTGACAACAAACTGGCAACAACATGGTATGATACTGGCACTACAATTTCCATTTCTGGCAATAAACTGGCACTAGTGTCAGTGTATTGTCAGTTTCTGGTTAGAGAATAGCAACACACTGGATATAATGGACAAGTTATTTTTTTTAAAACAGCATCTGACCTCACAATGGTATGGGTTTTCTGTCTGTCTGACAGTACATTGGATATAAATTTACTCAAAGCAGATACTGACAATACACTGGTTACACACTGGCAATATATACATCTTAGCAATTTTCACAACAAAATAATATTACAAGGCACCTTATAAAAATAGCTGAGTATTGATTTTTTTTCCTCCAAAATTGTTGGCAGTGTGAAATCAGTTTGATATCAGTTGTTTTACATTTTAATGAATAAGTTTTTAAACTTTTTTTAATCAAATTCTCTTATGATGTCTTGGATCATTATGCACTTTATCATTCAGTTTGTCGTCAAATTTCTTTCAGTCTGTGTTAGGATTAGTACCATTCCATTGTCAGATCTTGCATTAAGTGGGTAATACACTGGTTTCAGCTATCAATAATAGGTAATAGCAGACCAATAATATGCCAATATACTGATATTTTACTGGCAACAAACTGACAATGCAATGGTATTACAATGGCAAAAATGAAAATTTTCGTAAGGGAGCTTTTAAGTAGTCTAATTTCTAACAAAATTTTTCATTAATATTCATTTGTCAAATATGTACCAGTTCATAAGGGTAATTGTCTTCAAAGTATAAATTCATATGAGAGGAGGTAACTAAGAAAATTACATGCATAGCATATAGTCTAATATAGCGTATTTTGTAATCTTTGATTGAACTGTAATAATTTGTACCCAGAACATGCTGTAAGCAAAATACTGATTAATTTCTGGAACTAAGTACATGTACATGTACATATAATGCTTCAGAAAGCTATTTAAATTATAACAAGAGAGTCATGATGACCCTGGATTGCTCACCTGAGTAATATGAGCTACATGTTTCAAATGTCAAACTGATGTTAAAATATTAAGAAAGTCAGTAGGTCACATTCATGGTCAATGAAATTCAGTTTTACGATCGGTGTCCAAAACTGTACATGTCATCCAAATTTCAAGGCTGTATCTTACAAAACAAGAAAGTAGGTCAGCAGGTCAAGGTCACAGTCAAGTGACATCATATTACTTGGGGTCATCAGGTGATTATAAATAAACAGTCTTGGAAATAGGATCAGATAATTTTTTAAGTATTTTTTCCTATATAACTCATATAATAATTTATTAAGTGACCCCGGGGCGGAGCCTCTTTTAACCCCCGGGGCATAATTTGAACAATTTTGGTAGAGAACTACTAAGCAATGCATCATACCAAATATCAAAAGCTTAGGTTGTGTGGTTTCAGACAAGAAGATTTTTAAAGTTTTTTTCCTATATGTCTATATAAAACATGGGACCCCCAGAGCAGGGCCTCTTTTCATCCCAGGCCCAGATTTTTAAACTTTTTTCACTATGTAAGTCTATGTAAAACTTGGGACCCCCGGGACAGGGCCATTTTTAACCCTAAGGGGATAATTTGAACAATTTTGGTAGAGGACCACTAGATGATGCTACACACCAGATATCAAAGCCCTATGCCCTGTGGTTTTGGACAAAAAGATTTTTAAAGTTTTTCCTTTCGGTTGCCATGGCAACCAGAGTTCTGCATGGAATTCAATTCTTTGAACAATTCTGAAAGGGGGCTCCCCAACTATCATTCCTGTGAAGTTTGCTGTAATTCTGCCCAGTGGTTTTCAAGAAGATATTTTTAGAAAATGTTGACGGACACACGACACACGACGGACGACAGACATTGACCAGTCACAAAAGCTCACCATGAGCCTTTGGCTCAGGTGAGCTAATAAAAACACAGCCTTTTGTTTTGTTTTGAAATTAGCGCACTGAATATGTGAGTTATTTCATAAGGAAAACCATTTAGTCTCAAGTAAACCTCCCTCTCTTAAATTTTTAACTGATAAATTGAACAATAAGCAAAATAGTAATTAAAATAAATACTCAAACATTTTTAATGATTTAAGGATTAAGTCAGTAAAGCATCCAAATGCAATAAAACATGGCAAGAACAAAAGGCTTGCATTATGCCAATGAAAAGTATCCTAGTCAATCAGCATTTATTCAAGTAATTAGTTTAATCATATTTTATTGCTAATATTATTATTTACATTGATCATATCATATATCAATACCGGTAATTGTACATGTACAGTCAAAAGAAATAAGTAAATAATTCAAGAAATTAACAAAGAACACATAAACATCTGACTTCAGAGGCTTCCATCAAAATTTCTTCTTTTGAAATATCCCTACAGTAATTGTGATTTTTTTTTTTTTTACTATATATGGCTCAGAAGTTTTGGTCATTATCATTTTAAACATTTCTCTATACAAACTTTAAAATATGCACAGAAGCATGCTTGCTTTCCCCTTCCTCTGGTTCACAAATTTCCCTTCATTGCATTTTCAAACATGTCACTAAATAAACTTTGAAATATGCAAGAAGCATGCCTCTCTGTTTTCCCCTTCACAAATTTCCTGTCACAGCAATTTTTAAGCATGTCTCTTATAAGCTTTGAGATATACACAGTGGTGTGTTTTTCTCAAATCCTGTCACAACTGCTAAATACAAAAAGCTGTGTGCTTTCTCTTTACTCTGGATTTAAGTTTACTCTCACTGCTGTTTCAAACATGTCTCTTTAGCTTTAAATTACTGGACTCAATACAAAGTAAATCATTTGGAAACTGATACAGTGGACAGTGAACGATTTCATATCATTCTTGCTGGTAAATCTTGTCACAAATTGTTACAAACATAATAAAGCTACTCCTATATAAATAAATAAAAACAAAATCAATTTCAAAAGTTTACTAGAGCAGTTTCCATTTCTGTGAACTCATTTTTTCAGTGTGATCTAGTTTGTCTTCCCAGTAAATTGCAACTGTAAAATTGCTTTGAAAAAATTCCCACATACAAATAACATTCAGCTTTTACCCTTATCATGCTGGACACAATTCATTCTGCTTTGGCGACCAGTGTAGTGAGTTGGGTTTTACAGCAAAATCGAAACTAAAAGGTCATATATTGTGACCAGTGTAGATCATGACAAGCCGGCACATCCATGTAATCTGATCAAGATCTACACTATTCGCCACTCAGTCAGTATCTTTTAGGTAAGCAGTGAACTAAGCACCCCTTTTAACAGTTAATGGCACTGTCCAAATTGAAAGTTGGACAAGTTCATTATAGAAATTTAGCAGGGTAAGGGTTAGGTTTATATGAATATGCTGTTCATCGAACATACTGTTCATCCTACTTCCTCGGTTGTTGTTTAGAAATATGGACAGTGAACATGTGCGTTTTCTGATTACTCTTATTGGCAAATCTCCGGTCACAATAGTTGCAGGCATATGGTCGCTCTCCAGTGTGTTTTCTCATATGTATCTGAAGAGAAACTTTGGAACGCTCCCTCTTTCCACAAACAGAACATGCATAACCACCTGCAACAAAAACAAATAAATTATGTTACTTCAGTAATTTATGTTATATCCCTTAAAAATATATGATAATAATTTAATTATATCTCTCAAAAGGAAATAATCAAACAGAGCTTATCACTTATATCAATTCTACTCCGATGTGTCTTATTCCTTTCAAAAGAAATCACATAGACTTTATTACAGCATTGGTATGGTGCTCATGATTCCTGAAATGTATGTGAAATAGAAGAAAATGAAGAACCTATTTTAAATTTAATGCAGGAAAACACCATATTTTGGAATATTTATGTAGTCACCTCTATAATTATGTTGTGTTTTGGTATTTTTTTGATTTTTGTTTTGTTTTTTTGTTTAATCAAATACTGTTTAAAGATCATCAAGTCTTAACTTTCTTCTCTGGCAATAATGACTAGTTTCTCTGGATGGTCTAGACAAATGGATCCAATCAGTAATTCAAGGGCCATAATTCAAAATTCCTAAGCGGATTTGACTAGTTATCGACCTTGGCCGAGGTATTATGGTCAAACACATTTTGTTCAAGTTTGGTGAAGATCCGATGAGAAAGTGCAGACAAGCTTTGTGACAGACACACACACACAGACAGACAGATGGACACACAGACTGGAGTAAATCAATATGTCTCCCTCATCACTGTGTGGTGGGAGACATAATTAACAATGGAATATTCTAGTCATTTATCCATAGATGTCTTGTGATATTCATTAACATGTTTTGTTTGCTTGTGCCAACTCATTCATATTAATAAACCAAATTGTGCAAAACATAAATTGTACTTATACACTGCTGCATGCATAGGCATTTGCCAACTATAGAGCAAAAACTATGTTTTCAGTCAAGTTTGCACTAAGACCTTGACCTTTGATTTACTGACCAAAAACAACCATTTAAACTGACCAAAAGCAATCATCCTTTGTCTCATGTTATTGATCCAGAAACATTTTCATTCTTCAGTCCACTGCAACCTTTGACCTACTGGCCTGTGTAACAATATGTGTCCTGTGCTGACATCATGCAATTATTTTACTAAGTCTAACAACTGAAGGTCCAGTTATACAGAACAGACAGAGCAACAGACATGAGCATAACAGTATACACTTCTTACATGGACATTATATATCTCTTCCATATAGTACCCATCAACTAAAACTACACTGTCCCAAGATTCTTTGCATTGTGTCAAGAGTTATACAAACACAATTTTGGCCATACAGAGACTTTTTCAACATTTTATGGTGGCACCTAGCAGAATGACCCTAGGTACCCCTCCAAGCACTGATTAAGGTATAGGTGGGCATCTGGGTAGAACACACACCCTTCCACAAACCAGCTGGATGGCATCCTCTTTCAGAAGTTAATACAAATCAAAGTAAATTTCAAGTGTACATAATTTATTACAGTAAAGGTCATGAAATCTTCAACACACATCAGTTATCAGTTAGCTGCAACAAGAGACTCTTTTTTCTTTTTTTTTTTTGAAAAATCTGTCCCTGCAACATTGCAAAATGTATTTTCCATACTGGCTCTTAATGTTATTTTTACGTGGAAACTATTTTCTCAAAGCTTTAATTGGCAAGAGTGTTGTCCATACTGTCTCAAGACCTGTTTTATGTTGCTCATTAATTATATTGCTGACTTGAAGCTCCTTTTTATGTTGCTTTAATGAAGAAAATTTTTCTCATCATTTTTTCAGGTAATATGGTAAATCATGCTGTTGGTGCTGACTTAAAAAGTGTCTTTTAATGTTGCTTTTGTGGGAAAATCTTTTCTCACACACTGTACACTGAAATGGTTTTTCTCCAGTATGTGTTCTCAAATGTATGTCCAACTGGTACCTGTAAGAACAAATAGATATTTTTACATTTTAAATAATGGTTTCAAAACTGGAAGACAGCAAGTATATAAATCTTTTTAAACTTATGTTGTATTTTTTATTCAAACTTCTCTAGAAAAATTCAGGAACCATTTAGGTTACAACACTATTTTTGAGATTAGTCTTTTGAATGACTGCTCCAAATCAACATCTTGAAATTTACAAAGTGTGCAGTTCTATATATATAAGACTTATAACATTTAAGCCACGAGATATGTATTTTCCATTTCAAAATATGGACTACAAAATCAATATGAATAGATACAAAACTTTTAGAAAACTGAACCGCCTTTAACAAAATCCTGCTTTGACATAAGGTGAGAGGCACCACAGCTTTGAAAAGTCTAAAGTTACTAACTTGCTACTGTGAAATCATTTAAATTTATCGGAAACTAATTTTCATGGATTTTGTGTGAAATTAAATCTTTATGAACTGGCAAATTTTCAATCTATCTCATCTATTAAATTTGAAATCGACGATACAGCTGTCTCCCATATTTGTTGTTGTTGTTGCGTTTAACGTCACACTGACACAATTATAGGAAATATAGTGATTTTCCAGCTTCGACGGAGGAGGAAGACCCCAGGTGCCACTCTGTGCATTATTTCATCACGAGAGGGCACTTGGGTAGAACCAGCATCCTTCTGTAAGAGAGTTGGATGGCTTCCTCACATGAAGTATTCATCGCCCTGAGTGAGGCTTGAACCCCGAGTGAGGCGCGAACCCACATCGGTGAGGGGCAAGTGATTCGATGTCAGAGGCCTTAAACCAGTTTGCCACGGAGGCCCCCACAAATATTTGTGATTTCACAGTATCTCGATTTCATACATATGCAAATTACTTAAGGCCGATAGAATACTGTCAGGAATTAATTAAATTACTACCTGCTCTGTGTGATTTTCCCACAAATGGGACAAACATGCTTGAATACTAAACCAGAATGCTGAATAGTGGAGATCATATCTGCCTGATCTGAAGATAGACAAAAAACATTATCTTAAACATATTTTCATATACAAAATTCAGTATTAGGACAGATTTTTAGCACTTAACTGGTTAAGAGAGTTAAGCAGTCACATTCATTTTTGAAAGAAATGGTTTACTACTATATACTTAACCAATCAGGTTGCAAGACCTGAAGGAAAAGACATTACCTTTTATCAACCAACACGTAGATACTGCTTAGAAAACTTGCAGCTAAAGCAGTTTGTCATAAAAAAAGGTTGAAAACTTCACTAAAACATATCAATCAAAATAATAATATATATTTATCTTTTCATGTAACCACAGCTCCCTGCTAATGATACGTATCTCTCTTTTCATATAAGGACACTTCCCTGTCTGTTCTCTCTTCCCCTCATTTCCGCAATGTCGTAACTAGCTTTTTTTTTTTTTATAGTTTTGGGAAACAAGGTTTAAAGATTTGAGAGTCAGTGACATTACACCAGTAGTAGTGACTACTTAAAGCCCAGTTGAACTAAAATTTAGCCTGTTTATGTTAATTCTACAAGGCCACAAATTCACCATCATACAGAGGTCATAGAAACATACCAAATGATACTAAAATCTCAATTTTGCCAAAAATGCACTACTGTCACTCCGGAATAAAGGTGACGATCTGACAGGAAAACCTCATTATGATGTTCTTTGAACATAAAGCTGAATGAGCAAGGCAAACCCATTTACAAACTGTTGTGACATCTCTGTACTGAGACAGCAATAAGAAGTTATTTCAGTTTTATTTAACTCTTACATACTGCTATATTCCCAAGTCAACATTTGTAATTGCAGCAGTTTTGTACAATGCTTGGTTATGGATTGAATGATTATTTTGTTCTCAGAACTCTAATACAAAACTGTACCATCAAGAAATCCCGTTTAGAAGTATTAGTCAACGAAGAAAAACAAACAACAAGACTTTAGTGTTAGAAACAACAAATGTAACATTGTAACATAAAATCTAAATGTTCAACAAAGAAGCTGAGAAGTACAGTAAACATTTAATCGATGTTTATACACAAGTTTCTGTAATTCTGGTATATACTCGTATGTCTCAATATGTACACACAATGTAGAAATCCAGCAAAATGCTCATGATTTACTGTACTTCTTTAACAACACAAAGTCTGGTTACGTCGGCCACTATTTGAGCACTGCCAATGTGCACATCACTAGAAATTTGATATCCACTGTGTTAGCTACACGTAATTCCGGTAAAGAAGTAATATAACCTGAATTCAAGTAAGCTGTGAAATGTTTGAAATGATATCTACACAGTGGCATCACAAGAATGCTTCTGAGTTCCATGTTTGGATATCTCTGCAAATCTGGTATTTCTGCATGCCGGAAGACTCCTGGAAATTCTGTAAGTAACATAGATGGAGACTTTTGAGCTCCCATTCTAATATAACTGGAAAAGCTGGTACACATTCTGTGATATAATTTGAAATTCCAATGTCTACATCTTCATACTACTGGAGATATTGCTCTCTATGTTGCGACATAAAGTGAGTTTTCATGTTACTTTTATGGGAAAATTTTTTCTCACACACTGTACACTGATATGGCTTCTCTCCAGTATGTGTACGCAAGTGTATATCCAACTGGTACCTGTAAGTAAAATATAAACATAGTATATATATTTTCTATGACCATTGTTATCTGATATCATGATAAAATTATGCTGCAAGAGTCAGCATCAAAGTGCCGAAGCTTACACTGCAAGAAGTTTTTAAGCTTTATGCATTCCTGGATTTCAAACAGAATATTTCAATTTCATTCAAGTATTCTATCATCATTACATGAATACTGACCATGTATCAGTAACAAATCTTTATGTTGATCTTTTACTTTCTTTGATTGTGGTCAGACACCATTTTAACAGTATTTCAATTATGTAACCCTCATCATACTGGACACGATTAATTCTGCCTTTGCAACCAGTGTAGATCATGATCAGCCTGCACAACTGTGCAGTCTGATCAAGATCTGCACTGGTCGCCATTCAGTCAGTATATTTTTGTGAGCATCCCTTTAAACAGTTAATGGTACTGTCCAAATTCAAAGGTGGACAAGTTCATTATATAAATTTAGCAGGGTAAGGTTTAACTCATTGTTTATGGAAGCTTCTTTACTTATTTTTTCCACAACTGAGAGCCAACATCTACACACAGGATGAATAGCTTTATATGTATCGTTTTCTCTTTATTCATTATGAAAAGAAGGAATTGTCCCTCCTTTAAACTGGTATTCCACTAAAAAAATGCGGACATGTGATGTTTGCCCAGCAAGGGCTATAAACTAGACTACTGCATTAGATCTCTCAATGGTATCACTGATAAACACAGTACCTGCTTTGCAAAAATTTTCCACAGAACTGGCACCTGTATTTACCAAGAGCAGCTGTTCTTCCTTCAAGAATAGGCAGCATTTCATTTAACTGACCTGAAAGTAAAAAAAAAAATATTCACATTGGAGGCTTAACTAACTTCAGAATATAATGTCTTTGAACATGGTTTTGGAAAAATGAAGAGGTCATTTTTCAAACAATGGTTTAACATGTTGTACAATGGAGACAGTTGATAGTATTGGTTTAAGGAGCACTGTTGCATAGAAAGTGGCCATGTGTTATTTTAGTCCTGGTAGTGCTGTGTATTTTTCTTCATGCACACACATTTTATGGCCTGTCACAGTTTGAATACAACTTACTGTTTTCAAATTTCTAAGTAACATTAAATGATTATTCTAAAACTTTTAAGATTTTCTTTTATATAAACAAAGAAGGATTTTACCGTGTATTGTCTTGTCAGTTAATTAAAACACGTTTCGCAAAAGCACCAAGGGAAGTAATGCATCCATTTATGCCTAAGAAAGGATTCCAGATTAGTATCCCTTCCTGGTGTAATTCAAGCATGGCAGAATGGAAACAGATTTTAGTTTTGTGTGCTTTGTTGGCAAATAAAACATGGTTTTTCGTTCAGATGCATCTGATTAATCATGAAGGCCTCAAACCGTGTTTTATTTCCCAACAAAGCATGCAAAACTAAAATCTTTCCCAAATTAAAATTTCCTATTATATGAAACTTCTATATCACATTTTCTTAGTTTGCACTTTGAAAAATTTAACATGAGACATATCTTAATTATACATATTATTTATTTCTACAGAAAACAATACACTATCCATGATGAATTCAAAACGAATGCATACAAATTCTAAGAATCATTCAAAACCACAACAGTGAAAATGATATTTCAGTTTGTTTCTACGTATAAAAAGCTAAAATGTTTTAACATCTTTATAAACATTCGCCTGACAATCCTAAACCGACAGGAGTCTAAGTGCTACCATCGGTTATCAATGTGTAAATGTCAGAATTGTATACAGACATTCTACTGACACTTCTCTCCTTGCAATTAGAAAGTCTGTCAATTCTTTCCGATATCTGTAAATGCTTTCTCATTTCAAATACACTATATAACCAGTCATAAAATTTCTACCGTGGACAAAAAATTCCTTACAAAACACATTCAGCATTTTTACACCAAGTTTTCATTTCATTTTCCATGCAGATCTGCTTTTGTCACAATCCATAAAAACACATTACCATTTTCACACAAAGCTCCTTTTTCAGTTTGCATTACACAAAAGCTATTTTTTTTTAAAAGCATTTTGACATCCTTCTGCAATTGCACACACATACTACTTCAAACGTTTTCATATTTTCTACAAAGACCAACTAATACAATACCAACCATTCAAGGCATCTTCTTATTTCATATGTACTACATAATGACTTTTTAAATTTCCTTTATGGGCAAATCCTTTGTTACAATATTGACAAACATAAGGGCGTTCCCCAGTATGAATTCGTTCATGTATTATTAAGGCCTGACGTGTTGCTAGACTTTTTCCACAAAATTTGCATTTGAATAATTCTTCTCCCGTATGAAGCCGTTCATGGACTTTCAAAGCACTTCTAGAGCCCAAACGTTTCTGGCAGTATCTGCACTGTTTATTTGAATCTTCTGCATCTCCTCCGAATTCTCCATCTTTGTTGCCATGGGAACTGGCCTCTATCTGTCCACTTTCGTTACCGCCATAAACAGGTCTCTGAGGTGGATGTCTTCTCCTTGTAGAGTCTGGAATAAAAACAGACTGGTACTGAATATCAACCCAAATAATTGAGTTTTATCTTGTTCTTCTAACTTATTAATCATACTTAATCTTATAACTAATCGGGATTCAAAGTGTTTATAATTTATAAGGAGTCATACAATTGGGTTTATTAACTATAAACAATTTAACATTCTCGTTCAGTTAGTAGTTTTTATTAATTTCCTCCTACATAAATTCTAGTACGAAACACATGTAACGACTATATATGTAAAATAACAAGTAAAAATATTATAGCCTCAAGACGACATAATGTGTACTCCTTTGTTGCATTATGAAATAATATAAAACAGATCATATGTGTATGAATGGATTGGGGAAACATTATTCCTTTCGGTTATAGATGCAAGTAAAGGTACTTCCGGTGATGAAAAATTAAAACAAGAGCACCGAAATGCGAAGCAATATATGCCCGAAGGCATGACCTTTGACCCCTACGTGTGACCTTGACCTTGAAGCAAGCCATCTGAAACATGCACTCTGCAAGTCATCTTGATGTGTTGAACATTTGTGTCAAGTTTCTTTTAAGCAGTTCAAGAGTTAGAGCTGACACGAAACAAAGTCATATGACCTTTAACCCCTAGGTGTGACCTTGACCTTAAAGCAAGCCATCCAAAACATGCGCTCTGCATGTTATCTCCATGTGGTGAACATTTGTGTCAAGTTTCGTCGAAATCCCTCAAGGTGTTCATGAGATACAAAACAGACACGAAATTGCTAATTTACATTTACAGCTAAAGTATGCCAAAATATCACACGAGAATACAATATCACACAAAAATCACTGACTGTCATACAACGAGTCCAATAACTTATACGGCTCATAATGCCTTTGTTTAAAATGTGGCTGCCACATTTTTGATCATTAACATAAAATACATTAATTTCTTTTCATATCCTATTTCTGATAATAACTTTCTTTGACATTTGTCAAAGGTTTGAATACTGCTGAATATACTAAAATGTTTTACTGAATCATTGTTTTTTATTACCTCCCTTTAATGCTCTAACTATAACAGTTCATGTGCAATATTATGGATAACATGGTGTAATAGGCCTCTATTTCACCAAAAGCGTACATACAACTTGATAATTCAAGCTTTAAAAATGTCAAACGATAGAAATAAGGTGCATATTGACAAGTTATATAGTGACAGAAGTTCATAAAAATTTCCTTTAGATTACCTCCCCTGATAATTTTGGTTTTTCACGAGTTATCTCCCCTGAAAACTAGAAAAATATGATTTTGTCCCTTTCCCTACGTGGAATTTTAGATTTCTTTTTGATATTTGTATCAGAATCATATAATACAGCTTTCTACCGCAAAATTTTCTCAATACTCAAGTACAGATTCTCATAATCAAAGAAATTACATATTTCCCATAGGCATCAATGTTAACATCTCTCGGTGAAAAGTTTTTAATTTTGAATGTCTTTAAAGTGACCAAATTTCATTTAAATATTACCATCCAGTTACAAGATATGAAATATGGCTATTACACCATGTTACCCTTAGAAGTAGTGCTTTTCTAACCTTGTAAGTATGCATAACATCTATTTGGAAAGCTGTTCATCTGTTTTTATTAAAGATAAATATTTGAAACATTATAAATATCTATATGGGAGGCCCCCACCCTTTTGAACCTCCCTCTACTTTGCAGATTCCACATTCCACTGTAGTACTTAATGAATCCCTGCATTTAAGCAAAAATATCACTGATGACCAAAGGTTGAGTCACCTTCTTACTTATTTACTTCTGACGAGTATGTTTGTTCTCCTCAGCTAGAAAGAAATATACATGATCTTTTTTAATAGGCCGTGGTTACGAGTATATATGTCAATATATCTAGATCAATACAGGAAAATAGGAAACAACACAGCAGTAATGCAAGTTTGTTTTGTAAAGCTAGCTTTAAAATCTCGATCATATCCCTGACCAAAAGGTATCCCATGAGCTTTACTGGCAAATAGTTCTTCAAATTGTTTGAACAGTTGAATATAATGTTCTGCAAGACAATCTCCAAAAAGTGAAACTGTTTAACACTAAGAGAAACTAAAAAAAAAAAAAAAAAAAAAAAAAAAACTAAAAACTCAAGGGATTCAAATTCAACAGCCTGGACCACTCAACAACATATGCTCAAAAAGAAAGAATTTAACACTGGTAAACATTGTCTTGAATTTTTTAACAGAATTTTTGCGTAACTGACCACTTTCTAATTGAAAACAATTCTTACTCTTTTATCTACCCCTTACACTCCCCCTTTTTTGTATTCTGCAAGTTACTAAAATGTACTTGTTGTTTGATTTTTGAAGCCACCCTTCTACAATATTTTTCTGTTACAGGTACTTTTTGTTGTGGTCCTACTTTGCGATGCATGGCTTTAAGGCTGTGTTTAGAGTGCTCTGTGCTTCCAGGAAATCTACCCTTACCTTTTATCTTTTGTACTTTACTGACAAGTTTTCAAGTTAATGCAAGAAAACCAGGCATTGTGTGACAGAAAATACAGATAATGCCTGCCCAAGCTTTCTGTGTTTTAGGCCCTTAATCTTTACCATATCACCATAATAAGGCAACAAATGGTTTTACTACTGTAACAATATTCAAGTCTTTGATTACAGTTTAATACATTTTACTATATACATATGACATGGAGCATAGTATATCTTTCATACATAACCAAATTTGAAATACTGTTAAACTGGCTGACAAATAGCCACAACTATATTATTTTGGGTTTAGCAGATACTTGAAAGCTTCTTTAACCTTTAGCATACTGAAGGCAAGAAGTTCTTCCTTTGCGACCAGTGCAGACCATGATCAGCCTTCACATCCGTGCAGGCTGATCAAGGTCTGCACTGTTTGCTATTCTGTCAGTAAATTTTACATTGAACACTTCTTTGAATAATAAGTGGTACTGACCAAATTGAATGATGGACCAGTCCATTTTAGAAATTTAGCAGGGTAAAGGTTAACACATAACAATATGAAATGACCTAAACTTGTACTGTAAAAACACATTCCCTTTAAAGACCTGCATGAAAATCCTTTATATTAACACTTTACAGCATATTGTGTATGCAATGTCACAAATCGTCAAATGCAACAGTGGCAAAACTTCCTGTATGAATCAATAAAAGGCTGATAAAATCTGGTTACAAACAGAAGTAAATTAACACATTTATTGCATACACAGTCGCTTCCCTTCAGTTTTTGTTCATATTTTTCCTTTGTATCTGTTTGAATGTATTTAAACTTATTTACAGTCACTACCATAGACTCCTCCAGAAGACGTTAATTAATTTTAGTTGGAGGATAGTATAAGACAGAAGATCTAATTTGACAAGCTAAATTCCCGGTTCTTTAGCATGATAGTTGTAATACTCGAGACTCCTATCCCAGTGTTAGTAGCTGTCAGATGCAGGAGTTGGGGATCAAACTCACAATCCCTGGTTTTGTAGTCAGTCAGTGTTTCCACTGTGTCCAGTGTGTGTTACTACAGAGGTATGAATTTCAGCTAGCTAGTTTCAAATCCTATACACTTTCTCATTTACAGTATATTGACACACAAGCCATTAGAAATCTTGTTTTTTAACATGCATAACTGCGTGTAGTTTGAGATTATTTTTCTGAGCAAAACCCTTCCCACAAATACTACAAATATGTGGCCGCTCGCCTGTGTGAATTCGCTCATGTATCGTCAGATCTGCTCGTGATCGTATGTATCTCTGGCAATATCTACACTGATATTTTCCTCTGAATTCGGCTTTGAACTGCTGTAGACCTAAAAAGGAAAAGAATAAATAATGTAGACATTCATGAATGTATATATATAAGTTAGGCTCTGTAGTCTGCTATATAAAAAGGTCCTAAAAGACTGTTTTGCTTGTACATCAAACTACAAAATGTACCTGAGAATACAGTATTGACATCTGACATCTAACAACTCAGAATTCTAATAATTTTCATACCTAAGTAACAAGTGTACAAGCATCAACATCTCTGTGAAAGAATTGAATTTCACACCAAAGTTACCTGAACATAATAAAAACACTCTGTTATGACCCTGCTGGGGTATGAACTTCTAAGACTTGGAATCCATAGTCACATTTACATGATCCCTCCCTTGACATAAATTTGAAATTTATAGCAAAATGTTCCCTCATTCAAGTGTAGTTAATAATCATTTTATTACATATTATAGAGGGTCCCCAACATTTTATGTGTGAAACACTGAGTTCTTAAGTTTGTAATTCAAGGGTATACTAGATTTTAAAGAATGCCACATTCTGAGCTCTAAAGTTGGTAACCCTGCTATAAGATATAAAGGCTATACTTTATTTAAATGTGGTGAAATTTCAAGCCACTTTTGTTGATGATCCTTCTATAATTGCAAGTCACTATTTAAAACTACCCACAATATCTGAATACATGGTACAATGATATCTCAAGAAACTGTATTCCATTAATCCCTTTATAAATCAATCAATAAAATACTAAACTTAAACGTATGCAATACAATATGATCTAGCATTACTGTACTTCATAAATCCTTTTATTACAGTTCTGAAAGGTTATACTAGATATAAATGTACACAGTACAACATGATCTCAAGTTACTGTCTTCTATTTGTCCTTTTATTACAAATCAAGATTACACTAGATTTAGTGGTATCCACTATGACATGCTCTCAAGTTACTTAATTTATTACACAAAAAGAATTCACAAGATTAAAATGTATGCAGTTCTACAACATGATCAAGATACTGGCTTCTATTTATCCTTTTATTAGAGATCAAGATTACACTAGATTTAAGTGTATGCAGTACAGCATGATCTCAAGTTTATGTATTTATTACACATCAAGAATACACAAGTTCAAAATGTACACAGTACAACTTAGTCACTGTCTTCTATCCATCCAAGGATATACCAGATTTTAAGGTGATGGATCCGTAATAGTTTACCTCCTTATGAAGAGTATTCAATTCCTACCATAAACCTTCCTTTTCAGGAGGGCATAGGTTCAAGCTGCATTAGGACCACACTTTTTTTCTTTATATTTCATTTTTTCTAGTAATTTTAACTGTATTTCTAGACTTATTGATTTATTGTACAAAAGTGGAAATCTTTTATTCCATAAGCCATTCCTTGCTGTGCAGGGTTAGACATCTTTGAAAATACTGAATTACATGCAGTAAACGTTCTCTGTTTCACCTTCACTCTTTAGTTTCATATAGTGGAAGAAATGTAGGTAGGTTTTACTTCTGTCCCATTGTTATTTCATAATGCAGAAAACAAAATTTTAAACAGTCTCACAGGCCATAACTTTTCAGTGCTGGAGCTAAATTTCTGTCTGATTAAATCCTTTTACTTGAGACTCCCTAGTAAAAATCTTCTGGACAGTTTCATTTTGTGTTTTATAATTGTTTACCAATACTTTGAGATTT
Organism: Mercenaria mercenaria; assembly: GCF_021730395.1. Classification (NCBI taxonomy): domain Eukaryota; kingdom Metazoa; phylum Mollusca; class Bivalvia; order Venerida; family Veneridae; genus Mercenaria; species Mercenaria mercenaria. Next base: position 41,782,981 of record NC_069376.1, on the reverse strand, counting down.
CTTTTAATAAAATTATTGGTATAATGTATTCTATGAAAATTTTGTACAGTGGTTATCACTTTGAACTTTGTCTCTATTTGAACTTCAGGAAATATCATAAATTATACAATTTTTGAAAAAAGTGACACAGTAGAAGTTGTTTAACCTTTAGCCTGCTGGCGGCGAGTTATTCTGCCTTTGCGACCAGTGCAAACCAAGATTAGCCTGCACATCTGTGCAGGCTAATCATGGTCTGCACTGTTCGCTATTCAGTCGGTAAATTTTCATTGAACACCCCTTCAAATACTAAATGGTACTGCCCAAACTGAATGATGGACCAGTCCATTTTAGGAATTTAGCAGGCTAAAGGTTAAAAATTGCAACACAGTGTGAAACAATGTAACCTTTAAGGCTGTATCAAGTTCATGCAATTTTTTAAACATTAGTATATGTACTACTATTATTATGGGTTCACTAACAATGTATACAGTACAACATGATCTCAATTTAATGTATTTATTATAGATCAACAATATGTACAGTAAATAAAAATGTTTGCAAATATTACATAATCCCAAGATACTATCTTCTATCAACCCTTTTATTATAGATCACTATCTTCTATCAATCCTTTTATTATAGATCAAACATACTGGATTTAAATGTAGGTAGTACAACATAATCTTAAGTCAATATCTTCTATCAATCTGCTTATTACAGATCAAAGATAAACTAGATTTAAAATGTATGCAGTAAAACACAATCTCAAGTTACAATTTTCTGTTAATCTTTTCACTCTGGATTAAGATCACATTAAGATTTAAATGTATACAGTACAATAATATTATGATCTACTGTATTACACATAAGTATAATTAAGCGAGATTAAAATGCATGCAGTAAAATACAATCTCAAGTAACTATTTTCTGTTAATCGGTTTACTTTGGATCAAGATCACACTAGATTTAAATGTATATAGTGCAATAATATTATGATCTCAAGTTAGTGTATTTATTACACATCAAGGATTAAAATGTATGCAGTCAACACCATCTCAAGTTACTATTTTCTGTTAACCTTTTATATGTATTATGGATCCAGGATACACTAGTTTTAAATGTACGCAGTACAACAGGATCCAAAGTTTCCCTATTCTGTTGATCCAGTTATAACAGATCAGGGGTACACTACATTTAAATGTATAGCACAGTGAGCTCTTAAATTGCTGTTGTTGGTAAACCCCTTGTTACATATTTTACACACGAAAGGTTTCTCCCCCGTATGTGTGCGTTCATGAATAAGAAGATCTGCCTTTGAACGGATAAACTTTCCGCAATATCTACATGGGAATTTAGTCTTAGTTCCCTGTTGTTGTTGTTGTTTCTGGAACCCCTGGTCTTGATATTGTAGCATAGTAGCTTGTGCTTGGTTTCCAGGCAAAGATGGAAACTGTTGACATGGTGCCTTCCTTGGATCCAATGAACCTGGAAAAATAGAAAAAGATCAAAATAATTACACATTTAATAATTCATTCAGTGATGTACTTTTAACACTTGTTAACAAACATGGCATTTATTCAATGCAACAACACACTAAAAGCTGATAATCATGGAGTTATTACATACAATGTAGTTGGAATTAAGCTCACAGAAAATGTAAGGCAATTAACACTTACAGCAAAAATACCCCCATTTGACTTAGTTGTGAAATCAAACAACTTTTTATATGTAAATACGTCTTTTAATATCCAAATTATTTTTCGGACATGTATCAACATAAATTCAAGAGATTTTCCCATCATTGAAACATATCATAGCGCAATTATTGTCTGCTAATGGAAAGAAAAATGAAACTTAATCACTTTTAACTTTTAAGTTTTTTTTTATGCCAACTAGGCCAGCTTTTTTTTGATACCATTCGTCTGATTATACCAGTCCACCAACTGTTATTTCCTTAATAACCAAAATAAAAATAAAATTACATTTCTATACTTCATACAACCATTTAATGACAAAATGCAAAGTTCTACTGTACCATTAAGTCTTTAAATTTGATCACATGAACTAGTGGCAGCAATTTTGACAGTATTGAATACAAAGTTACGACTCTACACACTACAAAATTTCCCTCTCTATATTTTTTTTTGCAGTTTTATCAAAATCTCTTTTAATACTTTCAAAGTAATGCTTCAAGAAAGCAAAATGTGAGAGAGACAAAGAGACAACTATTTTGCTCAACTTGCAGGATGCATAAAATATGTGACTTTAAAACGTAAATACTGACCGTTATTACCCACTTGATCATAATGGAACTTCTACCTGACAGTAAAACAGATATACCCCCCCCCCCCCCCCCCACGCACCCCGATTCCAAAAACAGTACAACCTGCATTAATTGACCACCCAATGTAAGGACAGAAAGTGGTCTTTTTCCACAAATGGTCTCTGAATAAAACAGATTTTCTTCTCTAACAACATAAAAAGGATCTAAAAAGTGGTCTCTTAATGCAAGTGCTTTTTTAATAAACATAGTCTCTGTGTAAGCCAAATCTAAATGCACGAAGAAGTTTGGGTTTCAACTGAAACTGAGCAATAACTGAAGTATGGTTAAAGATTTTACAAAAAATATTTGGTTAAATGTAAAATACAATGACTTTGACTAGCAGAACTTAAAATTTATTTTGTAAGGACAACAATTTATCATCCTAAGCATACATTCATGTTCACTACAGTAAGGGCTATCAGCTTGCTTTTCTTTGAATAAGCATTGTTTCAGAGTATTTCAGATTATTTTTACTTTATACATGCCAACAACTTCATAAGTTTACACATAGTCATAAATGCTTTTCACAAAACCCATTTGTGTGAACATCAGCATGCACTTCGTGATTGTTTTTATTAGTACTCACGATAAATAGTTCTGTACCATTTATCACTTTCACACACCTACATTTTACTGATTTCTGAGTGCACATAATGACAACTCCAAGAAAAGTGAGTCAAATGCTCAAATCTTCAGCAAGATGAAATGATACCATCATGTTGAGAAAATGTAAAGATGTATCTATCAGAAAAAGTTGAGCTACCAGTAAACTTGTTTATTCAAAAAAGACTTGCCCCTCCCTCCACTGTAGGCTCAAATCCTTGCTCAGGATGCACAATTCTTTCATGAGAGGATACTGCCCTGCTGGTTTAGAGGGTGGTGGTTCTACCAAAGTACCTGCTCTGATATGTCTGAATTAAGGCTTAGACAGGCACTGTGGGTCTTCAGTTTTCCTCCATCATAAAAACCCATGGTAAGACATTACTGTGTCGGTGTGACATTAAACATAACCACAACAATAATGAGTTTTGTAGTCCCTAGAACTTTATTAATGAATATTCAATACATCAATAAACCAGCCTCTTCTAAATATTATATGTGTGTGTTATGCGCTTGGGTTTAGTGTGTTATTCAAAAACATTTCAATCATATAAATACAAGTATCATTACGCACACTGCCCAACAGTACTAGTTGTCAGAACTGAAACAAGATAGGCCAGAAAACTACAAAACTATTCTAAATATCTGCTTAACCATATTAAATGCATTTTTGAAACCCAAAGAAAAATTATGTATCAGTTGCCATTTAACTGATCAATGTGGAAAATGCACTATACTGTAGCATTGCTTTGCATTATTTTGCAATAAAACCAATACTAAACTGTGATAAAATTAAATTCGTTTTTTAGATTAAAAGTCCCATTGCACTTTTAATTAATGTATGCAAAAAAAAAAAAAAAAAAAAAAAAAAAAAAAAAAAAAAAAAAAGGACCATGATGGTCCTGAATCGCTCACCTCTTCCCACATGATCCAGTTTTGAGTAAGACGTCATTTTTTCTATTATTTGACATAGTGACCAAGTTTTTGAGCTCATGTGACCCAGATCTGAACTTGACCTAGATATTATCGAGATAAAAATTCTGACCAATTTTCAAGAAGATCCATTGAAAAATATGGTCTCTAGAGAGGTCACAAGGTTTTTCTATTATTTGACCTACTGACCTAGTTTTTGATGGCACGTGACCCTGTTTTGAATTTTACCTAGATATCATCAAGATGAACATTCAGACCAACTTTCATACAGATCCCATGACAAATATGGCCTCTAGAGAGGTCACAAGTTTTTCTATTATTTGACCTACTGTCCTAGTTTTTGAAGGCACGTGACCCAGTTTCGAACTTGACCTAGATATCATCAAGGTGAACATTCTGACCAATTTTCATGAAGATCTCATGAAATATATGGCCTCTAGAGAGTTCACAAGGTTTTTCTATTTTTATACCTACTGACCTAGTTTTTGACCGCACGTGACCCAGTTTCGAACTTCACCTAGATATCATCAAGATGAACATTCAGATCAACTTTCATACAGATCCCATGAAAAATGTGGCCTTTAGAGTGGTCACAAGGTTTTTCTACTATTTGACCAACTGACCTAGTTTTTGATGACACGTGACCCGGTTTCGAACTTGACCTAGATATCATCAAGATGAACGTTCTGACCAATTTTCATGAAGATCTTGTGAAATATATGGCCTCTGGAGATGTCACAAGCTTTTCTATTTTTAGACCTACTGACCTAGTTTTTGATGGCATGTGACCCAGTTTCGAACTTGACCTAGATATCATCAAGGTGAACATTCTGACCAATTTTCATGAAGATCTTGTGAAATATATGGCCTCTAGAGAGGTCACAAGGTTTTTCTATTTTTAGACCTACTGACCTTGTTTTTGAAGGCACGTGACCCAGTTTCGAACTTGACCTAGATATCATCAAGATGAACATTCTGACAAACTTTCATAAAGATCCCATGAAAAATGTGACCTCTAGAGTGGTCACAAGCAAAAGTTTACTGACAGTCGCATGCACGGACGGACGACGGACACCGCGCGATCACAAAAGCTCACCTTGTCACTTTGTGACAGGTGAGCTAAAAAGAGAGCAAGTATCCACTCCTTCTTGAAATCATCACCTCTGAAGTATTTGATAGTGTCTTCTGAATTCCAAATAAAATAATAGATGATTTGCTTATATCTAGGGGTATAGTACTTTACTTCCATGGGTACTTTCATATCTCAAATTGTCAGATAGTGCTAAAAGTGGGTTTTAATTATGTTAGATGGAGAGAGAGTTGACCAAGCTCGATATTAAGTGTACAATTTTCATGGTTTCCATCAAAAACACTGCGAGGAAAAATGCAGGTCATACTAAAGTCTTGAAAAGGGCGAGTATGACGTATTTCTAACAGTTTGTCAGTGCAAAATGTCCACAAAGGAACTAAGCAGACATTCACTTAAAGCAGAAATAAAAATAACTCCCAAAAATTCATTGTATCATTAATGCATAACTCCCTAAGATTTATTGTAATGTTGCTATACTGTCGATCTGATTACCATTATAAATCTATAAGATCCTCTTAGAAAATTAGATCATACTGTCCTTGCAATCAGTTTCAGTTACTTCCTGGTTTTACAGAAAATTTATCATGCCAGTATATTGAATGAAAGTTTAAATTTCTGTCTTTACTACATCCACTACCATGTCTTTGCATCCTAAGAGATTATAAACAAAACTATCAAGGTACTTCACGAAGAGCTTGTTCGTCATATAATTTATGCAAGCTGCAAGTTTTGGATAGCGATATTTTACATTATCTTTTACGCAAGAGATAATATTCAGAAAAAAAGCTGTTTCGTTATTTATCCATACGGAACATGCATGTTTGTGATTAAAATATTCAAATCCTCTTGAAGCACTGAAAAGCATTCTTCTCTTGATGATTTTGTTTTTGTATATGTATTAACCTTTTTTCCATATTGGTTGAAATGAATCCAAAATATATTCACCTTTTGTATGTTTCCAATTTTCTCACATACATACAAGCGCATGTCCTATACTTGATTAATTAAAGCTATGAGTAAAAATTTATCCATAAATGGTTTAAACATGTATGCTTGGAATCATAAATTTTCCAATCCTTTGATATACATTAGAATCATGTTATTTCAATCATATTTATGCTATTATCAGAGTCTTTCTCCACATACACCGCAAACAAAAAATTGCGAAATCTTAACACAGGCGTTTAATAATTGTATAATCGGTCTTTCATATGTACAAGAGCATGTCCTTTCAATGAATTTTTGTGAGTAAACCGTTTTCCGCATATCTCACAAGAGTAAGGTTTCTCGCCCGTATGAATTCTCTCATGTATAGTCAAGTCAGCCTGGCACCTATTTGGTTTTCCGCAGTATCTACACAACAGCTGGGGCTTGGTTGGCTTCTCATTAGAAGTTCGAGTCTGTGCAGGCACTCTTCCGACATTGGCATCTAAAAATAGAGATTACCAAAAAATGAAATATAAGCAAATATAAATTTGCATGTATTTTTCAATCTTTTGTAAGAAACGACTAAACGTAATATTTATATTAAGTCTCTACAGAACAATTATTTTCTCTTAATTTCAGACTAAACATTGCTGGAGTTCTGTTGTGGTGGCTCTTTTACTTATACTGCAAGAAGATTTGTATTTTCACAAAAATAAGAGTGACGCCATGAGAAAACCAACATCATGATGCGGCTCTTATCTACACAGAATATATCTAAGATTTCTTTTAAATAGGTTCATCATTCCCTATGACACTATTAACATTACTTCATAGACTATTTACAATGCAAGCCACTGATAAAGTTAGGAACAGCCTATAATACTGACCATCCAACATGTAGCTCTACTTTACAACCATAACTAATCATTGCATTGATTTAGCTACTCCGATAAGTCAGAAAAGTAATGGCCACAGTGCATCAATCAATAGATTTTTTAAATCTAACTTTAAATTTTTTCATTTATGTTACACCTATCAATAAATATAAGTGACCATCAAATATGTCCTTTAATTAATGTAAAGGCAGGTAATATGGCAATACCTAATTCTTCCTGTATACTGTGAAATCATTAATATTTATAGGAGACTATTTTCATGGAAGTTGTGGCCGAGGCAATCTATGATATTAAACCCAAACAAACAAGTAAAATTTTCATTCAATTCTTATTTTTCTATGAAATCCACAAACTCGTTTACCCATGAAATTGACATTTCGAAGAAAACACCATGAAATTTCATGCATGCAAAATCAAGTGATTTTACAGCATTGCATGTACATTACAACACAACATGTTTATGAGTAACAGATTTTCCTAACTTAAACTTTGCAAGCTTAAGTTCCCAGTAGCTTTAGCACCAAGGGATATTTAATACCACTTGAAATGTACTAACAAGGTTCATACAGAACATCGAAGATAAAATCAAAATACTTTTTAAGTACTTCTTTTTTTACTTTTTCCAAGGACTATTTTTCTTGAAAACATGTCTTGAAATCTTAGTCCCAACAACTATAATCTATTTCCAAAGTGTTATAGTAAAAACTGCACCTTGTAATGTTACCTATTCATGACCACTGCAAGTGCACCAAGAATATCAGTATTATTTTTTTCTTTCAAATTATCTTTATTTTTTTCTACTTTTATTTTTAAATTTTTCCTTTCCACAAAAGTTCCCAACAGAACAGTTGGGTGATACTTTAAGCTTTTTTTTCAAAATTCATGTATTTTTTCAAGTGCTTTAGGAACTGAGTTTTCAAGGACAAGAATCAAATCGAAGGTTTTTTCAAGGTCTGTACAATTCCTGTGTAGCAAGTCCCCAACTTTTTTCAACCTCCATCTTTGAATATAAGAGTTCCTGAATTAAAGTCAGAAAACACTTCTGTACCAACACAACAAATATACTAAAATCCTTAGGACGGCCAGCACATATTTATGCAATCTCGCCAGGCATATGTATGTTTTTTGAAAAAAACCAGAAAAAAGAAAATCACTCGACTTCAGCTATTCCTGAAGTAAACAAATGAAAGTAGAAATGCTAAACTTGAAAAAAGAAAGCCCGCATTTTGATTCGTAGGTAGTCAGGGGTCACCCCGTCTAAATATATGCGTGTGGACTTAACAGACCAAGGCTACATTGATAATTTTTGAACTTCATCAAATCGCTTAAAATGTCATTTATGATGTTGTCTGAGTGTCAGTATATGCCTCAGATGCAAGATATAGTGTACGTTAAGGCTGCGGAAAGGATATAAACCATTTGACAAATCATAAATTTATAGGCCCAGACACTTTAAAGGAAGAAACAAGTTGAACACATTTTCATTCCAGTCAGCAAATTCGAAAAAATCTGGACACTTATTTCTTCTAAAATGCATCAACGTAAGTATTTTTTATCGATAAACATTTACAAAATATTGAAATGTCACCTAATCTTGTAAGTATAATGCATATTGATTTGAAACACATTTTATATCAAAGTCATTCATTGCATCCTAAATTCAAGAAAATATTGTCATCTGATTTCAAATCTGATTTTTTGGAATTTCATTTAATAATTCTACACTACATAATGTAGTGAAGCTTTAATATCAAGCCTTACTTTATTGTAATTATAATGACCAATTCTTATTGCTTTCATTTCACATCTCTGAAATATCACATCGTTTTTCAACATTGAACCAACTTCACTGAAATTTTCCTGTAAATATTGACAATTTTATGCACCTTCAATGTATATTTCTATGTAGAAACTTTGATGTAAATTTCACTATTGTACTAGTTTAAACCAAAATCCTTTTAACTGTTCCAGTTAATATGAACAATTTTGTGTGCCTTCAGCGTACTCTTCTGGGTAAAAGCTTTGCCACAAATGTCACAGTTGTGTGGTTTCTCACCCATGTGTATCCTTTCATGTATACTAAGATCAGACTTCGATCGAATTAACTTTCCGCAATATTTACACGGGTATTTGCCTTTTGAACCATGCGAAACATTATGCTGGTTACTATCTGCAAAATTCTGTGTTCCACAGTGTTCCTGGCCGTAATCATGTGTCGTGTTGTCCAGTTCATTGCCAACATAGGGTACCTTTCTCCAAAGCTGACATGTTTGTTTCTCATCTGAAATATTAACAAACTAATATTAATATATATGTTCTTAGATTTCAATTATTTTCCTTAATTTCTACAAGCTAATAAAAGATAAAAGGCATGGGTCGATTTCCCTGAAGCAGAGGCCATCCAAAACACAGCCATAGAGCCATGCATCCAAATGTTACAGTCTCCCACAACAAATGAATCAGTAAACACAAAAATGACAATGCTTAAACTTTATTACCTTCATGTCAAATACAGGAACAATAAAAAAGTCTTTCTACACAGTGTCTCTACAGGTACATTTTCCTCATATGCCATCTAAGAACATACAGTCTGATATACCTTGGTTATTTTGTCTCAGACTGCTTCAAGGTTGACCTCATCTTTAAATTTAACCATTACCCTGCTAAATTTCTTGTCCATCTCTCAATAAGGACAGTACCATTAACTGTTAAAAGGGGTGCTTACCAGTAAGATACGGAGTGAATGGCGAACAGTGCAGAGCTTGATCAGACTGCATGCATGTGAAGGCTGAACATGATCTACACTGGTCGCAAAGGTAGAATCAATCGTGTCCAGCATGATACGGGTTAAAGAAATATTTATGTTTATAGTAGAATTCTTTCTAAGGTCATTTGTTTTGTTGACTATAAAAATTCACTATCAATATATCAACTTTATGTTCTAATCTTAGATTTTGTTTCATAACTGTGTATTAGTGTATATGTCTAACAGAATCATTATTTGTTTGTTTATTTGTTTGTTTTGGGTTTAACGCCGTTTTTCAACAGTATTTCAGTTATGTAACGGCGGGCAGTTAAAACCCAACCAGTGTTCCTGGATTCTGTACCAGTACAAACCTGTTCTCTTTCAAGTAACTGCCAACTTCCCCACATGAATCAGAGGTGGAGGACTAATGATTTCAGACACAATGTCGTTTATCAAATAGTCACGGAAAACATACGCCCCGCCCGAGGATTGAACTCATTACCCCGCGATCCGTAGACCGACGCTCTACCTACTGAGCTAAGCGGGCGGGTTAACAGAATCATTAAGCATGTGCTGACTAGTGTAGTGATACATCATATAAATTATGGGTTGTAACTGTGACATTATAGTATGTACAGATTACACAAGCCACAATTTGTTGACATGTGAGCTTCAACCATTAGTTTTTTCAAATGTCTAAAAAAATTCTTTCACTTTATATCCAATCGCATAACTTGTTTTCTCAGATATGGCAACAACAAGCTCATTTCACACTGACATTTATAACTGATGTCTCAGTGCCACTTCTGAACTGATAATGGTGGAAAAAGACCCAAGGTTCATGATGTTGCATTTTGGCTCAAAGGCAACTTAATAAAGCCACTGGCCTCTCATTCAACAACTGTACGGCTCTCTTTCACTAAAGAATTTTAAATCCCTTGCAAATTATCAAGCTCCAAGCTTAAAGAGACCAGTCTGTGTTCTAAACCCTTACCATGCTGGACACCACTTTCTGCCTTTGCAACCAGTGTCGATCATGATCAGCCTGCAAACATGTGCAGTCTGATCATGATCTGCTCTGTTTGCTGTTCAGTTTGCATCTTTTTGGTAAGCAGGTAAGCATCCCTTTTAACAGTTAAAGGTACTATCCAAATTAGAAGATGGACAAGTTCATAATAGAAATTTAGCAGGGTAAAGGTTAACCACTCATCCCCTGATGCTCCTACACCATCTCCGTATCATTATTATATTTATGCAATTCAAGACATTAATAAATACAAGTTTTTCCATAACATGATATCCAACATCATAGTTGTTTAAATTTTGTTTTGTTATTGTCAAAAGCAATTGTTCAAGTTTTGCAAGAGTAGTGATGGGAACAATATCTGCAGAATTGCAACTGTGAAAACTGGTCCAAACAATTCATCCATAGCAGTAATTTGCTGACCACTCAAATATCGCCCATTTTCTTATGTACCATGGTGTGTGATGTAAGATTACTTTTGTGAGCAAATCCTCTCGAGCAGACTGTGCAAACATATGGTTTCACACCCGTATGAATTCTCTCGTGTATTTCAAGGTCGCACTTAGATCGTATGGCCTTGTTACAGTATTTACAAATGTATCTAAGCTTTGACTGAAGGCTGGAACGACGCTGATCTGATCCATAATGCATTTCTAAGTGACGTGAAACATCAAGCTGTCCGGCATCTGTACAAGAAGACATGGACCAATCATCTCCATCTGAAATAAAGAAAACTATAAATGAGTTTCTTCTAACAGTAGCTTCCTGACAAACATGGTAAAGGACTTCAAGTATATTTCATATTCTGTGCCAGTGTATGGAGTTCAAGTTATATACCTTACCTAAAAGCCATGTACTTTCGAACAACAGTTTTACACCTGTATAGCTATGTTAAAATGCTAACCCCTGTGGTAGCACAAAATTTGGTCCCCTATCATATTTATAAATTCTAATAAATCTTTGATTGGTCCCACTATATACAAGGTTCCTATAAATCCATAGCGAAGTTCACCTTCAGAAATTGTTTAAAGTCTTTTTTTCACTTTTTCTTTTTTCAGCTAAATAACAACTGGATGCTGGATAATATAAGAGGGTGAAAATACATCATGAAGCGTTTCTTGTAAAGTCAAAGATGCAGATCAAAGAAGATAGGCTCTTGAGAATCCAGCTAAACTAGTAAGTCAACCCTATATCACAATCTAGGCCTAGTTGTTTGAAACTTTAACGAGCTGTTAAACTAACAGCTTGTTAAATTTTATTTTAAAACATTAGGCATGAAAGGAACCATTAGTATGATGTTTTAGTACTACTGTAAAGACGTTTTAGTTTTCATAATTCTTAAACTATAATATGTTTTACCAAGCTTTCTAAAATGTTAAATGTAACTTGAGTTAATCCGCCATTTGCTTAATCACCTGTTCATTTATTTATTTATTTGGGTTTTACGGTGCACCAACACAGTATAGGTTATATGGCGCCAAACAGGACTACAAATTTTGGTTTCACATCTCATTCACATCGAAATAAAAACATGGTATGAGGTATGGAATCAAAATTTGCATACCTGCTGGAATCACAGAGTTACAGCAAAACCAAGTGTTAAGACCCTATAAGTCGCCTCTTACCACCATGCTTGGGTAAGGCAGTGGTTCCAATTCTTTTCATACACAGATCGTCCCAGAACCACATAGGGCTAATCACCTGTTCAAGTTTTGAACATTTTACTGAGCCCTGGTCACAAGAGGTGTTAGATAAAATTATAACAACTTCACTGTGTTTCTTTCACACTGAAATATTTTTATATAGAAGGATGAAAAAAATATAAAGAAATTTCATAGAACATTTTAACAATTCAGATTCATGGTCTGTTTCTGGTGACCTACTCTTAAATTAATTTGAATGGCTTCACTTCTACAATTATTTTTCAATTTTGGGTAAAATATGTGATATAATCATAGATCGCAAATACATAGAAGACACCCATTCAACTCTTACATGCACAACATCACAAACTTCAAACACATTTTGTGGCATTTAATAATCGTGGCTTAAAGATACACAAACCCATTTCTCAAGATTCTATCTAGCTCAATAACTGACAGAAATTCTACTTGTGTTGTTTATTATGATTTGTTTTTGTCAGTTAAACCTTATTCAAAATGCTACTGTCATTACACTTTAATTTCTACCACCAAACAGGGTGTCCATACAATAACCAAATCATAGCAGCTTCTACCACAGGTACGATATATTCATAGTTTACATACAATGGTCTGTATCTGTAGACATCACATTTTCAATAGTATAACTTTGTATTACTTAGCAGCACAGTAACTAGAATCAAACATGTTAGGTATCTGTCGGACTTTGTCCAGAAAGCATGCTCCAATTTATATGTACTCGGCTGTGTGACTTTAGGTGACTCTTGGAAATAAATCCTTTCAGGCAGATTGGGCAAAGGAACGGTTTCTCGCCTGTATGAGTTCTCTCATGTATTTCAAGGTCGCTCTTTGATCGTATGGCTTTGTTGCAATATTTACAAAAGTGCTTAAACTTTGATTGACTGGAACAATGTGGATCTGGTCCATATTGCATTTCAAAGTGATTTGCAACTTTAAGCTGGCCTGTTTCTGTGCACGTGGACAGGTACATACCATCTTCATCTGAAATAATGGAAAGAAACTGTACAGCATTTTCTTTCTATCAGTTTCATAATACTATTATACTATAGTTGTCATGTATTTACAAAATGACAACAGCAAACACCAGGCCTGGAATTTAGTAAAGAAAATCGAAAGCCTAAAAGTTCCTTTCTAAAGCCTGAAATCTCCTTTTTCAAGCGTTTTATTGCATAAAACTCATAGCAAAGTAGTGTCATTTATCTATTGCATTAAATTCATGGCAAAGTAGTGTCATTTATCTATTGCATTAAACTCGTGGCAAAGTAGTGTCATTTATCTACTGCATTAAACTCGTGGCAAAGTAGTGTCATTTATCTAATGCATTAAACTCGTGACAAGGTAGTGTCATTTATCTATTGCATTAAACTCATGGCAAAGTAGTGTCATTTATCTATTGCATTAAACTCATGGCAAAGTAGTGTTGTGTATCTATTGCATTAAACTCATGGCAAAGTAGTGTCATTTATCTATTGCATAAAACTCATGGCAAAGTAGTGTCATTTATCTACTGCATTAAATTCATGGCAAAGTAGTGTCATTTATCTACTGCATTAAACTCATGGCAAAGTAGTGTCATTTATATATTGCATTAAACTTGTGTCAAAGTAGTGTCATTTATCTACTGCATTAAACTCATGACAAAGTAGTGTCATCTATCTACTGCATTAAACTCGTGACAAGGTAGTGTCATTTATCTATTGCATTAAACTCATGGCACACTAGTGTCTTTGATCTATAGTGCACTAAGTTCATAGCTGCTATTAGCACACTAGTGCAATGTATCTATCTATGCACTAAATTATGGCACACTAGTTTCATGTATGTATCACATTAAATTCATGGCACACTAGTGTCATGTATTGATTGCATTAAATTCATGGCACACTAGTTTCATCTACTTGTCACATTAAATTCATGGCACACTAGTGTCATGTATTTATCGCATTAAATTCATGGCACACTAGTGTCATGTGTTTATTGCATCAAATTCATGGCACACTATTGTCATATATCTCTCACATAAAAGTCATAGCTGACTTAGGACTACACACAATATCTTCCTATCAACGTAGGCCCAATCAAAGGAACAATGATTGCCTTCATTAAAGAATTCTATTTAACAATACAAACACTTATATGATTAAAATACACAGAGTTATGTTTCTAGTAGCTATAAACAAATTAAGTAACACTGAGAACTGTTGACACCCTCTTTATTGTATATTTTGGCAGATACTGTGAAATCAATGATCTTTGATGAGACTAATTTGATTTCACTGTTGTTTTAAGGTTTCGATGGAGGCCTTGAGAAACAAAAATCAAACAACACCAAATCATAGAAAGAAAGAGTTATTTGACATGAAAATTGAACAGCATGTAAAACATGTATATTACTTTACGAAACAAGTGTCAGTATACTGACATAAACATTGAATTCCGGAAAAGGGCTGCCTAAAGGGGCTCCACTTCCGGACAGTTAAACGCCTTTAAAAACTCACCATTTTCAAAGAACTGTTACACATGTTTGTTTTGATGCATTTGCAATAGCGTGCGAGTGGTGAAATTTCACGTAACAAGGTGGAACATAGTTTTCAGCAATTGTTTACCTTTTTTCTTTACAAATGGCATTCATTTTCAAAGGGAGACGACTTTTTCTCAAAGATTACTTAAAATAATCGGAAAAAGTTGTTTCCCTTTGAAAATGAATGTCATTTGTACTTAAAATAATCGGGAACAGTTGTCTCCCTTTGAAAATGAATGCCATTTGTAAATAAATAAAGATAAACAATTGCTGAAAACTGTGTTCCACCTTGTTATGCGAAATTTCACCACTCGCACGCTATTGCAGGGGTCCTGAAATATTTTCAGAGTCTACTTGTCCACGGACAAGTTGGGCCCACAAATCCACTTGTCCGTACCTAAGAAGCACTTGTCCGTACATTTTAGTTTAAAAAGGAAAGGATCAGCATTATCATTACTAAATAAACAAATAATACAAACATACACTTCTGTTGACTTCTATTTTGACTTATATAAAGTTTTTATGTTATGACTAGAACCATCTGTTTGAAAATATGTTACGACTAGCAAGCTAAGTGACTAGAACATCCACTTGAAAATATATTATGACTAGCAAGTTTAGTGAGTAGAGAATAATTAAGAACACTTGAACACATGCCCATTGACAAAAATAATCTCAGTATGCCTAGAATTTCTACCTTGGTCCCATAACATTCACTGAATACTGCACTGGTCTTTCAGGGGTCCTGAAATAAGCTGTCCGAGTTGTTAAATGTCAAAACAATCGACTCGAAAAATTAAGCCACAAATTTTGGCTACTAAACTTTTTTACATAGCGCCAACCTAGCTAATCGATTTTCTGAAAATCAAAAATGAAAGTAGATAACGGGAATCCCCAGATTGGCACTCATTTTCAACTTCACGGTATAGTTTTCCAATAATGCTCATTAAATGTAGTAAACCAGTCCACGTGTCTATAAATGGCTGCATACATTTTTGTTTTGATAATTTAAGGGTCATAAATGATCACAAACAGATTAGATATTGCCTTTAGGCATGCGGAAATCACAGATGATGCCGATTAGTTTCGTTTTCATAAAATGTTTACCACGGAAATTTTACTTGTCCCCGGACAAGCCAGCTTCTAAAAACTGCTTGTCCGGACAGAGGAATCCACGAATCGGACAACTCAGACAGCTTATTTCAGCACCCCTGTATTGCAAATGCATCAAAACGAACATGTGTAACTGTTCTTTGAAAATGGTGAGTTTTTAAAGGCGTTTAACTGTCCGGAAGTGGAGCCCCTTTAGGCAGCCCTTTTCCGGAATTCAATGTTTATATCAGTATACTGACACTTGTTTCGTAAAATAATATACATGTTTTACATGCTGTTCAATTTTCATGTTAAACAACTCTTTCTTTCTATGATTTGGTGTTGTTTGATTTTTGTTTCTCAAGGCCTTCATCGAAACCTTAACCCACAAAATTAAACCCTGACAAACAATTATAACCCTCTGTCATGTTACTTTCAAAGGTTGAAATCCATGAATATATACTGCCAAAACCTTGAAATTTCATGCCAATAAATGATTGCACAGCAATTGAAATACTGGTAAAACTGAGTAACAGCACAGGTCTTCAGTATTCTGAAGTTTAAATGTACATAATACAGTTATTCCTTTACTTTCCATACTCATGTGAACAACTGCACAAGAGTTGAGATTACTCTCATGGTTTAAAACTTTCCATTCTTATCATATATGAACAACTGTGCGATTTGAGATTACTTTCCTGTTTTATAACTTCCCATTCTTATATGTACAATTGCATGTCATGAGTTCATGGTTTAAAACTTTCCATTCTCATATGAACAACTGTGTGAGATTTAATATTACTCTCCTGGTTTAAAACTTCCCATTCTTATATGTACAAGTGCATGAGTTCATGGTTTAAAACTTTCATTCTCATATGAACAACTGTGTGAGATTTAAGATTATTCTCCTGGTTTAAAACTTCCCATTTTTATATGTACAATCGCATGAGTTTTGAGATTACTCTTGTGAGCAAATCTCTTAGAGCAGACAGAACACGCAAATGGCTTCTCTCCAGTATGCGTCCTCTCGTGTAAACGTAATGCAGCAGGTGTTGGTAAATATTTCCCACAAAATTTACACTGATGTTTCTTTGGTGAAGTATCTTCAGGTGTTATGAAAGGTCCTCCAAAGGCAGAATATCCGTAGTGGCCTGCTGAAAATAAAAGATATATATATATAAATGCTTGAAAATTAAAAATATTGAAAAAGTTTGCTTTAACATTTATGTAAACTCTGCAATTATGAACTGGGAGATTTACATACAACACAAGAGATCTCATGAATATAAAAGTTTCTTTTATTCTTTACTGACTAACTGTTGTACAATAAATCAGAAACAGTCTTGAAGTCATTATAATGTCAGTGAAGTTAATACTCCATCACTGAACATAAAAAATTCAAAATTATCAAAAGAAAATTTAACCACCAAACTTTTATAATACTACATGCAATTCTGGACATGACTGATTCTGCCTTTGCGACCAGTGAAGACCATGATCAGCCCTCACATCCATGCAGTCTGATCAAGATCTGCGCTGTTTGTCATTCAGTCAGTATCTTTTTGGTAACCACCACTTTTAACAGATAATGGCACTGTCAAAACTGAAAGATGGACAAGTTCATTATAGAAATTTAGCAGGGTAAGGGCTATACATATTGCCGAAACATACTCATTGCATTGGTTGAGGGCTTTGTACGAGCTGGTCCACAGAAAGTGTTACTAACCAGAGACAATACTGGTGTAAAATATCTCAATTATTATCCCACTTTTCACATAACATCCTGCATGTATAACAAGAGCTGTCCGTAAGACAGCCATGCTCGACTATTTGAAATATTGACCCAGAAGCAGGAAAATATTACCCAAAAAAGTTAAATATCAAAAGAGTTTTAAGTTCAAAAGTGGGAATAATTTGACCAAAATGCATATCAGTTATGGGACTTGCTGCTATCAACTAGTTTTATAACCCCGAAGGCACATGAGAAGTTTCAATTCAATATCTGCATTAGTTTTGGAGATAGAAACTTGCATGTAAAACTTTAACCAGAATTTTCAAAGTCCAAAAGGGGGCATAATTTGCCCAAAATACAGGCCATAGTTATGGGACTTGATCCAGTGAGGTTAGTAATTGATCTAGAAAAAGAAAAAATAAGTTTCAAATCTATATGCCTTTTAGTAATAGCTGTATGTACTTGCACGCAGAACTTTAACCAGAATTTGCTAAGTCCAAAAGGGGGCATAATTTGGCCAAAATGAAGGTCAGAGTTATGGGACTTGCTGCTATCAACTAGTTTTATAACCCCGAAGACACATGTGAAGTTTCAAATCAATATCTGCATTAGTTTTGGAGATAAAAACTTGCATGTAAAACTTTAACCAAAATTTTCTAAGTCTAAAAGGGGCATAATTTGCTCAAAAAACATGTCAGAGTTATGGGACTTGACCCAGTGAGGTTGGTAATTGATCTAGAAAAAGAAAAAAGAAATTTTAAATCTATATGCCTTTTAGAAATAGTTGTATGTACTTGCACGCAAAACTTTAACCAGAATTTTCTAAGTCCAAAAGGGGGCATAATTTGGCCAAAATGAAAGTCAGAGTTATGGGACTTGCTGCTATCAACTAGTTTTATAACCCCGAAGACACGTGAAGTTTCAAATCAATATCTGCATTAGTTTTGGAGATAGTAACTTGCATGTAAAACTTTAACCAAAATTTTCTAAGTCTAAAAGGGGGCATAATTTGCTCAAAATACATGTCAAAGTTATGGGTCTTGACCCAGTGAGGTTGGTAATTGATCTAGAAAAAGAAAAAATAAGTTTCAAATCTATATGCCTTTTAGAAATAGTTGTATGTACTTGCACGCAAAACTTTAACCAGAATTTTCTAAGTCCAAAAGGGGGCATAATTTGGCCAAAATGAAAGTCAGAGTTATGGGACTTGCTGCTATCAACTAGTTTTATAACCCCGAAGACACATGTGAAGTTTCAAATCAATATCTGCATTAGTTTTGGAGATAGTAACTTGCATGTAAAACTTTAACCAAAATTTTCTAAGTCCAAAAGGGGGCATAATTTGCTCAAAATACATGTCAGAGTTATGGGACTTGACCCAGAGAGGTTGGTAATTGACCTAGAAAAAGAAGAAATAAGTTTCAAAGCTATATGCCTTTCATTGATGGCTGTATGTACTTGCATGCAAAAACTTAACCAAGGTGTGACGCCGACGCCGACGCCGACGCCAGGGTGAGTAGAATAGCTAGACTATTCTTCGAATAGTCGAGCTAACAAAATGTTTACTCATGATTTCGGCAATATGTAATTCTGTTGACATGCCTCAGACAGTGAAATACTTTATCCTAGGTCAGTATTACTTTGAGGAAGGTAAAAAAAAACTAACTTAGTCTGTCTAACACTATATTCATTTCCTGTCCAGCAGATTTATAAACTTCTTAACAATCATTTTACCAAACACTGGTGCTACTGAAGCAAAATTCTTCTCTTAAATACAATCATTATGATACATATATTCTATCCACATAGTCTTTCTTTAACTTATACAAAGTTATGTTACAACTTCAACAAGCCTTTCTTTAGTTCACACAAAGTTATGTAACTTAAGCCTTTCTTTAGTTTACACAATGTTATGTTATTAGCCTTTCCTTAGTTTACACAATGTTATGTAACTAGCCTTTCTTTAGTTTACACAATGTTATGTTATTAGCCATCCTTAGTTTACACGAAGTTACATTACTACCCTTTCTTTAGTTTACACAAATTTACATTTCTAGCCTATATTTAGTTTACACAGTTATGTTACTAGCCTATATTTAGTTTACACAAAGTTACTTTCTTTAGTTTAACCAAAAGTTCACAATGTTATGTTCCTAGCCTTTCTTTAGTTTACACAAAGTTACATTACTAGACTTTCTTTAGTTTAACCAAAAGTTACACAAAGTTATCAGGGTTCAAATTTAGACAAGCATACTCGCTAAAAGCCAGTGGAAATTCAGAATAGCTAGTGGCCTGAAAAAGCACTCGCTTATTTTAGCGGGTCAATGAAATGCCAAGCAAATGTAATATTCCTAAAGAAAAATATGACTGTACAATAATTATAAAGTTCCAAATATAGTTTCAGTTGAATCGGATCCAATCACAGTCGTAAAAACAAGAACTGTCACTAATGGTGACAAATGCCCCCACAGCACCTTGACCTTTGACCTGGTGACCCCAAAGTCAGTAGGGGTGGTGTACTCAATAAGTACTATCAGCATGTGAAGTTTGAAGGTCCTGGGTGAAGTGGTTCGCGAGTAAAGTGCCTTCATGCAAAAAGTTAACGTTGGCCCCTGTGACCTTGACCTTTGACCTGGTGACCCCAAAGTCAGTAGGGTGAAGGTCCTGGGTGCAGTGGTTCGCGAGTAAAGTGCCTTCATGCAAAAAGTTAACATTGGCCCCTGTGACCTTGACCTTTGACCTGGTGACCCCAAAGTCAGTAGGGTTGGTGTACTCATAAAGTACTATCAGCATGTGAAGTTTGAAGGTCCTGGGTGCAGTGGTTCGCGAGTAAATTGCCTTCATGCAAAAAGTTAACGATGGCCCCTGTGACCTTGATCTTTGACCTGGTGACCCCAAAGTCTGTAGGAGGGGTGTACTCAATAAGTACTATCAGCATGTGAAGTTTGAAGGTCCTGGGTGCAGTGGTTCGGAAGTAAAGTGCCTTCATGCAAAAAGTTAACATTGGCCCCTGTGACCTTGCCCTTTGACCCCAATGTCAGTAGGGGTGGTGTACTCAATAAGTACTATCAGCATGTGAAGTTTGAAGGTCCTGGGTGCAGTGGTTCGCGAGTAAAGTGTCTTCATGCAAAAAGTTAACGTTGGCCCCTGTGACCTTGACCTTTGACCTGGTGACCCCAAAGTCAGTAGGGGTGGTGTACTCAAAAAGTACTATCAGCATGTGAAGTTTGAAGGTCATGGGTGCAGTGGTTTGCGAGTAAAGTGCCTTCATGCAAAAAGTTAACGTTGGCTCCTGTGACCTTGACCTTTGACCTAGTGACCCCAAAGTCAGCAGGGGTGGTGTACTCAATAAGTACTATCAGCAGGTGAAGTTTGAAGGTCCTGGGTGCAGTGGTTCGCAAGTAAAGTGCCTTCATGCAAAAAGTTAACGTTGGCTCCTATGACCTTGACCTTTGACCTGGTGACCCAAAGTCAGTAGGGGTGGTGTACTCAATAAGTACTATCAGCATGTGAAGTTTGAAGGTCCCGGGTGAAGTGGTTCGCGAGTAAAGTGCCTTCATGCAAAAAGTTAACATTGGCCCCTGTGACCTTGAACTTTGACCTGGTGACCCCAAAGTCAGTAGGGGTGGTGTACTCAATAAGTACTATCAGCAAGTGAAGTTTGAAGGTCATGGGTGCAGTGGTTCGCGAGTAAAGTGCCTTCATGCAAAAAGTTAACGTTGTGACTAACGTACGAACGAACTAACGGACGGACAGTTGAAAACTAATATGCCTCCCTTCGGGGGCATAAAAAGTTCAAATAGGTGTATGACGTAACCGTTTCCAGTGTAAATCATTTCGGAATATGCATTGAGCGGTAAATGAAGTTTTTAGGTATCGAGGACTCTGATTGGTTCTTAAAATTTAGTAACTATAATTAGCCTACTGGAATCCCAAAAAGTGAGAAAAAAAATGTCAGTGAAAATTATGAAAATTACAAACTTTTTGAAACGAACGATGTCGGCAGCTGACAAAACCGATGAGGCCATTGCACCAAAAAAACATGATGATTCAGAGGAAAAGCCAGTAACCGCCAGTGTCAAAACAGTAAAAAAAAACTATAAAATACCAGTGTTTAATTTTAGCTAGTATCTTTTCCTTTTAGCTAGTGAACAAAAAAGACCCATTACTTTTTGTGCGTAAATCATTTCTTGTAGATGAAAATAGAACTTCCATTTCTGTACTAATTTCAACTAAGTTCAGAATAGATATAAGTCCTCTAATAGACATATGTGTGCAAACCCTTTCTTGCACTAGAAATAAACGAGTCTGCTTAAGCAATGATTTTAAAATACTCTATCATATTCTTGCAAGTAGTACCAGAAAATGTGATTTTACACTGTTTGACTGTGCTAGACATTTTGTCATATTACTTTTTCCTGGAAACAATTTCTTACTTATATCCAATATGAATTCACACAAAACCACTGTACATATCCTAGTATCATTGTGTTTTGTCACAATTCGCTAATAAAACAAACATCCCTTTCCAGTATAAACTCACGTAAGTACACTACACATTTCTGACATGTCATTATATGCTATGTCCCTCTCTAAAATGAATTCACACAAGTTCATTATACATTTCTCTGTGTACAGATCCAGTATGTTTTGTCACGTCAAAATTAGGCTGATGGCCCTTTTCAATATGAATTCACACAAGTTCATCAAAGATTTCTCTGTGTACAGTTCCAACATGTTTTGTCATGTTACTTTTGTGTGTAAACCCTTTTTTACACACTGGGCATATAAATGGCTTCTCACCCGTGTGAACTCGCTCATGTATCTTGAGAGCCCAGTTTGATGGTTGTATTTTCCCGCAATATTTACATCGATGCTTAAACAGATTGCTCATACCATCTCCTGTGGACTGATCGCTACCAATGCTGGTACCCTGCAAGTCCTCCAGATTTCTGACGGTTCCATCAAAAGAACTATCTGTAACAAAGACAAGAAGGTATTAGTTTTAAACAATGTATGAAAAGATCTTGTCTCACATATCAGTCTCTCTTTCTACATAAATTACTGTTACAGTAGAAGATTGACTAAAAGAACAAGGTACTGTTTTTGTTTTTAAAACTTTTAATCTTTCAACAACAAATAACACCAAACTTACATACTGAACTTATTCAGAAATGTAAAAAAAGTTAAGTTCCAAACAATCAATGTTTCAGACCTACTGTTCATACTATTGTTCCATAGTTAAAATATCAAGAGCTGTCACTAATGGTGACAAATGCCCCCACAGTGCCTTGACTTTTGACCTGGTGACCTTGACCTTTGACTTGATGACCCAAAGTCAGTAGGGGTCGTGTACTCAATAGTGAAGTTTGAAGGTCCTGGGTGCAGTGGTTCGCGAGTAAAGTGCCTCCATGCAAAAAGTTAACGTTGTGACGAACGAACAAACGAACGGACAGTTGAAAACTAATATATGCCTCCCTTCGGGGCCATAAAAATAGTACAGCCAGGGAGCTCTGCAGGTCGTGGGCTCACTGCCTATCTTTTATCTTGTTCTTTATCTCTATTATTATACAATTACAATAGTTTTGCCTGAACCCTTGGCTAGTATTTCTTCCAACTGCATTGAGTAACACTCACTAATGCTAATTTAACTATGACACTACATAATTTTTGGGTCAATTTGAATAAAACTTCTTTTTCTCCAAAACTTCACTACACTTGGTGACATATAAACATGAATACACTTTTGCAGATACAAATTTCATATAAGGTATCAAGATATGGTTTTCTGTTTTGCAACAAACTTAACTAACAGTTTTATACTTGGCTTCAAAATGTACACTAGTCTATATATAACACTATTAACTGTCGAGTCAGTAGTGAAAAATCTGGCTTCAAAATATACAATACAACGCTATAAAACCATCGTGTCAGTTCTGGTGTTCCCCAATGAGATTTCTGATATACAATGCAACGCTACAAAAACTTGGTGTGTGTTTTTGACATATGCGTAAGAAGATGAGATTTCTGCCGGAACTTTTGCCCACAAACTGTACATGGGAAAGGCTTCTCCCCAGTATGTATTCGCTCATGTCGCTGCAACGCCCACTTAGTTGGCTGAATTTTGTCACAATACCCACAACGGTGAAATAAAATATTCTCAAATCCCACCTGTGGACGACCACGGACAGCCTGTCCTTGACCTGAAATATGGAAAAATGAAGATACAATTAGAACAGGAACTTGTCAACAAGCTGGTTTTCACTACAGCTCTGCACGTTTTCTCCCTAGAATGACTGTTTAATTAAACTAATACAAATGAAGTGTTGTTAGTTTCACAAAAACAGGTGACTTATAGCTAACTTTTATTCACAGACTTGTAATACAACAACAGGTCATCAAATCATATCCGATAAATTTCTAATGATTAAACATCTGACCAAACAACGACTGACAGAACGACAGGTAATTTCAACAAATTATAATCACTTTTCAACTAGCTGGCAGGTATGTACCTTTCCTGCACTGGGATTATGACTACAGTTCAACCTGCCTTAGTGGCCACCTGTGTTAAGCAATCACTTGCCTTATACAGCCGGTCAGAAAACTTCACAAATAAAACATTTTGCTGTAAGTTCAACTAAGTCTTGTCTTAATCAGTCACTCCCTTTCAGCAGCCATTGCCTTGGTCCCTTGTCTGTGACTGTACTTCCATGCGTTTTGCTCACGCACACTACCTCTCAGAGCGAGAGTCTTATCACTGATTGTTCCATAATTGAGGAAACACAGTAACTGTTATAACGTGTATAAATCACAAAACTGGAATTCAATCCAAAGCTTGATAACTGTATAGTACAGTTGGGGAAAAATATTGCTCTCAATGTCTATGATGTCTTTTCAAAGTTTTCAAAACAAAAAACATTACTTGTCGAAACTGACATGTCCACTATACAGGTTTTATTTACACCGTGGCTATTTTTCATACTATTGCCTGTACTCACATTAAAACACAAAGTACAGATATTGAAAATTTCAGTTGTTTTTTTTTCACGTCTTCACAAGAAATTACATCCAAGAGAAACAAAATGCTATTTGAGAACTGTCATATGTACTGTCATGTGGGATTTCAAATTGTTTTTCTGGGCGAACCCTTTCTTGCAGATTTCACATATATATGGCTTGACACCCGTATGAATTCTACGATGGATTTCCATCTGGGATTTAAACTTGTACTTTATACCACAATCTGGACAATTAAATCCACCATCCGTCTTCCCGTAATTTCTTTTCGCCTTGTTCTGGAAATCTGTCGCATAGAGAGACGACACATCTGAAGATGACAAAAAATTATTATAAGCATTTGGAGAATTGAATGAGATACTTCCAAACAAATGCTTGATACATTTGAAAAAATAAATATAAATTCTAGATATTTTCAAACAATAATATTT
Source organism: Mercenaria mercenaria (assembly GCF_021730395.1). Lineage (NCBI taxonomy): Eukaryota > Metazoa > Mollusca > Bivalvia > Venerida > Veneridae > Mercenaria > Mercenaria mercenaria. The sequence goes on along the minus strand of NC_069376.1, from coordinate 41,757,985 downwards.
TATTTTCGTACAAAAAAACAACATGACACTGTTAAACAAATGCATAAGACTCACAAATACATGATTCACAACACTTTCAAACATATATAGAATACTTTTAAAAAGCCCTTGGCATGGGATCTAACTTTGGGACAATTTGCAAGGAGTGTCACACCACAGACTTGATTCACAAATAACTAATTACAAGTCTAACTCGCCTTTTCCTTTTATCTCAAAAACAACTTCCACTTCTTCTTTATTACATGCACTGGTAAAGTAACAAGTTTGAACAACATAGTGACTTCAATTCAACCAGTTATAGCGATAATTGTGAAATAACAGCAGCTATAATCAAAATTATCAATGATTACAATTCATCACAAATGGAGAGAACTAGTATATTTTATTGGTAATAGTAATGCTGATTGATGTGATAGTAATGTGTCACCGATGTGATAATAGTGCCTCACAGATGTAAAAGTACTTGCATCAATGATAGTAATGCACTGATAAATGAGAACAGAAATGCATCAACAATGTGACAGTAATGCACTGATCACTGATGTGACAGTAATGCATTACTAATGTGACAGTAATGCAGTGATCACTTCTGACAGTAATGCATTACTGATGTAGCAGTACTGAATCACTTATGTGACAGTATCACTGCTGCAATAGTAATGTACAGTTGATGCAAAGGGTAATCACTGATGTGTTAGTAATACATTGTTCATAAGACAGTTTCACAGACACAACAATAATGCATCAGTGATGCAATATAAATGTTTCACTTACATGACAGTATCAGTGAATGTGATAGTAATGCATAATTGATGTGATAGTAATGCATGATTGATGGGATAGTAATGTATAACTGATGTGATAGTAATGCATGATTGATGGGATAGTAATGCATGATTGATGGGATAGTAATGCATCACTGATGGGAAAGTAATGCATCACTGATGGGAAAGTAATTCATGACTGTTATGATAGTAATGCATCACTGATATGTTAGTGTGTGTGTGTTTGGGTTTAACGTCTTTTTCAACATTTTTTTCAGTCATATAAACAACTATGTCTGCTTGTAGCAGTGAGCACAATGCCCAACTTCATAGTGCTGCCACGCTGGAATATCACACCGTAGACACGTGACAGTCACATTATACTGACACCGGGCTGACCAGTCCTAGTACTACCCTCTTAATGCTAAGCGCCAAGCAAGGAAGCTACTAGTACCATTCTTTACGTCTTTGGTATGATGTGGCCGGGGATCGAACCCACGACCTCCCGCATTCGAAGCGGACGCTCTACCACTAGGCTACTGAGGCGGTCCCTGATATGTTAGTAATGCATCACTGATGGGATAGTAATGCATCACTTTATGATAGTAATGCTTCACTGATGGGATAGTAATGCACCACTGGTGGGATAGTAATGCATCACTGATGTGACAGTAATACATGACTGTTATGATAGTAATGCATTACTGATATGTTAGTAATGCATCACTGGTGGGATAGTAATGCATCACTGTATGGTAGTAATGTATCACTGATGGGATAGTAATGCACCACTGACTGGATAGTAATGCACCACTGATGTGATAGTAATGCACCACTGGTGGGATAGTAATGCATCACTGGTGGGATAGTAATGCATCATTGATGTTATAGTAATGCATCACTGATGTGATAGTAATGCATGACTGATGTTATAGTAATGTGATAGTAATGCATCACTGATGTGATTAGCAGCTCTGATTATAAAATCCAGATTCAATGTGTCAAAAAATAAGCTATATAGAATTCCCTCCGACACTGAAGCAATACAACTATGTGCCTTGATGAGTTCAGAACTATCTCCCTTTGAGGTATACAAAGATCAAATCACTCAGTCAAAAGTATGGATTACTGATAGTTTCCATGATACTGATAGTTTCCATGAGGTCTGGAACTGTAAAAACATGATTACAAATGTAATTAACTGAAAACTAGTCAACTTACTCTACACAAGGAAACAAAAATTTTATATGTCGTGTATTTTTTTATTGGAAGTTCTTTTGAAGACTTTGCATGTGAACATTTTAAATTTTGCATAATTATGGACATCTAGTTAGAATATTTCAGAAAGGGACTTTTTGGAAGCGTAACTTTTTTTGCAACTGTCACAGGTATTTCTCCATTTCATTTCCAATACAAGTCACTAAGTGCCTGGCCAGACTGTTCTTATATCCGAATTGTGCCTGGCATCGAACACACGTGAACTTTTCTGCGTCGTGGTGTTGTCTATTATGGTTTTCTAAACCCTGCTTACTTACAAACTTTCTATCACATTTCCTACACTCATGCTTCTTTTCGTCCATGTGAATGCTCCTTATATGGCGTTTGAGGCTTTCTGGAACACTGAATCTGATGTTACATATCGGACAAACCGTGTTTCTCGACGGATTTTTCTCATGCACGTTTGAAATGTGGAAGTTTTTTCTGTATTTTGATGAAAATCTCTGGCCACATACTTCACAACAGTACTTCTTCCAACTACCAATCTTTTTCGAGTTGTCATGTGACCAGGAATCTGAAAAGTGAAAACGGGTACAAAATTGTGTCACTTTAAAGGCATTTAAACTGTACTGCACCATTCCCATATTTTTGTATCATTTCTGTAAAATAAAATTATGTGACGACACTAACCGTTTGTATACAGACATTTCATGACATAGCTAGCTTGAAAGTTAACGACAGCAATTGCAGGGTCAATCCAAGCATTAAAACAAGAAGCTGCGTTCAATAAACGCTTGATGCCCCCAGTGGCATCCCTGTCGATACAAAGCAACCCAAGTCCAAAACGAGGTCAAGTTCAAGGTCAAGCTGAGGTCAGGTGATGTCTGAAGATGAGGAATGGTCACAGGTTACATCTGCATTAGTATCAAGTCATTCTAGTAAGGGGTATTGATGCTAGACGAAACGGTCCCATTTGGTTAACAAAGAGATGGCCATATAAAGCAACCTAAGTCCAAAATGAGGTCAAGTTCCAGGTCAAACTGAGGTCAGATGATGTTTGAAGATAAGGAATGGTCACAGGTTGCATCTGCATTAGTATCAAGTCATTGTTGTAAGGGGTATTGATGCCTGACGAAACGGTCCCATTTGGTTAACCTGTGACGGACGAACAAACGGACTAACGGACAGACAGGACAATCACTATATGCCTCCCGCATCAGTAGATGCCAGGGGGCATAAAAATTCAGGAATTTTCTAGTGTTTTTTTTTTCAGGATATTTTCTGGTTTGTAACAGTAATTATGCAACATACAACAATACATTTCTAACATGCTTTCCACCTTTGCATATTATTAAACCCTAGTTTCGCACATCAAACTGTTTTACCTTAAGATTAATTATTGAATTTTGTTTTATATTTATCTTCTGCTAAATTCAACCACCAGTACTCCATGTGTCCCTTCTTATTGAAAACTTTATTTATTTTCAGCATTTTTTAAGATGGGGCCAGCTTCCTGCAAGCTAGGAACCAGAACAAATACAGTACCTCCGCATTGGTCCAACCACTGTGTGAATACTGTGTTTTGTTACTAATACTATAACAATTGGAAGATTCACCACTTACTATTTTTTTGGTCATTTCTTCACACACAAAAACTACAAAACTTCAATGAATTTCGGGATCTTTTTCAGCATTATTAAGGGCTGTTTAAGCATTTTTAAGAAGTACTTCCAAGGCCACTTCGCATTTTTTCCCAGGCTTTTTATAGACAAGCATCAAATTTAAAGTTGTTCTTTTTTTTAACTCAACAACAGGAAGCTGCTGTGGTAATTTATATATTTATGTCCTTTTACTATTACTACACAAAAATAAATCATTTTGTTTTGTTTTTCTGTTTGGTTTAGAGTCACTGACACAACATCGGTCATACGATAACTTTTCTATGCACTATTGGCCTTGTGTCAGGTAAAGGCAGGTACCTTAGTAAAACCCCTGAGCTTCTGTTAGCTAGGTGGATAGCTTCCTCACATGAAGAATTCTACACCCTAAGCACAGTTTTGAACGTACATTCTTCAGGGTGAGTGGCAAGTGGTTTGAAGTCAGCGACCTTAACTACTCCCCATAGTGGCCCTTGAATTTAATGAAGAATGTGGGGCATTCAAAATATAATACAAAACAATCATGCTATAATATAAATTTCATTTGATATATTTACTTCATACAGAAAATTATAGAACCAAGATTAAATGCAATCCAGTTACAGTTTATTGGGTAATATATCACAATATCCTTGAAGGAAAAAAGGAATCAGTCAGAGGACAGCACAACTATTCAAAATTTCTAAGAACCAGCTTACATACAAAAACTAAAGAACAATCAAAATCAAGACAAACTCTGACAATCACTCCACAGATGCAAGAAAATAGATATATTTTAAAAATCCTGAATTCCAAGAATGGCAGAAAAAAATAATGGATGTCTGAAAAATGCTCTTATCTGATAAAACTAACAATATCAAAACTGTAAAATAAAGAAACTTTTGTGTATATTCAGTCATGTAGTTGATAGCTTTGAAGTTTGCATCATCATGAAAACATCTAAGTAACATATATCCATGTTGGTGCTTTTTAGTCATTTTATTCATCAAAACTACACAAAAGTATAGTACTGAGCCCTATAGTGAAAGGAAACAGTACCAGATTTTTTTTCATAAACATTCCTGCTTCACCATCCTTCACAATATGACTGTTTTTATTATTTTCTATATATTATTTCTCTTATATTTATAAGCATGGATTATTATTGGCTTGAAAAATCAAACAAGAGGGCCCCCTGATGGCCCTTAGTTAAACTGCTCTGGTGAGCTAAAAACTCAAAGTGTATGTGTGTGAGCGGTGGGAATGGGGGGGGGGGGGGGGGGGGGGGGGGGGGGGGGGGGGGGGGGGGGGGGGGGGGGGGGGGGGTAGTGTGGAGCGATATGGGATTATCCCTTGAGAATATTTCTGATTAAAAAAAAACATTAATCCATATCAATTGCTTCTTTCAGTTAAAACATTTCATAGAATGTCAAATTTGCTGCAGAATCTTTTTCCTTTACTTTACACGTCAAATATTCAAGTAATTACTTTTCACTTCTAAACCTAGAGTACATAATCTGCACGCACTAGTCACATTTTGTCACCATGACGTCTTGCCAGTTATCTGCATTTCTCTGTAATTTAATCAAATAAATAGGAATCACATTTTATTATATCTTTCCGTACAGTTTATCATGCACTACAAGGTGCGTTTTCATGTGATATTTCCGCTTAAATCCTTTATTACAGATGGGGCATACGAACGGCTTCTCCCCAGTGTGTATTCGTTCATGTGTAACAAGGTGAGACGGCGTATTTACTCTTAGTCCACAAACTTTGCAAAAGATTGGATCTTTCTTCCCACATCGTGGTGATCCCCCCTGCTTCACTACCTCGTATAACTGTTCACCATATAAAGCGGTTGGTGTATTTGCGTTACTCAGAATGTCAGCGTGCATTTCATCCTCAGTACCTGCAAGTACAACAGTGTACTGTAAAATGTAATCAAACTTAAACCTAAACCAAGTTTCATTCTCGATCTAGATCTAATAAAAACAAACAATGCTAACTGGGTAGAAAATGTGACCCCTAGACTGTTTACAAGATTTTTCCTACAATTTGACCCAGTTACCTTGATCCTTGATGACCTGGTATACAGCTTGTTTGGGATTTTATTTAGACAAATTATTAGAGGATGCTTCATCAATATTGGGTCAAAAGTGTGATCCCTAGAGCAGTATAATTGTTGAGGTCAGACATGAGCAGTTACAGTAACTCACTATTAGCACCCTGTGCACAGGTCAGCTAACAAAGAACATGATCAATGAATATCTCAGTAATCTACAAAGCTCCAGAAAAGCATACAAAAATATCTACTGTATAGTTCTATATCCAGATAACAATCTTTTCTACATCAGTAAACTGTTGTTAGTATAAATATCCAAGTACAGTCAAACTCTTAAGTTCGCTTAAACTTGGATAATTCGAACACAGACCTTCACTTGAACTCATCGTCTGGTCCTGGCAAAATCCCTGTATAATCTATACTGTGTGATGGCTAGGACTACTGATAACTCGAACCAATTTTGCAGGTCACACAGAGTTGGAGCGAACAAAGTGTGACTGTATTGTTTCTGTTTACATTAATATAATATATATGTATGATATAAAGTACTGTACACACATAAGTCATTTACTGCTATAAACACATTTTTTCCTTTTTTAACTATACTGAAAAAAGTTATCTACAATTACTTTTTTCTTCATTTTATTTTGTTGGGTTTAACGTCGCACTGACAAAATTATAGGTCATATGGCGACTTTCCAGCTTTGATGGTGGAGGAAGACCCCAGGTGCCCCTCCGTGCATTATTTCATCATGAGTGGGCATCTGGGTAGAACCATAGACCTTCCGTAAACCGGCTGGATGGATTCCTCATTCTTCATAAAAAGTTCATTCTATTTATCTGTTGTTGTTTTTTTTTTTCAATTAACTTTTCCAGTTTAAAATTGCAAAATTTAATTACAACTCACTTTTTTAAAGCAGCTACACATCAACAAAGATAGTTAAAGCAGCTGTTTCACAGGTTTCAGGCAACACAGAACAGGTTATTTCTCTAGTATATATCCTTTATGACTATAATATTCCAATCTCCTGTCGTCACATGCTGAATGAAGCTTGCCATTTACTTCTTTACAAGCTCTTCTTTTCGTTGCTATTGAAACCTGGAAATTGTACTATCTTCCGCAAACCCTAAACCCATGTGGCCTCAAACTGAACTATGAAAAATGTTTTCCAAATTAAAAAACAACCAGACTTGAAAATTAGTCTGAGATGACAATTTCGAGAACAATAAGTACCTCTAGCGGTATCCTATGTCTGTATGCGTTTTACAAAACATAGACATTTTGTACCTGTTTTGTGCAATGCATATAGTGCATGCTTAAAATGCAGATGACAGCATAACCTGTAATGTGCACTGCTTCATACTGCCTTCAAATAATAATTCAATACAACTTTTAAGCAGTATCAGCACCAGAGGTCACGCACATGACAAACACTGCAAAATGTATGCTGCTCATCATAACACGGGAATATTTTGTAAAAGAAAACTACAACAGTTGATATTCATTCCCTTTTTATTATCACCTTTTCAAAATACATACACAAGATTATCTATAGACCAAAAACAGGTGCTTTTTTTGTGATGAAAGATGAAGCTCCTTCCCACGGAGCTTTAAAGCATACCTGTCATTTATTCCGTAACAGAATAACTTGATATGATGGCAGATCCACCGGATAGTACAGTTTCATATATTTGCTCCTTCAGTAATACTGGATAACTGATTCAGATAATCTGTACACTGATTTCAGTTTATTTATATACAATGTATTACAACAATTCCTCATAGATACCGTATTATTACAATCAAATTTACTTCAAGTTCAATAAACCCCAAGACATTTTTATTTGTTGCCAAGCGCATTTATCTTGTATACCATATACCATGGGCTCTATTTTAGTCTGGCCAACCAATATGGGCCATGTTGTCTTACACGTATTCAGAATAATAAATACATCTGCAACGTTAAAGTTACCTTAAACGCAAAAAAAAAATAATAAGCATGTGCTGTGTGGTTATTAACAGGAAACATTTCTCAACTCCACTTCATCTGTATCAACCCTAAGATGAAACGTTTCTTTAAATGCTACATAATTTATTCTGTAAACATCGCATGTAAACTTTCTTCATTCTTGCTTATACTGTGAAATCATTTTTATTCGCTAGGACGATTTCGCGTATTTCGCGTAGGATCGATGCGGATTTAAGACGCATTTTTTAATTATTGTTTTCATTTTAAAATTGAAATGCGCGATTAAAGCCCGCGCGAACAGTCATTTCACGTTGCGCGAAATTTCATGCCAGCGAATTTAAATGATTTCACAGTATTTATGCATGTTAGCGGATACCAGAAATGTGTCCATATGTCCCAAATGCCCTCGCTATGTGATATTTGGGCTACAGAAGTGCATTCCTTGTAACTGCACTCTGACACTAGGTGTGGACTTGTTTAAGTGAATATTTGTACCAAGTTATTTGAATGGTCTTGCACATGAAACATTGTACTAAGTTATTTTGATATCCATCTAGGCATACTAAAGTTAAAGGCTTCAAAAGAATAATTGCCTTAAATAAGTGACCCTGACCTTTCAGCATGGAGTCTTGCTCTTCACTAAACACAAATTTTAATATGATGAAATTCTGAGCCAAGTTATTTTCAACAAGATTCTTGGCTGGACACAATATCCAAACACACATACAAACATATGTACACACACAGAAGAGAGTAACATTATATACCCATCATAAATAGGAGGGGCAGAAAATCTAACCAGCACTCAACCATAAATGGTGACATTTCTTCTACATTTCTGAAACATCTGACATGCACTGTATCCAAAATTCACATGGGTTCACATGAACGTAAATTACTAGTAGTTCAGATACTTCAGCTTATTCTTTTTTAAAATCACTTAAAAATAGTTTTAAGTTCGGCTACCGTAAATACAACCCAATAAACACATGCAATTTGAATACTTCTTGGCTAGTACCATATTTGAGCTTACATTTTTGTAGCTCAAATTTATTGTGGATACACAATTTATAATGCCTCCAGTGAACTAGCCAAGTCAAAGAAATCTTTATAGACAACTGCAGAGATCCTCATTTATAAATTTTGTGCACTTGGTATGTTTGTAAATATTCACTCTGAATACTAAACACAGTAAAATGTATGGTACTCTGAATGACAAAATGATGTTACAAAGTAGTACAGACACTGTCTGGTAGCAATACTGACTAGATATCAATAACAAACTGTTTAACACAAAACTACTGAAGCACATTCCATACTGTTCAAAACCATGTCATATATTAACATTGTAAAAACATATCATAATACTTTAACACAATAGAAATATCAAAGCCTAATCATTGCTTTAATAACAATTTTTTAGCATTAATTCTGAAGATTGTGACAAATTTCTACCTGAAAAATTGAAGACAAATTTCTGGTCATTTTAGAAAATTCAATTCTGTTATTTTTAAAAGGAAAATATCCCTAATCTCAGAGACTAGCACTTGGAATATACTGTCACATGTTTCTCCCTGACGTTATGGCTTAACATAATGTCCTGCAATGTTTGCTTTGATATTTCTGTAGAAGTAAACAAATAACACAGCTCACAACACTTTTTGCTCAAAAAAAGGGAAATACAGCTTTTCATTCAGTTCTTTATATTTTGAAATCATGGCATTAAACGAATGAACTTTTATGCATGTCTGCATTAACATACATATTAATGTTTTTTAGATCTTTTTTCTTTTCAAATTTCTTCACCTTTGCATTAATAAGTAAACTTGGCTTTAGTTATAGGAAGAAGGCCATGATTCGCATCCACGCATGTTCTAAATTGCTAAAATATTAAAACAATACTTTTGATTTAAACTCTGCATATATAAGCAAGCCTATATAACCTGACTAGTCATAAATATTTGTGCAAAATGACTTACTAAATCTCAATTAACTTACCTTTCTCTTTTTTGCAATACCTCGTATCCACCCTCACACTGCTGTTCACACAATTTCCATGTTGCCAGTATCTAAACTTCAAAATTTAGCTCTGCTACTTTTTCCTCACACAAGCAGTTATGGTCCTATTACGGAACTCTGCTATGCTTTGAAGTTTGGATGATATCTGAGACACATTTAAGGTTTAATTCAAACTGATCCAGACTGCACAGATCACCCCAACAGTAGCATTGGACAGGTGATTCACAGCCAGCAAATGAGATTACTGTGCGATTAAAGCCAAGCTCTGTTGTTGGAAATTATAACTATTTTGTGGCTTAAGCATATCAGTGGTTGAGCTGGGATATTATGTACAACAATTTAAGTCTTTAGAAAATCTGGTTGGGCAATTCTTATGAGGAAGTTGTCTGATTGTCTTTGTCACACTGGTAGCCCACTATGCAAAACAGTAAAACCATTCTGAGGTTAATAAGGACACTGAAAACTTAGCAGGAATCAAAATGGTGCTTCAAGTTTCACACTTTCAGGTCGGACCAGTCCCTTTTTGGATGGATGCAAAGCTGTCCAATGGTAAAGCATAAGATTACTGATCTGGAAGTTGTGGCAGAGCAAAATTCTGGCCTTAGAATTCCTGAATACAATATGCATAACTCTGAGAAATGTTACTACAACGATGATATATACCGTTAAGTATCAAACTTATTGAAAGTCTTTCTTGTAGAACAGGTCTTGTTTCAATCAGTGCCAATAAATGGACAATGTAAAATCAACTGCCAGTCATCCACCAATACATTAATGGCTTACATGTGCCTGTGGCTCAAGCAAGCTAAAAAGCTACCATACTACTATGTTATACAATCCAAACACTTGACAACACAGTACAAAGCCTAGATTACGCTTTAGATCATATAGTTAACATATATCAACAAAGATGAAGAAATTGACAGATTTCAGAGCATCGTGTTGTGAGCTGCAAACCATCCTCCAGTGTCTTCTAAAAATTGGACCCGTTTTGCTCAAAGTTGTTCTTTTTCAACAATTATGGACTACTAGTACTAGCACTGTATTTCATTTCACTCGAAATTACCCTTGCATGTCTTCTAAATTCATTTTAAGCAAAAAAATGTCAACATCTAGAAATATCTATTAAAAGTATAACCTGTCAAAATATAACAGGCAATATATAAATAATAAATTATATGCTTTTTTAACCTATCATTTTGAAACACTAAACACTTGAAAAAAATACAGTTACTTTAATGTCCAAAGTTTAATTACTTATAAATATACAGACAGTAACAGTAGTATGAAATTAACAACAAGAGGTCATGATGACCCTGGATCGCTCACCTGAGTAATATGAGCTACACTGACAAGTGTAAGAGATCAGGTAAGAAAGTCAAATGTAAGTAAGCATTGAAATCTTTTCCCAATTGTGTGTTTCAAATGTCAAACTGATGCTAAAATATTAAGAAAGTAGGTCAGTAGGTCACATTTCACGGTTTTTTTTTCGGCTGTTTTTATAGCCGTTATTCGGCTATATTCCCAATGCCAAAAAGTATGTATTTTTCCCAAAATGAGTGCAAAAATTCCCAATCTACATTCTGAAAAAAATTTCATCAAAATTGCACAAACATTGACCAAATTATGGACAATTTTGTAATGGAAGTATGTTAAAAGAGGTTGTACAATGTGAAACAAGTGTATGAGAAAGTGCTTAAACACATCTTTACTATATCCTACGGGACTAAATATTTCCCAATTTGAAACATTTACGCATCAAAATTCCCAATTTTGGGGGTATAGGCTATGTTCCCAAATTTTGTTTGTTTTTGTTTGTTTTTGGGTTTAACGCCGTTTTTCAACAGTATTTCAGTCATGTAACGGCGGGCAGTTAACCTAACCAGTATTCCTGGATTCTGTACCAGTACAAACCTGTTCTCCGCAAGTAGTTCCCAAATTAGCTAGAAAAAACCCTGCATTTATGGTCACTAAAAGTCAGTTTAAGATCAGTGTGCAAAACTGTACATGGCATCCAAATTCTAAGGCTGTATCTTAAAAAACAAGAAAGTAGGTCAGTAGGTCAAGGCCACAGTTAGGTGACCCCTTATCACTTGGGGTCATCAGGTAATTATAACAAGAGCTGTCAGTGGACAGCGCGCTCGACTATTCTCAGTGCTTGATAGTATAATATAAGCTATGAGTAAAACTTTAACATTACAATAAGCATATTTTAAGTCGAAAAGGGGCCATAATTCAGTCAAAATGCTTGATAGAGTTGCCTCCTCCTTTTTACAGACTGGGGTTATGATGGTAAACAAGTATGCAAAATATGAAGGCAATATCTCAATGGACTTTGAAAATATTTGGGGTGGTACGCAAACTTTAACTCAGTCAAAATGCTTGATAGAGTTGCCTCCTCCTTTTTACAGACTGGGGTTATGATGGTTAACAAGTATGCAAAATATGAAGGCAATATCTCAATGGACTTTGAAAATATTTGGGGTGGTACGCAAACTTTAACTCAGTCAAAATGCTTGATAGAGTTGCCTCCTCCTTTTTACAGACTGGGGTCATGATGGCAAACAAGTATGCAAAATATGAAAGCAATATCTCAATGGACTTTGAAAATATTTGGGGTGGTACGCAAACTTTAACATTTTCTCTAAGTCGAAAAGGGGCCATAATTCAGTCAAAATGCTTGATAGAGTTGCCTCCTCCTTTTTACAGACTGGGGTCATTATGGTAAACAAGTATGCAAAATATGAAAGCAATATCTCAATGGACTTTGAAAATATTTGGGGTGGTACGCAAACTACCGGTAACATTTGTGTGACGCTAACGCTCACACAGACGCCAGGGCGAGTAGATAAGCTCCCCTATTCCAGGGGTTTTTTTTACGACTGGGGGAAGAGGCCCCAGCCTGTCATTGGGGGAAGAAAATAGCGCGCGACGAGCAGTTTTGGGGGATTTTTTCACTCTGGGGGAATTTACAATTATGCATAATAAACACTTTAAACTATGTTTTTATTACATATTCTTGCAACCTTTAGCAACTATACACACTGTCACTTAGCAATAGATGGACTTACACTAATGTTCACTTATCATTGTAACAAGGTGGGTGGGGAGAGTTGAAATGCTCAAATCATTGAATATTTAAAGGTCACATGCTTTTATTCACAAAAAATGCTTTAAAATAAGAGTTGCTTTTGCTCTAGCAAAATACCTCGGCAAAGATAATAAATTTGCGTAACGGCCGACCGGCTTATTTAATCGAATCAAGCACATAAAATAATTACTTTAAATTAACAACACATATTACACAATACAGAATAAGCTGTTACCGCTAATTAAGAAGAGGTACAAACACGATAATCTGACGCTGCATTGTTTATCAATCATCTATATTACATACTGATAATAACCACGTGTCAGTCGGCGCGTGGCGTGATTGACATCTTTCAGTAGCTAATTAACATACGACGCTCCGCCTACTGTCATACTTACGCTGGTGTCGACAAACAGTATGAAGTTCACTGGGATTTTGATTGACAAGGGCAGAGCTTTCGAACTCGTTACGCATCAAAGGGTATTACCGCGAGACAAGCAGACGCCAACGGCATATTATGTGCGGGTCAGATACGAGTTTTTATCGATTTTCGCTGGTCTAAACCGGAACCTCGGGTCCACTGAACGCTCTTCTAACATTTTTCTACTATTTCTAAAGGTTTTCACACCCATTGAAAATTGTGAAAGACCGTCTGCAATTGTGAACGGGTCCGATATTCGGTCGGGAAAATCGCTGGGAGTAATCTCCATTGCTTTGTTTACGATTTTGGAGGGGGGAATTTCGGACGTAGGGGAATTTCGACTGAGGTAGGGGAAATCCTTGGCTGTGGGGGAAATCCTCGGCTGGGGGACGAGGCCGATATTCGGCCTCTGCTTTAGAATAAAAAAAAAACCTGTATTCTTTGAACAGTCGGGCTAATAAAACAGTCTAGGAAATATGATCTGATTATTTTTGAAGTATTTTTTCCTATGTAAGTCATATAACAAGTGACCCCCGGGTCAGGGCCTCTTTTCACCCCAGGGGTATAATTTGAACAATATTGTTAGAGGTCCACTACACAATGCTGCATACCAAATATCAAAGGCCTAGGCATCAGACAAGAAGATTTTTAAAGATTTGTCTATGTAATTTAACTTGGGTCCCCCAGGACAGGGCCTCTTTTCACTTCAGGGGCATAATTTGAACACTTCTGGTAGAGGACCACAAGGCAGTTTTAGGCAAGAAGATTTTTAAAGTTTTTTCCTATATAAGTCTATGTAAAACTTGGGACCCCCTGGGTGGGGCCTCCTTTCAACTCGGGGACATAATTTGAACAAACTTGGTAAAGGACCACTAGGTAATGCAACATACCAAATATCAAAAGCCTAGGCCTTGCACTTTCAGATAAGAAGATTTTTAAAGTTTTTTCCTATATAAGTCTATGTAAAACTTGGGACCCCCAGGGCGGGGCCTCTTTTCACCCCAGGGTAATAATTTCAACAATCTTTACCAGAAGAGGACCACAAGGCAATGCTACATACCAAATATCAAAGGCCTAGGTCTTGTGGTTTCAGACAAAAAGATCTTTTTATATGACCTACTGACCTAGTTTTTCAAGGCATGTGACCCAGATTCAAACTTGACCTAGATATCATCAAGGTGAACATTCTGACCAATTTTTATGGAGATCCATTCACAAGTATGGCCTCTAGAGAGGTCACAAGGTTTTTCTTTTTTTAGACCTACTGACCTAGTTTTGATCGCACATGACCCTGTTTCGAACCTGACCTAGATATCATCAAGATGAACATTCAGACCAAGTTTCATACAGATCCCATGAAAAATATGGCCTTTAGAGAGGTCACAAGGTTTTTCTATTATCTGACCTAATGACCTAGTTTTTGATGGCACATGACCCACTTTCGAACGTGACCTAGATATCATCAAGATGAACATTCAGACCAACTTTCATACAGATCCCATGAAAAATATGACCTCTAGAGAGGTCACAAGGTTTTTCTATTTTTAGACCTACTGACCTAGTTTTTGACCGCACATGACCCAGTTTCGAAACTGACCTCGATATCATCAAGATGAACATTCACACTAACTTTCAACTGATTCATACAGATCCCATGAAAAATATGGCCTCTGGAGAGGTCACAAGGTTTTTCTATTATTTGACCTACTGACCTAGTTTTTGATCGCATGTGACCCAGTTTCGAACTTGATCAAGATATCATCAAGGTGAACGTTCTGACCAATTTTCATGAAGATCTTGTGAAATATATGGCCTCTAGAGAGGTCACAAGGTTTTTCTATTTTTAGACCTACTAACCTAGTTTTTGAAGGCACGTGACCCAGTTTCAAACTTGACCTAGATATCATCAAGGTAAACATTCTGACCAACTTTCATGAAGATCTTGTGAAATATATGGCCTCTAGAGAGGTCACAAGGTTTTTCTATTTTTAGACCTACTGACCTAGTTTTTGACGGCACGTGACCCAGTTTCGAACTTGACCTAGATATCATCAAGATGAACATTCTGATCAACTTTCATAAAGATCCCATGAAAAATGTGACCTCTGGAGTGGTCACAAGCAAAAGTTTACGGACGCAAGGACGGACGGATGGACGACGGACACCGCGCGATCACAAAAGCTCACCTTGTCACTTTGTTACAGGTGAGCTAAAAACCAGGAAAGTAGGTCAGCAGGTCAAGGTCCCAGTCAAGTGACATCATATTACTTGGGGCCATCAGCTAATTATAATTAAACAGTCTTCGAAATAGGATCAGATGATTTTTTAAGTATTTTTCCTATATAACTCACATAATAACATAATAAGTGACCCCAGGGCAGGGCCTCTTTTAACCCCAGGGGCATAATTTGAACAATTTTGGTAGAGGACTACTAGACAATGCATCATACCAAATATCAAAAGCCTAGGCCGTATGGTTCCAGACAAGAAGATTTTTAAAGCTTTTTCCTAAGTCTATATAAAACTTGGGACCCCCAGGGCAGGGCCTCTTTTCACCCAAGGGGTACAATTTGAACAATTTTGGTTGAGGACCATAAGACAATGCTACAAACCAAATATCAAAGGTCTAAGTGTTGTGGTTTCAGACAAGAAGATTTTTAAACTTTTTTTCCTATATAACGACACCCCAGAATAAGAAGGGCGTAAGTGTTAGTTGCGCCCTTTTATGAATCATACATTTTTTGAAACTACACACCAAGGGGCATAATTCTGTAAAAAAAAATTTTTGTCACAAACTGCTGTGTTGACCAAATTCACCAATAATAAAAGGGCGTAAGTGAAAAGTTTTTCAGAATCCCAGTAATAGAAGGGCGTATCTGCACTTAATTGTTGTACCAGAAAAGTCAACTTACACCCTTAGAATTAGAAGGGCGTATCTGTCATAGACAGTGTTTTTCATTTTGCCGAAAACTACGATTTTCCACTTACGCCCTTCTAATTCTGGGGCGTCGATAAGTCTATGTAAAACTTGGGACCCCTGGGGGCGGGGCCATATTTGACCCTAGGGGGATAATTTGAACAATCTTGGTAGAGGACCACTAGATGATGCTACATACCAAATATCAAAGCCCTAGGCCATGTGGTTTTGTACAAGAAGATTTTCAAAGATTTCCGTATATAAGTCTTTATAAACCATGTGACCCCCAGGGCGGGGCCATATTTGACCCTAGGGGGATAATTTGAACAATTTTGGTAGAGGACCACTAATAATATGATGCTACAAACCAGATATCAAAGCCCTAGGCCCTGTGGTTTTGGACAAGAGGATTTTTAAAGTTTTTCCTTTCGATTGCCATGGCAACCAGAGTTCTGCATGGAATTCAATTCTTTGAACAATTTTGAAAGGGGGCCACCCAAGGATCATTCCTGTGAAGTTTGGTGTAATTCTGCCCAGTGGTTTTCAAGAAGAAGATTTTTTTAGAAATTGTTGACGGACGACGGACATCAAGCGGTCACTTCGTGACAGGTGAGCTAAAAAGACAGACAAAGCACGAAGTATGCAGAAGAACACAACAGTTTGTCTACAACTTCAATAAATTCCACCCAGATTCATACAACCTAGTTATCACACCTGGAGGATGGTTTTTATAAGAGCAGAATATGTAAATGAAACTTACTGTAACTTTGTTGACTAGCCATATCTGCAGAACTTCCTGTAGCTCCCTGCATAACATTTTGAACATTTGACATCCATTCCTGGGAGCTCATTTGCTCTTGCATAGAAGTCTGACCTAACTCCACACCTGTAATTTCTAAATCCATTTCTGAATCAGCCACTGCTTCAAGTTTAACACTAATATTTGGGTCCAGCCCAGTTGGGGTTTGAGGTTCACTTGCAGAGTCGTGTGAAGTTGCCGGCTGTTCAACATTTGAGTCACAAACTGATGTAGATGCCGATATTAAGTTTGATAAATCCGAGTCCAGACTAAGACCCCCTGGTGGGGCAGTGTCACTTAATTTGAGATCTGATGCTTCATTTGGAATGGTTGATGTGGATGATTCTGATTTAGCATCATCGTTATCAGATGCTTGTTGTCCTTGAGTTTGTGAGGGTGTGGAGGGTTTGGTGGAGGGTGAGGGAGGTTCACTATTTCCTGGAACACTTGCACTAGTAGGTGTTTGAACTGAATCATTAACACTTTGATTGGATTTTTCGTCTTCATCGTCTGGTTCAATTTTAATCACCTGACCTTCAATTCTATTTCCTGTTCTTGGACCGGGTCCTGGTACCTGGCCCTGTTGGTCGAAGTTCAAAGATGGTCTCGGTGGGCGTGCCATTGGATAGGGCTGATGCCTAGCACCAGGGCTCCTCATTCTCCCTCCTGGGGAGACTCGACTCAGTGCCACAGGGTGTAATCCATGCTGAGGTGAAGGATACCTGGGTGACCTCTGAGGCATGAATCTCGGACCTCCGTACCTAGGTGGGGTTGTTGGGGCCATACTACGGGCAAGAGCCTCTTCTCTTTCTTGAGCTTCCTGTCTCTCCTTCTCTTGTTTCTTTTTATGATGTCCTGAAAAGGTTGACAACACACTTTCATTTCATACTGTTAAAACAGTATTGTAGTTATGTCAAGACTTTTGTTTTAAACTTTAAAACAGTGTTTCTAGGTTCAGTACAAACACTAGCTTTTTATTCCAAAAGTTTCTGACAACTTCAAACATGCAAACAAGTTAGAGGACAAATAACACAAGACTTTTTAAGAGGTTTGAGAAGCACACTGACATTACCAAAACTGTCAATTCATTTTCTAGCCAAAATCAAGATTGCCTTTACTGGGGTACTCTTGGTAATAGTTCTGAGCCTCAAGATAAATTCTGTCTTTAACTTACTTACCACAAAAGACATTGATGAAGTTTGAGAGGCAAAAGTTCAAGGTTTTGAAGTTATTGAAAAGGTTTCACTCCTCAAGGTCACTGTGACTTTTTAAACAGAAAACGTTGACCAAACTTCGTATAACACAGAGAGCTACTTCAATCTTGAAATCCTAACAACCATAGCTCTCAATGTGTTCTCCAACTATTGATTGGAAACTCTTTCAAGTCTCACAGATTTTGTGGCTTTGACAACTGCTTTTATCACTCCAAAAGTAATAGATGGCATCTATTAAAGTACTGCTAACAAATATGTTGAACTATCAGCTACTGGAGCTTGAATTATCAGCTGAAGGAATATATGAATGAAATGGAAGTTCTAAAATGGCCAGATGATTTTTTGTCCTTGTCCCAGATAGCATGGCTACTGGGAGCCTTCATTCTAGTGATTAAGGTCACTAATTTCAAATCACTTGCCCATCATTGAAAAGGATTTGGAACCACTTAGGCTGTAAAATTATTCTAGCTGGCATACAAAAAGTACGAATGTATGTGGTTCTACTCTGGTACGTAATGATCCATTAATTGGTTCATGAAAAGTCACTTGAAGGTTTTTTCTATTTTAAGCTCTGAAGTCCCCTAACTGGGGCCTAGAACCATTTGATCTAAACTGACGGAAGACGTTTCAAGGATGCTACACAGAGACTATGTTTGGTAATGACCCATCAAGTGGTTCATGAGTAGAATAGGGCCAAAAGAAACCATTAGAACAAATTTAAAATAGGTCCATGCCAGGATGCTACAGGCCAAGTTTGGTGTAATTCTGATCAGTAGTTTCAGACGAGATGGAGTAAAAATGTAAATGCAGGTCAATGGACAGGAGGCCATCCGCCTATACTTATAGCATATTCTGTACAAAAGTTCAGGCTAAAAAAAACTTGGTAAGTGGTTTTAAAGGACTCTACAAGCCCAAAGCAGAAGTTATCAGTTTGACTATTTAGACTATTTACTTTCATATACAGGCTGAAGAAAGTAACATACTTTTAAGACAGAAACCCAGGAACTGGGACTTGATGTCCTCATGGTCTTCCAGGAAAACCTTGCCTGAGTCCGAGCCCAGGTGACATAGAGTGCCATCTGCAACACTGGCTGTAAGAATAACAGATTCTTCATCTGTTGTGCTGGCCAACTGTTCCACCTGTAATGTAGAAAAGAACAATGTAATGTCGGTTCCACTTAATTAACTTTTTTACTGTAACTAGAATGTGTCTGTAGGACACAGGGTGTGCCCCCAACTGGTACATTTGTCACAAATAAGGGGAAATAATACAAAATGCATACCAGTTATGGGACTTGCTGCTATCAACTAGTTTTATAACCCCGAAGGCACATGTGAAGTTTCAATTCAATATCTGCATTAGTTTTGGAGATAGAAACTTGCATGTAAAACTTTAACCAAAATTTTCTAAGTCCAAAAGGGGGCATAATTTGCTCAAAATACATGTCAGAGTTATGGGACTTGACCCAGAGAGGTTGGTAATTGACCTAGAAAAAGAAAAAATAAGTTTCAAAGCTATATGCCTTTAATTGATGGCTGTATGTACTTGCATGAAAAAACTTAACCAAGGTGTGGCGCTGACGCCGACGCCAGGGTGAGTAGAATAGCTAGACTATTCTTCGAATAGTCGAGCTAAAAATGTAAAAAGATATATCATAGTCTAGGAGCTAGTCTAACAGGCCTGTGTTTTGACGAAACATTTAAATCTGTCCGTCAGTCTAGTCAGTAGTTGGGACTGCAACTTTTTCAGCTTCGGGAGTCCCAGGACTGCAACTTGAAATTGCTAGTGAGAACCCTGAAGTGTGCAAGGTCACATTATGATAAAGACTCAAGCAAGGTTTCATTAATTTACATTAAATACTTTTTGAGTAAGGCACATAATTAGGTGAAAATGTGCATTTTTGTTTCTATTTCAGGGGCTATTACTTTAAAAATAGGGGGAGGAGCCTGCAAATAAGTAAGAGGTGTGCAAGTTCATATCACGATACAGACTCGTGTAAGTTTTCATCCATTTATATCATATACTTTTTGAGCTAGGTGTGTCACAACGTGAAAATGTGCATTTTTAACTATTTCAGGGGCCATAACTCTGAAAATAGTGGGCAGAGTCAGATAAAAAAAATAGGAGGTGCGCAAGTTCATATCACGATTAAGACTCAAGGTTTCATGAATCTATATCAAATACTTTTTGAGTTAGGCGTGTCACAAGGTGAAAATGTGCAAAAAAAAATTATGAAAAAGATTCATTATTCTATACCATATACTTTTTGAGCTATGAGCATCACAAACAAAAAATCCACTATTTTGGCTATTTCAAGGGCCATAACTCTGTAATAAATTTTTATGCTAAGATTTTCAAGAAGAGTGCCAAGTGTGCAAGGTCACATTATGATAAAGCAAGGTTTCATGAATTTACATTAAATACTTTCTGAGTGAGGCACATAATTAGGTGAAAATGTGCATTTCTTGACTATTTCAGGGGCCATAACTCTGGAAATGGGGGGCACACCCAGATGAAAAATAGTAGGTGCGCAAGTTCATGTTATGATAAAGACTCATGCAAGGTTTCATCAATTTATATCAAATACTTTTTGAGCTTGGCGTGTCACAAGGTGAAAATGTGCATTTTTGACTATTTCAGGAGCCAAAACTCTAAAAATAGGGCGCGGACCCAGATTAAAAATAGTAGGTGCACAAGTTTATATCATGATTAAGTCTCATGCAAGGTTTAATGAATCTATATCAAAAAGTTTTTGAGCTAGGCGTGTCACAAGGTGAAAATGTGCATTTTTGACTATTTCAGGGGCCATAACTCTAAAAATAGGGGGCGGAGCCAGATGAAAAATAGGATGTGCGTAAGTTCATATCATGATAAAGACTCATGCAAGGTTTCATCAATTTATATCAAATACTTTTTGAGCTAGGCGTGTCACAAGGTGAAAATGTGCATTTTTGACAATATCAGGGCCCATAACTCTAAAATTAGGGGGCGGAGCCAGACGAAAAATAGAAGGTGCGCAAGTTCATATCATGATAAAGGCTCATGCAAGGTTTCATCAATTGATATCAAATACCTTTTGAGCTAGGCGCGTCACAAACTGCGGACAGACGGACGGACAAGAGCAAACCTATGCAGAGGGGGGGCACAAAAACCTTTGGATACAGCTCATATTGAAATAATAACTTATTGCCCACTTCTTCAACATGTTCAATATAAGTTGAGGCTTAAACCAGATCAGTGCCAGTGCTGAGCTGGTCAACAATTTAAGTTTGAGTCAAATCTCAGAAATCTTAGTTACAACTTAGATAAAATGAAAATGTAACTGAAACTGCCAAGTCAAAAAGGGACATAAATCAGGAAATTTATCGGCCAGAGTAATATACCTTGTGTCACATGACAGGTGTGATGATGTGGAACAACTATTTTAAGTTTGAATGAAATCCATTTAGTAATATCCAGTTTGAAGCAAATCTATCAGAGATAAAGAGAATGTGCATCAAATCTTTAACTGATGCAGACACCAGGGCAAGTAGATAGCTCTTTATATACATAATGTATAGTTGAGCTAAAAATAAAATAATCATTTGCAACATGACAGTCCTCTTATACCACAGAGTGAAAGACGGGTTTTCCAGCACCAGTGAAACACAAAATTTCCTGTCTGGTTTGGAAGAAAAGGACAAACATTGTACCTATACAAGCACTTACCAGTTGTTGTATCTGGCTTTTCAGCACCGCCTTCAGTATAACCTTATAACCTGGAATCTCCTTGATCACATCCATATCTGGTTTTGCCATGGTGATTGCTTCTGTCGGAAGGCCTGATATCTATCAGTTAGTCTTTGGTTATTCTCTCAACAGCATTAAAACCATAGCAGAAACATTCTCAAAAGAGCTTGTCTATTTAAAACTTGAGTCAAGAAAGTGTCACTTTACTTCAATGTTACTATTTGGAAGTTGTGCCAACTGTCCGATTTCGTACTTCTGTATTTCTTACAAAATAATGTACATAATCATGCAGTCATCTGGTGTCAGCTCTCATCATGTCGCTTATTTCATCTACACGTATTGAGAGTCCTGAAAAAGGAAAGAAAATCTGTCGAAATTGTCTGATCAACCTTGAATAGTATGAGGATAAACATATTTATCTTCAGCAAAAATAATAATTTTTTAAGTTACCAATGTTTGCAGGTTATTGCTCACTCAGAGTCAGATGTTCCATGAAAATATATATGAGCCGCACTATGAGAAAACCAACATAGTGCATCTGCGACCAGCATGGATCTGGACCAGCCTGTGCATCTGCGCGGTCTGGTCAGGATCCATGCTGTTCGCTTTCAAAGCCTTCTGCAATTAGAGAAACCATTAGCTAACAGCATGGATCCTGACCAGACTGCGCAGGCTGGTCTGGATCCATGCTGGTCACAAATGTTGGTTTTTTCATGGTGCGGCTCAATTATCTTCTTAGTCAGGCATACTAAAAGTGGGCAATTTATCATAAATGACCTTTGTTTACTTAAAAAACATGAAATTGTTTCATGCATCTCTGCAACCTGGGAAACAGACTTTCAACTTTACATATAATTAATTGATTTAAACAATAATTCATTACAACAAATTTTCATGTATTAGTCCAGTGTTTTCTCCCACCAGTTTGGGAATGGGGCCGGGGCCTTTACAAATGATACAAGAGCTGTCCTTAAGACAGCGTACTCGACTTTTCTCAGTGCTTGACTCTGAATTAGAGCTTTGCCAGTAAAAAAAATCCAAGTTAAAAAGGGACATAACTCTGTCAAAATTAAAATCAGAGTTATGGGAATTGTGTCTCCTGGTGTAGACTTTGATAGTAAATAACTATTTTGAGTTTCAAGTCAAACGCTTTACTAGTAACAGAGATATCTGACTTTATCAAAAATTTTAACAAAAATTCTAAGTTAAAAAAGGACATAATTCTGTCAAAATTCAAATCAGAGTTATGTGGATTGTTTCTCCTGGTGAAGACTTTGATGGTTAACAAGTATTTTAAGTTCCAAGTCAAAAGCTTTTACAGTAACAGAGATATTTGACTTTATCAAAAACTTTAACCAAAAATTCTAAGTTAAAAAGGGGCATAATTCTGTCAAAATTCAAACCAGAGTTACGGAAATTGTGTCTCCTGGTGTATATTTTGATAGTAAATAACTATTTTGAGTTTCAAGTCAAAAGCTTTAATTGTAACAGAGATATTTGACTTTATCAAAAATTTTAACAAAAAATTCAAGTTAAAAAGGGGCATAATTCTGTCAAAATTCAAATCAGAGTTTAATATGGGGATTATTTTTACTGGTGTAGACTTTGATGGTAAATAATTATTTCAAGTTTCAACTCAATAGGTCTGATAGTAACAGAGATATTTGACTTTAATATCAAAAACTTTAACCAAAAATTCTAAGTTAAAAGGGGCATAATTCTGTCAGAATTCAACCAGAGTTATGGGGATTGCTTCTCCTGGTGTAGACTTTGATAGTAAATAACTATTTTAAGTTTCAAGTCAATAGCTTTGATAGTAACAGAGATATTTTACTTTATCAAAATCTTTAACCAACGGCGACACCGACGCCGGGACGAGTACAATAACTCTACTTTTTCTTCGAAAAGTCGAGCTAAAAATGTGTTGGAAAAAGCCTAAATTGGGAATTGTTAAAAGTCATATCTTCTATTAAAATGTCACATTTAAGAAAGAAAATGGCCATAATTTATCATAATGCATTAATTTAGCAACCTGACTTGTGTTTCAAATGCTTAAGGTTTTAGTTTTGTTTGAAAAAGTTGAAAAAAAAAAAGGGAAACAAGGAGCTGCGTTCAATTTATATAAAAGCTTGATGCTCCCAGTGGCATCCTTGTCGATACAAAGCAACCTAAGTCCAAAATGAGGTCAAGGTCAAACTGAGGTCAGGTGATGTTTGAAGATGAGGAATGGTCACAGGTTACATCTGTATTTGAATCAATTCATTCTTGTAAGCGGTATTGATGCTAGACGAAACGGTCCCATTTGGTTAACCAAGACATGGCCCATATATAGCAACCTAAGTCCAAAATGAGGTCAAGGTCAAACTGAGACCAGGTGATGTCTGAAGATGAGGAATGGTCACAGGTTACATCTGTATTAGTATCAATTCATTCTTGTAAGCGGTATTGATTCTAGACGAAACGGTCCCATTTGGTTAACCAAGAGATGGCCCATATAAAGCAACCCAAGTCCCAATCTGACTAAAGTACATCTCCTATTACGCTACGCATAGGATCTGACAACGAGCTATTGATGGCCTCGTTCTGACAACCCTTCCGCTAGCCAATCAAAAGCTACCTTACAACATCCTGCAAGCTTTAAAACGCCTTGGGTTTTGATATCAACAATTTTTATGACAAAAGATGTCAGACAGCCGATTAGCTCAGTCGGTAGGGCACTAGCTTTGTAAACGAGAGGTCCCGGGTTCGAATCCTGGATTAACTGTAAATTTTTCTTACTCTTTGACATTCGAACAAGTTGTCTGATTGGTTCAAACAAAAATAGATTTGCGAAAATAAATATAGCAATATTGGAAATCCAAAATATACAGAAGACGAATGTGAATGGGTCGTTCTCAGATCTTCGTTTAGAAGATCAAGTACTTTAGTCAGATTGCCCAAGTCCAAAATGATGTCAAGGTCAAACTGGTCAGGTGATGTCTGAAGATGAGGAATGGTCACAGGTTACATCTGCATTAGTATCAAGTCATACTAGTAAGGGGTATTGATGCTAGACGAAACGGTCCCATTTGGTTAACCTCGTACGGACGGACGAACGAACGGACAGGGCAATCACTACATGCCTCCCGCATCAGTAGATGCCGGGGGCATTAAAACAGATTTAAGTTTGGGAATTATAGTTTTGAAATTGGGAAAAAAAACATACTATTTGCCATTGAGATTGGGGCCCAATTTCGGCCCCAAATCCGCTAGAAAACAAGAGGACCATGATGGTCCTGAATCGCTCACCTCTTCCCACATGACCCAGTTTTGAGTATGAAGTTGTTTTTTCTACTATTTGACATAGTGACCTAGTTTTTGTGCTCATGTGACCCAGTTTTAAACTTGCCCGAGATATTATCAAGATAAAAATTCAGACCAATTTTCATGAAGATCCATTGAAAAATATGGTCTCTAGAGAGGTCACAAGGTTTTTCTATTATTTGACCTATTGACCTAGTTTTCGAAGGTACGTGACCCTGTTTTGAACTTTACCTAGATATTATCAAGGTGAACATTCTCACTAATTTTCATGATGATCTCATGAAAAATATGGCCTCTAGAGAGGTCACAAGGTTTTTCTATTCTTATACCTTCTGGCCTAGTTTTTGACCGCACGTGACCCAGTTTCGAAACTGACCTAGATATCATCAAGGTGAACATTCAGATCAATTTTCATGAAGATCCATTGAAAAATATGGCCTCTAGAGAAGTCAAAAGATTTTAATAATTTTAGACCTACTGACCTAGTTTTTGATCGCAGTTGACCCAGTTTCAAACTTGACCTAGGTATCATCAAGATGGACATTCAGACCAACTTTCATACAGATCCCATGAAAAGTATGGCCTCTAGAGAGGTCACAAGGTTTTTTTATTATTTGATCTACTGGCCTAGTTTTTTAAGGCATGTGACCCAGTTTCAAAATTGACCTAGATATCATCAAGGTGAACATTCTGACCAATTTTTATGGAGATCCATTCATAAGTATGGCCTCTAGAGAGGTCACAAGGTTTTTCTATTTTTAGATCTACTGACATAGTTTTTGACCGCACATGACCCTGTTTCGAATTTGACCTAGATATCATCAAGATGAACATTCAGACCAATTTTCATACAGATCCCATGAAAAATAAGGCCTTTAGAGAGGTCACAAGGTTTTTCTATTATTTGACCTACTGACCTAGTTTTTGAAGGCACGTGACCCCGTTTCGAAATTGACCTAGATATCATCAAGATAAACATTCAGACCAACTTTCATACAGATCCCATAAAAAATATGGCCTCTAGAGAGGTCACAAGGTTTTTCTATTATTTGACCTATTGACCTAGTTTTTGACGGCACGTGACCCACTTTCAAACTTGACCTAGATATCATCAAGGTGAACATTCTGACCAATTTTCATGAAGATCTCATGAAATATATGGCCTCTAGAGAGGTCACAAGGTTTTTCTATTTTTAGACCTACTGACCTAGTTTTTGACCGCACGTGACCCAGTTTCGAACTTGACCTAGATATCACCAAGACGAACATTCAGACTAACTTTCATACAGATCCCATGAAAAATATGGCCTTTAGAGAGGTCACAAGGTTTTTCTGTTATTTGACCTACTGACCTAGTTTTTGATGGCATGTGACCCAGTTTCGAACTTGACCTAGATATCATCAAGGTGAACGTTCTGACCAATTTTCATGAAGATCTTGTGAAATATATGGCCTCTAGAGAGGTCACAAGGTTTTTCTATTTTTAGACCTACTGATCTAGTTTTTGAAGGCACGTGACCCAGTTTCGAACTTGACCTAGATATCATCAAGGTAAACGTTCTGACCAATTTTCATGAAGATCTTGTGAAATATATGGCCTCTAGAGAGGTCACAAGGTTTTTCTATTTTTAGACCTACTGACCTAGTTTTTGATGGCACGTGACCCAGTTTTGAACTTGAACTAGATATTATCAAGATGAACATTCTGACCAACTTTCATAAAGATCCCATGAAAAATGTGACCTCTAGAGTGGTCACAAGCAAAAGTTTACAGACGCACGCACGCACTGACGCACGGACGGACGACGGACACCGCGCGATCACAAAAGCTCACCTTGTCACTTTGTGACAGGTGAGCTAAAAAACACTGTAGTCGGAGTGTTAAAGCTAGAAAACAAGAGGGCCAAGATGGTCCTAGGTCGCTCACCTGAGAAACACACAATATCAGTGTAAACATGTTTGACGTAGGGATTTCATGGAAACAAATATTCTGGCAATTTTCATTAGAATAGGACCAAAAATGTGGTCTCTCGAGATTAAACAAGTATTTTATTTGATATGACCTAGTGACCTAGTTTTTATGCCAGATGACCCATATTCAAATCTGACTTAGATTTCATCATGGCAATCATTCTGACCAAATTTTATGAAGATCAATTGAAAAATACAGCTTCTATTGCATACACAGGGTTTTTCTTTGAGTTGACCTAGTGTCTGTGACTAGTGACTTATTTTTTGACCACAGATGACCCATATTCAAACTTGACCTAAATTTCATCAATGCAATCATACTGACCAAATTTCATGAATATCAATTGAAAACTACAGCCTCTATCACATACACAAGGTTTTTCTTTGATTTGACCTAGTGATCTAGATTTTGACTCCAGATGACCCATATTCCAACCTTCAAGGCAATCATTCTGACCAAAATTCATGAAGATCAATTGAAAAATACAGCCTCTATCGCTCACAAAAAGAAGAAAGCTGTTGCAAGGACAGGCACCAGTATCGCATTGTCAAAATAATTTTGTTTAGTATGCTGAAAAACTTTGGAGGCAAAATGGGTTATGGAATATACATTAGTGCAAAAGATATATAAATAATACACATTGGTTTAAGTTAGAATAGGCAGTAGCCAAGGAAACATGCAAGGTTTTTGGTAACAAGAGATCACAGAGTGAACTTGGCACCCACCAATGTGTCATTTTTGTGTGTTCCAAATTTCAAGACTTACTGACTAGCTCAAGGTCAAATTTCATTTCCGTACACAACACTGTGCATGTGGTCTAAATTCGAAAGCTGTAACTTGAGAAATGTGAAAGTAGGTCACTAGATCAATTTCAAGGACAAAGTTCTTTGTACACAAAACTATGCATGTGCATCAATTTTGAAGACTGTAGTTTGAGAAATTTGAAAGTAGGTCACTAGGTCAATCTTAAGGTCAAAGTTTATTTCGGTACACAAACCTATGCAAGTTGTCCAAATTTGAAGGCTGTAGCTTGAGAAATGAGAAAGTAGGTCACTAGGTCAAAATCAAGGTAAAATTTCACTTCACAACACAAATCTATGCATGTGGTCCAAATTTGAAGCCTGATCCTTCAAAAATGTGAACGTAGGTCACTAGGTCAATATCAAGGTCAAAGTTTGGTTCGGTACACAATCCTATTCATGTGGTCAAAATTTGAAGCCTATAGCTACAGAAATCTTGAAGTAGGTCACTAGGTCAATCTTAAGGTCAAAGTTCATTTCCGTACACAAAACTATGCAAGTGGTCCAAATTTGAAGGCTGTAGCTTCAGAAATGTGAAAGTAGGTCACTAGGTCAAAATCAAGGTCAAATTTTATTTCGGAATACAAAACTATGCATGTGGTCCAAATTTGAAGCCTGTACCTTCAAAAATGTGAAAGTAGGTCACTAGGTCGATGTAAAGGTCAAAGTTTGTTTCGGTACACAAAACCACGCATGTGGTCCAAATTTGAAGGCTGTAGCTTGAGAAATGTGAAAGTAGGTCACTAGGTCAAAATCAAGGTCAAATTTTATTTCGTATTACAGAACTATGCATGTGGTCCAAATTTGAAGCCTGTACCTTCAAAAATGTGAAAGTAGGTCACTAGGTCGATGTAAAGGTCAAAGTTTGTTTCGGTACAATTACCATGCAGGTGGTCCAAATTTGAAGGCTGTAGCTTGAGAAATGTGAAAGTAGGTCACTGGGTCAAAATCAAGGTCAAATTTCATTTCGGAACACGAAATTATGCATGTGGTCCAAATTTGAAGCCTGTACCTTCAAAAATGTGAAAGTAGGTCACTAGGTCAATGTCAAGGTCAAAGTTTATTTCAGTGCACAAAACTATGCATGTGGTCCAAATTTGAAGGCTGTAGCTACAGAAATGTGAAAGTAGGTCACTAGGTCAAAATCAAGGTCAACTCATGTCAAGGTTCATCTTGCCACTCAAAACCATACATGTGATCCAAATCTGAATGTTGTAGGTTATTGACAAGAAGTTTTTATAAGCTTTTCCCTATATAAGTCTATATGAACCATGTGACCCCCAGGGCGGGGCCATATTTGACCCTAGGGGGATAATTTCAACAAACTTGGTAGAGAACCACTAGACGATCCTACATTACAAATATCAAAGCCCTAGGCTTTGTGGTTTGGACAAGAAGATTTTCAAAGTTTTTCCCTATATAAGTCTATGTAAACCATGTGACCCCTGGGGCGGGGCCATATTTGACTCTAGGGGGATAATTTGAACAATCTTAGCTGAAGACCACTAGATGATGTCACATACAAAATATCAAAGCCCTAGGCCCTGTGGTTTTGGACAAGAGGTTTTTCAAAGTTTTTCCCTATATAAGTCTATATAAACCATGTGACCCCGGGGTGGGGCCATATTACACCCAGGGAAATAATTTAAATCATATTGGTAGAAGACCACTAGATGCTGCTTCATACCAAATATCAAAGCCCTAGGCTCTGTGGTTTGGGGCAAGAAGATTTTCAAAGTTTTTCCCTATATAAATCTATGTAAATTATAGAAATAAACAAAGGGCCATAACTTACTAAAAATTTGTTGAACCAGTCTGATTTTCAGGGGGACACAACTAGGGTACCAATACATCATTCTGACAAAGTTTGGTCAAAATCCCCCTGGTAGTTTCTGAGGAGATGCGATAACGAGAAATTGTTAACGGAAGGACGGACGGAATGACGGACGGACGGACGGACGGACGGAAGGACGACGGACCACGGACGCAGAGTGATTTGAATAGCCCACCATCTGATGATGGTGGGCTAATAAGAAAAACCTCCTGCATTCCACTAGACCTGAAAACCCAAGAGTCCCAGGACCCTTGGGTCCAAATTTTGAAGGGTCCTTTTCCAAAATACAGGAGTCCTGTCCCAACACGTCAATACAATTGACTATATCTTCTTATACAGTAATACATGATAAATAGCTAATAAAACAACAAGAGGGCCATGATGGCCCTATATTGCTCACCTGAGTACCATTGCTTTAACCAAAAACAAAAAGAAAAAAATTCTTACAAGGTACAGATATGTCAAAATACACCTAACAAGAGCTGTCATAGGAGACAGCACGCTCGACTATTTCGATGCTGGATAGTGAAATTGGGCACATCTGAGGAAACTAGAGCTGTCACTGGAGTGTTTAATGACTCCAATTGTGGATGAAGATATTGCACAATAGCCCGAGTCTATGTCAAAAATATCAACTTAAAGTAATAAGAGAGGTAAAGATAAAATGTATCAAAACACTATATAAGTATATTCTAAGCAAAAAGGGGCATAATCCATTAAATATTGGTGCCAGAGTTATGCAGCTTGTGTCATATAGTGTGGGTGTTGATGTTGATCAACTATTTTAAGTTTGAATCAAATCCATTCAGTAATAACAGAGACAGAGTGAAAGTGCATCAAAACTTTAACCTAAAATTCTAAGTAAAAAGGGGGAATAATTAATGAAAAATTGGTGCCAGAGTTATGCACCTTGCGTCATATGGTGTGGGTGATGATGTTGAACAACTATTTCAAGTTTGAATCAAATCCATTCAGTAATAACAGAGACAGAGTGAAAGTGCATCAAAACTTTAACCTAAAATTCTAAGTAAAAAGGGGGAATAATTAATGAAAAATTGGTGCCAGAGTTATGCACCTTGCGTCATATGGTGTGGGTGATGATGTTGAACAACTATTTCAAGTTTGAATCAGATCCATTCAGTAATAACAGAGATAGAGTGAAAGTGCATAAAACTTTAACCTGAAATTCCAAGTAAAAAGGGGAATAATTCATGAAAAATTGTGCCAGAGTTACGCATCTTGTGTCATATGATGTGGGAGATGATGCTGAACAACTATTTTAAGTTTGAATCAAATCCATTGAGTAATAACACAGTAGAGTGAAAGTGCACCAAAACTTTAACCTGAAATTCTAAGTAAAAAGGGGGAATAATTCATGAAAAAATGGTGCGAGAGTTATGCACCTTGTGTCATATGATGTGGGTGATGATGTTGAACAACTATTTTAAGTTTGAATCAAATCCATTCAGTAATAACAGAGATAGAGTGAAAGTGCATCAAAACTTTAACCTGAAAATCTAAGTGAAAAGGGGGGATAATTCATGAAATATTGGTGCCAGAGTTATGACCCTTATGTCAGATGATGTGGATGATGATGAGGAATAAGTATTTCAAGTTTGAATCAAATCCATCAAGTAATTACACAGATAAGTTGAAAAAAGAGAAAGTGCACCAAAACTTTAACCAAGGTGGGGACGCGGAAAGACGCCGACGCCGACGCCGGGGCGAGTAGGATAGCTCTCCTTATACTTCGTATAGTCGAGCTAAAAATTGGAGGTACCATTCATGTTGTACCACAGAAAAGTCTCAGTTTTTCCCTACGGCCAATAATAAAAAAGTAACTAAATAAGCTATTTATAGTAATGATTGTAAGTGAACAAAAGAAGGATCTGCCAAATAAAAACAAGAGCACTGCAATGCAACGCAAATGCAGAGCAATATTCACACAAAACAAAGTCATATGACCTTCATGGTTCATACACTTTCTTTCAGACAAAATTCCCTGACATTTCCCTGACTTTTCCGACATGAAAGCATTTTTCCCTGACTTTTTGGTTCGGTACGATACAAACCAAGTCACCTAGTATGACTTTTGTTATCTTAAAATGTGCACATTTAGTGGTTCAATTTTAAATGAAACATAGAATGTTGGCCTCAACCACCCCTACAGCCAACCCTTACCTCCTTTTTTGACAAACATTTACATTGTTTATTATTTTGTTTGTTTATTCCAAATCAACTGGATATGGAGCTGGTGATTATACAAAACACATTGGCAAGCAAAATGACATGAATTATCATAAAAAGCTAAACTGCATGCACCAAGCACTAGCCACATGCACAAGGCACCAGTATCACAAAAACATCCTTCTTCAAATATTGAAACTGTGTAAAATAAAGACCATATGTTTGTGTTATTGGAGCCTTGTATGTATATATAGTAATGGCTATGTGTAATGGACACTATACAGGAGAGAAGGGGATCGAATCATTAGATAAAGCCATCACCAGATTTGCTCAGGAGGTAAGGGGTGCAAATCCCTTTCAGTTTCTTCTATATGGAATTTGAAAAATATGTAGAATATAGATATATGCATATAATTTAAAATTATGCTTTAATTGTTGTAAGTGTGATAGCTTTCATGAAAAAGGAAATATTTGAAGAAAGTGCCTTAACCTTTACAAATTGTTGCCTAACCAGATCAGAAAATTCCCTGACATTTTCCTGACATTTTCCAAATTTCAAAATTTCCCTGACATTTTGTAAAATTCCCTGACAATTCCCTGACCTTGAAAAAAAAATTTTTCCCTGACTTTTCCCTGACGCGTATGAACCCTGACCTTTGACCCCTAAGAGTGACCTTGACATTGAAGTGAGCCATCCGAAACATGCGCTCTGCAGGTCGTTTCAATGAGGTGAACATTTGTGTGAGGTTTCTCTGAAATCCATCAAGGGGTTCAAGAGTTGCAGAGCGGAAGGGAAATTGCAAACCAACACACAGACAGACACCGAGGCGATAACATAGTACGTCCCTGCGGGCGTATAAAAAGGAATCAAGATCTTATGGTGATACAAGTTGTGTGCAAGTCTGGTTAAAATCAAATCGTAAATGAAGCTGTTATTGTGCAGACAAGGTTAAAATAGCTAATTTTGACCCCTTCAGGGGCCATAACTCTGGAACCCATAACGGAATCTGGCCAGTTCAAGAAAGGAGCCAAGTTCTTATGGTGATACAAGTTGTGTGCAAGTTTGGTAAAAATGAAACCATAAATAAAGCTGCTATTGTGCAGACAAGTTCAAAATAGCTAATTTTGGCCCTTTCAGGGGCCATAACTCTGGAACCCATAATGGGATCTGGCCAGTTCAAGAAAGGAACCGAGACCTTATGGTGATGCAAGTTGTGTGCAAGTTTGGTTAAAATAAAATCATAAATGAAACCACTATCGTGCAGACAAGAAATTGTTGACGGAAGGACGCAAGCACGGACTGACGACGGACGAAGGGTGATCACAAAAGCTCACCTTGTCACTATTATAGTATGTGACAGGTGAGCTAATAAAACCAAGATCATGTTACAGGATTATAATAAAAATGTCTGTTTCAGGTCATATAATCTCATACTGTAAACTAATATTTATCAAAATTCATGTTATTTTGATTAGGCTTTTCTTCAATATTTCATTTAATAACACTGTAAAAATGTATCCAATGTACTATCCGGAAACTGGTACACTTTCGGAATGTCGTCTGAAGGTAAGTTTTTGCTCAGTTAACTTGGCCCACTGAGGTAAACCAGAGATAGTTCCTCAAATAATGATGCTATTTATCATTAAAATTTGCATTGAAAGTCAGTTTGTTTTTTTTTGGTGAATTTTGGACAAATTGCATCTATATGACATCGGGTGTAATTAGAATTGTGAATGGACATTCTAAACTTACTTTGCTTTCCAAAGTAACTAAAATTTGTGGATTTTCTTGTTGAAATTACGGTACGATCACTTAACAACGGTCTAATTTAAAGTTTGCATAAAGAAATCTTACTGTGCACTTTTCACATGCTCGGTAATCAGCTGGTCACTTTAATACAGATAATTAAATAATTGGCGCCTTTTTGACAGTACACATTATCAATACGCTTTACCAATTAATGATTCTCGTTACCTATGTGCACTCGCCGAGACGTAACTTGCTGATAAAAAAACCCGGCCAGGCATGTCTACAGGAAAAAAGAGTGGGACTTAGCAGAAGATGAAAGGCAGGAGGGCATGACCGCGAGTGTTTATTTTGAATACACGTGTTTATCGTGGACATAGTTTTACTGTAGGAAATGAAAGATAAGGGAAAGCTTATCAAAGGAAAATGCTTCCGGGTCCCGAGTGACGCATAGGCAAGTATCATAAATTACTGAAAACCAATATATCACATCTTTGGGACTTTTCAATTACACTTCAATAAAACAAGTTTGAAATAATTTTGATATGCCAATGGCTGTCATTCAAATAAACTTGACACAGGGCCATGTTGAACATCCAAATATTAAAAGGCGCCCTGTGCAAGTTTAATGTTATTCTCTTATTGACCTGCCGGACAGCTAGTTCTTGCTACCATAACTTAACTGGCGCTATTTTTATAGTCTGATGGTCGCGTCCATTTAGTTATGGCGTAACCCCATTTGTTTACCTAACCAGCAACATCGGCGCACTGACTCTCACGAGAAACTGATGACGTCATTCGAAGTTCTTAGCACATGGTTATTTTTGAATTTCAGGATCAAATTTTTAATAACTAACGAATTTAATTGATTTAAAAATGTAATAATTTTGCACAAAATTCATAAAATTATACCATAGAAGGTTTAAATTCACAGAATTTCCATAAATAATAATTCTTTACGGTTAGATTTATTTTCAAAATGAAGTGTACCTCGATCACGTGACAACTGCAATGGTGAGCAAAATACTGCAGGCAGTGGTAACCATTTGAAACTTTTGGGTATAATTTGTTTTCAATTGGTGTTGCATGGTTCATTTTACAACAGATCAAAAGAAAAATGGATTAAGAATATATTAAATAAAAAGGTGAGTCTCTGCCATTTGATTTGATAAAATAACAGCGTGACAGACTTCTGGCACGATTTCTGGTTAGGTTTCAATACGGGGTTCATTTCAGCTCAGAGATCCGTAACAACATGTTAACATCTTTGAGCTGAATTATTTTAGCTACCGGACAGCTAGCCACTTCCTTTTTCTTTCCAATTACATTTTTTAATGAAGCAAAATGAGTAAGGAAGTATTTCCGATACCATGAAAAATTAGGAACTGTATCAAAATGGAACTGAAGTGGCTGAATTCTATATGAAACAAAGAATACTTTATGGGCCTAGTTATAAATAAAATCTTGAATCTGATTATCTCCCTTGAAAACTTCTCCGGAAAAAAAACCGCGAGACAATATTTCTTTGATGAATATGCACGATTTCATAGCGAGTAGCATATAGTTTCTTCTGCATATATTTGCAACAATTAAAAAGAACGATAAGATATTAATGAACATCAAATTAAGCTTACAGAGAGCATACAGCATGTGTTTTTCTTTGTTCAAATTCGATCACCGCTCGCCGCCATTTTTTTAAGGAAGGGAGATTACCCCTGGATATATTTAACAAATTGCGAATACTTTTTTTTTTACCGGAATGTTTGGCCATCGATGTGGTCAATGTGTATCTTTCTTTT
This sequence comes from Mercenaria mercenaria, assembly GCF_021730395.1. Lineage (NCBI taxonomy): Eukaryota > Metazoa > Mollusca > Bivalvia > Venerida > Veneridae > Mercenaria > Mercenaria mercenaria. Next base: position 41,722,498 of record NC_069376.1, on the reverse strand, counting down.
GTATAGACTCTTCCGCGCGTTTATACTGCATATCAACGACTCTGCTAGACAGATCAGTGTAACATACTATCTTTTGTATTACAAACAAAATAATTGGACAACTACTTCAAATTTTGTGGAAAACGGAGCTTGACTATCTGATTACAAAACTGAACGACGGAGGTAATAGATTACAGTGTGTACTGTTGAAAGAGTTTTCTGACAATAAAGGTCTTTTAGTTATTTCTGCTTACCTTCTTAGTAAAGGGCTCCAGGGCAATGTTGAAGATTTCTGTGATGTAGTGGACCAGATGCGTGAAATCATGATTAAATTTCATAGTCAAAATTATGTGCTCATTGGGGGTGACTTAAACGAAACTTTATCAGAACTGAATGCAACAAAAAGAGCAAAATATTTACATGATTTTATCACGGAATTTGCCTTGAAGTTTTCACAGAACGGTAAAACTTACTCTAGTCCGACTGGTGAGGAGTGTACTGAAATTGACTACTTTCTTCATAATCTTAGTGAAAAAAATGTTCGTGCATGGAAAACTGTGTTAAACGATATTCCGTGTGACACATCCGATCACTTTCCTATACAAATTAAACTGCTCTGTGAGATAATGGGGGCCATCACAGAACCTGTAAAACACAAAACAAATAAAATCAACTGGAACAAAGTGGATATAGACTTCTATTCTTACTCAGTTAATAAGAGTACCGAGTCGTTTCTGTGTTCGCAGGTTGATGAACAGAATATCGACAGCGTTCTAGGTGATTTTTGCCAAATGATCTCAAATACTGCGCTTACGTGCTGCAATAACAGACCTAGGTACAATCATGAGCGAAACCAAAGCTAAAAGTATGGAATGAAACTATTAAAATCAGCTTTACAAATATGAAGCAAGCTTATATCCAATGGAAACAAGCGGGCAAACCAACTGGCAAAAATGATTTGTATATGAAAAGGAATGATAGCAAAAAAAGAATTTCGTAAACTGTATAGGCAGGCATTAGCCAGAAAAGATTTTGATGAAAAGCAGAGGATCCTCGAACTACGTACCACAGACTCCAGAAGTTTTCACAGACTTGTAAATACCCAGAGGAGAAAAGGGCATATTTTCATAAATGATCTTAATGTAGGCGACAAGCACTATTGTGGCGAGCAGAACATTCTTCAAGGATTTAAAAACCATTTTGAACAGCTAGCCATGGAGAGCATAAATGACTTGTTCGACGATGACTATCATAATCAAGTGGCAGCAGAGGTTGAACATATCTCCAAAATTACGTAAGCCAATGAGATCGATAAGGTCACTAATACTGAATTGAAACAGGCAATAGATTGTATTAACACTGGTAAATCACCTGATTACTATAACTTAACTATTGAACATATAAAGTATTGCTCTTCAGAAAATTCATCATCGCCAGTAGTAAAATTTTTATTAAAAGTTGTCAATTAGGTGTTTGAATCAGGACAGTTTCCAGATTTTTTGAAGGTGGGTCTGTTAACGCCAGTCTTTAAAAATAAAGGACAGCCAAATGTATCTGTTAATTACAGAGGGATAACTGTCTTGCCAGTGATTGGGAAAATTGTGCAAGCTATCCTTCGCAAGCGTATTAGCCCGTTTATTAGTGCATCTCAAAATGCTGTGCAAAGGGGGTTTACTAAGAAAACCTCACCATTCAATTCAGCCTTCTTCATAGAAGAATTATACAGGGAATGCAAAGATAAGAAAATACAGCGCAACCTTGTGCTCTTTGACGCTAAATCCGCATTTGACGTGGTTGACCATAATCATCTGCTCAGACGTTTATTCCAGATTGGTATCAGGGACAAGCATTGGACTATAATCCAGAGTCTGCACAGTGATACCATGTCAGCTGTGAAGTGGGGTAATCAGTTGTCAAGTAGATTCAACATACATCAAGGCGTACGTCAAGGTGGGATCTTGAGCACCGACCTGTATAAAGCGTACATTAATCCTCTACTTGATAGAATACAAGATTCTCATTGTGGTGCGGTCATAGGCGAAGTCAGATGTGCAGCAAGTGCATGTGCCGATGATGTATTTCTAGTAGCTGACACATTTTCTGAAACACAGTTCCTTGTAGACGTGGCTGCTGATTTTGCAAACCTGGAACGTTATGTTCTCCAGCCCACTAAATCTGTTTACTTGAAGCTAAATCCAAAACCTAGTTGCATGAATGATATTCTGTTGCTTAATAACAGAGAAATACCATCAGTTACTAAATCTGTCCATCTTGGAATAACTAGGACTGAATCTATAGCCAACAACCAAAAGTTAAACGTTGAAGAAAACATCAAAAAAGCTCGCCGTGCAGCATATAGCCTCTTCGGTAGTGGATTACAAGGTCACAGAGGTCTTGACATAACAACGGTTGTATATCTATATCAAACATATGTTATACCAGTACTGCTTTACGGTTTAGAGCTGATCCAGCCAACTTCTTCTCTTACTGAAATGATGGAAAAGTTTCAAAGAAAATTTCTTAAGGAGCTACTTTTGATACCAAACAATGTTGCAAACCAGGCCGTGTATCTTATCACAGGAATCCTTCCCATTCAAGCACAAATTGATATCAAAATATTGACGTTCCTTAACAATCTAGTTAATCAAAGTGAGAACAGTATGGAAAGGCAAATTTTGATAAGGCAGTGTGCTGTCAAATCCATTGAAAGTAAGAGTTGGTTAACAGAGACTCATAAATTAATGTGGAAATACGATCTTGGTACCATTGAGGAACAGTTAGAGACCCCGACTACAAAGTTCCGCTGGAAAAAGGAGGTACACAGGAATGTTTATAAACACTGGGCTGAGAAGATAAACGCAATCATCCCTCTTTACAAATCACTTTTTTACTGCAGAAATGACCCCTATATTCCAGGCAAAGTTCACCCCTCGTACAGCAATAAATTCTCTGCAAGAGAAGTAGAAAGACAGTCAGTTCAACTCCGGCTAACAACGGGAACATACCTACTACAGACTAATCGTAAAAGTTTTAACCAGCATAACATTGATGAAACTTGTCAACTTTGTTGGTCCTGTGCGGAGACTGCGCAACATTTTGTGTTAGAATGTCCTATACTTGACTCAGTTAGGGTTACTATCATAGCAGATATTGAAAAAGAGTTGATGGATTCATTTCAAGTTAACTTTAACCGTATGAACTTCAAACTAAAAACTCAGTTAATTATAAATTGTTGGCCTGTGCTGAAGGATTTGATAAAGAAGAACAGTGATTTGTATGAACTTCAAAGACTATGTGGGAGGTTGCTATACTGCTTACATGCGTCACGATTAAGTATGTTAGAAAAAACTTTTTACTGATAGTGGGAAAATTTAAAGGCCTACAGACATTCCGCTTTACCACTTAACTGGCCTATAGCTTAGTTTATAGTCATACTGTCTCCAAATTGAAATCTGAGAACCCTTCCTGGCTGAATGCATCACATAACTTTACACGCATTACAGAATGTCTTTCTGGCATATTTCCGCGTCATACTGGAGTGAGTCGTTGTAAATGACTAACAGCCCGAAGGTTGTACTCGTCCAAAAACAAACAGGAGTAGTTTCGCATGTGTTTTCTTATACTTGCTTCGTTGAAGTCTAGTCAGAAGGTTCACCCAAACTAGCCTTATGTAAAATTCTATATCTGGGTTTCCCAATGCAGTATCGGTACCAGAACGTAGAATGGAAGGCTGCTACCGCTGCCTCTGGAATTCGGACGTCTATGCCATCCTAAGTTAATGTTTCCCGGAAGACAGACCAGTTTACCGGAACCCAGACAGAGCTGTTGATCCAGGTTGTTGACACATACTGGACCAAGTCAAGGACTGGGAACAGATGGACCAAAACATCTTTATTTTAAGTTTCTAATTTCTATTGTTTCAATCATCTGTCACTAATTAGGGACATTCACGGTTGCAATTAGACAAATCACATCCCTTATGTTCACATAGATATTGAGGACTTATCTAATAGGCACATATACTGGAAACAAAATATCTCAGCCGTGACGTGTCTTTAATTAAACTCTGATTTTGGCATATTTACCACTGATCGTTCTTGGGAGATACCCTTCTCATTAGAACTCTATCTCTGTTTATGTTTGTTTGCTAGTCAGATATGTGACTGCAAACCGGATTTGCTGCGCATTATTAGCCACCTACATATCAAAGCTTAACTGGAAAGAGCACTGAAACTCAAGGAATTCACTGGCACATTTAGAAGCTTAGTTGACACATATTCCAAACGGAAAATGTTCCATGTAGCCTCTTTGAAGAAAAAAATCCAATGCAGGTATGTTAAGAAAAAATAAATTTTCCCCAACAATACATGTATAAATTAAAATGAACGTTAGAATTAAACTATTTGCCATAAACACTTTAGACACTAAATATTTTTGAAGTCACAAAATGTCTGGATCCTCTATAAAATATATAAAACATAGTCTCAACACTTGTTGACTGTGCGTTGGACATCCTGTGAAAAAGATGCAAGATTTAAAGATTGTGAAGAATAACACAACTTGGACATCATTTGTGACATTAGACATGTATCCGTCTTGTTTACATCCTAATACTGGATTTCCGGATATGATTGTATCAACATATTTAATGGTGTAAATATCAACAGTGTTTATCAGATTTATTTGTACCGGGTTTATTGGAATTCTAAATAGTTCATAAAACTGCATTAACATTATACAAGAAGGAAACTAGTGTTAAAAAATATGACAGATCATAAATCGAAATATATTTGTGAGCAGGGATCGCAGGAATATATAGAACGAACGTGTGAAGCGTGCGAAGATGACGGAAAATATACAGCTGCTAGCGGTTGGTGTCGAGAATGTGAGGAAAATATGTGTTCAGTTTGTTTCGGCCACCATCGTAAGGGGAAAATCTGCAGAGATCACGTATTGCTAGACTTCTCTGAAAAGGTAGCAAATAGATCCAGTTCCTCTGAGGAAGGGCTTGTCAAATGCAAACAGCATTCCAATGAAATAATAAAGTTTTATTGTCCAACTCACGATCAAGTTGGATGCGCAGACTGTATTATTCTGGAACATAAAGTGTGCAAAATAGAATATATTCACGGAAGCGCAATTAAGTTCAATAGCTTTTGTGAAGACTTGGAAAACAACTTGGAAGAAATCAATCGTTTCAGTACACAAGTAACAGGATGTTTAACAGATATTCGAAACAAAAGAACTAAGGCTAGAGATGAATTTTCAAGAGTTAAATCTGAAATAGAAACATTTAGAGATGATATTATCAAGCAAGTGAACAAACTAACCGATGAATTATGTACCCGAGTTGATGATTTGCAATCTAAGAAGATCGCCGATATTGATATTCTTGAACAAGAAGCTTATGAAGTTGAAAATGAATTGATGTCAATGAAACATAAACTAGAATCATGCAAAGAACACACAAGTCAGTTGTTTATTGCTACAAAACAAATAAAACAAACGCTTAAAGATATTAGAAACCAGATGGATTGTATTAATGATAGAAATTCACCCGAACAGTACATTTTTCAAAGAAACGCCACCGTTGAGTCCATCCTTGAAGACGACTGTGTACTTGGCTGCATGCAAAAAGCACGCACCAACGAATACCGTGCAGGTAAATGATGCCAAATAACTTAAAAAATACATCAGCTGTTAACATGGTCTATGGTTATAATCAATATTCACAGCCATATAGATTTTGGACATGTTAAAAATCTGGAAGTCAATAATACACTGACGAGATATGAAAACGCAACACATGTGCCTGGATATATTTTTACTACAAAAAGCATTTTCAACACATACACATCTCGATACTCTATACCCATTGTGTTAATTTTTGTTGCGATGATAAAATGTGAACAAAATAGGTATAGAGTATCGAGATGTGTACGTGTTGAACATTTCAAGGTGGTGCTTTTTGTAGTAAAAATTAATTCAGGCATATGTTTGATGCATTTTCATATCTCGTCAGTGTATATTATTCTTATGTGAGGTAAATTCAGTCTAACATAATACTTACATTTTTAAATTTTATATGTTTTAATATAAAAAATATGAACAGACCTGTTTTACATCTGAGAATGAAGATATACTGAGCAAAGACGAGGATTCCAATAGAATCATTTAAATTTTGTTGTAAAGAAAACTAAGGCACACTTGACCGATTCAATACCATTTACCGCAGCGTGTCAATACTGAAAGTAGTCTTTATCCGGCGGCTGTAAAAAAGTTTCCCCGTACTTGGATTCAGTGTTGTTATATTTTCTGGTCCTTTTGGATCATGGAGTTCATTCAACATATGTGTAACAGAGTTCCGCTTTGTAACAGAGTTCCGCTTAAGCCGGTGCTAGGGGGCGTGAGAGGTGTTGCACATTTCCGATGATCACTTCTCATGAACAGACTTTTAAAATCAAACCAAGTCTGCCATAATTCTTCTTGATTGCATTCTTTGCTTCCAAAGGATCGTTTTAATACTTTATTTACTGGTTATTGCATGATCCCTTGGAAATACTTTTATTTTAAGATTTCTGATAACGGTATTAACTAACACATCACCGTCAGTCACGTCACCATCTTAAATATAAATCGTCGAAACCCCACCCGTTATGCAAAGTATTTTAAATACAATGTAAACAAAATATAAATTGAATATTACTGTAATTACAGAAGCAAAGGCACTTGAAAAAGACATTGATGCCAAGACTTCTAGTGGCGAAAAGTCTGAGGTAATAGTAGGATTTTACTTATATCTTATAATACGATCTGCACTTAATATACAGAGTATTTAAAGCATTCGGGGTCAATATACAGACATGCTATTAGTTGCGTGCGTTCTTTGCTTTGAAAGTATAGTTTTGTAGATTTGTTTTATTTTATTGCTACTGCAAATGTAAGATGTTGAAAGAAGTGTATAAATATGTCTAACAATCTTACATGTATCACTTTATCAAATAATAATAATAATAATAAAAATTGTTAAATTCTGAAATATATCGCAGTCTTCTGTGGTCAAACTTAAATGTTTCAGTGAGTTTCAAAATTTAATGTTAGCATCATTTCGTAATGTCTAAAGCTTTATACGCAAACATAAGAATGCGTATGTTTATTTACACAATAGTAAAAAAAAACGAATCTAAGCTTAAGTATCTATGAGATCACGTTGCCGGTTAAGTGTTACTTCCTTTGATTTATCAATGTACATGATAAATTGGTCATTTCAATTTTGTTTTTACATTACAGTCCTTGGAAAGACGATCATTGCGCATTGACAACCTTGAGGTTAATGGGGAATACTTGAGGTACCAGTTGCATACTTTTGTACTACGACCGATCATAAAAAAGATTTCTGTGAAGTTACGAATTTTCCTAAAATATTGTTCACGTGTTTAAATTAACTGACAAAAAATAAGTAATCGAGTTTGTTTAAAATTTACTACAGTCGTTCAAATTTATTTATATTTCTTTTTAAACAAGAGCTGTCGGAGGGCAGCAACGCTCGACTATTCAACAGCCTTGTCAACTGAATTAATATGAAAGTCGAAAAAGGGGCATAATTTTGTAAAAATGGGAAAAAGGGTTATGGAACCTTCACAGTGCTTATCAGCTCATAAAGTGAAAAGTGCATGAAGTTTCAATCCTTTCCCATTGGTGGATACTGATATACCAGCTTACATACAAAAACGTAACCAAAAACTGCTAAGTCGAAAAAGGGGCATAATTTTGAGAAAAATGCAAAGTAGAGTTATGGGACCTACACAGTGCATGTCAGATCATGACAGTGAACAAGTGTGTGAAGTTTCAATCCATTCCCATCAGTGGGTACTGAGATACCAGCTTACATACAAAACCTTAACCAAGAATTTCTAAGTCGAAAAAGGGGCATAATTTTGTAAAAAAAGCAAAACAGAGTTATGGAACCTGTGCAATATAGGTCAGTTTATCACAGTGAATAAGTGTTTGAAGTTTCAATCCATTCCCTATAGTGGTTACTGAGATACCAGCTTACATACAAAACCTTAACCAACTATTTCCATGTCGAAAAGGGGCATAATTTTGTAAAAAAGCAAAATAGAGTTATTGAACCTGTGCAGTGTAGGTCAGTTTATCACAGTGAATAAGTGTGTGAAGTTTCAATCCATTCCCACAAGTGGTTACTGAGATACCAGCTTACATACAAAACCTTTACCAAGAATTTGTAAGTCGAAAAAGGAGCATAATTTTGTAAAAAAGCAAAATAGAGTTATGGAACCTTTACAATGTAGATCAGTTTATCACAGTGAATAAGTGTGTGAAGTTTCAATCCATTCCCACAAGTGGTTACTGAGATATCAGCTTACATACAAAACCTTAACCAAATCGGGACGCCGACGCAGACGCCGACGCCGACGCATGGGTGAGTCCAATAGCTCTACTATTCCTTGAATAGTTGAGCTAAAAATCTGAGGAAATATGAAAAATGTCCTTACTGTGCAAAAAACATGCTTCGCATTTCAGAACTCAGCTTTACATTATGACAGCAATAATAATTGTTAACAAAATAGAATACTTAGCATTTTCGGTATTTACAGGGTCAAAATATATCGCATTTAATAAGGAAATTTCGGTTGTATGGGCCTCTGTTTTCCTGTTAATCCTTTTTGTTGTGCGGATAGGGAAATTTAGTTTGCTAAACAGCTGCAAACATTCTAAAAAGTCGCGGGCTCACTTTCTTTGTCAAATTTTGACCTTGGCCTTTGTTTGTTGATACCCCTAAAAGACGTCTACTTGATATGGATGTACTGAATGAGATACTTTGCTGCTTTCAGTTTCACAGATAGTAGAAAATACACGTTGAAACTCACAAACGGACTTTTCATCGGTGATTTAGGAATGGACAAGGGAAGCTATTTCGAAATAGAAATTGTAAAAAGTGGAGGAAGTCGAGGGTCCATAGGTAAATTGAACTTGACATTCCCTGTAAACAACAATATTTGTTAAAATAGACAGTCACGATCTTTATTTTTTGTAGCAACTGAAACAGACATATCAAGAATTGTTTTAGAAAAACAAGTGATTTTTTGCTGCTAAATCTTTCACTAGAATCATTTACAAGACACAAAATAGGTTGGTCTATGCTAACATGCATATCTCCGCTTCGCTAAGGCCTAAAAAATCTTTGTTTCCGGTAACATGCTAAAAATAGGGTAGGTAGGCCGGATTATTTTGGAATTTTTATTATTAAGGGAGACTTTTCGGAAATTATTTTTTTTTCTGTCAAAAAATGAATACAAATAAGGATGTTATGCCTTTAGAGCATCAGTAAGTTGATTTCTAACATCACTGGCCATGTTCAAAGCATAAAAAGTGCAGTTTTGCAACTTTTTATTAAAAAGTTGAAAAAATATTCTCCAAGGCCATAAAAACATTTAGGGTCGGGCCAAAAAAAAATAGGATAGGTTGGGATACCGGAAACAAACATTTTTTTACGCCTAAAGGAAACGTGATAAAAAAGTAAATTATTACGTTCGAAATGTGTTTTTTATACAAGGTATTGGACTTGTACCAGCAGACTACCCAAAGCATAATTTTCCTGGATGGAGAAAGGGATCCATAGGTTATCATTCTGACGATGGGCGGTAAGTAAACAGTACAGTAGTACACTTCAGTAGAAGTTTGTGTTACGACTCAATTAGGTAAACGGCCACCCTAATATTTGCATTGTTTTCACAAGTTGATCTTTCACTATATATGGGTTTATTTGAACAAGCGCATGAACAAAAGGCGTAGAGGAGCACCTTTGGTCGTCATGTACCATAAAGGACTAGAGCATGCAGTTAAATATAAAACTGGCGTGAAATGTGCTTTGTCAGTAAATAATATTTTTAAAAAGACTAAAATCTATTCCGAACTACCAAACGAACAAGTATAATAAAATGGTAAACTCTTTCGCTGACTTTCCAGTTTTATTGGTAGAAGAAGACCCATAGGTGCTCATCAGTGCATTATTTCATCAAGAGCGTGCACCTAGGTAAATCCACCGACCTTCTGTAAGCAAGCTGAATTGCTTCCTCACATGAAGAATTCAAAGGTCCAAGTGTGTTTTGTCCATTAGATTCCAATTTTATAATATGTCAAGCTTTTGATAAAAGACAATGGTGTTTTGTGATATTTCTAAAGCTTTTGACAGGGTTTGGCACGATAGTCTAATTTTCAAATTACGTCAATATGGGATTAATGGCAAACTCTTGCAATGGATTGAAAACTATCTCTCTAATCGTAGTCAAAAAGTTTTTGTAAAATCAACATATTCAAACGCAAAAAATACCACAGCTGGAGTTCCCCAAGGATCGGTCCTTGGCCCTTTATTTTTTCTACTATACGTAAGTGATATAGCAGAAAACCTCTTAAGTATAACCCGTCTTTTTGCAGATGATAGTTCTCTAGCCGTCTCTTCCAACAACTTAAACTTTACCGAAAACACTTTAAATAGAGATCTAAGCATATTACAAGAATAGTCTCACCAACACTTGGTTAACTTTAATCCGAATAAAACTGAAGTAATGATTTTCTCCTTGAGTAAAGACCAGCGTCCGTCCCTTTATCAAATCTACATTTCCTATATGCGACCAATTCTCGAATACGGCTCAATAGTTTGGGATGTCTGCACAGAAAATGATAAGGCATCGCTTGAAAAATTACAATACGAAGCTGCCCGTGTAGTGACTGGTCTAACGGGATATGTTTCAATTGAAAGACTTCTTAAAGGGATAGGTTGGGTATCATTATCAGATAGAAGAAAAATACAGAAATTAGTTACCGTATATAAGTTCACCGTGGCATTGTGCTTAGCTATGTTGCAGATCTTTTCCTAATAATGTCGCGAATTCTACACCATACTCTCTTTGAAACGATAAGTGAAACTAAGTGATGATATCACGTCGAACACATATTTTCTCGAATTCCTTTGTTCCATCCTCGATAGACCCTTGGAATAATTTAGAAGAATCTATAAGGAATGCTGATAATTTAAATATCTTTAAATCTCGTCTTAAAAACAAATTTAAACCACCTATTGTTCCTAAGTTTTTTTCTAAATGGAGAAAGAAGTCTGGCAGTTCATCATGCACGCATCAGAAATCGTTGTAGTAATCTTAATACAGATCTTTGTAGAAATAATTTGAGGATAAACTCTACTTGTAATTGTGGAAACAGTATGGAGGATGCAGAACATTATTTTTTTAAGAATACAACTTTTTTCGCGCGACACGTACGTTTCATCCATTAAGTCTATATAGATACTCTCCTGTATGGAAGAGAAACTCTTTCCGATAAAGAAAACTCAGTGATCTTCAGCGAAGTCCAGAAATACATAACGTCCTCTCAACGCTTTGAAAATAGATAATGAATATATATGTGTAAATATATATATATAATATATGTTGTATAAAACCCCAATGTCTGTCGGCAGTAAAGCAATACCGATACTACTTGTGCCACCCCGGATGGCCTTAGGATGCTGGTTGGCGCCATATAACCTATACTGTGTTGGTGCGCCGTAAAACCCAAATAAATTAATAATTAGGATGCTGAACTCTCAATAACAATATTTCTTCCTTCTCTTAAATTCTTTTTGTCTTGTTTTCAAACAATATTGACAATTGGTCTTCTTTTTTTGGTATGTAACCGTCTAGCTGCTATACAACTATTGTGAAATATTGTCGGGGAGAACCGTTTACTGATGTTGCTAGAACTCGTGGTTTTGCTACTTTTGATATCATTATATATTATAATTGTGCATGTTATAAAAAAGGAGCAATAAAATATGTTTAAACTTAAAATTTTATAATAAAAAAGCACAACCAGGATCGCAATATACATCCGTAGTTTTTTCTTATTCTCATTAATTAATTGCTATAATATTATCAAACACTGTTTCTGTATATTTAGATTAAGAACGCTAAATTTTTTTTTTAACATTTCAGCCTATTTATCCAGAGTTTCACAGGAAAACATTTTGGTCCTGCATGTTGTGAAGGGGATAAAATGGGGTGCGGTATTTCTCTAACCGACCCATCGAGTGTATTTTTCACAAGAAATAGTATGAAGGTAGGACTGGTGTTCCATATTCTTGTTGATTCTACTGTCATACATTGAATAAGGAAGTACGCGAGATAGTATACCGTTTTAGTAATGATCATTAGCATTGTCGTAGGAAGAGAGAAAAACCAAGTATAAATGAGCCGCTCCATGAGAAAACCAACATAGTGTGTTTGCGACCAGCATGGATCCAGTCCAGCCTGTGCATCCATGCTGTTCGCTAATGGTTTCTCTAATTGCAGTGAGTTTTGAAAGCGAATAGCATGGATCGTGGCCAGACTGTGCAGATGTGCATCCGCGCAGTCTGGTCTGGACCTATGCTGTTCGCAAACGCACTATGTTGGTTTTCTCATGGTGCGGCTCAAATCTGTCTTTTGCGGTATGCAGAGGATGCCGTTTGAGTTACGAAATCTTTGATACAATTAGTTACAATTACAGCTAGTTTTATTTATAAGTAAAAGTAGAATTGGATAATAAGCATTTTTCACAAATGAAACGTGACGGATGTTTGTTTTATATTTTTAATAATGTACGCATTCAAAATATTTAGATTTCAAGCCTATTCTGTAATGGGAGAATATGGAAATAAATTGGACTTCGGTTATTTGACAAGAATTTGTTCCATTCCTTTCCAGATAGGTGATGTGCCATTTACGTACAGCAATAGAGTGTTCCCTGCAGTTGCTTTGGATACATTTGGACAAAAGGTCAAAGTCACACTTGAGGCAAAATAATGAACATGGCGTTCACAATACAAACAGGCTCTGTATACATCTGGATAAAAGATGAAGCCCACACCTGAGGCAAAATGAGGGATCTGACTTTTGTGTTAATTTATTTTTGGAAGAAATCTAGTGTACTTGCTGCAAATAAAAGTGAAATCTAAACATTTGAGTTATCGTTTAGCATAAAATTGTTTCACTACATAAGAGACAAATACAGTTATAAAATTAACATTCTAACACGACCAGCAAATAACCTACATACATGTAGAGCATCTATCTCGGGTTATTCTGCAATAAACCACTCGCGTGCAATGACGTCATCCGATCCAGGTGCGTATTTCGGTCGTAAAAAGGAGTTACCATATTACCATGATTTTCTAACACTGTTGATACTACAATTAAAACACCGGTCTTTCTTTCATTCAAACATCAGAAAGTTTTTCACACGTAAGATATTTAATTCATCACGTTTTCATAAATTGAATACAAATGAAAGTAATCGCCGATTACTTTCTTACTTTTGCATCAAATGATCATTGTGATTATAAAGCGTCAAAATGAACGACTACTGCTAAAAGATAATCAAAAGAACATGTTGTCAACCTGCCTGGGGCTTTTTTGGACAGGTGGCACTTTATATCTGGCAAATATTTTGCTGTTCGGTTTTCAGAAGTCAATTTTAGTGTTAAAATATAAACGGTCTTTCAAAAATCGTCCGGTTTTCAGAATTCGGAAGTTCCGGTTTTCAGAGGTTAAAAATATATAGAAATAAGAACAGAAAAAAACGGGACCTTGAGTTTAGTGCGGTTTTCAAAGGTTTCCGGTTTTCAGAAGGTCCGGTTTTCGGAAGTTCCACTGTAGTATGTCGTGTTAGAATCGAAATAATAAGTTCCCAAGTGTGATTTATCGTAGAATAACCCGAATTTTTCGTTCTTATGCGAAACAATTTATCACTCAGGTCTACGGCCTTCGTGATATATTCTTACGCATAAGAACGAAAAACTCGGGTTATTCTACGATAAACGTTTGGGAACTTATTTTTCTTAAGTCTGGTATAAATTAGTTTCACATAGTTTGTGGATTGCATTGCTAAGGTCTCATTATATGAGAGCAATCTTGCAAGAAATAGAGAGGACTGAATGGTTTCATGCCAAATAATCTTGGAACGAATGCAGAAAATCCATGAAATGAATCAATTGTTGTTAAACTCAGTCAAGCTGACTGCAAAATCATAAAGTTGACAAAATGCTTAAAGACACACTTGCAAGATATCAAAAATTTCGAATTTTATCCAAATTTGGCCCTAACCAATGAAACAATTCGGCGACAAATCTCCTCTTATTTTAGTTCTCGTTGTAAATGCACAAATATATTTTCATTACAACAAGCAACAAACACTTTAGACACAGTGGCCCGGTTTCACTAAGTCACTAACTGTGTGGTTCTTAGGCTTGAGCTGGACTGACTCATTCAATTTGTATAACATTTGTGTGTGCTTCTTTCTTTTGAAAAAGGAATAGAATATTTGTGTGTGTAGGCCGAATCAACCAGCATCAACTATATTTCACAGGCCATGTATATTACGTTTCAATTTCTCTCCAAAATGTAGCCCATCGTCCTGTCCATATCATTGAATGAGTTCCGCAATGAAACACATCCTTAGGCAAATCTGAAGGTATATCACATGCATATTTTCATTACAATGCAGCAAAAACAACTTCAGTCACAGTTAGTCTTCTAATATTGTGCAGTTCTCGTTTGTCCCCTGACAGGGATGGATTCTTTCAAATCATGCAACTTTTGTAACATTTGTAAGTATCAGACTAATAATTAACAGTGGTGGCAAATTCAGTTGTCCGTATTGCCCAGGTTGTCCCAAAGCTCGTACGGACAAGTGAACTTTGACCAAAATTTACTATATAACTTTCATACGGACAAGAACAAAATAGCAATTAACATAAACGGACAAGCAAGTCAAAATCAGATTTCGCCTACCCTTAGAATTGTGTATGCTTCTTTATTTTGAAAAAGAAAATACATTTTCAAATGCGTTGAATCCAGTTAACAAGGGTTCCTTGACAAACAAACAATTATACCAAGGCTAAATATATTTGTAAAATCATGTATTAACTTTTGCTATGTAAAAGTTCAATTTATATCCAAATTCTGCAAACATCCTATCCTAACCACTAGACTAATTCGGCAACAAAGCACTTCTAATGGTTGTACAGAAGAGTGATCCACTGATATATTTTGATTGCAATAGAGCAACAAAGACTTTAGCCACATTGGCTTGGTATAATTAAGTCTTATGATACCGTACGGTCATCACATGTTGCATGAAACTTAAGACATGGACTGTTTCGAATGACGCAACTTCTGTAGCATTTATGTGTGTGTTTCATTCTTTTGAAAAAGGAAATTAATACAAATGTATTTTAGATTATGAGCCATTTAAAAGACTTTACCTTTGACATACTGAAACAATTCTCCAAGCATCAAATACATTGCATACTGGTACAAGTATTGAAACAGTTCATGCCTACCTTTTCAGGTACATGTATGAAACGGTACACTACCATTTGACTAAGTAATACCACATCTGGGTGATTAAAGTTTTTGCAGCTATATTGCAATAAGAGGGCCAAGATGGCCCTAGGTCACTCCCCTGTGTAACATAAAATAATAGTATAAACATGTTTTACCTAGTGATTACATGGAAACAAATATTCTGACCAATTTTCAGTAAGATTGGACCAAAAAATGTGGCATCTCGAGTGTAAACAAACATTTTCCTTGATTTGACCTAGTGACCTAGTTTTTGACCCCACATGTCCCAGATATGAACTTGCCCAAGACTTCATGATAACAAACATTCTGACCAAAATTTATAAACAAGGAGCTGCGTTCAATAAACGCTTGATGCCCCCTGTGGCAGCCTTGTCGATACAAAGCAGCCTAAGTCCAAAACGAAGTCAAGTTCAAGGTCAAGGTCAAACTGAGGTCAGGTGATGTCTGAAGATGAGGAATGGTCAAAGGTTACATCTGCATTAGTATCAAGTAATTCTAGTAAGCGGTACTGATGCTAGACGAAATGGTCCCATTTGGTTAACCACGAGATGGCCCATACAAAGCAACCTAAGTCCAAAATGAGGTCAAGGTCAAACTGAGGTGAGGTGATGTTTGAAGATGAGGAATGGTCACAGGTTACATCTGCATTAGTATCAATTCATTCTAGTAAGGGGTATTGATGCTAGACGAAACGATCCCATTTGGTAAACCAAGAGATGGCCCATACAAAGCAACCTAAGTCCAAAACGAGGTCAAGGTCAAACTGAGGTCAGGTGATGTTTGAAGATGAGGAATGGTCACAGGTTACATCTGCATTAGTATCAAGTCATTCTAGTAAGGGGTATTGATGCTAGACGAAACGGTCCCATTTGGCTTGTACGAACAGACAGGACAATCACTATATGCCTCCCGCATCAGTAGATGCCGGGTGGCATAAAAATGTGCCCCCTAAGGTGTAAATAAGCTTATTCTTTGATTTGACCTGGTGACCTAGTTTTTGATCCCACATGACCCAGATAAAAATTCCTACGTTATTTCATGCTGACAAACATTCTGACCAAGTTTCATGCACATCAAGTGAACAATAGTGTTAACACGCCTTTCCTTTAATTTGACTGGGTGACCTAGTTTCTGATCCCATATGACGCAGTTTCAAACTTGGCCTAGGAACAATCAAGATATACATTCTGACCAAGTTTCATGAAGATAGGGTCATAAATGGGGCCTCAAGGTTGTTTACAAGCTCTTCCTTTGATTTGACCTGATTACCTGGTTTTTGACCAGACATGACCTAGTTTCGATCCAGGCCTAGAGATCATCAAGATGATCATTCTGTACAAGTTTGTATCAAATCAAAGCATAAATGAAACCTCTATATGGCTGAAAAGGCCAAAATCTATCGTGTTCACAAGGTAAAAATTACCAACTTTTGGCTCTTTTAGGGGTCAGTCAGGGGCTGTAACTCTAGAACCTATGATTAGATCTGACAGATTCATTATGGAATCCAAGTTTTACTGTTGCTGAAGACATTTTGCAAGATTGTATCAAATCAAATCATAAATAAAGTCTCTATATGGCTGCAAAAGCCAAAATAGCAGATTTTGGACCTTTAAGGGGCCATAACTCTAGAACTCATGACGGGATCTGGCCAGTTTTCGAAAGGAACCGAGATATTATGCTAATACAAGTTGTGTGCAAGTTTGATTAAAGTTGATTGCAAATTGTGGTCTCCATCATGTTCACAAGCCAAATATGGCCCTTAAGGGGCTATAACTCTGGAACCCATGATGGGATCTGTCCAGTTTTCGAAAGGAACCGAGATATTATGCCATGCAAGTTTTGTGCAAGTTTGATTAAAATCAAATATAAAATGTGGTCTCTATCATGTTCACAAGGAAATTCTGTATGGACGACAGACAACGACAGATGAAGGGTGATCACAAAAGCTCACCCTGTCACTACGTGACAGGTAAACTAATGAAAATATATCTGTGTATTATCCTTATGAACTACAATATGAGATGATTTGTTGACGAAATGTTTCACTGGTTAGGGCAGGACAACGGGCTGAATTTGGATATAAAAATTGAAATTTGCATAGCAGAAGTTCATATACATGGCCTATAAAATACATCTGGAACTACATGAATTGTTTCAGCCTGTGACAGAACCCATCCTTGTATGGTCCAGAACACTCAAATATCCCTTTCCTTTTTCAAAACAAAGAAAAACAAACAAATGTTATAAAAGTTGCACGATTTAAAATAGTCCAACACTGGGTCACTGTGACTTTCAGTTATAAGTCCTATTTTGTCAAACTGGTTAAGTGGTTGTGGCAGTATGACAGGTTGAATTTGAAAACAAGAGGGTCATGATGACCCAGAATCACTCACCTGAGTAATATGAGCCACATGTTTAAAATGCCAAACTGATGCTAAAATATTAGAAAGTAGGTCAGTAGGTCACATTCATGGTCACTGAAAGTCAGTTCTAAGATCAGTATGCAAAACTGTACATGTCATCCAAATATCAAGGCTGTATCTTAAAAAACAAGAAATTAGGTCAGTAGGTCAAGGTCACGGTCAAGTGACCCCTAATCACTTGGGCTCATCAGGTAATTATAACTAAACAGTCTAAGAAATATGATCTGATAATTTTTTAAGTATTTATTCCTATGTACATGTAACTCATATAACAACTGACCCCCAGGGCGGGGCCTCTTTTCACCAATGGGGCATAATCTTGTTAGAGATCCACTAGGCAATGCTACATACCAAATATCAAAGGCCAAGGCCTTGAACTTTTGGACAATATAAGTCTATGTTAAATTTGGGACACCCAGGGCAGGACCTCTTTTCACCCCAGGGGCATAATTTGAACAATTATGGTAGAGGACCGTAAGGCAATAAAACATACCAAATATCAAAAACCTAGGCCTTGCAGTTTAAGGCAAGAAGGTTTTTATAGTTTTTTCCTATATAAGTCTATGTAAAACTTGAGACCCCCCGGGGCTGGGCCTCTTTTCACCCTAAGGGCATAATTTGAACATGGCAACCAGAGTTCTGTATGGAATTCAATTCTTTGAACAATTTTGAAAGGGGGCCACCCAAGGATCATTCCTGTGAAGTTTGGTTTAATTCTGCTCAGTGGTTTTCAAGAAGAAGTTTTTTTTTTAGAAATTGTTGACGGACGCACGCCTCACGACGGACATTGAGTGGTCACAAAAGCTTACAATGAGCCTTTGGCTCAGGTGAGCTAAAAATCTACATTGCAAAAATAAATTTACTTGTTCTATGCAATATAACTGCGGTTGGCTGAATTTTTTAATTTTTTTTTCAAAACAAGGAAGCACACACGTTATAAAGGTATCTGGATTCGAAACGGTCCACAATGGAGTATTACTGAGTATACAAGGTATAACAAGGCTTAATTTCTTTGTTTGTTTTGGGTTTAACACTGTTTTTTCAACAGTATTTCAGTTATGTAACAGTGGGCAATTAACCTAACCAGTGTCCCTGGATTCTGTACAAGTACAAACCTGTTCTCCGCAAGTCAACCAGCATTCACCAATACTTACTAATAAATATGCTATTATCAACAAAAATACTAATCATTACTAAACTTTACTTACCAATTAACCATCATTATTAGCCCATTACCTACAAAAAGCTTACCTGTTAACCTATTAATAACCCATTACTAACTGACTGTTTACCCCTATATCTAATCTTTTATAATCCATAACTACCCTATTACAACCTAGGTAACCTGTTACTAAAATAGTACTTACCCACTTCTAACCAATTAGTACCAAATACTAAGTACCTAACTTGTAATTCGCCCGTAACTAATTGATACTTACCAACTACTAACGCATTTATAACTTACCACTTACCCATAACTAACCTACTAAATTGTACTATTGCACTAATGACCTATTTCTAACCATTACTATCAATTTACTTAACTGTTACTAACCAATAACCATTACTTACTTACAATCTAACCCATTACTAACCCATAACTTACATATTATAACCTATTACTGATTAGCTAACCTGTTACTATCCAATTATTTTTTTTGCAAAACATGCCACTTATTAGAAATTCCACCTTTAGCTACAGTGACAGACAGACAAATGTGCATACATAATTAATTTCAACCAAGAGTTCTCTATTTTTATTGTTAGCATTTGACGAGAAAGATGCCTTACAAACAAATCTAGACTTAACTTACTCAGTTATGTAAAAAGATCAAGCAATAAGGAAATATTACGAAAAATTCAATATACATTTTATATGTAGGTGTTCTAGAGATACAGACTGATAGTTAATTATTAGTTATTTGCACAAATCTAAAAACAGTTGATACCGAGTCAACTAAGCTGAAATATCTTGAAAACTGACAGAGCTAAAGTGTCCACAATTAAAATATTAATGACTATGGACAATATAGTCATGTTAAACACCAGCCAATCAAAAAAAGGTTTACTAAAATGTTCCACTGTAAAAAACTTTCATTTCATATCTGAACATGCTGAACTACCTCTGACAATCACTTTCTGATGCACATCTCTTCATTGCTTCAATGTAGCACTCATGATCAATCATTTCATGTGGATACACAGTGTGTCCAGAATCACTGCACTTTTTAACAGAAATCTCAGGTTCATATGAATCAAGCATCTTGAAAATACTTATTTTTTCAGGAACACTCTCCATAACTCTCTTAAACCCCGAGCACGAAACTTTCAAAGAATTAGACAGCTTTTCTACCAAAAAAATTCTATGGTTTAGTATAACCCAAAGAATAAAAAATGGTCTGCAGTCATTTTCATCAAAGGAGAAATAAAATTGGTTAGATCTAAACAACAGATCATCGACTGGATTGTAAATAAACACTTGGAAGAAAGCTGGTGTAAGAAGAACTGACGGGAAAAGCCGTCCTTTGTTCTTATGTCTGTTCCTTTCAGTAAAAGCAAATACAATAGACTGAGCAACAACATGCCTCATGATTGTAGCTGTGCGAGAGGATTTTATTTGGGACCAGTCCACTGTGTTGTCTTTAAATGTTTCGTTTTCTCCCCTATATCTCATCTCCTGTGTTGAATTTCCTTCTTTAGAGCTGTTTATATGTTCAAATGTTAATACTCCTTCATCATCATTATTTTCCTCTGTCTCAACTTCATTCGAAACACTGAAGGCTACTAAACTGTCGCCAGTTGCCTTATTCCCAGATATCAAGTCAAGTTCTCCATACCATAGCTCTTCAGAACCTGAAAAATATGTGGTAAGTTTTGCAGTTTCAACATTCATTATATTTCCAACAAGAAAAATCAGTGCTAATTAAAAGCCTAAGATTGCAAAGAAGTCTAGTATTGATTACTGTATAACATTTTTATACAAAACATGAGCAGAATAATGTTGAACTGCTGTTGCAGCATTTCAGGTAAAATTCAGGTATTGTCAGATATCAGGTTTTGCATAATTCTTGAACAGCTGGACTTCAGGTTTTGAGTAATTCCAGAATAGCCAGATTTCAGGCTGTGAATAATTCTGGAACAGCAAGACTTCAGGTTGCGAATAATTCTGGAACAGCCAGTTTTCAGGTTTTGTATAATTCTGGAACAGCTGGATTCCAGGTCTTGTATAATTCTAGAACAGCCAGATTTCTGGTTATGAATAATTCTGGAACAGCCAGATTATAGATTTTGTAAAATTCTGGTACAACCAGATTTCAGGTTTTGAAAGCATTAAAAAAAAGTCTTCAGGTACTTTGGTAGATGAAACACTTTAAAATAAAGATTAGAAGTGTAATGCTAATATTTAGGATTTCTGGATATAAAAAATATAGAAGTTTCCATGCCAACTGAGGAGATATAATTGTAAGTTCAACTCTGAAATATGAACTGAAACTGATCGTTGGATGAATAACTACACAAAAGCAACTCTAACACAGTATCTTACCTATCCACATATCAGGATCTTGTTGAAGTTTACTGTCACATCCACAGGGACATTTGTAGTCTCCTTTATGACCATATCTTACTGAAGCATTTTCAGCCAACTTTGCAACCAAATGAATTCCCAAGCCTGCTGTAAGCTCTTTCACATTTTTAGACTGTTTAACAACCTGTTCCAGCTGATCCATATTGCTCTTTTTCATAAATCTGTTCAAATTATCTATCATAACATCTATGTCTTCGTCGTTCAAAATATCTGTCTGAAATAAAACGTTAATTAAACTTAGAACTTTGAACAAATAACCAACAATCTACAGCACTAACCAAAGCTACAACATGTCAAAGATGCTCAAAAATCTGCATAATACAATAAGGAAATTTCGAAATTGTAATTATATTAAAATAAAGCTACTCACTCATTTTGAGGTCGTGTTTTTACGGAAAAACACATATTGACCGAAACATAAGTCTATAATTGTTATATTATATGCCCTTCTCAAATGCATTCATCAGACTGGCCCATATTTCATACATATAAGAACAAGAGGGCCATGATGGCCCTATATTGCTCACCTGATTAAATGGTTGCTATGAAGATTTGCATTTAAGCTTGACTCCGGGGTCATGATTTGAACAAACTTGGTAGAGATCCGCTAGGCAATGCTACACACCAAATATCTAAGCTCTAGACCTTCTAGTTTATTTCTGGACATTTTTTGTAAGATTTTCCTATGTACAATCAAGTTACCCGTGGGGCGGGGCCAATTTGAAACCGGGGGTCATGATTTGAACAGATTTTGTAGAGGTCCTCTAGGCAATGCTACATGTCAAATACCTTAGCTCTAGGCCTTCTGGTTTATTTTTAGAAATTTTTTGAAGATTTTCCGATGTACAATTAAGTTACCACTGAGGCGGGGTCAATTTTACCCCGGGGGTCATGATTTGAATAAATTTGTAGAGGTCCACTAGGCAATGCTACATGTTAAATATCTAAGCTCTAGGCCTTCTGTTTTTTTTTTAGAAATTTTTTGAAGATTTTCCTATGTAAAATCAAGTGAACTCTGGGGCGGGGTTAATTTTGACTCAGGGGTCGTGATTTGAACAAATTTTGTAGAGGTCCACTAGGCAATGCTACACGTCAAATATCTAAGCTCTAGGCCTTCTGGTTTATTTTTCAAATATTTTTGACGATTTTCCTATAGAAATCTATGTAAAATGAAGTGACCCCTGGGGCAGGGCCAATTTTGACACCAGGGTCAGGATTTGAACAACTTTAATAGAGGTCCACTAGGCATTGTGCTACATGTCAAATATCTAAGCTCTAGGGCTTCTGGTTTTTGAGAAGAAGATTTTTTAAGATTTTCCTATGTAAAATCATATGGCCCCTTGGACGGGGTCAATTTTGACCCCGGGGTCATGATTTGAACAAACTTGGTAGAGGTCCACTAGGGAATGCTTCACACCCAATATCTAAGCTCTAGGGCTTCTGGTTTTTGAGAAGAAGATTTTAAAAGTTTTTCCTTTCGGTAGCCATGGCAACCAGAGTTCTGCATGGAATTCAATTCTTTGAATAATTTTTCTAGAGCTTCATCCAAGGAACATTCCTGTGAAGTTTGGATGAAATTGGCTTAGCGGTTTATGAGATGTTGTTTGAAGTAAAAGTTTACGGACGGACGATGGACGTCAGACGGTGAGTGATTACAATAGCTCACCCTGAGCGTTTGGCTCAAGTGAGCTAAAAAGTGAGATCACAAGAGTCATCATCTCTTTTGCAGATCAATATTGCTTATTTCGACCAATCAAATGAGCTTATTTCAAAAGGGTATATAATATTATTAGGTTATTTAACACTGTTCTGTAAAATACGAAGATATATTTAGACAAGTACCGAGCTGAGAAAACCATTTTTGACGAGCCGCTAGCTAGTCGAGTCCAATATGGTTTTCCCAGCTGGGTACGAGTCCAAATATATCTCGTATTGTAAAGTTCTATGTTAAATAACCTTTTTATTCTATATCTATTTTATTTTAGTTTAAATTAAAAATGATTCACTGAATATTGTATTTCTGCCTTCCTGATTTCAAGATGCATAGTCAAACTCTGTTTTTGTTTGTTTTGGGTTTAATGCCATTTTTCAACAGTATTTCAGTCATGTAATGGCGGGCAGTTAACCTAACCAGTGTTCCTGGATTCTGTACCAGTAAAAACCTGTTCTCCGCAAGTAACTGCCAACTTCCCCACATGAATCTGAGTTGGAGGACTAATGATTTCAGA
This sequence comes from Mercenaria mercenaria, assembly GCF_021730395.1. Classification (NCBI taxonomy): domain Eukaryota; kingdom Metazoa; phylum Mollusca; class Bivalvia; order Venerida; family Veneridae; genus Mercenaria; species Mercenaria mercenaria. The sequence continues at coordinate 41,698,860 of NC_069376.1, read as the reverse complement.
CACAATGTCGTTTATCAAATAGTCACGGAAAACATACACCCCGCCCGAGGATTGAACTCATGACCCCGCGATCCATAGACCAATGCTCTACCTACTGAGCTAAGCGGGTGGGCAATCAAACTCTGTGCATAGAGCGCCTACTTCACCCAATTTACATTCTGAACATTTTCACGCATTTCGGGCTTCATTGTATATTTAACACAGTACTTTTTGAACCGTCCAAATACAGAAAAAATACAGGGTTTTTGTATGCATGTGCATCCAATAAGGTAATATATTGTACGGTCACCTGTTGCAAATGAATGTTTACGATTGGATTGATAAAATAGATATATATTCACATCTTTCACTAAAATATTTCGTTATACCATATCTTTTATCTTTTTTTCCCTCTCCTCTTTTTCACTTATTTTAAGCTCCTTTATTGCCCTTTTTATCACACGTATTTCCAATAATATAGTCATTTATAATAAATATAGAAGAGGAATTAACAATGCACTGCTAATTATTATTAAATATCTGTTAGGAAATAACTGTCATTGATGAATTTGCTGTAAATATCTTATGCCTATTGGGAAATTAAAATATATTACAAACAAGGAGCTGCATTTTCAAAACACAAAATCATGCCCCCCCCCTCCAACCCCTGGTTGTAATACTATGTCAGTAAGGAGGGCTGTAGGCAATCTGGTTCATATAGACAGATGAAGGTCATGGTCATCTATGATCTATATAGGTCAGTTTGTAGGTCTTGCTACAAGGTTTGTTGAGTGTGAGTGTGAATTAAATTGGGTCAATTATGAGGGCTGGACTAAAACTGTTGTTTATAAAAGATTGAAGGTGAAGGTCATGAGGGTCAAGGTCACCTATATATAGGTCAGTTTGTAGGTCTTGCCATAACGTTTGTTGAGTGGGAGCATGAACTAAAGTGGGTCATCTATGAGGACTGTAGGACCAAAAATGTTTTTTTAATAAGGTTTTAAGTTTGAAGGTGATCATATGAGAGTTAAGGTAAAGAATTGTTGAGTGTGAGTATGAACTAAATCTGGTCATTAATGTTAGCTATAGATAATATCATGTTGACAGACGAACAATCCAATCTCTTTATGCCCTGGAGCATAAAAATATTTTATCTCAGTATAAACCTTAAATGTAGGAAGTCCTAAACAAAATTTAACTTTTTCAACTTTGCCAAACATTAAAACTTGTGTGTTGAGCAGCATTTCTGTTTTCACAACTACACGTATATGGCATATAGTAAGTCATTTATTCACTATATGCAAGTCCAAAGGGGACCAGCCCCCCACCCCTCCCCTCATTTTCACTGTATTGTCATAATTATGTTACAGTACTTGTTGACAATGCAAAACAAAATAATCTTTCATATTGGGTTGGGGTTGCAAAGCATAACAAGGGTGGTGGAGGGTGGTGGTTAAGTAATTTTAGAGTGGACATTTTGCACTGAAACAGTATAATTATTTATCATTCAGATGGAAATAATCCCTCAGTTATAAATCTTGAACTAAATAACTCAATTTTTATCATGAAAACCACTTTCACTATACTTTATCTTTACAAAACACACAAAAAAATAGATATGTTACTTGCGAACAATACAAGACTTACTGGGTTGTGGCTTGGGGGGGGGGGGGGGGGGGGGGGGGAGGTGAAAAATGACAACAGATCTGTTCATTTATCACTTTTGGAGCTACATGTATATCTAGGGTAACTTTTCCCATCTTGACACTGACATTGCCTGCATAGTATCTTTTTTAATGATACAATTACCCCCCATCCATACCTCGAGTTTCATGAATAAATCTCTCTAACTGACAAAATTATCAAGGCATTCAGATCCTGTGGATGGATGGACAGACATCCTTCAAACCTATAGCACTCTGGTTATCTACCTGTAGGGAAGTAGGGAATTAGTCAATACAATGAACAAGTCTATGACTGCTACATTATAACTGTTGTCTCTGATATTTACCGAAACTTCTAGCTCAGATACCACGGATTGTTGTTCTTCACCTCTTTTTCTTTTCCTACCGTGTCCTGAATCCCCATCAGGTGCAGGAACCTGTGAATGATGAAATTATTCGTATTTACGGGCATAATGTGTATAGCTGCTGAAAAAAAGTTGATATTTTCCATTGCCCAATAAAATTTTAACTTGCACATTGAACTGAAAATGCTGTTTCTAAAGGGCAAATGTTTGCCAGATGTTGTGCTGTGGGCATAATTTGAACAAACTTTTTAGCGGCTTACTTTAGAGGCTCACTCAAGGTCACTTTTCTATATGTATGTAGTAGAGTACTGAATTTTTTTTAAAGGTGTGACAAATTTAATAATTGTGAAAAGATTTAAAAGTAGAAATAAATCATCTGACATTTTATGATCATGTTTAGTGTATGCCACAATTGTGCAAAAATTATAGGGGATTTTTGTAATTTCTCATTACTTTCTCTGTACACAACACTGAATCCAGGGCACTAGACAACTTTTGGGGACAGGTACCCATACCCTCAGGAAGGGGAATTTTTTGACATTTTAAGACTAAAAGGGCAAGTTTAAGCCATGTATATGTAACTACTTTTTACACTTATTAATACTGTTTTCAATCATTTCTAACTGATGTGACTATATTGCAACAGTAATATAGGGGCACTATATAATATTAAAAGAAAGAGTTAATATCTATTTGTGTCAAACAACCTATCATCAGGGGAATTTTCTTCTGAGAAAGGGGAAAAAAACATATTATTTTAGGAGGGGAATGGTACCCATATTCGGCCCCAAAAATGGCCAAACGAGTGCCCTGGAATCTTTACATTTAATAATTATTACCAAAATCTATTTGTCAAATATTGTCTCGGCTCAATATCAACAACAACAACAACACACACAGGGCTCCAGATAAGATGCATACCTAGCGTAAATTAAATAATGCATATACGCATACATGTCTGATAACTTTTAAGCGTATAAAAAATGTATATGAAATTACAGAAACACACATAATGACTTTTTAGTAATGTAAGCAAAATCTGAATCATCTGGATGCTTTACAAAACAGAGCATTGTTGGCATTAATTCTCCCACATTGAATGTACACATGCATTGAATGATAGTATCTAAACCTAGGTTAAACTATATTATATACTCAATGTGTGCATAAATCAAATAGTTGGGAATGAATATTGATGGTACTGTAGTGCATTTTTAAGTGGTGTCAATTTAAAATATCAACTTCCAGTGCGGAGTAAACAACGTAAGAATATAAAAAACATTATACGCATTCTTTAAACCAACAAAAATATCATCCCAAAACATAGCTAAAGGTAGTGTGAAGCCAGCCAAGGGAAACTTGAATGCCAAACTGAAACTGAACTGCAAACAAATTCATGGGTGTTACACCCATTAAATACGTTAAAAAACTGATGTCTGGTTTGTTCAGGCTAAGCTGTCGTGTTATTATAATGCCTGTTGTTTAATCGCCTATCGAGTTAAATAGTGTTACTTGTGGTACCCAAGTAGAACCACCGACCTTCCGTAAGGCAGCTGGATGGCTTCCTCACATGAAGAAGCCACGATTGAGGCTCAAAGCCACATCAGTGAAAGGCATGCGATTTGAAGTCAGCAACCTTAACCATTCTTGCCTACCCAGCGGGGAAATTGTTCATTTATCCGAGCACGCACCGGAGACAGATATTCCCGTCTTTCCCTAGGGAAAATGCTTGTCTAAAATAGCGTGCACTAAGGTGACGTCACATAGTACTGATGTCATAAATTTTATATAGGAAATTCAGGAAATTCCCAAACCCATTTGTCTCCATGATCTATTTTGAATGTGATAGCTGGCAAGAAAAATGATCTAACATGTCTGCCTGTGTAAGGCAGCTGTTTTCCCTACCCTCGGGACAGCATGGATAAAAACATCGCTAACGCTTGGTTTTCCATTCCACACTGTCCCTCGGGTTGGGAAAACCCCGTCTTACACAGGCAGGCATGTAAGATCCTTTTAGTCTTAACCACCCCATAAATACTGTTAAGATACGATTTTGTAGTCAATAATTTCTTAAGCAATGCAAATTATGCTAATTCTCGATATCGACATTATGGATAAAATCCCATTTTCCGGTATTAACCACCAATAAACGCCCGTTCCCGGTTTTACGGTGGTGGGGGTATCGGCCATTATGCTACATGGCACTAGTGTTTAGATTATCCTTTTTTCAAGTTTTAAACAAAGAAAATGAATAAAAAAGTATTGCAGATTATCATTAAACATTGTTGTAATTAAGATGTAGCAAAAATATCCTCAAAATTTACTACATATTTTTGAAATTTTATATTTTATTCTACAATGCCGCTTCCGTGGCTCGATACTGAAGGTGTGAAATTATTCGCATTTTTCAAGGTAAACGGATTATTTTTGCAAAAAAAATGTTGCCGAGGTCGTAGAATAGTATTTTCATTGTGAGAAAGTAAGAACTTTCCTAAATCCTTATCTTCTGGCAAAAATAATCACTAATATTGTACACGGTCTTTATATCGGTCAATCCCGCCAGCCCCCTTGACCCTATTTATGGAAATACCGGAATATGGGATTTATCCTTAATGTCGATATGGTCAATACAGTCTTTTAACCACCATATACCTTAAGACAATGATAGAAATGCTAACGAAATACCTATCCATGCAACCCATTGCCAAAATGCCTTTACCTCCCCCCCTCCACCAGCCCAACACACACATCGACTCATCTGTCATCATCACATGCCTACAAAAACCTACTGGCTAGCGTTCTACAACCGGACACTTTTGGAATATTTTTCACGATTACTCGGGAAAAAGATATATCTAGTGGTTGAAATTTTACGTGAACAAAGCTAGGTTCTCCTCCTAACTAAAGACTTCTAAAATAGGTCAAGTACTTTTTCGAGGCCCGCACAATGGGCCACCGAATCACGTTATTTTAAGGTCTAACAGTACCATGTTTCTGGACAGCGAGTTGTCACTTTATTGATTTTCGATTTACATTCAACATTGAATTAAACTTTATTTTCAACCAATGGAAAGAAGTCGTACAGTGTCCGAGTCCAAGAATTCTACGAATTACCTCTCTTGAATCTATATTGATTGTATCTCTCTTAACCAAATCTTTTAAAATTTCACTTTTCGAAGTGAATATTTTGATACGAATGTGTTTTAGAGTGTGTAAAAGTCATGCACTAAATTATCAAAGCTGTATTTCCCCGATATAAGTGTTTACTAAACGTCTCGTCTGCTTACCTCAAATTTGCATGGGACCTTTAGATTTAATGAAGGGACCTCATGGAAATACTGCGCATGCGCATCACGCCATTTCCGACTTCCCCCGACATGTAAACATGCTTCATGAGTGCAGTGGAAATGAAATGTAGCATTTCTTGTAAAATACTTAAATTTAACTGTTGTAACTTTGCCCTGTTGTTGAAAATCAAGAATCCATTTGATCGTAAACAGATTAACAAGGTTAAAGACCAAAAAAAGCGTTTACAGGCCTGTCCGGTTTGGTGGTCGTCCGGATTTGGTTGTCGCTAGCCAGTATATCAAAATAGTTTGAGAATAGGCCTACTAAATATTAAACGTAAATGACAACTCTTCTTTCACGTGTAATTATTTGAATTTAGTTAAGTAACCTTGGATATCTTTAGGAACTCGGTCACTGGCACCCCGTTATCTGAACGTTTGATTTTCAGCGACTCGGACAACCCTTTAAAGCTCAAGGGATATTTCGGCAAACGAAGCTCAGGTTCTTCAAATTCTAAAATTGAAAAAGAATTAACTAAAAGTCCTTTCATTAATATTCTAATCGAATCTTTGTCCAACTTCATGATGGCCAATTCTGCCCTCGAGCAAACGGCGTATTTGATTAAAGGGCAGTAACTGGAAATGGGAAAAGCTATCCAGGTACTGAAACTTTATCGTCAAATGTTAAATGTAGCCACTTATGCAATTTGTATAAAATCGCATGACAAACCTTATAGTGTACTGGTATATGTTTATATTGTTATTAAGTAGATCTAATTGCTTAGCTAAGTATGTTTTTCAAATTCTTGCTTTTGCCCTTTATAAATGCGTTTTCAATGGTATCGAGACAATACTCCTCTGGGACAATACACCCTTGGACTTTACTCCTCCAGGTCTTTACACCCTAGGACTTTACACCTCCCTTATTTATATACTATAGATATCTATTGTGTAGGCAGTAATAATTATTGATTATTTAAGTTGAAATTGATTTGATTAAATAGAGGGAGTTTGTCACACTTACACTGAGTAATTGATAATTAAAAGTTAGGCATGTGGATATTAATCCACTGTTGATGTTAATGAAATAGATTGAAATTGTTTGGGAAAGATACACAGTCCTAACAAATATATGTTTCTTAATTTATCTGAAGTGTTCGCTTTCTTAAATGCATATCAGAATACACAAATTTAAAAGATAATATCCTAGTAAATTATATGTGTGTCTAATCAGCAATCATGCACTTCATGCCTTAGATATTTACTGTCGTATATATTTTTCACTTAGCCATATACCCGGCTGGTCCATAAACATGGCTGATTCCTTGAAGGAATTTGGTGGCACTCAGTTCCTTTTTTTTCATACTGATCCCAAAGCTCGGATATTTCTTTCTCACAATGTCTAGTTTGGCGACGCTGTTGTCTTCCAACACCATGGTCAAGTAGTTCATCGATGTCGATCTCGGTATCAAGGGCCTGTTTCCGCAGAGCTGGCACCATTCGGTAGAAGGATAGAGACCGGTACCCACAATCACTGTTTAGACGGTTGTGCCAACCTGAAAGGGAGATATATAAAATTATATTAATGTATTTGAAATTGAATACAGTAAATAGAATTTAATTCAAAAGGGATTATTGATCTAACCCTTCATTGCTTTATTATAATTCACTTGTATATTCCTTGTGTGATGTATTATATTCTAATAATTCTTTCTAATAATACATGTTTTTAATTCTTAAAAATATCAGTATTATCTAAGTCTGTAAGAACAATGCATTTAAAATTAAAATGTAATTTAAATCGTTGTTTGTAATTATTGCTATGCTTGAATGTTATTTTGTTTATGGTGAGGTAGATTTAAAACAGATCATTTTCTTTCACTTTGCCATAAAAAATATATTAAACTGGTTAAGAGTGCTAAGTTATTACCTTCAACGTCATTGTTTGTGCGGATCCTGTACCTGAAGACACACCAGCTCTCAATGGGAAATAACTCGGACTCTATCCACTGTTGTCTGATGTAATGGACAAGCTCTTTTTGTTGGTCATTGGTAGCACGCGCTGCTAGACTGTTAAACGTTGTTGCGATATGATTGCTTGGCAGGAATGGTAGAACAAGGAGTTTACGGATCCAATCCCAGACAGACTTGCGCTCCATGTATGCTGGACCTAGCCCAATAGATTGTACGTGACGCCACACAGATTGTGCCCAGTGGAACGTGCATCCCTTGATCTGCAACCCCGGGAAAACGTCTCTGATTGCGCCCCAAGCAGCTGTAAAAATAATTATTTGAATAAGTCACCCATGTTATATATCAGTATATGGTTGCATAGAAATTATTATAGTAGGCTAAATGTTATATATATTTTCTTATACTCCAAATTTAAACAACTTGTGTTGTATTTCTAGCTTTATGACTTTTGGTTTTTAAATCATTATTACACTTACCAGCCAAAAAGTCGAGTCAGTTATTCTATACACATGATACATGTACAGTACTATTATTTTTGAATGTGAGAGATTTTCTTACCAGCCTCAAAGTCAAGGACAAATCCCTGGACAGACACATCACCTAGTATGTCTTTGACCTGGCGAAGCACAGCGACATAGTCGTCCTTGCGCCGGCGTGACATGACGACAAACATCAAAGGTAGCTGCTTCATAACGCCATCGGACTGAACAAACCCGTGTATGGACATAAGCTGGCCTCCTTGGAATGGAACATCAATAACCTGTAAAATACATATATACTAACACTGCAAATATTTTGTGTAACTACCATAACAATAATAAGACTATTATAGACATTGATACCATATAAAAAGAATAAGGTACATTGAATAAAATCTGATAAGTAGATCCCTCGGAAGCACCGAATACAATGCAAACAGTGAAAATTGCAGAATGGGTTTGATTGAGTCTGTTCATGAGCAGTAATGGAAAATGCAACACTGCCCCAAGCACCGGCTTAAGCAGTATTCAATCTTCAAATCTAAATGAGTTGAAATCAATGATCCCGAAGGACCAGAAAATATAACAACACTGAGATGAAGTTGTGGACACACAAACAAACAGGACGTGTCAGGATTCAATACTTTATTTTAATACTGTATATACAACTTCTGTGATATGACCCACAGACTAACTGCTATGCTATTTCCAAGCCAAAGATACTGATATGATTATATTTTGATTTTTGAATATCTCTTTAATTTTAAAGTATTACCTTAAATGTTCCGTCCATGAACCATCTTCTGGTGGTACGGAGGATTTCACGCTGTTTTGGAGTAGCGAGGAGGATGTGGCGAGCAGAGTCTACTCGGATGTCGCCGACGATGAAATCCTGGGCTTCTAGGTACTCATGGTTGATGGTGAACCCCAGGTCCTTTGGATTTGGCGGTCGCATCTGTTCCCGATGTCTGTTAGCTGTACGCTTCAGCGCATCAACTTTTGGCAGGTTAGGTCGCTGTCCCCTATCGTGTAAGGCAGTCTTGACAATGTCCCGGGCTGAGTGATAAATATGATGACTAACCTCCTCCTTAATCCTGCCGACCAACTCCTTCTTGTAGAGTAGACTGGGATCTGGTTAATCAGATTTTTGTCAACTAATGGATTTTCTAAGTCCAAAGGGGGGCATAATTTGCTCAAAATACATGTTAAGAGTTATAGAACTTGACCCAGTGAGGTTGGTAATTGACCTAGAAAAAGAAAAAATAAGTGTCAAATCTATATGCCTTTTAGTAATAGCTGTATGTACTTGCACGCAAAAGGTTAACCAAAATAGTCGAGCTAAAAATTCATAAAAAGTAATAAATTATTCATTTCCAATAGTGATCTTACTCTGTAATATGTCTTTTTGTTCCTTACAAAAAATTTCTAACAGAATATATAATAACTGAAAAATATCAGCCACCTTTAACAAAATGTAAGATTCTCATTTCATGATGCACATGATAATATGAGGCAAATACAATGTTTACCATTATATCAGTGATACTGTCCGTAAGAATTGACCTGGCACACTTAATCTTCGCCAATATTTTCGGATGTTTTAGTTTATTTACGCAATGACTGTATTTTCAAAATAGCATGTTACCAAGAGTGTAAATGATCAGATGCTAAATTTTTGAACAAATCCATTACATGGCCAAAATCTGATTATCCACCTTTAAAAAGCTGACTCAAGTTTTTATTTTCACACATATATGTTATACCTCATGTTGTCATGCATTATGACAGAGATCTATGATTTAAATTGAAATGGACAGTTTATTTAAGCAATCATTTTAGCACCTTATGATAATCCTATTACTGGAAATGTGATTAAATTAACATAATCCTTATAATATTACATAGCAAAGTAGACATCTTGTGTTACACCTGAAACTCATCAAAGGATTGACAGTTGGTTATTATTAAATAAAATAAATGAATAAATAAACAAACTAGTACCGGTTATCACAGAGTTTTGAAATCATAAAAGTATATTTTTGAATATTAAGTAACAGTAGGAAAAGAAAATTTCATTTATATTTCTTCCAAATAAGTATACATGTACTTCCTGTAAGGTAATATTTTTTTCAATTAAACATAATGTCAAACATTTGTAGTGAAACAGATTCTGGAAATTTCCTGTCTTTAGTTTTGATTGAAAAAAAATAGTGTAGACACATATAAAAATCAGACTCCGAGTCAGATTAAACATTTTTCCCATATCCCTGTCATATTCTTTGTTACTCTATACTCACAATTGTAGCATGTAACCCAGAAATTAAACCTATGTAGATAGTTCTAAATGCTGGAAAAGCAAAGTGATGCACACTGTCCCACTTGCTGTTGAGAATGCACATGTTTTTGTTGTTTTGATATTAGAAATCTTATTGTCAACAAAAACACCCAAATTCTTTAATTCACGATACCATTTTAAAAAAAAAAGTTTTCACGCAATGTAAACGAAGGTGAATAACGCGCATGGATTTTGTCCTTTTTACATCGATAGACAGTAACTTGTCTGGAAATTACAGATTCTATGACTGACAGGACAGTAGAATAAGTCTGTTTAGAGTGTCCATCACTCCTAAACCCTCTTAGGTTTATTTATTATTGCATTTTATGAAGAAAAAAAATCTATTCTTTTTATTTCGTCACTTCTGAAAATAAAACGTACGCACGTGCGCTAGTGCGTATGTCCAGCTAGGCGCCTGTTTGCTATGACAACAGACAAACTCTGCACAGTATTTTTTCTTAGCATAGTTAATGTATATTTCGGTGAAGTAAGCCTAAGCCAGACACAGCCGGGAAGTCAGTTTATTTTTTATAAATGTATTGAAATGAATATTAAACTAAATAATGTTTAAATCTGTTTTGACTCAGTTCGACCATAGTAACATATTAATTACACAACGTTGAAGACTCTTACAACGCTTAACAGATTCTGAAGTGGGACGTTGAAGAAAACACCGAATTATTAAAAGTACAATGTTTACTTCAAATTTAGGAGTGTAGTCTATAATACAATTGTTGCGAAATTCAAACTTCCGCATGCAATATAATGTGAACGTTTCGCATATATTGTTACAAGCATGATTTAAGGCTTGACTAGTAAAATACTATAGATCTTGAATACGTTACATTTTGGTACATTTGTGTTTGCGCGTATGGTTACTAAAATAGTACCATAAAATTGTACATATTTTGAAACACGTTTAATGAAATTCAGATGTGTATCTAGATTAAATTGATTATATAAATACTTCTTTTAGGTATAAACTCATGCAGTCGGTCAGTGTTTAAGTTTAATAACGGTTCATCCGCCCTTTCAGACACAGCGAAGCATAGAAATGCCACGTAGATTGTAGACCGCATACACTCAAGCATTCATAAATACAAAGTTTTGTTACACCTCACCCCCTAAAGAAAATGTACAACGTTCGTCCGATTTTCATCCTAAATTGCTTAATTACGCCAATATTTTACGTGACGTATGTGCATATCGTCTGTACGCCCCGCCTGAATTATTTTTTTTGAGTTGCGATCCCTTGAACATGTTGAAGGCATTTCCTTTAGAAAATGATATTTGTCCATTGGTGGGATGTGTTTAAAACTTCTTAGGCATAATCAATACCAAGCCTAGTTTTAAACACATGTATTTTACAGTTGAATGATTTTTCACAGTGTTGTGACATAATGCATATGAAGAGAGTCCTGTCCGCTCTTTATTTCCATAAACTCATGCTCAAATTTCGATGAAACTTCACAGGAGGTATTGGTATAAGTTCTAGTTATGATCCCTTAAAGGTCATTCTTGAATAAAATTTGTCCGGGCTACTCCTATACTGTTGGCGGGAAACTAAGATATGAGAATTGTTAGAAAGCATTGGTCAGAACTAAAAGATTTTTCACAGGGATGTTCCTTTACTTACTTTCTGACAAGATTCTTTTTTCCAGTTCGTCAAAAGCAACAACAACAACAAAAACAACAACAACAACAACAACAACAAAAAGCAAAAACAACCCCGCCCCCTCCCCCCAAAAAACCCCCAAAACATGGTCGTTAGAAAGTATAACTGGAATTTTAAACCATCTTTTGGTCAGAAACTTCTCGTCCAATTTTGATATGATTTCTTTGATGAGCGTCTAGAAAGAGTATTAAAATAATTCGTCAGCCCTTCCTGTCACCACCACCACGCTAAAACATGGCCGCTGGGAGGCATTTTCCTTTATAGGCGAACAATGTATAAAATAGAAATTAGAAAATTTTCATCTGCTCCTAAGAATTTTTGAAAAAAAAAATGTTCACGCAGATGTTCCTTAAGTGACGCTTACCAACATTGTTCAGACTTTTCCAAATGACATCCTTAGGGCGTGGTGCATTTTCCGTGTACTTATATGAACCCAGCCAGCATTCTATATCGGCCCGATATCAAACCGACGTCGTTGTCTATAACGGCCCGATATCGGCTTCAATGTCGGCTGCAAATAGGAATGATGTCGGTCCGATGTCGGCAGACGATATCGGGCCGACACCATAATGACATTGGTCCGATATTGGCAAACGATATTTGGCCAACATCAAAATGATATCGGCCTGATATTGGCAGATCATATCGTGGTCGCGTAATAGTGTGACACGCAGTGCTTTATCAAAGTTTTCTTAAAATATACACTTTATAAATTCTCAGAGTAATTTTCTTGAGAACTCATGTGTTTCGCATCAAGTGTATTATGCATATTTGATTTTATTGATATAATAATTTTCACAACTATATATACTGCATGTTTTATACAGTTACGTAAGCTTTCTGTATATTCTTAACACTATTAGAATTGTTCAATTAGAATTTTAAACATATTTATATTTTCAATTTTTTTGTAAATATAAATATTTCTATGGCGGCATTTTACATAAAAATAAAAATGCATCTTAATTATCACGTCCCTTTATTACATATAAATTTTTGATAAATACCGTCTACAAATTTTATTTAGAACCTAGTTTGATTAATTCTGGCAAACATCATATTTGCTTAATAAATTAGCACATATAAACAATTAAATTACTTTTTCACGTTTTTCAATAATATTTTGAAAAATATAGTTATATTAGAGAATCCAATATCGGCCCGATGTCAATCCGACGTACGAAATAGTTACACTGATTGATGTCGATCTACCGATTTCAATATTTTGCGGCACTACAACGGCCCGACGTCGGCCCTACATCGGCACATTTTGCAGACATTCCGACATTATACCTATATCGGGCCGATATAGTCATGCTGGCTGGGAATAAAGTAGATTTTTAGCTTGACTCTTCAAAGAATAGTCTAGCTATTCTACTCACCCTGGCGTCGGCGTCGGCGTCACGCCTTGGTTAAAGTTTTGCATGCAAGTACATAAGACTTTCATTTAAAGTCATATAGCTTTGAAACGTATTTCTTCTTTTTCTAGGTCAATTACCAACCTCAACGGGTCAAGTCCCATAACTCTGACATGTATTTTGTCCCCTTTAGGACTTACAAAATCCTGGTTAAAGTTTTACATGCAAGTTACTATCTCCAAAACTATTGTAGATATTTAATCGAAACTTCACAAGTGTCTTCGGGGTTATAAAACTAGGTGATAGTATCAAGTGCCATAACTCTGACATGCATTTTGGCCAAATTATGCCCCCTTTTGGACTTACAAAATCCTGTTTAATGTTCTGTGTGCAAGTAACTATCTCCGAAACTAATGCAGATATTGAATTAAAACTTCACATGTGTCTTTGGAGTTATAAAACTAGGTGACAGCATCTAGTCCCATAACTCTGACATGAATTTTGACCAAATTATGCCCCCTTTTGGACTCATGGTTAAAAATTTGCATGCAAGTAACGATCTCAAAAACAAACGCAAATATTGAATAGAAACTCCACACTGGCATTTCTTTTGGTTTATAAAACTTGGTCATACAATCAAGTTCCATAACTCTGACATGCATTTTTACTAAATTATGCCCCCTTTTGAACTGAAAAAAATCAAGGTAAAAATTTTGCTTGCAAGTTACTATCTCAAATACTAATGCAAATATTGAACTGAAACACACATTTCTTTTGGTTTTTAAAACTTGGTCATAGCATCAAATCCCATAACCCTGAAATGTAGTTTGCAAAATTATGTCCCCCTTTGAACTTAAAACTTCTAGTTAAATTTTTTGAATGTAATTTACCATCTCCAAAACTAATGCCGATACTGAATTGAAACCCTGTAAATATTTTACCATTTAGCGTAATATTCCTGCTTCTGGGACAATAATTCGAACAGTCGAGCATTAGCTGTCTTACGGACATGTCTTGTTTCAAAAGATTTCATGTCAGAAACTGCTTACCTGATTTACAAACAGTCTCATACAAATGTGTTTTTTTTGAGTGACCCACAAAATGACTTACCGCAGCTCGAAGTAAGGTAAAACGCAGGCGACCGTTCCTTGTTTAAAAATTGTTGAATGCCAACAAACTGTTTACTTTAAGTGTCAAAATATATCACGCTAAAGTACCTCTTAACTATAAACGACGCTGTTGTTTTCTTGCGAGATCATGCGGTGATATTCGATCAATCTACTTGTGCAGATAAGGAAGAAGGAAATTATATTCTACTGGCTAATTATCCTTGTTTAAGGATGGTGTGTTTTAACAGGCAAGTGATCTGCAGTATTCACAAAAGAGAGGCCCTTCATGATAAATAGAGGATATTACATGAGTGTCTTTTCATGTTGAATTTATTAAACGAGTTGAATAAAATGATAAAACGCGAGGCTCTGCCGAGCATTTTATCGATTTTGATTTAACGAGTTTATTAAATTCAATGTAGAAAGTCAGGAATGTAATAATCTTTTTATCACATGTTAACTTTTCATGTCGAGACATCATAAATTCTACTTACATTTACTGTAGGGATAATACACGTTTTTGGGGTATTAACGTCTGCAGAAGCCCGCGGGATTGTTTGTGACCGAGACCGAAGGTCGAGGTCACAAACATATCCCAAGGGCTTCTGCAGGCGTTAATACCCAACACAAACGTGTATTGTCGCTATTCTTGCATAAAAAAACATTACACGACGACTAAATGCATTGTTTTCATATGTGATGACTTGACGATTCCGGTACATTTTTTATTTACCAATCTTATTGTTCTTGGAAACGGTAAACATGTTTTAAATATCCATAACCGGGGCATACATAACAACTACACTACTAAAAGCGTGATTTGAAGGTTTTTAAGCATCTTATTTTTATTTTTAGTTATTACAAACGTTACATTACACATAATTTTGCATATAACTAAAAAATTTGATAAACAGGAACACAATTATTTTAAGAATAACAACTTTACATTCGAATTATTTTGTAGTACGAACAAACAGAGTACGGATGAGTACGAAGCTAGTGACTAGCTTTCGAGGTTTATTATATGAATTCTGCGAACAATCAGGTAAAAACAAACCGACTGATACTAACAAAAATCATTAATATAATACCTAAAAACGGGCAATAGCACAAGTTACACGCGATACTTATTTATTCACAGTTATTTACAATAACTGAACAGACGCTTTGTAAAGGGAGTAAACTCTAAGAGAAGCTAGTGCGTACATTGATGGGGGCAGTACGTTTGGGTTGGAAACTGATACAGCTAAACGTACTATGGATTACATTGTATCTTTAATGCTACAAGAACAGGTTATTATGGAAGAAACAAGATGCAGATGCCAAATATCAGTCTGCGCAGAAATACATACATACGTCCCTGGCAAAGCATTTCAAAAATAAAAATCATGTATTAACAGCACGTGAATTGCCTTGTTTGCACACGATTTTTCTCCCGTTTATACATGGGCGGATCCAATGAAAAAAGTAGTTTTTATGCAAGAATATATAAACAAGTCAATTTGATCAACGTCTCCTATACTATAAACGACGTCGACGTCAAAGCTTTATTACACTAGTTTATTACATGAGTACCTATAAATAGTAACAAATTTGTGCTGAAAATTCTCCCATTATCGCATTGCGTCATGCATTATCACATTGTAATATCATTTTTATTTAATGGCTTTAATACACTCCCGCGACGTCAAACATGTGATAAATACCTATTATAGTATTTATAGTGTAAGTGTTAGCATACATGTTGCAATTATGCTTTCATTGCAACCGCAAAATGATATATCATTCCAACACGACCAGATTTGTTTTCCTGTTAAACACAAAAGACTGAAATGTGACGTTTCTATGTTTCTACGTCACAATTATTAAGCCAAACGCCTTAACGGCTCTCTGGAAAAGAATAACACACAAAAAAGCAACTATTTGGCAGAAGTGTCGTACGGAATCCTGTTTCCGCCAGTTGTACTGTCGACCGTCGCGTTAAGACGGCAACACACGGCAATGCGAAGTGACATCGCGACACGCGACAATGCAAAACGAAGCCTAACAATGCGATACCACCGACGACAATTTGACGGGATAATGTCGCTATGTCAGTGTATTTTTGAGTGTCTAAAGTACAACATATCTCAATGTCACTTCGTGCTGTCGTGCGTTGTATCGCATAGCCGCGATATCACTTCGCATTGCCGCGATGTCACTTTGTATTGTCATCTGTCATGTGACATTTAGTATTGTCATTTCGCATTATAGCGCCGTGTTATAGACTTAGACATGACGCACCACAATACGATACGACATTGAGAAATTATCGATAAATTATCGCATTATCGATTGCCACTTCGAAATGCTGACTGTTGGAAAAGAAACCTTTGTCGTGTGTCGTATCGCTTTATAACTGGCACGAACAGGATTCTGCACGTCAAGGATGTAGATAGTTATCCTCGATATCGTGTTAGAATCGAAATAACATATCTCAAACAGTGATTTTGTCTTGAGTAAATCTGAACTACAAAAATGATTTTATTTAAGAAATACTCTAGATCTAGATCTATCTCATTTTGTGATTTGTCGTGGAAGAAATTAATTGTTTGGAGTTCAGATGCGAAGGGATTATATCACGAGGGCGCAGCAAATCACTAAATGAGACATATTATTTCGATATTTATACGTTACAAAAATGTTTTAAGTAGGCCTACATCCTTGAAATATTTGCTTGTTAACATTTGGTGTTGGTTTCTTATCCAACGCGCCTCTATGCCGTTTCACACTATGACGTAATAATTGTGATGTCAGAAAAATCTACCGTATATTATAATAACACGCAATTTCCAGCCTTCTTTGGTTAATAGGAAAATGAATCTGTTCGTGCTGGAATCAACTACATTACACACAATGGTATGAAAACATATATATGATTATAACTGGGCCGTATGCGTACTACAGGTCGCCATGTAACACGTTTATCATACGTTAACATTTTAGGCACAAGGGCCTCACATGCAACAGCATGTTGGCTACTCTGTTTTATGGACACGGTTAAATCAGTGCCGAACGACAAAAGTTTACAGCTGGATTGATTGCTTGCAAAGTATTAAGGATTATTTCTTCTTTATACAAGGTATATATTTTGTCAATTTCTTGTATTTCAGATTCGATTTATGGAAATCAATTTCTATTTTCAATGACAATTATAATATTGCCTGTTGCTAGATTACACACGATAAATAATATACCAGCTCTTCGAATGAATTTTGGAGGTTTTAACTGTATAAGAAAACAAAATGAATCCGGCGAATTGTATTTTAATTGCAGACCTCGTCTTGCATAAACAGTCACTTTGTGATTATTTGTGATTTTTGTTTCGTACAGTGAAGGGTGAATTCTTTCTTAGCCTCTGCAAACAACTACTAAGTATACGAAGGAACATGATGGCCTGTCTTATTATGAGATGCATTTACACTATTCTTGCCGTCGGTTGTGTGTGTTATGGACATGAAACATGGACGTGCACGACAAACACAGATGCGCTCGTGAAAAACACGTGTCCAAAGGAAATGGAAGAGAAAATTCGTGCATTAGAAGTTCAGGTACAACAACTCCAGAAGCTTGTTAAAGAACAAAACACTTCTGTGTTTACGACTATAGAAGGCTTTCCGAAAGGTAAAATTTTTTAATAGTTTCTAGATTCTTGTACTATTTTCACACCCTATAAACGACTGTACTCGCCCTCTTCCTCTTGCGAGTGATCAAAACAATAAACTGACAGCTAAAAATTGAAAAACAGCATTTTAAAGTGACTGATTTGCTTTCAAGGTATGTATATTTATATTTTATTGGAAGCTGAACATGATTTGTTTCTGTTTATGATGTGTTAGTCTGAGTACAGGTAGAATTATAGCCAAAAACACGATTGATCACTGATTTTGTATAGAAATTGTACATTTTCGGTGTCAAAGGTATATATTTCCTTGCTTGAAAAATGACCTACATAATAATTATAAATTCCACTGTTTCATGGATAAAGAAACAATACTAATTTGGTAGAATTAAATAAAATCTTTGATAAATTCTCTAATTTGTTTATAACCGTCAATGAAAGAAGACTGTATGCATGCTAGCTTTAGTACTGTACAAGTGCTTGCGAGTTTCGCAAAATGACTATATGCCTGTTTGAGAGTGACTTATTTATAAGATATCTGCGTTTCTTATGCTCCTGTAGTATTTCTTCAAAATTATAACCCGCCAACAAAGTTTGAAGGAGGGTGGTATATAGCAGTCACCATGCAGTCTGTCTGTCTGATTATAACTGGGCCGTATGCGTACTACAGGTCGCCATGTAACACGTTTATCATACGTTAACATTTTAGGCACAAGGGCCTCACATGCAACAGCATGTTGGCTACTCTGTTTTATGGACACGGTTAAATCAGTGCCGAACGACAAAAGTTTACAGCTGGATTGATTGCTTGCAAAGTATTAAGGATTATTTCTTCTTTATACAAGGTATATATTTTGTCAATTTCTTGTATTTCAGATTCGATTTATGGAAATCAATTTCTATTTTCAATGACAATTATAATATTGCCTGTTGCTAGATTACACACGATAAATAATATACCAGCTCTTCGAATGAATTTTGGAGGTTTTAACTGTATAAGAAAACAAAATGAATCCGGCGAATTGTATTTTAATTGCAGACCTCGTCTTGCATAAACAGTCACTTTGTGATTATTTGTGATTTTTGTTTCGTACAGTGAAGGGTGAATTCTTTCTTAGCCTCTGCAAACAACTACTAAGTATACGAAGGAACATGATGGCCTGTCTTATTATGAGATGCATTTACACTATTCTTGCCGTCGGTTGTGTGTGTTATGGACATGAAACATGGACGTGCACGACAAACACAGATGCGCTCGTGAAAAACACGTGTCCAAAGGAAATGGAAGAGAAAATTCGTGCATTAGAAGTTCAGGTACAACAACTCCAGAAGCTTGTTAAAGAACAAAACACTTCTGTGTTTACGACTATAGAAGGCTTTCCGAAAGGTAAAATTTTTTAATAGTTTCTAGATTCTTGTACTATTTTCACACCCTATAAACGACTGTACTCGCCCTCTTCCTCTTGCGAGTGATCAAAACAATAAACTGACAGCTAAAAATTGAAAAACAGCATTTTAAAGTGACTGATTTGCTTTCAAGGTATGTATATTTATATTTTATTGGAAGCTGAACATGATTTGTTTCTGTTTATGATGTGTTAGTCTGAGTACAGGTAGAATTATAGCCAAAAACACGATTGATCACTGATTTTGTATAGAAATTGTACATTTTCGGTGTCAAAGGTATATATTTCCTTGCTTGAAAAATGACCTACATAATAATTATAAATTCCACTGTTTCATGGATAAAGAAACAATACTAATTTGGTAGAATTAAATAAAATCTTTGATAAATTCTCTAATTTGTTTATAACCGTCAATGAAAGAAGACTGTATGCATGCTAGCTTTAGTACTGTACAAGTGCTTGCGAGTTTCGCAAAATGACTATATGCCTGTTTGAGAGTGACTTATTTATAAGATATCTGCGTTTCTTATGCTCCTGTAGTATTTCTTCAAAATTATAACCCGCCAACAAAGTTTGAAGGAGGGTGGTATATAGCAGTCACCATGCAGTCTGTCTGTTCGGTCTGTTTGTATATGTCCTCATAAGTTTGCAGTAGAAGTCACCATACAGTCTGTCTGTTCAGTCTTTTTGTATATGTGTCCTCTCTTTTAGAGTGACACTCAAAGGTGAAATATGGTCTGTTTTCGTGTCCGTGCCATTTTTATGAATTAAGGAATTCTTAGAAAAAACTTGGCACAAATGTTTACCATCATGAGATCACAATGAGACGATGTGTCGCACACAAGACTATATTTTCTAGAATTTCAACCTATTGAAACCGATATATCATTGCAACTACAAATAATAAGGTGTGAAAATATGAACAGTAAATGGGGTGATTTGTAGTGAAACGACGCCAGATTGAATCCACTAATCCTTTGTGGTTCGCTTTCTTGACAGCGTCGCACAGTAAACAGCTCTGTTTTAGTTTTGTCTTTGTATTTGCCATAAACAAACGAAATTTAACATGAAACTTATTTTATTTTGCTGAAAATACATTCTACGAATGAAATAAATCCCCATTTTACAAGCAGAAGTGCCATAAGAGGAAAAAATGAGGGTTTATTAGCTCACCTGAGCAATAAGTGCTCAAGGTGAGCTTTTTCTGATCACCCAATGTCCATCGTCCGTCATCGTCGTCGTCGTCCATCGTCAACAATATGACTGTTAACACTGTAGAGGTCACACTTTCAGTCCAATCTTAATGAAACTTGGTCAAAACGTTACTCTCAATTGAACCTTGGATGCGTTCGATATTGGTTCATCTGGGCTCAAAAACTAGATCACCAGGTCATTTCAAAGGAAAAGGTTGTTAACAGTGTAGAGATCACAATTTGGCCCAATTCTAATGAAACTTGGTCAGAATATTACCCTCAATAAAATCTTGAACAATTCGATATTTGGTCATCAGGGTTAAAATACTCAGTCACCAGGTCAATCAAAGGAAAAGCTCGTTAACACTCTAGAGGCCACATTTGTGACCATTTATTAATGAAACTTTTTTTCTCAGAATGTTCCTTTTGGTGATATTTAAGTCGAGTTGATATCTTGGTCATCTGGGGTCAAAAACTTGGTCAGCAGGTCAAATCAAAGGAAAAGCTAGTTAACACTCTAGAGGACACATCTATGACCATATCGTAAAGAAACTTGGTCAGAATATTAATCTTGAGAATCAATAGGTGACGTTTAAATCTGGGTCAAGTGGGGTCAAAAACTAAGTCACCAGATAAAATCGAAGGACAAGCCTGTTAACTCTCTAGAGGCCATAATTATGTCAATATGTCTAATCTTGCTGACTGATTTACCATGAAGTTAACCCTGAATTACTAATAAGGACTTAATCGACTTTTCCGATAGTGTTTTCATTATCGTTTTCTATTTATACGTTCGCAGGATACTTGCGGGTGCAATAGTTTGAAAAAAATCATCATTTTGTTGGCAGACGGACAGACAGACGGGGGTGAACCTGTAGTCCCCTCCTGTCTCATCTAATCGATATTTTGAAATCGTCAGAAAATATTTATTCGCCTGATTTCCATAAGGAATCGATGGTTAATTTCTTGCATGACATAGTAGGGACACTGTATATACTTTCAGTTTATAATTCTGTATTTTATGATAGTATATGTGTGTAAAACCATCACTAAATACTTACATGTAAACGATGCTGAAGCATTCAATTCATAACATAATTAAGTAGGTGAGCGAGTCACAGACATTCCATCCCCACCCAAACGGATTAGTACAAGCATAGCACGAGGGGTTCGACATTGAATGACATTACATACATGACGCCTGATCAAAAGAGACAATTTTGTTTGCATTTTTTATTCCATATTCCATTTAAGTATTTAAAGGACATACATCGCCTACTGTACTCGCAGGATGGAATACAGTGTCACTTGCAAATACGCGTTCAGATCAAATACCAAATTAGCAAGTCGGAATACAGTGAATGTATTTTTCACTGACTAGATAAAAATTAATTCATTCAAGAACGCAACAGATTTGAAACATCTTGTTGACATATATTTATGGAGTATGCATACTCGTTTCAGAAAACATCATGAATTATTGGATTGCAAATCAATTTTACGTGTTATTTATCAGTTTCGTGACTTGGTCAAGTGAATATTCATGCAATGAGTGTGATCAGTCAACATTTTGTAAACATTACTTATCAGTTTCATCTATTATACCGTCATATACACATATTTATGTTAGACATATCATTAAACTGAAATACACAAACAGTGTAATGCAAAATAATGAATTTAAAGACGATTTGATACCTTTCGCGTGTCTGTTTATTGTTTTGATCACTCGCAAGAGGAAGAGAGGGAGTACAGTCGTTTATAGGGTGTGATTTTTATACACTGTCAGGTTAATTGTTAAAAGTATGCTCCTTTCCGTTGGTTCAACCATTATACTGGGTTCAACCAATAAAATTACACCTTTATCTTTATTTATTTACTAAATCTTGATTGTTTAGGTACTTTTATCTGACATTATTATACATAGTCTGTGAATTTAAAGTATGAATGAACAACTGCTTTAAGGTAATGAACACGTAATGACAATCGGCACATTCCGTGCGATTACGTGTCTCCCGTATACGATTTCGGCATCCTTCGGCTATAACAGAAAATTGTTTCTTATAAACATCGGGAGAATGCCGAAATCGCATTCGGAGCATACGTAAACGAACGGAAATTGCCGATTGTCATTACGTAATGATTACCTTAAAGTTTGAAATATTACTTAACAATTAAAGACTGTTCCAATCATAATAACGACATGTCAGCCGTACGAATAAATTCTAAATAACATGAAGTAAACTCAAGAATGGTATTATATTTGCATTTATCTTACTCAATAATAGATCTACAAATGTTAAAGGTTAATGTGCATGATTTTAAACAACTTTGCTATTTATGCAAACTAAAACCAAGGGTTCAGGTGAACTATTGGGCCAACCTTTATTAGGATACCACCTGGTAGATTTTCATCGCATTGGAACTAGTAGGATAATCCTTGCATCAAACAACTCTCTCCAGCCTGTTCAAAAGATTCCACTTGATTCCTTTAAGGTGCCACCAAGGCTGAAAATAGCAAACAGTCTTTAAACGATGTTTTCTCATAAACCACTGGCTAGATCGTTCCCAAACATGGTTTTTAACATTCTGGCATAAACACTATTTCAAGTGTCTTCAGTCAAATGGCTTTCGGTAAACGCCATTTAATGGCCGCAAAGGCTGATGGGTTGATATTCATCCAACTTGGTCTCTAGCGTCCTGATATGGACCTCTCTCAAATCTTATGAATAGTTCCTCTTGACCTTTTTTAGGGGCTACCAGAACTAAAAATAGAAAGCTTTTAAACGACTACTTCTAATGAATTGCTAGATGTTACTTTTCATGACACCTTAGTCAAGCAATCAAAGTCGGTGAGTGCCTAATGACCATCATGATAGGAAGATGCACATGTCGATAACGGTCTATACCCTAAAAATGTTGTATTTTCGTTTTGTCGTTACTCAAAATTTGCCCTTCCGGCAAGCACCATTTCCTGATCTGTCATTTTGTCCTTAAAGAATAATTACACGCTACTTCTTTTAGGGCGTCATTATTGGCTTGTACATATGTAGCGTCCCTCCGTGATGTCGCGCTGTATTTTTTCGTTGTGTCGTTTTAGTGCCAATGACAGAACAACACAACGAAACAATGACAAAGGTTAAAGATGTCGTATCGACACAACAGAACGACACAACAACAACAACAAGAACACAACAAAACAGTTAAATGTCGTTCAGTTGGGCTGGAAGAAGCAATAGATACTGGCAGAATTCAGACGCAATATTTTTATACGCCCGTCTCTGAAAGAGCGGGGCGTATTATGTGAACACCCGTGGCGGCGGGTGGCGGCTGGCGGCGGGCGGCGTCCAAAGCATGTCCAAAGCATGTCTAAGTCGAACAGTTTTTATCGGATCTTCACTTAACTTTGCTGACAATGTTTCTGTGCATAATATTTCGGCCAGGTTCGATAACAGGCACTCTTGGATTATGACCCTTGAATCACTCGAAAAACAGCGAGTTTAGCCTTGTCCGCTCTCTAAGTCAAACAATTTTTATCCGATCTTCACCACACTTGCTGACAATGTTTGTTGGCATAGAATCTCGATCTTGGCCAAGTTCGATAACAAGTTAAATTGCCCGAAGCACTCTTGTATAAGGGCCCTTGAATTACTTGAAAAAGTGTGAATTTAGCCTTGTCCGCTCTCCAAGTCCAACAGTTTTCACCCGATCTTCATCAGATTTGCAGACGATGTTTGTGGGCTTAATATCCCGGCCAAGTTCGATTACCAGCTAAACTGCCTTAGGCACTCAATGTTTATGGGCATGATATCTCGGCCACGTACGATAACCATCCAAATCACCCCAGACACTCTTGAATTATGCCCCTTGAAGTAGGCCAAGTTCGATGACGAGCGTTTTTCGTGACATTCTGGCACTCTTGTTATTAATAAGTTAGAGATTCTCTCTTGCAGACTGTTCAGAAATATATAGGAATGGAACAAGGACAGACGGAGTTTACTCTATCTCACCAGATGGAAGGTGCCCATTCTTTGTGTATTGCGACATGACGAACGGGGGCTGGACTTTGATCCAGGTAATGCATCTCGATACCAGATAATTATAATATAAAACGGTAGAAAACAGAAGAAGTTTACTCTATCTCACTAGATGGAAGTTGTCCATTCTTTATGTATTGACACAAAACGAAGGGGTGGGGAATGAGTGGGGGCGGATTGGACTTTTGATCCTGGTAATGTGCCTTTTTACTAGATAAGAGTTTAAAACGGTACAATAATAGACGAACTTTAATCCTTCTTACTAGATGGAAGATGTCTGCTCCTTTTGCATTGCTACAAAATGAATGTGGGAATTGGACTTAATTGTTATCCTGGTAATGTCACTCATTACTAGATAATGGTATAAAACGGTACAGGATTTCTCTATCTCACCAGATGGAAGATGCCTGTTCATTGTATATTACGACATGGCGATCAAACTTTGGACTTTTGATCCATCTCACTATCTAGGTGATAGTATGAAACGACGCGAATTGTAATATCTAATATTTAACCGTTGTTCACTACTATCAATAGCAAAAATCTATACTGTATTGTTGTAATACTTGGCGAATGGACGGTACTGTTATTTTATAACTTATATATTATGTTAGCATTTTGTTGTCAATTGAATTTATGTCAACTGGATTGTATTTTGGATTGTGTATTGCTTCATAGAAGGAAAATTAAGACAAATGTTTGTATGTAAACACGGTTAGCACGACAACAGTGAGCACTCTAAATAACAACTGTTACATTTTTTACGTTTCAGTTTTAAACAAAAATGTCAATGTTAAGTGTTTGTTTTCATTATAGAATCGGGTTGACCGTAAGGTAAACTTTTACCGGTCCTGGGACGACTACGTTAGTGGATTTGGTGATATTGACGGATCTCATTGGCTAGGCTTGGAGAAGATACACCGTTTGACGCGAGATGGCTGCCAAATATATTTCGATATGGAGAATTTTGATGGGACAAAAGATTATGCACATTACAAGGTGTTTACCGTTCACGAAGCGGCAACTGGATACACTATGAACGTAGATGCCTTTAATTATGAAGGTAGCATTGACGAACTGCTGAGTTACCATAACAATATGAAATTCTCAACGTATGACAGGGACAACGATATGGCTTCAATCAATTGCTGCCTCGAGCGTTTAGACGGGGGAGGATGGTGGTACAAAAACTGTTACAAATTGGGAAACATGAATGGAGTGTTCGGTAAAAGATCAGAGGGTGGTATCTGCTACTGGACAACAAAGAGCGTTCCTATAAAAAAGGTCACCATTAAGGTGAAAGACATGATTGGTCAATGTTAAATTACTGGCGACGATATATATATATTCCATATCTATTTTATCTATCCAATCGTGAACGTTCATTTGCAAGACGTGACCGTACAATGTATTACCTTATTGGACGCACGTGCGAACAAAAACCTGTATTTTCCCGTATTTGGGCGGCTCAACAGTCCAATGTTAAACACACGATCAAGCCCGAAACGCTTGAAAATGTTCCTAATGTATATTGGGGGAAGTAGGGGCTCTATGTACAGTTAGATTATGCGTCTTGAAATGAGGAAGGCAGAAATACAATATTCAGTGAATCATTTTTAATTTAAAAATAAAATAGATATTCTGAATAAAAAAGGTTATTTAACATTGAACTGAACAATACGAGATATATATTTGGACTCGTACCCAGTTAGGAAAAGCATATTTGACTCACCCAGCGGGTCGTCCAATATGGTTTACTCAGCTGGGTACTCGTCCAAATATTGCACAAAACAATCTTAAATAACCTGATAATATATTATGTCTATATTAATCTTTGTATGGTTTTGGCGTTAAATACAAGAGCAAACTCCATGGTTGTACAAAATTATGAGCGTAAATAACATCGTTTCTCGAGTTATACATTTGTTCATATTAATATTTTATTTTCAGGTTTTCAACTTTAATTTCATAGTATATCAGTTATCACGGATGAAATGCACTGATTGCGATTTCGTTTGTAGAATTTTTAACATTATTCACTCCATTAAAGACTAATGTTTGTGATAAAATCTGTTATAGGTTGCAAAGTTCTTTGTACTGTTATGTTTATGAAGTTATTTTCTGCCTTCATGAATGTATTACCTTTAAAAGCCGATATGTTGCTTGTATTCATTGTCTTACCCTTGAATGACCATTAGAGAGGCTACTTATAGGGTCTGAACACTTGGTTTTGCTGTATTCTTGTGATTCCAGCGGGTATAAATGTTTTGATTCCATACAGAGTTTCGTTTTCTTATAAATGAGATACGAAACCACAATGTTTGTTCCATTACGAACTTTTGGTAACATCGACCTAACGGAAAATTTATAAATTAGTCTTTATAAACAAAGAAGGATAAAATTACTTAAATATAAATAGAAAAATGTCTATTTGGAAATTCAAAAGACGGTATCCCACAAATTAAAGTATATTTCTTTCCGGATCGTATGAATATTTTTGACGCCATATAACATATACTGTGGTGGTGCACCATAAATCCAAAATCAAATCAAATTTAATCATTTAAGAGCGACCTCAGTGATCCAGTGATAACACTCTTTGATTACGAAAATAGGGGTCGTGAGTTCAGAGCCCCCGCTCCGCCAACTAAATATTACTAACATTGGGATTAGAGTCCCATATACATGTATGAGTGCTTTATACCTGGCACACTAAAGAACCAGGGAAGCTTCTGAAGTTGGAGCGTCTTCTGTATCTTGCACTATCCTCCTACTAGCATTGCTAACAGTCTTCTGGAAGAGTCGCCCGTATTGATTACCGGTGGCGACTATAAATAAGCTTTAAACCAAACAATTAATCATTTGCATCAAGATTCCCTTACTTTTATAATTCTTTTATAATATATATAATATGCTAATCGAAAATATATGAGAAATTTCAAAAATGTACAATTAGTTGTATGAAAGATATTGACAAAGTTATCGATGGAGCCAAAGAAGTTCCGTAAGTGTATTTTATCGCAGGAATGTTGATAGTTATCTTGATATACCGTCTATGTTTTTTTTGACAAGTAATCAGTTTTGGTATAGCTAGATTGTATGAAAACATTCGTCCTTAATAAGAAAAAAAACGTCGTTATTGTGTAATACAGTGTGATTAAGTTTATCATTCACTAGTTTAACAGTTATGTTCGAATACTGTCGGCAATTAGTGTTTGTGTACAGTAGCCTAAAACTTCCTATTATAAGACACATATTTCTTATGTTGTGTGACGTAGTAGATGTCCTTCTAAAATATATATCAAAGCATGTGAAAAATGTTATTCATTTTCACAATATAATTTTAGTATAGAACATTGCATAATAGAAGTTTTACAGTTAAAAAGGATAGAAATATCTTTAATCAAAATATGTGCTGTGTAATAATCCTCGCGGCCTTCACAAATACAAATATGTAAGAAGAGTCTCGAGAAAGCAGGCATATTATTGTGATTTACCGTATTGTAAGTTGTTTTCTCTGGTTGGAAATTTTTACCTTTTTTTTTTAGATTTTGTTAGATAATATTTAAAGGCAAATACAGTGAAGGTTTCAGTTCCATATTTGTTTCTTCTGTTCCCACTGTTCATACATTAATTGGCAATCTATGGTCTTTTTCCTTTGACCTGTGTCGTATCTCGGGTGTATTTGGACTAGCGTCAAATTAGAAAGTGTTTAAAGGTAACCATATAAAAGCCGCATTTTTAATGATCGTATACAGTGTAACCTCTGTAGAGCAACACCCTTAGGGAGATACAAATGTTAACTGTTATGTAGAGGTTGTTGTTCTGGAGAGGTAAATTTGTTAGTATATTTCAGCTTTATATGGATATTTTGATGATGTTGTTAAAGAGAGGTTTTTGCTTAAAAGAGGACTGCTATAGAGAGGTTGAACTGTACAAATAAATAATAACTTTTCCGTATTTTTATCTTATTTGTTAAACGACTGCGTTTCAATAAAATAGTCGTTTTTGCTAATGAACTAATAACATATTGAAACTAAAATGCAGTATTCAAAGGAACTCGCTACATATTTACATACTATTTGCGTTAAAGTTTTTTTTACAAGGAAATGAATCCATTTTAATTTTATTTAAATTACATGCACCAGTTGTCTTGAAAATAAACTGACATACCGCTTTTGATAGGGCCTTACTACCGCCTAAACCAGTAGACAACTTCTTATATTCTTATATACACCTGATTATATGCATTTATTATCACTAATATTATTGGCGGGAAACTCTAAAGCATTCTTGTCAGAAATCATTTGTCACAATTAAAAGATATTTCACAGAAATGTTCATTTTCTTATTTTCTACCAAGATTTTTTTCTCAGTTCGTCAGAAATAGGGTATGGTCGTTAGTAAGCATGGTCCCTCTATACATTGTAAAACTGGAACTTTAAAAAAACCTTTTAGTCAGAAACTTCTTGCCCGATGTCGATATGATTTCTTGGATGAGCGGCTAGAAATAGTATTACAATAATTCGCCAGCCCTCACTATCCTCACCACCACGGTAAAACATGGCCTCTTGGAAGAACTTTCCTTTATTAGCGAATAATGTATGTATAGTTAATCAGAACTTTGAAAATTTTCTAAACGTCACCTGCTCGTTCAATTTTTTT
Source organism: Mercenaria mercenaria (assembly GCF_021730395.1). Lineage (NCBI taxonomy): Eukaryota > Metazoa > Mollusca > Bivalvia > Venerida > Veneridae > Mercenaria > Mercenaria mercenaria. The sequence continues at coordinate 41,669,673 of NC_069376.1, read as the reverse complement.
TTTTGAAAAAAAAGAAGAAAAAAGTAGATTTAAAAAAATCACGTCAGAAACTGTTGACCTGATTTACAAACAGTCTCACACAAATATACTTCTTTTTGTCTTGGTGGCCCACAAAATGACTTACAGGAGCTCGAAGTAAGATAAAACGCGGACGAACATTCCTTGTTTAAAATTGTTGAATGCCAACAAACTGTTTACTTTAAGTGTCAAAATATATCATGCTAAAGTATCTCTTAACTATATACGACGCTATTGTTTTATGGTAAGATCATGCGATGATATTCGATTATATCTTCCTTAATCTACTTGTGCAGAAAGGGAAGAAGGAAATTATATTCTACTGGCTAATTATCCTTGTTTAAGGATGGTGTGTTTTACGTCAGCCTATTCTTTTGCCCTTGCTCTATAGGCAAGTGACCTGCAATATTCACAAAAGAGAGGCCCTTCATGATACATGCTAATTGCCTATTATAGTATTAAATTTTATAGTGTAATTGTTAGCATACCTGTTGCAATTATGCTTTCGTTGCAACCGCAAAATTATATATTATTCTAACACGACCAGATTTGTTGTCCTGTTAAACACAGAAGACTGAAAGTGTGAAGTTTCTATGTTACAATTATTAAGTCAAATGGCTTAGCGAAGCACTGGGAAAGAATAACACATAAAAAGCAACTATTTGGCAGAAGTGTCAGTACAGAATCCTGTTCCAGCCAGTTGTACTTTTATCAGTCAAAATAAGACGGCGACATACGACAAAACGAAGTGACATCGCGACAATGCGAACGACACACGACAATGCAAACGAAGTTCGACAATGCGATACGACGGACGACATGTGACGGGATAATGTTGCTATGTCATGTTGTATTGTTGCGTGTCTAAAGCACAATAAATCGCAATATCAATTTGCGCGGTCGTGCGTCGTATCGCATTCCACGATACCACTTCGCATTGTTGCGATGCCGCTTTGCATTAACTTGTCACGTGCTCTGCAGTTTTGCTATAACAAGACTCACGACAATGCAATACGATGCACGACAATCCGATACGATGCACGACAACGCGAAACGACACTCGATCATGCGATGTGACATGTTATTTAATGTCATATAACATTATCGCGCCGTGTCATAAACGTTGAGACGACGCACGGCAATACGGTACGACATTGAGAAAATACCACTTCGCATTATCAATTATCGCTTCGAAATGCCGAGCGTCGTATCGCATTGTCTTGTGTCATATTGCATTACAACTAGCACGAACAGGATTCCATACGTCCAGGCTGTAGATAGTTGTCCTTGGTATCGTGTTAGAATCGACAAAATATATCTCAAACAGTGGTTTTGTCTTGAATAAAAATCATCGTGCCCATCAGAACTCCAAAAATGATTTTACTTAAGAAATAATGTATCTCATCTTGTGATTTGTCGTAAATTAAAATGATTGTTTGAAGTTCAGATGGGAAGGAATTATAACACGAGGACGCAGCAAATCACTAGATCTAAATGTGAACACGTTACCAAGGAATTTTAAGAACATCCTGGAAGACATCAATCAAATTTTTGCCTTTTGCTGTTGGTTTCTTTTCCAGCGAGCCGCCATGCCGTTTCACATTATAATGTAATAACTGTGACGTCAGAAAAATGTATTGTTTAAGATATATTCTAATATGGCTAACAATGCTTTAATCATCACAACGATGTTATGTTGGCGTCACGTCAACGTGATATTTAGCGCCATGTACGCATCAAGAAATAGCCCTTTCAAATTTCATGAAATATTTTTTCTTAATAACATGTTTTAAACGAAATGTCACATTGCACACATGTTATGATTAATTTATACACATACTGAATTAGTTATTCGCATTGCTGAATAATTCGCAATAATTTTCGCTCGAACTGAATTCTGCCGCAAGATGTATTACCGTTTCCGGTCCTGGCGTGTTTTAACAAATACCTACTATTGTCGCCATGCTTGCGTGAAGAAACAGTTCCATCATATTTGATATAAATTTTACAATAAAAAACATATTAGAATCGACATAATTTGTAGCAAAACAGTGCTTTATCACTATTTATACACTCGGGCTGTTATACGTCGTCCGAAATAATTTCACGAGGGCTGCGCCCTCGTGAAATTATTACGCCCGACGTATAACCGCCCATCGTGTATAAATAGTGATAAAGCACTGTTTTGCTATAAATTATTTCTTAAATATATCTCATTTAGTAATTTGTCGCTGAATAAATCATTGTTGGAGTTCAAATTCGAAGGAATTATAATAATACGCATCTGAACGACAATCAATGATTTTATTCAAGAGCAAATCACTAAATGAGATATATTATTTTGATTTTAACACGTTACCAAGGACTTTAAAGTACATAATTGACGGCATTCATTAAATATTGGCTTCCTTGGTTTCTTTTCCAGCGCGCCGCTATGCCGTTTGACGCTCTAATTGTGACTTTGCTATGACGTAATAATTGTGACGTCAAAACAGAGCTATAATAATTCACTGTTTTCAGTCTTCTTTGTTTAATAGGAAAATGAATCGAATCGTGTCAGAGTCAACCACAAAATCACAAAATAGTATAAAAACATATATGTATGGCTTACGGAAGGTCGGTGGTTCTACCCAAGTACCCGCTCGTGATGAAATAATGCACGGAGGGGCACCTGGGGTCTTCCTCTACCATCAAAGCTGGAAAGTCGCCATATGACCTATAATTGTGTAGGTGCGAAGTTTAGCCCAACCCCAAAAAACAACAACAAAAAACAACAAACTAAGTCGTATGCGTACTACAGGTTACCATGTTACACGTTTATCTTACGTCCAGGGCCTCACCTGCAACAGCATGTTTGCTACTCTACTTAATGGACACAGATAAATCAGTGCCGAACGACAAAAGTTCACAACTGGGCGGATTGCTTGCAAAGTATTAAGACTTATTTCTTCTTTATACAAGGTATCTATTTTTGTCAATTTCTTATATATCAGATTTATGCAAATTAATTTCTATTTTCTATGACAATTATATTGCATATTGCTAGATTATATATCATAAATAATACGTCAGCTCTTTGAATGCATTTTAAAGGTTTAGGCTAAGTGTGAAAGAAACTGAAAAAAAATCCGTTGACTTGTATTTTGACTGCATACCTCGTCTTGCATATTTTATTTTTGCAATTTTATTTTATTGTTAATATAGTGCAGGGTGAATTCTTTCTTAGCTTCTGAAAACAACTACACGAAGGAAAACGATGCCCTGTCTTATTATGAGATGCATTTACACTATTCTTATCGTCGGTTGTGTGTGTTATGGACATGAAACATGGACGTGCACGACAAACACAGATGCGCTAGTGACAAACACGTGCCCAAAGGAAATGGAAGAGAAAATTAATTCCTTAGAAGTTCAGATACAACAACTCCAGAGGCTTGTTCAAGAACAAAACACTTCTATGTTTACTACTATAGAAGGCTTTCCTAAAGGTAATCTTCTTTAATAGTTTCTAGATTCTTGCACTATTTTTATACACTGCCAGGTTAAGTGTTAAAAGTATATGTATTTTCCTTTCCGTTGGTTCGACCATTATACTAGATTCAACCGATAAAACGACGCCTTTGTCTATGTTACCTATTTACTAAATCTTGATTGTTTAGGTACATACTTTCATCTGACATTATTATAATAGTCTGTGATGTTAAAGTATGAATGAACAACTGCTTTAAGGTAATTGACCCGTAATAACAATCGGCAATTTCCGTGCGATTACGTGTCTTCCGTATGCGATTTCGGCATCCCTCGGCCTTAACTGAAAAGTATTTCTTATAACAACCGGAGAATGCCGAAATTTTGTCATTAGTCCACACCAAACTGATTACCTGTTCGTCGGATTTCCCGCACCAATTTGACGGGAAATGAAAAAAAATTTTTTTTTGACCGCCCGCACCTGACGTATTTTTTGCGCTGGGTCGAAATCAGTAGGAACGAAAAAAAAGTGGAAATTCCGAAGTTTAAACGCATCTCGCTTGTAATTTATCGGAGCAACGGAAGAACATGTTCTCTAATACAGTCACCGATCCGACTACGTAGTCTCCATACCGCACAGAAGGGATACCTAACCCGGTAGTATGTGTTTATTCGATTAAATTTTGTAATATTCGATCGCTTTAAAAATCGGGCATATCAAAATGGCAGCCCCCTATGTCTGTTTTTTTTTTATCTCATACCGAGATGACGCAGGTATTTTCAGCAACAGCTTTTGAGATTTCCCCGAGCTGCAGTTTTACAGAGATGTTAGGGCTGTACTAGATTCTATTTAAAAAAAGACTTTCTGATCATAATAAAGCTATGTCAGCCATACGAAAAATCAAAGAGTTAAGGTGGAGTGCGACCTTTAAATTTTTTTTAGATAGATCTATGAAAAATTAACAGAAGAAAATTGAGGATATTTCTGATTTATTCCAGTTTTCCGTTTGGCTCTTATTTAAGCCACTTTTGTTTGGTGTGCTGTCAAACTTGGCCACTAACGGCACTTTTTGGGCGTTATTTCTTGGCGTCATTTTCATTGTTTCTGTACGGTTTTCAGCATATCCCTGTTTTAGCTGGAAGCGGACGCAAATGAAATTTATATATTTTTAAAAGATTTAAAATTTCCTTTCCTGTGATATAAATTTCGTGAATGATCTATGACGTACCTTAAGATTATGACGCATTAAAGCGTCAGACTTATACAAAACGTAACTTAGAGTTTAGCTGGAAAATTGTCCGTTTTTCGAGAATAACATTTTTTCGTGTCGAGGAATTTTGTTTAAATTTCAATCATAAATGCGCAAATATATTTACTTGCGTTTGATTAACAAAAAGTTGTATGTCACCGAATTCGTTTTTTCAGTACCATCGATTTTGTTTCCCCAACCCCGAGCTGAAATGCGACGTTATTTGGTAGTATTTTTACAGTTACACTAAAGTTTCGGACGATTTCGGAAAACTTGGAACCAGTTTTCGAACCTTTATCGTAAAAATATACGTTCAATTAAGGCATATACTGAAATATAAAAAAAAAACCCATCACATATACAGTAAATCGAATTATATATGAAAAATGAAGTAAACGCGAAGTTATTTGGTGGTATTTTAAAGTTACGCCGATAGTTTCGGACGATTTCGGAAAATTTGTACTAAGGAGCTTATTGTCGACATAATTTCGTTAAGTTATACGTTTAATGTTAGCATATACTGAAATATAAGAAAATAACAATTCGAATTATAATAGAAAAATGAAGTCCCGGCTAGTTATGAGCTGTGAACTTTCGGGGTTTTTTTTATAATTTATTATAATTAACTTAGTTAGCATTCGAGTTTAATGTGTAATTATGATTAAATTACTCCTGTGAGAAAGCGCATCATATGAAGAAAAAATGATTTTCAACTTTATAAGAATTCGATTTAATCGTGGGATTTACGGTGTTCCGTTAGGACCAGTGCCTACTCCCTGTAAATGGGAAGCCCAAAGGTACGATGGTATGATGGCTAAGCGCGACAGTACAATGGCGAAAACAACGACAGTACGATGGTGACAGTCTGTTGAACTACTCTTCGGAATCAACTGTTGTGCTTCACCATCGTAGTGTCGCGGTCCGCGATTCACCATCGTAGTATCACCATCCTAGTGTTGAGGTTTACCATATCGAAGTGTCGCGTTTCGCCAACGCACTGTCGCAAGTGTATTTTTATGATGTTAACCTGACAACAAATATTTTTAACGTTCCATGGCTTGCAATAAGAGCTGATTAAAAATATTTTCTTACAAAACAATTAATAACAATTACATGTATTATTATTCATTTTCTAGCTGAGAGGTTAATTTTGAATATAATTTTGTTTAGAAATAACATTCGGTCGGCTGGTATTCGTTTGAATTACACCCTACAGGTTGATATTTATTTTTCAAACATCATGAAAACAATAGACCGACGGAGACTATTCTTGAACAGTACAACGCAAATAAGGTATATAAACAGAAAAAGAGGGTGAAGTGCGACAGTGCGATTGCAAAGCTCGACAGTTCGATGACGAAACTGCGATGGAGAAGCGTGACAGAGCGATGGCGACGCGTGCCAGTAGGATGGTGACACTACGATGGAGAAGCGTGACAGGGCTATGGTAACACTACGATGGAGAAGCATGACAGAACGGTAGCGAAGTATGACAGTTCGATAGTGAAGCGCGACAGTGCGATGGCGAAGCACGACAGTGCAATGGTGACACTAAAATGGTTAAGCGTGACAGTGCGGTGGTGACACTTCGATCGCGAAGCGCGACTGTAAGATGGTGAAGCACGACAGTACAATGGCGAAGCAGTACTGCAGCACTTCACCATCGCACTCTCACAATTCGCCATCATTTTTTGTTTGGTTGATTGTTTGATATGACGTTTTTTTCCATTACATATCAGCTGAGCTGCAAATTTCTAACTGAGTGTCAATCGCGATTCTCTGCGACATTATTTGTGAACACATCTTCTACTACTGTAACTGAATAGGTGAGTGTTGCTTTTCGATCAAACCTTGCCGCTTGTTACACTTTAAAGAGTGCATATCCATTTCGATATCACAGTGAGCATGATATGTCTCCTGCAGAAACTTGAATACAACAAAGTCGGTACTGTTTAATAATTTTCTCTTTTAAATTTTCTTTCTAATATGCAAAGGAAAAAACAGTATATCAAGTCAGCAATCGAGCTCGAGTTACGATCAGAAAATCAGTGATGAAAAATATAGAGTATTTCTTTAAACTAAAAAAGAATAAGTAGACAAACTCCGTTAACAGTAAAACTTTAACTTGTGGGTAATTCTTTACCTTTCCTACATACAACAACAATCCGACATCTAAGGCGCACGATTATGATATTTTACATTGATATCGTCCATGGATGTACGGTCTCGCTGTCCTTTAGAAAATTTTGAAACGGTAACATGCATGAGTCCATTATAACACATATTCACATTAAATACCAATAATGAAGATAATACAAACTTTTAATGATGTTTTAATAGAAGTAATTTCATTAAAATTACGTATCAAAATCGAATGCTAATAAAAATTATTATAATTGAAGCAAAAACCAAAAGTTCGCAACTCAAAACCAGCCGGGGCTATTTTTTTCTACTATTATTCTATTTACTGTATATGTGTTATTTCTTATGTTTCAGAATATGCTTTCATTTAACGTATATTTTTACGATAGAATGTCGACAACATCTTCCATAGTACAAGTTTTCCGAAATCGGCCGAAATTTTAGCGCAATTTTAAAAATACCAACAAATAACGTCGCATTTCAGCTCGGGGGTGGGGAAACAAAATCGGTGGTACTGAAAAAACGAATTCAGTGACATACACTTTTTTGTTAATCAAACGCAAGTAAATATATTTGCGCATTTATGATTGAAATTTAAACAAAATTCCTCGACACGAAAAAATGTTATTCTCGAAAAACGGACAATTTTCCAGCTAAACTCTACGTTACGTTTTATATAAGTCTGACGCTTTAATGCGTCATAATCTTAAGGTACGTCATAAATCATTCACGAAATTTATATCACAGGAAAGGAAATTTTAAATCTTTTAAACATATATAAATTTCATTCGCGTCCGCTTCCAGCTAAAACAGGGATATGCTGAAAACCGTACAGAAACAATGAAAATGACGCCAAGAAATAACGCCCAAAAAGTGCCGTTAGTGGCCAAGTTTGACAGCGCACCAAACAAATGTGGCTTAAATAAGAGCCAAACGGAAAACTGGAATAAATCAGAAATATCCTCAATTTTCTTCTGTTAATTTTTCATAGATCTATCTAAAAAAAAATTAAAGGTCGCACTCCACCTTAACTCAAGAATGGTGTTATATTTGCATTTATCTTACTCAATAATAGATCTATAAATGTTAGAGGTTAATGTGGATGATTTTAGTCAACTTTGCTATTTATGCCAACTTAAACCTAGGGTTCAGGTGAACTATTGTGGCCAACCGTCACCTGGTAGATTTTCACCGCATTGGAGTCAGTAGGATTATCCTTGCATGAAACTCTCTCCAGCTTGTTCAGAAGATTCCACTTGACCCCTTTAAGGTGCCGCCAGGGCTGAAAATAGAAAATAGTCTTTAAACGCTGTCTTCGCATAAACCACTGGCTAGATCGTCCCCAAACATGGTCTTTAACATTCTGGCATAAACACTACTTCAAGCGTCTTCAAATGGCTTTCGCTGGACGCCATTTAAGGGCAGCAAAGGCTGAGGCCTAAAAAAAATATGTCTGTTTCCTGTAACATGCTGAAAAAAGGGGGGTCGGTAGGTAGGAATTTTTTTTTTTTTAGTAGGTGTCAGAACATTTCAGTGTTTTTTTCTGCTTTTTTTAATATACAAGGTAATAGGGTTTGAAGTACTGGCAATAGTTAACAAATTGTGCTAGATGTGACTTGAGATAGTTGATACTGGTAACTGAGTGAAAATGTGAATCAGATAACATTTAGACAATTTATTTTGAATTACTGAACATGACAAGAATTGTGACAGAACCACAAAAAATATCTAAAATGGCATATGACTAGAACTGACACACATCATACAATTTGATTGTGATCAACTGGCACAAATTTGTTGTGGGATCCGGACATTTGTCCCCCAGGACATTTGCCCCCCAATAAAAATGTGGACTGCTGGACATTTGCCCCCCAGTTGAAATGGTAGATAGGGCATTTGCCCCCAGTGCTTATTTCTGAAACGGACATTTGCCCCCCAATATTTTTGTCCCCAAGTGATTTTTTAGGAACTAAGTAGAAGATAATTATCATATTGTACATAACAATGTCTTTGTTTCTTACATCTTTCTAGTAGATAATTGCCAAATTAACAAGTTTGAGTGTTAAAAACATTTCACAAATTACAAAATTATAACATTGTTATGAGCACTTTTATAACTCAATAATAGGCTATTATTGACCTTAACACCTGAATGTAATTAACATATTCATCAAACTTTTATCAATAAATTGTTTGGTTTTTTTTACTGAAAATTGCCTTTTAGAGTAATTTTGATAATAAAACAACATAACACACAGTATATCTACTGGCACATAGGACAAAAATATTGGGGGGCAAATATCCATTCTAAAAATAAGAAGTGGGGGGCAAATGTCCTATCTGCCATATCAACTGGGGGGCAAATGTCCGGTAGTACATTTTTTCATTGGGGGCAAATGTCCTACAATCGTTTGTTGTCCATCTATGGACAGGTGATTATTTATCTACTATTTAATCATTATACAGGGCGTTTGGTAGGTCTGAAACTCAAGTCACATATAGACTCTTCTGCCTAAATTTTCAACGGTCAAAATCAGATTTTCAAGAGTCAAGATCAGCTATTCAGGGGTGAAGCTATTCTGTTATAAACTTCATCTAAGACAAATACATTAGTCTCCATGCAAGTCTACAAGAAAACAAAGCCATCCAGTTCTGATATTTCGTTTAATTTTAGACTTTGGTGTTCCAGCATCACTAACATCATCATTCTTTAATAGAATGTTTGGTTAGCGTACCACACACGCTGTCATTATCACTGTCATTAGAACGTTTCTGACCACCTATATATAAATCCTAAATCAAATAGTTTCCTTTGAGCCATAGTGTCATAAAATACGCAAGAACAGTTCATAAAAGCACAAAAATTACCAGTAACAGTTGTCATATTTTTCTTAAAAGCAGACTTTTTATTGGCTTAATATTAAGATTTGCACTAGAAAATCTCGTTGGAAATGACAGAAATGTCCGAAAATCACAGTCGCGAAAACGGGTGACAAATACGGAAAACGAAAGTTAGAGTTTAATTCTTGAAAAATAAATGCATCTGTTTAATTTATTTTCTACCATCATAGCTATTCACTACTTACAATTTCTGCTTATCAAAATATTTTTTTATTTGTTTCTGCCCAAACTAAACCTCGACAATACTAGAAAATTTGCTATACATCATAACGTTCGATTATGATTATACAATTTGTTATTTAGTAACCTTATTATCGCCAATTAACTGCCTAATCAAATAAAATTGTTGAAAATTTGCTCCCGCCTTTCAATAACGGATGTTGTTCATACCGACAGCGTGACCACTGAACAAGTGGTACAAACACGATAGTAGGCTGCTCTTCTACGCATTGTTTATCAATTAACTTTTACACATTGATCAATAAACACCTTTAATAATAACAGACATTATTGTACTAAATATAAACCGCGAGATGACCACGTGTCAGTTGGCGCGTGGCGTGACTGACATCTGTCAGTAGCTAATTAGTATACGACGCTCCGCCTTCTGCCATACTTCCTCTTGTGGCGGCGAACAGTATTGAAATTCATCGAGATTTTGATTGACAAGGGGCAGAACTTTTGAACTCGATACGCATCAAAGAAAACTTCTCGATTTTTGCGGATAGAAAAACCCGGAACCTCGGGTCTATCGACAAACAGGCTTTTCGCCATGTTGTTTCATGTCGACGGAACAGGGAACGTTCGTTACTATGCGCGACGAGGTCGGATACAACTTAATTATCCCTATAATCAATAAAGATATGAGAGCCTCGAATTTCGGCCCATAAAAAAATTGCGGTCGGCGGTAAAAACTTACGGTCGGTCGGGTTACAGGAAACAGACATATTTTTTTTTTTAGGCCTGATGGGTTGATGGATCTTCATCCAACTTGGTCTGTAACGTCCTGATATGGACCTCTCTCAAATCTTATATATAGTTCCTCTTGACCTCTTTTAGGGGCTACAAGAACTAAAACCTGAAAGCTTTTAAATGACTACTTCTAATGAATTGCTAGATGTTACTTTTCATGACACCTTGGTCAAGCAGTCAAAGTCGGGGAGTGCCTCATGACCATTATGATAGAAAGATACACATGTTGATAACGGTCTATACCCTTAACATGTTGCATTTTCGTTTTGTCGTTACTCAAAATTTTTCCCTCCGGCAAGCAACATTTCTTGATCTCTCATTTTGCCCTCAAAGAATTATTACAAGCTGCATTTTAAGGGCGTCGTTATTGGCTTGTACATATGTGTCGTCCCTCCGTGATGTCGCGCTGTATTTTTTCGTTGTGTGGTTTTAGTGTCAATGACAGAACAACACAACAAAACAATGACAAAGGTTAAATACGTCGTATCGACACAACAACAACAAAAACACAACAAAACAGTTAAATGTCGTTCAGTTGGGCTGGAAGATGCAATAGATACTGGTAGAATCCAGACGCAATATTTTTATACAGCCGTTTCTGAAAGAGCGGGGCGTATTATGTGAACACCCGTGGCGGCGGGTGGCGGCGGCTTGCGGCTGGCGGCGGGCGGCGTCCAAAGCATGTCTAAGTCGAACAGTTTTCATCGGACCTTCACTTAACTTTGCTGACAATGTTTCTGTGCATAATATCTCGGCCAGGTTCGATAACAGGCACTCTTGGATTATGACCCTTGAAACACTCGAAAAACAGCGAGTTTAGCCTTGTCCGCTCTCTAAGTCAAACAATTTTTATCCGATCTTCACCACACTTGCTGACAATGTTTGTTGGCACAGTATCTCGATCTTGGCCAAGTTCGATAACAAGTTAAATTGCCCCAAGCACTCTTGTATTAGGGCCCTTGAATTACTTGAAAAAGTGTGAATTTAGCCTTGTCCGCTCTCTAAGTCCAACAGTTTTCACCCGATCTTCACCAAAATTGCTGACGATGTTTGTGGGCTTAATATCCCGGCCAAGTTCGATTACCAGCCAAATTGCCTTAGGCACTCTTGGATTATAGTCCTTGAATTACTCAAAGAACTGCAAACTTAGCCATGTCTGCACTCTAAGTCAAACAGTTTCCATCTGATCTTCACCAAACCCAAATCACTTGCCCCTCATCGATGTGGGTTCGAGCCTCACTCGGGGCGTTGAATTCTTCATGTGAGGAAGTCATCCAGCTGGCTTACGGAAGGTCGGTGGTTCTACCAAGGTGTCCGCTTGTGATGAAATAAAGCACGGAGGGGCACCTGGGGTCTTCCTCCACCATTAAAGCTGAAATGTCGCCATATGACCTATCATGTGTCGGTGCGACGTTAAATCCATAAAAAAAATCACCAAACCTGCTGACAATGTTTTAGGGGCATGATATCTCGGCCACGTACGATAACCATCCAAATCACCCCAGACACTCTTGAATTATGCCCCTTGAAGTAGGCCAAGTTCGATGACGGGCATTTTTCGTGACATTCTGGCACTCTTGTTATTAATAAGTTAGAGATTCTCTCTTGCAGACTGTTCAGAAATATATAGGAATGGAACAAGGACAGACGGAGTTTACTCTATCTCACCAGATGGAAGGTGCCCATTCTTTGTGTATTGCGACATGACGAACGGGGGCTGGACTTTGATCCAGGTAGTGCATCTCGATACCAGATAAAATAATAACATAAAACGGTACAAGAACAGAAGAAGTTTACTCTATCTCACCAGATGGAAGTTGTCCATTCTTTATGTATTGATACAAGACGCAGGGGTGGGGGATGAGTGGGGGGGTGGGTTGGACTTTTGATCCTGGTAATGTGCCTCTTTACTAGATAAGAGTTTAAAACGGTACAATAACAGATGGACTTTAATCCATCTTACTAGATGAAAGATGTCTGTTCCTTTTGTATAGCTACAAGACAAAGGTGGGAATTGGACTGGTTATCCTGGTAATGTCACTGGTTACTAGATTACGGTATAAAAAGGTACAAGAACATACACAGATTACACTGTCTCACCAGATTTAAGATGTATATTACGACATGACGAACACTACTATCAATACTAAAAATCTACTTCGTATTGTTGTAATACTTGGCGACTGGACGTACTGCTATAAATTATGTTAATATTTTGTTGTCCATAGATTTTATAAGCATTTGATTGTAACGCTTGTGTAATGCTTTATAGAAAGAACATTTTAGATAAATGTTGGTATTTAAACACGATAAGCACGAAAACGCAACTGGTAGAATCTTTTTTTAAGTTCCAGTTTGAAAAAATTGCCAATGTAAAGTGTTTATTTTCATTGTAGAATCGGGTTGACCGTAAGGTAAACTTTTACCGATCCTGGGACGACTACGTTAGCGGATTTGGTGATGTTGACGGATCTCATTGGCTAGGCTTGGAGAAGATACACCGTTTGACTCGAGATGGCAGCCAGATATATTTCGATATGGAGAATTATGATGGCACAACTGAGTATGCACATTACAAGGTGTTTACCGTTCACGGAGCGACAACTTCTTACACTATGAACGTAGATGCCTTTAATTATGAGGGTAGCATTGACGAACTACTGAGTTTCCATAATAATATGAAATTTTCAACGTATGACAGGGATAATGATATTTCGTCAGAAAATTGCTGTGTCAAGTATTTAGACGGTGGAGGATGGTGGAACAAAAACTGTTACAGGTTGGGAAACATGAATGGAGTTTTCAGTAAAACACAACAAGGTGGTATCGGCTACTGGACTACAAAGAACGTTCCTATTAAAAAGGTCACCATTAAGGTGAAAGCCATGAATGGTCAATGTTAAAACACTGGCGACGGTGTCTTCTCCTCTGTCATTTATAACATTATCCTGATCAATGAGCAATACCATGGACACGTTTCATTTAAGGATCAATGATATAGCTTTATATATATAGAATGTATGTATTAATCTTTGTACAGTTTTGGCGTAAATTATCATTACAGAGGCTACTTATAGGGTCTGAACACTTGGCTTTGCTGCATTCATGTTATTCCAGCAGGTATACATGTTTTGATTCCATACAAAATTTCGTTTCATTACGGACTTTTAGTAACATCGACCTAACGGAAAATTGATAAATTTGTCTTATAAACAAAGAAGGACAAAATTACTTATTAATAAACATAAATAGAAAAGGGCCTATTTGAAAATTCAACCCATACGGTAACCCAAAAATTGAAGTTTCTTTCTTTCCGGATCGTATGAATATTTTTGGCGCCATATAACATGCACTGTGGTGGTGCACCATAAAACCAAAATCAAATCAAATTTAATTTAATCATTTGAGAGCGGACGCAGTGGTTCAGTGGTAACACTGTTTGACTACGAAAATATGGATCGCGAGTTCAGAGGCCCCGCTAAGCCAACTAAAATTACTAACATTGGGATAAGAGTCCCGTTTATGGGTGCTTTACACCTGGAACACTAAAGAACTAGGGAAGCTTCTGAAATTGGAGCGTCTTCTGTATCTTACATTATCTTCCTACTAGCATTGCTTACAGTCTTCTGGAGGCGTTATCCATATGGATTACCGATGGCTACTATAAATAAGCTTACAACGATCACTTTTATAATATGCTAATCGAAAATGTGTGAGAAATTTCAAAAATGTACTATTAGTTGTATGAGAGATATTGAGATGGAGCGTTAGAAATTCCGCTAATGTATTTCATCGTAGGAATGATATCTTATTTATCGACGGGGCGTTAGAGGTCCTGTAAGTGTATTTTATCGCGGGAATGATGATATCTTAATTATCGACGGGGCGTTAGAAATCCGTCCTGTAAGTGTATTTTTCGCAGGAATGATGATATCTTAATTATCGACGGTGCGTTAGAAGTCCTGTACGTGTATTTTATCGCAGTAATAATGATATCTTGATATACCATCTATTGTTTTTGACAGGTAATCAGTTTTGGTTTAGCAAGATTGTATGAAAACATTCGTCCTTAATAAGAAAAAAAAACGTCGTTTTTGTGTAATACAGTGTGATTTAGTATATCATTTACTAGTTTACCAGTTATGTTCGAATTACTGCCGGCAATTAGTGTTTGTGTACAGTAGCCTAAAACTTCCTTTTATAAGACGCATGGTTGATATTTCTCATGTTGTGTGACGTAGTAGATGTCCTTCTAAAATATATATCAAAAGCACGTGAAAGATGCTATTCATTTTCACCATATAATTTTAGCATAGAACATTGCATAATAGATGTTTTACAGTAAAAGAAGGTAGAAATCTCTCCTATCAAAATAAGTGTTGTGTGATAATCCTTGCGGCCTGTGTAAGAAGAGTCCCGAAAAAGCAGGCATGTTGTTGTGATTAACTATATTGTAAGTTGTTGCCATGGTTGCAATATTTCAAAGGCAAATACAGGTTTCAGTTCCATATTTGTTTCTTTTGTTCCCACTGTTCATACATTAATTGGCAATCTATGGTCTGCTTTCTGTGTCATGTGCCATATCATGAATGCATTTTGACTAGAGTCAAATTAGAAAGTGTTTAAAGTTAACCATATAAAAGCCGCATTTTTAATGATATAAAGTACAGATGAGGTTGTTGTTCTGGAAAGGTAAATTTGTTAGTATATTTCAGCTTAGGGAAATTTTGATGATGTTGTAAAAGAGAGGTTTTTGCTGAAGAGAGGGCTGCTCTAGAGAGGTTGCACTGTACAAATAAATAATAACTTTTCCGTATTTTATCTTATTTGTTAAACGACTGCGTTTTAATAAAATATTTCTTTTTGCTTATGATTTAATATAATATTGAAATTAAAATGCAATATTCGAACTTTTTCGCAAGTTTATTTTAGAAGGAAATGAATCCATTTTAAATTATATTTGAATTAATTACATCAGTTCTCTTGAAAATAAACTGACATAAAGCTAGAGACAGAAGCTGGAAACTCTAAAATACTCATATCAGAAAACATTTAAAAGAATTAAAAGATATGTCACAGAAATGTTCCTTTTCTTATTTTCTACCAAGATTCTTTTTCTCCCCCAGATAAAGGCATGGTCGATATTAAGAATGGTCCCTTTATACATTGTATAACTGGAATTTTAAACAACCTTTTGTTTAGAAACATTTTGCCTGATTTCGATATGATTTCTTGGGTGAGCGTCTAGAAAAAGTATTACAATAATTCGTCAGCCCTCCTTATCCTCAACACCACACTAAAACATGGCCTCTTGGAACAGGGTGACGAATCACGTGATCGTTGTACGTCATATCGCTATTCCGCAAAGAAGATATTGTCAACAAAAGTTGTCGATTCAAATCTTCAAATCAATGTAAATTTTTTATTTCTCAACCAATTTCTATGAAATATGTTGCATGCGAAGGAGAAAACAGTATTCAATCGCCCATGTTAATGGTTTCCTTCTAGACCGTCGCTAAATATACAAACACCCTGGAAAACCTTTTCTACTCGGCCCGATCGCATTGGCTTATTCACCAAGAAAATGTTATTTTTATACAAATTCTGTTCCAGTGGTCATGTACCGGTATTCGCACAGAAAACTTCCAAAATTTTCTAATTACTCAAAACAAACATATTCAATACGTAATCAGAGTATCAGTGAAAGGAAAAACGTGTATTTTGTGAATATGCTAATCCACCAAGAAAACAATTTTACGCTAATCCACCAAGTCCGCTACCATTATCGTTCAGGTTGACTTGCAAAGCGGTTTTGCTATTTACAGAAATGAGTTTTTAAAATGGAGAGATACAAAATGTAAAAGCAGGGATAAATATTTTAAGGATATATTGATATATATTCGTTTAAAACATATGTCGTATAAAACATTAGTTACATGTACTAACAGCTACTCGAGACTATACTACTAAAACTAAAAATTGTCATAATATCAAACAATTGTTTATGTTTGATTTATGCCGTCTTGGTATAACTCGATAAAATTTCTTTCAGATTCATATGCTCCTGTACAACCAAATAGAATCGCAGAAGTGTACGTATCCGCAGTATTTTTATTCTCAAAGACTGAAATAATAATAAAAAAAAACGCAGACAGGCAGACTCGATTTAGCTGAATCTGTCCGGTAAAACATATGCAATATATTTCGTGCCCTTAACACCAGATTAAGCGTAATTCTACGCATTGCATAAAATACCTAACAATGGTTTGATGTTAGGAACATGACTTCTTCTTCGTACTGAAGAATCAACCACTAGATATAAAAAAACATACTGGGATAGGGGGAGCGTACCAATTTAGAGCTAGGCGTCACCGGCGAGGCGCATAGGACCAGTTGGAGGTAGGTACGGGAGGGGCACCTACTCAAATTGGGGGTGGGGATTGATCTTCTCCTGGAAATTTCTAAAAATAAAGGTATGTAATGGTGGCCTGTAGTGTTTTTAGGGTCTAAATTATGGGAGGGGGTAATCCCCCTGTAAAGGGTGCCAGGTGAGCGGTTCCCTGGACGTTTTATGAATATAGGTATCAAATGATGGCCTCTGGTGCATTTTTGGGTCTAAATGATGAGGCACAGGAGGGGGTTCCTTCCACCTGATAATAGGAGACAGTTGTCGTTGGAATCTCCCCTGGATATTATTGAAATATAAGTATGAAATGACGGCCTATGGTTCATTCTTTGGTGTTAATTTTTAAGTACGGGATGGAGATACCCTCACTAGTTACAGATTCCAAACGTCTCCCTTTGGAAATGTGCAGCTTTAATTTGTATATGTCACTTCTCAGCTGACTGAGCGGGCGGCGCAAGGGCTCCCTGGCCCCTCCCTGGATCCGGGAAAGCATTGTAGTCGGTTTAACTCTCTAATGTCTTTTTGCAACAGACTGTTACATGACCTATTGTGTTCCTATATTTAATCATTACTTTGTCTCTTTGTATTTTCCTCCGTTACATTCACAGCTGTAGGTTTTCTTTGAAGGCAATTGCTTTGGTACACCGATGGTATTTATATTTGATCTTAAACCAAGCTACTACTAAAGAAATGTCAAATATTTGACAGGTGAACTATGCATATGTACCCATATTTTCTTGAAACTTTTGAACAGGAACAACATGAATTATTTTCATATTGTGTCAAAGTTTGTCTCGTTTTAGTATCTCTAGACTGTATGACAATTATGTTTTCATGTTTGGCCGTGTGATTTATACATATCTTCCTGAATCTAATGAGAGGCTCTTCTGGATACACACTAAATTAAAATATACGTGTTGAAGGAAGCAATCATGCAAGAACATTTTATTGTTGTACGTATATGTCCTCGTAAATTACATGCAGATTTATTAGCAGTGGTAAGAAACAGTCAAATATTTTGAGCACAGTGTAAAAAATAAAATAATGGAACAAAACAAATACTGAAACATAAACTGTTTCTAACCAAGACCCAAAAGGATCAGTCGCGCCCCAAGAACAAACCTTGGCAACATTGTAAAACAATCAAAACAAGCAAATTCGATGAATTGGTACCCCCCCCCCCCGCCGAAATGGTTTGTAGTGAGGAATGGCAAAAAACATATCCGGCAAAAAGTTTAGGATGTTACTAAGAAGCTAATAATTGCAGTATTCAAAATCAATTTTACAGAAAACAAATGTTTAATTAAAGAGTACATAATAAGTGTATGATACTTTGATCCTGACTAAAGAATTTATTTAAATGCAGTTAATTGAAATGTGAGCTTGAAGTTTAACCTGAACGAAATATTGTCTTTGAGTGGTTTGGCATCAAGTGTTGCTGTTTAACATGTACATTTGAACTTAAAAGAACAGATGTCCTTAAGAGAACACAATTAAGTAAGATATCTTGAACATGGCTGGTGGCAAGGCTGGTGCAATTACAACTTAACATGTTGAAGGTTTGAACATTTAAAAACAAGAGTGCCAGAATGTCACAATATACGCCCGTCACAACAAATTTCTTTACTCTAGCACCTGTAGTTGCAAATGGAATTTTAATTTTGTAGTTGTTTAGTAATCATTGTAAGTCTTTTGTTTTTCTAAGTCCACAAAAAAAAACTCCTTACCAGGTAGAGATACCTTAAATTACACTTAAAATTGGAAAGTAACATCTATGTTGTACCACAGAAAAGCGGTCTTGTTTTTTCCCTACGGTCAATTAAAAAACAATATAAGTTATTTATAGTAACAACTAAGGGAAGTTGATCTTAAAAACAAAAATCCCAAAAAAAAAAATTGTAAGTCCACACAAAAATCTTTACCAGGTAGAGATTTGTCAAAATACACCCCAAAATTGAATGTAGCATGCATGTTGTACTACAGAAAAGTGGTCTCGATTTTTCCCTACGACTAGTAATGAAAAAGTTACAATATAAGCTATTTATAGTAACAACAAATGGAAGTAATTCTAAAGAAGGGAACTGCGTATGACACTTCGTCTCATGATGGTGTATAATTGTGCCAAGTAACATCAAAATCCCTCCATGCATGAAGAAGAAATGCTCCGGACAATGTCATTCTTGTATCTGAACTTTAGCCTCTAAATGTGACCTTGACCTTTGACCTAGGGGCCTGGTTCTTGCGCATGACACTCTGTCTCGTGGTGGTGAACATTTGTGCCAAGTTATATCAAAATCCCTCTATGCATGAAGAAGAAATGCTCCGAACAAGGTTTTCATTCTTGAATCCTGTGACCTTGACCTTAGACCTAGGGACCTGGTTCTTGCGCATGACACTCCACCTCGTGGTGGTGAACATTTGTGCCAAGTTATATAAAAATCCCTCCATGCATAAAGAAGATATGCTCCGGACAAAGTTTTCTTTCTTGTATCCTTTGACCTCTAAGTGTGACCTTGACCTTAGACCTAGGGACCTAGTTCTTGCGCATGACACTCCGTCTCATGATGATGAATGATTGTGCCAACTTTCATCAAAATCCCTCCATGCATGAAGAAGATATGCTCCGGACTAAGTCATTCTTGAATTTGACGTTTGATCTCAAAGTGTGACATTGACCTTAGACCTAGGGACCTGGTTCTTGCGCATGGTGGAGGGGGCGCGACCAAGGCAAGTGGATGACCAGGTGTGGGTGCCCAACTTCACATGTTTATAATAAATGTACATGGAAAAGAATGAAAGAAATTTAATGTAATGCCAAATGGTAAATTTGTTATGTACAAATATGTGGATTTTTATACAATTAAAGTGCAATAACTCTGAAGTTACAAAATAAATCCGAACGAAATTGTGTTTGCACAACCACATTATAGTGCTCTAAATTCTGTTTAAGTTTCATAGTTCAAGGTCAAATACATCAAAAGTTATGATACAGAAATTGCCATATTTATAGTACCCTATATAGTTAACACTAGAAACTTCTAAGGGCCATAACTCTAATGTTACTAGGGTAATCTAACTGAAACTTGACGGGCCGCATAAACTTACAGTGGTGAACATGTATATGAAGTTTTATATAAATATTCCCAACCACTTCCTAGATATGGCTCCGGACGGACGGTCGGGCGGACAACGCCAAAACTATATCCCTCCGACTTTCGTCGGGGGATAATAATACTAAATAGCTGCCAGTCATGGCAGATTACAGTTCGTCTTGGTATAACAGCCACCTTATGAACGTGGATGACATTTAGCCTTAAGTGCTATTTCTGATGTAGGTTGATGTTTTTCTTGCAGCACAAAACAACTGTGCGAAGGAACATGACTGCTTGTCTTATTATGAGATGCATGTATATCAGTCTTGCCGTCGGTTGTGTGTGTTATGGGCATGATACATGGATGTGCACGACAAACACAGACGCAATCGTGACAAACTCGTGCCCAAAGGAAATGGAAGAGAAAATTCGTGCATTAGAAGTTCAGGTACAACAACTCCAGAAGCTTGTTCAACAACAAAACACTTCTATATTTACGACCATAGAAGGCTTTCCAAAAGGTAAACTTCTTTAATAGTTTCTAGATTATTGTAGTATTGTTATACTGTTACAAGTATTTTCCTCTCCGTTGGTTCAACCATTATACTGGGTTTAAGCAATAAAAGTACACCCTTATCTTTGGAACTTATTTATTAAATCTTGATTGTTACTTTCATCTGACATTATTATACATGGTCTCCTGGTGTTAAAGTATGAATGAACAATTGCTTTAAGGTAATTGACCCGTAATAACAATCGGCACATTCCGTGCGATTATGTGTCTCCCGTATGAGATTTCGGCATCCTTCGGATATAACAGAAAATTATTTCTTATAACAACCGGAGAATGCCGAAATCGCATACGGAGAATACGTAAACGAACGGAAATTACCGATTGTCAGTACGGGTCCACTACCTTAAAATTTGAATTACTGTTTTAAAAAGGGACTTTGAAAACATAGTAAATGCATGTCAGCCATACGAACAGATTCTAAATAACAAGAAGTGAACTCAAGAATGGTATTATATTTGCATTTTTGTTACTCAATATAAATACGAGTGTTTAAGATTAATGTGGATGATTTCAGTCATCTTTGTTATTTATGACAACTTAAACCGAAAGTTCAGGGTAAACTACTATGGCCGCCCGTCGTAAGCAAGCAGCATTTCCTGAGCTGTCAATTTGTCGTGCTGTCGCCTGCCTCAAATAATTATTACACGCTACATTTTTAGGTCGTCATTATTGGCTTGTACATTAATTTTGTGTCGTCCCTCCGTTATGTCGCGCTGTATTCTTTCGTTGTGTTGTTTTAGTGTCAATGACAGAACCACACAACGAAACAATGACAAAAGTCAAAGATGTTGGAACGACGCAACAAAATATACAAACTTTCTTTCATTATATTCATTTTTCGACCTCTACCCATTTTATAAAGTCACAAAATATACATAAAAGTAGTGATTTTCATAAAAGAGCAAGTATCCTTTTTAAGGATACAGTGGTATATATATAGAATTGCTAGATACTAAATTACAAAAAGCATAACCTTTAAACATTTTTTGTAGAATTATGAGCTTTTATCGTAATTCCACCTTTTATAACTTGACAAAAACAAAGCCAGATGAAACAGGTTAGATTTACAAGTGATTCGAGCACAATCCTGTGGAAACACTGGTCATCAGAAAGATTACTTAAGTCTAGATACTGTTAGGTCACTGCAACACTTTACACCTTTAGTAACGATAACATCTAGCATGTTTAGAGCAAAAACCACAAGACATTTAGGCTTTGTGCCCGCTAGGCTAAAGGGCAGAATAGTCAATGAACTGTTCTAAATCACGTTTACAAAAGTTCTTGTGAACACTGTTTTTTTATAATCTTTTAGGGTTTTTTACAAGGATTATCCCGTTTGAAGACTAAGCGCCAACGATCTCCTTGGAATAAACCATACGACGTGCATCGAATAACAATTCCGATCTATACTTAGTGAGATCCTCATTAATGTAGCTTCCAGAGTAACCGTTGGACTTGAGATAAACCCGCTTCATATAAAAAGAGTCACGCGAGGGGCGTGAAACGAACTTCACTAGTAGGTTTATCTTTAGCTTTGATTTTTCCGAATTTTTCCGACCCTGTGTGATACAGCTATATCACTGCGTGAGATACCCAGACCAAATGCAATAGCAATATCAAAGACTTTTTGGTCAGTGTCCTCACTTTCCTCCTCATTGATGCCGGAAATACAGACATTATCTCGTCTACTGTATTGTTATGCGGCATCGGAATGAAATTCAAGAATGTCAACTCTATATATACGATCTGCGTTTACGGAACGAATTGACTCCTTTTGTGATTTAAGCGAGTTGATTTTTAATTGAAAGCTGCTGAGAACTCCTTTGAAACATGGGCTCGACAGTGGATTTAAGTTCATCTTGAATGGTGTCTTTCAGAGCAAGAGCAATCGCTTTGTTAGTTACCTCGTCGAGACGTAATTCACTAGGAGATGGATATGGAGATTTTGTTTGACAAGGAGACTCCATAATTAAGTGAGATTTAGATATACTCACAATAGACTGGTTGTCTGTTTTGTTCTTCTTTGTTTGGATTAGATCTTCGGGTGAAGACAGATCTCTTTTTTTTTTTGGTGACGGTGTTACAAGTGTTCCGATACCGTTACTTATGTAAGTTACGGAGATATAACGGACCCTTTTGCAAAGTGAGCAAATTCACGTCGTGTTCATCAAGTCAGCATGTCAAGGAGATCAGATAGCAATAAAGATACATGTATATAGTTTTACGTCTGCTCATTGTTTGTATCGGATTTACGCTTCCATGTTATGAAAGTCCTTTATATACGCACATGTTTAAAAGTAAACACTTAAAATCCTGGTAATCCACTAAAATATGTCCCTCAAAATCCATGAAAGGCTACATAATCATTTTATTTTGCTCACGACAATGAAAAGCGACTGTCCGCCATAAACATTTTTAAGGTATGTTTATTAAACATCTGAAATGAAATAGGCATTTGTTCATGGTGGATAATTTGCAAAAAAAAAACAACTTTGAAAATCGTCATACGCAAATAAAAATATGGAATCTGACGGGACAGCGATGTCATGGCGTGACAGTTTCATTACACATTTTAACTTAAAGATATGTGACAAGAAGGACGCACAACTTTACACCAATTACAATATTTACAAGTTTATTAACAGAAAATGATTATTTACAATGAATGAAGCAAAAAATTTCTTATAATAATGAAAGAATACTAAAGACCAAAAAAAAAAAAAAAAAAAAAAAAAACCTGAGCTCAGTATCTGTTTTCGAACATCACGTAACACAGGCTATCTCAGTGGATAACAAAGATCATAGTCTTTGCGGTTACGGCACAACCATGGGACGAAAGCTCTGCGCTGGGAAAAATCACATCCAGGCGAGTGAAGACAAGTTAAACTCTGGTATTGTACTTCCTGGTCGTGACATCATCACCAGGTAAAAATTGTCTGGTGGAAGAAGCTAAAATATATAACATATGGTAAGCACCATAGCAAAAAAAAAAGAAAAAAGAAACAAAAGAAAAAAAACAAATAAGGGCATAAAACTGCTCCTTTGGGTACACCATAGGCTCCCATAGATGAAACGTGCTACTTATACAAAATATATGTGCTACTAAGTTCATACGTTGCGTGATTACAAAACGTCACTAATTACTTCCATTATTTCTCAAATTAATTACTTGCAAGTCTAAAGTTAAAGTATGAAAAAAAAAATGAAAGATTATGATGAAAAATTATAAATAAGGAAATGATAAACTGCAGCTATTATTTACAACCACAAATTAACATAATGCAATGCGAATTAAACGTTATACAATAGAAAGTAATGACAATTTCCATTCAACAAAACGGACATTATATTTATATGCTATAGACTGGCACACAATCATTTCAAAGTACAATTACATATCAAATACACGGTACTATACTTTCCAGCATATAAATTATATATTACAATGTAAAGCAGTACCGGCGATCCATACTTTACAAGGAATAGATATGCATATACGATTTATGAATAAGATACCTTACAATTTATAATGTCACAAAGTTTTCAATATAAATCTTACAGTTTATACCAACGAAATATTTTAGATTTCTCTTTCAAAATAAATAATTAAGAACAGTCTGAAAAAATTAAAAAATCAACTAGCTAAACTCTTACCGAAAAGTAAAAGATTTTACAAAATTATGTAGAGTGAACAAAATTTACTAAATAAAAACCGTAATTCAAAAATTAAACTAAAATATAACAAATAAATTTTTTACCTCAACCAAGCAAAATTTTTCTAGCAACAAAGATCAAAGTGACATAATTTCGTCTAATGTCGAAAATGGTGTGTAATAAGATATCTGGTCCAGTCTATTTGTAGGGTTATGTCCCGCCAAATACTACATTTCATGGGACTCACGCGAAAGGCCTGTACTCTGACTATTTTCCCTTTCACGGGAATCATGATATAGCCGGGAAATTCAACTGCTTGGCGCGGATATGAATTGGATAACTTAAGGCCCGTTATAGTGCTTTTGGGGATGAAAATAAAAATTAATGAAGATTGAAAAATATCAACTTTCTAATTACTGAACCGAATTTAATAATATTTACATGGAAACTTAAGTTATGAAATAGGGAAAAATATGAGAGGTATTTTATGCGTAAAATCTGACATTTTACTTAATAACTCAAAAATTTACAAAAAGATGACGCAATACCTGTATTCAAACTACAGATACATTGACACCTGTATGTCAGTTTGTGACAAAATAGAATGCGGCTACGTAACGGCATTTTATTTAACATAAAGTTCAGCATATTCCTCATATACTGCGCATTCTTCTTTTTATATGTATGAACAATTAGTCTTCAGAAAATAACACTAGGATATACAAAACCTAGCCAACCTCGACACAATACGAAAAAAGTAAAACGTAGGGAAATGAGAAATATTCATTTTAACTTTGTTTGATAAGATAAGTTATTCATCATACATGTTTTTAAAACCAGAGTTGCTCTTACTTCCCTTTACTTTGTAATGCTCGTTAGATTAAGCTATGTGGATATTCAAAATGAATCAAAACAATGTCGATTTTTGTTCTATAAAAGTAGATTAAAATGCATTTTATATGGATGCACTGTATTAATGCATTTTTAATCTATAATAGTAGATTAAAATGCATGTTTTACTAAGGCACTGTACTAGATTTGGTGTTGCTGTTTGAGTCAATTTTGCTTGAAAAGATTAGACCAAATTTGAGGTCTATGTCATCTAAAGGGTCACTTGTATATATTTAGAGTCATTTCAATGAAATAGTAAATATACACATTTTTTCATTGACATTTTTTTTGCGATTTTATGTGTGATTGTCTTGTTCATTTCAAGAGAAAATACTTACTATTGGAAACAGATAGGCCAACTAGATTTCTTGATTTATCGTGTTTGTCTCACTCCTGCTTAATCTAAACCGATTCAGACAGTAAAATATGAATCTGATAATAATAGTGATATTCTTGCAATCTTTGAGAGATTAAATATTGAACAACCAAAACTCCCACAGGTATAACACTCTGGTCCACTAGAAAGTGAAAATGATGCGATAACTTTCCAAGTATTTTATTATATGTTCAAACTCGTCTAAAGTGGCATATTTCTTTGAAGGCATTAAAACTCGGTTTTAGAATTATTCTTTCGTCATCTTTTTAAGTGTATAGCCGTTGTTGTGACATATTTGGCATTTTCATAAAGTTACTGTAAAACACAAATGTGTTAAATAAATGTATTTTAAATATTAAGTGCAAAAGTTTAGATACATACAACAATATATTCAGCCAGGCCTAAAGGTGAAAGAAAACGTTTATAAACCAAGGATAAAGTAATTGAAGTTAATGTCTAAAATATTTTAATTTACCACCTTCGTTGAACTGTGAAATATCCATCAGTTGTATAGAGATAACTATTGCGGGATTATTTGCTGCTACAGACAACATAATGTAACTGACTTCATTATTAAATCATGCATTTAATACTTTTAGAACAGGCCCGTTATACGCTAGTGATGCAGGAGGGCGGAACTTCTTTACGTGCTTGATCACTACAGAATATATCAATTTTAGTACACAGACTGTTCTTTCTGGGTCAAGAAATGTAATATAACCATGTCCTCATATTATAATGTGTTTATATAACGATTATTTATAAACTGTTTACATAATATCTTTGCAAGAATATGATATAAAATGTCAAATCATCTCAAAATATTGAACAATATCACGCTTTCTTCTCTTGCACAGTTTTGTTAAACAAGCAAATTAATATAGTCGAAATGATATAACTTTACCAAAGTAACAATATTATGTTTGCAAAACCACTTTATGCCAGTAGTTAATATATGTTCACTTGCTTGAAATGATTTAAAGGTTCAAAATGTTTTTGTATGAAATGTGGCTGCCGTATTTTCTGTTATGAACATAAAATATATTAATTTATTGTTAAATCCTATTTCTGATAAATGTTTTCTTTAACGTTTGCTGAAGGTTTAAATACTGCTGAATATACTAGAATGTTTTATTCATTTTATTCTTTTTATTACCCCCCTTTATGGCTCTAACAGTAACAGTTCGTGTGCAATATTAAAATTAGTGTTTTTTATCAATGTAATTACACTTAACATTTCTATCTGAAAAGCTGTTAAATCTGCTTTTAAGATAAATTAAGCATTTAAGCAGTATGGACCTTTAAGCGCATCTAACTGGACTACTGTCATGTCATTTTGTTTCTCATTCGAGTCAGACGTTGAAGCTTTAATAATATTCTACATGAACGAACAATAACATAAACTATAGAGGGCAGTTCCTTATGTTGGGTTTAACTTCACACCGACGCAATTGTAAGTAATATGGCGAAATTCCAGCTTTTAATGGTAGATAAAGACCCCTTGTGCCGCTTCGGGCATTATTTCATCTCAGGCGGTTACGTGCATAGGATTGCCGATCTTGCGTAAGCCAGTTCTCAAATTTTCAAGTATTTATGAATACATGTCGAGGCTACCTGTCAGTGTAAGATCGCATTATCTTACATGGAGAGGAAACTGATGTAATGTTTTCACAAATGCAAAAAAAAAATGGGATTTTCATGAGTGAAATATACATTGATCTTGCATGCATAAAAACAAAACTTTATTCAAGTTTTGGTGTTTAACACTGAAATCTATCTCTTAGCACATTACGTTAAAGTATGTACTTTACGCTATTATTTAGAAATAAAAAAAATAATGCAAGATGTCTTATGTTGAAAGTGATTTTTCTTTGAAGTTTTGATTGTTGACCAAACGTAAAAAAGTTCTAAAAATGATCCTTTAGGGGCTTAGAACGCAACAAAGCAACACACTAGCAGGCTCGGTTTGATTGAGTATTGGTATATAACTGTTGATTTTGAAACACTAGCGTAAACTTTGTTGCGTCTTCTTATGTTCAACAGGTTATGGCATTCCAGTCTGGTTCAATGTTTTTGAAAGCTTGTTTTGTTGCGCTGTCTCGTTTCTAGCTCGAATATTCCGCGTCCGCGTCCGCGTCCGCGTCCAGATTTGGTTAAGTTTTTGTATGTACGCTGTTATCTCAGTAGCCAATTGTTGGAATGGATTGAAGCTTCATACATTTACGTGATAAATTGACTTACATCGGGGAGATCCCATAACTCTACCTTGCCTTTTTACAAATCCATGCCCCCTTTTCGACGTTTATATTAATTTATTTGACAAGGCTGTCGAATGGTCGAACGTTGCTGTCCTACGACAGCTCTTGTTATTATTGTTTTCATTCAAATTTGTTTTATTTACCCTATATTGTCTTTATATCTGAAATAAATCATTTGTATTATTCTGACGAAAGTTATGTTACCCTTAAAAGAACGAAGATTTAATAGACATTAAGCAAGTATAAATAACAATCACATATTGGTATTGTGGTGGAAGGGAAGTTTTTTACGTAGCTTTCTTAACTGTCTTATGGCAGTGATGAATAACATGACCTTTTATAGATTTATTTAACATAAATTCATATTTAAGTACTTTGCGAAAGTCCTGTTTTGGACAGAAAAAAGAAACGTTTTTTTCTTACTGCATATCAGATGATATATATTTACGTTGCACATTTATTCCAACTTTTCAATGATAGAATTATGTAGGAAATTTTGTGAAGGGTTGTTTAAATAACAATAACACATTGAAGAACACACATACAATGTTACGTTTTTCAAATATTTTCTCTTACGAAGAAGCTCGAGTTAATGACAGTCCTGTTTATTTCTCAAAACCATATATACACTCAAAGCATAAATTCAGCAAATAGTACATTACATTTTATATGGAGTATAAACTTAATAACCGGATAATAAATCTATTTATCCATTGTCGTCCAAGGAACAATTTTAAAGTTATGATACAATTATGCCCGATATTACAGTTATATTAATTATGTATTAAAGTTTACCAAACTGGGGCGGTATTTCCTACACGAAGTTTTCAAACTAAAAAATTGTCGAACTCGTCAATGAAAGCAGGATATATAAATATATGTCATATATCATCAGTAGAGGAAAACAGCTCAAAATTTATCATTTATCTTTTCGATACTTAATATACTATAATTATAATTATAGTTCTAATTCTGGCTTTTCAAATTTTCTTATCATGAGAAAATAGTCATTACTGTAAAAAAATAAATATATTGTAAAATGAACATAAAGCTCAGTGGCACAACTGGACCTAATGCAATTTGAAACTAGTATTGAATGAAAAAGCTATAAGCGGCGCATTCACACAATTCAATTTATAGTTTTATTTCTTTAAACAACCCATGTTATGTGGATTCCTTGAATGAGACAAGCTGTTCAAACTTGCTGAAACATACTTTTTGGAGGTTAATCTTATTAAGTGCCACAAATATTTAACATTTAACCATATCCACTGAAACGCTCTTTAAATAATGTAGAAAGTCATAATTGTTTTGCCTTTTTACAAATATTTAACACTTATTTTCACTCACTGTATCCTTGTCATAAATACTTTCTAGGGCAAACTTCGTGCAAATGAACATAAAAATAAAAACACTTCAACACTGGGCGAATAACTTTAAAGAAATAACAGATAGTCTTGAGAAGAAAAAAAAGCCAAGAAGGGTGGTCATAAATTGTCAACCTATCGTGTAGTGGTATATCTGAATTATCAGAATGTTATTAATGAAGTTATTATACAGACATGAAAGTTTGTTTATTTAAGCAAGATATTTCAGAATAAGATTTGCATTATAAATGCGAATAAAATATGTACTTTTAACATTCAATGATAAAAGACTCAATGACATGTCGTTTTTCCTATCTAAATGCAGCAGTACTTTCCTACTCTTTAATTAAAAGAAAAATAGAAAACAACAACAACAACAACAACTGTAAGCACAATGTTTGAGAATATAAGTACAATTACCCAAATTTTACTTAAATTACAGTACTCTCTAGCATTTAAATAAAGGATTTACGTGTTGTAATGTTTAATAGTTTTTTTTTTCAGTTTTACCATTCATTTATATTTATTTGCGTCAGCTATCGTTAGTGCTGTTAATGCAGAAACTGTATTAGATCTCGAAGTATTGTTCCCCAGTGTGTGTTTTATTGTTTCATTACATCTGGTCCGCGTCTTTTTGTGAGACTGATTGCAGTAAGTAACTGTAATCTCTGAAAAGAATACAAAATAATGCCATAAGTTTTGTTTATATCTATGATGTGGCATCCCTTACGCAAAAAAGCAGCATTAAGATGAACAGATCATCATGTAGCACTGTAGTTTGTTTTAAGTTTCTGAAATGAAAGATACCATTTATATTTTCTTATCAATTTCTAAAATGTAAGTACTTTCAAATTTACAACTTTGTGACGGAAATGATGGAGGCTTAACATTTTACCAATGTTTCAATACGTAAATACTTACAAATGTACGTGTTCATTTACAACGTTTTGACGGAAGTGATATAAACTATTTTTTTCCATTGTTTTAAAAGTTAGGTACTTAAAAAGTGCTTTTTACAACATTTGTTCACAGTGTATGACACGCCATACTTAAATCTAAGCTTATTGTATGTCTTAAATGTCTTATGTTACATCAATTTTCTTGCTAAAATGTGCCACGACTGAGCCACGCTATATGTTCAAGTCAGTTTAATGGTAATAAACATTATGCATACTCCCTATATATACTTTTTGGACTTTAGTAACTTCATTAAACAGTTACAAGAACCACTGCGGCTTAGACATAATTATTTGTTTCATCAAAATTAAACATGTATACAATAAAACTAATTTAGTTATTGAAACCAATGTCAGGTATGACAAAAAGTTTCGCACCCTAACCAAGTGCAGATACCTAATGAATATATGTCAATGTTCAGCCATAATGAAACAGACTGAAAAGAATGAAAAGGTTTGTTTACTCCAGAGGCTATTTTGTCATGAAAATGTATTTTTTTTTATTTTAATAAAAATTCACTTGAGTACCTAGTATTCAACATCATTTTCTGATTGTCTGTCAATCCATGCACTTAACAATATATTTCGTGTGAATATGATAAAATGTAGGGTGCTGTCGCCCGCCCGACATACACAAAATGTAGCCATGAAAATTAAGTAACATTTAGGTAACTTGGAAACCAGTTATTGTTAAAATACCTTTAAGCATGTTAAACATTATCTAAACTACAGTGATTTAATCCTGTTCCATTGTTTACACCCAAATTGTCTAAAACGAGATTAAATATCCATTGTCGTCCAAGGAGCAATTTTAAAATTATGATACAATTATGCCCGATATTACAGTTATATTGATTATGTATTAAAGTTTACCAAACTGGGGTAGTATTTCCAAACTGAAATATTGTCGAAATCGTCAATGAAAGTCAATGAAAGTAGGATATATACATATATGTCATATATCATCAGTAGAGGAAAACAGCTCAAAATTTATCATTTATCTTTTCGATACTTAATACACTATAATTATAATTATACTTCTAATAATGGCTTTTTAAATTTTCTTATCACGAGAAAATAATTACTGTAAAAATATAAATATATTGTAAAATGAACATAAGACCTCAATGACACGGCTGGATCTACTGCAATTTGAAAATAGTACTGAATACACTTCTTTTACAAAATTTATAAACTGTAAAACATATGAAAAGGCTATAAGCGGTGCATTCACACAATTCAATTTATGGGTTTTATTTCTTTAAACAACACATGTTGTGTGGATTCCTTGAATGAGACAAGTTGTTCAAACTTGCCGAAACACACTTTTTTGAGGTTACTCTTATTAAGTGCCACAAATATTAAACATTTAACGATATCCACTGAATCGCTCTTTAAATAATGTAGAAAGTCATATTTGTTTTGCCTTTTTACAAATATTTAACACTTATTTTCACTCACTGTAATAAATACTTTCTAGGACAAACTTCGTGGAAATGAACATAAAAATAAAAACACTTTGACACTGCGCGAATAGCTTTAAAAGAAATAACAGATAGCCTTGAGAAGAAAGAAAAAGCTACGAAGGGTCATAAATTGTCAACCTATCGTGTAGTGGTATATCTGAATTATCAGAATGTTACTGATGAAGTTATTATACAGACATGAAAGTTTGTTCTGGGTTATTTAAGCAAGATATTTCAGAATAAGTCGTGCATTATAAATGCGATTAAAATATGTACTTTTAACATTCAGTGATAAAAGACTCAATGATATGTCGCTTTTCCTATCTAAATGCAGCAGTACTTTCCTAAGACAAAAAAAGAAAAGAAAAAAGAAAACAAGGAGCTGCGTTCAATAAACGCTTGATGCCCCCGGTGGCATCATTGTCGATACAAAGCAACCGAAGTCCAAAACGAGGTCAAGGTCAAACTGAGGTCAGGTGATGTTTGATGATGAGGAATGGTCACAGGTTACATATATATTAGTATCAATTCATTCTTGTAAGCGGTATTGATGCTAGACGAAACGGTCCCATTTGGTTAACCAAGAGATGGCCTATATAAAGCAACATCAGTCCAAAATGAGGTCAAGGTCAAACTGAGGTCAGGTGATGTCTGAAGATGAGGAACGGTCACAGGTTACATCTGCCTTAGTATCAAGTCATTCTAGTAAGGGGTATTCATGCTAGACGAAACAGTCTCATTTGGTTAACCTCGTACGGACGGACGAACGAACAGACAGGACATTCACTATATGTCTCTCGCATCAGTAGATGCCGAGGCATAAAAAAGCAACAAAAAAACAAACAAACAAACAAACAAACAACAACTGTAAGCACAATGTTGGAGTACACAAGTACAATTACCCAAATTTTACTTACATTACTGTACCCTCTAGCATTTAAATGAAGGATTTACATGTTGTAATGTTTAATAGCTTTTTTCCAGTTTTACCATTCATATTTATTTATTTGCGTCAGCTATCGTTAGTGCTGTTAATGCAGAAACTGTATTAGATCTCGAAGTATTGTTCCCCAGTGTGTGTTTTATTGTTTCATT
The DNA here is from genome assembly GCF_021730395.1 of Mercenaria mercenaria. Taxonomy (NCBI): domain Eukaryota; kingdom Metazoa; phylum Mollusca; class Bivalvia; order Venerida; family Veneridae; genus Mercenaria; species Mercenaria mercenaria. Next base: position 41,636,787 of record NC_069376.1, on the reverse strand, counting down.
ACATCTGGTCCTCGTCTTTTTGTGAGACTGATTGCAGTACGTAACTGTAATCTCTGAAAAGAATACAAAATAATGCCATAAGTTTTGTTTATATCTATGATGTGGCAACAATTACGCAAAAAAACAGCATTTAGATGAACAGGTCATCCTGTAGCGCTGTAGTTTAAAGTTACTGAAATGAAAGATACCATTTATTTGTTCTTATCAATTTCTAAAACGTAAGTACTTTCAAATTTACAATTTTGTGACGGAAATGATGGAGACTAAACATTTTACCAATGATTCAATACGTAAATACTTACAAATGTAAGTGTTCATCTACAACGTTTTGACGGAAGTGATATAAACTATTTTTTCATTGTTTTAAGATTTAGGTACTTACAAAATGCTTTTTACTACATTTGTTCAGTGTATGACACGCCATACTTAAATCTAAGCTTATTGTATGTCTTAAATGTTTTATGTTACATCAATGTTCTTGCTAAAATGTGCCACGACTGAGCCACGCTATAGGTTCAAGTCAGTTTAATGGTAATAAACATAATGCCTACTCCCTATATATACTTGTTGGACTTTAGTAACTTCATTTAACAGTTACAAGAACCACTGCGGCTTAGATATAATCATTTGTTTCATCAAAATTAAACATGTTTACAATAAAACTTTAGTTATTGAAACCAATTTCAGGTATGACAAAAAGGTTTCGCACCCTAACCAAGTGCAGATACCTAAATTAATACATGTCAATGTTCAGCCATAATGAAACAGGCTGAAAGGAATGAAAAGGTTTGTTTACCCCAGCGGCTGTTTTGTCATGAAAATGTATTTCTTTTTATTTTCATAAAAATTCACTTGAGTACCTAATATTCAACATCATTTTCTGATTTTCTGTGAATGCATGCACGTAACAATATATTTCGTGCGAATATGATTAAATGTAGGGTGCTGTCGCCCGCCCGATATACACAAAATGTAGCCATGAAATTCAAGTAACATTTAGGTATCTTGGAAACCAGTTATTGTTAAAATACCTTTAAGCATGTTAAACATTATATAAACTACAGTGATTTAATCCTGTTCCATTGTTTACACTCAAATTGTCTAAAACGAGATAATTACCTCGACTCTCAACAACATTTTTCTAATTTCAAGGTCACATTCCCTCATTTTGTCTTTCAATTGCTGAATACGATCATGGTCGTGTCTGTGCATTTTAATATAGTCAACAGACGCCTTCAAAATGGAATCATGCGTTTGCCATGATACTCTAAAATCAAAAAGATAATATATGTCTGTCAAAGATTGTTAAATTAGAAGATAATAAATAAAGGTCAACATTCCTGAGAATATACTGCTGAATCCAAAACATGATTATATTAGTTATCTTTGTCAAAGGTATCCCTCTGTCTGATTCTCCTTTTTCAGACACGAAGCGTTTGCTTGATTGCTCTTTAAAAATTATCAAATGCCATTTATAATATATCCTCTTCTACAAAACTCATACAGTATGGTGGTAACAAGAACATTCGGTATTAAAACTTACTAAATTCATTTTCAATAGAGTCGTTTATGTAAAAGTTATCGACTATTCTTAGAATTTGAACTTTAGACAAAAATTGTGGATTTGTCTATAATGGAATCGATGGCACTATCTTTAAAGATACACGTGATTTGTTTCGAAATACGCCCGCTGATATACTTACCGATCAATGTGCCCTGGTAGAATGCTTTGAAGTTCTGCTAGTTGGTCATCCATAATAGAATTTTCCGTCTTATCTAGTAAATAAACAAATAAAATAACTGTGTGATACAGGAAAGTAACATCGTCAACAACACAATTTTTAATACGAAATGGAAGAAAGGCAGGTTGAAAATCGTGGCATTGCCTTAAAATGGCCAGTAGCCTTTATAAAGGATCCTAAGGGTTTAAAACGCTTTTTGGGCAGGTCAGCCCAGCGCTCACCATATTCCCAACAAGTTTGACGAGCCAGTGTAAATAAAATAACCCTCTCGTGAGTAACTTACATGAATGACAAAATGCCATATTGTACAGAGTAAGACAATCCGATCCGAGACATTAGTACACAAATATACACAACAATTTGTCTGAAGTCAGAACTGTGGTGGACGGATAGCTCAGTGGTTTGCACACTGGCCTTCCAATCCTGAGGTCGGGGGTTCGATCCCCGGCAGCTTCTCGGGAATTTTCAGAAACACTTTTCAGTGTTTCCCACCCAACTAGAGGTGTACTGGTCAGGAACCCAGGCAATCCTTATGTGTATCAGTGCTATACGAGCTAGGCTAAGTTAGCCGGACAAGCCAGTATCTGATTTCTGATCTCTCTGTCGTGGGGGCTTTGTCTCACTCTGTCCCTCTGGTCAGATCGCTCTGTGTCTGTGCTAGTAGAGGATGAAATACGCGCCCTTGTGTGGCTGCATTTACTATGTAAAGCGCCTTTGAACGTGAAATTGATCATGAAAAGGGCGCTATATAAATCTGGTATAATAATAATAATAATAATAATAATAGTAACTTGTAGGGAACGACAAATAAGATGCTAGATAAATGTCCGCTCGCTATGTCCGTATTTGAAAGAACTAAATTCCAACTTTTTATAAAACAGCATTGGACCATCGACAGCATTGTCTAATAAATATTTCATGTATATCTTTAAATAATAAAATTAATACAGATTATTTACCAATTCAGCTGTAACACATATACAATTAAATGTACCTTGTCATTTCAATAAGCGCCTAGATTGTGAAGATTTATATAGCGTACATGTTAAAATAGCAACGAGAAATATTTATGTTCTTATTTTTCTTAAAATTGAATATAAAGGTATCTATTAATTGGTTTTCGTTTTTATTTATTACACAGAATATATATACTTTTATCAAATAAAGTTATTCAGATTTGAAGTGTTAAAGCATTGTGAGTTGTATCCTTTTCAGAATGAATGCAAGCGGAACTAAGATTAAACAGTTTTAAAATTATGATTGCACTTATCACTTTACATGTAATAACCGACTTATAATATTTAATATTGTGTCGTCTGAATGATCATATTAATATTCAGAACTTTTGTTATTTAAAATGCATATTGCTTTTGGTGAACTGTATCTTATACTCGGACTTTTTGTCAAATGTGACAGTATAATCTTTTACCGAATCAATCAGGTTTTATTTATAATAATGACATAACAATCAAAGCTCTTCTTTAATGCAGATTTTTTTCCAAGTAAAACTGATGCCAAAGATAATGTAATTAAAAACTGATGCCAAGCATAATGTAATAAATATGAAAGCTAAATTAGCAATAAAAACTGGACAGATATAAATGACAGATGGGCTTACGGTGCACTTTTTTAAGTACCCTCTGACCAGAGTAACAAACCTAGTGCAATACTGATGTAAGACTCGATAAAATATTGTTAATGTTAAACAAGGTATGTCATTATTGTCAGGAAGCACAACAATCTCGTGTGTTATTTGTTTACTTGTATACAGTGCGATAAGACGCCGACGTCAGAAGGTGCAGATGTTAGATATGGAACCAGAGGTGTGTCAGTAACATATTATTTGGTAAAGTGTGTAAATATGGAATGAGAATGTCAGCTATTACATGTAATGTTTACGTTTACTTGTTAATATTATTTATACTATGGTGCATATTGCTAAAAAATGTACAATAAAATTTGTTAAAAGATAATTCAAGCATATCTTACATATAAAACGTATTATTTCACATATTTTGACATTTCTAGTTATAAGAATATTTGCTTACCTTCATATATTTTTATTCTGCTCAAACAATAACAAAGCAAAAGAACTTTAAAAAAAGACGGGAAGTGGAAATAAAATACGGTTGATGCACGACATCTAAAATTCTCATAAGGCATTATATTGAATAATATTGTTTGTTTCTAAAGGAGACATTTGTTATATGGCACATGCGTTTCATATTAACAGGTCAAAATTTCAATGCAATATTTCTTGTTTAGAAGAATGAACAAACATTCACCTGAGAAAGAGAACAAACACATTATGATTCATAAGTTTTAATTTTAGTCAAAATTCATTTTAACCCTATCTTGAACCAAAAACGTTTTGCACAAGCAAACCTGAAACAATGACATTTCTCATCTTAAGGCGTAAAAAAGTGTTAGTTTCCGGTATCCCGACCTACCCTAAATGTTTGGCCCGATCCTAAATATTTTTATGGCCTTGGAGAATATTTTTTTTAACAAAATGTATCAAAACTGCACTTTCTATACTTTAAACGTGGTCAGTGATGTTAGACATCAACTTACTGATGCTCTAAAGGCATAGCCCCCTTATTTGTATCCATTTTTTTACACACAAACAAGAAATGTCCGAAGAGTCTTACTTAATAAATGAAATCCAAAAAAACAGAAGGAAGAAAAATCCGACCTACCTACCCTAATTTTTTTAACATGTTACCGGAAAACAAAGAATTCCTTTTTAGGCTCTATTTTTTTTTAAAAAAGTGTTTATTGTTCTCGATGAACAAATATATAGATATAAAGCAATCAGTTGCCTTTTCACTTAGTTTTCATAATTTCCATGTTTTTATTGTCATTATATTTTGTGCTCAAAGACATTCCTGTCAAATTTTAAAACTGACACGTAGTTTATATAACGACTGATTAAAATGAAATTAATTAAAAAATGAACGAATACACTTACAGACAAATGACACCTACATTGCACAAGTCTATACACTGTACATCAAAACGCTACTCGCATATTACATGTTTAAGGATAAATGTGAATACTAAAACCAAAGGGGTCCGGCACATGAGTGGATTAAGTTTAATGGCTTATATTTGAGTCCTAGAGCAATAATTATGTAAAAAATCATACTAATATAACTACTCCATAGACAAGGGTTTTTACCCCGCTGAAGCTATGTTTTCAACTACTTTCTTTACATGGCCAGGAAAAAAATATTATCAGCTATTTTCCCATTCAAACACTGCATTCAGTTATTCAAATGAATCAACTTTTAAAATTACCTCAACATATTTTCATATATTTATCTGTTTTTCGACAATTTGACATCATATCGAACAATACACAGAGCGAATGCGAAGTCTAACAACATCGCGTAACAACATATCAAGCTATACGCAGTCAGTAAAGACAACATTCTAGACCTTCCGCGGATAAAGCAACCATTGCAATACAAATGGTGAATAAAAACAATAATCTAACCAGCAAAATTCAATTCCTGTAAAGCCAAGGTTGTCTCCAACACCTTATTATTTTTATTTGATCGAAGTAGCTGTCAAATTACAAATCACGCGACTCTGGAAAAACCCGCAATACAATTAGTCGCCGATTGGTCAGGTAAAAATAGTGAGCCAGTCAGAGCGCGTATGTGCAAACATATGACGTACGAAGCAAAATGGTAGCGGTTAGATATTTTAGAAAGAAAAAAGTTTGAAACAAGGATTATGGCCGATATTGGTGCTATGTAAATACAACTTTGGCGGTTAGTTTGTAGTTTTTAGTTAAAACTCATATTGCAATGGTTGTTTTGTCCGCGAATGGTCCAGAACGTTGATTTTACTGACTGCTTATATCTTTATTCGTTGTTACGCGATGTTGTTAGACTTCGGATTCGCTCTGTGTATTGTTCGGTATGATGTCGAATTGTCGAAAAACAGATAAATATATGAAAATATGTTGAGGTAATTTTAAATGTTGATTCATTTGAATAACTGAATGCAATGTTTGAATGGGAAAATAGCTGATATTATTTTTTTCCTGGCCATGTAAAGAAAGTAGTTGAAAACATAGCTTCAGCCGGGTAAAAACCCTTGTCTATGGAGTAGTTATATTAGTATGATTTTTTACAGAATTATTGCTCTAGGACTCAAATATAAGCCATTAAACTTAATCCACTCATGTGCCGGACCCCTTTGACTAAAACGCCAAAAACGTTGCAACATATAGGAAACTGCGTGTGGTACATTGTAAATTTAAGAAATAATATATCTCATCCAGTGATTTGTCGTTGAATAAATCATCGTTTGGAGTTCAGATGCGAAGGAATTATATCACGAGGGCGCAGCCCGAGTGATATAATGATACGCATCTGAACGACAAACAATGATTTATTCAAGAGCAAATCACTAAATGAGATATATTATTTCGATTCTAACACGTTACCAAGGATTTTTAAGTACATCCTTGACGACATTCATTAAAAATTTGCCCGTTTTCAATCGGTTTGTTTTCCAGCGCGCCGCTATGCCGTTTGACGCCATGACGTAATAATTGTGACGTCAGAACAGTGATTTGTTGTATAATAATTCACTGTTTTCTGCCTTCTTTGTTTAATAGGAAAATGAATCGGACTGTGTTAGAATGTTATATTTATCATACCTAATTAACAAAGAGCACAAGTAATCTTAGAATAATTATATGCAAGAATTATAATATAAATCATCATTGATCGTTTTCTTTTAGATACATGTATAAGACATTATAATGTCTTATGAGAGTAAGAATAATTCTTTCTAGGAGTTTATGCAGGTAGGTAGAATAAAAGTGGTCATGTAGTACTTAATTAAACACAATCTTTTTTATACTGGAATTCATATGTTGGATTTTGATTACAAATACTATCGTATATGTACATGATCTGTTTTTAAATACTGTTCAAATTAAGTTGGATTTTAATTTACGTAATTAGAAACAACCGTACATCTCTTCCTCACTACATCGTCTGTTGTAGTATCTAAACCATAAACAGGGCACATGTCATCGACATTCTCGTTTGTCCACTTTGATGTATGATTTGGAACCTCATTGTCTGAGAAAATGGCATTCTGAAAGATAAGATAACGATAATTTAAACGAATGGTCAGTGCACTAAAGCGAAATTTAGGGGAAAAAAATTGCACAGAAATGATTTTTGGCATGTGTGATCTATAACATATCAGGAATGACATATCAAAAAATCTACCAAAATCCAGTGATGCAAATACCCATTTTTGGAGGTAAAATGTTGAAAAAATGAAACGAAAGTGCGCATTTTTGGAATTCCATTATAGCTTCATATTTACTTATCTAAACATGTCAAAATTTTAAAGGCGTACGCTAGGATTCCCTGTTTATGAGCTGGGCGAACATTTTCCCAATAACAGAATTTCTTCAAACTTTGGATATTGAAGGACAATCATCTAAGAAACAAAAAAATGCAATAAAAATCATAGGTCACCGGATTCAAAAAAGAGTTATCTGCCCTTGAAAACGTCATTTTTGGGGGAAATGCCGTTCTATGCATATGTTGTTCTAGTTAGGTTGAGTGATTTACATGATAAATAGAAAAATAAAAACTGTCTTTTGATACAAATATGATCAGGTCTCGGCAGCGCATGTCAGCCTCGACCTGATAACATATAATATCAAATGACAGTTGCCTGTTATTTTTTATCATCGATACTTGCCATTTGATATATCAATACAAACTATGAAATAAAATCTTGATCTAGTCATAGTTATGTCTCCAAATATACCAATGGTTTATGTTTTGTTAATGTTCACTTCTGTTGAGTTTGGGTCTGTATTTTGAGCCAGTCTTTTGAACTTCTACATTTATTTAGCTCACCAATATCTCAGTGCGATCAGGTGAGCTTTTGAGACTACATTCGTCCGTAATCTGTCAGACTGTCATCTGATCATAGGCATAGACGACTTCCTTGTGGACACTCTAGAGGCCATATTTTTTTGCAATCTTCATAAGTCTTAGTCATGATATCTAGGTCAACCTTTTCAGTTTTGAACACTGTGGAGGTAGTACATTAATTAATTTTGTGGTCCAATCTTCATGATACTTTACTATGTTTAGCCTGGGTGTATTAGATGACATCCACGAAATATTCTACAATAATCTCAAAGGTAGCAGCTCGGTAGTATGAAAAGGTAGCAGATAGGCAGCGGCTACCAGTATAGCAAGAAAACTAATACGCATACAAAACACTACCAATAGAAGCTAAGTAGCAGGAAAAGGTAGCAGCTAGCTGCTACTATAAAAGCAGGTAACAAGTAGCAGCAACTGAGGTAGCAGGAAAAAGTAGCAGCTAGCCACTACATGTAGCAGGAAAACTAATTTGCATACGAAACACCATCAATAGCAGCTAGCGGCTACTGGTAGCAGTGTGGTAGCAGCTACTCAACTGCTAGATCTACCTAGCTGTTATTGGTAGCGAGAGGCCAATTATTTCTGTAAGGGTTATAACTAAAATTCACAAAAATTATATTTTTAGAAGTTATCACACTGTATAGCTTTACTTAAATGCTATATGTTATTGTAATAACTAGTATCTCTACCAATACAATATCAATGCAAATAATCAAACAAGTCCTGATTTCTGAGCTTTTATTTTTTGTAGATTTAGTAAACTTTAGATTGTCAAGTCCTCTGCATGTGAACTACATTCCAAACCTACTTTTCTGCAACTACATGCTAATGTTTTACACCTCATTACCTGGGCCCAGTTGTTTGAATCTTTAACGGGTGATTAAGCTAATAAAATGTCCTTACCATAAAATCAAAACATCATACTAGTGTTTTCCACATTAACTAATATTTTGGATCAAAAGTTAACCGGCGGTTAGTTCAACAGCCCGTTGAATTTTCGAACAACTGGACCCTGATTGGCAACTACAGCAAACAACTTTCATGACAACTATTCTGTCTGTTTGACATGCAGAGAAATTATTTGTGACAAATCGTTTGTCACGGAGTTTAGTGCTGACTAAATCTTTAACAATCTAAAGTTCTGTAGTGGGAATTCAGTTAACTTTAATTAGATCACTCTAAGAGGTCACAGGAGAAACAGCCAATCAGAGAGGAGGATCCCAATCACCTGGCCAGGAGGACCAATCATCGACGAGCAGCATCGCTTAACTTCCAGACTCCATTGAATCTACACGTATTCTGTATCACCAACTGGAACTATTCTGTATCACCAACTGAAATCCAAGGCCATCTTAGGTAGTTAGTGACTGCATTGTATTTATATCTGTCTATTAAACCTCTTTCGCCCCTAATAGGTGTATCGGACCCGGTATAGTGATGGCCATTTTCGCTATATTGGTGTCAGAAGTGGGATGAATGCAGCATCCGTGTTGTCTATAGCACACATAGAACTAGGAGAAAAGTTAGATACATAGTATCTGCATTATTGTACAGAACACATTGAGCGCTAGAAACAGGGGTGACTACAGTATCCATTCTTTCTAGGGCATCCAAAGAAAGGGTAAGTAAGGTATCTGATTTATGGCATAAGTCATATGGGTGCTAGACTTGAGGGTTACTAAGTATCCACATTGTCTAAATTGCACGCGGCTTGGGCAGAATGGTAGATACAGTATTTGTATTACTGGCCAGATTGCTTTGATGTTGGAATTAAGGGTTGATACGGTTGCCGTATTTTCTAAACTGTAAGGGGCGCTCCAAGAAAGGTTAAGTCAATATCTGCACTAACACATATAGTGCTAAGATTATGAGTGGATACAGTCTCTAAATGATCTCCAGTACTAATCAACTTGTTTGGATTAAATATGGTCTTATTCCTACCAGGCCTACTAGCATTAGTGATGTCAGCAATATTACTCCCACCATCATCTGATACAGTCATGAAGCTGGTTACCGGTCAATGTACTGCTCCTCTGCGGATACTCATCACTGATTTCGTCAAGACTAAAGTCTGGACACAGTAGAGGACTAACAGCCCCAGAGCTATTTGCCTGATGTCCCCAAGGTTTCGGACATTCGCCCAGCACAAGAGCACTACTCTCCCCCCCCCCCCCCCCCCCCCATTTTACTACATCTACAAAAATAATAGCTCAGAAATCAGGACTTGTTTGATTATTTCTGAAGAAATAAAGGGTAACATATTTGTAGAATATCTCTGGTGAGTAGGTCGGTAGACTAATTCAGAAATATCTGTTTTGCTAAGAGACAGTGTTTCCTGAATGTTTAGCAGACATCATGATTACAAACATACAGGAAGTAACTATGTAAGTTAGACATGGAAATCAAATAAAAGAATGCATTCATATCCGCATGCGTACTTGCCTAAGTGTGTATTTCAGTGCCGTAGGAACAGTCGGGGTGGGGTCCCCCCCAATAATTTGACTGATTATGGTAATTATCATAGCAAATATTTTGACAGCGAGTCAATTTTAGCTGATTTTCATAATGTGTGCGCCCATCCCCCAAATCTGAAAATGCTTTCTACGGTCCTGTATTTGACTTTGAGAGAAATTTCATATAGTTATTCTTTAAGTTAAAGAAATTAATAGGGTTCCTACCCTTTTCTTCCAAATCTGATCCACAAATTTAAAACAAAAATATTTGCAACACGTACAGTTAAAGAACTTTAAAATGCACTATAAAATTGTATCAAAGGTATTTCTGTGTATCTTTTTATACATGCAATGTTAAGAAGTCATTGAAAACAATGTACAAGATAAGTTTCAACATTTTTAAGCTTAAAAATGCCAATTTACTCATAGATATAGGCGTATTATCAATATTCCAGAAAATCGCGGTTTTAGATACAGTTTCCAGCTTTTTTGCCCAAAAAATCATATTTTGCATACTTGGATTTTGGTAGATTTTTCACTATAGACTCAGCACATGTTGTAGAATATGAAAACACAAAAACCATTTATGTGCAAATTTTTTCCGTTATTTGCATTTTTGACACTAGATTTACTGGACTATAAGCTGTATCAAACCGCTAGACAAAGTAAAAAATCAAAGAACAATGATCTTATATGTGTCCGCACGTGAATACTTTTAAACGTGACTTCATTAGCAAATTACAATTAACGAAATGCATAACATGTCAGATGTTTTTGTTCTTCGCTTGCTCATGCTTCGTCATGGTTTAAACCTATTAAGACCTGGTTTATTCAAGTCTAATAAATAGGAACATTTTGGAAATAACATTATGACACGCGTGTTGTAAAATTTGCAAGTGTCCATGTTTTTTATAAGCTAGTAAGGTCTGTTTATCACTATTAGAAGTTTCACACTGTCATTAGTTCCACACTATTCAATAGTTTTAAAAGTGTTAACGCAATAAATGTTAATGTGACATTGGAAAAATAATTTCTCTACATCATACATTTTCCAAAATATAGATAGATTTTATTTTTATCCTGTATTTAAGAGGGTATGTTGTAACACTGTCTGTATTTTTTGTTTAAGGCAGATATTGGCTCTAAACTATAGGGATGTGCCCTGATTAGTTTTAGTCAAGGGAAACATCCTGTTTATAGTGTAAATTTTTGAGTGAACACCAGTTGTAAGTCTTAATCCAAACGATGTCATTTACATGCACTTGTAAAAATAGTCTATGTTATTTAGAAATCGGAAAAACACAGTCTACATCCTTCATTTCGGAAATCGGTTTCTTTTATTTTCTCGTATTTTCTCATACTTTCTCACATTTTTTTGGTATTTATTCCTTACACTGACGTATATGGGCAGCATATACTGTTTCCGTTCCATAGCTCTGATTTAATTACTGGCTAGAAGACATTTGTTAAAGTCCCGTCTGCAGTGACTGTTGTCATAACGAGTCGTTAAAACCTTTACAAGAATTTATTTGATCTTATTTAGAATTTAGATGTGAAATTCTCTTCAAATGTAAAGCTATCTTGGAATGGTGGCTGATTTCTGCCATTTCGTGTTGGCTTGTTGGCGGGGCGAAAACATGACAACACGAACACACGACAAAAACCTGATTTGTCGACTTTTCGTGATCTCGTGTCGGCGGGGCGAAAACACATGACATTTTACGCCAGAAATCGACGTTAAGAGGGTGCCGACACGACAAATAATCTGTCGAGTTTGTTTCCGTGTTGGTGCGTATAAATATGTTGGGTTGGCGACCTTTTTTTGTCGTGTTTCGCCCCGCCGACACGAAAATACGACAAATACCTTTTTTGTCGATTTTTCGTGTTTTCATGATTTCGCCCCACCGACACGAAAAAACGACAAAATATTTTTCAGACATCTCTTATAAAGCGTAGAGTTATTTTAAAGCAGTGAAAAGAGTTTTAGAAATAAATTTCTTTCTATTTGAACGAACCGTCAATTCAGACTTTTTTAATATTCACTATAGCTGCATTAGCAGATTTGAGATTATAAAACAGTACAATAAAATGTGAGATGTCAGTTGTCGTTTTAAGAATATGAAGCGTATTTATAACAGACCCGGTTCCAGAAATATTTACTTTGGGTTGGGATGGGGGCACAAGTTAAGAATGAAAGCGGCATTGGCGAGCCAAGTAGGGTTAAGTACGGAAGGAGGGTACGTAATCCTTCCGGTTAGGTGGGTCATCTTCTGGAGTGTGTGTCCGCCTGGAAATGTTTGAAATATATGTACAAAATGGCAGTCCCTGCTATAATTACGTTACGCGTGGGCCTCAAAGAAGATTAACTTCCCACGTTTATAAGGGCTTTGATATTATCACCATGATATTGTTCTTATAAAATATTAAACGTATGACACAGCACAACCTTATCATAGAATACTACACATACAATGAATTGATTGTTATATTGTATTGCCATGGGATAAATATCACGTTTATCAAATATTTACATATGTAATCTTATAACAGTAGTGATATCCTCCATATATGAATATATTACCTAACAGCTAACGCTGTAATACTGAGTAGGATTATCAACGAAAATTGTCAAAAACACAGGCTTATCAGATTTGGTCATTATCAAAAAATGTTTTTATCATATGGTAAGAAATTGCTTTGATACATTATCAGAAAATACATAAAATGTAGGTGATGAGTAAAAGCAGAAGTAATTAGCTTGATATTCGACGTTCTTCTTTCGATATTTTTTATGTAACAAAAAGGTATATGGCCGAAATATACATAGAATATTAGTCAATTTTTATTCTTAAACTTAAATTCTCTAGTTGTTTTAGCATATGTTTGCGTGCAGTTATGTTGTGTTTATTTCCGTGATTGTTGTGCGCATGTCTAACGGAAGGCGCCAAAACGAAAACACGAACACTCGGCAAATAAGATATTTGTCGTTTTTTCGTGTTGGCGGGGCAAAAACACTAAAACACAAAAGCACAACAAAAAAGGCACACGAAATATCATACTCACCAAACACAAAACTCGACAAAAATATGTCGTGTGGGCGCCCTAGAACGACTTTTTTTTTTCGTGAAAAATTAGTTATGGTTGTGTTTTTTTACGCCCCCCCCACCAGAAATGCAAAAATCACCCCATAAAATTTTGGGCCATTTACACGTACAACTTAAACTAAGGACCCCCCTACGAGAAGAGCATAAGTAGCTCTTAAATAACTATAATTTCTTCAACACAAAAGCTGTTCTATACAGAAAACGGGGATTGATTTGGAAATGAGCAATTTGATTATTTTGCCCCCTTAAGAATTTACGCAAGGCGCAAGGCGGACATTTGAAATAAAGACGGAGTGAGATATGTTTACCTATCATAATTAAACATTAGGGAAAAAGCTTTTTCAACCTTCTTTAGGGGCAGTTAAAGCACAGTTTCAAAAATGGTTTGAAAATGAATGGATAAATGAGCTTTTGGGAACCTTTCAAGGAACCTTTTTATTGTCCCCATGCATTTTAAGAATTTGAAAATCTTATCATGACTGTGTTTGTCCATTTTACAATAACTGTAGCTATAATCATATGCATAATAAATATCTTATTTCATCCATCAATCTACAAAATGTCCAAACATAGACAAATGATTTATGGACCTGTCACCCAAATACAAACTTTATTTGTTCATTTATTAATATGCAACCAAAATAAACCGTCTCATGATTCGCCCACTGCCCGACCTTTTTAAATGTGCTTTTACGGGAATTCACGTAAAAAAAACGATACCCATCACTCTTTTAAATTTTAAAATTTGAATTCAAAATCACTTTAACTTTTAAAACGAACACTTACAGTAAAATAATGCATTCTTTGAAAATTCCCTGTATCAAAAAATATTAAAATTCAAATTAAAAATTTCATTTGAAATTTCTTTTGCGCTGACTTTCTTTTCACAGCTAATGAGATTTTAAAGGATGTCATATGTTTTGGGTTCACAAGAACCCTTTAAATTTAAACAAATATAATCGTGAATGAGTAAGGAAGTAATCATGAATGCTTTGTTGGAATCAAATATATTTTTTAAACCCAAACTATCAATTATCCCACATGAAGCCTCAACATCAATGTATGAAAGATTTCCTTTGTTATTACTCGTATAATCTACTGCAGCAGGAATTATCTCAACTACATGTATAAAGAAATATTGGCAAATGAACATGCATGTATGCAAGACGTATTTCAAACTTTATAACATTTTGATGTAAATCGGAAAATGCAAGTATCATAAAAAAGAAAAAAAAGAAATGACGATGTACGAATGTTAACTTAACTTGATTTAAGGTGGCGCCACAGTCACAATTCAATAGCAGTTCGCATTTTTAGGCCAAGTTTTTTCTCTTGAAACGCACAAAGCCCTAACAGTTGGTCAAATTATCAAAACATGACTAGAAGCAATGACATTTATAGTACATTCCCCCTTTTGGTTTGTTTGACAAAATTGGTGACTATTAAATTTTCCTCTTTTTATTGACGGGGGATAAAAAAAAAAATTTATCATGGGAAGTAAAAAGTTAACATTTATTATTTTTTTTTAAATGGTTAAGTCCATCTTTAAAGGTATGCGGGTAAATATTTATTCAAAATTTAATACAAGTAAAAAAGGGTAATCATCGATATTTTTTTGCTTACTAATTTCTAAGAGGCCATAAGCCCCATATCGCTCCCTTTTATCTTTGTATTTAAAGGACAAGAAGGTCGAAAATAAAAATTAAGGTAAAATCAAAAAAAAAAGCGAAAATATAGTTGAAATTTTTTTTAAATTTACTGCAAAAAAAATTATTTTCAAATCGGCCATGTTTCATACAAAAAAATTTTAAGCCATTGGAAAATCACCCCCCCTCACCCGGGCGGCCACGTTTTCAAAAAATCAAATAGTTTAAAGGGAATTTGGAGAGGGTCACCCAAGAAACTTTTGCGTAAAATCTTTTGAAAACGGACCAGCATTTTTCGCGAAAGATTTTAAGTTCTCTAAAGGCATATAAGAAAATAAGCAAAACCCCTGGGGGCCCAAATTTTTTTTCGCTAAATTTAAAAATTTTTTTGAAGAAAAAAATAGAGGGTCACCCAAGGGGAAACACTAGTTTGTTAAAATTGTTTTAAAATCAGTTTTCTTTACCATTAGTCCAAGGAAAAGCAAAGGGGGAAGAAACTATAACCAAAAAAAAAAAAAAAATCTTACAAGGTCAATATGTCAAAATACCCCTAAAATTGGGAGGTACCTTTTCATATTTTACCACAAAAAGGGGTCCATTTTTTTCCTCCCGGCCAAGAAAAAGAAGATTTAAAAGCTATTATAGTAACAAAAAAGGGGAACCCAATAAAAAAAAATATTGTAATTAAACAAAAAAGGTCCCCAAATAAAACAAAAACACAGTGCAACAAAAATGCGAGAATATACACACAAAACAAAGTAAAATTGACTGTTGCCCCTTAGGTTACCTTTGACCTTGAATGAAAATCCGAAACATACCCTTTCACTTTGTAAAAATGAGTGAACATTTGTGTCATTTTGCTTTAAATTTCCCTTTAAGGGGTCAAAGTTAGAGCGGAAGGGAAATTGCAACCAACAACGACGACGGACGGACACTGAGGCGATAACGTAAGTCCCTTGGGGAGAAGAAAAAGGAAATCGAGATTTTTGGGTGATAAAAGTTGTGTGCTTTCGGTTAAAAAAAAAATCATAAAAAAGTGATTGTGCAGACAAGGTAAAAAAAAACTAACCCGGGCCCTTTTAGGAGCCATAACCGGGAACCCCTTCACGAGTTCTGCAGTTCAAGAAAGGAACCAAAACTTGGGGACAAAAGCTTGTGCAAGTTTGATTAAATTCAAATCATGAAAAACTGCTTTTGTGCAACAAGATCAAAAAGCAATTTTCTGCCTTAACGGGGGCCATAACTGGAACCAGATCAAACATTACACAACTTATAGGATACAATTGTCGCAGATTGGTTCAATTCAATCAAAAATAGAGCTTACGTGCAGAAAAAAGAAAGAAAAAAAGGGGTTTTTCGGAAGCTAGAGCACAAAAAACAAGCCACAGTCCCCCAAAAATTTAAAACATAGTAGGCCACAAAAAAAAAAGGCTTAATGAGAAAATATTTCAGACGGGTTGCTTCAAAACCCCCAAAAAGTACATATTATTTTTGCTAAAATTGAGGGAGGGAAAAAGGAAATGGTAAGGAGCAAATTGGGGGGGCCGCGGGGGTGGGGGGGGAACCCGAAGGGAAAGTTGAACAGGAGAATTTTACAAAGGAATCCCGTTCCAAAAAACGGTCAAAATACAACGTTCCCCACGATAGCGCGCCCGTGTCCAAAGAATAATAAAAACGCAAGGTCAAAAACATTTTGACCCAAGGGGGCCATAACTCCGGGAAACCCTAAGGGAATTGGAAATTCAAAAAAGGAAAACCAATCTTATAGTGGAAAAGGGGGTGCAATTTTAGTTAAAAAAAAAGAAATAAAGCGCTTTTTGGAGAAAGGCCCAAAAAAATAATTCTGCCCTTTCGGGGGCCATCACTCGGGAAATCCATAACGGAATCTGGCCAGTTCAAAAAAAACCAAGCCTATGGGTTTTTAAAATTGGGGCAAATTTTGGTTAAACCCAAATCATAAACGAAGCTGATTCTGCGCAAAAAGGTCAAATACTTTTCGGGCCCCTTTCAGGGCCATACTCGGGGACCAATTAAACCGGACTTTTCAAGAAAGGAACCAAGATCTTATGGGATATAAAGTTGGAAAGTTTGGTTAAAAAAAAATAAAAAAGGGAAACAAAAACGTACAGACAAAAAAATTGTTGACGCGCAAAATAGAAAAATTCCCCCTTTTAAGGGAGAAATAACCTAAACCCAGAGGGGATCTGGCCATTTTCGAACAAAACGAGACACCTGCCAATACAAGCTTTAAAAATTTGGTCAAATTGCTTGCAAAATTAGTCTCTATTTTTTTTACAAGAAACGTTGCGGCGACGGAGGGCGACGGGGGACAAAAGGGCGCCAAAAAGCTCCCCTGCACACATGCAGGTGAGCTAAAAAAAATGAAATAATAAACAGAAAAAGTAAAACCTTTTTGTAACTTTAAAACCGCACCAAAAATTACAGAAATGACAAAAAATTTTCAAAGAAATTTTTTTCGAAGGAAAATGTACTTTATGACCTAGCGCTTATGTATTCTTGTAAAAAGAACACACCGCACAATCAAGGCCCCGAAAAAATTCTGAGACAATGCACCCAAATTTTAACCCTTTAAATTCTTACAAATGTGGTTTTCCTTAATACGAGAGCAGATAAGCAGATGGAAGTAAAAAATCATTTTTTATATAACGTTTTTAAAAAAAAAACATTTTTTTAATTAATTTCAGCCATATGAAAACTTGTTTCCCCCCAGTCTTTGTCTTTTAAAGGGGGATTTTTTAGTACGGGTTCCAAAATACCTTCTTTTGGGGGCGGTCCCCCCCCCACAAAAATTGCAGGGAAAAAATGAACGAGAAATTGGATAAAATTTTGTTTGCGGATTTAAAACCCTTGAAATATAGCCATGTTAGGTCTCCTCTATATCCGATGTTTAAACCTTTTTTTAGGATGTAGATGCATCGTATTGTGTACGTTGGCTGGCTTAGGCAAAAGGTGGCCGTTTTTTTCAGGTTATTGAATGTGCTGACATGTACTCCTTTGGAAAATTTTGTAAAAAGGGCCGTCCGGGATTGAACCACAAAAAGTTGGATTTGAAGTCCCAAAAGAATGGGGAATTTATTCAATTTACGTTATCATACAATTTAACGATGATTTCCTCAAGGGATCTTAGGAAATTGACAACACGTCGATATATTAATAAAAGGGTTCGCCAACCCTTATTAGCGGGGAAATGCTTCGTATTGTCTGATTGGGTTTCCCAAACCATTTGACATGTTGACAAAACCACAAAATTGTGACACATCAGACTTTAAATAGGCCAATAAAATTAGTAAATTTTGGGGAATGTTTTTTTTTCACAAAATGACCTGAATGGGCGTTCAGAGCCAGGAAAGAATTTCCGGCGAAAAATTTTTGGGACCACAATCTGTAATTAATTAAATTTCACATCGAGAACATCTATGGTCCCCATTTTCTCATCAAAATCCCTTTTTTAACATAATAGCAGACAGAAACTTAAAGCCTTTTAAATAATAAGGGAAATTTTTCAGGTCTTTGTTTTGTTCCTGAATAACTAAATTTAAAATTTTTGGATCAGTATACTGACTTTTGTTTCGAAAAGAATACGGAGTTTTACATCTGTTTAATTTCGTTTTAAAAACTTTTTTTTTGTTTGTTTTTTTTGCGTCTAAAAAACGAATTCAAAATCATAAGTCTTCGTTACATTAATGCTAAGGTTACGAACGTAAAAAACCCTTTTATTACACCACCTATCAAATAATTGTTCTTTGACTCGTGCAAATTCAACATGGATCTGGTCAGACTCCTTTCTGCAATTTCGAATTTTTGCCTATAAGCTTCGGGAAAAAAGCTGAAAATTTTCAAAATAAAATTCCTAAATAATCATAATTGATTTTTTTGTTCAAGATAATGTGAAAAAATTTTCGCGGATTTGCCAATTCCTTGTAAAAAAAACTCCAATTTTCCTTAGACCATTTAAGATTTTCGGTTTTTTTTTTTCAAAATGCATGCAATATTTGTCAACTTGTTTTTCTTGAAAAAGATGGGATTAATCTAACATGTTTGGCGGCATCAAAGTGAGAAGAAATTGGAGAAGGCTCTGTTTGTCTATTTTCCAGTTCTAACTTTTTAATTTCTAATTCATATTTCATTTGTTTTTCTATCTCTCTCTCTTCTCTTTCTTATTCCCCTCTCCCTTTTCCTCTTTCTTTTTTCTCTCCCTCTCTTCTCTCTACATCTCTAACCGCGTTTCTCTCTCCCTCTCTTTTCCCCTGAATTCAAATTTTAAATTGAAATTTCTCTTGATTTTAAATGGGCTGTGTCACTACAAAAAAAAGACAAGAAGACGAAAAAAATTTGTCATCCATGAAATAATGAACAATAATTTTCTTAATTTCTTGTTTGAGCAGGGATGACTTAACTTCAGAAATATTATAAAGATTAGAAATTTGAAGTAAATCAGATTTTATTAAACCCGGAAACATCTCCGGGGATGGCTCAAGCTAAAATCAAACAATTTTGATAGCTGCTGGTAGTAAACGCACAAAAAATCAAAATGAGAAGTTTTACTAAAAAAAAAAATCTGAAAAATTTTAACGAAAAGTCTAAGAAATTTTTTTTCTAGAAAAGCAGAAAATATTTTATCCCGGCGGGATTTCAAACCCGTTAAATTTGTCAGCCATTTTTCGGGGTTCATATTTATCGTTTTTTAAACTAATTTTGTTGGGTAACAAAAAATTTAGAATTGTATATCATTTAAATCAATGAGCTTAAAGCTTTTAGCAATTTTTTTAAAGAAGGAAATGAAGCCTGGAATTTCAAAAATTAAAAAGAACAAAGGAGTATTGTTTATTAAAGCAACAAACGATACAACTGTGGGAAAGGAAAGTATTGGGAATTTCCAATGTTTTTGGAAACCAACAACGCAATAAATTAAACGGGATGTCATCTAACAGTAAAAATAAGATGTCCAGGTGTTATACACCACACAGAATTAATCAACAACGAAAACATGATTTTATCATAAAAATTACGTTATTAAAAATAAAAAAGCTCTTACACTATAAACCAAAAGTCGATAAACAATTTTTTAAATACCCAAAAGGCAGAACCCCAAATTGTGCGTTTTTTAAACGTTTTTCAATTGCATGGCAATGCTAAACATTTCATTTTACATTCTTAATAAAAACAAAAACTTTTAAACATAATAGCGGGACTAATTTACTAAGAGGATATCAGGATGATATAAATGAATTATTAATCTTTAGTTCAAAAAAAGGGAAACATGGGATCTCTAAAACCCAAATAGTAACATTTAAAAAAAACAAAAAACTGAAAATGTGAATCTGCTAAACAGACTCGACATTTAAATTCTATAATGAAAAAAAAACCAAAGACATGAAGAAAAATTTATTGTTTTTCTTTTTTTCAACAAAGTCTAAACTGATTTGAAACACAATACAACTGCAACCATTTTACTATTCATTCTCGCAAAAAAAAGATCACTTATAAAAATAATTGTTTTAAAAAAACAAATTTAGTTTTAATTTTTTTAAAAGATTTTAAATAAAAATAGAAAAAATAGAAACTTTACAGTCGCCCCAAACACGCAAAAACAAAAAATTTTTAGGCTCGTGTGATTGGGCCGTTTTGGACGGTAGTGGAATGCACTATCCCCCCGACCTCAGCCCCGGTTGGCAAACTTAAAATTAACATGTAAAAGACAATGAAGCAATTTAGAGAATCCCCAGATGTTTCAAACGGCGGTGAAAATGGAACTTTAAGTACACGGGGTTTGGCGGTAATTCAATGAAAAGCGGCGTTTTATCCCCCGATAAAATAATGGGTTTTTCCCCAACGAAAAACAATCGACAGACCTAAAAAAACTGGAATTTAGAAAGGGGGTCGTCGCATATAAAGACCTGTTACAAACAACCGATTATAGTTTGATATTTCCCAAATATTACTATTGTTTTGGGTTTTTTTGTTTTGTAAATAGCAACATCACTCAAGCTTTAAAACAAACATAACACATTTTAAAACCGGCTATTTTGCCATATGGTAAGCATAAGGAAATAAATCAGAATAAGTTTAAGCTAAATGATATAAATGTCAGTTTTATTCCTTCAAACTTTGACTTGTTTTCGGTAGTTTCCGCGGACAGACTTCCGTTTCATTATCATTTTATTTTTTCCAAAACCTGGAAGGGGAAAAGAGCATCCGTTTTTCAAATTTTTTTATTTTTATTTGTTTTTTTTAAAAAAGATTTATATCGCCCTTTTCATGAGGCCTTACAAATTTGCAACGCAGCAAAAAAAGGCGCGAAATTTTATCATCTACTAGTACAACCCCAGAGCGATTGACAGAGTGAGACAAAGCCCCCAGAACGACAGAGAGAACTTTTAGATACAACGTGTCCGGCTAACTTAGCCTAGCTCTTTGCGAATATACAATGGTTCTTTTAAGGCCTGGGTTTATAACACCGATAAACGGAGCTTTTTCCGGGGAAACCCGTACAGCCCTCTATTAGGTGGAGACACCAAGGCATCTCAAAATTTCAAGTGCCGGACTGGGATTCGAACCCCGGAACTCTGGAATGACAGTAAAGCGGTTTCCACTAACCCCCAATTGAGTTTTTTAATTTTTTTTAAAGATTTGCAATAAGCCGTTTTTCATTGGAAAAAGAGCCCCCCTAAATAATTTTAACGTAATTTGATAAAATGTTTTTTGAATCAAATCTGTTTTCTTCATTAGATAATTCGTTTTTTTTGTTTTTTTGTTTAAATGTCTTTAAAAGACAATCACTCAACGGAAAAAAGCTTTTTATTCACCCTTAAGGATGACTAATACGAGTACTATGTATCCGACTACATTTTTTTCCCTTAATTAATTCTCTTTTGTGATTATTTAGGGGGGTTTGAAAACTTTGAAAACATATTTTTTCTAGGAGCAAACGTTTTTTTTCAAAAAAAAATTAAAAAATTTTGTTTTACCTCCCACCAAATTCTAGCCCTTTCATTGGTTTGAGTTGTCACGTGGTTCCCTCTTTTTCTATAGAGGGTCATGGTGACCTTCATGAGAATTTCGAATCGAAATAGCGGAAATTGCATTTTAAAGCAAAAAATTTTTTCTTTAATTATAATTTTAAAAGTTTCATTTCTAGGTTACTATTCAATGAAAGAGGCGCTATCCTATTTTCCCCGGTATAAATAATTTAAATGGTCGAAAAAACATCGAAATTATTTGGGTTTTTTCTGACCCTCTACGGAAATATGTTGGGTCAGTGTACAGCTACCCCTTGACCCACAAATGTGACCTTGACTTTGAAGATATGGGTCTTTGTCTTGCACGCAATATATTGTGGGTCTACCAAGGCGGAAATATATGTTAGTACAATAAAGCACATTTGTTAATTTTAAAATCAACTCTAAATTTCATATATCTGTCTGTTCAAAAATTTCCTTACTTTTTTACATTTTTTATTTACAAGACATTTATTTTGGGGTTTTACCGCAGAAAAAAATAAAATTTTTTGAAAAAAAGACTATTTAAAAACAGTTAATATATTTTATTTTTTAAAATATTTTCTCTTGTTTCATAAAAGCCTATGAATTAACGGTTTTTATAATTTTGCACTAGAAAATACGGGAAAGGATGTTGATAAGGAAAAACCACAAAATTAAAATTTTCTTGTTTTTTTTCTAAAGCAAAAACAATTACAAAAACTTTAATAAGTTTTTCCCCCTTTTTAATAAAGGTTGTTACTGGTGGATGTCTTAAAAATATCGGTGCTTTTAAAATGTTAAATATTTTAGTTCTGCATTATCGGGGGGAAAACGTCAAAGGTGTTCATTTGAAATACCCCCCATGAACAGACTCGATCAAAACGAGCCGCAACATTTTCGTTTTTATTTGGTTGGGAAAACCGTGTTTCCCCTTTTTCGTTTTTTATATAAAATTTTTTTAGACAACGAAATCCAAATTATTTGACTTAGACTACAATTTTCCATTTGCTTTAGAGTACAGATAATTTTTTTAATATATGTTATAAGCGATGAACTCAGTGAAAGATGCAATTATTCATTGGTTGAAGAAATTTTTTTAAAAGTAATATTTTTAAAATGTTTAATTTTTAAAGTCATAAACATACTACTTTGAACCAATTTTCTATCATATGTTTAAAGGTTTTATTTTTTTTATTTTTGATCTTAGAAAAATTTAAGGACTAAAATTTTTATTCCTTTACATCGCGAAGTTTTTTTTTTTCTAATGAAAGGGAGATTTTTGTGCTTTTTTTTAGATAAGAATATAACTCTTATTTTTTCAGACATCTCTAAGAAAACCTTGTCTGAATTAATATCCAAAAATTTAAATTAAGAGGACATCCAAACCCATATCAGTTTTTTAACCCCTTTTCCTTCCTTCTAAATTTAAACCCTTTTATTACCCTTTAGCTCTCACTTTAACTTTTTCAGAGTTGTACAGGTTGATGGATGGTTTCTAGCTCCCTAAAAAGAAACATCTCTGCCGTCGGAAGGTTTAAAAAATCCACGGTGAAACCGGGAAATGGTCTTAACTTTCCTTCTGGTGGTACACCTTTTTTCTCCCTTTTAATTCTTAAATCCGTTTTTCCTCCACTTACTCTGGGCTTTTTTGTCAAAAAGAAAATATTTTTTTCCCATCGGGCTAGAAATGGTCTACTACGTAGTTCCTCACCCTAGACGCTGTTACATGATATATCATTATTTCCATGGTTGCAAATATGGTCAGACATTTTTGAAGTCCCGAAATTAAGTAGTGCAAGACTGCTTGTACAGTATAATAATAAGCGTATGTTTGCAACTACCGAGAGGTTCCGCTTGTGCGAATAACTGTAGTGTTTTAACAGTTCTTACCTATATGGACCAGCATCTTAAACCAGGTTTAAATGTCATTGTTCAGTTTTTAACTACACTTTTTCTTTTAAGATCATTAGACTGGTTCTACATTCAATATTTCAGCAAGACGTGTCCATTTGGCTTTATCTAGAAGAGTATAAAAATGAATCAAATACCAATCAGGAAATCAACCGTATGCAATTAAATGATGTAACATTTTCGTTTTTGTCGTGTTGAGCGACCTATGGAGCTTCCCCTCTTTCTATTTTACATATTTTTTTTGCAGGGAAAATCAGATTTTACTCAAATGCTTTATTGTGTCTGCATTTTCCCAAATTAAAGGGGATTATAACTGACATACTAATGTATGAGACATAGAACAGAACAGAATAGACATATTATCAATATCTATTTTAAACATTTACAGTTTACCATTACAACAATCAAATTTTACACGCACATAGTAACGTGGTTTTGTCGTTATCAAAAAATGCAAACAAAATATCTATCATCTATCTAGTTTCAATTAATTTTATGTAAGTAAAGGCTTTCTCAAAACAAACAAGTTCTTTTTTAACACGACATTTGCAGCATTTAACAATTTAGTGAATTTTAGCAAACATGGTTTGGTTCTCTATGGTGTTTGTTTTGATTTTGGGTGTCTATGATAAGCACTAAGAGTATATTATGCTCTTCATAAGGCATACATTACCTGTTTCTTCGTTGAGGCAAATTAATCAAGAAACGAAATATTAGATACGTCACACCAAATTTATGAAATGCGTAAAAATTTTAAACATTTTCGTAGACCCCATATTTTATTCTGAATCCGATCATAAACCAAATTTTTAAAATTTATCTTTCATTTGATTTATTTTTAACAGTATTTTTAAAACGTAATTTCTAAAAACAAGGGTGCCCCATGGGTGGGAACATTGGTCCAAGTTACATCAAAAACAATCCATGCATGAAAAGAAAACCCGTACAAAAATTATTTTTGACTTTACCTCTAAATTGACCTTGCCTTAAACCCAGGGACCTGGTTTTTGCGCATGACTTCCCCCTTATTTGGTGAACTTTTTGGGCCCAAATACTCACAATCCCCTTTAAGCATGAAAAAAGGGAAGCTCAAAAAAAGTTATTTTTGTGTCTGACTTTGTCTCTAAGTGTATCTTGAAAATTTAACCCTTTGGGCCCAGTTTTTGCGCATGAAATTTTCTTCCCCGGGGAAAAATGCCAACGATATCAAAACCTTTTTTTCTGACAAAGTTATAGACCGACAGGGAAAAAAAAAACCCCTTTACCTTTTTCTCAAAGTGGACCTTGACTTTTAAGTAGGGTCTGGGGGTGCGCATGACAGGTCGTCCATCAAGGGAACATTTTTTGCCAAGTAATATTGTAATCCCTTATGGATGACAAGTTTTGGATGGACAGGAAAAAAAAATTATTGCCTTTGACCCCAACTGTGCATTGCCTTGAGCTAAGGGCTGGGCTTTGGCGACAGTTTCTCATCAGGGGAAAATTGTGCCAATAATATTAAAAAAATCCCTTCATGGATGGCAAGTTATGGAAGGGGGAGGAAAAAAAAAACTTGTTTTACCTTTGACCCCCCCTTTTGACCTTGACCTTTTAAACTAGGGGTGGGTTTGCACTGACAGTCGTCTCATCTGGGGAACATTTTTGCAATTTAATTTTAAAACCCTTAAAGAATGTCAGAGTTTTGGCCGACACGAAACAGACCCTATTCAGCAGTTAATATTTTATGCTAAGTGTGATTGACCTTTTACTAGGGGGCGAAAGTTGTGCAGACACATCATCTTTTTATGAGGTACATTTGTGCCAAGTAAATTAAAAAACCCTTCAGGATGGGGGAGTTTTGGGGCCGGGCAGGAAAAAACCTTGTTGACATTGACCCCAAAATTTTGACCCTTACCTTTAAGCTGGGGGCCAGGTTTTGGGGCACGACACTCGTCTCATCCGGGGGCATTTTTGCCAAGAAAATAAAATCCCCTTTATGATGGTAGCGTTTGGGCCGGGAAAAGGGAAAAAGCCCCGGGGTTTCATTTGACCCCCAATTTTTTTACCTTTACCTTTTAGCTAGGGGTCGGGGTTTGCCATGAACTCAAAATTATCAGGGGAACTTTGTGCCCCGTAAAATTAAAATCCCCTTTAAGGGTGGCAGGTATGGGGGAAAAAAAAAAACCCTGTTACCCTTTGATTCCAATTGTGACCTTTACCTTTGACTAGGGGGGCCGGGGTTTCTGCAGACACGTCGTCTTTGAAGAACATTTTTGCCAAATAAAATTTAAAATCCTTCATGATACAGAGTAATGGGGGGGGGGGGGAACGAAATTTCGGGCGGAAGGACGACGACGGACGGACGGGCGGAAAGGAATGACGGAAAAGCGTATTTCCATAGTCCCCCCAAATGGTTTTTTAACCGTACGGGACTAATAAACCATTAGAAAGTAAAATTTTATTACAAAAAATTGTCTCGAATTTATCATAGGGCTTAGTTTCCAGAAGGGGTTGTCACGAAAAAAACATATGTTTTTCAACCCGCCGGGATGTCATAACGGGTAATTTAAGATTTTGATGTTAAAAGTATTTTTAAGTATTTTACCGGGGCCCCTAAATGACAGTTTTGCACTTTTTTCCCCTTTGGGAATGTGAGACTTTTTTTTTTTCGTTTAAAAAGAAATCGTTTGTTTTTAACGAAAAACTATTCGTTTTAAACGAAATCATTTCTTTAAACGAAATAACAAAATTTTTAAACGAAATAAATAAATTCGTTTTGGGGGGGGGGGGGGGGGAAGCCCCCTTGACCTTGACCTCCCAAATTTTGTTTTAAAAAGAAATTATTTTGTTTAAACGAATTAGTTATTCGTTTAACGAAATGATTTTGCTTAAAGAAATAAAAAAGTCTACAACCTAAGTGGAAAAAATGCTAACAGTCACTTTTGGGGGACCGTAGTAAAAACTCTGAAAGAAAATTTGAAAAATGTTTCCTAAAAAAACCCCTTTTTTAAAAACAATGCTAAAAATGGTGCCGGAAAGAAAATGTAGACCCGAACGGTCTTACGAAATGGAAAAAGAAAATTAAAAAATTTTTTTTTTTAAATTAAAACCAGAAAATTTATAAAACAAA
Source organism: Mercenaria mercenaria (assembly GCF_021730395.1). NCBI lineage: Eukaryota > Metazoa > Mollusca > Bivalvia > Venerida > Veneridae > Mercenaria > Mercenaria mercenaria. Next base: position 41,609,885 of record NC_069376.1, on the reverse strand, counting down.
AAATTAATCACCCCCTAGACCCATTTCCTTCGAAAATTAAAAGTTACACACGAAATTTTGTTTTAAAACCCCCGAGGGCAAAGGTTTAAAAAATAACAATATTAATGCCATTACAAATGAGCTGAAAACGTCAAAAACTGACAGTTAGGCTACAAAAATGAAGTAAATGGAAAAACTTCACGTAGATCGATGTATAATTTTTTTTAATGTGGCTCTTGGGGGGCAATATATTAACCCCCTACTCCTTTTTGGGTCTCTAAACTACCTACAATCCCTGAAGGGGTCAATCAAACCGAGCCTGCAAATTTTTGTTTTGTCGGGTTTTGGGCGATTTGGGTTTCCACTTACTTGTTTTTGTTTTTTTTTCGACCCCCCAGGGGGGATGTTTATCTTTGGCTTGGGATCTGGGTGTTGTGCATGACCATCATCCCTTATAGGACAAATTCATACAAAATAAGGAAAATCTTGTCTAAATTTTAGACCGGATAGGAAAACAACATATGACCTTGATCTCCAAAAGTGAAGTTATCCTTTCAGTTAGGGGCCATGACATGTCGTGCCATTATGGGTAACAGTTGTGCCAAGAAATATTAAGATCCTTTGAAAGATGTCAAGACCCATTGACGAGACAGGAAAGGACCTACCTAACTTTGAACTCCAAGAATGTCCATGACCTTTGAGCTAGGGATATTTGAGTATTTATGATGGCATATCGTCTCATTATAGGGAATATTTACGTTTAGAAACACTAAAATCATTTGGTGGATAACAGAGATATAGACTGAATAAGGTTGATGTTTGATCTCAGCGTGTGACCTTGATCTTTTAGTTAGATGTGTTTGTGTTGTGCATGTCACGTTGTCTTATTACTGGGAACATCTCAGCAAGTTTATATTAAAACCCTTTAACGGATTATTGAGTTAAAGACCGGAATAGAAAAAAAGTCATATTGATATCTGATGTTCAAGTGTTACCTTGACCTTTAAGCCAGGGTCGTTGATGTTAAGCGTGTAAGTCATTTTATTTTTGGTGAACATTTATGCAAAGTGATATCAAAATCTCTTGATGAATGACAGGGTTATGGACCTGAGATGAAATTGCGGACGGAAAAGAGCAGTTCTATAGTCTATGAAACCAGCAGATGACTAATTAGGTGTTAAACTGCTTAATGCTGTTCATCACTGTAAATGACAATAGACTTACTGAGAATAGTGCATTTTTGTTGGAAAACTGTGCTTTATACCAGATATGCATTTATGTCAAAATAGAAAGAAAAGGTCATGTAAGTTGTTTCCAAAGTAGAAGACGTCCCATACAAACTGTTTATTTCACGTTGACATTTACCCGCTGTTACAAACTTTAATTTAATTGATTGTTATAAAGTTATAATTAATCATTTTAATGATGTTTACGTGCAATGTAAACAAAGCACGTGATATTTTTTCTTTTTGCAACAGTCACTGACGTTTATAATTTATTACAACAGACTAAAATAAGAAGCATGACAAATGGGATTCATTAGCGAACTGAGAAATGTCGACGATTTTCGCCGAATATGTAGGGTATACATGAGCATCATTTTAAGGTATTGGACACCTACTAGTAATGTTTAAAAATGGCATTTGTTTGGCATATTCTTAAAGTTGACCATGTTTTGCACTGTGTTGCACATTTTAAACAACTTCTACCGTGCCGTTTTTTGTAATAATTTATGGTATTTCCTCAAGCTCAAGTAGAGAAAAAAATTCAATGTGATGGCCCTATCTAAAACGTCTGCAGAGAATTCCTTACAGCATTAATTTTGATAAAAGAAACATGAAACTATTGTTTACAATTACAATTATAAAACTGTAAATATCATTTTTTTCAAGGGTGCCTCAAGTAAACAGATTTAATGAGACAGAATTCTAACTCCAACATTGAAAAATTAAGATCGAATCCTGTGGGTCTGTTTTGAATTTTGCTAACTTTATTGAAAAATGACATTGGGGCAGAAGCAAAACCTACCTGCATTTCTTCCACAATATGTAATCTAAAGAATGAAGGCCAAATAGAGAATTTTTACTGCATGTAACTCAGTATTTTCAAAGATGTCTAACTCTACCCCTCCTGGTAAATTCACTTCGAACAACAAGAAACCGATTGTAAAATAAAAATTTTCCACTTTTGTACAATACATCCAAAATAAGTCTTGAAAGAGGTAAAAACTGACTAGAAAAAAGGAAAATATGGAAAAAATAATAATTTTGGTCCCAGTGGGGCTTGAACCTACGCGCCTGAATATTACTGTCAAAGTAGGTTTATGATAGGAATTGAATACTCTTTAAAAAGGAGGTACTCTAATATGGGTCTAATACCTTAATAGTTGTCAAGAATGCGGTGTCCATGGTATTTCATTACAAATGTGATATTGTTTTTTATGTGTTGGACTAGTGTCTCAGCGACACAAGAAAGTTGATATGCCGAGTTTCCCAGCTGTAGAAGGCTGGAGGAAGACTAAAGATGTCCACTCCTTTCAACTTACACTCAATGCACTATTTCAGACACGAAGCATTTCTTAATATCAACTTCAGAATTCTGAAAAGTCATGTAACACGGCCTCCAGGTAACGATATTTTTTTAAACTAGATGACGGTTATATCTCGGATTTTCAATAAATGATAGAGTGCCGCTCATTTCTGTCTTTGTTTTCTCCATTACGGAGGGCTTTGAAAAATATTACAAAGTAAAATACAAATCTTGAACTAGAGCTTTCCAATTATCGTCCTGTGAGCCATTTATCATTTCTAAGTGTTTTATACCTCAATCACATATACGGCGCGGATAGCTACGTCTAGCCACGGATAGAAACGTAGTAATCCGTATCGATCGGTATCTGAGCCGTACGGATTGGTACGTCGGATTGATACGGATTACTACTTCAAGGTACGGCTCAGGTACGGATAGATATGGATTACTACTATCCGTGGCTAGACATAGCTATCCGCGCCGTGTGTGTGATTGAGGTATAAAACAATTAGTAAAATAAGATTTTTAAAATCGGTCGAAGATATGTAGCGGTGTGCGTTACCATGGCAACGGCTGAAGAATCAAGTCAGGTTTGAAATATAAGGTTTTGAAAGCTAATTTCAAACTAACATGACTAAATATTTTTCGGTGAAACTTACATACGGAATAGTTATATAACAATAATAATGAACAAATTTAATACAATGGAAGTTACTCTCTAAATGACCAAAAGTTGGGACGCACGTGCAAAATTACAAAGTTGGCACGTGCATAACTATAAATTTTTTAAATGATTTTTTCTTAAAAATGAATTCATTTACATCATTTTTCAATTCCAAAATCTCTACTGAAACAAACATGTCATATTAAAATTGTTTCCCAGTCCGTTTATCTTTCATTTCATATTTGAACACAGCGCACTTTAAAAATATAATAAACAGCAACTTTAAGAACGAAAATATTTATTTCAGAGGATGTACGCTTCATTTGTATAGATCAGTTGATTCTATATTATATTTTTGATTTTATTTTATCTATCTATTTTTGTATTTTGATGTATGCTGCGGCTAAGATCATTTTACCTGTAATTGTGTCTTCGTGTTTTACATGAAAACAGTAAAAAAGACAGTAATTGCATGCCTATTAGATCATTGTATAGTTTCTTTCCACAACAACAAATTAATAATCACTTATATTCCATTGCCAAAACATAACCATTGTCTAACAACGTTACTGAGGCATTCTACTTGAGCGCGTTCAAATGACCAAATTTCAAATTACCACTCTTTGATACAATAAAATCTGTAAAAAAGATGCTTTGGGAGCAAAGAATGTAACCATTAAGGATAATAGCAGACTCAGTTTGAGTGAGTCTATTCATGAGAGGTTTTGGAATGTGCAACGCCTTTCATGCCCCCTAGCACCGGCGTAAACTGAACATTATTACTCATATGTTGAATAAACAACATGATCCCGAAGGAACAGAAAATATAACAAGGTACGGGGAGACTTTTTACAGCCGCCAGACGGCTTCTTCAGCTGTAATAGTTAGATCACTGTCACCGGTATGACATTTTGTTTTGTCAGTATGATATTGGAAGATACTGTTTGTCAATACAACAAAAGTAACACTTCTATCACTTGTCAATCAGAGCTGCCGGTTCCAATCCGCACTTTCTGTGTAGATTTGTTTCATTTGAGGAAGCCAATTGGTATGTCATCACAGTGTTAGATAATTTTGTCATAGTAACGAAATAATTGGCCTGGAATAAGAATGAAAGATCAAACAATCATTCAAGCGATTTGCAGTTTGGTTATGAAATTGCTACTGCTTTCTTTTCTAGGCCTACAATACAGGGATATCCACATATATTTTTTCTTATAACTGGTGTGTTAAGGGTCGAGTTTTATTATTATTATTATTATTTTAAACATATAGCTAAATAATAAAAATAGATAACAACGATCATAGAGAAAATACAGTAATGGGGTATTTTCTACATGAGTTTAACAATAAAATCATTAAGAAGATCCTTTGAAAGCATAGTATGTAACCAAGACGCAATTATGAAAAGAGTAAACTTCAACAAAGAAATATATCTTATTTAATAGTGTCATTTCTTCTTAAATGCGTGCCTCCCGCCGACTTTTGCAAAGAAATTCTAAATCTGAGAAGTATTTCTGTTCTCTGTTTAGACCAATTTGCCAGGGAATGTTTAAGTAGTGATAAGCTTAGTAACATAATTAAACACTGATATTTATATTAGAAAGGCATTCAGAAAAATAGATTTTGTCATGTTTTGAACGATGAAATCATTGCAATACAAATAATTCAGTGTAGTATCACCGACATGTCGGAAACGTGACAAGGTTGACAAACGAAACGTAACTATATCTGTGTTGAAACGGCATATCCTTCGAGTTGCGTCTCTTCCTTTGACCAAATCATGCATATCAGTCTGTTGGTACATAATTGAAATGTAGCAGAGGACACAATAAGTCAAGATTTGTATTTTACTTTGTAAAGGTATTCTTTATATTTTGTCCCAAAGATTTTCAGACATATCTTGCAAAACAGAATTCCAACATTAAATTAACTTAACTTTTTGTGTATGATAATAGAACTTTTACCGTATAAGAAATTGATAAGACAAAAATTGTGTCAAGTTGAGAAAAAAAAAACACACTGTAAACAAGTGTCCAAAGAAACTATATTGCTTTACATTATGAAAATTAGTTCGAATCTGAGCCTATTTACGAAATGTAAAAGCTGGAAAAAAATTCAAAGTTTGAATATGATATTTTCTTGAAGTAAATTATTAAATCCTTTAGATAAACCAAAATGAAATAAAAAAATCTAAAACTACAAATTTTACATTATACCACAAAGAGAAAAAATTGCTTACATTTTTTACAGGAAGTGTGGATGAGCGTACTATAAACATTTTATATCGAGTAGAATCATATGAACAAGATCTATTTGTGATTCATATATTCAACGATGGCAGCTGGATTTATAATGTTGTATGCTGTAACCTTTGACTATTATTAATCTTAAAACAAACAGGAGTATGCAACCATCTGTCGAATTATAAAGTCCACAAACCAGAGTGATCACCAGAATATGTTTAACCTCTTAATGTTTACAGTGCCGTCACACTGGACTGCAACAATCTGTGATCTTACGGCGGCCAGAAAATGTACAATTTTGCCGGCAGACGTGAACAAAACGCGAGAAAAAGTCCCCTCAAAAATGCAAACTCTATAACAGCCGCGCTCTTACGGCGACCTATTCGATCACACCGCGTTCTCACGCCGCGCCCACAACGACTTATTCGCGTTTATGTCGTTTCTATTGAAATTTATTGTCTTGGTAACGTTGTTACCGGAGATCTCGCGGCGCTCTCGCCAAGCTTATGGGGTTCTTTATTATTATTATTATTATTATTATTATTATATACCAGATTTTTATAGCACTCTTTTCATCCATAAAATAAACGTTCAAAAGCGCTGTACAAACTACATATCCATGCTCATTTTGGAGTCTAGAAAAGCACCAAGATTCCTTACACACTTATGGTTTAATGTTCTCTTCTCCAATTTTCACAGAAACCGATTCAATATGTTTTTCGTTTCTTTGAGAGGTAAATAAAATCACTTCAGTTTTATCGGCATTTATTTTCAACATGTTGCTGTTCATCCAAGATACATTTTCTACGAGACAGTTTTCAACACAGCGTAAAGCATCCTTCTGAGAGACCGGATTTTACAGGCGTCTTCTACGTGTATCACGACTTCACGGTGACCTCACGGCGTTTCTATTACTTAATCATGGCGACTATAAAAGGCGGTCAAATTTTCGGAAATTTCATTTCTGAGAAAGACGATTCTGAAGAAACAATCTACCCGAGGCCGTAGCCGTGGCCGACACATATCGGCATCTAGTCAGCGTGATTCAGATGACAGAAAACAAGAAGTCTTGGGTCCTTACTGACCTTGTTATTGAAGAGGAAGAAGCCATAGTTGAATGGTTAGAGGAGCACCCCGTCTTCTATAACAAAAAGGCGGTTTTCGTACGAAGACAAAGGGAAGAAAGACAGCTTGTGGGCTGAGCATCCTAAGCTGGTGGGAAAACATGTTTTGAACCTCACGGTGTAGTATCGGTCTGTCAGGACCAGGTAAGGCCGACTGTTAAAAAAGAAGTCCGGTGCAGGAACTGGAGAACGGACAGAACGCGATAATTGGATTTTGGAAAAGTTCTACTTTCTTAAGGGCCATATCGACTAAGTCCAACCACGAACAGTAGTCAGTGTAAATAAAATATATTTCAAAAATAATATTACACAAGCATAATATTCTCCGATTATTGTATAATTGTTTACCCCCACTTTACTGAGTAAAGTGAGGGCTACATAGGAATCACGTCCGTCAGTCCGTCTGCTGCTGCACAATAATCAATTGTTTTAGTAAAAGTAAGTTCTGGATATCTTCTGCCATAATAATGAACGTGACATACACGCGATGAAGACACAGACACACTGATGTTTTAACTTTGGAACAGCAGTTTTTATAGCAGGTCGCACATGAAAAGCATGGTCGCCATAGAAGCGTAGTGCAAGCTTGGTTAACCTCGCCATAGTCGTATTTAGGTACTACAGTGGGAACCCCATGATAATACAATATGCGTACTGGGAGCCCTATGAAGACTTGTGCAATTGCATAACAGTGGTAAATCATAGTAAGATCTCCCTGAAAACGCCATAAGGACTCCAACCGCGTAGTGGGGTCGTGTCCGAAACCATTGGGTAGGACGCCATGAAGTCACCATTGCAAATGTTACCGTTTTCGCAGCGTCTTTGCCACGCGTATACTGCGCTTATAATACGTTCATGGAGATGTTACGACGCTTATCTAACGACCCTCGCGATCCCACCGCGTTCTCAAGGCATTCGAGAACGGATCGCTGAACTTCGGCGTTTGTTTTGAACATGTCTAAAACAAACGCCGTGAGTCGGCGATCATTGGCGACCACGGCGACCACAGTACGATTTCTAGAGTTTCCACAACGCTTATACCACGCTTATGGCGACATTAACACTCTCTGGGCCGATTTTCCGTCGCCATAGCAGCGCAGTAAGGACGCCTCTCTGGTATGACCGCACTTTTAAGTTTATTTTCTGTTCAAGCCCTAAAGGCGTTTTATGTATAATGTGACTGTTGAACAATTCCGTACGTCAAGGATGTAGATAATTATCCTTGATATTGTGTTGGAATCTCAAACAGTGTTTTTTTCTTAGGTAAATTTGAACTCCAAAAATGTTTTTATTTACTCATTTTGTGATTTGTCGTTAAATAAATGTAACTAAAATCATTGTTTGGTGTTTAGATGCGAAGGGATTGTATGACGAGGGCGCAGCAAATCACTAAATGAGATATATTGTTTCGATTCTTACACATTACCAAGTAGTTTTAAGTAGGTTCCGCATCCTTGACGACATCCAATAAATACACCTGTTTGGTGTAGGTTTCTTTTCCAACGCGCCGCTATGCCGTTTCACACTATGGCGTAATAATTGTGACGTCAGAAAAATGTATTGTTGTATAATAACACACAATATTGAGTCTTCTTTGTTTAATAAGAAAATGAATCGGGTCGTGTTGGAATCAATTACAAAATCACACAATGGTATGTAAACATATATAAAGTTATAATTATAACTAAGCCGTATGCGTACTACAGGTCGCCATGTTACACATTTATCGTACGTTAACGAATTAGGCACTAGGGCCTCACATGCAACAGCATGTTGGCCACTCTATTTTATGGACACAGTTAAATTTGTGCTAAACGACAAAAGTTCACAGCTGGGCGGATTGCGTGTTTATACATTCGGACGGTAATACGCCGAACAAATAATTTCACTCGGGCTGCGCCCTCGTACAATTATTATGCCCGACGTATAACCGCCCATCGTGCATCGTGCATAAATAGTGTTAAAGCACTCTTCTGCTATAAATTATTTCTCAAATAAATAGTATGGAATTACATAGTTATCAGTATATAATACATATCAAAACTAATGCATTTGAATCCAAATTCTTCACTACGTATTGAAATCGTCTATCATAGTCGAATTATAATTTCTTTACCTGTTTATCTTTTAAAATGCGGATTTACTTTATAGAAAATGGTGTGTCTTAACTTAAAATTGGACAAGCCTCTTTATGAAATTGATAAAAAACAAAAAGAACATTAAGATGTTAGTAGTGGCTTCACAATTAATCTAGATTGCTGATTTATAAAAAGTATAATTTATGCGCTGCTATAACAGTGTCAGTCAATGGTTTGGTCCAAAGGGGAGGTCAACCAGGGCCCTTTTCAGATAATCCACATTGAAAATTTGAAACGAAACTTGAAAATTTTATAAAAACACATGCATGAGCAAAGACGCGATTGCTATATAGTACAGTGAAACACCGCTCGCTCGAGCATCGATGACTCGAGTACCCGGGCTCGCTCGAGCAATTCATGTGGTCCCGGCCGATTTCCTTCTAGTATTTTCTATGTGAAATTACCATGGCTGGGTCGAGCATCGATAACTCGATCGCTCGAGCATGACACCTGGTCCCTGTGCATTAACCTACTATTTGTTTCTTCTGGCAAACTCGAACAGAGGTGTCAAAATTGTTCACACCTTCTGTGGTCAGAATGTATCGGTTAATTAAAAATTTTCACAAGCCGTGAGAATTGTGTAGCCTATTCCTCGACTATCCTTAATGTTTGTTTGTCGGTATATTTGATCTGGTTAATGAGATTAATTATTGATAAAAGGTTGAAGAAAAGTTCTATTGATCAAATATCGATCAATAATTGATTACTTAAAACTTCTTTTCTGCGGGAAATCTTAGTATTTTAATCAGCAGTTGTTTGCATGCAAATGAAGGAAATGATACAGACTTTTCATAAAATTGAGACGATAATTTCGATATGCACTTGTTGATAAATGAAAACAAAAAGTCCTAGTTGTTTCTTGCAAATTATGTATTGAAACGTCTATAAAGTTTTTATATGTTTTTTAAATGTCACAAGTATGCTCTTATTACGCATCACCGTTTACTCTGCAAATGATCCCAATGACAATAAGTAAAACAAAAATTCTATGTCTACTTATGTTGGTCAATGTTCGGGTCGCTCGAAACCATGGATAACTCGAGCATTTTGCTCATCCCTTGCAACCTCGAGCGAGCGGTGTTTTACTGTATTCAGAAATATCACTATTCAATGCTCAAAAACGTGTCAGTAATGTTTTGTTTATTCGGCATTATCTTGAAAACAATAGTTGCTCTTATTGGAAGATCAAAGAAGAAGGAATCGGATCATTGAAATGTGATTAAAAGGAAACAAATTTTCACAGAAACGAACATTAAGTATCAAGTATGTTTGAGTTTCATTCCAGTGTAATTTGATTTTAACATTCATTCGAAAAATTTGATATACTAGCAGCTATGCAGGAACTTACAATATTCGATTATTGCGGCATTGAACAGTGTATCTTATTTTTGAAGATTTTGACATTAAGAATATATGATTTTTATAGACTTGCTTTTAATAATTTAAATGACTTTTATAACCAAACGAAATATATATCTTGTGTATATTCTTCACAAATTAAATCTTTGAATTTATCATGATATTGTGCCTAAGATTAAGGTTTCAATGCCTGTACATTAGACTTTAAAATTCATTTTTTATTGTCATGTAAGCGTGTATTTCGATATGTTTTCCTTTGCGGAGATCAAATAACATAATGTTTTAATGAAGTCTAATATTCATATTAAGTATTTTTGTTATTGTGACAAAACAAAACACAAAATCAAAATTAAAACAAAGTACATCATTTTACAATCTTATTATCATTAAACAAAAAAGTTGGCTCATGACAAACAGTGGTTGTTCAAAGACCGCTATATAATTGTGAACACACAGGTCTAAAATTTTCGATTTATATTTAGGGCACATTCATAGTTCAGAATACATAGCAGAAAAACAAAACAGGAGAACGTCACATTCTGTTTTTATGATTTAGACTATTTACTCCTAGTCATGCAGTAAAACGATTAGATAAATAAAATGATTTTGATTTATGGGGACTTCAAATTTAAGGTTTGGTTGCTTATAAATAACTAGTTATCTAAGAGCACGTTACAAAGAGGTACATGAATGCGAGTAAAGTTATCTAAGAGCACGTTACAAAGAGGTACATGAATGCGAGTAAAGTTATCTAAGAGCACGTTACAAAGAGGTACATGAATGCGAGTAAAGTTATCTAAGAGCACGTTACAAAGAGGTACATGAATGCGAGTAAAGTTATCTAAGAGATATAAAGCAAATTTAGTTATACCATATATTAGTACTGACAAAAGGAACGTTTTGAAAATTTTCAAACTATTTTGGTAAGTTTAAATTTAGATAGATGTATTATCAAAAGCGGTTTCAATAATCGTCTTCTTTTCTTCAGTTGTTAAAATTTGGTCATTTTGACACAAAAAGTGCAAAGTTGCAAATGTATTGATAAAAAATCAGGATATACTAGCTAGTGTTAAAGCAACGTGTTTGTAGTTCCGAACCATTGTTTGGTTCTTTTTTAAATTTTTCATACGCCAGAATTTTTTAACACTCGTGCGACAAAATTATTTCATTAGAATTATTTTCATGAAAGATTAGGCCTACTTCAAGCAAGCAAAAGTTACTGACTCTGTGCAATGAAGTTGACTGTAAGTTATAATTTGTAACTGTGGATTATCTAAAGACAATGAAAGTGTGAGTACTGGAAAAATATTTAAAAAATCATTGGAAAAATATACGTAGGTAATAAACACTTTATCAATTATTATTTTGTAATCTCATCTTAGTCCAAAACAAACCAAACCAAACAAAATCAAACTGGAAGTGCTAGTAGGGTTGCTGCCGACACTGTGCCTGTAAGTCAGTCTATTGCTTTTCATATATACTACTGACATTAACCAAATTTTACTGGAAGTATTCTGTTACAACATGAATTTAAATTAATACAAAGGATGGCCTTATACATATAAACGAAAAATACAAATTCTAATAATGACGTAAGCATTGTCTAATGTGTTCCATTTTTAAGTTCTGTTACTTATCTTAGGTTTGTATTATTTATGGACTTGAATGGACTTAATTCGAGATAGCCTACACATGACTTGTACTTTATCGGATGTATTTAGGAAACATGAACTAATCTTTCAAGTGACATTTGAACCATACCTTCCCGGAGTAGTCATTTAGGTGACTTTCGCCAAATGCTCAAAGTGTACGCTTTTAGACATTGTTTAAATTAAGGGATAATTTAAATTCAAACATTTCTTTGTAACATTATATCCTCAAGTTTATCTTCATAAAAGTATTTAAAACTCTGATGTCGATTTTAAAATCATGGATACGAAACGAAAAATACAAAAAAAGGAATTCTTCAGGCACGAATCCAATGTGAGGATATAAGAATCTTTGATTGGTTACGGGTAAAGATGGGGATATCCGGCACGAGGGTAAGTGTTTAGGTGGTAACGAGGCTCATACCGAGTTACCGCCTAAACAGTTACCCTCGTGCTGGATATTCCCAGCTCAACCCGCTGCCAGTGATTGAGTTTTTTTCTTGCATGCCTTATTCTTCAATTTGTAGAATATAAAAAGAAAAACAAAAGTTTTTCTATAAGACGCTATTTTGTTATATTAGCGTATGAATTTACGCATGCATTCATAGATTATAACACGTGAGTCATCTTACACCACTGGGTTTTTTCAAGCATCGGAAAAGCACGTGAAAATCCTGTCCGGCATGCAAGAAGTAATTGTCCCAGTTGTTTCATACTCGGTTGAGAAACTTAATACAAATAAAAAATACATACAAATATTGGGAAAGTAATACACGAGTGTCCTTGTAGATGCGCGAACTTAAAGAAAGATAATTCTCAGCTTACTTACCAATACGACAATCAGCAATATACGGATTATCTGTCGGTTGTTAGCTACAAAACATGTACGGATATTTTTGTTGAAATGTGAGTAATTTGAACGTATTACCATAAATAGACCATTGCTACATATTATACGTCGAGTTATATTAAGTTCCTTCGTTTGTAAAAGATGTTGAAAAAGAAAAGGTGAAAATACCCAAGACGACAAAAATGAAAATGTTGCAGATTCGGTTTGATCGAACCCATTGATGGAAAGTTGTGAAATTGGATGCTACTGTCACACACTTTAGCCCTATTTGCTAATGTTTTAAACAAAAATGTAAAATATTGAGATATCAGCAGATGTATTCATATGGCGTTGTACATGGAACCGTAAATGACACAGACAGTGCAATTCCATTGAGTAAAGTCCCCTGTTAAAATATTTGGCTTGTCCTAAACAAGAAAACAATGATCAGAGAACTAATTAAAATTTAGAGATGTTATTTGAGGTCATAGAGCTTACAAATCAAAATCATTGTCAAAATATGAAACTTAAAAGCTGGCACCACATTCAAGGAGTGAATGAACAATACCCAAAGCAATGAAAGCGGGCGTTGAAACCACCCAAAGCCGGAAAGTTTATGTCGTGTTTTCTCAAGAATTATTTAACAACTATTTTGTTCTTGTCCGATCCTTCCATGGTGTTGAAATGATAAACTGCATAGAAAACGTTACCCTCATTATTAGGAGTCAGTCATGGCTAATTTTGAAATAACCTACAAGTTACATGATATGTACTTAGAACACTTGAAAAAAGTACAAAATGTACATATATGAGGAATGATAACCTTTCTGTCGAACCGCATACACATTTTTCTCGACTTGGAGTGAAACGTTATAAACAAGTAATGATTTTGAAACTGTTATACAATTATAATTATAATACCCTCCTTTTTCATATTGAACGATATAAGATGTAGAAGTAAAGTTTTGTGCACATTGCAGGCCCGAACCTAGAAACATTTTATTGAGCAGGTGGTGGGGGGGGGGCGTCTGCCAATTTAGAGCTGGGCGTCATTGGAGAGGCGCATAACATCAATTGGGAGTAGATAAAGGAGGAGCACCAACTCATATTAGGGAGGGGAGTCGGGATCTCCCCGTTGATATTTTTAGATAAAGGAATGGTAGCCTGTAGTGCTTTTCGGGGTCTTAATTTTGAAGTAAGGGAGGGATTAATCCCCCTGTAAAGTGGATCAGGGTAGTACCCCCTGGACGTTTTATTTTGAATATTGGTTTGAAATGATGTCTTCTGGTGCATTTTTGGGTCTATATTTTAAGGAAAACCCCCTATAATGAGAGAGAGAGAGAGAGGGAGAGAGGGGGGGGGGGGGAGAGAGAGAGAGAGAGAGAGAGAGAGAGAGGTCTGGGAATCTCCTCTGGATATTATTGAAACATAGTTATGAAATGGCGGCCTCTGGTTCATTTTTCATCTTAACCTTTAAGTACGGGAGGGAGAAACCCTCACTTGTTACACTAGTAAGAAGTCCAAATGTCTCTCCTCTGAAATGTGCAACTTTAATTAGCATATGTCACTTACCTGGCCCCGATCCTGAATCCGGGCCAGATTGTAGTCTGTTTAAACTCTCCAATGGTTGTTTTGCAGATGACTGCTACAAGGCGATGACCCATTGTGTTTCTATATTTCATCAGTACTTTGTCTCTTTCTGTTCTCTTTTGTAATATATACAGCCTTAGAGTTTCTTTGTTGGCAAATACTTTCGTAAAACGTAGGTATTATACTGGATATTAAACCAAGCTACTACTAAAAAAGGAGCGTCAAATGTTTGACATGTGAACTAAACAAACGTGCCTACATTCTTTACGTAAAATTGTTAGATAGCAGAAACAAATTGTTTTCTTTACGTGTCAAAGCTTATCACGCTTAATTGTCTCTAGCCTGTGTATGACACTTATGGTTTCATGTGTGATCATATGATATACATATATCTTCCTGAATGTATTGTGTTTGACAGGAAAGAAGGAAAATATTTGCTTTTATCTTTATCTTGTTGATGAAAAGATTTTGGTTTGTAAAATCATATAATTCAGTTTGTTTGATTGTCGCTGTATTAAAACCAAAAGAAGTGTTAAATCAACACAAGAGAGGCTCTTCTTGATACAGGCTACATTAAAATATACGTGTTGAAGGAAGCAATCATCCTAGAACTTTTTATAGCTGTATGTATAAGTCCTCGTAACATTTATTAGCAGTGGTAAGAACCAATAAAGTTACGGAGCACAGTGTAAATAATGAAATAATAAAACAAAACAAATACTGAAAAATAAACTGCTTCTAAGAATGACCCAAAAAGGTCAGCCGCGCTCAAAGAACACAACCTTTAAAACAAGCCTAGGCAACAACGTAATATTGTGTACATGACTGAAACGTACACGAAACATATTTGTTAATATAAAAAAATATATAAAAAAGACCTCAAACATAAAATGTTTATAACGATGACCAAAAGGATCAGCCGCGCTCAAAGAACAAATCTCTTAACATGAACCTCTGATAATGTAAACCAATAACGAAACTATAAATGAGACGAACAAGTGGCATACATGCGTAATGTGAGCGTTAAGTTTTTCTATAGAAGACCAAACAGTCTTTACTTGTTTAGACTATCATGTCTTCACCTGAAGTTACAATGTACAATTCATAAGAACTTTCGTCCGTTAGGACGCTAACGTCAACGTAACAAAATGCGCAAAATTGAGTACATGTTGCAATATTGTATATACAGACACCACCGGTATTTACAGCAATAATTTACTTTTTGACATTTTTCTGATAACAGACAAATACAAAAACGTTTTGATTCACATTGTCATTAGGGCCTCACTTACCATTGTGAAGTATATCAGTTTAAAAAGTTATTTACAAGGTCTTGTTAGTGTATTACAACAAGTACTCGTCTCTCATCTAATTTCTTGCCAGGATTAAGAAGTGATTCTTTTTTGACAATTTCACATAACTGATTTTACTTCGTTGTCCTGTAAGTACCTTTTATTTGCTAGAAAATAAGAGACACCTGTCATTGTGGGTTTAGGTAACCTGGCTCTAGTAAGGAAAATTTATTAACACTATGATCAAAATAATACCAAATAGGTGCCAACAACGGCAGATCATTCGTTTCGTTTTGGTTCAGCAGCGACTAATAAAATGTGGATAACATTTAGCCTTAAATTTTATATCTGATGTAGGTTGATGTTTTCTTTGCCGTACAAAACAAGGGACAAGATGGTCTGTTTTATAAGGAGATTCATTTACTCTATTCTTTGCGTCGGTTATATGTGTTATGGGCATGATACTTGGATGTGCACAACAAACACAGATGCGCTCGTGGCAAACACGTGCTTAAAGGAAATGGAAGAGAAAGTTCATGCATTAGAAGTTCAGGTACAACAACTCCAGAAGCTTGTTCAAGAACAAAACACTTCTCGGTATACGACCATAGAAGGCTTCCCGAAAGGTATAATTCCTTAGTATGACAGTTGTTTTACACTGGGTTCAGTCATAACAAACTTGTGTGTGAACTTTTTGTATTTTTCACTTTATTTATTGTTTTTTGTTAAACATATTTTATCCGTTTCGAAACATTGCCAAAAGCTAAAACATTGCGGGGCGGGGATGGGAGCGGAGGAGGCAGAAAGGAAGAAAGAAAACTATATAAACAAATCTAGCAAAATGTCGAAATGGCTACGTAGGCTAAATAACATATCATTGCATTTTAAATACAACAAAGAACACTGACCCTACTCGTGGTCCCACATTTCTTTTCCGATATACAAAATGTACCTGACTTGAACAAATTGGATAGGGGATCACTAGTCAAAGCTTCATGTTAAATATCCTCTTTATACCTTATACCTTTAGAGAAGATTTTTAAATGGTTTTCTCATGATACTAAGCTGAAAAATATTGACCAGCTTGTGCACATTTGAAAGGGCAACACTAATGAATTGTCCAGTAAAAGGATTCATCTCTCATAAACAGTCCCAGTCAAACTGAGTCTACTTTGCAATAATTGTACTGACGGAAAAGACATTTTCTTTATTTAATTCTGTAAAAAGATCCTTTCAAATCATAGAACACAACCATGCAGAAGAATAATAGACCCGGTTTGGATCTGTTCAAGAGAGGTAACCTAGTTAAAACTGTATTTACTTAAAAATAGTTAATGTGCTTCAGAACATAGTGTAGAATCTTTCTTGAAAATGTAAAAAAAACATCTTGATGACTTTGGAAGGTCTGTGGTTCTTCAAGGTGCCTACCTTCGCCAAATGACACTCTTTTCGTCTAAACCGAAACAGAAGTGGTCCAAAACCTTGTCTCAACCAAACTATTTAAAAACACTTGAAATACAGTTATGTTATAATTTGGTAAATATATGAAAACGCGGTCCGATAGCTCAGAAGTAGAGCATTCTAAGAATACTGCCTCCAGCTAAAAAGATTTCCTTTTTAAATCTGATATCTTAATTTAATTATGAATACGCTGCACTGAAGAGGCTTGTTTAAAGCACCTCCATATTTGTATTCCGTACCTGAAATCGGTGGTGTCAGCGCATAAATGTCAACGTAGACGCATTACCTCTTAACGGTACACACATTTTCCACTTCCCATTGGTTTCTTAAATATCGACAGGACACCTATTTCCAAAATTCTTTGTTTGGGTACAAAAAGTGATATCATCAGTCGCTCATCTGACCTTGACTATTTGACCCTTAATATTATGTAAAACCAATGGGAAGTGGAAAATGTTTATAATTATACAGCCACATTCTTACACGACCAGCAAATATTCTACATACATATAGAGCAAAATCTATCTCGGGTTATTCTGCAATAAACCACTCGCGTGCAATGAGGTCATCCGATCCAGGTGCGTAGTTACATTTTTTTTAACACTGTTGATACTAGTATGTCGTGTTAGAATCTAAATAATAAGTTCCCAAGTGTGATTTATCGTAGACAAAAACCACGTTTGGGAACTTATTATTTCTTAAATAAGTGGTGTCAATGTATTCAGTTTCAAGACAAGGAATAAATGTAACTGTGTTTTTATGAACCAACGCAAGAAATATATTGCAATAACTTTTTGTTGTTTAGAAAATTACCTATTTCTTTTAGACTGTTTGGAATTATTCGAAAACGGTACAAGAACAGACGGAGTTTATTCTATCTCACCAGACGGAAGATGTCCTTTCTTTGTGTATTGCGACATGACAAACGGGGGTTGGACTTTGATCCAGGTAATATTTTTCACGTACTAGACAACTTACAAAACCGTTTCTCGCCACTAGAATAGAAAATTAAAGACAAGCATTTTCTACATTGTTGCAATAACGCAATTCTGGAAATACTGTAATTAATTTGTTTCAATTGTAGAATCGGATTGACGGTAAAGTAAACTTTTATCGGCCTTGGAATGATTACGTTAGTGGGTTTGGTGATATCGATGGCTCTCACTGGTTAGGTTTGGAGAAAATTCACCGTCTAACTCGAGAAGGCAGTCAGATACATTTTGATATAGAAAATTATGATGGGACAAAAGATTATGCGCATTACCAAGTGTTTACCGTTCAAGGAGCGGCAACTGCATACACTATGAACGTTGATGCCTTTAATTATGAGGGTAGCATTGACGAACTACTGAGTTACCATAACAATATGAAATTCACAACGTATGACAGGGACAACGATATTCTTTCAAGTAATTGCGGTGTTAAGTACGACGGGGGAGGATGGTGGTATAGAGACTGCTACATGTTGGGAAACCTGAATGGTGTATATGGTAAAACTCAGGAAGGTGGCATCAGCTACTGGGGATCAGTAGGGAATATTCCGATTCAAAGGGTTACTATTAAGGTGAAAGTCATACATGGTCAATGTTTAACTCAGAAATGAAAATGCCATTTTCTCGTTTCATTTAACAATTAGACAGCTTTAAACGAAGGAATGCTGTTGCTAGACTTTACATTCTTATGTGACTTTATGTGCCTGTTTACTGAATTACGAAATCTTATACGCTAAAATTTTCAAGTGTGTTTTTTCCATTTTTATTAATAAAGTATATACAGTCAATCTTGTCTGTAAAGATCACCAAATGGAAATGAAATAAGTGGCTTTTGTTGATAGGTGGCCATGAAAGGACGTAACTTTACACATTTTATGGTTTAAAGGGAAGAGAAAACAGTGGCCTTTACACTACGGCGGCTATAATTGATACGCTTTAGGATTCTGCAGCTGGTAGGAGAAGTTATTAAAACGTGACAAAGAAAAAATGATATTGTAAATAACAGAAAAATATGGCAGTTAATGAAAGGCTTACATTAAGGAATTAGGAGCTGAAAATTGCGTAACATTTTTATTATTTCAAACGATAGTGTTTTAGAAAAATAGGAAAAAACGTATAAAGAACTTATCCCTTCACTCCGTATCAATAGCCGTATTACGTGATCTGAAACAGGTAAACATTCTCACTACACTGCAAGGTGAATGCCTTTACAATGGATTTACAACCATGACAGATTAATAACCACAGTCAATCTATTTCTCATTACTTGCTAATAAATAAACAATTAGACCCTCAACCATTTAAGCCCAGTCTTTACAACATTCAACAGATAATTTCAGAAATGGCCTCTAGTAGTTCTTTGAATTGGAATAAAAAATTAAAAGGAGTTCTAAAATATTGCTGATTACTTAAAAGAAAGAGGAAATAAAACAGGGTATTTGAAAAAGGATACAATTTTATATTAAAAGTTATATACACGATGCGTTTGTTTGTAAAACAGAAAATGAATTCCTTCTAAAAGCAAAATGTTGTCGAAATAAGAGGAACAATGCATTTCCACATATATTGTCTAAATGAATCAAAAGTTCTTGACGGACAGTGCAGCTGTTTTGCTGGGTGAATTAAAAATGTGTAGTTTCATTTAAACAATTGAAACTTAATTAATTTTGTGTGTGTTATTGATTCAAGATAATACTAGTTAATTTTTGCAATGTGTACATGTGGTATGTAAACACACTGGCTGTGAAACTCTGTGTATACCTGTTTCGGATCACGTGATCAATTTTGTCTATATGGAGTATATGTATATTATTAAATTTCGTGATTTTTAACTTATTCTAAATTCAGTTCTCCGGCGATTTGATGTTCTGCATCAAAATTTTACTTGTTAGGACTGTGATCATGTTTGATTTATCTATATAAAACACCTTTCCAAACTTATATAGGTTTATAGACATATTCTTTCTTAACATAGTAATTATAAAAAAGATAAAAATCTTTGAAGATAGATTTTAGCGATTAAAATTTTATAAAGCTTAATACGCCACCACACATATACCTTTACGGTAGTTATTTTCATAATTATTGTATTTTGTGCTAAACATATAGTTTTCTTTTGCTTAATACGTTTTAAGTGTAGATGCGGTTTAAAACGTCAACTTGTAGTAGAACCCCGATTTTAAATTCATCATGTAACAAAAAAATGTCCCATAAATCTTGCCTGATATATTTTTTGTTATCACGTCAATGACCAGATAACAAAAATTTGCCCCGCCCATATTGACGGACTAGTTTTCACATTAGTTCAATTCCAAATTCAGTTTTAAAGGGTCCAGTTTAAATGTTGCTTGGCGATTTTCTAAACGATTCTATAATCCCTCTGTTCTTCTGTCCGTCTCCATTTGATCGAACTGACTATAGTACCTAATGACGTCATTGTATAACGTAAATCATAACATCCTTATGTTTACCAGATCGATTCTTGGAAATTTTTATACTAGCGTATACAAAACGGGAATCCCGTGCGATTGGAAAATAGATTAATGGCAACATAAACCAAACTGTTAGAAGGTAACAAAAAGACATGTCGCCAGTCCGAGTTCCGTGACTGGACCGATCTATGACGTCATCACAGTGGCGGCCAAAATTTGAAAATATAACTTTTCTTATCTTAAAATTTACTTAAGTTACGCAGCAAAATTTGATATTATTTTCTTTAATTTTCTATATATGATGTCAATATAATAACAGTATTGAAATATATAAACAATTACATGATGTGAAATAATCAAAATATATCTTACACCACCCACTTTATTTCAACAGATTTATTTGTTGTTGAATAAATTTTTTTCGTGTATGCTTTACCATTAGAATATACGAATATCATAATATTCCAACAGTGGTGAAGTTTATATATATATTAAACTACCTAAAAGTGATGTATACATGTCAATTTCGATATTTATGTAGCCTGTACAATGGAACAAAGCTCTGCTACACATAAACATTATTCTGTACAAATTTGCCGGATCAGCATTCGCATCGCGTTGAAATGCGGAATGATTTTAAACATCCGCACTTAACTAAATGTAATGATTAGAATTCATGCAAATAAACCCTTACATTCTTATAATGGTTCGTTCCCGGTAGATATGTTTTATATTGATAGAAGTCTTTCAAATGTTAGATTAGTAGTTTCCATAGGATCTCAGAACTTTATTGAACAGTAATGGAGTCTTTGAAAAATATACTTTCCTTAGTCCACAGTTTCCATTGTTACTGTCATTTTAGAATATTTCAGCCATTTTAGGCCAGTCGGTGGCATGCATGCAATTTGCAAAAAGGAAACTTTTCATGATGGATATAAGCATTTTCCATTGTCTGGCATTCTGATTTAACTCTTGAAAGGTCTAAGATAACTTTATCAATCGTCAAGTGCTTGCAAACAATATCTTATAACATTTTTTGGAGAATTGTCATACTAGTTCTATGAAAGCACTCTTGCTATCACAAATGTCTTCTTAAATTAAAAAATGTTCAACGGGTAAGAACGTATGGCAACCATTTACAATTTTTTTATTGGAATATATTCACCGTAAGTAGAGAACGATCGCTATATGTTATTATTGGTTGGTTATTATCTGATTTAGATGGGTTTAAAGTAGTCTTTTAGTTCAGTACTTCTTAATATTGAATGCATAATACACCGACTGCAAGTTGTAAATGTTATTGGCTATGACTACGAACAGCTGTAGAAGGTTTGTGGATGTTTGCGTACATGTAAGGGTCGAGCACGTAAGATTCTGTGACGAGTTGAGAATGCGACTGTTTACGACATGTTCAAATTGTCACTTTTGCTTTCCTCGGAAGGACCAAGAATCATCCAACGTGGAAAACGTGCAATAAAATAGATATAGACTTTCAAAGAAGATCTTGATTATCAGCAGTAGGTGTAACTGATAATGTAAATACCAGGACTGAGTTGCGGTTTCAACCTATTATAACCGTATTCTGGAGACTGCAAGAATTCAATAATTACAGTTTTCACTGATGGAGATTAATCTACCGTTCTATTTCCGCACTACTTTTATTGAGTTTTTACGCGTATATCGACCGTTAATCTCTCTAAATTATTTCTATGCAAACGTTTCTGGTCAGGTTTAACAATCATTTTAATGCACATGATAAAAGAAAATATATCAAGTTATACATCTGTAAAAAGCTCAGATCGCAAGTTTTCGAATTGTGTATAACGATATGAATGGTCAATGTTAAAACACTGGCGATGATGTTTTCCTCTCCGGAATTTTTTTTAACAGTAAATGATATATAACTGACGAGATATGAAAACGTAACACACATATGCCTGAATATTTTTTTAACTACGAAAAGCACCACCTTAAAATGTTCAACACATACACATGTCGATACTCTATACCCATCGTATTCAAATGCAATCAGCACAACAGACCATAGAATTAACACAATAGGTATAGAGTATCGAGATGTGTTGGTGTTGAACATTTCAAGGTGATTTTTTCTGTAGCAAAATATATTCAGCTATATGTTTGTTACGTTTTCATATCTCCTCAGTGTATATATTTTCGTTAAATACAAGAGCAAATCCCATGGTTCTACAAAATTCTGAGCGTTTCTTGTATTATATACATGTACTTGTTCATATTAATATTTTAATTGTCAGGAAGCTTTAATTTCATAGTATTTCAGTTATAATGGATAATATGCACTGATTGCCATTTTGTTTGTAGACTTTTTAACATTATTTTCTTCATTAGACACACATGTTTGTGACTAATTCTGTTATGGGTTGCAAAGTTGTTTTGTACTGTTTATTTTATGCCTTCATAATACTTTAGCTTAATAAACCCGTGTGTTGCTTGTATTGTAATAAAACACTGGATGTCTTGCTGGTCAATAAGTCTTGATCATTATATGATTTTATAACCTTTTCTGAATTAAAAAAAATATATATATATAAATACTATCAAAATGTTGAAACTAAACCTTTACCACAAGGCTTATCGTTTATTTTTTGTTGTTGTGCGTCTTAGAGTGATATAAAGTGGCTACGTCCCTGTAAAAGTTAGACAGTATAGGAAAGTAGATAGATAGTCCTTGAAATGCCGCGACGTCATTTCTTTGACGGACGTTAATTTCCCACGCTGCGCTTAAATACACTACCATATGAAAGAGTGCTACATACAAATGAATTGTTTCGTTTTACTTTATCAATTCTGTATTATGTGAGCCACTGATAATAGGTACAGACGGGACTATTATGCTATTCTTTGCATCTTCATTTACAACAAGTGACAATAATTTTGTAATAAACCTATTATATGAGGCAGAATAGTCTAAGGATAGTAAATTAAATGAATAATTTGTATTTTTAAGCGGTTTTCTTAATTTATTCATATTTTTATCTTCCGCAGTATTTGCGTTCGTAGTCTTTTATAACATGCATGCACTTTGAAAAAGATAATAGGTAAGGTTTAGATTTCCCGGAAGCACAGAGCACCAAAAACACAGCCTTAGAGCCACGCATTTGCAAAGTAGATCCACAACAAAAAGAAGCTGTAATGGTGGGTTGCTTCAAAAATCTAACAAGTACATATAAATGTTTGCCAAATATAGACAGAGGGGGAGCAAGAAGTAAGGGGTAAAAAATTTGAGGGGTGGGGGCAAGGAAGATGAACTGGGAAAGTAGAACAAGGATGAATATACAAGAGGGAATGTTGCGTTCCTAAATCACAGTTACATTACAACGTAAACCACAATAGCGCAGACATTTATGTAATAAAGATAAACACACAACCACACCCAACTTACTAACATAGAAAACAGACAAGTAAAATACACGAACACAGTAAGGCACCGCTTTAGACTCACAAGTACACAAACGCACCCCTATAGGCAGGAAAAAACGATCGTGTACCTTAGGATTCCGGCATCCAAAATAAAGGGGATCCCCAATAACTACCATTTGGTTTCCCAATCTTCCATGTGGGCCACAAATTATTATTAAATATGTTTGTTTAGTATTGGGTTAGGAGTGATTTAATGAACGCTTTAATGTTTATTTCTATTGTAGTGTGAATTCTTTCTTCGTACCTGAAAACAATTATATACATTCAAAGGGTGCTGATAGTTTGTTTTATTTTGAGATTCATTTATTCTTGCTGTCTGTTATGTGTGTTATGTTCATAATATATTTCAGTGCTCTACAAACACAGACGGGTTCGAGAAAAACGTGTCCCCAAATGAAATTGAAGAGAAAATTCTTTAGCTCCAGAGACTAATTCATTATCAAAGTGCACCTCCTTTGACCACCATAGAGGGCTTGGCGGCAGATATTTAACGTATTATTCTTGATAAGTCTAATATCAGGCGTTTTGATAGAATAGCATATCTCCAGCAATTTCCAGATCAATCCATGAACTAACAATTGTCGAAAACCAGTTCAACATTTACAAAAAAACTATATAAAGAGTTTCTCTTTCAAAATGTTTAAAGATCTAAGTAAATGGTACAAGAAAGGATGACGTTTACTGAAAGATGTCCATTCTTTGTACACTGCGACATGAGCAACTGGACGCTGACCTAGTAATGTTTCATTAACCAGAAGAATATATCAACCATGCCAAAATATTCATTTTATCCACTGTGAACATTCCATATTTCAATATGACTTGACATATCTTGACATTTGTAGAAAATTACACAACAGAGGGAAGTAATAGCGTCCGTATTCATTAACGCTTGAAATCTAAAATGTAGACCCATGTAACTAGATATTCAATTTACCACAGTTCTGTTATTAGAACACACATAATACATAATCTTTACAGAGCTTTGTACGATGTCCGTACGATTTTAAAACATCGTACGAGCCACCAGGATTAGAATCCTTTACGATCCCTGTACAATGGTAGCGTGTGGTCACAGTAAGTACTTGCCCCGTACGATCTTTAGAGAATGCAATTGTAGGCTATCCGTACGCACATCGCAGACAAGTCGTGCGGAGCTCGCAAGGAGCCCGGCCGTACCTCGTACGATATCCTTTGGTTCGTACGGCTCTCGTACGGTTCCCGTACGGTACATGCGATAGGGATATACCAGTTTGGCGCGTCTGAACATTGTCCATTTGTAGCTACTCAGATGAACTGAAGCGATTAAATCCAAAGTCAATATTAATTAAGATACTGTAATTTAAGATGCCTCCTATATTGTATGCTTTTGCAATTTTAATTATTTACACAATTTTAAACATAGCAACACATATTTACAACAATTTATTTACACTTATTTTGTACGCTTTCGTATGCGGGGTACAACACTATGCAGTAACTCCCAGAACAGTTTTGGTTCCATCCGAATGAACCCTTTAAAGTTACCCCCGAGAGTCTCGCATTAGTTCCTGCATGGGGGTATCGCACTGGCCCAGCAGGAGGAGCCGTTGCAATCATGGCTTTACCCAACACGTACGTCTCCGCTGCCGCCGCCGAGCGTTCAGCTTTTCTTGTAGCAGCAGTGCT
Organism: Mercenaria mercenaria; assembly: GCF_021730395.1. Taxonomy (NCBI): domain Eukaryota; kingdom Metazoa; phylum Mollusca; class Bivalvia; order Venerida; family Veneridae; genus Mercenaria; species Mercenaria mercenaria. The sequence goes on along the minus strand of NC_069376.1, from coordinate 41,584,474 downwards.
ATGAATAAAATGTCATTATGGACACGAGCCTGGTGCAGCGCGGGCCGCATGTGCATCAGTCTGAGACGATGTGGCTCTTTCCGTACCACGCCTTGACAGTACCTGGAGGAACTTGAAATATACTCCTGTTTCCAAACCATCAGAAATTATTTAGAAAGTCGTACGGAGCCCGTACTGCTATCGTAAGGCCCTGCGAGTCCCTTGCGAACGTCACACGTTCTCCGCAAGGTGTCCTTAATATCGCACGGATATCTCTACGAGCTCATAGACAACTCGGGAGCTTGGATTAACCATTTTCACCGACTTCACGAATCCTCTACGAGTTCAAAAAGTCCGTACGACGTTCGTAATAGTCACCGATGTCCGTACGGCCCCCATACGAATTTGCCAAAGTTCGACTGAAAACCTACTCGTACGGAGCTCGTAGCGTTCTTGTGACCAGGGTATTACCTTGAGTTCTATATTGTGTAGGATCATAGCTCTTTCAATACAGATTCAAATATAGAAAGTGTTCCCAGGTGGGAAAAGTAAGTTCTTTCGTTACATAATATACTTCTTAACTTTACACTGATCATTTTTTCATGTAAATATGACCAGACTAAAAACACATTTTGTCATTATTTCATTATGATGCAAGTTATACACCTTAATGCACATCAACCAATTTATAGACATTTGTATAATCACATGTGGCTGTAAATACGAAGTAGCAGATATCGTTTTTAGTAGTTTTCTCGTGAAAATCAAATATAATTACAAACACATAAGCAGACTGAAATACAATTTTTCATTCTGAACAAAGTAACCATAGACTCGAATGTGTTTCCCAAAAATGTAGTTTACCTCAAGATCTATTAATTATCATTCAAACATAAAAGTTGAGCATTATCTTTCATTTTCAAACCAACAAATTCAAAGACAATCTGTTTTATTTATTACTGCCGATAATTTACAGGTATAGTATGATCATAGAAAAAAAACATTATTCGTGAGAAAAAAATATAAATATACTATACGACATCAAATCCGTCAACATTTCACAAAATTCCTTTGCCAAGAATTATCAAGGCCTCAAGATGTATGAGTTAAAAACATAGCGACATAAAAATGTTTATTCTATCTGATGGTCACACCAAAACCATACCAAAAATTGTACCGAAAGTTATTTTATTTTTATGACACGCACCTTGTGTTTACAAATGTATCTAATTTTCATATTGACCGAGGCATGCGGAATCGCATTTACCTTGCGGAATCTGCCATTAAAGAAACGTCTGTTAGTATAATGCAGATTTTCTTTAGTATAAATAAGATGGTTGTGTTAGTTAAAAAGAAATAACAATCACCTTTCTTTAGCTTATCCACCAAAGCAAGGAAGCCGATGTCACTGTCAAAAGTGTCCGTATCTACTGCACGGTGTTACTTTAAGATATTGCTACTATGAGATAAGAGATATGCACTTCAGTTTTGCACTTGATTTGTTTTGGCCGTTGAATACGTAGCATTAGGTACCATCTATATAATTATTAGTGTGTTGACACAACAGAATATACTTTTCCAGCAGTTAATCATTCATCATGACAAACTTAATTACTACTAGAAACTGACCTGGCATGTTGATGTTGCTATTAAAAGAAACATGTAGTGTCTGTTGTTTATTTGTGCTTACAGGTGGTTGATGGCCAGTGCAGAACCGACCGTCCCTGCTTCCAGTTGGATATATTAGGTACTGTAAGCCAATACCCGGATATGATTGAACATGCAACGGAGGCGAGTTATGTGTATGAGACTTCGAATACACAGGAGGATCCTCTCCAAATACGATGGTTAAGATCTGTATCAAACGGAAGGTTTGAGGTGGGCCTCAAAATAAAAACTACTGAATTTATTTATCAATGACATTGTTCCAATAAACACATATTGATCAATAATAACATATTATATATCTAACAATAGTTGCCATCAGGAGGGAGGTGTCGAGACTGATTTATGTTTCAAAGTCGATCTACATTCGTATAATTTAACACATACGGGTAAATCCCTGTATCTTTAAAAATGCAGCTATCAAAATACCCATAGGAAAACCGCCAAAACGTATACAAAGCAGCCAAATAATAGCAGGCTCGAACTTTGTACTTGAGTGGCGATCATATGCTTAACATCATTCACACCCTTTACCTTCGGCTTAAGCCGAATTCTTTCACAGAAAAATATGCAACTAGGCTGAGATGCACGGTGACTCTTTACGGCCTGAAAATACTGTTGCTGTGATAGTTAATAAAATCTACATGAAGATGCATCAGAAGCACATAGTTCAAACAAGCCACTTTCCTATAATGTGGTGTAACTTTTGTCAATTTAGGGGTGTTAATGATAAATAACTCTGTTCGTCTCTATGCGATGATTCTTTACTCTGTATACAATTACGTCAACAGAATTGAGGGATATAATCGCCAAGTCGACAAAACAATGGCACTGCAAATATAAATATAAAAAGTCCTTAATACCTTGCCAATGATGGATATATATCATACTCATTATAAACATACATTACAACATATACATATATAATAATAAAATATCAATCGAATGGTCTCTAATATATTCCGTATTAAGACCAGTGCAGCGGTCTGTGACTTGACATACAAATCTTGACAACTATTATTGTTTAGGCTGTAACCCAAGTATATAAAAATAGTACAAAAAGGAATAACAACAATAAAAAGTACTTACTAAGGTCTGTGGGACCAAATACCAAACATACAACTGACTGATGGCTTCACACATACAAACAGGATCACTCTGTGGGTGCTGCTGTGAATGCTGTGAACAATAAGCAGTATTTAGTGACATGCATAGAACATGAATAAAGATGCAGTTGTTAGACAGATTGACAGAAGGAGAAATTGGCAGCCATCTTGGATTCTTGTAAAATTTAAATAAATCATTTCTTAATTATTTCCAAATCAAGAAAATAATTACACAATCAATATAGAGCATTATTAAAACAGACATGGTTATATTTACCTTATAATTTCTATGAGACCTAGAAACTTCATAAAATTATATATATTGCTCTCAGCAATGACTCCCTGATAACTATCTGAAAAACCCGCTTGTTCCAGGCTACTGATCAAAGGGAAGTAACTCAAGCAGCTTAAACTTTCAATACCAACAAGGAGCAAGGATAATTACAGGAAGGATACTAAAAACAACGGAAAGAGGAAAACAGTACTAGACTCCCAAAACTGACCCTGCTACAGTGGTATATATGGTAAGTAAAGCTTAATATGTTAATTGACATAATGTCTCAGATCTATTTCTTAATGCTTACGTTTTTGTCTATCACTTATATTATTTGCAAGAGTCAACAAAAAGCAAATTGGAGACCAACAAGAGTGAATAAGCTATGCAGTTTGCCAAATCATTTTAGGGGAAATCTCTGTTACATGTATCCCTTATTTATGTTCGTTTTTTTTTTTAATTGAAATAATCCTATGGATTATTTAGCTTATATTTTCATTACACAATAAGGTTCTTAATTCTAATTTTAGGCGCTTTGAAAGTAAAACGGGTATAGCATATTCTTAATCTTCTACTGTTTCTAGATCAATAGATGAACTTAAAACTGCCCGAAACCAATTGAACATCATAACAAACAATATGCATAGTTTCCCTTACAGAATGTTTGAAGATCTAAGTAAATGGCATAAGAAAGGATGACGTTTACTGAATGACGTCCGTTCTTTTGTACACTTCGACATAATTAGGAGCATTTACCGAAAGTATATATATCAACCATGCTGAAATATTAATTTTATTGCACTGTGACTTTTCCATATTTCTTTATGACTTTACAATCTTGACATTCATGGAAAAGTACTAAACAGAGGGAAGCAGTAGGGTCCGTATTCAATAAAGCTTGAAGTCTGAAATGTACACTTAGAAAAATGAAAAATATATTCAATTTACCACAGACAATATCCTTTATTTTTTTTCAATTATGGAAGCGAATAGTTATAGGTTATTAGCTTCGTATTGAGAAATATGCACAAGTTTTGCCGTGGAAATATTGCTCCACTACAAGAGCACAGTATTATTCAGCGAAGGAACAAGTGCATGTTTCGCGATGCAAAGCTATTAATCTTTTTATTACATACGTATATACATATTATTCCGCGAAAGAACGAGTGCATGTTTCGCGATGCAAAGCTAATAACTTTTATTTACATACGTATATACATATTATTCCGCGAAAGAACGAGTGCATGTTTCGCGATGCAAAGCTAATACTCTTTTATTTACATACGTATATACATATTATTCCGCGAAAGAACGAGTGCATGTTTCGCGATGCATAGCTAATAATCTTTTATTTACATACGTATATACATATATGATTGTATCATGGTTTACCTGCAGTGTCATTATAACTGTTAACTTCTATTATAATATTCTTCAACTGAGGAAGAGGCGTGGCTATAAGCAGTACTCTAACTAAGTTAGAGAACATATCTTAAGCTCCGCCTACATATAGAATACTATAGGGAAATGTTGAACTTTCTGAAACTGTTCTCTATTTCAGTTAGAGTACGCTTGTCACGTGATAGTAAAATGGAATGTTAACTTGTCAATCAAAATTAGTAGCCGAATGCGTTGTTCATAATGGCGGACCATGATACAAAACTACAGTATAGTAATATACGCCTTCTCGAAATAAACTAATTACTCTCGTGAATCCCTACTCTTTCTATTACATATTATATAAATGTAACAAATTTATTTCAATAGCTTAAATAAAATTGACAATATTGACGTAGATAAATGATTTAACACAACGACTCACGTTAAAATGACGTCACAGACCTAATATGAAATTCAGACATTAATATGGAAAAATATTGACGTTTCCGTTTCCACTGCATCTTTACGGACGATAAAAACGAGTATGTAAAACTATGGAACGTGGGAAAACTAAGTTTGTGGCTGTAGTGATATCGATGACTCGCACGGATTAGGATTAGAATCAATTCACCGTCTGATGGAAGCTAGATCTATTTCGGTATGGAGTATTAGGAAGGTATGAACATTACAACATTTTTACAGTTAACGAATGCGCTGTGAACGTTGATGTCTTTAATTGCTACGACAGCAATGAAAAGCTACTAATTACTATTACAACATGATGTTCTTCTTCGAGATATTTTGTTTTGGCTGGTTGGTGGTATGAATATTGCTGCAGGTTTGGGGGTCTAAATGGGGTGTACGGTGAAATAAAATCAAGAGGTACTGGCAACTGGACGACGAAAACCATTCCGATAAAAACGTCACCATAAGAATAAATGCCATTGCCAGTAAATGATTTTTATTTGAAGCTAAGTGTTGCCACATTTCATATTCTACCAAACTGTCACTTTTTATATTAAAAATGATGACGATATGATGCTATTTGTTCGACAACTTAAATGTTTTGACATTGCATAATTGTATAAAACGTTTGTACTTACCATTTAAGGTTATTGTTTTGAAATAAAACGTATTTTAGCTTTTAATTCCTAGTATAAGTTTCGAAAACAAACTGAACATATTAAAGCTTCCCCAGAAAGTGAAGAGGCCGCACTCTCTTTGAATCATGGTAATTATTTCTCATGTAGTTACGTAAAAATAACAAGTTTGTATTTCAAGCCCATTTCAAAATACTCAGTTTATTCCTGATCTATAAAACATACATTTACATTTTAAATACATTTTAATGGCATATTATACAGCATTGATACTTCATGATATATCATCTAACATTATATATATACAAATAACATTTTGCAATTTGAAACAATGTATGAATTTAATGTAAGAAATAACTGTACAGCTTTGAAACAAAAATATAGGGTATCAATGAACTAAAATTAAAAGAACGTTCTCGTTGGTTCTTCAAAGATTAAGGGGTCAAATCAATAATTGTGAAAACGGAAGGCATCAAATTTTCGTATATTGTTTAGAATGATGTAGGCCTATTCAATACTGAATTGCCAAAATATTGGTTTGTACATTATAAAGGCCATTTTGTATAAACGGTTGAAGTTATTAAATTATCTTGAGCTTATTGGAATGAATGAAATCGCTGTTGATAAAAGTAAAGTGATCACATTTAGCGTTTAATGAGTATAAATGACCCTCTGTTCCCTTAATGATAAGGATGACTGTGAACGATATCTGTACCCAGTGGAAGTACAATTTTATCCGATTTTGTACACTGAATATATGTAATCTTAAATGTAAGTAAATAATTAAAACGGATTTTACCATGTGTCGTCGATTATCCATTTTATGTATTTAGGCGTTATGGTTCCTTTAACCGATGAATGATACAGAGCGTAATAATGAAAACAAAAAGTTAGTATTAAATATTTATAGATTAAAGTTTAAGCAAAATATATTATAAAGGAATACGTGTATATCCGGTCGAAAGATTAATAAAAACGAGTACTAGGCAGACAACATAGAAAAATATTATTTGTTTCTACACTGCACTTTGGAGCTCTCAATTCGCATCCGGCTCATTTCAAAAATCCTTTATAGTCAAAAGCATCAATACGATTTTATTTTATTAATACGACTGATATCATGATATTGTACAATCTTTCGAGCACGCTGCACTCTTTGCATGCCATTTTGTAATCCTAAGGTAATCATGAATATATTTGTGTTACAGTTTTGTGTCAAGAGCAAATAAAGCCCTTAGTGAGATTTAAACAAAGTCATATCTAGGACAATCACTGTCTGGGCATGTCATCCTTTTCGAGTATTTTATGAGTCTTAGTTGCTGAAATTTTCCGATGATACCTTAAACAAGCTTTACAGAAATATTCCTTGCAAACCAAACAGAAACCTTCAGCTTCGACAAAATTGTTCTCAGAGAAGCAAGGATCACAGTGAATGTCGAAATCTTCTGCGGAAGCTTGATAATTGTCATTTTCTGTGTTTTGTTTCACTTTCCGTCCAGAGACCTGATCCAGTCCCCTTGTGGTCACATTGTCACTACTACTATCGAACGACTCTGTTCCTGTATGGAATACCGATACAGATTAAATATTCATGAATTTATTCTTTTGAGAAAGTTACATTAAAGGCTCATAATGCCTTTGTTCAAAAATATGGCTGCCACCTCTTTGTAATGAACTTAAAATATATTAATTTCTTGTTAATCCCTATTTATGATAATTGTTTTCTCTAATATTTGTCAAAGACTTGAATATTGATGAATATAGTGAACACTTTTATTGATTAGATTATTTCTGATAACCTCCCTTTATGGCTCTTACAATATAAGTACATGTGCAGTATTAAAGGTAATACCTTTCTAACCATGTAATCATGCATAACATCTGTTTCATCTGTTTTTAACATAAACTTTAAAGCCTTATGGAACTCTAATTCTATGTAATACCAGGAAGTACAATTTCATGAGGCGATATTATGTCGATTATATGTAGACACTACTTTTAGTTTAAACAACACAATCCCGATGTCACAAAGAGCAATTTATCCAGTTGCATTTAAAAGCCCAGTACCTGCTTGAACTTCATAATGGTCATTTTAATTTATAAGCGCTGAAATATACATGTAATTAAATTTAGTCTTGAGACTCTCTGTAGAAAATGACTATGTTACTTCAATCATAAAAACAAGGAACACTCTTTCTATTTCATGCGAATTCACACATGTTCTTAAATGAGTATGCCTTTAACTTACCTTGAATTCTATAATGGTTAGGATCATAAATTTCTTGCAATACATTCACAAAGAGTTGCCAGGTGGGCAATCTAAGTTCTTTTGTTACATAACATACTTTTAATCTTTTCATTGATCTTCTGTCATGTAAATATAAACAGACTTGAATATAATTTTAATTAAACTACCTAGTTATACAACTTAACGTACAATTTGTATACATATGTATGCAACTACGAAGTAGTATATATTTTTATACAGCAGTTTTCTCATGAAAATCGAATATAGACATAAAAGAATATACTTTTTCAGCAGTTAAACTTTTATCATGTCAAACTTAATTACTACTAGAAACTGACCTGGCATGTTTCTGTTGCTATAAATGGGAACACGTAGTGTCTGCTGTTTATGTGCGCTTACAGGTTGATAGCCAGTGTTGGACTGACCGTCCCTGTTTCCGGTTTGATATGGGGAGTACTGCCTGCTAACACCTGAGTAAGGATATTGTTCATGCAGTGGATAAGCTTGAGGTGAATTATGTGTCTGAGCTCTCGAATATACAGGAGGTTCCTCTCCAAAAACGATCGTTAAGATCTGTATCAAACCGAGAAGGTCTGAGTTGGGCTACAAAGGAAAAGCTATTGAGTTATTTATCTACAAAGCAAAGAGCATATCAGCCGATTAGATCTATGCTAGAAAAATCCAACACGTGAATCCTTGTATCCTTTAAAATGCAAATATAAACAAATCCATACGAAGATCATCTGGAAGCAAACAAAGTAACCAAGCAATTTAACAGCAGACTCGGTTTGAATGTGTCTGTACTCGAGTGATGATCAAACGTGCAATACCACATCATTCCCCTTACCTTCGGCTTAAGCCGAATTATTTCACAGTAAAGTTTATTCTTGCATAAAAACTACTGTTTTCACTGGATCCGCCCATGTATTAACGGGAGAAAAATCATGTGCAAACAAGGCAATTCACGTGCTGTTATTACCCGATTTTTATTTTTGAAATGCTTTCCCAGGGACATATATGTAATTCTGCGCAGATTGACATCTGGTATCTGCGTCTTTTTTCTTTCATAAAAACCTCTTCTTGAAGCATTAAAGATGCAATCTAAACCATAGAATGTTTTACTGTATCAGTAACTAACGCCAAATGCGCTGCCCCCAACATTGTTCGTACTCGTTTCTTCCCTTGTTTAATCCCCTTTTAGAACTCTGCGTCAATTCAGATTTTGTAGACAACCGTTAATGTTAAAGAATCGCGTGTTTACCTGAGCGATTCTTTGTTTTTAGGTATCATATTTATGATTTTGTTAAGTATAAGTCAGTATGTTTTTATCTAATTTCTCGAAGAATTTACATAAACAGCTTGGAAACTTGACACTACGTTCGTACTCATCCGTACTCCAACTGCGTGGCCGTACTCAATATAACTCGAATGTAAAGTTATTAATCTTGAAATTGTGATCGAGTCCACCAAATTGTGAAATGACATGAACAATTATTGGTAATTTTATGTTTGTAATAATGAGAGATAAAAAATCGCTTAAAAACCTTCAGGATGTGCTTTTGATAGTGTTGTTTATTTCCGGGCCCTGGATACGGATATTTAAAACATGTTTACCGTTTCCAAGAACAACTGGAATGGTAAATAAAAAAATGTACTGGAATCGTCCAAGTCATCACGTATGAAAATAATACAAAGTCGTCGTGAAATATATTTTTATGCAAGAAATAGCGACAATACACGTTTGTTTGTGTATTAACGTCTGCAGAAGCCCTTGGGATATGTTTGTGACCTCGACCTTCGGTCTCGGTCACAAACAATCCCGCGGGCTTCTGCAGACGTTAATACACAAAAAACGTGTATTATCCCTACAAAAAAACAACACAGAAATATATAACAAGAATGAGTTATACGGTGACTCTTTACGGCCCTTAAAGACTGTTGTTGTGGTAGTCAATAAAATCTGCATGACTGTGCTTCGGAAGCACAGAGTTCAAACAAGCAAAATCAAGCCGACTTTTGCTGTAATGAGGTGGATATATTATGGTAAGTTATGATTACGTTAACTGACATCACGTGAATGCTATACGCTTAATGGTGTTTTCAGACAACACGATATTCAATTCTAAACGACCCGATTTGTTTACCTATTAAACAAAGAAGGCTGAAAACTGTATGTTATTTCTCAAGAATTTATTTTTCTGACGTCACAATTATTACGTCATTGCGGCAGATGGCATAGCGGCGCGCTTGAAAATAAATCAACATAAATCAGGCAAATATTTGATGGATATCGTCAAGGACATACACAATAATCGTTGTTATTCTATATCTATTTTATCTATCCAATCATGAACGTTAATTTTGCAACACGTGACCGTACACTATATTACCTTATTGGACGCACCTGCGTACAAAAAACACCCCTGTATTTTTTCCGTAATTGGACGGTTCAAAAAAAGTCCCATGTTAAACATACGATAAAGCCCGAAACGCATGAAAATGTTCCGAATGTATATCGGGTGAAGTAGGCGCTCTATGTACAGAGTCTGGTTATGCGTCTTGAAACCAGGAAGGCAGAAATACAATATCCGGTGAATCACTTTTAACTTAAACTAAAATAAAATAGATATAGAATAAAAAGATTATTTAACATTGAACTGTACAATACGAGATATATTTGGACTCATACCCAGCTGCGCCTAGCGGCTCGTCCAATATGGTTTTCTCAGCTGGGTTCTCGTCCAAATAGATCTCCGTATTGTACAGAACAATGTTAAATAACCTAATAATAACGTGTTAGAATCGAAATGATATATCTAAAACAGTGATTTGCACGTGAATAAAATCATTGTTTGTCGTTTAGATGCGTATTATTATATCACTCGGGCTGCGCCCTCGTGATATTATTCCTTCCCATCTAAACTCCAAACGATGATTTTGTTCAATGACAAATCGCTGTTTGAGATCTTATTTCTTAAATAGATGGAACGTTGTTTAAAAACAAGTTTTTAAACAAAAACTTCTGCAGATTTCTTAACTTATTAACATAATTAAATTCAATAAATTTCAAGACAGCTAGAACATTGAACAGTTATAGGAAATCGGTGATACCCATATTCGTCGCGAAAATCGGGATCGATCCCTCTACGGTAACATGCGATATACCGAGTAAGACATATACTATCGAATAAAAAAATATGTACTTCCGGCACTTGCACAGAGCGTTTGACTTCGGATTTTTTGAAAGAATACGCTTTTCCTTGTGCCTAATAAGCGTCCACATAACCTGTCCGAACCGCAACGTCTTGCCCATCAGTACAAATATGGATACATTGCATATATACTCATAGTGTGCATGCGATATACCGAATGAGATATTTACTATCAAATTAAAAAATGTGTCATTTCGTGCTCCTTTCAAATGTTATGGGATGAGTTGAAGTCGGATCGATTCCCGATTGAGGCAGTGCCTTATTTCATATTAGTTTATATAATCAAAAATTAAAAATCTTCGAAGGTTGAACATTGTGCTTACATATTGTAATCTTACTAATTTACATTTTACCAAACAATTTTACTCACATATTTCCATGTTTGAGGTCTATAAAGTAAGTTAAGCTAACTTAACATTAATGCAATACATTCAATACTGTTTTCAGGCAATACAATATTAAAATTGATATAACACTATTTGAAAGAAAATAGTTTTTAATTGGAAGCTTCTACGGATTTCGTTACTTCGCTCACATGTTAAGAGTCAATACCTTTTACCTTTTACAAATAGCTAACGCCTGAATAATTCAATTTTTATTTTAAATCAAGAATAAAATGATATCTTATAAACTCTGTAGGAAAGTGTTCTAAGATATTATAATCGTACTTGTCACTACGTGTCATTAACAAAAGAGGATTTATTACTCACATATTTCCATTCCCTTAGATAAGGCAGATCAACTTTTCCGTTCATATCTACATGTATTCCACTTTTGATCTGCATGTTAGATGTCGGTCGCACATACACCTTTGGTGGATTGTATGGATGAGTGTCCATCAACCATATACACACAGGTATGTTGTAGATAGAACCTATACGTTATTCGATAAATGTTAATAACACTTTGGGTTTTATTTAAACAGAACACAGAAATGTAAGTGAAAGTTTTGAATGCAGAGTTCTCTGGAACTGTTGTACTGAATGCTTTTTAGCACTTTATAAATCTTCGGCATCGTGAACTGACCTTGCTGAGCCAGGCTTCATATCTCCTACTTACAGTTTAAAACACTCAACCCTATTTACAACATACAAATAATCGCAATCAGAGACTTTCAAAAATTATTGAAAATCACATATTATGATAAAGACATCAACAAATTTCAAAAATTCTCATAAAAACATGAAACGTGCATTTAGAAATTCAGCGCATAACATCAGACAAACATTATCTTTTGCCGAGAAAACACGAAATAATCATTTCGTTTTCGTCTATCATTTACTTACTCGCCTTACTTGCCTTGTGACTGTTCATTTAAGAGAACCGGAAAAGTATACATAGAAATATATATATATATATATATTATTTCAGCATAAATTAACTTTTTTAAGATCCATCATGCACACCATGACATGTTTAAATTTTATTTGAAATGAAAAATATGAACATATTTGAAGAAAATGTTTATTTTCAAATTAACAGAAAGTCTATCTATACGAACATTTTCTATATCATTTTGGGAAGATCTCTGACTAATGCCTCAGCCAGCTTAGCTTTCAGTTTCTTTGGACAGTTAACTTTGCAATTTAGATGTTTCATTAAAACTTTATTTAATCTGGGTGTCCTAAGCATTTTCAATTTACATAGAAAGTTGTATATCCAAAGATATTTTCTTTTGCAATAGGGATTTTATATCAAGTATACAGCTGCTATTGCCATGAATATTTTGCTTGCTTTGTTGAGAGAAATAGACAAAAAAATAATACTATTCAAAACTGCATCGCACACATGCCCAATTACATTTGTATAATGTTGTGTTTCTTATTTTGATAAATAGTATTACTAGGTAGACAATTTAAGGCCCTTCCTAAATAGCTTAACCCGTTATTTTTATTCAGCTTATTTATTCAGTCAGTCTCTTTTCAATGAAGTTTCAATAACACAGCTTGGTAATATCTTACATCGTGGAAACGAAGCGTGGTCTAAACTTCAAAAAGAACATCACTGTTACATTAATTTAGTTAAATGATTAGATATTAAACAGATTGTCTTGGCCCTGAAACAAAGTAGCTACTTATAGTTATCAATTTTTAATGCAAATTATGTATAAATGCTATCATAAAATACACAAAAAGAACACCGTGATTTTTTATGGGCCTTTAAATGAATTTCCTGTCGGGAGTGTTGATAGCTCTGTTGATGAGATTCCGGGTGTCAGACTGTTCTTAGTTTCAGTGTGTATACTAGATGAAGTCTTAGATTTTTTTATTAGAATGCAATCTCCGTTTATATTTAACAAAACTTCTACCCTGCTTCCCAACCCCAGTCCTACCGATATTTAAACAATATCTTTCATATTACTATTGATACATCTTTGAAACATACAGTTAGAAAAATACATAATTAGAAAAATACAGAACTGTAATATAATTAAAGGTTTAGAAAGTCAAGATAATTGTTATGACCATTTTACGACCTCAGTCAAAGTTAGAAAAGTCATAAAAGACTAACATATTTCTAGAATTGATACACAAGCGAATTTCGTTTCAGGCAGGCAGATTATGACAAAACCAAATGATTTCTTTATCTTGTTTTATTAGAACGAAGTTGTACTTTGGGTTGATATTGGACAATTATCTGTAACACCTACCTCTTTATCCCTGTAAGTAAAAATAAAACATTTCTATATATTCTTTGAATTTTTAGAAACTTGTAGAGTTCGTTAATTGATAAAAGAAATGTCATGCTATACTGCTTTTTATGCTATTAAATAAGTTCTGTGTGTTTAGATGGGTATAAACCACATAATGTCATCTTGTGGATCCACGAATCGCGATAGTAATTATTAGATGTTTTATAAGAAGTCCTAATGTGGTTATTACCCTTGTAACGCACCACAAAAGGCAGTAGGTTTTTATTTTACAGTGGCTTGCTATTTAGTAAGTTGTTTTTGTTTCATGTGTATCTATCAAAAAAATCTAAATAAATGTCAGGCTATCGATCATGTAAACATCTAAATAGAATAGCCAGAAATACCCGTACAATTCCATAACTGTAATTAACAATCCGACAAAAATGCAGATCGGGATTTTTATATAGAATATCCTTAAATCCAGAAAAAATATCAAATAGTCTTGTCGATTCACTTTTGATCTTTGTCGTTAGAAAACATATATTTAAAGCTACATGTATAATTAAATATTTTTTATGAAAGTTTAGTGTCCGACTTTGAAAGATTTCTTCAAACGACGCCATTTGTTCATACTTTTTTTGATCGCACATGCAATCTCGCTTATAAGGACACTCTTGTCTCTATTGCAGCAATGTTGTTTATATGAAAAAAAAATCTATACAGCACAAACAGTGAATGTAAGTACTAGTATTTTGTTTGAAATCTATAGTGTGTTAAGCCATTGAAAAGTATTGAATAAAAATAGCTGTTTGCATGTAAGATAAAAAAAAGTGGCAAGTTTGCTTCAGGGATTTCTGCTTAGGGATACTGTTTAAAATAATAAGTATGTTTCACGTCTTTAAGAACATAAATGCAAACACATAGAACCTTTCAAAAGAACAAAAAGCTATTCGAAAAATTACAGTACGGGTTCAAAATCAAGATAAATAATTTAGCTTCAGAAGAATGTCTGGGAGCATTTAGGTATAGCTATGTCCAAAATTTTAGTTTGTTCATTCCAGTTTAACGTAAAATTGATGATAAATTCTAGTTGTTTAAGAGCAACAGTTAAGATATCCTGTCCACAAAAAAGCAAATTCTATTTTACAGTGATATTAAATATATCAGATATAATTTTGGTATCATTTGAAAGTGTATTGTCTACTGAAAAAGGAAATGTAAATAAATATAAATTACATAACAAAATATGTTATAGATATTTTTTACTTCATAACTCTTAATGATTCTTCAACAGAAATCCAATTATTTTAGTGTAAGATCTATCATTTCGCAGTCAAAAACATGACTGTAGTGATTCATGCAAATTATTGTGGTCATCGTATTTACTAATTCTTGTTCAGCAGACACAACTCTTTCAAATTAAACCAAAAACATAGGATCACTGGGCATTGAAATGTTATCTATTTGTGTATCGGATACCTTAAAGCAGGTACGGTGTCTAAACTGTCAAGGATATGACGTTTGAACCAATACACATGTACAATTTTTATGTATTATACTTGCTAGCAATGCCGTACCCTTATAGTTGACAGGAATTGTACCATCCAGTTGTAACAATGATTTCCTTCTTCCATCATTAAACACTGAAATATAATTTAGCGCATGCTTGCAGCGTGTCATATTGTTTTACTAATTCTTATACATGTCCTGCACTTAACAAACTCATTAAGAGAACAACCTTGGCTGATATATGTGGATATTTTTGGATATATTAAACTATAGAGTAAAGTATGGACCGACGATTTATGTAAGTAGTCATGTAATGATACAACATTACCCTACTGTTCTACAAGCTTTACATGTACATATTTCATAAATACTCAGGTTAATATACATGTAATTATGCTCTATTTTATTGTTGTGGTCTATATTTAATAACTGATTTTGTTCATCTCAATATTACCAATATTACAGCCGTTGTGATTATCACGGAAAAGTCCCGTGTTCATTATTTCCTAAATGCCTTATCGCTTTTTTAACATAAACTTCTTGAAACAAACCTACTTACCAAAAGCCTCCAATTTTGGCCTCAAGTCACCGAAGGTTGTAAAAACACAATAACATCTTTTCTTGTTACGTCCGGATTTTTATACTAAATATTGAATATAATAAATAAATAAGAACATCATACGATTTCTTGTTATCGGTACTTTCTCTTTAACAGTCATCTAAAATGTATGAATATTACAAAATCGCAACACGAATGATACTATTAAACAAATTTATCTCGCTTCAGATAATTCATTGACATGTAATTTCATTGAATGCATGCCTTAAAATATATCAGTCAGGAACTATTAATTGTATATTACTTACTTTAATGAGAGAAGACTTGAGAAAAAGTTCATAGTTTGACATATTTGATGTTATAAACTGAAAGTAAAGCGGTTTATAAGTTTCTTTTTCGATCTAATTTTAGATTTCAATGAGTCACACGGATGACAGAGAAAACGACTATTGATTAAACCGGTGTATCACTTAAAATCTTCTTGTTATTGTTGTAAATAATGCATTATTATGAATCAAAATTTATCACATTTTTAATAATGAAAATATTTTTTTTGAAATTTTAAAATCAAGGTGGCAATGAATTATTTAAAGTAGGCCTAAAACAATTCTTTGTTTCCGGTAACATGCTCAAAAAAATTAGGGTAGGTAGGTCTTTTTATTTTGGGAGGAGGGGGGGTTTATTAAGGGAGACTTTTCAGAAATTATTTTTGTGTCAGAAAATGAATACAAACAAGTTATGCCTTTAGAGCATCAGTAAGTTGATTTCTAACATCATTGGCACGTATGTTTAAAGTATAAAAGTGCAGTTTTGCAATTTTTTGTCAAAAAGTTGAAAAAAATATTCTCCAAGGCCATGAAAACATTTAGGGTCGGGCCAAAAATTTAGGGTAGGTCGGGATACCGGAAACGAACAATTTTTTACGCCCTATACACAATCAGGTTAAATTTTAAAACACCCGCCCGCTTAGCTCAGTAGGTAGAGCGTCGGTCTACGGATCGCGGGGTCGCGAGTTCGATCCTCGGGCGGGGCGTATGTTCTCCGTGACTATTTGATAAACGACATTGTGTCTGAAATCATTAGTCCTCCACCTCTGATTCATGTGCGGAAGTTGGCAGTTACTTGCGGAGAACAGGTTTGTACTGGTACAGAATCCAGGAACACTGGTTAGGTTAACTGCCCGCCGTTACATGACTGAAATACTGTTGAAAAACGGCGTTAAACCCAAAACCAACAACAACAACAAATTCTAAAACGTGGGATATGTTATGATTGTTTATTATACGGTTAGTAATCAATATTTATGATATTTGTACATAGATTTTAC
Source organism: Mercenaria mercenaria (assembly GCF_021730395.1). Lineage (NCBI taxonomy): Eukaryota > Metazoa > Mollusca > Bivalvia > Venerida > Veneridae > Mercenaria > Mercenaria mercenaria. The sequence goes on along the minus strand of NC_069376.1, from coordinate 41,567,483 downwards.
AATAAACGTCACCTCTCAAAACGTGATGAAAACTGGGCTTTGTGTCTTTTTTAGTAAGAAGATAAAAACAAGAAACTGGTCATAAAATATAACGTAATATTGTGCCAAGCTATGTTGCAGGAGAGATGTTGTTGAAAAACGACTTCTGATTACAATACAAAACTCCGTTAAGATTCAGTAGGAAATTTACTGTTGAATAAAATTCAATAATAACAAGAAGACTTTCGTTTTTTTCTTTAAACAAATGTCTCCAGATGCCTGAAATTACTTGATTAATGATCCATACCCACTATCTAGGCCCATAGGCTTGCGGTTTTAGACATGAAGATAATTTTAATGTTTCCTATGTAAGTCTATGTAAAACAAGTGAACCCCAGAGCGGAGCTAGTTTTAACCCCAGGGACATAATTTAATAAATTTGGTAGAGAATCACCACATAATATTATATGCTAATTATCTAAATTAATATCATGCCGGTTTTAGACAAGAAGAGTTTTAAAAAGTCCTTTATAAGTCTATTTAAAACAAGTGAACCACAGGGCGAGGTCAGATTTAACCCAAGAGCATACTTTAGATAAAACTGGTAGAGCCCCACTAAAATGCTGCATATGACAATTAGCTAAGCTCATGGACCTTGAAATTTAGACAAGACGATTTTTAAAGAATTTTCTTGTGTTAATCTATGAAAAAAAAGTAAACCACAGGACGGTGCACATTTTGACCAAAAGTATATAATCTGGACCGCAGCATAATAATACATGTACATCTCTCAGTCATGTGGATTTGGACAAAAAGGATTTCAACTATTTACTATTTTCATCTCTGGTTGCCATGTTGTTTAGTCAAGAGGACCACTTGAATATATCTAAATGAGCTCAATGCTCGATGTGTTTAGCTAAGTTAAAATGAAATTGCGTCAAGCCGTTCACGAGATGAAGTCGTTCGAAGCAAATTGTGGACGGATGGAAACTGGCATCCAGTGATTCTGAAAGCTCATTATGACAGCGTAGACGAGAAAAAACATTGAAAAAAATAAAAGGGGAAACAATTTGTTTTCAAAGTAACTTCGGAAAAATTTTTACAAACGTCTACTTTAATTGTAAAATTTTAAAACAATCGGTACCCTGCAATTCTATCCCAAATGCGAGCAGTGTACAAAATTTACAAACTGTACTCTAACGATCTCGCTTACGGGATTATTGCTGCTGAACATAAATATGTCTGACTTCGTTCGCATCATCTTTCACAAGACCTTGGAATAATAAGAGAAGCAGATACCACTAAGGATTTAAAATCCCATCTTATAAACATATTTAAAGCACCTTCTGTGCTCAAGAGTTTCTTGAATGGATAAAGAAGTTTATCAGTTTATCATGCTCCAATCAGAGACCGATGCTTTATTTAAAGATGGTCAATCGTACTTGAGCGATATTTTGTGACAATTTTCAGTTTTCATATAATTTATTCTGTTAGAGATTTATTCAAGGAACACACACACACACACAAAAAAAATTATGTAGACTTAGATCCTTATTTGAAATGCACATCTCTGTATTACTGTTTATGGAATTTATCGTACTTATTTCTGAATGCTAATGTATTTTTGTCTATCAATTATATTATTTGCAAGAGTCAACAAAAAACAAATTACAGATCAACAAGATTGAATAAGCTATGTTGTTTGTCTAAGGATTTAAGGGGAGAAACTGTTTTCCATAAAAAATCAATCCGCTCCTACGTATGTCCCTTGTTTATGTTCTTTTCTATTTCATTAAAAATCTCGTGGCTTATATTTTCATTGTACAATAAGACGGGATCATCCACGTAATGTTTTAGATTATATATTTAAACCATATACATTGATGTTTAAATTTTGCAAAAATGTAAAAAGTAAAACTTTTAGAAGGTATATAGATATGGGCAAAGATATCTACTAATTGTAACAATCTATATAGTTCATTAGATAGATCTATGGTCATAAAGAACACGGGAATCGTACTATTTAAGGTTGTGCATTTAGGTAATACGAACTGTACATTTAGGTGGGGGCCTCCGTGGCCCAGTGGTTAAGGTCGCTGACTTTAAATCACTTGGCCCCCCCCATCGATCTGGGTTCAAGCCTCACTCGGGGCGTGAGGAAAGCCATTTCCCGCTGGCTTAGGAAGGACGGTGGTTCTACCCAGGTGCCCGCTCGTGATGAAATAATGCACAGAGGGCACCTGGGGCCTTCCTCCACCATTAAAAACTGAAAAGTCGCCATATGACCTATCATGTGTCGGTGCGACGTTTAAAAACCAACAAAAAAAGACAAAAAAAAAACAACAACATTTAGGTAACACGGGAACCGTACTGTCAACCCGTATGCAATTTGTTCTCAAGTGAAAAGACAAGTTATTTTAAATATTTTGAATTTTTACCTAGCCATGGTTGTAATACCACCCCTTTTAAAAAGTTTAGTGGTATCAGATGCAAATGTAAGGTTTTTTTTGTACATTTTGGCTGTTTAAAACTTCCAATGGCATTGTTGGACTAATCGTTCCAAGGCATGAATATAGGTTTTTTGTTTAAAACAACGAAAAATACAGAAGCCTTTCGGAATCCTATGGAGGCTTTTTTGTCTCGCTTCGTGCGAGAAAATACAAATGAGATGGCGAACTTAGAACCATTATTGCACTATTAAATATAAAGAGGTCCTTTCTAATTGAAGGTTCTTTCATTTTTGCGTAACTGGTCGATTATTTTGCCAGTACATTGTACATGTACTTCGCAAAACTTTTAGTCTCAGTTACTGTCATTAATTTGTCTATGTTTTTTTTCTCTTAAACATACATTGCTGTAGGATTTGCGTTCGTGACACGAGGGATTTTATATCTAAAACCAAACTTCGAAGTAGGGTCAAAGGTTGGGGCAGGATAACATTGAATAACGTTTTCCCACACCTGCTATACATTGTCAAGCTATCAAGCATAATTGCTAGACTATATATTACACTTATGTTTTCGTATTTTATAATGTGAACACAACAATATCTACCTGAATCTACTAGTATTGTTTTGACAGGGAAGAAGGAAATTATTTGCTACTTGCTATCTTCATCAGTTATAAAACAAAGTTCCTTTTGTAAAATCATATAAGGCGGTTAATTTGAGGCCCTGAAAACCCAACAACAAATGAAATGGGTTTGGAAAGTAATAAATGCCCTCTCCTTATATTTATATGTAAACATAACAAAAATCATAACATTTTTTTAATCAGAATTTCTAGCTTTCATTCTAGCGAGACTACCCTTGTCTAAACGATGCGTCTATAGGCAATAAAAAAACAACAACAAAAAAAAAACACCGCCCCCTCAAAAAAAAAAAACAAAAACAAAAAACCCCATAGAATTATGGGCAATGAAACCGCTAATAATTGCGTAGAAAGACATCAGGGAAAAATATCTACTTTTACTTTCATTTTAACCAACGATTCGACCCAACTTTGAAGTATATAACGTAGCTTAATCATCCGCAGACATTCCACTTTACAATCCAGCATCAATAAAGCTTATATCTGGCATGAAATTCAGAATTCGTCTTGGCTAATCAGTCTTATTTTGAGATACATTTACTCTACACTTGCCGTTGCTTACGTGTGTTATGGTCATGACACATGAATGTGCACGACAAACACGGATGCGTTCGTGACAAACTCGTGCCCAAAGGAGATGGAAGAGAAAATTCGTTCTCTAGAAGTTCAGGTACAACAACTCCAGAAGCTTGTTCAACAAGAAATTACGTCTCCATTCACCACTATAGAAGGCTTCTCAAAAGGTATCTAACATACTATATACGTATAAATCATTCTTGAAAATTTAAATTTTCGGCGCTTTGAAAGCTTCTTCTTAATATTCGGCTGTTTTCAGTTCAGCCAAAGAACATAGAATGACAGACATCAAAAATAGAAAATTTTGTGGATAATTCTTTCTTACAGACTGATTGTAAATCTACAGAAATGGCATGGTGCACATGTTTACCCTATTTTACCAGATGGAAGATGTCCGTTCTTTGTATATTGCGACATGAGCAACGGAGCTGGACTTTCATCCAGGTATGTAGGGTTATATACTTAATTTTGGATCATTTCCCCAAAGATGTAACCTGTTGAAAGTATTTCATTTTTATTCAATATAAAATCTTTCATTATTTCTAAAATAAACTTGACTTTTTTTTAATATAAATATATTTCATTATTTCTATAAACTCGACTTTTATTCAATATAACACTTTCATTTTTTTCTATAAAACTTGACTTTTATTCAATGAACTTCATTTTTTTTATATAATTGACTTTAATTTTAGTATAACTCTTTCATTATTTCTACATAATTGACATATCATAACGTTATGGACAAGTCTACATAGGAGCAGAAACAAAAAGGTTCATATCTAACAAGGTTTGAAATCGATATATAAACTGGGACTTAGAAAAAATTAGATACTGTGAAAATCATTAATATTCATTTTGGACCAATTTTTGTGGATTTTAAAGGTTGAATCAATCCAAGAAAGAAAAAAAACAAAAAATTCCCGTTTTGGCAATACAAAGAAATTTCGCGCCTACGAAAGTAACTGATTTCACAATGCTCAATTTACAATATTCTGTTATATGGGCACCCTTTTCATCACGAAAAAAGTTATAATTTAGCTATGTTAGAAAAAACGAAAAAATCAAAAATTAATTTAATCAAAGTGTGGGATAAAATTTCAGACCATGACCATCGCATTATAAATCGTGACCAAACGGAAGTAACTATACATATTTTTTCTTTTTATATCTTAAATTTCTTTTTGGCTTCAATTTTCAGAAGGTGTAGATGGGTTAGGGGGTTAAGCGTTTATCGGTCTTGGGAAGACTATGTTAGAGACTTTGGTGAAAAATGAGGGTTTTCATGGCTAGGTTTAGAGAAAATTCACCGTTTGACACGAGGGGCGAAACCAGATCTATTTCGATATGGAAAATTATGATGGCACAACCGAATATGCGCATTACAGAGTGTTTACGTTCATGAAGCGGCAACTTGCATACACTATGAACGGTTTATGCCTATGATTATGATGGCAGTATTCAGAAGTTACTGAGTTACTATAACCAACATGAAATTCTCGACTTTTGATAGGGAAAAGATGTTTCGTCGAGAAATTGTGCGTTGGTCGTAAACGGGGGTAGTTGATGGTAAAATGTGCTGGGTATTAGGAGGCCTGAACGGGGGTGTAACAGTAAAAAAGGGCAGAAGAAGGGATTAGATACTGGACAACGAAAAAACATTCTGAAAAAATGTCACCATAATAATAAAGGACATGGTCGTCAGTGTTAAAAAAGAAATAACGATGCTATTTCCCCAATTTCTTGTTACATATCCACTGCAATGAAATCAATTAATTTTTCACAAAATGTAAATCTATGCAGAATAAGTTGTTATGAAAAAATTGTATCTGTTATGTTCTGGAACTGTTTTTAGTAGCGTTTTAAAACATGTGTCATCTTAATTGTACTATGTGTAAAATTAAATCTAGGTCATAGTAATAACACTTCTTTCATCTAATTACCATCAAGACTTTTTTGTTTACATATTTTTATTACTTAATTGTTGACCAAGGCATAAATGACTTTACTTTCAAAATATATTACAATTAAATACATGTTTTCAATTAAATACAAAAAATATTGGTGAGGGTAGATTTCTCGGAAGCACAGAGCACCAAAAACGCAGCCTAGATATGGCGGCGGTACCGCCAAAATTAGTAAAATTTTTACATAAAATTCATAAAACAAGTCAGTCAGTGCATTTCATTTCAACGCCCGTCTAGTCTAAAACTCCATCCCGTCCAATAAAATTTACATTCAACGCATTGTATTTTGAAACCATTTAATGCAAAAAATTCATATCATCCATCTAAACATGGAAAAGATGCATTGAAAAACTTGTTGCGAAAGCACCGTAACATGAAATAACCCAACAAAAACATGATACCATGCCAGCTCAATGTGAAGCCATTTTTAAAACCCCCCATGAGTACGTGCAGTGTAAAATGAAATGATTTATTTCAACTTGACGCCGTTAATGCATATTGAAACCGCCTTTGTGTAATTAAGAGCGGTGTATTTAAAACCTGATGCCATTTCCCGTGCAATGTGAAGACGTTTAACGCAACATGAGTTCGTGCAGTGTAAAATGAAACGATTCATTAAAGCTTGGCACCGTTTTAATGCATACTGAAACCGTGTTGTGTGATTGGAGCGGCGTATCAAAATTTGATGCCATGCAGCCAAATGTGAAGCCGTTTAACGAAAGACGAGTACATTGCATTGTAAAAGGTTAATAAGACTATCAGTTCATAAGTTTTACCTGTTATAAATATAAAATCTGGATCAGTTTTAAATACATGAATATCTTAAAATTTGTCCTAAAATTGACCTTGTGGTAAAATTCTAACATTTAATTTTAAACAGTTACTCGTAGATGCATTATCGAATATGACTATAGGTAGTAAACTGTAGCGTACAATAGACGGACTAGAGGTTATTTAACATAGATATATGATACTAAACACCAATAACATCATTACTGCATCTAGAGCTAACCACACATATAATCCATATGAAGGTATCTTGAATATTAGCTTGTTGTGTCTATTTGCCTTATTATTAGACACCATTTCTAACAGGAGTGAGAATAAGCTTTTGTAAAAAAAAAAGGAAAATTTGCCGGTAGTCAAGGAGGCCGCTTAGGCCTCCTGCGTGTCAAGCGGGGCGCCCTCGTGAGGGGTCCATGTTGTGGGGAGGGGGGCGGGGGGGTGGGGGGGGACCAAAAGAAATGCAGTATTTTGACATTTCCTGTCAGCTCTGTATCTTGTCAACTTCAGACTGATTTATAGAATATAATATAACTTGAACCCACAACAACACATATATATCTAATAATTATTTTATTCTTAAATTTCTGCCATGAACATGGCATAGGACCAGATAAAACAGTTATGAACTTGTATTCAAATAAATGTATTGGCCTATTTAAAAAAAAAAACAAAAAAAAAAACTGTATATTTTATTTGAACAAGAACTCTATCAACCGTGATACAAAAAATCAACATGATAGACTTTGTATATATACATATAGAACAGAAAACACAAACTAATAGTGGAAGCTAATACTATTAATGACTAGCTAATAAGGTGATTGATATGAAAAAATAATTGTTTACACTATGTAACTGCTGGAGAATTACATTATAAAATGTTTTCTACCGAGAACTTCAAAATCCTCTTGCCTGGTTAAAAAGAAACAGAAAGAAAAGCAACACGATGCTAAGTAATTATACTATAGAGTGTAAAATACAAACAACAATAGAAACATATGTAAATAGATTTTTTGACTAGAAAAGAAATCAATGTAAGAGTTGTTTTATTATATAGTGAGAATATTTCATCATATTGCACTATCAAGACTAAAAAATGTTCTAACCAAAAATTAAACTAATAAAAAATATGATAGTATATAGTATAAATGTAATGTTCACTTCAGAAATTGAAAACAACTGCCGAATTATTCATTATAAAAGGCGATTTGCTCATTAATTTTTTGTGGAAATTACCGTTTGTAATACTAAACTTGAACCTGTCCCACACACCTCTACCTTCCTGATAACGATATTTATGGTCTTTTATTCATATATCATATCACTCAGTTTAACTGAGATCTTCCTTGTTCGAAATGTATTTTTGGGTTTAAACTGGAATGTAAACAGTGTTTAAGTATCAAGTGTTGCATAAAATTGTTTGCACTGTTATCTCACGCCATGCGGATTAGATAACATAATTTGTCTTTCACATAATTGTATGTATCCTTAGGTTACACAGTATAAATGCAATACAGTGATTTGATTGATTGATTTATGCCCCCCCCCACCCCCCTCCCCACACCCAAGAAAAAAACACACAAAGAAAACAACAAAATAACAAGAAAACAATGAATCTTTATAATGAATTTATCATATATAAAGGTAGGATCCCTTTACCTTCACTGGTTTGACCTTTTTTTCATGATTCTAATACTGGTACATATTGTTTGTCAATACCACTATATGTATGAGTTTACGCTATACCTATTAAGTGGAACTATTAAACAGATCATTCATTTAGTTGGCATTTGCTTTTTGTTTCTTTTTGGTTTTTGGTTTTTTGCTTTCACTTCGTTACTGTTTTACGTCTTATGGTAACGATTGCTTGTTAATTAAAATCTTAAAGGTAACAGAAAAACAATCTAGAAACTATAAATGATACATGTATATGATACATTTGAAATTTACGTACTCTTGTCTTCGTTCTAAAAGGATTTTGACATACAGTCCCTTCGATTTAAAACGCCTTCTCTTTAAACATTCATTTTCATTTACCGTTCATGGTATCTGTGTGAAGTTAGCAGAATAGCAGAATGGCAGAATAACTCCAGCAGAATAGCAGTACAGCAGAATAACTCCAGCAGAATAGCAGAATGACAGAATAACTCCAGCAAAATAGCAGAATAGCAAAACAGCAGAATAACTCCAGCAGAATAGCAGAACAGCAGAATAACTCCAGCAGAATAGCAGAATGGCAGAATAACTCCAGCAGAATAGCAGAATAACTCCATCAGAATGGCAGAATAGCAGAATAACTCCAACAGAATGGCAGAATGGTAGAAAAGCAGAATAGCAGAATAACTCCAGCAGAATAGCAGAATAGCAGAATGGCAGAATAACTCCAGCAGAAAAGCTCCAGCAGAATGGCAGAATAGCACAATAACTCCAGCAGTATGGCAGAACAGCAGAATAACTCCAGCAGAATGGCAGATTAGCAGAATAACTCCAGCAGAATGGCAGAATAGCAGAATAACTCCAGCAGAATGGCAGAATAACAGAATAGCAGAATGACTCCAGCAGAATGGTAGAAAAGGAGAATAGCAGAATAAATCAGGCAAAATATCAGATTAGCAGAATAACTCCAGCAGAATGGAAGAATAACAAAATTACATGTACTTTGAAACTGAATCTTTAACAGAATAATGTGATTAAAAACCTATTTCTGTACAAAGACATATTCAATGACAGTGTACGTAATAATACGACAATGATGATATTAACAATCATAACAACCTTATTTAAACAAAAGTAATGATCGCAACCTTCCCCCTGAAGTTATTTTACCTGTATTGCGAATGCCAGTGCTTAAATAGCCTTACATGGTATGCACAGACGGGCTGCATATCGATGTTCAAACCCCCTGGTTAATGGTGTTATTACAGATTATTAGAAAAAAGAAGTACTACACACAACCTTACCAATAGTGCCTGCACCAACAATTACGTTTAATTAAACAAACATTAAAAATATAAATGTTAAAATGTAAAACCTTTTACAAAAGTTCAAAAACTATTATATGCTATTAAAATAGTTAGCAAAACATTTAGAACAATGACACGAAGTCTCTGAAATACAGTGTCTTGACATTTTTTAATGTGGCAAGTGCTTTTCTTTTGCGTAGTTCTAACGGCAGTTCATTCCGCAGTTATGAACCAATAGTACAGAAATTTCTATTATTTAATGTTTTGCACTTGTTATATGGAACAACATAACGGCATTCAGAATTTCCGGACTATCTCAAACCTTATGTACTATGAATATACTTTCTAAGCAATTCTGTTAAATACATAATTGAACTCCATCCTTGCTTTCACCGGCAACCAATGTAGGTCATACAATGCCTGTTTAGAACTGTCAAATTTTCGGTTATGGACAACTTTTGCGCACATGTTTTGAATACGTTGCATCATACGCACCTCACCGTTAGCTGTACCATACAGTATGGCATTGCAGTAATCCAGATGTGAAATAACTAGAGACAAAACTAAAATTTCAGTGGCTGATTTTGTTAAATATTAACGGATGTTCTTACTACGTAGGTGATTCAACATGACTGTACGACATTTGCGATTTATATGATCTCGTCAAGTGTTTCGTCAAAACATGCACCGAGATAGATAATTATGCTTGCATGTTTGATATCATCACCAGCAATGTTAATCGCATTTGTGAAATATTTGTTCAATTTAGGTCAGCTACAAGACATGATCAATTTAGTTTTTGAAGTGTTCATTTTCAGTTTGTTTCTATTCATCCTGCCTTTCTGCTGGAGTTATTCTGTTATCTGCTGGAGTTATTCTGCTATTCTGCCATTCTGTTGGAGTTATTCTGCTATTCTGCTGGAGTTATTCTGCCATTCTACTATTCTGCTGGAGTTATTCTGCTGTTCTGCTATACTGCTGGAGTTATTCTGCCATTCTGCTATTCTGTTAGAGTTATTCTGCTGTTCTACTGTTCTGCTATTCTGCTGGAGTTATTCTGCTGTTCTGCTATTCTGCTGGAGTTATTCTGCCATTCTGCTATTCTGCTGTTCTGCTGGAGTTATTCTGCCATTCTGCTAATCTGCTATTCTGCTGGAGTTATTCTGCCATTCTGCTATTCTGCTGGAGTTATTCTGCCATTTTGCTATTCTGCTGGAGTTATTATGCCACTCTGCTATTATGCTGGAGTTATTCTGCCATTCTGCTATTCTGCTGGAGTTATTCTGCTATTCTGTTATTCTGCTGGAGTTATTCTGCTGTTCTGCCATTCTACTATTCTGCTGGAGTTATTCTACCATTCTGCTATTCTGTTATTCTGCTGGAGCTATCCTCTGTTATGCTATTCTGCTGGAGTTATTCTGCCGTTCTGCTATTCCGCTATTCTGCTGGAGTTATTCTGCCATTCTGCTGGAGGTATTCTGCTGTTCTGCTATTCTGCTGCAGTTATTCTGCCATTCTGCTGGAGTTATTCTGCTGTTCTGCTATTCTGCTATTCTGCTGGAGTTATTCTGCCATTCTGCTATTCTGCTGGAGTTATTCTGCCATTCTGCTATTCTGCTGGAGTTATTCTGCTGTTCTGCTATTCTGCTGGAGTTATTCTGCCATTCTGCTGGAGTTATTCTGCTGTACTGCTATTCTGCTGGAGTTATTCTGCTGTTCTGCTATTCTGCTGGAGTTATTCTGCCATTCTGTTATTCTGTTGGAGTTATTCTGCTGTTCTGCTATTCTGCTATTCTGCTGGAGCTATTCTGCCATTTTGCTTTTCTGCTTGAGTTATTCTGCTATTCCGCTATTCTGCTATTCTGCTGGAGTTATTCTGCTGTTCTACCATTCTACTATTCGGCTGGAGTTATCTGTTCTGCTATTTTGCTGGAGTTATTCTGCTGTTCTGCTATTCCGCTATTTTGCTGGAGCTATTCTGCCATTCTGCTATTCTGCTAGAGTTATTCTGCTGTTCTGCTATTCTGCTGGAGTTATTCTGCCATTCTGCTATTCTGCTGGAGTTATTCTGCTGTTCGGCTTTTCTGCTATTCTGCTGGAGGTATTCTGCTGTTCTGCTATTCTGCTATTCTGCTGGAGTTACTCTGCCATTCTGCTATTCTGCTCTTCTGCTGGAGTTATTCTGCCATTCTGCTATTCTGCTTGCGTTATTCTGCTATTCTGCTATTCTGTTATTCTGCTGGAGTTACTCTGTCATTCTGCTATTCTGCTATTCTGCTTGCGTTATTCTGCCACTCTGCTATTCTGCTGGAGTTATTCTGCTATTCTGCTAACTTCACACAGATGTTTATGGTTATAGAAAGTTTGAAAGACATCCTTTACTCAATTAGATTTGCTAGCACATTGATGTCATTTAAATAGTTACTTAAAATATTTCTTTTGACGAACACAATATAGAGATTCACAATGTATACATCTGTTTATTTCTATTTACAAAACTGTGATATTTCTATTTGTATGTGAAAATCATGGTATTGTTTTTGTTAGAGGGTCTCGTTAAAATAAATTATGTATATAACTTGATGAGTTTTACTCTCTGTAAATAATTTTTTTATAATTATAATTATAATAATAATTATTATTATTATTATTCAAGGCGGATAAATTATATGTGTTTATCATGCAATTAGATCCAAAGGTACTTATTTCAGTTATAATACGTTAGGTTTATTTTGAGAAATCTATAAGCGGCCGGTCGAAATTCTAAGTTAAAACGTGACAGAAAGACTTTGTATTTAAATGAATATTGCGTCTTTCAGAAATGAACAGTGAAAACACCAACGAACAAACAAACATGCAGACTGACGAAGTTAATGTTGAATGGAGAGACAACAAATCTTAAAGGTTATGTCAGATGTGACTTTCTCTTTCAAAACACATGGCGACCGGAAATTCCAAGCGCACAAACTAATACTGAGCATGCGCAGTGCGGTATTTGGAGCAAATAACCGAACCGAAATTGATGTTGAAGATACGGAACCTGACATTTTTGAGCCGGTACTCCGGTAAGTCAATTTTAAGTTGCTTTACTTATCAAAAGATTTTAATGTTTGTTACAAGAAAAGCACTCGCTTCTTTTACATATGGCTGTAACCTATCATATCGCAAACCAGGAATGAAAAACATAAAAATATAAAATTTGACATTTAAAAGTCTAAATTTGGTCCTATCTTTTACAAAATGTAAGTATAAAAATCACTATAATTGAATAACTTCCTTTTATACTACAGGTACATCTACACAGATAAAGCTGAACTGAATGGAGAAACCGTCCTCAGATGTCTGCATGCAGCAAAAAAATATTGTTTGAACGGGTTGGAAGAATCCTGTTCATGTTTCCTCGAAAATTCAATCTCCACGGACAATGTCTGCACAATCTTCGAGCAAGCTAAATTCTTTGATGTTGAAGAATTAAAGAACAAGTGTTACAAATTTATTGTCGAGAACTCACAATCGGTTTTCCAAAACGACGATAGCAACAAATTATCGTATGAAAGCCTCCTTTTGGTTTTTGATGATGAGAAAATGCAGAGTGAAGAGATACTTCACTTTAACATGGCGTTACGATGGGCTAAAGAAAAATGTGAATCTGAAAATATCGAGTCATCAGTTGAAAATAAAAGAAGAGTTCTGGGAGAGATTTCTGGAAAAATTCGTTTTCCAGTCATACCACCTGATATTTTTGCTAACGAGGTTATTCCCTCGCAAATCCTTTCAGCAGAGGAACAAATACTTCTACTGCAATTTATGGTTACCAAGAAAACGAATACTCCAGGTCATGTGGGAAGTTTCATTTCGTTGCCGCGCCATGACAAGCGTCTTATAGTCAACCTAGAAAATGTTGGTTCTCTCAGCACGTACAGATCGGGTGCAAATGTTTTTAAAATAAGGAGTAATTTCAATATATCTCTTCTTTCATTACCGATTTCAAATTTCCAGTCTTTAACCGTGAAGGTCAATGATGTGTCTGTTTCAAGTGTCGGTGTTGGTGACTTTGAAAAGTTAAACGGAGAAATGCGAGTGAAAAATACAAGCAAAATAGTTCTTATAGCAGGTGAGCAGTATCAACTCAGTTTTGATACAGTGCGTACACAACAACATGGATTTGGTTTTCAAGCACCAACAACAATCAGGAGAGTATGTCATACTGCTGCATTTGGAGAATTGACAATCGCATTTGATGAAATACCACAACAGGTGAACAAAATAACATTCTGCAGAGAATAGATGTAATTAACATGACTAAACGGCTGTAAAGTAAAAGTTTGAAAAGAAATTGAAAAACGATAAATTTCGACAAAAGCAAAAAACTTGAAGAGAACTATCATTCGTGGTATGAAATTAAGATACTGAAAATATAGCATGATCATGATAGATATTGACGAAAATGTATAGCAAGATCAAAGGACATACGAATGCTCAATAGGGGTGTAGATATAAATCGTATACCGGTAATGTAGGTTCGATTGATATATCGTTTTGAAGGTTGTCGTATTGGTCAAAATATCGAACAATAAGAAAGAACAAAAACATACGTTTTTGTAACCAATACCGCCCGTCATTTTAGTGTTTTATGCAAGTTTGAATCAAATGTGACAGTAATTAGTTTTTAACCCCAAAAGCACCCGTCGACAAGGATGGTGTGTCATATATAAATTAAGCACACGACTTAAGAAAGTTTCTGTTTATTACTCTCGGCAATCCAATAACACTTATTTCTGTTTCATTAATTGAGTAAATTAAACAATTAGTTGCGTATGCTGTATATTTGATGATGGTGTCGTAACCCTGTGATTAGTTGACGTGTTGTCTGCACACTTTATGATGTAAAAAGTCCTAAGTAATTGGATTTTTTTTAACCACGGAGAGAATACATGTTATTCTAAAAAGCTTGTAAAAAAGTGTAACTCAGTGAATACATACTTCTAAATATACAAATATGATATGACACATTGAATATCTATCATTTTGAATTGATACGAATGTTTGTATGTCTTCTCATAGACCGTTACAGCTTAAAGACGTCGATCGCGTTGCTTTTTCGGATACAAACACGTTTTCAATATGGCGGCATCCTGTGCAGTTTTTACGAAGGACCAACTCACAAGTAACGGCGTAAATGTATAAAGTAATTACTTAATATTGTTATAGCAATTAACTTAAAAATATATATATAGAAATACTTCTATGTACGACCATTGATATTAAAATTTATTGACCTATTTCAAACAAGTAACAAGTGTGTATTATAAAATTTGCCAAATATGCCAAAGTTAGTTTGGAAATTAGAAATGCAATGATAAATGTCTAAAGAAATTGATCATTCCCTATGTAAACTGCTTGTATTATAATCGAGAGGGCCTTAATGACCACAGATCGTTTACCTGAGTTTAACAGGGGCTATGGTTTTATAACAAATTAGCATGATTAAACTATTTCAAGAAATCATGGTGTGAAACTCAGTTTCAGATACGATGATTTTCATTTCAATGCCCGCGATTTTCTTTTTAAAATGCGCCCTCTATATAAATACCAGCCCAGCACATTGTGGCCAGGGTTTTTAATATTCGGGACAGCCATCCTTAATAGAAGTTTGGTTTACCGCCAAATATGTAATAAAAATCAATCTAAAACATGATTTTCAAACATATAGAGAGGCTCCATAGTCAAACGGAACTGTTTGAAAAAGACAATTATTCTGACAAGTCTGAAGATTGAATACTGCTTAAGCCGGTGCTAGGGGGCGTGGGCAGTGTTGCTTTTTCCATTACTGCCCATGAACAGACTCAATCAAACCGAGTCTGCAATTTTCACTATTTGCCTTGTTCTCGTATCATATGTTATGCTTAATAAATGGACCAAGTTTGAAGGAAATATTTTCATTATTTTTCAAGAAATCTTAGTTTTTATGTCGAAAGCCAAATCGGGCAATGTTACCAGCCTATTATATCTTAACTTAGATTTCATAGAGACAACACACATTCTAATAAAGACATATAACGATCGATAAGAAAATACGATCTCTAGAATGTTAACAAAGAATTTCTATGATTTGGCCTGGTGGCTTTGTTTTTTGGCCAGTTTTGATCTAACTTTGATTTCAGAGAGACAAACATTCTGACAAAGATTTAAGACAGTCAAGTTGAAAGAGTGGCTTTTTTAGAGCGTTAACATGGATTTTTTTCTGATTTGATCTAGTGACATAGTGTTTGACCTCAAATAACCAAGTTTCAAACATGACCCAGACTTTTCCGACAAATGAAGATTATGTACAACATGTAGCCTGTGAAGTGTTAAAACGTTTTTTTTTCTCTAGAAGTGAGCCTAATGAAATAAAATTTCATCCCAGCTGACCTGGTAACAAACTTTCCAGAGAATTTACTGAGGATAATATTCTGACCTTGTTTCATTAATACTGGACTAAAATTGTGACATCTAGAGTGTTAACATTTAAATTGTTGATGATATCTGTACTTCCCTATTCCCTTTCATCCTTACTAGGACATTAGGTTTCTGTTTTTTTAAATTAAGATGTTACTTATGTTCATTGTTACGAAACAAAATAAGTTTATTATTGGTGCAGAGTTCTAGAGTGGTAGGCCAAAAGCAACATTTTAGTCTGTGGAAAGGAATGTTGACGGTTCAAATCCCAATGAGATCAATTCTTTTTTATATATTTTTTTGTGATTAAAAGGTCATTTTAGTGCAAATGGGTCAAAGGCACATCTACTAAAATAGATATTTTTCTCAATGTGATCATCAAAAAGGTAGTTTTAGTTTGGACATACTAGTACTTACTGCTACTAAACTTTGTGTAAGCTTATCGGAAGAATCAGCTTTGGATGGTATTTGGGGTCACTGTTACTAAAACGATAAATGGCTTCCACTCAATATCTTTAGTGTGGGTACACTAAATGTCAGTATACTTGGTGTGTAGACAGCTTTTATCAAACATAAAGTTTGATAATGTATTTGGGAGTCACTTGGGTCAGGATCATGTTCAATGTAACTAAAACTAGAAAAATTGGGCCATAGTTTAAATAAAGAAAATGATTTTTATGCTGCGGAACGGTAGGGTGTCGGTTCAAATCCCATTGAGATCCATTTTTTGTGATAAAAAGATCATTTTAATGCCATTAGGTAACTAACAATAGTCAAATAGGGGCATAGTTAAAATAAAAAAAAATGTTTTTCACTTTGATGATCAAAAAGCTTTTTTTCAGTTTATAACTTTCTTTGAATTGTATTTTGGGTCACTGTTCCTAAAAAAAGAAAAAATGGTTTATGATTGAATACTGCTTAAGCCGGTGCTAGGGGGCGTGGGCAGTGTTGCATTTTCCATTACTGCTCATGAACAGACTCAATCAAACCGAGTCTGCAATTTTCACTGTTTGTCTTGTTCTCGGTGCTTCTGAGGGTTCTACTTTGTAGATTTTATTTACTTCACAACAGCGGGTGTTAAGTGCTGTGTGGCGGCCGTGAAAAGTCGCCCCGACTTCATCTCAGTGTTGTTATATTTTCTGGTCCTTCGGGATCATTGATTTCAACTCATTTAGATTTGAAGATTGAATACTGCTTAAGCCGGTGCTAGGGGGCGTGGGCAGTGTTGCATTTTCCATTACTGCTCATGAACAGACTCAATCAAACCGAGTCTGCAATTTTCACTGTTTGTCTTGTTCTCGGTGCTTCCGAGGGATCTACTTTTCAGATTTTATGCTCAATATCTTTAGTTTGGATACAACTATTGTCAGCAAATTTTGTTTAGGAAGCTTTTATCAAAAAAGCATAAATTACATAGGGCAATTACACATGTACTTTTCTTATACCTGTACTTTTGAATGGCGTGTTTAGATGCAGTCAGATATGTATAATAGAACATGACCATTTTTTAACAGAAATGTTGGCTTGATGCAAAGTCTGAAAACCGGGGTTTTGTCGAATTTCCACGTTTCTGGTTTACCGATGTTGGATAATCATTTTAAATATCGTAGCTGCATTATATTCGGGTAAGTATCGGATTTCATCACTATGTATAAAAATTGTCAATGAATACATTCCTTTAGTCATGGGAGGCGAAGGTAATTTGCGAAAGCTCTATAGCAAACCTGTAAGTAACTAAGTGGGACTGAACCTAGTTTTTTGTCTTGTAAGTTTGCAATTAACCGGTTCTGACCGCTTGTAACATTGTTTTTAACAGGCACGGTGTGTTTGATGTGTTTAAGGGTGAAGACTTTGATGTCAAAAATGTGTGAGATTTATTCGGATAGAGAGAAAACTATCGCGTTTTGTGCCGTTGCTCACTTGTTTTTCGTGAACAGTTTGCACCTGGGCGTTGAAGTATGATTTTTCTGAATGGTATACACTTCCCCAAAAGATGACCAGTCATTGATAAGGAAAATGTAAAAAATGAATTGCGGACCTGAAATCGATATACATGTCAAAATGCTGTTTTGACCTTCTTCATGGGTCATTGTCACAAGGTCAAAACAAATTCAAAGTGACGTTTTTTCTTGCATTCTGTTTTCTCAGAAAACGTATTTAAGTTCATATGACTCATGGACCAATCCTATTTACGTTACTACCGCCTATGTTTTTGAAATATCAAAAAAGTAGGCATTCATGTATAGCATCTCTATAATGAGCGAATTTCATATCAAGAACACAAAATCATAACAAAAACAGGACATTGTTATTCTGTTAAATACAAAAATATTAGCTATACTTTTTCGAAATATTTGAGCATATTTGTAATGAAAATGCTATGTCTAGTACATCCGTCCTGAGCCGCGAGAAAAAGTGCCAGCGAATGCGCAAAAACTCATTGTAATTTCAAATGACATTTTATGATATGTTGACCTATACTGAAATGCTGTACGCGGTTTCTAGGGTAAACAGACCTTACATCGCCATAAAACACCCTAAAAATTGTTTCTGGATTATGACCCGGTGACAAGGAGGGCTAGTCTAAAACGTTCACTAAATGTGCGGGAAGAAAGTTACGAGTTGACCTTGCGTGAGTTGCAGACTTTTGTTTTCCTGCATAAAAACTGTTTTAACAAAAAATAGTTTGTAATTCAGTAATACTGCTGTTACAGCTGTTACTGTTAACTTCATGCTGGTATAAGGATGCACAAATTAACAACTCGATGAAATGAAATGTGATAGCACGCAGCGTTGTGCAGCTGTCAATATGAGATCCTTTGCTATTTAATAAACAACTTACCGGTAAAGGACAGCAAAACAGCATAATTTACGGATTTATGTATAGATACCACCATATTAAATGATGTTTGAAAAATATTTTATATTCAAAACAAATTCAAATATAGCGTTATCCGTTTCCAGTGTAGCCTAGAAAGTGGTTTGGAGTTCATTACACACAAAACTGCATATATTTATCATAACTCGAAAGAAACGCCATTTTCTGAATTTTCTGATGATATTGCATATAATATAGTAGTCGCAACTTGACCGCGATGGTTTACCTTAGGCTGATTATTCATATCGATTATTTCATTGTAGAAATAAGGGGGTGCTTAGGATAGCCGTATATATTATATGGAATTAGTTTGTATACAGTATGTGTACTTACATTTGATCAGGGTTTTTTAAAACTTTTCAATACACTAATTCATATTTACACAAATTTATATTTCCATTTTCTCGTGCAGCTCGTGTTTTTTAAATGCAAAGAGATTAAGTGTTTTACGTACACTCCTTTTCACTAATAGGTTGTACCTCATTATGTATTATAATACAAAGGTCAACCATCGGGGTCAAGTTGCGTCCACTATACTTGGTGATAAACTGCTAGGTGTTTTTATTCGAGATGATTCAAAATTGGACTCAGCCTGTCAAAAATATAGGCAGAAAGGTTGTCGCCGTATATTTGGTTATCAAGATGTTTTATAAAGCTTGTTACTATGGTGGCATATTTCTGCATACGATAACCAGATAAGTTTCACGAAAATGTATAGAGTTTTCACGAAAATTTACAAACTTTTCACGAAAAGAATTTCTTGTTCTAAGTGGAAAAATTTCACGATAGTGCCAACTACTGCATACGATAACAAAAACGGAATGAACAGAAATAATAAAGGGAGTTAAAAAAATACGTTGATTTTGAAACCCATCTGAATGTTATAATTAAACATCTATAAGTTCAAGACACTCTTAGGGGTGGTGGTCGCGGATTGAGGTGGATATAACACACTTCATTCCGTAGAGGGGACTATTGGGTTATCTTTATGCAGTTCAGGGCACTACTTTGACATATTGTCTCGTTAACCAGATAAAACTTTCACGAAAACTGTCTCCTACTTTCACGAAAGTTTGTTCAAATTTTCGCGAAAAGTATTGTTTTTTCGCGAAAGTTCATAAACTTTTCATGAAAACTTTATGAATATCGTATGCAGAAATATGTCACCATAAGTTACAAATAATATTAAGACTACTTAAGTATTGCTTTGTCTTATAAATAATCGCAATGCATGTATACACAAACTGTGGCTTAATATGTTACAGGAACGAGCGTGTCGAAACATTAAAGGTCAAGAATACTCAGACTAACCAGGCAAAATGTTCTCCGTCATTACAGCGATCAGGGACTCTTTTATAAAAAAATTGTATTTTATATGGAGGAGTTCAGGATTAACAACATAGTTATCAAGTAAATGTGGAAAGTCGGAAAATCTTGCGTAGCCTCCCGTATGCTGCTTCTATACTTACATGAATATATATTTGGTTACGGCGGTTGTGTGTTTTAGTATTGTCTTTTCCAGTTTCAGATGCGACATGTTGTGTTGCTATGTCACCTGTTTGTTATGTTACCTGTCATCACCAGAGTGTGACCGGTTTGATTACTAGACGCCAATCAACAATTCTACAAATGTACATCAGCACTGTCTGGCTAATATTATGTGTTATGTAGAAGCCCCCAGGTCATCACATTATCATTAAATGTATTTTAAATTGATCTTGACATGCCTACATGACTGAAAAGGCACTTTTCCAGCATACAAATGAGGAAAACACGGTGTCAAGTATTTAAATGTCAGGAAAGCTGCTATTGTTTCGATTTTATATTTTCAAACTGTATAAAAACTAGACACGATTTTTGTTCTCGAAAATAGAACGAATTTTTATAATATAACAGCATAATTATTAAAATAGATCATATAAAAACTTTGTATGGCAAGGGAGCAGTTTGAATTTTGGCCTCGTCGAATATTTAGTATACCAGTATTCAAAATGCATAAAATTATTATCTTAAATATTGACAGTAAATTCCGAAAGAAATCAATTTTATGTTCATGTAGCGCTTAGAATTGACGAATATTTGGTTGCATAACACTATAAAGCTCTAGTCATCATTTTCGAGACAAGTGTGAAAGAAATAGTGGTGTTTTACTACAATAAATCGATAGTAATTATCTTTGAACTTTTCGAAAAATGGATGATGAGGGATACTTTGCTTTCTAGGTTTTTTATCATTAGGACAGATTTACACACATGAACTTATTAATTAATTATGATTTAGTACACAATTGAGAGTATGGCATGTGTGGAAAATAAGGAAAACATGTCAGAATTTTTGTTTATTTTAATGGGAGTCTGGGTAGGTTGAATGCCTATTTTTTCTAAAGATGAATGAAAGGGTGTACAATATATATACTGTTATTTTGAAGCAGACACTACCGCCATATTACAGAATAAAATACATGTGTTGCTACTTAATTACTTATATAAATAGAAATCTTTGAGTATCCATTATGAAAAACCTGCACATATATTTCAGAAATAAAATCCCTGACTGAAGACGAAACCTACTGCGTAAAAAGATTAAAACATAGAAAGAGTTTTAAACTAACTTACCTTATTAACAATAAAACAGACATACCATGGTTGTTCTAAAGACGATTTCCATATATCTATTTGGTTTGGTAATTATTTTTCTGAAACAATGTTATCAGCTATGAGACAGAGCGATGTAAAAACTTCTGAAGTACTTCTGAAACAGTCATAACGGATATTTTCCGAAAGGTAGGTGTGGTTTACCGGACTTACGGTGTAAAAAAGCGAATCATGATCTAACGTATTTATAAAAATCAGAATTAGACTCACTATCAGAAGAATACGTATGATCTTCTAAGACAACAAATACATGAAAATGCCCTCAAACAAATTACCTATTACTCTGGTGCGGAGATTTGGAATAATATCCCCAAAAGTATAAAAAATAAAAGGTTAGGATAGATTTACCGTGAAGCACACTCATTTAAACGAGCTAAATATATCATTTTAATAGAAGAATGTTTTACTAGTATTGTCTTGCTGTCGAAGCGATATATTTATGTATTAGTTTTATGCCTGTCGATGTAATAATTTTATTTTGCAATCAGCAGATATACTTTTATTCCAAACATTGCTGTAGAGAAGCTTTTTAATTCACTAAATATATTTAGTTCATTTGTTGTTTTTGAATTACTCATTTTTTCCCAGTTTTTAATCGTATTACACTTATATGCTGTTCTAAAATGTATTGTCTTAAAGTGTTACCTTTGAAAAATAAAGTGTTTTATTATTATGATTATTCCTATCATGGGAATTTTAATAGGTGATAAACAGGAAAAGTTATATCTATACATAAAGCTTTTTGAAAACAAATACTCCTGTATTTTCAGAAAACTTAGAAACGAATGTGATAAAGCTATAACAATGCACAAAAATACATTAATTTCAAAATTAATTATAGATGTTTAAATTATAATTCAACCAATTGACTGTCGTTTCACTATTAAATAATAAAATCTACAAAAACCTACTTTGGCTTGGAATTCAACAAAGTAAAACAGTCGGTCTGACAGACTCTGTCCATAGCAGGCAATGAAATGTTCAATACCCCTCAAACACTCCAGCACTGACTGAAGCGGTACACTTAAAAGTAAAACTTACTAAATCACTAAGCACTGGACACTAGTGGGGGAATCAGTCGAGCGCAAGAATTGAACCGGGCTCACTGGCATTGTAGTCAAACCTTCTGACCACTACGCCGTTGATTCCCAGGAAATAGGTGAAATCCGACCGATCACTTTTAAACGATTAATTTACTGCTTGATGACAAGATGAATGTGTGCTTAGTTAAAATATTAGGTTACAGTCGTCCAACGAAACTTGCACCTAAACAGGTCCATAGTGTCTTCTCTGAATCTAGATCCATTAAAAAAGTAAATAAAAAAGTTCAACCCACTGTTTATTCCTCTCAATGTTCTAAATATTAGGATAAAAGCAAGGTTTTCATGTTGCTCTCATATGTGTTATATGCCTGTCGCTGTGTATACGTATCGAGCGTTTCGACTACCATAATCGGTGTAACAAAAATCAGAAAGGCAAAATTGATCATTAAAGTTTTTTGGTTACTAATAGATTTTGTTTGACGTCATGTTTAGACTTTCCTACGGTTTTCTTAAACAAAACAACAATAATCAAAATTGTAGAACACAGCAATAGAACATATGGAAATATATTGCAATAGTGTGTATATCTAAAAACACATAATTATTTTAGCAATTACACACGGCGTTACTCCAAAGGGATTTGTAACTGCCTCGAAGATTTGGCTGTAAAGGCAAAAAAAAAAAAAAAAAAAAATAACCAGAGGAACATTATAATACTACGTGCATGATTGATTGCACAGTTTATCTTGATTTTGTGTGGTTTACATACACTTATAGCCCTTTCCACTGAAACCATACACATGGTCCATGAATTTGTGTACAATGCAACATCATACAGGATCACAGTCAGTCTGCATAATTATTGAGATTTATATGTAGTTACTTCAAACGCATTGAACCACTTGAGGATCATATAAAATGTTACAGTCAGGTCCGAGACTGCAAGACTCAAAAGATACACGGCTGTGGGTTATTCCTATTCTTTTTCTTGTTTAACACCAGAACGGTAAGCGAGTTCCCCACTAGAGACACTAGCAGTACAACAAACAGAACGTATCTTCTGTTTATCTCATCTATGCTTTTGTAATGTTCCGGCCACGTGTACAAAATTATATTTGAATCTTTCTCCAATGGAGGATGAATTCAAAGAACTTGTGCTATTAGGAAAATCAAAATTGTCTAAAGTTCCATTTTCCATGGCGTCCATAGTTTTCTCGTCAAGAGGGTGGAAAGAATTTAAGCAGAAATGTCAGTCATAGCAGTTTAAAGTTCCATTTGCCGCGGATTCTATAGTTCTCTTATCAAAAGCTTGCAGAAAGACTAGCAACGTCTTAACATAACTTGACAATGCCTTTATATATTATATGATATACAGCAATGTTTAGCTCACCCGAGAAACTATGAAGTATTTTTATTTACCTTTCATTCGTAAATGATTTACTGTTAATTACAAGAAGCTTGCTGAATTATCTCCCCGGCAAGAATGTTTTAGTTTTAAACTGGTTAACCTGGTGTAAATATAAACAACGTACATGTAAATAGGTCGAATCATAGACAAACATTGCTAGCATTTAAATGCGATTTTTTCTAAGTTGCATTAAAGTCTGCAAGACTGTAGTATTTATTTCTTTTAAGTTAAATTACAAACTTGGAAATCCAGATCAATAAAACAGTTCAGTAGGTAAACTCACAGGAAAACATAAAGTTTATCTCCATTAGTTCTAAGTTAACATTGAATTTTGGTCATCTGGGGTTAAAGAATATGTTAAATCTAAGAAGAATCTTGACACATGTATCACGTGCAAATATTGAGTTCTGTGGCTACAGGGCATGAACAGAAACATGCATTTCCAATACAGTTAAATGACAGGCACTATTAAACCGAGCCTGCAGCATTTTCCTCTTTGTCGTGTTGGGCGCTCTTGGAATTTCCAGTCTCTATTTTATTTTTAACCGGATTTACAAGAAGCCTGATCAGAATGTTTGCCTTCATAGTATCTATGTCAAAGGGTCATTTGGAGTCAATAATTGGTAAATAGATAACGAAAACATAGAAAAACATTGTTTACACACTGCATGTAATTTCATACCTGATTTAAATGATAGATTGCCAGAATAGTAATGAAATCTTAGCAAAATTCGTGTCATCTTGGTTCAAAGACCAAATCACCAGGCGAAGCCCTAAATAAACTTTACCGTTACTTGAAATGCAAACAGTTACATCCGGATAGACGAGAAATCTTGTCAGAATATCTGCCCTTAACAAATTTAGGTCAGATGTAAATCCGCTTTAGTTGGATGTAGAATCGAGGTTTTTAGATCGTCAAGTCATTTAAACATAACACTCTAAAAATCATATGTTTTAGACTGGGTCTTTATGAAACTCGTCATGGGTCACTCGGTCCGATTATAAAACCCTGTATATGATCTATAGATCACAAATTAACTTTATCACCATAAAATCTTGTTATGTAAATATTAATGCAATGTTGCCAATTTTGGAAACTAGATCACCTCTCAAAACTAGGTCAACAGATCAAATAATAGAAAACCCCTTTTTGAAACTTTATGACAACATTTCTGACTTCACCTTCGAAATCTTTAGTATTACGTTTGACTTATGAAATCTACTGAGTCACCTGGAAGTTGAAACATAGTCAGTATGTTTAATGATAGAAAACCTGTTGACGCTGTAAAGACGACAATATTTAACGGAATAGGCATCTATAAATCTTTGTTAGAATATGTTGCTTTGTGCTTTCCTTTTTCATTGCGGAACCCGTCAAAATTTTGTGTTACACAGGTGATTGATATAGGGCTCCTTGATCCTCTTGTTTTGGTGAAAAAAATCGTATGACTTTTTCAGGAAAACATTAAAGGCGCTTAATTCCGTATAATTATAAACATGACTTCAAGTGAAATCTTTATATACATGAGATTCATCCAAAAGCAAAAAAAAAAAAAAAATGGTACTGAGAAAAACGTTAAGGGCAATTAAGGGCTTTTGACACAGCATTTTCAAACAAATTACACAGCATCAGTTTGATCAAAATTAATTTCCTTTGGGATAATACAAATGCACCATTAAAATGGACAATCAGACTAAAAGAGAAACAAAATCTGTTTGATTTTGAAAACTTAATACGGGGATTAAAATGACCAAAATGGGTTATACAAATGATTGTCATTGTGCGAGGGCTGTTACAAATAACAAAGGATTTAGCACTTAAAAGCACTGCTATTGTATAACACGACTGTAAATGTTAAGTGAATAATTGACGTAAGACATGTTGTGACGTTAAACACGCACACAACATAAAGTTCCATCTTATTTTTCTTGTCGCTGCATAATGTTATGAAATTCACATTAAATAAAATAATTTGAATCGAGAAATATACTATAAAAACCAACGTGCAAAGTTCCGGGAGAGAAGTATATTTACTGTTCCCAAGATCAAAGGTTTTGAGATCAAATCCTTTGCTTACATGGGTTATACTCTATGGGGATTACCACCTTCTATAGGTAATTTTCCAAACATTCCATACTTTCAATGTTGCAATAAAAACACTCGCTTAGTCAACTATCATTTTTATCAAAGTATTAAGGTATTATTTGAATGTTCCAAGCGCATTCTTAAGCTTTCTATGTTATTTTTACTAGTCAGTCAAGATACATTTCGTCTCTACTTTTACTAATCGCCATGCAAAAATTATTTTTGGTCTTTTTAGTCTTTTCAAGTTTTGTGATATTTTTTTTTGTTTTATCATTTGTACAGATGTGCATGATATGGTTTATTACCAATGTACGTGTATTTAATTTTTAGATAATACATTGTACAACATTTTTGTTATTGTTACCATGAAAACACTTCGTACCAAACAGATCTAGCTATACATCTATCTATCTTGGTATTGCTAACCATTAACAACTGACAAAATTAAGAATTCTAAACTTTTTGTCCCATATTGATGCCAAACTAATTATTTTCAGATGAGTGTTTAACATTTCCCGGAAAAGTGCCCTTTTATTCTGGTCATATTTTGCTGAAATTTGAAAATCTAGCAATACATCTATCTATCTTGGTATTGTAAACCATTAACAACTGACAAAATTAAGAATTCTAAACTCTTTGTCCCATATTGAAGCCAAACTAATTATTTTCAGATGAGTGTTTAACATTTCCCGGAAAAGTGCCCTTTTATTCTGGTCATATTTTGCTGAAATTTGAAAATACAATATAGATCTATTTGTAAATATTAGAAGTACGTTTCAGAACTTAAGCGTCTGTCGTTTCTAAGTCAACGTCGGCCAAACTTTATAATGTCACACTAAATGTTATCGCTTATCTCCGTTTAAAACTGATTTTAAGGTGTCAATCATCACAATATACCTACCTAACCTTTTAGTAGTGTCAAATTGAATGTTTGACTTCTAAATTTTAATAAAATGCAAAATAGGAAACGCGATGAAAATGGGCCGGATGACGTCCTATGTAATTGCCAAAGACTAGCATTCACTAATTATTTGTCCAAAGAAAAATCATTTAAGCATATCAACTTAAGAACTACTCATTTACAGTATGTAACATTTTGATGACTAAGCGCTTTCCCGGGTACTTATTGAATACCCTAATATACTGATTAATGTAAATATATTTTCTTACAGAATACATGAAGAACAATTAACGTTCCTTCAATATTCTTCTTTATCTTTTTATTGTTTTTCCTTTTCGCAATAACCTCATTTGAAATAAGCTTTAATCTTAATGAGTTATTCATAAATTCATAGTACTATAAAAATCTTTTGGTTTTTATTATCACAATTTTCTTTAAAAGTGCTTGTTCACCTTATTACAAACACACACAAATGTTTAATGCAAAGATCATTAAATTAGTATTCAGGGAGGAAATACGCAAAGTTTAAATGACATTGTTTGACACATGGAAACCATATTAATGATTTATCTAATGAAAAAGTACTCATAAATTTTCCAACTATTCAAATACTACTTTGAGCTTCTGTCATTAAACGACAGATATCCTTACAAATATTTTATTTGGAACAATCACTCCACTTCCTATGATAATTGCAACTAGCGTTATAGATTTATGCTCATTTCATGGACATTTACACACACTTGTGAACATTTCATGCTAAAAAGCTGCACAATTTATCATTATTTTTTTTATTGCTTCCTAAACCACTTGAAACAAACTTGAGAATAAGCTTCGACAAATACACAGGCGTATGACGTTTTATATCTATACTTCATATAAAATTATCTTCGACCGCCAATCAATCATCTAATACTGGCCTATTATATGAAATATAAGTTATGAAAATACCATGGCATTTTGTAGTAATTACACTAAACTTTCCATTTCACCTGCGATTAAATTAGACGAGGCAAGTATGTGAAATCTGTTTGAGTGTGGCTATTCAGAAGAATAGTAGTAGCTAATGTATTGTGTAAAAAATGAATATCAAATAGGTTAAACCACGTATCGAACACGCAGCCTCCCCAAAGCGTGTAGGGATGTTTAGTCATGTATTGTGGTAGAGTTTGACACAAACAACACATTTATGATTTTGTGAAAAATTTCTGCCGTCTGTACATGGTTAACTTTGATATGAAGTCTTCACCTATCTACAAAAGACCATGTGCCTAAGTTTTTTAGAGAGATCGTGAAGCCATTAAACAAAACTAAAACTAGGTTCTTTGCTTTAATTATTAATTATCTTTAAATGCTTCATTTTATTCATCCCGTGTACGCAAGAAATACGACAGCGGTTGGATAAGGTAATCGACGGCAAAGGGTAGGTAATAAATTACATATTTTAAAATATATAATGAATCATAAGATGTGAAACTTAGAACCAGTTATGTGATACCAGCCTGTGACCTCACATTGGCGTCTTTTTTTGTGTATTATTACCGCGTTTGTCAAAGTTATACGGATTTTGACTCCGGGATTAGAAAATTTGCTCGTATTTTAAATCTGAGAACACTTGTGGCGTTCTTTCACAAAAGGAGATATCATTACCCTACCCATGGCAGCTGTACTTGACTACCGTTAATGAAGTATAAACCCTATATCGCGTACTTTCTGAAAGCGGGGCATGTTGGTATGGTGCTAAGATACTGCTGTACCGAAACGGTGAATTCAAGCGAAAATTTCGTCTGCTTAAGTCATCGTCGGGGACTGAATAAAACATACTATGAAATCATTTAAAGAAATTAATGCATTGTGCCGATGAAAAACATTGATTGAAATTTTGGTCATGTTTCATGTAACAGGAAATAGAATCGATTTCTTCTTACTGCTGTAATTCACAACATTCAGGACGGCTAGAGAAGTCATTGAACCACATAGCTATTTTGGTGGTATGTTTGTTAAATAAATAATACATATTGCATAGCCGACGGATTTTGAGGATGTCGGCGTCATACGGCAAAATAAGGCCGCATAACGGAAATGTTTTGGCGCTGAAGTATTATTCGTAGAGACGATAGACTCAAGCCGAGATTTAGTCACCTAAGTTCATTGTTGGAGTTTTCGTGACAGGTAAAATGAAATTAGTTTTACCAAGTAGTACATGGCGATTTGTGGAGATATGGGCCGCCGTGAGAAAAAATATTGAGAAATATAGAGACCTATACTACATTGTAGATTGAAGTGAGTTAACGTAATTTCCCATGTTTCTCTTTCCGGGCACGCGACCGGAAAAAGTTATGACGTCATAAAGTTGACGACAAAGAACAGTGAACTCTGTGATTGTTTTTCAAGTGTCTAAAATAGATTTTAATCCTTGATACTACTGTAATTCACAGCATCTAGTAGGACTGAAGGATGTATTGAACCATGTTAATATATTGTTGTTATGTATGTCCAAAAGTGAGCACATATTAGATTGCCGACGTATTTTCAGGATAACGACGGCATACATCCGAAAAAGGCCTCATTACTAGGAATTAGATGCTGCCGTATTCTGTCGTATTCTGCGCCGAAATGACGGATCCGAGCAAAGATTTGGTCACCTCAGATTATCGCTTAAGTCTTTATGAAGTACAAAATGAAATAACGTTAAGCAAATTATGCATTATGTACGGTGTTCCGTTTGGCATCGAAATATTTATTCCTGAACCGAATATCTGAAAAGTCTAAATTACGAAAGAAAAAGATGATTCAAGTCGAAACCACGACGGTGAAAGTCAAAATCACGATGGCAAAACACGAAACTACGATGGTGAACTTCAAAATCACAAAACCACAATGATGAAAGCGCGATATCATTTCGCATTTTCACCATCGTAGATTCGTGTTTTCATCATCATAGTTTCACCATCGATTTTATAGCACGATGGTGAAAGTCGAAACCACGATGATGAAAGTCGAAACTACGATGCTATAGTCAAAACTACGATGACGAAAGCGAGTAAGCAAATAAGTCAGCATTTTATGATTTTTTGTTGTTGTTTTTGTTGTTTTTTTTTGTTTTTTTTTTTGGATGTGAAATGCAGAAACGGGTAAGGCTTAAAGGGATGGCGACTAAGAAATATCAGATCAAAAAATAAGCCATCCCGAGTAAGGCTAGAGTTGAGCTATATTTAGTTATTTCAATATTAACACTGCATTACATAATTTTGAAAGTAAATCAATATAATGTCGAACCAAAGATGAAATATCGAAAAACAATTCACTTGTTTCTAATAAATCTTAATTTTCCTCATGTTTTCTACATCATGAATATTTTGGCGCCATTTTGATAATAGGTTCAAATTTTGTCTTAAACATGCCCGATAAAAATGATATTATAAAAATCTGCTTGCACTATTTCCATCTGATATGTTCACTTTGATTGCGGCCTTTTAGGAATTCATCTATAATTTAAGCTATGTTGATTTTGAAGTAAATCAGATGTTGGGTATAAAACCGTTATCGGGCATGATAGTGATATTTACTATATGTCATATATATCAGTTGTCTAGACTAACATGTTTGTTTTACAAAGATCATGCCTATCATATGAATCGTAAATTCTGATTCAACAGCTATTTATCATTTAATTAGGTGTTCAAAAAATGACTTGCATTTCACACACTACATGTATTTCACTTCTTAAAAAAAAACTTAAACAGAAACTAAAAGCAAACATGCCGTCATCCTTCATCTGTTTTATTCTTTCTGTTTATTAACTTTCACCCTGCTAAATTTCTAAAATGGACTGGTCCATCTCTGAATTTGAACACTACCACTTGTTTACCAGAAGGGTGTTCACTGAAATTTTACTGACTGAACAGCGAACAGTGCAGATGTGCAGGCTGATCTTAGTTAGCACTGGTCGCAAAGGCAATAACTAATTTCAAAAAACAGAGTTATCAGTACATAGCGCATATTAAAACGAATGCATTTGAATCCAAATTATTCACTACGTATTGAAATCGTATATAAAAGTCGAATTAATAATTTCTTTACCGGGTTAATCTGCTGTCAGCTAACACATTTTAAATTCGGCTTTACTTTATAGAAAATTAAGTTAGAATCAGGCAGATCTGCTTATAAAACTGTTAAAAACATTAAAAAAATCCCATTACGATGCTAGTAGCGGCTTTAGAATTCATCTAGATTGCTCATTTATAAACAATATAATCTATGGGCTCCTTTCACAGTGTCATTCAATGGTTTTATCTTAAAGGGAGATCAATCGTGGCCCTTTTTCAGATAAAGCACATTGAACATTGAAAAGAAACTTGATCATTTTAAAACGACACATGCATTAACAAAGACGTTCTTGCTATATAGTATTCAGAAATATCAATACTCAATATTTAAAAAGTGTCAGTTAAGCTAAACATTATTCTCTAGCAACATCTTGAAAACAATAGTTACTCTAGGAAGAACAAAGAAGAAGGAATGAGAACATTGAAACGAATTTTGATTAAAAGAATAAAAGAAAAAATATGTTGCCACAGAAACGGACATAAAGTATTAAGTGTGTTTAAGTTTCATTTCAGTGCAGTTTGATTTTGACATTCATTCTATATACTAGCAGCAATGCCCGTACTTACAATATTCGATTATTACAACATTGAGCAATGCATCTTATTTTTGAAATCGAGTCGCACATTAAGAATATATAATTTTTACAGACATTTTAAAAGATATTTTTGAGATGACTATTATAACTTAGCAAGATGGATACCTTGCATATATTCTTCACAAACTAAAATGTTTGTATTTATCTTGATAATTTACCTCAGTTTTAGGTTTCAATATCTGTACATTAGACTTAAATCGATTCTTTTGGTTTTATTATGTAAACGTATATTTCGGTGCGGAGATCCAATAGCACAATAACAAGGTGATATAATCAAGTGTAATATGCACGTTAAATATTTTTGTTATTGATGATCAAAATGAAAAATTAAGACCATGATTTTAGGATTTTCATTATTATTAAACAAAAAGTGTTGGCTTATGATAAACAGTGGTTGTCCAAAGACTGCTACATGTTTGTGAACATACAGGTCTAAATTTTTGAGTTATATGTAGGACACATTTACAGTTCAGAATATATAACAGAAAAGCCTAAGACATCAGAGGGGATTTTTTTTATGATTTAACCCTTACCCCGCTGAATTTCTATCATGAACTTGTCCAGCTTTCATTTTGGACCGTACCATTAATGTTAAAATGGGTGCTTATCAAAAAGATACTGACTGAAAGGCGAAAAGAACGGATGTGCAGGCTGATCATGATCTACACTGGTCTCAAAGGCATATCAATCGTGTCCAGCATGAGGGTTAAACTGTCATAAATGAAATAAGCACAAACAATGACATTGCGAAAATCTTATGTGATACTAGTAACTCCTACTTCTACTAGATAAATAAAATGATTCTAATTTATGGGGACTTTAAATTTCATGTTTGATTGCTTATAAATAACTGTTGTCTAAGAGGCATATGAATACAAATAAGGTTATCTAAGAGATATAAATCAATTCCATCTATATAATATATATATATTAACTGGTATTAACTGGTAAAAGGAACTGTTTGAACATTATCAAAAGAGTTTGGTAAGTTTTGAATTTATATAGATTTATCGTCAAAAGCGATTTTAATAGGTTTTTCCATTGTTAAAATTTAGTCATTGTTTGGTAAAAAAAAGATATTGCAAAATTGCAGATGTATTGATAAAAAAATCAGGATATAATAGTCAGTGTAAAAGCAACATGTTTGTAGTTTCGAAACATTGTTCGATTCCTTTTTTTTAAATTTTTAAACACTCGGACGAAAAAATTCTTTCATAAAAGATCAAACTTACTACAACCCATGGGCTTTAGCTATATCTGGATTTTGAAAATTTGTCAAATCATATGTACTATTTTTCTTGACTTTGAATAACAATTTATCAACAAAGAAAGATTTTGGAACTGTAACATAACTATGATTGTAATATAATCTATTTAACAGGATTGGTGATATCATAGGCAAAATTTGCATATTTAATATGACGTTTTGTGCACATTTGAACCGGTTTACACACTCCGGTCACGTGGTTGTTACTGTCAGTATCATTGTATCTCTTTAAAACGATCACAATTTTGTATGTGTACTTTTCTCCATTACATACATTGCTGTAGTGTTTCTCTTGATAGGAATGCACTGTTTCTATCGAAGCTCGAAACAGTATCATGTGTGTGACAGGTGCACTTGTCTTTGTTAATATATATATTCTAGAATTGCTGAATAGTATGAAAATGGATATCTATGTTTATGATCACGATTATTTATGTAAAGTCTAATAGACTTACTATTGTTTTAATGTAAAAGCTTATGAAAAAGTACTGCAACATTTTGCCAGTTATACTGTAGTGAAAACGGGAGAAATTATTTGCTATTTATTAGTTTGTAAATTCATAAAAAATCCATTGTCACTGTCTAAAATCAAATGTACTTCAATACTCGTACAAGAAAGAACCTACTTGATAAGAACAAATGCATATTTTTAAAGATGTCGTATGCAGCAGTAAAACTATACAAGTCGAAACAAATTACTTGTATGCTAACATAGTAATGTCTTGAAAAAGCCATATAAACGCTACGAGGAGTTAACAGATGTAACATGTAATAAACGAATACAAAGATAAGTACATTTACATACAAAAATCCTCTAACAAAATTGCAAAATATTCAGCCGCATCTGAAGTAAATAGAGTTCCTTTAAGCAGACCTGTAAATTTATATAGATAACGGATTCGTATAAAAACATATATCTAAAGAATGCAAATCAATTAAACAACGAAACATTAACAAACACATAAGTCACATTCGTGTTTAGAACTATTTTTCTGTATATCGATAAAAATGAGTAATGTGTCGATTTATTATGACCGATTTAATTATTAAACATACCTTTATAACATTTTTGTACATGAAAGTACTTTTCATTTGCTGTAAGGGACCTGTCTTCAAGAATATCCAAACGGATTTTGTCTCAAATTAGAAAGATTTATTGGTAGCTTGGTGATAAAACACAATGTCCTGGTATTTTGGAACAAAATGCAGTGTTAGTGTCATGAATATTCAACATTATGCCAGTAAATGAGTAAATTGTGTATAAATTTATAATTCGTCTTAGTAAAGCAGTGACATATTATCTATATCAATGAAATTTAGCTTTAGATTTTATTTCATTTTAGGGTGAATTATTTCCTGGTACTTAAAACAAAGATTCGAACAGATATGATGGTCAATCCTATTATCATATACATTTACTCTATTCTTGGCGTCGTTTATATATGTCATGGGCATAATACCTGGATGTGCACAACAAACACGGATATGGTAATGACAAACTTTTGCTCAAAAGAAATTGAAGAGAAAATTCGTTCATTAGAATTTCAGGTACAACAACTGCAGAGACTTGTTCAAGAACAAAATGCTTCTTCGTTTACAACAATAGAAGGCTTCCCAAAAGGTATAACTCCTTAATAGATACCATATACATGTAACAGTTTGTAATTAAAACGGCAAAGTATGGTTGTTGCATTCTTTAAGTGTATTAGCCAATACTTCTGGTTCATGCAATATATGTCTTATTTCTCTTTATATTGTATATACTTTATTTTTAATAACTGTGAAGGCAACGAACTGTAGTCAAAACATCAAACATCACTTAATCTTGTGCTGTAATAGATACACTGATGTGCATTACAGATATTTTAGGCCAACTTTGTGGCCATCTTTAAACACTTTCCCATCCATTATGTCGACAGTTGTTTCCTAATTTGTAATTGTACAGAAATGTGTAGTCACTTTATATGACTGCTTATATTACATATGTTATTTCCATTTTTCACATTACGTTTTTTATGGCCAAAGGCAGGAAAAGTTTCGATTTCGAACCTTGAAGCTTAAAGTATAAGAAATCTATGCGTAGGAACAGAAATCGTTAAAGAAAGAATGAGAAAGTGTTTGTACTGCGAGGAATGTTAATAGTAGAAAATTTCAGGAATTATATATAATGACAGCCATACAAATATTTTACAAAAGAACAATAAAAAAAATTGTGTATAGTTTTGTGATACTGTCAATTCAGTTATACAAGAGTGAGCATTGTGGCTCATTTCTGTCTTTTGTGCTCTTAGTTCAGTTGCCATTGTGTAGTTTTTGGCGTTCTATCGCCCAAGCCATTACGGTAGAGCGACACTATCTTACACCAATTAATGTTTTGTCGTTCCGTCAGGATAGGACGAGAAGACAAGTTTCAGGGCTACATTACCGGCGTGTACATGAGAGTCGTAATTTCGTTACTTTGTGCTGCAGTTTTCGTTCTGTCTTGAGGTGGACCGACAGAACGACAGATCCAAACATTGGCAGTAGCTGAAAGTGTCTATTTGGCAGGGATGATAGAATAAAAGAACACAATCAAGGAAAAGAATGAAAAATGTTCCTTTTTGGCAAGGGATGCATAAAGCGACAGGACGAAAATATCAAATGGACATAATTTTTATATTCAAATCAGAATTTCTGTCTTACAGACTGCTCAGAGATATATAGGAACGGTACAAGAACAGACGGAGTTTACTCTATCTCACCAGATGGAAGATGTCCGTTTTTTGTATATTGCGACATGACCAATGGGGGCTGTTGAAGCGTCAAAAAATCTACTTTCTTTTACTATATAAACAAGCCATTTTGAATAACGCCTCCTTTACTATAAACGACGTCGACGTCAAAGCGTTATTACATTAGTGTATTATCATTGTTAAGTAATGGCTTTATTACACTCCCGCGACGTCAAACATTTGATAATATCATATAACCATTGTTTGCGGTCTAGATGTCAGACGTCAAGGTATATAACATTCATTCATTTGTAACAAATGTTTAATTGTGTTTCTAAAAACATTTTACGGCCATTTATTACAGTAAGATCTTTACATGTTGATGAATTGGTGAATTGCACAGGAAATGTCTCTTTCGTTATTATTATTATCGAAACTTTTATAGAATAATAATTGTAATACCTTCCTTTTTCTGCATGGTTGACGGCATCAGGTGCAAAGTGAGGTTTCGTGCACGTTGTAATCAATTTAAACTATCCAAAGGTGTTTTTGCGACTGACCGGGACCATGCAATGATCCGTTGTTTTCCTTTATTTTATCATGACGTTGTCCTTTTCTGTTCTCCTTTGTTACATACATAGCTGTATGGTTATTTTTGTAAGCAAATACTTTCGTAAAACCTGGGTATTATATTGGATCTTAAATCAAGCTACTATTAAAGAAGAAGTGTCAAATGTTTGAAAGGTGAACTGTAAAACTATGCATAAGTCCTCATAATTGGATACAGATTTATAAACAGTAGCTAGAAACAAAGTAACAGAGCTCAGCGTAAACAAATAGTGATAAAACAAAAATAAATACTGAAAAATACGCAAGAAAACATAAACTTTTTTCTAACAATGACCAAAAAGGACCAAAAACACAGCAATATCGGCAACAGTGTAATATTGTGTACATGACTGAAACGTACATGAAACATATTTGACAATATAAACCAATTACGAAACGATAAATGAGACGATTGATAGAAGATACTGCTTTACTAATTTAGTCTTTTGTGTCTTCATCTGAAATAACAATGTACAATTCAAAAGAAGTTTCGTCCGGTAGGACGCTAACGTCAACGTGACAGAAATAAAACACGCAAAGATAAATACATGTTGTTGCAATATTGTATGTAAAGACATGACAGGTATTTTTAGCAATGATTTACTTTTTTCGATATTTCTCTGATAACACAGACATACAAAGACAAAAACGTTTTGGATCGTAAAGACAATTAGTCAGAATGTTATGTTGGGGAAATTTCGACTAAGTTTGACACTAGGTCATTATATGACTATGAAATATCATTTTAACACGATCCGCTCCAATTGCTATATAAATATATAGCAAAATCGCCTATACATGAATCTTCGATAAAATATGATTGGCTGTTAAATTTTGCCCCATACGATTGTAACTTAAGACATTCTATTTCTGTTCTATTAACTAAGATTTATTTCAGGTCCAAACGGTTGAAAACTTTATTTAAAAATTATCATTATGATAAAAAGTCTAACTGACTTATTGTAGGGCCGTAAAACACGTTTTGATCTCTGCGAGCGAATTCAATTTGCTCAATTATGATTCAGCGGTGACGTGATAAATTTATGACATATATGTTGACGTCATAATGATGTTACGTAATACAAAAGTTAAGCTCGTAACTCGTATGAAAGGGTCAACTAACCTAATTTGATGATTCTGTCCATAAATAGTTTGCGAGCTATTAGTCTAAGGTTACTAATTCATAAATACTTCTCAAAAGCCTGATAAAAAAGAACTAATATCTATACGTTCGATTGGCTATGCAGCACGTTTTAACCATCGGTGTAAATGTAACAGCATATGACCCGAATGACGTATTACGCTAAAAATGTATTATTGTAAAATAATTTGAGTTGTTAGAATCGAAATAATAAATATGTTCCAGCAATTTTATCAGTTAATAAAATATGAGCAGTCGTTCGGATGCGAATAATCAAATCACTCGTAATTTAGTTATTACGCATCCTTACTCTTGATAAAATATAGGAACAGATTTGTCATTTCTTAATTAAAAAAAGACTATAGTACATGTATATTTGAGCACAAATTGAGCTATTCTGGTTGCCTCCGTCGTCGTCCGTCGTTCATAATTCCACTGTTTACAATCTAGAGGTTGTAATTTTAGTCAAATCGTAATGAATAATTAGTAAAAATGTTATGTTGAGAAATTGTTGACAAAGAGTTACACTTGGGCATTATGTGACTATGTCATGTTACAAAAAAGTCTTTAAACTCTAGACTTTTTTAACCGAAACTGTATAAAACCTGGTCGGAATATTTGTCTTTATCTCTATAAAATCAACATTAAGTTTGAAACTAGAATAATTAAGGTTTGGAAAAACATCGTAAACACACTAGAAGCCATAATTTATTTTCAATCGTGATAAAACCAGGTTAGAATATTTGACTTTATAAAATTTACATCATGTCAATATTTTTCTATTTCTGATAAGAAGACATGCCATACTAAATAACCATTTATGGTTTATATGGCATTGAAATGCTCAGAAGTACTGCAAATGAGGTCTCAAGATTTCATTTTTATATGAAATAGAGAAAGAACTGATTTGGTAAACTAACGCTAGAGGACTGATTACTCCAAACTTGCAGTGAAAGTTATATGTTTGGCTTACTTGTTTGCTTACTGTACTGAAAAAAAAATCTAGACCGTTGTCACTGTGAATTTACATGTTTTAGTTTCATTATTGCAAAAATATCTACGCGTAATTGCTAAACGGCTATTTTCATAGGAGCATGTTCAAAGGGTGATGCTTTCAGAACAAATTATATGTCTTATATGTAACATAACATGTCAATAATTTTCTATTTTTGATAAGGAGGCATGTCATACTGAATGACAATATATGGTTTTTATATCATTGAAATGCTCTTATGTACTGAAAATGAGGTCTGAAGATTTCATTGTTTATATGAAATAAAGAAATATTTGAATTGATAGAATGAAACCATTTGGACTGTAAATTAAAATGTGGAACAAAAAGATTATCGAGTTGTAGCAAATTAATGTGTTCCTTCTATACATTATGTTGTGAATTTCATGTTTTATTCTAAAATTTTAAAATTCGATAAATTGAGAAAATATCTACTGCTAAAGCTTTAAAATCCTACCCTGGACATCCTTATCAGTTGTGTTTTAACCTACCCTTGGCATATCCTTCCGGAGTATCTGGATAACTTTTCCCTAGACGTATAACTGGATATTGTCTTTCATATTTTTCACCTCCATATGGTGGAATGTCTTAAAAAGAGCACGATATTTTACGTTTTAATTATAAAATAGATATGTTCTGCTTTAAATATACATATAAGAATATGCTAAAATGCTTTATATCTTAATCTCAACTATCAAAGAATGTAAGTAAAACAATCTAGTTTTGAACTGCAAACGTCGTTATTGTAGTTACTGAAGATGATTAAAGTCTTAAGCTAATCTCTTTTTTCTAAAAATGTCAAAACTGGGTGGTCAGACAAAAAAGGAACAGCCATCTGCAAAGAGATGTCAGTTTTCTTATAGCGTAAGTTTGGCAGTGGGGCGATCTATGTTTGACAGATGGACAAATAGATTAATGAATAACATACACCTGGCCTAATCCGTAGGTTTTTACCTATTGCATAAATACATTAAAAATCAAACTTGGTATTGAACATCAACATTTAGGAAAAATTCGCATATTATCGGACATATTAATACCGGACATTTAGATTTTTGGCATGAATTTAAAATCACTATAAATACATCATAAAAATTTTGTACTCGGCAATTCCTATGGTTTTAATCCAATTATTAGAACTTTGGTACACTCTGATACAAGGGGGGATGATATTATTGTGAGTTTCATGTAGAACCAATGGTTTGTTTTGATGATATACAAATCAGATTCATTGAAGGTGCTTTAAGTATATTTTTTATAGTTATTTAAGGACCAGAATTATGAATCATAAGAATAATAATAAACACAAATTCTGAAATACACTTCCTTTTAATTTCTCAAACACTGACAAATATTTCATTTACAAATTGGTGATTCAATATCACTTCAAGTTATGCAACTTATTCATATTTCATTTACAAATTGGTGATTCAATATCGCTTCAAGTTATGCAATCACTTCAAGTTATGCAACTTATTCATTGACAGTTTAATAAGTTTGGAGTTTAATAAGTTTGGATAATTTGTGGCCGCATCTTTCTGTCTAAATGTAAGCCTGAATTTTGTCACATAAAATGACCCAGGAAAGACAATGTAATGAAAATTCTAACAACCGAGGACCAGTCATGCCTGCACTCTTGAATAAACTTTACGCAAAATTTCTGCAGCGCTATATATATATATCTATCCGGACAATAGCTATATTTCTGCCGTGTACACTGCACTTTGTCATGTACAATATACGTACCATAATTTCACACCCATTTCAGCCATACAATATGGACTAGCAATACAACAAAAGTACACTGATTTAGCAACATTTCTACCTTGCAAAATATGGACTAGCAATATGTCTGCCGTGTACAATACACGTATAATAAATTAGCAATACTTCTGCCGTGCACAATACGGACTAGCAATATTTCTGCCGTGTACAATACACGTATAATAAATTAGCAATATTTATGCCGGGCACAATACACGTATAATAAATTAGCAATACTTCTGCCGTGCACACTAGGGACTAGCAATATATCTGCCGTGTACAATACACGTAAATAATTTAGCAATATTTCAGCTGTGCACCATACGGACTAGCAATATTTTTGCCGTGTACAATACACGTAAATAATTTAGCAATATTTCAGCTGTGCACAATACGGACTAGTAATATGTTTGCCGTGTACAATACACGTAAATAATTTAGCAATATTTCAGCTGTGTACAATACACGTACAATAATTTACCAATATTTCTGCCATACAATACGACACTAGCATTTTTCTGCGAACACTATATCAATATTCGGTCCTATCGAAAGGAAATTTACAATGCCAAAGAGACACATAGGAGATATCAAGCCTAGCAACAGCTTGTGGGCAAAACCCAGTGCTCACAGAAAAAACTAAATTTTGAAATGTACTCCAGCAACTTCACCAGATCGAAGAATATTCCACCTAAGTAAGACCTACGACCCGGCCAAGTAATTGCTAGAATATTTACCTAACAAAAAAGAATGTTTACATATTCGAACATCCTCTTTCATGAATATTCCATACAGCATTTACAGACCATAAAAGAAGATGTTGATCAATGTGCAAATGCATGGCCAATCCCCAGCAGTCAGAATCCCTAATAAAGATGCGACAAGAATTTTTACTTGGAATAAATTATGATTAAACTAGCATTATTATGCAATACAAAAGTTAACAAACACCTTCGTGTTGATGTTCTTTTAAGTAATTTATAAGTACAAATGTTAAAAGAATAAATGCAATTTGAAATCCGCGCACCAAAACCCTAAAAAACTCATTTAATGAGAAAAGTAAGGGAAAGCGTTGGATTACATTAAAGGAAATAATACTGTTATTAGGTCAGCTGATATAATAATACAATAACAGAAATGGAATGCAAAGATGTAGCAAATTAAATAACAAAACTAGTTTTTATAAACAATAATCAGTGACTTCTCATTTAAAATTTAAATGGGTCAACAGTGTCGTTGTACTTGGAAAATAGGCTAAACTGACCCAGTTTATAGGTTGGTCTGGGCTACTAATATGTGTAATGTATTGTATTTTGTCATTATTTCTAGCATGGATTCCTTTCAGTTAAAACCGTCAGTGTTTACAATCAAGTTTGTTTAATTGATAATGAGTACACCTGACTATGTCAATGTTTCACAATAACACTTCTGTTTGTTTTCTTTATGATATATATATATATATATATATATATATATATATATATATATATATATATATATATATATATATATATCTAAATCTATATATATACATGGAAATCACCGCCTGTGTTGTCCGTTGTTAACACACTGAATGACAAATTATAGATTCAATAGTTAAAACTTCCACAAAACTT
Source organism: Mercenaria mercenaria (assembly GCF_021730395.1). Taxonomy (NCBI): domain Eukaryota; kingdom Metazoa; phylum Mollusca; class Bivalvia; order Venerida; family Veneridae; genus Mercenaria; species Mercenaria mercenaria. The sequence goes on along the minus strand of NC_069376.1, from coordinate 41,525,886 downwards.
TCATTTCCACTGGAGTTTCACCTCCATACATTTGGTGTCAATTGTTCTCCTGATAGCTCGTAAAAAAGAAAGTATATTTATGTTACAATCTGTAGTACATCATAAAGCAAGTCTGACAGATCAAAACTGCCTTCCCATTCTATGTTAAGCGAATCTAAAATCTGTATTTGACCGATAATGTCAACTGTATCAGCAGTAGTTCAATTAGTTGAAATATGGACCATCTATATGTAAAAAGGCATAGTCACTAGCATGTGTCGTCCATCGCTTATAGATGCAATAACTAAAACCTTCATTTCCACCTAAAGTTCATTTCGATACATCTGCTGTAAATTGTTCTCCTGATGAAGGTATAACTACAATCTGATGTAGCCAGTCTGACAGTTCACAGCTGCCTTCCCGCAAGATCTTGAAATGTTTTAAAAGTGAATCTAAATCTGTAGTAGACCAATAATATCTGGAAATCAGTCAATAGTACCGGTAGTTCAAATAGACGAGGTATCATCTGTATGTAAATAGGCATAGTCGCTGGCATGAGTTGTCCCTAAGTTTAATTTCCATACATCTGATTTAAATAGCTCTCCTGATGAAGGTATAACTACCATCTGGTGTAGCAAGACTGGCAGTTCAAAACTGCCTTGAAGATTTTGCAATGTTATGCGAGTCTAAACTCCGTGTTAGATCGATAATGTCTAGAACTGATTCAGTAATAGTTCAAATTGAAGCGCTCAGTGAGTACCACAATAGACAGTTGGATGTCGTTAGATCAAGTCACTGACATATGATATTGATGTCCAAAGCACATTGAAAAGAACCACAACCTGCGCATCACTGAACCTGTTTTTGACATCACCTCTTGGTTGCCTGAAAATAAACAACTGACAGCAGTATCTTTGTAAAATCAACAAAGCCGCATGTATAAATAGAGAACGATAACAAAAACATTATCGGAAAAGTCGGTTATGTCTTTATTGGTAATTCATGGTTTTTTCCATAGTCAATACAATTCAGAAATATTACTACTATTTTGTCACGGATAATGGTTTCACTACCCGATTCCCCTTTTCTCAATATTAACATTAATATGTTATTGTTACAAATAACGTGCAAGAGTAGTACCATTAGATCTGTAACCATAATACAACATTAAACATATGTGAAGGGTGTGGTGGGTGGGAATTTTGTGTCTGTTTCATCTGCCATGTTTGCAATTGATAATGTGACGTCAGAGATAGTTTTGCTGTTGAAACCGAAGCATTCCAAATGGCATACATATGTAATGACAAGTTGTCTAAAAATAGCATTTATCTAAAAATACCAGCGAGAAAAAACCAGATAATTCCTGGCCTAAATAACTTCGGATTTATTTTCATTCGAAAATAATCACTATTATTTAAGGACCAGAATTATGAATCATAAGAATAATAATAAACACAAATTCTGAAATACACTTCCTTTTAATTTCTCAAACACTGACAAATATTTCATTTACGAATTGGTGATTCAATATCACTTCAAGTTATGCAACTTATTCATATTTCATTTACAAATTGGTGATTCAATATCGCTTCAAGTTATGCAATCACTTCAAGTTATGCAACTTATTCATTGACAGTTTAATAAGTTTGGAGTTTAATAAGTTTGGATAATTTGTGGCCGCATCTTTCTGTCTAAATGTAAGCCTGAATTTTGTCACATAAAATGACCCAGGAAAGACAATGTAATGAAAATTCTAACAACCGAGGACCAGTCATGCCTGCACTCTTGAATAAACTTTACGCAAAATTTCTGCAGCGCTATATATATATATCTATCCGGACAATAGCTATATTTCTGCCGTGTACACTGCACTTTGTCATGTACAATATACGTACCATAATTTCACACCCATTTCAGCCATACAATATGGACTAGCAATACAGCAAAAGTACACTGATTTAGCAACATTTCTACCTTGCAAAATATGGACTAGCAATATGTCTGCCGTGTACAATACACGTATAATAAATTAGCAATACTTCTGCCGTGCACAATACGGACTAGCAATATTTCTGCCGTGTACAATACACGTATAATAAATTAGCAATATTTATGCCGGGCACAATACACGTATAATAAATTAGCAATACTTCTGCCGTGCACACTAGGGACTAGCAATATATCTGCCGTGTACAATACACGTAAATAATTTAGCAATATTTCAGCTGTGCACCATACGGACTAGCAATATTTTTGCCGTGTACAATACACGTAAATAATTTAGCAATATTTCAGCTGTGCACAATACGGACTAGCAATATGTTTGCCGTGTACAATACACGTAAATAATTTAGCAATATTTCAGCTGTGTACAATACACGTACAATAATTTACCAATATTTCTGCCATACAATACGACACTAGCATTTTTCTGCGAACACTATATCAATATTCGGTCCTATCGAAAGGAAATTTACAATGCCAAAGAGACACATAGGAGATACCAAGCCTAGCAACAGCTTGTGGGCAAAACCCAGTGCTCACAGAAAAAACTAAATTTTGAAATGTACTCCAGCAACTTCACCAATCGAAGAATATTCCACCTAAGTAAGACCTACGACCCGGCCAAGTAATTGCTAGGATATTTATTTAACAAAATGATCCCCGGCTGTCAGAATTTTCCGCCACAATAAATTTACTTTATAAATTTATCCCCCAAAATTCAAAGCCGGGATAATAGTATATCTATATTTACTGAATGTAAATTTATACTAAATGTATATCAAAATTACTCAGTCCAAATCCCGAATATCTCAATAACATCTGTATTAAAAATTCCAGGGGAAGTAGTATACTAATTACAATGAACAAAATAGTTCCCCTAGACCAAATGGACCCTTCGTGATGTAAATCTGATAGGCATTCCATTTATCTCTGTCAAGGTAACACACTCAACAGTAAAACAATCTGAGTGCTAACTAATTAGCCTATTCATAACCAGTAGTTTATCTAGATGCTCCATATGTTATAAATTTCAAACTTATAATGACCTGATGAAAGGTTCATATTGTAATAGTCGCTATCCAGAAGTGAGTTTTTCAAATCCATGTTGGTTTAAAAACTGATAATTTGTTATATAAACTATCAACGTTTAACCTTTATATACATAAAATATTTCTGAATTATTGGATTTACAGCCAGACAGATACTTTACTCAAGAAAGATAATAACATGTTAACTCATTATCATATTATGTATTGGATTTATAAAATTATGATGTTTATGAATATGAAAATATAATTATAAAACCACAAACTTCTATAAGCAACAGCATCGTTACCAATTAAGTTGTACTACCAGTTAGAAAACAAATGTGATCCAATATTACCAAATAACTTAAAGAACATGCATATATCAAAACTGGCATCTGTATATTAATCATTTTTACTCACAATACATTGTATAATAACGAGCCCTTTATTTTCAGTCACAGAAAGGTTATATGAATGATTACGCATACAGTCACCAAAACTTCTCATTATTTTCACACTGTAACCTTTTAAATGTTTGATGGCACTTATCGATTTTAATAATGATTTCATTTCGACATTTTTTACATTGTCCTCAATTTAATATGCAATTAAATTGTAACATTTAAATACTGAATGAGTCTATTAAGCTCAAGCTGCATTATAACCATCCCCATGTTGAACAAATTTACAGACTAATACAATGGCTGCTATGAGCAGATTTCCAGTAAAAAGTAGCAGATTTCAATTATTTTATCAACTGAAATGACATTAATGATTATAGAAGCATTTTAAACAGATGGGAAATGGGGTCCTAAAAAGTCCCAAACACAAACCTGAATATACACAGTGTTTGCTGTTAATAAGAATTCTATAACCGTTTTGCTAAAAACTGCTTACGTTCCGTCTTATAACACTAAAGAATTAGTGCAATCAACGAAGAAAATTTGTATGACCCTTTCTCATGGGAAAACTAATGATTCAGTTTGACTTCAGTTTCTAGCAGAACATGTATATTTAATATTTATATATAAACAGACTACAACTAATAAACGATCCATGTGTAAGCATTTGTCAACAAATTATTTATGTAAACAAGAATTCAATATACATTGTAAATTTGTACTTTGAAGTTTTTCATCAGTCTTCAAATTTTTCTGTTAACAGCATATTAACACGCTCTCAGTATAGATATAACGCAAATTTACTTTGCAATAAATGACCTACATATTCGTACGGTAATAAGCGACATGTGAAGTTACCACTATATACTCTAAGCACTTGGGTTTTAACAAGAAAATTATAAGAAGTCGTTAATCGATATTAAACCTGGCGAAATAAAGTTTCCAATATGTTCCTCAACATTCTAACCCTTGGTAGATACTGCGGGAAAACAAAATCGTAGACTTACTAAGATATATAGTAATATACTTTATATATACAACAAAAATTGAAGCCACCACCTATCAAAAGGGGACTAAATGAGAGTCTTCTATATTTGTCAAGAACTTAAATGAATACTATTTTTGATGGTTATCAGACAATTAGCAGATAGGTCCATACTCCTGTACATAAATACTGCTTAACACAATTAATGTACATGTAACAAAAAGAATACAAACCTGTGTCAAACAGAATTAAAATTACCATTCATAATTTTCTCATGCCCGAAACATTGTCAAAAATTATTCATTTGATTTAGGTAACGATTGCATTTTACTCACTTGGACGCATTTTGTAAAATCTCAAACTATAGTTACAATCAAACCATTAAATACATTTTATTCCAATGAAACTTGAAAGTTTTGTACTATAGCATCACCCGAGACATGTGAATTCAAAATTTCTTTTCCAATTTATATTAAACAACAGAACCAAATTTATATTCGATTTTATTTTCCTAAATTATCTTTATGGCCTATGCATGCCTTTGCTAAAATGCAGATCTGAAAAATGTAATTCAAACCGAAAGTAAAGGGATTTAAACGTACCACTGTATCTTCCGATTGAAATTAAAGTAGGTTCTCATGTAAAACAAAAAATATCAATTGATGCTTGGTCTATATTACTTCTATAAATCCTGGTACAAATGTACCTAACAAAAAGACCCCAGACAGTCCGCAAAGTAGCCTCCCCTAACAGGCTGTCCTAGTTCAAATGTCTTTGTAACAATGACTTCTCTGATACATCTATATTAATGAGTATTTTAATGACAAAGCATAAAAAAGTGCATTACTCAACTTTTTGTTATGTATATTTATGTTTGTTTACTATTTTCTTTCCTGCAACTGTAATCCACTGTAATGCAATTAAAACTAAAGGCAGTATTAATGTTATTTGTGGCAGTAATGTTACATAATACCTTTATATACGCTCAGCATACTGCCTATAGAAAACTTCAATGCAGACCTGCCATATTGAAACCGGTGTCGGGGTAAAATATCTAGCCGGTGTCAGGGTAAATATCTCTACTCACTTTTCATATCGAACATTAAAGTCTTTTGGTTAAATTACGTGTAAATTCAACCCATTTAAAATTCTACGTGTATCTTATATGTTTGCTTCATTATTTACCATGTAAGTCGGACCAGTATTAAACCACATATTAACATGTTTTCCCTTACAAATATTTCTGTTTCAAAATCAAATTCATGACCGCGGTATCGCGTAATATATCCAGCTGAGAAATAATAACATACACACCACACCCTACACGTTCATTCCATTATCTCTATATTTGTAAGCCTGGATTATTTCTTCAAACCAGTGATAGAAAGCAACAGAGACGACATTATTTTTCGTCCATTGCATGTTATATTACCTGTAATTTTTTCCGAATCAGGAACATTCGACACGTCAATACGTTGCTCCTCTAGATTAACAGGATGTCCAGCCTTCCTGCAAAAGCTTTTAACATGGCCCGATAGTTTAATTATACAAGATGAAATCAGATTTAAATTAAAGAATTTTGTGTCTGTTTCATCTGCCATGTTTGCAATTGATAATGTGACGTCAGAGATAGTTTTGCTGTTGAAACCGAAGCATTCCAAATGGCATACATATGTAATGACAAGTTGTCTAAAAATAGCATTTATCTAAAAATACCAGCGAGAAAAAACCAGATAATTCCTGGCATAAATAACTTCGGATTTATTTTCATTCGAAAATAATCACTAATATTTACGACTAGAGGTTAAATAGCATTTTAGCAAACAGGTTTGTTATATACGATGCTAAATTGGACTACTTGATATAACAATTTTACACAAAATTCAAATTTGTTTTGGATGATATGGTAAAAAATATCATCTGATGTATGAACAAGAGATTATTAACTGGTTAAATTTGATAGCAAATAATGTTGGCTACATTTCAGACCTAATGGAAGTCAATGAAGAGTACCATAAATAACTTAATTGCAATCTTAAAATTTCCCAATTACTTATACACCGCTAAAGGTTAATTTATATTGATTGATCAAAGTTTTAAATATGGTTAAATGAACTTTTATTGTGCAGAATTATTAGTTGGTAGAAATGTAAAGTCATGGTCTGGACATCCTAAGCACTTGTATATTTACTTACCAGGTAGTGGGAGATACTTTTCTTGACCTTTACAAACATCTTTCATCAAGTCTTCAATAAAGAACATGAAATCATAATTGACAAAAATCTAGTTGAGAAACTATTTTCAGCTTAATTAATACTGTAATGAGGTATACAATAGATCATACGTATAGGATATCGTTAACTATGACAATATGAGTATGCTAAAATAACTTACCTTTGATTTTATCATTCTCCCCGCATACTTAAAAGAACATTAGTTTGAACAGCAATTACCTATATTTTTATGTTCTTACGTTAGTTACGCTTAATATAATATATATGCATTATAAAAGTTCTGTATGTACCTGTACATGATAAATTTTAACATCTCAATTTACATCCAACGACTTTTTCATACCACTTAATTTTCTTTTTTGATGAGAAAGGAATGCATAAAAGACAATGTGCTCATTATTTCTTTTAAGTATAGAGACAACAGCGTTAGTTACCGACATCATTGAATGCTTTTAAAATTTAATGCTTTCTCTATCTGTCGAATATGTCTTAATCCGATGAGATGAGACAATTATAGAACAGATATCTAATACAAGCAGTCTACATTAACATTCACATTTTTATTTATTCAGTTAAATAATCTATATTTATAGATTCATAAAGTTGCAGTACTTAATCATTCAACAGGAAGTCAACAAGACATATGTAGAAGGATTTTCTATATGTAATTCATGACTCACCAAACGTATACAGCACAGGTCTATAAATATTGTAAAATTGAACGTTACGTCGGTTAATGAAATAAGACGGTAGAAAACCATAGGTCGCCCAACACGAGAAAAAAACGAAAATGTTGCAGGCTCTGTTTATTGTAGTCATATACCGATATCAACTTGCATATAATTTGTTTACCTGTTATTTTGCTTGGTCCAACATCAGGATCATTAGCACTTTCAACTGGCAAAAAAGATAGACAAACAGGCAAACGTAGTTAGTTTGTACGGTTGTATCATGTAAATATAAAAAAAAATAACAAAGACATCAGTGATGTTAATAGTCATCTTCACAAATGATTGAGAATGATTATCTGCTTGAGAATGCACTAGTACCTTGTAATCAACATGTTAATATCATAAACTTCATGTTCCATTGTCCATCCTTACTATCAAAAAGGCTCTCGTTAAGTAAGAACTTTTCAAAGGAATCTACTTACACTTGTCACTTACATGAAAATTACTTTGAAAATACATTAGGACAGAAGGAACAATTTAAATGGCCTTCATAATTGCACTTGAGTTATAATATCTTTTTCTTTTTATGCCCCTGCTAGAATATTGCACTTGCATTGTCCGTTCGTTCGTTAATCACAATTGTTCTTGATTAGAAACACTTCATTAATTATGTTTTTAATAGTTTTTCCTAATACTATGTCTAGGGTTTAGATATTCTAATGGCGGACAATTTTGTAATGTGTGCTGCTTGAACTGCTTGGTACAATAATTTTACGGTATTTCTTCTGGATAAAGTCAAATCATATATCTTCTATTCGATGAACAACAAGATTGTCATGTGGTTACATGTGATAACAGATTAAGCATCTCGTAAGTAACGACAATTTTAGTTTAGCATAAATTAGTGAATCATGTTACAATAGCTAAGTTAGCCGTCCCAATTCCGGATAATTCCTACAGTTTTGTCGTGCTGTCACAAAGGTATTTATTTGAAAATAAACAATGTTTTAAAATAAACTATACTTTTATTTGATTAAAAATATCATTTTTTCCTTTTTATATCCCTGATAGGATATTTCATTTGAATTGTCCGTTCATTAACTTGATTTGATTAGATACACTTCATAGTCATTAATGATGATTTTAACATTTTGTTCCATATATATATATACGTCTTGAGTTTAGATATTCTGAGGGCGGACAATTTTGTAATATGCGCTGCTTAAACTGCTTGATACATCAATTATACGACAGTTTTTCCGGATATAGGATGTCAAATCATATTTTCTAATCAATGAACAACAATTTTATCTTGTACTTGTAATTAAATACATATGACAGCTGATTAAGTACCCTGAATAAATAATGTTTAATTTTAGATATACAGAAATTAACTATTGAATGAAGTATTGTCATGCAATACAAGTTCTCTAGTTGAGAATGACTACAGTTATCTTAACTAGCAATCTGCTATATATCAATGGTGTATATACCGTTGCTTGTGATATGAAAAATCATCTTAATGATATTTTACTTTAAAATTGATGAGAAATTATAAGAAAAAAATATCATACTAAAGGGACGTATTCTAAAAAAGTATACCAGCATTTTCTTATCGGGCCCATATGGCACATAAGCTTGTTGTGTTGCTGACAAGTCCTCTCATTATGGGGAACATCAGTACCAAGTAACATTAAAACCCACTGATGGATGACGAACTTACTAACCGGACATGAAAGCATACCTATTGACCTTTGATCGATCTCCAAGTGTGATTTGACCTTTCAGCTAGGGGTCTTAATGTTGTCTCATTATGGGAAACATTTGTGCAAATAATAGAATATACAAAGATAAAGTTTAAGACAGGACAGGGAAAAAAACTTCTAAATTTTGACTTCTAGTAATGTCCTTGACCTCTGTGTTAAGGATCTGAGGGTTGCATATGACATATCATCTCATTATGGGGAAATTTGTTTCAATTATATAGAAATTCTTTGATGGTATGAACGACAGTTTTCGACTGAGCAGAAAAATAATCCTAGTGACGGTTGACCAAGGAGTGTGATTTTGACTTTTGAACTAGAGGTATAGGTGCTATGTAAAGTACATTTTCTCATAATGTGGTACATTTTTGTAATAATTAAACTTTTTGATGAAATACAAAATTATGGATCTTTAAGGGTCTTGGAGTTGCACATGATATGCCGTCTGTTTATTGGGAGCATTTGTGCCAAGTATTTATAATCCCTCAGTGGATTACTTATCCCTCAATGGACGACAAAGTTATTGTCTGGACTACAGAAACGAAACAAAAATGAAAAAAAAACATGTTAACCTTTTACAACAGAGTGTGACTTTGACCATTTGAGCTATAAGTCTGAATGTTGCTCGAGGCACATTTTCTCATATGGGGAACATTTGTACCATGTAACAAAACATTTAATGGATTACGAAAGATATAGTCCAGACAAGAAAATAAATCCTATTGACCACTGACTCCAAGTGTGACCTTTGAGCTATGCGTTTGCGTGTTACTATGTCGTCTGTTCATGGGAAACATTTGTGACAAATAGTACTGTAATCTCTCAGTGGGCAGCAGATTTCTGGACAGGACACGATACAGACCCTTTTATAAAAAAAACTTTTCCTGTGTTTCTGTGTTGTATCCGTATACATGTAAAAGAGAAATAGCCTTTGCAACATTATATTTTGATTTGACACTCAATGATTGTTAGGAATATGATAATTTTTTTAAACTAAGAATCTTTAACACGTTTAGACTCACCTGTATCTTCCAGCGCTTCTTTGAATTCTTGCAGATCTATAGACGATGACAACGTTATTCTCTTCCCAGATAATTCAGAAAGCATATTAGCTATTCTATCAAGATGATGTGCAGCACCGCCCTGTTGAAACATTTCCCAGAGGTATACCAAGTCTTCTACAGATGAACATTCCATGGCCAGCTTTAACGACTTTTTATATTCATCAGTCGGATGACTGTGACTTTTTTCATTATCAGCCTCCTGGTTTTCCTGTTCGCGTTCTGTTGTACAATTTGTGTCAAATAACATTCTCTAATGTATTTTTAAAGTCTGAGGAAAGGCTAATTAATGTATTACTTGATTAACAGTAAAGATATTACATTTATATAAAACAAAACATAGTTACCTAAATAAATCAAGTTACTTCTTTTGTGCTTATTTATAACATCAAAACCTATTTAAATGTCGCGCATCACAAATCTCATATCAAATATTATTTTGGTAAGAAATTAACAATTTCAAAAGTGCGAAATATGACAATCTCCTCAAAAATATATACATGTATCTAAATTGATAGCTTTAACTGATAGGGTAAAGGGTAGCTTTGGTACAGAAACCAAACATTTTCTGTATACAAACTAACATAATCTGACAATAAGGCAAATAGAAACGTCCGTTCACGAATATACTATAAGAAAAAATAAGAAACTATCAAGAAGTAAAAAGTTATTAAATAGATTGAAAGCATTAACTTTATACATTACTACTATTATTTAAAGTTGCGTGTTAATTGAATGACTTTTTATGACACTAAATAATTAAGATATATTTGGTGCACAAGCAAACTTTAATCTGATATATACGTACCTAAACTGTCTAACGCATTTTGCAAGCATGCAGGTGAGATTGTAGACGTAGCCGTTACTGGAATATCAACCTTGAAATGCTTCGACAATGTTTCTGATAGAGCACCAAGCCGACCTCGATATTTCTGGCTCGTTAGATACTGAAGTAAATCCAATAGGCCAGAGTATGTGAAGCATTCAAACATTAGAATGATGCACATCGTTTTTGAGCCTCTGTAATTGATTGTTGTGTTTGTTTGATATCGTCGAGTAATTCCTCTACCCTTTTCTTGATATTTTCAAATTTTCCTCCAGACGTTTTATAAGCTTCATTAAAGACATCATTCAATGTTCTCTCCATCAGAAGGATCCACTCTTGTGTTGGTCCACCGAGCGATAACTCCACATGCATACCAACTGAAACGCAAATTTTGAACATCAGTGAGCTGTTATGTTTAATTACATAAATAAAACTTTTTTTACATATAACACAGCATATAATGATTTACCTTTGATTTTCTTTCTGCATGTTCCTGCATCAAGTCTTTGCAGCTGCTCCATCAAACTCTTTTCAAGATCTGAAAATAAGACAGTATCATAAAAATTCTTGTGCTGTTAAATACCGATTGAAACATTTCTTTTTCAGAATGTTATGCCAGTTGTTTAGCAGTTTTCATTTCTTGTGTACTCGCTTAATCCAGTAGTACGGGTGGAATGTTAAAAGGACTTTGTTCCAGATGAATATTAGAATAACGATATATTTTAAAACAGATATCAATATCGAAAATAATAATAAACCAAGATTGTTTAAAGAAATATTTTAATGGTTATAACAAAATACAACTGAAATCCTTCTATTTTTCATCAAATTTCGTGACATACGCTTTTGGGAGGTTGATGTTTGCTGAATAGCTTTGAAGAGTGTTTTTAAAGACTGAAAGTTTTAAAATGCACAGAATCACTTTATATCTTCTTGTCACTGTAATTACTAACACACTGAAAGCATTTTCTAAATTTTGAACTATTTTTCATAAATCCAGAGGCCTGCATCTTTAAGCGAAAATAATACGAAATTATATCCTTTTGTATATATAAAGTATGATTGTGATTGTATGTTCCAATATACTGACAAGTATATTTACAATTCAACCTTAAGTAATATTGCTCATTTGGAATTAACATACTGTGACAAATAAGTTTGGTAGATTTTCAAGACAGTTGTCATATGAATCTTAAAAATTAGTCTTACAAAAATGCTATTATGTGTATTTATCTTATAAATAGTCTCGTGCATGCGAGTTTAATTCTTATGAGTTATCAGGACACCTGTCCTTTACAGTGAGCACCTGTCATCACATTACCAGCATTTTGTCAGATATGTTCTGCACAAATATTTTGTTATGTATATAAGTGTCTTTACCTGTCACCTGTTGACTGATATTCTTGACATCGTCCGATAGACTCTTCTCTGTGGCATTTAAGCGCGTACATATGTCATTTTTAGAACATTCGATCTTCTCCAACACTTGTTTAAACAGTACATCATTATTCTGTAATTGCTTCAGACACTCTCTAGCGGACATTACATCGAGAGGTCCAGATGTGTACTTGTTGATAATTGATTTACATTCTTTCTGCACATTCTCTCCAAAGCCGGAAGCTAAGTTGGTCAATGCATCTGTTAGCTGGTCTTTGATATTCTCATACTGAACATCATCTAGTGTTACTGAAGGACTGTGTGCTTGAATTTCATGACGCAACATTTTTATGTATTGTAAATTTCTTTTATCTTCGTGCTTGAGGGAGTTATGAAACAGTCTTAATACTACTATTATTAGCATTTGAAGGTCCCATGTGTCCACAGAAGTGTTTCCATTTCGTGGAAATAATTTCTCTATTTGTTTTTCGTGCAACTCATACTTTAACTTATGTTCAAAATGTTTGAGAAGTTTGTTTAAGTCACCAGAATGTTCTCTGTATAATACTTCTTTTGAAATATAGGAACCACCTTCAGCAAGCAGCAATATGGCTCTTAGATAATATTCATTTTCTGTGGTAGCCATTTTAAGACTTTTCTGAAATAAAATCAACAGAAATTAGATACAGTTACACAGTTACAGCAATTAAATGATGGGTGCTACTAACAATTAGTTTGCATGCTACATTCAGTCCATTTAGGGATTTGATTATATTTGTATTAACATGCATGTGCATGAATACCGTTTTTAAAATGTTGCATTGTTACGAGTACTTTTTACCCAAGAGACTACATATAGTCTTGATGTGTTGTGAGAGTAAGAATTAGTTTCCCACAGATGCAGGAATGTATGTATTATTATAACAGGACAGTCAATACATGTGTTTAAGTTCACTTGTACAATCTTGGCATACCCTTAACGAACCTTTTAACGCAACAATTTTATTATCTTTTATTCATCTTTTAAATTACCATTTGGTTGCTGTCGAGATAATCCACGGACTTGAACCCTGTTTTGTTTTATTCATGCTGCTTGTGATCACATGGATTTTTATTATAGAAATCAGCTTAAGCCACTGAATATAAGTGAGAAACAGGTGTTGTTAATTACATAATGTCTCATTACAAACTCAGTTAAACTGAGACTGCTAATATTCTGCGAATTTGCGTTCTATCCTTCCAGAAGATTTTTTTAATATATAGATCTATTTTATAAATTTACATTACTGATATTTTACTCACATTTGGAATAAATCTATTGGTCATGGAATATTAAAATTAAAGAAAAATTGATACATATAATTATACCATTTTAGTGACTGAAGTCGCAAAATACAAACAAATTGCATTCGCTTAAGTATTTTTTTCTACCGGTAAAACTTTTTCATACTCTGTGAGCTTGAAGCACACTAGTTTCTGAGATAAATAAGAGCAGAAAAAGCACCGCTTGAAGCATTTCAGAAATCAAGTAAAATATAAAAAACTCAGGGTTGGGGTGGACTTTATAATACATATAATTACCCATTTAATGCTATAGGGGTTTCAGGTCTTACAAGTGCCTATGAATACAGGGTATTATATAAGCAGAAATGCCACATGTTGACATGATTACCCCATCCACTATATTAATATGGAAAACGAGAAACGAATTCAAATCTACAAAAAACAATTATGCCGTTAAGATTTTGAGATTATATTTTGTGCTTTAATGAAGCACAAAAGAAACTTTAAAATGATAATAAAAATGTTTTGGTCACCTTGCATCTTAGATGTAAATTTGGAAGAGACATTAAAACTGGTGAATTTACTTTTAGTTCTTTTAGTTTTATTTTTTACTTTCTAGATAAGATTAAGTGCTCATATGGAAAACTTTTTCTCCCGTTTTAACTGATCAACAAATATATATATCAGTTAAAAAAATATCAGAACCATACCTGATCTGCTTTGAATTCATAGATATTTGAAATTACCGGCCACTACCCCATTGTTCATCTTCAATCGATTTTAGGCAAATGCAAGCCAAACATAAGGGTGAAATGTTTGTTCGCAACAAGTAAAAATTTTTGGTTAAATAGTACATTGTTAGCCATATTTTGATAATTAAGCATTGATGTTTGAATAAATATTATCTGAAAGAAATATTCGAAGAATTTTTTTTTTTCAAATTGACGAATTTGTAAATTTTCTTCTTTTTACATACAGCTATCAGTGTACAAAGTTTTCACAAAGCAACCGAAACTGTGCGAATCTTTTTCAAATGGAGATAGATACTTACTTTACAAAATAAAAATGTTGGAAATGTAACATTTTCTTTATGATGGTGTTTTATACCATTTTTTTTTTTTTTTTTTTTGTTGTTTTTTTTTTTTTTTGTTTTGTTTTGTTAAAATCAACTGTAATTGTTTAAAAATGCAATCCTTTAACGATTTTGTGACTTTCAAAATTAAGTTGATAAAAACATGAGTAAAATAATAAGACAATAATAGTTCGATTGGTTTTATTGAAATTTCTTTATCATATTCTAACTATATTTGTTTAAACGTATGCCAGGGTTCACAAAATATACTTGCTTTAAAAGTGCAATACCTTTATGATTTTTTTTACCTTAAAAAGGGTGGAAGTAATAAAATACATAGAATTATAAAATGGTTTCGATTGGTTTTATCAAAATTTCTGTATAACATTCACCATCCATATTTTATCAACTTATCCCACATTTAAAAATAAATTTCCGGTAGCGTTAAACAATTGTGAAAATCTAAGTGTTTGTACTTGAACATAAGTTCAAAGTACACGTAACATTTATATTCTATTTATTATACGGCCTCAACCTTATTTATAAAAAAGTTACAGACAGATGTCTAAACTTTGCAAACTTTTACATGTAAGGCAGATTAACCATTACAAATACGTAATAACTCCTTAGATATTGAACAAAAAAGAATTATCCTTGACTTTTTACGTAATTTTACCATTAACTACGTCCTTCTTGTGTTATGCATCAATGTCAAAGTGTAAATAATGGTAATATGTAAGCTGTAATTGGAAGAACGATCAGTTAATACAACAGATTGTACATTTCCTGTATTAAAAGTATTAATTGATTATTTATCTTACCGGCGTTAATTTTGGGTAAAGGTGTGACAAATAAATCATTGATTCAATGTACTTTCCCATTTTCGATTTGAAAAAAGTCGCAATACAAAAACATACTGTTAAATTAAAATATTGTTTGATTCGTGTTCTATTACGAAAATCTATTATAATAAAAGTCACTATCAAGCTATATTTATCTAAGACGAAACACTTACTCATCAGCAGCAAAAATGTCAGTTATATGTATCATAACAGCTCTCTTTGCACGAATGTCCCTTAATTTAATATGTACACAAATTTCTTTCATAATAACCCTTTATAGAGTCGTGGATTAATTATATACATTATCTGTAAAAGCGTCAACTCAATAATTGCTGTGTACTTGGTCGCCATTTTTTTAAACCAAACGGAAGTACATGTAGTAAGTTTATTATGCGGACCGTTGGTTGAGCTGCGGTCGAGTTAGTGTCATTAGAGAGTTTGACATTTCAACCTTCGCCTTCCCCTTCAACGTCTCTTGCGAAGTTAACGTATGAAGTTTAATTTCGATTAAAATTCCTTGAGATTTCAAACTTTACAATGAACCCTACTTCTTTTAATCCGCCCATTCAATTTATCTGTAATTATGATCGTTTTTCTCGTGCATTTTAATATCAATTGTCCGAAAGTGCATGACTTTTACAAGAGGTTTTAAAAAATGAAAATTAAATAAAAAATATTTCAATTAACATAATCATCGCATGGATATTAGTGCGATTACAAAAAAAACAACATTTTATATAAAATGATGTCAGTATACAATGCACGATTGAAAATTATATATGAGAGGAAATAAAAATGATAATCATATCAACGTATTCTATTGTTAATGGTGTTCTTGAAAGATATTACAGTTAATATTTTTAAACAAAAACCAACTACTACAAATGCATTTCTCGATATACTTTGAAGTTAAGTTAAATATATGAGATAAAACACAAAAGGCTGTTGATTAGTATTTCATAGTTTTTCTTAAAGTTTTTTTTACTTTGAATTGGTACTTTGTACATCGAATTCCTTAAAATACGCGTTTTACTTGTAGACTGTACCTGTTGAAAATATAACCTTTTAAAAAATATGTTGATAACATGAACCAATATACACAATTTATGGATACATTTAACAAGCGATTTGAAACAAATGTAAGATACTCTCGTGATATCATACGTTTTGGCATCGTGGCACTCAGTTTGACTCTGTATAATGCCAAACTCTCAGACAGCACAATATAATCGTGCCAAGTCACCATGTGTTTAGCGAAACAGTCAAGAACTGCTAGGTGGAGACGAAAATTGTCGCACGAAATAACATGTGGGCATATACACGTATTTGTTTGAATATACTATTTCATAAGTAAAGCATGTGAGGATCAAGGAATTTTGATTAGAGGGACACCAACTTTAAAGAGGGGTCACCCATCCATGGGTGGGGGGCGGGGGGTCTTAGTCACACCAAGTTTCAAGACCGATTTTCTTTGTAAAATGTAAGAATCAAAGGGGAATTGACCCACAATGCCCTTCTGCCAGGCTCTGGGTCCGTGCATGTAAAGAATGGAGTTATCACATACGGCTAACAGGAATCTTCTCACATCATGATATCATAGATCTGAAATTGCCTGATACTTCAGAATTTTTTTTCCGTCTTACTTGTAGTACCATTTTATGTTTATAATTAAATTGCAATTGTTTCCGACAGAAACGGATTGATGTTTTTGGAAGTTAAAATAAAATGTTCCACCAAATGATAATCGCGCGTTATCATTAATTTTTTTCAAGTAAAATGACTATCATGCCATGTGCCTCCATCCAGATTTCAGTCTTTGATGCCGAGTATATGGACAGAGTAGATGTACAAAGACTGAAGTTTTGACTTTCGTGATATCACATCTTCGGACGTTCAAAACTTCACTTCTTACGACAAAAAGACCGTTCTGGTATAATCAATACCGCCTGAGGACACAAATATTACGTAGAAGTTAAAGTCTGAACAAAATCTCAAAGTTTCACAAAATGAGTTGATAACTTCATACTTCCAGGTTCAATTCAATGTATTTAGTTAAAATCATTAGCCAAACAAAACGTCATTATTCTTATACTTATTGATAGTGTTTCGCATCAAACTTAGTCCAATTATACATATGGATAATCGAATAACTTAATAAGCAGAAATCCTGAAACTAAGCTTTTTATTTCACATAGTAATGAAGCGAAGTCTTAGGCTTACTTGATATTACATGGAAAACTTTAGTAGCAACGTCTGATATAAATAAAATACACGCATATCGGTGACGTTTTACCCCAAATATATATGAGAGACGTTGAAGGGGAAGGCGAAGGTTGAAATCTCAAACTCTCTAATGACTATTTCATTACGGATACTTTGTACTCCTGCACGTTTTTCGTGGACAGAGGCATTAAGGGATAGTATATCTAAAAAGAAACACACACACACACGCAAACATACATTGATATACTGTAAACCTAGAATTGTTTTCGCGCTTTTTAAATTAGCGCCTTTCGCGGGTAGTATATTTCCGTGAAATTAAATAGCCGCGAAAAACTCTGATCTAACAAAAGCGCGAAAGATTCTAGCTTCAGCTTATTTAATAAATAGATCACTTTAAATTGGTTGTGTAGTTACACATACCGGGACACTGACGAAAATCCTCTCAACTCCTTTTGAATAATGTAGTTTAATGCAGTTGACGTTTTCTTATGAGTGTTAATGTATTAAATATTACAGGAGTTATAGAAATAATTCACTTTAATAACTCAAATTCCAGTACTATAGTGATATACAGTGAGTGCATAAATCAGCATTAACTTCATTGACAGGTGACTTCTGTATGACGTAACCACCTTTTCTATATCTGATACTCAGGTGATAAAAACAGAAACAAGATCCATCGACATATGATTTATAGTCGGCACTATATACGATATATTGACTGTAAATAAAATATTGTGAATATTTCTACTAAGTGTGGTTTAATCGCCTAACAAAAGATACTGAATGGTTTGGTTGCGACAATATTTTGGGCCGCTACAGCTTCTTTCAGAATTGGGTTGCCATATGGCGACCTTTCCAGACTTTGGTGGTTGAAGAAAGATCACAAGTTCTCATCCCCACATTTTTGTAGGCAAAAAAAAAAACGGACACCTTGGTAGAACCACCGGTTTTCCTAAGCCATCAGGATAGTTTCCTAACGTCCGCATGAAACATTCTACTCAAAAGTGAGGTTTCGATGCACATTTCTCATTTTAACTACATACAGTTGAAACTAGTCCTAAGTTCTCATGCACAGACTCAAACCGAGTCTACTATTGTTTTGCATGCTTGTGTTCTATAATTTGAAAAGATCTTTTTATAGAACTAAATAAAGAAATGGTCTTCTAACTGGGAAAATATCATTGGAAGCATAGAAAGCTAACTAATGGTATATAGATTCAGACTGATTGAGTCTGTTGATGAGAAATGAATCTGTTTATGTGAACTATTCAAATGTGCATAAGCTGGATTAGTCACAAAGTCCCATGTTGTTTCATTTCATAACATGAGGAAGTCTAGAACTACAATATGTAAATAGGCAAGTCATTTTACATGAATCATTGCCTGGTGGTCCCCTGTTTAGTTTGTTTAAGTCTGGTGTATCGAAAAAAATTAATGTTCCGCTTACCTTTCAACACATTATATCATGGTATTTAGTTCCAAGACAGGAAATGCATGCAACTATGTTTTTTTGCAAAACAAACGCAAGTGAAATTTTATAACAACTTCTTTGTTTAGACATTATTTCTTATTTATAGACTGTTTGGAGCTATTTAAAAATGGCACAAGAACAGACGGAGTTTATTCCATCTCACCAGATGGAAGATGTCCTTTCTTTGTGTATTGCGACATGACGAACGGGGGTTGGACTTTGATCCAGGTAATATTTTTCTATTCACGTTCTAGACAATTTACAAAACCGTTTATCGCTACTATGATATTTAAAGACAAGCACTTTCTACTGTGTTACCATAACGCAATCCTGGTAATACTGTAACTAAGTGGATTTAAATGGTCAGTTCAGCAATAGCGACGAGGGGACCTAAATATGCCATTAATACTTGACATCTGTCTCTTTACAATTGCTACATTTAGAATACTTAGGTATGCAAACACATAATGTGACATTGTTTGTTTCAATTGCAGAATCGGATTGACGGTAAAGTAAACTTTTATCGGCCATGGAATGATTACGTTAGTGGGTTTGGTGATATCGATGGCTCTCACTGGTTAGGCTTGGAGAAAATTCACCGTCTGACTCGAGATGGCAGTCAGATACATTTTAATATAGAGAATTATGATGGTACAAAGGATTATGAGCAATACCAAGTGTTTACCGTTCAAGGAGCGGCAACTGCATACACATTGAACGTAGATGCCTTTAATTATGAGGGTAGCATATGCGAACTACTGAGTTACCATAACAATATGAAATTCTCGACTTATGACAGGGACAACGATATTTGGCCAAGCAATTGCTGTGTCGAGGAGTCAGACGGTGGGGGATGGTGGTACAAAGAATGTTACAAGTTGGGAAACATGAATGGGGTATTTGGTAAAACCTCACAAGGTGGTATTGGCTACAGGACCACAAAGAATATACTGATAAAAAAGGTTACAATTAAGCTGAAAAACATAAATGGTCAATGTTTAACTCAGAAGTAGCAATGCCATTTTCTCATTTACTTTACAATTACAAAGCTTTTAACGAAGAACTCATGATATTGAAGTCGTGTATTATGAAATTTTAACACTAAAATTTTCAATGAAAAATATCTGTTTTTATTTCATTAAGAAATTATATGAAGTCCAACATGTCAGTAAAGAAGTTTCTTATTAAACGCAGTAGTTGTGTTAAAATTGTGAATATTTCGAAGTGAAAATTTTGTTCTAATTGGATAAAAGCTACAGACGAAATTGAATATAAAAAATATTTGTTCAAACTTCGAATATTTTGTAAGTATATTTAATTTACACCCAAGTTAATGTTTCTCGCATGATTTCAACTGATTGTATGCGAGTGTGATTATGATTATGGTTAGATAATGTTCTTCGACGTAAGGTGGTAATTCTTATCCCGCCGCAGCAGGTATATTACGATATCGGCCTCAAGGAGTTAAGCAACAATTAATGTATTAGAATGGAAGACGATGGAATGAATACCACGTGTTTTCTGTCTTAAACGTCTATAATTGAACAATGGAAACTTTAGGTATTCACACCATGTCATTATAACAACTTATCGCAAAATATAAATATTAGCTAAGCTAGCCATGGGCAATCAAGATATATAAAATGAGGCGTCCATTTTTTCAGTTATAATGCAAAATCGACAAATGTTTGCTCAACATCAATCTTAAAATTTTCAGATACCTCTCTTGGAGAATTCAAATTCGTTTACCTTATCTAACATAACTTAGCCTGTTGTGTTTCATGTTAGGAATACAAATGTACAGTGAATTAAGTATAAAGAAGATACAATTTGTTTCTCATGCTCAAACGACCGCCATGTCACTTGTGAAAAAAAAACTAAACACAAAATAGCTACCAATGTTAAATATCAAGCAAGCTGATGTATATAGCTATAATGGACAAACATTACAAGATGAGGTTATTCGGGTAGGGGATCACTTTATCTTTATCAGAGGTATAAAATCAAGCTGTACATGCGCATATTGGCATCATAATAGGACGAATGACAAGTTACCACAGCCGAATGACAAATTAGCACAGCCGAATGCTTTATTAGCATCGCAAAATGACAAATTAGCACTGCTAAATGACGAGTTACCACTAATAAATGACAAGTCACCATTTCCGAATGACAATACTGCGTAATGACAAGTTAGCACTGCCGAAGGAGAAGTAATCACAGCTGAATGAGAAGTAATCGTAGCCGAACGTTAAGTGTCAACATCTCAATGAAAAGTTAGCACTCCCGTATGGCAAGTTAGAGCTGCCAAATGACAAGTAAGCATTGCCGAACGAAAACTTACCACTGTCAGCTGTATGACAATTAACAAACAAAGTCGTGTCTGGCGTTCCTAACCCAAGCAATACGTCTGCGATTCTTTAGAAACCGGAAGTAGTTTTTGAGAAGAGAACATTTGTAAATATGGTGGTCAAGTTTTACACATTGTATTATTTCAATAATCTTGGTTACGGTTGGTTCTAGAAAGGTTTAAAATCAGACCAACGGTTTATAGGCGGAAAATGTTCAAACAATTTGTTTTTTATCTTCTACCTTTATGGAGCAGTCAGAGCTAAAGATAGAAAACCTTCAAATACTTCTTCTCATGGCTAACTTGATAGGTCTACTGTAGCGTCCTTGTATTGACCTGCCTGAAATTTGTTAAAACGATTTAGGGGGCTGTATAGGTAAAATGGAAACTCCTTTGATAAATCTTCACCAATCTTAGTCTGTGGCATACTTGGACGGACCTCCCTTAATGTTTTTCGAATGGTTCTGCTTGACCATTGTAGGGTACGCAAAAGCTAGAAAGAGAAAATCGTTTTCAAAACTGTTTTTCATGAAGACATAATTATAAACTATAGCATTTTAAATGGTCCTATCTCAGTTTCTTTTTGTCAAAAGTTGTGCTTTGCTTCTTTTGGGCCAACAAAAGCTATAACTAGAAAAGTTTTAACAACTTCTTTTCAAGAACCAATTGATGAATTTCAGGCAAACTTGGTATATAGCATCCTTAGATGGTTTTCTCTCAGATTTATTGAACCGGATATGCTTTGTTTCTTTTAGATCCTTTAAACAGCTTCTTATATAAAGCTAAACCCAGGGCACATAAAATGTGCTAACATTACTCCTGCCGATTGTATCCAACTTGGAAACAGCGACAACCAGGGATATGCCAAACTTGCTCACCTTTCCAGTTTACAAGTTCTTTTTTATGTATTTAGCAACAACACTGACACTGATGAACAGTTATCTCTAAATATATCCTTCTCCACATTTGAAGAAATCCGTTCTGTGAGAAACAAACATCCAAATAAATTTATAACAGCTTATTTAAATATAAACAGTTTAAGAAATATTTTTTGACATTCATGAACTGCCATCAGACAAACTGGTTGATCTACTTTTATTGTGGAGGAATAGCTGCTTTCACCAAGTCTGAGATTCCAGCCTTCCGGAAAAACAACTTAGAAATAGAACATTTAGAAAACATCTGCTAAGAGGTAATTCTAAACAAAACTAAATGGATTATTAACTTGTGTTTACAGACCACCAAACTTTAAAGTGGAACATGTTCTTTGACATCCTAGTGCTAAAGTAGACAATATTTTAATATCCAAATTTGATAATTTTATATTGATTGGAGATTTAAACTATGATCTTTAAAATAGTGTTAAAGCAAAACCTTTAGTAGATTTTACTGAACTCTTTGACTTTAGAAACCTGATTACATCTGCTACATGTTGTATGAAAAATAGTACTCCATCATTACTTGATGTTATTATCACTAACAACAAAAAGCTTTGTATGAATACCTTAAATTTTGCAACTGGAATAAGAAATTGCCACATTTTTTTTTGCACTGTCATTACTAACTCTACTCCTAAAGAATGAGAAACAGAAAATTTAGTATAGAAGCTTTAGAAATTTTGATATTGAATCTTTCAACAATGACCTTTCAACTATTATCGGACCAGAGCCATCATATATACTGGAATCTAATGATAACATAGATATTATATATAATGATTTTGAATCTAGTTTCTGAATAAATTGATATGCATGTCCCCACCAAACAGATGTACCGTAAATCAAATCAGTTACCATATATGAATAGAGAGCTTAGAAAAGCTATTTATGATAAAAAATGTATTATAATAAGTATTTAAAATTTAGAACTTCCAGAAATTGGGAAAAGTATAGCAAATATAGGAACCCTGTAAACAAACTAAAAATAACAATCTGTTAAATCTGTTAATAAATATTTTCAGTAGAGAGATGAATAGGTGGTAGAAAATCTGCTGATTTTTGGAGCACAGTTAAACTTTATATGTCTAAAAATGCTTGTCTGAAAAGCCTAAAATAATATTGAATGAAAATGAAAAAATGCTTTCAGATCATTTGGAAGTTTCAGAACTTTTTAATGATTTTTTTTCACAAATATGACTGAAGATATTGGTAAGGATTTTATATTTGACCCGAAAAACCATTCACGTCTAAACAAAATCAAAGAAAGAAAATATAAACCAGATAGCTTTAATTTTTAGCATACCAGTGAAACCAAAGACAAATTTAACAATAAAAAAGCTACTGGAGCTGACAAAATTTCTATAAATTTTTAAAATTTGGCAAATAAGCTCTTACTGAATCTATCACAAACTCGGTAATTTTTTTTATTTCCACTAGTTCCTTCCCAGACAAATTAAAACAGGTATAAGAAAAATGATGCTCTACACAATAATAACTATAGACCAGTAAGTATTTCATCTATCCCATCAAAGATTTTTGAAACAGTATTATCTAAACAGTTCACTGTCCATTTTGAACATATTTTTGATAATTTCCTTTGAAATGATCTTTCAATAACTGAATATGGATTATCAGAGCCCGCCTCAAACCTTCTTCAGTCTTACCTTTCAAATCGTAAACAACAAATTAAAGTTAGAAATAGTGTTTGTTCATGGGCAAGTATAAGCAAAGGGGTTCCACGAGGCTCCATCCTTGGCCCCTTTTATCTAATGTTTTTATAAATGATATTTTTTATTCATAACAGCACTCTGTATAATTATGCTGATGACAATACTCTGTCATTTCGTTTTCCAAATTTCAGTGAAGTTATTCAAGTCATACAAAAGAAAGTAATGTCCTTATTGCCTGGTTCAGAGTGAAACAAAATGCAAGCTAAACCAGACAAATTCCAAGCTATAGCAGTTGGCAAGAAATCCTTCCTTAAAAATCCTGTTTTCCAAATTTGCAATAGCAACATAACCTGTGAAGATACAGTTAAGCTCCTAGGTATAATTATTGACTATAAACTAAATTGGTAACATTTGCAAGAAAGCTGGTAAACAATTAAACATCCTTAAAAGAATAGGTAAAAATTTAAATAAGCTCAACAAATTGACCAATTTCTACACTTTTATTTAATCGAATTTTAATTTTTGCCCAATGGCTTGGCATTTTTGCTCTGAAAACAGTACTACGAAAATGGAAAACCTGCAAGAAAGGGCACTGAGATTTGTTTACGATAACTATTTATCCTCCTATTCTGATTTATAGCATAAAGTAAAATTGCCTTCCTTACATATAAGAAGAATGCGTATAATACCTATTGAAACATTCAAAATCCTACATGGTCTTGCTCCCGTGGTTCTCTCTGAATTAGTTGTGAAAAGGATTTTTTCAATAAACTTTAGATATTCTAATGTTTTACAGGTACCTAGAGTTAACTCTACAACTTACGGTAAGCACTCTTACAGATACATGTATGCTGCTCTTATGTTATGGAAATGTCTCCCGGATGATTATAGATCCTGTACAAACTTTGGGCAGTTTAAACATCTTATACAGTCATGGAATGGCTCAGTTTGTAAATGTTCCTCCTGTTCCTGGGGGGTAGGGGGGTGGGGGGGAGGGTTGATAACACAGGCACAGCATAAAGTTAAGTGCATGTTTTGCATAGTGTATTCTCAAGCTGAAGTTTGCTTTTGTTCTTTGTTCTGATGACTTACATACAAGCTTTGATTTTGATTTTGCTTTTGTAAGTCTGTTTACTGCTGTTGTGTTTGCTGTATGCAGTTTAATTTTGTCTTCCAGAATTTGCTTTAGCTAAATGTTTGAGTCTAATTTACTCATGCTCATTTGCATTTAGATGTTATACCTTGCGTTAGTTCATGTTGAACTTAATCTTATCTTTATTATAATCATATACCTTTGATAGAACCAGTCTAACATGTAACAGTGTCCTATTTGCCCCAGGTGTGAAGTTCCTTTATGCTAGCAACCCTGCCTATCTGTTGAAAAGTCTAATCATAGAGCTTATATGATTGTGTTTATACACTTACACAAAGAAAATGCCTCTGTACATGTTATACCATACCCCTAGGTATTCTATAAGAACCATGGTCATGAAGGGGAAAATATACTAACCCGTTTCAATCGTACATTTCTCAACTTAAACGCGCAGTTCGGTGAATGTGGGTACATAGTATATTGTACAAGCGATAATTTATCTTCCATCGTGCACCAGTCACATTGTCTCAATATTCCATATTGCTGAGATTATCAACATATTTTATGCTTTCGTCAACGTTACAGAAAAAGCTTGCGTGAACTTCCGTAATGAACATCCGGTCTAGAGGTCACGGCAGTGTGCACATGTTTGGCAAAATGTAAACAAACAAAAACAGAATTATAAAAAAGTCACAATTTTACACTAAAACTCGAAATGATGAATGAAATTCATCTTGTTTATGATGTTCAATTTGAACTCGTACATTGGTCTGCATCTGTTCTGTTTATTTTATTCATTTTGCACATTTATGCTGCATTTTCACATTTTAGCGAACACGTGTAGTAAAATGACGATTGACATACATTTTCACAACAGCCAATCAGAATGGTTTTGTAATCTAGAACGGAACTTCACCAGGGAAGTTTAAGCAAGTTTTTGTGTAACGTTGAAATAACAATAAACTACGCGTTGTTTTTCTAAGATAAGATGTATTGAAGAAATGTGACCGGTACACAATAGAAGATAATTACCACTTGTTTGATATCCATAGTACACATTTACCGAACTGCGTGTTTTAGGTATGAAATGCGCGATTGAAAAAACGGGTTAGTATACTTTCCCCCTCATGACCATGGTTCTTATAGAATACCTAGGGGTAGAGCATAACATGTACATAGGCATTTTCTTTCTGGTCTG
This sequence comes from Mercenaria mercenaria, assembly GCF_021730395.1. Taxonomy (NCBI): domain Eukaryota; kingdom Metazoa; phylum Mollusca; class Bivalvia; order Venerida; family Veneridae; genus Mercenaria; species Mercenaria mercenaria. Next base: position 41,499,413 of record NC_069376.1, on the reverse strand, counting down.
GCGCCAGTGTGTTTATTTGTCTAATTCTTATTCTTAAGCTTAAATACTAGGCGATATATGACCATTTTGTGTCGATTCGCCATAAAACCCAACTCACTCACTCACTAAGCTTAAATACATTTAACCATAATATATAAATTTTGTAACTTTTTATTTGCCCTTTGAATTACTTTATGAAAAAGATGCTAATCAGGTCATTTCAAATCTGATTTGAGTGATATTCTGATTTTTTAAGATAAGTTTTTAATATGGCACCTTTGCCTTATATTCCTGGTCAGCTTGTAACCAATTCTTCATTTAAGCGGTTTTAAACCAAAGTTGGTAGGATTAGCATGTTTCTCATAGATTTTTTGGTGTAAATTGTCCTTTCTTATTTGTAGCTTATTTATTTTTGTTAACCTACACTTGTTATATAGTCGGTTAAAAAGGCTCATCACAGCATTACTTGTAATTGTCTTGCCGACTCAAAATAATTCTTATCTGATCTTTTCTTAGCTTGATGGATCATCACCAAATTGTTATGTAGCATCCTTATATTCTCTTTTCTCAATGTTGCATACATGGTCCATTTGGCTATTTCCAAAGGCAATACTTGCAAAAACTACCACTTCTTTTCATAAAACACATGGTGGATGTCCGCCAGACTTGAACAGAAGCATTTCGCTTGGTTGCGTCCTATGCTGCCAAAGGATCTTCTTGTAGATTTTATTGCATGTACTGTTTTCAACAATTTTCAGTTGGTTTTCTGTTGGTCTGTCTTGCTAGAGCTTAAAATACAAAATCGTTGACTTGCTTAGAATTTATCTTGAATGAACCTCTCAAAAGTTAGTTCGAATAGGCTTTATAAAAACAATATAAATCCTATCTCATGAATTTTGTTTATGACTGTATGACTATTCGCAGTGCTTTACATATTGGAAGAATAAATAGATGTAAACTCTTGATATATATTTGACTGGACTTAAAGGTAATGTCAGACTTACAAATAGTTCTTGTAACTGTTGCTGAACAGGTCAGAGGTTGGTTTCAGAGCGTTATAAACTAAAACTGAATTGGATTTGACTGGACTGGAGTGGAGTTTATTAAAGAACAATATGGTACAGCGATGTATTTTTAAATATTTTAATGACAGATGCCATTCTTATCTTTAATACTGTAATTTTCATTTTACACTCTGACTGAGTACTTGCTGGTATATCTTGTCTATTCCAGGTGAGAGTTTTGTTTTGCTGGATTGTTTTAACATTGTACTGCATGTAATTGATATCAGTGTGTCTTGACATATTTCAGGTGATATCTTTAAGGTCACAGAGATTGTATGTCGTGATTTCTTGGTCATATCTTTGCGCATTTCCGCATTAATGTTTCTCATACTAAGGGCAAATGTTACTATTCATAATACAGTGTTTCATATATAAATTTAATGTCAGACAGTCAAGGTCAGGTAAGGACTTATGATGGATATCTTGTTTAACCAAAGTAAGGGTTTCTGAAATAGAAATATTAGTAATCAATATTTAGAAAAACAGTGGAAGTGGAGAATATATGCACCGTATATGCAAAGGTCATGCTATTTGTTTCGATTGATCTACAGACTTTTATACACTGACACCAGCTTTGCTTTTCCTCGAAAGCTAGAATGAGGATTTATCGTTTATATATCCTATTACAAAGAAACTATTCACTACTCAAAAGAAAAGTAAAAATTCGCGAGAACCTATTCATTTGAAATAGCAAGTTTTCGTTTAGTGTCATCATATCTGTTACAGCGAATATCATGCTTTGCAAAACTTAGGGAAGCCGGTGTCATGTTCACGTCATTCGCCGAGTTCTCGGACTGGCTTTCGGATTTTCCATTTTTTGCACTGCGCGCAGAAACTTGACGGCCTTTTACACTTCCTTACTGTTTTTTTTTCAGTTGCATATACATTTTCAAATAAGAAACATGTTGGCACGGATTACGAGTTTCTGTTGCTGATTTGGGGTGCTCTGTTACTCATGCAGACAACCAGTCTGCGGACTGTACATAAAACGGAACCGGAAGACATACAAAATTGCCTCGTTATATGCAGACAACATAAACGAATAACTATATACGCACGTTACCGTCTCGGGAATTTGCATCACCTAATAATACCATCATGCAATACCGAACCAAAACGTATGCTTACATTTCCTCATTTTCGCCATAAGATATAGCAATTTGGATTTTTATTATAAATTACATACGTCAGATGAAAGATAAAAGACTGTAACATGTACTGCGGGCCCCAAAACACCATTCTAGCGGGCTACCAAAAGCGCTATTTTTTAAATGATCTCGTCAGCTGAAATAATCAGCAGCAAGACCGGAACACTTAGCGGCTAAATTTATTAAGACGCTCTACTTACAGAGCTACTGGACCGCTTGCACTACTTTTACAAAATTTTGTAATATTATTTCCATTGTAGGTAACGCAAGAGCTAAAATCAGAAAATGTCTGAAAATGGTTAAGTTGCTACATGATCCTTGACCGCTATAGCTTCTGCTGGGAGTAGAGTCACGCCAACTCAACTGAGGTATAATATTGCGGCCTTTCCAGTTTTTGATGGTGGCGGAAGTTCTTTCTCGGACAATATTGAGGCATAGGCGGATACCTTCGCAGAAAAACCAAACTTTCTCAGCCAGCAGGATGGCTTTCTCAAATTTGCATGAAAAAATCTACACCAAAGCGAGGTTTTGGAGCACATTTATCTTTTTATCTAAATACAGTTCTAATAAGATTATATAACCTCTCATGACTCAAACCTTTTTGCATGTTAGTGTTCTATTATTTCAAAGGACATTTTTATAGAATTAAATAAAGAAAATGCATTATCCTTAAGCAGAATCATTCGATGCAATGAATGCAAAATGATAGTGGCATGATTGATTCTGTTTATCAGAGATGAATCTCTTACCTGAACAACTGAATAATGTTCCATTTTCAAATGTGCACAAGCCGGATCAGACTTTTGTTACAAGTCTTCTCTCTAAAGGTACAAGGTAAATATAGGCAAGCTATTTTACATGAAACATTGCCTGTTGGTCCCGACCTAAGTCTTTTCATTGTATTCAACTTACAATTGCATGTGATTTATTTCTACGATGAAAGTGACTTTGAAAAGTGTAAATTCAGAGATTATAGTCTCTTTGACTGACTGACTCTAGAAATGCAATTTTCAGTGATTTGGACATGTAGTTATCTGAGCCAAATGTTTAAAAATGTGGAAACCTGTTCTGATTTATTCAAGAGGATGATTTTTATATTACCCTGGTAGGAGTGTATTTCAATATTATTTATAAGTATATCAGAAAGAAAGTTTTCCAAGATGAATAAAACATGGCTGCCATATTGTTCCGTACTGATGTTTCAGGAGACCTTATTCTGTTTGTTCGACATGTAACCCTAACGATTTTGATTTATTGATTTATTATCAACTAGCGAACGCAGTAAATGACTGAGCCACGCTACCATCAGTATACCAGCTAGTGTCGTACTGAATGGAAACTTCACTCCCTTGTAAATATTATCACAATATGAGACGCGGTAAGAAATAAATTATAAGCCTAGATCTTAGCAGCGGGTCTCAGAATTCTTACATCGTTTGTATAGTATAGTGACCAGTCAGTCAAAAGGAAAAGATCAAGAATTAAAAAGAAAGTCGAGCAGCTTCGAAATTGCATTAAAGCGATTGTTAACTGGATATAAAATAAAACTTTGTAAACACATTTTAAGCTTTTTATTCACACTAAAATATAAATTATCGTTGCAAAAAAGATTTTTCTCATATCTATAAATAACATTAGTAAAGTAAAAGCTCATAAGAAAGCATACATCAAAAGAACAATAAACAAAATAACAATAAAACAATATAAATATTTTGTGATTACAAAAGTTATCTTAATTTTTTTCATACTTGCAAATAAGTTCAGGAATATTCTACACATCTGAGTATACATCTTTATATTAAAGAAACTATTTTATATTCTGTAATTCTTGTAAGATCAACTTTTCAGCGACTTTAGAAATATTGTAAATATTTTTTCAAGATTTTATCAGACTGAATTTTATTTACGATTTACTAATAGTTGATTGAAATGCTTAGGAGTCAGGATTCATACTGACCATTCTATAGAACATTTGACTTCCATTCACCTATAATCCAGTGTATTTTATACAAAACATGAATTTATAGTAATCATTTTTATTAATAATAATGATAATAATAATACTATTATTACTTTACCTATACATTAACTAAAGGAAAATAAAATTGCATTTATATCAATTACAATTGAAACTCAATATCATGATAGTTCCGGCTATCTCGAAGACATTTTCAAGTTCCGTTTCAAAATCACGTGCATGCAATATAATTTTAAGTCAAATTTCGGTTATCTCGAAGTAAACTGCTCGATCCATTGGAATTGGTGATACCGAGTTTAGACTTTATCTATTTATTCACTACTTTACAATCTCCGAAAAGCTGAAGGTAGAGTTGTTTACTGAATCGAGGATTGGTCACTTTTAGAAAAATGGGACTATACCTTCGAAAAAATAAATATTTGCTTGTATTATTCATTAAACAATATTTGGACCTTTCATTAACAAGGACATTAAAATGTAATATTCCTACTCGACAACATGTAAGCAAGTAATTATTATCAGGACATGCAAAGACACTACACGTCTGTGGTTTTTACACTACATTGCTTTGAATCTAAGGTTTTGCAGACGAAACGCATTTTTTGCATTGAGGACATAAAAGACGGAAACACTTTATGCATTAATACCATAGAACACATCAACAGGTGCTGTTTAAAAAATTCAAAAGTACAGATATGAGAAAAGTAGATGTTTCATTGCAATATGTAATTCATGATTCTTTGATACCTAAACACAAAAACACAAAGTTTTCTTACAATAGGTGTAACTAAAGATATTGAGCATAAATAGCTTTTTATTTCTGGTAATAGTGACCCAATATACAATTCAAAACTAGTTTTTAATATAAACTTGCCATGCATTAAGTTTGTCAACAATCAGTCAATCCTAACTAAAGTTCTAGAAACTGGAAACCAGCTTTTCGACGATCAAAGTCAAAACAAATCTACTTTTTATTTTAAATATGATCTTGATCTTGACCAAATGGCATAACAGTGACATTTTAAATAAGAAAAGGCGGTCAGAGGGATTTGAACTCAACAGCACAAAGGATCTCTTCAGCCAAATATTCTAGACCACCGTGCAACAGAGGAGCTTTCAGACTCAGGAGACTAATTAAGTTATCTCATTCTAAACCAGAGGTATTGAACAGAAACCATTTTTCTATTTTCATTTACAATGACCTTGACCAAAGTGACTCCCAGATTCATTCCAAATTTTTGTTTGATAAAAACTACAGACAATAGATGTATACAAACTAAAGATATTTAGTAGAAGCTATTCTTCTATTTTTAGTATCAGTGACCCCGAATATCTTCCACGGCTAATTCTTCAGATAAGCTTGTTGTACGCGAAGTTTGGTGACAGTAAGTCAGTCCAAATTAAAATTATAAACCTGAAACCACCTCTTTGGTGATCACACGGTGAAAAAAAATCTATTTTTAGTAACTGTGACATTGACCTTTACCAAAATTGCATTAAAATGACCTTTTTATCACAAAAATAGAATCTCTAAAGGAGACAAGTCTAAAGACTAATTAAGATATAATGACCTTGAACTTGACCCACTGACCACATTAACGACTCCAACCTGGTTTTTTCTTTATGCTACATATAGGCCAAGTTTTATTTCATTACATCAATATAAGCTAAAGTTACTGAGTTGAAACCGATTTTTCTATTTCTAGCAGCAGTGACCTTGACCTTTTCCCTAGTGACCTTAAATGCAATTTAAATTTTCGTCTTTATGCAAGATACCTACATACCACATTTCAGGTAAATTGGCGACTCCAGAATCAAGTAATTGAGCGGAAAGCAAAATTTGACGCGGCCCGCCCGCCCGCACGCCTGCCCAACGACATTCGCCAATAACAAGTTTTTTTAAGTAATTTTGTGCCACCCTCAAATATTAAGTATTCAACCTGATAGTCTAATGTTAAAGTAAAGAGTTTTAGAATAATTGACCAGCCGGAGTTAGTCGTTTAAACACATTCTCAAAAGTTATACCATGACACTCTTCCCCTTTAATGTTTACGAGTAACATATAAATTAAGAGAGAGAAAATCAAAGGTGTCCGTAGAGTGCCATTATATCGTCATAGTCTCTGCTAGGTACCAAATGTCAAAAGGCAAAAAAATGGACTGTCTTTTGGAAACGAAACAAGATCGTATTTATTCAGTCGACCGAGCTGCAAAACTGCTCACAAACGGGCGCAAATTTTGTGGTAATAACAGACCGCCACTAACATACTCAAATACAGCATTTGCAAAGGTTGTACAATTTCTTGTCAGAGGATTGAAGTTTTTGTCCAGTTCACCAGTAAATTTCAGCCAAGTTATCAGTTCACTCACACTTCTATATCCTCTTGCATCTGTCTCTAATGTTTCGCCAAAGCTCCTTTTCGTAGCCCTGTACAGTCTTAGTAGATCTCCAATGTCTGTACTCGTTTGAATTGTTATTCCATTTACAGATCTCTCTATTGACCAAAATCGTGTCTCTGTTTTAAGAACGATTAAGATATGGTACAACAAGAAGTCTAAAAACGAAAGTGGTGTAAGAGGATATTTGTAAACATACACCTTTTCAATGGCACGTTCACCAGCCTCTAATAGATTTAAATTTCCGATAACTTCACCAGACGATATGTAGCCCTCTGACAATGGAAAGTGGTTTCCGTAAAAGCAGAAATACATTTTACGTGGTTTGTGTAGCGCATCCTTTTCACCTCGCATTTCTGAAAAAGATGGAAATCCGTCAAATTTCCTTTAAAGAAAGTTACAATTTTGCTCGTGTTTAAATTCAAACTGAGATGCTAGGCTGTGAATGGCAGACGATGGAATACTATCTTTGTTGATTTATTTTCGTCTAAATGGTTATAAAAGACCAGTGAATTCATAAGGGGATACAGGTATTCAGAAATTCCATTATACTAGTATTATGAATAACGCAGGCGCTTGGGATCAGGGCCTACCTCTCTTTAGCTCTGTCAACAGTAAGTCAATATATTCAGCCTTTTAACACGAAGTGATCATATGTGGCGATCATATGAAATGTTGTATCATAATTTCAGCATGTTTTAAACAAGGCAATCGGTAACACCGATGGATGCTCCCCGAAGCAAATATCAAAAAAGGGGTCAGCTGAAAAACAGGGTTATATAGCGTTTTGGTATAGGTTCTTCGTTACTGCACTCCCCCTCAATGTGTTCTATAAAAAATTAAAGTTTGAAGAAAGTAGTTCAGGAGAGATGCTCTGGACAAAGCTATTAATACAAAAGGAGAAAAATAAAATATGAGGCAGCTAGTGTTATGGTTCTTAGTTATGCACTTCCTTTCACTAAATGTGTGAAGTATTGAATCAACCATGCATATACTTTTCAAGTAATACAACGGACAAATATTTCATAAATAAAGGAAGATAATTAAAAAAACTGGGTATGCTAGAGTTACTGTTCTTTACAAATGCACTCCCTTTTATATTCTGATTAATTTGCAACAGGGAATACCAAAATACATCAGAAAATAGGAAAAGCACCAAATTTGGCACAGATTTTTATCAAAGCAATGAAACATTTTTTTCATGGGACCCAGATAATATCTTTCAAGTTTTAAAAGTAGCAAAACCTCAATATCTACCGTACAAAATTCTAATGAAGGGTCATTATATTTACATCATCCACAAAATGCCCCACAATTTAAATGCATGTGATAAGAAAATCTTAAATTTGAATCAAAAGTACAAAATAACAAATCAAATGATGTTACATTCTTTTTGTTTCCATGGTAACGGCTAAAATATAGCCTTTAAAACTCAGTTTAATCTTATCACAGCGAAAACGTTGTCATTTTTTACATATTTAAAGTCTTTGGGGTTTTTTTGCTATGTGTAGTTTGTATTGTATTATATTACTTGTATTCCCTCCATGACAGAATATTAAAAATTGTTGTTAATCCCAACCAGTGTTTAGCCGGAGGGGACTTATGGGTTGCCCCTTATGCCTGTCAGCCCGTCAGCCATTCAAAGTGAGATACTGCGGTAACTTTATCAGTACACCAGATTTTTTCATGAAACGTGATGCATGGATAGATGGAAATGTGAAGAATGCCAACGATATTTAAATTATTATTTGGCAAAAAAATATTGTTGCTAAGGCAACAGTCCAAGAATATGACAATTCGTGTCATCCTTTGATTTCTTCGAAACTAAGAGACTGAATCTTGGTATATCGTACATAGACAGAAGGAAAAAATGAGAACATGCCTGTTATTTTATTTTCTCCGTTTGTACATCTGTTCATCCGTCTGTTTGTCCGTCCATCATTCACAAATGGTGAATTCTTCAATAACTTCAAAAGTACAAATTTCAAAGACTTCTTCATGAAACCTTTTTTACAGATGGTACGCTATTTGGAGAATATGAAGCTCCTTTAACTTATTTTCGATATAGCATTGTGGTTCCTATGACACCAGTACGACAATGCCCATTTCGGTTATGGACTTAGAAATGCAAGAATATATCTAAAACAGCAACAGGCTATTAGGATCAAATGAAACAACATTCATAACTGCACCCACCGTTACAATATCTGCATAATACAAATGTACATCTGATAATTATTGATTATGCAACACTAACCGTGTAAAAAAGAAGAGTAAGTTTGAAAATACTAAATTTGCTTTCATGGACAACATATATTAACTATTTAGTGATATATATCACTTAACCAAGTGAGCTAGTATCTGAAATAAGGTACATGTCACAAGCACGAGATGGTAGATAATATCATTTAACTTGTATAAGGCAGTTCAGAGCATTTCACCACATTTGACAAATAAAATCGTCATCGACAGCTTTTTCTAGGTTGTACGTGCTCTTGAGGAGCTATTGGCAGGAGACTGGTGCTTGAGGCAAGAACTTCCAGAAGGGTTCCAATTTACCAAAGATACCTCTGGTCAGCCTCATTTATCTTGACTTAAAATCCTACGAATTAGATATTAAACCTGGCCCCTTATGTGCCCAACCTTTTAAGAATATTCAAGAGGTGTAGTATACGATGTAGGAATGCATGCTATAGATCTACTCTTTGCATGAACAGATGCTTGTGAGCCTCATTGACATCGGCTACTTGACATGTTTTGTTTTAAAGAAGAGTACCGAAGGGCTCTTTCGCATGTATTTGATCAAGGTTATGCTCAAGTTAAGAAGAAAAAAAATCAAGAACTGAGAATGATGCTGTGAAATCAAAGAAGCTGGTCAAAGTTTCTCGAACAATTATTTTGCATCGTGCACAGAAAGCCCATGTCAACCTGTGAAGACAAAGCCTCACTCTAAGCTTACATGAAAACCAAAATATTGACTTCAAATCTAAGAGTGACAGATTAAAACAGAAACTTAGGGAAATTACTTCTATCCGTGACTGCCACAAATTTAAAAGTGTACAATCCTTGACAACAAATGCATGTTTCATTAATACAATCAGACAACAAGCTGTCGCTTGGTGTGCATCAAAGGCCCTGTCAACATAAGGCGCCTGAATTCTGTATGTTCATGTACAATACTGTGCTAAATCCGAAATTGTTACATGAAAGAGCATCTCATAAAAAAATTATAAAATTCGATAAATACCCGGAAAACTGCTCTCATTTCTTCACATTTCACCAAAAAATGGATGAAACTTTTATAACATGAAGAAATGGCAACTTAGTTGATGTGTTGATATGTAAAAATAGTATTTATTTTTGGACAAAAAATGATTGTCAGTCCCCATGGCAATGTCATGTGACGTCATTTCCTATACTGCATTCGCCAAAACATTATTTGAAATGTGAAGAGACACATGTTTTATGTGTAAGGTTTTATTAGGGATAATAACCTAAAGAAAACAACATTTATCAGTGGTATAAGAGGTAAATAAATTGCTAGGCTGCTCGCAGATCAGACGCCAGAAAACAACGACGTTCAGTTATATTTCAAAAATTAAAGCACTCCATGATATGTGTTGATATGATCTAGTTGTCGCATACCTGATAATTCGTACCTAAAATAGTTAAACCCAATCATATTCGCACCCACCGATGAGCCGTTGTAATTCAATATTTTAGATGATAGACTAAATGAAATAAGCATTAATCTTTCATGAATTCCTAGAAAAGAAAGTTCTATCTACTGACACGTTAATTACGATAGTTTAAGGCTATAATTACGGAAAATACATAAATTAAGGACAAATTACGCACTTCCATGATCATTGTACTAAGGAGCTTAATTTTGTCATAATCATTGGGCGCTCATTAATTACAGTTGGATAAAAGCTTATAAATACCAGGACAGCGCCAAGAAGAGATCAGAACCTGCCTGGCTACCGAAGAGTCAACAACGTCAAAGTAAATGTATTAAAGAATCTGCACAGCTGCCTAGAGAAAACAAATAAGACAAATAGGAAAATATATTACCAAATACTATTAGGGTTCTTGACCTCCTATCAGAGTCTGAGTCTTTACTCGAAACATTGCGTTTTGTTTAAGGGCCAAGACGATAGGAACTTGATATCTGATTGTATTTAGGTAAAATCTTATGTATGGTATTCACCTCAGGCATTGTTTGTTGTGAATCACCATACTACAAGATCCCATCCACGAATTTTGAGTGCTCGTCATCAGTTAAATTGAGATAGATTGATTAGCGGTAATTATTTTATATTTCATCAATCATGTTTAAAATCATTTGTTTCAATCAGTCGGCAAGGAAGCCCATAGGAAAATTTATACTATATTTTATATACTGAGCTAGGCCGTGCGCGCTACATTCCGTGATATGGATCAATGTATCACAGTTCATTGTCCCATTTCATCAATACCACAGAAATAAAAGTAACCTAAATGTAAAGCGTTTGTTTATTATAGTGTTAACCCTATTGAAAGGGCCAGCCAAGTTGGCTTATGAAACACCTACATATATTGAACATCATTACTTCCCGATTAATGTTTGAATGCCAGGCACCAAGCAGGTAGGCAATCGGTAACCGCAGCTCGACTATTATTACATTAACAGTTTTTAATTGTTTGTATTTAAAAGCTTGATTCACCGGTATTCACAAGTTGTACTGGCTAGTTTTGTTTGACAGGACAGCGTCATTCTTACATTGGATTGCTTAATTGGTAGTGACATAGCCTTACAAATGGTAAATAAATAATGTTCATGGTCTGAAAACTGTAGTTTAAGTACTGACATTCAATATGGCCTTGTCTATCATATTTGTTTTATTTCAGCAAAATGCCCAGCATTAGATATTAGAGCACTTTTCTTGGTAGGACTGATTGATTTTGCTTCTAACTTAGTGACTGTACGTTACTAGTATATGCTAATGAAATTAAACTATACAACTATTGTTATGACAATTTGCTTTAATTTGACAAAAACAGAATATTACAGGAACGTGCAAATGAAACTTTGATTAGGCTGATCTAACGGCAATAACTTTTCCCCCAAAGATATATTGTCTGACGGGGGGATGTTCACATGTATGATGTAGCAGTCACATGCTCTATCGCAAATAAGGCAATTAACAGACAATTAAATAGATAAACAGACAAAGCAGAACACGTTAGTCATAATTTGACACCATGTTAATATCAAAGATCATGAAAAAAAGACAAGTCATCTTTACAAATGGATTTATATTATATGCTGTTTTATGGTGTCTATAAATCATGGAATTCAAGATGTCTTGGTGAACTGAATGTTCCATACTAGTATATTAAAAACCTGGATGAGTATGAACGCTTTCATGGATTCCACGTTTACTTTTCAATTTCATGAACATTATCTCAACAAAACATTTATGAAACATACTTAAATACCATTATGACAGGAGAAGAAATGTAATCACCTTTAAGAATAATTATTGAGCTTTCTGTATGCAGATTATTTTTTTTTTTGCCCCGCCTACTTGTCGAGTTCTCGTGTTTTCGCCCCGCCAGCACAAAAAAGATAAATACCTTATTTTTCGAGTTCTCGTGTTTTCATCCAGCCGACACAAACACGACAAATACTTTCCAATCATCTCTTATACAATGTATACATACTTATTCTGAAGCCAGTGGAAGAGGGTTTGAGAAGCATTTTTCTTTCTTCTTGATTGAACCCTTAATTCAGAATTTATTTGTATTCACTAAAGCTGCATTAGGAGATCTGAGATTATAAAACAGGACAATGATATGTCAGATGTTCATGTATCGTTTTAAGAATACGATGTGTAAATTTAACAGGCCGGATCTTGAAATATTTCATTTGGGGCTGGGGATCGTGAGGAGGGCACCAGTAAAGGATAAAGGCGGCATCTGAGAGCCGAGTGGGGTAGGTACAGAAGAGGGTAACCCCTCCTCTTAGGTGGGTCAGGACGTATCCGCCTGGAAATGTTTGAAATATAGGTATAAAATGGTGGCCCCTGCTGCATTTTTAGTCCAAAGTTTGAGGTAAGGGAGGAGTTAACCCCCTCCTCACAGGGTATCTCCCTTGTAATTTTTAAAATAAAGGTATGACATTGTGGCCCCTGCTGCATGTTTTGAGTCTAAAATGTGATGTACGGAATAGGGTAATGCCCTCCTCTTTTGGGTTCAGATGGTATCGAATTTGTTTTAAATATAGTTATAAAATGGTGGCCTCTAATGCAATTTCGGGTCTAAATAGAGAAAATATTATTTTTTCCCCAAAATGGATGGTTGCAATTTTGATGAGTACAGGTCACTTCTCAGCCGGCCGACTGGGTTCGGTGAGCGTGGGGGTACTCACGCCCGAATCCCTCGGGGCCCGGCCCTGGAACCGAGCCAGTATAATCAGAAAAGTAATTACGTAAACGCGAGGGTCTCGGTGAAGATGGACTTATCCGTTATATAAGGGCTTTGATTTTTTTAACATGATATTGTTCTTATAAAACACTAGACATGCAGCAGAGCACAATACTTCTTCGCTGATTACACATGTAATATGACGATTGCAAATCTACATTGTCATTATGGGATTTATATCAGGTATATCGAATATATATGCTGCAATATCATAATAATGTTTATATCCTCCATATGTTTATATAATATTAGCTAACAGCTAACCCGCCACTTTCATCTCCGCTGTAATACTGTGCAGAGTTATCAAAACAAAACAAAAATTGTAATACTGTGCAGAGTTATCAAAACAAAAAAGAAGCTGTCAAAACTACATAAATTGTAGGTGAGGAGTAAAAAGACATAAGTAATCAGTTTGATATTCGACGTTCGTCTTGATATTTTGTTTTGTAACAAAATGGTATTCGGCCGAAATATACAAATAATATAGGTCAATCCTTGTTCCATAACTTATACTAGTTGTTTTGACATATTGTTGCATACTGTTGTGTTCAGTTCGGTAATTGTTGTGCGCATGTCTAACAGAAGTTGCCAAAACGAAAACTCAACAAATAAGAAATGTCGTGTTTTCGTGTCGGCGGGGCAAACACACGAAAACACGAACACCCGATAAATCATAATCTGTCGTGTTTTCGTGTTGGTGGGGTGAAAACACGAAAATTCGATAAATAATGTTTTCGTGTCGGCGGGGCGAAGTTACGACAACACGAAAGAACAGCAAATAAAGGGAGCCAACACGACATATTAATACCTGCCAACAAGAAAACTCGACATATAATTTTAACGTGTCGACGCCCTCTAAACGACGTTTTCGCGTAGAATGCGTCGTGTTTTCGCCCTGCTAACACGCAGTACAGAAATATATTTAATGAAAGGTAAACATTACAGACACTTAAATAGATAAACAGACAACACAGACTGCATCAGTTTATACGTTGATAACATGTAAATATCAAAGAGTATATAAGTAACACAGCAGTGTTACCAGTCACCTATATTTCTATTGCGCTTTTTCCTCACTCAAAGTTAATATTTGGCAGCAAAACAATATTTGTGGTCACCCTACCTCCAAAAAAGATTTGATAATTTGGTACATTTGCCTATGTAGATCTATATGTAAATATATTTGAACCTGATTTTCATGTATGTATTAGTCTCATTTGAAGATTTTTATGTTAAGTAATTACATTATCCTATATCATTGCTCACTTAACGTTTAGAGCGACGAAGTTAAATACATTTCATCACGACGTCTGGTAATAAAGACAAATGTCGACATGTACTTAAATGTGATTTGTTTACCAATGGTTTTGCTTCTTCCACCTTTAGCATCAGCCGCACTCCCAACTACAAAGAGAAATATACTCATCGTAAGGCAAACGTTACGGACAATTAAGTTGATAAAAAGGAAACGCAGACTGCATTAGTTTATACGTTGATAGCATGTAAATATTAAAGCGCATAACGGTATAAGAAAGACAGTTTGGATCACCGTGCATCTAAGAGATATATTTAGAAGAAACCTATAAAAACTGGTGAATTTCTACAATTTTCAGCTCTTTTTGTTTCAATGTGTACGTACTAGATAATATAAAGAGCTATGATGAAAACTTGTACTTGAGTTGCAGCTTATGATTTTATATATTGGTCAGAAAAATATCAGAAACAAACCAGATCAACTTTAATATATAATAGATTTACCCCAAGGAAATCAGTTTGGTTAAATTGTACAATTTTAGCCATATTTTGATGATTTAGCATTTATTTTCGACATGAATTTTGTCAAGAAGAAATATTTTAAAACATTTTTTTCAAATTGGCTGATATCCTAAAGTAAACGCTCGTACATCCTTAATAAACTATATTTATAGCTTCATAAAGTAACAGTAATCATTCAATAGGAACGCCAAAGAGTCATGTGTAACAACGTTTTCTCCATGTATTTTATGGGTCACAAAAGGTCCTGAGCCTCTGCCTATAAATACTGAAAGGCTGAACGTGATTCAAATGTCGATATGCACTTACATGTAACTTGTTTACCTGTTATTTGGCGTTTTCTAACATCAGCACCTTTAAGACTTTCAACTGGCAAAAAAGATAGACAAACATAATGACAGCGTTAGTTTATACGCTCACACCATGTAAAGCAAAAACAATATAATAAAGACATTAGTGACGTAAATAGTCATCTTCATAAATGGTTGAGAATACGAGAATAATTATCTCCTCGACGGTGGCACCAGAACTGTAATCAATATGTAATGATAAACTATTCCGTTGTACAGACTTATGATCTAAAGGACTCTGGTGAGTACATTGAATCTACTTACGCTTGTCACTTTCATGAAAATTACTTTAAAATACATTATGACAGGAGAAGCAAATCAAGTGTCTTTAATAATTGTATTTATATAACAATATATTTTTTTTCTTTTAATGGCCCCGGTAGGATATTGCACATATATATGTACATATATCTGAAACTGATTTTCACGTGTGTATTAGTCGCTTAGAAGATTTATATGTTAGGAAATTGCATTATTCTATATTAATGCTCACTAAATGTTTAGAGCGACGAAGTTACATTTCAACACGACTCCGGTTAATAAAGTCAAATGTCGACATGTACTTAAATATTATTTATTTACCAGTGATTTTGCTCCTTCCACCTTCAGCATCAACAGCACTCCCAACTACAAAGATAAATATATTCAATGTAAAGCAAACGTAACAGACAATTAAGTAGATGAACAGACAACGCAGACTACATACGTTTATACGTTGATAGCATGTAAATATTAAAGAGTATAAAAGAAAGACAGTAGGGATGTAACCAGTCAAGCTCACAAATGGACATGAATTATATGCTGTTTGATGATGGCTATAGAATATTGTATTTGACCTATAATGGTGAACTGACTGTTTCACCGTCCTACTTTACGATATAAACAAGAGGGCCCTGAAGACCCTATACCGCTCACCTGAAGAAATTAGGTCAGTAAGTCACAATCATGGATACTGAAGTCAGTTTTAAGATCGGTGTGCAAATTTTGACCCCAACTGACCCAGATTTTAACTTGTCTTAAAGAGCATCAATGTTAACATTTTGACCAAGTTTCATTAAGATATAGTCATAAATGTGGCCTCTAGAGTGTTAACAAGCTTTTCCTTTGATTTGACCTGGTAACCTAGTTTCTGACTCCACTCGACCTAGATTTGAACATGACCTAAAAATCTTCAAGATTAACATTTTATCCAAGTTTCATGACGATACAGTCATAAATGTGGCCTCTAGAGTGTTAACTAGCTTTTCCTTTGATTTGACAAAGTGACCTAGTTTTTTACCCCCACCTGACTCAGATGTCATCAGCAAAAAGTCGGATCTGGGATTTTACATATCAGGTAAGTCATTAATATATAAAAGAAAGAGGAGAGACCCCAAGACAGATCCTTGGGGCACATCAAATGTAACAGGAACTTCTCGCCCTCAATGACATTTATAAAATCAAAGTTATATTAAATATGACACTCAAGGATTGTTCGAAATCTGATAATTTATTCTTGACTTAGAAATGTTATCACGTCTAAACTCACGTGTATCTTCCAGTGCTTCTTTGAATTCTTCCAGATTCAAAGATGATGACAACGTTATTTTCTTTCCAGAATATGCAGAAAGCTTATCAGCTATTCTGTCAAGATAATGTGAAGCACCACCCTGTTGAAACATTTCCCAGAGATATACCAAGTCTTCTACAGATGAACATTCCATCGACAGCTTTAACGACTTCTTGGATTCATCACTCGGATGACTGTGACAATTTTCAGTCTCCTGTTGTTCCCTTTCGTGCTCTGCTGTAGAATTTGGGTCATTTTGTAAACATTCTCTAAAGTCTTTTTGAAAGGGAAGTCTAATCAATACATTTTTTCAGATTAAATTTGATTTACGGTAAAGATATCAAAATTACACATAATAAAACGTAGTTTTCAGATAAAATCGCGTTACTTCTTATGTGTTTATTTACACCATCAAAACCTACTAAATGCCGCACGAGATATCTTATATCAAATATTAATTTTTGAAAACAAATTCAAAATTTCAAGAAAGCTAAATACAACCATCTCCTCAAGAATATATATCTAAAATGTAGCTTTAAATGATAGTTTTAAGGGTAGTTTTGGCATTAAAACCAAATATTTTCTGTATGTATACAAACTAACTTAATCTGACAATAAGACAAAAAGAAAAGTCAGTTCTCGAAACTATTAAAAGACAAAATGAAGACAATATCAAAGAAATAAAAAATTGAATAAATAAATTGAAAGCATAAACTACCGGGTATATACAATTGTTTTAATTACAATTTAATTGAATTATTTTTGTGTTACTAAATAATTAAAATGAATTTGATATACAGGCAAACTTTAACCTAACATCTACTTACCTAAATCGTCGTACGCATGTTGCAAGCATTCAGGTGAGATTGTAGAAGTAGCCGTTACTGGAATATCAACCTTGAAATGCGTCGACAATGTTTCTGTTAAAGCACTAAGCCGACGTTGGTATTTCTGACTTGTTAGATACTGGAGCAAATCCAATAGCCCAGAGTATGTAAAGCATTCAAACATAAGAATGATGCACATCATTTTTGAGCCTTTGAAATTGATTGTTGTGTTTTGTTTGATATCTTCGAGTAATTCATCTACTATTTTCTTGATATCTTCAAATTTTCCTCCAGACGTTTTATATGCTTCATTAAAGACATCATTCAATGTTCTCTCCATCAGAAGGATCCACTCTTCTGTTGGGCCACCTAGCGATAACTCCACATGCATACCAACTGAAACGCAAATTTTAAATGTTAATAAATTGTATTATTATGTGAATGAAGCTGTTTTACGTGTTACACAAAATATAATTAATTACCTTTGACTTTCTTCCTGTAAATTCCTGCATCAAGTCTTTGCAGTTTCTCAATCAAAGTATTTTCAAGATCTGAAAATGAGAAAGTATCATATCAATTTATTTATTTTATTTTTGGGTAGGGGATGTTAATGTCACATCGACACAATTAGGGTCATAGGTTTTTGATAATGGAGGAAGACACCAGGTGCCCCTCCGTGCATTATGTCGTCAAGAAAGGACACCCGAGTCGAACCATCCAGCTGGGTGGCTTTCTTACATGAATAATTCAAAGCCCCGAGTAAGGTTTGAACCCACGTCGGCGGGGAATATTAATGTTATTAGGGTTAATATACTTCTAATTTATTTTCACATCTACCATGTGTATTTATTTTACAAATTGTTATCGTACATGCGTCTTTAATTAGTTATCAAAAACTTAACCGTACCGCATAACACTGGTGATTAACAGCGAGCACAAGTAAATAAATTGCCAGATAATTTTTACAGAAATAACTTGCATATTAGAGTGTCTTTACCTTTCATCTGTTGACTGACATTCTTAACATCGTCCGACAGACTCTTCTGTGAGGCATTTAAGTGCGTACATATGTCATTGTTAGAACTTTCGATCTTCTCCAACACTTGTTTAAACAATACGTCATTATTCTGTAATTGCTTCAGACACTCTCTAGCGGACATTACATCGAGAGGCCCAGACGTGTACTTGTTGATAAATGATCTGCATTCCTGTTGCACATTTTCTCCAAAGCCCGAAGCTAAACTGGTCAAAGCATCAGTAAGATGGTCCTTAATATTCTCATACTGAACATCGTCCAGTGTTACTGAAGAACTGTGTGCTTGAACTTCATTCCGCAACATTTTTATATATTGTAAATTTCTTTTATCTTCATACTTAAGGGATTTATGAAACAGTCTTAATACTACTATAATTAGCATTTGAAGGTCCCATGTGTCAACAAAAGTGTTTCCATTTCGTGGAAATAATTTCTCTATTTGTTTATCGTGCAACTCGTGCTTTAACTTATGTTCAAAATGTTTGAGTAGTTTGTTTAGGTCACCAGGAAGTTCTTTGTATAATATTTGTTTTGAAATATAGGATCCACCTTCAGCAAGCAACAGTATGGTTCTGAGATAATATTCATTTTCTGTGGTAGCCATTTTAAAAGACTTTTCTGAAAAATAAACAAATAGAAAAACATACAATTACAACTAAAGTGATGAGTGTTACTGCGCAAAACTTTTCACATTACATTCAGTCCGTTAAAGGCTTTGATTATATTTGTATAAGAAAAGATTGTTATTATAAACATGTTGTATTATTTATAACAGTTATTTATGATAATATAACAGTATTATTTGCACATGTCTCTGCATACAGTCTTGTTTCATTGACAAAATTCATGTCATATGTATGTCTAATTCTGATAAGAAATATCTTACATGTACAAGTTCACTTTAAAAATCTCCATATACACTTCTAAACGCGACTCTTATTTTTTTGCCAATATTTTTTAAAGTCCCTACGTACTTAAATGTTAGTATATTTCTGGTCCTTAGGATCATTGACACTACCCCTTGATTTTGATAATGGATATCCGCTTAAGCCGGTGTTACGATGTGTGAGGGGTGTTGCATATTACAGACACTTGACAAATCTTCTAACGCAGCTCTTACTTTTTGCCAGTATCTTTTACGTCCTTTTAAAGACACTACGTACATGAACTTTAATATATTTCTGGTCCTTAATAGGATCATTGACACTACCCCTTGATTTTGATAATAAGAATTAGCTTAAGCCGGTGCTATGGTGTGTGAGAGGTGTTGCATATGACAGAAAGCCTTATGTACAGAATCAACCATACCCAGGTGGTATTGTTATTTTATTAAAGAATGGTTAAAGGCCTATGTATATATTCCGCACGATAACTCAAAAGAGAACATGTTTGATAATTATGATTTTTCTTCATTAAAACTTTTCAATATTGAAAATGCATTTTTGAATGCACTTAACTTCTATCATGACAAACTATTTGAGTTCAACGATGAATGAGAACCAAAACAGTCAAACAATAATATAAACATATTCTGTTGTTTATATTATCATGCGGTAGTAGTATTTACAAAAGAATGAAGTGTTTTCCTATTAATTGCATAATATTTTAATTACTGGCACTCAGACTTCTTTCAACTGTATTTTTTACAAAGATTCGAATTTAGATATTACAATTAAATAAACGCTTTTATCAATTCGCACGTTCAGGTTTAACCCAGGTAAACAGTGTGCAGTCAATGCTTGTGTACGTTTAACATCACATGGTAGAACATGCACAGCATCAGCTCGCCGGAGAACTAAATTTAAACACGTAATTTGATGATATGCATATACATTATATCGACAAAATTTATCACGTGATCTGAAACAGATAAACAGAGAGTTTCCCAGCCAGTGTGTTTACATACCACATGTACTAGCACTATCTGGAATAAATAACACACAAATTTAATTAAGTTTCAATTGTTTAAATGAAAGTACACATTTCTTTCATTTTCCCAGCAATACAGCTGCATTGTCCGTCAAGAACGTCAAAAAATTTTTAGACAGTGTATGTGATAATTTATTTTCTCTTCAGACTTCGACAACTTTTTGCTTTAAGAAGGAATTTATTGTCTGTTTTACAAAAAAGCGAATCGTGTACATATCTTTTGATAAAAATAATTGTATCCTTTTTCAAAAACTCTGTTTTATTTCCTCTTTCTTTAATGTAATCAGCAATATTTTAGAATTCCATATAATTTTTACTCTAATTAAAAGAACTACTAGAGGCCATTTCTGAAATTATCTGTAGAATGATGTAAAGACTGGGATTAAATTAGGATTCTGTTTAAGTTGAGGGTTTCATTGTTTATTTATTAGCAAGGAATAAGAAATAGATTACCTGTAGTTATAAATCTGACATGGTTGTAAACCCATTGTAAGGCTTACCTGTTTCAGATTACGTGATAGGGCTATTAATACGGAGTTTCATTTTTATTTACAATATCTTTTGTTCTTTCATTGTCAAATTTTAGTAACTTCTACCAGCTGCAGAAACCTAAAGCGTATCAAATACAATTGCTTTATTGCCTTCTAATCAATCAATTTCCTACTTCCGATGCAATCCGAAACAAAACATTGTGTGTAACACATTTCTCTATTTGATCAGACTGGAATTGCGCGTAATCCGGGTCATACTCGCCTATTCCGAGTCACAACATAATATTATGAACTGAAATGGTTTTCTTATTACTACCCACAACAACATAAAACTACCATCGTGAATTGAAAACTGAAATTATTTTATGTTAGGAATAGAAATAATCGCATTTAAGGTAGTTCCGCACGTTTGAAAAACTGGAAGTGATGGCGTAACGTCATTTATCCGGAAAACGTAGAATAAACCCTTGGTTCAGCGTACGGAAATGAAAATCAGTTTATGAATAAATCGAAACCTGTGCGTAAATTTATTACAATGACACTGTTGCTATATTTCTAGCGTCAAAATATGATATTAAAACATATAGTACGTTAGTAGTGTCTTAAAATCAACGTGTCCGATTCCCTTTAATCATGGTCAAATATCTCAAAAATAAGCATACGGACCTATACATTTTATTTCAACAAATTATAGGCCATGTGTCTATTAACAACTGTGAGAAGTTTCATTTAAATCTACATTGTAGAAAAATTTCTATTTGCGAAAATGTTATGAAACTTATGATTTTCCCATAGACTCCCAATATAAAATATTGCCTGAGGTCTAAATTTTTCAAATCAGTATAGCAAAAAATCAAGCACACGACCCTATCTTTTTTATTTGCTGAATTTTCTAGGTATATTCTGAAGTTTTGAAAAATTGGAGTTTAATCAAATTCTACATTGTTAAAAAAGTTCCGATCCAAACGTGCAGAACTACCTTAAGGCCAATTAAATGACTGAAACGATAGGCATGACATCCTTCTCTGGCAATATTGAAATATGCTGTTTTAAAGCAGTCATGTGGGCGGTCTTGTCCTTCGTGTGAATAAAGTAGTCACATGGTATAATAATACGTCCGCCTTTTTCTTGAACATCCGGCCATGGGTAAAAATAATAACATAAATTAATATTTTGGACAAATTAAATCGACATTTTTTCTGCAGTCTTTTAACAACATGATTCGGAATACGTACAATGTATGCCTTCTATATTTCCTCTTTAGGCATCTTAATGGTCAAGTTGTTTTTAATGCGGCATATACGACTAGAAAGAACGTAAATTTCTTTCTTATTAATCTCCCTTTGGTTTCTTTTCGTTTAAAAACTGAAACGTAAGCGCTTCTTGAATCTTCCTTTTTTGCTTACATTTTGCTTACATTCATCAGATTTCCACATAAGAAAAAATATAGCACTTGGACAATGTTGCAAATATGGATTATGTAAGAATAATTTGAACATTTACAAGCTATAAGTTATTAGTTTAATGCATTAGATATAAAACTAGAACATAGTTTACGGTTTTTCTTGACGTATGCGCGACGGCTGCTTAAAAGCTTGGAAATGAGTCATTCCGAATAGGCGAGTTCACTGTACTTAGAACTTTATTGACATGGCATATTCAACGAGGCGGCGTGTAGTTTACATAAATAGGATAGGTGTGGCGTGACCTATTTATCGGTCGTGTACAGAATATGTAGTTCTAAAATGAACTGTAGATTATTGCGGTTTTAATAAGTTTTTAAATGATTTAATGTTATTATAATAAAAGTAGGGTATTGGAATTTCATTGCCACGATATCAGTTCAAACGTTTTTTGACTTAACTTTATTTTAAGCCCGATTTATCCAGCTCACGCGTCGTCATAAGACCTGAACTGCATTAGTTAGTTTAAGTTGTTGAATTTTTGCGTTGTAGTTTCATATTTTCCGTTAAGGTATGATTTTTGACTATTCGGACTGACTGGCATGTCAGGCTTCGTCTCCTTCCCGTCGAGTGAACTTTTCATCAACTTGGTAGGAGCCCTCGCGCTTACCCTATCAAGTTTAATTAGAGCGGCCATTACAACCAATTTTGTTCTAATATTATATGTAAGTGGAACTGAACCTTCAAACCAACTTGACAGGAGCCTCTGTGCCTACCCTGTCTTGTTGAAGAGGTTACTGCGTATTAAGATTGAAATAGGTTTTAATTATTTAACCGATAACTTTATTTTGTCATATTTATTTCTTTGTTGTTGAGAATTGTTGGCAAGACAGTTAAGTTCTTTAACCTTCAAACCAGCTGGACAGGAGCCTCTGTGCG
This sequence comes from Mercenaria mercenaria, assembly GCF_021730395.1. Lineage (NCBI taxonomy): Eukaryota > Metazoa > Mollusca > Bivalvia > Venerida > Veneridae > Mercenaria > Mercenaria mercenaria. The sequence continues at coordinate 41,476,083 of NC_069376.1, read as the reverse complement.
TACCCGGTCCCGTTGAGGAGGTTACTTATTTTTTGACATGGAAATAGGTATTAATTATTTAACTTATGATCACTTTATTTTGTTATATTTGTTGTTATGCTAGAATTGTTTGGAAGGTGATTATCAAACATATAGAGGAGGCTCTGTGTGTTTATTTTTCACTTCGAGTAATTTCAAATAAAAACAAAGTAGTAAAAAGATCACTGTCGAGCTATATTTATCTATGACAAAAAAAATATACTTACACGTCAGCTTATGTATCTCGTCAAAGCCATTTTTGCACCAAAGTCTTTTTGTTTAATAAGTTCACTAATTTCTTCCGTCATTATAAGGTCGCGGTGGCGCGATATTTGTGAATCGGTTTACATTTGAAAACAAACAGTGTAAACTCAACAATCGCTGTGTACTTGTCCGCCATTTTCTTTTACAACGAAAGTAGAAAGTTTATTATGCGGATACCTGGTTAACCTCCGCAAACGGTTGTATAGGGGATAGTAAATTACAATGTTCCGTCAATTGTTTTGATACCAGTGCGAGAAGTACTTTTTGAAAAGACAGTTTTAGAAATTGTCACAAAAGAGTAGAGCGAATGTATTACACACTTCTTCACATGACCTTTCCCGCCTGCCGATTCACTTGTTTTTTCACGATAATACAGGTTAAATATCTGTTTTTAAAGGACAAATTACTCATATTGCCAACCCAAAGGAACATGTAATGTAATATCTGCAAATGACAGGACAAAAATCGAAATTATACAGACTAATAGTATGAGCCTAGACATTAAAGTTGGTGGTTTATGTCTCATGGCAGGCCGTACTTTTAAGCTCGGCTGTCTCTAAGCAGCTAACATTTATTCAGATATTCATGTGTTCAGATATTCATGTATTTTTTGTAAAGACGGATTGACTAGAGCTTGCTTAGTCATACATGTAAACGAATTTGTTGATGAGGATCTTCGGATCCGTTTGATGCCATGGGCTAACCAGGAAATCAAAACGGTCGCCAATATGGCCACCGAAAATATATTAACCATGAAGTATTGATTAAAAATGTAAATGTTTTAGTTGGCTGAACAGGACAATTAAAATAGTGATTCATGATACACATGGAAATTAGCCCGCCCGCTTAGCTCAATAGGGAGAGTACATATTTACGGATCGCTGGGCTGTGAGTTCGATCCCCGGGCGGGACGTATGTTCTCCGTGACGATTCGATAAAAGGCATTGTGTCTGGTATCATCTGTCCTCCACTTTTGATTCATGTGGGGAAGTTTGCAGATACTTGCAGAAACATGTTTGGACTGGTACATAATCCAGGAACACTGGTTAGGTTAACTGTCCGCCTGAAATACTGCTGAAAAATGGCGTTATAAACAAACAAAACACATGGATATGCGATCACTTGCTGTCCGTAAGTATTGACATACTCCTTAATCAAGCAAATATGCTTGGGCTTTTATTTCTTCATTTTACGGTGTATTTACGTTGAAAATATCTACAGCAACTAGAATAACATTAAATATAGCTAACCAACGGCACGCTCGCGTAGTGGTAAGCTCTCCGACTTCTACGCACGATTTCGGTTCAGACTATCTTTTTTTCAATGGAATGTAATTTCATCGCTATTGTTTTTATTCTAACATTGTTCTATGTAACATAATTATATTATTTCATGTTTTTGTAGTATTTATTTTATGATTTAATTTTTATTATGTACTGACGTCAGTTGCTTGAATTGTCTAAATCGCTACAGAGGTTCGCAGACCGAAAACTAATTTATGGAAATATACGAAATATTCATGAATGCCAGGTCCGTATATAAAATTCAAGACAATACAAGTATAATATGACTGGATGGGGTATCATGTAATGTGTTTAAGGCAGTATATTCCAAAAGGACAGCATTATAATTATAAAGTTGGGCATTCTGCTCACTGCTGTATGTAGGCACCGTCGATAATATGAATGAAAGGTTGGTGAAAAAGACGCTAAAGCCGAACGCACATACACATACTCTGTTGCTTATACGGATTTATGCACTCGAAATTAATCACAGGACAAAATGAGAACAAGACATGATCTTATAGGCCTTAGTAATAATGAGCCACTGTGACTAAAATGTTTGTTTTTGTATTGCAATAAAAAATATCTGTGTATTAAGCTTATGACCATGAGAGGTGCATCGCTGCCAGATGGGTTCAGTGGTTAAGGCCGGTGACGTTCAGAATTTGGACAACAAATGAAGTTACTATACAGGGCCTGTGAAATATTGTCAAAACATTCTTCACTGTCGAATCGGTTTAGCGGTAAGTTTAGATCTATTACGTACAATTTCTAATGTTTAATTTTGAAGTAAATAAATAGAGAATCATGTTTTTGATCTTGGGTGAATTCAATGCTATGTGGTAGGTAATAATGCTGAAAAAAAACATTTTCTTAAAACTGCCAGACTAAAAAGCACTTTTCATTTCACAGATAAAGATAGTTATGCCAGCATTTTCTGTTCACATGTGTTGAATTTATACGGCAGTTAGAAATGTCGAAATACTTCATTCATATGGGTTGACTGTCTATACATTTTATGTGTTTGATATAAAAGAATATTTTTTTTTTTTTGCATAACGAATTAACATTTCTGTAATTGAAGCCTTTTTCTCAAAACAAATAACAATAACAGGTTTAATTCTTTGATCAACACTTCATTTTAAAGGTTATATGAATATATGATGCAGTGTCCTTAAAACTTTTAGACAGGCATCAACAATTAAAATTTGTTTGATTATTGGATTCTGCATATATGTTCTGCGTGTCATGTTAAAGCCAGAATCTTTTAAAACGAATTTTGCCATTTGTGAGTATTTTTCGCAGTTGGTGTCTCCTTATGTATATACAAACGTGAGTATGCGTAACAGAAACCCGAGCTATTATTGCAGTTTTGTATATATTTTGACGAATTATATCGCTATTGTTCTATCTTTTAATTAGAACGTACTTTTAAAATTCCAACAACGCTGAACAATTGATTTGGAACAATTTCAACAAGACTGGCATTAATCAATTTAACAATGTACTATTATTCGATAAGCAAAAACTGTAAAATCTGCATCATGAATTTAAGCATTAGGGATATTTTTTTATTAAGTATAATTATTTGCAGTTTGTTGTGCATGCATGTTTTAGTTATGTAGTAATATTGTATGTGTGTATGTGTATTATATTCCGACACATTGTCACTTTCACAAGATATATAGGACCCACTAAGGTATTAGATCACTAATAGTAGTGTTTACAAAATGGCCTTTGCTTGGTATATTCTGAAAGGTAACCGTGTTTTGCACTATTTATAATTTTTAAACAACTTTTACCGTACTGTTTTTTTATAAATTTTGTGTAACTTATGGTATCTCCTCAAGCTCAAGTAGAGACAAATTTCAAAGTGATAGCCACTATCCAAAACGTTTGCAGAGAACTCATTTTACCATTAATTTTAATAAAAGAAACGAACTATTGGTAAACAATTATAAAACACAAAATAAAAATTTCAATATCATTTTTTCGGTGGTGCCTCAAGTAAACGGATTTAATGAGACAGAATTCATACTTCAACATTGAAACAATAAGGTCGAATGCTGTGTTTCTGTTTTGAATTTTGCTTTCTCCATTTAAAAGTAACCTTAGGGCAGACGTAAAACCTACCTAAATTTCTTCCAGAATATATAATCTAAGAGTGAAAGCAAAAAAGAGAACTTTCACCGCGTGTTACTCAACAGTTTTAAAGATGTGTAACTCTACCCTTTCTGTTTAAGTAGTAAATTCACTTTGAACACCAAGAAATCGTTTATAAGATTCATCATTTTCCATTTTTGTACAAGAAATCAATAATAAGTCTTGAAAGAAGTAAAAACTTACTAGAAGAAAAGGAAAATAAGGGGGGGGGCGGAAATTGGTCCCAGTAGGGCTTCAACCTACGCTCCCTGAGAACTGCAGTAAAAGTAGGTTTATAGTAGGAAATGAATACTCTTCAAAAAGGAGGTTCACTATTAGTGATCTAATACCTTAACAAACATTACGTTTTCTCATAATCTGTTTACAATTTGAATTTCAGAGTTAAAAACGTTAATTTGATTTGGTTCGCAAAGACTGAACATTAAGTGGTTTTTGTTTGTTTGTTTTAGGTTTAACAACGTCGTTTCTGAACAGTATTTCAGTCATGTAACGGCGGGCAGTTAACCTGACCAGTGTTCCTGGATTCTGTACCAGTACATACCTCGTCTGTTGAAAACCAGAAGGTGGTATCTACTAAATTTTCTGAAATTTGGGTTTTCGTATTTTCTGTGTTTGACATCTGAAATACGTACTGTGTCAAAATTGAGCGCTAGATCTTTATTATTTTTTAAGTTATTGATCAGAGATCAAATGCCGTATCTCAAACTATAGCTCTTTTTTTTCGACCAGAACCAAGCAGATAAAGATACTATGAATTTTCTCAGTTTATGTGGCAAAATATCATGCCAGACTGTATCATTTACCCATACAACTAACATTTTAGTATATTGTATATGCATTTAAATCAGAACATATCATTTGGTAGTAATATCCTATGGCATTCACGTGAAAGGACAATATTTATTTCCTCAATATGCCAGAACCTAGCATCTGGAGATGCAAAATGTTTACTAGTAAAATATTGCCACGTTTCATCTGCCAAACTGTGATATCTAGGGCTAATTGTTTTTGGTTTTGTGAGATAAAGGACAATATCTGCAATTTTTAAATACCAGATTGTCTCAATTACCAATGATACATTTTAAAAGCTGTCTTTTGAACTCAGAAGGTGCAAATTGGTGTTGATAACATGGTATGTCAAATTTTAGGGGTGTGTGTTTTGTTTTCAAAAATGATATATCTGGTCATTTTGTGGTTAATAAGGGTGCAAAATGTTGTAAAATATACCAGGGAAAAGAAAAGGTATGTTTTATATTTCATATATTTATATTACAAATATAAAATTACATACATATTGTAGACGAAATACTAAAATAAATGAAATCCATTTTAATAAATAGCACAATTTGTAGATGAAGAGATGGTAAATTTTATTTACAAAAATGTACTATACAATTAGATTTTAAAAGACATTCACTTAATGCATTTGCCGCTCTGTAAATGAGTTGTTTTTGTAGTACTTTGACAGTTATTAATAAAAAAAGTAACCTTAAAATGTCATATAATATTTTAAAAAAAAACTAAAATGTTTTATGCTTTATATTATCTGATGTGGACAGACGATGATAATGAATTCTTCAGCTATGCAACACATCTTGAAGTATTAATACAAGAAAAAGTCTGTAGCAGTGAAACGCCAGATATTTTGAGCAGGTGGCAATCATAGAAAATGTAACAGAGAACGACATTTTGAATGTTGAAAAAATTAATGTTACAGTGAAACACAAGATATTTGAAGTGAATATATAATTAAGGATTTTAACAAAGAAACCTGAACACACAGCGTATTTCATGTGTAATGACAATAAGTCAAACATGAATTTAAACTATTAGGGAAATGGCCGGTAGGAAACGAAATATTCGAAAGCGTAAACTAACAAGAAAAAAGTTTATAACCAGTTCTGAAAAAAAGATAATATGTAAGGGTAGATTTCTCAGAAGCACAGAGTATTAAAAACACAGCCCCAGAGCCATGCATTTGCAAAGTAGGCCCAAAACAAAAAGAAGCTGTAATAGAAAAATATTTCAGGCGGTTTGCTTCAAACATCCAACAAGTACATATTAATCAATGCTAAATTTAGAAGAAGGGGAAGGAAATGGTATGGGGCAAAATTGGGGTGGGCGGGGGAAAGGAACACGAAGGTGAAAGTTGAACAAGGACGCATAAGCAAAGGGAAAGTCACGTTCCTTAATAACAGTCATTACTACAACGTAAACCACAATAGCACAAACACTCATGTACCAAAGATTTAACACACAACAACACACAACTAAATAACATAGAAAAACGAACAAGCAACACAAAGAAAACAGTAGGGCACCGTTTTAGACTCACAAGCACATAAACGCACCCACACAAGTAGGAAAAAAAACAGATCGTGTACTATCTTAGGATTCCGGCAGCAAAAACAAAGGGGAGCCACGAAAACATTCCACTAAGTATGTGTATGCGGGCAGATACTTTCAACACGATAACAGCGACAGAGACAAGACTTATATGCCGAAACCGAAAGATTTATATTCTAAAGACACAGAATATTATTTCCAGTTGCCAGATTCAATAAAAAGCGTTATAAAAGGAAAAGCTGGTAAAGAAAACATGGAAGGAAATTAACGTCGAAGAAATTATCGCACACAACCAGGAAACAGCGCAAAGAAGTATCAAGTATTCAGCATCAGTGTTACAGAGAGGCAGACGTAGAGCACTTGAAAACGTTGAGCTATAATAAAGAAATAATGAGACAAACATTTATAGCTGCAACCGAAGGATTTTAGGCCGATTCTTAAATGGTGAAGGACTTAAATGGGATAATGCTCCTGTCCATAGAATTTTTTTTCCAAGCAGCATGCTATTCAAATCTTATATCAAAATCAGCTAAGAAAATAATTGTGTACCCACTTGGAAGAAAATACAGTGGAATATATGGGGTTTCTTATAGACAAGTATGGTCCCGAAAAAAGAAGAAAATATTGTTGCTGAATATTTGTTTGAAATTGAAAATATTAAGAATGATGGATACTCGCCAAGCAAAGTAGCGGATCTTGCCATTGGTACTTGCGAACAATGCTACCTGTTCATATATGATATACACCAGCAAACCGGATCAACAAAAGATTATTGTTGGGCCAACTTTAAAGGTAAATGACAATGATAATGAAAAAGGATTAGCATATATTTCAATTATCCCAAATATTCTGGACCATTATGAAGCATGTATTAATGTTGTGACTCGCAGTAGTTTGCAGTGTACAGTTTGTAACCTCACCGTTGCCAACTGCAAGCACTGGCGTACCTGATTCCAGTGTTTGCAGTGTTTCTGTGCATCAAACTCTATGACTTCAAATCAGCAAGAACAAAAGCAATTTCCAAGACTGAATGTGACTTAAAGCCAAAATGGAAACAAATGAAGTATATGCGTTTTGTAAAGTCTTAAGACAAAGATGTGCTATTTTAAGTACAATTTTGATGAGGCAGAAGAATTTTAGAAAGGAAAGGATTCTTGGAAGGAGCATATTCAACCTTTATACAAAGGGAAGCGCCCAATATCAAGTGCAAAGAAAAAGGACTAAGCAAGGTGTAATTCCTACTGAATTTTATGATTATTACAAAGGATTATCGGCTAGACAGACTGTTATGGAACCTCTGCCTCAACCAGATACTAAGGAAACGGAAGAGAGTACTGACGTGGATTAAAAATAGCGTATGTTTATACATTTGAACTGTGGTACAAAGTGTAATTTGCTTTGAAGATGTACAGGTATCTTAATACTCACATAATATCTCATGTCATTACAATAAACTTAAAATATTTACAAACCATGAAAAGTTCTTGTATTTTACATTATTACCTAGTTCTATTAACAGCTACAATCCCTTTTTATAATAGTAATTTGAAATTTTTTAAACTGTTACAGAAATAGTTTTGTTGTAACATGTTTGAAATAAACAATGTTGCCACTTACCTTGAAAAGTCAGGGGAAATGATTTTTTTCAAGGGCTGTGAATTGCCAGGGAAATCTTGATAATGGTTAGTGAAAAATCAGAGGAAAAGTAATTCTGGGTCGATTTTTAAAATGGTCAGTGACCATGGCAGTTTTCAAGCAGGCAGTATGTACTGGTTCGAGTCGTAAATTCGGCCACTTTTTGCGGTTTTTCATAAATATTTCTTTCGTTTTACAATTGATTTGTACAAAAATTTTTACAATATGTGCTTTGATACAAGCAACATTGATTGTTGTCATTAATGGCCGTTTACAGTATGGTAAACAATACAACCGCGCTTAAAATAACAGAAAGGGTTAGCCTCCGCATTTTACCTTCTAGAGGTTGTAATATTCGGCCACTTTTTTAAACATAAAGTTGGATGTATTTTCAACATTTTCTTGGAAATAAATCGATGCTACAGCCCAAATTGTTCTTTTTTCAACAAACTGCAATCAGTTTTCAATAGCATACCTCGTTGGAAATATTTGCCAACAGAGATTTAAAAGCGCCTGTCATCCTTCTCACACCAGCATGACGTAGTTTAATTTTTACGTCACTGTTTCTCACACATTCTAGCATAAAACTGCTGTTCTTATCACTTTTCGGTGGTGTTTCAATAGGAGAGTAAAGAGAATCTCTCGCTCACGTGCTATTATAACACCTTTTTATATATGCGCGCTCCGTGGTAAAGCATTTACGTATAACGGCCCCAAAACGGATAATTAAAAAGGAAATATCGTCAACGGGAAAAAAACAACGTAGACATTGAAATTCAATGACGTTGAGGGACAGTATATTCATTTTCTTGGTTTTAACGCGTTTTATGCTAGTTAGCGCATTTTCTTTTTGTGTTATAAAGTTTAGATTTGAATTAACCCTAGCCGGGCCTCAGAATAAAGGAGCGCGTGCAATGACGTCACGCGACCCGCGAGACAAAATATTTGCTATTTAGAGTAAACAACTTTAGGGAATTACAACTTTTTTCTACTCACCTCAGCTTGTTGTTTATTGCCGTCTTTGTCACTAACGCAAGTGCTTGTAATGACACAGATGCGTTCTCAAGCATCTGGCTCGAAAAAAAGCTTTAATGTGGGCGGCCGAATATTTACGACCTGGCCGAATTTACGACTCGAACCAGTATAGGTATTTCCAAACACGTTTTGTGTAATTGTGTTTAAACAGAGTTTAAATGTGTTTGAATCAATTTTGTTAATGAAAGTTTGTTATAACTGAGACAAAATAAATTTTAAATGGTGGATTGAACAGCTGTAGAGGAGGAGGAGACCAAACAATATGATGGTATTGGTTAGTGAAAGTATAGTTTAGTCAGGAAAGTCAGGAAAAGGTCAGGGAAATTCATTTCTCAACTAAGTGGCAACCCTGCTAGAACTTAATGAACTCGAAAAAGAAAGCGTGCATTACTTTCTGACGAGATTTACATGGTTACGACTTATAACAGCTGGCAATGCCAATAGTATGATAAGATATAGTTCTGTGTAATGATTATGGAGTGCAAATAGTATGAAATAGTTTATAATGACTACTGACTGCATAATGTTTGAATGCAATAGTTCTTTTTAAATGACTAATTGCTACGTAAATACTATAAGATCTTCAATAGGTACCATTGTCGTACAATGCTATTGTATCTTGTACAAAAATGTTTTGCCTTTTGACAAGACCTACATGGTAACAGTTTATAATTTCTAGTGAAGTATCATAAAAATATTTCTTTGTAATGACTAAGGAATGTAAGAAGTATGATTTAAATTAAATTTATAATGACAACTGGCTGCAACATTTATACACAATGTCACTATAATAAAATTTACTTATTACTTAATTACTTATTTACTTACTTGTATCACCGCCTCGGTAGCCTAGTGGTAGAGCGTCCGCTTCGAGTGAGGGAGGTCGTGGGTTCGATACCAGGCCGCGTCATACCAAAGACGTAAGCATTAAGAGGATAGTGCTAGGACTGGTCAGCCCGGTGTCAGTATAATGTGACTAGGTGGGGTATCATGCCACGTGTCTACGGCGTGATATTCCAGTGAGGCACACTATAAAGTTGGGCAGTGTGCTCACTGCTACAAGTAGACACCGTCGTTTATATGATTGAAAAATTGTTGAAAAGACGTTAAACCCGAACACACACACACACACACACACACACACATACACACACAAACACCATACCTGCACAACTTCACATGCTATATAAAAGTTTATATAACTCTAAGTAAAAAACTTTTTTAAAATTAATGCGACACAAACTTATATCCCATTTATCCAAATTATTGACAATCAAGGGCCATAACTCTGGTTTGACAGAAATACGGAACAAAATCCCAGGTGCACAACTTCACATGTTGAATTATATTCCTATGATGTTTTATGATTCTAAGTTAAATACTTTTGAGGTATGTGCGACATATCTTTTATGTATTTTATGCATATTTTTACTAAGTCAAAGCCCATTATTCTGGTCTGCATGAGTGATATCTCTTAACAAAAGTCAGGTACACAACTTCACACGCTGAATAATATACCTGTGATGGTTCATAATATTTGGACAAACACTATACATAATCATAATGTTAATTGGTAGGTGTCTAATAGACCTATTATGTGGTATTATGAAAATCGATATCAAAAAGTCACTATCAAGCTATATATTTATCTAGGACGGAAACATATTTAGTTACTTTCTTGTCAGCCGAAAACAATGTCAACTGCGTATCTCACCACAGCCATCTTTGCACGAATATCCGTTTGTTAAATTTGCACACTGATTTCTTCCATTATTCCACTTTTTAAGGTCGTGGCGCCATGATATAAACAGCCGTCAATATCGCCTCCAAAGATTTATTAAACCATAACATGTAAATGTAAAAACCGAACGTGTAAATGTCGTGATTTGTTGAATAGAGCAATTAAGATAGTGATTCATAATACACATGGAAATTTGATCACTTAAAGAACCTATCGATTTTCGGTCCGTAAAAATATGCGTAAATTGTGCAATTAAATACAAAAGCGTTAATGTATGATATTTGTCTTTCGTTGTTTATTTCATGTTTATACGCCCGTTTCAGAAAAAACGTGACGTAATTTTTGATGGCACGTGCATCTGTTCGTCTGTCATATCGTCCGACCGGACGTCCGTACGTCCGTTATCATTCGAGTTCGGAGCATAACTTTATAACCATTAGAGGTATTGACTTTAAATTTTGCATATAGGTAGAGAGCGATGAGATAATATGCAGAGCGCTTAAAGCGTATCTGTAGTCAAAGTTGAGCTAAAATATCAAAACTGTCGACCATATTTTGTGTCCGGACCATAACTGAGTAAGCATGCAAGCTCGGCATGTAGGTAGGTGGCAATGAGACAATGTGCAGAACACATGAACAGGTCAAGAGTCAAGGTCACAGATTGATCTCAAAGGCCAAATCTGTCCGTCATATTTTTCGTCTCTGGAGCAAAACTTATTAACCATTCATGGTACTGACTTCGAACAATTGGCATGTAAGTTAATAATTAGACGATGTGCAGAGCACATAAACTTGGTATGTAAGTTCAAGATAACAAATTAAGCTCAAAGGTGAAATTTGTCCGTCATATTTATTTTCTGTAGCATAACTTATTAACAAGACAAGGTATTGACTTCAAACTTGGGATGTTTGTAGGTCGTGTTAGACGATATTGTTAAGTGTACGAACCAGGATGGAAGCTCAAAGGTAAAGGTCTGACCAAAGTCAAATGTGCCCATCATATTTTGTGTCCAGAGCATAACTTAAACAATAGTATACACTATATATTACACCTCCGTCAGTATCTTGTCGCTACCACAACACCCCCCCCCCCCCCCCACAACCAACCCTAAAACATCCCACCCCACCACCCACGTACCCCAAAACAATCTTTAAATTTTGCTTCCGTCCTCCTCAAATATAGCCATTCGGGCGTATATTGCCCGGCTTGGAGTTCTTATCAGATATGGAGGTGCCATTTAATATGCAGATAGCAGGAGCAGAAACGAACATAGTGGCACAGCCTTTGAAACTTCAATAACAACAACAAATAACGGTACAACCGATGGATGTTTCCCGAAATTTGCATATTAAAAGAACACAATGGAATTTACTGACTGGGAACATACAGTTTACTAATGTTGAATAATCCAAGGGAAATATCTCATTGAAAAATCATTCCAACGGATAATGAAGAAAATATGCACACTTGTTCTGGAGAGTGAAACATCCTATAAATTTTTGCTGAATTCCAGGCGTAAAAAAAACTCTTGACTATGATGGTGCTATAGATTACTACTGTTGAAAAATCAAAGGACAATAAGTCAGTCAAGAATCATTTTACTCGACAGAAACACAAAGTTATTATGCGCATCTCAACTTGATATTAAAGCTTCCGATGATGTATGGCTAAATTCCAACCTGCGGTTTCTGAGAAGTACTCCGGACATGAATTGTACTATTATAGTATACGTCTTTTGAATAATCAAAGGGCAATAATTTGGTGAAAAATCATCCAAAATACGAAGATCATATGCACATCTCCTCTTGATGATGAACCTTCCTATGAAGTATTGCTAAACTTCAACCAGTGGTTGCTGAGAAATACTCCTGACAAGAACTTTACTATAGTATACTATTGTTGAATAATCAAAGGGCAATAATAACCGGCTGAAAAATATCATCCTATCGGAACACGATAATATGCGCATCTCCTCTTCATAGTGAAGCTTCCTATGAAGACACGCTAAATTCCAAATGTGGTTACTGGGAAATACTCCGGACAAGAATTGCATTATAGTTTATTATTGTTGAATTATCTAAGGACAAGAACTAGATGGAAAATCATCTGTTTGGAACAGGAAGATAGTACGCACTCCTCCTGATAGTGAAGTTTTCTACAAAGATTTCCAACAGTCGAATGCTGATGTATACTCAGTACAGGAATTGTACTATAGTATGCTATTGTTGAATATTCAAAGGACAATAACTCGGTATGAACATTTTCGACTGGAACAAGAAGATAATATGCACCTTTTCTTTTGATAGTAAAGCTTCCTATAAAGTTTCACTAAATTCCTAAGAGTGTTTGCTGATAAAAACATCGGACAAGTATTATGATATAGTATAGAGACAGTATGGCATACGTATGGCTTAGTATCATATACGTAAAATCAACTAACTCATACGTGAGGGTTCCTATTTGCGGCGCTTCAACGTTTTATTAAGCGGAATTTATTGCAATATTTAAGATATTTTCTCGATAGGCTTAAATTAATAATCATTCATTGCTTTCAGTGACTTTATTAAAACAATTTTATTTTTGTTCTTTTAGAGAGCCTACTTTGCTTATAATGGTGTCTTAATTAAATAGGTATCTATATAATTAATTTCTGTAGTAAACTGAGTCAAAACCGGACTTGATATCTCGTTATCGTATACTGCTATTTTAGATATTACAAAGAAGATATCTCTCTTGGAAAAGAGCTTTCAGTCAAAGGCCAGATCAAGAAAGCTGTTTTAGAATATAGCTTTCTCTCGACCTAAAGAGATATCGCTATAAAATAAACGTTACATATAGTCACTTCATAAATAGTAAAACGGCATGCCATACAGAAAATGTTAAAATAATGTTTTGTGATCTCAACTAATGTTAGAGACTGGTCGTTATTCATGTAGAAAGCTATTGCATACACTGTAATGTGTTTTTAGAAGACTTATTGAAATGCTATGAATATGAGCATTATGTGGTTTCACACTGCATAACTAGGCTTTATTCTACTTATTCCTTATCAAATTCCGCGAATACAGTCAGAAGTGTTGTCACTGAACTACTGAGTCAAGTATCATGCTTACTCTTTATCTGCTTTGATTCCATCAATAAAACTTTGCCTAGGGGATAACTGCAAAACTATTGAAAGGATTTTGCTCGAACTTTTCACAATTACACAGGGCATTTAGAGGATATTCAGTGCACAAGATATCTCTACTTTTCTTGCGTCTTTGATTACATGTATGTCTCTTTAGTAATTTACTAGAAACCTTAAATTTACTGAAACCTTGTATGGTGGTAAAATGCAGGTTTATAACCCATTATTGTTGCAAGCAAATTGGAGAAGTTCGTTTCTTCTCTCTCTACCAAATATGCATACAATTCATTATTTTAAAATTAACAGTTCCTCTCTTTGATAACCTTTATCGTTAGATATTATGGGAGGAAAATGTCCATGTCGTTGGTGGTGTTTTCACATTTAGTTGTATTTGCAATGCCAGTAAGTTCTTAATTAATAAGTAAGTATGTATCTATGGACTAGTGATCTAAGATATTGACCTGTACTCCCTTTTAGAGGAGAGTAGAGGTCTTTGTACAACATTGAAATAAATACCTAGCTTAGCTTGCTTCAATGGCCTTGTTGTACACTCATTTCTTGAAGATCTGAGAAAAATCAAATTTGAAGAAATATTGTGATTTCTGTTGCATTATCACTGCCTAAAATTTGCTTAATTGAAATTATTGCCTGATCCGAAATAGACCAAACTTAAGGCCCAAAAATAAGTATGTAAAATGATGATTAGGAATGGAGGTATGGCGACATTTTACAAAAAAAATGCATCTTAATTATTACCTCCCTTTATTACATATAAAATTTTGATAAATACCGTCTGCAAATTTTGTTAGGAACTTAATTTGATTAATTCTAGCATATATCATATTTGCTAAATAAATTAGCGCATAATATTATAAACATTTAGATTACTTACTACTATATGTACACTTTTTGAAAATGTTCAATTATCTTGTTAATAAATTAATGTCATTCCTTGATATATATAACAAAGTTAGCCTTTATCATGGCATTATGATTTTTAAGATGAATCTCTGTTACCTTTAAATCTTTTGTATTTGAATCTTCAATAATAAACTGTTATTTCCACTTCTTTGAATATTATTTACTGGCCGAGTCTTTGTGGAAATTCATGTATCATTTGATCCAGTTAATTAATGATGAGTTTGTGTATTATCTAAAATATAACGTCTACAACTATTACATTGAAATATAGTATAATAATGTATAGTTTTTTAACACACATTGGCGTTTTATTTCATGATGCACTTTTATCAGCCATTTGTGGCGTCTAAACGTCGACGTCCATTTGGCGCTTCGATGTCATTTCCGTATTTCACGAATCATTGTGTATGTTATTGTCAACTGAAGAAGCTTATTAAAGCGAAACATGTTTTGACAAATCTGTGTTGGTTTATGAATTTTCAACATCAGATTTTTTAAGACCCAATCTACTTATTAAATACACATACACTATTGTCAGAATGTAGGTTGTCTAGATCGAAACAACGAAAGAATCCAGACAAACCTAATGATAATGCAACTGCTACTACAGTGCATACAGCTGTAACATTGCTAAATTAACACAATTATGAGAATATTTGCCATATAGTGCACACATCTCAGAGTTGTTTTTAAACATTTAAAACGTGTTTTATCAGCGAAATTGTATGTGTATCCTGAACAAAATAATATAAACTGTTTGGTTACGTTTAATTGTATTAACTTATTGTAGTCTCTGTCACACATACTTGCGTGCAGCCTCTTCATGTAAATTGCTTTTCAAATGATCGAGTTATTTCTGATTGAACATCATGCACCGATCAATTTACTAGTCACATTGTAAAATGGACGAACGACTGAATTTCGTAGCTATATTAAATGTCGAATTAGGCTTAATATAGAAAGCAGATAGTTTATGAATTGCGTTGTATATATGGATCCCAGACCATTTAAATGCGCACAGGTTTTAGCTTTAAAAGCTGTGAAATTATCTGTCAAAGATGATACCCATTCCGGTAGGCCTAAAACCTCTGTTACCAAGGTACACATCGCTGCTGTAACTGTAATATCAGAAGGTAGTGAGCAAACAATTCTGAAAAAGGTTTGGACCCGAGAAATGTTTGCGCTGGATGGGTACCTCATTTGTGTACTGAGTCACAGAGGAGCAAAAGTCACAACGCCTTAAATGTGTCCGGGAACGTTTGAAAACATACAAAGGCTGTGATAGTCGGGTTATTTCTAAATTGCTATCAGGTGATGAAACCTGGGTGCACATGTTTTAGCCACAGAGAAGGGATGATAATAAGCAATTGAAGCGAAAATATCAAAAACGCCCCTGTATTGCCAAAAGCACCACAAGTTCGAAAAAAGATGTTGTACGCAATTTTCTTCAATTCTAGTGGGCAATTCGTTCAAGTGCCTTGTCCACCTGGTCATACAGTCATACAGTCACTGGACAATTCTGGAAGAACTCTGTACTGAAGAAAGTGAAAAAGTTTTACAACAAGAAACATACAAGTACAGGATGGTCAAGAGTCCATATTATACAGAAAAACGTCTCCTCGCAAAATATGTGGTTGTTTAATCGTTTTTGACTTCTGAAAAGGTGTAAACTATCTGCCTTTTTCACCTGACCCGAGTCCGTGTGACATTTTTATTTTCAAGGCTTAAGAAAATGCTTTCTGGAAAGAAATTCAAGGCCAGAAGTTCTCTTGGCATCGCCATTTATCAGTGCCTTCTCAAACAGATACCAAAAGAAGACTATCTGCTTTCCGCAATTGGGCAAAAAAATTAAAAAATGTGTTTCGGTATTGGGGGAATACTTTGAGGGTTTGTAATAAAAATAATTTTGATAAAGCACAGTACTTAAGAAATCAAATGACAGACCTTTTTGCGTGACCCTTGTATAAATCACAGAACAGCACGAGAAGGAGGGATAAATCTTCAACATACATGGCATTTACTTTCGAAAAATAATTACATTCTTTCTTGAAAAATGCTGGCAAAGTTAAGCAGTATTTCAGGTAATCTCTATAGATTCTGCTTAACACTCACAATTGCATAGCTTATACTCATTATGAATAGTCGTTAACAGTTGAAGGCTATGATCATTGATGATCTTTGTTAATGCTTAACAAAGTCATATATACTGCGCCAAACTAGTGATTTTCAATGTAACTTGAAATTCAGCCTTGTATATAAACATGGAAATAGCGCGATAGTCTGTATTTTCTAAATGTTTTATACAAATCTGGAATAAACCCTAAACAACACTATGGACAGTTCATATCAGAAATTCATATATCCGTTTAACCGAAAGAGGGTGTTAGCTGATTAAGTATTTAGTATGATTAAGTTTTGTACAACTTTTGTTAATAACAGTGTCTAAGTTCTCTCTTTGACTTATTACAAAGTATAACAAGATGGACGATGCAGTCAGTTTCTTCAATCACACCATTTTCCATGTATGTTTTCTTTGTGTGCACATGTCCATCATTGACCGTAAACCTTTTGGAGAGAATGATAACAATACCATGTTATCTGCAGCCGTAGGACAGCCGTTACATGTGTTGTTTATCTTTAAGCTGTACATATTACTACCGGATAATCATAGGGTTATATTCCCAAAACTTATGTTGTATAATTAAAATGCAACATAGTTGTAACTCAAAATGACAAAACGTAATTCCCTCAAGACTGTTGAAAGTTTACTTACTGCAGTCTTGCGGGAAACTGGTGGTCATTTGTCAATAAGATAAAAATGACTTACTGCTATATTGCACTAACAAGAATTTTGAACTGTTTGTTTCTAATAGTAATACCTTGTGCAAGGATGTGGTAACAGGGTGGAAATGAATTTTCAACTCAATACACTATGCGTCTCCTGTAGAAATGCTTCAGAAAGCTTTTTCATACAAATTAAATAATTTGTAGTGGTTAAAGTACCTTTTTTACACATACACAATAATTAATCAATAGTTTACAACAGCTTTTAGCAAAAAGAAAAACTGATCAGCAATATGTACAATCATCGTATGAGTATAGGTCGCACCTTTTTTTACCGAGATCCTGGTCAAGAGACCGATGCACCCTATACATGGGTATAGGACAAGCCACATTATTCCCTGGCTCAAAAAATTAAGACAAGAGGGCCAAGATGGTCATAGGCCGATCACCTGAGAAACACACCATAACAGTATCAACATGTTTGACCTAGTGATTTCATGGACACAAATAATATTCATTACGAAAAACGGCGTTAAACCCAAAACAAACAAACAAACAAACATCCAAGACTTTAAACATCAGTATAAATATTTTGACCAAATTTCATGAACATATGGTAAGCGTGGCCTCTAAAGCGTTAACAAGCTTTTCCTTTATTTTGACTGGATGACCTAGTTTTTGACCCAACATGACCCAGATTTAAATCCAACCTAGAAGTCATCAAGACAAACATTGTGATCAAATTTCATGAAGATCTAGTGTAAAATGCAGCCCTTATTGCGTACACAAGGTTTCTCTTTGATTTGACCTTGCGCCCTAGTTTTTTACCACAGATAATTTCTTTGATTTGACCAGGTGACCTAGTTTTGATCCCAGATAAACATACTCGAACTTGACCTAGATTGTAGAGAAACATTCTGATCGAATTTCATGAAAATCGGGTGAAAAATGCAGTCCCTGTTGCTTACACAAGGTTTTTCTTTGATTTGACCTAGTGGCCTTGTTTTTGAGCCAAGATGACCTACAATTGAACTTGACCTAGATTTGATCAAGGCAATCAGTCTGACCAAATTTATGAACTTCAATTGAAAAATACAGCCTCTATCGCATACAAAACGTTTTTCTTTGATTTGTCCTAATGACCTAGTTTTTGACCCCAAATGACCCATATTCAAACTCGACCTAGATTTCATCCAGACAAATATTCTGATCAGATTTCATGATGATCCGGTGTAAATGCAGCCATCGCATACACAATGTTTTTCTTTGATTTGACCTAGTGACCTAATTTTTGACCACAGATAATCCATATTCTTATCTGACCTAGATTTTATAAAGGCAATCATTCTGACTGTATTTTATGAATATCCAGTGTAAAATGCAGCCCCTATTACGAACACAAGGTTTTTCTTTAAATTGACCTAGTGACCTTATTTTTAATTCTAGATATATCATATTCGAACTCAATCTAGATTTCATGCAGACACATATTCCGATCAAATTTCATGAGGATTTGATGTAAAATGCAGCCCCTATCGCATGCACAAGGTTTGTCTTTGATTTGACCTAGTGACCTAGTTGTTTATTCCAGATAACCCATATTCGAACTTGATCTAGCTTTTATCAAGGCAATAATTCTGACCAAAATTCATAAAGATCAATTGAAAAATACAGCCTCTATCGCATACACAATGTTTTTCCTTTAATTTGACCTAGTGATATGTTTTTGACTCCAGATGACCCATTTTCAAACTTGGCCTAGACTTCATCAAGGAAATAATTCTGACAAAAGTTCATGAAGATCAGTTGAAAAATAC
Source organism: Mercenaria mercenaria (assembly GCF_021730395.1). NCBI lineage: Eukaryota > Metazoa > Mollusca > Bivalvia > Venerida > Veneridae > Mercenaria > Mercenaria mercenaria. The sequence goes on along the minus strand of NC_069376.1, from coordinate 41,456,948 downwards.
AACCTCTATCGCATATTGCATCTAGACAAACATTCTGATCGAATTTCATGAAAATCGGGTGAAAAATGCATTCCCTATTGCTTACACAAGGTTTTATTTGATTTGACCTAGCGGCCTAGTTTTTGAGCCAAGATGACCTACATTTGAACTTGACCTAGATTTGATCAAGGCAATCAGTCTGAAAAATATATGAACTTCAATTGAAAAATACAGCCTCTATCGCATACAAAACGTTTTTCTTTGATTTGTCCTAATGACATAGTTTTTAATTCCAAATGATCCATATTCAAACTCGACCTAGATTTCATCCAGACAAATATTCTGATCAAATTTCATGAGGATCCGGTGTAAAATGCAGCCCCTATCGCATACACAATGTTTTTCTTTGATTTGACCTAGTGACCTAATTTTTGACCACAGATAATTCATATTCTTATCTGACCTAGATTTTATCAAGGCAATCATTCTGACTATATTTTATGAATATCCAGTGTAAAACGCAGCCCCTATTACGAACACAAGGTTTTTCTTTAAATTGACCTAGTGACCTAATTTTTAATTCTAGATATATCATATTCAAATTCAACCTAGATTTCATGCAGATACATATTCCGATCAAATTTCATGAGGATTTGATGTAAAATGCAGCCCCTATCGCATGCACAAGGTTTGTCTTTGATTTGACCTAATGACCTAGTTGTTTATCCCAGATAACCCATATTCGAACTTGATCTAGCTTTTATCAAGGCAATTATTCTGTCCAAAATTCATAAAGATCAATTGAAAAATACAGCCTTTATCGCATACACAATGTTTTTTCTTTGATTTGACCTAGTGATCTGTTTTTGATTCCAGATGACCAATTTTCGAACTTGGCCTAGACTGCATCAAGGAAATTATTCTGACAAAATTTCATGAAGATCAGTTGAAAAATACAACCTCTATCGCATACACAACGCTTTTCATTGTTTGACCTAGTGACTTAGTTTTTGACCTCAGATGATCCATTTTCAAACTTGGCCTAGATTTCATCGAGGCAATTAGTCTGACCAAAATTCATACAGATCAATTGAAAAATACAGCCTCTATTGCATACACAATGTTTTTCTTTGATTTGACCTATTGACCTAGTTTTTAAACTCAGATGACCCATTTTCAAATTTGGCCTAGATTGCATCAAGAAAATCATTCTGACAAAATTTCATGAAGATCAATTGAAAAGTACAGCCTCTATTGCATACACAAGGTTTTTCTTTGATTTGACCTAGTAACCTAGTTTTAATCCCAGATGACCCATTTTCAAACTTGGCCTAGATTTTATCAAGGTAATCATTCTGACAAAATTTGATGAAGAAATACAGCCTATATCGCATACACAAGCTAAATGTTGACAGACAGACAGACAGACAGACAGACAGACGACAGACGCCGGACATCAAGCGACAGACGCCGGACATCAAGCGATCATAATAACTCACCTGAGCAGCTAAACATCGATCTTTGTAACAACGCGTACCTTACATTGAAGACAATTCAAGGGGAGTAACTACCAATGACTCGGACATAGGTAAAGCCGGTATCGGGACATGGTGTCTTTTTTTATAAAATGTAAAATTAAGAGCTCCCGTAAAAGCTTAAAGAAACGCTGTTTTTCATTAACATATTTTACAATGCATTTCTATAACTCATCATCAAGTTTTTAGCAAAACCTGTGTCAACGTTCCCAAGTTGGTGTTTTCACACATCAAACCAACCGAAATTACAAGTTGCCGCAACACAAGAGTAGATAATCAGGAGATGTTTGAAAAGGTGATGAGATCGAAAAGGTGTTGAGAAGCTTGAGATAATTTGGACAAAACTTTAAATACCTCGCGATTCTAATATATGTTAAAATTACGGGTCCTGCAACAATGGCCGACTGATGCCGGAAAAATTGCATTTCCTTACAAATTTACATGTTTTTTAGATTCCTTCTTTTTTTGCGACCAATACACGGTTATAAATATTTTTCAGAAATCTGTATATATTTTACACTGCGTCTTATACACAAATGCGACCTATACTCCTATATGACGGTATATTTTGCTTCCCTATGAGCAAAAGACTTACTGAAATTTTGTTCAAGCAAAATCTATTGCAGTGATAGTATATCGAATTTTACAACGTACTGGGTATTCAACTCAGTATCAACTGATTTGTAACACGTGGTTGGGTTATGAAATAACACTTTCCACCCATAGAAGTGATATTACATTTATATAATATAAAATTTGACTCATGTAGCTTAATTGGTAGAGAGGTTGTCTCTGAGTAAGGACAGAATAACAAGAATTTTGGTTTGAATCATATCAATGCAATGTATCTGTTTTTCCTATTTTTTTTCTCTCTCAAAGCATGCCACTGTTCAAATTTTCCTCTATATGTTACTTATTTGATATCATTCAGATGTGAAACATTTTTATGCTTCAGTATTTCATATCTTATAAAACAAGGACAGAAGTGGAATTTTTAGGCAGTAATTATAAATAACTGATATTATGTTAACTTAATTATATCAATGAAATATATATCCCATATAAATGACAGTGTCTACATGTAGCAGTGAGCACAATGACTAACTTTATATAGTACTGCTTCACTGGAATGTAACCCTGTACATGCATGCAAAACTTTAACCAGGAATTTCTAAGTCCAAAAGGCGGCACAATTTGCCCTAAATACAAATCAGAGTTATTTGAATGTCGACACAGACAAATGGATGCATCAAATATCTAAAAAGTATATAAAATTTATGTCAAACTTGCTTCTTTATTTGATATGCATTTGTACACTGTTATGCCAGGCTCTCATAGTTTGACTACTTTATGCCAAGTTAAACAGGCTTCAACAAATTCCACTATCCCGAATGGCTTTGAGCATGTCGAACGTGCTGTACATACTTGTCCTGCAGGATTAAAGTGTGATTTTTGACCAAAAATATAAATAAATCCATTTAAAAAGCAGAGCTTTGCAGAAGCCAGATAGTTAAAAGATGTAAAAGGAATTGCAACTATATAATTCATCCCTTTTCCTTACTGTACCATATTATGATTGCATTTATGTAGACCCTCGAAAGTTAAAAAGAAAATTACTCTGTGTACTACGAAATCCTGTTCGTGCCACTTAAATTGTCGCCCTGTCCAAAAACATATGTACATGCGACATTTAACAATCCTCGCGAGGTTAAGAGGGCGATAATTATCGGCTTAATTGTCGCAGGTCTTTCTTAATTCTCGCGTCGTGAAATTGAAATCCAATAGACATAGTTGCGAGAATTAGTAAAACCTCGCATTGTCGCCCGGTGTAGGGGATAATTTCTTAATACATCACCGTGGTATTGATAAATAGTACCCAGGAAGAATATCATCGATCAATTTGTCCGGAAATTTAATCCCAAGCGACAGTGCGACAATGCGACAATGCGAGGTTTTACTAATTCTCGCAACTATGTCTATTGGATTTCAATTTCACGACGCGAGAATTAAGAAAGACATGCGACAATTAAGACGATAATTATCGCCCTCTTAACCTCGCGAGGATTGTTAAATCTCGCATGTATATATGTTTTTGGACAAGGCGACAACGCGAAAATTATCGCGTTGTCGCGTGTTGGCGAGGCGACAATTTAAGTGGCACGAACAGGATTCCGTAGTGTACTGCTTTTAAGGTACGTCTGTAAAAATAATTTTCTTTTAGTGAATTGCAGGATGAGTACAAAATGCAGCAGTACAAGTGACAATTCTAAGCAGTCATCCTTCAGAACTACAATTATTTTCAAGGCATTTGTCGAGCTTACGGAAGGTCGGTGGCTCTACCAAGGTGCCTGCTTGTGAAGAAATAATGCACGGAGGGGCACCCGGGGTCTTCCACCATCATAGCTGGAAAGTCGCCATATGACCTATAATTATGTCGGTAAGACGTTTAATCCAACAAAATAAATAAAATAGATTAAAATGCCTGGTGCACTGCTTCCCCTGCTGAATAATAATCATGTGAGGTTTGATGACTCTGGATCAAATACTTTTTGAAATATGAACAACACAATTTGGGAAGGATTTCCTACACAATTTAAATAGTTATTTATGGGGTTGGATGGACGGAAGGACGGACGAGCATCTTTTTATTTGTTTTTATTTCTGGGCCGCGGCACAATAAAAAATTAAGAACTTGTCATTGTTTTGCACATTTTTGTATTAGAAATTACATTTGAACGGACACAGCTCTGTATATTAGAGAAAAGATTTTCAGTTACCCGTATAACCTTACTGTTAATCTTAAGAGAATACGGTTTGTACAGAAATATACTGTACGTAATATTGTCAACAGTTTTATGAGCGTCCAGAAAAATCCATATAAATCCGAGTTATTATCTCTTGCATAATGTATGCAACCTTTAGTCAAATATGAGATAAGCAAACAGGCTATATTTTAGAAGCCACCTTGAATATAAAGGATATAGCTCTATAATTATTTGGATCGGACTTGCGTGTGGCATTGGTCTCTTGAACCCCCGGGTGGTGTGTTTTGTGCTTTGTGCTTGTCACCTTCAGCTTTCAGCCTCCGCCGCTAGCTAGCCTTCTAGTAAAACAGAAGCCAGGTGCGTAAGTCTTCCCTTTCAGGACATAGCCCTTCATCTGCAGACAAGCCATTTGCCCTAGAATGCGCCAAATGGTAACTGGATGAGCACCTTGCGACCTCAGGCAGAACTGCATAGGACTCGGAGAAAGTGTCTGCCCCTATACATGTGACATGCCTTGATGCCTATGAACAGACCCCAGATATGGGACAAATAGCCCCTGTGGTCCCAGGGTAGGGTATGGACTCGGAACTAAGGGTAATGTAACCCTGACAGAAACCTAGATAATTGAAGACAGAGCTGCTAAGCTATTGGCATTTGCTCTACAAAACACAAAACCATGCATTCTCGCTATGATTACACAGATATCCGGTAATATGCAATGTGGTCTCTGAGGTCCTTCCAGGGAGATTGAGTGCCGGGCTCTGTGCCTCGATAGAGTTTACCCACAGTTACTTGGGTCCCTCCTTCATCCCACAACATGCAAATAGAAGATGAAAGTACATACCGATGAGGAGAACCTATCAACATCAACCTTTCAGGTTGATGCATTGGAATAAAGAGGGCGTCTTCAACATGAAAGCTGAACTTAGCATATTATCCATGAGAAAGACATTAATGTCTGTTGCATTCAAGAAACTCACACGCAACAAGTACATCTTAATATGGACCGTATAGCCTTTACTTCTCCCAACATCACCAGATTGAACTATAAGAAGGCCATAAGGATCTTTTACCCCATACTAAATGATGAGTATAAAGACAACAGAGTTGAAGTTAGAGACATCAACCAGGCTGCCAACGGCTTCAACGCCAGTATACTAGATGATAAGTCAGTTATCTTTCTTGGAATAGGTCTACACCTACAAGGAGATTTGAAAACCTCACACGCTACGCTCGCTCGGTTCACAAATCCCTCACTTGTCTATAAACAACGTATAGCTTCTACTTCACCAAACATCCCAAGATGAAACTACACGAAGGCCAGATGGACCTTTTACCAAAGTCTGAATGATGATTTCTGTAGAGGCATCAGAGTGGAAGGTAGAGACTTTATCCGGCTTGTCAAGGACTTCAACGCCAGTATATTAAAGGCTGCTTACATCGCCATTCCAATGGGAGCAAGAAATGACTATTAGCTTTACTGGAGTGATGAGCTGGAGAATGTTCAGGCAAAGTTATCAGAAGCCAGGAAGCAGAAAACAATCCGTCACATGAAATGCATGAAACGGAGTTTTAAACTACATGAGCTACAGACAGTTCTAAAGCAGTTGAAAAGAAAGTCTCCTTGACCAGATGGAGTCATATATGAAATGCTGAACCACTTAAGCACTACAGCAACTTGCAAACTCCTGGAAATTTACAACTACAGCTGGACACAAGGACAACTTCCACATATATGGAAAGAGGCAGTCATGATCCCCATTTTTATTGAACGTTGTGGAATATTTTTGGAAACGCTTATTGAAACATAGCCAGCTTATGATGAGAAATATCGAGTTTTCTCTCTCTTGATTATCGACTATTTTTTATCAGTTCCTTCTGATTAGATTGTCTCCCTTACACTAGCTAAATTGATATATTCATATAGAAAGATTTATCTCTGTAGAAACATTTTTGTAAAAAGATATAAAAAAAAAATATTGTTAGATTACGATGTAACGGAATTCGTGTTTTCATGTAACAGAAAATAAAAACATATAGTTAAATTTATATCGTTTTTATTTTGAAACTTTATAATCCACCATAAGGAAATGGCCAAATATTTTGAAAAAAACTACTACAAAAACATGTAAAGTAAGTTTCCTCCTTGATCAAAACGAGAGTAATATAAAGACACAATGTTTTCCTATTTTGTTTGCATGCTCTTGTCTATATAATGATACTTTTATGTAACTTCACATGTCTAGTCTAGTAGAGGTTTTCTCCGTAAAAAATGTTATAGCTAAGTACTACCGTATCTGACATATTTAAAAATTTTAAGCAGTATAAAAAAAGCTTTATCTAACATTTGACTGATAACCAATTTTAAATGCACTTGAACCATTCTGTTGCCAGATAGCTGTTAACTGCAAAGTCTTAGATAAAAAAAATAGGAAAGAAGGAAACTTTTCAATTAATGAATCTATTAGTATATGATAATTATAAACCTTTAGAAAACGTCATTGCGTTGTAAAAATAGTTCTGATTCATTTTGTGTACTTTTTAATAGTATAAAAACTTGACAAAAAGCAAATGTAAAATGCCAGTCCTGCTTGCGCTGATTTTACAGCTCAATCATGAAATAGAATTTACCTAAGCTATAATGGTGACTGTTTTGCATGCTTTTCTCGAACAAAACATTGAGAAAAGTAAAAGTCGCACTAAGGTCTAGATAATTCCATTGTACACTTTCGTAAAAGCATCCTTTTATTTTTTCAATCTTAGTTTTTCCAAGGTATTTCTTGTTTGTTATTTTCCTCGGATTTGTGCATCATCGGAATTCACGTTGCGTCTTTTATTGTACCCCCCCCCCCCGACAACAAAGTTGTAAGGGGGGTGTATACTGGTTTCAGGTTGTCTGTCTGTCTGTCCGTCCGTCTGTCTGTCCGTCCGTCTGGCCGTCTGTCCGTCTGTCCGTAGACGCAATCTTGTGCGCACCATCTCTTCTTATCCCCTTGACAGTATTTAATGAAACTTCACACAAGTGATCAGTACCAACAGTAGTTGTGCATGGGGCATGTTAGGTTCTTTTAGAAAATAAATTTGCAGAGTTATGGGACTTTGTTTTTTTTTGTTACTATACTATTTACATAGACACAATCTTGTGCGCACCATCTCTCCTCATCCCCTTGACACAATTTAATGAAACTTCACACAAGTGATCAGTACCAACAGTAGTTGTGCATGGGGTATTTTAGGTTCTTTTAGAAAAAAAATGCAGAGTTATGGGACTTTGTTTTTTTTGTTACTATACTATATACATAGACACAATCTTGTGCGCACCATCTCTCCTCATCCCCTTGACACAATTTAATGAAACTTCACACAAGTGATCAGTAACAACAGTAGTTGTGCATGGGGCATGTTAGGTTCTTTCAGGAAAAAAATTTGCAGAGTTATGGGACTTTGTTTTTTTGTATCTATACTATATACATAGACACAATCTTGTGCGCACCATCTCTCCTCATCCTCTTGACACAATTTAATGAAACTTCACACAAGTGATCAGTAACAGCAGTAGTTGTGCATGGGGCATGTTAGGTTCTTTCAGCGACAAAAATTGCAGAGTTATGGGACTTTGCTTCTTGTTAACATACTATGTACATACAGTCTGCATATGCAATCTTGTGCGTGCCTAATCTACCAAACCCTTGCACACAATTTAATGAAACTTCACACAAGTGATCAGTACCAACCCTAGTTGTGCATGGTGCATGTTACTTACATGTTCTTTTAGATAAATATTCTGCATAGTTATGGGACTTTGTTTTTTGTTACTATACTGTATACATACAGTCTATATACATACAGTCTACATAATTATGCAATCTTGTGTGCGTCAAATTGCAATGTACTGTGTCAGTGCATGCGGGGGGTACATTCATCACCTTTAGTGATAGCTCTAGTTTCAATAAATGTACCAATTCCGCTCCCCGCTAATAACATTTACTGTTCGCCGAAATTGCAAATAAGATAACACTCTTTTCAATAATCTGACTCTCATTGACATTTTTCACCTATCGTCAAATAATTAAAAATATCTAACTTTTTTTGTTCGAACTCATTTGTCATTATTTGTATTGTTCTTAAACCCCACGATCGTATTTTCCTGAAATAGCTGGAACAAATAAAAGTTATATTCTGTTCTGTTCTAAAGACGGCCAGATTTTAGTTTCTTGATTAACTTAAATGGAAGCATGAAGCATTTATCTTTTTAAAGTTGTAAATATGTCATCACGTTGTTCATAAAACCAAGAATACTAACATAATTATGTGATAATAAGTTGTCATACTTAGAAAAAAATGATTTATTTCCTTCTGAAGCGAAAGAAATTGTATATCTTAGTGAGTTTCACCATATGCTCAATATAAGTGATGGTGACACTTTTAAAACAAAATTGGAAGCAAGAAGATATTCAGTTAGAATAAATATTTTTACATCAAACTGAAGTGAAGAAATTGATCTATTATGTCATAACACGAAAGACCGGTGGTGACTTCGAACTTAATACTCACAGTTCAAACTTCACACTTCACACTTCATATATATAATTATTAATACACATACAAATAATAGGAAAGTCTGAAGTGTGAAATGTGAAGTCTGAAGTGTGAAGTATGAAGTCTGAAGTTTGAAATGTGAAGTCTGAAGTGTGAAGTCTGAAGTTTGAAGTGTGAAGTCTGAAGTGTGAAGTCTGAAGTTTGAAGTGTGAAGTGTGAAGCCTGAAGTATGAAGTCTGAAGTTTGAAATGTGAAGTTTGAAGTCTGAAGTTTGAAGTGTGAAGTCTTTTTCGGTCGTTTTTTTCTATTTTTAACACAACCTGGAATTACCGAGATTGGGCATAATGAAGTAGAATAATGATTATGGCTGAGTTACTTCTGACACCAGTGGCGTAATTTGAATGAATATCGTAGAGTATAATATACTGTACGAGAAGAAGATATTAAAAAGCTTTTCCTTTATAAGTCCGTTTAAAAGTACTGTCCCTCGGATGGGGTAATTTTGAATCCAGTGGCATAATTTGAATACCTTTAATACTAGAAGACCGCTAGGTAATGCCACACACCATATATCTAATTTCTATGCCTTTCTGTTTTACACATGAAGATTTTTAAACATATTTTTCCTTTCGTTTACTATGGCAACCACATTTCTGCATTGAATGAAATTGTTTTAGCAATTTTTATGTGCGTCACCCATGTATCATTCCCGTGAGATTGTTTAAAAAAATATGCCAATAGTTTTTCTCAAGAAGATTTTGAACGGACGGACGACAGACAGTGAATTCCCCTTATTTTTCGATATACCAACAAGTGATATAATCAAACTTGAAAAGTCGTCTATTTTCCTGGAACATTCAAAATGTACACAATCAATAATACTTAAAACTCATATAAGAAATGGCATACAGTTCGTTTTTGTAAACATCATGTTTGTAAACATTAAATATTGCGTTTTGTAAGCTAAGTTCAGGGTTCCATATTTTAGTGTGTCTTGTATAAGGAAAACGTGACCTCAAGCTAAAACAAAACATAATCAAAAAGTAGAAAGGTCTTTTTGTAAGTAGAAAAATTTTGGTTTGAAAACGTGTAAACATGTATGACCTAGTCATCGAACTGTACACATCTATGCCAATACACAATTAGCAGATGACGTCAAGTCACGTGATGTTTAATCTACGAAGTGCGAAGCGTGCAGTGAAGTGTGAAGTCTGAAGTCTGAAGAATGAAGTTTGAAGTGAGAAGTGAGAAGTATGAAGTGTGAAGTGTGAAGTATGAAGTGTGAAGTGTGAAGTGTAAAGTATGAAGTGTGAAGTATGAAGTCACTACCGGTCTTTCGTACATAACTGCTAAACCATTCACAAATGTAAAGAAATATTCGAAATTAAGCATTGAAAATAGATTTCTATATAGTTTATTCAATCGGGAAACTAATACTGACTACCGGGTTACATTCAAGCGGGACGACCTACTATGATCTGTCAGTTGAAATACAATAAAAGCTAGGGATGTAAAGTTTCAAATCCTACACTTGTAATATGTTTGCCCGGACAAGTATGAAACCGCAAAGAATTAAGGTAATGCCAATCGTTAATTTCCGTTCGATTACGTTTCATCCATATATTATATCGGATTTCTTCTACATTTTGAAGATATCAAACCGTAAGAAATATTATGATGTAATATTTTCTCTTTTAAAAATGTTAAGCTCCTTCAGCCGAGGAATGAAATAAACACTTACCGTGCATATTCGCAATAGGTTCCAGCGAAAATTGTAAACTATTGCAGTAGTACGGTGGAATTATAGTAGTAAGACGGTAAGGACACAAACTTATTTTTCAGACTAGATTATTTCGAGTGTTTGACATTGTATGTCGTACGCTCGGTTGAAATTGTGTACGATCGAGATAAGATGTCGTATGATCGAAATAAGATGTCGTGCGCTCGATATAAGAAATCGTGCGCTCGTGATTATTAAATCTAAGAAAATGTTAGTTCATCCTACACATATAGAGCCATTCTCGCATACCAGAGGTTTACCGTGGTTCCCTAGTATAATTCTGATTTATGTCGAACATCTTATGGCCAAAAATGGTCTAGAACATGTTATAGAACATATTTTGGTTTAGCATACTTTGGAAGAGTTGCACAACTCATGCTGCTTTGGATTTATTGAACCGAACAGCAGGAATTATTTTTTAGTCATTTTTGCTACTTATTGATACAGATCGCTATTCGATTCTTCATGGCCACTCGAGTGTTATAATGAAAGATTACAAATCGTTCGCTGAAAATATATCCATTGAACATTCAAATTTGTACATTAGGTACTACCTTACGGTTTTTAGTTCTGTCTTAAATACTCACTAATTAGGAATACATATAAGCTTTGTGAAACGGTTTAGGTTGTAACTAATGACAATTGTAAGTATTGTCTGACGTTATATCTGAAGAGTGTATTTAAAGTATAAATTACACTTTCTTGAAAAGGACCCCTGGTCACTAAATGATATAATAACATATAATAGCATATACATGTATGTGCAATCAAAGTAGGTGACCCTCGTATATACCGTTCATAACGGTTTACATATACATATAGCAAGAGGTCATTTTAGCCCTACATCGCTCGCATGGCAGCTGGAAAGTTGTGCATCAGTATCAAAGAAATATCTGTAATTTGCTCAGCCAGTAGAACTTTTAAAAATTTATTTCAAAAATGTTCTGTGTAAGGTACCATCGTTATACTACTAAATGGTGAAAGCTTGAAATTCCATATAGACAAATCTTCAACCTATAGTAGATATATATTTCATAAAGTCCATAAAACAAAACTAGAGTAGCTAAACCGGGGAAGCTTCCGTTGAGATCACCTGTACTTTTCAGCATTGTAAAAAAATCTATCCGCTACTGAACATTTTTATTTCAAAGTTTCAAAGTATACCCTACCAACATTCAATTCTTTGATTATGGCTACTTGATCCTTGTAAAAAAAAGCTGTTTGTTAACAGTTCGTCTCCTACGCCTATGAAAAATGAGCAACTGTCGAATGTAAACATTCTCGGGGCCATAATCTGACCTAGCACGCGTGGAACAGCCTTCACAAAACGTTTAACTGCATCCGTAAAATAAACAGCAGTTCTTAGGTACTCTGTTTTGCGCACCTAAAACCATATTATGAAACGAGAAAATCGGTCAATAACTCCGCTGATATACAGCTCATACGGTTTTTATTTATCATACCCGTCGGTATGCCAGGCCCGTAGCCAGAGCTAAAATAATAGGGAGGCACTTCCTAGGGGTGTCCGGGGGCATGCTCCCCCGGAATTTTTTTTTTCGATGGTGCCATTTCGTGCGTTTTCCTGCATTTCAAACATGTTTTTGATACTTCTAAGATACCAATTTCGGAAAAAATAAATGACGTAAAAAAGATTCCCGCACATTTAAGTTACATGCGCTACGGCAGAATATAAGAATTTCGAAATAGCCAGTGTATTTGTGATTATTGTCAACCTAAAACGCTGATTTAAATGCATGTGGTCATGCCTGCTTGGTACTTATATCTTCTGTTGAATAAATGTATACACTCAGTTCCAAAAGAAAGTGTGCACTTAGTTTTCTGTTATAATGTTTGGTACCAAAATTTAAATCAGTTCGTAAACAAATTGGTGTGCAGTTTAGATTTTGAGTTATACCTGAGAGTTAGTGTATGAAATAATGAAACAAAAACGTCAGGGAATTTTTTAAAAAGTGCACACTTTCGTTTGGAACTGAGTATATATGTTCATTTATAAACGTTTTAGCATGGCTGACGTGAAATAAAAATTTGAAAGAAGCAATATGGTTTATTCATATACAAATAAAATACAGATATGTACTACAAATATACTAAATACATATAATATTTTGTCAATCTTCTTAAAGTATGTTATATAAGATCTACATTATAAAGGTTAATACTTAGATAAATAGCGCGTGTGATAGGTATTATGCTGCGTTTACACTTAGCCACGATGTCCACGATTTAAAAAAAAGCTCGGACCTCCACGATTTATTGCACGAATTTTGTATTACTACGCTTCCCCACGCTTTCTTACGTTGTCAGTACGTTTTGTTACTACCTGCAGCGTCTTATTACGAAATCAACACGATTCTGGTCGAGATCTGCCACGATTTTCATCACGTTCTCTTAAGTTCTCTTACGATTACCACGATATGCTATCACGTTTTGTCACGTTCTGTTTAGATCCCTCACGTTATCAAGTTTTGTTAAGCTCTCCTACGATATATGGTCACGATTTGATAAAGATTGTCACGTTCTGAACACGATTAAAGTATAAATAGGAGACATTGGCCATTCTCTCCAGAGATTCCAAAGAGGAACGAGCTATAATGCATCAAAGAGCTGAACAAGATGCTGAATTTGCAACTTTCGTGTATGTCTATAATAGTTACTCGTCGGCAGCAGCAACAACGGACGTAACAGGGCAGGACAGAAGAGAGAGGAAGGAGAAGAAGAAATAGAAGGCATAAGACCTGCTGGGTGAGACCATTGTTAAGTGGAAGCCGAAGGCACCAGCTGGGACAATTTCAACACAAAACTCAGGCGTGAAGACTCCAACGTTAACTATGTAGGGATGCCTCCAGATGTAGTACTTAGGATCGTGGTTCAAAGTTCACCAAGATCCCCATATGATCGTGCATCAAGGTCTGATGCGCTACATTAAGGTCTGTTAAGCTGCGTTACCCTCTGAAACGATTTCTACATTCTATCACGCTCTCTCAAGATTTAAGATAAATCGGGATAATCGTGGCAAAATTTTTGACTGTCAAAAATTTTGTCACGATCCTTACGATCAACACGATTCTATCAAGTTCTCTCACGATCACCACGATTCGATCCCACGAGCCCCGACGCTCACCACGCTTCTCTTAAAACGTGGATATCGCGGCTAAGTGTAAACGCAGCATAAAGAATCAAATGTTGTCATAAAGTTATTATACTAATTAGGTAATCAAAATCTAAAAAGTCACAAATTTATATGAAAAGTAGATCTATACACAGTAAGATTGCATACTGGTACGTACGAAAATTTGAAATAAGTGTGTCTGGTCTGATATAAGTTCTTAATTAACTATTGATTTAGTATTATAGTAAGTTACCATGATATATTCTTGAGAGAAACTTTAAAATGAAGTTTTGAAATTCCGTACGTATAAGAAATGATATGTCCAAAGTCGTACAAAGAACAAAGCCGCATGATTCCAAGACTCCATTCTGCTGTAATGTCAAAATGAATCAATTTAGAAACAAGAGCTGTTCGTAAGACAGCCAATGCTCGACTATTCAAATTATTATCCGAGGAGCAGAAAAATATTACCCTAAATGTTAAAATATCTAAAGAGTTTCAATCCAGTATCGGAATTAGTTTTGGAATAACCTTGCATGCAAAACTTTAACCAGAAGATTTAAGTTCAAAAGGGGGAATAATGAGAACAAAATCCATGTCAGAGTTATGGGACTTAATGCAGTCATCTATTTTTATAACCCTTAAGGCATATGTGAAGTTTCAGTTTAATTCTGCAAATGGTGACTTACACGCAAATTTTCTAAGTTCAAAAGGAGACATACTTCGCCTAAAATACGTTAGTGTTATGGGAATTGACCCAGTGAGGTTGGTAATTGGTCTAGAAAAATAAAAAAGTAAGTTTCATATCTATATGCCTTAAGTCGAAAAGGGGACGTAATTTGGCTAAACTGCAGGTCAGAGTTATGGGACTTGATGCTATCAAGTAGTTTTATAACCCCTAAGACACAAGTGAAGTTTCAATTCAATATCTGCATTAGTTTTGGAGATAGTAACTTGCATGTCAAACTATATGTCAGAGTTATTGGACTTTTTATTAAAGAAAGACTTAATTAATCCAACGCTAATGAAACTATTCTATTCCCAGTTGAATTCCATAATTTTAGAAGTTCAAGACTGTCGACTTTAACATCTGAGCCGCCCAATGCCATTTAGATGGTCTTCTCCAATGGAAGTTCTGGACCAATGCGCTAAAACTTCTTTCACAAGAGCATGAACTGACTTGCAGTGAGAGAATGAGCTCGAATATAGTATTAATATTCGGTGGCAAGGTCAACCATTGTTGTTGCGATGTTAATCGTAACGCTTCGGACCCCTCCGAGTTAAGTTAAACTAATGGGCGAATATCTTGTACGAAAACTATGCTATGTAGTGCAATTATTCGTGATATTAAAAACAAATGGAAGAAAATAGTTGAAACAAAATACATGTAAAATTAAATTAGATAATAGTGCCTCAGCTCGGATACGCTTTATAAGATGATGCCTCATTTTTTTTCTCATTACCTTGCAGAAAAACAGGGAGGCACCGGCCTCCCTGTGCCTCAGTGTAGCTACGGGCCTGTATGCCATAAAACATTTGGTCCATCCGACGTTGAAAATAAGCCCATCTTCTCCTTTAAATACCTTCTTTCTCATCATCAAACGAACTGTTTCCTGTGTAACAAGATATATCCATTTTGAAGGAGAGGAGTTTCTGATGCATTAGTTGTTTACAGGATGTCATTACATTTCCCATGACATGTATAGCAACAGTTAGTTCGTCACTTTTATTTATCTGTCAAATAACATCATACGTAACAATATCCATTAAGAAACTTTAAAACCATCTATTTTTTTTTTCAGGACAAAGTAATACTTCACAGTGACTTATACCAGCTGAAAATATGTTTTTATTATAAGGATCTTACATGCCTGGCTGTGTAAGACGGGGTTTTCCCTACCCGAGGGACAGTGTGGAATGGAAAACCGAGCGTTAGCGAGGTTTTTTATCCACGCTGTCCCGAGGGTAGGGAAAACAGCTGTCTTACACAGGCAGACATGTTAGATCATTTTTCTTGCCTATCATGTTGAAAATAGATCGTGGAGACAAATACGTTTGGGTATTTCCTGACATTATTTATAAAGTTTATGACGTCACAATGGTACCAGTACTATGTGACGTCACCTTAGTGCACGCTATTTTAGACAAGGTTTTTCCCTAGGGAAAGACAGGAATATCTATCCCCGGCGCGTGCTCGGATAAATGTATACTTTCCCCGCTAGGTAGGCAAGAATAAGTCATCTATGCCGTGTTGCTATAAATTATACAACCTTTCCTGAAAAGTAAATTGTTCGGCTGCACATTCATGAGAGTATATTAGTCAGCAACATACATACGGGTTACTAAGTCGTACGTATTTTACTAAGTCATACATATGAAATACTAATATAAGTCGTGTGTATGAGTAACAAAGTCATACGCATGAGATACTAAGTTGTACGTATGAGTTGCTACGTTATACGTATGAGAAACTACCTCGTATGTATGATTAGTAAGTAATACGTATTGATTAGTAAGTCGTACGTAAGCACCAGGATGCAATTACAAGAGAACGCGACAACTAAGAATCCTATATATAATTATAATAGAACGAAACACAAACAAATACTTCTTATTTTGGTATAGCAATGGAGACACTGACTGATTGTTACCACGTATTAAACTTTTACATAATAATATCATTTCATTTCATATCAAATCAAAATCATATTTCATTCAATGACATAACAACTAGCTACTCACCACATGCAAAACTTCAACAGGCATATGCTCGACCGAGATTCAACTCTTTAGCAATTCTGAAGACAGCCAAGCCTTGGAGGTAACTACATATATGGAGGCATACAGACATTAAAAGGAAAATGGCGCGAAATAATGGTAGTCGCATAATGGCTGTTTTTAATAGTTTTCAGTTTGTTGTTGTTGTTATTGTTTTGCTCCGTAGAACTATTTGCAATTTTTTGCTGAAATCTTATGACAGATCTATGCTTGACATATAGGTAGCATTTTCACTATGAAATAATAACATGACAGCAGAATTTGTCATGGAAACTTAGATCATACACCACCACTACAATATGGGGTCTCATCTTTTAGCTGATTTTGCAGTTTATGTGTTTGACTGGAAAAAAAATGTTCTTGCATTAAGCAAGACCCTCACTCTTTCTGATTTTTATTTAGCACTGACAATATTCTTCAAGAAAATGTAAGTTACTGACAATGGGTCCTGATGTGAGCTGTGACCATTGGAAAAATGTCTATTTTATTTAGAATAAAAACAAACAGCTATTTAGTGTGTTCAAGCCTACATGTAGCAACCCTGATAACATATAAGTGGTTGCATCTGCTGACAATCTTGTCATAGAAGGTAAATTGCCTACATAAAATATTAATTCTTTTGATGTAAAATTTCTATTATAATTCAATCCTTGTTGAATTATGAATGAATCATTTTCTTTATAAAAATTCTACTAATACTGTTATTTACATAACCTTGTCAAAAATGAAATATAATAAAACAAAACGCGATTTTCTGTCAGTTCCTCACAACACTGAATGGTTCAAAACCGCCAAAATGGCAAAACTCCACCTATCGAAAAGCTAACTGACAAGGGAAATATTTTTTCTCTCATATGATAAATTCAAACGACGAAACTTTTATTCATTATACACCTTACTGTATTTTAGTAAGTTATCTCATCACGGAGACCTCAGCTGTGTTCGTTATCTTACAGCTGACAACTATTGCATAATCATATAATTATTAAGTATTTTCTTTATTCGCCAGAATTTAAATATTTCTTTTATTTTATGCTAACTAATGAAATACTGTATTCTATCAGTTAAATATTTTTATATTTCATCACTCACGCTGTGAAAATATGAAATCTATATTTTCACACTGTGAGAGATATAGCTCTGCCCCCTCATACATTGTGTATGAATTTCAAATTATTTGCTTAAAACAGGATGAAAATTATAGTCGCACTTTGTTCTTTATAGTATATTTATTTTACTTAATGAGAATTTCATAACGTAATGCACAAAAAAAAGAACTTTATGTTGTGTGCGTCTTTCTAACGTCACAACACGTCTCACGTCATGTCTGTTTACGCGCGTCTGTTTCCCGCGCTGAAATTAAAAATTGTTTGCAAAATGCACATCTCAACGTAATTGAGCATAAAATAGAAAGAAAATTTGTTTGTTTTTCGTGGATATGGAATATATCTCACCTCGAAGTGAGAAAATGTTCACATTTTCACTCGCGCTACGCGCTCGTGAAAATATTTGAAATTTTCTCACTTCGAGGTGAGATATACTCCATATTCACTCTAAACAAACAAATAGCCCCTGTATCTCATCACTCACACTGTGAAAATATGAAATCTATATTTTCACACTATGAGAGATATAGCTCCGCCCCCTCATACATTGTGTTTGAATTTTAAATTATTTGCTTAAAACAGGATAAAAATTGTAGTCGCACTTTGTTCTTTATAGTATATTTCTCGATTCGAATTATTTTACTTAATGAGAATTTCAAAACGTTATACAGCAAAAAATAAAATAAAATGGAACTTTATGTTGTGTGCGTCTTTCTAACTCCACAACAAATCTGACGCCATGTCTGTTTACGCGCGTCTGTTTCCCGCGCTGAGATTAAAAATTGTTGCAAAATGCACATCTAAACGTAACTGAGCATAAAATAAAAAGAAAATTTGTTTGTTTCTCGTGAATATTGAATATATCTCACCTCGAAGTGAGAAAATGTTCACATTTTCACTCGCGCTACGCGCTCTAGTCCGGCTACCGACTAGATAATCGTTTTTTTTTTAGAAAGAAATAATTCTTTTATATATTTTGACTTCATCAGTCTTGTCTCTGATTATCTACGTATGTTTTGAGAATAAAAGGGACATAATGGTACAAAATTTGTATAGCCTCAGGAGTTATCTCCTGTGAACAAAACATAAGGTCTGAACACAGACTATACGCGCTCGTGAAAATATTTGAAATTTTCTCACTTCTCAGTGAGATATATTCCATATTCACTCAAAACAAATATCCTCTATATACTTATCAGTTACAATTTGGCTCAGAGGTAAATCATACTGATATGCTCTTAAATATCTCTTTTCCGCGTGGATTCGATACTCAGAGACAGCAGTCATTTTTTTATTAAAAGAATATCGATTTCTTGGAGTGTCATAGTATTTTCTCCATGAAAAAAAAAGACAGAGAATTTGCCGTGAATGATATGGCAGATAAGAAATGATAAGTATCATATCAAAGATAATATAAATGCATAAAAATATACATAAGCAAAATACAACATGTTATATAAAGATAAAACATGCATGTAAATACAGATTATTAAAGAAAGAAACGAAAGAAAATTGCAACAGCAAATAAAATGGATAGGAAAACCCAATGAACTCATACAAAATGTTCTGATGATTTGCTATTGGTATCTGCATTTTATCTGACTTAAACCTGCCTTATACATATTTAACAATTTAAATGATGAAATACTTACATTTACCTCTCAAACAATGTACAAGCAAAATAAATACATGCAGTATATTGTGAAGTGAACGATTCCTAGCTTTTGAGCGGGAATCTTGTTACCGTCATGGAGTAGTACAGATAATGCTAGGTTCCGAGTGCCGACCAGATCATCCCCATCAAGCGACTGTGGACCGGTATGACTCGATCGACAGGGGTGGTCTTGGTGGTCTAATTTGCTTGGCATTCCTTCGGGTTCCTACCCGAAACTATGGATATGTTTAAAATAATTTGAGTAGGGATCGAGAAGTCAAGCGCCAGGGAAGCGATGGGTATTGGTCGGGTAGAGGTTGATTTGAGCCGTAAACGATCGCATAGATATTTAGTTTGGTCCGGATTGAAACCTTTAACAAATCAGTACACGCTTTTTTCGACCACTACTCGAGTAATCTCCAATCGCTTCCTGATTAATGTGACTCTTGTTCGACCTGTTGTCCAGATCAAATCTATTGTTACCTAGCCGCATCTGATCACTTCTCGCTCAATACCATGCCGCTGAGGGACCATTAACGAGCGCATATGACCGCGACAGAATTAAAAGGACGCTTAGATCTTTCATACGCTGCTAAAAGCACGAAGCACTTACATCTATACATCTACCAGAATAAGGATGCTTCTGAATTTATTTTTGTAATGATAAAGCCGGAACCTCATTGCCTCCAGCCCTCGATCCAGTCCCCACTCGAAAGAGAAGGAATAAGACAGCAGTAAGCTTCGCCTACACCTTTCACAGACTGCCAAGCATGCCAGAGGACAGGAGCAGGAGTAGCGTTCTTACCCTAATACTGGTGCTGCCTTATCCAATTAGTCAGCACCCTCAGCCTTAACTGATAGCCGTCCAAAAAATATCTAAGGTACTTTACTCAATGATGCACGAGTTGGAATCAGTGCATGGTTTTATCACAGAAGCGCAATATTCGGCAGCACAAACTGGACTTTTTTGGTGTACTTGATGCGCCAAATGGACCAGCAAACGGTAAATATACTTATTTGCCAAAAGGTTTGCTGCGGCCCTTGTGGATAAAAGCCAAGAGGAGAAGAAGCAACTAACGTTTCAAAAGGTAGCTCAGAAGGTAGCTAAGCAGACAGCGGCTCCAGTGTTTTGCCGTGGCTAACCCTCCCACAATTATATCATGGTTCACCATCAGCAGGTTTTGGCTCAGCCAGCTGTGCAGAAGCAACAGTTACATCAGCAGCAACAAATTAAGCAGTTTTTTTCAGTTGGCCATAAATATAGCTGCAGTTACGCAACTAGCCAATCTCTCATGCAGTATCATAATGTGAAGCCGTTATACTTACGTTAAGAATGGACAGCTAGCAGGTGATGGACATATATAGTAAAACATTTGATCATTGGGAAGTGTAAAGGAACCTATATACTATGCTCAATGCATAAGGTTTTTACTATACGTGTCGAAATATAAACTGCAACGTATTACAGAAATCTAACTGCAATAAAAAATTCTGAAGGGGACGTAACGTTGACCCGAATCAGTGATATGAAAATCAAATGATATGCCAAAAGTAATTATAGAAAGTTTAAATCTTCAACCGTTAGAAAGTAGTAAAGTCCTCTTTGCATACCCCTAAATTGCAATAGAAATACACCTGGTATGTCATTTTCAGTCGAAAATAGGCAATACAATGTACAAAAATATAAATTTCCTTTCTTTTTCAAACTCTGTAGATCCATCTTTCTCATGCAGTGTTCGTGTAAAATTAAGGTTTTTTGCCATAACAGATATTTATTGCCGTGTAGACTAGCTCCTAAATTAATATATATGTATATTTAAATTGTTAATTACTATGTCGAATATTACAACCACTTCTCTGCCAAAATCTCTAAAAGAAAAGAT
Organism: Mercenaria mercenaria; assembly: GCF_021730395.1. Taxonomy (NCBI): domain Eukaryota; kingdom Metazoa; phylum Mollusca; class Bivalvia; order Venerida; family Veneridae; genus Mercenaria; species Mercenaria mercenaria. Next base: position 41,435,799 of record NC_069376.1, on the reverse strand, counting down.
TTGCATTTGTCACTTTCACATAAGAAAAAAATTACAAAAGTTCCAGTTTTATGACAAATTCTTCATTATCATGGCATGTTCAATTGCAGTCTTGTTCAGAAATTTCTACTGCAAAGGCAAAATCAAACCTCAAATTCCTTAAAGTTTTACTACACGTTTCGGTATTACCAGAACGTTTAGTTGTAATTATCTTATTATGACGATACGATTTTTTGTAAAAACGATACTGTTTATTATAATATTAAAATATTTTCTCGTAAAAACGGCATAAGAATAAAATCTGTAAAAGTATCATTTGCAAGCAAAGAATGCAACCAAGAAGAATAATAGCAGACTCGGTTTGATTGAGTCTATTTATGAGAGGTTATGAAATGTGCAACACCTCTCACGCCACCAAGCAGCGGCTTAAGCGGAACTCTATTACACGTATGTTGAATGTACTCCATGATCCCAAGGACCAGAACAAATATAACAATACGGAACTCTGAAAAACGAGATAATTAGTCGTTAAAAATAGTGAAAGATGTAATGTGATTCGGGCAATTTTCTTGTAATAATGATAAAATGTCTCGTTACTACAGGATAAGAAGGTTATTTTTTACGAATGCATCTCTTCGACTTTTGAAGTTCGGAGATTGCTGTGATTTTCATTTTCTGCTTTGTAAATACCAGATGAATTCAAAATTGTAATTTTTGTTATGTTTGAAGTTTGGAATTTAACATACCAGCCAATGAAGAAAAATGTACTAGTAAAACGTATGTAATGTTTTTGCAAAACATAATTTTGCAAATTTCATGAGATTTCCATTTAAAACTACATCTGCTTATATTATATTATGATCGAAGAGCTGTAGAATGATGCATATTTTTATTTGGTTTTTAAAAGAAATAAGGAAATTGCAGAAACGCTATTGTAGAATTTATTAATTAAATAGTATGGTAGTCCTCCTCAGCATATTGTATAAGAATTTCAATAACAGAAACAAAATTAAATCAAATGTTTATAGTAAAATAGCATTTTCTAGGCATGTTTGTTTCATTGTTTGATTTAAGATGCTGAGTTATGTTTGCAGTATATATACGACGTTAATACGACGACGGGTCCAGGTTAAGACAGTCTTAAATGTATATTATATTGAATGTTTTGAAGTACCTAAACAAAACTAAAATTCTTGGCGATTTTATATGTGCATCAATAATTGTCCATGATTTGGTCTTGCTGAGTGTGCAGTTTATATAAATTTAGTAGGTCAATTCGACGACGGGTTCAGGTTAAGACAATGTTAAATGTATATAATTATGTCAAAAGGCAAAGAATTTAAGTTTTGAAAAGGTACAAATATTACAAAACGAGATCTATTTTAAATGTTTCTAAGATCAGCACTGGATATCATTGATGTTTAAAAAACTTATAATTGCAATAAATTTGTATATGCGATTAATTTCAACTCCATTTAACTTGTTTTTAGCTTTAGTACAGAGGCACAAATTGATGAATTGTCTTTGCATTAAAGAGGACAATATTAGAGAAATTATGTAATATCTCTACAATAGCATTGCGCATCAATTCGTTCATTCTTTTCAAAATTTGAGGATTTTCTCCTTTACTTAGGAATTATGGGGTGTTCTTTTCATCGCTAGGCAGTGGGTCCTGTAACATAGCCCCGAGTTCAGAATTACTGTTTAAAAGCTAGGTATCGGACGAATTTGCTTTAGCTCCAACACTAACCGAGACGAGTTCGGGTTCATTATCATATGCTTGGTTTGGAAGTCATCGGCAATTTGCTTCTACTGCTCAGGGGTAATGACCGATGGCAACACATCTTCAAAGCAAAACTTCTTAAACATTTAGGAGGATTTTGTTAAACGTGTTTTACCAAAGTAGGAATGAATCGTCTCTCTGTTTAGCTCTTGCAGCAGTTCCTCATACTGACCTTGCTGATGTTGATACCTATTCCCTAGAGATTCTTATATAAACTGCATGCTGACCAAAAAGGTTCATATATTTTGTACTGGAATTGTTCGTACACGACCCATATAGACCCCTACGATCCCATATCGACAATGTCTATCTGGTCGGGCAGAGATCATGCTAATAAAGTAGATGTCGTGTAGGGTTCGTGTAAGGGTCGGAATGATCGAGTAGATATAGTAGAGTATCAGGTTGAAGACATGCAGGAGTGATAGGTGTACAGTTTACGAATATTATTTGTGCCCGAAACGAAAGAAAATATAAATTTGCCAGTCTAGAGGGAAAAAATATCGAGCTATATGCTAAAATCAGAATCAGGTGCCGTCTGTTCTTTTATCTCAAAGAAATAACTGACATGAATGATAATATATAGGTAATGAATATATATGCAGAGGAAAACGAATTATAGATTCAAGATAGAACATTCCGATATCTGCAAGTCTAAGGTAATGAATATATATGCAAAGGAAACCGAATTTCAGAAGTAAGTTAGAATTGACTCTGCATTCTCTTCCAATGTTGCTACACACTTCAATGAAAATAATCGTTGTATGAATGACTTCTCATTTATGCCGATTGATATTGTAAAAAATAATATTGACCGTCTCTGTAAAGAAACTTTCTGGATCCATAAACTAAAAACAAAAATTCCGGAAGGGTTAAATTCAAAATTGCTATTTACAATAGATTAATTTCATGAATATTATGCATGTGCAGTTGTGCATTTACACATATACTCTGGGTACTATTCCGTTTTTTCCTATCGCCGCTTTTTTATATAATCTTACTATAGGAAATTATTTGGTATTTTCATATCCGGGATAGTACCTTGTAGATATATGTATTTGCATTTTGATATTTTGATTAACGTTTTCCCGCCATTTGATGTTACGTTATCAGTTTTACGTCACGTCCGTTGTTTATATTTGTATGTGTATTATCCTGATGAAGGCGTTAGCCGAAACGTTGATGAGATAAAGAAAACTATACATAATACGTGTTGTTGTTGAAATACCTACCGCAGAAGTAAGTTAGAACATTCCAATATCAACAGGTCTTGGTTGTAAAACCATTTAAAGACGAAGCCAACAAAATATTTACAAAAAGCAAGTGTATCGCTTTAGGTACAACACTTAATGCGGAAGTAGCAGTACGTGATATGCAATATCATGTACAAAGTATCGACGACGTACATAAACATAACTAGAATTTTTAAGTGATAAGCTAACCTCATGGTTATACGTTTTACACTCCTTAGCTTGATCGTTTTAGAAAAAAATAATGAAATATAAACAGTATAGTTTTTATTCTTTCTTATTGACCTCTATGTTAAATGTACAAAAGCAGTTTCAATATATGTACTTTTATTTTCACTCCTTGCCTTTCCTTGAGTATTAGACAGAGTAACAACATATTGGGCATGTATTATGTAGTTTGGCGTATTGAATATGTCTTGCAGTGACACTGATAAATAGACCTGTGAGATATGAGTTGTAGTGTGCAAAAAAAACAGATTTTTTTTGTACCAGGAAATGTAAGCTTTAATGGTTGTATTTTTACATGCATTACAATTTTGTTAGTTACCTTTGATGGATGTTTGCCAAACTTCTTTCGTTTTTTTAAACAAAAATTAATATCATTTTTTTATACCTGTATTAAGCAATATATCCCTTTTTATTAGCAGCGGCAAAACAGTTGTGTTTTTTTCTTTTGTACGAAAACATTAATAGACAGTAACGTAATTGCTATTACTGCGAGTGCATTTTGCTGAATACATAATTTTGGAACTTTTTTGATTGACCGGGAAATAAGTTTGAGTTTCCAAACATCTCACTAGTGTATGAAAAACGATAGTACTCAGTAATTTAAATCATGGCACCTTTATGGCATCAGACTGTCTCAGTTACAGCTAGTATGTTCAATAGTAAGCTATGCAGCACGTACATGTACTTTGGCATATTGCCTTCTGCCTTGAAATACAGACAAAGCAATGCTACATTGATTATTGAATTGATATAAAAATACTCAATAGTTCATAACCACAATTAGTAATGCTTTAGTGTTTTAGATTATTCTGTGTGTGTGGTGAGAAAATATTGACCGATTAGCAAATTTTAAGTAAGGTATAATTAATTAACGTTGTTTGCAAGAAGCTGATCTTGGGTTTAAGCATTCTAACGTGTATGAAATATTAGAGGAAGACTACATTACACGATCACATGCCAAAGTTAATCAATGCACAGTAGGAGTAATATAGTCAGCCCAATACACACATTTTTGACTGTTTACTTCTGCTCTGCTAATATCTAAAAATAAATAAATAAATAACATAATTAAAAAATTCAGTTATGATAAAAACCGTTTGCAGTAGTATGATTAAAAAAATCATTTACATGTAGATGTTTTCCTCAGATTATACATTATAGTAGTAAGCAATTATATATATTTTCTTTCTCGTTAAATGGATACCCAAGAATAGTATTATCCTACTGGCTTACGAAATATTGGTGGTTCTACCTAGGTGCCCGCTCGTGCCTGAAATAATGTGAGGAGGGGCGCCTGCGGTTTTCCTTCGCCATCAAAAGCCGGAAAGTCGCTATAGGACCTATAACTGTCGATGTGACGTTAACCGAATAAAGCATACATTCTACATTGCAAATAGTATTAACTTTTACCCTGCTAAATTTCTAAAATGGACTGGTCCATCATCCAATTTGGACAGTACCACTTATTATTCAAAGTGATGTTCACTGAAAATTTATTGACTGAAAAACGAACAGTGCACACCATGATCAGCTTGATTTTGGTCTGCACTGGTCGCAAAGGCAGACTCACTTGCCGCCAGCAGGCTAAAGGTTAATTATGCCCTGTCGGTACATAAGAAATTTTTTTAACATGGCTATCATTTTGCCTGTTATGCTTATCAAAAATCATGATAATTAACACATTTCTAGTAAGTCTTTAACAGAAAAAATCTGTTAACCATTGTCATGTTTTAAAAAAAAGTTATCCACGAGTATCATCACTTGTAGGGTAAAAACGATCTTTAGTACATGTGTACATGGTGGGATAAAAGCCATCATCTTATATATGTTTTTTCTATAAGTTAAAAGTCGATTGAGAATAGTATTTACCGTAACGTATTCCAGATATACGTTTTCATATTACAAAAAAAGTAGTTCAGTTTCTAAAGACAGTGGACCTGTAATATCAGTCGGAACATTACGTAATCACTGTATGCAATTTTGGCATTCAGTTACGCCCCCTTTGAGCTATATTGACGTCCGAAGAATGTCGAATGGCACGACGAAAATACATTATCATCTAGAAATTGCCAAGTGTCATTACGGACCCACTCCCTTATTCAAGAAAACAGTATAGTTGTTTTTATTACTTAAGCTGATCACAATCAATATCATTTTGTAAGTGGCTTGTTCTTTGAGCTCAAGATATATAAGTGTGAAAAATGCTTTTCCTGTTCGTAATCGGATATTAGTAAGATCCTGTTACGAATTCGAATCAAGAAGTTTTGTTTGTTTGTTTTTGCCGGTTCAACGTCAGCCAATACTATTCAGGTCATACGAAGAATTTTCAAGTTTCCAATCTCCTCATGCCTATTTCTGGCATAGACGTGCGGCTGGGTAAAACCACAGACCTTCCGTAAGCCAAGCCGTCCAGATGGCGTCCTTACATGCGGATTAGTACACCCCAAGCGAGGAAAATCATTTGTCATCATAAAAAAAACAGCTGTAGTCGCCATATGATCTAAATTGTTATGGCGTCACTCTGAAACTCAGGGGAAAAATTGTATTATATTACTACTCAAGCTCATCACTAGCAATATATTTATGTTACTGGTTTGTTATTTGAGCATGAGGTGTAGGGAATGTGAAAAATACGTTTTCAGATTAGTAATCAGCATTAATAATTTGTGGTTGTATTATTTTCATATTTCTACGATCTGGAGGCTTTGCTTATTAGAAAAACATAACACGCCGTGGTGTTTTGTGAAAAAAAGTTTATGCCTGATGGATGTAAAATATTACATACACTATATGTATACGACATTATCTGTCACAGGCTTTAGTTCTCGGTGTCAAACTTTGCTATACGTCTATGAATAAAGCTACATAATCATATCATATGGACAGATCATTGGAATTGTTAAAGGGAATTCCTATAGTTTTTTATGCGCATCTTTCTGCGCAGCCGACACTTTCTATGGAAAACTGAACTGAAGTCAACATTTGTTGAAACATGTTACAGACAATCTTAAATATGAGGAATTTTGAATGAAATAACAATTTTGGTAAGTTATATCAGTAATCAAATGTTGATACTGGTTTATATTGTATTGACAAGTATCATGCCTGACAGGTATCTTGCTATTTTTGTGGTTATGTTTTCACATCGCATTTTAGTACAAAGACAGTGGTGTTCATATAATGTAAGATAATTGGCTTAGTACTGATAAGACAATATCACCTTTCAGATTATTTAGTATTCAATTATAGAAAGAATTAAGAATTTTTAAAACTTTTTTTTAACTTTTAGCAGACATACATGTAATCAATTTGGCCAGGTTTGCGCCATTTCCGTCCGTACAGGTATTGTATTCTAGCGGTCTTAACATAAAATTTAGCCTGGTGACCCATACATTTTTAGCCATTTTTGTGCTCACAATACAATTATCTATACACAAGAAGAAAAAGAAAAAAATCCATGAAAGAGTTTTTTCAAAATAAAAAAAAAAAAATTCTTCACTATGGGTATTTTTCATTGAAAAAAGTTCACAAAAGTAAATATGAAACAATTTTTTTTTCATTTGTACCCATTATTGTAAGGATAGAGTATTACAAATATGACTATGATATCTGATAAGTATGTAATAAAATCTGTAAAAAGAAAAAAACCGTATTGTGCTGCCTGGATGTATATTTTGATTGGTATTTATAAAAAAGCAGAAAATTATGAAAATGTTGAAAAATCGCTGGCAGTTTCAGCAACAGTGGGTGTGTTCAAAACAATTTTTCACAAAAACAAGCCTGGTGACCTATTGTTTTTATTTGTTCATTGTTTTCAGCACAAATTTTCCTATCATATATGTGAATTTAAAAAAATTCTATGAAAGGAAAAAATCTACAGGAATTCTCTTTCATGTAATGGTTTATGAAATTGAACCTTTAATTTAATTTATTTGATTCGATTTTAATAAGTATGCGGCGTATCAATTGTTTCTTTTAAAGTAATGTCAAACTTGCGTATGAAAACACGAAATGTTCATCCTTAGTGTATACTAGGATACACGGACGTCAACCAAACTTTAGTATATACTTAAAATAGTTACAGCATAGTTACTGCGTTACTGCATAGTGTTAAAAATGGTTGAACCATAACGAAAAGGCAAAGTGTATAGATGTATTAATGCTTCGAAATTTTAGTATGTTATCATAATATATAATACTTTTTTTTGTACACAAACGTTATGAAATTGATTGATACAGAAACGTGAACTATATAGTATATTATAATCCAGTACCAAAGGAAATACTACCTGTTTGCAAGTAAAATGAAATAATATAAGATACATTTTAGTAAGCTCCTTCTAAATCTCCAATGAACATTTTCCATAGCTTTGTTGATGAATGATTTAATTTGATGGTATAATGTATAACATATGAAGACTTTTGGAATTCAAGCAAAATTCTAAACGAGCCTGTCACGCGAGTAAATGAAACGTATCCTCAGAAGCCATAGCATTTGTAATTTTGTAATTCATCATCATTGAATATGTTCTTTAATACCGATATTGTCAGAACCTCAAATTTTATTATCTTATTCAACTCGTTTTGTAAATTCAATATGAAGAGACACCCATGCATCGGTAATTTTATGCTATGTGCGCCTGGATTTTTTTTGATGGTTTTAAATGTATTTCTTATGCTTTTGGTCTTGCGTGAATTTTATAGTCACAGTTAACGAATATTATTAGAAACGAAAGAAAATGTAAATTTGCCAGTCTAGAGGGAGAAAATATCAAGTTAATTGATTATATGCTAAAATCAGAAGCAGGTGCCATCTGTATTTTTTTCTCAAAGAAATAACCGACTTGAATGATAATATATAGGTAATGAATATATATGCAAAGGAAAACGAATTTCAGAACCAAGTTAGAACATTCCAGTATCTGCAGGTCTTGGTTATAAAACTATTTGAAGATAAAATCAGTCAATTAACAAAATATTTACAAAAAGCAAGAGTATAGTTTGATATGTCACTAAATGCGGAAGTGACAGTATTTGATATGCAATATCATGTACAACATATAGATGACGTACATAAACATGACTAGACTTTTCAGTGATTAGCTAACCTCATGGCTTCTAAGCTTGGTTGTTTTAGAAATAATAATGAAATACGAACAATACTTGTATATTCTTTCTTATTGTCCTCTGTGTTAAATGTACAAGTGCATTTTCAATATATATATTTTTCCTTTCACTCCTTGCCTTTCCTTGAATATCAAACAGAATAACAACATTGGACATGTACTATGTAGTTTGGCGTATTGAATATGTCTTGCAGTGGCACTGATGCATATGTTCTTTGCGCTAGATTGAGTGATAAATAGACATGTGAATGTGCAAAAAAGCAGATTTATTGCACCAGATAATGTAAGCTTTTAATGGTGGTATTTTTACATACTTTACAATTTTGTTAATAACTTTTGATGGATTTTGCCAAACTTCTTTCGTCTTTTTTAAACAGAAAATATTATCATTGCTATACATGTATAAAGCATTTTTTTTAGCAACGGCAAAACTTTTGTTGTTGTTGTTTTTAGGTACGAAAACATATAGACAGTAACTTAATTGCAATTACAGCGAGTGCACTTTGCTGAATACTTAATTTTTGGCACTTTTCTGATCGTCCCTAATATAATTTTGAGTTTAAAAACATCTTACTAGATAGAATCATGATACCATTATTTGCATTTGCGACATCAGATTCATAATGTCTCAGTTACAGTTACGACATCAGTTACAGAACGTTCAATAGTAAGCTATCCAGCACGTACGTGTACATTAATATATTGCCTTCTGCCTTCTGTCTTGAAATGCAGACGAACCAATGCGACAGTTATTATTTTATAGAAAATACTCAGTTGCTCATGACCACCATTAATAATGCTTTAGTGTTTTAGATTAGTTTGTTTTTGTGTTGAGAAATTGACCGATAGCAAATTTTGAGTAAGATGTAACGGTGCAATAAGTTGATTTAAAGGTCTATGCAGACTAACGTATAATAAAGATTAGAGAAAGACTACATTACATGATCAAATGCCACTGTTAATCAATTCACATGTAGGAGTAATAATATCAGCCCTGTATGCAAACGATCACACAAATTTCTGTGACTTTGTACGGCAGCTCTGCTAATTTCTAAAAAATTTAAATTTAAAATATATTTATCCACATGTAGATTTTTTCCTCGGATTATACATAAATCTATAGCAGAATAAAGCAATTGTACGAACGAAAGAGGTATTTTTGGTTCATCAGACCAGACTCATTTATTCTCCTAAAGAAATATATTCTCAGTTTATATTCTCAAACCTTTCTGTACTAGTCCATGCCTAGCGATGGTATTTAAGCTACGGTACATCAGCCAGACCTTGTAGCCGTGATGATGTGGGTTCAATTCCTAGTTCTATCTTAATAAATTATGTTATCCGTATGAGGCGACTATAAAATATTGTTCCATGCCTTTAACAGTTTCTGTACCGGCCATAAATGCGGTAACAAGGATCGGACAAAGCCGCAAAAATGTTGCACTGTATAGATGACATCATTTGGCTTCAAATAACTGCTAGTCTTTTCCGGAATTCTTATAAAATATCATATGTTTATTGCATGAGTGGTTCATCTAGTATAATTTTACTAAAATAGTTCTAGAAAACATACTGTTGATAGAAAATGTATCAATTTGGCAATTCGTAGATTTTATCAATTACAGACTTATCTAGTTTGGAATGTGTCTATTTATTTATACGTACATAATGGTGTTCGCCACAAATTCATATGAATGTGTCATACAGTTACCGAATGCTTGATTGTCAAATTCCAATTTCTGATAAACTGCAACTATTGTCGTGTTTGCTCTGTAGGTATTCTTTTCAAAACAGTTCGTATAATCTATCTGTTACTTGTTGTATTTGATTAAATTTCAATTTATTAAATTATGTATCCCATCGAATTGGGGATTTTAATAAGTGATAGGTTTCTATCCTATGGTATATTAAAATTTCGAACGAGTCCACTTGCATCGAGCTAAGCATTGTTGTCGTGTGACGTTAATTATCGCGACGTGCAATAAATAGTTGTTTTAATTCATTTGCTTCGAACGCTACAAAGCAGATAAGACGTTAACAAAAGAATGCGTTAAAAGTTATTCTAATACAACCTTGTCATCAACTAGAAAAACTGAGCCTCCATTGATTTGTAAATCTTAGAAGAAAACAGCACTGTCGTCATGACGACCATATAAGTACTTTCATTAAAGGGTTATTAGAAAATTCATTGGAATGTTTAGTTTTAGCATTGCGCCTGATTATAAGCGTTGATACCTATCTGAGACTTGGATGCATGATTATTTATTTTTGCTTATTAGCATAATTAATCATGCCCCATAGTTGCTGCGATAATATTATCTGCAGATTAACAAGATTTCAACATATTTGATATATCATTTAGTAATATCTAAGTTAAAGTTAGTGTTGATTGCAATTAGTAAGTCACGATCAACTATTTGTTGATTAGTGTGTAATACCAAATCGCCATTTTTGTACATTTGCCGCACAAAAATACGCAGTCGTCTCAACATAATATCAAACTTCAAATGAATTTCAAAATATATTCATAAAATAATTAGATCGTGTACATTTCAGTTAATGTTTTTCAGACATTTTTTTATCCATTTATGCAAATAATTACGTACCTTTTTAAACAGCATTGTCCATAAATAATAAAGTAGTTCCGACTTGTTTATATTTTCTGGTCCTTTGGGATCATTGAGTCCATTCATTTTTACCATGAGAGAATTCCGCTTAAGCTGGTGCTAGTGGGCGTGAGAGGTGTTAAACATTTGCATTTATCTGTCGTTAATTAACTCAGTCAAACCAGTCTTGCTATTTGTGCTGATGGTCTAGCTACCAAAGGATCTCTTCACAGATTTTATTATTGATCAAACATTACATATACATGCATAAGTGATATCGTTACAATGTAATAATTTTACCTCAATATGCAAACATACAAACTTTAGAGAGGCTTCTCTGGTTTATCAATATGATTTGATTTGTTACATAAAAGTACTGTTGTCTAATCCTAGCTCGTTAAGATCGTCTGGAAGCATAGAATGTTACCAAGCAAAATAAAAGGCTCGATTTGACTAGGTGTATTCGTGATTGGTAAAAAAGTGTGACACATGCCTCACACCCCTAACACCGGTTTAAAGGCAACCCTATTACCAGGAAACTTTAACTTGTTCCTTAAAGAATGAATATCAGATATGGTTATGCACATTTTGTGTTCTGATACTTGGATATAAAATATGCAAGATGAATGTAATCACTTTTAGCTATTTCTCCTTTTAGCGCGGACAGTTAGGATATGCTTACATTTCAATGAGATGTTAAGGGTCAAGTAATATTGATGATTACTTAAAACACTCGTGTAACATCGGTGTACCATGTTAAAATGTCGATATAACACAATCTCAGCCAATACGAAGTATTTTTTTGCAAATGTAATTTAAATGGTGATATGAAATACAATCTCACCAAGAATACGCAATCATCAAAAATACAGGTACATATCTTATGGAAGCCTTTCTAATTATTGGAAGAGTTTCAACTATTCTCTAGTTAGCAACATATTCGATGCTTATTATTTTAGTAGTAAATCTGCATTTAAGACACCCGTGAAACAATGAATTGTTTAGAGCATGTATTATTACTTGGAATGCATCTAGTGTATATTTTGGCTAGTATATCCAATCTTTCATAGGTCTAACCATTAACACTTTTCTGTCGCTCCTCTAGAAAATAATCTAATAGATGTGATAGGCCAATGACTTGACTGGATAGTCGTCATTGGCAATAAATGATTCCATCTCAACGAATTTTTCTTTTTCGTCTGAAATCACTTGCTGTTTTATGAGGTTAACAATTTTACAGATATCGAATTAATGAACCGTTCAAATGAATTCAAACACCCAATAGAATTCCGCTTAAGCCGGTGTTGAGGCGTGAGGGACTTCCTCTCATGAACAGACTCAGTCAAACCGGGTATGCTATTCTTTTGCTTGGTTACATTCTTATGCTTCGGAAGGATCTCTTATAGATTTTATTGATCGGGCCTGTTCGGACGCTTTGATACGGAGTCATTAATTTTATAATCATTTAGCTGGAATAAACCTTGTCTAGTCTGCTTTTTCATTGTTTTTAAAGGGAAACAACATATATTTGACGAATATATATAACGGCAATATAATAAGGCAACATGTCTTCAGTCGGCAATGAACTAAATATACCAAACAATAGACATGATACGTGACATGCATCAGTTTCTTGCTGAACAACCTTGTTGGAACTTTGTCAGAGTTGTTGTATCTATGAGACGGATATTAGCAGTTATTATTGTAATCAGACTAAAATACATAAAATATTTACGCAAATGCAAATTTCAGTAAGATTCCGTATACAAAATTACTTTACCACAGGCCGTTTATGAAAGTTCATGAGTTATGCCTATGTTCACTCCAAATTAAATTCTGACAGCAACTGTTTCACAAAGTTAATTAACGCATGTCTTAAATAGTCTTATGTCTTAACAACTGTAGCATACTATTTAATGCAGAAACCTAATTTCTCAGTGTTCAAGGATTAAATATATATGTTTAAGGAATATGACATCTTGAAAATTTGATAGATACTATTCATTTTCAAACAAGTTGTGAGGTAAGCTACGATACATATACTTTAATAACTACTACGAAGAACATGATCCTGCCTCGAAGTACAGTTAACAGCAAAAATGGCCATTTCTAACAAATAACACAAACAGAATATTTCCTACTGTTCAATAACCGGAGTCGGATGTACGTATTTTTATTACGTTTATAGGGCTGAAGTGTCAACATCAGATTAGTTTTCTTCTTTTCTCAAACCTTTTGAGATATTCTTAAACTAAAATCAATTCCCTTCATTAGTGAAATCGAGGCATCGTGAAGTTTAAATCGTGTCATCAAGGAATTGAATTCTGAAAGTGGAACCCTTGAAATCCTGAAGAAAAAATCGTGAAATGTCGCAATTGGAATTTTAAAATAACTAAGAGTACCAAATTTTATGAAGCTTTCTTTTTAATTTACGAAGCTCTATGTTTTTTCCATAATGCTTAGGAAACTGCATTATCATTAGATATCACATGGAGTTTCAGATCTTGTGTGTACATATATATCTAATAAGTGCATCACATGCAGTTAAAAATCATCGTGAGTCTTAACAACAATAACAACAATAATATCACCACGGTGAGCCAGTCTTACTTGTACTATTTTGTATGTGCGGTTTATGATATTTGTTAATGGTAAATACATATAACTATCATTCATGTCGAAATCGTCTGGAGAGAAGAACTAAATAAGCAATATAGCACGTGTTCAGACGGTATTTATATCTCATTATGATATACATCGAAATAACAGAATGATAATATAAGTTCGTATTTTATTGAAATTAAAGTCCATTTGCATGATTCTGAGATTTCTCCCCATCCTTCATTCAGCGCACAATGTAGTACATCGTTTGTTTCACATCGGTACCGAGATGTTTCCCGCAATTAAATGATAGGCTATGGTAGACTATCAACCCCGAAATCGAATCCTCTCGATCCATAGTCACGGGAGTGTTTTTTGATTCATTCATGTCAAGATGAGCCTAACTTCTATTGTCAGTTTTTACATAGAATATGGAACAAAAGTTTTGTCATCACAATACACAACAATGTGTGATAAAATTAATTAAATTTCATAAGCAATTATCTAGTGCGAGTATCGTTCATGGTTTAGTGAGGTTCCCTTATGAATATAAACATATTAAGATTTTTCTTGAAAACTTCACAAAATTCGTGGAACAGGCCCCAGGAGCACATTATTATACATTAACGAATTTCTTTATCAAGAACACATTTACGCAGTGATTAAATTTAAGTCTAAGTTAGGGTACGTTGTAATGAGTGATTATATTTCTGACCAACGTCAGACAGAAATAATATGTTGTAAGATGTTTAGATGTTAGCTTACAAACAATTACTGACCCTGATTTACTAGTATGACGTAATTCTGTCTCGTGTTCAAGCATTATCAGCTGCACAGTTGAATGTTTATTTTTGTTGTAAGAAACTAGACACAAACATGGCAACATACAGTATGGCAAAACTGAAATAGTTTTTTTTAAAGATTAGGTAGAACTTCACAAGTAGTAGACGTGTCGTGATCTCGGGAGACTTCCATATACATAGTTATTTCTTTCTGCATTCAGTATATAAAAATCTAAAATGTTACATTTCTGCACGAGAATTGATAGTGCAAGCCGTGAGTGTCTACAAGACACACACAAACATAAAAATATAATCATAAAAGATATGCCTAGCATCGGTTATATTTAGGTAACTGTTTATGTCAGCTACTTTTCTGATTACATGCTTACATGTACATTTCTTACAACAGATAGTTGCAAAGTATAGAATGATTAAACCTGTCATGTTCTGAATTAAACTTACATGTGCAGGCTACACATTTTAGCTATCAGTATATATGTTCATTTCCCGTTGCTATATTTGCAGTACTGTAATATTTAAAATAAACAGGATGACAAACTGGTCAGATAAAATAAACGTTACAAGCATGCATCTGTACGTAAACTACTGGTCAAAGCCTTTAAAATCATAATAAAGGCGTTTTATAATGCTAAATAGCTTATATTACAAGAGTAGCATTAAAATATTATCAAACTGGCGTTACATTATTGTACAGTCGTGAAATAAAACACATTGTTTTGCTTTTTACACAACAAGACTTAAATTTACTTCTTCTTTAAAATTAAGATATCTTTTTTATTTCATAGAGGTATACTCTATTCAAATAAAGTTCTCACAATAAAACATATTTTTTATTGTGAGAACTTTATTGTAGTATACAAAAATATAGTAAAATATTTGTCTGACGTTGGTCAAAATAATTATAGGTAATATAATAACAAAGAGTTTGAATAGCTTTATCCACTGACCCTCTATTGGTATTGATAAAATTATGTGTACTCCGCTTGATATTACAATGATTATGACTGCGATTTTATACGGTATAAGAAGCTATTCTGCAGAAATTTTTGTTCTCACAACGTTTCCATATAGTTCGTTAAAGTTCAGAAAATGGCACATCATCCTTGTGTAAAAAGCGTATAAAGCATATCATATTTAAAATGATAACATAAAATACCTACAACCAAAAGCTTTTAATCATTCTTCAAATTTAAACCTATAAGACTTTATTTGTCTGACAGTTTCACTGGTTAGAGACATTTAAAATAGCATTATTTCTACAAATTCAGTTACATTTCCATGTAAGAAGGAAACAAAAGTGTTAATGCTGTCTTTTTTAACCATTTTGCAATTGATTCATCTTATGAACAATAACCTTTCTTTGTCCCGAAAATTTGTTTAAGAATTAGTGATATTATTTTCGAAGGAGTTTGTAAACGTTTCTGCTCTAAAACAAAATGCTGTACTTAAAATATGACGGAAGTCCTCTTTTTGTATGAAGTTTACTGGCTATGACATTGTTTAGGCTTTTAAAGGTGCTAGATATAATAGCACAATTTATAACCAGCAAATATTTGTTAGATGCATATCTATTGTACGTACTGATATATGGATTTTTACTAATTTTACTAGCAGATTCTCTTGTCTTGCTAGTAAAGACTAAGCTGTACTGGAAATTACGTAGTTAATATTGTCTGTAAACTCACTTTATACCTGTAAACATTTAGACAAGTAGATGATCTGTGATATAACTATTACACAAATTTGTATTAATTCATTTTTGTTAGTTCAAGGACTTGTCCTGAAACGATGCTTGATAATAAAATGCTTGACTGAACTAAATTGTAGCCGGAATATGCGTAACTATAATGTACGGGAAATAATCTTTAGGTTGTTGATAAGGAATAAAAGAAATACATCATTTACATTTATTTGCTATTTACACATATATTAAACCAAAAATAGATAAAGTCATAAAATAGATGTAGCTCACGAACTTATCTTTTAAATTAATAAAACATGTTACATATGTTTACAAAAGGTTCGTTTGATTTCTGTACTTTGGATCATTGACTCAACATTTATCATACGACAGAGTTCCGCTTAGCCTGGATAGGGGGTATGAGGGTTTGCACATTTCATAACACTTCAGAAAAGACCAATCGACTGGGTCTGCTATTGATATATTTCTCGCATTCTAAGGATCATCTGCTGATTTCATTAATGTTTTACTCAATTATCATATTTCTGGTTCTATGGAATCATGTAGTCAGTATATCTTATGACAGAACTCCAAAAGAGCAAGTGCTAGGCGTAAGGAAAGTTCCACATTTCATTACCTGTTATAAACAGACTCAATAACACTGCGTTTACTATAAGCTTGCTTATTGCGTTCTATGCTACTGGAGGGTCTGCTTATAGATATATTAAGTATCACAACAACGCTTTACAATCTCCCCGTTCTTGGACTCAGTGTTGTAAATATTCTGGTTCTTTTGGACATATAGGGAGTGATGGCTTCTTCACATCTTGCTTACTCTCGTGGATTAACTCAGAAACCGATTATGCTACTGCTTTGCTTGGTTACATTCTATGCTTCCAAAAAGAGTTAAAGATTTATTTTATCATTACTTATATTGTTTATAGCTGATTGTTTATATTATATCGTAATAAATTCTGTCATGCGTATTCACATCAACTGGGGTTTTACAATTAATACACCTAAGGCAAGAACAAATCAGATATTGCAGTGTTTTAATATTCAGTTTTATTTACTTTACAGGGAGTTTTGAGAACGCAGGACAAAGTATTAATGTCACAATTCCAAAGATGTCAAGACTCAATAGAGGAGCTAAAGAAACAACGACCGTGGTACGAAGTGTTCAGTGATGATGAAGAGGAAGAAGAAGACGGTAAACACTGGGAAGATTGGGAGATTGACGGTGAGCATGCATCTATTATAAACATTTCAGGGATACTTAATGATGGGTATATGATGAACATAATAACACAAGGGTAATTGAACAATGGGATGTTTAACAGATACACTTAATTAATTGAATCTTATCTATATAATAACACAACACATAGTTGTATACAAAAAAAATCTGACTGTTCGGCAAATGTTTAATAAATCATAGATTTCTGCTATTCATGATAAACGTAAATGGTATGTGGTATGAACTGGAAATAGATTTCTGGTGCTGTATTTACTTAAATGTGTATGGCTATCCTTCAAAGAAGTACTAGTATTTCCTATAGTTATAAATTATCCACTACATTTTGCAGATTTTGACAAATCTGAAGGCAGTGGCTACAACAGGAGGTCCCAGTCAATCCCACATTGAACATGGAATACTTATGACGGAGTTAACATATTGTGTGAATTGTTTAAGTTGTTATTTCATTCCACACATTTTTTGTACAAGTTGTGTGCGAATTGATGATTGTCGTCATTTTAAAAATTTCACTTGTTTATTTTGTGTGTAAATGTCGCTCTGTCAGGTAAATTTGTATGTCTGCATTATCAGTATTTCAAATAGTTATGTAAATTAAATCTGAAGTAATGTTTTGGTGAAATGTGCTTTGTTAAAATTCCACATACTGGATGTAAATAACGAATACGTTTATTTGAATGTAAAACTATGAATTTGATATGAACATTTGTAGATTGTTGGAAGCTCTGCATTATTATTGCTAAGAGTTCCCGGCCACATAAAACAAGTGCGGAGGGTAAATGTTACTTTTGAATTGGACGGGTAACGTACCATTACCTAATGTGAAACGATGAGTTTAACTTGTGTATATGAGTCGCCAAACACAAATGATGGATTTATTGTGTGCGTGATTATATACAACTCGCAGGTCACACACATAACACTGAAGTGATGATTTTCACGTATGTGCATTTTCAGATGATAGAAATGTCACACGATATTCTTCTAGATATGAAACGATCATTTTTATACGCTTATCATCGTGAACTGACAAAAAGGACCATCTGACAGACTTGAAAATTTCTCCCAAGAAAGTGCCTTTAAAAGGAATAACCTCTTTAAGTATTTAATTATATATTTATCATAGTTGAATAATCAACAATCTTTATTATACTTTAATACATCAGCGAAGAAAATGCAACGAAACGTTTATACGTTAAATTAATCAATATCATATCAACATGAATACATTTCTTTCTCCAGATCAACTCTACTATACAAGATACATGTTTCTACTAATTGCAGTACAAAGCAGTAGATATTTTCGACAAATGGATTATACCCGGTGATGGCGAGTCAATTCCTTAGATAATATCATTCTTTGCGGTGTTCCACATTTAAGCGACCCATTTGCAGCAATTTCAGAATTGTATCAATGTATTTTAAAAATGCATTTCAAATATTGGGTAATCGATTTTTGATAATAATTCAGTAAAATAAGCAAAGAGATAATCGTCGGGTTTGAAATATAGTGTATTTTAAATATAGTGCCTCGATCTCTTCCGATTTTCATAAAATACAGTGGATTTGTATAAGTGTTGCTTAACATCATTCTAATACGAATATAAAATGTTCAGCATATCTGACACATTATACCTTTGAATTAAGTGTACTTATCAATACGTCTTTACTACCTCGAAGTCTTTATAAAACAGGAATTTGAAAATTGGTGCTAAACTTGACCGTGCTGAAATGAGTAAACATAAAAAAAATCTTGGTCAAAAGCTGTACAATCCATATTGTCTTGAGTTTTACAGTTTCAAATGTAATTTAAAGCTGAATTTGATTTGTTTGTACCATCTGCCAATATAGTCCAAATATATACTGCTATGAATATCATTTATTTAAGAATAAAGTTGTTTTTTGTTATACATTTTTGAAATTTTAAACATGTTATTTTGAGCTGTGAGCGAACGGAGAAGTGGCGATTGGATATGGCGATGAGATAGCATATATGTGGCGATATGTGGGTTTATGCTTACTGTTACATTTAATGTTACATTATCTCGTTTTTAAATAAATATTGAACGAAATGAAGAATTGTTGTTTCCTCAATTTACCCATGAAGTTTACGCAAAGCAAACATACCTTTAGTTAAACATTTTCACGTAATAATATAGAATAAGTAGGAAAATATGGTTACAATTTTTATTGCTATTATCATGCATAATTTTGTTCCTGGAAGATTTTATTTGATGACCATTGTTACCAATTCCATCTGTTATTAACTCGTGTTTATGACACCTCCAACATAGCTAAAACACACAGAAATAAGTCATTCTATAACGTATTTGTAAAATTATCAAGAATTTTTGGCGACATATTATGCCTTATAATATATCAGACAATCAGGAAATTATAAACGAGGTTACTAGTGTCTATAACTTTCCAACTAACTATAATAGTTGAAACATTTTTCAACCATGTTTTAGTGTTTGCTAGTTGCACCGCTTGAACGCATCAGAAAGTTTAGATGATTTTATATCTCTTTGTTCTTTCTCTTAATGTCAGTATTTTACTTGCGCAGTTTATTGATATTACATGAGCTAAAAACAAAAGAAGACAGTAAAATTTGCCAGTCAAGAGAGAAAATATCAAGTTGATTGATTATATGCTAAAATCGAAAGCAGGTGCCATTTGTTCCTTAGTCTCAAAGAAATAATCGACATTGGTAATGATAACATAAAGGTCATAGATATATGTACAGGAAAAGAAAATTCGAAATAAAGTGGGAACATTCCGATATCTATAGGCCTTGGTTATAAAGCTATTTAAGATATAGTCAGCCAATTAATAGCCAAATATTTACACTATAGTAAAAATATTTACACTATAGTAAAATAGTATTTTTATGTATATCACTCAAAGGGGAAGTTGCAGTATTGAGTACGCTATATCAAGATCAAAGCACAAAGAATTCATTATCTAGCATCTAAAGGCACATAAACATAATCTGAATAGTTAAATGATTAGCTAACATGAAAATATTACTCATGGCTGTGTTTGTTTACTACCTCTGTGCTAAATATCGTTTTAAAAGCAACAATGTAATACACCAGAAATGAAACAGCACCGTTATTCTCACTTCTTGTCCTCAATTTTGGATGTACAAAAATAAATTTTAGTATCTGTATATTTTGTCCTTTTCTCATTCTGCCATTCCTTGGTTATCAAAGAGAATAAATACATTAGGCACGCATTATGCGGTAGCACTGCATATTCTGTGCTCTGTTCAAAATGATGAGAAGACCCATGAGTAAGACATTGCATAATGCAAAATACATAGAAACCGTGCTTTGATACAGAATTCTTTCATGGGAAGAAGCCAGCCATTCAGATGGGCCAGTGAATATCGAGGGTTCTACCCAGGTGGCCGACCAATGAAATAATACAAGGAGGAGCAAATGAGGTCTTCATCAACCAGGAAAAAAACTTACTGTGTTTGTTTGACGCTAAACCCAACAAAACTGTACACAAGTCACTTTAAGAGCCAAACTTTTGTTTAATGCAAAGGATTGAGTATGAATGAAATTTATTTACATGTATATTCCATTGGTTGCTGATTATATAATTTTAGCATTTGATATTATATTCTTTCCTAAATAATCGTTTTTCTGAATGAAGATTCTGAATATGGGTTAAAAAAGCTTAAGACTATACTTAAAATACAGTATTCAGCCATTTTCTAAACAAGTTACACTTTTATTCTCATTTATAACGTTAGACTATTAACGTCTCGGTCAGTTATACTTAGTTACGGTGACGTATATTTGCTTTTGCAAAGAATAATTTTCTTACTGCCTTTTAATTCCAAAAAAGAGTGAGATACTGGTTAATAGATCTTGTTTTAAACCGCCATTTACACTGATTGTTTAATTTTTTTCCCCATTATTTTGTATCTGTGGTGATTTTCCGTGGTGATAGAGTTATCGATTAACATGAGGTGGAAGTGATGTACTCAAGTGATATACAATGTAATTATAAACTTCAGAAAAGTTATATTACACCTTCTTCGGACGGATCAAAAGTTTTTTTCAGTGCACCCGCAGGAATTATAGAAACACCCAAATTAAACAATCACATTTTCGTTAGAGTTTTCATAAGCTTCGCTTATTTCTAAACGGCATACTTTACTGTTATAATTAAGAAGAGGCTGCAGTAAGATCGCTTATATTAATTATTGCATCATTTACAGGCGTGAATTATATTTAAAGATTTATCTTCGAATGATCATGTAGTAATATACAATTAACGACCAAAAGACCTTTTTGTTGTATCATTAAGAATCATTTGTTATTCTAAAAATATAATCTCAGTTTTGATCCTTAAACCATTCTGCTTAAGCTCCTGTGTTTCGATGGTACATCAGCCAGGCACTGTGGTCATAGTAATGCGGGTTCGATTTCTGGATCTTCCTAAACAAAATAATCCATATGAGTCGACTGTTAATGTCGTTCCATATAGCTTGTGCTTATGTCATTTATGTGATGTGTATGATGGTAGTGCAACTGAATTGAATTGATTGAACAATTTTTGTTTCATAAAATGCACTGAGTGTTTTTCCGTATGGGTTCGATTTTCTGATTCTGTCTAAGGAAGTTATACTGCACCGTTAATCACATATTGAATCTGATACATCAGGAATAGACCAGAGAGACATTAGCTAGGAATAACTTTTATCCTTTCTTACGCATTAATAATGGTTTATTGTTTGAGAGATACATCTGCATTAAAATAGTTTGAGAAAATGTAATATAAACAGAAATGTAATAAATTAGATGTCTGTTAATTTGTTAGATAACACTATTCTTTATTCTAGTAAATATGTAATTCATACGCACGTGTTTTCTTAATTTGATTGATGCTTTTATTTCAAACCACAACCATAAATTTATTGATTAATTAATATGTTTACAGAGTTACCAAATGCCTTGGATTCTTCAATAAATTCCAATGTGTTGATAAAATCTATACATTACTTTTGTACAGGGCATACTTACTTGCCTTAGACAGGTTCATATTTTAATCTATCTTGTACTTCTGATTTTGATTTTAAATTTAATAATTTGTTTGTCCCATCTGCAGAAATTTTGTAAGTGATAAAGATGCACATTCCAGGTAGTATGTATGGACAAAACAAACGGAACAATAAATCGTACTCTTATATACCCTAAGAATTGTGTCGATGAGACATTAAACCATCGCACGTGCTGATAATTAGGATAACGAATGGCAACATAAATATGCTTGTTTGCATAATCATTTGTTAATTGTCCAACACTGTATACGAAGTAGTTTTACAGACACTGAGAATTAAATGAGACACGGGTGAAAGATTAAAATAGTCATATATACAAAGACTTTGTCATCAACATGGAAAGAAAACAGAACTTCCACACTGTCTGTAACGATACTCATCTTGTATGCGTTAATAACACAAAATACAACACATTTTTTTCGCAAGGAATATATAATGTCGGGAGAGCGCAGATCTACGGATAGCTGGGTCGTGAGTTCGATCCCCGGGCGGGTCGTATGTTCTCTTCGGCGATTGAAGACATTGTGTCTAAAATCATTCGTTCTCCACCAGTCCACTTATTCATGTTGGAAGTTGGCAGTTACTTGCGAAGAACAAGTTTGTACTGGAAGAGAATCAAGGAACACTGGTTAGGTTAACTGCCCGCCGTTGCATAACTGAAATGCTGTTGAAAACGGCGTTAAACCCCAAACAAACAAATATATGTCATGTATATTGGTATAACTATTGTTTAAGCAGGTGCTGAAGAGTGAGCTGGTTGTGGACATATGACACATTATATATATACATTAATTTTAACTTTATCCATTTATAGATAACAATTTTATTCAAAATCCTCAAGTAAATGATTCAGAATATGCGTCATGTTTTAACATTACTATCCTTTATGACGTAAAGCCGATCAAGAGTGACCACGCTACTCCTAAAGTCGACTAACATAAAGAGTAGTTTACAATCACTATATACCACAGCTCAACCTAGTTCTTCTGTCTATATCCGACACAGGTTTCAAAAACATTAAAATCGATGTATTTAGGCCAGTTATGGTACTTTTTCATTAAGTATTTTCCAGACGGCTTTCATACAAGTTGAAAGTGCTTAATATTAGGGAATTTCGTTTCAGTAATATACATTATTATTTGTAAGAGTTTGTAATTTGATTGTTTGTAATACAAATGTATAGCTTAACGTTAAAAACGCATGCATATCGCTGCATGTATAAGTTGGTACAGCCAACAAGTGTATAAACAGTAATACTGAACTTTAAACATACCTACAATGCAGAGTTCACCTTCTCTTGAATGGTCCGTATCAAAATGCAGACTTTTTATTTGTTTGGAAACAAGTTTTTTTTATGTAAACAGTTTGGGATTGCGATTAAAATATGAAATATAACAGTCTTGGTTCGATATATTGTTTCCTGTTGAGCGTTGTTGGGAGCGTATCTAGTAGTTTTTAAGAGAAAAGACAAAACTATTGAAAAACACTTGCGATATGCAAGCTATCACTAGATATATACGGACACGAAGGCTCACCTGACCCATACGTTTTGACCAGGCCTCCGACCAAGGAATTTCTAATTTTAGAGCAAAGGATACTAAAGCCAAGTTTGGTGACGCTCTAATAATCAGTTCAAGAGAAGAAGTCGTTAAAATGTTTGCTTTGTATTTTTTCTCTGGTGGTCCTTCAGCGAAGTCAAAGGCATCCACGTGAACACAGTTTCTATTTGACAAAAAGCATAAATATGCTTGAGTATAGAGTAGAACTTCTACCTCAATGTGCAAGCATACACACTCTGAGACACTTAAGACGCTTCTCTGGTTTATCAGATTCAAATCAAGTTTGGCAACGATCTGTCAGGTAGTTCAGCTTATCTATGTTCAGCTTTAATGACATTGCAATTAAGCGGAAAATCTAAAACAATAATCGTTTTAGAAAGAGTCGTGTAAGAATATGTTACATGCCATGTTCGTGAACATACACCAATAAGAGGTTCATAATTTTTAAAGGTTTTTCATTCTAAGCTCAGGCTAAAGCTGAACTAATTGATGGACCCAAGAAGATATATCCAATGATGTTGTGGGCCAAGTTTGGTGAAGATCCACACGCGGTTCATGAAAAGCTGTAAAAGAATTTTTCTGTTTAATGTCTTGTTGGTCACTAAATTCAGTCAAGTGGAACCATTTAAATATATATAAATGAATATTTTATCAGTGGTTCATGAGAAAAAATATATTGATATGTATTCTACTTTAAACTTTGCCGGGAAATAAGTGCTGTCAGTCGGAACTATTTGAACAGAATTAAGAGAAGTCCACCAAAGTATATGTCACTTCTCTATCTCGGCAGGAACCATACATTCTGTCTGTCTACATTTTTACAAAATTTTCTTCACGTATGGTAAATCAGTTTCTACATGATAAAAATGCTGAAGTGATTTTTGTGTAGAGTAGAACTTTTACCTCAAGGTGCAAACACTCTGAGACACTAGAGACGCTTCCTTGGTTCATCAGGATGCTTTTTTGTTGCTTAAATTGTTAATGTCTTACCCTAGTTCTCAATACAATACACGAAGATATTATTTGAAAATAGAAAGCAACTAAGCAAAATAATAGCAGATTCAATTGGATTTTGACATCAAGATTTATTTGTGTAGAACGGTATACTATGTCGATATATAGCGCAATTCTCTCTAATAGTATTATCTCAATTCAAGTAATGTAATTCAAGTGGTAAAACAAAGTACAATCTTACCCAAAATATAGTCTTACTAAGAATATTCAAGTATAAAAAATACAGGTAAAATCATATTGCAAGCCTCCTAGTAATTGGATCTTGCAACAAATTAAATGTTTATTATTTTAGTTGTTCGTCTGCGTTAAGACACCCGTAAAACATGAATTGTTGAAAACATGTAATATTACTTGGAATGTGGAGTGTATATTTTGGCTGGGATAACCAACCTACCTGTCGTTCACTTAGACAATAAATCAATTCATATGTTAGATCAGTTCGCTGGTTTTATAGTATTCAATGACACTTGATAAATATATCATGTTCATCGAATTCCTCTTTCTCGTCTGTGATTACTTACTTTTCATGATCATAATAACATTTATACTGATATTAAATGATTGGAATGATTAAGTAAATTCGATACTTTTGATGAAATTGTTAAAGCATCTTCTGTGTCTGTGGCTTCTATAGGTGTCAAATATTCGCTCTTATATGAATACAGTAAAAGAATATGACTCTTAGGTTCCAATTTGTGCTGTCGTTTAGAGAGGGTGGTTTAAAGATAAAGGAACACATATTGTCTGTTAAAAACATATATATACAACTGCATTGTATGATTTGGCAAATAAATTCATAAGGTCTGAATCATGTCCTCAGCGGCACTGAAGCACAGCCAGTACACAAGGTGCAAAATGAACGATAAACGTCTGAATCGCATATTGTGGATGAACTTTTTATGCTTTTCGTTTCCTGTTGATCAACCTTGCTGGAACTTTGTCAAGAAGCTGTCGCATTCATTATCACAATCGAATTTATCTAAAAGTACACCAAAATTTGTTTAGTTACATTAATTTCAGTGAATTATCGCAATATTAGAGTGAAATATGTTTTATTGATATATTGGCCAAAACAGGATAATATTGTTTTCGACAAATGAATCTGCATACAGCTGCATTAATACAGAGCCAACATTCTAGGTGCGACTTAAAGAAATAGTTAATCTTCGTTACTACAATGAAAGGTGCAATCACATCAATCACATTGTATATCAGATTAGGATGTTTCAGGATTAACATCTTTACTCAGAAGAAACGATAAAATCAGCATTAACATTAATATTTTGTGATCGTATTATTTTTATATTCCTGCGATCTGTAGGTTTTGCTTATTAGAAAAACATAACATGCCACTGTGCCTTTGTGAAAAATAGTTTATGCCTGATCATCAGATGGGTGTAAAATATTACATACACTATAATGTATATGACGTTATCTGTCATAGGCTTTAGTTCTCGGTGTTAGACTTTGCTATACGTCTATGAATAAAGCTACATAATCATATCATATGGACAGATCATTGGAATTGTTAATGTAATGGTTTATGAAATTGAACCTTTAATTTAATTTATTTGATTCGATTTTAAATTTTTAATAATAAGTACGCGGTGTATACATTGTTTCCTATAGAGCAATGTCAAACTGGCGTATGAAACACGATATGTTCATCCTTATTGTACACTCGGTTACATAGACGTAAAACAAACTTTAGTATACACTTAAAATAGTTACAGCATAATTACTGCATATTGTTAAAAATTGTTGAACCATAATGAAAAGGCAAAGTGTAAAGATGCTTCAAAAACGAATAAATACAAACTTTTTGTGCACAAACGCTATGAAATTTATTGATACAGAAACGTGATTTATAATGTATATTACCGAAGGAATTACTACCTGTTTTTGCAAATGCAATGAAATAAAATAAAACACATTTTAATAAGCTCCTACTGTAACTCCAATGAACATCTAAAATGTCGACAATAACTGATACATTTTCCATAGCTTTGATTCTGAATGATTTAATTTTATCGTATCATCTATAACATATTAAGATTTTTTGGAATTCAAGCAAAATGATATCAGACTCAGTCTAAATGAGTCTGTCATGCGAGTAAATGAAACATAAAACGCTCCTCAGACCCCGAGCATCAACATAAGCGGATTTGTAATGCAGCATCATTTACTGTGTTATTTAGTACCACTATTCAGAACCTAAAATCAACTCGTTTTGTAAATTCAATATGAAGAGACACTCAGTCATCGGCAATTATATAAGTTTGATTTATAAGTTTATTTCAAATATTCCATTAGGCCAAAAGGCCCATGAGGATTTACAATCAATATAATGGCGAGACAAATAAATCATTTATACAAACATCTAAACGGAGAAGGTTGTACGGTACTAAATCACTATACATACTTTTATATATCAAGTTTCGTCTGAATAACAGAAACGGCATATTTGCTTAATTGGTAACTGGTGTTACACAGAATACCACATTTAAATGAAACTATTGCTAAATGCTTATTCAACTAATTCAAATAATTATTACAATGTGTATGTCAAAAAAAATAAAAATAAAATAAACAACAACAAACAAACAATAATAAAACCACAAAAAAACAACAAAAAAAACGAAAAAAAAAAAAAAAAACGACAACGATTTCAATCGTGATCCATATAACAAACGCTCATCTTGTCGGATAACATTAGTATATATGTACACATATGCCAATAAATGATGCAGAAGCTTAACTATAATGGTATTACATTTAGTATTAAGTATAATGTTGATATATTCCGAAATACTGCTAGTGTTTGTAAATTATTGTACGCGTAGATGTTATATTGATGGTTTTGAATGTATCTTTTCGTCTTGCGTGAATTCTACAGTCACAGTTTAGGAATATTATTTGTGCTCGAAATGAAAGAAACTATAAATTTGCCAGTCTAGAGGGAGAAAATACGAAGTTAATTGATTATATGCTAAAATCAAAAGCAGGTGCCATCTGTTCTTTTATATCAAAGAAATAACTGACATGCGTAATGATAATATATAGGTAATGAATACATATGCAAAGGAAAACGAATTTCAGAACCAAGTTAGAACATTCCAATATCTGCAGGTCTTGGTTATAAAACTATTTGAAGATAAAGTCAGTCAATTAACAAAATATTTACAAAAATACACAAGAGTATGGTTAGGTATATCACTTGATGCGGAAGTAGCAGTATTTAATATGCAATATCATGTACAACGTAAAGATGACGTACATAAACATAACTAGAATTTTTAAGTGATTAGCTAACCTTATGGTCATACGTTTTACACCCTGAGCTTGATCGTTTTAGAAACAATAATGAAATGCAAACTATATATTTAATTCTTTCTTATTGTCCTCTGTGTTAAATGTACAGACACATTTTCAATATATATATTTTTCCTTTCACTCTTTGCCTTTCCTTGAGTATCAGACAGTATAACAACATATTGGGCATGTATTATGTAGTTTGGCGTATTGAATATGTCTTGCAGTGGCAGTGATGCATATGTTCTTTGCGCTATATTGAAAGTGATAGAACTGCGAGTGTGCAAAAAAAGCAGATTTATTGTACCAGGTAATGTAAGCTTTAATGGTGGTATTTTTACATGCATAACAATTTTGTTAATTACTTTGATGGATTTTTCCAAATTTCTTTCGTCTTTTTTAACAATTATCATTATCATTGCCATACATATGTGAAGCAAACGGTAAAACATGTTTTGTTGTTGTTGTTTTTAGGTACGAAAACATATAGACAGTAACTTAATTGCTATTACAGCGAGTGCACTTTGTTGAATGCATAATTTTGGCACTATTCTGATC
Organism: Mercenaria mercenaria; assembly: GCF_021730395.1. Classification (NCBI taxonomy): domain Eukaryota; kingdom Metazoa; phylum Mollusca; class Bivalvia; order Venerida; family Veneridae; genus Mercenaria; species Mercenaria mercenaria. The sequence goes on along the minus strand of NC_069376.1, from coordinate 41,406,970 downwards.
GTCCGGAAAATAACTTTGAGTTTAAAAACATCTTGTTAGATAGAATCATGATACCTTTATTTGCATTTATGACATCAGATTCATAATATCTCAGTTACAGAACGTTCAACAGTAAGCTATCCAGAACGTACGTGTACTTTAATATATTACCTTCTGCCTTGAAATACAGACGAACCAATGCGACATTGATTATTTTATAGAAAATACTCACTTGTTCATAAACACCATTAATAATGCTTTAGTGTTTTAGATTAGTTTTTTTTTTTGTGTTGAGAAATTGACCAATAGCAAATTTTGAGTAAGGTGTAACGGTGCAATAAATTGATTTTATGTCTATGCATACTAACGTATAATAAAGATTAGAGAAAGACTACATTACACGATCAAATGCCACCGTTAATCAATTCGAATGTAGGGGTAATAATATCAGCCCAATATTCAAACGGTCACACACATTTCTGTGACTTTTTACGTCACCTCTGCTAATTTCTAAAAAAAAAAAAACATTTTGCACTTACAATAATGAACCGAATTCAGTTGTTTGATTAAAATGTTTATCTACATGTAGATTTTTTTTCTCGGATTATACATTTAAGAAATATTTTATAGCAAAAGAGTTTTTTAACACTATTTATGCACGATGGGCGGTTATACGTCTGGCGTAATAATTTCACGAGGGCGTATTTCTACCCGAGTGTATAAATAGTATTAAAACACGGTTTTGCTATAAATTATTTCGATTGTAAATGCCCTTAATCTAAATCAGTAGATAAAATATAGTAGCGCTTTTTCTTGGTCGCAACAAAAACAATGACGTCACCGCACGTTAACGTGACATCATTCTAGCGTCCGAGTGCTTTAACAGAGAAAAGCATAAGCAAATGTACGAACGAAAGATGGATTTTTGGTTCATCAGAGTCATTTATTCTTCTAAAGAAATATGTTCTCAGTTTATATTCTCTAACCTTTCTGTACTAGTCCTTGCACAGCGATGGTAACGTAACGCTACGGTACATTAGCCAAACCCTGTAGTCGTGATGATATGGGTTCGATTCCTAGATCTATTTTAATAAAATCATGTTATCCCTATGAGGCGACTATAAAAGATTGTCCCATGCCTTTAACCGTTTCTGTACCGATCATAGATGCGGTAACAAGTATCGAAGTAAATTACATATGGATGACATCATTTGGCTTCAAATAACTGCTAGTCTTTCCCGGAATTCTTATAAAGTATCACATATTTATTGCATGAGCGGTTCATCTACTATATATTTACTAAAATAGTTCAAGAAAACATACTGCTCATAGAAAATGTAACAAATTGGCAATTCGTAGATTTTTTTTTCAATTACAGAATTATCTAGTTTGGAATGTGTCTAATTTATTTATACGTACATGTAATTGGTGATTTCGCCACAAAATTCGTAATGAATGTGTTCATACAGTTACCGAATGCTTTGGATTGTTCAATAAATTCCAATTGTCTAGATAAACTTGCAACATCATTTGTCATGTTTTGCTCTTTGTAGGGGTATTCTTTTTCTAAAAACAAGTTCGTATTATAATCTATCTATTACATCTGTTTGTAATATCTTATTTAAATTTTAAATTTATTAAATTTATGCATCCAAAAAGCAGTGTAGGTATTTTAGTAAGTGGTAAGAGTTTCAAAATCCAGATGGTATGTATTAATAAACATTCGGAACTGAAAGTCGCACTTGCGCCAGAGCTAAGCACTGTTTTCTGTGTGACGTTAAACTATTGCAGTCGCTGGTATGACAGACAGATGGCAATATTTATAAATAGGTTTTGTTTTGCATTATTACATTTTGACTGTTCAGAATCGTGTACAAAGTAGATTTAAAAACATTGAAAACTTAAAGAAATGCATGGAAACAGTTGATAATCTAATACATAAACACAGAAAAAATAGAACTGTCTTTAATGATACTCATGTTGTAAGCGACAATAATTAGTTACATTCATTTAGTAGTTCATGAGAAAAAACCATTTAAAATTTCCACCGCCATACCTTCAGAATATGTGCGTTGATACCTACCTGAGAGATTGGATGCATGATAATTTATTTTTGCATATTAACATAATTAATTACGTTCCATAGTTGCTGCGATAATATTATCTGCAGATTAACAAGATTCAACATATCTGAAATATCGTTTTAGATAATATCTAAGTTAAAGTTAGTGTTGATTGCAATTACGTGAAGTACCACGATCAACTATTTGTTTGATTGAGTGTGTAAACTACCAAATCGCCATTTTTGATACATTTGCCGGCAACAATAAAATACGCAGTCGCTCACACATAATTATCAAGATTCAAGAAGAAATTTTAGATACATTTTATTAGATCGTCTTTATTTCAGTTCATGTTTTTCAGACATATTTTTATCCTAGCTCGTAATAAAATAGATTTTAAGATCCTGCGGAAGCATAGAATGTAACCAAGCAAAAAAAAGAAGACACGATTTGACTGAGGGTATTCATGAATGGTAATAATGTGTGACACACACCTCACACCCCAAACATCTGTTTAAAGCGAACCCTAATTTTAAGGAAACTCTGACTTATTCCTTAAAGAATGATTATCAGATATGGTAATGTAAATTTTGTGTTCCGATACTTGGATATTAAGTATGCAAGGCATGTAATTAGTTAACATCTGAACGCGGACAGTTAGGATATGATTACATTTCGATAAGATTTTAGGGGCCATGCAATATTGATGGTGACTTAAAACAGTCGTGTAACATCGGTGTACCATGTTGAAATGTCGACATAACACAATCACAGCCCTTACGAAGTATCAGCTTATCAAGTTATTTGTTGTAAGTGTAATTCAAATGGTGATATAAATACAATCTCACCAAGTATACCCAATTATCAAAAATACAGGTACATATCTTATGGAAGGCTTTCTAAATATTGGAAGAGTTTCAATTATTCTCTAGTTAGCAACATTTTCGATGCTTATTATTTCAGTAGTAAATCTGCATTAAGACACCCGTGAAACAATGCATTGTTTAGAGAATGTATTATCACTTGGAATGCAGAGTGTATACTTTGGCTAGTATATCCAAGGTTCATCTCAAAAGCATTTTTCTGTCGCTCCTCTAGAAAATAATCTAATTCACGTGATAGGCCGATGACTAAATGATTGCATCTCATTGAGTGTTTTTTTTCGTGTGAAATCAATTGCTGTTTTATTAGGGTAACATTTTTACAGATATGGAATTAATGAACTGTTCAAATAAATTCAAACACTTAAAAATCTTATTGTTCATGAATTATTAAAGAGACAGGAATTATTTCATCTTCACGCTATATGTAAGAATATAGCTCCTGGGATTAAGATCAGTACCGATGTTATAGCTTATAAATATGTTTAATTCAAACCTATGAAATAGTGCCTGGCAGCCAAGCCAAAAAAAGGCAGGCTCGGTACTTGGATCCAGTGTCGTTATATTTTCTTATCCTTTGGGATCATAAAGTCAGTTCAATATTTATAAATAGAATTCCGCTTAGCAGGTACTGGGGTGTGAGGGATGTTGCACTTCCCATTACCTTTCATGAACGAATTCGATCAAACCGAGTCTTGGTTGTATTCTATGCTTCCGAAGGATCTATATATAGATTTTATTGATTGGGCCTGTTCGGACGCTTTGAGACGGAATAAACCTTGTCCAGTCTGCTTTTTCATTGATTTTAAAAGAAAACAACATATATTTGACAAATATATATAACGGCAATATAATAAGGCAACATGTCTTCAGTCGGCAATGAACTAAATATACCAAACAATAGACATGATACGTGACATGCATCAGTTTCTTGCTGAACAACCTTGTTGGAACTTTGTCAAGAAGTTGTTGTATCTATGAGACGGATATTAGCAGTTATTATTGTAATCAGACTAAAATACATAAAAAATATTTACGGCAAATGCAAATTTCAGTAAGATTCCCGTATACAAAATTACTTTATTACCACGGGCCCGTTTCATGAAAGTTCATGAGTTATGCCTTAAGTTCACTCATAAGTTGAAAATTATGACAAGCAACTGTTTCACAAGGTTAATTTACGCATGTCTTAAATAGTCTTATGTCTTAACAACTGTAGCATACTATTTGATGCAGAAACCTATTTTCTCAGTGTTCAAGGATTAATTATATATGTTTAAGGAATGTGACATCTTGAAAATATGATAGATACTATTTATTTTCAAACAAGTTGTGAGGTAAGCTACCATACATATACTTTAATGACCACTAAGAAGAACATGATCACTGTCTCGAAGTACAGTTAATAGCAAAAATTGGCCATTTCTAACAAATAACACAAACAGAATATTTCCTACTGTTCAATAACCGGAGTCGGATATACATATTTTTATTACGTTTGTAGGGCTGAAGTGTCAACATCAGATTAGTTTTCTTCTTTTCTCAAACCTTTTGAGATATTCTTAAACTAAAATCAATTCCCTTCATCAGTGAAATCGAGACATCGTGAAGTTTAAATCGTGTCATCAAGGAATTGAATTCTTAAAGTGGAAACCTTGAAATCCCGAAGAGAAAATCGTCGCAACTGGAATTTTAAAATAACTTTGAGTACCAGATTTTATGAAGCTTTCTTTTGAATTTATGAAGCTCTTTGGGATTTTTTCATAATGCTTAGGAAACTGCATTATCATTTGATATCACATGGAGTTTCAGACCTTGTGTGTACATATATACCTAATAAGTGCATCACATATAATTAAAAGTCATCTTAACAACAATAATATCACCATGGTGAGCCAGTCTTACTTGTTCTATTTTGTATGTGCGGTTAATGATATTTGTTAATGGAAAATACATATAACTATCATTCATGTCTAAATCGTCTGGAGAGAAGAACTAAATAAGCAATATAGCACGTGTTTAGACGGTATTTATATCTCATTATGATACACATCGAAATAACAGAATGATATACTAGTATAAGTTCGTGTTTTATTGAAATTAAAATCCATTTGCATGATTCTGAGACTTCTCTCCATCCTTCCTTCCGCGCACGGTAATACCGTTTGTTTCAGTGCCGATGTCGAGATGTTTCCTGCAACAAAATGATAGGCTATGGTAGACATATAACTTGACGAAATCGACCCCGAAATCGAATCCTCTCAATCCATAGTCACGGGAGTGTTTTTTATTCATTCATGTCAAGATGTGCCTAACTTCGATTGTCAGTTTTTACATAGAATATGGAACAAAAGTTTTTTCATCACAATACACAGCATATGTGTGATAAAACAAATTAAATTTCACATAGAATTATGTAGTGCGAGCATCGTTAACGTTTAGTGAGGTACCTTTATGAATATAAACATATTATTAATTTTTGTTCTTGAAGACCTCGTGATAACCAAAATTCGTGAAACAGGCCATAGGAACACATAATTATACATTAATGGATTTCTTTATCAAAAACAAATTTACGCAGTGATTAAATTTAAGTCTAAGTTAGGGTACGTTGCAATGAGTGATTATATTTCTGATCAACTTCAGACAGAAATAATATGTTGTAAGATGTTTAGATGTAAGCTTACAAACAATTACTGACCCTGATTTACTAGTATGACGTAATTCTGTCTCGTGTTCAAGCATTATCAGCTGCACAGTTGAATGTTTATTTTTATTGTAAGAAACTAGACATAAACATGGCAACACATAGTATGGCAAAACTGAAATAGCTTTTTTTAAGATTTGGTAGAACTTCACAAGTGGTAGACATGTCGTAATCTCGGGAGACTTCCATATACATAGTTTTTTCTTTCTACATTCAGTATATAAAAATCTAAAATGTTACATTTCTGCACGAGAATTGATAGTGCAAGCCGTGATAGTCTACAAAACACAAAAAATACAATCATAAAAGATATGCCTAGCATCGGTTATATTTAGGTAACTGTTTATGTCAGCTACTTGTCTGATTACATGCTTACATGTATATTTCTTACAACAGATAGTTGCAAAATATAGAATGATTAAACCTGTCGTGTTCTGAATTAAACTTACATGTGCAGGCTACACATTTTAGCTATCAGTATATATGTTCATTTCCCGTTGCTATATTTGCAGTACTGTAATATTTAAAATAAACAGGATGACAAACTGGTCAGATAAAATAAACGTTACAAGCATGCATCTGTACGTAAACTACTGGACAAAGCCTTTAAAATCATAATGCTAAATAGCTTATATTACAAGAGTAGCATTAAAATATTATCAAACTGGCGTTACATTATGTACAGTCGTGAAATAAAACACATTGTTTTGCTTTTTACCACAACAAGACTCTAAATATTACTTCTTCTTTAAAACTTAAGATATCTTTTTTATGCTATAGAGGTATACTCTATTACAAATAAAGTTCTCACAATAAAACATATTTTTTATTGTGAGAACTTTATTTGTAGTATACAAAAATATAGGTAAAATATTTGTCTGACGTTGGTCAGAAATAAATTATAGGTAATAAATATAGACAAAGAGTTTGAATAGCTTTATCACTGACCATCTAATGTATATTGATAAAATTATGTGTACCTCCGCTTGGTATTACAATGATTAGAGACTGCGATTTTATACGTGTATAAGAAGCTATTCTGTAGAAATTTTTGTTCTCACAACGTTTCCAATATGTTCGTTAAAGTCAGAGAAATGGCACATCATCCTTGTGTAAAAAGCGAATAAAGCATATCATATAAAATGATAACATAAAATACCTAACAACCCAAAAGCTTTTAATCATTCTTCAAATTTAAACCTATAAGACTTTATTGTCTGACAGTTTCACCTGGTAGAGACATTTAAAATAGCATATTTCTACAAATTCAGTTACATTTCCAATGTAAGAAGGAAACAAAAGCTGTTAATGCTGTCTTTTTTAACCATTTTGCGATTGATTTATCTTACGAACAATAGCCTTTTTGTCCCGAAAATTTGTTTAAAAATTAGTGATATTATTTTCGAAGGAGTTAGTAAACGTTTCTGCTCTAAAACAAAATGTTGTACTCAAAATATGACGGAAGTCCTCTTTTTGTATGAAGTTTAGAGGCTATAACATTGTTTCGGCTTTTAGAGGTGCTAGATATAGCACAATTTATAACCAACAACTATTTGTTAGATGCATATCTATTCTACGTACTGATATACTGATTTTTACTAATTTTACTAGCAGATTCTCTTGTCTTGCAAGTAAAGACTCAGCTGTACTTGGAAACTACGTAGTTAATAATTGTCTGAAAATTCACTTTATACCTGTAAACATTTAGACAAGTAGATGATCTGTGATATAACTACTACACAAATTTGTATTACTTCAGTTTTGTTAGTTCAAGGACTTGTCCTGAAACGATGCTTGATAATAAAATGCTTGTCTGAACTAAAGTGTAGCCAGAATATGCCTAACTATAATGTACGAGAAATAATCTTTAGGCTGTTAATGATAAGGAATAAAAGAAATACATCATTTACAATTAATTTAGACAAATAGATGATCTATGATAGAACTACTACACAAATTTGTATTACTTCAGTTTTGTTAGTTCAAGGACTTGTCCTGAAACGATGCTTGATAATAAAATGCTTGTCTGAACTAAAGTGTAGCCAGAATATGCCTAACTATAATGTACGGGAAATAATCTTTAGGCTGTTAATGATAAGGAATAAAATTTACAATTATTTGCTATTTACACATATATTAAACCAAAATTAGATAAAGTAGAGACCGTACCATAGCTCTTCGCATTCTTCGATTTTTCAAAAAAAGTGGTTTTTACAAGAGCACCGGTTACGATTAAAAATGTAAACAACGGACTCTGTCTGTAAATTATTTGAATGAATGAATGATCGTCGATCTTAGTCATATATGATTGACAGTGAATGCTGCATGACTCCTGTGTTGCAGAAAGGTATTTAGTTTGTAACGTAATTTCCTATCAGTTGATATCCTCTCGAAATGGTAAAGTAATTGCTTATATTTGGACAAAGCCCACTGTCTTTGCCATTCGCCAGCTGCTAAAAAGGCAAATATATAAGATTCAGTGTAAGTTATATTTCGCTGGTACTACCAGTTAGTAAGTTCATACTCTAAAAAATACGTCAGAGAAATTTGGGCAGTTTTGACCGATTAAAACGTTTACAACATTAGATTATTTTTTTCTTTACATGAAAATGCCGTTAGGTAAAAAGCGAATACGCCGATAATCCGGAGTAGGCCGATTATGTGTTATTGTTACAAAACTGTTCCAGTTCACGTAATGTAATCGGTGCACTTAAACTGCCTAGCTATAGCAACAGCTGTTATAGGGAAGTGGTAGAGTGTCTGCCTCAGGTGTGAGAGGTCCTGGGTTCGAGTCCCAGTTACAGCTTAACAATTTTCTTTCTGCTACAGCATCTTTTTGCTGTTAAAGGACTCTTCCAGTTGTTCTATATGTTTTAGCACACGATCATGGATCATTATTTAGAAATCAGATCACAGTTGATGATAAATCAAATGCACCAAGAAGGAAATATTCGCTAAATTATGTCCCTTTGATGTTTCTGCTCTCCAGGTTCAAGAAGATGTTACATTTCCTTGATCACAAATTTTCTTTTACATGAAAATATTAAATGCTCATGAACTCTTACGTTTTTGCTAAAAATTGTCAATATACTATTTTTGAGAATATATGGACATTTGTCTTCATTTCAAAGCTTTTAAACTTCATACCTATGATTTGAAAAACTTGGGTACTATCTCTAGATAAAGTCATAAAATAGATGTAGCTCACGAACTTATCTTTTAAATTAATGAAATATTTACATATGTTACAAAGTTCGTTTGATTTTCTGTACTTTGGGATCATGGACTCCATTTCATCCATACGACAGAGTTCCGCTTAGGCCTGGGATAGGGGGTATGAGGGGTGTTGCACATTTCATAACCTGTCAGAAAAGAACCAATCAAACTGGGTCTGCTATTGATATGTTTGCTTGCATTCTAAAGGATCATCCTGCTGATTTCATTAATAGTTAACTCAATTATCATATATTCTGGTTCTATGGAATCATGAAGTCCGTTTATCTGTATGACAGAACTCCAAAAGAGCAAGTGCTAGGGGCGTAAGGAAAGTTTCACATTTCATTACCTGTTATAAACAGACTCAATAACACTGCGTTTACTATAAGCTTGCTTAGTTGCGTTCTATGCTACTGGAGGGTCTTCTTATAGATATTATTAAGTATCGCAACAACGCATTACAGTCTCCTCGTACTTGAACTCAGTGTTGTAAATATTCTGGTTCTTTTGGTTTATGGAGTCCATATAATCAGATTGACATATAGGGAGTGAGGGCTGCTTCACACCTTACTAACTCTCGTGGACTGACTCAGAAACCGATACTGCTACTGCTTTGTTTGGTTACATTATGTGCTTCCAAAAAGAGTTAAAGATTTATTTTATCATAACTTATATTGTTTATAGCTGATTGTTTATATTATATCGTAATAAGTTCTGTCATACGTATTCACATCAGCTGGGGTTTTACAAAGAACAAATCCTTGTTTTAATATACAGTTTTATTTACTTTACAGGGAGTTTTGAGAACGCAGGACAAAGTATTAATGTCGCAATTCCAAAGATGTCAAGACTCCATAGAGGAACTAAAGAAACAACGACCGTGGTACGAAGTGTTCAGTGATGATGAAGAGGAAGAAGAAGACGGTAAACACTGGGAAGATTGGGAGATTGACGGTGAGCATGTATCTATTATAAACATCTCAGGGATACTTAATGATGGGTATATGATGAACATAACACTAGGGTAATTGAACAATGGGATGTTTAACACATATACTTTAACTGTACCTTACCTATATAATAACACAACACATAGTTCTATATAAAAGATGAAAAAAGAAAGGAAAACCTGACTGTGCGGCAAATGTTTAATAAATAATTGATTTCTGTTATTCATGATAAACGTAAATGGTATGTGGTATAAACTGGAAATAGATTTCTGGTGCTGTATTTACTTAAATGTGTATGGCTATCCTTCAAAGAAGTACTAATGTTTTCTATAATTATAAACCATCCACTACATTTTGCAGATTTTGACAAATCTGAAGGCAGAGACTACAACAGGAGGTCCCAGTCAATCCCACATTGAACATGGAATACATATGACGGAGTTAAAAACATATTGTGTGAATTGTTTAAGTTGATATTTCATTCCACACATTTTTTGTACAAGTTGTGTGCGAATTGATGATTGTCGTCGTCATTTTTAAAATTTCACTTGTTTATTTTGTGTGTAAATGTTGCTCTGTCAGGTAAATTTGTATGTCTGCATTATCAGTATTTCAAATATTTATGTAAATTGAATCTGAAGTAATGTTTTGGTGAAATGTGCTTTGTTAAAATTCCACATACTGGATGTAAATAACGAATACGTTTATTTGAATGCAAAACTATGAATTTGATATGAACATTTGTAGATTGTGGGAAGCTCTGCGTTATTATTGCTAAGAGTACCCGGCCACATAAAACAAGTGCGGAGGGTAAATGTTACGTTTGAATTGGACGGGTAACGTATCATTTACCTAATGTGAAACTATGAGTTTAACTTGTGTGTATGAGTCGCCAAACACAAATGATGAATTTATTGCGTGCGTGATTATATACAACTCGCAGGTCACATACATAACACTGAAGTGATGATTTTCACGTATGTGCATTTTCAAATGATAGAAAGCTCACACGATATTCTTCTAGATATGAAACGATCATTTTTATACGCTTATCATCGTGAGCTGACAAGAAGGACCATCTGACAGACTTGAAAATTTCTCCCGAGAAAGTGCCTTTAAAAGAAATAACCTCTTTAAATATTTAATTGTATTATTATCATAGTTGGATAATAAATAATCTTTATTATACTTTAATACATATATCTAATCGAATCAGCGAGAAAAACGCAACGAAACGTTTATACGTTTAATTAATCAATATCATATCAACATGAATACATTTCTTTCTCCAGATCAACTCTACTGTACAAGATATACGTTTCTACTAATTGCAGTGCACAGCAGTAGATATTTTCGACAAATGGATGATACCCGGTGATGGCGAGTCAATTCCTTAGATAATATCATTCTTTGCGGTGTTCCACATTTAAGCGACCCATTTGCAGCAATTTCAGAATTGTATCAATGTATTTTAAAAATGCATATCAAATATTGGGTAATCGATTTTTGATAATTGTTCAGTAAAATGGCAAAGAGATAATCGTCGGGTTTGAAATATAGTGTATATTAAATATAGTGCCTCGATCTCTTTCGATTTTCATAAAATACAGTGGATTTGTATACGTGTTGCTTAACATCATTCTAATACGAATATAAAATGTTCAGCATATCTGTCACATTATACCTTTGAATTAAGTGTACTTATCTATACGTCTTTACTACCTCGAAGTCTTTATAAAACACGAATTTGAAAATTGGTGCTAAACTTGACCGTGCTGAAATAAGTAAACATAAAAAAAATCTTGGTCAAAAGCTGTACAATCCATATTTTCTTGCGTTTTACAGTTTCAAATGTAATTTAAGGCTGAATTTGTTTTGTTTGTACCATCTGCCAATGTAGTCCAAATATTTACTGCTATGAATATCATTTATTTAAGAATAAAGTTGTTTTTGTTATACGTTTTTGAAATTTTAAACATGTTATTTTGAGCTGTGAGCGAACGGAAAAGTGGCGATTGGATATGGCGATGAGATAGCACATATGTGGCGATATGTGGGTTTATGCTTACTGTTACATTTAATGTTACATTATCTCGTTTTTAAATAAATATTGAACGAAATGAATAATTGTTGTTTCCTCAATTTACCAGTGAAGTTTACGCAAAACAAACTTACCTTTGCTTAAACGTTTTCACGTAATAATTTAGAATAAGCAGGAAAACATTGTTACAATTTTTATTACTATTATCATGCATAATTTTGTTCCTGGAAGATTTTATTTGATGACCATTGATACCAATTCCATCTGTTATTAACTCGTGTTTATGACACCTCCAACATAGCTAAAACACACAGAAATAAGTCATTCTATAACGTATTTGAAAAATTATCAAGAATTTTTGGCAACATATTATGCCTTATAATATATCAGACAATCAGGAAATTATAAACGAGGTTACTAGTGTCTATAACTTTCCAATTAACTATAATAGTTGAAACATTTTTTAACCATGTTTTAGTGTTTGCTAGTTGCACCGCTTGAACGCATCAGAAAGTTTAGATGATTTTATATCTCTTTGTTCTTTCTCTTAATGTCAGTATTTTACTTGCGCAGTTTATTGATATTACATGAGCTAAAAACAAAAGAAGACAGTAAATTTGCCAGTCAGAGAGAAAATATCAAGTTGATTGATTATATGCTAAAATCGAAAGCAGTGCCATTTGTTTCTTAGTCTCAAAGAAATAATCGACATTGGTAATGATAACATAAAGGTCATAGATATATGTACAGGAAAAGAAAATTCGAAATAAAGTGGGAACATTCCGATATCTATAGGCCTTGGTTATAAAGCTATTTAAGATATAGTCAGCCAATTAATAGCCAATTAACAATATTTACAATATAGTAAAATATTTACACTTTAGTAAATAGTATTTTTATGTATATCACTCAAAGGGGAAGTTGCAGTATTGAGAAACGCTATATCAGATCAAAGCACAAAGAATTCATTATCTAGCATCTAAAGGCACATAACATAATCTGAATAGGTAAATGATTAGCTAACATGAAAATATTACTCATGCTGTGTTTGTTTACTACCTCTGTGCTAATATTGTTTTAAAAGCAACAATGTAATACACCAGAAATGAAACAGCACCGTTATTCTCACTTCTTGTCCTCAATTTTGGATTACAAAAATAAATTTTAGTATCTGTATATTTTGTCCTTTTCTCACTCTGCCATTCCTGGGTTTTATCAAAGAGAATAAATACATTAGGCACACATTATGCGGTAGCACTGCATATTCTGTGCTCTGTTCAAAATGGTGAGAAGACCCATGAGTAAGGAATTGCATAATGCAAAATACATAGAAACCATGCTTTGGTGCAGAATTCTTTCATGGGAAGAAGCCAGCCGTTCAGATGGGCCAGTGAATATCGAGGGTTCTACCCAGGTTGCCGTCCGATGAAATAATACAAGGAGGAGCAAATGAGGTCTTCATCAACCGGGAAAAAAACGTACTGTGTTTGTTTGACGCTAAACCCAACAAAACTGTACAAAAGTCACTTTAAGAGCCAAACTTTTGTTTAATGCAAAGGACTGAGTATGAATGGAATTTTATTTACATGTATATTCCATTGGTTGCTGATTATATAATTTTAGCATTTGATATTATATTCTTTTCTAAATAATCGTTTTCTGAATGAAGATTCTGAATATGGGTTAAAAAAGCTTAAGACTATACTTAAAATACAGTATTCAGCCATTTTTCTAAACAAGTTACACTTTTATTTCTCATTTATAACGTTAGACTTTTTAACGTCTCGGTCAGTTATACTTAGTTACGGTGACGTATATTTGCTTTTGCAAAGAATAGCCTTCTTACTATTTTTTAATTCCAAAGAAGGAGTGAGATACTGATTAATAGATCTTGTTTTAAACCGCCATTTACAATGATTGTTTAATGTTTTGTTGATTACTTTGTATCTGTGGTGATTTTCCGTGGTGATAGAGTTATCGATTAACATGCGGTGGAAGTGATGTACTCAAGTGATATACAATGTAATTATAAACATCAGAAAAGTTATATTACACCTTCTTCTGACGGATCAAAAGTTTTTTCAGTGCACCCATAGGAATTATAGAAGCACCCCAATTAAACAATCACATTTTTGTTAGAGTTTTCATAAGCTTCGCTTATTTCTAAACGGCATACTTTACTGTTATAATTAAGAAGAGGCTGCAGTAAGATCGCTTATATTAATTATTGCATCATTTACAGGCGTGAATTATATTTAAAGATTTATCTTCGAATGTACATGTAGTAATATACAATTAACGAACAAAATACCTTTTTGTTGTATCATTAAGAATCTTTTGTTATTCTAAAAATATAATCTCAGTTTTGATCCTTAAACCATTCTGCTTTAGCTCCTGTGTTTCAATGGTACATCAGCCAGGCACTGTGGTCATAGTAATGCGGATTCGATTTCTGGATCTTCCTAAACAAAATAATCATCCATATGAGTCGACTGTTAAAGTCGTTCCATATAGCTTGTGCTTATGTCGTTGATGTGATCGGGGGTAACAATGATGTGTCTGATGGTAGCGCAATTGAATTTAATTGGTTCCATACAATGCACTGAGTGTTTTTCCGTATGGGTTCGATTTTCTGATTCTGTCTAAGGAAGTTATACTGCACCGTTAATCACATATTGAATCTGACACATCAGGAATAGACCAGAGAGACATTAGCTAGGAATAACTTTTATCCTTTCTTACGCATTAATAATGGTTTATTGTTTGAGAGATACATCTGCATTAAAATAGTTTGAGAAAAAGTAATATAAACAGAAATGAAATAAATTAGATGTCTGTTAATTTGTTAGATAACATGTTTTCTTAATTTGATTGATGCTTTTATTTCAAACCACAACCATAAATTTATTGATTAATTAATATGTTTACAAAGTTACCAAATGCCTTGGATTCTTCAATAAATTCCAATGTGTTGATAAAATCTATACATTACTTTTGTACAGGGCATACTTACTTGCATTAGACAGGTTCATATTTTAATCTATCTTGTACTTCTGATTTTGATTTCAAATTTAACTATTTGTTTGTCCCATCTGCAGAAATTTGTAAGTGATAAAGATGCACATTCCAGGTAGTATGTATGGACAAAACAAACGGAACAATAAATCGTACTCTTATATACCCTAAGAATTGTGTCGATGAGACGTTGAACCATCGCACATGCTGATAATTAGGATTACGAATGGCAACATAAATATGCTTGTTTGCATAATCATGTGTTAACTGTCAAACACTGTATACGAAGTAGTTTTACAGACACTGATAATTAAATGAGACACGGGTAAAATATTAAAATAGTCATATATACAAAGACTTTGTCATCAACATGGAAAGAATACAGAACTTTCATTGGTTTGCCATCTTAGATCTTAGAAAGAAACACACTGTCTGTAACGATACTCATCTTGTATGCGTTAATAACACAAAATATAACACATATTTTTTTCGCAAGGAATATATAATGTAGGGAGAGCGCAGATCTACGGATAGCTGGGTCGTGAGTTCGATCCCCGGGCGGGTCGTATGTTCTCTTCGGCGTTTGAAGACATTGTGTCTAAAATCATTCGTTCTCCACCAGTCCTCTTATTCATGCTGGAAGTTGGCAGTTACTTGCGAAGAACAGGTTTGTACTGGAACAGAATCAAGGAACACTGGTTAGGTTAACTGCCCGCCGTTGCATAACTGAAATGCTGTTGAAAAACGGCGTTAAACCCCAAACAAACCAACAAATATATGTCATGTATATTGGTATAACTATTGTTTCAGCAGGGGCTGAAGAGTGAGCTGTTTGTGGACATATGACACATTATATATATATACATTTTTATTAACTTTATCCATTTATAGATAACAATTTTATTCAAAATCCTCAAGTAAATGATTCAGAATATGCGTCATGTTTTAACATTACTATCCTTTATGACGTAAAGCCGATCAAGAGTGACGCGCTACTCCTAAAGTCTATTAAAATAAAGAATAGTTTACAATCATTATATACCACAGCTCAACCTAGTTTTTCTGTCTATATTCGACACAATATTTTATACCCAGGTTTCAAAAGCATTAAAATCGATGTATTTAGACCAATTATGGTATGGTACTTTTTCATTAAGTATTTCCCAGACGGCTTTCATACAAGTTAAAAGTGCTTAATATTAGGGAATTTCGTTTCAGTTAGATACATTATTATTTCTAAGAGTTTGTAAGTTGATTGTTTGTGATACAAATGTATAGCTTAACGTTAAAAACGCATGCATATCGCTGCACGTATAAGTTGGTACAGCCAACAAGTGTATAAACAGTAATACTGTACTTTAAACATACCTACAATGCAGAGTTCACCTTCTCTTGAATGGTCCGTATCAAAATGCAAACTTTTTATTTGTTTGGAAAGAAGTTTTTTATGTAAACAGTTTGGGATTGCGATTAAAATATGAAATATAACAGTCTTGGTTCGATATATTGTTTCCTGTTGAGCGTTGTTGGGAGCGTATCTAGTAGTTTTTAAGAGAAAAGACAAAACTATTCCAAAAGCACTTGCGATATGCAAACTATCACTAGATATATAGAAAAAGGACACGAAGGCTCACCTGACCCATACGTTTTGACCAGGCCTCCGACCAAGGAATTTCTAATTTTAGAGCAAAGGATACTAAAGCCAAGTTTGGTGACGCTCTAATAATCAGTTCAAGAGAAGAAGTCGTTAAAATGTTTGCTTTGTATTTTTTCTCTGGTGGTCCTTCAGCGAAGTCAAATGCATCCACGTGAACACAGTTTCTATTTGACAAAATGCATAAATATGCTTGAATACAGAGTAGAACTTCTACCTCAATGTGCAAGCATACACACTCTGAGACACTTAAGACGCTTCTCTGGTTTATCAGATTCAAATCAAGTTTGGCAACGATCTGTCAGGTAGTTCAGCTTATCTATGTTCAGCTTTAATGACATTGCAATTAAGCGGAAAATCTAAAACAATAATCGTTTTAGAAAGAGTCGTGTAAGAACATTTTACATGCCATGTTCGTGAACATACACCAATAAGAGGTTCATAATTTTTAAAGGTTTTTCATTTTAAGCTCAGGCTAAAGCTGAACTAATTGATGGACCCAAGAAGATATACCCAATGATGTTGTGGGCCAAGTTTGGTGAAGATCCACACGCGGTTCATGAAAGGCTGTAAAAGAATTTTCCAGTTTATACCCCAGTCACACATACGGCACGGATAGCTACGTCTAGCCACGGATAGAAGCGTAGTAACACGTATCAATTCGTATCGATCCGTACCTGAGCCGTACCTTAACGCAGTAACCCGTATCAGTCCGTACCAATCAGTACGGCTCAGGTACGGATCGATACGGATTACTACGTTTCTATCCGTAGCTAAACGTAGCTATACGAGCCGTATGTGTGACTGTGGTATTAATGTCTTGCTGGTCACTAAATTCAGTCAAGTGGAACCATCTAAAAATGTAAGAAAAGTCCAGCTTGGAAAACTACAGACAAAGTCTGGGGAATATTTATTCAGTGGTTCATCAGAAAAAGTATATTGATATTTATTCTACTTTAAACTTTGCCGGGAAATAAGCGCTGTCAGTCGGAACTATTTGAACAGAATTAAGAGAAGTCCACCAAAGTATATGTCACTTCTCTATCTCGGCAGGAACCATACGTTCTGTCTGTCTACATTTTTACAAAATTTTCTTCACGTATGGTAAATCAGTTTCTACATGATAAAAATGCTGAAGTGGTATTTGTGTAGAGTAGAACTTTTACCTCAAGGTGCAAACACTCTGAGACACTAGAGACGCTTCCTTGGTTCATCAGGATGCTTTTTTGTTGCTTAAATTGTTAATGTCTTACCCTAGTTCTCAATACAATACACGAAGATATTATTTGAAAATAGAAAGCAACTAAGCAAAATAATAGCAGATTCAATTGGATTTTGACGTTCGGACTTATTTGTGTAGAACGGTATACTATGTCGATATATAGCGCAATTCTCTCTAATAGTATTAACTCTATTCAAGTAATGTAATTCAAGTGGTAAAACAAAGTACAATCTTACCCAAGATATAGTCTTACTAAGAATATTCAAGTATAAAAAATACAGGTAAAATCATATTGCAAGCCTCCTAGTAATTGTATCTTGCAACAAATTAAATGTTTATTATTTCAGTTGTTCGTCTGCATTAAGACACCCGTAAAACATAGAATTGTTGAAAACATGTATTATTACTTGGAATGTGGAGTATATATTTTGGCTGGGATAATTAACCTGTCGTTCACTTAGACAATAAACCAATTCATATGTTAGATCAGTTCGCTGGTTTTATAGTATTCAATGACACTTGATAAATATATCATGTTCATCGAATTCCTCTTTCTCGTCTGTGATTACTTAGTTTTCATGATCATAATAACATTTATACTGATATTAAATGATTGGAATGATTAAGCAAATTCGATACTTTTGATGAAATTGTTAAAGCATCTTCTGTGTCTTTGGCTTCTATAGGTGTCAAATACTCGCTCTTATATGAATACAGTAAAAGAATATAACTCTTAGGTTCCAATTTGTGCTGTCGTTTAGAGAGGGTCGTTTAAAGATAAATGAACACATATTGTCTGTTTAAAAAATATATATACAACAGCATTGTATGATTTGGCAAATAAATTCATAATGTCTGAATCATGTCTTCAATGGCACTGAAGCACAGCCAGTACACAAGGTGCAAAATGAACGATAAACGTCTAAATCGCATATTGTGGATGAACTTTTTATGCTTTTCGTTTCCTGTTGATCAACCTTGCTGGAACTTTGTCAAGAAGCTGTCGCATTCATTATCGCAATCGAATTTATCTAAAAGTACACCAAAATTTGTTTAGTTACATTAATTTCAGTGAATTATCGCAATATTAGAGTGAAATATGTTTGGTATTTTCACAGTGAAATATTTTTCTGGTAAGAAACTATGAAATTGGTAGATTTACTCAAAACATGAAATAAAAAGAAATTTTGTTTGTTTCACGTGTAAGATCAAAATATCTCGAAAAACACTCATAAACACCATATATTACATTTTCACGAGTGGATCTTGCATCTGGTGTTCACTCGTGAAGGATATTTCAATCTTACATTAATTGAAACAAACAAATATCCTCTATTTATTACCATTACCAGATATTGCAACTCTTCCGTTGACAAAAGTTTTAATTTGTTTATCACGTATCCGCTCAATAATTTCTTTTGCAACAGCACATATACTCAGCAAAAGATTGTAAATTTTAGTTTGGTTACCTTGCCAAAAATAGAACGATTACTTTTTACGAAAATTAAATGTTTTGTATTTAGACATAAGATTGCTGTTCAGAAAATAATCATAAGCCTAGATACAAGCCAAATTTTGGGTTTATATTGAGAAATCTATATCCGTTAGAATAAACATACCGAAACTTGGAAAGAAATGGTAATAATTTCGCAACTTGTTATGGCAGAAAGCAAAATAATGTTTGCTTTTTTTTATCTCAGGTAGAGCACATAGTACAAGGCCAGCTTGATAAAGGTTTTAATATTGCTGTTTTAATTGATAATATTTGGTATTATAAAACGTTAGTTTGCGATAACGCTGTTCATGCAATAAATTTGAATAAACACTTTCACCAGAAAGATTTGGTCCAACTGACTCAACGGTATCCATACAGTCATGCAAATAACATTCATATTATATGACCCTTTTACTGTTCTGTTTATTTTAAAAATAATCCAGTTGCAAATTTAGCAACAGGAATTAACGATATAACATATCTGAAAACATCTGCCAGGTACAATGAATAGGTGCGTATTTTATATTTTAGTTTCAGAATATTCTGGATTTGATCAATTTTTATTCTACAACCATATGCTGTAAGAAATAGACAAATAACTGATATAAACAATAACTTGAAATAAACCGAACGATGGAATGCATCAAACCTAAAATGTCTTAAATACATAGCTATTCTTTGCATTATTATTAGCAATGTAAATATGCATTCTCCTTCTATTCAGCAATGGGTTGTATTTTGGAACTGCGTTGTTTAATTGTCTGTAAAATCACTTTATACCTGTAAACATTTAGACAAGCAGATGAAATGTGATGTAAATACTACAAAAATATTAATTGCTTTGTTAGTTCAAGGACTCGTTATGAAACAGTGATTTAGACACAAATGCTTGACTGAACAAATGTCTTTGTTGTTTTGTTTGGTTTAACGTCGCGCCAAGACAATTATATTTCATTTATGAACATTCCTGCTTCAATATTGGAAGAAGAACCCAGATGCCCCTCCGTGCATTATTTCATCACGGTCGGGTACCTGGGTAGAACTACCCACCTTCTGTAAGCCAGCTAGATGGGTTCCTCACATGAAGAATTCAACGCCCCATGTGAGGCTGGAACCCACACTGGTGCGGGGCAAGTGATTTGAAGTCAGTGACCTTAAATATTTAGCCAAGGAGGCCCCCGAACAAAAGTCTAGCGGGATAATTCATAATTATACATCTAGAATAAGATTGTGATGCAAAGCCTTTAAGTTTGCTAATATAAGAACATTGCAGCATTAAATTTTACATTTATTTATTTATATATATATCAAAACAAACAATAAAAAAACAAACAAAAAAAACAAAAAAACAAAACAAGAAAAAACAACAACCGAAAAAACAACAAAAAATACAAAAAAAAAACAAACCAAGACAAAAGTAAAGAAAATTCATCAATCTTTTCGGATTTTTAACATGGTACAAGGTGTTGAACTCAGTGTTCTTTTATATTTGCTGGTTCATATGCTCTATCTGCACGACAAAATTCCACCTGGGCTGGTCCTTCAGGCGTTAGTGGTGATGAACATTCCATAACCTCTCATGAACAGAACTTATCAAACTGAGTCTGCTATTGTTTTTTTTTGCTAGCATTCTATGCTTTAAGAAAATCTTCTTGTGCATTAAGGTTTTATTAACTATGAAACGAGGCAGTATGTAAGTGCCGCATAATGTTTTCATACTTGCACTCGGTGATTTCAGAAGTGTTGGTCTTATTTGATCACGGAGACAAATTATTCTGTAAGATAAAATTCCACTTGGGCCAATGCCTCGGAGTTTAAGGGAGTATTTCATATTTCATCAGCTTCTCATGAGCAGACTAGGTAAAATGCAGTCTACTATTATTTTACTTGGTTGCATTCTATGCTAGAAAATGATTTATAGATTTTTTTTACTTCCACATCATAGTTGAAAGTGCTATACTTATTTTGTCCTATGGGATCATGGAGTCAAATCAAACTCTATGGTAGAACACAGCAAGTGCTGCTGACAGGGCCATGAGGTGTGTTTTCTAAGGAACTGAATCATTAAAACACCGAATCTGCTATTGTTTTGCTTGGTTGCATTCTATGTTTCTAAACGATCTTATGACATTTTTTAGATATTCTGCTGTGTACCTAACTGCGACAAGTAGGACCATCCGACAGACTTAGGCTGAGAAAAGAAAGGTACATGTAAAATTAATGACCTTTAAAGTATTTGTCATATTATTATCATATTAGAATAAACATGATTATACTTTATGAAAGACACACGAACGAATTCGCGAAAAACAATCGAATTTTAAATGTTTAATGACGGCCACAACTTTTCCCGCGGATCAACTCAGTTCGTCACTTTTAGTTTCCAAGCTATAAGTATATACTAAATGCAGTGCAAAAGCAATAGAAATTGTCATCAAATAGATTTATTTCTATCATAAATACATGTTGGTGGTATGCCAATGCCTTGGATAGATACCCCTTATGCAACAGTTTTTGAAATGGAATTATATCAAAATATCTTAAAAATACATTTCAAGTGTTGGGTGAACGTTTTTTTCTCAATATTGTTTCAGAAAAGATAGCTTCTAGTTAATTGTTGACTTTCAGCATATATGTAAAGCATATCTGAAGAATTATACATTTGAACTAATTGTTCATAGATCTTTCAGTCTATCACGACGTCTTTATAAGTTCTAACAATTTACTAAATTTGACTATACTTAAGTAAGTGCATATTTCAGAATATATGTAGACCTTGCTTTAATACAACGAATTTCCCCATTTGCTTGAGTAATTCAGTTCCAAGAATCATTATTAAGTTTGATTTCCTTTCTATGTATCATCTGTATCATCAGCCATTGTAATCGTATCATTTATTATAAGAGAAACTTAGTCTTCTTGTGATTTGTTTAAAGTTTGAGGTGTGTGTAAGCAGAAAACTGGCAATGGATAGTTTAGTTATGTTGCGATGACATAGAGAGCAGGTTACTATGGCGATCAGCGACCGTATTTGTGGAGTGATGTGGGATGATGCTTCCTGTCTCATTTATTTTTCATTTATAAAATATTGGACAAAATAGATCAACGTTTTCTCTTCAATTCTCCAAGATGTCCAAAGACGTCTCAAGACATACAAACTAAATAACTTTACTTTTGGTATAACGTGTTTCACGTAATTGTTTTGAGTAAGTAGGGAACTATAATTACTGTATTCGATATCTTAATGAACAGGAATATCACGCACACCTGTTTCTGAACAATTCATTTTGGTGACCACTGATATATTACCCAAACATGGTTTGCAAGTTGCACTACTTGCATATATCAGCTACTTTAGATAGTTTTATAAATCTTCATTGGTTATTCCAGTGAAACTATTACATTCGAATAGTTTATTGATATTGCATGGCATTCAAGCAAAAGAAAAACAGTGTAACTCACCAGACAAGAGAGAAAGAAAAAAAGTGTAACTCGCCAGACAAGAGAGAAAAATCAAGTTGATTGATTATATGCTTAAATCCGAAGCAGATGCTATCTGTTGCCTTTGTCTCAAAGAAATAACTTACATTGGTAATGCTAACATAAAGGTAATGAGTAAATGCACATGAAAACGAAATTCACACCATAGAACATTCTGATATCCGCAAGACGTTTGGGATCATGGAGTCTATTCAACATATGTGTAATAGAGTTTCGCTTAAGCCGGTGCTAGGGGGTGTAAGAGATGTTGCACATTCCATTACCTCTCATGAACAGACCCAATCAAACGGAGTCTGCTATTATTCTTCTTGGTTACATTCTTTGCTTCCAAAGAACCTTTTTACAGATTTTGTTAGAAAAACATATGAAGATAACGCCAAACATTTAACAAAACAATTACCTCTTTCGGAAAGAGAAGAGTCCAATATCATGATTAAATTGCAAAGTGTCACCCATTACGAATCTACGCGCATATAAACATAATTGGAATTATCATATAACTGGGTCACTAGGGAAACAATACACACCCCTTACCTGTTATATCGCTTGACTACGTCTGTTTCCATGATTTTAAACCACAACATAAAAAATAAACAACAGAAACATTAAAATTATTCCTTTGAATTTCATTTTACTATCATTTAGATTCAATGTCATTAAATGTTGAATACATGATGTTTAAAGTGGCATTATGCGCATCTTACTGCACATAGTCTGTTTTTGGTGAATGTATTATAAAAGCAATTCAATTTTCGGTGCTGTGCATTTAAATGTGTTACATTAACGATAATGCAAGTTGATGCTTTAGAAGTAAAGAAATCGGACTTATAAAATAACAGTTCAGTTTTCTTCAGTCTTCTACGCAGTACTCTCCTTTACCTATAGGTAACGATTTATGAAGTTGAAGGAAGCAACTCCAGCATTCACTTCGACTTTTCTTAAAAAAGACTACCCCAGTCAAAATAAAAATGTCATATTTGGAAAGTTATTATTTCGTACTGGTAACAGGAAGAGTTTGGTATATTGGATTAAAAGCTATAATTTCCTCACCACCACCCCCATTTTACACACACATCTATTTCAGCTGAATTTTTATTTTAAAAGATGCGCAGATTTCCTTTTTAAGTAAATATGTACTATTTAAACACGTGAAAAACAGTGCGACATTGATAAATCGATAAAAACGACTACTGTATATTGCCAACTTCCAGGTATTATATAAACAAGTGAAAAGCAGTGCGACATTGATTAATCGATAAAAACGACTACATTGCCAATTACCGGTTTTATAAATACTTCAAGATTTTAGACTGTTTTATACCTGTGGTGATCAAATGCCCGAGAAAGATGTAGCTGGTGTATTAAATTTGTGATGCTTACAATGTTAATATAACTATAAATTGGAGAATAATTAAATGCCATAAGCAAGTGCCAGTCATCTTGATATCGGGATATAAGATATCCAAATCACCTGCAGAAAGTCATAAAACGAGCATAAATTTCAAATAAATACACTTTTACCACTGATTTTTGCCAGCTTCGCATAATTTCTGTGTGTTTCTGAACTTATTTTTACGTAACAATTACGGAATGAATCCAGATTATGATTATTTATATACATTACTGGTAATATTGTATAACTTTTCTACAATCCAAAGAGGTATTTTTTTGGTATATCATAGTGATTCTTTTGTTATACTAGATAAGTCTTCCCTAGTATTTTTTTTTCAGAACAGTTTTGGGCATTGCTATGATTACGCATTGGAACAACAGTTAGGCATTGTAACCGTGTTCACACGGGTCCGCCTCAATTTAAGGCTTGTATTAACATTTAGCCTGCTGGCGGCAAGTGATTCTGTCTTTTCTACTTATTCAGTCAGTAAATTTTCAGTAAACACCCATTTGAATAATAAGTGATACGGCCCAAATTGAAGCTACTTTCCGCAGAACAATTAAATTTCGTTACAGAAAATAATCTATTTTTTCGCGGTCATATAATTTTGTTTTCAATATTGAAGTAGTGAAAGTTGTTAAAACGGATTACTTGCAAAGATTTCAATGGAAAATATCGTGAATTCACGACACTTAAAAAAAAGCACAGTTAACCTTGGCAAATACACAGACATCTATTCCCGGATGAAAAAAGTCGTGTTGGGCCTACAGAAACCGAGACATAAACAATTAATACTTTGTAAACCAAATCATACCAGTAACGGTCAAATTATCGTACCGAAACCTCGGAACTACTGCTTTCGACCGCCTTTGTTGATCGTTTACAACCGGGAAAATTATCTATTTTGACGTTTGGGAAGACCAACGAAAATACTCTACTTTCAACTTCACGTTCTAAAGATAAGAGTTTACAAAGTAACAAAAAGGGAATGTAATCATGACAGTTGCTATTTGCATAGCCTGAAATTGTAAATAAAAGATAAAAATGAAAGTTCCATGAAAAGTAACTTTTAACAAGTTTTATAGGTGTTGGCATGAGCGTAATGTGGGGAATATATTACTTTCTTCATGCAAGACGCTGTCGCTTGTACATATGTGTCCAATTTTTAATTTCCATGTGAACCTTGTACTAGAAACACCTGGAAATACCAGAGAATTACGTGCTACGAATTACGTCATTTGCATCGGAATAGCTTTAATTATTATCCGCATTCTTACAAATTATAAATATTTATGGCTTGAGTGGTTCACCTGCATGAAGTCACTCGTAAAAAAACATTTTGAGAAGACATAATGTTAGCAGGAATGTAATTATTTGGCTGCTACAGACGAACTGCCTTCAATTTGTCTAATAAACAATTTTCTTTTGTCTGTAAAATATCTAATACACGCGCCGCATAGCTGAAATTGTGTGTATGTGTTCGGGTTTAACGTCTTTTTCAACAATTTTTCAGTCATATAAACGCTGATGTCTACTTGTAGCAGTGAGCACAATGCCAACTTTATAGTGCTGCCTCACTGGAATATCACGCCGTAGACAGGTGACATGATAGCCCACCCAGTCACATTATACTAACACCGGGCTGACCAGTCCTAGCACTACCCTCTTAATGCTGAGCGCCAAGCGAGGAAGCTACTAGTACCATTTTACGTCTTTGGTATGACGCGGCCGGGGATCGAACCCACGACCTCCTGCACTCGAAGCGGACGCTCTACCACTAGACCACCGAGGCGGGAGCTGAAATTGTGCTTCCTTATCCTTTTTTTCATATAATACTTTACTTTGACTGATATCACGAACATAGCCTTTATTTATGAATGTAATATTTGTAGTTACCAAATTGTTGAAATACTTTAATTCTGTAACATCATTCCGTAGTGTAAATAAACAGGATACTATTCTTGTTGCTTACGAAGGAAATATATCCGTATTTTGTGAAATGGCTTAAGTTAACAAATGTGGCAAAGGTATTCATTAAATTTAATGTAGATATTTTTATACTGTGTTGTATAATATCCAGGTTATATGTAGGGACAAACAAATCGTGGTAAAGTTGCAAACATAAACAGGATTTTCACATATGTTTCGATAGTTAAACCAACGTGCTCAAGTAGCATGTTTTGTTGTTTTGTTTAACAGTATTTACAAAACCAAAGAATGTTTGACAGATACCCAGACAGTCAAAACATATGTCATCAGATAGAAGAGATAGGGAATTTAATTTATGGCTCCATTCTCGAAAATGACAATACCCGAATGTAATACACATATACGCAAACTTAACATGTGCCATACACATTGGCTTAAAGGAAAGACATAAGCTTCGAATCCTGATGTGGCAGGCTTTGGGAGCCGCTAACTAGTGAATAACCGATTGCCCTCTGACATGGGCCTGGCATTAAGAGGAATGATTCAGGAGAGGAGATACGCTGTGATTGTGTAAAATAGCTGACATTTTCAAAGGTTGGGGAAGGGGATGGAACCAACATGCGAAAACACCTATCTTTATCTTAATCGATATCTTATTATGTATAACACATAAATATAAATTGCAAAGCGCAAAAAGATTAATTCAGAACTGCACGTTTGTCTTATCGTAATCATACAGGTATACTTCTTTTCTTTCTTCTGAAGTTACTACATTTTATAACCATCGGTTAAGACCAGTACTGTTGGTTTGTCTTTAAGATTTCCTATAATCAAATCTATAAAATCATTTATAACCAGAGAACTCGATTTTATTGAGTCTGTCCATGAAACAAACTAATGAAATATATAAACATTTTGCTGAAAGTAAACAGTATTCTCTGAATATTAATTGCTGACACATGGCAATTCATGATTTGTCGTATTCATGACTCTTTTCTGGAACATGTTTTATGTGCTGTTTTAAATGAATTATACTACATAGTGTTTACAAGATAAGCGGCTTGCATTAGTTCCTGGCTCATCAGCTTTGTTGGAATTTTGTCAAGAAGCTTTCGTTTTGATAATATAAAAATTATAAAACGGATTTAAGCACATCTGATCAACTCAGTTTAGTTATTTACGGCCAGTGGCATCATCAGCGACCATTCGGCTAATAGCAATAATACATGCAATAACGGATTTGTTCCATCCTCAGCCGCGTCATACCATCGACGTGAAAATCGTTCCAATTGCTCCTTTGCTTGGCGCTCAGCATTTAAAGGGAAATTGGGCTCCATTGTGGCAATGGATTCCATCAGGAATGAGGTGTAAAGAAAGATTAACAGAAGTTGTAGAACTTGCTTCATAATCTACCTTAAATAAATTAATGAAGGAAATAATACAAAGTAAGAAATGTGTAAACAAAGAAAATAATTTTGAGTCTAAATAAAACATCTAATTCTGTCGTCGTGAAACAGATATTCAAGAATTTATGAACCTGAGTTTCCATTAAAATGTTTAAGATTCTAGATATGAAACATTACGTTTTATATATAATAGCAATACAGTATACTTAACATATCCATAGTTTCGAAGAAGTGGTAAAAGTTTAATAACATTTTATGGTCAAAATGTTTGGTAACAAAAAACAACAACAACAACAACACTCTTCAACGCTACGAAACTTATAGCCTGGGAAACCGTTGATTATATTTGTGCTTTGTCAGAAGAAATCATACCTAATATTTATGCATAAAGATCCCACTTAATATGCGCTAATTAGTGTTAATTGGCATTCATCGAGTTTCTGATATTGTCAGCTTGTCAATTTGCAGGTAGAAACAGTTAGAAATTGTCAGACTGGATTCCCAGGCTACGAAACTTATGCAATGATTTAGAATGCAAAACGTTTTGTCCAAATTACTCATACACGTTTCCTATCATGTTTCGTAGCATTACATTATCATCTGATCGTGTTTTATAAAGGTACCAAAATGTTTTCTCTTCTTACTTTAACAAGAGGTTGGTTCTTTGATACAATGGTTAACCTAAATTATGTTCCTTTCAGAAAGTTCTGGGTTTTGATCATTCTGTATAAAGTGCAACCATCTGTTTTTACAAATGTAAGTCTGTAATCTGGCAAATAACTGACGTAAACAATTGCCTGAGTAATGGATACAATATGAGCCGTGCCATGAGAAAACCAATATAGTGGCTTTGCGACCAGCATGCGCATCCGCGCAGTGTGGTCAGGATCCATGCTGTTCGCTTTCAAAGCCTATTGCAATTAGAGAAACCGTTAGCGAACAGCATGGATCTTGACCAGACTGCGTGGATGCGCAGGCTTGTCTGGATCCATGTTGGTCGCAAAGCCACTATGTTGGTTTTCTCATGGCGCGGCTCATATATTGATTATGTGTATATTTCCTGAACACATGTACGCTTCTCTAAGCTATATGTCTCTCGCAAAAGTATATTCGGTAATAAATGCGTAATTTAAAAACTACGACAATGTAACGTGTGAGTGCATACTTTCATGCGTAGTTTTACCACTTGTTTTGTAATAATTGCCAAACTGTAGTACCTTATTTTATATTAAGATATGTACGTCTGGTTTTCTCTAAAACAAATATTTAGTTGCACAACAGATAATGCTTGAACAAGACAAGTCAATAAAATGTCAGATTGATTGACTGTAAGGAAAAAATCTAAATCTCTCCCATATGTTCTTTTTGTCTGAAAGCAATTACAGACAGAAATGATAGATATAAAGTATAGTCAGTGAGTTGGAACATAGTTCTGGTATACACATGTGCACAACTACGATAAAAAGGCTGATAATTTCTAAACATTCACATTTTATTAAGGTCATATCTTCAGAGTTTTGACTTGTTTTTGAAATTTGAATACTAATTTTAATAAAACAGGGCTATTCGGAGAGCATGCAATATTAGTGCCGTATATTCAGATAAAACGAACTCTTACAAAATGTGTAGAATGCCTCTTTGTCATCAGTGTCGACCCGTGGAATATTTGAAAATGATTTTAATGATATTACTGTCAGTGGAAAATTAATATGAAGACTTTCTAGACATTAACCTTGTGTCCTTAACATATCTTTGAATAAACGGCAACAGTCAATGAAAATAGTTACTCAGGGGTTAAAAAGACATAAAATAAAATTTGCAGAGGTTTTTAACCTTACATTAACCTTGTGTCCTTAACATATCTTTGAATAAACGGTAACAGTCAATGAAAGTAGTTACTCAGGGGTTAAAAAGACATAAAATAAAATTTGCAGAGGTTTTTAACCTTACATTAACCTTGTGTCCTTAACATATCTTTGAATAAACGGTAACAGTCAATGAAAGTAGTTACTCAGGGGTTAAAAAGACATAAAATAAAACTTGCAGAGGTTTTTAACCTTTCATTAACCTTTTGTCCTTAACATATCTTTGAATAAACGGTAACAGTCAATGAAAGTAGTTACTCAGGGGTTAAAAAGACATAACATAAAATTTGCAGAGGTTTTTAACCTCATGATTGTTTGTCTATGTTGCAAATGCAATATAGACACGCCTGCGAAGTACACACTACGAAATAGAAAATCAAACGATGAAGTATCTAACAACTAGGAAGTACATCGTAAAACTCATTTTTTCTTCTTCATATATTCTGCACATGTACATAGATATAAAGACAATTTACGACCAGTAAAATACACACTTTCTCATTCTTGACAGCACTTAGATCTTCTTTGAAACTACGTCGTTTTATTCTGTCTGTAAACCCACTTTATACCTGCAAACAATTAGACAAGTAGATGGGATATAATGTAAAACACTACAAAACCTTTATTGCTTCCTTTCAGATTCCTCAACTTCTCATTCTTCAAAAATATACCACCGAAAAAATAAATTTATAGTGAAAAAGACGAAAATCCCTAAAATGGAAAAAGAAAAATATGCATGTTTAGGCAGATACATATCTACATACACATTTACATACAATATGCTATTGATAATAATAATTATCTTATCACAAACATACATATGAGCCGTGCCATGAGAAAACCAACATAGTGGGTTTGCGACCAGCATGGATCCAGATCAGCCTACGCATCCACGCAGTGTGGCCAGGATCCATACTGTTCGCTTTCAAAGCATACTGCAATTAGAGAAACCGTTAGCGAACAGCATGGATCCTGACCAGACTGCGAGAATGCGCAGGCTGGTCTGGATCCATGCTGGTCGCAAACCCACTATTTTGGTTTTCTCATGGCGCGGCTCATATTAATATCACATGCTGTGTTATACATACGTAATAAATCATAAACAGTATAGTGTAATAACATGTAACTGACTGTCTTATTTATTCAGTTGTAGGAGTCTTGAGGACACGTGACAATATTAATACCACTATTCCAAAGATATCAAAGTTTCCAGAGAGGAGCTGAAGAAACAACGAACTTGTATGAATTTCAGTGATGATGAAGAGGGAAACAAATAGATATATTCAATTACCTACATGCAGTATGTTACTATTTCATGTATTTGTATATCAGTATCTGCCATCAATCTCCTCCACTTCCCAGTCTAGACAAGGATAGCTTTTAGGTACAGGATCACGAACTGAGGGGTGTTTTTGGTAATGTGCAAATGCTGATACATGTCTCCTTTTCAATGAAATGTGTCTGAAAAAACGTTTTTTTTTCTCTCCTACATGTGTATAGAGTAGGTAGTTTCGCATATTCCTTGAAAAGTACTGCTAGCGCGATAATGTACCGGTATGTGTACTGATTTTGTTGAATGTAATTGATTTCGATGTAAAGCCAGCAATAAATATTTTTTTTTTATCTTTTTAAGTGAATTATTAGAACATTAGCGTGAAATCTACTAGTATTTGATATTTTCTCAAAGAAAATTATCAAAGATATTTTCGCTGTTAAAAAACTAAAATTGATGAAATTTTGTTTCAACATAGAAAAACAGAATATTTGTAGATGAAAATATCTATCACTTGTGAATACCATGTTACATAATCACTTGTTCTTCATACATATTGCAAAAGGCTCCCGATCATGTGTGACTAGTGTGAAACTATGTAACTGAAATCTGCTGATAACTTGTCATTTACCACATTTTCTTTAAAGATGTGTTCTTGTTTATGCATGAAGGCCCTCTTGACACAAATGAATTTGTGCATTATGCATAGAGTTTCAGATTCATTTAAATATGACTTCCACAAAAATAAGTTGAGCTACAAATACATATTTCTAAAATATTTGTTATATGTGTGTGTTCCTATCTCTGGAAATTAAAAGATACTTTTTCCTCATTTATCCATTTTAGAAACCCAAAACACTTGGTGATTAACGTCCACAGTTACTTGTAAACGTGTAACAAAACTTAATAATCATAAACAACCAGGAAGCCATCAAAATGGCATTCTAAGGTCGTTGCGTTTACCACGTTTACTGTTGATGCCTGAAATAATGCTTGGAGTTAAGTGTCTATCAAGAAGAAGTTAGGGGAATGAGGCTGTAACGCATTCATTACCTCTCATAAAAGGATGCAATCAAACCGTGTCTGTTATTATCAATTTGCTTGGGTGCATTTTATGCTTCCAAGATATCTTCTTTTCATTAATTACAACAACAGCAGTCTTCAAGTACCATGTGGCAGCCGTAATACGTCTCCCCATAGCTGGACTCTTGTTATATTTTATTGTCCTTTGGGAACATGCAGTTCATTCAAGGTGCCCGTGTACTGAAAATGTTCCAGTTTAAACGATGCTAGGGGACGTGAAAGTTGTTGTTCATTTTATTACCTCTCAAGAACAGACATAATCTGACCAAGTCTATTTTCATTATCCTGCTTGACTGCATTCCAAGCTTCCAAAAGATCTTGTTATAGATTTAAAGTGAGTAAACATATGTTTTAACATTCCTAATCTAAAAAGTCGTTTGATTTCGGCTGTTTTCACATGTAAATAATAGCAGATGAAACAAATACATTTATTTAAAAATATCATCCTCCATTATGTCCTGGCATATTGCAATAAACGTTCTGTGAAAATACATTAACAGTTAGAAACAATTATTTTGTACATGTATCCTATTTTTAAAATATCTGAAATTAACATCACGAAACAACTATGAAATACGTACAAACAGCAACATTCAGTACCATTATTCCTTCTTGTTGTCCTCTTTTCAACGGACTGTTAGAATTCATACAGTCCTACTTCTGTTTTTTTTTTAAATTATTACATAGAATAACTATAGCAAATTCAATGAAAATATCTGGAACATGCTGCAGCAATGACACTGAAGCTAGGTTCAAATTGATAATTAGATACTTGAGAAAGGAAAAATAGTGCGCTGGAAACTATTCATGATATGAGCCGCGCCATGAGAAAACAAACACAGTGGCTTTGCGACCAACATGTATCCAGACCAGCCTGCGCATCCGCTAACAGTTTCTCCAATTCCAATAGGCTTTAAAAGCGAACAACATGGATCCTGACCAGACTGCGCGGATCCATGCTGGTCGCAAAGCCACTATGTTGATTTTCACATTGCACGGCTCATATCATGAATTGCTGACTTGATTGGTTGCATTATGTACCTTATAGCTCTAATTATTAATCTCCCGTAGTAGAAGATTGACAAATGTCTTGTTTTTGTTTTGCTAATGAAAAAAAAATGCTAAAACGTATATAACAATCACCTTTGCTAAACCCGTGATTAAGCAACTTTCAGAAGAGCGAAAACAAAGCAAAACTTTGTTAGACATCAAGTTTAAAATGCTTTGCTTAATTAATCCCTACAAATGAAGAACAAAATCTATTTCAAGATCTTTTGGAAGCGTGGAACACAACCATACAAAGTAATAGCTATCCGACTCGTTTTGAATGATCAGTTCAAGAGAGATAATGAAACGTGCAGAGAAATCCCTCATACCCCCTCCATCAAAGATATGAAAATTCATTTTGAAATTTTAAACTTTGAAGACTGTTACGCGTTAGAATATGAATAATAAATTGTTCAGAACACAAAGAGAAAGTTTTCAGTGAGTTTGTTGTATCTGTAGATACATTTGTATAATTAATTTGCAATAAGTAGAGAACAATTTCAAAGAGTTAATTTCATACGAAATTGCAGTTTATTTCCTCTAGACTGCATTCTGAACATATACATGTACTGCGAGAGGCAGTGGTCTGTTTCCTTCAGAATATCAAAGTTAGAATTACATATTATTTGTTCTGTATGGCTGTCGGGATTGTGTGTTTAACAAAACTTTCCATGACCTGACAGTCCCATCCTGGTATACCTAATTATAAAAGCTTCGATACAAAAATTCTCTTTAGGGGAGGTAATCAAGCAAATTACATAAACCTAAATAAAATTAATTTTCCTGAGAGCCTAATGTTCTGATAATAAAAACTTAACAAAGAAAAATCTTATACTTCCAGAAAATATTCATACGATTGACAGCTCCATATTAACAAAGTATATAAATAGTAACCTACTCAATCATGTCAATTTACTACCGTTATTTTACTTATTATATGTTTATTGGATAAACAATGCCTCATAATATCTAAATTATTTTCGTAGTTTCGAAGAAATACTTAGCTGTGCAGCGTTCACAAACACATGCTAAAAATGTATTGGTAAGTCTAGTTTAAACTAATTAATATTAAGTCGATTGTAATGCAAGTTCTACAACTTATATTACTCGCTCTCGACACCTCATTCCCGATGGCATCCATCGCCAAAAGGGTATGAGAGAAAAGAAGCCAGTCTCCTCCCTTTTAATGCTGAGTACCAAGCAAGGCCGGGAGCTACTGGTACCATTTTCACGTCTTTGGTATGACGCGGCCGGGGATCGAATCCACGAGCTCAAGCTCTCGAAGCGGACCTCAGCCACAAGGCTATCACTGATGAAGCATGGCGACATTGATTGTTTTGATAACAATTACAATATTGACAATAACCGCCATAAATAAGTGCCAGGATATATGGTACTTAATTCTGTTTTCTCTTTATTTCACAAAATCTATATATCATGACAACATTTAAGAATATTTTAGAAAAGTTCAATGACAAATACAAATCATATATAGCCGGTCTGATTAGAAACAAACACAGTGACTTGAAGCTTTACGTAAATAATTTGATCCTAAATTCACACTTCGCTAGTTCCGTCAGAACAGTTCTAAGGTTGCGATGGTTACGTATATAGGTCATGCAGCCATGTTCACGGTGTATGATCAATCCTATATTTTTGGTACAAAACTCGCGGTGCTTTCACTTTTTGGTATAAGCAACAAACTTTTACGTACAAAAAATGTAAACATGCTACGGAGCAGGAGGCGAGTACGTGGAAAAATACGATTTTAGAGACGTAAGTTGATTTTACTTATGTTATCACGGAACTTAAGTAACTTCTAAGCTTCCACCTGCATGAAAACGAAATGAAAAGCTTCAGCAGTTTTCGCTAAATAATCGTTACAGTTTGAGTACTGCTGTACAAATGACGCAAAAGTAAATCGTTTATTGCAATCCTTTTACAGATTCGTTATGTTTTGAGCACAATTTCGTACAGATATATTAAAATTTTATCCGTAGAAACAGTAAAAGAAAAGAAACCATTTTTTAAAATCAATTTATACTCTTAAAAACACGATTTCATCAAAATATAAAGCACCTATATTTTACGTATAACACTGAACCGAGGCACCTCCGTTATTTTCCAAAATTTTAATGTAATATTTAGCAAATAGTTTTGTTTTTTCAGTGCCAAGACTGGTAAGCGGCGTTCATCGCTACTTTGGCTCCATACGCCAAAACGAAGATCATGACAGACCGTGTAGATGTGGTAACTTAGAAAAACGCAGCTACGCTCTCCCTTGTACCGCTGCTTATCACACTATTTACAGAGTTAGATCTACTGTATGAAACACAAATATAGTCCGTGCATTTAGAATGCTAGTAAATGATTTGTTTAATAGACACTTTGTGTTGAAGAAACTAATTGTGCTGAGGGTACCAGTATTCCTAAACCTTGTGAAAATGTCGTTTCAAAGTTACGTAAAAATCTTGACATTAACCTGTTGCAGAAGTGAATGTGAGTGTAAGGAAGGACAACTGCGTGGCGACTGCGCGATATAAGCTGTGGAAGGCGAAGGGCAACAATTTAATTTAAATGTCATGTAACAGGATTACGCAAACTTTTTCTGTAAATTAGATGTTTCAGACGAGGCAGTCATGGTTTAGCCGTAATATGTACCATATACGCTGGTGTTCAAGCGAGAGATTCGGTCGGGAAATGTATCTTGTATTTCTTGTATTATATTAAGCATTCATACTCTATATGAACCCGGTATACATAACAAACAGACTGTGTCACCAAAGGACGAGTTTGAAAAATAGCCTATTTTGCTATTTGAGAAGTTTACATTATGTAATGGCAGTGGCTAGGATCACGGTACCGATTCTGTGATTACCGAAGCTCCGTATCTCCAGATAACCCCATGAGGACAGGCTAGGATTGCGGAAGTATTTATGAGACATGAAATGTATACGTAAATATATACATTTATGTTGTTGTTAGCTTACTTATTTTACTTAAAATAGCGAGTTACATGTCTGCCGTTGAATTCTTCATTATCTGTTCGCCATTTTTGATTAAACCATTGCATGGAGGAAATATCGTTGTCATTCTCGAATGATTTAAGCTCAAAACATGGTAAATAAAACGCCTTTTTTTCGTCCTTGCCTTTTTCATTAAGGAATTTTTTATTAACTTTAAGCATGTTTTAACGTAAATTTCATGCTCATAAACTCTTAGCCTATCCTCATACATTTGTATATATAGGTTTACACTGCCTTATGTAAACAACTGTTTAATAGCAAAGCTTGTATGTAGATCGGGGAGAACATTTTTAGCCCAAAAAAGGACTATTAAGTTAATCAATGTGATCATGAAAATTTGTATAATGTATACTAATACAACTGAAATACAACATTGTATTATTTGTTCTCGATTGCGAATCAAGATAGATAAATTGAGAGAGTGTGTGTGTGTTCGGGTTTAACGTCTTTTTCAACACTTTTTCAGTTATATAAACGACGGTGTCTACTTGTAGCAGTGAGCACAGTGCCCAACTTTATAGTGTTGCCTCACTGGAATATCACGCCGTAGACACGTGGCATAATACCCCACCTAGTCACATTATACTGACACCGGGCTGACCAGTCCTAGCACTATCCCCTTAATGCTGAGCGCCAAGCGAGGAAGCTGCTAGTACTATTTTTATGTCTTTGGTATGACGCGGCCCGGAATCGAACCCATGACCTCCCGCACTCGAAGCGGACGCTCTACCACTAGGCTACCGAGGCGGTTAAAATTGACAGAGAGGGAGAGAAAGAGAGAGAGAGAGAGAGAGAGAGAGAGAAAGAGAGATCGCTATATCTACATTTACTCAGATACACCCAATGAACACACATACAAAGTTTGCGTCTCCTTTGACCTAGCGTCCGCCTTCAGAGCGGGAGATCGAAGTTCGAATCCCGTCAGGCCGCCTGACCTACAAGGATAGGATTCGGGAGGTAATGCGCACAGAGAAAATGTGTCTCATAGTCCAAATTTGAGTTGACCATTCAATAAGTCGACACTATAATAAACAAAGTCTTATACAAAAATTAAAAACTGGCACGCGCATGTATTGACAAATAGGCCTATATGCCGAAGGATAAAGGAAGGATTTTTCCAGCCAGAAACAGTCGCCCCTCACAAATACCTCACAAAATTAATGTTTCCTAAGCTCTGGGACGAAATATTTGTGGCATAATATAGGTGCCTTTATACAAAAAATATAGTTGACTTACTAAAAACTAAATTTTGCAAGATTTTTGCATTTGCGAGAAGCTATTTCCGCTATTTTTATGTATAAACAGCATTCTTATATTAAATACCATATAATTAAACATCCGAACAATACCAAAATACCAAGATTCGCATTTTAAATGCATTTTCAACACACATGTTACCTTCCTCTGCTATGACATGAAACTGAAAACACATTTTATTTCATACATTGGATACAAAGTTTGGCAAAATACTGTGTCGATTACATTTTTACATCTTCGATTTGTTCCGTAAAACCATCCACGATATGAAATAAAGACGAATTTAAGAATAAAGGGATGATAAATAAGGTCACTACATTTCCGACTTATCTTGTTTATCCATGGCTAATAGGAAAAGTTAGGTGCTTGTACGCACCAGTGAGTTGAAGACGCGACTTTTATACCAACAATATAGGATTGATCATACACCGTGATGTTGATGCAGCCCCAAACTGATAAAAATCTATATTCATATCACGCTATGGGCGATGTAAACAAGTCTTTCCTTGCCGATAGTTAGTGCTCACGTCATGGGTGTGACGCGATAAGGAATGTGTAAACGCAGTACAGTAGCTTTAATAAACGAATCATGCAGGGAATTTCTGTTCTCTATATAGTTTCGGCTCCAAATTCCGTCTGTATTGGATAATAAGAAACTTTGATATTGCAATCAAATCTAACATACCAGGAAATACCAGAGAGTTATTTTTCTACAAATGACGTCATATGAATTAACGTTTACTATTCTCCGTATTCGTACACTTATTATTAAATGTATGTAGTCTGAGTGGTTCACCTCCATTAAGTTACTCTTAAAACATGGTTTAAGAAGGACATACGCCATATTAACAAGACAATAATTATTTGGCTGTTGTTATCGAACTGTCCTTGATTTGTCCAACATTCTGGAAAATATCTAATTCATATGCTACAAAGTTTGTTTTTTTTGGCTTGCGAATTAACATTCATTTTCATTGAATTATGTTTTGCCTTAAATTAATATTGCATAATTTATTGAAGAAGACAATAAATATAGCTACAATTTCAATAAATGCCAGTCTTGATCACCCAGACAATGTCTTCTTGTCTTGTATAAATGGAATTAGGTATCAGTAGTATTTATTTAATTTTTGGGTTTAACGATTGCACCGACACAATTATAGGACATATGGCAACTTTCCAGCTTTGATTGTGGAGGAAGTCCCCATGTGCCCCTCCGTGCAATTATTTTTCATCACAAGCGGGTACCTGGGTAGAACCACCTACCTTCCGTAAGCCAGCTGGATAGCTTCCTCACATGAAGAATTCAACACCCCAAGTGAGGCTCGGAGCCACATCGATGAGGGTCAAATGATTTGAAGTCAGCGACTTTAACCACTCGGCCACGGAGCGGAGATCCCTGAGGTATCAGTAGTAAAAGATCTTATGTGGTCGTTTTTACGTACCAGTCTGCACATGGACATTTTGACAAGTGTTTTTCTGTATTTTATCGCATAATCCAGGATATGTAGGAACGATACAAAATGACCAGTAATTCACAAAAGCTGTTGTGAAGAAATATTTATGTGAAAGACAGATGGCAACAAAATATATTTATTTTGCTTCTGATTTGACTCAAAAACCACTATGCCCGCCCAATTAGCTCAGTAGGGAGAGTGTTGGTCTACGGATCGCGGGGTCGCCAGTTCGATCCCCGGGCGGGGCGTATGTTCTCCGTGACGATTTGATAAAAGACTTTGTGTCTGATATCATTCGTCCTCCACCTCTGATAATCATGTGGGGAAGTTGGCAGTTACTTGCAGAGAACAGGTGTGTACTGGTACAGAATCCAGGAACACTGGTTAGGTTAACTGCCCGCCGTTACACGACTGAAATACTGTTGAAAAACGTCGTTAATCCCAAAACAAACAAACAAAAACCACTTAATGTTCAAAGCAATTTCATTCTTGTACAGTCTTTGCGAACCAAATCAAATCAACGTTTTTAACTCTGAAATTCAAATTGTAAACAGATTATAAGAAAACATGATGTTTGTTAATGGGTCCTATATATCTTGTGAAAGTGTCTGAAAATAATACACATACACACATACAATATTACTACATAACTAAAACATGCATGCACAACAAACTGCAAATAATTATACTTATAATACAAAAAAATATCCCTAACGCTTAAATTCATGATGCAGATTTTACAGTTTTTGCTAATCGAATAATAGTATACATTGTTAAATTAATTAATGCCAGCCTTGTTGAAATTGTTCCAAATCAATTGTTCAGCGTTGTTGGAATTTTAAAAGTGCGTTCAAATTAAAAGATAGAACAATTGCGATATAAATTAGTCAAAATATATACAAAACTGCAATAATAGCTCCAGTTTCTGTTTGCACCAATCATAGTTTTCTAAATGCGAAGTTTTGGATTTAACTTTACCATTCGTGTACCAGTATAATATCTCAAATCAAATAACAATAGAACAGTTTTCAGTTATACAGGCAAATCGGTCGAAATGAAATGTTGTAAATACATTTAACAGCTTTTAAAACATACATCTAAATTCACTCTCTTTAACCCCAGTTTGAAGCATGAATTTAAGTAAAGTTTTATATGAGGAAGTGGCACTATCAACCCCTTTTATCTGTGCAAAATTTCTTAAAGAAATAACGCATAATTACGTTTGTATATACACAAGGAGACACCCACTGCGAAAAAATCTCACAAATGGCAAAAGTCGTTTTAAAAGATTCTGGCTTTAACATGACACGCAGAACATATATGCAGAATCCAATAATCAAACAAATTTTACTATTAATTGTTGATGCCTGTCTAACTGTTTTAAGGACAATGCATCATATATTCATATAACCTTTAAAATGAAGCGTTAATCAAAGAATTGTAATTAAACCTGTTATTGCTGTCTGTTTTGAGAAAGAGGCTTCAATTACAGAAATGTTAATTCGTTATGCAAAAAAATGTTCTTTTATATCAAACACATAAAATGTATAGACAGGCAACCCATATGAATGACTTATTTCGACATTTCTAACTGCCGTATAAATTCAACGCATGTGAATGGAAAATGCTGGCATAACTATATCTGTGAAATGAAAAGTGCTTTTTAGTTTGGCAGTTTTAAGAAAATATGTTTTCAGCATTGTTACCTACCAAATAGCATTGAATTCACCCAGGATCAAAAACATGATTCTCTTTTATTTACTACAAAATTAAACATTAGAAATTGTACGTAATAGATCTAAACTGACCACTTAACCGATTCGACAGCGAAGAATGTTTTGACAATATTTCACAGGCCCTGTATAGTAACTTCAGTTGTTGTCCAAATTCTGAACGTCACCCGGCCTTTACCGCTGAGCCCATCTGGTAGGCATAGGAAATAGAGATCAATATAATTGAACCTTTACTAATCCTACCAGGTGTTCTGTTTTACAAAAGTGCTTCTATTGTGACATTTTGATACAAGCAAAACTGTATTATCTGCACTATTAGTTACTTAACGGTACTTCATTTTATTATTGGCTTGTTAAAAGTTAATTTTTTACCATGTGCAAGTTGACAGAATCATAGGAACCATGGTTTGAGGGGTAAATCAAACAAAAATGAATAAATTCTTAATGTTTTTGTTGTGCAAAAAGTATGATATTGTGTCTAAAACAGTTTTCATTTTCCATTCAATTGTGTAATTGCAAGGGAGGCAAACTAGTAGATGTCTCTGCTTATAAGTACTAGCCCAAAGCAAAAGTTGTCATTCTTTGTGGATCACAACTTTAAATTAAAAATTAAAACTTCTGTTATTGATATTAACAAAACTATCATAAACTTCACATTTGTAAAATCATTTTTGGTTATTTCAAGGACTTGGAAATCAATTTCTAGATTTTATTTAATGTATTACTATCACTGAAAATTTAGGGTCTATCTCTACATCTGGCAGCCATGCGCCTCTAATGGTCATAAGCTTAATACACAAATATTTTTATTGCAATACAAAGACAAACATTTTAGTTACAGTGGACCATTATTACTAAGACCTGTAAGATCATGTGTTGTTCTCATTTTGTCCGGTGATAAATTTCGAGTGCATAAATCCGTATAAGCAATAGGCAGTGTATGTGTATGTGTATGTGTGTTCGGCTTTAGCGTCTTTTTCACCAACCTTTCATTCATATTATCGACGGTGTCTACATACAGCAGTAAGCAGAATGCCCAATTTTATAATTATTATGCCGTTTCTTTGGAATATACTGCCGTAAACACGTTGCATGATACCCCACCCAATCACATTTTACTTGTATTGTCCGTACATTTTATATACTGACCTGGCAATCATGAATATTTCGTATATTTTCATAAATTAGTTTTTGGTCTTCGAACCTCTGTAGCGATTTAGACAATTCAAGCAACTGACGTCAGTACATAATAAAAATGAAATCATAAAATAAATACTACAAAAACATGAAATAATATAATAATGTTACATAGAACAATAGTAGAATAAAAACAATAGCGATTAAATTACATTCCATTGAAAAAAAAAGTCTGAACTGAAATCGTGCGTGGAAGTCAGAGAGCTTACCACTACGCGAGCGTACCGTTGGTTAGCTATATTTAAGAAATAATTTATAGCAAAAGAGTGTTTTAACATACATGTAATTATATTTATGCCCGAAAGGCCGGTTATACGTCGGGCGTAATAAGGGCATAGCCCGAGTGAAATTATTTGTACGACGTATTACCCCCCACCCCCAGTGTATAAATAGTGTTAAAATACGATTTTAGTATTAAAAAATAAAAATTCGATTCAAGTAAGTCCATAATCTAACACAGTAGATGAAATATAGTGGCGCTCTTTCTTGGTCGCAACAAAAACATTGACGTCATCGCATGTTAACGTGACGCCATTGTAGCTTAAGAGTGTTTTAACAGAGAAAAGCATATTAGAATTAAAGTTTTTCTAGTTAATGTAGATATTTTCAGCGTAAATACAACGTAAAATGAAGAAATAAAAGCCCAGGCATATTTGCCTGATTTATGAGTGCCAATCCATTTGTTTGTTTGTTTGTTTATAACACCGTTTCAGCAGTATTTTAGTTATGTAACGGCGGCCAGTTCACCAAACAAGTGTTCCAGGATTGTGTATCAGTTTCTTCCCCATGCGCCGCCAATTATTCACACATATAGACACATACATACAAGGAGGAAAGAACCAACCATTTTAGTTTCACTGGCTATTATTGACACATATAGACACATACATACCGGGGGGGGGGGGGGGGGGGGGGGCGTGGGGAGGGGGAACCAACCAGTCAGTTGCTTCCCCCTTTACTCTACATTACTCACACATGTAGATACATACGTACTAAGGTGGGGAAGAACCAACCAGTTAATTTCTTCGCCCTTAACCGCCTATTACTCAAACATGTAGATACATACACACTTGGGGAAAAGAACCAACTAGTCAGTTTCTTCTCTCTTATTTTTGTTCAAAAACAAAGGTGGTAACAACTAACTGGGGGTGGGGAAGAAAAAAAACAAAACTTTTTTCCCTTGTTTACAAAAACTATGGCAGAGAAAAAGTAACCAATGGGGAGAAAAACTAACTTGTTTGTTTTTTTCTCCCCTTTTGGTCAAAAGAAAGAAATGGGGCGAAAACAGGGGGAGAAACAAACAGCTGGTCAGTTTTTTTCTCCTTTCTTTGAGCACAACAACTAGGAGTGGGCGAGGGGGACTAATTAAGGGGAAAACCCCGGGGAAAGAATCAACCGGTTGTTTTTTTTTTCGGGGCAGAAATCAACTGGTTGTTTTTTTTCTCCGGGGAAAAAGCTGACTGGGGAAAAAACTGGCCACT
Source organism: Mercenaria mercenaria (assembly GCF_021730395.1). NCBI lineage: Eukaryota > Metazoa > Mollusca > Bivalvia > Venerida > Veneridae > Mercenaria > Mercenaria mercenaria. The sequence goes on along the minus strand of NC_069376.1, from coordinate 41,364,099 downwards.
ACACCGAGTCTAAAAGTTACTGGCAGTCAACCAAAACTGGAACTGTCATCAATCCTTTAAAATTCTTCTCAAATTTGCAAAAAGGTACGGCCTGTTATGAGACATTTGTTATGAGACAAGTGTGTACTACATTCGCTCTACTCTTTTGTGATAATTTTTTTTTTAAAAGTCCATCTCGCACTGGTATTAAAACAATTGACGGAACATTATAATTTACTATCCCCTATGCTACCGTTTGTGGAGGTTATCAGCGACTTTCACTCGGCCGTAACTTATAATAACCAGTGATCCGCATAATAAACTTTCTACTTTCGTTATAAAGGAAAATGGCGGACAAGTACACAGCGATTGTTGAGTTTACACTGTTTTTTTTTTTCAAATATAAATCGATTTACAAACATCGCGCCATCGTGACCTTATAATGATGGGAGAAATTAGTGAAAAATTAAACTAAATGATATTGGTGCAAATATTGCTTTGATGAGATACATAAGCTGACGAGTAAGTATAATTTTTTGTCATAGATAAATATAGCTCGACCGTGACCTATTAATTGATTTGTTTTTATAATACTTACCATACAACTGAATTAAACAGTATGGTTATATAAAGTGTTTCTTTTTAACATCGGAAGTAGGAAAGTAGCTTGAATAAATTGATTTATTGGAAGGCGATAATTCTACCATGTTAAACGTACACAACTGTTAACCTAGGTTAAAATTAACCATAAACCATGCGTGTACATCCAATAGTACAAACATTTCAGATGTTTATATGCTGTTACGGATCTCAGAGCTGAAACGAAATCCGTACTGAAACCTAACCAGGGATCGTGCTAGAAGTCTGTCACGCTATAATTTCATCAAATGAAATGCAATAAACTCGCCTTTTACTTTATTTTTTTTTCTAATCCATGTTTTTTTTGATCTGGCATAAACAATTCATGCAGCATAATTTGATTACGAGTTATACACACAAGCTTCAAATTGGTACCTCTTGTCCGCCATTGTAGTTGTCACCTGAGCAGAGTACGCTTCATTTGAAAACCAACAGGCGGTTATTGACCTTTTCTGAGAACTTAAACCTTCTGGGGTATGTTTATTATAAATTTTATTGAAAATGGTTGTGTTTATGATTAAACAAGTCCGTAAATAGGTGAAATTTTGATCTTGATTTTCAAAAATAATTACGTGCTCTGAACTGTTGCATGACTTCATCAGTTTTTCACGAGAGACTATGCGAGATGTTGCGGTTTGATATATTGGTTAGTTAACCAAATGGGATTTATCCATTACTTAATGGACGCAGCCATCAGAAAATAAAAACAGCGTCAGTTAAGTTATGGTAGCCAGAACTAATCCAGTAGATGCAAATTAATAGCGTTTATTTAATTGTCATATCTATATTCGAATCTTTGTAAAAGATACAGTTGAATGAAGTCCGAGTATCAATAGATTTATATTATGAAATTCATAGGAAAATGCTTCTTTCTTTAGTACATACACAAGCCGATAACCATTATTTACTCACTGACATTGATACACAACGCATGAAGTAATACATACTCGTAAAACAACTTTTGATTTCTGTCATAATGTTGTTCATCATTAAAGGGGTTGTTTTGTATTTGTTACGGTCTACCTACGTTACATATATAATGAAATCGGTCCGGTCGTAAAATATAGATATTAATATGAATTTTTGTAACTTTTCAAATTAGGTTGAGGTTGTCAAACAAATCTAATGTAAATGTCATTTAAGTGTACTTTTAATTTATCTTCTAGTGCACAACCTAGTACATACAAATATGTTAAACTTTTCTTTTCAGTACATTTCTGAAATTGGGCATGCGTTTACTATATTCTGAATTTGATCAAGAAACTTCTGCTGAATTCATCTTATAATTTTTCTTATTTCATCACTACAACCCATTTTAAAAGTCACAGAATCATAAATAAACTGAATTTTTTTAACAAGAATATTTTGATTCTACACAAGAATAAATCAAGAAACGTATACAATTCCATTAGTTTGAAAACTAATACTAGTATTCTGGCTTGTTCAGAAATATATTTTACCATAAAACAACAACAACAACAACAACAACAACAACAATAACAACAACAACAACAACAAAACAAGTAGTTTTTTTAAAAGGTAAATTAAACCCGTAATGTAATTGCAAAGGAAGTAAACTAACAGATATCAGCTCTGTAAATGCTTGCTTAAGGCAGAAACTGTCATTCTTTGCGAACAAACCTGTAAAATGAATAACAAAACCTAAGTTATTAATATTAAGAAAACAAACTGTTTTAAACTCAATTTTGGTTCATGATTGATCCTGTACATAAGACCTTATGTAACCCCTCTCGCACCGGCTTAAGCTCAAGTGAGATTGTTAAAGTGAACTGGTACATGTATTATATCTTTCCTTTCAGAATAAGACATACATTTTCACACCTATCAGGCATGAATGCTGTCAATAAAACAAGACTATATGCAGAAACTTGTGCAAATTATATCGTTATATTATCAAATTATAAGAAACACAACATATGTATAACAAAAATCTATTCATATACAGATATAATCAATACCCTAAACGGACTGAATGTTACAAAATGTGCAAAATAATGCGTAGTAACACTCATCACTTAAGTTGTTAATTGCATATTTTTCTTTTTGTTTATTTTTCAGAAAAGTCTTTTAAAATGGCTACCACAGAAAATGAATATTATCTCAGAACCATACTGTTGCTTGCTGAAGGTGGTTCCTACATTTCAAAACAAGTATTATACAGAGAACTTTCTGGTGACTTAAACAAACTACTCAAACAATTTGAACACAAGTTAAAGCACGAGTTGCACGAAAAACAAATAGAGAAATTATTTCCACGAAATGGAAACACTTCTGTTGACACATGGGACCTTCAAATGCTAATTATAGTAGTATTAAGACTGTTTCATAACACTCTTAGGTATGAAGACAAAAGAAATTTACAATATATAAAAATGTTGCGGCATGAAGTTCAAGCACACAGTCCTTCAGTAACACTTGACGATGTTCAGTATGAGAATATCAAGGACCAGCTTACTGATGCATTGACCAGTATAGCTTCGGGCTTTGGAGAAAATGTGCAAAAAGAATGCAGGTCATTTATCAACAAGTACACATCTGGGCCTCTCGATGTAATGTCCGCTAGAGAGTGTCTGAAGCAATTGCAAAATAATGATGTATTGTTTAAACAAGTGTTGGAAAAGGTCGAAAGTTCTAAAACCGACATATGTACTCGCTTAAATGCCACAGAGAAGAGTCTGTCGGACGATGTCAAGAATGTCAGTCAACAGGTGACAGGTAAAACACTACAATATGCAAGTTATTTCTGTTACACTTATCTGGAAATTTATTTGTATGTGCTTTTAATCACCTATGTTCTTTGGTACGGTTAAGTTCTATTAACTGATTAAAGACGCTTGTATGATTATTATTTGTAAGATGTGAAAAAACCAAAAGCATTTTAACTCTAATAACATTAATATGTTCACCAATGTGGGTTTCCAGCCTCACTTGGGGTTTTGAATTCTTCATGCAAGAAAGCCACCAGCTGGATGGTTCTACTATGGTGTCCCCCTTGATGAAATATGCACGGAGGGGCACCTGAGGTCTTCCTCCACCATTAAAGCCATATGACCCTAATTGTGTCGATGTGGCATTAACATCCCCTCCTGCAAAAAATAAAATAAATAAACTGATATGATACTTCAACATTTTCAGATCTTGAAAAGACGTTGATTGAGCAACTGCAAAGACTAGATGCAGGAACTTACAGGAAGAAAATCAAAGGTAATTTATTGTGTATTATGTTACACGTTAGACAGCTTCATTCATATAATGATACAGTACAATTTATTGATATTCAAAATTTTCGTTTCAGTTGGTATGCATGTGGAATTATCGCTAGGTGGCCCAACAGAAGAGTGGATCCTTCTGATGGAGAGAACACTGAATGATGTCTTTAATGAAGCATATAAAACGTCTGGGGGAAAATTTGAAGATATCAAGAAAAAAGTAGAGGAATTACTCGAAGATATCAAACAAAACACAACAATCAGTTTCAAAGGCTCAAAAACGATGTGCATCATTCTTATGTTTGAATGCTTTGCATACTCTGGGCTATTGGATTTTCTCCAGTATCTTACGAGTCAGAAATACCAACGTCGGCTTAGTGCTTTAACAGAAACATTGTCGACGCATTTTAAAGTTGATTTTCCAGTAACGGCTACTTCTACAATATCACCTTCATGCTTGCAAAATGCGTTAGACGATTTAGGTTAGTAGGTGTCAGATTGAAGTTATTGTTTCATTTGAATAATTTAGTGACACAAAACAAATCAGCCAATCAAAATGTAATTTAAATTATATTATATTATGCTTTCAATTTTTCATACATTGTCTGTTTTTCATACTTTATTTCCTCTTGGAACATATTCGAGAAATTGGCTTTTCTGTTTGTCTTATTGTCAGATTAAGCTGGGTTGTATACAGAAAATGTTTTCATGGTGCCAAACTAATATTTAGTGCAAACATTTGAGATATATATTTATGAGGAGATGGTTTAAAATTGAAATGCAATCAAAAATGTTTGAAACATAACCTGCAATATGAGATATATGTGGTGTGCCATTTAAATCAAAGCATTTTGAGTGACGTGATTTGTTTAGGAAATTATGTTTTATTTTATATAAATGTGATATCTTTATTACTGTAAACCAAATTTAATCTGAAATTAAGTATATAATTAGACTTTCCTTTGAAAAGGCACTAAAGAATGTTTATTTGAAACAAATTATACAGCTGAGCACGAACGGGAAAGACGTGAGGCTGAAAAATGTCAAGTTAATCCCAATGGTGAATACAAGAAGTCATTAAAGCTGGCGATGGAATGTTCATCTGTAGAAGACTTGGAATATCTCTGGAACATGTTTCAACAGGGTGGTGCTGCACATTACCTGGATAGAATAGCTGATATGCTGACTGAATATTCTGGAGAAAGAATAACGTTGTCATCGTCTATAGATCTGGAAGCATTCAAAGAAGCACTTGAAGATACAGGTGAGTTTAAACGTGTTCACGGTCACTGAATCTTGAACAGAATAGTCGATCCAGAATAGTCCTTGTATGTACACTTTGATTTAGAAGTCTTTTATTGCTTTGCAGTTATTGTAACGGCACACTCTTTTCCTAAACTAGAATTTCGATGCCAAAATGGATACAAAGTTGATCCAACTACTTTTTAAACTTACTTATGTGTGTCACAGTCAGCAACAGTTTGAATTGTGACATTGATCTTTATGATAAGCATCTTGGTCTTAAATGATGTCTCTTTTTTGCTGAAATGTTTCAACAATGAAAATAGTGATTGAGCATGCATGTTGAAATTATAGTCCAAACAAAATCTGACTTGAAGCTCATCAGCTTTGAGCATGCGTGTAGTTAACAATTATTTCGGAAAAAGAGGTTGTTCCATGCATGTCAAGGCTACGACCGGTTAAGGTCAGAATGATATGATACAGCATTGCCTGCTATCAACTTATATAAAATGACGAGGTGACATGTCTCAGCGAGTCGCCCTAGATTAGATGGATCTACTGTGTGCATGTTTTTATAATTACGTAATTATTTATTACGTTTATATTTATACATTAGTAAGTACGTGCGCAAGTAATAACTATTACGTGCTCATTTTATAGCTGTACGTGAACATGAAATAGAAAAAGTCACCTCTGTGCTATCGTACATCGTGCTTTAAGATGTTTTGAAAGTTTCGTAACGATCCAAAAATTCGAAGTATAAATCATTGAATTTCCAAAAAGGGTGAAATTTACAATTCATCAAAATGTTTTACATGGTAAGGTCTGACCTTACGAAGTTTATCGGAAAAACAACAACAAAACAACAACAAATACTAAGCAACGTAGTACTTTAGATTAATGCATGCATATGCTATAATCGATGTTATGATATATCAAGTGGTGAAAATGGGGAATAGAAAAGTGAAATGATACAGACTTCTTGGTCTGTTTGATTAAATTTGAATAATATGTTCAGCTGCAATACTTAATTGTTTTGGGCATATTTTTGCAATTATTTTTATAATGATTTGGTGCGTTAGAAGAGCACCATTAAGCCTGAACGACAAATTAGCGCGCAAATACGACACATACAGTGTGTGTTTAATATGTCTTAAGATAGAACGATTGATGATGCAGTTCAGTACGATACGCTGCCCTCAACGTCTCGTCCCACCATTTAGCTTAGCCTTATAATATTTATGCCCCGTATATTTATGCAATACGGGGGCACAAATAAATCGGACGTGCAATTTCTGACCACTTTTACCAAGTGTCATTGAAATACTATATACTTCCAGGTTTTTTAAAAAAAATATTGAAATTATGAAAATATCTTCATTGTAATTTTAGTAATATTTAAATAAGATTTGTATCTTTACGTGTTAAGAATTTGTTCGACTGCATGAATAAAAGAGACAATACTAACGTATGTAGAAAAAATAACCCAACATGTGTGTGTTTTCATGAAGGTAGAAAGCAAAAGCATAAGCCATTAAAGAGATATATTGTCATCTTTGTTCTTTTACGTCAAAAGTAGGACGTGGGAGATGCAGTTCTGTAATGGCATGCTGATTACAACTAACGTCTTGTCTCTCCATCAAGTTTATGATACTCATCCATTTGTGAAAATGACTATTAACATGAATGCCGTTTTTGTTACATATTAATACAATATGTGTATTTGACTATCTTTTTGCCTGTCTTATTTGCCTCACTACGAAAAATATTTTTTTCTGCAGTTAAGAGTGATGCTGGTGCAGATCGTGGAACAAGCAAAAATACAGGTAAACAAACTATAAGTAAACACGAAAAAGCTTACTATTAAGAACCTGTAGACAGCCGCATTAAGGAGGTAGGATACCTTGTTACAAGGGTAAATTCAAATTAGTTGAACCGCAGCATGTTTTTGTATTTCGTGTAATATGAAGTTTTAACTGCTACAATCTCAATTTCGTTTGTCTCTGCCCCTTCAAGTTCAATTTTTATCCAGGTTTGAAGAACATGACCCTCCAAAGGTATTTCATATTGAAAGAAGAAGGAAAATACGGATATTTAACACTTTTCAGTGTATTTTAGTTTCATTGATATCCGTAGAAGTCTGCATAATGGATAATTTTACTGGTATGCACGTTATCTTTCTAATATAAGCTTAAAATGTATATGTCGCGGGGCTCGTGTTTCCATGGTAACGCATTTTCTCTCATTTTTAAACAACTATATATAAAAATAGGGGTTTTCGACGGCTTCAGTGCCATTCTGTTAATGACCAACATGAAATATTTGGGTAATATTATTAGCAAAATACCAAACACTTTACATGGTACCCTATTTTTCTTAAATTTTAAAGTTACCATGGCAACAGAGATGTTTAAAATAGCTTATATCTTGCTGTTTGTCGTAATTTCTTTAAAAAAAATATTGAATAAGATTATCTTTCTAGCTGATGTAGCTTTAAAACATATTATTTCTAACGTAGGTTACATTTTAGTTTTATTTGAATTTATTCAAACAAATTTCACAGCTTAGAATACGTACAGCAGTACCCCTCGTCTGTCATTTTTCATGGAAAAATCGTTCAGCTTGCTGCTATTATTCTCATGGATATTGTTGAAATGAAAATAAAAAGCCGAAGCTGTGTTTCCTAAATAGACCAGTGTCAACGCTTTTGAATTTTACATTTAGATACATAGGTCACGGGCTTCGTTTCCATGGTAACATCAATTCAATTCAAGAAACCACAATTTTCTACTGAAATTTGAACAATTTTATGTCTTAGTTTTAGTATGTAAGTAACAAATTATCAATGGAACCTGAAAAATAGGTATTACAAATCAAATTGCTAGACTTTTTATTTGAAAATGGCCATAACAAGTAACCTTTCACCCAACTATATTCCAAATAACATTGGTTGTCATCATCCATTTTCTTACATTCCGCATAACATTTCAATATAACTACATAAAAGAAGCAAAATATTGATTATTATTCAGAGCAAAAGACTCATAAAAATATTTCAGCAAATAATGGTTATTTGAAAATAGTTAAAATAAAGAAAATGTACAGAATTACGTACTTTCAAGACAAAAACTATTAATTTTGCGCGGTAACTGACACGTAACGTCATGACGTCAATGACGTCATTTTAAGGCAACATTGTTTTGAAGCGTATCTGCGGCAATTTATTCATTATTTCTGCATTATTAAACCATAAAGCATCAGATCGAAGACAAGTTTGTGATTTGTTTTCAGAAGAATGAATATACAAACACATTTAGTTTGTCGTAAACGTCGTCGTAAATCGTCACGTTAGCTTCCGGTTGGACATGCGCACATACAAATATGAAGGTAACCTACCTCCTTAAGTTTTATTTTTGAACGATTTTCGCGGCATTATCAGACTTTTGAGTGCTCCTTAACCTCGTATCTGATGTCGTCCGATGAAAGGAATGATTATCTTCTAATTTTGACCGTATTTAATGATTTCGGTAACAGTGTCTTCTCCAGACTTCGAAACATTGAAACAGGATCTACTGTGTGCATGTTTTTATAATTACGTAATTATTTATTACGTTTATATTTATACATTAGTAAGTACGTGCGCAAGTAATAACTATTACGTGCTCATTTTATAGCTGTACGTGAACATGAAATAGAAAAAGTCACCTCTGTGCTATCGTACATCGTGCTTTAAGATGTTTTGAAAGTTTCGTAACGATCCAAAAATTCGAAGTATAAATCATTGAATTTCCAAAAAGGGTGAAATTTACAATTCATCAAAATCGTTTTACATGGTAAGGTCTGACCTTACGAAGTTTATCGGAAAAACAACAACAAAACAACAACAAATACTAAGCAACGTAGTACTTTAGATTAATGCATGCATATGCTATAATCGATGTTATGATATATCAAGTGGTGAAAATGGGGAATAGAAAAGTGAAATGATACAGACTTCCTGGTCTGTTTGATTAAATTTGAATAATATGTTTAGCTGCAATACTTAATTGTTTTGGGCATATTTTTGCAATTATTTTTATAATGATTTGGTGCGTTAGAAGAGAACCATTAAGCCTGAACGACAAATCAGCGCGCAAATACGACACATACAGTGTGTGTTTAATATGTCTTAAGATAGGACGATTGATGATGCAGTTCAGTACGATACGCTGACCTCAACGTCTCGTCCCACCATTTAGCTTAGCCTTATAATATTTATGCCCCGTATATTTATGCAATATGGGGGAACAAATAAATCGGACGTGCAATTTCTGACCACTTTTACCAAGTGTCATTGAAATACTATATACTTCCAGGTTTTTGAAAAAAAATATTGAAATTATGAAAATGTCTTCATTGTAATTTTAGTAATATTTAAATAAGATTTGTATCTTTACGTGTTAAGAATTTGTTCGATTGCATGAATAAAAGAGACAATACTAACATATGTAGAAAAAATAACCCAACATGTTTGTGTTTTTATGAAGGTAGAAAGCAAAAGCAGAAGCCATTAAAGAGATATATTGTCATCTTTGTTCTTTTACGTCAAAAGTAGGACGTGGGAGATGCAGTTCTGTAATGGCATGCTGATTACAACTAACGTCTTGTCTCTCCATCAAGTTTATGATACTCATCCATTTGTGAAAATGACTATTAACATGAATGCCGTTTTTGTTACATATTAATACAATATGTGTACTTGACTATCTTTTTGCCTGTCTTATTTGCCTCACTACGAAAAATATTTTTTTCTGCAGTTAGGAGTGATGCTGGTGCAGATTGTGGAACAAGCAAAAATACAGGTAAACAAACTATAAGTAAACACGAAAAAGCTTACTAATAAGAACCTGTAGACAACCGCATTAAGGTTTATTTTTGAACGATTTTCGCGGCATTATCAGACTTTTGAGTGCTCCTTAATCTCGTATCTGATGTCGTCCGATGAAAGGAATGATTATCTTCTAATTTTGACCGTATTTAATGATTTCGGTAACAGTGTCTTCTCCAGACTTCGAAACATTGAAACAGTAATCACGATAAGGTATCGTCTAAAGTGTATACCTTATTGTCTTAAGTGTCCATTCGTCATTTATACACATGAAGTAAATAAGATGGTATTCCACCGACAACTTTTCTAATCTATTCTAGCTTTATAAACCATAACTAAGAGAAAATATAACAATTTTCTTTTGTTCTTCCAGAAGCAGGCGCTGTTGATATGCTAGACAAATCAGATGAACAGTTTATTTGCTTTTATGTAGAAGACTATCAGGAAGAGGAAACTGTCTGCCACAAATCCTCTCAAATGATAGAAAACTTAGCTCAGTTTGATGCTTCATTTGAAAACATTCGAAGAGTGTTTGTCTACAAATATCCACTCACACCATTTTCACTTTTAAACTTTTTGTTGTACGGTACGTTTATCGTTTTTGAAACAAAGAAATGGTGGTGGTCCATAGAAAAAACTTCTGATGGAATAACAATTCAAAGAAGTAAATTTCGTGATGACATACTGAAACGGTACAGACATACCACAAGAAAACATGGTAACACACTAGAGAAAAGTACTGAAGGATATTCGAGTATAATTGAATTGATGAATTGGCTGAATAGGACTGGTGAGCTGAATAAAAAATACAATTATCTGACAAGTAATTGCACAACATTTGCAAATGTTGTGTTGGATTTTGTTACAATTCCAAGGCCACAAAAGAAAAGTGGAGTAGATCAAACTTCGGGTAACATATGCAAGTGGTGACGAGTGGCAAGTACACGCTTGCTCCTTGGTGGACTCGAAAAAACAATGATTTGCATGAACTATATTTCTGAGTGCAAAATATTTTTCGCAAAGAAATTTTTGGCAAAAGTATATGCTAATGAGTTGTATCTGCTTTGAAGGAGGAAACAACGTCATTAATATTAAAGATGTAACTTTCGATTTCGGGTATACGTCTAAAGGTTGTGAAATGAAAGTAAAAATTCTTCACAAGTGTTCAGTATTCAGTAAAAAATGCTAATTCTATAAGTCAACTGTATTCAAAAGTACGTAGTTGTTCCAAGAAAGATCACCAATGTTAACCGCTTTATGATATTGTTTTGCAAAAGAGATTTTATCAGAATAAAAAGAATATTCTTGACCTTATAGGCTTTTCATCTGTGAGTGCCGATATTCATATCCAGGCTTTAAACAGATGCAGGATTGATCTACATCATACCGATGAAGATTTAGCGCTACGTGAATTCTCTTTGGATCTTTTAATGGTTTCATTTATGTATCCATATTCGTTTAAGTCTTTTATTCATTCTATATTTTCGAAGATATATAGCATTTAAATGGTTATTTAATATGAACAAACGCCGTAAGGTATATTCTAAATTAAGATGTTTGGTATTTTAATGGATGGAAGCTAAACAAGTTGTTTGTCAATATTATTCAAATACGACAGTGCCGAATTTTGGAACTCTGTGCAAATAATTTATCTATCCCTAGTGCTCTTTCATTATTCTGTCTGAATTTTAAAACATTTCTAATTATTCTTAATATTGTTCAAAATATGTATAATAAACAGTTTAGAGTGGAGTCTGTTTTAGATTTAGTTTAACTGTTATAGTATTCCGAATTGTAAGAATATGCCAGAACAAAACACACATCACTCTAGATTTCTGATGCAGAAACGTTCTTGGTCTGTTTGGTCCTTGAGATGCCAAACTCATAGGTTTTAGAAATAAGTTAAAGAGCAATTTCTTTCTACAAGGCTGACTATTTTTTAACTTCAGTATTTTTGTTATACAGTTAAAATTTATAATTGTTTGTTTTGTTGCCAATGTCGGATGTAAAGTGCTATTGAACGTATTGTATTACAGGAGAGTATTGCTTTGTAAATGTAGTATTATATCCATGTAAATGAGCTTATAAAATTATAACGCTGGTTACTGGAAAATATTTGACCGTTGATGAAATTATTATAATAATTGTTTCTATGACTACAAAGGTTATGTTTGACCATAAGTTTCTGAAACAGAAATAATTTTCGTTGCAGTGATTGTGAATTAATTATGATGCTTATTACGTGTATTTTGTTTGTTTGTTCTGTGGATCATAAAGTAGAAAATCTTTGAAAAAGACATTAACATACGAGGGGCTTTCCAAAAGCTATGATCTTATTGCTCATTTCAACATATGACCTTTAGTTTTGATCATCTGTGGTATTGAACAAGAGAATATTAAATGTATGTATTGAAATGAAATGATGTGCACAGGTAATATAACTTCAGATGTGGTCGGTTGGAATTGTTTCATTATATTTCCTGTTTTTTACTATAAAGCAAAATTACTATTTTTACAAGAGTAATTCCGATTGTTTTCAAGTATTTGAAAACGAATTTGAGTTATTCATACCAGCAAGAAAATCCAACATATTTTTTTTATTTGTTTGCTGAATGACTATAGTCACTGCTACATCAGAGATGCTTTCCCAAATAAATAGCTTTAAGCTGGTATCCCGTTGCCAGCAAAAGCAACTCGGTCAACTTTTTCGAACACATTCCCGACCAAGTTCGACAAACTGCTTGATGAGGCTTGTACACGACTTATTCCTTACCGCTACTCGATTGTAAATGACACCTATCGCTCCTGCATGTCTTCAACCTGATACCCTCTACTATATCTACTCGATCATTCCGACCCTTACACGAACCCTACACGACATCTACTTTATTAGCATGATCTCTGCCCGACCAGAAAGACATTGTCGATATGGGATCGTAGGGGTCTATATGGGTCGTGTACGAACAATTCCAGTACAAAATATATGAACGTTTTTGGTCAGCATGCAGTTTATATAAGAATCTCTAGGGAATAGGTATCAACATCAGCAAGGTCAGTATGAGGTACTGCTGCAAGAGCTAAACAGAGAGACGATTCATTCCTACTTACATTCAATATAATATACATTTAAGACTGTCTTAACCTGGACCCGTCGTCGTATTAACGTCGTATATATACTGCAAACATAACTCAGCATCTTAAATCAAACAATGAAACAAACATGCCTAGAAAATGCTATTTTACTATAAACATTTGATTTAATTTTGTTTCTGTTATTGAAATTCTTATACAATATGCTGAGGAGGACTACCATACTATTTAATTAATAAATTCTACAATAGCGTTTCTGCAATTTCCTTATTTCTTTTAAAAACCAAAAATATGCATCATTCTACAGCTCTTCGATCATAATATAATATAAGCAGATGTAGTTTTAAATGGAAATCTCATGAAATTTGCAAAATTATGTTTTGCAAAAACATTACATACGTTTTACTAGTACATTTTTCTTCATTGGCTGGTATGTTAAATTCCAAACTTCAAACATAACAAAAATTACAATTTTGAATTCATCTGGTATTTACAAAGCAGAAAATGAAAATCACAGCAATCTCCGAACTTCAAAAGTCGAAGAGATGCATTCGTAAAAAATAACCTTCTTATCCTGTAGTAACGAGACATTTTATCATTATTACAAGAAAATTGCCCGAATCACATTACATCTTTCACTATTTTTAACGACTAATTATCTCGTTTTTCAGAGTTCCGTATTGTTATGTTTGTTCTGGTCCTTGGGATCATGGAGTACATTCAACATACGTGTAATAGAGTTCCGCTTAAGCCGCTGCTTGGTGGCGTGAGAGGTGTTGCACATTTCATTACCTCTCATAAATAGACTCAGTCAAACCGAGTCTGCTATTATTCTTCTTGGTTGCATTCTTTGCTTGCAAATGATACTTTTACAGATTTTATTCTTATGCCGTTTTTACGAGAAAATATTTTAATATTATAATAAACAGTATCGTTTTTACAAAAAATCGTATCGTCATAATAAGATAATTACAACTAAACGTTCTGGTAATACCGAAACGTTTAGTAAAACTTTAAGGAATTTGAGGTTTGATTTTGCCTTTGCAGTAGAAATTTCTGAACAAGACTGCAACTGAACATGCCATGATAATGAAGAATTTGTCATAAAACTGCAACTTTTGTAATTTTTTTCTTATGTGAAAGTGACAAATGCAAATCTTTTCTTTTAGAGATTTTGGCAGAGAAGTGGTTGTAATATTCGACATAGTAATTAACAATTTAAATATACATATATATTAATTTAGGAGCTAGTCTACACGGCAATAAATATCTGTTATGGCAAAAAGCCTTAATTTTACACGAACACTGCATGAGAAAGATGGATCTACAGAGTTTGAAAAAGAAAGGAAATTTATATTTTTGTACATTGTATTGCCTATTTTCGACTGAAAATGACATACCAGGTGTATTTCTATTGCAATTTAGGGGTATGCAAAGAGGACTTTACTACTTTCTAACGGTTGATGATTTTAACCTTCTATAATTACTTTTGGCATATCATAGGGTAAGAACGCTACTCCTGCTCCTGTCCTCTGGCATGCTTGGCAGTCGGTGAAAGGTGTAGGCGAAGCTTACTGCTGTCTTATTCCTTCTCTTCCGAGTGGGGACTGGATCGAGGGCTGGAGGCAATGAGGTTCCGGCTTTATCATTACAAAAATAAATTCTGAAGCATCCTTATTCTGGTAGATGTGTAGATGTAAGTGCTTCGTGCTTTTAGCAGCGTATGAAAGATCTAAGCGTCCTTTTAATTCTGTCGCGGTCATATGCGCTCGTTAATGGTCCCTCAGCGGCATGGTATTGAGCGAGAAGTGATCAGATGCGGCTAGGTAACAATAGAATTGATCTGGACAACAGGTCGAACAAGAGTCACATTAATCAGGAAGCGATTGGAGATTACTCGAGTAGTGGTCGAAAAAAGCGTGTACTGATTTGTTAAAGGTTTCAATCCGGACCAAACTAAATATCTATGCGATCGTGTACGGCTCAAATCAACCTCTACCCGACCAATACCCATCGCTTCCCGGGCGCTTGACTTCTCGATCCCTACTCAAATTATTTTAAACATATCCATAGTTTCGGGTAGGAACCCGAAGGAATGCCAAGCAAATTAGACCACCAAGACCACCCCTGTCGATCGAGTCATACCGGTCCACAGTCGCTTGATGGGGATGATCTGGTCGGCACTCGGAACCTAGCATTATCTGTACTACTCCATGACGGTAACAAGATTCCCGCTCAAAAGCTAGGAATCGTTCACTTCACAATATACTGCATGTATTTATTTTGCTTGTACATTGTTTGAGAGGTAAATGTAAGTATTTCATCATTTAAATTGTTAAATATGTATAAGGCAACATATTTAAGTCAGATAAAATGCAGATACCAATAGCAAATCATCAGAACATTTTGTATGAGTTCATTGGTTTTTCCTATCCATTTTATTTGCTGTTGCAATTTTCTTTCGTTTCTTTCTTTAATAATCTGTATTTACATGCATGTTTTGTCTTTATATAACATGTTGTTTTATGCTTATGTATATTTTTATGCATTTATATTATCTTTGATATGATACTTATCATTTCTTATCTGCCATATCATTCACGGCAAATTCTCTGTCTTTTTTTTTCATGGAGAAAATACTATGACACTCCAAGAAATCGATATTCTTTTAATAAAAAAATGACTGCTGTCTCTGAGTATCGAATCCACGCGGAAAAGAGATATTTAAGAGCATATCAGTATGATTTACCTCTGAGCCAAATTGTAACTGATAAGTATATAGAGGATATTTGTTTTGAGTGAATATGGAATATATCTCACTGAGAAGTGAGAAAATTTCAAATATTTTCACGAGCGCGTATAGTCTGTGTTCACAGCTTATGTTTTGTTCACAGGAGATAACTCCTGAGGCTATACAAATTTTGTATCATTATGTCCCTTTTATTCTCAAAACATACGTAGATAATCAGAGATAAGACTGATGAAGTCAAAATATATAAAAGAATTATTTCTTTCTAAAAAAAAAAACGATTATCTAGTCGGTAGCCGGACTAGAGCGCGTAGCGCGAGTGAAAATGTGAACATTTTCTCACTTCGAGGTGAGATATATTCAATATTCACGAGAAACAAACAAATTTTCTTTTTATTTTATGCTCAATTACGTTTAGATGTGCATTTTGCAACAAGTTTTAATCTCAGCGCGGGAAACAGACGCGCGTAAACAGACATGACGTCAGATTTGTTGTGGAGTTAGAAAGACGCACACAACATAAAGTTCCATTTTATTTTATTTTTTGCTGTATAACGTTTTGAAATTCTCATTAAGTAAAATAATTCGAATCGAGAAATATACTATAAAGAACAAAGTGCGACTACAATTTTTATCCTGTTTTAAGCAAATAATTTAAAATTCAAACACAATGTATGAGGGGGCGGAGCTATATCTCTCACAGTGTGAAAATATAGATTTTATATTTTCACAGTGTGAGTGATGAGATATAGGGGCTATTTGTTTGTTTAGAGTGAATATGGAGTATATCTCACCTCGAAGTGAGAAAATTTCAAATATTTTCACGAGCGCGTAGCGCGAGTGAAAATGTGAATATTTTCTCACTTCGAGGTGAGACATATTCCATATCCACGAAAAACAAACAAATTTTCTTTTTATTTTATGCTCAATTACGTTGAGATGTGCATTTTGCAAACAATTTTTAATTTCAGCGCGGGAAACAGACGCGCGTAAACAGACATGACGTGAGACGTGTTGTGACGTTAGAAAGACGCACACAACATTAAGTTCTATTTTTTTTTTTGTGCATTACGTTATGAAATTCTCATTAAGTAAAATAATTCGAATCGAGAAATATACTATAAAGAACAAAGTCCGACTAAAATTTTCATCCTGTTTTAAGCCAATAATTTGAAATTCATACACAATGTATGAGGGGGCAGAGCTATATCTCTCACAGTGTGAAAATATAGATTTCATATTTTCACAGCGTGAGTGATGAAATATAAAAATATTTAACTGATAGAATACAGTATTTCATTAGTTAGCATAAAACAAAAGAAATATTTAAATTCTGGCGAATAAAGAAAATACTTAATAATTATATGATTATGCAATAGTTGTCAGCTGTAAGATAACGAACACAGCTGAGGTCTCCGTGATGAGATAACTTACTAAAATACAGTAAGGTGTATAATGAATAAAAGTTTCGTCGTTTGAACTTATCATATGAGAGAAAAAATATTTCCCTTGTCAGTTAGCTTTTCGATAGGTGGAGTTTTGCCATTTTGGCGGTTTTGAACCATTCAGTGTTGTGAGGAACTGACAGAAAATCGCGTTTTGTTTTATTATATTTCATTTTTGACAAGGTTATGTAAATAACAGAATTAGTAGAATTTTTATAAAGAAAATGATTCATTCATAATTCAACAAGGATTGAATTATAATAGAAATTTTACATCAAAAGAATTGATATTTTATGTAGGCAATTTACCTTCTATGACAAGATTGTCAGCAGATGCAACCACTTATATGTTATCAGGGTTAATACATGTAGGTTACAACACACTAAATAGCTGTTTGTTTTTATTCTAAATAAAATAGACATTTTTCCAATGGTCACAGCTCACATCAGGACCCATTGTCAGTAACTTACATTTTCTTGAAGAATATTGTCAGTGCTAAATAAAAATCAGAAAGAGTGAGGGTCTTGCTTAATGCAAGAACATTTTTTTTCAGTCAAACACACAAACTGCAAAATCAGCTAAAAGATGAGACCCCATATTGTAGTGGTGGTGTATGATCTAAGTTTCCATGACAAATTCTGCTGTCATGTTATTATTTCATAGTGAAAATGCTACCTATATGTCAAGCATAGATTTGTCATAAGATTTCAGCAAAAAATTGCAAATAGTTCTACGGAGCAAAACAACAACAACAACAACAACAACAAACTGAAAACTATTAAAAACAGCCATTATGCGACTACCATTATTTCGCGCCATTTTCCTTTTAATGTCTGTATGCCTCCATATATGTAGTTACCTCCAAGGCTTGGCTGTCTTCAGAATTGCTAAAGAGTTGAATCTCGGTCGAGCATATGCCTGTTGAAATTTTGTATGTGGTGAATAGCTAGTTGTTATGTCATTGAATGAAATATGATTTTGATTTGATATGAAATGAAATGATATTATTATGTAAAAGTTTAATACGTGGTAACAATCAGTCAGTGTCACCATTGCTATACCAAAATATGAAGTATTTGTTTGAGTTTCGTTCTATTATAATTATATATAGGATTCTTAGTTGTCGCGTTCTCTTGTAATTGCATCCTGGTGCCAGCAGAAAGATTTTAGTTCGTCTTACGTACGACTTACTAATCAATACGTATTACTTACTAATTATACATACGAGGTAGTTTCTCATACGTATAACGTAGCAACTCATACGTACGACTTAGTATCTCATGCGTATGACTTTGTTACTCATACACACGACTTATATTAGTATTTCATATGTATGACTTAGTAAAATACGTACGACTTAGTAACCCGTATGTATGTTGCTGACTAATATACTCTCATGAATGTGCAGCCGAACAATTTAGTTTTCAGGAAAGGTTGTATAATTTATAGCAACACGGCATAGATGACTTAATAAAAACATATTTTCAGCTGGTATAAGTCACTGTGAAGTATTACTTTGTCCTGAAAAAAAAAATAGATGGTTTTAAAGTTTCTTAATGGATATTGTTACGTATGATGTTATTTGACAGATAAATAAAAGTGACGAACTAACTGTTGCTATACATGTCATGGGAAATGTAATGACATCCTGTAAACAACTAATGCATCAGAAACTCCTCTCCTTCAAAATGGAAATATCTTGTTACACAGGAAACAGTTCGTTTGATGATGAGAAATAAGGTATTTAAAGGAGAAGATGGGCTTATTTTCAACGTCGGATGGACCAAATGTTTTATGGCATACCGACGGGTATGATAAATAAAAGCCGTATGGGCTGTATATCAGCGGAGTTATTGACCGATTTTCTCGTTTCATAATATGGTTTTAGGTGCGAAAAACAGAGTACCTAAGAACTGCTGTTTATTTTATGGATGCAGTTAAACGTTTTGTGAAGGCTGTTCCACGCGTGCTAGGTCAGATTATGGCCCCGAGAATGTTTACATTCGACAGTTGCTCATTTTTCATAGGCGTAGGAGACGAACTGTTAACAAACAGCTTTTTTTTTTACAAGGATCAAGTAGCCATAATCAAAGAATTGAATGTTGGTGGGGTATACTTTGAAACTTTGAAATAAAATGTTCAGTAGCGGATAGATTTTTTACAATGCTGAAAAGTACAGGTGATCTCAACGGAAGCTTCCCCGGTTTAGCTACTCTAGTTTTGTTTTATGGACTTTATGAAATATATATCTACTATAGGTTTAAGATTTGTCTATATGGAATTTCAAGCCTTCACCATTTAGTAGTATAACGATGGTACCTTACACAGAACATTTTTGAAATAAATTTTTAAAAGTTCTACTGGCTGAGCAATGTTGGTACTGATCACTTGTGTGAAGTTTCATTAAATTCTGTCAAGGGGATAAGAAGAGATGGTGCGCACAAGATTGCGTCTACGGACAGACGGCCAGACGGACAGACAGACAGACAACCTGAAACCAGTATACCCCCCTTACAACTTTGTTGTCGGGGGGTACAATAAAAGACGCAACGTGAATTCCGATGATGTACAAATCCGGGGAAAATAACAAACAAGAAATACCTTGGAAAAACTAAGATTGAAAAAATAAAAGGATGCTTTTTACGAAAGTGTACAATGGAATTATCTAGACCTTAGTGCGACTTTTACTTTTCTCAATGTTTTGTTCGAGAAAAGCATGCAAAACAGTCACCATTATAGCTCAGGTAAATTCTATTTCATGATTGAGCTGTAAAATCAGCGCAAGCAGGACTGGCATTTTACATTTGCTTTTTGTCAAGTTTTTATACTATTAAAAAGTACACAAAATGAATCAGAACTATTTTTACAACGCAATGACGTTTTCTAAAGGTTTATAATTATCATATACTAATAGATTCATTAATTGAAAAGTTTCCTTCTTTCCTATTTTTTTATCTAAGACTTTGCAGTTAACAGCTATCTGGCAACAGAATGGTTCAAGTGCATTTAAAATTGGTAGTCAAATGTTAAATAAAGCTTTTTTTATACTGCTTGAAATTTTAAATATGTCAGATACGGTAGTACTTAGCTATAACATTTTTCATGTTTTTAAGGAGAAAACCTCTACTAGACTAGACATGTGAAGTTACATAAAAGTATCATTATATGGACAAGAGCATGCAAACAAAATAGGAAAACATTGTGTCTTTATATTACTCTCGTTTTGATCAAGGAGGAAACTTACTTTACATGTTTTTGTAGTAGTTTTTTTCAAAATATTTGGCCATTCCCTTATGGTGGGTTATAAAGTTTCAAAATAAAAAGGATATAAATTTAACTATATGTTTTTATTTTCTGTTACATGAAAACACGAATTCCGTTACATCGTAATCTAACAATAATTGTTTTTGTATATCTTTTTACAAAAATGTTTCTACAGAGATAAATCTTTCTATATGAATATATCAATTTAGCTAGTGTAAGGGAGACAATCTAATCAGAAGGAACTGCTAAAAAATAGTCGATAATCAAGAGAGAGAAAACTCGATATTTCTCATCATAAGCTGGCTATGTTTCAATAAGCGTTTCCAAAAATATTCCACAACGTTCAATAAAAATGGGGATCATGACTGCCTCTTTCCATATATGTGGAAGTAGTCCTTGTGTCCAGCTGTAGTTGTAAATTTCCAGGAGTTTGCAAGTTGCTGTAGTGCTTAAGTGGGTCAGCATTTCATATATGACTCCATCTGGTCAAGGAGACTTTCTTTTCAACTGCTTTAGAACTGTTTAGAACTGTCTGTAGCTCATGTAGTTTAAAACTCCGTTTCATGCATTTCATGTGACGGATTGTTTTCTGCTTCCTGGCTTCTGATAACTTTGCCTGAACATTCTCCAGCTCATCACTCCAGTAAAGCTAATAGTCATTTCTTGCTCCCATTGGAATGGCGATGTAAGCAGCCTTTAATATACTGGCGTTGAAGTCCTTGACAACCCGGTTAATGTCTCTACCTTCCACTCTGATGCCTCTACAGAAATCATCATTCAGACTTTGGTAAAAGGTCCATCTGGCCTTCGTGTAGTTTCATCTTGGGATGTTTGGTGAAGTAGAAGCTATACGTTGTTTATAGACAAGTGAGGGATTTGTGAACCGAGCGAGCGTAGCGTGTGAGGTTTTCAAATCTCCTTGTAGGTGTAGACCTATTCCGAGAAAGATAACTGACTTATCATCTAGTATACTGGCGTTGAAGCCGTTGGCAGCCCGGTTGATGTCTCTAACTTCAACTCTGTTGTCTTTATACTCATCATTCAGTATGGGGTAAAAGATCCTTATGGCCTTCTTGTAGTTCAATCTGGTGATGTTGGGAGAAGTAAAGGCTATACGGTCCACATTAAGATGTACTTGTTGCGTGTGAGTTTCTTGAATGCAACAGACATTAATGTCTTTCTTATGGATAATATGCTAAGTTCAGCTTTCATGTTGAAGACGCCCTCTGCATTCCAATGCATCAACCTGAAAGGTTGATGTTGATAGGTTCTCCTCATCGGTATGTTCTTTCATCTTCTATTTGCATGTTGTGGGATGAAGGAGGGACCCAAGCAACTGTGGGTAAACTCTATCGAGGCACAGAGCCCGGCACTCAATCTCCCTGGAAGGACCTCAGAGACCACATTGCATATTACCGGATATCTGTGTAATCATAGCGAGAATGCATGGTTTTGTGTTTTGTAGAGCAAATGCCAATAGCTTAGCAGCTCTGTCTTCAATTATCTAGGTTTCTGTCAGGATTACATTACCCTTAGTTCCGAGTCCATACCCTACCCTAGGACCACAGGGGCTATTTGTCCCATATCTGGGGTCTGTTCATAGGCATCAAGGCGTGTCCACACTGGCATGTCACATGCATATGGGGCAGACACTTTCTCCGAGTCCTATGCAGTTCTGCCTGAGGTCGCAAGTTGCTCATCCAGTTACCATTTGGCGCATTCTAGGGCAAATGGCTTGTCTGCAGAAGAAGGGCTATGTCCTGAAAGGGAAGACTTACGCACCTGGCTTCTGTTTTTACGAGAAGGCTAGCTAGCGGCGGAGGCTGAAAGCTGAAGGTGACAAGCACAAAGCACAAAACACACCACCTGGGGGTTCAACAGACCAATGCCACACGCAAGTCCGATCCAAATAATTATAGAGCTATATCCTTTATATTCAAGGTGGCTTCTAAAATATAGCCTGTTTGCTTACCTCATATTTGACTAAAGGTTGCATACATTATGCAAGAGATAATAACTCGGATTTATATGGATTTTTCTGGTCAATGTTTGGGTCGCTCGAAACCATGGATAACTCGAGCAT
Source organism: Mercenaria mercenaria (assembly GCF_021730395.1). NCBI lineage: Eukaryota > Metazoa > Mollusca > Bivalvia > Venerida > Veneridae > Mercenaria > Mercenaria mercenaria. Next base: position 41,341,511 of record NC_069376.1, on the reverse strand, counting down.
TTTGCTCATCCCCTTGCGACCTCGAGCGAGCGGTGTTTCACTGTATTTCAAAAGTATTTGATCCAGAGTCGTCAAACCTCACATGATTATTATTCAGCAGGGGAAGCAGTGCACCAGGCATTTTAATCTATTTTATTTATTTTGTTGGATTAAACGTCTTGCCGACATAATTATAGGTCATATGGCGACTTTCCAGCTATGATGGTGGAAGACCCCGGGTGCCCCTCCGTGCATTATTTCTTCACAAGCAGGCACCTTGGTAGAGCCACCGACCTTTCGTAAGCTCGACAAATGCCTTGAAAATAATTGTAGTTCTGAAGGATGACTGCTTAGAATTGTCACTTGTACTGCTGCATTTTGTACTCATCCTGCAATTCACTGAAAGAAAATTATTTTTACAGACGTACCTTAAAAGCAGTACACTACGGAATCATGTTCGTGCCACTTAAATTGTCGCCTCGCCAACACGCGACAACGCGATAATTTTCACGTTGTCGCCTTGTCCAAAAACATATATACATGCGAGATTTAACAATCCTCGCGAGGTTAAGAGGGCGATAATTATCGTCTTAATTGTCGCATGTCTTTCTTAATTCTCGCGTCGTGAAATTGAAATCCAATAGACATAGTTGCGAGAATTAGTAAAACCTCGCATTGTCGCACTGTCGCACTGTCGCTTGGGATTAAATTTCCGGACAAATTGATCGATGATATTCTTCCTGGGTACTATTTATCAATACCACGGTGATGTATTAAGAAATTATCCCCTACACCGGGCGACAATGCGACAATGCGAGGTTTTACTAATTCTCGCAGCTATGTCTATTGGATTTCAATTTCACGACGCGAGAATTAAGAAAGACATGCGACAATTAAGCCGATAATTATCGCCCTCTTAACCTCGCGAGGTTTGTTAAATGTCGCATGTACATATGTTTTTGGACAGGGCGACAACGCGATAATTATCGCGTTGTCGCGTGTTGGCGAGGCGACAATTTAAGTGGCACGAACAGGATTCCGTAGTACACAGAGTAATTTTCTTTTTAACTTTCGAGGGTCTACATAAATGCAATCATAATATGGTACAGTAAGGAAAAGGGATGAATTATATAGTTGCAATTCCTTTTACATCTTTTAACTATCTGGCTTCTGCAAAGCTCTGCTTTTTAAATGGATTTATTTATATTTTTGGTCAAAAATCACACTTTAATCCTGCAGGACAAGTATGTACAGCACGTTCGACATGCTCAAAGCCATTCGGGATAGTGGATTTTGTTGAAGCCTGTTTAACTTGGCATAAATTACTCAAACTATGAGAGCCTGGCATAACAGTGTACACATGCAAATCAAATAAAGAAGCAAGTTTGACATAAATTTTATATACTTTTTAGATATTTGATGCATCCATTTGTCTGTGTCGACATTCAAATAACTCTGATTTGTACTTAGGGCAAATTGTGCCGCCTTTTGGACTTCGAAATTCCTGGTTAAAGTTTTGCATGCATGTACAGGGTTTCATTCCAGTGAAGCAGTACTATATAAAGTTAGTCATTGTGCTCACTGCTACATGTAGACACTGTCATTTATATGGGATATATATTTCATTGATATAATTAAGTTAACATAATATCAGTTATTTACTGCCTAAAAATTCCACTTCTGTCCTTGTTTTATAAGATATGAAATACTGAAGCATTAAAATGTTTCACATCAGAATGATATCAAATAAGTAACATATAGAGGAAAATTTGAACAGTGGCATGCTTTGAGAGAGAAAAAAAAAGGAAAAACAGATACATTGCATTGATATGATTCAAACCAAAATTCTTGTTATTCTGTCCTTACTCAGAGACAACCTCCCTACCAATTAAGCTACACGAGTCAAATTTTATATTATATAAATGTAATATCACTTCTATGGGTGGAAAGTGTTATTTCATAACCCAACCACGTGTTACAAATCAGTTGATACTGAGTTGAATTTCCAGTACTTTGTAAAATTCGATATACTATCACTGCAATAGATTTTGCTTGAACAAAATTTCAGTAAGTCTTTTGCTCATAGGGGAGCAAAATATACCGTCATATATGAGTATAGGTCGCATTTGTGTATAAGACACAGTGTAAAATATATACAGATTTCTGAAAAATGTTTATAACCGTGTATTGGTCGCAAAAAAAGGAATCTAAAAAACATGTAAATTTGTAAGGAAATGCAATTTTTCCGGCATCAGTCGGCCATTGTTGCAGGACCCGTAATTTTAACATATATTAAAATCGCGAGGTATTTAAAGTTTTGTCCAAATTATCTCAAACTTCTCAACACCTTTTCGATCTCATCACCTTTTCAAACATCTCCTGATTATCTACTCTTGTGTTGCGGCAACTTGTAATTTCGGTTGGTTTGATGTGTGAAAACACCAACTTGGGAAAGTTGACACAGGTTTTGCTAAAACTTGATGATGAGTTATAGAAATGCATTGTAAAATATGTTAATGAAAAACAGCGTTTCTTTAAGCTTTTACGGGAGCTCTTAATTTTACATTTTATAAAAAAAGACACCATGTCCCGATACCGGCTTTACCTATGTCCGAGTCATAGGTAGTTACTCCCCTTGAATTGTCTTCAATGTAAGGTACGCGTTGTTACAAAGATCAATGTTTAGCTGCTCATGTGAGTTATTATGATCGCTTGATGTCCGGCATCTGTCGTCTGTCTGTCTGTCTGTCTGTCAACATTTAGCTTGTGTATGCGATAGGGGCTGTATTTCTTCATCAAATTTTGTCAGAATGATTACCTTGATAAAATCTAGGCCAAGTTTGAAAATGGGTCATCTGGGGTTAAAAACTAGGTTACTAGGTCAAATCAAAGAAAAACCTTGTGTATGCAATAGAGGCTGTACTTTTCAATTGATCTTCATGAAATTTTGTCAGAATGATTTTCTTGATGAAATTTAGGCCAAATTTGAAAATGGGTCATCTGAGGTCAAAAACTAGGTCAATAGGTCAAATCAAAGAAAATCATTGTGTATGCAATAGAGGCTGTATTTTTCAATTGATCTGTATGAATTTTGGTCAGACTGATTGCCTCGATGAAATCTAGGCCAAGTTTGAAAATGGATCATCTGAGGTCAAAAACTATGTCACTAGGTCAAACAATGAAAAGCCTTGTGTATGCGATAGAGGTTGTATTTTTCAACTGATCTTCATGAAATTTTGTCAGAATAATTTCCTTGATGCAGTCTAGGCCAAGTTCGAAAATGGGTCATCAAGGAGTCAAAAACAGATCACTAGGTCAAATCAAAGAAAAAAACATTGTGTATGCGATAGAGGCTGTATTTTTTCAATTGATCTTTATGAATTTTGGTCAGAATAATTGCCTTGATAAAAGCTAGATCAAGTTCGAATATGGGTTATCTGAGATAAACAACTAGGGCATTAGGTCAAATCAAAGAAAAGCATTGTGCATGCGATAGGGGCTGCATTTTACACCGAATCCTCATGAAATTTGATCGGAATATGTGTCTGCATGAACTCTAGGTTGATCTTGAATATGATTTATCTAGAATTAAAAATTATGTCACTAGGTCAATTTAAAGAAAAACCTTGTGTTCGTAATAGGGGCTGCATTTTACACTGGATATTCACAAAATTTAGTCAGAATGATTGCCTTGATAAAATCTAGGTCAGGTAAGAATATGGATTATCTGTGTTCAAAAATTAGGTCACTAGGTCAAATCAAAGAAAACCTTTGTGTATGCAATAGGGGCTGCATTTTACACCGGATCCTCATGAAATTTGATCAGAATATTTGTCTGGATGAAATCTAGGTCGAGTTTGAATATGGATCATTTGGAATTAAAAACTAGGTCATTAGGACAAATCAAAGAAAAACGTTTTGTATGCGATAGAGGCTGTATTTTTCAATTGAAGTTCATATATTTTTCAGACTGATTGCCTTGATCAAGTCTAGGTCAAGTTCAAATGTAGGTCATCTTGGCTCAAAAACTAGGCCACTAGGTCAAATCAAATAAAACCTTGTGTTAGCAATAGGGAATGCATTTTTCACCCGATTTTCATGAAATGCGATCAGAATGTTTGTCTAGATGCAATATGCGATAGAGGTTGTATTTTTCAACTGATCTTCATGAAGTTTTGTCAGAATTATTTCCTTGATGGAGTCTAGGCCAAGTTCGAAAATGGGTCATCTGGAGTCAAAAACATATCACTAGGTCAAATCAAAGGAAAAACATTGTGTATGCGATAGAGGCTGTATTTTTCAATTGATCTTTATGAATTTTGGTCAGAATTATTGCCTTGATAAAAGCTAGATCAAGTTCGAATATGGGTTATCTGGAATAAACAACTAGGTCACTAGGTCAAATCAAAGAAAAACCTTGTGCATGCGATAGGGGCTGCATTTTACATTGGATCCTCATGAAATTTGATCGGAAAATGTGTCTGCGTGAAATCTAGGTTGAGTTTGAATATGAGTTATCTAGAATTAAAAATTAGGTCACTAGGTCAATTTAAAGAAAAACCTTGTGTTCGTAATAGGGGCTGCATTTTACACTGGATATTCATAAAATATAGTCAGAATGATTGCCTTGATAAAATCTAGGTCAGATAAGAATATGGATTATCTGTGGTCAAAAATTAGGTCACTAGGTCAAATCAAAGAAAAACCTTGTGTATGCGATAGGGGCTGCATTTACACCGGATCCGCATGAAATCTGATCAGAATATTTGTCTGGATAAAATCTAGGTCGAGTTTGTATATGGGTCATTTGGGGTCAAAAACTAGGTCATTAGGACAAATCAAAGAAAAACGTTTTGTATGCGATAGAGTCTGTATTTTTCAATTGAAGTTCATAAATTTGGTCAGACTGATTGCCTTGATCAAATCTAGGTCAAGTTCAAATGTAGGTCATCTTTTGCTCAAAAACAAGGCCACTAGGTCAAATCAAAGAAAAACCTTGTGTAAGCAACAGGGACTGCATTGTTCACCCGATTCTCATGAAATTCGATCAGAATGTTTGTCTACAATCTAGGTCAAGTTCGAGTATGTTTATCTGGGATCAAAACTAGGTCACCTGGTCAAATCAAAGAAATTATCTGTGGTAAACAACTAGGGCGCAAGGTCAAATCAAAGAGAAACCTTGTGTACGCAATAAGGGCTGCATTTTACACTAGATCTTCATGAAATTTGATCACAATGTTTGTCTTGATGACTTCTAGGTTGGATTTAAATCTGGGTCATGTTGGGTCAAAAACTAGGTCATCCAGTCAAAACGAAGGAAAAGCATGTTAACGCTTTAGAGGCTACGCTTATGACCATATGTTCATGAAATTTGGTCAGAATATTTATACTGATATTTAAAGTCTTGGATGTTTATTTGTTTGTTTGTTTTGGGTTTAACGCCGTTTTTCGTTATGAATATTTGTGTCCATGAAATCACTAGGTCAAACATGTTGACACTGTTATGGTGTGTTTCTCAGGTGAGCGGCCTATGACCATCTTGGCCCTCTTGTCTTAATTTTTTGAGCCAGGGAATAATGTGGCTTGTCCTATACCCATGTATAGAGTGCATCGGTCTCTTGACCAGGATCTCGGTAAAAAAAGGTGCGACCTATACTCATACGATGATTGTACATATTGCTGATCAGTTTTTCTTTTTGCTAAAAGCTGTTGTAAACTATTGATTAATTATTGTGTATGTGTAAAAAAGGTACTTTAACCACTACAAATGATTTAATTTGTATGAAAAAGCTTTCTGAAGCATTTCTACAGGAGACGCATAGTGTATTGAGTTGAAAATTCATTTCCACCCTGTTACCACATCCTTGCACATAAATTATGTTAAAGGTATTACTATTAGAAGCAAACAGTTCAAAATTCTTGCTAATGCAATATAGCAGTAAGTCATTTTTTTCTTATTGACAAATGACCACCAGTTTCTCGCAAGACTGCAGTAAGTAAACTTTCAACAGTCTTGAGGGAATTACGTTTTGTCATTTTGAGTTACAACTATGTTACATTTTAATTATACAACATAAGTTTTGGGAATATAACCCTATGATTATCCGGTAGTAATATGTACAGCTTAAAGATAAACAACACATATAACGGCTGTCCTACGGCTGCAGATAACATGGTATTGTTATCATTCTCTCCAAAAGGTTTACCGTCAATGATGGACATGTGCACACAAAGAAAACATACATGGAAAATGGTGTGATTGAAGAAACTAACTGCATCGTCCATCTTGGTATACTTTGTAATAAGTCAAAGAGAGAACTTAGACACTGTTATTAACAAAAGTTGTACAAATCTTAATCATACTAAATACTTAATCAGCTAACACCCTCTTTCGGTTAAACGGATATATGAATTTCTAATATGAACTGTCCATAGTGTTGTTCAGGGTTTATTCCAGATTTGTATAAAACATTTAGAAAATACAGACTATCGCGCTATTTCCATGTTTATATACAAGGCTGAATTTCAAGTTACAATGAAAATCGCTAGTTTGGCGCAGTATATATGACTTTGTTAAGCATTAACAAAGATCATCAATGATCATAGCCTTCAACTGTTAACAACGATTCATAATGAGTATAAGCCATGCAATTGTGAGTGTTAAGCAGAATCTATAGATTACCTGAAATACTGCTTAACTTTGCCAGCATTTTTCAAGAAAGAATGTAATTATTTTTCGAAAGTAAATGCCATGTATGTTGAAGATTTATCCCTCCATCTCGTGCTGTTCTGTGATTTATACAAGGGTCATGCAAAAAGGTCTGTCATTTGATTTCTTAAGTACTATGCTTTATCAAAATTATTTTTATTACAAACCTTCAAAGTATTCCCCCATTACCGAAACACATTTTTAAAACTTTTTACCCAATTTTTGGTATCTGTTTGAGAAGGCACTGATAAATGGCGATGCCAAGAGAACTTCTGGCCTTGAATTTCTTTCCAGAAAGCATTTTCTTAAGCCTTGAAAATAAAAATGTCACACGGACTCGGGTCAGGTGAAAAAGGCAGATAGTTTACACCTTTTCAGAAGTCAAAAACGATTAAACAACTACATATTTTGCGAGGAGACGTTTTTCTGTATAATATGGACTCTTGACCATCCTTCACTTGTATGTTTCTTATTGTAAAACTTTTTCACTTTCTTCAATACAGAGTTCTTCCAGAATTGTCCAGTGACTGTATGACCAGGTGGACAAGGCACTTGAACGAATTGCCCACTAGAATTGAAGAAAATTGCGTACAACATGTTTTTTCGAACTTATGGTGCTTTTGGCAATACAGGGGCGTTTTTGATATTTTCGCTTCAATTGCTTATTATCATCCCTTCCCTGTGGCTAAAACATGTGCACCCAGGTTTCATCACCTGATAGCAATTTAGAAATAACCCGACTATCACAGCCTTTGTATGTTTTCAAACGTTCCCGGACACATTTAAGGCGTTGTGACTTTTGCTCCTCTGTGACTCAGTACACAAATGAGGTACCCATCCAGCGCAAACATTTCTCGGGTCCAAACCTTTTTCAGAATTGTTTGCTCACTACCTTCTGATATTACAGTTACAGCAGCGATGTGTACCTTGGTAACAGAGGTTTTAGGCCTACCGGAATGGGTATCATCTTCGACAGATAATTTCACAGCTTTTAAAGCTTTAACCCACCTAAAACCTGTGCGCATTTAAATGGTCTGGGATCCAAATATACAACGCAATTCATAAACTATCTGCTTTCTATATCAAGCCTAATTCGACATTTAATATAGCTACGAAATTCAGTCGTTCGTCCATTTTACAATGTGACTAGTAAATTGGTCGGTGCATGTTTTTCAATCTGAAATAACTCGATCATTTGAAAAGCAATTTACATGAAGAGGCTGCACGCAAGTATGTGTGACAGAGACTACAATAAGTTAATACAATTAAACGTAACCAAACAGTTTATATTATTTTGTTCAGGATACACATACAATTTCGCTGATAAAACACGTTTTAAATGTTTAAAAACAACTCTGAGATGTGTGCACTATATGGCAAATATTCTCATAATTGTGTTAATTTAGCAATGTTACAGCTGTATGCACTGTAGTAGCAGTTGCATTATCATTAGGTTTGTCTGGATTCTTTCGTTGTTTCGATCTAGACAACCTACATTCTGACAATAGTGTATGTGTTTTTAATAAGTAGATTGGGTCTTAAAAAATCTGATGTTGAAAATTCATAAACCAACACAGATTTGTCAAAACATGTTTCGCTTTAATAAGCTTCTTCAGTTGACAATAACATACACAATGATTCGTGAAATACGGAAATGACGTCGAAGCGCCAAATGGACGTCGACGTTTAGACGCCACAAATGGCTGATAAAAGTGCATCATGAAATAAAACGCCAATGTGTGTTAAAAACTATACATTATTATACTATATTTCAATGTAATAGTTGTAGACGTTATATTTTAGATAATACACAAACTCATCATTAATTAACTGGATCAAATGATACATGAATTTCCACAAAGACTCGGCCAGTAAATAATATTCAAAGAAGTGGAAATAACAGTTAATTATTGAAGATTCAAATACAAAAGATTTAAAGGTAACAGAGATTCATCTTAAAAATCATAATGCCATGATAAAGGCTAACTTTGTTATATATATCAAGGAATGACATTAATTTATTAACAAGATAATTGAACATTTTCAAAAAGTGTACATATAGTAGTAAGTAATCTAAATGTTTATAATATTATGCGCTAATTTATTTAGCAAATATGATATATGCTAGAATTAATCAAATTAAGTTCCTAACAAAATTTGCAGACGGTATTTATCAAAACTTTATATGTAATTAAGGGAGGTAATAATTAAGATGCATTTTTTTTTGTAATATGTCGCCATACCTCCATTCCTAATCATCATTTTACATACTTATTTTTGGGCCTTAAGTTTGGTCTATTTCGGATCAGGCAATAATTTCAATTAAGTAAATTTTAGGCAGTGATAATGCAACAGAAATCACACTATTTCTTCTTAATTGATTTTTCTCAGATCTTCAAGAAATGAGTGTACAACAAGGCCATTGAAGCAAGCTAAGCTAGGTATTTATTTCAATGTTGTACAAAGACCTCTACTCTCCTCTAAAAGAGAGTACAGGTCAATATCTTAGATCAATAGTCCATAGATACATACTTACTTATTAATTAAGAACTTACTGGCATTGCAAATACAACTAAATGTGAAAACACCACCAACGACATGGACATTTTCCTCCCATAATATCTAACGATAAAGGTTATCAAAGAGAGGAACTGTTAATTTTAAAATAATGAATTGTATGCATATTTGGTAGAGAGGGAAGAAAAGAACTTCTCCAATTTGCTTGCAACAATAATGGGTTATAAACCTGCTTTTTACCACCATGCAAGGTTTCAGTAAATTTAAGGTTTCTAGTAAATTACTAAAGAGAAATACATGTAATCAAAGACGCAAGAAAAGTAGAGATATCTTGTGCACTGAATATCCTCTAAATGCCCTGTGTAATTGTGAAAAGTTTGAGCAAAATCCTTTCAATAGTTTTGCAGTTATCCCCTAGGCAAAGTTTTATTGATGGAATCAAAGCAGATAAAGAGTAAGCATGATACTTGACTCAGTAGTTCAGTGACAACACTTCTGACTGTATTCGCGGAATTTGATAAGGAATAAGTAGAATAAAGCCTAGTTATGCAGTGTGAAACCACATAATGCTCATATTCATAGCATTTCAATAAGTCTTCTAAAAACACATTACAGTGTATGCAATAGCTTTCTACATGAATAACGACCAGTCTCTAACATTAGTTGAGATCACAAAACATGATTTTAACATTTTCTGTATGGCATGCCGTTTTACTATTTATGAAGTGACTATATGTAACGTTTATTTTATAGCGATATCTCTTTAGGTCGAGAGAAAGCTATATTCTAAAAGAGCTTTCTTGATCTGGCCTTTGACTGAAAGCTCTTTTCCAAGAGAGATATCTTCGTTGTAATATCTAAAATAGCAGTATACGATAACGAGATATCAAGTCCGGTTTTGACTCAGTTTACTGCAGAAATTAATTATATAGATACCTATTTAATTAAGACACCATTATAAGCAAAGTAGGCTCTCTAAAAGAACAAAAATAAAATTGTTTTAATAAAGTCACTGAAAGCAATGAATGATTATTAATTCAAGCCTATCGAGAAAATATCTTAAATATTGCAATAAATTCCGCTTAATAAAACGTTGAAGCGCCGCAAATAGGAACCCTCACGTATGAGTTAGTTGATTTTACGTATATGATACTAAGCCATACGTATGCCATACTGTCTCTATACTGTATCATAATACTTGTCCGAAGTTTTTATCAGCAAACACTCTTAGGAATTTAGTGAAACTTTATAGGAAGCTTTACTATCAAAAGAAAAGGTGCATATTATCTTCTTGTTCCAGTCGAAAATGTTCATACCGAGTTATTGTCCTTTGAAAATTCAACAATAGCATACTATAGTACAATTCCTGTACTGAGTATACATCAGCATTCGACTGTTGGAAATCTTTGTAGAAAACTTCACTATCAGGAGGAGTGCGTACTATCTTCCTGTTCCAAACAGATGATTTTCCATCTAGTTCTTGTCCTTAGATAATTCAACAATAAACTACTATAATGCAATTCTTGTCCGGAGTATTTCCCAGTAACCACTATTTGGAATTTAGCGTGTCTTCATAGGAAGCTTCACTATGAAGAGGAGATGCGCATATTATCGTGTTCCGATAGGATGATATTTTTCAGCCGGTTATTATTGCCCTTTGATTATTCAACAATAGTATACTATAGTAAAGTTCTTGTCAGGAGTATTTCTCAGCAACCACTGGTTGAAGTTTAGCAATACTTCATAGGAAGGTTCATCAACAAGAGGAGATGCGCGTATGATCTTCGTATTTCGGATGATTTTTCACCAAATTATTGCCCTTTGATTATTCAAAAGAAGTATACTATAGTACAATTCTTGTCCGGAGTACTTCTCAGAAACCGCAGGTTGGAATTTAGCCATACATCATCGGAAGCTTTAATATCAAGTTGAGATGCGCATATTATCTTTGTGTTCCGGTCGAGTCGAAAGATTCTTGACTGACTTATTGTCCTTTGATTTTTCAACAGTAGTAATCTATAGCACCATCATAGTCAGAGTTTTTTACGCCTGGAATTCAGCAGCAGGGTGTTGTGGTAGAGACAAGATACTGACGGAGGTGTAATATATAGTGCAGATTTGACCTTTGAGATCAATTTGTGACCTTGACTCTTGACCTGTTCATGTGTTCTGCACATTGTCTCATTGCCACCTACCTACATGCCGAGCTTGCATGCTTACTAAGTTATGGTCCGGACACAAAATATGGTCGACAGTTTTGATATTTTAGCTCAACTTTGACTACAGATACGCTTTAAGCGCTCTGCACATTATCTCATCGCTCTCTACCTATATGCAAAATTTAAAGTCAATACCTCTAATGGTTATAAAGTTATGCCACGAACTCGAATGATAACGCACGTACGGACGTCCGGTCGGACGATATGACAGACGAACAGATGCACGTGCCATCAAAAATTACGTCACGTTTTTTCTAAAACGGGCGTATAAACATGAAATAAACAACGAAAGACAAATATCATACATTAACGCTTTTGTATTTAATTGCACAATTTACGCATATTTTTACGGACCGTAAATCGATAGGTTCTTTAAGTGATCAAATTTCCATGTGTATTATGAATCACTATCTTAATTGCTCTATTCAACAAATCACGACATTTACACGTTCGATCAATATGTTATGGTTTTATAAATCTTTGGAGGCGATATTGACGGCTGTTTATATCATGGCGCCACGACCTTAAAAAGTGGAATAATGGAAGAAATCAGTGTGCAAATTTAACAAACGGATATTCGTGCAAAGATGGCTGTGGTGAGATACGCAGTTGACATTGTTTTCGGCTGACAAGAAAGTAAGTAAATATGTTTCCGTCCTAGATAAATATCTAGCTTGATAGTGACTTTTTGATATCGATTTTCATAATACCACATAATAAGTCTATTAGACAACTACCATTTAACATTATGATTATGTATAGTGTTTGTCCAAATATTATGAACCATCACAGGAATATTATTCAGCGTGTGAAGTTGTGTACCTGACTTTTATTAAGAGATATCACTCATGCAGACCAGAATAATGGCCTTTGACTTAGTAAAAATATGCATAAAATACATAAAAGATATGTCGCACATACCTCAAAAGTATTTAACTTAGAATCATAAAACATCATAGGAATATAATTCAACATGTGAAGTTGTGCACCTGGGATTTTGTTCCGTATTTCTGTCAAACCAGAGTTATGGCCCTTGATTGTCAATAATTTGGATAAATGGGATATAAGTTTGTGTCGCATTAATTTTAAAAAAGTTTTTTACTTAGAGTCATATAAACTTAGAGGAATTTTATATAGCATGTGAAGTTGTGCAGGTGTGGTGTTTGTGTGTGTATGTGTGTGTGTGTGTGTGTGTGGGGGGGGGGGGGGGGGATTTTACTCAATTAAACTGAATTCACGGTCCTTGACTTAGTGAAAATAGATTTAAAGTGCTTGTGTTGTCTCTACCTTAAAATTATTTCACCTAGAGTCATGAAACGATGTACAGTACAACTTCTCCAGAGCGGCCCTCTCTTAAACAAAAACCTTTCTTTAACAACATCATCAAAATTTCCCTAAGCTGAAATACACTATGAAATTTACCCCTCCAGAGCAACAACCTCTACATAGCAGTCAATATTTGTATTTCCCAAAGGGTGTTGCTCAACAGAGGTTGCACTGTATTGTCCGCAAGTATTGACCTGGCACTCATTAATGTTCGCCAGTATTTTCGGGCGTTTTCGGTTTTTTACCCAATATTTGTATCGTGAAAATATCTGTATTATTAAAGTAACATACCCAGTTTACCAGAGACACGGAGGTGTAGTGGTAAGATGTCTGACTTCTACGCACGTTACCACCGGTTCGAATTTCTTAGATCATTTTTAATGTAACGTTATCGATATCTGTTTTATTTTGATATTATTTCATGTATCTTATCTCATGAATTCTAATTCTTTTCTCTTATAGTATTTATTTTCTGGAACGCTGGTGAGAAATAATTAGTCTTTTTATCTAAGATACTTCTAAAACAATTTTATTACATATACACAATTTTACAACGGGTAAGTATGAAAACTTTTAATAAATGAACCATAAATATCATGATAAGTTTGATCAAATAAGTGGTAAGTCTGCAGGGGTGTGGGGGAAAAGATATGGTCAGACGTAGGACTCGAATTACACACAAACATCAAAAACAGTGTAAATGTGTTTTATTTTTGTGCTTTTATCAATGTTTTTAGCAAAATTTCAATGAAATGCTCATTTTTTTTACCAGAATGTGACTAAACTAGCCAATTTATATCAATATCTGGACAAATCTCAATTTTTGCCCACATTTTCTTATAACCAAAAATGAAATTAAAAAGGGGATGTTGCCTTATTTGCAATATTGTATTATCATGTTAATAAAATTCAGTGCGCTATTTGTGTTTCGATTCATAATATTTTACTTTGTTTAAACACTTTCTCTACCTTTTCAAAAAAAGTTGAAATTTATATTAGATATTTAATCAGATTGTAGCAAATTTCTGATCTGACGCTTGGTTTCAAACAGGATGTCCTTGATAGCAGTTTGAAAACAAAGTAATTAACTAACACTGAAATATAAGACATTCAGTTATACAGCCAAAAATATATAAACATCAGATAGGTAGATTCAGAATTTTTGTAAGAGTGACACTGAGGCACTTTCAGTGAAATAATGAAGTCATTTTAGATAAATCTTTCGATATTTTCATGATTACTGACAAAGGTTATGTTTCAATTAACCAAACAATATAATGGCTCGATAGTAACGTTAAAATATACCATGCGTGAAAATATCTTCATGCTGGATAAGAAGCGCAGGAGTAAGAGGATTGAAATTCAAAACCATAGAGCTATAATTAGCTAAAACAAGTGAATGTGTAAAGCTTAAACGCATAAATCCTGTATAGAGGTACTATAGCTGGTCTCATTCATTTCTTATATATAGTGTAGAAATCAGTTTAGCTCATCATAGCTGTTTGAGAGAACGTTTTGTATATGCACCGCACTCAAGCGCTGTATTTTGTTTTATTTTGTTACTTCCCAGGCCTTTATAAATTCTGGTATTTCTGTGACAGTAACTGAATAACCAAAGACCAGAATCAGCGTTGTTTTGACCAAAATGTACAATTCCGGCGTCTATGAATTTTAGGCATTTATAAAAAATCCCTGCATATCACAAGTTTTTGGCCATTTTGAGATATATAAATACATCATAAAATGCCTGGATTCTCTCCCCGTTTGTTGTGTCGGTTAAGGAATTGAAGAAAGCTGTAATAAATCACCACAAAAGAAACCTTACTTCATAATGTTTATCAGCATACCATATAGCATGCTCAGCCTCCAATGTGCGCACTTTATTGTTATAATGCCGATATGCGCGTTCCGTTGCCAAATATAAACGTTTTATGGCCAAAGAAAAGATATGTCAAAAGGAAATAACATCTACGTAAACCAACAACCCTGACATACCCGCACATTGAATGAGCATTTAGAGGTTTTTATGGACAAAATATTTATCTTCAAGCGTTTGAGGCTAGAATAACTTAGCGCATGTTTGTGGCATTATATAACATCAGCAGATTCTCTAGTGACATAGTGGTGCGCTAACTCTACCGGGTCCTGTCACACTAGGGATTCTCAAGATGTTATAACAAGAAATAAATTTACCATAACTTCAAAGTCATAATGATTGCGCATATGAAATTTGATATAATATCAAATTTACAAATATTAAGTATTTTTGAAGTTATGACATCTATAAAACTAGGTCTGTACTTACATCGAAAACAATACATTACGCATTTTTAGATGTCAGGCTAAGACACCAAACACTTGAAGAGCGGTTACCTCTTTTTCAAAGAAATAATTTTAGCTTGTTCTAAAGATATTAAGAACATCATTACCATGCTATTTGAATGCATAAAAGCTTGATATTTACAATTAACTAAAATATATTTTCAAACTTTGATATCACTTGATTTTTGAACATACGAATAGTTACGACAGTATTGATTTACGCCCGCACAATCCCGAGATTACTATAGCACATGCGTAAGCTATTCAAATAGAGTTGTCATTGACAGCATTTTCTCGGCCATTTTAGATAATACTTGAATGCATTTGTGCATGTCATATTAACTCAGGAACGATTTTAATCAAACAAAATCTGCTATTTTTGTTGCATTTTATGTTTCTTTGTGGATTTTATTGAAGTGTCAATAGTAAGTACTAGTTTTATGAAATATACTTAGTAGATTTTATTTTCATCCTGCAATGGTCAAACAGATTACAAACCGTTAGTCCAACACTGATGTTTCAGAAGGAGTATATTAACAAAATGTCAACGCTAACGAAAAGCTTAGCTCATTCTGTAGAAGTGACTTTAGTCTTTTCGAATTTTGATAATCTCAAATTTAATAGATCAACACGGCGTTTTTGTTTTACTCCTAAAATTAATAATTATCACCAAAAACAATTGCGATTCTATAATAAAAAGTAGCAAGAATGGCGAAAATAAGACGTTTATAACCAATTGCACATTTTTAATCCTTGACGCGGTGGTGTGACATTACTTTAATCTGTAGAAAGCGACGCCCCAACCCCCCATCCCATCACTGAAATTTCCCCAGTTTCTATGTCTGATTTAATATTGAACATGACTGTAGAGCATTAACAAAGAATGCTATTAAACGCAAAGTCTAGGCCATTTTTTTCCGGATATATAGGCACACTAATTCCAACCTTTGTAATGCGCCATGAGATAGTAAATTCAACTGAAGTCAGGATTATAATAGTTGAAACAACTACATTCTGATGTATAAAATGACATCCCACCCTACATTTACTTTTGCAACTTTTATATAGCCATTATTTACACAATGCATTGGCAATTAGACATAACACAAGAAGTAGTTAATGGTACTAAATAATTAAAATCCAAACATAAATTTTTTTTTTTGTTTGTTATTGATTAACTGAATTACCTGTATAACGAAATCGGCTCTTTTGTAAATGTTAGCCATGTTAGACGACGTTATTTTTCCAATACCCATTTCGGGGTTTACTGCTTCTGATTCATATAGCAGACGACATACATTATATAATTACCCTCGCGTTTACATGAGTCATGATATACAAGTACAAGCTTGTTTACGTCCGTTTATCGCTTGTCCCATTTATACACTGGGTATCTTATATTTTAGACGGTGTTGTAAACTTTGTTTAATCACAAGTAGACATTCAAGAAGACGACAGTTAGATGTCAATTATTGGGAAACGAGTTATAGGAAAGCATACTACATTACTAATTGTATACATTGCTATTTGGACGTTAATATCAACTTGTAGCCACGAGAGCGCAGTTTGGGAGCACCGGGAGCGCATTTTGGGAGCCCCATGAGCGAATTTAGCTGCTGCTGCATATTGAACCCACATTCCTGCTGTTGTTGTTGCTGCTGCTGACTGACTGACTGATAATGTTTTGTTCTTCGTATGAACTTCAATGTTTGACCATTACGTGTCTTTTCAAATCTTGAAGCCATACATACTATTAATTTCTCTTTATATTAACACACCTTAATATCAACAAAATACAATAAACGGATATAAAATCCAATGCACAAATTCTATTGTCATCCGATTATCATTGATAAAATCTTTATAAAATGTACCTCCCTACACATTCAATAAATTACAGAAGAAAACTATAAAGACCGTTAGTATCATTTTACACTGACGCGGTGAATCCTATAATGAATGTATAGAAAAATGTATTACAATACCCTATACCATTGTTCATTATATTGCAACCCGATGTTTTCATTTTGAATATATTTACAAAGTAAAAAGGCTTTAGAAATAATGGACATTAAAGCACCGCCACAGTCACAACTCAATATCAGTTCATATTTTATTTACTTGAAAATTGCACTAAAGCCTTACCAGTTGGTAAAATTATCATCAACATAGAAGCATATGATGATTTACAGTACATATGCCGCTTGTGAAATGTTTGAGTCTCGTTTAGACCGAAAGTTTACCCCAAATTATTGAAATCTCACGTGCAGTCAAACTCCAATATAAAAAATATTACAAAGACAAAGTTTAGTTCATTTTAAAGTACAATATGTATACTGCAAACTCTTACGGAATTTTGTCGACATTGTTCCTGGTTGTTGCATTAGACACAAAAAGACAACCCCATGTAAATTTAACTTAAAATGTTGTTTGTATATGCATTACTGACCACAGCTAGCTAGGTAAACCTATACACAATGTTCTGTAATATCACCTGTTTATATACATGTAAATTATGTGTGAACAGGTAACACAAATTGGATAATTTGATGGTGTTGGGATTTTTTGTATAATTCAGTAACCAGGTAAAATTTTAAGATAATTTTCTTACACTTTGTTCTTCACGGTCTGCATTACAATTAGCTGTTATTATCTTTTAAATGTATTGAATATATATTGAGTTTGACTGCACGTAAAATTGCAAAATTTTTGTCATTTTGGCCAGAGAAAAATATAGAATAAAGGCATAATACAGGTAGTGAAATGCACATCCTTTTACTTGCATATGTTCACATAGATATTTAGAACATAATTATAACAGAATTAATGATTTTATTGTTACCACTTAGTCATCTTTTATTTTTATGAAAATTTGCATGTAAAATTTTGAGTAAAATGGCCACCACTGTGGTGATGCCTTAAAAATAAATGGATATTTGATATTATTTATATCATGTTAATATAAAAAAAACATTGTTCAAACTGAATATAATATTTAGATGTGGCCCTTTGTTAAAATTAAAAAAGAAATAAAATAGGCTATATTGTTTATCGAAATGACTTACACATTTCAATTTTTTAATAAGAACTCTGTATGAACTTCGATGTTTGACTTACGGAGAACAAAACATTATCAGTCAGTAGCAGCAGCAACAACAACAACAACAGCATGAATATGGGTTCGATAAGCAGCAGCAGCAGCAGCAGCAGCAGCAGCTAAATGCGCTCCCGGCCTTCCCAAAATGTGCTCCCGGCGCTCCCAAAATGAGGGTGTGTCATACAAGTTGATATTAACGTCCAAATAACAATGTATACAATTAGTATTGTAGTATGCTCTCCTATAACTCGTTTCCCAATAATTAACTTCTAACTGTTGTCTGCTTGAATGTTTATTTGACAGAGATTAAACAAAGTTTTCAACACCGTCTAAAATATAAGATACCTAATATGTAAATGTGACATAACGATAAACAGACGTAAACAAGTTTTCCATTTTATATCATGACTCATGTAAACGCGAGGGTTATTATATAATGTATGTCGTCTGCTATATTTATCAGAAAGCAATAACGTCGTCTGCTATCGAGAAACGTTTAATCGATACTCCATTAGCGTTCCGCATGGATGAGCCCGAAAAGTCCCTGCACCTCAAAAATTACCTGCACCGGCCAGGATGACGTCATTTATGTAGAAAAAGAAGGATGCCCTAGATCTGAAGATAGGTCCTTAACTACATGTATATACCAATTAATTTGTCTTTGAACGAAGTATGCAACTAGATAGTCAGACTACGTCTGCGACTCTTTTATAAGTCGTATGATGACGAATTTGAGGACAAAATTGGTCATGTTTATTTTCAAAATCATAGGATGCTTCAAAATACATGCGGAGGCCAGTTAAAATGTATTAATATACAGACAAGACATGTATCTAGTTCCTGCCACCCCACTAGGTTTAAAAAGGCTGACTATTTACGCTAAAATGTACTTTAGAATGCTTCAAACAATTGTTTTTATCGTCCTTTGTTGAAATGTCTGCGGAACCGATGACATTAAATTGTTTTTCGACTGTACTACACAGCTGAATGAAATTAACTTTATTGTGTAGCTACTTCAATTTACTTACAGAAGAGGGCAAAGATGGCCCTAGGTCGCTCATCCGAATAGCACACAAAAACAGTGTAAACATGCTTGATCTAGTGACCCAAGTTTTTGACACCACATGACCTAGTTTATCGAGTTTTCAAAGAGATAAACGTTCTGACCAAGTTTCATGAAGATTAGAGCAAAAATGTGACATCTAGAGTGTAAACAAGATTTTCTTTCTAGTTTTTGACCAAACCTAACCCAATCTTTAACCCCTCTAGGATTTTAAAGAGACAAATATTCTGACCAGTTTTCTTTAAGATTACAGCAAAAAAGTAGCCTCTAGAGTGTAAACAAGCTTTTCCTTTGATTTGACCTAGTGACCAAGTTTTAAATTCCACGTAACCCAGATTAAAAATCTTTTAAGATTTCGTGAAAACAAACATTCTGAGTGTAATAGAGTGTTTACAGGATTTTCTTTTGATCTAGTCTAGTGGCCTAGTTTTAGACCCCAACTTAACTAGTTTCAATGTTATATCTCAAAACATATCTAGGTATTCAGGGGTAGATTGGCTTATCAGCGTCTTAAGTGGCTGAAATATAAATACTAGCAGAGTAGAAGTGGAGCTCACGCTTTTGGTCAGAATGAGTTTAGACTATTCAAGATGAGTATTAAAATCAGTATAGAAAATTATACAGGTGGTCCAAATTTCTACACTGTAATTTCAAAAACAGAAAAGTAGGTCATGCTTATGACTTTTCAAGATGAGTACAGAAATCAGTATAAAAGTTATACAAATGGTCCAACTTTCTATACTGTAATTTCAAAAACAAGGAAGTAGGTCATGCTTAAGACTGTTCAAGATGAGTATTGATATCTGTATCAAAAGTTATAAAAGTGGTCCAAATGTTTATGCTGTACCTTCAACAAAAGGGTCATCATGACCCTGGATCGCTCACCTGAGTAATATGAGCTACATGTTTAAAATGTCAAACTGAAGCTTAAATATAAAGAAAGTAGGTCAGTAGGTCACATTCATGGTCACTGAAAGTTAGTTTTAAGATAGGTGTGCAAAACCGTATATGTCATCCAAATTTACTAGAAAGTAAGTCAGTAGGTCAATGTCACAGTCAAGTGACCCATGCTTGGGGTCATCAGGTAATTATAATTAAACAGGAAATATGCTCAGATAATTTTTTATGTATTTTTCCTATCTGTGGCTATAAATGTGCTATTGCAGTTTAATGCCAACTAAAATATATGTTATGTTATGTTATGTTATAACTCATATAATAGGTGATCCAGGGGCGGGTCTCTTTTAACCCAAGGGGCATAATTTGATCAATCTTGTTAGAGAACTACTAGGCAATGCTACATACCATATATCAAAGGCCTAGGCCTTGAACATTCAGACAGAAAGATTTTTAAAGTTTTCCATTTATAAGTCTCTGTAAAACTTTGGACCACCAGGACAGGGCCTCTTTTCATCCCAGGTGCAAGAAGATTTTTGAAGTTTTTTTCATATATAAGACTATGTAAAACTTCGGACCCTCGGGGCGTGGCCTCTTTTCACTCCAGGGTAATAATTTAAACAATCTTGGTTGAGGAACACAAAGCAATTGCTACATACCATATATAAAAGGCCTAGGTCTTGTGGTTTCAGACAAGATGATTTTAAAAGTTTTTTCCCCTGTATAAATCTATATAAACCTGGGACCCCCGAGGCGAGGCCTCTTTTCACCCCAGAGGCATAATTTGATTAATCTACCAAGGATCAGTCCTGTGAAGTTTAGTGTAAATCTGTCCAGTTGTTTTGAAGAAAAAAATTTTTTAGAAACTGACGACGCACGACGCACGACGAAATCGAGCGGTCACAAAAGCTCAACATGAGCCTTTGACTCAGGTGAGCTAACTGAACACAAAACAAATGCGCATGTCTACTTAACGTTCATGGTGCCGAACCAGTGTTATTTGAAATGAAGAGAACTGTAGGAAACTACAAAGCGCAGTTGTAATACGAATAGTTTAGTGAAAAGGGCCACAACTTCAGACAAAATAATCGACTATAAAAGCCCGGATAATATACGCATGCCCACTTCATTCTGTTGATGTATACCAAGTTCCATTTCAGTTGGATGGAAACTGTAGGATTGAGTTCACAATGTGATGACTTTGTAATATTTTGAAGTTCAAAAAGGGCAACAACTCTAGCAAAAATTATTGGATATAAAAGTCCCGATACAATGCTTACGTCAGCTTCATGTTGATGATGTATACCAAGTTTTATATGAACTTGATAGAAACGCGTTTTGGAAGTTCTTAAGAAGGTGTTTATTATATATCAACATCATAATAAGTATGCTTTTAATAACGTAGTAAGTTGATGTCATAAACATTAACAGGAGCTTCTATATATGACACTAATCTTTGAGGTAGCAGTCCGAGTTATAAATTTTACATGTCATCTTGTTATGATAAATACTTGTGCTACGTCATTTGAGATTCATTACATTCATAAAAAGTTAAGTAAATGTTTATTTTTTGACTACTTATTGGTACATGCTAAAAGCAATAGCACTGTTACATTAAAACACCATGGAAAGTTTACTATAAAACAAAAGCGAAAGACTTCTACTTTAGAAACGTAAAGTGTTACAAACTGTCCAATATACAATATATGTGTTTCTTAGTTTAAAACAATTTTTGTCGATCACAAACAGACTGACAAACAAATCGACCAGACTAGATTACTAAATTGATGTAGTCAAGTTACAATTTTTATGTAAAATTATACTCAGAAAAGTGAAAAGATAATTATTATTGTAGCAGAATTGACCTGGCACATTTTTCTAAAATAGTACACCTTTCTTAACTTCTGTATGCATAATGTCATTGCCGATTGTGAGATTTTAAAGTATTTTGCAAATTAATCCAAGTCAGGTTCTTCATGCATGATGTATATTGCTTTCCCTCTAATCATTGACATTTCTTTGATTCTGTCAATTTTTATCTGTAAATATGACTGCACTATTGTATGAACCATCAAACAGTTCAGTTTTGGTTGACCAATGCTTCAAACAGCAGTGACCCTTTTGAAGAGCATCTGAAAGGAAACAATTAAGTCACTGTTTCATCACCATTTTACACAACTATAAATCTTACAGGTTCTTAATGTTCATTTAAACTACAAATCTTAGAATAAAAAATGTAAAATGTTATATCTGAAATATTATTAATATTAAATTTTTAAAAGAAAAAAATGACATAGATTTATTAGTTTAATCATATTTTATTGTATATATATACATATTAAATACACACACATACAACAAGCATACATAAATACATCAATGTAAATATACAAAAGTGTTGGGCCAGAAGTTATAACAACATTATCGGGGGCCCTGTTGATGGTGTATACCAAGTATCATTTGAACTGGAGGAAAATATAATTGCTTAGTAACTACACATGAATGCATTAATAAAATCAGCACTAAACTATGGTGTACCTTTTTGATGTCTACTGTTCAGGGTCTAGCGAAGGCTGCATTCAGGGTTTTTATTGACCATATCATACCTTAACTGAAAGAGCAACATACAAATATCTTACTTTCACAACTGCATTACTGCGTTTTCTCTTTAAAATTGTGAATCTGTATATTAAATTCTGATAAATTCAGCGAGTATAGTTTGATTAATAAATGCTAAACGTCACATTTATTTTCAAAAAACTGATATCTACTTTTATAGAAATGTTGTACATGTATATGACAAATTAAATCTTGTTTTTGGTAATTATAGCATACATGGTCCTATTGTTTCTTTGGGTCATTTTAAATCTTCATCTGAAATAAGTACTGTACAAAAAGCTATGAGTATAAGAAAATTAACATTGCTTGATAATTTGACAGATCTGAATTTTAGCATTTTATAACTATTCATAACCCTTCACTTCTTCAGATAAAGGTGTATTAAATCCAAATTTCATTTTTAAAAACATGAACACTTACTTCATGAAGTTTATGCAAATGTAAAATGAGCAAGTTTATGTGTACCATGCATGAGGTTTAAAACAGTGCACACTATATACTTGCATAGATAAACAGTATAAATGTGTACTACAACTAAAAAGCACTGGCTGATTTTAAGAATCAACTGTTACTTGCATGACCTAATTATGACTTTAGTTCTATATGCAGACTTAATTTATATATAAGTAAACTTAGATATATGTGATGTGGATTTTATTCATCTGAAGTAAATATCTAAAGATAAAATATTTACGTGAAAGATGGTCATTGAAATCCTTTTGTAAAGCTTACTTATAACTGACTAATATAGAAGTGCTATAAATTTAAAAGTATGTCTGTAGGTCTAGTGCACATTGATCTGCTGTTGAAAATTTTATGCATGACATGAAAAATGTTTACTATACCATTTATTATATAAATCTGGTAATATATATGTTATTGTCATTCAGTTTGTATTTGTTGACATTTGAGTCCATGACCAGTCCTTGTCCATTAAGAAATTTATCTATGAAGAGATATCCCTTCTTTAGCTTACTTAGAGGACATCGCTTTTTCAGATAGTAATATTTTATTTTTTATAAAATATTGGCGATTACCTTTCTATACTGTTGGTCTCCATAATACTTTCCTCGCTAAATAAGACACTGCAGGCACTTGAATACGCCGTCCCGAGCATAGGTTCCAACATTTTACAAATCTAAACCATTATTTGAACCATGGTGAAGATCTTTATTCATCTGAAACAAACAAGACTTTTTTGTAGAAATTAGTATAATAAACGGTAATTAACATTAGGTAAAGTATACTAAAGGAATCTTAATGACATTTTCATTCCGTTCTGACCAGCTGATTCAGCCTCACGGTCAATTACTAGTACATGTACAAATGTATTATACATGTAGGCACAGGTTTTCTGACCCTCTTCTTCATTAGCAAATACTTCATGTCAGTTTGCATGAATGTTCTAAATTGTAAATACATCAACAATTATATTTTTACCATGACAATGACCCATTCTGACAAATTTCATGGATTAACTACCTATGAAACAATGCGTCAATTTTTCATCTAAATTTCTTGTGTCGTGACAGTGATACACGCATATATTCGTACTGAGTAGTTCGATTGTTTCCAAATCTTGAAATACAGACGACTGATTATCAACCTTGCTTTGAACACTTTGCAAAAGAATTGATTCATTTATAAACTTGCACTGTGACCTGTCAAATAATTATGTCAACACGTGTGATACCTTTTGACAACGCATCCGATGGAAATAGTCCAAATTTGTTCCACTCAATTCTATTTGCGATGCTGTCGTGAATTATGTTTATATGCATAATGTATCGAATGTAGATTTAAGCATAAATTTAACGTTTTTGAACCCAGTCCTTCAACAGTTCCTGTTTTTACGTTAAGTGCCGAAAATTACGCACTCCATAAGGCCATGTGCTAAAGCCTGATCACATAATTACGCACAACACAAACAGTTCTGAAAATAAATGCTGAAATTTACATTTCATTCTGTCAATTACTTAACGACAGCAACCGTTTCTAAAAATAAGACTGTCACATCTGACTTTTATGTGTATTGCCCTTGTAATAAGATAACGGATTTTTGTTGTAAATACAAATGTAATGTCAAATGAATAACGAAATGATGATGTTTATATGAAAGAAAAGGAGAAAATATAAATTATCTGAACTGATCGACACAAACAGGCCTTTTAATCGCATTTATTTGAAAATTGATAGCTCGCCGGAAGTAGATGCTTTATTTAAGTAAGTTTAGTTTACGATTTAAAACAGAATACTGCTTGCGTGTAGTAGCTGTCGATTTTGAAAAAAAAAACATGACCTCCTAAAAAGACTTTTTGTGTCCCCCATGAGTGGTGGGGGGCATATAGATTTGGTCTTGTCCGTGCGCCGTCTGGACGTGCGTCCGTGCGTCCGAGGTTCATGACGCGCCTAGCTCAAAAAGTATTTGATATAAATTGATGAAACCTTGCATGAGTCTTTATCAAGATATAAACTTGCGCACCTCCTATTTTTTTGTCTGGCTCCGCCCCCTATTTTCAGAGTTATTGCCCCTGAAATAGTCAAAAATGCACATTTTTACCTTGTGATGTGCCTAGCTCAAAAAGTATTTAACATAAATTAATTAAACCTTGTTTGAGTCTTTGTCATGACATGAAGCTGCGCACCTCCTATTTTTTGTCTGGCTCCGCCCCCTATTTTCAGAGTTATGGCCCCTAAAATAGTAAAAAATGCACATTTTTACCTTTTGACGCATCTAGTTTTTAATATAAATGGTTTAAAATTTGCATACGTCTTTATCATGATATAAACTTGACCATCTTTTATTTTTTTTTGGCTGGCTCCACCCCTATTGTTAAAGTTATGGCCTCTGAAATAGTAAACAAATGCACACTTCCACGTAATTATGTGCCTATTAAATGTAAATTAATGAAACCTTGCTTGAGTCTTTATCATGATGTGACTTTTCACACTAGGCATTCTTCTTGAGAATCTTTGTTACAGAGTTATTGCCCTTGTAATAGCCAAAATAGTGGATTTTTTGTTTGTGATGCTCATCGCTCAAAAATGTATGGCCTAGAATAATGAATCCTTTTCATAAAATGTTTATTTAGGCTAAACCCCATTAACACTGCAGACAATTGAATTATTGCCCCTTATTTCTGACAAATGTACCAATGGGGGGTGGGGGGGGGGGGGGGGGGCACACCCTGTGTCCTACAGACACATTCTAGTTTCTGTCTTTTGTCCGAATTTGCAGGTACAAGTTAGTATTTATTTTTCAAAATATTTACTTCCAAAGAGAGCTTAATCATTTACAATGGAAGTTTCATTCATCGAAAAGAAAATTTCACGAAAAAGGTTGTAAAGACAAGCACCAAAATATCGAGTTTTTAGCAATAAAATGTACCTTAAACAATTTTACAAATTCTTTATAATTGCCCATTCAACACGCCGATATTCACCCCGGCAATCGAAATTTATGAGTCATTTTGGCGTTAAGCCAAAGGCTATTCAACCTATGGAACGCTTGTTGACATGATATTGTTCAACAAATTCAGTACTGAAACATTGTTTTGGATCAAATTATTTAACACAACACGAGTAACGTAGGAAAACAACTCCGATCAGAAATAATTTGGCTACTCAAAGAAAGTTAATGAATTATAGATGTAAAAGATAATCTAAAGTATCATTTGTGGGGTCGTATCAATATAAGGTTGTTAATTGATATTTGTAAAGGTAGAGCCTTGTGTTTGGATCTGATCTGTCCAAAATGGCCTTTCCCGAACAGAAAGTACAAAACCATTGCGCAAGTTTTTTAAGTTTTGTTCTTAAGGTTTAGTTTTTATATAATCATACAGGAGCACTTTTATGTTGCACATGCAGTGATTTCTGTTTTAATTTTTGTGTGTTAGAGATTTACCTGGGGGATCACTTTCATTTACACTTGCCCGTGACTTTGGAACATGGTTGGGGTAAGAGTGAGGTTGGGTGCGAATCACAAACAGGTTTAAACTCCCCAGTGGTGTTTTTGCCACTGACCGTTCAAAGGCGGTGTCCCACTTTTTTCCTTTATTTGTACGTTTTGTTATCGTGTATTTGCACTGTGTGTGTGTGCGTGTGTGTGTGTGTGCGTGTGTTTGTCTTGATAATGTTTTGTTTATTTAAGGATACACACACTTGGCGGTTAAAGTTTGTATATATATATACAAACTTTAACCGCCAAGTGTGTATATATATATATATATATATATATAGTAGAGAGAATTTATACGAACTAAATCACAACCACAATATACCAGACTAATTACGGCAAAGCGCCTAGCAGTACAAACGAACACGCACATGCCACAGCAAGTCCACTAACCCAATAAGATTAGTTTCGAAGCTGCTTTATATACGAGCCCGAATTGTACAACGCATTCCTACTGGTTCAACATTTGCATATATTTACTCAAATCTCTGTTTTCATGTCTCACAAATCAGTAGTGACTTTTTAGTCTTTACAACTGATTGGGACCAGAGAAGCTATATTTTCTCTCTCTGAAAGTTAACTGGATCTCGAAGATACACTGAGATAATTTGCATTAAGGGATATAATTATATTCAGAACAGTTGAATTTCCCGTACATGAGATCCGCTAGGATACAAGTTCGCATTATAAATTATTATATAGTAGAGAGAATTTATACGAACTAAATCACCACCACAATATACCAGACCAATTACGGCAAAGCGCCTAGCAGTACAAACGAACACGCACATGCCACAGCAAGTCCACTAACCCAATAAGATTAGTTTCGATGCTGCTTTATATACTAGCCAGAATTGTACAACACATTGTATATATATACAAACTTTAACTGCCAAGTGTGTGTATCCTTAAATAACGAATAAAAAAGAACCCGGAACGGGAACAAAATATCGTAAAATTATAAAATGACTTCACACGCTCGCTTAGGTTTTCTTAAATTTTAATATAAAAGTCACAAACTAGTTTCGCCATGAATGGCTCATCAGTGTGTCTAAATATATCCATACATATATATACAGTAAGACCTGTGCGGTGTACGTATTTTAGGTTACGTCATTATGTACATTTATGGGGACTAATATGTTTATTTATGGCAATGAAATGGTACACATATTCACAATCACAGAATGTGTACTTGAGGATATATTCCCCCTTCTTCGTTAGTAACGCCTGGCCGGTGCGATGAGAGCTGTCAGTCAAACCTTTGACCATGTCCCTGGCCCGTCAACTGGGCTGTTCCCTTCCTGATCACAGTGTATATCGAGTTTATATAGGACAATACAAGAAATCTTTGTAGACACATTTTTCAACTTCTGTCAACTTAGTAATTAAACTTCGAAAATTCACGGATGTTTAACACCTCAAGCTACTGAAGATTTGACAATCTCGAAATGTACAGTTTTTGTTTGATTTTTTAAAATCTTAAAACTCTGAAAGAAATAGATCTACCCAAAATAAAATCTTACTTTACAAAAAAAAAACCACACACAAAAAAAACACCACACACACACAAAAAAAGACAACATTAAAAAATGATTGAAATATCCGAATGATCGAAAGAACCAGGAAACTTGCAGAAGTCTAAAATCAAGGACTATTAAGGTGTATAGCATTGTTTCAGGTTTGGGGAAATTGAATAATGTTTTCAATATAACAGGGCACGCCAATTAAGGAGACAGGAGAAGTTCCTTTAAGTATACGTTCCCTTGCATGTCACAATGAAATCAAATAAACAGGAATCCCTACTTACTTAGGTAATATGATAGATCAGCATAGATAAAACATACAAATTAGTAATCACTTGAACACAGAATTCATTATGAAGGTTACACAGTAAAGATCATATTATTCATTATTAAGTATAGTCCTATTCACATTCACATATTTGTATGCTATGAAAGTCATTTCCATTCTCCATATTTAGAATGCGCCAGTTGTCGTAGGGATTCCATTCAATGTCTGTGTGTTCACTGATATTCTGAATCATTAGGTACAAATTAATACATGAAATTCTGTAATTAGAAGGCGCAATATAAATTTTGTTTAACACTGCATGAAACTCAGATATATGAAAGTTTATTAATTTGTATTTGAACACATTTTGTTCTGCCCGATAACATATCACATGTAGTATCCTTCCTATTAAGATTAACATTTTCGAATAATATTTTAAAATGTATAAATATATGATTTCTTAATCATAAGCAATGTACTAGGATGAAAAATTCGTTTGACAGAATAAAGCAACTTGTTTAGAAATATAAGTGATAAAAGGAATAAAGATAAACAAATGCATTGAGAAGAAATTTTACCTGGCTGTTCCAAGCTGGCTGGTGAAATGTAACATCTACCGCGTATCACCATTGATCCAACCATAGTATGACGTTAAACGACCATGGTATCAGCAGACAGTGGTTCTCAATCCGTAGCTTCTTAAGCAAGTCCAATGCCATCGTTCGTTGTTTAATTAAACGATATCCACCAAAGGAAATGTATCATCGTTGAAAAAATTTGGTTGATCGTACCATATCCAACTTGATCGTGATGTCTTCTTTCCTCCATGCACTAATATTTTCTAAAGCTCTGCGAATTAAATCCATGTTAACATCCTATTGTTTCAGCTTTTCATTCAATAAAATGCATTGCTTTTATATTTATGATACTGTGCATGCTATGTCCATTTATTACGTTTTAATCTGAATCCCAATAAAGTAACTTCATAGTAAGAAATTCAGCGGAATGTCCATTCTTTCTGTCGATTTTTATGTGTATGTTACGTCTAGTTATCACGATTTTATCTGAATTTTAAAGTTCATATCATTTCGTAGTAAGTCACTGTTTACAAATGTTGTGTTAGAACTGTCTTTATTTTTAAATCCTTCACCGGAATATTCATATGAACAGCCGATCAGGCTGTGATCATAAGCTATGAAGGCTTTTTAATCTCCATAGTTCTTATTATTACGTACAAGCGTGTATCAATTTCTTTAAAGTCTACATTCTAAAATAGACAACGGACAAAATCAGTACCTCACACAAGAGAGGAAACGCTAGAAAAACATCAAATATTAACCTGAATGGTCCTTACATAGAATTAAACAAATTTAAAAACAAACTACAAACTAAAAGCTGTATTTACACAAATTAATGACTATAATCAGCTATGCTTTTACATGCATAACAATCGATGGAGTACAACATCTCTTTTACTTCCAGAACAGCAGAATGTTTACACCTATGAATGACCACGGCCTGTTATTTTCAATAAATAACAGTCTACGTACTGAACCTAGTATAGAATGGCGATTTTAACATTCATAACAAATCCCTAAGGCCTGTTTGTATTAATATGTACTACAACATAATTACCCGGAGCATACCAACTCCACACCTGAAGGGTTTTTTAATATTATATCACAACACATCATCTTCTCGAGACGAGGTTGATAAGCCTGCCTTGAGGCTACGAAACAAAAGTAATAATTCAACGTAATTAATTTTAAACACAAAAAATAAATAATTATAACTGTACTCCGAAGAATCTATATACAGATATTGAGGATGATATATCGATCAATAAAGCTGCTCCCAATAATGCCGTAAAGAACTTGTACTTATGCATTCAACCAGTGCAAAAGGATTTTAAATGCTCACGTCGAAAATGAACACATTATAGAAGGTATACCATTTAATACTATTGACAAGGTATTTAAGCTGTCATAGCTGTTCTTATACAAATACGACATGTAAATGCACTGTTGGATTTCAATGAAATGACTATTTACAGAATTAAATATGCATGAACAACAAAAAATGGGGCCTTTATATTATACAAATATATACATTTGAGGTTCCCTTGCGTTTTTTAATCTTCTAGTTATTTTGTTCAGTCCAACATACAAACTGCAAAATCAACTGATAAATGAGATTCCAAATTGCAGTGGTGGTAAATGATCCAAGTATCCGTTACAAATTCTGTAATATTATTATTTCATTATGAAAAATGATACCTACATGTCAAGCATAGATCTGTCATGTGATTTCAGCAAATAAATTGCATAAAAATAAGGAAAATAGCTCTACAGAGCAAAAGAACTGAGGACTTTTTGATTTCGCTATCATGCGACCACCATTTTGTTCGCGCCATTTTTCTATTGGTGTCTGTATGCCTTTAACTCTCTAGATTGATATTCAAACACGTTACCACTGGACGCGCGGTCCATTATAACTGTTACGTCCAGATTGTCCGTAACAAGCTATTTCCTTGATTTCTTTTTATATCCTTAGGATTACCGACACATCCATATGTAATCTCGCAAGGCATGTGTATGTTTTTGACAACACAGAAAATGACGTGAGATAGCTTTTTCCGGACGTAAAGGAAATGAAAGTAAATAGGCTTAACTTAAAAACGAAAGCCGAATTTGCATTGGTCTATAGTCAGGGGTCACGCGCAGGGGTCAACCCGTCTAAATGTGTGCCCGTGGACTTCAAAAAGGTCCTTTTTGATGTCGTCTGAAAGTGCCTTTATATGCCTCTGATATAAGATATTTCCGTATTTAAGAAAGACTCAGAAATTTCAGAAATATTTCAAAACGAATTTCGTGTAATAAATGTTAGTTCTACGGAAGCAAGAAAGGGCCATCAGTCGCTAATACGTTTTATTACGTTAAGGTAACGGAAAAGATACGGTATACAAGCTAAACTATTAAGCAAATAACTATATTAATGAATCCATGTGTGGTATTAGACCGTTTCGGCGTAAATGTATATGTATTCGATCTTTTTTGAGGGGTTTTCTCAAACACTGGACAGAACATATTTTGAATATACATGTAATAACTCAGCTAGTTAATAGTAACATACGTGATAAAAAATTGGCAGAAAACCAACCGTGCGATAAGAAATATCTATGAGACATGATATCAATGTTAACGAATGATTCGTTATTCGTTGTTGTCTAGAGAGAAGATGCATTGATGTTGATGACTTTTACCAAGTTTTATTTGATTTGAATCAAAACTGTAAAATGAGCTGAAAACGACAATTATTCATGATGAATGACAGAATGATGATGGATACCGTATGCTTCACATGTCTTCGACACCCGGTGAATAAAAACACTGCTGGTGATATTTCTGTTCAGATTCAATAATTTGTAGACGGTCATTAGACAGTTAGAGGAGCTTGAGCTGACAGTCTTTGCTCAGATTCATTTTCTCTTTATTTACTTGGTGTGGAATATCCATTTACATACAATCAATTTTACAATAGCAAGAAGCAATTTTACGCGCCTTTGACAACCATAATTTTACTTCTTTTACTTCTTCTGTAAACAGTATTATAAACAAATAAATATGTATAAATGGATGAAACACGTATGTGAAACTACAAGTTATGCGCAATAAGAACTTATTACGGTGCAGACGGTTAGGCACAAAGGTAAAGTTTTGACATACCATTTTCAAATTTAAACACAATTACTGCACAAGAAGCAATACATATGATTGGAGATCCTTGCTGGAATAAAAGCCAAAATTTAACGTGAAAAAATACTGTCTTTCATACCGAATATGTGGTATATGGAACAGAGTAGAATACTTGAGTTATTAAGAGCGAAGCGAACGTATTTTTGTTGAATAGTGTATCCTTTAATTGTAGTCATGTTATAGCATATAATTGCAATCTGACCTTGGCCTGGAGGCTGTAGAATATGTTAAATACTGTAATATTTATTGAGAGCGAAGCGAGCAAAATGTCGCACGACATTTAAGAATATATTTCCTGAAATTAATAACATTTTCATTATAACTGAGACAAGACAACTAACGCATATTAGTTTTGATGTTGGAGTATCAATTTACTTTTCTTACACTCAGGTGTCTGATTTTCTAATGGTCATCGCTTTAATATAGATATGAATAGTTTGTTAGTTCTTAGTGTCCTATGAAATATGTTTGTGATTCCAAATTATTGTAAACATTTCATACTGGGCGACATAACTACAGAGCGAAATTTAGATGTGCGTAAGAAGAGGCAAATATTTTCAATCATTGTGGAATATTTTGTTTTGTTTAGAAACGTTCATTATTCAAAATGGCGATATTCTAGACAATTACTTAGGTGGTTCAAACTCAGCTATGCTATGACTATGAGACTTGGTATTAATTAATATTAACCGATATTACATTATAATCACTTACGACAGATTGCTTTATAATAATTTATTTAGATTATAAAGTGTTACCTAACAAATAGATTCAAGATCTGACATTTTGTGTTCTGAGCAAAAATTTCTGTAGAAAATATAAGTAGGTGCATCTTTAAGCAACCTCTATACTATTTGATTAGATAAAATATAATATACTACGTCTTGTATTATTATCGAATAAAATGTTTTTGTTGTTATTATCAAGTACTGATATAGAGGACATTTGTTTGTTTTGAGTGAATATAGAATATATCTCACAGAAAAGTGAGAAAATTTCAAATATATTCATGAGCGCTTAACACAAGGAATGTATGATGCCATATATGCTTTGTGTTGCTCCAGCACAGGCAAACCCGATAGATAATGTCTGTAATACTTGCTAAGGATGTATGCCACCTTATTTTACTTTATTTTCGTTTTCTATTAAGGTTAATACAAGTCACTGCCTTAGGACTGCTACCTTAAAAATGAAACACTTACCTTAAAATATTAATAAGGTAAAATTTAATCGTAAAAATATAAAGAGAATCTGCTTCACCATAATTGGTCTTTAGAAATGTTTTCAATGATATATGAAAACACCTTTAAAAATGTTGAAGAATAAAGTAAACAAAGACATGATGGAACTGTTTTTTTTAAATTAATAGTTGTTGGATTGTGGTGGGTCTTGATGCATATGTGTGATTGTGTTAAACTGAAATAATATTAGTCCTACTTTATTTTGAGATTTCGGACACAGTGGTTTTGTTGAATATTTGAATGGCACTTTTCTGCGTGCCAGTTCATTCATTTCATTAATACAACTTGATGCTGCATGACTCATAAATAAAGAGACAAAGACACTTTTTACAAGTGCCACGTCAACCTATACACATAACTATAAATTGGTGTTAACTATAAGCAACCTGTATACTTGTCATTTGATTATATAAAATATAATATACTAAATCTTGTATTATTATCAATTACTGATATTGTAGTTATGACTAAAATTATGTTAAAAAATACTGTCATGATTCAAGAGTTAGAGTTAAGAGATATGATTTTTAAAATTAAAGGCAAGCAGTCTGTGAATTTGAAATGTTTATTTTACAAGATTTAGTTGACCTGTGTTATAATTATCAATATTCGTTTCAATCTTAAGTTAATAAACAATAACCGATAATAGAAATACGGTTAAAGTACAAGCAAATGAAGATGTTATAAAAGAAGAACCTATTAAAGTGAACAACGAGGTTGATTAAAACGTTCAAAATCAATTAGGCTTTTTTTTTTAACTACAAACTGTATTTTGATTTATAAGCCAAACAACTTTGGTATTTTCCACAGACACGTTTGACTACACATTGTGTAATTACCTCAAGAAAAATCTGTTCTACAACAATCTTGTTTCTGGTTTGGGCGTACATTTTATAACAAATAATCTTGCATAACTTTTGCAAAATAAAATATTTAAATCAAAATTTCCTTGTCAGTCGATATATCGAAGCGTAAAATACAAACAGTTTAATAGGACAAGAAAATAGATGATAGACACATGACTCAAAAGGTAATCCCCGATGATATCTCCCGGAAGCACCACAAATGACATAAATCAACGTGGAAAAGGCGTAGCAGCATCATGTTTGATAACAGGAGCTATGGAAGGACAGCAACTAATTGCTTCTAAAAACCTTGTCCAAAATAAAGTTAAACAAGAACCTCAGAGTTTAAAAAGTGGCATAACTGAGTTAGAAAGCAATCTAGAATTATTGAATATAATATTGCATAGTGTTAATATGGTGCATAAATGAGTAAAATTTCAATTCAGAGAGATCTTATAGCAACAACTTAACTAAATATCATATAGTCGAAAATGGGACACAACTTGGTAAAAACTCAAACTAGTGTTATACATTGTACATAAGACTATCTTTACATATTCTTCTATAACTCAATGTATTTCTTTGGTCGGTCCAGCTCTTTTGGTCTAGGTAGGAGGAAGGCCTAAAGATGTTTCGTTTCCGCACAAAATATTACTTTTGTGGATATTGGAATAAAGGATGGCTAAGATTTATTGTCACTGTGATGTCAATTTTCAATCAAAACTATGCAAGAAGACGCGTAGCAGAAAGGTATCTGTGAAATCTTTTAAATCATTTGAGGTATTAATACAAGTTATACAGTGAAAATTATGCAGAATAGATGGTTTGTTCAGTACATAAAAACAGTCCTTGCTTATCAAATAGTTCTGCTCTTTTGAAGGGTATATAAAGATTTTCCCGAAATCCTATTTTTTATGAATGGTATTATTGTTGGAAGGGTGCACAACCTTCAAAAAGGCAGATGTAGGTTCTCTTTGCTGAGGTCTACCCTTACCAAAATATTACAAAACGAATACACTTAAATTTAAAACATAAACTTTACATCTCTAGATGGCTTATTAAAAAGCTATTATAAGATTTGTTTTTAATTTCAGTAAACTATCATATTGACAATGGCTTCAAATGGAAACGAGAGATATCTAAGATATATTCTTCTTCTCGGTGAAGGCGTTTTGTTAGTATTGCGTGGTATTGTACAAAGAGAGGTTCATCGTACAGGATTAACATTAGATGCGATTCTTACAATCCCGAATAACAGAGGGCAGATAGAGAGTAATTGCCACTCGGAAACCCAGCGTCTTCATCTATTCCCGTCCACTTCTACAGTAAATTCAGACATAGAAACATGGGATATATCGCTTCTAACGTTAGTAATTCAAAGAGTGTTTTGGTCAAATCTTTCAAGGGACGAACGCGTGCGAATAAGCTACCTACGAGACAGCAGAAATGAGTACCAAGGACATCCACCCCAAATGTCGATGGAAGACACTGAATATACAACAAGAGCTGCTGATTTAACAACAATACTTCAAGATCTAGCTTCTGGAATGGACCAACAAACTAGAGACAAGCTTACAAGAATAATAAACGACTCAAATGCAGTACAATTTGACTTTCATACAGCTATACAAAATTTACAGCATCTGTATGAGTTTAGAGAGGATATGCTGCGTGAGTTAGAGACCAAGTTTCATGACGTAAATACCAAACTGGATACCATTCAAGGTTGTTCCATCAATCAATCGATGTTTTGCTATCATCTATTTCATGACAGTACTTATATTTTATGTTTCGACATCACGCATATAAAGAAAATAAGTGATTAGAATTAAGTGTTCATTGAAATATCAATTAGAGTCATGAAAATTAGTTTCGTTTAAATCTATACATAAAATCTTCGTCAGTATTAAATAGAAATGTATTTAAATGATGAAAAGTAACATATATATTATTTTGACGACAGCGGTGATCAGGTGTGTGTAATGCAAAACACGTTAAACGTAATATTGACATCAAATTTCTGTTTTATAATTCTAGATGAAAGCAGTGATCATAAAAAGATGACGAGAGACATGGGAACATTACAGGGTCACATGCACGATGATCTGCTAGATATAAAATCCCTCGCCGAAGAGAATAATCGGACGGCTACGTCCTTATCTAAAACATTAGATAATGTTAAAGGTTTGTGATTAAGCATAATATAAAGTTAGTGTATGTTAAATATATGGCGTAAATGTAAAAGAGTATGTAAAATTGGTGCCAGAGCAAGTAAATTATAAAGACAAAAATAACTTAACATGGGTTACTTAATATTTATCGTTTCGTTTACCAGTATTTACTCATCAGGACGGCATAAACACACTAAAATGGCCGCCTCCATGATCAGCAATTTCCTTAAATTTTAAACAGCATATTTCTTTCAGGCTTCAGGATAGCTGTATAAAATTAATTTATTTGTAGGCATTCATTGCCCTTTAATGAAGATGGAGACGAATAAATTCAGACATAGTAATTAGTACTTCTTTTTCAAATCAGCCCTCCAGGCTGATTACTTCCAAATCATATGTAAGGCTCCGCAGGTCTAGTCACAAGTAGTCCATATATAAATAGTGCTAATCTTTCTCCCTTTCCTCGCGACTTTCTCAATAGCAAGTTTTCTTTTATTCCATCGCGTTTCAGTATATTTCACTTAGCATTCTATCTAAATCTACATGTTCCTATCGCATGCTATGTAAAAAAGGTTGCGTAAAGATCTAAAGATTGAAAGAAGCGAAAATGAATAAATTCAGCGGATTGTATTAAGAGTACTGTAATTTTCTTATATAAAAGTTAATACCCACTTTTCTTTTTGTTTTTCTGAAGTAGCGATATAGTTCTTAATGGGAATATAAGTCTCTGCAAATCTGATATGCTAGAAAATATCAAAAAATCGTTATAAAGTGAGTGGATGTTATATGAAATATCTAACAGCCGGATTTAGTGGTGTTCAGCCTATAAAGAGCAATACATGGGTTTTTGCCAAAATCCTCGAAAATCAAAGAAAAAGGCCATTAATCTACTCTAAATGATGTAAAATGGTGAATAATGTCTAAAACATTTTAAATTTCTTGTATTTTTGGAATTTAGACCCCATTTTCGACCAGATGGTCCTTTTTTGGTGGATTTTAGGACATAGTAAGTGCATTTTCTCACAATTTAGCGCTACAAATTTCTAAATGTTATTGAATTAGCATATTTCTGATTGAAAACATCTATAATCTTAACGATTAAATGGATCTTGAATCAAAATTACACGAACAATGTAATGTAATTGGAGATATTGCTTGCACAGGGCTAAATTTCGGATACTTTTAGAATAGGGGTTGACATGTAATAAATGTTGATTTCTTAAGATTTTCTCAATATGTTGCAACGAAACTGGGCGGATCATTGTGAAATACATGTACCTTGAGAATGAATGCTAAATCTGGAAACAATCAAATGTAAGACTTCGCAGGTCTAGTCACAAGTAGTCCATACCATATATAAATAGTTCTATTTTTCTCCCATTCCTCGCACCCTTTCTTAGTAGCATCGTGTTTTCTTCTACTCCAACGCGTTTCAGTGTGTATCACTTAGCATTCTGTTGGAATCCTAATGTTCCTATCGCATGCTATGTAAAAAGGCGGCGTAAAAATCTAATGTTTTGAATATAGAAATTGAAAGAAACGAAAAGGAGTAAATTCAGCAGGCTGTATTTTTCGAACTGTAATTTTCTTATATAAAAGTAAACACCCATTTTCCTTTTTGTTTTTCTAAAGTAGCGATATAGTTCTTAATGGGAATATAAGTCTCTGAAATTCTGATATGCTAGTTAATGTCGAAAAACCGTTTTAAAGTGAGTGGATTTTATAAAAAATAAAGAACAACCGGATTTATTGGTGTTCAGCCCCCCACGCACTCCATCGTAATTAACATATTCAGTTAACAACTCGGACGGTCTTTTAGCTCCATTATTTGATGTAGATGGAAAGCTGCTATCCTACTCAACCCCAAGTGGGCGTCAGGTTCCGCACCTTTGTTAAATTTTTATTGCACCTTCACGCAATCTCAGTTTTTAGATGGATTTGATTCAAACTTAAATAGCTGTTTTGCTTCATCTCCAACATCATATGATACTAGGGCCATAACTTTTGCACCATTATGGTAGGAGTCATGTCCCCGTTTTACTTACTATCTCATCTCAGGATAAAGTTTTGCATTATTTTTCAATTGGTAAAATATACCACTAACTAGGTCTCTTTTAAACTTAGAAATTCTGGGTAATCATCCTACAATTTTACTCTTTCTGTTATTACTAAATTGAATTATCTACCAACATCGGTGATAGCATTCACTCCAGTAGTAGCTCTAAGTTCCTCAGATATGTCCTTTCTGGCAGAGTTTCTTTCGTTTATCCATTCACACATTTACTTGTGAGCTTTTTTTCCGAAAATCAGCTTCTACTCGCTTCAGTTTTTGCAGACTAATTTCAAAATTTCAGAGCGGGCCTTTTTCACTGTATAGGGGCTACTTTTCGGAGTGTAGCGACAGGGATTTATAAAATGTAATACTTTTAATCATAATTGTCCATAAAAACATCAGGAAAACATGTGTCAAGCTCTGCCTTTGTCTTAACAACTGACCAGTATGCAAAATTTAAATACGATATGACATATAACTAAATATAAATATGACGTATTAAATACATTTGCTGAATATCCTCATCTAATTTGTCTTCGAAAACGTTGATCAGATTGCCCATCAAAAGTATATTGGTTTCGTGTGAATCTCAATTTAGGTAATTCTAATAATTTTTGTACATGTTCTCTTACCTATCGAGTCCATGAATCCATGATGTGCATAACTTACCTTGAGACCAAAAATGGCTAAAACATATAATAAAAATGAACAAGTCTGTTGTATAGTCTGTTTGTGCATTTTAGGACAACTATAGTAAGGGCAATAGAAAAACATACATGTATTTGTGTAATACAATCTGACATTTGTAAAGTACATGCTTTTAAGTTTATTTAGGGTTCAAGCCGTTGATATCCGCACATTCACATATTCATAAAGTTTTATGTAGAGTCAAAGGCATAAGATATTTTATATATGTCCTGCTGTTTACCCTTACAACTTGTAAGAATTAAGTTATTGTTGACATAACTTTGATTTTAAGGAATGTGTATTGCTTCTATCTGCTATTTTAAATGAACACAATTTTCCGGCGGAGAGGGGTATGCGCATGAAACTTGATAAGGGCAAAAAAATCCTGAAAAGCTTACAAACACTCAATCAAAGAAAACATGCATTAAAGACTTATCTTTTATTATTTTCAAGTAGAGGTGAAATGTAAGAATATTTTGTTACTGTTAAGAGATCATTTTTCTGATTTGTATTATGGGCATCGTCCGATCTTTTTATTAAAAAGAAACTGAACATAATAAAGCATTTATTGTTATGAATCTGTCTAAATTAAATGTTGAAGCAAAGAACAGGAGAAACTGCAAAATTAGTCATTGAATTCGCAACTGAATGGGGTGGATGATGGAGTTCCTGGAACCTGGCGAAATTGCGTTGAAAGGTGACAGACACTGTAATAATCTTCCATTCCCCTTACTAAAACAGTACTTTTTATCCTAATGTAGTGAGATTAAATCCAAGGAAAAACCCATTGTTTATGTGACTTGTGCACTGGTTTGCCTAGGATACAAACTAGTTCTGAACACTAGAAATATAGTTCAGTTGATTCTTGTGAAAAGATTTCTTATTTGTTTTCTTCTAATGGCTCCTCACCCACTCCATATATATGCGAAATTTCCCCAAAATCATTTTTATTTTCATTTCGCTCGCACGCTCTCAAATCCAATGACCTAGTAAGAAATCAATTTGGTGCGGCTTAAGCATGTTAAGTAAAAATTGTTTATAAAGTAACGTAAATATCCTGATTTTATAACTTCAGTTGAACGGTTTGTTTTCAGATATAACAGTTTATAATTGTAGTATCATTGTAATAGCATGTCATGTGGTATTTTTAGAGACAGTATCAAGTTCAAGAGAAAGGGATGAACAACAACAAGAAACACTAAGACATATTGAACGTAAGTGAGTTGAATTCATGTTGTCTAAATATTGATTTTGAAAACGATAAGTAGGAAATTCAATGATCTTATATATAATCAGGATATTGGCAAACTTAACTTCCATTTCTAAGTGTCTTAGAAAACCTTCTGCTTTAGCCTACATGGTAGTTAAGGCTCAAGAGAAAAATGACACAATGTAGATCTATAATTTTTGTATAAAAGCGGATGTTGCTTATGTACAGTTCGATATGCGGCGTCCAAATCGAATTAGACAACTGATGAAATGTTAAAACTTGTGTAAAAAAGTTTGTTTAATGTATATAAGAATATTAAGATCAACGAAAGACCGCCTTCCCAGATTTCATTTGTAAATACAATCAGATTTCAAAAACAAATCAGTATAGGTGAGACCAATTTCATATTATTTTATTTGTCATATTCACCACATCCTTATATTGGTTAGCAATGCGTAAAAGGCGTTTTTACTTTTTCCAGAAATGATGACAGAACTCATGTCCCACCAAGGAGACAGACACCTTCAACATGGTAAGTTTTTTTTCTGCACATTTAAAGTAAATACCTTGCATGCTATTTTCAAACGTGTCTGTTACTTGTATATTCCCGTACAAACTTGCGTAAGAAGATGTCTTCATTCATATCGTAGCTATTGTCTTTTTCAGATATTGATGCAAACATCAATATCAATAGCGAAAGGCCTGAAAATGCAAATGAAGCCCAGGATATTATTGTTACTAACATTAACGACATTTTGAAAGAAATACGTCCTGACGCGATGGAAGACAGAGATCTTGCTGAAGGAATTACGCAAAGAGTGAATGAACTTATTACGCGGTATGAAGGCAGTGACTACGAACTTACGAAAGCGTTGTTAGAACTCATCAAAGATATTATACGGCATGGGCATATTCAGCAGGTCAAAAAGGGCAGCATAAAGCTTACTGTTAGATTCACATCCTACAGAGGATTGCAAAGTTTTGTGCAATACCTGAACAGCGAACAATTTCAGGATCGCTTGAATGATATATCTAGAGCACTGAAGAACAGGACAGGACATGTTGTAACATTATCAGCTTACATTGCTCAGGAAAGTCTGTATGATCTACTAAGGCATTTGGGTAATTTCATACTTTAGTTGCTACCAGTAAACCATAGTCTACTAAAATGTCATGCGGAAACTAACAAACATATAGTTTTTCTCTTTGAAGTATGAAAAGCTATTCAACTTTGAAAATAATTGTAAAGAATCTTGTTATTATTCCTAATTACAATCTAACGTGCGCAAATTCTCTAACAAATACAGTTTATGAATTAATGATAGTAAATGACTGTTGTTATTCTGTCCATGTACACAGACTGGTTACTAAGACATCGAAAATGGTATTTGTATTTAACCTTTGTTTGTATCCATTTACATTCAGAGAAAATAGATGGAACTTTTTAACCATGTTGTCATTTTTCCTTTGATTTTAAAATGTACACGTGTGTCAAGATGTTTCTCTTTATTTGTAGAAGAAGAATGCAAAAGCCTCAAGTGTACCAGATCAGTGGTACTGCCGGTGCAATGTAAAGGTATTATGGACCTCAACCACATTTGGAAATTGTTACAGACGGGTGGGGCTGATAGGCATATGGATCGGTTATCAGAAATTCTGACGAAAATCGTTGGGAGGAAAGTTACACTGACAACTTCTGTTGACTTGAAGCAATTTGAACTTGCATTGATAGAAACTGGTATGTTTAACTTATTACGATTGCTTTCTATCGCTCTGATTGATTTCTTTAGGCTAAGCATAGTATTTCTACTACAAGCTACAAGTCAACGTTACAAGTAAGTAGTTTGAACACATACTTCTTTCAACATCGCACAGAAGAGGACAAGGAATCACATTAACGTGGTGTCTTTTTTTTTTTGTTCGATTCTTCATGATGCGATGTAAAATGTACTCCTCTTTATAACATACCGCAGGTCTTCAGTACATATACCTTCAAGGAGAGATTTACAATTGAAAGCAGAAAAAAAGTTTAATTTCTCTAAATACCAGGTTTTTTGTCTGTATAGACACTTTCACTTTCCCTAGCGATTAGGTAAAGTGTGATAAGTGTATAGGGTATTGGCGTTAATAATAGTTATATGACACAGAATCGTTTCCAGTTGCAACATTTTGTAGATCAACATACTTCTTTCATACAAATACCTTAGGACATCAGTATCTGTATATTGATAAAAGAGGGATAAACTTTGGAACCGTCAGTAAACTTATTGAACTTACGGAACTTTGGATTTAAACACGTTTTTTGGCATGCAAACATCTCAGTAGCCCGAATTTTACATGAAACATGACAGTGTAATTACTTTTATTACGAGTTTTACATAAGTGACCAAACATTAGGTTATACGAAAAAAAAACAACAATAACATAATTATAGATAGGTCAGTTCACCAGTAAATAATACAAACCAAACTTCAGGAGCTTAAAAGGTTTTGAGGACATGACTTGGCATTCTCCCTCCACCCTTTATATGTAGGCACCATGCAGGTTTTACACATATGTAGTCATCGCACCATCAAATAGCTACATGTAAAGGTATTAATCACCCACATGCATACGTACACTATTTGAAATATCAGTTATGTAGTGTAGTAAAAAAACAAGGAAGAATATCCAACGGGGTAAGCCACGTTCCAAAAACGCAGGCGGGGGCACATACGAACAACACTCGCACACCACACACACATACACACACACACACCCCCACACACGCACACGCACACACACTAAACACACAAGGACAAAACAAACAAATAGAGGAACACAGTGGGGCACCGCCTTAAAACGGTCAGTGGCAAAACCCCCACTGGGGAGTTTAAACCGGTTTATGGTGCACCTAACCTCACTCTTACCCCCACTATGTTCCAGAGTCACAAGACAGTGTAAATAAAAGTTATCCCCACCAGGTGAAACCCTAACATATGCAAAGGCAACAGAAGGCATGTAATGTAAAACACGTTTCAAATGTCACGTAGCACAACACGAGTCTGAACGTTTTTGATGTTTATTTACACAATAGAATATTTCGTACATACCTTTCATAATTCAATTGATAACTTCTTAAGTCTTAACAAGTGTCATATCTAAAACCTAACTTAATATCTACGAGACCCATTTCCTAGGTCTCGGTCCGGAAAACCGGCCT
Organism: Mercenaria mercenaria; assembly: GCF_021730395.1. Lineage (NCBI taxonomy): Eukaryota > Metazoa > Mollusca > Bivalvia > Venerida > Veneridae > Mercenaria > Mercenaria mercenaria. The sequence continues at coordinate 41,297,850 of NC_069376.1, read as the reverse complement.
AAACCTGGTCTGCCTTAGACCCTTTCTGGCCATCCGAAATATCTAAAACATCGATATATAGCAATTCTCTAACATGCACTTTCTGACAATTTGACGTGTAAAACGTGTGGCTTTGATATAATAAACAATTATAAAAATGCATCATATATCAACTTGACAGGATGTACTTGTTACATGTCCGCTAATGTACTTCTGACCTTATTTGACAAGTCTCTTTGATTATTTTACACTCGTTACCCACCGAAAGAAACAAAAATGAATTGCAAATTTAAATTTTCAGGCTTGATCTCTAAGAACTATCTCTTGTTTTACAATATAGTAACATGTAGACTGATATTTAATATGATCAAGAACATTAGAATACTATCTGAAGGAATGATATTAAAGAACAGTGTTAAAGAAAAAATCTTAAGTCATTTATGCAATTAATGTAAACAAGAACAAAGGAGATTAGAATTTTAAACTAAACAATTTTCACAATTCATAGAAAGTCTTTATATATATATATCGGCCTTTGTAGTGGCACTTCTCCTTTCTTCCCCCAAGACTTTTAAAATTTGTAGGTGCGTTTATCTCAGATAAGATCTCCGAGTCAGGCAACTCGTCACCTCCAGATACCTGTTTAACCGATGCGATCTCGGTCGAATCTCAATTTGACCAATAGGACAATTTTTCCTTAATCGTATTGTTTTATGCGTATTATTCATGATAAGAACAGGTATGACTCTTTCATGTGGTAATTTGACAACTGAGTTTATTAAGTTAAGCCCTGGCTCTGATTTAAAAAATGCATTTTGATATTCTTTTACCTCGTACTCTGTTCCCGCCTGTAGGCCATTGTATTGTTTTAGCCGTCCCCTAACTATGTTAATTGTTTGAGGTCTTAAGACCGTGCTAGTTTGAAGCCTAACGATGCTTGCTATATGAGATTCATCTTCTAAGGGGATGTAGGTGTTATTTATTCTAATGCACTTGAGATCATAATATAGACGGACCCTATGTTGATAAAGAAAATCTCTACCTAAAATTACATTCCTATTTATATTTGATACAACATAAAACAAATGTGATTTTTATTTGATTTCCTATCCTGAAATTTAATACTACGGACCCATCACAACGTAAGCTACTTCCACTAACAGACTGAAGATTTGCGGTCCTATCTAAAAGTTTTGGTTTCTTTGACAATGGCATATATGTTCTCCTGCTAATTAAGCTGACCTCAGCTCCTGAATCAATAAGACTTCTAAAATTTCTTTTTCCTATCTTAATTAAACAAGAGTTTGGATTTCCACAAATAGCAATGTTATATGTTGACCTATATGTTTTTCTCCTATTATCGACTTCATCATAAAAGGAGGAACCTAGTTTTCCTGCTGCCTTGAGTAATATCTCCTAGTATTCCTACATTCCCTACGTATGTGTCCTATTTTGCCACAACCCCAACATTCTACCCGCGACTTCCAGTTTGTTGACTGAAAACTATTCGCTTTCGCAATTTGTTCTTTCTCAACAAAAAGTTAACCCAAGTTAACGTTTTAAGTATACTTTATTTAGCACCACTGTGGCAGTCTAAGGTTAACTGAACTACAAATATTTTGACGTTTCTTATATAGAGGGAAAGCTAATTAGGGTATATGTCAAATGGCAACCCTAGTGACAGGTTCGTGATACAATTCCCATGTACCTAGTCGCTTTCTGACATTAATCTGTCATGGTAACATATTACTTGAAGTCATAACTTTGTCCATTCCCTATCTCCGACATATCTACAACTTAATTATGATAGACAAAAGGCCCAAGGATATTTCACCTGTCATTAGGGTAACAACAACAAATTATGTTTTTCTTTTGTACAATACACAATGTTAATAATTTAGTTAGAACAGAGAACAATCGTATTTAATCATATCTTAATCCAAACATCCCGAATTATTTGGTAGAAAACCCCCATTATCCCACACTAACCAGATTCCTTCACACATCAAATTAGTCTTTATTTAGATGTGTTTGAAATACTATATAATGTAACGCAGCTCATTCTGACTGAAAAAACAACAAGCAAACAAAATAAATACATGCATTTTCATGAAAGTTACAGATTGAAAAATCATTCATTTTAATGCATAAGGCAGTAAAGTTATGTCTGAGATGTCAGTAATTTCAGAGACTAAATTATTTTTGGGTATATGACAGAACTTTGCAGTATGTTTGGTATTTTCCCGGGGCAACATTTTATGAGATATATATTACTCAACTAATTCCATTGTCAAAAGCATATAGCTACTATGGTGATTTCGGTGAATGAAATCAATATTCTACAAATAAACATCGACAGTAGTACTATCGTTATTATAATTTGCATTATAAAAGTTATGCAAAATTTAATATTGTTATTAAATTTGGCCTTGGAAACAAATATTTATCTAAAGAAACTTTGCGATAAGTTATATAAAACCTAATTGTTATGGTCATTTTATTTATATAAACTTCAAAAATTTAAGGTGATGGTAATGTTAAAATTGTATATGTATAGACATATTATTTATCAAAATATGAGAAAAATTCATTCAGCCAAGTTTCAGATGTAACCCAGTCACCATCATGATAACTTAGTTTCAATAATTAGCAAGTTGAGATAATACATATTTAATGGGTAAATATTTCAAAATCAAGATGGATGCAAATATGACCACCATAAACATAATAAACTGATATTGGTTTTGATGGCAAAACTGCAGCAGTGATTGTAATTACAGGAAAATGTCAAATTGGCATGAACGTGTATGTTATCAGTAAAAATGTGCCGAAAAAAAGCCCAACGCGGCAGCACCAGTCGAACCACCCGTGGCTACGCCTTAGCACAATGATGTACATTTAAAACTATATTTAGAACACAGGAAAACCAGCATATTTAAAGAACTTCTGGTATTTTGAGGTATCCAGTGGGTGACTGACTGACTGAAATTACCAGTGTAATTAATAAAAACGAGTTACTAACATAATCCTGAAATTCGATTATTCGATTAACCTACACGTGCCGGTACATCACCATGCAATTCATATAGGCGTGATAATCCAATTAAAGGTGATAACTTGTTCGAAAGAAGAAATAAAAATGGAAATAAGGACAGATAGGGTACAGATTGGGTACTATGTAGCAGTAACACAATATTGCACATGTATATTTTATTAGGTATATTTTTTCTGGCTTTCATGTTAATCTTATTAAGGCGTGAACAGAATAGAATGAAAGCTTGGAACATGTTTTGACAGGTCAAATAAATTGTACAATACTAGAAAATTATTTCTGATTTTAAATGATAATTGTCATTAATAAACTGCCCAGATTGGGCATAGTAGTCCATTTATATCAATTAGTATATGTCCGATTTTGCATTACCTAGTAATAATAGTTTTTCTTCAGTTATATTACAGTATGTTTTAAGTGAGGGAACGTATTGTTAGAATGACATCTGGTTAACAAAATGTATGACATAAGTTTGCACTAAATATTCTGTTAAATTTCGTAGTTTGATTTTGGCGCTTTAAACAAAGTTATGTATAGGAAAGTAAATGTGCCAATAAAATTGATAGAAAACATACTCAGTAATGACAAATAAAAGCTATTTTTGTTATAAGAGGTGTATTTTTCGTATATATGTATGTACATAAATGGCATTATGAGTGACAAAAATTAAAGTCAAAATAGGAGGAAAATATAGAGATAAAGCTTATTGTTATTTTCATAGTCGAGTTTGACGCAGGTAAATTAATATACTGGTTAATTGTTTATTGTTGGCGAAAGATCTTTTAACCTTCGTTTGAATGTTTGTATTTATAGGATTTATATAGTGACAAAATACATACTGTATTCAAATTAAATGTAAAACAAAGTGATGTAGCTTATTTTCGTAATAATATCTTATTTTCGCACTTTAGGCGTATAAATTTTAGTGGTATAATAGATGTATTCTCGTACCGTACTGTAAAACTTGAACACTGTGTAGCCATATATTATTTTCACACTTTTAAAGCAGTAATCTATTGAAATATATGGAATTAAAAGGAAGGCATGGACAATTTTATTTGCGATAATCGATCCACTCATTTGACACGCCCACTAAGCTCCTGATTGGCTGAACGATTCTCGATTCGCGTTTCCCGTTTAGGCATCATTTGATAGGACGCTCGTAAAATTGACCGTGTCACGCGCGTGTATAAACGAGATTGCACGGAAATTTATCACGAGCTCCACTGTATCTTGCACTATCCTCCCGTTGAATTTGATAAAAGTCTTCAAGAGGAACTGCCCATATGATTAAACCAGTTGTGCCTATACATAAGCTTAATTACACACACACATATACAAACGCTGTTGATAAGCGTTAAAGAGTGTGAAACTCCTACTAAGAGGTCATGGGTATGAATCAAACACAGCTGACTGATCACATGCACTTTACACCAGTTAAGATCAGTGACCGTGACTTTTCAACTATAAAGCAATTCAAATGCAGGTGTTTAGGTTAGCATATCCAGAGATCCAAGTTCTGGCTACCATGATTTAAAATTAACTTAATATAATCGTGCATTTGTGAAAAATTTTAATGATCTTTTTTGCTAACTGATGATATCCATCCACCATTTGGCTATAGCATATGGAACTATGGTAACCTCAGTTTGAAAGTGGTCGTTGGTTCGATTCCTGCACTGGGAACAACCACTTTTTCACAATTTAAAGTTACTTCAATCATTTCTTACTCTTTGGAGAAAAAACGCAATTTTCAGCTCACTTTGCTCGCAAAACATAATATCATTATTATTCATAATTGCTGAAGAGCAGGGCCATGATGACAGTGAAATTTTGAATCCATCATTTAAATCAAATTGCTCTTTGATTTACAAATTTAGAATATTAAGGCCCAATATTTGAAAAAAAAATAGATATGAGTTTGCACTATTTTTATATATGCAAATAGTATTTCCATGAATGGATGTCCCTGGAACATGCTAGAAATTCAATGCCCTTGTTAAATTTAAATCTTGGATCAGTCCTTTTCATCTGCCAAGGGCATAGCTTGGCAAAACACAATGTGTAGGCACTAATTTTCTAGAGTTGTGCGGGAGCATGTTTCATCAGAACATACTGAAGTTCTATTTAACCACAGGTGCATTCTGGGCCATTTTTAAACATAATATGATAAAAATTAGGCAAACAATTTTATCATTTTTGCCAAGCAAAAATGATAATTCCTATACAACTGCTTATAAAATAAATTAAATAACAATACATCTAAAATAACAATACATAAGTTTACTTTGTGTATATAAAAATATAAGGGCCAGTACCTAAGAATGGCAGGATGACACGAGCTATTCTGCCAGCCAGTTATTAACTGGCTGATTGATTATAGACGTTTAAGTTTCGAAATAAATTTATTTAATAAGTTTTAAACGGCACCGAAATAAATAATCAGAGAATGCTATTGGTCCTTGCTAGCTTGTTTGAGTGTGCAATTTTAAATCACATGCACATGCTTTTTCACGATAATGTACTAAAATTTGCACAGTTACATCACGCTGTGCAACATTTACAATTGCGTAATATGGACCATAATAACTTGGAGAAATTGTAATGAATGATTGGATGGGTACGGAAGGGGTACCCTACTGTTTTTAAACATATACGCAGTGGCTAGGGTTCCGGTAATCGGACCCATATGCTCGGAGTCTAGGGGTACGGGTATGGGTACGGACCCCTAGAAAACCCATACAGGGCTGTATAGAGGTCGGTAATCAATATAAATACTGAGAACGATATTTACAAAGAGAAAACTGTATTTTATCTTTAAAAAGGGGAGATGATTTAAAAAATTTACTATCGTATTTTTCTTCTTGTTTAAAATGCATTGTAAGTGACAGGAAACAGAAGTACTCCTAGGGAAAATGTGATCACAAATTTGATGACTAATAAATAACAATTTCTACGCCATAAATGGAAACTTTATTCATTTTTTATCTTTATCGGGACTGATGAATTAAAATAAGAAACTTTATCTTTTCTTTAGTATTTAAGACATGGATTGTGCTCATGAATCGTTGAATTCGTTATACTGCCTAAGTAAATAAATAACGGTGTCTACTGAAAACTGCTGTTAAAATTTCATACTCAAATATGCCCCAAACCCGAGTGAAAGCTAAATATAAATAAATTATTTGCAAAAAACGTAATAACGACAATTCTATGACAACTAATCATAACTTTTATATTCAATTAATTTATACACTGGTTATACAGAATATAACAGTACCTGCATTTTGAATACCGGAATTCTAGACTCCGGGTCTAGAAGTTCGCTTACCTGACCCTTAGCCACTTCCAAAGAAAGTACATAAATGGAAATATTTATAGACCTATTATTAAGTCTTTTTCCGTTTTGTCGGATAATGATTTTTTCATACACGTCTACCCTCTTAACCTTCAAATTTGATTGAAGTTTAGCGCTTCTGTATGAAAACAGTCTACCCTTATTGACAATACTGTAGGCACGTGCCTATAATACAGGAAATGTCTAGCCGTTCGGTAACCGGATGCCTAGCCAGCGTTCTAGCGTCCGGACCGGACTTGTGCTGCGACTATTATAAATCTTTTATGCTTGTGTGACGACGAAAGGCTGAAAAACATAGCATCCTTAATGAAAGTTACCCCAAAACCCTCTTACCATCTTGTTATTTTTTCTTTGTTTACAAAACATACGCTTAGCCTCGTTCTGAAACCCATGCGCCAGCATCCTCACGAATAAGAACGGAAATGTACAGAAATCTACGACGGCATATATTTTTCTTATTTTCTACAATAAATACAAAAGATTTCGTGTAACCGAATCATTTCGACAATGAAAGGCCCATAGTTTCGCAATAATGTAAAAAATCACCTTTGCATATATGACGATATTACAGACCTACAATTTCATTTAATTGAAAATCCATAACGTTTAACCATGTTTTAATAATGCTTGAAATTCTTGTTTTGTTCAAATTAAATAGTAATCCAATTTTGTAGTCATCTTTGTTCTGACAGAATTTTATTAAAGGTACAAAAAGCTGATCACATGGCTTCAATGTGTAGGCCCTACTTCTTTTTAAGGTTAAGGTGGTCAACTACAGGTCCTAAGCATATATAAAACATCATAAAGTGCTCGTAATCGTCAAAACCAGTGATATATTTTATAGCAGTTGGATTCTTTATAAACCTTTTAACAGAAAAAGGTGTTTCAAAGTCTACTGGCAGTTCACATTGAATGTAAACATTTATTCTTGCAGTCTCAGAACTTCCTCTGATATTGTTTCACTTGACACTTCTACTTCCATCTGAAAATCCGGTATTTTCAATTAATCCGGATTTTGGTGTGAACATTTTGGTACGTCTTTGTTCGACTCTCTCTCTTCGTCTCTTTTTCAATTACAATTTCTCAAGTTGGCTTGTGGACATCCTTTCCAACAAGACAGACGGAACTACTCCATTCTTCAAATGCCTTCTTTTTTCTGAAAATTTATTGAAATAACTTATAATCAGTCAGGAATATTTTTGTAGAAAAAATGGTCAGAATTAAGTATCAAGAATGCTAACACATCAATGACTCTAAGACTAAATATATTTTTTCAAATTATTCTGTAATGCAATGAATTCAGAAAATGTGTACTAACTTTTTTCACTTGTTGTGTAGTCTTCTAGTTTGAAATGCCTATAGCAAACAACATCATGTTTTGATAGATCCCATAATTTGATTTTTTTGGGCCGTAAACTCCTTTCTTCACAGCTACCACAACAATAATTAACAATATTGTTTCTCGGAAATAAGAGTAAAATGTCACTCCTCTTAGTGAAGAGATAACTCTACCTGGATTAACATGATTAACTTGGAACTGACCCATTTAATGATATTCATAAAGGGATAAGTTCTTTGTCCTATTTTCCTAAAAAGCTATCTTTTGAAATAGTAAAACTCTTATGCAATGCTCCGCTCCATATTCCTTTATGTAAGCCTTTCATTAGCTGCCTTATTTTTCTTTTATTTACAATATCATTTTTGATTGTCATATTTTAATAACTTCTTTTACCAGCTGTAGAATCCCAAAGCGTATCAAATATAGTCGCCGGTTTCTACCGGCGACTAATACGGTTGACGATTTGACATATATTGTGAATTTCTATATATATAAAAAAGTAAATAAATTAATAAATAAACAATTTGATAAAGCATTACTGTATTAAGTATATAGGCGAATACGCTTAGGCAAAACTTTAAAATACGCTCAATACATTCATAGCAGCAATTTGACAGGTATTGTGCATTACTCATTAAAAAACCGGAAAAGTGGACAATTACGTAAAACTGCCGTTTCAAGCACATTCTTCCATATTTAAGAGTAGTAGTTATGGTACGTTTGCTTTGATTTAAGGCTATGGTCATTATCTACTTTAAAAAAAATGTTTGGCCACTGACAATGGTACTTTTATAATATGATGGTACGTATTATGGTCCGAAATTGGCAAAAATACCCTGTCACAACCCTGAGTAGCTTACTTTGGTCTACAAACTCTGCCAGAAAGATGCTTTTTACATGTAATTGTATAAATGACATGTTCAAAGACAACTTAGCAAAACTATTTGAGCAGTTTAGAAACATAAAATTTTTATTTAGCGATATTGTCTTGTCATAGAAATCTCTTTGAACTACGTTAGCATTTTGAGCTGAACATTTAAAAATTAATGAGTGTATAGAATATGTACCATGATCAGTCTCGAAGGTAGTGAAAACATAAAAAGGTACAGTATGAAATTAGTTCGTTCATATGTCTTGATAAATTTCAAAAAATCCCCTTAAATGCGATATCCCGTTAATTTTACATTATTTTGTGAACTACGTTACCATACATTACTGCTATATGCAATAAAAACAAAGGTATGCCTATTTCTCACTACATATATATTAGTAAACAGTATTATATTAAAGCAAAACAGTTTTACTGTGCATCATGTTTATTAAGTAAGACAGACGTAACCTATTTTTTTTTGTGAACTACGTTACCGTGAACTACATTACTATCAAATTAGCAAAATGTCTAATATTTAATCTTAGGACTAATTTCTTGGGGAGCAATACACATAGGCACTGACTACACTTCACGGTGTTCTGTGTGAACAAAGATGGTGAGCTCCATGTGTGACTTCATCAAATAAAAGTAACACAAACAATCAGACTTTAACCAGTCGTCGTTTAGTAAAATATCAAGTAGTTAATCAACTGATATATGTTAATTTTCTACATTTTCTGGTGATAATATGAAGACTCTGTGGTGTGTTACTGCTACATTAAATGCAAACCTAGGTATAATACATAGAGAGCATGCTGGAGATGGTAACATAGTTCATCACAAAATGGTAACGTAGTTCACATCAAATTATTTGTAATCAGAATTGTTTTTATCATTTCAAAAATGGCGTTGCATTGTTGTTTCATAGACGTAAACATTATATCACATGTTTAACTTGTATTTCTATCATAAGCAAGGCTATAGATCTTACAAATAAGCATTTTTGTGAACTGTGTTACCAAATATATGTACTAGTCGGCATAAGCCTCATGTCATTTTTGTTCCTTGTCCTTTTAATTGAGTTATATCTAGTCACATTTCTTTACGTTAACTACGACTACTTTTATTTGTAATATTAAGGATAACATGATGTTATAGCCATATTTCATATCTTGTAACTGAATGGTAATATTTAAATGAAATTTGGTCACTTTAAAGACATTCAAAATTAAAAACTTTTCACCGAGAGATTTTTCAAATTTTTTCATTTTTTCGGGAGATAATCGGTATTGAAGTTAACATTGATGCCTATGGGAAATATATAATTTCTTTGATTATGAGAATCTGAACTTGAGTTTCAAGAAAATTTTGCGGTAGAAAGTTGCATTATATGATTCTGATACAAATATCAAAATGAAATCTAAAATTCCCCATAGGGAAAAGGAGAAAATATTTTTTTCTTCTAGTTTTCAGGGGAGATAACTCATGAAAAAAAACCCCAAAATTATCAGGGGAGGTAATCTAAAGGAAATGTTTGAGAACATTTGTCACTATATTACTTGTCAATATGCACCTTATTTCAATCGTTTGACATTTTTAAAGCCTTACATTATCAAGTTGTATGTACGCTTTTGGTGAAATTGAGGCCTATTACACAATGTTATCCCTAAGCGTAAAGCAACACTTAGAGAGGAGTTTATCAAAACACTCCCAACTGAAATCCTTTTACATAAATGTTGATTACACTTCTTACTAGTTATATAATGATTTAGTACTAGTCAGCATTAGCTATGCCCCCAAACATTCCTGGTTTTATTGAGATCCCTATAATAATAATATAATAATAATAATAACTTTATTTAAAGAGGATAACACACTGGCGCCAGACCAGAAAGAAAATGCCCCTGTACATGTTATACCCAACCCCTAGGTATTCTATAAGAACCATGGTCATGAAGGAGAAAATATACTAATCCGTTTCAATCGCGCATTTCATACCTAAAGCACGCAGTTCGGTAAATGTGTACTATGGATATCAAACAAGTGGTAATTTATCTTCCATTGTGTACCGGTCACATTTCTTCAATACTTCTTATCTTAGAAAAAACAACGCGTGGTTTATAGTTTTTTCAACGTAACACAAAAAACTTGCTTGAACTTCCCTGGTGAAGTTCCGTTCTAGATTACAAAACCATTCTGATTGGCTGTTGTGAAAATGTATGTCAATCGTCATTTTACTACACGTGTTCGCTAATATGTGAAAATGCAGCATAAATGTGCATAATGAATAAAATAAACAGAACAGATGTAGACCAGTGTATGATTTCAAATTCAAAATCATATACAAAATAAATTTCATTCATCATTTCGAGTTTTAGTGTAAAATTGTGATTTTTTTTAAATTCTGTTTTTGTTTGTTTACATTTCGCCTAACATGCGCGTAGTGCCGTGACCTCGAGACCGGGTGTTCATTAGGGAAGGTCAAGCAAGTTTTTTCTGTAACGTTGACGAAAGCATAAAATATATTGATAATCTCAGCAATATGGAATATTGAGACAATGTGACTGGTGCACGTTGGAAGATAAATTATCGCTTGTTCAATATACTAGGTACCCATTCCCCGAACTGCGCGTTTAAGTTGAGAATTGTACGATTGAAACGGGTAAGTATATTTTCCCGTTCATGACCATGGTTCTTATAGAATACCTAGGGGTAAGGTATAATATGTACTGAGGCATTTTCTTTCTGTTCTAGTGCCAGTGGGATAACATATGGTCCTCTAACATAATAATGTAAAAAATCATCCTAATATATACAGTAGTCAATAGTCGTTAACTGTGGTGAATATTTGTCTATTTTGAATAAATATGGCAGGATTCTTTACATCACAGCTAGTCAAATTAAGTGCATTCATAAATTTCATAATCCACTTTTCTTAAAATACTGTAAATTAAGAATTTTTTAAAAACACAAGATGTATAAAATTTACTGTATTGCAAAATAAAATTGTCAAGAAAGTAATTGGCTTTGGTTATGAATAATTTGCAACATTAAGTAACGTCAACGTTACATTTATAGTCTGCACACTTTAGAACTGTGAACTACGTTACCAAACACCATTTGTTTTTGTCCAAACGTGAATTGCTGATTTTGCTTCTTCTAAATTCCAATCATGGATTATTTATAAAGTGAAGTCATAATACCTGTAATTAAATGTATTGTCCTGTATTGAAACATTATTTTGGCATCCACAGTTAAACTTCAAAATAAGATATTTAGAAAATGGTGTAAAACAAAGATTTTTAAACAGACACATTTTAAAATGCAAAAATCTAACAAAAATATATGTTTGTGGTAAATATGTTCTGTTAAACAGTTTTGTTATTGTTTCAGTAAAACGTTAGAAAGAAGAATCGTGTATTTAACGTTATTCTAGTTGACTTACAGGTATAATGAATGTATCCACTCACTATATAACGTAGTTCACATAACGAAATTGGTATGTATAATGTTGTTTCCAAAAAAAAATATTTTGCCAGTATTTGCAATTCTTTTTAAGGTCGAAATGGGTAGCAACAAGGATTAATCTGACGAAATTAAACGCAGAAATAACTGATTTAAGAAGAAGAAAACTTCGACAGATTTTTTCTCAAAACTTTTCTGGTTTTTTGAATTACTAAAAAAGTTGATTAATTAAATAAAGCAGCTACATTAATACATTAATAAAAGTATACGGGTACATAATTTATTATCAAGTAAATTTAAATTGATAAATAGGCAGTAAAAACATGTCACCAGGGGCATCACCGGGTGCAACCACCAATACAAAAGTGAAGGGTATGGCAAGAAAGCTGTTAAGCGTTGATGGGTCAACACCAATTTCAACCATGCAATCCCTGGGGAAAATTACAGGCAAGAAGAGAGATACAGAAACATCTCTGAACTCATCTTCTGGTAGCCCTGCCGCTATCGGATTCAACTGATGGGTCTGTGGAATTTAATGCCACTAGGTTAAATCCCTTGTGCAATGTCACATATCCTATTCCGAGTCCGTTAGTCAATGCTGAATGATGACTCAAATGCTAGCAGTAGCCCGGGGAAGCTTACAATAGATAGCAACGCCGGGATGATTACCACACTGGTATACCGTCCCCAGAAGGTGCTGGTACAGTTAAAACACAACCAATGCGTAGTTTGCCAAGGCTAAACCCCACACACGATAGTCACCCTATCCAAACCACTGGCACACATGATGCTCAATCATCACCCTGTGCAACGGGTCATGGACACCCTAGTGCACCGCCCATAGACAATAAGCATTACCAAGAGCTTGGTACAACATATACACCAACACTGCCACGACTGGGGAACAATGTTGATCACCAACCTGGCCAACAGTCACACCCAGATCACGATGCACCACCCTGTACCACCAGCACCAACAGTGAGCAGTCGGCAAACATGTCGGTGCAGGCTGACTCTGAAGGCCCATGGCAGACCCAGGGTCCCAAAAGGCACAAGGCAACAACACCAGTGGTCAACCCTGTCACTCTGTGCTTTGTTGCAATGACACTACACACAGTGGCATGTGTCTTTCCCAAGCAGAGGATGCAAGAGATATCCTCAGCTTTCATTGCCTGTGCCGGGGGATCTTTTATACAAGACCCCACCACATAGAGAGGTTGTCCCACATTCAAGATTAGGGACGATAAAATCGATATGGCTAACCAGTTTACTTATGGGAAATTTTATTTTGTGCTTGAACCGCTCAATACAGATAAAACGGCAAGGCAAAATTCAAAAACACAGTCAAAAGGGGTGATCTATGTTAAGGATATCAATTATAATGATAAGGTCAACCAGTTTGCGAAAGAAAATAACATAAAGGTTTACCACAGAGGCTTTGAAATAGTTAACGGAAGAAAAATACTGTCATCAACCATCAAACTTATATTTGATACAGAGAAAGCACCACTATTTGTTAAACATAATGATGGTAAAGAGGACCCGGTGTACCCATCTTTACTATCTCCACTTCGGTGTAACAAGTGTCAAAGGACATTCTGCAAATAAGTGTACAGACAAAGCAGTCTGCCCTCACTGGAGTCTGGACCTAACTCCCACTTTGATTGCAAATATTATGACACCAAACAATGCGTAAACTGTAATGACCCCATAGGGCTGCCTATAAGGGATGTGTAGTATATCTTAACTACATAGAAAACATCAATAAGAACAATCAGGCCATTAAAGATGAATATAACACCAGAATCTAGAAATCAGATCTTGTACGCTCAGATCCACCCAAGTCAAACAATGATATAGGTACGCATAAAGAAAAAGAAGGTTACATACATAAATCACAGGTCACCAAAATCATAAAAAACATAGCACCAAAATTGAAGGGCCAAAATCTTGATGACAAATCCATTGAGGAATTAGTAAATGAGGCCATCGCAGAATGTGAAAATCAGTCTGAGCAAAACCAAAATGATTTGAATCAAAACTATACCCCACCCACCTCTAAATATACAGACAGCGTACCCAGATATCATAACAAAAGGTTACCTAGACCCCACCAATATAACAGAGTAAACAGGTATGCAAGGCCACAGGCTACAATGGGTCGCAGACTCCCTCGGTGGGTCCCCGACCCCCAACACCACCCCAGTGGTGTGCCGGTTATGGTCCCTTTTAGGTGACATTATATTTAAGTACAAGGGGACAAAAACACAAAGGTCATAGAATTAAACAGCTTCCTCAAGTCATCTACAGACACAATACATGCCGTGTGTATACAGGAAGCGTTTAGACAGGGTATAAACTTATCACCAGCGAAACTTTATGACTATGACATAGCAACCTATCAAAATTGAAAAAATCAAAAAGGAGGCGGCACAATAATATATGTTAAAAATGGTATCAAATACATAGTTGAAAAATCAGTAATACACAAGGAGTATGAGATTAACGGCATAACAATATTTGGTCACAGCAAAACCATAACAATCTACAACTGTTATGTACCACAAACAGAATACAACACTGAAGAACACTATCAAAAGATGTTCTCTAACTTACGAAACTACTGAGATTTCAACATTAAAAATCCACTCTGGAATACCCCGGACGATCCAAGGTGTGACTCAGCCTCTGAGATTATGTTGAATTTATTATCACAACAAAACGTGTTTTTTCTTAACGACGGAAACATACCTAGATTAAGTAATTTAATCAGAAGGATTCAGTTTTAGATTTGGCTATAGTTTCTTATACTTTGTCACAATATGCTTTATTTGGTGTTATCAATAATACTGTGGCATTGATCATTTTCCCATATTATTGGGATTAGAATATGTAATAAAAACAGAGGCGATTCATACCACACTTAAATATAAAAAAGATAACGCTGACTGGGACCAATATCATGATTTTGTAATAAGACATTTTAGCACCGCGGGAAAGACAGTTGATGAATATCACACACAATTTATTAATGAAGTCTATAGTATTAGTTAAAAGAGTATTCCAATGCTAAAAAATAATAACAATAAGAAAAAGGCTATACCCTGGTGGACTGAGGAATGCGCAAATGCGGTTAAACAAAGGGAGAATGCAAGGAAAAATTATAGTTGAAATAAAAACGAAGAAAACCTTCAGAAATACAGGTCACTACGTAATAAGGCAGTAGAGATCATTACAAAGGCAAAACGCAAAAGTTTTTAAAATTATATAACGCAAATAAATCATAAAACAACATCTTAAGATGTATGTGACGTTGTCAATAAATTTAGAAGCAAATCTTCCATTGGCACATTTAAATGACAAAGAACCGGTGGTCATGGATAAGGATAAGGCAAAGTTCCTGGTGCAACATTATAAGAAAACTAGCAGTAATGACAAATACAGTGCTGAATTTTAGAAAACAAACAACATAAGGAGCAACAATATAATCTCTACACTGATACATGTAATAACCAACCCGCACGATGATATTGAGTTTAATAAGGCATTCTCCCTCTTTGAATTAAATACGGCCCTTGATCAAAGCAATAGCTCTGCCCAAGGCGAAGATGCGATCCATTATGATATAATAAAAAATTTACCGTTACATGCGGAAGAAAAACTATTAAAACTATATAATCAGTCTTGGAAAGAAGGCACCACCCCAGAAAGCTGGGGCGAGACCATCATGGAACCAATACTTAAGCCCAATAAGGAAAAAAACTAACCCTGCATCATACCACCCTATTTCCCTAACGTCAACCCTTACTAAGGTCATGCAAAGAATGATAAAACCGAGACTGGAAACTTATGTTGAAAATAATAATTTGTTCTCCCCATATCAGTCAGAATGTAGGAAGGTCCATTCGTGCGAAGACCACCTCCTTCGTTTCAAATCGGACTGTAAAGAGGCCCATCGCAAAGGTTATTACTTACTAAGTATATTTTAGACCTAAGTAATGCATTTCATAGGCATTGGAATAAAGGGTTTCTTCTCAATCTAATATCTTTAGGCATTAAGGGGAGAATGCTTACATGGATCGCAAATTTCCTAGGAGGCAGAAAAATTAAGGTGAAGGTCAATGGCCAAATGTCGGATACAGTAGAAAACGACAATGGCAAACCCCAGGGAAGTGTAATTAGTCCGCTGATCTTATAATGAACACTCTAAACACGGCTATAGATACATATAGATACACACAACAAACAGTAAAATCAGCTATGGTAGCACAGCATATGCCTAAGCCTGTAAATCACAACTAAATAGGCTAGAAGCAATACAGAGCAAGACCTTACGAATAGTTATAGGTGCATATAGATTCACCAACAAAATGGTAGAACTAGTAGAAACGGCCATTAGAACTAACAAGAGAGATCAATTTGCTCAAATATTGTTGCCCATAAATAATACAACCAAAGCACTAAAAGACTGCCCCAGTACCATCGAAAGGCTTAAGAACGGCTACACTGCAAGAAAAGAACTTATTCTCGAGATGTTAACAGGTAACTAGATAAGTATCAACTCAATGGCATAAATGTACAGAGCCGGTGTTTACATATAATGCTGAAATTAAGGTCACGACCCCTGATATGAGCCTTACAAGTTTCATTAATAAAAAAGAAGACGTCTCTTAGGCCATAAATAGAACAGAAGCATTACAGGTCACATCAGCGTATTTATACAGACGGAAGTTATCCCAGCGGTACACGGCCTTTGTTGTTTTTGACTCCTATGGCAATGAAATTTGCTGGTCGGCCTTCAAACTTGACCCCAGTGTCTCCATATTCACGTGTGAGGCAATAGCAATTCAATCTGCACTTAATTGGATACCCGAAAACAGGGCCTATAACATAGCTATATTTAGCGATAGTTCGTCTGTACTTCAATCAGGGGGCCTCCGTGGCCGAGTCGTTAAGGTCGCTGACTTCAAATCACTTGCCCCTCATCGATGTGGGTTCGAGCCTCACTCGGGGCGTTGAATTCTTCATGTGAGGAAGTCATCAAGCTGGCTTACGGAAGGTCGGTGGTTCTACCCAGGTGCCCGCTCGTGATGAAATAATGCACGGAGGGGCACCTGGGGTCTTCCTCAACCATTCAAAGCTGGAAAATCGCCATATGACCTATCATGTGTCGGTATGACGTTAAATCCAGCAAAAAAAGTACTTCAATCAATAAGTACAGGCAGGTCACAGACAAGATCCGAAATAATAATCAATATTTTACATAAAATATGCCATCTTTCTAAGATAGGTATAAACGTTTCCCTAGTATAAATACCGAGTCATATAGGCATTATGGGAAACGAAAGGGTCGATCATTTAGCAAAGCAAGGTTCCGAAAAGCAGAAGGTCAAGTTAGCAGTATCAGAAGTAAATAGTATAATAAAGGCCAAACCAAGGGATTTTTTTAAAACAGAGATGGCTTCAACAAGACACAGTGCGCTGCGTCCTCTCAGACAACATCCATAGTAAGATGCAAATTTATAGTAAAAACACCAGGCATGATAAGATCATAACCAGATTAAGGCTTGGGCGGAACGGTCTGGGATGGGAGAACTTCTCAGACTACTATCTATGCCCACACTGTCCAGAATACGAAACATTCAACCATGTATTCTTTGACATACATAAAGAGTATACATAAAATGCCGAACACAGATTGGAACTTGAATGTGGGCTCCTGAAACTCGGGTTGGTCTGTATTGACAGAACAACTCTTCTCTTTCCTAAAAAGGAAGTCGGTCTACAGCCTCCTATTACAATTTATCACGAAAACAGGATGTTTAAATAGGATATAAACAAAACAAAAACATCAAATAACACATAGTGAGGCCTGACTGAGCAACTAATTTATTATATTTGGCCTTATTTCAATAACACAAAGTACCTCTATATGCAGCCCGTCTGGGTGTACCATGTAAGGCTTGTGGCACTGGTATAGGCAATAAAGGTAATGTAACCTCTGGGGAAAGTGTATAAACATATAAAATCTCCAAATTTAAAGTAAAAGTTATAGCGTCAATAATCAGGTGTGGGTGGGGGTGAGCTCATATATTCAGCCCGTATGGGCGTGCCATGTAAGGCTTGCGCTGGTATAGGCAAAAGAAGCAATATATCCTCATTGTGAAGGGCGCTGTCAATTAAAGTTGTAGCGGTCGGGCTTCAGCAGTGTGTACCAAAACATAGTAACAGAAGCTGACTTTTAAATGAGCATATCGTAAATAGCACGAAAGAGTTTTCAATACTTTATATTTTATTATTTTATCTTATTAGTTTTACATATGATAAAATGTAATATGTTCTCCTTATATTGTTTTAAAATATAAAATTAAAAAGGCCTTAACTGCATATTATTACTTAAAACCTTTTTAAACTATACCTAATTTTAAACTTATACATAATTTTAAGCCATATAACGGCAAATTTTAGACTACAATTTTAAAACTAGGAGACAAATCCTTGCACCCACTTTACATTTCGGTAAGGATGGTCACCTGTTTTTACTAAATTGGTTTTAAATATAATTTTAGAACAAAATATTTAGGCACAATAAAAGTCAGAAATCTGAGTCTTTGTGTTTTCGTTTTTCGACAAAGGCCCACTCTAATTATGCCCCCCTTCGAAGAAGGAGGGGTATATTGTTTTGCAGATGTCGGTCGGTAGGTCGGTCGGTCGGTCTGTCGGAATGTAGACCAATCCGTTTCCGGATGATAACTCAAGAACGCTTGGGCCTAGGATCATGAAAGTTGATAGGGGGTTGGTCATCACCAGCAGATGACTCCTATTGATTTTGAGGTCTGTATGTCAAAGGTCAAGGTCACAGTGACCCTGAATAGTAAAACGGTTTCCGGATGATAACTCAAGAACACTTGGGCCTAGGATCATGAAAGTTGATAGGGAGGTTGATAATGACCAGCAGATGACCCTTATTGATTTTGAGGTCAGTATGTTAAAGGTCAAGGTCACAGTGACCCTGAACAGTAAAACCGTTTCCGGATGATAACTCAAGAACGCTTAGGCCTAGGGTCACGAAAGTTGATAGGGAGGTTGGTTATGACCAGCAGATGACCCCTATTGATTTTGATCAGTATGTCAAAGGTCAAGGTCACAGTGACCAGGAACATTAAAATTGTTTCCAGGCAATAACTCTAGAACGCTTGGGCTTAGTGTCAGAAAAATTGATTGTTAGATTGGCCATGACCAGCAGATGACCCCTATTGATTTTGAGGTCATTAGGTCAAAGGTCAAGGTCACATTGGCCAGGAACAGTTAAAACGGTTTCTGATCTTCTTGTCCAGAACCATAGGGCCTAGGGCTTTGATATTTGGTATGTAGCAAAATCTAGTGGTCCTCTACCAAGATTGTTCAGATTATTTCCCTGGGGTCAAATATGGCCCCTCCCCGGGAGTCACATGGTTTATATAGACTTATATAGGAAAAAACTTTGAAAAACCTCTTGTCCAAAACCACAGGGCCTAGTGCTGTGATATTATGTATATGACATCATCTAGTGGTCCTCTACTAAGATTGTTCAAATTATTCCCCTAGGGTCAAATATGGCTCCGCCCTGGTGGTCACATGGTTTACAAAGACTTATATAGGGAAAAACTTTGAAAATCTTCTTGTCCAAACCACAAAGACTATGGCTTTGATATTTTGTAATGTAGCATCATTTAGTGGTTCTCTACCAAGTTTGTTCAAATTAACCCTCATGTCCATAACTTACATCATTCAAATTTGGACCACATGTATAGTTTTGAGTGGCAAGATGAACCTTGACATGAGTTGACCTTGATCTTGACCTAGTGACCTACTTTCACATTTCTGTAGCTACAGCCTTCAAATTTGGACCACATGCATAGGTTTGTGTACCGAAAAAAACTTTGACCTTGTTAATGACCTAGTGACCTACTTTCACATTTTTGAAGGTACAGGCTTCAAATTTGGACCAAATGCAAAGTTTTTTGTTCCAAAATAAAATTTGACCTTGATTTTGACCTAGTGACCTAGTTTCACATTTCTCAAGCTACAGCCTTCAAATTTGAACCACAAGTATAGTTTTGTGTACTGAAATGAACTTTGATCTTGAGATTGACCTAGTGACCTTCTTTCACATTTCTGAAGGTACAGGCTTCAAATTTGGACCACTTGCATAGTTTTGTGTTCCGAAATAAAATTTGACCTTGATTTTGACCTAGTGACCTACTTTCACATTTCTCAAGCTACAGCCTTCAAATTTGAACCACATGCATAGTTTTGTGTACCGAAATGAACTTTGATCTTGAGATTGACATAGTGACCTACTTTTACATTTCTGAAGCTACAGGCTTCAAATTTGGACCGCATGCATATGTTTGTGAATTGAAATTTGACATTGATTTTTACCTATTACCAACTTTCACATTTCTCAAGCTACATGTACAGCCTTCAGATTTGAAGCACATGCATAGTTCTGTCTACCAAAATGAACTTTGACCTTGAAATTGATCTAGTGACCTGCTTTCACATTTCTCAAGCCACAGCTTTCAAATTTGGACCACATACACGTTGTTTTGTACCGAAATGAAATTTGACATTGATTTTGACCTTGAGCTAGTCTTGAAATTTGGAACATTCAAAAATGGCTCAGTGGATGGCGTCAAGATCACTCTGTAATCTCTATTTAGGTAAATAGGTTAAAGGTCAAGGTCAGATTAAACCAGAATGGTAGAACTTTTGTTTACAGTGAGCATATAATTTCTGTTCCTTGTGCAAGTACTGAATGCATCAAGGGGGGCATTTCGTGTTCGACGAGCTCTTGTTTTATCAAATTTTACAATTCTTTACCAAATTTTACACAGATCGAGTAAAATATAATAAAAAATTTAGTAATGACCTCAAACGAACTTTTTAAATACAATATTTAATACATAAAAAACTTAACAATAAAAGTTAGGCCAGCATTTTTAAATATGTGTTAGGGACCTATGGTGGCATACAGCGCACGGTCCAGTCAACAGGTATATGAAAGAGGCCATAGGAAAATCCAGTAGTGAGGATGTTTAGTACATTATCATTAATACTGTCACTTCAGTCTTTCAGCACCGCTAGAGAATAAATAAAGCTTGAAATCTATTGCATTTGTAATAAGATATTGACATAATGTTAAGCAAAATCATATAAAAACGGCCGATTTTATACAAAATTACCTGTAAAATTTCATACAGCGCGATCGTAATTAGTTATTTTGTTTTTACCGTAAATACGTGTAAACCGTCTAAGTATGTTTGACAATACTGTTTTACTGTATGTTTTAAAATTGCTGCCATTTTTAAATTATTAAATATGTTTCTATTCTGTTTCTTGTATTTTCTGGCCGAAAGTCTGAATTAAAAAATGGCAGCAATTTAAAAACATAGAGTAAAACGGTATTGTCAAACATACTTAGAACGGTTAAAGTACAGCTCGTTTAACTGGATCAACAGTGATGTTATACTTATAATATAGACTTGCCCGGTTTATAGGTTGGTCAGAGCTACAGATATGTATTTATTTTGCCATCGAAATATCCATATGAAATGCTTCTTCCCCTTCCGTTTGGATCTGTCCATGTTCACAAACACGTTTGTTTATTTTATGAATGGTACATATAGATGTAGCACGTTTATCGACTTGTCATATTCAACAAGGCGTGTAGTTATAAATAAACTAGGTGTGCACGTGACATATATCGGTCGTAAAAAGAATATGTGTTTTTTAAAATAAACAATAAGTTACTGCGTCTTTAAATAAGTTTTAAATGATTTAATGTTTTTATTGTTATTATAATAAAGGTAGGGTATAGGCAGTTCATGGCTGTGGCAGTTGTCCCCTTGGATGTTTTGTGTGCGAGTCAGGAAGGGAACCGCGGGTCTCTTCATAGATGATTTTGCTAATTAACAACTCAGAGTAAACAACATCAAACATTTTGTGATATTTATTTTAGTTAACTTTTTGGAACTTTTTACAAATTTAATCGGAAAATAACAGCTAAAACATTACAAAAACAAAACAATAATACCTCCACCAATACCAAGACATGTTCTAAAAATAACATTCGGGCTTTGAATTAAGGCCCCCGTTTTACATATAATACATTAATTACGATTTGGAACACATCCAGGCTTCGACCTGTATTTGATAACAGGTCTCAAAATTCAAATTTCGCTGGGCCTAAGATTGATTAGTTTGGCCGGAAACGGCAAAAACTACGCAGCGCAGAGTAATCAAATAAGAATGAATAAAACAAAACAAAACCGAATAGAAGGTGATGATTATGTCGTTGTCATCTTGCTGTTAGAGAGCGTTCGCGACATATGTGCTACGAATTTGATGGGTTTTTAAACAGCCCATATCCATCATATTCAAAGTTATGATTCAAAAACTTGTTTTCCACTGTTATTATAGTTTTTATCATTAATGTGTGCATGTCTAGACATAAATGAAAAAATAAATCTGTGGTATCTGAAAGACATTATGATACTATCTTATGACAATCGTGAATAATTCTTACCTCTAGAAGTAGACATTTAGGATTATCGTGGTGGTAAAAAATTCAACACTTTTGATAGTATATACGTGATAAAAGATAATACTGTAGAAACTTAAACGACTTTTTAAGTCGCCTCATAGGGATGATATAATGCTGTTTTGTTATCAGGAATCGTGCCCTCATTTCAACGACTACAGCCCATATCTAATGTACCATAGAGCTACCATCGAAACACTAAACGTATTTTAAAGGAGCGAGTGCAGAAAGGCTTGAGAATCAAAACTGAGAATACAGTTCTGTAAAATAATGAAAAAATTTACTGATACACAAAAAAATGCCCTTTCGGTCTTTAATTGTTTACATATGTAATCCGAGGAAAAATCTTAAATATACTTTACGCCTATTTATGATGCATCATCCTACTGCTTTCGTTTCTTTATCATAACAGCAAAAGTATGTTTAAGAAATTAGAGAAGCCTATGAAAACAGTAATGAAAGAGTATTTGTTCCTGCGAGTGAACTGAATAATCTGGATGACTGGCATGTAATGGTATAATATAACTTTCCGCATGCATATTAATATATTTCATAACACGCTAGTGCGAACAAACCTATGATACACTTAGTGTAAACTAACTATATCACCTATGCCTTATTTCAGAAATAATTTATAGAAAAAAAAAGTGTTTTAATACTATTTATATACGATGGGCGGTTATACGTCGAGCTTGATAATTTCATGAGGGCGTAGCCCGAGTGAATTATTTCGTACGACGTATAACCGCCGGAGTGTATAAACAGTGTTAAAACACGGCTTTGCTTTAAACTTTTTCGATTCTAATACGTCTTTTATCGTAAAAATTAGTTCAAATGTATGGCACCAAATGGTAAGGCCTCAGGTACCCTTCTTTGCATTATTTCTTTGCATTATTTCACTGGACGGGCACCTGGGTAGAACCCTCGATCTTCAGGAGCTCAGCTGAATGGCTTCACATAACAGAATTCTACACCAAAACAAGGTTTGGATCTACTGAATGTATTAAGCAATTCACGGGTCTCCTCACCATTTTGAACACAGCACAGAATATGCATCAGTGCCACTGCAAGACATGTTCATACTGTATGCCCAATGTACTTATTCTTTTGTTAACCAAGGAAAGGCATTGATGGCCATTTTCTGTGCATCGTAAAAGTCGCGACATCGACGATGTCAAATTTAAGTGTACATCATTTTTCATATACACACCGACGGCTTATTTCCAATATTTGTACCAATTCTAAATGTTCAAAGATAATTTATCCGGCTATAACGTACTCGCAAAATGAAAAGTAATAAATCATCGGTGTTTATAAGGATTATTCGTGGCCATCAACCGACTTCGCTTGATCAAAAAGGTTTTATAAATTGTATCTGTACCAATTTTCACTGCTCTTGTAAAATAAATTTTATTCTGGCGAAAAAAAAATGATACAAATGTAAAAACTAAGCTCGCATTGCAAATAAATTGCGAAGAATAGCAGCGCAACAATATTCGTTTATTAGAATATATCTTCGCGATCTACAGTTTTACATGCCATGCATTCTGTTGCGTTTGTTAGGGATTTACCTGGCGGCGATAACTTATATTTTCACTGTCCTGTGACTCTGAAACAGTATCCTGTGACTCTGAAACATTGTTGAGGGTGATGTTCAGTGCGCACCATTAATAGGTTTTAGCTCCTCAGCAGTGTTTTTGTCACAGAAATTGCAAATGAAGTGCCTATTTTGTTCGTCTCCTTGCACCCGTTTTCCTGTTTGGCCTTGTGATTTGTTTTAAATTGTTATAAAATGTTATGTAAGATCATTATTACAAACTGTTTTGTACCTGCATATCCAATGGTATCTCCATACCTGAAATGAAATAAAATGGGAACAATATTTAAAAAGTCACACATCGTACATTGATGCTATTTTGTATACTTTTAACTCCATAAGTTACACATATTTTTAACGAATATACAACAGGTACTTGTACGTGATAAAATTTCACTGTGTTTTGTTTTACACTGTCTTATCCGTTCTATTCAACAAATGACGTCACTGTCAATTAATATATCATTGTTAATATCTTTTAGTCGGTGACATTGGCAGTCATTTTTTGTCAGCAGGATTGTAGATAATGTAAATGTCATGCCGCCGCAATCTTAAAAAGGGTTAATGATGGGAAAAATGGTGTGCATATTAAACTTAAGGCTATTCGTGCAAAGCTGATTGCATATTTGACTTTGTGTTTTGGCTGACGAGTAAGTAAGTGACTAAGGTTTCATCCTGGATAAATATATAGATTGATAGTGACTTGTTTACTTAATATCACACAAATTAGACAATAATTATTATTTAACTGTATGTTTACGTATTGTGAATCTTCTTAAATCGGAAGTAGGAATATCCATTGAATCAGTTGATTTATTTGTCATATCTATATTTGAATCGTTGTAAAATTAGCGCCGGTAAGATAGTATAATCAATTGAAGTTTGAGTATTAATTATAGCTGAAAAAAAGCTACATTCTGTATAAATTGACATTTTAAGAGCTTATATACAACCGTTATTTACAGAATATACTGACAATGAGATATAACACAAAATTAATACTTCCAATTAGACCCAAGAATAATTCTGTTTTGTATTTGTTGTGGAGTAACTGCATTATATGTATATCGAAATCGGCTCTTTTATAAATGTGTATTTTTGTATTATTTTAAAACAAGATTAAGGTCGTAAAATAAATAAAATGTAAATGTTACGGTTGATTTGTTAAGTGTACTTATAACCAGTATTCTACTGCAACACTCAGTTGGTACAAATTATCTAAAATACATTTCTCAAATTTGACATTCGTTTAGACAAATATTTTGTGAATGTGATAAAAGGTAAAGAAATTTAAAAGGTGAAAACTCCACAAGTTGCTCACATGACAATAATTAAAATGTTTCCTGGCTCGGTTTGACTGAGCCTGTTCATGGAGGGTAGTGGATATGCAAGCTACCCTCCAAGCCCTGTACATCCGGGACTCAAAGAACGGACCTCAAACATAACAACACTATGCATGTGCATACATGTTACTACGAATATAATCAAAGTATGTATGTAAATTCGTGTTGTCTTTATTTCAGAGAAGTCTTTCAAAATGGCTACCGCAGAAAATGAATATTATATCAGAGCCATACTGCTCCTTGTTGAAGGTGGTTCATATATTTCAAAAAAAATATTATACAGAGAACATTTTGGAGACTTAGACAAATCGCTAAAAAGACTTGAACGTGAATTAAAGCATGAGTTTCACGAAAAACAAATAGACAAACTATTCCCACAAACTGGAAACACTATGGTGGACACATGGGACCTTCAAATGCTAATTAAAGTAGTATTAAGACTGTTTCATAACTCTCTTAAGAGGGAAGATATAAGGAATTTACGAGTTCTTAAATGGTTGTGGAATGAAGTTCAAGCACACAGTCCTTCAGTAACACTTGATGCAGTTCAGTACGAGGATATCAACGACCAACTTACTGATGCATTGACAAGTTTAGCTGCAGGCTTTGAAAAGAATGTGCAACAGGAATGTAGATCAATTATCAACAAGTACACGTCTGGGCCTCTCGATGTTATGTCCTCTAGAGAGTGTCTGAAGCAATTACAGAATAATGCTGTTCTGGTTAAAGAAATATTGGAGAAGATCGAAAGCTCTAAGGATGACATATGTACGCGCTTAGATGCCACACAGAAGAGTCTGCCGGACGATGCCAAGAATATCAGGCAACATATGACAGGTAAAGACACTCTAGTATACAAGTTGTTTCTGTAAAATTGTCTAGCAACTTATATTTGCATGTACTCTCTGTTAATCCCCTGTGTTCTGCGGTTCAGTTTAGTTTTTGATAACTGATAAAAGACGCGTGTACGATAACTGTTTGAAAGATAAATACAC
Organism: Mercenaria mercenaria; assembly: GCF_021730395.1. Classification (NCBI taxonomy): domain Eukaryota; kingdom Metazoa; phylum Mollusca; class Bivalvia; order Venerida; family Veneridae; genus Mercenaria; species Mercenaria mercenaria. Next base: position 41,271,266 of record NC_069376.1, on the reverse strand, counting down.
ATGGAAGATGTGAAAATAAATTGAAAGCATTTTAAGACCATAGATTTTTATTACACTAGTAGAAAATGTCTTGAAATGGTGCCAGACTTACTTGTCACAGTATGTTCATTCCAAATGAGCAATATAATTTGAGGTTGAATCGAGAATTACACTTGTCAATATATTTGTACATGTGAAAACAATTGTATTTTATATACACAACAGGATATAGCTACGTTTTATTATCGCTTTAAGCCTCTAAATTTATGTCAATATTTTTGAAATTTAGAAAAGGCTTTTCATTTGTTAGTAATTGCAATGAAAAGAATATAAGAAGTGATTCTGTGCATTTTAGGAACTGTTTATCTCTAAACACACTTTTGACTTTTAATCAATAATATGTAGAGAACTCTCAAAAGCGTGAGTCTCGCTAGTGAAATTTGATGTAAAATAGAAGGAATTTAGCTGCATGTTTTATAAATACATATTAAAATAGTTACTTTAACAATATTGGTGTATTATTTTTGTTATCTATTATTAAGGACTATCTGGTTCAAAAATGTTTAATATTCCTCTGGAGGTATATCGCGTTCCAGTTGTACTATTTATTCAAGCTATCAAAGTTTACCTAGCAATTATTAATTAATTTTCTAATTAACTTGAAGTTGATAACATTGTCAAATGACGATGCTTTTAGTGTACAGGAAATGAAAATTGCAAAACAAACGACATGATATAAATATTTCAAAATAGGTATTCAGCACATGCATTAATATCCCTCACTGATTTGGGTTCAAGCCTCATTCGGGCTTTGAATTCTTCATGTGAGAAAGCCATCCAGCTGGATCACGGAATGTCGGTGGTTCAACTCAGGTGTCCGCCGTTGATGAAATAATGCACGGAGGGGCATCTGGGGTCTTCCTCAAAGGCATATGACTTAAATTGTGTATGTATGGCATTAACCCCCACCCCCCACAAAAAATTAATATGATATTTTCTCATTTTCAGATGTTGAAAATACTTTGATTGAGCAACTGCAAAAACTTGATGTAGGAACTTGCAGGAAAAAAATCAAAGGTAATTTATTGTATTTTGTGTTACACGTAAGACAGCTTTATTGATATAATTTTGCAAAACAACTGAATGAGATTCAAAATTTGCATTTCAGTTGGTACGCATGAGGAGGTATCGCTAGGTGGACCAACCGAAGAGTGGATCCAGCTGATGAAGAGATCTCTGAATGATGTCTTGAGTAAAGCAGATAAAACGTCTGGAGGAACATTTGAAGATATCAAGAAAAGAGTAGAGGAATTACTCGAAGATATCAAACAAATCGATTCAACAATCAGTGTCGAGGCTCAATGTTGATATGCATCATTCTTATGTTTGAATACTTTACATACTCTGGGCTACTGGATTTGCTCCAGTATCTAACGAGTCAGAAATATCGAGGTCGGCTTGTGCTTTAGCAGAATCATTGTCGACGCATTTCAAGGTTGATATTCCAGTAACGGCTGCTTATTCCATCTCATTTTCATGCTTGCAAAATGCGTTAGACGATTTAGGTAAGTAGGTGTCAAATCGAAGTTATTGCTTAGGTATAAAAAAGGTCAGAATGACAATATACAACATTCTTACAACAGCATAGTATACATCGCAGACATTTATCAACTGACGAAATCGCCCGTCTAATAAGACTTGCACTTAAAAATAACTACTTTGAATTATGTGAGGATACTTATTTGCAAAAGCTGGATATGGCAATTGGTAGTTCCATGGCACCAGCATATGCATCTTTGTTCATGGAAAAACTTGAACAGGATTTTATCCACTCAAGGGGATTCAAACCATACCCGTGGTTACGTTTCCTTGATGACATTTTTATGATTTAAAACCATTCGTAAGAGGAGTTGGAGTCCTTTATCGACGATCTTTTAAATATCAAATTTACAAGTACAATTTCAGAAAAAAGAAATTGTTTTGTTCTTAGATGTACAGGTATCCAAAAATAAATCGTTAGGAATTGACACTGATATGTATTTGAAAGAACAAACAAATAACCGTCAATACCTAGATTACACATCTTGTCGTCCGAAACAATGCAAAGTTAGAATCCTATACAGCCAGGCAAAGCGGTACAGGAGAATTATTTCTGATAACAAAAAAGAAAATCAACTCATCTCTTAACGATTTACGGAACTAATACATAAATATAATTTTTCGGGAATCTGTGATAGACAATGCATTCAGTAAGGTGTCGCAGTCGTCACAAAAGGAAGCCCTGGTGCATTCTGATAAAAACAAAACAAGTGTTATTCCATTCGCCGTAGAATATAATCCATCATTACTAAATATAGGTGGAACAATTCATAAATATTGAGATCTTCTGAAAAGTGCTAAAATACAAATTTTAAATTTGTACATGACGAATACAAACCTATACAGTAGTGGCGTACAGACGTACTAGAAATTTAAGCACCTACTTCTCACTGTCTGCATATCAACTCTGAATCCTCATTTAGCAGTACAGTTACAGGAGAAACATTTTCTTTACGATATGATACAAACTGTCAATCTAACATTTTTGTATATTTTAAATTAATAACGTGTAAAAATGCAATATGCATTATGTTGGACAGACTATGCAGCCGGTTTCACGGCGTATGAATAGTCATAAATTTGACATATCTGACTTTACGGATCCTGCATATTCCACGTTGGTTGCTGGTCATTTTAATCAAGATGGTCATAGTGTTGATGATTTCACATTTATGCCAATTGATGTGGTAAATAATCAAATTAACCGGCTATGCAAGGAAACATTCTGGGTTTCATAAGTTACAAACACTAAATCCAGAGGGACTTAATTCAAAAACATTGTTTAATGTGTAATGAATTTTACATGAATATGTTTAGTACTATTCCGTGGTTTCCTTTTTGTGTTTTTTTATTTATATACTGCTATAGGAAATTCAGTATTCTTATATTCACATCGTACAAAACTTGTTATCTGTAATCCACATGTGACATGTATTAAGTATATACTATTAGGTTATTTAACATTGTTCTGTACAATACGGAGATATATTTGGACGAGTACCAAGCCTAGCGGCTCCTCCAATATGGTTTTCTCAGCTGGGTACGAGTCCGAATATATCTCGTATTGTACAGTACATTGTTAAATAACCTTTTTATTCTATATCTATTTTATCTAACTATAATAATAGTTTAAATTAAAAATGTTTCACTGAATATTGTATTCTTGCCTTTTCTAGTTTTTCCCAGCTTGGTATGAGTGCAAATATATATTATACAGAACAATGTTAGACCTTAAATAACCTTTTTATTCTATATTTATTTCACTTCATACGTAATATACGTAATTCATTGAATGTTGTTTTTTCTGCGTATCATCATTAAAAAAAGTATATGGTGCAACCTCCCTACAACAGCCATTTGGCGATTCTGGTGGTAATAATACTTGGCTGAGATATTATGCCCACAAACATTGTCAGCAGGTTTGGTGAAGATCGGATGAAAACTGTTCGACTTAAAAGAGTGGACAAGGCTAAATTCCACGTTTTTCGAGTAATTCAAGGACTATAATCAAAGAGTGCCTGGTACAATTTGGCTGGTTATCGATATTGGCCGAGGTGTAATGCCCACAAACATTGTCAGCAAGTTTGGTGAATATCCGACGAAAACTGAATTATAGAGCAGACATGTTTTGGATGCTGACCGCCCGTCCGTTGCCATTCATAATCTTCTCCATTTACTTTCTTAACCGTTAGATAAAAACTGCTAAGGTAGCTATTCAGAGAGTCAGGGCTGATACCAATTTCTAGGTTTCATCCGGAACGGCTTCTTTAAGCGACTTTTCAAATATTCCAAAATCTGATGATCCTTTTTACTGTATTTTAAAGTTTTTATTAAGCTCTCTGTGATAATTACATTCCTCTATGCAGATAAGGACTTCGGACACTATCAAATGCTTCTAGCCTACATTTTAAATGCAAATTTCTCATTAAGTATTTAAACAATACCCAAATCGTTTCGAGTCAATGATAAACCAATGTATTAGTTAACTTATTACAGCAGAAACTAACTCTTAATAGGTTTATTGGAAAAAAGAGAGAAAAATAACGTAGTACTTTAGATTAATGCATGTATATACTATAATCGATGTTATAATATATCATGTGGTGAAAATGGGGAATAGAAAAATGGAATCATACCAACTTGTTAGTCTGTTTGACTAAAAATTGGATGATATGTTTAGCTGCAATACTTGAACGTTTTTGGCATATTTTTGCAATTATTTTTATAAAGATTTGGTGCGTTAGAAGAACACCATTACGTCTGAACGACTCTTACCACAACTTACGTCTCGTCCCACCATTAAGCTTAGTCATATTACATTTATGCCCCGTTTATTCATACAATACGGGGTCATAAATAAATCGGACGTGTAATATCTGACCACTTTTATTAAGTGTCTATATCCTTCCGGGTCGTCGACGAAAAATATTGAAATTACGAAAAAGTCTTCAGTATAATTTAAATAATATGTAAATAAAATTATCTTCACATGTTAAACCTTTATAAATGTTAAGAATATGTTCGATAGCATGAATAAAAGAGACAATACTAACGTATGTAGAAAAAATAACCCAACAACACACATTATTATGATGCCAGGCACCCGATATGAAATTCAAACGTCCGCGCGGAAAAATATTGGCATTTCTGGTAGCATTGTACAATGTATTTTAACAAGGCAGTCTGAAAGACAGCTAAATCCCCCGCCACTGCTATGGATAGTGAAAGGGTAAACCTTTGATTTTAGCTGTGACCTTGACCTTGAACTGACATGGCTGACTCATGAATTCTGCACAACGTCTTGATGAGGTGATCATTTGACCAAAGTTTCATGAAAATCCTTCAAGGGGTTTAGGAGATACAGAGCTGAAACCTTTGACCTTCAGTTGTGACCTTGACCTTGAGTTGACATGGCTGACTCATGAGTTCTTGATGAGGTGATCGTTTGACCCAAGTTTGATGAAAATCCTGCAAGGGGTTTAGGAGATATAGAGCGGACACAAAATGGAAGGCTCAAACCTTTGACCCTAAGTTGTGACCTTGACCTTGAACCGGCATGACTGACTCATGGGTTCTGCACATCGTCTTGATGAGGTGATCATTTGACCCAAGTTTTATAAAATTCCTTCAAGGGGTTTAAGAGATATAGAGCGGACACAAAATGGAAGGCTCAAACCTTTGACCCTAAGTTGTGACCTTGACCTTGAACCGACAAGGTTGACTCATGAGTTCTGCACATCGTCTTGATGAGGTGATCATTTGAAGTTTTATAAAATTCCTTCAAGGGGTTTAGGAGATATAGAGCGGACACGAAATGGAAGGCTCAAACCTTTGACCTTCAGTTGTGACCTTGACCTTGAGCCGACATGGCTGACACATAAGTTCTGCACAACGCTTTGATGAGGTGATCGTTTGACCCAAGTTTGATGAAAATCCTGCAAGGGGTTAAGGAGATATAGAGCGGACACAAAATGGAAGGCTCAAACCTTTGACCCTAAGTTGTGACCTTGACCTTGAGCCGGCATGACTGACTCATGGGTTTTGCACATCGTCTTGATGAGGTGATCATTTGACCCAAGTTTTATAAAATTCCTTCAAGAGGTTTAAGAGATATAGAGCGGACACAAAATGGAAGGCTCAAACCTTTGACCCTAAGTTGTGACCTTGACCCGGCATGGCTGACTCATGGGTTCTGCACATCGTCTTGATGAGGTGATCATTTGACCCAAGGTTTATAAAATTCCTTCAAGGGGTTTAGGAGATATAAAGCGGACACAAAATGGCAGGCTCAAACCTTTGACCTTGAGTTGTGACCTTGACCTTGAACCGACAAGGTTGACTCTTGGGTTCTGCACATCGTCTTGATGAGGTGATCATTTGACCCAAGTTTCATGAAAATCCTTCAAGGGGTTTAGGAGATATGGACCGGACACGATTTTGTTACGGACGGAAGGACGGACAGACGGACGGACGTTCTAACGAAACGGTCTTTATGTGACACCCCCATTGTTCTCTCTATTGTTCTAACAGTCACATAAAAAGAAAAAAGTCACATAAACAGAACGGAATGAATGACATCAAAGAGAAAGTACCGTTATGCAGTCACTTAACGGTCATTTCGCGGGCACGGAAGGACGGACGCAGACCATTCCTATAATCCCTCCGCCACGGCGGGGGATTAATAAGGGACAAGAAAGCGTATGTAATAAGAATCATAAAATTAATGTGTTTTCATGAAGATAGCCATGAATTGGTTCTTTTACGTCTAAAAGTAGGACGTGTGAGATACAGTTCTGTAACGGCATGCTGATTACAACTAACGTCTTGTCTTGCCATCAAGTTTGATACTCATTCATTTGTAAAAATGACTATTAACATGAATGCCGTTTTTGTTACATATTAATACAATATATATCTTTTTGCCTGTCTTATTTGCCTCACAACGAAAAATACTTTTTCTGCACTGTTTTCCTTTGAAACAGTAATCACGATAAGGTATCGCCTAAAGTGTATACCTTATCGCCTTAAGGGTCCAATCGTCATTTATACACATTTAGTAAAAAAGATGATATTCCACCGTCTACTTTTTTAATCTATTCTTGCTTTATAAACGATAACTAAGAGAAAATATAACGATTTTCTTTTGTTCTCCTAGAAGGAGGCGCTGTTGATGTGTTAGACAAATCAGATGAAACGTTTATTTGCTTTTACGCAGAAGACTGCCAGGAAGAGGAAACTGTCTGCCACAACTCCTCTCAAATGATAGAAAACGTAGCTCAGTTTGATGTTTTGTTTGAAGACATTCGAAAAGTGTTTGTCTACAAATATCCACTTAGGCCATTTTCACTTTTAAACTTTTCAGTTGTTGTCCGGTGCGTTTATCGTTTTTGAAACAAAGGAATGGTGGTGAGTTGTATCTGCTTTGAAGTCATAAATATTAAAGATGTAACTTTCAATTTCGGGTATGCGACTAAAGGTTTTGAAATGAAAGTTAAAATGCTTCACAGATGCGCAATGTTCAGTTAATAGGTTAAACGCGGGGTTTCATCTCATTCGTATTTTTTTCTACTTAAATTATTTTTAAAAGTTCTAATTCTATAAGTCAGCTGTAGTTAAAAGTACATAGTTGCTCCAGGAAAGGTCACCAATGTTAACCGCTTTACGATATTGTAGTCTTGACCTTATAGGCTTTTCATCTGTGAGTGCCGATATTCATATCTAGGTCTTAAATTGACGCAAGATTGATCCGAATCATTTACTGATCAAGATTAGCGCTACGTGGATTCTCTTTGGATCTTTAAATGGTTTCATTTATGTATTCATATTCATTTAAATTTATAAAATTATAACGCTGGTTACTGAAAAATGTTTAGCTATTGATAAAAATATTATAATTGTTTCTATGACTAAAAAGTTTATGTCTGACCATAAGTTTCTGAAACAAATGATTTTCGCTGCTGCAGTGATTATTAATTATGATGCTTATTACATGTCTTTTGTTTGTATGTTTTATGGATCATAAAGTAGTAAAACTTGGAAAAAGTCATTAACTTACTAGGGGCTTTCTTAAAGCTATAATCTTATTGTTTATTTTAACATATGACCTTTAGATTTGAACATCTGTGGTATTGAGCAAGAGACTATTAAATGTATGTATTAAAATGAAATGTTGTAGACATGTAATATAACTTCAGATGCGGTCGGATGGAATTGTTTCATTATATTTCCTATTTTTTACTGCTGAGCAAAAAAGACTATTTTTATTAGAGGAATTCAGATTTTTTTAACCTCATGATTCCATTTCAAATATTTGAAAAAGAATAGGAATTATTCATACCAGCAAAAACAACACATTCCTTTTTAGTTTGCTGAATGACTATAGTTACTCCTACCTCAGAGACGCTCTTCCAAATAGATAGCCTTAAGCTAGTATCCCGTTGCCAATCAGAGCAACTCCATAAATGTTTTCGAACACATTCCCGACCAAGTTCGTCAGACTGTTTAATGAGGCTTGTACATGACTTATTCATAACAGCTACTCGATTGTTAATGACACCCACATGACCATTCATCACTACTACATGACTTCAACCTGATACCCTCTTCTATATCTACTCGATCATTCCGAACCTTACACGAACCCTACAGGACATCTACTTGGCCAGCTTGATATCTTCCCGATCTCTACTCGACAGGATAGACCTAGTCGATATGGAATCATAGGGGGGTCTATATGGGTCGTGTACAAACAATTTCAGTATAAAAACTTTTTTAGTCATCATGCATTTTATTTTAGAATTTTTAGAGGATAAGTATCAGCATCAACACCATATATCATGGAGGTAGAGCACAGATAGTTAGAGCTCCAGAGAGACATTTTTATTTATTGTAATTTAACAGTTTTTTGAAACATTAATGATATTCAGTGCTGATTCTTAGAACAGATTATATTAGATCTCGTTTTGTTCTATTTAAATTTTTGAAGTATTTGCAAAACTAAAATTTAACTTAGCCTTAAGATAATTATGTGCATTAGCAGTTGTCCATCATTTGCTTTGCTAACTTTGCAGTTTATATAAATCAAGTAGTTTAATACAATGACGGGTCTAGGTGAAGACATTCTTATATGTATGTATATATTTTGCAAACTTTATTCAACATTTTTAATCAAACAATGAAACAAACATGCCAAGAAAACGCTATTTTACCATAAAATCATGTGGTCTTTTTCTCTATTAGTATCAATTTATGAAAATCAAATTTAATTCAATTTTATTTCTGCTATTGAAATTCCGTTTAAATAAGTTGAAGAGAAAAACCTTACGTCTTGATTTAAATATTCTACAACAGCGTTTATACGGTGTTCCTTCTTTCGTCTCCAAGAACCAAGTAAAATATGCATCATTCTACATGTCTTCATGGGTTCTTGAATTCTGAAGACATCTTCAATCATAATATATCATAAGCATATATTCTTTTAAAAGGAAATCTAACGAAAATTGCATTTTTATGTTTTGCAAAAACATTACAAACGTTTACTTGTGCATTTTACTTTCATGACTGGTATGAAAAACTCCCAACATAAAACATAACAAAAATTACAATGTATCTGGTGTTTACAAAGCAGAAAATGGAATTACACAGCAATCTCCAAACTACGGAAACTTAGAAGCCCCTTAAGCTTCAGTTGTGAGAAAATGATTTCACATTTACAGAGAACTAATGCGAGATGTCTAGAACCTTATGGTTTTCTAGTATTAAATTTTCTCGTAGTATACATTCCACGAACACAATTTAAATTTAGTTGCAAAGAAAGAAACATTTTGTTATTTCGTGTATCATTCTATCGAAAATCATTATCTCTAAATTAACATGTTGGGATAATTATTGTGAGGTGGGTAGAAATGTTTTGTCGTTCACGGCTTAAATTTCTTATGGTGCAAAAAAAAAATGCTGATATTATTTTTGTTAGTAACATCTCAAATACTTCTTTTCAAGAATCTGCGAAACCATTTTATCTTGACTATGCTATGTATATGGAGAGCTTTCTTACTCGATCCGGCGTCGGCCTTGCCGTCCTTCCGCAAGACAAAGAAAGACAAAGAAACTTTACACGAGCGAGTCCTTTATACCTTCAAAACCACACTCGCAGCTAGGTTTGATAACTCAAGGTCGAATGTTTTAAAAAATATAGTTCTTAATAGCTGAGCAATTTCAAGACGTGATCATCATCACCATCATCATCAACTTCATCATTTTCGATGTTTATCATCCATCATTATCTTAGGTCATCATTATAATTAATCTTTATCATCATCATCACCATCATTATCATCATTATTATCATCATCATCATAAATCATCATCATTGATCATCACCATGATCATTTATTTTCATCAAGGATCATTATCAACATTATCATCAAACATTATAACTGATGAAAATAATCATTATCATAGTAATGATATATAATATTTGATCATCTTCACTTGTAACAAATGCAAGTTAAAGACGAGCGTTCGTGCCGTCCATGGCGCTCTTGTTTTGGGGTTGAGGTAGTATCGCAGCTAGTAACACATTGGTCTCATCAGTGTCAGGCGCCCTGCCTAAGGGTTACGTGGGTTCGATCCGCGATAAGGTCAAAATATTGATATTACTATAGCACAAGTGTGTCATACGTTATCGCAGAGTTAAACAGTCAAATTTCTCCAAAGTTTCCTTCAGTAAACTTTTCCCTTAGGCTACGAGAGACTACACACATTAAAATTATTGTTGAATTCTGTAAAGTCTTTTTCACCAGTGTAATAAATGTCTAGACCATTTTATTCCCGTGTGTCGTCTTTGACCGTGTGAATTATTTTGAAAGATGAATAGGAAATTGTGTCGTTTCACCGTTAACAGACTTCGTAGTTTTTACTAGAAAATATTTCAGTATTAGAATTATAAGAAGAATTATCGTTATTACTTCTCGATTCCTACTCCAAAGTTTCGGGTAGGAACCCGAAGGTATGCCAAGCAAAGTAGACCACCACGACCACTACTGTCAATCGAGTTATGACTGAAAAATGTTGAGAAAGAAGTTAAACCCGAACACACACACACACAGAGTCCCGTGACGCTTGATCGAGTTGATCTGGTCGGCACACGGAACCTAGCATTATTTGTACTACACTCTAACGATAACGTGATTCCCGCTCAAAAGCTAGGATATGTTCACTTCAGATAATTTATGAGACAACTACATGTATTCATTTTGTTGTACATTGTTTGAGAGGTAAATAAAAGTATTTCATCATTTAAATTGTTAAATATGTATAAGACAACACAGTTCAGTCAGGTAAAATGCAGATACCAGTAGCACATCACCAGACCATTTTGTATGAGTTCATTTGTTTTTTCCTATCCATTTTCATTGTTGTTGCAATTTTTATATTTTCGTTTCTTTTTTTTAATCTGTATTTTCATGCACGTTATGTCTTTATATAACATATTATATTATGTTTATGTACATGTTTATGATTCATCAAATGTCATCTTTTATCTGCAATATCAGTTACGGCAAATTTTCTGTTTTTTTTTTTTTTTTTTTTTTTTTTTTAATGGAGAAAGTTCAATAACATTCCAAGGAATCGATATTCTTTCAATAAAAAATTGACTGCTGTCTCAGAGTATCGAACCCACGCGGATAAGAGAAATGTAGAGCATATCAGTATGATTTACATCTGAGCAAAATTGTAACTAATAAGAATAAGAAATATCTATATTCTGGCGAATAAAGAAAATACCTTATAATTATATGATTATGTAATAGCTGTCAGCTGTAAGATAACGAACACAGCTGAGGTATATCTCCATGATGAAATAACTTACTAAAATGCAGTAAAGTGTATAAGGAATAAAAGTTTCGTCGTTTGAACTTATAAAATGAGAAAAATATTTTCAGTCAAACACACAAAATGCAAAATCAGCTAAAAGATGAGACACCAAATTGTAGTGGTGATGTATGATCTTAGTTTCCATGACAAAGGGCTTGGTTCACTTATAGGTTAAAACGGCACAACATCAGATGTTGTTGAAATATTATTATGATGAATTATCAACAACCCAGAATGCAAAATCTCATATTTTAATTCATTTGAAATTCTGCTATTGCCATGGCAACCGATTGATTTTCTTTATGGAAACAGGAAAATCTCTTATAACAATTACATCAGAACGTATAATTAACATTCACATATGCTAAGACATAACCCTAAGCAACGCCTATAATTTGAGACCAAAAAAATATGGTTGCCATGGAAACGGAGATAAAAATGAGAATATTTGCTATGTCTGATTTTTATGGAATAAAACCAATTCAGGTCATTCTTTTCGAAAAATAACATATGTAATTTGTTTGTGAAGATTATTATTCATAAATATACAATATATTTCTGTTGCTATGGTTATAATGGAGTTGCAGAAATAGAATATGCTTCAATGAGATAACAATGTCGTTTCTGGTAAGTTATTGTAGAACACTTTCAGCATTTACCATTACATGTAAAAATAAAAAAATGCATCAATGAAAAGTGTTCTTCAAACAATGTTTTTTTCTCAAGACATAATATAAAACAACAGAAAAATGTTTCCATGGTTACGCAGTTAATTCAGTAAACACAATACTACATAATCTCATTTAACACACAGTAATAGTTTTAGAAAACTGTCTTATTAAATGTCTTGATCGTATTAAAAAGTTAGATATACTAACGGCAATAATGTATAATTAGGCATACATAAACTAAATTGTTTCCACAATAATCCAATGTATGTTTTACATATTATACATAATTTTTGATTTCAGACAGGTTAAATTAATTGTTCATGAAAAGGGAAAATAAACATGATACTGCCGACAGAAATGATTACATGCAGTTTGAACACAGCAGAAAATATTCGTAGATCTATATAATCCAACTGTCGTAATAAAATAAATGTACATTACTACCATATATGTTACAATTATTGTTGAAAAATCTTCCAGTGTTTTAGAGGAATTTCACATTTATACTGTGTTCAGCCTTACATGCATATAGTGAGTCAATATTTAACAAATGCATAGTACTGTTGACACCATAAAGTTGTTAATTCAATGTTTACATAAACTGTATGTATCATTTGTTCTTTTTCAAATATATGGAATTTGGGTCTAGTACATCTTCAAAAAATCAAAAACACTCAAATTAATCAAGATTTCAGAGCTCCTTTCTCTGTATTACTTTAAATGTTAAACACTTTTTTCCATTCATTCTTCGTTTTAAATGACTTGAGTTCTCAATTTTAATGGTTTTAAGCATACATTGCTGTTGCTGCAAGGGGGCGCTATTTCATTATACAGGTACCACTGTCGACTGGCATCCAACTCAGGAATGGTAATACGGTTGGTAAATTTGCCTGTCATGCCAACCCCCTGCCTAAAAATATTAATCTCCGTCTCTGTGTTGAAGTTATAATCCTTCAAGAATACTATACCAGGTCATGCAGAAGACATTCTGTAATGATAAATGTATCAAATATTTAAGACAAAGAACACTTAACCTTTTCATCAATCCTTAACAACAGCTGTCCAAAAGACAGCCCACACATAATTACATTAAATAACATTTTAGAATTTAATTACAGTAATAACTTCTTTTCATGAAAAAAATCAACCATAGCACATATTCTACATCAAGTAAGGGCCATGATTTTGATCTCATTTTAACAAATAGTTCTTTAACCTGGTTAAGAAAAAACAGTTACAGTAACTTTATTAGAATTATGTTATTTCTGTTTAACTTGCTTGCAGTGAGCTAGACACTCTTTAAAAACACAAAAATAAACAGAAACTGTGGTATTTTAATGTAAGTGGCCTCTTTACAGACATGATCTCTGCAGCAAGTGTTATCAATACCTGATTATTAATAAAAGCATAATTTATTAAAGAGGCTCAAGCCAAATATACCTAAACATGTTCAGGACTGAATTCTGTATACCGGGCCTCAATCAGGTTGTACTCCAAGTCATCATGTAGACCCATCATAACAAGCCACATTCCATAGCTAAAATAACGGGTATATTTAAACAATGAATTCTTAAACAAAAACTTCTAAAGTAGCAATAGTGAGTCCTTAGAATATAACATAGCATCACTTTATTAAAACAAATAAATGCCAGCTACACAGTTTATTTTCTTACATACACACCTAAGTCTTAATACAGTATGTTGTGTAAGTATGCAATATTCAATTTGTAATTCAATGTTTATCAGTGGAGATATTATTTTTCATTTACATAAAATTATGCACATTATATATATATAAACTGGAAACTAGTGACTTTCCAAACTGAAGTGTATGAACACACTGTAAAATTAAATATTTCAACATCAAATTCTGTGTGCTTAATAAATATTTCTTTATTTATTGGGTATTCTTACCTTATTACAACACTTTTCTTATTTTGTCCACTATAATTGTCCATATGTAATGAAACATTCTTTTCTCCATAGCCATGATGCTTGAAGTGATGGTGGACCATAGATACCACACTGCTCCTCTTCCAACAGCAGTACTGTACTTTTCATACAAAAACAAGAACAGTTTATAAGAAATGTATTAAATTCTCATCAAAAATGGAGTGAATCAACACTGACCAAACAGTTCATCCTTTCTTATAGATATTGCTTAACATTAACTTGTATTTATCAAAATCTAATTGAATTCCAATTCACAGTGCTTATGATATAGCATCTTTATTATAAAGCAATGCAGTATTTTCAACCCAATTTCAGGGATTTACAGAAAGTTCAGTGAAAAAAAAACCCCATAGAAATTAGTAATATCAAGTCTTAACAAAACATAACTTCCTTTAGATAATTTTACTTGACAAAATTTCTGCAAAGGTGTCACTATAATTCCAATGTAAAATGTGCACTGCAGGCCTGAAGCTTTTATTCATAGAGTCATGATTTGTTTGATGACTATGGAATTTAATTTAGTGATATATGGAATTTCATAGTTAAAATTGATATTGAAAAAGTGCATTTGAGGATACTGACACTGATATGAATGTAAACACTAACTTCAAAATTTCATACCTGCATTAGGATTCACAGAAATACAAGGGCCCTACTTGCTGAGCATGGTATGGGGTCAATACTTGTTGAGCACTCAAAACTGCAGTGAGCCTTTACATTTCTTACTGCTGGAGGTTATCCTGAAAAATATAAAAAATGAATTTCTCATTTATTTAGTAGCCTACCAGCATGCTGCAGTAATTGCAGCAGTGAAAATGAAAAAAACAGTAGTTTTTATTGTAATTTGCATGTAGAATTTTTAAGAAATTTTCAGGAGGTCTATTTTAGTTGCTATAATTACAACAAAAAGTGACAATTTAAAACACCACTTTTCCTGTGTTATTGTACTATAATTTTCAATTTTCATTGATTCTACTGTGCATAATGACCATGTAATTATTAAACTGTTCACATCTGTGACAGTTTAAACAATGTACAGTATCTTGTAATATCCTGTTCATTTACCTCTTTACAATTTCTAGATAGAAAGTTTCATACAGAATGTACTTAACATAGTAGATACCCGACTGTCTTGGCTACAAGTATATTCTGCCACCATGAAAACTTACAAATACACAGGAAAGATATTAAAAGTATTTGACAGCAGACAGTCGAATCGAAATGTCAACACTGCTATTTTCAGGTCTAGGAAAGTGGTATATTTACAGATTATCTGTAAATTTACAGATAATCTATAATTTTACAGATGTTTCGATCTATAAATTTACAGATCAAATGTTTGAAAACTGCTAAAATCATACTTTGACTCAAAATCGCAGCTTGAAATTAATTGATTTACTTATAGTATGCATAAATAAAGGTCAGTTGTAACTTTCAGTCATTTCTGTTGACTTTGATTTTTTTGAAAATGCCAAAAATTCAAAGTCAATAAAAGTGACTGAAACTCACAAATGATGTTAATTTGTGCATACTGTAAATAAACCAATTACTTTCAAGCTGCGGTTTTGGGAATAAATGTAATTTCATAAATTTTCATACACACAATCTGTAAATTTACAGATCAACAAATCTGTAAATTTATAAATTATCTGTAAATTTACAGATAATCTGTAAATAAACCACTTTCCTAGACCTGATTTTTCCGCTGCAAAGTTGCATCTTCGATACGTCAACAAACGAAGCGGTCTGTTCATTTTGTTTTGCATCCAATTACGAATAAATTTATAATGAAAATTAACACTTACCATAACAATTATCAAATCCGCCATGCACTTTAAATATCCGCGTATATGCAGAGCAATAACTGCATGTAATCTCTGACCCAGTTTCAGACATGTATCCACCGATAATGGCGTGTTGATTTCAAAGGGAAACAATTCGCTAATTCACTCATTAGGTTTGTGATATTTCACTAGTGCGATAAAACTAAATGTTGAAACGTTTAAACTTAAAAATCTTCGGCCGATATTAATGATTTTAACACTAATGGCTGTTGCTTGAAAAACAAATTAATGAAAACAAATATCTAATTAAGTGACGTCAACTTCAACGTCATTTTACCGAAATCGAGGCTTGTGTAATTTCAGATAAAAATCTGTCTCTGAGACGGACGTTTTTTTCGTTTTTGAATATAGCGGCATTACCAGCGATGATTTTTGCACTTTTTGTTTGTTTTTAATGTACGACGAGAAGTAGTGGTTAAAATATTAAGACTGGTAAAGGATGCCGCCAAGGCGAAAATCATAAATAAAGTCTCAAATTTCATGGAAAATTCACATTTTTTCGGAAAGTGGGGCATATTTGGAGTAATATATAAACACAACAACACATTATTTTTCAAAGTTTATTACTTATATATGAAGCATGGTGTTTACTTGTTACGAACAGCATATGTATCAATGTAGAATAAGTAATGTATAATATGGCTAAATTCGGTGCCATTTACGTACATTAGTGAACAAAGCCCTTTTGTGATGAAAATGCTACTTTTCAAGCAGGCAGTCAGTAACTCCATTGCTATACCAAAATATGAAATATTTAGTTGTGTTTCGTTCTATTGTTATCATGTATAGGAGTCTCAGTTGTCAAGGGAAGCTGATTTTCTTTCTGTGAACGTTTAATAAAAACCCTGGCTTCCAGCTAATTTTCCTTTTTGGTGTGGAGTCAAGAGGGGTGGAATCCACATTAGCTGCTATAGTGGTGGGTGTATAACTGATTAAATTGTTTCCCTATCAAACTCAAACCTGATACATTATTCATACATTCATGCATAATAAGAAAAATGCTAACTGGCTCTAAGTAATCCATCTTGCACAATTATAAATAATCGCTACATGTAAGATTCGAACTTTCAGAAGACGTCTTTAGAATTCGGCTTGACAAAATATGGTAACTAGAAAAGTAAACAATGACTACAAGTTCTGTCGACTAGTTAAAAATATTAGTTTACTCATCTACAAAATACAAACTTACAAACCAAAGTTTTAACTAATATTTCTATGTAAAAAGTAATCAATAGTTCAATACCCTGCTCTAGATATAATAGTTTATTTCATGATGTAGAAAACTTGTGAGGAGTTTGATATTAGTTACTAAGAAACCCACTCTTTGCATAACTTACATCAAATTTTAAATCATATCTGTCATAATTTCGCCAGAGGTCGTAAGAAGTGCCAATGCCTTATATAGGATTTGAAAGAATAAAATCCAGTTGTTGGTAAACAATGTGCTGGCATTAACATACGTCACCAAAATGTTCAGTGTTGTTTTATTATTATTGTGCTTCATTCTGTGTCAACTCTTTGTTTTTTACTGTTTGCACGAAGTTGAATGGATTTTACATGACTACATATGCATATATATACATACATCTGTAAATAAATTAACATATTTGAAACATGTATAGTATACGTGCAATTGAAAATACAATGTATACACTTTTCCAGTATCTTTTATTTCTAGGATGAACAATACTTTTCACGATCAAAATAAATCAGTTGTTAATCACACAGACAACATCATACATGCGAATTGGCACTCATTGTTAATGAGTAAATCATGCAATCTATGTGCAAGAATTTATCATTTGATAAAGACATTTGACTTGTGATATACGTTTCATTTAAAATACTCATTTAAACACATAATTTCCTAATATGTTTCAAGTTAGGCTACAATTATATATAAAACTAGCTACATTAAAGGGTATTTACAACATCTTCATTTTTAAGCTTCGTTACAATACGCTTCAATAACATATTTCATACTTGTACGGGTATACGTACGTGTAGGATTTAATTGTTTATTTCAGAACCCGTCTGAGGTGTCAAATTTCAGAGCTTCAAAAAATTCAAACAATTGAGCAGTACAAGTCCAACCTATATCTACGAGATGTCTTCAGCGTGTACATTTGCGAGCATTATATTAAGTTTAATTTTAATCGGGCACATTTTAGCGTACGCGTATTATGTATAAAAAAATATTACAAGTTTTGTACTGTGCAAGTGTGTGGAATCGCAACATCTTTACTATAATTTAAATACCAAGAGTTATTGGGGATTCATAATGGCATTTGGCAATATCCGTATGATTACGCATTCTCGTTAGGAAGTTCAATATTCTTTGAACTACTGCCCATCCTGCACATTCTCCCGCTAAACCATTGAGCTGAACACAGACAATCTGAACTGCTTTATTATACGCCGCTTAACATGTTTTGTAGGATTCTTTGTGTGTCAACGGCATTTCATTTAACTGCACTGAAGGACTACTAGGACTGACATACCAAACAAACATTCAAACGACATTTTCTCTTGAACGGCTTGTTTAGTCTTCACCGAACTTGGCCACCGGCCTTTGGCTGTAGCATCTTTGGATGGATCTTTCTTAAGTTTAGTCAAATAATGTGTGAACGTAGGGCAATTACAAATAAAATTAGAAAAGAATTGTTGCGAACATTATCGATTTTACATGTCATGTCTTCTGTTGTCATTGCATTCTGGTGCCATCAGAAAATTTTCAATTCAACTTACGTACTATTACTAATCCATTACGAGGTAGTTTCTCATACGTATAGCGTAGCATCTCATACGTACGATTTGTATCTCATACGCATGACTTTGTTACTCATACTCACGACTAAGTATCTCATATGTATGACTTAGTGAAATACGTACGACTTAGTTACCCATATGTATGTCGCTGACTAATATACAGCGGAACAGTATACTTTTCAGAAAAAGTTGTCACTTTACACGGTGTGTAATTTATAGCGACATTGTGGACAGCCAAGTTAAAGGTCATAAACAGGTAAATAGTTTTCCCTATATATTCTATATAAAACTGACATTTTTTAAAGAACTACCAAACATAGCTAGACCCATTTCAGAGAACAAATCCTTACCTCATTTAAAGAGTTATGATAAAACTGATATAAAATGAAGTGAAAAGTAGGGGTCATGTATCTTCTAAGAGAGATTTCTCTCTCTGGTCATACTTGCTTACTGTAAACTGACATCAAAATCACACTGCTGTGACCTGGAAGTACTACTCATATTAAGTTGAGCTTCACTTCACCAAATACAGCCTGCTCTCCCATTTTCCCCACCAAAATGTCAAAATACATCCACAAGGAAATTTAAACAGAAACTAGCTTTAATTTAGACCTCTGATGTCATGCCAAGTAAAAAATTAGTGTTTAAATATCTGGCAGCCATTTCGCGACTAGACCAGATGGTTACTTTACTTTAGTTAGGCCTTTAAGAAAAATTGTTTTTCTGTAATAGTCTCAATTTCATTTGTATAGTGCCAGTAACATATCTGCGTGAAAAATACAACGTTTCAGTTTGATTTAATCAGTTTTCAAGGTTTTATGGCATTTTCAGAAACCCAGGTCCATGCGCCAATCTTCCTTCAAAATTGATGTCGCGACATACTTTTTAACCAGTTCTTCTAGCCATAGCTGGTTTTTGCCCTATTTCATAAATTTTCACTATAATTTGCAAGCAAATTACACACTATGACTTTGAAATATACCAAACGTCTCCTCTAAAAGGTATAAATGGGCACAATTTAGAGTGTAAATGTGCATTTTTTAATTAAAAATACACCAATAACAGTGAAAATGTGATTTTTTTGGGTTTTTATCAATTTTTGCAGCAAAATTTCTATATAAAAATGCTCATTTCTACCAAAATCTGACCAAACTAGTCCAAACAGGTAAATAGTTTTCCCTATATATTCTATATAAACTGACATTTTTAAAGAGCTACCAAACATAGCTAGTCCCATTTCAGAGAACAAATCCTTACCTCATTTTAAAGAGTTATGATAAAACTGATATAAAATGAAGAGATAAGGAGGGGTCATGTATCAACTAAGAGAGATTTATCTGGTCACATTTGCTTACTGTAAGCTGACATCAAAATCACACTGCTGTGACCTAATACTCAAGTTGAGCTTAACTTCACCAAATATAACCTGCTCTCCCATTTTTTCCAACCAAAATGTCAAAAATACATCCACATGGAAATTTAAACAGAAACTAGCTTTAATTCAGACCTCTTATGCCATGCCAATTGAAAAATTAGTGTTCAAATACCTGGCAGCTATTACGCGACTAGACCAGATGGCTTCCACGCTGGTCCCTTTACTTTAGTTAGGCCTTAAACTATTTCGTCGAGTAACGATTCAGCCGACTCTGAGTCACACAAAAAAAATCAGAAAATCTTAACGAAGATCTATCTCATTCAAGTTCAAATGTGACTTACTGAAATGTCGTAATATATTTTGTGCCTTATCCCGGATCTTACGTAGTAAGAATAGAGTTATGGCTCTTTACAGTCAAAATTACACAAAGGGACTAACAATTTGTGTTGCATGTACCTGAATAAGTATATAGCCTTGAGTCAAGAAACAATACAAGAATAAAATTAAGCATACGAAGTTGTGCACAAGCGCTTTTATTTGATGTTTCACTCAGTAAAAACAGACTTATGTCCCTTGACTTATTCAAATATGTACGTTAATGACATGAAAGCGAGTGTAACACGTATCTCAAAAAGTATTTGGCCCAGAGGTATGATACCTTAAAGGAGTATATTTCAGCATGTGAGTAAGGAAATTAGCTATGAAGCTGTTTATATCATTGTGCAGTTTGCTGTGTAAGAAAAAAATGTTAATAATTTAATTGGGTGGGGTATTGAAAAATACTTTTGTGGATGGAGTGAACATTTTTTTTATTTTTTCTTGGAAACCAGCACCGGTTGATATTAGATTTTTGGTTTAATATTTTTTTGTCAAAGTTTTTGCTAACATAATATAAAATTTGGTAAAATTCTGTCCGCTAGATTTTTCATATCATTAGGAAATATTCCTTTGAGTTTTTTCTTAGTTTAAGATACTTTCGACATATATCAAGAGTACTTTTTCTGTGATAATATATCTATATGTTGATGTGTTATGCATAATTATAGTGGAATCATTAATTGTGATGCAAAAACAGTAATATCAGAGTGAAGTTTTAAGTAAATAGCTGTTTCCACTTGTTTTATTATAACATGTATGTATTAATTGTTTCTTCATTTCTTCAGACAAAAATACCAATTTGGTGTTCTTAATAAACTTTGAATATTGGAAAAAGAAGCACAGGTACCTATCATTTTTATTGTTTATTTTAACTTGTGATACATCAATCTATAAATATGAAAATATAGAAAAATCTGTCCGCTAGAAATAATTGTGAAAAACATCTTTAAGAAGCCGTTAATGTATATTGTTACGTATGATGTTATTTGACAGATAAATGAAAGTGAAGAACTAAGTGTTGCTATATATGTCATGGGAAATGTAATGACATCCTGTAAACAACTGATGCATCAGAAACTCTCCTTTAAAATGGATATGTTGTTACATAGGAATCAGTTCGCCTGATGGTGCAAATTTGTGACAGAGAAGGTATTGAAAAGAGGTTAACTCATCTTCAACGTCGGATGGACCAAATTGTTAATGTTACATATCGTTTTATCGCCCTCTACCTATACGCAAAACATAAAGTCAATACCTCTAATGGTAATGTTATGCTCTGGGCACGAATATGACTGACGTACAGACGGACGGACAGATCGACAGATGCATGTGCCATCACATAATACGAATCATTTTCTTAAACGGGCGTATAAACAAAAAAAATATAAAATAAATAATTCAACAACGAAATTCAAATATCGTACATTAACGCCTTTTTGTATTTAATTATAGAATTTACGCATATTTTTACGGATCGTAAATACAACTGCAGATCTTTAGGTGTATATCATGAACTACCATCTCAATTGTTCTATTCAACAAGTAACGACGTTTACATGTTCAATCAATATGTTATTGTTTAATCAGTATTCGTAGGCGATATTGACGGCCGTGTTTCAACCGGATTGCCGGTTATGTAAATATTATGGCTCCGCGGCCTTAAAAAGGGTAATAATGGAAGAAATCAGTGCGCATGATAACAAAAGGATATTTGTGCAAAGATTCGCAATTGACATTGTTTTCGGCTGACAAGAAAGTAAGTGAATATGTTTTGTTTCCGTCCTAGATAATACAGAGCTTGATAGTGACTTTTTGATCTCGATTTTCATAATCTCTACCAAATAATTAGAAAACTATCATTTAACATTTTGATTGTGTATAGTATTTGACCCAATGTTATGAAACATCACATGAATATTATTTAGTATGTGAAGTTGTACACCTGAAGTTTTGTATGGCCCATGATTGTCAATAATTTGTATAAACGGGATATAAATTTGTGTCGCATTAGGTTGAGGGTCAGTAATCCAAATCTTTCTTCTTATTTCATATAAAAATGACTACTTCAGTTGTCTTTCCATATCATTATAGAACATCATTGTTTCCTACACCCATTTTTCATGAAAGTTCTATCATAAATTAACGAAAACCTGAAAAGAAAAAAGAGGGTTGAATAGTTCCTAGTGAAACGCAAGTCAGTTGCGGTCAGCTACCAAATAAACAAAATGGCGCATATTTGCTCTTGGCCGCACAATAAACACCTATTTTCGGTTTCGATCTTCAAAACTTGACATGTGGGGTGTATAAACATGAAAACCGTCTCATTTACTGCAGAATGTATTCTAGCAGAGAAAACATCTGATCACATGAATTTGCGTAAAATGGGAAAATTAGGATCTACAGTCGAGACTGCCTTAACGACCCCCTGAATTTAGCGACTCCCTGTTATATGCGACCCTATTTTATGCTCCGGACACAATTTACTATTAAAATAGTCTGAATTAAGCAACCTCCTGCCTTACGCGACAAGCGACTGTGAAATTAGGCTCCGGAATCGATTATTAGACCATTTTCAGCGACTTTGAGATGCTCCCTCGCAAGATTTTACATGACAGATTTACCGTTCGTTAACTCGCGTGAAGTTGTTTGAGGCGAGAACTTATTTGTTTACAAAAAATGGCCAATGAAAAACGTGAAAAAAATAACTGTTTTGACATTAGAACAGTGTGTTAAGGCACTAGAATTGCTCGATTGGGGAAAACCAGAGTATAAAGTCGCTGAAGAATTCGGAGTCGGGGCATACATTAACAATGTTCCCCGTGGATCAAAAAGAAGGCGATATTTAAAACGACGAAGTAAACATGGTTTTAAGATGCAGTCAATAAACGAATAAATACAATGGGACCATTAATACACAAAGAAAAAATGAACATTAACCTCAGTGTGTAAATAGTTCAACTAATGGAACATTTATATTTTACAATCCCAAATACTACTCGCACTCGCCTTTATAATTCTCTTGCTAGATCATGAAGTTAAATTTGTTTTATCAACATCAAATGAATTATGCAAACTATTTTAAATGTTATATTTTATCAAAATGTAAGTAAAGAAATAGCATTTAAACATTTTTACTCGTATCTTAAAAGAGGCCTATATATAAGTATCCAATATACATGAAAAATCAAGCAGATATCTGTATATATGAAACCAGCATCAGCCAGTTGAGTGAGACTGTTTTAAGAGACTCCCTGTCATATGTGACCTTTTTTGCTGCTTCCCAAAGTCGGTCTCTTAAAACAGTCTCGACTGTATTTATAATGGACTTCTTTGTTCACGTACGGAAGCAAATTTTCGACCGAATTACTGACCTCTTTCCATTTCTCTCAAAAAGTATTTGACTTAGATTCATTAAACCTTAGATGATATTTTTTATTGCACGTGAAGTTGTGCAGGTGAGTTTTTATTTCTTTGTGGGGGGGGGGGGGGGGGGGGGGGGCTGGAGTTATGGTCCCTGACTAAGTGAAAATAGACATAAAGTATTTGTGTTGCCTATACCTTAAAACTATTTTACCAAGAGTCATGAAACCATGTAGAAATATTATCCAGCATGTGAATTGTGCAGCTGAGTTTTTTCTGTTTCACATTGCATGACCAGAGTTATGGCGTCTTGATGTAGTCAAATAAAAATTTAGAGGATTGTTGTATGTGCCCCATGTATCCCAAAATGTACTGGACCTAGACTAATAAAATATTAGAGGATTGTTTTATAGCAGTTGAAGTTGTGCACCTGGTGTTCTCTTTGGAAATTCATACGGTAGACCAGAGTAATTACCCTTCACTTAGTGAAAAATACAAGAAAGGTTCCTAAAAGTTTGTGTTGCAAACATATTTGACAGTCATGAAAGCAAGTACAGTGACAGATGTGGGAGCACCAGTTTTGAAGAGGAAGTAGGAATATCCATTGAATTAACTGATTTATTTGTCATATCTACATTAAGTCTTCCAATATATGAGGAACATTTAACTTCTGATGGCATTATTTGTTATTACTAGGATATAAGTATAAAATGCACCTGTAACCAAATATAAAATTAAAAACGGGATGTTGCCTTATTTGCAATATTTGTATTATGTTCTTAAAATTCAGCACGCTATTCATGTTTCGACTCAAAATATTTTACCTTGTTTATACACTTTCTCTACCTTTTCAGAAAGTTGAAAACTGAAATTAGATATTTAATCGGATCGTAACATTCAGATTTTTGTAAGAGTGACACTTAGGTACATTCAGGAAATAATGAAGTCATTTTAAATAAATCTTTCGTTATTATCATGATTACTGACAAAGATGATGTTTCAGCTAATCAAAATAATAAAATGTAATGGGTCGATTGTAAGTAAAAGATATACCATGCGTGAAAAGAACTTCGTGCAGGATAAGATGTGCAGGAGTAAGAAATTCAAAACAATAGATACATGTGAATATGTCAAGCTTAAACGCATAAATCTTGTATAGAGTGGCTATTATTGGTTTCGTTGATTTCTATTATATATCTTTGAAGTCATTTTAGCTCATTATAGCATAAAGCAGTTGTTTCCCTCGTTTTCGGAGGGTATTTTTACAAGAAACTTTTAAAAGCGTTTTAATAGGGAGATTCTGACACTTACGTGTTGTAAATACACCTTTTTACATATGCGTCTTCCGTTGCTAAAGGTAAACGTTTTATGACCAAAGAATGGATATGTTAAAAGGAAATAACATCAACGTAATCAAACATACCTGACATACCCGCACATTAAATGAAAATTACTGGTTTGAGGGCCCATTTATTTTCAAGCATTTGGACTGGAAAAACTTTTATCGATTTTTGTTTCATTATATAACAGTTCCCTGTGTTTAGGGGACGTAGCTTACGAGTCCTTCACAACCAACCCCAATGATTTAAGTTTTAAAAAACGTGTTTTTTCCCATTTTTTAAAAGTAAAAATTTGTTAGGGATTGGTTCTATTGAATTACGATATAAAATTTTAGCCCAGTCTTAGTTATATTTAAAATGTAAAAATTTAAAATTAGCATTTGGGGAAAAGTGGGTTAAGAGCCAAACACTTGAAGAGGGGTTCCCCTTTTTTGAAAGCTTAAAGTAAAGGGAATTTTGGCTGATTATGACGCATCTTTTTCATGTTTTGGAAATGAAAAAAAATTTTTAATATTTAAATAAACTAATATCGATTTTCAACTTTAATGTTGCTTGAAATTTTTAACTAGAGTAGTTATGACAAAATAAATTCTTCACGCTCGCTAATCCCGAAAATTTCAACAGCACAGTTTTGATTATTTGTACGCCGTTCAAGATGAAGCTTTTTAAAGGTTAACCCGGGCAAAAATTTTAATCAAACCAAGTCTGCATTTTTGTTGTTCTTGTTTCTTTTAGAATTTCTTGAAGTTCAATGTTGTTAGTTTTTGAAAAACCTTAGTACTACTTTATTTTAATGTAAAAACAGATTACTACACGCCTCTTTCAAAATCATTACCCAAAACCCGTTTCAGGGGATCCCTTGTAATTAAAATGGGCCAATTTTAATTTGCCGGACAAATTTGGAAAAAGTAAGTACTGCTAAAAAGGCTTTAAACTTAAAAATCCATGAATGGGGGGCATTTAACTGAGCTTTTTTATTTTAGGGAAAAATTGTGGCTGACTGTTTTATTTTGAAATACATTTTGAGAATTTTTTAGTGGCCCCGGCATTTTTGGGGGGGAAGCGAAAGTTGCCTGGAATTTTGTGTCAAAAACAAGGAAAGTTGAAGTTTTTGTTGAAATAATATTGTAGTGACACATAGAAGATTTTTTGGTTTATTCCCTCTTAAGATTTTTTGAAAAGAAGAGGAAAGGGGGATTCTGTAAATTTTCTTATATGCAAATGAGCTGAAATGTGTTGAAAGACTAGATCAAAATTTTTTAGCTTTATAAGTTTTCCCCCTCCTTTGACGTTATTTTAAAAAAAAGTATGATTAACCTTTTGTGTTTAGTACCAAAAAATTTTCAGCTGTGAATAGCTGTGGAAATTTGGGATTCCCTTTTTTTTTGAAGATAAAAATGGATCTAAGCTATTTTAGAAAAAGTTTTTTTCAGATAACAGATGTAGAAAACCCTTTTACAACAGTCAAATATTTTTGATATTGAAAAGGAAAAATATAAGCTTTTTTCAAGTGCTTGCGTTTCTTAGTTTCATACTTGATTTGGGCATTGTCAGTCAACTATCTTATACTGCATTTGAAGTTGTTGTTATTTTTAAATTACCTCCTTTATTTGATTTTTCTTTTCATTTTATTGATAATTTTCCCTTTATGTTTGAAAAAATTTCCAGATTGCATTTAAATTTAACTCCCTTTTTTTAACATGAAAAAAATTTTTTGTGAAAAGATTTTTTGTTGTTTTATTAAGTCCTACATGTAGTTGCAGTCTGTTTTTGGAAGCGGTAGAAATAACAAAAAAGAGGCTGACAAGTGGTAAGTTTGTTATATATGAAGTTTATTGAGGGTTCATGTTGATGTTCTTTAAAGTAAAATACATTGTTTTTGACAGAATGGTTTTTACTTTTAAATGAGATGTTTTTAATCGGGTTCTGTATTTTTTTTTTTCTTTGTATACAATATTTTGCATTTTTTTTCAATTTTAATTGGTTTAAAAATTGAACACTTCATTTCTGTTTGATATAGTTTATTAATGATTAAAAATTTTAATATACAATGAGTTATGAGATATTTTTTTAATTTTAATTATTTAGTTTAAAAAAAAAGTAAAAAGTCTGTATTAAATGATAGGTATTTTTTGTAAAAAAATAAAGGAAAAAAAATTTTGTTAATTTTCTTTTCTTTTTGGGGGGGAAAAGTTTTTTGGTATGTAAATGTCAGTTGTTTCCCTGTTTACCTGGGGTCAAGAAGATGTTCCCTTTTAAAAAAAATGCAGGGGGTATTATGTTTTTGTATGTTAAACAAGGTCTAAAAGCATTTATATGCTGTATGGTACTTCTTGCCCCTGAAATAACGTAAAGAATTTTTAAAAGAGACTTCTGACAAATGTGAGCCTTCTGGACTTTATGTCGCTGGCATAAACATTTCTTTCTGTGCTTTGTGACCCCTAATTTTATAATACATTATCCATTAAAAAAAATGTAATGATAGGGTTTAGTAATAAATGTGTGTAGTTTTGTAATGTAACATTTCAAAAATAGAATGAACATGTACTTTGATAAAAATATTGAAATAAAAATTTAAATATTTGTATCAGTCAGCAAAAACAGAAGTACTTTGTATTTTGTTTTAAAGATAATTAAAACAATTTATTTTAAAAAAAAATGCTTTGACATGTTTTTTTGTTTTTTTTCCTAGAATGTGTGTGATTAATGTTTTACAATATTTAGAATTGAAGAAATTGTTGTGCAGAAGGGACAAAAAAGTTATGACAAAAGAAACAGATATAAATAAGGAAAAATTGTTGTGATGAAAGACATGGCCAATGGCAATCACAAAGAAATTTTTAAATTTTAAATTTTTTGTCACTTATGATTTCTGTAAGTGATTTTGCAATATATATAAATGTTGGATTAAATTTTTTTTTATGTTGATCTTTTTTTCAAGATTTTGTCAAACTGACATTTGTTTGGGAAAATAAGTATTTAAAAGGGCGGCATTGTGTCAAAAAAAATTGTTGCATGTTCCCAAATTAAATGTCAAATTGTAAAAAGGGAAAAATTCTAAATTTGGAAAACCTTTGTTTTTTTTCTTCATTTACCCCTCGTTAAAGGGAGATGAAGTTTGAAGAAATTTTAAAGTAAAACCCTCCCAGAGTAGCTCATTGAAGAAAAAACCTCTCTATAAAACACATGAGAATTTTCCCCAAAGCTGAATATAACTATAAATTTACTTTCCAGAAAAACAACCTCAAAATAATAAATTTTTGTAATCCAGTGTGTTGCCTACGGTTTGCATTGTCTTATAATATCTTGATTTCAAAGCTTTAGGAAAAACAACACTTTCAACAAGGGAAAAGTGAACATATTTATATAAGGTGAAGTTTTTGGGAGTTTCAAGTTATTGTTTTTGTGCTATATAAAAACACTTTGGTGTTTTCTTTTACATATATATAATCAGGGTGAAGGGTTTTTGTTTGGGGCTTTTAGGTGAGATTAGTGAACTATCAAATTTATTGTTTTTTTTTTTTCACCCTGTTATTGAAAAATATTTATTTAAGTTAAAAATATGCAATTTTTCAGACATCCCATTTAAAAAATTGTCATTTAGGGGATTAAATATAGACTTTTAGACAAGTTAAAAATTTGACAAAAGTCAATTTGTAGATTTCCTGACTTGTGCTTGAATAATTTTCTAAGATTGAAAATCTGCAAATGTTTAAAAAAATGTTATAATTGTTTTAAAACTATCATGTTTTATTTCTTATTAATATAAGTTTTAAATTTTTATTTCCAGAAGTGTACAAGTGTGTTGTCAGTGAAAAGGAAATTTTCCCCAAATTTTGCTGCAAGATGTATATTCAAGTGCAAGACGCCCTGACAGTGTAAATAGATGGGCCATATTTTAATATGTTTCTTTTCTTGTTTATCATCTGTACGAATGTGTTTATGACAAAACTGTATAAAATTTTTGTTAAATCATTTTTATTTCCATTTTTGCAGCATGTAAGAAGCAAGCATTTAACAATTGCATTCTGAAGTGTTAAAAGGATCAATTAATTTAAAGAAAACAAAATTTTAAATTGGACTTTTAAGTTTTATGTATTTGTGGTGGAGTGCCCGTCTTCAGGGAATTTTTTGTCTGTGTGTCATTTTTTATGTTATAGTTTTCTTAAAAAACATTAAATGTCAAAAATTATGGTAAGATGAATTCATTTATCACTTGTAGATAATGTTAAAACGTTAAAATTTTACCATGGTTAATAAAATTCTATTTACCAGAGTTGTCAATATTTTATTAAATTTTTTGTTAATCAGTCAATTAATTACATATGATGTTCCCCAAATTTTTTGTTATATTTTATGTGAATTTTTTGTTGTTTTCATGTTCAAAAATAATTTCTAACATCAAAGAAACTTAAGTATTTTACAATTTGGTTTTGGGATTAAAAAGGGTTTTTTTGTTTATATATTTTATTTTTTTCCTCCGGAGGGAAAAAAGAAATATACATTTTAAAAAATTTATTCTCGATAAGTTATATAATAAAATAAAAGAAATAAAAACAAAATATGTTGTGGAATTTTATTTTCAAAAAATTTTATTACGTCTTTTTGTTTTACTTCTTTAGTTGTTTGGGCTGAATGGGAATAAAAAATTTTTAAATTTTTGAGCATAAGTTAATATGGGAATTATTAATTAAATTAAAAAAATTTTATCTCCTGTTATGCCCTTGAGCTTTAATATTTTTTCAACATTGTCATGGCAATAAGGTCAATTTTTTTGTTGTGTATACCTTGTTCTGTGTGATAAAAAGCTTTTATGGATTCTTTTTATAATTTTGCTTTTCATCTTACCGGGTTAAAAAAAATATAATTTTTTGTCTGAAAATTAGGGAAAAATACTGATGATTAAATTTCATATAAGAAGTTTTTTTTGAGATAAAGGGAGGTAATTCCAAAAAAATATGTAGAATGTAGTGATAAAAAGTAATGAAGGGAGGTAATAAAATCTGTGAAGTTATTAGCTTCATTTCTTTGAGAGCTAATTAATTGTTTTTAATTTTTGGGTTTTTTAAATAAGTATGACCTAAAATGTGTCCTGTTTTAAGGTAAAATTTGGTTTTTTGATGTCCTTTTATGTTAAAATTTTTCTGTATTTTTTCTTCCTGTCTGAATGTGGCGCTTTAAGGGGTTTTCCGGAAAAATTCCTAGTTTTTTTTTTTTATCAGCAATTTGTGAGATAGTCTTAAAGGGGTTTTCATCCTTTTTTCCAAAAATGTATGGGCTAAAATTTTTTTGGGGTAAAAAAATTTTTTTTTTAAAAAAAAAACCGATTCTAATATTGTATATTATTTTATGCACTTAGAATTATATTTTGGGGCAAAATGTTAAAAATTCCGGTTTTAATTTTTTTGTTACAATGTCTACGAATGATAACCCATTTACCTTTTTGAAGCCAAAAACTTTTAATTCCAAATTTTTTTTTTTAATTTAATTTGTATTTTACATTCTGTTTCCATGGGAAATGGCCGATTTTATGGGAAACGGTATTTCCCCTGGGAAAAAAGCTTTCCCCGGGAAACATTTGGGAAATCTTTCCCCTCGGGGAATTTTCCCATGGGGGAAAAACCCTTTTTTTTTATTTCATTAAATATTAGAAAAAAAATATAGTGTTTTTTTAAAAATTTCTTTTATGGCACTGGCTAGTTTTTTTGTTTAAATAAAAGATAAATTTTGTTTCCATGGGAAAGAATTCCTTTGGGGGTCCCCTGGAAATTTTTCCCTTGAGAAAAGTTCCCATGGGAATACTTTCTGTAAAAATGTTTCCCAAGGGGGCGTTTCCCCTGGGGAAAGCATTCCAAAAGAATGTTTTCTGTAGAATTTTCCTAGGGAAAAGTTTGCAAAAAAAAATGTCCGTGTTTGTTGGGGAAGCGAGATTTAAAACGGTGGTGTGAAATCGGTCCTCGGGCGGGCGCCCTCCGCCCCATTTTCCACGACGATTTTATTTTAAAAACATTGTGTTAAAAACGGAAGTGTTTTAAATTTAAACCCTTTTTAGGGTGCTAAAAAAAAACAAATCGGACGCTTAAGATTTTTATGGGGTAAATTACCTTTCCTTCAAAAATGACCTTTTGGGGGAGTTCATAATAAGATTTTATTGGTGTGGGCATCTCGGCTGATGATTCATTTAGAAAATCTGTTAACATGCCCGTGATAAGTGTAGGTTTGAACCCCTTTTGATTTTTAGAGTACTGGGAACCTGGTTGCCATGGCAACCAAAAGGAAAAACTATAAAAATCTTCTTGTCCAAAACGGCAACTTGCTATTTGGCGTGTGACATCATCTTATGGTCTTCTATCAAAAATATTCAAATTATGCCCCTGGGGTGAAAAGAGGCCCTGCCCCGAGGGTCATAAGTTTTACATAGACTTATATAGGAAAAAACTTCAAAAATCTTCTTGCAGGCCTCCTAGTGAAACCTTTAAAACCTTTAAAAACCTTTAATTTCAGAGCAAACCTTTAAAACCTTTAAATCTTCTGAAAAAACCTTTAAAACGGCCAAATAGCCTGTAATTTTCACTCAAAACCTATATTTTTGTTCAGACTGCTTGCCGTGCCAGTTTAAAGCAAGTAATGGTTACTACTGTATTTCTTCCCCCATTTTAAGTGTTGTAATTAGGATACTGCTTGTGTATCTTTCATCTAGAGTTTTTCAGAATGCTGTTGTGTTCACCAGACCACATACATGTAGTAAATACCTATATATATTATGTGTTTTCAACGAGAATTCCGACAAAAATAGCCATTATTTACACTTTATTTTTTAATATTTTACACTAAAAGGCCTTTATTTCCATAGATTGGAGCCTTTATAAAAACCTTTATTTTTGTTCAGGCCTGCTAGGAGGCCTGTTCTTGTCTAAAACCATAAGACCTAGACCTTCGATATTTTGTATGTAGCATTGCCTTGTGGTCCTCTGCCAAAAATGTTCAAATTATTACCCTGGGGTGAAAAGAGGCCCCGCCCTGGGGGCCTCAAGTTTTACATAGACTTGACATATAGGAGAAAACTTTAAAGATCTTCTTGTCTGAAACTGCAAGGCCTAGGCTTTTGATATTTGGTGTATTGTATTGCCTTGTGGTCCTCTACCAAAATTGTTCAAATTATTACCCTGGGGTGAAAAGAGGCCCAGTCCCGGGGGTCCCAAGTTTAACATAGACTTATATGGGAAAAAAAAATTCTTTTTGTCTGAAACTTCAAGGCTTATGCCTTTGATGTTTGGTATGTATCATTGCCTAACTGACCGCTAACAGGATTATTCAAATTATGCCCCTATGGTGAAAAGAGGCAGCACCCTGGTGGTCACTTGTTATATGAGTTATATAGAAAAAAATACTTCAAAAATCATAGAGCATATTTCCTAGACTGTTTAATTATATTTACCTGATGTACCAAAGTGATTACATGTCACCTTACTGTGACCTTGACCTACTGACCTACGTTCTTGTTTTTTGAGATACAGCCTTGAAATTTGGATGACGTGTTCAGTTTTGCATACCGATCTTAAAACTGACTTTCAGTTACCATGAATGTGACCTACTGACCTACTTTCTAATGTTTTAGCATCAGTTTGCCATTTAAAACATGTGGCTCATATTACTCAGGTGAGCGATTTAGGGTCATCATGACATGACCCTCTTGTTTTTAGCATGTTACTGGAAACAAAGAATTTTTTTTAAGCCTTACCGTATTTACCTATCTAATAGACAATCCTTGTTTCAGACGAGATTTTCTTTAACCCTTACCCTGCTAAATTTCTATAATGCGCTAGTCCATCTTTCAATTTGGAAAGTACCATTAACTGTCTAAAGTGGTGCTTACCAAAAAAGATACTGACTGAATGGCGAACAGTGCAGACCATGATCAGACTGCACAAATGGTTGCAAAGGCAGAATCACTTGCTGCCAGCAGGCTAAGAGTTAATTACTTCAAAGTTAGTCATATTTTATAAAGTCTTTTATAAATGCTTAAAGTCAGTAGCACTGATTTACCTGTTAGATAGGCCAACTCATTAAGTCTGATTTTTTTAGGAGAAAAACCTTGTCTTAAAGGGGAGTAATTACAGTATATTTAAACTTCTGCTGAATTATGTATTTTGCCAAAACATGAAATAAACCTAGTGAAAATACACATGTCTGCCCCAAAAGTACATGCAAGGCAGAAACTCAAGTTTTATTTCAAAAATACAGTTTAATCATTGTGTCCAAACCATACTTGATATATTGAAATATTTTTTTGTTTGCAATTTGGAGTAGTCTTTCATATTAACCCTTAGCCTGCTGCAGGCGAATTTAACAGCCTTTGCAAACAGCTTGGAACCAGATCAGACGCCGATTAAATCGGCGTCTGATCAGGTTCCAAGCTGTTTGCTACTCTGACAATATTTCTTCCAATTTTGGAGCAAATTGAATGAACTTTACAATTTTAGCAGACGACATTTCCAGCAGACGACAATTTATCTAGCATGCTAAAGGTTAAGTACTGTTTTAAAAGTTCAGTCCAAAGAGTTTTAGCCAGTTTTTGCAAAAAGAACTCTTGTGAGGTCTGTGTGTGTGTGTGTGTGTGTGTGTTCGGGTTTAACGTCTTTTTCAACAATTTTTCAGTCATATAAACGACGGATTGTGAGGTCTGTAAACTCAGAATAAAAATCCTTCACTTACACTTTGTGAATTGTAACTATTTTAAAGCTTTCAAAAAAATCAATTAAGTTTTAATTCATACATGATCTTTAATTGTTTATGGACATTTTTAACTTCTTTTTTTCTCATCTTTTTATGTTATAATTGAAATTTTCACAAATATCTGGAAACATTATGCTTGAAAAATTATGTGGAACCTCATTATTCCTGAGTCTTCGGAGAAATATTTTTTATTCACTTATCACAGAACTTTACAATCAGAGAAAAACACCCATAATTTTGTTGTGAAACTAATAATTGGACTAAAGTTTTGGAATACAAGTCTGTACCAATGCACAAAACGTAAACTGAATGAATAAGTAAATTCCCCATTTGTTTCATCTTTAAAATTTTAAATCCACACATTCATATTGTCCTATTGAAATATTTGTTTTGACAGAAACTACAAAATTATGCACATGAAATTAAAAGGATTTCACAGTAGACAGGCTTACATATTTAGGTGTAATTTTCGCATCATTGCAGTTAGGGAAGTATACAGGTCTACGTGCCGCTGTGGTGCTGGGTGGTGACAGAATGGAAGACCAGTTTGCTGCCCTACATTCTAACCCTGACATGTATGTATATCTTGAATGACTGCTTTACAATGAAACCTTTCCAAAAAATCTCCTCTCAAAGACCACTAAGTCTTGTGAACAGAGACCTTATGTTCACAGAGACATCTGTGAACAAAGATCACCTGTGAACAAACATCTCCTGTGAACAAAGATCACCTGTGAACAAAGATCCCCTGTGAACAAACATCACCTGTGAACAAAGATCACCTGTGAACAAAGATCACCTGTAAACAAAGATCCCCTGTGAACAAACATACCCTGTGAACAGAGACAACTTGACTGTTGAAAACCACTAGCTTCATTTTGAATTAAACAAGTTCATTGCATTTTGACCTCTGAAGAAAGCCCACCTTCAAATAAAGACAACCTTTTGGCTCTCCTAACTTTCTAGGTGTTGTCCATTTTTTGACAAATTTGACTCTACATATTTTATTTCTGACATGTTTGAATTTTAAGCTTTCTTTTAAGGAAGTATAATGATTTTCATTTGCATAATAGCTAGGTGTAGAAATTAAAAAATTACAGTAAAAACCTATGTAAGTGGTCACCTCTATTAAGCAGCAACTTTCCTTAACCCTTACCCTGCTAAATTTCTATAATGAACTTGTCCATCTCTCTATTTGGATAGTACCATTAACTGTTAAAAGGGGTGCTTACCAAAAATATACTGGCTGAATAGCGAACGGTGCAGATTATGATCAGACTGCATGTAAGTGCAGCAGGATGATCGTGATCTACACTGGTTGCAAAAGGCAGAATCAGTTACGTCCAGCATGATAAGGGTTTAGAAACCTCATTAATTTTGCTGTTTCATATTTCTAGACTTTCTGTGCAAATAGACATGTATTAAGCTATAACCTGTTGGAAAAAGCCAATTTCGTTCCTCTTTTTGACTAGCTGTTAATTGTTATTACATTATATTTTAGCTAATTTATATAGCATAATTTCCATGACTAACATGCTAAGAGGTGCTGAACATACAGAGGTTGTCACACAAGGTGCCAATTCATTCTCTACCAGTACAGACACTTAGAAGTCGGATCAGTAGGGCAGAGCAAGAAAGCTCCCAGAAGAGAGAAAGACATAATTTAGATACAGGATTGTCCGACTTACTTAGCCGATTCTCCAACATGCTTGATGTATAGCCAGAATACTCCTCAAGCCCTTTTTCCTGAGAAGAACAAGTACAAGCCTCTTAGTTGGATGGGTGATACACAAGAGCATCTTAGAAATTTCCATATTTTGGGTCAAGATTCAAACCCCGGACCTCAGGATAGACAGTCAAGCATGTTACCACTAGTCCACCAGACCATCCCTGAATTGACTTTTTAGTAACTGGAAGCAAAGAAAAGTAAAACAAGCTGTATGGTTTATATACAACAGTATTGTAAAATAGCTTTATTAGAAATTACGATCCACTGTTTGTTTAGTGGCATGCTAACTCATCATAAGCTTACTGAACAAATACGTCTGAGTTCATAGCAAAATGTAGAATATGAATTGATAGCCATGCTGACATGTCTGTGAATATAGACCTCACATTATTTTGTATTTATTGCAGAATCGTAGCTACTCCAGGTAGATTTATGCATGTTGCGGTAGAAATGGACCTGAAGCTGAAGTCAGTGCAGTATGTTGTGTTTGATGAAGCAGACAGGTTGGGTGTTAACTATTTTTTTTAAACCAAACAACAGGTGTTTTCTTACAAGCTGATGTCTTTTTTATTAGCTCACCTGTCATATAGTGACAAGGTGAGCTTTTGTGATCACCCTTCGTCCGTCGTCTGTGCGTGCGTCCTTCCGTCCGTCAACAATTTCTTGTCTGCACGATAGTGGTTTCATTTATGATTTTATATTAACCAAACTTGCACACAACTTGTATCATCATAAGATCTCAGTTCCTTTCTTGAACTGGCCAGATCCCATGATGGGTTCCAGAGTTATGGCCCCTGAAAGGGCCAGAATTAGCTATTTTGACCTTGTCTGCACAATAGCAGCTTCATTTATGATATTATTTTAACCAAACTTGCACACAACTTGTATCACCATAAGATTTTGGTTCCTTTCTTGAACTGGCCAGATTCCTTTATGGGTTCCAGAGTGATGGCCCCTGAAAGGGCCAGAATTAGCTGTTTTGACCTTGTCTGCACAGTAGCAGCTTCATTTATGATTTGAATTTAATCAAACTTGCACAAATCTTGTGTCACCATAAGATCTTGGTTCCTTTCTTGAACTGGCCAGATCCCATAATGGGTTCCAGAGTTATGGCCCCTGAAAGGGCCAAAATTAGCTATTTTGACCTTGTCTGCACAATAGCAGCTTCATTTATGATTTGATTTTAACCAAACTTCCACACAACTTGTATCACCACAAGATCTTGGTTCCTTTCTTGAACTGGCCAGATTCCATCATGGGTTCCAGAGTTATGCTTTTGCAGCCATATAGAGACTTCATTTATGGTTTGATTTGATACAAACTTCCAAAATATCTTCAACAACAATAAATCTTGGATTCCATGACGAATCTGTCAGATCCAGTCGTAGGTTCCAGAGTTATTTTATATATGATTACCTCCCCTGATTGTAATCAAAATGGATTTATATCAGTAAGTACTTATAGGACTTACTTGAAATTTCATTATTGTCATTAGTTTGACTGAGACAATCAGGGTAGATAACTATGGACTGATTTTATGTCAAATTACCTCCCTTTATTTCAAATTGAAATGGGTATATCTCTGTAACTAATGAAGATACTGATCTGAAATTTCATTTATGTCAACAGATGGACTTGGACAATCAGTGAAGATACATATTGGCTGAATTTATGACAAATTACCTCCCTTTATTTTTTATCTAAATGAATACACCTATACAGCTTCTAATGAGATTGGTTTGAAACGATCATATCATTTTGACCAATGGTACTCAGGTGAGCGATACAGGGCCATCATGGCCCTCTTGTTACCAATTCATACTGGCAATATTGGGAATTATATTTATTCAGATTATCAGGTTAGTTTTCACATGTCTCCCTGAATTTGTCATATAAATTATCAAATTATCTGGTGTTACCTCAAGTCCTTCAATTTTTGACAGTAGTGAAAAAATCTGTTACATGGTATAGTGTTCAAATACAAAAGGGTATCACATTTTTACTTTGTTCACTCAAACTCTATGGCCTCATGAAAATTTGTCCACGTCATTTGTGGTTTAAGCCATTTATAGGTTGTACCTACCTATTAGTTACCTTTAAGATGTACATAATACTGTATATTGTATTTTTAGTATATTGATTAAGAAATAAATTAAAATCCTGCAGCCATTCACTTTTATGCAAACCCATACATTGTTTTGTTCATTAATAAATTTTTAATAATAGCATTCCATTAAACATTTTGTCAGAAAATGGTGATTTTATAAAAGTTAAAAAAATGAAAATAGGACAGGCAGTTTGATCTTCCTATACATGTAGTCATTTTGAGTTTTGGCATAAATGTATTTTCATTCAGATTATTTGAGATGGGATTCCAAGAGCAGTTGAACGAGATCTTAAATCGTCTACCAGAGTCCAGACAGACAGTGTTGTTCTCGGCAACTCTACCTAAATTGCTGGTTGACTTTGCAAAAGCCGGGCTCCATGACCCAACATTGATCAGATTAGATGTAGACACAAAACTTAGTGACCAGTTAAAGGTATGCAGGCCCAATTACATGCATTGAAAAGTAGAAAAATGAGTTTTTAAGTCATCCTGTTGAAGAAAGACCATCAGGATAACTTTTTTGAAAATCTTGTTTTTTGCAGTTTTTGTAATAAATATATATACAGTTGAAACTCGATATCTGAGCTGTGCCATGAGAAAACCAACATAGTGGCTTTGCGACCAGCATGGATCCAGACCAGCCTGCGCATCTGCGCAATCTGGTCAGGATCCATGCTATTCGCTTTTAAAGCCTATTGGAATTGGAGAGACTGTAAGCGAACAGCATGGATCCTGACCAGACTGCGCGGGTGCGCAGGCTGGTCTGAATCCATGCTGGTCGCAAAGCCACTATGTTGGTTTTCTCATGGCACGGCTCATCTCAAACTTGCTTGTCTCAAAATTCAGGCTATCTTGAAGACATTTTCATGTCCTGCCCCAAAAACACATGGACAAAATATCCTTTTAAGTTTAATTTCAGTTTCAGTAAAACGCTTGATGCCTTGGAATCCGAGATACCGAGTTTCAGCTATACTTCCAGATACAATGTAGTGCCTATAAAAATTCAAGTTCTTATATGTTTTAGTTTGGCTGTTTATCCACAGGCATAAAAAACCTTTTACATTTTCATGGTAAATACAAAAATCAGTGATGGGTCTTGTCATTATGGCAGTGAATCACTATTTTGTGCCTCGTGAGGTCAATTGGTTAAGGTCACTGACTTGAAATCACTTGCCCCTGTCTGATGTTGATCTGAAACCTTGCATAGAGTTATTTCAAGAGAGGAAGGTTCCAATTGGCTTACAGGTCAGTGGTTCTAACTATGTACCCACCAATGCCTGAAATACTTTGTAGAGGGGCATGCAAGGTCTTTTTCCACCATCAAAAGCTGGAAAACTTGCTTAATGATATGAATTCTGTCGTTTTGACTATAAACCAAACAATTTAAAAAAAGGAAAAAGATCAGTATATATGTGATATACAAACTGTGTTTTCTAATTGTGATAGCTATTTGAAAATATTTTGCTTTAAACATATTTGGGATTTTTTCTTTATTTATGATCAAATCAGGTTTCCGTTAACATTTTAACACTTACCCTGCTAAATTTCTATAATGAACTTGTCCATCTTTCAATTTGGACAGTACCATTAACTGTTAAAAGGGGTGCATACCAAAAAGATACTGACCGAATGGCAGACAGTGCAGATCATGATCTACACTGGTCGCAAAGGCAGAATCAATGGTTTTAATGGTGTCTGGCATGATAAGGGTTAAAAAAGACACTATAGCATTGTTATTTAACTTGACTGTCAGTTTCTGTTATAGCTGGCCAGGAAAGCTGCTTCACACATATTTTTAATCAAAAACAAGTAAACATTAATCATAAAAATATAAGTCCATCTTATTTTGCGATGTTACTATTCATTGACCAGTCAAGTGACAACAGAAGTGGTAGGATTATATAATTTTTGATGAAATAAGAAGGGTTCATTGTTTTCTGGATTTTATGTATGATATTACATTTGCGTAATAAAATATGCTTTATTGAATTTGCACATAACTTATCAAATGCTTTACCTGCATAAATGCCAGAAAAATGCATTTCCAGGACAGGCAAAATCTGATTTTGACTTACTTGTCCATATTTGATAAAAGCTATTTTCTACCTGTCCATATAATGGTTTATATCGTAAAAATATGGTGAAATTCTACTTGTGCAGTTGGGCTCTGGGACAAGCTGGGCAAGTCAGACAATTGATTTTGTCACCCCTGATTTCTGTAACTATTGTACGGTATGACTTTGTACAGCATTTCTTGTATTTTACTCAAAACAAGAAACTAATTTCTCGATTTCTAACTTAAGCTGGCTTTTGTTAAGACTGCCTTTTATTACTGTTGTAGGGAAATGTGTTGTCTAAGGTCAAAATTTACCATTTTGTGACAGAACAATAGACTGTGGGATTAAGACAAGGCAATTTAATGAGATTTTTTATCCTTGTATCTCAGTATCGGTGATTTCAGTTTTTAGCTCACCAGAGCCAAAGGCTCAGGGTGAGCTATTCTGATCAGTCACTGTCCGTCGTCCCTAAACTTTTACTTTAAATGACATCTCCTCATAAACTGCTGGGCCAATTTCATCCAAACTTCACAGGAATGTTCCTTGGGTGAAGCTCTACAAAAATTATTCAAAGAATTGAATTCCATGCAGAACTTTGGTTGCCATGGCAAACCAAAAGGAAAAACTTTAAAAATCTTCTTCTCAAAAACCAGAAGCCCTAGAGCTTAGATATTTGGTGTGAAGCATTGCCTAGTGGACCCCTACCAATTTTGTTCAAATCATGACCCAGGGGTCAAAATTGACCCTGCCCCAGGGGTCACTTGATTTTACATAGGAAAATCTTAAAAAATCTTCTTCTCAAAAAACAGAAGCCCTAGAGCTTAGATATTTGACATGTAGCATTGCCTAGTGGACCTCTACTAAAGTAGTTCAAATCATGACCCCGGGGTCAAAATTGACCCCGCCCCAGGGGTCACTTGATTTTACATAGATTTCATTAGGAAAATCTTCAAATTTAAAAAAAAAATAAACCAGAAGGCCTAGAGCTTAGATATTTCACATGTAGCATTGCCTAATGGACCTCTACAAAATTTGTTCAAATCATGACCCCCGGGGTCAAAATTGAACCCGCCCCAGGGGTCACTTGGTTTTACATAGGAAAATCTTCAAAATTTTTCTAAAAATAAACCAGAAGGCCTAGATCTTAGATATTTGACATGTAGCATTGCCTAGTAGACTTCTACAAAATTTGTTCAAATCATGACCCCAGGGTCAAATTGACCCTGCCCCATGGGGTTACTTGATTGTACATAGAAAAATCTTCAAAATTTTCTAAAAATAAACCAGAAGGCCTAGAGCTTAGATATTTGACATGTAGCATTGCTTAGTGGACCTCTACAAAATTTGTTCAAATCTTGACCCCCCCCCCCCA
Source organism: Mercenaria mercenaria (assembly GCF_021730395.1). NCBI lineage: Eukaryota > Metazoa > Mollusca > Bivalvia > Venerida > Veneridae > Mercenaria > Mercenaria mercenaria. The sequence continues at coordinate 41,230,121 of NC_069376.1, read as the reverse complement.
CCCCACCAGGGTAAAATTGACCCAGCCCCAGGGGTTACTTGATTGTACATTCATGAGGAAATCTTCATAAATTTGCTAAAAATAAACCAGAAAGCCTAGATCTTAGATATTTGATATGTAACATTGCCTAGTGGACTTCTACAAACTTTGTTCAAATCATGACCCCGGGGTAAAATTGGCCCCGCCCCAGGGGTTACTTGATTGTACATCGGAAAAGTGACCCCAAGGGTCACTTGATTTTACTTAGGAAAATCTTAAAAAATCTTCTTCTCAAAAACTATAAGCCTAGGGCTTAGATATTTGACATGTAGCATTGCCTAGTGGACCTCTACTAAAGTTGTTCAAATCATGACCCCGGGGTCAAAATTGACCCCGCCCCAGGGGTCACTTGATTTAACATAGATTTCTATAGAAAAATCTTCAGAATTTTTTAAAAAATAAACCAGAAGGCCTAGAGCTTAGGTATTTGACATGTAGCATTGCCTAGTGGACCTCTACAAAATTTGTTCAAATCATGACCCCCCGGGATCAAAATTGACCCCGCCCAGGGATCATTTGATTTTACATAGGAAAATCTTCAAAAATTTTCTAAAAATAAACCAGAAGGCCTAGATCTTAGATATTTGACATGTAGCATTGCCTAGTAGACTTCTACAAAATTTGTTCAAATCATGACCCCAGGGTCAAATTGACCCTGCCCCATGGGGTTACTTGATTGTACATAGAAAAATCTTCAAAATTTTCTAAAAATAAACCAGAAGGCCTAGAGCTTAGATATTTGACATGTAGCATTGCTTAGTGGACCTCTACAAAATTTGTTCAAATCTTGACCCCCCCCCCCCCCCCCCCCCCACCAGGGTAAAATTGACCCAGCCCCAGGGGTTACTTGATTGTACATTCATGAGGAAATCTTCATAAATTTGCTAAAAATAAACCAGAAAGCCTAGATCTTAGATATTTGATATGTAACATTGCCTAGTGGACTTCTACAAACTTTGTTCAAATCATGACCCCCGGGGTAAAATTGGCCCCGCCCCAGGGGTTACTTGATTGTACATCGGAAAAGTGACCCCAAGGGTCACTTGATTTTACTTAGGAAAATCTTAAAAAATCTTCTTCTCAAAAACTAGAAGCCTAGGGCTTAGATATTTGACATGTAGCATTGCCTAGTGGACCTCTACTAAAGTTGTTCAAATCATGACCCCGGGGTCAAAATTGACCCCGCCCCAGGGGTCACTTGATTTAACATAGATTTCTATAGAAAAATCTTCAGAATTTTTTAAAAAATAAACCAGAAGGCCTAGAGCTTAGATATTTCACATGTAGCATTGCCTAGTGGACCTCTACAAAATTTGTTCAAATCTTGACCCCCCGGGTCAAATTGACCCAGCCCCAGGGGTTACTTGATTGTACATAGAAAAATCTTCAAAATTTTCTAAAAATAAACCAGAAGGCCTAGAGCTTAGATATTTGACTTGATTGTACATGAGGAAATCTTCATAAATTTGCTAAAAATAAACCAGAAGGCCTAGATCTTAGATATTTGATATGTAACATTTCCTAGTAGACTTCTACAAACTTTGTTCAAATCATGACCCCGGGGTAAAATTTGCCCACGCCCCAGGGGTCCCTTGATTGTACATCGGAAAATCTTCCAAAAAATTTCTAAAAATCATCAGTTTGACATTTGAAACATGTAGCTCATATATCTCAGGTGAGCGATCCAGGGTCATCATAACCCTCTTGTTTATTTATTAGCCCACCATCATCAGATGGTGGGCTATTAAAATCACTCTGCGTCCGTGGTGCGTCCGTCCGTCATTCCGTCCGTCCGTCCGTCCGTCCGTTAACAATTTCTCGTTATCGCATCTCCTCAGAAACTACTGGGGGGATTTTGACCAAACTTTGTCAGAATGATGTGTTGGTACCCTAGTTGTGTCCCCCTGAAAATCAGACTGGTTCAACAATTTATGAGTGAGTTATGGCCCTTTGTTTATTTCTATATTTTACATAGATTTATATAGGGAAAAACTTTGAAAACCTTCTTGTCCAAAATCACAGAGCCTAGGGCTTTGATATTTGGTTTGAAGCATCATCTAGTGGTCTTCTACCAAGATGATTCAAATTATTTCTCTGGGGTCAAATATGGCCCCGCCCTGGTGGTCACATGGTTTATATAGACTTATATAGGGAAAAACTTTGAATAACCTCTTGTCCAAAACCACAGGGCCTAGGGCTTTGATATTTTGCATGTGACATCATCTAGTAGTCTTCTACTAAGATTGTTCATTATTATACCCCTAGGGTCAAATATGGCCCCGCCCTGGGGGTCATATGGTTTACATAGACTTATATAAGGAAAAACTTTGAAAATCTTCTTGTCCAAACCACAAAGCCTAAGGCTTTGATACTTGTAATGTAGCATCATCTAGTGGTTCTCTACCAAGTTTGTTCAAATTATCCCCCTAGGGTCAAAAATGGCCCCGCCCTGGGGGTCACATGGTTCAAGTAGACTTATATAGGGAAAAGCTTTTAAAATGTTCTTGTCAATAACTACAACATTCAAATTTGGACCACATGTTGTTTTTGAGTGGCAAGATGAACCTTGACATGAGTTGACCTTGATTTTGACCTAGTGACCTACTTTCACAATTCTGTAGCTACAGCCTTCAAATTTGGACCACATGCATAGTTTTGTGCACTGGAAAAAACTTTGACCTTGATTTTGACCTAGTGACCTTCTTTCACATTTTTGAAGGTACAGGCGTCAAATTTGGACCATATGCTTAGTTCCGTGTTTCAAAATGAAATTTGACATTGATTTTGACCTAGTGATCTACTTTCACATTTCTCAAGTTACAGCCTTCAAATTTGGACCACATGCATAGGTTTGTGTACCGAAAAAAACTTTGACCTTCACGTTGACCTAGTGACCTACTTTCACATTTTTGAAGGTACAGGCTTCAAATTTGGACCACATGCAAAGTTTTGTATTCCAAAATAAAATTTGACCTTGATTTTGACCTAGTGACCTACTTTTACATTTCTCAAGCTATACCCTTCAAATTTGGACCACATGCATAATTTTGTGTACCGAAATGAACTTTGACCTTTACATTGACCTAGTGACCTACTTTCACATTTTTGAAGGTACAGGCTTCAAATTTGGACCTCATGCATAGTTTGTATTCTGAAATAGAATTTGACCTTGATTTTGACCTAGTGACCTACTTTTACATTTCTAAAGCTACAGCCTTCAAATTTGGAACACTTGCATAGTTTTGTGTACCGAAATGAACTTTGACCTTAAGATTGACCTAGTGACCTACTTTTACATTTCTGTAGCTACAGGCTTCAAATTTAGACCACATGCATAGGATTGTGTATGGAAACAAACTTTGACCTTGACATTGACCTAGTGACCTACTTTCACATTTCTCAAGCTACAGCTTTCGAATTTGGACCATATGCACAGTGTTGTGTACGGAAATGAAATTTGACCTTGAGCTAGTCAGTAAGTCTTGAAATTTGGAACACTCAAAAATGGCACATTGGTGGGTGCCAAGATCACTCTGTGATCTCTTGTTTTTTGTTTCATTTCTTTCAGTGATGACATAAATGTATAGTCAGAATGCCACAAATTCTTGTGTTTCAGCTCTCCTTCTTGCAGTGTCGAGCAGATGACAAGCTTGGTGTACTGTTACACGTTCTGAGACATGTCATACCATCAGGAGAACAGACGGTTGTGTTCGCAGCAACCAAACACCATGTGGAATATCTAAATCTAGTGAGAGTTTACTTTATTTAGACAGTTCTGAATATCTACTAATATAATGATTTTTTATGGTGCTCATATCCCTTGTTTGTTTTTAGAAAGTTGGACTTTTTAAATTCTATGCAGTCTGGACTCGTACAAATTCATATTTATAATTTACCTAACATGTTATATAGATGGTAATTCATCATTTTTGACTGTCTGCTGGTTTTATCGACTGTTAATGTAGGATGCACATGATGTTAACTGTTCCCTCTACGATGAATTGTTTCATGTTTTATATATGGAGTATTTATTCTTTTTCGGTGTTCCAACAGTCTTTTCTGCAGGTGCAGCTTAAAACTCGGCAGATTCATTCCATTTAATTGAACAACTTGAACAGACTTGTACATGACATCAGGTTAATTCTTCATGAGGAAGCTAAATGTTTATTTAACAGTACAAACATTCTTTTGCTTTTTTTTAGGTACTCCAGAAAGCCGAAATTTCCTGTACATATATCTACAGTTCATTAGACCCTACTGCCCGCAAAATTAACTTGGCAAAGTTCCAACATCGTAAAGTGATGGTGATGATAGTGACAGATTTGGCTGCGAGAGGAATTGATATACCGCTCTTAGATAACGTTATAAATTACAATTTCCCAGCAAAAGCCAAACTTTTTGTGCACAGAGTAGGTAAGTGTCTGAAAAACAGTTCCATATTTTTTAGTGGGTTGATTTTCTTGTCTAGGCTGTATATAGAATTATAGACTGTTTGAGCAGCCTTGAAATGGGACGCATACATTTTCAGTAGATCCTTAAATCATGGAAATCTCATTCATTATCAGTCAGAAATGGTTATAATGCTAGCTGATGATCATTCATATTATAAAAGTGCAATTATTTACAGTATACTGTAAAATCATTTATTTTCATGGGCAAGAAATTTAGGGTTTGTACCAAATTGGCTATTTCATGGGCATATTACTAGTAATTTATGGATTTTATATATTTGAGATTAACTGATTAGGAATTTTATGAGGTCATTGGGATTAAATTTTGTGGATAGAACACCTAGTCCATGAACTAAGGATAGACCACCAAGTCCATGAACTAAATATAGACCACCTAGTCCATGAACTAAGTATAGACCACCTTGTCCATGAATTAAGTGCAGACCACCTAGTCCATGAACTAAGTACAGACCACCTAGTCCATGAACTAAGTAGTGACCATCTAGTCCATGAACTAAGTAGTGACCACCTAGTCCATGAACTAAGTAGCGACCGCATAGTCCATGAACTAAGTAGTGCCTACCTAGTCCATGAACAAAGATGTGCCCACCTAGTCCATGAACTAAGTAGTGCTCACCTAGTCCATGAACTAAGTATAGACCACCTAGGCCATGAACTAAGTTTCCAGTGAATATCAATAGTTTCCCAATATACCATATAGATATTTTTAGTGGCCTTTAAAAGCTGGTTTTATAGTTATGGCCTCTATTTGTATGTGGTCTTTTAAAAGGGTTTGACTGTATATACCATATAGATCATTTTTAGTGGTAGCACCATTTTCTGGTGGACACATTCCAGTTCTTTTTGATAGCAGAAGATTTAAGATGCATTCATTCGGAGGGCTTCAATGGCTGAGTGGTTAAGCACTGACTTCCAATCACTTGCCAAACATGGCTATTGGGAACCCCACATTGGATGTAGATTTATTTCATGTGAGGAAGCCATCTGTCTGGTTTACTTAACCCTTATCATGCTGGACACGACTGATTCTGCCTTTGTGACCAGTGTAGACCACATCCATGCAGTCTGATCATGATCTGCACTGTTTGCAATTCAGTCAGTATCTTTTTGGTAAACACCCCTTTAAATAGTTAATGGTACTGTCCAAATTGAAAACTGGACAAGCTCATTATAGTAATTTAGCAGGGTTTGGGTTAAGGTTGATGATTCTATCCAGGTGCACTTCCATGCTTGTAATAATGCTTAGATGGGCACTTGGTGTCTTCCTCTGCCACAGAAAGCTGGAAAGTAGCCATATGACCATAATTGTGTCACTCACACTTTACAAATTCTTGATGCGGTGAATGTCTGCTTTCCATTTAATCTCTAAATGAAGCGTATGTGAAAATTGCTCATTCTGCTGTATAATTATGCTCTTTTAAGATTATACTGAGTTTGTCAGAATGATGAAAGTTCCTTCTATGAAAGTATTTATGCAGCAGCTTTCTTTAAAATATTAAATATTTTTCAACAGGTCGAGTTGCACGTGCTGGTCGTAGTGGTGTTGCATATTCTTTGATTGCCCCTGATGAAGTGTCATATGTGGTAGATCTACATGTATTCCTGGGAAGGCCAGTAAAATTTGTACCTCTAGGAAAACAGGTGAAAGGTAAGTAATACTGCTGTTGTAATTTTGAACATTTTTAGCTTGACTTTTCAAAGAATTGTGAGAACTATTCTACTCACCAGGTCATCAGCACCTTGGTTAACGCCATGTGTGCAAGTTTTTATCTCAGTAATCATTTCATGTATTGAATTGAAATTTAAAACAAGGCTTCCTAGAAATAAAATCTGGTGAAATAACAAAGTTAGATAACTCTTGATTTAATTGAGTACAAATTATGGCCTTTTTTGTTTTAGAAAATTTGATTAAAGTTTTGAGTGAAACTTAACTATCAAGCTGAATCTCAGTAATAACTATATAATTTTGATTGAAACTTCACACAGTGCTTCCTAGTTATAAGACCTACTGTAGTAACCAAATTAGATAAGTCTTTGTTGAAACAAATTTAAATTATGGCCCTTTTTCAACTTAGAAAAATTGTGTTGACTTGATTTTGTGTGCAACTGCATGCCGATGTCCAGCTGCATCTCAGTAACAATTGAAACTTAACACAAGACATCCTTCACATTGCCAAGTTAGAGAACTCTTGGCTGAAATAGATTCAAATTATGACCATTATTTGACTTAGAAAATTTGGTTGAATATTTGCCTGCAAGTTATTATCGTTGCCATAATTGAAATTAAATTTGTAATAAATTATAATGGAATGATTCAATTACATAAGTCTTTCCAAGTTATGGCTTTTATTCAGCTAAGAAGTTTTCAATAAGTTGAGTATGTTGTCTTATGGAGAGCTCTTGTTTTTCCTACTGTCAGCAAGTAAAATGAAATTACAGTTGAACCTGCCTTAGCAGCAACCTGTATTAAACAGCCACTTGCCTTAACCCTTACCCTGCTAAATTTCTATAATGAACTTGTCCATCTTTCAATTTAGACAGTACCATTAACTGTTAAAAGGGAGGTTTACCAAAAAGATACTAACTGAATGTCGAAGAGTGTAGACCATGATCAGACTGCACAGATGTACAGGCTGATCTTGGTCTACACTGAGAGCAAAGACAGAATCACTTGCCGTCAGCAGGCTAAGGGTTAAGCAACCAGTCAGCTAACTGCCCAAGTTGACTTTTTGTTCTGATTCCAATTTAAACAGCCAGATTATATTGCTCCCTTGGCTAGCTGCTAAAGGCTGCTCGCCCACAGTTTGGTTGAAATTTTTCAACATGTTCATTTCCACCAAGTTTGACATAGAATGTATATATGACACTGAAAAAAGCCTTGTCCGCTCTTAAGTCGGACAGTTTTCATCCGATCTTCACCAAACTTGCTGACAATGTTTGTGGGCATAATATCTTGGCCAAGTTTGATAACCAGTCAAATCGCCCCAGGCACTCTTGGATTATGGCCCTTGAATTACTAGAAAATCTGCGAATTTAGCCTTGTCTGCTCTCTAAGTCGAACAGTTTTCATCCGATCTTCACCAAATTTACTGACAATGTTTGTGGGCATAATATCTCGGCCAGGATCGATAACCAGCCAAATCGCCCCAGCCACTTTTGGATTATGGCCCTTGAATTACTCGAAAATCTGCGAATTTAGCCTTGTCCGTTCTCTAAGTCAAACAGTTTTCATCTGATCTTCACCAAACTTGCTGACAATGTTTGTGGGCATAATATCTCGGCCAAGTTCGATAACCACCCAAATCGCCCCAGGCACTCTTGGATTATGGCCCTTGAATTACTCGAAAATCTGCAAATTTAGCCTTGTCTGCTCTCTAAGTCAAACAGTTTTCATCCGACAGGCGTATTTTGACAGTCTGGCACTCTTGTTATGGATTTTTGAGGGAAATTATTTTTTGCCTAAAATGTGTGGGTTTGTCCCTTTAAAACAGGTTTGACTGTGCATTCTAAATTAAAAGGATTACGCATTAGGATAATAGTGTTAAAGGTACTTAATATCAGGAATTAACTATTTTATTTCAGAAATTATAATTATAATTTCATATCTGCAATATACATCAATAGGTTATAATTTTGATTTATTGATATGGATATTCAAATTTCTTGTGGATACATTTATTGGATAACAGTTTTTACAGTATTGTTGCAGCATCCAATCATATGATACATGTATATATTTTTATGCCCCCGAAGGAAGGCATATTAGTTTTCAACTGTCCGTCTGTTAGTTCGTCACAACGTTAACTTTTTGCTTTACTCGCAAACCACTGCACCCAGGACCTTCAAACTTCACATGCTGATAGTACTTATTGAGTACACGACCCCTACTGACTTCGGGGTCACCAGGTCAAAGGTCAAGATCACAGGGGCCAATGTTAACTTTTTGCATGAAGGCACTTTACTCGCGAACCACTGCACCCAGGACCTTCAAACTTCACATGCTGATAGTACTTACTGTGTACACGACCCCTCTGACTTTGAGGTCACCAGGTCAAAGGTCAAGGTCACATGGGCCAATGTTAACTCATGCATGAAGGCACTTGACTCGTGAACCACTGCACCCAGGACCTTCAAACTTCACATGCTGATAGTACTTATTGAGTACACGACCCCTATTGACTTTGGGGTCAAAGGTCAAGGTCACCAGGTCAAAGGTCAAGGTGCTGTGGGGGCATTTGTCACCATTAGTGACAGCTCTTGTTATTATATACCTATATAAATTTTGTCAAAAATACAGCTAGTATTTCACAGGCAGAATAAAATTTTACATATTGTACCTTTTGTATTGTATGTTGCCGGACTACTTTAATTTAATATTCCTGACCTGACACAGTTCTATAAATAGCGCACACACAAACTACACTCATTTTAACATCGATGAACATTGAAGATTTTGTTCGATAATAAAACAACAAACAAAATGCTGGAGATATATAATAAAAGGGTCATTATAACAGTAGCTAGATCTGGGATTTTGTATTTGGCTCTCGTGATTTTGCCAGGTCGGATCACACTCGTCGTGATCCAAGATCAAGCTACTACTATGATAACCCTATTATCCAGTACAGAAATGTATTGTTCATGTGGTACAAATGCGAATTACTCATTGGAAGAGAAAAATTGGTATAGAATATTGAATAAATACCTATACATATTCTATAAAACTATGACTGGTATTTCCACAAAGATATACAAACTCACAGAAATTAAAATCCGTATTGCACAAGGTGGAAATCTGATTCTGTATCATGCAGTACCTGGACTATTTTCATTTATATTCATGACTATGAATACATCTTTGTATTGGAGGAGTTTAAAAAAAATTGTGTAAGATAAAAACAAATGAAAAACTTAATCACCTGGTGTGATCTAGGTCTGGCAAAATCAACTTATGCCAAATGTGATCTAGGTCTGGCAAAATCAACTTACGTAGTGTTATTTCTAGAGCGACGCAGCGGGGCGCCCCGCCCTGCCCTTTTTTGCTGCCGCCACGCTGCCCTTAAAATATGCCCTTTTGCCTTTGATCTTCTGCTAAATCCCGCCAATTTCCCTGTTGACATGCCTCGACGTTTTTTGATCAGCAAATTACGTCACGGCGTGTGCACACAGGTAATGAGAATCAATAAAGTGTTACAACTAATAGATAAAGAGTATGGATCCTGTGAAATGTCAAAAAGGCGTGCGTAAGCGGCCAGCTGATTACCGAGCACGTGAAAAGTGCCCTAGATTTCTTTGTGCAAAATTTAAATTAGACTGTTGTTTAGTATAATAACAAGTATAATATCAGTCCAGTTTGATTTAATGAATATCGAAAGTAAAAGTAAGTTTAGAATGTCCGTTCACGAGTCTTATTACTCCCGATGTCGTGTGCAATTTTTCCATATTTCCTTCAAAAAAGCTGACAGTCGGGGAATTTTTTATGTTGAGAAACATCAAAATTTGAGGAACTATCTCTGGTTTACCCTAGTGGGTCATGTAAACTGAGTAAAAACTACTTTCAGACAACATTCCGAAAGTGTACCAGTATCCGGATTGTATATTTTGGATATGCGTTTTAGTAAACTTTAACCTGACTAATAATACTTTTCTGTTAATGAAATATTGATGAAAGACCTGATCAATACAACACGACTTCTGATAATTATTAGTTTACAATGTGTCCTGAAACAGGCCTTTAACTATGTTGTTTACAACATGATTTGGTTTCAAGATTAAGCTTATATTAATTAAGGCCCTCCACTATTTCATATGAATAAGTTAACATTGTTTGTGACATTTTTTAAGAGAAAGGCTTGAATGGTTTAACCTAAACTATAAAGTAAGTAAAAAGCCTTTGTAAACTTTGTTACTGGTTTTGGGAAGATTTACCACTTTATTCTGTGACATTTCTTTTAAGTGTGCAATAAAGATAAATGGAATACATATTAACTATAGACATCTAGAAATGCAACTACTGCTATGGTAACTTTCATGTCTAAAAGAGCACCCTGCCCCTTTCGGACAGCACCCTGCCCCTTTTTGGCAGAACCCTGCCCTTTTTGAGCTCTAGAAATAACACTATTACCGGTATGCCAAATGTGATCTAGGTCTGGCAAAATCCACTTACACCAAATGCAACATCCCAGTTCAAACTACTGTGATAATAATCCTATTGTATAAACTATAGTTAAAATTGATTTCATTTTTATTTCTTAGATAAGGATGGTCTATATGGCACAGTACCTCAGACTATAATAGACGACCTGGCCGAGACAATATTTGCTTGGCATGAAGAGTCCTATGATATTGTAAGTATATTGACAATAGATTAAGGAATGGCCTCCGTGGCAGATTGGTCAAGGTCATCAATTTTGAATGGGTTCAAGACCTTGCTTGGAGTGTACAATTCTTTCTTGTGAGTAAGCTATACAGGTGCCCACCTGTGCCATAAATTATGCTTGGAGGGGCACTTAGGGTCTTCCTCCACCATCAAAAGCTGGAAAGTCTCCATATGCACTGTGCTTGTGTAATGTTTAACCCAAGAATAAAGCCCTAATATGTAAGGACTAATCATAGCCCATAATAGCTGTAACAGTCAGGAAAGTATCAGTCACATATTTTAAGTGTTGAATATACTCAAAAGCTGAAAAATTATGCATATATGATTTCAAATTATTGTTGTTTTTTTTTGGTTAAGAGGCACACAACACATTTTAGGTCATATGTTGACTTTTCCTGCTTTTGATGATGGAGGAAGACCCCAGGGGCCCCTCCTAGTGTTGTTTCAGGTATAGGTGGGTACCTGGCCAGACCCACCTACATTCCGCAAGCCAGCAGGATTTCTTCTTACGTGAAGAATTCTACACCCATAGCAAGGTATCGAACCAACATTGGTGAGGGGAAAGTGAATTGATGTCAGCAACCGTAACCACTTGTCTATAAATCTATATGCTCCCCCATGAGTGGTGGGGGCATATAGATAATTTTGGTCTTGTCCGTCCATCCGTCCGTCCGTCTGAAGTTTGTGACGTGCCTAGCTCAAAAAGTATTTGATATAAATTGATGAAACCTTGCATGAGTCTTTATCATGATATGAACTTGCGCACCTCCTATTTTTCATCTGGCTCTGCCCCCTATTTCCAGAGTTATGGCTCCTGAAATAGTCAAAAATGCACATCATGATATGAACTAACGCATTTTTTTCCCTCTGGCTCCACTCCCTATTTTTAAAGTTATGGCCCCTGAAATAATGCACATTTCACCTAATGACGTGCCTAGCTCAAAAAGTATTTCATCTAAATTGATTAAACCTTGCGTGAGTCTTTATCATGATATGAACTTGCGCACCTCCTATTTTTCATCTGGCTCTGCCCCCTATTTCCAGAGTTATGGCTCCTGAAATAGTCAAAAGTGCACATCATGATATGAACTAACGCACTTTTTTTTGTCTGGCTCCACTCCCTATTTTTAAAGTTATGGCCCCTGAAATAATGCACATTTCACCTAATGACGTGCCTAGCTCAAAAAGTATTTGATGTAAATTCATGAAACCTTGCATGAGCCTTTATCATGATGTGACCTTGCACACTTGGCATTCTTCTTGAGAATCTTAGCGCTTATTACTGAGTTATGGCCCTTGAAATGGCCAAAATAGTGGATTTTTTTGTTTGTGATGCTCATAGCTCAAAAAGTATGTGGCCGAGAATAATGAATCCTTTATATAAAATGTTTGTTGAGGCTATACCCCCTTAAGACCGCAAACATTTGAATTATTGCCCCGTATTTGTGACAAATGTACCAGTGGGGACACACCCTGTGACCTACAGACACATTCTAGTTAATGATGCTACAGATCATTTTGGCTAATTGAGATTTACGGCCAGTGTCATACTTATTAGCATAATATCTTTCTATAGTATGAATTTGGTAATATTAAAATTCTGTTTATTTCAGAAAGCCATGGTTAAAGTTTGCAGCAATGCATATGGACATTATATTCGGTCAAGACCAGCGCCCGCACCAGAATCTGTGAAGCGGGTCAAAGAAATGGAGAAACTGGGTCAACATATTGGCACACATCCAATGTTTGGTAGTTATGTTTATTTCATCTTATGTATCTTTAAACCTCAGTATAATCTGTATCGTTCACAGCTTCAACCTGTCAGTGAAGTTATGTTCGTGTTTTCCCATTGCGTAAAATTTAGCTAAACGAGCAAGTGATTGGAGTGGAGTGCCATCTCATGCTGGTTACTTTAAATAGATCTATTAATTGGGAACTTATCTTTGCGGATTTCATGGTTGAGTGAATCCAAACATCAAATCCCAGTGAACAAGTAAAATTTCAATTCATTTCGTATTCTAAATTTGAAACCCAATAAATAGCCATTTTTGCCCAAACCACTATTTTTTAGCCATGAAATTAAATGATTTTACAGTGCATGGTACCAAGGGAAATTTTCAAATTATCGGTATTATACAGAAGTAATTTCATAGATAATATTTCATTTGCATATTATACTCTCTATTCATGCGATGTTATTTGGTCAAAGAAACAGTTGACTGTCACAATTCTTATGTATGAGCAACAGCATGATTAAGACAAGTTCATTCTTTTTAACAGCACAGTTTTGTAAAAATATTTGAAAGGAAAAATATATGAATTGAACTTGCAGCCTGGCGGTAACCTGTATATTTATCTTTAATAGATACAGTGTAATAACTAATTAAGGCACAGGGCATCTCATGAACTTGCATACTGATCAATAAACAAAGTGATAAATAAAAAGAAATCAGTGCACCATTATATTTTCATGTTGTGAAACTTACTGTTGTACAGTCATCATCAATTTCTCTGTTCATCGCTGGGTTTTTATTACCCTCTAGTGTACAGTCTTGACCGTTTAAATGAGCATGCTTCAGCAGAGTATATAATGTGAATCCATATTATGAAATTAGGTATGTTAGCCGTTTACAAATCTCATCTGGAGAATGTTCCTTGAACAGGGCCTGTGGGTCTAGTGGTTAAGGATCATAACTTTAAATGACTTGCCACTTACTGTTGTTTGTTCAAAATCTTGCTTAGGGTATAGAATTCTTTCATGTGATGAAGCGATCCAGCTAGCTTATGGAAGATTGATGAGTCTACCAAGGCGCCACCCAAAGCATGTTTTTATCATTTATGCTCAGATGCGGCACCTGGGGTCTGCTTCCACCATGAAAAGCTGGAAACTTTCCAGTGGAAAGTCACTATATGACCAATAATTGTCTTGGTTTGAAGTTAAACCTAACCAAACAAAAAGCAACTGTTGTTGTATTTACAGGTTTAGAGGAAGATACTTCAGAAGCAGAGAGGCTTAAGCTGTTGAATGCCTTAAAGTCATACAAATCTAATACAGTAAGTTTAAAAAAATCTTTACCTGCGTCAGCATCATTGTATATATATTTATAGTTGCCGCAGGTTACTCACACAAATGACTGCTCAGGTATAATTTAAGTTGTTTTAATTGGAGTGTAGTAGTACTCCAATTCCAGGAGCTTCCCCTGGTTCTGTAGAGTGCAAGCCTTTAACCTTTATCCTGCTGGAAGCAAGTGATTCTGCCTTTGCATCCAGTGCAAGCTGATCTTGGTCTGCACTGTTCGCTATTCAGTCAGTAAATTTTCAGTGAACACCCCTTTGAATAGTAAGTGGTACTGTCCAAATTGAATGATGGACCAGTCCATTTTAGAAATTTAGCAGGGTAAAGGTTAACAGTATCCATACAAAGAACTCTTATCCGAAAGAATGTTAGTTATTAGCTCGACTATTCGAAGAATAGTCTAACTATTCTACTCACCCTGGCGTCGGCGTCACACCTTGGTTAAGTTTTTGCATGCAAGTACATACAGCTATCATTTAAAGGCATATGGCTTTGAAACTTATTTTTTTTCTTTTTTTAGGTCAATTACCAACCTCACTGGGTCAAGTTCCATAACTCTGACATGTATTTTGAGCAAATTATGCCCTCTTTTGGACTTAGAAAATTCTGGTTAAAGTTTTACATGCAAGTTACTATCTCCAAAGCTAATGCAGATATTGAATTGAAACTTCAAATGTGTCTTTGGGGTTATAAAACTAGTTGATAGCATCAAGTCCCATAACTCTGACCTTCATTTTAGCCAAATAATGCCCCCTTTGGACTTAGAAAATCCTGGTTAAAGTTTTGCGTGCAAGTACATACAGCTATTACTTACAGGCATATAGACTTGAAACTTATTTTTTCATTTTCTAGATCAATTACCAACCTCACTGGGTCAAGTCCCATAACTCTGACATGTATTTTTGGCAAATTATGCCCCCTTTTGGACTTAAAAAATTCTGGTTAAAGTTTTACATGCAAGTTACTATCTCCAAAACTAATGCAGATATTAAATTGAAACTTCACATGTGCCTTCGGGGTTATAAAACTAGTTGATAGCATCAAGTCCCATAACTCTGATATGCATTTTGGTCAAGTTATGTCCCCTTTTGAACTTAAAACTCTTTTGATATTTAACATTTTGGGTAATATTTTCCTGCTTCTGGGACAATATTACGAATAGTCGAGCTTGGCTGTCTTACGGACAGCTCTTGTTTTAGTTGGAGGAGCGTGTGAGAGAGCTCACAACCCTTCGTTTCGAATTCTGACTTCTTCCCACTTTGATGCGGTGTTAGACTGTGATGCCGTGTTAGTTGCACACTGTACTTGTATCTACATGAATGCTAACCATCACTCTTGATTCCAGTGGAAATCTTGAATATCATAAATGATTCAAGTCAAATGCATTACACTGTGAAATTTCTGTTATTATAATAAACATGAGAAGTAGATGAACATAACATAGATTTAATATGTTTTTTACTGATGTAAATAAAACATACCTTCATTTGAAATGCTGTAATAAATAAAGAAAAATTGCCTAAAATTGGTGATCAGATATGTTTATGTTAGAGGAAAATGCTATGAAATAGTTGTTTTTAGGGAAATGGCAGTGTAGAAAATTTATTGCTTTGATGAAAAATGGAAATTCTTACATAAACTGTAAAATGCTGATGAATTTACATGTATGGATAACAGAATAATTTGATTTTTTTTCTTTTCAGACAATTTTTGAAGTCAACTCCACTGCAAAGAACAGCAGTTTTAGTGTAATGAAAAAGAAGAGGAATTACCATGATAAGGTTGTGGAGAGTAAACAGAGAAAAGTGGAGGAAAACAGGCTTGAACCTGGCACTGAGGTTGAAGATCGAAGCAGCGGGCAGGACACAGCTGATGAGGCTGCACTAGCGGTAAAATAGAGAGTTTTAAGATTCTGTTATGTGTATACATGCATGAATACATCCATGTATTTAGGATCTATACTTAATTTGTTATGATAACTCAAGAAAGAGTACTAGATATGTTCACCATGAAAGAATGAATTAAGAATAATGAAAAATTACTAGAGAATAGCATTTTTGATGCACAAGCTGTGTTAAAAAAATACCTCTTTTTCTGGTTCTTTTTTCCTTAATTTGAAAAGATGGTAGATAAAAATATTGTGAATGATTAAATTAAAAATTTCTGAGCATGAACATTTTATATTGTTCCAAGGCCATTTCACTACCACTAAAGCATCCAAACATGATTGTGATGCTGTCATATGAAATGAAATTAATTTGAGTACCTGTAGTTCAATGTTTCTCCGCATTTAAATGCATTTTGAACACCTTCATAGAAAAATATAAGAAGTGTTCATACTATATTATTCCAGGAGTGGACTGAACTGTGATGTGCTTATTCATAAATAAGAGCTCTTTAATTTTCAAAACTTGATTTGATATTACTGTCTTACGATGTCTGAACTGCGAGTCATCAGCAATATTCTCATGGCCACTTATACCACTAATAAAGTGTTGTTTTGTCCGGAGTATTGTCCCTTTACCTTTTTGAAGTATAACTGTTTTCTCTTTTCTTGATTTTTGATTCTAAACACAATATGTAACAGCTTATCTTTATTCAGCACTGATTTTTAGACAACACTTACCAAACATTCTCACTTTTATAATTTGATGTTATTGGCATAACACTTACATTCCATGTAATTATTGAACAGATTTAGACAAACATACCGGTAGCTTGGAAAATAAGTAAGTGATAAGTGATGTTTTAGGGAATGCAAAATGGCTAACCTTCACAGGATTGAGTGTAGTTCTTATTGAGACTTATTCGTCTGTAAATATACACCTTGTTTCAGGTACATTAAGTGTATGCTAAAAATTTCTAAACTAATTTCCTTTTTTTTTTTTTCCCCTTTTCTTTAAAAAAATATAATTTATCCATTTCTCTAACTTAGCCTGGATTTATTTTTGTTTTAAAGGAAACTTTCACTGTTGTGATTGGTGGAAAACAGTCCACAGCTAGTCAAGACAGCCAATCAGGATCAAGCTTACAGATTGGCAAGAAGAGAAAGAAGAAAGGAAAAGAGCCTGTCAGAGATGAGGAGAACTATATATCGTACAGACCCTCTGACTACCAGACAGAACAAGGGTAAATTTTTGAAAAGTCATCTTTATTTATAGATGGCCTTTATTCACAGGTTAAAAACTGAAAATGTTTAATTTGAAGTTGTAGAGCAAGATGGTCATTATACACAGGTGTTTTTTTTATCAAAGGTCTGTTTGTTATTTGCTGAGTTTATGTTCCTTTAGTGATTTGTATTTTTCAATAGTATCTATGTCTGTATTTTAGAGGGTAGAAGTTCAGTCCCAAAGAGGAACATACATTTTGTTTTTATAAAAAAAAAGCATTGGAGTCAAGGTTACTGTTTCTATAAATAGAAAAAAGATAGTGCAAGCTTAATAACTATTTAAATTGCTATATAGACAGTGACAGTAAGTAGGTGAATCTGTGTCCTACAGACACATGTCTAGTTCATTTATGTATATTAATAGTTTCTTTTCATTTGTTTTATAACGCAGTAAGTCTACATGTTGTATTTAGTGTATTTATATAGGGATATTTGAAAACGTTTACTCAGTCTAGTTGTAATCTTTTATTAACAAGTGACAGGCTCACAATCCTCTCAAAACTTGTTTTCTTTAAAAGTTTTTTTCACAAGTAGTAAAAAATCTGGCAAAATCACAATTTTGAAAATAAAGTTTTTATAAATGTTCAGAACTTTTGCATGGAAATGTCGATTCTGTGTGAACTAAGATATCCGGAAAGATTCACAAATAAAGTCTGAAATGAACTTTTTGATGTCAAAAATGTCTGAAATTTTCATTGGAAAATACCACATCAAAATCGTTTTTGTGCCTGCCAGAATGTTTTGGTGGGCACTAAGAGTTACCCTTGTTGGTACATCTGTGTGAATTTATGTCATGCATTTCTCATAAGGTATTTGACCCATAGTCATCAAACCTCACATGATTGTTATTCAGCAGTTGTGCACCTGGTGATTTAATTTGGATTTCACACAGGCAGACCAGAGTTATGGCCCTTGACTAATTAAAAAAAATTGCATAAAAAGGGCCTTAAAGTTTATGTCACATGTTTCTCAAGAAGTATTTGACCCAGGATTATGAAACATTTCAGGAATATTATTCAGCATGTGAAGTTGTGCACCTCAGGATTGTTTGAGATTTCACTCAGCCAGACCAGATTTATGGCCCTTGACTTGGTCAAAAATATGCATAAAAAGGCATAAAAGTTTCTGTCACACATACCTTAATACATTTTTGACCTAGGGTCATAAAGCATGATAGAAATATTAGAAATATTATTCAGTATGTGAAGTTGTGCACCTTGGTGTTTGTTTGAGATTTCTATCTGTCAGACCGGAGTTACGGCCCTTGATTTAGTCAAAAACATGCATAAAAGGCATACAAGTTTGTATCTCAAAAAGTACTCTACTTAGAGTCATAAAACAGGGGATTGTTAGATAGGATGTGAAGTTATGCACCAAGTGTTCTGTTTTGGATTTCACTCAGTCAGACCAGAGTTATGAACCTTGACTTAGTGAAAAATACATAATTATAAAGTGCTTAAAAGTTAGTGTTGCATATATCTTTAAAAAATATTTTACCTGGATTCATGAATGAATTCATGTAGGGATATTATTCAGCGTGTGAATTTGTGTACCTAAGTTGATTTAGCTCACCTGAACCTCACATAATATTATTAGCAAAACATTTTCAGTCATTCTTGAAAGGAATAAATTTTTCTTACTTATTATTCTTTGACTTACAGTTTACGACTGGGAAGCAGCTTTGACCGAGAAGCATCTGGAGCTGTCTTAGATCTGGCAGGTGATGACGAAAGTATAAATAAGAAGAGAACAAATGCTTTAAAATGGTTGGTAAAGTATACATATGCTTGATTCTTTATACTCTTTTTTTTTTTTCTGTCTTTTGGAAAATCTTGACTTATGCAAGGTTAGTGGTTCTATCCAGGTGCCCGCTCATGACTGAAACATTGTTTAGAGAGGCACCTTGTGTTTTCCTCCACCATTAAAAGCTGGAATAGTCACCATATATGTCAGTGTGCCTCTAAACCCTTCAAGAATAAAGAAAAAATGTATGGGTATTGTGGGGCCTACATGGCCCTGTGGTTATTATGTAGAGGAGATTAACTGTTATAACAATATTGTATTGGGAGTATTCATTCTTGCTGGGAGTGGTGAATTCTTTCATATGCTCAGAAAGCCATGCAGCTGATTTACAGAAGGTTGTCGGTTTTACCAGGGTGCCTGCCCATGTCTAATATAATTTCTAATGGGTTACTTTGGGTCTTTCTCCACCACCAAAAGCTGGAAAGGTGCCATATCACCTACATCGTGTGGATGATTAATTTAAACCCAACATAAACAAAGAGAACAAGAAAAATGCCGTAAAAGGTTTAATTTGACTCACCTACTTGTATTTCAGGGATAGAAAGAAAAAGAAGTATGTAAGAGAAAGTAATGAAGACCCAAAGAAAAAGAAGATTAGGACAGAAAGTGGAGCATTGATACCAGCTTCCTACAAATCTAATGCATATCCTTTCTTCTTTAATCTGAAACTTGTTTGTTTCTCATTTTCGTTGAGTCAAATTTCCTTTTTAGACGGTCTTTTGTCCAGGGTTGGCTGGATAGTTTGTCGGTGCTGGTTGAATGAAGTATGTGATATAACGTTAATCATTTGTACCTTTATAATTTGGATATTACAATACATTACAGACATAGTCCCGAAATAAGTTGTTTCAGATGTTATTTCAATGAATACTGTAATAGACAACTTAAAATTCGTTTTTGTCTGTTGCTGAAATATAATTATATGAAGAATAAACATGTCATTCAACTACTGTAAAATCATTTAAATTCGCTGGCATGAAATTTCGCGCAAACGTGAAAAAGGGCTGTTTCGCGCGGGCTTTAATTCGCGCATTTTCAATTTATAAATGAAAAAATGAACAAAAAATAATAAATAGCGCAGTCTTAAATTCGCGCGTCAGTTCTAGCACAAAATACGCGAAAATTCGTCCTACGCGAATAAAAATGATTTCACAGTATGGTCATCTTAGAGTGAAATATGGTGTTAGCTGCTAACATCAAGCTGGAAAAATGTAAGAATGACAACTTTATTACTGTTATTTATTATATACCTATATAATTCTGTTAAAAATCCAGCTTGCATTTTTAGCTCACCTGTCACAAAGTGACAAGGTGAGCTTTTGTGATCGCGTGGCGTCCGTCGTCCGTCGTCCGTGCGTCCGTGCATGCGTGCGTAAACTTTTGCTTGTGACCACTCTAGAGGTCACATATTTCATGGGATCTTTATGAAAGTTGGTCAGAATGTTCATCTTGATGATATCTAGGTCAAGTTCGAAACTGGGTCATGTGCGGTCAAAAACTAGGTCAGTAGATCTAAAAATAGAAAAACCTTGTGACCTCTCTAGAGGCCATATTTTTCATGAGATCTTCATGAAAATTGGTCAGAATGTTCATCTTGATGATATCTAGGTCAGGTTCGAAACTGGGTCATGTGCGGTCAAAAACTAGGTCAGTAGATCTAAAAATAGAAAAACCTTGTGACCTCTCTAGAGGCCATATTTTTCATGAGATCTTCATGAAAATTGGTCAGAATGTTCAGCTTGATGATATCTAGGTCAGTTTCGAAACTGGGTCACGTGGGATCAAAAACTAGGTCAGTAGGTCTCAAAATAGAAAAACCTTGTGACCTCTCTAGAGGCCATATTTTTCAATGGATCTTCATGAAAATTGGTGAGAATGTTCACCTTGATGATATCTAGGTCAAGTTCGAAACTGGGTCACGTGGGGTGAAAAACTAGGTCAGTAGATCTAAAAATAGAAAAACCTTGTGACCTCTCTAGAGGTCATATTTTTCATGAGATCTTCATGAAAATTGGTCAGAATGTTCACCTTGATAATATCTAGGTCGAGTTCGTAACTGGGTCACGTGGGATCAAAAACTAGGTCAGTAGGTTTAAAAATAGAAAAACCTTGTGACCTCTCTAGAGGCCATATTTCTCAATGGATCTTCATGAAAATTGGTCAGAATGTTCACCTTGATGATATCTAGGTCAAGTTCGAAACTGGGTCACGTGGGGTCAAAAACTAGGTCAGTGGATCTAAAAATAGAAAAACCTTGTGACCTCTCTAGAGGCCATATTTTTCATGAGATCTTCATGAAAATTGGTCAGAATGTTCACCTTCATGATATCTAAATCAAGTTTGAAACTGGGTCACGTGGGGTCAAAAACTAGGTCAGTAGGTCTAAAAATAGAAAAACCTTGTGACCTCTCTAGAGGCCATATTTCTCAATGGATCTTCATGAAAATTGGTCAGAATGTTCACCTTGATGATATCTGGGTCAGGTTTGAAACTGGGTCACGTGCGGTCAAAAACTAGGTCAGTAGGTCTGAAAATAGAAAAACTTTGTGACCTCTCTAGAGGCCATATTTTTCATGGGATCTTTATCAAAAATTGGTGAAAATGTTCACCTTGATGATATCTAGGTCAATTTTAAAAGTGGGTCACGTGCCTTCAAAAACTAGGTCATTAGGTCAAATAATAGAAAAACCTTGCGACCTCTCTAGAGGCCATACTTTTCAAGAGATCTTCATGAAAATTGGTCAAAATGTTCATCTTGATAATATCTAGGTCGAGTTCGAAACTGGGTCACGTGGGGTCAAAAACTAGGTCAGTAGGTCTAAAAATAGAAAAACCTTGTGATGTCTCTAGAGGCCATATTTCTCAATGGATCTTCATGAAAATTGGTGAGAATGTTCAGCTTGATGATATCTAGGTCAAATTCGTAACTGGGTCATGTGCGGTCAAAAACTAGGTCAGTAGGTCGAAAAATAGAAAAACCTTGTGATCTCTCTAGAGGCCATATTTTTCACGAGATCTTCATGAAAATTGGTGAGAATGTTCACCTTGATGATATCTAGGTCAATTTTAAAAGTGGGTCACGTGCCTTCAAAAACTAGGTCATTAGGTCAAATAATAGAAAAACGTTGTGACCTCTCAAGAGGTCATATTTTTCAATGGATCTTCATGAAAATTGATTAGAATTTTTTATCTTGATGATATCTAGGTCACATGTGCTCAAAAACTAGGTCACTTTGTCAAATAATAGAAATAACGACGTCATACTCAGTTCAACACTGGGTCATGTGGGGATAGGTGAGCGATTCAGGACCATCATGGTCCTCTTGTACAAGTAAATACGAGCAGGCAGAAAAAAATTTGTATTGTGCCTTTTGTATTGTATGTTGCCGGACTTCTTTCATTTAACATGAGTGACCTGACACAGTTCTATGATTAGGGCAAACAATAACTACACTCATTTCTATTTTAACATCGATAAACTGTTAAAATATTGAAAATTCCGTTCGATAACAAAACCTAAAAAAAAAAAGGAGGTATATAATAAATCGGTCATTATAACTGTAGTTAGATCTGGGATTTTGTATTTGGCTCTACTGGATTTTGCCAGGTCGGATCACACTTGGTGCATGCTGTCCTCATGTTATCCAACCTGGCAAAATTCATTTGAGCCGAATACATCCCAGATCAAGCTACTATTATAATAACCCAATTGTATTATCTTTAGTTCTGTAGAAGTAGACATGAAAAATACTGTGTTATGCACTGTGGAACTGACAAAATTCCATGATATTTCACGGTACAAATGTAAGTCATGATACACAGCTCTGCATTTTGCTGTATAATGTCACTTTTCTGGACAACTTTCTTCAAAAGTTATTGATAATCGCATTTTCCTTTCATCTGAATAAATAGTGGAACTCTAGTAAAGCAGTCCTGCCTTAAGCTAGATCTGTCCACAAACAGGAATTATTCCTCGGTTTTTCTCTTAAATGAAATTAACATGATGACAAAGCATGACAAATTTAAGAAGTAATAAATCAAAATAAACAAGTGTTAGATATACAGTGAAACACCTCGAGTTTGCCAAAAGCAACAAAGAGTAAATTAACACACAGGGACCAGGTGTCATGCTCGAGCGATCGAGTTATCGATGCTCGACCCAGCCATGGTAATTTCACATAGAAAATAGAAGGAAATCGGCCGGGACCACATGAATTACTCGAGCGAGCCCGGGTGCTCGAGTCATCGATGCTCGAGCGAGCGGTGTTTTACTGTAATCATATTTTATATACAACTCAACAAAGCATGAAAATAACAAGAAATAATGAATCAAAGTGAATAAGTGTAGAATTATTTGATATTTGAAAAGAAAGATATGAGCCGTGCCATGAGAAAAGCAACACAGTGGGTGTGCGACCAGCATGGATCCAGACCAGCCTGCGCATCCGCGCAGTCTGGTCAGGATCCATGCTGTTCGCTAATGGTTTCTCTAATTGCAGTAGGCTTTAAAAGCGAACAGCATGGATCCTGACCAGACTGCGCGGATGCGCAGGCTGGTCTGGATCCATGCTGGTCGCACACCCACTATGTTGGTTTTCTCATGGCACGGCTCATATTAAATGAAATACTGTCATTTTTAAGTGCTTTTATATGCATAAAAGATGTTGATTTGAACTCTACAAAGTAGGTACTTCTTCATTCTAGACAAATGAGCTGTTTAGCAGCTGTCCTGGTTTACGGAGGTGCTATATCCGGGTATGTGGTGTAATTTTTTTGGTTTTGTTTTCTTTCGACATTATCCTTAACAGTGTATACATATAAAGAATGGGTGAAGAAAAGTAAGACGGACATACAAGTCGAAAAAGATGAAGAAGAAGATGATGATGCACCGCAGAAACAGAATAGAACGAAAAATAAACTTGCTGTTCTTGGGGTCACAGAGTATAACAGAAGTAAGTCCACACTTCAATGTTCCTGTGGGGTCAAAACTGTCACCAAGTATAGGGGTCACTTTTTATACATGAACTTATATTGGAAAAACTTCGATAATGCCAATGTGATTAACAGTATATGTTGAATACTGTTACATGCTGGAATGTGTAAAATCATTGAACATTTACTATTTTTAGCTCATCTGATTTTTTGAAAAAAAATGATGAGTTATTGTCATCACTTGAGCGGTTGTCGGCGTCGGCGTCGGCGTCTGCGTCGGCGTTGCCTGGTTAAGTTTTATGTTTAGGTCAGCTTTTCTCCTAAACTATCAAAGCTATTGCTTTGAAACTTGGAATACTTGTTCACCATCATAAGCTGACCCTGTATAGCAAGAAACATAACTCCATCTTGCTTTTTGCAAGATTTATGGCCCCTTTTGTACTTAGAAAATATCAGATTTCTTGGTTAAGTTTTATGTTTAGGTCAACTTTTCTCCTAAACTATCAAAGCTATTGCCTTGAAACTTGGAATACTTGTTCACCATCATAAGCAGACCCTGTACATCAAGAAACATAACTCCATCTTGCTTTTTGCAAGAATTATTGCCCCTTTTGGACTTAGAAAATCAGTTTTCTTGGTTAAGTTTTATGTTTAGGTCAGCTTTTATCCTAAACTATCAAAGCTATTGCTTTAAAACTTGCAACACTTGTTCATCATCATAAGCTGACCCTGTACAGCAAGAAACATAACTCCATCCTGCATTTTGCAAGATTTATGGCCCCTTTTGGACTTAGAAAATATCAGATTTCTTGGTTAAGTTTTATGTTTAGGTCAACTTTTTCTCTTAAACTATCAAAGCTATTGCTTTGAAACTTGCAACACTTGTTCACCATCATAAGCTGACCCTGTACAGCAAGCAACATAACTCCATCCTGCTTTTTGCAATAATTATTGCCCCTTTTGGACTTAGAAAATCATTTTCTTGGTTGAGTATTATGTTTAAGTCCACTTTTCTCATAAACTATCAAAGCTATTGCTTTAAAACTTGCAACAGTTTTTCACCATCATAAGTGGACACTGTACATCAAGAAACATAACTCTATCCTGCTTTTTGCAAAAATGATGGCCCTTTTTAGACTTAGAAAATCATGGGTAGGACAATATTTCTATTATACAAAAAAAAAATCAGATGAGCGTCAGCACCCGCAAGGCGGTGCTCTTGTTATATCATTGTAATTCCACCAACTGAACAATAAGCAGCATGAACCCTTTTGAGTCAGGTGAGTGGTCATGGCCTCTTCTGTTCCTTTTATTCATACTTTTAACATGTCTGAAACAATGAAGAATGGTGCTAATTTCACCTGGGTAATAGCATTACATTTTACTGGAACTTAATTGTACACTTCACTGTTTAAAATCTCAAAATTAAAGTATTAAATCAATATAATATTTATTTAAAACTTTGAAGTTACATAATTTGTAGCAACATTAGGATATGTGTGGTTAAAAAACTAGTTTGATTTCTGAATGATTGTGATATTTACTTCCGAAGTCACTATATGTAAAAGTGATAAAAAGTCACTTTGTAAAAGTGTTTTGTTTAATAAAGGTAAAAAAGGGCAGTTACTTGAAAATACAGCTGTCTGATTGGTCAGTTAGAATTTCTGATGTCATGTTAATATTATGATTTTCAGGGCATGTGAAAGGATCAGATGTTGGTTACCAAGGTAACAAGAGGGACAAATTCAAAAGAAAAGGCTCCGAGTTGAAGAGACCAGAGCAGATTGCAAAAGCCAGAAAGCTGAAAGCTAAGAAAGAAGCTTTCCAGTCACAGAGACAACACAAACACAAAGTCAACAAAGCCAAACATAAATCTAAGAAATAATCCTTAAGATAAACACTGTCACATTACAGAGAGACACACAGTTAAAAGAAATGTTA
Source organism: Mercenaria mercenaria (assembly GCF_021730395.1). NCBI lineage: Eukaryota > Metazoa > Mollusca > Bivalvia > Venerida > Veneridae > Mercenaria > Mercenaria mercenaria. The sequence continues at coordinate 41,204,310 of NC_069376.1, read as the reverse complement.
TAGTTGGCTGCTGCATACATCCCTCATTATTAGAGTACACATGTATTTGATTTTTTTTTTAGAATATTCAAAATCAGAATAGAGAATAAACAATCACATTTTTCTGCTTTAAAGCGACATGTAATACTTGATAAAATTTTAATCTGCAAAATCTTCAAAGGTTTCTATCTCTTTAATATTATATTTAGAGAGTTTATAAACCAATGCAATGTTTTGAATGATGATAACACAAAACCAATCACAAAGTTTGTGACTATAAAAGGATATAGGTCACTAGAGGAAGTACAATATCTTAACCATTTGTTAATTTTTTACGCAGCTTTATATACCACTTTAAGACATGTAGAACTGTTTGGGTTTCTTTTGAGAAATGTGAAGCATTTAAATAAGCATAAAAGCTGTAATTATTGTTGTATACATTATATTGAAAAAAACAAAACAAAAAACAAATGTACATGCATATACTGTTACTTTTTCAACTTTATGAGACTGGAAAGTAAAATTTGAAAAATATAAAGATTTTACAAGGGTTAGTTTTCTATTTGTTCCATCGTTATTAACACTTATCAGGCTGGTCACGATTGATTCTGCCTTTGCAACCAGTTTAGATCATGATCAGCTTGTACACCCGTGCAGTCTGATCATGATCTGCACTGTTCGCCATTCAGTCAGTATCGTTTTGGTAAGCACCCCTTTTAACAGTTAATGGTACTGTCAATATTGAAAGGTCAACCAGTTCATTATAGAAGTTAACTTCTCACTGATAGTAATGAAACATGGCATGCATGTGCATTTGGCTGCTAAAGATGCTCAGTTAAGTGTAATTACATGTATGAACTGTATAAAAAAGTTATGGCAAACTGAATGTTTGTTAACGATGGATAGTGGCTATACACTCTACCTACTTGCTAGCATCAGGCTATGCTGTCACCTTGACTATGGGTGAAGTTTTTAGCTCATGGTGAGCTTTTATGACTGCTCAATCTCCGTCAACATTTTCTAAAAAAATCTTGAAAACCACTGGGCAGAATTACACCAAACTTCACAGGAATTCCTTGGGTGGCCCCCTTTCAAAATTGTTCAAAGAATTGAATTCCCTGCAGAACTCTAGTTGCCATGGCAACCAAAAGGAAAAACTATAAAAATCTTCTTGTCCAAAACCACAAGGTGTAGAGCTTTGATATTTAGTATGTGACATCATCTAATGGTTCTCAAATTTTTCAAATTATGCCGCTAGGGTGAAAAGAGGCCCCGCCCCGGGGGTCACAAGTTTTACATAGACTTACATAGGAAAAAACTTAAAAAATTTTCTTGTCTAAAACCACAGGACCTAGGCCGTTGATATTTGGTATGTAGCATTGCCTTGTCCTCTACCAAAATTGTTCAAATTATAACCCTGGGGTGAAAAGAGGCCCTGCCCCGGGAGGGTCTCAAGTTTTACATAGACTTATATGGGAAAAAATTTAAAAATCTTGCCTGAAACTGCAAGGCTTAGGCTTTTGATATTTGGTATGTTGCATTGCTTTGTGGTCCTTACCAAAATGGATCAGATTATGCCCCTGGGGTGAAAAGAGGCCCTCTGGGGGTCCCAAATTTAACATAGACATATATAGGGGAAAAATCTTCTTGTCTTAAAGTTCAAGGCCTAGGCCTTTGATATTTGGTATGTAGCATTGCCTAGTGGATCTCTAACAAGATTGTTCAAATTATGCCCCTGGGATGAAAAGAGGTCTCACCCACCAAGCTTCAGAGGTTTATTTTTGTAGCATACATTGTTCAGACAAAAAAGCTGTAAGGAAACACGTTGGAAGCAGAGAATACAACCAAGTCAAATGATACTAGACTCCGTTCGACAGCCTGTTCATTAGGGATAAGGAAATATACAATGCCTTTCTCGCTGCCTGGCACATACAGACAAAATCATCAGCTATTTATTATGCCCAACTGGCATTTAAAAATTTCAGTCTTTGGCAATGAAACCACAAAAATCCAGTTTGGAAGTAGAAAATCTCTGGCATATATCTCTCACCTTGGACCGAATTGGCAACAGATATTGTTTCTAGTCCTCTTTCAGGGCTTTGCTTGGCCGAGGGGTTAATGTCGTTGAGGTTGAATTACTTGTCACATGCTGATGTGTTTATGAAATGTTGTTTGGGGTGTAGTATTCTTCATATTAGGAATGCACCTAGGTGGCCTAAAGAAGGTCGGTGGTTTTATCCAGTCGTCTGTCCATGCAGGGAATTATGTCCGGAGGGGCACATGTGGTCTTTCTCTATCATTAAAAGCTGGGAAGTCACCATACAATCTAACTTGGGTCGACGTGATTCTAAACCCAACCAAAAAAAATCATTTTCACAGCCACTTCATTCCGGTTAATATAGATATGTCTGTGGGATTGGCAACCAGGTTGATTTAACGGCGATTGTTTTAATAAAATAATAGAAAAAAAAGAATATAACCATTTAGATGATTTTAATGGTGATTTTAATGGTGACAGTCTTTTTCCAATTGAGGGAACCTGTGCAAATAAAACAAGAAGTGAGTGGCTTTTGTACAAATTATAGGTAAGAAAGTATCTTTGCAATATATGCAAGTTCAGTTTAAAGAAAGTCATGGATTGTAAATATTATGTCAAAAACTCCTGTATTTTTCAGTTTAAAATTCCGGTATGCATTCCACTTAAAGTAAATGTAGATGACATAATATCTAGCTATGTGAAATATGTTCTTTTGCATAATGGTCTTGTTTGTTAATGGAAAATAATTCAAATTATGTTTTACATCTATTGAAATACGTAACTAGATGGCCAATGGTCCTTAAAAATCGAAATGTATTTACATATAGTGTTCCTTGATAAGTCCATGTAGGTCTATACATATTTACTTTGGAATACAGAAATTTAGGAAAGGACATATTTCTCTTAGTGAAATCTTTACGAGCCTTTTTGATGTGTGAAATAAGATAAAAGAGCGCGCTACGTCTCGCGAACGTAACTGGTAGTGACTTTTGTTCAAAGATATGTAAGGAATTGCAAAAATGTTGGACATTGTAAATGTGAATAATTTTAGTGTTCGACTATCTGTGTGTTCGTTTGTTTAGTAAGCATATTAAACAGTTGGTCTTTACTCTGTCTTGAAATATGAGTAAGAGATGTTGTGCTCATCATAGTAATCACACTATAACTTTATTGTAGATTTGGTCGTCGGCAAATCCTCCAGCATGCCTCTTTGAAATGCTGACGATAAGACCCTTTATGCAAGCCTTTTTTGTCTCTCTTAAAACTGCAATTTGCTAGTTTAAGTTATAATTTCCTCATGATGACTGTTAGTCGTCGGATGATTTAAACATAGGTTCTTGTGTTAACTGTGCAAATCGCGTGCCATAAGCAACACTCAAATAAGGCATTTTTATGCCTTAGACCTATTGGTTTCGAAGGGAAGGGTATATATAGGACAAAAGAAACTACACATTTATTCACAGAAGACATAGCACAGGATGTGGAAGTTCCATCGGCAGTGTGTACATACCACGTGGTTTGTGACGTCATTTTCGGGTATTACGGCAAGAAAATTTATAAACAAATCCGTCGATTCAGAACTTAAAATCACTGTAAGTTTTTCATTTTTTCACAGATTTGAATAATTCTTTTACGAGGCTCAAGCCAAGGTAGTGGGCTGTAAACATAAGACAAAGTTTTTCTGAAATTCTAAGCAGTTTTTGCAAAGGTCGGTTCCAACCCTGAAAATCGGCAAATTCTTGGAGGGTAATACGGCAAGAAAATCCCGTGTTTTACAAAATAATGCAGAATTGCTTTCCTTTACATTGTTATGCCTTTCACCGCTGTTTATTTCGGTTCCAAGAAGGCCTGCGAACCACTTTACTTGACATAAAATGGTAGGTTTCTCTGTGAAAACATATGTCCTCGGAAAATGATAATACTGCAAGAATGATATGACGGCAAGCAGATTCACGAATACGTCTATTGTTCCTTTACAAACAGTTCCGCGAATTATTGAGTTTAAGACTCGTTTCCTCATGTATAATACCTGTTTGCAGATTTGTTTAGCCTCTATTCAGATAAATTTCGGTATGATGTGTTATGAAAGAACGGCTTTTTTCAATGCTTCTTAAAGATCGTTTAGTAGATCTATTATTGTTATCTAATTAAAGTTTCCTAATTTCTACTTTATTTATAGTCTCAAGAGGTATCTTAAAAATGAGTCACTATGTGTCTATATTGTTGCATCCGCGAATGCCAACAACATCTTTAAAGAGTCAAACTGCTAAAATGTCTACAAGAAGTGTTTATAATTGAAAATATATCTTACATATTCACATTATGTGCTTACTTATCAATCATCTGAACAATGTCTATCAATAATAGTAATTGATAATGTATAGGAACTGTATTTCGAATTAAGTCTTTGAGATTTCGAGATTATGGAGATAGATCTACTAAACTTTGATACAAAAAAAAAAATAACAACAACAGCAACAACTTGATGTTAGCAAAGACAAAATTAATACTCGGACGATGTTTTTTTACTCTTTAGCGTAATGACGCGAACAAAGACTAAGCTTTAACTTGGGAAACGATCTAAGACGTCAGTGTTCAGACACAAAAACCAACAACCGAGTTCATATGTAAAGTTTATTACATTATGGATACACACAGAAATTTAAATTTTCAATAAAGTTACTTATTATAATAAAATTACGCATTACACATTAAATTATGACAGTATAAGGAGATAGTTACAAATTTTAGAAATTTATTAAGCGTTTTGCAATGTTACAGTAATATTAAGTAAAATTGCACAATTCATTTTATCAGACCAAAGAAAGCAAAAGTAACACAACAAATGCAAAAACAACAAAAGGTAACCAAGCCAGCTTTGTAGTTTCCATATACGTAAGTAACGCAACGACATTTTATACACATTGAGGAATAAGGTCAGTAATTCGGTCGAAAATGTGCTTCCGTGGTGTAGTCGAAAGAAGTCCATAATAAATAGATCCTAATTTTCCCATTTTTTGCGCAAATTCGTGTAGAACGAGTGCTTTAATCACCGTTTCTCACTACTAGAAGACATTCTGCATGAAATGAGACGGTTTTCATGTTCATACACCCCACATGGCAAGTTTTGCAGATCGAAACCGGAAGTAGGTGTTTATTGCGCGGACGAGAGTAAATATGCTCCATTTTTAGGGTAGCAGACCACAACTGACTGGCATTTCACTAGGAACTACATAACCCCCTATTTTCTTTTCATTTTTTCGTTAATTTGTGATAGAACTTTCGTGAAAAATAGGTGTAGGAAAAAGTGATGTTCTCTAAAGATACGTAAAGACGATATGAAGTTGTCGTTTTTTATATGAAACAAAGAAGGATTTGAATTACTGACCTTTAACCTATAAGAGCTGAAATAAGACTTTCTCGAAACACATCGCAATTAGTCTTAATAGTCATAGATCGGTTGTTTATGATATAAAAGGGTGTTTTCAATGCAAAATAATAGTGAAATTTGAAAAATTTTGAATTTTGACCATATTTTGAGAAGATGCGCCTATTCAGCAGTGATTTCTGGGATTAAAAAGCCAGTATTTTGTCTCCAGAATGTCAGAAAATGCACAAAATGCATCCTTTTGGGTCTTATTCATGACGGAATGAATGATATTTCAGAATCCAAGTGAAAAATAATGCAAACGAGTGAAACTTTTACCAAAATATACAATAAAAGGGCCATAGGGCCAAAATTTAGCCCAGTAAATTGGTAGGGGGTGGCTTCTATTAAATGTCTATATTTCTCTAAAATCTCGAAATTTCACAATGAAACTTGGCAATATGTTTGGTATTACATCTTTCTTGAAAATAGAAATGAAAATTATGTGATATTTGAAAAGAAACATTTCTTATAGGAATAAGGTCAGTAATTCGGTCGAAAATGTGCTTCCGTGGTGTAGTCGAAAGAAGTCCATAATAAATAGATCCTAATTTTCCCATTTTTTGCGCAAATTCGTGTAGAACGAGTGCTTTAATCACCGTTTCTCACTACTAGAAGACATTCTGCATGAAATGAGACGGTTTTCATGTTCATACACCCCACATGGCAAGTTTTGCAGATCGAAACCGGAAGTAGGTGTTTATTGCGCGGACGAGAGTAAATATGCGCCATTTTTAGAGTAGCAGACCACAACTGACTGGCATTTCACTAGGAACTACATAACCCCCTATTTTCTTTTCATTTTTTCGTTAATTTGTGATAGAACTTTCGTGAAAAATAGGTGTAGGAAAAAGTGATGTTCTCTAAAGATACGTAAAGACGATATGAAGTTGTCGTTTTTTATATGAAACAAAGAAGGATTTGAATTACTGACCTTTAACCTTGAAACTTAGTAATCAATGTTCATAAATAAATACTGTGCAGCATCCTTTTGTGATAAATTTGTATTTCAAAATTATCTTTTATTCAAACAAAAATTTTACAGACGATGGGCAAACTAGCACATAATTATAACATAACATAACATATACTTTATTTGGCATAAAATGACAAATACACATTTATAGCCAATACAATTACAAAAACAATCATATAATGTAAGATGACTCACAGCTTACTAAGTGATAGTGTTTTACAGAGAAAGTATTTACGTATTCACAGTTTACAAAGTAATAATGTTCTACTGATAAAATAAGTATGTAAAGTAATGTAGATGATGAGCGTAAAAATGCTTTAATCATTGTTTCGTTCCTTAAATGCAAAATACAAAAAAATAGATAAATTGTTTAATATCTGAGTATTTGATGCAGACATTATGATACAAAATTATTGTAAGTGCAAAGGATTTCCATCTCTTTGTATTTGTCGTATCGTCCATTAATCACAGTTTAATCAATGTAAACCATATAATTAAAATTATTCTATACCTATTTTATCTATCCAATCGCGAACGTTCATTTGAGACACGTGACCGTACAATATATTACGGTATTTGGATGCAAAAATCCTGTATTTTCTGTATTTGGACGCACGCGCGTACAAAAAATCCTGTATTTTCTGTATTTGGACGGTTCAACAGTCCCATGTTAAACATACGATAAAGCCCGAAACGCGTGAAAATGTTCCGAATGTAAATCGGATGTAGTAGGCGCTCTATGTACAGAGTTTAATTATGCGTCTTGAAATCTGGATTTAATTTGAGTTGGGTTTTTTTTGTTTACAAAACACAAAAACGATTCAAGGGATAACAATGCTATCTGATTTAGATATTAAAACGTTCGTTAATAATCAAAAACTTAAAAATACAGTAAAAAGGATCATCAGATGTTGGAATATTTGAAAAGTCGCTAAAAGAAGTCGTTCCGGACAAAACCTAGAAATTGGTATCAGCCCTGTCTGTCTGAATAGCTACCTCAGCAGTTTTTATTTAACGGTTAAGAAACAAAATGGAGAAGATTATTAATGGCAGCGAACGGGCGGTCAGCATCCAAAACATGTCTGCTATATAATTCAGTTTTCGCTTTCAACGCGTAAACCAACGATTCTTTGAATCTCATAAAGATCACACCGAACGTGAAAGAAAAAAAATATTGCATGACCTTTGAATAAAGCGTTAGTGATTAGCCAAAGAGCACACATCAGTGCGATATTGATCTGATCCTGAGGCATACCAAACTGTTGGAAAATAAAACATCGTTGTCACAGACAAGGGTCAGTGTAACATTTTCTAAATACAGGTCATGTCATGAAACAGTTGTTTACCAAGTTATGACCCTAGTTAAGGTAAGGATCACAGAATCATTACTGAAGATAATTTGGGCTTAACCTAAAACTTAAGAATCATATAATGATGAATCCAGAAAGTGCTAAAACTTTATGTCCTAAAAGGGGCATAAAAGTATGAAAAGAAAAGAAGGTTTATCCTGTTCAGTAAGCTTAACATTCTTAATTGAATTTTCTTAAGATTTTGCATAATCCAATATCAAAATTGTAAGTATTACAGGCATTCTTCAGACCCCTATACGTAAGTTATCATATTATCAAATTATTTTTGACAAACGATAAATATCTTTTATGAACAAAATTACAATCGTTCAAAATATCGTTTCAGAATCATGTTCGTAAAATAGAATGTAAAACAATGCTTATGCAATCACTTTACTTGCCAAAAATATTCGTAAAAAAATATTTCAAGTTGTGTTAAACAGACAGACTTTAAAAAATAGTCTTGAGACGGCTATTATAGTCCTTTATCGCTATCATAGTAGAACTGCTTGTACAGCAAAGTCCCAATTCTTCCTATGGACTGAAAGTGCATGAAAACGTTACAATAATTTTGAAAGCATACCACTGAATTATTCTTTTTAATAAATCTTAGGCATACGGAAAAATGATTTGTCGAAACTTCAAAAATGAAATAAGACTTTAATTTACTGTTTATAAATGGTTCCGTCTGGTTTAGCTTACCATGCACTATGTAGGTATGCCCTATTTACTAATCTGCTGACAGAAGTAAGTAAGTCTCAACTGCTATTAGGGACAATAGGAATATTCATAAATCTGCTTGCCGTCATATCATTCTTGCAGTATTAGCATTTTTCGAAGACATATGTTTTCACAGAGAAACCTACCATTTTATATCAAGTTAAGTGGTTCGCAGGCCTTCTTGGAACCGAAATAAACAGCGGTAAAAGGCATAACAATGTAAAGGAAAGCAATCCTGCATTATTTTGTAAAACACGGGTTTTTCTTGCCGTATTACCCTCCAAGAATTTGCCGATTTTCAGGGTTGGAACCGACCTTTACAAAAACTGCTTAGAATTTCAGGAAAACTTTGTCTTATGTATATAGCCCACTACCTTGGCTTGAGCCTCGTAAAAGAATTTTTCAAATCGGTGAAAAAATGAAAAACTTACAGTGCTTTTAAGTTCTGAATCGACGGATTTGTTTATATATTTTCTTGCCGTAATACCCGAAAATGACGTCACAAACCACGTGGTATGTACACACTGATCGGCGTCGTCGGGCAGACAGTAGACAATCTGAAAAGTATTTGTTCTATTATAGATCTATAAACAATGCTCATATAAGTGATTAAAAGTTAACTCGTATTTTCGGTTTTCATATTTTGCTTTATTACACACGCACTCAACAATAGCTTAACACTTACTTGCGTCAAAAGCATTAATAAACAATTATGTTTCGGTTTAATGTGATGTTTATTTTATTATTTATTTGCAAACAATAAAACAGACTTAACATTCTGTAAAAATAGTCCAGTTTTTTAAACTACCATAAGTATACGCAAGTGTTTCCGATTTTTGGTGTCTTAGGACCAAACGTGACGTCAGAGGATTATAAAGTCTGTTATATTCTACCCATTTGTCGGATTATTCCCATCTATCAGAGGTCCGGTATACGGGAGAACGTTCTCGAATATGCTTTATTCACTTTGCATATAAACTTCGCATATAAACGGATTGCCAAACACTTATTGCAACAGGTGGTTACTAATGAACGCAGAAACTCTGTGTATCATTTACAATTATATACTCGATTAACTGATAAGCCAGAAAAATATCGATGGAAAGATGAAAGTTTGTGATTATACATATCTGAAATAACTGCAGCAGTGAGTTGGCGGATTTTGAGTCATCATAGATAAATTTGTAAACAGTTTCTCCTTTACTATGTAAACAATGTTTCTTGATTGATGTATATTACTTTTAGAATAGTTTTCTTCTTTCAGGCTTCGTATTCTAAGTTTTCTCTGCTTATTTCACTAGTCCGGTTTATTTCTGTTCATTTCTTGTACGGTACATCTATATCTTACTGTTAAGAATCTTTAATTTATAACAAACAAGCACTAGAATAAGTTAAAAGCCTAATTAATTTTCTGTAAGTTCCTTGACTCTGATGCTTTTTCGGCTATAGTAAGTGAGAAATTTTATTAACGTGTAATAATTTCGAACTTTTGTTGAACGTTTAGGAGTGTTTTTTTTCGGTACTCTAATGTACATGTATGTGTATTTATTAATAATTAAATTTATATTAAATATAAATGTTTTATACTGATGTTTAAACGTTTATTTTGTAATTCTGTTTTTGATGTATAATTCTACCTCCATTAAACTATGTATATGAATATATGTCAGTATGGATATGCATTGATGTCTAATTGCGCTACCGTAATATTACATTACGCAACTCTATGTATCATTACAATATGCTACCCTGCACAAACGCTACCCTACACAGTATCATTACATTACACTACCCTACATATCATTACAAACGCTATTCTACACAATATCATTACATTACGCTACCCTATCATTACAAACGCTATTCTACACAATATCATTACATTACGCTACCCTACATATCATTACAAACGCTATTCTACACAATATCATTACATTACGCTACCCTACATATCATTACAAACGCTATTCTACACAATATCATTACATTACGCTACCCTACATATCATTACAAACGCTATTCTACACAATATCATTACATTACGCTACCCTACATATCATTACAAACGCTATTCTACACAATATCATTACATTACGCTACCCTACATATCGTTACAATACGCTATTCTTCACAATATCATTACATTACGCTACCCTACATATCGTATTATATTTTAAAGATACTCAATAGCATTAAAACTACCACTCCATAGGTACAATGATATTCTTCTTCATTCCATTTCATAAATAAAACAACAGTAGCAAACTGCCACAATATATGCCTATCACAACAAATTACTTTAAACTTTAAAAACACCCTACTTATTGAGCAGACTAGTTTTCAATTCTCTCAGTTTCAACTAATTCAAGGACCATAACTCTAAAGCAACTGGTGATAGAATGTGGCCAAGATAATATGCCCATAAATACTCTAAGTTTGGTAAACCTTGGATAAGAAGTGCTGAAGTTGGACACTTTAAAATTTCAATCTGTTCAAGGGTAATAACTCAATGACGACTGGGAGTATCCGTCTGATTATCGAACCTGGCTGAGATATATATCATAAAAATCACAGACTGCATGGATGTGCAGGCTGATCAGGATCTGCATTGGTCGCAAAGGCAGACTCAATTATGTCCAGCATGATAAGAGTTAAGAAAACTCTAAATCAGAAGATAGTTTTTGTACAAACAGTTACTGTGACCTTGAACTGTGACCTACTAACTGACCTCAAAATAAACAATATCATCAACTGCCCACTGGCAATGTGCCTATAAAGTTTGAAGGTTACAGGTTTGATCTCTCTCCAAATATTGAGTGGAAACATTTTTTTGTCAGTTTTGCCTGGACATTTTATCCTATGCCCTCAATATCACTAAGGGTCATTCACTGCTCATGGGCACTATTTGACCATGGAGGTAGAATGAGATGGTGTGTGGACTAGATAATTGGTGTTAATTATTTATCATACCACATGTAGAGAGACAACACCACAGACACCTAATCATCACTATTTCACATGTAACTAACACAATCCTTTGAAAACATTAAGTGCCTAACTGCAGTTCTATCGTAAGTCAGTAGATGTGTCAAAATTTCAACAAAATAGGAGTGATATATGTGCACATGTCACAGTATGAATCCAGTTAATCAACACAATGCAAACTGTGCAAGGTTCATCCAAGAATAAATGAGCCGTGCCATGAGAAAACCAACATAGTGGGTTTGCGACCAGCATGGATCCAGACCAGCCTGTGCATCCACGCAGTCTGGTCAGGATCCATGCTGTTTGCTTTCAAAGCCTATTGGAAACAGAGAAACTGTTAGCGAACAGCATGGATCCTGACCAGACTGCGCGGATGCGCAGGCTGTTCTGGATCCATGCTGGTCGCAAACCCACTATGTTGGTTTTCTCAAATGTACTATTACTTAAAGTATGAGTTTCAGAATTTTCCTGATAAGTTTAGAAAATTAATGTAAAAATAAAATCAAAGTATCAAATTTTCATTTACTTGGTATTAAAAATGTACAGTGGTATGTTTAGGAGATGGTATTTATTTTTTTAAGATTAAATCATTTTGTGTGTACGACATCTAATATCGTGCTATTTAATCTAAAAAAAAGATAAATTTAATCTAAAAAAGAAATAAAAAACAAGAGCTGTCTCCATAGGATGACATATGCCCCCGATGGCACTTTGAATGAGTAGTTATGGCCGATGTTAGAGTTTAGGACCTTTGACCTACGGAGCTGGGTCTTGCGCGCGACACGTCGTCTTATTGTGTCACACATTCATGCGTAGTTATTTTAAAATCCATGCATGAATGACAAAGATATGGACTGGACAGGCCCATCAATGCACTATCATGAAAAATGACCTTTAACGTCTAAGTCTGACCTTGACCTTTGAGCTACGGACCTGGGTCTTGCGCGCGACACGTCGTCTAACTGTGGTACACATTCATGCCAAGTTATTTGAAAATCCATCCATCGATGACAAAGATATGGACCGGACACGCCCATCAATGCACTATCCTTTAATGTCTAAGTGTGACCTTGACCTTTGAGCTACGGACCTGGGTCTTGCGTGTGACACGTCGTCTTACTGTGGTACACATTCATGCCAAGTTATTTGAAAATCCATCCATCGATGACAAAAGATATGGACTGGACATGCCCATCAATGCACTATCCTTTAATGTCTAAGTGTGACCTTGACCTTTGAGCTACGGACCTGGGTCTTGCGCGCGACACGTCGTCTTACTGTGGTTCACATTCATGCCAAGTTATTTGAAAATCCATCCATCGATGACAAAGATATGGACCGGACACGCCCATCAATGCACTATCCTTTAATGTCTAAGTGTGACCTTGACCTTTGAGCTACGGACCTGGGTCTTGCGCGCGACACGTCGTCTTACTGTGGTACACATTCATGCCAAGTTATTTGAAAATCCATCCATCGATGACAAAGATATGGACCGGACACGAAAATTGCGGACAGACTGACAGACCGACAGACTGACAGACGGACAGACGGTTCAAAAACTATATGCCTCCCTTCGGGGGCATAAAAAATACATGTCCTAAACATACCACCATAAAATGTGAACAACTGTGAGCTTTTAAATATAGACCATTTTGTCCATTGCATATTTTATGTTACTATCCCCTGATTATAAGTTCATATGAGAAGTTTTCATCAACTATATTTCTTTACTGAAGTATTCAGTTACCAGTTCTATCATTCACTTAATTGTTCATTCATTTATTTATTTATTTCACAGATTTGAAGCTGATGTGAAAGTCCTCTGTTACATTTGAACATAAAATTATAATAATCTGGAAAACGATTACTAAAACGTAGAAATGAACGATTCTGAACTAAATTTGCTGTGCCGAAAGGATGACTTTCTGGGCATATCTACGGACATTCCAGTTTAGTTTCAATGGTCCTATTGGCTGATATGCGAATTCACATTTTGTATAATCAAAATCAATGATTTTCCTACTGTATGATAGTTCACATGAAAAAACAAGAGGGCCATGAAGGCCCTGTATCGCTCACCTGACCTACTGACCTAAAGATCATCAAGATTAACATTCTGACCAAGTTTCATTAAGATATGGTCATAAATGTGGCCTCTACAGTGTAAACTAGCTTTTCCTTTGATTTGACCCATTGACCTAGTTTTTGACCCCACACGACCCAGATTCGAACTTGACCTAAAGATCATCAAGATTAACATTCTGATCAAGTTTCATTAAGATATGGTCATAAATGTGGCCTCTACGGTGTAAACTAGCTTTTCCTTTGATTTGACCCGGTGAACTAGTTTTTGATCCCACCTGACCTAGATTTGAACCTGACCTAAAGATCATCAAGATTAACATTCTGACCAAGTTTCATAAAGATACAGTCATAAATGTGGCCTCTACAGTGTCAACAAGCTTTTCCTTTGATTTGACCTGGTGACCTAGTTTTTGACTCTGGATGACCCAATATCAAACTTGTCCAAGACTTTATTGAGGATAACATTCTGACAAAGTTTCATTAAGATTGGGCCCAAATTGTGACCTCTAGAGTGTTAACAAGCGTTTTCTTTGATTTGACCTGGTGACCTAGTTTCTGACCCCAGATGACCCAATATCGAACTCGTATAAGATTTTATTAAGGGTAACATTCTGACCCCAGATGACCCAATATTAAACTCGTCCAAGATCTTATTGAGGGTAACATTCTGACCAAGTTTCATTAAGATTGAGGCAAAAATGTGACCTCTAGAGTGTTAACAAGCTTTTCCTTTGATTTGATCTGGTGACCTAGTTTTTGACCCCAGATGACCCAATATCGAACTCGTATAAGATTTTATTAAGGGTAACATTCTGACCCCAGATGACCCAATATTAAACTCGTCCAAGATCTTATTGAGGGTAACATTCTGACCAAGTTTCATTAAGATTGAGGCAAAAATGTGACCTCTAGAGTGTTAACAAGCTTTTCCTTTGATTTGATCTGGTGACCTAGTTTTTGACCCCAGATGACCCAATATCGAACTCTTCCAAGATTTTACAGAGGTTAACATTCTGACCAATTTTCATTAAGATTGGGCCAAAATTTTGACCTCTAGAGTGTTAACAAGCTTTTCCTTTGATTTGACCTGGTGACCTAGTTTTTGACCCTGGATGACCTAATACCGAATCGTCCAAGATTTTATTGAGGGTAACATTCTGACCAAGTTTCATTAAGATTGGGCCAAAATTATGACCTCTAGTGTTAACAGTCAAATTGTTGACGAAGGACGAAGGACGACAGACGACGGACAACTGATGGACGATGACAGACACAGGGCGATCACAAAAGCTCACCTTTGAGCACTTTGTGCTCAGGGAGCTAAAAAATAGCCAGTCATTGCCCGAATCCCCCCCAAGTCCGTATCTTGAATTAATTCATGGGAAAAGAAAACTCCTTCAAAATGTTTTCATTTTTGTAATTTTAGTTGCCTTTAATAATATGATTTCAAGATGAGTAGTTTCGATGTACATTAATTGACTGTGACTGACAAATGAAATGCTTAATTTTGTCAATGTTAATTACATGTCATAGTGACAGCATTACCAAAATGACATCAGAATGTGTATTTGAAGTTACATATGGTCAGGTAGTTATAGTGTGTACTAAAAATGTCGAAGCATCTCAATCCATGTATAAGATTATTTCGGCTGTTTATCAGGTCTCACTCAGTAAACTTCAACATAATATGTGATTTAACATCTAACTGGTACTAACTGACTTATTATCACAGCATAACGAAGTCGCAGTTCCACACAGTATACCTTTAAAGCTCTTTCGTCTGCACTCCATCTCTATATTACCTCCATGATTTGCCTGACAAGTAAGAGGATAATAGATCAAGGCGTTTTTAAGATACTCAGAAGAAAAAGGTTATTATTAATACGAGTCATTCACTACCCTTGAAAAAAGGCACCTACCAAGTTTGATGAGGAACATAGGTCAAGGCATTCTCAAGATATTGCATGGAAACAGGTCACAGTTGCTTTGACATTTGACCCACTGACCTTGAAGCCAAAAGTGGTCATGCACTGTCTAAAGCGCCTGTATTTGGTCAAGAGGTTCTCAAGATATTATTAATAAGAAGAAAATGTTTTTGTACTAATGGTCAACTTCGACCCACAGACTTCAAAATCAACAGGATCACACACTGTCCATGAGCATTGGCATATCAAATTTCAAGATCAAATCAAAAGGCAGTCTTAAGATATTGAGTGGAAAAGAAATTACTAACAGACAGATATACAGATGATCTATGCCATCAAATAATACATTCGTTTTAGGTAAATAAAAAAAGTCGGGAGAGATTAAAGCGGGTAAAGACAGTGAAATACAACTGAGTAGGAGTTGGGTTGGAGGAGAATAGAAGTTAAGGAGAGGGTATGAGGTTTACTAAGAAATAATATAAAAAAAAAGATGCAGCGAAATTGAGAAGCATGTTGGAAGATGGTGTAATGGGTGTGGGCTAGAAGCTGTGGGAGGGGACTGGACATAAGTCAGTGCAGAGTATGTGGGTCACTAGAAAGAAAACAAGGTATCGGTATGTTAGTTTAAGAAACAGTAAAAATTGGAAGCATGAAACTAAAACTTTAACCAACTTCAATTCAAGATCTGACCCTAGTGACCATGATCCTTGAGGAATCTGACACTAAACCAAATGATATCCGCCAATTACCAAAACCAATCATTGCATGAGGTTTGATGATAATCAGGACAGCAGTTACATAGACAAATTTGCCTTTAGCCTGCTGCTGGCAAGTGATTATGCCTTTGTGACCACAGACGTGCAGGCTGATCTTGGTCTGCACTGTTCGCTATTCAGTCAGAAAATTTTCAATGAACACCGCTTTGGATAAGAAGTATTACTGCTAAAAATTGAATGATGGACCAGTCCGTATTAGAAATTTAGCACGGTAAAGGTTAAAACCCTTGATATAAAAATTACCATATCTGAACCCACTGACCCTGACCTTTTGGGTACCTAACCCATATTCATCAGATATTTGCCATACACCAAGACCAACCCTTATGCAAGGTTTGGTGATAATAGAGGCAATAGTTAATGAGATTATAATGAAATTGAGGAGCTTTCCATACAACTTGAATGTAATTTAAATGCTGGGTAGTGTAACATAACCCTCCTTATTCTTCAAACACCTGAGCTAAGATTACATAATATACACTGAGAACTAATGATGACAATGAAATCTGAATCATTGATGTTAATATTTCTAGACAAATGGGATCCATGTTATTTTATGAAAGTGTTACGCATGTGCCATTGCTTGGGTTCCTGAGTGATGAACAGACTTGATCAAACTGAGTTTGTTACTATCTCCCTTAACTAGGTTAATTGCTTCCAAAACACCTTCTGATACATTTGAATAAATATATGTAAAATTCAGTAAGAAGTGTTGAATTTTTTCAGTACTTATGAAAGTTACTATCACAGCACTGCAGATTTTGGCATCTCTAAGCCCGGAAATGCATAATTTCTGAAATTATGATTTTGAAATTCTTCATAGCGATGATAAATATTTTTCCTCTTTTTTTGTTTAACATAACTCTGACAGTTATGGATTATATGGAGATTTTCTAACTTCTGATGTTTGAGGAAGACCCTTAGTGCCCCTTCAGGCATTAATTTCAGACATAGCAGGCACCTTATGACATACTTATTGAAAAAAATCTAAGCCCAAATCAGGATTTCAGACTTGCAGCAGTGAGGGGCATGTGATTAAAGTCAGCAACTTAACCTTTTACATGCTGGCGGTAAGTTATTCTGCCTTTGCGACCAGTGCAGACCAAGATCAGCCTACATGTCTATGCACTGTCACTATTCAGTCAGTAAATTTTCAGTGAACTTCCCTTCAAGCAATAAATGGAACTGCCCATATTGAATGATGGTACAGTCCATTTTAGAAATTTAGCACAGTACAGGTTAACCATTTGGCCACAGAGGCCCTTTGTTGAGGATGAATAAGTTCAATATTATGTGTGCGTAAGTACATTGTATACCATTTTATAATGGTATTATGTATAGGTTTAATGCTTTTAAAGTGTTGCATCTGAAAATGTTTCAGAACTGAGAAAAACACCCATTCCTTGCTTTTATGAACTTAACAACAGCACATGAATAATGGTTAGGGAATGCTTAATCTGTCCTTACATACATGAACTGACAAACGGTGGCTGAATAATAGACAGGGAATGATTAATCTGTCCTTACACCCATGAACTTATCAACAGCAGTTGAATAATGGTTAGGAAACAATTTATCTGTTCTCATTTTTATAAACTTACCAATAGCAGCTGAATAATGGTAAACTGTTGAGTAACAATTTATCTGTCACTTACCGACAGCAACTGGATAATGATTAGAGAACAATTTATCTGTCACTTACCAACAGCAGTTGAATAATGGCTGGGGAACAGCTTAAATGTCACTTACCAACAGGGTTGTAGTAATGCTAATGCATTAATAATGCATTATTTTTTTCAAATAATGCCAAGTAATGATTAATGCCACAATTTTAGCATTAAAAAATAATGCTAATTTAATGCCAAAGTTAGTAATGCTAATGCTAATGCTTAGCATTACTTAGGCATTATTTTCTGTATCAATGGAAATCTCAGGTTCAAGTTAACTTGGTGTGAACTAGATCAAATCCAGAGATATACCACAAACCTCAATCTGAAGGACATAGAACACAATCCAAATGTTCAGGTATGCACAATAGTCTGCCTAAATACTGATAAGATTTAAATCGTATATGGGCTATCTAGTTATGAAACATTTTTGAACATACAATTTCACTTAAAACACTAGCACTATTTGTTTGTAACCAATTAATAGTGTATCTAATGCAAATTAATGCATTGAACTATACATTTAAAATCTGGGACAGCTCCAAAGCGCAAATTCATAATAACAATTAAAGTGTGACATAATTAGTTTTGTCAACCAAAATATCAAACAGAATCTATTGTTATCTTTTGACACCTTTTTATCAATTAACAGTATGCCACTGATAGTGATGTTAAAGACCTTAAGGCAGCTAGTTTTTACATGTCAAATAGGCTGTTAGGGAGTCATTAAACAGGTACTTGACTTTCAACATAAGTGCTTTTTATAAAGTTATGGTAATGGTAAAAGAAAAATTCAGATATAATATAAGAAAGTCATGCATGTATTTAACTATAGATTACTTAGGTAAATACTGAAAAGCAGACTAAACGCTCAAATCTTTGAGCAGGTCATGTTCATAAAATGCAACGTGATAAAGTATAATACATTAAGAATATCAAGCACTGGAGATATAGACGAATACAAAAATACTGAAGAATTTAAATGCTGTGTTTCTTATGGTGCTGTTGGATCATTTCAAGTAATTCATACAAATTATATATAATCCCTAGTTGGTAGATTTGATTCATTACAAATGATTGTCATGTGTTGTTGCTATGAAATAAACAACTAAAATGATTAAATGAAAAACAAACAACCACTAAAATAGTGATTCGATTATAACATGCAATGATTCACAAAAAGTAATGCTAATGCTAATGCACCCTATGTAATGCTAATTTAATGCATAATTTAATGCATTATTTTGACAAAAATGAGTAATGCTAATGCTAATTTAATGCCGATTTTTTCTAAGTAATGCTAATTTAATGCATTACTTTTGCAAGTAATTATTAACAACCCTGCTTACCAACAGCAGTTGAATAATGGTTGGGGAACAACTTATATGTCACTTACCAACAGCAGTTGAATAATGGTTGAGGAACAACTTATATGTCACTTACCAACAGCAGTTGAATAATGGTTGGGGAACAACTTATCTGTCACTTACCAACAGCAGTTGAATAATGGTTGGGGAACAACTTATATGTCACTTACCAACAGCAGTTGAATAATGGTTGGGGAACAACTTATATGTCACTTACCAACAGCAGTTGAATAATGGTTGGGGAACAACTTATATGTCACTTACCAACAGCAGCTGAATAGTAGTTGGGGAACAACTTATATGTCACTTACCAACAGCAGTTGAATAATGGTTGGGGAACGATTTATCTGTCCTCACTCTCATGAACTTCCAGCTATTAATCGAAGGATCAAAGCAACACTCAATAATCTTCTTATCCAATTCTTTCAAATCTTTTGAGAACTGCAAGGAAAATAATTTCAAGTCTCAATAATATAAAAGGTCATCTACATGAATTTTTTTTTTTTTTGCTGATCTTCAATACATAATCTGTTTTGTTTCAGGCACTGGATCCGTAAAGACAATCAGCAATTCCCATCTGATTAACCCTTACCCTGCTAAATTTCTATAGTCCATCTTTCATTTTGGACAGTACCATTAACTGTTAAAAGGGGTGCTTACCAAAAAGATACGGACTGAATGGCGAACAGAGCAGATCATGATCAGATCTACACTGGTCGCAAAAGCAGAATCAACCATGTCCAGCATGGTTTAGGATTAAATACTCTCTGCATACAATTTCTGCATTTCCTGGCTGCTAAGGAAATTTGTTTGCTAATACTGGGTGGCCAAACCATGTGACATTTGGATACTGTACACATGGAGAAAACATCTTGATTCAGGTAATATTTCGCCTATAGATTCCATTTTCCTTATTACTTGACTGATTTTCATAAAATAACATGTGGGAAAGACAGCAAAATGAGCCTCATTACTGCCTAAATAGTTACCCTTGAGCCTGATATTTCCATTCGTACCTTCAATAAGTGAAAGATTTTTAAAACCTTAAACATATTGCATCTAGTCAATCACCATGAATCCAAGGTTTTGACTCGATGGCATTTTGAAAGGAAATGATGTGCACTACATATTGCACTTGACAAACAGGCTTGAAAATGGTATCACATACTTTTTAGTGGCAACCCAAAACGGCAATGCCTTACCTTCATTTCTGAAAATGGTTTATCCAGCCCTGTTACATATAAATATGCTCTCTTAGTTCTTAGCATACTGAAAATAAATATATAACAAAATGATTTAACAAAACTAACTTATATGTAAAGCAAAATCAGAATGACATTACAAGAAAACGTCTGAAGTAAACAAAACTACAATACACTTGTACCATCTGCTATTAACCCTTATCCTGCTAAATTTCTAAAATGGACTGGTCCATCATTCAATTTGGGCATCACTTATTATTCAAAGGGGTATTCACCGAAAATTTATTGACTGAATAGCGAACAGTGCAGACCATGATCAGACTTGTGGCCAAGGCAAAATCACTTGCCATCAGCAGGCTAAAGGTTAAAAAAAAGTGGTAGAGTAGAAGATTCTGCAAGTACTGGTAAGTCTATGGTTAACTCTGACTAAACATAAATATTGTATATTCCCACAAATTTGACCTAAATATTGTTCAACACCTATCTGTAGGTCATGAGTAAGCTATTCTATGCCTACAAGACAGGGTTTGTTCGACATCTATCTGTAGGTCATGAGTAAGCTTTTCTATGCCTACAAGACAGGGTTTGTTCGACATCTATCTGTAGGTCATGAGTAAGCTTTTCTATGCCTACAAGACAGGGTTTGTTTGACATCTATCTGTAGGTCATGAGTAAGCTATTCTATGCCTACAAGACAGGGTTTGTTCGACACCTATCTGTAGGTCATGAGTAAGCTATTCTATGCCTACAAGACAGGGTTTGTTCGACACCTATCTGTAGGTCATGAGTAAGCTATTCTATGCCTACAAGACAGGGTTTGTTCGACACCTATATGTAGGTCATGAGTAAGCTATTCTATGCCTACAAGACAGGGTTTGTTTGACACCTATCTGTAGGTCATGAGTAAGCTATTCTATGCCTACAAGACAGGGTTTGTTCTACATCTTTCTGTTGGTCAAGAGTAAGCTATTCTATCCCTACAAGACAGGATTTGTTCGACATCTATCTGTAGCTCATGAGTAAGCTATTCTATGCCTACAAGACAGGGTTTGTTCTACACCTATCTGTAGGTCATGAATACTTAAGCTATTCTATCCCTACAAGACAGTATATGTTTCACATCTACCTGTAGGTCACTAGTAAGCTATTCTATCCCTACATGACAGGGTATGTTCTACACCAACCTGTTTGTTATGAGTAAGCTATTCTACGCCTACAAGACAGTGTATGTTCTACACCTATCTGTAGGTCAGGAGTAAGATATTATATCTCTACATGACAAGGTATGTTCTACACCAACATGGCAGGGAATGTTCAACATCTACCTGTATATTATGAATATGATATTCTACCTCCAAATGTCAGGGTATGATCTACTCCTACCTACAGGCTATGAGTAGATATCCAATCCCTACTTGACAGGGCATGTTGTACCAATAGATGACAGGTTATGAATATGCCCTCTCAAAATGCCAAATGTTAAATCTAATTTAGCTGTTTAAATCTATGAACTTTTACATACAGGCAGCCGCTCGTCAATTCATTCACAAAAAATTTGCAACAACCAGGTTATTAGCTAACGATGCTGTGACATGAAAGTCACACCTCTGCACATACAATTTCATTATTTTTTATTTATATTAACAATCAAAAACAATTCTTACCCTTCCCCACCTGCATCCAATGTAATCATTAACTTGAAGTCAACAGAATTCAATTCTGGTGGTTTCCATTTTAATACATCTTTACATCGACCAGGGTGATATGGCTGGAAAAATGAAACAATAAAATATATTACCCATATTGCAATTTTTTCTTTATTTTACGAACTTAAGTTAGTTGTCCTATAATGGCAAATGGTGTTTACTGCGCAGTTACGCATTCTTCGTAAAGTATAACGACATTTCCAGGCTGGTACCGAAATCCATACGTTTGTTAGAGCTACAGTTTTTACCGAAGAATTTCGAACAGGAAAATTGCCTTTTGTTATTAAGTGTCCACTACCCTTAAGTAAAGATAAATCAAACTTAAAAGAAACATACACCAAGAGGGACTTTCATTGTCAAGTGGTAAAAGTTACCAATTTCAAATTACCTGTCCCAAACTTGGTAACATATCAATTTGGAGTTGGCTACTCTGATATCAAGATCAAAATAACCAAGACAACACATTCTTACCAATATGTACTTTTGTGTAAGTCTTTATCTATGTTAGACACAAAACATTTTAGTTAGTCTGATCTGGTTTTAACCCTTAGTCTTCTAAAATGGAATGGTCCATCATTCAATTTGGACAGTACCATTTATTATTCAAAGTGGTGTTCAATGAAAATTTACTGACTAAATAGCGAACAGTGCAGCGGATGATCAACCTGCACATCTTGGTCTGCACTAGTCGCAAAGGCAGAATCACTTGCCGCTAGCAGGCTAAAGGTTAAACTCACTTTTCAACAGTATTTCAGTTAGGCAGCATCAGTAAATTAACACTAACCAGTGAAGCAGGATTCAGCAAATGTACCGACTTATTCTACCAAAATGAACTGCCAGTTTTCCATAATAAAATCAGAGAGACTAGATGAGAAAACACTGACTTCTCAAAGTTGCAACAGAATAAGCAACAAGGCAGTCTGAAAGACAGCTAAATCCCCCGCCACTGCTATGGATAGTGAAAGGGTAAACCTTTGATTTTAGCTGTGACCTTGACCTTGAACTGACATGGCTGACTCATGAATTCTGCACAACGTCTTGATGAGGTGATCATTTGACCATAGTTTCATGAAAATCCTTCAAGGGGTTTAGGAGATACAGAGCTGAAACCTCTGACCTTCAGTTGTGACCTTGACCTTGAGTTGACATGGCTGACTAATGAGTTCTTGATGAGGTGATCATTTGACCAAAGTTTGATGAAAATCCTTCAAGGGGTTAAGGAGATACAGAGTGGACACCAAATGGAAGGCTCAAACCTTCGACCCTTAGTTGTGACCTTGACCTTGAGCTGGCATGGTTGACTCATAATTTGTGCACATCGTTCTGATGAGGTAATCATTTGACCCAAGTTTTATAAAATTCCTTCAAGGGGTTTAGGAGATATAGAGCGGACACGAAATGGAAGGCTCAAACCTTTGACCTTCAGTTGTGACCTAGACATTGAGTCGACATGGCTGACTCATAAGTTCTGCACATCGCCTTGATGAGGTGATCATTTGACCCAAGTTTTATAAAATTCCTTCAAGGGGTTTAGGAGATATAGAGCGGACACGAAATGGAAGGCTCAAACCTTTGACCTTCAGTTGTGACCTTGACATTGAGCCGACATGGCTGACTCATAAGTTCTGCACATCGCCTTGATGAGGTGATCGTTTGACCCAAGTTTGATGAAAATCCTTCAAGGGGTTTAGGAGATATAGAGCGGACACAAAATGGAAGGCTCAAACCTTTGACCCTAAGTTGTGACCTTGACCTTGAGCTGGCATGACTGACTCATGGGTTCTGCACATCGTCTTGATGAGGTGATCATTTGACCCAAGTTTTATAAAATTCCTTCAAGGGGTTTAGGAGATATAGAGCGGACACAAAATGGCAGGCTCAAACCTTTGACCTCGAGTTGTGACCTTGACCTTGAACCGACAAGGCTGACTCATGGGTTCTGCACATCGTCTTGATGAGGTGATCATTTGACCAAAGTTTCATGAAAATCCTTCAAGGGGTTTCGGAGATATGGACCGGACACGATTTTGTTACGGACGGAAGGACGGACAGACGGACGGAAGGACAGACGCAGACCATTCCTATAATCCCTCTGCCACGGTGGGGGATTAAAAAGCTCGATTATCAAAAGTTTCATGCAATCTAAACATAAAGAGTGTAAAGAATGTTTGTTCCAGTTTAGCAAATGGAAAGGTTCATACCATTCACTGAAAAACTACCAAATGACATGTTTTGGGTATTATTACTGGACAAGTTAAAATGAATGTAAGACATTCGATGAAGATTTTCCCTTATGTTTTTCTCCAATAAGAAAATCTGAAATTAACCAAATTTCTATAGTAACATTACATCTATATAACAGTATCAAAAATGACAGAAACCTGTATGTCTTACTTTCCATGTTTTTGATATGCTGATTTACTTTTCAATTTGGAATGTAATTTGAGTATGTTCGCAAGGTTTATTTTCACATATTTGTAAAGATCGTGTCCAGCATGTTAAGAGTTAACTGAGTCAAATAATTCATAAAGTTACTCACATCAGGAACAGGTTGAAATATTAAACCATCAACTTCATGGCTGACTTGACTAGCAAAATCTCCATCTAATATCTGAAACAGTAAAATCTTTGGATAGAATTTGAAACAGTAAAAACTTCGACCAGCATACGAAACATTCTAATATGCTTATTTCTGTAAAACATGCTTACACTTAAATGATGTCACGTTAACGTGTGATGATGTTAATGTCTTTGTTGCGGCCAAGAAAGAGCCCTACTATATTTTTACCACTGTTTTAGATAATGGGCATATTAGAATCGAAATAATGTATAGAACAAGGAGCTGCGTTCAATAAATGCTTGATGCCCCCAGTGGCATCCTTGTCGGTAGATTTTGCACCTAAGTCCAAAACAAGGTCAAGGTCAAACTGAAGTCAGAGGATGTTTGGAGATGAAGAATGGTCACAGTTTACATCTGTATTAGTATCAATTCATTCTTTTAAGGGGTACTGATACTAGACGAAACGGTCCCATTTGGTTAACCAAGAGATGGCCCATATAAAGCAACCTAAGTCCAAAACAAGGTCAAGGTCAAACAAGCAAATTCGATGAATTGGTATCCCCCGCCGAAAGGGTTTGTGGTGAGGAATGGCAAAAAGATATATCCGGCAAAAAGTTAAGGATGTTAATAAGAAGCAAATAATTTCATTAGTCAAAATCAATTTAACAGAAAACAAATGTTTAATTAAAGAGTACATAATAAATGTATGATACTTTGATCCTGACTAAAGAATTTAATTTGAATGGGATATGCTTACTGTAATAAGCTTAGCTTTTAAAATTAAATGCAGTTAATTGAAATGTGAGCTTGAAGTTTAACTGAACGAAATGTTGTCTTTGAGTGGTTTGGCACCAGGTGTTGCTGTTTAACATGTACATTTGAACTTAAAAGAGCAGATGTCCTTGAGAGAACACAGGTAAGATATCTTGAACATGGCTGAGGGCAAGGTTTGTGCAGTCACAACTTAACATGTTGAAGGTTTGAACATTAAAAAAAAAAAAAGGAATGGAAATATATATATCTATATATAGATATATGTATATATTTATTTTTTTAGGGGGTGGGGGTGCAGGGGAACGGGAGAGGAAACAAAATTTCACATGTTGATTATAAATATTGATTGAGAAATTAAAAATGAAAAAAAAAAAAAAAAGGTAAAAGGGTGAAGTTGGGCGGGGGGGGGGGGGGGGGGGGGGGGGGGGGGGGGGGGGGGGGGGGGGGGGGGGGGGGGGGGGGGGGGCAGGGAGGATGCATGATCAGTGGTGGGCATGACTGGATGGAGAAGTGAGGTGGGGGAATGGTACAACTTGGAAGGTTTGAAAAAAATCTAAAATAAGAAATGAAAAAAAAAAAAAAAAATTGGGGGGGGGGGGGGGGGGGGGGGGGGGGGGGGGGGGGGGTGTGACCAAGGCAAGTGGGTGACCAGGTGTGGGTGTGCAACTTCACATGTTTATAATAAATGTTCACAGAAAAGAATGAAAGAAATTTAATGAAATTCTGCCAAATGGTAAGTTTGTTATGTACAAATATGTGGATTTTAGACAATTAAAGGGCAGTAACTCTGAAGTTACAAAAAGAAATCCTTACAAAATTGTCTGTGCACAACCACATTATAGTGCTCTAAATTCTGTTAAAGTTTCATAGTTCTAGGTCAAATATGTCAAAAGTTATGATGCAGAAATTGGCATATCTATAGATCTATAGTACCCTATATAGTTAACACTAGAAACTTCTAAGGGCCATAACTCTGGTGTTACTTGGGCAATCTGTCTGAAACTTGATGGGCCCCATAACCTTATAGTGGTGAACATGTATATGAAGTTTGTTTGAAAAAAATCTAAAATAAGGAATGAATTTTTTTTTTATTTTTTTGGGGGGTGGGGGGGGTGTCAGGGGATAAGGGGGGAGGTGTGTGATCAAGGTAAGAGGGTGACCAGGTGTGGGTACACAACTTCACATGTTTACAAAAAATGTTCATGGAAAAGAATGAAAAAAATTTAATGAAATTCTACCAAATGGTAAGTTTGTTATGTACAAATATGTGGATTTTTATACAATTAAAGGGCAATAACTCTTAATTTACAAATAAATCCAAATGAAATTGTGTGTACACAACCACATTATGGTGATCTAAATTCTGTTTAAGTTTCATAGTTCTAGGTCAAATATATCAACAGTTATGATGCAGAAATTGCCATATTTATAGTACCCTATATAGTTAACACTAGAAACTTCTAAGGGCCATAACTCTGGTGTTACTTGGGCAATCTGACTGAAACCTGACGGGCCGCAAGAACTCATTGTGGTGAACATTTATATAATGTTTTAAATAAATATTCTCAACCATTTCCTAGATATGGCTCCGGACGGACGGACGGACGGAAAGACGGAAGGACGGACGGAAAGACGGATGAACGGACGGACAACGCCAAAACTATATCCCTCCGACTTTCGTCGGGGGATAACTAAGGTCAGGTGATGTCTGCAGATGAGGAATGGTCACAGGTTACAACTGCATTAGTATCAAGTCATTCTAGTAAGGGGTACTGATGCTAGACGAAAAGGTCCCATTTGGTTAACAAAGAGATGGCCCATATAAAGCAACCAAAGTCCAAAATGAGGTCAAGGTCAAACTGAGGTCAGGTGATGTCTGAAGATGAGGAATGGTCACAGGTTACATCTGCATTAGAATCAAGTCATTCTAGTAAGGGGTATTGATGCAGATGAAACGGTCCAATTTGGTTAACCTCGTGCGGATGGACGAATGGACAATCACTATATGCCTCCCGCATCAGTAGATGCTGGGGGCATAAAAATTGTGTTTTACTTAAATTAATATACTCAAAATCAGCTATACGTAGGCAGAATAATTTATGCGGACTACACCCTTATGAAATTCTTCTGCGAACATATAACCTCTTTTCGTGTATTAATAACGTTAAAACACATTTTTTATACATTATTTCTTAGGTAAAATCTGCAACTAAGATCTGAAACAGTAACACCTTTGTTTAAATTATTAAACTGTAGGTTTGCCACCTCCCATTATCAGAAACAGTAGTTGAGATGTTTCCAAAATTACTTGATAATCATTTAAACTCATTGCATAAAATTTGGTGGGATTTGGCAAAAACAAGATTAAAGGGGCAATTCTTTGTAAATTTCAAATATTAACACTAAAATTAATCAAAACTTTATTTGTTCAGCAGAAATTAAAATCTTGGGTTTTTACATCCACAAAATCAAGGAAAATGGGTTCCCCAGGAAGAATAACAGATCCATAGAATTTTCTGGTGCTTCAGATATGATTTGAAATTTTTATGTATCAATATATTAATTGTGAGTCAAGAAGGAAGGCAATCCTGAACATGCATAATACATACCTTTCTTGCAGTAACAATGTCCCAGAATGGTTTTACCCGCACACTAAATGGTTCCTTGGTTTTATCCAGCAAACCTTGTTGAATCTTAGAATTTCTAGCACCCACTATTTCTTTATTTATACACAGCATCCTGGTATTGAAATCAGTTTTCCCAACTTCTTGACCCTGTAGTAAACATAAACAAAGAACATGCTGGGAAACAGTCACTGAAGAAAACTAAAGGAGTTTTAAGATATACTAGGCCCATCTTTGGCTGAAATGAGCTGCACCATGAGAAAACCAACATAGTGGCTTTGTGACCAGCATGGATCCAGACCAGCCTGCACATCTGCACAGTCTGGTCTGGATCCATGCTGGTCACAAAGCCACTATGCTGGTTTTCTCATGGCGCGGCTCAAATATATTATCATTAGATATCATTTAATTCTAGGAAATCCTCATCAAATATATTGTACTTGGTTAAATTTATAAAATACTCTGTATGCAGAACTGAAATCAAGATTAAATGTTATCTAGTAAAGGCTTCCGGTTTTTTAGAGGCATTACATACTCATATAGTGTTAACACTTATACGTGTAGTATTTTAATCCTAACATACAGTACAGTTTATATACACAAACGTTTATTCTATGTTTATACAGGTACTGTAATCCTTGCCAGCTGAACTAACTGGGAAAAGTAATCACTGCCAGCTGAACTAATTGGGAAAAGTAATCCTTGCCAGCTGAACTAACCGGGAAAAGTAATCTTTGCCAGCTGAACAAACTGGATAAAGTAATCCTTGCCAGTTGAACTAATGGGGAAAGTCATCTTTGCAAGTTGAACTAAGTTGGAGAATTAATCCTTGCAAGTTGAACAAGCTAGGAAAAGTAATTCCTGTCAGCTGAAGTAACTAGGAATATTAATCCTTCCCAGATGAGTTAAGTGGGAAAAGTAATCCAAATAGTTATATCTTACCTCAAATCTGACAATATCATATACAAGGAATCTAGGAACATTTTTCCCATTAACTGTATCAAGAATCATTTCTCCATCTAGTAAAGTGTCTGCTATATGTGCATTCAGATCTTTTCTACGAGGAAACTGAAAAGTAAGCAAACAAAAATGTTTTCTTTATTTCTGTCAGTGTACAGAGACATCAAAATTACTGGTGTTCTTGAATCAAGTTTATTCTAACTTATTTCAGCTTATGCATGCCAGCTTAGCACAACATGGAGAGTGCAAATCTATGGATTTCTTGCATACGGAGTTTGATCCAAATGTAAGGCATGACATGTGTTCTCTGTGAAGTTTTGATATTAAAGAGATTTTGTCTGAATTCATCTGTCTTCCAACTCTGATCCATGTGGAAAAGTTGGCAGTTACTAGGGGAAAGCAGGTAAGTGTAAGTTCAAAATTCTGGAACACTGCTTAGATTACCTGCCCTACCTTACATAACTGAAATACTGTTGAAAAATGGGGCTACACCCAAAACAAATAAGTATGTTTTAACTTGGTTCTGAAGATGTTTGAAGCATAACACTTTTGAGACAACTTCCCGGCAAAAGGGTATCTAAGGTAGGTGGGTTAATCAAAAGCATTTCTTTCTGTTTTGTTTTTATTTGGTTTAAAGTCTTACCAACACAGTTTAGGTCAGATATGTGCACTGTTTCAGGCAAGGGCAGGCACACCGACCTTCTATAAGCCAGAAAGATAGCTTCCTAAAACAAGAATTCTACATTACAAGTGAAGTTTCGAACCCATATTGAAATGACTGTGATGGGCAAACAATTTAGTTAGCCACTTCAACCACTCCACCAAAAAATGGATATTTTGTCCAGTCCTAAGTCAGGAGAAAAATTTGTCAAATGGTGAACTTCACATTTTATTAGTGGGGGAAGATCCCAGGTACCTCGTCGGAAATATCTGGTTAGGCATGAGTAGGCACATAATGTAATGATGGTTCGACAATGACATTGCATACTTGTAAGCTAGGTACATGGATAACTGTGTAACCTCTCTACTACACGTACAATACCTATAGGTTAGGCGCACATAAGACTGTATCTCTGTCTAACATATGCAATGCCTGGAAGTAGCGTATATGGAATACTGTATTATCTCTGTCTAACATATACAATACCTGTAAGTTAGGCACATGAAATACTGTATTATCTCTGTCTAACATATACAATACCTGTAAGTTAGGCACATGAAATACTGTATTATCTCTGTCTAACATATACAATACCTGTAAGTTAGGCACATGAAATACTGTATTATCTCTGTCTAACATATACAATACCTGTAAGTGAGGCACATGAAATACTGTATTATCTCTGTCTAACATATACAATACCTGTAAGTGAGGCACATGAAATACTGTATTATCTCTGTCTAACATATACAATACCTGTAAGTTAGGCACACGGAATACTGTATTATCTCTGTCTAACATATACAATACCTGTAAGTTAGGCACACGGAATACTGTATTATCTCTGTCTAACATATACAATACCTGTAAGTTAGGCACACGGAATACTGTATTATCTCTGTCTAACATATACAATACCTGTAAGTTAGGCACACGGAATACTGTATTATCTCTGTCTAACATATACAATACCTGTAAGTTAGGCACACGGAATACTGTATTATCTCTGTCTAACATATACAATACCTGTAAGTTAGGCACATGGAATACTGTATTATCTCTGTCTAACATATACAATACCTGTAAGTTAGGCACACTGAATACTGTATTATCTCTGTCTAACATATACAATACCTGTAAGTTAGGCACATCGAATACTGTATTATCTCTGTCTAACATATACAATACCTGTAAGTTAGGCGCATGGAATACTGTATTATCTCTGTCTAACATATACAATACCTGTAAGTTAGGCACATGGAATACTGTATTATCTCTGTCTAACATATACACATGATCTTTTCCATCTATCAGCATTAGAAACCTGTGGAACATTAGAAAAATAATTACTCTCATATCAATTAGACAAACTGAGAAATACCGGTCTACTCCAATGTCATTTAAATCTTGATATACTTTTTGTTGAATATCCAATATTTTTATCTTGGTTATATCATTAAGATTTTGTAAACTTCGCAGTTTTAGATAAAAAATCTACTTCAGTGTCTTCTAGTATAGTTCTTGACAGCTTCTGTAGTTTACAATGTTGCCCTGGTCTATGCTTTTGTAAAATGCCAATCTTTTGTGTGCTTTTTTAAAAACCTGCCCCGATCTGTGCTTTGTAAAAACCTGCTCTTGTCTGTGGTTTTGTTAAATTAATAATAATATGTATTTCAACTTCATCAACTGGAACAAGATTGTTCTGCATAAATAGGAATTACCATACATGTAATATCATCCAGATTTTCTGTAGCATTTAACCCTTATCATGCTGGACAAGATTGGTTCTGCCTTTGTGACTAGTGTAGATCTTGATCAGCCTGAACATCTGTGCAGTCTGATCAAGATCTGCACTGTTTGCCATTCAGTCAGTATCTTTTTGGTAAGCATCCCTTTTAACAGTTAATGGTACTGTTCAAATTGAAAGATGGACAAGTTCATTATAGAAAAATATGCTACACCAAAGTGGCACAAGTATACAGTAATTAGCCAAAAATATTATGGGGAGATTCAATGCCTAAGAGAACTGGTACCGACAAGGAACCAACCTGGTGCCATCAGCTTTCCAGCTACATTTGTATTGTTTTTTCCGTAGGTAGTCAAGGTTTGCAATATCCATAGAAACCGGCTGAGATCCTGGAAAACCTGACCTGAATATAAGGATATATTTCATGTTTGATTCCACAGTTTTCAAATAAATAAACTTTCAAATGAATCTATGCTGTACTTTTAAATTCAAATTTACAAAATAACAGAGTTTTTTTGCTGGAAATGAATATGATATTTTTACAATATATTTATCTCAATCAAAATAATATCCCATTCTGTAGAAGTAACAACTTACACAAAAGACTTGCTGAGAACCAATAACATCAAAAGGAGAACATATATCTTGGTGGAGTCATCAAGGAGTTATGTCATCAAGCAACTTCCTAGCTTTTAACTGCGGAGGAAGACTCTAGGTATTACTCAAGGCGTTTTTATGGCATGAACAGACACAAAGGTTAAATCACAGACCTGCAAGTCAGTCGAGTGGCTTCTAGACCTGATGACACAAACGGGGCTCAAACCCACAGAACTGACAGGCAAGTGACTGAAAAACAGTGAGAGAAACCACTCTGCCAACGAGGCCTTCCTCTAGATTGGTACACAGGAATTCCTTCCCTCATTTCATTTGACCAGTGCGATAAAAGCTGAATTTGACCTTCTGAGCCAACAGCTGCCTCTGAAATGCAAAAGTGCTTGCAAGAAATACACATACCCTTTCCATTCACACATCTCCTGAGCTTTTCGTTGAACATTTCCCAATCTAGGTTGCTCTGTCACCTGCTTCACACTTGTAACACCATCAACAAACTTTGCATTCTGGAATTGTAAGTAAAAGGTTATTTATACGCTTAACCTTTAACCTGCTGGTGGCAAGTAATTCTGCCTTTGCGACCAGTGCAGACCAAGATCAGCCTGCACGTCCAGGCAGGCTGATCATGGTCTGCACTGTTCGTTATTCAGTCAGTAAGTTTTCAGTGAACACCCCTTTAAATATTAAGTGATGCTGTCCAAATTGGAAGATGGACAAGTTCATTATAGGAATTTAGCAGGGTAAGGGTTAAGAAATGATATACCCTAAACACTGTTTAGGCTAAATAGAGATATGCTGTTGAATGAAATCACTGTTTGGAGTTCTGATGCAAAGGAATTGTATTATGATGGTGCAGCCCTAGAGATATAATACAAGTGTAATACATATCTGAACAACAAATAATGATTTTATTTAACAGAAAATTAGTGTCCGAGATATATTATTTTGATTCTTACATGATATCATGTAACAGTTTAATAAAACACACGGTTTGTCCTTTTTACTTAATTAGGAAACTAAATTGTGTTGGGTTATAACAAAACATAATATTATGGCCCAAAATGGATAATTCACAAAGAAATGACATCAGTGTAATGCAGACATTCCCCTGCATTTCATGGATATTTCACGACGCTGAGGGACAATATATTCAATTACTTGTTTTTACACATTTTATGCTAGAATACTGTCAGAGGATGTTCATTTTGTGTTATAATATATTTAGAATCCTTCAGGATACGTTGTAAACCTCGCCCTTATAGGCTCGGCCACCAACCAATCCCTCTCGATTCTGCAGATGTCATATAAGGAAAAAACATGTGCTATCCCTATAAAATTTGCAATTAGGCTTACCAATAAATCACAACAACAAAATTTTAGGTCAAATACCAACTTTTAAGCAACATATAGCCTAAAAAAAATGAAAAGACAATCACCTTTTTCACAACCTCTTTCTTAAATCTTTTTCGCTTCCCATTCTGATCTGACCCGTCTTCAGCTATCATATTCCCATCATCATCTATACCATCTTCTGACTCTGTAAATAATTTTATGTTACAGTAGAGTTTCAAATAAATTCTCTTTTTACATAAAATCATAAAATAATCTGGCGAGTCTCTCTATATGGAACTTTCTCCAACGTAGTCTCCTTTGACAATATGTGTGGTACTTGTCAATTATACTATCATTATATCAAGCACAAAACACATTTCATCATGCTAAAAATTGGTGTAAAGTTTTACTGGAATCCTTTGAATGATTTCAAAATTATAGCGGAAAAAAAATTCAGACGGATAAATTAAACTAGTGTAAAGATAGACATATCATTATTGATACTATATGCCTCCTTTTGGATTCACAGAAAAAACATAAATCTAAAACATGACCAGTTTACTGTAAAAGCACATCTTTCACTGGGTCAAAATCTTGCACATTTGATATTGTATGTTTGTGAGGTTTAATATTTGCGAAACTGTAAAAATTTGAATTTGAATTATACTATGGTGAATATTTATGCGATAATTAATTTTCTCGAGATGTAGGGCCCCGTGAATATAGCAAAAACAAAAGCTGTCACTTACGGTGACAAATGCCCCCGCAGCACCTTGACCTTTGACCTGGTGACCCCAAAGTCAGTAGGGGTGGTGTACTCAATAAGTACTATCAGCATGTGAAGTTTGAAGGTCCTGAATGAAGTGGTTTGCATGTAAAGTGCCTTCATGCAAAAAGTTAACGTTGGCCCCTGTGACCTTGACCTTCGACCTGGTGACCCCAAAGTCAGTAGAGTTGGTGTACTCATAAAGCACTATCAGCATGTAAAGTTTGAAGGTCCTGGGTGAAGTGGTTTGCGAGTAAAGTGCCTTCATGCAAAAAGTTAACGTTGGCCCCTGTGACCTTGATCTTCGACCTGGTGACCCCAAAGTCAGTAGGGGTGGTGTACTCAATAAGTACTATCAGCATGTGAAGTTTGAAGGTCGTGGGTGCAGTGGTTCGGGAGTAAAGTGCCTTCATGCAAAAAGTTAACGTTGGCCCCTGTGACCTTGACCTTCGACCTGGTGACCCCAAAGTCAGTAGGGGTGGTGTACTCAATAAGCACTATCAGCATGTGAAAATTGAAGGTCGTGGGTGCAGTGGTTCGCGAGTAAAGTGCCTTCATGCAAAAAGTTAACGTTGGCCCCTGTGACCTTGACTTCGACCTGGTGACCCCAAAGTCAGTAGGGGTGGTGTACTCAATAAGTACTATCAGCATGTGAAGTTTGAAGGTCGTGGGTGCAGTGGTTCGGGAGTAAAGTGCCTTCATGCAAAAAGTTAATGCTGTGACTAACGAACGAACGAACGAACTAACAGACGGACAGTTGAAAACTAATATGCCTCCCTTCGGGGGCATAATTAAACCCTCATGAAAATTTCTGCTTTTACAGTACTTAGTACTACTACAATTAAACTTACCATCACACCAGCCAGGTAATGGAGGGGCAGCAGGTGTGTCGTCTATATCACCATAGCGTAGAAATAACTCTTGCAAATAATCCTGTTTGTATATACCTGGTGGTCGTGCCTGAAATAGGTATTGCTATTTTCAAATGAAACTGACTGAAAGGCTTGTTTAGCACTCGTACTATGCTGGTTCTATACAATGTGCTTAATATCATCTTTTAAATTGGAATTCATGTTTACTTACTGGTGTGAAGTTCTAAGTACAATGTAATATTACAAAAAAAAATATCGCAAGAAATAATAAATTTCAGCAAAAAGTATACATTAATATATTTTCATAAATATATTTTGAGCCGTGCCATGGGAAAACCAACATAGTGGCTTTGTGACCAGCATGGATCCAGACCAGCCTGTGCATCCGCGCAGTCTGGTCAGGATCCATGCTGTTCGCTAACAGTTTCTCTAATTCCAATAGGCGTTCAAAGCGAACAGCATGGATCCTGACCAGACTGCACCGATGCGTAGGCTGGTCTGGATCAATGCTGGTCACAAACCCACTATGTTGGTTTTCTCATGGCACGGCTCATATGTACTGTTTAATACCTCGATGAAATCTTTGGAAAGAAAAGACGTCTATAAATTTCTTTTATTCCAATTAAATGATTTTTAAGTACAAAATCCTGTTCACAGCAACATGCAGAACTAGGTCTTCAAAATGGCATTGCTTTTGAAAAGATGAACATACCTGAGCATATAACTGCACTGCAGCTTCAACACTGCAAAAAACAACAACATATTATAGTAGGACAGAACAACCTTACAACAATAATAGTTTTGGCAGTTCTTATAAAACTTGACAGCTTTCACTGAATGTGATTTAAACCTTATTCTTGCATAAAAACTACTTTTTTCACTGGATCCGCCCATGTATTAATGGGAGAAAAATCGTGTGCAAACAAGGTAATTCACGTGCTCTTAATACCAGATTTTTATCTTTGAAATGCTTTCCCAGGGACATATATGTAATTCTGCGCAGATTGACATCTGGTATCTGCGTCTTGTTTCTTTCATAAAAACCTCTTCTTGAAGCATTAAAAATGCAATCTAAACCATAGAATGTTTTACTGTATCAGTAACTAACGCCAAATGCGCTGCCCCAAACATTGTTTGTACTCGTTTCTTCCCTTGTTTACTCCCCTTATAGAATTCAGCGTCAATTCAGATTTTGTAGACAACCGTGAATATTAAAGAATCGCGTGTTTACCTGTGCGATTCTTTGTTTTTAGGAATCATATTTATGACTTTGGTAAGAATCAGTCGGTATGTTTTTATCTAATTTCTCAAAGAATTTATATAAAAAGCTTGGAAGCTTGACACTACGTTCGTACTCATCCGTACTCCAACTGTGTGTCCCTACTAAATGTAACTCGAATGTAAAGTTATTATTCTTGAAATTGTGATCGAGTCCACCAAATTGTGAAATGATATGAACAATTATTGGTAATTTTATGTTTGTAATAATGAGAGATAAAAAAATCGGTTAAAAACCTCCAGGATGTGCATTTGATTGTGTTGTTTATTTCCAGGCCCTGGATACGGATATTTAAAACATGTTTACCGTTTCCAAGAACAACAGGAATGGTAAATAAACAAGAGCTGTCGGAGGACAGCAACGCTCGACTATTCAACAGCCTTGTCAATTGAATGAATACAAGTTGAACAAGAGCACCGCCTTGCGGGTGCTGACGCTCATCTGATTTTTTTTGTGTAATAGAAATATTGTCCTGCCCATGATTTTCTAAGTCTAAAAAGGGTCATCATTCTTGCAAAAAGCAGGATAGAGTTATGTTTCTTGATGTTCAGTGTCCACTTATGATGGTGAAAAATTGTTGCAAGTTTTAAAGCAACAGCTTTGATAGTTTATGAAAAAAGTTGACTTAAACATAATACTCAACCAAGAAAATGATTTTCTAAGTCCAAAAGGGGCAATAATTATTGCAAAAAGCAGGATGGAGTTATGTTGCTTGCTGTACAGGGTCAGCTTATGATGGTCAACAAGTGTTGCAAGTTTCAAAGCAATAGCTTTGATAGTTTAAGAGAAAAAGTTGACCTAAACATAAAAACTTAACCAAGAAATCTGATATTTCTAAGTCCAAAAGGGGCCATAAATCTTGCAAAAAGCAGGATGGAGTTATGTTTCTTGCTGTACAGGGTCAACTTATGATGGTGAACAAGTGTTGCAAGTTTTAAAGCAATAGCTTTGATAGTTTAGGATAAAAGCTGACCTAAACATAAAACTTAACCAAGAAAACTGATTTTCTAAGTCCAAAAGGGGCAATAAATCTTGCAAAAAGCAAGATGGAGTTATGTTTCTTGATGTACAGGGTCTGCTTATGATGGTGAACAAGTATTTTAAGTTTCAAAGCAATAGCTTTGATAGTTTAGGAGAAAAGTTGACCTAAACATAAAACTTAACCAAGAAATCTGATATTTTCTAAGTACAAAAGGGGCCATAAATCTTGCAAAAAGCAAGATGGAGTTATGTTTCTTGCTGTACTGGGTCAGCTTATGATGGTGAACAAGTATTCCAAGTTTCAAAGCAATAGCTTTGATAGTTTAGGAGAAAAGCTGACCTAAACATAAAACTTAACCAGGCAACGCCGACGCCGACGCCGACAACCGCTCAAGTGATGACAATAACTCATCATTTTTTTTCAAAAAATCAGATGAGCTAAAAAGGGGCATAATTTTGTAAAATGCAAAGTAGAGGTATTGAACCTCTGTACTGCATGTCATATCATGACAGTGAACAAGTGTGTGAAGTTTCAATCCTTTCCAATTTGTGGATACTGAGATACCAGCTTACATACAAAAACTTAACAAAAAAGTGCTAAGTCAAAGGGGCATAATTTTGTAAAAATGCCAAGTAGAGTTATGGGACCTTCACAGTGCATGTTAGATCATGACAGTGAACAAGTGTGTGAAGTTTCAATCCATTCCAATTAGTGGATACTGAGATATCAGATTACATACAAAAATTTAACCAAAAACTGCTAAGTCGAAAAAGGGGCATAATTTTGAAAAAAAAGAGAGTAGAGTTATGGGACTTGCTTAGTGCATGTCAAATCATGATAGTGAACAAGTATGTTAAGTTTCAATCCATTCCCATTAGTAACTACTGAGATACCAGCTTACATACAAAACCTTAACCAAAAATTTCTAAGTCGAAAAAGGGGCATAATTTTGTAAAAAAGCAAAACAGAGTTATGGAACCTGTGCAATGTAGATCAGTTCATCACAGTGAATAAGTGTGTGAAGTTTCAATCCATTCCCACAAGTGGTTACTGAGTTACCAGCTTACATACAAAACCTTAACCAAAAATTTCTAAGTCGAAAAAGGGGCATAATTTTGTAAAAAAGCAAAATAGAGTTATGGAACCTTTGCAATGTAAGTCAGTTTGTCACAGTCAATAAGTGAGTGAAGTTTCAATCCATTCCCACAAGTGGTTACTGAGATACCAGCTTACATACAAAACCTTAACCAAAATCGGGACGCGGACGCGGACGCAGACGCCGACGCCGACGCATGGGCGAGTGCAATAGCTCACTATTCTATGAATAGTCGAGCTAAAAATGTACCAGAATCGTCAAGTCATCACATATGAAAACAATACATAAATCGTTGTGAAATATTTTTTTATGCAAGAATAGCGACAATACACGTTTGTTTTGTGTATTAACGTCTGCAGAAGCCCTTGGGATATGTTTGTGACCTCGACCTTCGGTCTCGGTCACAAACTATCCCGCGGGCTTCTGCGACGTTAATACACAAAAAAGCGTGTATTATCCCTACACTACAACTCAGACAGAAAAAGGACCTTAACTCTGCAATGCTTGATAAAACCTGCAAAACAAATTGTTACCTACAAAGTTCTACACTTTAGTAATGGTAATCATAATTATGTATAAAGTTCCATTTGAATTCATTCATAAGAGTCAGAGTTAATTGTGCCAAAATGTTTAACTGTATGACCAGGCAACAGACCAAATCACTATGATTATTTAACCTTTACCCTGCTAAATTTTTAAAATGGACAGGTCCATCATTCAATCTGGGCAGTACCATTTATTATTCAAAGGAGTGTTCACTGGAAATTTACTGACTGAATAGCAAACATTGCAGACCTGCCTGCACATCTGTGACTTTGGTCTGCACTGGTCACAAAGGCAAAATCACTTGAAGCCAGCAGGCTAAAGGTGAATAAATCACTGGTAACAATATTTCCTCAACTCAACAAGAGCTGTTTGTAAAACACATAAGCTCCCCATTATGGCCTGTCCCATTTTCAGTCACAAGATCAGTACTATATTGCCCTTAGGCCTTCTGACCCCAAAACAATCAGGGACATCTCTTGACCACAGGCAATCATACTATGAAGTTTTACAACAGTAGGCCAAAGCAGTTAGTAGTACCGGTAAATGAACTGAAACTGTTATCAATGACACGGTCATATAATGCATGCACTTCATTTAAATATATATATGAATTTGAGATTTATTAGAAAATGTTTAAAATGAAAAGCAAGATAAAGTCCATTTCAGTTTTCCAGTAATATGCAGCTTTATGTTAGATGGCAGAATCTATAACTGTTATGACCGTACCTCCAATCCAGCTGTTCTATGATATATGATATGATAAGAAATCCTGTTCTGTTAAAACCATGTGTACAATGCACTCCTGGAAAGTGGAAAACATGTACTAGTATGTTTTTAAACATTGTCTATGAACATAATTTAAACATTACTGGAAACTGTATATCATTACAACATAACTTGAGTAATAACTTTAACCCTTGCCTTGTTAAGTTTCTATAATGAAATTGTCCATCTTCCAATTTGGACAGTAAAGGGGTGCTTACCAAAAAGATACTGGCTGAATAGTGAACAGTGCAGATCATGATCAGATTGAACGTATGTGCAGGCTGATCACCAACTACACTGGTCGCGAAGGCAGAATCAATCGTGTCCAGCATGGTAAGGGTTAAGATAGGAATAGATTAATAATTATAGCGGGCTAACTTTTACAAATTTTGTGTTTGCATAAATCAACAAGATTAAATTTAAATGAAGAAAAAAAATTCCCATTAGATTTATCTTTGAAATTCACAAAAAAGTGTCCCCAGAAAATAGGTCTGCTTTCTGAAACCACAACATTAAATGAATTTAATGTATCTGATATGAAATCAAGCTGCTAGGGCAATACAAAACTTGATTTTAATGTCCTGTAACATATTTCATGTCCGTGTTTTGTTTGATTTTCTTTGCTTTGTTTTTACTTAACATCACATAATCATATTGCAACTTTTGATGTTGAAAGAAGACTCAAGACGCCTTTACGCACATAACTGCATGCTTAGCTGGGCAAATGGGTAGAACCACCGACCTTCCATAAGCCTGCTTGAAGCAATTCACATGCAATAATTCTACACCTAAGCAATGCCATAAGAGGGCAAGTGATATGAAGTCACAAAGGTTACATGGCTTCATTCTAGCTTTTATTGTAGAAGACCCTAGGAGTCCCTCTGGATTTTTTCTCAGGCACAGAGTTGTACCACCAACCTTTTGTATACCACCTGGATGGCATCCGCAAAAGATGACACTAGCGGGGATCAAACCTAAAGATCAGGGGCAGTTGAGTTTAAATCAGCAGCATTATCCACTCAACCATGCAGGACACTACATCCGAGTTTTACTGAAGACATATACCTATAATTTCCAGAGGTTTCTGGTTGATAAATCTTGCACACAGCTGTATAAAGGCCTCAGTTTGTTCTCTGGATGGGGTTTCTCCATGTCTGAAACATACAGTTTGAAAATCATGTAATTTTAACATTCTCGTTAAAAAGAAATCTTGGGCGAATTATTGTCTGTTGATTTTAATAAATTTGGACAATTATGCTCAATGCTCATTTACTATTAATGTTAACTGTAAAAAAATATATCTGTGTGAATTTCGTAGTTGTCAATAAAAAACAGTAACTAAATTTCATCAATTAAGAAATCTTCCTATTTTTTTAGTCTTAGCAATTTAAAATCCGCAGATTTACGTCTCCTACAGATGGCCATTTTTGCCGAATCCACAAAACTTAATGATGAGAAAATTAAATAATTTTCACCCAGTTTCTAAGATCCAGAACTGTCAATAGAAAATTTAATGAACTACAGCAGTTTTAATTAATGCATTGGCCTTGAAATAAATTTTAACTTAATTTATCTCTTAATGCCTATTAATTAATAACTGAAGGCAACTACACCTTTTCAAGTAGCTTTTTTACAGCAAAAAAAGTTGAATATTTGTGTCTACTTTAACTCACTGTTTACTGTGGAATCATTTTATTTAATGGGTATGAAAATTTGCAGATCTGGCCAAAAAAAACTATTCCAAAGGGTGATGGATGTCACGTGTGAATTTCACGTTCTGAACATAAAATGAATTGGAATTCACTTGCCTTTAGCCTAAGTTATTTTGCCTTTGAGACCAGTGCAGACTAAGATCAGCCTGCACGTACGTGAAAGTGACCACTGGCACAAACCTTACAATAATACTTTTACAATTTATCCTAATAACTAAGCAAAACTATCATGTAGAAGGGAGTAAACAGATACAGAGCTTTTCAAATACTGGAGACATTCAATACTCTTTTTGCTTTTTAAAAATATGTAAGACTTAAAGTTGTCACCTCATTTTTCCATGTCATATATACACTTTATGTCAAACTTAAAGGAAGTGAACATGTTGAAAAATTTGACCAAAACTGTGGGCAAGTAAATTTAAATGATCACAATACATTGCAAGTCAAATGTTTAAGCTGATATCATGAGAGCCTTGACAGAATATTTAAATATGTAACAAGTAAATTTAGGGATGAAAAGGTTATTTTGTGAATAAGGGGACAATATTTCAAAAGATACCTAATATCAAGACATACATAAGTTATTTACAATAAGACCATACAATGGCTTGTTGGTTCCTATTCTTTACAAAACTGTCTAATACACTTCAGACAATACATGTATCTTATCTTACCCCCTGCACTGCATTTTAACATATCTACATCCCTTCTCTTCAACCACTTTACTGTCATAAAATCGTGTAGTATTTGTCAGATCAACCAATAAGCCAAGTTTCTTCTGTGAAATATAAAATCAAAAGGCATGGTTATATAAAAATATTATTTTTCTTGTTTAATTTCTTTTTCTTCATCTTGTTTATGTGTGCCATTACATTTTATATTACATATTATGAAACTAAAGTACTATCAAAATCTAATTAAGAGCAAGTCAAACAAGCAAGGACCAAATTACACTACATATAACCTTACATAACTTTTCATGTTCAAATTTCATGCACTTCATTAAACTTCAGGAATATACTGGCCTGTCAAACAAGCACTTGACCAAATGTTTACACAACAATTGGATGTGGTATACAAACATTAAATATGATCACAGTCTGAAAGGCAATCTGGTCCTAGTGCAACAACAAGGTCATTGCAAATTTCCTATTCTACAGCAACAAATCAATTTTTAATTACCTTGTAAACCCTTAGGATTTCAGCAACATATTAACAGTAATAATAAATCACTAAGTTAAACCTTTTAAAATTTCAGCTACATTATCATTACTAAACCATTGAGGATTCCAGCAACATATAAAGTAACATACCATGTAAATTTACCTTGCTAAAC
The DNA here is from genome assembly GCF_021730395.1 of Mercenaria mercenaria. Classification (NCBI taxonomy): domain Eukaryota; kingdom Metazoa; phylum Mollusca; class Bivalvia; order Venerida; family Veneridae; genus Mercenaria; species Mercenaria mercenaria. Next base: position 41,161,481 of record NC_069376.1, on the reverse strand, counting down.
TTGCAAAATATCAATGTTAAACTTTCCTCGCTAATCATTAAGGATTCAAGCAACCTACCAGTATTAAACCATTAAGGATTCCAGCAGCATATAAAAGTGAATTTACCTTGCTAAACTTAAAGGATTCCAGCAAAATATCAGTGTTAAACTTTCCTTGTTAATCATTAAGGCTTAAGCAACCTACCACTATTAAACCGTTAAGGATTCCAGCAGATATCAACATTACACTTACCTTGCTTACCTTTAATGATTCCAACAAGGAATCAATATCAAATTTAACATACTCGCTTTTAAAGATTCCAACAAGGTATTACCACTAACCTAACATTTCTTTTATCTTGCCAACTTTTAAAGATTCCAGCAACGTATCAATAAATTCAATATCAAACCTTTATAGATTCTAGCAACTTATCTTTTTAAGTATTACAGCACACCTACCTTGCTAACTTTTAAGGACTCCAACAACATATCAATATTAAATCTACATTCTTCTGGCACATCATCGTCATAGCGGCTATCAAGGGGTGTCTTGAATGGTAAAAATTTCTCTGAAACATGTAAGAATGATATATGTTTTAAAATCAGACCAAACTATCAAGAAACATAGATCTACACTACTTACTGTAAAGTCAATGGCTCGAATATCCAGGCTAACTCAAGCAATTAATTAGTTTACTTACATTTTCTTTGAATTGCTTGAAATCAGGGAGAACTTGAGCATTTTGGTCATTCCTTTTCAACCTCTAGTGATCAATGAACTTCAAAACTGTTTAATAAACTTTGGTATTGTTCTTGATGTCCGAATGGACTACATAATTTCATCCTCCTCCTGTTTCTGAGACATTTCAATTTTGTGCAACATCATAAAATATCATTCTGAACAGTAAGATTACTTTCTCCAATAAATATGTCATAGAACTTCTTTTATTGGGCCTTTATCTGGAAGTAATACAGTGTTTGGCTTAACACTCCTTGAAGTTTGAGGAAGGACTTATGAATTAATTTACATTCTTTCTATTATCTTTTTTTTTCATGTATAAAATAAGAACTTGCTAGAGAAAAACATCCAATAAAATACACTTACCGATGATGATCTGTCCCTTTCTAGGACAATCTAACCACCTCGGAGGTGGTCCAAGTTGGGAAGCTTTTGTTTTACCCATCACTCAGACATAATGAATCTGAAGTAAATGTTTGCATTTAGAACAAGGGTTGTGCTAAAAAAAGGCATGTGAAACTAATTTTTGAAAAGTAGGCACTAAGATTGAAAAACTGCTGAAAAATGAGATTTCCACACCATTCAACAAGAGCTGTCACTAATGGTGACAAATGCCCCAGCAGAGCCTTGACCTTTGACCTGGTGACCCCAAAGTCAGTAGGGGTCGTGTACTCAATAAGTACTATCAGCTGTGAAGTTTGAAGGTCCTGGGTGCAGTGGTTCGCGAGTAAAGTGCCTTCATGCAAAAAGTTAACGTTGTGACGAACGAATGAACGGACAGTTGAAAACTAATATGCCTCCCTTTGGGGGCATAATAAAAAATAATATTAAATGGAAAATAAGAAGCGCCAAAACAAATCTGATGGCTCCATTCTGAATCTGAAAATTTGTTTTGTCACTTTACCCAGATATGCAGGGTTTGAGACTAACAGGATCCTGGGGACAGCTAGATTCTGTTGGGATCTCTTATCTCGGCGTAACTCTTTCATTGAAAATGCTACTTCTTTCTTCTTTAGTGTAAAATAACTATGTATTTGACAAGAAGGAGGCAGTTTTATTCATTCTCATTCAAGAATAATACTAAGTTTTGAAGCTCTAATAAAAAAAAATGCTGTTTGACACTTGTGCATACACGTGTGTTATTTTCAGTTGAAGATCCAAGAAAAATGGGAAAACACATTTAATTAAGCACCCCCTCAGAGTTAAAGCCAGAAAAATTGCACAAATGTATCCACAGAGCCTCTAGACTCTAGTCCAAATAACAGGATGTTTTGGGACAGCGTGATAACTTTTGACTGTCGCTGTCTCCGTCATGTCCAAACTTATTCTGCATATTTCTGTTAGGAAATCCCCAATTAAAATCCGCTGGGAACGTTTTGTAGTACATGCACAAAGTATTTGACAATTTGTAATGATTACATCTCTGATAATGAATTTATGTTGACATTACAACATAAACTTGCCTCGCTGACATTTTATGAAATTCAATGTGTATTTTGTGTTTTATTTCTGTAATTTAATGTCATATTGGCAGTCCGCATTTATTCAAACCGGTGTCGGGGTAGATATCTCCTCGCACCAGTCACATCATATTTTCAAAGATTTGTCTCTTATTTAAAATTATGGATTAAATTCAACCCATATGTTGTTTCTACATGAATATTAATGTTTAATTTATTAAAGCAAGTAAGTCTGACCAGTATATTATGACTCTTTTGGATTTTTTAAAATCTTCATTTTCCTAACAGTAAAATATCAGATCATATTCATAAAATAAATCATCAGATCCCGATAAGCCGAAGGAAGTAGCTATTCCTACGGTCCCAGAAAGCATTTCGTTATAGTTGAATAACAGTTTCCAACTCTATCCATCATCACGTGAAGTATATAGAAAAGAGAGTTTACAAAACACTTAATGCGCTAGTAGCAATGGGGAAAACTGAAAAAACTGACCCACCAAACATGGTTAAAATATATAAATGTCTCGTAGTTCCTCATCTTGAATATGCAGCACATGTATGGCAAATAGCAGACTGTAAACCATTAGATAGTATCCAAAGGAAAATACTAGCTGCATGTCTTGGCATACCAGCCTGTGGTGGCATAGAAGCCCTTGAAGTAGAGTCAAATACACTCCCGCTAGACCTCAGACGTGAAGAACTGTCTATAAGAGAACTGGCCCGACTACTCATGAGACACGAAACCGAGCCCATCAAGCAAACCATAATACATTGGCTAGAGACAACAAAAGTGACACCAGAAAGGTACTTATCTCCCTTAGGAAAGATGTTCATTCAAGTAAATGACATGGAAAACAACACAAGTACAAACTACCACATTCTTGAACATCAGCTAACCTACCTAGAGTACATGCAACCAACACGGCGACCACCAGAATATTGGAGCACCCTAGGTTCATCCAAAAATAGATCTGCACTCCAAATACAAGAATCAAAAGAAATAATCAGAAACCAGATACACGACAGCGACATCCACACCTTACTAGCATTCACTGATGGTTCTTGCAAGGGCAATACAGGACCATGTGGAGCCGTGGCAATAATTGCATATTTATGCCACTTGACGATACACATACAGAACTGAAGAAACCAGTGTCAAGCTCAGCAAGTATCCTGCTTGGTGAAATTGTAGCTATAAAAATAACACTGCAAAGAAGAATCAGAAAGAAGACACATAAACCAAATAAAGATATTTTCAGACAGCCAATCTGCTGTAGGAATTCTACAGTTAGGTTGGAAAGCTGACACATACACAACAACTGTGAGAGAAACAGTAAACAACTGACGAAAGATCTGGACTCAGTAGGCATCAAAACAGACATCGCATGGACACCTGGTCATGCAAACATCTTTGGGAATGAAATAGCTGACCGTCTTGCAAAGGAAGCTGCAAGTGAAGCTGAGACAATGGGCGAGTCTAATATCCCAACTACCTTGCAAGACATAAAGAAAGCAGCAAAGAAGTCATGTGAGATGAAATGGCAAAACAGATGGCAACTAACAGACACCGGAAGGCATCTTCACCAATGCCTGATGTTGGGCTTAACCTCAAGGTCCCCACAAACACCAGCATCGAAGTACAATGCCAGCATGTCATCCATCAATTGAGAACTGATACTGCATGCTAAATGGATATGCATAGGATCGGGTTAGCAGAATCACCATTGTGCGCATGTCGACATGGTGCTGAAACAGTCCAGCATTACCTTGAAGACTGTGTGCTACATGAAGAAGTGAGGGAGAGATTAAGACTAGAATTTGCTAGATACACTGGAGTATATTCGTTCAATGCAGAACTACTACTCCAAAGAAAGAAAGACGACCCTTACACTGAATGGCGAGATTTATTGAACGAGACGCTCTGCAGCTTCATAAGTATCACAAAGCGTCTCATGAACAAGACCTCCTCACGTTATATTTAATTTAATAGAATACTACCTGAGTGAAAATTATACCGTGAAGAAATACCGATGTGACCAACTACCAGAGAGACATTCGAGCCAATCAGGGCTCATGATCGATTCAATGAATAGGACTAAAAAGGTCGTTTTAAGGACCGTACATTTTCACGAAAGAAACTCTCCCAATATTGTCAATTTTTATTTCTCTTTTCTATTTTTTAAATGTCTTATCACCGAGATATGAAGGGAAAATAAAACATGTAACATGATATTCAAACCATGATGTGAACTTCAATAATGACATATTTATTACTCACATTATTATCATAACATTCATTGATCTATTGCATATATCTATACATATAGAACAGTCGATGACAACAATATCACACATAGACATAAATTAGCCTTTTCCTATTTTCGAAATCAATTCTACTTTGGATTAAAGAAATCGGGTCAAAATATACCAGTTGAATGCAATACAAAACTGTCGTAGGAGCCGTAGGAATAGCCACCTATGGTCTATTACACTATTTTCATAGGAGAGTCGTAAGCCTGCGAGGCTATAATTTCCTACAGGACCGTAGGAACAGCCAGTTCCTAAGCTAAATGAGTAAAGCTACAAAGCCTCAAATTGCCAGTCTATTCTTCTAGAGTGAGGCAATTACTGAAGACTCATGAATACGAAAATGTCATTCGAACTAATATACTTTTACCTTGCAGTACATACTGTAACACAGCTAAAAAAAACAAACTTTGACATCGCGAAAATATATAACAAACACACATTTGAACAAATTTTACACAAAATACACATTTTTTTTAACTTAATTATAATTTCAACAATAAAGGCAGTTAGTTTTGTTTGCATAAAACAAGCAAGCCTACTATATTTATCCTAAAAATTACCAAAGACTGTTTTAATTCTCGCTCAGTTTCAAACAGGAAGTTGACAGTTTTTATTAGCCTCCAATCCTATCAAACTTACCGAAATGAGGAGATTTGAATTTCTTTTTAAACCATTTACTATCTCACAAATAATATTCTGATATAGAATTGTACCATTTACATGTATAACAAGCTTATTAACTTGAATTATCTAGATTTGGGTAAGAGATTAAATCCAATATGTCAGCGCCCATATCCACGTTTTGTTGACATTTTTCGCAACTTTTTAAATTAAGTTTTGTAGATTATTTCAACATGTCGAAACAAAAACACAGAGGCAAACATAACAACAAAACAATTAAGAATTCTATGAAAGCAAAACAGTCGTTAAAGAAAGAGAAATTATCTCATGGCAAAAGTAGGAGTGGAGGCAAAGAGCAAGTCCACATGGTCCAAGAAAAGAAACCAACTAAAACTAAAGACTTTAATAAAAAGAAAATGAAAAAGCCATGGAAGAGACCTGGAAACAAAGAGGATGATCAAAACTCTGATTTTGAAGAAGTTATCGACCATAGTGAAAGTTCAAGGGTACAGAGTAGCTTACTTTTTACACATGGAATTCAACCCATCCAAATGCACAGTGATTAATATTTCCAAGTCTAAACACCCTTACAAATCCACTTACACATTACACGGGCAGACACTAGGAACCGTAAGTGATGCAAAATACCTTGGTGTTAGCATCACTTCAGATCTAAACTGGAACAAACCCATAAACCAGGTCACTTCAACACCTAGTGAAACACTTAACTTCATTAAGCCCAATATTCCCTCCGAACAGCAAAATATTAGGGAATTTGCCTACAAAACCCTTGTTAGACCACAACTAGAGTACTGCAGCTCAGTGTGGAGTCCACATACACAGCACAACATACATAAAATCAAGATGGTCCAACGCAGGGCTGCTCGATGGGTCACCAGTGACTACTCAAATTACAGCAGTGTCACACACATGTTAGAACAATTGGGGTGGCGTTCATTGCAAACAGAAGGAATGATGCCAGGCTACTGATGTTTTACAAGATTGTCCATGGACTGGTTGCAGTGCCAATGCCATCTTATATTTTACCTCCTACCCGGCTCACTAGACATATGCATTCCCTATCATTTCGGCAAATCCAAACACCCTGTAATTATTACAAGTTCTCCTTCTATCCGGCTACCATCATACTCTGGAATTCTTTGCCGGCTGACATTGCTCAGGCACCTACCCTGGATCAGTTTAGGCAAGGGGTAACCAAGCTGGGCCAAGACTTCTGAGTGACCAGGCTGTTTTTAATCCTTTTACTGTACATTTCGCCTTTTTATTAACACTATCAGCTTTGTCTCAAATTCTCACAAATAGATTATGTATTACTTTATTTCTCCTGTACATTCCTGCTTTCAAACTCTTCCGCACTGACGCGCACCTGCATAAAATACTCACAAGGGTGTCATGCAGTATTTATAGATAGATACACCGGAGTGAAATTTTATCAATTATAAGTCTCTAGACGTCTTTACCTTAAAAAAATATACTGGGTCAGTTGAAAGACCCCAAACGACTGAAAATTTTACTTTAGGTATTCAAATTTTATTTAAAATGATTAATTTTGGTCATATGTGAATATTGTTTGAATAAAACTGGAAGTGGAACTTACAAGAGAAACAAAATATGAAAACACCCATAACAACCCCTAAGATGTAATGAGAGTGTACAGGTATAGATGCACCTTTCATTTTATGTCAGAATTGTTCTTAAGTACGTTTTAGAAGACGTACTAATATTAAAATTATTAGATTTATTACTACTAGTTTTATTTTGCCTTTTATATTCTAACGCAAAAGGTGCAGCTACATCCAGGCCGGTCAACATGCAGAGGAACTCTGTCATGGCCCATCTTTTTTTTTTTCACAGACTTCTTTTAATTAAAGTATGTCACGTAGACACATGATTATATCATCACATTTAAACCACATTTTACCTTAAACATATACATAACTATTTAACAATAATAATTATTTATTGTTACATAGGAAAATCTGATTTGGGGTTGACCGTGCCCATTACATCTTTGGGGTCGTATGGGGTGTTTGTCATATAGAAGAGATTGCCGTAACGTCACACATTAAAATCTGTTTATCTGGTGGTGGGCAAAACAAACATTTTTACATCATTTGTGTATGGGATCGGAATTGTTAATTTTTTAATATTTATAACTTTTTCGCTCATTTATGGATTTTCAAAATTCAGTAAGTTTTGAAATACTTACAATTTTCATATTTTCGTATTCAAATATCTTTTTTAAATGAATAACCAATTTAAATGACATATAACTTTAATAGCGGCATAGTGATTTTCAAAACTTTTAGAAAAACACTGTAAGTTAAGCGTTCATATTTAATCCATTTTATTTCGTAATAACAATTTAAAGTAATTAATAAATTGCTTGTTTTATAACCTTTCCGTTGATCAAAAATTTATTGATATGATTTGTGTTTTAAGAAATTTTAGGCCGTTAGAAAACATCACTGTTTACAAAAAACATGGACGTTCGACTTCTGCCCACCCGATCACAGTCTTATCAGTTCTAAAAATAGAAAATACAATGGATTTGTATGCAAACAAGATCTCTCCTATTCGTTCTGTGTCTTGTAATCCAGTTTTATTCCAACAAATTTTCACGTAAGACCACAATTATTCATTTTTAAACAACATTTGATTAGTATAAGTAAAAATTTCAGTCGTTTGGGGTGATTTGGGGGAGATATGGAGTCGTTGGGGGTCTTTCAATGGACCGAAATATACTTATATGTATATAAAGGGGGTATTTTTTTATAGAAAGACTCCTTTAGGGTTTTTTTGTAAGATAGAATTCTGAAGTCTTATTTATAGACAGCTTTTACCGTAACTAATGGCATGTGTGTTTGTAGTGCTTTTTTCCAACAATATTTCAGTAATAGGTAGTTGAGGAATCCAGTGTTTCTAGATTTAATATCTGAGTTTTAATCTGTTCTCCACAAGTAAAAACATACACTATAATGTTAAAGAAACTGTTTGACATGACCATGATGACTGTATTTAAATTTTTCAGGGTTATTGTCAGGCCCTTTCAGCTTGTCAAATGTGGATGTGAGAAAACTTTGATATATTTTAGAATGTTGAAGCAGATTATGATTCAGATGTAGATGTAGACCAGGAAAAAGATGATGTCCGTAGGCTTCTTACACAACAAAACAAGAAGAAAAAGAAATCTGGAGGTTTTCAGTCCATGGGTAAGATTTCAAAGTTTATTTTTTGAAGTTCCTTAAAGCAATCTTAAAAGATGAATTTCTCAGTATTGCTTAATAGTTTTAGAATTTAGACAATAATAGTTATGTTAAATTTGAATACAATTATTGCATTTTATCAAGGCTAATATTAGGATTTATCAGTCTTGGTAAAGTGACATTGACTGAGGGTGTAGCCGAAGGCTTATGTCACCTTTTCCTAGAGGTCGATAAATTCTCATATCGGTCAAACTTGCAGCAAGATTTTTTTTATGAAATAACTATCAACCTGGTGGGAAAATCCTCACATGTCTAGCAAACTTCAGTTATGGTGCTATAATACTGTAATATTATACACAGGGTAAGACTTCATGTTATAAGGAAAAAAACCTACTAACCTCTGAAAATATTTGGATTTGATAACGTTTTACACAAATATATTTAATAATGTAATAATCTGCAAGCTGATGGATTAAATAACAAAAACATGAGGGTCATGGTGACCCAAGTTTGCTCACCTGAATTTCATTGCTAAAATACCAGGTATCAATATCAGTAGTGGTAGTGAGTCATCCAAGAAACATTTCTAACAAATTACTTTGAAAATGTGCATGCAGATCTAATGGAGAACAAATGTATACTTTCTCCGTTAGGTAGGCAAGAAAATTCGACCTTTTATTGTAAATCATGTGACTATGTTTAGACCAGCTATATTACAGTTTAAAAAAAAGAAATATTTTTTATGGGGTGAGACATTGTTTTTGCCCTGTCCGTCCGTCTGTCACACTTCATTTCCGATCAATAACAGGAAAACCATTTGACCTAGAACCTTTAAACTTCATAGGGTGGTAGGACTTATGGAGTAGACAACCCCTATTGTTTTTGGGGTCACACCATCAAAGGTCAAGTTCACAAGGGCCTGAACATGGAAAACCATTTCCGATCAATAACTTGAGAACCACTTGACCCAGAATGTTGAAACTTCATAGGATGATTGGACATGCAGAGTAGATGAACCCTATAGATTTTGGGGTCACTCTGATAAAGGTCAAGGTCACTGGGACCTGAACAGGCAAAACCATTTCCGATCAATATCTTTAGAAGCAATTGACCCAGAATGTTGAAACTTCATAGGATGATTGGACATGCAGAGTAGATGACCTCTATTGATCGGGAGTCACTCTATTAAAGGTGAAGGTCACAGGAGCCTGAACCTGGAAAACCATTTCTGGTCAGTTAGTAACTTACTTGAGAACCACTTGACCCATAATTTTGAAACTTCATAGGATGATTGAACATGCAGAGTAGATGATCCCTAATGATTTTGGGGTCACCCTATTAAAGGTCAAGGTGGCAGTGGACAGAACATGGAAATCCATTACCAGACAGTAACTAGAGAACCATTTGACCTAGAACCTTTAAATTTCATAGGGTGATAGGACTTTCAGAGTAGATGACCTGCATTGTTTTTAGGGTCACAGGGGGCTGAACACAGAAAACTCTTTTCAATCAATAACTTGAGAACCACTTGACCCAGAATGTTGAAACATAATACAATGATTTGAAATGCATAGTAGATGACTGATTTTGGGGTCACTCGATCAAAGTTCAAGGTCACAGGGGATTGAACATGGGAAACCGTTTCCAAGTAATAACTTGAGAACCACTAGGCCCAGAATGTTGAAACTTAGTGGGATGATTGGACATGCCAAGTAGATGAATCCTATTGCAGCCAACACCTGTGTCACTTTGGCTTTTGCTCCTGTCCCCTATTGACTTCTTGCATATACAGCTATGCATTGGGGGAGACATGCGCTTTTCTACAAAAGCATCTTCTAGTTTATTTACTATATTTATATACAACTTATACATTTTATATACAACTTATTTCTTATATTTGCAGGTCTATCCCATAATGTCTACAAAGGAGTAACAAGAAAAGGCTATAAGATTCCTACACCTATTCAGAGAAAGGTAAAGTAGTATTGTATAAAAATAGCAAGTTTATATATATTCATTACAAAAAAGAGTGGTCTCTATGCCCGAGTGGTTAAGTTCTGTCACTAACTTCAAATTACTTGCCCTTCACTGCTGGAAATCTAACTTGGAGTGTAGAATTCATTTATTGAAAGAAACTGTCCCAACTGGCTTATAGAAAGTAGCTGGTTCATTTTAGGTACCTGCCAATGTCACCACTTTAGGCCAAACTGTATGTTTTAAAGTTTCTCTAAACATTTTAAATATTTCCATTTAAGAGAAAGAATATATAATACGAATGACACTCATAAAAAATCTGAAATTAAATCAAATTTCTTTTGTTAAACATAGAACTGAATAGTCTTTTGTAGAAATGTATATAAGTTGCACCTTTGTTCCTATTATTAGACCATCCCAGTGATCATGGATGGCAAGGATGTAGTTGCCATGGCAAGAACTGGTAGTGGTAAAACTGCAGCGTTTCTGATACCTATGTTTGAGCACCTGAAGACACATTGTGCAAAGTCTGGTGCACGTGCACTCGTGATGTCACCAACAAGAGAGCTTGCTCTACAGACCTTAAAATTTGCAAAGGAGGTACGTTATTTCTTAGGCGTAAAAAAATAAAAAATTGTTTGTTTCCAGTATCCCGATCTACCCTAAATATTTGGCCCGACCCTAAATGTTTTTATTGCCTTGGAGAATATTTTTTTCAAATTTTTAACAAAAAAGTTGCAAACAGCACTTTTTATGCTTTAAGCATGGTCAGTGATGTTATAACCAACTTACTATGCTCTAAAGGCATAACCCCCTTATTTGTATTCATTTTTTGACACAAAAATAATTTCCGAAAAGTCTCACTTAATAAACCCCCCCCCCCCAAAAATTTTCTGACCTACCTACCCACCCTATTTTTAGCTCACCTGAGCCAAAGGCTCATGGTGAGCTTTTGTGACCGCTCAATGTCCGTCGTGCGTTGTCAGTCGTGCGTCGTATGTCTGTCAACATTTTCTAAAAAAATCTTCTTCTTGAAAACCACCAGGCAGAATTACACCAAACTTCACAGGAATGATCCTTGGGTGGTCCCCTTTCAAAATTATTCAAAGAAATTAATTCCATGGAGAACTCTGGTTGCCATGGCAACCAAAAGGAAAAACTATAAAAATTTTCTTGTCCAAAACTGCAAGATGTAGAGCCTTGCTATTTGGTGTGTGACATCATCTTATGGTCTTCTATCAAAAATGTTCAAATTATGCCCCTGGGGTGAAAAGAGGCCCTGCCCCGAGGGTCACAAGTTTTACATAGACTTATATAGGAAAAAACTTCAAAAATCTTCTTGTCTAAAACCATAAGACCTAGACCTTCGATATTTTGTATGTAGCATTGCCTTGTGGTCCTCTGCCAAAAATGTTCAAATTATTACCCTGGGGTGAAAAGAGGCCCTGCCCTGGGGGCCTCAAGTTTTACATAGACTTGACATATAGGAGAAAACATTAAAGATCTTCTTGTCTGAAACTGCAAGGCCTAGGCTTTTGATATTTGGTGTATTGTATTGCCTTGTGGTCCTCTACCAAAATTGTTCAAATTATTACCCTGGGGTGAAAAGAGGCCCAGTCCCAGGGGTCCCAAGTTTAACATAGACTTATATAGGGAAAAAAAAATTCTTTTTGTCTGAAACTTCAAGGCTTATGCCTTTGATGTTTGGTATGTATCATTGCCTAACTGACCGCTAACAGGATTATTCAAATTATGCCCCTATGGTGAAAAGAGGCAGCACCCTGGTGGTCACTTGTTATATGAGTTATATAGAAAAAAATACTTCAAAAATCATAGAGCATATTTCCTAGACTGTTTAATTATATTTACCTGATGTACCAAAGTGATTACATGTCACCTTACTGTGACCTTGACCTACTGACCTACATTCTTGTTTTTTGAGATACAGCCTTGAAATTTTGGATGACATGTTCAGTTTTGCATACCGATCTTAAAACTGACTTTCAGTTACAATGAATGTGACCTACTGACCTACTTTCTAATGTTTTAGCATCAGTTTGCCATTTAAAACATGTGGCTCATATTACTCAGGTGAGCGATTTAGGGTCATCATGACATGACCCTCTTGTTTTTAGCATGTTACTGGAAACAAAGAATTTTTTTTAAGCCTTACCGTATTTACCTATCTAATAGACAATCCTTGTTTCAGACGAGATTTTCTTTAACCCTTACCCTGCTAAATTTCTATAATGTGCTAGTCCATCTTTCAATTTGGAAAGTACCATTAACTGTCTAAAGTGGTGCTTACCAAAAAAGATACTGACTGAATGGCGAACAGTGCAGACCATGATCAGACTGCACAAATGGTTGCAAAGGCAGAATCACTTGCTGCCAGCAGGCTAAGAGTTAATTACTTCAAAGTTAGTCGTATTTTATAAAGTCTTTTATAAATGCTTAAAGTCAGTAGCACTGATTTACCTGTTAGATAGGCCAACTCTTAAGTCTGATTTTTTTAGGAGTTCTTATTTTACAGTAATATGTGGAAGTGATACACCTGGCATGACTCTGTCCTGGAATTTTTTGAAGTACAAAACTATTGAAACCTTTAGTGACACTATTAATCAGGGCCAGGGACAAAGAATGATAAATGTATGAATTTTATATTTGCAGCGGTGTGTGAAAGTATACAGAAGCCTGTTACAAAAGACATTCTGTTTCGTATAACGGAAGTAGAGCGTTATATGCCACCCACAAAGGAACAAAGGTCGTCTATGCCCCCTCCATCAGCCAGACCACCACATACCTCACACAGGCACTGATGAACAGCTGAATAATTAAAACGTATTGTGTATTTATCATGATGTGCTAAAATTACAAGGACACATTTGAAGTGCAGTGATATTCATATTGAGGTATCGTTTTCACTGAGACAGGGTGACATAAAGTTTTAGGTTGTTGAATGATGCAGTGCAACATGTAACTGTTTATGATGTAAGTATGTGAGACGATGAAGAAAATGTTTTATTAACAAGGCAAGAAAACCAGTTTCAGTGATATAAGCGATTGTGGAATAATTCTTGCAACAAACAGTTACCGTATCTTCCACATCTTGTGTTTGTAGAATGAAGGGTTATTTCAGTTTTGTGATATGTAAATTACTGTAAGCAATATTCTGGTATGCTCCATTAACTGTTAAATTGTGTTTTGAGTAACAGTATGATATTTTTTGAAGAAAAAGTCAAAGGTGTAGGGTACATTTCATTTCCATTTGCAATCTGAGGATAAAACAAGCAGCATAAACTTGCATATTGCATTTTTTAGGTCCAGGATTTAATTGTATAGGGATAATCGCAGGAGTCTGTGGGTCCCCCATGTACTTCTGGGACAACTTGTATATATATTATATGTGAAGAATCTGACACACTGTCATACCCTTGCATAATTGTAGTAGGAGACTAATAGTGTCTGAACAGTTTGTTTATTGTATCAGTGTAAATCCAGCTGGTAATAAAGTTTCGATTCCATTTTGCATATTTTTATATCAATGTAAATGAGATGGGAAACCAAAAAGTTTTAAACCTGTTTGATGCCATGTAAATTGTGGTGTGTTTGTGCTCTGTACAAACCAAATCAACAACAACAGGGATACTGGTTTTTGATGTAAGTAAATTGTGCTAAATACTTGTTTTAGTTGCGAAGAAAGTGCTAAACATTCATCCACATTGTAAATTGTTATACAATGTAAAATAGGGTTATTATAGAAGTAGCTTGATCTGGGATACTGAATCTTGACAGATCAGATCTCACGAGGCGTGCATGCACCAAATGTGATCCATCCGTGCAAAATCCACGATAGTCGAAAACAAAATCCCAGATCTAGCAACTGTTGGTATGACCCTTTTATTATTTATCTCCACCTTTTTATTTGTTTATTTGTAATCAAACTAAATCTTAAATATTTGTTGATGTTAAAATGAAATGAGTGACGTTTTTGTGTGCACTATTTATATAACTGCGTCAGCTTATGCATATTCATTGAAAGTAGTCCGGTCAACATACAATACGGAGGTACGGGATTTTTTTCAGCCTGTTCATATTTCCTTGTGATATGCAAGTGGTTTTTTGACAGAATTTAAATAGTTATATGAAATGTGCCATGAGAAAACCGACAGTGGGTTTGCGACTAGCATGGATCCATACCAGCCTGCGCATCCATGCAGTCTGGTCAGGATCCATGCTGTTCGCTTTTAAAGCCTACTGCAATTAGAGAAACCGTTAGCGAACAGCATGGATCCTGACCAGACTGCGTGGATGTGCAGGTTGGTCTGGGTCCATGCTGGTCGCAAAGCCACTATGTTGGTTTTCCCATGGCACGGCTCATATAATAAATGTAATTATTATTGTTTAATATCCAGTCATGTGATTAAAGGGTTAGATACATCAGTGTGCTGAATATTGTGTCTCATTGTAGAGGGATGAATACATCAGTGTTCTGAATATATAGTCCCGATTTAGAGGATTAAATACATCAGTGTGCTAAATGTTCACTTCATGTGTAAAGGGATAGATACATCTGGTGCTGAATATTCTGTCCCGATGTATATGGTTGAGTACATCAGTATGCTGAATATTCAGTCCTGGTTTAAAGGTATGGATACATCAGTGTATTGAATTTTTAGTCCTGACGTAATCAACCAAACAGACTTTTCATTCTCAATGTAAAGGGTAAAAATGCTGAAGTCTGTGAAGCTTTCAGCACCATGTTAAGGCTTTATAGATAATGCACTGATAATCCATATCTCTTTATAAAGTGGAATATTAATCCAAGTTCCTGGATGTCTTTTTAGAGGACAGAATTTTAAGTCATGCAGATAAAAAGGCTACCTGGGTGTAAAAAGATGCTGGTTGCTGGCCAGTGCTGGTTTATTACAATGAAAGGCAGCAAACAGTTCATTATAAATAATTATGCTACTAAGTGATGTCTATTTATTCTAGTGTATTACCAAACTATGAACTTGTCATGCTATTGTTTTAAAGTAGATCATGATGTATAATATCCATAGGGTTTTGTTCTTAGTCCGATTGTAAGTACCTGCTGAACAAAGTTACTACTGTTGTTGTGAGAAAGCATTGCAGTGAAATTTTGTAAAATCTTACTATAATAAATGAGAACTTAACCCAGTGGTGCCATTTATGTACAAAATTTTAATGTCTTCTGTTGCTGCAGTAAGTTTTGTTTCTGTATCTGTGACAGATTAAGTGACTAATATACGGAACGATCTGTATGTAAATATCCATTGGTGCATTGGTAATGGTGAAAGAGGAAACATTTTTGTACAACATGCATGTATGCAAACGTTGCAGATTTCTTTGAGGTATTTGTGTCTATTGTACTTCTTCAACCAATCACAGCCCATATGCTTAGCTCAATAGGGAGGGTGCAGATTCATGGATAATGGGGTCATGAGTTAGATTCCTAAGCAAGGCGTACATGCTCTGTGACCATTTGTCAAAAGATTTTGTGTCTAATACCATTTATCTTCCACCTCTTGTTAATGTGGAGAAGTTGGCAGTTACTTGTGGAGAACAGGTTTGCACTGGTACAGAATCCAGGAACACTGGTTAGGTCAACTGCCTGCCGTTACATAACTGAAATACTGTTGAAAAATGGGACTTTATCCAAAACAAACAAATCACATGCCAGACATTTCTAAAAAAATTGCAATATTAATTTATGTATGTACTACATGTTGGTGTCCACCCTTCTTTTTCTCTTTTCATAGTGCTGAAGATTTCTTATGTCAGAAATTGTGCTTTGCAAATTGTTTGTTTATTGCCTTTCATCAATATGTGAGGTTTTAAACCATGATTTAAGGTTTTTATCACAATTTACATATAAAGTCTGTGGAAAGATGGATTTTGATATTTCAGGTTTAGATGTTTATCATGAAATAATGGGGGATTTAAAAACACCTCAAAATAAAATTATTATCTGAATACAAGTTTTCCCCTTTGTTAAGATGCATATGAGCCATGCCATGAGAAAACCAACATAGTGGCTTTGCGACCATCATGGATCCAGGTTTCATGCTGTTCACTTTCAAAGCCTATTGGAATTACAGATATGTTAGCGAACAGTATGGATCCTGACCAGACTGCGCGGATGCCAAGGCTGGTCTGGATCCATGCTGGTCGCAAAGCCACTATGTTGGTTTTCTCATGGCGAGGCTCATATCATTTTATGCAGATAAGATAAATAAGATAAGATAATTTATTTCAGTCTCGTATCATCCTGTACATCATTACATAAAATGCATGATAGGTATAAAAAGTATGAATAATTAGTATTTGTCCAATCATATATGAAAATACAGTAATTGTCTGCAGCTGATAACAAACTGTCATCAGTGTCATGAGACCATTTAGTTATTAAATCTTGATTAGTTTGTCCAAGAATATCTGTGATTGATTGATTTCATTGTAATGGTACTGTATAGGTTTATGTAGCTGACATTGATTAATGTAAAATGTTGACAGTATGCATGTGATGTGCTAATTTGCAACACCTCATTTACATTATTTTAGGCCCTTATATGCCCAACTGAACATGTTAATAAATTATTGATAGCGTTATAGTGCATAGACAATGAAATTTTATAACACAGGTGCTATTATGGGGTAAAAACCCATGCTGATCTTGATAGAGGGACGCATGACTTTTATGGTAGCAATAGTTTTCATGTACTTTGCATGACCAAGCATGAACTCCTCTTAATACATTTGCATTCTTGAACCTTCAAGAACTGGATATTTGCATAAGGCTTTTGTACAGCCCTGAAGTATGTCTGCAATGAACAAGCAAGAAATACAGTTCCAATGTGATTTAAAGCTCAACTATTGTGAGAATAGGTAGGGCTATTGCACAGATGCATTAGTTTGCCCATTAGTCGGCATCCATGTAAAGTCTCAGTTTGTTTAATTGGAATTAATGGATTAAACTCAATTTTGCTTTTTCACCAAGTTATGCCCATTTTCAGCTGTGAAATCTGTTATCTCAGTAAGCAATTTAAGAGGGGAAAGTTCCGTGACTGGAAATTGTTGTCCCTTTTGTACTTTATGTCTAGATTTTCATAATTTCAACATTTTTTAGTAACTAGGCTTTTGAATAGTTGTTGTCTTCTGCCAGGTTTTTATGCCCCAGAAGGGAGGCATATAGTTTTTGAACCGTCTGTCCTTCTGTCAGTCTGTCGGTGTGTCCGCAATTTTCGTGTCCGGTCCATATCTTTGTCATCGATGGATGGATTTTCAAATAACTTGGCATGAATGTGTACCACAGTAAGACGACGTGTCGCGCGAAAGACCCAGGTCCGTAGCTCAAAGGTCAAGGTCACACTTAGACGTTAAAGGTCATTTTTCATGATGTGCATTCGTGTCCGGTCCATATCTTTGTAATCCATGGACGGATTTTCAAATAACTTGGCATGAATGTGTACCACAGTAAGACGACGTGTCGCACGAAAGACCCAGGTCCGTAGCTCAAAGGTCAAGGTCACACTTAGACGTTAAAGGTCATTTTTCATGATAGTGCATTCGTGTCCGGTCCATATCTTTGTCATCCATCGATGGATTTTCAAATAACTTGGCATGAATGTGTACCACAGTAAGACGACGTGTCGCACGCAAGACCCAGGTCCGTAGCTCAAAGGTCAAGGTCACACTTAGACGTTAAATGTCATATTTCATGATAGTGCATTGATGGGCGTGTCCGGTCCATATCTTTGTCATTTATGCATGGATTTTAAAATCATTGGGCATGAATGCGTACCACAGTAAGACGACGTGTCGCGCGCAAGACCCAGGTCCGTAGGTCAAAGGTCCTAAACTCTAACATCGACCATAACTATTCATTCAAAAGGCCATTGGGGGCATGTGTCATCCTATGGAGACAGCTCTTGTTTTTTAGTAGAATGTTAATGGTCACAGAAGGCTGTATTCTATTTATTTCTTTTTGACTGCAAACAATTTGTGTCTTGTTTACTTTCTGGTATGTTATGTTTGTAATTCTTTATTGAGAATGGAAATATATTTCAGAATTATCGTACATTTAACACTGGATGTTAAAATGATAAGTGTTGCATTTTCAGTCATGCGAGATCTGAGCGAATTTTGTAATACATATTCCAGAGGCAAATGCCTTTGCTTTGTACAGTGTTGATTTTTTTTGTCATAAACTGATGATGATTTTAAATGAATAATAAAATTGAAACACAAAAAAATGTCTTTTTTATTACTTTTTGAGAAGATTGAAGTAAAAAGAAAATGTTGTCAATTACATACCTGCTAACAATATGCTCAACAAGAGCCTGCTTATGATATTCTTGACAAAGTTTGCTGACAGGCAGTTTGGGTTTGCGAGTCCGCCTGCCTGTCAGATTTTACATGTTTCATTAATTAGTATGTCTGTCTGTACGTCAACAGTTTTCATTTCCAGACTAGTGGCTTAACAGTCACAGGACCCGAGTTAAGTTCTGTAATTTTAATTTATTTCTAGGCTATAAGTTATGAAGTATAATAGCTTTAGCCTTTAAATTTTGCATGATTACTTCACACCACTTATGAAGGATCCCTATTGTTTTGGGTCAGTATGTCAAAGGTCTAGGTCACTGTAAATGTGAGACTAAAGTAAGTCATAAAGTATAACAGCTGTGACTTTCAGACTTTACTCAATGCCTAACCGTCTCCAGAGGAAAAATCTTTATTGATTTACAGGTCAGTTACTCACTGTTCAAGGTCACATGAACTTTACTTAATTTCTGGTATTTATGTCTCTCCTCACTGGGGAGACGTATTGTTTCTGCCCTGCCCATCCATCTGCCGTCACACTTCATTTCCGATCAATAACTGGAGAACCATTTGACCTAGAACCTTCAAACTTCATAGGGTGGCAGGGCTTATGGAGTAGACGACCCCTATTGTTGTTGGGGTCACTCCATCAAAGGTCAAGGTCACAGGGGCCTGAACATGGAAAACTCTTTCTGATCTATAACTTGAGAACCACTTGACCCAGAGTGTTGAAACTTCATAGGATGACTGGACATTCAGAGTAGATGACCCCTATTGATTTTGGGGTCGCTCTGTTAAAAGTCACAGGGGCCTGAATATGGAAAATCATTTCCAGTCAGTAACTTGAGAACCACTTGACCCTAAATGCTGAAACTTCATAGGATGATTGATCATGCAGAGTAGATGACCCCTATTGATTTTGGATTCACTCTCTTAAAGGTCAAGGTCACAGGGGCCTGAACATGGAAAACCATTTCCAATCAATAACTTGAGAACCACTTGACCCAGAGTGTTGAAACTTCATAGGATGATTAGACATGCAGAGTAGATGACCCCTACTGATTTTGAGGTCACTCTATTAAAGGTCAAAGTCGTAGCGAACAGATCATGGAAATCCATTTCCGGTCAGTAACTTGAGAACCACTTGACCCAGAATGTTGAAGCTTCATAAGGTGATAGGTCTTACAGAGTAGATGACCCCTATTGTTTTTGGGGTCACCCTATTAAAGGTTAAGGTCGCAGCGGACAGAACATGGAAATCCATTTCTAGTCAATAACTTGAGAACCATTTGACCTAGAACCTTCAAATTTAATAGGGTGATACGACTTACAGAGTAGATGACCCCTGTAGTTTTTGGGATCACTCCATCAAAGGTCAAGGTCACAGGGGTTGAATATAGAAAACTCTTTTCAATCAATAACTTGAGAACCATTTTACCCAAAATGTTGAAACTTAATAGGATGATTGGACATGCAAAGTAGATGACCCCTACTGATTTTGGCATCACCTGATCAAAGGTCAAGGTCACAGGGGCATGAACATGGAAAACCGTTTCCAGTTCATAACTTGAGAACCACTAGGCCTAGAATGTTGAAACTTAATGAGATGACTGGACATGCCAAGTAGATGATCCCTATTGCAACCAACCATCATTGTTTCTTTGACTTCTGTTCCTGTCCTCTATTGACTTTTTGCCTATACTGACTATGCATTGGGAGAGACATGCGCTTTTCTACAAAAGCATCTTCTAGTTTTATTTTGTTTCTGGGCTTTTAGTAAGTGTAATAGCTTAAGCTTTTGAATGTTACAGAATTAATAAGCATTACTTGAAAATGTACGAAATGATGTCCGCCCTCGTGAAAGTATTACGCCTGACATATAATCGCACATCATGTATAAATAGAATGCTGATAAAGCTACCCTGAAAACATGAAATATATATTGCTCTCCCAATTCTCATGTTTCTTGCCAGGTTGCTTGTTGCTATGCTCCCAACTATATGTTGTCCACTCAATCATAAAAATACCCAGTCTTACGGACTCAAGGTCAAGGTCATACCCACAGGTCAAGGTGAAATAGGCATATAATATGCCATACATATTCAGTGGTGTACCAAAAGATATTGAAAGCGCATCTTACTTCTATAGTTTATTTTTCATTTAATATTAAAAGATGCCTAGCTAAGCATGTGTTAGAGTAGTCTGGATTACCTGCCCCTTAACTGCTACACAGAGGTACTATTAGTATACGACGGGAACCAGGCTAGTGTTAGAACTGTATTATTTAAAACCGAACACACGGTACTGTTCGTGTTAATTTTATGTAGTTTATATACTAGATATTACGATTTAATTGTTCATATTTACAAGTATGAATTTGAGTCTTACCATCTATACATTGATTTAAAGCCACACAATTACAATAGTGGAGATTTTAGCGTAAAACAACCATCTGGGTATTGCTTTTTGGTTTGCAAATTTTTCTCTTATACCCCAGTCCAAAGAGCTATAAAAATAATGTTTTCAGTAAGATAACGCCGAATCACGCTCTGACACGAGCTCACGCGAGATTACAGCCAGTTGCCATTCTGTGTATTTTATACTTCTTTGCCCAGTCACACATACGGCGCGGATAGCTACGTCTAGCTACGGATAGAAACCGTACTGATCCGTTGCTGAGCCGTTCGGATTGGTACGGACTGATACGGATTGCTACTTTAAGGTTTGTTTGTTTGTTTGTTTGTTTTGGGTTTAACGCCGTTTTTCAACAGTATTTCAGCCATGTAACGGCGGGCAGTTAACCTAACCAGTGTTCCTGGATTCTATACCAGTACTAACCTGTTCTCCGCAAGTAACTGCCAACTTCCCCACATGAATTATCAGAGGTGGAGGACGAATGATTTCAGACACAATGTCTTTTTATCAAATCATCACGGAGAACATACGCCCTCTTGGGGATCGAACTCCTCGCGACCCCGCGATCTGTAGACCGACGCTCTCCCTACTGAGCTAGGCGGGCGGGTATGGCACGCGGATTGCACAATAAATCCAAGAACCTATGTTCTCAGGTGAGAACCTAGGTTCTCGGCTGAGAACCTAGGTTCTCGGCTGAGAACCTAGGTTCTCACCAAAAACATAGGTTCTCACTCCAGATCACAAGTTTTTCAGAGAACCTAGGTTCTGACTTGAAAAATGTACAATTTCTCTGAGAACGTAGGTTCTAGGCCGAGAACTTAGGTTTTCGTTTCAGAACACAAGTTTTTTCTTTCAAGAAAGCAAATCAGTCCAACCTGAGATCCTAGGTTTTTATTGGATAATAAATTCCCAGCTCACGGGTTTTCATTGGCTAATCGTTTCTTCTGTTATTACTCTCCAATGCAGTCGGCATTTTCAATCGCACGAAGCATTAAATATCTGTTATCAGAATATAAGATTGAATATGTTTTTTTAAAAATAACTGTGTCTCATGCAGAGCAGTTTCTGGTTTCGGTTCGAAACATGTTGTCGGATTTGGCAAGGAAAGCTGAAATTGTACCCGACTATTCTAGAATCGTGCTAGTGGTATTTAAGTTTTAACTTTTAAAGTTGGGAGGAAACAAACTTTTAAAAGTATTTGCTGATAAAAGCCGGGAGGACAGAATAAAAGAATAAAGAAAATAAAGTATTGAACTTAACTACATATTACAATTGGATCAAAATAAAATGAAATGAAACTTAGATAATTTTCATGTTTATTTAGGATACTGCATGCATTCAAATTTATACAAATGGCACCTTCTGGGCAATTAAGATGTATCAATGATAAACTTAACCAGTTAAGCTTAAGTAATTTGTTTGACAATTTTAATACAAACATGTATGGGTTTTAAATCTAGCTATTTTCCGTCCGTATAAAGAATAAGGGATTAGTATGTGAAAAAATGGCAAATGACCATAAATGCTACACCTAACTCAAATATGAACAGAACAGAAGTTACAGTAACAAAACTTATGATAATTATCTATATATCATAATGTGTTAATTGAGCCGCTTAAAGAGGTTGCGTAAATCACCACATGTAATCGCTATCAGCTGCAATCATTACCATACCATTGAAATGATTCGGTGATAATCGACGAAATCGAGGAATTAATTAAGTGCAATATAATGGTGCATTTATATACTTACCCTTTTGAGATGATTTTTTAAAATGAAATTACTACTTATGACTTAAAAGATGACGGAAATAATGAACAGTATTTTCAATAAAAATGCGATGTATTGCAATGTCTTTTTTTTAAATTTCAGCTATATTTCTAAGTATTGTAAACTGAAATAGAGCTCGTTGACTCGTTGATAGCTTGAGAAGTCGTACAAGAACTCGTGTTTGTAAAAACAACAGTAAGACAGTTACATAAGAATATTGTATAAAATCGTTATAATCGATGGATTATCAGAGTTGTTGTTGGGGGGGGGGGGGGGGCTTTTAGTTTTATACAAATTAACAAAATCTGCATCTTAATATGTAGGGCTTTGCAATAAAGATATGTAGACACTAAATATGAAAATGGCGCGTCGTATAATGGCAGATTCAAATAGTTCTCATACTATTCTGCATTCCACTTACAGAAATCATATTACAAGGCTTTGCTGGACATTTTGGTAGCATTTTCATCCTTCAGTGATGAAAGAAATTCGGATGAAACTGGAAATCCGGATTTGAAGGTTCCAATTCAGGTTAAGCATTTAGATCGATGTAAATCCGTTGCATTTTCGTTTCTGGGATTGGTGTTGGGGGAGTTGGGTCGAGAATACCAATCTATAAACATAACAGTGGTCCGCAGATGTAAACATTCAGCCAAATTATTTCTATTATTGAATTTTGATGTAAATTTGATAACAAGGAAATTTCGTGCTGTTAAAACCTAATTCTGTGTCAAAACGTAAACGTTTTACACCCTTTAAACGTATCATAAAAAAAAAAACATTGTAATAATATGATTGTCTCTGTTAACACACGCTTACGCTAGAATGACGTCACGTTAACGTGTGTTGACGTCAAAGCTTTTGTTGCGACCAAAAAGAGACGCGACGTTGGAGCTAAGTCATTTTTGTCTATATTTTCTAGTAAAGAAGTTTCACTATCGCTATTTATGATACAATATATGTATTATGTAATATATCTTCTGAAACTAGAAACCAAACTCTACTTCATTTTATAGCTTTTAGTTAGTCCAAATAAGCTATTAGCGATTTTTGCGGGCCTGAAAGGACCTAACACAAAGAAATTCTGCTGTAGAGATGTAATGGGAAATTTCATGCATCTACGATAAAACAGACAGATGAAAAACAAAAACATGTCTGACGTTCATGGAATTTCCGTGAAATGATCGTCTGCCGTAAAGTACTGACATCATACACGTAAAACAAAACAACGTAATCAGAAACGCGTAAGATACACTTAAAAAGTTCAGACATGGATGTGTAGAGATTCAGTAGAAAAGGACTTGTGGATTTAAGAAAAGTTTTTAATTCTTACTTAACTCGTTTTTTTTTTTAAACAAGAGATCTATAATATTCCATGCAGAAAATATTATTATTGTACTTATTCGGAAAATGTATATATCTGGCATTTTATTTCAATGTCGCTAGTACTGACACAACCGCCCCCAGTTTTCCCTAAATAAGTTTGCAGCAGTTACATGTTTTGGTTAACTCGAGTTAGCGTTTTTGTTATTTGAATCTTTTGCTCTCCTTAATATGTTTGTACTTCTTTGAACAGTATATCATTCTAGGATTCAGTTAAAGTATCAATGCCAAATAAAAGTTTCTTAGCGCTTAGAGGATGAAAGGCTTTAGTATAATGAATAATGTTCGCCCCTGAAGTGTATATCGTTTGCAAGTAAAAAGTTATTTCTTATACGGGCATGATGAACGACTGAAAATCTTTCGCCTTTAGTGAAAAAAAGATGGAACTACTTGCGGTTGATATAATTCTTTCAGTTTACTTTTAAAAGAAGATAGTGATTCTGAGTCTCGAATATTTAACGGAAGATCATTCCAAAGTTGTAATGCTGATGTTAAGACTACGGTGTTCCGTTTGGACAATCGTGACATTTTATTTAATACTTAACCGCTTTAATGAACTGAGCGCTGAACATTTTGTAAAACATTTTGCAAAACAGCAGAATCTAACTGGTAAATTACGTCTAACAAAATACATTGAGATACATTCATCTCTTGTTGACAAAAATACAACAGTACGAGACTACGCATTTCTATCCGGAAGGCGATGGTACGATGGTGAGAACGCGATGGCACGATGGTGAAACCACGATGGTACGATGATGATAACGCGCTGGCACGATGGTGAAAACGCGATGGTACGATGGTGAAAACGCGATGGCATGATGGTGAAATCGCGATGGTACGATGGTGAAACCGCGATGGCACGATGGTGAAACCGCGATGGTACGATGATGATAACGCGATGGCACGATGGTGAAACCGCGATGGTACGATGATGAAAACGCGATGGCACGATGGTGAAAACGCGATGGCACGATGGTGAAAACGCGATGGTACGATGAGTGTTTTTTTCATATTCAAACAATTAAACATCAACTTGTTGTTCATAAAAGGAGTGGCTATAAATACTACCTATTTTAGACATATTTTCTGATATATTCTTTTCCATCAAACCTTGAAGGCAAACAAAATCTATTTATGTTTAGCCTAGTAAAATATGGCTAAGATTTTGTCAGCATTTGACCGTATTCATATTTAACACTAAGATAAAACTTCTACCGTTTTTATCAGTATATGTATTATTTTTAGTTTGTTTAGCTTGAAACAAAACCAGGTGATATGAATTAACTGGAGTATGAAATATGAAAGATCGGTGCCGTTTCCAAATTCCAAATAGCTCTAGCACAAAAGTTTAGATTCCGGGTCCCCCGAAACATGACCACCCAGAGTCTGTTTTAAAACAACACTTTAATAATAATAATAATAATAATAATAATAATAATAATAATATGAATATGAATATGAATATGAATATGAATATGAATAAACTGTAGGGTAGTGATAACAATGAATTTGCGTTTTAACAATTAACTGCTAAAATTTTTATTTTAATCATATTTGGTTGCTTTTTGTTCATACACAAATTAAACTAATACAACCATATCTTTTTAACACAGGAAAAAAAACCCAATTGGGTCAGGCTACAAGTTATTTCAACATCGGCATATACAGTTATTCCCATAATGTTAACTTTTATCTTTTTAAATGAACATTTTAAACCATGGTTAACATATATGTGCAATTCAGATTTTAAAATGATTCCAGTTTTGAAACTTCAAAACCAAGTGACTCGTAGAAAACAGTATACTGTTTAATTCATCCAGTCAAAAATTACCCCCACCCTGTCGGACGGAACGGCACACTGGTTGGAGCGTTCGGATCATAGGTTTGGTGTCCGGTATGGTCACTCTATCCGTGACTAATACTTTTTCAATGGAACAGTTGCGAGTTATTGTGGAAAAAAAGCATTTTAAGTGCTTGTAAAAATAATAAATATTGACGAAAACGGATGTAAAACCCCAATCCAAGCAGTAATTATTCCCGGCTAATTCTGACTTTTACGTTGGTCAAAATATATACAGTCAAAACGACATGAAGTGAATTTCAGACGTTAAAAGTGTGCGGATATGAAAATTATTATGCTTATGCATTTGATTTCAACAACCTTCCAATTATGTCACAGCGGTCTGCTTACACAACCCGTCTATATAGATTCTAACCAGAAGGTACTCTCCGCAAGATAATAGAGAGTTTGAGATTTCAAACCTCGCCTTCCCCGTCAACGTCTCTCATATATATTTTGGGTAAAACGTCACCGATACGCGTGTATTTTATTTATATCACACGTTGCTACTAAAGTTTTCCATGTAATATCACGTAAGCCTAAAACTTCTCTTTATTACTATGCGAAATAAAATGCTTAGTTTCAGGATTTCTTCTTATTAAGTTATTTGATTATTCATATATATAATTAGACTAAATTTGATGCGAAACACTATCAATAGGTATAAGAATAATGAAGTTTTGTATGGCTAATGATTTTAACTAAATACATTGAATTGAACCTGGAAGTATGAAGTTATCAACTGATTTTGAGAAACTTTGAGATTTTGTTCAAACTTTAACTTCTACGGCATATTCGTGTCCCCAGGCGGTATCGATTATACCAGATGGGCCTTTTTGTCGTATGAAGTGAAGTTTTGAACGTCCGAAGATGTGATATCACGAAAGTCGAAACTTCATTCTTTTTACATCTACTCTGTCCACATACTCGGCACCAAAGACTGAAATCTGGATGGAGGTACATGTCATGACAGTCATTTTACTTGAAAAATAAATAATTACGCGCGATTATCATTTGGTAGAACATTTTATTTTCGGACACTTAATACGACAATTGCGTTTTAATTATAAACATAAAATGGTACTAGTAAGACGGAAAATTCTTCTGAAGTATCAGACAATTTCAGATCTATGATATCATGATGAGAGACGTTTCCTGTTTGCCGTATGGGATAACTCCATTCTTTAAATGCACGGAACCAGAGCCTGGCAGAGGGACATTGTGGGTTAATTCCCCCTTTGATTCTTACATTTTACAATGAAAGTCGGTCTTGAAACTAGGCGTGACCCTATCCTACCCCTACCCCTACCCTACCCCCTCTTTAATGTTGGTGTCCCTCTATCCAAATTCCTGGATCCGCAGATGCTTTACTTATAAAATAGTATTTTAAAATAATATTGTGCTGTCTGAGAGTTTGGCATTAAACAGAGTCATACAGAGTGTCATTATCACGTTGATATGATCATTATAGGTTATTAACTTTGTATGTGGATATATGCACGAGTTCTGCAGCGGTAATATTGCGCGACTTTAGGAGCGCAATATTGTCCGCGAAAGAACGAGTGCATATATCTACATACAAAATTGATAACCTTTTTATTACATATCCACAATCAAATGATTAATTTATATCTAAATTATCGATCTGTCACGAAAGACAGGAAAAAATACGGAAAAATATTCTCCGAAAACGCAATAAACAAATCAAACTGACGCGTATTAATATTTTCCGCGAAAATGACGTCAACTTGTTGTCGCAACGTGCGCGTGGACGCCATGGACATCACGCAACTCTTTCCATTACAACGTTAAGAAAACATTCCACGTCCTATATTAGTCCAACTCATGACGTAATTATAACTTTCATTTCATTTCAGTCTGATAAATTACTGCGTGACAGTATCTAATAGGTCAGATTAATCAAAGTTTAAAAGTAAACAAAATGTTGCATAAATTACAAATTAAACAAACACACAATAGCATCAAAAATCTAAAGAAACGAGATCCGCAATGGACAGAACGTCAGGGGAGGTAACTAGAGTAACGGATTGGGACTAGTCCGATATGAAAGCGTTCAACGCCATGATATGGAAAAATATTGCACGATCACGGTCCATTGAAACCCAATGGAAAATAATTTTAGGTATGTAATTATCATTTTTATTTCCTCTCATGTATGATTTACAACCGTGCATTGTATACTGACTATACTGACATAATTTTATATAAAACCTAAATGTTTGGAGCAACACTAAGGAGTTTTTACACTGTTCACATTGTTTTATCGTTTTATTTTATTTTTATTTGTTTTTTGATAATCGCTCTATTATCCATGCGATGATTATATTAATTGAAATGTTTTTTTTATATTTAATTTTCATTTTTTCACCTTTTTAAAATCTCTTGTAAAATTCCTGCCCTTTCGGACAATTAGTATCAAAATGCACGAAAAAAACGATCATAATTACGGATAAATTGAATGGGCGGATTAAAAGAAGTAAGGTTCATTCTGAAGTTTGAAATCTCAAGGAATTTTAATCGAACTTCAACTTCATACGTTAACTTCGCAAGAGACGTTGAAGGGGAAGGCGAAGGTTGAAATCTCTAACTCTCTATTGACAACTTTCCCACTTCATGGAGCGCTGTAGCTAGTCGGGCTCGAACTGACATCCCCGGATTCCGGGAAAAATTGTATTTAATTTTTTCACGAAACAGTTGAAATAGGCAATAACGCAACACACCGTTGAATAAATACTTCAAATAAATCCTACAAACAGACAATGTGAACTTGGTTGAAAAAACACTGGAAAAAGACGTACGTTTTAACTGTGCTTAAACTTCCCAATTTTCATAGCACCCGGTAGTCAAGGAATTTTATATCTTATTTTATTCAAAAATATTTAAGGAACATTTTCAGACTTTTAAAACAAAACTCTATGGAGGAGAGAACGAGCAGTTAAATGCTTGATAAGAAGTATCTTTTTTTCATTACGCTTTTGTGTGTGTAACAATTAGAATACGCCTAGAATGAAATTAATGTTGTTGAAAACTTTTTTGTGATTAACTTATTTTCCCCTTAAATACAAACAGTTGTTTGCGAAATTTTGGTGCACAAAATCTGCGCGTGAAAAGTGAGGTAGAGGGAAATTTAAAACAAAACCGAATTTTTTCGTTAATTTTGCAGTAAAATAAATTTATAGGATAATTTAAGATTTTATTTAAGGAAAACTATGGAACAGCACTGAGCAGTTTTGTAATAAGTTTTCGGCTTGATTTTCGCATAAATACCTTACCCTAAATAACTGTTGAACAAAGTAAACCGTAAAAACGGTCGTTAAAACTCGGGCAGTTATGACACTGAGTGTGTCATTACGGAAAGAAGACATAACCAAAGCCAGACAGGATTTTCCCGTGTTTTTGCAGGTGCTGAAAAAACTCATCTTTCACCCAGGGATGTAAGATGAATGGCGTGATGATGATTAAATGCGTAAATACATACGCTACTATAGTAAAATAGTGCTTTCAAGAAAAACATTTGTTTTATCTTATTTCTTCCAGCAATTGAAGAATTCGGTATACAAGAAAAATAATATGTCACTAGTTGAAGGTGCGGATGGAAATATCTGGTTTGAGAGTAACTGTTTTGCGGTAACTCGTCAGAGCCTCGTTACAGCTTGAACAGTTACCCTTAAGCCAGATATTAAAATCCGCACCTCCAACCAGTGAACATTCTCTTATTATTATACATCTTACTATCAAAAGTAACAAAAAAGCCGTTGAAAACAATCATTACGGTCGCCGTTGACGCAATAAAAGTCACGCGCCATAATCATTATGGTCCAAGGTAACCGGAAAGTCAACGCGTTCTGACGTTAACGTCATAAAAACAATGCCGGGGTAAAAGGGTGCTGAATCGTTTTCTGAACGATATATATGAAGATAAGTTTATATAATACAAAAAGGTCAATAATAGGTTTTTGTGTACTTTTTATTCATAATAGAACTTTAACAAATATGCAAACCGCTGTACCGTTTGTATATCTTAGCAACAATACTGCTCAAAGAAGCCATGATTTGTCTTTACAAGGCTGAGAAATACAGTGGGTATTTTCATTGCCCGAAATTCCTATCTTTTGAACAAAATACTAGATAAAACGACTTTTCTCATGAACCACTTGATGGATAATCAAGTTTTATTTTCTATAGAATTATCATCAGGCCCTCTCCATTTTTTGTTTCAAATGGGGGATGCGTTGTACCTTTTAGGGGCCGCTAGAGCTTAAGATAGAAATGAATTCTTCAGATTTTATCGCTAGCATTAGCATAAGGTCCTCTCCCAATGTTTTTCAAATGCTTAACTTTTTTTAGGAGCCGCTAGATTTTTAAGATCATAGAGATACGTTTAAACTACTTCTTCTCAAGAACCCCTTGATGGATCTTCATTAAATTAGATCTGTAGCATCAGTATAAGATCCTTTCCAATTTGTTTTCAAATGTGTGTATGTGTGTGTGGGGGGGGGGGGGGGAGGCGGGTACTAGGTCCCTTGTATGGGGCCGCTAGACCTAAAGATAGAAAGTTTTATATATTTAAACAAACTCTCTTCATTAACATCTTCATGGAGCTTAATCAAACTTTGTATGTAGCATTACTGTAAGGTCTTCTCTCGATTTAAATCAAGTTATGTGCAATTAGAGCTTAAAATGGAAATACCATTAAACATCTTCTCATGAGCCGCTTGATGAATTTTCATCAAACTTTGTCTGTTGCATTTTAATAAGATTCTCTCCGATCCTTGTTTCAAAAGTGGGTGCTTGGCCAATTTTCGGGGCCGTTAAAGCTACAGATAGAAATAAATTTAGAAAAAAACATCTTCAGATTTGATCTGTAGCATATTATCAGGTCCTCTCTAATATTTATACAACTGAGGGAGCTTAGCATTAAACAACATCTTCTTATGAACCTCTAAATGGATCAGTCTCGGTCTGTAGCGTCATAGTTTGGCCCTTGTCCGAATTCGTTTAAAATGTTTGGCCCCCTTTTATGGGCTGCTAGACCTAACATAGAAACAGTTTTAAACGACTTCTTCTCATGATCCGCTTCATGGATCTTCATCAAACTTGGCATGTAACATTATAAAAAGATTCTCTCCTAATTTAATCTAAATAGTGGCATCGGTCCCTTTTACGGGCAGCAAGAGCTAAAATATAAATATCTTTAAATAACCTCTCTTCATGAATCGCTTGATGCCGGATTTTCATCACATTTGGACTGTAGTATCAAAATAAGGTCCTCTTTGTTTAAATGAGGCACTTGGTCACTTTAAGGGGTCTTTAAAGTGAAATGTAGGATTGTCACAAAATTTGTTAAACTAAACCAATATTGTGCTTTAAAATATCACACGGAGGCTTCATAAATATTACATCATATTTAAGGTACTATGCACCACCTAACGATTTTCAACGGACTATTAAGAAATTTTGCTAAATTAAAGCTGACGATATTTCCGATATTTAAGAACTGAAGCTGTAACTACAAATAAAAAATCAACCTAAGCCAGGTGAATACGACTTTTGGCTATAATGCACTGTACCCCGGAACGCGTTTCCTGTTTCAATAAAAGGACTGTTTGTTTTTCTATGTCATGTATAGGAGAGCATTTTCTCGAAATCATTCATTTATTTCCATTCTCATCCATCAGAGGTTCGTCAAAATCCCGAGAACCACGGTAGACCTCTGGTATGCGAGAATGTTTATTTCAAGAATTTCATGAAATAATATCTTCGTTTTATCATTATTGGATTCAATATCATTATATCCACAAATATAAACAGAAACTGAATTTAAATTAATGGATATTTACGAAATAAATATAAAAAAACATTGTTATTTTAACTGGGGGTAGGGGAAGCGCCACGATAAATAGAGCGAAATCTAAAACGGCGACCCCCATTTTTCTTTTACGGAGTCGATAGCGATTGAAATTTTGCACGCTTGTTCAAATTTATTAGAAAAACTATCTGGCAGCTTCTTAAATATGGGCGTCTTTACGTAAAAGTTTGGGCGAAGCTCGTCGTCAGTTTTGCGTGTTTTGCGTTCATAAATAGTTTGCCTCCGATGTGACGTCGAAATAAACTTGACAAATTATATATCATTAGAGAGATCATTTTAATACAAACTTGAAAATAAAGAATTTTTGCCGTATTTTTGTTGTATATAAAAAATCGTCTTAAAAACCTGTCGGGTACATCATTTTGCGCTTTGCTGAAAAACGACGTTAGTGTTCATGTTTGAAGATTTACAGCTGCTAAACTGATAATATTAGAAAACTGAAAAGAATACTAGTCAATCGGATATATTGTCAGCTTTAATTTAGCATAGTTCCACATTTTATTGTAAATAATAAAACTTCCAACAAAAATTCTCTCCCCACCCCCACCCCCGTGGCCACCAATGTGTCTTTATTACACTTTCGGACAAATCATATAACTCCCATCATTCAATAAATCGATACTTGATCAGCTAATCGAAACTCCGTCTCTCATAAAAATTAGCCAATTGAAACCAGGGCGCCAAGAATGCGTCACGCCCTATCAGCCAATAAAAACCTATGCGCTCGGTTTAATTACAACAGGGCCAGAACGTCGGTTAATCAAAAACTTATGATCTGAGGCTAAAATTAAAACCTATGACCCCGACTGAAAACACAGGATTTGGCCATTTGCACAAATATTCTGAGAACCTAGGTTCTCTGAAAAACTTGTGATCTGAAGTGAGAACATAGGTTCTCGGCCGAGAACCTAGGTTCTCAGCCGAGAACCTAGGTTATCACCTGAGAACATAGGTTTTTGTATTTATTGTGCAATCCGCGTGCCATAGGCGGGTACGGCTCAGATACGGATCGATACGGATTACTACGTTTCTATCCGTGACTAGACGTAGCTATCCGCGCCGTATGTGTGACTGGGGTATTACTTATACCACAGTCACACATACGGCGCGGATAGATACGTCTAGCCACGGATAGAAACATAGTAATCCGTATCGATCCGTACCTGAGCCATACCTTAAAGTAGTAGTCCGTATCAATCCGTACGGCTCAGGTACGGATCGATACGGATAACAACGTTTCTATCCGTGGTTAGACGTAGTTATCCGCGCCGTATGTGTGACTGGGGTATTAGTTTGTTCGTTATATTTTTTGATAAGTCCTAAAATTCAAATTACTATGTTCGGCTAGTAGCCAGTTTCAGTAATTGTTTAATATGTTTCAAATACGTTATATGTAAATATATCAGTACACACTTCACAATTACATAGCAAAATTTCTTTGATGTTAAAATTCTTTGATATTTCATGAAAATCAATATAAAGGACTTATATAACATACTCAGATTCAGATATGGAAATCTGCTTTGTCAGGGTATTTTCTGCTTTTGAATACATGCAAAATCTTGAAAAGCTTTGATCATATCAAACGCAAGTTAATAGGGCCGCACGACACTAATGCCAAGATATCAGAGGAAATGCTTCATATGCAATCAAAATGTGCACATTTTAATAGAATGAGGTATTAAGATAAGATAAATATTTTTTGATGTATTACTTACGTGATACGTAAGGACGGATAGTGCATTATTCCCTTTGCATTCTGTCATTGCTACATTTGTATATGTGTTGCTGTTGATAATAAGATTTTGGACGCTAACTGGTTGATTTAGGTTAATTTATACAGGTCTGTTTCCAGATTTTCTGCATGAGTAAATGTCCCGTAATTTTTTACATACCTCTATGTGCATAAATTATGTCCAGATTCTAGGGAATTAATATTTTGCAAAGGTAAATATGCTTTTGCTTTTGGGGATGCGTTTCAGTGATAAACCATACCAAAATAGCAAATATCTAACATGATTTGAGTCGCACCATGAAAAAACCGACATAGTGCATTTGTGACCAGCATGGATCCAGACCAGCCTGCTCATCCGCGCAGTCTGGTCTGGATCTATGCGCAGTCTGGACTGGATCCATGCTGGTCGCAAATGCACTCTATTGGTTTTCTCATGGTGCGTCTCGTTTATGGATCCTTAATTCTTACTTCAGAAACATAAAAATGACAAGGTTGAAGCTGAAAGCGTAAGATAGACTTGCTTATGACTGATACAGTTGCGATCTAAACAAAGTACGATGGTTATAAATCAGTTCATATGAAGTAGACAGAACATGTTTTAATCGAAGAAAAAAGTCTGTTATTGTGATACCTCAAATTTTAACTGTTATGAAAGCAAAAGGAAAACATTCACCCGAATTAAACTGTAAAAAACGTTTAATACTATAAGTTGACTTAATTAAATCCGATGTTTAATTGAACATTAACATTAAAAAGTTTTGCTCAAAGAGTTTGACTTATTTAAAAAATATTACATACTTTTGGCTGAAAATTCAATTTCCCGATAAGCATTGAAATATGTCTCAAAAATGCAATTTAGTTTTTACTTGACGACCGAAATAAGTTCTACCAACTAAATATCATCTTACTCATTCACTGGATGAAGACTGTCAAAAAACGGAAAAATGGACAATTACGTAAAACTGACGTTTGGAGCATATTCTTCCATATTTAAGAGATGAATGTATAAAACGTTTCCTTTGATTTAAGGCTATGGTCATTATCTACATTGAAAAAAAAGTTTGCCCACTGACAATGGTACTTTTATAATATTATGGTACGTATTAGAGTCCGAAATTGGCAAAAATACCCTGTCACAACTCTGGGTAACTTACTTTGGTCTACAAACTCTGCCACAAAGATGCTTTTTGTATGCAGTTTTTGCATGTCATTGTATAGGTGACATGTACAAAGACAGCTTACTAATAGCAAAAAATATTTAAGCAGTTCACAAACATAAAATATTTTTCTTTAGCGATATTGTCTTGTCACAGAAATCTCTGTGAACTACGTTACAATTTTGAGCTGAACATTTAAAAATTCATGCGTGTGTATAGATTTTTTTAAAAATCCCCTTAAAATCGATACCCCGTTATTTTTACATTATTTTGTGAACTACGTTACCATACATTACTGATATATGCAATAAAGACAAAGGTGTGCCTATTTCTCACTACATACATATTAGTAACTAGTATTATATTAAAGCAAAAAAGTTTTTCTGTGCATCATGTTTATTAAGTCAGACAAACTTAGTCTATTTTTTGTGAACTACGTTACTATCAAATAAGCAAAATGTCTAATATTTAATCCTAGGACTAATTTCTCGGGGAGCAATGCACATACACTGACTACACTTCACGGTGTTCTGTGTAAAAAAGATGGTGCGTCCCATGTGTGACTTCATCAAATAAAAGTAACACAAACAATCAGATTTTAACCAGTCGTCGTTTAGTAACATATCAAGTAAGTTAACCAACTGATATATATTAATTTTCTACATTTTCTGATGGTAATATGATGACTCTGTGGTGTGTTACTGCTACATTAATGCGAACATAGGTATAATACTAGTACATGGAGAGCATGCTGGAGATGGTAACGCAGTTCACAAAATGGTAAAGTAGTTCACATTAATTTATTTTTGTGATCAGAATTGTTTTTATCATTTCAGAAAATGGCGCTGCATTGTTGTTTCATAGACTTAAACATATGTCACATGTTTAACTTTTATTTCTATCATAAGCAATGATATACAGTAGTTCTTAAAATAAGCATTTTTTGTGAACTACGTTACCAAATACATGTACTAGTCGGCAAAAGCTTCATGTCCTTTTTGTTCCTTGTTCTTTTAATTGAGTTACATCTAGTCATATTTCTTTACGTTAACTGTGACTAGTTGAATTTGTAATATTAAGCGTAAAGCAACACTTACTGCATAGTTGATCAAAACACTTTCAACTGAAATCCTTATACATAAAATAATGTTGGTTACACTTATTACTAGTTATATAATGATTTAGTACTAGTCAGCACTAGCTATGCCCCCATGCATTCCTGTTTTTATTGAGATCCCTAGTAAATATTCGTTTACTGTGGTGACTATATGCCTGTTTTGAATAAATATGGCAGGATTCTTTACATCACAGCTAGTCCAATTATGTGAATTCATAAATTTCATAATCCACTTTTCTTAAAATACTATAAAATAAGTATTTTGTGAAAATATAAGATGTATAAAATCACTGTATTACAATATAAAATTGTCAAGAAAGTATTTGGCTTTGGTTATGAAATATTATGTAGCATAAATTAATGTCAATGTCACATTTTTAGTCTGAAACTATGGAATGGTGAACCAGACACCATTTGTTTTTGTCCCAACGTGTATAACAGATTTTGCTTCTTCTGAATTCCAGTCTTGGATTATTTATAAAGTGAAGTCATAATACCTGTAATTAAATGTTTTGTCCTGTATTTTGCTATCCACATTTAAGATATTTAGAAAATGGTGTAAAACAGATTTTTTTTAAACAGACACATTTTGAAATGCAAACATCTGACAAAAATATATGTCTGTGGTAAATATGTTCTGTTAAACAGTTTTTTTTATTGTTTTAGTAAAATGTTAGAAAAAAAAATCGTATATTTAATGTTATTCTAGTTGTCATACAGGTAGATCTATAATGAATGTATCCACTCACTATATAACGTAGTTTACATAACGAAATTGGTATGTATAATGTTGTTTCAAAAAAAAATATTTTGCCGGTATTTGCATAAAATTGTCCACATTTCTGTTTTTTTTTTTTGTTTTGTTTTTTTTGTTGTTTTTTTGGTGTTGTGGGGTTATGACATCAGTCACAAGCAAAACGAATATTACGCTTCTTGCTTTTAACTTATTATGTTTCTGATATTAGAATTAAAGATAGAAAAAAATCAAATCAAATATTGGTCGTTTTAAAATATATTTTCACATCAAATCATCTGAAGGAGTCCCAAAAGAAAAATAAACCAAGTTAAACCAGAATGTACTTTTATAAACAGCACAGGAGTGCTAAGGTATAAATAGTAAAAGATGGCAGAGAGATCAAACTTAAGCCCGCCCGCTTACCTCAATAGGGAGAGCGGAGATCATGACGTCGTGAGTTCGATCCTGCGGCGACGCATATGCTCTCCGTGACGATTTGATAACTTTGAAGACATGGTCTCTGAAATCATTCATCCTCCACCTCTGATTCACGTAGGGAAGTTGGCAGTTACTTGCAGAGAACAGGTTTGTATTGTTACAGAATTCAGGAACACCGTTTAGATAAACTGCCCGCCGTTACATAACTGAAATACTGTTGAAAAAACGGCGTTACACCCGAAACAAGCAAACAAACAAAGAGAGATCAAACTCTATTTATCGACTGATGTAGATACTTCTAAGATTAAACAAATAATTTATCCCAGTAATTTGTTAAGGAGATATTGCAGCTACTGTCAGGGCAGACATTTATATTATTTAAAAGAAAAAGACGTCCGCGGAAGAGTTGCAGTATAGTAACTAAAAAGGAAGTTGAGCTATAGGACCAGTGCATAAAAGTGATACCATAATTGCCGCCGAATAAATACGCTGAACATCTGAAAACTTAGAATAAGAGTTTCAACACAGTATGGAGAATTATTCAGGAATTGGAGAGTTCCAGCTTACAGACGATGTTCAGCTTTATTGGCGGACCACAGCCAATATATCGAGACTATACGTTTAATTTAGCTAAATGCTATAATATATGTAAACTTGCGCTGAGCATCAAGGAGTCGGGGCAAATATAGAGAGTTGCATTTTAAATCAAGAAAATGTAGGCAGAACATCCATACGAAAGGACTTGCAAGTTTTGTCTGACAGGAACTTCAACCAAAAGGCCCATTAAGTGTATAGTAGTTCCAGCCTTTAGCAGGTTTTAAAAGCTGAACAAAACATTAATAGATGTTTGCTGATAGTTTCATACATAGACTGGATTACCTGATCCCTGAAATTATTAATATCATTTGAAATAATTGGTAGGTAGGCTAACCAGAGCAAAATTTTGTATAATATATATAGGTCTCATCAGCCATACCGTTTAACAAGGACGATAAACAAAATATTGTCATAGACGCCTTGGTAACTGGACCAATTTCATTGTTCAACATTAGAAAGAGTAGGCGCTTTCCTGCGTCATATATCGAAATCTTGATATGGTAGTTAGTTAAGGAATAAATTAAACAAATGTACAGTATCTCATATATATAAGCTGTTTCAACTCTCTTATCTTGGAAACAGCTTTTGTAATGCAAGACTGTTTACACCAGAACCATGTGGTACACTACACGTAAAATTGTCCAAATGCTGTTCCGTGTTATTGATGAAATGCAGTATAACGACTGGTACAAGGATGTGGCAGATTTATTTTTTGGCATAATTTTATTGCCGATTGTAATAAGAAATAATTTCCATGTTAGTTTTATTTGTTGAGTAAATGTCTACATACGTATTGCTCAAAATCAGTTTCCATGGGAGCATTTTCAGAGATTATTTTGTTGTTTCTTTTTTTGTTTTTTTGTTGTTTTTTTTTTGTTTTTTGTTGATTTTGTCATTTTTCTTATACTTAATAATTACACTCATTAGTCTTTTTTATATTTTTAGTTAGAAGACGTGATATCCTTACTAGTACATATTTTTCGTAACATTAAAGTATTGAAATTGAGGTCGTAAGATGCAATTGCTTATATGAGATAAAGAAGGAACCAAATTAGTATAATGTAACCTGTGTTGTTAGATAAAGAAGGAACCAAATTAGTATAGTGTAACCTGTGTTGTTAGATAAAAAATACCCGTAATAATACATACAGAATATGAAATCGATTGATGCTATTAAAACCTCTTTAAGTTCTCGAGTTTTCCATTTTCTTGGAAAATAAAGTATCAAATAAAAGAAGCAGTATATGAAAATTATAACTTGAAAGTCGATAAGTTTCTAAAACAAGAAATGAATTGTCAGCTAGGGTGATTTAACAAGTAGAATCAAATGTCAAAAGCATTTAATCAACAGGCACTTTAAAGATCGTATTCCACTTAAGTTTCCATGATCTTAGTTTGTATTTTCTTAATGCGAATATTTGTTTTTATAAAACATATATGAAATCCGAGACAATTGTACGTATTGAACAATCTACATATTTGAAAAAGATAACAAATATAAATAACTAGCATACATTCTTATTGAGCCGTAAATATTAAACTAGTGTTGCCTTTGGGTTTTTTTTTTTTTTTTTTTTTTTTTTTGGTTTTTTTTTCTCTCGTTAAAACATTGTTGATGTTTAATAATCGCAAGAACTCTCACATTTCACATGAAATAGGAATATGATTTAATGTATTTCAGAGAAAACAAATACGCGTGTTTATACATTCTGTAAATCTTGGTTTTTCTTTGACGTCAGTCACAAAAAGGCATGAATAAAATGGCGCCATTCGAAAAAAATTCCTTCAAAACAGACACTAAACTTCAAAAAGAACTTTAAATTATAATTGAGCTGCACCATGAGAAAACCAACATAGTGCGTTTACGACCAGCATGGATCCAGACCAGCCTGCGCATCCGTGCAGTCTGGTCAGGATCCATGCTGTTCGCTTTCAAAGCCTATGTTGGTTTTCTCATGGCGAGGCTCAATTATTTTTTCTGAAACTGTATCAAGACAACTGCACGATTTTTTCGATTGATTTAACGATATTTAATTTAAAAAAGAAATTTGATCAGAAGGCGTATTACAATTAAACGAGGGTCTTTTTGGCTGTTCTATTACCGATATCCTGACATTTATTTTGATATTCTGATAGTCACGAAAAGCAAACCACAACTATTTCTAACAAGTTGCTTGAAATATAAGTCATTTTTCCTGGTAAGTAGAGAATTTTCAAGATCATTTCCTTTCTAATGATGACAATATTTTATTAATTAAAAGACAGAAAATAGAATGTTATTAAAGAAGAAGCCACGATAATATAAACCGATTTGATTTTTTTTTCACCAAACACTGCTTTCCTCGTATCAGAAATTACTTGAAGTCACAAACAAATTACAAACCATTTAGCAAAATATTTACACGTTACTTTCAATTCCAAAAAGAAGATAATTGAATTACAATTAAACCACAGCCATTACGTCTGTGGCAATTTTTCTCGACCCTCTTCATTTGGAGAGTTTTTTGTCACTTGTTAATGTCATTTATTTTGTAAGCCGATTTGTGCCATCTCGTTATCAAGTTCTGTCGCAGCGACACAACGACAATCGTCGTTATGGTGCCCCGCCAAAAGTCGCAACGACAAACGTCGCACAGACAAAAGCCGCCTCGTCGATTGTTGTCCAGCCAAAATTCGCCCAGCCATACGAAAAGGCAGAATCAGTCACTAAAGGTAGTTGATCCCTAACTTTTCAACCGTTTGACAGAAGACTTTACGTGTAAAGCCATTACTTTCTACTATTTTCTGTCAGAGAAAGTTATTTCTGTCCGATATTTTTGCCAGGAAGTGGGAACAATGCTATGTGTGTTCGTCATCATCAAAAAAAAAAAATGATACGTATCTAAAATCTGTGTCTCTTAGACAATGTAGTAAAATTCTATAAATATTACCACGCCGACTTGGGTTTTTGTTCGATTGTTGAAATGTTTCTAAATAAATAAACAGATCTAGGCGTGGGGGGTGGGGGGTGTGCGTGTGCGTGTGCTTGTGTGTGTGTGTTTCTTTTTTTTTTCATTTATTTATTTATTATTTTTTGTAAGAACGGAAGTATAGGCATACTTAGTAATTGATAATAATCGAGCTTGTACTAGTATATGATCTAAGTATCGATGAAGGTTTCGATGAATTTCGCTTTTGCTCATTAAATATTTCATCCGAGTAATACTGGACTGGGCATGTGGCTATTTTGAGTCTTCATTGACGTCACTAATGACGTCATCGGTCCGCGTGTCAGCCGTTGTTTATAGAAAAATAAACAACGCTTGGCTTTGTATTATAATTTCTTTAATTCATGATTACATTAATAAATCAGTAAATATTTCAAAATTACGTAGCAAAATATTTCTTATTAAAGTATTTCTGATGTAGATTCTATTATGAAAATTCAGTATTTATTACACTTAAATTATATACTAATGGAATATAATTTAGATTGAAATAGCCTACTGAAATCTGCTTAGTCAGGGTATTTTCTCCTTTTACTATTTTTTTATTATAAGAGGTTAGAATTCCTTGGAATCAGAGGGCGAAAAACATACAGAATGCGGGGATTCCACGAAGGGCAAAAACCAACAGCTTCGGCTCTAGAGTTGGATAGACACCCTTTAAATGGGGAAAAATTGAGTAACATATAAATGAAGGTTTGAACCGGGACACACATCAACACAAACATGGCACACTTAACAAAAGAATGGCCGTTATTTAGACTTCAGAGTGGAAATAAATTGGAGAACTAAAAGAAGTGATTAGAAGTGGAAGTAATGCAACGGACATACAAAACAACCAACACAGCAGCTACGGTACGAACAACAGAAGTTGAACTTAAGGGCACTCCCTTAGAAATATTAGTAATCCTTGAAAATGGAAACTGGGATTTTCAACGTATGTGACTAGTAACATCTTACATGTCCTAAGTAAATTTGTTAGAAGTAAAAGTTTAAAAGATATAATGATTCTGCGTTGATCTAAGTTGAAATGCAAGTGACGAGATTGACGGTTCTGTAAAATGAATTATACATACAATCAGGCTATCAGAACCCGGCCCACATATTAAAGCAGCATAATTATCTCCCAAAACAAATATAAACAAGCAAATTCGATGAATTGGTATCCCCCGCCGAAAGGGTTTGTGGTGAGGAATGGCAAAAAAAATATACATTGTATCCGGCAAAAAGTTAAGGATGTTACTAAGGAGCAAATAATTTCATTAGTCAAAATCAGTTTAACAGAAAATAAATGTTGTTTTTTTTTTTTTTTGCGTGGAGGGGGGGGGGAGGGGCAGCGGGGGTGACTGAGTGAGGGTACAATACTTCACATGTTGATTATAAATATTGATGTAAAATTAAAAACAAAAAATGGGGTGGGGGATGCATGATCGGGCTGGTGGGTATGACTAGCCGGAGGAGTGGGGTAGGGGAACGGTACAACTTTGCATGTTGATAAATATTCATGGAAGGTTTAAAGAAAGAGGTGGGGGGGATTGGGACGGGGAGGGGGTGTAACCAAGGGAATGTGGTGACCAGGTGTGGGTACACAACTTCACATGTTTATAATAAATGTTCATGGAAAAGAATGAAAGAAGTTTAATGAAATTCTACCAACTGGTTGGTTTGTTATGTAAAAATATGTGGATTTTTTTTTTTTTAGATAAACATTTTAATTGACAAAATACTGCATAATATGAAATTGTGTTATAACAGTCCAGTAGATAAGATTAACCTTACAATATATATGGTTACAATATACAATATGAAATTATGAAATAATACAATACAACAATATATTTTGAACCTTACAGTATGTATGTATACTATGAGATTATATAGTTCAACAATGTATATTTCTAAACTCCAGCAAATACAAGTACATACACAGTAAATGCATAAATGCATAATTATATGATATATATGATACACATGATATTTACTTGATATTAAAACAAAACCATACATATTGGACTTTCTCAGATAATTCTCAGATAAAATGGATTTTTTTGTATGGAGGTGGCCCTCAAATGGACCTCAAAAATTTTTTACTGAAAAAGAAATAACAAGAAAAGCTGCTGACCACCCCCCCCCCCCCCCCCCCACTCAAAAAAGGGGGGGGGGTACCTTTCCCTGATATCGTCAAATATAAACCCTTTGTTTTACATTAGGTGTGGGTAATTTGAAAAGTAGCAAATGTAAGTATTTTATTATTACGATACCAATTCTCTATGTATTCCGTTTTATTTCTGAAATGGTGGTTATACCATAAAGGTGAGTACAGAATGTCTTCTAAGTTGCTGATTTCACAGCATTCAATAAATTTACCCCAGCTATTAAGAACATTTCGCCAAAAAGGATTTTGTATTTCCATAGCGAGTATTTTTGAATATTGCGATCCTAAAGAAATAGTCTTACCAAATGAAAATGTCAAAAGAGAGTTCCATGTATCACAGTTAAAAATAGCTAATCTTCTTATCCAGCTAATTTTAAGGCTTAAAATAAAAGCTTTGAAGTTTACCATTCTCAGTCCTCCGGATTCTATATTTTTGACTGCGTTTACTCTTTTTATTTTATCTGGTCGTTATTCCATAAAAAAGTATAGGCAGTAGTTTCTAATTGTTTAATAAATTCATCCGAGGGATCGGGGAGTGATATAAATATGTAGACGAACTTAGATAAGACGAGGGATTTTAGAATACTAACTCTTCCAAAAAGGGTAAGTTTTCTTTTTGACCATACACTAAGGATGTTTCTACACTTCAGCAAAATTTCAGGTGCATTCAGATTCCAAATATCATAAACATTTGCAGAGAAACGGACACCAAGTATTTTAATGGGTTCTTG
The DNA here is from genome assembly GCF_021730395.1 of Mercenaria mercenaria. Lineage (NCBI taxonomy): Eukaryota > Metazoa > Mollusca > Bivalvia > Venerida > Veneridae > Mercenaria > Mercenaria mercenaria. The sequence goes on along the minus strand of NC_069376.1, from coordinate 41,117,876 downwards.
ACTCCAGTCTAATGGTTGATCAGTGCATAACTTAAGTGCAGAGTTTTTTAATGAACCTATCCAGTAGGCTCTTGTTTTATCAATGTTTATTTTTAAACCTGACATTGTATAAAAGTTATTAAGTGTTATCAAACAGTGTCTTAGCGGTTCTTCGGACCCGTTTAAAAACATCTGGGTGTCATCGGCATATTGACTGATTTTATATTGTTTATACGGCAAATTAATACCTACAAAACTGTTATTTCGTCTGATCATTAGCCCTAATATCTCAGAACATAAAATAAATAAGTAAGGAGAAATTGGGTCTCCTTGTCTGCAACCCCTTTCAAGGAAGAAAAAATCAGACAGATGACCATTTTGTAAAATGCATGTTTCACTCCCATTTTGAAATAAACGTATCCACTTCTTAAATGAGTTCCCAAACTTAAAGAAATCTAAAGTTTTATGTATAAATGCCAATGAGATTGAGTCAAATGCTTGCTGAAAATCTATGGAGAGCAGCAAGCCAGGTATATTTTGAGAGTTAGTTTCAAACATGATGTCGTAATAAGTCTGATGTTTTCCCCAATAAATCTACCGGCTACGAAACCTTTTTGATCTTGATGAATAAGTTTATCCAAGACGCGTTTTAATCGATTTGCTATCACTGTTGATTGCTAACTTATAAACCACATTTAAAAGAGAAATTGGTCGCCAGTTTTTTATCAAACATCTATCTTTGTTTGGTTTTGGAAGACAGGTTATGACCCCTTGTTTCTGTGTTACTGATAAGTTGTTTATATTATAACCGTGGTTTAATGATCTCAAAACAAAATATGCGATGTCTTTCCAGAAAAACTTAAAACATTCAACAGTATATCCATCTAACCCAGGGCTTTTGTTATTTTTCATATCGTTAAGGGATTTGCTTAATTCATTTATATCTAATTCACCTTCTAGTTTTAAAGACTCTGACGGACTTAATTCCCTTGGATTATTTCCAATGATATTTACAAGTGGCGTTTCTTCAACATTCAGATAATTTTTATACAACTTTTCATAGTAACCTTTTTGAAAGTTTAAAATATCTTTAGTATTAGTATAGTGAACATTGTTTTCATCAATAAGTTTATTTATTGTTTTGTTTGTAAAATTTCTGTTTTCGAGACTGAAAAAGTAGCTCGATGACTTTTCTCCTAAATTTTCGTATCTACATCTTGACCTTACCATCACACCATCTATGATTTTTTGTCTTTAAGTTTCTAATTCAGACTTTTTCTCTTGCAGTTCATTAATTGCATTTTCATTTACAGTCATGAAAATATGTGGATTTTTAAACAATTAAAGGGCAGTAACTCTAAGGAAAATTGATCAATTAAATTCATTAATGGCTGCGGACGGACATGTTTGGACATTTTTCATTAAATCAAGGGCAATAACTCTAAGGGAAATTGACCAACCAATCCAAAAAAAAACTTGACGGGCATCATCGCAGTATGTTGGTTCATGTTTATTTCAAGTTTCATGAAATTCTACCTACTAGTTACTGAGAAATGGCTGCGGACGGACGCACGGACTCACGGACGGACGTGACGGACGGACAACGCCATTTCAATACCTCCTCCCGATTTCATCGGCGGGGGATAAAAAGTATATTTTGCCCTTTTCGTCTGTTTCTTATCCAAATTTACCATGTGTTTTTATTAATTAACAGTTCAGTCGCATTATTAGAATCCAGTTGTGAATCAACGTCAGTAACTGCGTAATATATTGTGGTAAGTTAATACTTTTGAAAGCGGTAGAAACATATCACATATTAAAGAAATGCTAGTAGATACATAAATAGCACACACGTTAAAACATGGTAATAAAATCGCATACAGTCTCAAGTTTACAGAGGAAAACTTTATAACCAACAACAGACGCAGTAGAATGAAAATTATGATTTGAAAGCAGCTGATATGTCAGCTGAGCAGAGTCAGATTTCAAACGTAACAGACTCTTTAATGCTTGATCATAATACACCTGCATATCTGTGATCTTATTTTTCATTTTATGTTAGACACTTACTCAGCACTGTCTTATTTGATATCAGTGTGTTTCCTCAAAACATTTGATAAATGAGCCGCGCCATGAGAAAATCAACATAGTGGCTTTGCGACCAGCATAGATCCAGACCAGCCTGCACATCAGCGCAGTCTGGTCAGGATCCATGCTGTTCGCTATCAAAGCCTATCGCAATTAGAGAAACCGTTAGTGAACAGCATGGATCCTGACCAGACTGCAGGCTGGTCTGGATCCATGCTGGTCGCAAAGTCACTATGTTGGTTTTCTTATGGCGCGGCTCAAATCGAGATATTGATGACAAAATATTCAATGAAACTGAGACAATTTTCATTTTAAAAAAAAATGCGCTATTACATTATTCAAAGTATAATACACAACTTATCAAATCAAATGTCTATAGTACATGATGGATATTTGTTTTTTATTGCTGCACTCTGACAGTGCACCATTCTTGTTGATTACAAGGATTGGTCATTTCAATGTTTTTACCAAATTACTCGTATTCCAGTTTAACGCATCGCTAATTGGGTAACGTCTTCCGAAAGAGTTAAATACTATTTCTTTTACATTTTGATACGATGGAGCGCATATTTTTATCATTTTGGTTGGTATTCAATATATTTACAGATCATATTTGCATATCTTGGAAAGAGTTTTGATTTTTTTTCTTTCATGCTCAAATGAAGTTCCGCGGAGGTTAAAATTTCGACACTATAATATCTCGCTGTTTGAAAGTACAGATATATTTGAATGATAAAGAAAAATTGCTTGCATCGATACAGATTTAGATGTCTTTAACTTTGACTTTCGGTGTCTGATTTCATATGGTAGTTCATTCCACATTATGTATAATATACGAACTGCGACAGAAAAAAAAGCAGTCAGATAGATTAAAGGTACCAGTAATAACATATAAGCCGCGCTATGAGAAACGCAACATAGAGCAACAGTTTCTCTAATTCCAATAGGCTTTGAAAGCAAGCAGCATGGATCCTGTCGCAAACGCACTGTTGGTTTTCACGTGGCGCGGTTCATATCTAAAATATTTCAGACTGGTGATATTAAAATTTTATAATGTCAAGAGGTTTCAGTGTGAAATAACAGACGCAAAGATGAAAGAAATTAATACTTCTTTATATTGAGAAATGAATTGTCAACAAGAGTGATCAGATGTCAAATACAATATACACTTAAACTGAGGGTTTTTCATATCCAACATTTATTACTGAGATCATATTTCTTGTTTTATGCTTGCAACATGAAATATAGAGACATACCGGTAATTCTTCCATCAACTAAACATGCTCTCTTAAGACCGTAAATATCCGCACATTTGGTTTAGCAAATTAATTCAGTAACTACAGCGGCTTAGCTCAATAGGAAGAGCGCTGATCTACTGATTGATCGCGGAGTCGGAGTTTCGGAGTTTGATCCTCAAGCGAAGGCTTGAAGCGTATGTTCTCAGTGACAATGTAATAAATGAAATTGTGTCTGATGTCATTTTGCCCTGAAATTCTGTTTTACAAAAAGACGCATATGGCTAAGATTTTATTAGATTAAAAGTAGAATGACTGGGGCAATCTTTATTTAAGGTAGTTCTGGACGTTTGGGTAGAAATTTTTTCTACAATGTAGAATTTGATTAAACTCCGATTTTTCAAAACTTCAGAATATACTTGGACAATTTATCGAATAAAAAGGATAGGGTCGTGTGCTTAATTTTTTGCTAATGGGAGTCTATGGGAAAATCATAACTTTCATAATATTTTCGCAAATAAAAAATTTTCTACAACGCAGATTTTGATGAAATTTCTCACAATTGTAAATAAACATATGGCCTGTAATGTGGTGAAATAAAATGTATAGGTCTATGTGCTTATTTTTGAGATATTTGACCATGATTAAAATGAACCAAATATTTCACGCTAATTTTGAGACATTATTTTAAATAATTTAGCGTGTCATATGTTTTAATATCATATTTTGACTTTAGAAATAAAGTAACAGTGTCATTTTAATGAATTTACTCAAAGCTTGTCATTAATTCATAAAACGATTTTCATTTCCGTACGCCGAATACAGGCTTTATTCTACGTTTTCCGGATAAATGACTTTACACCACCACTTCCGGTTTATCAAACGTGTGGCATTACCTTAAAACTTCATATTGTAGATTGAATAATATTTGAAATGGTTTTTACTCCGCGAAAAATGCCACTCGCGAATAATGCAACTGTGCCGCTCCCAAATAATGCCATTCTGCCATTTGTGAATTCAAAATACTTCTTAATAGTAATGCATCATTTTCTCAAATATAAAAACTTAAGTTCGCAAAAATGACACTGTATACAGTATTAAGAATATACGTTGACTCACTATAAAAAGAATAGTGTCGTCCTTACTGAGCTGTATTTATCAAACTCATAAGGAAATTAATTTTTCAAAAACGTGACCAGACTCTACACGAAATGTATTAACTATTATGCGAAGGCATTTTTAATAGAAAAAAAATTCGATCGTTTATGTACTCAACATTTCCATTTGTTCTTCTCCGACTTTGAAATGGGAAGAAATTGTCAACTAAAAAGGAAATAGTTTGGCAATGGCCGTTTTCGTGTCATTTACTACGCGAGTAATGTAGTAGACTGGTCCCCTGCGAACTTCAAATAATTGGAAGCCATTTTGAATGGGAACCATTATAGGACAGGGAACCAGATTAGTAATGTAGTGGATATCCGTAATGACACTGAGCAATTTCCGTGATTACGTATTCTGCTTTGCGGAATTCGGCACTCTTCGGACGTAAATACAGCCCTGGCAATGCCGAGCTCTCATACGAAGACTAAGTAATTTGCCTATTGTCATTATGGGTCTATTACTGAGGTGTCATATCTTAGTACATGATACATTTTTTGTCAAATTATTTTAATTCTGAAATACTATTGTTTCTCAGTATGATTATTTTCTAACGACGACTTTGATGTTACATTAAAACATGTAGATGAAGACATTAATACATTAATGCAGCAGAAAATTTACAAACCTTCAGGCGAATTATTGAGACATTACAAATAAGACACCATGTGAGAATACACCACGTGAGGATATTTATATATAGAATACATCATCAAAGACAATACATGTGAAGCCTTTATTCCTTTTGTGAAGAGTTTCTTTCATAAATCAATCCCAAGGTACACACACGTTTGATCAACGTATGAAGCCATTGCTATTTATCTTTTTTCCCATATAAGTAATTATTTCTGTTCCTCATTTCTTTAATGATGTTTCCGCTAAACATGCTACAGAAAGTCCTTTTAACATTTTTGAATACTTTATAAATGTACCACAATTAATATGCATATACCAATTCTAGTTAGATATTTCACATTTTAGCGATTTTAGAAAACATAATTTTACAGACCTGTAGTTTAGGTAGCTTTCATGCAGTTTTGCCATGCACTTCATTTTGCAGAATAAACTTGGTTACGAACTTACACACAAAGCTTCAATTTCTATTACATCAAGTCCATGATTTATTTTACTTTTTGGTGGTTTTCGTCGAAAAACATGGACGATATCGGGCGTGGTCACTTTTCCATGTATATGTAATTATAGTGAAAAATGTGAAAATCTTCTTGTCAGAAATAGGTTACCCGATTTTATATTAATTTCACTGACATGATACTTGTTTGACCTTCTAAAAGGAAAGTTCAAATCATTCCGATTTGCCAAAATACTAGGCCGCTAAGGGTCTTGGTCACTCCCTATGTGTATATAGTGAGGACTTTTAATATCTTTTTGTTTCCTTTAATGCGCCTTGAGTGAATTTCTACCATGGATGGCTGTCCCGAATACTAAAACCCATAGCAGTCATATGCTTTGCTTATAGCTACAAAGAGGACACTTTAAACATTATCTTGATCTCAGGTTAATTTTACACAATTATTCGTTTCGTGATCCTCTAACAAAATAGATAATAAAATAGGAACCACTCCCCTAAAATGAGTTATGAAACTAAATTGAGCAATCTAGGGCCATCGTGGCCTACTTGTGGAAACGAGAACCTTGATTTGGGGGTATATTTAAACGTTTGGCCATTCATGCAGTACAGGTTGGTACTTCTTGGTTAAAATTTCGTTTAGGTCCATATGTTTTAGCCATAATGTTTCAGGTTTTGCTTGAACATATTTGATGGTGTAATGTACGTCTTTCTAATCTGCTGTTGTTAATTACTTGGTTGTTCATTTGTCTGGTAATGTGTATTACTTACGTATGTTTTTAATTGCGCAAATGCTGATTTTACTGCATTTATATACGATACAAATTATAATTGTAAGTTTTTAACCAATACTTTTTGTTGTTTATTCTATTTCTCCACATCTGAATTACTTTCGTTGAGAGATATTTACTTGTACTCGTAACATGTTCTTCGCCTACCTGTGACACTAAGTGTAATTTAATATACTTTATTTAACATGTTCTTCGCCTACCTGTGACACTAATTGTAAATTAATATACTTTATTTAACATGTTCTTCGCCTACCTGTGACACTTAGTGTAAATTAATGTACTTTATTTAACATGTTCTTCGCCTACCTGTGACACTAATTGCAATTATATTCTATTTAAGAAACTCATGAAACATTTGCATAATAGAAATTAAGGAATTAGACAGAAATTTATGTTTGCTTACGGCTGAGAACTATCACAGTTTTCTTGTCTTTGGTCTGATGTTGTTTCGAAGGCAATACTTGTTTCTTTTGTATACTCAGGTATTCTGCCACAAACCATATGTGCAAGTAAATAATAATAAATCAATACATTATTACTGTATGTGATAAAATATTGACTTTGGATGTTGAAACCACTAGCATTGAACACAGTGTGTTGTTATCGTTATAATTCTCTCAGGTGGTATGGTTAAGATTACAATTTGTTTTATGTTAAATGGAATTTACAGGAACTATACGCTACCATAACAAAACACTAGGCAAATTTATAGGAACTATATACTACCATAGCAAACAGTAGGCAAATCTATAGATGAGCCGCGCCATGAGAAAACCAACATAGTGGGTTTGCGACCAGCATGGATCAAGACCAGCCTGCGCATCCGCGCAGTCTGGTCAGGATCCATGTTGTTCGCTAACGGTTTTTCTAATTACAATAGGCTTTAAAAGCGAACAGCATGGATCCTGACCAGACTGCGCGGATGCGCAGGCTGGTCTGGATCCATGCTGGTCGCAAACCCACTATGTTGATTTTCTCATGGCGCGGCTCATTTCTGTCTCCGTAAATAATTCAAAATTTTAAGAACAAGTTTCCCCGTCTATACAAACTATACATGTATATATGATTTTAAACTTAAATTGTATGTATTTAGTCAGTGTTTTAATGACTTTAATAAGGTTAGAATGTAATGTTGTATTTCAGAAACAGCTCTAATACATTAAATCAACAAAGTTCATACATCTGCCGCATGATGTGATGTAGAGTAATGTTACTAAAAGCGAACTATCAGTGCACTTATTATTTGGGTATGAGAGTACCTTACTGTAGAACAATCTCTAGATGTAAATCCGAGCGAGTTAAATTAAAGTATATTAATTTGATATTTTTAACATTAAATCTTTAATGTACGAACGGGGTGTAGTGGGGGTAACATTTCAGTAGGCTAGATATTTGTAAAATCCCGTTGTGAATGACTAAATAAAAGATTGCTCAGAATATTCAAAAACACTGATATACAATAGAGCACACGTCAGTTTGCTGAACATTCATTTAGATATGGGAACCTACTATATGGATATTCATGAAACTGTACTCAATAGTCAGTTATTGAATGGGCAAATTCGTTCCACCCAACCCGGAATACGCCGGTCATGTGAGCGGCAAGAAAACATTCTAGGGGGTTTTAGAATAAACGAACTCTCCGGCGTACGTCGGTCACCTGAGCTGCATGTTAAAAGTAACAAATTTCTAAGTTATTATGATTTTCTGTTTTCCCCTGTTCCAAATAAAACAGCGAATTTTTCTTTGTGGTATGTCTCTACCTTTACGGGCATAAACCGCAAATTTCCAAATGTATCCCGAAAACATATAATTTGCAAGATAGAATCGGGCAGTGCCGGGAAGCCAAACGAATTGCCAGCGACGAAACGACGTACGCCCAAATGTGAAACGAATTCGCTGATGTTCTTAAATCGTGAGTGGCGTGGTCAACCTTTTATCAGATTTTAAATTATTTGCGGCGACAAACAATTATCTCTAAATTAGCCTAGTGTTTTTGGTGTGATAAATTATTGTTCTTCTAAATTCTGTTTTAAGTAGTCATAACCTAAATGCCATACAACATGAGAACATTTATAACGTTAAGGCCTATGCTATTTTGAAATTATGAATTAGGTGGGTGGGGTACATGATATTATTTCTGATTAATTTCGAAGTTACTGTAAAACAAACGTTATTCCAATGTGACAATACAACAAAACCACGAAGTGCTGAACTCTTACTTTAATTTAAAAAGTAAAATGGGAAAAGTTATCAGTATGTTCATGTCACAATTTTCAGGGTAAGTATTCTATGTCATCGTGCATAACTGCGAAAAACTATAACATACATAATAAAGCTAAACTATCCGTGTAAATGAGCTGAGAGCTATTTTTCTATTTCCGTTTATTACTTTTCTAAAAAACACATTACAATTTACCAGGTGTTGGCAAAATTTGTCATTTTTGTGCACATGCCTTTACACATTAAAGAAGTCCGAACTATAGGTATTGTGTGCGAGAGGGGCCTGAGCGCTTACGTAGTGCTCATTTACAGGAATTGTACTGCTCATATATATATGAATTTTATAGGTAGATAAAATTATTTATGTCATTGTTGTACATTTGGAGCAAATCGGTCCTATTCTGAAATATGTTAATTTATATACTACGGTAAAAGCCAATCAATGAATTCCTTTTATACCGTTGAACCAATCGTGAAACGGCATCTTCCTTCTTCGTCAGCATTGATCAAGAGTGAATAGCACGATTTTATTTTGGCTAATTTCTGGTTTTATCTTACCACCACATGCCATTCCGCCTCCTCTTTCAAGTGACAATTTTTTAATTTTGAAAGATTTCTCTTAATATGCAAATTCATCTACATTTCTTGATATGCTTTCGGCGGTTATATCCGCCCTAATATGTAAATATATATATTTGTTATGGTATTGGACTGTAACTCCATTCAGATATGAGAACATATCTATTTGTTAAGGACGGTATGTTTCGCCCAGATATGTGAAAATATAAATTTTTTAAGGTATTTTTCGGTGGTATTTTCTGCCCAGACATGTGAAAATATATATATTTTTTTAATGTATTGTTTTGCAATGGCGGTATTTTTCGCCCAGATATGTGAAAATATATATTTGTTAAGCGGTATTTTTCGCCCAGATATGTGAAAATATATATTTGTTAAGGTATTGTTCGGCAAAATAAATATTGCCCTTTTTCAGTCAACACTTAGTTCACTCTTATATTTTCCCATACATAGTCCTCAGGGTCAGTGCTTCGTTGTGAACAGATGCACATAAATAACTTTATCATAAGTCCGCAAAGTGCAACAAAAGAAATAGCAGTATTAATTTTGTAATAATATTATTTATTTTAACTTTTAGAAAGCTGCATTTTCAAGTACCTGAATTTTTCCACTTTAGTTAAAAAGAGTTTTTTTTTACAATAGATAATGACTGACTACAGAAGGTAATAAAAATACTATTGACCTAGAGAATGCTACAACCTACTAAACTTCAGAGTTTGTTTAAAATTATATTGAACACGTTTGCTTTAATTTAAGGTGAAAAATAAACTAGAACTCTATGATAAAAATCGAATAAATCATTTCGAACATGTTAGACAGTGATAAAGCAAACATATCGTACGTATTATTTAGCTGGATGATTTGAACTGTGAATATATACTTTTTACACTAACATTTAATTCCACGAGTACACACACATATACATATATATTTACCTTTACCTTTATACAATAGGAATATATTTGGTTTTACCTGTAAGATTAAAGCATAACCCCTCGTGAACAAATAATGCATGTGGCGTTCACTGTTGATATATAATTGTAATATTATATTTTGACGTTACACTGAAACAAACAAACCTTTTGCATATTCATTTATATAAAACAAACAAACAAAAACGGAACAATGTTTATTTGTTTGATTGTGAGTAACACCGAAACGACACAATGAACTTTTCCCAGGTTTTTGTTGGTGGTGAAAGGCTCCAGGGGTCCCTCCAGACATTTTTTGAGGCTCAGACTAGTACCTAGATCGAGACACTAACCTCAGTTGGATGGCTTCCTTACGTGAAAAGTTTCACACCTCATGTGGGTTTTTGATCCACGTCGGTGATGGGCGAGGAATTCGAAAGCCAGCGACCATGACCATCAAGTTTTTTCTTTTGCAAGTATAAAAACATAAATATTCAATTAAATTTCGTAAACATAACTGACAATGCATTTACCACGTCGGAAGTTACAAATGGTTTGCCGAATACACCATACTTTTAAATACAGAAGTTTACACAACATGTGGGTCGGAAAGCACGAAATTACGTTCTTGAACGTATATGTGAATAGTTACTTTTGAAATGTAAACAAAGGCATAAAAGTAACTGTTTTCATGTTCGTGGTAAAGGATCGACTTGTGATTGTCAATGTTCCCGATACGGAAATATATGAATGTATAAACCGAGCCGTTTCATCTTACAGGACTTACAGAACATAGTAAGCGGTTTTTTATTTATTGTATTTATGTTCTAGTAACCTTTGACACTGATTTCGAGGACAGACCGGGTTTGTGACATATACATGTCTGTTGTTGGGCTGGAAAAAGATGATCCAAAATTTATACTAAAAGCTATATTGCATAAATGTTTCGTTATTTCTGTGCATACAATTCGGTTGTTTGAAGGTTAGAATATCAGAAAATTACAGGAAATAAAACATGTCTTTGAAAAGTACCGATCTTTCATCATTTGTTTGGTTGGCGCATGATTACAAATTTAATGTTAGTAGGCCGTGATGTCCATGAAGCCGTGTAAAGTGATAATTTTGATGACACGTTGGTTTTATTTTGTAATTGTGAGTGATCGTTAAGTGATCAGAAAGATCGGACAGTGGGATTTATAAAAAAGTGATGTTTTATTTAGATTAGAAGTCAATCGTACTCTACAATAAGGAATCTAAGGTAAAAAAAACTCCTTTTATTTCGTTCACTGAAGAAACATGGCGGACACAGTTTTGTAAAAGAGCGGTGCACGTGTGATTCGTGTAACATAGTTTTAACGGCGTTTTCTTAGAAAGCTAACTCTCAGCTCATTTACACTGACATATCCTTGATTGAAGAATATATATATTGTATATATATGAGAGACTTACGGTACCAAATACTTACCCCGAAAATGTCTATGCATTTTCTTCTAGTGCACTGTTGGGACATGTTTTTGAGTGTCATTGATACTTTATAATTTATTCGGAGATACATTTTCTTATAATTATTAGTTTCTTTTTGATCCCCGTGCATTTCTCGCGTTGTTACGACAATCTCAGTTTTACATACGAATTTTGCATTGTCGAAATAGCATAGTCCTTAACGACACGCTTTGCCAATAGATACACGAATTCCCATGTGATTTCAAGATCCAAAGTCAATACTTCGTTTAGATTGAATAGTAACATTGTTTACTTGCAGATATGGCTTGAAACGAAAAGTATTCAATACTGTACAAAAGGAAACAGGCTTTGCCTTTTAAATACAAAAAATACTCATTACAGAAATAGTAAGAATCGCAATACTCGTTAACAATAGTTGATGGTTACCATTTATCAATATACATGTACACTATAACTATGTAATTGAGTTCCGCTTAAGGTGATGTCACTTTTTGAATTTCCGGTGAATAACAAAAAAAAACAAAGAATATTCAGTTCTTTCCAAAAACTGTTATATTATGATTCAACCAAATAGTTTCCATTGTCTACCAGAAAGGAAAAATTCTTATATCTTAATATTGAGATTTGATACCTTTATAACAGACAGTAAACTAAAACAATAGACATTCATATGTGACGTCGGTGAGCTCAACAAAGCAATTTCAGCACAAATATTAATGTGGAATGTAAAGTAAGTTAACCACTACAATATCCGTCCAAGATACTTTCAAAACAATGCATTTGCAGAATAGAGAGATAGAAGTAATTTTGACCAGCTCGTGAAAACTAATGACAAATTTTGACAGGTATATGATGACTCATGACCTAATTAATTTTTTTCTGTTATTTCTAACTTCCAGTTTGATTTTCATAAAATGGGTATTCTTTATTGTAGCTTACAACTCGTACATTAAAACAATAAAAGAATATATTGTTACCTCACTGTCGTTTTGTCTATCCATCTCTCGTACGAATTCCTATTGTTTCAGTCATTTGTCAGTAATTAGAGCAACTCACAGTGTTGCAATCATACAAAACACATCCCTTATTTTCACATAGATATTGAGGGTTTATCTAATGAGCACATGTATTGGAAACACAATTTCAATACCGACTGTGTATTGTAATAATGCTAAACTATCTCAGCCGTGACATCTCCTTAAGCCAGTGCTAGGTGGCGTGAGGGGTGTTGCTCTTTCTATTACCTCTCATGAACAGACTCAATCAAACCGAGTCTGTTATTATTTTACTTGGGTTTGCATTCTGTGCTTCGTACAGATTTTATTTCTTATTAAAGTTCTAAAGTCATAGGATTCGCTTGCCAGAACAATTACTATATATTCGTAACAAATAATCATATAATCAAGTATTTAAGTTCTCAAGTTGTGACGTTCTATTTATTCTTGGAGCACAAATTTCAAAGATATTACTAGTATTATCATATGCTTTGTGACCATACGTTCTTTCAACACGTAATCATATTCACTCAAATTAATAAGCTATAGAGCGGACACTGATGTTTTTAAAATTTAGGCTAAATCGATGACTATAACTCTTGAGATACTAATACAAGCAGACCAGTCAACAGTTGAACTGGATATAGAGATCTTGTTATAAATGTGGTTGAAATCAAAGAAATATGTAAACAGCTTATTGAGCGGACACTGTAACTTTCAGTCTTCGCAATATCGACTATTTCAATGGATATCAGACTTATTTTTCTTGGAAACTGGCCTTGGTGGGCAATTAATTTCGAAACATAAAAAGGTGTAGTAAAAACGAAATACATGGAAGGTATTATATCATCAAGTCAGGTATGGGGATGGAACTTTTAGTGTTTGCCCGAATTTCTTTTACCAACTTTACACTATACACGGCATCGTCATGGGGCAGCTTCTTCCACTTGCTTATTGTCTACTTACCCGAAAAACGAGAGCTATATACACCCAGATGTTCCTTTCTTTAAAAGATCAGGCAGAGAAAAGAGGTAAATCCTTAAAAATTGAAATTGCAATAACTTAAAATTAGTTACGTATTCTTTACTTTCTACAAAAAAAAGACATCGAGTCAGTAAACATGCAATAAAAACGATTTTTTTTTACAATTGATTTCAGGATTCAGCGTTTGTGTTACATGTCTTAGAGTGGATTTTGAAGATGCTTGCATCAAAGCTTTTACCGACGTGTTTCCCGAGGCTCGCGTGGAGTGCTGTTTCTTCCATCTCTGTCAAGCACACTGGCGGAAAATAGTCGACCTTGGGCTCCGGACTCAGTACATCGCTGACGAACACTTGGCGCTTTCACTTAGAATGTTCACTGCTTTGGCTTTTGTGCCCGTGGAGCACCTATACCACGTGTTTGCGGAGCTTTGTGAGACCGTCCCTGACGCAGCCCACGCCATAATTCCTTACATGGAGGAGACGTATGTAGGAGGATACCGTTTCAAAAGTTCCACCAAACCAGATGGGTCTTTAGTGAGTATTATCAAAGTATTTTCAAGCATAAATTTATGAACATTAATCTTCTTTAAGTGTCACAATTACTTAGTGTAATTACTCCTGTATTGGACTTTAAATAAACTCAGTTATGTATTACCTCTGATGTCTTACTACGCTCTTTACTCATTTAATCACTTTATATCTGGCCCAATTACTCAGTCTTATTACTCAGTTGTATCATATCAGGTACTCAAACGTCAATGGCGAGAGCCAACCTATCCTGTTGGACTTTGGAACGTGCATGAGCGTACACTGGCAGGTGAACCGAGGACAAACAACCAGCTCGAAGGCTGGCACCGGAGGTTTAAGACCATTGTGGACAAGCACCACCCCAACATTTTCTTGTTTATAGACAAGCTGAGGTCGGAGCAATCAAGAACAGAGACACAGGTGGAGAAGTTGATCGGTGGACAAAAACCGGCTGATAGTCGGCAAAAGGTATATAATACGCACTTCATTTTTTGATATTCAGTTTTCTGCAAAATGTATGTTATGAATTTGTATATCTTGCTTCAATTCAATTTTTTTTACCTATTTTGATTTCAGACTAAGAAAGCTAACGATCAGATCACGAGAATTGTGAAGGACTACGGAAAGAGGCCAGTCTTGGATTTTCTGAAGGGAATAAGCTTTAACATCAAATATTGAAAATATGGTGTATCTGGACAATGTTATTTAGATGGAATATAGTATACTATGTATTGTTCGATTAGAGTATGATGAATAAATATTTGATGATGAATCAAGTTGAGTCTACTTTAATCGGGTTGAAAGCTGAAAACTGTAAACATATCGGAAAAGTGGGTAAGTCTAATTCGACTAAATTCGACCAAATTCGACGAAAATTCGGTTAGATATACATTCGACATAATGTCCTATGAGACCAATTGTACATTCGACTAATTGTCCTTTCTGTCTAATGTCTTTCGACCAAATGTCTTTCGACGAATAGTCATGGAAGCCATGAGAGCATCTTAAATGATAAACGATTATTGTATTCAAGAGAAGATCTCTTCGAGATATATAATTATATTATTTTAATTCAACACGATATCAAAGATTATAGTCTACATCCTCAAAGACATCTACCAAATCATGAAATATTTATCTGTTTTGTGTCATCATCCTTTATAGCACACTGGTATGACATTTGACGCTATGACGTACTACTTTAGACGTACAGACAGTGAACAGTGATTCCGTTGCATAATAACGTCTCACCATTTTAATTTAGTCAATTTAGTGCTCTTTGCTCACTAAGAAAACAAATTGCATCGTGTTAGACTTGGAAGGGTCAGATGAAATCTGAACTTAAATTATACTAGTACATGTATACACGTTTCCTATGCTAAACCTGTTACCTTTGTACACTGCTGAATGTTTTGCCACAAATTACACTTCGATGATTTGCAATTTCTTAAGGTAAAAGGGAAACATTTCTCGATGCAAGCAGTGGCAATGTTTGGTGTTCATATATCAATTTATTCTGAAATTACTAGAGAGTTCTTGTAACTATTGACATAACGTGATTTTATTGTTATTAATTTTGTAAGGCTTACAAAGGACTTTCGTCTGATATTATTACTGTGAATGAAGGAAATTTGTTCTACAAAGGCAGGAGGTGTGAGGTGGAGGACTGATTGGCAACCTCTAAACGCTTTTCTTCTAACTGCCTCGCTTTGGGAGTACACATTTTTCATAAGGGGAAGCGCTGCAGCTGGCTTACGGAAGATTGGTGATTCTATTCAAGTATCCGTCCGTGCATGAAATATTGCTTGGACTCTGGCAAGAGAAATGTGCTTCCGTGGTGTAATCGAAAGAAGTTCCTTACTTTCAATTTTAGGAAATGAGAATGTTTCATTTTACGCAAAAGCCAGGCACTGCTATTGATTTTCCACAGGCTTCCATTATAAAAAATGATTTTGTCACATACCCGATCCATTTTTTTTAGCTCACCTGAGCACAAAGTGCTCATAGGTGAGCTTTTGTGATCGCCCTGTGTCCGTCGTCCGTCGTCGTCCGTCCGTCCGTCGTCGTCAACAATTTGACTGTTAACACTCTAGAGGTCACAATTTTGGCCCAATTCTAATGAAACTTGGTCAGAATGTTACTCTCAGTAAAATCTTGGATGAGTTTGATATTGGGTCATCTGGGATCAAAAACTAGGTCACCAGGTCAAATCAAAGGAAAAAATTGTTAACACTCTAGAGGTCACACTTTTGATCCAATCTTAATGAAACTTGGTCAGAATGTTACCCTCAATAAAATCTTAAAGGAGTTTGATATTGGGTTATCTGGGGTCAAAACCTAGGTCACCAGGCCAAATCAAAGGAAAAGCTTGTAAACACTCTAGAGGTCACAATTTTTGCTCAATCTTTATGAAACTTTGTCAGAATGTTACCCTTAATAAAATCTTAGACAAGTTTGATATTGGATTATCTGGGGTTAAAAACTAGGTCACCAGGTCAAATCAAAGGAAAAGCTTGTTAACAATCTAGAGGTCACAATTTTGGCCTAATCTTAATGAAACCTGGTCAGAATGTTACCCCCAATAAAATCTTCGACAAGTTTGATATTGGGTCATGTGGGGTCAAAAACTAGGTCACCAGGTCAAATCAAAGGAAAAGCTTGTTAACACTGTAGAGGCCACATTTATGACTGTATCTTCATGAAACTTGGTCAGAATGTTAATCTTGATAATCTCAAGATCCAGTTGAATCAGGGTCATGTAGGATCAGAAACTAGGTCACCAGGTCAAATCAAAGGAAAAGCTAGTTATCACTGTAGAGGCCACATTTATGACCATATCTTAATGAAACTTGGTCAGAATGTTAATCTTGATGATCTATAGGTCACTTTCAAATCTGGATCATATGGGGTCAAAAACTAGGTCACTGGGTCAGATGGAAGGAAAAGCTTGTTAACAGTCTAGAGGTCACAGTTTTAGCCCAATCTTAATGAAACTTGGTCAGAATGGTACCCTCAATTAAATCTTGGAAGAATTTGATATTGGGTCATCTGGGGTCAAAAACTAGGTCACCAGGTCAAATCAAAGGAAAAGCTTGTTAACATGGTAGAGGCCACATTTATGACTGTATCTTCATGAAACTAAATCAGAATGTTAATCTTGATGGTCTTTACGTCAAGTTCGTATCTGGGCCATGTGGGTCAGAAACTAGGTCACCGGGTCAGATCAAAGGAAAAGCTAGTTAACACTTTAGAGGCCACATTTATGACCATATCTTAATGAAACTTGGTCAGAATGTTAAGCTTGATGATCTTTAGGTCAATAGATCAGGTGAGCGATACAGGGCCTTCATGGCCCTCTTGTTTACCATTTCTTACCCCCTTCGATGAATGGCGTGTAGAGTTCAAATGCCCACTGAGACCTACTATTCTAAAGTGACAATTAAGAAGTTATGCAATCAGCCAGACTCCTGTAAAATATTTAAATTTGCAGAGAGAAAACATTGTATTACTTGATTTTGACATAAATTTTACTATCGTAAACACGACATTTTCATCCAATCAACTTATGTCTCATTGACTCTTACGGGTTTTCCTACACGTTTTTCAACCAATCCAAAGTCGCGTTTAAATAAGAATATCTGACTATTAGCGGATGCTGGCAAATTGCACAGACTTGAAAGCAGGCATTTACCGTGTGGAAAGTATTCGGACTGCAACCCTGATCATCGAGATAAGATTACAAATGACTAGTACTTCAATGTTGAATTAATATTCACAGTAAAGTCACATTTTGGTAGAAATATCGTGGAAAATTTGAGCATTATGTCCTGTATTTCGAACGGGCAATGGCCAATAAACTTATTGAAAAGCTGCTGTACATTTTTAAACAAAATTATTCTTCATTATCATTTGTGAAGGATCAATAACAAGGTGTAGTGTAACCATCCTCAATGCAAATTTCATTTAGGTTATTAATTTATCCTCAAAGGCTATTCTTCTTCATAACGGACATACCAAATTATTCAGAACAACTACGTAAAACTTTTTAGAGAAGTTGCTGTGTTTGGTAAAATAGATATTTCCTTTCATAACATATATATACTTTACTGTCCGCCATCTACTCCGTACAGAAATTCAAACATTTTCGCTGCATGGACTACGTGGTGAGTTTTGTTATACACAGTAATACATATATCTGAAAAAAGAAGTATGATGTTCTGTACGAAACACACCGCGGACACAAGAACAGCGTGTTTTAAGGGACAAAATGCATGTCTGTCAACAAAATAGCGTCCGTATAATATTTTGTGCACTTGTTCTGAACATTAAAATGTAAGTTTGTTATGAAAAGCAGCTGCATAGGAAGTATTATAAGTGCAATAATGAATTTCAGTTGATGAGCTTACAAGAACCTTAATATAGATTTGAAGTAATCTCGGATTCTTGTCAAAAATATTATGCTTTGGAACTTTAAAAGGAATGCTCCCCGACGGGGAATCGAAGCCCGGTCTCCCGCGTGACAGGCGGGGATACTTACCACTATACTAACGAGGAGATATTATTAGTGTATAAGTAAAACGTATCAGTTAACATGCTTCTATTCGGACAGATATAGAATCAATCTGACTAAAGTACATCTCCATTGATCAAAGAAATATTGATATCATTTGTGTTTTAAGAAAGTTTAAGCCGTTAGAAAAACATCACTGTGGACGCTCGGAGTCTGCTCATCCGACCTTTGTCTTATCAGTTCTAAAAATAGAAAATACAACGGATTTGTATACAAACACGGCCGATCTCTCCTATTACGATACGCTTAGGATCTGAAAAACGAGCTATGGATTTCCAATATTGCTATTTTTATTTTCGCAAATCTATTTTTATTTGAACCAATCAGACGACTTGTTAGAATGTCAAAGAGTAAGAAAAATTTGCAGTCAGTCCAGGCTTCGAGCCCGGGACCCCTCGCCCTACCGTCGACTGAGATAACCGGCTATCTGCCATCTTACGACATAAGAATTATAGATATCAAAAACTAAGGCTTTTTTAAGCTTGCAGAATGTTGTAAGTTAGCTTTTGATTGGCTAGCGGAAGGGTCGTCAGAACGAGGCTATCAATAGCTCGCGTTCAGATCCTAAGCGTAGCGTAATAGGATATGTACTTTAGTCAGATTGGAAGATCAAGACTTTAGTACTTTAGTCAGATTAGATATAGAATATACAGTACTATTCCCGCACGATAATTTAAACGATAGCATGTTTATATTATTGTTTGATTGTTATGGTTCTCATACATCGTTGAACTCAAAAAGGTTGTCCATATAGAAGTTAAGTGCATACTGTAATGTTATACAAAAATATTATCTGTATTGAAACGCTTTAATGAAGAAAAATCATAATTATCAAACATGCTATCGTTTGAGTTATCGTGCGGGATTTATACTTTTAAAGATGTGTAAACGTTAAGTAATGTTTGAGAAGGTTTTAAGTATGAAAAATATACTTTTTTGTCGCCTAGAGGTGATGTAAAATGAAAGCTCCCCGACGGGGAATCGAACCCCGGTCTCCCGCGTGACAGGCGGGGATACTTACCACTATACTATCGAGGAGATACGCAAACTGATTGTAGTTTTATTTTAACATTATAATCAGCCAACCTGACCGTAAAGAGATTATATAGAGATTATTGATCAATAAATGCATATTATCATGAAGTAGCAGACAGTACTTCCCAAGTGGTCTAGTGGTTAGGATTCCTCGCTCTCACCGCGGCGGCCGGGGTTCGATTCCCAGCTTGGGAAATATATTTTTGCATTCAAGTCTGTTCGACTATGCAAATTCTATCAGACAACATGTCAGACGAGTGACTGAGTGTTGTTAGGTATGCTGCGGCGCACTTTGCACGAAACATCGACTTTAGAATACTTTGAGTAATGCGGACTGTGATACCTGACGTCAACTAGTTTTATAACCCCGAAGACACATGTGAAGTTTCAACTCAATATCTGCATTAGTTTTGGAGATAGTAACTTGCATGTAAAACTTTAACCAGAATTTTCTAAGTCCAAAAGGGGGCATAATTTGCCCAAAATACATGTCAGAGTTATGGGACTTGATTCTGTCAACTAGTGTTATAACCCCGAAGACACATGTGAAGTTTCAATTCAATATCTGCATTAGTTTTGGAGATAGTAACTTGCATGTAAAACTTTAACCAGAATTTTCTAAGTCCAAAAGGGGGCATAATTTGGCCAAAATACATGTCAGAGTTATGGGACTTGACCCAGTGAGGTAGGTAATTAATCTAGAAAAAGAAAAAGTAAGTTTTAAATCCATATGCCTTTTAGTAATAGCTGTATGTACTTGCACGCAAAACTTTAACCAGAATTTTCTAAGTCCAAAGGGGGCATAATTTGGCCAAAATACATGTCAGAGTTATGGGACTTGACCTAGTGATGTAGGTAATTGATCTAGAAAAAGAAAAAATAAGTTTCAAATCTATATGCCTTTTGGTAATAGCTGTATGTACTTGCACGCAAAACTTTAACCAGAATTTTCTAAGTCCAAAAGGGGGCATAATTTGGCCAAAATGAAGGTCAGAGTTATGGGACTTGCTGCTATCAACTAGTTTTATAACCCCGAAGACACATGTGAAGTTTCAATTCAATATCTACATTAGTTTTGGAGATTGTAACTTGCATGTAAAACTTTAACCAGAATTTTCTAAGTCCAAAAGGGGGCATAATTTGCTTAAAATACATGTAAGAGTTATGGAACTTGGCCCAGTGAGGTTGGTAATTGACCTAGAAAAAGAATAAATAAGTTTCAAAGCTATATGCCTTTAAATGATAGCTGTATGTACTTGCATGCAAAAACTTAACCAAGGTGTGACGCCGACGCCGACGCCGACGCCAGGGTGAGTAGAATAGCTAGACTATTCTTCGAATAGTCGAGCTAAAAATATACTCACCTAGAGGTGATGTAAAATGAAAGCTCCCCGACGGGGAACCGAACCCCGGTCTCCCGCGTGACAGGCGGGGATACTTACCACTATACTATCGAGGAGATACGCAAACTGATTGTAGTTTTATCTTAACATTATAATCAGCCAACGTGACCGTAAAGAGATTATATAGAGATTATTGATCAATAAATGCATATTATCATGAAGTATCAGACAGTACTTCCCAAGTGGTCTAGTGGTTAGGATTCCTCGCTCTCACCGCGGCGGCCGAGGTTCGATTCCCCGCTTGGGAAATATAGTTTTGCATTCAAATCTGTTCCACTATGCAAATTCTATCAGACAACATGTCAGACGAGTGACTGAGTGTTGTTAGGTATGCTGCGGCGCACTTTGCACGAAACATCGACTTTAGAATACTTTGAGTAATGCGGACTGTGATACCTGACGTCTTTTTCCGCCATAAACAGCTGAAAATTCACCATATGACCTAAACTTGTGTCGGTGTGAAGTAAACCCAAACAAAAAAAGAAAACAAAATATGCAAAGGCTGGGCTATATACCAGTGAAAGAAAATTGAAAAAGAACATTTTCTTTGTTTTTAACAAAACCAAGTTATATCCGGACCATACTGATATACTTAACAGATTTTCACACAACCAAAAGCCTATATTTCACAAGACATCCATACATTTGCTTCGAATAATCCAAAGAAAAATTTGCTATTGAATATAAAATATTCTGTTAATATATTTTCAATTTGTTCTATAGTGCATTAAAGTTAACAGTATACAATGTAAATGATTTTAAGTTTCTTTGAACCTCTCTTCCTACACGGGTTTGTAACCTTACAGTTCTAAAATGTTATAAAAAATTGTTTCTACAAAAAGATAGGTATCATTCGAAAATATTAAGTATGTTAGGTTCTAGCTTACCAGCTGACAAAACGGAAGACTTGAACTTTAGTTCGGCCACTGTTTCGATCCAGTAATATCAACTCTTGTACTGATCACTAATGGATATTGCCAGCATTCGATAAATTCAAAGTATTTGCTGTGTGCATAATAGTAAAGGAAAATGTGCGACCACCACAATTGACCGTCTATACTAAACTACCATTTTGACCCTATTATGGGTTACATTGCACAAGGTGAGGAGACTATTTAATGCAAATTGGTCTGAGATCATTAATTACTGTTAATACATATGTGATATCTTCTACTTACTTAATAATAAAGCAATATTCCTTTCCGCCGAGGCCTGATTTGACCTTCTGCGCTATATATAACACTTTCAATGTCATTTCTACGGAAGACCATAAGTGTCAGATGTATGTTATTTATTAAGTCGAAATTTCGAGTTACTAACTACAATAGTTTACGCTGATGTATAGGTCCTGGCCAAGATTAGGTAACTGGTGTATCCATTGGGTAGCCCTACAGGGTTTGCTCATAGAAAATATCACTATTTAAACCATGTTATTTATTGATTGATTTTGTTGGGTTTAACGTCGCACCGACACAGTTATAGGTCATATGGCGACTTCCCAGCTTTTATGCTGGAGGAAGACCTCAGATGCCTAAACCATGTTTAAGTTTGGAAGGTTTTCGACCTAGTTTGAGCCCATATGTCAATGAAATATAGACATACCCTAAATGAAAGTATAGTTATGACCAAGATTTGGTACCCGGACAACTCTAGATTTTGAGGAGAGGTCATAGAAGGAGATCGGGAAGTATTCAAACTTAGAATATTTCACTATTTTGACCATATCTGGAAGGTTTTCGACCTAGTTCGAGCCCCTACCACATGAACATACTATACATGCAAATGGGGGTATATATCCTGGATACAGTTTGAAATCTAGAGTAGCTCTAGAGGCTATGGTAGGTCATACATTGATGTACGGTAGTATATGTTCAAGTCCCTACATGTTCGGTACAATATGTGGATATGTAGATAAATGATTCCACTTCAAAGAGTCAAAAGTCGACCATTATATTTTTGGCCTTTGACAGACGGACAGACGTTCAAATTTTTTCGGAGAAAAGGGCAAGATAGTAACTCGAAATTTCGACTTATTAACTCGAAATTTCGGGTTAGTAACTCGAAATTTCGACTTACGTAACTCGAAATTTCGACTTATTAACTCGAAATTTCGGGTTACTAACTCGAAAATTCGTGTTACCAACTCGAAAATTCGAGTTACGTAAGTCGAAATTTCGAGTTACTAACCCGAAATTTCGAGTTATTAATTCGAAATTTCGGGTTACTAACTCGAAAATTCGTGTTACCAACTCGAAAATTCGAGTTACGTAAGTCGAAATTTCGAGTTACTAACCCGAAATTTCGAGTTAATAAGTCGAAATTTCGAGTTACTATCTTGCCTTTTATCCACAAAATTTGAACGTCTGTCCGTCTGTCAAAGGCCAAAAATGTAATGGTTAATAAAAAGACGCACATGGCACTAATGCTCTTTCGTACATTTCTGTGATCCATCGACAGTTTAACAATGAGTGTTGTCCAAAGAAAGTTGACTGGTAATCATTATTTATTCTATCCTATTTTTCTCTTCCTGTCAGCAATTATTTTTGTCCACGCGGTGGTCCATTATACTTTCGCATTGGATACAATATATTCCGTTTTTGATGTTTTGACTAACTGATAAAAGTCGAAAAGCATCAATAAAGTTTGGACGTTTAAGTGAGGGAGCCATGTCCACCTAACTGTTACTATTGAGGAACTTGAGAATAAACTAAGAGGATTATTTAACGACTTGTAACTTTCCGAAAAAAAACATATTGGACGAGCCTATTGTTCCTTCGAATGGATACTCGTTCAAATACATTTCGGTATTGTACAAAAATATTAAATATTCTAATAAAACAACAAAATTATGAATATTATGATATCATGGACACCACTGCAAATTATTGTTAGTTAAAATTCTTTGATATGAACTGCCTCGTATATATATTTAAACCATAGCTCCAAGTGTTTCTTTAACTCTATTTATCTTTGATTGATTTGGTGTTGTAACAAATACAAATGTTGGTTTAATGTATTGCATTTAACTTTACTTCTGTATTATTTATTTATTGATGTTGTGACATATCATATCAAGGTTTGTAACAGGTACGAGGATAATCAAATTCAGCCTGAAAAATAATCAATACATCTGACTACATATAGATTCCTCTTTAATAGCGCTTCCTGAAAAAGGACACAATATCTCTTATCGCATAGTGCGGCAATTTTCCTTTGATCTTTGCAGCATGTTATACATAGTAACACACATTATTACTACAAAACTGTGCTGATATCTTACAAAACTGTTGCGATATATATCAACACGGAAATCTATATGGAGTTTCATAAGAAAAAAAGTGTTCCGATATATATCAGCACAGTAAAACTGTTCCGATATATATCGGAACACTTTTTCTCTATTGAGGCCCTATCAAGGGAGTATAATTTTTTCCTTTCAAAGAAAAGATGATTTTAGCTCCAATTTACAGTTCACAGAGAAAGAATTGTCACAAACACCTACATTTATAAAGTAAAAGAATAAATAAACTAGAATATTTCAAAAACTTGATAGTTATTGCCACATTCAGAAATACATGAAATATATGAAATTCTGAGATTTCTCAAATGTTTCTTTTTCTTTGATTTTTTTTACAAACAAAACAACAAGTTTTACAATATGTCTGGCCAATGAAATGCAAAGATTTAAAACCAATGCAGAAATTTGTTGGGTACTTTTATCTGGGGAACACATTTTCTAAAACAGAAGTTTTAGTGTTTCAGTCAGCGAGGCGCAGAAAGGGAATCAAAATAGTAAAAATAAAAATAAACAAATTTAAATGAAAATGATATATAAATTTTAATGATAAACTATGCGATAAAACAGTTATAGTATGTAGTGCTCGTGTGTTACCAGAATATATCAGAGCTAGGGGTACATCTCGTTATTTTTCTCTTCACATATCTGTCTCGGCCTACCGGCCTCGACGATATGTGCAGAGAAAAATACCCTCGATGTACCCCTAGCTCTGATATATCCTGGTAACACACTCTCACACATACTATAACTATTACTTATCAACGTTCAGGTGAGTCCGTCAGTATGAAGAAAAAATACATGTATTATTAAAGATTACGTGATCTCAACAGACTTTTTAGTTCATCTGACTACTTGATAAATAAATAGTTACGATTCCAAAGGTATGGCCATATTAATGTGTGCGTTTCCGCTATTTTTGTATTTACTTTTTATATATTAAATAGTAAAAATAAAAATAAACAAATTTAAATGAAAATGATATATAAATTTTAATGATAAACTATGCGATAAAACAGTTATAGTATGTAGTGCTCGTGTGTTACCAGAATATATCAGAGCTAGGGGTACATCTCGTTATTTTTCTCTTCACATATCTGTCTCGGCCTACCGGCCTCGACGATATGTGCAGAGAAAAATACCCTCGATGTACCCCTAGCTCTGATATATCCTGGTAACACACTCTCACACATACTATAACTATTACTTATCAACGTTCAGGTGAGTCCGTCAGTATGAAGAAAAAATACATGTATTATTAAAGATTACGTGATCTCAACAGACTTTTTAGTTCATCTGACTACTTGATAAATAAATAGTTACGATTCCAAAGGTATGGCCATATTAATGTGTGCGTTTCCGCTATTTTTGTATTTACTTTTTTTGTATGGATTGGTGGCAGTTTATTTTCTAACAATAGAAAGATATTTTGCAAAGTAAATTTGTGGCATTAGAGTGATGACATAACTGTAAGTCAATGACTTTATGCCAGATGATACTTAACTGAGGAGCAAAAAATTGGGACAAATATATCTCCTAAGAATATTATAGCAATACCTTTACTTGCAGCTGCTTCCACATGTAACTGAAACAGGTCAATCACCTTTGGTTGTGCAGGCAGTTGTTCTCCTGACTTATAAAATTTGTGGCTCAATCGGGCCTTCGATACTTTCGCATCCATTCACTTTGACTCCCCTTTGTATGTGATCCTACAAATTCTGGCATATATTTTGCAAATAATCAATTCATCAATTTGTGTCATCCAGACAAAATTACTAAATGATAGTACTTCTACATAAAGCAAACAATTTCCTATGTGAGCAATATGAAATAATTTCCTCTTGCATCTGTAATGTTTATAATAGAAAAAGTGTATATTTTTACAAAAATGCGGTCGATATTAAGCGTCAAGTTGGAAATTCAGAAACTTTCCAATTGGACTTGTTGGTTGCGGGTTTATCCCGCTATCAAAGTTACAAGTGTATTTCTGACAATCATATAGCATCTTTATTTTATTCCGAATCACATCCAAAGGATGTACATGTGCTACACAAAATAGTTCCGCTCATGAACAATGCGGATGAATTATCAATGAACAAGCAGTTCTTATTCAACCTGTATCCACTCACACTGACCATTTAGATTATGTAAGATATATCAATGATCAGGTATTCCAGCCCATGGTTACATCACAAGCTAGGTTAGGCAAAGTCCATCTTATATGAGGCACATTAAATTTGTAATTGTTTCTCATTTATGTATATTCATACATTGTATAACCATCAGACATTTCACGGCTTTGATTCCTATATTTTGGTACATTGCATTAGTTTCTTGGCAGAAAGTGTGATAGTCTTATAATAAATCTAATGCCATATTAAGCTTTGCTCTGGGTTTCTTGTGATTTTGTCTGACTAGGTGATAAATTGATTGGTAATTACAAAAAAAAATCCAATTTATAAAGCTTGAAATGTTTGACTTTAAAAAATGAATATATCTTAAACGGTTAAATATACAATGTATGATAAATGTATTTTACACATGAAAGATATAACACAGTATTGAGGAAGCATCAAAAGTTTTGACGAGTATATATTACGGGCATGTACCAAAATTAGACATTTTGGGTAACGCCTGAAAAAGGTAAAATGACTGACGTAACCAGTTGTTTAGTAAATGCCTACATATTATTAGGTCTTTTTTTAATGCCCAAGTTAAATGTAGGTTTTTAAGAAACTGCTTGTTCAGTCATTTTGTTCAATACTAGTATGTTATGTAATATATGCACGACAGTGTGGGGTGAAATATTATCTACGAACTAGTTAAAAGCAATAAATTGATTTAGTGAAAATTACGTAAGCTTAATAAAGCTAAAATACGTTTTAATCGGATCACTATTGAAAAGTGTATGGCAGTTTAAAACTTAAAGAATGGCTGATCATGGAGGCAACAATTTTAGTGCGTTTGTGACGTCATTTAGACGGCACAGCCAGATGATACATTTTGCAAATTTCCAAATGGATTATTTTGTAAAATTTCTTGAATTTCAGATGTATAGTATGATAACTACTTTCCTTCTAGTTGGACAAAGTAGACACATTTTGCAGAATTAAGGAAACGTAATTCAACTATTTGCTTTATGTCGCCGTGGACAAAACGGCTGCATGTTTGCACAAGTATTTAAGTGTCACTGCTTTCTCATTTTTAAGCTGATTTTGAAACTTCTTTCACTTCCTTAAATAAAACGTATGGCACACCAGCTTCTGAAAATTTAGTCGAAAAGAGTGAATATAGTTGACTTATTAAATCGTTTCATTTTAACAAACTTAACAATGTTAAAACCAAAGATCCGTAACAACCACTGCAGTCCAAAAATATAGCAAAATACTTGTTTGAAATGTGTGCTTTATTAAATCTTATCTTAAACCCCGTGATCGCCATTATATCTAATTACATCAAGCAATATTTGTATCATATAATTATTGTTATTGCTGATAATTCTTTTGTAAACGTTGGTCCATTCTACGCGAAAACTGCTTTAGAAAGAAATAGCCATATATTGGATATATTAATTTAGGGATATGTGAAATATGAAGGAGTCTTTTTGGAAAATAATCAACAACTATAAAACACTGATACGTTGGCATACTGCTGATACATAATACTAGTTATTTTCGGATTTTCTTTTTGGAGAAAACAACATTTTATTATTTTTGATGAAATAGCTAGCCTTTTATATGAAAATATCTAAAATGGACCTTTTTCTTTTGATTTCAATATAATCTCTAGTTTTACTTCTGCATTTGACAGATAATGGGATATTTCAGCAATCTTAACCAAAAGTCAAGTTTTAAAACAGCATATAACTTCCGAGTTCATTTTTTCCAATCTGTCTCGGTAGCAATGTAGGCAAAGGGAAGTAATAATAATTTTCTGATAAACTTTGGCCGGATATATAATTTGCAATGAGAATGTTTGATAAATATGACACAACAGTTTTTACATTCATTTCATTCTTTCGACAAAGTGTGTTCATTGAATGTAAAGGGTGTAAGGAAAGTTTGTTCCAATAGGAAAAGTGAATCTGTATACCAAACATTGGAAAGTAGGATATGTATACTGTGTTTTAGTCACATTCTTATATTGGACGTCATTAATGCTCTACAGAAATTTGACTGATTTAAGACTTTCTTACTGGAGAAATACAACTTATTCTTCAAACTAATTTAAGAAATTTTCAACTTTTGAAAATAAACATGTATTTCTTTTTTAACTGATTCTAACATATACAGTTTATGTCAGACCAGAAATTATAAATTGTATAAAACAAACTCAACGACTAAACTGTAAAATAAAATAGTGTTCTAAATATTTTTCAAAATATATATGCCATTAAATCTGAAAGTGGCCTACCCTTCAAAGAATGTAGTGAAAACTGCCATTTTCTACAAGAAAAATATATATGAATACGGTCAAATTTTCACCGGCTGTCATACATTCATCTATCAAATGCAATAGTAAAACCCAAAACATTATAGTAGATAGTCTTTCAGTGAATAGCGCTGACCGTTATTATTATCTTTTACATCTCAATAAAATGATATAGCTATTGCTTAACTAGAACGAACTTTAAATATGCTAAAATAATTCTTTGTTGCGCAATCAGCAAAGGAAAATCAAACCTAAAATTATCTCCATTGTAAGCCTAACATGCATAAAGCATGCAGTGAACACGAAATGGTTTAAATGATCATAACGTCTTGAAAGGCTTTGTTTCTGAAGCATCTTTAATTCAGTATATTCTTAATTTAGAAAATATGCTTATGTTTAAGTGTGTTTAAATGTGTGCATTTTATTTTACATGTACATCAATATTATACCAAATACTAGTAGTTGATTAAAGAAACAGCATCAAATCATATGACTGCCACAATTACGAGATTAGAAATTATGTATGTGTTTGAGCCAGGCAATTTTGTTTGTTTATTTTGGGTTTTAATGCCGTTTTTCAACAGTATTTCAGTTATGTAACGGCGGGCAGCTAACCTAACCAGTGTTCCTGGATTCTGTACCAGTACAAACCTGTTCTCCGCAAGTAACTGCCAACTTCCCCACAGGCGAACATGTAAAATATTAGTTTCGTATTCATCGAGTATCAAATAATTTAAATATTTGTAATTAAAATATATTCATTATGTTTTAAATATGTTTTACGCTTTCTTGCTTGTACTGATGTGCACGTCAGTATATTCCATTGTCAAGTGTGTCTCAGCCCAATAAACCTTTACTTGATATATGTATCAGAGTTCTAGCGTTTAACAAGACTATCGCTATGGATTTTCCTTTATTATCAGAATATTTCAATATTCCTAAGCATTATGGTATAGATCACGTGGTGTCAGGTTTCATTCCTCGGCGGCAGATTGTACGTGCAAAATTAATTTGTAGGGAGGAAAATTTGTTCTTGAGTTTTGGAAAAAGAGAAAGTAATCGTATTGTGAAAGACCACTGTCTTAAAATATGGGACAACGAGAATCGTAAGTAGAATATTCTTATTTCTTGCTTAATTTTATCACGGGTTTCGCGGTTTTTATTCCTTGACTCAAAAAAAAAGAAGAGAAATATTCATGCACATTAAAATATACTAATTTGATGCTGATGGTATGAAATAATCTGACATTTTCTCAACAGATATACAGAAAAAAAGGAAAAAAAGTTTTGTCAGTCTTTGGGCTCTTTATCGAATAACTTTGATGGGAACAAGGGCGTTGTCGCACACAAACAATTTAGGTAGAAATAATAATCAAGTTTGTCTAAAACTGAATGAGCCTGTTTCGCAAAACAACATTTTGTATGAGAAATCTTATGTTATCACAAAAAAATCCAGTTTGCCATCGGTCGTTACATATAGTTTAACGGAATGACAAAGTTTAAGGCCTTCAAAGATCATTAGATTAGCCGAAAAATATATGAAAGCAAAATCTACTTGATTAAATGTTGGTTAGCCGTCTTTTACATCAATATTAAGGGTTGCTGAAACGATCACTTTGTTACTACAGAGAAAGGCAAACAGCTTTTCATTGAAGCGATATGACATTTAAGAATCCTCGTGTCCTTTGGGAAATATAATAAGTACTAACAATTTATGGAAATTACTTGTTGTTTTATAGGAAAGAAAAAATTATTCCCAAAGCTATAAAGTACAAAGTTTAAAAAATTTAATTTGGCTTTACTAAGAGCGAGAAATACTTTCTTTTAAAATGAGACTAACTCTTTTCATTTTAATAATGTAAATGCATTCAGGTCAGGTTTTTTTTCCCAATAAGTATTTGTCTCCATTGTGCGTTAACATTAATGCAAGTTTTTCGTATTTTTTTTTTTCAGAACTTGTATTAAGTTTGATGTAATAACAAATATTAACACACGTAAATATATTACACATTAATAATTTTGCAAACAGATAAGAAAGTAATTGAAAAGCTTTCAAAAGTACAAACTACCAGGTGCTATACTGGAATAGATTTGGGGGGGGAGGGAGGCGGGGGGTGCGGAGTGGTATTTCGATTACGTATTCACTGAAGTTTCCATAAAATTAAAACTAACTAAATAAATAAATATCACCATTTTTTTTTCATTTCAGTCATTGGCAAATCGGCATTGCAAATGCATTTGACCATTTACAATATTTACTACAACTTTAGTCAAGACATACAAAAACCGTGTATACCGAGCGCTGCTTTTCTTTTAGGAAATCCGTTGACCCTCCCCAGTCAAGCAGTTTGAGTTCCACAACAATCTTTTAATGTGAAGAGCGAATAGCGACGTCTACTATAAAGTTATATTTTTCTAATATACTGTAGAATCTTAAATTTAATCCCACACAAATTATCAGAAACATTCCCATGTATTTTATACACGAATTTATATCCCCACGAAATAGCTATGTTGACCAAAACACCGAAATTTCGTGCACAACAAAATTAAGTGATTTTACAGTATGACAGAGTCAAATTGCAAAGCATATTTGACCTAACTGTACGACCAAACTTGACTTAAATAGGAGTTGACATGGTATTAATTTTCCAAAATAATTGGTTCGCAATAATATCTCACACTTATATATTCTTAACACGACACAACGATGCATCTAAAAGTGCATTGAACTGATGTAAGTTTACAAAATTTTGTTAATGTCTTTCTAATGTCGATGGAATGGTCTGGATAATACAAAAACAAACTCGCATTACATGGATTGTATGATAATTTTTGGTGAAATACAATTACCCAAAATGCGAAGAATACGCTATTACATACACCACTGGGTCCTCATGATCACTATAGTTCTTACCAGAATTAGCTACAGTTGAAATTTCGTTATCTCGATTCGAGATAACAGAAATTCGACGTAAGAAATAGTTTTGCATGTGCTTTAGGGACGGGCATTGAAAATTTATTTAGATCGCCTGAATTTTATAAGCGGGTTTCAACTGCATTTCCTACGCCTGTTTTGTGCGTGGTCGCTATGTACTACAGGCGTCATTTTCTTTATTTCGCATGGATTGTAGAGAATGACTTGTCTGTGAAAGTTATATGCACGTTTAATAACAATTTTCTGGACTCATGTCCAGTTCCTCAAGCCGTTGCCGGAAAACGTGGGACATCTGCTTAATTGCACCTATCGGGTTTCCTGGAAATGAAACATGTTTGTCTCAGACAGTGGTCTGTAAGTTTTTGCCACAATGTTAACACAATCTTATTTATAAAACAACTAACCAGTAAAGACTCACAAAGTGAAATCAAACACAAAGGGAAACAAAACACAAAGGGAAACAAGACACAAAGGCATGCCATATGAGCAAAAAATAATGAATCTTGAATTTTCCAAAATATGGTTTTGATGGTTTTGAACAAATCTGTGGTGAAAATATATATTACTTAACAGACACCATCATTATTGTTGACATATTAATCTCAGATGCAGACGACATTGTCAATATTACTATGATTATTTTACCCCAGTTTCTTTAACTAAATATATTTTTGAAAAATAATAAGACATAACGCGATGTTTCTCAGGCGGACTGTGAAATTAAGCGGGTTTTTTTTTTCGTTGGAACAAATGAGTTTTATTGTCTAGTTATTACCTTATTGATATTTATCATTGCCTTGCAAACTTCAGTCTTCCATTCCTCGGTGAGTTGATATTGATACCATGTGACCGTTGCCATAGGAGCGCCAGACGTGATGCGGGGAAACGCCTATCTGAATCGCAGGCGACAAAATAATCATGTAAATTTTATACTATATCACTTCCGGCTAAGAAAAAAACCAATGATAATACTGTAAATATCGTGATAATGTCAGCGGCGAACAAAAATGCCATTTACAAAATTAACATAAACGTAAGTCACATCTTTGGTACCTAAATATACTACAATACGTTTATAAAGTGTTCCGGTTTTTTTTTCTTTTCTTTTGTTTTTTGTTGTTGATTTCTTTTTTTTTTTGTATTTTTTTGCGCTAATAAAGACAGTATGAGTATAAAACACATTGATATAAACGTATAAATAGAATTCACATTTGCAGTGTCTCCTTTTTTTTTTTTTTTTTTTTTTTGCTATTAAGAATGACTTTATTTTATGAGCACCCAGATATCTAAATTTACCGAGGAACCAATTCGAGGGATTAGAGCGAAACTGGTCTATCTGTTTATAAAAATAGAAGCAGATAGACCAGTTTCGCTCTAAGCCCTCGAATTCTAGATTAGAAGTAAATACATTATATTTGAGTTATAGAAACAAGTTTGCTGGACAGAAGTAAATACATATAAATGTGTTTCACAAAGAGGCCTTTGCTATTCAGAGGTGATTTTAAACCTGCTATATTCGAAAGTTCTGTCATTTGATACATCAGCAAACAGAGGATATTCTAAACTTTATTTCTGCAAATCACTAAAACCTGTGAACCGGTTTGTGTTTGTCCTAAAATGCCTTAAAATTTTCTGTTTATTCCTAACTTACATTTTATGTATACTTTTGTATCTAAGAGGAATAAAAATGAATTGCTTACAATAGATTATATAATATTTAATTTTAGTTTTTCACAAATTCGCACAAATACTGGTTATACATGATATTTTATTGTGAATTTAGCTATTTAAATAGTTAGTTTGTATTCCTCTGATGACGATTTTCTAAATTAAATATCAGTATCTAAAAATAAACTATTTCGTGACAGATGCACATTGGATATCTTTAATAAAGTAATATGTATAAAGCTACAATCACAATTTACTGTAGATTAAAGGTTTGACGTAGGTCAAAGGAATATGAACACTAAATTAGAAATAAATGACCCCAAACATAAAGGTCAAAGGTATATGAACACTAAGTTAGAAATAAATGACCCCAACACATCAAAGCACTTGTATGAATAAGACGAACTGCTTAATTAGTGTTTTATTAAACCTTAATATAAAGCATCAAAACAAATCATGATAAGACGAAAACAGTCTTATAGCATGTCTTTGTAGTTTTAGAATATTTATTGGAATATCTTGTTTTATCTGTTATTGTGAATATGTATATCGTGACGACAGTAATATATATGAAGAAACCTTTATAGATAGAAATATCTCAATGTAATTTAGATTTATTGTATATCTTCATCTTTATCATTTTGTAAATACATGCCATAAACCATAACAGATTTAAACTTTGTCATGATGTTTGATATTTGATCCTCGTGGTTTCATCTTGTAAGGTGTTCTTGATAGATATCAGTTTAACAAAGACGTACTGAATGTTGTTATGATTTCGCTTTGATCCGCACAGGTTCTCTTTCAAAGATATACTCACCAATCCTAAAAGCATACATGGTCGGCAATTGATATCGCCTAAAAGTGAAAAAAAGCTTTATTTTAATCGTAACTACTACCGCCCTAATCTCATGGTATCAACATGTTTTGTACATGTACCGATTTTTTGTAACCTTTCACCAAATAAATGACGTTCTGGTTTAGAAGGTGTTGGCTTGAAAGCCGTCAACCAGCACGATGCATGGATTTGCTAGAAGTCCCAATGTTGTATATTACAAACGCAATAAAATGACATTCAGTCCCTGATGAAGACTTTAGAATAGTCGAAACATCGGTATTATAATAAAATTATTGAAACCTGACCCGTCTTGTCTGTGTGTTTCACGTTTATCAATTCCTATATGTGTATAAGAATAAGAAAACATGAACACTTACTATTTATAATTTATGTAGCATAAAATGACTAAGTTAACAATTCTGTGCATTAGGATTAAAATAGTACATAATGTACACGTGTTGCTAAACACAGTATAAATGGGTATAGCCGCTAGAAAACGGAAAGTTTTTAACAATCAATTGTTACTGCATGACATTTTATTTCAATGTAGCTGTACATATACAACTGATTTATTTAAATTGAACCTAGAAGATTCGTTTGAAGCATAGAACGCAACAGACTGCGAAAATGCCATTTAATTGCAGAGTCAGTTTGTGTGAAAGATACTGACTGAATGGCGAACAGTACAGATCATAATCAGACTGCACAGATGTGCAGGCTGATCATGATTTACACTGGTCGCAAAGGCAGAATTAACCGTGTTTAGCATGACAAGGGTTAGATTGATATTTTAATTAAGAAATAATAAATCTGTTCCTATATTTTTATCAGTTAATAAAATATGGACAGGAGTATGGATGCGTAATAATTAAATCACGAGCGCGTAGCACGAGTGATTTAATTATTCACATCCAAACGACTGCCCATGTTTTATTAATTGATAAAATTATTAGAACAGATTTATTATTTCGATTCTACAACGCAAATAATTCGCATTTTACGTACTACATTTTCAGCGTAATACGTCATATGCTGTTACAAAGAGTTGCATAGCCAATGGAACGTATAGATATTTGTTTCTTTTTATCAGAATTCTGAGAAGTATTTATGAATTGGTAATCTAACAGCTCGTAAACTATTTATGAAAAGAATCACCAAATTAGGCGAGTTGACCCTGTGTTACAAGTTACGAGCTTAGCTTTATATGACATCACATCATTATGACGTCATACTTTATGCCATACATTTATGACGTCACCGCTGAATCTTAATTAAGCTAATTGAATTCGCTCGTAGAGATCAAAACGTGTTTTACGGTCCTACACATAAGTCAGTATGACTTTTTATCATATTTGTGTTTTTGAAATGCTGTTTTCAACCGTTTGGCCCTGAAATAATTCGTATGTAATGGAACTGAAGTAGAATCTCTTATGCCACAATCATAGGGGGTGAAATGTAACAGCCAACCATATGTTATCGTAGATTCATGTATAGGTGATTTCGCTATATATTTATTTACAGTTTGCCCTACTTTGTTATCCAATCAGAGGGCAAAGTTTTTAAAAATATTTGAAAAATATATCACATAAAATACGTTTCGCTTATTTTATGGCATAAAATATGTCACGTATTTTCTCTCGATAGTGTAGGGACCGTGACGTCATCGGTCGTAACACAGGGGCGGGATTTATGCAAATAAGCAGGTTATGGAAATTAGTTGATCAAGTACAGATAGTTCAAAGCAAACACACAAATGAACTTTATTCAGCATGGCTAAATATCCAGTGAAAACTGAAAAGAACGGCTGAACTAGTATATATCAAATGTAGTTTGAATAAATGTCTGTCACTCTATCGAATTCGTCTGAAATAATCAACTAGACTGAAAAAGTGTGAAGCCCCAATTTAATGTCAACCTACCATACGCAGTTTCACCAAAAGTTCACAAAATACAAGTACAGTCACGTAACAATTTCTTCTTAAATTTCCATCACAGTTTTTTTACCAGTGTGTGTAACTATCATGTCTTTCTGAACACCTGCTGGTACGTTCACAGTTTCACTTTCATTTTGTAATTCTGTTTTGGTGTTTTCCGGTTTCAACACACTTGAGAATCTAACGTTTTTCGAAATTCCATGAATGTGGGATCGTCCGTTTTAAACAAATTTACATGCATCAATTTCTCTGTACGTAAATAACGTTGAATTCCTACTGCAATATTTTGCAAAGTTGCTGGCGGGTAGGGTTCACCGTTCTTCCGCTTAATTTCACAAACATTTCAAAAGTCCATTTCCAATATCCAGAGGAATTTGAAAGCCCGGCTCCGACGCAGTTTCCGGTTGCAAGTTGCGATTCTCGGCCCATTCTTTCCACACATTTATCGCCCATATATTACTTCGAGTCGTGTTGGCAGGAACAGCGTTCCTCTGCTTGTTCTTGATATCTACTGTAGACATCGGCTTCTGAAATCTACCTGCAAAGAGAAAAGAATATTTATTTAATTCAAACTGCCACAAACACGGTACATGAAAGGGTTTGTGGTAAATTCATTGTCATTCCGATTCGACTGTTATCTATTTTAAGTTTCATGAACTTCTACCAAATGGCTACTGAGAAATGGCAGCGGACGTGGATTTTTTAAAAATAAAATAAAAAAAAAATAAAAATGACGGGCATCATGATCATAGCGGTATATTGTTCAATATTTATTTTAAGTTTCATGAAATTCTACCTGCATGTTACTGAGAAATGGCTGCAGACAGACGGAAAGACACATGCTTTCGTTAAATCAAGGGCAATACTCTAAGGAAAATTGACCAATCCAATAAAAAAAATGACGGGCATTATTGCAGTATGTTGGTCCATATTTATTTTAAGTTTCATAAAATTCTATCAGCTAGTTGCCGAGAAATGACTGCGGACGGAAGGACGCACGGACGGACAACGTACGCCATTTCAATAGCTCTACCACCTCCCTTTCATCGGCGGGAGATAATGAAACATTACAAATCAGAGCAAAAATATTGCTAGAATTTTTAGCTCTATGATCGGTTATCAAAAAGCACTAAGTTAAAAATTAAATTAAAAATACATACTGTTGCACACTTCTGCTGGGGTGTTCTCTTTGTTTTTTGCTTGATTACTAGTATCATTCTTGGAGTCGTAGAATTGTTGCGTGTCGATAGTAAGGAGCTGCGAAACAGTAACATCATTTTGACCAAACGGAATATAGATGTTGTCATCGTTCAGGAAATCTAACTGATAATCCAGCTCAGTTTTGTGTTCTGTTGAAACGGTCTTTTCTGCCATATTTTAGTTACTTTCGACATGTGCATATACATGTAATACCATTCACGAATTAACACTGTAAAAAATGAACCCTGGCTAATGGTATTTGATTGAAGTTTCAAGACAACTTTTTCCTCTCTAGACCTGTCAATCAAAATTCTTATGGGTGGAAGTTTATCACTTCAAAGCGTACGCCGACATGGTGTACGTGACTTTTTGCACAGGCAAACTGTAAATCAGTTATTGGTCATATCAAATTTTATAGAACTTATTGCTGCGCTCCGCTACGCTACGCTTGCAATAAATTCCATAAAATTTGATATTTGACCAATAACTAATACATAGCAGTTGCTGCAGATCGTTTTAGAATTAAGAAATAATGAATATGTTCCTATATTTTATCAGTTAATAAAATATGGGCAGTCGTTTGGATGCGTAATATAATAAAATCATGAGTGCGTAGCACGAGTGATTTAATTATTCGCATCCAAACGACTGCCCATGTTTTATTAATTGATAAAATTATTGGAACCTATTTATTATTTCGATTCTAACAACGCAAATAATTCGCATTTTACAGTACTACATTTTCAGCGTAATACGTCATTCGGATCATATGCTGTTACAATTTACCCCCTATGGTTAGAAAGTGTTGCATAGCCAGTGAAACTTATAGATATTTGTTTCTTTTTTATCAGAATTTTGAGAAGTATTTATGAATTAGTAATCTAACAGCTTGCAAACTAATTATGAACAGAATCATCAAAATAGGCGAGTTGATCCAGTGTTACGAGTGACGAGCTTAACTTTTATATAACGTCACATCATTATGACGTCATACTTTATGTCATACATTTATGACGTCACCGCTGAATCATAATTAAGCTAATTGAATTCGCTCGTAGAGATCAGAACGTGTTTTACGGACCTATACATAAGTCAGTATGACTTTTTATTATATTTATGTTTTTGAAATGCTGTTTTCAACCGTTTGGCCCTGAAATAATTCGTATGTAATGGAACTGAAGTAGAATCTCTTATGCCACAATCATAGGGGGGTGAAATATAACAGCCAACCATTTTTTATCGTAGATTTATGTATAGGCGATTTCACTATATGTTTATATAGCAATTGCTGCGGATCGTGTTAGAATAGAAATTCATGAACACTCTTGTGATATTTTAATCAAACAGAAGTATCCCGTAATGTAGAATTAAGTAAAATAACTTACTTCAATGATTCGATATCATAGTAAATAAGACAAATGTTTTCCTATGACTTTTAGCAATGAACGTCGAATCAAGTTTCAATGACGCAAATTCATACCAAATAATAATAACAGAAGTATACATGTACCTATTCCAAGATGTTGCAAAATGTTTTATTTTTCTGGTGAAAATAACTCATAAAAAGTCAAAAATTTGCTTTTATTTTTCCAGATTTTACAATTTGATACAGAGAATTGTCGCTTTTATGCTAAAAAGTTTCAAAACAATACGCTAAAAGCTAAGTCTAAATTGAAATATCTGTCCTGTCGAAATTGCTGAACTTTGCAATGGTCTATTAGAAGTTCAAAATTGTTTTCGAAGAGTGGTTAACTTTTAATTCTATTTATTATTTTCAAAAGCATTTACCACTTTTTAAACCATTTCATTGAAAGAACAACTTGTAGTTAACCTGTGCAGATTATTTGTTGTACATATTATTTACAATTGTGCGTGAATTTTCACATGTAAATCTATTGATAAATGAAATATGTCTTGCTATATACCGGTATTCGTTGATATTGATCTACGTAAGTCGTCAAGGTAACAAGTGAATTACAAATATCTTCACTGGCTCGTTCCTAATGACCAACACTAAATAAATTGTAAAATGATCTCTCAATTCTAGTTTTATACACTGTCTGGGCATCAAACTGCCGTGGTTAAGGACTCTGTACACGCAAAAGCCGTGCAAACAAACGTGTGCGAAATGCTGTGTTAAAGGACTCTCTGTACACGCAAAAGCCATGCAAAAGTTTGCAAAATGCCGTGGTTAAGGACTCTGTACACGCAAAAGCCATGTAAAAGTGTGCAAAATGCCGCGGTTAAGGACTCAGTACACGCAAAAGCCATGCAAAAGTGTGCAAAATGCCGTGGTTAAGGACTCTGTACACGCAAAAGCCGTGCAAAAGGGTGATGATTGCACATTCCTTAATCAAGATGTGTTCTGCTCCAAAACTTTAAACTGTTATGACTGAATATACTTTCAGAGGTTTTGCTCTTATCAAAATCAAGCTATAACAGTAAAGATCAAAACAGATTACCTCATTTCAAGTTGTACGTATCATAATGAATAAAACACTGACATTATACCCACTTGGATGCTGCTGTATTGACGTACTGAAAACTTTGAGATTGTTTGCTTGAGATAAGAAAATGAGATTTTAAAGAAATAACCGTTATAATGTCGATGAATATATATACCACGAAAGCATTTCAACCTCTAAAATAGAATATATAAAAGAGACACGGTCGAGGACTGGAATGTTTCAAAATAACAAGAATATTTAAATAAACGGAGACGGAGGCAGATGAGATTTGAGTGAAGCTGACATATAAGCCCTAAACTTTTAAGAGTTTTCTGACGTTGATTAGGTAAAACGACTGAATTTATCGTAAAATTAAAATCATCCTTGGAGAGGAAACACAAAATAATGGCACAAGTAACAAGTAGGGAGAAGTTTTTCTTCTTAAAGGAATATAACCATATATTTGTGCTATCATCTATAGAGTACCATATGCCTCAAACAACGGCCATTATTTAAGTTTTATATAAAATTTCGTTTCGGTTAAGCGGAAGATATACGAATGGACTCAAATGGTTTGTCCTGTTGTGAATTATGCACCGAACTTCTTCCGGCCAAAATATTTTGTACAAAATATATCATAATTTATGATCAACTTATATTTTATAATTATTTTCAGGAAGAAACCCCCGGAACCACTCCCAGAAGATCTGTTGGACCTTTACGTAAGATCAGAGTTCAAGGCCATGGACTCGGACAATGACGGAAAATTAACAAGACAAGAAGTCCGAAATATGCTCCGCTTTATGGGGTTTAAAAAATCAAAACATAAACTAAAGGTATGATCGCTAGTGTGAAAATGGTGCGCTTCCAAATGACTCATTTCAAGACATATATTGATATATCTCGGCAACCATTTCTGATAGGTTCTATATTGCTTGTTTGTCTTTTTTTTAGGGATGGCAACAAATATTCGAATATTCGTTCATTACACGAATATTCGAATACTGTTTCACTTTTGGAATATTCGGAAAAATATGGGATCACGAAAAATAAATAAAAGTCAAAATGAAAGAGTTTATCTAATTTGGCTTTTTACTAAACTCCGCTTTTATTATAAATATGGCGCGAAAAAGGCTTCCATCGTTGTCAAAGTTTCAAAGTTTCAAAGTTTATTTCATATAACTCTCAGTTTGTACATATATATATAGTTTGTCAGACGTGCCATTTTGTATATTGGCGTGCCGAGATTGTACATCGCTATGGTGATGACAGTGGACCCTAACTGCTTACCTTTGGAAAATTTAAGGTCACAAATTGAGAAAAATCCGTTACAACTCACCTTGTTTTCGACAGGTGATTATTAAGTTGGATTTTCATGTGAGAGTTGATAAAAATATATGAGAAGCTGTGTCGTATTTTTCAGTATCTTGGCGTGCCAGGGCGTAAAAGCATGGTGGCCCTAGAGGACTATGTGTCTGCGTTCAAAGCGGATAAGGTTCTTATTGACAAGTAAGTAACATTACATTTGCAGTGTTTTCAAATGGTCACTCACACAAAGTGCAGTATTTTATTGTAAGAAACGTTGAAAAACTAAGTTATTATTACTGTAGGGGATTCTCACTTTTCCCGAATTGTCACTTTTATAACAGATTTGTAACATTTAGTATAAATTTGAACACTGAATAGAAAACAA
This sequence comes from Mercenaria mercenaria, assembly GCF_021730395.1. Lineage (NCBI taxonomy): Eukaryota > Metazoa > Mollusca > Bivalvia > Venerida > Veneridae > Mercenaria > Mercenaria mercenaria. The sequence continues at coordinate 41,076,403 of NC_069376.1, read as the reverse complement.
AATAGTAATAATATAACAGACATATTCTTTATTAACCAGGTATAAAATTAAAATAATAGACATTCAACGTAGAAATAATTCAATTTCTACAAGTCTTCTAGGATCAGGTCACCAACTTTACACTACAATTTAAAATAATAAGTGGTTAATATATAATACATAATATTCTGACCGGAAGAAATTTTTATAAGCTATTGTATCCCTTTTAATCTATAACAATGAATCCACAGTACAATCTGGATTAAGGGACCACCTACTTGAAATGCAATAAGTGGTCTTTTAACACAACATGATTTTGTTCTAAACAACAAATAAATAAGATATGAAGAGTTGGTCTCTTAATCAAGTGGTCTCCTGATAGACATGCTATCATAACGCAAGCGGTCTTCCAGCAGCCATGGTATCTTTGACTGAATATTTCATTATCTTACAATAACGGAAAGGAAGTTATTTCAATGTAATTAAGTTGCGTTCATACATTGTTACTTACTGATTTTCAGGACAGACAATTTTAGACAACTGTTCAAGTTGTTTGACAAAAATTCAGATGGATGGGCAGACAGGCGAGAGATATCGGATGGCTTAGAAGAAGTTTGTAATACGGTAAGTGCACTAACTAGCAAGTTGCCTTGCGTACAGTTAACCCCTGTCATGCCGGACACGTCTGATTCTGCCTTTCCGACCAGTGTAGATAATGATCAGCATGCACATCCGTGCAGTCTGATCAAGATCTGCACTGTTTGCCATTCTGTCAGTACATTTTTGTAAGCACCCCTTTTAACAGTTAATGGTAAAGTCCAAATTGAAAGATGAACAATTCATTATAACAGTTTAGCAGGGTAAGGGTTAATGGTTCTACCCCGGTGCCAAGCTTTGTCAGTTACACCCGAATAATGAACTGGCATAACGCAGCACTAAATCAATCGTAAAAAAGATGGAAAAATTCCAGCCATTTTCGACATCTGTCATGTACAATTTCGCATGATTGTAAATGTGATACAATGTATTTTATTGCAAGTACATAATTTAGTACGCAGATTCCTGTTTTCAAAACACTTGAGTGCTTCTTCGCTTTATCCTAGTGCTCATGTGTTTCGTAAATCCAAATTGTTTTTGTTGTAAACAAATAACATTATTATACGTCTAAACAAACAGTTTTGTCTCCCCTTTGTCGCAAGGACGGTACACTAGTTAGATATTAATGAATGCATATCTAAGCTTAAAGCTGTCCTTCTTTTCAATACATGTAAACAAATTACTTCATTTAATGATATACGCAAACCCTCCGTATAACGTATGTTTGTACATTGCAAGGACTCTAAAATCAGTTTCAAGGCTTTATTCTTTGAGCATATCTTTTTTGCACTACCCAAAACAGTTTGTTTTCCTTAATATTTAAAATTCCTTTATCTGCTTTGAAGCGCTTTTATTTTTCATTTTCAAAAGCACTTATTTTTGCTAGAGTCTCTTTAAGTTAACAAGTTATATTTTCTCCATAGAAATTACAACACAGTACCCCGTCTCTTGCTTTAGCTAGTTTGATATTTTGTTAGTTTATATACTTTTGCTCCGATATTTGTTTTACTTAATTGACACGTTTAAATAGACAAGACCATACAAATTTATATGCGTCCTCGATTCTAAACTCAGATCATTAACATGTAACAGAAAACAGCAGTACTTAATTTATTTTTATCCCTATTTATAGGTTGAAATGTTTATCGACCAGGCTCTGCAAGAGACTGTTGATACCATGGTGACTAGTGCGGAAAGCAAAATTTCGTACGAGAATTTCCTCGCCCTGGAATTTCAAATTGCTCACAGGCTGAGGGAAGAGGACAAGAAAAAATCCATGTTTGATGAGGATTAACCAACGCAACAATTTTTGCACAACTATTTTTATTAAAGCTGGATAAATGTTCATTAAAGTTTATATCTGTGCTATTGACTTCATGACTTCTTATGCCTTAACCTTTAGCCTGCTGCCGGCAAGTGATTCTGCCTTTGCGACCAGTGCAGACCAAGGTCAGCCTGCACATCCGTGCAGTCTGATCATGGTCTGCACTGTTCGCTATTCAGTCAGTATATTTTCAGTAAACACCCCTTCAAATAATAAATGGTATTGCCCAAATTGAGTGATGGACCAGTCCATTTTAGAAATTTAGCAGGATAAAGGTTAACATATGTAGTGATCATTTTGTGAAGCTTCACCTCTTACATTGTCTGCTCTTGCTTAGACCTCACGTGGTTTTTGTTTTGATTGCATCCTCCGTCACGTGGTTCTTTGTAAATAACATTAAATCTTCTTTGGTGAACCACATTGTTCCTTAGATTTAGACAAATTTTATCTTTAAACACTGGGGCTTTTATTTTTACCGTCATTCTTATTGTTTTCCTGTCAAAATGTTTTCATATACTATTGGAAGAAAGAGATCAAGTCCAATAAACACATAAGGACGAAAACATTTTGGTTCTCAAAATTGAATTGATTGTAGATTCATCAAATTTTTGAGTTGACATAAACATTCGAATTAACATGTTAAACGTCAAGATAAGAACATTAAGTATTACAGGCGTACTTTCATAACAGAACATTACAGAACATTTGATATTGTTTGTTAAATTGTTCTTTGGGGATTCTTTCTCATTTATAGATGAAATTCGAGGACGACATAACATTCATAAAGGAAAAAGTTCAAAATTTTATTGCTATGAAAACGATTTTGGAAACACAGAAAATATATTATTACTTCGTGCAATATAATAATATATGTATGGTAATTCCGTTAAAGCCGGTATTACGGGACGTGAGGAGTGTTGTACATTTTATTACCTCTCATGCGTATTGTGCCGAGTCTAATATCAGTATGCTTTGTTGCATTTAATTACAGTAGGATTCAACTTTTCAGCACTAACCATTGTCCTTGCCTTTACATATAATACATTCTGTTATTCATCATCCTAAAGAATTATAGGAATTTTCCCCAGATTTTAACAATGTCTTTATTGGTTCCGAATTTATTACAAAAACCGATTTTGGTAAAGGATTTTCTATTGCCAATTTAAGCCATTTTCGACACTAAAAACAAGAGTTTTTAATTTATAATTAGAAAATAAAGTATCCAATTTTGCTTTATTTTTCAAAGTATTGTTAGAAAAGTTTTAAGATATTTTTGTTAATTTGAAGACAGACTTTTTTCTAAAAATTCACTGTTTTTCATATGCTCGAATTCTTTTAGGATGAAATTCAGTAAGACCGTAAAAATGACCAGTTCCTAACCTTTGGGATTTTTAGGATGAAGTTCTATTTAAATATGCAATATTAAAAAAAACTGCATTTGATTAAGTGAATCAAATAAGAGAATCATCAAGTAGAATGTAATTATTATTGTTCCATTTACAGATGTACGTTTACAGATTCGTAGTTAGAAATTTCTAGTCTAAGACAGTTCTAGTAAAAGTGCCTTAAATCAAACAGATTCGGTAAATTCTACTTATTCATATTTTTGTCAGTGTACTTAAAGATAAGTAATGAATTACAACATATATAGTTAGACACATTTCTATTTTATACCTACGAATAAACATTTATGTTTGTCATAGATTTGTGTTTGCTTATTTATTTGATACCTTATCCTGGAATGTTACCCTGTACACAAGGTCAAAAAAATACGGCGGAGCTCTTAGAACCCTGAAGCATACAAACCAGTATCAGTATCGAATCGGCACCACAACAAAGGGAAAACAAAACGAGTATTTTATACGCCCATCACCAAGATTTCGCACATATAGTAATGATTAATGAGCCGTGAGAAAACCAACATAGTGCATTTGCGACCAGCATGGATCCCAGTTTGAGCATCCGCACAGTCTTGTCAGGGTCCATGCTGTTCGCTAAAGGTTTCTCTAATTGCAATAGGGTTTGAAAGCGAACAGTATGGATCCTGACCAGACTGCGCGGATGCGCAGGCTGGTCTGGATCCTTGCTGGTCGCATATGCACTATGTTGGTTTTTTTCATGGTGCGGCTCATTTCTTGAAAGAACTAGGTATAAACAAAACAACCCGCTTATGAATTGTCAACCTCACTTCCAGCCTAGACCCCTTTTAATGATATGAAAACCATATGATAGCCACTTAGTATAACATGTATTCTTACTCAAACTAAATATTGAGATGTTATCTTACAGCTAAGAAAAGTAAGATGTTCAAACACAACATCCTCTGAAATGTCCCAGTTTGTTTGCTTTCCAATTTGAAATTTGCTTTTATGCAAACACGCATGTAGACATTTTCTCAATGAATAAAACCAAAACCAAGAAATTCAAATAGAAATGTTCTAGATCTTTTTCAATGCAGTAGGCAATGGAATTGAGCCAAAAATAAATACATTACATCCTTGTTGCTCATAATACCGTATTTCATCAACATTTGGATTACTTCAAATGCAACACCGAGTTGTCACTTCCTATTTGGTGTAAACAGTCCTGTGTATTATTTATTCTATACAACAATGGTTTTATTAATGATCCTATTAAACTGACTTTATAAGAAGTGTGTGCGTGCGTGCGTGCGTGCGTGCGTGCGTGTGTGTGTGTGAAGATAAAGCGTATAGGAATAGTAACCAACCACGCATTGTATTAAGAATACGTTACAAAAAATGAAATAATTTTATCTAGTTAGCTATATAATGTAAGGTACTTTTTGGAAACTTTTATTTGATTAATAAATTAAGTAACCGGGTTTTCGAACGTTGAGCCTCATTCGATGATAAATATATACAAATCTTCCCATGAACTTGTATATACAGTACTACTACTTTAGACCTTGTAGAGTATGTTTCAATATTTCCGTGAGAGTTGTCAGGCACGTCCTAAAATAAAAAAGGACAAAAGCTATGACATACAAAACAAACATTTCCTTCGTGAAGTTAAGACTTAAAGACTAAATTAATTTCAACCTATTCAAGTCATTTTTATGTGGAGGTATTGCATGATTTATGACAGGTTATGCGACGTTTCAAGATTTTGAAAAACTGGATGAGGATCAATTGTCAACCATATCGGGTGGTACGAAGTCAAATATCTTATGATTAAAGACATGCAAATATCATATAACATAGAATATAGCAGAGAGTGCCCATAAAACAAATTCATATAGCAATATAAATTGCATGTGATATTATTACAAAGGCTTTATCAGTTCAATCACTTTTGGATTGTCACGAAGTATCTAATTACTAAAGGAGTTTACAAGAGATTCAAACAAACGTTTTTCTAAAACCACAAAGAGACAGCATATTATTTCCTAAAGGTTATTTCATTATTTGTTTTGACCTTCACTGGACACAAATCAGCAATTCACCATCAGTACCACTTATAAAATGTTGTTTTTCTTCAAAGTATTTTTTCTTAAAAATGATAAAGTGGGTAAAAATGGTAAAAATGCAAGAATAATGTAAACTTCCAGCATTACTTCAAAAGCGTTGCAACGGTTTACTACCTTTTGCTCAGTATGTTTGGTTATTTATAAGAATGTCTTGTAAAACACTTATGTCAGTAACTTTGTATCACTAGTCACTTTCCGGGTACTCACTTTGCATGGATTTTGACAGAAATTATTTTCGCCTAAAATATGTGGGTTAGTCCGTTTAAAACACATATTCTGCTGTTTTATATATGCAGTCTTACTCTATTAACAGTATCTTTTTCTAAATTTTTGGCACAATCTGGAGGCATTGTGGGGAGCTGAAAGGGGCCCAGCGATACAGAGAAATCTCCTATGCAAAGTCTTTTGCAAAATTCTTGAAAAAATACAAAAATATGTAACAAGAAAGCGGCGACAATAATTCAGTTTAATTAAGGTAATTGTTTGGATTTAAGTTCAATATGTAATCAATGCTATGAAATAATCTAGTAGCAATATCTTTCTAAACAAGGCCACGCTCGTCATAATTGAATAATGGTGTCTGTTGAGTTCGAAACCAGTAGCATTGACTACAAGCAGAAGTCATATCCACCGGATATCTCTATTACAAAGCTTCAATATGGATAGTTGGGTTCAGCGAATGCTGCTTACCAGAGCCAAGCACTTTTTTGATTTAAGAATTCATTAAACGCACAATCTAAACTTTTTTACGTTAATTAAGGATGTACGAGCGTTTTTTTTTTCAGGATATCCGCCATTTTGAAAAATGTTTCCCCGAATAGTGCTTTCTAACAAAAGTTTTGCCAAAAATTAATGATAGATAATTAAAATATGGCTAATAATGTACCATTTAAGCAAATAAATTCTACTTTTTGTAAAACAAAATTTTTCACCCTTATTTTTGGCTGGTATTTGCCTAAAATTGACGTAAGATTTACAATGGGGTAGGGGTAGGTAATGTCAAATATCTATTAAAGTAGATTAGGTATGGTTTTGAAATTTTACTGAATGATACATATAATAATGAGCTATAATTGAAATAAAAGTTTTCAAGATAGCACATTATATTATCTAGAAAACATATATTAAAACAAAAAGAACAAAAAATATCAAAATTCACCAATTTTTAACAGTTTTTTCTTAATAAATCTCTTAGATGCACGGTGACCCCAACTTTTTTTCTTTCCATTTTGAAGCATTTTTCTGGGTCATTAAAGCTGCAAAATATTTTGAAAATCTAAACGTCAGAAATATTTCTGTAGATCTAAATACGTTTTTTCCATTGACAATAAAGTGGGTGGGGTAATTATGTCAATATGTGAAAATGAAAGAGAATTGTTAGTGACATTTATGCTTATATAATACTGGCATTACCTTGTATTCATATTAACCTGTAACACCTGAAATCCCTATAACATTAAGTGGGATATTATATGTTTCATAAAGTATCGGCATTTTTCTAATTTTACAAAATTTCAGAAATGCTTAAGCAGTGGGTGAAGAAAATGCCCTATAAAATGAAAACGAGTTCGGTGGCCTAAGTTTTTTCTTCTCTTTTTTTGTCTTGGAAACTACTGTTCTTCAAGCTCACAGAGTATGAAAAAATTCTTTACGTTAGAAAAAATTCGCTCCTACATCCTTAATTACATAATACTTTGAAAAATGGAATAAAATTAACTTGATTCTGGGACGTGAGCGGTTTTGTACATTTCATTTCCCCTCGTGGACCGATTCGATTAAACCCAATCTATTGGTCATATCTATATACTATACAAAATCAACAACAGACACTGTTGTGCGATTTGCGAGACACATTTATTTTGCGATGACATATTTAAACATACAAGCCATAGATACATATGAATTAATCAAACACAAAATGTATACGTTTGAACAAACGATCTTCGAATATGTTTTACATGATATTCATAAAAGATTTCCAAAACGTGGTCGACTCGCCCAGGAAAAACCAGTGTCTGGAAACCTGTGCCCTTTTATCACATGTCTTTTACCACTGAATGTTGGGCTTCATCCTTGAAAGATCTTTTATGAACAATATGTCAGATAACTATTAACTCTAGATACGTTACGTTTCCTCAACATTGAGGTTACAAATTATTGTGTAAATAAAGTAAGTATTACAATAATGTTCCTCTGATCTTTAACATTGAATTTAAATTTAACGATGTCACCGCACAGAGTGAATCGCTACAACTAATTTCTTACCGCCAAAAATCTTATTTATATCTGATCTCGAATCACTCGAGCATTCAAAACAGGTTTTGAAAGATAATAACGCTAGGACAAAGGTACTCCGCTATACGATGTAACCGTTAACGCGGAGTACAAAAATTATTTTGCCTGGTTGCATTCTATGCCTTTAAAAAGACCATGCTATAAATGTGATAATCGTGCGGGCTATTAAAAGTCACCCTATGCTTCTACTTAGTGTTATCATTTAAAAGTTATTTCATATTAATAGAGTTAATCTTAAACCGGTGCTAGATGACATAAATGGGTGTTGGACATTTCATTAACTGCTCAATTAAACCGAGTCGGCATTTTTAACTCTGTTACATTAATGGCATCCATAGGATCTTCTTATAGATTCGATTAAAAACAATATAATTTTAAAAAGACCATTTAAGTCAACATTTTTCTATGACCATAATGCTTTAAATCATGAAGTGAATGTAGAAAACTACTAAAGATCTTTGGTTGATGAATATGCCTATGACAAGAATGATTACTTTGATATTTTTGTGAAATTATATGCTTAGTATAAGATTACAAAATGAGATATCTATGTGATAAATCTCGTTTATCAAAGATAATATTATAGAATATCTGCATATGAGCCGCACCATGAGAAAACCAACATAGTGCATTTGCGACCAGCATGGATCCAGACCAGCCTGCACATCTTCGCAGTCTGGTCAGGATCCATGCTGTTCACTTTCAAAGCATATTGCAATAAGAGAAACCATTAGCGAACACCATGGATTCTGACCAGACTGCGCGGATGCACAGGCTGGTCTGGATCCATGCTGGTCGCAAATGCACTATGTTGGTTTTCTCATGGTGCGGCTCATTTATGTTTTCCGTAAATAAGTTATTGGATGATATTGCATATTGTAATGCAGTGGAAATTTATTTAGAAAGCACATCAATATATAAAACTCGCTTCTTTGTATTTGTCATTTTTACTAAAAGGACATGTTTTACAGAGATAAATGGACAAGTTTTATAGAGATAATTTTAAATAATGTGATAAAACTGTTTCCAAATCTGGATTTCTATTTGAAATAAAAAAATGGAAAACCATAGGTCACCCAACAAGATATAAACAAAAATGTTGCAGGCTCGCTTTGATTGAGCCTGTTCATGGACAGTAGTGGAAATACAAGCTACAGTCCACACCCACTAGCACCGGGATGAGCAGAACTCAACATTTACACAAGTACCAGAATATAATTTAGAGACATCCGCAGATGTATTCATACGGCAGTGCACGTGGAGCCTTCAATCATGCACAGATTGCATGAAGAGCGGCGTATAAAGTCATCAGAAAACTCAATTGCAACTTTAGATCAAAGTACGTGTTGATCGGCAGAGCGTCGTCACCATCTCAAGAGCTACCCTCGAGCCTTATATTCCCATCTGCATCTACAACCAGAGAATACATATTAAATTATTTGCTCTTTACTTATACAGCGTCTACTTTCGATATTCTGCCGCTTATTACTAGTATTCTATTGACTAAGTGTGACACTTTTGACAGAAATGATTTAAAGCAGAAGATTCTTTGATCATTATCACAAAATGAGAATTCAGGCCTAAATTGTACAGATTGTAAAGCATGATACGTGATTGTCACTCTTTTACATAAGTTTTATTGTCGTATAAGTTTGGACAAAAACACGTTATAATGAGTAGGTTATACCAACACAGAGCATTAGGTCGAATGTATAGAAATACCGTTGCTTATGCTTTTTGACAGACGATACAATAGTGTAATTATTATAGTAGCTTGATCTGGGATGCTGTATTCGGCTCGAGTGGATATTGCTAGAACGGACCACAAGAGGCGCGCAAGCGGCGAGTGTGATCCAGTCTTGCTAAAGCCGCGAGAGCCGAATACATAATCCCAGATCAAGCTACTGCTGTAATGACCCTTTTATTAATTTATTGATGGGTGTTAGGATATTTCTATATACAGTCAAACCCGACTGCAAAAACCTCCATTGGAAACTGGAAATGCCGGTCTCCATGAACAGGTGGTCTTTCAAGACAGGTAAAGTGTGACTTTTGTAAACAAGCTTTATGACATTTATTGGGAGGTTGTCTACAGCTCGGGTCCGACTGCATTTGTTAATGAGAAGAAGCTACGTACATATGTTCTGTTGATATATTTTTTTGGATAAAATTATGGCATATTATAAATATATAACATGGTATATAGAAAAATAATGAGATAACATGAAAGACATAGCTCCAGCTAAGATGCATGGAAGCAACATTGCAGCGCGAAAAACTATGATAATAAGCGAAGCTAGATTCTAGTCCTATTTGGAAATTGAAGGTTCTAGTTATTCTCATTAATGAGAAACGAGGCGAAGATGCTCTCAGAGATCCCTATGAAATGAGATGGTAACTATTTATATGATTGTATATAGGTAAACTGCATTAAGTACGAATTCCTGTTAAAGGACAAAATATAAAGCAATGTAGGAAGCAAGCTAAGAAAGTCCCCCGAGTTCTTGTCGATTTGCACATCGTGGATGCTAGGGAAGGGGTTATAACAGATTTAAAACCACCCACGCAACAATTGACTGAGCTAACCATCATAATTGTGTGTGTGTGTGGGGGGGGGGGGGGGGGGGGGGTGTGTGTGTGGGGGGGGGGGGGGGCTATTATGTCTGTTTCAACCTGCCCTTGTGTTAGAGGTTTGTAGCAATGTGATCCACAACTAATACCAACAATATATGAGAATGATCACCTGAGCGCAAGAATGCTACTACAAGAAGGCCATCCCAGAAAAGTGAGCATTTTTAGATATTGCCGTAGTATCGTGGGTAGGGTGTCATGTGTCACAACAAACCAAATAATATGTGATCATTAGCAATAATTACTGTCATTTGAAAAGTTATATACAAAACCTACAAGAGGAAATAAGGCCCTCGATACCAAGCATTGAATAAAGCGTATAAGTTAAGTATCACGAAATAAGTCCAGACTACAAAATATTTCACTAGATTAATAAGAAATAAACTTAATAATCACTAAAACGATTTTCACAAAGTTAAAACACCTCACTAATATGGCTCGCAAAAACCCGTCCGTGTATTTGAAAAGTTTATTTCAACTTCAAGGATAGGTAGTTTAACGTCATGAATATTCTGAATTTAACACTTCAATAACATGAACAGTATGTTTCTAACAATTTAGGCTGCACCTCCATCAGTTTAGTACATCGTAGATTTTCAAAGCGACGTGACATGTATGGTGCAGAGTCACCTTTAATTTCTAAAGAAAATATCTTTATCGTATTATTTGAAATAAACAGTATTACAAATCAGAAATATTCGCGCGGGATTAATTTTTGTTAACTTCGTAAGTTTTCTAATTTCACGAAATGAATCCTCTCGAAAATAATTAAATTATGTAAAATTATACGTATATTTAACAATGTACCTGTAATTCTGTTCTGTTCTGATATTAAATTATCAATTACAGCGCCTTCTTATTGAAAAATTGTACAGTTTAAATCTCGCGAAATAAAAAAAGTTCTAAATTGTCGCAAATTAAGGACAGATGTAAAAGTAATATCTGTATATGAAAATGTTGCCACAAACCAGGTTAATAAAAACAGAAAATGACACAAGAGTCATTTAATATCCATGACATTTCCCTTTCTTTAAATAAATATAGAAATTAATGTTTAATCACACTGAAGGTCTTTTTTAAATTAAAGTCACGAAAAAGATTTGTTTGATAAAATGTATGCTAAATACAGGAATATTTCTGTTGCGGTCAATTTTGTTTCCAAAACAACTTTAAAATATTCTCTTAAATTATTTGTATATAAGAATATCGGTGATGATATATTTCGATATCTCACTGCAAACAAACAAATTTTCTTTTTATTTTATGCTAGTTTGTGAAGATCAACGAATTTTCTGTTTATTACGTGCATAAATGTTCATATAAATCCAATATTTCATGACGAAATTCGGATTTATTTAAGCTACCGTGTTACATATGATACAACCGCTAAATTACCATGGACACTTAGGCACATTAATATCGAATATTGGTGATTAGGTTCATTAAATCAACACGACGCCATTTTGTTTTTAAAAACAAAAACTGCATTTAAATATTTTGTGTAAAAATACACAATCCGCAGAGACATTGACAAATGCGCGTAGTTAAGTAGAAGCATATTTAAAACTTTTCGGGTCAATCCGTCAGTTCGTAGAATAACCGGAAGCTTGCTTTGTTTACCAAACACACGCTGAAGGTCAGATTAAAAAACAACACGAAAAATCTAAACAACTGTTGAATATGCGTAAGTCCTTGGAAAATCAAGCTGCAGAATTAAATATCATCATAGATTAAATAGAAATAACTAGGAAATGTTGATCTAGGAGCTGCATAGCATAACAAAATGGATGGAAGTTTGAACACAAATGGCTGGGCTTGGAGTTGGAGTGGGAAAGTACTTCGACGAAAATGCTGGCATATTACGTAAGGTTGAGTTGATGTCTTGTGATAATTAACTAAGACAACAACCAGCTAAATGTGCTGTCGCCAGTAATATCTACCACACGATAGTGAACCAATGGAAAAAAGTAGAGGAAACACACATATATCTGTAGCTACATGAATGGCAAGGCCTAGCAACCAAGCTGACAAAGGTAACATTATTTCTTTTGCAAATTTAATTATATAGCTAGCCTGTTCTATATAGGATTGTCTAGCAGTTCATGACTCGTGTATGGCTTGAGTATTAAATAGCAGTATTAAATATAGTGTAATCCAGTAATTTTAAAGGCAGCAAAGGGAGGTAATTAAAGAATATATTTCAAGGGAGATAATTTATCTGGAAAGAAGAGAAGTTCGGCACTGTGAGTGATATCGATTTATATCTCACTGCTATTTTCCAGTATTTCACCAATAAGCATAAAATAAATAGAGGATATTTGTTTGTTTGCAGTGAGATATCGAAATATATCATCACCGATAAGGGAGACAATTCTGATATTTTCACTCAGGCTCCGCCTTCGTGAAAATATTCAATTGTCTCCCTTATCGGTGATGATATATTTCGATATCTCACTGCAAACAAACAAATATCCTCTATATAATTACTTTTCCTTAGTGCATGCAGTTAAATTTCTCATTGAAAATTTAAAAGTAATGAAAGAAGAACGGTCGTTGAAAAAAAAAACGACTGAAAAATTACTTTTAGAAGGAACAAAAAAGTCTCACAGGAGGCACAACATATAATAGATTCGATCTTCCAAACAATATCGGCAAAACAAGTAACACGCAATTAGCTGCAGGACAGCATAGAACAGTTAACATTACAAGGCAATCAAGAAACACATAGATTGCAACAGGACAACACATAACACAACAAACATAACAAGCTAAACATGGAACACACACATTGCTATATGACCAAAGGGAATATTTAACATTTCCACCCACACAGGGAACACACAAATTGCTACAGGACAACAACAGAATAATAAGCACGACCGGTCAAACACATGTACAGAACAGACAAATTGCTTCAAGGCAGCACAGAACAACCAACATTATCGGCCAAACAAGGAACACAAAAATTGCTACAGGACAACACGGAACGCAATAGACATTACCAGCTAAACACGGAATTCACAAATTGTCACATGACAACGGAGAACAATTACCATTGCCAGACAAACACAGAACACAATAAAAATTACTCCACAGAACCCATAAAAAACGAAACAATATACCTACGAATACTGCCTTAGAACGGTCAGCATCAAAATGCTGTGATTTTATTCGATTTAATACGGATCTTACTGTCGGAAATATTTGAAACAATAATAACAAATAACTACAAATATAAAAGGTAAATTTCTCAAGTTGACAACTAAACTTGAATAATAACTTCATAGATATACATGTGGAAACATAGCAGAACAACTTTAAAGTATCAAACTAAAGTTAGAAAAAAAAACGTTTTACTGGTAAAAGTAAGAAAAAAATAAGTAGGGATTTTATTGACATTGTGTTCAGTCTGCATTAGAAAACAAAAGTACCATAAGAAAGAAAAGCTAAAGTAGTTTCAACTAGAGGTTTCACTATAATGATAAGAAATTGACGTCATAATTATGATAGTTACAGACGCCACATAACTTCATAACTCTGTAAGTAAAAAAAAGAATATTCTTATTTTGTTCAATAAAAATATGCCATAAATCTTTACATGTTTTGCCTTTTCAGACAAACAATGTATTGAAGTCGCATAAAAGTGGAATTTCTGTCTTTTTTTTTTTTTCAATATTTTACCATTCTGTAATTCATTATTTTATAACATATATGCCTTAAACATAAACTAAGTCGCAGTACACTAGATTACAATGTACGAGCACTTAATAGGGTATAGCTGAGTCCTGATTGCTTCTTAAAAACGATAAAAAATGTCGCAATACACTAGGCACTAAACAGGAAAACGAAATTAACAACAGGGATTCTCAAAACTCTCTCTTTGAGAATGAAATTTTTGTAAGCTTTCATTTCAAGTGGTATCCCAATAAGTAGGTTTTTGCTTCTCTTCTTGCTCAGCGCCGGACAATTAAAGACAGTACAGCAACCTTAACTTACAAATAGCGACAACTGTCAGAAGAATGATGTTTAAATTACGCTGCAGTTGCATGTATTGATATAAATTACTGTGTGCTGTCCGCTTTAAAAGTACTAAAGTTGTCATGATCGGCGGAGTGGTCCTCGCTCCAATACGTTATTCCGAAATGGAAGAAAATCTCCCGGATAAATGGAACTAATATTTTTACCTAAAACAAAATTATGTACAACGTAATATATATTGTTAACACATTTATTAAGCTTGAAGACAATTTTTACACCAACGTATCTGGTATTATAATGACATATTTTGCTTTTAGGTACAATAAAACCTCTCGATTTATTTTTATTCCACTCCGATTGCAATACTTCTAAAGATTAAATGTATGGTAACAACACCTAGAAAATCCTATCTTGTTCTGAGGTCAGTCGTACAATCATATTAGCAATACCTTGTTCGTCATTAGTAGATGTACGTGACTGCAGGGTAGTAAACAAGTACATGTATATATTTCATTCCATAGCCTAGCTAGAGAAACACTAGTATCGATTATGACAAAGGTATTTGGTCTCGTATTTTCACGTTTTCATAGTTAACGAGAAGTCTTTAATTAATATAGAAACAGCATGAATGCCATCGTCGTCATTAAAGTTTATTTATAGCCGCCACCGGTAACCAATATGGGCAACCCCTCCAGAAGACTGTTAGTAATTAATGCAAGATACAGAAGACGCTCCAATTTCATAAACTTCCCTGGTTCCATCATGCGATTTCAATTTTTATATTTTTAGAAAAGTAATATAAAGGCGCAATTACAAAGGAAATCTATGGACAAATTACAGAAACAATTTTTTTTCTGATTAAAATATACATCAAAATACGAAGAATAATTATTTCGTTTGCTAGTATCAAGAAAAGCCTTGATTGATTGTTGAGTGACGTATGGCGGCTGTTGAAAGACTCCCTGTACATTGACTCACTGTTGTTATATTGTCTGGTCACTACTAAGAATATTCCGCTTATTTATTCGGTGCTAGTGGGGCTTGAGGGCTGTTTGCTGTTTAATTGCCTCTCATGAACAGACTGACTCAAACAAATATTTGCTTGGTCGCGTTTTAGACTTCCAACAGATCTTAGAGATTTTATCATATACATACATACATTTTACAGGAACATACGGAATACTGTTTTCACCAACGTAAAGAACTTATGATATGGAACGATATTAATTATCGCACCAATTATATATATATATTATTTTAATAGCATTATATTATAATTACAGTTTACAAACATTTATCAATCGGACGAATCCCTTAACAATTGGTTTTTAACTTTTTACTCCTGTAGGCCTAAATGTATGTTTAATACAAAAAAAATATGTACTGCAAATGAATAGAGGCAAGCAAATATTAGCGTATCATTTTATGTCAAAAAAAGCTTAAACAAGCAAAATGCTTTTTATATGCGTAATTAACAAACTGTAAATAAATGTATAGTATAAAATAATCAGCTGAATAAAATACTAAACCATAGATCGCAATCCCTTTTTCATGCCCCTGGTTGCTGTTAAAATGAGTTTTAGTATAATTATACCAATGACACACTTTGTTTTCTTAACAGAAGTCAAAAAAAAATAATTAGAATTGTAAGCATAAGTTCAAGGGAAACAAACTATTCAAACGTATTAATAAAATATCTTAGTGTTAAATCCCTTCTCCAGCGTTAAAAGCAAGACACATATTATATTAACAACGTGAAAAATCCAACAGACATCATAGTATACATTTGATTCTTTATTTACGTCTCATCACGGATAACAAGTTAAACACATTTTACAAACTGTAGTAATGAATGCAGCTAAAGTAGACTTTCATTCAATATTTGAATTACAAGTGACTTAATCCCAAACAATTGATACAAACATTAGTCTTTCTACATCAATTAATAATCATATGGTAAAACTAAGGAGGAGTCGCTAATTGAAAGTAAACATGTTTTAAAACAAAACCAAATGTATTAAGAAACTGAAAAGTAATATTAATTAATTAAAAGTTACCGGTATATCTCCTGGCACTCAACAGCCACGGGAACGTCAACGTTTCTCGATGATATTTCCGCCGAAACAAAACATGGCAACATAAATTAAACATAATATATATGTGGTTGCATCTCAATATTCGAAGATGTTGTAAATGAACGAATAATGAAAATTATTTATACACTTTAAATTGATACCATCTCAAAGAGCAGTACAAAAATAGTGAAGACTGATAAGACAAATTTAGCAAGACTTAACATATTGATACACATGGACAAACCAAACGTTAGATAAGAAAATAGTCATGGCTTTTTGACACTATAAGAGTACTTATAATAATGCCATCTGTAGCCGTTAACCAGATCCTTGTTTTGCTAATTATTTTACATGCTGGACATTGCTTCCTGGTCTCGGACAATGCTCCTCGGAATGTTGTTGGAAATCTTGGTCCAACTTATCGTATACCCTGGGGAACGTGGGGACGTCCGCAGTTTTGTGCACAAGGATCTTTTGCTATTGGATATGAAATGAAGGTTTGTCCAACTCATTATAATATTTGTTTCAAGTAGTTTTAAACATATGGTCTACTGTTCAGTTTGAAAATGACAGATCAGTATTTATCATCAGAACTGGTCGTTTCTAAACTTATCATTGCTTTTCATACTCATGAAAAACTTCAACATAAACTCCATAATCTCGCTTTTGGTGATAATTTATTTCGGCTTACTGAATCTTTTCCACGTATTTATCTATACAGTGTTATTTACACCCGTATGATAAGTTTAATCTTAGTTGTAAAAATAGTCCCTGTTCAAAATGCTACAAGCTGTTACATAATTGAATTTAAGAATTATCATCATCATCGTCGTCGTCGTCGTCGTCATCATCAACATCATCGTCGTCGCCATTATCATTATCATAATAATGATAGTAATAATAAAACTCATCATAATCATCATCGTCGTCGTCGTCACTATCACCATCATTATGAATATTATTATTATTAAACAAATGTTTTAAGATCCAGAGAATGCAGTTAGAAGGTGACGACACAGCCCTGAATGCCGTAAAGCTCGTATGCCAATCGTTAGAAGGTCATCACTTTGGTGGTACAGCAACTTCGACAGTTGGTCTATTTGGGAACTGGGGTGGAGAAATAACATGCAAAGACGGTTTCTTTCTTAAAATGTTTGCGTTACAGGCAGCAGTCCATCAGCAAGTAAGCATTGAGTAGTTTGTTCTACATTTCCCACATCTCAACACAAAATAACTGTAACGATCACAAGTTTATATAAACTAATTGTAACTGACAACTGACTGTTGACGTACATGTTTACAATACTGGTACCGGTATACCATTAAACTTGTAAAAGTTCATAATGTCAACTACATAAAATTATGAAATACATAAATTTAGTGATATAATTTCCGTTTCTTCTGCGGCCAGATGAAAAAATGAATAAAAAGGCAAGACCCCACCAAAAAAATAATAAATCTAACCAGTTAAAGAAAGAAGGTCAAGCTCTGTATATTTTTACAAATGGTCAAGGCCTTGGAGTGGTTTGTCACCTGATTTGTCACGGCTCAGATGCGCAAGAATTGGACCTTAAGGGCGTTAGCCCGAGTGGTTTAATACATCTAAGCATCTGAACGATGAACCGTGGTAACTTAGACGATAAACCACAAGAAGACCTTGATAATTTTCATTCTTACATGTTCATTGAAACATTTTGACAGAAATTATGCTTTTCATTTATCCTAGTAGTAATGAATTGGATGTCATGCGGCAATAGACGTCATAATTAACGTCATAATTCTCGCTTACTGGTACCCACGTCAACCGTTGTTTGTTGCAGAATATACAAAGCTTGACATTTTTCTTAGTTCAACTGGCAATCAAATGGAGCCATGTTAGCATCTGCGATAGTCAACGGTTGCCGCGCGGACTGGTAAGAAAGCATTATGATGTCAGTTATGACGTCAAATTGCCGCACGACGTTCTTTTCATCACTACTGGGATAAACGAAGCCGAGTATGTTTTTTATCAAAATATTTAAATGAAAAAAAAAGGAATACAAAAGCATGACCACCACCGTGAAAATAATGAATAAAGTAGATGAATATAACACACTCGCATTGTTTCTTTAAAGAATGGTGACGACACAGCCGCGAACTATGTAAAATTCAAGTGTCAAGATTTTGCCTCAAAAGAGACCAGTTACGAACTAGCCAAACCACCAGGACACGGTTTCTGGGGTACAATGGGAAGTTGGAGCAAATCTTGTCCGGCAAACTCAGCTATATGTGGTATTCGGACGAAGGTGGACGATGACCATCATGGGAATGATAAAATCTCTCTCACTGACGTTGAATTTTATTGTTGTGATGATGACTCTTGGAAATAGGTTGAAAAATATTATGTCATTTTTTTGTATATGTTTTGTTTTTTAAGCCCATCCGCTTAGCTCAATAGGGAGAGCGCAGATCTCTACGGAGTTGTGAGTCCGATCCTCGGTCGAGGCACATGTTCTCCGAGACGATTTGATAAAAGACATTGTGTCTGAAATCATTCGTCCTCTATCTCTGATTCACATGGGGAAGTTGGAACTTGCGGATAACAGGTTTGTACTGGTACAAAATTCAGGAACACTGATTAGGTTAACTGCCCACTGTTACATAACTGAAATACTGTTGAAAACGGCTTTTAACCCAAAACAAACAAGTAAATCTTTGTTTTTGTTTTCAGAAATCTTGAGCAAATTAGTGAAGGGACACATAAGTCGCGCAACTGTGCAAACAGACACTTAACAAGTTTTTAAGCACTTTGAATTTAAATGTCTTTGTTACATTCTTTTAGTTCGTGTATCCATGACTTACTGGTAAAGATTTGTGAACCAAGTGTTTGAAATTTGAATTTTTCATACCATAGTTGAAAGACTGTCTTGCTGAAATCTTGTAGTCTAGAGGTTAAGTTCATACTGGATGGTTAATTGGGGTTAATGATTGTAGTGTAGGGCTAGGTTCCTTAATTAGGGCAATGTTGCTGGATTACCTAAGTATACTGACTCCGCAAACATGCCACGAGTACCGTTTGTACCATGAAGCCGTGAAGTGGTACAGAGTGACTTAAATAAGCCTCATTTCTCGCTTTCTTTGCTATCTAGAAAAAGTAAACATGTCGCTGTGTTAAATATTAAGTACTAAACGAAAATGGATAGGAATCTTTTTTTTTTTAAAGTTCACCGAGAAACTTTCAGAACGTCTTTGGTTGACTTGGAACCTAATTCTATGATATAGTTTCAAACATATCTGAAAAGTGGAAATACCGTAATAAAGAACTCAAAAGATTCATTTAAAATATTTTTGATATGTAAAGATACTGATAACTGCTGCATTTACCAGTAAATGCAGTTTGCATTTTAGCACAAGACTATTTCCTGATTGCAATTTGGCTTCATTTAATTGAATGGAATCTTATAGATATGTTTATGTTATCTTTCTCAACATTATTCAATTTGAACAACTGTACGTTGTGTTGAAGTAAGGTTAATAAATAAACGTTTATTTCGCAGACATTGATCAGTGATTTCTTTTATTTTTGTCCTCTGCCAGCATTATTGACCCGCAGTCTCCGGCCTTCAAACAATATAATCACCCTTAGACAAATATCAAGGTCAATATGAAATCATATGAATAATAACAGTACATTATCAAATGCATGGCGGCGCCGGCAACAAAACTGGTCTGTCAGACTTAAAAAGGTCGCCATTTTGGCGGTACAAATCTAGGGTGGAAAAATAAAACGAATGATGGTTTCTTCGGCGTGTTTGCGTTGCAGATAGAAGTCCACCAACACGTTAGCGAATTGCTGTCTTTTCTGTTATTTCTATACATGGTAACTTGACAATTCTCAACATACAAGAGCGTAGCTGCCTAAACCTTACGATCAAAATTTTATGTCTTCTAACGGCAATTGATAGATCTAGCTCTATATAAATAATCTTGACACACATGCAAAATGCCAAGATTTGACATGATTTGATCTGAACTGAAAAGACTTTTCCCATGCCAGGCATTTAAGAGATAGTTAATGATCATTTTCATTACCTTTTTTGTCGGTTATAGATAGTGTGTAAGGCAAAGAGAACAATAACTTTACTCAGATAGTAACAAACACAGATCGGAGCTAAGAAGGTGGTCAAATTGATTCTGTTTTTTTTAAATTATAATTTTAAGCCCTCCAGAAGAAAGGTTACATTTATGAGAGGCTGGGACTCCCAAAAAAATCAAATGATTGGAAGTTGGATCGAGAAAAAAAATGTAGGTCACACAAGAGAATTAATTGTCTTAAATATTATCAACATTTTACCAATGCTTACAGCTATGGGTGACCCTGTATACCTAAAACTTTTATTGCATGTTATGCCTAGTTCACATTTGGCCTGCGCACGTAGTCTTCCCATATCCTCCTTTCCGCGCGGCTTCCGTGTGGAGACAGGAGGCGGCAGTGCGATTTTCGTACTACCTCACGGGCTACGCACCCTCTACGATTTTGTAGACCTTCGCACAGCTGCCACAAGGTTGCCGCTCGCAGTAGTACCCGTGAAATCGCATAGATATTGAGCAATCATCGCGCGGCAACCCCGCAGCTGCCGCAACGTTGCCGTGCGGCGGTCTTGATATGTGCTAAACATTTTTCAGATGGTTATACAATGTTTATATTGGCCATCTCCAGTATGATTTCGTTGTTTGTCTCTTCAGAGAAATGCAGTCTCGTGTCGTGCGATTTACGTGTGAAGCTTGCGGAGACTGTATGGCAACTGCACTCCTTACGGATTTCTCGCGGCCTTCAACCGAGAGCCTTTACAAAATGGCACGATGCTCGTATATATTGTGAGCACATACGCCGTAGCCCATAGCCATCTGCGATGTTCCCCAAAACCGCTAGGGAAATCGTAGACTAATTTATCGCACGGCGCCCGGGTCAAATGTGAATTAGGTAAATTTATGTTCTCTTATGAAATAAATTGTTTTAATTTTGGTGGGTATCGTCTTGTCTAACATAACGCCTCACTGCTAATCCGCACCTGTATTTGTATTTATAGTCGTATCAGTTCAAATACTAGTCTGACAAGTTTTAATCCCACGGGATTTTCATGGGCAAATTTAGTGCAGTGACAAGTACATTCTTTATCGGAAATCCGTAGAGGACAGATCGTTTACAAAAATTTAAAGAAGATTACGACGAAAAACTGCAGCGCTACTGTTTTGAAAATTCACAATTGAGATGAGTATACATTATATATTTTCTTTAGACGTCTGCGTTTATAATTTTGATTGCTGAACTTTCTGTTTATACGGCATTTGAATATGTCCTCTGGAAAGTAATGGAGACACGTGTTCATCGTACAATCAGCAAGATATTGGTTATTTGGTTTTATTCAATCACTGACTGAATCAGTCTGAAGTGAATTTTAGTTATAAAAAAAAAATAAAATAAAATAAAATTAACAGACATAGTGAGCTGACAAACACTCACAGGTAAAACATGGGTGTGGTCAAGCGTTTTTTGGTTGCATGTACATGCGCAAAAATGCAGTACGTTAGTTCCTGTACATTATTCTCGGTCATTATTATTTATGGACTTTAATCATATGTACAATATGCATGTACTGGTTTCACCCGAGGTGTATTGAGGTTTATGCATTTCTAACGTACATTGTTGCGGAAATATTTTGTAACATGATTTAGTATCGCTGGGATTAATCAAAGAATTTTGTAACATGATTTAGTATCGCTGGGATTAATCAAAGAATTTTGCTTTGTAGCCTTATATAATTTCAAAAAAAAAAAAAATACAAACTATTATGTCATTAAATCAAATAGAAATATACATTTGGTCGTTTCATACCAATTGTCAAAATTATACTTTAAATATCTTGCTTCAAATGATAAAAAGCATGCTGCATAGTCTAGTTACAGCTAAACAGATCATATGAGAAAGGAGCGACATACAATTAATTGGTTCCATGCCGTTTTCAACAGTATTTCAGTCAGATGGTTGAAGTGTTCGTAGAGACTGCACATGGGAAAATTGGTATGTAATAAGGTAATGTAAGCTTACGCTTTTTACGTGTCCAGGAACGAATTTGGCTATATTAACTTGATTAGCTATACTGGCAAGAGAGCGTTCCAGTTGGGTTCGTACCATGACATGAAACATTAACAGCTGACAAGAAAGATACGTGTATATTGGATGTTTTCATAATGTAATATATTGGTTAGCTGCTGTTTGTTAGATATCGAAAGAAATGTAAGATATATTTTCATTTTATACATCAGCAGGGTAACCTAGATCTCAACTGTTGTAATGTATAACAGTAAATGGTAAGTGATGCTTATGAAAATTAATAACATACTGTCAAAATTCTAAGTCGTAGAAATATTTCTTAAAGCACGAAAGCGTCATGTTTAAATCAAATAATTCACGAATTTATAGATATATTATTAATTCATTGTAATGAAATTACAAAGCTCTTTCAGAACTGTTAAACAATATAATGCGGACATGTTCGAAGTAAGGTAAGATGTGCTTTTCTTACTTAAGTCTGATTACTATTTCTGAGAGTATTTTACATAAGAATAATCTAGCAAAACAACGAAACTTATGGACAACGGTGCTATAGAAATAAAAACACAAACATTCTGAGCTAAATGGAATAAGCCACACTATACTTGGGAGTGCCACGAGTGATTTCCCATGAACCAAGTTAATCGAACCGAATCTGCTAATACTTTGCATGGTTCCGTTCTGCAAAGATTATCATATACAAGGACTTATATAAATTAATACAGATTATTGTTATATTTTGAACAATATTCAGCTTTAAATGTATTTCTTAATAACTAAAATATGGATTTGGGTTATCAATTTTGTTACACGCTAATGAAATGCATACACATTATTTTTAGACGCAGTTCTAGCCTGTACGCTTTGATGCGGATAATCCATTACGTCAGCAACTGTAACACCAGCATTAACACGGTCAATCTCTGGTATAAGGGGCTGCAGAAAACTAATGTCGTCAACCGGCTATTCTCCTAATGTCTTTCAACAGTTTAGCTATAGGAGCGGCGTGGCATGGTCGGGATCTCGGCAGCTATTGGGGCACCTTGTGTTGAAAGGTAACTGCTGTACCTGGTTAATTTTATTAGATCCGATTTATCTAGGTCCGTTGCATGCATTACTTAACTGCCTGCATGTAAAAGAATAAGTTATAAAAATGCATTGATATGGAAAACGAAATAATCAAGAAATATCGAAAATAGGTGTAAAACAGAATTGAATCAATTATGAGAATACTGTTAATAATAATAATAATAATAATAATAATAATTATAACAACAATAATGATATGAATAATAATTTCAATAATATGAATGAAAAGAAGACGTCACAGGAACTGTTCTCTTCTAATTGAAAGTCTTATGGCTATTGGTTTCCTATTCGTCCGCCCGTCCGTCCGTTCGTCTGATGTTCGTTCAAAATAAATAGATAATACATTTTGACTGAAACCTCAGCAAAAAGTTTCATGATGACCCTGGCTTATAGTAATCGAACTATTGGATAATATGTACATGTACCTGAATGACATTGTAACATTTAAAGATATACAAAATGTAAAATATTCAGCGAGTTTCATAGATTTTTATACATCTTAAAAATTAAGGTACATAGCAAAAGGTAATTTCTAGCTCTAGACTTTAACTGTTTGTCAATGACCTGCTGTACCTATTGAGTAAACGTGTATTCACTGCATACCTCGTTTTGGCGAATTTTATTTTCATAAAATGTTGAGTGGCCCTCAATACACGTAATGTGCATTTCGGTATGGCATATTGTAAATCTTATTAGTACTAAAATCTAAAATGCATTACATTCGTTGAAATCTGTAGTTATCATCCTATATCACAGAGATCGATGAGAGCATTTTTGCCTCGTTTCTCATTAGTGCGAAGTACTAGAACCTACAATTTCCTATTAGGTCTGGTATGTTCTGCGCTTATTTTCATAGTTTTCTGCACCTTCGCGCTGCTATGTTGCTTCCAGGCATTTTAGCTGGAGCTTTGTCTTTCATATTTTCTCATCATTTTCATATATACCATGCTATATATTTACAATGTGCCATAATTTTCATTTGAAAATTTACAACAAAGTCACGGCCTTATCCCACATAATTTTGTTTTGTTTTTGCTATATTACTTGGTACATTCACCTTTGTCTTAGAACCGATGAACTCCCTTATGCAGTCAGACCCGTACTGTAGACAGCTTCCATAAAATATAACCTGCTTACTATGGTCACACGTCACCTGTCTTGAGAAAATGTATGTTTTCACAAATATCGGCATTTTTCAGTCCCCAAGGGAGGTTCTGCAGCCGGGTTTGACTGTATATATATATATATATATATATATATATATATATATATATATATATATATATATATATATATATATATACCCTAGCACCCACCAATAAATTAAGTATTATATCACGGTAGTATTCCCTGTTTTCGGGAACGGTATCACATTAAGGTTATCGGACTTCAAATTAATTCCATGCCCTTGCATATATGCAATGACTAGAGGGTAAAACCCTTTTAAGTATACAAATATAGGATTTAAAGAAATGATATTTTCATCCCAAAGTTCTGCCTGTGGCGGGAATGGAATCCATACGTAGGTTCGAGCTCCCGCTTCTCCAAATGAAAATTACCAACATTGGGATAAGAGTCCAGTGTATGCGTGCTTTACACCTAGGCCGCTAAAGAACCAGGGAAGTTTCTGGAATTAGAGCGTCTTTTGTATCTTGCACATTACTCCAAATAAGATTACTAGCAGTTTTGTGGAGGAGTCGCCCATATATAGACTATAAATAAACTTATATACAAACATTATTACCGACCGTAACACTTCCCGTCTTCATGGAAGTCATCATTTATGATGACGTGTAAGCCATTATCATTATCATTATGGCATTGAAAGTGCCATTTTCGGCACGAGATAAAGTCTGTTTCCCTGACGAACCCATATCTTACGATTTTTGGCCGTAACAGATCAAAGAGAATAGCATTTTATGGCAATAAATCCCAACTGCTTGTGGTGGGATTTGAATCCGAGTCGCTTGCGTGCCAGTCCGATGCTATAAACAAAAGAGTCGAATTCCTAACTCAGCTGTCAGAGATTGACTTTAAACGTACAGGCTATGCGTGAGCGATCGTAACAGGAGAAGGAATCTGAAATTGTAAAATATAAAATATCTATATACTTACCTTCAAAAATAAATACTCTTTCTAGAAGCCGTTCAATGATTCCTTTTAGAAATACCACACAACAAAAACAAACGCCCTTAAAATGAAATTACTCAGACCAAAATGACCGATACTTACCAAACTTAAATGCTTGATTTAATATTTTTCGACTTGTAAAACATATTGGTTTAACTCATTTTTGCAACATCCCTGCAGCATGAAATATAAGCGACAGGGATAGAACTGTATTAAGGTAGAAAAACCCATAACTTTGAGCGCTCTCCAATTTACCAACATATCATTTAATTCGGGCTAACCCAAATATTTTAGGCGGAAACAATAATCTAAAAAAATCCATAAAATGTGAGTACTCTGAAAGTGACTAGTGATACAAACTTATTGACATAAGATTTTTGCAAGATATTCTTAATAAATATTAGCTGGTAAATGCATGTATGATATATTGTTCTGAATATGGAGTTCTTCTGCTTCGTGAAATGAAAATAAAAGCTTGAGAATGGAAATATCAATGTAGTTGGGACATTCTTGATTGATTTATGAACACGTGTTACCACATACAACAACAATAAGATGGATAATTAAAGATGCAACTACAGTACAAATGCCTATATAGGGTAACTATCTAATTTTGGAAAAGAAGCACGATCATACGGTCAATGAAAACTCTGACATTTAATGCCCACTTTCTTAAGTAAAGGCTATTAACTGGCGTTGATAAGATATAACACATTTTCATACATGCGTAGACAAAACCTTAGATAAGAATATATTCATGTATTTTGGCCATTTATGATGTCAACAATGACAATTACTGGAGTCATTGCTTTGTTCATTATTTTACCTGCTGGACATTGCTTTCTGGTAGACAGTGCTCCTCGGAGAGTTGTTGAGACCCTAGGTGCAACAAATCGTATAGGCTGGGGAACGTGGGGGCGCCCTCAGTTTTTGTGCAGATGGGTCATTTGCAGTTGGATACGAAATGAAGGTATGTTAAACTCCTAATTACTAATTCAGTGATAAACATGTAATGCCCTCTGCTTAACAAGGGTATAGCGTCTCAATATTTGTCGCAAGACGCGGGGTTTTTTTTGACAGTTAAGCGGTTTTTAAGCTCCTTCATCACATATTTTCCAATCCTATATCTGACATCAACTAATCGTCTTTCTTTTTTGCCTTTTCTACATTTTCGGTACTCTTTTGTAAAAATGACAACTGTTTAAAAATTATTACATCCATTTAGTTTCGGACATATACCTAGCGTTGTAAATATTACAAGTTATTAGATATTCTTTATAATAAATCAAATTATTATGACTAATACTTATAGTGTAATCACATTCCTTGTACTTGTTGTCTTCATCAACATCATCATAATCATCATCAACCTTCGTACTCGTCGTCAGCACCATCATAATCATCATCGACCTTCGTACTCGTCGTCGACATCCTCATAATCATCACCAACATTCGTACTCGTCGTCAACATCATCATAATCATCATCAACCTTCGTACTCGTCGTCGACATCATCATAATCATCATCAACCTTCGTACTCGTCGTCAACATCATCATAATCATCATCAACCTATCATAATCATCATCAACCTTCGTACTCGTCGTCAACATCATCATAATCATCACCAACCTTCGTACTCGTCGTCAACATCCTCATAATCATCATCAACCTATCATAATAATCATCAACCTTCGTACTCGTCGTCAACATCCTCATAATCATCATCAACCTATCATAATCATCATCAACCTTCGTACTCGTCGTCAGCACCATCACAATCATCATCGACCTTCGTACTCGTCGTCGACATCCTCATAATCATCACCAACATTCGTACTCGTCGTCGACATCATCATAATCATCATCAACCTTCGTACTCGTCGTCGTCATTATCATAATCATCATCAACCTTCGTACTCGTCGTCGACATCATCATAATCATCATCAACCTTCGTACTCGTCGTCGACATCATCATAATCATCATCAACCTTTGTACTTGTCGTGTTCATTATCATAATCATCATCAACCTTCGTACTCGTCGTCGACATCATCATCATCATCATAATCATAATCTTCGCACTCGTCGTCGACTTCCGCGTCATTATCATCATAATCACCATCACAATCTTAATCAGTACATGTCGTCATCATCATTATCATCATCATCAGCGTCAACAACAACAACATAATCATCCCCATCACGAATTATTATCCGATTATTATTATTATTATTATTATTATTAACCGATTGTTTTAAGATCGAGCGTATGCAGCACAGCGGTGACGACACAGCCCTCAATGCAATAAAGCTCGTCTGCTAAAAATCGTTAGAAGGTCATCACTTTGGCGGTACAATTACTTCAACCGTTGGTCTGTTTGGAGACTGGGGTGGAGAAACAAAATGTAAAGACGGGTTTTTTCCTGAAAGAGTATGCGTTACAAGTAGAAGATGACCAGCACGTAAGCAAACAGTTCTATATTTTTTTCTATTTGATAAGTTTACAATTGTTACAATTGTCAAAGTATCACAGCTGACTGACTTGTAGTGATAGCATCAGTATACCATTTGACACTAAAGCAATAATTTCTAGCTACATTTCTTTGCAACAATTCTTTGTACTGAATGAAACATGTCATCACCGAAAAACAAGACGAAAGACAAACTCATTATTTATTCACAGGGTGGAGATGACACCGCCGCGATCTACATAAAATTTAAGTGTGGGGAATTTGAATCGACCTCGTCCAGTTATGAATTGGCCAAATCACCAGGACACGGCTTCTGGGGCACAATGGGAAGTTGGAGCAAAACTTGTCCGCCAAATTCGGCTATATGTGGTATTCGAACGAAGGTGGAAGGTGACCAACACGGCGGCGATGACACCTCTCTCACTGACGTAGAATTATACTGTTGTAGCGAATAGATTGAAATACAATGTATCATATATCGTGTCCCTGTGTCTCTTGTTTTTATTTCTCATTTTAGAAATCTTGGAGAGATATACTAGGGTTGATCAAGAAGTAATATCACTGGAGCCGTAACGTGTTATATACCCAATACCCAGATTCAATGTACATGTATTTCGAAGATAACACATATTACATACGAATAGTAACGTCGAACGCCACAAGTCTCTGGTCACAAAAACGTCAAAGAATCGAAATAATTCACAAAAATGTCATAAAGCAAACTGATGCCACCGAAAATGTCCTATAACAGCCAGACTTATGCTAATTTTGTTTAGTTCATTTTCATCTTCTTTTTTTTTTTAGGTTTGAGGTTTTAAGTCACACTCGCAGAAATTTAGAAAAAACTTTGTCGATCTTTAGGTAAAAAAAACAAAACAGATGTCTCTCGATGCGTTTAATCTTGATAAGGTAGTTTTTCTCCAGGAAAACGTATTTTGTACTTGTTATTCCTATGACGTTTCACTGAAATTCCCCCAATAGTACAGGAGAAGTGTGGAAAAATTTTATTCAAATAAAATCTTTGAGCCATAATTCAATAAATAAAGTCGAGGACGTGCCGAGGATATGCACAGCTAAGTTTGATAGCAATCACTCTTGTGAAGTTTCCCTGAAATCTGGACATCCGAATTGCTGACAAAAAGCACGGACAAGAAACTACCTGGATTTAATGTGTAGAAATAAGAGGACCATAACTGAAGTTAAAATCACTCAACCGTAAAACCCTTAATATATTGTCAACAAGGCTTGGTACTGGTCATCCCTGTGGAGTTTTAATAACTTGAATACCACTAATACAATTGGAAAAACAGTCTGGCTAATTTATTAAA
This sequence comes from Mercenaria mercenaria, assembly GCF_021730395.1. Taxonomy (NCBI): domain Eukaryota; kingdom Metazoa; phylum Mollusca; class Bivalvia; order Venerida; family Veneridae; genus Mercenaria; species Mercenaria mercenaria. The sequence goes on along the minus strand of NC_069376.1, from coordinate 41,046,924 downwards.
AAATGACCTATTAGAGCCATAACTCTAAAATGTGCAAAAAATGTGGTGGTGATATGCACAACTAGTCTTCTGTTCATACAATCTACTGCTGTGAAGTTCCATTGAAATTCGGCTAGAGTTTTTTTTTTTTTTTTTCGAGAAGTGTGGACAAATATTTCTAGACTTAAATGTATAATAATCAATGAGCCATAACTCAATTAACAAGAGGACCATGATGGTCCTGAATCGCTCACCTCTTCCCACACGACCCAGTTTTGAGTATGACGTCGTTTTTTCTATTATTTGACATAGTGACCTAGTTTTTGAGCTCATGTGACCCAGTTTTGAACTTGACCTAGATATCATCAAGATAAAAATTCTGACCAATTTTCAAGAAGATCAATTGAAAAATATGGTCTCTAGAGAGGTCACAAGGTTTTTCTATTATTTGACCTATTTACCTAGTTTTCGAAGGTACGTGACCCTGTTTTGAATTTTACCTAGATATCATCAAGGTGAACATTCTCACTAATTTTCATGAAGATCTCATGAAAAATATGGCTTCTAGAGAGGTCACAAGGTTTTTCTATTTTTATACTTACTGGCATAGTTTTTGACCGCACGTGACCCAGTTTCGAAAATGACCTAGATATCATCAAGGTGAACATTCAAACCAATTTTCATGAAGATCCATTGAAAAATATGGCCTCTAGAGAGGTCAAAAGATTTTAATAATTTTAGACCTACTGACCTAGTTTTTGACCGCAGTTGACCCAGTTTCGAACTTGACCTAGCTATCATCAAGATGAACATTCAGACCAACTTTCATACAGATCCCTTGAAAAGTATGGCCTCTAGAGTGGTCAAAAGGTTTTTTTTATTATTTGACCTACTGACCTAGTTTTTTAAGGCACGTGGCCCAGTTTCGAACTTGACCTAGATATCATTAAGGTGAACATTCTGACCAATTTTTATGGAGATCCATTCACAAGTATGGCCTCTAGAGAGGTCACAAGGTTTTTCTATTTTTAGACCTACTGACCTAGTTTTTGACCGCCCATGATCCTGTTTCGAACCTGACCTAGATATCATCAAGATGAACATTCAGACCAACTTTCATACAGATCCCATTAAAAATATGACCTTAAGAGAGATCACAAGGTTTTTCTATTATTTGACCTACTGACCAAATTTTTGTAGGCACGTGACCCACTTTCGAAATTTACCTAGATATCATCAAGATAAAAATTCTGACCAACTTTCATACAGATCCCATGAAAAATATGGCCTCTAGAGAGGTCACAAGGTTTTTCTATTATTTGACCTACTGACCTAGTTTTTAAAGGCACGTAACCCAGTTTCAAACTTGACCTAGATATCATCAAGGTAAACATTCTGACCAATTTTCATGAAGATCTCATGAAATATATGGCCTCTAAAGAGCTCACAAGGTTTTTCTATTTTTAGACCTACTGACCTAGTTTTTGATCGCACTTGACCCAGTTTCAATCTTGACCTAGATATCATCAAGATGAACATTCAGACCAACTTTCATACAGATCCCATGAAAAATGTGGCCTTTAGAGAGGTCACAAGGTTTTTCTATTATTTGACCTACTGACCTAGTTTTTAAAGGCACGTAACCCAGTTACGAACTTGACCTAGATATCATCAAGATGAACGTTCTGACCAATTTTCATAAAGATCTTGAGAAATATATGGCCTTAGAGAGGTCACAAGGTTTCTCTATTTTTAGACCTACTGACCTAGTTTTTAAAGGCACGTAACCCAGTTTCAAACTTGACCTAGATATCATCAAGGTGAACATTTTGACCAAATTTCATGAAGATCTTGTGAAATATATAGCCTCTAGAGAGGTCACAATGTTTTTCTATTTTTAGACCTACTGACCTAGTTTTTAAAGGCACGTGACCCAGTTTCGAACTTGACCTAGATATCATCAAGATGAACATTCTGACCAACTTTCATAAAGATCCCATGAAAAATGTGACCTCTAGAGTGGTCACAAGCAAAAGTTTACGGACGCACGGACGGACGACGGACACCTCGCGATCACAAAAGCTCACCTTGTCACTTTGTGACAGGTGAGCTAAAAATCATTCAACTGCACAACCCATACCTGTATGCGCAACACGGCTTGGTACTGAACTTTCCTATGAAGTTTCAATCAAATTCCACTAGTAGTATTAAAAGGGTCAGACAAATTTTATACAATGACTTTTAAGGGGCCATAACTCTGTAGACATCCGAGTGGGACGTGCTGATGACATACAGAACTAGGCTTCATAAGAATCATTTATATGAAATTTCACTGAGAGCTGGCGAAGGTTTCTTTAGAAGTGAGGACAATTAAGAATCTCTACAAGTAACCAAAGGGTCATAACTCGGTTAAAAACATTTAAGTATAAAATCCTTAATGTATGCGCAACATGTCTTGGTATTGATCAGTCTAATGAAGTTTCAATAAAATGACACCGGGTATAGTATCTGATAGGCATAATTGCTTAAAGACAATGGAGATAAAAATGTGTGATTCCGCGTTAACGTCAATGTATGACGCCTTGGATAAAGACCAAGTGGTCATGTTTGGCACCCTGTCTGAGATGCTTGGCATAAGTGTTCATACTTTTCAGTATTCTAACCAAACAACTCATTATGACTTAGGTGTTGTTCATCAAAATTAATAAAAGAAATTTACAAATATTGAATAATGCAAACCTAATGAAAGCATCTCGATGAAGGCTCGACGTCGTTAGAATATGATCAACATGCGCAGGGTTCGTGTAAGCTGGAACAACTGATACGTATTAGACCTTCCTGGTGTAAGTGACTGTTTTTGAAGTGGCGTTACTCCTGACTGTACGATAAGAATAACGTCAAATGAGCGGAAAGATTGCGAATCACGATGGTATAAAAACGTTTAGCAAAAGTAAAGGTAAATTTTATTTGCCGTCGCTTTGTAAAACAATGAAAATAAGCTCTGTAGAGCTTTTGGGCGACCCTATTCTAAAAACAGTTAAAACCAATAATTATACCTTACCCCCAGCAATGTGCTGGTACCCATTTACATCTGGGTCGACTGAAGCAATCGTGATAAAGTGCACAATCATGCTTAATGCCATTCACTACCGTGAAAACTGCACCAGCGTATTTTGCGGAGAGGTGAGAAGCTAAATACAGATATCGAAGGCAAAGACGGTACGCCTCCCATGAAACAAGAGAGATTTTGTTCTACACCAGAAGCCAGGTTTTAAACATACAATGATGACAGGCAAGTGATTAATAGTCAGGTACCTTAATAATTTGACCAGGAAGTGATTAATAGTCAGGTACCTTAACCACTTGACCACACAGAACCACCAGGATAAAGCCAGTGTCAGTATTTATTATTTATGTTTCATGTGGCAGCTAATGTGAATACTAAATCAAGGGGCATAACTATAGTGTTAAGGGAAAAATCTTATACAGAATCTAGTTTGTGGTCCAACATTCTGGTGTTACTAAAACAATCTTGACCATCGTCAAACTAAAGTGTAGTCTAGTGGCTACAGAAATATACTGTACAATTTCTGTAACAAAAGCTGACAGTGTGCTCTACCATTGCGATGCTGGATAGTAAAACTGGGCACATCTGAGAAAGCTGGAGCTGTCTCTGGAGTGTTTAATTACTTTAATGTGGATGACAATATTGGAAAGAGTTTGTCCGAGTCAAGTGTATTTATTATTAACAGAGAAAGTGTGAAAGTGTTTGCCAAAACATTGATATAGAAGGGACATAATTCATGGAATATTTCTGCAAGAGTAATGCCCCATATGTCATATCATGCGTCTAATAGTGTTGAAGTTTGAATCAATTCCATATAGTAATAATTGAGGCAGAGCAAATTAAAAGTGCATCACAACTTACAGTGAATTTAGAGCATCGCAATTTCAACCTGAAAAGTACTAAGGGAGCTTAATTCATAAAATATTGGTCCCAGTGTTATAAATCTTGTGTCATACGATGAGGGTGATGATGCAGAAACACCATTTTAAGTTTGAATCAAATCCATTTAGTAACAACCAAGATATGTTGAAAAGGCATCAAAACTAAACTGAAATTGGAAGTAGAAGAGGGACATTATAGAAATTAATGAAATATTTGTTCCATAGCCTTGTGTGTTATGATTAGGACAATGATGTGGAAGAGCTATTTAAAGTCCGAATCAAAACTATTAAGCAGTAAAATGATGTAGCGTATGTGCATCAAAATTAACAAGACATTTAAAGTAAAAAGGGGGCATAATCCATGAAAGATTGACACAGTTATAGCTGGGTCATATCATGTGGATGATGATGTCAAACAACAATCAATATGGTAAGAACTGAGACAGAGTGAAAATGCACCAAACTTTAACCTGAAATTCCACTTAAAATAGGGAAATAATTATGAAATATTAGTACAAGAGTCATGACCCTTGTGTTCTACGTTGTGGTTGATGATATGAAATAATCATTTAAAATTTCAATGAAATACACTCTGTAATTAGAGATATAGTGAAAATGCATAAAAATAACATAAAATTCTATGGGACATAATTCGTTAACGATTTGTACGTGCCAGGTTATGTACCCCTTGTGTCATATGATGTGGGTGATAATATGGACAACTATTTTAAGTTTGAATCAAATCCTTTCTGTAATAAGAGACAGTGAAAATGCATCAAATTTCACCTAAAATTCTAGGTAAAAGGGGCATAATTCATATAAAAAATTGGTGTCAGATTTATGAACTTTGTGACATATGATGCAAGTGATGATTTGAGAAAACTACGTTAAGTTTGAATTAAATTCATTCAGAAACGATACAGGTAGTGAAAGTACACCAAACTTAAAAGTAAAAAGGTCGTATAATTGATGAAATATTCGTGCAAGATTTATGCTGTGTGTGTCATAACACTGAATGATGATGAGAAACAGATATTTTAAGTCTGAAGTAAATCCATGAAGTAACAAGTGTGCCAGACTGTCACAACATACGCCCGTCGGATGAAAACGGAGAGCGGACAAGGCTAAATTCAGTTTTTCAAGCAATTCAAGGGCCATAATCCAAGAGTGCCTGGGGTGATTTGGGTGGTTATCGAACTTGGCCGAGATATATGCCAACAAACATTGTCAGCAAGTTTGGTGAAGATTGGATGAAAACTGTTTGACTTAAAAGAGAGTGGACAAGGCTAAATTCACAGTTTTTCAAGCAATTCAAGGGCCATAATCCAAAAGTGCATGTGGCAATTTGAGTGGTTATCAAACTTTGCCAAGATATTATGGCCACAAACATTGTCAGCAAGTTTGGTGAAGATCGGATAAAAACTGTTTTTAGGTGTTAACATAATACACCTCACTTTTTTAGAGACGGGTGTATAAAACCAGAGATTAATTGAAAGTGTGTCAAAACTTAACCAACAGTCTGACCACAGACGACAGGGCAAGTAGTGAAGCTCTACATATACCTTGTTTAGTCTAGCAAAAAATTATTCTTACTAGTGGGATCAGATGTGTCAAAAATATGCACAGATAGCTTCATAACTGTTACAGTCATTCATGTAATATTTCATTGAAATCCGGCAAGGGCTTTTTAATGAGGGAAGACAAGCTTAATCCAGATGGTAAGGGGAAAAACAACCAGTCTCGCATTAAAAAGAGGGTTTTAATTCTGTACCCAAAGCAATGTTTCGAACACAGTAATGAGGAGCAAGTGCTTCATAGTCTGGGCTCTTAACCATCGAGGACCTCTAGGCTACATCCTGCGTCAGAATATATCATTAATAAATTTCATGACAATAACTTTAGAAATGCGACTAGCTTCTTTCTTGAGAAACAAAGCTCCTAATTTATTATTAACAACGTGTCATGCGGCAATTTTTAACAAATCAATGTACATCAATTATTGTATTAAAGGAAAAGTCTTGCACATAACCTAATTTCTAGGCGTTCTAGTGTAGCCCAAATAATCTCGGCCACCATCAAACTTCGGCATAATATTGTGGCTACAGAATAATACAGCACAAGTTTCATTAAGAATTGCTTAAGAATTGATGTAAAACTATTGGTCAAGGATAACGAGTGGATGACGATGTGACACAACAGCTCATTCTTAAGTACTTTGTGTTCGGATCAACTAAATATTTATCAAAAGGAGAGAATGCAACATGAAACCACATGGTAGAAAATGATTTATTATATATATATGATCACTTTATACAAAAATATATAATGATTTTCACTTACAGTAATATATACAGGTATAAAACATGAACAATATGAAAAGTATATGCAGATGAGTTGTGTGACACAGTTGTATGTACAAATCCAGTAAGGTCTAAAAAAAATTGTGTCCGGTATCTCGACCTACCCTAAAAATTTGCTGAATCCCTAAATGTTTTTATGGCGCTGGAAATTTGTTCAATATTTTTCGCTATTTTTTTTATACTTTTCGCTTTGTGTAGCTGTTTCTTCATTGTAAAAAAAAATCTGAAAAAAACTTTTTCCAACCTACCTACCCTATTTTTTAATTTTTTCAGAGGGGGCGGGAGCATGTTACTTGAAACAAACACTATTTTTCAGCCCTAATATCCTGTTTCTTTTTCAGAAGCAGAAGCTATAAAAGAAGTTGCTGTTAATGCTGTAAGATCACATAAATCATAAAATGAAATCTGCATTCCAATATAAAACTATGAAATACTGCAGAATAATACATACCGTATTTGCAAGGAATTATTTTTGCTGATATTTAAGCATACATGTATTTACTTTTGTCTAAACTAAAAATTCTTATTTAATTCCTTTTATGGAAAAATTAATCCATAACATCCATGATTTATCTCTTAATTTCACTGGAGTCTGATGTTGGTCACATGAAAATATTTGATATACCAGTGAGTACTTGTTGATTAAAGAGATGACATACAAATATTGTTGAGATATATTAATTCATGAAATAATACTTTAAGTACAAGAAATATTACAAACACTTCTAAACTGGAATGCATTAGGTTTCTTTAGCATCTGATCTGGTTAACATTTTAAAAAATGACCTCAATATTTGCGCAAAAACTGCTAAAATCTTTTTTTTTTAATCCCCTCCTGTTAAACACAAATAATGACAGCTTATCCTATTTCAATAGAAAACTCCCCAGAATTTGAAGTCTTACAAGACAATCATTTTATTTAAATAATTCTGTAACAAGTTGTGTAATTTTGGAATTTTGGAAGAGTCTTTGTTTACTTTTTAAAATAACCTATTTAAAATAATACACTATAGGTTATACTGCAGAACTGCGAAAAAGTATAGGTTATACTAGAACTGTGAAAACAAAGTCTGTGAGAAGTATGAAATTATGAACTACTTCAGTATTATGGATGAGAAAAAATGAACCATGAATAATAATACATTGCAGCTGTTTTATAAAGTTAAATGACAATAAACACATGTATGTGTATGATCCTTAATGACTGTATATACATGTACATACAAAAACTGTCTGACAATATACCAATCTAGACTATTCAAAAATAATAACGAAATTTCCCTTGTCTGTCTAAATGCAAACCTGTCCATAACATTAGTATCTGATGATGTATTTGACTTGAAAAGAGTTATTGTTCTTGGCCTACATAGTAACCTAATAATGATAAACAAGTGTGCAAAGTTTCAAAGCTGTAGCTATTGTAGTTTTTGAGAAAAAGTGGACCTGAACAAAAATTTTAACCAAGAAACTCAAATTTTCTAAGTAAAAAAGGTCCATAATTTTGACAAAATGCCTATCAGAGTTATGGTTCTTGGCCTACATAGTCTCCTAATGATGATAAACAAGTGTGCAGAGTTTCAAAGCTGTAGCTCCTACAGTTTTTGAGAAAAGGTGGACCGAAACAAAAAAATTTACCAACACCGACACCAATGATCAAGCGATGACAATACCTCGTAGATTTTTTTCAAAAATCAGTTGAGCTAAAGATTGTCTTATCAAATGTTTTTTCCAAAGCTTATGAACCATATCTACTGCTTATACATATTGCTTTTTACAATGACAGAACTTTCCTGAACAAGGCCATGACTGAGAACATGGACAGAAGTTATTACTGATGTAAAGTTTCAAGTATAAGCAACACTTAAAAAAAAAAAAATAACCTACACCTTTGTGTACCAGAATAATAAAGCACAAGAAACGAGCTTGGAGCAGGGTAAAAATGGGCCAGTGAAGTGTGAACCTATATACAATTTACATGATCATAAGTATTCTATATATACATAAAATTTTAAGTCCAATATGACTGTGATCTACATACAAATAATTTGCACTTATTTCTTTTTTACAGTAACTTCTTAATGATTGTTAATTCCGATTTTCTCTTATCACCTTAAGTTTTCAAAACATTTTGAAATCATTAAAATTTATGACAGTATTCGCTCTTACTCCTAGTGTATTTAAAAAATTTACTGCAAACAAATTCTTAACAAACTGAATGAAGCTTCAACTTCAATTTAACTAAATATCAAGTCTGTCAAAGTTTACTACAGCATGAAAATTCAGCTTTAATTTCTTGTTAGATAATTCGAAAAATCTACAACTCTAGGTAAACCTTATTTAAGAATTAAAGCCACTGTTAAAAAGTTTGCAGACAACACTATCAAGTAGTACCTGATATATGGAATGTAGCAAAATGTTATGTAAAATAAATTGTGCGTATCTGCATGAAAAAAGTTCACTAGACAAAGGATTCACTTTTGCTTTTCTCTGAAACCGCTCCTCCTACCCCTGTGATAACACTTTCACTTCCCTGATTTGTGCCAAATTCTTTAGCAACACCTTCACTTGCGAAAAGTTTTTCTTTCAAAATCATGGCCATGATAAACAGGCATATACCACCAAATGCTGAGAAGAATCCCGACAGAACGTTGAACCCATATGACCAGGAGAGGTAGTTCATCCAAGGTCGTGGAAAATAGTTCTCTTGTCTTGCCATCTCGGCAAACACCAAGGATACAATGAAGACGAGGAATGCTAAAAAGAAAAATCAACAAAAACATCAGAGAGCATACTCTTACGCCGCTTGCACTATCAATAATATTTATGTCTCCCTCAGGAGACATATTGTTTTTGCCCTGTCTGTCCGTCCGTCCGTACGTCACACTTCATTTCCGAGCAATAACTGGAGAACCATTTGACCTAGAACCTTCAAACTTCATAGGGTTGTAGGGCTGCTGGAGTAGACGACCCCTATTGTTTTTGGGGTCACTCCGTCAAAGGTCAAGGTCACAGGGGCCCGAACATTGAAAACCATTTCCGATCAATAACTAGAGAACCACTTGACCCAGAATATTGAAACTTCATAGGATGATTGATCATAAAGAGTAGATGACCCCTATTGATTTTGGGGTCACTCCATCAAAGGTCAAGGTCACAGGGGCCTGAACATGGAAAACCATTTCCGATCAATAACTAGAGAACCACTTGACCCAGAATGTTGAAACTTCATAGGATGATTGTACATACAAAGTAGATGACCCCTATCGATTTTGGGGTCACTCCATCAAAGGTCAAGGTCACAGGGGCCTGAACATGGAAAACCATTTCCGATCATTAACTAGAGAACCACTTGGCCCAGAATGTTGAAACTTCATAGGATGATTGTACATACAAAGCAGATGACCCCTATCGATTTTGGGGTCACTCCATTAAAGGTCAAGGTCACAGGGGCCCGAACATTGAAAACCATTTCCGGTCAGTAACTTGAGAACCACTTGACCCAGAATGTTGAAACTTCATAGGATGATTGGCCATGAAGAGTAGATGACCCCTATTGTTTTTGGGGTCACTCCATTAAAGGTCACGGTCACAGGGGCCTGACCATTGATAACCAGTTCCGATCAATATCTTGAGAACCACTTGACCCAGGATGTTGAAACTTCATAGGATGATTGAACATGCAGAGTAGATGACCCCTATTGATTTTGGGGTCAGTCTATTAAAGGTCAAGGTCACAGTGGCCTGTTCATGTAAAATCATTTTTTGGAAATAACTTGAGAACCACTTGACCTACAATGTTGAAACTTAATAGGATGATTGGACATGCAGAGTAGATGACCCCTATTTATTTTGAGGTCACTTGATCAAAGGTCAAGGTCACAGAAGCCTGAACAGTGACTTGAGAACCACTAGGCCAAGAGTGTTGAAATTTAGCGGGATGATTGGACATGCCAAGTAGATGATCCCTATTGCAGCCAACCATGAGTGTCTCTTTGACTTTCCCTCCTGACCCCTATTGACTTCTTGCCTATAGGACTTTGCATTTGGGGAGACATGCGCTTTTTTTCAAAAGCATTTTCTAGTTTATTCTGAATTTTACACACAAGCTGAATTGTAAAATCTCATATAAAGCAGTAACCTTCCTTTTCAGTAGTTCATAATTCCTGAAAAAGATTCTGAAGGAGCATAAAAAGTCAGTGCATACTTAAATATACAATAAATATTATTTTCATCATGATTCATCTTAACTCTTATTGACATCTTAACTATTGCTGGACACGACTGATTCTGCCTTTGCGACCAATGTAGATCATGATCAGCCTGCATAATTATGATCTGCATTATGTTCGCTATTCAGCCAGTATCTTTTTGCAAACACCCCTTATAACAGTTAATGGTACGTACTGTCCAAATTCCAAGATGGACAAGTTCACTAAAGAAATTTAGAACAGTAAGGGTTAATATTCACAGTTCTCTGATGCTATAGATATTTCTTTGGTTCTTAGTTCACTCATTCATAAATTAAATAATTTATTTAGAGACAAAATAGCAGTGGAACTAAAAATACTGACTTTGCTGAGTTAGCACTATCAATTCATTCTATTCTATAACAAATTTCAGAAGTGCATATTTATTTATGAGAATTTTCTACATATTAGGGGTTTTTTTTATCTATAAAAACTTCATAAAATGTATATAATAATTTCAAAATCCCTTCCTATTGTAATTCCTAACAAAGCATTTTCTAAATAAAAAAAAAAAACTGACATGAATCTGGAGGTGTGCAATAGAAGGTATTACATCCATCATCGCTTTAAAATGATGAATAGCATAAAATCTCATTGTGGAAATATAATTTTCCTATGTTAATACTTCACATACCTGCTGCAAACAGTAACACAGCATTGATGATGTGAACAAGGACGTATCTGTTTCCGTACACCTTCCGTCTCCACTTCTCCACTACATATATCACACACAGTATCAGAGAACAAATATTGCAGATCAGTGTGAAGATAACCAGCGCCTGGCAAGCTCGAAACCATGCTGTAATGTAAAGGTTTGATAAAACTTACATAGTTAAATATATTCCATTATCACAAACAGTGCGAGAGGTCCAACTGGACATATCATTATGAAGAAAACTAGGGGTTGGCATGCACAAAACCATATTGAACTAGAGCTATCACTAAAGGTGATGAATGTACCCCCCGCATGCATTGACACAGTACATTGCAATTTGACGCACACAAGATTGCATAATTATGTGGACTGTATGTATATAGTCTGTATGTATACAGTATAGTAACAAAAAACAAAGTCCCATAACTATGCAGAATATTTATCTAAAAGAATGTAACATGCACCATGCACAACTAGGGTTGGTACTGATCACTTGTGTGAAGTTTCATTAAATTGTGTGTAAGGGTTTGGTAGATTAGGCATGCACAAGATTGCATATGCAGACTGTATGTACATAGTATGTTAACAAGAAACAAAGTCCCATAACTCTGCAATTTTTGTCGCTGAAAGAACCTAACATGCCCCATGCACAACTACTGTTGTTACTGATCACTTGTGTGAAGTTTCATTAAATTGTGTCAAGGGGATGAGGAGAGATGGTGTGCACAAGATTGTGTCTATGTATATAGTATAGTAACAAAAAAACAAAGTCCCATAGCTCTGCAAATTTTTTTTCTGAAAGAACCTAACATGCCCCATGCACAACTACTGTTGTTACTGATCACTTGTGTGAAGTTTCATTAAATTGTGTCAAGGGGATGAGGAGAGATGGTGCGCACAAGATTGTGTCTATGTATATAGTATAGTAACAAAAAAACAAAGTCCCATAACTGTGCAAATTTTTTTTCTAAAAGAACCTAACATGCCCCATGCACAACTACTGTTGGGACTGATCACTTGTGTGAAGTTTCATTAAATTGTGTCAAGGGGATGAGGAGAGATGGTGCGCACAAGATTGTGTCTATGTATATAGTATAGTAACAAAAAAACAAAGTCCCATAACTCTGCAAAAAAATTTTCTAAAAGAACCTAACATGCCCCATGCACAACTACTGTTGGTACTGATCACTTGTGTGAAGTTTCATTAAATTCTGTCAAGGGGATAAGGAGAGATGGTGCGCACAAGATTGCGTCTATGGACAGACGGACAGACGGCCAGACGGACAGACAGACAGACAACCTGAAACCAGTATACCCCCCCTTACAACTTTGTTGTCGGGGGGTACAAAAATAATTGGTAATTAAGTGGTAATTCATTAGCAATGAAACCAAAGAGCTTATTATAAAAATAAATGTATTTTATACTTCTTTCAGATGAAAATAAACAAGAGCACCGCCTTGCGGGTGCTGACGCTCATCTGATTTTTTTTGTATAACAGAAATATTGTCCTACCCATGATTTTCTAAGTCTAAAAAGGGCCATCACTCTTGCAAAAAGCAGGATAGAGTTATGTTTCTTGATGTACAGTGTCCACTTATGATGGTGAAAAACTGTTGCAAGTTTTAAAGCAATAGCTTTGATAGTTTATGAGAAAAGTTGACTTAAACATAATATTCAACCAAGAAAATGATTTTTCTAAGTCTAAAAGGGGCAATAATTATTGCAAAAAGCAGGATGGAGTTATGTTGCTTGCTGTAATGGGTCAGCTTATGATGGTGAACAAGAGTTGCAAGTTTTAAAGCAATAGCTTTGATAGTTTAAGAGAAAAAGTTGACCTAAACATAAAACTTAACCAAGAAATCTGATATTTTCTAAGTCCAAAAGGGGCCATAAATCTTGCAAAAAGCAGGATGGAGTTATGTTTCTTGCTGTACAGGGTCAGCTTATGATGGTGAACAAGTGTTGCAAGTTTTAAAGGAATAGCTTTGATAGTTGAGGATAAAAGCTGACCTAAACATAAAACTTAACCAAGAAAACTGATTTTCTAAGTCCAAAAGGGGCAATAATTCTTGCAAAAAGCAAGATGGAGTTATGTTTCTTGATGTACAGGGTCTGCTTATGATGGTGAACAAGTATTCCAAGTTTCAAAGCAATAGTTTTGATAGTTTAGGAGAAAAGTTGACCTAAACATAAAACTTAACCAAGAAATCTGATATTTTCTAAGTACAAAAGGGGCCATAAATCTTGCAAAAAGCAAGATGGAGTTATGTTTCTTGCTATACAGGGTCAGCTTATGATGGTGAACAAGTATTCCAAGTTTCAAAGCAATAGCTTTGATAGTTTAGGAGAAAAGCTGACCTAAACATAAAACTTAACCAGGCAACGCCCACGCCGACAACCGCTCAAGTGATGACAATAACTCATCATTTTTTTCCAAAAAATCAGATGAGCTAAAAATTAATTTATTGGGTACATCTTGTACACAGTGTGACTAGTCTAGGTTTTAGTTTAGTTTAGTCTAGTGTAACTATCCACCCCTTTTTATAAAGAGTGATGTTTTAAGTCAGTGTTTTATATAAAGAATTGGAACACTGTTAATATGTATATATGGTATTTTGTCTCTTATAGTTCTGTATAGAGCGGCATTATGTACCTTGTTGCTTTATTATATGAATTATTATATGGCGCTGTACATGTGATGAGACATAAGTAAAAATAAGATAAATAAATCAATTGAATCAAATATGTTCACAAGGGGATATTTTTAACTAGTCTATAAATTCGTTAAACTATCTGTCTTAAACATAATACTTTGTGTGTCTGGGTATTAAGTATTTTTCAAGAATGACAAGCATTAAAGGCTGTAAAAGATATTATCAAGAGAAGCATGGTTAGTACTTAGAACAATTTTAGAATGTTGCTGGTGTACTGTATTCATGAATAGGGCCAGCACCTGCACCCTATGAACGTGAAGCGCGAAGGTATGATAGTGATTGGTGACACTACAATGGCGCATCACGACATAAGCGCAACAGTACGATGGTGAAGTGCGACACTACAATGGTGAAGCATGACAGTATGATGGCGAAGTGCAATGACAACCATCATATAACTGTTGCGCTTCACAAGTGTACTGTCTTGTTATCACAATCGTACTCTCAAGCTTAGCCATGGTACTGTCCCGCTGCTGAGTAAGTTCACTTCACAGTCGCTGGCCCTAACGGAACACTGTGCTAGTGAAAGAAACATGTTAGCTGTAGAGTACGTTGTTTCAACTTACACGGCATAATAAGCAAATTTAATTTTATGAATGCCACATAAATTGTTACTTTCATACTTACGTGGCATAATAAATTCCTGAACATCACCGAAGAAGGAAGAGTGAATCCACCAACAACCAACGTAACTTTGCATCTGTGGATCTCTTGGTTTGACATAGCCAGACAAGCAAATGTGCCACAATCCAACATTGGCTAAAGGACTGTGAACCCTTCTCCAAGACTGGTACCAGTATGGGCTACAGAACCCCAGGAACACTGAACAAAAAGCTGCTATTGATGAGACAAGTCCACACCAATACAGTCGCATACCAGGACTTATCTTGTATTTCGGATCGCTCGCCATTTTGATTTCTGTTTATGACTCAGGTAGGCGATTCCACCTTCACACCTGTATAGGGTTGACAGGTAAAAGCACGCCACAAAGTAGTCTTGTTCTGCCTAAAATAAAAGGAAAATCGGTAAAATCAGTTACGTTTATATAATAAATAGGCGTACATCATCAATCTGTAAAGAGTTTTTAACCTGACTATTACAGATATGGAATTTAGTGTTAATCACAAAACACGGAAGTGTTCATGATGTAAGCGACTTTATTTTAATACCATTTGAATGACTAAAACTGCCTTCACTTTGTGCGAATATTTCCTAGAAAATACATGTGGAAATGATAATGCACTGTTTTTGCACATATTTTCACTATTTCAACTGGAACAAGACAACCTGTTATAAAATTCTTCGCTGACATACCTTCGAAATACCTGCGTGACTAATTAGGTCATCTCAGGTAAACAACAATTGTGCCGCTTATATCATTGACGAAATGTAACATTTTTGAAATTAAAACCAATATAAATCGATTTGGAGTCATTCATTTGAATAAATAATTGATTAAAAAGTTTAACAAATAACTCAATTTAAAAACTGAGCAACGTTTTGAGTAATTCTAATCAAAAATTTATTGTCATTTTTCGCACCTGAGCGACACGCCCCTCCAGGTGTGAAATAGACTCGACCGTTTGATCAAATGCATTTCCTGTAAAAATACACAAGATAAAATGGGAAAAGATGTTTTGACTCTTTGTGGGGCGGCTTTAGCCACCCTTTCATGTGTTTGTACCATTATCTCATTTTCGACTTCCTACTGGTTGGAGAGTTACAAAGAGGCCAACAGCAGATTTAGGAATCTGGGCCTCTGGGAGGCCTGCTTCAACAACTTTGCTTATGACAGAGACAGCTTAGGGAAAACCTACGATGGATGTGCTTGGATCTTCTCCTATGAATACAGACCAATTTTCGACTGGCTTAATCCAAGTAAGTATCAATTATATACTTTAATCACAAAGAGGTACATCACACAAAGGTTTTGGGGATTACTATACCAGGTCCCAGAAAAGTCACAAATTAGCTATATAGCTAAATCTAGCTATATATAGCTAGAAATAGCTATAAAACCAATAACAATTGTTCAAAATGTGTGAATATCAAATATAAAATAGTTATTATCCCATTCAAATGGTTTATGAGACAAAAGACAATCACAAAGAATGGAGATCTATGCAGTTTCAGTTTCAATACATGTTGCGAATTTCTGCGATTAGTCATTTATTACAAATTTGTCATATACACGATGATTATCACAAGTGAAAAATTCAGCGATGATTTATCGCAAAATACTGCTGCAGTTATTGAAAAAGTGACTACAAAGATCTTGGTTTTGTGTTATTGTCTTTCATCTTACAAACCTTTAGGACGATATTATGACCATTTTGCATCTTGTTTTGACATATTTTGCCTTATTGGTATTGGTTTTATAGCTACTTCTAGCTATATATAGCTAGATTTAGCTATATAGCTAATTTGTGACTTTTCTGGGACCTGTATACCCCAGACCACCCCAAAACCTTTAAGTGATGGGCCATACATACCCCTTTGCTTTATCATATATAATGCGCATATGGATAGAAATGTAAGTAGCACAAATTAACTGACAGCTTCCGCACAAGAACGAGAGGGGGAAGATGAAAGTTGTCCTGGGAAAAGAATTGCCCTTTAATCACATATCAAACTGATAGCCTGTTGAATCAGCTGATTTAGGCAATTCAGTGCCTTCTGTATAATTGTACCCCCCGACAACAAAGTTGTAAGGGGGGGGGTATACTGGTTTCAGGTTGTCTGTCTGTCTGTCTGTCCGTCTGTCTGTCTGTCCGTCCGTCTGTCCGTAGACGCAATCTTGTGCGCACCATCTCTCCTTATCCCCTTGACAGAATTTAATGAAACTTCACACAAGTGATCAGTACCAACAGTAGTTGTGCATGGGACATGTTAGGTTCTTTTAGAAAAAAAATTTGCAGAGTTATGGGACTTTGTTTTTTTTGTTACTATACTATATACATAGACACAATCTTGTGCGCACCATCTCTCCTCTTCCCCTTGACACAATTTAATGAAACTTCACACAAGTGATCAGTACCAACAGTAGTTGTGCATGGGGCATGTTAGGTTCTTTTAGAAAAAAAATTTGCAGAGTTATGGGACTTTGTTTTTTTGTTACTATACTATATACATAGACACAATCTTGTGCGCACCATCTCTCCTCATCCCCTTGACACAATTTAATGAAACTTCACACAAGTGATCAGTAACAACAGTAGTTGTGCATGGGGCATGTTAGGTTCTTTCAGAATTTTTTTTTGCAGAGTTACGGGACTTTGTTTTTTTGTTACTATACTATATACATAGACACAATCTTGTGCGCACCATCTCTCCTCATCCCCTTGACACAATTTAATGAAACTTCACACAAGTGATCAGTAACAACAGTAGTTGTGCATGGGGCATGTTAGGTTCTTTCAGCGACAAAAATTGCAGAGTTATGGGACTTTGTTTCTTGTTAACATACTATGTACATACAGTCTGCATATGCAATCTTGTGCGTGCCTAATCTACTAAACCCTTACACACAATTTAATGAAACTTCACACAAGTGATCAGTACCAACCCTAGTTGTGCATGGTGCATGTTACATTCTTTTAGATAAATATTCTGCATAGTTATGGGACTTTGTTTTTTGTTACTATACTGTATACATACAGTCTATATACATACAGTCCACATAATTATGCAATCTTGTGTGCATGAAATTGCAATGTACTGTGTCAGTGCATGCGGGGGGTACATTCATCACCTTTAGTGATAGCTCTAGTTATTATTGTTTTGTGTTTTAGTTTCTGGCTTTTATTAATTAAGGTAAACACCCCAACTGGAAATTATTATATATAGACTGCAATACCTAAGCTTGTTTTATGCCCCCTACAAAACACTTTTAAATATGGTACCACTCAATCATGGGGGCTACCAGTTTGCTGCATCATTTTTCACATCTTTGTTACATTGGTACCAGGGATCAAACCAAACACCTTCACACTCAAAGCAGTAGTTTACACACAAAACTAACACAGACTGCTGGTTTTTGAAAACTCAGTTGTTTGATAAATTCATTTTTATATTTCACACTAATATACTTACAAAATTTCCTTGCTTATATCAGGGCCGTCGCCGGCTTCGAAAAAGTGGCCCGGCCATGGGACGTCGAAGGCGTCCCGCGAGTGCCGAAGGCAGGAGAGCGGGGTTCCCCCCTCTTGTAAGGGGGGTTTGGGGGGTCTCCCCCGAGAAAATTTTAAGATTTGGGATGCCCGTAAGTGCGTTTTCCTTGGATCTTGAAAGCATTTTCCATTAAGATTTTCAGTCAATTTTATAACAGTTTTCAAGGATAACTATCCGACATTTGCCCAATGAATATTGATGTATTTTACTTCTGAGTGTCAGCCAATACAAAAGACAACAACTATTTCGACCCCTCTGTGAGTCTCATCAGGCGGTGGCATTAATAATGAAGGCTTTATCAAGATTCGAACTTGACAACTTGCCGTCTATGTGAGCAACCATACACACATGACAATAAGCAAGGTCATTAGTTTCATCGTAATGCAACCACGATCTATTGGTGAACCACGAAGGCTGAAAACTTCTGTTCACCGGATTTTTCTGACCAAAGGTGCGTTTCGGAAATTTAAATGTCTTAGGTTGATTTGAAATTTCAGGTATGTCCATTTTGCAGCAATACGTTAAGCAACAAGTTAAGCATACGGTTTCAGAATTTAGAGTAGATAGAAACGAAGTAGTTGAGATGTACGTCGGCATTTTATTTGATTTAAAGCAATTATTTAAGATTATTCAAAATAATTAGAAGAAATTAGCTTTCGGTTAGTTTTGTTTTATTATACCACGAAAAACACAATTGTTTCCAATTTTTTTAAACATACGACTATTTTTTTTCCATCAAAGCAATTATTATAGATTATAAAAAAAATCGCCCGGATTAAAGATATATCAGATAAGCGTTTAATTATGATTAATCCAATCAGGCAGGGTCGTTACTTTTGACACGAAGTGTGCCGAAGTTTTCACACCCCGCGGGCAATCATGACAGATACCTCTCGTTGCCGATAATTAGCAAGGCAATATTTCGGCACTTTTAATCTAAGCAAAAGCTGAAATTTTATGCGAAAAAAAAGCTGGTACGGCTGATAAAATGCTCGGGCCCGCGACGGCCTTGTATATTTAAAGTAATATTTTTTCCTGCTCCCATTTCAGACTGGTTCCTGGCTGTACAGATTATGATGACCTTGAACTTGATACTGTCCTTGGTGACCAGTCTACTGTGTCTGCTTGGTATCCTCAAGTTCTGTCCACCACACAGAGCGTCTATTGCCCAGCTGACAAACGCAATACTGATATTTTCATCAGGTATATTTTCAGTTTCTGCCTAATTGACATTACTAATTAGAATCTGTACATGTAAAATATTGTTCATGTTTACAACTTAATAAAAGTATTTGAATTTTCATTATGCGCTTTGTAGATTTCATAAGGCTTAAAGCCAAATTACTGAAAAAAATAATTGTTATGCTGTTAAAGGCCAAAACTTCCAGACTTTGGCTAAAAATGATCTTTTATTCTAAAGCCGTGTATTTGATTTGTTATGGTATGTCTTACACATTATGTTTTTACCAGTAATTTCAACTTTCAGTTAATTTCTATGACTACAAAGTGTGTTATTCATGTTCATAACTAGATCTAATGATGAAATTTAATTGTTTTCCAGCTGTATTGATCACGTTATCCATAATAATTTTCGGAGTGAAGTCAGATATTGATCGACAGTGGTTATCTCGTCCTGACCAGAATTTTCTGTCATGGTCCTTCGGTTTGGCTGTGGTTGCTGGTTTCTTAGCCATTTTCTCTGGGATGTGTCTCCTTGTTGATAGCTTACGTCTGGGCCAGATCAGACGTAAGGCTCAAGCTCCACCACCTTATGCTGGATATAAGATGTCAACAGTTCCGCCACAGTACTGAGAAATGATCACTGACTAAAATCTTTCAGGAATTGTGTATATAATACAAAAGATGTATAGACCATATATATTTACATATCAATTTTGAATGACTTTTATATACTTAAGGTAATTGACTTGTTTTACATCTACAGTTCCTTGCTTTGTTTTTGATATAAAAGGAAAAGTATCCGTATCAAACAACACATTCATGTTTGAACAAATAAGAGATTATGCTTCTCTCTAACTTGAATGACTAGCTTGCTTTACAAAATTAGAATTTTGTGTTAAAAATAACTTAGTTTAAAGGTTGTTTACTTTTGCCTCCAATGTCATGACCCCATAGTTACTTTTTAAGCATGTCGCTTGGACCTCTTGCCACATTTTGTAACTTTTGGTGAACTAATGGACTATAAGTGAAAACATAAGCAGCCAAATTCAAATCATGAGAGCTGAAAAAGGCAACTTTTGACAGGAAGTCTACATTATGTTTTAACAGCTTCCAACACTGGAATTCAGTTTGTGCTAGTAAAAGATTTTCTAAAATTTTATCAAAAACGACAAGAATTTTGTAATCTGGTTATTTTTGTACTGACACCATTTTAAGCTCATCTGATTTAAAAAAAAAAAAAAAATGATGAGTTACTGTAATCACTTAATCAGCGTTGCCTGGTTAAGTTTTATGTTTAGGTCAGCTTTTCTCCTAAACTATAAAAGGTATTGCTTTAAAACTTGCAACACTTGTTCACCATCATAAGCTGACCCTGTACAGCAAGAAACATAACTCTGTCCTGCTTTTTGCAAGAATTATGGCCCCTTTTTGACTTAGAAAATATCAGATTTATTGGTTAACTTTTATGTTTAGGTAAACTTTTCTCCTAAACTATCAAAGCTATTGCTTTGAAACTTGCAACTGTTGTTCACCATCATAAGCTGACTCTATATATCAAGAAACATAACTCCATCCTGCTTTTTGCAAGAATTATGGCCCTTTTTGGACTTAGAAAATCATGGGTAGGACAATTTTTCTATTATACAAAAAAATCAGATGAGCATCAGCACCCGCAAGGCGGTGCTCTTGTCATACAATTTGTTGTTACTAATTTGATGCTTGTTTACTACAAACTGATTTGGCTGTAAAGTGCATATCATTTACTAAAAACTTTTTGATTGCTGGTGCTTTTTTTGTTTCAGTATTCACAGGTTGCATTTCATAACTCAACAGATTAAGATATTTTAATTTTAGAAAGATTTTTTTCCGAAAAAAAAAGAAAAAAAATGAGTTGGTGTAGTACAAGCAGGCTTGTGATTTAATCACAGAAATATGTAATCATTTTGTAAATAATTTTTGTTGCACTTTATCACATAACTGTGTACATGTATATACATTTTAAGACTTATGTTCTAATTAAACTCTTTCCCCCTATTACTGTAATCTTTAATACTGTAGAAACTTGTGGTATAAAAGCAATTGTCTGACAACATGTGTAAGTATGTGATTTTACGTCCAATTGAAAATTTAACCATCTAAACCTTCTGTTCTTTCATTCTGAAGCCATTTTCATTAAAAATTCAAACCCAGCTGGCGTACATTCTCAAGGTTAGTAAAATTATGTAAATTCACACTTGGACACACACACACACAGACAGAGTAAATCAATACGCCTCCCACACCACTGTGTGGTGGGAGACATAATAATAAATAAATAAATAATACTTATGCATGTCTTTTTTGATTATGTGTGCCAAGAACAGGACTGGTAAAAAAATGTTTTTACAATAATCAGATATTTTGCTTTTTCTAATACTGTATCTGTTCATTTGAATTATGGAATCAAGTCTTCTAGTTCTTGCAGCCCTTATCTAATTTCTCAATTTACAAATTTTCTTGAGCTGAAGGATGCAGCTTTTCCTTCAAATGAGAGAGAAAAACAAATGTAGAAATATAAGGAATTCCTTGCATATCACAACATGATTTTAGAATGTATTTAAATGAAATATACTTTCATGCCATACTTTCATATTTTTTCTCTAATTTAATATACTTTCACAATTTTTCTCTCTAATTCTTGGTCATTAAAATTAAACAAAATATGCATCTCTAAACTACACTTTGTCTGTACTCTGTACGGCAACATATAGTAAATCATTCCCCACCCCTTCACATTTTTTTTGAAATCTCAGTTCAAGGAACATGTACCTTACCTTTTATATTTTGTACATTATGTATATAATGTTTTTAATCTCATTTACATTTTATACTTTAATAAATGTCTTACCTGTTCATTTTTTTTCATACTTGATAAACACTGTCAACTGTGCAGATTGTTAATTCTTCTTACACAAAAGAAAATGTAATTAAATCAACCAAAATCATTCCATAAAATCATGTAAAAAATATCACTGTATTTCTTTCTTTTTAAATGTATATAATGGCTGCTTTGCATATTTTTTACAATAAAGTATATTCATATGAAAATGCGTTTGTTGTTTACAAAATAAAAGGACTTGACACCAGAGTTTGGCTAAGAAATGATCTTTCTTCCAAATCAAAGTTTGGTCATATACTGGTACCGTAATGAACCTTAGAACACAAGGTTTTGTTTCTAAAATGTGAAATCGTGGAAAAAAAACATGTCTGCACCAGGGATTGAACCCTGGCTGCCATGGCAATAAAAACTTTCCCACCTTTACCAATATACCATGGAGGAATTCACATTTAGCGGTTGTTGAATATAAATCTTATAATTCAGGCAGTTTACCTCCGGTACCTTTAAATTTTTAATGGAAAAAATGGTAAAAACAACTAATTCTTATGTGTTTCTATGATATATGATCTGCAAGTTACTAAGTTTGAAAACCTTCTTAAAGAAATATACTATATTTTGCAGTTTGTGTGTTTGGCTGAAAATATTTTTCTTGCATCAGACATGACCCCCACTTTTGATTTTTATTCAGCACTAACTTCAAGACAAGAAATGCGGCAATGCCATGAAACCAGGTTTTCAACACTTTTCATAAGAATAAAAAAGTATACTGAATCACAGTGCACCACTTTAAAGCACAACCCTAACCCTAAACCCTAACCCTATTTTTAGTAACAATGACCTTGACCTTGATCAACACTTCTCATAAGAATAAAAAAGTAAACTGAATCACAGTGCACCACTTTAAAGCACAACACCCTAAACCCTAACCCTATTTTTAGTAACAATGACCTTGACCTTGATCAAACTCTCAAAGAATAAAAGTAAACTGAATCAAGTTCACCCATTTAGCACAAACCCAGTAACCCGAACCCTATTTTAGTACAATGACCTTGACCTTGATCCCAGAAACCCCAAAATCAATCCCAAGCTACAACTTTATATAAGTTTTCTATACACCAAGTTTCATCATGATAGCTCATTCCTAAGTTAAGTTATTGACCGGAAACCGTTTTTCTATTTTAAGTGACAGTGACCTTGACCTTGACCCCAGAAACCCCAAAATCAATCCCAGCCTTTGTCTTGATATAAGCTACATACACACCAAGTTTTATTCAAATATCTTTACCGAAACAAAAGTTATTGACCGGAAACACCAGTTTGACACCGCCCGCCCCCCGACCAACGACATACCCTAATCTAATAACTCCAACGAAAACCTGGTTAAAAATGTGAGCAACAGTCATTTAAAATGGGTCCTGATGTGTGCTGCAGCCACTATAAATTTGTACGTTTTATACAGAATAAAAAAGGCCAGCTATTTTTTATTGATTAAAATTAAATATCTGTTGTCTGCTCTTCAGTTTCAATTATTTAAGTTTGTTGTTGACGGATGCCGGATGCCAGACAAGGTGATCACAATAGCTCACCTTGAGCACTATGCTCAGGTGAGCTAAAAAAGTTCATCCAAGGATGCTACAGACCGAGTTAATGAAGATCAATCAAATAGTTCATGAGATATAGTCATCATTTTTTTTTCTACTTTTAGCTCTGGAACATCTAATCGGGTTCAGGCACAACCATTCCAACAAGGGCTGTCCATATTAGACAGCCAATGCTTGACTATTCAAATTGTTGTCCAAGAAACAGGAATATTACCAAATATGTTAAAGAACTATAGAGTTGCAATCCATTATTTGCATTGGTTTTGGAGATAGTAACATGCAAAACTTTAACAAAAAAGTTTTCAAGTTCAAAGGGGACATAATTTTGCAAAATACATGTCAGAGTTATGGGACTTGATGCTATGACCTAGTTTATAAACTCAAAGAAACGTGTGAAGTTTCAATTCAATATTTGCATTAGCCTTTCAGATAGTAACTTCCCTGCAAAAGTTCAACTAAGATTTTCTAAGAATAAAAGGGGGCACAATTTGCCCAAAAGACATGTCACAGTTATGGGACTAGACCCAACAAGGTTGGTAACTGACCTAGAAAAAAAAAGGTTTCAAAGCTATGTCTTTAAATGATAGCTATACATACTTGCATGCAAAACTTTAACTAAAGTCTGAAGCAGATGCCTATGCCAGGGTGAGTAGAATACCTTGGACTATTCTTCAAATAGTAAAAAAACCTTGAGAGAATTCAATGCAAGGATGCAGACCAAGTTTGTGAACATCCATCAAGTAGAATGAGTTAAAACGCTTTCTTGAACAGTTTTGGTTGATGGTTATGCTAGTAAAATGTCTGTGAATGATTTCAAAATAGTGCAGATGTTTTCTGACTACAATGTTGTAGAAGTTCCTACTAAATATATACGAACAGGTAATGTGCATGTGTGTTGGGATGAGGTGGTGGAAAGGAGTGGTATGAAAGATTGGGGGAATGTGATGACATAGGATACTAAAAGATAATAATTATCAAACAAGAAGAATTTTAAAGTTTCCACTACATTCATACAGGGTAAAGTGACCACTCCCCCTGGCAGCCATGTTTTTTGACGAAACAAAATAATTTGTATAATCTTTGTAAAGGGGACACCCAAGAAGTATGTGCAAACTTATTTTAAAATCATTTTCTTACAATGAAATTTTTAAAGTTTCCACTATATCAATATAGGGAAAAGTGACCTCGCCCCTGTGGCCATGTTTTTGATGAATCAGAATAATTTGAACACTTTTGGTAGAGGTTTACACATGGCCCATTTGTGTAAAATTATGAAATAGGGCCTGCAGTTTCATACAAAATTTTTAAAGTTTCCACTACATTCTTTAAGGGAAAAACGACCATGCGCTCTGACGGTAATGGTTTTTGATGAATCTGAATAGTCTTAACAATCTTGGTTGATGGTCACACAAGGACTATTTGTGTGTGAAATTATTTCAAAATCTGACTAGCAGTTTAGGAGACAATGTCTTTTGAAGATTTTTCTATTTTTAGCTCTGGTGGCCCCTATGTACAACAAAGCTCATGACGAAGGACAAGTGTGTGAAGTTTCAATCCTTTTCCATTAGTTGGTACTAAGATACCTGAGCTTACATACAAAAACTTAACCCAAAACTGCTAAGTCGAAAGAGGGGCATAATTTTGTAAATTAACAAAATAGAGTTAGGGAACCTGTGTCCTGTAAGTCAGTTTATCAAAGTAAGTAAGTGTGTGAAGTTTCAATGTATTTCCACAAGTGGGTACAAAGGTACCAGCTTGCATACAAAAACGTAACCAAATCAGGACGCCGACGCACGGATGAGTCCAACAGCTCTACCTATTCTTTGAACAGTCAAGCTAAAAACTGCATTTCTACACTCAGCTTGACTGACAACATAGTTACATAAAAGTGTCACGGCTGAAAGAAAATTTCTCCAGCATACAAAATCAAAATTATTACTGGTATTTCAGTATTAACAGCTTTATTGGTATCTTCATAACATCAAACAAACAATTTAATACAATTATATTAAAGGTATGAAAACTATTATTAAATTAAAAATTAATTAAAATCTGATTCAATGGCATGACTTCACAATGTGATTCATTTTGTTGGGTTTAACTTTGCACCGACACAATTATAGGGCATATGGCAACTTTCCAGCTTTGATGGTGGAGGAAGACACCAGGTGCACCTCTGTGCATTATTTCATCACGGGCGGGCACCTGGGTAGAACCACCGACCTTTCGTAAGCCAGCTGGATGCTTCCTCAAATGAAGAATTCAACGCCCCGAGTGCAAGGTGATTCAAATGTTACATTTTAAATGTAAAGTTATGTCACTTGCATACACTTTATTCCTGAAGCACCAAATGTATTAAGTACTCTTGACTTGTTTTTGTTTTTGTTGGGTTTAACATTGTGCCAACTGTGCCAATTGGTCAGGTAACTTTCCAGCTTTGAAAGTGGAGGAAGACCATAAGTGTCCCTCTGCACGGATGGGTAACCGGGTAGAACCTTCGACCTTCCATAAGTCAGCTGGATAATTTCCTCATATGAAGAATTCAACACCCCAACATGCCCAAGAGGCTCAAACCCACATCGGTGAGGGGCAAGTTTTCTGAAGTCAGAGACCTTAACCACTCAGCCCTGGACGCTTTACCACAAGTACCATCGTCTGTTGGATCCATCTTCTCCATAACAAGGTTTTTGACTTTATTTTTTAACAGATTGCTACAAAACATATCTAAGTCAGTATTAAAGCATCAATTCCATGTAAAAATTCCATTCAAATTTTTAAAGAATATTTTTTTAGTATTGTGATTTACAGAGTTTTACATTTGTAAAAATATTTTTTTTGGCCATAAAATTGACAATATTAAAGTTATTTTGAAAATTTAAGAAGATCCTAAACCCAACCTTGAAGACCTTTAGAATGAAATAAAGTTTATACAGATCTTGCACAATAAAGCTGTCTCATGAAAAAAACCCTGTCACAGATAAGGTGGACCAAACAATAGTTCTAAAGGTATTTCTAAATTAACCCTTTTCAAATTGAATGATGCTGGACACGATTGGTTCTACCTTTGCGACCAGTGTAGATCATGATCAGCTTGCACATCCGTGTAGTCTGATCATGACCTGCACTGTTCGCCATACAGTATATTTTTGGTAAACACCCCTTTTGACAGTTAATGGTACTATCCAAATTGAAAGATGGACAAGTTCATTATAGAAATTTAGCAGTGTAAGGGTTAAGTAAGACACTAAAATCCATGCAGTACCTTTACGCTTACAGAAAATGTTAATATACTGTAGTCTCACTTTCAATTCATCAATTAACAACATTTTATCATTTCTCAAAAAGTGGGGACTAGATACTGTTTATACTGTTAAAATTATGCATTGATGTCTCTTTAAATATATCTAAACTGATATCATCCATTTTTCTACTGCTGATATCTTACTGGATAGACTGAAATCATCAGTAATATTCCTCACAGTTTACTCTCCGTATTGAGTGTTCATTTAGATGATTTTTCCTCCTCCAGATCTTGAAGACTATGTTAATTTTTTTATACTGTCCATTTCCCCTACTGATATCTTACTGGACAGATTGACATCATCAGTAATATTCCTCTCAGATTACTTTCCGTATCGAGTGTTCTTTTAGACAATATTTCCTCCTCCAATTCTTCAAGAGTATGTAAATTTTTCCTCCTCCAGTTCTTGAAGAGTATGTAAATTTTTTCATATCATTCATTTCATCAGCTGATATCTTAAACATTATAAGCTTTCATTAAAATGACATGTCCTCCTCTAGTTCTTGAAGTATATGCAAATTGATATCATCCATTTCACCAGCTGATATCTTATTGGAGATGCTGAGATCATCTGTTATATCCTCCATTATTGCCTCAGATTCTGGCTTCACATCTAGTTCATTTACCTGTAAACAGTTCAAACATAATTTTAAAACTTAAATTAGAACCATCACTGGAGTGATTAATATCTATACTTCAGTGGGGTAATTACACTTATATAGCAGTGGATCTAGGTCTTTAAGAATGACTGGAGATATCTGGCTGGTTATCAATCTTGTCCGAGATATTATGTCAATAAACAATGTTAGAAAGAATGATAACAATGAATAAGAATTACTCAATTTGGAGGACAGACACCATCAAGTTTCTATTTTTCAGTAAATTCAAGGGCCTTAACATGTGAGCCTCTAGGACAGTCCAGCTGGTTTTCAAACCTAGCCAAGATACCATGCTCAATTTAGAGCTTTTTCCCCCTATATATCTACCTCCGGTATAAGGGTGTTTTGTTTGTTTGTTTTGGGTTTAATGCCGTTTTTCAACAGTATTTCAGTCATGTAACGGCGTGCCTTTAGCCTAACCAGTGGTTAGCCATAGACCAATGTTCTCCCTACTGGGCTAAGCAGGCAGGTGGTAAAAGGAGGTAATCCCACAGCAAAAAAGTATGTTCTTTTCCCAATTCTGACTTTAAAATTCCAAAAAAAAGTGTTACTTTTTATGGTTTTTGCTATTTTAAAATAGTTTTGCTAATTTGTATGTATATTTTTGTTATTAAAACAACAGTTATACTGTTGAACAATTACGGAAATGCAATCAATTTTTATTTAACACAAAAAATATCTTGTCACAATGGTTTTTGGCATATCTCAACCAAGTTTGATAACCAGCTGGTTTGTTCCAGAGGCTCTGGACTTATGTCCTTGGATTGTTAAAAATTGCATAAACTGACAGTATCCTTTCTTAAACTCATATCCAGTGTCCACCAATTTGGGTCACAAGATTTATGTGCAGGCCTTTTTTTAATCATTTTGGGAATGCCACCAATACCAGTTGAATTTTAATTGTGCTTCAGTACACACTGTATAATTCAATTGGGTTTTCTGCAACTTGAATTGCCCAAATATGCAGCTTATCTGCAGCTCTGTGTCAGTCATCTGTTTTATTTATTGATTCAAGAACGTACAAACATACCTTTACCAGTTGATCTTCTGGTATATTATCACACCTAAACTCTGGTTTTGTGGTATCAAGTTCTACCATAGCTTTGCCATTACTGAGGGTAACCAGTAGGAGTTTAGAGAAAGCGTTTTCTATTGCACGTTGATGACATAATTTCTTACATTTACATGTTGCCTGGATTCTACTCATTGGCTCTGAAAATAATCAAAAATGTTTTTGAGACTGATAGAACTATCTGTGCATGCATACAAAACTTAAAGATCACCCGAGATATCATAAACGTGTAAATTTGTTGAACTTTGTGTTTAACTTCACATTGACATAATTCTAAGTCATATGGTGTCTTTCCAGCTTTTCATGGTGAAGAGTGACCCCAAGTTCCCTCCCGACATGATAGCAAGCAAGGACAGGTACATGGGTAGAACCTCAGACCTTCCTTGTACCACCTGGATGCCTTCCTTACATGGAAGAATTCCATACCCTAACCCTTACCCTTCTAAATTTCTAATGAACTGCTCCATCTTTCAATTTGGACAGTTCCATTAACTGTCAAAAGGGGTGCTTACCAAAAAGATACTGCTGAATAGCGAACAGTGCAGATCATGATTACTGGTTCGAGTCGTAAATTCGGCCACTTTTTGCGTTTTTTCATAAATATTTCTTTCTTTATACAATTGATTTGTATAAAATTTCTACCATATGTGCTTTAATACAAGTAACATTGATTGTTATCATTAACCGCTGGTAAAAGTATGGTAAACAATAAACCCGCGCTTAAAATAACGGACAGGTTTAGCCTCCATATTTTACCTTCTAGGGGTTGTAAATATTCGGCCACTTTTTAAATATAAAGTTGGTTATATTTTCAACATTGTCTAGGAAATAAATCGATGCTACAGCCAAAATCGTTCTTTTTTCAACAAACTGAAATCAATTTGCAATAGCATACCTCGTGGGAAATATTTGCTATCAGAGATTTAAAAAGCGTCTGTCATCCTTCTCACACCGACATGACGTAGTTTAATTTTTACGTCAGTTTATCACACATTCTGGCATAAAACTGCTGTTCTTGTCACTTTTTGGGGGTGTTTTAACAGGAGAGTAAAGAGATTCTCGCGCTCAAGTGCTGTTATAACACTTTTTTATACATGCGCGTTCCGTGGCAAAGCATAAATGTATTACGGCCCCAAAACAGATAATTCAAAAGGAAATGACGCCAACGTGAAAAAACAACGTAGATATGGAAATTCAATGACGTTGAGGGACAATATATGCATTTACTTTGTTTTAAACGCGTTTCATGCTAATTAGTACATGTTCTTTTCGTGTTATAAAGTTAAGATTTGAATTAACCCTTGCCCGGCCTCAGCATAAATGAGCGCGTGCGATGACGTCACGCGACCCGCGAGACAAAATATTTGCTATTTAGAGTACACAACTTTAGGGAAGGACAACTTTTTTTCTACTCAACTTAACTTGTTGTTTCTTGCCGACTTTGTTGCTAACACAAGTGCTTGTGATGACACAGATGCGTTCTCAAGCATCTGGCTCGAAAAAAAGCTTTAAAGTGGGTGGCCGAATATTTACGACCT
Organism: Mercenaria mercenaria; assembly: GCF_021730395.1. Taxonomy (NCBI): domain Eukaryota; kingdom Metazoa; phylum Mollusca; class Bivalvia; order Venerida; family Veneridae; genus Mercenaria; species Mercenaria mercenaria. Next base: position 41,016,619 of record NC_069376.1, on the reverse strand, counting down.
GGCCGAATTTACGACTCGAACCAGTAGACTGAAATTTAGCAGGGTAACAGTGAACTGCAAAAGAAAATCCGAAATTCCCCTCTGGGCAATATGTCAGGCATAAGCAGGGTAGAACCACCAACCTTTCACAAGCAAGGACGACGACTTCCTTACATGATGACAAAAAGGAAATTTGAAGAAGTGATGGGCTTGTGACTTAAAGACAGTCAATCAGTTATGCACCAATCATCCATGGAGGACCCATTACTGAGCACATGCTTTTTTTACATAATAACATAATCATCACATACCTGTTTTGGAGAAAGTTTCTTGCCAAACTCCTATACCATCAGTTTTCAAGTCCAACACCTTCAATTCCATCAGGCAAACATACTTAACAGTCTTGGTGTGAACTGTCTCCTCCCCACTCGCTTTATCTTCAAACAACTGTAATGGTGAGGAAAGTTGTTGTAGCAAAGGAGTGTGAATCAAATTAAATAAGCTACTGTAAAAGCAAAAATATTCGCGAGGGTTTAATTTTTGCTGTATTCGCGAAGCCCTAGATCTCGCCAAAATTAATCATCACAATAAATAATCACCAATAGTATAATTCAAATTCAAGTAGGATACCATTTTTGCAATTTTGCGAATATATAACCTCCTGAACATACTTAGAATTTCAAATTTGCAAAATTTTGACCCAAAGAAAATAAATTATGTGCTTTTACAGTATGCCATTCAACTTTTCATTTTGCTGAAGGATAAAAATTAGGAGTGTCAAGTAAAGAAGGGAGGGTCAAGTATTAGTGCCATCACTCTCATAACTTCACGGGGCACCTTTCCAACATCCTTTAAACCTATGAGATGAAGCAATAATATCACAGGATCAAAACTAGAACTGTCTAATCACAGTGCATTCAACTTTTCGTATCCCTTACACATAACACTAACTCACAAACAAAAGCGAAGTTAAAAAGGAGGCATGATTTTGTAAAGCTGAAAAGATGGTGACAATCATAACTCTGCTATTAAAAAAATTTCAAACGGACACATTTCTCTACATTGATAAATATGGGCCTTTAGTTCTACATTTGAAATACTGACCAAGCAATGAATATTAGCCCTTAGTTCTAAATCTAAACCACAGATGAAAATTGGCATTTAGTCCTAAATTTAAACAGTTTATTAATATTGGCGCTTAGTCCTAAATTAACTAAAGTTATCACTGAAGGTGATGACTGTACAACCCCGCACCCCCCCCCCCCCCCCCCCCCCCCCCTTCGCATGCACTGACACAGTACATTGCAATTTGATGCACAATAGAGTGCATAATTATGTGGACTGTATGTATAAAGACTTTATGTAGATATATAGACTTTATGTATATAGTATAGTAACAAAAAGAAAAGTCCCATAACTCTGCAGAACTTTTTTCTGAAAGAACTTAACATGCCCCATGAACAACTAGGGTTACTACTGATCACTTGTGTGAACTTTCATTCAATTGTGTGCACAAGATTGCATATACATACTATGTATATAGTATAGTAACAAAAAACAAAGTCCCATAACTCTACAATTTTTTTGTCTGAAAGAACCTTACATGCCCCATGCACAACTAGGGTTGGTACTGATCACTTGTGTGAAGTTTAATTAAATTGTGTCAAGGGGATGAGGAGAGTTGGTGCGCACAAGATTGTGTCAACAGACAGATGGACGGATGGACGACTGGACAGACAACCTGAAACCATATACCCCCTTACAACTTCATTGTGTGGGGCCGGGGGTACAAAAATACTGATGAATAAATACCCTTAGTTCAAATCTAAAATATTAAAACACTGGGTTCTATATTTAGAACATTAAAACACTGGGTTCTATATTTAGAACATTAGATCTAAAAACTTAAAGTAGAGATAGGCCCTGAAATTTTCAATGATAGTATTACATTAAATAAAGTCTAGAAATTAATTTCCAAGTCCTTGAAATAACCAAAAATGATTTCACAAATGTGAAGTTTATGATAGTTTTGTTAATATCAATAACAGAAGTTTTAATTTTTAATTTAAAGTTGTGATCCACAAAGAAGGACAACTCTTGCCTTGGGCTAGTACTTATAAGTAGAGATCTATTAGTTTACTTCCCTTGCAATTACACAATTGAGTGGAAAATGAAAACTGTTTTATACACAATATCGTACTTTTTTGCACAACAAAATCATTAAGGATTTATTCATTTGTGTTTGATTTACCCCTCAAGACACGGTCCCTATGATTCTGTCAAGTTACATATGGTAAAAAATTAACTTTTAACAAGCCAATAATAAAACGAAGTACCAGTAGGTAAATAATAGTGCAGATAATACAGTTTTGCTTCTATCAAAATGTCACAATAGATCCACTTTTGTAATACAGAACACCTGGTAGGATTAGTAAAGGTGCAATTATATTGATCTCTATTTCCTATGCCTACTTAAAGTGTTGTTGAATATGGGTCCGTACTTCAGAATTTAAACCACTGATAAATATTGGACCATTGTTCCGAATCTGAATCACTGATGAATATTGATGTATATTTGCCTTGGACACACTCAGAACTAGACTTACAGTTTTAATGGATGTTGACCACGAGTTGAAGCCTAAATAATAACCTATCAACTCATAGCATCTGGTGAAATACAGCTGATGTTTGTCTATTGTATCTTTCTTCCTCTTTGCAAAGGCAATCTGAAACAAGTAAAGCAAGTTAACCCTTACACTGCTAAATTTCTATAATCAACTTGTACATCTTTCAATTCGGACAATACCATTAACTGTTAAAAGGGATGCTTACCAAAAAGATACCGTCTGTATAGTGAACAGTGCAGATCTTGATCAGACTGCATGGATGTGCAGGCTGATAATGATCTACACTAGTCACAAAGGCAGAATCAATTGTGTATGGCAGGATAAGGGTTAAAGGTATTGAGATTTGAATGTATATAGGTAATTATGTCTTTTACCATTATTCTCATGTCTTACATTCATGATTTCTTTCTTTAAAACCCTAATTTCATATTTGAAAACATGAACAAATAATGTACTACCTCTAAAGAAGAGAGCCATTGACCCTAAAATGCTCATCTGTGTAAAAGGCTTCATGTCAGTTTGTACAAGGTAATGGTACATATGGTCTATATCATATACATGTCACACATATGGGCATCACCATTTTTGAACCTAGGGCAATAATTTGAACAATTACAGTACACAGTCAAACCATGATATCACGACCCAAATATCGAAGAAAAATTGGAGTAAAATTGTTTGAAAGTTTGGCCTTCTGTTTTTAACAAGAACAAGGACCATCTGTGTAAAATTATCTTAAAATCAAGCAAGCAATTTCACACAAGATTAAATCAAAATTTCCACTTACATACATAATAATGAGGAAAAAAATACCATGCCCTCTGGCAGTCGTGAATTTTGACAATCGGAATACATTGGATAATTATGGTAAAAGATACATAAGGACTATTTGTGTGAAATCATTTTAAAATTGGACCGGTAGTTTAGAAGGAGATGTTGTTCGTGAAAACGCAGGACAGATACAGCGTGATTACAACAGCTCAACAAGAGCACTGGAAGATTAAACAATTGACTCTTAACTGCATGACATCTAACTATGAATCTAGCTCTACATACACAATTAATTAACATATTCAATTACCGGGTAGTTAAATGTATTTGACGAGGATGTTCTACTTCTGAAATAAATAACTAAATATAGACTATTTCATAGAAGCCATCTTTAACTCAATCCATATATTCTGGTGTTGTACTACTTTACAAATTCCTATTGTGTGATGTTCTCGAATTCAATTCTGATCTCAAATAATGTATGGATGAAATAACGTTCCTTCTGGAAGGTAAATATTGTAAAATAAAGCATTTGTATGTCCAAAGAGCTATAAAAATAAACAGATCGGGAACTTGAAAGGCATATAGAGCAAATCTCGCAAAAAAAAAAACGTGACAACTGAATGAGATCTCTTTTACCGAAAGTGACGCGTTCTCCATGTGCCATTTTGTATGTGAAAGCAATTATTCATCGGTAAATTAATTATCACCGTATGACCACGCTTCTTTTGATGGTAAGAAACTTGTACTTTGTGTCTTAAGACTATTTCACATTAAACTAATGTTGTTTTAGAAGGTAACATGTATTTTAAATGTAGTTTTAAAGGTACAGATTGTAACTCCATGCTCGCCATTGTTTGTTTTTACTAAGATAACGCCGATTCACGCTCTGACACGAGATCACGCCAGATTACAGCCAGTTGCCATTCTGTGTATTTTATACTTCTTTGGTATGTCCAAGCATTTTTTCAAGATATGCAATTTTATTGTTGAAAATGCAGCCAGTAAAGGTCAAAAGTAATACAACTGTTACAATAAAATCAAAATCGTGGTATTTTACAGCAAATTTTGCAATCACTAAACAAATCAAATACCTTGCATTCATGATCGCCCAACATCACCACTCCTCTAAGATCATCTTTTGCTGCCGTTGCAGCAATGGCCGAATAAAATGTCACAAAAGCATAGTAACCACTGGTTGTCTCCCCTGTAACATAGATCAGTGTCTTACTACAGGGACAAAGTCAATGATTAAGTTACATGACTGGAACTAGAGCTATCACTAAATATGGTCCGAGACACCGCTTTGATATACCGGTATGAAGGAAGACAATAATTTGTCCTCAAAAAAATACTTTTTTTGTACTAAATTATGGAGAGAGGTGAGTGGGTGTTAGCAAATCAGAAATTTCCTTGTAGCAGTTTTCATTTCTACCATGTTTCATTCAAATCTTTCAAACCATGTCTAAGATACAAATCCAGATAGACAGAAAATGAGAAAAAACAAGAGGGCCCTAAGTCCCACACCTGGCTGAGCTTGCAGAAATACATGACTTTCTAATATTACTTTTTATCATAATCATAGCAAAATGCATAATGGCGTGAAAAAAATACACAGCATTCTATTTTAATACTGTCAGAACTTTTTGTCAACAATTTTTGTGCACTTTATTCAATAAATGTTAATATATTTATGAGCTTCAAATTGTTTTTATCAAATCAAAAATAAACCGACAGAATCATCTTCTAATATTTGCCTAGGCAGTGGTTATTATACTAAAAATAGTAACAGGTTGTTTTTTTTTTCCAAAAATTTGATTAATTCTATTAGGATGCAAGAACTCTCATTGCATAAGCAAACAAGAGCTGTCTCCATAGGATGACACATGCCCCCGATGGCACTTTGAATGAATAGTTATGGCCAATGTTAGAGTTTAGGACCTTTGACCTACGGATGTGGGTCTTGCGCTCGACACGTCGTCTTACTGTGGTACACATCCATGCCCAATATTTTTAAAATCCAAGCATGAATGACAAAGATATGGACCGGACACACCCATCAATGCACTATGTTGAAATATGACCTTTAACGTCTAAGTGTGACCTTGACCTTTGAGCTACGGACCTGGGTCTTGCGCGCGACACGTCGTCTTACTGTGGTACACATTTATGCCAAGTTATTTGAAAATCCATCCATGGATGACAAAGATATGGACCGGACACGAATGCACTATCATGAAAAATGACCTTTAACGTCTAAGTGTGACCTTGACCTTTGAGCTACGGACCTGGGTCTTGCACGCGACACGTCGTCTTACTGTGGTACACATTCATGCCAAGTTATTTGAAAATCCATCCATGGATGACAAAGATATGGACCGGACACGCCCAACTATCATGAAAAATGACCTTTAACGTCTAAGTGTGACCTTGACCTTTGAGCTACGGACCTGGGTCTTTCGCGCGACACGTCGTCTTACTGTGGTACACATTCATGCCAAGTTATTTGAAAATCCATCCATCGATGACAAAGATATGGACTGGACACGAAAATTGCGGATAGACTGACAGACCGACAGACCGACAGACTGACAGACGGTTCAAAAACTATATGCCTCCCTTCGGGGGCATAAAAATTTCATTTTAATTGACTTGTAATTATTTCTTTGGACTGGGTATTTTTGGTTCTAAATTTATAAATATGGAGTATAACTGACAAAATGCACTCGTCGAACAGGATGACTTAACACTAAATTCCACTTGTCCTCTGCTGTTCCTACGCGACAGTGGAATTTTTTGTTCCCTGATCAACAAATATAACATTCCCATATACAGACTGAATAAACTGTAAAAATATCAAAGTCTATAAACACCAAATTATAAGAAGCTTATGTAAATGCTCAAGCAGTCATGAGAGCCAAGTGGTGTTAAAATACAGCTGAAGGCCGACTCCCTCACAGATGACGTTATTTCAGTACCTGTAACTTGCTCTGAGTCCTGCTTAGATTTCCATTTTGTTGGATAAACTTGTACACCATACACCAATCCATAGGGGTCAAATATCCTCCTAAGCTCCACCTGCAAATATATTATACATTATAAATAAGCTTTACTGGTCATAAAAATGAACTTCTTTAACCTTAAACCTGCTAAATTTCTAAAATGGACTGGTCTGTCATTCAGTTTGGGCAGTACCATTTATTATTCAAAGGGAAAATTTACTGACTGAATAGTGAACAGCGCAGAACAAGATGAGCCTGCAGAATTACTTGCCACCAGCAGGCGAAAGGTTAACTGACTAAAGAGCTCTGAAATGTGGTACAATTTATGCCCACAGTTTTAAATCAAAGAAGGCAGAGGTAAAATTTAAATAAATGTAGTGTGTTGGTAATGTGGCAGCCATCTATCAATGTACAAAGTTTCATGAAAAATATCTTGTACTTTTTAACATTTTCACTGGACTGACAGATAGGGGCATGGGGAGCAGACCTTTAGTTCCCTCCAGAGAAACACTGACAGGGGACTAACAAAACAAGTATGCCCACAGGCAGAATGTCAAGCCTGCCAGCCATCAAGTGTGACCTTGACCTTTAGACATAGGGACCTGGTTCTTGTGCATGACAATCAGTCTCATAGTGGTGAAAATTGATGCCAATTTACATCAAAATCCAACCATGCATAAAGAAGAAATGCTCCGGACAAACTTCAATGTGACCTTTGACCTCAAACGGTAACCTTGACCTTTGAGATAGAAACATGGGGTTTGCGCAAGACATGCCTTCTTATTGAGGTAAACATTCATGCCAAATTTAAACAAGATTGGTCAATGCACGTCAAAGTTATGGTCCGGACAAAATCGGACATGCACGAATGGATGCACACACATACGCCAAACTGCCAAAGTGGTAACTAAGTTGAGCTCACCGCAACCGGGATTGACAAAAATGGCTTATTTAAATATACAATCAAATACATAACAGTTAAAATTATTTTGATTTTTAAAATGCTGCTGACTCTGATTCACAAAAGACAGCCTTTCCCAGACTGTTCAAATATTTCTGAATTTCCTTTTTTGAAAAATTTTGATATATTTTACAGACTGAAGTTGAACAATATTTTACCAGACATGTCAAGCATTCTGACACATTTCAGAACATCTGATTACTAACAGGATTGTTATCAGAATTTTATTTTTAATATTAGCATTTTTCATGTTCAGAACAGGTAAACAAACCGGGTCGGATAGAACAGCTCTCCATACATCATACAGTCGAACTAAAAAATATCTATAAAAAATATGTTATAACTGCAACTTTTATGACAACTATATAATTAAAACTTCCGCCCCAGCAAATAACATATATACACTTGTAACACAGTATATAACAGTACAAGTATATTGACTCTGGGTCTAGAGGTCTGGTTACCGGTACCTTGACACTTTCATCCTTATGCTAAACAAGTAAGGCAAACAGGCTAGAAGTCCAGTAGTCCAAATAATGGGATGTTTGGCGGAAATGTTAAAGCATATTGCCTCACTGACATTTTTTTAATGTATATTTTGTGTTTCTTTTCTGCAATTTAGTGTCATTGACAGTCTGCTGTTTATCGAAATAGGTGTCAGGGTAAATATATCCTTGCACCTGTTCACATCATATTTCCGAAGATTTAACTTTAAAGTCTCTTATCTAAAATGATGAGTTTGAAGTTTCTACATGAATATTAATGTTTAATTAATTGAAGCAAGTAAGTCTGACCAGTACTTAAAAAGACTTAGAGGAATGACTCCTATAAAATATCAGATCATAAAATAAGTCATCCAGATAAGCCAAATTAGTAAGGCTAGACGTCCAATTTCCGGACTGCTAGACACTTTCAACAACAAAATGTGACATTTTTGAAATAGACCACCCTGATAAGCCACATGAGTAAGGCTATATTACTGGCAACTTACCACGACATCATCTTCGTGAAGAACTGCCGGTATACTACTAATAAAAAGATTTTTTCTGCTGCCATCTGGTCGAGTGAAATCGATTATTTCAACAGTTGGATGGCTCGACATATCGCATATACATACTGTTGCCCACACATTCACCAATACCTGTTAATGAATAATAGATCTATCAACATAAATTACAGATGAAAGCGCTAAATTTCAAACTTGATAATCCACGTCCACGAAGGCCTTTTTTAAGAGCTTTTGGAATTTAGCTCATATGGAACTAACTTAATTGAGCGGTTTGCCCTCAGGTTGGGATTTCCTGATCTTCATCGAACACCAATGATGGCTTCTATTTCTCACTTACCACAACAGGAACAATAAGAACATGCATGAAAATATGGAAACGTATCCTGGCACAACCAGTTTCCGACCGCTTAACGAGTTTTCTGTCCAGTTTTGTACAAATGCAAACTTGTCCAAATCTTTGGTTTATTGTCTCACACTTTCTACCTGCATAAGTGCTATAAAAGCATACCATTTACATTTCAAATTTCTTACTGATTGAATCCCTGGCATGATTATTTTGAAAGCCGTCATTTGCAAGTCTGCTGAAAATTTACAACCTAAATCTGACCATGGGTGGTATTTTCCTTCCAACAAAAGGAAATTAGTAGATTACAGGAGTAGGGCAGGTAAATGGCAGACAAAAGTTAGTGCATTATCTAAAGAACTATATCATGTGCTCATTAACTCCAGAGAACCAGGATATCACATCTCCTACATTGATAGCTGTCACAGATGACAATGTATTATATTATTGCTAAACTTTTGACACTCCAAATATTTCAAAATGCTTAGAAAATGAAGAAAACTGTTGCAAGGACAGGCATCAGGATTGCAATGTCAAAATAATTTAAGAATAGTATGCTTCACAATTTTGGCAGTGAACATGTGTTAAGGAATATACATTTAGTGCAAAAGATATCTAAATACGGAAACTGGTTTAAGCAAGAAAAGGTATAGTGGCTAAACATGCAGGTTTTTAAATAGAAAGTGTCTAGCCATCCGGTAACCGGACACCTAGCCTGCTTTCTAGCCGTCCGGTTATCGGACGGCTAGCAGATCCTCAGGGGATTTACTAGCCATCCGTTAATAAGATTTCCTAATGAATAAGTAATGATTTTATATAATTTTAGTGTTATTTACTTAAGATATCGATACTTATCTGCAAACAAAATTTGGTGTGAATACATACTTAAGATTTACAATAAATCACTGCATTATTCAGCAGATAAAAATGAAAAGATGCCAAAAACAATAATGGCGAGATCACCATGACATCACTCATTGGCTTATATGGGATAGGAATTTTTAAATTTTAACAATTTTTTCACTGGATTTTCAAAATTAAAACAGTTTGAAATACTTACAATTTTCATATTTTAGCATTCAAATATTTTTTTAATGAATAACTGTTTTAAATGACATTTAATTTCAATAGCGGCAGTGTGATGTTCAAAACGTTTAGAAAACGAGCTGTCACTAATGGTGACAAATGCCCCCCGCAGCGGCTTGACCTTTGACCTGGTGACCCCAAAGTCAATAGGGGTCGTGTACTCAGTAAGTACTATTAGCATGTGAAGTTTGAAGGTCCTGGGTGCAGTGGTTCGCGAGTAAAGTGCCTTCATGCAAGAGGTTAACATTGACCCCTGTGACCTTGACCTTTGACGTGGTGACCCCAAATTCAGTAGAGGTTGTGTACTCAATAAGTACTATCAGCATATGAAGTTAGTACTTTTTGCATGAAGGTACTTTACTCGCGAACCACTGCACCCAGGATCTTCAATCAGCATATGAAGTTTGAAGGTCCTGGGTGCAGTGGTTCACGAGTAAAGTGCCTTCATGCAAAAAGTTAACATTGGCCCCCTGTGACCTTGACCTTTGACGTGGTGACCCAAAAGTCAGAAGGGGTCTTGTACTCAATAGGTACTATCAGCAGGTGAAGTTTGAAGGTCCTGGGTGCAGTGGTTCGCGAGTAAAAAGCCTTCATGCAAAAAGTTAACATTGTGACGAACGAACGAATGAACGGACGGACAGTTGAAAACTAATATGCCTCCCTTTGGGGGCATAAAAACAGTAGTTAAGCATTCATAATTAAATAGAGGATATTACATGTTTGTATTTTCATACTGAATTTATTAAACGAGTTGAATAAAATAATAAAATGCAAGGCTCTGCAGAGCATTTTATCAATTTTATTCAATGAGTTTAATAAATTCAATGTGGAAAGTCACAAATGTAATATTCTTTTTTTTCTCGTGTTAGCTTTTCCTGTCAAAACAGCAAAAATTCTACTTTCATTTACTATACAAACAAGTCAATTTGCCCAATGTCTCCTATGCTATAAATGACGTCACGTCAAAGCTTTATTAAACTAGTGTATTATCATTTTTCGGCGAACGCTGTCTAAATTCGTTTTCGTTACCTATGCCACGTGACTTCAGTTTGCAAATCAAACTACTTGATAACGCATTAGAGATAATTTATCAAAATGGAAGATTTATGCAACACTCTGCCTGATTGGACGAGAGTGTCAATTTCTTTCACTCTGTTGATTGTGCTATGCTGAGTGAAATGTAGACAAAGCGTTTATCCTAAACGACGCTGTTCACAGTTTTAAAGCTAACTTTGGCTCAGTATATTTAGCAAGAATATTGATATATCTCAAAATGATAAGTAAGTTTAATAAATATGATAAAAACCTGTTCAAATACCAACATATATCAAATTAAAGAAAGAGCTGAATATGGTCTGCGTATCACATGAATAAGGGTGTGATAAGAGTCTTTTATGTAGAGAAGAGCTTTTAAAAGATTTTCCTTGTTACAATTGTTGTCTGTATATGAAAAGGTTTCTTGCTTTTGTGACTTAATCAGATTGCATATTAAAATGAGTACTTGTTTGCTTTGATATATTTATTATAAGTTATTTAACTGATTTATTATATATGAATATTTTTCTTTAGTATGGAATGCAAATATTGAACTCAGTTGAAATCTGTTTCATTATATATATGCTATATAATGACTGAATCTCATATACAGTTTATTTATGTGATATGACTACGGTCAAACTTTGCTTATGAAACAGAAATATTGAAATAATTACAATTGTATGTTTTGCTTGACCTTCACTTTTTTATAGGTGTGACGTCATTGTCCAAAGATTCATGAATAGCGAATATGCATTTGTTAAAGCGGGATCAGTTGGCCTATTTTCGAAATAAATAAAAATAATAAATAAAAAAATCCTTTAATTGATTTTTTCAACTTTCTTCAGCTGGGACATTTGACCCCTTTTAGGGGCTGCTAGAGCTAAAACTAGAAATGCCTTTATACAGCGTCTAATGAACAGCTTGGTGGATCTTTGTCATACTTGGTCTGGGGCATCATTATAAGGTCCTCTTCCAAATTTATTTATATAGGAACTTGGGCCCTATTAGGGACCACTATAGCTAAAAGTAGATATGCCTTTCTTCGTATTAACCACTAAAATGTGATGGATTTTTATCAAACTCGATGTGTAACAATATCGTAAGGTCTCCTGCTATTTTGTTACAAATGGGGATAGGGACCAATTTAGCTAAAAATATAAACACGTTTAATGACCTCTTCTCATGAACCGCTTCATGAATCTTCATCAAACTACTGCTGTAATTATTCGTCTAAGGATAAACGAAACAAAATTGCAACCCTACGAAACCTTTGCGAAAAATTAAAAGAGAACCATTTAAATTGTTAAAGTGCGGTGTTTAGTTTTGCAATTTGAAAAATGTTAGATGAAAGATGAATGTTAGATGAAAAATTTATAAACTTCTTTCCTTATTACAATTCGCCGACCATCATTTTTAAAGATATTTCTTGTTATGTAATGGCTTTATTACACTCCCGCGATGTTGAACATGTGATAATCCATTTTATTTCGAAATGATAGTCAAAATTAATTAATGAATTGCTTGTTATCCCCCGCCTATGAAATTGGGAGGGGGGTATTTAAATAGCGTTGTTTATCCGTCAGTGCGTCCATGTGTGTGTGTGCGCCCGTCCGTCCACACCCATTTCTCAGTAACTAGCTGGTAGAATTTCATGAAACTTGAAATATACATGAACCAACATACTGCGATGATGCCCGTCAAGTTTTTTTTGGATAGGTCTATTTCCCTTGATTTAACTAAAAATGCCCAAAAATGTCCGTCCGCAGCCACTTCTCAGTAGCAAGTAGAATTTCATAAAACTTGAAATAAACATGAACCAACTTACTGCGATGATGCCCGTCATGTTTTTTGGATTGGTCGATTTCCCTTAGAGTTATTGCTGTTGATTAAATGAAAAATCCAAGTCTGCAGCCATTTCTCAGAAACAAGCTGGTAGAATTTCATGAAACTTGAAATAAATATAAACCAACATATTTTGACGATGCCTGTCATTTTTCTTTTTAATTTGTAAATTTTCCTTAGAGTTATTGCCCTTTAATTGTTTAAAAATCCACAGATTTGTACATAAAAAACCAACAAAGAATAGTAGAATTTCATTAAACTTCTTTCATTCTTTTCCATGAACATTTATTATAAACATGTGAAGTTGTGTACCCACACCTGGTCACCACCTTGCCTTGGTCATGCCAACCACCCTGATCATGCATCCCCCACCACCGCCACCCCCACCCCACATTTTTTTTACTTCTTATTTTCCAGTAATATTAATATTCAACATGTGATGTTTTGTACCCTCATCCCGTCACCCCTCCCCCCTTCTCTCCTCCCCACCCCAAAAAAAGCATTCATTTGCTGTTAAAATGACTTTGACTAATGAAATTATTTGCTTCTTAGTAACATTTTGCCGGATATATTTTTTTGCTATTCCTCACCACAAACTCGGTGGGGATACCAATTCATCAAATTTGCTTTCCATTCTTCAAAAAAATACACAAATCTGTGTTTTAAGAAATAAAGTTTAGGCTGTTACAAAAACATCACTTTTTACAAAATAACATGGACGTTCGGCGATCAATGTTTTAACATTTCTAAAAATAGAATATCAACAGATTTGTATACAAACATGATCTCATTCATTTTATCAAATGATATCTTAAGTAAATAACATTTAAAACTATATAAAATCATTATTTATTCATTATAAAATTAATTACCATATGGTAATCCCCCAAGGATTTGCTAGCCGTCCGACAACCAGTAGGTTAAAACGCAGGCCAACTAGTCCAGTTACCGGACGGCTAGACACTTCCTTTTTAGTAATAAGAAAAATCTCATGAAAACATGGTACTGCTACATAAAAGGAATTTATATAAACTTCCAAGTGCCAAAACTGAAGGCGAATAGGTTCATAACATTGTCTCTGCTGTAAATAGTGAACAATCACAACTGATAAATTTGACTTGTAAAGATTTTTATCATACAAAGTCTTATGTTATTCTGTACTAATCACCGACACGCACCCTGCCCATAATACTCGTGAGAGGTGTGAGGCAGTATAAAGAGATAGATAAATAGAAAATAGGTTCTGGTCGGAAACAGGGCCCATTACTAAAACACGGAATGGAATGGAACAATAGAAAATACGGAACAGAAATTAAAAAGACGGAACATTTATTACGGAATAATTTTAAATGGAACAGAATAAAAATACGGAACAGTGTATCAAAATATGGAACATTATAGTTCTATTTTTAGAATAGAAAACTGCGGAACAGTAGTTAAAAATACGGAAAACTTCTATTTTTAGATTTTTTTTTTCGGATTTTCCAAAAGAAAAATCTAAAAATAGAACATATTTTGCACACGGAACTGTATATTTTTGACGGAACAGGAATTTAAAAATACGGAACACGGAACACTTCTATTTTTAGTAACTGTTACGAAACAGTAAATTACAGAACAATTATTTATGGAATAGATTTAGGACTGGAATGGAACGGAACAGTAAAATTCGTCGCTATTTAGAACAAATGAAAATAGTGTATGTCATAACGTAAATTGTAACAATTAAGACACGATGTTGTTCCGTAGCAACGTCAGTTGAGAGTCAGAGTCGCCATCATGGCGCAAGCCATGATACCAGATGATGAAAAACTATTCAAACATGCCCCTTTGTGTTTGAATGAGATCTTAACATTGCTGAAAAGCAAAGACACCGTCAGTGAGATACCATTTCGACCATCAGGCCAGGGCTCCAGATAAGATGTGTATTAGCGTAAATTATGCTTTGAAATAATGCATATACGCATGTCTGATAATTTTTAAGCGTATAAAAATGTACCTGAAATTACAGAAACGCACACAATTACTTTTTACTAGCGTAAACAAAATCTGATTTGTCTGGATGCTTTATGTAACAGAGCACGGTAGGCATTCTCCCACATTGAACGTACACGCACTGAATGGTACTCGATAGACCTAGGTCAAACTTTATCATACACTTGATGTGTGCGTAAATCAGATAGTTAGGAATTAATATTGACAGTACGGTAGCGTATTTTAAAGCAGCGTCGATTTAAAATATCAACTTCCACTGTGGAGTAAACAACAAAAATGTCTTTTTCTAAGAATGGAAAAGTGAACAAATATTGAATTGAAACTGAACTGCAAGCAAATTCAAAAAACACTGAAAATTTGCAGGTGATGAGAAGCGCGTAATCATATATACAAATGGCGTATTTTTATAGCTCTTTGTTTGGGGATACAAAATTTAGTCTTTAGAACATCCAAAAAATAAATAAAAATAAATACTGGTTAGAGTCGTAAATTCGGCCAGGTCGTAAATATTCGGCCACCCACTTTAAAGCTTTTTTTCGAGCCAGATGCTTGAGAACGCATCTGTGTCATCACAAGCACTTGCGTTAGCAACAAAGTCGGCAAAAAACAACAAGTTGATGTAAGTAGAAAAAAAGTTGTCCTTCCCTAAATTTGTGTACTCTAAATAACAAATATTTTGTCTCGCGGGTCGCGTGACGTCATCGCACGCGCTCATTTATGCTGAGGCCCGGCAAGGGTGAATTCAACGCTTACTAGCATAAAACCAAGTAAATGAATATATTGTCCCTCAACGTCATTGAATTTCCATGTCAACGTTGTTTTTTCACGCTGACGTCATTTCCTTTTGAAGTATCCATTTTGGGGCTGTTATACGTTTATGCTTTGCCAGGGAACACGCCTATATAAACAAGAGGGCCAAGATGGCCCTAGGTCGCTCACCTAAGAAACACTCCATAACAGTGTAAAACATGTTTGACCTAGTGATTTCATGGAAACAAATATTCTGACCAATTTTCATTAAGATTGGACAAAAAAATTGGTCTCTTGCGATAAAACAAGCATTTTCTTAGATATGACCTAGTTTTTGACCCTAGATGACCCATATTCAAATTCAACCTAGATTTCATTAAGGCAATCAACCTGACCAAATTTCATAAATATCAACTGAAAAAAACAGTCTCTATCGCATACACAAGATTTTTCTTTAATTTGACCTAGTGACCTAGCTTTTGACCTCAGATAATCCATATTCAAAACCGACCTAGTTTTCATCAAGGCAATCACTCTGACCAAATTTCATGAAGATCAATTGAAAAATACATCCTCTATTGCATACACAATGTTTTTCTTCGATTTGACCTAGTGACCTAGTTTTTGACCCCAGATGACCCATTTTCGAAATCAGCCTAGATTTTATCAAGGTAATCATTCTGGCTAAATTTCATGAAGATCAGTTGAAAAATACAGCCTCTATTGCATACACAAGGTTTTTCTTTGATTTGACCTAGTGACCTAGTTTTTGAACCCAGATGACCCATTTTCGAACTTGGTCTAAATTTCATCAAGGCAATCATTCTGACCAAAATTCATGAAGATCAATTGAAAAATACAGCCTCTATCGCATACACAAGGTTTTTACGTGATACGACCTAGTGACCTAGTTTTTGACTCCAGATGACCCATTTTCGAACTCGGCCTAAATTTCATCAAGGCAATCATTCTGACCAAAATTCATGAAGATCAATTGAAAAATACCGCCTCTATCGCATACACAAGGTTTTTCTTTGATTTGAACTAGTGACCTAGTTTTTGACCCGAGATGACCCATTTTCGAACTCGGCCTAGATTTCATCAAGGCAATCATTCTGACCAAAATTCATGAAGATCAATTGAAAAATACAGCCTCTATTGCATACACAAGGTTTTTCTTTGATTTGACCTAGTGACCTAGTTTTTGACCCGAGATGACCCATTTTCGAACTCGGCCTAGATTTCATCAAGGTTATCATTCTGACCAATATTCATGAAGAAGAATTGAAAATACAGCCTCTATTGCATACACAAGGTTTTTCTTTGATTTGACCTAGTGACCTAGTTTTGGACCCGAGATGACCCATTTTCGAACTCGGCTTAGATTTCATCAAGGTTATCATTCTGACCAATATTCATGAAGATTAATTGAAAAATACCACCTCTATCGCATACACAAGGTTTTTCTTTGATTTGACCTAGTGACCTAGTTTTTGACCCGAGATGACCCATTTTCGAACTCGGCCTAGATTTCATCAAGGTTATCATTCTGACCAATATTCATGAAGAAGAATTGAAAAATACAGCCTCTATTGCATACACAAGGTTTTTCTTTGATTTGACCTAGTGACCTAGTTTTGACCCGAGATGACCCATTTCGAACTCGGCTTAGATTTCATCAAGGTTATCATTCTGACCAATATTCATGAAGATTAATTGAAAAATACCACCTCTATCGCATACACAAGGTTTTTCTTTGATTTGACCTAGTGACCTAGTTTTTGACCCGAGATGACCCATTTTCGAACTCGGCCTAGATTTCATCAAAGTTATCATTCTGACCAATATTCATGAAGATTAAATGAAAAATACAGCCTCTATCGCATACACAAGGTTTTTCTTTGATTTGACCTAGTGACCTAGTTTTTGACCCGAGATGACCCATTTTCGAACTCGGCCTAGATTTCATCAAGGTTATCATTCTGACCAATATTCATGAAGATTAATTGAAAAATACAGCCTCTATCGCATACACAAGCTAAATGTCGACAGACGACAGACGACAGACGACAGACGACGGACGCCGGACATCGAGCGATCAGAAAAACTCACCTGAGCATTGCTCAGGTGAGCTAAAAAGTGTTATAACAGCATGTGAGCGTGAGAATCTCTTTACTCTCCTGTTAAAACACCACCGAAAAGTTACAAGAACAGCAGTTTTATGCTTGAATGTATGATAAGCAGTGACATAAAAATTAAACTACGTCATGCTGGTGTGAGGAGGATGACAGACGCTTTTAAAATCTCTGTTGGCAAATATTTCGAACGGGGTATGCTATCGAAAATTGATTGTAGTTTGTTGAAAAAAGAACGATTTTGGTTGTAGCATCGATTTATTTCCAAGAAAATGTTGAAAATATTACAAACTTTATGGTTTAAAAAGTGGCCGAATATTTACAACCTCTAGAAGGTAAAATGTGGAGGCTAAACCTGTCTGTTATTTTAAACGCGGTTTTGTTGTTTACCATATTGTAAATGGCCGTTAATGATAACAATCAATGTTGCTTGTATTAAAGCACATATAGTAGAAACTTGGTACAAATAAATTGTAAAAAGAAAGAAATATTTATGAAAAACCGCAAAGTGGCCGAACTCGACTCGAACCAGTACAGGCTTTCAAAGGAAATATTCCTAAACAGTATCAATGGATTATTATAAAAGATAAATTCAGAACTTATACGATAAGAAATGGGGGAAGGTGTAAAACGCAGACCACAAAGGGAAAGAAGAGTGCAGACCAGTAGAGTTATATAGGGGGTCTGCAAAATGCAGACCACAAAGAATATACTAGGTATTGGAAAACGCAGACCACATAGAATGTGTGAAAATATGACACTTGTGTTTTATAAGTTAGTTGATTACAAGTTTTTGTGAATTTGTAAAACTACATTGAATAAAAAGACTCACTTTTTAAAAAAAAAGATTTTATTTTTTTTTGCAAAATGTATCTGCATTTTTTATGTTTAAATCTAAAACTATACAAAATTGACATTATTAAAATTCTAGACCATTTAATAAACATTTGAGAGACTTTCATAATATCAAAATATCAAAAGTTGTATCTTTAATACTAAAATATCAATAGTTGAATACTGAATATATAATTTATGCAATTTCTCAAAACTTGCGTTCATTAACTGCCCATACCCCAAAGAAAAGAAACACAAATTGTAATCAAATACATACATTTAATTTTAATAAATTATAAATAAACTTTTGATGACCACAAAGTTATTTTTTATATATAGGCCTAAATTTATACATGTATCAAATCTACTTTAACATTAATTACACCTTCGGTGAACTGCAAAAAAAAAAAACCCACACATTTTCAAATAAATATTTCTTTACTACGGACATGGCCGATCACATATTCTCTTACCGGTATATTAAGTCACATGTATAATTGATTGATTCTATGTTCCCTCATACTACCTTCCTAAACTAGATCTACAACTGACAATATTTTTAAATTGTCAGTTGTAGTTAAAGAAATTAGTATGAGTGAACATTGAATCAATCTGCAAATATATATCAAATCTGATCTGATAAAACCTACATATTATAAAAGATGTATTAACAATACTTTAGGCAATTATTTTCTGTTTATGTTTTAAAGCAGTTTTTAACTTTATTTTGGTAAAATATTTTCTTGAAAATGCTACTTGTAAAACATTGATAATTTCTTTATTACCATCTTACACAGTAAATTGTCAGTACATTTGCATATTTGTGACCCTCCTAGCATATTTGTGACCCTCCTATTTTTGCAGTTGGTTAATTACATAAAAAAAGCTCCATAGCCCAGGGGATTTGACAACATTTTACAATATCACAATCTAATTAACATCTAGAAAACATATTTGTGACCCTCCTACTTTTGTGATTGGTCAGTAAGCAGCATGACACACATCAAGAAAGGCTCTATGGCCAACAATCTAATTAACATGTAGATAAGGGGATTAAATTCTAGCACATTGACTGTATGTGTTAATTGGTCACACAATCATCCAGCTTACTATTCAAAATTAATTGAACAGGATGGGACAGTTGAATTAGATTAGATAAATCAGTGTCTATCAAGTTTTAAATACAACTGACAACTTTATATTTTATTAAAGTGTCACATGTAAAACATACATAACATTTTACATAATATATAAAACAGACAGTTTTACATCCAGCCATTACTGACTTATGATAGCTACAAGAGATAATACATACATAAAACCTATCAGTCAATTAAAAACTATAAACACAATGTTAATAAAATACCTAGAATTAAAATACATATAAAAACAGTATAAAAAAGCCGAGACATTAACCTATATGTCTTATTTCAGAACCCTAAGTTAGAAAGCCGAACTGGAGGTCTATGATCTCCGGTTTATGTCAAAATGTGACATAGCAATAACCTCACAAATTTTGGATTAGTATGCCTACTAGTGAAATTGAAAATTCAGTATAGATGAAACACAATAATTTGATTTTATCCTGTCATATTATATTATTATATATTTGTTCATGTACCTTTTTATTAAATTTTATTATATGTTATGTCCAGTCAATATTATAAATGCAATCATTGTAATTTGTTGCAGCTTTAAGTTTTTGATATTTTTCTCAAATTAATCATAAATTTAAAACAAATTTATATGTTGAAAGCAGACTAAGTACCCTGTCAATTAACCACATGAAACAAATCAACAATTAGAGTTTATTTTTGAGATCATAAAAACTATGAGCTGAGCCATGCGGAGATGTGTCTTCCGGAAAAATATACTGAAATACATGTCTTTTCAAATTTCAAACAAATGATTCTTCAAAAATAATATTTGCAGGAATCAGGTGCTAATGTCGTTGCCATTTCCTTAATACCAACAATATTTATTATTAATTTGAATACTAAATTTATGTACTCACTGAGAAAATTATTTATTTAAGACTTCTGCAGTTCACTGAAGGTGTAATTATTGTTAAAATTAGATTATCAGTTTATTTTTTTTTTCAACTTTGTGGTCATGTAAAGTTTATTTATAATTTTATTACTAAATCAAATGTATGTACATATTCATAATTTGTGTGTCTTTACGTTGTGGTAGTGGACAGTAAACAAATACAAGTTTTGAGAAATTGCACAAACTATTTATTTAAGACCAATTCTCTGTAAAAACCAAAAAAAAGTTGGAAACTCATAGTCACAGATTTCCTTTAAACCGATTTTTTCTTGAAGAGGGTGCAAAATTAAGCAAATCCTGTTTTTCATTTTTGCAATATATGTCCCGGTTACCATGGAAACGAGGATGCAAATCCCCAACTTGCTGAATTTTCAAAAAAGTAGGGGTGCAGGCCTATTTTCTTATCTGGAAAGTACTAGAAAGTGTCCTTTATTTTCGTACTTGCAAATTTTAAAGACAAATGAACAAGGTTTCATACCAAACTAATATTTCCAAATATTTATTTGATTCTTGTATGATCTAGACTTTTATCTGCAAGAAAAAATATATTTATGGAGCAAAACATATGTTTATATTGTGCTCTACATCTTGAAAAGTGCACAGGTCTCACCAGAAAAGTATATTTGTTTGTATAAAGGGAAGATGATATTTCAAAAAGAAACATAAATCGTAGTGGGTCATTCAGACACATTCTGGTAGATTTGGGCCAAAGTTTATGATTTGGGGCATTTTTCATATTTTTATTACCTCCCCTTGATGCTCTTCATTTAGGAAATCACGAAGAGCTTATCTAAGTTTACTTCCTGGATCATGCTCTAGTGGCCATATTTTTCAATGGATCTTCATGAAAATTGGTCAGAATGTTCACCTTGATGATATCTAGGTCAGTTTCGAAACTGGGTTACGTGCGGTCAAAAACTAGGCCAGTAGGTATAAAAATACAAAAACCTTGTGACCTCTCTAGAGGCCATATTTTTCATGAGATCTTCATGAAAATACCGAGAATGTTCACCTTGATGAAGATATTTTTATGCTGAATCTTCTTAAATTCCTCGATTTCTCCCTAAATTCTGTGGAGGGAGAAGTCACTCCCTCCCTAAAATTTTGACGTTGGATGATCCCTGTTTTTTCATGCAAAATGAATGTTGTAACCATGGCAACTTGGAAAAAAAATTGGACAGTCATGATAAGTAACCATACAATACCTTAAAGGCCAGTATCAGTTGGTTATGAGTATTTCCAATTGCCTTGAAACTCAAAATTAGTTTACCCAAAAGAAAGAAAAGTGCATACAAGGTTGTTGAGAACTGACCTTGTGACAATACTTTAAGTTTGATAGATCATTATTATGGTTGTATCCTTCTTAATTCTGCCCAGAATGTGCTTCAGGTGCGTTAGATGCATTGACAGTTTGCAGATGAACTTTTCTTGTTTCATAGAATACAAAATTGATACAGAAAGTGCTTTAAAAAGGTCTAAATTATAATTTTCTTGTACGTTGCCATGGTAACGGAACGTTCTCCTTAATTTCTAGACAAAGTGTTGGACAGTATAACTTTGTAAAATGATTTTACATGAAATATTTATGTTTTGCTATAATTCTGTATCTGGCAATGTAATATTATTACAGGTTATTCTGTAATTTAGGCATAAATGAGTTTGCTGAGAACTCATTTTCTGCCAATTTTCAAATTTCTGTAAAAAGCTCAAATATGAATGACCCACTAAAATTCCTCCTTAAATTGAAATGGGCATCATAGCTCTGCTGAATCCTTACAAGTATTATATTCAGATGCGTGCACTTTTTTTTCTATTGGAAGTTGAAAAATATACATGGAGACCAATTTTTAAAGATAATGTAAAATCTTAAAAGGGGGTATTTATAAAATTGTTGCTTTTAAAACTGTGAAAATGTTGGAAGACAATATTTGTTCTAAATAATTACTTCAGGTATGTATTTCAGGCAAATATGAAAATTAGTGCTCTATTTCAGACATAGAGACCACTATCTGTGAAGAAAATTGTAACATTTTAGTAAATTTGACACTCAGAAATTGCCATTTTTCGCACAAAGTATAATGTTCCCGTTTCCATGGTAACCAGAGCTGATTCATATCTTTTCACCCTTGATTCTTCATATATGGCTTGAATACTAAAAAGGGTGCAAATATGAAGTAATTCTGAGACTATGAGTTTCCGACCCCTTCTTTAATTTTTTGGTTCTTACAGAGAATTGGTCTTAATATTCAACTACTGCAGTATTGATATTTAGGTATTAAAGATTCAACTTTTGATATTTTGAAAGTCTCTCAAATCATTACTTAATGATCTGTCAATTTCATAAATATATTTCTATCTAAACATGAAAAATGCAGATAAATTTTGTAAAACAAAAAAAAAAAAAATAATAATAATAATAGTCTATTTAATTCAATGAAGTTCTACAAATTCGCAATAACTTAATTAACTGAGTTTCCAGTGTCTGCACATTATGTCCACTTACAAAACACAAGTGTCATATTTTCACACATTCTATGTGGTCTGCGTTTTCCAATACCTAGTATATTCTTTGTGGTCTGCATTTTGCAGATCCCCTATATAACTCTACTGGTCTGCACATTTCTTTCCCTTTGTGGTCTGCGTTTTACCCTGTGCCAAGAAATGGCGTATAACTTACGCAAAAGGCTGCTAAAAACACTGATAATTTGCAGGTGCTGAGAAGCGCGTAATCATATACAAATGGCGTATTTTATCAAAGGGAAGTAACTATTGAAGATAGAGCGGTTAACGACACCTAAATTTATCAAAAGATGATAGGTAAGGGTATAGATTTCATAAAATATTCGTGCAAGAATTATGCACCTTGAGTCATGATGCGGGTGATGATGTGGAGCAACTACTTCAAGTTTGAATCAAATGCATTTTCGAAATAACTGAGATATAGTGAAAATGCATAAAAAAAATCAAAATAAAAAGGGGCATTATTCATGAATATTGGTGCCAGAGTTATGCACCTTGTGTCACATGATGTCCCCGGGTATTAAGCTGGAACAATTATTTTAAGTTTGAATCATATCCATTTAGTAATAACTGAGATAGAGTGAAAGTGTATAAAAACTTTAACCTGAAATTCTAAGTCAAAAGGGACAAAATTCATGAAATGTTACGCAAGATTTATGGCCTTTGTGTCATATGATGTGAGTGATGATGTTGAACAACAATTCTAAGTTTGAATCAAATTCAATAGGTAAAAACTGAGATACAGTGAAAGTGCATTAAAGCTTTAACCTGAAATTCTAAGTAAAAGGGGGGATAATTCATTAAACATTGGTACCAGAGTTATGGGCCTTGTGTCATTTGATGTGGGTGATGATGTGAATCAACTGCTTTCAGTTTGAATTAAATCTATTCAGGAATAACTGAGATAGAGTATGAGTGCATCAAAACTTTAAACATGAAATTCTAAGTAAAATGGGGAAATATTTCATTCAATATCAGTCTGAGAGTTATGGGCCTTGCGCCATATGATGTGGGTGATGATGAGGAATAACTATTTTAAGTTTAAAGCAAATCCATCTAGTAATTACAGAGACAAGAAAAAGACAATGTGCTTTGACACTCATAATGGAAATATCACACTAACTTATTGCAACTGTTTGTATCTTTACGATCTTATTTCTGTTTCAAACAAAAAGTTTCCAAATTAGATGTAGCAGTCCCCTACACGTTTCAATTTTAACATTGCAATTAATTTTACCCCTTGATGTCAGGAATAACGACAAAAGCGAAGCGACAATAATTAATAGATCTCTCTCACTCTCTCTAGTACAAACATTGTGTAAAACCCCTACATTTATTCCAGGCAATAAAATGCTTGGAAATCAAACACATTGGCACAAAATACGCCCGTCATTGAACTTGGCCTAATTCAAGGGGCATAATGAAAGAGTGCCTGGGGCGATTTGGGTTGTTATCATTTTGGCCGAGATAGTATGCCCATAATCATTGCAAGCAAGTTTGGCGAAGATCAGATGATTACACTGTTCGACTTAGAGTGCGGACAAGCAGTGTTTTTTTAGTAATTGAAGGTTCATAATCAAAGAATGCCTGTGGCAGTTTGGCTGGTTATCAAACTTGGCTGAGATATTATGCCTACAAACATTGTCAGTAAGGTTGGTGAAGATCGGATGAATATTGTTCGACTTAGAGAGCGGATAAGGCTAAATTCGCTATTTTTCGACTAATTCAAGGGCCATAATCCAAGAGTGTCTGGGGCGATTTGGCTGGTTATCGAACTTGGCTGAGATATTATGCCCACAAACATTGTCAGCAAGTTTGGTGAAGATCGAATGAAAACTGTTTGAATTAGAGACCGGACATGCTTTGGACGTTGACTGCCCACCTGCCACCAATTGCCCCCACGGATATTTACATAATATGCCCCACTCTTTCAGAGACGGGCGTATAAACAAGAGGGCCCTAGTTCGCTCACCTGAGAAACACACCATAACAGTGTCAACATGTTTGACCTAGTGATTTCATAGAAACAAGTATTCTGGCCAATTTTTATTAGGATTGGACCAAAAATATGGTCACTTCAGTTTAAACTAGTATTTTACTTGATATGACCTAGTGACCTAGTTTTTGATCCATGATGACCCATATTTGGACTTGACCTATATTCTATTAAGGCAATCAGTCTGACTAAATTTCATGAAGATCAATTGAAAAATACAGCCTCTATTGCATACACAAATTTTTTCTTTGATTTGACCTAGTGACCTAATTTTTGACCCCAG
Organism: Mercenaria mercenaria; assembly: GCF_021730395.1. Taxonomy (NCBI): domain Eukaryota; kingdom Metazoa; phylum Mollusca; class Bivalvia; order Venerida; family Veneridae; genus Mercenaria; species Mercenaria mercenaria. The sequence goes on along the minus strand of NC_069376.1, from coordinate 40,991,399 downwards.
GTGACCCATATTCGAACTCTACCTAGATTTCATCAAGGCAATCATTCTGACCAAATTTCATGAAGATCATTTGAAAAATACAGCCTCTATCGCATACACAAGATTTTTCTTTGATTTGACCTAGGGACCTATTTTTTGACCCTAGATTACCCATATTCAAAACTGACCTAGATTTCACCAAGGCAATTATTCTGACTTAATTTCATGAAGATCAATTGAAAAATACAGCCTCTATCGTATACAGGTTAGAGACCACCAATTGTTTTCCCATAGACTTACATTGTAACATTATGGCGTGTACGGCCTTCCATACATCGAAACATGTATATCTAATTACAAGTTTTTCAAGAACTATCTTAGTTCTACCAAAATATCGGACGAAAAACATATGAATAGTGGTACTTTATTTAAGTAATATTCGTGTGAATGAGATGACCCCCTGTTTACATCATTGACATGGCGGGAGAAATTTGTTTGATAAAACTTTTTTTCAATACACATAAAATGTAGCAAATTTTGTCAAAATGTAAAATAAAATGCTGTAAATGCAGTGAAAAAATATCAATTTTGAAAAAAAAATCACTTCCTGGGTTTGTTTACATGACTGACCAATCAGAACGCACAGACGTTACCTTATTCCCAGGTATACACTTACCTCATTCCCAGTAAGTCCCTTTACTTTTTTGAATTGGTGGTTTCTGACCTACACAAGATTTTTCTTTGATATGACCTAGCGACCTAGTTTTTGACCCCAAATGACCCATATTCAAAGGTGACCTAGATTTATTCAAGGCAATCCTTCTGACCAAATTTCATGAAGAACAATTGAAAAATACAGCCTCTATCTCATACATACGGTTTTCCTTTGATTTGACTTAGTGACCTAGTTTTTGAACCCAGATGACCCACTTTCAAACTTGACCTAGATTTCATCAAGGCAATCATTCTGAGCAAATTTCATGAATATCAATTGAAAAATACAGCCTCTATCACATACACAAGGTTTTTCTTTGATTTGACCTAGTGACCTAGTTTAGACCCCAGATGACCCATTTTCAGACTTGGCCTAGATTTTATCAAGGTTAACATTCTGACAAAATTTCATGAAGATCAGTTGAAAATACAACCTCTATCGCATACACACGGTTTTTCTTTGATTTGACCGAGTGACCTAGTTTTTGACCCCAGATGACCCATTTTCGAACTTGGCTTAGATTTTATGAAGGTTATCATTCTGACAAAAATTTATGAAGATCAAGTGAAAAATACAGTCTCTATCACATACACAAGGTTTTTCTTTGATTTGACCTAGTGACCTAGTTTTTAACCCCAGATAAATCATTTTCGAACTTGGGCTAGATTTCATCAAGGTTATCATTCTGACCAAATTTCATGAAGATCAGTTGAAAAATACAGCCTCTAAGCTCTACCGCATACACAAGCTAAAGTTGACAGACGGCAGAGGCTAGACATCGAGTGATCACAATAAATCACCCGAGCAATGCTCAGGTGAGCTAAAAAGTGAAAGTGTAAAAAAAACTTTAACCAAGGTGGGGACGTGGAAGGATGCCGACGCCGGGGTGAGTAGGATAGCTCTCCATATACTGCGTATAGTCGAGCTAAAATGTTTACTAGAAAATACATATTTCTGGTCATTTATACCAATTAATCTGTATTTGACTTGTGTATCATTGCTGTATATATGTACATATAGCTATATATGAATAAAAAAACTCTGCTTCAAAAAAAAAACTTAAAATGTGGACTCTAGAATGTTTACAAGATTTTCCTTTGATCTGGCCTACTGACCTAGTTTTGACCCCACATTACCCAGTTTCACTTAACCTAGGGATCATCATTCTAACCAAGTTTCATCTTCTTCTTCTTCTTGTCGTTCGCGACTACACTGTCAGACCAGTAGCCTCGATGAAACTTGTGGTTTGCCGCAGATCCTCAATGCCTCCATACAGTGTCTGGTGGATTGAGGTATCTATCGGCCAAGTCGCAGCTCGCTCCTGGTCATGCCTTTTACATCTCTGAAGTATATGCTCCGCAGTTTGATCTTCTTTACCACATGGACAAGTTGGCGATGATGACAGTCTGTATTTCTTGTACATGTGAGCATTGAGCTTGTTGCGCCCTGAGCGGCGCCTGACCATCATCACTTGTTCAGACCGATCAAGGAGATGAAAAGCATCTTTCTCCATCCTTGGTCTCGTTAGTGCCTTGATGATGGTGACTTTCTCCTTGTAACTGTTCTGTTGGTTGCTCTGACTGAGCTCCTAGCTTAGCCAGTTTGTCTGCCTCTTCATTGCCTGCAAGTCCACAATGGGATGGAATCCACTGAAGTGCTACTTTGCAAGTTATACTCAGGCTCTGCATTCTCCTGGCTAGCTGCGGAACTTTATTGTTGATCAGAGCTTCCATGACAGACAGTGCATCTGTGAGAAAGACGACTGAGGAGCTTTCTTCTGCCGAGTCTTCAACCATTGAGACGGCCTTCATGAGTGCTTCAGTCTCTGCCTTGTAATTACTGCAGCGTTTTCTTGTGGCTGCATGTAGTGTTTCTCTCTTGCCAGATGGGTATTGAATGAAAACTCCTGCTCCTCCATCTTTGACGGCGCATGTGGCTGATCCGTCTGTATAGACATGAGTCCATGATTCCGGGGGATAGTCTTCATTGATCATAGCAAGTGTGAGGCTCTTCCGAATGCTTTCATCCTCTTGCTTCCCCCGGTCAAGACGAGGAACAGCAAGTCTCACAGTCACTGAGGACAGATCATTCGCTAGTGGGTTTATAATGTCTTCACTACCTAGGGGAGTCGTTGGTATGCTCAGCTCAGTTTTGAACTCTCGGTTGAGTTTCTTTGCCTCATGTACGAAGCTGCTACGTTTGAGCCGATTCTTTGTGTAGCCATCTAGCTTGGCTTTCATGGGATGATATTGAAAAGACCTGAACTTCTCTGCTTGAAGCAGAACCTTTGCATGTCATCTGTCTTGTAACGGCTTTGTGCCTGTTAGCTTCTCCATGAAGGAGATTGGTGTAGACTTTGTAGCACCTGTCATGATCCGCAATGCTTGGTTCTGAACCTTGTCTAAAGCCTGTTGGTTAGTTTTGGCAGTAGTGGACCAGGCAGTTGAGCTATACTCTAAATGGGGTCTCACTGTTCCCTGATATACTGTCTTGAGTATTTGCTCATTTGCTCCCCACATTGTTCCAGCAAGTTTGCGCATCATGGCAAGCTTCCTACGGGCCTTCCATTCTGCTTGACTAATATGGGGCTTCCAGGTTAGCCGTTTGTCAAAGGTCACTCCGAGGTATTTTGCCTTGTCTGCTTCAATCAGCGAAATATTTCCCATCTTGATTTTAGCTGCCCTCTGCTTTGACGACAGGGAGAATAGTGTGGTGGAGGATTTCTCTGTATTGATCGATACACACCAATCTTCAGCCCAAGCTGAAAGCTTGTTGATGGCTTCTTGCATCCTGTATGTGGCTGTAGTGGCATGTTCTTCCTTACACCATAACACCAGATCGTCAGCGTAGAGAGCAGCCTTAACTCCTTTCGGTAGTTCAGACATCAGATCATTGATGAAAAGCAAGAAGAGTGTAGGGGATAAGACTCCGCCTTGTGGGACACCATGACGCAACAACCAAGTTTCATAATGATTGGGTCACACCTGTGGCCTCTAGAGTGTTCACAAGGCAAATGTTGATGGGCGCCGAATGACGCTGGACAATGTGTTCAGGTGAGCTAAAATAGGGGCATAATTCAGGAAATATTGCTGCAAGAGTTATGACCATTGTGCCATATGATGTGGGTGATTATACGTAACAACTACTTTAAGTTTGAATTAAATCCATTTGGTAATAACAGATATAGTGAAAACGCATCAAACTTAACCTTAAATTCTAAGTAAAAAGAGGGCATAATTCATGAAAAATTGGTTCTAGAGTTATGGCCATACGATGTGAGTGATAATGAGGAAAAACTATTACAAGTATGTAGTAATGACAGAGGTAATGAACAAGAGGGCCATGATAGCCCGGTATCGCTCACGTGAGTTTACTTGCTTGCTTGAACAAATGTCTTTGCTAAAGCATCAGAAACAAAGAACTAGGTGAGTAGGTCACGATGGTAAAGATTATTCAAGATAACTACTGCTATCTGTTAAACATTATACAGGTGGTCCAAATCTCTTTGCTGTAGCTTTCAAAACAAGAAAGTAGGTCTGGTCAGGGTTAACAACACTGAAGATGAATGTTGAAATATTTGGTCCAAATTTCTCAGCTAACCAAATATCAAGGCACTAGACTCTGCAGTTTTGGACAAGAAGATTTTCAAAGTTTTCCCCTATATAAGTCTATAGAAACCATGTGACCCAGGGGTGGTGTCATATTTGATATGATCCTAGGGGGATAATTTTAACAATTTTAATAGAGGCCCACTAGATGATGCTACATGCCAAATATCAAAGCCCTAGGCCCTGTGGTTTTGAACAAGAATTTTTCAAAGTTTTTTCCTATATAAGTCTATGTAAACCATGTGACCCACAGGGCGGGGCCATATTTGACCCTAGGGGGATAATTTGAACAATCTTGTTAGAGGACCACTAGATGATGCTACACACCAAATATAAAAGCCCTCTGTCTTGTGGTTTTGGACAAGAAGATTTTTCAAGCTGTATATAACAAGAAGCTGCGTTCAATAAACGCTTGATGCCCCCGGTGGCATCCTTGTCGATACATAGCAACATAAGTCCAAAACGAGGTCAAGTTCAAGGTCAAGTGACGTCTGAAGGTGAGGAATGGTCACAGGTTACATCTGCATTAGTATCAAGTCATTCGAGTAAGGGGTATTGATGCTAGACGAAATGGTCCCATTTGGTTCACCAAGAGATGGCCCATATAAAGCAACCCAAGTCCAAAATGAGGTCAAGGTCAAGGTGAAACTGAGGTCAGGTGATTTTTGAAGATGAGGAATGGTCACAGGTTACATCTGCATTAGTATCAAGTCATTCTAGTAAGGGGTATTGATGCTAGACGAAAAGGTCCCATTTGGTTAACCAAGAGATGGCCCATATAAAGCAACCCAAGTCCAAAATGAGGTCAAGGTCAAACTGATGTCAGGTGATGTCTGAAGATGAGGAATGGTCACAGGTTACAACTGCATTAGTATCAAGTCATTCTAGTTAGGGGTATTGATGCTAGACGAAACGGTCCCACTTGGTTAACCAAGAGATGGCATATATAAAGCAATCTAAGTCCAAAATGAGGTCAAGGTCAAGGTCAAACTGAGGTCAGGTGATGTCTGAAGATGAGGAATGGTCACAGGTTACATCTGCATTAGTATCAAGACATTCTAGTAAGGGGTATTGATGCTAGACGAAACGGTCCCATTTGGTTAATCTCGTACGGACGGACGAACGAACGGACGGAAGGACGGACAGGTCAATCACTATATGCCTCCCGCATCAGTAGATGCCGGGGGCATAAAAACAAAAGAAACACTGAGACAAATACTGTCATTTCTACAATTTATTTTACATTGTATATACAATTAATAACCAAACAACATTCTGACTACGAAGGAATGTATACTGTAATGATTTCTACCTTTTTAGCATCTAAAACTTGAACAAGAACCAGCATTTACAAGAACATTAAACTTGTTCAACAAACAATACTTTCTTTCTTGGCATATGACATTGGTCCAAGTTTATAAATGTGACTTTGACAACCAGTCAGGAAACTCCTGCATTTGATTGGTTGATTCTGATCTTCACCTTATAACTGACCAATGGTAAGGAAGCATTCTAGGACTGGTTTACAAACCTCAAAAATATTCTAACATTGGACCAGTGACCTAGGAACATATTAGTCTTCACAAGAATTAGGTCCTCTAAACTAAAATAACAGAACATTATAAATCTAAAACAAATAACACACACTGATGTATAACAGTTAATACTAAACCACAGTTTACACGGGTCAAACAGGACATTTTTTCAGCACTGCTATGTCAACAACTATTTACCCAAAAGTATATCTGTCATTGCTTTGTATTGATATAAATGTTATATAATCCTAGTAACACATATGATAATGCTCCGAAATATGACAGTATAATACAGTTTGGAAATGGATACAAGTCTATCGTAAAAAGATGTTTTACGAATTTTAATTTGGCATTTATCAATAAGTATGCCAAGAAGTTGATTTACGATAGTGTAGACAAATAATAATCAACTTGACAGCCAAGGAACGACATGTTACAGGTAGGAAATTACTTACAAAAACACAAAAGATATGGACCAAAAAAAGCTAGTACCTGGCTACTTGTCCAAGTCCAATAAGCAAGCACTTGCTGGAAGTTTAGCAAGCTTATGTCTGCAAGCCTTCAAGCCAGCACTTGTCTAAGGGCTTAAAGCAAATCTAGGGTCTACAAGCAAGCACTTGTTCAAGGCCTTCAAGCAAGCATTTGTCTGAGGCTTACACATAAGCAAAAGTCTGAGACCTAAAAGCATGCATATGTCCAAGTCAAACAAGCAAGCACATATCCAAGGCTTACAAACAAGCACTTGTCCCTGGCATACATGCAAAAACATGACTGATGCCTACAAACAAGCTTTTGTCTGAGGCCTAGAAGCAAGCACTTGTCTAAGACCTAGAAACAAGCACTTGCCTCAGGCCTAGAATGAAAGCACTTGTCCGAGGCCTAGAAACAACCACCTGTCAAAGGTTTAGAAGCAACCACTTGTTCGAGGCTTACAAGCAATCATTTGTCCATGACATACCGGAATGCACTAAGCAAACACTTTTACCTAGGCAAAGAAGCAAACACTTGTTTGAGGCCTACAAGCAACCACTTGTCCGAGGTCTACAAGCAAGCACTAAACCTCTTGTCAGAGGCCTGGAAGCAAACATGTGTCCAAGGCCTACAAGCAAGCACTTGTCCAAGGCCTAGAAGCAAGCACTTGTCCAAGGCTTACAAGCAAGCACTTGTCAAAGGCCTACAAGCAAGCACTTGTCCAAGGCCTAGAAGCAAGCACTTTTCTTAAGTCTACAAACAAGCACTTGTCTGAGGTCCACAAGCAAGCATTTGTCTGAGGCCTAGAAGAAAGCACTTATTTGAGGCCTTGAAGCATGCAGTTGCCCAAAGCTTATAAGCAAGCACTTGTTTGAGGCCTTCAAGCATGCAGTTGCCCGAGGCTTATAAGCAAGCACTTGTTTGAGGCCTTCAAGCATGCATTTAACCTACACACCGATAATGAAATATACCAGTAAAACAGCATATTTTAAAATTTAAGCTAATGGAAACTAAAAATGTATTTTTGAAGCGTAGAAGTTAACTAAGCAAAATAGCAGATTAGGTTTTATTATGTCTGTTTACAAGAGCTTAAAGAGCGTAAACAGAGTTCTATAATACAGGTAACTTGAATGGACTCGGTGATCTAAATGAATCCGAAGTCAATGTAAGTGGACATTTCTTATGGCAGCCACATGGCACTTAACAAACTGCTATTGTGATAGTTAATTAAAAGTATTTAAAGCGCTTCTGGAAGCACAGAATGCAACCAAGTAAAATTCGATCACTATTTTCAGTCGAATAAAGCCTGTTCATGACAGGCAATGAAATTCATTTAAAAAAACTAATAAAACAAGAGTGCCAGAATGTCACAATATACACCCGTCACAGCAAATTTCTTTACTCTAGCACCTGTATTTGCAAAAATACAATGCAAAAAAAAAAAGACCTAGGGACCTGGTTCTTGCGCATGACACTCCGTCTCATGATGGTGAACAACTGTGCCAAGTTTCATCAAAATCCCTTCATGCATGTAGAAGATATGCTCCGGACAAAGTCTGTGGACGCCGCCCGCCCGCCCGGCCGCCCACCAGGGGCGTTCCCATAATACGTCCCGTTTTTCAAACGGGCGTATAAAAGCAATTTCATTGAACTGGTCCAAATACCACTACAACTACTGCTATATATACAATGCTATATACATTACAGGTTGAACTAAAATGTATAAAGACATCCCATCAATACCGCCTCTATCGCAGATTATTATGATATTTCTATTGATTACCGGTAACCTAAACAGAATTACTTTCTAATTTCTTCCTTGACTTTCAAAAAGCCAACAATACTAAATGTCACTACTCACAGAAAATAAATTTGCCCCGTTTACAAAAGCTGTTTATTTTATGCTTTCCAGTGATTTTTTTTTGGTTGGGTTGAACAGTGTACCGACAGAAGTATAGGTAATATGGCGACTTTCCAGCTTTGATGGCGGAGGGAGACACCAGGTGCCCCTCTGTGCATTATTTCATCAAGGGCGGGCACCTGGGTAGGACCACCAACCTTCCTTAAGATAGCTGGATGATCGCATTGAAATACGGAAATATATCAGTGAGATAAAATTGACATTTTCACATTTTAAAGCAGCGAAAATATCATTTTTATTTTTCACTGTTACGGAACTATATTTAAATGTAATCAAAATGTCTTTGCAATATACTTCAAATGAAGATTTAGATGTAGATCTATGTAAATATCTATAAGAACATAAAGATACTTCACAATAATAAAATGTGAAACAAGAGCTGTCAGTGGACAGCGCGCTCCACTATTCTCAGTGCTTGATAGTATAATATAAGCAATGAGTAAAACTTTAACATTACAAAAAGCATATTCTAAGTCGAAAAGGGGCCATAATTCAGTCAAAATGCTTGACAGAGTTGCCTCCTCCTTTTTACAGACTGGGGTCATGATGGTAAACAAGTATGCAAAATATGAAAGCAATATCTCAATGGACTTTGAAAATATTTGGGGTGGTACGCAAACTTTAACATTTATTCTAAGTCGAAAAGGGGCCATAATTCAGTCAAAATGCTTGATAGAGTTGCCTCTTCCTTTTTACAGACTGGTATCATGATGGTAAACAAGTATGCAAAATATGAAAGCAATATCTCAATGGACTTTGAAAATATTTGGGGTGGTACGCAAACTTTAACATTTGTGTGACGCTCACGCCGACGCTGGGGCGAGTAGGATAGCTCCCCTATTCTTTGAATAGTCGAGCTAAAAAGTCTGGAAACTTCATAAGAATTATTTGACAATTTTTAACCATTATATGTATCTTGATGCGACTTCATTAGACAATGCAAGTGACACTGCACAAGATAAATAGTAATAATTTGGTTACAATTATTGAAAATCATGAAATAAAAAGATAATTTGTTTGTTTTACATGTAAATTCAAAATATATTTCACTCATGAACACCAAATCTACATTTTCACATGAGGCTGTGCCACTTGTGAAAATATTGCATATGGTGTTCAACCGGTGGAATATATTTTGACTTTACGCTAAAACAAATGTCTATTATTCACAACTTGCCTATGATATATAACACAAACAGATCAATTTGACTAAGTTACAACTGTTAATCCATTCAGTTATATCAATTAAGACAACTACATAAATAATTCATTTGATATTCTTAAATATCACAGGATTCCTTATATATATCCCAGGTTGTATGTATACTTGAGGTTACATGTAAAACAATGCACAATCACTGAATGGCTTGCCAGTCAATAGTCAAAACTATAGCCCAACATCATAAATATATTTTTAAGTTTTACTATAATTTTTTTCCCCTATTAGACCAGTAAACATGTGTTGAATATAAACCAGCGCTATACCATAAACTATGAATTGGGGATTTATGAGAATCATGAAATGATATTTGCTATTTAAACCTTAAGCCTGCTGGTGGCAAGTGATTCTGCCTTTGCGACAAGTGCAGACCAAGATCAGCCTGCACATCCGTGCTGGCTGATCATAGTCTGCACTGTTCGCTATTCAGTCAGTAAATTTTCAGTGAACACCCCTTTGAATAATAAGTGGTATGGCCCAAATTGAATGATGGACCAGTCCATTTTAAAAATCTAGCAGGCTAAGGGTTAATGACACCTGTAAATAGCAAACACATTTATACCAAGGCAGATATGTTGTAAAATTCTTAGTAAATAAACCCTTGCAGACAACATCCCTCATAAAACAAGCTCATTCTAGTATTCCCAGTAATGTTTACTATACCAGCGGCTACACTGTATAAAATATATAACATACTATTACATGTATATCTGCTACATAACAAATCTAACCAGTATTTGAAAAGGAGGTGTTGGAGCCATTTCTAGTTCTGACAAGACTAGGCTTGTTTGAATTTACAAATCATTATTTAATGCATATCAGGAATTCTTGGCTAGCTTCAAGACACAGATTATCCAACATGGTTGCTATTCAAGAACCTGAAATCCTCCCTGCCCCCATCCCATCCTGATGTTCAACAAAGAAAAATCACTGGTTCAGTCACAATGTCTTATCAAATCTTTGTGTACAACATAAATATGCCTCGTAAAGTGATTAAACTTTTTTTTTTTTTTTGATATTTTTGTTTTTGTTGGGATTAGAGTCACACTGACCCAATTTATGTTACATGGCTACTTTTCAGATCTACCGTTAACACTTTCTAGTTTCGAACGGCATTCTTATTTTATTTAAACAAGTATGTTTTGTTCTCTATAAAATTCAATTTACTTGCATTCAATTTCATAACTGATCAGAAGTTAAAACACATTTCATCAAACAGAAACATCTTTGTCTGCATGCAACATGGATAAAAATAAATCCAATCCACAAGCAAAGCTATAGTTTGTGCCCATATACAACATTTCAAAATTTATGTACTCTACTATTTCGTATCTAATATTTACAAATCTGTACTCTACTATCAGTTTTTAATATTTACAAATCATTACTAATCTATCTTATTTACACATTATTGGAACTAGAAGAATGAACACTGTCAATACTTTAAAAACTAATTAACCCTTACCCTGCTAAATTTTTATAATGAACTTATCCATCTTTCAATTTGGACAGTACCATAAACTGCTGAAAGGGGTGCATACCAAAAAGATACAGACTGAATGGCAAACAGTGCAGATCTTGATCAGACTGCACAGATATGCAGGCGGACCATGATCTGAACCGGTCACAAAAGCAGAATCAGTCGTGTCTAGCATGATAAGGGTTAATGCAACTCCTCACAATAAAAACATTTCAATATATCACTTTGAATAACTAGAATTGTAACAATCAATAAAACGTAACATTCTATCTCTAGATTTTCTACTATCAACAATTTCTAGATGAAATAAAGGAATTACTATAGAATTATACATAAAGGAAGAAATGAAGGAATTCAAAGAAAAAAGGTATCAAGATCTTACACCTACCGCACCCCACCCCCCCCCCCCCACCCCTTTAAAAATGAAAGAAAATTCACCAATCAATACATTCTCTCAAAAATCTGTAATATACAAAAACACGGGAAATAAAAGAAAATGTAAGTCTACTGAAATAATGAAAAAGGACATGCTAAAAAAATATTTGTGAAAACAGATGAATATATGAATTGTGCGACACCCTGTACAATATAACAATAATTTTATTTACATGTAAATCTCTGGGATAAATTGATTATGAAATTAAAATTAAAATCATTAACATCTGTACAAAACATTCAAATCTGGAATGTGGTGAATATTCATAAAACATACTAACATGCATTTTATTGTTCTATTGCAAATACAAATAACTGTAAAATCAGAAACGTCTGCAAATATATGTTTTTGCTGAATTTGCAGCGTTTTTTTTTTTCTATGTCTAAAAAACAATTACAACTTACATGAAGATTTAACCTCATGTTATTGGACTGTTTTTTTTATCATTTTTTATGCAAATGTCTTGGGAGAATTTAACAATGGGAAATAGGCAATATCTGAAGCCAGGAGACTTTCCTTTCAGCATGCAAGTATATGTCCTTGAACAAGAAACTACAGCCATGTACTTTTCATTCATGAAATCAAATAACACAGATCTTCCAGCTGACCGAACAATGTCCGATCTTACTGTTGTACCAATACTCACCTACCAGGCAGAAATCATGCAAATTATGTAGTTTCGTTTCATAATTTCCAAGCTGTTTATTATTACACCTTTCAATATTTTCAGCAAACCTGTTCATCAATGTACCCCACCTACTTCCGACCTTCAGAATCAGATTTTCTATTTTGCCTTATTTTCTACAAAAAGAACTCCTATAATGTTTTAAAGTCAAAAAATTTAACCTTGAACTGGAATGACTATTACATATAGGAACCCAGTGTTTTTGAATACCTGGGTGAATATCAGTAATGTTTTTTGTTGATGAAGATATGACATGAAACAGCTTGTCAGTTATAGTGTAATATCAGATATTTTTGGCAAGCTGCTCTGTTTAGAATCTTCAGATACTGTATATTTCCCACAATAAATTCTCCCAAATCAACTATGCATAAATTACAATTATCACAACAGCCTGTACTTGTTTAAAGTTCAGATTTTAGATGGGCAACATACTGCAAACAAAATCATCATCATTGAAACAAAGACAGACCATTTCTCTTTTTAAAAATTTTCTATCATAAATTATTCAAAATATAGCAACAAATAAATTCTATCATAGTTGTTCAAAATATGTTTAAAATTTTAAAACAGTTCTATTCACAATTTCAAAATTCAGGGGAGCAGAATAATATTTCATAATTATTTGCATATCATAGAAGGTCTGTGTGTTTCTTAGCATTTAAGGTAGTTCTGCACATTTGAAAAAAACTAGAAGTGATTTTGTAATGTCTTTAATCTGCACAACATAAAATAAAGGCTGTATCTAACCACAGAACCCTAAATCAAACCATGGATAAATGGCAACATTTTATGTCAATTAAAAATCTGGCCATCTTTCTACCTTTTTAAGGAGTGACTGTTCCAAAATTTAGACATACAGAAAACTTCCAAATTAGACCATAAAATCAGGCTAAAATTTGTGGAAGTCTTTGAAAAATATTCACATGTACCTATACATTTTATCACATGTTTGACATTGTGGGAGTGAAATAAAGCCATCACATAAATTTGAAAATACACTAGTGTAATAAAGCTTTATGTCTACGTCGTTTAAAGTATTGGAGACGTTGGTCAAACTGACTTGCTTATTGTTAGTTTAAGAAAGTAGAATTTTTTAAGTTTCCACTGGAAAAGCTAACATGATTTTACCAAACATTTTAACTAGTTGCAAATGAATTAAACTATGTGCAAAGTTAAAAAATGTTTTAACAGTCTGCAAATGCACTTAGACATGTCCGATGCAAAAATGTTTAAACAGTCTGAAATTTTATGATTGAATATAGCAATGTGTAATGAAGTTTGTTCTAACAGAATACACATTAATTAACTATACTATGTGCTATGCACTGCATACACAAATGACATTTTGCTATATAAAAAACTACTGAACACTTTAAACATTCTATGTAAGTAAAACATCCATTTATGTACATAATTCAAACATTTAAGGTAAACCACTGCACGGGTACTAAACAGTGCCTGCGGTACTGACTGTGCCGACGAGGATTGAAGGCACTTCGCTTCCTGTACCGCAGGTACTTCGTCAATGTTTACAAAACGAGCGAGATCAGTGAGTGATTTTTGTCATTTTTGTCATTTTGTTACTGCATGGAGTATTTTTCCAAAAATCGGGGAATGTAGCGGGGTGTAGATGTATCTTATCTACATATCCATGCTAAAATTTGTGGCAAATGATCAATTTCCTAGAAACGTACGGACAAATAAGTTGAGAATGAAACGTGATTTTTTCACATCAGTGACTGTTTAGACTCGATTTCTTTTCGCTGACCCAAACGATGTCGTCTCTGCCGTCGTAAATTATATTTATAAATGACATGTGATCTGCTAAAACCTAAAATATGTCCAGAAAATTCCGAATTTGAACGTTATGCCACTTTTGGAAATGTGCCGCAGGCGTTTTGACGATGCCGCAGCCCCTTCGAGGTGCTGCAGGCACTTTCAAAAAGTATCGGGACATAAATTTGGCCGAAACTAGACAAACAGACAAATGGAAGAACAGAGAAACAACATTTCCTTCAAGAAAACGAAAAGAAAAAGGGGTGTTGAATAGTATGCAGTGGAATGCAAGTCAACTGAAGTCAGGTACCTTCATATTGTCGCATTTCAGAAAGTGGTCCGCAGAATAAAAACCCTACTTTCGTTTTCACGTAAAACAACTCGAAAACAAGTGAATATTAGCATGAAAAGTGTCCTATTTTATGTAAAATTAATTCCACGAGTGGAATGATGCCCATTTGGCTCCCGATTTATGCGAAAATGCGCGAAAAATAGAAAACTTAAGATCTATTTATTAGGGACTTCTTTTAACTACACCTACACCACGGAAGCACATTTTTGACCAGATTACTGCATTATAACCTCTGCCACGAGATAGGTAGGTAGCTGTCAGGATACTTCAAGAAATTATCGTGATAAAGCGAAGTTTTCTAATAAGAGCTCAATAGTCAGAAGTTTCCTGTAAATATTATTGCGATGATTCACATTATAATCTCGATACCATTTGTGTAAGAGCCCATTGTGGACAGCTGACATATACTAGCTAGACAGTTATTACGGTATAAAATCAGAAACTATATCGATGTTTGAAATTTTCTGTAGTTATTTTAATAGCCTAACGTTTCCTGGAAATATTAAGTATATCTACAAAAAAAAAATATATTAAAAATGTTTTCAGAAAAAAGGAGAACTTAATAAGTATAGCTCATAAACGATCAAACGGGAGAATTTTCCAATTTTAATAGTTTTTACATGTACGTAAAACCCTATTTTATTCCCAGCAAACAAAACTTTGAAAAAAAAACAAAAACAACAACAAATCGAGCAGCATAGGGTTTTTATTCTGCGGACCGCTTTCTGAAATGCGGCAATATGAGGGTACCTGACTTCAGTTGACTTGCATTCCACTGCATACTATTCAACACCCCTTTTTCTTTTCGTTTTCTTGAAGGAAATGTTGTTTCTCTGTTCTTCCATCTGTCTAGTTTCGGCCAAATTTATGTCCCGATACTTTCTGAAAGTGCCTGCGGCACCTCGAAGGGGCTGCGGCATCGTCAAAATGCCTGCGGCACTTTTCCAAAAGTGGCATAACGTTCAAATTCGGAATTTTCTGGACATATTTTAGGTTTTAGCAGATCACATGTCATTTATAAATATAATTTACGATGGCAGAGACGACATCGTTTGGGTCAGCGAAAAGAAATCGAGTCTAAACAGTCACTGATGTGAAAAAATCACGTTTCAATCTCAACTTATTTGTCCTTACGTTTCTAGGAAATTGATCATTTTCCACAAATTTTAGCATGGATATGTAGATAAGATACATCTACACCCCGCTACATTCCCCGATTTTTGAAAAAATACTCCATGCAGTAACAAAATGACAAAAATGACAAAAATCACTCACCGATCTCGCTCGTTTTGTAAACATTGACGAAGTACCTGCGGTACAGGAAGCGAAGTGCCTTCAATCCTCGTCGGCACAGTCAGTACCGCAGGCACTGTTTAGTACCCGTGCACTGGCAAAACTACAACAAGACCAGTAATTCTATACCCTTCAGTTAAACACTGTTACAGAATGCTGGAATAGACAGTTGACAATAATTGCTTAAGAATTAACAAATCCTCTTTGAGAAATAGGCAGATATTCTGTCACAAGATCATAGCAGAAAATGCCTCCTATTATTACTAAGAATATTCATCTGTGTAACAGTATATTTGTTTCAAACAGGAAGTCATTCAAAATATTTAATACTCCCTACAATAAAGAGCAGTAAAAGAAATACAAAATACACATATTTCTTTTAAGCAGGCTCCTCCTACAGCAGTCACAGCCACTCCTCTATTCCCGTTTAATATTAAATCTTCACAGAAATGCTTCATAGATCGTCTTGACAACTTGCCCTGAAAATATCCCAAACACATTAGCACTATGAAAGCATGATTAAAATATAAATATTTTACAAGAGGGCCATAGAGGCCAAAGTTATTCAAGTGAAACTGACTATTTGACCACATATATGACCCACGCCGTGGAAAAACCAACATAGTGGCTTTGTGACCAGCATGGATCCAGACCAGCCTGCGCATCCGCGCAGTCTGGTCAGGATCCATGCTGTTCGCTTTCAAAGCCTATGGCAATTAGAGAAACTGCGCAGATGCGCAGGCTGGTCTGGATCCATGCTGGTCGCAAAGCCACTATGTTGGTTTTCCCATGGCGCGGCTCATATAAATATGGCTCACTGCATTTTGAATGGTAACAATGGTGTTCATTATAAAAAATCGCAAAACAGGTCAAGAGCCCCCATCTGAACAAATCTGACAGGTCCTTACAAGGGTTCTACGGATTAAATTTAATCAAAATCTGCCAGAAAAAGATATTTAAAGAAATTTCTATTTTTCTGCTAAAGTGCCCCCTTAAAGTTGCCAAGTGCCCCTGTTTAAAGAAATTTAACAAAAGACTTTATAAGAATGCTACAGACAAATTTAATGAAGATCCATCACATGAGAAATTGTTTAAATGCATTTCTATTATCAGCTCTAGCTGCCAAAAAAAGGGCTAGGATTTAAACATTTAATCTTACTAAATATATGTTAAAACAGTTTTCCACACACCCCTCAATTTTTGTATATATAAGTTCATCAAGGGCTGCACAATTTCACAGCATGTTTAACACCGGAGAAAACTGATTTAAAATACATGAGATATAATTGCCATTCAAGGTGAATCATGAATTTATTTATTTTGTTGTCAACATTGCACCAACACAATTATACATCATATGGCGACTTTCCAGCTTTGACAGTGGAGGAAGACCCCAAGCGCCCCTCTGTGCATTATTTCATCACAAGTGGGCACCTGGGTAGAACCACTGACCTTACGTATGCCAGCTGGATGACTTTTCCACATGAAGAATTCAATGCCCCAAGTGAGGCTCAAACCTGCATCGGTGTAGGGCTTTGAAGTCAGCAACCTTAACCACTCGGCCATAGAGGCCCCTGTGAATAACTTAAGATTCAATTAATGTATTTATAAATTGGGTGACCCTCATCAAAATACCTTAGTATACAAGTCATAATTTGGAAATTAACACAACTAAAATTTTCCAGCATGCTTCTCATAAAAGTACATTAAATTCTGTTTTCCAAAAAAGGGTGACAATACTAACAGAAACTTGTGCACTTATTCATTCAACATCAACCTCCTGTGGTTCAGTTTTGACAATGGAGAGATCCAGGTCTAAATCTTTCTCCGACTCTGAAGAGTTCTCTGGCAGCTCTGTCTCTGAACACAAAAGATTCAACTCCTCGTTTGTTGGAATTCCATCTGCTACTGCTGTATCCGTTGGTAAGTCAGGCAGGTCTAAAATATTGTTTCTCACATATGGTCCTGTGGAAAAAAATATCAACAAAATATAAGGCACATGGCCTATGTATACTAAAATTCTGACCCCAACTCCCATAATATATTCATAAACTGTTTAACTGAGACTTCAGTTTTACCACTCAGCCGTTGGAGGTCCCCAAAGTTTAGACCGAAGAAAACTAATTATTCACTTTGCCTCAGGACTGTGAACATTAGTAATGTTGACTAAGCTAATTTTGTTAAAATGTGTGTGTTTTTAAACAACAACAGATCATGAAGTAGAATTAAACCAGTTTAATGGCTTGAGCTGTCTCAATTTCTAGCTGATAACCTTAATGAATACAGGCTCTAAATCTAAAATCTTCACTTATCATAACTTTCAAATCTGAAATTTCTATTTGCTCTATCTATGTATACTTTCATGTTTGGCTCATGCGGACAATGATGGCCCTAAATTGCTCTACAGACTCTACAATCGTAACAGATACAACAATTTTGGCAAAACATTTTTCAAGAAAAACTTCTACCAAGTAAGTTAGAAATCTCGCAAGTAATATTTCTGAAATGACATAGACATGATGACTGTGTTCTTTTATATCTAACACAAGATATTCCTGGTATAGTATCTAAACTTTATGCAGTAAAACAAAATGAAAATTAAACAAAAGACAAAAATAAACCCATGAAATGAAAAGACTCACTCTGTGATGGAATTTCTATTTTATGTATTGTTTTGCAATGTCTGTTCATGGTCCCTTGATGACTGAAAGACTTAACACACACTGGGCACTTGTACGGTTGCTCACCTGTAATGTAATATCATATTTCAAATATCAAATTTGAAGGAACAGTGATTTTACTGGTTTAAGTGTTGGCTGCTCAACCTGGAGCTCATGGGTTCAAACCCTACTGGGATTATGACCATGTCTTGTCATGTACTCATGAGGGACTCCAAGATGGCTTCCTCACATGAAGAATTCAATGCGACGAGTAAGACTCGAACCCACATCGGTGAGGAGCAAGTGACTTGAAGTCAGCGAACTTAACCACTCAGCCACAGATGCCTCTTCCAAGATGCTTTATGCTTACATCACAATCGAGCTAAAATAAATTAGTATAAACTTAATATCAGCTAACTGATTCAAGTTTACACTATGAGTAATTTATTTTTGATTTGACAAGTGTAAGGAATCTGAATACATTCGAAGTACAACTTATGGGCACAAAACTTTAATTCTAATCGGTCTACCTGGCCAGCTCAGTAGCTAGACCACAGCAGAAGGATTAAAGTTCAATCCTCTGCAGCAGCTAGGTGCAGAAGTTGTCAGCTACTTGAGGATAACAAGCAAGTACCTGTATAGAACCAAGAATGTGTTAAGATATCTCAGTTAAAACTTTGGTCAGGACTGAAAATAAATTTCATTTCGAAAACTGACATTCACTCGAGGAAAATAAGTTTTCAAAGTCGGGTTTGTTATGTTCCTAAACAAATTACAGAAAGTAATTTTAATCATACTTTGGACAATTTTTGGATAAGGCAGACTTATTTAAGAAACTCAAACTTAATTTTTCATACTAGCAAAAAAAGTTTACTATCTAAAATTGGCTTGCGTTTTAATTGGAAGCAGTCTGTTAATGAATGTTTTGATAAAGTTCCTTGTAAAGTGCAATGACTATGTAAGAGACACTTTCAAAACTATGGTCAACATCAAAATGAATTGTGTAATGTTACAATTATTTGGTAATATTTACATTCGCCCTATTCTTTTCCATTGCAAATTATGACGTTCATTTCGTATGAACAGAAAAAGGAAAGGCGTGAAAGTTACGTCATCGCTGCTTAGTGATAACCGACCGCTGTTTTTACGACGTCTGCATATACTATAGATATAGTCAGGGAGAACATTCCTTAGATGATGTTGCAGTTGTTCAGTGTGGTGAAGCTAATTTTAATGATAAATGCCACAAAATATGTGCAAATTTATAATATCATCTTGTTCTCAAATGGAAAGGAAATATAATGTAAATAAATGAAATGAAACTATTTTTTTCGGTGTTCATGCGAAATGAACGACAGAATATGATCTGCAAATTAAATATGAATCGCTAGTGTGATTCATGGATTTGCTGATCCTATTCTGTTGTTCATTTTGCATGAAGACTGAAAAAAAAAATCATTTCATTTCTTAATTGTCTTTTACTTCTTTTCTTATATCTCAATGTTAGAATTACATTTCATACCAAATGGAGCTAACTGAAGATATTAACATTTTCCACCCAAAACTGTAAGCATAGTAACAATAAATCAAACCTGTATGTCTTCTGTAATGCTCCTTTAGGTGCCACTTATTTGATGCTGCATATTCACACAACTCGCACTGAAACGGACGCGGCTTCACGTCGGAGTGTATATTGTCGATGTGTCGTCGTAGCACATGGACGGACGAGTACACCTTTCCACAGAGTTTACAGACACTACGTAGTTCTCCTGTATGTTTCTTTGTGTGACTGACCAACTCACTCCCGGAATGGTAATTATTGAAGCAGATGGGACACTGGTACTTGTTTCCAGTTATATACAAATACAGAGGTTCATCGTCTTTGTCTTTGGCGTGCTCGCGCAGGAAGTGATCCTTCAAAGTCTTTCTTGCCCGATAAAACTTTCCACATTGTTCGCATACATAAACAGGTTCAACTAACCCTTCCTCCGTTACTGGAGGCCTGTAGTCATAAGAATAAGATTTTGCCTTATAATTTGGATTGAGAAGGTCTTTTGCACATACTCCGTGGGGTTGACTCTCCTGATTAAATAGGGAGCGCTTATTTTTATCAGCTGTTTCAAGAAGATTCAGCACATTGTCGTCTGCTAGTAACTTCTGAATTTCCTGATCTTCATACTCGGACACAGGCTCAGTTTTTACAATAGATGTATCAAGTTCTTCAACTGTTCCATCCAGTTTTTCACCTTCAAATGTTCCATTTGTGTCTTTATGTGGAATACAGTTTGCATTCCCAATTGTGTTTTCGCTTGGTGTTGCCAACAGATCTTCAATAGTTTTATTATTTACTAATTCAGGCTGAGATTGCTCTTGTGGACTTGAAACTTGTTCTGACTGTTGACCTGCCTGCTTTGAGCTGCTGTGCACTCGAATTTTGTGCCGATTCAAGTATCTCTGCTGCTTGAATACCTTCTGACACTGGTCACACTGTACCTCATCTACACTTCCATTACAGTTTTCATCAGTTGTGACAGAGTCATTTATCACCAGATTTTTTTCCTCCAAGTCTTCGCCCATGTTACTATCCTTCTTTTTAGAATCAGAGTGTTTTGGTTCCGCAAGTGCACTATTATCAGTGTCAGAATCACTTTTTTGTAACTCCTTTAGCAACATTGCTAAGTGTTCATCAGGAATGCGTTTGGTTTTTGTACGGGGTGTTGAAAACTTTGCCAAGCTCTCATTTGCAATCCTTCTATTCCTCTCTAATATCGCCTTCACATCACCAATAGTTGGAATGTTGTTTGGAGACAGCCCCAGATTTTGATTTATTTGCTTCGACAAATATGTCGGATTCTGTGCCAAGATGTCATTTACGTTCGTCACTGTATCTACTGGCATCTTCAAAAGTTTTTGAGTTGCATGATTAGACAAGGATGCTGAAGCTGGGGGAAGCATGGAAGGTGGTAAGTTTGGTATCGGAGGTGCACCTACTCCCTGTTTCGCATTACTTCTTACAGAAAATGACTGAATTGGCTTGTTGTTACAAAAAATTACAATCTTAACATCATTGTCTTCTCCTTCTTGAAGCTTACTCTCAAGTGTCTTTGTTAAAGCCTTTGTAAGCACGGAATAATCAATTAAATTCCTTTCAACATTCTGATTACCAGGTGGCTCTTTTTGTTGCTTACTACTTGGAGCTGGAGGAGGTAAATTATTCAGTACATTTTGAACAGTCATTCTTGGTTTGTAAACAGGTGGTGCCGTTGGGGAAAGATTTGGGGGTGTTGGGGTTCTGTAAGGATTTTTTCTCCTCACATAAAACTTACTTTTAGGTTCTTCCGGTAAAACAGTCACTAAATTCCCTATAGGCAGAGTTCCGAGATTTCGTATATTTTTCACATTTGTAAAATCGATCACTTTCTCGGGTTCCACTCTTTGCCTCTTAGAAGACTCAAAGTCAGCTACAATACGTTCTTTTTCAATAGGAGTTTTTCTTTTCAGTAAGTTAATTATGGCTCTATTTTGATTAATGTCATGACTATTCCTCGCAGCCTTTTCTCCAGATTTTTCTCTTCTGCTTTCGTTTTCATCCTGGGTTTCTTGACCAGCCATCTCTGTATCAGAAAACATCAAATTACACAATTTACCCGAATCTCCACTCTGCGCAGCCTCATACAGCTGGTCAAGGACAGCTTCCGCATCAGGACTCGAACTGCGGTCTCTTCTTACAGAAGATTCTTTCTTTATTGGAGAAAACTCAAACTCTATGAATTCACTAGATTCTGGAGTCACCTCTCGCTCTTCATTGATATCATTAACTTCCATGTCTTCTTTATCATCTATTTTTCTGTTGTCTACATTTTGAGCTTCATTCTCCTTGTTTTCTTTACCAGCTGATTGCCCATTGTCTGAATTTTCAGCTGTCTCTTCCTTGTTTTCTTTATCATCTGCAGGCACACTGTCTACATTTTCAGTTGTAACTTCATTATTTTCTTTATTCTCTGCATGTGAGTCATCTACATTTTGAGTTTTACCACTTGTTTCCAGAACTGTAGTTGTACCATCTTCGGTGTTCTGTAATTTATAAAACTGGTAAAAGTGGGAGTCAATTGAAGCAAAGTTTGCTTAAGAGTCTGTTGGTCTACAAGCTAGATTTCAGGCAAAACAACTTAAAAAGTGTCTCTAAAACCATTTTGCACTCGGACAGCATAATGGCAGAAACAAAATACTTCCTCAATTCAACTGAATGGCTTCCCATCATGAAAGAATTCAAGATTTGAATATCCTACAACCAATAACAGCAAATGATTAGTATTTTTTTTTATATATTACATTTTTTTAAATATTTTTTAAAGATAACAGCAAGTTAAACTTTTAAGCACAAGTTTCAAGTGCATTTTTTCCCAAGTCAAGGACCATAACTCAAGTCTTGCCGAGTGAAATCCCAAACAGAACACCAGTTGTACAGGATATATGTTATATAACCATCTTCTCATGTTTAAGACTCTAACCCTTACCATACTGGACACGATTAATTCTGCCTTTGCGACCAGTATAGATCATGATCAGCTAGCACATCCATGCAGTCTGATTATGATTTGCACTGTTAGCCATTCTTTCAGTATCTTTTTGGTAAGTTCCCCTTTTAACAGTTAATGGTAATGTCCAGATGGGAAGATGGACAATTCATTATAGAAACTTAGTAGTCTAAAGGCTAAGTCAAATACTTTTAAAAATACCTGCATATTTTTTACTTTGAAAGTATTTTTCCCTATGTGAAGGACCATAACTCTTGACTGGCAGAGTGAAATCCCATACAGAATACCAGGTGCACAAGTTCACATGCTATATAACAATCTTGTAATGTTTGACGAGTCTATAATCAATTACTTTTTGTAATGCAGGTGACACTGACTTTTATGCCCTTTTAAGCAAATGTTTTACTAACTGAAGGGCCATAACTCTTGTCTGACTTAGTGAGATCTCAAACAAAATCCCAGGGGCACAACTTCACATGCTTAATAATATTCCTTTATTTTATAATCCTAGGTCAAATACTTTTTGAGATTATATACATGCAACACAAGCTTTCTGGCCATTTTTATGCACTTTTTTGACTAAGTCATGGGCCAAAACTCTTGTTTGGCTTTGTGAAAAAAACAAAAACAAGGATTTGTTTGTTTGTTTTGGGTTTAACGCCGTTTTTCAACAGTATTTTAGTCATGTAACGGCGGGCAGTTAACCTAACCAGTGTTCCTGGATTCTGTACCAGTACAAACCTGTTCTCCGCAAGTAACTGCCAACTTCTTCACATGAATTATCAGAGGTGGAGGACTTATGATTTCAGACACAAAGTCATTTATCAAATAGCCACGGAGAACATACGCCCCGCCCGAGGATCAAACACGTGACCCCGCGATCCGTAGACCAACGCTCTTACCTACTGAGCTAAGCGGGCGGGCTAACAAAACAAGGAAGAATATTCAACAAGGAAAACCCCGTTCTAAAAATGCAGCCTCGATCAATCTCATTTTGAACACTAGGTGCACAATTTCACATGCTGAATCACAATCCAGTGAGGTTTGATGACTTTGATGAGATATGCATGACATGAGTTTAGACAGACGAACAAGGGCAATCCTAAATGCCCCCACTGCATCCCACAACAAGAGTGCCAGACTGTCACAAAATACGCCCATCACTGAACTTGGCCTAATTCAAGGGCCATAATCCAAGAGTGCCTGGGGCAATTTGGCTAGTTATTGAATTTGGCCGAGATATTATGCCCACAAACATTGTCAGCAAGTTTGGTGAAGATTGGATGAAAAATGTTTGACTTGGAGAGTGGACAAGGCTAAATTCGAACATATTTCAAGTAATTCAAGCACCATAATCCAAGAGTGCCTGGGGCAATTTAGCTGGTTTTCTAACTTGGCCGAGATATTATGCCCACAAACTTTATCTGTAAGTTTGGGGAAGATCGGATGAAAACTGTTCGACTTAAAGAGTGGGAATAAGGCTAATTTGGCAGTTTTTTTAGTAATTCAAGGGCCATAATCCAAGAGTGCCTGGGGCGATTTGGCTGGTTATCGAACTTGGCCGAGATATTATGCCTGGCACAAACATTCTTACCAAGTTTGGTGAAGATCAGATAAAAACTGTTTGACTTAGAGAGCGGACATGTTTTTGGACACTGACTGCTCGCTAGCCGCCGGCCGCCACTGGTGTTCACATAATACGCCCCCTCTTTCAGAGACGGGCATATAAACAAGAGCTGTCTGTAAGACAGCGCGCTCGACTTTTCTCAGTGCCTGACTCTGAATTAGAGCTTTGCCAGTAAAAAAATTTCCAAGTTAAAAATGGACATAACTCCGTCAAAATTCAAACAGAGTTATGGGAACTGTGTTTCCTGGTGTAGACTTTGATAGTAAATAACTATTTTGAGTTTCAAGTCAAAAGCTTTAATAGTAACAGTGATATTTAACTTTATCAAAAATTTTAACAAAAAATTTTAAGTTAGAAAAGGGCATAATTCTGTCAAAATTCAAATCAGAGTTATGGTGATTGTTTCTCCTGGTGTAGACTTTGATGGTAAATAAGTATTTTAAGTTTCAAGTCAATAGCTTTGATAGTAACAGAGTTATTTGACTTTATCAAAAACTTTAACCAAAAATTCTAAGTTGAAAAGGGGCAAAATTCTGTCAAAATTCAAACAAGAGTTATGGAGATTGTTTCTCCTAGTGTAGACTTTGATAGTAAATAAATATTTTAAGTTTCAAGTCAATAGCTTTGATAGTAACAGAAATATCTGATTTTATCAAAAACTTTAACCAACGGCGATGCCAACACCAGGGTGAGTGCAATACCTCTACGTTTTCTTTGAAAAGTCGAGCTAAAAATGATAAAGGTTTCGTTTCATGGCCTCTATCATATAATTATGTAGTTCCAATCCAAAAGCAGGCATACTGCAAACTTAAGTTCAGATAACTACTGTATTTCACATCTTACTATGGTCCATATTAGTATTATCTACATATAAATAAATAAGAGCAATTCAAATTCCCAAACTAACCTCCACTTTAACTTTAGCTTCTCCATTCTCATTGGGGCCAGTGGCTTTAACATCTGTCTTTTTTTCCGGTTCCATGTAAATGTTGATGTTACAGGTTTTTAATGGAACACTGCCAGACATGGACTAACACCGGTCAACCCCCAATTACCTGGAAAGTAAAGAATATTTTCTTACAGGTTTTCACACTTCACTTTCAAACACATGTAACAGCACCTGACAATTTTCAAAGGTTTTCAACAGCGGCTGCCCACTGTCAAAATACAGACACTCCTTGAAAACGATATTTTCTCAAAGGTTTACAACAGCCCATGTCACACACAGTCATTTAAGTCCAGGAAAACAAAAGGCATTTCTCAAAGCGTTGTCAAACACACACGCACACCTAACACCACTTGACTACAACTTCAGGAAAACAAAAAACTATTTTCTCAAACGTTTTTCACGACCCTCTGTCAAACACAGACATAACAGCACCTGATCATCTGAAAAACAAACAAACAAAAGCCGTCAGAGGAAAACAACACTTGACTATTCAAAAGCTAAGTCACGAAAGTGAGTTAATCATAAACGAAAAACGAAAGTTGAAAATGATCATTCATCTTTGTACCTTATTTAAAGCAAGATGGAGTATATGTAACATGGTTCATACACATTCTTTCAGACAAAATTCCCTGACATTTCCCTGACTTTTCCCTGACATGAAAGCATTTTTCCCTGACTTTTTGGTTCGGTACGATACAAACCAAGTCACCTAGTATGACTTTTGTTATCTTAAAATGTGCACATTTAGTGGTTCAATTTTAAATGAAAAATAGAATGTTGGCCTCCACCACCCCTACCCTCCTTTTTTGACAAACATTTACATTGTTTAATATTTTGTTTGTTTATTCCAAATCAACTGGATATGGAGCTGGTGATTATACAAAACACATTGGCAAGCAAAATAACATATATTATCATGCATTAAAAAGTAATCAAATACACTGTTTCAAACAAACAAATGTTTTTATGTTATGACCAATAGACAATAAAGCGATTACTTTTGGAAACCTGAACATATTAGCCAAATCGAACTGTTTTTCTGAACATAGCTTTACTAAATTACATTAAAATGGAATTGTCATTCTGATTACCAATTAAAAAGAGTAACATCTATAGGATATATACCATGCAAAACACCTTGGTCGCAAAAGCATGTCTTTAAGGTATTGTAGATAATATTATGTTCAATTTTATATATCGCACATAAAATAAGCCCTGCATAATTAAGTGACAGTAATGTCTGTTGTGCTGATTGCATTTTGAATGTGTGACATTAGAGTGCCGAGTGTTTCAGCTGAGTAAAACATGTTTATGGCACCACTACATTTTCACAAGGAATGTATAATGTCATATATTCTTTGGTCTTTTTTTCCAGCACAGGCTGAACCGAAAGATAGTGTCTGTAGTGCCGGCTAAGGATGCATGACACCGTATTTTGCTTTATTTTTGTTTCCTAGTCAATTAATACTTTAAAAATATATGAAACTCACTGCCTTAGGACTGCTACTTTAAATATTAATTTCAATACTTTAAATATATGCAGATCGCTGTAGGTAAACCCCCACCTTTATAATTTTATAAATTTTGAATGTTATATTGAATACTGAATTGATAGAACTGTTAATTCTGAATTAATTACATATTGTAACATTATCGGATTGTGGTGGTATTTGATGCTTTAGAATGGTTGTGCTAAATTATTGTATTAAACTATTTCAGTATCTAGTCGGAATTAACCAAAATGTTCTTATACAGTTGGACACAGCTAGTTGTGTTTGCATTTTCATGTGGAATATTTGAATGGCACTTTTCTGCGTGCTAGTTCATTCATTTCATTATTACAACTTGATGTTGCACGACTCATAGGTACAGTGGTGAAGAGCACATACTTTATGTGTCAAGCCGCCCTATACATAAGCATATAATTTAAAATTATGCTTTAATTGTTGTAAGTGTGATAGCTTTCATGAAAAAGGAAATATTTGAAGAAACTGCCTTAACCTTTACAAATTGTTGCCTAACCAGATCAGAAAATTCCCTGACATTTTCCTGACATTTTCCAAATTTCAAAATTTCCCTGACATTTTGTAAAATTCCCTGACAATTCCCTGACCTTGAAAAAAAAAATTTTTCCCTGACTTTTCCCTGACGCGTATGAACCCTGTGTAACCTGTATACTGCATGTCAGATCATCACAGTAAACAAGTGTTTGAAGTTTCAGTCCATTCCTGTAACAAGCAACTGAGATACCAGCTAACATGCAACTACATGTAAATGTGTGTCCATTGGACAGTGGTACCCCCAATCCTAGTCACTGTACCCATATTTTTGACCAAGTGAAGGGTAGAAACTCTGATCTGGCTGTGTGAAATTCCAATTAGATAACACCAGGTGCAAAACTCCACATGCTAATAACAATCCTGTGAGGTTTTATCACCTTAGGTCATTTTTTTTTTTTGAGATATGCACGACACAAATTTAGACAAACAGAAAAACAGATGGACAATTAAGGGCCACTTTATGTGCCCCAACAAAATTTTTGCAGGGACAAAAACATGGCAAAGTTGACATGTGGATGCAGACACTGACACAAAACAGGAGGGCCATGAAGGCCCTATATCGCTCACCTGACCTATTGACCTAAAGATCATCAAGATCAACATTCTGACCAAGTTTCATTAAGATATGGTCATAAATGTAGCCTCTAAAGTGTTAACTAGATTTTCCTTTAATTTGACCCGGTGACCTAGTTTTTGACCACACATGACCCAGATTCAAACTTGACCTACAGATCATCAAGATTAACATTCTGATTAAGTTTCATGAAGATATGGTCATAAATGTGGCCACTACAGTGTTAACAAGCTTTTCCTTTGATTTGACCTGGTCACCTAGTTTTTGACCTCAGATGACACAATATCAAACTCGTCCAAGATTTTATTGAGGGTAACATTCTGACTAAGTTTCATTAAGATTGGGCCAAAAGTGTGACATCTAGTGTTAACAAGCTTTTCCTTTGATTTAACCTGGTGACCTAGTTTTTGACCCCACCTGACCCAGATTTGAACTTGGACCATCAAGTTTAACATTCTGATCAAGTTTGATTAAGATAAGGTCATAAATGTGGCCTCTAGAGTGTTAACTAGCTTTTCCTTTGATTTGACCTAGTGACCTAGTTTTTGACCCTACATGACCCAGATTCAAACTGGACCTTGAGATCATCAAGATTAACATTCTGACCAAGTTTCATGAAGATATAGTCTTAAATGTGACCTCTACAGTGTTAACAAGCTTTTCCTTTGACTTGACCTGATGACCTAGTTTTTGACCCCACATGACCCAATATCGAATTCGTCCAAGATTTTATTGAGGGTAACATTCTGACCAAGTTTCATCAAGATTGGGCCAAAATTGTAACCTCTAGAGTGTTAACAAGCTTTTCCTTTGATTTGACCTGGTGACCTAGTTTTTGACCCCACATGACCCAATATCGAACTCGTCCAAGATTTTATTGAGGGTAACATTCTGACCAAGTTTCATTAAGATTGGGCCAAAATTGTAACCTCTAGAGTGTTAACAAGCTTTTCCTTTGATTTGACCTGGTGACCTAGTTTTTGATCCCAGATGACCCAATATTGAACTTGTCCAAGATTTTATTGAGGGTAACATTCTGACCAAGTTTCAATAAGATTGGGCCAAAATTGTGACCTCTAGAGTGTTAACAGTCAAATTGTTGACGACGGACAGTCGGACGACGGACACAGGGCGATCACAAACGCTCACCTTTGAGCACTTCGCGCTCAGGTGAGCTAAAAATGGGTGAGTGAAATAGCTCCACTTTCTGAAAAATTGCAAACGGTAGAGCTTAAAATATATATTATAATTCTTAATGGTCCTCACTAGCAAACACCTACCCAAGAGTGCCTGAGAACCCAGGAAATGAAAATATTTTCTCTTTTCTCAAAGGTTTGTAATGGCCCTCTGTCAAACACAACAGCTGACCATCTGAAAAGAAAGGTCCACCCATACTTGCTCGTAACTGAGATTTTTTGTACTTTTATTAATGGAGATTCTAACACGACCAGCAAATAACCTATATACATGTACACATAGAAGAACATCAGTTAACAGTTATTTTGTGCTTAACCCATGCGCGTGCAGTGACGTCATCCAAGCCAGGTGCGTAGCACAGTTGTAAAAAGTATTTACCTTTTTTTCTTACGCTGCTGATACTAGTATGTCACGTTAGAATCGAGATAACAAGTTCCCAAGTGTGATTTATCAAAGAATAGGCCGAATTTTTCGTTCTTGTGCAAAACAATATAACACTCAGGCCTATATAATGCCTTCGTGATGTATTCTTATGCATAAGAACTCAAAACACGGGTTATTCTACGATAAACCACGATTGGGAACTTATTATTTCTTAATCAGACCTTTCTACACAGAAAGGAGCGCCAGTGACAAATTTAGTATATATGATTCTGCTAGTATAGAGGAAGGAACACCTTAAGCTTAAAAATGGTGAAGCAATTTTCAATTCAGAATGACCTGTGCGAACATTTCATGAAAACGAAAGTAGACCCTTTCTGCACCTTCAGTATAAAGCGCTGCCCAGTGTTTGCATCTACATCGTCAATATGATAGATTTTATTCTGATTGTTGTTTTCCTGTAAGTTCGACATCTTTCGGGCAAATTCGGCACCTCATGAGTTTTAAAAAAGTTGAACATTTATCATTTTTTGATTTAATAACTACATTAAAAACAGCTAATGTTGCAACAGACATAATACATGGTTTTATATCGACGAGTAGGCTCTAATTTTTCAGATTTCATAACTCGAGCTATAACAAGAGCTGTCCGTAAGACAGCCAAGCTCGACTATTCGAAATATTGTCACAGAAGCAGGAAATTATTACCCAAAATGTTAAATATCAAAAGAGTTTAAGTTCGAAAGGGGACATAATTTGACCAAAATACATATCAAAGTTATGGGACTTGATGCTATCAACTAGTTTTATAACCCCGAAGAAACATGTTAGGTTTAAATTCAATATCTGCATTAGTTTTGGAGATAGTAACTTGCATGTAAACTTTAACCAGAATTTTCTAAGTCCAAAAGGGGGCATAATTTGTTCAAAATACATGTTAAGAGTTATGGAACTTGACCTAGTGAGGCTGGTAATTGACCTAGAAAAGGAATAAATAAGATTCAAAGCTATATGCCTTTTGGTAATAGCTGTATGTACTTGCACGCAAAACTTTAACCAGAATTTTCTAAGTCCAAAAGGGGGCATAATTTGCCCAAAATACATGTCAGAGTTATGGGACTTGATTCTATCAACTAGTTTTATAACCCCGAAGACACATGTGAAGTTTCAATTTAATATCTATATTAGTTTTTGGAGATAGTAACTTGCATGTAAAACTTTAACCAGGATTTTATAAGTCCAAAAGGGGGCATAATTTGCCCAAAATACATGTCAGAGTTATGGGACTTGTCCCAGTGAGGTAGGTAATTGATCTAGAAAAAGAAAAAATAAGTTTCAAATCTATATGCCTTTTAGTAATAGCTGTATGTACTTGCACGCAAAACTTTAACCAGAATTTTCTAAGTCCAAAAGGGGGCATAATTTGGCCAAAATGAAGGTCAGAGTTATGGGACTTGGTGCTATCAACTAGTTTTATAACCCCGAAGACACATGTAAAGTTTCAATTCAATATCTGCATTAGTTTTGGAGATAGTAACTTGCATGTAAAACTTTAACCAGGATTTTCTAAGTCCAAAAGGGGGCATAATTTGCTCAAAATACATGTCAGAGTTATGGGACTTGACCCAGTGAGGTAGGTAATTGATCTAGAAAAAGAAAAAATAAGTTTCAAATCTATATGCCTTTTAGTAATAGCTGTATGTACTTGCACGCAAAACTTTAACCAGAATTTTCTAAGTCCAAAAGGGGGCATAATTTGGCCAAAATGAAGGTCAGAGTTATGGGACTTGGTGCTATCAACTAGTTTTATAACCCGAAGACACATGTAAAGTTTCAATTCAATATCTGCATTAGTTTTGGAGATAGTAACTTGCATGTAAAACTTTAACCAGGATTTTCTAAGTCCAAAAGGGGCATAATTTGCTCAAAATACATGTCAGAGTTATGGGACTTGACCCAGTGAGGTAGGTAATTGATCTAGAAAAAGAAAAAATAAGTTTCAAATCTATATGCCTTTTAGTAATAGCTGTATGTACTTGCACGCAAAACTTAACCAGAATTTTCTAAGTCCAAAAGGGGGCATAATTTGGCCAAAATGAAGGTCAGAGTTATGGGACTTGGTGCTATCAAATAGTTTTATAACCCCAAAGACACATGTGAAGTTTCAATTCAATATCTGCATTAGTTTTGGAGATAGTAACTTGCATGTAAAACTTTAACCAAAATTTTCTAAGTCCAAAAGGGGGCATAATTTGCTCAAAATACATGTTAGAGTTATGGAACTTGACCCAGTGAGGTTGGTAATTGTCCTAGAAAAAGAATAAATAAGTTTCAAAGCTATATGCCTTTAAATGATAGCTGTATGTACTTGCATGCAAAAACTTAACCAAGGTGTGACGCCGACGCCGACGCCGACGCCGACGCCAGGGTGAGTAGAATAGCTAGACTATTCTTTGAATAGTCGAGCTAAAAAGTAAAACAAAAAATAATCTTTATTGTTCTGCAGATTATACAAACACCGGCTAATTGTTTCAGGAAACAATATAGTATAGCCTCATTAATGATGTTTATTTATTTATTCGCTGCCTTCTTTTTTGACATGGTACCATTTTCTACCATTTGAACAACGGGGGCAAGTTTTGACGGAGAGTAACTGCAACACTTCACACGAATTTGTCTCAACATTTTAATCTGATAGAAGGCGTTTTTGTTACAGAAACTTTCTTTTTTTGTTTTTTTTTTTTTTGGGTTTAACGCCGTTTTTCAACAGTATTTCAGTCATGTAACGGCGGGCAGTTAACCTAACCAGTGTTCCTGGATTCTGTACCAGTACAAACCTGTTCTCCGCAAGTAACTGCCAACTTCCCCACATGAATTATCAGACGTTACAGAAACATGTGGAGTACTCGGCTATGACTGTTTTAAATAACAATGATAGGTTCTTATTGTATGCTATTCAATATATTTTACTTTGCATGAATTTTAATTGTCTATTGATAATTGATTGTCATATATTCATATTGGTCCCAGGTGTAAACATGTGCATGCTAATTAAATGCACAGGTGCTTTTTAACGCACAAATCAGTGATGTAATTAGCGAAGTCAGCTCAGGTTAACATACTTAAAGAATCTGTGTGGACAATATAAGGAAAGCTTGGATATGGTAAGAAAAACGCTTAAACCACTTGTATGCCGTAAATATCCTTTAAAGAAGATATAATGGAATAATTTTGAATAGTATGTCGAATTTGCACGATAATGTTATATCTTGTCTTGCAAATTCGTCACCCCTAGCCAAGGTCATGCTTGAAAACCGGGGAATATTATTTGTTTCTAAATATCAACATCAAATATAGTTCTGTTTACATTTCGTTTAAATAAAGTCAAAATGCAATTGTAAGAATACTTTTACATACCTTAGCTTTGCTGACCATTCTTATAGAAAACTATAACTGCGGTTTTTGTTCAAAATGAATTTGACTGTGGAAGTTACCCGACGAGCGTATCGGAAAAGGAAAGAGCGCCTGTGTGATCAATATGTTCTCATGATGTCATATATAAATATGATGTCATATAAATTACTTAAGAAAAATTATTCAAGGACATAATGTGTTTCTCCACGCGGATATTAATTCAAGGTGTCGAATACACCCGACTGTCGAATTTACCCGAAGTTACTCTACTATGTTCTTGTAAGTAAAAACCCTTCAATTAGAACATATATAGAGATCCATGTAATTAAGCATTTATATGATTTATATATTGCATGAATAAATGAAGGTAGCTCTACTTTGTTATTTTTAGTCAATATTTTGGATGACTCTGAATTGAACTGTCCAAAATTCTCCTATCAGTTTAATCAATGCATGCAGTAAGTGAAACATTTCATTTTAAGATGCGGTTTTGCCTTAAATGTAATTTCAACAGATTTCATACTCTCAGTCTGTAAATTTACAGACTGAAAAATGTTTAAATTCATGGAAATTGTTGTTTATTTACAAAATGTCTGTAAAAAACATCTATATCTTTGACCCAACAGTCATCATAAGTGAAATTAATTTATGTAGATCTAGCAGGAGCAATGTTACAACTTTTTTTCAGATCTGAATAGATCTAGATCTAATTCAAATCTGGCTAGATCTACATGGTCCCACACATATCTTACCTTGAGGCTTGATATTGATCTACCATTAACTGGGTTGATTTAAATTTATTGTACCAGTAGACAGATCTTACATGTACATCTAAATAAATACTTTAATTTGGTCAGATGGCATAAACAAGTAAAGTGTCATTCGTTCATTCATTACCTTGTTGTTTTCTATACATGCCATACCTTCACGCTTCGTGATTTCCCCCTGTGGCGCCTCTGTTGACGTGCGCTCGGTAACTCGTGACCCGAAAAATTGACAAAATTTTCTCAAGTTTACATGCAGTATTAGCGAAGATCAAGCTTAATATCAAACAAAACATATACGATGAAAATAATTTTAGTACCTACAGAATAAAAATCCAATAACCCAATTTTATGGAATCAAAATACACGGAAATTCGTGCAGAACGTCTTGGAAACCTGCAGGTCTGGGCTCACCGTGTTATTCACTTCCCCGTGTAACTGACCATGCGCGTGCTCTCGCACGATGACAACACTCTTCTGTATGTGCTACAACACCAGTAAGTCATGTTGGGACGTTTTATTTTCATTTTAGGAACCGATTTATTTGTGTCGATTAATCAACTAATTATTTTCGGTGGATATAAAAGTTAGGTTTAAATGTTTTACTTTAATTAAAATCATTGATTGGTGACGTTCGTAGTGGCCGGATTGAAATATGTTACTCATAAATGGGTTAACAGGTAACGGGTCTGGTAACTAGACGGGAGTCAAATTTATTATGTATTGCTATAAACTTCCAGTAAATTAAATGTTTTATTGCCGCTAATTCAAAATAAAAAAGGCAGAAACTTGTACCAGTGTTAATTAGGTTTCAAATAAAACAGATTTGATATGGAAAATATTCTCTTTATTCTTTCATTTTTTGGACACTGTACATGAATTTGTCTGTCGGAAGTGTCCACCTGTTAATCGCGAGTTTAATGCAACCGCGGTATCATGATGTCTGGGTTTTCGAGCCCCGGTAGGGACCTTGGTATTATCTCCCCCAGGTTTGCTTTAATGGTATCAGGTGTTGTTTGTCGGGCTCATGCAGTGAGCATGGTGGGTTGTCCTGGAGAGCTTGTCAACGGGAGAAATGGAGGCAATTTCCAACAGCTTTGCTGCCGGGTTAACTCTTAGTTTAAACAGGAAGGTCTAATACGTATCAGTTGTTCCAGGTTTAAACTGTATTTATTTCCGTAATTATATAATTTACTAACACGAGTAGTACATTTAAATTAACAAATTTTGATAAAAACCTACATCAATCAAAATAGCACAAACAAACAAAGAAAATATTAATCGAATGGATTGGAAAACAAGCTTCTTAAAAATCATATGAATTCCGCTCCATAACTCTTAACTCTTAAGCCACGTGGTTAGTGTCCACCTATGGATCTGAGGGCTGGGGTTCGAACCCCGATATGGACCTTAGTATTTTCTCCCTAATGTTGACTTTAATGTAAAGTTTTGGTCAAGCTGAACAAGTTCCGTAAAGTCACGAAAGTATAGACAGAGCATATAATTTTTATCTATCTATTTATACTGCCACGCCATCTTTCCGGGTATTATGTGCAGGTGCGCTTTCTAACAAAATTTTATTTAGATACAAGAAAAAACAACAACAACAACAAGCTCGGCCGCTCAACCCGGTGATCATGGATTCAAGCCCCATGTGAGGCACGACCACGCCTTCTTACATGATACCAGTAATGTTTTTTCCAGGAAGCGGACTAGAGAGTGGTTCATATAAGCTTTCATCACATTAAAGCTAAAATAAATTAGTATCAATTAATTTAAACTGAAGGAACAAGTCTTGATTTTTAAGTGCTTTGTGTTGCTAATAACGGTTAAAATCTGCCTTAGATTTCTTAAGAACTTCCGACTTCGGTAACATTTTCAACAATTAACCGGGGTACCATAACACAACCAAATCTTTCCATTTTACCAGCTGAGAAATATAAAAAAATTATGTTATTTATAGATCCTAGTGTTTTAGAATTACACTCTAAGTTAGATGAACCAGCTTCATTCTGAAAAAAAAACAAAAAACAAAAAAAACAAAAAAAAACAGCCTGTTACATAGCGTGATACCAGACGTTTATCATACCCAATATATTTAGGGGCCATCTCGTATTCACAAATTATGCAAAATGGCATAATAGATGTGCCAGGGACGTGATGGAACGATGTACAGACAGATATATACATGCACTTGTTTTCCTTACTTATCCAAAGGGAGTTATGAGAGTTCTAGAAGGAGTAAACATCCTTTGCTACCGCCGACATTGATTAACAGTTACTTTGGTACACGGAACGATTGGTTACTTTCCTGTGAATTTCATCTGTTTTGTCCGATTATTGTTTAGTTTCCAAATATGAATCATATTTGAATTAAAAACATTGTTCATGTTTTTTTTTTTTGGTTTTTTTTTTTTCATTTTAACAATCTTGTAGCTTCTCACAATTCCAAATTAATTCTTTCTT
Source organism: Mercenaria mercenaria (assembly GCF_021730395.1). NCBI lineage: Eukaryota > Metazoa > Mollusca > Bivalvia > Venerida > Veneridae > Mercenaria > Mercenaria mercenaria. The sequence goes on along the minus strand of NC_069376.1, from coordinate 40,955,299 downwards.
TATGTAGGTCAAATGTTATGTTTCAGTGTGTAACCATATTTAGGAACTCTTGTGCTGAACGATTTCCAGGGGAGTATGTAAAAAAGCTTGAAATCAAAGGGCTATTAAAATAAATAAATTTGTGTATTTATCCTTTTTTTTTTAAATGTAAAGCAAAAACCAGCTAAATACCATCAGCACATTCATTTTGGGTTTAAAATACAGCCATTTTTGTTACAGTGAAATACTTGCACACTTAATCATTACAGCATAAAACTGTACTATCCCCCGCCCTTCCCCCCTCCCCCCCCCCCCCCCCCAGAAAGATCATGGTCTCTGTTTCCCGTCTCAGTGTGTATTTTTCAAGTATTTTCATTTCAGCTCTTTTGGACACCGAAAAGTTTTAATTTTCAATTTTCGTTATTAACCTGAGAATGTCTTAGTTTGCAAAAGAAGCAACATTTCCATGTAAACTTTAAACAATACAACGACACTTTTAAGAAAGAATAACCATTTGATCTAGCCAGAATTTTACAATAGTGAAAAAAACATTTTTCTTTTTTTTTTAAGATACTTCAATATATAAATAGATAGTCCTACTACCCCTCCGAGGACCTTCAAATTAGTGTACCATCAGTACCCGAATCTTGCATTGAATGTCGCATTTCGAGACAATTCCTGTTATGGATTTGATGGAAACTAACAGTATAATCTAGAAATCTAGTTAGATATCTAGTTTGACTGAATATCATTGTGAACGCATTGATCGGTGGACGCATTAGTCGGTACGCTTTACTACGGATGTGAAGAACCCGTGTTCGATTCCTAGCTACTACCACTGCGGCGAGTCCTCGGGCAAGGCACTTTATCACGATTGCCTCAGTCGACCCAGCTGTACATGTACCAGCACATTTCTTGGGGTAAAGTATAATTGGTTTTAACTGTTCTTAAACTAGGGTCGCTCAAAAGCTCTACAGAGCTTATGTTCATTGTTTCACAAATCGACGGTAGATGTAAATAAAATTTAGGCCTACCTTTACCTTTGGATTGTGTTCACAGACACCTATCCTTGAGATATCAGTGCTTCTTTTATCCAGGAAGCAGACTACATACCATTCAAATGGGCTATTAGAACGTTTTCTAATCAAGTTAAGATATTTTTTGTTTGTAAACCAATATACGTAACTATGCACGGGTTCCGACAAATGACTCCCCATATGTTGTTTTCGCGTTACAATTCCAATACAGTGTTTAGCCTGTCGTAAAGGCGCTTACATGTCATATTTTTGTAGGAGAACAAGCGTCTTACGAATTCAGACCTGACCTTGATTGGAATACAGAAATGGGAGTCCTAAATAGAATAGTAAATAGTAAGAAACGAGTGATATTTCCGATATATATAATTTGTTGTATTACATGGAATTTAATTCTTCTAGATAATGTTGAATTTTCATGTTTTTTCATTGACGTTGTGCACCAGAACGAATGGAAACTGCATGTACTGAGCATGATTCGCACTTCAGATATTTCGTACTGTCGAATTACTTTGCTCGTCTTTGCTAGAATGGCCTAATCAAGCAAAGTTTCCGACAAGACATACGTGTCAGTTAGTTTAACTTGTCCTGTCTGATTTTAGACTGCTTATCTGGCTGAATATGTAATTTTCAACGAAATCTTTAGAACTTTGCCTTTACAATATGAAATTACATAATCTATGTACTCTTTTGTGACAGGGGCCAGTTTGGTATGAGAAACATATGAATAATGTTACTTAATTTAAGTAATTTTCATGTGAATGAGATGACACCCTGTTTACATCGCTGGCTTGGTGGAATAAACTTAAAATGTAGCAAATTTTGTCAAAATGTATAAACTAATATGAATTAAGGCACCGCCTAGCATGGGGATTTATCTTTTATATATCAGCTTACAAAGAAATATTTAACAATCAAAAGAAAGTAAAACCTCGCTCTTTAGTTTACATTTAGTGTCATCATACCTTTTACAGCAAATATCATACTTTGCAAAATTTATGGGAAGCCGTGACGTCATTCACCGCGTTCTCGCACTGGCTTTAGGATTTTTTTTGTTTGTTTGCACTCCTCGCAGAAACTTGACGACCTTTACACTTCCTTGCTGTTTTAAAAGTGTTTTTCAGTTGCATGTACAGTTTTCATTACGAAAAAAGAAGTAAAAGAAGCATGTTTGCGCGGTTTACGAATTTCTGTGACTGATTCGGGGTGCTTGGATGTTCATGCAGACAACCAGTCTGCGGCATGTACATAAACCGGAACCGGAAAATATCGAAAAAAATTGCCTCAGTATATGCAGACAACAAAGACGAATAACTATATACGGACGTTACCGTCTCGGGGATTTTCATCCCCGGTGGATAAATCCCCTATAAAAAAGGAAGTGCCTTGTGGTACGGATCCGTTTTTCTAGAGATTAAGGGTTATTTACATTTCAAATTTTGTTGAAAATGAAATAACAAATAAGACTAAATCAGTATTCACCTTAAACTTGGATCTAAATGGTTTACGAATTCCAACAACCGATTGGTTACATTTACTTTCGAAACGTAAATAACCGAGGAACACCAGATAAATCATGAGGATTCGAACTGGCAGAAAAAAAGATTAAATATTGAACAAAATAATGTTAAGTTATATATTGTGAAAGAAAACACTATTTTTAATAATAATTAACCCTTTGGGCATTTATGTTCTCCACACATTTGGTAGCCATTACAAGACACAAGGGGCGTATTCTCAGTCAGGTTCTTTTACTTAATGTCCGTTTATTGATTAAATAACAAAATAAATAGGTGCATATTATTATGCTTAATTTATTTTTTTCTGCTGAAATTCAAATATAATTCATTCAGGGGTTAGATTCTAATTTAAAACTTCTTCCTTTTTCAACATTAAAATTAGAATTCTTGAATAATAAAGCAAATATATGATATACTTTTGCAGAAAAGAATCTCGAAACCATACTGGCATTCATTTCGGGAAACTAAGTTTGGTTTCAAAATACCATGGAACAAACTTTACTCACTAGTAAATATGTCTATTGATAATAGATATGTACAGACTGTTTCGATACAAATTGGTTAATAATATTATTGCCAATGGTGAAAACTTGTGTAAATCATGGAAAATTAACGAAAATCCTAATTGTAGCTTTTGCAAAATACCAGACAATTTAGAACCTTCTTTGTTGGCTGTCATTTGATAAGACCTTTTTGGAACAGAGTATCGAATGCCTTTAAGTTTCTTGGAATTCATAGAAATATAGAGAACTTAAAAAGTCTTGTTCTAGGATACAACTTTGACAACAGCCGTTACTGGGAATTTAATATAATTTTAACTGTAGCAAGTTTTTGCATATATACAAATCCTTTTTCTTAAGTAATCAACGTTCAAAAGAATTGAACATTATCAACATTTTTTTGTATGAAATGAATATGATTAAACAGTACTTAAAATATAAACGAGAAAGAGGTACATTTATAGACAAGTTTATAGAGAATTTCTAATGTATATTTTTTAATACATCTACCTGAACTGACCTAGATATTTTTGGAGGATATATATTGGAAAACAAGGTAAATTCATAAAATGAAACTGCTGAACTGTACACATGTTGTTTTGTAAATGTGAGTAATCATTTCAATAAAAGAAAAAAAAGGGTTAGTTTCAGTCATAAATCTGTTATCAACAGTATATTTTACAATAAACTAATTAGCACAGAACAGTGTAGTTATTTGGAGTTCCTCGGTTATTTAGGTTTTGAAAGAAATGGTTAACAATCTGGTGAACGCTGGTATCTGTAAACCATTTATATCCATCAGTTTTTTGTACTGGGGGGTGAATTGGAACGTTTAACGTCGAATATCACAGCAAAATGATCATGTGACACCTTTCCTTTGGAATCAGAGAGTCCAGGATCTCTGACCTTGATATTCGAAACCGTGACATCATTATCTCGGGTTATCACTACATCCAACTTATGCCCAGCAACATGATTGTGTTGGTTCTAGTACATGTTGAGGCACGCCATATTCATCTAGACTGCTTGTAAACTTTTTTGTGTCACTATTTTCCAGTAAATCAAGATGGAAGTTTAGGTCCCCCACAATGATGGTAGTTTTGTCAATTGTAGCATATTTAGTTAAGAAATGGGGTCATTCTTGCTCTAGGAAAATGTTTGTGTTTAAACTGTTTTCTTTGGAAGAGGGTGGCCTGTATATAATGGCAAGCCGTAGGCCTATGGAGTGTCCGCCTGTGACTACATTGCAGTCCATATACTCAAATTTGGAAAATGGAAAATTAAATTTTGTTGTCTTTGCATGATGTGACAATGTTCACTTGTATGGCTACCTTGTGAATGATTGCCACGCCCCCGCCGCGCCTACCACTACTTATGCTTGATCTGCTTACCTTTAATTTAAAATGCTTGATTCGCCGTAAAACCCAACTCATTCATTCATTAATTTAAAATGCTATGTATCTTATTACTGTAATGTAATTTGAAATTCACACTATAATAGTTCAAATACCATTTTTTTTATTGAACATTATGTAGATGCTTTAAAGTAAAGCACTTTTGAACGTATTTTTATATGAAAAGAGTGCTATATAAATGTGGTATATACATGTAATAACAATAATAATAAATCGAAGTGATGAAGTCTTATCTGTTATTTCATTTTCAACAAAATTTAAGCTGTAAATAACCCTATATCTCTAGAAAAACTGAGGGCTGTAGCCCTAGTCTAGGGCTAGAAAACCCGTGACAGGCTTGTCTAGAGGTACTGATCCGTACCCCTAGACACTTCCTATAATAAAATACTGTAAATGCAGTAAAAAATTTCAGTTTTGAAAAAAATAATCTCTTCTTGGTTTTGTTTACATGACAGACCAATCAGGATGAATAAACATTCCTTATTCACAGTAAGTTCCCTGTACTTTTTGTGCCTCCCAATACTTTTGGGGGGCACTAACAGTTGCCTTTGTTTGTCTGTATGCTGGTACGTCTGTCCTACTGTCTCTCTGGATTTGTTAAGCTCATATCTCAAAAATTATTTGACCCAGAGTCATCTAACCTCACAGGATTGTTATAAATTTTCTTATAAATTTTACAGACTGTACAAGTATTATATATATATTTTTTTTGGGGGGGAGGGATTATAAATATTGGTAAATACTTTCAAGAACCTTTTAATTTATCTTCACTGAAAAAAAAATTACGCTAGTTATAAATGTCTCAGTGCCAAAAATGTAAACTAATGTAAATATCAAGACTGTTAGATGAAGAAATCATTCATGTTGGAAATTTATTTTAGCAGATTTCATGCAAGTGGTTTAGTCAATTCACAAAATTGAATTGGAACATAAAGAACAAAATAAATTTTATGTCCAAAAGTTGATCTCCACAAATTAATGCCAACAAATAGCTGTTTTGATGACAACCATGAAACTTAATGCTATCAAAATTTAACGATTTCACAGTATAGTGATGTTTGACAGGCTGTATCATTTTATGACTTTTTTAAAACTTCTGTTTATTTACAGATGTTCCTGGGCTGGCGGAATGGTGTTACTATACCTCAAGATTCCCAAAATTGGGTAAGAATACTTTTAAATAGTGATGTGGGTAGAGTAATGTTTATGCCTGTCTCAAAGTTCATTGCTTATCTTAATATCTGTATTTTATTTTCCCTTTCAAATTTAATGCCCACCCTCTTATCTCAGTAGAAAGAGCCTAGATCTTTATTCTATGGATCTTGGGATTGTTGAGTTCTATCACCGATGAGGCAGATGTTATCTGCCCGTCATTAACATAATAATGTTAAAAAGCAGCGCTAAACCAAAAACAATCAAAAGAAGCAGATCTTCAAGATTGATAATGACATGTAAAAAAAATCACTTGCCCCTCATCGATGTGGGTTTGAGCCTCACTCGGGGCGTTGAATTCTTCACATGAGGAAGCCATCCAGCTGGCTTACGGAAGGTCGGTGGTTCTACCCAGGTGCCCGCTCGTGATGAAATAATGCACAGAGGGGCACCTGGGGTCTTCCTCCACCATTAAAGCTGGAAAGTCGCCATATGACCTGTCATGTGTTGGTGCGACGTTAAATCCAAAAAAAAAAAAAGAATTTCAGAGAGAGGCACCCAAGCAGTAATAGTGTAAGCAGGAGCAACTGCCATCTACTTTTCATTTGTGTACTGTGACCAGTTCTATATTTCAGATATATTTTTTATTATGAAAATCATTAAAATAACATTAAGTCATTATTTTATCAGAGTGCCCTTACCTTTCTACAGTTTATTACTTATCTAGAAATAATTATAGCTAAACATATGTGCATTTGATTTGGTCTGCTACTTCAAAAGATATTCCAGACAGAATTTGATATGGTAATAATTTAATTAGTAAGTGTTAATTAGTATCAGAAAGTAATAAGCCACTGGAGTAGACAAGTACTGGTCAGGTTTTAATGTATGCATGTGTGATATGATTGGTTGAAATATGATGCATGTGTGATGTGATTGGTTGAAGTATGAAGTGGGCGTGAATGAAAATGTTGCAGAGTTTGGAGGGAAAGTTGAAAGAAGTCAGTTTTTGGAGTTTGAGTTAGTTTTAGGTTTTTGTTTAGGCACCACAGTCAAAATTAGTCAAAATTGATATTTTAATATTTTAGGCAAGAAATACTTTGGAAACTTTGAGAATAATAAATTATTATGTACTATGAATTGATAAATTGGAAATATTGAAAAGTGATATAACATTATTATTTAGAATGGAATAAAAGAATAATAGAACTCTACCACTTGCTAATAGCTAATTTCCCAGAGAAGAATGGACCCCGGTTATAGTACTTCCAACTACAAATTAATTAATCTACCATTTCCACTTGTCTTTATGCTAGACCACTACCATGTGAGGGAAACTCGGAGTAAACTTAGAGTAAACCCACTACTGAGAGTTGAAACTATTGTTTAAAGCAAAAATGTGAAAGGCAAATAGAATTTTGCAATTTCAGCTGACCTTGATTTTGCAAACATTTAAGTAGTAACACATTATACTAACATAACCTAAACACTTGTGACCAGATTTACTAATAGGATAGGACTGGAAAAAATCTCTATCCCTACCCCTACCTAGTGTTTATTGATACATTGTCCACTCTAGTCAATATTCAGCCAGGTCCTGGGTCTGTAAATGAAACCTGAACGCCAGAGCAATGTTTGTTTAGGGTTAGTTACAGAGAAGTACAAGTAAATGCACAATGTCACGACTTTGTAAATCAGTCCTTTTTGTGGCAAGCATAATTTTCTGAGAATTTGTGATAGCATCTTTTTGGGATATTAATCCCAGTGAACAAATAAATTGATATTCTATTTTAAATTTGAAACCCATTAATTCATGCTGTTTTGGACAACAGCAAAGATTGTGCTAGAATTTAATTTAAACACAGTGAAATAATATCATAGGATATTCTATTTAAATGGTTGCAGGCTTGATGCGTGATGATACTATACGCATGGATACAGATGTTACTAAAGAGGCTCGCTCCAGATTACCAAAACAAGTTGCTGCAGAACGTCACTTCAGAATATCTCGTGCATTGTTACTTGACGCACGACAACAAATTCTACCTAAAGAGGAATGGATGACTTTTGAAAAGGTGAAATTTTTCTGTTTATTCAGTTTTTAGATCAATCAAATAAAATCTGTAAAGTCCTTTGAAAGCATAAAATAGTCTGAATAGACTTAGATTCCAAAAGATCAGACTTTGAAACTCATTTCAAGCTGTCTGTAACTGTTTAGTGAAGGGTTTGTGTAAGTAAAGGGTTTCTATGAAGTACTGTGAAATCATTTAATTTCGTGGGCATGAAATTTCATGGTTTTAGTCAAAACTGCAATTTCATGGGCATACAAATTCGTGATTTCAACTTTTGAATATAAATTGAATGGGAATTTTAATTGTTTGTTGGGATTAAATTTCGTGGATTGACTCAACCATGAAATCAACGAAAATTAGTCCCCCATGAATATTAATGATTTCACAGTATTGTGACTTTTCTGTTCATCAGTTTTATTAGCTCACATGTCACTTTGTGACAAGGTGAGCTTTTGTGATCGCGCAGCATGCGTGCGTGCGTGTGTAAACTTTTGCTTGTGACCACTCTAGAGGTCACATTTTTCATGGGATCTTTATGAAAGTTGGTCAGAATGTTCCAACTTGATGATATCTAGGTCAAGTTCGAAACTGGGACACTTGTGGTCCAAAACTAGGTCAGTATGTCTAAAAATAGAAAAACCTTGTGACCTCTCTAGAGGCCATACTTTTCAATGGATCTTCATGAAAGTTGGTCATAATGTTTTCCTTGATGATATCTAGATCAAGTTCGAAACTGGGTCATGTGCCATCAAAAACTAGGTCAGTAGGTCAAATAATACAAAAACCTTGTGACCTCTCTAGAGGCCATATTTTTCATGGGATCTGTATGAAAGTTGGTCTGAATGTTCATCTTGATGATATCTAGTTCAAGTTCGAAACTGGGTCAACTGTGGTCAAAAACTAGGTCAGTAGGTCTAAAAATAGAAAAATCTTGTGACCTCTCTAAAGGCCATACTTTTGAATGGATCTTCATGAAAATTAGTTAGAATGTTCACCTGGATGATATCTAGGTCGAGTTGGAAACTGGGTCACGTGTCATCAATAACTAGGTCAGTAGGTCAAATAATAGAAAAACCTTGTGACCTCTCTAGAGGCCATATTTTTCAATGGATCTTCATGAAAATTGGTCAGAATTTTTATCTTGATGATATCTAGGTCAGGTTCAAAACTGGGTCACATGAGCTCAAAAACTAGGTCACTTTGTCAAAATAATAGAAAAAAACTACGTCATACTCAGTTCAAAACTGGGTCATGTGGGGACAGGTGAGCGATTCAGGACAATCATGGTCCACTTGTATGATATATATATATTTAAGTATGTTAAGAAAGTAATTATTATAATATTGATTTAGTGCTGTCTGTCTAACTGTCTCTGTATCACAAAGTTGTCCACAAAAGTCCTCCAATACCACTGGATGGATTTACACCTTACTTAATAAGAGTGATCATTGCTAAGCCTAGTTATGCATATTGTCAACATTTCCTGGTTCAATGATTTTCAGCAGAACTATGGTCCTTGATTCATCAAAGTCTGTACGTCTGTCAAAAGGTTTGTCCATGCAGCTTCTCTAACATCAGTAGGTAGATTTACCCCAAACTTCACAGGAGTGGTCATTGGCAAGTTTAGTTGGGCGTAACGTCAGTATATTCCGGTCCTATAATTTTCAGCAGAGTTGATTCATGAAATTTTATGGCAACTTGACCAGTTCTTTTATATTTAATTTATTGGGCTGATTTCTATCAAACTGCACAGGAATGGTTAGTGTCAGTGGTGAGTGCATATGGAATATCTCGCTTCAAAGTGAGAAAATTAAAAATATTTTCACAAGCGCGTAGCGCGAGTGAAAATTTTCTCACTTTGAGGTGAAATTTGTTCCATATTCACGAGAAACAAACAAATTTTCTTTTTATTTTATGCTTAATTACATTGAGATGTTCATTTTGCAACAAATTTTAATCTCAGTGTGGGAAACAGACACGCGTTAACAGACATGAAGTCGGACGTGTTGTGATGTTAGAAAGACGCACAAGACATAAAGTTCCATTTTATTTTATATTTTGCTGCTTAATGTTATGAAATTCTCATGAAGTAAAATATTTTTTATGAAGATATATAATATTAAGAACAAAGTGAGGCTACAATTTTCATCCTGTTTTAAGCAGATAATTTTAAAATTTATATGCAATGTACAAGTAGAATGGCATTTACTGTGAGTGATATGCAGTGAGTGATATGGATTATATCTCACTGATAAAACTAGTATTTCATCAGTTAGTATTAAAAAAAATGCTACTACTTCCTTATCATTGGGTGGAATTCCACCAAACATTACTGGAATTATCAGTACAAAGCCTCATTGTGCATGTCATTAACAATTTCTGTTTAAATGATTTTCATTTACCAGTACCAAGCTTTATTGTGCATGTTTTTGGTATGTTTCACTTCATTGAATTTCATAGGGGTTATCGCCCTTGTTCAGGCAACTGCTAAGATACCATCTGTAACAATTACATCAAACTTCACAGAAGTGACCATTGCCGAGTCTAGTTGTGCATATTCAATTTGATGGCATGTTCCGCTTTGTCGTTTTTCAGCAGAGTTTTGGCCGTTGATTCATAAAATTATATGTTTTAGCCACTTCTGCTTTATAATAGGGCGAATTTCAACCAAACTTTATTGAAGTGATCAGTGCCAAGTCTTATTATGCATTTTATTGGCATGCATCGATTTTCAGCAGAGTCACAGCCCTTGATTTATCATATTTTACAGCATTCACACTACTTGCTGTAGAGAATTAGGCTGAAATGATCAGTGTGAAGCACATTGTGCATATTATCGTCATGTTCTGATTAAATGATTTTCATCGGAGTAATAACCGTAGCCTTGTCAAATTCTTTGATCTGTGCTATCCAACAAACTTCACAGGAGTTGCCACTGCCAAGCCTTATTATGTATATCATTGGAATGTTATAGTTAATTAATTTTCCTGGAGTTATGGCCCTTTAATTAAGGTATTTTACTGTCTCTGCATGGTAAGTGATCAGAGACATATATTTTTCATGAAAAGCAACCTCTAGTTTACAGTCTGATATTAGCAAGGAAAATATCCATTACTGTATTGGCGGTGTTATATGTAGTCTCAACTATATGATCATACAACTTTGGCAGCTAGTGATGAATTAAACAAATATAATTATTATATCTGTTCTTTATTCTCAGGATAAACCGTATATGTTGGAGTTCGTCAGACAAGTGCAAGCAGAACGACAAGAGCAGACAGAATATGAAACAAAACTTTACACATATAAATCTTCCAAACCAGCACCAGCCCAGTAATATGGAGGAAAACCCTGACATTAGATTTTAGAAAAATTAATTTTGAAAGAAAATGTAACAAGATGATTTACCAAGAAAATATCTGATTTTTTTTTCTTCTTTTTTTTTTTTTTACAAAATTTAAAACAGCTGATTTTCAGCATTTTTTGTGGGTGATAAAAACAGTTTAAATTTGTGTTTGTGTTGAGAAAATCTGAGCATATATTAAAATAAAACAAAAAAAAAGTTGTCAAGAGTAATTTATCATAAGATGGGATTTTAAAGCCTGTTTTCATGTTGATATATTAATAAAAATATTTAAAGAAATTGAACTAGTCTTATTTTATTTCACTTTTATTAGCTCACCTGTCACATAGTGACAGGGTGAGCTTTTGTGATCACCCGTTGTCCGTCCACAATTTCTTGTGAGCAAGATAGAGGCCACATTTTGCAAGCTATTTTGATCAAACTTGTACAAAACTTGTATTGGCTTGATATCTCAATTCCTTTCAAAAACTGGCTAGATCCCATCATGGGTTCTAGAGTTATTGCCCCGTAAAGGGTCAGAATTTGCTATTTTTGTGCATCAACAATTTCTTGTCTGCACGATAGTGGTTTCATTTATGATTTTATTTTAACCAAACTTGCACACAACTTGTATCACCATAAGATCTTAGTTCCTTTCTTGAACTGGCCAGATCCCATAATGGGTACCAGAGTTATGGCCCCTGAAGGGCCAAAATTAGCTATTTTGACCTTGTCTGCACAATAGCAGCTTCATTTATGATTTGATTTTTACCAAACTTGCACACAACTTGTATCACCATAAGATCTTTGTTCCTTTCTTGAACTGGCCAGAGTTCATCATGGGTTCCAGAGTTATGGCCCCTGAAAGGGCCAAAATTAGCTATTTTGACCTTGTCTGCACAATAGCAGCTTCATTTATGATTTGAATTTAACTAAATTTGCACACAACTTGTATCACCATAAGATCTTGGTTCCTTTCTTGAACTGGCCAGATTCCATCATGGGTTCTAGAGTTATAAAACAAAAAAAAAAGTTGTCAAGAGTAATTTATCATAAGATGGGATTTTAAAGCCTGTTTACATGTTGATATATTAAAAAAAAATATTTAGAGAAATTAAACTAGTCTTATTTTATTTCACTTTTATTAGCTATTTTGACGTCTGCACAATAGCAGCTGTATTTATGATTTGAATTTAATTAAATTTGCAGAAAAACTTGTGTCATCATAAGATCTCGATTCCTGTCTTGAACCGACCAGATCCCATAATGGGTTCTAGAGTTATGGCCCCTGAAAGAGGCAAAATTAGCTTTTTTGACCTTGTCTGCACAATAGCAGCTTCATTTATGATTTGATTTTAATCAAACTTGCACAAAACTTGTGTCACCATAAGATCTTGATTCCTTTCTTGAACCAACCAGATCCCGTAACGGATTCCAGAGTTACGGCCCCTGAAAGGGCCAAAATTAGCTTTTTTGATCTTGTCTGCACAATAGCAGCTTCATTTATGATTTGATTTTAACCAAATTTGCACACAACTTGTATCACCATAAGACCTTGGTTCCTTTCTTGAACTGGCCAGATTCCATTATGGGTTCCAGAGTTATGGCCCCTGATAGGGCCAGAATTAGCTATTTTGACCTTGTCTGCACAATAGCAGCTTCATTATGATGTGAATTTAATCAAACTTGCACAAAACTTGTGTCACAAGAAGGTCTTGGTTCCTTTCTTGAACTGGCCAGATCCCATTATTGGTTCCAGAGTTATGGCCCCTGAAAGGACCAAAATTAGCTATTTTGACTTTGTCTGCACAATAGCAGCTTCATTTATGATTTGATTTTACCCAAACTTGCAACTTGTATCACCATAAGATCTCGATTCCTTTTTACGAAGGGACATATTATGTTATCGCCTTGGTGTCCATCTGTCTGTGTGTCTGTTGGTTAGCAATTTCCCTTCCACTCTGTAACTCTTGAACCCCTTGAAGGATTTAAAAGAAACCTGACACAAATGTTCACCTCATCGAAACAACGTGCAGACCGCATATTTCGGATAGCTCACTTCAAGGTCAAGGTCACACTTAGGGGTCAAAGGTCATATGACTTTGTTTTGTGTGTATATTGCTCTGCATTTGCGTCGATTGCAGTGCTCTTGTTTTTATTTGGCAGATCCTTTTTTTGTTGACTTACAATATTTTTTTTCCAATTACTTCCCTTTTATGTTACTATAAATAGCTTATTAGTAACTTTTTTTTTTATTGGCCATAGGGAAAAACCGAGACCACTTTTCTGTGGCACAACATGGATGGTACCTCCAATTTTTAGGTGTATTTTGACATATCTGTACCTTGTTAGAATTTTTTTTTCTTTCTTTATGGTTAAATTCTTCCCTTTGTTGATCCTGTCCTTTGGACTTATATATTTTTTCTGAGGACTTAGATTTATTTTTAATTTCTTCCCTTTGTTGTTCCTGTCCTTTGGGCTTCTCAGTCAAAATTGTGCTCCTATCCTCCCCTGATGTAATCCTTCAGGCATGAAACTACTGGCCTGATTTGAAAATAATTTTATTTGAAGTAACTAAGAAAATTTCAACTATATTTTCTCATAATTCTTTTGATTGATCTTGATTATGATTTTTTGACCTTCTTGTCCTTAAGTGCAATGATAACAGGTGAGTGATATAGGGCCATTTTGGCCCTCTTGTTATAATTCCACCCACCATCAATACACTACATAAAAGTTGGGATATACTGGCATTGCTTACTTATTTTGATTGAAAAACTTCTGAACAAAGCATATTTTCATCTTTTCATTGCCTGCAGCTGGTATTACAATGTTATTACCATATGCCTCTCCATACTTAGAATGGATGCTCATGGTGTGCAATATTGTTATAGCCCTGTGTCTGTGATGCAACGTCCATTATCAGCAATTTACATTGTAACTGTAAACACTAGAGGTCACAGTTTTGACCTAATCTTAATGAAACTTGGTCAGAATACATGCCTCAGTAAAGTTTTGGACAAGTTTGATACTGTTGTAAAAAAAGGACACAGCAAGGTCACAAGTTTAAATTTGTGTAGAATCTAGAAGCCACATTTTCTGCCTGATCTTAAAGTTTGTCCATAATAACTGGTATGAAAGTGAACTTGTACAGACTTGCAACAATTTCTGTGTGGTTACATATTCTGGTGAGACAATTCAGTATTCTTTGGATTAAAAGTAGCTCTATGCACATGTACAAGGACTGTTAAATCAAAGGCCTGAAGGGCCTGAGAGTCTGCTAATGATTGATGTAATGGTAGTATAGTCTACCAGTTTCAGTTTGTTTTTAGACAAACAGAGATTTTGTACAATAAATGAAATGAACATTCAGTCGATGTCTAGTAAAACTTTGATTGACATTAAACAAGTATTTAAAGCCAATATATTTCTCTAAAATTGAAGGGTGGTCCGCAGAAATAAAAATGTTGAAAGTACAAACTACAATTTGACAGCTGACACTAAGATACTGCCCATGACTATATATATATTTCCAGTAAACATTATGACAATTTATATATTAAAATTTTTCAGCGCAGATTGCCACATACAATTTGTAACGGATGGACGAAAGAACTGTTCAGATATTTTACAGATAATGGGCCTGGCGATAACGATGTCATATATAAGTTCTTGTTCAATAATGTCATAAGTGGTGTCAACTTAAAGTATACTTACTTTTGTGTTTAGAGATACATGTATGTAAATGTTGCCGAGTGTCAATATATAGTGTAACCCATATTAATATACGCAGTTCTTTTTTAGTTAAAACCATCATTTATTCTAATTCAGACCTGTTAACCCCTTCAAAATCACGTCTGTAATCCCGAAGTCCATGCACTTTCAATTATCCATTTTGATTCATGTAGACAGACAGGCCCAGACTGGGCTGAAAAATGTTTGAGCCATTTTTACGTGGTCGGTAGCAAGGTGGATGTTGGGAGGGGTGTTTCTTCCCGATTTAAATTGCAGTCAGAGTTTGAAATGGGCACTGTGGCAGGTGGTAAAAGGGCAAATGTATCAAACTGTAAAGTGGCAATATGGGGGAAGGGTGTGGGAGGATACCCCCTCCTGTAAGAAGGGTTTGGGGTATCACCACAAGAAATGTTTGAATATGTAGACCCTTGATACAGCCTTTGGTGCGAGTTTTAACTGAAAATTTTATGTTTCAATTTCTAAATATTACCTAAATTCTTATTAGTATTACAATATCCAAAGTATGAAGAATGACTGTCACTTCATCGTTTTACTTTCAGATCATGCCTCAGGACTAGAATATGAGTCTGATATAGATTCTATTTAGGTGTTATAAAAATAAATTCAAGAATCATTTCTGTTACAATAATATCTTTCATGTCTGCCACTTGAATGTTAAAATTTCATAACACAGCTCGATATTTACCTAAAATATTATATCCGGATACGATTACACTTTTCTAAATCTCCAGTTTCAACAATATGTTTTACAAATTGTGATGATACGAAGACATTTCGCAGCAATTGGCAGTATCTGACATTGAAGTTCACGGTTAAATTACCTCTTATTTAAATCTTTTCCTAAAAAGTTATTTCGTTTCGTCAAAGCAGCCAAACATAGACGATCTACTTTCGATTTCAAAAACTACAAGAAAATACAATTAAATGTTTCGCCGATTTGTTTATTTCTCGAAAAATAAGAAATAAAATCATTTTTAATATCAGTAGTAATTAAACAAACCAGTAAGAGCTTCTACTTCCGATGATTTATCCGCTTACTGACTGCAAAATTCAACCCACCCAAAGTCGTAGAAGCGTTGTTATAAACAGGTCACGAGTGTTCGCCGGCAAGTGTCCAGAAGTCTCGCGGAAGAATTAACGTACTGCGCATATCTTATTCGGGTCATTTAAAATGAAGCTGTCATAATTTAATTTCATTGATGTGGTAAACTCTTTGATAAGAGACATTACAATGCTTTCAATAAAATACTAGCAGTATGTTCTGGAACTATATTTTGTCTTTCGCTGGATGTTACGCAAGCTTGGTAAGCCTGTGCAATTCATAAAATGCACTGCGCAATAAATTTGTTATTTGCGCAATGACTTTAAAGGTTATTTTTTGAAACGGACAGGGTAACAAATGGATAATTTGGCTAATAAGTTAATATGCAGTTTTTATTTGAATTTGTAAACATCATATTTGCTATTTTGTGACAAAAGGGCACAAAATTCGTCACCATAATCATATGCGCAAATGTATTACCAAATCCTGCAGAATCGTTATGCATGTTTATGCTTAATGAGTTACCGCGGAAGAAAATACGTGGCTTTATTCGAGTATTGCACAATTACAAGTCATAAATTTGACAGATTACATGGTATATTAGTCATAGCAAATAGGATTGACATAACTGAACTTCATTCGATCAATGAACTCTTTGAAATTAGAGACAATCTAATGGAACTACATCACTTCACTGTGTTGTGAGGCCATTTAATGAATGAGAAATCGGGCGATAGCAAGGACTCGTCAAACGCTTGAAAGCATTTAGCGGACTCAAAAAATAACATAAACTTTGACTCGAGTTTACACTTAAATGCAGCAAAACAAGAAGTACGCCGTC
The DNA here is from genome assembly GCF_021730395.1 of Mercenaria mercenaria. Lineage (NCBI taxonomy): Eukaryota > Metazoa > Mollusca > Bivalvia > Venerida > Veneridae > Mercenaria > Mercenaria mercenaria. The sequence continues at coordinate 40,938,645 of NC_069376.1, read as the reverse complement.
ACAATTCCAAATCTTTCTATCTACTTCACTGCAAATAGGACTTGATAAAAATCATACAGTCTGGAGTAATGGCTCCTAGGAAACATTCACGTAAACGAACCTGGTGCCAATTTATCATATTTCAACGACATTACCAGTGTCGCAGTAACATAGAGATGCTTTCATTGTGTATTAATATATTAGTAAATTTCTTTTATTAATTGTAATAAACAATAACCAAGTCATAAGTTTTTTGGTTAGAATACTGAAAACAGTATGAACACTTATGCAAAGTATCTTGGTCAGAATGTGCACAATCAGTAATTGGTCTTTTTTCAAGGTGTCATAGATTGACGTGAACGGCTAAACAAGACTTCTTTTGTTTTCTCCCTCGACCTTCGCTGTGGTTTAGTAATTCGGGGCCATTTGCTAATTATTTGTACCACTTGAAGATCGTTACAGATGACCAGACATTGTTATGTCTGCTTCATTAGTTTATAAATTTCAGTTGTTGTTTGACAAAATCTCTACGTAACTTAACAAATGTCAGAGTATATATGCCAGTTAATGACGTTACATATGTTTTAAACAGCAATATTCACTTAGTATAACCGTTATTTACAACTGCCTGCTGTGTCCGAATGATGCCATACTTTGACAGACGAAGAAGCGATTGCACTGGTTATGCGTAGCTTTGGTTATTGTAAATGAGATGTGGAACCAAAATTTGTAGTCCTGTTTTGCACCATATAACCTATACTGTGTTGGTGCGCCGTAAAACCCAAATAAATAAATTGGTTATTAAAACATTCAACGCACTGCATATCGACTAAAATATTACAAAAACTGTTCGACCAAATTACACAAAGATTGCGAACTACAGTCATATACTTCACATTTCACTTTACACAATACGTGGCTTTTGACAGCAAAAGTCAATGGTATTTTTGAACAGCCCTCATAACTCCCGTTAAAAAAATATAGAGAATTTATCATCACTGGTCAGATATTAAAAACCTGTTGTATGGGGTAAAAAACCAGGTCACCAGGTGAAGTTCAAAGTATCTAAAAATAGTAAGTTGCCATGCTGTTTCTTGGTGCCGTAAAAACATAAGATTCTTTACCTAATATTAGCTTACTTACGAAAGCTTTGCAAAATTTTTTTAGTTGAAAATGTGGCATGATTTTGCCAAAATCTAATCCAGAGTTATGGAAATGGCTGTGCCAGTTAATCTCATGTTGCCAAAGATGTGTGGAGAATATGAAAATATTTGGTCAGGTAATTCCAAAGAAACCTGCTTAAATGCAAAACTTTCACAGAATTTTAAAATGGGGGTGATAATTTTAACAAAACAGAAACTACAGTCATATGGCTTACCTTGAAAGGTCATCTCGGGATGTGAGACGTGTGAAATATGAAACAAGAGCTGTCAGTTGACAGCGTGCTCGACTATTCTCAGTGCTTGATAGAATAATATAAGCCATGAGTAAAACTTTAACATTACAATAAGCATATTCTAAGTCGAAAAGGGGCCATAATTCAGTCAAGATGCTTGATAGGGTTGTCTGCTCCTGTTTACAGACTGGGTCATGATGGTAAAAAAGTATGCAAAATATGAAAGCAATATCTCATTGGACTTTGAAAATATTTGGGGTGGTACGCAAACTAACATTACAATAAGCATACTCTAAGTCGAAAAGGGGCCATAATTCAGTCAAAATGCTTGATAGAGTTGCCTCCTCCTTTTTACAGACTGGGGTCATGATGGTAAACAAGTATGCAAAATATGAAATCAATATCTCAACGGACTTTGAAAATATTTGGGGTGGTACGCAAACTTTAACATTTGTGTGACGCTCACACCGACGCCGGAGCGAGTAGGATAGCTCCCCTATTCTTCAAATAGTCGAGCTAAAAATGTTGGCTTGGATGTTTTAAGAAACCTGCTTACATGCAAATCTCTTATGTTAGAAGGGTCATAATTTTGGCAAAACAAGAGTTATGCACTTTTTTGCTATGTGACCATCCCTTGATGCTGAATACAATGTCATGTTTGAAGTTAGAAAGCATTTTGGCAAGTAGTTTTAGGAAAACCTGCTTACATGTATATGCAAAACACTGGTACTGGACAAAAGGGCGACAACAAAAGCTCTACCATTCAGGCTGAAAATGGCTGCCATTTTTATCAAACACTGATTTCTTAAATTTAAGCCAATTTTGAAACTAATTTTAGAAGATCTAGCAGACAGTATTGGAACAAAATTAAGACTTTTCAATTGACTTTACACATATTATGTTTGCCATGAGATTACAAAGCAGATGGCAATTTTCACTTAGGTCAGGTTAAGGGTTGTAAGCTGAGAACAAAAGGTCAAATTGGCAGCATTTTATATCTGGTTTGTATAAAATGTTTGGGGAGGAGCTAAACTTTCTGCAACAAGGGCAAAGGGACTGGAAGAAACAACAGATAAACATTGAAATGTTCATAATAATTTATCTTTCAACATTTTAACAATGACATTACAGGTTAGTATGATTTTATAGGCCTGCTAAGTAAAGCAGTTGACAAAACATAACAAAGCAACAAAAATCAACAGTCAGTTTATATACCTCTACATTCAATTGTACTGTCCATTTACAAAGCTTGCGCAATTTCTATATACAAATGCGTAAAACAAAAAAATCCTAAATACAGTTGTATGATTTGACATATTGCACTTCTATTGCAGTGGGTGTTTATACAGAAATTTTACACCATAAATCTTGTTTAAATTCTAATTCTGCAGAACAAATCATATTTGGTTATTTAACATAGTTCTGTACAATATGGCTATATACATAGATGAGCACCCAATCTAACCAGAGCTGTTCAAGGAGACAGTGCACTCGACTATTTCAGTGCTTGATAAGTGATATTGAGCATATCTGAGGAAAATATAGTAAATAATGGAGTAAATAATGCCAATAATGTGGATGGTGATGTTGGGCACCAGTTTAAGTCAAATCTATTTAAAAGTAACAGATACCCAGTAATATTGTAAAAGGTGCATAAAAAATTAACTAGGATTTTTAAGTACAAATGGGACATTAATTCATGGAATATTTTTGCCAAAGTAATGCACCTTGTGTCATAAGATGGTGAAGATGTGACTTAACTATTTTATGTTTAAACCAAATACATTTAGTAATAACTGAGATAGAGTGAAAGTGCATCACATCTTTCATAACTCAGTTGAAAGGGGCATAATTCATTAAAAACTGCTAGAGTAATGGACCTTGTGTCATATGATTAATAACTAATTTCAGTTTGAATCAAATCTACTTCATAATAGCAGAGATAAAGTGAATGTGCATTGAAACTTAAAACATGAAATCCTAAGAAAAAAGGGGACATAATCATTAAATATTTGAGCCAGAGTTATGTACTTTGTGTCATGTGATGTTGATGACAATATATGACAAGTTTGAATTGAATTCATTCAGTAAAACCAGAAATATTTTGAAAGTGCATCAAAACTAACCTGGAATACTAAGTAAAAAGAGGACATAATTTGAGAAATACTGGTGCGAGATTTATGATCTTTTTTTGTGATACAATATAGGTGATGTTGAGGAATAATTATTCTAAATTTGAAGTAAATCAATCCAGTAATAACAGAGGTCAAGGTAAGTGCTTAAAAAATTTAACAAAGGTGCAGATGCTGATGCCAGGGTACGAAGGATTGCTCTCCATAATACTTCTTATAGTGGAGCTAAATATATACTGGATCAGCAAACCAGTGAGTCCACACTGTTTTGAATGGGTACCAATCCAAATATATCTCGTATCGTACAGGACAATGGTAAAAAATTTTTTTCCCTATAATTATTCTTATTTTTAGAAAAAGATGAAAAGAATACAGATTATCAGATTCCATCTATATTTCTTGTGACTGGAACAAATGATAATGAGAATGTATACAAGCCGAAAACCTCTCAGTCATTTATTGTCACTGATTTCATGTGGCTATCAATCAACGGCTTCTATTTTTAACAAGCAAATTCGATGAATTGGAATCCCCCGCCGAAAGGGTCAGAGTTGAGGAACGGCAAAAAAATATATCCAGCAAAAAGTTAAGAATGTTACCAAGAAGCAAATAATTTCATTAGTCAAAATCAAATTAAAAGAAAATGAATGGTTTGTTTGGGTGGGGCTGAGGGGGGGGGGGGGGTGAGGACACAACAGTTTACATGTGATTATAAATATTGATAGAAAATGAAAAATGAAAAAAAAAAAAAAAAAAAAAAAAATGGTGGGGGGGGTGGGTGGGGGGGGGGGGGACCAAGGTAAGGTGGTGACCAGGTGTAGGTACACAACATCACATGTTTATAATAAATGTTCATGGAAAAGAATGAAAGAAGTTTAATGAAATTCTTCCAATTGGTTGGTTTGTTATGTACAGATCTGTGGATTTTTAAACAATTAAAGGGCAATAACTATATGGAAAATTGACCAATCGAAAAAAACCTTGAAGGGCATCATCGCAGTATCTTGGTTCATGTCTGTTTCAAGTTTGATGAAATTCTACCTGCTAGTTACTGAGAAATGGCTGCAGACGGACATTTTTCATTAAATCAAGGGCAATAACTCTGACGGAAACTGACCTATCAAAAAAAAAACTTGACGGGCATCAGCACAGTATCTTGGTTCATGTCTACTTCAAATTTGATGAAATTCTACCTGTTAGTTACTGAGAAATAGCTGCAGACGGACATTTTTTATTAAATCAAGGGCAATAACTCTGAGGGAAATTGACCAATCAAAAAAAAAAACTTGACGGGCATCATCGCAGTATGTTGGTTCATGTTTATTTCAAGTTTCATGAAATTCTACCAAGTAGTTACTGAGAAATGGCTGCGGACGGACGGACGGACGGACGGACGGACTGACGGACGGACTGACGGACGGACAACGCCATTTCAATACCCCCCTCCCGATTTCATCGGCGGGGGATAATTAACACTGGACTTGTTGCCATGCCAAGATATGGAATATGTGTATAATGTGGAAATATATTATACAGTCACATGGTGCAATTGACCTTACGCCAGATAGCCTGTAGCCACGCCTACCAGTTTTCAAGGGGAACAATTCATGCTAGGCCCGACAAACAAAGGAATCAAATGGCGACGGCAGAAATATTTTGCCGGACATTCTAGTTGATTTCGGCGTACGCTACCTCAATTCACACATATTTCTAAAGTGAAAAGACAAAACACAAAATACGTTAATAAGTGGATATTCTGTAGCGAAACATAAATTCTACAAAAAACAACGATACGTTGTTGTTAAAAGCCGGGAACTGCACCCGAGTATGAGGAAAACTAAACAAGGCAGGGGGCCGAGCGGAAAACACGTAAAAAAGACGGAAATTTCTGAAACTATTATAGCTGATTTTGTGGATTTTTTTAATTGTCCGTTTCTTTTTCATTATAGAAACGTCAAATTTCGATCTCCCGGAAATCATGTAGGGTATGGCTATATGAAGCAGACTAGAACATTGATTTTTATTAATTAAGGTTGAAATCAGACTGTGGATTCTAAATCCTATTTCAAAATAATTAGATAAATTAAATAAGGTAATTTACATGTAAAAAACGTCGGATTTCGAAATACCGGAACTCATTTAAGATGCTCATATCATTGTTCAACATTATTCAGATACATAGCATTTAATGTCTAATACTTAGACATGATGTGTTTTAAGTATAAGTAAAGAAAGTTCTCTTATTAGAATTAAAACGTGTAAATGATAAATAAATAAGATATAGTCCAAGGCGATGATATAGTCCATACTCATATTTCCAGACATATACCGGCGCATCGTAGCTTTAAACAATGTTTGAGCCTACCAAATTTCTTTATAAAGTATACAGAATGAATATATAATTTTTTGTTTAAGAACATATCTTCTTTATAGGAAATATGCTATTTTTTCTGGAATTTTAGGCGAAGTTTACGCTGTCTATTAAAATGAAATTTAGAACGAAAGCACACACCGAGTGCTAAGTCAAAACCGTTTGAGCGCCTGGAAAATTGTTGATTAGACTCATTAAAAATAATCTTATATTAATCATATTTTTTTATCATGTTTATTATTTGTTGTATTATCACCCAGGTATGACTTAACATACACCAGTGGGAGATTGATGTAAACCTTAAAAAATGCATAAATCATGTTTCCGGTACATTAAGGCATAATATTTACACGTTACCATTCAAATAATATAGAACATCAAATACTTGTGTCTTATCAGTACATACCAGTTACTCTGGTAACTGATGGAATATTTTTACTATTGAATAAAGAATACTAGGCACTTTTGTTAAATAAGAAAGTTAATTTTCATAGAATTTTACACTGATTTAAATGAAATAATTAAAACGTTATAACACAATGAGTGCTAAGTCGAACTATTCTTGAGGACGTCCACAGAGCCTGATACATCGTTGACAATATTCGAGGTCTGAGAGTGGATTTGGAAAAGGGAAGCGCTCTAGTATTACACTCTCTTCCCTGTGTCTGATGTAAAGGTGTCGTAACGTCACCTTTTTACCATTTTGGACGATTTTTCGGTGGTATTTATATTCTTTGACTGGCGAGTCCGGCACTAAGTTTGACGGACAAAATGGTGGCTAACAACAAGGCTTATCAGTTCTGTTATCTGATTGGTCAGTTGGAACCTGTCAATCAACACTGGCGTAAGGTCAATTGTTAGTTGCTGATTGGAAAAGAAAAAAAACGTTGCATAATCTAAATTACACTAAATTTCTGATGAACAAAATTGTGACAATCTACAGAACTGTGTGGTAAAGTTTACTGAACTTGGGATGAAATTTAATAATGCTGAATATTATGAGATAAAGTGCTATGTCACATGTACATTCAGAATACTAAGATACGGCATGTTTAACTTGTACAAAGTCAACTCCTTACAGGTAAGTGACAACTTACACACATCTGCAAAAAAGATGTTATTACTTGCTAGTTACTGACAAATTTCGCTTATGAAAAATGATGTTATAACATGTAATTCATTGCCAGTAAAAAACGTAATATTCCATACATGTATGATTAATTCCAAGCCATCACAATGCCCTACAAGACAATCAAAACTAAACATTCCAGGAATGTGATCTTAGTAAATCAACTTGCAGCCCACACCTAAAAGTTTATGAATTAACTGAATTTTGCAGGATGCAAACTTTCCTAGTACGGTAATAAATCTGAAAATCAAATAATCGTATCTACTTTGACAACAGATGATACCTTATTTGATGTATATATGGCTATTTTATAATGATTCAGCCTGTGTACTTAACTAATTCTGTAATACTATGTATTGCACCTTTTAACAGGCAAATCGGGGGCTTAGCGCAAAACGGTTGTAACTCCTTCTTTATTTCATATAAGTTACGACCGTTTTGCGCTAAGCCCATTAATGTGGTTTTTACCAATATTTCTATTATATTCTGTTGCACTAATATAAAGTACTGGCCTTATAAAGCACATAATTTATTATATACTGCTCAGAAAGATATTTCGTATGCGTTTATCTGGCTTTAAGTTTTTTTCTAAAGATATAATAAAAATTTCTTTCTACAATAATCAAAAGGTTCAAGGGCCCAGATTCATCAATGCTTTAAGTCTGCACCTTATGAATGTTAAATTTAAATTTATTTTCTCTGTCATTGTCAAATAAGCACAGATAGTGATGAAACTCTACAAAACTTTGCAGATTCAAGATTAAGACATCCCTGCAAACATTCATCAGAATAGTTACGCTATAAATAAAGTTGTGGCAAACTGAAAATTCATCATCTTTAAGTGTGAGACTTTTGAACATTGAAGAATATGGGCACTGAATCTTCCCATAAAGCTCAAGGTAGGATAGAACACATCCAAGGTACAACTCATACAGTATATATGTAATTTATTGTATGTGTCCTTCATTGTACTCTTTGACAAAATCTGATAACTCTACACGTTAGTGCATCATTTATTTTAATATATACGACCAACTATTTATACATATTGCACTTTCCCATAAAAATATTACAACATTCCTTCAAATTTAATGCAAAAAGGAATTAAGTTTTGTTTTATCGGCACGTATTTGTGACATAAAAATGATTGATTTTATGATGAAACCACAAAAACTGTCTAAGTATCGCTGTACATTTAGTTATCTTAAACCATTTCCTAAATGACCAAAGATTGGTCTGATTTTCTCCACGAAGTCTTCCGTCTTCATCTTACGGGTACCTTTTAAAAAGTCAAAATCACTTTAAAATTCAATGACCGTAATACTCCAGGGTTCTAAACAGTTACCTGGTACATGTATGATATTACTGAAAAATAGCTAACATTCCTAGAACTATACTGGCTTCAAACTTTGAACAGTGTTATAAACCTACACGCTTATCAACTTACATAAAACGTGTAACAACTTACAATAATAGAAAAAAAACCTAGTCTACTCAAATAAGAGTTAATATTTAATCAACATTCCCATTGCTTTAATAAGACACATACGACTTAAATCAACTTATATTATCACAGAAAGCATAATTTCATAAGCATGCTTTTTTTTTGCATTGCATCCAGCATAAATGCCTCTTTCCACAACACAGACATGGTAAAAACAGAATGAAGACTTTCGCTACTAGTGAGGCATATGTACCATACCTAATGCCTTCGGCTCGTACCTACACTGGCAAATACTCGATGTCAATAACCAAAACCACTTGGGTAGGGCAGTCCTTTGTTTGTTTTGTTCGTTTGTTTTGGGCTTAACGCCGTTTTTCAACAGTATTTCAGTCATGTAACGGCGGGCAGTTAACCTAACCAGTATTCCTGGATTCTGTACCAGTACAAACCTGTTCTCCGCAAGTAACTGCCAACTTCCCCACATGAATCAGAGGTGGAGGACTAATGATTTCAGACACAATCCTAACTACACTTCAAAAACTGTGATATGAAACTGTTCTTTTGTATACTTTCACACTACCAGACATATTCATAACTGATATACTGTAATTATTCAATCAGTTAAACCAGTTCTAAACAACATTGACATTAACCTCGTCCATCAATACCAAAGGCTTCATTCTCTAAATGTAAATTTATCTTCATGTTGTCCATTTTGGTTTTGCTATTGCAAGTCCTCAAAGCAACCAATCTTTGTTAAATGCTGCTTTTTAGCTGTATGGTAGTTGGTCACCGTCAAAGCATTAATATTCATGGGGTACTAATTTTTATGGATTTTACAGTTTCATTAATCCAAGAATCAAAATCCTATCAAACAAAAGAATTTCTTATAAATTTTATCCCACAAAGGCCATTTTGATCAAAACTACAAAATTACATGCACAAGATATTTGATTAACAGTAAATGAACTAGTGTTCCTGGATTCAGTGAAAGTATTGACTTATTATCCAGAATCTCAACATGTCTAAGAGGTGGTGGGTAAATGACTTGAGACACAATGTCTTCCATCAAACTGTGGTACAACATAGGCCACTCACAAAGATCTAACCTATTAACCTGTCATCCTATAAGTCTTTGTCACACCTACTGTGCTAAATGGGCAGACTTTCAAAGCAAACAAGCCTTAAAGTTGAAAAAACAAAACAATACTATGAACATTTGTGTTTTTAGTCTTTTGACACATCTACCAATGCAAAAGTCTGAAACAAATATTTTAATAACTTAATACGCAAAACAGAACTTAAGCACCATTAAAAAATAATCTAAACAGACTAATGATATTAAACAGTCAAACCTGTGCTAAAGACTACCTCTGCAAAGCAGCCACCTGGCCCTAAAGACCAATAGTTTCAGTTCTGAATCAAACATTTCCAGTTTATTTCACTTGAAAAAGTCTATCTGAAAATAACAATCTCTTTTTTACTTTGACTATCTGTAAGTGCATTTAAGTTTAACAGGGATTCCAACAGCAAAGTTAAGGTCAGAACAGCTATTAAAATTCTTCTTATTCTGTTCAGAATAAATTCTTATTCAAGCTTTAATTTTTATAAAGACAGCCAAAAATGTTTATGATGACCAAGAAAGAGAAATGTTAACCTGTGAATTGGCATAACAAGTAGAAATGTACTGCTTGTAATTTAACAGCAAGAAAACACACTGACCTTTCAAGTATATAATAGTTGTGGCCTTTATTCGGAAGTAGTCTTTATTCTGAAATGATCTTTAGGCTTAAAAATAAAAATTGTTTGTTTCCGGTATCCCGACCTACCCTAAATTTTTGGCCCGACCCTAAATGTTTTTATGGCCTTGGAGAATAATTTTTTCAACTTTTTAACAAAAAGTTGTAAAAATGCACTTTTTATGCTTTAAACATGGCCAGTGATGTTAGAAATCAACTTACTGATGCTCTAAAGGCATAACCCCCTTATTTGTATTCATTTTTTGACACAAAAATAATTTCCGAAAAGTCTCCCTTAATAAAAAAAAATTCCAAAAAAAAAAAAAAAATTCCGACCTACCTACCCTAATTTTTTTGAGCATGTTACCAGAAACAAAGAATTTCTTTTTTTAGGCCTCATTTGGAACTGCTTTTTATTCAGAGTTGGTCATTGGCACAAGTTTGACTTTACTTTTAAAGCTAGACACATTATGCCAAAGATATAATAGCTTAACTGTAACAAATATAAATTGCGGTATAAGCAAGTTGTGCTTCTAAAGGATTTTAGGCCTGTTGAATTACAACTGTTGTGTTTGTACTTTAAACATGGCCATAATAAATTAATCCATAGAGTATCATCCCAACTCTCTATTTTACATACCACCCCCAACCCTCACAGATTTGTTTTGAAAATATAGAGCCTCAAACAGGAAACCCATAAATCAGCTAAAATAGAGACCTGTTGATAGACACCTTCCAAACATTCAAGGATTCAATAATTTTCTAAAGTAGTAAATACTTTATCAGCTTCTTGTGTTGCATGGATTGCAGTGAAAAAAAAAATCCTGAATACATGTACATTTATATGTATACAGAAAAAAAGTGATATGTACTGATATAATATTATGTTTTATATGAGAATTACATTAAATCTTTTATTTGGTCTAATCAGTTAGGTATAGCATATGATATCGTCATAATGAGATGTTAGATTGAATTTGCTCAATGGGAACTGTTAGAGGTCTGGGATATTAACTGGTCAGTCATTATTTGGCAGACTGTTGAAATTTTATCTGTAAACATATTAACCCTTAGCCTGCTGGCGGCAAGTGATTCGGTCTTTGCGGCCAGTGCTCCCCATCACCGATTTGTCCATATAAATTGTGGAAGGTATTGTGATTATCCTGACCAATCGTTGGCAAGACAACTACAACAAATTCCACTACCATAATTTGACCAATTGGACCGCAGAAAACTACCATAATTCGATGCTGCATTAAAGATGGTGGAAAGCAGTTCTTTCTTTGTTTTAAAGTGCTATTTATCTTTCTTCTGAATGATTATCATGTAATATTGTGTGTAGCATTAAATTGCCTGTGGTAAGTGCAAACAATTCATGATTAATGAAATATTCTAATATTGCAGATTGTTTTGTTTTAGGTGAATGTCCACGTGACCTAGTTCTTCAGATTATTAGGTTTATGCACAGTAAAAAAGTCTTAATAACTGCTAGTAAGCTAAAAAACAACCAGGAATTAAAGGAAAAGACCCTGACATATGTTGTGAAATACACGATATTTTTGTATTTTGTTTAAATGTTACTTTGACGTAATGAAGTTATTTTGAGAAAGTTTATGTATAAGAGTACATTCATTTGTAAGCATTTACATGTCAGTATATTGAAGGATAATGAACAAATGTTAATATGTAACTATTCTGTATTATTTGCTCCTCTCATTACATAATATTTGTTATATGTCTTTGCTCCTCATTATTATCAATTTAGAGGCGGTAAAAATTCACACTTTTCATGATTTTCATACTTTTCTTGAACAATTTTGTCTTTCGGCGGGAAAATGCCTTATAAATACACATGTTATTAGCTGCTTTTTTGAGATTCGTTTAGGAAATTACAAAAAGGAAAGTACAGTCTTTTACTTTGGACAAAGGTGCGTTAAAATTATATTATAAAGATTTTGTTTGTAAAATTACTTGCTAATTATTGAGAATTTAAAAATAAAAGAATCAGTACGTGAAATTAATCTTTGTATTCAATGTTGGTAATGTGATTCTCCACCACAACATATCCTCAACAGAATAGCTGTCTGAAATTTCACAGCTTCTATCCCACCTGTTGCTTATAATTATGTCCTACTACCCCCAACCCTCTTCCCCTCCCTTTACTGATGGATTAATGCCCCAAACATACTTGAATGGACCAAAATATACAGAAGACATCTAATTTAAAATAATGATGGTACATGTAGGTCGGTTGGGTTGGGTGGGGTGTTTTGGTGTAGAACAAGGCAGGGCAAGGCAGAAATATGTTTAACAATAAAAAGGCTTTTGTAAATCATGGTGTCTTTGGAGCCTTCATTTGGAAGAGGTCCAAATGGCTGTCTTCTGCTGACAGACTCTGCTGAGGTGAAGATAATTAAGAACCAGCACTGTGAGCAGGACCCTGCTGTGCCCAGGCCAGCAGCTGTAGTGCGGAAAGAGGCAGAGAAAGTGGTGAAAAATGCAGTGGGTGATATCAAAAATTCCAAACATCTGCTTGACTGCTTTGAAATACAATTTGGCTGTTTCAGGTGTAAGTTAATTTATATAAATGTGGAATCGTTTTAATAGACTAATTAATTGAAGGAAACAGTGAAGTAAATATGGCGATAATACCAGTCTGCCTCCTTGTGCTGTCGCCTGAGCCAGTACTGCGATAAGCCCCTGTCAACTGAGCCAGTACTGGGATAAGCTCCAGTCGACTGAGCCAGTACTGCATAAGGCACATGCTGATTGAGCCACTATGACATAAAGCACCTGACCACTGAGTCAGTACAGTGTCTTGTCATATAGTAATTTACTCACTCACTCATTCACTCTCACTCTTCTGCACTTAATGTTACACTCATTCGCTCTTTTTTAATCTTTAATAGTGCAGAGGCGGTAAATCGTGTTCTCTTAATTCGTTCTTAGTTATTATCACTGTATTTGTCGTATTTGCATTTTATTTTGTATTTTATGTATTTAGTTGTTCTTTATTGGAAACTCTTCAGAAAGGAAAGAAGTTTTGGTTATAATGAAGAAATGGTCAAAAATGTATTTTGTCATGTTTATTTGACATTTAATATCTTAGTGACTACCACTGCGGCTAATTCATATACCCTACACTGCGTAAAGCACCTGTCGACTGAGCCAGTACTGTGTAATGCAGATGTAAACAAAGCTATCAATAAGGTGTGGATTTCCCCACTTGGCTATGCTTGTAGGGTCCAATTTTTAACTTTGAAAGTTGTTTATTTTGTCAGAAGAATTAATATTTGATTAGATGTAACACATCGAAAGACAAAGTCACAGACTAGCAAACTCCAAAGCTTCGCTTCTGTTTCCAATAATTCAATTGTACCTTTGCCCTATATCTTTTAATATAATTCTTGTTTTCTCGTAGGGGATGTCAATATTTAAGTGGTTTGCTTAGCAACTATATCTTCCACTGAGATGAGCAGGGCCTCAGTTGGCTGGTCAAATAGAAGCGTAACTAGTTGACCGCCAAACATTTGTTCATCGAGTGATGCTGGCGTCAGGAAACATCTGAGTTGGTATGAGCTAGCCCTGCACTGCGCTGAAAGACCAGAGGGGTAGCCGAGACTACCCAGCTTATCAGCAAACTGTTTAAGACGTCTAGTGGTGAAAGGGGCAGGAATATTCTTGGTGTTCTTTTGATCAACCACTCCAGAATGACAAGTATATGGGAGGCCCAGAAGAAACACATAGCCTGTACACAGGATCATCTAGGGGGTTCCCTGTACACCATACACTCACCTAAGATTTGGGTCTAATAAAAACTTAAGCAAAGAGCCAGACGTCTGACCCATCTGTGGGACTGAGCATGCACAGCTGAAGTTTACTACTACAGAAAGTTCGAAGACACACATTTGCTGAAGACAGGTAATATGAGAGCTGATTGCTTTTTTTTACAGACCTTTGTCTCCCATCTAGATGAAAGAAAACACTACCAAAGGTGGACCAGCAGCGGATATCAAAGGCCTTGTTTCATTGGACAAAAACGGGGAGTGGAACTTGTTCCAGAACATCTGAACCAGTGGTATCCTCCACAGCTGCTGGCTGTAGCAGTCAACAACATACCAGGAGTGGACAGGTGTTTTGCTCAGCCCTTGTTCCAGTGGATGCTACAAAAGCAGTGATAAGTATTGCCCTCAATCAGACTATGAGAAACAAGAACTGGCTTCAGCTGGGATAAACCAGAAAGTATGCCAGGACACCGACATTGATGGCTTTTACAACATGGCCTGTGACAATCTGGAATGTATGAAGTGTAGGCGTAGAGTTCTCACCTGGAGCCATGTTATTTTATCCCAACTGGACATAGGACACAGAGCACAGTTTCCATGCATTCTGACTGCAAAACTGACTTGTGATCTGAAAGTTGTATGTCTGTTGCGAAATAGAGGACAGGGAAACAGCTGCAGTCAGGTACAGAAGAAGATTGGGGAGCAACATGGAAAGTGGTTATAGAATGTCCTCCATTACCTGACAGACTAAGTGAGTTTTCTAGTGCAGCCAAATCTAGTTTGCTGGTCTGTCCAATGTTTGTGGAACCACCAGAAAGAGCGCCTTTACCCAAGCACCGATGGCTCATGCAAATCTATATTCAGGATGTTCTTCATCGTCTTGATGAAATGAAGGCTGGCATCAAATAGGTGTTTGGAAGAAGCCTTATAATTGATTCAACAAAGAAAGTCATTTTTTTTTTTTTTTTTTTTTTTTTTTGATTTAACGTCGCACCGACACATGATAGGTCATATGGCGACAAAGAAAGTCATGAAGAAGTTGGCTGGACGCCCCTCAAATACTGCTCTATGGTGCACGAATGTAGGAAATGAACACGGACAGATCCTGACATCTGTAATGACGAGTGGAGAAGGACATGGTCTCACCCCAGTGCTGGATGGTGTCATCAACCAATATACTAAGGTCCAGGTCTCCTCTCCAGAGATCATCCATGTGGAGCCATGCTATTTTGTCCCAACTGGACATAGGACACAGAGTGCAGTTTCCATGTATTCTGACCGCAAAACTGGCTTGTGATCTGGAAGCTGTACGTCTGTTGCAAAACAGAGGACTGGGAAACAGCTGCAGTCAGGTACAGAAGAAGTTTGGGGAGCAACATGGAGAGAAATGGTTAGAAAATGTTCTTCATTAAAACTACTCAGAAAGAACTGGTTGTTTTGCTGTTGTTTTGGAACAAACGAAGCTTTTTTTTCTCAGTAAAATTGAGCAGAGTCTTCAGTTTGGATAGCTGTCATTTAATTATTTTTAGCTCGACCTTTTGAAGAAAGGAGAGCTTAAGCTGTAACTTTCTCGTCTTCACTAGGACAGACTATCCCAACAATTCCATTTGAATCTTTTTATAATGTCAAATATCTTGAATACTATCAAAATGAATACTTGAAACTTGAAAGACTTCTTTACTAAGGGAAGCAATCACCATAACTGTGCTCTTACTTTTGACATATTTATGTCCCTTTTTAACTTAGAAATTTTTAAACAAAACAACTGTTTTATTTACAAGTACTGAAAAAAGTGGAGCCTGCTTCCTACTCACAGGTCTTGTTTTCTGTTATTTTGAGCTTGACTGTACAAAGTTTAGAGAGCTATCTCACTTGGCCCGGCACCTGGTCAGCCCTACAGTTGGACTGAAGATAAGTGTCCTTAAGTTCCTTTGATTATGTTCAACAAATGGTGAGGTTCTAGCTAGACTGCACAAATGCACATACTCGCCTGAACTGTCTCTGTTTGTATATGTGAGAGGTACAAAAAAAGCTTGGCACGTTCTAAGTATACATGGACTGTACTGTAAAAGTTGTTAATATTTTCAGCTTTGTTATCGGGTGCTCGCTCACATGTAGAGAAACCATCAGCAGCCACAGTAACCGCCAAGAAACTATTGCCAGCCACAGCAACCGTCAAGAAACTGTCGCCAGCCACTACAACCGTTCAGGAAACTTCATTAACCCAATCAGCAACCAGTTCTGTGCCTACAGATACTTCTACAGAAACACGTAGTCTTCCAGAAGAAAGAGGTAAATTTCAGTTTGTTTCACTTGATTAAGTTAAAACTATTCATAAAGAATTGGTTGTTTTGCTGTTGTTTTGGAACATACAAAGTTGTTTTTTTTCTCAGTAAAATTGAGCAGAGTCTTCAGTTTGGATAGCTGTCATTTAATTATTTTTAGCTCGACTTTTTGAAGAAAGGAGAGCTTAAGCTGTAACTTTCTCGTCTTCACTAGGACAGACTATCCCAACAATTCCATTTGAATCTTTTTATAATGTCAAATATCTTGAATACTGTCAAAATGAATACTTGAAACTTGAAAGACTTCTTTACTAAGGGAAGCAATCACCATAACTGTGCTCTTACTTTTGACATATTTATGTCCTTTTTAACTTAGAAATTTTTAAACAAAACAACTGTTTTATTTACAAGTACTGAAAAAAGTGGAGCCTGCTTCCTACTCACAGGTCTTGTTTTCTGTTATTTTGAGCTTGACTGTACAAAGTTTAGAGAGCTATCTCACTTGGCCCGGCACCTGGTCAGCCCTAAAGTTGGACTGAAGATAAGTGTCCTTAAGTTCCTTTGATTATGTTCAACAAATGGTGAGGTTCTAGTTAGACTGCACGAATGCACATACTCGCCTGAACTTCTCTGTATATGTGAGAGGTACAAAAAAAGCTTGGCATGTTCTAAGTATGCATGGACTGAACTGTAAAAGTTGTTAATATTTTCAGCTTTGCCACATCTTGATTATTGCTGCACTATATGGGGAAACTGCAGTGACAAGCTTCTAGAAACTGTTTTGAAATTCCAAAAACGTGCTGCAAGAATCATTCTTGACTAAAAATTTGATGCCCATCTGCTGATTTTTTACAGAATTGAAATGGATGACTTTTTCTGACCGAATTAAATACAAAAAAGCAACCCTAGTATATAAATCAACAAAATTTGATCAATGTCCTAATTACCTTACTTCAAAATTTACTCAAAAGCATACATTGATCATAAACTTAGATCTAGACAAATGATGAACTAGTAGTACCTATGCCAAAAAGGGAAATTTTTTCGCAAATCCTTGCACTACTCTGGACCAGTTATTGGAATAACATACCTAAATTACATAGGTTCTTCAGACACCTGGAAAAATTTAAAAAGTTTCATACTTCCAGTGGCAATATCTTGCAGTACAATAATTCATAATTGCAATTAAGTGTCAGGAAATATTGTCTCTACCATCTCTCACCATTTTCAATGTAAATACTCCAGTTAGCAAATATAGTGTCCTGTATTGTAAATATTTCATTCTCATATTATTTTTCTGATAACATATAACTCTGTGTTTTATTTTGTTATAATTTTATTCATGTTCATTGTTTTTGTATATAGCCATGTATATGTGGACCATATTGTAAATTGGCATAGCCAAATATGTTATCCACTATAAATAAAGTCGTTATTATTATTATTATTATTACTTCTACAGAAAGTTTGAAGACAATTATTTGCTTGAGGTAGTACATGTTATATGTGAGCTGATTGCTTTCTTTCAGACCTTTGTCTCCAAAGGTGGACCAGCAGTGGGTATCGAAGGCCCTGTTTCGTTGGACTACATCTGGTGGCATTGAACTTGTTCCGGAGCACCTGACCAAGTTATGGTGGTATCCTCCACAGCCAGCTGTAGCAGTCAACAGCATACCAGGAGTGGACCGATATTTTGCTCGTCCCTTGTTCCTGTGGATGTCACGGAAGCAGTGGAAAGTGAAGCTGTATTGCCCCCAACCAGACTGTGATAAAAGAGAACTAGCTTCAGCTGGGATAAACCAGAAAGTACACCAAGTCACCGACATCGATGGATTTTACAACATGGCCTGTGACAATCTAGAGTGTATGAAGTGTAGGCGTAGAGTTCTAAGCTGGAGCCATGCTATTTTATCACAACTGGACATAGGACACAGAGTGCAGTCTCCGTGTATTCTGACAGCAAAACTGGCTTGTGACCTGAAAGTTGTACGCCTGTTACGAAATAGAGGACTGGGAAACAGCTGCAGTCAGGTACAGAAGAAGCTTGAGGAGCAGCATGGAGAAAAGTGGCTACAGAATGTCCTCCATTACCTGACAGACTGCAGTGGGTTTTCCAGTGCAGCTGAGTCCAGTTTGCTGGTTAGTCCAACTTTTGCGGAACCACCAGAAAGGGCGCCTTTACCCAAGCACCGATGGCTCATGCAGATCTACATTCAGGATGTCCTACTTCGTCTGGATGAAATGAAGGCTGGCATCACATCGGTGTTTGGAAGAATCCTTAAAATGGATTCAACAAAGAAAGTTGTAAAGAAGTTAGCTGGACGCCCCGCACATACTGCTCTGTGGTGCACCAACATAGGGAATGAACATGGGCAGATCCTGACATCCGTAATGACAAGTGGAGAGGGACATGGTCTCACCCAAATGCTGGTTGGTGTCATCAATCGATATACCAAGGCCCAGGTCTCCTCTCCAGAGATCATCTATGTGGATTGGGACTTCTGCAGAGCTTCACCCCTACAGCAAGTGTTAACAGCAGCAGATTGGACCACCACGATACGGTTGGACATTTGGCACTTCATGAGGAGGATTGCAACTGGTTGTACAACTGACTCTCATCAGTTGTATTCCTCTTTCATGGGGTTGCTAAGCAACTGTATCTTTCACTGGGATGAGCAGGACCTCAGTCTTCTGGTCAAGTCCAAACGTAACGAGCTGACCGCTCAACATTTATTCGTAAAGTCTGATGCTGCTGTCATGAAACACCTTAGTCGATACGAGCTAGCCCTGCACTGCCGCAGAAAGACGAGGTGTAGCTGAGACTACCCAGCTTATCAGCAAACTGATTGAGACGTATAGTGGTGAAAGGGGCAGGGATACTCTTGGTGTACCATTGATCAACCGTTCCAGAATGACAAGAATATGGGAGGCCCAGAAGAAACACATAGCCTGTATACAGGACCCTCCAGGGGTTTCCGTGTACATCAGGACTGGCTCCACCAAAAAAGGAGGGATTGAGCTGCCCGACATCAGATGCGCTCATGGCTCAACGTCTCTGGTGTGCTTCCATCTGCACCATAACAGGTTCATCCTAGGTAATGCAAAATGCTGATGCATTTATAGGTACTACAATATACTAGAATACTTTAAGAATGCAAAACTTTCTGTCAGAAATCCTAGTGGTTACTATTACTTTACATACTTATTAATAATATTAATTAGTGTCTAGTTTCATTATAAGATCATGTATGTTACACAGATATATAAGCAGCAGCATCAAGTGTACAACATAAATCACCTTGTCAAACACCCTCAAAGACTTGAATTCTCTCAACTTACATGTAAGAACAAACATCCTGATCTGCAGAGACTGTTACAAAAAATTCTGTTTCTATAGTTTGCACATTTAATTTAGTTGATTATGCTCATATTTCTGGACAAATTTACTGATACATTGTATGACAAATTTTGACAGGTACCCTGACAAGTGATGTCCTGTTCCAAGCCAACATGGTAGATGGTTGCCAAAGGTGGAATGAGGACAGAGGACAGGCAGCAATTTCAACAGCCACTGACCATCAGTCCTATAGTGGTCTGCTACGACATACTGCCAATGTCTCGTGTCTGAAGGTTCTAAAGAGGACGGTTGCTCCTACTTATAATGAGCCAAAAAAGTACACAGGTACATTGTTTGTATCTTTGCAGTAGCTCATTTATTTTGTATAGAAACACACAAAAAAAATAGCAAAGAATAAGAGAAACTATGGCATGGTTTAGACCGTGGCAAGGGTATCTCAGTTGTGGGGTCAGATGGCAAGCCTCGCCTATGACACAAGCTATCTGACCATGAAACTGAGACTTCCTTGTTACGGTCTAAACCACGCCATTGATTATTTTTCTCATCCACTATTTTAAAACAAGGAGCTGCGTTCAATAAACGCTTGATGCCCCCCGGTGGCATCCTTGTCGATACAAAGCAACGTAAGTCCAAAACGAGGTCAAGGTCAAACTGAGGTCAGGTGATGTTTGAAGATGAGGAATGGTCACAGGTTACATCTGTATTAGTATCAATTCATTCTTGTAAGCGGTTTTAATGCTAGACGAAACGGTCCCCTTTGGTTAACCCAAAAGATGGCCCCTATAAAGCAACCTAAATCCAAAATGAGGTCAAGGTCAAAGGGCAAACTAAAGGGAGGTGATGTTTGAAAAATTAAGGAATGGTCACGGTTAAAATCTGTATTGTATCAATTCATTTTTGTAAGCGGTATTGATTTCTAGACAAAACGGTCCCCTTTGGTTAACCAAGAGATGGGCCCCCTATAAGCAACCTAAGTCCAAAATGAGGTCAAGGTCAAACTGAGGTCAGGTGATGTCTTAAGATGAGGAATGGTCACAGGTTACATCTGCATTAGTATCAAGTCATTCTAGTAAGGGGTATTGATGCTAGACGAAACGGTCCCATCTGGTTAACCTCGTACGGACGGACAGGACGATCACTATATGTCTCCTGCATCGGTAGATGCCGGGGGCATAAAAATGTGTTTTCCGACAAACAAAATGTGTACTGCTATAGCTGATGCATGACGCCAGACATGTGTAGTGATACTTCATACCTTGAGCCTCATCACTACCATTTCAACACGATGTGCCAACTGCTTTACAATGTAGTTTGTTTGATTTCGCATTTGCTAAGAGAAAGCCTTAAGTCTAAACTCTACACAATACAAGATGTAATCATATCAAAGATGTTTCTTCAAACTTTGTAATAAGAGTAAAGACCTCTTTTCTGCTTAATACATGTGCTTTATTTGACAAATGAGCCTCGCCACGAGATTTCTGTCTTTGAGGTGTTCAACAAGGTGACACATTATCCGCCCTGCTTTCTCTTACAGGCTTCAGGAGCTTGAACTAGGGTAAAAAGCAGCTCAGGTGATTGAACTATCAAAGCACTCGGAGGTGCAGGAAGCGGAAGCTTGGGAAGGAAAAAGAACAAGCAAATTCAATGAATTGGTATCCCCCCGCTGAAAGGGTTTGTGGTGAGGAATGGCAAAAAATATACCCAGCAAAAAGTTAAGGATGTTACTAAGATACTAAGAAGCGGAGGGGGGGGGGGGGGGGGGGGGGGGGGGGGGGGGGCAGCAGGGGTGACCGGGTGAGGGTACAAAACATCACATGTTGATTATAAATATTGATGGAAAATTTAAAAAAAAAAAAAAAATGAACAAGAGGACCATGATGGTCCTGAATCGCTCACCTCTTCCCACATGACCCAGTTTTGAGTATGACGTCATTTTTTCTATTATTTGACATAGTGACCTAGTTTTTGAGCTCATGCGACCCAGTTTTGAACTTGACCTAGATATTATCAAGATAAAAATTCTGACTAATTTTCATGAAGATCCATTGAAAAATATGATCTCTAGAGAGGTCACAATGTTTTTCTATTATCTGACCTATTGACCTAGTTTTCGAAGGTACATGACCCTGTTTTATACTTTAACAAGATATCATCAAGGTGAACATTCTCACTAATTTTCATGAAGATGTCATGAAAAATATGGCCTCTAGAGAGGTCACAAGGATTTTCTATTTTTATACCTACTGGCCTAGTTTTTGAACGCACATGACCCAGTTTCGAAACTGACCTAGATATCATCAAGGTGAACATTCAGATCAATTTTCATGAAGATTCACTGAAAAATATGGCCTCTAGAGAGGTCAAAAGATTTTTCTAATTTTAGACCTACTGACCTAGTTTTTGACCGCAGTTGACCCAGTTTCAAACTTGACCTAGATATCATCAAGATGAACATTCAGACCAACTTTCATACAGATCCCATGAAAAGTATGGCCTCTAGAGAGGTCACAAGGTTTTTTTATTATTTGACCTACTGACCTAGTTTTTTACGGCACGTGACCCAGTTCCAAACTTGACCTAGATATCATCAAGGTGAACATTCTGACCAATTTTCATGAAGATCCATTCAAGGTATTGCCTTTACAGAGGTCACAAGGTTTTTCTATTTCAAGACCTACTGACCTAGTTTTTGATCCCAGTTGACCCAGTTTCAAACTTGACCTATATATCATCAAGATAAACATTCAGACCAACTTTCATACAGATCCCATGAAAAATATGGCCTCTAGAGCGGTCACAAGGTTTTTTCATTGTTTGACCTACTGACCGACTTTCTGAAGGCACGTGACCCACTTTTGAACTTGACCTAGATATCATCAAGGTGAACATTCTGACCAATTTTTATGGAGATCCATTCACAAGTAAGGCCTCTAGAGAGGTCACAAGGTTTTTCTATTTTTAGACCTACTGACCTAGTTTTTGACCGCACATGACCCTGTTTCAAATTTGACCTAGATATCATCAAGATGAACATTCAGATCAACTTTCATACAGATCCCATGAAAAATATGGCCTTTAGAGAGGTCACAAGGTTTTTCTATTATTTTACCTACTGACCTAGTTTTAGATGGCACGTGACCCAATTTGAATCTGACCTAGATATCATCAAGATGAATATTCAGACCAACTTTCATACAGATCCCATGAAAAATATGGCTTCTAGAGAGGTCACAATGTTTTACTAATATTTGACCTACTGACCTAGTTTTTGAAGGCACGTGACCCACTTTCAAACTTGACCTAGATATCATCAAGGTGAACATTCTGACCAATTTTCATGAAGATCTCATGAAATATATGGCCTCTAGAGAGGTCACAAGGTTTTTCTATTTTTAGACCTACTGACCTAGCTTTTGACCGCACGTGACTCAGTTTCAAACCTGACCTAGATATCATCAAGATGAACATTCAGACCAACTTTCATACAGATCCCATGAAAAATATGGCCTTTAGAAAGATCACAAGGTTTTTCTATTTTTAGACCTACTGACCTAGTTTTTGAAGGCACCTGACCCAGTTTCGAACTTGACCTAGATATCATCAAGTTGAACGTTCTGACCAAATTTCATGAAGATCTCGTGAAATATATGGCCTCTAGAGAGGTCACAAGGTTTTTCTATTTTTAGACCTACTGACCTAGTTTTTGAAGGCACGTGACCCAGTTTCGAACTTGACCTAGATATCATCAAGATGAACATTCTGACCAACTTTCATAAAGATCCCACAAAAAATGTGACCTCTAGAGTGGTCACAAGCAAAAGTTTACGGACGCACGGACGCCGGACGATCACAAAAACTCACCTTGTCACTTTGTGACAGGTGAGCTAAAAATGGGGGGGGGGGGGGGGGGGGGGGGGGATGCATGATCGGGATGGTGGGCATGACCGAGTGGAGAGTGAGGTGGGGGAACGGTACAACTTTGCATGTTGATAAAATATTCATGGAAGATTTGAAGAAAAAAATAATAAAAAGGAATGATTTTTTTTTCTTGGTGGGGGGGGGGGGGGGAGGGGGTGTGACCAAGGCAAGGTAGTGACCAGGTGTGGGTACACAACTTCACATGTTTATAATATATTAAATGTTCATGGAAAAAAAATGAAAGAAGTCTAATGAAATTCTACCAATTGGTTGGCTTGTTATGTACAAATCTGTGGATTTTTTAACAATTAAAGGGCAATAACTCTAAGGGAAACTGAATCCAAAAAAAAAGAGTTTTGGGCATCATCGCAGTATCCTCGTTCATGTTTATTTCAAGTTTTATGAAATTCTATCTGATAGTTACTGAGAAATGGCTGCAGACGGAAATTTTTGGGCATTTTTCATTAAATCAAGGGCAATAACTCTAAGGGAAATTGACCAATCCAAAAAAAAAACTTGACGGGCATCGTTGCAGTATGTTGGTTCATCTTTATTTCAAATTTCATGAAATTCTACCAGCTAGTTACTGAGAAATGGCTGCGGACTGACATTTTTGGGCATTTTCCAGTAAATAAAGGGCAATAACTCTAAGGGAAATTGACCAATCCAAAAAAAAAACACTTGACGGGCATCATCACAGTATGTTGGTTCATGTTTATTTCAAGTTCCATGAAATTCTACCTGCTAGTTACTGAGAAATGGCTGCGGACGGACAACGCCATTTCAATACCCCCCCCCCTCCCGATTTCATCGGCTGGGGAATAATAATGAAGATAAAGTATACAAAAACAAAAAAAACACCACCTTGTAACACATTGTTGGCAGGAACGTAAACCGCTAATTCATGTGCAGTATTTCATGAACTGGTTTTGTGGGGCCACTGTCACAATTTCATTTGCGGATTGGAAAGAGGAAATACGGGAGGAAGCCCAAACATTGATTTCACCATCCATAGTACATGTATGTACACTGACACTGATTATTGTGATAAACATTTGAACACTGATTAGTGACAGTGAATAAGAGTGTTTTTATAATTATCTTTTGAACATTGATAGTGACAGTGATCTACAGTGAATTTTATACTTATCAATGAACACTGATTGAGACAGTGATTTATAGTGATTTTTATTGTCATCAATACACACTGATAGTGACAGTGATATAGTGATCTTTGTGGTTATCAATGAACACTGATAGAGACAGTGATTTTTTTTGTGGTTATCAATGGACACTGATGGAGACAGTGATCTTTGTGGTATCAATGAACACTGATAGAGACAGCGATTTATAGTGGTTTTGTGGTTATCAATGAACACTGATAGAGACAGTGATTTTTTTCGTGGTTATCAATGAACACTGATAGAGACAGTGATTTTGTGGTTATCAATGAACACTGACAGAGATAGTGACTTATAATGATTTTGTGGTTATCAATGAACACTAATAGAGACAGTGATTTATAGACATTGTGGTTATCAATGAACACTGATAGAGATATTGACCGATTGTTGTGGTTATCATTGAACACTGATAGAGACAGTGATTTATAGTGATTATTGTTACAGTAGTTATCATTGAACACTGATAGAGACAGTGATTTATAGTGATTTTGTGGTCATCATTGAACACTGATAGAGACAGTGATTTATAGTGATTTTGTGGTTATCATTGAACACTGATACAGCAGTAGTGATTTTGTGGTTATCAATGAACACTGATACAGCAATCTATAGTGATTTTTGTGGTTATCAAATGAACACCGATGGTGACAGTGATTTATAGTGCTTTTTGTGGTTATCATTGAACACTGATACAGACAGTGTCAGGTCAAAAGTTATTTTTGTAGTTATCAGATGAACAGAGACATTGATAACAAGAGGGTTATTGACCCTAAATCACTCACCTGTGTACAAGTCTTCAATTGTGTTTGTATAAGTATATCAAGGCTATAGCTATCACTGATTCACAGAAGAAAAGTGACCATGGCCTCTGGCAGCCATTTTTTTGGACAAATTGGAATAATTTGAACAATCTTTATAGTGGGGCACACAAGAACCATTTGTGTGAAATTATTTTAAAACAAGGCTTGCAGTTTCAAACAAGAAGATTTTTAAAGTTTCCACTTTATATATAGGGAAAAGTGACCTCGCCCTCCGGCGGCCATGTTTTTTGACGAATCTACATAATTTGAACAATCTTGGTAGAGTGTAAAACAAGGACCATTTGTGTAAAATTATTTTATAATCGGGCTAGCAGTTTCACATAAGAAGATCTTAAAAGTTTCCACTATATACATATAGGGAAAATTGACCACGCCCTCTGGCGGCCATGTTTTTTGACGAATCAAAATAATTTGAACAATCTTGGTAGAGGGTCACACAAGGACCATTTGTGTAAAATCATTTTAAAATCAGGCCAGCAGTTTCACTTAAGAAGATTTTTAAAGTTTCCACTATATACATACAGGGAAAAGTGACCACGCCCTCTGGCGGCCATGTTTTTAGATGAATCAAAATAATTTGAACAATCTTGGTAGAGGGTCACACAAGAACCATTTGTGTAAAATTATTTTAAAATTGGCCTAGCAGTTTCATACAAAAAAGGTTTTTAAAGTTTCCACTATATACATATAGGGAAAAATGACCACGCCCTCTGGTGGCCATGTTTTTTGACGAATCAAAATAATTTGAACAATTTTGGTAGAGGGTCACACAAGGACCATTTGTGTAAAATTATTCTAAAATCAGGCAAGCAGTTTTATACAAGATTTTTAAAGTTTCCACTATATACATATAGGGAAAAGTGACCACACCCTCTAACGGCCATGTTTTTTGATAAAATTCCGTATAATTTGAACAGTCTTGGTAGATGGTGATATAAGGACCATTTGTGTGAAATTATTTCAAAATCGGACCATCCGTTTAGGAGGCAATGTCGTTTGAAGTTTTTTTCTATTTTTAGTTCTGGCAGCTGCTATGTGCAACCAAGCTGAACTGTTTGAACAATTTTGGTAGAGGACCACCCAAGGAACATCACTGCTAAGTTTCATCAAAATCCATTCACTGGTTTTGGAGGAGATGTCGTTTAAACACAAATGTTGATGACGCATGGACGGATGGATGGACGCACGACATACGCCGGACACAGTGTGATCACAATACCTCACCATAAGCACTCTGTGTTCAGGTGAGCTAAAAAGACTGGCTAACTGTCAGGGGTTCCATTTGACCCGGGACCCCGGATATTTTCAAAAGACGCTCAGAGGACCCGCCATGATACTTGCCTGTGCGTCACTCGGGACCCAGGGGCATTTGCCTTTGACAAATTCTTTTATTCATTTCCTGCAATAAAACTGTGTCCACAATTAACTTGTGAATTCTAAATAAACACTTAATCGCGGTCACTGAAAGCATGCATATACTAATAAGCAGTAAGGTATGAAAGGCAGATTTAAACCACCGTTGACAGGCAATCGCATGGCGGGACTTGTCTAATGACAGCTTGTAAGCTATGTCAACACAGTGTTTGTGGATCAAAAGATAAGAAAAATCGATAATCTGCGTAATAAACAACATCCGTTATTGAAAGGAGGGGAGGTAATTTGCAACAATTTTATTTAATTAGGCAGTCAATTGTCAATAATTAGATTACTGAATAAAAAAATGGATAATTTTAATCATCATTTTGTTTGCTTGATACGATTTTATGAGTGGATTGGCTGATACGAAATAGTATTTTTTTAATGTTACCGAGTCAGTTTAGGGGGGAAAATGCTTAAAATAAACAGAAATTGAAAGTTTTTGAATAGCTATGATGAAATAAAATAAATTAAAAACAGGTATTTTATCAAGAATTTAAGTCTCAACTTACGTTTTCCATACTGTCACCCGTTTTCATGGCCGTGATTTTCGTACATACCTGTCCTTTCTAACGAAATTTTCTATTGCAATCTTAATAATTAGTCATTAAAAAGTCAGCATTTAAGAAAGATATGACAACAGTTGCTAAAGCAGCTAATATTTTGAAGCATGTTTTGATAATATAACATGCAAAGGCATCAAACCCCACCCACCATTCTTGTAATAAAATATTACTTAAAACTAAATCAGCCCTATGATTTTTATTATGAAATAAATACTAATAAAACAACTTTTGGTTAATATTATTGTATTACCAGCAGAAAAAGTAATGTCCATAGTCTATAGTCCTATGCTAAAATATAACTTTCATAATGGTGTAACTGGCAAACATCTTCACTGTTAAAGTGAAGGCTGCAGGTTCGAATCCTGGTGGAAGTTGCAGTTGGAAAGGAGTATAGTACTGTATCAGAAAAACATCATTTTTGTGGGCATTTATATGAAACATGGATTGTCTTCAAAATTTCAGAAATATCTTAGTTGGACAAGTTCTGCAGGTAAAAATTTGATTTCAGCAGTTTTTCAGGGCAGATATTATTTTTTGCGGTAGTGCAACCTGGGCTCACGAGCCCAATTTTTGGTGCTATGGCTTAGGTGAGCTAACCAAAAATAGAAGCCTGTTTATAGACACCTTCCAAACATTCACAGATTCAATGATTTTGCTTCAAGAATAAATAAGTATAGGCAGAAATCTACCTGTACTGGTAAGCCTCAAGTAGTAAATTTCTTATTAAGAGACTTTGTCAGCTTTTTGTGTCATATGGATTGGGGTGAAAAAAAAAAAATGAATATATTTATATGCATACAGGAAAATAGTGATATGTACTGATATATGTTTTATATGAGCTGCGTGATGAAAACCAACATAGTGGGTTTGCGACCAGCATGGATCCAGACCAGCCTGCGCATCCACACAGTCTGGTCAGGATCCATGCTGTTCACTAACAGTTTCTCCAATTCCAATAGGCTTTAAAAGCGAACAGTATGGAGCCTGACCAGACTGCGCGGATGTTGGTTTTCTCATGGCACGGCTCATATTAGAGATACACTTAGATCTTTTATTTGGTCTAATCAGTTAGGTATAGAATATGAAATCGTCATAATGAGAGTTAGACTGATTTGCTGTGGGAATTGTTAGTGGTCTGGAATCATAACTGGTCAGTCATTATTCAACTTGTGTACACTAGTTCTGACAGACTGATGGAATTTTATCCGTAAACGTATTAACCTTTAGTCTGCTGGTGGCAAGTGATTCTGCCTTTGCGACCAGTATCAGGATCATGGTCTGCACTGTTCGCTATTCAGTCAATACATTTTCAGTGAACACCACTTCGAATAATAAATTGTATTGCCCAAACTGAATGATAAACCACTCAATTTTAGAAATTTAGCAGGCTAAAGGTTAACTGATCTAATGTTGACCATCAGCGCTTAATATATATACTATGAAAGATACCACAAATTAAAACAGTTAAATTGCTTAAGCTTCAATAGTAATTTCATACCTATCTATTAGCCAATTATCATATAATGTAATTTTTTAGCTAAGTATCAAATTACCATCAAGCCATTTCATTTATCAGTTAAATGACAATAGATACCTATAGTGAATAGTGAATACAGTGCTAGCTGAAAACGTTTAGCAAGCAAAATAATAGTATGCATGGGCTATTTTTAGTAACTCCTGGAAGGTGTTTATAAGGAGTGAATTGTAATCTGTAACTTTAAATGACATTGTGATTTTTAATTTTCTTTAATTTTCTTTGGCCTTTGCCTAAAAGATATAAAAGAATATCAGAAAAAAATTCTCCAACCTCTAGTAAAGATAAATTTGGATGACAATCTAATGATTAATTTATAATGGCCTAATCAACTATATTAACTTCTATCACAGATGAGCATTTAAAACTGCGAGACTCTGTCAATGATTCCTCTGTGACCTTGTCTGGAACTTGACCTTTACCCTTTGTTTGACCTTTCACCAGCATCCTGATTTCAAATTTGTAGAACCCACTGCAGGTGAACATAAACATACAGGAATGTGAAATAGTGTCCTCAACAGAAATCTGAAACAGAAATTTAAAAATTAATTCAAAACTACAGCATATCAAACATTGGAATACAAATGGATGTAAATGACTTGTGCCTTCAAAACTAATGCTTATCAAACATGGGAACACAAATGAACAAGAGGACCATGATGGTCCTGAATCGCTCACCTATCTCCACATGACCCAGTGTTCAACTGAGTATGACATCGTTATTTCTATTATATGACATAGTGACCTAGTTTTGAGCACATGTGACTAGATATCATCAAGATAAAAAATTCTGACCAATTTTCATGAAGATCCATTCAAAAACATGGCCTCTAGAGAGGTCACAAGGTTTTTCTATTATTTGACCTAATGACCTAGTTTTTGAAGGCACGTGACCCACTTTTAAACTTGACCTAGATATCATCAAGGTGAACATTCTCACCAATTTTCATGAAGATCTTGTGAAAAATATGGCCTCTAGAGAGGTCACAAGGTTTTTCTATTTTTCGACCTACTGACCTAGTTTTTGAAAGCACATGACCTAGTTACGAACCTGACCTAGATGTCATCAAGCTGAACATTCTCACCAATTTTCATGAAGATCCATTGAGAAATATGGCCTCTAGAGAGGTCACAAGGTTTTTTCTATTTTTAGATTTACTGACCTAGTTTTTGACCCCACGTGACCCAGTTTAAAATCTGACTTAGATATCATCAAGATGAACATTCTGACCAATATTCATGAAGATCTCATGAAAATATGGCCTCTAGAGAGGTCACAAGGTTTTTCTATTTTTAGATCGACTGACCTAGTTTTTAATCCCACGTGACCCCGTTTCGAACTCGACCTAGATATCATCAAGGTGAACATTCTGACCAATTTTCATGAAGATCCATTGAGAAATATGGCCACTAGAGAGGTCACAAGGTTTTTCTATTTTTAGATCTACTGACCCAGTTTTTGACCCCACATGACCCAGTTTCGAACTTGACCTAGATATCATCAAGGTGAACATTCTGACCAATATTCATGAAGATCTCATGAAAAATATGGTCTCTTAGAGAGGTCACAAGGTTTTTCTATTTTTAGATCTACTGACCTAGTTTTTAACCCCACGTGACCCAGTTTCGAACTTGACCTAGATATTATCAAGATGAACATTCTGACCAATTTTCATGAAGATGCATTGAGAAATATTGCCTCTAGAGAGGTCACAAGGTTTTTCTATTTTTAGACCTAATGACCTAGTTTTTGACCCTACGTGACCCAGTTTCAAACTTGACCTAGATATCATCAAGATAAACATCCTGACCAATATTCATGAAGATCTCATGAAAAATATGGCCTCTAGAGAGGTCACAAGGTTTTTTTATTTTTAGACCTACTGACCTAGTTTTTGACCCCACGTGACCCAGTTTCAAACTTGACCTAGATATCATCAAGGTGAACATTCTGACCAATTTTCATGAAGATCTTGTGAAATATATGGCCTCTAGAGAGGTCACAAGGTTTTTCTATTTTTAGACCTACTGACCTAGTTTTTGATGGCACGTGACCCAGTTTCGAACTTGACCTAGATATCATCAAGATGAACATTCTGACCAACTTTCATAAAAATCCCATGAAAAATGTGACCTCTAGAGTGGTCACAAGCAAAAGTTTACGGACGCACGGACGCACTGACGCACGGACGACGGACACCGCGCGATCACAAAAGCTCACCTTGTCACTTTGTGACAGGTGAGCTAAAAATGACTTGTTCCTTAGAGCCTAAATATGTAACTCTCCTTGTTTTCACATCGGAGACTTTAAGCTTACCTTGAAGAGGCCTATATGCATATACTGAAGATGTAGCTGTACATGTGGTAACACAAGCAAGTATGAGGCCTAAGGCCACATGTAATAATTATGATCCAATTACTTTCCGTTGTTACACAGGAAACTATGAGCTTACCTTAGGAATGACTAGCGCTTCTGAGCCTATAGTACATACATAGCTGTCTGTGTTGTAATTGATTGATCCATTATCACAATGCTGACAACAGTAAACAGTTAAAACTGCCTCATTGTCTTCTAGCTTGGATTCTGCAAAGAGAAAGCAATGCATATATAAGCCGTGCCATGAGAAAACCAACATAATGGCTTTGCGACCAGCATGGATCCAGACCAGCCTGCGCATCTGCGCAGTCTGGTCAGGATCCATGCTGTTTGCTAACGGTTTCTCTAATTGCAATAGGCTTTGAAAGCGAACAGCATGGATCCTGACCAGACTGCGCGGATGCGCAGGCTGGTCTGGATCCATGCTGGTCGCAAAGCCACTATGTTGGTTTTCTCATGGCGCAGCTCATATATCAATGATCAGATGTAAAGTACCTAGTTTTTTTCCATTATAATTGTAAGAATGATGAAACACATCACTGATATATGTCCCCCAAGCACTGTTGTATGTTTCTTTCTTACCTGTGTTGTGATTTCGGAAGTTAAACAAGAGCACCGCCTTGCGGGTGCTGACGCTCATCTGATTTTTTTTGTATAATAGAAATATTCTCCTACCCATGATTTTCTAAGTCTAAAAAGGGCCATCACTCTTGCAAAAAGCAGGATAGAGTTATGTTTCTTGATGTACAGTGTCCACTTATGATGGTGAAAAACTGTTGCAAGTTTTAAAGCAATAGCTTTGATAGTTTATGAGAAAAGTTGACTTAAACATAATATTCAACCAAGAAAATGATTTTTCTAAGTCCAAAAGGGGCAATAATTATTGCAAAAAGCAGGATGGAGTTATGTTGCTTGCTGTACAGGGTCAGCTTATGATGGTGAACAAGAGTTGCAAGTTTTAAAGCAATTGCTTTGATAGTTTAAGAGAAAAAGTTGACCTAAACATAAAACTTAACAAAGAAATCTGATATTTTCTAAGTCCAAAAGGGGCCATAAATCATGCAAAAAGCAGGATGGAGTTATGTTTCTTGCTGTACAGGGTCACCTTATGATGGTGAACAAGTGTTGCAAGTTTTAAAGGAATAGCTTTGATAGTTTAGGATAAAAGCTGACCTAAACATAAAACTTAACCAAGAAAACTGATTTTCTAAGTCCAAAAGGGGCAATAATTCTTGCAAAAAGCAAGATGGAGTTATGTTTCTTAATGTACAGGGTCTGCTTATGATGGTGAACAAGTATTCCAAGTTTCAAAGCAAAAGCTTTGATAGTTTAGGAGAAAAGTTGACCTAAACATAAAACTTAACCAAGAAATCTGATATTTTCTAAGTACAAAAGGGGCCATAAATCTTGCAAAAAGCAAGATGGAGTTATGTTTCTTGCTATACAGGGTCAGCTTATGATGGTGAACAAGTATTCCAAGTTTCAAAGCAATAGCTTTGATAGTTTAGGAGAAAAGCTGACCTAAACATAAAACTTAACCAGGCAACGCCGACGCCGACGCCGACAACCGCTCAAGTGATGACAATAACTCATCATTTTTTTTCAAAAAATCAGATGAGCTAAAAACAATCTTGTTAATATTTTCTTTGTTTTTTGGCTTTAACACCATTTTTCAACAGTATTTCAGTTATGCAATGATGGGTTAACCTAACCAGTGTTCCTTGATTCTGTACCAATACTAATCTGTTCTCCACAAGTAACTGCCCAATGCTCCACATGAAAACTGAGGTGGAGGACAAAATGACTTCAGACACAGTCTTTTATGAAATTGTCATGGAGAAAATACGCCTCTGCTAGGAGAACAAACTCCTGAAACCCCTGTGTCCATAGATTTCTGCTGTCCCTACTAAGTTAAGTGGGCTGAAGTAAAGAGAGATATAAAATCTTAAATGGTTGCCCTTTGTGATTTATCTTCAACTTGAAATTTTCCTCTGCTTGCATCTGAATAAAAATTCAGGAGTGACAATTCTAACATTAATGACCCAAACTTTATGTTTGATGGATATAAAGTTATATTGATACAAAATAGGCAGCATGGTGCTTTTGCTTGACGTGAAGGCCCTAATCTGGGCTACATTATCCTAGTTACACCTCTTGGCTTTATTTCAGACAAAATAGGGCACCTGGGTGGAACCATCAACCCTCTGTAAGCCAGATGGATGGCTTCCTCACAAGTCAACCTGAGCAGGGCTCAAACCAACACCTGCCTTTATCTCTCACTGAAAAGCAATTTAGAAATATTGATTTTCTCCTTACATACCCATAATAAAAATATTACCTACCTGACTTTACGTTAACTTCTACATCCACCTTGACAACCTGTCCTATCTTGTACTCCAGAGATCCAATATGTAATGGAGAAATCAACTGACCATTCAGCCGTACATCTGAAAAATTAACAAAGCAGGCAAAGAATTAAAGATTTTATTTATTTCAAATGTCAACTTTCCTACCCTAGAATCAATTTCATGCAAGGTTCAGAACCCTGGTAGAAACATCAGTTGTCTATAAGCAAGGCTTCCATGACAAAGTTCAACCTCTGATAAATTTTCTTAACCAAGGCTCTTAACCAATCTGTCCAAATGGCTTCTATCACAGTTGCTACAGTAAAGCACTGACTGCTCAAGTTTGTATGGGAATGAAGAAAATGCTCAAAATATCTGGGGGTTTCGAGCCACTCCAGATGACATGAGTTGCTAGAATGAAAGTGGGTGCTTAAGTTATTGATATTACAGCAAGCAGTGATTCATCGTATACAGATTTACCCCATGAGACAGATGAGATATACACTAACTGTTGTTGTTTCAAGATAAGACTTACCCTATGAGGTAGGTGAGATGTACAGTAACTGCTTTTGTTTCAAGGTAAGGCTTATCCCATGAGGTAGGCGAGATGTACTCTAACTGCTGTTGTTTCAAGGTAAGACTTATCCCATGAGACAGGTGAGATATACATTAGCTGCTGTTGTTTCAAGGTAAGACTTACCCCATGAGGTAGGTGAGATGTACAGTAACTGCTGTTGTTTCAAGGTAAGACTTATCCCATGAGGTAGGTGAGATGTACTCTAACTGCTGTTGTTTCAAGGTAAGACTTATCCCATGAGACAGGTGAGATATACATTAACTGCTGTTTTTTCAAGGTAAAACTTACCCCATGAGGTAGGTGAGATGTACAGTAACTGCTGTTGTTTCAAGGTAAGACTTATCCCATGAGGTAGGCGAGATGTACTCTAACTGCTGTTGTTTCAACGTAAGACTTATCCCATGAGACAGGTGAGATATACATTGACTGCTGTTGTTTCAAGGTAAGTCTTACCCCATGGGGTAGGTGAGATGTACAGTAACTGCTGTTGTTTCAAGGTAAGACTCAAATTTTCTTAACCAAGGCTCTTAACCAATCTGTCCAAATGGCTTCTATTACTGTTGCTACAGTAAAGTACTAACAGCTCAAGTTTGTATGGGAAATGAAGAAAATGCTCAAAATGTCTGGGGCAAGCTTACCCCATGAGACAGGTGAGATATACACTAACTGTTGTTGTTTCAAGGTAAGACCTACCCCATGAGGTAGGTGAGATATACACTAACTGCTGTTGTTTTCAACGTAAGACTTACCCCATGAGACAGGTGAGATATACACTAACTGTTGTTGTTTCAACGTAAGACTTACCCCATGAGGCAGGTGTGCTATGCACTAACTGCTGTTGTTTCAAGGTAAGACTTTCCCCATGAGGCAGGTGTGCTATGCACTGACTGCTGTTGTTTCAATGTAAGACTTACCCCATGAGGCAGGTGTGCTATGCACTAACTGCTGTTGTTTCAAGGTAAGACTTACCCTATGAGGCAGGTGTGCTTTGCACTAACTGCTGTTGTTTCAAGGTTTCACCCCAAGAGGCAGGTGTGATGTACACTAACTGTTGTTATTTCAAAGTAAGACTTACCCCATTAAACAGGTGAGATGCACACTAACTGATGATGTTTAAAGGTATGACTTACCCCATGAAACAGGTGAGATGTACACTAATTGCTGTTGTTCAGATGTCCATAATAAGCTGTCAATACCAACTTTTCCACTAACACTCAATGATGGCTAGGCAGTGTTAAAGAAACTTTTAACATTCTAAATATAAGAAATAATATATCCTAAACAGTGATTTGTCATTGAACAAGAGCTGTCAGTGGACAGCGCGCTCGACTATTCTCAGTGCTTGATAGTATAATATAAGCAATGAGTAACACTTTAACATTACTATAAGCATATTCTAAGTAGAAAAGGGGCCATAATTCAGTCAAAATGCTTGATAGAGTTGCCTCCTCCTTTTTACAGACTTGGGTCATGATGGTAAACAAGTATGCAAAACATGAAAGCAATATCTCAATGGACTTTGAAAATATTTGGGGTGGTACGCAAACTTAAACATTTATTCTGTCGAAAAGGGGCCATAATTCAGTCAAAATGCTTGATAGAGTTGCCTCCTCCTTTTAACAGACTGGGGTCATGATGGTAAACAAGGATGCAAAATATGAAAGCAATATCTCAATGGACTTTGAAAATATTTGGGGTGGTCAGCAAACTTTAACATTTATTCCAAGTCGAAAAGGGGCCATAATTCAGTCAAAATGCTTGATAGAGTTGCCTCCTCCTTTTTACAGACTGGGGTCATGATGATAAACAAGTATGCAAAATATGAAAGCAATACCTCAATGGACTTTGAAAATATTTGGGGTGGTACGCAAACTTTAACATTACAATAAGCATATTCTAAGTCGAAAAGGGGCCATAATTCAGTCAAAATGCTTGATAGAGTTGCCTCCTCTTTTTTACAGACTGGGGTCATGATGGTAAACAAGTATACAAAATATGAAAGCAATATCTCAATGGACTTTGAAAATATTTGGGGTGGTACGCAAACTTTAACATTTGTGTGACGCTCACGCCGACGCCGGGGCGAGTAGGATAGCTCCCCTATTCTTCGAATAGTTGAGCTAATAAAATCACTGGAGTTTAGATGTTAATGAATCATATCATGAGGGCACATACAAGAGCAAATCACTGTTTGAGATGTATTATTTTGATTATAATACATTATAAAGATTACTATGTGCATCCTTGACAACATCCATAAAATATTTGCCTGTATTCTGTTGGTTTCTTTTCCAGTGTGCCGCTAGGCCTTTGGTGCTATGACATAATAATTGTGACATCAGAAAAATGAACTGTTGCATAATAACACACAACATAAAGCATTCTTTATTTAATAGGAAAGCAAACTGGATTGTGATAGAGTATACAATAGACTGATGCATGCAGCGTTGTAAGCCAATAAAATGAAGTGGCACTGAAAGATCATGTTCGTTTGTTTTGGGTTAAGAGTTTTTTCAACAGTATTACAGTTACATAATGGCAAACACTTGACCTCAAAAGCGCTCCTGGATTCTGTACCAGTATAAACCTGTTCTCCACAAGTAACTGCCAAATTTTCCACATGAATCAGAGGTGGAGGACGAAATGACTTGGGATAAAATGTCTTTAATCAAATCAGCACAAAGACTATACACCTCACCCGAGAAACAAACTCACAACCCCAACATTCATGGATCTACGCTCTCCCTATCGAGCTAAGCAAGCAGGCTAGCAATGAAAAGTTGAACAAGGATACTATTGTCCATCTAATGTCCACAAATGTTGCAAGAAATTGACTAAATTGCACATCTGAATGGTCATCTCCAACAAACAACTTTGGCTCACTCCTCTCTATCTCTATACATATCCTGAAAATATAACAAACACTTTGAACACAATGTATGGCTGTCCCAGGAAGTAAAAAATAGCTTTTTCATCTAAACTAGAAAGACTTGATCTGTAGTAGAATTGTTAAATCACTATCTTTAATAGGGTACAATGTTACATTGATTTTGTGCTTTCTGCTGAACACTTATATCACTATTATTCATGGGAGACAAGATTTCTTTAATTTTCAAGAAGATTGGAACTGCAGAAGAAATGATAAATCATATATCATTTGGAGAACAAAGTTCTGTTGAATTTGTTGTATCACTAGAATTTTTATTCTCATGATGACACAGACATGTGTGCTGTTCGAAAGCATTTGGTAAAGTAGTTTTTGAGAAACCTGCTTACATGCAAAATTTAACCAAAAGTTTGACTTAATAAGAGGTCATTTCAAGATACCGCATACTGGTTGGGAACCATTTTCCGGACTGGACCAGTTTCCGGACACATGTAATATCCGCTTTATTTCGTTGTTATTCATGTAATTGTTTCATCTAGACCAATTAGATGTTTGTTCTTCATGTCTACAACAAATCACCATTTTATAAGGCTGTATAATGTTTGGGTTTTTGATGATAACTCACCTGCGTTTACAAAACAACTTTCTGTCTTAATGGGGCATGAAGATAGCATTGCGCATGCGCAGTAGTTCACACATGCCGAGGTATCAAGTGGGGAAGAAATAATCAAACTACATAATGATTGTCTGCTGATAACATGTTCTACTTTTAATTTCACGCTAAAAGTTACGTAAGATGCAGGGCTGTTGATTTTTGAACTAATTTTATTCTATATCTATTGGAATTATCAAGAATTCATATAAGACGAAATTCAAGTTTTTTATAGTCAACCTCGGTTTGCTTTTGTAGCTGCTATTGAAAGTCGGGTTATGTTTCATGTGCAAGAGATGAATGATAAAGAAATGTGTAGAATTAGTTTAATTTCTTATTTTGATATCAAATTAACAACAAAACACCGTCAAAATATTTGTCCGGATACTAGTTTACCTGACGGGAAAAATAACTTATTTTAGTGACCCCATTTGAGGCCCCATGGAACCCATATTTTACGTCACAACGCGATGCTGATTACAACATCGGATGTGGAAGGAGCTGAAGTTTGTGCAGTGTGGGCTTCATTTATGTCAAATATTTTTTTTAGAGAATAATGGAGCCGAAATATGAAAATGTGTCCGGAAAATGGTTCCCAACCAGTATATATGTTTTAAGTTTAAGCATTTGGCCTAGTCATTTTTTTAGAAATCTGCTTACTGCAAAACTTTAATGATACTGATGCCAACAACAAGAGGACCATGATGGTCCTGAATCGCTCACCTGTCCCCACATGACCCAGTTTTGAACCGAGTATGACGTCGTTTTTTCTATTATTTGACATAGTGAC
Source organism: Mercenaria mercenaria (assembly GCF_021730395.1). Taxonomy (NCBI): domain Eukaryota; kingdom Metazoa; phylum Mollusca; class Bivalvia; order Venerida; family Veneridae; genus Mercenaria; species Mercenaria mercenaria. Next base: position 40,899,960 of record NC_069376.1, on the reverse strand, counting down.
CTAGTTTTTGAGCTCATGTGATCCAGTTTTGAACTTGACCTAGATATCACCAAGATAAAAATTGTGACCAATTTTCATGAAGATCCATTGAAAAATATGGCCTCTAGAGAGGTCACAAGGTTTTTCTATTATTTGACCTAATGACCTAGTTTTTGAAGGCACGTGACCCAGTTTCTAACCTGACCTAGATATCATCAAGGTGTACATTCTCACCAATTTTCATGAAGATCTCATGAAAAATATGGCCTCTAGAGAGGTCACCAGGTTTTTCTATTTTTATACCTACTGACCTAGTTTTTCACCGCATGTGAGCCAGTTTCGAACTTTACCTAGATATCATCAAGGTGAACATTCTGACCAATTTTCATGAAGATCCATTGAAAAATATGGCCTCTAGAGAGGTCAAAAGGTTTTTCTATTTTTAGACCTACTGACCTAGTTTTTGACCGCAGTTGACCCAGTTTCGAACTTCATCTAGATATCATCAAGATGAACATTCAGACCAACTTTCATACAGATCCCATGAAAAATATGGCCTCTAGAGAGGTCACAAGGTTTTTTATTATTTGACCTACTGACCTAGTTTTTGATGGCACGTGACCCAGTTTCAAACTTGACCTAGATATCATCAAGGTGAACATTCTGACCAATTTTCATGAAGATCCATTCAAAAGTATGGCCTCTAGAGAGGTCACAAGGTTTTACTATTTTTAGACCTACTGACCTAGTTTTTGACCGCAGTTGACCCAGTTTCGAACTTTACCTAGATATCATCAAGATGAACATTCCGACCAACTTTCAGACAGATCCCATGAAAAGTATGGCCTCTAGAGAGGTCACAAGGTTTCGTTATTATCTGACCTACTGACCTAGTTTTTGATGGCACGTGACCCAGTTTCGAACTTGACCTAGATATCATCAAGGTGAACATTCTCACCAATTTTCATGAAGATCCATTGAAAAGTATGGCCTCTAGAGAGGTCACAAGGTTTTTCTATTTTTAGACCTACTGACCTAGTTTTGGACCGCACGTGACCTAGTTTCAAACTTGACCTAGATATCATCAAGATGAACATTCTGACTAACTTTCATAAAGATCCCATGAAAAATGTGACCTCTAGAGTGGTCACAAGCAAAAGTTTACGGACGGACGGACGCACAGACGACGGAGGCTGCACGATCACAAAAGCTCACCTTGTCACTTTGTGACAGGTGAGCTAAAAAGGTGACAAAAAACACTTATTTCTGAAAATTTTGAAACAGTCAAGCTAAGTGATTACAGTATATCATTTCCATAAGACACCTCTGAACAGCAAATATCTTCCAACAAAACTATACTGACAATATCTGTTTAAATGAAACAGACACTGACACATTGGTTACTATGGAAATAACAGATATTGATCAAATACTTTACCTCCTAATTTGTTCATGTTTGAGGTACACACACTGGTTTGAATGATAAACTTCCAAATCATGGCCCGAGATGTTCTGTAGATCAAACAGTAGGTAACAATGATCAGAACTGAAAAACCACAAATTTTAAATAAATAATCAGTAAAATGTTCACTCTGATGTCAATTTTTTCAGCAATTTGCTCTTCCCGTAACTCATTTCTAGTGAAATCACAACCTGGTCAACATAAGTTTGCAAAATCATTAAAACTGTGCAAACGCATTGCAAAATAGAGAAACAATTTACTGTGAAATCATTAATATTCGTGGGGGACTAATTTTCGTGGATTTCGTGGTTGAGTCAATCCACGAAATTTAATTCCAACGAACAAGTAAAATTTCCATTCATTTTATGTTCAAAAGTTGAAATCCACGAATTCAGATCCCCACGAAATTGCCGTTTTGACCAAAACCACAAAATTCCATGCCCACAAAATTAAATGATTTTACAGTATTATTTCTTAACTATGTCTATGAGAAAAAGAGTTTCCAAAATAGAAATATTATATTTTTGCATCCTCTATTCAGCCTGAATATCCTTACTGCCAGAAGAGCCAATACCTAAGAAAGAATGAGGCATACTGGGTCAGATTACACCTACCATTTAATATCTGCATATTTATTTCTAGTTATACAATATTTGTTTCATCTCTAGTCATTCCTTTAGTCTGATAGTGTTAGTCAGTTATGCCAAATAATAAAAGTTTGAACGATCACAGGCTTAGTTTTAATTTAATTTAGTATAAACTGGAAGACAGCGAAGCCTGGAAACTAAAATACTGGTTCAACACACCTCTCAGACAGCATGACATCCCATTTATGAAACACAACAGAGGGTAGAATGTCTACACTAAATGCTATTGAGCAACATCGGCAATAGTTGTCCTTTAATCCAGGACCACCAGAATATTCCACTTTCAAAATGGCTTCCACAACCTTAAATACAAAGTATTTCAAAAAAGTTTTAAGAAATGTTAAGTTGACTCACTTAACTCGAAGAATTGGAAATTAAAACTATTCCCTTTAACTGGTATTGCCAAGTTGCAGTTGTAATGCCAAGGTGCTATCATTTTAATGGCAGAATCTGCCAGGCAGCCTAACTCATGTGGTTGCCTAATCCATTCACTGTCTTTTTCAAATCTAAAAATTTGCTGAGATTTTGGAGATACAAATTTCATGCTATTCTGTTAGATCTATTTCACATTTGGTTACTAAATCAGCAATACCAGTTGAATGTAGTGAAAATAACCCCTTTCATTTTAATTTCTCACACACTGATCTCTCTATGACATACATGTAATTTGGAAGATCAACCTTGTATAAATAAGTAGAATACTTTTTTGTATTCATCTTTCTTTTAAAATGTAGTTTACTCTGGACTACATTTTACCATTTCTTTGCAAAGCACTTGTTCTATATCAAATCATTTAAATAACACTTTTAGCTTTCAATACATACCTTGCCTTCAGAACTTGTACATCTATTTAAACTGTCTGTTGAGGCTTTTACACAACCTGAAAATCATAAACATGCTGAACTGTCCATTATACTTCTTAACCCTTAGCCTGCTGGCGGAACGGGATTCTGTCTTTGCGACCAGTGCAGACCAAGATCAGCCTGCATGAGCATGGTCTGCACTGTTCGCTATTCAGACAGTAAATTTTCAGTGAACACCCCTTCGAATAATGAATGGTACTACCCATATTGAATGATGAACCATTCCATTTTAGAACTTTAGCAGCTTAAAGGTTAAGAACATTGATACAAACAAGACAGAAATATGTGCATGACTTGAAAATTCCCCTTATATGAGGTAAAGGAACAGTCAGTCCTGTGAAAAATGGCACATGTAACTCTAGTACAATGACCATGACAACTGTGCTGTCAAAATGGTTCCATCATGTGACTTGTTACAGTGGTAGTAATTTGTGCAAGTTATTTAGATATCCCACAAATCACCAAAGTCCTCAATCTTCTGAACAAACAAAATTTTCTACATGGCACAGCTGGGGCACAATGAACATTTACTACAAAAAGTCTACAGTTCTCCTTGATATAGTGGTTACAATTGACAACATTGAATAAATTGCCCCATTCTGAGCAAAGATTTCTTTGAACTGAAAAAGCTATCAAGTTACTCTGATGGAGGCTGCGCCTGAAATAATGCTCATACCTCTTCCCTTGCTTTTAAAACCTGGCAAGTTACCATATACCAATATAAGAGCGAAAATATATTTCACATGATTCAATACAACATAAGGTGGTCTCGATTCATACCACACCATGCTATCTCGACCACCTGATCAGTACACCGAAATGTGCCATGATGTTTCGATCAGGCTATACTACATGTCCTATAGGTATACAGAATTAATGACCGTGCAACTAGCCCGACCAAAACAAGTGCAAATCGGGCAAAATCGAATGTACCAGGCTAAACCGGGGTAAATAATTGAACCCTCCAACAGATGAAATAGAGCAGTTTAAAGTAACATATAGGTACCTTTAGATGATAGCAGGAATTCACCAACAGCATTAATGGCTAAGTTAAAGCAGAGAAGGCTTGAGACATTCAGTGGGAGTTGAGAGTCGATGTTCTCTTTGTTCCACTGAAATACTTCACACACAAAGTCTGCAAAAAGAACAACCATTTTTAAGCACATATTGCTGGTGTTGCCAGTGATATAAGCAACACTAAAATACAATTTTTTGTGCGATCTCAGTTAAGCAGGTATGTAATAGCAGTCAGTTAACCATAGTAAATAAATGTCCTGAATTCTGACCAGTACTGACTCGTTCTCCATATGTAACTGACAACTTCCTGACTTGACACAAAGGTGGAATGACAGCAAGCAAAATGACTTGTATCAGATTTTGAGGGAACACACCTCAGACTTGCAAACTTGCCATTCATAGTCTTGAGATCTACCTTCTGAGCAATCTTGTTACCATCTTAAATACCACAGACTCACCTGAGATTCACATTCATAAACATACATTTTTTTTTATACGAAAACATGAAATTTAAATATTGCAAAATGTTACATTCCAAATCCACTATAGTGTAGTCAATTTACCTTTATTGTCCCGTGTAGATTCAAGACTAACATTCACCAGTTCAACTGGAAGTTTACCATTGTTCTGCAACGTCACAGTGCATTCTGAACTATAAACAAAAGTATATACATTTAATAAATCAGCCTGTAAAACAAGTACATTTTTGAATGGTCTCTTGACACTAATGAAATTAAATTTATCTACCTGATCAAATATAGTTAAGCATGTAAACTCGGGAAACCCTTCCACGAGTCAATGACCCACATTATAAAAAAGTCTAAAGACCAATCTTCATGAACTAGATCAATGGCAAAACTTTTAAAGGTCTTGTCTCCAAACAGGTTTTATAACCTTGACTTAAAAGACAGATGGTCTGAAACTGAACAAGACGGCCATGAAGGCCCTGTATTGCTCACCTGATCTATTGACCTAAATATCATCAAGATTAACATTCTGACCAAGTTTCATTAAGATATGGTCATAAATGTGGCCTCTAGAGTGTTAACTAGTTTTTCCTTTAATTTGACCTAGTGACCTAGTTTTTGACCCCACATGACCCAGATTCAAACCTGACCTAAAGATCATCAAGATTAACATTCTGACCAAGTTTCATGAAGATACAGTCATAAATGTGGCGTCTAGAGTGTTAACTAGCTTTTCCTTTGATTTGACCTGGTGACCTAGTTTTTGACCCCACCAGACCCAGATTTAAACTTGACCTAAATTCTGACCAAGTTTCATTAAGATACAGTCATAAATGTGGCTTATAGAGTGTTAACTAGCTTTTCCTTTGATCTGACCTGATGACCTAGTTTTTGACCCCACCTGACCCAGATTTAAATCTGACCTAAAGATCATCAAGGTTAACATTCTGACCAAGTTTCATGAAGATACAGTCATAATTGTGGCCTCTAGAGTGTTAACAAGCTTTACATTTCATTTGATCTGGTGACCTAGTTTTTAACCCCACCTGACCCAGATTTAAACTTGACCTAAAGATTATCAAGATTAACATTCTGACCAAGTTTCATTAAAATATGGTCATGAATGTGGTCTCTAGAGTGTTATCTAGCTTTTCCTTTGATTTGAACTGGTGACATAGTTCTTGACCCACATGATCCAGGTTCGAACTTGACCTATAGATCATCAAGATTAACATTCTGACTAAGTTTCATGAATACAGTCATAGAGTGTTAACAAGCTTTTCCTTTCATTTGACCTGGTGACCTAGTTTTTGATCCCACCAGATCCAGATTTGAACTTGACCTAAAGATCATCAATATTAACATTCTGACCAAGTTTCATTAAGATAGGGTCATAAATGTGGCCTCTAGAGTGTTAACAAGCTTTTCCTTTGATCTGACCGGGTGACCTAGTTTTTGAACCCACATGACCCAGATTCGAACTTGACCTAAAGATCATCAAGATTAACATTCTGACCAAGTTTCATGAAGATACATCATAAATGTGGCCTCTAGAGTGTTAACAAGCTTTTCCTTTGATTTGACCCGGTGACCTAATTTTTGAACCCAGATGACCCAATATCGAACTCATCCAAGATTTTATTGAGGGTAACATTCTGACTAAGTTTGGGTCAAAACTGTGACCTCTAGAGTGTTAACAGTCAAATTGTTGACGACGACGGACACAGGGTGATCACAAAAGCTCACCTTGAGCACTTCGTGCTCAGGTGAGCTAAAAAGTGGACACAGTGGTGAAGCTGTAAGATGTCAGAGGTTGTAACCATATTCTTCCAAGTTAAACTACTAACATTCAGATAAGAGTTGCATGAATGAGTGCTTAACAACTTGTATGCCAAAGAACCAAGAATCTTCCAAAACTGGAGCATCTTCTGAATCTTGCAATATCATTCCTACTAAACTTTCTAACATTCTTTGCCCATATGGGTTTTTGGTGATGATTATAAACTTAGATGCACAAACCATTTGAAACTATTTAAGTGGAGATCAAGTGAAATAATTGGTACTCGAGGGGGACTAACCTTCCTGGATTTTACCGATGCTTGAATTAAATCACCATGAACAGGCAAAATTTGGATTTTGTTTTCATCTATGAAATTTGAAATCCACAATGTCATGTATCTATGAACAACATTTACTTGCATAAACAATGAAATATTTTGCCCTTGAAATTAAATATCACAATAACTGAAAAGGCCTATTCTAGACGGAATCAGACAGCTCTAAAATTTATTGCATTCCATTTGATGTTTTAAGCCTTGAGTTGCTTCAAATCTCACTTTTGAAAACATGGACCATTTTCCATCATTTACTTAGTTACTTAGCCCTAAATGTATGACTGTATTAACACAACAAAAGACCTCTAGACTTTAGTGGTTTTTTAACTTGTGTCAAATCAAACCTTTGTCCTGTGTATAAAACAGCAGTGGCACTTGTAACCATGTTAAACTCCTCCCCAAAAGAGAGGAAGCTGGCGGATTTTGGCAGAGATGAAGTAAGGCTGATCTGAGATAAAGCTGGAATGATCTTGACTTTGAAAAATGACTGTGGAAATGTTGAACAATCTCGTAGTCGACAATTGCTCTTCACACCATATACCTTGGTGCTGTAGCCTGCAATAGAAAATAAATGATTATGTCTTTATAACTTTTTGAGATTTAAATAATAAATACTGTGAAGTCATTTAATAGTTCCAATGAAATTTCATGGCTTTAGCTAAAAAGCTATTTCATGAGGATAGGAATTTGTGGATTCTAAGAATAGATTTGTACTCTACAAGCAGCTGACAACTTCTTTACATAGCTCAGAGGTGGAGAACAAACAACTTCACAAACTCTTTTGGTCAAATTACCACCCCCCATCCAGTATTATGGAGCACATAAACCACACACAGGTATCACAGTCTCATGCTCTCCCTACTAATTGTCTGGGGCATCAATAAATGCATTCTCCTATGCATTGGTCTACCCTTAGAGTAAAGAAACCTCTGCCACCAAAATACCGTAAAGCGGGTTATTTCTGCAGTCAAAATATTCTGCGGTTTGGTTCCAAAAATTGTGGAATAAATTTCTGCTTGTTTTATTTCTGCGTTTTTACATAATGGAAGATAAATTTCTGCGTTTTCACATAAAAGGAAGAGATATTTCAGCATTTTCGATGCCAAGGAGGAGGTAATTCCCCATATGTTGCGTCACCGTGAGAATGACTAGCGCGTCAAAAACAATAAACTAAACTACCGGTAACTGCTGTAAAGTAAGTCTGCTTTTAATGAATACAGTGTAAGCTATAATAACATGTGAATTGAAAAAATATATGTAAGCAAACTGCTATAACAAGCATAAACAAGAGCTGTCACTAATGGTGACAAATGCCCCCGCAGCACCTTGACCTTTGACCTGGTGACCCCAAAGTCAGTAGGGGTGGTGTACTCAATAAGTACTATCAGCATGTGAAGTTTGAAGGTCCTGAATGAAGTGGTTTGCATGTAAAGTGCCTTCATGCAAAAAGTTAACATTGGCCCCTGTGACCTTGACCTTTGACCTGGTAACCCCAAAGTCAGTAGGGTTGGTGCACTTATAAAAGTACTATCAGCATGTAAAGTTTGAAGGTCCTGGGTGAAGTTGTTCGCAAGTAAAGTGCCTTCATGGAAAAAATTAACGTTGGCCCCTGTGACCTTGACCTTTGACCTGGTGACCCCAAGTAGGAGTGGTGTACTCAATAAGTACTATCAGCATGTGAAGTTTGAAGGTCCTGGGTGCAGTGGTTCACGAGTAAAGTGCCTTCATGCAAAGAATTAACGTTGGCCCCTGTGACCTTGACCTTTGACCTGGTAATCCCAAAGTCAGTAGGGGTAATGTACTCAATAAGTACTATCAGCATTTGAAGTTTGAAGGTCCTGGGTGCAGTGGTTTGCAAGTAAAGTGCCTTTATGCAAAAAGTTAACGTTGTGACTAACGAACGAACGAACGAACTAACTAATGAACGGGGGCATAAAAACGTTTTCTGTTGGATTAACAGTTAGGACTTTGACTGACCATCACAATCAATTATACCATTATAGGTAATTGATAGATTATGGCGATAATGTCCAATAATTATACCATCCCATTGTGAACTTCGGATTGCCTTGGGTAACAAACCGTGAAACACGTTGGTGAAAAAAATGCAGCTTTTTTTTGCGGTTTAAATCTTTGCTTGGTAAATATTCTGCTGGGAATATTTTTGCGATTATACCAGGAGACCGCAGAAATGCAGAATTATCCCACCCACAGAAATAACCCGCTATACGGTACATTATGAAGAATATGAGAATTTTATTTTTCATCATTATACCCGATACTATATTTTAGTTATTGAAACTGTTTTGAGTATTTATCAGAGAATTAAGTCTTATGTGAGTGATAAAAAGAAAACATAAAATCGAAAATAGGAAAATATTTTAATTTCTTTTCAACATTCAAGTGATTTTCATGGTCACATGGTATTTGTGATAGCAGTGATTCATGCAGTGTTAGGGAAAATAAGTGCTGCTGAGACTTTGAATAGCAGTGCTGTAAAGGTTGCTGCAAGCAACTTAAATCCTGACAGATTTATTATATATCAACTGATCACATACAAATACTGGTTTGCTTTTTTTTCCCAAATGATAAGTTCAATTAGAAATATATTTATCTCACTTCCAAGCTATAAAAATAAATTTGTACAAAACAAAAATTTATACCTAGTATTTTGAGATCACCAGTAGATGTAGGCCGGATCATTATTTTCACAAGGTAAGATCCGCTCTCTGCTGGTATACTTGGAGCTGTCGGGAAAGACTCGATCTCAACACCCTCGGTGGTCAAGGTGATCTGCGAGATCTTCAGCTCATCGGGCATTGGATTACTGACATGTAACTGTACTTCCGCCATGTCACCTTCAACCCATTTGAAATCTGTAAATTACATCAAGAAAGATTAGCAAACTTATTTTATTGCTATATATATTCTGGTGAATCAAAAGATGTCAAAATTTGTCCTTTTCTATTCTATAAAGAAGTAAAGCAAATTATAAACAGATAAAATATAGCTACGAAAATAAAGGTCTCAGGTAATGAAAGTATCCTCTCAAAACTACAGATATATTTATAATGGTTGAGCTTATATGCTAATCTTAAATCACAGCAACTCAATTTAGGTCATATAGTGATTTTCCAGCTTATAATGGTGGAGGAAGACTCCAGGTGCTCCTCTGGGCGTTATTTAAGGCAGGCACCTGGATAAAACCGCCATCTGTTGACAAGCCAGGAAGTCGACTTCCTCTCATTGAGACCACTGCAAGGCTCAAACCAACAAGGAGAGGGCTAGGTGATTAAAAGTCAATGACTTTTACCACTCAGCCACAGGGTTTCCTCCTGTCATACCAGACAATAAGGAAGAAATAACTGGTTATATTTCAGAGATCACTTGACTTGTTATGGCAAGTATAACTAGAGCTATCACTAAAGGTGATGAATGTACCCCCCGCATGCACTGACACAGTACATTGCAATTTGACGTACACAAGATTGCATAATTATGTGGACTGTATGTATATAGACTGTATGTATATAGTATAGTAACAAAAAACAAAGTCCCATAACTATGCAGAATATTTATCTAAAAGAATGTAACATGCACCATGCACAACTAGGGTTGGTACTGATCATTTGTGCGAAGTTTCAATAAATTGTGTGTAAGGGTTTGGTAGATTAGGCACGCACAAGATTGCATATGCAGACTGTATGTACATAGTATGTTTACAAGAAACAAAGTACCACAACTCTGCAATTTTTATCGCTGAAAGAACCTAACATGCCCCATGCACAACTACTGTTGTTACTGATCACTTGTGTGAAGTTTCATTAAATTGTGTCAAGGGGATGAGGAGAGATGGTGCGCACAAGATTGTGTCTATGTATATAGTATAGTAACAAAAAAACAAGGTCCCATAACTCTGCTACCGGTAATTTTTTTTTCTGAAAGAACCTAACATGCCCCATGCACAACTACTGTTGGTACTGATCACTTGTGTGAAGTTTCATTAAATTGTGTCCAGGGGATGAGGAGAGATGGTGCGCACAAGATTGTGTCTATGTATATAGTATAGTAACAAAAAAACAAAGTCCCATAACTCTGCAAATTTTTTTTCTGAAAGAACCTAACATGCCCCATGCACAACTACTGTTGTTACTGATCACTTGTGTGAAGTGTCATTAAATTGTGTCCGGGGGATGAGGAGAGATGGTGCGCACAAGATTGTTTCTATGTATATAGTATAGTAACAAAAAAAACAAAGTCCCATAACTCTGCAAATTTTTTTTCTAAAAGAACCTAACATGCCCCATGCACAACTACTGCTGGTACTGATCACTTGTGTGAAGTTTCATTAAATTGTGTCAAGGGGATGAGGAGAGATTGTGCGCACAAAATTGTGTCTATGTATATAGTACAGTAACAAAAAAACAAAGTCCCATAACTCTGCAAATTTTTTTTCTAAAAGACCCTAACATGCCCCATGCACAACTACTGTTGGTACTGATCACTTGTGTGAAGTTTCATTAAATTGTGTCAAGGGGATGAGGAGAGATGGTGCGCACAAAATTGTGTCTATGTATATAGTATAGTAACAAAAAAACAAAGTCCCATAACTCTGCTAATTTTTTTTCTGAAAGAACCTAACATGCCCCATGCACAACTACTGTTGGTACTGATCACTTGTGTGAAGTTTCATTAAATTCTGTCAAGGGGATAAGAAGAGATGGTGCGCACAAGACTGTGTCTATGTATATAGTATAGTAACAAAAAAACAAAGTCCCATAACTCTGCAAATTTTTTTTCTGAAAGAACCTAACATGCCCCATGCACAACTACTGTTGTTACTGATCACTTGTGTGAAGTTTCATTAAATTGTGTCCAGGGGATGAGGAGAGATGGTGCGCACAAGATTGTGTCTATGTATATAGTATAGTTACAAAAAAACAAGAGCTGTCCGTAAGACAGCCAAGCTCGACTATTCGAAATATTGACCCAGAAGCAGGAAAATATTACCCAAAAAAGTTAAATATCAAAAGAGTTTTAAGTTCAAAAGGGGGAATAATTTGACCAAAATGCATATCAGTTATGGGACTTGCTGCTATCAACTAGTTTTATAACCCCGAAGGCACATGAGAAGTTTCAATTCAATATCTGCATTAGTTTTGGAGATAGTAACTTGCATGTAAAACTTTAACCAGAATTTTCAAAGTCCAAAAGGGGGCATAATTTGCCCAAAATACATGCCAGAGTTTTGGGACTTGATCCAGTGAGGTTAGTAATTGATCTAGAAAAAGAAAAAATAAGTTTCAAATCTATATGCCTTTTAGTAATAGCTGTATGTACTTGCACGCAAAACTTCAACCAGAATTTTCTAAGTCCAAAAGGGGGCATAATTTGGCCAAAATGAAAGTCAGAGTTATGGGACTTGATCCTATCAACTAGTTTTATAACCCCGAAGACACATGTGAAGTTTCAAATCAATATCTGCATTATTTTTGGAGATAATAACTTGCATGTAAAACTTTAACCAAAATTTTCTAAGTCTAAAAGGGGGCATAATTTGCTCAAAAAACATGTCAGAGTTATGGGACTTGACCCAGTGAGGTTGGTAATTGATCTAGAAAAAGAAAAAATAAGTTTTAAATCTATATGCCTTTTAGAAATAGTTGTATGTACTTGCACGCAAAACTTTAACCAGAATTTTCTAAGTCCAAAAAGGGGCATAATTTGGCCAAAATGAAAGTCAGAGTTATGGGACTTGCTGCTATCAACTAGTTTTATAACCCCGAAGACACATGTGAAGTTTCAAATCAATATCTGCATTAGTTTTGGAGATAGTAACTTGCATGTAAAACTTTAACCAAAATTTTCTAAGTCCAAAAGGGGGCATAATTTGCTCAAAATACATGTCAGAGTTATGGGACTTGACCCAGAGAGGTTGGTAATTGACCTAGAAAAAGAAGAAATAAGTTTCAAAGCTATATGCCTTTCACTGATGGCTGTATGTACTTGCATGCAAAAACTTAACCAAGGTGTGACGCCGACGCCGACGCCGACGCCAGGGTGAGTAGAATAGCTAGACTATTCTTCGAATAGTCGAGCTAACAAAGTCCCATAACTCAGCAAATTTTTTTTCTAAAAAAACCTAAAATTCTGTCAAGGGGATAAGGAGATATGGTGCGCACAAGATTGCGTCTACGGACAGACGGCCAGACGGACAGACAGACAGACAACCTGAAACCAGTATACCCCCCCTTACAAATTTGTTGTCGGGGGGGTACAAAAACATACTATACACACCTACAACCTGAACATGGTGTAAAACAAACTTACCCACATCAGTTTTGATATCACCGGTGTCAGCTGGGCCTAGATTGAGTGGGGTAAATATAAAAACATTATCCGACACCTCCTGTACTGACTGTAACTTCTTTGGCTCTAGGTGGGTTTGAAGAGGCATAAGTTTGAATGATCTGAAAATAGCAATGTACGTATATCCATGTAAAATGTATTAATTGGCAATACGGATATATATATAAAGTAAATGCAGACTGGTTTAAACACTGAATTTATTTTTAACCTACCTACTGAATTACAACATAATAAACACCAGTTTAATGCCATCAGTTATCTATTCATGCCAGCTACCAAAAATGTGTATGGATAAATGATGCTCACTAGTAATGGTGAAAAAACTGACAATTTTTGTGTTGGTTTTCACACTGCTTTTCAACAAGCTATGTCACAGTTGCAAGTTCGACCAATCAGTGTGTCTCAATCTGTACCAGTCTTGACTTGGTCTCTTTAAGTTTTGTTACTTTGTTTTGGGTTTAACACTGTTTTTCAACAGTATTTCATTTATGTAACGGCGGCAGTTAACTTAACCAGTGTTCCTGGATTCTGAACCAGTACAAACCTGTTCTCCACAAGTAACTGCCAACTTCCCCACATGAATCAGAGGTGGAGGACGAATTATTTCAGACATAATGTCTTTTATCATATCGTCACGGAGAAAATACGCCTCGCCAAGGGCTCAAACTCATGACTCGGAGATCCGTAGATCTGTGCTCTCCTTATTGAGCTAAGCGGGTAGGCTGTCTCTTTAAGTAATTGACAACTTTCCAAAAATCACAATTAAGAAATGAATGACTTCAACTATGTACTGTCATCAGTCAAATTTCCATCCAGATTATTTGCCTCATCTTTCAACTGTCCCTACTTAGCTAACCCATACGGATAACATTAACTATGGAACATATGTGAGACCATTTAATTTCCAGGGCAAGTCATCTATCGGTGTTGGGAAAAAATGGTTAATTTGTGAGGATATAAATTCGTGAATTTTGACCTTTTGAGCATAAACAAGGCAGTCTGAAAGACAGCTAAATCCCCTGCCACTGCTATGGATAGTGAAAGGGTAAACCTTTGATTTTAGCTGTGACCTTGACCTTGAACTGACATGGCTGACTCATGAATTCTGCACAACGTCTTGATGAGGTGATCATTTGACCCAAGTTTCATGAAAATCCTTCAAGGGGTTTAGGAGATACAGAGCTGAAACCTTTGACCTTCAGTTGTGACCTTGACCTTGAGCCGACATGGCTGACTCATGAGTTCTTGATGAGGTAATCATTTTACCCAAGTTTTATAAAATTCCTTCAAGGGGTTTAGGAGATATAGAGCGGACACGAAATGGAAGGCTCAAACCTTTGACCTTCAGTTGTGACCTTGACCTTGAGCCGACATGGCTGACTCATAAGTTCTGCACATCGCCTTGATGAGGTGATCGTTTGACCCAAGTTTCATGAAAATCCTTCAAGGAGTTTACGAGATATAGAGCGGACACAAAATGGAAGGCTCAAACCTTTGACCCTAAGTTGTGACCTTGACCTTGAGCCGGCATGACTGACTCATGGGTTCTGCACATCGTCTTGATGAGGTGATCATTTGACCCAAGTTTGATAAAATTCCTTTAAGGGTTTAGGAGATATAGAGCGGACACAAAATGGAAGGCTCAAACCTTTGACCTTGAGTTGTGACCTTGACCTTGAGCCGACAAGGCTGACCCATGGGTTCTGCACATCGTCTTGATGAGGTGATCATTTGACCAAAGTTTCTTGAAAATCCTTCAAGGAGTTTAGAAGATATAGAGCGGACACAAAATGGAAGGCTCAAAACCTTTGACCCTAAGTTGTGACCTTGACCTTGAGCCGGCATGGCTGATTCATGGGTTCTGCACATCGTCTTTAGGTGATCATTTGACCCAAGTTTTATAAAATTCCTTCAAGGGGTTTATGAGATATAGAGCGGACACAAAATGGGAGGCTCAAACCTTTGACCTTGAGTTGTGACCTTGACCTTGAACCGACAAGGCTGACTCATGGGTTCTGCACATCGTCTTGATGAGGTGATCATTTGACCCAAGTTTCATGAAAATCCTTCAAGGGATTTAGGAGATATGGACCGGACATGATTTTGTTACGGACGGAAGGACGGACGGACGGACTCAAGGTATGTAACTTAAGTGACTTTTCAATGTTAAATTTTAGCCACATAAACCTAAAAATTAGTCACATAAACCCACTTTTGGACACTTTTTAAAGTGACTGTCATATAAACAAAGAGTCCAAACCCTAACCTGCTAGACACTCGAGTACCAATTCGTCAGCCCGGATGGACGGACAGAAGGACGGACGCAGACCATTCCTATAATCCCTCCGCCACGACGGGGGATTAATAAATGGGAATTTACTGGTTTGTTGAGATTTAATTTTGTGGATTAACTCAACCATGAAATCCTTTAAAATTATAATATTTAAGATTTAACAGTTGTGTAAACTTACTTGACTAGTGGGAGATTAAGAAGTGGTACATGCGGAACTATGAGTCCAGAATCTAGGGCAAGAGGCTGTGTGGTTCCTTCCGTTTGTGACGTGAAGTTCTCAAGGCTTACCACCAACTCGCGCTTCTCCTGTACACTCATGTAGTCCAGCTGTGTGTGCAGTAAGATTGTCATGTACCTGTCAAATATACATAATGTATTCATTACATTTTGAACATATAATTCAGTATCCAGTTATATACTGCATGTTCTCTAATTAAGGCCCCCACCCTCCTGTTATTTTTGTTTGTTTGTTTTTTAGTAATTTTTTCTTTTTAAAGTAATTTAGGTCATAACAGAATACCAGCAGTATGATAGTGCTATGAATGTTTAAATTCCTTCATGAAAAGTTAAGTTTATAATTTATATTTACAAAAAAAAAACAGCGTGAAGTAACTATGTGTGTCCATCTGACACTGGTGCCCAACACTTTCTGATGAAATATTTTTTCAGATATATGCGACACAGATATTTAAGCACTCTAATGTATTTTTTACTAAGACAAGGACAATATCTCTGGTCTGGCTGTCAGTGAGAGAAATCCCAAGCAGAACACCAGGTGCACAACTTCACATGATATGTAACAAATCCTCTGTTTTAATCCCCTGTCAAATACTTCTTACGAGACATGGGACACACACTTATGCCCTTAATGCATATTCTTTGGTGAAGTCAAGGGCCATAACCCTGGTCTTGCACAGTGAAATCCAAAACAAAACAGAACTCAGGTGAACAAATTCACATACTGAATAGTATTCTTACATGGTTTCATGACTATAGGTCAAGTAATTTCAAGATATATGCAACACAAACTTTTAAGCACTTTCTGTATTTTTCATAATTTTGAAGGCACTGTCCTGTGAAAACCTGTGCATTTTAATTATCCTCAAGACTATATGCTTAGGATGATAAACTGAAATTGTGAAGAGGGCTTGACCAATCAGGACTATACCACATAATAATATCCACTTTTTGATTTTCTACACCCAACTGAATGTAGGAAGTACCCATGCTTAATTTAAATGACATTATTCAACTGTGACTTCTTAACCATTCCATTACCCTATAACTTTTGCAATATTGTTTGTAGGGAGCTAATTTTCATGGATTTTGTGGTTAAGTTAATCTGCCTTCGGAAGCATATATACTTAAGGACTTCTTAAGCACCATGAAGTGTAAGGAATTAATTTAAGTACTTTCCAGGATCCTCTGACATTTTCAAAGGACTTTTAAAGCACCCTGAAGAGTCAGCAATAAATATAAGTTCTTTTCCGGGACCTTCTGACATTTTTAACGAGTTTTTTTGGAAACAGACATTAAAATTAAGCCCTTTTTTGCAAACCCTGAAAACCTGGTGCAAAGATAATCATGTATTCATGGAATATATGAATAACAGACAAGTTACATGTATGTAACCACTCGCTTTATACCCTGCTACTAGTTGTCATTCCAATAACCATTAAAGGAATACAGCTGCCATTTAGAGTACATAGGATTTTCTAATGAACAGCTTAATATTATTTACCTGATAGCTAGAGGCAAGTTACCCATTCTTCTGGCAGAATATATCAGTTCATGTAGAACACGCATCTGTAACACTGGCCAACCATTCATGTGTCCTGTAATTCAACATTGGAACAGTACTTAGTAATTATACACACTGAAAGTTCTTATATCTAAAGCTATCTACATGTAATGATTCAAAACTCAAACAGAACTCAAATTCTGAAAGAATTTGAATACAAAAAAAGGTAAACATTAATCTTGCTGCATTCAGATTTCCAGTTTTTACTTCCATCTTACTTACTGTGAAACCTATCATTTGATGTGGACTAACTTTTGTGGATTTCACTGGGACAACTATCAGCAAAATTAATGCACACATATAATTTCCATACATCTGGTCTGAAAATCTTGAAATTGAGAATTCATATTCCCATGAAATTGCTCCATTGGTAAAAGCTATGAAATTTCATGCCCTCGAAATCAAATCATTCCAAAGTGTTTTGTTTCACACACAGACCCGTGTTTGCAAGTCATTTTTCAGTCTCAGCTGAGTTTGAGTTTGAAATTTTAATATAAATTTAAAGGGGTATGCTAGAATTCCCTGTAAATGAGATGGGCGAAATTTTTCCCAATCACTGAATTTCTTCAAACTTCGCCTATTGAAGGATAATCATATTTGTAGAGACCGTACCATAGCTCTTCGCATACTTTGATTTTTCAAACTAAAGTGATTTTTACAAGTGCACCGATTTCGATACAAAAAGTAAACAACGGACTCTGTCTATGAAACTTTGAAATGAATGAATGACAGTCGATCTTAGTCATAATACTGATTGACAGTGAATGCTAATGACTCCATGTGTTGCAGAAAGGTATTTAGTTTGTAACTGTAATTTCCCATCAATTGAAATCCTCTCAAAACTGGTAAAATAATTACTTATATTTGGACAAAACTCACCGTCTTTGCCGTTCGACAGCTGTAAAAAGTGCAAATATAAAAGATTCAGTGTAAGTAATATTTCACTGGTACTACCAGTTAGTAAGTTCATACTCTGAATAACACGTCAGAGAAATTTGGACAGATTTGACCGATTATGACGTTGGCAGCATTAGATTATATTTTTTCTTTACACAAAAATTGCCGTTAGGTAACAAAGCGAATACGCCGATAATCCGGAGTTCACTGATTATTGTTCCAGTTCACGCAATGTAATCCAGCAATTAAACTGCATAGCTATTAGCTACTGCTGTTATAGGGAAGTGGTAGAGTGTCTGCCTTAGGTGTGAGAGGTCCTGGGTTCGAGTCCCAGTTAGAGCTTAACTATTTAGATTCTGCTAAAGCATAGTTTTGCTGTTAATAGACTGTTCCAGATGTTCTAAATTTTTAGCACACAGTATCATATATCATTATTTAGCAATCCAGATCAAAGTTGAATGTTAAATCAAATGCACCCAATTAGAAAATATTGACTATATTATGTCCCTTTGATGTGTATGCTCTCCATGTTCAAGAAGAGTTACATTTCCTTGATCACAAAATTTTCGTTAACATGAAAATATTAAATGCTCATAACTCCACACTTCTGGTTAAAATATTGTTTATATTTCTGTTTTTGAGAAATATATGGACATTTGTCTTCATTTCAAAGCTTTTTAACTTCAAACCTATGATTTGAAAAACTTAGGTACTATCTCTAATATTTGGGGAAAATGATGTTTTTAAAGGCAGATAACTCTTTTTCAATACTGGTGATCTATGATTTTTATTGCATATTTTTGTTTCTTAGATGACTGTCCTTTAATAAACAAAGTTTGAAGAAATTCTATTATTGGGAAAAATTTCGCCCCGAATTCTAGCATACGTCCTAAACTAAAACTTCAAGGTTAAATTCCAGCTGAGACCAACCATCAATACCGAATTGGGACTTGAAAATAGTTATTAACTTAAATTTAATTTTAAACATGCTATTTAGATATAAATGACAAATAAAGTTTCATTATCAAACTCAGCCGAGACTGAAAATGTTTTGTGAACACGCCAGACCATGGAAAAATGATGTGCAAAACCCTGGAATTAAACTGGAAATTCTGTGAAATTGAAGTGTTTCACCATAAAAAGGATAAGCCTCCCAATACAGTAAAAACCTTCAGCGAATAACACTGATGGAAAAGCTGTAGGTTATATGGAACTTTTTATTCTGGAAAGTGGAATATCTAATGAAATCAGTATTCAGAAAAATTACATGTTTGTGTACACACTTTTGCTCAGTCTAGTACCGAGTAGTCTCCCTTTAAAGTAAGGGCCTCTACCATGACAAGAGTTGAAATTCATGTCTTCAAAAAATATCCATTTTGAATGAAATCATAAAATTTCAAGCAAATGAAAATTAAGTGATTTTGTAGTATTAAGATGTCTATACCTGGCTTTGCTGTAGAATCAGAGGGGTCAAGGTAAATTCTGTACCCCTCTAAGGCTTGAACCAGCAACTGATGACACAGAAGCCAGTTTGGTTTGGGGTTTTGTGGGGCCACACACTGCATGGCAGCCACTCGTTTAAAGAAAGATGCCTTTCTGCTGAATCCAATTTGAGCATATAGTGTTGATAAGGTGCTGTATCTGTTTATCTGAAAAAAAAAGTATATGAGCTGCGCCATGAGAAAATCAACATAGTGGGTTTGCGACCAGCATGGATCCAAACCAGCCTGCGCATCTGCGCAGTCTGGTCAGGATTCATACTGTTCGCCTATTGCAATTAGAGAAACTGTTAGTGAACAGTATGGATCCTGACCAGACTGCAAGGATGCGCAGGCTGGTCAAGATCCATGCTGGTCGCAAAGCCACTACGTTGGTTTTCCCATGGCATGGTTCATAACGAATAAATCAAATATTGCTGCTTGGTCAAAATTTTACAAATGTTTTCCATTAACCTTTAGCCTGCTGGTGGCAAGTGATTCTGCCTTTGCGACCACTGCTTGAACAACTCTGCAAGCCTTAGAGGACTACTTGATAGTGTTCCATGTAAAATATCTTAACTTCACATGGTTCATACAGAATATCAGAGACAAAATTCAAGTACTTTTCAAGGACTTTTTACAATTTTTCAAGCACTATTTTTTTTTCAAAACCACGACCTAATCTGAACAACTTTTATTATGTTATGCAAAAATAAAACAACTATCACTTGTCACACCTTTGAAAATGACGTAATTCGATTATTAGATTGATGTGATTCACTATTTTGCTGAGGTTTAACGCTTTTCTTGTGATTTTTTAGCGCGCTCCTACTAATGATACCTCAAAATTTTGTCACACGACGTACAAATGCACTTCGTTCTGTCTGCTCTATAGGGCTTCAGCCACTGTTTATATTCGTCTTTTGTCTCCCGCTTACTTGAGTAAACATGTTTGTTTTTCTTACTCATTTTAATTCACTGGAAACACTCGCAAATAGCTAAAAATTGCGAGTTATTATTCCCCGTATTTTTTTTTAAACGGAAACGGAAACAAGCAAACGGTGATACAGTAGAAATAGCACTCTGTAAATATCGATAAAATGTGGCCGTAGACCACTATAATAGCATATGGGTGACCCGATCCTGCAATTTCACGAATTTATTTTCATTTTCTCCGATTTATTTTAAGCCTTAAATTCTTTTAGCAAAGCAAAGTTACGGAAAGAATATTTTCAAGGAGTGAAAGGTCAAATTCAAGGAGTTTTTTTCAAAATTCAAGTACTTTTCCAGGTTTTTTAGGGGTTTTGTCATTTTCAAGGAGTTTTCAAGGACTACCATCGAATTCAAGGACTTTTCAAGGCCTGTGCGAACCCTGCAAGTTCAAATCAAACACTTTCTCAGAATTATCAATACAATATCCAGTTTTTCGTGGCAAAGGAAGACCCAAGGTTCCTCTCCTAGCATTATTTCAGGAACAGGTGGGCACCCAGGTGTAACCATCAAACTTCTATGACCCAACTGGATGGTTTCCTCAGATATAGAAATTCTACATCCCAATGCAGGCATTCCAACCCATAACTCAGTGACTGGAAGTCAGCAGCCTCAAACACTCAATCATGGAGGCCTAGGCTTGTAACTTGAAATGTTAAAATAGGGGATACCATGTGAAACGTAAGAAAGCAAACAAACAGATTATACAAACTTACTCTGTCTTCATCACTCAACTGTAGATTTATATACACAACATTCTGTAAGAAGTCTGATGCCTCCAAGTATTTCTGAAAGAGAAAAATATAAACATAAATGGATGTACAGTCTTAAAGGACATGACATTGTGAAAAATGTAAAATAAAATGATATTACCTCTTACTACTCTTTACATTATGGTCAGACATCAATAGATGGACAAAAATAAAGACCAAACCCTCCTTGGTTAACTGACAAAGGTGGACACAATTCATTGATTTTGTTAAATACAAAGAGTAATCATAAAATTGACAGTTTCATTTAATTTATCATTTAAACAAGAGCTCCTAGAACACAAAATGCCCCCCTTGATGCATTCAGTAATTGCACAAGGAACAGAAATTATTTGGTCACTGTACAGTTCTACTATTCTGGGTCAATGTGACCTTGACCTTTGACCTACTGACCTCAAAATCAATAGGGGTCATCTGCTGGTCCTCCCTATTTAATTTTAAGTTTTGTGATCCTAAGCCCAAGCATTCTCAAGTTACTGTCTGGAAATGGTTTAACTGTTCCAGTTCACTTTAACCTTGACCTTTGATCTACTGACCTCAAAACCAATAGGGGTCATCTGCTGGTCATGACCAACCTCCCTATCAACTTTCATGATCCTAGACCCAAGTATTCTTGAGTTATCATTCAGAAATTGTTTAACTGTTCTGGGTCACTGTGACCTTGACCTTTGACCTAATGGCCTCAAAATCAATAGAGGTCATCGGCATGACCAACTTCCCTATCAAGTTTCATGATCCTAGGCACAAGTATACTTGAGTTATCATCCGAAAAACGTTCAACTGTTCCGGGTCACTGTGACCTTGACCTTTGACCTAATGGCCTCAAAATCAATAGAGGTCATCGGCATGACCAACTTCCCTATCAAGTTTCATGATCCTAGGCACAAGTATACTTAAGTTATCATCCGAAAACCGTTCAACTGTTCCGGGTCACTGTGACCTTGACCTTTGACCTAATGGCCTTAAAATCATGAGGGGTCATCTGCTGGTCATGATCAATCTCCCTATCAACTTGCATGATCCTTGGCTCAAGCATTCTTGAGTTATCATCCAGAAACCACATCTAACTGTTCCGGGTCACTGTGACCTTTGACCGACTGACCTCAAAATCTATACAGGTCGTCTGCTGATCATGACCAACCTCCCTATTACGTTTCATGATCCTCCGCTCAAGCGTTGAGTAATCATCCGGAAACCAATTGGTCTACATACTGGCAGACTGACCGACCGACCGACTGACCTACCGACCAACATATGCAAAACAAGAGGACCATGATGGTCCTGAATCGCTCACCTATCCCCACATGACTCAGTGTTGAACTGAGTATGACGTCGTTTTTTCTATTATTTGACATAGTGACCTAGTTTTTGAGCCCGTGACCTAGATATCATCAAGATAAAAAAATTCTGACCAATTTTCATGAAAATCCATTGAAAAATATGGCCTCTAGAGAGGTCACAAGGTTTTTCTATTATTTGACCTAATGACCTAGTTTTTGAAGGCACGTGATCCACTTTTAAACTTGACCTAGATATCATCAAGATGCACATCCTCACAAATTTTCATGAAGATCTTGTAAAAAATATGGCCTCTAGAGAGGTCACAAGGTTTTTCTATTTTTAGATCTACTGACCTAGATTTTGACCGCACATGACCCAGTTAAGGACCTGACCTAGATATCATCAAACTGAACATTCTCAACAATTTTCATGAAGATCCATTGAGAAATATGGCCTCTAGAGAGGTCACAAGGTTTTTCTATTTTTTGACCTACTGACCTAGTTTTTGACCCCATGTGACCCAGTTTTCAAAACCTGACCAGTATCATCAAGGTGAACATTCTGACCAACATTCATGAAGATCTCATGAAAAATATGGCCTCTAGAGAGGTCACAAGGTTTTTCTATTTTTAGATCTACTGACCTAGTTGTTGATCCCACGAGACCCAGTTTCGAACCTGACCTAGATATCATCAAGGTGAACATTCTGACCAATATTCATGAAGATCTCATGAAAAATATGGCCTCTAGAGAGGGCACAAGGTTTTTCTATTTTTAGATCTACTGACCTAGTTTTTGACCCCACGTGACCCAGTTTCGAACTTGACCTAGATATCATCAAGGTGAACATTCTGACCAATTTTCATGAGGATCCACTGAGAAATATGGCCTCTAGAGAGGTCACAAGGTTTTTCTATTTTTAGACCTACTGACCTAGTTTTTGACCCCACATGACCCAGTTTCAAACTTGACCTAGCTATCATCAAGGTAAACATTCTGACCAATTTTCATGAAGATCCATTGAAAAATAGGGATCTCTAGAGAGGTCACAAGGTTTTTCTATTTTTAGACCTACGGGACCTAGTTTTTGACCGCACGTGACCCGTTTCGAACTTGACCAAAGTTTATCATCAAGGTGAACATTCTGACCAATTTTCATGGGGATCCCTGAAAAAAATTGGCCTCTAGAGAGGTCACAAGGTTTTTCTATTTTTAGACCTACTGACCTAGTTTTTGACCCCACATGACCCAGTTTCAAACTTGATCTAGATATCATCAAGATGAACATTCTGACCAATATTCATGAAGATCTCATGAAAAATATGGCCTCTAGAGAGGTCACAAGGTTTTTCTATTTTTAGACCTACTTACCTAGTTTTTGACCCCACGTGACCCAGTTTCGAACTTGACCTAGATATCATCAAGGTGAACATTCTGACCAATATTCATGAAGATCTCATGAAAAATATGGCCTCTAGAGAGGTCACAAGGTTTTTCTTTTTTTAGATCTACTGACCTAGTTTTTAACCCCACGTGACCCAGTTTCGATCTTGGCCTAGATATCATCGAGGTGAACATTCTGAACAATTTTCATGAAGATCAATTGAGAAATATGACCTCTAGAGAGGTCACAAGGTTTTTCTATTTTTAGACTTAATGACCTAGTTTTTGACCCCACGTGACCCAGTTTCGAACTTGACCAGATATCATCAAGGTGAACATTCTGACCAATTTCATGAAGATCTCATGAAAAATTTGGCCTCTAGGAGGTCACAAGGTTTTTCTATTTTTAGGACCTCGCCTAGTTTTGACCCCACGTGACCCAGTTTCGAACTTGACCTAGATATCATCAAGGTGAACATTCTGACCAATTTTCATGAAGATCTTGTGATATATATGGCCTCTAGGGAGGTCACAAGGTTTTTCTATTTTTAGACCTACTGACCTAGTTTTTGAAGGCATGTGACCCAGTTTCGAACTTGACCTAGATATCATCAAGATGAACATTCTGACCAACTTTCATAAAGATCCCATGAAAAATGTGACCTCTAGAGTGGTCACAAGCAAAAGTTTACGGACGCACGGACGCACGGACGCACGGACGCACGGACGGACGACGGACGACGGACACCGCGCGATCACAAAAGCTCACCTTGTCACTTTGTGACAGGTGAGCTAACAATTAACCCCTCCTTCTTTGAAGGGGGGCATAATAAGCAAATATCTGTCATATTCATTCCAATATTTTTAAATGCAATTTAATATGAGTATATATCTCAGTTTCTTGGTTCATGATTGGGAGGTTAAGTTTCCCATTTGAAAAGCTATGAAATTTTGAAGTTCAAAAGTTGTATAAAAATTTTATTAGGACATTTAAAGAAGATTTTTTGACAGCAGACATTCAGAAAATCTCAAAGGTTAATAATGGTGTTTTTCATTTAATCGTACTACATTTTTTTGTGTTTTTTTTGCAACAAAATAGGAACAGTTGTGAATTTTTATTTTCCATTGTTTGCCAGGCTAATTCTGTATCAGTCATTAGGACTGACTTACCCTATCACAGACAGTTTTATACTGCTTTTGCTTTGTCATTATCTGAACCCATATTATTTTTTTTGTCTAATGCAAATAGAAACCTTTTGTATGGATATGTACTACAGTAACAGAATATTTTATCATAATGGATCAAATAAATCCCTATTCTGCATACTTTTATCAGCTATCATTGCACAGTGATCCCCTATGTTCACACCTAGTCCCTTCTTATCCTACCTACCAGAATTCCTTCACTGATTGCCACAAATAGGGGCCATAAGGACAGGCCTTTAATATTTGATTACTTTCCAAACAAAGGGATCAGTTTCAATAAACAGGGGCAAACATCGTAATTGATCTTTATAATAAAGTGGCTACCTGGAAATATGGCCAATTAATTCAGGTGTAAAAAAAATTAACTTCTTTTACACTCGTTTGTTTGATGTCTGTGTTAAATGCGTGACAAAGTACTTATCGAAGTTTTCTATCTCAATAACTCCTGGCTGCCAAAAATAGCATGAATTTCACCAGACATGGTATTGGCTCCACTGGTGTTATTCTTCATTACAGAGAATGTTAAACAACACCACAGATCATAAATCAAATAATGATCTGTGCCGATATTCCCTGCTCAATCTGTCCAAGGTTATAAACTTGCCCCCTCCGATCTTTTAATTATATTTTCACTTCATTCTGTTTAAACAGTGATTATTATCATTAAACATATAATGCATTTTTTAAACTTAACCCTTATCCTGCTAAATTTCTATAATGAACTTGTGCCATCTTTCAATCTGGACAATACCATTAAATGTTAAAAGGGATGCTTACCAAAAAAGATACTGACTGAATGGCGAACAGTGCATATTTTGATCAGACTGCGCAGATGTGCAGGCTGATTATGATCTACACTGGTCGCAAAGGCAGAATTAATATGTCCAGCATGATAAGGATTAAGACCACAAAAAATGAAACAATGCTATTAGAAGCTTATCTAATGTTTCATCCATCTTTTCCGTAAGTTTTTTTGTTTGTTTCCAATTATATTTTCATTCTGCAATTTCCAGATATCTTATACACACCAATATAAAACTATCTCAAGGTGACTGTGACCTTTTTAATTGTTTGGCATCATCATGGTCAAAATGTATTTCTCCTTGTGTAAAATTTTTACTTTTGTATAATTTGTCATAACTTTTACACGGAAACACTGCTTTTGTGCTAACAAAAATATCCTATAAAATCAATATAATATATTATAAAGTTAAAATTGAAATTTTGAAACTTGGGTAAATGGCTAAAATCTAGATATTTTTTTTCTTTGAAGATAAATTCATGATAAGCATAATATTCTGAAATTTTAAAAGACAGTTCTTATCACCACCATTTGAGATCTTTAGAATGATATAAATGATAATATCTTAATACACAAATCTATGAAAAACTTGTTACAGAAATGGTGAATCACAAAAATTTCCAAAATAATGCTCAACTCATTCCAAATAATGGTACACCCACTTCTTTTAGCAGCCTACATTTTCTCATCATCAAATTAAAAAAAATATATATTACCTGAACAAATTTTTTTTAAAAGGAGAAAATAATACAATTTTAAAATTAAAGTTTAAAAGATTCCAATCTGTGTCCTACAGAACACTGGCTGCCAGGGTCTTTTATTTCTTCTAATTAAGCTATGGATGACAATTGGAATACAGATTAAAACTATTTTTCACCATATTTTTAACCAGAATCATTTTTAATTCCATCAACCAGCTTAAATTTAAGTTATTCAAACAATTTCCTTTATTAAATCTTTTTTATTTTTCAATGCCATGTTAAAATTAGCATCCTTTTGTGCAATTTACAAATACTTCATTTTTGAGGAAAGGATTTCATATCTTGAGTCATAAAACCCTTAATCCATCATTAATCCTTAATTTCCCTTAATCTTTTACTTTCAAGGTCCACCAAGTTGAGAAGCTGGTCTCAATCCAAACAAAACCCTTTGATGTAAAGGAACCACAAAAGGGTCTAATAATTATCAATTAAAGCACTACCATTTGATATAAATTTGATAATTACTTTGCTCTATTCACACCTTATCAAACACACTGATTACAATTGTTAAGCAATAGGGTAGAGTGAGATTTTATTGTTTTTAAAGCAATCTGTGAAATGATTGGCCATATGTGTAAAGGGGGAATAATTTTAATTCAATTAGGAAAACAATTTCTTTTAAAGTATCCAATG
Organism: Mercenaria mercenaria; assembly: GCF_021730395.1. NCBI lineage: Eukaryota > Metazoa > Mollusca > Bivalvia > Venerida > Veneridae > Mercenaria > Mercenaria mercenaria. The sequence continues at coordinate 40,872,747 of NC_069376.1, read as the reverse complement.
TTTGTACAGCAATTTGAGAATGGCCTGCCGTCATTTTGAGTTGAGAAGGTTTAAGGTGAAGCAGAGAATTTCATGTTTTTGTAACATATATACTAGAAGCCAACATGGGAGTCAGCATAAAACTTTTCAAAGTATTATTCTTATGATATTCTTTAACATCTCTTCAGGAATACTGAGCATATAGAATTATTATTCAATCATTAGTCAATCATTGACTGATCGATAAACTGACTCATTAAGTGATAAAGTGAAGTTTCTGAAGCTGAAAAAGTTTCTGTTGAGGCTGCACCAGTACTCAGTCTGCTATATACAGCAGTGCTGTTGTACTAAATATAACTACATATAACACGTGAACTGAAATAATTGAAATCGTGTTCTACAATATCTGGATATAGTGCTTGTGTACATTTCACATTTGGAAATAATACAGTGTGACAATTCAAAATGGATCTCAGTGCCTCACATTTAAGTGCTTTCCATGATGTAGGACGATCTGACCCTAGTGCTATGTATGCAAATTTTGCTGCACCGACACCCATCAACCTCAGCAAGAATTACGCTGGAAATACTCTCACTCCTGGTATGTACACTTTATAAACTCTATACAGCATGAGATTTTATAACAAAAGGTACAGTTAGTGTCTTTTAGAGTTTACAAACATCTTTAATTTTGTGTATGTCAAGTTATGGAAGTATTGTTATAGAAAATTTAAAGGACAGATCTGAAAAAGACACATTCTTGTAATACTGCCCCAAAAAGTAATTAGTAATGTTGAGTGAGGTAATTACTTAGAATTGGGATTTATTTTTGTGAAATAACCACAATACTTTTAGAACGATGTGGCCATTTATGTCATGTGAAATCTCTTTCACTGTTAACAAATACATAATGTTTTCTCATTAAACAAATTTGTAACATTTCCAGATTTTGACCAATATTTGCACTTCAGAGTAAATGTCTGTTTTGAATCCAAAAATGAATAATCAAAACACGGAATTTAGAAATGTGACTTAAAACATTGAAAAAATCATTTAAGAAAACAATGTACAGTTTAGTGGAACTTTATAATGTATTGCATTCATAATTTTCTATTTAACTTCATTTTCTGCAAATATTTGCCATTTTTTCCCCTCTATTATCTTTTTCTAAAATCAAACCAATTTGTAAAAGAACAAAACTTGCGAAGAGAAAAGTTTTATGATGACAAATATGTCAAAATACTATTCTTTTTTTTTTTTTTAACTTTGCAGCATAAATAAGCAAAACTCTACTATGGAAAACATCCCATAAAAGCTGACTTTTTAAATTATTTTCAGTTTCTTTCCACCCAAATTTAGAATGAAATGTATTTATTCTTAGCTATTATTACATGTTCCAAGTCAAGTTTTAAAATGTATCAGTGACATATATCAGGTAATTTTGCACTGAAAAATGTATGTTTTCCCAGAAAGGGTCAAGTAGGTAAAATTTTGTTAAAATCATTGAGCAGGCACAAAGTGAAAAGAAAAATTCTTTATCAAAATAATACTCTATTTGGAACAGTATATATTACATTGCCAAAAGTGGTGAAAATATTGCATCTGGCATCCACTTGGTGACATATATTTCAATCTAAAACATACATATATTCTCTTTATTTTCAAGTACTACCCAAAAAATCCACAAATATTCATTTAGAATTCTTTATTAAAATATACGTTTGTATAAATCTGGATGAGGATACAGAGCTGATCTGTAGTATTTCACATCCATTTCTTTATATATAAAAATTCAGTTTTTTATTTGTGATTAGGGAAAAAGTGTATTACAAGATATCAGGTCGACAAAAAGGGGAAACTGCAATAATATAAAAAATATTCAAATTCTGCTCTGAGGTTTTAAGTTATGACGAAAGTTAGTGAATTGCTGAACTCTCAATGAATTCCTCTAAGCAAATTTGTCTAAGTTTGTGCACTTTGCCTTTAAAATGCATGAGAATTTCCTATCTCCATTCACGTTTTGTGTGCAGTGAAAAACATCTACATATCATTTTATGTTCATGAAATCATGAATTTTGTAATATTATTTGTAATTAACCTTCCTTGATTAATTTGCATTTCAATTTATATATGACTTTGACTTTTTGTGTAGATATTTACATGTTACGGATGAGAAACATTTTGTTTAAATCCTATAATAAATATTCTGTCTCTCATATACAAATGTAAACTTCAACTTATTGTCTACATCTGGTACTAAAAAATATTATCACACAATATATTTAGAGCATTTCTCTCTTTTTTTTGGTATATTTTTTTTATTCTTTTTGGCTTTTTCCTTATTATTTTCATTATTATTACAGTTTATTTTTTATTACTATCATTAGTTTACATTTAGGTAGGGATTTTCCAGAAAATTTAATTATAATCTGAACATTTATCTACTTCCAGGTGCAATCCCCAGCCCACTGAACTTTCCAAGTATCACATCACCCAGCAGTCCGTACTCGTTCTATGGCTTCTACTCGCCAACATCCACACCACGAGTCAGTCCAATGTATGACCCTTCCTACCTCAAGAGGCTGAAGAGTAACCCGATGTTCCGAGACCTACAGACCCTACTGCGACAGGAATGTTTACAGGTAATTACAAGTTTTCATTCTGATAACTTTCAGACATTTTTACCATGTCTTCTGCCATGAACAAAAAGTATTTTGCATAATTTAGTATTTAGTATTTGAGAATAAGTTCATGCATCAGCAAAGAGAAGCTTCTTTTTTTCATACGAAGTGTGTGAGTTCATGACTTGGCTATCTAGAAACTAGACCTGAGTTTGCAAGGTTAGGATACATTACAGGAAAATTATGTGCATTTCTTATTTAATTATTACAGCAGACTGAACAAGGAAGGGGATATATGCGATCAGTTTTCTTTTACTAGACATAATGTGCCATATCCTGATGATAATTACAAAATATCAAATAGATTCTGAAGCATAACTGACATGACTTTTTTGTTTTCAACAAAACTCAGTATCATGAATCTAAAATCTATTCCAGGCATAGTACCAGTATCTGTCCCCAAAGCAATCTGGAACTTTATATGATTTTATACATTTAAATGAAACTAAATTTTATCTGAACAAAATATTTATTATAATTTTGTTATTAATCATTTCAGATGAAAGTACCAGCTAACCTTATCACAACCAGCTGGAATCTGATGGAACTTCATAAAACCACACCCACAAATGAGCAAGCTCCACCCACCAGCTGTAAATCAACCAATCAGACCTCTTCTTCCAGCATGCCTCCACCAACATCCTGGGGATCAACCAATCACAGCACAGCAAGCAGCGGACAACAAGTGTACATGTGTCATATGAAATTACAGGACAAACTACTCAAAGTGCGAATAGACCCTGCCGTAAGTGCTGACGGGCTTTCGGTCGAGAACGACTACAGTAAGGAAGTGGGTCACACGGAAATGGAACGTTACCGTGCTCTTCACTCATGCCCAGATGAAAAAGTGAAAGCAACGATAAACTCTTATTATGATAAACAAAGACTTAAACTTGCCGACGACACTGAGGAAAAACTAGACAAACTCATCCAAAAAGCTGAAGAAATTAGGAGATCTGTGCAGATCAACAAGAACATACCTCTGAAACCAAATAACCAGTCCAACCAACACCTCCCTGAAGCCAAGGAAGGCGCATCTCTCTTGTTAGCCCCAGTTGATGACAAAGACAAAATGAATGCTGTGAGAAAACTAAAATTCAACACTAGTGATGAAAACGTTAATGTTGAAGATGATGATGACTATCTGAACTGTAGTGTGAACTCTGAGGACTTCGAGATTGATGACATTGATGTGGAAACTATTGATAACAAACAGAATGCTGAGGAGAAAAATAATGCAGATATTACAACTAGTACCAAAGTGTTGGAGAATAAAGATCTACTCAAACAATGTATTGAACAAAGTGGACTCAATTCATTAAAACCGGAGTTAAATGAAGAACTACCAGGAAAAGAATCACCTATAAACCCTAGAGACAACAGTACCGACTTTCTTAGTGACTTGAGTACAAGTGAAAGTATTCTTCCTGATAGCAGTACAAGTGATTCACCAATTAGCATGAATTCTCCTGCGGAATCAACCAATCAGAATTGCTCTACTGACAACAGTATCACAGACACCAATACTTCCTTCACCAGAGAAGAGCATAAGAATAGACTGTGTCCCCCAGTGAACTTTGATTTTGCCCAGTTCTTCAGCACTCCACAGAATGGAAACTTTAAATTCACTCATCCAGATAACCTAAATTTTGCACTCTCTGAAATGCAAAAATTGTGCGGTGGTCCAACAGTAAGCTTCACTCCTGAACTGAGAAGGGACATTACTCCTACTCATACACCTGATATTCAAAGATCATCTCCCTTGAATGAACTGTCAAACAACATGAATGGTAACAATGTGAACCAGATGACAAAATTCAGTGGAAATGTGAACCAAACGAAACCAGTTCAACAGACATTTAATAACGTTGCTCCTCAACATGCATCAACTGATAACAGAAACAACAATATAAACATGAACACAGAAAACTCCATGAACAATACAGTGTCTAGTGCTACAAGTCATAAAAACATTGATGAATTTAAGTTCGAGAATACTCCAGTGTTTAGAACTCATCGTATGCTGAATGCCGAGGCAACAAATATTCTCTCACAGTGGTATCATGCTCACGTTCACTACCCCTACCCAAACGATGAAGAAGTTGAGGTGCTATCGAAAGCAACTGGCATCACTGGACGCCAAGTGAAAAAGTGGATGGCCAACAAACGTGTCCGCTGCTTCAACACACTGTCAATTACCGGTAATCACCATCCAATTAAATACAAGTATCAGGGTAAAGGTCGTAAAAGGAAAGCACCAGCAGACGACAAGGAAAACTGTGACTCGACAACAAACGACAAGAAATCAAATTATTCAATGTTAAATGACGCTGCTAAAAACATTCTCAATCAGTGGTATGAGGATCATGTAACAAACCCATATCCAAGTGAGGAGGAGAAACAACTACTTGCACAGCATTGTGGGATAACTGTCGGTCAAGTGAAATCGTGGTTTGCGAACAAACGAAACAGGACAAACAACACAAAAAGACAGGTGCCCAATTACTTCATTGAAAAATTTCCTGAATATTCACAAATTGTGCAAATGGTTGGACAGAAACGTGAAGAAGAACGAATGCTCAAGAGAAGGAAAGTTAATGAATACACGTACATTCAACCACCATTTTATATATAAACTGTTTTCAATGTAAGGCGATTCCAAGCTAAGTTTTTTGTGCTTTATCCAAGTTGACATTTGAAACAGATCCACAAAATTTCACCTTTTAATGAATGATCACATATTGTTTTATGGTGAATATTTTAAAACTTAGCAGATACATTCCATGATAAAAATGTATATAACCCAATGTATATTCGGATCACATAAATGTGCTATATATTATGTTTGTGAGTATCTGAAGAAATATTATGTTACATTACAATGTTACGATGTTCTTGTATATAATATTACATACTAAATTTATATGTATATATTTATGTAAAATTTCAAAATATAAAACTTGTTGCTTTGACGATATTGAGAGATTATTGATGTATATATGTAATAAATATAACTGCCTAAATGTAACTGATTTTATTCTTTTTTTTCTGATCATTTATCAGTAACCATGCATCAGGAAATATTTTCTTGTAATATTTGAGATGATAACACTTCAACACAAGTATTGCAAAAGATCCCATACAAGTCCTGGTCAAATCTTAGACAAAAGGTGAACAATTAAGATCCCAACAAAAATAAAGCAATTAAGATCCCTTTTCAAATATACGAGTGGAGCTTACTTGAAATTCACAACATTTATCCAAAGATTGACATAAAAAAAATCTCCACCTGTATTAAATGGTCACCTGTCTTTAGCAGGTATTTTGGTCATTTTCCTTGACTTGCTGTTCAAGGCAGGTCACTTTCTTAACACTGAATGCGAATGAAAATCAGCTAGTTTTCTGGATGTTGTGCATGACACATCATCACATTATAGGAATATTTGTACCAAGTCCTTTTGATGGATGACAGAGTTTTGGACCTGATGGAATGACCGAAGGACAGAAAAAAGCAAACTATCAGTCCCCAAAACTGGTTTTCAACAAGAAGGGAACTAATCAGAACTCTGCAGGCCTTTAATTAAAGCTGGCCTCTATTCCTATACTTACCCTATGTAAAATAAGAACACGGCAGGCCTTAAAGCTGGCCTTTATTTCTATACTTACCCTATGTAAAATAAGAACACGGCAGGCCTTAAAGCTGGCCTTTATTTCTATACTTACCCTATGTAAAATAAGAACACGGCAGGCCTTAAAGCTGGCCTCTATTCCTATACTTACCCTATGTAAAATAAGAACACGACAGGCCTTAAAGCTGGCCTCTATTCCTATACTTACCCTATGTAAAATAAGAACACGACAGGCCTTAAAGCTGGCTTCCATCTCTATAACTGCTGCATTCTTGTACTACAATAGTGAAAGAACAATAAAACTTAGCTAGAAATCATTACACCATAGCATGAACTTGTCTGTTCTCCCAATTTTATTTTATTAGATATAATACTAAAGTACATATATATGTGCTTAAAACAAAATTCAAGGGATATGAAAACTTATATCTCAAAAGGTCATAAACAATTACCATGGCATATTTCTGGGTTGATACAGGTACATTTTGTGTACTTTTTTAAAAAAATATAACTAGAAAAGACATTTACACTGCACTTAATAATGTTAACAATGAATTTGTTTTGTCTTAAATTTGGAAACAGAGTAAAGTTGCATTTTTACCCATAAGTGTAACCAGCTTAATAATAATAATGTAAATATGGTTGTCTGTCGAACTGTGATATAAAAATGACACCCTTATACCCTTAGTAATCAGCAAGATATTCAATGTTTCATTAACATCACAATTCTCAGTCCTAAAACTTTGACTTACCGTATGCCAAATCAGTTGGACATAGTAAGCTCTTATAGCATAAACTACAGACTGGTGATTTTTATGTCATATAATAATAACTTTTATCACATTTTTGACATCGTAGTAATGAAATAAAACCATTATATAAATTTGATAATACACTTGACATTGAAGTAGTTTTAAGTGCAGTAGACGTTGTTCAAATTTACTTGGTTTAAAATAGGTAAAGAAAGAAGAAATTTTGATTTTTCAGGAGGAAAACCTTATATGTGATAAAAAAGAATATTAAATTTCTGTCCTTCCATACTGAATTTATTAAACTTGTTGAATAAAACTGATAAAATGCTCGTCTGAGCCTCACATTTATTTTATTCAACTTGTTTAATAAATTCAATATGAAAAGACACTCATGTAGAATCCTCTATATAATACTATACCTTCCTATAGAACACACTTACCTTGCTATAATACATTAGGGCATCTTTATATTTTTCAATCATATCATCTGGGTTGAGACCAGACTTACTGGTTACTTCAGGAAGTTCTTGTAAACCGTTTGAATAACTATGAATCTTAGTGCCTGTAATTAACAAATATCAACATTTTGTTCTATGTAACTTTTTTTCAGAAAGATTCATGTACGAAAGAATCTAATTTTGCATAATTTACAAAACCATTGTTTTTGTTTATCATATGATCCAAGATTTGTTGCAGAAATCTTTCAGTCCTGCTGAATCAGCAAGATTTTTGTTAAACTTATTTGAAGCAACAACAATACCTCATGTATATCAAGTTACTGTGAACTTAAGATTTGAAAATTTTCTTCATGGCTTTAAAAGCAAACTGTAATGATAAACAAATTATTGAAATACCATGTCATAACATTTTACAGTCTGGCACAAAACTTTTTCACTGGGACATGTCTGACATGGCAGTTCTGTTCTCACCGGAATTTGAAACAAGGACCTTCAAATCAAAAGTCCGATGCTTTATACATCACATTCCATTAATTTGTGGCTTAAACTTCAATGAACAAATCCCTTTTTTACATTTAATTTACCACTAACAAAATTGTATAAGGCAAGAAAACTTAACTACTTTAGTGAAAATGACAAAAGTTTCTTTAAAAATTTAGTTAAATCCACAGACCTGGTTTTTGTTTGTCAAGGCCAGCAACTCCACGTTTGACTGAGAAAGACTGGTTCCTACGTATTGTAGTCATCTGAGAACCCCTGTGTGTTGTGATCACTGATGCTGCACATATGCCTTCATAGCATGCTGCATTATAAAACATATAAACATGCACACATTGAAAATGATCCCTTCAAGGGGCTTCCACAGCCAAGTGATTAAGGTCTTTGACTTCATATCACTTGCCCCTCACTCACCACTGTGGGTTGAAACCTCGCTTAGATGTAGAAGTCAATCATGTGAGGAAGCCATCCAGCTGGCTTGTGGAAGGTTGGTGCTTCTACCCAGGCGCCTGCTGGTGATGAAATAATACTAAGGGTCACCTAGGGTTTTCCTCCACCACCCAAATCTGGGAAGTTGCTGCACGACTTAACAGTTCTGTTGATGGTACATTTAACCCAATAAAAAACAAAAACTGGTACAATAAACAACAGAACACTACTGAATAATCAGCAGAGATGTGGAAATGGAAATAGGGAAAAATATATTAACATAATTACAAATGTATACGCTTCTGAATGACAACAACTGTCAGATTATATTCGAGCAAAAAATTTATCAATTTAATTACAAATGTATACATATCTGAATGACAACAGTTGATTTTATTCAATGATAAAGCACTGTTTGAGATATATTTCTTTCAATTCTTACACAACATACACCACAACTATACCCATTTATAATGTTGTGTATTCTTTTTCAGTGCACCGCTATGTTTGCTGTGGTGACATTAGCCGCTATGATGTATTAACTGACATATAAACAATGACTTTTTCTCATAATGTCACACTTTCCAGCCTTCTTTGCATAATAAATCAGGTCGATAGAAGATTGGTTCTTAAATTTTTTATTCTTTCAAGTGATCATTTTCTTTCTTTAAATTATCTGCTTTTCTTTCTCTAACTTCTTTAACAAACCACATATAATAGTCAGCCAAATGCCGTCTCATTTGTACAATGTCCTTGTTTATACCTGCCATCCAAAGTCAGTGAGTCATTCACTGGATCGATATGTATTAAACTTTCGCATAACTTTATATGATCTAAAAATCAAAATGACCTTGAACTTACCTGCCATCCATAGCCAGTCATTAACTGGCTTCAGTATATCTATAGCAGTGCTGTAATGTAACATTGCTTCTCCAGGTAGACCTGCTAACAAACACAGGTCAGCCAAGTGCTTCCTTAAACGGCCTTGACATTTCTTCTTGTATGACCTTAAAACAAAAATTTATTATTTACTATGAAAATGACATTGAAACAAAAAATATATTTATCAACAATTATAAGAGATATTAGATTTTCAAAAACTGTTCAAGTCCATACTTAAATAGACAAGAGGACCATGATGGTCCTGAATTGCTCACCTGTCCCCACATGACCCAGTTTTGAACAGAGTATGACGTTGTTTTTTCTATTATTTGACATAGTGACCTAGTTTTTGAGCTCATGTGACACAGTTTTGAACTTGACCTAGATATCACCAAGATAAAAATTCTGACCAATTTTCATAAAGATCCATTGAAAAATATGGCCTCTAGACAGGTCACAAGGTTTTTCTATTATCTGACCTAATGACCTAGTTTTCGAAGACATGTGACCCAGTTTTGAACTTGAGCTAGATTTCATCAAGGTGAACATTCTCACCAATTTTCATGAAGATCTCATGAAAAATATGGCCTCTAGAGTGGTCACAAGGTTTTTCTATTTTTATACCTACTGACCTAGTTTTTTGACCGCACGTGACCCAGTTTCGAATATTATCTAGATATCATCAAGGTGAACATTCTCACCGATTTTCATGAAGATCCATTAAAAAATGTGGCCTCTAGAGAGGTCAAAAGGTTTTTCTATTTTTATACCCACTGAACCTATTTCTGACCGCATTTGACCCCGTTTCAAACTTGACCTAGATATCATCAAGATGAACATTCGACCAACATTCAACAGATCCCATGAAAATATGCCTCTAGAGAGTTCCCCAAGGTTCTTTTATCTTTGACCCCACTGACCTAGTTTTGACGCACGTGATCCCGTTCATATTGACCCAAATCATTTAAGTGAAAAATTCTGACCAATTTTAAAGAAGACCATTGAAAGTATGGGCCCCTAGAAGGTCACAAGGTTTTTCTATTTTTAGACCACTGACAGTTTTGGACTTATGTGACCATTTCGAACTTGACCTAGATATCATCAAGATGAACATTCTGACCAACTTTCCCCTAAAGATCCCATGAAAAATGTGACCTCCCAGATGGGCACAAGCAAAAGTTTACGGACGCACGCATGGAGGGACGACGGGCGCTGCGTGATCTTAAAAGCTCACCTTGTCACTTTGTGACATGTGAGCTAAAAATGTGGGGTATCACTCCCATTAACTACACTATATACTTCTGCAGTAAACACTCAACCAAAATGAAACATTCCATTCAACAGGAGACCTTCAAAATTATTTTTTTAAATCTATTAATCTAAAGGGCCATAATGACATGGCTGCCACATATTTTGTTAAGACCATAAAATAATTTAACTTCTTGATCAAGCTTACTTTCTACAATTGTTTCCTTAAATATTTGAGCTGTGCCATGAGAAAACCAACTTTGTGGGTTTGCGACCAGCATGGATCCAGACCAGTCTGCGCATCCGCGCAGTCTGGTCAGGATCCATGCTGTTCGCTAACTGTTTCTCTAACTGCTATAGGTTTTGAAAGCGAACAGCATGGATCCTGACCAGACTACGCAGATATGCAGGCTGGTCTGGATCCATGCTCGTCGCAAAGCCACTATGTTGGTTTTCTCAAGGCGCGGCTCATTTGTCAAATGTTGAATACTGGATGCCGTAAGTAGAAATTATTATTGAATTCATTGTTTTTGAATACCTCCCTTTACAAGTTCGATTGTATAAGATCATTTTTCTAACAAAATCATCATGCATATTCTCTATTTGGACAGCTACTTTATCTGTTTTTAACATAAAAGTAGAAGCCTTATGGGATTTTAATCAGGGTTCTCGCCAGGCTATTATCGCCTGTCGCGTGCGACATGCCTTCAGACTTTGAGTTGTATATTCGCATCCTTATTTCCCCCGTCATCCCTTAATTGCCGAAGCGACATGTCATAAATCCCAATTAAAACACCCCGATTAATCCATTAGTGTAAATTCGAAAAGCTTCCACGTGCTTACCCAATAGTTAAGGTAAAGCGATGCCAGTTAAAATAAACAGATAAACCAATGACAGCTTCCTATGTGGAACCGTGTGACGTAAATTTCATCTTAGCTCGCCTTTTAAAACCTTTGACAGGCGGGGTATCTTGTGATGTGTACATGAAAGTGACTGTTTTCGCAAGTTTTAAGATTATACATGTCATTAGATATAATGACAGATGATTCAACAATTATCGTCCGAATATTTTTCGCAATCAAGGAAAGACAATGTAAGGAATTAAGTCAAAAATTGTGCAACACGGTAAAAGGCTTTGAACAATTATCGCCGTAATATTAATGTTTTTCACATGTATGAAATGTGTTTTCTCATGCGGAATATTGAAAAGACAATGCAAGAATTAATGTTTTCTGTCGTCACTTTCAAAATAGAACTTTTAGAGAAAAGTTTGAAATACCCTCCGTGCATTATTTCATCACGAACGGACACTTTGGTAGAACCACCGACCTTCCATAAGCCCTCACATGAAGAATTCAACCTGGAGCAATGTCTTCCTAGATTCAACGCCCCGAGTGAGGCTCGAACCCACATCGATGAGGGGCAAGTGATTTGAAGTCAGCGACCTTAACCACTCGGCCACGATCACAATTTCAGAATCCCTCCCAGCCACGCCAAATGGCCAAAGGAAATCGGGCATTGATCCAAAATGGAAACCAGCGTTTCCCTGGATGACAGACTCGGATTGTGTTGTTTTACATGTATGTACAACAAACAGTGGACATTTTCAAAAACTTAAAATGGATAAGTTTTGAGCAAATTAACTCCACAGGAATAGAAGACATAAACTTTAAACAAATAGATCTGTGTGCAGTGCTAAAATTGTGTTGTTTTATTTACAATAAATAGTAAATGAACATTTTTAGCAACTTAAAATTGATAAACTTTTAATTGTCATTCAGCAAATAAACTCCATAGGATCTTTTATGACCCAATATCTTTATTTGTTCTTGCTGTGCATGTAAATGATGCTTATTAATCACTGAAAATACCACTATGTTTTTCACTCTGAAATGCACCAGAATGAGTTGTAGTAACACAAAATTTTCTGGGGTAACCCCCATACCCCCCATTTTATATCTATAAATGTAAGATTTCATCTATTACTAAAGAATATTTGCTAGAGCCCATCAATCAATGTCTTAAAAGTTTCTTTTCAAAAATCTAGTATTAACTATATAAAACTAGAGCTATCACTAAAGGTGATGAATGTACCCCCCGCATGCACTGACACAGTACATTGCAATTTGACGCACACAAGATTGCATAATTATGTGGACTGTATGTATATAGACTGTATGTATACAGGATAGTAACAAAAAACAAAGTCCCATAACTATGCAGAATATTTATCTAAAAGAATGTAACATGCACCATGCACAACTTGGGTTGGTACTGATCACTTGTGTGAAGTTTCATTAAATTGTGTGTAAGGGTTTGGTAGATTAGGCACGCACAAGATTGCATATGCAGACTGTATGTACATAGTATGTTAACAGGGTTCGAATTTAAGCTCGCATACTCGCGAAATGCGAGTGCAAATTTCAAACTGCAAGGTGAGATTTCAGACACCAGCATTTTTATGCCAGTGAAAATTTTTGGCCGAATAATGTGCATTTCTAACGGTCCTCTCGATTTTACATTGTTCTTTCTTTTGGAGCACTCTTTCATCTTTCGTCGTGAAAGGACGTTTACACTCGATACTTGTCCTGTGCGCATGTCTTTTCAACTGCTGACAAGTACCTGCGCCAATTTTGATGACGTTTACCGCATCCGGTGGGTTTTTTTTGGTAATCTATTAATAAGTTACTATTTATATAGCGCAAATACGATTGGCTGGATTTGTCACGTGGATGTTTGTGTTAATGTTCTAAGAAAGTAACATGTCGCGGAAAATGCAAGTTGTTTTTCATTTAGCAAGTTAAAAAAATATCACTTGCGAAAAAATGCAGGTAGAAAATCAGGCTAAATTCGAACCCTGGTTAACAAGAAACAAAGTCCCATAACTCTGCAATTTTTGTCGCTGAAAGAACCTAACATGCACCATGCACAACTACTGTTGTTACTGATCACTTGTGTGAAGTTTCATTAAATTGTGTCAAGGGGATGAGGAGAGATGGTGCGCACAAGATTGTGTCTATGTATATAGTATAGTAACAAAAAAACAAAGTCCCATAACTATGCAAATTTTTTTTCTGAAAGAACCTAACATGCCCCATGCACAACTACTGTTGTTACTGATCACTTGTGTGAAGTTTCATTAAATTGTGTCAAGGGGATAAGGAGAGATGGTGCGCACAAGATTGTGTCTATGTATATAGTATAGTAACAAAAAAACAAAGTCCCATAACTATGCAAATTTTTTTTCTAAAAGAACCTAACATGCCCCATGCACAACTACTGTTGGTACTGATCACTTGTGTGAAGTTTCATTAAATTGTGTCAAGGGGATGAGGAGAGATGGTACGCACAAGATTGTGTCTATGTATATAGTATAGTAACAAAAAAACAAAGTCCCATAACTCTGCAAAATTTTTTTCTAAAAGAACCTAACATGCCCCATGCACAACTACTGTTGGTACTGATCACTTGTGTGAAGTTTCCTGAAATTCTGTCAAGGGGATAAGGAGAGATGGTGCGCACAAGATTGCGTCTACGGACAGACGGACAGACAGACGGACAGAGGGACAGACGGACAACCTGAAACCAGTATACCCCCCCTTACAACTTTGTTGTCGGGGGGTACAATAATGACTCAGACTAAAAGCATTGCCTGTGACCACATATTTAATCTTTTTATGAAGCAAGAAAATTATGTATTTCTATTTTTACAACACATCATTTCATAGTTGTTTACTTATATTCAAAATGACCTTTCTGAGTTATTTTTTCCATAATAATGTGTTTGTAATACAACAAAGAAGGGTTTTAAATGAAAAAAAATAGTGATTATTCTTTATGTAAAACAACAGCCACTTTACATATACAACTGTTATGTGGTATGCACCACTTCAACTGCTTAACAAGTGTTTTCATTCAACATACAATCTGCAATTGTATATGCATACACCAGGAACAGGAACAGTCAATATGGCATGTAAACAACATGTGTGTTTGGTCTGTGTCTTTTTCAACTACTGTGAAATCATTAATATTCGTGGGGGACTAATTTTCGTGGATTTCGCGGTTGGGTCAATTCCCTTTCATTTTATGTTCAAAAGTTGAAATCTACGAATTTATATCGCCATGAAATTGCCATTTTGACCAAAACTACGAAATTGCATGCCCAAGAAATTTAATGACTTTACAGTACTTGTAGCAGTGAGCACAATGCCCAATTTTACAGAACTTTCGCACTGCAATATTACGTCATAGATGTGACAAGATCCCCAACCAAGCTACGTTATACTGACATCAGGCTAATCAGTCTTAGAACTATCCTTTTAATGCTTAACACAAAACCAGCAAGCTTCAATAAAAGTTTTTCTTTAAGAAATGATTGTAAATAAGTTGATGAATTCTACATTAAGTTCTACCTAGGAGTTTTTATTCTTTACAATAATGCAGAGTGCTCCTTATGACTACAAATATACATTTATGTGGACTGGTGGTGTAGTCATAAAGCGCTTGACTGCAAATCCAGAGGTCCTCCGTTCAAATCCTAGTCCAAGCACTGGATGTTTCTGAGATGCTCCCGATTGTCTCCAACCAAACTTAAGAGACCAGTACTGGTTCTTCCTCCAATGTATCTGTACTATACACCAGGCATGTATTCATAAACAGCTAGGCTTAGTTAGCCAGACAGGCCTATATCTGATAGATTTCTCTCTATCTGTTATGGGAGCTTTCTCTTGCTCTGTGTCTTTACTAGCAGAGGATGAACTTGCGCCTGGAGTGGCGGCCTTTGTATGTAGGGCGCCTCTGAATATGTTTATCATGAAAAGGGCAATATATGAATCTGTTATAATACATGTATGTAGTATATTAAGAGATGAAAACAAAACCTGTTGTGGACCCTTAATGCGGCTTTAAACTTACTTTGTGTCAGGATCAACACCAACAAAATCTTTCTTCTCAAATGGTGTACATAACAACTGTGACTTGTCTCCTCGCTCAAACCCCCTGTCCAGTCTTTTCCCTGTTGTAAAAAAGAATATTAAACTTTACCCTGCTTAATTTCTAAAATAGACTGGTCCATAATCCAATTTGAGCAGTGCCACTTATTATTCAAAGGGGTGTTCACTGAAAATTTATTGAATGAATAGCGAACAATGCAGACCATGATCAGCCTGCACAGATGATCTTAGTGACAGGTCTCACTGGTAATAAAGGAAGAATCACTTGCTGCCAGCAGGCTAAAGGTTAAACTTCATGTGCTAAAGTGAAATAAACATTTTAATATCAAACTTCTATTGTCTGATCTGCCAACTTCACAACTGGGATTTGTTGTGAATTCATGCTTTTATTTTGAATTCTGCGAGATTGAGTTATACATCACTCTAAAGAGGGGCAGTTCATTGTAGTAGAAACTTTTTGTAACTTAAAAGTATATTAAATCATGTCAGTTTTGTAGGCCAAAATGTATTTTCTAGATGTTTAAAATTCATTCCAATGAGCATCTCTATCTTTCCACACTTAAATTACTAAGACATCCTGAAAGATTAAAAACAACCCATCAACAAAAAACATTTCTGGTGTTCAAAATGTCTTGAATTTACAAATTTCATTCTAGTAAACTTTCATACTTGTAACGGATAAATACCCTTTACTTTTGAACATTTTCTGAACTTACAAAGCAACAAGATCATTTGACTCTTCTGACAGTTTTTTTAATCTCATCTTTGGCTCTTAGAGAGAAAAAAAGGTTATAGCTTTCCTCATCAATATTAAGCTGGTTTACTGTAAGTCTATTACAGAATACTTAATGCCTTTTTCACTTGTTTATCTCTAGATGCTAAATCTTTTGTATCAATCAATTCAAATCCAGAAATATATCAAAGACATAAAGCTTTATCAAAGTACATCTAGCGATTCCTGTTTATTAATCAAATGCAAAACACCTACTACATTACTGCAGCACTATACATTAAAACTGAAGCATTTCTTGAAACTCTTGTCATTGTAATAACTTGACTATATTTACCTTCAAGAACAAAAAACAGGGACGTCACAAATTCACGGACACTTTCTTCGAGACCGTCACACATGTCAACACTCGGGTAAAACACCACTTCTGAACCAGGTTTGTCTCTTAAACTGTTATTACTAGCTGTCCTTTTTACAGACTGCTTCACTGATTCAATATTTTTATCAACCTTTTCAGTCTTCTGTCTAATGAAGGTTATTTGTGAACCAGTCTCCTCAGACTGTTTCTTTGGTGATGAAGTCACACTCTCCTCTTTCGTGGATACTTCAGAGTTTTCATCTGAAGTTTTCCTCAAAGGATCAACAGGTTCTTCTACATCAACAACCTGTCTGTTACTATTTTTATTTTCAGATGAAATGATGTCATCTCCTTTATCACAGCTTAAACGGTCAGCGTTATCGATGTTTTTATCTGTATCTATTTTAAATGTTAACGGCGGGGACAAACCATCATGCATGAATGATTTTTGTTGCTCTTCATTTATTTCACTACCATCTGTATTCATACCAAAAACAATCAGTCTGGAATTATACAGTGTTTCCGAGTAATGCTCCTTTTCTTTCTTATAGCTTTCAAACAATTCATCAAACTCTGACTCCGTTGAGCATCTCCCTATTGAAATTAATCCCAAGGCTTTCCGATGTGCCTGAAAATCACCCCATTCATTGTTATCTTTGGAGTAAGCCCGTTTGTAACGTATATACATGTCCCGCTTCTGGCCTGGAACTGCGACACAATCTAACTGACAAATTCTATCCCAGCATCGTGAGAAATGCTTCCACGTCAGCAACTTTCCTGGAAAAAAAGCAACAACAAAAAACTGACAAGTTTCATCATGGCATGTCACATTTTAATCATAATAACAACTTACAGTACAATGGTGAATGACATACTGCTTACAGAACTACATTCTGTCATTATGCATAAAAAGTTCTTTATCCAAATTTTCATAAACTGCAAGCTTCTAGAAGGAAAAGAATTTACAGAGGAGGACCAATTCTGGTATAACCCTTAATTTAAGAGCTATTTTTCATTCTGTATGAAAATTTTATAGAATATGTAAGTGAAATGTTTCACGTTTTTTTTATATATATGATTCTTCCAGAATCCTTCTTCTTCGTAAAAAACGGAGCCTTTTCCTAGTAAATCAACCTAGTCACCATATGCTACAGTATGTTTATGCTGTTACAAATCGGTAGTGGTGAAAGTCTTGAGAAATTTACCTTTTTAACATATCAATAAAAATAAAGTTGTCAGTCAAACATATGTTATTATAGCGCTGGAATGAAAATAACAAGAGCTGTCCGTAAGACAGCCAAGCTCGACTATTCGAAATATTGTCCCAGAGGCAGGAAAATATTACCTAAAAAGGTTAAATATCAAAAGAGTTTTAAGTTCAAAAGGGGGAATAATTTGTCCAAAATGCATATCAGTTATGGGACTTGCTGCTATCAACTAGTTTTATAACCCCTAAAGCACATGTGAAGTTTCAATTCAATATCTGCATTAGTTTTGGAGATAGAAACTCGCATGTAAAACTTTAACCAGAATTTTCAAAGTCCAAAAGGGGGCATAATTTGCCCAAAATACATGCCAGAGTTATGGAACTTGATCCAGTGAGGTTAGTAATTGATCTAGAAAAAGAAAAAATAAGTTTCAAATCTATATGCCTTTTAGTAATAGCTGTATGTACTTGCACGCAAAACTTTAACCAGAATTTGCTAAGTCCAAAAGGGGGCATAATTTGGCCAAAATGAAGGTCAGAGTTATGGCACTTGCTGCTATCAACTAGTTTTATAACCCCGAAGACACATGTGAAGTTTCAAATCAATATCTGCATTAGTTTTGGAGATAATAACTTGCATGTAAAACTTTAACCAAAATTTTCTAAGTCTAAAAGGGGGCATAATTTGCTCAAAAAACATGTCAGAGTTATGGAACTTGTCCCAGTGAGGTTGGTAATTGATCTAGGAAAAGAAAAAATAAGTTTCAAATCTATATGCCTTTTAGAAATAGCTGTATGTACTTGCACGCAAAACTTTAACCAGAATTTGCTAAGTCCAAAAGGGGGCATAATATGGCCAAAATGAAGGTCAGAGTTATGGGACTTGCTGCTATCAACTAGTTTTATAACTCCGAAGACACATGTGAAGTTTCAAATCAATATCTGCATTAGTTTTGGAGATAATAACTTGCATGTAAAACTTTAACCAAAATTTTCTAAGTCTAAAAGGGGGCATAATTTGCTCAAAATACATGTCAGAGTTATGGGTCTTGACCCAGTGAGGTTGGTAATTGATCTAGAAAAAGAAAAAAATAAGTTTCAAATCTATATGCCTTTTAGAAATAGCTGTATGTACTTGCACGCAAAACTTTAACCAGAATTTTCTAAGTCCAAAAGGGGGCATAATTTGGCCAAAATGAAAGTCAGAGTTATGGGACTTGCTGCTATCAACTAGTTTTATAACCCCGAAGACACATGTGAAGTTTCAAATCAATATCTGCATTAGTTTTGGAGATAGTAACTTGCATGTAAAACTTTAACCAAAATTTTCTAAGTCCAAAAGGGGGCATAATTTGCTCAAAATACATGTCAGAGTTATGGGACTTGACCCAGAGAGGTTGGTAATTGACCTAGAAAAAGAAAAAATAAGTTTCAAAGCTATATGCCTTTAATTGATGGCTTGTACTTGCAAAAACTTAACCAAGGTGTGACGCCGATGCCGACGCCGACGCCAGGGTGAGTAGAATAGCTAGACTATTCTTCGAATAGTCGAGCTAAAAATTCCCAACTTTTTAAAGTGTGCTCTTTATTTCCCGCATTTAAACCTACGGTTACCTGTAGGTCTAATGAGAACCAGGAAGCTCTGATGATCCTCTGCTGTCTGGCTGTAGTCTACGGTTTCCATGACTACAGGACTGAGACAACTTCTGCTTTACACCAGCCGTTAATCACTTTCCTCTATGCCTAACCCCCACCAGTGAAAAGTGATGTCACAGATTTCAAACTCATTTCTGAAGGATAAGAAAACAAAAGTAATTCAACATAGCACTATCTATTATACATGTAACCAATGGATTCATGAGATATCTGCATCAATGAAAATGTATCATGTGTGTCCTGTGACTCCTGTCTCAAACATATTCCCAAAGAAGCTTACCTTTGAATAAAGTATCACTACTTCCTCAGAACAATTCAGTTTATATATTATAAATAATAATAGTTTACGAGGTATAAATTTCCATAATTAAAATTCACCCGAGGGGTAGTCTCCAAACACTTTTGATGAACCTTAAGAATCTGTACTGGTAAATTTTTGACCTCATGTTAGAACAAAAATTATGTTTGATAAGGACAGTTATATTATATTCTAACTCGACCCGATTCATTTTACTATTAAATAAAGAAAGCTGAAAACTGTGTTATTATACAACAATTCCTTTTTCTGATGCCACAATTATTACATCATAGCACCAAAAGCATAGCGGCGCACTGGAAAAGAGCCACTGCCTAAAAATTCTCTGAACGTCAAATTATTTTGACTATACCCATTTTAAATTCAAAAATAAAGGGAGGTAATTTGACATAAAATCAGTCCATAGTTATATACCCTGATTGCCTCGGTCCAACTAATGACAATAATGAAATTTCAAATAAGTCCTGTAAGTACTTACTGATATAAATCCATTTTGACTACAATCAGGGGAGGTAATCAGATATAAAATAACTCTGGAAACTACGAATGGATCTAATTTGTCATGGAATCCAAGATTTATTGTTGTTGAAGATATTTTGGAAGTTTGTATCAAATAAAACCATAAATGAAGTCTCTTTATGGCTGCAAAAGCCAAAATAGCCAATTTTGGACATTTAAGGGGCCATAACTCTGGAACCCATGATGGAATCTGTCCAGTTTAAGAAAGGAACCAAGATCTTGTGGTGATACAAGTTGTGTGCAAGTTTGGTTACAATCAAATCATAAATGAAGTTGCTATTGTGCAGACAAGGTCAAAATAGCTAATTTTGGCCCCTTCAGGGCCCATAACTCTGGAACCCATTAGGGGATCTGGCCGGTTCAATAAAGGAACTGAGATCTTATGGCAACACAAGTTTTGTGCAAGTTTGATTAAATTCAAATCATAAATGAAGCTGCTATTGTGCAGACAAGGGCAAAATAGCTAATTCTGGTCCTTCCAGGGGCCATAACTCTGGAACCCATAATGGAATCTGGCCAGTTCAAGAAAGGAACCAAGATCTTATGGTGATACAAGTTGTGTGCCAGTTTGGTAAAAATCAAATCATAAATAAAGCTGCTATTGTGCAGACAAGGTCAAAATAGCTGATTTTGGCCCTTTCAGGGGCCATAACTCTGGAACCCATAATGGGATCTGGCCAGTTCACGAAAGGAACCGAGATCTTATGGTGATACAAGTTGTGTGTAAGTTTGGTTAAAATAAAATCATAAATGAAACCACTATCGTGCAGACAAGAAATTGTTGACGGACGGACGGACGGACGCACGGACGGACGCACACACGACGGACGAAGGGTGATCACAAAAGCTCACCTTGTCACTATGTGACAGGTGAGCTAAAAATGCGAGTAGAAAATCATGGCACTCGAATATTTTCGTGATCACGTTCGAAAATCGGGAAATTCGCTCAAACTGTCCTTTTCTCTTTAAAAACTCCTTTCGGGCAGTTAATTTACTGATAATCACGTGACTGCTTCAAGACGCTTGTCGCTTTATACAAAAGTAATTATCAGATATGTAAGTAAGCGTCTAGGCAATGTTTGTTTTCATTTTGGACGTCTGTAATTTGCAAAGTTCTGCGAAAATGGAGAGGAAAATAACATGTTTCTTGGTGCATAAAGGCACGCGGAGCTCGAAAATGCCAGCAACACTACCGGCAGTGACCTGAGAAAAACTTAAAACATCAATGTCCAGCCAAAAGTCCAAAGAATCATTGAGTACTTTGGTTTGTATCGTACTTTCAAAACCAGAAAGTCCCAAGCCTGTCCGGACCGTGAACTTTTATATGAAACCAAACAACAACAAAACAACTTAAATTTAGCATGTAAACAGCTTTTAAATAATTGCTAGTGGAACCCATCATTTTGCAAGTGGAAACAAGAGCTGTCTCCATAGGATGACACATGCCCCTGATGGCACTTTGAATGAATAGTTATGGCCGATGTTAGAGTTTAGGACTTTTGACCTATGGACCTGGGTCTTGCGCGCGACATGTCGTCTTACTGTGGTACACATTCATGCCCAATAATTTTAAAATCCATGCATGAATGACAAATATATGGACCGGACACGCCCATCAATGCACTATCATGAAATATGACCTTTAACGTCTAAGTGTGACCTTGACCTTTGAGCTACGGACCTGGGTCTTGCGTGCGACACGTCGTCTTACTGTGGTACATATTCATGCCAAGTTATTTAAAAATCCATCCATGGATGACAAAGATATGGACCGGACACGAATGCACTAACATGAAAAATGACCTTTAACGTCTAAGTGTGACCTTGACCTTTGAGCTACGGACCTGGGTCTTGCGCATGACACGTCGTCTTACTGTGGTACACATTCATACCAAGTTATTTGAAAATCCATCCATGGATGACAAAGATATGGACCGGACACGAATGCACATCATGAAAAATGACCTTTAACGTCTAAGTGTGACCTTGACCTTTGAGCTACGGACCTGGGTCTTGCGCGCGACACGTCGTCTTACTGTGGTACACATTCATGCTAAGTTATTTGAAAATCCATCCAACGATGACAAAGATATGGACCGGACACGAAAATTGCGGACAGACCGACAGACTGACAAACGGTTCAAAAACTATATGCCTCCCTTCGGGGGCATAAAAAATGGCACTAGTTAGCAAAAATTTGCTAGTTGGAAAAAAAAGTTAAATTCGATCCCTGTGCCCCTAGTTTTGCTAGCATTTTAGATCTCCGCGGGCCTTTTTGCACCAAAAATATGTTATTTTCCTCTCCATTTTGCAGAACTTTGCAAATTACAGACCAGAATGAAAACAAATACTGCCTAGACGCTTACTTAGATTTTCGATAATTACTATTGTATAAAGCGACAAGCGTCTACAAGCAGTCACATGATTATCGGTAAATAAACTGCCCCAAAATAGTTTTAAAAGAGAAAAGGACAGTTTGAGTGAATTCCCTGATTTTCGAACAGGATCGCGAAAATATTCGAGTGCAATGATTTTCTACTCACATTTTTTTATTCTTACTCGAATTTTATGTGTTAGCGACCGCTAAATTCGATCCCTGCTAGGCCAAAGGGTACCGCTAAAAATGAACAGGACTCTGCGCCCTGCTATTCTGCTCTAAAAACTCCCTATTTCATCCCCAGACCCCATGTGGCAACCGCCTCTTGGAACGCCCATCTCACTCCTACAGGCTACACACCTAACTTTAGGCCTTGACAGCTGTGCCATCTTGATTCAATTCCTTCGCATCTTAACTCCAAACAATACTTTTATTCACCGACAAATCACAATATGTGATACATATTTATTAAATTAAATACTTGTAAAGGTGTGTACAGGACTACAGAAGAGGGGAGTAATATTGCGTGTTGACAGCTATGAATACGTGGGTGGGGTACTGGAAAATTCCTTTAACTCTTAACACGTGGGATATTACATTGGGAGTAAGTTAACAAATAGGAGCAATTAAAAAAATACTACCTACTCAACTTACTGTGGAAAAAATGTGCTGTAATACTCGAAAATGAGTTTATGGGCATGAAATTATACGATTGTTTTCCTTTGCAAATTGTGATATCGTGGAATATCGTATGTAATTCTCGTTCATAACGAGATTATGAACGAACGAGTTCATATACATTGTTAAAAATTTGAAGGATAACAGCAGAGTGGCGCAGTGGAAGCGTGCTGGGCCCATAACCCAGAGGTCCGAGGATCGAAACCTCGCTCTGCTAGATACCTTTTTTCTTTTTAAAGTACAGTAGAATCTAGTGTAATCAAACTTTGACGTCGACGTGGTTTAATCCACATCTACATCTACTATGTATACTCACCAAGTCCAGTATTTTATACTTCTTTGACGAAATGGAGCGGTTTTGGTAAGAAAATTGTCTTTTTCAGTTATTTGGAAATTATTGTCAGAGACGACATACAGCGCAAAATGTGCTCTGAACATTATGGAATACTCGTTGCTGTTTGTTTTCCAAGATACAAGATAGAAGAAACTTTATTTTACGTCGGATATGAAATTAACAAATAACATTAGCTTAAAGCTATTTCCCGACAAACGTATGATATAGTAATAACAAAAATAAAATGAAAAAATAAAACAGCTGTAAAGAGAAAGCAGTCATAAAAGAACAAGGGAAGTAACTCTGTAACAGTACATAAACATTACTGACCTTGTTACTCCCCTTAAAAGCTAAATTAAAGCATACATGCTGAAAAGAGGGATACAAAATCAAGCAAAACAAAATTAGTTAATTACAAATAAGTAGATGACATTATGGGTATTGTGGCAAGTGTAAAAACAAAAACCCTATCTAAGTAAATGTCCCAAAAAACTACCGAAAGAAAGTTGTAGATCTGGGAAAAGGGCCTGGAGAGGTCATTCACTCCACCACACCCATATCTGTCATCTACCCTAGGAGAAAAGAAGCACACAAGTTAAAACATAAAAAACAAAACAGACAACTTACAGTACATATTTACATAAAATTAACTAAACTAAGACATACTAAGAGAGGAGCACATATTTAATAATAGGCTTTTTAAGCACATGCAGATAATAATATTACTAGGAAAAACTAAGCTAAATCTGTACCATGCAACTAAGAAAAAAAAAAAAAAAAAAATGAGGCATGAAGAGTATTATACAGAAGAAAGAAAAAAAAGAGAGAAAAAAAAGAAAAAGTAAAACCTGTGGGAAAGCTGCTGATCTTGACCTAGGCCTAAAAACTGCTATAAAAGTAACTAAATAAAAAACTGATTAGCAAAAATAACACAAAAGTGTGACAGATAAGATGAGATTAAGAACAGATATCTCCTCAAATCAGATTTGCGAAGAACTGATCAGCAACTTTCTCGCAGAGAGTCATGTTTACATAAAATGTGATAACAGCAGCATTTTTAAAACAAAAGCATGATAGAGAAAAAGCAAACAAAAAACAAGCAAGCAAAACAGAGCAAGCAGGACAGCAGCACATACAATAAGCAAACATACAGCATACACTCACTGACACATGGCACATTTACATTTGGGGCCAGTCCAGGTGCGGACCAGTCTGACAAAGTCTTTGTACCTATCTATGGTTCTCATGTCATTTGGCAGACTGTTCCACACCCTGACAAATCTAAGCACTTTTCTCAATTACTTCGGAAAACCATGCAAAAATAGAAGGTAAACAATGCCATGACTCAGAAAAAACGTAATTTCCAGTACCAGTGGGTACGTTCTCTGAAAAACATACAATATTACCAATTACGTGTTGTCCCTGATATATTCATGAAACACGTTGGTGCTACAAAAGATGAATTAAATGTTTTGAAAGGCCAATATAAGGCGATTCATGACTGAACGGATCAGTAACGCAGGAGCCAAAGGATCAGCGATTTTTAAGTCGATTTTGAAAATTCTTTCACATCTTTAAATGATTAAAGAAATCCCAACAGATGGAATTAACACCAAAACAACATTGCCTTTCTCTTTAAGAATCAGTACTGATCTCAAGTTCTTAGATAAATTGGAGCCATCCTGTTTGTTCAATTTCCATATACTTCAATTTAGTACTGTAGCAACATATGGTGACATGATTCTTATCAGAGTGGAGCATTAAACATCTTTTTGATTCTGTTATTCTTTGTGTTGCCACTACTTACCACTGTTTTGATAGATAAATACAATGAATATAGGTATACGTTTCCCTTGAAAATTGATGAAAACGAACACAGAAGAAAACTCCGAAGCTCCTATGTTACTGTATACTTTGCACTGTTTGCAGTGGCTGATCTTGTGTCTCCTGCGCGTTACGGACCAGCACGTCATGAATCGCCTCATATTGGTCTTCGAAATTATAATCCTCATTTATGATAAATGTATTACAGGAATGTGTCAGTGATATCGTGGAGGTGGTAATTTAGTGTTTTTTTCCCGAAGAAATTAATGAAATAATGTTGTTTTTTTTTTCTGAGCAGCATTGTTTACCTGCTATTTTTGCATGGTTTTCCAAAGTAATTGAAAAAATGGAAAATGAATAGCAACGAGTATTTCATGATACTCGGAGCACATCTTGCGCTTTATGCCGTCCTTGAAAATGATTTTCAATTAACAGGAAGATACAAGTTTCTTGCCCAAAATCGCCAAAACCGCTCCATTTGATCCGAGATCAAGTGTTACTGATCCGGTTTTTCAAGGTAACGATTAATACTGCCCAACAACCAGTTCTGATTATAAATGGGAGGCGCTTGTCTGGGACAGACTATTAATAGATGAGCAAGCTCATTATGGGCAAAGTTAAAAAGAACAAGAGCTATAAAAATAATATTTTATACTTCTTTGAATAAACATAATATAGATTAGAAGGTTACAGTTGCCAGCCTCTCAGTGAATAGAATCAAACTGGGGCTGGACTGTATGTGTTGCGGCTTTGTTCAAGGGATTGCCAGTTAAGACCTTGAAGCATTTGGGTGACACTGCTTGTTTGACTATAGTATGTGTACGTATCGAGCTACATACTAATCCTTGTGGAACCACAGAAAGAACAGGATGTTCATCTGAGGTGAAGCCATCCATATCTACACTTTGGGAAGGGTCCTTGAGAAATGACTTGATCCACTCGGATGCTAATGGGTGGACTCCCAGGGTATCAAGCTTATGATTCAATTTATGGTGATCAACCTTCTCAAAGGCTTTTTACTCCTCTTGTGTTAAACTTGTAAGTTGTGTTTCACAGCTATGCTTTGACCTGACGCCATACTGATACTGGCTAAGGAGATCATTTCTGTCACAAAGTGGGACATGATATTTGAGACAAGAATATGTTCCATTAATTTAGAGGCAATACATGTAACTTTAAAAGGATATGGGTCTATCGTTACTAGCCTTGGATTTTAGACATTTCTTGTAAACTGGTGCAACGATTGCTTTCCTCCAGTTTTTTTTTGGGACGTAACCTGTTTCAAGAGATAGTTGAAATATCTTTGTAATGAGTGGGGCTATCTCTTGGTGAAGTTCTTTTAGTAATCTTGGGGAAAATACATCAGGACCAGAGTCTTTATTTGGATTATTTGGATTAAGCCCCATTAATAACTTGTCCACGCCCTCAACAGATATGAGGATCGTTGGCATCTCTGGTGCTGATTTGGGGTTTGTTACTTTTTTGCTGAGATGTTTCAGGCTTAGGGGTTGGGGCTTTGAAAAGACAGATTCAAACTGTTTATTGAGGATATTTGCCTTTTTGACCGGGTCGGTATGGGTTATACCCTCATACTTCAATGGGGCTACACCACAACTCTCTGTTTTGTTATGTTTAACAAACGAGTAGAACTTTTTGTTCCTAATCGGTTGGGAGTCGCCAGTAAAAATGTCCGATTCCAAATAAGACCAATTGGAGGCTCTTATTTCCTTTTGGACCCTACATTTTAGGGCCTTAAATGCTTGGGCAATGGTTGACTGTTTTCATTTCTTTTTTCATATTGAATTCATTTTGTCCCGTTTACGTATAAATCTGAGGATTTTGGGGGATAGCCAGTGAAGGTCCGCACGTGTCTTACTTTGTTTTGTTGGGATGTGTTTTTCACTTAGCTTATTTATTTCTTCTTTGAATGCATTGCATTGGGATCTGTATGGTTTGAGTTGAAAAATTGAACTCCAAACTCAAGTACATTGTATGTTTGATTTGAAATTAGACCAGTTAGTTTTCTTATAACATTTAATTAATCTTTTGGGTTGAACTGGTCTTCCTATATTTATATTTAATTCATGAAAAACTATATCATGGACTGAGGTACTAACGCTTGGGAGGGTTTTAGTGGCGTTGATTTGTGCAGGATAATTAGTAAGAAAAAGATCTAGGATATTTTCTTTCCTGGTGGGGATTGTGACCATTTGTTGCAAGTTAAAGTTAAAGTATGGGAAACAGTCGTCAAATTGACTTGTTTATAATAGTTAAAGAAAGTAGAAGTTTTAATGTTTTAGCAGGAGGATCTGACATGTGATAAAAAGAATATTACATTTGGTACTTTCCACATTGAATTTATTAAACTCGTTGAATGGGATACCGGAAACAAACAATTTTTTACGCCTTAGTGAATCTGGTATTTATGGAAACTTATCATCAAAGCAAATTTTATTACTCCTAGGGTCACACTAAATTAATGTCTTGGTCATTGGATTTGTACCAAATTAAAAAAAAACAACACCTTGTCACAAGAATCAACAGGCACTGCCAAACATAACAAAACGGCTTGAATATACATTAAAGAACCAACGCAACCAGATTCACTAAGGCGTAAAAAAATTTTTTTTTTAACCTTTTTAACAAAAAGTTGTAAAACTGCACTCTTTGTGCTTTAAACATGGTCAGTGATGTTAGAATTCAACTTACCTTACTGATGCACTAAAGGCATAACCCCCTTGTTTGTATTCGTTACTGATACGCGGCAGCCACTCAACACCTTTATGTTTATGTGTAAACAAGCTGAAAGGACAGCTGGCGGATACAAGAAAATCTGGCAATTTAACCATATTTCTAGTGTATAGAACTAATGTGTTGGCTAAGTTTGTATCCTAGGCAAACCAGTGCCCTAGCCAAATAAGAATAAGAAAGTTGTTACTCTCATGTAGTATATAACACAATTCATTATACACATATGGAAAACACTGCAATCCCACACCAGTACATTAGGTACCCGTGATCTATATATCATAGTGTCTGTCAACTTTCAATGCAATTTCGCCAGATGCCATGAAATCCATCATCCACTGATGGCCCAATTCACTTGTAAATTCAATTACTATATAATTTTGCAGTTTCTGTTGCTGTTTATTTTAACATTTAACTTCGATTGAAAAGGAAAGACACACTTTTGATGCTGCAAGTTATAACAATAAATAACTTGAAAATAATAAAAAAAAGTAAGCTTTTAATGCATGTTTTCTTAGATTGAGAGTTTGCAAGCTCTCTATGATTCTTTTGCCCTAATTAAATAAAAAAAAGTGGAAAACCAAGTTCCAAGTTTCGTATACTTACCCCTTCGCCGCTGGAATATTCAGTTCAATTTACATAGCTGGTATACAGAAGCAACATACCATTCCTTAAAATCAAAGTTATGTCAACAATACTTTATTTCATACAAGTTAGGAAGGTGAACAGCTGGACAAAAGAAAAATATTTTATACCTCTGGCTCTACATAACTTTTGGAATAGGTGAACGTGCGGATGTCAAAGGCTTGAACCCTAAATAAACTCACAAGCATGTATTTTACAAATGTCAGATTGTGTTACACAAACACATTAATGGTTCCATTTCCCTTATTATATTTGTCCTTGAAATGCACAAACAGACGAGACAACAGACTTGTTCAATTTTTATCACATGTTTTTACCCATTTTTAGTCTCAAGGTAAGGTATGCGCATCATGGATTCGTGGACTGGGTAGGTAAGAGAACTTAATTCTTCCCATGTGTGCAATAATATTAAAATTGCCGAAACTGAATGATGGGCAATCTGATCAACAATTTAGAATGGACAAATCATGTGTGGATATTCAGAGACTGTTTTCAAAACATTTTAGGGGTTTATGAGGAAAGAAAGAAAATACTATCACAACAACTTCGTTATCAGACGTATGCCTTTGGACACAGTTAGCATATATTAGAAGAAAAAAAATACAATTTCAGTTTTATACGGTATCATACCCAAACAAAAACCAAAAGGTTTTGAAAAAGTACAGACGTCTTTTTTATTTTGTTTTATAGTCTGGATCATATTTTTAATCAAAGAACAGGGGCAAAACTCCATTAATGGAAGAAACCATGGAAACGATACTCGTGAATACATCAGATGGATCAACTGATCTTTGTCCGTATAACAATTCCATCAATGCGAAACGTACCTGTTACGAGAAGGACCTTTGTTGCCGGTTGGCAAAGGTCGCTAATTTTAATGACTTGCCCCTCTCCTCTGTATGTAAGATGTAAATTATATTTGTTAATGTGATGAAGCTATCGATATGGCTTGCAGAAGGAAATGGTCGTCGATGTCTGAAATCATGCCTAAATGTGCACCAGGGGCCTCCCTGCCACCACGAAATTGATGAAATTCATATATAGATAATATTGTTGAAATGAAGCATTAAAGCTGCTAACCGCCTTAGGCTTTACATTCATTACATTTTTCGCGTTTTAGTCTTTTCATTTTACCGATGCCGTAGAAAAATGCCAATAGGTAGGTAGGTAGGTAGGTAGACTTATTTGCATGTATACACTATATTTTATCACAACATTTCAAACATATCACATAAATAGGTACGCATCTGTGACACTGTCAGATAAGGTGGTTCTTGCGCTGTTTGTTTGATGGATTTTACGCAGATTTGAGTAGACGGATGACACATTTCCAGTCGTGTAAGTATGAATTACGCAATTTCTACCCGATCTATACGGAATTAAATGAAAACGATGGGTGCACCTAAAGCACAAATCAGCCCGTTTCGTAGCACATGCGTACAATTAGCTGATATTTGTGTCGTTTTCTAAAACAGTTCGGTACAGTCCGATAGGAGAAAGAGTTTTTTGTCAGTTTCTGAGAAATCCCATTACGAGTATATACAGCGCTTATCGGGATAGAGAAATTATTGAAAACAAATCACATTCAAATAGTTGCTTCATAAGACATACAGGATATTTGTTTGTTTCTGTATAAGATCGAAATATATTTCACCGAGTGAACATCATGAGTAATATTTTCACGAGTGGCGCAGCCCTGACATATTACTCATATAATGTCCCTCTGGCCCCACACAAAATAATATACTGATCCAAAGAACTAAATCTCCATTTGATATTTTACAAATACTTTAAAAATTACTGAAAGTATTTTTTTTTTAATTAAGAAGACAGTGCATGAGATCGATCTATTAATATTAACATATCAAAATTTCAACAGTATTGAATTATGCAAAAATATAATTTTATTCATTTTACTACCAAAAAAAGTCACAGAAATACACATGAAAGATGCCTCCAAGTTTTAGAAAATGAGTACATTTTGTATACATAATTTATAGAAAGAAGGAAGTGTAGATCTTGACTTTTTACAATGAAATATTTACATTTCACACACATTAAATGCTTTTTACGACAGGACATGACAATGCCATTATTCTGTTTTTGATGTCATGTTTTCCCTCATAACGTTTTACGCTAGTTTGTACTGAAATTCAGATGTTTTAGTGTATTTTTGTGACTTTTCAAAGATGGTAAAGCCGTAGAATGAGCGAATTTATATCACAACATAATTTGATTTTGTTGAAATTCTAAAAACTTATTAACAACATATTGTTATAAGAGTAAACTAAATTTCAAAATTGTACGTTCAGTATTTTTTTTAATTACTATTAAAAGAGCTAATGGCGGATTAGCTGTTAAGTTCAGTATACATATAAACGTTCTATATCATTATACTGATCCCGCCATTCTTTTATACTGTATTTCCATTTCTTTTTCGCTAGACGTTAGACATTTGCGGACAAACTTTCAAAACTACCTTACCTTTTTTCATGCAATTTTGAAACTATAGAAGAAGAACATTTTCATTACCAACTTTATAACATAAGTGTAAATGAATAGTTTCATAGAATTATTCAGATTTGTTTTTTTTTAAAAAAAAGATCAGTCAAAAATCTTAACGCAGCACAGTTTCGAGTGGGTCGCTACCCAACGCAGTCAAGTGGATACAGCTCTGTTTATTGCTTGTCGAGTCTTATTCTTCATTACAAGTCGTCCATGACCTTGGTTTACACGATATTGACCCTTAATGCACGCAAAATTTCATGTAAACTTTCTATATTTTATCCCTCTAAAATAATGACCAATAATGACTTGTAGTGTTTTTTCTTTATTTTACTAAAACCAAGTTTTGCTTTTACTTTGCATTGTGTAAGGCACTATTGTAGCACTTCCATTTGCCAAAATGTTCTTTAATATACAATGGTAACGAAAAACCAGTGTAATAAATCAATGAGCGTGTTGTCATTTAGCTTCTTTCCTGATGCTAAATGTTAAGACTAGTTCACTGCTCGTAGGGACAGGTGGACATATCCAGCTCGAAGGTAGCTGTTTTGATGGTACCGAGGCTCTGCGCAAAAGTTGACCTAAAACAATTGAATTACCTGAGCGCCAGATATTTCCATCCATACCTGTAACCAGTGATAGTTTCCTTTAATTTACCCTTACCATGCTTTTGTAGAATGAACTTGCCTATCTTTCAATTTGGACAGTACCATTGAGTGTTTAAAGGGCTGCTTACCAAGAACAAAGAGCTATAAAATAAACTGTGTATTTTATAGTTCTTTGCCAAGAAGATACTGACTGAATGGCGAACAGTGCAGATCTTGATCTAATCGTGTCCAGCATGATAAGGGTATATTGCATGCCGTATTTTTCAAATAACCAAAATTAAACAAAAAACAAAAGCGTTAAGGTACTACGTTATTATAGTAGCTTATGACTTAATGCATTAATTCATAAATTACAAGAGAGTCATCTTACACCAACAGGAACACGGGAAAATTCTGTCCGGCATACAAGAAAATGTTATATATATGGAAATGTTAGATTTTAAAGAAAAATTATCAGGGCTGATGAAAATTAGTATTATGTATTTGTTTGCTATTGCTGTTGTTGTTTTTGAAAATTAAAAAAGTGCGTTTATGCTATACCAAAAAAATCAAGTAAGCTCGAATGCGCTTTATCCTTTTTTTAATCAGAGCTACTGCTTAAACCAATAGTTGTGGCATCACATATATCTTACAAAGTTGACCCCCACTACTTTTGCCCCCCCCCCCCCCCCCCCCCCCAACCACAAAAAAAAAAAGGATTTTTTTTTTTCTCAGGAAAAAAGTAAGATATATAAAGGAGAATAAAGCCAATATGGGAGAGCATTTAGATTTTCAATTTTGAGTTCGCTCCCAGGCCACTGCATATATGCATATTATTGTAATACAGTCAATACATAGTCAAGGTAATGTCGTAGCTACCTCGGCAAACGAGCAGCAAGTGCCCTATGTCATCAATATGCTGATGAAATTTGTTTTAGATTGTGACAGCTGGAATGTTAGAAATAGAAACAATCTGCCACATAACATGTTTTCATATGTGATACATTTAAAGTTTGTTAAAAGCAGGATCATGCTTGACCATGCGCAAATTCTTTACATGATAATGTAACAAAAAACCTAGCATACCTCGCCATAAGTTATAGCAATATGGTTACAATTATCATGTTACCTTTTCCAAACTTATTATTATATGGAATGTTTTAGACAAGACTGTAACTCAGCGACTTTACATGACGCCTCAAACAGACAATATATTTCATTTATTTTGTAAGAAAATTTTAATTATACAATATAACAATGCATTGTTCTAAAGGTGTAAAAACGAACGAAATGTAACTATACTTATTACAAAAATTTACCCATTTGTTATTGGTTTGGCCGAAAGTGTGATATCGTCGACGGTTTATCGTTATATCATGTAACTATAATAATAAGATGACGATATTGCAAATGCTCTTTCTCCATACTTCAGTCTAAAGCTGTTGTGTAGGAACATTGCTTTAACTTATATTAACACCTTATTGATTCATGTCTGGTAGGTCAATGGTTATATAGCCAAGTTCCCAATAATGTTTGAGGGCCAGAGATCTTCCACCGACTAAAGTTCGGGAAAATTTCCATCAACTACTTTCAGCACATAGTGATATCATGGAACAATCGACGGACAGCATTTCCGTGTAATCACTATGTACAGGTAAAGGTAAAGGTAAAGGTAAAGGTCTTGTTTATTATAGTGTCACCCCTACTGGAAAGGCCAGCCAACTTCACTTATGAGACACCTTTATTGTGCGTATCAATTACCTCTCAACTCCTACCACTATGACAGGCGCCAGGTGGATAGAAGTAGGTAACCATTCATTTAACTAGCTTGCGGCTCACAAACCGGCCATTTCGGAACGAGTCCCATGACAAACATCCTCCGAACAAAGATCCCCATGGGGCTCGAACCTTCGACCTCCCAATCCCGAGGTGGACGCCTTAACCACTGGGCCACGGTAACCGGTTGGGTACCATTAGCCTTATCAAAGCCTCTATACGATAACATCATCTGTTCTTCACGATGTTAAATGAACGACTTCAGTGCTTCATGAAAATTGGTCAGAGCGTTCACCTTGGTGATATCTCGGTCAAGTTCGAAACTGGGTCACGTGCCATCAAAAACTAGGTCAGTAGGTCAAATAATAGAAAAACCTTGTGACCTCTCTAAAGGCCATATTTTTCATGGGATCTGTATGAAAGTTGGTCTGAATGTTCATCTTGATGATATCTAGGTCAAGTTTTAAACTGGGTTACGTGCAGTCAAAAACTAGGTCAGTAGGTCTAAAAATAGAAAAACCTTGTGACCTCTCTAGAGGCCCATATATTTCATGAGATCTTCATGAAAATTTGTCAGAATGTTCATCTTGGTGATATCTAGGTGAAGTTCGAAAGTGGGTCACGTGCCGTCAAAAACTAGGTTAGTAGGTCAAATAATAGAAAAACCTTGTGACCTCCTTAGAGGCCATATTTTTCAAGTGATCTGTATGAAAGTTGGTCTGAATGTTTATCTTGATGATATCTCGGTCAAGTTCAAAAGTGGGTCACGTGCCGTCAAAAACTAGGTCAGTAGGTCAAATAATAGAAAAACCTTGTGACCTCTCTAAAGGCCATATTTTTCCTGAGATCTGTATGAAAGTTGGTCTGAATGTTCATCTTGATGATATCTAAATCAAGTTCGAAACAGGGTCATGTGCGGTCAAAAACTAGGTCAGTAGGTCTAAAAATAGAAAAACCTTGTGACCTCTCTAGAGGCCATAATTGTGAATGGATCTCAATAAAAATTGGTCTGAATGTTCATCTTGGTGATATCTAGGTCAAGTTCGAAAGTGGATCACGTGCCTTTAAAAAGTAGGTCAGTAGGTCAAATAATGAAAAAACGTTGTGACCTCTCTAGAGACCATATTTTTCATGGGATCTGTATGAAAATTGGTCTGAATGTTTATCTTGATGATATATAGGTCAGGTTTGAAACTGGGTCAACTGCGATCAAAAACTAGGTCAGTAGGTCTTGAAATAGAAAAACCTTGTGACCTCTCTAGAGGCCATACCCTTGAATGGATCTTCATGAAAATTGGTCAGAATGTTCACCTTGATGATATCTAGGTCAAGTTTGAAACTGGGTTACGTGCCTTAAAAAACTAGGTCAGTAGGTCAAATAATAAAAAAACCTTGTGACCTCTCTAGAGGCCATACTTTTCATGGGATCTGTATGAAAGTTGGTCTGAATGTTCATCTTGATGATATCTAGGTCAAGTTTGAAACTGGGTCAAGTGCGGTCAAAAACTAGGTCAGTAGGTCTAAAATTATTAAAATCTTTTGACCTCCCTAGAGGCCATATTTTTCAATGGATCTTCATGAAAATTGATCTGAATGTTCACCTTGATGATATCTAGGTCATTTTCGAAACTGGGTCATGTGCGGTCAAAAACTAGGCCAGTAGGTATAAAAATAGAAAAACCTTGTGACCTCTCTAGAGGCCATATTTTTCATGAGATCTTCATGAAAATTAGTGAGAATGTTCACCTTGATGATATCTAGGTATGGTTCAAAACAGGGTCACGTACTTCGACAACTAGGTCAATAGATCAAATAATAGAAAAACCTTGTGACCTCTCTAGAGACCATATTTTTCAATGGATCTTCATGAAAATTGGTCAGAATTTTTATCTTGATAATATCTAGGTCAAGTTCAAAACTGGGTCACATGAGCTCAAAAACTAGGTCACTATGTCAAATAATAGAAAAAACAACGTCATACTCAAAACTGGGTCATGTGGGAAGAGGTGAGCGATTCAGGACCATCATGGTCCTCTTGTTTTCTTTTTACATATAACCAATTAATTTGGTTTACCAGAGTTAAAAACTGTGACAATCAACATTAGTTTGGCCAGATGAGTAATGACTCTGTCGATTTCACTTCTACATGTACTTCTATGCTCGTACTGCCAAGGGCTTTCGCATCGCTGGCAAGTGACGACATCACAATGGTAAAAAGCTTCTGCGTATAAGTTAAAAACAGATAAAAACCCTTGTAGTATCTAGGCGGTGTATTTCTGCAGGTAATGATTGAAGTCGTCTGCAGATGTGGCCTGCACGAGGTCTGGTGGAAGGGCATTCCACTCACGGGTGGTACGGGGCAGGAAACTGTTCTTGTATTACTCATAATTTGCACGGAGTTCAATGTAGGCTTGTCTGTGTTTTCTAGTAACATGGCGACCAGGACGTTGGAAGTACTCCGGAATGGTAACAGGAGACTCGTTGTTAACTGCCTTGTAGAAAGTAGTCAGTCGTTTTTGCTGCCGACATTGTTTGAGAGGAGGCCAATTGAGGTCGTTCAGCATAGATGTAACGCTGTCTCTGTAAGAATGATTTCCAGTAACAAAACGGCGCCCCTGCCTTGCACTTTTTCCAATGTCAGAATGTTTGTAATATGGGTCCCATACTGAGAAAGTATACACGAGATGTGGTCGAACAAGAGATGTACGTGAATGCTTTCTGTTTCACTTCCTGGTTGCAATTTTAGATGTGTCGTCTTAAAAGTTTGAGTATTTTATTAGCTTTGCCAGTAATATTGTTTATGTGATATTTCCAGGTAAGATCTGAGGTAAGTTCAACTCCGAGGTAGGGATGGGAATCTACCTTCTAGAGGATGTTGCCTTCGTTGTTATAGCTAGTTTCAATATAATGTTTCCTGGTAATCCTCAGTAGATGACATTTAGCCACGTTAAAGTTCATGAGCCAGGTGTGAGACCATTCGACCAGAGAATCCAGATCTTGCTGAAGTTGTAATTTAACATATCACTAATACTGTTGATGGCACGGTACAGCAAACAGTCATCAGCAAATAACTTAATAACTGTCAGAGGTGATACTTTGTTAGCTGTGTCGTTTGCATAAAGTAGTAACATCAGAGGCCCTAACACTGTGCCCTGAGGAACCCCTGAGATACCTGGCGCATCAGAGGATGAGGAGCCGACCAGTACAACTCTTTGCTGGCGATGACACAACCATGCTTCAATCCATCTGTTGGTGGTCTCAGTGACTCCATATTGGCGTATCTTATGTAGAAGCCTTCTGTGCTTTTTTGTTTTGGGGTTAAAGCCGTTTTTCAACAGTATTTCAGTCATGTAACGGCGGATGGCACAGTATCAAAGGCCCTACTGAGGTCCAATATAAGAGTGTCAGTGGTTTTCCTATGATCGAGTCTGCGAGTATGATCGAGTTTGCGAGATAAGTCCTCCACGGTGTTAAGGAGTTGAGTTTCACATGAATGGTAAGATCGAAAACCATGCTGAAAGGATACAAGTGTGTCATTTTTGTCAAGGTGGTCCATAATAGTACTGAATACTATGTGCTCCATGGTCTTACACAAGAAGCACGTTTACGACACATGACGGTAGTTTGCAGGGTTGGTCTTATCACCTATTTTTCTAGACTGCTGTCACGTTAGCATTCTGCCAGTCTGCAGGTACTTGGCCCGAGTCGTACGTACGACTGTTGAAATATGACAGATAGTATCGGTGCAATTTCCTTGGCCACTATCTTCATTACACGAGTGGGAAGAAGGTCTGGAACGGTTGCGTTTGATTTATTTAAGTTCAAAAGTAATTTCTCAATGCCAGGTGTTGTAAAGTTTATATCGGGCAATGGCGGTGATGGGTCACCATCTAATGCAGGAAGTTCATCGTCTGGCTCTCTGTTAAACACTGAAGTATATTGGTTATTCAAAGTATTGGCTTTGTCCGTTGGTTCATTCAAGATGTTGTTGTTTTGTTTGAGTACCGGGATGACTGCTCTGACCTGATTTCTTCTGTTTGATATTTGAATAGAACTTTTTAGGGTTTTCAGTTACACTAGTGTCCAGTATATTGTCAAAATAGTCACGATGAGGACTTTCAATGGAGTCTTTAACTTTTTTGCTTAACTGTATGTATTTTTTCCAATAACGATTATTACGGTTATAATGACCATGCAAGTTTTCATGCTCGATTCTTCCTTTGACTTTCGAGCAGACATTTTTAATCGTATTAATAAAGAACATGGGATATTTTGAAATACTTGGATGCGTTAGTTTATACTACCGTAACTTATTTCATTTTGATGCTTACTTTAGATGCTTATTTTAATCACTCTCTTGTTCGCTTCGTAGAAAAGACAGTGCTAGTGCCATATGAGAGGTTCCATATGTGAGGGTGTGACAAATGGACTAAAACCCGTGACCTCAAGGGTAAGCAGCCTACACCCAAACTACTAGTAGACCGACGCTCTCCTTGGAAGAGTTAGACTCATATATCGCCACAAGTAGTCCCAATCTGTAACCCCAGTCAACCTCGTTTTCCGCTATCTAGTCATACCGCCCTGACGGTCATTCCACAGTTAGAATATCAGACTGAAATGAAATGCAAGTGACAATACTACATAAGCTGCGTCTCCGAAATTTCAAATACATTTATCTGACAAGACCTGGAACAACACTGTCTTACCCTAAACTATCAACGTGGACGAACGGAATCATTCCGTTTTCCAGAGTTTAGACATTCTGCACAACAACAACAACAACAACAACATCGATATTGGCAATAACAGGTTTTACATAGATTTATTGGTAATTTTCTTCTTTTATGAATCACTTAAAGCAATCAGATTGGTACTATTTTACCAACAGATGCAATATTTATTAATTTCGGCAATTACAGGTTTCTTTATTGGTGGAAGCGCTGATAAACGCTTCAAGTGTAGCAGTGTTCGGATCACAAAATTAAACCGCATTTGCAGAATTTGCAATAACCAATCTCCATCTAGAGATTGAGGTCGCAAGCTTTTCAGATTACATAACGCCTCTATTAAATAAACCCAGAGTATTGTTGGTATTTGGTCAGAATGTAAATATATTTGAACATACAAACTATCGCAGTTTTTTTCAGGAAGTGGCTAGGGTCCATTAACCAGACCTCTACACTCTGAGTCTAAAGGTCCAATAATCATTGTACATGTATATATATATAAAGTATTTTATACTGTGTTACCAGTGTATAAGGTATAATTATTGGTAAAATTTTTATAAGTTGCCACAGGGCGTCCTCTGTGAATTTAAAAGTTGGAGCCACCAGTTTAGCCACTTTCAAAATTTTGGAGCCACTTTTGAGCCAATCCATTTTTTGAAGCCATGGTCTGTTTTTTATGCATAAAGATGGGATATGTATATAAAATAAACAACATAACTCTTGTTACACTTAATTACTATCCATTTAAGGTCATATCTTTTGTGTTTTATAATTTCTTATGACAGATATAAATAACAATTTATCAATGATGGTACAATATCAAGCTAGCATGCTTATTAACAACACAATCTCATACTCATCGTATTTCAACTTTCAACAGACTCTTTTAAACGGAAAGATGTGCATTTATAGGAAATTTTTAAGAGCTTTAAAAAGGGCAAGGTACCGTACTGTTAAAATGGGGCAGGGTACATAGTGTTTCCTGCAGGCCTTTTTAACATGGCGCAGCGCCATGCCCCGTTTGAAGTGCCGCCAAGCTGCCCTTCAAACCGCCCGTTTGCGCCACGTGCCCTTTTATTCTATGAAGCTTGTATATTTATCTTGACAAGTGCCCTTTCAAAACCAGTCTGGAAAGCCAATGTCCGCGGGCCATGTTCCGTGTATTGTACCGTCAATTAGCGGCTGTGATCAACAGGTCGACACGTGGGTGCATCAACCGTGAATGACCCTGATTAAGAACTGACAGGATTATGCAATCAATTACTGTTTTATGATAGTTTAATTGGGAACAGTAGATGAAAATTTGTTTGTTTTTAGCACGTCGACGGTGAAGCAACATGTAGCCATTTTACGGAAGATATGATTGAAACGGTCAATTAAACGATAATTATTTTAAAAGGTTGTAATCATTTAAAATGTAGATTGATTATCGCACATTTTCGATGCGCTAATTAGGCCTTTAAAAATAAAAAATTGAAGGTTTGCCGATCGCCGACCAACCCATGAAAATTGACCAGACTCAAAATATTTTATATCGATTTTATCTACAAGATTTATTTTATTCCTTTACGGATATCATTTATAAAAATAATAAGATAAACGTTTAAGCTTTAGAATGATACCAGTTTCATTAAAATCGACCGATGCCTTGATTTGTAATATTACGAAGCACATTCATGACGCGCCGATGACTTCTGCATCGGCGCGTCATGAATGTGCTTCGTAATATTACAAATCAAGGCATCGGTCGATTTTAATGAAACTGGTATCATTCTAAAGCTTAAACGTTTATAAAATTTGAAAACGTACATCGGTATGAAAATAACCCATAACTTAGCGATTAAGTTATAAAAACTGATCGAGATTTAAATGAATAAACTAAAAATGCAAGGCTCTAGTTTTGTTTTCGTAAATAATTTGTCAATATGATTTTATAAGGCCGAAATTTAAGATGAAAGTGCACAGCCGCATGCGTCAAGCAAGCCGAAATTTTGAGTTATTACTCGCAATGAACCATTGGTAATCACATTTATGTTTATATTACTGAATAATGTGTGATTAGACGAAAAAAAAAACAGATTCATAGTCAGTCACTGTATGTATCGCAAAAAACACCCGAGCAACGGGGGAGTGATAAAAATAGTGGCAGACGATCTAATCTAGCAAATTTCACAGCATATACTTTTTACGTCGCATTCTACTTTCGTTTTCGCATGCCCAAAACACTAGCAAAATATAACTTTCCGACTCGACCTGTCCTCTAAATCTTACTGGCAAGGAAGAACAATGGGTTTAATCAGCAATATAGGTACAAAGTCATTGATTACATGTAGATTTGACGAACTGCCTATTCTCTTAACGTAAATCAGTGGTGAAATGATATGATTGACAAAATAAAGTTGCGCACTGATAGTTGTTCAATAAAACTTGTTGCTTATTAATTATCACCTGAAATCTGTCTCTGAAAATGCAAGCTAACACTTCATGAGGGTAACAGAATAAAAATGTTTGAAAGAATGAATCATCAGTGTCATCTTTAAACAAAAGAAAGGAAAGCACTTTCACAACATGCCATGGTAGGCATTATAAAGAATACTACAAAATATCTATCCCATATCTGAGATATGAAAGATTCTCAAATTCAATGAGAAAATAGTATGTAAAATGACGCCGACAAGCGTTCTTGGACGAATGCCCTTTCAAGTGCCCCTTTTCAAGGGAAGCACCATGCCCCTTTAAGAGTCTGCAGGAAACACTAGTACATATTGCGTGTTGCACACCTTTGTCTTCAACAATCAAAAGGTAGGTTTCCATGGTGTTTGGTTATAAATGTATCTTTTTTAAGTTACTACATTGTGTATTACGGTGTGCAAACGATCTTTATGCAGAACTTAACATTTTATGATATTTCTAATCAAGAAAACTTGCAAGACAAAAATAATGACTGCAATCATAAATCAAACAGTGTGTATTTATTAATCATAAGCATGTTATATAAACAAACAGAATTATGTTTGGTTTGTTTGTTTTTCATTTGAATTCATAGGAAATTTCTTCTAGTGCAGATCTGAAATTCAGACTGAATACATTTTCAATAAATGTCATTCATTATACTTTGAAATTCATAATATTATTGAACATACCGTTGAAACTCATGTAAAATTCGCAGTTTTATGACCTCCAGGACTAACCCCGAATTGTTAGCACGTACGTAGTATTCACAGGTATACACAATGTTTCTACTTCAAAATAAGTTTATTTACGATTCGCCATTACATAAAAGGGAAACTACTCTCAGCGCTAATTGTCTGCACTAAAATTTAAGATTGCCGTTGCATTCCGTAAAAGATCGAGTGTTTGTTTGTTGTTTTTGTCCTTAAACAATTCCATTTTCATGTAAATTTAACATTATTTTGACGAAAGAAATATAAAAATCATAGATATAACGATACTAAGTAATTAAAGATCGAGTATCATCTCCAACCGAGATCAAATTGTGAGCAACATAACTGACACCTCGCTAAAATTATAATTAGAACAGTATTACTCAAAATACGGCGGCAATTGAAAGAAAAGTTTGAAATAAATTAAAAATGTCGGATAACTATCGCAATTACTATTAATATTATCTGATAATGTTAATCTCGTAAAACGTCGGGAGAACAGCCATTTAAAACAAATGGGTCGCCGCTTGCTGATCAATAAAATTGATTGGGTCATCGATAATTGGATCAATTGAAATAAACATCAGTGGATACTTAAAAAATTTCCATTGAAAATGACATTGTGCTTTCTTTAATAATTGATCGCATCCGTCTCCCTGCTCC
Organism: Mercenaria mercenaria; assembly: GCF_021730395.1. NCBI lineage: Eukaryota > Metazoa > Mollusca > Bivalvia > Venerida > Veneridae > Mercenaria > Mercenaria mercenaria. The sequence goes on along the minus strand of NC_069376.1, from coordinate 40,830,421 downwards.
AACTAACTTGCACGCACCTGTCACAACATTATATAATATACACACCTGTCAAAACATGCGTCATCGCAACAGCTGATTACTTGCTATAGGCTTTTTTTCTACGCGGAAGAATATCCGAGACGCGCGAAACTGGCCACGCTTCCGGATCAAGTACACAATAACTCCGTGGGTAAAAAAATGAAAGTATATGTGGAGCCATAATGTTTCGCCACTCGAGATTTTTTGGAGCCACTTTAGTGCAAGTTTGAGCCAGTGGCTCCAAATGCAATAGGCAGCGGACGCCCTGTGCCATCATTACTACATGTTTTTTTTTGGTAGTATTATAAAATTCACAAAATAAGTTGTTTTATATTTTTTCAGGTGAGACTGTAACACTCTAGAGGTCACATTTTTGGCTCAATCTTAATGAAACTTGGTCAGAATGTTACCCACAATAAAATCTTGGACGAATTCGATATTGGGTCATCTGGGTCAAAAACTAGGTCACCAGGTCAAATCAAAGGAAAAACTTGTTAACACTGTAGAGGCCGCATTTATGACTGTATCTTCATGAAACTTGGTGAGAATGTTAATATTGATAATTTTAAGGTCCAGATTGAATCTGGGTCATGTAGGATCAAAAACTAGGTCACCCGGTCAAATTAAAGGAAAACCTAGTTTACACTACAGAGGTCACATTTATGATCATATCTTAATGAAACTTGGTCAAAATGTTAATCTTGATGATTTATAGCTCAAGTTCAAATCTGGGTTAGGTGGGGTCAAAAACTAGGTCACCAGGTCAAATCGAAGGAAAAGCTAGTTTACACTCTAGAGGCCATATTTATGACTGTATCTTCATGAAACTTGGTCAGAATGTTAAACTTGATGATCTTTAGGATAAATTTGAATCTGGGTCATGTCGGGTCAAAAACTAGGTCACCATGTCAAATCAAAGGAAAAGCTAGTTAACACTTAAGAGGCCACATTTATGACCATATCTTAATGAAACTTGGTCAGAATGTTAATCTTGATGATCTTTAGGTCAAGTATAAATCTGGGCCAGGTGGATTAAAAAACTAGGTCACTAGGTCATATCAAAGGAAAAGCTTGTTAACACTCTAGAGGCCACATTTATGACTATATCTTCATGAAACTTTGTCAGAATGTTAAACTTGATGATCTTAAGGTCAGGTTAGAATCTGGTTCATGTCAGGTCAAAAACTAGGTTACGGGGTCAAATCAAAGGAATAGCTAGTTAACACTTTAGAGGCCACATTTATGACCATATCTTAATGAAACTTAGTCAGAATGTTAATTGTGATGATCTTTGGGTCAATAGGTCAGGTGAGCGATACAGGGCCTTCATGGCCCTCTTGTTTCTATATTAATTACGGTATCTCCTTTTGAAGATTTGAGTTCTCTACGATATTTCCCTTGTACATGACAATGTGTGCAAAATAAATCAAAGCGCTCAAAGCGCTGATGGTGGCTGCTAATCAATGTTTAAAATATTTCAAAGAAAGCGACAACTGAGGAATTGTTAATATAAACCATAAGAACGTTTTTTTGGCATTTTTTTTTTTAATATTCGGCTTTGGTTTCAAAATTAATCCTTTTTCACTGCCAGTCATTGTTTACATACACACTGATTCAGTCTTTAACGAATAGTTTTGATCCTTTTTGATTATTTGTGACGAAAACTACAACATAAATTACATCGAAGATGTTTTACTATGAATAAATAGTATAAGCTTTTTCTCCAAATCATTCAGCTTTTAAGATTTCTTTTTAAAGCTTTTGGGCAGTGTCTGTCATGAATTATTATACACACTGATTTAGTCCATATCAGATAGCTGTGGTTTTCATGAGACTTTTGTGAAAGAAAACAACACAAACAAGCACCACAAATGCATCTCAGAATGTCAGCTCTGCAGCCAGTGTATTTTAGAGGTGCATTAATTATCACTCCATCTGTTATACTCAAAAGTTCGCTAGACATGACAGCAGGCTTCGCAAAAATGCTGGACATTAAGTCAGACAAACTTACAACTTTAGTCAGACCGAGAAAAAAGTCGAAAAATATGTAACTGTTGAAACGAAACCGTTTTAATTTTTATACATATATTTGTATCAATCCAGATATATTGAGACACACCATGAGAAAACCAACATAGTGCGTTTGCGACCAGCATGGATCCAGACCAGCCTGTGCATCCGCGCAGTCTGGTCAGAATCCATGCTGTTAGCTTTCAAAGCCTATTACAACTAGAGAAACCGTTAGCGAACAGCAAGGATCCTGACCAGAGTGTGTGGATCTGCAGTTTGATCTGGGTTCATGCTGGTCACAAATGCACTATGTTGTTTTTCTTGTGGTGCGACTCGAATGAATATAGCTGAAGTGAGCAGAATCTGTCTTGAAACAATTTAATTTTTAAGTTGGTCAAATCTGTTATCCGACGACTTGCAATCTGACAGATTGCCGTTTCAAAAAGGCGAGTATTAGTATCATCGCTGCGCCCACTTTCACGGGCTTACAAGTTGATGAAATCGTGATACAGTAGCACAACTTAGTCAAAGCGAGTTTGCAACATTTGTCACCTTGGGCGACCCGTGGGTTTCCATGTTGATAATTCGTCAGACGAAATTGTACCGGAATACATGTGTATCTATGCATACATATAGTATCTTATATTGTACATTTGCTGAAGGAAGATTATCCGTGAGGGAATATTATTTAGAAAACATACATGTCTTTGATTCTCACGGCAGGTCACACTGCAAACAATATCGAATGAATTTTAACTGAATGTTCTTTTATTTTTGTTCACTCTCGTATTGCTAAGCATGTTTTAGTATATTTTGTTCTTGATATAACTATGAACTGTACATGTTCAAGTTATATCAACTTAGTAGTAGTTACTGTCCTGTTCATAAAGCATCTCACTAAATTTGTGCTAATTAGTGTTAATTGGCAGTACCAACGCCTGAGGAAATCCATATCACAGCTGATTATCGATTTTCTATAAATAGCCTAATTAACATGTGTTTATATTTTTGCGTGCTTGAAACGAAAACGAGACAATGCAGTCGAAAATTCAGTAACATTCTTAGATCACTAGGGTTGCATTAATATAATATCTTACAATTTGATAGCTATGACGAACATTTAAGTTTGTTTTGACATATTTGAAAAGTGTTACAGCTTGCTGGAAAAGCTATCAGAGGTACAAACTGGTATTGTCTATGGACCGGAAATGTTTGGAAACTTTTCCGTTAAAATTCCGTTTCTATTTTTAGCCGCGGATCATTGCTAGCAGAAGTCATTGTTCTTTATCAGATAAAGCCTTAAATTTCGGGAGTTATACATGTGACACTGCGGTTAGGAAACATTTTTGAATTGTCCGTCAGGATTCCCAGGCTAGGTTTCTATATATATAAGCTACCTTTTCTACGTTATAAGCTACGTGACCTCTGTGGCAGTACTATGCAATAGCTAATCAATATCATCGCTCCAGTTCAGGTGACATGAGGTCATCGTTTATTCACGTGACCATAAATTTGCATATTTGTATTCATACACGTGGTTGTTTTAATTAAAACGATGACTTCAGTTTGTATTGATTTTAGTCGCCGAATTTACATTAAAAATGGTATTAAGGCATATATTGTAGCTTTGCATATTCTGCACCTTGTGTAGATAATTGTTTACCTGGGAAGCTTGGAACTATTTTTGGTTGTGTTGTTAGGATGGTCTTAAGAACTGACAAGATTTCTCAAACTGAGTATTCTTTTTGACACTGGTGGCAGCAGCCACCAAAAATTGAACATTTACTTTATATTAGTATTGATGCCTATTCTCGAGCAAAGTACCTGGTAAGTGGAGAAACTGCAACATATCTTATAGTCATAATGTAGTGCTCTCTAAAAAAGGAGGTAGAAAAACCGACAAAAAATAAACGCAAATTATGGTCATCCTTCTTGACATATTTAGATTTAACGCCGCGTTTCAACGCTATTTCAGTCATATAAATGCAGGCAGTTTACCTAACCATCTCTCCAAGAAAGGACAGATACTACTACTAGGTTTGCAACTTTCTCACATAAAGATTCAAGGTCGGCCATGAGTGTGAACACATACTAATAGCCCTTTTCAAATGTCAGTCAAATAGTGTTCACTATACAAAATGAGTTCTTTATACAAACCTCGGTTATAAGGAACAATTTCTAGAGGCCCCAAGCTGTTCGTTATAAGCGAGGTTTTTCTGTACTTAGATTCAGTGAAATAGCTTTAGAAACACATGAAATAATGGCCATAGGGGCACCTGGAGGTTTTCTTTTCACCATCAAAAGCTGGAAAGTAGCCATGTAACCTAAAATATTGCATTGAAGTGACTTTTAAACAGAACAAAAAAGACATGAATCTATTACCTGATAATGATTTTATAATGGATTTCCTTCAGACTTGATTATTTGATCAACCATTATTTTGGTGTAGAGAATTAGCATTTTTTTGTGCGAATTTAGCTAGAGTTATGGCACTTTGCATTGTAATTCATTCTTAAAAGGTAAATTTGATCCTAGTACTGTATACCCTGAATAAACACCCCAGGATGTTGCATTTTGCAAAAATAAAAAAGAAAATTGGACCCTAAATAAGCGCTTTCTTTTGCAAAAGAAACTACTAGACAAATTGCTTTCAAACTTCACAGGTTTTGAACTGTTCTTGCTATCATTTATGACCACAGGGGACAAGTTACATAACTCTACCTTTTACATGGTTTGAAAACATATAATTTTATGCACATTATGCAGGTTCTAAGCTGAATGCTTTCAAACTAAACACATGCCTAATAACAGAGAAATTTTGTGAAAGTATACAATGTGAGCAGTCTTCTCATAAAATACTTAACTGAATTCTTCTAAACCTATCACATGGTATTGACATAAGGCCACACCAAATTGAAATGTTGTTCATCGGATTTTTATCTGAAAAATTTTAGGCAGCGAGCGAAAAAATAATTTAAATATCTTTTTTGGTTTTTGAGAAAATCAGGAGGGAGCGAGGAGCGAAGAAATATATTTGTCTTGATTTGACTCTCGATTGACTAATAAATACCTTTAAATAGAATGTACAGCCCTTTTACATTAAAAATAATTCACCAGGGATTGATAAAATTTGACCTGCAGACCCACAACAAAGCAAACCCATGAAAATAAAGTTAATAACGTTGGCATACAGTACAGTGTAGAGGTACCTAAAGCTACATATTCAATGACAACAACAACAAATCAAGGGCAAAACTGAAGCGCATATGATCGCTTTTCTAACACTAGCGATATTTTAACATAGCACCGTGCAGTAAATATGGGAACTTTTGACAGCGACATCGGCTCGGCTCCGTTGTTTTTGTGGATTAGCTAAAGAAAGGTGATTGTCATTTCTTTTTAACTAACATAACTGTTTTATTTATACTAAAGAACGTCTGGATTATATTAATACATTTGTAAACACAAGGTGCGTGTCATAAAAAGTGATATACTTCTTCCGACACAGTTTTTGGTATGGTTTTAGTGTGACCATCAGATAGAATATACATTTTTATATTGCTCTGTTTTTAACTCGTACATTTTGAGGCCTTGATTATATGCTTGGCAAACAAATTTTGTAAAAAGTTGAGGAATTCGATGTCGTAAAATTCATATAGTCTGTTTATATTTTTTCTCACCAATAATGTTTTCTTTCCTATTATCATACCATACCTGTAAATTATCAGCAGTAATTAATAAAAAAATTGTGTTTGAATAAGTTTGTTTGAAAATAAAAGATAATGCTCAACTTTTCTGTTTGAATGATTATTCATAGATCTTGAAGTAAACTATATTTTTGGGAGGCACATCCGAATCTGTGCATACATCTGTCACTGGCTTCACTTTTCAAAGTAGGACCAAATTTTTCGGATTAAATATTGCCTTTCAGCATGAAAAATGAAGTATGAAAGTTAAATCATTATATAATTGAGGTACTCTGGTATTAAGTTTTGAACAGAAAGTAATATCAGATGCAATTTGAATTTTTAGGTACCATCTCTATACAGTGTAATCAAATAATGTATGCTTTTGAAAATGCTGTTAGAAAATATGTATTCCAACACGATCTGATTCATTTTCCTATTAAACAAAGAAGGTTGAAAACAGTGAATTATTATGCAACAATTCACTGTTCTGACGTCAAAATTATTACGTCATAGCGCCAAACGGCACAGCGGCGCGCTGGAAAAGAAACTGATTCAAAACAGGCCAGAATTTAATGAATGCCGTCAAGAATGTACTTTAAAGTCCTTAGTAAATTAACGTGTTAGAATCGAAATAATATATCTCATTTAGTGATTTGCTCTTGAGTAAAATCATTGTTTGTCGTTCAGATGCGTATTATTATATCACTCGGGCTTCGCCCTCGTGATACAATTCCTTCGCATCTGAACTCCAAACAATGATTTATTCAGCGACAAATCACTAAATGAGATATATTATTTCTTAAATATACAACAATGCATTTATAACCTTAAACCATAATTATGACATATTATGTGACTTGAATATTTACTGCTATGAAAATGTAGCATTTTTAGCTTGACTTTTTGGTCAAATATCTCTGTTGCTATTAAAACTTTTGACTTGAAACTTAAAAGAGTTCTTTACTATCAAAGTCTACACTAGGAGAAACAATCCCCATAACTCTGATTGAATTTTGACAGAGTTATGCCCCTTTTTAACTTAGAATATTTTGTTTAAGTTTTATCTCTTGACATGCAGTTTATAAAACTTTGTCCCTTTTTCATCTTCGAAAATTTTGGTAAAGCTTTTTAAAATTTGTTAGTTAATATTATGTGGAAGAGTAAAGAAAGTCAAACTTGCTGTTATAGACAGCTCTTGTTTATTAGTCCCCTACTGGTTGAAAACCAGTTTCGGGGACTATAGGAATGCGCTTTTCCGTCATTCCGTCTTTCCGTCATTCCATCATTCTGTCCGTCCGCAATTTCGTGTCCGGTCCATAACTCTTTTATCCATGAAGGGATTTTAATATTACTTGGCACAAATGTTCCCAATGATGAGACGACATGTCATGCGCAAAACCTGGATCCCTAGCTTAAAGGTCAAGGTCACAGTTGGAGGTCAAAGGTCAACAGGGCTTTTTTCCTGTCCGGTCCATAACTCTCCCATCCATGAAGGGATTTTAATATCACCTGGCACAATTGTACCTCATAATAAGATGATGTGTCATGCACAACTTTGAGACCCCTAGCTCAAAGGTCAAGGTAACACTTAGCAGTCAAATGTTAACATGGCATGAACAGGGTCTGTTTCGTGTCCGGTCCATAACTCTTTCATCCATGAAGGGATTTCAATATTACTTGGCAAAACTGTTCCCCATGATGAGACGATGTGTCATGCGCAAAACCCGCTCCCCTAGCTCAAAGGTCAAGGTCACAATTTGAGGTCAAAGGTCAACAGGGCTTTTTTCCTGTCTGGTCCATAACTCTCCCATCTATGAAGGGATTTTAATATCAGTTGGCATAATTGTACCTCATAATAAGATGATGTGTCATGCACAACTTTCAGACCCCTAGCTCAAAGGTCAAGGTCACACTTAGCAGTCAAATGTTAACATGGCATGAACAGGGTCTGTTTCCTGTACGGTGTATAACTCTGTCATTCATTAAAGGATTTCAATATTACTTAGCACAGATGTTCCCCATGATGAGACAACATGTCATGTGCAAATCCCGGAGCCCTGCTCAAAGGTCAAGGTCACCATTGGAGGTCAAGTGTCAATAGGGCTCTTTTCCTGTCCGGTCCATAACTCTGCCATCCATGAAGGGATTTTGATATTACTTGGCACAAATGTTTCCCATGATGAGGCAACATGTCATGCGCAAAACCCGGACCCCTAGCTCTAAGGTCAAGGTCACAATTGGAGGCCAAAGGTCAATAGGGTTTTTTTCCTGTTGGTCCAGAACTTTGTCATCCATCAAGGGATTACAATATTACTTGGCATAGATGTTCCCCATGATGAGACGACGTGTCATGCACAACACCCAGAACCCTAGCTTAAAGGTCAAGGTCACATTTTGAGATCAAAGCTCAATAGGATTTTTTTCCTGTCCAGTCTATAACTTTGTCATGCAAAACAGGATTTAAATATCAGTTGGCACAAACATTTCCCTGGATGAGACAACATGTTGTGCACAAAGCCTCGGATCTAGGTCTAAGGTCAAAGTCATACTTAGAGGTCAAAGGTCAAATTCAAGAATGATTTTGTCTGGAGCATTTCTTCTTTATGCATGGAGGCATTTTAATGTAACTTGGCACAAATGTTCACCACCATGAGACGAATTGTCTCACACCAGAACCAGGTCCCTAGGTCTAAGGTCAAGGTCATACTTAGAGGTTAAAGGTCAAATTCAAGAATGACTTTGTCCGGAGCATTTCTTCTTCATGCATGGAGGGATTTTGATGTAACTTGGTAGAAATGTTCACCACTATGAGGCACACTTTTTTTTAGAATTATGTCCCTTTGTTGTTACTATAAATAGATTATATTGTAACTTTTTTATTACTGGCCGTAGGGAAAAATTGAGACCACTTTTCTGTGGTACAACATGCACAGTACATCCAAATTTTAGGTGTATTTTGATCTATCTCTACCTGGTAAAGAGTTTCTTGTGGACTTATATTTTATAGATTTTTTTTTTTTTTTTTTTTTAGGGTTTATTTCACTTTGTTGTTACTATAAATAACTCTTATGATAACTTTTTGTATAATCAGCCAAAAAAAAAATCCAAATGAAAACAACTGTGCGTTTTTATATATGCAAATTTTAATCCAAGTGCTTTGTTGTATTATATTGTATATATAGTACAATATTATTTATACATCATTGACAGATATCAGTTCATTATACTGCAGTAGAGAAAATTAGGTGCCTTCCAGTAGGGGACTTTGTATTGCATGGCAATACTTTATTCACTTGTTTCTCCTTATATATGCAAACTCTTACTACATATAAAAACTGTATCATTTAAACACACAAGACAGTGAGCTTTAAATTAATTTTCTTCTTGATTGTAACATATTTATGAAAACCGTTATTTCAGTTTGGTGTGATTTTATTCTTACAACAGGATACGTGATTTAAAGATCAAGTCTGATGGGATTCTCAAATGATGGGAGATGAGGGTTAGCTATTGAATGAAAATTATTTAAGAATTAAATTGTGGTTTTAAAATTAGTAGTTTACATGTGTATAATGAACTGTATGAGCATGTTTTAAAGTGAATAAAAGCCCAAGCACTTTAAACACAACTATATCTCAGAGTTTACAGTTTTGAGTTCGATCCTCAGGTGGGGCGTATGTTCTCCGTGACTATTTGATAAACGACATTGTGTCTGACATCATTAGTCCTCCACCTCTGATTCATGTGGGGAAGTTGGCAGTTACTTGCAGAGAACAGGTTTGTACTGGTACAGAATCCAGGAAAATTGATTAGGTTACATAACTGAAGTACTGTTGAAAAATGGCGTTAAACCCAAAACAGACAAAACAGTTTTATTGTCCCATTCTTTAACATTGTTTTAACTGATACAATGGTGCAAACTTTTGAAGTAATTCATCTCTGAAATGACAGTTATTGTAAATTCCTTTTACCCTTTTACCATAGTGGACTAGAACCATGTGACGGTTTTATGCGTACCAAATTATGTTTAGAAGAGTCTGCACATGTTCTCAAGCATTTCAGAATGCTGTTCAGTTTTGCTGCATTGACTAAGCATGTATGCAGAGTTGTTGGAATAGTTGATGGAGTTATTATCTCCCTTGACAATTATGTACAATCAACTTACCAGTTATCTCCCTTACTAACTAATCAATGCATAAATAAACTGATACTGGGCAAGAGCAAGAGAATTATTGATTTTAGCAGAGGAAATTATCTGTGAGACTACAGCATTTCTATGTTGACAAGAAATTCTGGACAGTTTATCAATACATTCATTCTCTATGCTTATCTGGAGTGAAAAAATTGTCCATTAAAGGTATGATTAATGTAGAATCATTGTTCTCTATATAAATGCTAGTTTAGATCAAAACCGAAAATTGTGCCTTTTAGTAAGCTGCATTATAGTTCTTATTGAAATTTTTCATGAGGAATAGGGATGTTACATTGTAACATATGGTATACTGGTAGAAAGTCAAGGAGTACAAATTGTGGAATATTTAATGGAGCTGAAATACCGTGTTTCTTATTTTAGTGCTGTTTGCAATATGTGTGGCAAATTGTAGTAAGTGGTCTTTAATAAACCTTTAGCCTACTGGTGACAAGTGATTCTGCCTTTGCACCAGTGCAGACCAAGACCAAGATCATGGTCTGCACTGTTTGCTATTTAGTCAGTTAATTTTCAGTGAACACCCCTACAAATAATAAATGGTATTGCCAAAATTGAATGATGGAACGGTCCATTTATGAAATTTAGCAGGGTAAGGGTTAAGCTATGATTTGGTGAAAATGCTTCAGTTATGTGCTTGCAAGCTTCTGTAATATATATTGCATTGTGTGTTTGTCTATTAAAAATGCAAATATTTGTACATATTAATATAGTCATAATTTCATAAATTTTCACCAAAAAGTACGTTTAGTATGCTTCATATCCTTGCATTTTTAGGAGTTTACCTGTTAATATGTTCATAAATGAAATTTGCTGAACAATGCATTTACGTGTGTGGAAACATGTTACATTCAACTAAGGTAATAACTGGCACCATATGGCAGGGAAATTACACTCCATAAATATTTATATCGTATGTATAAGTTTACATATCTTCCAGGGGTAGACACTATTTCTTCCCAGTAACTCTAAGGAACACCAACTTTTAAAATCTAGTGGTCCCCCACGAATTAAGGTGGTTCATTCAGTCTGTGCAAAAATTATTTCAGTTACTTTTTAAAAAAAATGTTTTTATTTACAAGAAGGCATTGCATATACCATGATACTACAATGCTTTTTTTGTTTTATAACTTAATTGCTTTACAGAAAATTTCAGCACTTAAGCTATCTCATCTTACGAAGGTTACTTATATAAAGATTGACAACTTCTGAATTTTTTGTGGTCTGTGAGACCTATCAGCATTCAGAATTTACTGGTCCTCCTGAAAATCTACTGTCAGTGGGTCAGAGATCTCCTATTGGTATTACTAGTAGTTCCTGTCTTCTGAGGATATCTTATTTATGTTTGAGAAAAACTGTACTTTCAGGCAAAGTCTTCATATCAGCTTGTAAATCAGAAAAATTTAAATAGTATACTGTTAAACCTGCCTTAGCTGCTACCTGTTTTAAACGACCACTTGCATTGAGCAGCCAGTTAGCAGAGATACCAAATTTGACTTTCCTGTCTGATTTCAACTTAATCAGTAACCTGCCTTAAACAGATTGTATCGTTCATTTGCTGGCTGCTTGATAAAGGGTTCACTGTAAATTTCCAATTTGACAATTTGACTTGCAAACCTGATTTTTGATTTTCTTACTCCATGTTCTGAGTGTTATTGACAGTCAAGGCACTGTAATGTAAAGCCATGAACAGTATAATTACGTGTACTGTGATCAATAGGGTTATTGCTGTTTTCTATAATGCATGCTGTTGCCTTTATAGACCACTAACTGTTTGAAGTTCTATGTAATTAAATATCATACTTCATACTGATCAATCTTATTTTCAGATATATCAGATTGCTGGAGACACTTCAACATCACTTACATTGGCAAGTTGTGGCATATCTCGAAAATATGATGTATAGAATCGTGTTGCAATGCCAGAAGCAAAACTGATAGAGGATTAAATGACAGTTCATCAATAGTGTTAGAAGGGGTTAAGTAGACAATATATATTTCATACTGTGTGACATATTCCAGTGCTAGGATTCATTGGTCAGGAACAGTAGATGTGACAGAATATTTGAGGCAACATTGGAACAGTTTAGAAGAGGTCAGAGAGTTTGGGAGTAAAGAATAGCCACTGGAGCACCTGTTCAGGTAATTTGAAATTATGTATTTGTTTGGTCTCATGCTGTTTAGGCATAAAAAAAATTGTTTGTTTCCGGTATCCCGACCTACCCTAAATTTTTGGTCCGACCCTAAATATTTTTATGGCCTTTGAGAATAATTTTTTCAACTTTTAATAAAAAAAAATGCAGAACTTCACTTTTTATGCTTTAAACATGGTCAGTGATGTTCGAAATCAACTTACTGATGCTCTATAGGCATTTATAACCCCCTTATTTGTTCTCATTTTTTGACATAAAAATATTTTCCAACCTACTTACCCTAATTTTTTTGGGCTTGTTACTGGAAACAAAGAATTTTTTTAGGCCTTAACACTTTCCCTGCTAAATTTCTGTAATGAACTTGTCCATCTTCCAATTTGGATAGTACCATTAACTGTTAAAAGGGAGACTTATCAAAAAGATACTGGCTGAATAGCTTACAGTGCACAAAAAAAAAAAAATGGAAGTGTGCGAAATTTGCTATGGCCGATATCTGTCAGAGTTAGGAAGTTTAAATAACGAAAAACTATTATAATTGTTATGGAATTGAACACGATTTCAAAATTTAAGACATAGTGTTGTTCTGATCCGACATTTTATTCTTTAGCTAAATTACCTGTTAAAGAGGTTATTATGTCATTAGTAATGCAGGTATGTTTTACTTCTGCCCCAAATTATAGTACATTATACACTTTTTACGCTTAAGGTATTGGACCCATAATAGAGTACCTCCCTTTTGAAGAGTATTCAATTCCTACTATAAACCTACTTTAACAGCAATTTTCAGGGGGGCGTAGGTTCAAGCCCAACTGGGACCAAATTTTTTTTCTATATTTTCCATTTTTTCTAGTAAGTTTTTACTTCTTTCAAGACTTATCATGGATGTATTGTACAAAAGTGGAAAATTTTCATTTTATAAGCAATTTCTTGCTGTTTAAAGTGAATTTACCTCTGAATCAGAAGGGTAGAGTTAGACATCTTTAAAAATACTGAGTTACATGCGGTAAAAGTTCTCTATTTTGCCTTCATTTTTTAGATTACATATTGTGGAAGAAATGCAGGTATGTTTTACTTCTGCCCCAAATTTATTTTTGAATGAAGTGAGCAAAATTCAAAACAAACCCACAGGATTAGACCTTAATTTTTCAATGTTGGAGTTAGAATTCTGTCTCATTAAATCTGTTTACTTGAGGCATCCTAGAAAAAATGATTTTTACAGTTTTATTTTATGTTTTATAATTGTTTAACAATAGTTTTGTGTTTCTTTTATCAACATTTATGCTGTAATGAATTCTCTGCAAACGTTTTAGATAGTGGCTATCACATTGAAATTTGTCTCTACTTGAGCTTGAGGAAAAACCATAAATTATACAAAATTTACAAAAAACGGCACGGTAAAAGTTGTTTAAAATTTGCGACACAGTGCGAAACATGGTCAACTTCAAGAATATACCAAGCAAATGCCATTTTTTAAACATTACCATTAGGGGTCCAATACCTTTAGATCTTTTCAGTGCACAAGGTATTTAATGGATCGATATTTTCAGCTAAACGTTAAATGTTGGAATGAGTACTTGAAACCAGCGGTAAAGAAATGAAATCTATTGACATTGTCGCTTTTACTGAAGTATCACTGCTCCATGCCACTTAATTGTGTCATAAATACCAAAGATCGGATCTAGAATTATACGGAAAACGTCTGCAAATCAAAAAATGTTCAACACACACACACACTGTACGTACATGCAAGTTTTCTCTTGAAGTGTTTTATTTTTAGATTTCATTTAAATTGACGCAAAGGATGGGATTTCTTTCCATTTCTAATTTGTCGTGCTGCAATGCTATACAGCTTTCAGTTTCAAGTCTACGCCAGAAATATTTTACAAACAAATTTAAGCTTGGTGTACATTTTCTTACTTTACAACTTTTAATGTAATATTTCACTTCAAGAGGAATAAATTGTTTCGCGTCTTTTTGCTTGTCTGTTTTTGTGATAAAGAAAGAGATAGTAGAGCAGTTAAGTTCTAAATGGAAGTTTCGTTCATGAAAGTAAGTTTTAAGCTCCTCCAGAATTTTTGTACGCATGGACAAGTGTTCGTTAGATTCAACATTCATTTAACAGAAGTCACATATATTCGATATGACCTTTTTCTTTGTTTAAGCATACTTTTATTTGTCGCGATTATTCTGTGCAGATATTTAATATATTGAAAATATAAATTTATATATATTTATTTTTATATATTTATTTGTATATTTATATATTATATTGAAAATTTCTTTTTCATATTTCGGGTCCATTATTTCCTAAAACAAATATTCGACATAAATGAAGCCCATACTGCACAAACTTCAGCTCCTTCCGCATCCGATGTTGAGCATCGTGTTGTGACGTAAAATATGGGTTCCATGGGGCCTCAAATGGGGTCAAAAAAGAAGTTATTTTCCCCCCGTGAGGTAAACCAGTAAACGGACAAATATTTTGACGATGTTTTGCTGTTATTTTGATATCGAAATAAGTAATTAAACTCTTTTTACACACTTCTTTATCATTAATCTCTTCAAAATATGCGCATGAAAGTAAACCCGACGTTCAATAGCAGCTACGAAAGCAAACAGAGGCTATCTAAAAGAACTCGAATTTCGTGTAACACGAATTCTTGATAATTCCAATAGATATAGAATAAAATTTGTGCAAAATCGATAGCCTTGCATGTTATCTAACTATTATCGTAAAATTAAGATTAGCACATGTTATCAGCAGATAATCAATATGTACTTTAATTATTTCTTCCCCACTTGATACCTTGACAAGTGTAAACTACTGCGCATGCGCAGTGCTATCTTCATGACCCGTTAAGACAGTAAGTTGTTTTGTAAACCAAGGTGGGGTATCATCGTAAAACCTAACATTATACAGCCTTGTATTGTAGTAGTTTGTTGTAGACTTGAAGAACACACATCCAAATGATCTAGATGAAACAATTACATGAATAATGCCGAAATGAAGCGGTTATTACAAGTGTCCGGAAACTTGTCCTGTCCGGAAACTGGTTCCCAACCAGTACTTGATGTTAGTATATTTTTATATATTTCTTTCCATTGAAAATCTGCATTTGGTATGATGTGTTTCCATTTATTTTCTGCCGTGTTCGGAGATATTTTAACGTTCTCAAGTTATCGTCCGGAAAGGTTTTAACTGTTCCGGATCAATGTGACCTTGACCTCTTGTCATGATCAACCTCCGTATTAAATTTCGTGACCCTAGGCCCAAGCGTTCATAATTTATCGTCCGGAAACGGTTTAAAAATCCCTGGTCACTGTGACCTTGACCTTCGACCAACTAATCTCAAAACTAATAGGGGTCATCTGCTGGTCATGAACAACCTCCCTATTATGTTAAGTGACCCTAGACCCAAACGTTCTCAAGTTATCGCCTAGAAACTGTTTAACTGTTCCAAGTCATTTCCCAATCTCTTGATTGATGGCAGAGTTACTGACCTTGAAAATAACCTGGATTAACAATATCCTGGATTAGCCTGTCCTATATAGATATATGATTTACCTAAATATCTTGGATTAGCCTGTCCTATGTAGACAATTTACCCCGAAAATATCCTGGGTTAGCCTGTCCTCTGTAGATAGTATGATTTACCTAAATATCCTGGATTAGCATGTCCCATGTAGATATATAATTCACCATGACAATGGCATGGATTAGCCTGTCCTATGTAGATATATAATTTACCTAAATGGTATAAATTTGCCTGTTTTGTGTAGATATATAATTTACCTTGAAAATTGCCTGGATTAGCCTATCCTATGTAGATAAAATTTACCTGAAAAATAGCCTGGATTAGCCTGTCCTATGTAGATATATACAATGACAGCTGCTATTACTTCAACTAGAGGATAAAAAGGATTGCATTGTATTATATTGTATGGAATTTGCTCCCTTAAAAGTAATATCCATTCACCTAGGATCAATATTTCATTCTCCATTAACTTTTGAATTTCAGTTCATAGACTTCAGGTGCGTTTTAAATACAACCACATGTTTCATGACGAAACCTAAATATCTAAACCGCAATTTCGATCTTAAACTACACTTTTATTTTCTCCTTCTTTTGAATTATCTAAATTTATCTCTGAATCAAGCAACGCAATAATTAAGTGACAGTGGTTGTTGTTATTGATGCCGTATCACAAATCATGCTTTCCAGGAGTATAAACGTTTGGTAAAATTTGCATATATCTCACATACAACTTGACATCTGTAAACAAGTATAGCCAAATGCGCATTTCTTTAGGGCTCCACAACAAGAGTTCATTAGATATTGTCAACACATAAACACTTCAAATTTTGTTAAACCTTACAGAATAATATCTCTGGAAAAACTTGTACTTGTTTGCTGTAAAGGGATATTGCTGAAGGGCTGTTCGATTCGTTTTTTGAAAAAGTGTGTTTCGAGAAAGAAATAACATGTATCTTTCTTTGCAGTGGTGTCTTTCAACTAAAATAACCCATATTTCGAAAAGTGTCCTATGTATGGGTGTTTTACACCTGGCAACCTTAACAACCAGGGAAGCATTGGAGCATCTTCTGTATCTTTCACTTTCCTCTTGCTAACATTAAAGAGAAAACTTTAGAGCATCTTCTTATCTTACACTTTCCTCTTGCTAACATTGAAGGGAAGCATTAGGAGCATCTTCTATATCTTTCACTTTCCTCTTGCTAACATTAAAGGGAAACATTGTAGCATCTTCTTATCTTACACTTTCCTCTTGCTAAAATTGAATGGAAGCTTTAGGAGCATCTTCTATATCTTTAATTTTCCTTTTGCTAACATTAAAGGGAAACATTGGAGCATCTTCTTATCTTACACTTTCCTCTTGCTAAAATTGAATGGAAGCATTAGGAGCATCTTCTATATCTTTAATTTTCCTTTTGCTAACATTAAAGGGAAACATTGGAGCATCTTCTTATCTTACACTTTCCTCTTGCTAAAATTGAATGGAAGCATTAGGAGCATCTTCTATATCTTTAATTTTCCTTTTGCTAACATTAAAGGGAAACATTGGAGCATCTTCTTATCTTACACTTTCCTCTGGCTAACATTGAAGGGAAGCATTAGGAGCATCTTCTGTGTCTTATACTATCCTCTTGCTAAGATTGAAGGGATGCAATGAAGCATCTTCTGTATCTGACACTATCCTCTTGCTTACATGAAAGGGAAGCATTAGGAGCATCTTCTGTGTCTTACACTATCCTCTTGCTAAGATTGAAGGGAAGCAAAGAAGCATCTTCTGTATCTTACACTATCCCCTTGCTAACATGAAAGGGAAGCATTGCAGCATTTTCTATATTTTACGCTATCCCCTTGCTAACATGAAAGGGAAGCAATAAAGCATCTTCTGTGTCTTACACTATCCTCTTGCTAACATGAAAGGGAAGCAATAAAGCATCTTCTGTATTTTACACCATCCTCTTGCTAACATGAAAGGGAAGCATTGCAGCATCTTCTGTATCTAACACTGTCCCCTTGCTAACATGAAAGGGAAGCAATGAAGCATCTTCTGTGTCTTACACTATCCCCCTGCTAACATGAAAGGGAAGCAATGACACATCTTCTGTGTCTTACACTATCCTCTTGCTAACATGAAAGGGAAGCAATGAAGCATCTTTTGTATCTTACACTATCCTCTTGCTAACATGAAAGGGAAGCATTGCAGCATCTTCTGTATCTTACACTATCCTCTTGCTAACATGAAAGGGAAGCAATGAAGCATCTTTTGTATCTTACACTATCCTCTTGCTAACATGAAAGGGAAGCAATGAAGCATCTTTTGTATCTTACACTATCCTCTTGCTAACATGAAAGGGAAGCAATGAAGCATCTTTTGTATCTTACACTATCCTCTTGCTAACATGAAAGGGAAGCAATGAAGCATCTTTTGTATCTTACACTATCCTCTTGCTAACATGAAAGGGAAGCATTGCAGCATCTTCTGTATCTTACACTATCCTCTTGCTAACATTGAAGGAAAGCATAAGGAGCATCTTCTGTATCTTACACTATCCCCTTGCTAACATTAAAGGGAAGCAATGGAACATCTTCGATATCTTACACTATCCTCTTGCTAACATTGAAGGGAAGCATTAGGAGCATCTTCTGTATCTTACACTATCCTCTTGCTAACATGAAAGGGAAGCAATGGAACATCTTCGATATCTTACACTATCCTCTTGCTGAAATTGAAGGGAAGCATTAGGAGCATCTTCTGTATCTTACACTATCCTCTTGCTAACATGAAAGGGAAGCATTGCAGCATCTTCTGTATCTTACACTATCATCTTGCTAACATGAAAGGGAAGCATTGCAGCATGTTCTGTATCTTACACTATCCCCTTGCTAACATGAAAGGGAAGCATTGCAGCGTCTTCGGTATCTTACACTATCCTCTTGCTAACATTGAAGGAAAGCATAAGGAGCATCTTCTGTATCTTACACTATCCCCTTGCTAACATTAAAGGGAAGCAATGGAACATCTTCGATATCTTACACTATCCTCTTGCTAACATTGAAGGGAAGCATTAGGAGCATCTTCTATATCTTACACTATCTCCTTGCTTACATGAAATGGAAGCAATGAAGCATTATCTGTATCTTACACTATCATCTTGCTTAAGTCACAATTGGTACAGTGGTAATAGAATGATGTCCATGCCATTACATGTACTCAGAACATTGCAAGCACATATTTGTCACTTTTCAAGAAACATATATAAGTTTGTTGATGTTATTGTATTCTTTGTATCCATAGATTGTACAAGCAATATTTTCGGTGCCGTTCAAGAGGTCCGCTAATGTTGCATCATTTCCTGCTTTTTCTCTACTTATTTGAGCAGTTTTATTTTCCCTGTGCAAGCAAATGCACTGATTGTGTCAACCATTCAGACAGTGTATTGCTGGCAAATTGAGCAGATTCTTTCTCCTTGCTTTTAACGATGTTGAGATTTAAAAGACGTCTCTTGTTGCCTGTTTCCCTGTCAAATAAAACAGAATTTCGTATTTTTGAAGATAGCACTAATAACACAAATATGTCTGTATCTGAGGATTTGATTTTGATTGTCATCTTTCGCGTAGTGCTAGTAGAACTGGAGTTTATGCAGTAAATAGTATTCTTGTGTCTGCTTTTGGCTGTGTACAGTGGTACATAAGGTCGAGCTTGAACTTTGTTCCCATCTTCACTTGTTAGTAAATAACACTTTTTACATTTGACAAAATACAGTTGTCTTCCCTTAACTGTGGTGCATAAGAATCAAATTTTCATTTTTCGAAAATTAGATTGACTGTGTTTTGTTTTCTAAATTTGACATAAATGCTTTCCAGTCACGTGGTTTTCGCTCCTGATAGTAAGAATTTCGGAGCAGCTCCATGTCTTTGACGCTCATATGATCTAATGGACTGAGGACTGTGTCAGTTACAGAATGGCCATGAGCTGTCTTTGGTAGTTGACTGAACATAGTTTCGTCTACGTCGTGAAATGATATCATCTTTACACACTTTGTAGTCAATTTCTTAGCATTATTTGAAAGACAGGATTTAACCCCCTAAAAGTCCAAAAAGGTATTAGCACATATCATTAATGTTAGTGGTGTTTATATACAGTACAACTTGTATAAAAATACCAACTTAGAGAAGAGCAAAATGTGGTCTTTCAACACAAATGGTCTCTTAATACATCATTTGTTATTAAAGGAACCGAAAAGTTAGTCTCTTAATATAAGTGGTCTCTCAAGCAAAATTGACTGTATTACCACAGAATTATGTTTTCTTTCCATTCTATTTTTGCTTTTAACATTTATATTCAATGAAATAATAGCATAAATATGTAATGAAATCTATCTAAACTTTCAGAATGTACAATATATCTATAACAATAAACAAAATCTTTCAGAATAGTACAACAGACATACAATATAACATCACGGTAGATGGAATTCAAGTATTCAAACATTACTAACCATAGATTTGATAAAAGCATTACACTATCACTAACCATTGTTTTCATGAAACATCTGCTTTAAAATGTTAGTGCCGTTCACAGTATATACTACCATGGGTATGCATATATAAAGAAAGATCATTTTAGCCAACATCTGGAGGTCAGTGTCTATAACAGTCTTCACAGGTGTCAACTTTCAGAAAACTGCAAAATCATGTACATTAAGAACTGAGACATAAACACAGAGGCATAAATTAAAATCTTATCTTTTTTGTCCATTCTCGAAATTACAATACATGCTAAACTTATCAAAATAACGAAATGATTTATTTCCATTTTCCACACGAAGTACGGCTTCCAATAAACCTTAAAACAAAAGCAAATTCTAGAGTGAATAACCTGCGGACATAACCAATGAAGTTACATGTACCATCGACTTCTTAATGGCAAAAGATGAAAGATTTGTCGTGATAAATAATTACACAAATGATATTATGAATGTAACAAGTGAGTTTTAAACTCAATAAATAATCCAAGATTAAATTATATAAATACGTATTATGCAGGATAGATGTCTGACACTACACTGCAAAGCAGCAAAGCTACACCGGGCAGATAACTTCTTTTTAATAACTGGATGATATACTAAACCACTCAGCCACAGAGCCAATTTTACCTTGAGATTAGAGTGTGTGACAGATATGGATACTACATAAAAATCACCAAGAAACACAATAAATAAACAAGTAGTCAAACCTTTTTGAGGAGGGGGAGACTAATTCAAAATAAAGCCCTAGGTGCACAACTAGGTGCACAACACGTGTTAAACGATATTCATATAAAGTTACATTACGCCAGGTTTACTACTTCAAGAAATACTTTAGAAACAATCATTTAGGTCTTTTAAGTTTTAATACATAAAGATACACAAGGAAGAAAACTTCTTTTTAAAAACTGGATGATGTACCTAAACAACCCAGCCACAGAGCTGATTTCACCTTTAGACTGGAGTGTGTGGCAGGTATGGATACTACAATAATTCTGCAAGAAACACAAGATAAATAAACCGATAGTAAAACATTTTGGGGGGAGCTTAAATGCAAATAAAGACATAGGTGCATAACTTCACATGCTAAACAGCATTGCTATAAAGTTTCATGATTCCAGGTTAACTTGTTCTAGAGATACTCGAAACACAAACTTTTAGGCCTTTAATACATACTTTTTGCAAGGGCCATAATTCCGGTTTGGCTGAGTGATTTCTCAAACAAACCCTAGTTGCACAACTTTCACATGCTGTATAACAATCTCATGTTGTTCTGATTTATCACAAGTAAGTTTTGAGATATGCATTACATGAATTCAGTCAGACGGACAGATATAAGAACAGGGGCCAACCTAGATAAACCAAACCAAAAAGAAAACAAAATGGGAAAAGGGAGGGAAGAGGGAAAGGAAGCAATTAATTTTGCATTTAACAATCTGGCCTAAAGAATTCTTTGTTTCCGGTAACAGGCTCAAAAAAAATTAGGGTAGGTAAGTCGGATTATTTTTTTATTTTGTTTTATTAAGAGAGACTTTTCGGAAATTATTCTTGTGTCAAAAATGAATCCAAATAAGGGGGTTATTCCCTTAGGGCATAAGTAAGATGATTTCTAACAGCACTGACCATGTTTAAAGCATAAAAAGTTCAGTTTTGCATATTTTTGTCAAAAAGTTGAAAAAAAATGTTTAAGGCCATAAAAACATTTAGGGTCGAGCCAAAAATTAAAGGTAGGTCGGAATACCGGAAACAAGCAATTATTAACGCCTGTAGGCATGACGTCTATTTAGGAAGCATTCATTAAGAAATACTGGAATATGTAGAAAATGTCTCTTAACTGGTGTAAATATAGATGACTTATATCCTTTCCTCAGCTGTGACGTAATTAAACGTATTATGGTCTGATGACCCTTTTACGCTTCCGTAGAATCAACATTTATTGCACGAAATTCATCTTGAAAATATGTCTGAAATGTCTAGGACTGAAGCTCTCAAATACGAAAATATCTTACATCCGATATACTGACACTTTCAGACAACATCAAAAATGACCTTTAGAGCGATTTGACGAAGTTCCAAAAATCTCTATGTACCCTTGCTCCGTTCCGGGCCCCTGTAGGATTTGTGTTTATCTCGACCTCAGATATGTTTGCTGACAATTCGTGCTAAAGCCAAGGTAATTTCAAATCGTTAGAAACTGCTGAAAATTGACTCTCCCCATTAGCAAAAATAATGTCCACGCGCATACATTTTGACGGGGTGACCCCTGCGCGTAACCCCTGACTATCGACCAATCCAAAGGTGACTTTCGTTTTCATGTTTAGCACGTCTAATTTCATTTTCTTTACTTCCGGAAAGTCGAGTGACGTCATTTTCTGTGTTGTCAAAAATATACATATGACTGGCGATATTGCATAAGTAATGTGCCCACTGTCCTTAGGATATAAGCTTAAAATATCAAATTTTTCTTATAATTGTAAACAACGATCAATTTTATATGATGAGAGAGGGCCTTTGACAATAAAACCTAATCCTACTTTGTACTTCTACAAACCATACATTCTCATACAATAATATAATTCAATGTCTTGTCTATGGTCAAAATTTATATGTAAATTTCGGAAAGAGAGTCATACAAATGCATTTAAATGAGGTACAGATATGCGTAGAAAATTAGAGGAAATCTTTAAATTCTAAAGACAAAAATAGAATTTATATACGCGCCTATAGACGACCTCTACATTGTTGGTTTGATTTCAGTAATTAAGTATGCTATTAAAAGTAAGTAAGTATTGTTCTAAAAACATAAGTTTAACTAATGTTGAAGTGTATTAAGAGTGAATTAAGTAAAAGGGTATTAATTTTTCCCCGCATATTCACTGTCACTGGTCACTCGAGTCATTTAAGAGCTTTAAGGAAAAGAATTCATTAAAATAGTTCATGTGTTCATATTTATTAAGCTCCATTGTTTTAAGTTTAGAAACTAAGAATTATATAGTGTCGGTAATATTTAGAAAACGATAATATAAGTGTGTAATAGCTCGTCTGAAACGTACGTCTGTGTACATTTATACCGTCTCTTATCAATGAGTCAGTGCTCATGAACTTGATTATTAACATTGCGTACATTTTAAAAACATTTATGCATCGATGTTAAAAACTTTTCATTTAATTAACGATGATTATAGTGTTTATCTGGGTAAAACAGGTAAATAGAAATACATACATACACGATGGGCTGATTCTTATATTTATGATTTTAATCAATGAGCATGTCTGTTTTTAACGGATTTATTGCTGCGTAAGTTTGGCACCGAGTAAGGGGGTATTCAAATTATATTATCCTAAGCACAACGAGCAAATTGTCAAGCAATCTCGTCAGGCATAAGTATGTTTTTGACCACATATAAAATGACGCCACTCGAACTTTAGCTCTTTCCGGAGGTAAAGAAAATGAAAGTAGACAAGTTAGGGTGTAAGGGTATGGGGGCATGCTCCCACGGAAAATAATTGCAGAACAGCCCTGGTACATTTCGATGTATAGTTGGAGATGTACTCTCGCCACTTTTATTTTTTTATATAATAGTTATACCAGTGGAAATCATGAGCATGCCATGGTCTCTGGGCCTGTTTGGTTGGTTTATCTAATACAAGCAAAATGTCTAATATAGTTCACCTATATATTTGAATAATTATTCCTTTTAGGTAAAACAAAGGAGACAGGGAGAAGAAGCAAAATATCTTGTATAAATAGAAGACAGTGGGTCTGTTTTTCTGCTCTCTAAGACTTCAGGTTAATATAATATTATTGATACCAGATTGACGAGCGTAGCGAGCTGCAAATTTCTTTCAAAAATGCTCTGATATGATAATATGATAATCCTTCCCGTAAAGTTTTGCAATTAAAAATATTTTGCATTTCAAATCCGGAATTCTTAGTGGATTTTAACACAGAAAGTTATGTTTGTCGATTACTTTAGGGTTAAGTAGTATAATGTCAACAAGCCTTGGGAAAAAGGTACTACGAGAAGAAGCCTTTATTAGGGCGCAAGATTCTTGTAGCAAGTGGTAAAAATGGCAAAATTTTACATTTGTATCGACTTTTAAAGATATTTTCAGTTAATTCAAAAATCTCCCATCTTTACATCTAAGGAGAAATAAAGGAAAACCTTCAAACAGACGAAGGGTATGTAAAACGAAAAACATGTTATTAATAAGTTGACCTGATTTCAAATATTACTTTAAATAGTGTTAACAGTGTTAAATTTAGAGTAGGAATTTCCTTTATTTGTTACTATTAAAAGCTGAAACGGTTATATCGGTGTAGCTCCTCTATTATTATTTAATCTTTTAAACATTATAAACATTATTGCTTATAAATCATGTATTTTCAATACCAAAATGTAAATAAATAGATGGATAAATTATAGATGGAAATAATGAGAACGACAAAGAACGATCAGGGTTAATTACCTTTCAACTTACAAAGGTATGTTTTCTTATTTATATTTTTCATCATTTTTTTTCGCAATGAACGCCGAGTTCTGTTACTTAGAACTTTTATCATTGCAGTGGTGATACAACTTTTATCATTAAAGATCTATGTTTCAGTCAACGACTGCTGTTGTTTATACATAAATTTATTGTAGAAATTTCATATGTATGTTTAATAAATGTTCTGTTATATAGATATGTTATCGTAGTATTTCTTTACATTAAAAACTTTTTGCGCCATTTGGCGGTTCCACACGTTCCCACTTTGCGGCCTCCGAGGCCGAGTGGTTAAGGTCGCTGACTTCAAATCACTAGCCCCTCGCCGATGTGGGTTCGTGCCTCACTCGGGGCGTTGAATTCTCCATGTGAAGAACCCATCCAGCTGGCCTACGGCAGGTCGGTGGTTCTATCCAAGTACCCGCTCGTGATGAATTAATGCAAGGAGGGTCACCTGGGGTCTTCCTCTACCACCAAAGCTGGAATGTTGCCAAATGAGCTATAATTGTGTCGGTGCGACGTTAAACCCAACAAAACAAATAAATGACCTCCATACTATTATAGCATACTTCAAATACATTTTTGATTTAAAATCATGAAATCATGTAAAAATGTTATCACTTTTTATTCAGTAAATTTGTGAACCAAAGCTTTGCTTTTTAATTTAGATTTCACTCTGCAAGACCTGAGTTATGGCCCTTGTCTTAGTCAAAATATGTATCAAGGCTATAAAAGTTTATGTTCCAGGTATCTAAAGTTGTGCACTTTATATTCTGTTTTGGATTTCTCTCTACCAGACCAGAGTTATGGTCCATCACTTAGTCCATAAAAGTTAGGGTTGCATATATTTTAAAAAAAAAATATTTAAAGACATGAACTATGTCTAGTGACAGGAAATGAGGGTACCAGTTTCCTATGGATACACGTCAAGTTTACAGATGTGTTATGTATAATTCATAATATACGTACAGCTTTTCATAAAGAAATCATTAGAAAGTCCTATTAAAATATTATAATGAGAAATGTAATTAGATTTGAAATGTGTATCATTATGTAAGTTTGATATCCTTTTATTTTACTATCTCATTTAACTACTACCTTCTGATTCATATCATTTAATCAAATTGAAAATTTCTGATCCGTTCAAAGTTTTAAGTAACACATATATAATAAATGGACCTCCAGGTTCGTATCATTTTAACCAGTTTGAAAATTTCTGATTCGTTCAAAGTTCTCAGTAACACATATATAATACAGTCAGACCTGTGTTAAAGACCACCTCTGCATAGAGACCATTTGGCTTTAAAGACCAAATGTTTTGTTTCTCATTGTAACATTTACAGTGTATATTAACCTGTGAATAAAGACCACCTCCCAATAAAGACCACATTTTGGCTGTTCCAAGGGTGGTCTTTATAGACAGGTTTGACTGTAATTGAACCTCCAGTTTCATATCATTTTTAACAGATTGAAAATTTCTGATTCGTTTAAAATTCTCAGTTAAACATACCTGTTAAAATAAAAGATGTTAGGTGCAAATAGTTTTGTAAACAAATAATATATTCTTGATAATAGTACTTTCATATCCATATTAATCTACAAATGTTTCTAAATGAAAATTCTATTTTCGTAATATCTCAACACATTTCGCGTTATTGGAATAAAGATTGTATTTTTTGAACATCATTGTTATGTTGAAAATCATCATTTGAAATAAATTGTAATTATATATTTGTTTTCACTAATTCTATTTCAACAACGGCGAAAGTTTCTGAAATCAGTAAAGGTTTTTGGGATAATTTTATATCAGTTCTGACGTTGCAAACACTGCAAATTATAAATTCACATTCTTCGATATTTGCACGATTGCTTCAGGATTTGTTGAGAAATTTCAATTTATATGGTGGATCATTGTCATCGTCAATTTTAGCATTATGTAACTGGGCATTTTGAAGTCCACGTTGTATTTCCATATATCCATTTTTCAATTTTAAATAACTTTATTAAAGTCTATATCAATATTTAGAGATTGGTTGTGAGAGAAAGATTTCACTTACAGTGAACAGATGGCGGATAATACTTCAGACTTGTGTGTTTTGTGGTGAATATTTGTCCTGAACCTTTAGAGAATTTTCATTAAGCTTGCTAAGGATGATCCTAGGACTTCCTATACGGACATGATGCATATTTGTCTCAAAGACATCAAGATGTGAAACAATTAAAAGGAAAAGAAAGGTTAGGGATGATCAGTATGACTTACTGTATCCTGGCAACGGCACCGCTGATGTAAATCAATGGGATGTGTGCCTGCTTATTACATTGATTACGGAATGTTTGATGCAAGTCTTCCGCCAATGCAAAAGTATCATCTAAATGAAATTCGCGGATAAGAAACCAGTTGCAGCATCTTCCAAACACATGAAGCATATCCGACGAAGATTTTGATATCTA
The DNA here is from genome assembly GCF_021730395.1 of Mercenaria mercenaria. Taxonomy (NCBI): domain Eukaryota; kingdom Metazoa; phylum Mollusca; class Bivalvia; order Venerida; family Veneridae; genus Mercenaria; species Mercenaria mercenaria. The sequence goes on along the minus strand of NC_069376.1, from coordinate 40,803,349 downwards.
TTGGGGACGCCTTGATACAGCGACAATGACTTTAGCTAAGGAGATGTTCAACGCTACACATGAAGCAGAATTTCGCCAGAAAATTTGTGACGCTAAAACTAGTCACTTACCAGATCTTGGTGATGCTTTACGGATATGGTATGAAGAAACAATCGGCAAATGGCGGACACAATTCAGGAAATGAAAATCAATTAGATGAAGTTGGATCCAATACAATGGAAGCAACGTCAATTCTACGGAAGGTGACTGTAGGAAAACCAGGGCATGCAGTGTAAATATTATAGTCAGTTACATTCTGTATATAAACGTAAATTAGTTAAAATATGTATTAAGTTCCGTCGTGTAGATTACCATAATCTTTCACCACCAGGCATTTAAACAGTTTTAAAGCCAATTTGTTAAATTATTTAACACTTTAAACCTTTCCATTATATCAGTTTCACAAGCATAAGAGTTGTTTACCAGGATAATATGGCAATCGAGGTTATAGCTATATTTTATTTTTTTATTCCGAAACATAATAAATAAATCAAACAAAATAAAATTGGAACTCTTAAATCTAATTTTAGACATAATGCATAATATTTTTTTTTTTTTTTTTGTTTCAGTCTTCTTTGTTCGATATGAAAGCAAATTGGGCAATGATATGGTGTTCAATGTTAATGAAAAAGAACGTTACATTTAAATAATCAGTTCACATGTAATATGTGTGCTACGGAATAAAGCAAATTGTCTTTCTAAAACTATGAAATGAAAAGTAAAGATAAGTTAAAAGAAGGCAATGCGAATACAATAAGATTGCACTTTCTTGATGTTTGAAAAGGGTCTTTCATAAAGATTTTGAATTTCAAATAGTTTTCATTTTTAAGGAGACAAAAACAAAAGAATAAAAACTGTAGACGGCATTCTGAAGAAACTTCAAGGTTTGTATATAATTTGTTCTTTACATTATTGCACAAATGCATGTACCAGTAAACATCTGTATAACAATGATGCTTTAGTATATAGTTCACAATGTATAAGATACTTTTAACATTGCTGGAATTTGTTTTTGGAAGTTTTATGTCTTGTTTTGAATTTTACTTTTGAAGGACAACCATTACATCTTAAGTAGTTTCATCTGCAAATGACTTTTATGACGGAATTTTGCGTAATCGCTAGCAGAATAAGGTGCTCATGCGAGCTGTTTTGATCACTTGCCCCCGTCGTTCATTACACGCGTCCAAATTTTCTGTTCATATTTTCCAAAAACATCTCCTCTGGAACTATTCAGTGCAAGTTGACGTAACTCGGCATAGATATTGCTTAGACTGCTACTCGTCGATTAAACTAAAAATATTTAAGATGCATGTCCGATTCGGAAACTTTTTTTGCAAAAATATCTCTGTACATTTTACTGTTGATATTGAATTGAAACGTCGCATGCGTCTTTGGGGTTATACATCTAATTGATAGCATCAAGTCCCTGTATTCTGGCCAAATTATGTCCCCTTTTCGACCTAGAAAATCCTGGTTTAAAGTTTTGCATGCATGTACATATAGCTACTGCTTAAACGCATACAGCTTTGAGACTTATCTTTTCTTTTTTAGGTCAATTTACAACCTAATTGGACCAAGCCCCCATAACTCTGACTTGCATTTTGGCCAAATTATACTCCCGTTTGGACTTAGAAAGTATTAGTTAAAGTTTTGCATGTAAGTTATTATCTTCAAAACTAATGCAGATATTGAATTGAAACTTCACATGTATCTTCGGGGTTATTAAACTAGGTGGTACCATCAATTCCCATAATTCTGACTTGCATTTTATCCAATTAATGTCCCTTTCTGGTTATGCGTGTTAACCCCAAACCTAATGCAGATACTCAGGATTGAAACTACATAGATATTTTAACATCTTTTTTTGTCCTTTCCCTAAATAAATGAATAAAATATCTTTCAAGTCAGTGTAGCATACGGTGGCACAGTGGTGACATCCGCAACGCTTTATTTATATTGTGGACACAACTTAGTAAATCGTGGCCACAACTTAGTAAATTAACTGACAAACTGACAATTAGCATCTACAGGAAGACTTGTGCCATTAATTACACTGATGTTTTGTAACAACAAAAATCAGTGTTTTTGTAGAGTTTGAACATCTTTTGTTAGTTTAATGGTGGAATGAAGCACAAAGGTAGAACAGAGAGTTCACGCTATTTTTGGTTTGAACGCTGCTCAGTAATACTTTTGAATATCAAAGCCAAGTTTGATTTTATTTCAAAGGAGTTTGATATAGTTTTAATTTGAAATAGTTATTTCAACTGAATGTTTAATTACCAACTAGTAAAACAATTAATTAAAGGTACATGTATATTTCTTGATATCGTTACTTGCCCTTGCATTAATTTGCCTATCTTTTCAAGAGCGCATTGAATATGATTGAAATATAGCATGAAAGTTTGTCACATGTCCTTGCCTAATGTATAAAGAACAAATATTGGCAAACATAATGGTTTATATAATATTTTGCCAGTTTAACAATGCTTTACGTATTGAAAAAAAAATAAATATCATCTTAGTCCCATATAAATCAATAAATTATATTTTTAAGAAACCTGCATCTACTGGAAAAAAATACTTTATGCGCTGTTTCTTTGCATGTCCTTTGAAATAGTAATTTAGCAAAATATGTCATAACAGCAGTTCAATTTTAGACCCAAATGTCACGCTTTATTTGCACTTGGCCGTAGCATATAGGGACGAGGTCTCTTTCCCTGGTGATAAATGGTATGGGAATCATTCATTCTTGAAAAAGATTTCCCAATCTCGAAATAATTTCACACGGATATTTGAAATTGACTTTCAAGATTGTTCAAATTTATACTAGAGTATACTGATTCTTTAAACAACGTGGACCGATGAGTCCATTAGACCACTATAACACGGTCTCTATTTCCTATATGTATCTAATTTTAATTCAAGGAAATCTTTCTTGGAAAAAATCCTACAAAAATTGTTCAAGCTTTTGCGAATCGGAAAATGCATGACTACCATGGGAGTAGAACTCGTTTTGTAACAACTTTGGCGTACTTAATTGAACTAAAATAACATGGCAAAATGAGTCTCAAGTTAACTACTATTACATGTACTAACATTGCTTACATAACAGCATGGAACGGGGTTTTATACATGTTAAAATTTGAAACTCTTATAAGCAATCTAGAGCTTCTACAATTTACTTGTGTTACATTTGATTTATTTTGTCAATTTAACTTTTCATTCATTAGTCTTATGTATGCACATTTACATATAAACTTTCATCATAAAAGATAAAACATTGTACATATCCATTGTTAAAGAAGAATTACAAGACTATAGAGGCTATATATATTAAAGGTTCACAGCCTTTAAAATTTCAATATTCCTTACTCATTATTGATTACGACTCCGCCTCGTTTTAAGTCATGAGTTTAATACTGCGTCTTCATACATGGAAGCATTGCTAATGAACGTAATTATCTATTGTATCTATCAGCAATTTTGTGAAGCAACAATCAAGGATTTACCAGATAACTTCAGTGCGCCAGAAAAAGTGTCTGACATCGAACAAAACTACGAGATAATCATCACTTGGTTGTAACAGGAAGTTACAATAGTCGTTACTTTGAAACAGCACTTGCAGCCATTAAAGGAATGGATTACGATTACAAACGAAGTGTCGAAATGCACAAGTCTTCGGATGGGCCATATCGATCCTGAAGATGTTTGATTTGGTCCTCTGCAGAAATCCGTTTGGAAATTTTCATAGATATAGACAAGTCCAAAAGTATGGCTGATATATTCAACGTATGATGCATACAACTAAAGGGGACGATGAAAAAACGTTAGACATCATCATGGTAACAGACTCGGCGATTTTGGCGAAGTGCAAACAATTCCATGATCATGGTATCCTCGAAGACGTTGTAAAGGTGTTCGATGACACAACGAAACTCATCCGGCAGATCTTACACTTGGTACGACATTTTAGTTTATTACTTTATTTCGACATATAAGTAATTAAGAAATAATTCATAGCAAACCAGTGGTTAAACACTTTTTTATACACGACGGACATTAAAACAATGAGTCAAGAACCATTAATATTATATTATATTCCTCTATGGTTGAGAGTAATATTTCACGAGGGCGTAACCCGAGTGAATTATTTTGTACGACGAATAACGCCCGAAGTGAATAAATAAATATAGTGTTGAAACAAGGTTTAGTTATATTTTTTTCGATTCTTGTACATTTTTTATTAGCTCACCTGTCACGTAGTTACAAGATGAGCTTTTGTGATCGTCCGTCGTCCGTCCGTCCACAATTTCCTTGTGAACACGATAGAAACCACATTTGTACTTGATTTTTTCAAACTTGCACACAACTTGTATGGACAAATATCTCGATTTCTTTCGAAAACTGGCCGGATCCCACCATGGTTCTAGAGTTATGGCCCCTTATAAGGCCAACTTTGCTATTTTTGGCTTGTAAACACGATAGATTCAACATTTGCAATCAACTTTAATCAAACTTGCGGACAACTTGATTTGGCATATTATATCTCAGTTTCTTTCTATATACTGGCCAGATCCCGTCATGGGTTCTAGAGTTATGGCCCCTTAAAGGTCCATGAATTGCATATTTTGGCTTGTGAACAGATAGACAACATTTTGCTACCAACTTTAATCAAACTGCACACAACTTGTACAGGCATAATATCTTGGTTCTTCCGAAAATTGGCCAGATCCCGCCCTGGGTTCCAGAGTTACGGCCCTTAAAAGGCCAAAATTTGCTATTTTCGCTTTTGCTATCATATAGAGACTTGATTATAGTTTGATTTTATACAAACTTATATCTTCAACAACAATACATCCTGGATTCCATGATGAATCTGTCCGAACCAAGCATCGGTTCCGGAGTTATTTTATCAATGATTATCTCCCTTGATTTTAATGAAAATGGATTTATATCAATAAGTACTTATAGGACTCATTTGAAATTTCATTATTTTCATTAGTTGGACTGAGACAATCAGAATAGATAACTATGGACTGATTTTATGTCAAATTACCTCCCTTTATGTCAAATTAAAAATTGGTTAGATCTTTGTAACTAATGAAGATTCTGATTTGAAATGTCGTTTATGCTCTTAGTTGGACTCGGACAATCAGGGTAGATCATTTTGACTGAATTTATGACAAATAATTCCTTTATTTTATGTAAATTAATACACATCAGCGTTTAATGAGATTGGTTTTAAATGTTATTTAAGTCCTCTAGTGTAAGGAATAGTCTTGCTAGTACAAAAATGCAGTATAAGAGCCTAGGACCCTGTGGCTCAAATTGGCCGTGATTAGTATGTGACCCATAGGTCAAAGTGACTATTACAAGAAAATTTTTTCTGATGATATTTAATGTGTATGCCTATTTGATCTATGTCAAAACTTATTCTTATTAGTAAGAGCAACGGTACTCAGGTGAGCGAAAATAGGGCCATCATGGCCTCTTGTTGTCAAATTTAGATCGATTTAGATCGGCTGTTTCTTCGAGAATCAATGGCGCCAAATGGTAGGTCGTCACGCTCCTTTGTTTATACAGCCGGGACCGGAAAATTGTAATACGTCTTGCTGAATAGTTCAGTTAGAGCGCAATTCTAAATGACGGCGAACTAACTCAGTGTATGTGTGTAAATTAATCAAAACAGTTGTGCTATGTGAGATTGTTTTAAATAAATATTTGATCAATTGAAAGCTCTATTTCTCGATGCGTACATAGCGCCAAATATCACGTGGACGTGAACATAATGTTTGGTTGTTATGATTTAAGCATTTTCTAGTCATATTTCAATTTTAACACGTTCGAATTACACCAGGAAGGGATGCTAATCTGGAATTCGTTTTCAGTCGTAAGTGGACGGAGTAAACCAGAATAGCCAAAGTAGGTCATTTTGCGAAATGTGTTTTAATCGACAAGACAATACACGGTAAAACCATTCTTTGTTTATATAAAAGAAAATCATATAAGTGTTAGAATAAATAACTAATACTTACTTTCATGAAATATTTATTGATTGATTTCAGAGTGCAGAAATCAGGATGTGTACTCAGCTTATTTGCCAGTTAGCAACAACTTGAAAGGTAAACATGCTCAATATTACAATATCTATAGATAAGTGCCTACTAGTACTACATGTAATCGTTTATTCAATTTTATTACAGTGGTAAATACTTGTATGATTACAGTCATCGGGCTATAATCTGTGCTATATTCTCGGTCTGTATTCAACATTATGTTTACAGGGCTAATAGTAAAAAAGCGAATATTATTCAAATATCATCTTATATAAACACACTTATGAATGCTGCTGTCATACGAAAATATTGGCTATAGTCCCTCGGACCTCGAAACATAGTTTTGACTAGATCTATTGATCGGCAAGCCACTCAGTTAGTGTATAATGTTCAAGTACTTTTTATTGTTTCAATAAAGACATGACCAGCAACTTCCTGAAGCAATATAGAATCTGCAGCGGTCAAGTTGATAAAGAAATCCTCAGGAAAACTAGGCTTAAATTCAAAGCAAATAAAGCTATTGTGCTGACAGGCCCCAAGAAATGCGGAAAGACATCAGTAGCAGTTGCCTTAGCTTCTTCTTATGAACCATCACAATGTTTACTTCTGACTGAACCAAACGATTTTAAGAAAATTGATTTAAAGAATACCTGTTTGGTTATTATTGAGGAGTTTGCCGGGGAGTACTGTTACAGCAAGGAAGACGTATACAAATGGTACAGCATGTTTAACCATGTGTATAATGCCATAACGTCAGGACAGATGAACGCGATAATCACGTGCGAAAAAGGCAAACTTGAGAAATGTTGCGTTGAGATTTCACCACACCCTTTGCTTGAACACAGAGTAGACATGCCCGAACGTACCACTGTCATCAAACAGGAGATGATACTTCAGAATACAGAAAGTAAGTAGGAACTAAGAATGCTGAAATGACCTTCATTTTTTATAAATTTAAAGTACTGTTGAAACTCGGTATCTCAAACTCACTTATCTCGAAATTCCCGCCATCAGAAAGTATATTTCTTTATTTTGTTCGGTTAAACTTCGCACCGACACAGTTTTAGGTCATATGGCGACTGTGGAGGAAGACTCCAGGTGTTACTCCGTGCATTTTTTCATCACGAGCGGGCACCTCGGTAGAACTACCGACTTTCCGTAAGCCAGCTGGATGCCATCACAAGTAATCTTTAGTATTGTCAGATTCGACGTGCAGCGACTTCCTTATATCGAGTCAATCTAAAACCTCTAGTCATATCTCTAATTTTTAACGTCTCCGGTGTGTGATGGTAAAACAGATTCCTTAGAAGTAGGCGTGTTGCAAACATGAAATCAATAAAAATATTAACAAAATGAGCTTCGAAATAAATAAATTGTACATTTCCTGTTTTCACGTACATACGTATCTACATAAAAATAAGGGATCTCTTTTTGTCTAACTGTGAACGCTGTGAATGGTCTTATTTAGTGACATATGTTTGAAACATTTTGAAAGGAATTCTTACGAGATTTCGATAGACAAAACGACAATTTGTTAACAACTACTTATTGTCCATGTATTGTTTTAATTTATGTGTGTCAGCTACAATAAACAAGAGCATTTTAAGGGGAAAATCGAACTGTAAGGTAGAAAAACAGCTTTTTCAATATACATAATGCGTCCGCCAAAAAAAGTCACATTTTTTTTCAGTCCTTCTTAGAACAAGGAAAAGATGATTAAGGTAGAACATCCACCTTATACTCCTGGCCTAAGTCTCTGTGACTTTTCCCTCGTAAATAAACGCTTCGCTGTAAATGTCGTTTTTGTTCTGCAAAGTCTTTCTCAACAGTATAACAAGAGGAGATTACCTTTCAATATTCATTTCATGGATAGCAAAAAAATGTGTTTCTCTGTGCAAAGAGAATGCTCTAAAGTTATAACGTGAAAATTGTAATAAATTGATTTATAGTTCAGACATACGAAGACAAGTGAGACTTTTCGTTACGTAAGGCAACAGCAACATATTCAGCGAAAAGTACCTGCACCAAGTATCATCGATTTTCGGCGATCTCGAAGTAAAACGATTACAGATACCACGTTTGTTGATATTACAATGCTTTTAAATATAATTTCCAGGAATAGTTTTCAAGATGATGGATATTGCAACTTGATTACTGTATTATGGTAGTATACAGAATCATTGTAAAAATCATGAAATCTGTGTCCGTCATAAGTCCATCCAAAAGGTCAGAAATACATCAAAGCTAAAAATTAAGAGTGCAACTGCATGCCATAATCAATCTTAATATTTTTAGATACTTTAGGTGATGTGGACAACTCTCACGGATCAGTAAGTTATAGTGCGGTTATGGAAACAAATCGTATGGGAATTATGGGAGCGTTTAACACGCCTTATGGCAATGACAACCCGACGATCACACTGAGATTGCCGCAAGGAGGAACAGCTCAAGACCAAGACATCTCCTCTATAGGAATACCGGGGACGTTACAGAACAGTAGAAACCTATTTCCAACTACTAGGAATAATATTGTACCAGTACATGCATTATCAACAGAAAGAGGAGGTAACAATTATTATCAAAGTTTGAGCTCTATCTATTTACAATATATACACACAACTTAAGTCGTTGTTTAAAGGTATACTTGTTTTATCGAATGAAAGCAAATTAAATTCTACCTTAGATTAGGTTTTTTTTTTTTACAAACTTAATGAAGCAACTGGCATCGCCTTAACAAATCATAATTTAATATTAATAAGTCTACTGACATTGCTTCATTTAAAATTTCTCGGAATTAGCGACCTAAACTGACATTTATTTTATTTTTGCTAGGTAATGTATTGTACGAGTATGGGGTGTTAATATACCACTATCATTGTAAAATATATACGTCTGTGTCCTTCTGAGTGCTGTCAGTATATATCAGATATATATATAAGGGTCAAATTCACGCTATCATTTAATATGTTGTTTTAGATATTGTAAACAACTATGCCGGATCAACAGATACAGGTACTGTGATGGAATCAAGTAGAAATGGAATATGGGGAGCATTTAACATGCCTTATATAAACGGAACAGAAAGGTGGGACTTACCCATCTCTGTTATGGGAACGCCAGCATCGTTGCAGAACTTCACGACCAGTTATCGAAGACCTATTCCGCTAGCACAAACAGTATCAACAGAAATTGGAGGTAACAATTTATTAAATCCAAGTTCTATCTATGTACTACAATGTAGATATAAACAAACGCAAACCGTTGAAAAACTTTTCTTAAAAAATTAAAATACTACCTCATATTGAGATATTGCTTATGACAAGTTTGGCGAAACGGTTAACCCACTGTATAGAAATAAAAGCCAACGACCACCTTGTTAAGCTACCTAAACCAAAATGGCGGTATTGATGCAGAACTTCTTGGCACAATAATTTTTGACAAGACTGGGCTGGCTAACAGCTTTGCCCTGCAAATTATTTTATTACACCAGTTAAAGAATCATTCTTAATTCATTCGTGGAAATTCCACGGATGATCTGAGCAACAATGACCGTAATTCTGCTAGACTACAAATTCTTCATTCTACAAGAGAGAAATGATGAGAGGTACTGTTTCTTTTTCAGTTGGTACAGGCCCGCTGTCTCAGATTCATGGACATCAAAGGTATAAAAAGGGTGAATTGAAACACTCAGTTTTTATTTTGGTGACTTAATTGCTTTAAATAAGACTTTATCAGGAATCGTTTAGACTTTCTAAGTGATTTTTCTTTAACGGATTTGAAAGCGATTGAAATTTTGCACGCTTGTTCAAATTTATTCAAAAAAATATCCGGCAGTTTCTTAAACATGAGCGTCTTTGCGCAAAATTTTAGGTGAAGCTCGACGTCAGTTTTGCGTGTTTTGCGTTCATAAATTGTTTGCCTTGACAAATTATACATCATTGGAGAGATAATTTTAATACAAACATATCTATTTAAATAAAGACTTTTTGCCGTATTTTTTCTTGTATATAAAACGCTACTTAAAACACTGTCAAGTATGTCATTTTGCGCTCTGCTAAAAAAATGAGTTAGTGATCATGTTTGAAGATTTACGGCTGCAAAATGGAGAATAACAGAAAACTGGAAAAATACAAGTCAATCGGAAATATCGTCAACTTTAATTTGACATTCAAATCCGTCAAAAATCGTTAGGTGGCGCATATTACCTTAAGTCGAACTGGCCGATACTGGGCCGTTGTTTGTTGTTTATATACGCTGATGGTGCAGGACGGACCTCTATCTGCCATTTTGTATGTACTTCTGCACGTCTGTTTATCAGTTAACAATTTCGTTACAGCTCAATAACTTCACAATACTTTGACCTATGAATCTTAAGCTATGATACACAAACTTTAGTTAAATATTGCTCATGGTTTCCCATTGATTTGAGGTCAATGGAACAAAGGTCAAGGTCAACACAAAATCGATTTCTCTTAATATGTTAAGACTCCATTGACCTGCGATCTTCAAACGTAATTGACCAATGCGTGTATGGCGCGGGAGTTTCTAATATTTACCGATGCTGTAAAACGAGGAGCAAGCTAGATGAATCTCTTGAAAATGACTTGTACTACATAAGTGTAGTTGTAATTTGTATTCTTTTACGTAAAACCGGATAAAAATCAAATAGCTTGATATTTTCTCTTCGTTACTTATAGCACATTTCTCATTTCATTGAACTTTATTTTACAAAAATAGAAGAATACATAATATTACGCTAAATATGATAAAACTAGACGAAAATTCTGTTTAGCTTGAAAATGTAACGTTTACTTTCCCTGTCTACAGACGTAATATCTCGTGCTTTGTTTATTAACGCTGCTACAAGAAAATAGGGTTAAAATATTAGTTCGGCATAATTTTACTGTTATTTGTCAAAAAAAAACATGTATAAGAAAATATTAGCTTTAAGTTCAGATACAATCTGACTTAAGTACTTGATCTTCTAAACGAAGATCTGAGAACGACCCATTCACATACGTCTTCTGTATATTTTGGATTTCCAGTATTGCTATATTTATTTTAAGCAATCAGACGACTTGTTCGAATGTCAAAGAGTAAGAAAAAATATGCAGGCAATCCAGGGCTTGAACCCGGGTCCCCTCACTTACAAAGCAAATGGCCTACCGGCTGAGCTAACGGCTATCTGACACATTATGGATTAAGAATTGTAAATATAGAAAGTCAAGGCTACAGTTAGATTTGCAAAATGTTGTAAGTTAAGCTCTGATTGGTTAGCGAAAGGGTCGTCAAAACGAGGCTATTAATAGGTCGTTTTCAGATCCTATGCGTAGCGTAATAGGAGATGTACTTTAGTCAGATTGGTTCAGATAGGAATTTCCGGTTTTCGGGCAACTGCTTGCATGGTATCAGCAGAGCATTCTCTTCGCCTTAAGCCACAGTTAGCCCTTTTACCTGATATTCAAGTCAGCACCTACAACCAGTGAAAGTTTATGTTACACATAAACGTTTAATGTAGCGATATTACTTGTTTAGTTAAAGAAAACACGCATAAAATGGTAAGTAATGACCGGATGTATTAAAACAGTCATTTTCCACGCATTACTATAATAAAAATAAAAACAAACTGATGTGGCACATATTTCATATGGGACAGACTTCTGTCAGTATTCCGATTACTAACTGATATCTGTCCGATATCGGCGTGCTCATTGGAGAGCAAATTCTATATTATAAAGCATAAATGTACAAATAATAAACAGGAAAGATTGAATGAAAAATAAGACAGTATAATATGTACATTGTAAGCTCGCATTGGCGAAGTCATAAGAGCAATTGCAAGACCCCCGGCGCCGTCGCCGTCAAAATTTGTAGACACCTCGTTAACGGTTCACAGCAACCTCACATCTTATTACCAGTCACAGCTTAATGAAACTTCAGAAGTGACTTTCCTTTGTCTGACTTAAATTTTATAGCTCTTGATTTTAGTTTGATTGAATTATATCCCTTGTTACACTTAGCCTTTCCTCACAAAAATTAAGATCGGTTTTAGTCATGCATATGTTTCTAAGGAGTTGTCTGTCAAAGACAAGTTTAAGGGCTAATAAAAATGCATATTTATTTTCGGTAGATTACGGCTTCATGCGTGTAAACTTTCCAATTTAATTTCCGGTTATCATTTATCGATATCAAAATTGTTTGCATGAACTCTGAAACATATGCAAATGTGTTTCATCGAAGTTTCAAGATATAAAAGTTTGTTTTGGCAAGGATCTCCTTCTATAGCTTTTTATCACCATGAATAGCTAGTGTGATAAAATACGCAAATGATATTACCCGGTATACGATGTCTTAAACCTGGACTGACTGCAAATTTTTCTTACTCTTTGACATTCGAACAAGTTAAGTCATCTGATTTGTTCAAATAAAAATAGATTTGCGAAAATAAAAATAGCAATATTGGAAATCCAAAATATACAGAAGACGAATGTGAATGGGTCATTCTCAGATCTTCGTTTAGAAGATCAAGTACTTTAGCCAGATTGTGAAAACTAACTACTAGCATTTAGGAGTGACCTGTCGCTTTTATTAATAGATTTGAAAGGTTACTGGAATAAACCACTTCAGTAAAGGGGTACCTTACCCTTTTATAACTTATTTTTATAACAAATATTTAAATGACTGCTTTCTTCGACAATTAGACGCCGTGGTGCAGTGGTAAGCGTGACGGCTCTAAAATCTAACTTTTGTGAGTTCGAATTCCAATGGAGATCAATATTGTTTTTTTTTTTTTCTTTTTTTTTTCTTTTCATTTTATACTTTGCTAAGGTACATTTTAAAATGATGATAATGTTAAACATGTATTTGAATCGATCGCATTACTTGTATCATTTTGGTATTTTCGCATATAACATAGGTTTTTCAAATATCTTCTTGATTGTGAATTATTCAACATGGTTGACATAGCCCTTGACAATTTGGTCATTCATCTAGCTGATGACACTGATTCGGAGGAAACCGACACCGCCAGCGAGTGTGAAGATGCTCTATTGGAAGCGTGTGTTTGAAATGTATTGAATGTATTGAAATTGTACGAATGAAATTAAAAATGAAATTGAAATGATGAAATAAAATGAAATAAAAAAAAAAAACAACATGAAAAATGTAAATAAAACAAATTCAATCATAAAACAAATCGCCCTGTGTGGGATTCGAACCCACAGCCTCCTAATCGCAAAAGTTAAATCACTATCAAGGCTCCTCAATTGTACCAACTGAGCTACCGATGCAGTTTCAATCTTTACATTATATAAAATATATTTATAGTTTAAAAAAGTCAAATATCTTTCAAACCCTTATTTAATAAATGGAACAGTCTGGAAAATCCAAATTTAAAAATAAAAGCGACAGGTTACTCCTAATTGCTAATACATTAATTATCACGGTGAGGATGCGTACACCGGATATTGCCATTTAATGATAAGGTATTTTCCGAAAACGTGTTTATTTTTCGTCATCAAGGTAAGTAAAACACCTATTTACTATTGTATTATACTTCTATAGAAGAAAGGATCATTGTTTTTAATAACTATATAATGTGTATATGCTCTCACAAGCGTAAAATGAGTCAATCTTATTAGGAAACGCTAAAATTTGTGATAAAATGGCATCTTTATCATCTGATAAATGCAGGTCGGGGACACATTTCTCTCGGTATCGTCACTTATTGTCTTGTGATAAAAATTCTGAATCGTATGATTTGTTTAGTTACATACAAAGAAAATATGTGCAAAATTTCAGCTTTGTAAATGTTCAAATGACGGAGAAATCGATGATAAATGAGCGTCGATGGTGTACTGTGTATTGCAAATATATGTACTGAGTATTGACTTGTATCACATTTTACTGTACTGTGTATTGTTTACATTATAGCTTAGTTTTATAGAATTCATCTTACAAAATGTACATTATCATTTCCTTTCCAAAGTACAAAACAGTAATTTCTTTAGCCCTGAAGATACGTGATGTTTTACATTGATATTTATAGCGTTTACTCTGTTGTAATTCATGTAATAAGCTCTAAACGTAACTCTCAGTCACCATAGTGCAACAGCGGGCAATATTTTTTGTTACGTTTAGCAGTTGTAAATGTATATATATTTTCTATTCTTCCACTGAGCATTGATTAAGTTGATTTTACACGAATTACCTCAAAAACAGTTAAAGGTATCTTTTATAATTTTGCATTGGGATGCCACTAAGACTTACTCTTAATATCTAATAGAAAGCCCGGCCCTACTAATAAATACTATATTGTGAATTTTTTCGTTGCAGATTCAACTTGTTTATGTGTGTTTATGGCTGGCTCGACGAACGAATTTAAGGCCATTGTATGTCATTTTGTTGAACACCACCCAAAATACGAGAATATTATAGTACGCTAACGACCAAAACGGCAAAAAAGTAAATTACAAGATAGCACCAGACATATGCAGAGAAAAAAAAGCAGAAAAATACTGTTGATTCAGAAAATATTAACATACTTGTTTCAAAAAAGAACCAATGTGCAACAGAAAGAAACCTTTGATTTGGACAAATGGTGAGTAGCCTGTTCATTGATGGCAGTGGAAATGTATGCTACCTACCTCGCCATCTAGCAGAACTCAACATTTACCCGTGCTACCAGTACAAAAATATAATCTAGAGACACATACACGGCGGTGTACATGGAACTTTCAATGTTACACAGAGTGCAATTGCATGGACAGGCAGGGTTTTCAAAGAGTATTGTTATACAGTCTATGAAAGAATGTGACAAAATAGATGGATGAATTTTAATCAGTTTGGTTGCCAAGAAACGTTTTCTTCGATTTTATAGTTTCCTATATTTCTTGACGTTGCAAAATGTTTTCATCGACAACTTGGTTAATATGAGGTATAGTGAAGACTGCAAGTTGTTTTGAAGAGCAGGCTTATAACTCTTCCACTGATTTTACAATTATACAACTTCTTGCATAACAGAGACCGCATTTCTGACGCTAAATTAAGAGGATAGAGAAAAGCAAGACAGACGAATACTTATTGACATTAAAAGAAGCAGCTAGTTACTGCATAAATGTGATGAGTGTACATTACTTCCACATAAGATTGGGCATTGATACTGAAATAGGTTCTGTTGTGACAGATTTATTTTACCACCAAGGGCGCTTTTGTTTGTAACAAACTCAGTTCGGTTTCAAACCGGTTTGCCAAACTTTCGATTTGTTTTGTAAAACTGGTTTTGATCTCGAAAAGGTTTGTGTCATTTGTTTTCAAAAACCGCTAACCGGTTTGTCAAACCGACCAAACTGCCTTCGGAGGCGGTTTGTTCGGTTTGTTGTATCCGAAATTTATTGCAGTTCGAGAAAAAATGGCGAACCGTGTGGACCAAAATGGAAACGGGTAAAGAAAAAATATTAAGTATTGGTTCATTTCTGGTGAAAACCCGTGGTAATCTTTATGCTCAGCCGAATTCATTTGTCAATAATTACTTCTAAAAACATTCTCTTTGATTGGCATTCATCGTTTTCATCAGTTTCTCTAACCATCGAAATATTCCATTCATTTCGTTCCAAGATTATTCGATCTCCAACAGTCCAAAATCCAATTACTGTTAGAGTATAAAGTTTTAATTTATAGTAAATGTGTCTGTTTCTGAAGGATAACATACATATGCAATATTTTGTATTTAAATAAATGTCTCTGTTGCTAAGCAAGGGATCACTTCTTGTAGTGTAAAGAAACACACTTACTTTTGTAAGAATTCTAGGTTCAAGTCCTAGCAAGAAGCCCTATGCACATTGACATAACTTTATATGCACATAAACATCATTAGTATATAAATACATATGCAAAGCAGTTCTCTAGCCTGACTAAAAGATGCAGTTTTAAATTTTAAGAGCAAAATGAGTATTTTTTTTTATTTTCATGCATGCAACTATTCATATCAATGAACATTTCATTTTTCAACTAAATTTTCATTTTTTTTTCATCCCTGACAAGATATTAATTGAAAATAAATTTATGCAGAAAAATGGCCGAAAAACACTGCAAAGTCATAAATACTTGTGGGGGACTAATTTTCATGGATTTCATAGTTGTGTAATTAATTTTTAACAAGCCCATAAATACCATCGTTTTTATCTTCAAAAGTTGAATTCCATAAATTCGAGTCCCCATGAAATAGCCATTTCAATATAGACAAAGCAGTTATTAACAACAAAAATAAAATGACTATTAAGTCTGTAAAAAGAGCTGATCCTTGTTGTCAAATGTTGTACAATTTATTACAATGCTAACTTCGGAAACAAGTTTGCACAAGTTTGTTTCAATTGATAATGCATTGTCTCATTATTGCCTTGATGATGGTGACTTTCCCCTTGTAACTCACATGTTCTGTTGGTTGTTCTGACTGAGCTCCTAGCTTAGCCAGTTTGTCTGCCTCTTCATTGCCTGCAAATCCACAATGGGATGGAATCCACTGAAGTGCTACTTTGCAGGTTATACTCAGGCTCTGCATTCTCCTGGCTAGCTGCGGAGCTTTATTGTTGATCAGAGCTTCCATGACAGACAGTGCATCTGTAAGAAAGACGACTGAGGAGCTTTCTTCTGCCGAGTCTTCAGTCATTCAGACGGCCTTCATGAGTGCTTCAGTCTTTGTCTTGTAATTGCTTGTGTTTTCCTGTGGCTGCGTGTAGTGTAGAGAAATTTCAATTCACCGAAATACATATAATTATATACATAAGTATCAATTATGTTTAATAATGTATATCCATGGTTTCTGGTCCCCCTTAATACAGTGACATAAAAGTTCAAAGTATTAAGTATTATCTGATCAAGTCAGGGGTGTCATTGGATGCCATCCAACTCATTGTTGCCAGATTTTGGATGTACAGTGTGTCATCCGAAAAAAATGTCAGAGATTAAATATGTCAACCATTTTTTGAAGAATCTTAATTAATATTTATTTAAACAAGTTTTTGTGAGGTAAGATACACTCGCTGGCCTAAAATACAACTGGTTACTTAAATCAGTCCAGCACCAGAGTCAGAGTATATGTGCTTTGCTTGAACCTTGGGTAGTATAACATCATCTATTTTTGCACATTAACTACATCACAACTGTCAAACTTTGCTGAGTGTGTCTAAAACAAGGAAACAGCAATGATTTCAATTTAGGAGTTATCCCTGTTACAAAACACTTAATCTCTAATTTTCATCAAATTGAAATAATAAAAAGTCTTCTGGATAGTGGATACAGTTAAATGACTACATCTCAGTCTCAGTCTTTGTGGCCGGATGGTTAGAGTAGTTGATTTTAAATTATTTGTCCTTCACTGCTGTGTGTTCGAAACATTGCTCAGGGTGTAGAATTCTTTCATGTGTGGATTTTTAAGTAATCCAGCTGACTTAAAGGACAGTGGCTTAACCTAGCTGCCCGCCCATGCCTTAAATAATGCATTGAAAGTTGATATATGACCTATAATTCTGTCAGTCTGACATTAAACTTAACAAAACCAAACATTTGTATTCACTCAACTGGTCTAATGGCTTATGTTGTTGAGTGCAAAAGGCAGTGATTCAACTGTCTATGCCATAATTAGCCTTGCTATATACACATGTTAAATAGTGTCGGCACATGAGGAGTAGTAATAGTAGTACATGTTATTTAATATGTTTGGCTCTTAGATACAAAATCTGTCATTTATCTCCATTTAGAATAAATTTAATCAACAGTTTTTCTAGATTCGTCATTTTGTTCATACAAACCGCCTGTTTGTTCAAGAACTCATTTTAAAAGAAACCAGTTTAAGTTCATCATTATTTTTTATCCAAACCAAAACCTAAAACCCAAACCGGTTTTTTGCAAACAAAAGCGCCCCACGTAATAGTGTAAAAGTCATGTTTTACTTTGATAAAGAACAAAAAGTCATGTACATTGAAATATTGATTAAACAAACTTGAAACGTAAACACAAATTCATAAAATAGCAAAGATAATAATAAGATAGTAGAAGAACTCTATAAGATTTGTCTTTCGTTCTAATCCTTTCCACCAACTGTACTTGTAATGTTAGTATATAAATATAGTAATGTATATTGTTGGGAATAAATATGTTTAAACCAAAGATCATAAATATTTGACATTCAACAGTTTAAATACATGAACAAATCGAAATGATCTTCAAGTGAGTTCCCGATCGTTTTTTATAGTTCAAAGTTGACCTTGACAAAAATATACAATTTTGGTCAACAGGGAAGTTGATCACATAAAAGTGATAACGAACTGTTTGCATAGAAATGACATATATCTTGCAAATGAAGTGTGCAAAATAATTTCAAGAATAACACATGGCACTGTTTCCTCCTACTTTTAACACAAATTGCTCAGTGCATATGACACCCATTTTGTTTCGTATGAAGCAAGTGGTGAGCTAATTACCTTTCAGAACAATGCATTTAAAGCAATAAAATAGCTTTGACTATATTATTTAAGAAAATTTCAAGTGAAACTAGTTCGAAGATTTTACGTTGAATGAGTCTAGGTTTATTGAGGAGAAACAACTTTAAAAGTTCAAAGCCCCTACCATATTAACCTTTGAACTATTGACACCATAATCGATAAAGGTCGTCTACTGACCAAGGTTGATGTCTCTTTGTAGTATAATAGCGAAAGGGTAACATATTTCCATGTTTGCTCTTCTTGTAAGGTGAGACATTTTCCACACTTGTCGTCATCATACCCCGTGTTCCATTATTATAAAATTTAAATTAACAGCTGAACTTGTGGCTTGGTCTTTACTCAGCAGTGGCTAGTCTTTAGACAGTTTCTCGGAGTGACTATTGGCATGCCGCTGTAATTGTAAGTTGTTATATCAGTGTTCAAACTGGTGCTTGTTATTTTCGCTGTGAAGTCTAATTTCATCTGCAAACAGAAAAAGACATTCCGTCATTTAGGCCAATGGAATTACATGCCTCGTCTATCTAATGACCATAAATGCTGAAAATATGCACATTTTCCAATATCAATACTCAGTACACTAAACTGCAATACACAGTACAAATATTACTTTGAAAACTCAATACACAGTACACCATCGACGCTCCTTTATCACCGATTTCTCCGTAATTTGAACATTTACAAAGCTGAAATTTTGCACATTTTATCTTTGTATGTGACTAAATAAATCATACGATTCAGATTTTCTCCACAATGCAAATAGGTTATGGTATCAGGACAAATGTTTTTACGGCATGCATTTATCAAATGATAAACTTGTCATTTTATCAAAACTTTTAGCATTTCTACTTAAGATTGACCAATTTCACGCTTGTGAGAGCATAAACATAGTATCTTGTTATGAAAAGTAATGATCTTTTCTTCTGTAGTAGTATAATACAATAGTAAATCGGGATTTTACTTACCTTGTTGACGAAAAATAATCACGTTTTCGGAAAATACCTTATCACTTGGTGGCAATATCCGGTGTACGCATCCTCACCGTGATTATGCCTTATTTAAAGTTTGTAAATCGATCATTTTGAATAATCTATATAACACTGAGGTATTGTTAATGGCGGAAACTAGATACGTGCTACACAAGTACAAATACTACTGTATCCTAGTCTAACTGAGATATCATATATCTAATGTTACTATTGTTATTAAGTTTTTATGATTAAAATGACTGAATAACAGTCAGCTTTTTAAAACTCAGATTTATAATTAGTAGTGCTAAACCACTGGAAAATAAATAAATTGTATTTATGTATATTCGTGTTAAAGTTTTGTATTCACAATTATAAGTCTTCAGACAACCGTCCTGATTTTTCAGTTAAAGGTACCCCTCTTTGCATTATTTCACTGGACGGGCACCTGGGTAGAACCCTCGATCTTCAGTAGCCCAGCTGAAAGGCTTCTTAACATGACAGAATTATACATTGGTGATGTAAAATTTAACTGTACGTCATTTTTATATACTCCAACGGCTTATTTCCCAAATGCTGACCATATTTGCAACAATTAATATTTTATCCGGCTATTACGTACTCGCAAAAGGTAAAAACAAAAAAAAACTCATCGATGTTTATAAGGATTATATACAATGTATCTGTACCAACTTTCCCCGCCCTTTTAAAATCAATCTATATTTTGGCGAAAAGAAATGATACAAACGTAAAAAGAAAGCTTGCATTGCAAATAAATTGCAAAGTGAAGCAGCGCAACAAAAATGCAGTACTCAGTATATGTATTCCTTTATTAGAAAATGGTAAAGATAAATAAATCTTTGCGATTTACAGTTTGCCATGCGTTCTGTTGCGTGTGTTAGGGATTCGTTGTCCCGTTGAAACATTGTTAGAGTTAAGAATAATGTTAAGCCTGCACCATAAATGATTTTAGCTTCTCAGTAATATTTTTGTTGCACCCGTATTTTTGTCTAGCCTTGTGATCTGTATGTGTTACTTGTTATAAGATGGTATGCAAAATAAACAACGGAAACAATATTTAAAAACAAACATGCATGGGACATTGATGTTGGTTTGTTTTGTATATTTAACTCCACAAGTTACGTGTAAATCTAACGTACTGTCAATACAACAGGTACTTGTAAGTGATCAAAAATATCTGTGTTCTGTTAAACCCTGTTATAGTTGCTCTAAGTAGTTAACATTGTCTCTTCAGCAAGTCCAATTCCTTCTTTATCTATATAAACCGCCATTTTGTTTTTTGTGGAGTCAATTTTTGAAATCGGTCGGGCGTGACTTTATCGGCGTGTTTACATTTTTATCCAGTAGCAGACGATTACCTAACAATAGGGAACCGCACCCTGAGGTGAGTCATCGGTGTTCCAACACGCTCAAGGAGAACAATACAGTCCCTTTATTTTAAACAATAGGACGGATTCTATTTAAAGGATCTAAGCCACAGTTTCACTCTATTCAATTTAACCCAAACAATAAAAGAACCTTAAACCACTTCGAGTAGACAATTTTTTTTTCAAGTATAACTTCAAGCAGACGAAAGAAGGGGATCGGGTCATCACTAGGAAGATATCTGATGTCAATAGAGGACAGTACATCAATAAGCGGAACAATGGAGGGTAGGTAGGCGCATTATAACCTTAAATGGCTAGTGAAAGGATCCCGGTGTCAGTTACACCGTGCGCGAGAAGCGTAATATTGAGAGAGAATTGATAAACTAACCAATAAGTCAACAAAAGTTGTAGATTTAATGATAATTCATTTTTTCATATTTTACATAAAAATTCACTTTTAATTTTTCTACTACACATAAAAGTGTTTGTTATTTTCATTTCATTTTGTCTTTACAATTTTGTCAATATCAAAGTCACGACTAATTTTCATGAGTTCAGCAAAAAAACGGATATCGTTTTAAGTGAAGTGTCAGGCGCACAGGTTTCACTAAATGCGACGCGTTTGTTTCATCTTCCTGCTTTAAATGTATTTCCAATTCCCGAATTTCTTTTCTTCTCACAGGTAGGTAGTAAGGAGCGACAGTTTGTAATCCCACCCATTTTTCTTGTTTTTCTCAAGTCGTCGCAGCAAAGGACTAGTTTTTCCTTTCACGATATTTTCGCCACAAATATCTGAATACACGTGAAGTCCGTCACTAGATTTCGATCTCACTTTTTCCGTTGCGTGAATCTCCATTAAAGCCACTTTCCATATACCTTCTAAGTATATAGGCGCATTCAATTGTATTTTGAAATGGCTAGTATCGTTGTTTACAAAATATGCATCGCTTTCGTCACTTTGTAGATAAATGTAAATGTCACTTATCATGTTGACTTCTTTCCAATGGGACTTCTTGAAGAAAAATGATACCGTTCTATAAATAAAAATCGATTTAAAGAATAAATGCTTTTACTAGTCTTATAAGATTACAAAATATATGGTTCACACCTATTGATTATAAGGTTAAACACGCGACAAGTTCTATAATATTGATGTTTAATCCTAAAGCTAAAAGTTCTATAATATTGATGTTTAATCCTCAAGCTAAAATAGTGTCTGTTTTTAATAACGTCAAAAGGAATTATACCTGGTATAACATTAACGCCTTTGTCGTCTGCTTCTTTATCAATCAATGAATGCGATCAATTCGCTTCGGCTGTCTAAGGTATTATGATTATTATATATACAATTTATTTTGTTTTTTTTGTTTTGGGTTTAACGCCGTTTTTCAACAGTATTTCAGTCATGTAACGGCGGGCAGTTAACCTAACCAGTATTCCTGGATTCTGTACCAGTACAAACCTGTTCTCCGCAAGTAACTGCCAACCTCCCCACATGAATCAGAGGACTAATGATTTCAGACACAATGTCGTTTATCAAATAGTCACGGAGAACATACGCCCCGCCCGAGGATCGAACTCGCGACCCCGAGATCCGTAGACCAACGCTCTTACCTACTGAGCTAAGCGGGCGGGCATATTTACAATTTAACACTGAAGTATCTTTTTTCTATTGATCCACCGCCGCCGCCGTCTCCACAATGCGCGCCGCAGGGAGCGTCACAATGCGCGCCTCAGATATCTCCGCAGAAAATGAAGCCACACTATTCTCTGTATGTATGGTTTGTTTCTAGTGGTATTGTACAGCAACAAGTCCTTCACAAAAGTGGTTTTTCCACAAGCTGAAAAAAAAAGAAATAATTATTGGTTTCATTTTCTGCGGAGATCTCTGAGGCGCGCATTGTGGCGCTCCCTGCGGCGCGCATTGTGGCGCTCCCTGCGGCGCGCATTGTGGCGCTCCCTGCGGCGCGCATTGTGGCGCTCCCAGTGGCGCGCATTGTGGCACTCCCTGCGGCGCGCATTGTGGCGCTCCCTGCGGCGCGCATTGTGGAGACGGCGGCGGCGGTGGATCAATAGAAAAAAGACACTTCAGTGTTAAATTGTGTATTTAATAATCATAATAACTTAGACAGCCGAAGCAAATGGGTCGCATTCATTGATTGATAATGAAGCAGACGACAAAGGCGTTAATATTATACCAGGTATAATTCCTTTTGACGTTATTAAAGCAGACACTATTTTAGCTTGAGGATTAAACATCAATATTATAGAACTTTTAGCTTTAGGATTAAACATCAATATTATAGAACTTGTCGCGTGTTTAACCTTATAATCAATAGGTGTGAACCATATATTTTGTAATCTTATAAGACTAGTAAAAGCATTTATTCTTTAAATCGATTTTTTTGATAGAACGGTATCATTTTCTTCAAAAAGTCCCATTGGAAGGAAGTCAACATGATGAGTGACATTTACATTTATCTACAAAGTGACGAAAGCGATGCATATTTTGTAAACAACGATACTAGCCATTTCAAAATACAATTGAATGAGCCTGTATACTTAGAAGGTATATGGAAAGTGGCTTTAATGGAGTTTCACGCAACGGAAAAAGTGAGATCGAAATCTATTGACGGACTTTACGTGTATTTAGATATTTGTGGCGAAAGTATCGTGAAAGGAAAAGCTAGTCCTTTGCTGCGACGACTTGAGAAAAACAAGAAAAATGGTTGGAATTACAAACTTGACGCTCCTTACTACCTACCTGTGAGAAGAAAAGAAATTCGGGAATTGGAAATACATTTAAAGCAGGAAGATGAAACAAACGCGTCGCATTTAGTGAAACCTGTGCGCCTGACACTTCACTTAAAACGATATCCGTTTTTTTTGCTAAACTCATGAAAATGTAGTCGTGACTTTGATATTGACAAAATTGTAAAGACAAAATGAAATGAAAATAACAAACACTATTATGTGTAGTAGAAAAATTAAAAATGAATTTTTATGTAAAATATGAAAAAATAAATTATCATTAAATCTACAACTTTTGTTGACTTATTGGTTAGTTTATCAAATCTCTCTCAATATTACGCTTCCCGCACACGGTGTAACTGACATGCTTAAGGTTATAATGCGCCTACCTACCCTCCATTGTTCCGCTCCTCTATTGACATCAGATATCTACCTAGTGGTAACCCGATCCACTTCTTTCGTCTGCTTGAAGTTATACTTGAAAAAACAAATCGTCTGCTCGAGGTGGTTTAAGGTTCTTTTATTTTTTGGGTTAAACTGTATAGAGTGAAACTGTGGCTTAGATCCTTTAAATAGAATCCGTCCTATTGTTTAAAATAAAGGGACTGTATTGTTCTCCTTGAGCGTGTTGGAACACCGATGACTCACCTCAGGGTGCGGTTCCCTATTGTTAGGTAATCGTCTGCTACTGGATAAATATGTAAACACACCGATAAAGTCACGCCCGACCGATTTCAAAAATTGACTCCACAAAAAACAAAATGGCGGTTTATATAGATAAAGAAGGAAGGACTTGCTGAAGAGACGAGGTTAACTACTGCTCTATTCAACAAATGACGTCACTTTAAATCAATACATCGTTGTTAATATGTTTTAGGCGGCGAAATTGGCAGCCATCTTTTGTCAAAAGAAAACAGAATTGTAGATAATGAAAATATCATGCTGCCGCGACCTTATAAAGTGTTATGGTGGAATAAAATGTGTACATATTTAACTTTAGGATATCCGTACCAATCTGGCTGTGATAAGGTACATGATTAGCTGTGTTTTCGACTGACGAGGAAGTAAGTGAATAAGTTTTCGTCCTGGATAAGTATATAGACTGATAGTGACTTTTTTACTTCTCGATTTTCTTAATACCACACAAATTAGACAATAATTATGATTTAATAGCATGATTACGTACATTTTTTTTTCTTAAATCGAAAGTAGGAAAATCCATTGAATCAGTTGATTTATTTGTCTTATCTATATTTGAATCGTTGTAATGTTACTTTTAGCGCCGGTAAGATAGTATAATCAATTGAAGTTTGAGTGTTAACAGTTGAAAAAACTACATTCTGTTGTATAAAATGACATTTTAAGAGCTTATATATAACCATTATTTACACAATATTTTGACATGGAGACACAATACAAAGAAACGTTAATGAAACTCTTTTGTTTTTATTATTGATTAACTAAATTATGTAATTATGTTTAACGAAATCAGCTCTTTTATAAATGTGTATTTTGTAAAACAAGTTTAAGGTCGTACAATAAATATAATTGAAATGTGACGGCCGATTTTTTAAGTGTATTTATAGCTAGAATCACGCTGCCCCGGATGGGCTGGCGGATCATGAGTTCCGAATAGCAGCTGTGACGCGCCCGTAGAACCCCTAACTCACTCGTAAATCATCTTGTTTATCCTTTCAGAAATCGGGGTAACCGGGGTCAAGGGTGTGAAATTTTGAACATGCTCAAAATTTTGCCACGGATGATATATCCGTAAGGAATCCGTAGTAAATCGTAGCAGTTCTGAAAAGATCGTAACAGATTTTAAAATATCGTAACTGTCATGAAGATAATAACTGTGGTCAAAACATACGTGCTATTACGGCTTTATTCTAATAAGGTTAATTAAGGTTCTGTTAGATTGTATCAGAGTTTTATAACGTAACAAATTTGCAAAACCCACTTTTATTACACATTTATACCAATTCGGGGATGGAAATCCGGAATTCATTCGTGAGTCCATCAGGGACAGTGTGATTCTAGCTTATACATTAGTATAATTTAGTACATTTATCAAATTTCACATTCGGTTAGACGAACATATTGTGAATGTGATAGAGTTAAGAAATAAAAAAATGAATTCCAACGGTCGCTCAATATGACAATAATTAAAATGTTTGCAGGCTTAGTTTGACTGAGCCTGTACATGGACGATAGCGGATATGCAAGCTACCGTTCACGCCCTGTAGACCCGGAATCAAAAGAATGGACCTCAAAATATAATCAAAACATGTATATAATATCCTGTTGATTTTATTTCAGAAAAATCGTTTAAAATGGCTACAACAGAAAATGAATATTATATCAGAGCCATACTGCTGCTGGTTGAAGGTGGTTGCTATATTTCAAAAAAAGTATTATACAGAGAACATTCTGGTGACATAAACAAATTGCTTAATAGTTTTAAACGTGAATTAAAGCGCGAGTTGCACGAAAAACAAATAGAAAAACTATTTCCACCAAATGGAAACACTATAGTTGACACATGGGACCTTCAAATGCTAATTATAGTAGTTTTAAGACTATTTCATAACTCTCTTAAGAGGGAAGATATAAGGAAATTACGAGATCTAAAACTTTTGCGGAATGAAGTGCAAGCACACAGTTCTTCAGTAACACTTGATGTAGTTCAATACGAGGATATCAAAGACGAGCTTACTGATGCATTGACCAGTTTAGCTTCGGGCTTTGGAGAAAATGTGCAACAGGAATGCAGATCATTTATCAACAAGTACACGTCTGGGCCTCTCGATGTAATGTCCGCTAGAGAGTATCTGAAGCAATTACAGAATTATGATGTACTGTTTAAACAAGTGTTGGAGAAGATCGACAGTTCTAAGAATGACATATGTACGCGCTTAAATGCCACACAGAAGTGTCTGTCGGACGATGTCAAGAATGTCAGTCAACAGGTGACAGGTAAAGAAACTCTAAAAAAATTTTTTTATACAAGTTGTTTCTGTACAATTTATCTAACTATTTACATTTCTGTTAATCACCTGTGTTCAGCGGTTCGGTTTAGTTCTTCATAACTGATTATCGTTGCGTGTACGATATGTATTTGTAAGATAAATACACATGGTAGATGTGAAAATAAATTTCAATCATGTTAGGACTATAGATCCTTACTAAAGTAGTAGCAATGGTGTAATGGTTTCAAACTTACTTGACACAGTATGTTAGTACGGAGGCCAATGAGGTCTACCATGCACCCCCACCCCCTAGACTTTTTTCATAGGTACCAAATTATTCGGCAGGACCAACTCTCTCAAAATAAAAAATGTTCCCATGAAAAAACTGTTTCCAACTATACACATGTATAAGATTTCACTGTTTCTGTGGCAACCATTTGTTTTTGGAAAATACGACCATATAGAGGATAAACAGTCATATCTTGGTCAGATTTGGTATTAAAACAATAAAAATGGTGTCAAAATGGAGCTAAGACATTTGCATTAAAAAAGCAGCATCTTTATGACTAATTTGCATATTCATTAATGACAATGTTAAAATTTGACAAAATTTTGTTAAATTTATTTTTTCTAAGTTTCAAATCAATTTAAATCACTAATCAGCTTTGTTCTGGTCTTAAAGTCTCTCAGTGTTTTGTAGTATATTATTTTGTTACTTTTATGGCACATTTGTTTACACAAAACTGGATGTGCTCAGCTAATTTGCATAAAATGAATCAATGTCACAAACAACGAATAAAATTCTGAAACCCCTAAAACTAAATAAAATGATATAATTAATTGTTATCAATGAAAAACCAATATTTATGTGGTCTATAATGTTTTAGACATTATATAATTAACACTTTATTAAAGGAAGAATACAAATGTAACATACATTACACATGTTACGTTACCATTTCAACAACCTTGTTGTATTGCATCAATTATTCAGAAAATATTCCACAAACATGGTTAATATTAATTATTTTGTACTATGGTAATACAATATACTACTTTACTTTTCAGAGAGTGTGATATTATTTCCGTAACACACTTTAAAACACGTTACCACTACCATTGCTTTTAAAAAAAAGATATTTTATAAGAAGTTAAAACCCAGATTGTCGCATACTGATTTATTTAAACTGTTAGCTGTTAGTTTTAAGAAGGTTTACTTCAGTTATTTCAGAAATAGCCTAAAATATATATTGCACCATCCATGTAACTCTAATTGTAGAATTTCAATAAAGCACGCAATAATATCCATCTGTGCATCCATAATATTATGATCATACAGCTGATATTTTCAGTCTTCCTGTAAGTCAAAGTCAAGTTTTATAAAAAAGTACTTTTTGAATTTTAGAAAAAGTAGCATTAAAAGAACATATACAAAACCAACCCTAGCTTTATAGGATGAATCATAGGGTCCTGAATCAGATATCTGGATGAGGCCTTTGCTCTCCGTGACGATTAAATAAAGACATCGTGTCTAAAGTCTGCTTAGTAGAAGTAGACTTCAACCCACCTGTACAATACGGAGAACTTAGCTCTTGCCTGCAGAGAACTGAGTACATGTAGCTCCAGTACAGAATCCATGGACACTTGTTTGGTTAACTGCTCAACATTACATGACTGAATTTCTTTTGCAAAGTTGTGCTAAACCAAAACTAATAAACAAAAGAAAATATGCTGCTATTTAAAGTAAAAACTTTAGATTTAAAACTAAAACCAGCTGGACCAAATTGTTTTAGTGATACCAGATCATACTTACTAAAATACAATTCCTCTTACGCCAGTGCTAGGGGGTGCTTTTCACACTTCATTACCTCTCATAAACAGCCATGATCCAACTGAGTTTGCTATTTATTTGCTTGGTTGCGATCTTTGCTTCAAAAGGATCTTCTTAAATTCTATTGCAAAATGTTTTCAGCAACTCATTAGTGTCGTTCATACAGCACTCATTATCTTTCAGTCAGTTTTAAATAACATTATGTGATTATTCTCCTAACAATTTGGTTTTCATAGACTTAATATCATTCACATTCTTGACTGCTTTTTCCAATTTTATAAGTTTAAATCTAAAGATACCTTGAAGTACCTGAAATTTCATGTTGTTTTTTAGTTTTTATTCAGTGCAGCTTTTCAACAGTGAATATTTCATCAGTAAGCCCATGGATATCTCAATACAATTCATGCGTTTCTGAAACTAAAAAACAAAATGCTTTATTTCACACGTAAATAAATGTATTGATGCACTTCACAATAACACAAAACGAGATAAATATTCCATTAAAACCATTTCCATGAAAGGAAGCACAAAATTGTAACCCTATTATCAGTGTTCAAATGTTAACAGGGATGTTTACATGATTAATATATACACAATATATACATAAAAATATATAATCAATGTAAAATTTAAGTATTGACAACAATACTGAAACCATCAAATAAAAGAACATCGCATTTAAGAAACAGATATTAGTATAATTAAACCGATAGATTCATTAATTCAAAATAAAAAAGGAACATTGAATGTGTAATAAATGTTTCAGATAATTTCTTTGTTGACAAAAGTGAAGAAAGAATGTTAGAATTAATACTTTAAAGTTTTAACAAATCCATGATATCATAATATTGAAATCAGTGGTTCAGATTTCTTCATATATATTTCTAAATACAGCAAAGTACAGTGGTAACGTACTTTAAAGCGCCGTTATGAAAAAAAAACTCATTGCTTGGAAAGTATGGAGCTGTACTATTTTGTAGAAGTATTTAACAACTTGATAACTAAATATTCCTCTACCATTTTCTGAGAAAATAACGATACAGTAAAACAAGATTACTGGAATGGTAACGTAACAATTGTTAAGTATGCTACAAACAGATTCCTCCTTCAAATAAGTATTTACATTATATTTTCATGTGCTTCAGCTCAAATAACACAAGTTTACTGATCACAGTTTAGGTCATCATGTTGTTCAGTATTAGTTATATCTTGTTTTCAGAGATGTCTGTTTCAGTATAGATTAATTTAAGCAAATTTGCTAAAATACCTAATGTAAAAAAAAAATATTTACCTTCACAGTAATAAAATACTATTCTAGAAAATACTGAGAGACATTAAGACCAGATCAAAGCTGTCTGATCTATATTTTCTAAATAATTGATGTAACAAAACAAGGTTATTGAAAAGGTAATGTAGTATGTGTAAAGTATGTTACATACTGAATCCTTCTCCAAAAAGGTGTTCAAACTTTATTTCCAAACAATATAGCTCATATAATTGTTATTTCATTGATAACATTTTATTATATCATTTTAATAAATTTTAGTGGTATCCTGTTTCCTGAGATGTTTGTTGTGGTTATGGTTAATATTATGCAAATTAGCTAAACACACCTATTTTGGAGTAAAAAAGTTACCATCAGTGTTACAAAATACTATTTAAGAAAACACTGAGAGACTTTCAGATCAGATCAAAACTGTTTGGTATATTTAAATTGATTTAAAACTTAAAAAATATTATTTTCTAATAAAATTTTGTCATTTTGTAACATTCTCATTAATATTCATGCATATGCAAATTAGTTAATTAACATACAAGTGCTGCTTGTTAAAGGCCAATGTCTTAGCTCCGTTTTGACACCATTTTTATTGTTTTATCACCAAAACTGACCAAGATATGATTGATTATCCTCTATATGGTCGTATTTTCCAAAAATGAACGGTTGCCACGGAAACAGTGAAATCTTATATAGTTGAAAAGAGTTTTTTCATTGGAACACTTTTTTTTTATTTCGAAAGGGTTAGTCCTGTCAAACAATTTGGTACCTATGAAAAAATGTCGGGGTTGGGGGGTGCATGGTAGAACTCATTGGCCCCCTACCTATGTTAATTTCAATATTATTTTAGATTGAATCGAGAATATATTTGGCAATAAATTGGTACATGTAAACATAATCGTATTTCATATACACAACAGACATAACTACATTTTAGTATCGCTTTAAAATGCACGCCTCTAAATTTATGGTAATGTTTTTGAAATTTAGAAGCTTTTCCTTCGTTATTAATTGCAATGAAAAGTAGATATAAAGTGATTTTGTGTATTTTAGGAACTTTTTATCTATAAACATACTCTTTATTTCTTCTAATTTTTAATCAATAAAATATATAGAAAACTCTCAAAAGCGTGAGTCTCGCTGGTGAAATTTGATTCAAAATAAAGGAATAATTAGCTGCATTTTATGCACATTAAAACAGTTACTTTAACAATATTGGTGTATTTTTTATATATATTTTATTAAGTGCTATTTGGAATAAAAAAAATTGAAATTTTGATAATTATCTTCGGATGTATGTCCCTATCGCATTCAAATTGTACAACTGTTTTAAGTTATTAAAGTTCACATAACAATTATTAATTAATTATTCGAAGTTGATATCGTCAAATGTCAAATGACGATACCTGATTTTACTGTATATGAAATGAAAACTGCAAAAACAAACAACATAACATGAATATTTCAAAATTGGTATTCAGCACATACATTAACATGTCTCACCGATGTGGGTTCGAGCCTCACTCGGGGCTTTGAGTTCTTCATGTGAGAAAGGCACTCCACTATCAAAGCCATATGACCTAAATTGTGTAGATGCAGCATTAACCCTCACCGCCCCCCCCCCCCACCCACCCCCACAAAAAAATATATAAAGTAATATGATACTTTCACATTTTCAGATCTTGAAAAGACTTTGATTGAGCAACTGCAAAGACTTGATGCAGGAACTTGCAGGAAGAAAATCAAAGGTAATATTTGTTACACGTAAGGCAGCTTCATCAATATAATAATACAATACAACTTACTGATATTCAAAATTTGCGTTTCAGTTGGTATGCATGTGGAGTTATCGCTAGGTGGACCAACCGAAGAGTGGATACTTCTAATGGAGAGAACATTGAATGATGTCTTTAACGAAGCATATAAAACATCTGGAGGAAAATTTGAAGATATCAAGAAAAGAGTAGAGGATTTACTCGAAGTTATCAAACAAAACACAACAATCAATTACAATGGCTCAAACATAAAGTGCATCATTCTTATGTTTGAATGCTTTACATACTCTGGGCTATTGGATTTGCTCCAGTATCTAACGAGTCAGAAATATCAACGTCGGCTTGATGGTTTAACAGAAACATTGTCGACGCATTTTGAGGTTGATATTCCAGTAACGGCTACATCTACAATCTCACCTGAATGCTTGCAAAATGCGTTAGACGATTTAAGTAAGTAGGTGTCAGATTGAAGTTAATACTTGTGTATCTAATTCATTTTAATATGTTTAATTATTTAGTGACAAAGAATATTTCAATTTAAATGTAAATTAAAACAATAGTCACTGTAGTAATCTTTCAATTTATTTGATAAGTTTTGAATATTTGATATTGTCTTCATTTTGTCTTTTAAGACTTTCGAGAACTGACTTTTCTGTTTGTCTTATTGTCAGATTAAGTTTGTATATTGAAAATGTTTGGTCTCCATGCCAAAGCTACATTTTAGATATATATGTTTGGGGTGATGGTTGTATTTAGCTTTTTTGAAATTTTGAATTTGTTTTCAAAATTAATATTTAATATAAGATTTATCGTGCGACATTAAGTAGGTCTCGATGGTGTAAGTAAACACACAAGAAGTAACGCGATTTATTCAGAAAACTACGTTATTATATATAATTGTGATATCTTGTAAATCAAATTTAATCTGAAATAGTGTATTAATTAGACTTCCATTTCAAAAAGACATTAGAGAATGTTTACAAAATGACCCAAATTCTACAGCAGAGTGCGAAAGAGAAAAACAGGAGACTGAAAATTGTCACAGTCATCCGACTGATGAATCCAAGAAGTCGTTAAAGCTGGCGATGGAATGTTCATCTGTAGAAGACTTGGTATATCTCTGGAAAATGTTTCAACAGGGTGGTGCTGCATATTATCTTGACAGAATAGCTGATAAGCTTTCTGAATATTTTGGAAAGAGAATAACTTTATCATCATCTTTAAATCTGGAAGAATTCAAAAAAGCACTTGAAGATACACGTGAGTTTAAACGTGTCAAAGTTTCTTAGTCAAGAAAAGATTTTCCTGTTACATCTTGTGTGACCCAAGGGTCTGTCCTGGGGCTTCTCCTCTTTCTTTTATATATTAATGACTTACCTGATCATGTGACTTTTTGCTGATGATGCAGCTGTCCATCTTACTATCAGTAATACAACTGATGACTCATTATACCAGATTTCATCAATAACATGGAACACTGAGTGGTCACTTCCTGTCCCGGTGTAATCAGTCCTGTATATACAACATTGCCATATAGCAGATTATTAAGTTTAACTGCAATTGAGATAATTATAGTCACCTACCAGAAGGGACTTTCTATTGCATGACAATAGTTCATTCTATTGCTGATTTCTGTTGTGTCTAAAATTAAGCATAATTTATGCGAGATACTTAATCTGCTGTCACATGTAATCACTAGATAATCTTGTTGTTCAAGGTGTAGAATATATGATTAGTCATTTTCTTTACAGAACAAATTTGAAAGCCATAAAATTATTGTATCAATTAGTTCAAGCTGCGCACATTACCGAATTGTCTGCTCGTACGATTTCTAAACTCTAGACATAAAAACTTGGGGTGGGGGCGGGTGGGGGCGGGAATGAAATCAATTATAATGACTATGAAATGTATCTACTCAAAATCAATTGTGATGAAAGGACTATATACATCACTCACGTTTTTATATTATTTCATTTTACTTTACATGGTGTGAAAGTATAAACTAAGGTTGTCATTATGTTTGTCTATCTTTTTTGCCAGTTGAAAGTGCTGAAGATGCTGATGTTGGAGCAAGCAATATAACAGGTAAACAAGTTATATGCAAGTGCATATAGATATTTGACTTCATTAACCAATGTCACGTTCAGCCTTTTAGTATTTATAGACCGGCACTCTAGACGTTTTGTGAGCTATAAAATAAAAGACTAAACTTGAAATATCATGCTATGTATTAAAAGCCTGAAGACTGACAGTTCTTGAACTGTTTGTAAATTTATATCTGTAGGGATACCCAGATTTTAAATTTCTCCGTAAATTGGTTTCTACAGTGTATCAAATAATTTTACCCTGCTTTAAAATTTTGGAATGAACTGTACAATTCACATCATAATGTACGAAAAAAGAATATGGTACTATAAAGTAACCTATTAAATTGTCTTTTTGTTAAACTTTTATCGTTTTATCGTTTATCGTTTTATCACACTTTCAAACATATTTAGTAATATTTACTGTCAATATGCGTTTATAGATATATCTTTGCAGATACCCATTCCGCTCGTGTCTAACATCATCTAATTTAGACATAATTAAATAGGCATGATACTCTTACGATTTTTATCGTATTAATTTTAATTCACAAACGGCCATTGACTCAGACTTAGAAGAAATAATGAATATATTATTCTTTGTAAACTTTTTCTGTCATCTGAAATTGAAATTAAGTGGTGTTTCCGCTGTTGCCGGTTTTTAATGAACATCTTTAAATTTGTTATACTAAAAGTCTATTATTATGTCCCCTTTCAAAGAAGGTGAGGTATATTGTTTTTGCAGATGTCGGTCGGTCGGTCTGTCCATAGACCAATCCGTTTCTGGATGATAATTCAAGAATCATAACCATGAATCTAGGATCATGAAAATTGATAGGAATATTGGTCATGACCACTGGCACCAGAGCAGAAAGAAAATGCCCCTGTACATGTTATACCCTACCCCTAGGTATTCTATAAGAACCATGGTCATGAACGGGAAAATATACTAACCCATTTCAATCGCGCATTTCATATCTAAAACACGCAGTTCGGTAAATGTGTACTATGGATATCAAACAAGTGGTAATTTATCTACCATTGTGTACCGGTCATATTTCTCCAATACTTTTTCTCTTAGAAAAACAAGGCGTAGTTTATAGTTTTTTCAACGTTACACAAAAAACTTGCTTGAACTTCCCTGGTGAAGTTCCGGTCTAGATTGCAAAAATCATTCTGATTGGCTGATGTGAAAATGTATGTCAGTCGTCATTTTACAACACGTGTACGATAAAATGTGTATATGCAGCATAAATGTGCAAAATAAATTAAATAAACAGAACAGATGTATACCAATGTATGATTTCAAATTCAAAATCATATCCAAGATGAATTTCATTCATCATTTCGAGTTTTATCGTAAAACTGTTAATATTTTGCATTCTGTTTTTGTTTGTTTACATTTCGCCTAACATGTGCACACTGCCGTGACCTCTAGACCGGATGTTCATTAGGGGAGTTCACGCAAGTTTTTCTCTAGCGTTGACGAAAGCATAAATATGTGGAGCTTCTCTGTAATATGGAATATTGAGATAATGTGACTGGCGCACGATGGAAGATAAATTACCGCTTGTTCAATATACTAGGTACCCATTCACTGAACTGTGCGTTTTATATGAGAAATGTACGATTGAATTGGATAAGTGCACTTTCCCGTTCATGACCATGGTTCTTATAGAATACCTAGGGGTAGGGTATAACATGTACAGAGGCATTTTCTTTCTGGTCTGGTGCCAGTGGCCATGACCAGCAAATGACGCAAATATTGATTTTGAGGTCGGTACTTTAAACGTCAATGTCACAGTGACCAAGAAAAGTTTCCGGATGATAACTCAAGAACGCTTGGGCCTAGGATCTACGATTAGCTGCAAAACCACCACTGGGGTGCATAAATCGGTTTTTGATGCGCACCAAACCTCACTCCTACCGCCACCATGTTCCAAAGACACGGAATAGTGTAAATAAAAGTATTCTCCGCCAGGTGAATCTATAACACACGCAATGGAAACAAAAGGAAACCACATCATATTGTATCAAAGAAAAAAAATAATATGCAAATACACAACAGCCTATTTGTCCATCTGTCCAACGTGCATCGACCCACTATTAAACTGACAGTCCATTTCGTTCCATTAGATTATTAACTTCACTTCGGAGATACGTGTTCCTTTTGTGTCTGACACATACTTTACGAGAGTGATAAATATATTATATGACTTCAATAACGTCGTTTTATCTAGACTTAGAATAAATAAGCAGTACATATTCTTTTGTTATTTTTCAATTGAAATTAAAGTTAAGCAGTGTGGAAATTGTCGTTTAGTGTAGAAGCTTTGCTTTATACTTGTATAGGTACTTGTATAGGTAACAATGTTACTTTATATCACAAATGTATATTATACTAAGCGTGTCAAATGTCAGAACATAGTAAATGCATAATGAACTCTGTTGCAATTAAAAACTAACCGTGTTCTTTTACTTATATGCTGTTATTTATAAGGTTAATGTCTTACATAATTAAGCATACTATTATTATTATGATTAACGACGCACCACACGTATACATATCTGAATCATGGCATATCTGTTTGTATACAGTTATTCTGCATACATTATGCTCATAACAGTTATTCCTTATTAAAGTGATTGTTGTCAATGATGATAATGTTTATTCAGTTTTCGGAAAGGTAAAATATCATACTTTTCCTTGCAGTATTGATAGAAGATGATAGCTCAGATGAAGATGTCGCTCTTCGTGAATATAAACGACCTCAAACTACCCCGAGTAGACGTAAGTAAATTTATTACTGGTTAGGATGCCCACAATATGACAAATGCTGTTTGGTCTGTGGGCCAATGCCAGTTGTAACACAGAATTTAGGCCAAGGTTGAGCTATATCATGATGTTATTCTATTCTTCAGGAAATATTGTCTTTTATAAACTTTATTTTGTCTCTAAAATTAGGCGGTGTGGAAACAGTTGTCGGATTTTAATTGTTTTATATCAGATTAATGTATATCATTATTTAGCTTATTATACGTTTAAAGATAGATGGATGCATATACAAAACACAGCATAATTTTATCGTTATTTTGCATACATAAAGCTCATAGTTATTACTTCTTAAAGTAATTACATTTCTTCTCTTGTTTATAATAATGTTTCATAAATGTATTATAGCAATAATGTTCATCAAACTGAAAAGTAAAAGTAGAATCCACGTAAGCGTTCGTACTCATCCAGGTACATTTAGATCGAAGGGAAGACGCCGATACAACCATTTCGCCGTTATTTGTTGAATGCAACATTCTATAGCCATCATCAACATTATCCAAATCCATTTAATCTTTTTTTTAATCTTTCGAATGATATGTGAAAAAAGAAGGATAAACATCGAACAGGGATTGCTGCGTTCCAAAAACGCAATCTCCACAGACGCCAACGAAGCACGCAGACGAGCTCACGACCAACACACACACACACACACACACACACACGCATGCACGCACGCATGCACGCACGCAACAAGCAGACACTCATACAAAGCAGACTCACCAGGACAAAACGAACAAATAAAGGAACACAATGGGGCACCGCCTTGGAACGATCAACTGCAAAACCACAACTGGGGTGCTTAAACCGGTTTTAGATGCGCACCCAACCTCACTCTTACCCCCCCCCCCCCCCCAACCATGTTTCTAAGTCACGGGACAGTTTAAATAAAAGTATTCTCCGCCAGGTGAATCTATAACACACGTTATGGAAACAAAAAGGAAACCACATCAGATTGTATAAAAGAAAAAACAATAATATGCAAATACACAATAGGCTATTTGTCCATCTGTCCAACGTGCATCGACCCACTATTAAACTGACAGTCCATTTCGTTCCATTAGATTATTGACTTCACTTCGGAGATACGTGTTCCTTTTGTGTCTGACACATACTTTAACGAGAGTGATAAATATATTCTATGACTTCAATAACGACGTTTTCTCTAGACTTAGAATAAATAAGCAGTACATTTTCTTTTGTTATTTTTTCAAAAGAAATTAAGGTTAAGCAGTGTGGAAATTGTCGTTTAGTGTTAATGTAGAAGCTCTGCTTTATACTTGTATAGGTAAAAATTTTACTTTATATCACAAATGTATATTATACTAAGCGTGTCAAATGTCAGAACATTGTAAATGCATAATGAACTCTGTTGCAATTAACAACTAACCGTGTTCTTTTACTTACATGCTGTTATTTATCAGGTAAATGTCTTACATAATTAAGCATACTCTTATTATTATGGTTAACGAGGCACCACACGTATACATATCTGAATCATGGCAAATCTGTTTGTATACAGTTATTTTGCATACATTATGCTCATAACAGTTATTCCTTATTAAAGTAATGTTGTCAATGATGATAATGTTTATTCAGTTTTCGAAAACGTAAAACATCATACTTCTCATTGCAGTATTGATAGAAGATGATAGCTCAGATGATAGCTCAGATGAATGTGTCTTTACCACGAGTAGACGTAAGTACATTTACTACTGGTTAGGATGCCCACACTATGACAAATGTTTTGATCTGTGGGCCAATGCCAGTTGTAACCCAGAATTTAGGCCAAGGTTGAGCAATTTCATGCTGTTCTATTCTTCAGGAAATTTTTAAGCGCGGATGTCGGTCTGAGCAACATGAAAATAAATAAATGACGATTATTTTTAAACGTTGGTGTCTAATGAATGTAGTTCAGCCTTATATCAGACTAACGTTGATTTTCGATGGTGAAATTGTCTATTCGTCATAATTGTATCGTCCGCAGAATACATGCATCTGTATAATAATACGTTAGTCCATTTGTGGAAATTGTATCGTCCCACTATGAAACATTATTGCTGTTCAAGTGCGTTGGCCCAGATTATTGACTTCTCTATGCACATACCCGTTGCGTTCGTCTCTGACATCGTTTTATTTAGACGTACTTAAACCGGAATGACAAGCTATTCAATGATTTCAATAACGACGTTAATGACTTCATACTTAAATAATGAGCATATTGTCTTTTGTAAACTTTTTTTGTCTCTAAAATTAAGCGGTGTTGAAACATTTGTCGGATTTTAACTGTTTTTTATCAGATTAATGTATATCTTTATTTAGCTGATTGTAAGTTTAACGATAGATGGATGCATATACAAACCACAACATAATTTTATCGTTATTTTGCATACATAAAGCTCATAGTTATTATTTCTTAAAGTTATTACATTTCTTCTTCTGTCACAATTGTATATAATATTGTTTCATAAATGTATTATAGCAATAATGTTCATGAAATTGAAAAGTAAAAGTAGAATCCACGTAAGCTTTCGTACTCATCCAGGTACATTCAGATCTAAGGGAGGACGCCGGAACAACCATTTTACAATTATTTGTTGAATGCAACATTCTATTGCCATCATCAAAATTATCCAAATCCATTTAACCTTTTTTTTTAATCTTTCGAATGATATGTGAAAAAAAAGGATAAACATCAAACATGGATTGCCGCGTTCCAAAAAGGCAACCTCCACAAACGCCAACTAAGCACGCGGACGCGCGCACGGCCAACACAAACACACACACGCACACGCGCACACACACACACACACACACACACACGCACACACACACACACACACACACACACACACACACAAAACAAACACACACTCATAATAAACAGACTCACCAGGACAAAACGAACAAATAAAGGAACACAGTGGGACACCGCCTTGGAACGATCAGCTGCAAAACCACCACTGGGGTGCTTAAACCGGGTTTTAATGCGCACCCAACGTCACTCTTACCCCCCCCCCCCCTCGCCTACCATGTTCCAAAGACACGGGACAGTGTAAATAAATGTATTCTCCGCCAGGTGAATCTATAACACACGTAATGGAAACAAAAAGGGAACCACATCAGATTGTATAAAAGAAAAAAACAATAATATGCAAATACACAACAGCCTATTTGTCCATCTGTCCAACGTGCATCGACCCACTATTAAACTGACAGTCCATTTCGTTCCATTAGATTATTGACTTCACTTTGCAGATACGTATTCCTTTTGTGTCTGACACATACTTTAACGAGAGTGATAAATATATTCTATGACTTCAATAACGACGTTTTCTCTAGACTTAGAATAAATAAGCAGTACATTTTCTTTTGTTATTTTTTCAACTGAAGTTAAGGTTAAGCAGTGTGGAAATTGTCGTTTGGTGTTAATGTAGAAGCTTTGCTTTATACTTGTATAGGTACTTGTATAGGTACAAATTTTACTTTATATCACAAATGTATATTATACTAAGCGTGTCAAATGTCAGAACATTGTAAATGCATAATGAACTCTGTTGCAATTAAAAACTAACAGTGTTCTTTTACTTACATGCTGTTATTTATAAGGTAAATGTCTTACATAATTAAGCATGCTCTTATTATTATTATTAACGATGCACAACACGTATACATATCTGAATCATGGCATATCTGTTTGTATACAGTTATTTTGCATACATTATGCTCATAACAGTTATTCCTTATTAAAGTGATTGTTGTCAATAATGATAATGTTTATTCAGTTTTCGAAAACGTAAAATATCATACTTTTCATTGCAGTATTCATAGAAGATGATAGCTCAGATGAAGATATCTCTGTTCGTGAATTTAAACGATCTCAAAGTACCCCGAGTAGACGTAAGTAAATTTATTACTGGTTAGGATGCCCACACTATGACAAATGTTGTTTTGGTCTGTGGGCCAATGCCAGTTGTAACCCAGAATTTAGGCCAAGGTTGAGCTATATCATGGTGTTATTCTATTCTTCGGGAAATTTTTAAGGGTGGATGTCGGTCTGAGCAACATGAAAATAAATAAATGACGATTTTTTAAAACGTTGGTGTCTAATGAATGTAGTTCAGCCTTATTTCAGATTAACGTTGATTTTCGATGGTGAAAACAAATTTTATGTGACCTTTCTTATCATAAATATTTTCTTTTAATCTTTGAAATAATTGATAATTTACTTTCATGATCACAAAATGCTCTTTTATGCATTACATACCGAATAAAATGCAAACTGTTGATGTTGGTTTACCCCACCCACCACATTAGTACATATACTTATATGAAAAATCTTTAGAACTTCTCATCCTTTATAAAGATACATAACCCTCAACTAAGAGATCAGATACCTTTGCAGCCAAATGTCAGTCTGCTAAAACTATGGTTTGTGTTTCATTGGGCGATTTGCATACTGATAGACCTATTCTTTGCTAAAGGGGTAGAAATGATGAAAGTATCGCAAAAGCTTTACTCGAAATCTGCGAATTTAGCATTGTCCGCTCTCTAAGTCAAACAGTTCTCATCCGATCTTCACAAAGCTTGCTGATAATGTTTGTAGGCATATTATCTCGACCAAGTTCGATAACCAGCCATTCGCCTCAGACACTCTTGGATTATTGCCCTTGAATTACTCGAAAAACTGCAAATTTAGCTTTGTCCGCTCTCTAAGTCGAACAGTTTTCATCCGATTTCACCAAACTTGCTGACAATGTTTTGACATAACATCCTGGCTAAGTTTGATAACCAGCCAAATGATCCCAGGCATTCTTGGATTATGGCCCTTGAATTACTCGAAATCGGCGAATTTAGCATTGTCCGCCCTCTAAGTCGAACAGTTTCCATCCGATCTTCACCAGACTTGGTGACAATGTTTCTGGGCACAATATCTCAGCCAAGTTCGATATCCACCCATACCGCCCAAAGCACTCTTGGATTATGGCACTTGAATTACTCGAATTTTTTTTATGATACGTAACTGAATATTTAGACGGGCGTATTTTGTGAGAGTCTGGCTCTCTTGTTACAAAACGCGTTGCGATGTTCATTTCACATTGTAATTAACACTCCAACCCGTTTTGTAATATTACATGTATTTACAAATTGCAACTTTATTACAAAATGGCTTGTAACAAGGTTCCATGTACAACGCCGTATGAGTACATCTGCAAGTGTCTCTCAATTATATTTTGGTACCTGTTACATTTGTAAATGTTGATTATTGCTCCATCTGGGGCCAAAGATCATGGACGGTAGCTTGCGTTTCCACTACCGTCCACGAAGAGGCTCATTCAAACCGATCCTGCAACATTTACATTCGTGTCGTGTTGGACGTGCTCTGGCTTCAACATTCTCTATTGTACAGGTACAGATAGAATATTGTATCATACATATATACATACATACATATAAAGTGTCGCCAAACTTCAGTACTCTGAAACGTACTTTTGCAGTTTCAAACTAAACGTGTTCTTTTACTTACATGCCATTAAGAAAAATGTATTACACTATTTAGCATACTCTTAATATTGTGGTTAACAATACCCAACACGGATGCATATATAAACACCGGCATAGCTATTGTATACCCTATGCTTATAGAAAATATTATTTTTTAAAGTGATTGTATTTCTCCTCCAGTCATAGTGGTATATACATTTGTATCAAGTTGTAGAAATAATGTTCATGAAATTAAAAAGTAAATGTAGAAACAATATTAGCGTTAAAATACTCATCCAGTTTATTTATATCGTAAGGCAGGACTATGGAACAAGCAGTTTACCATTATTTGTTAAATACAATGCTCTATAGCCATCATCAAACAGCATATAATTAATATCCGTTTGTGAAATGACTGTTAACACCACTGCTGTCTTTATATATATATATGGCGTTTACATGGTGGAACGTATAACCTGACCTGTTTATTTGATTTCAGGTTTTATATATCTTACAATGAATATATTTTTTTCTTTGTAGATTGGAATGCTGTTGATTCTGGTGATGAAATAAACAAAATACCAAGTAAGCAACTTACGTTAACGTACATGTCAAAATTTGACTTTATTAATCGACGCCGCGTTGAAACTTATTTTACTTCGGTGCTCAAGACGTTTGATGACCCATGAAATAGAATAATGTAGTTATCTAACAAGAATAAGATATACACAGCGGTTCCAACGACTTTAAGGATGTACGAGCGAATTTTTTCTAACGTTAAGAATTTTCTCATACCCTGTG
The DNA here is from genome assembly GCF_021730395.1 of Mercenaria mercenaria. Lineage (NCBI taxonomy): Eukaryota > Metazoa > Mollusca > Bivalvia > Venerida > Veneridae > Mercenaria > Mercenaria mercenaria. The sequence continues at coordinate 40,760,597 of NC_069376.1, read as the reverse complement.
AGCTTGAAGAACATTAGTTTCTAAGACAAACAAGAGCAGAAAAAACATAGGTCACCGAACTCGTTTTAATTTTATAGGGTATTTTCTTCACCCACTGTTTACGCACTTCTGAAATTTTGTAAAATTTGAAAAAAAGTTGGTACCTTATAAAACATATAATATCCTACTTAATCTTATAGGGATTTCAGGTTTTACAGGTTAATATGAATATATAATGATGTCAGTATTATATAAGCATAAATGTCACTAACAAATCTCTTTAATTTTTACATGTTGACATAATTACCCCACCCACTTTATTTTCAATGGAAAAAACTTACTTAGATCTACAAAAAAAAATTCTGACATTAAGATTTTCAAAATATTTTGCAGCATTAATGACACACAAAAATGCTTCAAAATGAAAAGAAAAAATGTTGGGGTCACCGTGTATCTAAGAGATTTATTAAGAAAAAACTGTTAAAAGTGGTGAATTTTGATATTTTTTGTTCTTTTTGTTTTAATTTATATTTTCTAAATAATATAAAGTGCTATCTTGAAAACTTTTATTTTATTTATAGCTTAACATTATATGTATCAGTCAGAAAAATATCAAAACCAAACCTGATCTACTTCAGTAGATATTTGAAATTACCTACCCCTACCCCATTGTAAATTATACGTCAATTTTAGGCAAATGCCAGCCAAAAATAAGGGTGAAAAATTGTTTTTCACAAAAAGCATAATATATTTGGTTAAATGGTACATTACTAGCCATATTTTAATTATTTAGCATTAATTTTTGGCAAAACTTTTGTTAGAAAGCAATATTTGAAGAAACATTTTTCAAAATAGCGGATATCCTGAAAAAACGCTCGTACATCCTTAAGCAGAAGAAAAGGTGCCCAAAATATATACTGAGAGATAAACACAAAAATTCGTGCAATTCGTGTGAGTAAATTTATTACTGGTTAGAATGCCCGACCATGAATTTAAATTTGTACGAAACTCTGTTTCTGCAATGTTTCGAAAAAATTAACCCTGTTTTTAAGCAGTAAAATTCACATAATAATGTATAAAGGAAACACAATAATATGTTTCTATAAAATATGTCAAGCATGCATCGTCCAACAATCAAACATACAGTCCAAATATTCCTTAGATAATTGACACCTCTTTGCATTTACCTGTTCCGTTTGTGTCTGACATCTAATTTACAGATACTTTGACGTGAACAATAAGATTAAGACTTTAATCATATTCAGTGGTTTTCTCTAGATTTAGAAGAAATAAGTAGAGATAGTACCCAAAGTTTTAGATTATGAAAAACAATTAAAACGATAATGCTATTTGCTGATATGTAACACTTAAGACTGAATATAATACTTAAGTCTTGACTTGATCATTTTGAAGCATATTATTTAGGATTTTCGGAAACTTCTTATTTAATTTCAATGTATCTGCTCTTGTAGATAGTCCTATCTATCCAGCCATTGACAAATATTTAATCCCCAATTATACCTGGATTAAAATACACGATTATTGTGTGACGTCAGAAAATGTTTTAAGTCTAATAACATAAATTCAGATCCACTGTTTAAGCTGAAATTTAGATATAATGTTATTTGTACCATATCATCATACATCATATATAAAAACAAGAAAAACCTCTTCAGTATTTACCGTGAAAATTGACATTACAATGATATGACTTATCACTATGTTTTAACCATACATTTACTTCGTTATTGCTATTAAATTGTGTCATGCAGGTGAACAGGTAAATGCAGGATAGGATTAATATTTGTGTCATTGATTGATCTCTAGTACTATGTCTAAAATAAGGAGTACATTTTGTAATGTTTTGTTAAACTGGTGTGGAAACAGTCTTCGGATTTAAATGAAGATGTTTAGTTTTATACTTATCAGTCATGTATATCATATTAAGCGTGTCAATTTCAGAACATTTAAAATACAGGAGATGCACTATGTTGCATTTTAAAGCCAAACGTGTTCTTTTAACTCATAAGTTCAATGTCTTACATAACTTAGCATATTCTTATTATTATGTAACCCTGCACGTATGCAAACCTAAACCACGACATATTAATTTGTGTACGATTATTCTGCGTATATTATTCTCATAGCAGTTATTCTTTCTTAGAGTAATTGTTGTCAACAGTTTCGTGAAAGCCTAAAATATAATTCTCTTTATTGAATACTTCATTGAGGATGATAGCACTGATGAAGATACATATGAATCTTGTAGTGAATTTGAAAGATCTCCTACTACTTTGACTAGACGCAAGTAAATTTATTACTGCATAGAAAGTCCTGACCATGACTTTAAATTTGTACAAAATGCTGTTTCTGCAATGCATCAATGTATTTATACCTGTTTGTATTAAACATGAACTGTAAAGACATTTTATAATATATAAAAGGAAACTATAATAAGCTAAAATACAGTTACCTATTTATCCATCTGTCAAACATGTATCATTTACCGTTAACTTTATTTTTACTGTCCATAAACATTTGCCTAGACTATTGGTTTCTCTATACAAATATTCGTCCCGTTCGTGTCTGAGATCGTCTAATGGAAACATACTAAACTAGAAATGAATAGATTAGGATTTTATAGTAATATCTGTCTGGGTTTGTGATTACCTTGGCACACGGCTTGTTGGAACCTAAACTTAAGGCTGGTGGCTACCTAGCCCATTACTCCGCCCCCACCGTAATGATTGTGCTGCAGAACCCAATTGTAAGCTTACTGTTTACGACGTCGTCTGTAGACACGGATACAAATTGAAATGCGACTCATAACTTAACATCACATGCTGCCAACGCTGACCGCGATGGTTGTGGGCCCAAATAAGACGTTGGTGATGGTGACGTAGCATAAGAACTAGACCGCGGTAGGGCCTGTGCCAGATAATTTCCCGTTCTCTATGTCGACTTCTATGCCCTCCACTGATACCTACCATTAAACGTGACGTTGAAATCAGTCATAAAAAGGACGTTGACGAGTGTGATTGTACTAACGCTACACGCGGTCTAGTCGAACGAGGCCCATGGCCAAGCGTTCACGTGTCTCTGATACGTCGGTCGAGATCCAGTATTGCCGAACGAGAGACGTTTAAACGTCTAGCAACTTTTTCTTGCGTTCGCCCATATTCGACCATGGCAAGAACTTAGGCCCTCTCTTCAAAATTTAGCCTTGGCATTATCAAAATACTGATTAATTGTCAGAAAATCTCTGAAAAATATGGTCATATGTCGACTAACACCACTTGTACATGTGTAAACGTCGCTCAATAAAACCACAAGGTTGACACACACGGACTGCGTGAGGAAATCTTTGGCATGTACATGCATTTTACAAGGAGCTGAATCGTACGAGTTTCTGTTTGTTATGTTTGTCGGTCAGAGTACATGTACATCTCTGACATTGCCCAACACATTTATGCGAAATAACTTTCGATGAGGCGTTTCTTTATCACCTCAGTGTATTATTACTAATGCTCTTAAAACTGAAAGACGAGCATCTGTCAAACTGACACTTGGAACACTTGCTTGCGCTTGAACTCCCCGCTTTGTTTCGTGCGTGTCATAAACTGGGTACAAAAAAATGATATTCTTACGACTATATTATACCGGATCATCACTTCTTATGATAAAAGTTCAGTTTCGGTACCCGCCCACGATATGCGCAGTACAAAGCAAGGATCAATTCGCAGGGAAGCGTTCCATACAAGTAAGATTGATAGATTTATGATAGGTATTGACTTCTCGTCGGAACCCGAACGTCACTTGTCAGGAGGACTGGTTTCATTTGACAGAATGGTTACAGAATCGTCGATTAATACCATGGATTCATAGGTAGATGCTAATTTAAAAGCTAAATCGACTATTGTTTTCAAGTGTCAATTGTACGGATGCACATCTTTATATTTTCTGATCGTCACCTACGCTCAGTACGTGTTATCATGCTAGAAAATGCAGGCTATCAGTTGGCAGTGGCGGAGGAGTGTGGCAGGGGTCAGTGGAATTAACTGGAAGTAATCAAGATAAATAAAAGAAAAGGATACAATAAAATTATTTGTCCATTCGTCCCACTCTTAAAATAATTATATTCATTTGTAAAGCTGTCTGTTTAAATCACTGACATCTTTAGTATTCACATATTATAAACAAATAGACATAATTCAGACTGCCTGATTATCTGTCTTTAAGCCTGTCATAACTATCTCACGATAAATGTAATATGTTATCTGCTTGATTCTGTTTGTGGAAAAATAACAAATACAAGTCAGCAAAATGCACAAAAGATATAATATTGAAATATGTTAGAACGAGTGAACACCAAATACAATATTTTCACGAACATTGTAGCTAAGTTTTACATAATTAGTGTTTTTTACAGCGGAACATACATATTATTTTTTTCTCATATTTAATAAATTCAAAATATATGTTATAGATGTAACAATATGTATCGCCGCAGTTGTCTTATCTCGGTATATTTCATATTATTATGTAAAAATGTGGTGTTTTCTTGACAAAACAGTGCCTTATTAACTCACCTGAGCACAAAGTGATCAAGGGTGAGCTACTATGTTCAGTGATTGTCCGGCTTCCGTCATCGTCCGTCGTCTGTCGTCCGTCAACATTTTCTTTAAACAACATCTCCTCCTAAAGCCCCAAGCCAATTTTGATCAAACTTCACAGGGATGTTCTTTAGGTGGTCTTCTTTCAGAATTGAATTCCGTTTAGAACTCTGGTTGCCACAGCAACCGAAAGGAAAATCTTTGAAAAATCTTTTTGTCCAAAACCACAGGGCTAGGGCTTGATATTTGGCATTTAGTATCATCTAGTGGTCTTCTACCGTGATTCGTCAAATTATTCCTCCATGGTCATTTATGGCTCCACTCTGGTGGTCACATATTTTAAATAGACTTACCTAGGGAAAACTTTGAAAATCGTATAGTCAAAATTACATGGCCTAGTGCTTTGATATTTGATAATTGGCATCATCTAGTGGGCCTCTACTAAGGTTGTTCAAATTATACCACTAGGATCAAATATGGCCCGGCCATGAGGGTCATATGGTTTATATAGGGAAACTTTTGAAAATCTTCTTGTACAAAACACCACAGGGTCTAAGGCTTTTATAATTGGTATGTAGTTTCGTAAAGTAGTCCCTTACTAAGTTTTTTTTTTAATTATCCCCATGGGGTTTAAAATGAACCCGCCTCGGGGGATGGGGGGGGGGGGGGGGGGGGGTGCACATGGTTTAAATAGACTTGTATAGGAAAAAATTCAAAAATCTTGTCTCGAACTGCAAGGCCTAGAATTTAGATAGTTGGTATATTGAATTGTCTAGTTGTCCTCTACCAAGTTTGTTCCATCTCTGTCAAAATGGCCCTGTCTCAGCGCTGTGGCCACATGTTTTATATTGACTTGTATAAGGAAAACTTCAAACAACATCTCCTCTGAAACCATTTGGTGGAAGTGGATGAAACTGGATGTTTCTAGGGTGGCTTTCTTTCAAAGTTGTTCAAACAGTTTCATTTGGTTGCACATAGTGACAGGGTCATGGTCACTTTTCCTTGTTGTTTGTGTAATAAATATGGTGTATACAAAAAGAAATAAATGGTCACCTACTTTCACTTTCGATTCCCTAGGTTTACCTCTACGCATGCATCGGGAGTAACCATAGATCTGAATCACGTGACATGTAGCTTAATATTCATTGGAAGCGACACGCATATCAATACGCGCAGTTAACAATTTTTTCATTTCTTTTAATTTGCACTTTTCTCATCGTTAATCGTAAAGTACAATGTGTTTGCTGGATATCTAAATAGTGTTCACTTTAATAAATAGTAAATTGTAAATTTTTATACTTAATTTCAGAATATTTATGTTAAAATAAACATTATGTTATTCGTCTTCTGTATTGCTCAATGGGGACTTAACAATCTTTCTGGGGGCTGAACCTCCTTCCGTCTCCAACCGTATATGTCTGAGTTGAATGCGGTTCCTTTGGAGCATTCCAATTTCACGAAAAAAAACTGAAGTAATTTCTTAGTTAAGTCTGTTATTTTAGAATCGCTCTATTGCTTAAGTTACGATAATTTAATGATGATTTATTTTTCTCTAACAATGTATTTATCAAAGCACTAAGAGGACTGATGTGGGCAGCGGGTGACAGCTTTTGGTAATGGGCATGAACAGTTAGCTTACGTTTGGTAATTCTAGTTACACTACTTTTGATTATAAAGCATTTCAACCTTATTTTACCAAATCAAGGGGTGAAACTCTGCTTTTACTCTGTCAAAGGGAATAGAATAATATAAGAGCAAAGCTCATGTGCTTATTGAAAATTTTGAGAGGTTTGGTTAATCTTGCTCAAAATAGTTTTTGAATTATAATCTTTTTTTTAACAAATCAATGGGAAAACATTCTGCTTTTACTAGAACAAGGGGAATAACAGTAAATGTGAGCAACGGTCATGGACTAATTGATAATTATGTGATGTTTGGAGATTCTAGTTATAATAAGAGCTTGTAGAACACTTGCATGAAGTAACTGACAAGAAACAGAAATTGTTTGGTCACTGTTCACTGGACATTTAACGTATTGACCTTAAATCAATAATTATGGGTCATTTACCAGTCTTAAATGACCTCCGTATCAAATATGATCTTAGACCAATGCATAATCTATTTTTCTGGCAAAATGTTCTATTGCCAATGTGCTCTTGACCTTTGACCTACTGAACTCAAAATCAATAGGGGTCATCTGCTGGTCATGGCAAATCTCCCGATCTGATGATCCTAGGCCCAAGCGTTCTCCAGTTATCATCCGGAAACCGATTGGTCTACAGACCGACCAACATCCATCACAAACAATAATATTTACAATATACCCCTCCTCCTTCGAAGGAGGGCAATTAATTTTTAAAATAGAAGAATCCCATATCTCCCCCAATGCATAGTCGTAATAGGCAAGAAGTTAATAGAGGATAGGAGCGAAAGACAAAGAGACACTAATAGTAGGCTGCAATAGAGATCATCTACTTGGCATGTCCAATCACCATATGAAGTTTCAAAATTCTGGGTCAAATGGTTCTCAAGTAAACCGTTTTCCATGTTCAGGCCCCTGTGACCTTGATCTTTCATCGAGTGAGCCCAAAATTAACAGGGGTCATCTACTCTGCATGTCCAATCATCCTATGAAGTTTCAACATTCTGGGTCAATCGATTCTTAAGTTATTGATCCAGAAATAGTTTTTCCATCTTCAGGCCTCTGTGACCTTTCCCTTAAGTCAAGTGACCTCAGACACATTAAGTGTCATCTACTCTGTAATTCCTATCATCGTGATTGAAGGTTCTGGGTCAAATGATTCTGAAGTTATTGGTTGGAAACTGTTTTCAAAATTCTGGTTCCTGTGACCTTAACTTTTGATCAAGTGATTAAAAAATAAATAGGGGTCATCTACTCTACATGTCCAATCATCCTATGAAGTTTCAACATTCTGGGTCAAGTGGTTCTCAAATTATTGATCAGAAACGGGTTTCCATGTTCAGGCCCCTGTGACCTTGACAGGTGATTTTTTTTTCAAATGAGATCTCATCTTGGTAAAAACAGGCTATGAATATATTATACATAAATTACATAGATAAAAGACACTTCAGAATAGTTCTTAAACTAAAAGCAACCATAAAAGAATATTTACAATGAAATTAAATGTTTCATTCAATTTTAAAACAACCAGAACAACTACTACTGTCTCCAATATCAGCACACATCATAATATTCAGGTTGCATTCAGTCATTTTTCAGCTGTGGATTAATGTAATATGCCTCATAATCATGACAACATGCATGTTTTAGTGTTATTATATTTTCTGGTCCTTTGGTATCATGGAGTCCATTCAACATATGTGTAATAGAGTTCCGCTTAAGCCGGTGTTAGGGGGCGAAAGAGTTGTTGCCCATTTCATTACCTCTCATGAACAGACTCAATCAAACCGAGTCTGTTATTATTCTTCTTGGTTGCATTCTATGCTTCCAAAGGAATTTTTTTACGAATTTTATTGTTAAAAATGCAAATATTGAAAATCGATATTTTTCAAACTTAGTTTGGATTGTCTCAAATGATTTCATTACAGTCTTCCGAATCCCGCAATTGTATAATTATCCGAGAAGAAATCGTACGCCAGTACGTGAATATTTGGGGACGAAAACACCGCGAATCTACCGGCGATTAAAAGGCGAACATGTTAAAAATAATGTTTCTTTCGAATTAATTTTACCCTTTAATGATATGTCAATCACAAACACCAGCTAGAATGTAAAATTAAATAAAATTGAACTGCATATGTTCGTATTTTCGGGAAACAGGTACGAATTTTTCTCCACCTCCGTTACGGCTGCAATTATTTTCCTAAGTCATGCAAATTAGAATTAATTGGTGTTATCTTGTCAAAGCAGTGTCTTATTATGTAAAAAGCCACGTTTTCATGTCAAAGTGTGATATCAACCTGTCAAAATAGTGTTTTGTTATATCAACTAGCTATGTTATCATGCCAAAATGTGATCATGTCTGCATAGAGAGTTATAATAAAAAAAAAAGATAAGCAGATTGTCATTTGTACATTTCTTTTACATCTGAAAGGTTAATACGGAAAATGTTTTCGGATGTAAATGTCAATATTTATACTTCTGCGTGCGTGTAGATTTGTTTAATTCATGTGTATTTATGAAGCGTGTAAGACTTACGAACACAGAAAATGCAGACAATGCATCCTGAAACATAATGTGCTGTTTAAACCCATGTTCTTTTACGTACGCGGTGTGCATTATAAAATTATGCGTAACATATGTGTACATACTCGTAATCTCGTGGTTAACGTACCCTTTTCGTATGCATAGGTGGCAGTAACGTACCTAGGATATAGTATGGGTCCATGGGCTTTATACACTTAAATATATTACAATTATTATGTGTTCTAAGAAGAAAAAATGCCAAAAAGTCATTTTGAATTTTTTTTGCCCCTGTGACAATGAGCCATTAGAAAGGTGTTTATGAGCATTTTGTCATGCACATTGCTTCCAGGTCCGTATTGTTTTTCAAAACAATATTTCTGAATCAATGACTGGCCGTCTTTTGGGCAAATGAACACTCTTCCATCAACGGCGTACGAAGCGGTAGTCTTTTCTTTACCCGAATAAATCCCACACATTTTCCGCACCAAAGTCTTCCCCCTAAAACATATCAAGTACACTGTGTCAGTTAAAAATAACGTTACAAGCGGTCAGAACAGGCTAAATGCAAACTAACAAGACTAAAAGTAAGGTTCAATCCTACTTAGTTACTTACCAGTTGCTATTTAATTTAAATTTGGTAAATAATCTTCGTCTATTCTTGTTTATATTCGGGTACAATTCGGATTTTATCGCTACGTTTGAAATACGTAAACAGTTAAAAGTTAAATAGCGAATCTATAAGTAGCTAAGTAGGGCTGAACCTGATTTTCGGTCATGTTAGCTTGCATTTAGCCTGTTCTGAACGGTTATAACGTTATTTTATACTGGCACAGTGTGCTTGGTGTGTTTAAGGGGGAAGTCTTTGGTGCTAAAAATGTGTGAGATTTATTCGGGTAGAGGCAAAACTACCGTTTTTAAGCGTTGCTCGCTCGTTGTACGTAAACGGTTTGCAATTGGGCTTTGAAGTAAGATTTTTCTGAAAGGGTATTTACTTGCCCAAAAGACGGCCAGTCATTGATAAAGAAATATTGTTTTGAAAAAGAAAATACGGACCTGGCAGCAATGTACATGTCAAAATGCTTATAAACACCTTTCTAATGGCTCATTTTCACAGAGGGCAAAAAAAACAACATCAAAATGAGTTTTTGGCATTTTTTTTCTTAGAAAACAAAATAATTGTAATAGATTTAAGTGTATATAGCTCATGGACCCATCCTGTATCCTAGTACGTTACTGCCACATGTGTTCGTATGCATATTAAAAAAATATATATTGTATACTTCTATACTGAATGAATTATGCTGATTGAAGTTACTCATCCTTAAATTGATTGTTGTCATTTATGATATGTGCTAATGAAGTGTCGTTAAAACGTAAACTATCATGTGCTTTATAGAAGACTTGATTAAAGATACTCGCATCGATGAAGATGTAACATATGACGCAGACAGTTTAGATCGGTTAAAAAGATCTCCAGCTGCTTCGATGAAACGTAAGTAAATTTACGAATAGCATCAAATAGGTAATAATTCTCATCCATTTAAGAAGATGACTATTTAACATCACTGGTGTCTCTATTATATTCTCTTGGATATTTACATGGTATAAATTAGGGATGGGAACGAATATTCGAATATTCGAAAATCGGTCGAATATTCGAATATGAAAATCAAATTCGAATATTCGTAAATAATTGTATATTTTTTTTTTTCAAAATAAGTATCATTGATTTTGGGCAATACGAGCATGCTAATTCTACAGAATAAAACCATGTCATGTTTGTTTATCGAATATCAAAAGATGTCCAATTAACAAGAAAATAGCAATGTATAATTTGCAGGGGCCATCGTTACGGATTAACAGTTTGCAACAGGCGTCAATGTGTCAGATGCATGTCAAAAGATGTCCGATTAACAAGAAAATTGCAATGCATAATTACCTGGGGTCATCGCTACGGATTAACAGTTTATATTAGGCGTAAATGTGATATCTTTTTATCTTTTGTTCATTTTTATTGGCGCCTGTTTTATGTAACAAGTTGTAGAATTTTGGCAAGCTTGTAGATATTGCCGATCTTTTCACAATATTTTGTACGACGTTTCAGACCATCCGCAGAATCGGTTTTCATCCGTAATCGGCCGTATTCGAATTAAATTCTGAAGTACGTTATAAGAAAATCAAGAAATAACACATGATTGATGCATAAGTTCATGTTGGAGGAGGTTTTAGTCTGCCTTACTTGCTTTTTACACGACGATTTTTACACGCCGATTGAAAATTTTCAAAATGGCGGCGGTAATACAACAGCGCCTCACGTGTTTAAATGGGACGACCTGCTATTTTTAGATAAAATTGCGACGATCTAAATTATAATCGTTTTGATTTTTTTGTATCATTTTGAAGCTAAAACACTGAATAAGTTAAATATGCTTATGTTTATACTGACAGAATCGTGAAATAAAACGCTAGGGTCGGCGGGTTTTACTAGGTAGGGTCGGGTTACCCGAAACAAACATTTTTCGGCCTTATTACGTACGATGATCCACGCTTCAAACAAATGAATACGTTGTGTATATGCCAATCACTTAATAAGAATTTAAAGCTTCCATCAAAACAAACCGAATATTCGAATATATTCGAATATGGCAAACCGAATATTCGAATATTGATTTCAGTATTCGTTCCCATCCCTAGTATATATGTATAAACTGACGCAGTCTGCTTGTCTGTCCATTTATTTGCCTGATAAATCTGCCTCACAATAAATATATTTTAATTTTATTTCTCTGTAGTTGAAAGTGCTATTGATGCTGATCCTGGAACAAGCAAACTAACAGGTACACAAATTATATACAAGTGCATTTCGACATTTGACTACATATTACGACGTTGCGTAACCTCTCAGTATTGATAGACGGAGCTCTAGACGTTTGGAGAGCAATGGAATACATATAGAAGAAGACCGTGTTACACATGTCTTATTTGTTTCCGTGTTGAATGGCTTCCCTGACTTTAATTTATCAATATATTTTATTAAAAATATATCCACAAAAATCTGACTATTGATGTAGACTGCTTTAGACAGGTACGTGTAGAACTTTTATAATACATGTATAATATATTAAGCCTAACAAAATTACAAAAATAGAAAATGTAGACAATGCATCCTGAAGCAAACATGTAAATTGCTGTTCAAACCAATGTGCCTTTAATTATAATATTATGGGTAACATATTTTAGCATACTGATATTATTATAGTTTACGATACCCTATGCGTATGAATATTTAGAGAAAACAATCTATTGTATACTTTTTTGCAGTATGAATTATGTTGATAGTAGTTACTAATTCTTAAATTGAGTGTTGTCAATTTTGATATCGTGCTCTTCATTGAAGACTTGATGAAAGATGTTCGCATAGATCAAGATGAAAAAGATGAAGCAGAAAGTTTACGTCCATTTGGAAGATCTTCAACTACCAGGATGAAAAGTAAGTGAATATACAAGTGGTTAGACTGTCCAGACCATGACTTAACATTTGTACCAAGTGTTGTTTCTGCAAAGTAAAAGTTTATTTAACCATGTTTTAAACTATTGTCGGTAAAATAACTTTACATATTGCTGTTGATAAATAAATGGGAAATCTTAAAATTGTAATTAAGTAATCTATGGTACTCTTTATTGATTTTCATTAGGTCTGAAATGTAACCATCACCTGTATGAGATACTTTATTTGCAATCAAATGTAACCACCAAATAATCCCGTTTTAAACATTGGCGTAACCAAGGAAAATCGGACATCGAAATAGTCTTTGCAATATTAGGATTACAGTTGTATTTAATGATTTCAATAGCGGAAATTTCTATAGAGTCGCACAAAATAACCAGGAAATTGGCATTAAATATTGCTTTGTTGATTGAATTAGCGGTATGGAACCTCGGATGTTAGGTTTACACTTCTGCAGGTAGAATGTATATTACACACAAGCTTGTTAAAATACTGAACATTGAAATACAGGCAATGCACTCTGAGAGTACTTTTACAGTTCAAAACCGCGTTGTTTTACTTACGTGTTGTGATATTTAAGATTAATGAATTAACACATTTTATCATATTATTCTGTTTAAAGATATATGTATATTTAAAGCAGAACATATCTATTGTTACAGTATATGTTTATACTTTATACGCACTATATACCTTGCAGTCTAAATTTTCCCAAGCCTATTGACATCTACTTGCAGATACCTATTCCTTTTTGTCTGACATCGTCTAATGTAGACATACTTTAAAAGATAAGATAAGCTTAGGACTTAGATCATATTCAATAACTTCAATTCCGATGTTTTCTCCAATAACTTCAATTCCGATGTTTTCTCCAGGATAAGTAGATATAAGAAGTACATTTTCTTTTATGATTTTTTGTCATCTGAAATATTGACCTTAATCAGTGTGGAAACAGAAGTCGGATGTTAATGAAGATTTTAGGTTTTATACATGTTCATGTATAAATAGGATTTTTATCACACATATTTTTCAAACTAAGCGTATCAAATTTCAGAACAGTTGAAATATAGACAATGCACAATATTTTAGATTAAAACAAACCGTGATATTTCATTTACGTGTTGTTATTGATAAGGTTAACATATTACATAATTTTGCTACACGTATGCATATTTAAACCATAACATGTTTTCTATATAGGATTATTCTTCAGATATTGTGCTCATGGCAGTTATTCCTTCTTCAAGTTACTTCTTTGAAACATGATATATGATAATTATGTTTCGTAAAAGCGTAAACTATTCTTTCTCTTTATTGAACATTTGATCGAAGAAGATAGAATAGATGAAGATGAAGATAACCTGTTTAATCCATTTATGGTATCCAGATCTGATAAGCGAAGACGTAAGTAAATCTATAACTTTTAAGGATGCCCAGACCATGACTTTAAATTTGTATAGAATACTGTTTCGACAATGCATCAATGCATTTAACCCTGTTTGAAAACTTTGGAATGAAATGTAAAAGTCACACCTTAAACTATGGAAGGAAAAACAGTGATATGCTATTATACAATAATGTATTTGTACATCTGCGAAACATGAATCACCCTACTATTAAACTCACATTCTTAGAAAACTGACTTCTCTTAGCTGTTCCTTTTTGGTCTGACATCGTCTAATTTAGACATTCTTAAACAGGAGTAATATGATTAAGACATTAATCATGTTCAATAACTTCAATAAGTACGTTTGCAGTTCAAACACGTGTTGTGTTCTGCACGTTCGATAAACCGGAAGTAGTGGTGGGACCTCGTTTATCCAGAAAACGTAGAATAAAGTCTTGATTTGGCGTACGGAAATGAAAATCATTTCATGAAATAATGGCAACCGGTGATTAATTTTTATACAGCGTCAATGTCACTGTCTTTTTTAAATTGAATGATGATATTTAATCATCTGACAGGTTAAATAATTTTAATGTCTTAAAATTAGCTTGAAAGACGCGAATTTCTTTAATCTTGAGCATCTTATCAACAAGCACACGGACCTACATATTTTATTTTTCCATAGTAAAGGTCATATGTTTATTTACTTCTGTGAGAAGTTTTATCAACATGATCAAATGTTCCATTGTAGAAAAAAATTCTATTTGCGAAAATGTTGTCAAACTCGTGATATTTCCATAGACTCAGTCTAGTCCAAAATCGATCACATGACCATATTTTTTTGTTATCCAAATTTTCTACGTTGTAGAAAAATATGCTATATTTTAATGCGTCAGTTCATTTAACCCTGTTTTATACATTTAAATGTCTAATTTAGACATTCTTAAACAGGAGTAATATGATTAAGACATTAATCATGTTCAATAACTTCAATAAGTACGTTTGCAGTTCAAACCCGTGTTGTTTTACTTACGTGCTGTGATATTTAAGATTAATGTATAACACATTTTTGCATATTCTTATGGTAGAGCTATCTATTATATACGTTTATACGCGTAGTAGCTATTTACATTCGGAAAAGGATTGCTGTCAGTTATAATATATACTTATTAAGTAAAACGTAGAATATCATGCTCTTTATTGAAGAATTTCCAATATATCGAGAAGAAAAATATGGAAAGAAATATCCAGATGTACATCCAGGGACAATGTTTCGAGTTATTTCGCCAAGTGATGGTAAGTGTAGGTAAAGTCAAGGTCATTACTGGAAGTCAAAATTTAGTAGGTTCCTTTTCCCCTATCCGGTCCTAAACTTCATCGTGGTATTTTAATATTTATTTGGACAGTTGTTTCCTATAATGAGGCAACATCCAGACTCCTAGCTCAAAGGTCAAAGTCACACTTGGAGATCAAACGTCAATAGGTTTGTTTTCCTATTTCTGTTTGCCATAAGTCCGTCATTCATCAAGGGTTTTAATGCTGCTTGGTACTAATGTTCCCCATAATGAGACAACTTGTTTTGCACAATACCCAAACCTACCCCTAACACTCGCAGGTCAAAGGTCATGGGACTTTTTTCCTGCCCGGTCCATAACTCTTTCATCCATCAAAAGGATTTTACTATTACATGGCACGAATGTTCCCCATAATGAAATAATTTATCATGCATAACATCAAGATCCCTAGCTAAACGGCCAGTGTCACACTTGGGAGTCAAAAATCAACATTGATCTTTTCCTGTCCAGTCTGTGAATTATATATGGTATACTTTATTGTCCTATCTGCAGCTTTTACATCCTTGAGTGTATATTTAAATAATTTCGAATAAATATTCAATATAACAAGCTGATGTGTCATATGGGCCGAATTAAGAAAATGTTGGTGTATTTTGTCAGAATCACTTCCCTTTAGTGTGATACATTTTTCCTCTTATTTTCTCATCAATTTAAAAGTAAAGTATTATTAAAATACTTTTTATGTATCTATAGATGTCACAAGCAAGTAACAACTGTATATTTTATGTCTGCTTATTTTAATCCAAACATTGTGGGTTATAACATATTTTATATGTAGCACACTACTGTATATGCATTATTGACATATAGAAGATCATTAAGTTATACTGCAGTTGAGATAATTGTAGTCACCTTCCAGTAGGGGACCTTGTATTGCTTGTCAATACTTCATTCAATAGTTGACTTCTGTTATATTTAAAATAAGTCATTACTTTTACGCGATACCTAATCTGCTACCACATGTAATCACAGGATAATCTTGTTGTTCACGGATTAGAAAATAGTATTTGACATCTTTTATCCAGAAGAAATACCGCAGAATTATATAAGCATTTCAAGCTGTCTGTCCTCAGGATATGTACACACTAGACGTAAATATTTAGAAAAAAATATTGAAATCATCATTAATGACTGTGAAGTGTATCTAATAAAAAACAATTGTGATGAACGAACGGACAATTCAAATGCCATATCCTACCAGAGACATAAATAGAAAAAAATATCATTATTTAAGTACAATTATTATGGACATTTAAATTGCTTCTCCGGTCCTAATGTATTTTAAAAGTAATTTTCATGAAAGTGACAAGTGTATTCCTGTAAATTATCGACAGTAATAAATAAAAAAATGTCTTTGAATTAGTTCATTTGAAAATGAAAGATAATGCTCAACTGTTTTGTGTGAATGATTATTTATAGATCTTGAAGTAAAGTATATTTTTGGGAAACACATCCGAATCTATGCATACTTTGTTCAGATGACTAAATAGTCCTAGAAGTGTTATCCGTCACTGGCTTCACTTTTCCAAGTAGGACCAAATTTTTCGGATTAAATATTGCCTTATAATACGAAATTTAAACCATTATATAATTGAGGTACTCCGGTATTAAGTTTTCAACAGAAAGGAATATCAGATGCAATTTGAATTTTTAGGTACAATCTCTACATATAGCAGATCATTAAGTTATACGGTAGTTGAGATAATTGTAGCCACCTTCCAGTAGGGTACCTTGTATTGCTTGGCAATACTTCATTTAAAAATTGATTGCTGTTATATTTAAAATAAGTCATTATTTATCTGTTATCCAATGTAACCATAAGATAATCTTGTTTTGTTTTTCACAAATTAGAAAATATGATTTGACAACCTCTATCCAGAAGAAATACCGTAGAAATATTGTATCAAGCAGTTCAAACAGTGAACATTTCAAAATTGTCTGCCCTCGGGATATCTAAACCCTAGACGTAAATACTAGTATTTGAACAAAAAAGTATGGCAAATCATCATTAATGACCATGAAGTGTATCTAATCAAAAACAATTGTGAGGAATGAACGGACAATTTAAAGGGGACATAAAAAGAAAAAAAAAGATATCATTATTCAAGTACAATCATTAAGGGCATTTAAATTGCTTCTCCTTTCCAAATGTATTTTAAAAGTATTTTTTTAAGTGTGAGTAGATTGCATGTAAGAGTTCATACTCGTCCAGAGTCTTTTAGATAGTAAGGATGGACAATGGACAATGCAGTTTATAATTACATGCTGATTACAAGGTACTAGCGCAATTCTCAAGCAGATGATCGGTTTCAACCATTTTTGAAGATGACTATTAACATCACTGATGCCTTTATTACTATTTTTATATCTACATAGTGCAAACGTACAAACTAACGCCGTTTGCCTGTTTGTCTATCTTTTTCTCCAGTTGAAAGTGATAATGATGCTGATGTTGGAACAAGTAAAATAACAGGTGAACAAATTATATGCAAGTTGAAATCGACATTTGACTTCAATCAAACCGGGCCTGTAGCATCTCCGTTTATGTCGTGTTGGGCGACTTGTGATTTTTCACATTTTATTTGATTAACCGACGTCACGTTCAACCTTACAATATTTTAAGACTGGTGTTGTAAACGTTTGGTGAGCCATAAATTACATATAGAAAATCCTGTTACACATTTGTTATTGGTTTTCCTGTTGAATGATTACTGTGGCTTTATGAAGCTATAAATGCAGATTATTAAAAAAGGTGACTGTTAATGTTGACTGCTTGTTTTAAATACCCGTTCTATTATTGTCTCATTTCATCGAATTAAGACATATTGGACAGGAAGTATAAGCATAAGACAAATATGTCAGTAAGTTAACGCTGTTGTCTCTAGACTAAATAAAAATAATGAGCACATTGTCTTTTATGCATACCTATCTCATCTGAAATGAAAATTAGGTGGTATAGAAAAGTCGTCGGATGTAAATAGAGATGTGTAAATTTATACATGTACAGGTACGTGTAGAGCTTTTATGATACATGCATAATATATTAAACGTGACAAACTTAAGAACATTGAAAATGTAGACAATGCATCCTGAAAGATACATGCAATTTGCTGTTCAAACCCATGTTCCTTTACGTATGCGCTGAAAATTATAAAATCATGGGTAACATATTTTAGCATAACAATATTGTTATGGTTTACGATATGGTTTACGATACCCTATATGTATGAATATTTGGGAAAAAATCTTATCTATTGTATACTTATTTGCAGTATGAATTATGCTGATAGTAGTAACTAATTGTTAAATTGATTCTTGTCATTTATGATATCATGCTCTTCATTGAAGACACCATAATAGATGTTCGCAAAGATCAAGCTGAAAAAGATGAAGTAGAGAATTTACGTCCATTTGGAAGATCTCCAAGTAAGTGAATATACAAGTGGTTAGACTGTCCAGACCATGACTTTACATTTGTACCAAATGTTGATTCTGCAAAGTAAAAATGTTCATTTAACCATGTATATTTGCAGATAGCTGTTCCTTTTTTGTCTGACATCGTCTAATCTAGAGTGATATGCTTAAGACTTTAATCATTAACATAAACTTCAATAACTACGTTTTGCAACTCAAAACCGTGTTGTTTTAATTAAGTGCTGTGATATTTAAGATAAATGTAAACAGACGACCTTCAGCTTTTTATGGAATTAAAGTAAACAGGCTGAACCCCGAATGAATGAATGTGCGTGGACTTCGTTTTTTTTTTGTTTTTATTAATGCGGAGTCTATTTTCAGCACTTTCTAACAGTTTGAAAATACCTGAGCTTTACCATGACATGTCAGCTTTTCATCTACGAAAAGAATATTTGAACTCGGAAAATCCACAGTCCCACAGGGGTCCGTAACGGCAGACCTAGGCATTTAAGAAATATTTTCAAAAAATTTCGTTTAATAACTGTTGATTCTACGGAGGCATGAAATGGCCATCAAACGATAATACGTTTTACTACGTTAGTGTAGCGGAAAGGATATACAGATTTCCTGAAATGATTTTTTACCTGTTTAGGTCTTAAACGTCTATTTTCATACAAACGTGTTAACATTTAAAAAAAAACACCTCATTTTTAGAAAAGATGTTTTTCCTATTAAAGGATTTTGTCACACACGTATATTTTAAATTGTTAAATTTCACAACATTGATAATATTAGCAATGCACTTTGAAACGAACTTTTGTAATTTAAAACCAACAGTGTTCCTTTACTCACGTGCTGTTTTATAAGGTTAAGGTAGTTCTGCACGTTCGATAAACCGGGAGTAGTGGTGGGACCTCGTTTATCCAGAAAACGTAGAATAAAGTCTTGATTTGGCGTACGGAAATGAAAATCATTTCATGAAATAATGGCAACCGGTGATTAATTTTTATACAGCGACAATGTCACTGTCTTTTTTAAATTGAATGATGATATTTAATCATCTGACAGGTTAAATAATTTTAATGTCTTAAAATTAGCTTGAAAGACGCGAATTTCTTTAATCTTGAGCATCTTATCAAGAAGCACACGGACCTACATATTTTATTTTTCCATAGTAAAGGTCATATGTTTATTTACTTCTGTGAGAAGTTTTATCAACATGATCAAATGTTCCATTGTAGAAAAAAATTCTATTTGCGAAAGTGTTGTCAAACTCGTGATATTTCCATAGACTCAGTCTAGTCCAAAATCGATCACATGACCATATTTTTTTGTTATCCAAATTTTCTACGTTGTAGAAAAATATGCTGTTGTTTAATGCATCAGTTCATTTAACCCTGTTTTATACATTTAAATGTCTAATTTAGACATTCTTAAACAGGAGTAATATGATTAAGACATTAATCATGTTCAATAACTTCAATAAGTACGTTTGCAGTTCAAACCCGTGTTGTTTTACTTACGTGCTGTGATATTTAAGATTAATGTATAACACATTTTGGCATATTCTTATGGTAGAGCTATCTATTATATACGTTTATACGCGTAGTAGCTATTTACATTCTGAAAAGGATTGCTGTCAGTTATAATATATACTTATTAAGTAAAACGTAGAATATCATGCTCTTTATTGAAGAATTTCCAATATATCGAGAAGAAAAATATGGAAAGAAATATCCAGATGTACATCCATCGACAATGTTTCGAGTTATTTCGCCAAGTGATGGTAAGTGTAGGTAAAGTCAAGGTCATTACTGGAAGTCAAAATTTAGTAGGTTCCTTTTCCCCTATCCGGTCCTAAACTTCATCGTGGTATTTTAATATTTATTTGGACAGTTGTTTCCTATAATGAGGCAACATCCAGACTCCTAGCTCAAAGGTCAAAGTCACACTTGGAGATCAAACGTCAATAGGTTTGTTTTCCTATTTCTGTTTGCCATAAGTCCGTCATTCATTAAGGGTTTTAATGCTGCTTGGTACTAAAGTTCCCCATAATGAGACAACTTGTTTTGCACAATACCCAAACCTACCCCTTACACTCGCAGGTCAAAGGTCATGGGACTTTTTTCCTGTCCATAACTCTTTCATCCATCAAAAGGATTTTACTATTACATGGCACGAATGTTCCCCATAATGAAATAATTTATCATGCATAACATCAAGATCCCTAGCTAAACGGCCAGTGTCGCACTTGGGAGTCAAAAATCAACATTGATCTTTTCCTGTCCAGTGTGTGAATTATATATGGTATACTTTATTGTCCTATCTGCAGCTTTTCCATCCTTGAGTGTATATTTAAATAATATATTTCGAATAAATATTCAATATAACAAGCTGATGTGTCATATGGGCCGAATTAAGAAAATGTTGGTGTATTTTGTCAGAATCACTTCCCTTTAGTATGATACATTTTTCCTCTTATTTCTCATCAATTTAAAAGTAAAGTATTATTAAAATACTTTTTATGTATCTATAGATGTCACAAGCAAGTAACAACTGTATATTTTATGTCTGCTTATTTTAATCCAAACATTGTGGGTTATAACATATTTTATATGTAGCACACTACTGTATATGCATTATTGACATATAGAAGATCATTAAGTTATACTGCAGTTGAGATAATTGTAGTCACCTTCCAGTAGGGGACCTTGTATTGCTTGTCAATACTTCATTCAATAGTTGACTTCTGTTATATTTAAAATAAGTCATTACTTTTACGCGATACTTAATCTGCTACCAAATGTAATCACAGGATAATCTTGTTGTTCACGGATTAGAAAATAGTATTTGACATCCTTTATCCAGAAGAAATACCGCAGAATTATATAAGCATTTCAAGCAGCGCACATTACAAAGTTGTCTGTCCTCAGGATATGTACACACTAGACGTAAATATTTAGAAAAAAATATTGAAATCATCATTAATGACTGTGAAGTGTATCTAATAAAAAACAATTGTGATGAACGAACGGACAATTCAAATGCCATATCCTACCAGAGACATAAAAAGAAAAAAATATCATTATTTAAGTACAATTATTATGGACATTTAAATTGCTTCTCCGGTCCTAATGTATTTTAAAAGTAATTTTCATGAAAGTGACAAGTGTATTCCTGTAAATTATCGACAGTAATAAAAAAAAAAATGTCTTTGAATTAGTTCGTTTGAAAATGAAAGATAATGCTCAACTGTTTTGTGTGAATGATTATTTATAGATCTTAAAGTAAAGTATATTTTTGGGAAACACATCCGAATCTATGCATACTTTGTTCAGATGACTAAATAGTCCTAGAAGTGTTATCCGTCACTGGCTTCACTTTTCCAAGTAGGACCAAATTTTTCGGATTAAATATTGCCTTTTAATACGAAATTTAAACCATTATATAATTGAGGTACTCCGGTATTAAGTTTTCAACAGAAAGTAATATCAGATGCAATTTGAATTTTTAGGTACAATCTCTACATATAGCAGATCATTAAGTTATACGGTAGTTGAGATAATTGTAGCCACCTTCCAGTAGGGTACCTTGTATTGCTTGGCAATACTTCATTTAAAAGTTGATTGCTGTTATATTTAAAATAAGTCATTATTTATCTGTTATCCAATGTAACCATAAGATAATCTTGTTTTGTTTTTCACAAATTAGAAAATATGATTTGACAACCTCTATCCAGAAGAAATACCGTAGAAATATTGTATCAAGCAGTTCAAACAGTGAACATTTCAAAATTGTCTGCCCTCGGGATATCTAAACCCTAGACGTAAATACTAGTATTTGAACAAAAAAGTATGGCAAATCATCATTAATGACCATGAAGTGTATCTAATCAAAAACAATTGTGAGGAATGAACGGACAATTTAAAGGGGACATAAAAAGAAACAAAAAGATATCATTATTCAAGTACAATCATTAAGGGCATTTAAATTGCTTCTCCTTTCCAAATGTATTTTAAAAGTATTTTTTTTAAGTGTGAGTAGATTGCATGTAAGAGTTCATACTCGTCTAGAGTCTTTTAGATAGTAAGGATGGACAATGGACAATGCAGTTTATAATTACATGCTGATTACAAGGTACTAGCGCAATTCTCAAGCAGATGATCGGTTTCAACCATTTTTGAAGATGACTATTAACATCACTGATGCCTTTTTTACTATTTTATATCTACATAGTGCAAACGTACAAACTAACGCCGTTTGCCTGTTTGTCTATATTTTTCTCCAGTTGAAAGTGATAATGATGTTGATGTTGGAACAAGTAAAATAACAGGTGAACAAATTATATGCAAGTTGAAATCGACATTTGACTTCAATCAAACCGGGCCTGTAGCATCTCCGTTTATGTCGTGTTGGGCGACCTGTGATTTTCCACATTTTATTTGATTAACCGACGTCACGTTCAACCTTACAATATTTTAAGACTGGTGTTGTAAACGTTTGGTGAGCCATAAATTACATATAGAAAATCCTGTTACACATTTGTTATTGGTTTTCCTGTTGAATGATTACTGTGGCTTTATGAAGCTATAAATGCAGATTATTAAAAAAGGTGACTGTTAATGTTGACTGCTTGTTTTAAATACCCGTTCTATTATTGTCTCATTTCATCGAATTAAGACATATTGGACAGGAAGTATAAGCATAAGACAAATACGTCAGTAAGTTAACGCTGTTGTCTCTAGACTAAATAAAAATAATGAGCACATTGTCTTTTATGCATACCTATCTCATCTGAAATGAAAATTAGGTGGTATGGAAAAGTCGTCGGATGTAAATAGAGATGTGTAAATTTATACATGTACCGGTACGTCTAGAGCTTTTATGATACATGCATAATATATTAAACGTGACAAACTTAAGAACATTGAAAATGTAGACAATGCATCCTGAAAGATACATGTAATTTGCTGTTCAAACCCATGTTTCTTTACGTATGCGCTGAAAATTATAAAATCATGGGTAACATATTTTAGCATAACAATATTGTTATGGTTTACGATATGGTTTACGATACCCTATATGTATGAATATTTGGGAAAAAAATCTTATCTATTGTATACTTATTTGCATTATGAATTATGCTGATAGTAGTAACTAATTCTTAAATTGATTCTTGTCAATTATGAAATCATGCTCTTCATTGAAGACACCATGAAAGATGTTCACAAAGATCAAGCTGAAAAAGATGAAGAAGAGAGTTTACGTCCATTTGAAAGATCTCTAAGTAAGTGAATATACAAGTGGTTAGACTGTCCAGACCATGACTTTACATTTGTACCAAATGTTGATTCTGCAAAGTAAAAATGTTCATTTAACCATGTATATTTGCAGATAGCTGTTCCTTTTTTGTCTGACATCGTCTAATCTAGAGTGATATGCTTAAGACTTTAATCATTAACATAAACTTCAATAACTACGTTTTGCAACTCAAAACCGTGTTGTTTTAATTAAGTGCTGTGATATTTAAGATAAATGTAAACAGACGACCTTCAGCTTTTTATGGAATTAAAGTAAACAGGCTGAACCCCGTCTAAATGAATGTGCGTGGACTTCGTTTTTTGTTTTTATTAATGCGGAGTCAATTTTCAGCACTTTCTAACAGTTTGAAAATACCTGAGCTTTACCATTACATGTCATCTTTTCATGTACGAAAAGAATATTTGAACTCGGAAAATCCACAGTCCCACAGGGGTCCGTAACGGCAGACCTAGGCATTTAAGAAATATTTTCAAAAAATTTCGTTTAATAACTGTTGATTCTACGGAGGCATGAAATGGCCATCAAACGATAATACGTTTTACTACGTTAGTGTAGCGGAAAGGATATACAGATTTCCTGAAATGATTTTTTACCTGTTTTGGTCTTAAACGTCTATTTTCATACAAACGTGTTAACATTTAAAAAAAACAACTCATTTTTAGAAAAGATGTTTTTCCTATTAAAGGATTTTGTCACACACGTATATTTTAAATTGTTAAATTTCACAACATTGATAATATTAGCAATGCACTTTGAAACGAACGTTTGTAATTTAAAACCAACAGTGTTCCTTTACTCACGTGCTGTTTTATAAGGTTAAGGTAGTTCTGCACGTTCGATAAACCGGAACTAGTGGTGGGACCTCGTTTATCCAGAAAACGTATAATAAAGTCTTGATTTGGCGTACGGAAATGAAAATCATTTCATGAAATAATGGCAACCGGTGATTAATTTTTATACAGCGTCAATGTCACTGTCTTTTTTAAATTGAATGATGATATTTAATCATCTGACAGGTTAAATAATTTTAATGTCTTAAAATTAGCTTGAAAGACGCGAATTTCTTTAATCTTGAGCATCATATTAACAAGCACACGGACCTATACATTTTATTTTTCCATAGTAAAGGTCATATGTTTATTTACTTCTGTGAGAATTTTTATCAACATGATCAAATGTTCCATTGTAGAAAAAAATTCTATTTGCGAAAATGTTGTCAAACTCGTGATATTTCCATAGACTCAGTCTAGTCCAAAATCGATCACATGACCATATTTTTTTGTTATCCAAATTTTCTACGTTGTAGAAAAATATGCTGTTTTTTAATGCATCAGTTCATTTAATCCTGTTTTATACATTTAAATGAGCTGTAAAATCACTTTATAATGTATAAAAAATATGGTAAGCTAAAATAAAGTTACCAATGTATCCATCTGTCCAATATATATCATCCCGCTATAAACATTTTACTCGTTAGATATTGGACTTTTCTGTGTAGATATCCTTTTGTTTGTGTCCCACATTGTCTTATTCAGACATACTTAGTTAGAAATGATAAGCTTAAGATTTTAATCATTTACAATGACTAAAATTACGACATTTTCTCAAGACTCTATAGCTAATGATGCCACTGTCATACGTATATATCTTGTATGTCACATTATGATTTTATTTGTATAGGTACTTTTAGGAATTTTATCATTCGAGTGTGTCAGACATGACGAGGCAGACGTACATTCTTATAATTAAAAATCACTCTTTTTCCGCAGTTCTGATACATTTTAGCGATATTTTTACAGATTTTATTAACTATCACAACACAAGCTGTAAAAAGTCTTCCCGCACTTGGAACCAGTCTTGTTATATTTTCGGGTCCTTTGGGATAATGAAGTCCATTCAATATATGTAATAAAGTTCCGCTTAAAGCCGGTGATAGGGGGCATGCGTGAAAGGTGTTGCACATTTCATTACCTCTCATGAACAGACTCAATCAAACCGAGTCTGCTATTATTCTGCTTGGTTGCATTCTATGCTCCCAAAGGATCTTTTACAGATTTCATTACTTATTAGTATAGTGCTGCATGTATTTTTGCGAGCACAAACTATCTCTTGCATAATTGTGGTGCCTGATTTCTGCCATGTCGTGTTGGCGTGTTGGTGAATCTTAAACATGAAAACACGAAAACTCGACAAAAACATTATTTGTCAGGTGGTCATATTTGGCAAGGCAAAAACATGATACATTCTACGACAAAAAAAAAAAAACAACATCGTTTTAAGACGGCGCCAACACGATGAATTTATCTGTCGATGTTTTGTTTTGGCGGGTATAAATATGTCATGTTGGCGCCCTTTATTTGTCTTTGTGTCTTGCCCACCTGCGCGAAAACACGACAAATACCTTATTTTTGGAAATTAATTTTTTTCGACCCGCTGACACGAAAATACGGCAAATACTGTTTGTCGTGTTTTCTTGATTTCGCCACGCATAAAACACGACTTTGAAGATTGATTTCTACTTAATCCGGTGCTAGGCAAATACTGTTTTGTCGTGTTTTCTTGATTTCGCCACGCCGGCATAAAACACGAAAACACGACTTTTAAGATTGAATTGAGCTTAATCCGGTGCTAGGGGGCGTGGGCAGTGTTGCATTTTCCATTACTGCTCATGAACAGACTCAATCAAACTGAGTCTACAATTTTCACTATTTGCCTTTTTCTCGGTGCTTCCGAGGGATCTACTTTCCATTGATTTAAACCCGTTTAAATTTAAAGATTGAATCTGCATAAGTCGATGCTAGGGGCGTAGGCAGTGTTGCATTTTCCATTATTGCTTATGAACAGACTCAATTAAACCGTGTCTGCAATTTTCACTGTTTGCCTTGTTCTCGGTGCTTCCGAGGGATCTACTTTCCAGATGTTATTTATTTGTCGAGTTTTCGTTTTGACGTCTTCCGTTAGACATGAGCACAACAATTACATCATCAACATATTTCAAGTATTTGTAACAGCTAATAGACCATTTCCAAAGGAAAGTGACACCTGAATAGAAACATGGTTGCAAGAATTTCATATATAATTTAAAGGCATCAGGTTTTTTGATAGAGTTTCCGACTCAGTGATAACATGATCTAATAGCGAGCTTCAAAAGTCACCAAATGCCTAGCATATTAGTATAAAAATATGTCTATCTACTTCACAAAACAATCTTTTTGCGTTATCACATAGTCATACTATCCTAGCAGACGTATACAAATGTTGTGTTTATATTTTCTATTGCAAAAACATTTGGATAAAAAGTCCCGATCATGTGGATATATTGTAAAATATTCAGATGTTAAAAATTAGGTTTTCAAATATAAACGGCGGTTGATACATTTTGAAGAACCCGTAGAGCTAGGAGTTACCATCTCTTTTACTGGAAGAAGAAGAACTGTAACGGGAGATACTTTTATCATTATCACCGTATACTCTAGTCATTCTCTGTTAACTATGCAAACAGTGAGCGTTAGATGGGCCATTTTCTTACTGTGCGTTTAATTGACTATTATCAATCCAGATCTGTTTGCGCGTCTTGAATAGGTATAATTGTTATGCGCATGTCAAACTAAGGAATCTAAATCGAAAATAAGGCAATTTTCTTGTTTTCGTGTGGGCGAGGCGGGCACGATAACAAGACAAATAAAGGGCGCTAACACGACATATTCATTCTCGCCAACCCGAAATCTCGACAATTAAATGTGTCGTGTTAGTGCCCTCTAAACGTTATGAAAAAAAACGGTCAAGTTTTTGTGTTTTCGCCTCGCCACTACACAGGGTTTTTGAGTATTGTTACAACTATCATGCCATGTTTTTTATTGTAGGGGCATGGCAGGAAAGAGTAGAAACGTCATTTTTACCCTCAGATTTTCCAACTGAGATGAAATGTAAGTTAATCTACAACCGATTATGATTGCCTTACCCCGGAGTATTTTGTTTTCAATTAACAAAAATAAAAAAAAAAACATAATCGTGCTTTATTTTATAATTCTGTGGCAAGTACTTCGCCTTGTGAAAAATAAGAATATTGTAATATGAAGACATTCTGTTTTTCTGAATGTTCTTGTTCATGTGACAGCAGGTTTGTGACATTTCAAACCAATTGCAAAATAGCGATTATTATCAAAAATAATATGGTTGTGCTCAAATGCCATATTCTTTGCTGGGACAGAGTTTCATCTAAGACAAAACGTACAGTGACAGTTAATTTGTGTCATTTCAGGCATTTTTGCTGTAATAATCTAGGAGCGATTGTTGTCTGCCATTAAAGGTTTGTTAAGGTTTGTTAAGTCTTGTTGAAACTCGCATACCATTTTGTTTTATTGTAGACCCCGGACGGGAAGTATCATTTCTACCCTCAGACAAAGTTTCAAGTAAGACGAAACGTAAGTAAATTTACAAATAAAACATATAATCGTGCTTTTTTGAAATACTGTTGAAAGTACTTTGCCTTGTGAAATATGAGAATAATACGAAGATTTTTTTTTTCTGAATGTTCACGTGACAGCAGGTTTGTGACATTTCATTGGAACATTGCTGTAATAATCTTATAGAGAATTAATCAGGACCTTGAGTAACAAAAGGTCGCTCCGTTAACGAAATTTAGTGCTGACCAGAAGGTAATACAAAAGATATGGATTCCAAGTAGCTAAAACCCTGTATTTTGAGAAACTATTGATTATAATATAGTACCGAATTGCGAAATCGATAATTTTCAAGATGTCGTCCAATATGGCGGCGATACATTTCTACGCTAGTTGATGTCTTTGCATTGAGATTGTAGGTGTTTGAATTAAGATTTTAATAATACCATTATCACAAACTGATAAAAGACTAAATATTTTCACAGAAAACAATTTAAATGTGTATAATGTATAAATGTCACATTTAACTGTTAAATATTGGAGAAAAATGCATTTTTAAAACGTTGGCGGGTAAATATTTTCAAAATTTGATTGATTTAAGCTTTAACAATACATATCATAAATATTTTTGTGATCTCTAATATATACGTAGCACATCAGCAAGATTGTAAAAAGTTTAAAAACACTGTCCGCTAAATTATTCCATTTTTGGCATCATTAACGACTCGAGCGCAAGACCTCAGTATTTCACTCTCTCTTTGGATTAAACGTTCTGTTTTCTTTCCAATCAGATGTAGTTTCTTATTTTCTGTAGTTTTAAAATGAATAGCACCAAACTGTAAATTAGCTCACTGCTATTCGGAAACGCCTATCCTTAATGTTAAATCTGACATTCTTGCGTAGGATAGATGAAGTATTGTGCTGTGCCTTCACTTTTAAGTATAATATTTCTGCACATACATTTTAAATACATTAGATAATTCTGTAAAAAGATCCCAATGGGAGCAAAGAATGCAACCAAGAAGAATAATAGCAGACTCGGTTTGATTGAATCTGTTCATGAGAGGTAATGAAATGTGCAACACCTTTCACCCCTAGCACCGGCTTAAGCGGAACATTATTACACGCATGTTGAATGACTCCATGATCCCAAAGGACCAGAAAATATAACAACACTGAATCCAAGTACGGAAAACGTGCAGTATGGTTTTTAAAGAAATATGTGTGCCTAACTGAAATGAAACGAACCGCTTTAGTGAAAAATTACATGAACTGCCTCTTATATTATCCAAAGCGGCTATAAACCATAAAGTTGCGTACGCCAATTCTTGGGATGTTGCACATTTATTTTTTTCTCATTAACAAATTCAATCAAATACAGTCTGCTTTTATTTTGCTAGGGTAGAGTTGTAATAATTGCATGGTGGGTATATATAGCTTGTTAGTAATCATTTTTCATAACCGTTACCATTTTCCATAAAATCAAATTTGAAAGTAAAGAGAAGAATTTGTTCACAACTGTTTTAATCGTTGTACAAATTGTGATATTTGAAAGTGAATGAAATAAATCAGTTTGGTTGTAAAAGTCGCTTGGGTTGTGTTATTTGCTTCTAATAGGTTTGCCTCTGAAAGTGCATTTGATAACCTATACATGCAACATTGAAAGGGATATTAACTGTCCCCGCCCTAATCGAAGCTGGAATCACAGTAGAAACAGTAGAATGTACAGAACTTCGTTTAGGTACCTGAAATGTAATATTGTATTTCATCCATTGTTCTCCTTAGTGAATTGAAACCTCAAATACAGATTTTATGTTAAATCTAAATCTAGTACAATATCCCTCAAGCTATCCCAAACTACCCCTAACCCAAGGGTATCAAATGTCATAAAGCGCAATAAGCCTCATTAAAGTACCTTGAATTCGTGAGCAGGTGGTTTCTAAACAATATATCGTGCTATCTGGATGACGTACTTTATTTTTTAAATAGTAATCCTTGCTTTTCCACTTCCCAAAACAACCCTACCCTTTTGACCACAAAGTCTAAATTATTACAGATGAAAACTACATAATAAATGTTAAAAAAAAATTGATAGAGGCTAGTATGTTTAATCTGTACACTGAAGGAAGGGACAATTTTGGGATGCCAAAATTATTCGAGAGAAACAGGTTATTCTCATCTATCAGCGGTTCATCATCGACTTTGTAGACCTCTGGTATGCGAAAATGTGAAAGGTTGGCCTCCTTACTACACCCCACTATTCCCACTCCTTTTGGCCACAGAGTCCAAGTTATCATCGATGAAAACAGTTAATAAAGGTTAAAATTATATGTTTGATAGAGGCTACATATAAACTGTATAATCTGTATACTGAAGAAAGTTTGCGAAACTTATTCGAGAGAAACATCAGTGAAAGCTTATTCTCATCTAAAAGCGGTTCATTATCGACTTTGTACACCTCTGGTATGCGAAAATGTGAAAGGTTTGCCTCCCTACGACACCCCACTACCCCCTACCACTTCCACCGGCTCTCTACTTTCTCCAGTTTTGAAATCGCTCCCTTGCAAATATAATGTGGTATATATTTCTTAATTAGATTTGCTTAAGCACGCCGCCATGTTGAAGAATTGGATGAAATTACTAAATATATTTTAATTAACTCCTTCAGTACCATTTTCACACTTCCTGTAAATACTTTTCTGTTTGCTATCATATTAACGATTTATCAAAAAATATCCAAATACTTTCTAACAAGGATTATCTCGATGGTAATTACAAACCACCTAAGCTTCTGGATCATGATAATTTTTCTTCTGTATTTTAGTTTGAGGTCTCCGTGGCTAAGTGGTTACGGTCGTTGACTTTGAGTAACTTGTCCTTCCTCGCCCGCTGTGGATTCAAATCCCCGCTAGAAGTGTATATTTCTTTCACGTAAAGAAGCTATTCAGCTGGATTACGAAAGATTGGTGGCTCCAACTAGGTTTCTGACGCTAAACCCCAAAATGTATTTTGAATTCCATTAGCGAGCTTACGACCCTGTCTGTTTAAGAACGGCCTTTCCTTTTGACTAGAATAGCGCTGCTTTGGTTTGATAATTCTGTTTTGTATACGGTATATAAAAAGCATTTTAATTCTCTAGTGGTGTGGTGCTTTGGAAATTAATTGTTATTTGAGGTACCTCATTGTATGCATTTATTTGCTTCGTTTCGCTTAGATTAGAGCTTAGTTGTCTGTAAGTGTTTTGTAGTCTTTTATTTTTGTGATTATGTTAAAAATGTACACGTCATAAAATACACTGTTGTGGGTTTTTGATTTGGGAGGAGGGGGTCTTTGCTTAAACTTTTTTCTCTGTTTTTATATTTATTCTGTTTTAAATGGAAACGGTTATTTTAGGTAGTCTAGATATGCTCTAGTCATGCAAATGCAACTTCTATAAAGTGTGATCTTGTATAGTGGTGACATGATTATATTTGTTTGTATGTATACTAAACATTTCATATTTGTTCGAAAGATATATATTTGCATAACTCATGAATAAATTGAGGGTGGATGCGTAAGAAGTCCGAGTGCTTTTTATTAATATGCACTTAGACATTTTTCGTATTCACCCCCCAAAATTTAAAGAAAGAACCAATTAAAAGCTGTTTTAAGTGTTTGACACTACTCTAGTCAGCTCCGAGACCGGCAATAGCCTATTATGTCGAAAACGATATACACACGTACGCGTATGAATACGGCTAATTTTCCATTTAAAAGTTAGCTTTCAGCACCATTCAGAATGTTGATATGCCACTATGATTACCTGTCAAGCTAAGCAATACAAGGTTAGCTTTGTAAAAGCCAGTCAGCTTACCGTTTATAAATCATGCAAATTTCAACATAACCGTGACTCGAAAGTTTTAAAAGTAAATATATTGGTATACCACCACCCAATAAAGAAAATAAGGAAACGACATTCATTTAGAAAGAGTCTATGGGTACATGTATAATGCATAAGCTGGTTCTCAGTTTGATATTGCATTTGCTATTCCTCACACAAAAAGCGAGGTAGAAACATCTTCTATGGGATTTGAAAACTTTGGTAAGTTTCGTGGGATTTAAACAAAAATCTTATTGCAATACCGACTCGTCGAGACGGGCCTGAATTATGGAATGTGGGACATCCCTGAAGCTTATTCTAACGCATAGTCGGGACAGTTATTAAGGTTTAACGTGGAAAGAACTGGTTAAATGTCCCCATTGGTGTTTCTGCCACTGACAATTCCGAAGTGTTATACTGCTGTAGTGATTGGCTTTGTGAGGCTGTCTTTTTGGAATGTAGCTATTCCTATCGGACCGTTAGACCTGTTTTCACGCTGACCTATTTAATAGCCACCCGGATACATATAAGAGACGCATTCCGTTTTCACCAACAATTTACATTTTTTAATAAGACACATTGTTTTATGTTAAAAACTATGATTTGCGATTAGCTCTACATCTGGAATGCACAAAACATAGAAAGCTAGCACCAAGTTTTATGTGCATTTACACAACGCCTTAAAGATCAATACCTTCCTTGATGGACTTCATTGATAAATCATAGCTCTAAACTGTCACTATGTAGAAATTTCAAAAAAATGCCATTGTACATGTAAAGTTTCATAACTGTGTGACAACCCGTAAATATAGAAATGCACTGGCTAACCCATTATCACATGATTTAGAAATAGAAAAGGAGAGGTACGGCAATATAGAAAAGGATCAAAGAATATGTAAATTGTGTCAGCTAGAGGTTGAAACTGAATTTCACTTTGTATTAATGTGTCCTGATTTACTGCATATAAGAGAACGCTATACACCAAGCTAATTCTGTGTTAATACTTCTAAAACAAAATTAATATATTGATGGGTCCTCAAAATGTTTTAAGGAAAGGAAGTTATCAAGATACTGTTATAATGCCTTTAATGAATAGGCATTTATTAGAAAATAGAAATATCGGTGCTGCTGTGTAATGATATTTGATACATCTTATCGCTAACATTGATTATTTTAAATGAACTTCTATAACATATACACTGCCAACAAAAGATGTGTGTATATGTCGTTTTGTCATATTTATACATTAAGTAAGCTTAATTTTACCATTGACATGCATTCTGCTATCACTATCTGAATAAGATTATCCTTACAGAAGACACAGAAGGAAGTAAAAGAATGTCTTTATAAATGAACTGTTACACAACACATTGTTGTACATAAATTATTTTATTATACCTCACATAAATAACCAATACAAATTTCCCATTAGTTTAACTTGAATAATATATCATATTCCCCAGTAATTTTATATCTCATGCGCAAAATCGTTATTTTCTGTTTCTGCGCATGTGATATGATACACAATTTCATATCACCTGCGCAAAAGCGCTATTTTGTTTTTCTGCGCATGTGATATTAATTTTTCATATCTTCCGTTGAGTGATTGATTAAAAGACTGAGACGTTAACTTTTCAGAAGAGGTGCTTTTATAATTTAGGATTAAATTTCTTTCATTTGTGAACCCGGCCGATTTTTCTTTTATTAATGATTTGTTCTACGTGCCAAAAATTTCGAAAACAACTTTTTATCAAATATTGAATCGAAACTATTTCCATGAGATTGGAAATGATCTAACTAAGAAAATAAGTGCTCACACATATATGTTTCGTTTAGAAATAATATAGTTATCGCCATTTTTCGAATGTTACTGCTAGCGATGTTGAAATGATTATGCGCATAAACATAGGATTCAGCGATATGCAAACGTCTCGAATAAATCTATCAAAAATGTCTTATTACACAGAAGAGTTGCCACCCGAGTGCTAACAAGTAAGCACTCCTTAATTCAATCTCCATTATTTGGTAATTCGTTTTTAACGTTAGATAAATCATTTTAATCATTATGTAGATTTTACAGTAAATGTTTGACCTTTAATTTCATTTCGGTATACTAAAATAATTTATGCATTCCTGAGAGGGTGATATGAAAAATGTTCACCCCTCGAAATATGAATATAGACCTCGGCTGGCGCCTGGGTCGATATTCATATATCTCGTGGTGAACATTTTTCATATCACCCTCTCAGGAATGCAATATTTATATAATAACTATGTTGATATTGGTCCGTGGCCTAAATCAATAAACTACATTGTCATTGTCTATAAAATGTAGGTACAAAATGAAGACAAAACAGGCATTTACAAACAAGAAAAGAAAAACAGGTTGAAAGTAGAAATACAGCCTTAAAGAAGTACATTTTGATATGTTAAATTGGGTGAAATGTTGTTCTTGAAAGACGAACTTGATCTTTCATGTCTATTCAAATATGGTTCGAGATAACACACGAAAATAATGTAAGAACTTCAATTCATACATCTTTCTTATGAAACAGTGTTTGTATAAGCATTTCGGATAGCAATATCCGAAAACAATTCATGTAATTTACTGTCCGATGTAATATATCAGCTAATTTAATAGTGAAATACGTATTGCACATGGACTTAAGAACTGATATCATCTGCACGAGTCTGTGACAGGATGGTCGAACCGGGGACAGAGATTACACTCATTACATTACAATATTTACAAGTTTATTTACAGAAAAATGAATATTTATAATAAATAAATAAAAAAGTAAATAAATAGAAGACAAGAACAAGCTGAGCTCAATAGCTGATGGTTTTAGAAAAGATGTTCAATTCTCAGATTACTTACAGAATGCCATCGTGACGGTAATACAGATGTTTCAGTTTCACTTTAAATTTAGAGTAGCACAATAAATATTGATCAATATTTAAGGTTCTGTCCAATTAAATCGCGAAGACGTTAACCTTATTCTGACTCCCCATATTCGGTGTGTGTATCCCTGAGCTCAGTCGATTACAAAGGTCAGCAGCTTGGCGGTTAAGGCACACCTATAAATAATACGTGCTACTTATACAAAGTATACGTGCTACTAAGTTCATACGTCACGTGAATACAATACGTCACTTATTACTTCTACAAATTCTCAAGTTAATTGATTACTAGACTAAAGTTAAAGTATGACAAAAATATGAACAGATTATGATGAAAAATTATAGGTAAGAAGATGATTAACATCAGCTATGATTTGCAACCACAAATTAACAACAAGAGCACCACCTTGCGGGTGCAGACGCTCATCTGAGATTTTTATCTCTGTATAACAGAAATATTGTCCTACTCATGCTTTTCTAAGTCCAAAAGGGGCCATAATGTTTGCAAAAAGCAATGTAGAGTTACGGTACTTGCAGAGTCAGCTTTTAATGACAAATAACTGCTATAAGTTTTAAAGCAATAGCTTTAACCCTTAAGGAGAAAAGTTGACCTAAACGCAAAACTTAACCTAGAAATCTGATATTTTCTAAGTCCAGAAGGGGTCATAATTCTTCCAAAGAGCAGGATGGAATTATGTTTCTTGCTATGCAGAGTCACCTTATGATGGTAAACATGTGTTACAAGTTTCAAAGCAATAGCTTTGATAGTTTAATAAGGAGAAAAGTTTACCTAAACATAAAACCTAACCAATAAATCTGATATGTTCGAAGTTCAAAAGGGGGCAATAATTCTTGCAAACAGTAGGATGGAGTTATGTTTCTTCCTGTACAGAGTCAGCTTATGATGGTTAACAAGTGTTGCATGTTTCAAAGCAATAGCTTTGATAGTTTAGCAGAAAAGTTGACCTAAACATAAAACTTAACCAAGAAATCTGATATTTTCTAAGTCCAAAAGGGGCCATAATTCTTGTAAAAAGCAGGATGGAGTTATGTTTCTTACTGTACATGATCAGCTATTAATGGTAAACAAGAGTTGCAAGTTTCAAAGCAATAGCTTTGATAGTTTAGGAGAAAAGCCGACTTAAACATAAAACTTAACCAGGCAAAGCCAACGCCAACGCCGACCAAGCGATAACAATAACTCAGTTTTCTTTTCAAAACATCAGATGAGCTAACAATGTAATGCAAATTAAATATAACACAATAGCTGGAATGAACGATAACTCTGCAGCATCGACTACCATGTAACAACGTAAATTTAATTCCTAATTGCAATTTAAAATTATTGTGTGCAAGTGTATAGCATAACTATAAAATGCAATTAGGAATTAAATATACGGTTCTATATTTGTCAAACCATACATTTATACAATGCAGTACAATGCAGTACCGGCGTTCAATAATTTACAATGAAAAGATTAACAAATACGATTCATGGCAAAAATTACTTTCTAATTATCATGTTACACAACTTTCAATATAAATTTTACAACTTATACAAATGAAACATCCTAGATTCCTCTTTCGAAATAAATAATTTACAAAAGTCAGAAAAAGTTAATACATTAGCCTAATAAATCGAAACTAGATAATATCTTGCCGAAAAGTAAACATTTTACAAATTCTGTAGAATGAACAAAAATTTACTAAATAAAATCATAATTCAAAAATCATACAAACATCTAACAAATAAACGATCGAGCAAAATCTAATTTCTACAAAGAATAGAAAAGAGTGACATAGTGGCATCAGACTGTAATGTGGTGTGTGTTAAGCATATCTGGTCCACTGGCACCAGAACAGAAAGAGAATGCATCTGTACATGTTATACCTTACCCCAAGGTATTCTATAAGAGCCATGGTCATGAACGGGAAAATATACCGACCCGTTTCTATCGTACATTTCTCAACTTAAACGCGCAGTTCGGTGAATGGGTACCTAGTATAATGAACAAGCGATAATTTATCTTCCATCGTACACCAACCACATTGTCTCAATATTCCCTATTGCTGAGATTATCAACATATTTATGCTTTCGTCAACGTAACAGAAAAAAAACTTGCTTGACCTTCCCTTATGAACATCCGGCCTAGAGGTCACGGCAGTGTGTACATGTTTGGCGATATGTAAACAAACAAAATTAGAATTTAAAAAAAATTACACTAAAACTCGAAATTATGAATAAAATTCATCTTGTATATGATCTTTAATTTGAAAACGTACATTGGTCTGCATCTGTTCTGTTTATTTTATTCATTTTACACATTTATGCTGCATTTTCACATTTTAGCAAACACGTGTAGTAAAATGACGATTGACATACATTTTTACAACAGCCAAATCGGAATGGTTTCGTAATCTAGAACGAAACTTCACCAGGGAAGTTTAAGCAAGTTTTTTTTTGTGTAACATTGAAATAACTATAAACTACGCGTTGGTTTTCTAAGATAAAATGTATCGAAGAAATGTGACCGGTACACAATGGAAGATAAATTACCACTTG
Source organism: Mercenaria mercenaria (assembly GCF_021730395.1). Classification (NCBI taxonomy): domain Eukaryota; kingdom Metazoa; phylum Mollusca; class Bivalvia; order Venerida; family Veneridae; genus Mercenaria; species Mercenaria mercenaria. Next base: position 40,723,124 of record NC_069376.1, on the reverse strand, counting down.
TTTCATATCCATAGTACACATTTACCGAACTGCGTGATTTAGGTAGAAATGCGCGATTGAAACGGGTTAGTATATTTTCCCGTTCATGACCATGGTTCTTATAGAATATCTAGGGGTAAGGTATAACATGTACAGAGACATTTTCTTTCTGTTCTGGTGCCAGTGATCTGGTCTATTTATATAGCTATGTCCCGCCAAATCTTGGATTTTTCATGGAAATCACGACATAGCTATGCGCTCGGTCTATTTTAGCGGGAAAGTGTTTTGGACAATATAAGACCCGTTATAGTGGTTTTGGAGATTAAAACATAAGTTTAAAGAATACCAACTTCTTTATTACTGAACCGAATTTAATGAAATTCACATGGAAATTTAAGTTATCAAATGCACAAAAACATGAGAGGTATATTATGCAAAATGTCCGATATTTACCTCAATAATTCAAACATTTACAAAACGATAATGCAATACCTGTCTTTATACTACAAATACTTTGAGGCTCGTATGTCAGTTTGTGACAGCGTCAAATACGGTGTTGAAAAATTGAAAAGGGAATGATTTAACGTTTAGGAAAATGTAAAATTAATTCTATTCACATTTATTTTGTTGCATATACTATACAAATCAAATATGTTTATACGATATATATGATTCATGCCTAAATAAAACTGATCAATTAACAAATTATCATGCTGACCTTTTATAATGATTTTTTACAAGTTTTCAACAATTAAATGTAAAGTTATACAATATATCCGTCAATATTTTATTCTATGTAAATATTTAGTAATTTGATAATTCATTTTTGCAAAAATATTGATCAATTTAGGCTTTAGAAACCTGCAGTCCTAATGCAAAGACATCAACCCCCGTAAAGATGAATCGCCACCATATTGGTCGCCATCTTGAAAAAATACATTTTAGCAATTCAATAATCAAGTATAGTTATTATTATTTTCTCAAAATATAGGGGGTTAGCTATTTAAAACAATCAATATCTTTTGTATTATCTGCTGGGCAAAATTTTTGAAACCTTTTTTAATAGCCCAGGGTCCTGGCCATAATATGTTTGTGAAGTCTTGTTAAAACTCTCATGCCATATCCTTTATTGAAGACTTCGGACTGGAATATATAAGCCTAAACGAAGGAGAAGAACCATCAAGCTCAGACAAAGATCTGACTAGGATGAAACGTTAAGTAAACTTACAACTGGTCATGATTGCCACACTACGGCGTATTTTATAGACAAAATTTTGCTTGGACCAAATATTATTTGAATCGAGCTAGTTGGACAGGGCGTTACTAAGATGTTTAACATATTCTCAACAAAAACAATAGGCAATTACTAACAATGGCTGCAAGAAGTATGTTCATTTGCTTTTTGGATGCAGTAAAACAGAGTAACACAATGTGAGTAAAAACTGTCATTTTACATTGTTTAAAATGACGTGCATTAATATCAGACAATAAAAGAAGCTGTTATTCAAATTTTCACAGTTAAATGATGTCTATCTTATACAAATTAATTGAAAGCAAAGGTGGGCCAATAAAACCGTCTGTGAAAACTGTCATTTGTAATTACTTAAAATGACAATCATTAATATCAGACAGAATAAAAATCGCTTTATTAACTACTAAACAAGCCTTCCAGTAGGCGAATTGGAACAATACACCAAGCTGGTGGTGGGAAGGTAGAGGTGCACCAGTTTAAAGAGTATTAAATTTTCATTATTAATATTTCAATTCTACGCATTCTCCGTTCACTTTAGATCCAAAAATGGAATCTGCCACAATCACGCTTTTACTGCCCTATCACGCGCCGTATTTAGGTCACTTATCAAAGGAAACATGCACTGATCACGCAGAGTTTCCATACAATCTTCACGACGTGATAAAAAGCACCCGACTAAAAGGAATGTTCAGTATGTAGGACACACGAGGGTAGACTGAATTGTTAAACTGTCCAACAGGTCAACCAAAACAACTTTTTCTTCAAGGAAAGTGCCATTTGAATTGAGCTAGTCGTACAGGGCATTACTAAGATGTTTAACGTATTCTCAACAACAAAAAAATAGGCAATTACTAACAATGGCTGCAAGGAGTATATTCATTTGCTTTTTGGATGTAGTAAAACAGAGTAACACAAACTGACTGAAAACTGTCATTGACGTGCATTAATATTAGACAACAAAAGCTGTTATTCAAATTTTCACAGTTAAATGATGACCCACCCAAACTTCTTTCAGCATGAACGACTAGTGAATTCAGATTTCTATTCAACACTAATTAAACTAAATGACACACAATTTACAAATGACTAGAGCAATAAAACTAATAAAATTTAATATATACCAACATTTAGAATTCATGATCAACAGAGTAGTCAGCAGTCTAATGATTAATGTGACAAATCTGATTATGTAACAGCCTTTTGTTGAACTACTGTAAATTTGATAGAATACAAGATAGTTACACAACATACTGAAAAACAGAATAGCAAAAAATAGTTTAACAGCAAGACAATATCCAAAAACACAAAAAACTGACTTAAGAAAAAAGAAAAATTACATCTACAATCATAATGATGTGGCAACCTTTTGCTGAACTAGTCTAAATTATGATCCAATTTGTTTTTGATAAACATACAGTACTACAAAGAACCAGAGTATTTTGAATGTTGCAGCCTTGTACTGACCAACAAATTTACCGAAAATCTCAAAATAATTCAAATCGGTGGACTGCAGTGCAACTGCAATAATTAGTTTTAAACACAGAAGCTTGTAAAACAATATTTACCACACTATCTTTAAAGAAGCCTTGTGCTGAACTATGATAAATGTCAACATCTCACAAGGGCGATTTTCGGCACTTGTATATACTTTTTTAACAGCTAGCGATTTCCAACAACTCAGTTTCATAATTGCATCATCAGAGAAACCTCAAGCTCATGTTTTAAAAGGCATATGTTGCTATCTTTCCGTTTGGGAATTGAAATTGTGGGCATTCGGTGTTTTGAAATACTGAAAAATTTGCGTAACGTGTGAACAGGACATAAGTTCTTTTTCTCCGTGTTGTTTGGAATGAATAATTGAACAAGACCAGAGCTGTGTTTAAACTTTTTCAATGTAATTTCTATTCCTATTAGAGTTGAGGCATGTGATACAAACTTCACGTCGCTCGAGAATTATAGTAACGTAAAACGTGCTCCAATGATTAGGATAAAGGCATTTTGTCTGATCCGTTAATGCACAAGTTATAACTTCAGGTGTTGTCCTGCTTAAATGATTAACAGATCTGCTGGCAGTTTGGCTGGCATTGATTATAGTGTTGGCTAGCATTGCAGCACTTCCTTGTGGCAATACTGAACTTTGCATCATAGCATGAATACGATCAGCCACAATAGCCTCTGTTGTTTGATTTCCAGCAAAACTTCCAGGATTTAACGATGGCATGGGAAAATCCACCGCACTGCTCATAAGATCGTTCTAAGCTTAACAACTGACATCGTTAGAGGGTTTGGGGTTGTTTGTCACATTTAACGGAGAGTCTGAATGGTTTGAACATGATCCTTCCTTCAATACATTGACTACTTGTGTTGTTTGTGTTTCTGTTGTTATTGTTCGACTTAGACTGATTTGCAAGTAGCTCTCTCTCAGTCAGTTTTCAACAACCGCTATGTCAGCTATTTTTTCTGGCCGGCCGCAGTGATGTAACCCTATTTTGATCTGCAGGCATTACTAGTTCTTGATATTGCATACACCTGTCCCAGATCTAGATTTGTGTTTTGGAACAACGGTTCTGTTTGATGTTGTCTTTATTTTTTCTTTCTTATGCTATAGTCTTTACAACCCGAATCATTATTTGTACGCTTTCTAAAATGGTCGCTGTGAAATCATTATGTTGATTTTCTTCCAGACATCGCCCCTGGAAAGAAGCGATGTTTGTTACTACACATATTGTACCTTAATTATTCAAACTCAACATTCTAAACGAACCAGAAAAATCAGAAATCCACTTGATTGCAAGGTATGCCAAACAGTACAGATGTCTGTAAACAACTAATATTCAAAACAGACAAAAAATAATGTCTAAAATAAATCACACCAGCACTTTAATTTCTAAAATCAGGTTATTTACTTAATCGTGTTGGCTGCCGTAGATAAAATCCAGCTAAAGAAATAAATTAAACATATTCTTTACTTGATCACTGTTTCTTTTTCAAGATCGTTAAATATCTTTAAATTATTAAATTTTAATACTAAATCCATGTTGATACAAATCTGCCATTTTTTAGTTATTCAAATAAATAATATCAAATTGACAATATTCACAAAATCGTCCATTCATTAAGAATTTTCGCAACGATTGCAGCAATCATTTTCATATTATTGAAAAAGCAGGTTCTAATAACGGCTAACACGGATAATACAATATTATCTAGCAAATTTTATAAAATGCACAATCAAGGCTATTGAGAATAACTTACATAATTTTGTAATTTCAATACACAAGAAAGCAATGGCTAACAAGGATAAATATAATATCATCCCGCAAATTTTATAAAATGCACAATCATGGCTACCAAGGATACTTAATGCATCCCACCAAATTCTGATAGTAAATTTATTAACTGACACATCTGGAATTCCAATATACGGGTAAGTAATTGCTACCACGGATAAATTTAAAATCATTCTACCAATTTTAAAAAATGCACAATCATGGCTACCATCGATAAACTCGACGCATCCTACCAAATTCTGATGGCACAATCATCAACTTACATATTTGTGTAATTCAAATACACAAGGAAGTAATGATACCATGTAAAATTTAAATATTCTTCCGCCAATTTTACAAAATGCACAATCATGGCTACCACAGATAAATTTAATATTATCCCGCCCATTTTGCAAAATGCACAATAAATGGCTATCACGGATACATTTAATATTATTCCGCCAATTTTACAAAAAGCACAATCATGGCTTCCGCGGATAACTTAAATATTATCCCGCCAATTTTACAAAATGAACAATCATGGCTACAACGGATAAATCTAATAATATCCCGCCAATTTTACAAAATGAACAGTCATGGCTATCACAGATAAATCTTATAATATCCCGCCAAATTGCAAAATGCACAATAAATGGCTACCAAGGATACATTTAACATTATCCCTCCAATTTTATAAAATTCACATTCAAGGCTACCACGGATAAATTCAATATTATCCCGCCAATTTTTCAAAATGAACAATCATGGCTACCACGGATAAACCTGATAGTATCCTGCCAATTTTACAAAATATACAATAATGTCTACCACGGATAAATCTAATAGTATCCCGCCAATTTTACAAAATGCACAAACATGGATACCACGGATAAATTAAACAATATCCCACCAATTGTATAAAATTCACAATCATGGCTACCACGGATACATTTTATATTATCCCGCCAATTTTACAAAATGCACAATCATGGTAACCACGGTTATATTTAGTATTATTCCGCCAAATGTAGAAAATGCACAAACATGGCTACTAAGGATATCTCCATGGATCCCACCAAATTATGATAGGACACACATAAATTTAGATAGTAGTATAATTCCACTGTACAAGAAAGAAATAGCTATCACGGAAAAAATATAATATTATCCCGCAAATTTTATAAAATGCATGATCATGGCTACCAAGGACAACTCAATGCATCCCACTAAGTTTTGATATCACAATTATTAACCTAATATTTGTGAAAATCCAATACACAAGGAAGAATGGTTATCACGGATACCATAAAGCTATCCCGCCAATCCACAAAATAACTCAATCAAATTTACACTGCCACCAACTGTAAATATGTACAAGAAAACAGATGTAAAAACACAAAATGTTTACTATTTAAGATATATTCAGGTTATAATATGTTTATATTAATAATTGCGGCTGTAAACTCCACTCCACAATTGTCAGTCTGGATTAGCTTAACTCCCTGAGGCCGACTTCGTAACATACCTACTGCGGCGATAAAAAAATTATCACCTGATGTCGAAAAACATTATCTGATCTTATCAAAATCACACTAGCATGGAGTCAACTGAAAATCATACAGGCTTTGATGGGAATAAAACAAGCTTACAAAAATCTTCGATGTTTGAACATATATTTCTTATATCCAATTTGGTCCGGAATAGAATAATATTTTCACTACGAATTATTCACAATTTTAACACACCTGTTACCTTCAATCAATATTTCAAATTTCTTATTTTCATAATTTCTTTTCACATATAAACACATTAAACTCCAATAAATAAAGATACCTTATTAACAAAGAATATTAACATCAGCAATACTTAAACTTACATACATTTATAAACATGTATACGAAAGTTGTGGATAAAGTAGAGTGAAGTTGCGAAATATACATTCATCTTTGGAAAGAAATCATTTATATTTATTTATTTATTTTATGAAGCATGTGTTTTTGTGTGAATTTTACCCATGTTTATAGTACTATGCGATGTACGTGTACGTATAATTCAACCTTCGAAAACTTAACATTTCGTCGGAACTGATATGTCAGAATCAGAATGATGCTGAATTGTTTCTTCATTTACAGAAAGATCACTGGCAGACGACATTATTGTACTCGTTTGAAAAGCCAAATACAGTATGAACAAAAAAGCGGAATTCGTCTTTTTATTTCCTTTACACGACCGCATAATTAAAAACATTTATTTTTACAAGGGAACTAACTGTTTACACAGTTAATAATTATAACATCTAACAAATAATAGCCAATACGCAAATTAATTTTGCGTTCGTCAGGATTATCAAAATTTAACAAGTACGTGACGAAATCAGCATGATCTCGGTGCCGCACTACAGGTATTGAAACTATAACGCATATAGTCGCATTTCGGCCTCAGGGAGTTAAGGAACATTCTATAGCCAAAATATCGACATTTTAGTGCTTTTCTTTACTACATTTTTGCGAGATTTTACTGAAGAATGACACAATTTGATGAATGAAACGCCTATTGAAATTAATTTAGCTCTCTTTTGAAGTATATATCTTGGAAAATAAATGCCAACTTTTACCAGAAAATCCGGACAGAAGACAGAAAAAAATGATTTTATATTTCATGTTTTTTTTTCAAAATCGACAGCTACTACACGCAAGCAGTATTCTGTCAAAAATTGTGACCAAAACCTACCTAGATGAAAGATCTACTTTCTGCGAGCAATTATTTTTTAAATAAATTTGATGAAAAGGCCTGTTAAAGTCGATCATTTCAGATAATTGTTATTTTCTCTTTTTTTTCATACAGACATCATCATTTCACTATTGATTTGAAATAAACGTGTATTTATGACAAAAATCCATAATATCATTACAAGGCCAAAACACAAAAAAGTCAGTGTCCATTTTATTTTTAGAAACGGTTGCGGTCAGAAAGTAATTGACAGAATGAAATGTCAATTTCAGCATATTTTTTCACACAAAAATGTGTTTGTGCGTAGAAATGTGATCAGGCTGAGCACATGGCCTTATAGATTACATAATTTTTGGCGCTTAACGTAAAAACAGTTAAGGACAGGATTTGCAAGCATTCAATTACTGCTTAAATGTACATACCATACATTATGCATATGAATATAGTTCACGATCGTATCGCATATGGAAGTAACTGGAATAAATTTGGACTATTTACTTCGGATGTTTACATGACTGTGATGTCAAAAGGCCTCCCATGTGTTTACATATTTTGACAGGTCGATTTGCTCTTGCAGGCACGACGATAAGTGTAAGTTTATAAATTAATTACTAGTATTTTAAACAAGGTTGATAGTCGTCTGTATTTCAAGACCTGGAAACGATTTACCCAGTCACTTAAACGGATGGAGAACATATCATATATATGCATGCAGCGTGTACTGTCACTAAAGTTTATCATTAGATGCAGAATTAACGCACTGACCCATTGTTTTATACTCATGGATAGTAAATCGAGCATTGTCATAACTGTAGCAAATAAAACGTTTATGCACTTGTTGCATTCAAATTGATATTACCGTGAATTTTATTCGTCTTGTGTTTGTTTCAGATGAATACCTGCACCATGGATATATTGTAGATCTAATTTGTAAGCTGCCGTGGAACCTATGTTTGGTTCGCACATTTCCTATTCAACAGGAATGCATGGTGGAGAACAACAGTACAGAAAGGTAAATGTCAATTTTCTATATAGACTCTAGAGTCTACAATATTCTTTTATGAAAAAGAAACGATGTCTGTAAGTAAGCATAAGAAAGGATACCTCTGCATAGCTGAAAAGGTCAAGGGTCTGAATGAAGCATGGTCATGACTTAAATATTAACAAATTGATACAAGTTGACTAACAATAACATAGATTACACCAGATAAATAAGTAGAATAATAATTATTTTTCATGCCATGCATGAATTGTTCAACTACATCAACTGTGCTGTAGGCCTAATTAAAGAAGTGAGGCTAGATGTACATGAGTAGTTTCAAAATACATAAATGCACAATTGTCAAGATTCAATATAATGTTAATTTCTAATAATTATTTTTCATATGACATGCGTGAATTGTACAACTACATTAAGATTAAACTTTGTACATCAACTTGCTGTAGGCATTATTAAAGAAGTAAAGCTACATCAGTAGTTTCAAAATACATAAATTCAAACTTGTCAAGATTCCATATAATGTTAATTTCTAATAATTTTCATACGGCATGCATGAATTGTACAACTACATTAAAGTTTGTACATCAGCAGTGCTGTAGGTCTAATTAAAGAAGTGAAGCTACATGAGTAGTTTCAAAATACATAAATTCACACTTGTCAAGATTCCATAGCTCTAATGTTAATTTCCTTATACTCATAGTTTTGTTATATGTACTTATTTAAGATGAAGATGTAAATTGATCCAAATAAACAATGGGACAATGAATGCTATAATTACCAAGAAGAAGACTCATTTTTATACAGGTAGGTGTCAGTGTTTTGAAAATAAATGTGACTTTTAGCATTTATTAAACTAAGTATAATAACTGATTTTAGATTGATGTATTTCTCAAAATTATATGATATAAAGTGTCAGCAATTGAATTTTAAAGAGAAAGCACATTTAATTGTGAAAGTAAAATTTATGTATATATAAATGTGCATGTTGGTCTTTTATTGCAGTTAAAGTATGATATGGTGAATAAATACCCTCATTGCACCTTATGGAGCTTTGGCTAGACCATGAACAGTAGCATAAAAAAGGTACAGGATAGTTGCTGCTTTTATTAAATTCTTTCATGTATATACTAATTATCAGTTCATATGAAACATGGTACACAACATCAGCATGAAGTGGACAGGGCTATCAAATTTGATTATTTGTTCCTTCAGTTAATATGCCATTTGTTTATTTTTAAATTATTATATCATAGCTACCTTGATACCCTGTGTATTAAAACTCCTCCAACAAATTCAATCAGATTCAAATGGATCATGGTATACTTCATGGCCAGGCTGCAGACATACATATACTATAGTGAATTTTACATCTGGTTACCCATTTCTAAACTTATGGCACTTTTTGGACTTTGAATTAAATACACACTACAGTATGTACTCAGCCCCTCCCCCACTTTCTATCCAATACCCTTGTAACTTGTTATACATATTTACCATAAATGCCAGGGCCTTTATCTATTTCAGGGATGTTATGCCCCACTTTTAAAATATAACAGTTATATTTGTATTTACTCCTCCTCTCCTACAGTTATCATACTGTGTCACAATGGAAATGTAAGTTGAAATAAAATCATCAACATGAATTAGGCATGCACATATTGCCAGACTTCAATTTCAGGTTACTTTTTCTTGAGTTATGTCCTTTAATAATAACAATATTTCATTCAATGCAACATTTTACAATCAAATCAGGGGAACAGCTATGGGAACAAAATTTGCACCTACATATGCAACATTAGTATTTGGTTACTTGGAAGAAAAGCTTTATACAATCTTGGAACATGCAACAGACACAACATTTGCTACATATATAAAAAAGAACTGGAAACGATTCCTAGATGACTGTTTTGTCATTTGGACAAAATCACAAAACCTACTTGAGCATTCCCACGTCCTGTTAGATAACTTGCACCCAGATATTAAATTCACAATAGAAATAGGGGAAACACAATTATCATTTTTTAGATATTTTGATTAAGAAAAATGGTTGCCATCTTTCAACAGATATTTTCTTTAAAACTACAGATACAAAACAATACCTTAATTTTAAATCATGCCATCCAAAACATACAAAATTAAGTATACCATATAATTTAGCAAGACGTATTTGCACAATTGTTTCAGATACTAACATTAGGAATATACGCTTAAAAGAACTTATGTCATCACTTCTTAACAGAAATTATCCTAAAACTATCATCCAAAATGGAATCAGCAAAGCACTAAAAAATCTAAGAGAGACACTACTTAAAACACAAATCAAACCACATAAAGACGCAATTCTTTACGTATCTACATTCAACCCTAAAAACCCTGAACTATATACAATTATCACAAATGATTTACTTATAATAATGTCAGACACTAAAATGAAAGAGGTACTCACAAACTCAAAATTTATCAAAAGCAAACGGCAACCACCAAACCTTAAAAAATTATTGACAAAAGCTAGATTCACAATAAAGTCTGACAAAAACGGAAATTTCACCGTAACAAAATGCAAGAGACCCAACTGTAGTTTATGCAAACATATAAACGAAAGCAGTTACTACAACTTTAACGGCAAAAGATTTTACGTAAATGAAAATATGTCCTGTGATGTAAAAAAATGTACTGTATGTAATCACCTGCAACGGATACAAAGACTATTATATTGGCCAAACTGGCGATAAATTAAGAACAAGAAGAACTGTCCACGCACAACAAATACGAGACCCTTCAACTAGACAAATTCCACTAAGTAATCATATAGATATTTGCAGTAATAAAAGATCCAAAGTTTCAAATGTTCCCATTTTTTAAAATGAAAGTAGATAGTACTTCAGCTAGGTTAGCGAAAGAAAATTATTTTATAAAATGCTTTAAACCAAAACTTAATAGCCTACAGTAACAGTTATATTCTGAATAATTAAATAACAACGTTTATTACGCCCCTTTGAGAAAATAACGTCAGAATTAGGTCCCTTTATATTGACGTCGCGTCATTACCATAGTAGCGTCACGTTACATTATATGTACACTGATGAGCCGATAGGCGAAATTAGTTTGTATTTTTATAATTAAATACAGTTGGAAAGGCATGTGAAGTCATTTTATTTATTTGATTTATAGACTTCAATCTTGTGCCGAGTCTTTTCATTGTCAAGTATATATATATATATATATATATATATATATATATATATATATATATATATATATATATATAATAGAAAATATTAAAAGTTACTCCTGGACAAGTATATAATAAATAAAAAAGAAAAACATCTAATGGGTTTCCTCTATCTGTATTTCTGTCTACCTACCGGTTTCATATCATAATCATCAGGGCAGACAAATAAAAAATTTTATATGTCTGCCCTGATGATTATGATATGAAACCGGTAGGTAGACAGAAATACAGATAGAGGAAACCCATTAGATGTTTTTCTTTTTTATTTATATATATATATATATATATATATATATATATATATATATATATATATATATATATATATATGTTTCATCTGTTAAAATTCAAAGGTTGTAGTCTTCACTACTTGTATAGGGTACTGTTTTATCACTTCTTAATAAAGTCATGACATTTCCTTAATAATATCTGTCAGACTGATATTGTTATACTTCTAAGATATGACATTTTAGATTTTATATTCTAAAATTTGTAGTTGTTATGAACAAATGAAATATGTAGGATTGATACTATGTGTAAAAATAACTAATTTTTCTCATTTCAGATGCCCATCTAAAGGGCCACAAGTGTTTGAAGCATTGGTCTGCAAAAAAAAACTGAACTACTTGATGGACCATACAGAATGAACAATCAGATTTCCAGAATCAGAGAAATAGAAATGTCAAGTATTAGGGAGATAGGAAAATATGCATCATGCATGAAAAAACCTGCCTTAGATTAATTTGCAAAATACATTGAAATCTCACAATTGCTAATGGAAGTTAAGAATGGTGTACTCTTCTGGAAAATATGTATCCAGACAATATAGTCCGAGAGCTCACGGACTTTTATTGCAACAGTTGAGGCCAAAAGAAGTTTATACATTTTTGGAAACAATATTTCATATCCTCCATGTAAACCCATTTCTTAAGTGTCAAAGCCGTGCCTATTTATATTTTGTTCACTTATGTTTGTGATAGGGGAGGTAAAACTCACTTGTAAAAATATTAGGGGGTAGTGTAAAGTTTACGTCTACAAGTTATTTCACTGATTAATTACAGTAATTATCTGATTGTCAGTAAATGTATATATGTCCAACAATGACAGCAATAAGAAATTCATCAAAAAGGACTGAAGGGCAAACTGGATATTCAAGGTCAAAAGTCAGATTTATGTTAAAATCATAAAATGTGGCACATTTGAAACTTATTTTTATTTTTAGAAAATAGTTTGTTAACATAAGTCACTCATCTTTATTTATGTAATGCGTATATATCAGCCAAAATCAGAAATGCAAATTTAATTGCAAAAAGTCAACCCTGATAATTGAAGGTCAAAGTTCATTTTCATGCAAAAATGTGAAAATTATTGCCTTAACTTTTTCTAGTCAGTTTAATGTGTTTTCACATTATTAATCAATGAAGTTAATTCGTGTTAATGTTTGTATGTCAGGCAAAGTCAGCAGTGCAGATGTAACCCCCAAAATGCCAAGAGTAAAGCTTATATCAAGGGTCAAAGGTCAAATTTGTGTGAAAAATGGCTTGAATAGCTTCCTGTTTGAAATATAACAGATATGTTTTAATCATTATAAGTAACTGCTCGTGACTTATTTTAATGTATATATGTCTCACAATGCCAGTAATAAAGATATCGTCTAAAATCAGACAAGTTCAAATGTAATATTATGGGTCAAAGGTCATTTTCAAGTACAAGAATGAAAAAAAAAGCTCTTTAACTTTTGTCGATATTAGTCCATGATATCAGATCATTTTCATATGTAAATGTTAGGCGATGTCTGGTATGCACAAATAATTTCAAAACATTCAAGTTCAACCATAATATGAAAGGTCAAAGGTCAAAAAGTGAGTAAAATGTTGCAATTAATATCACCTATTTGTAATTATTTTTATTGTTTAAAAGTATTTGTTTTGTCATTTCAGTAACTGATCGTTGTTCATTTTACTGTATATATGTCAGACGATGTCATGGAAGAGAAAATCAGTCAAGGTCAAACCTGGTATTAAAGGTCAGGGGTCATTTTTGTGTAAAAGATCAAAATGTAGCATACTTACTCATTTCTTTGTTTAAAAATAGCTTCTTGTTATAATTCACTTTTAGCAATTTATTTTAATGTATACATTTCAAGCAAGGACAGCTATGTAGGTTTTCCCTAAAAGGTCAAAGCCAACCCTTTTATCAAAGGTTAAAGGTCAAATTTGTGTGAAAATTTGCAAAAACAGCAAGTTTGTAATGATTTTTCTTTATTGTTTTAGGTATTTTTGTCAACACTAGTAACTGATCATTATTCATTTTAAAGTATATATAACAGATGAAATCATTCTTCCTTGATTATGAAAAATTAGTCAAGGTCAAACCTGACATTAAAGGTCAAAGGAGAGCGTCTTCAAGAAACTCGCCATTATGAAAAAAGGCTTGAACAAGTTGGGAAGCAAATGAAAAGATCCTACGGTAAGTCTACACCGGCACCGTACGGCCCATATCATAGCACGCATCCACCTCATGGGTAACTGCTTCCAAAACCAGTAAAGATAAACTGGACAAGGTTCAAAATTTAGGCCTGAGGATAAACAACTCCAATAAAAGAAATGGAAAAGACAGCCAACCTTGAGCCATTAGAGATAACACGAGAGGTGAAAGCCCTTGTGCAGGCAGAGAAGGCAAAGAGACTACCATGTTTTGTCATTTCAGTAACTGATCGTTGTTCATTTTACTGTATATGTCAGACGATGTCATGGAAGAGAAAGTATGTCAAGGTCAAACCTGGTATTAAACCACTCAAAACTCGAGAGCAGAACCAAGAACAGACTGAAACGACAGAGTCTCAACCATATCGTCAAAGGACTGCAGAAAGGAAAAGCAGAAGCACTAGATGAAGAGGCAGAGCCGCTTGTGCCCGATGAATGGGTTCCTAGACAATGTGCTCTTAAGATCAAATTGGAGGTGCCAGGAGTAGAAGAAAAGGGAAAACAACACTAGGCTCACCAACAATCTCTTACGCTAGAAATGATCAATGACCGCTATCCAGCACACTCTTGGATCCAAGCATATACAGATGGATCAGTGGAAAAAGCAGTTCAGAATGCTGGGAGTGGTGCCTACATCAAATTTCCAGAACAAAATATAGATAGGCATGGCTTTGACACTAGATGCGGCAGTGAACTGCACCGGTTCTGCAGGTCGCTGGCATCTCCCCACAGCTTGGTCTCATATGGGATGTCTGTGGGCCAAACTTTCTGGCGTACTTCTTCTAGATAGAAACCGCTCTGCAGGATGTGGAATTGTATTTGTTCCTCTGATACGCACTGGCATTTTGGTGTCTTTGCAACACCCGCTTCTTCATATGTTTTCTCAGGCCACAGTGTCCAGTGCGCTAACGGAGTATAGTTGTTTGGCTTTCTCTGATTAGCTTGTGCAGACCGTTATTATTGGGCAGGTAGCCTCCATCACTTATGTTCTTCTAGTCTGACGCAAATCTATTCTTTAGCAGAATCTGAGATTCTCTGTATGAAGTTGGAGGTTTGGGACTGTATTTATTGGTTGTTTCCTTTGCAAAGTTCGTCCACAGCTTCATTTTCGGCTATGCCCACATTTCCAGCAGCTGTCTCGTTAAGATGTCTGATGGACCTGCTGAGAGAGCCTGAAGAGCTCACTTGGAGTCTGTTAGGAAAACAATATTTTGTCCCTTTTCTCCTTGCTCATACAGTTGGGGTGTGGCCGAAATGGGGGCTTGCGTTTCGGCTCTAAAGTAGGAGAATCTCTTCCCGACTGGATGACAGAGTGCGAGAGAATTTTATGTAGGCACCACTCCCAGCATTCTGAACTGCTTTTTCCACTGATCTATCGGTATATGCTTGGATCCAAGAGTATGCTGGATAGCGGTCATTGATCATTTCTAGCGTAAAAGATTGTTGGTGAGCCTGATGTTGTTTTCCCTTTTCTTCTACTCCTGGCACCTCCAATCTGATCTTTGGAGCACATTGTCTAGGAACCCATTCACCGGGCACAAGCGGCTCTGCCTCTGTGTCCAGTGCTTTTGCTTTTCCTTTCTGCAGTCCTTTGACGATATGGTTGAGACTCTGTCGTTTCAGTCTGTTCTTTGTTCTGCTCTCGAGTTTTGAATAGAGAGGGTGTGATGGTAGTCTCTTTGCCTTCTCTGCCTGCCCAAGGGCTTTGTACTCTCGTCTTGTCTCTAATGGCTCAAGGTTGGATGTCTTTTTCATTTCCTTTATTGGAGTTGTTTACATTGCTCAAAGACTTATCCTCAGGCCTAAATTGTGAACGTTGTCCAGTTTATCTTTACTGGTTATAGAAGCAGTTACCCATGAGGTGGATGCTTACTCTGCTTAGGGCCGTTCGGTGTTCAAGCCATTTTTTCATAATGGCAAGTTTCTTGAAAACGCCTTACTTTGACCTTTAATGTCAGGTTTGACATTGACTAATTTTTTTATAATTAAGGAAGATTGTTATCACCTGTTATATATACTTTAAAATGAATAATGATCAGTCACTAGTGTTGACAAAAAACAATAAAGAAAAATCATTGCAAAAGTGCTGTTTTACTGAATTTTCAACAAATTTGACCTTTGACCTTTGATAAAAAGGACTGGCTTGGACTTATTAGGACAAAACCTACATTGCTGACCTTGCTTGATATGTATACATTAAAATAAATTGCTAAAAGTGAATTATAACAAAAAGCTATTTTTGAACAAAGTAATGAGTAAGTATGCTACATTTTGATCTTTTACACAAAAGTGACCCCTGACCTTTAATACCAGGTTTGACCTTGACTGATTTTCTCTTCCATGACATCGTCTGACATATATACAGTAAAATGAACAACGATCAGTTACTGAAATGACAAAACAAATACATTTAAACAATAAAAATTATTACAAATAGGTGATATTATTGCAACATTTTACTCACTTTTTGACCTTTCATATTATGGTTGAACTTGAATGTTTTGAAATTATATGTGCATACCAGACATCGCCTAACATTTATACATTAAAATGAACAGATATCATTAACTAGATCGACAGGATATTGTCAACAAAGAGAAAAGTAAAAGAAATATTTTTTCATTATCTTACTTGAAAATGACCTTTGACCCTTAATATTACATTTGAACTTGTCTGACTTTAGACGATGTCTTCTTTATTGACATTGTGAGACATATATACTTTAAATTCTAACACGATCCGATTCATTTTCCTATTAAACAAAGAAGGCTGGAGACAGTGATTTATTAAACAACAATTCACTGCTCTGACGTCACAACTATTACGTCATAGCGTCAAGCGGCGTAACGGCGCGCTGGAAAAGAACCCGATTGAAAACGGGCAAATATTTAATGCATTCCGACAAGGTGTACTTTAAAGTCCTTGATAACGTGTTAGAATCGAAATAATATATCTCATTTAGTGATTTGCTCTTGAATAAATCACTGTTTGTCGTTCAGATGCGTAGCATTATATCACTCGGGCTACGCCCTCGTGATATAATTCCTTCGCATCTGAACTCCAAGCAGTGATTTATTCAGCGACAAATCACCGATGAGATATATTATTTCTTAAATAAACCACGAGCAATTACTTATAATGATGAAAACATATCTGTTATATTCCAAACAGGAAGCTATTCGTGCAATGTTTCACACAAATTTGACCTTTGACCTTTGATATTAGCTTTACTCTTGGCAGTTTTGGGGTTACATCTGCACTGGTGACTTTGCCTGACATACAGACATTAAAACGAATTAACTTCAGTGACTAATAATGTGAAGACATATTAAACAGATTAAGAAAAGTGAAGATAATAATTTTTACATTTTTGCATGAAAATGAACTTTGACCTTCAATTGTCAGGGTTGATCTTGACTTTTTGCAAAAACTTTGCATTTCTGATTTTGGCTGATATATACACATTACATAAATAAAGATGAGTGACTCATGATAACAAACTATTTTTTAAGAATAAAAATAAATTTCAAATGTGCCAATTTTTGTGATTTTAACTATAAATTTGACCTTTGACCTTGAATATCCAGTTTGGCCTTCAGTCCTTTTTGATGAATTTCTTATTGCTGTCATTGTTTGACAATGAGATAGTTACTGTAATTAAACAGTGAAGCAACTTTTAGACGTAAACTTTACCCTATCCCCTAATATTTTTACAAGTGAGTTTTACCTCCCCTATCACAAACATAAGTGAACAAAATATAGATAGGCACGGCTTTGACACTTAAGAAATGGGTTTTCATGGAGGATGTGAAATACTTTTTCCAAAAAAGTATAAACTTCTTTTGGCCTCAATTGTTGCAATAAAAGTCCGTGAGCTCTCGGACCAATACTGCAACAACATTGTTTCTTTTTTATTCAATTTTCTGAGCATAATTCTACATAATAATTGTTCATAAAAAATGTAACTTGGTTACATGAATAATACAAAACGTGTACTGATCATATTTCCAGACACAAATTGGGAGAATCAGAGAAGAAATATCAAAAACTAGGGAAAAAGAAATATCTGTCATGCATGAAAATACATATGGAAGATTAGAAACGCGCATTTTGATAAATCATCTACCGGCACAATATTTTTTTTCAATTCACTAAGCATAGTTCTATATAAACAATGTAACTTAATAATCTAGTCTTTGAAAAAGTATAAGTCTTTCGTACTTGTTTTATAGAAAACGTTTCGTGATGTTTCAATGTGCTATTGCTTTTTTATGGTGTGGAAAATGAGACTCAAATAATGTTTTTCTCATTGTCAGTATTTTTTCTATGATTGCGTGGATTTTCAAATTACTTGGCACGGTTATTAAATGTTATAATTCGATGTGACACATGCTAGATTCAAATGATAGTCAATGTCACAATTAAGTAGTCAAAACCTTAACTTTTTCTGTCTGTAACTCTTTAGCTCACCTAAGCACCAAGTGCTCAAAGGTGAGCTTTTGTGATCCCCCTGTGTCCATCGTCAACAATTTGTTTTTTTTTTGTTTTGGGTTTAACGCCAATTTTCAACAGTATTTCAGTCATGTAACGGCGGGCAGTTAACCTAACCAGTGTTCCTGGATTCTGTACCAGTACAAACCTGTTCTCCGCAAGTAACTGCCAACTTCCCCACATGAATTATCAGAGGTGGAGGACTAATGATTTCAGACACAATGTCGTTTATCAAATAGTCACGGAGAACATACGCTCCGCCCGAGGATCGAACTCGCGACTCCGCGATCCGTAGACCAACGCTCTTACCTACTGAGCTAAGCGGGCGGGCTGTCAACAATTTGACTGGACGTTTAACACTCTAGAGGTCACAATTTTAGCCCAGTCTTAATGGAACTTGGTCAGAATGTTACTCTCAATTAAATTTTGGACGAATTTGATATTTGGTCATCTGGGGTCAAAACCTCGGTCTCCAGGTCAAATCAAGGAAAAAAGCTTGTTAACAATCTGGAGGCCACATTTATGATTATATCTTCTTGTAACTTTGTCAAAATGTTAATCTTGATGATCTTTAGGTTAATTTTGAGTCTGTGTTAGGTGAGGTCAAAAACTAGGTCATCGGGTCAAATTAAAGGAAAAGCTTATTAACACTCTGAAGGCCATATTTAAGCCTGTTTCTTCATGTAACTTGGACAGAATGTTAACCTTGATTATATTTAGGTCAAGTTTAAATTTAGGTCAAGTGGAGTCAGAAACTAGGTCACCAGGTCAAATCAAGTGTAAGCTTGTTACACTCTTAGAGGCCACATTTATGACTATACCTTAATGAAACTTGGTCAGAATATTAACTTTGACGATCTTTAGGCCAAGGTCAAATCTGGATCAGGTGGGGTCAAAAACTAGGTGACTAGGTCAAATAAAAGGAAAAACTTGTTAACACTTTAGAAGCCACATTTATGACTGTATCTTCATGAAACTTGGTCAGAATGTTAACCTTGATTATCCTTAGGTAAAATTTAAATTTAGGTCAAGTGGAGTCAGAAACTAGGTCACCATGTCAAATCAAGGATAAGTCTGTTACACTCTAAAGACCTTATTTATGATTATACATTAATAAAACTTAGTCAGAATGTTAACCGTGACAATCTTTAGGTCAATGTCAAATCTGGGTCAGGTGGGGTCAAAAAATAGGTCACCAGGTCAAATCAAAGGAAAAGCTAGTTAACACTGTAGAGGCCACATCTATGATCATACTATAATGAAACTTGGTCAGAATGTTAATCTTGATGATCTTGAAGTCAAAGTCAAATCTGGGTCAGGTGGGGTCGAAAACTAGGTCACCAAGTCAAATCAAAAGAAAATGCTTGTTAACACTCTAGAGACCACTTATCTTCATGAAACTTGGTCAGAATGTTAATCTTGATGAACTTTAGGTCAAGGTAGAATCTGGGTCATGTGGAATGGGACCTACTGACCTTCGGTTTTGTTTTTTTAAGATACAGCCCTATAATTTGGATGACATGTACAGTTTTGCACACCGATCTCAAAACTGACTTCAGTGACCATGAATGTGACCTACTGACCTACTTTCTTCAGGTTAGTGATACAGGGCCTTCAGGGCCCTCTTGTTATGAATGCATTGCAGCTCACATAACTTGGCACAAATATTCATCATAACAAGATGACATGTATGTAAAATTCATGACTCGGACTTTTAGCTCTTTGTTAGTGTTATATATAGAAGCTCCCTTTAAACTAGGTTAAAATGAAACCAGCTTACTACGTTATGAAAACTTTTAAAGCATACTTATTCCAAGATATATAATAAACTCCTTTAATGTCTCCGGTGTCAAAGAACTTAACCCATACAGTTGCCGTCAAATTCATATAAAACTATGTAGTCATAATCAACATGAATGCATCGGGACTTCTGTGCCTAATTATTTTTTCTGGAGTTGATGCCCTTTTGGACCTCGACATAATTCCATCACACTGTAAACTTAAGTCCTACAGTTTCCATCCAACTGAATTGAAACTTGGTATACGTCAACGGCATGAAGTGGATATGTACATGTTGCCCTGACTTTTATGATCGATTATTTTGTCTGGAGTTGTGGCCCTTCTTTGACGACAAATGACAACTACATTGTAGTTTCCTACATTTCTGTTCATTTCAGTTAAAACTTGTTAAGTATCATGGACATCATGTACACATGTGCATTTGTTTTGTGTTCAGTTGTTTTAGTTATGTCATTTTTACTTAATAACATTATTGAGCCGTCGGTATACTACATTATTGAATGAAACATTTTCTGTCAACACCATTCTAGTACCTTTTGCAACCTCCATGAAGGAATATTGTCAAACTGTACAGATAAGGGGAAGTAACACTGTGTTGGATTTTGGTTCCTTTTGTAGCACAACTTTCTATGCATAATTGTCTATTGATAATATATACTTTTACTTGTGTGTACATGCATGAATTTGTTATGTTGAAAAATAAAACAGTTGTCATAAATTGCTTAACTTGTTATCCCTTTCATTCTTTTTATCATTAATAGCACAGGCATTCACGGAAGATGCTGTATACTAACACTTCTTGTTTGTAAATATGTTCTACCTTATTATAAAAAAAATAATCTTGTTTCCAAGACCTTGTATAAAAAGAAATCCTACATCCGTGTGTCTATCATCAGTCTTGTACAGAAATGCAAGGCCGCTCGCTTAGCTCGGTAGGGAGAGCGTTGGTCTACGGATTGCGAGGCGTATGTTCTTTGTGACGGTCCGATTAAAGACATTGTGTCTGATATCATTCGTCCTCCACCTCTGATAATTCATGTGAGGAGGTTGACAGTCACTTGCGGAGAAATGGTTTGTACTAGTTCAAAATCCAGGAACACTGGTTAGGTCAACTGCACCCGTTACATGACTGAAGTACATTAAACTCAAAACAAAAAAAAACAGAAATGCAAAGTATTACAAGTTCACAAAGAGGAACAAAGTTAAGCAGTCAGGTCAAAAGTACTTTCAGTTTCAGTTGTCGGTAGTTTTTATAAATGTTGCGATTTCGTGACTTCACGACAGTACTTGATTATGTAGAGGAACAGCTAAACAATTAATGATATTGTTTCCCCAAACTTATTCTGTCATTGATATGTTTTTCAAAAATTTCTGAGATAAACCTTAAGGCCTTGAAAAATCGTCCAAAGTAATGCATATGTTTTCACAGCGGAGTGTCCTCATCAAAGTTGCACCCAACTATTTTGGCAATAATATTTTCTCAAAATTTAGACCAGAGGGCACCATTACATATCTATATTTTAAACTTTTGCCGGGGAGAACACCCTGAAACCTACTCCCGATCGGAGCTATGCGTCTCGCTGGTGGCACATTCGTTCTAATCTGGAGCCTAACCCCATCAAATAAAGATATTTCTAGATCCGGACCTGCCCTTAGGCATGACTAAGGCCATTTAGGTCGCTGTCTAGTGTCCGAATTGCTTCACCTAACTTCAAGTATCGGAAACGCTATTTGCAATGTAGAATATATTTCCTGTGAAGAAGCTATCCAACAGACTCGTGGAAATCGTAACGTTCGTTAACTGTACACAAAATGTTCAGATAGGCACTCCTTCATATAACTCGGACGAAGGGTCTAGCAAAGTTTTTCAACCTTTTAGCTTATCAACGAAGTCAGCGGAGATCTGTTGTCAGGCTTAAGATGCAGGCGTGCTAAAACCCCTAGAAGAAGACCGTTATTGGCATAATTACATTTATTTGATATAATAGGGCTACATCAGGTTTGAATAGTTTAAATGGCTCCAATATGTATTTCTGCGTTCAGATTGAAGGTTTAAATGATTAGCCGAATTATTCAAAAGACGTAAAAGTCTTGAAAATAAGAAATTTTACAAAGTTTGGAACGAACGCTTTTATTAAATTAAATAGATCGTTTGAAAAAAGTAAGATAGTTAAAGAAGCAGATGATTTAGATTTCATTGTAGGTTGTAGAATATTTTGACAAAAAAAAAATACCTGTTAATTATTCTTGAAATATTTTTTGACTGTACTATTTGAATAGTGTTTTTGGATCTTTCACACCTGTCGAAAATGAATATCGGGATAAAGAACTCTCCCTTAAGGTAAATGTCGTGAAGAACTATCCTTCATTATATTTGGCGGGAATCAAACGCGATTTCTCCGTGCAATTTTCATATTTATAGCAACTAAAAAGTAGTAGTACGTCATGTCAACAAAGGACGATGAAAACAATTTGAAGCATTCTAAAGTGTATTTTTAAACGTAAATCGTCAGCCTTTTGAAAACAATTAGGGTAATCTAGGGTGGCAGGAACTAGATACATGTCTTGTCTGTCTGTAAATACATTCTAAACGGACTCCGCACGTATTTTGAAGCAGCCCTTGATTTTGAAAAACCATGACCAATTTTGTTATCAAATTCGTTATCGTACGACTTATGAAAGAGTCGTAGTCGTAGTTTGACTATCTAATCGTAAAGCTCGTTTCAAGAGGAATCCATTGGTATATACTTTTTATAACTTTTGTTCAGTAACAAACCCGCAAATCTAAACTATTTAGACCCACTCTTTTTCCGATAGAATGAACCTTAATTAGATAACAATTCAGTCATATTATTTGACAAAACATCATACTGTGATTCTATGACCAGTTTTACATTTTAATGATACGATCACGAACACTACGTAGATACTTATGGTACCCTATTTCCGTAGGAAGCTAAAATAACATGATCATTGTAGGCAGAATACGTGAGCAATTTTCTAGGAAGCACCTGCAGTATTACTACACGTTTCACATTCAGTCTATTTATAAAAAAAACTCTGCATATGACACCAAGTTTTTTGCAAACTTGTCCGGTTCATATAACGGATAACCTAAATCATTGGATCCTATATCTAAAATAAAAAAAGTCAGACCCTACTAGAGTACTGTCAACACAAAGAAATCTGTGCGTTGCATCAATGACAAACCGCCAAAAATAGAACTGCAATGCACTAAGGCCTATATTCAGGCGCTCCGGGTTTGACTCTACGAAACTATGTAAACGACAAGACTGTGGCCAAACAACGCTACATGAACCGACATTCGAAAACAAAGAAAACAACGGAATGTATCCTTTCAACAGTACAACTGAACTACAAACCATGTAACGGACATAAACGCAAATATAATTTACTTATCTGATTAATCCTTTTTCTTAATTTGCACCAATTCAAACAGTATTAAATCATTATTATTAATATTTCAATTCTGCGCTTTCTCCGTTCACTTTAGATCCAAAATGTAATCTGACACAATCACGCTTTTACTACCCTATCACGCGCTGTAATTAGGTCACTTATCAAATGAAACATACACTGATCACGCAGCGGTTCCATACAATCTTCACATCGTGATAAATAGCACCCGACTAAAAGGGATGTTCAGTAAGTATGACACATGAGGGTAGACTGAATTGTTAAACTGTCCAACAGGTCAACCAAAACCACTTTTTCTTCGAAGAAAGTGCGATCTTTACTGTTTTTAATGAAAACGACACATAAACAAAAAAACCATAAAATCGTGCTTTTTCGGAATACCATGGAAAGTATTTTACCTTGTGAAAAGCAAGAATAATAAGAAGACATTCTATTTTTCTGAATGTTTTCTCCATGTGACAGTTAATTTGTTTCACTTCAAACCTTTTATCCACAATAAGCTTGAAGCGATTGTATTTTTACCCTCAGACAAAGTTTCTACTAAGACGAAACGCAAGTGAATTTACAAATGATTACGAATGCCCTACCATGACGTATTTTGTTGACATAATTAAACTGGGACCAAATGTTGGCTTTACTTTTTTTAATAAAAACGACATATAAACAGAAAAAAACCCATATAATCGTGCTTTTTCGAAATACTGAGGAAAGTAATTGCCTTGTGAAAAAAACAAGAATAATTTGAAAACATTCTACTTTTCTGAATGTTCTTGTCCATGTGACAGGAATTTTGTGTCATTTTTAAACAATATAAAGTGCTGAAATAATCATATAGCATTTTTGTCAGCCATAATATGAGTGTGAAGTCTTGTTAAAACTCGGATACCATGTTCTTTATTGAAGACGACTTAGAGGAATATAAAGGCAGAAAAGAAGAAGAATCATTAAGCTCACACAAAGTTCCAACTAAGACTAAACGTAAGTAAATTTAAAAGTAGTCATGATTGCCCTACTACGGCATATTTTGTAGACAAAGTTCAGCTTGAATCAAATGCTGTTTTACTGTTTTCATTAAAAACGACACATAAACAGAAAAACATATGATTGTGCTTCTTCGAAATACCGTGAAAAATAATTGTGAAAAGAAAAAATAGTATGATATGAAACTTTCATATTTTTCTGAATGTTAAAACTCACATACAATGTTCTTTATTGAAGACTCCGAACGTGAAAAAGAAAAAGAACAAACGTTACGCTCAAATAAAGTTCAAACTAAGAGGAAACGTAAGTAAATTTACAACTGTTAATGATTGCCCTACCATGACGCATTTTGTTCACAAAATTCAGCTTAAACAAATGTTGTTCCTACAAGTATAATGTCATTTAATATTGATTTCATATATGTATAGCATATTCTATTGGTTAGAGATTCTCTACCTTAGATATATGTGTCTCTACGTTTATACCTTATACATTATACGCGTATTAGATATTTTCTTTCTAAAATGATTGCTGTCAGATATGCTATATACTTATTAAGTTAAACGTTAAATACTATGCTCTTTATTGAAGGTTCTCCATTATATCGGGATGAAAAGTATGAAAAAGAATATCCATATATACGTCCAGGGAAAATATCTACAGTTATTTCGGCAAAACGTGGTAAGTGTAGGTAGATTTACAACTGATAAGGATGCCCAGAGTATGATTTTGAATTTTAACAAAAAGTCGTCAACACATTTAACCCTGTTTTAAAACTTTGGAAAGAAGTGTGATGTATAAAAGTTACACTATAATGTATAAAAGGAAAACAGTAATATGCTTATGTACAATAACTTTTTTCTCAACTTGTATCACCCCACTATTAAATTTACAGTCCAATTATTGACATCTACTTGCAGGTACCTGTTCCTTTTGTGTCTGACATGGTCAAACTTAAGCATTCTTAAACAGATATAGAGAATAACAGGTAACTGTCTTTTGAGAAAGGGTTTCTCAGACGAGGCTAGATATTGTCCTGGAAGGGGCGAGGCTTGCCGAGCTCTTTCTGGACCATATCTAGCCGAGTCTGAGAAATCCCTTTCTCAAATGACAGTTACCTGTTATTTAATTTATCATGTCATTATTAAAAACTTTTGACATATCTTTATGCGAAATAAAGGGCAAAACGTAGGGGTAGAATGAATTTTGCTGTTTTGCTGGACTTCGTTTTTTGATTTATTTTTCAAAACGACGCCATCTTGTTTTTGAGAATAACTGCTAACGCAATTATTGGTAAAAACGCGCTCTTATTAGGTATGAGAGACCATGTCACTAATGTATAGCGTATGCCTACCGTTTTTGCAATTACTACAAAAAGTTTTTATAACGGAAACGCTCGTAGAAACGGAAAATGACTCATGTAAAGGTGTTTGTACAGGATTTTAGCTCTCTGCACTTAAATCAATGAATATTGCATCTGGAATGGGATGCTATTGAATAAAATCATCGAGGAAACGGTAAAGCCTATTTTTTCTGCCAAGCGGCGTTAAGGCGTGAGTATTTAAGTCACGTCTAACGTTTGCTTGGTGAGAATGGGTATCATACTTACAACTGAAATTCGGATAAAACTTCACTTGGCAGCAAATTAAAATCATTCATTCATGTTCAGCAGAACAGAGATGTCGGGTACAAAACACAAGGTTAGCCTTTGTTTTTCCTCTTTTATGTTATAACACAAATGTATCTGAGATTTTAAAGACCTATTCCAGTGCAGTTTGAGGGCGTATTAATTAAATGCAAGGCAGACACAATCTGATGTCCTTGGACTTTATCATAGGTTTTCACAGTGTAAAGTGTTCTCAAGTCACTGACCTGAGAAGGGCTGCTTTTCTCAGACTGGCTTTATCAGGCAGTTGTTTTAGTAATGACATGATAAATTATGAGCTTAGGACTTTAAGCAATTTCAATAACTTCAATTTCGACGTTTTCACCAGGCTTAGAAGATATAAAGAGTACATTTTCTTTTGTGATTTTTGTCATCTGAGATTGAAGTAAATCAGTGTGGAAACAGAAGTCGGACGTGAATGTAGTTATGACGCGATTGTATTTGACGTTTATACTAGTATATGTACAAATAGGATTTTTACCGCACATATAATATTAAATTAAGCATGTCAAATTTCAGAACAAGTTTAATATAAACAATGTACTCTATTTTAGCTTAAAACGAACCGTGTGCTGTTATGTATCAGGTTAACATGTTACATAAAGCATACTCTTATTATAATGATTACCGACAACCTACAGGTATGCATATTTAAACCATAACATGTCTGTTGTGTACGGTTATTCTTCATATATTATGCCCATGACAATTATAATTGTTTTGTCAATCATAGTATATGTTACTTAAGTTACATCAAAGCGTATAATATCGTGTTCTTTATTGACGTTAAAGACTTGATGGATGAAGATAGCACAAATAAAGATATTGTTGTCATTATTGGTCTATTTGGTAGTCCATTGATGATATCTAAATCTTCTAGGCCAAGATGTAAGTATATTAATTTATAAATGGTAAGGATACCCAGACCATGACTTTAAAATTGGTACCAAATGCTGTTTCGGTAATGCATCTATTCATTTAACTCCGTTTTAAAACTTTGGAATGTAAAATCTAGAACAGATAATAGGTAAAGGTAAATAATGGAAGCATAGAGCACCACAAACACAGCCACAGAGCCACGCATTTACAAATTAGGCCTATAACAAAAGGTCACTCCAATATTAAACTTACAGTCCAAACGCGAATTCTAAGAAAACTGACATCTCTTTGCAGATAGCTGTTCCTTTAATTAATTTAGACATTCTTAAATAGGAAATAAAAGCTTAAGACTGCGATAACGGCGTTATATATTATATTGTATAAAAGAAAATAATTATTCAGATATGCGGCCACGGAAAAGATCTCTAGTTACTTTGACAGACAATGATATTTTTAAGTAATTTTACAACTGATTAGGATGCCAAGAATATGATTTTAAATTTGCACCAACAGTTGTTTCTTCAATGTATCAAACATTAAATCTGTTAAATCTGTTTTATAACTGCGGAATGAACTGTAAAATTTACATGATATTCAAAGTTCGAGTCTATGTGACAGCAACTTTGTGTCATTTCAATGAAATGTCGATATAATAATCATATGGGGAATGTTGTCAGTCATAAAACGATTGCAAAGTCTTGTTAAAACTTGCATACTATGTTCGTTTTTTAAGACGACAAAGACAAATATATAACAGATAAAGAATATTTATTTTTTGCATTTCTTGAATTTCTTCCACCACCGAGTAAGTGAATTTATAACAGATAATGACTTTAAATTATTACCATATGCTGTTTCATCCGTCAATTCATTTTAACCTGTTTTTAAACATTTGAATGAACTGCAAATTCACTTTATAATCTATAAACAGAAAATACGGTAAGTTAAAATACAGTCACCAATTTAGCTGTCCAATATATATCATTCCACTTTTAAGCGTATTTTTACAATTCAAATGCGTTTCGTTAGATAATGGACTTTTCTGTGTATATATTCTTTGTGTCCCACATTGTCTTATTCAGACATACTTAGTCAGAAATGATAAGTTAATGATTTTTGTAGGAAATTTATTCATTCATTGACAAGGCAGACGTAAATTCATATAATTTAAAAACGCTCTTCTTTCGTAGTTCAAATCCATGTTGTTTCTCATACATTTTAGCGATCCTTATTTATATAGTCAACCTTTATGTATTTTTGTTGCAGTCACAAACTATCTCTTGCGTCTGATTTTAGCCATGTCGTGTTGGCGTATTGGCGATGCTAAAACACGACACCATGAAAACACGAAAACTCGAATAAAACCTTATTTGTCGAGTTGCATGTCTTCGTATTTTCGTGTTGGCGGGGCGAACACATGACACATTCTGTGAGAAAACTCGACATTTAAAAAGCACCTGAACGACGAATTTATTTGTCGAGTTTTCGTATTTGCGGGTATGAATATGTTATGCTGTCACCCTTTATTTGTCTTTCTGTCGTGTTGTCGTGACTTTGTCCCACCGACAAAAAAAACCAAAAAAAACACATGACAAATACCTTATTTTCCGAGTTTATGTGTTTTCGCCCCGCCGACACGAAAATACGACAAATACTTTTTGTCGCGTTTTTCTATTCCCCCGCCAACATTAAAACACGAAAAAAACGACTTTATTTATTCTGTTTTTCGTTTGTGCTTATTCCGTTAGACATTCGCATAACATTTCATACTTTAAAATAAATTAAACGGCTATCTTGCACAGTATTTGTAACAATTCACAGACCACTTCCAAGGGAAAGTGACATCAGAACGAAACATGGTTGCAAAGATTTCATAATATAATTTAAAGGCATCAGGTTTTATGACAGTGATAACAATCTAATAGCAAGCTTCAAAAATTAGCTAATGCCTAACAGATTAGTACAAAAATGTATTTCTACCTCCTTCTACAAACAATCTTTATGCATCATCACATAGTCATACTAAGCTAGCAGGCGTATAAACATGTTCTGTATATATCTATGTATTATAAAAACATGTAGATATTAATAAGTCCCGATCATGTGGATAGAATGTAAAGTGTTCAGATTTTGAAAATTAGGGTGTCAAATCTAAACGGCGGTTGATATATTTTGAAGATCTCGTAGAGCTAGGGGCTCACACCTCTTTTACTGGAAGAAGAAGAGCTGTAACGGGAGATACTTTTATAATTATCACTGTATACTCTAGTCATTCGCTGTTAACTACGCAGTAAGTGAGCGCTTGATGGGCCATTTTCTTACTTTGCTAAATTGACTGTCATCATTCCAGATCTGTTTGCGCGTCTTGAATATGTATAATTGTTTTGCACATGCATACCAGAAGGCGCCAATACGAAAACTTGTATGCCTAAGGTCAAACTTGACAAATAAGGTATATATCGTGTTTTTTTTCTTGTTTTCATGTGGTCGTAGCGGTCACGACAGCACGACCAATAAAGGGGACCAACACGAAATATTCGTACCCACCAACGCCAAAACTCGACTATTAAAGACGTTTATATATCCCAAATGTATTGTAATTCAACAATACGGACATAAATACAGGGAAAAAGAAGAAAGTAAAGGAGATCCACTAATATTACATATGCGGTTTATTCAGATTCTGACCAATAATTAATATAAAAGAATTCAACCGGTTTCACTGCTTATGCAGATCTTCAGGAGTGAAAATCACGTCAGTAACGTTGCATAGGAACGACGTCAAATGACATCAAAATAAAAGGGCGTCGCTCTTGAGAAGTTATTTGCATTTGTTAGTTATGTCTTGAATTAAGCTTTGGTTTAAATATTTTGATAAAGAATTGTTCTTTTTCTTTTCTTAAAATCGCGTTTGTAGATTGTAATTTATATAATGGAAAGATCATAAATGATGGTTGTCTTTGTCCAGCACATGTGTCGATATGTTCACTGACATAGCATTCTTGTGTTTTTGTCTCTTATCTGTTGTCGGTGAACAGTTATTCGTTTGCGTAAAAATCCCCTGTCTCACCAATATATTTTTTCTGGCAGCCACAACATCTAATAACGTATATTAAATTTCGAACATCACAGGATAAATTGTTTTTGATTGTGAATGATTTTCCGCTTCTGAAATTAAATGTGTTTCCCTCCAAAAGATGTTGACAAAGTCCACAGTTATATCTACCACATTTCGATACTTTTAATTTGGAACTGATTCGTTTCCATCAAATTTGGCACTTGTTAGCATTTTCTTCAGATTGGCAGGCTGGCGTTTACTTTTAATAATCATTATGGTATAATTCTGTACAATATTTGTCATTTTTGGATCTGTCTGTAGAATAGATAAATTATTTTTAATTGCACTGTAAAATTCAAAATTTCTAGGGTTGTGTGTGCTTATAAATGGAATTATTTTAGAATTTGTTTTCTCTTGGACTTGTCGGAGGGTCTGTTTGTCTAATCTCAAGGCTTTATCAATTCCATTTTCTATTATGTTTTTTGGATAGTTTTGCGCTAATAAATATTCTCGCAGTTCTTTCATGCGTTCGTGCAAAATTATATCATTTGATACGATTGTGCAAATGCGTCTAGCAAAACAAAAAGGGATGTTTTCCGTGGTGTGTTTTGGATGGCAAGAATTAAAGAGTAGGTACTGCTTGCTATCGGTAGGTTTGTAAAATATGTCCGTTTCGATTTTACCATTAATAATTTTAACTAGTACATCTAAGAATGGTAGTTCTCTTTCGTGGTACTGTATAATAAATTTTAAGTCCGGATGTAACTTATTAAGCAAAGAATTTAGTTTGTCTAGGTCGCATCGGGGACGTGTCCATATAATGAAGATATCATCTAGAACTCGTTTCCAGTTGGCTTTGAAGTAATCAGCGAAATCCAAACCAAATTCTGTTTCAATATTCTGATACAACATTTTTTCAAATTACCCAAGAGAAAGTGTTGCATAGATAGGAGCGGACTTTGTTCCCATAGCTGTTCCCTTCAATTGACGATAATAGTTTCCATTGAAGTAGAATGTATTGTTTTCTAAGATGAATGTTGCTGTCTGTATTATGAATTCTGTTGAGAAACGTGTCGGTATATCATCTCTGTGTTTTTCTATCCAGAATTTTAGTGCTGACTACTGGTGTTGTAGATTTGTTACAGGCTGCACTTATTTCTTTACTTTTATGAACTTTAGGCAAACCGTAAAATTTTCTTTGTTTAACCTCAAAATTGTGTAAATAATCAAATTCTTTTTTTCAGTGAAGCAGTTTTTAAATTTTTTAATCAGTTTATTATATTTCATCCTATCAATTCGTTTGGGGTCCTCAGCTAAATGTTCGTAGTAGTCTGTATCATTCAGCATATTATTAACTATATCTTTATAATGTAACGAATCCATGATTACGACTGCACCACCCTTGTCTGCTTCTTTGATTATAATTGAGTGATCATTTATCAGTGTGTTAATGGCTGCTCTTTCTGTTCTGCTGATGTTCGAATTTACTTGGCGTCTAGTTTTTAGAGGGTAGTTATTTATATTGGAAATGAAATTTTCTAGAGCAGTGTTCCTGTTCTTTGATGGTGTGAAGTCCCTCCTCTTTCTGACGAGTGATGGGTCTTTGATCTTCTTTGTCATCAAAATATTCAGTAAGCCGAAGTTTTCTTACAAATTCTTGGATGTCACTTTCCAGTTCTTGAGGATTTTCTCTGTCTGGAGTTGGGGGTAAATTTTGCGGTATGAGGCTTGTTTTAAAAAGGACTTTGATTATTTACATCTGTCTGATTAGGGAAATTTATTGTTGCGCATATTATAATTTCTTCCGTCATTAGCTGGAGCTTTGTTGTTTGAAGTGCCATTATGCTGCCACTGTGGTGAGTTGTATGGATATTTGGCCCTGGAAAATCTCTTACCGATATATGTGGCATTATATGGTTCTGGATAGCGATTTTGCCGATACATATTTGACGCGGCATTACCTTTGATATTCCGAGTCCCTCGTGTAATGTCCGCATACGATTTGTGTGCCAGTTCAGAAGTACTTGAACTGCTTCTTTCCACCATTTATGATCTTTCCATTGTATAAATTACAATCTACAAACGCGATTTTAAGAAAAGAAAAATAACAATTCTTTATCTGTATATTTAAACCAGAGCTTAATTTAAGACATAACGATTCAGATTTCAGATTTTATTCAAGAACTAGGCCCATATGGGCATCAGCCTTGTTAAGGCAACATTTACATGCACATACATGTATATAAAACAAAACGTATACATGTAAAAAGTACATAGCGGATACTGTATCTTACTGAAGGTATTTAACGGAAGATATATGCATATCTGACGTAAATCAATAATTTCTGACTAGCACCAGATTAACAGATTCACTGAGTAACATATATAACTTTTTGTGTAAATAATGCCAACTTCAGGAGAAGGGTTTCATCACAACTTTGCAACAATCATGAAGATTAATTTATTTTTGCATTTCTTTCAGTGCCATATCCTTTCCTAAATTATTCAAGTTCTTTTCCGGGTAAGTAAATTTGTAACTGGTTAGGCTGCTTTAAAAGATGCATTTTAGATTAATGTAGTTATTTGGTATTGGCTCTAATAATAACGATGAACAATAAAAAAAAACATATGATCGTGCTTTTTTCGAAATAACGTTGACAGTACTTCGCCTTGTGAAAAGTAAGAATACTGTAATATGAAGACATTCTGTTTTTCGGAATGTTCTTGTTCATGTGACAGCAGGATTGTGTCTTTTAAAGCAATTAAAAATTGCTGTCAAAATCTTATAGCGATTGTTATCAGCCATAATAATATTATGTTTGTGAAGTCTTGTTAAAACTCGCATGCCATATTCTTTACTGAAGAAGAATTCGGACTAGAATATATGAGCACAAAAGAAAAAGAAGAAGAATCATTACGCTCAGAAAAAGTTCCAACTAAGACAAAACGTAAGTAAACTTACAACAGATTATGATTGCCCTACTATGGCGTATTTTGTAGACAAAATTTTGCTTGGACCAAATATTTCCTTTACTGTTTCTAATGAAAATGAAATATAACAAAAAAAAAGCACAAAATGGTGCTTTTTCGAAATACCGTGGAAAGTAATTCGCCTTGTGGAAATCAAGATTAATATGAAGGCATTCTATTTTTCTGAATGTGTTTCTCCATGTGACAGTTAATTTGTATCATGTCGGGCAATTTTGCCGCAATAAGCTTGAAGCGGAAAATGCTGAAATAATCATACAGCATTTGTTGTCAGCCAAAATATGAATGTGAAGTCTTGTTAAAACTCGCATACCATTTTCTTTATTAAAGACGACATAGAGGAATATAAAGGCACAAAAGAAGAAGAAGAATCATTACACTCACACAAAGTTCCAACTAAGACTAAACGTAAGTAAATTTACAACTGGTCATGATTGTCCTACTACAGCGTAGATATATTTCAGCTTAGATCAAATGCTGTTTTACTGTTTTCAATAAAAATGACACATAAACAGAAATACATAAGTATGATAGTGCGGTTTCGAAATACCGTTGATAGTAATTTGCCTTGTGAAAAGAAAAACAATAGTATAGTGTGAAGCTTTCATATTTTTCTGAATGTAATTTGAACAATCATTGCAGTATTTTAGTTGATAAGATTAAAGGGAGAAAAATGTTCCCGGTTGTCTTTACAAAATGTTTTCAAGATACAGTCCCTTGCTCTTCATTGTACTTTTGTGAAATTACCTTAAATTTAGAAGTAATTTCTATTATTTTTATTATCAATTTTAAGTGATAATGTTGAATTAGATCCAGGTCCGGGTAGCGAATCTGACTGTAACTGTCTATCTATTTATAGTCAAAACATAAGGAGCATAAGACATAAATTAAGCTACATAAAAAGCAACAGATTCGATTGGATGTTTTATGTTTCACTGAAAGCCATCTAGATGAAAATGTAAGCAATGACAATATTAGCCTAGATTTGTTATCTAACAATATAGATCGTTAAGATGTCACATGTCACTCTGGAGGTTTACTTATGTATATATCTTAATATTATCTCAATACGTAAGCATGAACTTGAAAACATGTTGCAAGAATCGCTATGGGTAGAATTAAAAACTAAACACACGAAATATCTTATTTGTAATTTGTACAGACAATCTCATGCAATCGTAGATTTCTGGATAAAACAAAACAATTGCTTAGAAATAGCTCTTGATATGTGTGATAATTTAATGATAGTAGGAGATATAAATGAGGACCAGCTGAACATCAACAACCACAAATTTAAAGATATTCTTCTAATTAATGATTTACAGAACATAATAAAAGCACCGAATTTCAAACCAGTCATCGACACTAATTGATCCTATTGCTACCTCTAATACTATTGAAGTTTACAACGCTTGTGTTTTTTAACTCCGGCAGAAATCAGTGACCATTTTGGAACTAATGCATACATAAAATACTCTAAATATACCTAAACGAGAGGTTTGGAACTATAATCGCGGTAATTTTGATGAACGTAATAATCTAATTTAAAATACTGACTGGTCATTTTTAAATTCAAATTCGATAGATGTGGCATGTGAATCTTTTACAGACGTTTATATCAAATTAGCTAAACAATGTATTCCGACCTCTTTTGTTGCAATAAGACCATATGATAGACCACGGTATGACTCCGAAATTCGCCGAGCTTCAAGAAAATGCGATCGTCTAAAGAAAAAGGCTATACAGACTACAAATACATCTGATTGGAATTCTTTTAATCGCATTTGAAGCAATTTAAAACACCATGCAAAGGAAATGTTTATAACAATTTAGAATTTTCTTTGGAAGAAACAAAATCGACCGGTCCGAAATTTTATTGGAAAACAGTATAAATGCTGATTAAAAACAATAGTAGTGCTAGTAGTAATAATATACTAACGCTAGTTGTCGAGAAAAATGGAGATGATATTTACTATACCACTGATAACGAAAAGGTAAACTGCTTTTATTTAACGAATATTTTGTCTCTGTGTCAAGAGTTGATGTTTCAATTGCACAATTACCTAATATTATGTTTAAAACAAATTCTACTGTATATGTGGCTCCTTTAACTGAAAGTGAAATTGCTGACATTATATCTTCATTATTACCAAATAAAGTTGTAGGTTCTGATCAAATCAGTCATAGGTTACTTAACGAGACACGTTTAACAGTAAAAAAAAACTGTTGTAAAAGCTCATTGTATCATATTTAACAGATCTGTTCATACATGTATTTATCCTAGTTCCTGGACATTTGCTAACGTAATTCCCCTTTTCAAAAATGGAATAAAAAATAATCAATCGAATTACAGACCTATATTCTTAATAAGCCGTGTTGGAACAGTAATGGAAAGAGTATTTTTTAAAAAATATATATAACCAAATTGATCTATTCACTTCAGTCTGGCTTTCTACCTGGTCACTCAACTGTCTTTCAGTTAGTAGATATTTATCACCTAATATGCGAATCTTTGGAGGAGAGAAAATCAGCTTGCATTGTTTTCTGTGATATATCTAAAGCATTTGATAGAGATTGGCACCGTGGTCTTCTTTTTAAACTTAAGCAATACGGCCTAGATGATACACTACTAAGTTGGTTTGAGAGTTATCTTTTGAATCGCAAACATCCCGTCTTTATTGGTAGTGAAACCTCGGGGGTATTCCCTCTAGCTGCTGGCGTTCCATAGAGCTTGGCCCTTGGACCTCTTCTTTTTTTATTCGATGTAAATGACATAGCTGAAAATCATTTAAGCATTACCGGTTTGTTTGCAGATGACAGCTACTTAACTGTAACTGTAACAGTAACTAAGATGTAAATTATATAGAATCTGTTTTAAACAGAGATCTAATCACAATAAGCCAGTGGTCCAAACAGTGATTAGTTGATTTTAATCCTATCAAAACTGAAGTAATGTTTGTTTCTAATTCACAAGTAAAGCCATGTCTTGATGTTAATGCTATCTTGCTAGATTATGTTGATTGTCATAAACATTTAGGTTTAACTTCATCGTCTGATCTTAAATGGCACGATCATATCAGCCACATAGAAAAGTCAGCATCGAATGTTTTGAGTTCTATGAGATCACTAAAATTCAAGTTAAGAATTGGAGCGGTGGTCTAGTGGTTATGGTGTCGGCCGCTTAATCCAGGGGTCGTAGCTTCCAGCCCCACTGGGGTCGTGACCATGATTTCTCATATGACACCAGTACTGGGTTTTCCAGGAAGCGGACTCGAGAGTGGTTCAAATAAGCTTAAAGCTTTCATCATAAACGAGCTAAAATAAATTAGTATAAACTAAGTTAAGAAGATCTACTCTAAAATAAATTTATATTTCATATATGAGACCTATATTAGAATATGCATCTATCGTATGGGATGGATGTACTGTACAACACCCCCCCCCCCCAAAAAAAAAAAAAACAAAAAAAAAAACAATCCTTAGAAAAATTACAATATGAAGCAGCGCGTATAGTTACAGGATTAACAAACCTTAAAATTTGGTCTGCCTCAATACAAAATCTAGTTCAAGAAAAAGGATGGGTCTCCTTAGAAGACAGACGAAACATGCAAAAAAATACAGTTACTCCTGCCCTTGCCTAACTTTTGGGGAAACGGATCCATTAGGAAAAAATAACATAACAGCAATATCAAAATCATATCCGACATTAAAGTAACTGTATGTATCTTTGTTTTTTCTTCAGTTTCAGTAACGCTTTGGCCTTTTCGTCAGTCTTGCTTGTAATATATGTTAAAATATATATTTGTTTATTTCGTAAAAGTAATTAATTTTATGTAATAAAATGGTTCTTTGGTTCGAATTAAAGTCAATGTTGTTCTTAAAATGCATTCTAGGTGCGCCATAATAGTGTCCTACAAAAGGTAAATAGGCATTTGCACCACAGTGGCACTATTCCCATAGAAGTTCGTCTATATCTCTTTTACAAAGGGTAAAAAGGCATTTGCACCACTGTGACACTATTCCCATAGAATTCGTCTATATCTGTTTGTCATGTTTAGGTTGAAGACACATACAGCTAGACAAGTTGTCTCAGCCATTTGCTTGGTTCATGCCTTGCGACAGACCTGATGACACTCAATCGACGGACTCAGATTGTCAAGAGGCAACATACCTAACTGAAATATTCATAAGATATACTTATCAAGATCAGTCTGCTTTCAAGCTTGACTTTCTATGTCCGTTATATATTATAATGTTTCTATGCTTGAAATATTTACAAAAACGAATAAAGATGTAGATATGTAACGTTTAAGAAACACATGCAATAGGTGTCAAAATATTGTATGTAAAATTCATTTGCTGACACCATGTTTGTAGTTTTTTTTCAATTTTTAACACTTTACACTCTGTGACCAAATACCATTTTTGTAGTGTACGTATATAATTATTACATACAAATGCATGTAAAATATGTTGTTGCGTCACTGGGAGGAAAGATGTTTAAAACATAAAAATGATTATTTTTTGCATTTCTTTCAGTGCTATCTCCTCCTGGATTTCCTCTACCTTTGTTTCCGAGTTAGTGAATTTATAACAGATAATGACTTTAAAATTATTACCATATGCTGTTTCATCCGTCAATTCATTTAAACCTGTTTTCAAACATTTGACTGAACTGCAAATTCACTTTATAATCTATAAACAAAAATTGCGGTAAGTTAAAATACAGTTACCAATTTATCTGTCCAATATATATCATTCCACTTTTAAACGTAATTTAACAGCTCAAATGCGTTTCGTTAGATAATTGGCTTTTCTGTGTATATATCCGTTTTGTTTGGTCCCACATGGTCTTATTCAGACATACTTAATTAGGAATGATAAGTTAATGATTTTAATCATTTTCAATGGCTAAAATATCAACGTTTTCTCTAGATTTAGAAGAGATAATGAAGGCACTATCTTACGTGTATTTATTGTATGTCACATTGGGCAAGTTCACATCGGAGTTCTAGAGAAGAGTAGGCTGTTGTGTAAATGATACTTGCTCCCACCAGTAAAGTAACCGACCAATCAAAAATTGGGCCCTGGAAATATGTAAAACTGTTTTTCCCCTGCACATTGAGCGCTGTGATGAAAAGCAAGGAACCAGTAAACCCTACCTCGCCGTAGAGTTTGCAGATTTCAGCTCTTCAACAGGGAAGGTACGATTGGTGTACTAATTTATACCGTTCAAGTGGATTATCGAGTATAGAGTCGGTCTCTACTCTACCCTAGAGCTTCCATGTGAACTTTTCCAATAACTTTTATGCTTTTTATTTGTATAGATACTTGTAGGAAATTTAATTATTCATTGAGAAGGCAGACGTGAATTCATATAATTTAAAAACGCTCTTCTTTTGTAGTTCAAATACATGTTGTTTCTCACACATTTTAGCCATCGTTATTTATATAGTCAAACTTTATGTATTTTTGTTGCAGTCACAAACTATCTATTGCGTCTGATTTCTGCCATGTCGTGTTGGCGTATTGGCGATGCTAAAACACGACAACATGAAAACACGAAAACTCGAATAAAACCTTATTTTGTCAAGTTTCCATGTCTTCGTATTTTCGTGTTGGCGGGGCGAAAACAGGACACATTCTGTGAGAAAACTCGACATTTAAAGAGCGCCTGAACGACGAAATTATCTGTCGAGTTTTCGTGTTTGTGGGTATGAATATGTTATGCTGGCACCCTTTATTTGTCTTTAATTGATTAAACGGCTGTCTTGCACAATATTTGTAACAGCTCACAGACCACTTCCGAGGGAAAGTGACATCAGAACGAAACATGGTTGCAAGGATTTCATATTTAATTTAAAGGCATCAGGTTTTATGACAGTGATAACAATCATGTAGCAAGCTTCAAAAATTAGCTAATGCCTAACAAATTAGTACAAAAAAGATTTCTACCTCCTTTACCAAACAATCTTTATGCATTATCACATAGTCATACTAACCTAGCAGACGTATAAACATGTTCCGTATATATGTATGTATTACAAAAACATGTAGATATTAATACGTCTCGATCATGTGGATAGAATGTAACGTGTTCTGATTTTGAAAATTAGGTTTTCAAATCTAAACGACGATTGATACAATTTGAAGAGCCTGTAGAGTTAGGGGATCACACCTCTTTTACTGGAAGAAGAAGAGCTGTAACGGGAGATACTTTTATAATTATCGCTGTATACTCTAGTCATTCGCTGTTAACTACGCAGTAAGTGAGCGCTAGATGGGCCATTTTCTTACTTTGCTAAATTGACTATCATCATTCCAGATCTGTTTGCGCGTCTTGAATATGTATAACTGTTTTGCACATGCCAACCTGAAGGCGCCAATACGAAAGTATGAAAACTTGTATTGCTAAGGTCAAACTTGACAAATAAGGTATTTATCGTGTTTTTTGTTGTTTTCATGTGGGCGGAGCGGTCACGACAACACGACCAATGAAGAACGCCAACACGAAATATTCGTACCTGCCAACACAAAATCTCGTCTATTAAAGACGTTGTGTTGGTGTCCTTTAAACGTCGTGTCAAGGTTTTGTGTTTTTGCCTCGCCACTACACTATATATATATATATCAGATAAAGATTAATTTATTTTTGCATTTCTTTCAGTGCTACATCCTTTTCTATATTCTTCAAGTTCTTTCTCGAGTAAGTAAATTTATAACAGGTTAGTTTATTTTATTTTGTTGGGTTTAACGTCGCACCGACACAACTATAGGTCATATGGCGACATTATAACAGGTTAGGTTGCTTTAAAAGATGCATTTTAGATTAATGTCGTTATTTGGTATTGGCTCTAATTATAACGATGAAATAACGTTGAAAGTACTTTGCCTTATGAAAAATAAGAATAATATGAAGACATTCTGTTTTTCGGAATGTTCTTGTTCATGTGACAGCAGGTTTGTGTCATTTTAAAGCAATTAAAAATTGCTGTCAAAATCTTATAGCGATTGTTATCAGCCATAATAATATTATGTTTGTGAAGCCTTGTTAAAACTCGCTTGCCATATTCTTTGTTGAAGAAGAATTCGGACTGGAATATATGAGCACAAAAGAAAAAGAAGAAGAATCATTACGCTCAGAAAATTTTCCAACTAAGACGAAACGTAAGTAAACTAACAACAGATTATGATTGCCCTACTATGGCGTATTTTGTAGACAAAATTTTGCTTGGACCAAATATTGTCTTTACTGTTTTTAATGAAAATGAAACATAAACAAAAAAACAACAACATGAAATAATGCTTTTTCGAAATACCGTGGAAAGTAATTCGCCTTGTGGAAAGCAAGATTAATATGAAGGCATTCTATTTTTCTGAATGTTTTTCTCCATGTGACAGTTAATTTGTATAACTTCAGGCAATTTTGCCGCAATAAGCTTGAAGCGGAAATTGCTAAAATAATCATACAGTAACTGTATTTTTTTTTGCATGTTTCGTCTGTCTTCTAAGGAGACCCATCCTATTTCTTGAACTAGATTTTGTATTGAGGCGGACCAAATTTTAAGGTTTGTTAATCCTGTAACTATACGCGCTGCTTCATATTGTAATTTTTCTAAGGATTGTTTTTTTTTTGTACAATACATCCATCCCATACGATAGATGCATATTCTAATATAGGTCTCATATATGAAATATAAATTTATTTTAGAGTAGATCTTCTTAACTTAGTTTATACTAATTTATTTTAGCTCGTTTATGATGAAAGCTTTAAGCTTATTTGAACCACTCTCGAGTCCGCTACCTGGAAAACCCAGTACTGGTGTCATATGAGAAATCATGATCACGACCCCAGTGGGGCTCGAAGCTACGACCCCTGGATTAAGCGGCCGACACCATAACCACTAGACCACCGCTCCAATTCTTAACTTGAATTTTAGTGATCTCATAGAACTCAAAACTTTCGATGCAGACTTTTCTATGTGGCTGATATGATCGTGCCATTTAAGATCAGACGATGAAGTTAAACCTAAATGTTTATGACAATCAACATAATCTAGCAAGATATCATTAAAATCAAGACATGGCTGGACTTAAGCTTGTGAATTAGAAAAGGGGAGCGGTGGTCTAGTGGTTAAGGTGTCGGCCGCTCAATCCAGGGGTCATGGGTTCGAACCTCACTGTGGGGTCACGACCATGACTTCTCATATGACACCAGTACTGGGTTTTCCAGGAAGCGGACTCGAGAGTGGTTCAAATAAGCTTAAAGCTTTCATCATAAACGAGCTAAAATAAATTAGTATAAACTAAGTTAAGAAGATCTACTCTAAAATAAATTTATATTTCATATTTGAGACCTATATTAGAATATGCATCTATCGTATGGGATGGATGTACTGTACAAAAAACAAAACAAAAAACAATCCTTAGAAAAATTACAATATGAAGCAGCGCGTATAGTTACAGGATTAACAAACCTTAAAATTTGGTCTGCCTCAATACAAAATCTAGTTCAAGAAATAGGATGGGTCTCCTTAGAAGACAGACGAAACATGCAAAAAAAAAATACAGTTACTCCTGCCCTTGCCTAGCTTCTGGGGAAACGGATCCATTAGAAAAAATAACATAACAGCAATATCAACGTCATATCCAACATTAAAGTAACTGTATTTATCTTTGTTTTTTCTTCAGTTTCAGTCACGCTTTGTTCTTTTCGTCAGTCTTGTTTGTAATACGTGTTAAAATATATATTTGTTTATTTCGTAAAAGTAATTAATTTTATGTAAAAGTTAACTTGCAAGGGAAGGGCCGTTTACTAATGTTGGCAGAACTTGTGGCCCAATCCTGTTGCTATATTTTCATTGATTGTTAATGTCTTTCTGTGCTGCAATTATATAAATACATGTATTATATGCAATTAAATACAAAATGTATGTTTAAAATAAACTAACGATTGTTGTCTGCCATAATACGTTTGTAAAGTCTTGTTAAAACTCACATGCCATGTTCTTTATAGAAGACTCCGGATGGGAAAAGGAAGAAGGAAAAACATAACGCTCAGACAAAATTCCAACTAAGACGAAACGTAAGTAAATTTACAACTGTTTATGATTGCCTTACCATGACGCATTTTGTTGACAAAATTCAGCTTAAACCAGTATAATGTCATTCAATTTTGCACTATATATATAAAAAGGGGAGAAATACATAATGTGAGCTGAAATACAAATAGTCGCACTAATGAAGTACAAAAGATGCGGCATTATTTCGACCTTTTGAAAAGTCAATAACCTTGTTTAAAGTAAAATATTACTTAGAAATTAGAAATTAAATTTAACAGTATTTAAATGACATTGTTTTCAGGGAAATAATCAAAACGCTTTAACATTTTTTTTTTGCATTTTGAAAGTGTGACATATTTGCGTTTACGGAGTCGACTGTCTAGAAAAAATGGCTACAGTTATCGAAAAAGCGAAAAAGTAGCTCCATAAGAGGCTCCTAAAGAAGCCATTCAAGGAATCTTTTTTATAAATATCCTCTAACAACATTTTCGATTTCAGGTTGTACCATATGTTAATCATCTTTACAAGACAGATACGGTGGTTGTCATTAGAAATATTTTCAGAAGAAATAACAGTTCAAAGAAGTAAGATTGTTAAAGACATACTAAGCCAGTATAGACATACCAGCAGGAAATATAGCAACATATTAGAGAAAGGTACATGTGAAGGAATTGATAACTTGGATGAATAAAACTGCTGAGCTGGAAAAAACTACAATCTTCTGACAAGTAATTGTACAACCTTTGCAAATGCTGCATTTGATTACGTTACTGAATCTAGGTCATCACTGGATAGGCAGTATTTGCGTATCCAGAAGGAAACGTTTGAAAAAAAAAAATGTAACGCAGTCTACTGAATACATGCGATCTTACTGCGTTTCCGATAGACTGTGTATTTTATCCGCCTTCTGACATCTGGTACCTAACAGAGACCATGAAATGGAACTCTCCGAGCACCTGCATTTTACTCTCTTAATTTATATGATACCTTTTGAGAATGTATGTAAATGACTAACCTCGGCCGGTCATTTTTTTGTAAAACTCTAACACGAGATTTTCAGGTCGCATGTTTAATATCTGAAGGTGACACATAATATAGTTTTTTTTTTTTTTCAAATAGTAT
This sequence comes from Mercenaria mercenaria, assembly GCF_021730395.1. NCBI lineage: Eukaryota > Metazoa > Mollusca > Bivalvia > Venerida > Veneridae > Mercenaria > Mercenaria mercenaria. The sequence continues at coordinate 40,679,691 of NC_069376.1, read as the reverse complement.
TCTAAACAGATACGTAAAACATGATAAAATACATGACAGCATCCCGTCACAATCTTGAGTATCCCGTAGTTCGTTTAAATTGTAAGGAACGCGTTTCAAATGTTGCCTCTACTAATGTAAAACTAAAATAAGCTTCGCCAACGTTTCTGGATATTTAAATAATTGAAGAAAAACATTAAGACGAGAAGACACAGTCGTTTATGGCATTCAACGTGGTCCCAGGAGAATCTAAAGCATGCAGGTCATCTTATAACATTCAATATGGAGGTGAAAACACTGTACATTGTGAAACGTTACTTTCCTTCTTTATGTACTCTGAATAACTTGAGAAAGTACTAAAACGTCACACCTCATTTATAATGCTTTTGGTCAGAATGTAAAGATAGAATAAATCTACACTTGCAGCAACATAATTTAATGACATTCAATTGTAAAGAACATGTACATACACTGTATATGATAAAAAGTTAATACATATTTTTCATAAAGATATATATTAAGTATTCTTGATTTGTGTTATGTTCTGAAGGAAGATCTAAAGTTTAAATTTCTTAAATAAATGGAAGACATCCTTGTAAAAACAACTACGAAGAGAAGTCCGCTGTTTGAAACTGTGTCTTTATATGACACCATATTATTAAAAACTCCATATGTGCATTGTTGCCGACCAAGAAACTCTAAAATTAAAGTATTGAAATCAATAAGTATACGCAATAGAGCTGAATATTTCAGCACATAATAGGTAAACAGTATGAAAGTGGAAATTAATGGCCTATTCTTGTATGTACAGGAAATGCCTACATTTAGTAAGTAAATATTTATTGAAATAACGTTTAAACAAGAAATAGCTTTAAAAAAATACACGACCGCATTAGCCAATGCTCACTTTAAGCTATGAAATGTGCATGCACTTTGCACTTTTACATACGATCAGGTATTTATAAAGCAAAACAAATTGTAGTTTTTAAAGTTTTTTTTTTCATTTTTCTATATATTACATATTTTACAGAACACATATTTTACATAATAATAATCATAATCTAGAAAACTTAGTGCCTAGGGCTGAATAGTGGGGGACCTAATGACCAATTTGAAAACGTCAGTGGATACCAAATGACCAAACTGGGGACGAGTTGACTGGGGGACGGGTTGACTAGGTGACGAGTTGACTGTAAATCGTTTACGGGAGATCATTCCCTATCAGAAGGTTTGTAGTCGAACTCTGCCGCAGTTTCACTTCCGAGGAGATTCAGGTTTATGACGTAAGTTATTTGCAACGGATTATACTATCTAACAATAAAGCTCAGTGCACCTGCACACCTAAGAAAACACTATCTATTCCATTCGAAACTCGAGGAATTTTTCATCCACCAATCAAAATGTCCAGTTTTTATCAGCCGTTAAATGACCTTCAACTCATATATTTACAGGAAGTAAAGTTGAATTCAATACCTGCCTTTGGCCTTTGGCCGGAAAAATCTCTTTGTCATCGTAAGTTTTCGTTTTTATTTGTAATAGGTGTTGTATATTTATAAACAGATGTGTAAATGTCTTAACAACCTAATGATATCTCGTTTATCAAGGGACGCTCGTTATTTTTTATTTACACTTTACTTAATAAGCGTCTGTGCATTGACACGTGATTTCTCGAGAAACGTTCTGTTTTGAATTTATTTTATATCGTTTTCCTTTGGTCTCCATGTAACATCTTGAAAACGTTAGTCATGTTAGATTCAAAGCAATATACATGTAGTGTAAATACCACAACCGTGTAGTTGCAAATGTTGAACTTAAAATGATGTCGGGTAAAAACATTACATCTTTTGCGTCTTTATTATCAGTAAAAGGTCCAATATTGTTTTACATATTATTGCTTAATACAAGCAATTTTTGATTTATTGAAGGTATAGATCCACTGCTATAAAGTGTCCCAACCTCGATTCATTAAACAATCTACAGCTTCTATACACTTATAACTCTGTTTATCGAATTCCAATGGATCGAGATAACAGTAATTTGACTTAAAATGATACTATATCTACATGTTTTTGAGACGGGTCTTAAAATGTCTTTGAGATAGCCGGAATTCTGAGATAAACGATTTCGAGAGTTTCTATTGTAATTGATACATATGCAATGCAAATTTTTAGAAATTTATTTTCCTTTAGTTAATGTATAATAATAATAATAATAATAATATTTTTTTTATTATTATTATTAATTATAATAATAACTATAAATTCATGTTTTGTATAAAACATTGGAATAGACATGGGTGAACTAAAGTCCAATGTTTTATAGAATGGTCAATGTGAAATAAATCTGGCAAATTATCATCTGATTCATCAGCACATCGAACAACTTTTAGTAAATTGTTACTTGAATTCAGTTTGAAAAAAAAAATTGACAAAAAGTGAATACTTCTAAGATCTTTGAACAAGGTAATATAACAAGAACTTACAGAATTTAAAGTGACATTATGCGCATCATACTGCACATTGTGTGTTTTAGTGAATGTTTTATAAAACCAATTTATGGTTGCTATGCATTTAAATGTGTCAAATTATTGAGAATGTCGAATTAGTATTTGAAGTTGATTCTTTAGAAATAAAGAAATCGGACTAATACATTTAAAATAATAGTTCTTTTCTTCAATCTTCTACGCAATTTTCTCCCTTTCTTATAGGTAGAAATTTCTGAATTCGAAGGCAAGCAACTCCTGCATGTAGTTTGACCTTTCTTAAAAAGACTGCCCCAGTCAAAATAAGGAAAGTCATGTTTGGAAAGTTATTATTTTGTATTGGTAACAGGAAGAGTTTGGTGTATTCGGTTAAAAGCTATAATTTCCTCCACCCTTTTTAAACAGACATCTATTTCACCTGGATTTTTACTTGAAAAAATGCGTATAATTCCACTTTAACGAAAGTGTTTTGTTTAAAATAAAAAGTAGCATAGTCAGATGTGTAGGATATTCCTAAAGTTGTTTATAAGTATGAAACAATTAATTCAAGTAACTTTTGTAAGAACAACAAACTTATAAAAAAACAAAATGATGAATGTTGCATTCATAAAATTTTACTTTATTCCCAAAGTTGCGTATAAACATGGAAAAATCTTTATTGAATAGATATGTATCACATATATTATCGTGAATATATAAACTTGACATGTTAAAAAAGTTAGCCTACATCTTATATCAAGTTAACAACCACTAGCTGTTTGACTTTCTGATTAATTTATGACCTGAACATTGGATCTAACTGGGTTCTACTATACAAACGAGACCCGCTGCCAATATCAATGCTTATAATTCATTTTTTTACCCCGTATTGTGTTGCCATAATGTTTACAGGGGCGTGACGATTTCGTACAATACGACACTGGTTGGTAATGGTGATGGTAGCTTGGTTCTGCCGTTTACTGTGTTTGCTTGTTGACAATAAATCAAAATCTTTATGGGTTCTATAAAACATTAATTTACTGAATTTGAGATTGATGTGAGAATAATACTGCTGATTCATCTATAAGTCCATAATATTAATTTCGTTTATTTCAGTCTCATCCAATACATTAAAACTATACAAATATAGATTTTAAAAACATATAGTACATAGTATTGGCCATTCTTGAAATAGAATTATCAGAGACTTTTTAACAATATAGCCTATAAATGAGAAAAACCAGAATCATGTCGCTATGACAGACCCAGTCAATGATACTGCCTGTAACAATAGCAAACGGCAATATATCCTGATCAAACCACACAGACATACAATTCTATCTGGATCAATACAAGTGTTAAGCGTCACAAAGCTGGCACTCATGATGCTATTAATTTGTTATGACATTATATAGACATTAGCTACAAACAATTATTTATACAACATCATCTTTAAAATTAGCTTACCATTGCTAACCTTTTTTTATTAAAAATCTGCAATAAAAACACACGACTTAATAAGATACTGAAAACGATAAATCATGGCACTAGCGCATGTAATAAAAAAATCTTAAAAGAGCAACTAACCTCCATGATCAGATCATGAAGAGACTGGTTAGCAATGATAATCCGTCATAAAAAGTATCTTTAGGTTACACGTGTAGTAATAAAAGGGGCTAAGAGGGCCTAAGTCGTCTCCCTGAGAAAATCGCAAGGTAATTCCGTATATAAGAAAATATGGAAGCATAGAACGCAACCAAGTAACAAAATAGCAGCATTGGTTTCACTGAGTCTGTTCATGAGAGGTAGTGAAATGTGCTACAACCCTTACGCCACCCCCCACCCCCGCCCGCTCCCCCAAGCACCGGCTTTAGCGGAATTCTATTACAGTAAAGTTGAATGTTCTCCATGTTCCAGAATTACCAGAAAATATAGGAGCACTGAGTCAATGTGTGGAGTACGATTTATTTGATGAAAATATCACAATACTTCTAAGTAAAAAGCAACAAATAGCTCAGGAGTCTTTCTTGATGTTGAAGTATTGTTAGGAGAGTAACATCACTCAGCGTAACTTTTGCTGAGAAACCTGCTAACATACAAAACTTACATATAGTATATAAGACAAGTTCAAAGGACCATATTTTCGCTAGTGTTGTGAAAACTAGCATGTGAGTTCTTTCATGGTGACAAAGCAGTAGAATTTTAAATAAGTGAAAAAAAGGTATTCCAGTTCTTGCATAGCAATTTACTGACATTAATATATTTCACAAAATGTCTTATTAAAAATAGGCGAAGTGCTCAATTGTAAATTTGATCTATGAGATTTTCTAACTGCGCCAAACTCTTAACACTAGTTTGCGATTTGAGGGAAACCTTCTTATATGCGAAACGTTTGCTGAAGATGAAAGTTGTCAGCAACGCCGACGAAAGAATGACACCAATAATAAAAAAAAATAAAAGAACAAATCAGTTTTGTTTGCAAACCATACCCAGCGAGACTAATTTTGCAACAAAGTGGTAACTATTCATAATAAGTTATATACATGTACAACAATCACATATGTGATAAATAGAGAATAACAGGCTACTGTCTTTTGATATAAATGTTATCAGGTCGAGGCTGACATTGGCTGGAAACTGAGCCCCCTTCCGCCCATATGCAGGGCCTGATAACACTGATATCAAAACACAATAATCTGTTATTCTATATATCATGTAACTCATGTAACCTACCTATCATATCCTTAACTTATTTCGCAAAATATTGATTTCTGAAGCAAAAATAAATAAATTCAAACTTCACGGATTTGAAAATTCATCCGTTCCTGAAAAATCTGAACGGAACAATACGGCAGCAAACTTGAATTCAACTGAGAGATTTTTTATTTACTTTCTGATATACCTATGAACAATAAAAATAAATTCCTACCTGCGCAAAAAATAAAACTCACTTTCTTGAATAAATCAGAACATGTTTTGTACCCACATTTTTTAAACATTTGACTCAGACAGCTACATGTCCCAAGCGCTCCAGGCTCAGTAAGAAATACTTTAATCTCTAAAATTACACTGTTCAAAGAATGATTATGAACATTAACCCTTTTGCATCTACTTAATCAAAAATAAATGCCTTAAATTAGATATGGTTCTAAAAATACAGTAAGTATATTGTCTCATGTGTATAAAAATTTCCAAGAATCGATCTGGTAAAGGTTACATTCTACCAATTCAATTCCTTATTTATTTCATATTAATAACAAAACATTCAGACCTCATTTTCAGCACTTTAGAGCATTTCAATGATATGAAAACCATATATGGTCATTTAGTATAACATGTCTTCTTATCAAAAATAGGGTCATTTAGTATAACATGTCTTCTTATCAAAAATAGAAAAATATTGACATGTTATGTTGAATATAAGAAAAATAATCTGTTCTGAGAAACATCACCCTCTAAAAATGCCCCCATGAAAACAGCCGTTTAGCAGTTACGCGTAGGTAGACATTTTTCGCAAAGAATAAAACTTATTCCAAGAAATTTACAATGAAAATGGTCTAGATCTATTCTCAATACTATAAGCAATAAACATAAGCCAAAAATTTAACTGTCACCTCCTCATGTCACTCATTATACCAGATTTCATCCATAGCATGGAACTACATTTTGGACTACTTCACATGTAACACTGAGTAGTCACTTCCGGTTTGGTGTAATCCGTCCTAAACATAAGGATGTTATGACTTACGTTATACAATGACGTCATTAGGTACTATAGTCTGTGCGATAAAATGGAGACGGACAGAGGTACGGCAATTCTGGGATTATAGAATCATTTAGAAAATCGTCAAGCTTTATCATTGTTTCTAAAACACATAAGAGTAGAAAAAGCACAGGTCACCTCACTCGTTTTTATCTTATAGGCCATTTTCTTCCCCCACTGTTAAACATTTCTGAAATTGAGTAAAATTGAAAACAAGGGGGGATAGGGTGAGTACTATGTAAAACACTTAATATCCAACTTAAAGTAATAGGTATTTCAGGTTACTATGGATACATGGTGATATCACTGCTATATGTTACCAATAAATCTCTTTATTTTTACGTTTGATATAATTATCCCACCCACTATTTTCATTGGAAAAACGTATTTAATTCTAAAACAATTCTGATGTTGAAATTTTAAACATACTATGCTGCTTTAATGACACAGAAAATTAATATGTTTCCAAAAAGAAAGAAAAAAAAGTTGGGTCATCGTGAATCTAAGAGGTATATTTAGAGAAAAAGCCCTTAATTTTGACATTTTTAGTTCTCTTTGTTTTAATTGAAATTTCCTAGGTAATATTAAGTGCTATGTTGAAACCCTTTATCTGAATATTACATGTATCAGTCAGAAAGATATCGAAACCAAACCTATTCTACTTATTAATAAATAGATATTTGAAATTACAGAGCCCTAACCTAGTGTGCATCTTATATATCCTTTCGGCTACCATAGCAGACTAATACGTACCATAAAAACGGGGGTCGCTATTACCGCTATCATACACCGACTGACTACCGCAGACGCCTAAAACGTACCATCAAAACGATGGTCCACATTACCGACATCGTACAGCGTAGGACTACCGAATTTTTTTAATTTTTCTTTGTATCTAAGGGGAATTTGAATGCTTTTTATTTATTGCAGAATTACATCTGAAGTGTAAACTTTCATTTATGTTATTAACAAAACGGTGTTAAATCAGTTAAACTAGTAAGTTAAATCATTCATATGACATACTAAATAATATTACGCAACAAATTACAGGTTTCCATAAAATTTAAAAACTAAACCAAACGTCTCGTGCGCAATAATGTTCTAAAATCATTGTTATCGCAATTTGTTGATAAGAAAATACTTTTCAGACAATTAAGGGATCAATACTCTCAAAAAATACCCATTAGTTTTGATGGTTGCTCGTCGCGGTAATTACCGAACTCAGTTTTTAAAACTTAATTAATTACTCATTTCTACGCTACGGTATTTAAAGCTATTTTACTACGTCTGCATTATGCGGCTCCGGCATTCTAGGAGTCTGAAAACCACGGGTCTTCCACTGATGCGTTTTGTAGACCTTTCACCAGTTACTTTCACTGTGGCACTACGGTAGTTCTGAACTTTTTTCCATGAAAAACAAAATTTCACTGTGGTAATCAGAAATAGTGTACATTTATACACTACGGCAGTAATATTTCAAATTTTTATTGCACATGGAACATACATATATACACTGTGGTAATTCTCTACAGAACGCAACGGTAATATATATGCACACATCGCTTCTTCCAATTGCATACTAGACGTGTGTAAATTTATCCACTATGGAAGTATTGTACTTTTCAAATTTAAAACTCAAACTTTAGGTAAGAATGCATTTAAATTATCCCAAAGTACACAATGGTAATTTTGACTTTGAGCTCCATGCATTATGCAGTATAATGCATGGATACTCTGGAATGCTTTATAAATGGTACAGTATTCAGTATTTCACATGTGCCTTTGTATACTCATTATATTAATTTGTAGTCCGGGTCCGTAATGTAGGAGATACATTCGTGTACTTGTAATCTCTGAATCCTCTCACTGATGGAGGGTCGCAGGTTCGAGCTATGCTACCGACTAGGATTTTTATGTGAGAAAATAGGCAGTTGCTTACGGACTTCGGCGTCTAGTACTGGTCTTTCCCAGGAACGATGGTTAGTTGAACTGGCTGTCTGATATAACTGGAATAATGTTGAAAATGGCGGTAATTTCAAACAAAAACAGACTCTAAAATGATCTGCTTCCAAAACCGTACATGAATGTGCTTTCGGTGAAATGAGATCTTACAATTCTTCATTATATGATTAAACAATTGATACCTTAATTGTGACTTTAAAGAAAAGTATCAACGGAATACAGGTCGCAACTGGGATATGCTCTAATTTAAATATATAATGTTATTATAAATTCAGTTATTTTAAAATCTGTTTGAAAGTCAATAAGGCATAACAAACTAAGAAAAGGACACTTTTAACTACTATTATAAGTTTTACCACGAAGTGTCATTCGACATTTTTGAGTTTTGTTTTGGCACTTGCATCATACACTCCACAAAAAAAAAACAGATTATGAATATGTATAACCTTAATAACGTATAGTTGACGCGTTTATATGGTCCGATCCGCTGACATGACTGGTAGGTGACTAAAAGTAAAATGCAACAAAAACATTTTATAACAGAAAATAATAAGATAAAATAATAAAATTAACAGCTGAATGAAAACACTACAGTACAGGCAATCTCCTATGAACGGGTATGAGTAAGAAGAATCATATATCAAATGCTACACAACCTGAACAACGTATTTTGGACTAAATTTCATGGTAGGCAGTCTACTTATAGTCCGATCCGGAGAAACGGGTAGGCGACTAAAAGTAAAAAACATTAAAGCAAACAAAAACATTTGACAGAAAATAAAAAAAATATATTTAAACGAAAGCAAGTTGTAAAAGCTATAACAGATGAGGATCATTCATTACTTACAAATCATCACAAAAGGTAACATAAAGCATATGTAATGTTACACAAAAAGTTCACTAAAAGTCATGAAATAATTCCTTTTTTTGGTTTAATTTGTACTGTAGTCCGTTTAAACTGAGTGAGAGTGAAACAATTTTGTCAACAATTTACGACAATAACCGTTAATCTATATATACATGTATTTTTTGAATAGCCGTCTAAAGGCAAGGGGGGGGGGGGGGGGGGGGGGGGGGGGGGGGGGGGGGGGGGGGGGGTAGGGTAATTAGCATTGTTAATGACGCATAGAAAGATAAAATGTCCAAAATTTACATAAACATGTCATCGGTAGAACTGTTTAATAAGTTAGTTATGTGTCTATATTTAATATGCCCGGTTGTATGATTATTATTTCTATACGATATTACAATGTATCAAAATTCACAAGAAGCCAAACTTTATGAAACATGTTAAACTTAGACACTGTCTGTTTCTTTCTCCAGGTTGTGCTTAGTGTCAGCTAGTCAGACAGTCATTTCTTCTTCGTCGATTTCCAAGATAATTTTGTTGGCATTTTACGGGGTGTTTCTATTTTAATATGTACCTTCCTGGGTGATTTTTTGCAACCGTTATGTAGCTGAATTGAAGGAAGGGATTTCTTATTAAAATGTAGTAATAATGAGCAATAATAAAACGTATCAAATTATAACATTTAGTGATTTGCAATGATTATATATACTAAAATAATCGATTTTCTGGAGTTTCCAATTTTGCTCTTGTTTCCATAAGTTTTACGGGCGTTTTCGGATTGGAGGTCTGTATGGACTTGTCCTTTAGTTCTGGACGCATGATACGAAAGAAAGCATTCCCTGAAAGTATTATTTAAAAGATCACGGGGATTAACCCTGAAAATAGATGACAAATATTTTATGTAAGGAAGACATTTTGATTTTCAACTACAGTTATTGCACAACTCTGGAACTGGCTTTTGTACTTAAGGGCTGGATTTCTCGAAACATTTTATCCTGTACTAAGAAGATTAACCTGTTAAGAGCAGTCGAATATATAATGCAATAACAGACTTTTCCTCTTCTGACATGCTTAAATATTTCGAGAAATTTGACCAAGAGGGATAATTTGAGTAAATTTTTGGATTTGAGCGACTTGTTGACTCAGACCCAATTTATATACATGGAGTAAAAGAAAGTACGTTCACGTAACATAGCAATGACTCAATAATACCATGAACTCTTTAAGACTACTCATTTGATCAATATAACTTTTTAATAAGAAGAGTATTGTTATACCTGTGTAAATTGTCTTTACATTGCTTACAACCAAATGATGACGTTGGTGTTCGCGGAGACCACCAGCGGTCTTTAGTTTCTTCATACTGCAAAACTGACATGCATTTGTTCGCCCTAACATTAAGATAATTTCATGTGAGTCTGCAAACTCCCGGCCAATGGTATCAATTACCTGCGTTTGTTTGGGTTTCCTAATTCCTGAACGGTAACCTTCCATACTCTTGCTACCATGTTTCCATCTTTGATTTGACGTGTCATATGCTGTCCTTTGTTCATTGTACTAACCGAAACCAGGAATTATGTATTACATTATTCCTGCCGAAACAGCCTTCTGTTGGACTAATGTCTGTGGTTTCAAATCATATGGCAACAATTTTCGCCCTTATTAAAAGACCCACAAAGATGGGTTGAGCTGGCAAGGAACGCCTGTGCCAAAGGGATGTGTCTAAAAGCACTATACGGTTCAACCAGATGTTCAACAACCTTCCTCGTTAGTTCTACTTCTTTTTTTCCCTCTAATACAAACTTTAAACTTCCAAAGATATGCAGAAACTGCATCTGCTAAAACGAATATTTTAAAGCCTCTCTTTAATACATACTATTACATTTGTAACTAAATGTTTATCTATCTATCTTTTTATACTGCATCACTCCTCTTTACGACTATTACGTTCAGCTGCGCGCCTGTACAAGAATTTTAAAAGTAGAATGGACAGGGGAATAAAAGTAATACACGATGTGTATTGCAAGCATGAATACAGTTGATGGTGTTAGAAACAAGAAGGATTTACAGATACAAGCAGTTTAAAGAAACAGGTCTATCATGTTAAGCATTGTGTGCAAGTTTGGTTACATCCTGCTTAAACTGGTTCATGGTTGGGGCTTGCACAAGTTGTACTGGAAGGGAATTCCAAAGCACTATGGTGCCTGGAAAAAAAGAGTACTTATAGTAATTACTGGGAGTGAGGATCTAGGTATAGGAGTGGGGATGCATATGTCTTGTTAGACGGGGATGGGGAGGGGCTGACATAGGGAGGAAGTGGTACAGCAACCAAACCACTCTGCAAATAATTGCCACAGTAGACGTTTGCAGGAAGAACGAATTTGAATGTAGTACCGCAGTGTAGTTTTACTCGTCCTGTTACTAAGAACTATACTAGACTTTTGTGAGAAACTTGAATTTTAAGGCAGTGCCATAGTGTAGTTATACATATTAAATGAAATTAAGTGCACTTCCACAGTGCTGAGAAAGTTACCCTGCGAAAGGATTATACTAGTAATCAAAACTTATCCTGTAGGCATTATTTATTCCCCCGATTACCACAGTAGTGTAATGCAGGGCATGCGAAACCAAAGAGAGTGCCGTAGCGTATTAATACATATTCACACAAAATAGCATGTACTGCCACAGTGATGCAGTGGCCGTTTAAATATGTGACTTTTAATAAATAACATTAACTGTATATTTTATCTGCATATAAATACCATAGTAGACTATTGCAGGAAACAAGAAACTATAAGTTGTGCCACAGTGTAGTTACACCAATAACCTCACAATGGACATAACTACCATAGTGTAGCAACCGTTTTACATAAAAATTACCACAGCATAAAAATGTAGTATATTTTTGGTAATTCCTTCTATTTTCAATTGCGAAAAAATACAATTTTTACCCAAATACTGCATTATGCGCTACGGAAATGAGCACCCCCATTTTTCTGGTACGTATTAGTCGTCTGCGGTAGCCCGCCTGCAAAACAGTAGCGGTAATGGAGAACCCCAAAATTATAGTCTGCATTTGGCGTCTCAGGTAGTGCGTCGGTGTACGATAGCGGTAGTCGAAAGGATATCAGATTAAGGCAAATTTCCGCCATACATAAGGGTTAAAAATATTTTCGCAGCAAGTGAAACTTTTTGGTTAAATGGTACATTGTTAGCCATATTTTGTTGATTTGCTATTAATTTTCGACATAAAAATCCTGGAAAAAAAAACTGTTGCAAAGAACATCTAAATAAAGGCCACTACTATAAAACCGTATTGTAAGGGCCACTGTTTTCTCTTCCCGTTATTCCATAAAATGTGTAAAGTTACGTCCTTTCAGGGCCACCTGTCAACAAAAGCCACTTATTTCATTTCCAATTGGTGGTCTTTACAGACACGATTGACTGTATATACTTTCTTAATAAAAATAAATATAACACATTTGAAAATGTTAGCATATAAAATTTCGTAATTCAGTAAACAGGCACATGAAATCACATAAAAATGTAAAGTCTAGCAACAGCATTCCTTCGTTAAAAGCTGTCTAATTGTTAAAGAAAACGAGAAAATGGCATTTTCACTTCTGAGTTTTATTTAAAACATTGACCATGTATGTCTTTCACCTTAATAGTAACCTTTTGAATCGGAATATTCCCTACTGATCCCCAGTAGCTGATGCCACCTTCCTGAGTTTTACCATATACACCATTCAGGTTTCCCAACATGTAGCAATCTCTATACCACCATCCTCCCCCGTCGTACTTAACACAGCAATTACTTGAATGAATATCGTTGTCCCTGTCATACGTTGAGAATTTCATATTGTTATGGTAAGTTAGTAGTTCGTCAATGCTGCCCTCATAATTAAAGGCATCTACGTTCATAGTGTATGCAGTTGCCGCTCCTTGAACTGTAAACACTTGGTAATGTGCATAATCTTTTGTCCCATCATAATTTTCTATATCAAAATGTATCTGACTGCCTTCTCGAGTTAGACGGTGAATTTTCTCCAAACCTAACCAGTGAGAGCCATCGATATCACCAAACCCACTAACGTAATCATTCCATGGCCGATAAAAGTTTACTTTACCGTCAATCCGATTCTGCAATTGAAACAAGCAATGTCACATTACATATTTACATATCTAAGTATTCTTAACGTAGCAACACTTAAGGAGATAAATGTCAACTATTAACGGCATCTTTGGTCCATCCCGCTATTGCTGAACATAACATTTAAATCCATTTAATTACAATATTACCAGGATTGCGTTATTGTAACAATGTAGAAAGTGCTTGTCTTTAATTTTTTATTTTAGTGGCGAGAAACGGTTTTGTAAATTGTCTAGTACGTGAAAAATATTACCTGGATCAAAGTCCAACCCCCGTTCGTCATATCGCAATACACAAAGAAAGGACATCTTCCATCTGGTGAATAGAATAAACTCCGTCTGTTCTTGTACCGTTTTTAAATAACTCCAAACATCTATAAAAATAGTAATTTTCTAAACAATAAAAAGTTATTGCATATAATTTCTTGCGTTGGTTCAAAAAAAACACGTTACATTTTTTTCCCCTGTCTTGAAACTGAATACATTGACACCACTTATCTCTACGTTTAATCACACTTGGGGAACTTATTATTTCGATTCTAACACACATTACTCACTGTGGCTGACGTTGTCAACCGCGAGCCGTTTCGTTACAAGACAGTAATGGTTTCGTTGTGGATTTTTGTTACATACACGCTTCACACCCCCCCGTGTTACTGGAATTCTTTCCTGTGCATATAAAGGTAAGAGTATTTGTGTGAAACGTAAGCTGTAAATCTTTACCATTTGTTAGCAAAGCAAACATATGACTAATTTGCAGTTGTTTGATCGTGTGTTGAAAAAAAATCAGACAGTTTCTTTTAAATTTTGGGGTTTTATACAGCAAATTCATGATAAAACACAAGCATCCGTTTTTAAATTAATTACTGTCTTAAACTTTCAGCTTTTGAAAACGATTCAACATATTTTTCGACTGTACATGTTTTTCATTTGATTTTATGCCTCTATTCCTCAAAAATTCCCTTTTAAATACTGGGTCGTGTTTATAAGAAATGAGTATGGTTTTCTCTCGAAGTCACTGCATTAGGTAGGGGTTTTCAACTGAAGTGTATGTGTTTCTATTGAAGACATAAACAAATATGTCTAGGTTTTCTTCTGAAGCCATTAGTAATTAAACATGTGTGCTGACCTTTAATATAATTTGTTTATTTGTGTTTTTATAACATTAGGAAAGATGATTCATTCTCTCTGTTTAATTTTCACTTAAAAGCATTCGTCTTGGTAACTTTTTGCATTGATTTAAATACAAATATGTAGTTACTTCATCCATTTCATGTATTTAAATCTGTTTGATATGCCACTCATTTTTACCCGAAATCATGTTTGTCCAAATCGTTCTTTTTGCTAATCATGATCTTATACAGGTCTTTGTGTGTATTAAGCGATACTTAGTTCTGACTCGTGACCGAACAAGTCAACGTCCCCTAATTTTTTCCCGAAACCCGGGGCTATCTTTTTCCCATCAATGCATAAATTAAACGACTTTTCTTCCACCTTCAAACTGGACGTGACAGCCTGTATATTTGAATGTATAATTCCTGGGGTGCTGCAGTCCAGCGCGTAATTCTTTCTCTCTTCCTTTAATACATCCTTTTTTGGACAAACAAAATTTCATGTAATATCAACTTTGTCATTGATTATTGTCACTGTCTCCATGCTCAATTGCTCCTGAAAACACCTTGTATCCCCCCATGAATCGCAGAAACTTAGATTTAAACAGCGCCGTCCGACTGTCCAAAACTGTCTCACTTCAGGAGTGTATCTCTTTAAAGCCGCACATCTTCTAGCTTGAAAATTTATGACATCTAAAACAACTGGCCGCAATGTGCTTACACTAAAATCTCCAGAGTCAATCAATGAAAGAAATTCATCCATTCATGTAAACGACCACAATCAGCTAAAGGGAGCGTAACAGCGGCAAAACGTTTAAATTGCTGAACTACCATTTGTACAGTTGTGTGTCCGCTTTACTCACAGGGATGTCTTTGCTTTTCAGGGGGCAACTCTCAATGTCGGCCTGAATCAATATATAAAAACTGTGGTGCCCAAACAGTTCCGATAAATCAGCACTGAATGGGTTGCCTCATTGAAGATATTTTTCGAATGTTCTTGGTCGACTTCTAATTGTGAATTAATGACGATGAACTGATTTTGATGTGTGTTGATTTTGTGTAGTTTTCGAATGGGCTGTCGCTGGCTGAGATTTGGTAGGTACTATCATTTCCCAATTTGGGGGATAAAAACTGATTTCTTTGCCGGTAACATTAGCCCCCAAATTTACATTGTATGCCCTTTTGGGCGATTACTCCTCCGTCAATCGATTTCCCACTGTAGACACCTTTTCTGAGGGTGATCCTCAACACAATGACACACTGTGTCTTTTATGTTCTCAAATGTAGAAGTCCAATTTTGCTGCACATAAGATTCTGAAAAAAAAGAAAATCGACTTTGTAACAAAATTTACATACTTTTTGTTGTACTTCGTATGAAAACCTAGACACACTCTGTGCGAAACACAGACACAAAAAATGATGTATTTTTGCCGATTTTAATATGTTTTCGTAATAACAGAGACATCTTATGTAGCAGAACAAATATCACTGTATCTCGACAAGTGACTCTTTCTTTGTTTATTTTATCTTACTTTAAACCGTTTTGCAAGTAACAAGGATTTTATTTTAACCATAGTAATTGAACACTTATCTAAAAAACACAAAAATATTTAAGAAATCAAATGTCGCATATACCATACAAAAACATAACTTTCACATTAACTCACCATTTCTCTGTAACTATCCAAAGATCCACACCGAAAAAAACCCAAATATATTAAAATTTGTAAACCGCATATGCATGCCACGCTAGATGTAAACAAATACTCACAACGAAACCATTACCTGTCTTCGTAACGAAACGGCTCGCGGTTTGACATCGTCAGCCACCAGTGATACTAGTATCAACAGTGTTAGAAAAAAAGGTAACTACGCACCTTGATCGGATGACGTCATCGCACGCGAGTTGTTTATTGCAGAATAACCCGAGATAGATTTTGCTCTATATGTATGTAGGATATTTGCTAGTCGTGTTAGAATAAAGTGTCCCAGTCAAACTGAGTCTACTTTGCAATAATTGTACTGACGGAAAAGACATTTTCTTTTTTTAATTCTGTAAAAAGATCCTTTGAAATCAAAGAACAAAACCTGCAGAAGAATAATAGACTGGGTTTGGTCTGTTCAAAGAGGTAACCTATTAAAACTGTATTTACTTAAAAAAAATTAATGTGCTTCGAAACAAAGTGTAAATCTTTCTTGAAAATGTAAGAAACCATCTTGATGACTTTGGAAGTCTGTGGTTCTTCAAGGTGCCACCTTCGCCAAATGAAAACCTTTTCGTCTAAACCGAAACAAAGTGGTCCAAAATCTTGTCTCAACCAACTATTTAAAGACACTTGAAATACATTTATGTTATAATTTGGTAAATATATGTAAACGCGGTCCGATAGCTAAAGAAGCAGAGCATTCTAAAAATACTGCCTCCACTATAAAATTTCCTTTTTAAATCTGGTATCTTAACCTAATTATAATACGCTACACGAAGACTTGTTTAAAGCACCTCCATATTTGTATTCCGTACCTGAAATGGGTGGTGTCAGTGCATAAATGTAAAACTTAACGTAGACGCAATACTTTTAACGGTACACACATTTTCCACTTCCTTGGTTTCTTTAATATCGACAGGGACACCTATTTCCAAAATCTTTGTTTGGGTACAAAAATGACATCATCAGTCGCTCGCCTGACCTTACTATTTGACCCTTAATATTATGTAAGACTTCTTATGAAAGGTGTTTTGTTATAGAAAATCTTAAATGCGAAAGATGTGACAAAGACAAAAATCAAAATCACATTGACCTTGATTATATCCCTAAAATGTGTCAAGCCCATAAATTACATGTAGGATAAAAACCCAATACAACAAAAAATCACATCATAAGTAAATACAAGCAATTCCTCAATTAGAGTGTAAAATAAATAGAGATTTTCCGTTTAACTCTTAGCCAGACCAGTAGAGACCAAGATCAGCCTGCACATCCGTGCAAGCTCCTCATGGCTGCACTTTTCGCTATTCATCAGTAAATGTTCAGTGACACACCTTTAAAAAATAAGTGATGCTGCCCATGTTGAATGGGGGACTAGTCGATTTTAGAAATTAAACATGGTAAGGGTTAAAAGTCCAAGTGATATCCGTCATTAAAATATTTAAAATTATATCACCCAGCCATACCATTCTTTAAAAACTACACTCCAACCCACTAAAATCCAATAAGTTTTAATATATCCCTTTCTTTAAGCCATCTCTTTTGCCTGTTCAAGAATAATCTTCAGACGCTGTAATCAGTCTGAGTTCACCTGCTAGTTAAGCGAATAGTTTACATTATTCTTGCGGTAAAATGGCCAGAAATATACAACACTTTGAGATTACCTTTAAAAGAATTCGTAAAAAAGCCATTTTATGATTATTGTTTTCTTGATGCCTTTTTGAAGTAACTATTCTAATCAAGTCGACGACTTTGTATTGCTGTGGCATTTTATTCAAGAACATTTTCATGCTCCCCGAAAGGGGGGGCATATAGTCGCCACCTTTTCCGTCCGTCCGTCCGTCTGTCTGCCCGTCACACTTCTTGTCCGGAGCCTTACTTAAAAAGTAATGAAGGTACTAAGTTGTAACTTCACACAATGATAGAGCTCATTAAGTGGAAGTGCAGTGATAAGGAACCATAACTCTCGATCTCCCTTTTGTAAAAAGCTTGTCCAGAGCCTAAGTCCAAAACTATGGAAGTGATTGACTTGATACTTTATATATTGATAGAGGTCAGTCAGAGAAAGTTCAGTGTCAAAGAACCATAACCATAACTGACCCCAGTTTTGAATAATCTCCATTTATTTGAAAAAAAATGTCCGGAGCATAATTTAAAAAGTATATAAAGGAATGACTTGGTACTTCAAATTAATATAGAGGTCATTGAAAAGAAGAGCAACTACCAGGATCTATAAATCTAGCCTACCCTATTTTTGATTTATCTCCCTTCATGTAAAAAGCTTGTCCGAAGCCTAAGTCCAAAATAATATAAGGAATTGACTTGACATTTTACGTGTAGATAGAGATCAGTTAGAGGAGTTGCAGTGTCAAAGGGGAATAACTCTATCTGACTCCATTTTAGTTACTCCCCTTATGTGAAAAAAACTTTTCCAGAGCATAACTTGAAAATTATATGAGGGATTTTAAATTAACACTTTACTATTGATAGAAATCAGCGAGAGGAGTGCAGTTACACCATTGAGAAAGGAACATGGCTGCTACGAACAGTTTAGAGCGGCTCATAAGTTGTTGAAAGGGTGTTTTATATATAGCTCTCATGGGCCTAATTAACAGGGGGCCCGCTATTGAAGAAAGTGAGAGAATCGCCCAGGGATGCTCTCAACAAAGTTGGAACCGCTGGACCAAATTTTAGATAGGTCCATACGAGGAAGAAACAGATCATGCTTGTTGACGATCTGTCAAGTTGATTGTAAAAAGGAGTCCTATCAACTTTTCTATTATATTTTTAGCTCCGATGGCCCCTAAAAGAGGTCAAGTGTAAGCATCTTATGAATTTGAAAAGGTTTATACCAGGATGCACACACTTATTTTTGTAAAGAACCATGATGCGATTAATTAGTAGAAGCTACTTTATGGGGTTTTTATTTATACTCAGGCGGACCCTAAAAGGGTTGCAGTCCTGGTTCGATTCCCGACTCGGTAGTGTCTGTTTTCATTGATAGCAAAAGAAACAAAACCTCATGTTCTAATATTTATATTTTGTCCAAAAATGATCACTTTTTAAAAAAAAATCTTGAGCTCATCCCTTTGAAAAAAGGTTGTAATACATTGTATTTAATAAATGGTATTTTATACCTTTAGGGAATCCTTCAATGGTCGTAAACGGAGAAGTATTTCTTCTTGCAGAAGTTTCTGGAGTTGCTGAACCTGAACTTCTAAAACATGAATTTTCTGTTCCATTTCTACAGGGCACGAGCTTGTTTACGAGCGCGTCTGTGTTTTTTGTGTGCATCAAAATATTATGCATATAGCTTACGTAACCGACGCAAGGAAGAAAGGGAAATGTATATCATTACTATACTGGCTTCCATTTCTCTTGACTGTTACAAAGAGTTCACCCTACAATGTAAATTAAATGTGGAATTAAACTTCAACGATATTTTAAAAGTCACTCTTTATTAAAGAAGTATTTTTATTTTACATGTATATCATGAAAAGGTATTTAAATTCTCTTTGAAAATTGCATTTTTCATCAAATCCGTAGCAAAATTTAAGTTCATGATCAAAAGACTGGCAAAACCCAAAACAATTATAAAAACAGCAACTCAATTTAACTGTTCATTAAAATTTCAAATGTAAAATGATAGTGAACAGGCTTAGGTCCAATGGTACTTTCGTTTTCAATATGTTTGACATGTCTGACATGTGTAACTTAGCATATTTGAAACATAAAAAGTAATACCTTGTTTATTTCCTCCGTTTTTTTTTAGCAGCACCCAGAAATCAACTTTTTAATCCACTCTCTGGTAATGAATTCTTTGATATTTTAAAACTTCACATAAATCGTTTTTAATAGCACCTAACAAAGTACCTAACTATATGTTTATGTTAAAGTTCATGACGCGTAAACTTTAATGGTAATATTGGTATTATTTGATTTCAATGTTAAACTTTACACTTAAGTACAGTATATAAACCTATGAAGTATACTACAGTAATACCGGTATATTATTTATAATTCGCCAGTCTGATCTTCTGTCCAGTTTATTTTTAACTTGCAAAAAACTTTATTAAGTTAGCAGACGACAATATTTTTAAAAAATGCCCAATTAGCGCAGTACGTAGAACGTCCGGTTTCGGGGTAAATAGAACAGTTTGAATAGCAATCAATATTGATTACTTGTTAAATGTATAACTGAAAACAAGCTGGCGAACATTAAGCGAGCGAACGTTAACAGCAACATTAAGGTAGCAGGTACACTTCGAATTTTGGCCCCCAATATTTGTTATAAAAAAAACTTCGTGATTTTGGATGTCTGTAAATAAGGTGAGAGATAATGATTATTAAATTTTTTAGAAAATTTTTACAGCCATTCAAAGTAAAATTCTGATGTCAGTGGAAACTAACTGCTGGGAGCTTGTACGATCAATGAGACACCTTTTTCGCGGAAAAAAATCAAATCACGGAAAGGGGTTTTATGCTTGTTGATTGAATACTCAGGAACATTTCGCTATTTTGTGAAAAAAAGAGCTGGATGGGCCCCCATTCCGTTTATATCCCGACGTTCAGTAAGGACTATTAAATTGAAAATGCAATAAAATTGGCATTGTTCTTGCAGCGGGATCATTGCAGGCCGTTTTAAAAGGTGCAAATTGGGTGATTTTGGCATGCTATTTTTCATGGATGGTGTAAACCTTTCGTTTTGATAACTTTCTTTATTCTTGTATGATAATCCTGATCTTGCCATTAATTAAAAGCACAAAACATGCACGCAATTTTATAAAAAGGCCACCCTGATTCTGCTCATAAGGAAGTGCAATATGCGACTCGCTACATTTTAAGACCGTCCGTGCCCAAATTTTTTTGCATCTAAGTACCCTGCTATCTAATTTCTCCAGCAAACATTAATAATTTCAGCGAACGTTAATTACTTCCCTTGATTTCTCTTTAAGAAAACAACCCGCCAGACAGTAAACTAACTAACACAAAAAGGGACAGCATTTTTGGTGTTTCAATTAATATTATTCCATTATGCACGTCTACTGTATTGTAATTATAAAAATGTATTTAAAAATTCAGTCTGATTTTTATGCGGAATAATTATTTTAATCAATTATATAAAAGTATAATAATTGACAGCACTAAACTGCGGCCCTGCAGCAGTTTATACGGTCCGCAAATCAGCTTCCAACAAAACGATCCTATCATTTAACAGATACACAAACAATTTAAAATTTAGTTAGAAAGCACATTTTTAAACGTTAAAAATGTAAAGATATCCATTCTTCTCCAGTTGGTTACCATTTTTGTCGTTTTTAGCTATTAAAAGAATTCGGGAATTACTAAGATGAGTTGTTGTGTCATGAATGAATGTGATCCACGCTTCAATTAGATCTATTAGAAATAGAAGACAACAGTGCCATAAACATAAGCATTCTACTATATGTTTCTTCTGCAATTTTCAGGCTCGGAGTGAATAAATAAAATCAATTTAAACTACGAACCTCTCAGTTGAGGTTTCTTTTGTTTGTTTGTATTTAAGTTTATTTGTAGTCGCCACCGGTAACCCATATGGGCGGAAGACTGTTAGTAATCTTAATGGGACGATAGAGCAAGACACAGAAGACGCTCCGATTCAAAAAGCTTCCCCGGTTTCTTTAGTGTGCCAGGTGTAAATTACCGTGGCATACACAGGACTTTAGTAATTTTCAGTTGAAGAAGCAGGCTCGTTCTCACAACCCCAGTTCGTAGTCAAACACTGTGTTACATGGACCATGCTCCGCTCTTTCAGCTGAGGTTATCGAAAATGCTTATATAGAACCTCAGTCCTGGGAAAGGCGACCACTGACTAATAGGAGAGACTATAGGGTTTTTTTCGTCTACATTCACATCTACATATTCCTAATTCAGTTTTTCATTTGACTCGTCGTTTGCACAGAATCTATTTAGTGTTTTCGCCACCCGCCCCACCAAAAAAAAAAAAAAAAAAAAAAGAACTAGTATATATGCGATGGAGAAAGAACGGAACGACAACGAAAAGAGCAGCTACTTTCAAAAGCAACAGTTTATATATCGAAGCTCCACTGAGAACACTGAAAGAAGAAGAAGAAGAAGAAGAAAAGCAACAAACTAAATATTTTTTGCAGATTTCTCACTGACGCTGATCATATCTTTATTGTAACCTCAAAGTGAAAGCTTTTACATACTGACGGTTGATAATATTTGGGAAATTGTCAGTATACGCCTTTTAACAGTCGTCAATAACGAAAGGTCGTATCTGCTACCATTTTACTATATAATAGGCCTAATTATTGTTGTATCCAAAATTATAAAATATGCAATCTTAAAATGTTGCATATGGCAAATACGGCCTTTTTCTTCAGTAGATATTTCAAAAACTGACCAAAAATGGGGCGTAAGTAACAGGTACGACTAAATGTTATTAACAAAATGCCATTTTTGGCTTAATAAATCGGGTCACGCAATTATGATTTTATGTTCTGTGTGCAGTTTCCGAAAATGAAGGCTGTATCTTCGGACCGTTAGTACATGCGTGAAAATGTGTAATTAGTAACTGACAAATATTTATTATATGCTCCCTTTCACCAATAATAGTTTAAAATCAAAAGTGCCCAGTCCACCAAAACAAACAAACAAACAAGAAATTAAAAGCTATATGTGTGTGTCAAAAGTATGTTTAAAAAACAAAGACAAAAATACATGATTAAATATGAATTGCTGTTTGGAACTTAAAGTGTTCAGTCAGATACATTGTATTACATGTCCTCACATTTGATTCATCGTAGCAGTATTGAATTTGGTACTTCATAAACAAAGTGAACTACTATATCTTGCAGTACATGCGTGATAATGTTACTAGCGGGACTTTTTTTATTCCATTGACGTTAAAGCTTAGAATCAGGGAAGACTGCCGGAACGTTATTGAAAAGGGTGTTTAAAAACAAAATACTTCAAAATGATTCAGTCAGAGAAATTATTATACCACGAACCCATTTGACTTGTCGTTGCTCAATATCGGAAACCTTAAAGCTACTCACCCACAGTTACTGTTTGTGTGAAATGTTTCAACAGGTTATTTTCCACCAACTTTGACATAAAACGGATCTGAACGTGTATGACAGTGAAAAATGATAAAATGGGTGAAAATAACTGTAAGACATTGGAAAAAAGCAGGAAGAATGTTGACTGTCTGCATTATTTCAAAAGCGTTACAACGGTTTACTCCCTTCTGCACATTATTTTTGGTAATTTACTAGAATATCTTGCAAAATTATTATGTCAACAAGTTTGTATCACTGGGATTTTCATAGCATCACATTTGAAAAATGTTCTAATAAAATGTATGAACGAATCGCTTTAAATCCAGGTCTGTTTCGAAAGAGTAGGCTGTATCTTGGGACTGAACTAGCAGTACATGGCGAAAATGATAATATAGGGAAAATGTTTATCATTCGTACCATTGCCCCCTTTAACCCGTCATAGCTTAAAATAAGTGAATTGTGTCGAACTAAAACTAGGTATAATTGAATGGATGATTCGAAGAAAACACGAAAAATTCAAGTGGGAAAACTGTATCGGGTTGGCACCTATGGGAGAGACTTCAAAATGGTTCAGTAGGAGGCAAGTTTTTAAATTTCGAACCACTCTGACCTGTTTGTGATGCAGCGTCATCTAGCGGAACGTCAAACATTACGCTTGACGACGCCACGTCTTTGCGTTCTAAGCGTTGCCGGTAAACAGCTTAATTTCGCATCAAGTTTTCCGTCATATGTAAACAATTAAATATCTACTTGTAATTAATGAAAGGAGTGGATATATTTTCTGATATATTATTTTCCATCAAAGCCATAATGAACGCATTGAAGCAGAAAGAAAATATTTATTTTATGCTAACTTATGAAATACTGTATTGTATCAGTTAAATATTTTCATATCTCATCACGAAATCTATATTTTCACACTGTGAGAGATAAAGCTCCGCCCCCTCAAACATTGTGTATGAATTTTAAATTATTTGCTTAAAACAGGATGAAAATTGTAGCCACACTTTGTTCTTTATAGTATATTTCTCGATTCAAATTATTTTATTTAAAGAGAATTCCATAACGTTATGCAGCAACAAATAAAATAAAATGGAACTTTGATATATTCCATATTCACTCAAAACAAACAAATATCCTCTATTTATTTATGATTACAGTAAAAATATAGCTACGATTTTGTCAGCATTTGAGCGTATTCATAAACAGACATGACGTCAGACGTACTGTGAAGTTATAAAGACGCACACAACATAAAGTTCCATTTTATTTTATTTTTTGCTGCATAACGTTATGAAATTCTCTTAAAGTAAAATAATTTGAATCGAGAAATATGCTATAAAGAACAAAGTGCGACTACAATTTTCATCCTGTTTTAAGCAAATAATTTAAAATTCATACACAATGTAATAAGGGGGCGGAGCTATATCTCTCACAGTGTGAAAATATAGATTTCATATTTTCACAGTGTGAGTGATGAGATATGAAAATATTCAACTGATAGAATACAGTATTTTATTAGTTAGCATAAAATAAAGCTGCTAAATCGCTGTCATTATCAACTTTAGCATGAAACAAAACAGGGTGAAATTAATGAACTGACGTATAAAATATGTAAGATCGATGCCGTTGCCAAACTTTTACGCAAACATTTAGAACCCTGGTCCTTTGGAACGTGACCTCTCAGGGTCACTATTAAAAAAAATAATAATAATAAAATAAAAAAAAAACAGAAAAGGAACAGGAAAAAACAGAAACAAGGGGAAAAAAGAAAAAAGGTAAATATTTAATTTGAACTATGATAAACAGAAGGGTAGTGGGATAGTGATAACAAAGAACTTTCGCGTTTTTACCTTAACCATATTTGATTGGTCTTTGTTTCATACATAAAATAATACAAGCATATCTTTTTAACACAGAACAAAAAAATAATATGTTTGAGCTGGCTTTCGCCTGTCAATCGAGCGATCATAGGTTTGGTGTCCGGTGCAGTCACTATCCTATGGTGGCTTATTTCTGCCATTTCGCCTTTTCACCCCGCGACCCTGCAGAGCGAAAACACGAGAATTAACAGGTTAAAATGGCGGGGACGCGGGGCGAAAACTCGCTATTTAGTGGGGACGCCGAGCGAAAACAAGATAATTAGCGGGGTCGCAGGGCGAAAAGCCGACATTTGAAGAGTGCTAATTATCGTGGTTTCGCCCTGCACCCTCGCCATTTTAGTTACTAAATCTCGACTTTCGCCTCGGGGCGAAAACCCGATAATTAGCGCTCTTCAAATGTCGAGTTTTCGCAAAATGGCGGAAATCCGTGACTAATAATTTTCATTGGGACAGTTGCAAGGTGCTATGGAAAGAAGTTTAGTGCTTGTAAAAAATAAAATGTTGACGAAAAAGGGCGTAAAATCCCAAAACATTTGTTATTGCTGGCTAATTCTGACTTTCTTAGGCCCTCTGCTATTTCTCATCTTTATCAATGATATTGTACATGAAATACGACCCTGTATCAATCTCTTTTCAGAAGACACTAGCCTCTATGTAATAGTAGAACAAACTGATTCAGCCGCAACTCTTCTCCAGTCTGATATCCAGACAATCTCGTCCTGGGCCAACAAATTGTTTAATAGTGACAATCAATCCATCTACATCTGGATCTCTTCTTGTAACCAGAAAACGTACCCGTCTGCAACATCCGCCTCTACAAATGTTCAACCAAGAAATACCAGGGGTCCTTGAGCATACACACCTTGGCGTTGTTTCTATTTAGTGAGTGTACATGGCAATAACCGACAACATCACAGACTGTTAACATCATGCGCAAATTAAAGTATTCCCTAGACCGAAAGTCCCTTGAAGTTATTTACACATCATTCATTCGACCCATATTATAGTATATTGACGTTCTTTGGAGTAATTGTGCTCAGTACGAAATCGATCAACTTGACAAAATACAAAACGAGTGTGCACATATTGCTTGTGGAGCAACAAAACTCATTTCATTGCAAAATCTCGCACTGCGTGTCGAAATATGCGAAGTCAAAAACAACATACGTTAAAAATGTACGGACATGAAATAAATTTATAAGTTATTGCACTTATGTATTTGAAAACCATTGTGTTGGGGTTAGGTCGTTTCTCACCAACCTTCAAGTTATGTCACGGCGGTATGCTTACACAACCTGTCTTTACAGTTTCTAACCAACAGGCACTCTCCGTAAGACATTGTCAACTTTCCCACTTCATGGAGAGCTGTAGGTATGTTTTCCCTGAAATAGAAACAGTTCTTTCTGAAATTTTTTATGTACAAAATCTTCGCGGCGTGAAAGTGGGGGCGGGGGGGGGGGGGGGGGGGAAGGGGGATTTTAGACAATACAGCGAAAACGAAAGAGACCCCCGTATTTTTTCTCTTATTTTACAGTAA
Source organism: Mercenaria mercenaria (assembly GCF_021730395.1). Taxonomy (NCBI): domain Eukaryota; kingdom Metazoa; phylum Mollusca; class Bivalvia; order Venerida; family Veneridae; genus Mercenaria; species Mercenaria mercenaria. Next base: position 40,653,222 of record NC_069376.1, on the reverse strand, counting down.
AATAAATATATGATAATTTTAGTGTTTTGTTTCTTTTAAAAATCTATGGGACACTACTAAGCCATTCAATACATTTAGACTACAAACATTTAGTAGAATGATTTTGGCATGATTTTTGCACAAAGTAAGCTTTCCTTCGGCGAATAGTCGGCGTACATATTTGAAAATTACATCACCGTATAGGTTTCAACGGACCTTTATATTAAATGAAAAATATACCTTTTGAATTGAATGGACGCCCCGAAACTAAATTAATCGCCATAAAAACGGCAACGTCACAACTATTTTAAGGCTAGGCTAAAATGTGATTTTTCGATGCCATTTGCGTAAAAAGTGTGCATTTGACCATTTCAATAATTATACATCGGATGAAGATCAGCTTTTGCTATTATTTGTACATGTTATCAAAGATGCAACTTGATTTTGAACTCAGTTCGTCTTAGCTCAAATCAGGTATTTGCCATCCAATCCCTTCCCATTCAATGCGTCTTAACACAAGTCAGATATTTGTGATCCCATCCCTTCCCACTCAATGCGTCTTAACTCAAGTCAGGTATTTGTGATCCCATCCCTTCCCACTCAATGCGTCTTAACTCATATCAGGTATTTGTGATCCAAACCCTCCCCATTCCAAGTTTACAAGTTTTGAAAAAGTGTTTATAGAAACCAAGAAAAAAGTAAATGGTTGACTAGATGATGTGTCTGTAACTAACAGTACATGCGTGAAAATGTTTCTATCTAGAAAATGTATATTATACGTACCTAGACCCGTCGTAGCTCAACGGGGAGTGTGCCCCTACAGTCATGTAATAATACCTGATATGACCAACAGTAGCATTAAATATGGTGGCTGTTTTGCGCCATTTCGTTATTTCGTTCTGTCGCAACGCCACAACGACAAACGTCGTTATGGCGGCCCATCGAACGTCGCCCCACCAAAATGTCGCCACGCCGATCGTCGCCCCACGAAACGTCCGTAATGGCGTCCCACTGAACGTTGTTCCGACAAATGTCGCCCTGAATATCATTAAATCCAATACATTGGGAAAGCGATAGGAATAAAATATGTATCTGAAATTTCTTTTATGCAGTTTACTTATTATCAAAAGAAAAAAAAAGATTCTTATCCGACGACCGTTCAAGTCAATTGTGAATGACTGACCACTTACATATTTCACTTCTGCCGAATTTTCATCCGAAATTTTTGGTGATTTCGGGGGTGGATGGGATTAAGCAGAATGTCAGTTACGTAATGGTGGGCAGTTAAGATAGCTATTTGCCCCCACCCCTGCAGCGGGCAACTGATTACCTCTAAACCTCTCTCTCAGTCGAGTTATTGTCCAGTGACAGTTAACCCAACCTTTTCAACAGAAAGGATAAGATTATTATCTCAATGTACTGACAAATAAATACTTTTTAAGGTCAGTTGCGTATATTGCAGGTAGGCATTGTATCCTCTAACAGGGGACTCTGTTTATACATGTATCTCTTTGTTAACATTCCATGATCCTGAATAATTTGATCAGGGTTAACATCGATCCGTTATTTCCAGAATGTCTCTTTATTATGGGCCCGTTAATACATGTTTGATAAACCATTATTCTTACAAGCTAAAAGCGTCCAGAGAGAAAACTTGATAAATATATCCAGTTCAACACATCATTAGCAAGGTGATGAATAAATCAAATACAATGCATGTAGCAATAGCTTGCATTATTTGAAAACAAGACGCACAGAGAAAATGTATTAATATATTGATACAAAAAGAAACCTGAAATAATTAAAGAAACGAATGGACAGGGATTCCTCGAAAAGAACTGGACCAATATAAAGTAAACATTGCTGGAAGTCATTAGCCTTTCACTTATCACCTTCATTCAATACTAGCCGTTCTCCGGAGTTAAGAGAACAAGCTTCATAAACAAACTTAAGGCATGTAATCAATAGACAATATTGACTTTGTACCATAGATATACCCGAAGATGGAACTTTAAATAGTGAATGTCAAGTATAATGATTTTCGTTATTTTGCATTTCATTAAATTGGTCTTTTTTTTTTGTTTTTTTGTTTTTCTTTGGTTAAACGTAACACCGACGCAATTATAGGTCATATGGTGACTTTCAAGATTTTTGGTGGTAGAGGAAGACTGAAGGTGCCTCTCCATGCATTATTTCATCACGAAATGGAACCTAGGTAAAACCAACGACCTTCGGAAGCCTTCGGAACTCACATCGATGAGGGGCAAGCAATTCGAAGTCAGCGACTTGAACCAATCGGCCACGGAGGCTCCTACATAATATTGTAAACCTGATCGTAAAAATGTATACATACCAAAATATCATCCATTTTACCCTTACAATTTCCTCGTTGGCAACATCTATCAAACTCAAAGTAGTTCAAGAGTTCACTAGAGACCGTAAGCAAACGAAATAACCGATTTACGTCCCTGTTGTAAGTTCGAGACCCAATAAACAGCTATATCGCTGGGCTCCTCTTGTTTGTCTTTTAACCCCTTCGATACATATCCGGTTTTAGGGGCACACTTCCTAATCGTACACCGGATCAATATCAAATAATGGAACACCATGAATATCTTCTGATTATTGAATTTGAAGGTTATCAACGCCTGCTAAGTGCTGCAATAAGCCTAATGTCTTAGTTCTTGATAGCGTGTTGAAACAAAGACATGTCGGTTGGAGAACTGCTATTTGCTGGTTATAATTTCGAGGTACATTTGTATTTGCATTTATTGTTGTTACTGTGAAGTTAACGGAGTTTTACCAAAAGCTCGAAAATAAAACGTTCTAATTCTGATGCATGTATTTGTTTCAACCCTGACAAATTTGAATTCAGGAACTGTTAAATTTTAAAGCACTTCAATGATACCAAAGCGGTTCAAACGGAAAGAGATCCTACATCTAACACCAACTGCCAATATTTATATATTCATAACATTTTACTTCATTTTGTAAGCATTTATTATGAAAACTTTAACCGTAACTCGGTAGGCTGGGGAAGAATAAGGTTTTCTAAATTATTCTATGTTAAATAGTTTTGATTGATTCAACAATGTCGCAGTATGAGATTACAGTTTATCTTACATTAAGGAACAAATTATTGGCTTCAATGATGAAAACAGAATAGGGTACTTTACTAACATAAATCAATTATTGCACGGAACAGGTACTTGTTCCGTGAAACATTAAAGTTTCAAATGTAGTTAAATCTCTTTAAAGGTGATCCAATTTATAATAAAATGATTTGCTACAGATTGCCGAATGATTCTGAAAGACAATTATTGATTAACCGTCGCATGCTCAGAAACGGCCCATTTTCACAAATCCACAAATTCATGAAATTGTTAGTCGATACCGAACATGAACTGTGGTCAAACCGAACCAGCAACAGTTTCAATTTCGTCATGTCGTGTGACCTCCTGTACGAAAATAGGAAATGTTTTACATCTGTTAAACGTCTGTACAATACCTGTATTTTGAGATTACAGCTGTAAAAGACCTGTAAATGGAAAATGACTAGAAATATAGTTGACTTTTACAGATGCGAATCATGCATTTCTCAAAAATACAGCTGTAAAAATATAGTTGAAAGTTACAGCTTTAAAATGTTCTTGTCTCAAAATTACAGCTGTATTTTTTGGAGGAAAACATCGAGTATCGGCAGCCATCTTTAATAAATTTTGGCGGGATATAACTTAAGTTCAGGCATACAGGCACTAAATAGTAAAATGGCGCGAGAAAAAATGGAAGTCGCATAAAGGCACTTCAAACTTCAAACCTAACCCCCAATTTTCTTTTGATTTTTATTTTGCACTATAGTTGCAGAAGGACCTGTATATTTAAATGCATTAACTATTTACACTATATTTCAAGCTGATAAGTTTAAATGAAATAATTGCAAAATTGTGAAATATGTTTTCATTACAATGAAAGTTTTATAAACAAGACCTGATGCATAGTTTCTAGTTTGTATCCTACTCTTGAATTTTGCAAATCTGTATGCTGCACTGTAAACATTATTCATACTGATTTTACTTTCAAGATCATTTATTTTGCATTTTTGTAGTATTTGCTACCATTTCTAGAGAATTACAATTCATCTTAAAACTTTTCGTACCTCTTCTTTCGTCCCTTGATAATAATGTACTCTTTTTCAACACTCGTATTATTTCTACAGCTGTAACTTTAAGGCATTTTAACAGCTGTAACTTTTTCATATACAGCTGTATGTTTTTACAGCTGTATCTCTTTTTCATAATTCGAACTGTATTACAGTCGTTTAACAGCTGTAAACTGAAATCTACAGCTGCAAATTCAATGTTAATATATGCAATCTACAGGTGTAAATTTGAAATAATAACGACTGTAACAGACCAGTTTCCCATTCGGCAAATTTAGCATTCTCGGAATTTCTCACCAAATCAAGCATTTTCAAAACGAGACGCAGACTGCCGAGTCAGAACTACGTGATAATGAAAATGAAGCGATAGGATGTTACTTCACAAAACAATTTACCATTCCTACAGAAAGTTCATTGTTCTTGACTCCCTAAAAGTCAAGAAAGCATTGTACAAAATATCTAATAACTATTACTAATAGACACAAATTTATAGCAACTGAAAAGGACGTGTCTATTAGTAATAGTTATAAGATGTTTTGTACAACGCCTTTTTTTCGTTTTTTTTTAATCGTCTTTAATGTTTATGTTTAGTTTTGTTTATATCAGATTTCGCAGTGAATTAAACGTCGATCTTTGGAATCAGGTTTCGGCATTTAATTTTACTCAGTGATTTGAATTAAAGTAAAAGCAAGTTGAAATATCACTTTTCAATGAATACAAAAACATCGGATCAGTATTTAGTAGATTTCAACCAACATGGTCATTTCATTTAGCAAGGAAGAACCATGATACTGGGTTTATACTCAACTGATCCCTTTACTTTAGCTGACAAAACTATTCACTTTTATACAGTTGCAAGTAAAATGTTGTAGTGGTAAGTCTACATTTTGACATTTTTTCACATATCAGTCATACGAAAAAATAAAAGAAAGTAGGTCGCATACTGCAAAATATTCTGAAGAATCTAAATGTATACGCAGTTAATCGGCTATATATAGCGCCATACGGAAACTTTAAATGACACCCTTAAATACAACAGATTAAAAGAACTTTACCAGTTTCCATTTAATGTGATCTTGTGTCTACATGTATTTGAACAGCGGTCTGATTTTGATTAACAACAATGTAAATGTGCTTTCCGCATATGAAAATAGTTTTGGGTTTGCCTCGTGTTTTACATTCGAAATCTTAAAGTTAATAATTTGATATTCTGTTAGTATGTTACCATTTTCTAAGTGCAGATGCATCTAAACATACTGAGCTTTTACCACATTTTGCCTGTTTTATACAATGCGTGAATTTTCTTCTACAAAAAATTACATCTGGAGAGTGTTGACATTTTCCTGCTTTAAATAAATACTTGCAAATTGGTCACAGTAATCAGAAAACCAACCTAATGTCAATCAAAAAGGACCGTCTCACATGCTGTCAAGAACTTTATCATATTCGAACTCAAGAAGGAAATTAATTGTATCATTATGTATATGAAACCAAATTACATAACGCTGACTGTCTTTTTTAATCATTTAGTGAAACACATCTTCTCAATGTTTTTAAAGTTCTTTAGTGCGAGTTTTAAGCTTTTACTTTCACTTGCAGCGAAATAAGGATAATATAACGAATATGTGTAGAAATGAAGTTTTCATTCATTTCATTATGTAATCAACCGGCAGGAAATGTGTGAAGAAGTCTTTAAAAAATACATCAATATTAAATTCAATTTTGTCCGATATTTAATTAGAAAGAACGAATATTACGATATATCAATATCTCCACCCAGCAGTCTGCGCCTCGTTTCGAATAATAATGTGCAGATAACTCTGCATGTAACCACGAAATGGGAAAAGGGTTTATTTTGAACAAAAATACAGGCTTTTTACTGCTGTAAAATTTCATACAGGCTATGGGTTTCAACTTGTAATCATTAGCTACGTGACCTTAGGGATAGTACTATGGTAGAATGATACGACGATAAGGAACAGTCGATCATTCCAGTTCAGGTGACATGAGATCTTGTTTAGATCATAGTTACGACTAAGTTATGATTACAAATTTGCAATATTGATAAATATACACTTAAACTTAGTTGTTCTAATTAAAATGTAGCCTTAAGCTTATGTGGATTTTAGTTTCCGACTTTACAATAAAAAGGCTTTTTAAGGTATATCTGGTAAAACTGCATATCTGAACGTTGTGAATGTATATATGTTTAAAGCCTAGAACTTTTTAGTAAGGATGGTTTTAAGAACTGATATCTCAAAGTTGGTATACTTTTTGATACTCAAAAAAACACAAGGCGTATTTGCTAGCCGATGTGCGGTTCCCCATTATGTCTAACGCCATCTCGATATCGTTGTCAATATCTTTCATTCTAACACGACCGGCAAATAACCTACATACACACAGAAGTGAGAAAAAAATCAATCCACCGTTATTTTGCGATAGACCTTGCGCATGCAAAGTGTTGGAGTGTTGGTAAGGCTGTTGTGCCCCCGCGTGTAATTAATTTTATGAATGAAAGTGACGTGACGTTTGTAAATACTAGAGTAAGGTAACAGATGCCACTTTTTGGCCTGTCTTCCTCCGATTCAGCAGAAATCAACTAAACAATGAGATTTGAAAGAAATAAAGCAGATAGTTACTATGTATTTGTATGCTTTCTTTAAATCCAATAGAAATATTTGCCATTGATAAGACTCTGTAATCCATACGTAACTAATAGTGAAACATAGGTTCGCGAAAATTTTATATGGACCAATTTTCCAATATATTACCATATTTGACCTTGTGGCAAAACGTTAGGGGAAAAGCAGGAGTCTAACAATGCACAGTGCCTTGAACAACAACCTCGCCTGTACCTATCCTGCATAATAAAACTATCTGTCAACCGGTTACTTTTTTTTTCAGCACTCCTTTCTGAATTAGGCCTCTGTTGTTTTGACATATTTTAATGTCCATTACATATCACCAAAGCACAAAAGCCGCATCGATTATCATTTTGAATGAAAACATGGTCTTCAGTTTTGACATTTGCCTTTTTTTCTAAGATTTTGACCCCGGAAATTCGCATCTAAGGCTGGAAACTACCAACCTCTACCTAAAATCATAATATCAGCGTATAACAACAACAACAAAGGCCAGCTGCAAAATGACACAAACAACTAATCTGTGAGTTTTGTCATGGTTTTGGGGACTGGAGGTAACTGACGAAAGATTTGATGGCCATGTTACACAATATATCCTGCAATCTATAAGCAATGGTGAGAATACATGGAGGAAATATCAACAGCCAAATCCAAAGGCGTTGCACGAAATGTAATTCATGTCGTTAAAAGTAGATACCATTTTTTAACACAGTTGTTGCAAATATGCCGTGTTAGAATCGAAATAACAAGTTCCCAATTGTGATTTATCGTAAAACTACCGGAGTTTTTCGTTCTTATGCAAAACAATATATCACTCAAGCCTACGACCCTCGTAATAAATTCTTACACATAAGAATTAAAAAAACGGTATATTCTACGATAAACCACACTTGGACATTTATTGTTCCTTCTCAAGGGAAGGAACACTTATGGTGAACATGTCACACTTGACTGAGCATGTAACTGATACAAGAGTATCGTGAAATGAGTCAGATTTCCCGTAGGGCTCCGCCATCTTGTGCTCATGCATATTCATTACAAATAACCTCTAGCCCAATATGTGCTTATAGACCTTGAGCTGACAATAACTCCCATTCCCCCTCTAGTGATATTTCTACGCTTTGATTTTCTTAAAGCATATAATATGAGCTATCAAAAATTCTGCCATCTGGCAGTCGGATTCTTTTTACGTTACAGCCTACTTTATACGTTACCATTAATAATTTCTAGAAAATACTGACCGGCACTACATACATGGTTTACTGGCTATACAATATGTCAATATATAAAGACAGAATATACAGATTTATATTTTGCAGGTAAAATTGACATTTATAGGCATGTGCTTTACGTTATCAAATGTACGTTACCAAAAACTGTAACGAAAATAGAAAATATAACTATGTAATTTTATATTCTATTTAAAGTGTCTATGTCAAAAGTGTTATAAAAAGAGGTTGTGGTTATAACAGATAAGAGCTTGACATAATTATATCAATTGTGAAATATTTCTAATTATTACGAAAAAAATAAGCGATAATGTACAGAAAAGAAGATTAAATGATATAATGTTGACAATATGAGTTTCAAATTTATAACAATTATTTTTTTAAAGTCGAAAATATTTGGGATATGGTAAAATTGATAACATGTACAAATTCCACAAATATGTACTATATATTTTAAAACATATAAATATATCACAAATTATAAATCTATGTAACGAAAACTACTAATAACATAAATTACATATAGGTTTCTTCGAACAAGATTAACAAAAAAATCATTTTTCATGTGAAATAAAACTGATTTCATAGAGTGGAAAATGAAATGAATTGAAATAAAATGAAATAAATAAATGTGTGAAATGATTTGCAGAGAGTGAGTGCTCAAACTTGCTTCATATATAATTAATGATAATGCTACAGTGCAGAATATGCTAAAAAAACGTCAGTAGATGCCAGTAATGAAGTTAGCCAGAAATATACTATAGTGATATGTGACTCGGCTGTTGCTAAGAAGGCATAATCTTTGGTTCTGCAGTCTAGAGATGGACTTGGTAATATGATTGTTAGAATGGGTGTGTTTCACACAATCTGCTCTATATTTGGGCCTGTAGGAAAATTAATGAAGGGCAATGGTCTTACAGAACTTGCAATGGAATAAGGAATTTGTTCTAGTGGTTCACTTGATGAAGTATTACCAGGTAAACGCTACAACCATACCTTAAATGTACATAAGACTGTAATGGAAGTTCTTGAACGTTTGTTTCTATGCAATGCAAGTTTGAAGAGACAGAACCCCGCAAGGAAAGCATTTAAGAAGACACTAATATTACGGAAAAGGACTGAAAGTCCATGCAAAGAAAAGGTGTTTGAAATAATAACTCTCCTGTCTTTGGAGAGTATTTCAACAGACAGCAAATCGGAAATCAGAAAGGGTGAAAGTGGCAAAAACTGCTCAATTTTGGTTAATGCATGTAGACATAATTCACATGATATTGTTGCTCATCAAAGCAACAGAATTATGCTTTTGATTTACATATATATCATCTCTGTACAAACCGTGCTCTTTGTTCTTCGCATTTGACTGCAATAATTATGCCCGCTATCTCCTCGTTTACCTGTTAACATTGATGAATATTGATCCAGGCGCAGAAGAGCTACTCTGAAGTAATGATTTTAGTGTATCTAGGTCTTCTGTACTGGCATTGAGAAATGCTGTAGATATTACTACAAAGCTGACAATTAACAGACATGCAAAGTCTGAGGTTGGCATACTTGGTTTCAGTAGAAACTATGCTGCATATTTCCATTGGTGCATGACCCGTCAATACAGAGCCAGGTATGTTGAAGCAACACTTCAGAATGCAGACATACATAGAGAAGACAAGTCCGACCACAAAGAAGTATAACCTGCTCAGATAGGCTTGAGTGAAGAAGAAGTTAACAGGATTATTATGGTATAGAATCCTTCACGAACCTATTCCAGGCTGAAAAAAATGAAACAACAAAGATAAAATTTACTGTGTGTGACTGGTATTCCTGCGAAAGCAGAAGTCGCTCATGACCTTAAGGCAACTGAAATAGGTGAAAAGACAATGGATGGATTATCAAAAGAAGACTGATTGAAAAATCAGTTCCTTTCCAAGACCCATTAAGAGAAGAAAACTTAATATATTTGTCACAGCTGATGTTAAAAGGAAAGTAACCAATTTTCAAAACAAAATACTACAGATAAGAGCAGAAGGTAACGTGTATGAACAGTTGGTACTTTTAGCTGTTCAGCACAGCATAGATCTAGAATTGACACTTTCTTTTCCTCTAGGACTTGTCACCTGGCCGTTATAGCTACTGCGACTGGAATGCCAATGAAAACAGACAAGTCAAAACTACTTCACTATGCAGAGGCTGCAGCCATAAAAAGGGTGACATTGTTTTGTTGATTGACAGTAACGACCTGCTGCAAAGCTTAGTAACCATCCCTGCAACATTCCAAGAGGTAGCCGAAGCTGTGTTCATTCAACTACCTAAGACAGCTCGTGTCGATTTTGTAAATGACACTTACAGTCCTCAGTCGATCAAATCATATTAGCGTGGAAGTCGTGGATCTTCTTCAAAATTCTTACTTGTCAGGAGTAAAAACCAAAGTACCATGTGACTGAAAAGCATTCATGTCAAATAGTGAAAACCATATCTTCAAAAACACGAAATACTGCTTTATATTACACTGGAACAGGCAATAAGAGACACCATTTAAATGCTCACAACATCTTTATAAGCAAAGGAGAAAGAATCTGCTCAACTTGGCCTGCAATACTCCGTCTGACTGGTTGACACAACCAGTGCTTTTGTTCGCTCAGGGAAAGAAACACCCCTCAAAGTAGTAGAAAAAACTGGCGTTTGTTGCAACATTAGCAGAAGTAGTTCATACACATCACTGATCAGATGGATTGAAGAATACAATAACATCAACAAACTTATATATGACATGTTTCTTGTAGTATCAAGTACGTGCTGGCAATGTCCCGAGTACATATAATGGTATGGACATGAGTCTAGCTGAAATTGTGACACATCGGCACATGTGACTGATGACTATGATGATGACTATGAAGAAGCAGTCAATATAATTGACACCATATACGAAACAGACAGTGACGACTTAGATGACTGAACCCCGCAAGTTAGTTGTTTTTCAATTTTGGTTTATCTGAATTTATTTGGTTAAACAAATGTTTCGGTTGTAAGCGTGTATTTTTCAGTTACTAAAATACACATTCAGTAACGTATAAAACGTAGGTTACAATGTCAGTGCTGTGCTATATGCATTTTATATCAAACTAGTTCGAACTTGATAAGATTACATAAACAATGTATTGACTGAGAAAGGAAAATATTATATCGTACATTTTAGTAACGTATGTAATAATGGTAACGTACCGGTTCTTAAAATTGTTGAACAATAAATTCTTAGATACTAATGCACTGTGCGTCTGAAAATACTATACTTTAGACATATCTGATATTTTCTGACAATTAAACCTATTGAATTAATTGATATGAGTATTGTTATAAATTATAATGGTAACGTAAATTAAAAAAATGAATCGATCCATTTAGAGAACAAAACTAAGCGGGAACATTAACAACAGCGTATTCTGCACTGAACCCACTTGCTAACGATTTTGGTTGTTTCTACCATATAAATCACCACATTCCAGTTTTATCATTTATTAAACAATTGTTAAGGTAACGTAAATAACAGGCTGTAACTCATACAGAACCAGCTTGCCAGATGGCAGAATTCAGAAATATGATCTACATACAAGGGGCTTCAAAAATATTGGGGTCTACAAAAATCCCTAGAGGGGGGAGGGTTTCACCTTCCAGCTCTAGGCCTATTACGCAAAGTGACTTATATATATAGCGGAAAAAGAGATGAAATAAATCAAGGTGCCTTTGATTTTTTACATATTTAATGATTCTAATCCAAAGTTGTATAAAATAATGCAACAAAACCTGTTTATGAATTAGATTCATTAATGTGTGAAATATTTAAGGCATTTTGATTCATCTTGTTCCCGCTATTGAATGTCCGTATTTCCAATCAATACATTTTGGATACATACACTTGACATTACTGGGACGTAAAATATATTGACAATGATCTTACTTTGCTGTAGAATCCATTTCCACTCTTCTTTGTTCTAGGTGTCCCGTGCTTTAAAAAGAAAGAGACAAAATAAATAAAGTATAAATAAGTATAACCTAGCTGTACAGAAAAGTCTTAGTAAATATATACGACTTATCACATGCGGAATAAAATAAGAATCATTATAAAACATGTTTTGTCTTCTTTTTTTTCTTCTTTTTTCTAAACAAATCTGTAATGAAGGATGTCAGAACCGCATTTAATGTTATTGAATTTTATATTTATTGACTTCTTTCGCTATTGAACAATTTTATTGAAATAGTTCGTTGAATGTAAAAGTTTGAATTCAATACGCTTAACACTTGTCTCATGTACCCTGTTAGGAAAAGCACTTAAAAGGCATGAAAATTGTGAGGCTGCCCGATTAAAAATGTGACAAACGTACAAGATGATAATACCTTATTTTAAGAGACAATAAAACAGCTATGAAATTTTAAATAAAAAGTATTCATCAAGTTTTGCTACCGAAACATTCACAGTATTTTCGATTACACTGACAAGAAAAGGAATATAAGAAATTAAACAGATTAAAAAATAAATGCAGATGCTGTCTATCCGTGACCCTTCCAGCAGATACTGAATCATACAATAATATTTTAACCTGCTTACAATGCTATATTATGAAAGTGATCATAAAATCACCACTACATTTAGGCAAGTGGTTTTAACTTATTCGTGGACATATACGGCCGGCCGCCTAATACATACCAAGAAGTTAATGTCAATTTTGAAGTCACCGAAAACGTATTATTCCTAAGCTACCCGGATTATTTTTGGTTTAGGTCGTTAGAAATATTTACTAGAATAAACTTCACTATACGAGGATGGGCAGTTTTAACATTCATACATTTGGCAAATAATTATACATTAATAGCATTAAAGCACAGTTAGGTATTACACGTCCCACGAAAACTGTAGGGATGAGTAGCCGTCTAATCAATAAATGTAATATTGTTTGATTCTGCAATGTATCTTATATTAGTGGTAGCACTCTTTCCTGATGCCTGTATGGTGCCAAATATGTGACGTGCCATCATTTTCTATTATGTGAGTAGCGATTGTGCTATTTTCAAATCTGTCATCATAACGTTATAAGGGTAACACCGCTGCAGTATTTCAGACATGGAAATGTATGCAAGGTACAAATGTATAATAAAATAAAATGCTATCTCACGTTATTGGTGGACGAGAGTTTAACTGTCTTGAACGGTTCTCTTCACTGTAAAAAAGAAAATTGATCAAACAATATAATATAATATGAAAACTAAAGCTATCAAGTCCTAGATGAATGGCTTCATGACAAAGTGGTTCATATAAATTCTGTTAAAATATCGGTCCCCTAAAGCATTAATTAGATATTAATCCCTGACATGATAAAATCCATACATTGCTCGTTGCTAAAAAAGGTATTATTTGGTTTTCTTAATATGGCAAATGCAAAATATTATGTGACCGTCGTGTGTTTTTGTGTTACTCGCGCGGAATAGTTTTTCCGGTTTAAGTTCGAATAAGGCATTTAACTACATAAACAAGCTTCTTACATAAAAACAAGAGGGTCATGATGACCCTGGATTGCTCACCTGAGTAATATGAGCTATATGTTTCAACTATCAAACTGATGCTTAAATATAAAAAATAGGTCAGTAAGTCACTTTCATGGTCACTGAAAGTCAGAAAAGATCGGTGTACAAAAATGTGCATGCCATCCAAATTTCAAGGCTGTATTTTAAAATAACAAGAAAGTAGGTCAGTAGGTCAAGGTCACAGTCAGGTGACCCCTAATCACTTGGGGTTATCAGATAATTATAACTTAATAAGTCTAGGAAATATGATCTGATAATTTTTGAAGTATTTTCCTATATACCCTCGAGTAACCTCAAATCGTGATACCCTTCATTTCGTGATACCGGAAATATTTACATGTAGCTCGCGCACTGTTTTGTTTTCTGACATCATAACCTGGAAGCCAACTTCAGAAACATCAAGCCATCTTCTGCACCAAAAATAAATGCTCCGTGTAGTAATTGGAAGCGGAGAAAACAGTTTTACTTTCCAAACTAATGTGAAATAGTATAAATAAGTATATATTAGATTATATATAATACATCTAGGTTTCCCTTAAATAGCATGTTAGAGCCGATTGTTTTCTTTTTGTACAAGAAGGTCACGACGTAGAAAGACGGGTTCCAAAGCTTTAATTAATTAAACGAAATGGAGAGAAAAGGGTACTTCCTTATAATATTATGGACTCGAAAAGAATTTTGTACAGTGTAAACAATCTCGAAGTATTGTTGTTGGTTAATAAGAATGTCATGCTAATTTGTTTCAATCAAAGCATGTTATCAATACACAGGTAACGGTCATATTCATTGATGATAGATTGTTCATTGTAAACTTCTTTGTAAAATTGCAGTATTTTTCAACTATCCTCGACAAGGATAACGCGAGTGTTGATTTGTGTATGCAAATTAAATTATAATAGTATTTCTGTGTCAAAAGTGATAGAAAACGAATAAATTTCGAATGATATAGGAACTGTGTTATTGTGGTTCCTTTCATTCCGTTTAGTTCAACCATTTCGCAAAGGTAACGAAAACTGTTCTACTAGTATAAATGGAAGTCAGTTCCGGTTGATGTTTAAAAATGGCAGCGCCCGTCAGTTAGCAACATAAAATACGTTTTGAAACTGAGGGAATAAAAGAAAGATTTTCACTTTATACCGAAGTAAATTTGTTTGAGCTTATACAATTTTTATTCACGAAATTGCGCGCTGTTTCCTTCCCATAACGGAAACTGGTTACTCGAAGGTAACTGATATAACAAGAGACCCAGGGCGAGGCGAGACTTTCAACAATCTTGTTACAGTTCCACTAGGCGATGCTATATACCAAATATCAAAGGCCTCGGCCTTAGACTTTCAGTCAAGAAGATTTTTTAAACCTATATAAGTCTATGTTAAACTTGGGACCCCCAGGGCAGGGCCTCTTTTCACCCTAGGTGCATAATTTGAACGATTTGGGTAGGTAGAGGAACACTTGGCAATCTTACGAAGTATCAAGTGCCTATGCCTTGCTGTTTCAGGCAAGAAGATTCTTTTTTTTTAAATCCCCTCTTTAAGTATATGCAAAACTAAAGACCCTCCAGGGCAGGACCTCTTTCCACTCCAGGGTAATAATTTAAACAATTTTGGTAGAAGACCACAAGTCAATGCTTCATACCAAACATCAAAGGCCTGTCTTATCGTTTCAAACAAGAAGATTTAAAAAAAATATTTCCTACGTAAGTCTGTGTAAAACCTTGGACCCCGCAGACAGGGCCTTTTTTCACTCCAGGGACACAATTTGAACAATCTTCATTGAGGGCCATTAGATCATGTCACATGCCAAATATCAAGGTGGCTCCTAGCCTTGTGGTTCTAGATTTTTCAAATGTTTTCCTTTCGGTTGCCATTTCAACCAGAGTTCTTTGAATAATTTTGAAAGGGGGTATCCGTTTATCATTTCTAGTTTGGTGTAATTCTGCCCAGTGGTTTTCAAGAAGAAGATTTTTGTAGAAAATGTTGTCCGACAAACGACGGACGACACTAGACGGACATTGATCGGTCACCAAAGCTCACCATGAGCCTTCGACTCAGGTAAGCTAATAAATCAAACTGGATTATGATAAGATCAAAATTCAAAGAAGATTAAACTATAAAGTAAGTATTTTATTCTACCACCTTGTTATAACGCGAACTTATCATCAGTTTATACATTTAATGTGCAGTTTAAAAACGCCATGTACGTTATTGCTCAACTTGTGCTGTTAAAGGCGTATGCTAGAATTTCACCATTTTTTTCCCAATAACAGATTTTGTTCATATTTCATATATTGTTAGTTCATTCTATAAGTACCTTAAAAATAAAAAGAAATATGGGGGTCACCGACTTCGTTTTCATTTTATTTCAGATTATAATGCATGACCATGGTACAAGTGTATGTTGAAATCTAGAGCGTGTCTGCCATAACATATAAGATCAAAGAATCAAATAAATGATTCATGAAGTATAACTGCTAGTCAAATCTCATAAGGCATGATTATTTCCCTTCAAAACAAAAAGAAATTTTAATGAAATTCAAGAAATAGTTGCATGACACGTGTGTGTTGTTGTTGTTTTCTAAATCAAAAAAGCATCATAATTATGAAATATTGTATATTTCCTTTAGCAGTTAATATTTCCAAATCTACATAAAGGAATTTAATTAAACTTGCAAGAATAGGAGAATATGATGTTTACTTTTGAAATATAAAAAGAAAAAGTGTGGTCACCGAATTAGATTTTTCACATTTTCATTTTGAATTTTTGCCCCTTTATGATACTGGTTTGTGATCTTCATGCAGAGAAATAAAAAAAAACATTATAAATCCAAAGTAGTCATAAATACTGGTCAGACTCCAAACGATTACAAATAAATATTCATAAAAAACGTCAAATGGGTCAAATGTAACTCATAATTTTAAATTAGAGACTAAAATCTTTGGAAATATGTGAAAATGTGCGAGGAGATATCTACCTCGACACCGGTTTCAGCCGATACACTGAAATGACAGAAACAAAAACACTAACCTTACGTTCACAAATATCAACGAGACAATTGTATGCTTTAATGTCAACATAAATTCATTATCAGACCTGTTATCTTTACAAATACATTCATATGTACATGTACCAGAAAACGTTCCCAACAAACTTCATCGGAGGTGTCCTTACATAAATACGCACAATAAGCTCGGACGTGACGGGACTGTGACAGTCAAACGTTATTACGCTGTCCCGAAACATACATCCAATTATTTGGATTTGTTTAGATCACGCATTAGAAATAAACACAGCGATTGTCCGAATTAATATCCAAAACCATGCAACTTTACCGGAAACGGTGAGCCATGCGATTTCTGCCTCGTGAAAATTTTATCTTGCGTACGTTTTGATTGCGGATTTCCTTACAGAAATACTCAGAATAAGCATGGACGTAACGGGACAGTGATAGTCAAAAGTTATCATGCCGTCCTGAAACGTACATACTATCACTTCGACTAGTTTTGACCAAGCGTTGAAAATAAACTTTACCGAAAACGGTGTCGTAATCGGTGCGTCATGCGATTTCTGACTCGTGAAAATTTTATCTAGCATACGCCTTTAATAGTCTTCAAGTGTTACGATATATGAATATGAACTCTTACTACCAACTTTAGGAAGTGATCGTTCCGATGTAAGTCGTGTCTAAACAAATATTCAATGACGATTGGTTACGGTATCGCTTAATGTGACCTGGCTGAGATTAGTTACATGTATGGTAGTTACATCGATAGCTAACATTCATTAAGAGTTCCTATATTCAAATGCATTCAAATATTAAACTTAAAAGCATATATTAATAATTAATTCAACTATGAAATTTTGGAAATTATTCGATTGCTTGCAGTCTTCTTTTTTTTCAGAAACAGTTTATATTATACGTTTTCAAGTTGTTACGGACAGTTAATGATAAATGTAATGCCAGTTTTAACCTGTAGAATTTTTTCTCTAACTGCTCTTTCTAAACAGCCGATATTTATTTAGTAACTTGATCAATACTAACCAATGATGTTCGGTCTGGTCACAAACATTCCCGCGGGCTTCTGCAGACGTTAATATACACAAAACAAACATGTATTGTCGCTATTCTTGCATAAAAACACACCACGAGGACTAAACGTATTGTTTTCATATATGATGACTTTACGATTCCGGTACATTTCTAAATTACTATCCTGTTGTTCTTGGAAACGGTTATCATGTTTTAAATATCCACAACTAGGGCCCAGAAATCAACAACACTACAAAAAGCACATGGTGAAGGTTTCAAACGATTTTTTTATCTCCCGTTATTGGAAACATGTCATTACCAATAAGTTTGCATATTACTTCAAGAATAATAACTTTACATTCGAATTATTTTGAGCAGGAATGCACTTCGAGTACGGATGAGTACGAACGTAGTGGCAAGCTTTTTATATAAATTCTCCGAGAATTTAGATTAAAACATACCGACTGATACTTGCCAAAATCATTAATGAAATTCCTAAAACAAACAATCGCACAAGTTACACGCGATTCTGAAACATTCACGGTTATCTACAAAAACTGAACCGATGCTGACTTCTGAAAGGAAATTAAACAAACGGAGAAGGAGCACGAACATTTTTTTGGGCAGTGCATTTGGCGTTGGTAATATAAAGCAAAACATTCTATGGATTAAATTGCATTTGTTATACTAAAAGAAGAGGTTTTATGAATGAAAAAAGACGCAGATACCTGATGTCAACCTGCGCAGAAATACATATAATTATGTCCCTGAGAAAACTTTTCAAAAATAAAAATCATGGATTAACAGAACGCGAATTTCCTTGTTCGCGCACGATTTTTCTCCCGTTTAAACATTGGCGGATCCAGTGAAAAAGTAGCGAAGGAGTACGAACATTGTTGACATCGATGCTGACTTCTGAAAGGAAAGTAAACAAGCGGAGAAGGAGCACGAAAATTGTTTGGGGCAGTGCATTAATTTTGGCGTTGGTAATATAAAGCAAAACATTCTGACATGCTATGGATTAGGCTGAATCTTTTATGCTACATGAAGAGGGTTTTAGGAATTAAACAAGACGCAGATACCAGATGTCAATCTGCGCAGAAATACATAATTATATGTCCCTGTGAAAGCATTTCAAAAATAAAAAATGTATTAACAGCACGCGAATTACCTTGTTTGCACGCGATTTTTCTCCCGTTTATACTAGGGCGGATCCAGTGAAATAAAGTAGTTTTTATGCAAGAATACACGTTTTTTGTTATGTATTAACGTCTGAAGAAGCCCGCGGGAATGTTTGTGTATTGTTTTCGTATGTGATGACTTAACGATTCCGGTACATTTTTAATTTCCATTCTGTTGTTCCTGGAGGCATACAGACACTAAATAGAAAAATGGCGCGAAAAATATGGTAGTCGCATAATGACGGATACACATATCCCTCAGTATTGCTTTTTTTTGCTCTGTAAAGCTACTTTCCTTATTTTCTATGTATTTGTTTTCTCATCAGAATATTTCATGGACACTTAGATCATACAGCACCATTACAATTTGGGGTGTTATTTTTTGGCTTTTTTTGCAGTTTGTGTGTTTGACTGAAAATATTTTTCTTGCATCAAATATGACCTCCACTTTTCTTTTCATTTTTATTCAGCACTGACGATATTCTGTAGAATAAAGAAAAACAGCTACTTAGTGTGTTGTAACCTATTATAGGCATACAGGCACTAAATAGGAAAAATTGGTAGTCGGTTAATAGTCCTCTGTTATTTAATTGATATACCAGTTATATTGTCAACAAAAGCAAATATTTGTAATGGTGTCCTCAAGGGTCAAAAGTAGGCATTTTTCTCTTTTCAATTTATGTCAATGATGCAGTCATAAAACATAAACTACAACTATACAAAGACGACTCTGCAATCTTAGTTAGTACCAAATATAAGTATGATATAGAATGTCTCTTTAGTGAGGACTTGAATATTATTAGTGAATGGAATGTCATATGGAAATTTTAACACAGGGAAAGTCAGAGCAACATACAAGGAAATTTCATAATATATTGCCCTTTATACAATGCCATTTTGACTATGCGTTTACTGCTTGGTTCAATACCTTAACTCAAGCATTAAAACAGAATTTACAGGAAACGTAGAATAAATGAATCAGATTTATTTTTTATTTTAACCCCATGTCCCATATTGATAAAGAACATTTTGTCTGTTTTAAAGCATGAGTTTTGAAACTGTTGGTTGTAAAGAGATTCTTTTTACTTTTTTTACCTTTTTACCGCATATTAAGATGTCTTTTTAAAAGTGTGCGTACAAGCAAAATGTTTGAAATAAGAATGTTTTTCATTGCAGAGTTGGTACAGCCGTTTCTGTGCATGCCCGGAATTATTATCAATGGCAGCGCACGCAAAATTACTCATTTTCTTTTTCATGTCCGCACGCATTTAGTGTATAGTATATGCATATATACTGACTAAAGGTTAGGGTTAGTATCACCATGGTTACAAAATATATACATTTAAGATATTTTCGTTCAAATTTAGTTAATCCGGTGTATACCGGAGTCTGTAATATATCACAGGCACACCAATTCTGTTTTTAGTCACAGCCTTGCAATAATCGTTATAAACGCAAATAATTATATGAGGGATTTAAGTGTCCTTTATCCTTCAATTTCATTCAAATTCAAAAAAAAAGAAATCTTCGCTGCCATCTAGGTAATACTAATCGTTGCTTGATATGGTGACCATTAAATACATGTAAATTTATAATGTTGAAAAAAAAATCCCATGTCATCATATATGTAAATGTACGGAGAGTGAAAAAGAAATTGTAAAAAAAACAGAACATTTTGTAGCCATAAACAAATAACTCTATGTCATGTCTTTAAGATGCACAATAACATTGCTCCTGCTTAGGTGAGAGAACACTTTATTCCTGTTAGTACGCTTTCCTACAAGATTTAGTGTGAAAGTTAATACTGCTTTGGACAATAGGGACAGCTGAGTAGTCTTATTCAGATAGTAAACGTATTGCCGTTCCAAAAGTGAAAGGTTTCGGTAAAGATTCTTTTGCATATACATGTACATGTAAAAGTCAAAGAATACCTGGTAAGTGTCTTTTATTGTTTTACTCATTTTTTAAGATTCCTGTATGATATTCTGTAAGATTTATTTTTCAGCTAGTCATTATTTTTCAGATGTTTCATGACATTATTTAACCAAAGTAGGTTCCAGATTTTAAATTCTTAAATTTACTTCGTATATTACATAAGGTACAGTAATGCGCGCTTGGGCTGCCAAGGCTTCGCACTGGTAACCTTATTTTACCAGATAGTAAAGCAATTTAAGTTATATAGAATAATACTTTAGATAATTTTTATCCATATATTGTGATATTTTTAGTCTTTCATATATTTATGTTTGAATTGTGATGACACAAGTCTTTTTTTTTTCTTCTGATATTCGTCTGCCCATGTCATGGC
This sequence comes from Mercenaria mercenaria, assembly GCF_021730395.1. Taxonomy (NCBI): domain Eukaryota; kingdom Metazoa; phylum Mollusca; class Bivalvia; order Venerida; family Veneridae; genus Mercenaria; species Mercenaria mercenaria. The sequence goes on along the minus strand of NC_069376.1, from coordinate 40,632,126 downwards.
TTTATTTGTATATCTTGCCATGAATACACACATTGTACATAGAAATAAATATTTCTATTTTATAAACGCCCTTGAGATCTTGAAACAATTGATAGTCGAGACACGACTACCTCTAAGTTTTTCGTAATCTTTATGTACCTCCGATCTGTATTATGAACATATTAGCAACACGTAGTTACACACGCTTTAATTTGACATGACGGTTTTTATCTAGACAGAATAGCACTTGACGTATTTACTTTTGCCATTTTATCAGTAGATACAATCTTGTACCAGCGAAAATTATTAAAAATAAATATCTTTTGTTATTTTAGAGTTAAATTCAAGTTTATCCCAGACACATGCTGCATGATGCAAAATGCAATGCGTATTACATCCCCTCCCCGGTCGGAGGAAAACAGTAACCGTTGTGTTCTACTATCACAAAAACAGCCTTCAATGTGTGTAAAGTAAGTTTTGCTAGTCATATCATAATGTGTATTTAGAAAATGCATATAAACAAGTTATCATTCTAATTCGAAATAAAGAGAAATGTTGACTAACCTGACAACACTGTTTTGTACTTGAGAGTTGCCCATTTTTGGATATTTCAGAGTTTGCTCTGAGATTTGTACAAATTATGACGAGGGGAGTTCGATAAGAAATATGGGGGTTTTCTCAAAAGTGTGCGTGTGCATACTTGAACAAGCTAGGCCAGATAAAAATATTATGCTTACAGCTGTTTTAAGTCATATTTCCTTCTCTTAAAATAAACTGAATCGGATATTTCTCATTATGAATAGGATGATTATATTTAGGCTTCTGGGGCTGTTTTATGTGTCTCGCGTTGGTCTTTGTGAAAATAACTGCGTGATCCCGAGGTCCTTAGTTCTGAGCATCTGAGGCAACAAAAATTAAGGATTAGCACCGTGAGGTTCTTTTCCTGCTGGTTTGGACATCCTAGCAGCGATATTATCCTGAATATCTATTTATGGTGATGGTGTGACCTTTGCAAAAGTCTTATAATAAACGGAATTCCATATAATTTGCTTGCTGAGCCCTTCAGTTTAAAAATGTGACCATGTCTAAAAGCCAATTCATGCATATGGTATACAGACACTAAAAAGGAAAATGGCGCGAAAACAATGGTAGCCGCTTAACTGCGGATTCAAATGGTCCACCGTTTGTTTACTTTGCATTTTCTGTGTTTTCTAAATGCATTTGTTTGCTGAACATTGGGCATAGGTTGATAACTGGAAATAGGCTATTTCGATCAAAATTTGATAGTAAATGGAAATTTGTTGCAATTTTGTTGTGTGTGTATTTGTTTTTTCTAAAACAAAACACACAAAATGCAAATACATTGTATGTAGTTTAAATGTTGCCTATTTCTAGCTGTCAGGGGTCAGATCAAACAGTTTGAAGACTTTGTGTGCAGATCAGAGTAGAAAACCAGAAATTGACACAAAAGGGCAAAACTAAGCTCCAGTTAGGAAAACTGATTGCAAATTATGTCGTGACAGCTACTTATGGCCAACTGTAACATGTTGACATACATCACAGAAAATGTCGTAAAACCGTAAAAAGTGTTGGCATCAAGCTAAAACTATACATTTTTCAAGCATTTCGGTTGTTGTCCAGTACATTTAAAATGAAACAGGAACAGGCATTCTTATAAGGGAAAATTGGTAAAATTTGGAATCTGGCCAGAAGACAATGGAAAGCTATTTTGGCTAGAATTTGACAGAAAGTGACAAATGTTGCAATGTTGCTGTAAAATGCGATAAGACAAAACTATCGCAAAATATCTTCAAGAAAATGAAAATTTGTCAACTTATATAAAATAAAGTAGGCGAGCTATTTAGTATGTTCATGCCATATGATTACCCAGTGCATGTGTCTTCGGGGCAAATAGAGTGACGGATTCAAATTTACGCATTTTAGAATGAAAAGGATGATTTAGCAGAGTGCTGATCGCATGTCAAAATCTTAAATATGAAAAATGACAAATCACGATTTAACGGCGTATTTACATGAAAAAATTGATAAAACATTCGCAGATATTAGTATGATATAAGAGTCAACACACTCTCATATTCCTCAATTTTGATTTCCTTCTTTTCTTTGAAGAACTGCGACCTTCCTCAAAACATGGACAGCTTTATTTGGTATATAATTATTTTATCGTATATAATTTTTTATCAAATTAATTTTGCAACATGAAAATCATGAAAGTTTGAAAACACTTATTTTTATGTAAAAATGGTGTACAAATACTTCAGTGAATATGGAATATATCTCATCGAGAAGAAATACACTGTTACGGGCGCGGAGCTCACATTTTCTTTTTATTTCATGTTTATTTACGTACGCATTTTGCAACAAATTTTAACCTCAGAACAGGAAACAGATGTAAGTAATACGTAAATGATGTCTGGCCCCGATTTCACGAAAATACTTACATAATTGCTTGGTAAAATTCTTAATAGTGTACTTAAGTATACTATTGTTCTGAGCTAACCATTTGTTAAAATTCGCATTTCACGTCCGTACTTAAGTATAATGCTTAGCTAAGACAAAAAAAACGTAACTCAGCTTTCCGTTCCTTTCTGACAATTCACCAAATACTCTCCTACTGGAGACAAACAAGACTCAGTCGTCTGTAAAATCGCTGTCAACAACAATATAATTACTTACATGACCGAAAAAATAAGAAAATCCGTTCAATTGGCTGAAATCGGCGATTACGTCGCATTCGGCGTTCGACGGCGACCATATTTAAAAATTTTGACAGACTAATGACAGCTCTAAAGTTCAGCACGAAACGTGAACCGAAATGGACGCAATATTGCTACATTTTCTAGTCATTTGAGATCAGGGAGACCATTCAGTTTTACAATAATAGGATTCCGCTTAAAGGCACTCGCTACAGTTTTTCCGGACGGGTCGATATTTACCCCAACACCGTGACAATTTGTAATCGATGTAGCTTACTGCAGATTTGGTGCGGTCTTCTGCGCATGCCCGGAAGTGATTATCTAATGTCGCGTACGGCAAAAATTCGCAAATTATTGTATGTTCGCATGCATTTAATGTACAAAATGTATAATATACTGTCTAAAGGTTAGGGTAATCACCATGGTTACAAAATATATACATTTAAAGTACTTTTAGTTCAAATTGCTTCAATCCGACATATACTGGAGTTTGTTATTTATACCAGCGCTCAAACTCTGCATTGAGTCACAGCTGTTTCTAATCCCGTACCGTACCCGTACCGTACATTCGTAAACTATAGGTTTTGTTAAAAAAAAAAGGCGGAAACTTTCATCGTTCTATGCCATCAAAATGCTTCAGAAACACCTTAAAATCCGCTTATTAAGAAATCTACCGTTTGATAGTTTTATATATATATTTCTAAGTCATTTGCTCAAACACTGTAAGAGTTCCGTACCAACCTGCGTTGTATAAATGCCCGCCACACCCCACCTCGTTGTAACTTGATTTAAACGAAATCTAATATGGTGACCTATCAATTTTCTTTTTGTTTTAGATTAGGTAGACATAACCAAAGGTATGTGCAGAGTTTGATTAAATTCTATTATGTGAAACTCGATAACATAGCAGAAGTACCAACTTAAAACTGACAAAAATATGCAAAAATAGCCCTTGGGTCTGCTGAACAAGTATTCCTTTCTTTACAAAATCATGTTCGTTTGATTTCTCTGAGCATGTTTCAAATAGATATATTGTTTTCCGTTATAAAAATGCTTAGATAATCAAATTTATGCTGATTATTGTACTTTACTGAAATATATTTTAGGATTACAGAAATTTTGAAAAATGTTTAAAATAGCACCATATCTATGGGCAAATTAAATTGAAACAAAGCTGGTGACCTAGAATTTTTATTTCATTTTTCAATACATCATAACATGGTCTTTTAATACTAAACATTTCATCAAAATCTATTATTGTGAAAAAAAAATACGAAACTGTAGCGAGCGTCCTTAAGCCGATGCTAGCCGGGCGTGAATGGTTTTGCATATTTCTCGTGAACAGATTCAATCAAACCGTGTCTGCTATTTGTTTGTTTGTTTTTCTTTTTTTTTTTTCTTTTTTTATTTGCTTGGTCACGTTCTATGCTTTCAATGGTTCTTCTTATAGATCACACTTACCACCCGTGATGGAAATCTGTATCTAACTTGTCTTGATTGTATGATTATAATAAATTTAAGGAAGCTCAAAATGTAGGTATTGGAATTTGCCTGACAAAATTAAAGTGCGCAATTATTTTGAGATTACCCCCGAAGTAATAGGTCGTCTGCTGTCCACTCACGTGCTCATCATAATTCGTACATGTCTAAGATAAAAACATCTGATAGCAACTATACCATTTGAATGTATATAAAAATACGACAGCAGGTTGTAAATCAGATTGGGCTAAGATATAACTTTATCAAAATAATATTTAAGTACGCAATATTTTATCCAAATGAAATGTCCATGAAAATGAAACGAGTGATCGCCGTGACGTCACGCATTAACATCTGTTTATTCAGTGGTGGGCAAAACAAATGTTTTTACTTCGTTTGCGTATGGGATCGGAATTTTTAACTTTTAATTACTTTTTCGCTCATTTATGAATTTTCATTGCTTTCCTTTTTAAATGAATTTCCGTTTTAAATGACATGATTTTTGATAGTGTCGTAGTGATGTTCAAAACTTTTAGAAAACACTATAAATTAAGCGGGTCATAATTTATCCATTTCATTTCGAATAGCTTTATTATTGCACGAACTTGTTACGCATTTCGCACGATAAAAAGCTGATTCACAAAAGTTCTGTTGGCGACAGTCGTACGAAGCTGTGAATTTAAGGAACTATTTGCGAAGTTAAAATAGCTGTCGTACGGACTTCGTGTATGTAGTGAGACATTTGTACAATAAAGAATATGATTTTTTCATTATTGCAAAATTCTTTAAATCAAAGAATGAAAATATCTCATCAAGCAAGGTATTAGTATTAACTTCCTGACATGAGACTGTGACTATAGACTCCTAACGCATATCCCATACAGCTATGATCAATATTCTTCTTACAATAGGTGAACAATTCAGCCGTCACATCAACATTATATTAATATGTTTTGTAATACTAAAACATTTAACAGTGGTTGAAGGTGCTGATGGAAATATCTGTCTCTACGGTAACTGTTACGGTGGTAATAAAGCACTACTGAGTTAAAGCAAAGCAGTTACCAGAGAGTCGGATATTATACCTTTTACTAGTAATTGCGATTCCTTTTCCTGCATGCAGTATTCTTCAATTGATTAAAGAAACAAAGTTAAACGACTTCTTTTCTTGTAAGCACTAATTTATTCGGAACAGAAGCGTATGAATTTACGCAATCATTTACAAATTGCAGCATTTCATCTTACATCCTATGGAATAAGATTAATTTTTCCATGACCGGCAAAAGCAAGGGAATTTCCTGTCCGGCATGCAAGAATTTAGTGCACTAATCTATTGTTGCCTAATTCTAAATTTTCTGTAAAGAGTTAGTCGCGCATGTAAAAAGAAAAAATATGTATCTCATAAAATATCATGTAGAGTATGGTTACACTTTCCTTAAAATTAAAGATGTTATGTACATGTCAGGAAGCATGCCCGATTTTACACCATAATCATTATGACGTTTTCTGAGTAAAAAAGAAATACACAGAAAAATCTCAGTTTGTCTTTTTTATTTTCATTGAATAACCCTTTTATCTCACCAATATTGATAAAACTTCTTCATTTGTATTATGTGATATCATTTAAAAGGAAGTCGCCAGCCAGATAAAAACAAATGATAAAATAAAGAAATACTGAATAAAATATGAAACGTGTATTCAAAACAAACATTTAAAACATATTTCTGTTGAAAGCGATAAGTAAAATAATTCCAATTACGAAATGGTAGGCCTACAATAAAGTCTTTCTGGGGGGAAAATGCGATTGTTTTGTGCGAATGTCCAATTTAAGATTTCATAAAGGAAAGTTTCAATGTGTAAAAACAATATCTTACAAGGATATCATCCAAATTGATATTTCTTTAATATGAAATATTCTCATCTTATTACATATTGGCGCTTTAGAAAATTCCCTTCTTGTCATAATGTTTAGGCTTGGTATCAAGTGTATTGTATAATAGGTGGACACCTAATCAATCTAATTCTACATTCTGAAAGGACTTCAGTCATCAGCCTATACTTTTTAATAGGAACAGAACATAGTTTATTCAACTTGTACACATATACAGGTACCTCGTTGTACAAAACATTCATACAATATTCATAATGTACATGGTCATTTCAAAATATATGTTATATCGATAAGTCTTTACAAACAATATTTTTTCTATTACACATACGATCTTACATTATATCAGTACTTGTTTAAATAGTTAATGTCTCTTGTTGTCACAGGCACAGTGGAAAGAAAAATAATCAATTTGCAAACTAAAAAAATAGTTAGGATTTGGAGAATGAACTGTAAGGTCAAAAATTTAATAGAGCGTATTTTCTCGTTTTAAGAGCTATTTTACTGACTCATGCAATTATAAAACACATACACACGTAAACATACTATATATACTAAGCTTCAGGATTCAATAATTCATTTCTTTTCTTATTAGCTTGAAGAATGTATTTAGCGAGATTTCTAATAACAACTTTATTTTCTGACTTGAGTAACTGAATGAATTTGTGCATACTGGGACGTCTATAAAAATACGATTTTATGAATTTGTGTCGTAACTGCTCATATACTTTACATTTAATGACAAAGTGATACTCGTCTTCTATGTCACGCGACTCACATAGCTGACAGATTCGTTCGACCCTTTCGATACGATTTCTACCGTGCCTACCTGTTTCAATTCGCTAGTTATGGGCTGAAACACGCAATTTAGCTAGTGCCTGACGTAAGGTTTTTGTATTAAGAACGTGAAGATAGTCACTTGGGACAAAGTCGTCTTTTACATAAAAATATAAGTTGTTAAGAACATTGTTACTTTGTAAATCTGCCCGCCATTGTTGGACGTAACAGTCTATAAGCCTTTGTTTAAAAATGGGCAAGAATGTCTTGGAATCAACACTGTCCTGATAATTCCAGACGTCAAGAAAGCCATACTGACATAGCAAGTGCTCAACTTTACTGTCCCAGTTAGCTTTACCATTTAAGCATTTGTTAAACGAATCATTATAAATGTATTTTAATAGTATGTTATTGGACGATAGAAGTTGTAACCAGTATTTGATAATTTGAAAATGTCTCGGGATAAATAACGGATACCGTGCCAATTCGCCGTATACGGCCGCATTATTAGTGCTTTGTCTGACTCCCAAAATTGCCTTACAATATTTTAAGTGCACGCGTTCTATTTCTTTGGACTTAGAGAATCCCCAAATTGGACAGGCGTATTGAAGAATTGAACCAACGAACGAATCAAATAGTTGTAGAGATATAGATGGGCTTAATTCAAACTTACTTAAATTGCATAACAATGTATTAGTTGCTTTTAGTGCCTTTCCTACTACATACTGGTTATGTAATACAAATGAACCAGTGTAATTGAATACCACGCCCAAATAATTAAAGTCATTTACTACTTCCAAAAGATGACCATTAAAATACCAACATTCATTGCGTTTAACTGGACCCCTTTTTCGAAACACTACCACTTTCGTTTTTTCTATATTGACCTGTAACCTCCAGTATTCACAATATTCGCATAACCTGTTTAAGCTATTTTGTAAATCCTGCACAGAATTTCCAACAATAACCATATCGGTTTATGTGAGCTTTCTGTGACGTGTACCCGGTTACCTGATAACTAAAGTTTGTCCGCCATCATTAATGACATCTAAATACCGAATTTTAAAACAAAAACACTTAACTTTCTTACAAGGGCCTATAAATGTTTTTATATGGCAAAGCAAAGAATGTGGTTCCGTGTTCACAATCACGTCTTCGAAACACACTGTAAAAACAACAATACTGTTTGTTTAAATTGTCTAATTGTGAAGACATGTCAATATATTGTTGCCGACTGTACTGGTGTACAAGATTTAACGGCATGAAGCTGTTTTAATTCTTTTTTTTTTTCCCCTCCTGAAGCTCACTTAAGTTTAGACCATTAGACCTCAAAATTTATTTCAACTGTATGTAAAATTGTCAAAAATAACCGTGACCGTTAGATATTTCCTTTTTCTTTTTTAAAAAGAGACACCAAGTTGTTGAATATACTTTATCTTTATCTCGCCTGACTTTGAAATGAAACTACGAGGTATTATCGTCACGTCTTGATTGTGAGATGCTCTTGTTATATTTTGTCTTAAATCAATGCAATACGGAGAAAAAGAAGTTCTTCACTCTGAAATAATAACATTGATCACATTTGTAATGACTTAGATCTATCATAAAAAGATACCAAACTTTTGAGTTTCTTTAATTTATTCTACATCTACTCGTGTGTTAACTTACTTTATTCTTCGTTACAGATTGATTTATGTACATGGGCAATCATTTATGGCTAATCACTTTCCGAAGGTAAATAGTTTGTACGAAATATTTTACCAACATTCGCGCTGACTTCACACTACAGTTTTATAAAACAGACATAAGAACTACGTTTAACGTAGGAAATATCTTTCAAACTTCTTAATCACAAGTTTTGTGAAACAAGCCCAACAATAGCTCTTAATAAGGGTACTATTTGTCAGTAGATTTGAAATAGAAAGTACAGATTTATAATACACCATTTTTATCTGTAACCTAACCCCCAAGTGAATGGTTTAAGATCGGTAGTTCTGGTAAAAGTTTTTAGTGAAAAGCTGTACACTCAACAAAATTCCTAATCGGTCAGTTTATATTGTATTACTATTTTGTTAATATTGCATGTACTTACACGAAATTTCACATACCGACATTTGAAAAGGTACTGCAACTAATTATTGATTTATTTTTGACCGACTCACGGCCAGCGTAACCGCTTTAGGCGTTTTTACCAATATAGCATATTTTGCACGTCCAGGGCATGTGCAAAATATGCACGTGTAAATGAACACTTTTTGCATTATTGACGAATGTCCTACTAGAAAAACACATATCATCATGAAATTGACACAAGAGCAACGCGTCCAGGCTGTTGGAATTATACAACAAATTTAAAAATCGGTCACTTCAATGAATTGTACTTAAATTTCACTAAAAGAGCACGGATGGTATACTAACCAACGATTAAAGGTTCTTGTAAACGGAAAAAAGGTTAAAAATGGAAATAATCATCAAAGTAACAGCTACACACAAATTATATCGAAATTTCTTTGAAATTGCAAAAATAATTACACACATGTCGTAAATGTGTCCCGGCTAGCAACATTCCGATAGCTCGGTCGCGTTGCTCTTGTGTCAATTTCACCATGATACGTGTTTTTCCAGTAGGACTTTCGTTAGTTATTCCAAAAGTGTAAACGAACACGTGCATGTTGATGCACATGCCATGCACGTGCAAAATATGCAATATTAGTAAGAACGCCTAATGTGGTTACTTTGGCCATGAGTCGCAAAAGATAAATTAATAATTAGTTGCAGTACTGATTCAAATGTCGGTATGTGAAATTTCGTGTAAATACATGCATTATTAACAAAATAGTAATACAAGTATGAAATGACCGATTAGGAATTTTGTTGAGTGTATAATGAATTCAGTACTACTCATATGTTTATTCTTTGTGGGTTGTTTTTTGTGTGTGCGTTTTTTTTCTTTCGTTTTTTTTGCGACGTATATTTAATAACGCATTTACGTTCACCGTGCCGTACGGTGAATCTTGCTAACTTACGCGAGCGATTACACCAAAAGGTGCAAGTTATATTTTAGCACATGAAAATGTTAATCAAATGAAAGTCACGCACTTACCATGCAGATCTTATTTTCTTTCGAGCACCTTCAAAATTTTGTAACGTCCCATCTTTGAAGTCCATTGCGACTATATATCTTATAACATTGAAGTTGTTCTCAATTTTTGCAATCTGCTCGGAAGGATGAGTTCGAAAGTAAACAATGATAACCACACCTTGGTGAGATTGGTCTAAAAGAAAAAAATACACACAAAGTATATATGAAAGCAAAATAAACGTGTATGTTGAAACTGAATATGAAATATACAAATGTACAACTACAAGCGTAGTTTTTTTCATGTGAAAAGTAAATGTCACATAGTCAATTTTGAGCTTGCGACATAAAATTATACATGTAACATAGATAATATATCCACCTGAATAAAGAATCGCAAATACGTACTTATTTTTCTTTATACGCTTATAAGCACTTTGCGGCCACACGCCTTGTCCATTTAGATGCCAATTTATTAGTAATATCCCATATTTTATCTTATTTTCTTTACTCTTTTTACTTACTACGTTATAGGTGTTGCCAACATTCTACTTACTTTGTACGTTGATATGTCATTTGGACTAGGTCAAAGAGGGCATTGTATGCATGGCTTGTCATATTGAATTTATTATACGAGTTGAATAAACTAGTAAAATGCAAGGCTCTTTCGATCATTTTATCTTATTTATTCCACGAGTTAAATAAATTCAGCGTGGAAAGACACAAAATCAATGTGATATTCATTTTAAAACGTTGTAGCTTTTTCGGCTGAAACATAAACATTTCTTCTTTCTTTGTCAGTCAAAGACTAAGTCAATTCGCCCGACGTCTCCTACACTTAAAACGAGTTCAAAAGTCAAGAATATATTACACTAATGTAATACCAAAATTATGCAATGACTTTATTTCACTTTTTCGATGTCAAACATGTGATAAATCACTGGAAGATAAATTGTTTTAACATGCTATTGAAATCGATTAAAGAATAGTTACTCGTTATGTCTTGATCAATTTCTTGTAACATCTCACGGGAACAAGATGATGCGACTATGACAAGCAATGGCAAGTGCCTCACATTGGAACCAGTTTTTTGCCGAAGGAATGTGTAGTCGCAGACAAACTCTTCTAGTTTGTCAGCAAATGCTTTTGCTTCTTTGCTTTTGTCATGAAGATGTAACAATACCTAAAACAAAACGTAAGAGATTTTTATTTTATTGGTTACAAAAAATCATATGTGGGTAGTGTAAATGTAGTTCTTAAAAATTGATAACAGTTCCTCTTTAAGACCACAAGTAATCCCATTTGTCTTTACTAAACTTACTTAAAAAAATAAAGGTAACAAACAAGTTCGGATTATAAGAAATGACAAGTTGAAATAACGATAAACGTTTAAGAATACTGAAGTATTATGAAAACATCTAACGAAGTGTTCTTATTTAGAATTCTCAAAACATGTATCTATCTGTCTGCATAATGACCATAAAAACGACTATAATTATTTAATAATCCGACCATTCTGTAACGTGTAGTGTTTCAGTCTAACAAGAACGCAAAAGCTAAAATGAGCTACATGGAAATGATTGTAGGTAGGCGTCAGTAAAAATCGAATAAGGGCTATTCTGATAAAAATTGCTTTCAGTAAAATACCATTGGGTCCCATAGAATGTGACTCAAAAAAAAAAACAACAAAAAAAACGAAGAGAAAGTATTTAAGCTTAACTTACGGAATAACCGTTGTCCATGCTGTAAACATAAAAATAAAACTTCGTTAAGTGGAATAAAAAAGAACGGTTAGCCCAATATCTTTTGAGAAAAAAATCAAACAAAACCAAATTATAGAATGTAACAATTGTTTGAAATGAAAATTGAACAGCATATAACTAATGTATATTACCTTAAAAAACATCTGTCAATTTACTAGTAACATTAGATTCCGGAAAAGGACTACGTTAGGGACGAATTTTTCGGACAGTTCAAAGCCCAAAGTCAGCATTTTTATCGAACTGTTACATACCTTCATTTCATTTTGATGCATTTGCAACAATGTCCAATCGCTAAAACTAGATTGAATGTGATTTTCAGCAATTATTTTCATTCCCTTACAAATGACACTCATTTTTTTAAGGGGTTAACTTTTTGAGAATATAGTATCCAGTCGTATGGGACAGTATGGTAGAACATGTAATGTACAGGTTAGATTGTTCGTAAAGATTATTATTATTATACCAGATTTATATAGCGCCCTTTTCATGATCAATTTCACGTTCAAAGGCGCTTTACGTTCAAATGCAGCCACACAGGGCGCATAATTCATTCTCTACTAGTACAGACACAGGGCGATCTGACCAGATGGACAGAGTGAGACAAAGCCCCCACGACAGAGAGATCAGAAATCAGATACAGGCTTGTCCGGCTAACTTAGCTTAGCTCGTTGCGAATAGACAGCCTGGTGTTTCAGTGTTTCAGTGGGAAACACTGAAAAGCGTTTCTGAAAATTCCCGAGTAGCTGCCGGGGATCGAACCCCCGACCTCAGGATTGGAAGGCACCACTGAGCTATCCGTCCGTTGAAAGATGTTGTTTGTTTACCAAATATTTCTGTATTTCATGATATACTCCCTAAACTTTAAATGACGAATAAATGCATGAAACAGATAGTCAAGCATAGAGCAGTTGTAAACTCAGTATCATAGCTTCACTGGTGGTATTTTAACAATTAGAAAATTGTTACATCCTGTAATCTATGTGTGGTATATTCCCGAAAATTTTGGTATGTTGTAAATCTGATGATTTAATACATGTTGTAAGGAAATATTTCATATCAGATGAAATTGTATTCGCTAAAATCTTCGACTGCATTTTTTTTTTATTTTAGAAATCATGTACACCAATACATGTTAGAAAAACTTTTAAAGACACACAATTTTAATTTCTAAAACTGTTATAATTTGAAGTCTATGACTACCAGGTGGTCACTAAAAGTTTAACAATGCTTACAACACCTAACATTTATTTACACAAAAGATACGTATATCCAGGAAAAAAACATATTGTCATTTCGATTCAGTTTTGATCTTTACCATTAGAAAAATGAGTTTGAATAATAATTGTATCTACTTTTTGAAATTGTGGTCTCCAGTTTGGAAATATGCCATTTCGTTCAAGTTCTTTTTTTATATAACTGACGTCTGATCACGCGTGCAGTTTCGCGGAATTTAGGGCGATCCTTGATATTATTGCACCAAATAATAATATTGAATGTTGTTTATTTTGGTATATTCCTCAAATTAATGCATGCTCTTATATATATATATATATAAAAGCGAAATACTGGTTATTTCCTAACAAAACAAACCTTTCTATAAGTATGTGACAGTGTTCCCCACACAGCGGGGACTAGTGTATAATATGCATGAAAACGTTTGGCTTTTGATTTATCCCTACTTGTATGGCGTTGTATTGTCTTTGTTTACTTATATTTTTGTTTGGCTAGATTAAGAGTTCCTATGACCATTCTAGAAATGTACAGTTTTATAGAGTAAGAGGATACGAAGCTATGAAGATTTTAGCGAAGAAGATGTCCAATAAGTAAGTATGAAATCCAAATGGATTGATGATATCAATTAATAATAAACAACTCTATCAGTCTATACAAGGCTTTCTTCGCTTTTATCAACTATAAATATTCTGAGATGTGTCGTAAATATCACATATTTTACGTTGGCTTTATGGCAAGTCAGAAAGATTTTCGGTTCAATTATGTTGTCTTTGTGAACGGCTTCATTTGCCTTTATCAAGTATAATGTTCTGAGCTATGTCGTAAATATCACATTTGCGTTCATTTATGTCACCGATACTGACTCCGACGATCAAGTGACAGGCGGAAAATAATAGTTGAAGACATCATTTGATTTTGTATTGATTAGATTCACGAATGCAATAAGTAGTTATAGAATACCTTATTGTTAGGTTCAAGATCTTTTCATTTTACGTTGGCTTTAGGCACAGCTTTTATAACATGTCAGAAAGATTATTCCTGTTGGACTTTTGTCCATGTTTTTATCACACGCAATGGCCGACTAAATATATTTCATTACTTTAGGAATAGAATACTTCTTCAATTTAATGTTTCGATAGGGAACGTCACTTAAATATCATATTCGTTCCAATATATTAAATTGGCCATTGAGTGCGATAAAAACAGGCACAAACTCCAACAGGAAAACAGGAAAAGACATATTCAAATATCGCAGCTGTTCATAAAGACTAACATAAATGAAATGAAAATCTTTCTGCCTTACTATAAAGCTGTGTCTAAAGCCAACGTAAAATACAAAAAAAAAATCATTAATCTAACAATAAGGTATTCTATAACTACTTATTGCATTCTTTCATCTAATCAATACAAAATCAAATGCGGTCGATCGTCGGTGTCAGTATCGGTGTCTGCGTAATACCCCAGTCACACACACGGCGCGGATAGCTACGTCTAGCCACGGATAGAAACGTAGTAATCCGTGTCGATCCACCTGAGTCATACGGATTGGTACGGACTGATACGGATTACTACTTTAAGGTACGGCTTAGGTACGGATCGATACGGATTACTACGTTTCTATCCGTGGAAAGACGTAGCTATCTGCGCCGTATGTGTGACTGCGGTATAAGAGGTTTAGCTTTGAAACTTTGCATACTTGTCATAAGGTAAGTACCAATAACTCTGAAATGCATTTTTGACAGAATTGTTGGCTTTTATGTGTTAAAGTTTTGGAATTTTGTACACTTGTTTATCATTAGTAGGGAAGTATGTATGCCAAGAACCATAACTCTTGATTGCAATACAACAGAATTATTGCCCTTTCTAACTAAGAAAATTGATATTTCTTTGTTAAACGCTTTGCTTAGGTCCATTTTATTTGAATGACGTAAGATTTTAGCTTTGAAACTGGGACCATTTTTTTCATCATTAGGCTGTAACGCAAGCTAAGCATCATACCTCCAACATGATTTGTCAGAATCATGGCCCTTTATAGACTTAGAAAATTGTAACTAAACTTTTTGTTTAGGTCCACATTTCTTGAATACTGTAGCTTTGAAAATATATACAGCTTTTTTTCATCATTAAAAACTGAGTAAGAAGGTGAAAACCCGTAACTATTTTGTTTCATAGCTCTTAGACAAGCGTTGATACCAGCAAGTAGTGCTCTTGTTCGTAAATGCGTTTTTAAAAAGCATATCTTCTACGAATATTTATGCTTTCTTTACAACTTAAAATTCATAACATATAACAACTATATTTACAATAAACTCACCTTAAAAGTGTAGCCCTATTGAATAATAATCTTGATAAACCTTGAATGGCATGTACACATAGCTGAAGTACAAGGAGGTATAAACAGACGATAAAATAATTTTCAGTTTGGGAGATAAAATCTAGATAGTCTACTTTTGAACTAGTATTTGTGAAATTGCGTTCCGATATTTTTTTCATATTTGATTAAAAATTACAGATGACTATGAAAATAAAATCATGAAATCACAAATTTTAAACAATTGAATGATAGATGGAAATTGATCTTCACAGGCGCGGCAAAGCACAGACCAAACAAAATTGATGCGCGCAACCCTTAATTTAAGACATCATTCTATCTGAAAATCATGGAATTTCCCATAACATAGTGTTTAAAAAATGTATCAATCGTAAATGACCTAGGCCAAAAATAAGTTTTCTGAGACACGCATTGTATGCGATGGTGGCTGATCTGCGTAATTTCGTTCTGTCGTTATGGCGGCCTGCAGAATGTCGCCCGCTCCCCCCCCCCCCCCCCCCCCCATAAATGTCGCTCAACCGAACGTCGCCCTGCCGAATGTCGACCCACACAATGTCGCCCAGACAAACGTCGTCCTTTCGCCTTCCGGAGTGACATGATTATATTACTTAATTTGGAGTTAAAAGGTGATAATTGTTATGAATAGTTCTGATATATCCCAAACGAAGTGTTACTAGAGGAAATTGCTGACTTTAAATCAATATTTTAGATATCCTTAACAAGCCAGGAAACAATATTTTGTAAATTAATATCAATAAGGATTTTTGTATCATGTTATCAAACGATACACATATAAACCATATCAACCAACACATAGTCTTGAATTTCTGTGTTGTTTGCCGTACTCGAAAATGAACATTTAGTGTTTTATAGGTCATATACCACATATTTTTTCTTATATCAGAGATCACTCAATGTTTTACGAGATGGAGACTGCCAACTTTTTCTTTAAGTCAGACACGGCTTTTTTTTCTTACGAGACCACAGATTTTCATTAGTTAGAAACTACAATTTTTGTATACGTCACCTTAAAATATTTACAGGCCAGAGTCCACCAGATTTCTTCTTTGGTCTGAAACAACTAATAGTGTTAGATTGGAAACAATTTCATTTTTCTTAAGTCAGGGACAACCATTTATGTCTCAAATCAGAGGCAATTACATTTTTCTTAGATCAAATACCACCAATTTTTCTTGGGTCAGAGATCACGATTTTTTTTCTAAGGTTAGAGATTACTAAACTTTTGTTCAGTCAAAGACCAATAAAAGAATTTGTTTCTTTGGTCAAATATCTATATTTTAGGTCCGAGACCAATTGAGTTTTCTTTTATTAAAATCAGACAATCATATCTTAAGATTACACCACTAGCCAAATGGAAATACAAATATTACAGATCATTTTACATGCCTTTCAAACTAGTTCACTGGAAGGAGTTATTTTAAAGTCAAATTTCTAAATAAAACGAAGGCCAGTGCACCTGTAAGTGGTGGAGAATCAGCAGAGCAAAATTTCTGTACAATTATGAGTAAGTACTTTAAGTCATCTTCAGTGGGTTTGAGATCTTGTTCACTACACCTTACATGCCAGTAGGGCTGTCTGGAGTGGGGCAGTGCTCTGTACATTAATATTGATTTTCATGTATAAAATATTTATTATAATCGAGAAAGCTTGTAATGCATTCTGGTTTTTATTTTGTCATTTTTACCACAAATTACAGATTTACAAAATCATATCTTCACAGTTTTACAACAAAATATCACTACCATTCTAACAGACCCCGTCTGTTTTGGAACAATCCCCAATGATATCTTAAACTGCATCCACATTTATACATCCAAAAAACAAAACATTCATCTGATTCAATGCCCTTTGATTAAACGATACACACTGATAAAAGCATATCCATAGAAAATTGTCCAAACATTCTTACATTTACAAACAAATCAAGTAAAAAGTTCTTGTACTTGTATTCTAACCTAAAATCTTTCATGCAAGACGTTTTTGTATCTCCAATATGGAGTATTTAACAATATACTGTCTTCTAACAATTTACTGTTTTTCACAAAAAAAGCACATTAATGCAAACAAGATATTTTCAATATTTGATAAAGACATGAACATGGTAATCAATTTTTCTTTTCAACAGTTGAAAACCCATGATATGTTTTATTTTCATTCATTTAGGCAACTGGATCATATTTATGAGTGCAAACATCCGGTTGAATATTTTGGCCTATAAAGCCAGCCACTGCATTTATATTATGTTTACATAATAGCTTAAGATATTGTTATTAGACATGTTGATGTCAATGCGACACTTGTATGTTTTATCATCCACTGGTCCAATTTTCATCAAGTTATCACTGGAGTGTTTGATGTAATGTTGGAGAGTGTATGACGTAACATATGAAGTTATCACTGGAGAGTGTTTGATGTAACATATGGAGTTACCACTGCAGAGTGTTTGATTAACATATTGAGTTATCACTGGAGAGTGTTTGATGTAACATATGGAGTTATCACTTGAGTGTTTGATGATACATATGAAGTTATCACCGGAGAGTGTTTGATGTAACATATGGAGTTACCACTGGAGTGTTTGATGTAACGTATGGAGTTACCACTGGAGTGTTTGATGATACATATGAAATTATCACTGGAAAGTGTTTGATGTAACATATGGAGTTACCACTGCAGAGTGTTTGATGTAACATATGGAGTTACCACTGGAGTGTTTGATGTAACATATTGAGTTATCACTGAAGAGTGTTTGATGTAATGTAAAGTATATCTAAATTATCATGTACATGTTTCTTAAAGGTGATATACCCTAACTGTTCCTAAAAATGTTGCCTTGAATAATGACAGTGAACCAACTTCTCAGAAAATGTCATATGATATCAAAGTACTTCTTTGATAATCTCAAATAAACTCTTAATTTATACAGCTGTCGGTATGAGAAGAACAAAACTCATTACTTATGCAGCTGTGAATATGCGTCATAATTAATACAGCTGTGAACAGGAGGAGTTCAAAAGTCATGCTTTATTCAGCTTTGAATGCTGAAATTGAAAATCTGAGAAAATGAGATGTGCATATTTTAACAAAGTGAATAAATGCATGTCTATTAAAAACAGAAACACTACTACTTTCTGTAGCAGTCTCAAAATAAACAATCATTCAGAAATCCTGCAGACAAGAAATTTAACAAGAATTTTTAGTCAGTATTCTTTTACTGGGAAACTATTTAACTTCTCCTCTTGGAGAAAGTTTTGTCATTTCAAGATAATTTTATGACACTATCTAAAAACTTAATAAAAACTGTTAAGGCGCCCCTCATTCAATGTCCCACAAAAACTAGAGCACCAGATCCCCCATCTATGCATCTTAAAACCATAAACAACACATAAGCTAAAACTTTTACATGTACTTTGTAGCATAAATGAAAATATTTTAAAACCTTAATGTTTGCTCTATCAAATACTTTTCAGTCTGCTTCAGGAAAGCTGAAAATATTCTTGTGTTCTAAATACAGAGTTTACACAGCCTTTCTTTACACTGCCCTATGAATACGAAATAATTTCCCATAAAATAAATCTGAAATTTCTACTCCTATGAAATTTCATTAATCACGTTCTTTTATTATGTAAATTTATTCACTGTACCACAACCAGCTGTTTTGAAGAAGCATTTTCCTCACAAAACCTAAAGGTTACAAAACACAGAATTCATATGCTAGGTGTTCACCTAAATGTCACGAAGTTAACCTAAATGTCACAAAATACAAAACACTCATATCATATGCTAGGTGTTAACTGAAATTCCATAAAAACAATTTTGTATAATAGGCTAGATGTAAATCAAAAATGTCACAAAATACAAATTCTCATATCATTATGCTAGGTGTTAACCTAAATGTCAAAAAATATGGAATTCTATTATCATATGCTAGGTGTTAACTGAAATTCCATAAAATTTTGTATAAGAGGCTAGATGTAAATCCAAAATGTCACAAAATACAAATTCTCATATCATTATGCTAGGTGTTAACCTAAATGTCACAAAATATGGAATTCTATTATCATATGCTAGGTGTTAACCTTAGTATCACATTCAAATGATAACTTCCAAAATATAAATAGCAAATCCAAACTCTCTTACTGAATTGTATGACAATTCAAAAAAATACTTTTGTTGGGTTTCACGTCGAACCAATACAATTTTAGGTCATATGGCGACATTCCAACTTTAATGGTGGAGTAAGACCCCACAAAAATATTGATGTGAATAATGTGAAATGATATTCATTCCTCAAATGAATTATTTGTATATTTTTTCTCTTCGTAATATAATCTGCTGTTGAAGTTCCATACAACCGCACTATGACAATTCAAGACTAAAGAATGGCAAACTTAATGCAGCCGTCTAGGAAACTATCACTTTTTTTCTATTTCTCTCCCTCAATCTTTCTTTCATTTTCTGTATTGGAACACAGTCTTTATTAAATAAAATAGCACTAGGTTATGTCAACATTAAACAAATCCAAATGCTTTTGTCTTGATGGCTAACAGTAGTTTAGTTTTCAGTATTTGCTTTGTGGTATAAATTGGGATATACAGTCTAGATATACATGTATTGGCTGTCGGTAGATGATCGTCGTCAGCTGGACGTATCGTGATGCTAGGCATCGGCTGAAAGCCCTCCTCACTGGCGGGTAATGCAGGACTAGATGTCCAGAAATATACCTGAAAAGTAATAATAAAGACATATTCGGGTCTTCACCTTTCAATTTATCTGTTGAGTTCAGCAGTTTAAACAGTACTATGTTCCAGTGTAATATATACAGTAAAACTCCACTCGCTCAAAGTCACACAGGAATCAGCTAAATTCTTGAATTATACAAAGTTTCGAAATGTCAAAAAATATAATCAAACTCTCAGACTCAGGTTCCATGAAAATATGCATGCCCTATTGACAGCTTGAATAACTTGTTGAGATATAAACTTATGTGAAAAGTTATTTGTTGACAGATTCTCCTCTGGTAAACTTTTTCTAACAAGTTGGGTCCAGATTTATGCAACTGTACAGCTCTATCCCTGAGGAATCCTTTATTTTACCAGAAGATAATTACACTATTGAAAATACATGTACATACCAAGTCCTGCCTCTCCTGGTTGTTCATTTTTTCCACCACAGACCAGAACCAGCGCTTGAATCTCTGTACCTTCTCATTACTCTCACCTGCAATGTTCACAGACGTATGAGCAACGTAACAAAAACAGGAGGTCAAATGGAAAATGACATCATACTGTGAAATCATTCACATTCATGGGGAACTAATTTTTGTAGGTTCCATCTTTATGTAAATCCATGAAATTAACTCAAGACAAATAAGCACATGTTCCTTTTATTTCATCTTTAAATTTGAAAACCACAAAAATTCATAAAATTTATTTAAATTCATTATTAGATTTCATGCTACTGCTTAAAAAGATCAGGGATCAATGGAACATCAAATGACTTGAGACTGAATTAAATCTCAAAATACAAACAAGTTTTAAAGTTGTTTGACCTCAAACATTGTTACTCATTTTTTGGTTGTGTTTAAATTGATACATGTACTATTCAGATAGCATGGCAATTTCACAGTTTAACTGGTGGAGACAGACCTGAAGTTCCCCCTTGGCAATATTTTAAACAAATGCAGGCACCAGGGTAGAACCACTAGCATTCCATAAACCAGATAGATAGCTTCCTCAACACCCCAAGCTAGATTCAAAACCCAAATTTTGAGGATACAGCAATTTCAAGTGAGCCAACTTGTTAGACTTTGCCATCCTGACCACACATCATAATACAGAGATAATCTCAAGAAAATGATTAGGACAAATATAAATGAGCACCACTGTTTGAAAACCAACATTAGGGCATTGCAACCAGTAGCTCCAGATCAGACTGCACTGGATCTGTACTGTCCGCTTAACAATTGCAAATAAGAACTGAAACTTATTATTAAACATTATGGTTGTGGGGATAATCAAACAGCACTGATTGTCGCAAAGCTCTGACACTGGTTTTCACACAGTGGCACTCAAAAAGAAGATAAAGGGTGAATAAAATACATATTAGCCCTTATCATGCTGGACTTGACTGATTCTGCCTTTGCAACCAGTGTAGCTCATGAACAGCCTGCACATCCATGCAGTCTGATCAAGATCTGCACTGTTCGCCATTCAGTCAGTATCTTTTTGGTAAGCACCCCTTTTAAAAATTAATGGTACTGTTCACACTGAAAGAGGGACAAGTTCATTATTTTTTTTTAGCAGGGTAAGGATTAAAGTTAATGGTGCATACTTACTACTTTCATCATTAAAAGATGTGTAGCTGATGAGTGTCTGTACATTGATGGTGCCTACACCATTTAACAGTAGTCTCAGATCTTCAGATGTCAAGCCTTCTAATGAATTGGACGGTATGACATCAAATACTCCCATTCTTAACCTCTGAAATCATATAATGTACATCAGGATACAAAATGCTTTCATCAATCATTATGTAATAAAAATTCACTTGACGAGATCCTGCACTGTCATGAAACACAAGATCCTGCACTGTTATGAAAGACAAGATCCTGCACTGTCATGAAACACAAAATCCTGCACTGTTATGAAAGACGAGATCCTGCACTGTCATGAAATTCAAGCCCTACTGAAAAATTATAAGTCTTAGTGAGACTATAAGTACCCTCTGTTTAAAATCAGAATTAAGTTCCTCAATAAGAAAAGATGTGTGAGGTATGGCTAACTTGTGAAACATATTGCAGTTTTTATATTAATAGCTGAAAATTTGCTAGTTCATTTTTGTTTTCATATGATATAGCAGTGAAAATTTTCAGACACGTCTTTTATCAAATTGTCACAGAGAACAAATGCCTCACCCATGAATTTCAAATATGACTAACACCTTCAAATAATATACAAAAAAAAAAGAACTATGCAAATTCTGTGTAATATTTAACTTATTTTGTGAAACAATACCTTTTTTCAACTATATTTCACAGAAAAATATCCATTCTATAATTTAGAATTTAGTATTTTATTTCTTTCGCTAAATAAGTACATGGGCAGCCTTTTTTTTAGTTAGAAACTTTCTTTTACAGTCCAAAGACTGATAACCAAGTCTTCTATTAGGAGATTTTCAGATGCTGCATTTGAAATGGAAAATTAAATTTTACCTTGAGAGCTTTTTCAGCCACTTTGACCATCCTATATTCAGCATATCTACGTACATAATCATGTACATTCTGAGCTGTGACCTCTATATCTGTCCCACCAGGTACTAACTCTACTTGTTCACCACCCTGTAAAATATACACCAATAAAACAAAATTTAACATTTGCTTCAATGTTAGACTCTCCAACATAACTTAGACCAAATAGCCACTTTCAATCTTCAAATGGTTGAGTAAAAATTCAGGTATCCCTCCAAACATGATGGAAGATGGAATTTAGTTCATATGGCAACCTCCTTTCATAACAGGAAAATTATTTCAGGCAAAGACACCAGAAAGAATTCCACCTAAAACAGGCTTTCAAACCCTCCCTGCAGTGTCAGGCTAGTGATCTGAAGTCTGTAACCTTAACCACTTGGCCCCAAAGACCCATTTCATCTTCACTTGAATAGGACAGAAAGATAAAGACTGCTCATCTAAACTGTTTCCTCATATAAACTTATTTAACCTTTAGCATGCTGGACAAGATTGATTCTGCCTTTGCGGTCAGCATAGATCATTATCAGCCTGCACATCCATGCAGTCTAATTATGATCTGCACTGTTTGCTATTCAGTCAGTATCTTTTTGGTAAACACCCATCCAGTTAATGGTACCATCTAAATTGAATGATGGACAAGTTCATTTTAGAAATTTAGGAGGGTAAGGGTTAAATGTCCTGAGAGGAGGAGCAATCATAGCCACAGTGCAAGCTGAACCTACAACAACAATAACCTACAAACACTGGATCAAGCTGCCGCAAAATTACTGAACATATTACTGGCAAAGATCATTATATGTTTAATATGATACATGTATATTCGCATCAAGCAGTATTAGAGGTATCAGGATCGAGCAGTTATGACTAGTAATCTGCTGTTGAGTTCTATTGTTATATATCATATGACAACTTTCAAGCTTTTGATGATAAAGAGGCCAGGTGCCCCTTAGGTCATAACTGCAGGCACAGGCAGGCAACAGGGAACCACTGACATTTATAAATAGCAAGCTAATAATCTAGTTGATAAAACGGTTCAACTGTAATTTCATACCTCTTCTGCACAAAGTTCCACACAGAAGTTCATGTCTAGTGCCTGGAACATAAGGGAAGCATCTTTCGTCTCTGAATCTAGAACAAGTTGCCGTAAACTTTCATACATCACAGGATCAAAGAATGCCAAATCATGCCAGCCGATTTTCCTCCCAAGAATGTATTTCAGCACATGACGATTAAGAAACAATGGACACATCTCGTTTTGTAGAAGACATAATCCTAAAATCCTGCAGGGGTGATAAATAAAACATATATTTTGTTTCTCGGTGTAATGCAATACTTTCCATAAAACAAACTACAGCAAATGTGTAATTTAACAGATTCATTAACTATGAATAAACTGTTTAGCATAATGGACGTACAAACTAATGTACAGTGCTACAACAATATGCCTCTCTTTGGGTATGAAAAGATAATCTCCATCAGGAGAGGTCAACTTGCCTTTCTCCGACATCGAGTCATATAACAAACAAACATTTATAAGCTTTACTGTGGCATCATTTTTATTCGCGTAGGACGAATTTTCGCGTATTTCGTGCTAGGGCCGATGCGCGAATTTAACACCGCGCTATTATTACTTTTTTATTTTATTTTTTTCATTTCTAAAATTGAAAATGCACAAATTAAAGCCTGCGCGAAACAGTCCTTTTTCACGTTAGCGCGAAATTTCATGCCAGCGAATTTAAATGATTTCACAGTATTTAAATCTGCAGTGTATTATTTTCTAAAACTACATATTAAAACATTAGAGAAAATTTTGAAAACATACCTTCCAACATTCCTAAATGCATTTAATCTTTCCGGAGACCCCTTCCCGGGACGTAAAGTGTAATATCCTCGTTTTCCTGGCTGCCAGAATAACGGAGCATTATCTTCAAGATCATCATCGTCTTCAATGTCACTACGTCTGTCAGTCTGTGAAGCTGGTTTCTTTTTCTTTCCAGAATTGGTTCCAGTTGAAGACAGGTTGAAAATGTCGAGATCTAACAATGCTTCTGCATTCAGTTCTCTTTGCTCCCTGAAGCAAGTTTTCATAATTTATAATACTATTCATGTGTTTATATAAAATAAATGAGCGTGCCATGAGAAAACCAACATAGTGCATTTGCGACCAGCATGGATCCAGGATACATGCTGTTTGCTAACAGATTTTCTAATTGCAATAGGCTTTGAAAGCGAATAGCATGGATCATGACCGGAATGCGCGGATGCGTAGGCTGGTCTGGATCCATGCTGATCGCAAATGCAATATGTTGGTTTTCTAATGGCACGCCTCAATAATGTGCAGACAACAAACCTTGCACTCTACAAGCTACTGCAACATTTTGGTTTTGTGTACCTCACAGATTACTTCAGTAAAGTTAAACTATAATTTAATGCACAAATACTGAAAACAAATTAACCTTTCAGTGTACTGGTAAAAAAAAAAACAAAAAAAACTTTCAAACTGAACAAGTTAACTAATGAAACAAGAGCTGTCACTAATGGTGACAAATGCTCCCGCAGCGCCTCGACCTTTGACCTGGTGACCCCAGTCAGTAGGGGTCGTGTACTCAATAAGTACTATCAGCATGTGAAGTTTGAAGGTCCTGAGTGCAGTGGTTCGTGAGTAAAGTGCCTTCATGCAAAAAGTTAATGTTGTGACGAACTAACAGACGGACAGTTGAAAACTAATATGCCTCCCTTCGGGGGCATAAAAAAAGAATATTCATAAGAAATGAAAAACAAATGATATACCATTAATATCAATAACTTTCCTTATAATTTGGTAAAACAATCACATAACTGTACCTGGTATTATGAGACATGCAGATGTCTACAGCTTCATCTACACGTTGTCTCAATGTTTCCTCCGATGTTAACATCACCAACAACTGAGCCGGGGACAACTCTAATAACATTCCAGTTATCTTTGGAGCCAATGCCTTTGTGTATACAGAATACAAACAAGTGAATGTTAAATATTTGACACATACTTCTAATATTAAAGACAGTTTTTTTTTATCCATAACTTTGCTTTTAAATTAAATTTGCTTAAAAATTAATATCAATATTTTGTAAAATACAAGTAGTTTCTAAAATTTCACTAAAAAAATTACACATGTAAAAAAGTCCACATTAAAGAAGAATTAATGAAAGTTTTTCCAATACAACAATAATAAAGGCTAAATCTATTCAATAAAGTAAACAGCTGCTGGTTTAAATAAAGAGCAAAAAATACATAAACCTGGTTAATGTTCTTTATGCCGATCTGTCTGAATACAAGATGTCTTAATTTTTTTTCCATCTCTGATTTATGTGGGAATACATTCAGAAACAAACATAGGAAAAAGCAATGGCAAAAACTCGAGGAGACATTGTAAAGTTAACTTGTAACGTATTTATAAATGAGACACTAGTTACAATTGCGTCAAACCTAATGCACAAACAGTATCTTACCGGTTGGAGTGCTCTGACTCTGGGGAACAACCTCTCGCCAAGCTGCCGCCTATATTGTGTCATTGTATCACTGCTGCCCTCTGGTGGCGGCTCCGGATTGCTGGAAGGGTTTGGATTTGCATCAGATGGCATGTAAAATGGTGGTGCATCGTATGAAAGAGTGCGTCTAGAGTCACGTTCTCTACTACTGCGTCTCTGGGATGAAGACGTGCGTTGTCTTTCTCGCTCACGTTCACGTTCTCTCTCCCTCGTTCTCAATCGCTGGATTAGATCTAAAAATACACATCAAAATATATAATGTTTCTTGTTTATGTCTAATTAACACATATGAAGGAGATGGAACAAATATCTTTACTTTTGACATCTCTATCTTGTTAACTGTGAAATGATTATTATTCAGGGTAGGGTAAGAAAGGTGTTATCCTTTTGTGGTTGTAATAGTAAGTAAAAATATCAACAAGAAGCAATATAACATGTCTACTATTTTTAATTTTTGAAATTTGAATTCAATAATCACCCCTTAATACTCATTGTGCAGGAACCATGTTATTTCATGCCAATGAAACTTAATGAGTCCTCAGAGTTAGTCTTGATAGTAGCTTGGTACTTACTGTATTGTAAACTTTTGCTGCCAACCATTATACTCTCAAGGGGAGGTAACTTTTCTTGTGACAGCACCGCCTGAAATACGTAACATCAGTTGCTTCATTATTATACAAGTATGAGTAAACAACGGTTTCTGGTTTACAACTGTCAATGTAACTCCTATAAAACTAAGATTTGAGACCTGTCTTAACATGCAGCCTTGCCAACACTCCATTTCAAGACTGACTTAATACATAAAAGTTTTGCAGGCCTCTTTGACCAATTGGTTAAGGACAATAACTTTGATTCACTAGCACTCCACCAATGCAGGCTTAAGTTGGAGTCGAATTCTTTTAAATGAGGAAGGCATTTTGGTCACTGCTGGTTTCTCACTGTGGTGGAATAATACTATGAGTCACTCCTCATCATGCATTCAGAAAAGTTACCATGAACTATGAACTGTGTTTGTAGGACTTAACCTTTATAATGTTGGGACACAATTGATTCTTTCTTTGTGACCAGTGCAGATCATGTTCAGCTTGTACATCCAGATCTGCACGGTTCACCATTCATTCAGTATCTTTTTGGTAAGCACCCCATTAAACAATTAATGATACCATACAAACTGAACTAGAGCTATCACTAAAGGTGATGAATGTACCCCCCGCATGCACTGACACAGTACATTGCAATTTGATGCACACAAGATTGCATAATTATGTGGACTGTATGTATATAGACTGTATGTATACAGTATAGTAACAAAAAACAAAGTCCCATAACTATGCAGAATATTTATCTAAAAGAATGTAACATGCAACATGCACAACTAGGGTTGGTACTGATCACTTGTGTGAAGTTTCATTAAATTGTGTGTAAGGGTTTGGTAGATTAGGCACGCACAAGATTGCATATGTAGACTGTATGTACATAGTATGTTAACAAGAAACAAAGTCCCATAACTCTGCAATTTTTGTCGCTGAAAGAACCTAACATGCCCCATGCACAACTACTGTTGTTACTGATCACTTGTGTGAAGTTTCATTAAATTATGTCAAGGGGATGAGGAGAGATGGTGCGCACAAGATTGTGTCTATGTATATAGTATAGTAACAAAAAAACAAAGTCCCAGAACTCTGCAAATTTTTTTTCTAAAAGAACCCAACATGCCCCATGCACAACTGCTGTTGGTACTGATCACTTGTGTGAAGTTTCATTAAATTGTGTCAAGGGGATGAGGAGAGATGGTGCGCACAAGATTGTGTCTATGTATATAGTATAGTAACAAAAAAACAAAGTCCCATAACTCTGCAAATTTTTTTTCTAAAAGAACCTAACATGTCCCATGCACAACTACTGTTGGTACTGATCACTTGTGTGAAGTTTCATTAAATTGTGTCAAGGGGATAAGGAGAGATGGTGCGCACAAGATTGCGTCTACGGACAGACAGACAGACAGACGGACAGACAAACAACCTGAAACCAGTATACCCTCCCTTACAACTTTGTTGTCGGGGGGTACAAAAAGATGAACAAGTTCATCATTCTTATTATATTAGAAATTCAGCAGGGTAAGGGTTGATGTAGTGGACCCATGATAATACAAAATGTACATGGCAATACCTGCCTGCTAACATACTAACTGCTAAACTGGCATATTTCAACTGTAATAGAAATTCCTTTTTCATAATAACAGGAGCATGCTGAAACTGCATATGAAAAATATGAGATAAAATGGAAAATGCTGACTGTCTTAACAGGTCCATCATCTCAAATCTAACAAAAATTAGCTGTGTAAACAATTCATGAAGATATATCTTACATTAGCTAAGGCAGTATAGAAACTCCGGGCCACTCCGCTTCCCTCTCCGGGCTCATCAGTAAATGTGACCTTGACCCTATGCACAGCAAGAGGCGGTCCGCTTGTATTAGTACGGCGGTTAAAGTATGTATTTAACTGTTTGAAAGACTGAGTAATTAGCTGGTTTCTAGATCTCACAACCTGAAATATTCATAACTTTACAAATTAACAGTAAGAAGCACAGTACAGTAGTTCACAATTTCTTTTGTGAAAAAAAAATCAAAATGAAAAGCATAATTGGATTAATGTTGTAACTTTCTATAGCAAAAACATCATGAAGAATGAGGTATCAATGTCATGATCCCTGCACTGTTTACTTTAAATTTATGGTCCTGCAAATGAGCTGTTCAAATGAAATCTGTGACACTGTCCATGGACTGCATGAATGATTTTTGTTGCTCTTCATTTATTTCACTACCATCTGTATTCATACCAAAAACAATCAGTCTGGAATTATACAGTGTTTCCGAGTAATGCTCCTTTTCTTTCTTATAGCTTTCAAACAATTCATCAAACTCTGACTCCGTTGAGCATCTCCCTATAGAAATTAATCCCAAGGCTTTCCGATGTGCCTGAAAATCACCCCATTCATTGTTATCTTTGGAGTAAGCCCGTTTGTAACGTATATACATGTCCCGCTTCTGGCCTGGAACTGCGACACAATCTAACTGACAAATTCTATCCCAGCATCTTGAGAAATGTTTCCACGTCAGCAACTTTCCTGGAAAAAAAGCAACAACAAAAAACTGACAAGTTTCATCATGGCATGTCACATTTTAATCATAATAACAACTTACAGTACAATGGTGAATGACATACTGCTTACAGAACTACATTCTGTCATTATGCATAAAAAGTTCTTTATCCAAATTTTCATAAACTGCAAGCTTCTAGCAGGAAAAGAATTATAATTAATCTGTTCGGTTACAGAGGAGGACCAATTCTGGTATAACCCTTAATTTAAGAGCTATTTTTCATTCTGTATGGAAATTTTATAGAATATGTAAGTGAAATGTTTCACGTTTTTTTTATATATATGATTCTTCCAAAATCCTTCTATTTCGTAAAAAACGGAGCCTTTTCCTAGTAAATCAACCTAGTCACCATATGCTACAGTATGTTTATGCTGTTACAAATCGGTATTGGTGAAAGTCTTGAGAAATTTACCTTTTTAACATATCAATAAAAATAAAGTCAAACATATGTTATTATAGCGCTGGAATGAAAATAAAAATTCCCAACTTTTTAAAGTGTGCTCTTTATTTCCCGCATTTAAACCACCAGTTACCTGTAGGTCTAATGAGAACCAGGAAGCTCTGATGATCCTCTGCTGTCTGGCTGTAGTCTACGGTTTCCATGACTACAGGACTGAGACAACTTCTGCTTTATACCAGCCGTTAATCACTTTCCTCTATGCCTAACCCCCACCAGTGAAAAGTGATGTCACAGATTTCAAACTCATTTCTGAAGGATAAGAAAACAAACGTAATTCAACATAGCACTATCTATTATACATGTAACCAATGCATTCATGTGATATCTGCATCAATGAAAAGGTATCATGCGTGTCCTGTGACTCCTGTCTCAAACATATTCCCAAAGAAGCTTACCTTTGAATAAAGTATCACTACTTCCTCAGAACAATTCAGTTTATATATTATAAATAATAATAGTTTACGAGGTATAAATTTCCATAATTAAAATTCACCCGAGGGGTAGTCTCCAAACACTTTTGATGAACCTTAAGAATCTGTACTGGTAAATTTTTGACCTCATGTTAGAACAAAAATTATGTTCGATAAGGACAGTTATATTATATTCTAACTCGACCCGATTCATTTTACTATTAAATAAAGAAAGCTGAAAACTGTGTTATTATACAACAATTCCTTTTTCTGATGTCACAATTATTACATCATAGCACCAAAAGCATAGCGGCGCACTGGAAAAGAGCCACTGCCTAAAAACTCTCTGAATGTCAAATTATTTTGACTAGGCAGGGATCGAATTTAACTTTTTTTTCCACTAGCAAATTTTTGCTAGTGCCATATTTTTCCGCTAGCAAAATGATGGGTTCCACTAGCAATTATTTAAAAGCTGTTTACTTGCTAAATCTATTAAGTTGTTTTGTTGTTTGGTTTCATATAAAGGTTCATGATCCGGGCAGGCCGGGGACTTTCTGGTTTTGAAAGTACGATACAAACCAAAGTACTCAATGATTCTTTGAACTTTTGGCTGGACGTTGAAGTTTTAAGTTATTCTCAGGTCACTGCCCCAGGGATCGAATTTAACGGTTGCTAACTCGCAAAATTCGAGTAAGAATAAAAAAATGCGAGTAGAAAATCATGGCACTCGAATATTTTCGTGATCACGTTCGAAAATCGGGAAATTCGCTCAAACTGTCCTTTTCTCTTTAAAAACTCCTTTCGGGCAGTTAATTTACCGATAATCACGTGACTGCTTCAAGACGCTTGTCGCTTTATACAAAAGTAATTATCGGATATGTAAGTAAGCATCTAGGCAATGTTTGTTTTCATTTTGGACGTCTGTAATTTGCAAAGTTCTGCGAAAATGGAGAGGAAAATAACATGTTTCTTGGTGCATAAAGGCACGCGGAGCTCGAAAATGCTAGCAACACTACCGGCAGTGACCTGAGAAAAACTTAAAACATCAATGTCCAGCCAAAAGTCCAAAGAATCATTGAGTACTTTGGTTTGTATCGTACTTTCAAAACCAGAAAGTCCCAAGCCTGTCCGGACCGTGAACTTTTATATGAAACCAAACAACAACAAAACAACTTAAATTTAGCATGTAAACAGCTTTTAAATAATTGCTAGTGGAACCCATCATTTTGCAAGTGGAAAAAAATGGCACTAGCAAAAATTTGCTAGTTGGAAAAAAAAGTTAAATTCGATCCCTGTGCCCCTAGTTTTGCTAGCATTTTAGATCTCCGCGGGCCTTTTTGCACCAAAAATATGTTATTTTCCTCTCCATTTCGCAGAACTTTGCAAATTACAGACCAAAATGAAAACAAATACTGCCTAGACGCTTACTTAGATTTTCGATAATTACTATTGTATAAAGCGACAAGCGTCTACAAGCAGTCACATGATTATCGGTAAATAAACTGCCCCAAAATAGTTTTAAAAGAGAAAAGGACAGTTTGAGCGAATCCCCTGACTTTCGAACAGGATCGCGAAAATATTCGAGTGCCATGATTTTCTACTCACATTTTTTTATTCTTACTCAAATTTTATGTGTTAGCGACCGCTAAATTCGATCCCTGCTAGGCCAAAGGGCACCGCTAAAAATGGACAGGACTCTGCGCCCTGCTATTCTGCTCTAAAAACTCCATATTTCATCCCCAGACCCCATGTGGCAACCGCCTCTTGGAACGCCCATCTCACTCCTACAGGCTACACACCTAACTTTAGGCCTTGACAGCTGTGCCATCTTGATTCAATTCCTTCGCATCTTAACTCCAAACAATACTTTTATTCACCGACAAATCACAATATGTGATACATATTTATTAAATTAAATACTTGTAAATGTGTGTACAGGACTACAGAAGAGGGGAGTAATATTGCGTGTTGACAGCTATGAATACGTGGGTGGGGTACTGGAAAATTCCTTTAACTCTTAACACGTGGGATATTACACTGGGAGTAAGTTAACAAATAGGAGCAATTAAAAAAAATACTGCCTACTCAACTTACTGTGGAAAAAAATGTGCTGTAATACTCGAAAATGTGTTTAAGGGCATGAAATTATACGATTGTTTTCCTTTGCAAATTGTGATATCGTGGAATATCGTATGTAATTCTCGTTCATAACGAGATTATGAACAAACGAGTTCATATACATTGTTAACAATTTAACGCGTAACAGCAGAGTGGCGCAGTGGAAGCGTGCTGGGCCCATAACCCAGAGGTCCGAGGATCGAAACCTCGCTCTGCTAAATACTTTTTCCTTTTTAAAGTACAGTAGAATCTAGTGTAATCAAACTTTGGCGTCGACGTGGTGTTTAATCCACATCTACATCCACTATGTATACTCGCCAAGTCCAGTATTTTATACTTCTTTGATGAAATGGAGCGGTTTTGGTAAGAAAATTGTATTTTTCAGTTATTTGGAAATTATTGTCAGCGTCAGACATACAGCGCAAAATGTGCTCCGAACATTATGGAATACTCGTTGCTATTTGTTTTCCAGCAAATCTAAGCACTTTTCTCAATTACTTCGGAAAACCATGCCAAAATAGCAGGTAAACAATGCCATGACTCAGAAAAAACGTTATTTCCAGTACTGTACCAGTGGGTACGTTCTCTGAAAAACATACAATACTAAGTTACCAATTCCGTGTTGTCCCTGATACATTCACGAAACACGTTGGTGCTACAAAAGATGAATTAAATGTTTTGAAAGGCCAATATAAGGCGATTCATCATGACTGAACGGATCAGTAACGCAGGAGCCAAAGGATCAGCGATTTTTAAGTCGATTTTGAAAATTCTTCCACATCTTTAAATGATTAAAGAAATCCCAACAGATGGAGTTAACATCAAAACAACATTGCCTTTCTCTTTAAGAATCAGTACTGATCTCAAGTTCTTAGATAAATTGGAGCCATCCTGTTTGTTCATCTATTCAATTTCCATATACTTCAATTTAGTACTATAGCAACATATGGTGACATGATTCTTATCAGAGTGGAGCATTAAACATCTTTTTGATTCTGTTATTCTTTGTGTTGCCACTACTTACCACTGTTTTGATAGATAAATACAATGAATAAAGGTATACGTTTCCCTTGAAAATTGATGAAAACGAACACAGAAGAAAACTTCGAAGCTCCTCGATATGTTACTGTATACTTTGCAGTAGGGGTGCGTATCAATCAAAATGATCGATATGATATTTGTATTGATACAAAATGATCAATATTCGATATATTATATGATATTTTCTAACAGAATAATAACAGAGTACAAGACCATATAGTGGTGCAATATGAACTTTGTTACTAGTATTGGTTAATCACTTTTAAGGTCGGTCTATTCTGAGACAAAATCACATGACTTGGATGCATTTTTTCTTTAGGAAATTCATACATTCTTATGCATTTGCACCCAACACCGACCTTGTTTGTAAAAAAAAAACTGTGTGATGAATCACCTGCAACAGATTACTTTGATCGATACAGGAACGTTCGATCCGATGTATCGATCGAACCCTGAATACCGGTATTCGATACATATCGAGAACCGGTAGGCACCCCTACTTTGCAGTGGCTGATCTTGTGTCTCCTGCGTTACGGACCAGCACGTCATGAATCGCCTCATATTGGTCTTCGAAATTATAATCCTCATTTATGATAAATGTATTACAGGAATGTGTCAGTGATATCGTGGAAGTGGTAATTTAGTGTTTTTGCCGAAGAAATTAATGAAATATTTTTTTTTTCTGAGCAGCATTGTTTACCTGCTATTTTTGCATGGTTTTCCAAAGCAATTGAAAAAATGGAAAATGAATAGCAACGAGTATTTCATAATACTCGGAGCACATCTTGTGCTTTATGCCGTCCTTGAAAATGATTTCCAGTTAACAGAAAGATACAAGTTTCTTACCCAAAATCGCCAAAACCGCTCCATTTGATCCGAGATCAAGTGTTACTGATCCGGTTTTTCAAGATAACGATTGATACTGCCCAACAACCAATTCTGATTATAAATGGGAGGCGCTTGTCTGGGACAGACTATTAATAGATGAGCAAGCTCATTAGGGGCAAAGTTAAAAAGAACAAGAGCTATAAAAATAATATTTCATACTTCTTTGAATAAACATAATAAAGATTAGAAGGTTACAGTTGCCAGCCTCTCAGTGAATAGAATCAAACTGGGGCTGGACTGTATGTGTTGCGGCTTTGTTCAAGGGATTGCTAGTTAAGACCTTGAAGCATTTGGGTGACACTGCTTGTTTGACTATAGTATGTATACGTATCGAGCTACATACTGATCCTTTTGGAACCACAGAAAGAACAGGATGTTCATCTGAGGTGAAGTCATCCATATCTACACTTTGGGAACGGTCCTTGAGAAATGACTTGATCCACTCGGATGCTAATGGGTGGACTCCCAGGGTATCAAGCTTATGATTCAATTTATGGTGATCAACCTTCTCAAAGGCTTTTTACTCCTCTTGTGTTAAACTTACAAGTTGTGTTTCACAGCTATGCTTTGACCTGACGCCATACTGATACTGGCTAAGGAGATCATTTCTGTCACAAAGTGGGACATGATATTTGAGACAAGAATATGTTCCATTAATTTAGAGGCAATACATGTAAGGGATATGGGTCTATCGTTACTAGCCTTGGATTTTAGACATTTCTTGTAAACTGGTGCAACGATTGCTTTCCTCCATTTTTTTGGGGGACGTAACCTGTTTCAAGAGATAGTTGAAATATCTTTGTAATGAGTGGGGCTATCTCTTGGTGAAGCTGTTTTAGTAATCTTGGGGAAAATACATCAGGACCAGAATCTTTATTTGGATTAAGCCCCATTAATAACTTGTCCACGCCCTCAACAGATATCAGGATCGTTGGCATCTCTGGTGCTGATTTGGGGTTTGTTACTTTTTTGCTGAGATGTTTCAGGCTTAGGGGTTGGGGCTTTGAAAAGACAGATTCAAACTGTTTATTGAGGATATTTTGCCTTTTTCACCGGGTCGGTATGGGTTACACCCTCATACTTCAAGGGGGCTACACCACAACTCTCTGTTTTGTTATGTTTAACAAACGAGTAGAACTTTTTGTTCCTAATCGGTTGGGAGTCGCCAGCAAAAATGACCGATTCCAAATAAGACCAATTGGAGGCTCTTATTTCCTTTTGGATCCTACATTTTAGGGCCTTAAATGCTTGGGCAATGGTTGACTGTTTTCATTTCTTTTTTCATATTGAATTCATTTTGTCCCGTTTACGTATAAATTTGAGGATTTTGGGGGATAGCCAGTGAAGGTCCGCACGTGTCGTACTTTGTTTTGTTGGGATGTGTTTTTCACTTAGCTTATTTATTTCTTCTTTGAATGCATTGCATTGGGATCTGTATGGTTTGAGTTGAAAAATTGAACTCCAAACTCAAGTACATTGTATGTTTGATTTGAAATTAGACCAGTTAGTTTTCTTATAACATTTAATTAATCTTTTGGGTTAAACTGGTCTTCCTATATTTATATTTAATTCATGAAAAACTATATCATGGACTGAGGTACTAACGCTTGGGAGGGTTTTAGTGGCGTTGATTTGGGCAGGATAATTAGTAAGAAAAAGATCTAGGATATTTTCTTTCCTGGTGGGGATTGTGACCATTTGTTGCAAGTTAAAGTTAATGTATGGGAAACAGTC
This sequence comes from Mercenaria mercenaria, assembly GCF_021730395.1. NCBI lineage: Eukaryota > Metazoa > Mollusca > Bivalvia > Venerida > Veneridae > Mercenaria > Mercenaria mercenaria. The sequence goes on along the minus strand of NC_069376.1, from coordinate 40,596,265 downwards.
GTCAAATTGACTTGTTTATAATAGTTAACGAAAGTAGAAGTTTTAATGTTTTAGCAGGAGGATCTGACATGTGATAAAAAGAATATTACATTTAGTACTTTCCACATTGAATTTATTAAACTCGTTGAATGGGATACCGGATCGCGAAACAAACAATTTTTTACGCCTTAGTGAATCTGGTATTTATGGAAACTTATCATCAAAGCAAATTTTATTACTCCTAAGGTCACACTAAATTAATGTCTTGGTCATTGGATTTGTACCAAATTAAAAAAAAAAACCCACCTTGTCACAAGAATCAACAGGCACTGCCAAAACATAACAAAACGGCTTGAAAATACATTAAAGAACCACGCAACCAGATTCACTAAGGCGTAAAAAATGTTTGTTTCCGGTATCCCGACCTACCCTAAATTTTTGGCCCGACTCTAAATGTTTTTTATGGCCTTCAAGGCTTGGGGAATTTTTTTTAACTTCTTAACAAAAAGTTGTAAAACTGCACTCTTTGTGCTTTAAACATGGTCAGTGATGTTAGAAATCAACTTACCTTACTGATGCTCTAAAGGCATAACCCCCTTGTTTGTATTCGTTATTGATACGCGGCAGCCACTCAACACCTTTATGTTTATGTGTAAACAAGCTGAAAGGACAGCTGGCGGATACAAGAAAATCTGGCAATTAAACCATATTTCTAGTGTATAGAACTAATGTGTTGGCTAAGTTTGTATCCTAGGCAAACCAGTGCCCTAGCCAAATAAGAATAAGAAAGTTGTTACTCTCATGTAGTATATAACACAATTCATTATATACATATGGAAAACACTGCAATCCCATCACCAGTACATTAGGTACCCGTGATCTATATATCAATTTCGCCAGATGCCATGAAATCCATCATCCACTGATGGCCCAATTCACTTGTAAATTCAATTACTATATAATTTTGCAGTTTCCGTTGCTGTTTATTTTAACATTTAACTTCGACTGAAAAGGAAAGACACACTTTTGATGCTGCAAGTCATAACAATAAATAACTTGAAAATAATAAAAAAGTAAGCTTTTAATGCATGTTTTCTTAGATTGAGAGTTTGCAAGCTCTTTATGATTCATTTGCCCTAATTAAATAAAAAAAGTGGAAAACCAAGTTCCAAGTTTCGTATGCTTACCCCTTCGCCGCTGGAATATTCAGTTCAATTTACATAGCTGGTATACAGAAGCAACATACCATTCCTTAAAATCAAAGTTATGTCAACAATACTTTATTTCATACAAGTTAGGAAGGTAAACAGCTGGACAAAAAAAATATTTTATAACTCTGGCTCTACATAACTTTTGGAATAGGTGAATGTGCGGATGTTAAAGGCTTGAACCCGAAATAAACCCACAAGCATGTATTTTACAAATGTCAGATTGTGTTACACAAACACATTAATGGTTTCATTTCCCTTGTTATATTTGTCCTAGAAATGCACAGACAGACGAGACAACAGACTTGTTCAATTTTTAGTCTCAAGGTAAGGTATGCGCATCATGGACTGGGTAGGTAAGAGAACTTCCCATGTGTGCAAAAAATATTAAAATTGCCGAAATGGAATGATGGGCTATCTGATCAACAATTTAGAATGGATAAATCATGTGAGAATATTCAGAAACTGTTTTCAAAACATTTTAGGGGTTTATGAGGAAAGAAAGAAAATACTATCACAACAACTTTGTCATCAGACGAATGCCTTTGGACACAGTTAGCACATATTAGATGAAAAAAAATCAGTTTTATACGGTATCATACCCAAACAAAACCCAAAAGGTTTTGAAAAAGTACACGTCTTTTTTGGTTTTGTTTTATAGTCTGGATCATATTTTTAATCAAAGAACAGGGGCAAAACTCCATTAATGGAAGAAACCATGGAAACGATACTCGTGAATACATCAGATGAATAAACTGATCTTTGTCCGTATAACAATTCCATCAATGCGAAACGTACCTGTTACGAGAAGGACCTTAGTTGGCAAAGGTCGTTAATTTTAATGACTTGCCCCTCTCCTCTGTATGTAAGATGTAAGTTATATTTGTTAATGTGATGAAGCTATCGATATGGCTTGCAGAAGGTCAATGGTCGTCGATGTCTGAAATCATGCCTAAATGTGCACCAGGGGCCTCCCTGCTACCACGAAATTGATGAAATTCATATATAGATAATATTGTTGAAATGAAGCATTAAAGCTGCTAACCCCCTTAGGCTTTACAATCATTACATTTTTCGCGTTTTAGTCTTTTCATTTTACCGATGCCATAGAAGAATGCCAATAGGTAGGTAGGTAGGTAGATAGGTAGACTTATTTGCATGTATACATAGTATTTTATCACAACATTTCAAACATATCACATAAATAGGTACAAATCTGTGACATTGTCAGATAAGGTGGTTCTTGCGCTGTTTGTTTGATGGATTTTACGCAGATTGAGTAGACAGATGACACATTTTCAGCCTTGTAAGTATGAATTGCGCAATTTCTACCCGTTCTATACGGAATTAAATGAAAATGACGGGTTCACATAATGCACAAATGAGCCCGTTTCGTAGCACATGCCTTCAATTAGCTGGATATTTGTATCGTCCTCTAAAACAGTTCGGTACAGTCCGATAGGAGAAAGAGATTTTTGTCAGTTTCTGAGAAATCCCATTACGAGTATATACAGCGCTTATCGGGATAGAGAAATTATTGAAAACAAATCACATTCAAATAGTTGCTTCGTAAGACATAGAGGATATTTGTTTACAAGTTTCTGTATAAGATCGAAATATATTTCACCGAGTGAACATCATGGGTAATACTTTCACGAGTGGCGCAGCCCTGACATATTACTCATAAAATGTCCCTCTGACTCCACACAAAATAATATACTGAACCAAAGAGCTAAACCTCCATTTGCTATTTTGCAAATAGTTTAAAAATTACTGAAAGTATTTTTTTTAATCAAGGGGACAGTGCATATGAGATCGATCTATTAATATTATCATTTTACTACCAAAAAAGTCACAAAAATAAACATGAAAGATGCGTTTTTAGAAAATGAATATACTAAATTTAAAGAAAGAAGGAAGTGTAGATTTTGATTTTTTTACTAGGAAATATTTACATTTCGCACACATATTAAATGGTCTTTTACGACAGGGCATGACATTGCCATTATTCTGTTTTTGGTGTCATTTTTTCCCTCATAATGTTTTACGCTGGTTTGTAAATTCTAGATGTTTTAGTGTATTTTTGTGACTTTTCAAAGATGGTAAAGCCGTAAAATGAGCGAATTTATATCACAGTATAATTTGATTTTGTTGAAATCCTGAAAACTTATTAACAACATATTGTTCTAAGAGTAAACTAAATTTCAAAATTGTACGTTCAGTAATTTTTTTAATTACTATTAAAAGAACTAATGGCGGATTAGCTGTTAAGTTCAGTATACATATTTATAAACGTTCTATATCATTATACTGATCCCGCCATTCTTTTATACTGTATTTCCATTTCTTTTTCGCTAGACGTTAGACATACTTTTGGATACATTTGCGAACAAACTTTCAAAACTACCTTACCTTTTCTCATGCAATTTTGAAACTATAGAAGAAGAACATTTTCATTATCAACTTTATAACATAAGCGAAATGGATAGTGTCATAGAATTATTCAGATTTGTTTCAAAAAAAAAGATCAGTCAAAAATCTTAACGCAGCACAGTTTCGAGTGGGTCGCTACCCAACGCAGCCAAGTGGATACAGCTCTGTTTCTTGCTTGTCGAGTCTTATTCTTCATTACAAGTCATCCATGACCTTGGTTTACACGATATTGACCCTTAATGCACATAAAATTTCATGTAAACGTCCTTTTAAGTACACTTTCTATATTTTATTCTTGTAAAAAAATGACCAATAATGATCTGTAGTGTTTTTTTTTATTTTACTAAAACAAGTTTTGCTTTACTTTGCATTGTGTAAGGCATTATTGTAACACTTCCATATGCCAAAATGTTCTTTAATATACGATGGTAACGAAAAACCAGTGTAATAAATCAATGAGCGTGTTGTCATTTAGCTTCTTTCCTGATGCTAAATGTTAAGACTAGTTCACTGCTCGTAGGTACAGGTGGACATACCCAGCTCGAAGGTAGCTGTTTTGATGGTACCGAGGCTCTGCGCAAAAGTTAACCTAAAAACAATTGAATTACCTGAGCGCCAGATATTTCCATCCATACCTGTAACCAGTGATAGTTTCCTTTAATTTACCCTTACCATGCTTTTGTATAATGAACTTGCCTATCTTTCAATTTGGACAGTACCATTGAGTGTTTAAAGGGCTGCTTACCAAGAAGATACTGACTGAATAGCAAACAGTGCAGATCTTGATCTAATTGTGTCCAGCATGATAAGGGTATATTGCATGCCGTATTTTTCAAATAACCAAAATTAAACAAAAACAAAAGCGTTAAGGTACTACGTTATTATAGTAGCTTATGACTTAATGCATTAATTCATAAATTACAAGAGAGTCATCTTACACCAACAGGAACACGGGAAAATTCTGTCCGGCATACAAGAAAATGTTATATATATGGAAATGTTAGATTTTAAAGAAAAATTATCAGGGCTGATGAAAATTAGTATTATGTGTTTGTTTGCTATTGCTGTTGTTGTTTTTGAAAATTAAAAAAGTGCGTTTATGCTATACAAAAAAATCAAGTAAGCTCGAATGCGCTTTATCCTTTTTTTAATCAGAGCTACTCCTTAAACCAATAGTTGTGGCATCACATATATCTTACAAAGTTGACCCCCACTACTTTTGACACCCCCCCCCCCCCCCCCACCCCCCAACCACAAAAAAAAAAGATTTTTTTTTCTCAGGAAAAAAGTAAGATATAAAGGAGAATAAAGCCAATATGGGAGAGCATTTAGATTTTCAATTTTGAGTTCGCTCCCAGGCCACTGCATATATGCATATTATTGTAATACAGTCAATACATAGTCAAGCTAATGTCGTGAAGATATATATAGCTACCTCGGCAAACGAGCAGCAAGTGTCCTATGTCATCAATATTCTGATGAAATTTAGTTTTAGATTGTGACAGCTGGAGTGTTAGAAATAAAAACAATCTGTCACATAACATGTTTTCATATGTGATAAATTTAAAGTTTCTTTGTTAAAAGCAGGATCATGTTTGACCATGCGCAAATTCTTTACATGATAATGTAACAAAAAACCTAGCATACCTCGCCATAAGTTATAGCAATATGGTTACAATTATCATGTTACCTTTTCCAAACTTATCATTATATGGAATGTTTTAGACAAGATTGTAACTCAGCGACATTACATGACGCCTCAAACAGACAATATATTTCATTTATTTTGTAAGAAAAGTTTAATTATACAATATAACAATGCATTGTTCTAAAGGTGTAAAAACGAACGAAATGTAACTATACTAATTACAAGAATTTACCCATTTGTTATTGGTTTGGCCGAAAGTGTGATATCGTCGACGGTTTATTGTTATATCATGCAACTATAATATTAAGATGACGATATTGCAAATGCTCTTTATCCATACTTCAGTCTAAAGCTGTTGTGTAGGAAAATTGCTTTAACTTATATTAACACCTTATTCATTCATGTCTGGTAGGTCAATGGTTATATAGCCAAGTTCCCAATAATGTTTGAGGGCCAGAGATCTTTCGCCGATTAAAGTTCGAGAAAATTTCCATCAACTACTTTCAGCACACAGTGATACCGTGGAACAATCGACGGACAGCATTTCCATGTAATCACTATGCACATGTTGGGCACAATTAGCCTTATCAAAGCCTCTATACGATAACAGCAGCTGTTCTTCACGATGTTTATTGAACGACTTCAGTGCTGATTGAACATTTTCTAGCTCATATTGAAGATGGTTGATAGAAAGACTATCGAAATCAAAGCATATTTATCAAAGGCCTTACTAAAGTCCAATATAAGAGCGTCAGTGGTTTTCCTATGATCGAGTCTGCGAGATAAGTCCTCCACGGTGTTAAGGAGTTGAGTCTCGCATGAATGGTTAGATCGAAAACCATGCTGAAAGGATACCAGTGTGTCATTTTTGTCAAGGTGGTCCATAATACAATGTACTACTGAATACTATGTGCTCCATGATCTTACACAACATGCACGTTAACGACACAGGACGATAGTTTGCAGGGTTGGTCTTATCACCTTTCTTGTAGACTGCTGTCACATTAGCATTCTGCCAGTCTGCAGGTACTTGACCCAAGTCGTACGTACGACTGTTGAAATATGACAAATACTATCGGTGCAATTTCCTTGGCCACCATCTTCAGCACACGAGTGGGGAGAAGGTCTGGACCGGATGCCTTTGATGGATTTAAGTTCAAAAGTAATTTCCCAATGCCAGGTGTTGTAAAGTTTATATCGGGCGATGGTGGTGTTGGGTCATCATTTAATGCAGGAAGTTCATCGTCTGGCTCTCTAGTAAACACTGAAGTGTATTGGTTATTCAAAGCATTGGCTTTGTCCGTTGGTTCACTCAAGATGTTGTTGTTTTGTTTGAGTACCGGGATGTTTCTCTGACCTGATTTCTTCTGTTTGATATTTGAATAGAACTTTTTAGGGTTTTCAGTTACGCTAGTGTTCAGTATATTGTCAAAATAGTCACGATGAGCACTTTCAATGGTGTCTTTAACTTTTTTGCTTTACTGGATGTATCTTTTCCAGTAATGACTATTACGGTTATGATGACTAAAAAAACAAAGACAAATATCAAACAGGGAATGCCACGTACCAAAATCGCAGCCCCCCCCCCCCCCCCCCCCCCAAAACTAAACCTACAGCACGTAGACGTGCACACCACAAACACACACACACACACAAAGCCAACACATGAGGACAAAACGAACAAACATAGGAACACTGTGGGGCACCGCCTTGGAACGGTCAGTGGCAAAAACACCACTGGGGAGCTTAAACCGGTTTATGGTGCGCACTCAACCTCACTCTTACCCCCACCATGTTCCAAAGACACGGGACAGTGTAAATAAAAGTAATCCCCTCCAGGTGAATCTCTAACACACGTAATGGAAACAAAAAGGCATGGCATGTAAAACACAAAAATGCTCGTGTATAATTATATAAAAAGCAAACTTTTAGAACCAAAAACGTATGTACTCAATGCCTTTTCAGAAGACAGAGCAAAGTTTCCATGCTCGTTTCTTCCTTTGACTTTCGAGCAGACATTTTTAATCGGATTAATAAAGAACATGGGCTATTTTGTAATGCTTGGACGTGTTAGTTTATACTACCGTAAGTTATTTCATCTCGATTTTGGTGCAAGCTAGACGCTTATTTTAATCACCCTCGCGTTCGCTTCCTAGAAAAGACAGTGCTAGTGCCATATGAGAGGTTCCATATGTGAGGGCGTGACAAATGGGCTAAAACCCGGACCTCAAGCGTAAGCAGCCTACACCCTAACTACTAGTAGACCGACGCTCTCCTTGGAAGAGTTAGACTCATGTATCGGCACAAGTAGTCCCAATCTGTAACTCCAGTTACCCTCCCTTTCCGGTATCTAGTCATACCTCCCCTGACGGTCATTCCACAGTTAGAATATCAGACTGAAATGAAATGCAAGTGACAATTACGTACTACACAAGCTGCGTCTCCGAAATTACAAATACATTTATCTGACAAGACCTGGAACAACACTGTCTTATCCTAAACTATCAACGTGGACGAACGGAATCATCCCGTGTTCCAGAGTTTAGGCATTCTGCACAACAACAACAACAACAACAACAACATCAATATTGGCATAACAGGTTTTACATACTATTATTGGTAATTTTCTTCTTTTATGAATAACTTAAAGCAATCAGATTGGTATTATTTTACCATCAGATGCAATATTTATTGATTTCGGCAATTACAGGTTTTCTTTATTGGTGGAAGCGTTAATAAACACTTCAAGTGTAGGAGTGTTCGGATCACAAAATTAAACCGCATTTTGCAGAATTTGCAGAAACCAATCTCCATCTGTACATTGAGGTCGCAAGCTTTTCAGATTACATAATGCCTCTATTAAATAAACCCAGAGTTATGTTGGTATTTGGTCAGAATGTAAATATATTTGAACATACAAACAATCGCAGTTTTTTTTCAGGAAGTGGCTACCTAGGTCAAAGAAGTATAAAATACACAGAATGGCAACTGGATGTAATCTCGCGTGAGCTCGTGTCAGAGCGTGATTCGGCGTTATCTTACTAAAAACAAACATCGGCGAGCATGCAGTTACAATTTGTACCTTTAAAACTACATTTAAAATACATGTTAGCTTCTTAAACAAAATTAGTTTAATGAGAAATGGTCTTAAGACACGAAGTACAGGGGTTTTTTTTGCCATTGAAAGAAGCGTGGTCATACGGTGATAATTATTTTACCGATGAATAATTGCTTTCGCATACAAAATGGCGCGTGAAGAAAGCGCCACTTCCGGTAACGAGATCTCGTTTTTTTGTCACGGGAGGTTGGCGAGATTTGCTCTATATGCCTTTCAAGTTGCCAATCTATTTATTTTATAGCTCTTTGCCTAGGTCCAGTAACCAGACCTCTAGACTCTGAATCTAGAGGTCCAATAATGAATATACATGTATATATATGAAGTATTTTATACTGTTACCAGTGTATAAGGTATAATTATTGGTAAAATTTTTATAAGTTGCCATCATTAGGCTACTATGTGTTTTTTTGGTATATGAATGCATTTAGTGATTACATTAGAATATTGTGTTATGTTTCAAATGTTTAAGGTTTTATAAGAACAGTCTCACCTGAAAAAGTATAAAACAACTTATTTTGTAAATTTTATAATTAATTTAATTTTATAATTTTAATATTAAATTAAATTAATTATAAAATTTACAAAATAATTAAGTTGTTTTATACTTTTTCTGGTGAGACTGTTCTTATAAAACCTTAAACATTTGAAACACAACACAATATTCTAATGTAATCATTAAATGCATTCATGACCAATTTTTCTTAAATGTAACATTTTAATGAATAATAACACTTATTTAAAGGTGCAAAATAAAGACAAATGAACAGACATAAATCTTAAAGAAAGACTACACATTTTGAAATATAGTACTAAACATTACGATAGCCGTGCAATAATCCCTTGAAATCAACACATGTACAGAGAAACAAATGATTGTTTCTGTATTTTCTTAGGCTGACATGGGTGATCATTTTGTCCTACTTTCGTGTTTATCGCTTTTCCGTCATCGGTCGGAACTCTTCGGGATCACGTGATTTTAAAATTGTTTCAAAGTCAAACGAATATCCATTTAAGACGCGCAACAAAATAACTGTATTTCCATGATGGTAATTATGCACGACTTGCACGAAAAATATGAGATGTACAAAATTTAAATTTAAAATTGACAGTGACATATATTAGGCCAAGACAGTGTGTTTAATGTCTAAAATCTTATTAAATTAATGTAGCCATGTGTACATAAATAAGTGTATTTAGGTAAATTTCAATCATACTTTGTTTCTGCAGTGTAAGACAGTTACTCATTTATATTCTTAAAATTATACTGAAAGAGATTAACTGAAAAAGTTTACAGACGAAGTTGTAAAAACACTTTTATTCGGGAAGGGCCTGCATTGTCCTTATGAAAACTTGTAGTATAGCTGTATATTACCTGTATTATAAGAATGATTTTCATGAAGTTTTTGTGAGTTACAAAATTGTTGAATTCCATGTGCTAAGTTTGTAAAAATCACGTTATCGTTTGGGCATATGATACGTTTTGCATCTATTTATAAATTATAGCCCTCGTTTCGGAGGATTCTTCCGAAAAAGTCCTAAGATGCTCGACGGGTTCGTAATCAGTCGGAAAGCATACTTTCGGTTTGACATAGGCAACATTTTTTGTTTATTTGTTAGTTATTCTTGAACATTTTCATGACTTTGGTCAGAACCGATACAGTGGGCCATATTTTCAATAAATAGGAAGTCTCAGCTACAAACTCTGGTTTTCATATAATACTCGTTCGGGTTTTAGTAGTGGACCTTTAACAATTCTCAATTTAGACGTTTTACAATACATTTACATTTTTCCCAGCACTATTCCCAAATCACTGGGAAAATCACCGTAATCAGTGATTGGCAGAAATGTTGCAAATTTTATCTAGGTCTTCTAGTGATTCTTTGAAGATTTGCAAGAAGTCCCAATGTGGTTTATACCAGTATAAACCTGCAAAAATATCATTTAATTCTTAAAAACAGCAAAATCCTAGACCTGTTTATGGCCTTTATTGCATTCTGCATGATACTGGCGTGACACAAGTGGCGCGAAATCGATCGAAGTGTCGTTAAATAAACTGATAATCCAAATAAAAAAATACGTCGTTAATTAAATATTTTAATGGAAATAAAATTCACCAATTCTTAAAAACAGCAAAATCATAGACCTGTTAATGACCTTTGTTGCATTCCTGGAATCTCTATGTCCTGATCATGAAATAAGATATTTTTTTATAGAAAAAAGTATATTTTGTTCTATTAAAAATGTCGATTTTGACTTTGACATTTAAATTGACATTTTAGTGTGTATGTAGTATGTTTATATTGTGATTTAAAGTCTATTTGAAGACATTTTGGACTGTAAATATAAATATTTGTATGCTGTAGCATCTGTGAAAAGTAGCAGATGCACACAGAGATTTTATTCACACGTTTTTCCATGGTGCAAGTGTAAGCCAAATTTTTTTTATTTTTTGTTAATGGCAAATATTTCAAGATTTTATTATTTCACTCAATTCATGGTACGTGTAAATATGAGGTAAAAGAAGATCTCGGGAATAAAACAAGCGGCAAATCCAATGAACAATTTTTTTATGCCCGTCTCCGAAAGAGCGGGCATATTATGTGAACACCTCAGGCTGTGGCAGGCAGGCGGCATCCAAAAGCATTTCCGCTCTCTAAGTCGAACAGTTTTCATCCGATCTTCATCAAACATGCTGACAATGTTTGTGGGCATAATATCTCGGCCAAGTTCGATAAACAGCCAAATTGCCCCAGACACTCTTGAGTTATGGCCCTTGAATTACTTGAAATCTGCAAATTTATCCTTGTCCGCCCTCTAAGCCAAACAGTTTTCATCCCCTCTTCACCAAGCTTGGCAGTCAGGGGTGTAACTGTTTCAAGTTATCACAGTTTATAACCCATTTGAGTTATTGCGTTTACTTTCATAACTTGTTTCAGTTATCATAAAATATTACAAAGCCCTCCTGTGTTAATTCCTCATTTTTAATGTGACTAATGCAATCATTTCCTGAATCCTTGCCCTTTTATCTTTCCAGCTATGCAGTAAATTTATTTTTTTATGCAAGGCTGATAAAGTCTTACGCAAATGGTTTTTAAGCTATAAAACTCTTAACATCCCATTATGCTCATCAGGTCATGATCAGACTAAAAGAGAATTTGATTAACCACAGTCTGCTACTAATTACACTTTAAAGGTCACTTTGTGAGAACAGTAAAAAGGCTTTTTTTGAATAACTTACCTGGGTTATCCTTATTTTATAACTAATACAGGTTATAAAATGCTTGAAAAAGTAACTGAAATAGGTTACATAACTTAAAACAGTTACACCCCTGACTGCTTGGTGACAATGTTTGTGGGCATAATATCTCAGCCAACAGTTTTCATCCGATCTTCCACAAACTTGCTGACAATGTTTATAGGCATAATATCTCCGCCAAGTTTGATAGCCAGTCAAATCGCCTCTGGCATTCTTGGATTATGGTCCTTGAATTACTCGAAAAACTGCAAAATTAGCCTTGTACACTCTCTAAGTCGAAAAGTTTTCATCTGATCTTCACCAAACTTCATGACAATGTTTTTGGGCATAATATCTCAGCCAGGTTCGATAACCAGCCAAATCGCCCCAGGCATTCTTGGATTATGGCCTTTGAATTACTTGAAAAACTGCGAATTTAGCCTTTTCCGCTCTCTAAAATAGAACATTTTCATCGGATCTTAACCAAACTTGCTGACAATGTTTAAGGGCAAAATATCTCGGCCAAGTTTGATAACCAGTCAAATCGCTTAAGGCACTCTTGGCCGAATGCAAATAAATGATTGGAAGAAAATTTGTAACTGAACTATATTTCCTTGAAATGTATTTTGTTTCGCAGCTTAACTTCAGAGTACAAATTTAATATCATGCTGTGAAACAAATGTCCAGTCTTTAAGACTGCATTCACAGTAGAAAAGAAGTATTGAGTAGAACAATGATTTCAAATTACTTACCTCCACCGAAGCTTGAGTGATTTAGCTTTGGCATTGTCCGTGTTTCTGTCCGCCAGTCCCGTCAGTCTGTACGTCCGAAACAATATCTATGACATGGTGTGGAATATTCAGATAAAACATGGTAGGAATGTTAACTGCTGTTTGGGTCAGATTGCTTGAGTAAGACAAGATTTATGGCCCTTGGTACATGTATATAAAAATTATATATTATTACATATATGTATATAGTGTTTATTGTTTTATTCGATTTTATGTCCACCAGGAGTCATATCTCAGACATAATTGGAAGAAATGTTAACTGCTTTAGAGCAATGCAGCCATGCAAGTTTCATTCATATTCGTTTTAGGAAGACAAGATTCATGGCTCTTTGCAATTATATATATAGTGTTTTTATGCCCTCGAAGGGAGGCATATAGTTTTTGAACCGTCTGTCGGTCTGTCCGCAATTTTCGTGTCCGGTCCATATCTTTGTCATCCATTGATGGATTTTCAAATAACTTGGCATGAATGTGTATCACAGTAAGACGACGTGTCGCGCGCAAGACCCAGGTCCGTAGCTCAAAGGTCAAGGTTACACTTGGACGTTAAAGGTCATTTTTCATGATAGTGCATTGATGGGCGTGTCCGGTCCATATCTTTGTCATCTATGGTTGGATTTTCAAGTAACTACGCGTAAATGTGTGGCACAGTAAGACGACGTGTCGCGCGCAAGACCCAGGTCTGTAGCTCAAAGGTCAAGGTCCCACTTAGACGTTAAAGGTCATATTTCATGATATTGCATTGATGGGCGTGTCCGGTCCATATCTTTGTCATTCATGCATGGATTTTAAAATTATTGGGCATGAATGTGTACCACAGTAAGACGATGTGTCGCGCGCAAGACCCAGGTCCGTAGCTCAAAAGTCAAGGTCACACTTAGACGTTAAAGGTCATATTTCATGATAGTGCAATGATGGGCATGTCCTGTCCATATCTTTGTCATTCATGCATGGATTTTAAAATAACTACGCATGAATGTGTAGCACAGTAAGACGATGTGTCGGGTGCAAGACCCAGGTCCGTAGGTCAAAGGTCCTAAACTCTAACAACGGCCATAACTATTCATTCAAAGTGCCATCGGGGGCATGTGTCATCCTATGGAGACAGCTCTTGTTATTTGATTGTTTGTCCCTCCGTAGTCATATCTTGGAATAGTTTGTTGGATTTCATTTAAACAGTAGTAATATTAACTGAGATGAAAAAATACGAACCTGCTTATATTTAGTTGGATTGCTTGGAGAAGATAAGATTTATGGCCTATTATACTTATATATAGTACATAAGTACTTAATAGTCCATTTTCTGTCCATCAGGAGTCATATCTCAGACATGGGTAGAAGGATTTTAATAAAACATGGTAGAAAATGTTAACTGTAATAGTGCGATGCTGACCTGTAAGTTTCATTTAGTTTGGTTGAGGAAGACAAGATTTATGGCCCTTTGCAATTATAATTATATAGTATGTGATCTTAAATTCCAAGGGATCAAGTGTTGTACTTTGAGATAAACAAGATTTAACTTAAAATGAGCCACGCCATGAGAAAATCAACATAGTGGGTTTGCGACCAGCATGGATCCAGACCAGCCTGCGCATCTGCGCAGTCTGGTCAGGATCCATGCTGTTCGCTAACAGTTTCTCTAATTGCAATAGGCTTTGAAAACGAACAGCATAAATCCTGATGCGGATGCGCAGGCTGGTCTGGATCCATGCTGGTCGCAAACCCACTATGTTGGCGCGGCTCAAATGATACTTTGTGCACATGTTTTCTTGGCAGGACTTTAAAATGTCTTCAAGATAGCATGAATTTCGAGATAAACAAGTCCGAGAGATCAAGTTTCAGCTGTATATAGTAGCTCGACCACTTTAGCTCAATAGAGAGAGGGCATCGCCGTGACAATTTTAATAAGAGACATTGTGTCTGAAATCATTCATCCTTTACCTCTGAGGCTATGATTCATGTGGAGAAGTTGGTGTTACTTGCAGAGAACAGGTTCTTGTACTTTTACAGAATCCAGGAACACCTGTTAGGTTACATTAACTGCCCGCTGTTATATAACTGAAATATCATTGAAAAAACAGTGTTAAACCCAAAACAAATAAACAAATCAACTGTATATAGTGTTTTTATTATGCCCCCGAAGGGGGGCATATTAGTTTTCAACTGTCCGTTCGTTCGTTAGTTCGTTTGTCCGTTCGTTAGTTCGTTCGTCACAACGTTAACTTTTGCATGAAGGCACTTTACTCGTGAACCACTGCACCTAGGACCTTCAAACTTCACATGATGATAGTACTTATTGAGTACACGACCCCTACTGACTTTGGGGTCACCAGGTCAAAGGTCACAAGAGCCAAAGTTAACTTTTTGCATGAAGGCACTTAACTCGCGAACCACTGCACCCAGGACTTCAAACTTCACATGCTGATAGTACTTATTGAGTACACGACCCCTACTGACTTTGGGGTCACCAGGTCAAAGGTCAAGGTCACAAGGGCCAATGTTAACATTTTGCATGAAAGCACTTTACTCCCAAACCACTGCACCCAGGACCTTCAAACTTCATATGCTGATAGTACTTATTGAGTACACAACCCCTACTGACTTTGGGGTCAGAGGTCAAGGTCACAAGGGCCAGTGTTAACTTTTTGCATGAAGGCACTTTACTTGCGAACCACTGCACCCAGGACCTTCAAACTTCACATGCTGATAGTACTTATTGAGTACACGACTCCTACTGACTTTGGGGTCACCAGGTCAAAGGGTCAAGGTCACAAGGGCCAGCGTTAACTTTTTGCATGAAGGCACTTTAACCCGCCCGCTTAGCTCAGTAGGTAAGAGCGTTGGTCTACAGATCGCGGGGTCGTGAGTTCGATCTTGGGCGGGGCGTATGTTCTCCGTGACTATTTGATAAACGACATTGTGTCTGACATCATTAGTCCTCCATCTCTGATTCATGTGGGGAAGTTGGCAGTTACTTGCGGAGAACAGGTTTGTACTGGTACAGAATCCAGGAACACTGGTTAGGTTAACTGCCCGCCGTTACATGACTGAAATACTGTTGAAAAACGGGGTTAAACCCAAAACAAACAAACAAACTCGCGAACCACTGCACCCAGGACCTTCAAACCTCACATGCTAATAGTACTTATTGAGGTCAAAGGTCACCAGGTCAACGGTCAAGGCGCTGCGGGGGCATTTGTCACCATTAGTGACAGCTCTTGTTTGACTTTTTGTCAGTCTGGATATTGGTTGGTAGGATTTCAATAAATCTTGGTAGAAATGTTAACTGCTATTTAATTATTATTAAAGAAATGTGGCCATGGAGGTTTTAGTTGGATTGCTTGAGGAAGACAAGATTTCTGGCCCTTTGTACTTATATACGAGGGTTAATCCAAAAATAATGTCACTAGAGTCATGAAAACATGTATAATGAAAAGAAAACAACAAAAATTCCTACCCAAGCACCTTGATCTATTTGCAATATGTTTTTTTTGAAAATATCATGTTGCTTATTTATCGAAATATTGACACGCACAGAAAGCATTGTAACAAAGGTCGCCGCAAGTCAATGGCGTAATTGATATGTTTGCCGATAAGTAATATCAAGTCTTAGTACTATATAACAAACTTTAATCCATGAGGATGCCACTGTAGATTTACTGTTGACTAAGAAAAACTATACTTCATTATAATTTCATGTGTTTTGTTTTGATGTCAGTTGGTGATTGTCTTTATTTAGCTGATTTTTATTGTTTATGAAAGAAATGATATTTTTACGTGCCATGGAATTTCGTCACAGGTGAATTTTGAATTTCTATGTTTTTATAACAAAATAACTGAAGAAAATAATATCTATTCTTGTAGTCATAATTGATTTAGCTTACATCTTGATCGTATTTCTATAATAATACAATGATAGATAAATGCACAATGGATGAAGTGATATTACTTCTGGACCAACCCTCGTACATAGTACATAGATAGTCCAGTTTCTGTCCCTCTGGAGTCACATCTCAAGATCATGATTTAATTGATTTCAATAGTGCATGGTAGAAATGTTAAAATGCTCTAGGGAAATGCAACCCTGCATGTTTCAGACAGCTTGCTTGAAGAAAAAGAAGATTTATTGCCTTTGTATAACATTTTTATTAATCCCACGCCAGAGTTGGTGGGGGGTTATAGGAATGGTCTCCGTCCGTCCGTCTGTCCGTAACACTTTCGTGTCCACTCCATATCTCCTAAACCCCTTGAAGGATTTTCATGAAACTTGGGTCAAATGATCACCTCATCAAGACAATGTGCAGAACCCATGAGTCGGCCATGCCGGCTCAAGGTCAAGGTCACAACTCAAGGTCAAAGGTTTGAGTCTTCCATTTTGTGTCCGCTCTATATCTCCTAAACCCCTTGAAGGAATTTTATAAAACTTGGGTCAAATGATCACCTCATCAAGACGATGTGCAGAACCCAAGAGTCAGCCATTCCGACTCAAGGTCAAGGTCACAACTCAAGGTCAAAGGTTTGAGCCTTCCATTTTGGGTCCGCTCTATATCTCCTAAACCCCTTGAAGGATTTTCATCAAACTTGGGTCAAATGATCACCTCATCAAGACGACATGCAGAACCCATGAGTCAGCCATGCCAGCTCAAGGTCAAGGTCACAACTCAAGGTCAAAGGTTTGAGCCTTCCATTTCGTGTCTGCTCTATATCTCCTAAACCCCTTGAAGGATTTTCATCAAACTTTGGTCAAATGATCACCTCATCAAGACAATGTGCAGAACCCATGAGTCAGCCATGCTGGCTCAAGGTCAAGGTCACAATTCAGGGTCAAATGTTTTAGTCTTCCGTTTCGTGTCTGCTCTATATCTCCTAAACCCCCTTCAAGGAATTTTCTAAAACTTGGGTCAGATGATCACCTTATCAAATTGATGTGCAGAACTTACAAGTCAGCCATGCTGGCTCAAGTTCAAGGCCACAGCTTAGGGTCAAAGGTTTGAGCCTTCCATTTTGTGTCCACTCTGTATCTCCTAAACCCCTTGAAGGATTTTCATCAAACTTGGGTCAAATGATCATCTCATCAAGAGCTCATGAGTCAACCATGTCAACTCAAGGTCAAGGTCACAACTCAAGGTCAAAGGTTTGAGCTCTGTATCTCCTAAACCCCATGAAGGATTTTCATGAAACTTATGATCACCTCATCAAGACATTGTGCAGAATTCATGAGTCAGCCATATCAGTTCAAGGTCAAGGTCACAGCTAAACGTCAGAGGTTTACCCTTTCACTATCCATAACAGTGGCGGGGGATTTAGCTGTCTTTCGGACTGCCTTGTTCCATTTTCTGTCTGAAGTCTTACCTCAGACATGGTTGGAATACCTTTAATAAAACATCATAATAATGTTAATTGTAATTGGGAAATGTGGCCCAGCATTACTTAGATTCAGTGAAATTGCTTTAGAAACACATGAAATAATGGCCATAGGGGCACCTGGAGGTTTTCTTTTCACCATCAAAAGCTGGAAAGTTGCCATGTAACCTAAAATTGCATTGAAGTGGCTTTTAAACAGAACAAAAAAAACAACATGAATCTATTACCTGACTTTATAATGGATTTCCTTCAGACTTGATTATTTGATCAACCATTATTTTGGTGTAGAGAATTAGCAGTTTTATTGTGTGAATTTAGCTAGAGTTATGGCACATTGCATTGTAATTCATTCTTAAAAGGTAAATTTGATCCTAGTACTTACTGTATACCCTGAATAAACAACCCAGGGTGTTGCATTTTGCAAAAGAAAGCGCTTATTTAGGATCCATTTTTCCAAAAACAAAAAAGAAAAATGGACCCTAAATAAGCCCTTTCTTTTGCAAAAGAAACTACTAGACAAATTGCTTTCAAACTTCACAGGTTTTGAACTGTTCTTGCTAATAGTATCATTTATGACCACAGGGGACAAGTTACATAACTCTACCTTTTACATGGTTTGAAAACGTATAATTTTATGCACATTATGCAGGTTCTAAGCTGAATGCTTTCAAACTAAACACATGCCTTACCAGAGAAATTTTGTGAAAGTATACAGTGTGAGCAGGCTTCTCAGAAAATACTTAACTGAATTCTTCTGAACCTATCACATGATATTGACATAAAGCCACACCAAATTGAAATGTTGTTCATCGGATTTTTATCTGAAAAATTTTAGGTAGCGAGCGAAAAAATAATTTAAATATCTTTTTTGGTTTTTGAGAAAATCAGGAGGGAGCGAGGAGCGAAGAAATATATTTGTCTTGATTGGACTCTCGATTGACTAATAAATACCTTAAAATAGAATGTACAGCCCTTTTACATTAAAAATAATTCACTAGGGATTGATAAAATTTGACCTGCAGACCCACAACAAAGCAAACCCATGAAAATAAAGTTAATAACGTTGGCATACAGTACAGTGTAGAGATGGTACCTAAAGCTACATATTCAGTGACAACAACAACAAATCAAGTGCAAAACTGAAGCGCATATCGCTTTTCTAACACTAGCGATATTTTAACATAGCACCGTGCAGTAAATATGGGAACTTTTGACAGCGACATCGGCTTGGCTCCGTTGTTTTTGTGGATTAGCTAAAGAAAGGTGACTGTCATTTCTTTTTAACTAACATAACTGTTTTATTTATACTAAAGAACGTCTGGATTATATTAATACATTTGTAAACACAAGGTGCGTGTCATAAAAAGTGATATACTTCTTCCGACACAGTTTTTGGTATGGTTTTAGTGTGACCATCAGATAGAATATACATTTTTATATTGCTCTGTTTTTAACTCGTACATTTTGAGGCCTTGATTATATGCTTGGCAAACAAATTTTGTAAAAAGTTGAGGAATTCGATGTCGTAAAATTCATATAGTCTGTTTATATTTTTTCTCACCAATAATGTTTTCTTTCCTATTATCATACCATACCTGTAAATTATCAGCAGTAATTAATAAAAAAATTGTGTTTGAATAAGTTTGTTTGAAAATAAAAGATAATGCTCAACTTTTCTGTTTGAATGATTATTCATAGATCTTGAAGTAAACTATATTTTTGGGAGGCACATCCGAATCTATGCATACATCTGTCACTGGCTTCACTTTTCAAAGTAGGACCAAATTTTTCGGATTAAATATTGCCTTTCAGCATGAAAAATGAAGTATGAAAGTTAAATCATTATATAATTGAGGTACTCTGGTGTTAAGTTTTCAACAGAAAGTAATATCAGATGCAATTTGAATTTTTAGGTACCATCTCCATACAGTGTAATCAAATAATGTATGCTTTTGAAAATGCTGTTAGAAAATATGTATTCCAACACAATCTGATTCATTTTCCTATTAAACAAAGAAGGTTGAAAACAGTGAATTATTATGCAACAATCCACTGTTCTGACGTCACAATTATTACGTCATGGCGCCAAACGGCACAGCGGCGCGCTGGAAAAGAAACCGATTGAAAACGGGCCAGAATTTAATGAATGCCGTCAAGGATGTACTTTAAAGTCCTTAGTAAATTAACGTGTTAGAATCGAAATAATATATCTCATTTAGTGATTTGCTCTTGAGTAAAATCATTGTTTGTCGTTCAGATGCGTATTATTATATCACGAAGGCAAAGCCCTCGTGATATAATTCCTTCGCATCTGAACTCCAAACAATGATTTATTTAGCGACAAATCACTAAATGAGATATATTATTTCTTAAATATACAACAATGCATTTATAACCTTAAACCATAATTATGACATATTATGTGACTTGAATATTTACTGCTATGAAAATGTAGCATATTTAGCTTGACTTTTCGGTCAAATATCTCTGTTACTATTAAAGCTTTTGACTTGAAACTTAAAATAGTTCTTTACTATCAAAGTCTACACTAGGATAAACAATCCCCATAACTCTGATTGAATTTTGACAGAGTTATGCCCCTTTTTATCTTAGAATATTTTGTTTAAGTTTTATCTCTTGACATGCAGTTTATAAAACTTTGTCCTTTTTTCATCTTCGAAAATTTTGGTAAAGCTTTTTAAAATTTGTTAGTTAATATTATGTGGAAGAGTAAAAAAAGTCAAACTTGCTGTTATAGACAGCTCTTGTTTATTTCTCCTTATATGT
Organism: Mercenaria mercenaria; assembly: GCF_021730395.1. NCBI lineage: Eukaryota > Metazoa > Mollusca > Bivalvia > Venerida > Veneridae > Mercenaria > Mercenaria mercenaria. The sequence goes on along the minus strand of NC_069376.1, from coordinate 40,575,701 downwards.
GCAAACTCTTACTACATATGAAAACTGTATCATTTAAAACACAAGACAGTAAGCTTTAAATTAATTTTCTTCTTGATTGTAACATATTAAAGCTGCCCGCCCTCAGTTTGGTCGAAAATATTCAATTTCACAAAAGCAACATTTTTATAACAAGAATGTAAAATGAATTGGCATGATCAGCAAAATAAGTGAATATCTATGTAACGTTCTGAGAAAATGGCTTATGAAAACAGGTTTACGGATTCACCGCTCTATATGGCTATATTGGAAAAATAATAATCCGTTTGCAACGCTTTACTTTTTCCTACATAACCATATAGTACTGTGAATCCGTAAACCTTTCTGTGGGCGAGCAGCTTTAATGAAAACCGTTATTTCAGTTTGGTGTGATTTTATTCTTACAACAGGATACGTGATTTAAAGATCAAGTCTGATGGGATTCTCAAATGATGGGAGATGAGGGTTAGCTATTGAATGAAAATTATTTAAGAATTAAATTGTGGTTTTAAAATTGGTAGTTTACATGTGTATATGAACTGTATGAGCATGTTTTCAAGTGAATAGAAGCCCAAGCACTTTAAACACAACTATATCTCAGAGTTTACAGTTTTGAGTTCGATCCTCGGGTGGGGCGTATGTTCTCTGTGACTATTTGATAAACGACATTGTGTCTGACATCATTAGTCCTCCACATCTGATTCATGTGGGGAAGTTGGCAGTTACTTGCAGAGAACAGGTTTGTACTGGTACAGAATCCAGGAAAATTGGTTAGGTTAACTGCCCGCCGTTACATAACTGAAATACTGTTGAAAAATGGCGTTAAACCCAAAACAGACAAAACAGTTTTATTGTCCCATTCTTTAACATTGTTTTAACTGATACAATGGTGCAAACTTTTGAAGTAATTCATCTCATTGTAAATTCCTTTTACCCTTTTACCATAGTGGACTAGAACCATGTGACGGTTTTATGCGTACCAAATTATGTTTAGAAGAGTCTGCACATGTTCTCAAGCATTCCAGAATGCTGTTCAGTTTTGCTGCATTGCCTAAGCATGTATGCAGAGTTGTTGGAATAGTTGATGGAGTTATTAACTCCCTTGACAATTATGTACAATCAACTTACCAGTTATCTCCCTTACTAACTAATCAATGCATAAATAAACTGATACTGGGCAAGAGCAAGAGAATTATTGATTTTAGCAGAGGAAATTATCTGTGAGACTACAGCATTTCTATGTTGACAAGAAATTCTGGACAGTTTATCAATACATTCATTCTCTATGCTTATCTGGAGTGAAAAAATTGTCCATTAAAGGTATGATTAATGTAGAATCATTGTTCTCTATATAAATGCTAGTTTAGATCAAAACCGAAAATTGTGCCTTTTAGTAAGCTGCATTATAGTTCTTATTGAAATTTTTCATGAGGAATAGGGATGATACATTGTAACATATGGTATACCGGTAGAAAGTCAAGGAGTACAAATTGTGGAATATTTAATGGAGCTGAAATACCGTGTTTCTTATTTTAGTGCTGTTTGCTATATGTGTGGCAAATTGTAGTAAGTGGTCTTTAATAACCTTTAGCCTACTGGTGGCAAGTGATTCTGCCTTTGCACCAGTGCAGACCAAGACCAAGATCATGGTCTGCACTGTTTGCTATTCAGTCAGTTAATTTTCAGTGAACACCCCTTCAGATAATAAATGGTATTGCCAAAATTGAATGATGGAACGGTCCATTTAAGAAATTTAGCAGGGTAAAGGTTAAGCTATGATTTGGTGAAAATGCTTCAGTTATGTGCTTGCAAGCTTCTGTAATATATTGCATTGTGTGTTTGTCTATTAAAAATGCAAATATTTGTACATATTAATATAGTCATAATTTCATAAATTTTCACCAAAAAGTACGTTTAGTATGCTTCATATCCTTGCATTTTTAGGACTTTAACTGTTAATATGTTCATAAATGAAATTTGCTGAACAATGCATTTACGTGTGTGAAAACATGTTACATTCAACTAAGGTAATAACTGGCACCATATGGCAGGGAAATTACACTCCATAAATATTTATATCGTATGTATATAGACTTAAGTTTACATATCTTCCAGGGGTAGACACTATTTCTTCCTAGTAACTCTATGGAACACCAACTTTTAAAATCTAGTGGTCCAGGGCTTAAGCTAGGCTAAGATTTTAGAGAGAAGTCACTTCTCCCTCAGCTAAGATTAGGGAGAAGTGGGTTTTAGGGAGAAGTGACGAGATTTTAGGGAGAAGTGACGAGATTTTAGCACCATGACATGCAAGTTGAAAAAGGAACTAATTATGCTTAATATAAGTTACTATTTTTATTATTTCCTGTCTTTGTTTATTAATTTAAAGTAAATAACAAATTCACTGAAAATGTCAGTGATTCTATTTTCTTATCATTTTAAACCTTGTGAATCTAATGTGCTTAAACTGCAAATTCAAGTTTGTTTTCACTCTTGCAATGATTGCCCAAACCAAGAAAACCCTTTGAATATGAATACAATTAAAAAAAGTTAATTCCATATCAGCAAAAAATAAATCAAGCTCCCAGTAACTGTTGCTGCACTCAGAGTCAGTCACTTTAAATAACAAGTGTATGAATTAAATACATGTCAATAGCAGTGACATCACTATGACATCACGGGAGACAATCAAAATCCCCTTGATCAAAATCCCCTCCACTGAAAACTGACAGGGTGTTACAAAATCCCCTTCATACTTTTGCAGGGGGTATCATAATCCCCTCTGTGATTTTTACTTATTTCATCAAGTTCAAATACAACTTTACACAATTAAAAATTCAATTACATAAAGCACGTAAATACAATGCCTTTAGCAAACATAATTTAATTTGGGGCACTGATATCTATATATCTATAATGAAAATCACAGAGGGGATTATGATACCCCCTGCAAATGTATGAAGGGGATTTTGTAATTCCCAGTCATTTTTCAGTGGAGGGGATTTTGATCAAGGGGATTTTGATATACACTCTGACATCACACAGAATACACGTCGCCTTTGATCTGCTGGTGTCTCTTTGATATGCTGGTGTCGGCACACATTAAAAGAAACAGTTGTCAAACAGGTTTAAGCCAGTTTCTGATGGCAGGTGTCAAAAATTTGCGTAAATTTCAGTTACGTTATTTTATTAACAGAAAGTGTCAGTGATAATATTATATTTCTAAAGTTTGGGTTTTGAAAAATACCAGTAAAATTAAGTGGATTTAAGGAAATTACTCGAGCCAGTCACGGTAAGATACTTTCTAAAGGTCAAAAAAGAATGTGTAAGCTTATGTAATATAAATCCCTTCTGCTTTGTTTATCAACAGTCAGTTTACAAAACAAGTGTCACATTTGCACTTCTCCATAATCTGAAGTAGGCGGAGCTTAAATTATGCTTTCGTGTATTCCTGTCAAGTGTCAACAGGCTGATAGCGGATAATTGGAGGTGTGTGGATACAAAAATCGGGCGACTTGAATTTCGCTTTGATGTTAAATTAGAGCGAAGTGGGGAGCTACAAAGCGACTATTTCGCTCAAGTCGCTCCCTAGCTCAAGCCCTGTGGTCCCCCACGAATTAAGGTGGTTCATTCAGTCTGTGCAAAAATTATTTTAAAAAGTAACTGAAATAATTTTTGCACAGACTGAATGAATCATAATACTACAATGCTTATTTTGTTTTATAACTTAATTGCTTTACAGAAAATTTCAGCACTTAAGCTATCTTATCTTACGAAGGTTACTTATATAAAGATTGACAACTTCTGAATTTTTTGTGGTCTGTGAGACCTTTCAGCATTCAGAATTTACTGGTCCTCCTGAAAATCTACTGTCAGTGGGTCAGAGATCTCCTATTGGTATTACTATTAGTTCCCTGTCTTCTGAGGATATCTTATTTACGTTTGAGAAAAACTGTACTTTCAGTCAAAGTCTTCATATCAGCTTGTAAATCAGAAAAATTTAAATAGTATACAGTTAAACCTGCCTTAGCTGCCACCTGTTTTAAACGGCCACTTGCATTGAGCAGCCAGTCAGGCTGAGATTCCCAAATTTGACTTCCCTGTCTGATTTCAACTTAATCAGCAACCTGCCTTAAACAGGCAGATTGTATCGTTCATTTGCTGGCTGCTTTATAAAGGGTTCACTGTAAATTTACAATTTGACAATTTGACTTGCAAACTTGAATTTTGATTTTCTTACTCCATGTTCTGAGTGTTATTGACAGTCAAGGCACTGTAATATAAAGCCATGAACAGTATAATTACGTGTACTGTGATCAATAGGGTTTTTGCTGTTTTCTATGTGCATGCTGTTGCCTTTATAGACCACTAACTGTTTGAAGTTCTATGTAATTAAATATCATACTTCATACTGATCAATCTTATTTTCAGATATATCAGATTGCTGGAGACACTTCAACATCACCTACATTGGCAAGTTGTGGCATATCTCGAAAATATGATGTATAGAATGGTGTTGCAATGCCAGAAGCAAAACTGAGAGAGGATTAAATGACAGTTCATCAATAGTGGTTAGAAGGGGTTAAGTAGACAATATATTTCAGTATTCATACTGTGTGACATATTTCAGTATTCCAATGCTAGGATTTATTTGTCAGGAACAGTAAATTTTATGACAGAATATTTGAGGCAACATTGGAACAGTTTAAAAAGAGGTCAGAGTGTTTGGGAGTAAAGAATAGCCACTGGAGCACCTGTTCAGGTAATTTGAAATTATGTATTTGTTTGGTCTCATGCTGTTTAGGCATAAAAAAAATTGTTTGTTTCCGGTATCCCGACCTACCCTAAATTTTTGGTCCGACCCTAAATATTTTTATGGCCTTTGAGAATACTTTTTTCAACTTTTAATAAAAAAAAATGCAGAACTTCACTTTTTATGCTTTAAACATGGTCAGTGATGTTAGAAATTAACTTACTGATGCTCTAAAGGCATAACCCCCTTATTTGTTCTCATCTTTTGACATAAAAATATTTTCCGACCTACTTACCCTAATTTTTTTGGGCTTGTTACTGGAAACAAAGAATTTATTTAGGCCTTAACACTTTCCCTGCTAAATTTCTGTAATGAACTTGTCCATCTTCCAATTTGGATAGTACCATTAACTGTTAAAAGGGAGACTTATCAAAAAGATACTGGCTGAATAGCTTACAGTGCAGATCATGATCAGACTGTATGGATGTGCAGACTGATCATGATCTACACTGGTTGCAAAGGCAGAATCAGTTGTGGGTTAACAATATTTCAGCTAGGTAAGTCAGCTAACCTAAACAGTGTTCTTTTCAAAAAGGTAACTGACATTTTCCCCATATAAATCATAGGTGAAGGACACCATTGTGTAAAACTAACATCAAGCCTTTGCGACCGGCAAGGATGCAGATCACTACACATACATGATACTGGTCTTTTATGCCATCATCTATATTGTTTGTTTACTAAATATTATTCTATACCTATTTTATCTATCCAATCGCGAACGTTCATTTGCAACACGTGACCGTACAATATATTACGGTATTTGGATGCACGTGCGTACAAAAATCCCGTATTTTCTGTATTTGGACGCACGCGCGTACAAAAAATCCTGTATTTTCTGTATTTGGACGGTTCAACAGTCCCATGTTAAACATACGATAAAGCCCGAAACGCGTGAAAATGTTCCGAATGTAAATCGGATGAAGTTGGCGCTCTGTGTACAGAGTTTGATTATGCATCTTGAAATCTGGATTTAATTTGGGTTGTTGTTTTTTGTTTACAACACACAAAAACGATTCAAGAGATAACAATGCTATCTGATTTAGATATTAAAACGTTCGTTAATAATCAAAAACTTAAAAATACAGTAAAAAGGACCATCAGATGTTGGAATATTTGAAAAGTCGCTAAAAGAAGCCGTTCCGGACGAAACCTAGAAATTGGTATCAGCCCTGACTATCTGAATAGCTACCTCTGTATTTTTGTTTAACGGTTAAGAAACAAAATGGAGAAGATTATAAATGGCAGCGGGCGGTCAGCATCCAAAACATGTCTGCTCTATAATTCAGTTTTCGTCGGCTCTTCACCAAACTTGCTGAGAATGTTTGTGGGCATTACATCTCGGCCAGTTTCGATAACCAGCCAAATTGTACCAGGCACTCTTTGATTATAGTCCTTGAATTACTCGAAAAACGGGGAATTTAGCCTTGTCCGCTCTTTTAAGTCGAACAGTTTTCATCCGATCTTCACCAAACTTGCTGACAATGTTTGTGGGCATAATATCTCAGCCAAGTATTATTACCACCCAAATCGCCAAATGGCTGTTGTAGAGAGGTTGCACCATATACTTTTTTAATGATGATACGCAGAAAAAAACAACATTCAATGAATTACGTATATTACGTACGAAGTGAAATAAATATAGAATGAAAAGGTTATTTAAGGTCTAACATTGTTCTGTATAATATATATTTGCACTCATACCAAGCTGGGAAAAACTAGAAAAGGCAGGAATACAGTATTCAGTGAAACATTTTTAATTTAAACTATTATTATAGTAAGATTAAATAGATATAGAATAAAAAGGTTATTTAACATTGTACTGTACAATACGAGATATATTTGGACTCGTACCCAGCTGAGAAAACCATATTGAACTCGCCTAGCGGCTCGTCCAATATGGTTTTCTCAGCTGGGTACTCGTCCAAATATATCACCGTATTGTACAGAACAATGTTAAATAACCTAATAGTATAAAACTGATAAGCATACTCTATGGTCTATGGTAGACTAGCTAGGTAAGTCAGCTAACCTAAACAGTATACGTAGCACTCCCTTGAAATGGATAGAATCTTATCTCACGAACAGAACAATGAAAGTTTTAGTCGAACAGTCAGCATCTGACACGGAGCCACTAAGGTTTGGTGTCCCGCAGGGTTCTTGTGTCGGACCTGTGATCTTTACCCTGTATATATCGGCTCTTAACCGAGTGGTGCAGAAATATCCAGCTGATCTCTATGGATACGCGGACGACCACAAGATTGCGTTAAAAATTCAAGCGGGAAATTCTCAAAATGAGACAACTGTTCTTCAACAACTCGACAGTTGTCTAAATGAAATCATAAAATGGATGACAACCTTCAAACTGAAAATGAATCAATCTAAAACTGAAATTATTATGTATGGAACAAGACAACAGTTAGCGAAATTGGACATCACAAGTGTAAACGTTGGTGGGTGTGACGTAAAATGCGTCGATCACGTCAGAGACCTAGGTGTAACTATGACCAATACACTCAACTTTGACCATCACATTCAGAAAAAGTGTCAGATAGCTCATGTGCAGTTACGAAACCTTAGGGCTATACGGAAACATCTCACACAAAAGTCAACTGAATCATTAGTGCATGGATTGGTTCATTCTCACATTGACTTCTGCAACAGTTTATTTACAGAAATTCCAGCCTACCAAATCAATAAACTACAGCGAGTCCAAAATCATGCCGCTAGAGTAGTCAAGAGTGCTTCCTATGAAAAACCAAGTACCGAACTTCTGAAAGAATTACACTGGCTTCCAGTTAAGGCTAGAGTCATGTTCAAAGTTTTAGTAATAGTCTTCCGTGTCATCAATGGTACAGCTCCAGTATATCTGAGGGAAATGTTTGTACCTACTCGACAACGATACAGACTTCGCTCACAAAGTGACACTAACTTTAACATCCCTAGACGGCGAACAAAAATAGCAGACAGATCTATGGCAGTCGTTGGTCCCAAATGGTGGAACGATCTGCCTAGCTATCTGAAAAACATTCAGTCTGAAGCCAGCTTTAGATCAAAACTGAAAACACATTTATTTAGGCAGTTTTATGAACAATGAGTGTAGTCTTGTTAAAATACAAAATATTCAGAAGTGGTGTAAAATAGTATTTATATATGTCCAAATCTTTAAATCTAAGTTCTAGAATCCTGTTCATATTTTGTGTGTATATATGTTAAATGTGTGTTATGTAATTGTAAAGCGCAATAGAATATTTTATAATTTTTGCGCTATATAAATGCCATGTATTTGTATTTGTATTTGTATTTGTATACTAGACTGATGATAAAAAATATTTCTACATTTTCTTCCTTTTTTTTGTCTAAAGCCAGTCTATTTTAGAGTAATGTTAAAATTCTGATATTTGACAGTAGGATTTAGACTGGTTCACTACATTCAATTATAAAAATGTAAAAAGATATATATCATAGTCTAGGAGCTAGTCAGGCTTATCTGGATCCATACACAGTCTGGTTGCAAAGCCCTTATTTAAACCTACAACCTGATAAGATGTCTTGTGCTTGACTGTTCTTACCAAAATAGGCCTTCTGAACAGGTTTTCATTCAAACATCTTTCACAGGGAAGCAGTATATAGTGATAACTCGAAATAACAAAACTGCTCAAGTTTTCAATAGATTATATTGATTTATAAAATGAGATACTAGACAGTGAGTTTAGCATATTTTGTAATTCATATTCACAGCATCTGGGTATATTATGAAATTTAATATCATAGCTTATAATAATATTCACAGTATGCAGATAAATTATGAAATTTGAAACCAAAATTAAATCTTAACAAATATTTTTTAGGTTGCATCTCAAATATATTAAAGGTGGTTAATCAAATTTTGGTCAAGAAACGGATTTGTTTGAAACTTTAACATATGTTCATTTTCCATGGTATGTTGAATTAGTCAAGCATTGCTTTCTGCTGCTACTGACACTAACTTATACATTTCTGTACACAAGAGTGAAAGATAGAAGATATCTTTGAAAATTTAACTGGTTAACTTTTATATTTTGTGTATATCCGAGTGAAGTAAAGATATCTTAAGAATTTAACTGGTTAACTTTTACATTTTGAGTATACTAAAGTGAAAATAGATGTTTTAAGAATTTAACTGATTAACTTTTACATTTTGAGTATACAAGAGTGAAATATAGATGTCTTGAGAATTTAACTGGTTAACTTTTACATTTTGAGTATACAAGAGTGAAGTAAAGATGTCTTAAGAATTTAACTGGTTAACTTTTACATTTTGAGTATACTAAAGTGAAAATAGATGTTTTAAGAATTTAACTGATTAACTTTTACATTTTGAGTATACAAGAGTGAAATATAGATGTCTTGAGAATTTAACTGGTTAACTTTTACATTTTGAGTATACAAGAGTGAAGTAAAGATGTCTTAAGAATTTAACTGGTTAACTTTTACATTTTGAGTATACTAAAGTGAAAATAGATGTTTTAAGAATTTAACTGATTAACTTTTACATTTTGAGTATACAAGAGTGAAATATAGATGTCTTGAGAATTAAATGGTTAACTTTTACATTTCGTGTAAACTAGAGTGAAATATAGATGTCTTGAGAATTAAATGGTTAACTTTTACATTTCGTGTAAACTAGAGTGAAATATAGATGTCTTAAGAATTTACACACTATGCAGAAAGATATAATGTGAAAACATTTCTTCTGTTAATTTTCTACTAAAAAGACTATATTGACCAGCAACAGCTGTTTTTCTACATCACAATATGAACAATAGCAATTAATAAATCAAGAGTTCCGACTGTCTAGTTTCTAGTATACTGGCATATGGCAAAAACTCAAAACAACAAAAATACACTGTACTATAATAAAAAACAGAATTATTTAGTTTTGTAACTTTGATCTTTGTACTGTTCTCTTTAATTTAAGGGGCATGTTTCCATTCAACTTTACTTTTTGACCATGTTATTTTTATGCCCCGACAGTGGGCATATATAAATCGCACTCTCTGTCCGTGTGTGTGTGTGTTTGTGCATCCGTGTAAATTCTTGTTTTGGCTGTAACTTCAACATTCATAAGGAGATTTGAAAATAATTTGACACAAAAGTTAACCATATTCAGGTGTGTCACACTTATGACTTCAAACTGGAACTGCTGACATCTCTGAAAACTGAACAGTTGATAAAGAATATGTTTTTTTATATAAAAATAATCTCAATAAATCAGGATCCCCCTAAAAACTGAACTTTTTCTTTGGTTTTCTGTCTATTTGAGTTCCGTGAGTGAGTTGTATTTTGATTTATTTGAAATATTTCAAAAATTGCTTTAAAGCATGCTGTAAAGGAATTCTAGATAATGTATGCATTCCGTCCTTAGCCTCTCATTGTATTGCATTGTTACAGTAATTCATTTCCATAGAAGATGTAAAAAAAGTACTTAACGAAATTACAACATGTATTGAGAGTCTGACTACTATGTAAAATCAGGGTAATTTTTTGTGTAATCACTGTTTCATTATGACACATTTGGTGGGATTTTGTATAAATTATTATATGATGTGAAGAAATAATTATCAATAATTGTTAGCTAGATGAAAGATCAAGACAGAATTAAAAGTGGTAGTTGAAGCAAGGGCCATTAAGTTAGTAGTTTTTAACCCTGTTAACACTTAAAACAAAAGTAAACTCGATATTATATTTGGCACAAATGCTTTCTTTTGTGGCTAACCCAGGTTTGTTTCTGCAGTGCACAATGCATTCTTGTAACTACCCTGAGACAAAATCAGGCACAGATCTCAGTCAGTCTCCATTGTAATTATACATTTTATGAAATCTATGTACCAGCAGTGTTTTGGTATTTATATTACGAATTGCTTTTGTTTTGAGGTTTATGAAAATCATCAAATTAGGATTAAGAAGCAAAAGTAATTGCACCTTCTATTCTTTTTCCCCATAGGAAGACTGTATTTCTCAGCGTAAGTGTTCACATAGGATATTTCTAATTATGAGCCTGTCACTCATACTAATCCCCAATGATAATGTGATTCCCGCCGAAACGTGAGGACGAGTCTAATTCATGATGAAATAACCATGATAACCATTCATAATGCTTGCACAATACCTGACAAGCAAATATCAGTATTTCTTTCATTTCAAATATCCGCTAAGTATATGGTAACATAGCTCAGTTGGGTAAAATGCAGACAGTAAGTGGGTGTAAGCAGATCATTTTGTGGGTTCGAAATCCTCACGAGGGTTTTTTTTTTCCAGATTTTTTTTTTTTTCTTTTCGTTTTTATTTTTGCTTCCGTATTTTTGTTTCTTTCTTTGATGGTTTGTTGTCGAGCACGCTTGTGGTGAGCTTGATATAGTCGCCACGTTCGGTGTATGTGCGTGCGTGCGTCCGTCAAATTTTGTCTGGACCATAACTTTGACATGCATGGACCAATCTTGTTTATATTTCGCATTAATGTTTAACTCAATGAGAAGGCATGTCATGCACAAACCCCATGTTCATATCTCAAAGGTCAAATTGAAGTTTGTCCGTAGCATTTCTCATTCATGCATGGTAGGATTTTGATGTAACTTGGCATGAATGTTCACCCTTATATGACGGAGTGTCATGCGTAAGAAGCAGGTCCCTAGGTCCAAGGTCAAGGTCGCACTTAGAGGTCAAAGGTGCTGGTGGGCTCGACATTCTGCCCATGGGCATACTTGTATTTGTATATATGTCTTTATATAGCACACTAGTATGTTCATTATTTGCATGGCTAAGTGCATGCATTTAATCAATATCATCTTTGTTATGTAATAAACTATTCTGATCTGCCATATCGTCTTTAGATACCTCTCTGTCGTATTGTCACAGAGCTCATGAAGGAATCTTAATTTTTATGCAAAAGTGAAATAAAAATTTTAAAAATATTAGATGTCGATGCTGAGTTTCGAACCAACATGGCAAACGATCTGTTGAACATGGACTGTATGCTTTACCACTGAGCTAATTCGTAACTGCTACAAAACCTGGAAATATTTAGATTGTAACATGTTAGGAAAATGTTGAATTCCCTATGTTCCATTTTAATCTATTTGTAGTCATGTTTGTAAATATCAAGTTATCGTTGGGGCATAGTAATCATACATGAAGTCAGGTTGATTAGTGCAAAAAAAACAACACATTGAAGAGTTACATGTTTTTCTTGAAACAGAACAGATTGAGAATAATATTGAAAAAAGAAGAATTAACTTTCACATGTTGGTCAGTTAGTGGAGTGAACTCTGAGGTTGTAAGTCTAATTTAGGAAATGCATACGGTATAACTAGGTAGACAAAACTTTTAAGACCATTCATCCCTAACAGCTGATTATACCCCCAGAAATAAGTATATGGGGGCTATGTTGGAGTCATGCCTGGCCATTGGCCAGACCAGCCTTGTGTCATGTCAGCTCTGTATTGTCTAAACCACTTGAAAGATTTACATAAAACTAGCATCGATTGTTTACCTCACCAAGACTACTTGCATAGCGCACAACCCAGGTCACAAAGTCCAAGGTCGTGGCTAGGCAGATTTTCCCAAAACTAGCATCAGTTGCAAACTTTTTTAAGAATACATGCAGAGTGCAAGGTCCTAGGTCAAGGTCACATTTAGAGGTCAAAGTTCAGATATCTTAACTTCGTGTCCATTCCATCTTGTCAAAACTGCTAAAGATTTTCATACAAGTGATGTTAGTTATTTGCAAAATCTAGATGACCTGCAGAGCCGGTGAAAGAGGTAACTAAGTTTAAGGTCAAGGTCACACATATCACCTAAGCCACTTGAATAAATTTCAGTTTAGCAACAATTGTAAACCTCATTCAGAAGATATGCAAAGTGCACAACCCTGCATTAGGTTCAAGGTCAAGGTCACACTTAGAGGTCAAAAGTCAGATAGCTTATAAGTATATCTCTGCTCTATATCTTTTGAAGTGCTGGAAGAACTTTCATCAAACTAGCATCAGTTGTGTACGTCATCAAGACAACCTGCAAAGTGCACCACCTAGGTCACTAGGGTCAAGGTCAACTTTACACTCGAAGCATCATGTTATTTTCCCTCTATCAAAGTCGGCTCTGGGGGTATTAGTTACCTTTCTAATTGCTCTTGTTATATGTGGATGTTGTCAGTTACTGGCATTGGTTAATTGGTTAATACTGGTCCTTAAAGAACCCCAGAACACTAAATACTAAGAAAATAGGTTAAATGTTCATGGTAAACAGCTAGAACTTTTGGTCCTGACAATCCACCTTTACTACATATATACCTACTCATCAGGATATATGGTGACTGATATTTTATAAGTTCTGTACTTAGTTTTGTTGAAAATTTCGTTTGGAAGAATATAACTTCTTGCAGTGAATTTCTCTCAGTGGACCTCCATGAGACCAGTTGCTGACCAATGAGATAAACAGAATTTATGAGTCATAAAAAAATAGTTTTTAAATTTTTTACCTATCTTAAAAAAGCACTGTAAACATTGAAGTGAAATTACTGTTGATTGTAATACTAGTCTATACAACCTGTTCCAACATTGTTACTGTTGAAAGTAAATCAGATGAACCAATTTTGCCAGTCTTGCTTCCGATATTGTATTTTTCGAGTGGACTTGTTCCTTACGAAGTAGCAGTTACCATGGTTACTATTGTCAGGACACTGTGACAACTGTGAATGACAATTTAGTCACAGGCTTTAATGCCGGGAAAATAAACAGAATCACTAATGCCTTGTGACTTGAAGTATTGGGAAAAAATAATATACTTCAAAGGTGTATAATTATAGTGTTTAAACCAGAAACTATAAAACTCTGAAGAAAGCTGTTTTCTGAAAAGTCAGACTGCGTTGTAATTACAGATAATACCATTTTTTTTAGAGTCTTTTAATGGTTCAGAATCAAACAGTGAGCCGCACCATGAGAAAATCAAAATAGTGCAATTGCGACCAGCATGGATCCAGACCAGCCTGCACTGCCAGTCTGGCCAGAATCCATGCTGTTCGCTTTCAAAGCCTATTACAATTAGAGAAACCGTTAGTTCACAGTCTGGTCTGTGAATCCATGCTGATCGCAAATGCACTATGTTGGTTTTCTCATGACGTGGCTCAGCCTGTTTTCAAGACTTTTTAGGCCAAGTCCTTATGTCAGTATTAACAAAAAGGAACATAAAATTGGGAAAGTGATTATTCAAATACGATTCTTTTGTTATGTTTTTAAAACGATACAAGATTGTATGCAGTGTTTTTAGAAGCTCTTAACTAATACACTATCTAATTCCTTAGTTGTAGTGAAAGTAGTTGAAAACTTTTGGAGTTAACCTTTTATGTAGAAGTATAAGTTTGGAAATTATGATGAGTGAAGGTAAAGTTTGAAATTCAGGTATCTTTTAGTGAAGTTGATTGGTGGTTTATTTATACAATTTTACAATTTTAGCTCTGTAACTTTGTTGTTTATGGATGAATTTTGAAAAATGTCTGCGTGATATGACAATGTGTCACAAGACCCTTAAGTCCGTCCCACTTACTTCTTGAATTATCTACCTTTATTGAGTGTCCAACCATCCTGGGCAGCAGGACATGATGATGTGTAATGGAAAAAACCTAACTCAGCTCTTTCTGTTTTGAGTTATCTCCCTTTATCAAATGTTCTTGCCCATGTCATAACTCTGAAACTACTTTAGGGAATGTAAGCAAGTTGCACACTATCAGACATTTATAGAGGGAATGCAATTTACTTTGACCCAAATCTACCCATCTTACTTTTTAAATTATCTCCCTTTATTTTATGTCTGGTTTGTAACTTTGTTTTTTCATTGATGAACTTGACCAAACATTTAGCCAGATATTGCATATCAGTTACCACTTCCTTTCTAATGAAACAGTATGGGGGTCATGCACGTTTTCAATTGTAGTCTCTTGTTCGAAAAAATTTGCATAATTTTGAATTTAAGTTTTTTTTCTACAATTTCAGGAATAAAGATGGAGAGTCCCCATGCATGCGATATTTGACTTGAAGAGACTGTTGAGCAAAAGTGTGAGCTTCATTCAGAATGTCTGATTCTGAGCATACCAGTCTCATGCCTGAAACACAGGGAACCGGAGCTGGTCAAGGGGGAACCAGTCGTAAGAAACCCCCACCTCCTGATTGGGGAAAGTATGGATTGAGCCAGGAACCAGCAAAAGTTCCATACAGTGCAAATGTTGACACTGGAGGGTACCAGCACACAGATCTGGGAAATAAAAATGAACTCTTCCAGGAAGATCAGGTAATAGATGTAGCTGCAGGGTAACAGTGATTGATTGGATTATCATGAATATAAAATGAACTCTTCCAGGAAGGTCAGGTAATAGATGTAGCTGCAGGGTAACAGTGATTGATTGGTTTGTCATAAATATCATAATTATGCATAATTATGCAGGAGGTCTTGGGTTCAATACCAAATACATGACAAATGATATCAGTAGCACCCTTTCTTGGCACTCAGCATTAAAAGGGAAACTGGCTTCTTTTCTGTCATACCCTCGTGGCGATGGATTTCATCAGGAATGAGGTGGCCAGAGTGATTAATATAAGTTGTAGAACTTACTTCGAAATTGACCAAAAAAAAAAAATTAGTATAAACTAAGAGATTTTGAAGAATATGTTACATTTGACAAAAAAACGGGGAATGACAAAGAAGAACACTCAAAAAAAAAGTTTTAGTAACCTGTGTTTTGTAATACGGTAGTGACTACTACCAATATTCCTGGACAGCAAAGTGGACAGATTCTAGTTCAAATAATGTCTAGATTAATTGTAAATTTGTGTTCAAGTTTCAGATGGTACTTACTGTCTAGATTAATTGTAAATTTGTGTTCAAGTTTCAAATGGTACTTACCTCTAAATGCATGTTTAGAGAAAAGTTTTCAATATTTCAAGGAGGATTTTAAGGATCTTACATGCCTGCCTGTTAAAAACAGGGTTTCCTCTTCCAAAGGAACAGTGGGGAGTCATGAACATTTCCACACTTTCCCGAGTGTTTGGAAAACATCTGTCCTTCACAGGAAGACATGTTACTGGTAGATCATTTTTCATGCCGTACTAAACACATTAAATTGTAAAATTGTGAGGACAAGTAGATTTTGGTAGTTTCTTGACATCATGCATAATTATAGTTGACATCTCAATATGATGGTGATAATCATATTACTTTATGTTAACAAATTTTTAAAAAGTATTTCCCTAGAACCCCGCCCCCCCCTGCATTAATCAGAAAATTATATAGAAACAAAGAACATGAGATATAAGCCATGTTTTATCAGTTAAAGATCCATATTTTTTGAGAAGAATATGTAGAAAAGATGGATGATTGTATAGTCATAACATGTGTTCTATCATGTAACAGCAAGCAGATCTATGCTTAAATAAGCAAATTTACAGTTCTGTGTTGATGCTATTTCAGAATCTAACACAGAAGATGTGGTGGAAAGCGCATTTCTTCATCAGTGAGCCAGTATTATTTGGCACGTGGGACGGGGTGTTCACATCGTGCATGATCAACTTGTTGGGTGTCGTCATCTTCCTTAGAATGGGCTGGATTGTGGTAATTAATTAGTTTTTGGTTAAGAAATTTAATATCCCAAACAGTGATTTTATCGTGGAATAAAACCGTCATTTGAAGATCAGATGCTTAGAAATCATATTGTAAGGCTGCATCTGAAGAACAGTGATTTTATTTTAGAAAAAAAATCACTGTTCAAGATATGAGCCGTGCCATGGGAAAACCAACATAGTGGGTGTGCGACCAGCATGGATCCAGACCAGCCTGCGCATCCGCGCAGTCTGGTCAGGATCCATGCTGTTCGCTAACAGTTTCTCCAATTCCAATAGGCTTTAAAAGCGAACAGCATGGAGCCTGACCAGACTGCGCGGATGCGCAGGCTGGTCTTGATCCATGCTGGTCGCACACCCACTATGTTGGTTTTCCCATGGCACGGCTCATATATTATTTTTGTTTCTAACAAGACATCCTCTAATGTCCAATGTCATATTCATTTTCAGTTTGTGTTTATGACGTTTTATGTTATAATATACAATTATTTTATTGCATAACGTCACATTTTCGGCTTCCATTGTTAAAAATATTAGGAGAACAAATTTAGTCACGTTAGAATATCAATTATTTATTATCAGTTTTATTAGCTCACCTGTCACATAGTGACAAGGTGAGCTTTTGTGATCACCCTTCGTCCGTCGTCCGTCCGTCCGTGCGTCAACGATTTCTCGTCTGCACTATAGTGGTTTCATTTATGACTTTATTTTAACCAAACTTGCACAAAACTTGTATCACCATAAGATCTCGGTTCCTTTCTTGAACTGGCCAGAACCCTTAATGGGTTCAAGAGTTATGGCCCCTGAAAGGGCCAAAATTAGCTATTTTGACCTTGTCTGCACAATAGCAGCTTTATTTATGATTTGATTTTTACCAACTGGCACACAACTTGTATCACCATAAGATCTTGGTTCCTTTCTTGAACTGGCCAGATTCCTTTATGGGTTCCAGAGTGATGGCCCCTGAAAGGGCCAGAATTAGCTATTTTCACCTTGTCTGCACAATAGCAGCTTCATTTATGATTTGAATTTAATCAAACTTGCACAAAACTTGTGTCACCATAATCTTGGTTCCTTTCTTGAACCGACCTGATCCCATAATGGGTTCCAGAGTTATGGCCCCTGAAATGGCCAAAATTAGCTATTTTGACCTTGACTGCACAATAGCAGCTTCGTTTATGATTTGATTTTAACCAAACTGGCACACAACTTGTATCACCACAAGATATTGGTTCCTTTCTTGAACTGGCCAGATTCCATCATGGGTTCCAGAGTTATGGCCCCTTAAAGGTCCATATTTGCTATTTTGGCTTTTGCAGCCATATAGAGACTTCATTTATGGTTTTATTTGATACAAACTTCCAATATATCTTCAACAACAATAAATCTTGGATTCCATGACAAATCAGATCCAATCGTAGGTTCCAGAGTTATTTTATATCTGATTACCTCCCCTGATTGTAATCAAAATGGATTTATATCAGTAAGTACTTATAGGACTTATTTGAAATTTCATTTTTGTCATTAGTTGGACTGAGCCAATCAGGGTAGATAACTATGGACTGATTTTATGTCAAATTACATCCCTTTATTTCAAATTAAAATGGGTATATCTCCGTAACTGATGAAGATACTGATCTGAAATTTCATTTATCTCAGCAGATTTATTTGGCAGACCCTTCTTTTGTTCACTTACAATAATTTTTTTTTTAATTACTTCCCTTTTACGTTACTATAAATAGCTTATTTTATTATTGGCCGTAGGGAAAACCCGAGACCACTTTTCTGTGGTACAACATGGATGGTACCTCCATTTTTTAGGTGTATTTTGACATATCTGTACCTTGTAAGAATTTCATTTTCTTTTTGGTTAAATTTCTTCCCTTTGTTGTTCCTGTCCTTTGGACTTAGATATTTTTTCTGAGGACCTTCTTGTCCTCAAGTGCAATGATAACAGGTGAGCGATATAGGGCCATCATGGCCCTCTTGTTGAATAGAACAAAGCAAGTATCTCCAAAATATTCCTGTTTTAGATGTAAATTGTTTGAACTTGAGTTTTATTGTTTATACCAAACGTTTTCTCTTTCAAGGTATTTTGAAAAACCATCAAAACATAAGTAGAAAATTAAAATAGTCTTTCTTGTTATAAAAGGTAAAACATGTTAACTGACTACTTTGAGAAATGAAATCTTGGCCATAGTTTGCTGCGTACATAATAATTTACTGAATTTAATTTTGAAATTCATGGAAATCATAAAATAAGATATGATAAGGTAAGGTAAGATAAGGTTAGGTAAGTTTTATTTGTATCATGTAAGATATTGTCTACATGATTTTATTTTGAAACATTCTTTTAGTCTAAGATTCTACATTGCAGTGCTTTTTACCTAACAGGGAAATGCAGGGATCAGCTTGACCATCCTGACAATCATTCTGGCTGTACTGGTGGTTCTTATAGTGGCCCTTAGTGGTATAGGGGTGTGTGAGAGGTGTAAGGTGGAGAGTGGAGGGGTATACTTTCTCATATCTCATGTGTTGGGGTCTAGAATAGGGGGCAGTGTTGGAGTGGTCTACTGTTTTGCTCAGGTAGTTTTATATTATTTATATTAAAAGATATAATATGTGTAAAAACATAAAATTTTCCTTAATATATATTCAACTATAGTCACAAAATTACTAAGACAGAATCCAATAAACGAGGTCATTAACAGGAAGTTTGAATAGTTACTGGTTGTTGGACCTCCATGGACGTCTGACATCAGTTTTGATACCATTGTACTCTGTGTTTTTGTATTAAAAAGTTTGTTAACATCGATTTTTTATACAATTTAATGAGTTGGACAATTAGTACTCATTATATTATTGTGTTTTTTGTGTGTATAATATACTACTCGTTGAATGGCTATTACTGTATTACATGCCTTACATGGTTAGTAGCAGTTGTAAGCATATATTGGCACTCAGGCTATGCTGTCATTCAAATTCAGGTGTAGTCATGCTATTAACCACTAAAGGCCTGCCATTACTGTTTTATTATGAGTGTACATTATGAGACTAGATCTAAGTGTTTCAGAAGTGACAAGTTTGATCCATGTTAAATAAGTTAAAATTTCAGTGAAAAATAAATTGTTGAAATATATTTTTATAGATAAACAGAAACAAAGGACTATCATAGGGCTTTCTAATTTTCAGTATTTTGCATAAAACAGAACTTAAATTTTGCTCTTTATCGGATATTTTGGAATTCTTAACAAAAGTTTTTACTAATGATTACTCTTAGAAAATACTGTTTTTTTTTTTTTTTTTTTTTTTAATTTGAGAGATTTTTGTTCTTATAATTTTTGAAAATTTTTGAAAGTTTCATTTTTATGAAAACTGAAATAATCCAATTAATAGAAATTGAATCTTAACTGCAGTGCCTTTATGTGTATGAATAAAATAAGAAAATAAAAGGTATGTGTTCAACTATGTTTTGCCATTTGTAGCATTAAAAAACAAAAAGGAATTGTCATAGGATATTTTTCATATGCAGTCAACATTACCATATATTTTTTACTCACAAATTAAGAAATATAGAGCTTAATGCCTATATCTTATGGCTTAAAACTCTTGTGCTGGTAATTTTTCATACAAATTTTATAAGTATATTTTTTATCCTAACAAGGCATATATCTCAAAATTTAGGCAGTTACCTGTTCCCTGTCAGTGATGGGTTTTGGAGAATCAATCATGGGTCTTACTGGCATAGACAATCCTTGGATTGCTAAAGGTGTTGCCATTGCACTTGTCATTCTTCTTCTTGGTAAGTCTTGGTTCTTTGATTGCTAAAATTGTTCTTACTGCAGTTACCGAACATCTTGGGGTAAGTCTTGGTGCTTAGATTGCTGAAGGTGTCACCATTGCACTCTTGTCATACTTCTTCTAGGTAACCGTTGGTGCTTGGATATTTTATGGTGTCACCTTGCACGAATCATACTTTTAGGTAAATCTTGGTGCCTGGATTGCTAAACCAGTCGGCTTCACACTTTTCATACTTCTCTTGGTAAGTCTTGGTTATACTAAAACCTAAGGCCATGATTTGGATCTTGCAATCTAAATACCCATAAGGGGAAAGGAACAGAGGATAACAAAACTAGACATAAAACAGTTTTGTATCTTTGAGCTAGGTGTAGACTTTTTTCCTTGTATTTCTTGGTAGTTGCAGGTTGCTTATATTCACACAGAGAATTGTCGAGACATGGGAATATTAAGCAGCATAGAGTAGCTAGAGACTGGTATTTTTACAATACATTATGGAACATATCTATTTTCTTTTTAAATAGGGAATAAAAATTACGAACCTCAAAGTAAGGCGTAAAAAAAATATTGTTTGTTTCCGGTATCCCGACCTACCCTAAATTTTTGGCCTGACCCTAAATGTTTTTATGGCCTTAATAGAGAACATTTTTTTCAACATTTTGACAAAAAGTTGCAAAACTGCACTTTTTATGCTTTTAACATGGTCAGTGATGTTATAAATCAACTTACTGATGCTCTAGAGGCATAACCCCCCTATTTGTATTCATTTTTTGACACAAAAATAATTTTTGAAAAGTCTCCTTTAATAATAATAAAAAAAAAATCCAAAAAAAAATTTTCCGACCCACCTACCCTAATTTTTTTTGAGCATGTTACCGGAAACAAAGAATTATTTTTTTTAGGCCTAAGCATATCTGTTTTGTATCATCCTAGATCAAGAAAATCCTTTTAGAGGCAGTAGAAAATTTATAGGAGACTTCCACAGTTTTATTTAACTTAACAGACATATTTTGTAAATGCTGATGTGTATTTTCAGGTATCAATATAGCGGGAGTGAAATGGGTGATCCGGCTCCAGTTAGTTCTTTTGTTCATTTTGTTTCTGTCTGTCATGGATTTCTTTGTTGGTTCCTTTGTTCATACAGACTATGGTAAGTATATAGTATGATTTGTTCACAAAAAGATTGGCATTTTTAGCAGACATTTAGCACATAGTGCCAGGGGGAGCTAGTATGATCACCTATGCTTGTCCAGACTAAATACTATGAAACCATCAATATTTGTAGTGGACATCTAAGTAGAAAATATGGTATAAAGTTTGTGGGTTTAACATTGCAAGACTTAATGTCTGAAACCACTTGCCAGATTTCATCTAAACTGCCTATAAGCTTGACTTAGAAAAAAGGGTTGAAATAAAAATTTTGAAAGCCATTACAGTTTTTAAAAAGCAATTAGTTTCCTAGACAGTTTGTTTTCCAAAATGAACTCTTCTCAGCAACAGCTAGTTAAACAGTAACTGTTGTAAAGTGTTTTTTTAATCAGTGCTTCCTATTACAGTTGACGGATTTTAGGTACATATAAATAATATTTTTTCTTTAGAAAGCAGGTTTACAGCTTTAACTTGATAGTAAAATTATTTCCCTATTTTACCCTTTACATTGCTTCAGAGCATGGTGTGACAGGATACCAAGAATTCAACCTGCACAACAACTCTGGTCCAGCTTACCTACCTGGCGAGACATTTTTCTCTATATTTGGACTTTTCTTCTCAACGGTTACCGGAATTCTTGCAGGCATCAACATGAGTGGAGATTTGAGGGAACCATTTGTCAATATACCAAGAGGAACTTTATCAGCTCTTGGTGTATCGTAAGTGTTGCAAATACAGTGTAACTTCCGAAAACCGAACGACCTCCGGACCAGCCTAAAAGTTCGGTTTTGGGAAGTTTCCGGAATTCAGAAGTTTGAAAGTTTGTAGGCAAAGTAGACGTGGTGCACAAGAGTATTGTTTTCGTTACACGTAGGATAAAGGAGATTTTTATCATTTCTAATTTTACAATTTCATATTAATTTATTAATTAATTAGATAATTAATTAATTATTTACAAATATTAAGGATAATAAATACATAAATCACAAATATAAAAAGAAACAACAGAACTTTAATACAATAGCACTTAAGCAAACATTTTCCACATACATTTTAGCATCTTTGAACCCGACTTTGTCAACATTTAATTTTAATTAATGTTGATAATGCATAGTTCAATCGATGTAACTAAATCATTTTAAACATCCATCTTTCTTTCGTTCAAACATTAAGAAAGTTTTAACACATAAGATATTTAATTCATCACGTTTTCATAAATTGAATACAAATGAAAATAATCGCTAATTACTTCCTTA
Source organism: Mercenaria mercenaria (assembly GCF_021730395.1). Lineage (NCBI taxonomy): Eukaryota > Metazoa > Mollusca > Bivalvia > Venerida > Veneridae > Mercenaria > Mercenaria mercenaria. Next base: position 40,553,046 of record NC_069376.1, on the reverse strand, counting down.
CTTTTGCATCAAATGATCACTGTGATTATATAGCGTGTCAAAATAAACCCGCACCGCTAATGAATAAACAAAAGAACATGTTGACAGCGTTTCTGGATTATCAGGTGACACTTTTAAACAAGCAAATATTTTGCTGTTCGGTTTTCAGAAGTCTATTTTAGTGTTAAAATATAAACGGTGCTTCAAAAATCGTCCGGTTTTCAGAATTCGGAAGTTCCGGTTTTCAGAGGTTAAAAATATATAGAAATAAGAACAGAAAAAACCGGGACTTTGAGTTTCGTGCAGTTTTCAAAGGTTTCCGGTTTTCGGAAGGTCCGGTTTTCGGAAGTTACACTGTACTTCAGTTTTAAAGTTATACTGTAAAATCATTTTATTTCGTGGGCATGAAATTTCATGGTTTTGGTCAAGACGGCAATTTCGTGGGGATATGAATTCGTGGATTTCAACTTTTGAACATAAAATGAATGGGAATTTTACTTGTTCATTGGGATTAAATTTCGTGGATTGACTCAACCACGAAATCCACGAAAATTAGTCCCCCATGAATATTAATGATTTCACAGTAGGCCTGTGTAGTTGAGTGATTAAGGTCACTGACTTTGGATCACTTGGCTATCACTGGGCACTGTGGGTTCAAAACCTTGTTTGGGATGTAGAACACTTTCATGTGAAGACGTTATCCAGCTGGCTTGTTATAGGTCGGTGGTTCTACCCAGGTGCCTGAAATAAAGCCGAAAGGGGCACCAGGGGTCTTCTTCAACCATCAGAAGCTTGAAAGTCACCATATGACCTATTATTGTGTCAGTGTGGTGTTAAACCAAACAAGAACAGAATAGTTTTAAAGTATATTTTTACATTGTTTCTGAAAAGAAAATGGAAATAATTACTGGTATTATTGTCTTAACCTTAAGTTTTACAGTCTAAGTTATCTACTGTGAGGAAGTCATCCGGCTGGATTATGGAAGGTTGAGGTTCTCCTACCAAGGTACCTGTAACAAAACCCAAAATGGCACCTTGGGTTGTCCTTCACCATCACCATATGACCTAAAATTGTTTCAGTCTGATATTGATATCAAATCCTGACCCCCCCCCCCCCCCCCCCCCCCCCCCCCACTATCCCTTCATAAAAAAATATTAATAGATTTGTTATAAAAAAATCTTTCTTTGATTGTCATATTTTGTGAAATTGTTAGTATTTGTGAGGGACTGTTTTTTGTAGTTTTTTTTTTTAAAATCTCATCAAACAAGTAAAGCTATCATTCTCTCTAGGTGAAAATTTTGAAATCCATGAATTCATATTCCTTCAAAATAGTTGTCTTTGACCAGTAGATTTCACAGTATAATTATAGTTTACGCAATTTGTATCTACTTTCAGGACATTTCTCTATATATCATTTACCTTGGTGATAGGCGCCACTTGTTCACGAAGTTATTTACAGAAGGACTACATGATAGCAGAACAGGTCAGTGAGCTGGTCTTTGATTCATCGGATTTTATAATCTTTAGACAGTTGTTGGAAAGTGATTCTGCCTTTGTGACCAAAGCAGACCAAGATCAGCCTTCACATCCATGCAGGTTAATCATGGTGTGCACTGTTAGCTATCCAGTCAATTAATTTTCATTGAACAACCCTTCAAAATAATAAATGGTACTTCTGAAATTGAATGATTCATAATGTTGGTAAGAATTTGAAAATGGGAGTGTGTTTTGGTACGTACCGTATAGCAGGTTATTTCTGCGTTTCTGCGGTCTCTCGGTAAAATCGCAAAAAAAATGCCAGCAGAATATCCATCCAGCAAAAATATAAAACGCAAAAAAATCTGCATTGTTTTCATCAACATCGATATGTTACCCACGGTAATCCGAAGTTCACAATGGCATGGTCTAATTGTTTGAAATTACCGTCGTCATCTAACACTAACCGATAATGATATAATTAGGTGTGATGGTCAGTCAAAGTCCTAACTGTTTATCCCTTAGAAAACGTTTCTTTTTCTGTTTGTTTGTTTGATTTTTTTGTGAATGTAATAAATTGAGTGAATTTCAGTTGAGTTGTTCTTATCAATCCCTTATGCACATCTTCCAAACTATACCTGGGTAACCGTTATACTTGTGTAACCGTTATGCTGATATACCGTAGCTTGCAGTTCTAGTGTGTACAATTGTTGGACTTATTTTGTTCAATTCACATGTTATTATATCCTACAAATGCATTCATTAAAAGCAAAGCTACTTAACAGCAGTTACTGGTAATTTAGTTTATTGTTTTCATACGCTCTCATTCTCACGACGTCCGATCATGCGGGGAAATACCTCCTCCTTGGTATCAAAAACACAGAAATCTCACTTCCTTTTATATGAAAGCGCAGAAATTAAACATGCAGAAATTACTTTCACAATTTTTGGGACCAAAAGGCAGGATTTTTTTACTGCAGAAATAACCCGCTATACGGTAATGCAGATTAAAGGTGCATTTAATACTGTAGTATTAGTCGACATGGGATTATGGATAAGTTTCTCATAACTTGTCCTTCACCCCTGACGACCTAAAGGTTAGAAGAGGTAGGGTTGTTAAACATGAGAAAGCCAAACATTAGGTTGCAGCAGATCAGCTAGTAATGTTACTCCTGCCGTTACATTACTGAAATACTGTTGAAAAATGGCATATCCCCAAAACAAACAAGTAATTAATGATATTCTTGGCACCTACATGTAGGAATTGCCTCACAACCCAACAACAGTGCAAAAATTAAATGCAATTATCCTGGACACTAATTTATTAAATTTGCTAGTATGGCAGACAGAATAATATTATGTTTAGTAACTGTTAGGTGTGTTAAGTCAGTGACTATATTTCATCAATGTTAGCACTGATATGTGGTTGTCATAACAGTAGTTTGTGTGCTGTGGCTGGCCAGGTTATGGTGTATGTATCATCTGTATGTAAGTGTGTATGTTTTGTTTTCAGATATCAGTAGTTGGTGTGCTGTGGTTGGCTGGGTTGTATATATCACCAGTATATCAGTGTGTATGTTCTGTTTTCAGATGTCAGTAGTGGGTGTACTGTGGTTGGCTGGGTTGTATATATCACCAGTATATCAGTGTGTATGTTGTGTTTTCAGATATCAGTAGTGGGTGTGCTGTGGCTGGCAGGGTTGTATATATCACCAGTATATCATTGTGTATGTTGTGTTTTCAGATATCAGTAGTGGGTGTACTGAGGCTGGCTGAGTTGTATATATCACCAGTATATCAGTGTGTATGTTGTGTTTTCAGATATCAGTAGTGGGTGTGCTGAGGCTGGCCGGGTTGTATATATCACCAGTATATCAATGTGTATGTTGTGTTTTCAGATATCAGTAGTGGGTGTACTGAGGCTGGCCGGGTTGTATATATCACCAGTATATCAATGTGTATGTTGTGTTTTCAGATATCAGTAGTGGGTGTACTGAGGCTGGCCAGGTTGTATATATCACCAGTATATCAGTGTGTATGTTGTGTTTTCAGATATCAGTAGTGGGTGTACTGAGGCTGGCCGAGTTGTATATATCACCAGTATATCAATGTGTATGTTGTGTTTTCAGATATCAGTAGTGGGTGTGCTGAGGCTGGCCAGGTTGTATATATCACCAGTATATCAGTGTGTATGTTGTGTTTTCAGATATCAGTAGTGGGTGTACTGAGGCTGGCCGGGTTGTATATATCACCAGTATATCAGCGTGTATGTTGTGTTTTCAGATATCAGTAGTGGGTGTACTGTGGCTGGCCGGGTTGTATATATCACCAGTATATCAGCGTGTATGTTGTGTTTTCAGATATCAGTAGTGGGTGTGCTGTGGCTGGCCAGGTTGTATACATCACCAGTATATCAGCGTGTATGTTGTGTTTTCAGATATCAGTAGTGGGTGTGCTGTGGCTGGCCGGGTTGTATATATCACCAGTATATCAGTGTATGTTGTTTTCAGATATCAGTAGTGGGTGTACTGAGGCTGGCTGGGTTGTATATATCACCAGTATATCAGTGTGTATGTTGTGTTTTCAGATATCAGTAGTGGATGTGCTGTGGCTGGCCGGGTTGTGTATTTCACCAGTATATCAGTGTGTATGTTGTGTTTTCAGATATCAGTAGTGGGTGTACTGTGGCTGGCTGGGTTGTATATATCACCAGTATATCAGTGTGTATGTTGTGTTTTCAGATATCAGTAGTGGGCGTTCTGTGGTTGGCTGGGTTGTATATATCACCAATATATAAGTTTTTTATGTTCTGTTTTCAGATATCAGTAGTGGGTGTACTGTGGTTGGCTGGGTTGTATATATCACCAGTATATCAGTGTGTATGTTGTGTTTTCAGATATCAGTAGTGGGCGTTCTGTGGTTGGCTGGCTTGTATATATCACCAATATATAAGTTTTTATGTTCTGTTTTCAGATATCAGTAGTGGGCGTTCTGTGGTTGGCTGGCTTGTATATATCACCAATATATAAGTTTTTTATGTTCTGTTTTCAGATATCAGTAGTGGGTGTGCTGTGGCTGGCAGGGTTGTATATATCATCTGTATCAGCGTGTATGGGAAGTTTGTATGGACCGCCGAGAATACTTCAAACCATTGCTAATGAAAACGTTATACCTATCATTAGAGTTCTAGGACATGGTGTAAGTATTAACAATATGAGCTGCGCCATGAGAAAATCAACATAGTGGCTTTGCGACCAGCATGGATCCAGACCAGCCTGCGCATCAGCGCAGTCTGGTCAGGATCCATGGTGTTCACTAACAGTTTCTTTAATTGCAATAGGCTTTGAAAGCGAACAGCATGGATCCTGACCAGACTCCACTATGTTGGTTTTCTCATGGTGTGGCTCATATGATGATTTAACATGAACATTGTTTTAGTTACAAGTAGGCAATGTGTAGGTTTATGATAGATGGATACTTTATGGTGTCAGTTTCAATGAACTTGACATGATTTGAGTGTCATGGTGACATATAGCAGAGACATTATATGATTGATATTGTCAGGTTAGGGATAAGAGTTGCATCATTGGCATAATAATATGATGTCTAGTCCAGTCTTAGAGTAATTTTTTAGCAGCATAGGATGCAACCGAGCAAAATGATACCAGCCTCAATTTTGATTGAATCCATTCACGAGAGTAAGTGGAATGTTCAAAACCCATCAAAGGTCATAAAACAACTTCTGTAGGCAGAAAACACATATAATAATTAAAAATTTGCACAGCAGATTCAAGGGCTGTGTCTTTAAAAGGCAAAACATGTGATCAGAATTCTTTATCAACTTCTTCTTATTTATGTGGTACTTGCAGATAACTGGTTAGTACTAGTATCCAAAGACTAGTTCAGTTATATGACTGTGGCTATGTGGCTATACAAAAATTTGTCACCATATGACCTATCATGTGTCGGTGCGAGGTTAAATCCCAAAAAAAAAATATAATGTAAAAAAGTCAGTTAATCCGTGTCTTTTATCGGTACCCTTTTTTAGCTCGACTATACGAAGCATAAGGAGAGCTATCCTACTCGCCCCGGCGTCGGCGTCTTTCCGCGTCCCCACCTTGGTTAAAGTTTTGTTGCACTTTCTCTTTTTTCAACATATCTCTGTAATTACTTGATGGATTTGATTCAAACTTGAAATACTTATTCCTCATCATCATCCACATCATCTGACATAAGGGCCATAACTCTGGCACCAATATTTCATGAATTATCCCCCCTTTTCACTTAGATTTTCAGGTTAAAGTTTTGATGCACTTTCACTCTATCTCTGTTATTACTGAATGGATTTGATTCAAACTTAAAATAGTTGTTCAACATCATCACCCACATGATATGACACAAGATGCATAACTCTGGCACCATTTTTTCATGAATTATTCCCCCTTTTTACTTAGAATTTCAGGTTAAAGTTTTGGTGCACTTTCACTCTACCTCTGTTATTACTGAATGGATTTGATTCAAACTTAAAATAGTTGTTCAGCATCATCACCCACATCATATGACACAAGATGCATAACTCTGGCACCATTTTTTCATGAATTATTCCCCCTTTTTACTTAGAATTTCAGGTTAAAGTTTTGGTGCACTTTCACTCTACCTCTGTTATTACTGAATGGATTTGATTCAAACTTAAAATAGTTGTTCAGCATCATCACCCACATCATATGACACAAGATGCATAACTCTGGCACAATTTTTCATGAATTATTCCCCTTTTTACTTAGAATTTCAGGTTAAAGTTTTATGCACTTTCACTCTATCTCTGTTATTACTGATTGGATTTGATTCAGACTTAAACAATTGTTCAACATCATTACCCTTATCATATGATGCAAGGTGTATAACTCTGGGACCAATTTTTTATGAATTATTTCCCCTTTTTACTTAGAATTTTAGGTTAAAGTTTTGATGCACTTTCACTCTATCTCTGTTATTACTGAATGGATTTGATTCAAACTTAAAATGGTTGTTCAGCATCATCACCCACACCACCATATGATGCAAGGTGCATGACTCTGGCACCAATTTTTTTATTAATTATTCCCCCTTTTTACTTAGAATTTTAGGTTAAAGTTTTGATGCACTTTCACTCTGTCTCTGTTATTACTGAATGGATTTGATTCAAACTTAAAACAGTTGTTCAACATCATTACCCACACTATATGACACAAGCTGCACAACTCTGGCACCAATATTTAATGAATTATGCCCCTTTTTGCTTAGGATATACTTATATAGTGTTTTGATACATTTTATCTTTACCTCTCTTATTACTTTAAGTTGATATTTTTGACATAGACTCAGGCTATTGTGCAATATCTTCATCCACAATTGGAGTCATTAAACACTCCAGTGACAGCTCTAGTTTCCTCAGATGTGCCCAGTTTCACTATCCAGCATCGAAATAGTGGAGCACGCTGTCTCCTGTGACAGCTCTTGTTATGTTTCTTATGTTTTTTTTATTCTTTTAAAGGTTTCTTTTCTTTTTATTATTTTCAGAGAGGCCCTAACAAAGTACCAATATATTCCCTAGTGCTTATAACACTGGTTGTTCTGCTGTTTGTTCTAGTTGGAGATGTGAACACGTTAGCTCCTATTGTTACCACAGCATTCATGATGTCATACGCTGCTGTTAATTATGCTTATTTTGCTCTTGCCATGAGTTATGATCGTCGACAAGCGCGTGATTTAAGATTTGGTGTTCAGGATAAATCTCGTAGTAAAAGTGCAGACATTAGCGGCTATGGTGCCACAAGTGTGTCAGAAAAGACTTATAAAGATTCTTTCCAGACTATACGAACTGATTTAGATAAATTATTTCCTGAAGATTAACCCACAGGGGTCAACATCATTTAGTGCACACAACAGGGTAAAGAGTCTGGAGGTCAGATGTCGCCAACGGAGCCGGATTTTGATGCCACCAAGAGGTCTAAATCTCTAGATAATGTATCAGAGGTCAGTGATGCCTCACAAGTGCTCCTAGGAAAGGAAGGAGGTAAGAATTTGGATGATTGCAGATTATGGATGAGACAAACACACCTACCTGACTTTAAAAATTGTACTGTTGTTAACATTTTATGCTGATATTATAATATTGGGAGAGCGCATTAAGATTTGCCTTTGTCTATCTTGTCTGTCTGAAAAAAAAAATTGTGTCATGCATATCACAATCAACTTGTGTATAGTAATGTTATTTATGGTGTGAAGATAGCACCCAAGTTTTTGTTTCAGATTTAATTTTGTAAGACCAGACTTGCAGGCTTACAGCCCTTGACTTAGAAAAGAAAAAAAAGCATGTACATGTATATAAAAGACTTCTGAGTTTGTGTTTTACTAATATCAAAAAGTATTTGACCTAAAGTCTGCAAATTGTATAAAAATGTTATTCATCATGTGATGTTGTGCACTTGGCATTTTGTTAGGGATATTGTTCCATAAGAGGAGAGTTATGGCCCTTGAATTAGTATTTTCTAATTGAGTCATATGCTGCTAAATGTCCTAGAGACATAAAACCGCAGAAATGTTAATCAGCCTTTAAAGTTGTGCTCCTTAGGTTTAAGGTCAAGGTCACCATTATTAAAATAGAACATTGTTTTAATTAGAAAGACAAGTGACTGCACATTCACTGTAGTCTGGGTCAGTATGTTATATTGAAATTTAGCATCTATGTATAGTATAGAAAAACTAAGGTAGCGTATGTGGCCAGATGGGTCATGGCTAAGGACAGTATTTCTGAATTTTGAAGTAACATATGACTATAATAGTGTCTCTAAGTGGTAGCACCTATATCCTTTGAGAACACATCTAATTCAGTAATGATTTCATAAAACATTATACAGTTATAAAGGCATTTAGGATAATTGAACATTAGTTATGACACATTTTTAAAGCCCTCTTTCTGCTTATAATAACATTACTTTGTGTTCTTTGTCAACATAAAGGTTCAATGATGTATATTTCTTATTTTCTTACCTCATATATACTCAGATACTAGACAACCACCTAATATGGAGATAACCAAACAGCCAAGGTCCTGGTACTCATTCTTCTGTAACAGATGGCTCTCTTTATTTGGGGTAAGTGTGTGTAGGTCCTTTTAACAGATTGTTGGCTTTATTTGGGGAAAACATTTTGGCACAAGTACTCATTATCCTGTAACAGATGGCTCTCTTTATTTGGGTAAGTGTGTGTTAGGTCCTTTTAACAGATTGTTGGCTTTATTTGGGGAAAGCATTTTGGCACAAGTACTCGTTATCCTGTAACAGATGGCTCTCTTTATTTGGGGTAAGTGTGTGTAGGTCCTTTTAACAGATTATTGGCTTTATTTGGGGAAAGCTTTTTGGCACAAGTACTTATTATCCTCTCCCAGATGGCTCTTCGTTTGAGTTAAGATTTGAGGTTGTGGTATTTGAAGTTTTTTGGGATAGATGACTGGGGCAAGTTTTTAGATCCAAATCTATTCTATTAAAGTTTAAAAAATGTTTCTCTATTTGGGCAAGTTTTGAGGTTGTGATATGTACATCTCTAATAGATAATAATACACAGCATATTTCTTTCAGACCCTGGTGTGTGGGTGTTATAATGTTTGGAACACAGTGGATATATGCTCTTGTTGAAGTAATAGCAGCTGTCATTGTATACATCTACATAGGACAGGCTAATCCAGGCTATTTTCCAGGTAAATTATATATTTACATACTACCTTTGTTAAATGGTCTCCTGTCTTAAGTAGCCAATTTGGTCTTCCTTGATTGGTTTGACTGTATATACATACGTGGCCATTATTAGAATGAAGCTGTAACTAAAATCCTGATGTTGCCATTATTAGAATGAAGTTGTAATTAAAATCTTAATGCGATCATTCTTAGAATGAAGCTGTAACTAAAATCCTGATGTGGCCATTATGAGAATGTAGTTGTAACTAAAATCCTGATGTGGCCATTATGAGAATGAAGCTGTAACTAAAATCCTGATGTGGCCATTATTAGAATGAAGCTGTAACTAAAATCCTGGTGTGGCCATTATTAGAATGAAGTTATAACTAAAATCTTGATATGGCCATTATTAGAATGAAGCTGTAATTAAAATCCTGATGTGGCCATTATTAGAATGAAGTTGTAACTAAAATATTGATGTGACCATTATTAGAATGAAATTGTAACTAAAATCTTGATGTGACCATTATTAGAATGAAGTTGTTACTAAAATCCTGATCTGACCATTATTAGAATGAAGCTGCAACTAAAACATTTTTATGTGACCATGAGCCTGTAACTAAAATCCTGATGTGACCATTATAAGAAAAAGTCTGTAGCTAAAATCCTGATGTAGCCATTATTATAATAACCCTGTAGCTAAAATCCATATGTCACCATTATAAGAGTAACTTTGTAACTAAAATCCTTATTTGACCATTATAAGAATAACCCTGTAAATAAAATCCATATCTGACCATTATAACAGTAACACTGTAACTAAAATCAATATGTAACTATTGTAAGAATAGCCCTGTAATTAAAATCCTGATGTGACCATTATAAGAATAACCATGCAACTAAAATCCTTATGTGACCATTGTAAGAATAACCCTATAACTAATGTCACAAGTGACCATTATTAGAATAAGTCTTTAACTAATATCCTTCATTTATTTCAGGGATAGCAGAGTTTAATTTCTATAATTGGGTGAAATCAGGGTTACAGAGATGTATTAGGTAAGATTTTATGTACTGCTGAAATAGTTATAGATGAAATGGTGTTTTTGTCTAATTAACCTTATTCTTTTACATTAACATTTTTACTAAAAAAGATGAGCAATAGATGAATGTTGTGATTGCCCAGTGTCTGTCTTTGTACATGGCATGATGTAGAGATAGACCCTAGCATTTTCATTGATAGAAATACATTAAATAAAGTCTAGAAATTGATTTCCAAGTCCTTGAAATTAACAAAAATGATTTCACAAATGTGCAATGTATGATAGTTTTGCTAATATCAATAACAGAAATTTTTAATTTTTAATTCAAAGTTGTGATCCGCAAAGAATGTCAACTCTTGCCTTGGGCTAGTACTTTAAAAGCAGAGATATTTTATTTTTATTTCCCTTGCAATTACACAATAGAATAGAAAACGAAAACGGTTTAAAACACAATAATATACATTTTCGCACAACAAAATCGTTTAGGATTTATTAATATGTGTTTGATTTAACCCTGAACCACTGGTTCCTATGATTTTGTCAACTTACTTATGGTAAAAAATAACTTTTAACAAGTCGATAATAAAATGAAATACCAGTAAGTATTTTATAGTGCAGATAATACAGTTTTGCTTGTATCAAAATGTCACAATAGAAGCACATTTGTAATACAGAACACCTGGTAGGATTAGTAAAGGTGCAATTACATTGATCTCTTTTTCCTATGCCTATACATGGTAAACACATTTAATGCTAACACCCTAGAGATCACAGTTTTTGCTCAGTCTTAATGGACTTGGCCAGAATGATTTATCAGTAAAGTCTCAGAGAAGTTCTATACTGGGTCATATAGGGTCAAAAACTATGTGACTAGTATTAGTAAGTGTTGCATAAAATCTAGGCAACGGGATAAAACCACAGAAACGCATCAGTACACTAGATTGACTAGAAACCAAATTTTGTTTGGATCTTCATGTAATATGGAACTTCATGAAATATTTCTTTTCCGTATAGTTTCAGACTAAACGCAATTGCTGCCTTTCTTTAGACAGGATTCCATGTATATAAAGTTCAGTTCAAATGTGTGAATTACAGCCAATCATTGACCTTCTGTTTATTCCTTTGACTTTAATGGTAAATATTCTTTCAGCGGACAAGGAAGCCATGAGGAAGTTGTTGTTGCACCAACAACTCCTGCAGTTACCACCCTTGCAGCACAACTTACAGAGGACAATGAAGATTTTGCTGGTAGAGGGCGCTATCATCAGTCTGAAGTTGTCCAGGGAGAGAACTTTGATGATTATGATGATGACAGTGAGAGCTAGTGTTCCTAATCCACTATATATGTTATTGTGTTCGTTTAGTCTGGCCATTTAAAAGTTTATTTTATTCCAAGCAAAAGTAGTTTTTATCAAATTTTAGATAGAATCATTGTTGTAAGGCCAGTTAATTTAGTATGTGTGTTTAGATAGATATAAAAACAGTGAGGCATATAAGTAAATGCCTGTTTAGCATCTTGGTACGAAATAAATGAGAGAGAGTAAGTTGTTCAGCCCATTGAAATGAATAAGGAATATGTGGTTTTGCTCATCTTGGTCAGTAGATGGTAGACAGTGGGTCTCTAGTCAGTAGCTAGGGAACACTATGACTTTCAGTGATCGGACTTCTTAGGATGATTGCCAAGAAAACCATACTATTTTTAGGGATCAGTAGATCAAAGGTCAAAGCGTCCATGAGACTGGATATGGTTTGTGATCATGTCTGGGCCTAGGACTGTCAATTAGTAGATGACCTCTATTGTTTTAGGGACCAGCATATAAAAGGTCAGCGTTACCAAACATTGATGGCTGGCAAACTGTCAGGCTTACAACATTCAGGCTTCGTAACATGTCTGTCAGTGGTCAGTAAATGTCCTTATATTTTTGTGGTTATTATGCCAAAGGTCAAGGTCACAGCATACTTCATACTTCAGACTTTAAGTTATGTACCTCCAACATGATATCATGGGAGAGGGGACGGCATTTGTATTTAACAAACATCTTTTGTTTATATTTAAGACTTTTCCTACTGTGAGAAATCATATTAAATAAGATTGATGTGGTTATTTCTGAACATACTTTTGGAATAGCAAAATCAGACTCTTAAAGGTCCAATACTAAGGAAAGTGAACATTTTAATTTCTTTTAAAAAGCACAGAAACTATTTCATTTTATTGGAAAATGAAAGTTGGTATGTAGAAATTCGAAATAAATCGCGGTATATGTACAATTATTTTTCTATGAAGTATGAAGAAAGTTAAAAAGACATGGGGGGTCATTCTGTCGATTCATTGAAATTTCAACATAATACACATACATTTTTTTGAGTTCCAAAGACCTTCTGTAAATTTTGACCTGCCAATCTTCATTATTTAGTGTCTTGCAGAAGTCTATGCACTGGCTATGAAAAAAATTGCCAACTCACTTTCCCTTAGTAATGGACCTTTAAACCTTCATTTAAATGAAAAAAAAACAAGTCGAAAGTATAAAATCGGAAAAATGTCATGTAATACCATGTAAAAAAATGAACTATTGTAGAAAACATTGTTACTTCATGCTTAGATCAAGACTGTGGTTATAAAACCTTTATATACTAATAGCGTCACATATAAAATTGTTTTTATACCCACAAGCAATGTTGGGCGGTTTAAACCGCCCCCGGTTTTAACCAGCGGTTTTAACCGGTTAAAACCGCCCCGGTCAGTACTCCCTGAAGTGGTCAATACCGGTCAATACTGGTCGATTGGTCAATACTGGTCAATTAGTCAATACTGGTCAATTAGTCAATACTGACTGTTAAGATATTTTGCAGACTTTATGAACAATTTAAATAATGACTGTTAAGAGCATTTGGGGCTTGATGAAGGTGTTTGCATGCATTATATTATATTCAAGCAACCAGATTAATACTCGCAAATTAGAAGTGGTCAATTTTTCAGCACTGGTTGATACTGGGCATTAGACTGCTTATTTAACTGAACTTCATTTGTAGAAAGTATTTCATAAACTGTAGCAGTTAAGTGTTTGATTAACAAGTGATAAATCTAATTATTTTTACTGGTATTTAATTCAATGAAAAATTGCTGCCTACAACTGGACCCTTTCATTGAAGTGGTTTAATTGTGTTTTGATAGCAAGTGTCACATTGTCTAACTGACACCATGTCTTACAATATACAATAGATTATATGTTGCAGGCCTGTCTATCTAGTCACTAATTAGCTGTCATGATCAATAATCCCACTGTATTAATGAGGTGCTTAAACATGGTAACTTTATCTAAAAAGAAATTAGTTATGTAATCAAAGTACATAATTATGTATTCAAATCACCAGTATTGACCAATATATGTGTTGATCAGGGATACTGTGTAGGACCAAAATTTGAATTGACCAGTACTGCCATTTCAATGAGTGTAATTTATAGTAATATTTTTTTTAATTAATTCAAAATAAAGGCTATACTTTAAGGTTATAAAAGCATTTAATAAACTAGTATTGACCACAGACCAGTCTAAGTATATTGTCCAGAACTGAGCCTGACCAGGACACATTGCCAAGGACCAAAACTGAATAGACCAGTGTTGACCACTAATCCACTGTACTTTTTAAGAAACAAAATTTTATATTATTCAGGCTGCTTTATAATTTTTACATTACTGCTACAGCTTGTTCTAATCTGTGAATGTGCATTATGTAAAAGTGTTGAATAAACCAGTATTGACCACCCAAGAGTGACCAAAGTATTGAATCGACCAGTATTGACCGGTTTTAACCAGTATTGACCGCCGGCCCGGTCAGTACTCATATTGAACGGCTTTTTTCCAACATTGCCCACACGAAATGAAGTTTGTGTGTGAGTGGGGGGGGGGGGGGGGGGGGTTGTATAGGAGTGAGCTTGTCGATTGGCCTGTCCGGTGGTTTTCATGGTTTCTGGACAATAACTCAAGAAAGGCTTGACAGATTTAACTCTGTGATTCCAATTTCGATGTAAATGAGATATGAAACCAAAATTTGTAGTCCTGTTTGGGGCCATATAACCTATACTGTGTTGGTGCGCCGTAAAACCAAAATAAAATAGAATAAAAGATCTAAAAAGTTTTTGGTACACAGGTTAACATCTTAAAATACAGGTCAAATTTGACTTGAGGTCAGTAGGTCAAAGGTCAAGGTCACAAGGACCCAGTACAGTTAAGCGGTTTCCGGATGATAACTTAAGAACTCTTGAGCCTAGGATCATGAAAGTTCATAAGGAGGTTGGTCATGACCAGCAAATGACACCTATTGATTTTGAGGTCAAAGGTCAAGGTCACAGTTACCTGGAACAGTTAAACCGTTTCCGGACAGTAACTTGAGAACTCTTGGGCATATGAGTATGGAAGTTGATAGGAAGGTTGGTAATGACCAGTTGATGACCCCTTTTGATTTTGAGGTCAGTAGTTCAAAGGTCAAGGTCCGTATTGTTGGTGGTATAATTCATCACTCCTGTGACAGCTCTAGTTTATTTTTTTCAAAGTAGAATACCAGTTTTCCTTTATTTAAATGTTTCTTTCTCACAATCATATTGGCTTAACATTACAGTTAACCTGTTGTTATTGCGTCATAAAAACTGTTGTATTTGAAGCCAAAATTTACACATTGTGCAAAGAAGAGTGCAATATTGTGTGTATAGTTTTTAAGTCTTCTGTTGTTGTTGAATGTAAAATCTGATACTCCCCATTGAATGCCCTCCTTAATAGATGCCAACCCCACACCCCAATAAACTTTATTCAAAAGTGAATTGCAGAGTTATTTTGTTAAAATTCATTGAAGAGAAGTTTCATTTCATGGCTGTATAGTATATTTACATAATAAACTTTTTTTTGAAATTGAGGCCCCCTCCTGGGTCATTTATTTGGGCAGTTTACAGTATTGATATATGGTATACTAGTAACTTGTAAAAGATGTTGTCTGCTGAACAGGCAAAATGACATAATTTTGTTTGCTGAAGTTAAATTTGTTGTTTCTGTTGCAGTAACAATTTTTGTCTGTTGCAGTAACAGGTTTTGTCTGTTGCAGTGACATATTTTCTTACTTTTATTAAGTTGCAACCTTTGACAGTAATAGGAATGTGATTGAATAATTGTAGTAGGTAATCCAGATACATGCATGATGAAAAGTTAATCCTCTGTTCTATAAAATGTATACAGTGTTTTAAAGTCAACATTGAAAATCAGACATTGAACACTGGCTTTAAGTTACAAAATTGTCTAGATTTGTTTGTACAATGTCATAGATTAGTGCAATAATTGTTGATAATAATGTTATTATGTATTTGTGTTATTTGTGTTTCTCTTTTGCACATGGATAAATGGATAATTGTATATTTTCATGTAATATGGAACTCATTTTAATCAGCAATTCTTTTTAATGCATTTTATTAGTGATTTAAATCATAACATGAAAGAAAGCATTTATATATATTCTGAAAATTTCACTGTTTAAACAAAGCTGTTACAGTTTAGTTAATGACTTGACGGTTTGCGGTTTCTGCTGCCCACTTAAAAAGTAACGGCTGTTATCAGTGATTACTGATAATAGTACAAAAATTTTGAGTATAAGAAAAAATGTTAATATTGAAGTATTTATAGTTTTAATGTAAGTTTGTGAGTGGTCAGTTGTGATATTATGATTTTACCTACATTCCTGTTTATCTCTTGCCATATACACAGCTGATTAGTGGTATACAAGGGAACATTCCAGAATAAACTTTTCATATTTAAATTTTTTTTGACCACAGGTATTGTTTTACATTATATTGTATGAGAACTTATGGTTGGTAGAAGGAATAGGTTTTATTGTCATTGACCCTGTGTTGAAAATAAAATTTATTGTTTACAATTCTAAGAAAAGATTGATACTTAAGCTTAAAAGTCATCTATCTATACACCAGATGAAAAGAAAGTTTTTTACAGATTTCAGTAATTCTTGATGACTGCTTGCAAATTCGACATCATTCCTAAGATTGTAAAGAGCACAGGAATTTGTCACCCTCCACCTGCCCATACCCTTTCCAATGTTTTTAGCTCACCTGAGCAATGTGAGTTTGTGTGATTGCTGGATCTCCGGCGTCTGTCTGTCTTCTGTCAACATTTAGCTTGTGTATGCAATAGAGGCTGTATTTTTCAACTGATCTGCATGAAATTTGGTTAGAATGATTACCTTGATAAAATCTAGGCCAAGTTCGAAAATGGGTCATCAGGGGTCAAAAACTAGGTCAAATCAAAGAAAAACCTTGTTATGCGATAGAGGCTGTATTTTCAACTGATCTTCATGAAATCTGGTCAGAAAGATTACCTTGATGAAATCCAGGCCAAGTTCTAAAATTGATCATCTTTGGTCAAAAACTAGGTCACTAGGTCAAATCAAAGAAAAACCTTGTGTATGTGATAGAGGCTGAATTTTTAATTGATCTTCATGAATTTTGGTCACAATGATTGCCTTGATGAAATCTAGATCAAATTTGAATATGGGTCACTTGGGGGCAGGGCTAAAAACTCGGTCACTAGGTCAAATCAAAGAAATATTTTGTGTATGCAATAGAAACAGTCTTTTTCAATTGATCTTCATGACATTTTGTCGAAATGATTGCCTTGATGAAATCTAGGTCAAGATCGAATATTGGTCATCTTGGGTCAAAAAGAAGGTCACTAGGTAAAAAAAGAAAAACCTTGTTTATGCGATAGAGGCTGTATTTTTCAACTGTTCTTCATGAAATTTTGTCAGAAGGATTACCTTGATAAAATCTAGGCCAAGATTGAAAATGGGTCATCTTGGGTAAAAAACTAAGTCACTAGGTCAAATCAAAGAAAAACATTGTGTGCGCGATAGAGGCTGCATTTTTATCCCCCCACCCCCCCACCCCTTGAAGAAGGAGGGGTATATTGTTTTGCAGATGTCAGTTGGTCTGTCGGTAGGTTGGTATATACACCAATCCATTTCTGGATGATAACTCAAGAACGCTTAGGCCTAGGATCGTGAAAGTTGATAGGGAGGTTGGTCATCACCAGCAGATAACCCCTATTGATTTTGAGATCAGTATGTCAAAGGTCAAGGTCACATTGACCCGGAAACAGTTTTACGGTTTTCGGATGATATCTCAAGGAAGCTTAGGTCTAGAATCATCACAGTTGATAGGGGGATTGGTCATGACCAGCAGATGACTCTTATTGATATTGATAGGGAGGTTGGTCATGACCAGCAGATGACTCCTAAAGAATTTGAGGTCATTAAGTCAGAGGTCAAGGTCACATTGGACAGGAACAGTTAAACAGTTTCTGGACTATAACTCAAGAATATTTGGGCCAAGGATCATGAAAGTTGATAGAGAGGTTAATCATGATCAGCAGATGACTCCTATAGATTTTGAGATCAGTAGGTCAGAGGTCAAGGTTACAGTGACCCTGAATAGTTAAACCATTTCTGGACGATTACTTGAGAACGCTTGGGCCTAGGATCATGAAACTTGGTAGAGAAATTGGTCATGACCAGTAGATGACCCCTATAGTTTTTGATGTCACTAGGCCAAAGGTCAAGATCACATTGACCTGGAACAGTTAAACCCTTTGCAGACAGTAACTTGAGCCTTGAATCTCGAAACTTAGTAGGGAGGTTGATCATGACCAGCAGATGATCCCTGTTGAATTTGAGGTCAGTAGGTCAAAGGTCAAGGTCACATTGAACCAGAACAGTAGAACTTTTGTTTACAGGTAGCAGATAGTTTCTGTTCCTTGTGCAATTACTGAATGCATCAAGGGGGGCATTTCATGTTCTACAAGCTCTTGTTCAATTGATCTTCATGAAATTTTGTCAGAATGATTGTCTTTATGAAATCTAGGTTGAGTTTGAATAAGGGTCATCTTGGGTCAAAAGAGTAGGGCACTAGGTGAAATCAAAGAAAAACCTTGTGTATGCATAGAGGCTGTATTTTTCAATTGATCTTCATGAAATTTGCTCAGTATGATTGCCTTGATAAAATCTAGGTCAAGTTTGAATATGGGTCATCTGGGGTCAAAAAGTATGTTACTAGGTCATATCAAAGAAAATACTTGTTTAAACTGTAGATACCACATTTTTGGTCCAATCCTTATTAAAATTGGCCAGAAGATTTGTTTTCATAAAGTCACTAGGTCAAACATGTTTACACTGTTATGGGGTGTTTCTCAGGTGAGTGACCTAGGGCCATGTTGGCCCTCTTGTTTACGTTTGGGTTGGGAGATTTCGATTTGCACTTGTTTTTACATCTGTCCATCTGACTGAATTTGTGTCATGCATATTTCAGAAAGTACTTGGCATAAAGTCATCAGAACAATGTTTGATTGTTATTCAGCAGTTTATGTTGTGCACTTTTGATTTGTTTGAGAATTCACTCAGACCAGAATTATGGCCCTTGTCATGCAACTTTATAGGAATATCGCTTAACACGTGAAGTTGTGCACTTAGGACTTTATTTGGAATTAAGCTCCCCCTAGAAGTTTTACTATCAGTTTATTTATCTTGTGTTTCTTGAATTATTGTAGTATCCATACCTGCCACCGACTCCAATCTAAAGCTGAAATTGGCGCTGTGGCTGAGTGGTTTAGGTATATCATACAGTTATTAAAAAGAAGTTGTCTCCCCGGTGTAGCTTTGCTGCTTTGCAGTGTAGTGTCAGGCATCTTTCCTGCATAATACTTATTTATATAATTTTATCTTGGATTATTTATTGAGTTTAAAACTCACTTTTTACATTGATAATTTCATTTGTGTAATTATTTATCATGACTATTCTTTCATTTATTGCCATTAAGAATTTGATGGTAATTTCATTTTTTATGTCCGCAAGTTATTCTGGAAATGTTGGTAAGAGAGTCCCTCTAGAACTTGCTTTTGTTGTATGGTTTACTTGAAGCCATACATCGTGTGGAAAATAGGTAGAAATCATGTTTTTTATTTAAAGAAGTTTAGCATGTGTTGTCATCTTGTGAATGGACCAAAAAGATAAAATTTTAAATTTATATTTACACCCATTTATGTCTTTGTGTTAGGAATCATGTATAGATAATGTGTCAATTAAATACCATCCCAGTTCTTAATGTACATGGTTTTGCAGTTTTCTGAAAGTTGACATTTGTGACAGAATGTTAGAGACACTAACCTCCAGATGTTGGCTAAAATGATCTTTCTTCAGAATTGAAGTTTAGCCATAAAATGAACATAAGAACATGAATTTTTGTTTCTAAGCTATCCTGAAATGTCAAATCAAGTATAAAATTGGGAATTGAACCTGGGCTGCCATGGCAATAGAAATATCTTGACCAATACACCACGGAGGAATACGTACCTAATGGATGTTGTGTTAAATATAAAGCTTTATATTTATGACAATTTCAAAGCCTTTAATATTCAGTGGAAAAAGTAATAAGAACAACGATGGATTCCATCAGGAATGATGTGTCGAGAGTGATTAACATAAGTTGTAGAACTTACCTCACAATCGACCTAAAATAAATTATGTATAAACTAATTCTTATGTGTCTCCATAACGTATTATCTGCCAAGTTTCAATGCGTGCTTAAGAAATATAACACCTAAAAGTTTCTTTTCTTTTGTTGTCATATGATCTTTAAATATATACATTTAGTAAAATTCTACATTCTTTATGTATGCATACCAATGGTTGTATAAACTTACACAAAGCAGATGTTTCATTGAAACAATGGTTAGTGATAGTATAGTATTTTAGTAATGTTTGAATACTTGAATCTCATCTACCGCTCTGTTATATTGTATGTCTGTTGTACCGTTCTGAAAGGTTGGTGTTTTTTACTTTTGTTTATTGTTAAAGTTATATTGTAAATTCTGAAAGTTTAAATACCTTTCATTACACATTTATGCTATCATTACATTGGATATAAATGAGCCGTGCCATGAGAAAACCAACATAGTGGGTTTGCGACCAGCATGGATCCAGACCAGCCTGCGCATCTGCGCAGTCTGGTCAGGATCCATGCTCTTCGCTTTCAAAGCCTATTGTAATTAGAGAAACCGTTAGTGAACAGCATGGATCCTGACAAGACTGCGCGGATGCGCAGGCTGGTCTGGATCCATGCTGGTCGCAAAGCAACTATGTTGGTTTTCTCGTGGCACTGCTCAAATATTAAAAGCAAAAATAGAATGAAAAGAAAATATAATTCTCTGTTTTTAATATCGTAAATTTTCCTTGATAGACTATGCTTATTAAGAGACCACTTACATTAAGAAACCAACTTTTCGGTTCCTTTTTGTGTTGTTTTTAAAGAACAAAATACTTTTTAGCTCACCTGTCACATAGTGACAAGGTGAGCTTTTGTGATCACGCAGCGTCCTGTGTCCGTGCGTGCGTGCGTCCGTGCGTAAACTTTTCCTTGTGACATCTCTAGAGGTCACATTTTTTGTGGGATCTTTATGAAAGTTGGTCAGAATGTTCATCTTGATGATATCTAGGTCAAGTTCGATACTGGGTCACGTGCCTCAAAAATCTTGATGATATCTAGGTCACATATGCTCAAAAACTAGGTCACTATGTCAAATAATAGAAATAACGACGTCATACTCAGTTCAACACTGGGTCATGTGGGGATAGGTGAGCGATTCAGGACCATCATGGTCCTCTTGTTATTAAGAGACCATTGTGTTGAAAGACCACATTTTGCTCTTAAGGTGGCCTTTTAATACAAGTTGTACTGTATATATTAAACACCATAAACGTGAATATGTGATGTGTGCCAATACTTTTTTGGACTTTTGTTTGGTAAAATCCTGTCTTTCAAATATTAAAAAAATGACTATAAAGTGTATAAAGATGGTAAAAAGTCCAGACCTGAAAAGAAAGTTCCATTTGTGATCACTTTCAAGTAAGTTTTCCCCAAGAAACTTGTGTAAAGTCTCCGTAGCGGACTGGTAAAGATTGCTGAATCAGAATCACTTACTGCTCACTCACTGTTCCAAATCTCACTTTAATACGGTGTAAAACTATTTCATGTAAACTAGGCTTACAAACAAATTTGTGGTTCAACTCAGATTGCTTAAAATGATACCCAGAGTGTCATTTGGTGTCTCTTCCATTATCAAAAACTGCAAAGTAATTGTGACATTGTGACTCTAACCCAGACTTCCACAGACTATAGAATAGTTTGGTAATTTTCCAAAATTATTAGGAGGGAATGTCAGAATCTCAGAAAAACATTGAATCATCTTGTTTTCTTAGAATTTATTTATAAATCCATGTTCTTTACAAAGATGTTAAATGTAGTCACTTTATATATGGTTATTATTGTACGCATTTATTTACTAGTTTTAAACGTTATATACATATTATTTGAAATGTTGATGACATTATTTTTGAATAAAAATACATGAAAATATACTTTGGTTTTTCAGTGTTTGTAGTTAATGTAGCAGAGACATTGGAGTGGGAATAGGGAAAATAGGGGGCAACACATTATGCTTTGAGTAAAGCTCATTTTTAGCCTAAAAAGTTAATTTTTGCAAGGAAATAGTTAAAAATAAGCGTATTAAGATAGACTTATGGTAAATAATTTTGACCATAATAGGCTGTTGGCAGCAATGGGAAGAACAGGGCTTTTAGTAAAAAAAAAAAAAAAAAATGAGGTCAGCTAATATACCTGTGGATGTTGTCTTTCGTGTGTGGTTATACTGCTAACACTCTAGTGGTCATAATTTCAATATAGGATTGAGTAAACTTTGTCAGGAGGGATATGAAACAAGGCTATCTCATTAAAAATTAGGTAACTAGATCAAATCATACAAGAGGGCCATGATGGCACTGAATCGCTCACCTGAGTACCACTGCTCAAAATGAAATGATCAAGTTTTGACATAGAGCACATAGGCATACACATTAAATAACATCAGAATAAACTTTTTCATGTAACAGTCCATTTTGACCTATTAAGGGTCAATTTCCATACCAAGTTTGAGGGTCCTAGGCTCAAATGCTGCATTTTTGTACTAACATGATTATTTCTTACCCTGGAAGATTTAAAGAACATTTAAAACAAATCTCCTTAGATGCTGCTGATAAATATTCGTTTACACAGAATAAAGGGAAATAATTTGTCATAAATTCAGTCAAAAGTTATCTACCCTGATTCTGTGAGTCCATCTGATGGCACAGATGACATTTCGAATTGGTAATTCAGATACACCCATTTAAATTTGAAACAAAGGGAGGTAATCTGACATAAAATCAGTCCATAACTACCCTGATTGCCTCAATCCAGCTAAAGACAATAATGAAATTTCAAATGAGTTCTATAAATATTTACCGAGATAAATCCATTTTTATTAAAATCAGGGGAGGTAATCATGCACTGGTATATGCATGTAGAAGATACAGAGTACAAGCCTATACAACACTACATTCAAGTATTCATATCGATAAATATTCAATCAAGAGTTATCTAATATGACTATTTCTTACCATGAAAGACATAAATAACGTTTCAAATCAATCTCAAAGCTGCTAAGGTGTATTCATTTAGATAAAAAAATAAAGGGAGGTAATTTGTCATAAATTCAGTCAATATGTACATTCACTGATTGTCGAAGTCCATCTGTTGACATAAATGAAATTTCAGATCAGTATCCTCATTAGTTACGGAGATATATCCATTTCAATTTGAAAGAAAGGGAGGTAATTTGACATAAAATCAGTTCATAGTTACCTACCCTGATTGTCCAACTATTAAATAAAAATAATCAAATTTCAAATAAGTCCTATAAGTACTTACTGATATAAATCCATTTTATTTACAATCGGGTGAGGTAATTAGATATAAAATAACTCTGGAACTACGATTGGATCTGACAGATCCAAGATTTATTGTTATTGAAGACATTTCGGAACCTGTATCAAATCAAACCATAAACGAAGTCTCTATACGGCTGCAAAAGGCAAAATAGCAAATTCTGGACCTTTAAGGGACCATAACTCTGGAACTCATGATGGAATCTGGCCAGTTAAGAAGGAACCAAGATCTTATGGTGGTATACGTTGTGTGCAAGTTTGGTTAAAATCAAATCATAAATGAAGACGAGGTCAAAATAACTAATTTTGTCCCTTTCAGGGACCATAACTGGAATCCATAATGGGATCTGGCCAGATCAACAAAGGAACCTAGATCGTATGGTGAAACAAGTTTTTTGTAAGTTTGATTAAATTCAAATCATAAATGAAGCTGCTATTGTGCAGACAAGGTCAAAATAGCTAATTCTGGCCCTTTCAGAGGACATCACTCTGGAACCCATAATGGAATCTGGCCAGTTCAAGAAAGGAACCGAGATCTTATGGTGATACAAGTTGTGTGCAAGTTCATAAAATCATAAATGAAACCTCTATCGTGCAGACAAGAAATTGTTGACGCACGGACGAACTGACGACGGATCACGGACGAAGGGTGATCATAAAAGCTCACCTTGTCACTATGTGACAGGTGAGCTAAAAAAAACCCTAACATTATAGTGGCCATATTTTGTGTCTGGTATATATCTACATTAGAATGTTTGTCTTTATGAAATCTAGGCCAAGTTAGAAACTGGGTCATCTGAGGTGATAAATTGGGTCACTAGGCCAAAGCATGGAAAATCTTCGTGAACACTAGAAGCCATAATATATGTCAGAAGACCCCTGCAGCTTTGGGTTCAGTTGATCAAAGATTAAGGTCAATTAATAAATACTTTATAGCAAAAGAGTGCTTTACCACTATTTATGCATGATGGGTAGTCATACGTCGGGCGTAAAAATTTCACGAGGGCGCAGCCCGGGTAAAATTATTTGAACGACGTATCACCACCCGAGTGTATAAATAGTATTAAAACACGCTTGTGCTATAAATTATTTCGATTCTAATATGCCCTTAATCGTAAACAGTAGATAGAATATAGAATCGCTCTTTCTTGGTCGCAACAAAAACTTTGACGTCACTGCACGTTAATGTGACGTCATTCTAGCGTAAGAGTGTTTTAACAGAGGCAAGCATATTAGAATATGACATTGAGACCGGCTGAAAATTGTTATCAACAACAACAACAAAAACTTTTAATGTTCCCAGTCGAGCTTCAGCATAGGTAACAATGTGACTTTAGACTAGAAAAAATATCAAAAAGTAGCTTGAAACCGCTTAGGACGTCACATGATTGTCTATGATCAGTAGATGTCCCTATTTGCTGTAAGGGTAATTAGGTCACAGGTCAATGTCACAGGATGCTTGGGCCTGACAATAACACTTCTATTTACCTGGAACGGCCATCATGGGCATTAGATAGACTAGCTTGTGATCCCCGGCCGCGTCATATCAAAGACGTGAAAATGGTACCAGTAGCTGCCTTGCTTGGCGCTCAGCATTAAAAGGGAAACTGGTCTCTTCTCTCATACCCTCGTGGCGATGGATTCCATCAGGAATGAGGTGTCGAGAGTTATTAATATAAATTGTAGAACTTCCTTCGCAATCGGCCTAAAATAAATTATGTATAAACTAAATTGTCTTTTTATGCCCCCGGCATCTACTTCGTCCGTCCGTCCGTCCGTACGAGGTTAACCAAATGGGACCGTTTCGTCTAGCATCAATACCCCTTACTAGAATGACTTGATACTAATGCAGATGTAACCTGTGACCATTCCTCATCTTCAGACGTCACCTGACCTCAGTTTGACCTTGACCTTGACCTCATTTTGGACTTAGGCTGCTTTGTATGGGACATCTCTTGGTTAACCAAATGGGACGTTTCGTCTATCATCAATACCCCTTACTAGAATGACTGACTTGATACTAATGCAGATGTAACCTGTGACCATTCTTCATCTTCAGACATCACCTGACCTCAGTTTGACCTTGACCTTGAACTCGTTTTGGACTTAGGCTGCTTTGTATCGACAAGGATGCCACCGGGGGCATCAAGCGTTATATTGAACGCAGCTCCTTGTTTTATCTTAACTTGTGAAATGCAACATGATTCTATAGTTTTCACAGATGTTATGTGGTATATAGGACCATTATTGGTGTGGAAATAAGCTAGACTAGGTGGTGATAAATTCATGACGACCCCCTCCTGATTGAAGTCGCCTATCTTTGACAGTCACGACGGCAAAGCACCTGGATGAAGTCAACCAGCTTGCGATTAAACATGACCAATCCGCCTCAATTAAGTCGCCTAGCTTGTGACATAGGCTAACTATGCTGCGCCTTAGGATAAAGAAGGTGTAATGAGCGGGAACTTCAAATTCAAGTTGCCTCCTTGATAACATGTTTAACTAATAGCAAAAGCTGATCTTCACCCGATGTACAATTATTAAAAAGGTCAAATGCACGCTTTTACGCAAATGGCGTCGGAAAATCATGTTTTAGCCCTGCCCTAAATAGTTGTGACGTTGCCGTTTTAACGGCGGTTTATTTTAATTCAAAGACGGTGATGTAATTTTAAAATTATGTTCTTCGGCTATTCGCCGGCGGATAGCTTACTTTATGCAAAAATCATGCCAAAATCTTTTTACGAAATTATTGTTTTCGAGCGGAATGACTAAGTAGTTTATAAAAACTGTCCCATAGATTAAAAATATCACATAAGTTATCATATAAATTTATTTTACTGTAAAACGAGCGAAAAAAAAATACAGGGGTCTCCGACTTCGTTTTCACTGTATTGTTTTAAATTTTCCCCTACATCCATTTTCACGCGCAGATTTTGTGCATCAAAATTTCACAAAGAACTGTTTGTAGTTTAGGGAAAAATAAGTTAATCACAAAAGAGTTTACAACAAAATAAATTTCATTTTAAGCGTATTCTAATTTTGTAATCTGTTTTCCGGTTCCAATTTAGATTGTCACACTTGTTTACATGAATGCATGTTATGCACAAACAAGAGTGCCTGACTGCCACAAAATACGCCCGTCATAGAACTTGGCCTAATCCAAAGGGCATCCAAGAGTGCTTGGGGCGATTTGGTTGGTTATCAAACTTGGCCGAGATATTATGCCCACACATTGTCAGCAAGTATCGTGAAGATCGGATGAAAACCGACTTAGAGAGCGGACAAGGCTAAATTCACAGTTTTTCCGAGTAATTCAAGGGCAATAATCTAAGAGTGCCTGGGGCAATTCGAGTGGTTATCGAATTGGCCGAGATATTATGCCCACACACATTGTCAGCAAGTTTGGTGAATATCGGATGAAAACTGTTCGGCTTAGAGAGCAGACAAGGCTAAATTCGCAGTTTTTTCGAGTAATTCAAGGGCCACACTCCAAGAGTGCCTTGGGCAATTGGGTGGTTATCGAACTTGGCCGAGATATTATGCCCACATACATTGTCAGCAAGTTTGATTAAGGTCGGATAAAAACTGTTCGACTTGGAGAGCGGACATGCTTTGGACGCCGACCGCCCGCCGCCGCGGGTGTTCACATAATACGCCCCGCTCTTTCAGAAACGGGCGTATAAAACGTAATAAAAACAGATACTTCTTATTAAACATTTTACTGCTCGTTCTCTCCTCCGTATATATATTTTTAATTTTTCTGAAAATGCTTCTGTATTGTTTTTTAATAAAATAAGTTTTTAAATGTCCTTGACTATCGAGTTCATTTTCACGCTACGATGCTATGAAAATTTGGAAGTTTAAGCCCAATTAAAACGTTACGTCTTTTCCCCCGCGTTTTTCAACCATGTTCACATTGTCTTTTTGTAGAATTTATTTGCAGCCTTTATTGAACGGCGTGTTGCATTATCAGTTGGTTTCAGTCCGTTTCAAATGTTTCATAAATAGTTAAATACAATCCGCAGATGTTTGTTCGAGCCCGACTTGATACAGCGTTCCATGAAGTGGGAAAACTGTCAATGTCAGTGCCTACTGGTTAGAAACTATAAAGACAGGTTGCCGTGAAATAATTGAAAGTTGTTGAGAAACGGCGTAAACACAACACAATAAATGGTTATCAAATGCACAAGTACACTAACTTATTTATTTCATGTCCGTACGCTTTTAACGTCTGACATTAACTTCATGTCGTTATGACTGCATATTTCGACCAACTTAAAAATCAGAATTAGCCGGGAATAATCATTTTTTGTTTTTGGGTTTTACATCTCCATTTAGTATTTCCAAAGTTAAGGTTCCTTTTTTTGTGTGCTAACAAAATGTCTAGTCATCTGGACTGCACCTCGTCGATGTGGTCTGTAGAAGGCCGTCCGTCGGACGTCCATGCCCTCTTCCCTTTATGTGCCCCTATCGGGTCCCCGGAGTGCTGATGTCTTCTTCACTGTTGATGAACCAGCTGGGGCCAAATCTCTCAATAAATACTTGGGGAAGTTAATCCGGCATCGACGATGAGAGATTCCGGTCCACCAAGCTATCGGGTTGTTGCGCGGTATCGGCATATGAACGCCCGATCAGAATCCGACCCGATAATACATCGGCAAGATGCAGTCCAGTTGACAGATATTCCCTTTTTACAGCCATTGTTCCTGGTTTTCGTCATGTGACGTTTACTACTCCTGACCTTAATCTAGTTACGGCTCACGCCCAATTAGCGCCATATGTGCCCTCTTCCGTAGACGATGTACACGTGCAAGAGAGCTCGGATAAATTGTGACTAGTAAATTATCGTTTCTTTGATGTATAGATGACTACGTATGATAAAAAAATCATACAACGAATAATTAATTTAAAACATTTTAATACCTACTCTTATACGACATTCACATTCTCGTAACACAAACATACAGGCAATGTAAGGAGGCAAAACCAAAATTAAATTTCAACATGTACATCTATTAAAAATACCATAAACATTATTTTTATTTGTTGTATACATTTAACAGTCAAGTCATAGATATGTTGTTTTTACTGTAGTTTTAAAACCTTAATGTTATCATCATAGCCAGCTACTACTAAGACTGCATTTTGTTTATCAAAACACAATGTTCTTGTCCCGTATATGTAATCAGATCCGTGTGATATGATTCCCAGTTTCTTCTTACCATCAGAACTAAGCTGTAGTATCTTGTCTGAGGAAAAGTCAGGTACTATGACATGACCTTCACCATCTACACAAACTCCACCGGCTCTACCGAGTTCTGAATCAGTAAATGTGTACAGGTGGTTTCCTGAGCTGTCAATGGTAACAAGTCCACCATTTAAGTTTGAGATGTATATCAAACTCCCATCATCATTTAGTGCAATTTTACTACTGTACAAATAAGACCGATGAGTATATAGAATACGTTGCCTTATACCATCTTTACTGTATATATGGACGGACCTGCCACCTACAACATATAGCTGATTATTACCATAGGCCAGTCCATCACAACCATCATCTGTATCAACGGACCTGGTGAATGTCATACCGCCCCTAATATCCACAAACTTCAGTTGATCGAATGCAGCTACTACAGCTACATTGTCACCGATATAACAAACATCACTGGGATATACAGCCATATTAAACACACTGATCACCTTGTACCTGGAATCAAGTTTCTTCAGTCTTTTGTTTGTGTAGTCTGCTAACAGAATCTCTCCAAAAGGTAAAAGGCAACAACCAACGATAATACATCCATTTCCGTCACCTTTTACCCAGATTTTACTCTTATGTTTATCCTTGATTGACCATACATGTGAACTTGTTAGTCCCTGTGCACCTGGAATGTTTGCCCGGTTATGTGTTACTCTAAAATGAATAAACAACAAAGTTATGTCAGACCAAAATATTCATTTTGTAAAGACATAAAAGCATTTAATTTAATGATTTTATACGATAAATACACCCGGAAATGCATCTTATACAATGTTCTCTTTCAATATATTTAATCTAATTAAGGTATCAAAATTAAACAGAGTAGGTTTGTATAGACTTTATACGTAATCTTTCCTGTAGCATATGCTAAATAAATTATACAAAACTGTAAAATAATGTACTTAAAACGGGCTCTAGCTTTAGACATGTGAATAGGCACAATTTGTGGCTCAATTTCGAAACCTTTAAGTTTTCTGGCATATTTCTGCTACAAGACAGCTAGGTAGCTATCACGATAATATTGTAAACTTTCCAAGAAAATTGTGCATTTTTCTGAAAACATTTTAGCAAAACATAGGGGTGTAACGATACGCTAGTCTCATAATACAATACATATCGTGATACAGATGCAACGATACGGTACGTATCGCGATACAAATTGAGCAGTCATGTGACAAAACGAAAAAGTAAAAACAAAGTTCCTACACTTGGAAAGTACTTGAAATTTTGTTTTAAAGTTAAAGAAACTGTTATAAATGATACATTTGTTTAGTTACAATCTTTATCACTGATCTTATGAAAGTTTTCATTCAATGTTTTTACTTTTCACTGTATCGTTTATGTATCGTGAAACAGGTCTAGTCATGATACAATATGCGTATCGCCAGACCAAGGTATCGCGATACAGTCTATTGCGATTAATCGTTTCACCCTTAGCAAAACATACTATTTTCTTTTTGTTTCCTGAAAATATTTTAGCTAAAAATTTCGCGTTAGTGCTTGAAACTGCCTCGAGATATTTGGTAGCTATCACGATAATACTCTAAACTTTCCGGAAAAGTTTTGCATTTCTCTGAAAACATTATCAGAATGAATTATTATTTTCAAGATATGTTGTGTTTTATTTCCAGGACACTCTAGGCTTTGGAGATAAAGTTTTAAGAAAAGTTCGAAATATCAAAATAATTGCTGAAAGTATCGAGACAGCTATCTTTCTAATAAATAGCAGCTGCTGGCACGTACGCAAAAATACCAAAATACTAATGTAAATTATCGCAATAATATTTCCTGGAAACTTTCAACTATTTAGATAATCTTTTCAGAAAACTTCGCTTTATCAAGATAACATTTTTAAGTATTGCAACAGCTACCTAGCTATCTCCTGGCAGAAATATGCGACCATATTTAAGACATCGTATACCAGGTAATATTTTGCGTATTTTATCACACTAGCTATTCATGTTGATAAAAAAGCTATAGAAGAAGATCCTTGCCAAAACAAATTTTTATATCTTGAAACTTCGATGAAACACATGTGCATATGTTTCAGAGTTAATGCAAACAATTTTGATGTCGATAAATGATAACCGGAAATTAAATTGGAAAGTTTACACGCATGAAGCCGTAATCTACCGAAAATAAATATGCATTTTTATTACCCCTTAAACTTGTATTTGACAGACAATTCCTTCCAAACATATGCATGACTAAAACCGATCTTAATTTTGGTGAGAAAAGGCTAAGTGTAACAAGGGACATAATTCAATCAAAATAAAATCAAGAGCTATGAAATTGAAGTCAGACAAGGGAAAGCCACTTCTGAAGTTTCATTAAGCTGTGACTGGTAATAAGATCTGAGTTTGCTGTGGACCGTTGACGAGGTGTCTACAAATTTTGCAAGCGACGGCGCCGAGGGTCTTGCAATTGCTCTTATGACTTTCGCCAATGCGAGGCTTACAATATACATATTATACTGTCTTATTTTTCATTCAATCTTTCCTGTTTATCATTTGTACATTTGTACTTTATAATATAGAATTTGCTTTCCCATGAGTACGCCGATATCGGACAGATATCAGTTAGTAATCGAAATATTGGCAGTTTGTTTTTATTTTTATTATAGTAATGCGTGGAAAACGAGTGTTTTAATACATCCGGTCATTACTTACCATTTTGTGCGTGTTTTCTTTAACTAAACAAGTAATATCGCAATAGCCGCTATATTAAACGTTAATGTGCAACATAAACTTTCACTAGTTGTAGGTGCTGACTGGAATATCAAGTACAAGGGCTTACTGTAGCTAAAGGCGATGAGAATGCTCTGCTGATACCATGCAAGCAGTTGCCCGAGAACCGGATATTCCCATCTGAACTTAAAACTAATGTTTTCTTGTACATGTTTTTTTTCGATAAATAACAGTAAAATTATGTCAAACTAATGTTTTAACCCTATTTTCTTATAGCAGCGTTAATAAACAAAGCATGTGATATTACGTCTGTAGACAGGGAAAAAAACGTTACATTTTCAAGCTGAACTAAATTTTCGGCTAGTTTTGTAGGGATAACGCATTTTTTTTTTCGTGTTGTAACATCTGCAGAATCCCAAGGAATTTGTTGGTACCCAAGCCCGTTAGGGCGAGGGTACCAACGATTCCCGAGGGATTCTGAAGATGTTATAATACGAAAAGAACATGCGCTAACGCTATTCTAGCATAAAACGCGTAAAAAAACAAGTAAATGAATATATTATCCTACAACGTCATTAGATTTCCATGAAATGCGCGGTAAAGTCTACGTTGTTTTTTCACGTTGACGTCATTTCCTTTTGAATTATCCGTTTTTGGGCCGTAATACGTTCACGCTTTGCCACGGAATGCGCATATATAAAAAGGTGTTATAACAGCACGCGAGCGCGAGAATCTCTCTGTTAACACATGTTTTCTCTCCTGTTAAAACACCGCCGAAAATGGACAATAACAGCAGTTTTATGCTAGAATATCATATTTAGCGTAATATTATGTATTCTTCTATTTTTGTAAAATAAAGTTCAATGAAATGAGAAATGTGCTATAAGTAACGAAGAGAAAATATCAAGCTATTTGATTATTATCTGGTTTTACGTAAAAGAATACAAATTACAACTACACTTATGTAGTACAAGTCATTTTCAAGAGATTCACCTAGCTTGCTCCTCGTTTTACAGCATCGGTAAATATTAGAAACTCCCGCGCCATACATGCATTGGTCAATGCGCCTATTACGTTTGAAGACCGCAGGTCAATTAAGTCTCAATGTATTAAAAGAAATCGATTTTTTGTTGACCTTGACCTTTGTTCAATTGACCTCAAAGCAATGGGAAACCATGAGCAATATTTAACTAAAGTTTGAGTATCATACCTTAAGATTCATAGGTCAAAGTATTCTGAAGTTATTGAGCAGAAACGAAATTGTTAACTGATGATCAGACGTACAGACGTACATACAAAATGACAGATAGAGATTCTGCACCATTGGCGTATATAAACAACAAACAACGGCCCAGAATCGGCCATATATCTTTGACAAAGTTCGACTTAAGGTAATATGCGCCACCTAATGATTTTCAATGGACTTAAATGCCAAATTAAAGTTGACGATATTTCCGATTGACTTGTATTTTTCCAGTTTACTGTTATTCTCCATTTTGCAGCCGTAAATCTTCAAACATGACCACTAACTCATTTTTTCAGCAGAACGCAAAATGACGTACTTGACAGTTTTTTTATGTAGTGTTTATATACAAGAAAAATACGGCAAATATTATTTATTTAGAAATAAATTAAAATTATCTCTCCAATGATGTATAATTTGATAATTTGTCAAGGCAAACGATTTATGAACGCAAACACACGCAAAACTGACGTTGAGATTCGCTTAAAATTTTGCGCAAAGACGCTCATATTTAAGAAACTGCCGGATAGTTTTTTTGAATAAATTTGAACAAGGGTGCAAAATTTCAATGACTATCAATTCCGTAAAAGAAAACATCACTTAAAAAGTCTAAACGATTCCTGATAAAGTCATATCTGAAAACAAGTAAGTCACCAAAATAAAAAATGAGTGTTTCAATTCACCGTTTTTATACCTTTGATGTCCATGAATCTGAGACAGCGGGTCTGTACCAACTGAAAAAGAAACAGTGAGTGAGTAACTCTATAACTTCTCTCTTGTGGAATGCAGAATTTGTAGTCTAGCACAATTATGGCCATTGTTGCTCAAATCATCCTTGCAATTTTCTCGAATGAATTAAGAATGATTCTTTAACGTGCACCACGTGTGTAATAAAATAATTTGCAGAGTAAGCTGTTAGCCAACACATTCTTGTTAAAAATTATTGTGCCAAGAAGTTCTGCATCAATACCGCCATTTTGGTTGAGGTAACTTAGCAAGGTGGTCGTTGGCTTTTAATTCTATACAGTAGTTAAACCGTTTCGCCAAACTTGTCATAAGCAATATCTCAATATGAAATAGAATTTAAATTCTTTTAGTGTTACAACGGCTTGCGTTTGTTTATATCAATATTGTAGTACATAAATAGAACTTAAATTTAATAAACTGATACCTCCAATTTCTGTTGATACTGTTTGTGCTGGCGGAAAAGGTCTTCCATATCTGAACGTGAAGTTCTGCAACGATGCCGGCGTCCCCATATGAGAGATGGATAGATCCTGCCTTCTGTCTGGCTGTGGCAATCTCAATATTCTCTTTTCTGTTCCGTTTATAAAAGGCATGTTAAATAGCTATTTCAATGACATTTTATAAAAATACATTTCCTATTTTTCAAAATGTTACTTCATTTCTTAAGGCAATACCTTTCTAAAAATGTTAAGAAATTAATTAAATTTATTGCAAAAAAAGATTCTGCTCCATAAAATTGTTTCTCCTACTTTTCCTCTCTTGATGCAAGAAAAAATGTAAACAAAAGGGAGACAACTACTTCCTACAAAGGGATATGTTCCAGAATGCATGATTAGTAATGTTTTAGTTACTTCCCTTTTAGTGATGATAGACCATAAAAAAATACAGGAAGTGAATAATTGCTTCTCCCTTTGAATTTCATAACTTCCGCTGCGCATGCGCAGTGAGCACTTTACGATTCGAAGTTTTGGAGGCAGATCGCTTGTAAATGCGAGTTGATAATGATTTAATTTCTGCAATAATAAAATAGTTGTGAGGTAATCCATCATCTGTAGGAATTTCTTTTTGTTTGCTGCTGTATTTATGAAAATTGAAAATCATTTCCAACTTTCTATGTTACACTTTCTACTTTCAATCGACGCGGCCGCCATATTTGTTTACATTAAAGGTCAAGGTCATTGAAATACCTATGTTAAATGCTCCCGATATTCCGTTTCTACTTGATTTCATCATAGAACCTGTATCTGTTGATCCGGCATAGTTATTTACAATATCTAAAATAACATATTAAATGATAGCTTTAATTTGACCATTTAATATTTATCTGATATATATTGACAGCACTTAGAAGGACACAGACGTACATATTTTACAATGATAGTGGTATATTAACACCCCATACTCGTACAATACATTACCTAGCAAAAATAAAATAAATATCAGCTTAGGTCGCAAAATTCCGAGAAATTTTAGATGAAGCGAAGTCAGTAGACTTATTAATTTTAAATTCTTAGTTGTTAAGGCGATGCCAGTTGCTTCATTAAGTTTGTCAAAACAAAACAAACAAAAAACAAAAACAACAAAAAAACAAGCAAATTCGATGAATTGGTATTCCCCGCCGAAAGGGTTTGTGGTGAGGAATGGCAAAATCTATATCCGGCAAAAAGTTAAGGATGTTAATAAGCCGAAGCAAATAATTTCATTAGTCAAAATCAATTTAACAGAAAACAAATGTTTAATTAAAGAGTACATAATAAATGTATGATACTTTGATCCTAAAGAATTTTTTCTGAATGTGATATGCTTACTGTAATAATCTGAGCTTTTAAAATTAAATGCAGTTAACTGGAACGAAATATTGCCTTTGAGTGGTTTGGCACCAGGTGTTGCTGTTTAACAGGAACTTAAAAGGACAGATGTCCTTAAGAGAACACAATCAAGTAAGATATCTTGAATATGGCTGAGGACAAGGTTTATGCAGTCACAACTTAACATGTTGAAGGTTTGAACATTTTAAAAAAAAGGAATGGATATATATATATATATATATAATTCTTTTAGGGGGTGGGGTTGCGGGGGAACGGGTGAGGAAACAGAATTTCACATTTTGTTTATAAATATTGATGGAAAATTAAAAATGAAAAAAAAATATATGGATAAAGTGGTGGGGGGGGGGATGCAGAGGGAGAGAGCGAGATGGGGGAATGGTACAACTTGCATATTGATAAATATTCATGGAAGGTTTGTAAAAAATCTAAAATAAGAAACGAAAAAAAAAGACGTGGGGGGGGGGGGGGGGGGGGGGGGGGGGGGGGGGGGGGGGGGGTTGACAAAGGCAAGTGGGTGACCAGGTGTGGGTGCTAACTTTACATGTTTATAATAAATGTTCATAGAAAAGAATGAAAGAAATTTAATGAAATTCTGCCAAATGGTAAGTTTGTTATGTACAAATATGTGGATTTTTAGACAATTAAAGGGCAATAACTCTGAAGTTACAAAAGAAATCCATACTAAACTGTGTGTGCACAACCACATTATAGTGCTCTAAATTCCGTTTAAGTTTCATAGTTCAAGGGCAAATATAGATCTATTAGAAGTTATGATTCAGAAATTGTCATATTTATAGTACCCTATATAGTTAGCACTAGAAACTTCTAAGGACCATAACTCTGGTGTTACTTGGGCAATCTGACTGAAACTTGATGGGCCCCATAACCTCATAGTGGTGAACATGTATATGAAGTTTGTTTGAAAAAATCTAAAATAAGAAATGAATTCTTTTCTGAGGGAGGGAGGGGTGGGTGGTGGGGGTGAGGGGGGAGGGAGGGGAAGGGATGTGATCAAGGTAAGGGGATGACCAGGTGTGGGTACACAACTTCACATGTTTACAATAAATGTTCACGGAAAAGAATGAAAGATATTTAATGAAATTCTACCAAATGGTAAGTTTGTTATGTACAAATATGTGGATTTTTATACAATTAAAGGGCAATAACTCTTAATTTTGCAAATTAAATCCGAACAAAAATGTACGGACACAACCACATTATGGTGATCTAAATTCTGTTTAAGTTTCATAATTCTAGGTCAAATATATCAAAAGTTAGGCTGCAGAAATTGCCATATTTATAGTACCCTATATAGTTAACACTAGAAACTTCTAAAGGCCATAACTCTGGTGTTACTAGGGCAATCTGACTGAAACTTGACGGGCCGCATAAACTCATAGTGGTGAACATGAATATGAAGTTTTATATAAATATTCCCAACCATTTCCTAGATGTGGCTCCGGACGGACGGACGGGCAACGCCAAAACTATATCCCTCCGACTTTCGTCGGGGGATAAAAAAAGTAAAATCACTCAGATATGCATTTCACCCATTAAAAGAAAATAAATAAATAGCAATTGCAGAAAAAATAGTTGTAGCTTATTCAGATTCTTATAAGTAATTTTAGTATTTGCTTTTGAAAGAAGTAAGTGAATCCACACAACGAATATTTTGTGGAATGATATTCCATACTTTAGCACTATTATAGCCAAATGATCTTTTCATATAATTCGTGTGATTATAATTGTTACCTCCTCTTTCTATTGATAATGCATGTGCTGGTACAATATTCTTCCTAGTTGTTGGAAATAGGTTTTTACTGGTCATGAAGTTCTGTAACGACCCTGGTATTCCTGTAGAGGAGATGTCTTGGTCTTGAGCTGTTCCTCCTTGCGGCAATCTCAGAGTGATCGTCGGGTTGTCATTGCCATAAGGCGTGTTTAACGCTCCCACAATTCCCATATGACTTGTTTCCATAACCGCACTATAACTTACTGATCCGTGAGAGTTGTCCGCGACAAATAAAGTATCTAAAAATATTAAGATTAATTATGGCATGCAGTTGCACTCTCAATTTTTAGCTTTGATGTATTTCTGACCTTTTGGATGGACTTATGACGGACATAGATTTCATGATTTTTACAATGATTCTGTATACTACCATAATACAGTAATCAAGTTGCAATATCTATCATCCTGAAAACAATTCCTGGAAATTATATTTAAAAGCATTGTCATAGCAACAAACTTGGTATCTGTAATCGTTTTATTTCGAGATCGCCGAAATTCGACTTAAAATGATACTTGGTGCAGGTACTTTTCGCTGAATATGTTGCCGTTCCCATACTTAACGAAAAATCTCACTTGTCTTCGTATGTCTGAACTATAAATCAATTTATTACAATTTTCACGTCATAACTTTAGAGCATTTTCCTTGCACAGAAACACATTTTTGTTATCCATGAAATGAATATTGAAAAGTAGTCTCCTCAGGCTTGGTATACTGTTGAGAAAGACTTTGCAGAACAAAAACGACATTTACAGAGAAGCGTTTATTTACGAGGGAAAAGTCACAGGGACTTAGGTCAGGAGTATTAGGTGGATGTTCTACCTTAATCATCTTCTCCTTGTTCTAAGAAAGACTGAAAAAATGTGACTTTTTTTGGCGGACGCATTATGTATATTGAAAAAGCTGTTTTTCTACCTTACAGTCCGATTTTCCCCTTAAAATGCTCTTGTTTATTGTAGCTGACACACTTAAATTAAAACAATATGTGGACTATAAGTAGTTGTTAACAAATTGTCGTTTTGTCTATCGAAATCTCGTAAGAATTCCTTTCAAAATGTCTCAAACATATGTCACTAAATAAGACCATTCACAGCGTTCACAGACGAAAAGAGATCCCTTATTTTTATGTAGATACGTATGTACGTGTAAACAAAATGTACAATTTATTTATTTCGAAGCTCATTTTGTTAATATTTTTTATTGATTTCATGTTTGCAACACGCCTACTTCTAAGGAATCTGTTTTACCATCACACACCGAGACGTTAAAAATTAGAGATATGACTAGAGGGTTTTTAGATTGACTTCGATATAAAGGAAGT
Organism: Mercenaria mercenaria; assembly: GCF_021730395.1. Classification (NCBI taxonomy): domain Eukaryota; kingdom Metazoa; phylum Mollusca; class Bivalvia; order Venerida; family Veneridae; genus Mercenaria; species Mercenaria mercenaria. The sequence continues at coordinate 40,515,090 of NC_069376.1, read as the reverse complement.
CGCTGCACGTCGAATCTGACAATACTAAAGATTACTTTGTGATGGCATCCAGCTGGCTTACGGAAAGTCGGTAGTTCTACCGAGGTGCCCTCTCGTGATGAAAAAATGCACGGAGTAACACCTGGAGTCTTCCTCCACAGTCGCCATATGACCTAAAACTGTGTCGGTGCGAAGTTTAACCCAACAAAATAAAGAAATATACTTTGTGATGGCGGGAATTTCGAGATAAGTGAGTTTGAGATACCGAGTTTCAACAGTACTTTAAATTTATAAAAATGAAGGTCATTTCAGCATTCTAAGTTCCTACTTACTTTCTGTATTCTGAAGCATCATCTCCTGTTTGATGACAGTGGTACGTTCGGGCATGTCTACTCTGTGTTCAAGCAAAGGGTGTGGTGAAATCTCAACGCAGCATTTCTCAAGTTTGCCTTTTTCGCACGTGATTATCGCGTTCATCTTTCCTGCCGTAATGGCATTATACACATGGTTAAACATGCTGTACCATTTGTATACGTCTTCCTTGCTATAACAGTACTCTCCGGCAAACTCATCAATGATTACCAAACAGGTATTTCTTAAATCAATTGTCTTAAAATCGTTTGGTTCAGTCAGAAGTATGCATTGTGATGGATCATAAGAAGAAGCTAAGGCAACTGCTACTGATGTCTTTCCGCATTTCTTAGGACCTGTCAGCACAACAGCTTTATTTGCCTTGAATTTAAGCCTAGTTTTCCTAAGGATTTCTTCGTTAACTTGACCGCTGCTGATTCGATATTGCTTCAGGAAGTTGCTGGTCATGTCTTTTATTGAAACAATAAAAAAGTACTTGAACATTATGCATTTCTTAAAAGTCTTACCGATCAGTAGTCAATACTATTGTCCGAAGACCGAGAGCCAGTAGTTTTGTCTATTGACAGTTAAGCCTTTCAAAATGTGCATAAAAATTTACTATTTTGATAAATAGCCTTGCCCTTTTCTTGTATCTTCGTGCCCCCTACTTATTCCCCCATTTAAATCCCAAAATTAGGCAAAATATATTCAAAACTGTACATATGATATTGAAGATAAGCCTTTTATCTTTATCGTGAAAACGTTTTTGTTTGGATATCCTAAACAGTCATTGTGAAATCTCCACCATGTGTGTAACCTAAGTCATGGCTGCCATTTTTCTATATCATCGTGCCACTTGTGTTATTTGGGTCGCTTATGTAATTCAAGCATGGAAATTTTCCCCTTCGATGAAATTAGGTTAGGAGAATTGGCAAAGACCTTGGAATGAAACTATCAGAAGTTTTGGAAATGAAAATTTGGATATTTTAAAAATAATTGCATTGTACTTGGTTTCTTTGTAAGCAGCTACACATTTTCTGTGATAGATATTTAATTAATGTGGATTAAAAGCAAACATGTTTTTTTTATGCATTTTGCCTTCTTTGTTCACGAAATACCATGTGCTTATTATGTTAACACAATTTAGTGACGTCAGAACTTTCGCATGAACTAGCAGCGCATGTAAATGACAGAGGCACGAAGATATAGGAAGGCACGAAGATACAGGGGATAAACATATATTGAATATAGTCCAGTCATATGGCCCGGGATCTATGTAAGGAGATATATAATAATATTAATATGTATTTACCGCTACCATTAGACCTCAAAAAACATTGTTTGTTCCTGGTGTTCCAACCTACCCTGAATTTTATGGCTTTGGAGAATGTTTTTCAACTTTTTAACAAAGACATTGCAAAAACTGCACTTTTTATGCTTTAAACGTGGTCAGTGATGTTAGAAATCAACTTATTGATGCTCTTAAGGCATAAATCCCTTATCTGTATTCACAAAAATAATTTCCGAAAAGTGCCACTTAATAATAACAAAAAATACCGACCTACCTACCCTTTTTGTTTGAGCATGTTACCGGAAACAAAAAATCTTTTGTAGGCCTTAATAATTTCAAAATATTCATTCGTTCTGTAATAAAAAATAATACATTTTTACGATTAATACTAGCAATTACAGATGTTGTAATGTTGAATATTTTTTACCTTTCAAGTTGTTGCTAACTGGCAAATAAGCTGAGTACACATCCTGATTTCTGCACTCTGAAATCAATCAATAACTATTTCATGAAAGTAGGTATTCATATGTCGCCTATATCAAAGAAGTATAAAATACACAGAATGGCAACTGGCTGTAATCTCGCGTGAGCTCGTGTCAGAGCGTGATTCGGCGTTATCTTACTAAAAACAAACATCGGCGAGCATGGAGTTACAATTTGTACCTTTAAAACTACATTTAAAATACATGTTAGCTTCTAAAACAAAATTAGTTTAATGTGAAATGGTCTTAAGACACGAAGTACACGTTTTTTTCCATCGAAAGAAGCGTGGTCATACGGTGATAATTATTTTACCGATGAATAAATGCTTTCGCATACAAAATGGCGCGTGGAGAAAGCGCCACTTCCGGTAAACGAGATCTCGTTTTTTTGTCACGGGAGGTTGGCGAGATTTGCTCTATAGGCTGAACACCACTAAATCCAGCTGTTCTTTATTTCATATAAAATGCACTCACTTCATAACGGTGTTTCAACATTTTCTAGCATATCAGATTTTCAGAGACTTATATTCCCATAAAGAACTAGATCGCTACTTTAGAAAAACAAAAAGAAAAGGGGGTGTTAACTTTTATATAAGAAAACTACAGTTCGTTAAATACAACCCGCTGAATTTACTACTTTTCGCTTCTTTCAATTTCTCTTTTCGTGACATTAAATTCTTACGCCGCCATTTTTATCTAGCATGCGATAGGAACATGCCGATTTCATTACAATGCAAAGTGATACTTACTGAAACGCGGTAGGGTAAAAGTAAGCACGTTGCTGCCGAGAAAATGCACTAGGAAAGGAAAAAAGATTAGTACTATTTATATTTGGACTACTTGTGACTAGACCTGCGGAGGCTTACATTCTATTTGGTAGTGATCAGCCTATATGCCTTTCAAGTTGCCAATCTATTTATTTTTATAGCTCTTTGCCTATATATATTATTTTCAACTACTGCAATATTTAATACTTATGTGTCAAAGAGAAAAGTAATAATCTAAAATGTCATACCAAGTGTAAGATCTGCCGGATGAGTTTCGCTTGTGTCATCAAATACCTTGACAACGTTTTCAAGGATATCGTGATCATGGAATTGTTTGCACTCTGCCAGGATCTTCGAGTCTGTTACCATGATGATGTCCAGCGTTTTGTCATCGTCCCCTTTAGTTGTATGCTTCATATTGTTGAATATATCAGCCATACTTTTTGACTTGTTTTCATCATATGAAATACTTCCAAAAGGATTCCTGCAGAGAACCAAATCAACATCTTCAGGATCGATATGGCGCCAATCCGAAGACTTGTGCATTTCTACACTTCGTTTGTAATTGTAACCCATTCCTTTAATGGCTGCAAGGGCTGTTTCAAAATAACGACTATTGTAACTTCCGGAGACAACCACGTAGTGATTGTCTCTTAATTTTGTTCGGATGTCGGCAACTTCTGAAGGTGCACTGAAATCTGCTGGTAATTCCTTCATTGTTGTTTCAAAACAAGCTGATACAGGAAAAAAGAAAATTGTTGGCATATAAAGCGTAGAAAGATGATATGAGCCGCGCCATGAGAAAACCAACCTATTGGAATTAGAGAAACTGTTAGCGAACAGCATGGATCCTGACCAGACTGCACGGATGCGCAGACTGGTCTGGATCCATGCTGGTCGCAAAGCCACTATGTTGGTTTTCTCACGGCACGGCTCATATATAATAATACTTGTTTAATAAAAATTAGTTCATGCCAATATTGTTGTAGAGACATGGTTAACATAATTTTAAATTTCACTGATAAATCTCTATTCTAACTGTTTTTTTTATCTCTGTGAATGTAACAATAGAAACAACAACTGTGAAAATAATATTAAACCAACCTTGAAGCTTTGCCAGGATGTCATCAGCAGTTTTAATTCTTTTATTTTTGTCGCCTGAAGCAAATATATGTTTTTGTTATGTTTTTCTGAATTTAATAATATTTTATGGCTTCAGTTTTAGACACAAATACAAAAATCATACAATGAAAATGACAAGCTTATTTTGACAAATTGATAACTGTATGAATAATTCAACTTACATAAAAGCCAAGAGTTGGGTCACAAGTTTAACCAACATTAGAGGGTTTGTCCTTCCCATAACAAATAAACATACAAACATTACAAATAATATATTTTTTTATTATTGCATAAGTTTACGACTAAAATATTTTATCTACTAATCCATTGCTATTGTGCCAAATAGAAAAGTCCATAGGTTGTTCATTGAGTTTAGATACAGTTGAACTTCAATGGCTCGAACTCGGATCTTTCGAACACCCGGGATCGCTCGAACTCTTCGCCCGGTCCCGAATTTATTTCTGCTTTATTCTATATTGTTCAACCTCGGATCGCTCGAACTTCGAAAATTCGAACTCTCGAACTCATTTGGTGGTCCCCTCGGCTCAATTACAGTGATAATTACACCTATTCAGTCGAACAGACAATTTGTCGCCGAATGGCTTGTGTTTACAAAGTTTTTCACACCTTTGCCTGACATTCGCCAAGCTTCCCCTTTAACCGGCGCGTGCGTAATTTTCACACGCTTATGTAATTAGCATTGGTATACGACAAACAAATTAAACAAAGTGACTTTCGTTCACTGCAATGCTTTAATGGGCTTTGGTTAATACGAATAAAATTATTTAAAATAATTGAGCAATGTCTGTTTTTATTTTTTCTGCATAAAAACGGGAGATCCGATGTCAACATTCATACTGCTTTAGCATGGCTGAACAATGTAGTGAAGGACCCGGAAACGGGGGGATAGCTAAGTTTTTCCTAATATTTGTAATAGACTATGATCCATAAAGGTTTGCTATTCATGTCTTTTTATTTGATGCTGTCTTCGCAAAATTCTTATAATTATATTATAATATTATATTATAGAATCTAATTATATCTGTGTTTTTTTTTTTTTTTTTTTTGTGTTTTTTCGTAATGTCATGTTTGAAAACAGATAATATTGCAGCGTTCGTTTTTTAATTATCATAGTATCATACACACATTTAGGTACAATATGATAATATATTACGATGTAAGGTTCGTAACACATCATGCCCTGGAATTCCCAAATTCAAAATGGCCGCCATTTGGATGGCTCGAACAACGGAAAACTCGAACTAATTTCCACGGGACCCTCGAGTTCGAGCCATCGAAGTTCGACTGTAATTTTGATTAACCAGAAATTATCTGATGCCAAATACTAATAATTTCAAGTTCAAAACTTTCTAGTACACTAACCTGAAGGTCCGGGTTTTTGAACAGTCACTTGTCGAAGAATTGAAGTCGTCTCCTTCGTATCTGACTCGATTTCATTTAATTTGTTTTGCATTTGCTTAATGATTTCTTCGTACCACTGGCGTAGAGAATCCCCAAGGTTTGGAAGGTTATTGCCTTTAGCATTTTCAATTTTCTTTCGAAACAATTCTTCACGTTCCGCACTAAACACCTGCTTTGCTATGGCAATAGTGGCAGTGTCAAGACGTCTCCAGTAGTCATCAAAATCTTTGTCTGTCATATTTGAAGTGTTTGGGAGATGCTGCAACTCGTTGCGTATCCCGCGAATTTCATTCTTCATGAGAAATATATCAAGTGGTTGTATGCTTGTCGTGAACATTTCCGTAATCATTGTAACAAGAAGTGTAACATCCCATTGGTCAACATCAGCTGTGCCATGACCAGGATACAGTAAATCATACTGATTTTCTCTTATCCTTTTCTTCTTTTTCAGCTGCATCACGTCCGGCCGCCTGTACGCAAGATATGCATCAACGGTTGTATAAGAAGAACCTGCATCTTGCTTGGCAAGCTTGATGAAAAATTGTCGTAAAGGTTCAGGACAAATGTTCACCGCAAAGTACACAAGCCTGAAGTATTTATCCGCCATCTTTAAATATAAAATATAAGAAAATAGCTGAAAACTTTACCGTTAATACACAAAACGTTTAATAGACTATCTAACAAATGACCAGTGAAATAGGACTAGTGCCCTTTGACCTGGGAAATTACAACGGAAATTCTATGGTTGTGCAATTTTGAACTGTTACAGAAAACAAAAATAAAAAAGGTTTCCAGTCATTATTGAATTAAAACTGTTTAACATTATTTTAAAAACTACTGTTCTTTATTAAACTTTTTAATCACTTACACTAATTAAACGTCTTCTTCTTATTTTATTTTTGAAATTTTCAGTCTGAACGTGGGAAAGACCTAGTATTTCAAGGAAAAATAGGATCAAATGGGGTAAATAAGTTATTTAGCAAAAGCCATATACATGTAATTTTTTTAAGCACTTCAGAAGGAAAGAATATCATTATACTCTGTGATTATATTTATAAACTTTGCATGGAAACACAGACTGCTCTTTATTATGACATAGAAAATGAAGCAAGGATTATGTAAATTTATTCAGTTGTACGAGATAAGAAACAAGCGAAAGTTGGCAGTATACCTTCGTATAATGATCGGTCGTTTACATGCACTCTATATTATGGATTAATAGACAGAAAACTGTTTAAATAAACACGTTTGTGCAACCTTGTCATGGAGATGGGACTTTTCTGAAGGGAATCATGAAAGCATTTGGAAACTAATAGCGCTCTATGGGATATATTTATACAAATGTACTTGTTTAATGTATTAGAGTTGTTGACGCATATACTGTTGACTTTTCTTCTCAGTTAAACATTCTAATTATTATAAACGCAAATCAAAAATACTGCGTGAGTGAAAGTGAAAGTCCTTTCATTCAAGATCGTTACGGTTATTCTTAAAAAAATAATTTAATCACTAGTATTAACGCGAGAAAAACAGGCAATTCATGTGCTGTTAATATATGATTGTAATTTTTGAAATGTTTTGCCGGGGCCGAGAATTCTTGCGCAGATGGGTATCTTGTATGTGCGTCTTGTTTCGTTCATAACACCTGTTTGTACTCTAAACTAAACTCGTAAAAAGCAAATTTTCCAGTCATAAGTGACATCCGTATCAGATGTGAATGTGATCTTAGACCGAAGCATTCTCTAGTTATTTGGCAAAAAGTTCTACTGTTCTGGGTCAATGTGTCCTTGACCTTTCACCTACTGACCTCACAATCAATAGGGCCTATCTGTTGGTCATAATCAACCTCCCTATGAAGTGTCGTGTTTCTAGGCCATAGCGTTCTCTAGTTATCGTTCGGAAACAATCTCTACTATTCTGCGTCAAAACGTTTGCGGCATATTTTTCGCAACGTTCGCCGGAAGCCTGATATTTTGGTAAGCTTGCATTTACATGTTTTAACAGAGGCAAATTATTCAATACTGAATGTATACCTTTATCGCGCTTGTTACTTTTGAATAACATATGTACGGAATAACGTATAACAAGACAACTGAGAGGAAAGAATCATCTTTGGTTTACTCTTTAAAAATATCCTGGCCTTCAAGGTCTGTAAAACAATATTCTGACTTTCATAGAAGGCAAAAAGAAATCTTAGTAAAAGGATTTGTTAGAAGTTCCTATATGAATTATACCAGTCTAATGTAAAACAACATGATATTTATTTTTTCTTCTTTTCGGCAAACTGCCTCTGCAATTTGCAATTGAAAGATAAATATACTTGTTACCAATATTAGATTTAATTGTTCATTTTTGGGAACCCAATATGGAAACCCAATGGAAACCGAAAAGTTCATGACCTGTGCGGTACACCTCAACTAATATTTATATAAAACTGTCTTAGACTAATAATATTTACCGAATACACTGTATTATAACGACTTTGCTCCTATTTTACTAATTTTGAATGTTAGATTTTGTTTGTTTGTTTTCGGTTTTAACGCCGTTTCTCAAAAGTATTTCAGTTTTGTAACGGCGGGTAGTTAACCTAACAAGCGTTCCCGAATTCTGTACCAGTACAAACCTGTTCTCCGTAAGTAACTGCCAACTTTCCACTACTCAGTACTGACCTTTACATTTTATAGAGAAAAAATACAAGTATAGTCAAATCTATCTATAAAGACCATCCTTAGGAGAGCCAAATGTGGTCTTTATTGGGAGGTGGTCTTTATTCACAGGTTAAAATACACTGTTTAAATGGGAAACAAAGCATGTGGAGTCATGTGGTCTCTGTTCAGAGGTGGTCTTTAACACAGGTCTGACTGTAAATATAACTCTAAAAATATACTAAGTATCTAGAAATGAACCTCAATCAAGAGCTGGCACTACCAGTGACAAACGCCACCGAAGTGTGCCCAAGAATGCTACAGCTGTCTACGCAAAATATGCCAGAATAGTTCAGGTATGAATCATGTTGCGACAAGATAAAAAATGTTCTTGGAGCTAGGGTTCTGGGTCTTGAGCATGATACACATACTCATTATAGGGAAGAATTGTGACAAGTAATTTTAACATCCTTTAATGAATGGCAAATCTATTGACCGGACAAGAAACATAAATTTTAACCTTTGACATCTAAGTGTGACATTGACCTTTAAGCTAGGGATCTTGGTCTTGTGTCTGACACGTCATCACAATATAGGGAACGTTTATGCCAAGTAATTTTAAAATCTCTTCATCGATGAAAGAGTTATAGAACGGACAAGAAACAGATCATGTTAACCGTTATCCTCTAAATGTGACCTTGACCTTAGAGCTAGGGGTCTGATTTTTATACATGACATGTTTTCTCGTTATGGGAATATTTATGCCTAGTAATTTTGAAATTCCTTGATGAATGGCAGAGTTACGAACCGGACATGAAACAGACTTGACTTCTAAGTGTGAACTTGATCTTGGAGCTAGGTGTCTAGGTCTTGCGCGTAGCACATTGTTTCATTAAGGCCTAAAAAATCTTTGTTTCCGGTAACATGCTAAACAAATTAGGGTAGGTAGGTCGGATTTTTTTTTTGATTTTTTTTATCAAATTATTTTTTGTGTCAAAAAGGAATACAAATAAGGGGGTTATGCCTTTAGAGCATCATTAATGGTTTTCTAACATCATTGACCATGTTTAAACCATAAAAAGTGCAGTTTTGCAACTTATTGTCAAAAAGTTGAAAAAATTATTCTCCAAGGCCATAAAAACATTTAGGGCTAGGCCAAACATTTAGGGTAGGTCGGGATACCGGAAATAAACAATTGTTTACGCCTTATGGTAAACAATTGTGCCAAGTTGTTTCAAAATGCCTTCATGGATGACAGAGTTATATACCGGACACTAAAAAGATCCTATTAAACTTTTACTTCTAAGTACTGACCTTGACCTTGGAGCTAGTGATCTGGGTCTTGCGCAGGACACATTGTCTGATTGTGGTTACCATTTATGCCAAGACATTTTAAAATCCCTTCATGGATGGCAGAGTTATGGACCGGGCACAAAAACAGATCCTGTTAACATTTGACCTCTAACTATGACCTTGACCTTGGAGCTAGGGGTCTGGGTCTTGCCTATGACACGTTGTCTCATTATGATAAAAATTTATGCTTAGTAATTTCAAAATCTGTTGATGAAAGTTACTAACCGGAAACGAAACAGAGCCTATTAACGTTTGACTTCTTGTGCACCATAAATCGGTTTAAGCTCCCCAGTGGTGTTTTTGCCACTGACCGTTCCAAGGCGGTGCACCACTGTGTTCCTTTGCTTGTTCGTTTTGTCCTAATGTGTTGGATTTGTGTGTGTGCGCCAGTATGTGTGTGTGTTTGTGGTGTGCGCGTCTGCGTGCTGTGGGTTTCGTTTTGGAGAGGCTGCGTTTTTGGTACGTGGCATTCCCTGTTTGATATTTGTCTTTGTTTTTTTAAGTGTGACCTTGACCTTGTAGCTTGGGAACTGGGTATTACGCGTGAGAAAAGTCGTCTCATTTAGGTAAATATTTATGCCAAGCTATTTCAAAATCCCTTCATGGATGGCAGAGTTACAGCCCGGAGAAGAATTTACAATGTTACGGTCGGACGGACTGACCCCGCAGTCCCTACTGAGCTAATCGGGCGGATTAAGTTTCATTGTTAAAATTAAAGAACAACTCTTAATATATACAGCACAGATGAAGTCCCCAAGGTAAGAATCAAAGGCTAGGTCTCAAATACTCCGTTCTGCAGCTCCCAGACTTCGGAACACAATACCCTATCATTTCAGAGATATTGTGAGGCTAAATTAGTCCCGGCCTTTGATCAGCACACAGGAAAGGGCAAAATTGTATATGCTTCTGTTGCTCTAATTAAAAGTTGCTATTTTGTTCTATTCCGTTTTCTTACTTTACTATACATTTCATTGCATGCAGTTGACTTTTGCTCATTCTTCTTGTTTTTGTATTTTCTTAGTTCCTCAGATGTGTACTTGTCTATCATATAGATCTATCTGATACAAGTTCCTTATACACGAAGTAATTATATTTTATTGTAGTTAGTGTAATTCCATTCACGTTACCTTTTAAGTCAGTTATTGATATTCCTGTGCCCCCGTTCCCCCCCCCCCCCCCCCCCCCCCCCCCCCCCCCCACCACCCCTTCCACCACCTCAACCCTTCCGTCCGACTTTGTGTCTTGCATATCTCAAAAAGTATTTGTCCTGGAGTCATAAAATCTCACAGAATTGTTATTATGAAAAAGTGTGCACCTGATGCCTTTAACAATAACAATTATCGTATTTAATAAAGAAAGTGGAATACAAAACACATCTACAGTTTGAATAAGGAAAGTGCAATGTAAATCAATATAAAATATTACCTTTTCATATTTAAGAGGAAACAAAATTAATACGTTCGCAGGGTTCTCCCTCGTCTTTTCTTTAATGATTTATTCACTTTTTTAAACACATCTTGATTTTGAAATTGTATTATTCATAAATAAAATGTTACTGTTTAATATTCGAATACCCGTTTAACTATAAATAGAAACAAGTGTGAAATTCCTGATCTAAATTTAGTACATGTAACTCTATTTATAGTAGTTTAAGCCAATATTAGTAACAATATGATCTGTATTTATAACTAAAACGTTTTCCCAATAAACTATTTTTATTACCCCAATGACTCGGCTTACATTTGCATACTTTGGGCGCGTTCGGCATACTTACTCGAGCTAACCCGAGTCACTCTGGGTATAACTCGAGTATAACTCGTGTAACCCGGGCGATAGTAGTTGTGTCACCCGAATTCTACCCACCTCCTGAAGCTGGGAAAGTCGGGTGATCGTATCCGAATACATTAACACTTTAAATATGGCGTCGTTGGTAGCCTGGTAAAAGTTTGGGTGCAATTACTATCAAGGCTTTATCTCAATAACCACAGATGATATTGAATTGAAACTTCAAACAAGTCTTTGCGCTCATCAGACCTACCAAAATAATCAAGTTAGATAACTCTTGATCGAATATTATGTAAATTATGGGTCTCATTTATAGACATATTGCTTTGAAACCTATTTTTACTTTTTAAGGTCATTACCTAACCGCAGATGATCAAGTCCCATTACTCTTATATGTATTTTGACAAAAATTTATCCCTTTTGGACTTAGAAAATGCAATTTAAAGTTTTACATGCAAGTTAGTATATCCAAACTAATGCAGATGTTTGGTTAAAACTTCACACATTTCTTCGGGTCTGTAAAATAAGGTCATATCAACATATCACAAGCCTCATAACTCTTATTTGAGTCAGACCCCTTTTTAGCGTTAAATTTTTGCATGCAAGTTTTTTTTAAACTAATGCAGATACTTGATTGAAACTTCACACATGTCTTCCATGTTGTAAAGGACATGTCATCAACTTCCATAACTCTTACTTGAACTTTGGTCAAGTTATGCCCCACTGTTTCAACTTAGAAAAAGCTGGTTAAAGTTTTGCATGCAAGGTACTATCTCGGCAACTAATGCAGATATTGGATTGAAACTTCCATACATGTCTCCAGTGATGTTAAGGAAGGTCAAAGCATCAATTCCCATAACTATAATTTTGGACAAGTTATGCCCTCTTTCTTGTGCATAGATATTGTTCTGTTTGCTTGCAAGTTGATATCTCCAAAACTAATGGGAGCATTGGGTTAACATTTCTCACATGTCTTCAGGGTTGTAAAGCCAGGTAAAAGCATCAAGTTTCTTAACACTTACTTTAATTTTGGCAAAGTTATGTCCCTTTTTGTAATAAGAAAATGACGGTTAAAATTTTACCATCAAGTTGCTCTTGTCTAAGGGCGGTACTAGGTTGCAAACTTCTTATATCTATTCAGGGGTTTAAAGAGAGATCATAGAATCAAGTCAATTAATCCTTGAATCATTATTTCAGTTCTAGAATCGAAAATCCTTCATACTGACAGTTGCCTTCGAATAGTGGAGCGAGCTGTCATTGTTCTTTTATAACCTTTTACTTTCTTCTAAATGTAGAGTAACTTTGAAATGCTCTTTTTGGCATTCATGCCGCCATCTGTAAATACTGCTGAATAGGACAGTGGTTGAGAAATCTGCTTCTTACAGTAACAGCCTTGTCAAGCATATTTCGAGGGTTCTCGATCTGATTCTTAAAGCTTGTAAGTTTTCTTTCCAGGTTCACATGGGACAACTTTTAGAAAAAACATCTAGTCTTTAGAACATAAAATGAGTGATAAGGACAAAAAATCCACAAAAGAAGCCACACATTGATGTTGAAGTTATAAGTAAAATATTCTACCTCCCTACTTGCCGACAAACCTTCTTTCAGTCAGAACAATAAAAAAACGAAATAATTATACCAAACACCCTTTTAATTTGAAATGGTTCGGGGTAGTAGAGTCATGTGTAGACATAAGAGGATTAATATAAGTTGTAGCTCTTGCTTCAGAAATAATTTAAAGTATAAATTAACATAAAATAGAAATTTCTAGTCTATTAAACAATATGGGCTGAACATTTTTTCCAAGTGTTACTTGATCCTAGAATCTGAAAAGTCGATTGATAATAATCCAGTCTGATTTTTCACTCTGACAGAGGTCGTACCAGTTCATCTCTAACAGATTGTCTGTCCTCATAACGGCCATCAAACATATCTATATTAGGTTCTTCACAAAAATCACTTATTGTATTGTCATTGAAAATGCAAACATTATGTAAGATACACGCAGCGGCAATGTAATCAACTAACAGCACTATATCACATACATAAAACATAAAGTCCACTAATTCAACATAATTTCTGATACGATCGAGGGATACTGTCTCGTCTGATCAGCAGTTTATTTTGGAAAATTAAGTTATTATGTGTCAAAAGCAGCAACCATTTTTTATTATTGTTACAGCTCAGAAGCTTTTGAACTGTTAGCATATAGGTAACGTTCTCCATCATTTTCAGTTACTCGATAAAGCGTTCGGATTACAATTGTTACTCGTGTCACTCGGGTGAACTCGGGTGATCTGGTCAGAGTTACACGGGCTTGTATGCCGAATGCGCCCTTAGATGACTATAACTTTACTTTTTACTTTATCATTCATTCCGTAAGCTTTTATGTGCCTATTTTTTTTATTTACGTGGCTAAAGGAACAAAATAGAGAACAAAGGTGTAATCACATAAATACCTCCATCCAGGTGACATACAAAGTGCTCAACCGAGGTCATTAGGTCCAAGGTCAAGGTCACATTTAGAGGACAAATATAAAATAGCTCAAATTTATGTCTGCTCTATGGGCGGCGGTTACCGCCAAAATTAGTAAATATACAACCCATCCAAAAACAAGTCAGTCAGTGCAGTGTATTTCAGTGACGTCTAGTCTAAAACTCCACCCGTCCAATATATTTACATTCAACGCATTGTATTTTGAAACCATATAATACAAAATTCATTCCATCCATTTAAACATGGAACGATGCATATAAAAACTTGTTGCGATGCACCGTAATATGAAATCATCCAACAAAACATGACACCATGCAGCTCAAATTGAACCCGTTTAACGCAACATGAGTACGTGCAGTGTAAGATGAAATGATTTACTACAACTTGACGCTGTTTAATGCATATTGACACCGCTTTGTGTAATTGAGAGCGGTGTATTAAAACTTGATGCCATGTAGTCCAATGTGAAGACGTTTAACGCAACATGAGTTCTTGCAGTGTAAAGTGAAAAGATTCATTAAAGTTTGGCGCCGTCTAATGCATACTGAAACCATGTCGAACCAAAGTGGCATCTGGGGGTATTAATCGCATTCAGTGATTGCTCTAGTGTCCAACTGTTTTCTTTTCAATGTCTATGTATTTTGTTATATTTTTATATACTGCAATACGTAATTCTGAAGAGTAGTGCAAGCCGTTGGTATGTTATAATTAAAGGATATAATAACACTGACTTAAGGACAATTGTTATTTAAGGTAAAAATAGGTAAATATATGTATATAGACTTGTAATAAGAATATATAAGCTAGGTTAATTGCATACAGTTTAAGTTTGATAAGATACTCAGCACTTGTTGGTTTAGGATATGATGCACGTGATATTCTTGTTTTCGTCTTGCTACTTCATAATTTCTATACTATACGTTTACTAGCAGATTGTTTAAATATCCAAAATATCAGTTGTTACGAGATTAGTACGACGGATATTAGCGCCAGGTGTATGTTATTTATTAACACGAACTTTCAAGTTACTAATTCGAAATTTCAAGTTACTAATTTTGATGTACGTAACTCCAAGTTTAATTAGTTGAAATTTCGAGTTACCTACTGCCATAGTAGGTGTATGTTATTTATTAACATATTTCGCTGCCAGGTCAACACCTCTCAGCATTTATTGAGAGATTTGGCCTCGGTTGGTTCATCGGCGGTTAGGGAGATATCAGCACTCCGGGGACTCGATAAGGGCACATATAAGGGAAATGGCGGACTATGTGAACGTCCGACTGGCGGCCTTCTACAGACAACACAGACGGGGTGAAGACCAGATAACCAAACATTTTGTTAGCACGCAAAAGACGTATGACCTCTAGTGTTCACAAAGATGTTACATGATTTGGCCCAGTGACCCGATTTATGGTTTCAGATGACCCAGTTTCTTACTTGGCCTTGATTTCATAAAGACAAACATTCTAATGTGTTTCATGTATACCACATACAAAATATGGTCACTATAATGTTAGGAAGGGTTTTCAGTAATTTGATCTAGTAATCTAGATTTTCATGCAGATAATACAATTTCAAATCTTTCCTAGATTTTATTATGGGAAACTGTTTAACAAAGTTTATTCAAGACTGTATTGAAATTATGACCTCCAAGGCCAAATCTCTCAATAAATGCTGAAAGGTGTTGATCTGGCAGCGAAATAAGATACTCTGGCCAACCAAGCCCCCGGGTCGCGGCGCGGTTACGGCAAATGAACACTCGGTGAGAAACCAATCCAATAATACATCATCAGGATGCAACCCAGTTAATAGATGTCCCTTTACACATCCACTCTCCCTGGTTTTGGTCATGTAACGCTAACTAGACCAGTCGTCGACCCAGTTACGGCGATGACTCAATTAGCGCCCCCTCCCGGTGACAACGTACACGTACCAGGAGCTCGGAGAAGGTGTGACTAGTAACGTGATTGTCTCTTTGTATAGGTATGGTAGCTAAAATATCTGCTATTTCGTATGGCGAAAACACAAAAACATGACAAATTTCTCTCGAAAACACGACGTTTAGACAGCGCCAAAACGACATATTTGTCGAGTTTTGGTGTTGGCGGGTATGAATATCTCGTGCTGGTGCTCTTTTTTTGTCGTTCTGTCGTGTTTCCGCCCCGCCGACACGAAAACATGACAAATACCTTATTTGTCGAGTTTTCGTGTTTTCGCCCGCCAACATGAAAACACGGAAACACGACAAATACATTATTGATTGATAACTCAGTATTACTAGATATGCACTGGGTCATATATGAGTATTACAGCGGATATATTGTAAGTAAGAATGTGGTGGATTAGCTGTTAGCTAATATATACACATACGGAGGATATCAAAATAATTATAAGATTGCAGCATAAATATTCGATATACCTGATATTTATCCTGTGATGACAATACGTAATTACAATTTATTGTATGTGTACCCAGCGAAGAAGTATTCTATGATAAAGTTGTGCTCTGTCATACGTTTAATGTTTTATAAGAACAATATAATAATAATAAAATCAAAGCCCCCTCATTTGAATTAAGTTAATCTTCATTGAGACCCTCGCGTATACGTATTTTTTTCTAATTGTACAGGCTTGGATCCTTGGCCGGGCCATTTTTCCGTGCCACCCAACCCTCTCGGCCGGCTGAGAAGTGACCTGTATTCATCAAAATGTAACCCAATTGTTTTGGCAAGGGAATAATATTTTCTCACAATTTAGACACCCAAAAATGCACCAGAAGCCACATTTCATACCTACTTTTTCAAAAATGTCCACGGGGATACCCTCTGACCCCCAAAATAGGAGGGCATGACCCCCGCACTTTCCTCAAATGTTGGACTAAAAATGCAGCAGAAGCTACCATTTCATACCTATATTTCAAAAATGACCAGGGAGAAACCCTGTGACTCCAATGTCAGGAGATGGTTGACCCCTCCCGTAGCTCAAAATTTGGTTGCTGGGACAACCCGGACCAAACTTTGGACACAAAATACATCAGAGGCCACCTTTTTACACATATATTTCGATCATTCCCAGTCGAACACGCCCTGTTCCACCTAACAGGTGTTTTCCCCTATCGTACCTAACTCTACTCGGCCTGCCGATTCCGCCTACATTCATAACAGGTACCCTTGAACCACACCAATGAAATATTTCATTAACCGGGTCTGTTATACATACACTTTGTATTCTTAAAACTATAACTGACGTCTGACAAATTAATGCACCAGAAGCCACATTTCATACTTTTTTTTTCAAAAATTTCCATGGGGATACCCTCTGACCCCCAAAATAGGAGAGCATGAACTCCTCACGTACCTCAAATTTTGGGCTAAAAATGCGGCAGGGGCTACCATTTCATACCTATATTTCAAAAATGACCAGGGAGAAACCCTGTGACTCCAAAGTCAGGAGATTGTTAACCCCTCCCGTAGCTCAAAATTTGGACATAAAAATACAAGGGCCGCCTTTTTACACATATATTTCAATCATTCCCAGTCGAACACACCCTGTTCCACCTAACAGGTGTTTTCCCCTACCGTACCTAACTCTACTCGGCTCGCCGATTCCGCCTCATTCATAACAGGTACCCTTGAACCACCCCAATGAAATATTTCTTGAACCGGGTCTGTTATACATACACTTTATATTCTTAAAACTATAACCGACGTCTGACAAATTATTGTTCTATTTTATAATCTCAAATCTTCTAATGCAGCTTTAGTGCATATAAATAAATTCTGAGTTGGCGGTTCTTTCGAATAGAAAGAAAAATGCTTCTGAAACCCTTTTAGCGTTGGCTTCAGAATAACACTACGTTTTATAAGAAATGTCTGAAAAGTATTTGTCGTATTTTTGTGTTGGCGGGGCGAAAACATGAAAACTCGACAAAATAAGGTACTTGTCGTGTTTTCGTGTCGGCTGGACGAAAACACGATAAATAATGGGCGCCACCACGAAAACTCGACAGGTAAATTTGTCGTGTCGGTGTCCTCTAAACGTCGAGTTTTCGCGTAAAACGTGTCGTGTTTCGCCCGCCAACACACCAACAAGAAATGGCAGAAACAGCTACCATATATAGGCCTTCCATAGTTGACACGCTACTGGACCCTAATGACGTCACGCAGTGTGCGAGTTTATCGTTTCTTTGTTCATATTTAAGTTGTATAGGTGACTATGTATGATAAGAAGCCGTACAACGAATAATTAATTTAAAACTTTTACTCTAATACGACATTCTTGAACACTCTCGTAACAAAAACATACAGACAATGTACGTACACGTATCTTTATAAGTTTGTTAGACAAGAAAGGAGGCAAAATCAAAATTAAACTGCACAAAAATGTTTTAAACATTACTTTCAAGTTAATGATTTTATTTGTTGTATATATTTAACAGTCAACTAATAGATATGTATTATCACTGTAGTTTTAAAACATGGATATTATCATCACCACCAGCTGCTACCAAAGCTGTATTGTCCTTATCAAAACACAATGTTCTTGTCAGGCATGTGTCATCAGAGCAATCTGATATGATTCCCAGTTTCATCTTACCATCAGAACTAAGTTGTATTATCTTGTTTGAGAAAACGCAAGATACAAAGACATGACCTTCACCATCTACACAAACTCCACATCGAGCTCTGAATCAGTAAATGTGTACAGGTGTTTTCCTGAACTGTTAATGGTTACTAGCTCATTTTTAATGTTTGAGATGTATATCAAACTACCATCATCACTTAGTGCAATATTTTGGAAGGAGGTATAACGAGACTGATGAGTATATAGAATACTCTCCTTTTTACCATCTTTACTATATATATACACGGAACTGTCACCGACAACATATAACTGGTTATTACGATAGGCCAGTCCCATACAAGAATGATCTGTATTAACAAACTTGGTAAGTGTTATACCTCCCATAATATCCACAAACTGCAGTTTATTGGAGGTTAGTGCTACTACAGCTGTATTGTTACCGATATAACACACATCATTGGGATATGCAGGCATATCACACACACTGATCACCTGGTACCTGGCGTCGAGTTTCTTCAGTCTGTCGTTACCGCTGTCTGCTAACAGAATCTCTCCAGAAGGTAAAAGGCAACAACCTTCGACAACACATCTATATCTCTCACCATTTACTCGAATGATACTCTTATATCTATCCTTGTCTGACCATACATGTGTACCTGTTAATCTCTGTGCAGATGGAATGCTTGCCTGGTTATGTGTTTCTCTAAAATGAAGAATTAAGACATGTCAGACCTAAATGTTCATTAAGTAAAAAAAGATGATAGCAAATAACGGCATTGAATGACATTTTTCGATATATACATCTGGAAATGCATTTGGTACAATGCACTTTTTTAATAATATTTCATCTTATTGATTTACTGAAATTGAACGGGGTAGATCTAAATACATCTTATACGTGAATTTTCCTATAGCACGTGTTAAATAAAAAACCCTGTAAAATAAGGTATTCAAAAAGGCATTTAGCTTTAGACATGTAAATAGGTAAGTCGTATAATATCATTTGCGTCCTATACATGTCGACTGAGTTGCGATTTTAAATAAAAGCTAAAGAAGGAGACCCTCTTTAATCAAGCTTGTAAATCTCGAAACTTCGAGCAAACACATATATGTATATGTTTAATAGTTCATGCCAACAATTTTTTATCTACAAATGTTAACCTCCAGAAAAAGTAAATTGTAATGTTTACACGAGCGTAGCCGCAGATTCATGCATTCTTATTAGCCCTTGAAACTGGACATACACAGGACCTAATCCCGAGCTTAATTTTGATGAAAAAGGCTAAGTGTAACAAGGGACACGATTTCATCAAAATAAAACCAAGTGTTATGAAATTTAAGTCAGACTAGGGAAAGTCACTTATGAAGTTTCATTTAGCCATGCTGAGTAACAAGGTGTGAGGTTGCTGTGAACCGATAACAAGGTGTCCACAAATCTTGCCGACGACGGCGCCGGATGTATCGCAATTGGTCTTATAACTTTCGCCAATGCGAGCTTACAATATACTGTCTCATTTTGTATTTTTCATTCAATCTTTCCGTTTTATCGTTTTACTTTATAGAATTTGCTCTCTGCTGAGCACGCCGATATCGGATAGATATCAGTAAGTGATAGGAATATTGGCCGATAGGTCAGAGAAAGGTTCGTTGTCTGATATGCCACATTAGTTTGTTTTTATTTATATTATAGTAATGCGTGAAAAACGAGTGTTTAAATTCAACCGGCCATTACCTTCTCTTTTTATGTGTGTTTTCTTTAACTAAACAAGTAATAGCATAATAGCCGCTATATATAAACGTTTATATGTAACAGGTTCTTTCAATGGTTGTAGGTGCTGATAAAAATATCAGGTAAAAGGGGTAACTGTTTCTAAAAACGGTAACGATGCTCTGCCGAGATACCATGCGAGCAGTTACCTGAGAACTGCTCAAAGCCAATGATGGAATGCTTTCTTAAATGGCATGTTAAACAATTAACAGTAAAATGTTTTAACCCCTAATTTCTTACAGTAGCGTTTTTAAACAAGCACATGACATTTACGTCTGTATACAGGAAAAACGTTGTTACATTTAAAAGGTGAACAACAACGGAGAGATCCCGTCTAGTTGTATCATATATATAGCGTAATATAATGTATTTTTCTATTGTCGTAAACTAACTTTCAATGGATCGAGAAATGTGATATAAGTTACGAAGAGGAACTATCAACCTTTTTGATTTTTATCCGGTTTAACGTAAAAGAATACAAATTACTGCTTGCATCTAACTACATTTATATAGTAAACGTAGTTTTCAAGAGATTCATCTAGCTTGCTCCTCGTTTTACAGCACCGGTAAATACTGGAAACCCCTGCGCCAAATGTACCTGCTACGTTTGAGGATTGCAGGTCAAGGGAGTATTAAGATATTGAGAGAAATCGATTTTGAGCTTAAAGGGTCACTGTGACCTGGACCTTTGATCCACTGACCCCAACTCAATGGGAACCCATGAGCAATATTTAACTGAAGTTCGAGTATCATAGGTCAAATTATTCTTTAGTTACTGAGCGGAAACGAAATTGTTAACTGATGGACAGACCATTAGACGTACATACGAAAACAGGCACAGTTCCTGCACCATCGGCATATAAAAAACATTCGGTATCTGCCATATATCGTCGACCCCGTTTCGACTTAAAACCCATGACCAAACGATATCCCTCCATTATAAAATGATATTGGTCCAATGATGGTAACATATGGGTTTGCTTTACTTTGTCGTGTATTCACTTAGAAAGTCTAAACCTTATCTAAAACAAGACACCAAAATAAAAAATGACCCTTTCTATACCTTTGATGTTCCTGAATCTGTGACAGCGGGCCTGTATCAACTGAAAAAGAAACAGTAACTCCTATCAATTCCCTCTTGCAGAATTTAACATTACTTTTAGATAAATTAAGAAATTGAAGATCATTTCAGTATTCAAAGTTCCTACTTACGTTCTGTATTTTGATGTATCTCCTGTTTGATGGCAATGGTAGGTTCGGGCATGCTTACTCTGTGTTCAAGCAAAGGGTGTGGTGAAACCTCGTCGCAACTTTTGTCAAGTTTGCTTTTTTCGCATGTGATTATCACGTTCATCTGTCCTGCCGTTATGGCATTATACAAATGGTCAAACATACTATACCATTTATACACGTCTTTCTCATCGTAACAGTACTTTCCGGCAAACTCATCAATAATTACCAAACAGGTATTTTTCAAATCAATCGTCTTAAAATCGTTTGGTTCAGTCAGAAGTATACATTGTGATGGATCATAAGACGAAGCTGTGGCGACTGCTACTGATGTCTTTCCGCATTTCTTAGGACCTGTCAGCGCAATTGCTTTATTTGCCCTGAATTTAACCCTAGTTTTTCTGAGAATTTCTTCGTCAACTTGACCGCTGCTGATTCTATATTGCTTCAGGAAGTTGCTGGTCATGACTTTTATTGAAATAATAAACAAAACACTTAAATATTATGCACTTATTTAATTCCCGAGGTCCAAAGTTTTGTCTATTGACCGGCAAGCAATTGTAACAAGTGTTTTATTATATGACATAAGAAATTAATTGTCTCAGTTTTATTTTTCAACTGTTTAACTTATTAGCCTAGTTAACATATGTTGAATATAGACCAGTTATATAGCATAAACTATTGCCCAGGGATTTATGTAAGGAATCCTGTAATAATATTACATATTTACCGGTATCAAAAAGTAATTTCAAATTAATCAATCGCCATGTAATAAATGAAGATAAATTATTACGTTTATATACTAGAAATTATAAATATTGTAATCTTGAATGTGTTTACCTTTCAAATTGTTGTTAACTGCTGAACAAGTCGAGTGCACATCCTGATTTCTGCACTCTGAAACCAATCAATAAATATTTCATGTCGATACGTATTCATAATTATGTCGCATATATATATATATAAATATTTCCGAAAACTAAAGTATTTTATTTTACTTATATGTGAAAGACTAACGTAATAATCTAAACTGTCGTACCAGGTGTAAGGTCTACCGGATGAGTCTCGCTTGTATCATCAAACACCTTGACAACGTCTTCAAGGATGTCGTGATCATGGAATTGTTTGCATTCCGCCAGAATCTTCGAGTCTGTTATCATGATTATGTCTAAACTTTTGCCACCGTCTCCTTTCGTAGTATGCATCATACTGTTAAATATATCAGCCATACTTTTAGCCTTGTTTTCATCATACGAAAAATTTCCAAACGGATTTCTGCATAGAACCAAATCAACATCTTCAGGATCAATATGGCGCCAGACCGATGACTTGTTCATTTCGACACTTCGTTTATGATTGTGATTCATTCCTTTTATGGCTGCAAGAGTTGTTTCAAAGTAACGACTGTTGTCACTTCCGGTTACAATCACGCAGTGATTATCTCTAAGCTTTGTTCGGATGTCGGCAACTTCTGATGGTGCATTAAAAGTGTCTGGTAATTCCTTGATTGTCGCTTCAAAACTTGCTGATAGATACAAACAGATAATCGCGCATTAGTGTTGTTTGCGTGTATGATTTGGTACGTTTTAAGGTGCAGTATTATACAATGTAATTATAAAACGAAACGAAGTCGTAATCAATAATGAATTAGGAATATTGACATTTTAAAGGCTATGGGCCTTTAAAGTATATATAGATCTACTTTCTTGTAATTCTTCTTAAAGTATGGTTATGTACGATATGTGTTTTATCTTTTATGGTGAAATTTGATATGTAAAAATGCACAGATGAGACTCAAACGAATAAACAAATAAATTGCTAATCTCACAGTTTCCCCGCTCCATGCAGCTATGAAAGTTTAATTGAGACTCATTTCTGCCATATTATCTTAGTTCAACCAAATACATGTACGCCAAAGTTGTCATCCCCGTGGCGATCATATTTCTTTCCGATGTGCAAAAACTTGAACAATATTAATTTTGTAGGACAAAAAACATAAGGACCATCTAAGCAATATCTGTGCCAAGTTAAGTCATCTTGCACTAACAGTTCTGGCGGATAATGTAAACGGAAAATGGACGCATGTAATGAACGACGAATGCAAGTGATCACAATAGCTCCGCTTGAACACCGTGCTCTGGCAAGTGATTACGAGAAATTCCGTCTTCAAAGTCATTTGCAGATTCAGTTATACAATCAAACTAAATATATTATGGTAATCCTTTATAACACAAAACATAACAAATTATATACTAACCTTGAAGTTTCATCAGAATGCTGTCTGCAGTTTTTATTCTTTTGTTTTTGTCCCCTTAAAAAATGAAATCTATTTGAAACTCAAAATCTTTATAAAAAG
This sequence comes from Mercenaria mercenaria, assembly GCF_021730395.1. NCBI lineage: Eukaryota > Metazoa > Mollusca > Bivalvia > Venerida > Veneridae > Mercenaria > Mercenaria mercenaria. The sequence continues at coordinate 40,491,458 of NC_069376.1, read as the reverse complement.
ACATTTTTCAAACTTTACATCGTAAAAGGGCAATCATATTTGTGTGGCATTGTCTTTTTAACTGATCTTTTTTCAATTCAAAGTTTTAGAAAGGCAATTTACTTTTTTCAATACAACACATTTAGCAATAATAAAAAGAAGAGATTACCTGCGTTTATGTCAAAGACTACGGGGTAAATGCGTAGTTGATGATAAATTTAATGTAATGTTCTTTTTCATTACCATCAGTCACCAGAACACGGACTGATGCTTTCCTATTAAAAATATGACGTTTTATGCAACAAAACGACACTGTATATCATAACAATTAGGCAATAACATATCTGGTGCGCGCTCTCGTGAAATAATTCTTTCGCATCTGAGCCCCAGACAATGATTTTATTCAATGAAAAAATCACTGTTTTCTTTAAAAAAAGTGTACTATTTTACGTCACTTGCATTTCCTTGTATACAATTCCTTCACCGCAGCGGTTTTGTAACATCGTTACATTAAAAAGATATTTGGGATCCATTAGAAAATGATAACGTTTCCCACAGCATGTAAGTCTTAAAATAGATATAAGGTTTTCCAACGATATTTTTTTGGAACATTATAAAAGTCATATTTTGTAATCTATACAATTTCCGGAATAATGAAGTAAATATAATATGCATTCGAGTATTTTAGCAGATATTGTGAACCCTTAAAAATAATGTCAGCCGATTCTATAGTCCCTTTTGACATTATATTTCTCTGGGTCACAACTCAAATGCATGTAAAATTAGTGTTAAATGATTAAACAAATCGACTTAAATTGTCTGAATGCCTTGGAGTTGAAAGCATTATGATTATCTACAGATAAAGAGGGGACTTTATAAACATTAGGCCAAAAAAAAATATCTATGTTTCCTGTGACATGCCAGAAAAAATAGGTTTTTTAGAATACACATCTTTACAGTAGCTGTAGTAGCAGTAGTTGGCTTCTAGTCAAATTATTAAATACATGCCGTCAGAATATTTCAACAGATGCACCTTTGGTTTTCCGTTGGTTCAAGCCTAGCTTAAACTCATGATTTTTATGTCAAGTTTAAGGCAGGGGTGTAATTTTTTTTCACACCACTCGCCCTGCAGGACTAGTAACCACTAAAATCTGCTTGCCCTTAGTGAACAGTCACTTGCCCTTATAATTGACATGTTTAATATTGTCACTTTTATGAAAGGAGTATTATACATGTACAATAAGTAAATTTCAAATGTAACACTCAGTAGACAAATACTATTCTCTTGTACACTACATTTCTTTTTTAAGGTGGCATATTTGTTCTTCTTAAACTTCCTTTTTACAGCAGACATTTTTCTTTTTCTTTCCTGTATTTTGTCAGCAGCACCAGCCAGTTGCTCTTCATAATAACTGCAGCGATAGTAATAATAATTAAAGTCTATCCCCTCCCGTATTTTCTTAAAGTATTAGGACAGCATAAAATATTTAGTTATTTTCATTTCCTCAAGACTTATTTCCCGAAAATAATTATTTTGAAAAGTGTCCCCAAAATATGAACATAATCATCATCATCCACACACCCGTTGTGAAAGCGAAAAAAAAACAATTATCGGAAATTATTCTGTTTATAAGCTAAGTAATTGGCCTTGTTTTCATCATTAATTAACACCCCGCAAAGAGCTAAAAGAAGTGTGTTGGTATCATGGCATCTGAAGTGAAGATCAAAGCGGTATAGTTGCCCGAGATTGTCATGGCATTACGTCATATTTTCGCGCAATGTGAAACATCACTGTTTGATCGTACGGCCTCGCTTCTTTAAATTGTTGAGAAGAAATCAATAAAAATGTTTCTTCTTTATATTTTTAAAAAGTGAATGTACAATATCATGAATGAACTGACAGGTAAATGTGTCAAACGATTATACTGGATATCCTACCTCTGTGACCTGCTTGCCCTCAAAGAATTTACATTATTGTTACATTATTGTTAGAGAAGAATATCTTACAAAGTGTCGTCTCAAAAATAATACTTGTACGTAGATTCATTTAAAACTTAATTAAACAAGAGCTGTCACAGGAGACAGCGCGCTCGACTATTTCGATGCTGGATAGTGAAACTGGGCACATCTGAGGAAACTAGAGCTGTCACTGGAGTGTTCAATGAAGATATTGCACAATAGCCTGAGTCTATGTCAAAAAATAAACTTAAAGTAATAAGAGAGGTAAAGATAAAATGTATCAAAACACTATATAAGTATATCCTAAGCAGAAAGGGGCATAATTCATTAAATATTGGTGCCAGAGTTATGCAGCTTGTGTCATATAGTGTGGGTGATGATGTTGAACAACTATTTTAAGTTTGAATCAAATCCATTCAGTAATAACAGAGACAGAGTGAAAGTGCATCAAAACTTTAACCTAAAATTCTAAGTAAAAAGGGGGAATAATTAATCAAAAATTTGTGCCAGAGTTATGCACCTTGTGTCATATGGTGTGGGTGAGGATGTTGAACAACTATTTTAAGTTTGAATCAAATCCAGTCAGTAATAACAGAGACAGAGTGAAAGTGCATCAAAACTTTAACCTAAAATTCTAAGTAAAAAGGGGAAATAATTCATGAAAAAATTGGTCCCAGAGTTATGCACCTTGTGTCATATGAAAAGGGTAATGATGTTGAACAATTGTTTAAATTTGAATCAAATCCATTCAGTAATAACAGAGATAGAGTGAAAGTGCATAAAACTTTAACCTGAAATTCTAAGTAAAAAGGGGAATAATTCAAGAAAAATTGTGCCAGAGTTATGCATCTTGTGTCGTATGATGTGGGTGATGATGCTGAACAACTATTTTAAGTTTGAATCAAATCCATTCAGTAGTAACAGAGGTAGAGTGAAAGTGCACCAAAACTTTAACCTGAAATTCTAAGTAAAAAGGGGGAATAATTCATAAAAAAATGGTGCCAGAGTTATGCACCTTGTGTCATATGATGTGGGTGATGATCGATCGGTCGAGTATACAGCGAAGTCCACTCGTCCTATCCAGAATTTAACTCGTCAATGTACGATGGATGTGAATATAGAACTGTCAGATCCTTCACAAGGAACTGCCTGTCGGCGGGTGGACTTGTTCAAAAAGCTCGGTGAATGTACATCGATCCGATGTTCCTAAATGAGAGCATATAATTTTTTTTCGTACCCGCAAATTTTCGTCCGAAGAAAAGTTTAGGGTCGGGGGCTAAAATTAGGGTCGGTCGGGTCACCGGAAACATACATTTTTTTTCGCCTTATTACCCGTATAAGTTTTAACCTGAAAATCTAAGTGAAAAGGGGGGATAATTCATGAAATATTGGTGCCAGAGTTATGGCCCTTATGTCAGATGATGTGGGTGATGATGAGGAATAAGTACTTCAAGTTTGAATCAAATCTATCAAGTAATTACAGAGATAAGTTGAAAAAGAGAAAGTGTAAAAAAAACTTTAACCAAGGTGGGGACGCGGAAAGACGCCGACGCCGACGCCGGGGCGAGTAGGATAGCTCTTCTTATACTTCGTATAGTCGAGCTAAAACCGTAACAACATCATACTGCGTTATTCTAAAGCCACATTTCTATTTACATTCACGAGGTCACGTAGGGCACGTGTAACCTATCCTGCCGTGCTAACAGAAATCTGTTTGCGAAAAATCGTTTTACTCCATGTATTTAAATTGCTGCCGCTTTTTCATTATTTAAGATTTTTTAATTCTGTTTTTTATACTTTCTGTTCAAAAGTCTGAATTTTATGACCATATTATGTATCATTTATTTACTTTAAGAAAGAAATAAGTAATTAGGATCGCGCTGTTTGAAATTTTACAAGTGATTATATGAAAATTCGGCCGTTTTTATAAAAATTTTCCTACATTTTTGTCAATGTCTTATTAAAATTATTATAGAATTCAAACTGAATTACTTCTCAAGCGGTATTGAAAATTTAAAGCGATTATATTAAAAAATGAATGCACTACGCGCGTTTTTTTGTGTACGTGTCGATAAAAAAAAGTAACGGCGAAATTAGATATTACGATAGGTCGCACGTGCCCGTGGAATGGAAAATAACCGGCATGACGTTTTGATATCTTAATGATTCGCGGGTTAATTCCAATCAATCCAGGTAGTTTTTCGCAATATAATTTCTGAATTTGGTAAAGTTACGACGTAAAAACCACTCGCCCGATCGGTCGAGTATACAGCGAAGTCCACTCGTCCTATCCAGAATTTAACTCGTCAATGTACGATGGATGTGAATATAGAACTGTCAGATCCTTCACAAGAAACTGCCTGTCGGCGGGTGGACTTGTTCAAAAAGCTCGGTGAATGTACATCGATCCGATGTTCCTAAATGAGAGCATATAATTTTTTTTCGTACCCGCAAATTTTCGTCCGAAGAAAAGTTTAGGGTCGGGGGCTTAAATTAGGGTCGGTCGGGTCACCGGAAACATACATTTTTTTTTCGCCTTATTACCCGTATAAGTTTTATACTATAATATTTACCTGCAGGCCCTGGTTTTTCTACAATCACCTTCCGTAGAATTGACGTTGCTTCCCTTGTATTGGATCCAACTTCATCTAATTTGATTTTCATTTCCTGAATTGTGTCCGCTATTTGTCGAATTTTTTCTTCGTACCATATCCGTAAAGCATCACCAAGATCTGGTAAGTGACCAGTCTTAGCATCACAAATTTTCTGGCGAAACTCTGCTTCACGTGTAGCATTAAACATCTCCTTAGCTAAAGTCATGGTCGCTGTATCAAGGCGTCCCCAATACATATCAAAGTCTTCGTCGGACATGCTTGATGTGTTTGGAAGATGCTGCAACTGGTTTCTTATCCCGCGAATTTCATTTATAAGATAAGTTTGCATTGGCTTATGACTTGCATCAAACATTTCCGTAATCAATGTAATAAGCAGGGACACATCCCATTGATTTACATCAGCGATGCCGTGACTAGGATAGAGCAAGTCATACTGATCATCTCTAATTTTTCTTTTCCTCTTCAGTTTTATCACATCTCGATGTTTTTGTGACAGATATGCATCAATGTCCGTATAAGAAGTCCCAGCATCATCCTTAGCAAGCTTAATGAAAAGTTCTCTTAAAGGTTCAGGACAAATATTCACCACGAAGCACACAAGTCTGAAGTATTTGTCCCCCATCTGCTTAGTATAAATAAAAATAGAGAATATAGCAAATATCCTTCGAACAAGTTCTAAATATTAAGGTATTAGAAAACTGATACTATGGAAACATAAGCCGTCAAAATTCTCATTTTGCCACTTGTGATCAATAGTAAGAGATAAAACTCACACTTTCCAGACTGAAAATTAAATGGTGATTAAAACAGGAAATATTCCGAAGCAGCATCCACATCACGGGTACTTAACTGTGCCTTTGGTACCTTCTGCACCAATGAGAAATGAAAGTACTTCGCTTCCGTTACCGCAGGTACTTCGACAATGTTGACAAAATAAGCGAGATCGATGAGTGTTTTTTTCATTTTTGTCATTGTGTTACTGCATAGAGCATTTTTAAAAAATCGGTGTAGCGGGGTGTAGTTGTATCGTAGCTATACACCCATGCTAAATTTAGTGGCAAATAATCAATTTCCTAAAATTGTAAGGAAAAATAAGTTGGGATTGAAACGTGAAATTTTCCACATCAGCGACTGTTTAGATTCATTTTTTCATGCTAATCCAAAACGATCATCACTGCTGTCGTAAATTATATCTATAGATGACAGTCAATCTGTCAAAGATAATAGGTAAGGGTAGATGAAATGTGTCCATAAATTTCCGAATTTTCCGAAATTTGCAGTCGCGGCCCCTTTGAGGTTCCGCAGGTACTTCTAAAGTACCGAGGGGAAAATTTGGCCGGAAAAGTAAACAAATCTCCAATAACTCGCCCTCGTACGATATAATAGGTCCAAGCCAAAATGATATATTCGTCAGATGCAGCGCTCCCATTTTCAAGCCAGCTCCTTTTTGAGATTTTGCGCCTGCACTTTGGAACATTTTTATTGAAAAGATCATGTTCTGAGGTCCTTACCGAAAGAAATAGTTATCTCCCCTATCGCTGTAAAATACATTATGTATAGTGGAGGTTATGTACAACAGTACTATTGTTCGATAAATTTTAGAATCAAAGCTAACGCTCAATTCAAAGTTCAGACAATTGAACAGGAGGCTTTGTTTAAATTGTGTTTCAATTTAAGAAAGTGAAAGTAGAAAATTTTATGTCTGATCAATATGATTTTGAAACAGATAATAGGTAAGGTAGATTTCCCGGAAGCACGTGTACAGAGCACCACAAACACAGCTACAGAGCCACGCATTGCAAAGTAGGTCCACAACAAAAAGAAGCCGTAACGGAAAAATATTATAGACGGGTTGCTTCAAAAATCGAACAAGTACATTTTAATTTTATGCAAAATAAATAGAGGGGACGGAATGGTTAGGGGGAAGAAAAGGGTGGGGATTGAAGGGGAAAGTGGAACAAGGATGAATATTCAAAAGAGAATGCTACGTTCCTTTATCACAGTTACTCTACAACGTAAACCACAACAGCGCAGACACTCACGTACAAAAGACAAACGCACACACACACATAACTAACTTACATGGATAACCAAACAAACAAGTAAAATATACATTTGTAACAACACTGCAGGGCACCGCCCAAGACACACACACACACACACACACACACACACACACGCACGCACGCACACACACACACACACACACAAGCAGGAAAAACAACAATCGGGCACTGTCAGCCAAAATTAGGGTAGGCACGATAACTTGCTCATAGTAAAAGGAGAGGGGGGGGGGTGAAAAAACAACAATCGGGCACTGTCTAAGGATTCTGGCAGCCAAAATTAGGGTAGACACGATAACTTGCTCATAGTAAAAGGAGGGGGTGCAAAAGCAAGGGAGAAAAGGATGGATGGGGCGATAGGGGGAGTAAGGAGAAAGAGGAAAGTAATGAAAGCGTTAGCTTTGATTCTTAAATTAATCAAACAATAGTACTGTTATATTATATATAACCTCCCCTATACAAATATATTTTACAGAAATACTATTTAAAAGTATTCTGTTAATGAAATATTGATAAAGTATTATTTTTGTATGGCTAGATCAACTTGTTTACATATCCAAATTTCTGTAACCATTTAAAATTCTGCCTAATATCAATAACATGAATTTTGATTTACAGTGTATACTGAGACAGACCATTTTATAATGACGTAACACGATCTTGGTTAAAATTGCGTAACATGCTCAAAATAATTAGGGTAGGTAGGTCGGTATTTTTTTTTTTTTTTTTTTTTTGATTTCTTTTTATCAAGTGGAAATTATTTTTGTGTCAAAAAATGAATACAAATAAAGGGATTATGCCTTTACAACATCAGTAAGTTGATTTCTAACATCACTGACCATGTTTAAAGCATAAAAAGTGCAGTTTTTCAACTTTTTGTTAAAAACTTGAAAAAAAATTCTTCAAGGCCATAAATACATTTAGGGTCGGGCCAAAAATTTAGGGTAGGTCGGGACAGCCGAAACAAACATTTTTTACGCGTAAATGGGTCTTCTATTCTTTATATCATTTATATGAATAATTTGGTGACATTTTAAAGAAATAAAAGCTTACAGAAAATGAATGGTTTGACTAAAAAGTATTGTAAAAACCCTTTGTAAGCTCTGTTACTGGTTTTGGAAAGACGTCATTTACAACCTTATTCTATGACAAGTGTACAATAATCATAAATGGAATGAAAGAAATAAACACCGAAAACAATAAAACCACTGCTGTCTTACCTTTCCAGTTTAAAAATGCACCCTTTTGGACAGCACCCTGCCCTTTTTGAGCTCTATAGAAATAACACATAAACTTTTGGGTTCGGGAAAAATAAGTCCAGTCACTGACGTGGACTTATTCACGTTTCCTTTCCAAATATTTTTTCCTTGCATTTCTAGAAAACTGATTATTTGCCACTAAATTAAGCATGGGTGTATAGGTAAGATACAACTACATTCCCAGTTTTAAAAAAATGCTCCATGCAGTAAATGAAAAAAAAATCACTCACCGATCTCGCTCATTTTATCAAGATTGTCGAAGTACATGCGATACCGGAAGCGAAGTACCTTCGTACCTCATCAGCATAGCCGGTACCATAGGCACAGTTTATAGTACCCGCGACATAGCCGTCTAGAAACATGGAAATAAATCCTAATTTTAATTGAGCACTTATATAACACTTAGGTGACGACTTATTACTATTAAAACAATATGATAAGTTGCAATTATTCCATGCATGTATTTTTAACTTCACAACCTATTTTACTAAGCTGGATACGTTAAATTATAGTTACTAATTTCCAACGATAACGTGATTCCCGCCGAAACGCGAGGACGAGTCTATTTCATGATAACTGATGAAATAACAATTCATAAAGCTTGCACATTATTTGACAAGTAAATATTAGTATTTATATCATTTTAAATATCCTCTAAGTATATGGCAACATAGCTCAGTTGGGGAAATGCAGACAACAAATTGGATATAAGCAAATAGTTTTGTGGGTTCAAATCTTCATGAGTTTTTTTTCAGATTTTTGTTTTGTGTTTCCTATTCGTTTTCATTTTTGTTTGAGTATTTTTCAAGTGTTTCTTTCTTTGACTGTTTGTATTTGTATTTACATGTATGTCTTTATATAACACAATAGTATGTTCATTATTTGCATGGCTTAAGTACATACATTTAATCAATATCATCTTAAAGTTTGTTATAAAATAAGCTTTTCAGATCTGCCATATCTGTCGTGATGTCACAGAGCTCATGAAGTAAACTTGATATTTTTTATGCAAAAGTGAAATGAAAATTAAATGTCGATGCTGATCGAGTTTCGAACCCACACGGCAAAAGATCTGTTGAACAGTATGCTTTACCACTGAGCTAATTTGTAATTGATATAAAATCTAGAAATATTTAGATTGTAACATGTTAGAAAAATATTGAATTCCCTATGTTCCATTTTAATCTATTTATAGTCATGTTTGTAAATATCAAGTTATCGTTGGGGCACAGTACCTTATCTTATCGGAAACTCTATGCAGATCCAGAAAAATAACTGCAAAAGACAAAACTCAAATAAAACAGAAAATGTTACCTTTTGTATTTAGATTCTTCCCTCCTGTTCTTTCCAATAAAAATGTGACACGGCAATACTGGTTTGGAACCATTTTCCGGACACATTTTCATATTTCGGCTCTATTATTCCCTAAAAAAATATTTGACATAAATGAAGCCCACACTGCACAAACTTCAGCTCCTTCCACATCCGATGTTGTAATCAGCATCGTGTTGTGACGTAAAATATGGGTTCCATGGGGCCTCAAATGGGGTCACTAAAGTAAGTTATTTTTCCCGTCAGGTAAACCAGTATCCGGACAAATATTTTGACGTTGTTCTGTTGTTAATTTGATATCAAAATAAGTAATTAAACTATTTCTACATATTTCTTTATCATTCATCTCTTTAAAATTGCACATGAGACATAACCCGACGTTCAATAGCAGCTACGAAAGCAAACCGAGGTTGACTATTAAAAACTCGAATTTCGTATTATACGAATTCTTGATAATTCCAATAGATATAGAATAAAATTAGTGCAAAAATCGACAGCCCTGCATCTTACGTAACTTTTAGCGTGAAATTAAAAGTAGAACATGTTATCAGCAGACAATCATTATGTAGTTTGTTTATTTCTTCCCCACTTGATACCTCGGCATGTGTGAACTACTGCGCATGCGCAATGCTATCTTCATGCCCCGTTAAGACAGAAAGTTGTTTTGTAAACGCAGGTGAGTTGTCATCAAAAACCCAAACATTATACAGCCTTATAAAATAGTGGTTTGTTGTAGACATGAAGAACAAACATCTAAATGATCTAGATGAAACAATTACATGAATAACAACGAAATAAAGCGGATATTACATGTGTCCGGAAACTGGTCCTGTCCGGAAAATGACTCCCAACCAGTATATAAGTTTTGTCTATAAATAGAAACCTGTGTAGAAATTCCTATTCTAAATTAAGCACGAATAAGTTAATAATAGTAACACAATGATTAATACATTTAAACAAGATTTATCTTCTTGTGCATTTGCAATATTCGGTCTTTTTAGTTTGTCTGACTTTAGCATCATGTTGCAGATGCTTAAATTAGACCGTTACGTAGTCCAGTGATAACATTGTGTTGACTACGTGTATTGACTATACGAAACCAGTGGTCTTGATTTTGAGTCCCCGCTCCTCCAACTAAAAATGCTACTACTGGGATAAGAGTCCCATGTATGAGTGCTTTACTCCTGGCACGCTAAAAAAACCGGGAAGCTTCTCGGAGTGAAGTGTTTTCTGTATCTAACACTATTCTCCCACTAACAATAACTAATTCGGTAGAAAATGTGCTTCCGTGGTGTAGTTGAAAGAAGTCCAAAGTAGATAGATCCTAATTTTCCCATTTTTTTGCACAAATTTGTGGAAAACGAGTGTTTCAGTCATACCTTTTCACTGCTAGGATAAATTCTGCATGAAATGAGACGGTTTTTATGTTGATCGAAACCGAAAGTAGGAGTTTATTGTGCGAACAAGAGCAAATATGCGGTATATTTAGGGTAGCAGAACACGACTGACTGGCATTTCACTAGGAACTATTTTCAACACCCTATTTTCTTTTCAATTTTTCGCTAATAGAACTTTCATTAAAAATAGGTGTAGGAAAGAGTGATGTTCTATAAAAATACCTAAAGACGATCTGAAGTTGTCGTTTTTTACATGAAACAATATAAAGCAATTATTTGGCGGGAGTCTATTTTTAGATCATGTATATTTTTTATGTTAATCTCTAGTCTGCATCATCAAATATTTACCTTCCCTTGCGTTCATTATAAACTTATACAATATACCAAGTATCGATGAGAAAGTCACATAACACTGCATCTTTTACCAGCAAATTATTTCTTTATGTAATCTTTTTCGACAAAAAGAATCAGTTTAGTTTGTTATTTGAACAATTAGGTGCGCGAATATTACCATCCAGATGCAAATAATGCAATTAAAAAAAAACTATTCTGCTCTGTTCTGTTTAATAACCAAATCTGGTTAAACAATTCGTCATTGTATCGCAAGGGGTAGTAGTCGCTGCGGGGGTTTTGTTGGCAAAGAGGCCATTCGTAATGAATAAGTATACACGAGTCCAAGATGGCGGCACCCTACTGGTAATCGGATGCCTTTGACAGTACCCTTGAATCCATAACCTGCTCAGTCAAATTTGAAATGTCGACCATAAGTGTTCCTTCTCAAGAGAAGGAAAATAACTAATTATACATAAAAACAAATCGCATGATCACAGTCTCATCAAAATATAGTTTCACAGATACGTAAAAATACTTTCGGGTTGGGATGTCGGGGAGGGCAGGCGACACATGAAGTTAAATCGATTTAAAGTGTTGATACAATACTGTTGATAATCTTCCTTTTTTGATCAACATTTGTGTTTTTTGTACCCCCTAGATTTCAGACACTTTAATTTTAACTGCCAAGATAACCCAGTGGTAGAGCGTCCACTTCGGGTGCTGGGGTTGTGGCCAAGTCGTACCGAACACGGAAAGTTGTACCAGTAGCTTTCTTTTCATTAAAGACTTATACCTTGCCCGCAATGACTATATGGCATGTAAAGCTCCTTTTTGTGGGGCAAAATACGCCTGATGTGCCTTTAAAAATTCAGAATTATAGGTCAAAGCATTGAAGTTATTGAGTGGAATGCACCATCATATACAACGTACATGTACATCTGATAACTCCGCATGGCAGTGACCATAACCTTTGACTAAGAAATCTCCACAGCAAAAAAAGTCAACGGTGAATGTTCTTTTTTCTGTTAATGCCAACCAACTGTGAACTTAACCTCTGGCCGACTGACCTAAAATCACTATGAATCATTGTACCTACCAAGTTTATGGGTTGAGGGTCAAATTATAACAGTTATAAGAGCGGGAACAGTTTTCATACAGTCACTGTGACTTTGACCTTTGATCCACTGACCTCAGAATCAGAAAAGGATTATTTAGTGCCAATGTGCTTGCAAATTTTGAGGGTAAAATCGTTCTCAAGATATTGAGCAGTCACTGTGACCTTGACCCACTGACTAAAATATCAAAAAGTGTCCAATATTGCACATTAGCAATATGTCTACCAACGTAAAGGACAGTACGTCAAGGGGTTTTAAGATAATGCGCAGAAGTGATTTTTGTACTAATAGTCACTATGAACCTGGCCTTTGACACAATGACCTTGTACTACCCATGGGCAATGTGCCTTCCAAGCTTGAAGATCAAAAGTCAAGTGGTTCTCAAGATACAGAGAGAAAAACGGTTTTTGTACTAACATTGTAAGTGACACTAACATTTGATCCGCTGAACTAGAAATTAATAGCTGTCATGCACATTCCATGGGTAAATCACCAACCAGACTTAAGGATCGTATGCCAAGGGTTATCGCGATAGTGAGCAGAAACGCTTTCTGTACTAACAGTCACTTTAACTTTGCACTTTGGTCCATAAACCTCAGAATCGATATTGGTCTAGCAATGCCAATGTGCAATGTGTCTACCAAATTTGAGATTCCTGGGTCAAAGGGGTTTTCAAGATATCGATTGGGAACAGTTTAGATGCTGCCACTGTGACAAATGACCTCTGACTTCCTAACCTCAAAACTAATAGGGGTAATCCACTGCCCGTGAGCAAAGCACATATCAAGGTCATAGGTCAAAGCATTCTTAAGTTATTAAGAGGAAACGAACGGCAGACATATAATAGTTTACGTCGGGCTTATAATAAAAAGCTAGTCCCAACCAGGATCTGCACAGCTACACGTCCACTACCCTTCAACAAGAGACCCAAGTTGCTCATCTGAGGAGGACCTTGACCTTATAAACTTGCTTCTGACCGAGCTTGGTGAACATCCATTAAGCAGATCATTAAAAGCTATGAAAAACGTTTTTCTATAATTTGCTCTGATGGCACCAAAATGTGTTACCATTAAAGCACACTTAAGAGAGGTCCAATCAAGGGTACTAAATAATAAATTGGTTTCATCAAGTTATTGAGAAGAAGTTGTTTATATAAACAAGAAGGCCATGAAGGCCCTGTATCGCTCACCTGACCTATTTGACCTAAAGATAAGATTAACATTCTGACTAAGTTTTATTAAGATATGGTCATAATTGTGGTCGCTAGTGTTAAATAGCTATTCCTTTGATTTGACCCTGTGACCTAGTTTTTGACCCCACATGACCCAAATTCGAACTTGACCTAAAGATTACCAAGATTAACATTTTGACAAAGTTTCATGAAGATACAGTTATAAATGTGGCCTCTAGAGTGTTAACAAGCTTTTCCTTTAATTTGACCTAGTGACCTAGTTTTTGACCCCACCTGACCCAGATCTGAACTTGACCTATAGATAATCAAGCTTAACATTCTGACCAAGTTTCATTAAATATGGCCATAAATGTGGCCTCTACAGTGTAAACTAGCTTTTCCTTTGATTTGACCCTGTGACCTAGTTTTTGACCCCATATGACCCAGATTCGAACTTGACCTAAAGGTCATCAAGATTAACATTCTGACTAAGTTTCATGAAGATACAGTCACAAATGTGGCCTCTAGAGTGTTAAGAAGCTTTTCCTTTGAAATGACCTAGTGACCTAGTTTTTGACCCACCTGACCCATATTTAAACTTGACCTATAGATCATCAACATTAACATTCTGACCAAGTTTTATCAAGATTGGGCCCAAATTGTGACCTCTAGAGTGTTAACAAGCCTTTCCTTTGATTTGACCTGGTGACCCCAGATGACCCAATATCGAACTCATACAAGATTTTATTGAGGGTAACATTCTGACCAAGTTTCATTAAGATTGGGCCAAATATGTGACCTCTAGAGTGTTAACAAGCTTTTCCTCTGATTTGACCTGGTGACCTAGTTTTTGACCCCAGATGACCCAATATCGAACTCATACAAGATTTTATTGAGGGTAACATTCTGACCAAGTTTCATTAAGATTGGGCCAAATATGTGACCTCTAGAGTGTTAACAAGCTTTTCCTTTGATTTGACCTGGTGACCTAGTTTTTGACCCCAGATGACCCAATATCGAACTTGTCCAAGATATTATTGAGGGTAACATTCTGACCAAGTTTCATTAAGATTGGGCCAAAATTGTGACCTCTATAGAGTGTTAAGCTTTTCCTTTGATTTGACCTGGTGACCTAGTTTTTGACCCCAGATGACCCAATATCGAACTTGTCCAAGATTTTATTGAGGGTAACATTCTGACCAAGTTTCATTAAGATTGGGTCAAAATTGTGACCTCTAGAGTGTTAACAGTCAAATTGTTGATGACGCCGCCGCCGCCGACGGACGACGGACACGGCGATCATAAAAGCTCACCTTGAGCACTTTGTGCTCAGGTGAGCTAAAAAAAAAAGAATTTTTATCTCTAGCAGCCTCTACTTGCAGTGAAGAGGAAACATTTCAACAAAACTGAGGTATATGCAAGAATGCATTGGAACAATTTTGGTGAAAATCAAGTGGTTCATTCAAAGGCTTTCTTTCTCCAGCTCTAGTGGCCTCTTAACTCAGAACCACTTGAACAAATTGGGGAATGGATCATTCAGATGCTAAGGACCAAGTTTGGAGAACATCCATAGTAATTCATAAACGTTTTTTTCTGTTTTAATCCTTGTAGCCCCTACAAGGGGCGCAAAACCATTAGAAAAAAGGTCCATACATGGATAACATAGACCAAGAATGAAAATATTAATTTTCTGGCTGACAGTTAAAGGTTTTCCTGTTTTTAGCTCTATTGGCCACTTTAAGGGCCAAGAGGAACCTTTTCAGCAAATTAGCAAAAGGACTATACAATGTTGATTCTGACAAAGTTTGGTGCAGATCCATCATCTGCTTCATGAGAAGAAGCTGCTTAAAGTTTTTTTTCTATTTTCAGCTTTGGCGGCCCTTAAAACAGGTGAAGCAGAACCATTTGAATAAACTTCAGGTTGCTAAAGGAAAGTGTGGTTGAGACCCATTACGTTGTTGTTCAGAACAGGACTGAAGTCACTTAGGTGTTTCTCTATTTTTAGCTCTAGTGGTCCCTATAAAGGGGCCAAGCGGAACCACTAGAACAACTTTGAGAGAGGACTGGGGATCTATCAAGTGGTAAACAAAGTTGTTTGAATATTTGATTCTTCTTTTTTATCGCTCTGGTATCCCCTGTAAGGGACCAAGTTGAACTATTTAACAAATTGTGAGAGGACTAAACAAGGATGATTCAGACCCATATCTGGTTCATGAGAAGCAGTCGTTTATATGTTTCTTTTACTATTTTTAGCTCTGGTGACCCCTACAAGGTGCCAAGCGGAACCATGCGAATCAGTTTACAAGAATGCTGTAAAGCTTCTCTACTCATGCAAAATGTCTGCATGCAATATATTTTGAAATAGTAAGGGGTATATTAGTACTGTAAGTTACACACCTGAATCTTTGCAATTAAAAACAAGAATATGTATCTTTAACACATTTATTTGAATTATATGACACGTAATTATTTTTTCAGAAACATCAAAACAACAAATAACTAAGTGGGATTTGTCAGAACCCCATTGTTCTCTATAGATCGAAACATGAATAATGCTATCAAATCTAGTGTAACAGTGACAAAATACCGAAGTACTGTAAATGTCAAACGGCACATTTAATGTTCATGTAATCCCCAGCGCCAGCATGAGGGTCTCAGTGACCCAACACTTGTTTATGCCACTTTCAGAGCAGAAGTAAAATAATTGGAGTTTTATGTAAGAAAGTAGCATAAATTTAGGAGTCAAATAAATATAGTTTGTAATAAGAACATTTTCTATATGAAATATATGTGACATAAGTAAATGCATTGAAAATCTCTGTAAGTCTTCTGTTATTTCATTACTGCCTTTTCTGTATTCAAATATTTAAACAATAGCATGTAATTATCTGGTTAGCTGTAACAAGCATTATTTTTCAAGCCCTCAACATAAAAAGTATTTTTGTGGTAGTTCTATTCCATTCCTATGCACTGAATGATTTCAAATTCCTCAAGCTTGATGTATTTTAGTTATAAACTGAATTACATAATAAAGTCACACTTGGCTAGGAGCTATTGTCATCAGATTCGCAAAACAATCGCCTAAGCTGAAATCAAGGAAAAGACTTGAGAAGAAATTTCCATGTCGTACACGAACTGGAATGCCCTCTTCGTGTGATACAGCCTGGCAAAAGAAAGGTTTTGATTCGCTTACATGTGAGTAATTTTTGCTGTCCAAACTTAGTCTTCAGTATTTTGCTTTGAACTTGTAACTTTGCATACCTAATGTGGTGTCATAACTCTAGTCAGTAGATTTGTATCCAAGGGCAGATAACACCACCCAGCATTATGTTATGAATGCCTTCCCCTTCGAACAAAGAAGATTTGTATTTCATTTCTTTCAGAGTTTGATTTAAAGCTTGCAAATGTAAAAGTAAAGCATTATGTCAGTTTTATTGTTTCAGTTTTCATGATAGGCCTGCATGTTTGTTTTTTTACATTTTAGCTCACACCTTCTTCATGACAACAAACAAAGCAGGCAGGAGGAAAAAGGTCATCATGTTGGACATAGACATTGTGGCAAGTGCAAGTGGTGGAAGCGGAACAGGCAGGGTCAGAAAGTAAGACCTCATTATTGTGTAAAAAATTCACACTGGGAGTGCAAGATCGATGGAAGCAGCCAGTGGTTTGAAAGGAGTTAGAGAGCTGTTCAATGAAGGAACTCCTATTGAGTACTTGGAAGGAGATGGTGATAATACTTTGATAGCTAGGCTGAAATCAGAGTTGAACATTTCTCTAAAGAAACGATTTGATAAAAATCATGTTGTCAAAAATGTGACTGGGACATTGTATAAAATGAAGAGTGCCCTTAAACTAAGTGACAATGTTATATCACACATAAAAAAATGTTTGTCCTATGCTTTCTCAAAAAATCAAGGTGATAAAATTGGAATGGAGGGGAACATTCGGGCATTGATACCGCACCAATTTGCAGACCACACTCTGCCATGGACGATTCTGTGGATATAAAAGAAGGTCGTCTGAGAAGTATGTGTACCGCAGTCTGCCATATATGACACCGCTACATGACAGTAATCTCAGGACCAAGCTACAGGCGGTGTTTGACACTGTTACAGCCAATGCCCACAGTTACGCACAGTTACGTTGACCTTGGATCTAGTCAACAATGCGAGTCGGCCAACAGACGTGTCTCGTTGTGCGCACCAAAATCACATTACTGTGGTGACACTAAGAGTCTGGACTACCGTGCTGAAGCGACCGCTGCTTGTATAAATGAGGGAAGACATTACCTATCGCAGGTACTATCATTCTCTTTTTCTGTGTAATGTTTTAGTTGTGTAACTTCTGTTTTCTCTTGTCAATAGTTTACACCTCGGCTTAGTCAAGCATAAACAAGCTAATTATGATTGTGATCCATATTTATCAATATCAGACTGCCATATCATAAGTCTTATCCAATAGAATCCATAAGTTGTTATGCTTTTATGGATCCAGACTGATAATCATGCATCATAATTTCATTAGCATGGTATATGCTTGACTCAGCTGAATTTTTGGTTTTTGCAATTATTGAAGTGTTTACAATAGCTATTAGTGTGTCTGGTCAAAACTTAATTTTGTAAATTACAAATATTTGTTTTCTGAAAAAGAATGGGGACAAACATTATCTATCATAATATTGTATCATATAATAAGATTATCTAAAGTCACAAACAATACAATTTTTATACTGAAAGACCAGACAGACTCTTTTCATACTGTTGTTCCAGTTTCAGTCAGTGTTTTGTTCTTACATTCTTGTACCTGAATTTTTGTTTTTATTTGTTGCATAGTTTAGTCAACTACATGGACACAGTCACACCCAAAGTCATAAGAAGTGAGCTTAAACATCGGTAATATTTTGCAATAATTATTATGTGATTTTACTTACAGTAAATAAAATGTATACCCGGATGACGGTGTACTACTTTTTCTTATCTGTACATTTTCAATATTTTAAGGTCTGTGATTGTTCCACTCACAGAAAAATATTATGTTTCTGTAACTGGGATGCATCAAGCAAATACTAGCACAGTTATTACACAAGTATTACATTTAGCCAACATAGTGCATTTGATCAAAATTCATTGTAAGGGGAGCATGTATAGATATATTGAATGAACGAAAAGTAATGTTTGTCCATATTACTCACTAAGAGGTTAGTATTTTGTTGATAACACTGTAATATAAATTTTTATTATCTAACTTGTAATATATGAAACAGGGATTTGCGAAGTTGGGGCTTTCTCCAGGGGAGTACACTATTCAACATTCGAAAAGACAGTTGAAACGACGGAGGGAACTGACAGATAGAGCCCTGTTACCATCCTCTAAACGTCGGCGACTGGAGCTGAAGAAAGAACGGGCTGTCATTCAAGGGACCAATGAAGCAATGGAAGGGAACACATATCAGTCTGGTATATCATTATATTTGTGGACTATATATAGCCTCAGATATCATTTGTAACATTTCCTTTTCTTTAAATTTTATTATTTCAAAAGGGGAAAGATTTAGACGAGTATAGAATTTTTGTACAAAATGGTATGCCAAGAAACTTCTTTTGATATTCATATGATTATAATACTACATGAGCCACCTCAGGCAAAAACCTATATGAAAGTGATTGTGACCATTTTGGATCCGGTCAGCTTTAAAGTCTAATCTGTTCAAGATCTAAACTGTTTGCGGTACATCTCTATGATAATGACTGAAAAGCAAACAGATCCTAATCAGACTACTATTTAGCTTAGGGTGATTTTTGCTTGATGTAGCTCATATATGTAACAGAATATATGTCTGACATCAATATTTAGGGACTATTTTATCATTCTTACAGGGATTGGTCATATGGAGTCAATTGATATAGAACGCATACCTGACGCTATTCCCCGTGGCAACTTCAAACCGGTCGTCATAGATGGGGAGCCAACCATCATAACATTTGATTTAGAAACAACAGGACTTAGTAAGTTATTTTACCTTTGAAATATTACAATGAGATTTTATCTACTACTTTCCATAACAACATTTATTTGTCAGCAGAGAATGTTCGACTACAATGAATGCAGATGGGTGTCCTGTATAAATGGTCACTTTTCAGTCCAACAGTAGAATATCTCTCAGTTACTTAGGGAACATTATGTATCCTGATTAGACTGGTCAAAATTAGTGTAATGTTTGTTTCATTTGTCATTAATGAGCCATGTCATGAGAAAACCAATATAGTGCATTTGCGACCAGCATTGATCCAGACTGACAACAAGAAAAAAAGAATTGTTATTTGTAAGAAAGTTATTACTATATTTCTTAAGAAGGCATTGAAAGTATATGAGCCACGCCATGAGAAAACCAACATAGTACATTTGCCACCAGCTTGGATCCATACCAGCCTGAGCATCCTCGCAGTCTAGTCAGGATCCATGCTGTTCGCTTTCAAAGCCTATATCAATTAGAGAAACTGTTGGTCCTGACCAGACTGCGCTGATGCTCAGGCTTCTCTTGATCCATGCTGGTCAAAAACCTACTAGGTTGCTTTTCTCATGGGGCGGCTCAAAATTTCCTCATTGATTGTCATTTCAGTTGTGCACAGAGTGATGCCGGACATTACACAGATAGCTGCAAGTGACCAGTCGGGAAAGACATTCAATGTCTATGTCAACCCAATCCAGCCGATATCTCCGGAAGCAACGACAGTGACTGGAATTTCATTTGTGAATGGAGAAATGAAAGTTCGAGGACAGATAGTTCAATCTGTACATGTAAAGGATGCTGTTAGCAAATTCTTGTCATGGTTGGAGCAGTTTAAAAATGTTGTTTTATGTGCCCATAACGGAAGAAGGTTCGACTTTCTGATCCTAGTTGAATTACTTGAGAAACTTCATCTTAGTGAAAAGTTTAGTGAAATAGTTCCTGCTTTGTTGGACACAATGAGCATATTCAGGAAACAATATCCTAAAAGTTCACTAAAACAAGAAGATCTTGTAAAAACACATTTAGGAATTACATACTTCATTCAACAACGAAGGACTTCCAAGAGTAACCAATTCTAAAAAAGTACTGGAAGACTTTATACCAAAATTGATAAACTATTTACTGAAGTAAAATGTATAAATTAGAAAAGTATTGAAAGTTTGTGGCAAAATACAACGAACCGAAGAAAATCTGAAAATTAGGGTATACATTTTCTAACTTTTATTTCTTCATTTACAGACGGTAAATTATTTTCAAATTGTGTTGTTATATTCAGTTGAATATATAGATAACATCTATGTACAGTTTAGTGATGGCATTACTTACATTATTCGAAAAAAAATATGTTTTTGTGTGAGGACATGCTATTTTTTCCAAATATTTTAAGGATTTTTAGTATGTCAGAGTTCAACTTTTCTTACAAAAATAAGATTTTATTGAATAAAATAACACCATAATAGTTTTTTTTTAATTGAGAAACTATTTACAGGATGTTTTAATGCCTTAATTGCATAGAAATATTTGAAAAGTAAAAAAATAATGATTTTTGTAATTTTGCCTATTTCTCATTTGGGCCCATTTCCGAGAAGCTCAAGTTTTGACATCAAATAAGCTAAATTTGAAAAAATCTGCGGTAAAAAGTTGGTAAAATGTGTATTTTAGTTGTTGAATGCTGAAATATCACAAATTTCACAGATTTGAAGAATTTCATAAAAGTACCTATTACGGGATGTCGTCCTTAAAGGCATTTCATTTAAGACTACACTTTGTTACATGGACGACGTCGCCACAGTATCTCCAACATTCTCGCGTCATATAGATGATCTTAATGATGTATTTTCAAGGCTACGAGCTCACTGGCACCAGATCAGAAAGAAAATGCCTCCGTACGTGTTATAGCCTACCCCTAGGTATTCTATAAGAACCATGGTCACGAACGGGAAAATATACTAACCCATTTCAATCGCATATTTCATACCTAAAACACGCAGTTCAGTAAATGTGTACTATTGATATTAAACAAGCGATAATTTATCTTCCATCGTGCACCAGTCACATTGTCTCAATATTCCATATTGCAGAGATGCTCCATATATTTTATGCTTTAGTCAACGTTACAAAAAAAACGTGCGTGAACTCCCCTAATGAACATCCGGTCTAGAGGTCACGGCAGTGTGCACATGTTAAACGAAATGTAAACAAACAAAAACAGAATGCAATATATTCACAGTTTTACGATAAGACTCGAAATGATGAATGAAATTCATCTTGTATATGATTTTGAATTTGAAATCATACATTGGTATACATCTATTCTGTTTATTTAATTCATTTTGCACATTTATGCTGCATATAAACATTTTAGCGTACACGTGTAGTAAAATGACGGCTGACATACATTTTCACATCAGCCAATCAGAGTGTGTCTGTAATCTAGAACGGAACTTCACCAGGGAAGTTCAAGCAAGTTTTTTGTGTACCTTTGAAAAAACTGTAAACTGCACGTTGTTTTTCTAAGATAAGAAGTATTGAAGAAATGTGACCGGTACACAACGGAAGATAAATTACCGCTTGTTAATATCAATAGTACACATTTACTGAACTGCGTGTTTTAGGTATGAAATACGCGATTGAAATGGGTTAGTATATTTTCCCGTTCACGACCATGGTTCTTATAGAATACCTAGGGGTAGGGTATAACACGTACCGAGGCATTTTCTTTCTGATCTGGTGCCAGTGTACGAGCTGCAGGATTGAAGTTATCACCTAACAAATGTAAATTTGCACAGAATAAATGTATATTTCTGGGTCATGAAATTTCACGGGAAGGAATTCGGCCACCGCCTGAACGGCTCAAAGCTATTAGAAATTATCCTACACCAAAAAGTGCGAAAGAGTTACATCGGTTTCTTGGACTAATGAACTGGTTTAGAAAATTCATTCCTACATTTAGTGCGAAATCGGCGTGTTTATACACATTACTCAAAAAAAGATGTAAAATTTAAATGGTTACAGGAACACCAAAGTTCGTTTGAAGAGTTGAAAAATTCACTGCTAAATTCTGAAGCATTAGCTTTCCCAAGATTCGACTTACCATTTTATTTATCAGTTGACACTTCCAGTAAGGGTGTTGGATACATGTTTTATCAAAAACATCAAACAAATGACAACACAGGTGAAACTATACGTGTCGTCAGATTTGGATCCAAGTCATTGAACAGTTATCAGCAATCATATGGACCTACCAAACTCGAACTTTTAGGAATGGTGACAAGTGTTTTAGATTGTGCATCTTACGTACGGGGTAGACATTTTTTGTTGAATGTGACCATCAAAGCATAAAACCACTTTTTCAATAACAAATGAAAGGTGCAATATATGAAAGATGGCTTGCAATTTTACAAGAATTTGACTGTGAAATAATATACAAACAAGCAAGTGAAATGACAGTGCCAGATGCTTTATCCAGGTGTTTCCCAAACAAACATTCTGAACAACTGGAATTTAGTCCTGATGAAAATGACCCCTGTTTCCCTTACATACCAGAAAAACATGCGTTAGGTTGCCAGATGGGAAAACATTGACTGACTTGTTATGCAATTCTAAACAGGACATTAACTCTCTGATTGTTAATCATACCAAGGTTAAAAACTCATTAGAGACAAAACGAGAAGAAGATGGCAATTACGATGCGGATAGTGAGGATTATGCCACAGATCATTTTAAGAAATCGTGCCATTCAAAACTAAGACAGGAGAAACTTTGTAACACTTACAGTTTAACTGTCCATACTGATTCATCGTCAACAGTCACTGAGATTACAAGTGAATATGAAACTAGTGAATCACCTTCTTCTTCTGAACAGAATAACATGGATATTAGCTTTGAACTATTTCAAAAGTTTGACTTTAGTTTTGAGAAAGTGAAGGAATTACAGAAATGTGACCCTGAACTATCCTCTCTCATTAAATACTTAGGTAACAATGAATTACCGAAAGGACAGAAAAAAGCCCGTAGAATTCTTCTTGAGTCAACGGATTATTTGCTTATTGATGGATTATTAATGCATTCACGTCAGTCAAAATCAAACCGGACAAAATTACTCGACAGTTATCAGTTAGTTGTTCCTGCTGTTATGATCAAAGAAGTTGTACAATCATACCATGACTCGCCAATGAGTGGACATTCGGGAATACATGTCACCTTAGATAGATTGCCCGAAAAGTATTTTTTCAAACGTATGGGACCTATAGTTACGGATTATGTACGATCGTGTGATTACTGTCACAAGCGCAAAATTACCAAACCACCAACAAAGGCACGGGTTACAGCCTACCCAACACCAACTAAGCCGTTTCAAGTTTGGCAAGTAGATCTATATGGGCCTTTACCAGTAACACGCCAAGGATATTCATATGTTTTGACAGCTGTAGACATGTTTAGTAAATACTTCCGTCGTTTGTATGACCGAAAAATTGTTGAAAAAGACGTTAAACCCGAACACACACACACTAGTAAATTCTTAGTGACCATCCCTATTGCAAATAAAGATACACTTTCCGTTTCTTCTGCTCTTGTGCAAATATTCACCAAATATGGAGTATGTGATACATTAATTTGTGATTTAGGAACAGAGTTCACTTCTAAATGTCTGCAGGAAATTTGCAAACATTTGCATATTGCACAGGAATTCACACCAAGTTTTAGTCACCATTGTCTTGCAGCATGTGAACGCACACACAGAACTATCGCAGAACGTCTCACACCGTACCTACAACACAAGGGAAATACTTGGAATGAAGTGCTCAGTTCGGTTACATTTTCCATTAACCGGTCAGTTCATTCAGGTATGGGATATTCATCGCATGAAATAGTATTCGGACACAGACCAAAATTCCCTCTCAGTGCACCAGTACCATCGGATTTTAATAAGGTACCACCTGATATGCAGGCATACGTTCTTAAACAAATTGACAAACTGAATATAATTCGGACTGAAGTGAAACACAATATTACATCATATCAACAGAAAATGACAGAAAGAGAAAATCTGGGACAGAAGTATGTAAATAATGAAAGACAGTATCTTGTTCAGTTAAGAGGGGAACCAACTGAAAATGCTGTTTGGGTTCCTTTGACAGCCATGAGCAAATTAGCATTAAAACAGGTCAGAGAGAAACCGCCCCCTGTCATTGTTGACATTGAATAATTAATGTACATAGGTTTATGATGGCATTTTGTATAGTTGCGAAGGCTTCTCAGTTCAAAAGGGTATTTTATTGGAAAATATTTACAAATGGGTTAACAGACTCCTTCTAATCATGTTCCTTTCAATGGGCATTGAATAATTACATTTTGATACCAAGTCGGGGTATTCTAAGTCTTGTTATGTTCAGTTACACTAGGATCCTGATAGATTTTTCATTTAGTGTGATTATTACAAGAATTTATGGCAGACTCTGCATAGGATTTTCATTTAGTGTTGTAATTACAAGCATTTATGGCAGGCTCTGCTTGTATTGTGATGTATTATAATCTGGAAATCTAGTCTGTACGTCAAATGTACAATGATCATGTAATAAGCATTAATTTTGCACTATGGTATTATAGAGCACCTCAGGTTTCTGTAAATGGTTTGTGTAGTTTCAGCTACATATTAAATTTACATCATATACAAGTTGATTTGGTGAGATTGTTTGTATGTTCATTGCTTGTACATTTATTTTTCCATTATTTTGCATATATAAATAAGCTAAAAAATATAATAAAAAAATGTTGATTTGTTAATTAATAATTGTTTTCTTTTCGAGGGCGGATGTTATACATGTGATATTCACATCTATATTTTTACATGTACATTTTGTATATTATCTAGAATTTTGGGTGGTCCCAAACTTCAAAGAGTTAAGGAAGGCCAAAGTGACTGACATTTGTCATTAGAACCTTGTTACCAAATCTCTCCATTCAGTTTATAATTAGTTCCTCAAAGTCTCTTAGTTTCCATGTTGATTGACATGTATCATTAACACTTTACTGTAAAATCTTTTGATTCAATATGTTTGTTTCTTTGATATGTCATTGAATGCTGCCTTTGTAAATGCTTAAACAATTATATTTCTGTACCTCTGCATTTCTGTATCAGTTTGCTAGAATCTTTAGACCTGACAACATCTTAAATTTTATTCTGGATATATTATTTTAATAAACATCAAAAACCATAAACTGACTTTTTGCTATTCCCCAACAACAAAACAATTATCTATTACACATGCAAAATATTTAAGCTCTAAGCCTTGTGGCTCTGAAAATGATTTTTGCTATGTGAGTTTATCATGCTTTTCTATATAATACCATGTAGGAACCATTTTGACTCCGGGGGTATTGATTTGAACAACATTTAAAAAGTCCCACTTGCCAATGCTACATGTAAATACCTTAACTCTTGTCTTTGCGATTCTTTTTTGCGATTTTAAAAGATTTTTCCTGTAAGACTATGCAAGCTCATTAGCCCAAGCGAGAGCAATTATGACATCAGTGGACATGATTTGCAGAATTTTAGAGAGCTTCACTAGGCCATGCTATATACA
Source organism: Mercenaria mercenaria (assembly GCF_021730395.1). Lineage (NCBI taxonomy): Eukaryota > Metazoa > Mollusca > Bivalvia > Venerida > Veneridae > Mercenaria > Mercenaria mercenaria. The sequence continues at coordinate 40,465,638 of NC_069376.1, read as the reverse complement.
AAATATCTGTACTCTGGGCCTATAGGAAAATAAGACTATTTTTTATAGGTTTTAATATATTACTCTATGTAAAACTAATAAGTCCAAAGGCAAATCAAATGTGACCCCGGAGGCCATTACTTGGACAACTTTAAAAGAGATACACTTGCCAATGCTTCATGCAAAATATCTAAGCTCTGGCTCTTGTGATACTTGAGAAGATTTTTAAAGGTTTTACTATATAAAATGGAATACTGAGTTCAGTCAAAGAGCTTGACTCTGTCTGATAGACAAGACACATATCCTACCATTGACATCATCAGAGATGCCCGTCAAACACTATTTCGTCCTAAAGCATCTAATAGTGTATTAATGTGACTGTGTGGCTGCAATGGGTATTTATTCCAACATGAGTCAACGTTCACAATGACAAATATAAAGTCCTAAAATCATTTCGAAATAAAATTAACTCTACGTGAAACTGATAAGCCCTAGGGCGGGGCTATTTACCGAATGTTGTCAAAATATCTAAGCTCTTGGTCTTGAGGCTCTTGCAAAGAAGAATTTTAGATGTTTTACTATATGACTCTAAGAAAAAATGATATGCCCCAGGGCGGGTTCGTTTAGGTCCCAGGGTTCATGATTTAGGGAAATTTATGTAGAGTTCCACTAGGTCATGCTACATGCGAAATTTCTAAGCCCTGGGCCTTGTGATTTTTGAGAAGAAGAAATTTAAAGGTCTTGCTTATACATGTACAAGTCTATGTAAATTGTTAAGCCCGACAAATGCACGGACGACAGACAAAAGTTGATCACAAAAGCTCACCTTGTTACACAGTGAAATCTGAGCTAAAAACAATTTAAGTAGAGTGTATGCGGGACATTCAATATATAATGGGATCTATTAAATATCATGTATTTGACTTAGTCTTACCTATCAATTTTGTTCTGTAATGTAAATTGACTGTTGTCCAATTTTCACAAACACAGTTATGAGGAAATATCTATAGCGTTTGTATGACAACGCTTTTTTCAAGGCATGCTAAAAACTGGACACAAAATAAAACAAATTGTGCCCCATTAATCGTCGTGCCGTGCCGCGCTTAGCATTTATTCGCCATGACGTAATTTTGACCCCAACATGGCAGGCACATATGTGTCCGTCTCCGCCAGGGCTAAAGCTCGCGACGGCCGGATTAGACGACAGACATAATTTAAACAAGGTTTCTCAAAAGGTGCAACATCATACAAAATGGTACTTGCAATATGTCAATTAGTAACTAGGTTTTAGCCATGGGCAACCGAAATCGAGCAATTGACTTCATGTTTTCATGAAATAATATCTGTCAAGAGTCCTTCATTTGCATTCCATGTGAAATACCAAATGAATTTTAAGACATTGATCAATAACCTAAGAATTTCAAAAATTTTATTTAACAGACTACATGTAACCTAAACATACAATTGAGTTTATTTTCAACATAGATATAAAATGAATAATTAAGATAACATGTTCTTCATTAAGACGAAACTTAATAAGTTTTAAAGTCACAATACACATGGGAACAGTGTTATCAAAATATAAATGTAAAACGATAATTTATTTTTACTGTCAGAAATCTAGAAACGTTTTCTGAAAACCGAAATGAGATAAGACTTAAAATACATGGGTCTTAGTGAAAATAGAACAAGAGTTATCCCAGAAGGTAGACTCATACCATTAGACAGGGCGGCCGACAACATAAGAATCCCATCAGGTCCCGTCCATCCCAATAGGAGATTAAGGGAGAAATCGCCAGCTACGGTTGGGCACCATAGTTTTCTGAGGAAAATTCCAGTTATAGGTGTGAAACCAACATCGATACACACGGGTGCAAGGATTTCACGTGACCGAGATCGTAAACGGGTTTTTGGGCCAAGACAGCTCTTTAAACCCCACGAAACACGCAACTTTGCGAAAAAAAAAGAATTTACTGGTTTTACATCCATAAGCTTTACAAGGACCTGTGTCTTTTCCTTTGAATTTGGTGCCAAAAATTAATTTTTATTCAACAGAAGGAATATGAGACAATACACTGGGGATAAAATATGCCCTGAATAAGATCCAGATTGGGTCCATGCAAAACAAGAAGTTTTTTCGAAGTGGCACCATGACAGCCAGGTCACACTGTACTAAATCACAGTCAAAGAGGTTTGGCATCCACCCGTATTTATAAGTACTGAAGATCCAGGATGAATGGATGTCGCCTCGTCGAATCTACCCTTCGTTGGAGGATGAGTTTAGCGGTGGGGTGCAGTAAAAACCCTTTGGAAACCTTATGGTAGTGCGAAGGATATGAGATCGTTTCTGCTAGATGGGGAAAATAAATAAGAAGCCAGAACCTGTATAAACTGTTAAAGGAAGGAAGAACTTGTATTGAAAAACACCTTTTTACATGATACAGGCATATGACTAGTACATGTGAATAATATAGCATTGAATATCCCGACTCGCAATATTTTTACGATTTCTTATTTTTACATTTAGTGTCTTGAGAACAATGAATTTGGACATGAACTGTATAAGCATAAAGAAAACTGTACAACCCGATTTGAGGTACCTTAAAACTAAAGTTTTTTGAAGAAATTTGAAGGCATAACAAAATTCTGCTCGGCTTATTTTAGATTACATATGTATCTAAGTGGTCAATTTAATGTTTTGTCAAACTATTTTCAAAAGTAGTGGATCGAAAATGTCCAAAACCCTGGATGTCTACCAGTTCAAAATAAATTAGATAAATATCAATGCTGATATATACTGCCACAGACCTTGTTGGCTACTTTGTATAATTATAATCTATATAAAAAAATAAAACATACCTAAGCATTATTTACAATGTACATAAACATAAACAAACAGCTCTTACTGCATATACCCTGTTACATTTTTTTTGAAAGTGTCGTTTTCCAATACGTGTTACTCTTAACTTTGTCCAAAAATGATGCCGTCTAGCAATTTCTTTGTTGTTTTGTTTTTTATTTTATTTATTTATATTTTCCCCGGTTTTAAAGATTTTCCATTTACCAGAAAGATATAGACCTGTCCGCTTTAATCTATGCGAATTTCAATCGTCATATACCACACACACGATACACAACAGGTCTAACTTTTTATCTACATAATAATTTGAACAACAGTTAGTGCAGCTTAATTATGTATAATATGATTATTATGAAAAAGGGTCATACATTTAAAAAATGGCTCTTGTTTACATGTTTGACTGTATTTTCTTAGCCAGACTATGTAATAATTATGAAACTGGCTGTTCTGGTCAGTCAAAGTAACCAGAGTTCTGACTACTCTGGCTACTGGTCACTGTATTTTCTCAGGCTATTCTGGTTAGCCAGGGCAGCTAGTACCAATGAACATCTCGGAAATTCTGGCTGTTCTGTATAGCCAGAGCAGCCAGAGCAAAAGAAATCCTGGTTACTATGAAGTCCGTTTTATGAATCACTTGATAAATAGAACAAAAAAAATCTACCCTGAGAGTGCCAAAAGGGTCATTTTGCAACTGGTTTTACTATATATTCTCTGGCTATTCTGGCTAGTCGGGGTAGCTAAAACCAATGGGCATCTCGGAAATTCTGGCTGTTCTGGCTCGACAATGTAGCAAGAGCAAATGAAAATCTGGTGACTCTGGTTTCTCTGGCTACTCTGGCACAATTTGGTTGTGTTTCTAATCGATGTAGCTTACTGCAGGTTGGAGCGGTCTTCTGCGCATGCCCGGAAGTGATTATATAATATCTAATTTGTTCGGAGAAAGGCGGAAACTTTCATCGTTCTATGCCATCAAAATGCTTCAGAAACACCTTAAAATCCGCTTATTAAGAAATCTTCTGTTTTATAATTTGATATATCTCTAAGTCATTTGCTCAAACACTGAAAGAGTATTTCGTACCAACCTGCGTTGTATAAATGCCCGCCACACCCCACCTCGATGTAATTGGATTTAAGCGAAATCTAATATGGTGACCTGTCAATTTTCTTTTTGTTTTAGATTAGGTAGACATAACCAAAGGAATGTGCAAACATTTATAGAAGAAGAGCTGTCTGTAAGACAGTCAGTGCTCGACTATTCGAAATATTGTCCCAGAAGCATGAAAATGTTACCCTAAATGTTAAAATATCTATAGAGTTTAAATCCAGTATCTGCATTAGTGTTGAGTATCTTGCATGCAAAACTTTAACCAGAAGTTTTAAGTTCAAAAGGGGACATAAACTGATATGTGCCCTTGGCGTATTAATGTATTGATTCTTTCCGAAAGACAAAATGTTGTGCATCAATTATTCCCGACAATGTAGTTGGTTTGATTTAATTTAAAAAAAAAAATGTTAAGTTGTGTTGATTTTTTTAACCCACCAAGTGGATATTTAGATTAATTTACCTTTGTCGGCCAGCTAAAAATTAAAAAAAATCATGCATTTGATTTAAAAGGATTGTAAATGTATTTATATTAACCGAATAACCGCATTTCATTCAGCAATGTGAGCTTCTTTCCTTTTTCCATTTTAAGGAAGGGTATGTCTTTTTTTCAGGGATTCAGGGTAAACTTTGGTATGAATACAACAATGAAACGTATTAAAATTGTGATTTTTTTTTCTGTGTGTTCAAACAGAAGCATTGTTGTGTACGAATTGTAATGTCAAAATTTTATATAATGTTGTAACCAGGCCGAAGTGAATGCTGATTGTGAACATCGCTGCAATAGGTGTTTCCAGAGACTTATCAAGGTAGACAGAATGCATTAAGACAGCTGTTTATTACACTAGGCAAATCGAAAAATCTAACTCTAAGTGACTGGAGTACCGGCGTTCAATCTATGACCAGACAGCTGCTCGCAGTGGTTTTTGATAATTAGTTACCTTGTACACGGGGTCATCCGTCGATCCTGCCGTTGTCCTTAACTTATTTCAGTGTAATCTAGACAGAAAATAAGTAGAAACTAAGAATCTATATTTTAACCATTTAAGTATGTCCCTTTTCTTTAATGCTGTTCTTACAAGATTTCAGCATTGTTACTTAAACGCTTCAAGCATACTATTAACTGCGATCAAACGCATGTTCGACTCACGAGCAAATGCCGTTCGTCTCAAGGGCAAACTCCTACACGATACAGATTTGAACTTACTTTCTTTTAAATTTAAATAATTGCGATATGTTTGTCACAGGTCGTATGTTTATAGACTATAGTAACGTGCATCGTGCATTAAGTCAAACTTATACTTAACCCTCACGCATGCGCCAAATTTCCAATAGTGTCATGTTGTATCGTCTGGATAAGTTTTGTCGGAATTATACTAGATCGACATTAATATCGCCGTTCCAGTAATTAGCACTAAGATCAATGTCTCGTTGAACACGACCAACAACGAATACGTGTATATCTCAGGCAGTCATACACTGTACTTACTTTGGCGGGAAAACTACGTGCATTATACCATGGTTCTTGGACCATAATGACCGCGTGTTGCGGCGTGTAGGCTGTATATTGATTATTGTTAACAAACTGTATTTCTTCGAACTGTAGTAAAATGTTCTAGAATTTAACCGAATGAAAATGAACATGAATTTCGTTTCTTTACTCGTGAGCGTTACTAGTAGTAGCTCCGGAATGTTAGGACTTTATGACATTTTTCTTTCCTAGTTCTTTATATGGTGATTTTATATTTAATGATGTTATGTTTAATTACCAGACTGACAATGACGACTCGGTCACTTATTCCGCCGGAAAAAAATGCCAGTTTAGTGCTGAGTCGGAAACAGCAAAAGCATTTTAAGGGATTAACAATGTATATTTCTTCCTCAGTACACAGAATCAATAAATACGTCATGCACTCGATGCTTTTAAAGACATGTGTCATGTGTGTTAATGCACGAGAAACTAGCGAATCGAGCTGGTTCGATTAAAAATATTTCATTATTGTTTTTAATAATAATAATAAAGTGATGATGTTAATTAGGTGTTTATTCAGTCTGCTGTCCTTGAAAAAGTATTCAAGAATGTACGAGTATGACTTCCACTAGGCTTAACGCTAACAAGTAAACGCATCATTTTACTATAGCAGATTCAAACTTATTACAACAAATAAAAACTAGGTCACCCAGTAAAATCAAAGAATTTTTTTAATTCAATAGGGGCTACATTTTAGATAGGATGTTCATGAAATCTGACGAAAATGTTTGCTTTAATGAAATTTAGGTCAAGTTCAAATATGGGTCATGTTAGGTCAAAACCTAGGTCACCTGGTCAAATCAAAGAATAACCTTGTGTATGCAATAGGGGTTGCATCTTTCAGTGGATCTTCTTGAAATTTGATCAGAATGTTTGTCTTAAAAGCTAGGTAGAGATCAAGTATGGGTCATAAACAAGATCGTCTGGTCGAATCAAACAAATACCTTGCCTATGCAAAAGTGGTCGCATTTTAAGTATTAAGATACTCATTAAATTGGATCAAACTGTTCTCAGGTGAGCGACCAAGGACCATTTGGTCTCCTTGTTTTTGTACCCCCCCCCCCCCCCCCCAGAGTTACGGGACTTTGTTTTTTGTTACTATACTATATACATAGACACAATCTTTTGCGCACCAACTCTCCTCATCCCCTTGACACAATTTAATGAAACTTCACACAAGTGATCAGTAACAACTGTAGTTGTGCATGGGGCATGTAAGGTTCTTTCAGAAAAAAAAATGCAGAGTTACGGGACTTTGTTTTTTGTTACTATACTATATACATAGACACAATCTTGTGCGTACCATCTCTCCTCATTCCCTTGACACAATTTAATGAAACTTCACACAAGTGATCAGTAACAACTGTAGTTGTGCATGGGGCATGTTAGGTTCTTTCAGAAAATATTTTTGCAGAGTTACGGGACTATGTTTTTTGTTACTATACTATATACATAGACACAATCTTGTGCACACCATCTCTCCTGATCCCCTTGACACAGTTTAATGAAACTTCACACAAGTGATCAGTAACAACAGTAGTTCTAGAGGTCACACAATAAAATCTTAGACGACTTCGATATTGGGTCATCTGGGGTCAAAAACTAGGTCACCAGGTCAAATCAAAGGAAAAGCTTGTTAACACTCTAGAGGTCACAATTTTGGCCCAATCTTAATGAAACTTTGTCAGAATATTACTCTCAATGAAATCTTGGCCAAGTTCAATATTGGGTCATCTGGGATCAAAAACTAGGTCACCTGGTCAAATCAAAGGAAAAGCTCTTTTAACACTGTAGAGGCCACATTTATGACTATATCTTCATGAATTTTGGTCAGAATGTTAATCTTGATGGCCTCAAGGTCCAGGCTGAATCTGGGTCATGTAGGATCAAAAACTAGGTCACCAGGTCAAATCAAAGGAAAAGCTAGTTATCGTTGTAGAGGCCACATTTATGACCATATCTTAATGAAACTTGGTCAGAATGTTGATCTTGATGATCTTTAGGTCAAGTTCAAATCTTGGTCAGTTGGGGTCAAAAACTAGGTTACAAGATCAAATCAAAGGAAAAGCTTGTTAACACTGTAGAGGCCACATTTATGACTGTATCTTCATGAAACTTGGTCAGAATGTTAATTTTGATGATCTTTAGGTCAAGTTCGAATCTGAGTCATGTGGGGTCAGAAACTAGGGCACTGGGTCAAATCAAAGGAAAAGCTAGTTAACACTGTAGAGATCACATTTATGACCATATCTTTATGAAACTTGGTCAGAATGTTAATCTTGATGATCTTTAGGTCAATAGGTCAGGTGAGCGATACAGGGCCTTCATTGCCCTCTTGTTTAGCTCACCAGAGCCAAAGGCTCAGGGTGAGCTATTCTGATCACTCACCGTCCGTCGTCCGTAAACTTCTACTTTAAACGACATCTCCTCATAAACCGCTAGGCCAATTTCATCCAAACTTCACAGGAATGTTCCTTGGGTGAAGCTCTACAAAAGTTGTTCAAAGAATTGAATTCCATGCAGAACTCTGGTTGCCATGGCAACCGAAAGGAAAAACTTTAAAAATCTTCTTCTCAAAAACTAGAAGCCTAGAGCTTAGATATTTGGTGTGAAGCATTGCCTAGAGGACCTCTACCAAGTTTGTTCAAATCATGACCCCGGGGTCAAAATTGACCCCGCCCCAGGGGTCACTTGATCTTACATAGGAAAATCTTAAAAAATCTTCTTCTCAAAAACCAGAAGCCCTAGAGCTTAGATATTTGATATGTAGCATTGCCTAGTGGACCTCTACTGAGCCCACCCGCTTAGCTCAGTAGGTAAGAGCGTTGGTCTACGGATCTCGGGATCGCGAGTTCGATCCTTGGGCGGGGCGTATGTTCTCCGTGACTATTTGATAAACGACATTGTGTATGAAATCATTAGTCCTCCACCGCTGATAATTCATGTGGGGAAGTTGGCAGTTACTTGCGGAGAACAGGTTTGTACTGGTACAGAATCCAGGAACACTGGTTAGGTTAACTGCCCGCCGTTACATGACTGAAATACTGTTGAAAAACGGCGTCAAAACTGACCCCGCCCCAGGGGTCACTTGATTTTACATAGATTTCTGTAGGAAAATCTTCAAAAATTTTTAAAAAATAAACCAGATCTAGAAGGCCTAAAGCTTAGATATTTGACATGTAGCATTGCCTAGTGGACCTCTACAAAATTTGTTCAAATCATGACCCCCAGGGTCAAAATTGACCCCGCCCCAGGGGTCACTTGATTTTACATAGGAAAATCTTCAAAAAAAATCTTAAAATATACCAAAACACCTAGAGTTTAGATATTTAACTTGTAGCATTGCCTAGTGGACCTCTACAAAATTTGTTCAAATCATTACCCCCGGGGTCAAATTGACCCCGCCCCATAGGGTTACTTAATTGTACATAGAAAAATCTTCAAAATTTTCTAAAAATAAACCAGAAGGCCTAGAGCTTATATATTTGACATGTAGCATTGCCTAGTGGACCTCTACAAAATTTGTTCAAATCAATGCCCCCCGGGGTCAATTTTGACACCGCCCCAGGGGTCACTTGATTTTACATAGGAAAATCTTCAAAAAATTTCTAAAAATAAACCAGAAGGTCTAGAGCTTAGACATTTCACATGTAGCATTGCCTAGTAGACCTCTACAAAATTTGTTCAAATCATAACCCCCGAGGTCAAATTGACCCCGCCCCATAGGGTTACTTGATTGTACATAGAAAAATCTTCAAAATTTTCTAAAAATAAACCAGAAGGCCAAGAGCTTAGATATTTGTCATGTAGCATTGCCTAGTGGACCTCTACAAAATTTGTTCAAATCATGACCCCAGGGTCACTTGATTTTACATAGAAAAATCTTCAAAAAAATTTTAAAAAATAAACCAGAAGGCCTAGATCTTAGATATTTGACATGTTGCATTGCCTAGTGGACCTCTACAAAATTTGTTCAAATCTTGACCCCACAGGGTCAAATTTACCCAGGCCCAATGGTTACTTGATTGTACATAGGGAAAACTTTGCTAAAAATAAACCAGAATGCCTAGATCTTAGATATTTGATATGTTACATTGCCTAGTAGACTTCTACAAACTTTGTTCAAATCATGACCCCTGCGGTAAAATTGACCCCGCCCCAAGGGTTACTTGATTGTACATCGGAAAATCTTCCAAAACATTTCTAAATCATCAGTTTGACATTTGAAACATGTAGCTCATATTACTCAGGTGAGCGATCTAGGGTCATCATGACCCTCTTGTAGGTGTATTTTGACCTATCTCTACCTGGTAAAGAGTTTAGTGTGGACTTATATTGGATATATTTTTTCTTGTTTGTATATAGGATTAACTTCCCATTGTTGTTACTATAAATAACTTATGTTTTTAGCTCAACTGAGCACGAAGTGCTCGAGGTGAGCTTTTGTGATCGCCCAGTGTCTGTCATCGTCAACAATTTGACTGTTAACACTCTAGAGGTCACAATTTTGGCCCAATCTTAATGAAACTTAGTCAGAATGTTACCCTTAATAAAATATTGGATGAGTTTGATATTGGGTCATCTTGGGTCAAAATCTAGGTCACCAGGTCAGATCAAAGGTAAAGCTTGTTAACAATCTCTAAGTCACATTTATGATAATATCTCTATGAAACTTGGTCAGAATGTTCATCTTGATGACTTTTAGGTCAAGTTAAAATCTAGGTCAAATGAAAACAGAAACTAGGTCACCAGGTCAAATCAAAGGAAAAGCCAGTTAACACTATAAGCCACATTTATGGCCTTATCTTAATGAAACTTGGTCAGAATGTTAATCTTGATGATCTTTAGGTCAGATTCAATTCTGTACCAGGTGAGGTCAAAAACTAGGTCACTAGGTCAAGTCAAAGGAAAAGCTAGTTAACACTCGATAAGTCACATTTATGACCATATCTTAATGAAACTTGGTCAGAATGTTAATCTTGATGATCTTTAGTTCAAGTTTAAATCTGGGTCAGATGGGGTAAAAAACTAGGTCACCTGATCAAATCGAAGGTAAAGCTTGTTAACACTGTAGAAGCCACATTTATGACAATATCTTGATAACTTTATCAGAATGTTTATCTTGAAGATCTTTAGGTCAAGTTTCAATCTGGGTCAGGTAGGGTCAAAAATTTGGTCACCAGATCAAATCAAATGTAAAGATTGTTAACACTCGAGAGACCTGAATTTAAGTTTGAAACTCATGGATGTCTTGATGACCTCTAGGTCAGGTTCGAATCTGGGTCATGTGGGGTCAAAAACTAGATCAACAGGTCAAATCAAAGGTAAAGCTTGTCAACAATCTAGAGGTCAAATTTATGACTGTATCTTCATGAAACTTGGTCAGACTGTTAATCTTGATGATCTTTAGGCCAAGTTGGAATCTTGGTCATGTGGGGTCAAAAACTAGGTCACTAGGTCAAATTAAAGGAAAAACTAGTTAACACACTAGAGGCCACATTTATGACCATATCTTAATGAAACTTGGTCAGAATGTTAATCCTGATAATCTTTAGGTCAATAGATCAGGTGAGCTTTACATGGTTTTTTATGGCCCTCTTGTTTTATAATTGGCCAATAAAAATCAATATGAAAATGCAGGTGCTAGTGTAAAGAAATTGCTATGACGGGAGTATGTTGTGACATTCTTACACTTTTGTTTATATTTATGGATGTTACTTAACAATAAACTTCTGTAGGTTTTTGTATATGCAAATTTTAATCCAAGCGTTTGATACAACATATTGTATATGTATATATACAATATTGTTTATACATCACTGACAGATATCGTATATATTCATAATGTTGCACTGCAGTAGAGAAAATTAGGTGCTTTCCAGGAGACTTTGTATTGCATGGCTGTACTTCATTCACTGGTTATCTTGAGAACCATTTGGACTTGAGCCTTCATAGTTTATTAGATGTTTAGTCTCCAAATAATTTCTGGGTCATGAGGTCAAAGGTCAATGTCAGTTAGGGTCAAATCCATTTTAAAGCAATATCTTAAAATCTGTTTGAACTACATACTTCAAATTTCATAGGTTGATTGGTCTCCTTTAGAAGATTACCTTTATGAATTTTGGGCCACTGGGTCAAAGATCAAGGTCACTTAGCATCGTATCCTTTATAGATCAATATCAGCAAATCTAATTTACCCAGTCTCCTTGAGAAGATGACCCTTAATAATTTCCAGGTCATGGGGTCAAAGGTCAAGGTCACTTAGGGTGAAATCCATTTTAATTCAACACCTGAAGGTCTGTTTGACTTACATACTTCCAGTTTTATAGGATGGTTAGTCTCCTTTAATAGAAGACACCTATTAAACTTGAACCTGGGTCAAAGTTCAAGGTCATTTAATATCTAAGGCTATCAGTGGGGGATATGTGTTTTTCAAACAGCTCTTGTTGTATTTCAGTCTACTTTTCAGCTTGTCTTGCATACTTTTAATTAATATACCTGTCAACATGCCCAACACACATTTATGAGGAGTATATTACAGTTCAATTAATACTGTGATTTGACACTAAGTGCTGATAACTGTATTTTTGCTTCTGTATCTAAATCTTTGCAAACAGATAACACCTTTTATGAATGATTTTATATCATAAGATTTACTAATATTAATCATTACATTTTTCTTTTCAAAAATACAGGTGTTGCAATGGATTCGGAGGTGAAGTCATGAGGAGTTGTTGTGATGGCAGAAGAATGAGTGATCATTTAGCATTTTGCACAAGGGTGTATGAGTGGTCCAGTTAAACAGAGATTACAAACAATTAAAACTATAATTTGATATTACATCTACTTGTGATTGATGGAAGTAATTCAAAGTATCATTTGGACAGATCTGATGAGTTAACAAATATTTGAAAGTATACGAGGAACATTTTACACACCTTCAATATTAGTATGTTGTACAGTAAATATAATAAACAATTAAAGTTGAAAAACTGAACTGGTTTTCACTTGATATACAAAGAGGTAGATTAGCATGTTTAGATTTGCCACTGAACATGTGTTTCCATTTCATCAATACTTCCTGTGGTTCAAGTATTTTGATCAAATCTATTTATTTCCGGTTGAGCTAATGTTTCTGCAACTTCAAAAAAGAAGATTTGTTGTGTAACAATGAAATTAATGAGTAGATATTAATATATAAAAAATGTAGGCTAAAGCACGACATATAAGATACCCAAATAGCATCAACTATGATTATTTCTTGGACTTGCTTCCTGATCAACACCCCTTGTCTCCAAATTATAATAACACTTTGATACCAATTTGAATGATTTTCTTTAACTCATCGTAATCGAAGTAACAGGTGATTTTCAGATTCAGTATTTACAAACTCATATGAAACCTAGGGATCAACCGACTGTGCTTTAATTGAGACATACATGTATGGCTCGACATTTAAGACATCAATTGATAACAGGCATTATTTGAGTGAGGCATTCAGTGATGTCACTCTTGAAAGTGAGTCATCCATGGGTGTCAACCTTGTGAGTCATCCATGGATGACACGGCTACATAGTCATCCGTGGATGGCTCGTTTACAGAAGTGAGTCATCCGTGGATGACACGGCTACATAGTCATCCATGGATGGCTCGTTTACAGAAGTAAGTCATCCATGGATGTCTCAGTATGACGGAAAGTGAGTCATGCAGGCATGCCTCATCTCTGAAAGTGAGTCATACTGGCATGGCTAAACTCTGAAAGTGAGTCATGCAGGCTTGACTCGTATTTGAAAGTGAGACATGCAGGCATGGCTCATCTATGAATTTATTTATGGTAAAAAGAAACAAATACAACGGTATGTATATTTTCCTTTGTTTGACAAGCGTGGATAAAATATATACATGACGTCACAGAAAAAAACATATTTGAAAACGCCCGTTTTCTTATTTAAAACCCATATTCTGACTTCAGATAATTCCCTGTTAGAAAATGATGTATATCTTGGGATTACTATTAGTGATGACTTAACTTGGAAAAAATCATATTGAAATTACATCTTCAAAAGTTAGTAACACTCTCAGATTTAAAAGAAAGAAATGTACAATGTAATAACCGTAATATCATAGAAACTGCCTACAAAACATACGTTCGCACAATCAGAATACTGTAACACCATATGACATCAATGTTTGAAACTCTTAAATGGTAGACACTAGAACAGAGAAGAATACATGCATCCCTAATAATGGTGTACAAAATAGCACCTAACCTCGTCTCTGTAGATCATAACCACCTGACAGCCTCTAGAAATTTAAATTTTATCATTCCATCTTCAAGAACAAAATATCATATGAACTCCATTTCCCAGCACGATCAGACACTGGAACGCCTTCCAAAATAACATTAAAGACAGTGTGAACCTTCAGTGCTCCACATGTGGCCTAGACTCGTATATGTACTAATGTCATCATCCTGCTTTTTTATTTATTCATTTTTAACATAGCTGCTTATATTATTGCTCTTACTCTCTTAACACATGAATATCATGTATCATGTAACCAAAGTAGCCAGAGCAAATGAAACCCTGGTTATTCTGGCGACTCTGGCTGACCAGAGTAACCAGAACAAATGAAATCCTGGCCAATGTTCACAAGACAATTTTCGATCTCAGCTGAGTTTGAGTTTGTAATTTTAGTATCAATTTTAGGAAATCTTCAAGGTTAAGTTCCAACTGGAATTGACCATAAATACTAAATAGCCACTTGAAAATAGTTATTAACTTGAAATTCAGTTTTAAACATGCTATTTAGATAGAAATGACATATTAAGTTTCAAAATCAAACTCAACTAGGATTTAAAAAAAATTTTGAACACGGGGCCTGGTTACTCTGGCTATTCTGGCGAACATGCTAAAATCTTAGAAACGCTGGCTGAACTCTGGCTACTATGGCTGAACTCTGGCTATTCTGGTCAGCCAGAGTAACCAAAGTTGTACCTACTCTGGCTGATCTCTATCTGATCTCTTGCTACTCCGGTTACTCTAGACTGCCAGAGTAGCCAGAACACTGTCCACTCTGACTGAACTCTATCTGATCTCTTGCTACTCTGACCAGCCAGAGTAACCAGAGTTCTGGCTATTCTGGCTGAATTCTGGCTAGAGTAACCAGAGCAAATAAAATCCTGGCCCGTGTTCACAAAACATTTTTTGATCTCAACTGAGTTTGAGATTGAAATATTAATACCAATTTTAGGAAATCGTCTCAGCTTTGACTGAAAATGTTTTGTGAACACGGGGCCTTGTTACTCTGGCTACTCTGGCTGAACTCTGGCTACTCTGGCTAACCTCAGGCCAGTCAGAGTAACCAGAGTTCTGGCTTCTCTGGCTGAACTCTGGCTACTCTAGTTAAACTCTGGCTACTCTAGCTGAACTCTGGCTTAGACTGCATATACCAGCTGTATGATCATAATATTATGAAGATGGATGTTGTTGTATGTTTTGTTGAAATTACATCTAAAAATTAAAGTTACATGAATTATCATCTTTATGGTTGTCCTTTTCAAAAATGAACGGTTGACATAGAAACAGTGAAATCATATATAGATCGATAGTAGAGTATTTTCCTGGGAACATTTTTTTATTATGAAAGAGTTGGCCCTATCAAACAATTTGGTACCTATGAAAACAGTATAAGTATGCATGGCCGACCTTATTGGCCCCAATACTAAGGAGATTAACCAATAAATTAATTCATTAGATTGTAAATAAGTGATCTATAAACAATTCATTGTTTAACATGTATAACTGTAGGTAACAATTAGTAAACCTAATATTTGCCAAATGAACGTTCTTCTCAATGGATTCACTTAATAGGTACTGTGTCACCTGACAAAATAAACAGATATATGAGTCAGAACTTTAATGAAATTTACATGCAAGAATATTCAATACGACATCTATGGTTGCTAGCATTATACTACAAAAACTATTGCATCTATTTCAAGGTTTATTATTCAACTTTACAATATTACATACTGTATAGGATCAATTTCGCACAACATATGAAACAAGTAGAGGTAATACAAAGCATAACTCAGCCAGTATGAAAAAAAAGCAGAGCCAGTGCGAGAAAACAGGGCCAATATAGAATTCAAGTATTCTGATTTGTTCAAAAGGGAAGGCCAATACGAAGTAGATTTTTGAATGACGCCATTTTACATAAAAACATAAACATTACAATAGTTTTTATATTTTTGACAAAAATATTATCTAACATGTTCATGTACAAGAACTAAGTAAGGCTGGTCGGACGTTCTATGTCGAAGTTTACGTGTTTGTAGATTATAACAATACATTCGGCTTATTCGTTATATTGAACAAACAAGTTCCTGTTCACGTCAGAAATATATCCTCGGCGTACAGTGATTCGCGGAGTTAATATAAATTCAGCGCAAACTCAATAAATAACAGTTGTCATATGAAAATGTTAACATATTTGATTAAATACATTTATCCTCCACCACGTACATTATTCCAACTAATTTCATTCGATGTAGATTAGACTGGGATTAGTCCTTAATATTCATGTCTAATAAATTATGCCAGTCGTCTGCAAACCTTGATTTCGCAGATATGACATCACAGTATCCTGGGACTTGAATCACATGACTCAAAGGTCAAATATTGTAATCAATGTGGTTTTCATGATTTTCAATGCTTTTGCTTTTAAAATGATTCACAAAAAAATTAAAACATTAACAGTTCAAATCTCTAACAAAATAGTTTCTGTTCTTCCAGACTTACACAGTTAGGACATAGGAAAAATCCCCCTCTTTTAGTTACTCTTACGACAATGCAATGAATCTAATCGATTCCAATGTTGACATGGGTTTTGTTTTTACCATTCCATTACATTGTGCCCTATTTGGGAACGTAATAGAGTCTGTAATAGCCTATATCTATTCTGATAGGCTGAGGATTAATCAGAAAGTTTGAAAAAAAGCTGGGAAGAAGTTGCTAAGAGTTATAGGTACATGAAAACCCCTTTTACGTATCCGTTATTCATCACAGCTTGTGTCACGTGACCTCCATTGATAAAATGTAAACAAAGCAGACGAAGGAAATACCATTTTAGGGTGTAAAATGTGTCTTTTTTTTAGTGGCTATATTTAGGGAATAGTGTAAAGGAAAATTACCATGAAAGCTTAATATTCAATGCATTTGCCTTCTTAAAATTGGAAAGATCGTCAGGTCGAGTAACATTCTTTGTAAATGCTAACGTAATTTCCGGTGCGTGAATGCAAATCTCGCGTGACTAGTAAGCAGACAAAAATAGCCGCGAATCAAGGTACTCCGCGGTTTTAAGTTCCAGTTATTGCTGATTATGTCAAAACATATATCTTTCCAAATTATTCATACATACCTTCTTACAACCCATTCTGGTTTACTAGCAAAATGATAATGCTTAAAACACAATTTTTGATCTTCAACATTAATAACTGCCGTAAGGTTACCACCGCCAATGTTCAAAAGTTGAATAATGAAATTATAATTAATCAAGCGGCTTCATATAAGCCTTATTATTTGTCCCCGGGCAGACGTATTGGCCCTCGGCCTGTGGCCTTGGGCCAATACAACAACCCTTGGACAAATAACAAGACCAATATGGCATCGCTTGATTAATAACTTTATATTGCATGTATAAGTCACAGAAACCTACTAACGTAGAATCAAAGAAGACTGCAAAACTCACCTTCTAAATGTGTAGTTGTTTGCTTTAAATCTTCATCAAAACGTACTGTAGTGCTTCGAACAACAACTACAATAGGGTACGAATTCTTTTCTTCTTCTGTTGCATCCTTAAAATGCAGAAATCGTAGCTCAGTAATGAATTTTCCCAAAGCTTTGGTAAACGCAGTAGATGTCTCTCTCTCTTCAGGGTCATATAGCAAAACCTAAATATACATGAGACAATCATTAAGGAGGTAGGTTACCTTCATATTTGTATGTGCGCATGTCCAACCGGAAGCTAACGTGACGATTTACGACGACGTTTACGACAAACTAAATGTGTTTGTATATTCATTCTTCTGAAAAAAAATCATGAACCTGTCTTCGATCCGATGCTTTATGGTTTAATAATGCAGAAAAAATGAATAAATTGCCGCAGAAACGCTTCAAAACAATGTTGTCTTAAAATGACGTCATTGACGGCATGACGTTACGTGTCAGTTACCGCGCAAAGTTAATAGCTTTTATCTTGAAAGTACGTAATTCTGTGCATTTTCTTTATTTTAACTATTTCTAAATAACCATTATTTGCTGAAATATTTTTTATGAGTCTTTTGCTCTGAATAATAATCAATATTTTGCTTCTTTTATGTAGTTATAACGAAATGTTATGCGGAATGTAAGAAAATGGATAATGGTAACCAATGTTATTTGGAGTATAGTTGGGTAAAGGTTACTTGTTACGGCCATTTTCAAATAAAAGATCTCGCAGTTTGATTTGTAATACCTATTTTTCAGGTTCCGTTGATAATTTGTTACTTATTTACTAAAAGTAAGATCTAAAATTATTCAAATTTCAGTAGAAAATTGTGGTTTCTTGAATTGAATTGATGTTACCATGGAAACGAAGCCCGTGACCTATGTATCTAAATGTAAAATTCAAAAGCGTTGACACTGGTCTATTTAAGAAACACAGCTTCGGCTTTTTATTTTCATTTCAACAATATCTATGAGAATATTAGCAGCATGCTTAACGATTTTTCCATGAAAAATGCCAGACGAGGGGTACTGCTGTAAGTATTCTAAGCTGTGAAATTTGTTTGAATAAATGCAAATAACACGAAAATATTACTTACGTTAGAAATTATATGTTTTAAAGCTAAATCAACTAGAAAGATAATCTTATTCATTATTTTTTATAAGAAATTACGACAAAAAACAAGATATAAGCTATTTTAAACATCTCTGTTGCCATGGTTACTTTAAACTTTAAGAAAAATAGGGTACCATATAAAGTGCTTGGTATTTTGCTAATAATATTACCCAAATATTCCATGTTGGTCATTAACAGAATGGCACTGAAGCCGTCGAAAACCCCTATTTTTATACATAGTTGTTTAAAAATGAGAGAAAATGCGTTACCATGGAAACACGAGCCCCGCGACATATACATTTTAAGCTTATATTAGAAAGCTAATGTGCATGCTAGTAAAATTATCAATTATGCAGACTTCTACGGATATCAATAAAACTAAAATACAATGAAAAGTGTTAAATATCCGTATTTTCCTTCTTCTTTCAATATGAAATATCTTTGGAGGGTCATGTTCTTCAAACCTGGATTAAAACTGAACTTGAAGGGACAGAGACAAACGAAATTGAAATTGTAGCAGTTAAAACTTCATATTACACGAAATGCAAAATAATGCTGCGTTTCAACTAATTTGAATTTACTCTTGTAACAAGGTAACCTACCTCCTTAACATAAATTTTGATATAAATTATAAAAGAAAGTTCAACACAAAGTCAAATGATGAATAAATATAACCTTGATAGTAAGTAGAATGTCTTATTCACGTAGTTAATATGTCGCCCTGAAAAAGCAAGGGGAGCCATTCTGGTCTCTTGTGCTTTAAGCAAGATTTGAAAAAGAAATGTTATGTTAAAAAAGAATTGTATAGTTCTTGTTTTCTACATACAAACATGTATGAAATAAGTAGATTATTTGTGTGTCGTAATAAAGTTATTGTCGTAATTCTATTACTTACAATTATTACTAAGAAGCCCAAATAAGTTATAGCACGACATTATTTCAAATTATTTTTTAAAAAGCGGTTTTCATTGATTAAGAATACAGAAACTGCACTTGCCGTTTTTCCTTGCTCCATCCTGTAAGAGGAAATAATTTACATTAGTTGTGTATGTATAAATAATAACATAATAACGAAACTAAGATGGCGGGGAATCGTATACCGGATATATATCAAACAATGGAATGCCATGAATGTCTTCTGATGTTTGAATTTGAAGGTTAGCAACGTCGGTTAAGTGCTGTATTTTGGAATAAGCCTAATGTCTTAGTTCTGGATAGCTTGTTGAATAAAAAGGACATGTCGGCTGGAGAACTGCTATATGCTGGTTATTATTTCGAGGTACATTTGTATTTGCATTTATTGATCAGTGTTATTTTGAACTGATGTTAACTTGATACATGTATTTGTATCAACCCTGATAAATTTGAATTTAGCTGAAGTGGAACAGCAGATTTTTCTTTTCTTTTTCTTTTTCTTTTTTTTTTTGGATTTGTTCAATACTTATTTTGATAAAAAAGGTAATGGTGGTAGGAATTTTAAGTCCTCATGTTTGGGGTGAAATAATTTGAAATTCTTATATTCTGAGAAAACAATTCAGGAACTGTTAGATTTAAAGCACTTCAATGATACCAAAGAGGTTTAAACGGAAAGAAATCCTACACCTAACACCAACTGTCAAAATTTAAATATGTATAACATTTTCTTCATTTTGTAAGCATTTATTACGAAAAGTTTAACCGTAAATCGGTAAGTTTGGGACGAAAATTGTTTTCTAAATTATTTTATGTTAAATTATTTTGATTAATTCAACAATGTCGCAGTATGAGATTACAAGTTTATCTTACATTAAGCAACAAGTGATTGGTTTTAATGATGAAAACAGAATAGGATACGTATCTAACATAAATCAATTATTGAACGGAACAGGTATTTGCTCCATGAAAGATTAAAGTTTCAAATGTAGTTAAATCTCTTAAAAATTGATCCAGCTGTTATCAAATGACTTGCTACAGATTGCCGAATGATACTGAAAGGCAATTATTGATTAATCGTTGCATGTTCAGAAACAGTCCACTTTCACAAACCCACAAATTTATGAAATTGTTAGTCGGTACTGAACATGAACTGTGGTCAAACCGAACCTACAACACTTCCAGTTTTGTCATGTTGGATGACCTGTGGGTTTAAATTTTTTCCGTATTATTAGCTACGTGAACTCTGTGATAGTACTATGGTAAGATGATACGGCGATAAAGAACACTCCAATTAAGGTGACATGAGATCTTGTTTTGATCATAAGTTACGACCGAGTTATGACTACAAATTTGCATATTAATATTTATACACTTGGTTGTTTTAATTAAAACATAGCCTTAGGTCTATGTTGATTTTAGATTCTAAATTTACAATGAAAATGGCTTTTAAGGTATATCTGGTAGCACTGCATATCTCAACGTTGAGAATATAAATATTATTTAAAGCCTAGGACTTTTTTTTTGTTAGGATGGATTTAAGAACTGATATCTCAAAGTTGATATACATTTTGACACTCCAAAAAACGCAAGACATATCAGCTAGCCTATGTACGGTTCCCCATTATGTCTAACGCCATCTCAGTATCGTTGTCAATATCTTTCATTCTAACACGACTAGCAAATAACCTACTTACACACAGAAGAAAATCAATCCACGGTTATTTTGCGATAAAATATGTGCATGAAAAGGGTTGTTTTTGGCTGTTCTGCCCGCGCTCGTAATTCTTTTCATGAATGAAAGTCACGTGACGTTTGTAAATACTAGCGTAATGTAGCAGATGCTAGTTTTTGGACTTTTCGCTAGCCGGCCGGAGACAGTCTTCCTCCGATTCAGCAGAAATCAACTACAAAACAATGAGATTTGAAAGAAATAAAGCAGATAGTTATCATGTATCTGTATGCTTTCTTTAAGTCCAATAGAAATATTCGCCATTTATAAGACTCTGTAGTCCATACGTAGCTAATGGTGAAACATAGGTTCGCAAAAATATGGACCAATTTTCCAAAATATTACCATATTTGGCCTTGTGGCAAAACATTAGGGGAAAAGCAGTGGTCCAACATTGCACAGTGCCTTGAATACAAACCTCGCCTGTACCTATTCTACATAACAAAACTATCTGTCATGTCAACCGATTACTTTTTTTCAGTACTCCTTTCTGAATTAGGCCTCTGTTGTTTCGACATTTGCACAAAGAGCCAGCAATCAACATTCATCAACATTCGCAGTTTCGCTTCTGACCAACTTCAGGACACTAATTCCGTTAAGGTCGGCTGAATGCTTGTAAGAAGTTTTTTAAATGTCCATTACATAGCACCAAAGCACAAAATCCGCATTGAATATCATTTTGAATGAAAACAGGGCATTCAGTTTTGACACTTGCCTTTTTGTCTAAGGCCAGTTCGTATCTAAGGCTGGAAACTACCTAAAATCATAATATCCGTGTACAACAACAACAACAAAGGTCGGCTGCAAAACGCAACAAACAACAAAACTGCGAGATTTGCCATGGTTTTGGGGACTGGAGGTAATTGACGAAAGATTTGATGGCCATGCATGTCACACAATATGTGCTGCAACATTGGGGAGAATACATGGAGGAAATTTCAAGTTGCACGAAGTGTAATTTATATCGTTTTTTCTAACACTGTTGTTGCAAATATGTCGTGTTAGAATCGAAATAACAAGTTCCCAATTGTGATTTATTGTAGAATAACCCGAGTTTTTCGTTCTTATGCGAAACAATATTTTACTCAGGCATACGACCTTTGTGAAATAAGAATTCAAAAAACGGGTTATTCTGCGATACACTTTGGAACTTATTATTTCTAAATTCTAACACGACCGGCTTATACCCTGCAAAATCTATCTCGTGTTATTTTGCAATTAACCTACCTCGATCTATGCTGCGCGCGTACCGTATTTTGCTGCGGCGTAGCACACAGTACTAATTTACGTTTGATGAAAATATTCCTCTGATTCTCGTCTTACTTGAAACAAGTCGTGTTAGAATATCTACATAAGGTTTATCGTACTATAACCCTCGTTTGTCGATCTTATGTGTAGATATATATCATGAAGGCCAAATGCTTATACGCATAAGAACTCCAAACTCGGTTTATTAAGGAAATAATAAGTATCAAAATTGGGTTTATCGTAGAATAACCAGAGTTTAGAGTTCTTCTGCGTATGAATATATCAATGAATGCCGAAGGTACAATCTTTCTCACATATTTAAAAATATGTTAAAAACATATGAACATCTCAACAAAATCATGTTATGCTATTACTTATATAGACAATTGACAGACTTGTGAATTTCATTATAAGGCTAGAAAAGTTTTACAAAAATAAAATGATTTTTTCTTTCTGTCATATGAGAATTCATTTTAATCCAGATTGATATTTGACCATGGATTAGTGAAAAGTCAATATCTACACCGCTGTATCGTTAAAACTTCTCGTTTAAATTTTAAAATGGGTAAATGTCATAAAATGAAAGAAATGATGTCTTTGCACAAATTGATATTGTTGAAAAGTTAGTTTCTGTTGATGTAAAATATATTGAAAATGATCTTACTCTGTTGAAGGACCCATTTCTATTGTTCTTTGTGCTCGGTGCTCTCTGCTTTAAAAAGAAATGGTCAAAAATAATCTTAACATATATAAATATAACCTAGTTGTATAGGAAAGTCATAGCAAATATATACGATTTATCACATGTGGAACAAAATAAGAATCATTATAAAACATGTAAGTGTTTTTGTTCTAAACATATCTGTAAAGACGGATGTAAGAACCGCATTTAATGTTATTAAATTTTATATTTATTGAATTGTTTCGCTGTAGAACAAATATTATTGAAAGAGTTCGTTGAATGTAAAATTTTAGATTCAATACGCTTAACTCACCTTTCTCATATACCCTGTTAGGAAAAGCATTTAAAAGGCATGAAGAAAATTGTGAGGTTGCCCATTTCAAAATATGACAAACGTACAAAATGATACTACCCAAGAGACAATAAAACAGCTATGAAATTTTATATAAAAAATATTCATCAAGTTTTGCTACCGAAACATTCAAAGTATTTTCGAACCCATAACACTGACGAGGAAAGGAATACAAGAAATTAAAGAGATTAAAAAAATACAGAAGCTGACTATCTGCTGCGTGATCTTGACCCTTCTACCAGATACTGAATTACACAAATATATTTTAACCTGCTTACATTTCTATATTATGAAAGTGATAATTTTACAACATTTAGGCAACTGTTACTTAACTTATGCGCGGACCTATACGGGCAGCCGACTAATACATACCAAGAAGTCAATGTCAATTTTGAAGTCACAGAATACGTATTCTTCCTAAGCTACCCTAATTATTTTTGGTTGAGGCGATTAGAAAATTGTTCTAGATATAACTTCACTATACGAGCATGAGCAGTTTCACCATTTATACATTTGTCTAATAATTATACATTAATAATATTAAAGCACAGTTGGGTAAAAACTTTAGGGGTGAGTAGCCATCTAATCAGTAAAAGTAATATTGTTTGATTCTGCAATGTATTTTATATTATATAAAACAGTAGATCAATCTTGGTAGCACTCTTTCCCGAAGCCTATATTATGCCAAATAATATGTGACGTGCCGTCATTTTCTAATATGTGAGTGGCGACTGCTATTTCCAAATCTGTCATCATAACGTTATAAGGTTAACACCGCCGCAGTAAAGGGATTTCGTACAGGGAAATATGCAAGGTAAAATAAAATGAATGTTAGCTCACGCTATTGGTGGATATCTTGTACGATTCTCTTCGCTGTAAAAAGAAAATTGATCAAACAAAATCATATGAAAGCCAAAGCTATCAAGCCCTAGATGAATGGCTTCATGCCAAAGTGATTCATGTAAATTATTAATTTGGTATTAATCCGTGACATAATCAAATCCATACATTGCTCGTTGCTGAAAACAGGTATTATTTATTTTTCTAAATATGCAAAATAATTTGTGACCGTCGTGTGTGTTTTTTTTTTTTTTTGTTTTTTTTTTTTTGTTTTTTTTTTATTTCTGAGATGCTCTTGAGTGTCTCCCACCTAACTAGAGGCCAATACTGGTTCTTCCCAGGAATGACGTATCGGTGCTATACACTGGACACGTTAAAGAACCAGACAGTCTATTCGAAAAGAGCTAGGCTAAGTTAGCCGGACACGTCTGTATCTGAAAAGTTCTCTCTGTTCTGGGAGCTTTATCTCACTCTGTCCCTCTGGTCAGATCGCTGTGTGTCTGTACTAGTAGAGGATGATTTCGCGCCCTGTGTGGCTGCAGTATATGTAAAGCGCATCATGTAAAGGGCGCTGTATAAATCTGGTGTAATAAATAAATAAATAACTGATATGACCCCAGGGCAGGGCCTCTTTGCACTCCAGTGATCTTGTTAGAGATCCACTAGGCAATGCTACATACCAAATATCAAAGGCCTAGGCCTTATGCATAATTTGAACAAATTGGGTAAAGGAACACAAGGCAATGTATCAAAAGCCTATGCCTTGCATTTTCAGTCAAGAAGATTTTTAAAGCTTTTTTTCCTGTATAAGTATATGTAAAACTAGAGACCCTCCAGGGTAGGACTCTTTCCACCCCAGGGTAATAATTTGAACAAGCTTGGTAGAGGACCACAAGTCAATGCTTCATACAAAGCACCAAAGGCCCATGTCTTATGTATATAACCAAGCAGATTTTAAAGTGTTTTTCCTATGCAAGTCTGTGTAAAACTTGGGCCCCTTGGGCAGGGCCTCTTTTCACCCCAGGGACACAATTTGAACAATCTTCATAAAGGGCTATTAGATAATGTCACATGCCTTGCGGTTTTGGACAAGAATATTTTCAAATATTTTCCTTTCACAACCAGAGTTCTGCATGGAAACAATTCTTTGAACAATTTTGAAAGGGGGCATCCAAGGACCATTTCTGTGAAGTTTGGTGTAAATCTGCCAAGTGGTTTTCAAGAAGATGTTTTTAGAAAATGTTGACGGACATTACGACGGACAACGCACTTCACACGACGGACATTGATCGGTCACAAGAGCTCACCATGAGCGTTTGACTCAGGTAAGCTAATAAATCAAACTGGATTAAGATAAGATCAACATACGAAGAAAACTAAACTATAAAGTAAGTATTTTATTCTACCGCCTCGTTACAACGTGAACTTATCATCAGTTAATACATTTAATGAAGTGCAATTTAAAAACGCCATGCATGTTTTTGCACAACTTGTGCTATTAATAGTCTTCAAGTGTTACGATATATGAATATGAATTTTTATTACCAACTTTAGGAGGGGTTCGTTCCGATGTAAGTCGTGTCTAAACAAATTTTTCAATGACGATTGGTTACGGTATCGCTCAATATGACCTGGCTGAGATTAGTTACATGTATGGTAGTTACATCGATAACCCTATATTAAACCGTATTTAGATATAAAATCTAAAAACATACATTAAGTCAAACATTAAATTTTGAATATTATTCGCCTGCTCTTGAGTAAAAAAAGCAGTAAACAGTTAAAATTATACGTTTCTTAAGTTGTTACGGACACTCAATGATAAATGTAATGCCAATTTTAACCTGTAGAATATTTTTTAGGCAACTGCTTTCTTTAACACAGCCGATATCTATTTAGTAACATGATCAACACTAACCAAGGATGTTACAAACTCTTAACGAAGTCACAGACGAGTGTTCAAAGGTCTAATCACTAAATGCGGCGAAACTATTACTTATATATTGAATGTACGGATAATACAGGGATAATACATGCTTTCTGTGTATTGACGTCTGTAGACCTTCGGTCTCGGTCACAAACATTCCCGCGGGCTTTTGCAGACGCACAAAACAAACCTCTATTTTCGCTATTCTTGTATAAAAACATAACACGACGACTAATTGTATTGTTTTCATATGTGATGACCTTACATTTCTGAATTTCCATTCTGTTGTTCTTGGAAACGGTAAACCTGTTTGAAATATCCATAACCAGGGCCCAGAAATCAACAACACTACAAAAACACGTAATGAAGGTTTTTAAACGATTTTTATCTTGATATCAAAAATATGTCAATACCAATAATTTTGCATATTACTCAAAAAGTTGGTCAACAGGAGCACAATTTTAAGAATAATAACTTTCGAATCCTTTAGAGTACTAGCGCACTTCGAGTACGGATGAGTACGAACATAATGACAAGCTTTCAAGCTTTTTATATAAATTCTCCGAGAAATTAGATTCAAACATACTGACTAATACTTGCCAAAACTAATGTGATTCCTAAAACAAACAATCGCACAAGTAACACACGATTCTAAAACATTCATGGTTATCTATAAAAACTGAATCGATGCTGACTTCTGAAAGCGGAGAATGAGTACGAACATTGTTGGGGGCAGTGCATATGGCGCAAAATATTTTATGGATTAGATTGCATCTTTTATGCTACAAGAAGAGGTTTTTCATTAAAGAAATAAGACGCAGCCACAAGATGTCAATCTGCGCAGAAATACATATATGTCCCTGGGTAAGCATTTCAAAAATGAAAATAATGTATTAACAGCACACGAATTACCTTGTTTGCACACAATTTTTTTTTTTGTGTGTGTGTATTAATGTCTGCAGAAACTGGCGGGTATGTTTGTGTGTTGACGATTCCAGTACATTTTAATTTCCACTTGTTCCTGGAGGCATACAGACCTTACATAGGAAAATGACGCGAAAAAAAGTTAGTCGCATAATGGCAGATAAACATAGTCCTCAGTTAATCTTTTTTGATCTGATGTGCCAATTTTCTTATTTTCTATGTATTCTTTGCATAAATCACGTGACAGATCTATGCTTGACATGTATGTAGCATTTTCATAATGAAATAACGACATGACAGAATTGTTCATGGAAACTTAGATCATAAGGCCTAAAAAAATCTTTGTTTCTGGTAACATGCTCAAAAAAATTAGGGTAGGTAGGTCGGATTTTTTATTTTTTTTTTTTATTTTTTTTTATTTTGTTTAATTAAGATTATTAAGGGAGACTTTTCCGAAATTGTTTTTATGTCACAAAATGAATACAGATAAGGGGGTTATGCCTTTAGAGTATCAGTAAGTTGATTTCTAACATCACTGGCCATGTTTAAAGCATATAAAATGCAGTATTCAAGTTTTTGTTAAAAAGTTGAAAAAAAAAAATTCTGCAAGGCCATAAAAACATTTAGGGTCGGGCCAAAAATTTAGGGTAGGTCGGGATACCGAAAACAAACAATATTTTTACGCCTAAACCACTACTACGATTTCGGGTTTCATCTTTAGCTGATTTTGTAGTTTGTGTGTTTGACTGATTTTTTTCATCAAACATTACCCCACTTATCTTCTGATTTTATCCAGCACTGACAATATTCTGCAGGAAAATGTAAGTAAGAAACATTTAAAATGGGTCCTGATGTGTGCTGCGGACATTGGAAATACGTCAATTTTATATAATATAAAGAAACACAGCTATTTATTATTATTATAGACATACAGGCAGTAAATAGGAAAATGGTGATCGCATAATGGCCATTATTATATACGTTACTATAAATAGTAACAAAAAAGTCCTTTAAAACGGTTATTACGGCCTCTGTTGACGAATCCATAATGGCGCAGTGCGCCTCACGCGCCATAATTATAATGGCCCCGGGTAATCGGAACGTCAGCGCGTTCTGATGTTGACGTCATGTAGCAACGTTATTATGGCTGTTGGAAGGGCGCTGTATCATTTTCAGATCGATTGTCAAATATTGATGGCATTGTTGATAAAAAGCAGTACAAATAATGTTTTTAAGTTTTTGGAAAATATGTGAAATGAAAATACCAAGATATATATGAAGCGAATGTATATAATAAAAAGGTCAATAAACGGCTGGTTGTACCTTCTAGCCATAATGGCACACCTAGTTTCGTAATGGCCCTAGGGCAATTATGACACTGAGTGTGCCCTTATGGCAAGAAGGCACAACCCAGTCGTATATTAACCTCTTAATACAAATAGTCCTCAGTTATTTAGTTGATATATTAGGTGTATTGTCAATAAAAGCAAATAATTCTAATGGTGTCCTCAATGGTTAATAGTAGGCATTTTTCTCTTTTCAATTTATGTCAATGATACTGTCATAAAACATAAACTACTACTATACGAAGACGACTCTGCAATTTTAGTTAGTACCAAATATAAGTATGATGTAGAATGTCTCTTTAGAGAGGACTTGAATAGTGAACTGAAAATGCCATGTGGAAATTTTAGTACAGGGAAAGTCAAAGCAACATACAAGGAAACTTCTTATAGATCTATTGCCCCTTATACAATGTCATTTTGACTATGCGTTTTCTGTTTGGTCCAATACCTTAACTCAAGAGTTAAAACAGATGCTACAGGTAACATAGAACAAAGAATCAGATTTATTTTTAATTTTAACCCCAGGTCCAATATTGATAAAGAATATTTTCTTTGTTTTTGAAGTATGACTTTTGAAACTGTTGGTTGTAAAGAGATTCTTTTTACTTTTTTACATTTTACCACATAAGATGTCTTTTTGAAAGTGTGCGTACAGGACAATGTTTGCAATTATCGTTATAAACCCTAATAATCATATGAAGCTGAAAGAGATCTCATCATCCCATACATTTAAGTTTCTTTTATCTTTCAATTTTATTCAAATTCAAAAAAGAAATCTTCGTTGCCATCTAGGTAATGCTACTCGTTGCTGATATGATGACCAATTTAATACAAGTAAATTTACAATGTAGAAAAATATTGCCCATGCCATCATATCTGTAAATGTACGAAGACTGAAAAAATTATAAAAAAACAGAACATTTTGTAGCCATAACTGGTTACCAATGACAAATAGTGTCAAACAAATAACTCTATGTCATGTCTTTAAGATGCTTAATAACATTGCTCCTGCTTATATGAGAGAACACTTTATTCCTGTTAGTACGCTTTCCTACCAGATTTAGTGTGAAAGTTAATACTGTTTTGGACAATAGGGACAGTTGGGTAGTCTTATTCAGATAGTAAACGTATTGACATTCCAAAAGTGAAAGGTTTCGGTAAAGATTATTTTGCATATACATGTACATGTAAAAGTCAAAGAATACCTGGTAAGTGTCTTTTATTGTTTTACTCATTTTTTAAGATTCCTGTATGATATTCTGTAAGATTTATTTTTTAGCTAGTCATTTTGTCAGATGTTTCATGATAATATTTAACCAAAGTAGGTTCCAGATATTAAATTCTTAAATTTACTTCGTATATTACATAAGGTACAGTAATGCGTGCTTGGGCTGCCAAGGCTTCGCATTGGTAACCTTATTTTACCAGATAGTAAAGCAATTTAAGTTATATAGAATAATACTTTAGATCATTTTTATCCATATATTGTGATATTTTTAGTCTTTCATATATTTATGTTTGAATTGTGACGACGAAAGTCTTTCTTTTTCTGATATTCGTCTGCCCATGTCATACCAAATGAAAGTTGATCTACATATATGGACCGCAGTAGAAATAATAGATATTTTTCTGTTATTATGTATATGGCATGGCTATATTTATATATCTAGCCATGGATACACACATTGTGCACAGAAATAAATATTTCTATTTAATAACTGCCCTTGAGATCTTGAAACAATTGATAGTGGAGACACGACTTACGTTGGAACGTACCTCTAAGTTTTTCGTAATCTGTATGTACCTCCGATCTGTATTATGAACATATTAGCAACATGTAGTTAGACACGCTTTAATTTGACATGACGGTTTTTAACTAGACAGAACAGCACTTGACGTATTTACTTTTGCCATTTTATCAGTAGATACAATCTTGTACCAGCGAAAATTATTAAAAATAAATATCTTTTGTTATTTTAGAGTTAAATTCATGTTTATCCAAGACACATGCTGCATGATGCAAAATGCAATGCGTATTACATCCCCTCCCCGGTCGGAGGAAAACAGTAACCGTTGTGTTCTACTATTACAAAAACAGCCTTCAATGTGTGTAAAATAAGTTTTGCTAATCATATCATAATGTGTATTTTGAAAATGCATATAAACAAGTTAAATTTCTAATTCGAAATAAAGAGAAATGTTTACTTACCTGTCAACCGTGTTTTGTCCTAGAAAGTTGCCCATTTTGGAGTTTTCAGAGTTTGCTCTGAGATTTGTACAAATTATGACGAGGGAAGTTCGATAAGAAATGTAGGGGTTTTCTCAAAAGTGTGCGTGTGTATACTTGAACAAGCTAGGCCAGATAAAAATATTATGCTTACAGCTGTTTTAATTCATATTTGCTTTTCTTGAAATAAACTGAATCGGATAATTCTCATAAACAGGATATATTTCAGCTGCTAGGGCTGTTTTGTGTGTTTTGCCCTGGTCTTGTACTAGTTTGACAATTGACTGTGTGATCTTGAGGTCCTTAGTTCTGGGCAACTGATGCAACAATCAGCTGAAGAATCAGAACCGTGAGGGTTTGGACATTCTAGCAGCGATATTATCCTGAATATCTACTTTTAGTGCTGGTGCGCCCTTTGCAAAAGTCTTATGATAAACGGAATTCCATATAATTTGCTTGCTGAGCCATTCCGATTAAAAATATGACCATATCTTAAAGCTGATTTATGCATATGATATACAGACACTAAAAGGAAAATGGCGCGAAAACAATGATAGTCGCTTAACTGCGGATTCAAATAGTCCACTGTTAATTTACTTTGATGAGCTCTTTTCCATGTTTTCTTTGCGTTTATTTGCTGAAATCACATGGCAGACTTACGCTTGACATTTAGGAAGCATTTTCATATTGAAATATTAGCATGACAGACCATGTTACGGAATCTTAAGGTCATACACCACTATAATTTTGGATCTCATTTTAACTGATTTTACAGTTTGTGTGTTTGACTGAAAATGGTTTTATTGGATCAAACATGACCCCCACGTTTGTATATTTTATCCGCCGCTATATTCTTCAAGAAAATGCAAGTTATAGACATTTAAAATGGGTCCTGATGTTCGCTGTAGCCATTGAGATTTGTCAATTTTATACGCTGGAATAAAGAAGGTCAGATATTTAGTATGTTCTTGCCTATAAGAGGACATTGGTAAAGAAATAGGCTGTTGCGATCAAAATTTGATGATCATTTCAAAAATGGCAATTTGTTGCAACTTTTTTGTTTAAATGGATAGTACACAAAAATAACAGTTTTACTGTTGTGCGCGTGTTTGTTTGTTTCTTTTCTAAAAAAAGAACAAAAATGCAAATATATAGTCTAAATGTTGCTTATTTCTATCTGTCAGAGGTAAGATCAAACAGTTTTAAGACTTTGTGTGCAGATCAGAGTAGAAATTGACACAAAAGGGCAAAACTAAGCTCCAGTTAGGAAAACTGATTGCAAATTATGTCGTGACAGCTATTCATGGCCAACTTTAACATGTTGACATACATTACAGAAAATGTCACGAAACTAAAAAGTGTTGGCATTAAGTTAAAACCATACAATTTTCAAGCATTTCGGTTGATGACCAGTACATTTCAAATGAAAAAGGCACAGATACAAAGGAAAATCGGTAAAATTTGGAATCTGGCCAGAAGACGATGGAAAGCTATTTGATAGAAAATGACAAATATTACATTTTTGCTGTTAAATTCGATAAGACAAAAAATATCGCAAAATATCTTCATGAAAATGGAAATTTGTGAACTTATATAGAATAAAATAGGCAAGCGATTTTGTATGCTCATGCCATATGGTTACTCAGTGCATGTGTTTTCAGGGCAAAGAGAGTGAAAAACACATATTATCGCATTTTTCTAGTCATTTGAGATCATGGAGACCATTCAGTTTTACAATAATAGAATTCCGCTTAAACCGGCGTGAATGGGCATGGGAGTTGTTGCACATTTCAATGCCCTTCAAGAATAGACTCAGTCAAACCGAGTTATCTATTATTTTGCTTGGTGACATTCCAAATGATCTTATAGATTTTATTTTCTATTTTCTATCACAACAGCAGTCTTTAAATGCTGCGTGGCAACTGTAAAAAATGTTTCTCCGTACTTGGACTCAGTGTTGTTATATTTTCTTATATAGTGGAATCATTCAGAATTCTGCTTAAGCCGATGCTAGCCTGGGCGTGAATGGTTTTGCATATTTCTCGTGAACAGATTCAATCAAACCGTGTCTGCTATTTGTTTGTTTGTTTTTCTTTTATTTCTTTTTTTATTTGCTTGGTCACGTTCTATGCTTCCAATGGTTCTTGTTATAGATCACACTTACCACCCGTGATGGACATCTGTATCTGACTTGTCTTGATTGTATGATTATAATAAATTTAAGGAAGCTCAAAATGTAGGTATTGGAATTTGCTACGCCTGACAAAATTAAAGTGCGCAATTATTTTGAGATTACCCCCGAAGTAATTGGTCGTCTGCTGTCCACTCACGTGTTCATCATAATTCGTACAAGTCTAAGATAAAAACATCTGATAACAACTATACCATTTGAATGTATATAAAAATACGACAGCAGGTTGTAAATCAAATTGTGCTAAGATATAAACGCTTTCAAAATACTTTATCAAAATAATATTTATGTACGCAATATTTTACTCAAATGAGATGTTCATGAAATGAAACGAGAGATCGTCGTGACGTTACGCACTAATATCTGTTTATCCGGTGGTGGGCAAAACAAATGTTTTTACTTCTCTACGGTAACTGTTACGGTGGTAATGAGGCACTACTGAGTTAAAGCAAAGCAGTTACCAGAGGTTCGGATATTTCCATGTACACCTTTTACTAGTGATCGCGATTCCTTTTCCTGCATGCCGTATTCTTCAATTAATTAAAGAAACAAAGTTAAACGACTACTTTTCTTGTAAGCAGTAATTTATTCAGAACAGAAGCGTATGAATTTACGCAATCATTTACAAATTGCAGCATTTCATCTTACATCCTATGGAATAAGATTAATTTTTCCATGACCTGCAAAAGCAAGGGAATTTCCTGTCCGACATGCAAGAATTTAGTGCACTAATCTATTGTTGCCTAATTCTAAATTTTCTGCAAAGTGTTAGTCGCGCATGTAAAAAGGAAGAAATATGTATCTCATAAAATATCATGTAGATTATGGTTACACTTTCCTTAAAATTAAAGATGTTATATGTACATGTTCGGAAGCATGTCCGATTTTACACTATAATTATTATGATGTTTTCTGAGTGAAAAAGAAATACACAGAAAAAATCTCAGTTTGTCGTTTTTATTTTCATTAAATAATCCTTTTATCTCACCAATATTGATAAAACTTCTTCATTTGAATTATGTGATATCATTTAAAAGGAAGTCGCCAGCCAGATAAAAACAAATGATAAAATAAAGAAATACTAAATAAAATATGAAACGTGTACATTCAAAACAAACATTTAAAACATATTTCTGTTGAAAGCGATAAGTAAAATAATTCCGATTACGTAATGGTAGGCCTACAATAAAGTCTTTCTGGGGAAAAATGCGATTGTTTTGTGCGAATGTCCAATTTGAGATTTCATAAAGGAAATTTTCGATGTGTAAAAACAATATCTTACAAGGATATCATCCAAATTGATATTTCATTAATATCAAATATTTTCATCTTATTACATATTGACGCTTTAGAAAATTCCCTTCTTGATAATGTTTAGGCTTGGTATCAAGTGTATTATATAATAGCCGGACACCTAATCAATCTGATTTAACATTCTGAAAGGACTCCAGTCATCAGCCTCTACTTTTTACTAGGTTTATTTGAGCTTTCTTTGACGCGTACCCGGTAACCTGAAAACTAAAGGTTGACCGCCATCAATAATGACTTAGTACATCTAAATACCGCATTTTAAAACAAAAACACTTAACTTTTCTTACAAGGGCCTATAAATAAATGTTAGACAACTGAAAGACACTCACCACGCAGATCTTATTTTCTTTCGAGCTGTATCATTTTCTGGTTTAGCGCCTGCAAAATTTTCCAAAGTCCCGTCTTTGAAGTCCATTCCAATTACACATTTTATAACTTCGAAGTTGTTCTCAATTTTTGCAATCCGCTCGGAAGGATGAGTTCGAAAGTAGACAATAATTACCACACCTTGATGAGATTGATCTAAAAGAAAATCAAAGCCTTGAGATGTCTGGTGGTTGCGGGTTTTGTTAGAAGATTTATTTTCTGTTTAAATGTCAATCTATAAATATACATGAATAAATGAGAAACAAATATACAAATGCGTGTCATATCCAAGATGAACTCTGCCTGACCTAGCTTGTGATGTAACCATGGAAAACCTTATCATTGATAGATCTTACGTAATTCAAATGGTCAGTGTGAATGGATACAGGTTGAATCAGAACTGCTTGATCATTGATAATTCATCCGCATTGTTCATGAATGGAACTGTTTTGCGTAGCACATGAACATCTTTTGGAAGTGATTTGGAATAAAATAAAGATGCTTAATATGATTGTCAGAATTACACTTGTAACTTTGGTAGCGGGTAAACCCGCAACCAAAAAGTACACACAGAGTTTTGCATCTGAAAGCAAAATAAACATGTATGTTTAAACTGAATATAAAGTACATTGTATACAAATGTACAAGCTTCGATTTTTTTTTTTTTTCATGTGAAAACAAAATTTCACATAGTCAATTTTAGAGCGACATAAAAGTATACATGTAGCACAGATAATATATCCACCTGAATAAATCGCGAATACGTATTTATTTCTACGCTTATAAGCACTTTGCTGTATTAAGACCACACTCCTTATACATTCAGATGCCAATTTACTAGTATTTACATATGATATGCTGTCTGTTATATCCCATCTTATTTTCTTTACTCTTTTTATTTACACTATAGGTGTTACCAACATCTTACTTACTTTGTATGTTGATACGTCATTTGGATTAGCTCAAAAAGGGTATTGCATGCGTGCCTTGTCATACTGAATCTATTAAACGAGTTGAATAAACTAATAAAATGCAACGCTCTGCCAATCGTTTTATCAAATTTATTCCACGAGTTTAATAAATTCAGTGTGGAAAGACACAAAATCAATGTGATTTTCATTTTATAACATGTTAGCTTTTCCGGCTGAAAAATTAAAACTTCTTCTTTCTTTGTCGATCAAAGACCTAAGTCAATTCGACCAACGTCTTTTATACTTAAAACGAGTTCAAAGTCAAATATTTATTAACACTAGTGTAATACCGCGGTCAAACATGCGATAAATGACTGTATGATGAATTGTTTAAGTATGCTATTGAAATCGATTAAAGAATAGTTACACGTTATGCCTTGATCAATTTCTTGCAGCACTTCGCGGGAACAAGATGATGCGACTATGACAACCAATGGCAAGTGCCTCACATTGGAATCAATTTCTTGCCGAAGGAATGTGTAGTCGCAGATAAACGCTTCTAGTGCGCCGGCAAATGCTTTCGCTTCTTTGCTTTTGTCATGAAGATGTAATAATACCTAAAACAAAGAGTGGGAGTTTTTTTTATAAAATAGGTTTAAAATAATAACATTAGACTAGTGACAGTAGTGTAAATGTAGTTCTTAAAATAATAAAACTTCCTTAACTAAGCTTACTTAGGAATATAAAGGTAAACAAAAAACAAGTTTGGATTATAAGAAATGACAAGTTGAAATAAAGAAAAGCGTTGATAGTTTTATTTTCTGGAGAATATTGAAGTATTATGAAAATACCTAATGAAGTGTTTTTATTTAGAATTCTTAAAACATGTATCTATCTGTCTGCATAATAACCATAAAACCACTATAATTATTTAATAATCCGACCATTCTGTAACGTGTAGTGTTTCAGTCTAATAAGAACGCAAAAGCTAAAATGAGCTACATGGAAATGATTGTAGGTAGGCGTCAGTAAAAATCGAATAAGGGCTATTCTGATAAAAATTGCTTTCAGTAAAATACCATTGGGTCCTTTAGAATGTGACTCAAAAAAAAAACGAAGAGAAAGTATTTAAGCTTAACTTACGGAATAACCGTTGTCCATGCTGTAAACATAAAAATAAAACTTCGTTAAGTGGAATAAAAAGAACGGTTAGTCCAATATCTTTTGAGAAAAAAATCAAACAAAACCAAATTATAGAATGTAACAGTTGTTTGAAATGAATCCGGCTAACTTAGCCTAGCTCGTTGCGAATAGACAGCCTGGTTCTTTAACGTGCCCAGTGTATAGCACTGATACACGCAAGGGTGGGAAACACTGAAAAGCGTTTCTGAAAATTCCCGAGTAGCTGCCGGGGATCGAACCCCCGACCTCAGGATTAGAAGGCCAGTGTGCAAACCACTGAGCTATCCGTCCGTTGAAAGATGTTGTTTGTTTACCAAATATTTCTGTATTTTCATGATATACTTCCTAAACTTTAAATGACGAATAAATGCATGAAACAGATAGTCAAGCATAGAGCAGTTGTAAACTCAGTATCATAGCTTAACTGGTGGTATTTTCTGGTGGTATTTTAACAATTAGAAAATTGATACATCCTGTAATCTATGTGTAGTATATTCCCGAAAATTTTGATATGTTGTAAATCTAATGATTTAATACATGTTATAAGGCAATATTTCATATCAGATGAAATTGTATTCGCTAAAATTTCAGAATCATTGTCCTTTATAGGTTTAGAAAATTGTAACTAAACTTTTTGTTTATGTCTACATTTCTTGAATACTGTAGCTTTGAAAATATATACAGCTTTTTTTATCATTAAATACTGAGCAAGAAGGTGGAAAAAAACGTAACTATTTTGTTTCATAGCTCTTATAGTTACAGACGAGCGTTGACAGCCGCAAGCAGCGCCCTTATTCGTAAATGCGTTTTTAAAAAGCATATCTTCTACGAATATTTATACTTTCTTTACAACTTAAAATTCATAACATATAACAACTAGATTTACAATAAACTCACCTTAAAAGTGTATCTCCCTATTGAATAATAATCTTGATAAACCTTGAACGGCATAGCTGAAGTACAAGGAGGTATAAACAGACGATAAAATAATTTTCAGTTTGGGAGATAAAATCTAGATAGTCTACTTTTGAACTAGTATTTGTGAAATTGCGTTCCGATATTTTTTTCATATTTTATTAAAAATTACAGATGACTATGAAAATAAAATCATGAAATCACAAATTTTAAACAATTGAATGATAGATGGAAATTGATCTTCACAGGCGCGGCAAAGCACAGACCAAAAAAAATTGATGCGCGCAACCCTTAATTTAAGACATCATTCTATCTGAAAATCATGGAATTTCCCATAACGTAGTGTTTAAAAAATGTATCAATCGTAAATGACCTAGGCCAAAAATAGGTTTTCTGAGACACGCATTGTATGCGATGGTGGCTGATCTGCGCAATTTCGTTCTGTCGTTATGGCGGCCTGCAGAATGTCGCACCCCCCCCCCCCCACCCCCCATAAATGTCGCTCAACCGAACGTCGCCCTGCCGAATGTCGACCCACAAAATGTCGCCCAGACAAACGTCGTCCTTTCGCCTTCCGGAGTGACACGATTATATTACTCAATTTGGAGTTAAAAGGTGATAATTGTTATGAATAGTTCTGATATATCCCAAACGAAGTGTTACTAGAGGAAATTGCTCACTTTAAATCAATATTTTAGATATCCTTAACAAGCCAGGAAACAATATTTTGTAAATATCAATAAGGATCTTTGTATCATGTTATCAAACGATACACATATAAATCATATCAACCAACATGTGAAGTCTGGAACATGGTCTTGAATTTCTGTGTTGTTTGCCGTAATCGAAAATGAACATTTAGTGTTTTATAGGTCATATACCACATATTTTTTCTTATATCAGAGATCACTCAATGTTTTACGATATGGAGACTGCCAACTTTTTCTTTAAGTCAGACACGGCTTTTTTTTTCTTACGAGACCACAGATTTTCATTGGTTAGAAACTACAATTTTTGTATACGTCACCTTAAAATATTTACAGGCCAGAGTCCACCAGATTTCTTCTTTGATCTGAAACAACTAACAGTGTTAGATTGGAAACCATTTCATTTTTCTTAAGTCAGGGACAACCATTTATGTCTCAAATCAGAGGCAATTATATTTTTCATAGATCAAATACCACCAATTTTTCTTGGGTCAGAGATCACGATTTTTTTTCTAAGGTTAGAGATTACTAAACTTTTGTTCAGTCAAAGACCAATAAAAGAATTTGTTTCTTAGGTCAAATATCTACATTTTAGGTCCGAACCCAATTGGATTTTCTTTAATTAACATCAGACAATCATATCTTAAGATTACTCCACTAGCCGAATGGAAATACAAATATTACAGATCATTTTACACGCCTTTCAAACTAGTTCACTGGAAGGAGTTATTTTAAAGTCAAATTTCTAAATAAAACGAAGGCCAGTGCACCTGTAAGTGGTGGAGAATCAGCAGAGCAAAATTTCTGTACAATTATGAGTAAGTACTTTAAGTCGTCTTCAGTGGGTTTGAGATATTGTTTACTACACCTTACATGCCAGTAGGGCTGTCTGGAGTGGGGCAGTGCTCTGTACATTTTCATGTATAAAATATTTATTATAATCAAGAAAGCTTGTAATGCATTCTGGTTTTTATTTTGTCATTTTTACCACAAATTACAGATTTACAAAATCATATCTTCACAGTTTTACAACAAAATATCACTACCATTCTAACAGACCCCGTCTGTTTTGGAACAATCCCCAATGATATCTTAAACTGCATCCACATTTATACATCCAAAAAACAAAACATTCATCTGACTCAATGCCCTTTGATTAAACGATACACACTGATAAAAGCTTATCCATAGAAAAGTGTCCAAACATTCTTACATTTACAAACAATTCGAATAAAAAGTTCTTGTACTTGTATTCTAACCTAAAATCTTTCATGCAAGACGTTTTTGTATCTCCAATATGGAGTATTTAACAATATACTGTCTTCTAACAATTTACTGTTTTTCACAAAAAGCACATTAACGCAAACAAAATATTTTCAATATTTGATAAAGGCATGAACATGGTAATCAATTTTTCTTTTCAACAGTTGAAAACCCATGATATGTTTTATTTTCATTCATTTAGACAACTGGATCATATTTATGAGTGCAAACATCCGGTTGAATATTTTGGCCTATAAAGCCAGCCACTGCCTTTATATTATGTTTACATAATAGCTTAAGATATTGTTATTAGACATGTTGATGTCAATGCGACACTTGTATGTTATATCATCCACTGGTCCAATTTTCATCAAGTTATCACTGGAGAGTGTTTTATGTAATGTTGGAGAGTGTATGACGTAACATATGAAGTTATCACTGGAGAGTGTTTGATGTAACATATTGAGTTAACACTGAAGAGTGTTTGATGTAACATATGGAGTTACCACTGGAGTGTTTGATGATACATATGAAGTTATCACTGGAGAGTGTTTGATGTAACATATGGAGTTACCACTGGAGTGTTTGATGATACATATGAAGTTATCACTGGAGAGTGTTTGATGTAACATATGGAGTTACCACTGGAGTGTTTGATGATACATATGAAGTTATCACTGAAGAGTGTTTGATGTAACATATGAAGTTATCACTGGAGAGTGTTTGATGTAACATATGGAGTTACCACTGGAGTGTTTGATGATACATATGAAGTTATCACTGGAGAGTGTTTGATGTAACATATTGAGTTACCACTGCAGAGAGTTTGATTAACATATTGAGTTATCACTGGAGAGTGTTTGATGTAACATACGGAGTTATCACTGGAGAGTGTTTGATGATACATATGAAGTTATCACTGGAGAGTGTTTCATGTAACATATGGAGTTACCACTGGAGTGTTTGATGATACATATGAAGTTATCACTGGAGAGTGTTTGATGTAACATATGGAGTTACCACTGGAGTGTTTGATGATACATATGAAGTTATCACTGGAGAGTGTTTGATGTAACATATTGAGTTACCACTGCAGAGAGTTTGATTAACATATGAAGTTATCACTGGAGAGTGTTTCATGTAACATATGGAGTTACCACTGGAGTGTCTGATGTAACATATGGAGTTACCACTGGAGAGTGCTTGATGTAACATACGGAGTTATCACTGCAGAGTGTTTGATGTAACATATAAAGTTATCACTGGAGAGTGTTTGATGTAACATACGGAGTTATCACTGCAGAGTGTTTGATGTAACATACGGAGTTATCACTGGAGAGTGTTTGATGTAACATATGAAGTTATCACTGGAGAGTGTTTGATGTAACATATGAAGTTATCACTGGAGAGTGTTTGATGTAACATACAGAGTTATCACTGCAGAGTGTTTGATGTAACATACGGAGTTATCACTGGAGAGTGTTTGATGTAACATATGAAGTTATCACTGGAGAGTGTTTGATGTAACATATGGAGTTATCACTGCAGAGTGTTTGATGTAACATACGGAGTTATCACTGGAGAGTGTTTGATGTAACATACGGAGTTATCACTGCACAGTGTTTGATGTAACATACGGAGTTACCACTGGAGTGTTTGATGTAACATACGGAGTTATCACTGCAGAGTGTTTGATGTAACATACGGAGTTACCACTGCAGAGTGTTTGATGTAACATACGAAGTTATCACTGCAGAGTGTTTGATGTAACATACGGAGTTACCACTGGAGTGTTTGATGTAAC
Organism: Mercenaria mercenaria; assembly: GCF_021730395.1. Lineage (NCBI taxonomy): Eukaryota > Metazoa > Mollusca > Bivalvia > Venerida > Veneridae > Mercenaria > Mercenaria mercenaria. The sequence continues at coordinate 40,424,444 of NC_069376.1, read as the reverse complement.
ATACGGTGTTATCACTGCAGAGTGTTTGATGTAACATACGGAGTTACCACTGGTGTGTTTGATGTAACATACGGAGTTATCACTGCAGAGTGTTTGATGTAACATATGGAGTTACCACTGGAGTGTTTGATGTAACATATGGAGTTATCACTGCAGAGTGTTTGATGTAACATATGGAGTTACCACTGGAGAGTGCTTGATGTAACATACGGAGTTATCACTGCAGAGTGTTTGATGTAACATATGAAGTTATCACTGGAGAGTGTTTGATGTAACATACGGAGTTATCACTGCAGAGTGTTTGATGTAACATACGGAGTTATCACTGCAGAGTGTTTGATGTAACATACGGAGTTACCACTTGAGTGTTTGATGTAACATACGGAGTTATCACTGCAGAGTGTTTGATGTAACATATGGAGTTACCACTGGAGTGTTTGATGTAACATACGGAGTTATCACTGGAGAGTGTTTGATGTAACATACGGAGTTATCACTGGAGAGTGTTTGATGTAACATACGGAGTTATCACTGCAGAGTGTTTGATGTAACATATGGAGTTATCACTGGGGAGTGTTTGAAGTAACATATGGAGTTATCACTGAAGAGTGTTTGATGTAATGTTAAGTATATTTAAATTATCATGTACATGTTTCTTAAAGGTGATATACCCTAACTGTTCCTAAAAATGTTGCCTTGAATAATGACAGTGAACCAACTTCTCAGACAACGTCATATGATATCAAAGTACTTCTTTGATAATCTCAAATAAACTCTTAATCTATACAGCTGTAGGTATGAGAAGAACAAAACTCATTACTTATGCAGCTGTGAATATGCGTCATAATTAATACAGCTGTGAACATGAGGAGTTCAAAAGTCATGATTTGTTCAGCTTTGAATGCTGAAATTGAAAATCTGAGAAAATGAGATGTGCATATTTTAACAAAGCGAATAAATGCATGTCTGTTAAAAACAGAAACACTACTACTTTCTGTAGTAATCTCAAAGTAAACAATCATTCAGAAATCCTGCAGACAAGAAATTTAACAAGAATATTTGGTCAGTATTCTTTTACTGGGAAACTATTTAACTTCTCCTCTTGGAGAAAGCTTTGTCATTTCAAGATAATTTTATGACACTATCTAAAAACTTTATAAAAACTGTTAAGGCGCCCCTCATTCAATGTCCCACAAAAACTAGAGCACCAGATCCCCCATCTATGCATCTTAAAACAATAAACAACACATAAGCTAAAACTTTTACATGTACTTTGTAGCATAAATGAAAATATTTGAAAACCTTAATGTTTGCTCTATCAAATACTTTTCAGTCTGCTACAGGAAAGCTGAAAATATTCTTGTGTTCTAAATACAGAGTTTACGCAGCCTTTCTTTACACTGCCCTATGAATACAAAATAATTTCCCATAAAATAAATCTGAAATTTCTACTCCTATGAAATTTCATTAATCACGTTCTTTTATTATGTAAATTTATTCACTGTACCACAACCAGCTGTTTTGAAGAAGCATTTTCCTTACAAAACCTAAAGGTTACAAAACACAGAATTCATATGCTAGGTGTTCACCTAAATGTCACGAAGTTAATAACCTAAATGTCACAAAATACAAAACACTCATATCATATGCTAGGTGTTAACTAAAATTCCATAAAAACAATTTTGTATAATAGGCTAGATGTAAATCCAAAATGTCACAAAATACAAATTCTCATATCATTATGCTAGGTGTTAACCTAAATGTCACAAAATATGGAATTCTATTATCATATGCTAGGTGTTAACCTTAGTATCACATTCAAATGATAACTTCCAAAATATAAATAGTAAATCCAAACTCTCTTGCTGAATTGTATGACAATTCAAAAAAATACTTTTGTCGAACCAATACAATTTTAGGTCATATGGCGACTTTCCAGCTTTGCTGGTGGAGTAAGACCCCACAAAAATATTGATTTGAATAATGTGAAATGATATTCATTCCTCAAATGAATTATTTGTATGCTTTTTTTCTCCTTTTAATATTATCCGCTGATAAGTTCTATACAGCAGCATTATGACAATTCAAGACTACAGAATGGTAAACCTAATGCAGCCCTCTAGGAAACTATCACTTTTTTCCTATTTCTGTCCCTCGATCTCTCTTTCAATTTCTGTATTGGAACACAGTCTTTATTAAATAGTCTTCATTAAATAAAATAGCACTAGACTTTTGTCAACATTAAACAAATCCAAATGCTTTTGTCTTGATTGCTAACAGTAGTTTAGTTTTCAGTATTTGTTTTGTGGTATAAATTGGGATATACAGTCTAGATATACATGTATTGGCTGTCGGTAGATGATCATCGTCAGCTGGACGTATTGTGATGCTTGGCATCGGCTGAAAGCCCTCCTCACTGGCGGGTAATGCAGGACTAGATGTCCAGAAATATACCTGAAAAGTAATAATAAAGACATAAGAATAGGTCTTCACCTTTTAATTTATCTGATGAATTCAACAGTTTAAACAGTATTTTATTCAGGTATTATATAATATTTACATGTATACAGCAAAACTCTGAACGCTCAAAGTCACAGAATCAGCTCAATTCTTAAATTATACAAAGATTTGAGACATCCAAAAATAGAAAATGAAAGGAAATTGAGTGAGGACCATATAAACTGCTTGTGTCAGGCACTTTGCTTGAGCCATCAATGCTCAATGTGTTGTTTCTCTGTACATGTATATATTATCATGTATATATTATAAACATAAAACACGATACTTCAGCAAAATAAACATACTGATAAAATTTGAAATCAAACCTAAGAAGACACAAATACCAATTCTATCAACACCTGCAAATAACATGAGTAAAAACTACTTCTAAGCAGACAAAAATACCAATTCATTCTATCAACACCTGCCTTTAACTTAGGTATAAACTAACAATTTGGATGCATTTTCCTTCCAGATTATTTGTCTAATTTTAAGTTTCAAGTTCATAAACCTAGCTGCAAATCATGCTTCTCCATTCTACAAAATATCTGTTGTTTTAACCGGCAGTTTCATACATTTGCATCACTTCTTGTTTGTTTGATCCAGGTTTAGCGCCGTTTTTCAACACTATTTCAGTTACGTAACAGCGGCCAGTTGATGTAACCAGTGTACCTGGATTCTGTACCAGTATTAATATGTTCTCCACAAGTAACTGCCACCTTCTCCACAAGAATCAGGTGGAAGACAAATGATTTCAGACACAACACCTTTTATCAAATTGTCATGGACAATTTATGTCTCAAACTCTGGGCTCCAGGTTCTGTGGACCTGCGCTCTCCCTGTTGAGGGCTTGCATCACTTGTTGAGATATGAACTTATTTGAAAAGTTATCTGTCGACAGATTTTCCTCTGGTACACGTTTTCTAACAATTTGGGTCCAGACTGATGCAACTGTATGGCGATATCCTGGAGGAATCCTTTACTTTACCAAAAGCACAAGATATCTACACTGAAAAATACATGTACATACCAAGTCCTGCCTCTCCTGGTTGTTCATTTTTTCCACCACAGACCAGAACCAGCGCTTGAATCTCTGTACCTTCTCATTACTCTCACCTGCAATGTTCACAGATGTATGAGCAACGTAACAAAAACAGGAGGTCAAATGGAAAATAATGTCATACTGTGAAATCATTCACATTCATGGGGGAATAATTTTTGTAGGTTCCATCTTTATATAAATCCATGAAATTAACTCGAGACAAATAAGCACATATTCCTTTTATTTCATTTTAAAATTTGAAATCCACAAAAGTTCATAAAATTTACTTATATTCATTATTAGATTTCATGCTACTGCTTAAAAAGATCAGGGATCATTGGAAGATCAAATGACTTGAGACTGAATTAAATCTCAAAATACAAACAAGTTTTAAATTTGTTTGACCTCAAACATCGTTATTCATTTTTTGGTTGTGTTTAATTTGACACAGGTACTATTCAGATAGCATGGCAATTTCAGTTTAACTGGTGAAGACAGACCTGAAGTTCCCCCTTGGCAATATTTTAGACATATGCAGGAACCAGGGTAGAACCACTAGCATTCCATAAACCAGATGGATAGCTTCCTCAACACCCTAAGCTGGATTTGAAACCCAAATTTTGAGGATACAGCGATTTCAAGTGAGCCAACTTGTTAGACTTTACCATCCTGACCGCACATCATAATACAGAGATAATCTCAAGAAAATGATCAGGACAAATATAAATGAGCTGCGCCATGAGAAAACCAACATAGTGGGTTTGCGACCAGCATGGATCCAGACCAGCCTGCGCATCCTTGCAGTCTGGTCAGGATCCATGCTGATCGCTATCAAAGCCTATTGGAATTAGAGAAACTGTTAGCGAACAGCATGGATCCTGACCAGACTATTTGGGTGTGCAGACTGATCTAGATCCATGCTGGTCGCAAACCCACTATGTTGGTTTTTTCATGGCACGGCTCTTAATGAGCACCACTGTCTGAAAACCAACATTAGCGCATTGCAACCAGTAGCTCCAGATCAGACTGCACTGGATCTGTACTGTTCGCTTAACAATTGCAAATAAGAACTGAAACTTATAATTAAACATTATGGTTGTGGGGATAAACAAACAGCACTGACCGTTGCAAAGCTCTGACACTGGTTTTCACACAGTGGCACTCAAAAAGAAGATAAAGGGTGAATAAAATACATATCAACCCTTATCATGCTGGACATGACTGATTCTTTCTTTGCGACCAGTGTAGCTCATGAACAGCCTGCACATCCTTGCAGTCTGATCAAGATCTGCACTGCTGCCATTCAGTCAGTATCTTTTATCTTTTTTGGTAAGCACCCCTTTTAACAATTAATGGTACTGTCCAAATTGAAAGATGGACAAGTTTATTAAAGAAATTTAGCAGGGTAAGTATTAAAGTTAATGGTGCACACTTACTACTTTCATCATTAAAAGATGTGTAGCTGATGAGTGTCTGTACATTGATGGTGCCTACACCATTTAACAGCAGTCTCAGATCTTCAGATGTCAAGCCTTCTAATGAATTGGATGGTATCACATCAAATACTCCCATTCTTAACCTCTGAAATCATATAATTTATATCAGGATACAAGATGCTTTCATCAATCATTATGTAATAATAAAAATTCACTTGACAAGATCCTGCGCTGTCATGAAAGACCAGATCCTGCTTTGTCATGAAATTCAAGCCCTACTGAAAAATAAGTCTTAGTGAGGCTATAAGTACCCTCTTTTTAAATCAGAATTAAGTTCCTCAAGAAGAAAAGATCTGTGAGGTATATTATTATTATATCCTATAATTTAATATTTAGTATTCTATTTCTTTCACTATGCAAGATGTACATGGACAGCCTTTTTTACTTCAAAACTTTCTTTTACAGCCCAAAGATTTATAACTGAGTCTTCTATTATGAGATTTTCAGATGCTGCATTTGATATGGAAAATTACGTTTTACCTTGAGAGCTTTTTCAGCCACTTTCACCATCCTATATTCAGCGTATCTACGTACATAATCATGCACATTCTGAGCTGTGACCTCTATATCTGTCCCACCAGGTACTAACTCTACCTGTTCGCCACCCTGTAAAATATACTTCAGTAAAACAAAATTTCACATTTGCTTCAATGTTAGACTCTTCAACATAATTTAGACCTCAAGCCACTTTCAGTCTTCAAATGGTTGAGAAAAACCTCAGGTATCCCTTCAAACATTATTTCTGACATGACGGAGGATCGAATTTTGTTCATATAGCAACCTCCTGCTTTCAAAACAGGAAAATTATTTCATGCAAAGACACTAGAAAGAATTCCACCTAAAACAGGCTTTCAAACCCTCCCTGCAGTGTCAGGCTAGTGATCTGAAGTCTGTAACCTTAACCACATGGCCCTAAAGACCCATTTCATCTTCACTTAAATAGGACAGAAAGATAAATAAACTGCTCATCTAAACTGTTTCCTCATATATATTTATTTAACCCATAGCATGCTGGACACGATTGATTCTGCCTTTGCGACCAGTGTAGATAATTATCTGCCTTCAAATTTGTGCAGTCTAATCATGATCTGCAACGTTTGCTATTCAGTCAGTATCTTTTTGGTAAACACCCCTCTTAACAGTTTATGGTACTGTCTAAATTATAAGATGGACAAGTTCATTTTAGAAATTTAACATGTCCTGAAAGGAGGAGCAATAATAGCAACAGTGCAAGCTGAAGCTACAACTACAACCCTACAAACACTGGTTCAAGCTGATGTCAAATTACCTAACATATTACTGACAAAAATCATTTTAAGTTTAATATGATACATGTATATTTGCATCAAGCAGCGTTAAAGATATCAGGATGGAGCAGTTATGACTGGTAATCTGCTGTTGGGTTCTATTGTTGTATGACAACTTTCCAGCTTTTGATGATAAAGAGGCCAGGTGCCCCTTGGGTCATAACTGCAGGCACAGGCAGGCAACGGGGTGGAACCACTGACCATTTATAAATAGCAAGCTACTAATCTAGTTGATAAAACAGTTTAACTGTAATTTCATACCTCTTCTGCACAAAGTTCCACACAGAAGTTCATGTCTAGTGCCTGGAACATAAGGGAAGCATCTTTCGTCTCAGAGTCCAGAACAAGTTGCCGTAAACTTTCATACATCACAGGATCAAAGAATGCCAAATCATGCCAGCCGATTTTCCTCCCAAGAATGTATTTCAGCACATGACGATTAAGAAACAATGGACACATCTCGTTTTGTAGAAGACATAATCCTAAAATCCTGCAGGGGTGATAAATAAAACATATATTTTGTTTCTTGGTGTAATGCAATACTTTCCATAAAACAAACTACAGCAAATGTGTAATTTAACAGATTCATTAACTAGGCATAAACCATTTAGCATCATGGACGTAAAAAACTAAAGTACAGTGCTACAACAATATGCCCCTCTTTGGGTATGAAAAGATGATCTCCATCAGGAGAGGTGAGCTTGCCTTTCTCCTACATCGAGTCCTATCATAACAAACAAACATTTATGAGCTTTATTTAATTCTGCAGTGGATTATTGTCTAAAACTACATATTAAAACATTAGAGAAAATTTTGAAAACACACCTTCCAACATTCCTAAATGCATTTAATCTTTCCGGAGACCCCTTCCCGGGACGTAAAGTGTAATATCCTCGTTTTCCTGGCTGCCAGAATAACGGAGCATTATCTTCAAGATCATCATCGTCTTCAATGTCACTACGTCTGTCAGTCTGTGACGCTGGTTTCTTTTTCTTTCCAGAATTGGTTCCGGTTGAAGACAGGTTGAAAATGTCGAGATCTAACAATGCTTCTGCATTCAGTTCTCTTTGCTCTCTGAAGCAAGTTTTCATAATTTATAATACTATTCATGTGTTATAAAATAAATGAGCGTGCCATGAGAAAACCAACATAGTGCATTTGCCACCAGCATGGATCCAGGATCCATGCTGTTTGCTAACAGTTTTTCTAGTTGCAATAGGCTTTGACAGCGAACAGCATGGATCATGACCGGAATGCACAAGCTGGTCTGGATCCATGCTGATCGCAAATGCAATATGATGGTTTCTAATGGCGCGGCTCAATAATGTGCAGACAACGAACCTTGCACTCTACAAGCTACTGCAACATTTTGGTTTTGTGTACCTCACAGATTACTTCAGTAAAGTTAAACTATAATTTAATGCACAAATACTGAAAACGAATTAACCAAACTTTCAGTGTACTGGTAAAAAAAACCCCAAAAAACTTTCAAACTAAACAAGTTAACTAATGAAACAAGAGCTGTCACTAATGGCGACAAATGTCCCCGTAGCGCCTTGACCTTTGACCTGGTGACCCCAAAGTCAGTATGGGTCGTGTACTCAATAAGTACTATCAGCATGTGAAGTTTGAGGGTCCTGGGTGCAGTGGTTCGCCAGTAAAGTGCCTTCATGCAAAAAGTTAATGTTGTGACGAACAAACAAACTAACGGACAGACAGTTGAAAACTAATATGCCTCCCTTCGGGGGCATAAAAAAAGATATTCATAAGAAATGAAATACCAATGATATACCATTAATATCAATAACTTTCCTTATAATTTCGTAAAACAATCACAAAATTGTACCTGGTATTATGAGACATGCAGATGTCTACAGCTTCATCTACACGTTGTCTCAGTGTTTCCTCCGATGTTAACATCACTAACAACTGAGCTGGGGACAACTCTAATAACATTCCAGTTATCTTTGGAGCCAATGCCTTTATGTATACAGATAAGCAAGTGAATGTTAAAAATTTGACACATACTTCTCAACTTCAAGACTGTTTTTTTTATCCATAACTTCGCTTTTAAATTAAATTTGCCTTTAAGTATTGAAATCAATATTGTGTAAAATACAAATAGTTTCTAAAATTTCACTAGAAAAATTACATATCAAAAACAGTTCTCATTAAAGAAGAATTAAGGAAAGTTTTTCCCATACAACTATAAATTAAGGCTAAATCTATACCATAAAGTAAACAGCTGCTGCTTTAAATATAGAGCGAAAAGTACATAAACCTGGTTAATGTTCTTTATGCCAATCTGTTTGAATACAGTATGTCTTAATTAATTTTTTTCCATCTCTGATTTAGGTGGGAATACATTCAGAAACAAACATAGGAGAAAGCAATGGCACAAACTCGAGGAGACATTATAAAATTTATTTGTGACACATTTATAGTTGTAACACTAGCTACAAAATGCTTCAAACCTAATGCACAAGCAATATCTTACCGGCTGGAGTGCTCTGACTCTGGGGAATAACCTCTCGCCGAGCTGCCGCCTATATTGTGTCATTGTATCACTGCTGCCCTCTGGTGGGGGCTCCGGATTGCTGGAAGGGTTTGGATTTGCATCAGATGGCATGTAAAATGGTGGTGCATCGTATGAAAGAGTGCGTCTGGAGTCACGTTCTCTACTACTGCGTCTCTGGGATGAAGACGTGCGTTGTCTCTCTCGCTCACGCTCACGTTCTCTCTCCCTCGTTCTCAATCTCTGGATTAGATCTAAAAATACACATCAAAATAAATAAAGTTTCTTGTTTATCTCTAATCAACACATATGAAGGAGATGGAACAAATATCTTTACTTTTGACATCTCTATCTTGTTAACTGTGAAATGATTACTATTCTGGGTGGGGTAAGAAAGGTGTTATCCTTTTGTGGTTGTAATAGTAAGTAAAAATATCAACAAGAAGCAATATAACATGTCTACTATTTTTCATTTTTGAAATTTGAATTCAATAATCTCCCCTTAATACTCATTGTGCAGGAACCATGTAATTTCATGCCAACAAAACTTAATGAGTCCTCAGCATTGGTCTTGATAGTAGCTTGGTACTTACTGTATTGTAAACTTTTGCTGCCAACCATTATACTCTCAAGGGGAGGTAACTTTTCTTGTGACAGCACCGCCTGAAATACGTAACACCAGTTGCTTCAGTATTATACAAGTATGAGTAAACAATGGTATCTGGTTTACAACTGTCAATGTAACTGCTATAAAACTAAATATTGAGACCTGTCCTAACAAGCAGCCTTGCCAACACTCAATTTCAAGACCGAGTTAATACATAAAAGTTTTGCAGGCCTCTTTGACCAATTGGTTAAGGATAGTAACTTTGATTCACTAGCACTCCACCAATGCAGGCTTAAGTTGGAGTCGAATTCTTTCAAGTGAGGAAGGCATTTTGGTCACTGCTGGTTTCTCACTGGGGTGGAATAATACTACGAGCCACTCCTCATCATGCATTCAGAAAAGTTACCATGAACTATGAAGTTACCATGAACTATGAACTGTGTTTGTAGGACTTAATCTTTATAATGTTGGGACACAATTGATTCTTTCTTTGCGACCAGTGCAGATCATGATAAGCCTGTACATCCAGATCTGCATGGTTCACCATTCAGTCAGTATCTTTTTGGTAAGCACCCCTTTAAACAGTTAATGACACCATACAAATTGAAAGATGAACAAGTTCATCATACTTATTATATTAGAAATTCAGCAGGGTAAGGGTTGAGGAAGTGGACCCATGATAATACAAAATGTACATGGCAATACCTGCGTGCTAACATACTAACTGCTAAACTGGCATATTTCAGCTGTAATAGAAATTCCTTTTTTATAATAACAGAAGCATGCTGAAACTGCATATGAAAAATATGAAAAAAAAATGGAAACTGCTGACTGTCTTAACAGGTCCATCATCTTAAATCTAACAATAATTAGTTGTGTAAACATTTCAAGAAGATATATCTTACATTAGCTAAGGCAGTATAGAAACTCCGGGCCACTCCGCTTCCCTCTCCCGGCTCATCAGTAAATGTGACCTTGACCCTATGCACAGCAAGTGGCGGTCCGCTTGTATTAGTACGGCGGTTAAAGTATGTATTTAACTGTTTGAAAGACTGAGTAATTAGCTGGTTTCTAGATCTCACAACCTGAAATATTTATAAATTTACAAATTAACAGTAAGAAGCACAGTACAGTAGTTCAATTTCTTTTGTGAAAAAAAAAATCAAAATGAAAAGCATTGGATTAATGTTGTAACTTTCTATAGTAAAAACATCATGAAGAATGAGGTATCAATGTCATGATCCCTGCACTGTTTACTTTAAATTTATGGTCCTGCAAATGAGCTGTTCAAATGAAATCTGTGACACTGTCCATGGGACAAAAGGAGACTTAAAAAGAAAGAATATAAGTAGTGACTGTTGACTTTTATTGGCAAAGAACTATCTCAGTTGTTCCTCAAATTCTTTCCAAGTCTTACAAGCATCACAGTTAAACAAATAAATTCAACAACATAAAATGCTAATAGTCTTCAAACAAGTGTTATCTAAACATGCTGCAAAGACTACCAATTTGTTGGTTTATAATTACACATTAAAACTACACCATCTTGAAGTTGCATGGTGCTTTGGAAAGGTTCTTTGCAGTATCATTAAATGAAAACTTTCAATGCATGTTAAAGACCATCAAATAGGATATCTGCAAAACAGAAAAATTATAAACTAATAATCAAAAAGATTTGACCCCTACCTCAAGACTAAGATCTCTCTGCTGTGAGTTGCGTATTTTCTCCATCTCTCGTCGGAACTTACTCTCCTTCACTGGAAATCCACCAAGCTCGCTTATCACTGAGCCCTGCTCGGCCCCTACGTCGTCACAAAAGACACGTCCAAACAGATCCAATGCTAACCGCCATCTTCCTAGCAGTGCATCATGGGATATCATCTGAGATCTGGTTGGAGGTTGTCTACATGACAAAAATGTCAGGTTATCTTAGTTAATTCTCACAAATACAAGCTTGATTTATACAACCGATGCATATAAAGTATTTTTGGGTAGGAAAGGCAGATAAGATGATCATCACAACTATTATAAGCACTTTTGCCTTATCATCTACAATGTTCACAGCACTGACAGATCGCCAATAAGTGATCCATGACCTGATCAACACTTTTCTTTTCATCGCTGACAAACTCCGACGTCTTGAAAATGCTCCCAAATAAACTAATAATTGACAGTTTAACCTATACATATCTATGACATAAAACCAATATATATGTTTAAAATTAGCATAATAAGTGGAATTATGCTATCACACATTAATTGGGAACCAGGATTTTTTTTGTACAACACTGACCTGGAAAGTTTCACCTATTCCAAACATTACTGTCGAGACTTGCATGATTTTTTTTCACCCTTATCTTTAAGAACACAGTTACTGCCTGAATTTTATATTATCCTGACAGAATGATTTTAAATATTATCATGTTTCCTCTTTACCTGGATGCAGCCTGTGAACCCTGGGAGGTTTCTATGTCAACAGTATTCGAGACATTCTCATTGGCTCCAACCATGTCCATCGGTGTATCCACAGAGCTGAAACAAACAAAATAACAAGCAGTTCATTTTACTTTGTAGGAAAGAAGTAAGATCATTCAAATCTTTATAAAAAACCTTTATGAATAAAATTGTTGTAGGAACTCTCCCATGTTCATCAAAACTGCAAGGAAATGAAGATCTTTAAAAAATAAAATAAAACGGGGATACCCAATTTTGTTTCAATGGCAACATTAAATGGCACAAGTGATTTAAACACAGCATTAACTTTTTAACATATTTACGAATTTGTTACGCGCCAAAAATTAAACAGGTTATTTGAAATATTTGATTTTCACAAGACTACAGAATTTCCTATCTATTATTTGTAATAAAAATAAATTCAAAATTTGTTAAGTGAAAACATAAATGACTTTCAACATGCTGTGTCATTAAAGTGAGATTTTGTAGACAAAATTTTATGCTTTATGTTTTTTTGGGTTTTTTTTTTTTGGAGTAGCTATTTCGTGGGGATATTAGTTTTGTAGATATTGACATCTGAATACGAAATGAATGTGAATTTTAGGTGTTTGGCAGTACCTAATTTTGTGGATTAACTCGACAATAAAATCCATGAAAATTAGTCTCTATAAAAAATTATCCATTTCACATTAAGTAAAATTCCAATTCTATTCCAAATGATGTCTTTTATTAAAATTCTATTATTTAAAATGTAATAAGACATTTTTCTTCCAAAAATATTCTCAATTGTTGCGATAAGAATTTTATAGCCAGCTTAATGCTCCACCAAAATAAATGACTTTTATCACCTTCAGAACATCTAAAATATATCTTTCCTAACCTGTTGTTTGGTGTAGCTGTTGGTCGAGCTGGTACTGGTTGTAGCGTGGTTAAAGCTGCTGCTGACTTGCTTAAATCCAGGGAACCATCTGTATCCATACTTAATGGCATGTCTTGAGTCCGGCTTGAACCTGCAACCTGGCTGGAACCAGTATCACTAGATCTGCCTGAACTCAGGTCCAGACTTCTACCCTCTACACGAGAAAGATCCAAACTTCCGATTTCTGAGTTGCTTGTATTTTCTGGGTATGAAGAGTCAGTCTGAGAAAGACTTGAACCTGCAATACCATGGCTTGGTGGAGTTATTGGTGAAGAGTCTGGGAAACTTGGTGCAACCGACATTGCTCCCTGACTCCCTCCCAGTGAGCTGCCTTGTAGAGAATCAGACCTGGCACCAGGTCGAACTGGACTCTCCCCAGTTACACTATACTCGGTAACCCCACTGCTACCAGAGAGCTGTGACTGCAGCGGAACTGACCTATCAGAGGCTGTTGCCACGGTATCTGTCACATTACTGCTCACTGCTATACCACTGCTTCCTGCACTATCTTGGTACGATAGCGACCCCCCTGTGGTCATTTCCATGGAAACTGACATGTCCATTGCAACAGGTTGTGTACTTTGAGAACTGTCAGCAGCACTAGAATCACTTGTTACAGTAGCCGACCTTGCTTGATTGGTACTGAGATCTAAACTTGTCTCTTGACTAGAAACCTCTAAATCTCTCTCCAGTGAAGCTGAAAGAAAACATATCAATATTTAGTACATATGCAGGCAATAATATAAATGTATGAAAAGAACAGACTTCACTGAAGTACACGAGAAAAAAAGAAAACAAGAGCTATTGCTAAAACACATATGCCAGGGATCAGCCTAGGTCAAAATTTTAGGGAGAAGTGACAGAATTTAGGGAGAAGTTGAGAAATTTAAGGAGAAGCATCGGCATAGCATTCAGTTTCTTGCCTATATATATCCACTTTCTATGGGTTTAGCTGTAACTTATAAACAGTAATTATTTAAGGAAATTGATTCTTGCATTATCATTTTCATGAATTTCTAAATAAAGTATAAACTTAGCTATGAAAAAGTCGCCTTCAAATTTTTATCCGAAATTTACATGTCCGAAATTCGTAAATTTAACAGGTACACGATCAGAACGGCGAAAAAATTTTCATTAATGTTTCGATTCTTTTATAATGCCCGATTTTTGCACCAACTTGTTCAGATTTATACATTTAATTTTTTTTTTTTTTTTTTCGAAAATAATACCAAACTCGTAGTTAATGGCGATCTTTTTACAATATTTTGTACGGCAGTTCTGACGTCCGCGAAATCATTTTTTATCCACAGTACCCGAGCCGTTCATTTACAGAAATTGACCGTAATTATGGTAATTGAAATAATTTTTGAAGTAATCTTTAATAAAATGAAAGAATAATATACAATTGTTGCATAAAATCATGCTCTCGTTACGTTTATCGGCTTTTTACACGCCGATTGAAAATTTTCAAAATGGCGCCTTACAATATTATTGATTGACACTGTTAGATATTAACGCTACGATTGGCTGAAGTTTGACAGGCGAGTAGGCGGGGTTGACTATGGATTTATCGATAATTTAATCTAGAATATGCATCAAGTTTTGCAACTTTAAGTAAACAGATAATAACTCGCTGAAAAACTCGGCGACTTGGATTTCGCCCGGAGGCGATAATTAGGCGAAGTGGCCGACTTTAAAGCGACGATATCGCTCAAATCGCCTTGTAGGCTGATCCCTGTATGCTCTTCAAGATAGTCTGTTGGGAGGTGACTGGGCGAGCAATTTTCTGTCTCAACTATGCTGTGACCTTGACCTTTTACCTAATGACCCCTGACCAGTAAGGTCATGAAGTTTAATGGCATTAAGCATTCACCAACTATTGATCATAAACCATTAAAAAAAATTTTAGTTTCCAGGTAACTATGACCCTGACCTTTGTCATGCTGACCCCAGATGTAATATAGGGACCATCTAATGGTAACACACTATTTGACTAATCAGTCAGGGGTGTAACTGTTTCAAGTTATGTAACTTATTTCAGTTATTTTTTCAAGCATTTTATAACCTGTATTAGTTATAAAAGTATAGTTAACTCAGGTAAGTTATTAAAAAAAAGTTGTTTTGCTGTTCTCACAAAGTGACCTTTAATGTGTAATTAGTAGCAAACTGTGGCAAATCAAATTCTCTTTTAGTCTGATCATGACCTGATAAGCATAATGGGATGTTAAGAGTTTTATAGCTTTAAAACTTCTGCGTAAAACTTTATCAGCCTTGCGTAAAAAAATTTACTGCATAGCTGGAAAGATAAAAGGTCATGGATTCAGGAAATTTTTGCATTAGTCTCATTCATAATGAAGAATTGGCACAGGAGGGCTTTGTAATATTTTATGATAACTGAAACAAGTTATGAAAGTATAAGCAGTAACTCAAATGGGTTATAATCGGCGATAACTTTAAACAGTTACACCCCTGACTGCTAATGTTATCTCCAGCAATTGATCAGAAATAATTTTCAGTCTTGTGGTAACTTTTACAAATGGAACATTTTGAAGGTCTAACTGGGTTCCTTCATTTCAATATCATGACAATATTATTACAAAATGGGTCTCCCTATATATGTATATGACAGACTTTTAAGTTGTTTTTTTTTCCCTGCAACAAATCTGTACAGTGGACATTAGCCTTGCCTTCTCATCAAACTCTAAATCCTTTCATCACCATACATTCCACTGAAGGTCAGAGTACTCTACACAAATTTTGAGTCAAGGAAAAATTGGAATAAACTATTGGAATGATTTAGATGTAAGCAGGTAGCTCTTTTAAGCACCAAAACAGAACAATTACATGACAAATTATGTCCTGGTTCCTACTGACTGGAAAATGACCATACATTCAGAATATTGTAACATTTTAGAACATTTCTAGGAAAGAAAGAAACTACCCACTACTCAATTTTTGACGGTTACAAGAGCATGACAAAGTAAGATTCAAAAGGGTCTAAAAATGTGATTACATAAGCTCTTTACTTTGCAAAAAATCATGATGAAAAATACCTGTTGCAGTTTGGCTTCTTGAAGGTGACTGACTGGCGATGACTGCTGTGTTCTGTGACTGGTTCACATCTGAGGTAACTGGTGCCATCACCATGGAAACAGGAGATTCAGAGTGACCTGGTAACCCTTGCACGCTTCCCGACTGTTGTATAATTACTGGGGTAGAGGACGGAGCCCTTGATGGGGATGGCGCTGATGTAATAACAGATTCTGAAGTCAAAGGTATATTCACAGCAGTAGTTCTTAAATCACTAGGCATGGGATCACTGATATTGAATATCGGTGAACTTGCCGACAACAGATTGCCTCCCATGCTGGCAGACGACATATTTGCAACTGATACATTAGCCGACATGGCTGTACTTGAATGAACTATGACACTTGGCTGATGAACTTCTGCCCTTTCTGTGGTTACCTGTGGTGTCAAGGAGACATTAACCACTGGATAAATACTCCGTACAGTTGGAGTACTAGATTGCACTGTGGTCTGTATTGTACTTGCCTCGCCCTGTGTTGACGCTCTTGTAGTTGGAACATTTGCATCATATGCTGACGAGAAAAAAGGAGAAGATATTGAGGGATCACCGGAATCCCAGACTGGTGCTGGTTGATATGTTGCTGATCGTACAATAACACTAGCACCTGTATTAGACTGGTTATCATTATTTCCACCAGGAACACTCGATTGTGAATCAGTCTGAATTTTACCAGACACTCCAGATTGGGATTCTGGCACTCTAACAGATAAAGATAAATGCAGTGGTAGTTTATCAAGCACACTTTCACTACCAGGTATATTCTTGTCATCAACTGTAGAATTAGGAACGACAGTCTGTTTTGCTACACCAAATAGATCTTCCCGCCTTGCATTTGGCTGCAACAGATGTGGCTGATCAGCCAGTGGCAAAGCTTGAACAAGCGGTGTCTGAAAGGGATCAGGTGGCGGACAACCCAAAAATAGAGTTGAGTCAGATCTTTGAAAAAATGAATGTTTGCGTCCTTGCTTTCCCGACATTTCACCGTCGCCATCTATACTTTCTGTGTCCATTGACATTGCATTGTTTAAATCATCATCATGGTCATCATTCTCGTTTTCATCATGCTCCTGCCATGATATCACAGATATTCCGTCTCGTAGAACATCTGTATCTGTATCAGTCCCACTCCTCATGTAGTAAATCAGGGCATCGAAGACGTAAGCAACATGTCGTAACGAGGCTATATCTATCACTGGAAGCGAGTCAGAGTGCTCATTGTTGTGAGACCTCATCAATGACAGTGCGTAGTTCAGGAAATCTCTCCTAGCATTACTACCATGGTCTGATGTACCTACAATGTAACAGTATAAATTGTTCATAAACATTTATTAAATTCTGTAAACAAGAAGTAAGCTTTTCATTCCTGGATTTTTCGATTCAATTACAATTTCTTTTCATCAAAATGGCATAAACATCATTCCAAATTTATTCCTGGATAGGTAACATTAAATGAGCCGTGCCATGAGAAAACCAACATACTGGGTCTGCGACCAGCATGGATCCAGACCAGCCTGCGCATCCGCGCAGTCTGGTCAGGATCCATGCTGTTCACTTTTAAAGTCTGTTGCAATTAGATAAACTGTTAGCAAACAGCATGGATCCTGACCTGACTGCGCGGATGCGCAGGCTGGTCTGGATCCATGCTGGTCACAAAGCCACTATGTTGGTTTTCTCATGGCGCAGCTCAATTCAGAATACCGAAGGACTGAGATTGTTATTGTCCTAATTATGTGCATTGATTTTCAAAGTTACATACTTTAATGACCAAAGCTTTCCCTCAGTTTTCTATGTAGTAAAAAAACTAAAAAGAATGTTGTTTGCCCAGATGAACATTTCTTTTTACAAAATTTCCTGGCAGTTTTTTTTTTGTACGTTTGAAATGTTAATGTTGTCATTATAAATTGCATCCTGGTACAGAATATAGGACATAGCAGACTTTTAATCCACTACTTATGTCCAAATAGTATGAAATTGTTTGTTTGTTGGCACGCAAATTTGAAACAGCTATTTCCTGGGAATATGAATTTATGTAATTCAAAGCTCAAAAATAAAATGAATGGGAATTTTACTGGTTTGTTGCGATTTGATTTCATAAATTTACTCAACCAAAAAAAATAAGACCCCCACAAATATCAATTTTGTTCCGATTAAATTTTATGGATTGACATAACTATGAAAATAAGTCTCCAACGAATATAAATTACTCCACAGTATCTGTTTAAATTCTTGACCTTTTATAGTTTTAAATCACACTTTCCGAGATTTATAACACGGAAATTATACCTCCAAGAGCACCAAATCTTTGTCGACGTCTTGTATCAACGACTTGTAAAATTGGTGTCTCCTCTCTCCGGGTTCGTTCTCGAGCTGTCCTAGCATGGCACAGGGGATGACTGGGGTTTGCTGGGTCAGATGTATTGCTCAGGGCAGACCCGAATCTCAACTGGGCTTCTGTAGAGTCCAATATTGTGATCAACCAGTCCCATGTTGGCTTTAACTGGTACTCTAAATACAGCTGCAAAATACAAGAAGTCAAATCAGTGAGGTAATTTGGCCAATGGATGAACAAGGATTTTTGTGAGTGCTAGGACTTTCACCAGTTGTTGCTGTAGACAGGGATATTTTACTCATTGTTTAGATGGTAACAAGGCTCTGTCAAGAGTCGGATATTACCATTTGCAAAACCAGTTTCCAGCAGTATTAACACACAAAATTCCAGGGAGGCGAATTATGCGACACTTAACATGGACTCAGCAGAAATTTGTTCTATCTTTTTCCATGTGGAGACTTAATTTGACTGCCTTCATTAAATAAGAAACATTTACCTTTAAACAAGTGATATTATATTTTTTATAAAAAACATTTGATATTTCTTTAACTTTGTAATTGGTATCAAAGAGAAAAGAAATGTAACAACCCAAAAACAAATCTTAAAACAAGAGGCTTTCTTAATTTACCTGGAGTTCTAGGGCCTCCTGGTCAGATATATCTAGTATCCGTGGTAACGTTGGGGCGAGAGCATGGTAGTCCTGCAGCATGGTTAACAGGTCCGCTATCTGACGTACCACAATACCAAATGACCTTGCCAGCTGACTGCATGTGGTAGCCATGGTTATGGGAGCCTCTGGTGTCACAGCCGCAGTTGTTGTCACTGTTGTGCGGCGGAGATTTGAGGGATCTATGTATATTAAGCTACTCCCACCTCCTAAAAAATAAGATAGGTATTTTTTGCAGACATTTATACAATTTTGCATTCCTGAATATGAAACAGCATCATCTCTAAAAATATAAACTGCTACAACATGCAGATTTTCTGCAGCAGCAACATGAATACAAATGTACTGTTGTCATCTACCAATCTTAACAACAATAGAATAAGTTGTTTATCAATGATGATAAAAAAAGCTAACAACCACTAAACCTTTCAGCCAAAACCCAATGAAATGAACTGATCATTTTACAAAAATTCTTGCCAAATCTTTGTTTCAAAACCAAGACTTAGTACTTGCTAACTCATGAACCTAGTTTCCGGATGACAACGTATGAGCTTACCTGCAGTGGTGGCTGTAGTTGTAGCCACTGTGGGTGGGGCCCGTGTACTCTGGGGCTCTCTCTGTCTGATTGCCCACTGCATTGTCTGAGGGGCTTGCAATGTTCTCTGGCCTTGGCTTGCTGAAAACAAGACACCAACGGTTACCTTAAAATTTATTACTGTACACAAAAAAATTCTCATACAAGAGGGCCATGAAAGCCCTGTATCGCTCACTTGACCCTTTGACCTAAAGATCATCAAGATTAACATTCTGACCAAGTTTCATGAAGATGTGGTCTCTAAAGTGTTAACTAGCTTTTCCTTTGATTTGACCCGGTGACCTAGTTTTTGACCCCACATGACCCAGATTTGAACTTGACCTAAAGATCATCAAGATTAACATTCTGACTAAGTTTCATGAAGATACAGTCATAAATGTGGCCTCTAGAGTGTTAACTAGCTTTTCCTTTGATTTGACCTAGTGACCTAGTTTTTGACCCCACCTGACCCAGATTTGAACTTGACTTATATATCATCAACATTAACATTTTGACCATGTTTCATTAAGATATGGTCATAAATGTGGCTTCTATGGTCATAAATGTGGCTTCTACAGTGTAAACTAGCTTTTCCTTTGATTTGACGGGGTGACCTAGTTTTTGATCTCTAAAAATCATCAAGATTAACATTCTAAGTTTCATGAAGATACAGTCATAGACATGGCCGCTAGAGTGTTAATAAGCTTTTCCTTTGATTTGACCTCGTGGCCTAGATTTTGACCCCACCTGACCCAGATTTGAACTTGACCTATAGATCATCAAGATCAACATTCTGACCAAGTTTCATTAAGATATGGTCATAAATGTGGCCTCAAAAGTGTTAACTAGCATTTCCTTTGATTTGACCCGGTGACCTAGTTTTTGATACAACATGACCCAGATTCGAACTTGACCTAAAGATCATCAAATTTAACATTCTAAGTTTCATGAAGATAAAGTCATTAATGTGGCCTCTAGAGTGTTAACAAGCTTTTCCTTTGATTTGACCTAGTGACCTAGTTTTTGACCCCACCTGACCCAGATTTGAACTTGACCTATAGATCATCAATATTAACATTTTGACCATGTTTCATTAAGATATGGTCATAAATGTGGCCTCTATAGTGTAAACTAGCTTTTCCTTTGATTTGACGGGGTGACCTAGTTTTTGATCCTACATGACCCAGATTCAAACTGGACCTTGAGAGCATCTAGATTAATATTCTGATCAAATTTCATGAAGATATAGTCATAAATGGGGCCTCTACAGTGTTAACAAGCTTTTCCTTTGATTTGACCTGGTGACCTAGTTTTTGATCCCAGATGACCCAATATCGAAATCCTCCAAGATTTTATTAAGAGTAACATTCTGACCAAATTTCGTTAAGATTGGGCCAAAAATGTGATCTCTAGAGCGTTAACAAGCTTTTCCTTTGATCTGACCTGGTGACCTAGTTTTTGACCCCAGATGACCCCATATCGAACTCATCAAATATTTTACTGAGGGTAACATTCTAACCAAGTTTCATTAAGATTGGGCCAAAAATGTGACCTCTAGGGTGTTAACAAGCTTTTCCTTTGATCTGACCAGGTGACCTAGTTTTTGACCCCAGATGACCCAATATCGAACTCGTCCAAGATTTTACTGTGGATAACACTCTGACCAAGTTTCATTAAGATTGGGCAAAAACTGTGACCTCTAGAGTGTTAACAAGCTTTTCCTTTGATTTGACCTGGTGACCTAGTTTTTGACCCCAGATGACCCAATATCGAACTCATCCAAGATTTTATTGAGGGTAACATTCTGACCAAGTTTCATTAAGATTTGGCCAAAATTGTGACCTCTAGAATGTAAACAAGCTTTTCCTTTGATTTGTCCTGGTGACCTAGTTTTTGACCCCAGATGACCTAATATCGAACTCATCCAAGATTTTACTGAGGGTAACATTCTAACCAAGATTCATTAAGATTGGGCCAAAAATGTGACCTCTAGAGTGTTAACAAGCTTTTCCTTTGATTTGACCTGGTGACCTAGTTTTTGACCCCAGATGACCCAATATCGAACTGGTCCAAGATTTTATTGAGGGTAACATTCTGACCAAGTGTCATTACAACTGAGCCAAAATTGTGACCTCTAGAGTGTTAACAGTCTAATTGTTGATGACGGACGACGGACACAGGGTGATCACAAAAGCTCACCTTTGAGCACTTCGTGCTCAGGTGAGCTAAAAATTGATGCTTGACTACTAGTTATTCAATAACATGAAAGTCACTTAGCCTGGGCAGTTACATGAGGTGAAAAGATCGCCTGTGATTAATTTACTTCAATAACAACCATCTTCGAAGTAAACACCAAGAGGAATCCCTTCTGAGGGTCCCTAATTGGTAATCTTAATTACAATGTACTTAAAACCAAGCTAGTAAAAAAAGGAAGATGCAAATCTTCTGATGGTACCTTCTTGGTAATAGCATAACTACAGACTCTTTAAATCATTTCTTCTGAATCTGACTGGCAAATTACATATTCAACAGTGATCTTTTACGTCCCAACTTCGACATCTTGAATGTTGTAAGTAAATATTTCCAACCCAAAAACTGTCTTTTTCTCCCAGTACTTGATAATTAGAACAACTGTTAAACATCTGTGATAGCAGATAGATGAGACGCATTTCCAAGCAAAGTCTAATTGGTTTAAGTACTGCCCTAAATGAAGAACTAAAACCAAGTGACTAAATTTTCTGAGCCATGAAAATTACCTATTTTAACCATATACAATGTGCTTAAAGAAAAAAGAACTGATTTTATATCTATAGGAAACGGGTAAAGACATACATGTAGCATTATTTCTACGTTCAAGCTGTTCATCCAGTGTGCCAAGATCTTCCCCTTCATGTTCCTCACTGTCACCACCCTCGCTCTCGTACTCTTCTTCCTGATTGGACGATTCACCAGAGTCCGAGAAGTGAGCCAAACTTCCCATACCTACATTACAAAGTAGCATTTTCCCTTCAGAAATATATACAACTTTTGAGCAAGGAAAATTTCTCAAAAATAGCTTCTCTGTCGATCCAAAATCTGGTATTCTATAGCAATGGCTTTTTTTTCTTTTCGAAAAAAAAATTTTGACTGACATTTATTCCTATTTCATTTTGAAAAGCTTCATGGAAAGCAGATCCTTAATATTTCCATGTAAAAGCAACAGGTCTAAGGCATATGCAAACATAACTAGAAAATGCTTTTGTAAAAAAGCGCATGTCTCCCCCAATGCAAAGTCCTATAGGCAAGAAGTCAATAGGGGTCAGGAGCGAAAGTCAAAGAGTCACTGATGGTTGGCTGCAATAAGGATCATCTACTTGGCATGTCCAGTCATCCCGCTAAATTTCAACACTCTTGGCCTAGTGGTTCTCAAGTCACTGTTCAGGCTCCTGTGACCTTGACCTTTGATCAAGTGACCTCAAAATAAATAGAGGTCATCTACTCTGCATGTCCAATCATCCTATTAAGTTTCAACATTGTAGGTCAAGTGCTTCTCAAGTTATTTCCAAAAAATGATTTTACATGAACAGGCCACTGTGACCTTGACCTTTAATAGACTGACCCCAAAATCAATAGGGGTCATCTACTCTGCATGTTCAATCATCCTATGAAGTTTCAACATTCTGGGTCAAGTGGTTCTCAAGTTATTCATCGGAACTGGTTATCGATGTTCGGGCCCCTGTGACCTTGACCTTTAATGGAGTGACCCCAAAAACAATAGAGGTCATTTACTCTGCATGAACAATCATCCTATGAAGTTTCAACATTCTGGGTCGAGAGGTTCTCAAGTTATTGATTGGAAATGGTTTTCCATGTTCAGGCCCCTGTGGCCTTGACCTTTAACAGAGTGACCCTAAAATCGTTAGGGGTCATGTACTCTGCATGACCAATCATCCTATGAAGTTTCATCATTCTGGGTCAAGTGGTTCTCAAGTTACTGACCGGAAATGGTTTTCCATGTTCGGGCCCCTGTGACCTTGACCTTTCACAGAGTGAACCCAAAATCGTTAGGGGTCGTCTACTCTGCATGACCAATCATCCTATTAAGTTTCAACATTCTGGGTCAAGTGGTTCTCCAGTTACTGACCGGAAATGGTTTTCAATGTTCAGGCCCCTGTGACGTTGACCTTTAACGGAGTGACAACAAAATCAATAGGGGTCATCTACTCTTCATGACCAATCATCCTATGAAGTTTCAACATTCTGGGTCAAGTGGTTCTCTAGTTATTGATCGGAAATGGTTTTCAATGTTCAGACCCCTGTGACCTTGACCTTTGACGGAGTGACCCCAAAATCAATAGGGGTCATCTACTCTTCATGACCAATCATCCTATGAAGTTTCAACATTCTGGGTCAAGTGGTTCTCTAGTTATTGATCGGAAATGGTTTTCAATGTTCAGGCCCCTGTGACCTTGACCTTTGACGGAGTGGCCCCAAAATCAATAGGGGTCATCTACTCTTCATGACCAATCATCCTATGAAGTTTCAACATTCTGGGTCAAGTGGTTCTCTAGTTATTGATCGGAAATGGTTTTCAATGTTCAGGCCCCTGTGACCTTGACCTTTGACGGAGTGACCCCAAAAACAATAGGGGTCGTCTACTCCAGCAGCCCTACAACCCTATGAAGTTTGAAGGTTCTAGGTCAAATGGTTCTCCAGTTATTGCTCGGAAATGAAGTGTGACGTACGGACGGATGGAAGGACGGACGGACGGACAGGGCAAACACAATATGTCTCCTGGGGGAGACATAATTAAGCCAACTGCGGGCAGGAAATCATTTTATCAAATTTCATCACCAGACATTATTATCTTGCACATAAATTACTATTAATAATCCAGTGTTTTAATCAAACAAAATATTTATAGAGACAAGAAATGCTCTATAACCTTTCTTCAGTTGTCAACATACAAAACTTTATTCTTACCAGCATCTGATCCTGCAGTTGCCATGGTAACAGCACTTCTCTGTACACTAACATTGTCCTGGTTACTATGCATGCTCTCACTATCACTCTCAGACTCGGCTAACAGGTCCAGATCCATGTCGCTCTCAGCAACATCGTCCTGTTCCGGGGGCTGCTGTTCATGCTCAGAGTGTTCTGATTGTCTGTCATCATTATCTGACTGGTGACCATCTTCGTTACCCATCAGAATACCACCTACTACCTCAATCTGTAAAATAAATATCACAAAAACTAGGCATTTTCAATAAAGATTAAACTTCTCAATTTGTTTTGTTTTTAAGGGATTAACAGCATTAACAACAAAAATTATAGATAATACAGTGTCTTTCCAGTTTATAATGGTGGAGGAAGAACACTGACCTTGCCTAACCAGATGGAGGTGAATGGCTTCCGCACATAAAAGTATTCTACACCTCAAGTGAGGTTTAAAACCCAAAGTTGTAAGAGACAAGTGATTTTGAGCAGGCAATCTCAACCACTTGGCCACCTTTAAAGTTATAAAAGTCTACAAAGTCTAGTTTATTGTTTCAGAAAAAAAATTTAAGATATATATCAACCAATGTCTAATTCTAAAATTTAACACCATACATTCAGTCAACAGTTTTTGTTACTTAACAGAGACAGATGTGGTTACTTTAATCTGAAAATATAACATCAAATTTATGAAGCATTAAATATTTGGCACTCTGATTTTCAAGCCTAAATTTCAAACTCAGAAATCCGATGTATACAATCAGGGATCCCAAATGTAAAATTTCCATCTCCAATCTCAAAATGTAGCCTTGTCATTAACAGACAAATCTGAAATTGTTTAAAAGCAACCAGTCAGAGTTTAAAGAGTTTTGAGAGTTTTGAGAGTGGCCAAAACACTTAACTTTATAACTTCTGATATGTAGAACTTACATCTTCCTCAATGTCAACTGGCATCATTTCTTCCTCATCTCTGTCTCCCTGGTCTACGTTCTCCCTATCACTAGGCAAGTCTCGATCTGGTACGCTGTGTGTCACGTACGACACAGAGTGAGCAGACTCGTCCACTGAGGATGTTTTAGGTGGCAGTGGATCTACACTAAATATTTCCTCACTTCCCTTGATAGATAAAATAGCAGAATTAGAATATATAAACTGTGCTGTCTAGGAGATCATGAAAATGTCTGTTCAGACACAGCCGTTAAGTTAAACCGAGAATTTATTCAACATTGGGTAAAAAGCAGAATTATTACTCTTGCTAGTACAATGCAGACAGAACAGTGCTAGCCAATGAAAACATACATCTCTTACACCTCCGCAGGTATTTCAGGTAAAGGCTGGCACCTGGGTAGAACCTCCTATATTCTATAAGCCTGTTGGACAGCTTTCTCATATAACAAATTTAACCATCAAATCCATGTTTCGAACCCTTTTGTTGAGGGGCAATTAAGTGATTTAAAGTTGGCAACCATAACAACTCTGCCAAAGATGTCCCCATTCAGCATTTATAGAAGCACAAGAAACCAAAGAGTGTTTCGCTGCCCATTTCCAATATGAACTTTGTCTAAAACCATCACACTTCAGACAACCTCTATTCCCAGAAATGAAAAATCTCTATATGAAGTGACGTAAAAAAAATCATATAATACCTGGACAGCTTCCACATTAGCAGCAACCAGAGAAAATGGAGCTGTGGGCCTAGCTGCTCCTAGCCGTACAGGAGCTATCAGGGAGTTTGCTATCTCACATAGCTCCTCCACTGCAATGTTGATCAGGGCTTGGAAAGCTCTTTTACACTTTACCAATGGTTGACATGATGGTATACCCGGACTGAAATTGATACAAAGACTGTTTATAATTCTCACGCTTACATATAATTATAATAGGGAAAAAAGTTCATACAAATCAAAATGATATAACAGATCTAAATTTCCTACGCTATCAATTGCTCCTTTGACCATTTATAATCTGAATGCAGCATAATGTAATACTACCATCAAATTCTTAAAATTTACTATTTTCTGAAAACTGAAACTGAAACTGCTTTATTTGATTAAACGCCTAATTTTACACATAGTATATTCACTGGCGTTGTATATTAAATTAAAAAAAAAGAAAAATCATGATAAATTATATACATAATGGTATCAAACAACATGAAACACGACATATTTGACAAAATTACTGTACAGTGCAAATTACAACATTGCGTATAAAGCATACGTTGATCACACTACATAGTAGAGTATACTCAGCGTCTCTACCATATTCAGTCCACCAACAGAGAAATAATCAGAACCATGATTCAAAGCGTTTAAAAAACAGTGTTTTGAGCTTTTTCTTGAAAGTGTCTACAGAATCAGAATTTCTCACTTCTACTGATAGTTTGTTCCATAGTTTCGGCCCTACAGTTTGAAAACTTCTGTCGCCGAATGTTTTACGTTTGTTAAATGGTACCTCGTAACAACCTGTAACAGAGTCTGAAGACCTTAAACTACGTTTTGGTGCTTGTTCCGATAATAATTCAGTCAAGTAAGATGGAGCTTGGCCGATTGAACAATTAAACATGACAGTTAAAATCTTAAATTCAATTCTAGCTTTGATAGGAAGCCAATGTAGTTGGAACAAAGCTTGTTTTGAACTGTCGTACTTGCTGAGTCTTAAAACGAGTTTGGCACACATGTTTTGTATCCTTTGCATTTTCTGAATTTCACAGTGAGGAATACCATACAATATTGCATTGCAATAATCTATATGTGAAATGACCAGTGATAATACCAGAATTTCAGTAGCCTCTTTAGTAAGGTATTTTCTAATATTTTTGATTCTAAGGTAATTAACCATTGCGGTTTGACATTTTCCCTTGACATGATCCTTAAAACTAAGATTTTCATCTAAGAATGCCCCTAGGTACCTTATACAATGTACTGATTTGATTTTGTCACCAGCAATGTCAATTTCTGTTATTGAACATTTGTGAAGTTGCTGTCTACTACCGAATAAGATGAATTCGGTTTTTGACGTATTCATTTTAAGTTTGTTTTGTTTCATCCAGATATCAATGGTGAATGCACAGTTTAAAGTTCTTGAATAGCCTGTTTCTCATTTTCAACTGAAGTTGGTCGAAAGCGTTTGTTGGCAATATGGTCATCAGCAAACCCATACACAGATATTGACTGGGGAATGACATTAAATAGAGTTCCTGCGTAAGTGAGATAGAGCCAGGGGCCTTAACAGCTACCCTGGGGAACGCTACATTGTAATGGGCGTGGAGTTGAAACAGCAGTTTCTACACTTACACTACAACTGCGTGGCCTAAGATAAGAGTCAATCCAGTTGAGAGCTGTACCACATAGCCCATACTGAGAGTGTAACACTTGCACTAAAATATCGTGGTCAACAGTGTCAAAGGCGGCACTCAGATCCAGTGCAATTAGAGCACTGACCTCCTGATTTTCCAAGCCTTCCAACAAGTCACTGGTTAATCGGAGTAAAGCCGTTTCGCATGAGTGAAAGCGTCTATACGCTGACTGATTCTTGGGAAGAAGATGGTATTCACTAGCATGTTTATTTAATAAGGAAAGAGCTGCCTTCTCTATAAGTTTCGATAGAAATGGCAAATTGCTCACAGGACGATAATTGGATAGCACAAGTTCGAGTCTGACCTTCTTCAACAAAGGCCTGACTATCGCATGTTTCCACTTCGATGGAAAAATCCCTTGACGTAATGACAAATTAACCAAGTCAGTTATTAAAGGGACCAATTCATTGAGATGCATCTTTAGTATTTTTGTGGGTAGTTTATCAAGCTCACAGGATTTGGTTTGAAGTTCATTTATCAATTTTTCCACTTCTGCTTCACTTAGATCTCTGAAAACCTCAAAACGTGGAACATCCCTTTTTCTGGTACGTAACTTTCATAATTTCCAAGTGATTCACGGATCTTTTCAATTTTGCTCAAAAAGAAATCTGCAAATTTCTCTGCCAATGTAATGTTACTTTCTTCAGCGGGCATTGGATTTTCAGACTTTGTTCTGCTACCATCCATTTGCGGTTTCAATTTAAATTGTCTCACAAATAAGATTGTGGCAATGAGAAACAGCAGGGGAAGCCCTGATATTCTTAACTGATATTACAAGCACTAAATGCAAACAAATAAGCTGGTGGTAAACACTAGAAATAACAGACCAAAGGCTAGGTTTTAGTTCTTTAGTGCCATGCAAGGAATATCAAGCTCAGTATGAATACCTTTTCTTTTTGCCAGAGTTAGGGGTCATCTCAACATTGAGAACTACAAATATTCTGGCAACTGAGCGGATAAATCTCCGAGCTACCATCTTAGCCTCAGCTTTCCTGCCT
This sequence comes from Mercenaria mercenaria, assembly GCF_021730395.1. NCBI lineage: Eukaryota > Metazoa > Mollusca > Bivalvia > Venerida > Veneridae > Mercenaria > Mercenaria mercenaria. The sequence goes on along the minus strand of NC_069376.1, from coordinate 40,395,614 downwards.
TCAGTGGTTTCATTTCTCATTTCTCTGATCAGTGTGGTTAACAATGTGTCCAGCATCTACAAGAGAAAGAAAGACAATTTATTTGAGAAGTTCTTTATTCTGATAGTGCTTAAACCAGGTGCTCACTTGCACCTGTAATGATGCCCGACAGTGGTGCTAGGAATTCCACCACTTAACCTTATGTTCCTTATGCAGTAGCGAGATATTAAATGAACGAAAACGCTTAATTCTGAAGCTAGCTTCCACCATTTCTGTGGTAAGTAAATAGTTTGGGTCTGATACAGTTTATTTTTCTTGACGGCTAGCTAACTTAGTTAGACTGGACTTAAAGAGCTTAATAATAGATCTACATGTATCTTTTTGAAAACCAGCTGCATGATGACTGATCTTCCCTAAATCAAGTTTGACAACTCTGCACTGAAAACAGTTATTCTCCTTGGGATCAGCTTAACACATACTGATAATCTAACTCTATTGAGCTAAATTGATTTTATCTAATTTTAAATAGCTAAAAAAAGCTAAAATAAAAAAAGTCAAATCTAAATTCATAACACATGACAAAATCTTAAATTGAAAATAACAGAACAGAGGCATAACCACTCACCTCAACACTACATTTCACAAGCAGGCAGTGAGTAAACTTGTCCAGTCTGGCTGTTCCACTCTGGCTTTCTAGGTAAAGCTGTTCCTCGTACACGACATCTGGGTTGGTGCCTCTCTTGTTGCGCATGCCACTCAGTAACATTGCCTTAACTGCCGTCCAGTCATTGAGGATCCTCTCTAGAGCTCTACGACTGAACCTCGGTGGCTCCAGGTCATGTTCAGGCATTTCTACATCTACAAATGTAAACCAGTTCTGCTCTTTAAACAGATCGTTGAACAAAATGAAACAAATGACTTTACATAATATATTCTGATATTTTCTCTTTCTTATATTCACTCTTACTTTTCTTTCTTTCATGAAATTTGTCAACACTAAGTTTTAAGTGCACTTGCTGTAATAAATGATGAATTTTGTATAACTAGTTTTTCAAATTTCTTTAGCATGCTTTACTTGTTTCTTAATGAAAGCCTAATCCAGCCATGATAAAATTACAAAACACCCCTGTTATCACATACCTATGGATAATATTCTTGGGAAATTGTATTTTAGAGCCTAAAATCTTTGAAGTTGAATCACAGATTATTTGATTTTTAAATTTTAGTTCCATGAATTCATGTCCCAGCAAAATAGCAGTTCTGGTCACAACAATGAAATTTATGATGAAATTTGTACAGGACAGTTAATCACTTTCCAATCAAGCAGTTTGTGGGACTTTTTCCCTGCTACATTATGAATTGTTCAACATAATCAGTGTTGAGCTAACTAATGAATCTGGTAGAGACACTTACCATGTCTTGACCAGCACTAGATTAATGGGGACTTCACTTAAAAATAGACAATTTTTTAGATTTTACTGAATACAAACCTAGATCATTATTTGGAGCTTTCCTCGGCACAGCAGATGTGACCCTGGATCTGTTCGGTCTGTACTGACGCTGTTCTACTAACTGACGTCCAACTGTCTGAACCAGGAACAGCAAAATGTTCTCTCCCCTATAAAATAAACAGATTGTAATGAAGAACTGAACCAATGACACCCATTTCAATCTTGTGGCTGTTTAATATGATGACTGTGCTTAGAAACTGCTAGAATGGTCTCCATTACCTCAGTTTCATTATTTCTTTTTTGGACTCTGATCCCAAGGTTTCAGCACGATATACAGATCATAAATCGGCACCATGTAAAATCAGTATTTCTGCAGAAAAAGCACACAAGCATGAATTTCTTTTAACATCAGAAAAGAAATCCTTTCCTCATAATATGTCATGTGGCAACTTTCAAGCCTTTAATGGTGCAGGAACACCCTAGTATTTCTGGTATGGACAGGTACCTGGATAGAACCATTGTCATTCCTCAAGTAAATTGTGCAGCTTCCTCATATGAAAAAAATTCTACACCCTTAGATTTTGGACCCACAATAGTGAGGGGAAAATGATTTGTAGTCAGCGACGAAAGCCATTCAGCAACGGATGCCCCCTCCTTTCATTTTTAACCCACTACATGATTAGCATACTATTACACTTACCTGCTGTTTGCAAGAGTAACCAGATCTGTTTCTATGAGAAGTCTGTTGAGAAGATCAAGTCTGGGTCCCTGTTGTCCAGCAATCAGAGCTTTACATTTGCATTTCTCCCAACAGTCACAATACGCAGTCGGAGATGTACGCTTCAGTCTGGAGTATAACGTAAAATAATACTTCACTCATTTCAGTTTCAGTTCTTCCTAAAATATTTGAGTTTTTTCTGGTACAGTTTTCGGTCAAAACTAATGAAACCATTAACAGCTGAAACATGATACTGACATTCAAGTTACAATAACAATATCTGAGGTAACATATTTTTGAGGCTTAAGGGCAGCTGCCAAAAAATAAACCCTTGTTAACAAAAATGTGCAATACACATCAGCAACTAAACCAATAACTAGCCAGCAAAATTTCCATTACTTACATTTTTCAAAATAATATGGACTTGACTGTACGTTATCTTTCATACACATACAGAGCTACTTTAAATGTAACTTCTCCCTCTTTTTTTTAACTGCTTGCAATATGCAAGAAAAAAATAATTGTACAAGTCTAGAATTGCAATTTATGTTATGTTCATAAGTCTCTTTGGCCAAATTCGCCACAACAATAATCTGATCATATACCCAAAACTCTAGCTACATACTTGCAATCATGTCCTTTGTGACAGACCCGTGCACATTCTGTGCAGCAACACAGCGAGCCCAGCAGTCCACATGTACGACACTCAAATATATCCTGAAAAACAAATGTCCATTTTTTTTTGCTGTATATAATAAACTATTAAGGAAAATCTACAACAAACGAACTAACTGGATAATTAAATTTTGCCTTGAACAAAGTAAGAGTATCACTCAACACTGACTGTAGTTTTCAATTTGAGAACAAAATACGCTTAGCTATTTGGCCATTTACAAGTGTTTGAACCATCGAGCAACACAGCAGAATAAAATGCTGCAAAATCTATCAAAAATTTTACAAAGATGATTTATCAAACATACTAAATTCAACCTTATATCTGAAAATTCTCTAATTAGGAAAAGTTATTTTTATACCCTACAATTCTATACCCTTATTAAAGTTATTCTGTCCAGGAAAAACTACAATGCAATTGTATAGCAACATCAATGGGAAGACTTAAATTTGGTCATTAAGGTACAGTTGTTGCTCTGCAGAGATTCATTTAGTAAGAAACCGATCTATATCATAGTATATGGAATAAAAATATCTAACATTACAAGAAGGTATTTGCTTTTCAGATGTGTCTTTAATACTGGCTGCATAACTTGTACATGTTTAATTACAGAAAGAAACATGTAGTAGGGATATACGGTGTATACCTGATTTATATGCTCTGCCCCTGTCCAGGTAAAACTACATGTATCATTACAGCAGAGAACATGAAGTGGAGAGTTATCCAGACTGGAACCAGTGGGGTATAACATGCTCATCATAGTGGCTTTATCCACCTCTGTGCTGTCTTTAGACGTGCCGGCACGCTTGACAGTGTCCAGCAATGTCATTGCTGCCATGTATGCTCGACCCTTGACCGCCTGCATGAAAGGTGTACAGCCTTCTGCATTCCTGAGGAAAGAGGAAACAAACATTATGGTTATCATACATGTTTTTTTTTTACTGTTAACAACGCTTATATGTACAAAATTGTCATAAAAGTCTTAAACTTTGATCCTTTTCCAAATACTCTTTAAAACTAAAACGGAATGGTGATAGCACTTAAAATTTTGCTTAAACTTAGTATTAATGCATAAGATATAAAGTATTATAAATTTATAAGAAGGGCCTATGGAATCATAGTAGTATCTGACTCTGTTGAACAATCTGTTCATGACAGGTAATGGAATATGTAACAATCCTCATGGCTCCGTGCCCTGGCTTAAGCAGAATTCTAACGCACGTATTAACTAAATGGACTCCATAATCCTATAAGACAGAAAATATAACAATACTGTCACTGATAAGAATCCTTTTCACATCGCCTCAACAGATATTAATTTCTGATGTTCACTTACTTTGCCGCTAAAAGATCTCTCAAATGCGGTTTCAGGACATTTGACTCGCATAAACACTTGAGTATCTGTAGCGCAGCATTTGGTCTCTCTTTCTCGTCCAATTTAACGGCAGGTATGTTGATGGTACTGAACTCTGCAGGAAGAGGAATAGAGGTTGACTGACCGCTCGAGGACTGACCACTGAGGCTGGGCTTATCTAGATCTGTGTTAAAATTACAAGGCATGTCACATTCCTCAGCCCTTACACTTATATTGCACTGCACCTGTACTGGCAGTTTTAATACTGTTATACTCTTACATCAATGCTTATCACTTTGTTGAGCCAGTATTATAATAACTTTTACATGCTGCCTTCTGAACTGCAATGCCCTTAGGTGTGCTTATTTCTTAGTAAATTTGCAATATTACCTTATACAACTATCAGCTAAACCTTATCTAAGGTTCCCTTGTAAAATACTTATATCGAAGTTACATTCCATCGAATTGAAAGCATTTATATATTTTATTTATGATTTCAAACTATGCAAGTATCAACTATTTTTAAATTCCACTTTGTTACTTTATCTTCACATATTTTTCATGGAGTACTGAAACCTATTTTTAGGACAAAAAATTTAAAGTATAGTATTTTTAACGGCTTTTAGATACATTAAATGAATCCCCAGATGTAAACAAATTTTGACCATAACTTCTGTTTTGGTTTATGAAGTTTTAATCATTTTTTCAAATAATGGTTAATCATATCTGTCTCAGTTTCTTACTGCCCGACATTTAAAATTGTTTACATTCTGACATAGATGTCTACACATGTCCCCGAGCTTAAATGAGCTATTTTTAAAATTGCTTGTGTTGTCAACGACAGTTAATGGTTTCATAGTATTTTCCATCGAAATCTTTGAAAGTATGCTAAATAATTTTCACTGCTTCAATATTGAAAACAAAATTATTTGACCAGGTAGAACAATTTTTTTCTGTAACAAAATTTAACTGTTCTGTGGAAAGTAGCTTTAAACATACCTTGACGAATAACAGACTCGTAACTGGGAGGATCTGGTGGCCAGCTCAGTGTGGGTATTGCCATACCTTCCTCAGGCTCACGTACATCCAGACCACTGACAGCACGTGCAGCAGATGAAGCTCGTCTCATCATTTCTCTTAGACTAACACTGTTAAAGAAAACATTGTCTTACAGAATACTCTAATTGTAATACAACTAACTACATGATTTAATACAATTACATATATCTTAAATTTCTAAGTAAACTATTTTACTTACACATTTGTGACCATAATGGTGGAATGATTACCCTTCTGCAAGACAATTTAATGAATGAATTCCTCACAAGATTGTTTCTTTTGCTGGGTTATAAGCCACATCCACACTGTTCTGGGCATAGGATGTCTTTCCAGTTTTATCAATGGAAGACATATTCCAACAAGAGCACCGCCTTGCGGGTGCTGACGCTCATCTGATTTTTTTTGTGTAATAGAAATATTGTCCTACCCATGATTTTCTAAGTCTAAAAAGGGCCATCATTCTTGCAAAAAGCAGGATAGAGTTATGTTTCTTGATGTACAGTGTCCACTTATGATGGTGAAAAACTGTTGCAAGTTTTAAAGCAATAGCTTTGATAGTTTATGAGAAAAGTTGACTTAAACATAATACTCAACCAAGAAAATGATTTTCTAAGTCCAAAAGGGGCAATAAGTATTGCAAAAAGCAGGATGGAGTTATGTTGCTTGCTGTACAGGGTCAGCTTATGATGGTGAACAAGTGTTGCAAGTTTCAAAGCAATAGCTTTGATAGTTTAAGAGAAAAAGTTGACCTAAACATAAAACTTAACCAAGAAATCTGATATTTTCTAAGTCCAAAAGGGGCCATAAATCTTGCAAAAAGCAGGACGGAGTTATGTTTCTTGCTATACAGGGTCAACTTATGATGGTGAACAAGTGTTGCAAGTTTTAAAGCAATAGCTTTGATAGTTTAGGATAAAAGCTGACCTAAACATAAAACTTAACCAAGAAAACTGATTTTCTAAGTCCAAAAGGGGCAATAAATCTTGCAAAAAGCAAGATGGAGTTATGTTTCTTGATGTACAGGGTCTGCTTATGATGGTGAACAAGTATTCCAAGTTTCAAAGCAATAGCTTTGATAGTTTAGGAGAAAAGTTGACCTAAACATAAAACTTAACCAAGAAATCTGATATTTTCTAAGTACAAAAGGGGCCATAAATCTTGCAAAAAGCAAGATGGAGTTATGTTTCTTGCTATACAGGGTCAGCTTATGATGGTGAACAAGTATTCCAAGTTTCAAAGCAATAGCTTTGATAGTTTAGGAGAAAAGCTGACCTAAACATAAAACTTAACCAGGCAACGCCGACGCAGACGCCGACGCCGACGCCGACGCCGACAACCGCTCAAGTGATGACAATAACTCATCACTTTTTTTCAAAAAATCAGATGAGCTAAAAATGCCCCTCTGAGCATTACTTTAGGCAAACCAAATGGTTGGCTTCCTCAAATAAAAGCAGGGCTTGAATGCAAAATGAGGTGTGGCAAAAAAAAAAGATCTTAAATCAGCTACATTAGACACTTATCCTTATAGTGAAGACTAGAGAACAAATGAACCTACCCTCTGCCTGAAGTGTCAGCACTGGGTCCCGTGCTAGGACCTCCTCTGGATGACTGTATAGCAGTTAATGCATCTACAGCACTTGTAACTGCATTCATCACCTCTAGTGTGGACGTGTAACCACTTGATGTACTCGTCACAGCTGTTGTACTGCTTGGACCTACTGGAGGATCAGCTGGAAAAATAAGTACAATATCATTACTTTTACCAATATGTTCCTAAGTTCTATGTATTCCCATATTTGAATACAAGCTCTAAATTTTTTTGAACATACAAATGCTATACAATTTAATGTAAGTAATACTATCTCACTGTATGGTATAACTACCCCACATTAACTCTTTTATTTTATTCCAAAGAGACAGTACAAACACCTAAACATTAGCTTTTAATCAGATCCCTATGGGTCCCCTTCTCATTGCAAATTTTGATAAAATGATGCAGATTTTGATCTTTTTCCAACTTGCACCAGCATTTTTCATTCTTAAATAAAAATATTTTTTTCAAAGTTTGGTCAAAAAGGACCATTCCAATAGTCTTGACAAGTACTCAAGAAATCAGTTACAATTACTAGATTTCCTCTTTCAGCATTTTTTTACTGCAACTATACCAAAAGAATCAAAACTGCATACTTCTCTCATTTTCCTTGTTAGATGTAGGCACTGACATGGCTACACACGTATGCAAGATATTCCTGTTACCATCACAATGTTCTTGTAGCAGCTCTTGTACCACTTTCTGGTTACCTATGGAGACAGACAATAGAAGATGCTTACAGAAAGGTTACAAATGAATCCCCTTTTGTTTTTTTAACACAAAAGACCATCAACGTTAAACTTAACTATTATAATATGATAAAAACCCTACCCAGTTAGCTCAGTAAGTTAAACCGTAACTTCCAACTAGGAAGTGCTATGTTTGAACCCTAGACAAGATGTATGTTTTTCTAAAATGGCTTACTCAAGACATTACATCTCAGCTCATCTACTTCTACCTATGATTCATGTGGAGAAGTTGTCACTTACTCATGGATAACATAAAATAACAGCAAGTGATCAAGGAATACAGATTTGGTAAACTGACCAAAATACGTTCCTGAAGTATTTTTGAACAAGACATATCCATTGGAAACTAGTGCCACCACTTCTGTCACTGCATGCATAAATGTTGCTTGCTGTCATGCAAGACTAAAAGACATATTTTTGACTGTTAAGGGCAATAACTCTGGTCACACAGGTGAAATCCCAAACAAAACCCCTTGTACACAACTGCACATGCTGAATAACTATCCTACAATGCTTTGTGACTTTAGGACCACCAGGGGAGGGCTAGGGGGAGGGAGGGGAGGGGGATATAAACAGTAATATAATATAAATTTACTTGAATCCAGTTCCAACGCAGCAAGGACAGTTTTCACTTTGTCTACATCACATCTCAGTATATGTGGGATCAACGTCTGGTGCTGAAACATACAGTGAATAATTGGTAAATAAAGTTTCGACTTTAGACTGCCAGTAAAATGCTAGAAAATATTCACTGGGAATCAACTGCTGAAAATAAATAATGTCAAATAGCCTTGGACAAAACCACAATTTTTTAAGTATTGTGTTATACCCCAGTCACACATACGGCGCGGATAGCTACGTCCAGCCACGGATAGAAACGTAGTAATCCGTATCGATCCGTACCTGAGCCGTACCTTTAAGTAGTAACCCATATCAATCCGTACCAGTCCGTACGGCTCAGGTACGGATCGATACAGATTACTACGTTTCTATCCATAGCTTAACGTAGCTATCCGCACCGTATGTGTGACTGTGGTATAATCAGATATTAAAACACATAACTCAACAAGAGCTGTCACTAATGGTGACAAATGCCCCCGCATCGCCTTGACCTTTGACCTTGACCTGGTGACCCCAAACTCAGTAAGGGTCGTGTACTCAATAAGTACTATCAGCATGTGAAGTTTGAATGTCCTGGGTGCAGTGGTTCGCGAGTAAAGTGCCTTCATGCAAAAAGTTAACGTTATGACTAACGAATGGACAGTTGAAAACTAATATGCCTCCTAAAAACAATGACAGTTTGTAAAAAATATAATTAGATTTTAATCACAGACACATATACATGATGTTGGTTCTGCAAAACAATTACACCTACTCTATTACTCAAACAAAGTAACAAAAGCATCCAACTGTGTAAGCCTTTAAACATAATCTTAACACTTTTAAATCAACAAAACCATTTTTGTGCAATAAATATCCAATATAAATAAACATACATGAAAAAATGTAAAGAAAGTCTCTTTATCTAGCCTGTAATAATGTACATACTTCTATTGCAAGAACTAACACCATAGCCCTGTTTTTCTGTGCAGAGGTGACCACATCTCTCAGGTAATGAGTCCTAATCCCTAAACACCTGACAGGGGGCAGGTCCAACCACATAGGGTCCTTGATTCCTTCTGAGCAATCCTTAGCAAATGGGTACAGAGCACCATTGCCATCCCGTAACTGCACAAATGATTCCTGCAAAAATTGCATTTAAGATATTACCATATACATTATTGCATGTTAAGTTATCTGTGCTCTCTTTTTGCACAGTCAAATGTTAGCATTAACATATTTCTAGCCCAATGCAAACAGTAGACAGATGCAAAATAGGTAGATCCTCTATAAAATATCTTTACACTGACAGTTATTGTAAACATTTAACTTGCAATTAGCAACTGACTGGCCATGAAGCTATCAATCCCTTATAAAAATTGTTATTTCATTAGGTTTTAAGCACACTGACAACTTTAAATGATATGGTGAATTTCTGGCCCTTGATACTGGAGGAAGACTCCACGTGCATTGTATCAGGCACAGGTGGGAACCTGGGTAGGACCAGCAACCTTCTGTACACCAGATAGGTGGCTCTCTCAAATTAAAGACTTCTACACCCAAAGAGAGGTTTCAAACTAACAGCACTGAGAGGCAAGTTTTGATTTTAAGGCAGTGACCTTAACTAACTGTCACTGATGCCCCCTACAACTCCTTTCATGTCACACAAAAATATCCCTTCAACCACTTGTTATATCAAAATCTCATTAAAACTGCAGAATCTTTCTTTCTACCTGACAAAATCAGCACAGACACAAACCTCTCCAGTATTATGTAGTGTTATCTCACTTCTGTGACTGCCCATGAAAGCCTGAGCCTCTGTCGGGAACGGTGAATCTCGCTCTATCTTCCCTGAACTAAGATTATACACAATGTAGTTCAGACGCACACCTGATCTTGCTATGACATGGATTCCTAGAGATAAATCAATTTTCTGATGTAACAGATACACAATATTGATGGGGCAAAAATTTTGGACACTTTCATTTACACAGAAGTTTATATAACCTATATTTCTGATACATAAGACTGATAAGGATGATCGACAACTTTAATCTGGCATCAAACATATTTGGTGATTTTGCAGAACATTTCAATCAAGTATGGATTTGCCTAATTTTTCAGACTGGTTCCTTTAAAATCATTTTCTAAAGAAATAGACTGGTTTTACAAACCTTCACAGTCTACTGCTACAGCCAGTATCTGTCCATTCTCTACAATTGTGACTTTCTTGGGAACCTTCTGGAAGCAGTCTGGTAACCTTGGTGCACTCATACTCTTCACAACCTGTCAAATAAATGTTGAAATGAATGAGATATTATACTTCTATGTTGATGTTGGGTTTACAGTCACACCAAAACAAACTTGGTCATATGGCAACAGTTCTCCAACTTTTAATAGTGTAGAAAGACCCCAAGTACCCATAAAGGTATTATTTTAGGCAAAGGTGGGTACCTGAGTAGAACCCTGGCCTTCTTTAGTCAGCTGGACAGATTCCTCACATGAAGAATTTTACACAGCAAGTGAGGTTTAGAACCCATATCAATGAAGGGCAAGTGTTACAATTTTTAAAAACAAGAGCTGTCGGAGGACAGCAACGCTCGACTATTCAACAGCCTTGTCGACTGAATGAATACGAAAGTCGAAAAAGGGGCATAATTTAAAAAAAGCAAAATAGGGTTATGGAACCTGCATAGTGCTTATCAGCTCATGACAGTGGACAAGTGTGTGAAGTTTCAATCCATTCCCATTAGAGGGTACTGAGATACCAGCTTACATATAAGAATTTAACCCAAAACTCCTAAGTTTAAAAAGGTGCATAATTTTGTAAAATGCAAAGTTGAGTTATTGACCCTTTGCACTGCATGTCATATCATGACAGTGAACAAGTGTGTGAAGTTTCAATCCTTTCCCATTAGTGGATACTGAGATACCAGCTTACATACAAAACCTTAACCAAAAAATTCTAAGTCGAAAAAGGGGCATAATTTTGTAAAAAAGCAAAATAGAGTTATGGAACCTGCTTTGTGCATGTCAGATCATGACAGTGAACAAGTGTGTGAAGTTTCAATCCATTCCAATTAGTGAGTACTGAGATACCAGCTTACATACAAAACCTTAACCAAAACATTCTAAGTCGAAAAAGGGGCATAATTTTGTAAAAAAGCAAAATAGAGTTATGGACCTGTGCAATGTAAGTCAGTTTATCACAGTGAATAAGTGTGTGAAGTTTCAATCCATTCCCACAAGTGGTTACTGAGATACCAGCTTACATACAAAACCTTAACCAAAAACTTCTAAGTCGAAAAAGGGGCATAATTTTGTAAAAAAGCAAAATAGAGTTATGGGACCTGTGCAATGTAAGTCAGTTTATCACAGTGAATAAGTGTGTGAAGTTTCAATCCATTACCACATGTGGTTGCTGAGATACCAGCTTACATACAAAACTTAACCAAATCGGGACGCGGACGCGGACGCAGACGCCGACGCCGACGCCGACGCATGGGCGAGTCCAATAGCTCTACTATTCTATGAATAGTCGAGCTAAAAAACTGAGAAGCTAATACTTCCACATAAAGGCAGATGCTTTCTATTTTAGAGTGATTTAACCTCTTGAGATTAACAACCTCTACACAAGAACCAAGCATCATCCCAGCTGTGTTGCTCTAAGGGTGTTAAACTTAACACATTCATATTACACTAAATTGCTTACTTTTCAGTCTAAGGTCAAATATTTACATTCGCCCTATTCTTTTCCACTGAAACTTTTGACGTTCATTTCGTATGAACAGCAAAAGGAAAGGCGCGAAAGTTACGTCATCGGTTAGTGATAACCGACCGCTGTTTTGACAAGCTGACCTCGCAGTTGTTCTGTCTGGCGAACAGAATGGCCGGGAAGCTGATTTTAATGCTAAATGCTACAAATTATATGCAATTCATAATATTATATAGTTTACAAATGGCAAGGATATATAATGTAAATATAAGAAATGAAAAAAAAATTTTTTCGGTGTTCATGCGAAATGAATGACAGAATAGGATCAGCAAATTAAACATGAATCGCTAACATGATTCAATGATTTGCCGATCCTATTCTGTCGTTCATTTCGCATGAACACCGAAAAAAATCATTTCATTTCTTAATTTCATAGCTTTAATGATGGTAGAAAAAAGCAGACCTATCTTCTACAAGGCTTAAGCAGCCATAACTTTAAAAGAAATTGTAATGACAACTGTCACAACTTAAGTTGCCAATGCTCAATGAATGCAGATTTCATACCCTTAAAGGAATTACTGAGGCTGCAGTCAAAGTCTGTTCTCAGCGGTATCCAAACAAGCAACCTCAAACTCATGAGTCTGACCCTCTACACCCTTACTACTGTGCCTCTCTTAACAGAAGCACTACATACTGAGTATCCAATACTTACGGAGAGTTCATCTTTTCGAAGCAGACGACAATCTTGCAGCAGACTAGATGGGTCCTCCTTTGAGGTAGTGGTTCCCAGCTCTTGTGAACTGCCATCTTTAGTTGTAGGAAATTTCACTGCCGCATAGGCACCATCAACCTACAAATACAGTGCTTTCAAAATAAACAGAATGTCAACAAAAACACTTTAAAAACAGCAGTTCAGACACATGCCAAAAAAGAAGACAAAATGTATATTTCTTACAGCATTTTCAAAAAATTTGAAAACATAAATGGATAGAATATCATGTAAAACTGAAAGTAGAGTTAAGAAATAAATTTTCATTGCCCATAATTATTTGTCTCTCTTACATATAAATTCTTTAAAACATAAAAACAAACTTGATCACCAACATACAACTTTCTTCTTAACTTTAACAAGACATATTAAATTAGGCACCATCATGTTGCAGTTTGAGAGAAAAAGGCAAAAATATATTGTTTGATGTTGTCAAAGCGACAGGAGAGACTGCTATTGAAAAACTAAATCTATTTAAAAGTGAAATCTTACCTTTAACACTTTGCCAACTGGAACGGTTTTTATATCTTCTACAAATATAACATCTTTCAAAGGCCAACTTTCTTCATCTCTTTGTTTTTCTATTTCCTTGCTGGGGGTAGGTGCCTTTTTTCTCTCTAGAAACAAATTGTGAATTTTTTACCTGCTCTGTAGCTCATAGCAGTCAAAAGTGCTACTAACCTTTGAAACACAAACATTTTTACTATGATCCAGAAAAGAGAATAAGTTTTAAGTGATTATAGAATTAATAATACAAGAATGTGTATTGATCTTGTTAAGTGCAAGTAACATATTACAAAAAGAAAAACATTTTTTTTATGATGCACATAATCTATACTCAGATGTTTAATATTTCTGGTAGTTTTACTGACACAAGGGTTTGGCAACTCTGAAACTTTAGAATTTAAAACGAGTGTGAAACAAGAGCACTGCAATGCAGCGCAATATATGCCTAAAGGAATGACTTTTGACCCCTAAGTGTGACACTGAGCCATTTGAAGCATGCGTGCTGCATGTCGTCACAATGTGGTGAACATTTGTGTCAAGTTCCTTCGAAATCCTTCAAAAGGTTCAAGGTTTACAGAGCAGAAGTGAAATTGCTAACGGACAGACAGACAGGACACCGGCATCATAACATTTTCTGTCCCTTAGGGCATAGAAAAATAACAAGTGTTATGTCTAAAAGCAAATTCTGTAGTGAGTTTTAAATTATTAAAAAATCTAAATTAATACTGCATACTTCCACTATTGACATGTTAATATATTTTTTCTGTAACAAGCCTGAACTTACTTCTAGATGATACAAGTACAGGTCCACTGTGATCACTGCATGTAGATGATGCAGGAGATGGTGGAGGTGGCATGTCTGGCTTCGAGTCACTGGATGAGTCACGTTCAGGTCTGCTTTCTGGTCTGTAAGAAAACCAATATCAAAATAATATGACTAGGTATTGACTCAAAAGCTTCCACAGAATATATGCCATTTTTAATTTTCTGGACTTATGTAGTGAATATAAATTTTCTAAGAAGCAAAATTTTAAAGTTTCTTGAATATCTACCTAACCTGGTGCTTAGAATTAAGGCTACGTGCTATGAAAGACTGAGCTAATCGCCAAGTGCATATAACTGCACACTGGTGTATATGACCTCTTGTTGTATAAGAAATACCTTTGCACACCACGCTTGTACATAAGTGAGCTAGAAAGAGAAAGTGACTAAAATACTTACACATGGACTGGTTTTATCTTGAATCTGCATGTATCATTGAGGGACCATGCCGACTCCAGTAGCTGCCCTACTTTTGGCGTACCATCCACTGTCGTAAATGCTACAGCTCCAGCATGAAACATTGGCGAGTTCCGTAAACAAACCTACAAATATATCACATGAATTGATTCATTTATTCCACGGAGAGAACTCAAACAAATCTTGAAACTTGCCATTCTTACACATCACTCACTTTGCACTCATTCACTACAGAAAATTTATGAGTATTTTATGTTTAATATTCTATATCTAGCTGAAACACACTGATCTGATTGGTCAGAAGTGCTTCACAAACAGGTCTGAAAAAGAGATAATGACCTGACTGCACTACTGTTATTCTTACATGCCAACCTGATGCTGATGATGTATACAAATCTTTCAACTGGATTGAGAGCTCGTTGTTCTGATGAAGCAGTAATTTTTCTAAATCCAAAAAGGGGCCATAATTCCAAAAATAATTACCGGACACGCCAGTCCCAACAACATGCGTATATCTGCTTATGTCGATGATGTATCCCTAGTTCCATTTCAATTGGAGGGAAACTGTAGGATGAGTCGAGTACACAAGGAAGTACACAAGGAAGTTAAGACAGACAGACCAATGGACAGACAGTTCAAACATTATACGCCTCCAGGTCTCTGATACATAAGGAGTGTAATAAGCTGATATTTGTACAATTTCACAGAATCAAAAGCAAGTCATTTTTTTAAATATTAACAGCAGAATTTGACTTTTGTTAAATTCCGGGTTTTATAGTGTGTTAGTACTAACCAATGATCCTGTGTTTATGTCACTCTGAGATGATGAGTTCTTGTTCTTCTTTTTCTTTGATCTATTCCTTTCTAAAAGTTTCTTTCTCTGCGCAAATGGCATGGCACCCCTACATAGAAAACTTTCTGATAAGTTATTTTCTTCAGAATACAAATTTGGTTACAGGAATTTCATTTTAATCAAACATCAAAAACAGAATACAGTATGCATTATACACACTGAAAAGATCGTAAGCACAAACTTAGTCCCTGATTACTTGGATCTATTAATTCTCAAATTTATTAATAGACAGTTGATTTTTGTTCAGTTTTTAATCTACACAATTTTAAATTAAGGCCACTTTTCAACTTCCCATCTTCACAGATGGAGTGTTGGTTATTACTATAAATACATGAAACAAATGTTTATCCCATTTAGTATACTGTCAAATTTCAACAAATTATGACTTAAACAATTCGTACACAGCTTTGGCTAAACCTTTTTTCTCTCAAAAATCCATAACACATTGTTTTAGGTTTAACGCTGTTTTTTCAAAAGTATTTCAGCTATGTAACTGCTGGCAATTAACCTAACCAGTGTTCCTGGATTCTGTACCAGTACAAACCTGTTCTCCGCAAGTAACTGCCAACTCCCCCCACCCCCCACCTCCACCACATGAATTAAAGGTGGTCATAAAACATGGATAGTGTGAAAATAAACAGTGGTACAACATCCTCCCTGCTTTTTTACCAGCAGCTTATTCTTATTTTCACCCACTTTACCACTTTACAGTGTCATACACTCTATGCCAAACTTGGTGGAAATGAGCATGCTAAATAATTTCACCTAAACTGTGGGCAAATAGCTGTAACATACCACCAGTATAAAGCGCCACTCTCTAGTCGAGCGCAGGTATAGAGAGAACACGTATGAAGGCTGGCAATCTTGTCTGTTAGAAACTCCTGAAACGTCTGTGCACTGTGCTCCAACTTGGATGCTACCATGTTCAATGTGTCGTCAACCCACGTGGCCACCTTGTCTGATTCTGTGCTGACGGACGCACGAACACTACAGGCAGATATACCCTGGATTTTCTCATGCTGAAGACCGAGGGCAATTGTCTTAGGATGATGTATGTTTGGGTTCTGAAAGGTATTAAATGCTACTGTTAATCAAATTTGTCCTATTTTCTAACCAACAGATAGGCAACAAACTGCTGACACATTATCTTTTCTCACAGTTCAAAGTATATTTTGAAATCACTCAAACATGATATATCAATTTTCAATAAAAGTGGAACCCTTTGAAAAGACAGATGTTGTTGTATTTAGATTATACGTAAATTCATTACATTAAGAATATATTAAAAACCAACAAAAAATAAATAGAACATTGTTTAACTGTTCTACAGCCTCACCTCTGGATGTCTATATGGTTCAAAGTCATGCCATTTCCAACTGTATAGCTGACCATTGGTTCCAACGGCAACCAGCTCTGAATGCATGGCAGCAATATGTGAAAACCTTGGACAGTTTCCATCCTGGAACAATTAATGCAAGTTTTTTAGTAGCATGAATAAATCAGGTAATTTTTACTTCTTGTATTGCATATAAACCAAATTTTTAATTTCAATACAAGACAGTGGAAACTATGTAATAACTTCTGAAGAGTGAAGAGACTATCTATATCCCATAACAGACTGAACAAACTGAAATGCATTTTCAAGAAAAACTCAAAGACTGCTCTCTGGTTTATGAATCAATATTCCTATCTAAGAATGATACTGTGTGATTCACCCTCTATATTGGTACGAGGTATAACATGTCTTTTAGTCTCCAACCCTACAATATCCCTACAATATCAAAGTCAGCTACATAATTCATTTACCTTTTCCACCCAATACTGCAGGTCTTCACCAAGATGTACTGGACTGGCATTTGGATTGGCCAACTTCTTTGTGATATCGGCTGTAAATCCCTCCACTTTGTCCCGCTCCAGGGACTTCAATGCTTCATCTCGCAATGTTGTGTCTAATCTCCGCCTATCTCTGATTCTAAATATAGACTCGCGTTCCCTATCACGATCGGCATCTCTGTCTGTCCTTTCACCTGAAAAGTTTCAAAAACTGTGTTACAACATTGACAGCCAATATAAATTCTTCTCTATCAAATTCCATACAGCAATAGTTTCCAGTTCTGAAAAACACAACAAATCTTACACTTTTTTTAAATAACTTAAAAAAAAAAAAATTTACCTAATCTTGATCTTGCTCCAGAACCTCGACTTCTAATTGAGGAGTAGCCAAACATGTCCTCGCTAAACATGGCATCCCCATCAATAATGACGCTAGGGTGGTCTGGGTGCATGCCACTATCAAGAAGCGAGATTAGGTCATCAGGAACATATGAATCCTGACTGTCATCATCGTCACCTTCTCCTTCGTCATCACGACTTAATAAGTTATTGACGGCAAGGTTCACATCTAAATTCTGTAAAATACAGGTGTAATATTAATGATAATAGTAATTTCTTATTTCCAAACATGCTTGAAGAAATATAATTTTAGAGGTCATAAACTTCTTGTAAATAAGTAGTTGTCTTTTTGTATTGATACATGTATGAACAAATTACAAGACAAAATGTCAAATAGTTACTTCATTATTTCACTGTATCAATAATCTTTAAAAAAAAATCTTATCAATGCCCACTGAGTTCTTTGGAATAATTCATATAAAAATTTAAGTATTATTTGTAAGAAATGCTGAAAAACTAAAGAATAATCCATCTTCTATAGAAAATTAGAACGAAATTAAACATACTGTTCTCTGCAGCTCCCTGATGATGAGATTTCTTGACTTTCCTTGTAACACAACCTGGCACTGCAATCATACACAACCATATTGCATAGTGTTGTAACATATACATGGCAGAAAATATCGTCTTGACAGAACGTTAAAAGCAGATGATTTTTTTAAAAAAAAGATTTAAGCACACTACTTAGAAATTAGAAAAGTAATCATTTCAGAACAATAAATAAATGAAGAAATAGATGAATTAATAAAGGCAAATTTGTACATGTATTCAAACTTCAAGATTTGGGGGTGGGGGGGGCGGTGTTGTAACACACCAAAACACACATGCACAACTGGAATATGATGCTTGCATTAACAAGAACAATACTGGATTTAATACAGATTTTTTCTATCAAGTCTGTCTGACAAAAATCCTACCTTCAGATTTTACATCAGACAAACTTTGTAAAAGACTGTCCCCTCAATATGACTTTATTAATTTTTCTGAGATTAACAGATGTCTCTTCATGTCATGTTCAGAGAATTTTGTTAGTTTTTATCATTTTATGTATTTTAAATTGTCAAACATGTTCTACAACTTGTACTAATCATTTTCAGCACCTTATTCCTGATTGTATCCATCAGTGACAAGGTCAGTTTTTCTTTTTAATTCCTAGCACCATCCAAGGGAGCTGCTGCTACCACTTTTCGCGTCTTTAATACAATGCGGCTAGTGGCGGAATCCACAACCTCAAAACTCAAAGCAAATACTTTACCACTTAGCTACTGAGGTGTAATAATTGTAATAAGGACTTATTCTTAGTTCAATGCTGTTGAAATAGTGCTAAGAATGTTCAAATATACCTGGTTGATTAGTTCTTCTGGTACGACAGAAGCAGGAACCAGAGGTCGTGTCCCTACAATGACTCCTGATCTTCGCCCCCTGTTCACATGTACGGTTCTCTGCATGGTTCTGTACCCCTGTGTAGTGTTGTTGTTTCTTGTAGATGCTGTTGCTGTAGATCCAGAAACAACAGTGCTCCAACGCCTACACAGACAAAGAAATTAAAATGAAGGTGAAACTTTCATCTTTTCACATAAACTACGTTAGCTACTGAACTGTATATTTCCTTTTGTCAAAATTTTTAATACTGTTTTACCTGCACTATTTACTTTACATTTTAATCAATACAAAATGTACATCCTTATCAAAGTTGTGAAGACAGAAACATCAGAGTTGAAAAAAAAAACATGAAGACTGTTTCAAACATTATTATTTATTCAAAAACACTTGTCAGTTCCAAATTCCCTTTCATTTAATTTGTTTGATTTAATTTCTGACAAAATAATATTTAAAATTTTCGAATATTTTATTCATAACATTTTCATTAAGTAATAAACCAAGTTTTATATAAAGTGTTCTTTTCAAAGAGAAGTTTTAAAATATGTGTTAAACAGTAGTACAAATTACACTTGACATACTGCAATCATATATATGTATATACAAACAAACAGAAATAAATTCCTGGCTCACATGTTAAAATGAATTCTTTAAAAACTTACGCAGTAGGTTGTTCGGCAGTTCCACCCATGACATCAGAGACGAGTACAAGTGGACTGTCGACAACATGGGTTGTTGATCTCGAGCCTCCAGCTCGCTCTGTCTTCACTGCTTTAGTAGGTCTGCAGATAAAACATACAGAACATGTGTATCTTCTTCATTTTTGTTTGTTTGCTTATTAAAAATGGTTTAAATTGGCGAGCTGTGGTCTAGTGGTTTATAAGGTTTTACAGCCACTCAAGTTGTGGGTCATGGGTTCAAGCCTCGCTGGGGTCAGGACCACCTCTTCTCATAATCATGACACCAGTACTGGCTTTTTCTAGGAAGCAGTCTTGATAGGTTCAAATAAGCTTGACCCTTCCTTCACAATCAAGCTTAAATTTGTTTGTTACAAACTAAATATGGTTTAACACAGTCTTTTCAACAGTATATTTCAGTTAAGTTATGTAATGGTAGTTTGTTAAATTAACCAGTGTTCCCAATGTTTGTATCAGTACCGACCTATTCTATCATCTCTGCATGTTACTGACAACTTCAACACATAAATCAGATACATTCAAAGGAGCTTGATGAATGACTACAGGCACACTGTTGAATCATCACAGAGAACATATGCCATGAGAAAACGGAGAACAAACCTGTGACTAATTTCATAGTATTGCGCACACTCTTCAGAGATAATCAGACAGGCTTATTTATTTTCTCAAGATAAAACAAGAATGGGCTAAATATCTTTTCGTAATGCTACATACGTCAATGGGGTTCCTGTTGCATATAAATGTCCCACCTTACTTTTCCAACAAATCAAATTTTACAATATGTGTCAATCTGATCACATATGTTCACTATTTTTTCCGTACTTAAAACATTTAGCCTACTATCACTCTTTGCAAGTGAAGAAAAGTTTCTGTAGTGTTTGACTTATGAGCATAAGAATTGTCAATATTGATGTTTAACCTCTTCTGCTTGTTATTACTCTTTCCTGCCAGCTTAAAGATACATGTTGTGTAGTTAAAAACAAGAGGGCCATGAAGGCCCTGTATCGCTCACCTGACCTACTGACCTAAAGATCATCAAGATTAACATTCTGACCAAGTTTCATTAAGATATGGTCATAAATGTGGCCTCTAAAGTGTTAACTAGCTTTTCCTTTGATCTGACCTGGTGATCTAGTTTTTGACCCCACATGACCCACATTCGAACCTGACCTAAAGATCATCAAGATTAACATTCTGACTAACTTTCATTAATATACAGTCTTAAATGTGGCCTTTAGAGTGTTAAGAAGCTTTTCCTTCGAACTGACCAAGTGACCTACTTTTTGACCCCCCCCCCCCCCGGACCGAGATTTGAACTTGACCTATAGATCATTAAGATTAATACTCTGACTAAGTTTCAATAAGATATGGTCATAAATGTGGCCTCTAGAGTGTTAACTAGCTTTTCCATTGACTTGACCTAGTGACCTAGTTTTTGACTATACATGACCCAGATTCAAACTGGACATTGAGATCATCAAGACTAATATTCTGACCAAGTTTCTTGAAGGTACAGTCATAAATGTGGCCTCTACAGTGTTAACAAGCTTTTCCTTTGATTTGACCTGGTGACCTAGTTTTTGATCCCAGATAACCAATATCGAACTCCTCCAAGATTTTTTTGAAGGGTAACATTCTGACCAAGTTTCATTAAGATTGGGTCAAAATTGTGACCTCTAGAGTGTTAACAAGCTATTCCTTTGATTTAACCTGGTGACCTAGTTTTTGACCACAGATGACCCAATACAGAACTTGTCCAAGATTTTATTGAGGGTAACATTCTGATCAAGTTTCATTCAGATTGGGCCAAAATTGTGACCTCTAGAGTGTTAACAAGCTTTTCCTCCGATCTGACCTGGTGACCTAGTTTTTCACCCCAGATGACCCAATATCGATCTCATCCAAAATTTTATTGAGGGTAACATTCTGACCAAGTTTCATTAAGATTAGGCCAAAATTGTGACCTCTAGAGTGTTAACAGTCAAATTGTTGACGATGGACCCACGCCTGGTGCATAACGGACAAAGAGCGATCACAAAAGCTCACCTTGAGCACTTTTCAGGTGAGCTAAAAATTAGAAGTCCAGGTACTTACGGCTTTGTGTTTTCATTTTTGTTCAAATCAAGTCTCTCATTAAGAATGGAAAATGGCACCCTGCATACTCTACCATCCTGTAAATAACAAAACACAAGTATGATCATTAACTGTAATATAAGATTGTTTCATCAAAGTGGACCGAATGCAAATATTACTTAGAAGCCAGTTTCATCTACGACATATATGTCAAATTCCTTACTGCCATGTTAAATCAAACTTCAACATTTTTGTGTACTGAACTGTTAACATACTGTCACCTCAGTTCAAAAAGAGGATAATGCCATTGACTTATTCACTTTTTGCGATAAGGTGATGAAATTATTATATATACCTCAAGTAAGAAGGCAATGTACTGTGGGCCTATTACACACTGGTTTACAGTAATGTTTCTCAAAGAGGAGAGTGCTCCTGCAGCTGTGTATCCATGACGACTGATCTTTTCTGCAACTTCTCTTAATCTATAAAAGAAAATGTTTGATATAAAACTTCTTTTAATCAATTAAAAGGAAATTTCTTTCATTTGAACTGCTGCATCCCAGTGATTCCCACATCTATAATTATGTGATATTCCACATTGTCACGATTATGTAGCAGAGGCAGAAGTTATGTGACATTTGTTAAAAGTTTGAAATATCTTAAATTATGCATGGTTAAGAGAATAAAATGGCAATATCTCTTTAGCTGCACCCCAGTGGTGGTCTAATCTAGTTCTGGCTACCACAACTTCACTGGCGCCATTTTTTAATTCTGATGGTCATGCTGATTAAGTTATGGCGTAACATCTGTGCACTGACTCTTGTGAGAAACTGATGATCAGTGTCATGCGAAGTTTGTAGCACATTGTTAATTTTGAATATCATTCACTGTCAACATTTTTTATATCTAAATTTAACTGACTTATAAATGTGAGCATTATCAACAAAGTTCATAAAAACATACCTTAGAAAGTTTAAATTTACAATAATTTCAATAAATAATGATTCTATACTGCCTATTTGTTTTCAAGATGGTGTGTAGCTCGATCACGCTACAATTAACTGCAATGGTAGTCAAAATAATTTGACGTTCAGACTGTTTTATATTTGTGACCGTCAATCTATACGTCAAAACTTTGAAGGACGAAAATAATGGAGGATGAATCACAGGTCACAGTCATATAAAGTTATTGGTTTTATTGCTTGCGCATTATAACTGGCGTGTATACATGGTAAATGTTAATCGTGTAAAGCACATACATAGGTTTAAATCACCAGAAAATTCATAATTTTGGATATTATTTGATTATTTTTACATAAATCAATGAGGCATTTAATCCACTTTTGATACATGTAAGTTTTATTTGAATTTATGGCCAATTCGTGAAATAATCGGCATTTAAAACTACAGCATATAAAGCGTCAGCAGCGATGAAAATTTCATCGGAAATTGCTTCAACTATTTTGGTCTTTCGAGTGTTTGACGCGAGCGGTGATACTGCCCATATGAAAAAATTATCTCAGTATTTCCTAGGATTACTTCAAATTAGTTGGTCTACTGCAATGGTGGAAAAAATATTGTCGGCAACCGAACTCATTTGAAATAGTGCAACAAATTTTTGGCAGGATTTCTGGTTAGATCCTTCATTACAGGTTGTGTTAAATTCGTTTTAACTCCGGGATCAAAAATGGCAAATAACATCTCTGAAGATGAATTTTTTGGCAAGGTCTAATCTTGAATGTTTTAATAAATGTAAATTATAATTTGAACTTTCTGGTCGCTAAAAGTAAAAAAAAACTAACTTTCTGGCACAGATGAAATAAATATTATATCATATTTGTTTATTGTAAAAACAATATTCTTATGATAGACCTATAATTGTTTAGTTAAATTGGTTAAAACACGAGTAACAAATGTTTTTAAACGTTAAATCTACGTTAAAATAATTATAATACACGAGGTTCTCCGTTTATTTAAACGTCCAGATCAATAACAGATTTACCTATCATTTAGTTGTTCGTCAGTGCCTGGAAGCGGATGAACAACAAAATGTAGCGAGGTCATTGTTTATCGCTCACTTATTATCTGTTTATATGCTTTATTCGGGTCAATTTTCTTTATTTTTTATTCGCAACTTCCCGAGAAATTATTCATTAGCCTCCATTTTGTAATTCCAAAGACCCTTTTGTAACACGTCCTCTGATTGGTCTTTCGGAATACCACGTGCCTTAAGGTACTTTTGCACGTTAAAAAAAAAATCCCTTTTGATGTGGTAATATGCAAAGAGTTTAAATACTTCTTTGGGTTAGGTGAAGGTGTTGGGATTAATTAAATGGTAAATAAAGCAAAACTATGTTTTTTGTTTTAGTTTTTTTTTTGCCATGAAACTCGTGCCTACTGCAGTACATCATGTCAAAACTCGAGCAATATTGTTTTTAAAGATGCGAACTGCCATAATTTTTTTTCAAAAAGCAGAACTATCTCAAATGTCAAAAACTATAGTATAGACCTACATTATTAGACCCATCGCAAGCTAGCTAACTTACACTCTGAGAATCTGAGCTAGCTCAAAATTTGAAATGCCAACTTGAAATACCATCATCATCCAGAAGTAAGCCTGTAGAGCTGAGATGGTACTTAACAACAATGGTCAAACAAGCAGTGTCACCCAAATGCTTCAAGATCTCAACCGGCAATCCCTTGAACAACGCCGCATCAAAAATTCCCTTATTACATTTTTTAAAAATAAAGTAGATCTACAGTCATATTGTAGTTGACCATGATAACCTCTTGACCGTGGCACCCACAAGGAACCTGAACTACCAGACCCGACAATCTCATACCCAATAACATTCTAACGGAATGGTCTTCCCCTAAATATATATACAATCCAGTCCCAATTCGGTTCTATTCACTGAGAGGCTGGCAGTGGCAACTGTAACCTTCTAATCTATATCTATGTTTTTAATCTTAGTAATCACCGTGTCCAACGTATACGTCGCATTTACGGCGGGTACGCTAAATACACGGTACATTGTAGGTTGCATTACCGGCATTTCCTGTTGATTTTATCAACATCCTGTATGGTGAGGTAAGAAAAACTACATATTTTCACTAAGTTCAACATGTTTAAAGAAGCGATATATTCAGTACGAGCGACAGATCATTCACGCTTCCCACGGAAATGTGGTTTTGTTCAGTAATTCTCTAGTTTCTTCAAACATTTGAGTTAACTGACGTGTGGAGTCGGTTTCGAACTCGGACATTCACTTTCCAGTTCGCTCTCTGTCTCATGGCACAGACGTGGTTTTACGGCAGACATCAGGCACGTGTCCAGGTGGGGGCCAGGGGGCCCGGGCCCCCCCAGCTGGCTGGCTAGTTACGATTTTTATTACTATGGGCCCCTCAATTAACAAATTTATACACCAGCGCAACTGGCTTGATTTGACAGCAATACACAGGCTAAAGAGCCATAAAACCGTGTCCAGTAGTGGAAATTAGCCCCAGGCATGTCACAGGTAAAAGTTTATCTGTGCATGCTTGATCGGTACTTGATTGGGTAGTGAAGAACTAATTATGTTTTTTACTCTTTGGAAGTGTATAAAATGATCATTACATTGTTGGTTTTGTTAAGTAAATCATAAAATGAATCTGAAAATGAAACATTATGATGGTTGTATTTTGTTTTTACATTAAGGCACATTCCCCAAATTTATTAAATTGATAGATATTTATCCTATCTTTTTATTTACAACAATTATGAATTTGAAACTACTGTATCAATTTTACTCTTTTGGGTCCAATAACCTTACTTAAAAACTCTCATAGTTTTAAAAGTAGTTTCTCAGTAAAGCTTACAAAACGCATCTAAAACTCGTTACTTATGAGGGGTTTTATACATAAAAATATTATTTAATATGTGCTGTGATGTTATAGTTTGAACAGTCAAAGAAGTATAAAATACACATCTATTTATTTTTATAGATCTTTGGTACAGTTAAGAGTTCATTGTCATTTGAAATCTGTGATGTAAATAGTAATGGTCATAATACTTCGTTTGTTTTGTTGGAAATCTAAAAACATTTGGCCATTTTGCAAATAGGATACCCTTAATAATTAGACTAGCCACTAGACTGATAATTACGATATTTCTATGATTTTGTTTTCTTTTTTATGTTCATAGAGACAAAAGCCAGTCTATTCTAGAGATTTTCTAAGAGAACTGATGTTAAAATTGTAATAGTATATAGACTGGCTCAGTTCACTACATGAAATCATAAAAATGTGAAAAAAATCATCATAGTAAGTCTAGGAGCTAGTCTACTTAATAATCATCTTAAAACTTCAACATTTTTTTCAACTGGGTATCATACAGAAAAATAAGTCCATACACTGTGACTGTACAATCATACATACATTGAAAAGGCTTGATGAAATTATTAAAAAGTAGACTTTTCCTTAAATATATAATACATTCATGCATCCTTAAAGGTGTTTCAGGTAGCAGGAAAATGCATCTATTCATGTGCTATATTAAAAAAAGTTCACAATCGGGAGGGGATACCCCTCCCGAACTCACCCCAGGTTGGCCCCCCCAGCAAACAAATCCTGCACACGGGCCTGGACATTGCACTGCTTGAATTGTGTCCAATCTTAGTGGGGGTATTCGTTTGAGGATCAGGGTTGGTTAACAAAAAATAAGGTCCAATTGCGATAATAATTATGGGCAGTTGGAAGTATCTTGAATAAACTATCATTGAAATCTGAATCAGTCATGCGTCTCGTCAGACTCCCGACTCTTCACTGTATGAAGTTGAATATCCTTATTAAGGCCGAACATGTTGCAGGTCGGCACAATGACATTTGTGACGCATTATCTCGATTTCAGTCAGCCAGATTCAGAGAACTAGCCCCAGATGCAGACCGACAACCTCAACAGGTCCCGAAATTTCTGTGGAGTGTCCTCGATCTAGAGCTCGAACTTTAATTGTTACAGTCTGGAATAGCACCTAATACATCGGCTTCGTATTATATTTACGTATATATGCTATAATGATTATGAGGTAAAACTATTTTGGAGTTTGTCTTCTGTAGCATACTTCGGTTTATTTCGAGTAAGTGAATTAGTAGCCCCACCGAATTTACATTTACAGAGAGTTGTTCAAGTCTCAGACTTATCCATTATAGGTAACAAATATGCAGTTATCAAACTTCATTATTTCAAACTAAAAACTAGTCAGGCGGGAAATCAGGTCACAGTAAAAATTCCTAGAGATGAGGATACAATTTGTCCAGTCTGTGCATTATCTCAATATATAGCGAAAAGACCGAAAGTTCAAGGACCTTTATTCATCATAACGGTACACCTGTGACAAGATCTCAGTTCTCTGCGGTTTTAACCAAATGCTTAAATAACGCTCGAATATTCTATGACGCCAGTTATAAAACACATAGCTTTCGAACTGGTAGAGCCACATATTTAGCAACGCAAGGCCTGTCGTCAGAAACAAAAATGAAACTTGGTAGATGGTCGTCTGGTTGTTTCAAATTGTAAATCCGTGACTAATAGTTTTGTGACATTAGGCTTACACTTGGTGAGACCCAAGTCGTATGTCAATATTCAACATGTAAGTTAAAAAATTACTTACATTCTCGTATAGTTTTCATTTAGACATTTGGATCTTAGGAGACATGATCCCCTACTGGGCTGGAGTGCGGGCAAAAGAAAGCAACAAACAGAATCTGCTGCTTACAAGACTTGACCATTGATTGGCTGGGGGTACGAGGCTTGCATTGGCGAAATTTCAGGCATGAAATCGAAGCTAAGGTGCTCCGTCAGTAATATTTTGCATTTAGGCGGGAATGACTTAACTGACTCTACAGTTGTTCAGATTAGAGGACAATGGAAGCAGAGATAGCATATTTACGTGACGCCTTTCCTCAATCTGTACTTGTTTGGATAGACATTCTGCAGAGGTAAGTCTGGAGTGGGGCCTTAAAGGGGTATGACGTAACTGAACAAAAGCGCCTTCGTATAAACATGGCAGGTCGCAAGTTAGTTCGTTCAGGTGGCAGATACAATATCATAAAGCCTGATATTGATGTCGAAACCGCATTTTTTCGGTCAGATGGGGTTCATCTGAATGATGTTGGGCTAGAGTTTTACTTAGATTATATAAGAGATTCAATATTAAAGAACAGCTCTGAAAATCAGTAGAATTTTGGCGGATAAATGTAAACTTTATTGTGGCGGTATTGTGTCTGTGTGTTTGCTTTCAAGATGTGTACTTTGGGGTGTCATACGTTTAACACTAACTGTAAGAGAGTAGAAGGTATTGCCCTAGTACTTGGCATTGCTTATGTAGCATTGCTTTGCCTTGCTTTCAGTGGTGTCACTTTGCCTTGCCTTGCCTTGCCTTACATTGACTCGTGTTGCGATTTCGCTCATCATACGGTGAAACCTGAAATGGATAGAATATGTAACTCTACGTTCAATTGACATTGTTGCGTATTTGCATTTGAATGATATCCGTTGCAAAAGTACAAATTAAGTGTCTTGCTTTACCATGCGTGCTGTTATATTGCATTGCCTCGCTCTACATTACCTCGGGTTGTGCATTTGACCCACATTCCGGTGAGACCCGGGCTGGATTGGATTCACGATTCGAAGTTCGATGGATTGTGTGGTTGCGTTGTTGCGGTTAGTGATGTTGGCAAGCCTTGGGTTTGTGCGTCTGTTCTGCTCTCGGTCGACGGAAATTTTATTGCACTTCGACTCTATACGGTGAGACCCTTGTTGAGTCATGAGCGGCCGATCAACTCCCAATATTATTAATATACATACTTTAATAATCTAAGTTGACTACATTATTATTATATGTAGGCTGAGCTTTTATTATAAGTATCAGTACATATCGATGTTAATAAAAGAGTATTGTACGAGATAGTTGGTCTTTATTTTGAGTAATGAAATAATATAACGATCGTTTTCAGCCCAAAAGTTGTAAGTGCCCGCACTTTGGTTGCTTCGGTAGTTCTGAAATGATAATTGTCACAGCTAATATCGTTTTTGGAAATTGTTAGATACTTAACAAATGAATAAATAAATTGAATGCACGGTCGTAATTACTTACCTAGATATGAATAACAGGGTTTTCTTCTAAAGCTTCTTCTTTATGTCTTTTTTTCCCCTTTAAAATACTTTAGAGTTCTGTGTGTATGAAATATCACTCACTGTTGCGCGAAGGATAGAAAACAGACATGTTTGTTTCGTTGAACTATACATTATCAGAAAACACCAAGAACTGCATATCATGGGAACAGTTGAATTGAATTGATAAAACCTTAAAACACATCTAAATAACTATATAAATATCAAACGGAAACTAGCCAGGTTTAACCCTTAACCTGCTAAATTTCTATAATGAACTTGTCCATCTTCCGACTGGACAGTACCATTAACTGTTAAATGGAGTGCTTACTAAAAAGATACTAACTGAATGGCAAACAGTGCAGATCATGATCAGACTGCACGGATGTGCAGACTGATCATGATCTATACTGGTCGCAAAGGCAAAAACAGTCGTGTCCAGCATGATAAAAGTTGATAATACACGAAGGTCCCAGGTAAATACATTGAGCATCATTGAAGGAACGGTTTGACGTGCATCTGGCTAGAGTCACTGATAATAAGCCAGTCAGCTTGATTGGACACAAATCACCGCCAGCGAAAGTAACTTGTCAACCGCCTAGCCACACGGGCCAATATATTTTATATCGCATTAACTAGCCGAAAGGGAACACTATAGGTTTTGAAGCCTATATTAATGTAGCCTACTAGAGAAAATTATAACTTGTACCTGAAAAAAAAAACTAAAAAAAAAAAAACTTAATATGAGCTCATGTTTCGTTAAGTATATTGCCCATTTTAAACTTCTGAATT
This sequence comes from Mercenaria mercenaria, assembly GCF_021730395.1. Classification (NCBI taxonomy): domain Eukaryota; kingdom Metazoa; phylum Mollusca; class Bivalvia; order Venerida; family Veneridae; genus Mercenaria; species Mercenaria mercenaria. The sequence continues at coordinate 40,366,032 of NC_069376.1, read as the reverse complement.
TTCATTCTATTCGATATTCTGAAACTTTTGTTTTCTTGTTGTTAGAACAATAGCGTAACAACTCAAATTACACATTATACGATTCATTTAATGCTCTAGTGAAAGTTAACCAAACTACATACTTCATTGATATTTTAGAAGAGCATATATAAAATAATGTGTGTTTCTCACAACCAAAATAACTCTATAAACTTATTTATGCCAGGCCGTAGAAAATTTCGAAAGCCGGAAAAGGTGGTTTATTCATAGTTATATTAATCTATTGTCTTTTTTACAGCACACTTAGACTTTACAATTTTATCCGTGTCCATACAATATCTATTTGTCCAAATCGAATCGACAGGTGGACAGGAAACGACAATAATTATTATGTGAATGTTGGCCACAATACGACTCTTTTGTCTTTCAGATAGTTATATTTATAATATCATTTCGCCAGTGAAAATGTGACCAGAAGACGTTAGGAAATTAGTTTAAGATTTGCTCGTTCTAAATTTGTTGGATTAAAAAGTTTCAAAACATGGCACACAGTTTCGAGGATAATAATACCTTTCCAGGACTTCCGGACAATTTCATTAACTGTCCGATATGCCGGAAAACATTACGTGCACCAAAGTGTTTGCCATGCCTGCATTCATTCTGCATGAATTGCCTTAACAAGCATATCATGACATCAGAGAACAAGGACAAAAGCTTCCCATGTCCTGTTTGCCAGGAAACCACAACTGCACCTGAAGGGAATCTTAAGCCAGACGAATGGGCAAAACATTTTAAATCGAACACGCTTGTAGATTCAGTCATGGACGCGGTTGACTTGAAGAAGGGCGAGCGAAAATGCGATCCTTGCAAGAATACCCACAAGTTAACTATTGCATTCACGTGGTGCACGTCGTGCCGAGAGGCTCTATGTCCAACGTGCACCAACAGTCACCGAGGTTTGCGATTAACGCGCGGTCACGCTCTAATTGACATAAACAGAATCAAATCACAGCCAGTTGCAGCCATTATTAAAGACGAGAAATGCCCGGATCACGAGGACCAGTTTATGCAATATTATTGCAAAGACCATAAGCAACAATGCTGTCCGGTATGCGCAGTGGCCGTCCATCGCAGGTGTGAGAACGTATTTGATATGGCGAAACTTGGCAAGGAGATTAGAACTCAGCAGAAAGGCGAAAGGTTGCTGAAACGCTTGCACGCATGTCTGGATGCGCAACAGGAAATGGTTTCCCGGAAGGGCAACGCACGTGACGCACTAGGTCAAAAGAAGCACACGATTCTAAAAGAAATTAGAGATCTAAAAACAAGCTTAACCGAGCTTCTTAGTTCCATGGAAACAACCTTTCTTAACGAGTTCGATTCGCTGCACAAGTCCCGTATTGTTGAGATTCTGAATACAATTGAAGAGGGTCAGCGGGTGGTAAAGGCGATATGTGACACAACAGCAATGCTAGAGGCTGCAATGACTCATGGTTCGGACTCTCAGCTGTTCATCACTTTCGAAAAGATAAAAGATGAATGCAGGAGATTTGAGAAGTTAGCTGTTACAAATAACAAGGAACCTAAGGAAATCGTGTATACGTTTAAAATGGACGAGAGATTAAAATTTGTAGCAAATACTGTACGAAAGTTTGGACATTTGTCTGTTGAGAATGATCATAATCCGTCTAAGGTCATGTCGTTCAAAGATGCAAGTGTTAGGGAAACGGAAATATTTGGTGCACGCGCTCCGTTCGACGATCTTAGAGCTGTAGATGTATTTCCGAACGGAGATATCATTATCGGCGATAGGATGAGCAAGTCTGTGCTATTGTTTCATAGCAACGGTGACTTCGTCTGCCATACCAACTTCAAAGCACGGCCTTGGGGAGTAGCAGTTCTTGGAGTCCGGACAGCGTGTGTGTCTTTGCCCGAGTGTCAGGAAATACACATCCTGAAATCGTCTTTGAGCGAAAGAACTCTTGAAGACTACAAAACAATAGAAACTGGTATCAGCTGCTTTGCATTGAGCAATTTCTCAGGAGAGTACCTTTCAATTCAACATCAAATAGAGAAAAGCGAAAAAGGTCGCGTTCAGATGGCTCAATCGGATAAACTGCTGCATCACAAGGTTGCGGTCGACATTACGGCCAACCATGAAAACGTCCAAGGTATAGCGTTCGATGAAGCAACTAACAAGATATTTATCGCCACGGATTTTGATGCGGTCGAATGCTACAGTGCCAGGGGTAGGATTTTGTTTCGGAATACTTACACAGGCGATGGAGACTTCCGTGGAATGTGCGTCGACCGGCAAAGTAACGTTTACGTTACGTCTCACGCAAATAAAGGCGTTCTACAGCTGTCGAATGAAGGAGAGCGAATCCGCATGATATCGACGTCGCCGTTAGCACCACTTGATGTTGCCATATCTCCTAGAGGAAACAAAATGGTGGTTGTCGGGAGGAGTGATCTTGTCTACGTTTATACTTTTAGATAAACGAATGAGCTTGTACTCAATGTTGAATTGCGTAAGATATTGAATAGCTTTTGTTGTTGTTTTTTTTTTTCATTTTCAATGCATGGGCACTGTTTTGCCAAAATATATCTATGTATCATGTAATTGATTTAGACAAAAGGTAAAATTTACTTCTATAAAGTGTATCATGAATTTTAATAAAACAGATATTCTAGAAAAAGAGGTCTTTTTTTGTCTTTAGAGCACCGTTTTCCATAAAATAATTTAAAACAAATGGCATAAAAGCATCGTGCTAACATACTGAGGTATTTTATTTTATAGTTCGTTGGGGCTTAAAATAGTTTCAATTCAAACTGATTGATTTTGAAACATTTGATAAGTATTTCGACAGTGAACGCATGAATCTTTCTAATATTTATAACTTTTTCATTAGTGAAACGTGATGGCAAACTTTTTTTCTTCTTCTCGACACTTTTCGAAAGCATTCAGGCCAAATATACAAATATATCAGTCACGCTGCACATATACTGTTGAAAATGATCAAAAGGGCCTGAATCTTAAATATATTTGTTAAAACTGACTTAAAGCGTGCATAAACAATACAAAAATGAATGATACTTTATATTCATTTGTAATAGTAGTAGAGCTACTGATCAGATGTTTTATCCAACAACAGTCGCACCCCCCCCCCCCCCACCACCACACACAACCATCCCCGCCCCCGGATCCGACTCAAACAAAACCTGTAGCACGACCGTCCGACGAAGTTATGCTGTACTAAGCATTCGTGATATCAAAATTGTAATATTTTGGAGAGTGCAGTTTATTCTCGTAGGAATATGCGTGGCATGCACAGTATGTGATAAAAAAAACAGGCTGCTTCAACTGGCATATTCATTCGCTCGCATACTGAGAAAGCAAGGTAAAAAAGTTCCGCGGGAGTCGAAAGTTTCGGTTTCTTTGATTGTTTTAAAACAAAATCTTAAAATTTTATCGTAATACAAACCTGTCGAGACGGAAAGGAATAATACGAAAGAGGCAAGATAACTACAAGTTAATGAGGTACCAGATTTTCACCTTCGGTGTCATGTGACCGTGTTGACAAAGCAATGGCAGCCGTTTGCCACATGTAAGTCTAAACAAATGCAGTGCCACGCGGAATACTAAACTAGGTAACAATACAATACACTAAAAGTTCAGAAATGATTCAGTACATTTGCAGGGTCGAAAACTGTCTGTAACAGCCAAAATATGTGTCACCAACCTACAATAGAGTGTTGCTTTAGGATGAAAATAATGCTCGATGCTTTAAGTATTTTGAGGTTATCAAGATAAAATGGTAACGTATAACAATGAAATATTAATGTCACCAAGAATTAATATTCTAAAGGTATTTATTTTTATCTGGCTTGTCATTTCAGATCATGATACGGATCACTCTGAATGACACAAGTTACCCGATAAAGTCAAAGTTTTCAATGCCTTTACACCGATATAGATTTCATATTCAGATATTTGCATGTTTAAGTTATTTGATTACAAAACCAAAGTTTGGGAATAAATGTATGAACTTGGTAGTAAGATAAAATATGCAGCAATTTTGTTGATTACTAAATATGATTTGGAAAAAAAGTGCACAAGACAGTCATTTACTTAGGAAAATACAAAACAATGGTATTCACAGAATTGAAACTCCTCAAAAAAGAATAAAAATGTTTCAAAAGACGGCAGTTTAGGGGAGAGTGTCTAAAAACGCCTAAAATATGATACCGTATATCCTAACCTTAGCTTAAATCCCCATTAACTGCGTTGACATTAACACCCTGTTCACATGACAAAATATTTACTCCGTGGGTAAATTTTGCGCCCATGGAGAAAGCGGAAAAAGTTGTGTGTGCAAGTAAATTTACTCCCACCCTATGGCTTATGAAATTCATTTGTGCTGGATTAATCAAATTGTTTTCATCAGTTAACGATAATATTGATTCAAATGTTGAAACTTAATGTTTCTCTTGCGTAAAACTGTACCTCAAAATAATTACAATCCTTTTTTTAAAAAAGAAGAAACTAATTTATAATAATATAATAACATGTTCGGTTGCAGAATTAACAACTTTCATCTTTTTCCTTTTGCATTAAAAACAACCCCAAAATAAATTACCAACCAATTTTCGCGATATGTATTCACAGGCACAGGTGTAAGAGGCAAAAAAAAAAACTCGCAAAAATATACCCTGTGCATACTGCGCTGGTATATTTTGGTTCATATTTTTTGCGGGCACAAAATTCGCAAAACAGTACTTTAAAGAAAAAGCTTTTTGCTCTGAAGCGATATTGTGTGACCCTTCCTTCATGCACAGGTCGATAATTTGGAGGAACATTGTTCGCAAATGACTGAAAGCAATAACAAAAATATGCTTGTTTGATTAAAAGTTGACCTTCATGTCTTACTTTTGTAGTTTAATTCATTCCGTATTTAGTCTTGTACATTCCTTAAATAATATATGTACTGTTTCGTTTGGTCTCATTTTCACATGTCTCGCAACTGTTTTTCAATTTTGTGTTGTTTTTTTTATTCTTATCACATGCTTGTAATAACCCATGGTATTGAATAAAATTGAAAATTGAAACTTGAACTTTATTCTTATTTTTTTTCTACACTGTCGGAATCATCTTGAAAATTATGTTAAACAATTCTTAAATAATAAAGCTTTTATTTTTTTGTTGAAAGAAGCTTATCATATTTTCCTTATTTAACCTGTCATAAATATGAAAAGACTGCATTGTTCGGACTTTTAATATCACAATTATTCCAGCTGCAGTTTGTAATCTCAAAAGTTAATGTATTATAATTTTCGGTAATATTATAAATATTGATTAGATAAGTATTTTTATTATTATATTTAAGTGTTTTTAGTAGGAATGTATGAAAATTAAACACAATTATTTCCATGTACCGTTTGTATGAAATAAAGAAGTGATTTCTTTTATTAAAGACTTATTCAAATGACCAAATAGAGTTTTTATTGTGTTTTCGGCGGTTCTTTGACCCATATTTTTTAAGTATTAAAGACCTTAACAAAGTTTAAGTGTTCTATATATAATGTATACATTAAGCAAATGCTCCTCATTCAAATTTACACAATTAGGCGCTTAATCTCTGATTTGTCGAAATAACATTTTTTTTGTGGGCCGAAACTGATCGATAAGAATTTAAGATTTATTTACAAAATTTAAAACTCTTTGTAATTTAAAACTGATCATCAAAATTGAATGGAGAAAGATTAGAATAAATAAACAAACTACCGTCAGTTTAAAAAGAGTGTGCAGGGTTTACTTGATATCACAAACTGAGTGGAGACATAATTTAAAGGCCCATATTGCTTTGTTAAAATGCGCTGCATATACTTGATATCAAAATGCGAAATGAACATTAAAAAGAATTAATAGTCTTATACCTCTCAATTTTCGAAAAACCCAATTAGACACTATTGACATTGCTTCCTAAATTATGTATGGCGGTAATGCTAGTGGCAACGTTGTATTTAGAGCACATTTAATCAAAGGCAATGACATATGTCGTTCAACAAGTATATGAGCAAGGCCAAAGAAGAAAGAGGAATCACATCCCATAAACAGAAACAGTTAAATCAAGTCTACTAGTTTGCTTGATTGCGTTCTATGCTTCCAGATTTGACTAATGCATGCCAAAGCCCAGTTCTGAGTTTCTGCATAAGTCATGGTTACATGTATTATGTCAACGAGTAGAATTTCATGTGTTAAGTAAAATACACAGAACATAAAACAATCTCGGTTCGATAATATTTTCCTGTGTGAGCAGAATATTAACGCGTTTGTCATCTTCCATGTGTTTTTATATAAAACAGTATCATAAGGTGCAATTTTAGATTGAAATGTGTTTTTATTTCATTTTAATACGCTTTTCTTAATGTAGTTTGTGTTGTATACGATCAGAAACTGGCCACATTTTACGCGTAACCCAAGTACGTTTTTCCTATAACCTAAAACGATGCTTCTGATCTGAAAAAGGTGTAAGTACTTACCAGTACAGCCGAAGTGATCTAAGATCCACAGAAGAATGTTTTTATTTATCAAACATGTGTTCAGCAGCCAGTTTATGGAGTGACACAACTCTGACTGCTTAAGAGAAGTGGCTATTCAAGACGAGTTGAAATTAGAATAAAAATGTCATCTGGGAAATTGGCTGCTTTTGGATGCTTAAAGCAGGTCATTGTTCAATACAGGTGTCGCCAAGGTAGGTTTAACTGTAATCTTATCGTATTTGTCTTAAATTGAGCTGCGCCATGAGAAAACCAACATAGTGCATTTGCGACCAGAATGGACCCAGAGCCGTCTGCGAATCCGCGCAGTCTGGTCAGGATCCATGCTGTTCGCTTTCAAAACATATTGCAATTAGAGAAACCGTTAGCGAACAGCGGATGCGCAGGCTGGTCTGGATCCATGCTGGTCGCAAAGACATTATGTTGGTTTTCCCATGGCGCGGCTCAATTATTAATGCATTTTTGTATTGCTAAGATTAGTGAACAATTAAACTGTTTTAAGTACACGCTTTTGCAAACAGTTGTAAAATTTTAATAAATGAGAAGCCAGATTAGCTCTAAAATCCGTTATTGTTACATTTTAATAAAGTATTAAACTGCTTCTAAATACAGCGAGATTTTAATTTCAAATCCAATGATGTACAGTTTTATTACTTACTTATGAATTTCAAGAGCCGTTGGGGCAGCTGTTATTAATAACAAGTGAGTATTATTATTTTGTTTTATGAACTTATTTTTTGAACGGAATAGTAGTTTATAGCTTCATGTTCTATCATAGAAATGAAACGTTTACTTTTCGATCGGCTTTATTACACATAACGAAACAGTTTTACATTTGTTTTTATGGACTCTTTATTATGCAAAACAATAAAAATATTCGATATGAATACGACTTTGAAATATCCTGTCAATGACAATGGTTGCTCATTAATCAGTTTAGCCTTTAAAAGGAAAAAAAAAAAGAATTTTAGTTTGAAAAATGGTTCAGCTGTTACTGCCGATGTTCACTTTTTAGAGAAACAGTTGCGATATGGTTGAAACTTGAATGTAAGCAGAAAGACTTTCAACACATTTTCTAGGGGGAAAATAACGCTCACTACAATGATCAAAAGATTCCTTGTTACAAAACGGTATATACTTCCATTTTTATATATACACACCGTGCAAATATCTGAAAAGTTACTAATATACACATACAACCGCTTTATATCTTTATGTTGGTACCTGACATCCGACATAGACTTACCCTGTTAAAAACTTATATGTTCCAGGAAGAGCGGTCAGACAAGGACAAGAGAAGTCGCCGGTATGTCAGCAATCTAAAGTGAACATGTTGCAGCTTTATTATCGTCTTCTTTTATATAACGACGACCATATTACGTAAGAATCAATGTTGACACGCGCTGAAATAATATCTAGAAGAAGATTCATAGATTGTGCATATACAGTAGCAATGTGCGTTTGAAACGAATGCAATCTGACCTTTGTTTCGTAGATTTTCAGTATAAATAATGTTTAACCTAACTGTGACAGACGAAATTTTGCAAGAGCTGAATGATGAGAAGGCACGTGCGCTTATTCCTGCCATGGTGTTCTGTGGATTGCTTATGGCGTTTGGGACAGTTGGCAACATTCTTGTTGTGTTCTTTTACGGTTTTAAGTCAAAAACTACTTCCGCCACGTGCTTTATCTTAGCTTTAGCCATTTTCGATCTTGTAGCCTGCTTGTTTGGAATACCAATAGAAATTTCGGATATGCGTCTGTTCTACTTGTTTAAAAGTATACCTGCATGTCGTCTGCTTGTTTTTGTCAACCATTTTGCTGTAATTGCTTCTGCATTCACACTGTGTTTCATAGCAATTGATCGCTACAAAAGGATTTGCAAACCCTTTGACAAGCAGATGTCAGTGAAACGAGCAAGACTGATTTGTGGCATATGTGCGGGTCTTGGAGTTCTACTTGGATGGCCATCCGTGGCATTGTATACTGTAGAAAATGTAGATATTAATACGACATATGAAAATGAACCTGTTGTTATAACTGGGTATGATTGTACTTCTGTTAAAGCGGAAGTGTACTCTCCTTATCTCTGGACGTACAGTGTAATACAGTTTGTTGGGTTTCTCGGAATCACTATTGCCCTTGTCGTCTGCTACTTTCTTGTGGGGCGCCAATTATTCAAGCATAAAAAATTTCGATTTTATGTAGCTCAGAATGGACTTCGGCGAACTGCAAGTGGTACTGTTACATCCATGACAACATCGAACACTGAGTATTCGTCTGACCCCGCAATGACCTCTATCCCTATAGCCTCGATACCAGAAGAAGATGAAGACGAACTAGAGGAAGTTGAATACGAAGGTCCGGATGATGACCCTCCTATGATGCAAGAATCAATTCCGGACCTACGCGAACTTTTGGAATTAGATGCAGGCGGTTTACCAGATATTGATGAAGACAGACCGCCTTCTGCATTGCGAGATTTTCTTAGTGAAAGTGCCCCTAATTCTAGTAGACTGAGTAGACCAAATTCAATTTTAACTGACATTAGTGGAAGATCTAAGGGTAGCATAATGACTGTAAGAAGTGTTGTAATATGCGACGAGAGTGAAAACCAAATATTTGACATTGAGCCACGTGATAGAAACGTTGCGCCAACATGGCGACCAAGAAGTGCTCTTAGTGACTCCACGTGGTCAAACAGTATCACCCGACCCGGAAGTGCTTGTAGTATAAACACTATTTCTCGTCCCTCTAGTGTCACATCATTGCAAAGCCTAACCGAAACTGAAAACTCTACTAACACAAATACAAAGACACATACACTTTTCGGCTCAACGAAAGCTTCGAGCCAGCTCAAAAGAACACGTAGTGAAGGGTTTACAGATTCTCGTCCGGTTAAAAGGTCGGGTAGCAATAGGAGTACATCGAGCAAACCTGGTGGTATAAGAAGAACTGTAAGCGAGGGGAGTGGTATAAAAAGAACGAACAGTAACGGGAGTGTTTCATCGCGTCTAAGACGCACCGGAAGTACCGAAAGTACGAAAATGAACACCGACACAGATAATTTAAAAGACATGCGAATGAAAATGCTCGATATCAATACAATAAAATACACATTTATAATGATCATTATTGCTGTAGTGTTCATATGCAGCTGTGTACCGTATTTGGGTTTAGCAGTTTGGCGCGTGTACGCAGACGAAAATTTAGTATATGAATTCAATAATGTGCAACTTGTGTGGTTCCAAATTGGAATTAGATCATATTTTTTGAACTGTGCTATCAATCCGTTTATATACGGATTTTTCAATTCTCAGTTTAGAGCTTACTTTTATAAGGCCTGTTGTTCATGTTGTCAAGATAAAGAAAAGGTCTCCGACACGGACGGAAAGTAAACTCGCCATAATCCATAGCTCATGTATCTATTTCTTTACTAAGAAACTGTACCTTACACCAAGCTCTGTATCTACATTACTTGTTGGAGATATTCATTTGGACGGCCTTACGCAGTATCCTAGCTAATCATCAAGAAGAAAAGAACATGCTTTCATATATAATTAAATACATAATACAAATGAGCCGCGCCATGGGATAACCAACAGAGTGGGTATGCGACCAGCATGGATCCAGACCAGCCTGCGCATCCGCGCAGTCTGGTCAGGATCCATGCTGTTCGCTATAAACAGTTTCTCCAATTCCAATAGGCTTTAAAAGCGAACAGCATGGAGCCTGACCAGACTGCGCGGATGCGCAGGCTGGTCTGGATCCATGCTGGTCGCAAACCCACTATGTTGGTTTTCTCATGGCACGGCTCAAATATTGATATCATAAGGTTTCCTTCTAAAGAACGCAAAATATGGAAATACGGAAGTTTGAATGAGTTACCGCGTGTGATACTAATCGGTTAGTTTCCTTGGGAATTTCAAGCCACTTGTGGGGATCATGTCTTTTCCGTTAACTTTTAAGACATGTTCTGTACATATTATAAAATATAATTTGGAGTAAAGGAACAAATCTGTTTTCGAAAAACGCTGTTACAGCAGAATTTATGAATCGAAGAGTTATGCATTTCCCGTCTCATTTTCGATCACATTCACGCCATGTCTCATATGGATAAGCAGTATATCGGTGGTACGGTGTACATATCATACCTATGAAAATATATATGTTCACAAAATAATAAATCACTTGTTAAATGCATTTTGTTGCATGTTTACACATGACATACTGAAAGAGTGAATACAAATATACAACAGTTGTTCGGAATTCTTGAATTGACATACAGAACTCGAATTTTAGCTTAAAACTACGGGATGACTTCGTTCGGTATATAGTAACTGGATAAGTGCATGAACCGTCTAGTTAGTTCAACAGGAAGAAGAAAAGACTTTCAGGTTGAAGACCGTAGGTTCGAATTAATGACAAAAACGTGTGTTTTTCGCAGTTACAGACTGTCAAAACGTCAATTTTTACATGCTGTGAAGTTGTCAATTACATCCCAGATACTAGCTATTTGTTTTTAACTGAAATACCAGTACTGAATGACCTAGCAAAACATACAAAATCAAATCAAAATTTCAGTACATTTGGCAGTAAGTTTCATGTATTTTAAAATCATACACGCCTTCAAAAAATCGAACGTTCTGAGTTAAATTCGGGGTCAACAAAAGAATAAAGCCGCGATTTAGAATATATTAATTCATTTTATTGTATAACTGAAGTAAACGCAAATGGCATTATTTCAATCTAATATATGTCAGTGAGTGACTTAAATCAGCTTAAAAGATCAGTCGCTCCTGTAAGGAGATACATTTAAACATAAAATAAATCAGTTAATAATCTTGCTGTACTTCTTTTCAAACAATCCATTGAAAGTATAGAACACGGCCAAGTAACTAAAAGTAGACCCTGTATCACTGAGTCTGTTCATTAGAGGTAATGGAAAGTGAAGCGCCCCTCAATGCCCATTTTAACTGTAACAATAGCAGTCTTTAGGTCGATTGTTTTTAAGTCCTGGCCGAGAAAAGATTCACCCCCATGCTGGGACTTGGTGTTGTTCTTTGTTTAGGTCCTTTGGAATGTATCTTTGTCTAATTCCGGTGTTATGGTGACTAGATAAGTGTTTCGCATTTCATTACCTCTCATGAACAAACTCAATAATGCTTTGTTTTGCATTCTATGCTTCAGATTGCTTCTTCTATATATCTTTTGAATTGTTTGTTTGTTTTAAGTTTAACGCCGGTTTTCAACAGTATTTCAGTTATATGAGCCGCGCCATGAGAAAACCAACATAGTGGCTTTGCAACCAGCATGAATCCAGACCAGCCTGCGTGTCCGCGCAATCTGGTCAGGATCCATGCTGTTCGCTCACAGTTTCTCTAACTGCAATAGACTTTAAAAGCGAACAGCATGGATCCTGACCAGACTGCGCGGATGCGCAGGCTGGTCTGGATCCATGCTGGTCGCAAACCCACTATGTTGGTTTTCTCATGGCGCGGCTGATTTATAGAGAGGCAGCACTAAAATAATAAAAGTCTACTGAGATATCTTTCAAACAAAGTCTTCAGCAACCATGCTGCAGACATAAAAGAACCAAGCCATGAATATGCGGTGAATTCATATACATGTGCTTAAATAAATGACTCTGAAATATCAATTAAATCTATAAAAAGATCCACTGGAAGCATAGATTGCAACCAAACAGAATCAAAGCAGACTCGGATTGATTGAGTTTGTTAATGAGAGGTAATGAAATGTGCAACACCTCTCACGCCCCATAGCACCGGCTTAAATCTTGAAACAAGGGCGTAACAAACCAAACCAAGTCGTTGAGAGGAATTCTGCTCTTGAAGTCAACTTCTTTTTCGGTTCAATCCTCATCGGTTCAAACATTTGTGTTCGAATCTATCTCCGACAGACACAAGGGTAAACAACATTTTGATGTTCTTCAAAGAATGTTTTGGCTTTAGTCCTTTTTTAAACTTCTAATGTTCATTTGTATTCTGAACAGTCGATATACTTCTGTCTTTAAAGTAAAATAGTCTTCTGGTATTCTAAGGTCAATACGTTTACTGTACATATACTGTCTAACTTTCATCTGGCTAAATCAACTGCCGACAACACAGAGAATTTGTAGGTTTGGCTTGTCATATTGACTAGTCAAGCTGGTGCGGGCAAAATCCATGGCATTTCTTTTCTATGAATCAAATATATACTTTGTAAAAATATTTGTACGAACTCTTGCTTCGTATCCAGTCTTACTGAAAATTCGATGTCGGTAGCGAGTTCTGAAGAGTTGGTTTATCCTTCTGCAAAATGTGAACCACAGAGCTTTGGTTCCTTTTGAGAGAACCATAGTTTGCTATCATTATTTCGTCCGATTAACTGTTTCGAATGTTCTCGTTGCTCTGTGACTTTGTTTTCTATCAGGGAAGGTGAACAGCCTGAAATTATTTTATTATGTAGTTTGAGATAGTCATTAAACATTTGAGTACGACGTAGAGGCATGCAGAGGAGTCCGCTACCAAGCGGTTAAGAAATAGAAATATTTGTGCGAACTACCACAAACGCTACATAATTCCTAGACTCTAGACAAGGTTACAATACAGTCAAGTCAAACTACTCGTAAATCATGAAGGATAACTCTTCCACGACTATAGCTGTGCGCATGCACGCTTCGAAAAGGTTCGGACGTGCAATCAAAATAACCTGTGTCATGCGGAGTGTTCGCTTTACACTACGGGCTGGCAAATTCGACAAACGTTCGCCTTTCTATCTAATAATAACAATTAACGTTCTGCTCAACCCTACGTTAGGGGGCTTGAGGAATTTTATACTTTTCAGTTACATCTCGGGAACAGACTCAATCAAACCGAGCCTGCTAGTATTCTTCTTGGAAAACGTTTTACGCTTTCTGTTAAGAATAGTCTTTTAGACATTTTCCCGGTCTGAGCTGAAGTATTTTCAGCTTGTTACATTTGACGCCCAACGTAAATAACTAAAGAGTAGATATAAATGGACACCTTGGAGCGTCCCACAGAGGACAGATTCTAAAATGGAGGAGGTGTATGTAGTAGGGTAGAGTATAAGGGTGCACCTATACTTAATTGCTGTTGGACTAGCTTTTATAGCGACGTGCTGAAGGTGTGACAGGTCATAGGTTCGATTCCCAGTAAGAGATGAAGTATTTTCAATTTGTAACATTATACAGTCATGGGATGTTTGAAGGATTAGAACAAGTCTCTGTAAGTACCATACGAATTGTAAATAAACCTTGCTAATTATTTTTCAAACGTACATATTATAAATATGGTGTACAGTTTTGCTTAATATATTACCGAAAGTAATGTACAAAACATGAGTCAATACAGCTATGTTATTAACCTATTTTCTAACAATATATACACGTGATACACAATACTTGAAGCATATATGAGGCGGTACACATCCTGTTGTCAAGTATGAACAAAGACGGGGACTAACCACTTTAAACAATTGAATGGCGTATCTGTCTCGGTCCGAAAATATGAGAGCTTTAGTAATTAATTAATTGTTTTTCAGTAGTGGTCATATCACAATAATGTAACTGCTAGCCACCCACGAATAAGAACTTCACAGAAAAAAGAAGCCAAATAACATTCTTTGTTTTACTTCCTATGAGATTCTAGTTTTTTCATTGGTTAAAGATGGTCACATGGTGACCCTAAGATGGCCATGTCATACTAAGCTAAAATAAGTGGTCGATAAAACATATCAGTTACAGTGTTTATTAGTGACTCTCCACGGACGTATGCGGGCCAGTATGATCAATATGGAGGCAAGATCATATTGACCCCACCCTACATATCCCAACGGAGAGTCACTAACAATAATTAATAGTATACAGATTTCGTAATATTTCACTGAATGATAAATGTTTGTTCCAAATAACTCGTAACATAAATGTTTTGTTTTTTATTTGCCACGGCCTCAAAAGGTTGAAGGGTGTTGACTCATAACAATATAATATGACTTTCTGAGAGGATATTAGATATTTTTGAGAGGATATTAGATATTTTTATCTATTTGTTTGGTATATTATATCGACTTAAGTGTTTGGAAGTTACAATTTGGAAATTACTAGCCCTTTTCCGTTTCAAAAATGACCATGACTTATTTTGAATTATATTGATTTTGGGAAATTACTACATATGGTTTCGTAGAAAACAATCAGTGTTAACAAAAACATTACATTACGCTTGAAAATATACCAGTTTTATTGTGTTTATGGAAAAAAAACCAAGAAACATTTATTCACGTACGTCATTTTAAATCTTTATTAGGGTTTAGTCACAAAGTGATCATACAAGTGTGAGATGCAAGTATGTACTCGCGTGTTAAAGGCGTCTACAATAACAATGTTACATTGGAAGAACTAAATGAGGACTTATTTCGCCTGCATATTCCCGCCTTAATATTTGTCGCACTTTGTATTGTGACTGGATTTGTAGGAAATCTACTGGTTCTATTAGTATATAAAAAGAAATTCAGAAGATCTAACCACCGGTACTTTATTCTGTTTTTAGCAGCGTTAGACTTTCTGGCCTGCACCACCGGAATGCCTTTCCTTATTGCAAGCCTACGGTTGCCATATTTGATGACGTCATCGGCGTTATGCAAATCGATGCGATATCTTCATTACATTGTCAATAACAGCTCAGGTCTTCTGTTAGTGGTCATTTCGGTAGAAAGATACCGAAAAATATGTCATCCATTCAAAACTCAGCTGACCACAAGGCATACGCTTTATTTATGCTACGGAACTGTTTTCTTCAGCGCTATAATAGCCATTCCGGCTGGAGTGTTGTACGGTGCCAGTACAATAGAGACAGGTGTTGGTAATATGACAGGGTACCAGTGTTTCGTCGACGACAATTTAGAGCACAAACTACTTTTTGAAATCTACCAGAGCGTTCTAATGATAGAAACTATTTTAAGTATCGTAATTTTTGTTATTTTGTACGCTTTTATTATAAGAAAACTTTGGACGAGTGATCAGTTCATACAAGCAATGAGAAGCATGCAAATGAGTTCGACCAGGAAGTCAGTTCATGAAACATCATTTTCAACAGACTGTGATCGCGAGGCCGAGGGATATGATTCGTCTTGCTCCAGTTTTCCGAATACTCAGACCGGAAGTAAAGAAGCTGATGAACCTTTGGTGAATAATGGAAAAGAAGTGAACGGAATTGAGAATTTCGAGAAATCTGTTTCTTGTCGGTCAATAAATACCGGAAATGAAGCTAATGACACTGAGTCAAATCGAAAAGCAAACTCACTATGGCGAATGTCACGTGAACTCTTCAAAAGAAGAGACCATTCAAGTGGTAAACCAGGACTGTCTAGAGCTGTATCGGATACAAGACTTAACAGGGTGAAACAAACAAACAAATTTCCTACTCTTACACCTGCAGAAAGACTAGCGATGCGTAAACTGCTGAAATCAAAACAACAACCAACAGAAACGCAACAGCAACCAAAACCTAAAAACATGAAAACAACTGCGAGAGTAACTCTAATGTTATTTACCGTTTCCATGGTATTTGCTATTGCATTTGTTCCGCATCTTGCACTCATGATAGTTACCGCAGAGAAAGAAGATTTTCTGGATAGTATGAACAAAACTGAAATAATGGTATATCAAATTTTCTTAAGGAGTTTTATTTTGAACAATGTTGCAAATCCCATTATATATTTATTTTGCGATTCTAAATTTAGAAAATTGTGTAAAGGTTTTTTACGAAAATACATTTTATGTAACTGTAACAAAAAATAAAAAAGCGGCGAAACATCAAATAAAGTTGAATTAAAAACACTTTAAAACGTTTAATAAAATTCTTTGTTATAATTTCAAACATATTTACGGAGAACTAAACTAATTTATATTATGTCTAATTCAATGAATGTTTCTGTAGTACAGTTAAGTGCTTTAAGTGTTGCTAATAGATAACACATTGATTTTGGGAATTTTACCATTAATAATTACTAATTTGTTGTTCTTTATTCATCTTCTGGTTGTTTATTTATGCCTGCAAATATATATTATACACACCAACTGCGAAACAAGTAAATTTTACATTGTATATATATATACTATTTTAGTATATATCAAATTACCTCCTTTGACCTCCATGACCGAAGACGATGACTTGCTTGTCCCCCAATGATCCTCGCTTAGGATGTAGAATTAGTGAAGCCGTCAACTGGCATAAGGAATGTTGCTTCCCGCCTTAGCGGAAAATACTGCCTGGAGGGGCACCTTGGACCTACCTCCATCTTTCCCAAGTTTATTATTAAATTCTCAGTATGTACATAACATAAACATGAGATTCATATTCTAATAAATAATAATAATAATAAAGACACATGATCAATAGAGGACAACTCTTATTCAAAAACGTCTGATACCCCAAACACAATCCATACAGTCCCTAACAGTAACTGTACCAACCAGAATCTGATATCCGAGACTCAAACCACGTACTCCACGAAAACAATTATGCCCTCCAAATTTCCAATAACCAAAGCCCAAACAAGACCTCCCCTGGATACAACTGTCCCAGCACTGAATTTGATACAACCAGTTCGGCTCACACCCTCCCTGAAAACAACTGTGTCCGACGCAATGACTTGATATCTGTACCTAATGATGGCTCTCTTATTGAAGTACAAGATTCCACAGATAGCTGTGAATACAGTTTACCCCATCATTCATACAGTTACCAATACGGTGGTTATGGAAACTCTTTTGGGGTTCTTCCTATCCCACCCATTATAACCAATCGAAAGGCAGACATGTGTGTCAGTCCCAATAGAAAACCGGTCTCATCTGGTGATGCAATCCATGATTTAAATCCAGATGAGCCCCAGGCTTCAAACGTAAGACAACTAAACCCAAATAACTTCACAACCTTGTCCAAACATCAAATGCTACCCACCGGTGGTACTAATAGGCCTCGAGAGACACAGCATACTGCCAGTAGTTATGACTTCTTACAGTATGTTCGTCGGCGAACGAAACGATTTTATGTGGCGGTTTCCGACATACGGTTACAGAAGCAAAATTGGCAATGTATGTAGGAGATAGGGGTCCTACAGTCACCAAAGTCTCTAGGACAACGTTTGTCCGGATCAATGTAGAAGACAGCGATATGGACAATTTACTCGTCAATGACCCATACTTTTGGCCCCAGGGCATTCAGTGTATGGCAAAATTTGATCTCTTCAATCTATAAATACACATGTTGCGCGCCGCGAATCGAAGTTCAGCAATGTACTGTATAACAGTGATAGCGAACTCATAGATCATATCATTTTCTCAAAATGTAATTGATTAGCAAATTTTAAATAACGATGCGCTTAATGTTTCCACACATCGACCTATTGTTTGTTCTTGTTATATACATGAGGAGGTAGAACAAGAGCAAACGAGCACTCGTTATAATAATGTGATTAATTGGTGAAATGTTAAGCAGGAAAGTTTAGATGCATAGGGTAAACTGATCGTGAGTCGGACACATGACTGAGTCTCGGCTCGTTCCTGTGTTACCTGCCGAAGCCATGCTTACCCCGCATATTGTTGGTACCCTTTATAATATCTCTCAGACGCTTTTCTGGCGTTTTTCTATTGGTAAATACGTTATAACTAACAGAAAAAGCGTCTAGAAGACAATAGGTCAAATTGGATCGTGAGTAGGACGAAAGTGATCTTGACTCGGACAGATGCAACAAACTTGTAAAAACTGCTTCAGAGCATTATATTATCTACTTTAGACAGTTAAAAGACTTATAATGACGCTAATTTAAGTGTACCTTTACTTGACATTGACGATACGTTGTGTTATATCATCTATTCGATCCAACGTATTGAAACAATCTGGAAAAAAGTTACTTATTCGCATCCGTTATTTAATGGTTAAGATCGTGTTATTTGTCTCAATAAAGGGTCAAAATTTCTCATTACTTTATTAATATTAGGATCAATGGTAACTTATAACCCAGGTGCACAACTCTTCATGCTGAGTAACAATCCTATACAGTTTCAAGACCTCAGGTTTATTTGTAAGCTACTTGCAAGTATAGTTTCGGATGGGCGAACGGACACACGTGAACGGACACAGGTAATTCAATCTAAATATCCGTTGGTGGGCTACAAAAAAAAGAAGAAAAAAAACAACAACAAACTTTGTTTCTGAAATTAACTCAAACAAACTCCATTGTCGACAATTATCGACAATAGTAATCGACAACATGCACAACATCTTGTCTTTCTAAGGGGATCAATACACTAAGGACACATTGTTTCGAATTGTAGCCTAATTTCAAAGAGTTTTGAATTAAAGTATAGTGGACGCAACTTGACCCCGATGGTTGACCTTTGTATTATAATACATAATGAGGCACAACCTATTATTGAAAAGGAGTGTACGTAAAACACGAACTGCATGAGAAAGTGGAAATATGAATTTGTGTAATTATAATTAGTGTATTGGAAAGTTTTAACTGATCAAATGTAAGTATGCATACTTTGATACTGCAATGTAAACAAACTAATTTCATATAAATATACATGGCTACCATAATCACCCTTTATTTGTACAATGAAATAACCGATATGAATAATCAGCCAAAGGTCAACCATCGCGGTCAAGTTGCGACTACTATAAACCTATAGAAACATGTGCAACAGTTGTTTATAATCCTTTTATCATTAATTTGAATAATATGTATTAGCCCAGTTCATAATATTTATAGGTGGACGGATAGCTCAGTGGTTTGCACACTGGCCTTCCAATCCTGATGTCGGGGTTTCGATCCCCGGCAGCTACTCGGGAATTTTCAGAAACGCTTTTCAGTGTTTCCCACCCAACTAATAATGCTCTTTAATCTTGCAAAAAGGGCAAGGACTGTGGAAATATGCACGGTGGACCCCTATTGCGGAGTATATTAGTAAAGTTGTTTACCTTCTCACACACACCGGTCGACCTGAAAAAAGGGAATAATTACAACACTTCTCAAAGGAGAAAACAAAAAGAAAACTGACCCGAATAGCTATCAGGCAATTATGACGCGTGAATGTACTTACTATGCCAAGGAAAAGAACTCCCCAATGTACACGTGTTTCTTAGTTTGACAGAACCTGGATTTCTTTATTGCTTATTAAATTGTACAATACCGGTATCGACATAACACTATTAAAATCAGTGGTGTCCATTTTTAACAGATTGCTTTAGCTGTGTAAAATCTCAGGGTTATACATCAGACTGGTTCCAAATTTAACAAAGAACCCGACAAGGTCCGTGTCTCAGTCCAAATCTCTATCTCATTTAATGAATGAAATTGAAAATAGTGAATACTGCTTCAAGTTGAAAGATATACTTTGCAACTGTCCAATTTCGACAGATGACATAGTGATTATCTAACGTTAAACACGGTCTGGACAATCTTCTTGACTTATGTTTATAAAAACTCTCAAAACGAACGCCATTTGTACAATGCAGTCAAGTGCAAGGCTGTTGTTTTCAATGATAAAAGTAAATTATCGCATGTATGGGAACTTTGAGACAGTGAGTTCAACGAAACTGATGACTGTTTACACATTGGAGTGTCATGTAATAAGCCGCTATCATTAAACGAAAATAAAGACGAAAGTTGTACAAAACTTCGTAAAGCTTTCTATAGCACTGCGAACTGTGGGATACAAAAACATGGACTAAACCCGCTAACATCTAAGAAAATATGTGAAGCAGTAGCATTACCGCGGGTATTGTATGGGAGCGAATTATGGAGTGACGTCAGCTCCCTTGGAACGGACCCATCGCTAATGCATTAAACATATCCAGAGCGTATCGACAAGATCCAGAACCAATATTGTCTTAAGCAGTCTCGGCATTTACCGGATAAGCGTCATTATTGATAAGAGGAATCTTCTTTTCTTTGGTTTGTTGTGTCGCCTAAATACAAAATTTAAGATCAAACAAGCGTTTGCCTTAAGGCTGACGTCCTATAGATATGTTAGAACCAAGAAAAGTGTCGGGCTTTGTTCCCGACATATATAAAATAATAGTGCGCTACTTTTAACGCACTTACTTGAGAAATTATATGGACACCGGAATTATTCCATCACCGCACTCATGAAAAAAGTTTGTCAAATAGCCGTTCATAAAACCGTGGAATTCAATTGGCGAAATAGAATTTTATGTGATGCCGGTCTGTCAGGTTTTTTCCAAGTACATTCGAAATATGAGTCATGCATACTGTGGAGCTTTAGTCGTCAGTTTAAGATACAATGTGCCTCAGCATTTACATTGATTGTAAGTTATTCTCCAGAAATTACGAAGTAGAGTGCGTAAATTGTGACTTACTCACAAATACCATTGCTCTGCATATTGTATTATTCTGTGAGAAAAAGACAGTTCAAGAGCAGCATAATGCGTTAACCTGTCAAAGCTGTTAGGGGTAAAACAATTTGAAGTATTGTGTAGCCTTTCTCAAGAGTTACAATTGCTAAAAATGTTCAGCGGCTCTGCTTCTTTTGATTTGGACGACAAAGTAAGAGTATCGTGATTTAAAGTCCCCGACTAGTGTTCATAACATGATATCGAATTGAATGTAATATATGAGTATTAAACTGTCGTATAATAACGCTAACTGCAGATTCTTTTAGCAGTTACTTAAAACTTTAGTAACTTGAAAATTATACATGTTTATGAGAAGTTATATACATCGTTTTTGACTAGCATGTAAATACTATTGTATATACTTGCATATACTGAAGGTATCCGATCTACAAATAAGCAAATTCTTTATAACAGTACTATTAGAATATATTAAAAATTGATGCCTGGTAAGCTAATATGAACCGTGCTATGACAAAACCAACATAGTGGGTGTGCGACCAGCATGGATCCAGACCAGCCTGCGCATCCGCGCAGTCTGGTCAGGCTCCATGCTGTTCGCTTTTAAAGCCTATTGGAATTGGAGAAACTGTTAGCGAACAGCATGGATCCTGACCAGGCTGCGCGGATGCGCAGGCTGGTCTGGATCCATGCTGGTCGCAAAGCCACTATGTTGGTTTTCCCATGGCACGGCTCAAATAATTTTGGTATCATTTGAAAGCGTATTGTCACCAAGCATCGAAATGTTACCTTTTTGTGGAGCGGATACATAAAGGAGACTATGATTATGGATATTCTTATGCTTTTGTCTTCAGTTCTGTTCTAGTTATACATAGATGAAGTATTTCGTCTGTGAGATGTATCACATAATTATGCTCTCCGGACCGTTTAGGTGGGGATTGACCCAATCATCCGGGACGGTTTCCATTCTGTGATGCATTTCAGAGTCATCATACTAATTAATTTTGTCCGCTCAAAATGTAAGATATTTTTCTTCTAAATTATGGTCTGTAGTGTAATCTTTATATAGACCAATATCCGTTACAGGTTATTGTATAGCTGTTCACACTACAGTCTGACTTGCTGATTTGTCTTTTACTAAACATATATTATATGTCTGCCGTGTGATTGTGTTGATGTTTATTTAACAAATAATCAAGGCCTTCGAGTGATTTATCGTCTAATTTACCACGGTTCAGAGTTCAGATGCGTAGGAATTGAACCACGAGGGCGTTAGCCCGAGTGGTTAAATACTGAAGCATCTGAACGATGAATCGTGGTAAATTAGACGATAAATCACAAGAAAGCCTTGATTGTTTTCATTCTGACATGCTCATTGACATATTTTAATAAATATTATGCTGGACTTCATTTACCAGAGGAATAATGTATCGGACGTCATGCGGCAATTTGACGTCATAATTGACGTCATAATGCTCTCTTACCGGTCCGCGCGTCAACCGTTGTTTATCGCAGAATATACAGAGCTTGATTTCCTTCTTTGTTTAACTGGAAATCAAATCGAACCATGTTAGAATGTTATTTATCACATGTTTGACGTCGCGGGAGTGTAATAAAGCCATTTATTTTATGCTTTTCAATGAAATACTGAAATTTATCGGTGAAATAAAATTGATATTTCCACTGTTTCAAACAGTGAAAATATCATTTTTATTTTTCACTGGTACGGAACTACACTTGAATGCGAAAGAATATGAATTATAAATAATGGAAAATTTCATGAAAATATACTTCAGTAAAGACATAGATATACATTAATATTTACAGGATCATGAAGATATACGTTCCATCATTAAACAATCTAAAAGAAGTCTGGAAACGTCATAGGACTATTTGACAGTTATACACTATAGATATCGTGACGTCATGAAATTATGACGTCATGATGCGATGCACGTGACGCTGCGCGGGTAAAATTGACATAATTTGTTTAAAACCATTGAAAATACATAAAAGAAAAAGAAAATTTGTTTGTTTCAATGTAAGATTGAAATATATTTCACTCGTAAACACAATAATTTACATTTTCACTCGTGGCTACGCCACTCGTGAAAATATTTAATTATAGTGTTCACTCGGTGAAATATATTTCGATCTTACACTGAAACAAACAAATATCCTCTATTACTTAAAAATGATAATACACTAGTGTAATACAGCTTTGACGTCAACGTCGTTTATAGTATAGGAGACGTTGGTCAAATTAACTTGTTTACAAAAGAAAGTAGAATTTTTCATGTTTCGGCAGGAAAAGGTAACATATGATAATAGAATATTATATTTGTGACTTTCCACATTGAATTTATTAAACTCGTTGAATAAAATTGATAAAATGCTCGGCAGAGTCTCGCATTTTATTATTTTATTCAACTCGTTTAATAAATTCAATATGAAAAGACACTCATGTTATATCCTCTATAACTTAATATGTCACTAAAATATACAATTTTTCTTATCTTACTAGCGATCTTACATCGTTTAAACGAATTTTCGTATCATACGTAAGACTGCAATGTTTTCATCAAGTTCTCTGAGATTAGACGTCATTGCAAATCTAAGTCGTCTTAATGTTCGTTTCGGTATTATTCTTATTCGGTGTTCTACATTAAATGAGCCGCGCCATGAGAAAACCAACATAGAGCATTTGCGACCAGCATGGATCCAGACCAGCCTGTGCATCCGCGCAGTCTGGTCAGGATCCATGCTGTTCGCTAACGGTTTCTCTAATTGCAATAGACTTTGAAAGCGAACAGTATGGATCCTGACCAGACGGCGCAGATGCGCAGGCTGGTCTGGATCCATGCTGGTCGCAAATGCTCTATGTTGGTTTTCTCATGGCGCGGCTCAAATGTTCTAGGGAAAAGCCAACACAAATACTTTCTTTCATCTGTTTGGTTTTAACCGATTATATATATAATATTGATATCTATGTATATATGACAAATGTACTTGTATATATTGTTACTATAATACTGCGTTACATTTACAATTATTTATGACAATTGCACTTGTTTATATTATGTTGGTAATGTGTTCTTTTCCTGTACTTATGTAAATGCTCTTCAGTTATGTAGGAAATAAAGATAATAATAATGATGATAATAGTAATAGTCTATTTGTTAGGTATGATACATCGACCTAAGTGTTTGGAAGTAACAATTTGGAAATTACTAACCTTTTTCCGTTTCAAGAATGATCCTTCGATTATTTTGAATTATATTGGTTCTGGGAATTTACTTGGAAATCGTTTCGTATAAAACACAATGATCATATTCACGTTAAGTCATTTCAAATCTTAATTAGGGTTTAATTACAAAGTGGTCATACAAGTGTGAGATGCAAGTATGTACTCGCGTGTTAAAGGCGTCTACAATAACAATGTTACATTGGAAGAACTAAATGAGGACTTATTTCGCCTGCATATTCCCGCCTTAATATTTGTCGCACTTTGTTTTGTGACTGGATTTGTTGGAAATCTACTGGTTCTGTTAGTGTACAAGAAGAAATTCAGAAGATCTAACCACCGGTACTTCATTCTGTTTTTAGCAGCGTTAGACTTTCTGGCCTGCACCGCCGGAATGCCTTTCATCATTGCAAGCCTACGGTTGCCATTTTTGATGACGTCATCTGCGTTATGTAAATCGATGCGATATCTTCTTTACGTTGTCAATAACAGCTCAGGTCTGCTGTTAGTGGTCATTTCGGTAGAAAGATACTGGAAAATATGTCATCCATTCAAAACTCAGCCGACCACAAGGCATACACTTTATTTATGCAGTGGAACTGTTTTCGTCAGCGCAATAATAGCCATTCCAGCAGCACTGTTGTACGGTGCCAGTACAATAGAGACAGGTGTTGGTGATAAAACGGGGTACCAGTGCTACGTCGACGACACTTCAGAGCACAAACAACTTTTTAAAATCTATCAGAGCGTTCTAATGATAGAAACTATTTTAAGTACCGTAATTTTTGTTATTTTATACGTTTTTATTATGAGAACACTTTGGACGAGTAATCAGTTCATACAAGCAATGAGAAGCATGCAAATGAGTTCGACCAGGAAATCGGATACAAGACTTAACAGGGTGAAACAAACAAACAAATTTCCTACTCTTACACCAGCAGAAAGACTAGCGATGCGTAAACTACTGGAATCGAAACAACAACCAGCAGAAACGCAAACACAACCAACACCTCAACTCATGAAAAGAACTGCAAGAGTTACTCTAATGCTATTCACCGTTTCCATGGTATTTGTTATTGCATTTGTTCCGCACCTTGCACTCATGATAGTTACCGCCGAGAAAGAAGATTCTCTGGATACTTTGAACGAAATTGAAATAATGGTTTATCAAATTTTCTTAAGGAGTTTTATTTTGAACAATGTTGCAAATCCCATTATATACTTATTTTGCGATTCTAAATTTAGAAAATTGTGTAAAGATTTTATACGAAAATACATTATATGTAACCGCAACAGAAAATAAAAAAGCGGCGAAACATCAAATACAGTTGAATGATAAACACTTTGAAACGGTTAAATATTTTTTGTTGTAATTTCAAGCATGCATGGTGACGGAGAACTAAACCAAACTATATTATGTCTGCTTCAATGAATGTTTCTGTATTACATTTAAGTGAGTTAAGTGTGCATGTCCAATGTTGTTTGTAGATAACAAATTGATTGTGGTAATTTTAACATTAATAATTCTTTATTCATTTTCTGGTTCTTTATTTATCCCTGCAAATATATATTATACACATCAACTGCGAAATTTCATATTGTATATGTAGTATTTCTGTATACATCAGATTACCTCCTTTGGCCTCAATGGCCGAAGTCAGTGACTCCAAATTGCTTGCCCCATTGCTGTGGAATCAAATCGCTTGGGCTGTAGAATTATTCTATGTGAGGAAGCCATCCAACTGACATAAGGAAGATTGCCATATTAGGGGAAAATTAGACCCATCGTGAAAATCACCACAAAAGCCGATAATAAGTTTGGCCAGGTATATCTGCTGTCGAGACTGTTCGGTAGTTTTCGGTCTACTCCGTATTTTAGGCCGATGTCTAACCCTTCTTCGCCAATGTACCGTTACATTAATACTTTTGATCATATGGATTTAAGGATTATTGTCAAGTCTAATTTACAGTGATTGCAAAGATAAATTAGAAAATAGAAACCTAAATGGTATTTGGTGGATTAATCGGAATACTATTTATAACGGTATTCTCAACAAACTCATTATTATAAAACCGAACAATCACTTTGCAAAAATAATATATATTAATATATATTTCTACTATCTTACACCAGATGGAAGCTCGCTTTTATAACACTTTGTTTGATGATCATGGTTTTAAATAGTTTTTGTGTAATCAAATAACTGCACATCTATTATTATGTCGTGAGCGGCGTCCAACTAGCTTAGAATCTTATGCCAGCTCGAAGATCGAAATTCAACTTCATAAGTTATCGAATTTTGATCCTAAGCTACACCTGAAGATCGAAAAACGTAAAATTTCAAAATAGCTTTTAATTTCGGCCAGCTCAATGATCGAAATTCATAATATTCCAAAAGCCAAATTTCGATCTTGTATTGAATGAACAGCCTGTTCAAAGATTGATATTAAATTGAAAAAGTCAAATATCGAGCAAGTAATTAGTGTCGAGCCATCTCGAAAATCGTACTTCAAATTTTGAAAAGCTGAATTTCAGTATAATACTGAAACTGCGATCTGCTCATGATCATAATTCAAAGATTAAAAATCGTGCAAGATCGGATATATCGAAATTCAAGTTTTTAAAAATCTAAATAGATTATTCCCGGTATTACTTCAAGCCTGCTCGAATTTTCAAAGCAATCGAATTTAAAACTGGGATTGAATGTGAAACTATCTTTTGAAACAGCTGGATTTCGATCTTGCATTAATTTTATTTGCGAGCGAGCTCGACGTTTCGAAAATCTAGCACTGCATGTCGAACAAATCAAATTTTCAATCTGAATATCGAGCAGGTATTGAATTAAGAGCCAGTTTAAAGATTGCAATTTAATTCTTTTTAAAATGCCGATTGACTAGAAATTCATGCTAGCTCAAAATATTTAGTTTAGTTTATACTAATTTGTTTTAGCTCGAGTGTGATGGAAGCGTCAAGTTTATTGTAACCACTCTCGAGCCCGCTTCCTGGAAAAAAACAGTACTGGTGTCATATGAGAAGTCACGGTCTTGACCCCAGTGAGGCTCGAACCCACGACCCCTGGGTTGAGCGGGCGACACATTATCTACTAGACCACCGCTCCCCTCAAAATATTTGAATTTCAATCTTCCTGCTGGCTCTAATTTCAATTCTGCCTCGAAATTCGACGATTACTTTTGATTTTATTTTCGGTTTCCAAGTTTGTGCGAGATTCAATGTAAGCGAAATTCAACGTCATCCTTTCGAAAATTTGAATTTTGATCTTCTACTTCTAACTTGCCCAAAATATGCCGCCTCAAATTTCAATGTTTTGAAACTTTTAAGTCTTTTTTCTTCTTACACGCTCGAAATTTAATTCAAGCTCGAAATCAGTTCCTTAAGATTTCCATTTTCGACAGACTCGATGTTCAATGCTGGCTCGAATAAAACACTGAACATTTCAATTTCGAGCTTCGAGCAAGATCCAAATTCGATGCAAACTCGAAATTCTTCTTTTTGAAATTTTGAATTTCGATCCTCAGGCTGTTTAAAATTGACTATTGGCTGTAAACAAAATCATATTATGGAGCGTCCACTAATTTATAAATCCGTACATGTGTGCTGTTTAGCAGGTGAGAAGAAATCAGTCTTTACCGTTAAGGAGCTTAAATTCCATAAGAATTGACGGAAATATACGAGAATGTTCGAGTCTTTCCGATAAGGAAAAAAATTTATACTCATCTGCAAAATGCTAAAAAAAGACCATTTTCTTCTTCACCTAGAAAACTGAAATTAATATGAAACAATAGCTAAATGAATATAGATTATTAGGTCGTTTGCAAAGGTCTTCAAGGGCAAATAAGAATATATTTATTCTTTGTTAAACAGAAGAAATTTCAGCAAATTATCCATATTTTACTATGTTTCTAATTGTAGATAGACAGACATAAAGTATACGCAAAAAAGACCATTTTCTTTTAAATTCATTTTAAAAATAAAATATTCATAAGAAAGACAATGCATTGAATATTATCACATTGTTTGCAAAGCTAAAATACCTATAATACTCTTTCCATAAATTTAAATAAAGTAAAGGGCTCCTTCTTTG
Source organism: Mercenaria mercenaria (assembly GCF_021730395.1). Lineage (NCBI taxonomy): Eukaryota > Metazoa > Mollusca > Bivalvia > Venerida > Veneridae > Mercenaria > Mercenaria mercenaria. The sequence continues at coordinate 40,337,746 of NC_069376.1, read as the reverse complement.
CGCTATATAAAATATTTTCACTCCTGCGAAAAATCGATGGGTCTAATTTTCCCATATGTTTCCGCTCGTGCCGGATATACGTCAACATTGCATCGCCCCTATTGGATGTACGCACTTATTGAGTGTACTTTATACTGACCAAAGGTTAGTGTTTGGTTTAACATAGGTTTAATAGTGAACATTCGATGTGTGCGTACACTCAATGCGGGAGATTAAATTCCGACCGCCGGAAATACTGCCTGGAGGGGCACCTGGGACCTACCCCCATCTTGAAAACATGCAATGTCACCATATGACCTTTAATTAAATTTCTTCTTTAGGAAATAGTTTCCAGAAACTAAATTTAGAAACAACCACAGGTCGATGCATGAAAACAACCTACCGGATAAATATTAGTTTGAAATTGAGACTTTGATTAAAGGTCTAGATGTTAGATATGTGTCTTGGGAATTACTGAAGTTTAACTGGTTTTTGGATTTTCCATTAGATATGATGTATATAGAGCTGTCACTAAAGGGACGTCGCTTTGATTCAGGGGACGTAAACTGTTGATATCATCACATCTGGACCTTCAAGTATGACCTTGACTAAGTTGTGCACTACGCAAGTCGTCTTGATGTGATTTTCAACTGATGCAAGATTTATATATAAAAACAAACAACATTCATTCAGTTTAGACGATATGGAGCAGTAACTAAATTAAACCATGTTACCTCCAAGGGTGACTTTAACCATGGATCTGGGGATATGGTTTTTGCACTGTACATTTATCTTGCTGAGGTTAACAGTTTATGTCAGTTTAAAAAAATCACAAAAATAAGATGATTTACATTTGACCTCCAACTTTGCCCTTCACCTTGGACACAGTGACCAAGGTTGTACGCTCTGCACGTCGCCTAGTTGAGGTAAACAACTGATGTTAGTTTCATAAAGATTCCAGCAGTTAAGAACACGGCGTTAAGCTATTTGATGTTTGACCTCTTATTGTGACCTTGACCTTGGACTTCGTGAAAAAATGGTTTTGTGCTCTGTAAGTCCTCTTAGTGTGACCTTGACCTTGGACTTCGTGAAAAATGGTTTTGTGCTCTGCAAAGCTCCTAGTGGGATGAACAACTGATGTTAACTTTATCAAAATCTTGCAAGCGCTTCAGACAATATGGAGCGGGTTGAAGTTTTGACCTTCAAATACGACCTTGACCATGGACTCAGTGAATTGGTTTGTGCGCTCTGCAGGTAGTTTTGCTAAAAAACAATTGTTGCTAGTTTTGCGAAAAACTTCCAAGCGGCTAAGGTTATCATACATATACATTAAACGAGTGCAGACATGCAAAAATGGGTATTTTAACTATTTTTGCTGTGCGCTCCAACAGATAACCAAACCAGGCATCCGCAGAACGGCTGCACCAGATCTGTAATGAGAAACAATGTAAGAAGATATGGATCGGACACGACAGGCGGACAAATGGACATTCATAAATCTAATATAGACCCATATACATGTATCTGGGGATACTCTGAGTTAGTGAGAAACAGATACATAAATATGTCGCCGAAATCGTATACGGAGAATACAATGTACGTATATTGTCGAATATCATCACGAGTCCAATACCTTACAAAAGTTAATTTTAAACAAGTGAATGAAGTATTGCTATGCAATACAAAGTCCCTTACTGGAAAGCAACTATTTTTCTCTACGGCAGTATTTCATAATGATCTGATATCTGGCAATGATGTATAAACATATAAGATTCTTTCACTGGTTGTAGGTGCAGATGGGAATTTCCGGCCTCGAGGGTAACTGTTTAGGCGGTAACGAGGTTCCTACCGAGTTACCGCCTAAACAGTTACCCGAGAGCCGGATATTCCCATCTGCACCTATAACCAGTGACAGAATCTTTTTCTTGCATACCGATATCAAGATATAATAATAAAAATAAAATCAATAGAACGGCTTTCTTTTTAGAACTATTTCTTATAGCAGCGTATTTAAACATAGCGCGGGAAACCAACGTCCGTAAACAGGAAAGACGTCATGAAGTTTCAAAGACAAATAACAACGTTAAGTTCCGGTTTTGATGTATCAGTTGCAGCTTAACGTTATGATTTTTTGATAAAATAACGTGTTTTGAATCGAGAAATATACTATCAGGAATAAAAAGGAACTGTCAAGGTATTGGATTTTTATTCCGTTTTTTAAAATAAAATATAAATTACTACATAAATCGTAGTTCGAAATACGTCATTTAAAGCACGAGAGTCATCTTACACCCCGGGGTGTAAGATGGATTTTTCCAGCACCGGTAAAAACACCAGAAATCCCCGTCTGGTATGCAAGAAATATTGTTCTTGCATACCAGACGGGGATTTCCGGTATTTTTACCGGTGCTGGAAAAATCCATCTTACACCCCGGGGTGTAAGATGACTCTCGTGCTGTAAATGACGTACTACGAACTACATATATGTAGAAGATTTATGTAGTAATTTATATTTTATTTAAAAAACGGAATAAAAGTTCAATACCTTGACAGTTCCTATTGGTTCCTGATAGTATATTTCTCGATTCAAATCACGTTATTTTATCAAAAATTCATAACGTTACGCTGCAACTGATAAAACAAAACCGGAACTAAACATTGTTATTTGTTTTGAAACGTCATGACGTCTTTCCTGTTTACGGACGTTGGTTTCCCGCGCTTTGTTTAAATACACTGCTATAAGAAATAGTTCTAAAAAGAAAGCCGTTCGACTAATTTTATTTTCATTATTTTACCTTGATATCGGTATGCAAGAAAAAGATTCTGTCACTGGTTATAGGTGCAGATGGGAATATCCGGCTCTCGGGTAACTGTTTAGGCGGTAACTCGGTAGGAACCTCGTTACCGCCTAAACAGTTACCCTCGAGGCCGGATATTCCCATCTGCACCTACAACCAGTGAAAGAATCTTATATGCTACATTATATTATACCAGATTTATATAGCGCCCTATTCATGATATACACGTTAAAAGGCGCTTTACATAGCGCAAAGGCAGCCATGCTAAGGCACGAAGTTCTTTCTCTACTAGTACAGACACAGAGCGATCTGACCAGAGGGACATAGGGAGACAAAAACCCCAGAACAGAGAGAGAGAGAAATCCTCATCTTTTTAGATACAGACCTAGCCTAGCTCTTTACGAATAGACAGTCTGGTTCTGCCCAGGGTATAACACAGATACATGCGAATCCGTCTTTCCTGCAAAAGAACCAGAATTTGCCTCTTATATATACAATGTTAGAGCATTTGGACTGAAATCTGCATAAACAAGAACCACAGTAACTGTTGTTGACTGCTTGTAACATCTATAAATAGATAAATAAATTTGATAAACATTTTATTCTGAAAGTGACCTTTGAGCTAGGGGTCCGGGCATCACATAATGACATACTGTCTCATTATGGGAAATATTTGTGTCAATTAATATTAAAATCCTTTAATGGATGACAGCATTATGGACCAGAAAGGAAAAAAAACCTAATGACCTTCGACCTCTGATGGCGGCTTTGAGTCAGAGATGAGGGTGCTGCACAAGACACTAAAATATTTGTTTTAATATTAAAACCCTTTCATGGATGACAAGAGTTATTGACCATACAGGAAAAATCCCTATTGACCTTTGACCTCCAAGTGTGACCTTCACCTTTGAGCTAGGATTTGGGTTTTGCACATGGCATGTCGTCTTATTATTGGGTACATTTGTGCCAAGTAATATTAAAATCCCTTTAAGGATTGTTGAGTTCGCCTTTGACCTCCAAATATGACTTGACCTTTTAGGTAGGGCCCGCAATTCGCGCATGACGTGTTTTCTCATCCTGGGAAATTTTTGTGCCAACTAATATTTCAATCCTGTTTTGCATTACAAGGTTATAGACTTAAAGGGAATATAAACGTATTGACCTTTGATCTCCAAGTGTGACCTTGGCCTTTGAGCTAGGGTTCTGTGGTACTGCGCATGACACGTCGTCTGATTATGAAAAACATTTGTTACTCCTTTGATGAATTTCAGAGTTATGAACCGGACACGAAACAGACCTTGTTCATGCCATGTTAACATTTGGAAACTGCCAAGTATAACCTTGATCTTTTAGTTAGGGGTCTGAAAGTTGTGCATGACATATCGTCTAGTTATGAGGAACATTTGTGACAAGTAATATTGAAATCCCTTGATGAATGACAGAGTTATGGATCGGACATGAAACTGTGGACTGAATGACGGACGGAAAAGCGCAATCCTATAGTCCCTGAAACTGGTTTTTAACCAGTAGGAGACTAAAACATTCACTAAGTTTTATGAAAAGCAAGCAGAAAATGCAGCCTCTAGAGTGTATACATTTTTCGATCATTCTGACCAAATTTCATGAAGATCAATTGAAAAATACAGTCTGTATCGCATACACGAGGTTTTTCTTTGATTTGACCTAGTGACCTAGTTTTTGACCACAGATAACCCATATTCTATCTTGACCTAGATTTCATCAAGGCATTTTCTGACTAAATTTTATAAATATCTAATGTAAAATGCAGCCCCTATTGGGTACACTAGGTTTTTCTTTAATTTGACCGGGTCACCTAGTTTATGACTCTAGATTATCTATATTCAAATTCGACCTAGATTTCATCCAGACAAACATTCTGACCAAAATTCATGAAGATCAATTGAAAAATACAGCCTCTATCGTATACACAAGGGTTTTCTTTGATTTGACCCAGTGACCTAGTTTTTGACCCCAGATAATCCATTTTCAAACTTGTTCTAGATTTTATCAAGGTAATCATTCTGACAAAATTTCATGAAGATCAGTTGCAAAGTACAGCCTCTATCAAATACACAAGGTTTTTCTTTGATTTGACCTAAGGACCTAGTTTTTGATCCCAGATCTTGTTCTAGATTTTATCAAGGTAATCATTCTGACAAAATTTCATGAAGATCAGTTAAAAAAAAACAGCCCATGTCGCATACACAAGGTTTTTCTTTGATTTAACCTAGTGACCTAGTTTTTTACCCCAGATAATCCATTTTCAAACTTGGCCTAAATTTTATCAAGGTAATCATTCTGACAAAATTTCATGAAGATCAGTTGAAAAATACAGCCTTTATCGAATACACAAAGTTTTTCTTTGATTTGATCTAATGGCCTAGTTTTTGACCCAAGATAACCCATATTCAAACCTGGCCTAGATTTCATCAAGGTAATCATTCTGACCACAATTCATGAAGATCAATTGAAAAATACAGCCTCTATCGCATACACAAGGTTTTTGTTTTAATTGACCTAGTGACCGGCTAGTTTTTGACCTCAGATGACCCATTTTCGAACTTGGCCTAGATATTATCAAGGTAATCATTCTGACAGAAGATCAGTTGAAAAATACAGAGCATACACTATCGCATACACAAGCTAAATGTTGACAGACGACAGACAGACGACAGACGACGGACGACAGACGCCGGACTTCGAGCGATCACAAAAATTCACATTGCTCAGGTGAGCTAAAAATACAGCTGCATCATAATTTCGAGGCAATAGCGGTCGTTATTAACGTTTCGGAATCGGTTTAACATTGGCTAAGATATGCATTTGCTGCGGTATTACAAAATGCCTGCGCTTGTGGGAATCAAAGCAAAAGTAGATATTTTTCTTTAGAAATTATTTGATCAATTTGTTCAAGCATCTTTTTCAAAAATAGAACAGAGATCAATAAATTCTTGGAATAGTGGTGCCATCCTTTCAGCGTTCCACAAAAGAGCTGTTAAACAGTTAGCAGAAGACTCTAAAGTGCTAATGTTGCAAAGCATCATCAAGCACTGCCTTTAAAATAGAGCCAATGATGCCAATGATGTGTATGCGTCTTCAGCACCACAGTGAATAAACATAATCTGAAAGAAATGGATACTGACATTGTTTAATGTAATTCCAATTTGAATTTGCCTTCATCTAAACTTTTGTGCAATGGTAAATTGTACCCATGATATTTGGTCCTATCCTTAACTGCTGCATTAAACTAGAACAGTTGAATAGAAGATTATTCTAGTATTGCAGACTGATTTTAACAAAATGTAAAAATAAATCACGAAGAAATAACTTTCCGTTATTAAGATGGCATCTTCCTTTATCATAAATAATTGAGATTTGCAGCATTTCGTAATTATCAATTTTTAATATACTTTATCCAATACATTTTCAAGGAGAGTTTGCTGATTTGCAAAATTTTGAACTTGAAGACATGTCTTTGCCTAAATATTATTGAAATCTGAACATCATCTTTAAACAACATCTATCCAAAATTTGAGTGTACTGAGTTTAATGATTATTTGGCCTTTAGACCTTTCATCTGCATCTTAATTTTAGACATTTTTTGTATAAATAATTACCCATAAAATTCGATATTATAAGATTCTTTCACTGGTTGTAGGTGTAGATGGAAATATCCGGCCTCGAGGGTAACTGTTTAGGCGGTAACGAGGCTCCCAGCCGAGTTACCGCCTAAACAGTTACCCGAGAGCCGGATATTTCCATCTGCACCTATAACCAGTGACAGAATCTTTTTCTTGCATACCGATTTCAAGAAATAATAATAAAAATAAAATCAATCGAACGGCTTTCTTTTCAGAACTATTTTTTATGGCAGTGTATTAAAACAAAGCGCGGGAAACCAACGTGCGTAAACAGGAAAGACGTCACGACGCTTCAAAACAAACAACAATGTTTAGTTCCGGTTTGGTTTTATCAGTTACAGCGTAACGTTATGAATTTTTGATAAAATAACGTGATTTGATTCGAGAAATATACTATCAGGGACCAATAGGAACTGTCAAGGTATTGAATTTTTATTCCGTTTTTGAAATAAAATATAAATTACTACATAAATCTTCTACATATATGTAGTTCGTTATACGTCATTTACAGCACGAGAGTCATCTTACACCCCGGGGTGTAAGATGGATTTTTCCAGCACCGGTAAAGATACCAGAAATCCCCGTCTGATATGCAAGAAATCTTATTCTAATATGACTAACAATGCTTTAATCATCACAACGATATTATGTTCACGTCACGTCAACGTGATATGTAGCGCCATGTACGCATCAAGAAATAGCGCTTTAAAATTTCATGAAATATTTTACTTAATAACATGTTTTAAACGAAATGTCACATTGAACAAATGTGTTGATTAATTTACAAACATACTGAGTTAGTTATTCGCTTTGCTGAATAATTCGCAATAATTTTTGCCCGAACTGAATTCTGCCGCAAGACGTATTACCATTTCCGGCCCTGGCGTGTATAAACAAAGACCTATTATTGGCGCCATACTTGCGCAAAGAAACAGTTCCATCATATTTGATATAAATTTTACAATAAAGAACATTATTAGAATCGAAATCATTTATAGCAAAGCAGTGCTTTATCACTATTTATACACGCGGGCGGTTATATGTCGTCCGAAATAATTTCACTCAGGCTGCAACCTCGTGAAATTATTACGCCCGATGTATAACCGCACATCGTGTATAAATAGTGATAAAACACTGTTTTGCTATGAATTATTTCTTGAGTAAAATATTGCACAGACAAGAAATGTGGAAATTCCAAGAAATTGAGGTTTTCAACCTTTGCATCTCACCAAGAGGTTCTGTTTTTAAAAAGGGTTACATTCTATTATACATATCTGCTTGCATCCAAGCATGCCATTCAGAAGTACAGATATAACAAATGTAGATGTAGCCATATGTAATTCTTGACATATCATTAGTTTGACCTTGACCCTATGGCAGAGTGAGGACCGGACCAGGATTTTAACTGTGACCTGTTCATTCTACATTATAAAAGGTATATGAGACCAACGTTTTAGCCCACTGGACAACAATGTACATTTCAAAGTATGCAGATTAATCAAGTTATTCAGTGGAAACAATTTTTTAGTTTTTGTAACAGTGAGTTTGACCTGAGTCACCCCTAAATATACGATGAATCGTATCCACCTCTTCGGCAGATACAATATACTGATTAAAAGTTAGAGTTAGGTTTAACATAGGTTTAATAGTGTACCGGAAAGGTGGAAACGATAATCGTACTAAAGCGTTGACACAAAGCGATATCTCCTAAATATCATTGATAAAAACAGGCGAAGTTGAGCATAAACCATTTATTCTATTTTATTCTATTAAGTAGCCAGCATGCTACAGCATGGAGACAATGGAGAGCACGATTCTTCACCTGGGAACGTGGAGTGGGAAAGGAAGGTAGTAGATAAGCTAGTGTGGAATGAGTTAGAGTATACCCAAATATAAGAAAAATTGAGCACAGTTGTTGTAATTAAAATTAGAGAAAATTATGCCAAAAATGCATCTCAAATTTAACAAAAAATCTAAAAAAAGGGGCATAATTCGTGACAAAATGTTGCCAGAGTTATGGACCTTATATCATATGATATGGGTGATAATGTGGAATAGATAATTTAAGTTTGAATCAAATCCATAAGGGAATAACAGAGATACAATGGAAGTGCACCCAAAACAATGACCTGAGATTCTAAGTAAAAAGGGGAATAATTCATAAAACACTGGTGTCAGAGTTATGGCTATTTTGTCATCTAATGTTGTTGATTATGTGGAACAACAATTTTAAGTTTGAATCAAATCCATTAAGTAATACCAGAGATAGAGTGTAAGTGCGCCAACTCTCTAACCTTAAATTGTAAGTAGAAAGGGGGATAATTCATAGAATATTGGTGTCAGAATTATTGCCTTATGTCAGATGATGTGGGTGATGATGAGTAATAACCATTTTACATATGAAGCAAATCCATCAAGTAATTAAAAAGATACTAGAGAAAGTGCATCAAAACTTTAACCAAGGTGTGGACATGGAACTGATGCCGAGACGCAGACGCCGGATCGAGTAAGATAGCTCCCCATATACTTTGTATAGTCAAGCTAAAAATGCATCTTCTACAAGTTTTAAAGTAGTACTTGCACTTGCAGCAATATGCACCAACTTTTTGAGTCCGCAGTACAAACTGTACCAGTTGCATAGAGATAATTGTTCGGAAGATGTTATAAACTGTTTTCATTGGTCCCTCATTTCTTCAATTAAAACAATCTTCATGTAAGGAATTAAATCTTTGTTGTGTGGCAGTCCTTTCAGACATTGTTGATAATATATTTATCAAAACCTTTTAACTGATGCTGTTGTTACTTGACATACTTATTGAGTCAATATCAGAAAAAATAGTTTGAAGTACGCTTAAAGTGTCTTGTCCTGATTTGGGAACAGTTTGTCTGATATCTGTAACATAAAACTGTCCTTTTTTCATCACTTACGCTATTTTCTTGTTATTCAGAGTTCCTTCAATGATATTACAGCTCTTGCAAAGATTAAATGTAAGATGCAAAAGATTTTTAATGCAGTACAATACTCCAATATTTCAACTTACAGGGTATTATACTACTCCAGTGTTTTAGTAAGCAAATTTTGTGCCAAAATTGTCATTTGTGCATATTTCCCTTTAAATTTGAAACACACTATTTTCTTTTTATTCCTTTTGCAACAATATGCATAAAATTTGGAACAAGAAATGGTGTAAGTGCAAATTTTCCAAAGACTGTTAAATGAGAATAAAATCTGTAATGAGATCGATCCTTTGGAAGCATAGAATGCAACCAAGCAATGTAATAGCAGACTCAGTTTGATTGAGTCTGTTCATGAGAGGAAATGTAAGGTGCAACATCTCTCACCCCACGCCACCCCCCCCCCCCCCCCCCCCCCCACCCCCAGCACCGACTTAAGCGGAATTCTATTACATTACAAATGAGTGTACTTTATGGAAAATATAACAACACTGAAGTCTCAGAATTATCAGAAAGACGCATAAATGAAATCCTTCAATATTCTTACTGTAACAAGAGTGGATAACCCTTTATTGCTTATCATAGTTTAAACTTTCAGATTTCGTTTAATAATAATTATTATTATGTATAAGATTTTCGCAAAAAATATATTATACATGTATGTCAATACACGCTTGAAAGATATTTCTTGCTGTTGAATTTAAGACACTTTTACATGGTGTCAGAAGTGGGATCGGGTAATAACTTCTCTGTAGATGCCTATTTAAATCCTTTGGATCCAAGCATATACGCAGCTTACTTGGCTTGTCAACAACAACCATGCTGTTCACCAATTTAGTCGGTTCAGTCACAAGTGTGATAATTCTGAGATTTTGCAGTCTTTCCAACTCAGATTTAAGCTTCTGTTTTATGGCAACTGGCACTCTTCTAGGAGGATGAATTGTTTGAATAGCTTCAGGGTCAAGTTTCATGTGATATTCCCCCTCTAATTCACAATTCCGGAAAATATGTCCGAGTACTCAGCTGTGATGTTTTCAACACAATCCAGCTTTGCGATATTTTCGTACTTTACTTCAATTAGCTTCATTGCTTGAGCTGCCTTTGACCCTAGTATCGGATTGCACTTTTCATTGTCTACGACAATAAAGTCACACTTGTATTTTTCCTATTTTTTTGGTTCATAATTTTCAGTCTACATGTCCCAACTGATTCGATTGTTTCTTTGCTGTATGTGCATAGCTTCTACTATGTTTCTTCCATCGTCACATTTGGCAATTATTTCAAATCCTTCAAACTCAATTCATTGCATGATGCGCCGGAATCTACCTGGAATTTTATTGGTTGTATGTCTGTTAACATGCTGTAAAAGATGTATGACTTGGCATTGCCAGTGCTCAGCTGTTTTATTTCAAAATAATCGTCATCAGATTCCGGCTCAAAGGTATGAATGTTTATCTCCTCAGTATCCAAGCTATGACCACTCGTTTTCATTCCTTTCCTTTATTACCGTGTCAGTATTTGTTACGGCAGGTTTGAGTTTCTTTCTGATACTGGTAAAATCGATCCTGTTTGTCGGGGACTTCCATTACTCGTAATCGTAGACATTTACGTATCAAATGGATAACAATGTGGTAAATCCGTGGGTGTCTAGGCAGCATACAGAACAACCCATAGTATCACAACAGTCAAATGATCAAAAACATAGTGTTATGACTAAGGATGCTGAACAGAACTCAGAACAGTGTGTGACAACTACACGCAGCGGCAGAGTAACCCCGTGGACCAAAATACTTAAGAGATTACCAGTGTGGATTTGTTTAATTGATTCGAGTCTAAGTGGAACACTGTGTTTAAGGGGCAGAATAATCCCCGTGTTCCATAAAAGTCAAAGAGGCTTTATCATTTGATAGTTCCTATTTCATTTGGTATTTGTATGTTCTAGTCATATTTGAATACTGTTAATGATCACGTATTGACAGGTGAACTTTCGAATATTTCTCAAATGAATCTAGTCATCATGTTTAAACACTATTAAGAATCTCTCATATTGACAAATTAACTTTTGAACATTTCTTTAAATGAAGAAGGATGTAACAAGAGTGGATAACTCTTTATTGCTTATCACAGTTTAAACTTTAAGATTTTGTTTAATAATAATAATTATTATGTAACAGATTTTCGTAAAAAAAAAAAAAAAAAAAAAAAAAATATATATATATATATATATATATATATATATATATATATATATATATATATATATATATATATATATATATATACATACATACATGTATGTCAATACACGCTTGCAAAGATCTTTCTTGCTGTCGTAATTTAAGACACTTTTACACTTACCAGCTTTGGATGTTTCATCACTTAAAATCCATAGATTCTTTTCTTCTGGCAATTAATGTTTCACTAATTTGTTTCGGGCACAAATCAATCTTTGAACATTTATATTATTTATTGTTGATACAAAAAGCTTTTAATCTAGCCAATTTTAATATACAGATTCAATAACAGGTGAAATATTACTAGTACTTACATAGTGCTACAAGAGGCTGTAAATTCACTCTTGTGTATCAGTGTATCAGCGTTATGAAACTCTGATTCCTCATCAAATAGAATTACATCCTGAATGCCTTTACTACCCTCCATATAATCATTTTTTATGCTAGTAAACAAATATTTTACTTTTTCAAACTATCAACTTCAATCTTGGAGATTTATTATTTCTGTTTTCAGTACTGCTACTCTTTCACGAAACTTCAATTTCACAATGTTTTTTTTAGCAAATTAAATAGCCCTTGGCTACTCCTAATAGTTTTAACAAGTGACTTTTTATATATATTTGCTCAAGGTGTCTCTTTTGTACAATTTCTTTTGCTCAGTTTATATGACTAGTCTAGTTTTTGTTGAAACTCTTGTTACAGTACTATTTTTTCTTTTTTTAAATCTCATTCTCTGTCACTCTGTGTCAGTTTCTTTTTTGCTTCTGCTGTGATGAGTAAATCATCTGTTAGCCCGTGTATGACATTTCCTATTTTCATGTCTTGAATGTTATCTAATTCCTTTTCCTTTTGTAATTTCTTCGGTTTAAACAGAATGCTTTTAAGGAAAACATATTTTTCCTTGCTATATTCTATCTTTTCTTTATATGAAACATTTGATACAGATTTATTTATCTTTCTATAATCGTTTATCACTTTGTTTAATCACTGTTCTGAACTAGTTTGTTTTTAATTAGTTCTTAGGAGCATTTAACATATGCAATTCAAACATTCTGTTGTTTTTGTTTTCATTTTCAGTACTTTTATTAATTAAGTTTGCTGTTTCTACTGTGGACATATTTCAATTATTTATAAGACTGCAAAGGGTCTGACCTGCGACTGTATTTTCCCCTGAGCAAACGGTGTCAGGTATAGATATTCTAAAATTCAAGAATGTAAACCTTTTCTGTTGCTTGGGTACATTTATCGTCTGTTTGAGACTGACTGAAAAGAAAATTCACCTTGTGTATCCATTCTTAAGCTGAAGTGGTAATTCCTCACTGCAGGAATCTATTGTTTGGGATACTTGTAGTGAACTGGAATCTGTTTCATACACCAGTAGATTTCAATCAGTCTAAGGTACCAGTCAAGGTACATGTAATTAATAACCTATTACTTAAGTAAGATATGTCCCATTATGGTACATTTACAATCTGACTAAAGTACATTAACGCCACGCATTGGATCTGAAGACGTTCTATTGCTAGACTCGTTCTGGCGACCATTCTGCTAGCCAATCAGAGCCTTGCTTGTAACATTTTGTAAGCGAAAGTAGAAGTTAAAAAAATCTATATTTAGCCTGGGTTTTTCATGTTTACAATAATGACGACCACCTCGTGTTTTCAGAGGTATCATATGTCACGGTACGGACTTGGTCAAGTAAGGGGAGAATATGTGTCAGGCAGCTGGTTAGCGCAGGCGGTAGCGCACTCGCCCTGTAAGCGTGGGGTCCCGGGTTCGAGCCCCGGATGTACTGCACATTTTTCACACCCTATGACATACGGCGCTTTTTGATGGTCAGATAAATGCTTGTCCAAACGTGTCGTCTAACTGGTTCAAATAAAAATAGATTTGCGTGAAATAAAAATAGCAATATCGGAAATCCAAACATACCGAAATATGAATGTGAATAGGTCATTCTCAGATTTTCGTTTAGAAGATCAAGTACTTTAGTTATTTTGGGTGCATTTAATAAAAGTTGACAATTATGTTTAGAAATATGCTGCATAGATATATTTCTATGATATAATTAAATCACTGGTATCCGTCTGTCCTTTTACCTTATATGTATTCTGGTTTTTAAAAGGGCAATAACTCAAAAATAGTATTGCTATGGCTATGACCTCTGTAAGCCTTTTATCATTGTCTGAATTACTAGCATATTGATCAGACCTTTTGTTTTACCCTGAACAACATTGAGGACACACAGAAAGTCCGACTATTTAATTACTAGATGCCCATAAATCCCTGTTATTTCCTGAAAATTACATAGTTTAATTGAAGTCTCAACAGTTCTTTAGCATAGGCCTTGCGCTCTGGACCGTGGACAGACAGACGGACAAAGCAGTGTCATTGAATTTTTAAGTATATATTTATGATATCTTATATCTATTACTGTTATTGATGGGTTTAAGTTACTGCACGGATGTGCAGGCTGATTATGATCTACACTAGTTGCAAAGGCAGAATCAATCGCGTCCAGCATGGTAAGGGTTAAAATTGTTTCTGTAACAAATATCTTCTTAAATTTGCTATTATATGCATGTATAGCCTATATATTTTAAACTTTTAGTCAATATCATTGAGCTATTAAGACAATACTTCTGCCGGATTAAATGTATTGGCCCAAACTGAATTGTTGCTGACAATTGGACAGGCACACTGACACGATACATATCTGAATAGTTATAATGATCACTGCACATAAATGTAATCAGTTTCGCGTATGTGTAATAAATTAAATGGTTTAAATTGGAGATTCAATTCATTACATTTACGCGCAGTGATCATTACAACTGTTTAGTTCTATTTCAAGATACTGGCGTGGAAGAAATATTAATCGTATTCCGGACCTTTATAGTGGCTTTAACAAAGATGTTAACATGTATGCAGTTAATGCTAAAATTACTTATAAACAGCGATATTGTACAAAAGCTTCATATTCTAGAATCTAGTGTTTAAAATTGTCTTTTTTTTACCATGCCGATAGGTGTTTTTTTCAACTTCTGCTGTATACCAAACCATCTTATTACTTTCTTGTTGAATACATATCACTTCAGACTGGAATGTGAAATGGGTCTAACACTACCACTGTTCATGTATTAATTTGTCATTTATTTCTATATAGAATATTTCTGACAATCATTTTATTTCTTTTCAGAAAGACTAAACATGATCGACTGTACTTATTAACATCCAGTGGCTTCTGTTTTTATTTGTATTTATCTGAACATGAAACAATAAATCCCCATAACAGTAATTGCTTTTGGCAATAATTTTATTTCTTTAAATACTATAAAGAAACACTGAAAACAATCCAGGATCAGTTTAGCCAATGATTTCTGTTTCTTCATTTAATCCGCTGAAAAAAAAGAAACATTCTTAGTTAAAAGTATTTTAAACTGTGTGGTTCTTTGGTGATTCAAGAAATACGACAGTTTTGTTCCAGTTTATTACGGTGGCACAGAGGTGACATGCACTACTGTTTTTTAAATTGCACTTCTCCTTTTTATGTCGTTCCCACGAGATATTAGCATGAGGGAACGACTTAGTATGTCAAAAAACAACGAGTTGCTAAGTCGTGGGAACGACATAAAAAAGAGAAGTTCAATCAAAAAAGTATTGGATTGAAATGAATACAGTAGCGCAATAAAAACAGTAATGTAATAAAAAAGTATAGTACATTGTACAATAAAAAAGAATAGTGCATACCAGATATGTCGAGGGAATGACTTACTATCTCGTTTCCACGACATAGTAAGTCGTTACCACAACATAGCTATCTCGTTCCCACGAGTTAGTCAACCCATCCAATTTTGCGTAAAATGCGTAATTTATATTTATTTGCTGTAAATGATAAGTGACTTCCCCCTTCGAAGTGATTCGAAAAATGATCAAGGGTATAATAAATGTAACAAACAATATGATAAGCTGACTAATTCGTGGAAAAGAGTTAGCTATGTCGTGGTAACGAGTTAGCTATATCGTGGGAACGAGATAGCAAGTCGTTCTCACGACATAGCTAACTCGTTACCACGAGTAAGAAAGTCTTCCCTCGACATAGCTAACATGCACTACTCATTTTTATTGCCTCATTCTTTTTTATAATATACCACTTTTTTTATTTCGCTACTCTTTTTATTTCAATGAAATACTTTTTTAAGAAATGCACTTCTCATTTTTAATGTCATTCGCAAGACATAGTAACTCGTTACCACGACATTTTAAGTTGGTATCTCGTGGGAACGACATAAAAAAGAGGAGTGCAATTTTTTTAAAAAAAGAGTGGTAAATGTCGCCTTTGTGTCATCGTAGATTATGGCTATGAGCATCGGAAAATTAAAATAAAATCTATCCACGAATACATTCATATACCACGTAAGATATGGAAACTTTGATATCATTTATTAAGAACCTTTGGAAGTGTAGAACGCGAGTAAGCAAAATAATGGTTAGTCCTTTCGTAAGTGGTTATAATGCAATGTGCAACACCTCTTGTATCCCCGTCCATACACTATAACCATTTTGATAAAAACCGCCATATTATACACACACTCAGTTTAAGATGATACATAAAATTTTGCTTCTGTCAAATTTGCAAGTGCTAACGTAATTCCATGATGCCTTCTAAATCAATTAATCACATTGTGCACTTGAACTATTTTGTGAAAAAAGCTGCTACATCAGAGAGAGATTTTTTTTGGCCGCGTGTGCGGAAGTTTACAGCTGAAAAACTTTTTTTTATTAAATGTTGCAGTCATGTGATTACACTGTATTTCAAATTAACGCCTGTATATATTATAAAAACATTGATTTTACAGCTGTAGGTTTCAATTACAGCTGTAAAACTTCTATCAAACAGTTCGAATTAAGAAAACTCCAGAAATAAACTTACAGCTATAAAAATGAAAAGGTTACAGTTGTAAATATCTCTAAAGTTACAGCTCTTTAAATGTCACAGCTACTGAAGTGGGTGAGCATTATTTGGAGGCCAAAAGAAGAGGCATTAAAAGTTTTAGAATGAGTTGTAATTCTGTGTCAGAAAGAGTACCAATAATCCCAGAAGCGAAAATAAGTGACCCGGTACGTATGTTGTTAAAGTAATGACAAACAGAAGGAACTAAACCAAGTATCTATTAATATATTTTTCTTCTTGGTTTAAGAGATGATGAATGATATATTAGTGTAAAGGATCTCAGATCGAACATTTGTTGCAATGTCGAACAGATATATGTTTGTAATCATCGATACATTGTGCCGTCATATAAGATACATTTTTATGATCTATACACCTAGCTTTGTATCAGGTAAACCAAAATATAAAATGCCTGCTGTTTGGATACTTACCTGATTTCGCAGATAGGGTAGTTATTACTAGAGCAAGGCAAATCTCCCCAAGCGAAGTCAAAATTGTAATAATAAACCGCACAGTCTTCGGGATAAACGTCTGGTTGCCCTGGGTGCCAGTCTATAAAAGAACCACATTTTGTTACATGAGCATATTATTAGAAACTTGCCAACTGTAAAGCATGTTATAAGCATCTTTGTTTGTAGTCGGGTCCATTGAACTATATGGTACGGGTACCCATCTTCGTTAGTAGTATACAGCATTCCATCATATTGTTAAATAAGCTTTACGAATTCGGCCTGATAACGTTTCATACAAACAAAAATGACAGTTGGTCTGAGAAGTGACGGTGTGACACACCGTGAAATTCCCGTGCTAGTTACGAGGAAAGCACGTATAATTACTACAGCAGGATTTCGATACCTAGTATTAATTCTTTTAAGTATAAAAATACCTGTAAAATTTGTTGTCTGGTCTGTATCAAACCATTTCCACGTACCTTCTATGAATTCGTCTGTCAATCCGAGCCACCAGTTCTTACCTTTGTTATAGAATATATAGCATTATGGCGGTTTGGAATCTACATCACCGCTGTAATACATGTTCAACGGCAAAGGCCTTTGTTTAAATAATCCGACTTTCCAGTTAAAAATGTCCATACCTAAATAATATTTTTATATGTATAAATGTGAAATGATTGCCAAAATCTAATTGTAATTACATTTTAAAATTGAAAAAGTATTTGGCTGTCATAATCTTTTATGATCAGTAAAATCGACAACAACCGTCCTTGTCTGCCCAAAACTATAACTTTCCCATGCAGACGGAATCCGTGTTTGAGTGGAAAGAAATCTGAATTTATTAGAAGTGCCAGTTTAACCGTTGGAAAGAACTATGTCTATCAAAACTTTAACAAGATTCCTTGTTCTTATAGATTCATTTAAGGTGATGTAGGTGGCAGTAAATTCGCCCGATATCTTGAACAAGTGATATTACCATTTCTGCTCGTTTGGAATCATGGAGTCAATTCAGTATTCATATGTATAGATCAGCTTAACCCTGTGCTAAGAGGCGTTATTGGTGTTGCGATATTCATTACCTCTCCTAAACTGAGTCTGCTATAATTTTGCTTTGCTATGTTTTAGGCTTCCTAAGGGTCTTTTTAGACTTTATCAAGTCTTTAAGTGTAGCGTGGTTGTCTCCATACTTGGTGTTGTTATTACTTCTTGTCCATTGGTATCATAGAAGTCATTCAGAATTTACATTTAATAGAGTTCCGATTAAGCCGGTTATAGGGAGTTTTAAGGACTGCCTGTCTTGAACAGATTCAGTGAAACTGAGTCTACCACGTATTACATTGCTTGTTGCGCTTCATGATTTTTTTTTCAGAAAACCGGACATTTTTTTTTTTTACCTTAATACGGACTCGACATTCAGGCATACATGAACATTTGCCACTGTTTTGTAAATGATATATGGTCTAATTGTCCGATGCACTGTATTTATGAACTACCTATTTTTCTATATGATTGTCGATTTGTAAGACTGAAAAAAAAACACACATACACACACCTAAAACGCCGATGCAAATTGCTTCATATTCAACATTGATTGAAGCATATGAAATGTAAGAAAAGCTTATTACCAGAAAAAAAAGGATTATTTATAACATAAAAGAACTGTTTCGTAGACTTATATGCTGTTTTCTTTTCTTTCTTTTGTCTGTTTTGATAACTCATAGACGTTCTAAATGACATTTTAACGCACTAGGGAGTGATACCTACTTTTGAAATCCCGAAGTCTGTCTTTTATGAAATCATTTTCTGCTTTACTCTGTATATGTATTAGATGGCTGTTTTTGTGCTGTCTACAGAAATGCTGGTAATAAAAAAAAACATTTAAGATAAAGAACATCGATATATTACAATTTGGTATCCTGAATTTTTTTAGAACCAACGAAAAGAAAGTATTTGTATTCCAAAAATGTTTCAAAGAATAGAATGTTTATTATAGAAACCTTTTATTATTTTATGAAATATTATAATGGCCTTGTCTTATTGACGAAATGTGTTAACTTTAGTTTTGAAAAAAAAATCGCCATTTTTCGAGGAGTCAATAGCTATCGAATACAAATCGCTCTGGCTTAAATTGGCGGAAATGCAATGGAAAGTTTTTATTAACATGAATTTAGTGGGATGATAAAGGTTCTTTCGATGCTGTATAACGGCAATAATATTCTGAAGGATTAAAAAAAATAGATTTATAGAGATTATTCTACTGAAATAATAATTGAGCCGCGCCATGAGAAAACCAACATAGTGCAGACAGACCAGCATGGATTCAGACCAGCCTGCGCATCCGCTCAGTCTGGTCAGGATCCATGCTGTTCGCTAATGGTTTCTCTAATTGCAATAGGCTTTGAAAGCGAACAGCATGGATCCTGACCAGACTGCGCGGATGCGCAGGCTGGTCTGGATCCATGCTTGCCGCGAATGCACTATGTTGATTTTCTCATGGCGCGGCTATACACTTGTATATACAGTTTGACTGTTTTGACTTCATAATTTGCTTACCTGTTTTACAGTCAAGATACTTGAGCGAATCAAATATGTAAAGCTTCATTACTGTATGTAATTCACCAATTATTTCAGTTAGTCCCAAAAGGCTATAAATTCTATATTAAAAAACAAATGATAAAGCTATCCAAATAGATGTTACGCATAATTACATGATTAGAAGGCACTACCTGAAATACTTCACATAAACTTATACAGTTAGACATGTAAAGGGAGATAATCATAAATAGTGCATTCAATAAAACTTTGTATTTTGTTAATCAATATTCAAACTTTTGACAAAAATGAAAGAAAACAATTATTGAAATTATATTTTAACAAGAAATTAATATATTTTATGTTCATGGCGGACACATCTTGAACAAAGGCATTATCATTATGAGCTTTTAAGTCTACCGTTTGTGAATTGCATTGCAAAGACGTACTTTTGAAAATGAGCAGATAACTCTTTCTCACTATTCTGGTGACCTATGACTTTTATTACATATCTTTGTTTCTTAGATGATTGTCCTTTAACATCCAAAGTTTGAAGAAATTCTATTATTGGGAAAAATCTTGAACCGATCAAGATATCAGCATTTTTCGATCAGTTAGGTATTTACTATTATTTGAGTTAGGAATTCTAAGGTTGTTATGAAAAGGCAAGTTTCTGTTATGGCCAAAGAATGTCGAAAACACGTTATGAGAGTACATAATCGCACAGGAAATTGCCAATACATTTCCTTAAACTTCAGACAACAGTGTAACCTACCTCGGCTTCCGTGAAATGAGCGGCTTGATGCCCAAATAAATAGCACGATCCTTCAAAAGGAAGCCATCCATCGTAACATGTTGTCGCTTGATATCCTAGAAATACGTTTATAAAACTCTGGAATAGCTTAGAATAAAAAGGTTTACAACTATAAAATGTTCTCGGCGGGACGATCCGCTAAATAATGTCACGTGATTTGTCAGTAATCATCTTTGATATATTACTTAAAAGAAAGAAAAGCTATCCTGTTCTTTGCTATTTTACAATTTTCTAATATATTACTGATAGCACTGTTTCGAAATTGGGCATACATTTAGATTAATATGCAGTTTATAAAATATCAAATATTTTCACGGCATATGAACCTAAAGTAAAAATATACCCCACACAGACTGGTTGGAAATAGATTTGTTTGGTGAGTTTTAATGCATTATATTTGAAATTGAAAAGGAATAAGATATTGAAAATACTCAAACCATACATATTGTCATATTATTGTTTTAAGGGGACGCATACTTTGAAATTAGAAAAAAGTGGGTGGGGTATTATAAAATTTACCTGCAAAAAAGTACAAGGTTTTGGTAAATGAAATGAATACTGTTTCAACTGTTATAAGTACACAAAGGATTGCTCACTAAAATAAAAATGAGAAAAACTGAAACAAGAAAGTTATTGTTGAATTACATAAGACTTCTTGTGTACATTCAAAGTCAACAATTAAGACTTTTTGGTGCGAAAATAATAGTGCTTCACTTTGTCCAAACATTTATCAATGTCCTACAGATTCTAATTTAAAGAAAGAATGTGAAATAAGTTCACTGTCTTGCTTTTCATTTCGCATATGTGAGCTAAAACACATTATTTAGTTTGTTTACAAAGTAGTGCATAAGAAAAGATACGGTGGTCAAGGAATGCCACATTACAAATCTAAAAGAGTATATTCCCCTTAATACATTAAACATTTATCGTTACAGAAGTCTAGTGGCTTACAATAAAGGCCTAGAAATGTTGCCATTATTAATTTTTAACTTGGTATTCATGAACTACAATGCACTTAAATATCAAAACACATTCAACAAACTTTTGAATTGTATTGTCTTAAAAATCCCAAAAATAAGGTATGAAATTTGGTTGAGAGGTCCAATCAATGTGTATATGTGCAAAAGCAACATTCTAATCTTGTTCACAAAAGTTACTAATAAACAGCAGGAATGTCAATGATCAAAACTGACGAATATACAGTTATCCTCACTTTAATGTCATTTATAATTTGTCCTTGAATTCTCCACCATACTTTTCATAATTCTGTTTGCACGAGTTGCACGAGAATGCTGTCATTCACGTAAAAAAACGGGGTCAAATAAGTTGTAAATGCAATATCATCTAAACGTAATTAATGGATTATGCAGTTCAAGATAAACTTTATCTCATAACGTAACGAACATGTATAATGTTGTAACAACAACTTTACTTACACTGATTTAAGTAGCAGTCGGTTTATAAGTGACTTTATTGATTCATTTTGTGTTTTGTTATTGTTGTCAAAAAGTATAACGGAAGTGCCTCACAACTGAAGCGGAAACCAGTTTGATGCGCAAAGTAGTCCACTGTAAGTAATATTATTTGACAAATGTCCACAGAAATTAATAATTTTCTAGTATTAAAGACGAATATCTGAATAGGATTCATTATTTGATAAGAAATTATAATCATCGACATGTTTTTTTTTAAAAATCGTACACGTGCTGACACCTAAGTTGTTCTCCGTTGTTTATTCGAGTTACCTTTCGTCCGGCGCAGTAATACATTTGCAGTGAATCGCCGAGAAGTCGTGGGAAAATTAAAAACCATGTAAACAAACTAAAATTAACCACCTTTTCAAGATGAATTTCAAGTGATCGACATTATGCATTTAACCCGCCTGACCTGTGTAGCATCTTAGATATCTGTTCTAAGGTATTCATTGTGTAGAATGTCATGTTATGCCCTTGCAATGCTAATCCCACTCTGATTTTTTTGTTTACATTTTTTATCAATGACAAATATGGCGTCCATCCCGAGATGAACAGACGTGGCGTTAAATTTTTACATGTTTAAGCAAACCTGGTGTGTTAGAAAGAAAATCTCATCCCTTCAACATTATTTGGAACACTGTTATTGTAAAAAACCTGTTTTTTCCTTATACAAAAGCTTAATATTTTGTGTTGAATGTACTTTCACAAAGACCTCTGTTTTCCTATTACATTCATAGTACCACATCCTTATCCACAAAATACTGAATATTACAGGTGTCCATCAGTATTATATCAGTTTAGGAATATGTTTTTTATTTTCCCACCATCGATTTCTTGAATATGCACCCCTTCCGCATTGCTATATGAACTGTGAATGTAGCAATATGCGTCCCCTTAAGTTCCTTCATTGAAAACGAAGTCAGACAAGACTTTTAAATTCTAGCTTTAGGTGCAAGAACCTTTATCCTGACAGAATGTATATAAATGTAACAGTTTTGATATTCATGAAAAATATTAATTCAATATATCGCTAATGAATTTGATAAGCAAAATGGTTGGAGTAAATTTATTTCCACCAGAACCCTTTGTATGTAAATCCAGTCTTGATATATATTTTTACCTACGCAAATTTTACACCTGATGTAAATATTTCGGTCTCTGAACAGGATAATACACCGAACCGCAAAATAAACGCAACACATTTCTTTTTTGAATATTTCTGCCGTAAATACATTTTACTAACCCAAACGTATTTGAATACTATTTATACATGTAAAATATTACTTTGCCACTAAAATTTATTGAAATCATCGTACCGTGACACCTGACTGGCGCAACAATACGAAAAGCACGTTTTGCACGTGCACGCTGAAAGTAAGTAAATTATTCTAAAAAAAAGCTAATTTCGTGACCTGTTACGATTTTACAATTAAAAAAAACACCCCAAAAGATTTTTGGCGGACATAAATAGTCTTTTGCAATGCCACGACTTCCGGATAATTTGCGAAATCAGGCTGTCGGAATGTTACATGCCGGAATGTCCACGAGACGTATAGCTGCAGCATTAGGTTGTCATGCTTCGACGATTGTAAGACTCCATCAACGTCTATTACAAACTGGTAATGTTCAGGATCGACCAAGGACAGGACGTCCCAAAGTGACAACACCGGCACAAGACGCACAGGTGCAAGCTGCCCACCGTCAGAACAGATTCCTCAAAGCCACAACTACTGCCAGGAATACTGTTGGGATTAATCTGGGGTGAATCTCATATACATGTACAAAACATTAACATTGCAATCATTCTTTATTTTAAATAAATAACCAGTTATATGTATCAACCTTGTTGGTATCAATTAACCAAATAACGCAATGAAGTCATATTAATAATATTTCATATGCGACTCGGTGCACTACTTCATAAAATGAAACAAATCACGTAATGTGCATGTACTTGTACTAAATGCATATTTGTTCATTGTAGACGTAACGTCAGCGATGATACGATACACCGTCGGCTATATGCTATTGGTTTCAAGGCTAGACGCCCGAAGAAAGGATTGATTCTCACTGCTAGACATCGACAGGGGCGTTTAAACTGGGCTACGAGACATCTACGATTTACCCGCAGGCAATGGGGTCAAGTGCTATTTTCGGACGAATCCAAGGTCAACGTCAACCGGCTGGATGGATGTGTACGTGTATGGCGCGCACGTGGTGAGCGAGTAGCAGATCAGTGTGTACAGAGGTATGACCGGTGGGGTGGTGGAAGCGTGCACATCTGGGCTGGTATGTCCCAATTTGGACGTACTAATCTAGTAATTCTCAACGGCAACGTCAACGCCCATAGGTACGTAAATGACGTTCTCCAACCGGAAGTGATCCCGTATATGCGACAGAACCTACGCGGTGGCATATACCAGCATGATAATGCAAGGCCTCACACGGCGAACCTAACAACTAACTTTCTAGGAAACAATAATGTTAATGTCCTGGACTGGCCGTCCTTGTCGCCAGACCTGGCACCGATAGAGAACATCTGGGCGGAGCTCAAAACACGCGTGTATGCACGTCAACCACAACCGAACAACCTTCAACAGTTACGTCAGGCTCTTATCCAAGAGTGGAACAATATTCCACAGAACGATATCGCGAATGTAATTGGCTCCATGATACGGTGCCCCTAAAGTGACATGTTACACACTTTTTTCCACTTAGGTAATGTGAGACTTTTTTTATTTCGTTTAAACGAAATGATTTCGTTTAAACGAAATGATTTCGTTTGAACGAAATAACTATTTCGTTTAAACGAAATCATTTCGTTTAAACGAAATAACTAATTCGTTTAAACGAAATCATTTCGTTTATACGAAATGTTATTTCGTTCAAACGAAATGATTTCGTTTAAACGAATTAGTTATTTCGTTAAAACGAAATGATTTCGTTTAAACGAAATAGTTATTTCGTTCAAACGAAATCATTTCGTTTAAACTTATTTCGTTCAAACGAAATGATTTCGTTTAAACGAAATAGTTATTTCGTTAAATGATTTCGTTTAAACGAAATAAAAAAAGTCTCACATTACCTAAGTGGAGAAAAAGTGTGTAACATGTCATTTAACTTTACCATGAGACGTAGATGCGTTGCTTGTATTCAGGCCAATGGAGGATACACGAGATGTTGACAATGTGTAAAAATTGAACTTGTGGGTAATGAACTTTGACATAATGAAATCGGGGTTATTGTTTGATATACTTTAATGAAATTTACACAGTATGTAGGTAAGGTACCAATAAAATGAAATAAACTCGTTATTTATCATTTGAATTGTTTATTTTCGAATTATATGTGTTTCCCCAACCGTTGCGTTTACTTTGCGGTTGGTGTAGTTATTTCCCATATAGAACCCGTTCGATATACAAGTTCATTACACTAGAAAAATTACCAACCACTGCAAATGTTTCAAACCCTTTCAGCTTTCGAGTTGTTGGATTTAACAATAAAACAATCCCAGCTAGCAAAATATATGGGACCCATATGGGGCCCACGTAGGATTTGCAAACGGGATTGGCATGGGTCCCACATTGGCTTCAAAATAAATACATTAGTGTATCACTTCGATGAGACATTGTTTATGGGTCCAATATGGGTCTGATATGGGCAAATACTTACAATATGGGTCTTATATGTACAGTATAGTACATTTGTCCGGATATAGCCCGTATAGGCCCACTAACAGGCTTGCGTGCTGGGATTGTTGTCTTGACGTTCGTCCAATAGGAGAAATTATCGACCTAGAAATATGGATATCAAGACATGCTTAAATCTTCCAGGTCGATAAACTCTCATATCGACCTCACTGAAAGGCAATAAGTGTGTGATTCTGAAGAGGATTATTAAATTGTTTTAAATAGGCTTACCTTTTACCGTTGCAAACAGTCCTATGAAGAGAAAGGACAAAATAAACAGCATGTTGATAGCCTATTTACACACCAATAATTGTTTCATAGATAGGTCTTATCAGTTTAGTCATGTACAGGTTTACAAAATGTCATATAACTTATCTGGCTGTCCTACCAAAGTTTGAAAATAACTCATTTTTGATGTCAAGTCATAAAGTCGTTGCCGCCCAAAATTAGAGATTCTTCAACTTTTACGATTTAGGCATCAAATCATCATGGGATTTAAAAAAAAAAATACATATTCGTTCTGTACAAGGTTTGTTTATTAGGACACAATTAAGGTGAATAGCATGGTAATAGTGCAAACTCATTGGACATATTTTTATACGACAGTCATATATGACTGAAGAATTGCCCTTGTTAGACCACGCAATTGCAAGTTTGAACACAGTTCAAAATTGTTACGTAAAATATGCTTGTAGATAGCATGGCTAGGGTCTAATACATATAAAAATATTGTACGGAATTTATCGAATGCGAAAATTGCTACTGACCAGTCAGAGATACATGTTCTATGGGTAAAACATAACTTCAGTCGTAAACTTCGCAGCAGTTCAGTAAACAATTTCATCTTAAATCACTTTTAGGCTACGAACAACCAAACATGCAATGTTTCTTTGAAATATTCAACTGACTTAATAGGGAATCGATCTTACCAATTTTTGTCGCGAAGCAACGAAAATCGGGATCGATCCCTCTACGGTAACATGTGATATATACCGAATGAGATATACTATCGAATTAAAAATGTAGTCTTCCGGCACGTGCAGAGAGCGTCTGACTTCAGATTTTTTGGAAGAATACGCTTTTTTCTTCTTGTGCGTATTAAGCGTCCACATAACTTGTCCTAACCGAAACGTCTTGCACATCAGTACAAATATGGGCAGTACTGTATTTTTTATTCCAAAATCTACCATTAAATGGATAAACACGCATATTTATGGGCAAGCTGATGGACTGTAACGATTCCCGATTGAGGCATTGCCTTATTTGATATTACTGCTTGACTTTTATTCAAAAACTGAAAACTTATCCGGACATGAAGTACGATATAATGTCTAAGTAAAATGTATTTGAGCCGCGCCATGAGAAAACCAACAGTGGCTTTGCGACCAGCAAGGATCCAGACCAGCTTGCGCATCCGCGCAGTCTGGTCAGGATTCATGCTGTTCGCTAACAGTTTCTCTAATTTCAATAGTCTTTGAAAGCGAACAGCATGGATCCTGACCAGACTGCGCGGATGCGCAGGCTGGCCTGGATCCATGCTGGTCGCAAAGCCATTATGTTGGTTTTCTCATGGCGCGGCTCATTTTTCTTTTTGCAACGCTTTGGACGGGATTGCAAGTATGAATTCCTAAATATTCATTTCTATTTACTGATACAATATGTACACATAAAATATATTAATAATTCCATAGTTTGATATCAGGGTATGTCTATACATCCTTGTATTTTGGCGTGCGATTCAATTTGGCTATTTACCTTCTTTGTTAGAATCAGTAAAAGTGTACATGTGACATTTCAAAAACAGGTCCAATTTTGTTTGTTCGCAGTTTTATCCTAGCAACATAGTAGACGAATGTCTCAGAAGTGTAAACTATAAAAATTACAATCGTATTATCACACATGTGTTCAAAAAATAAAATATTACAGCTTGCAATATTTTTCCATATTTGGTACCAATTAGTAACCGTTACTAAGACCTAATTTTGTATTTTGTAATCAATGAGAAGGTGTTCTTGTGTGAAGTTTCAATTCAATATATATAGTTGCTGCTAAAATACCAGGTGACAGATAAACGCAAAACCAACTTTTCTAAGTCTCGAAAGTGGCCAAACTTTAAACCAAGTTCAACCACTTGTTAATTCATGACTGGAATGTGTTGCGTGAAGTTTCATTACAAAACATAGAGTTTTTAATGAGGCACAGCTCGATATTTCAACGCAGAACTTTATCTGGATTTTCAAAATGGACCATAATTTACATCAAGTTCAACCAAGACCAGGAAGCTTTGTGTGAAGCTTCAATCAAATACACAATAGTTATAATGCTATGTAGGGGTCTAGGATTAGCTCTGGTTATGTTATACATTTGCCATTTATTTCCATAACAAATGATCTAATGTATCAAAGAGATACAGACAGTGTTTACACAAATGAAAATTCATCCAACGATTTCTGTTTCCACTTGCATCCCTCTGAAAAATGAAAAATAATTATTGTGTGATTATTCACAAAGCTATGCCGATGAATTTTTTCGAAAATGTAACATTTTTTCAGAGTCGTTTCTGTTTTAGATAATAAACATTAAATATACTTAAAAGACTAAAGGTATCAACTCACAAGTAATTGATTCAAGTGGAAGGTAAGGTTTGCGTGCAGCATATTTTATGCTATACATTCTTGAAATCCAAGAGACCAAGACATTTACTTCGACATCCGAAATTCGACATAGATATACCGCTGTAACTTTATGTTTACATATTTCGGTTACAGAGGTAACTGGTTTAAGGTAGTACATATAGGCCTAACTAAACTAAAGGAACCAGCGTGGGAGCCATCTGGTCTCGCGTAATGGCTGCCAGGTATATGAACACTAATTTTTCACTTGGCCTGGCAACAGAGGTCTAAATTGAAGCTAGTTTCTGTTTAAATTTCATTGTGGATGTATTTTTGACATTTTGGTAGGAAAAATGGGAGAGCAGGTTGTATTTGGTGAAGTGAAGCTCAATTTTAGTATGAGTAGCACTTCCAGGTCACAGAAATGTGATTTTGATGTCAGTTTACAGTAAGCAAATGTGACCAGAGAAATCTCTCTTAGAAGATACATGACCCCTACTTATCTCTTCATTTTATATCAGTTTTATCATAACTCTTTAAAATGAGGTAAGGATTTGTTCTCTGAAATGGGTCTAGCTATGTTTGGTAGCTCTTTATCATGAAAAGAGAGAACTATTTAGCTAATTGTGACCTATAAAGTAGTGAAAAGACACTCGGTAATTTCCGTGCAAGTACGTATTGATCGTATGTTATTTCGGCATCATTCGACCATAACAGAAAATTGCTTTAATTTCCATAACAACGGAAAAATACCGAAATCGCGCGCGGAGAAAACGCAATCGAATGTACTCCTTAAAAAAGTAATGGGGATCCATGCTCAAAAATGATGACAAGATACAATAAATATCGCGTATCCGTAGCCCTGACCAACCCATAAATCAGGCAAGTATATTTCATAAGTACAATAACACTGTTGACTCATTTAAAGGAGGAGTAATATATCGATTGCTATCACGGGTCAACTACTGAGATTCATCCCTGTTGTTTCCTGAAACTGAAACTGAAACTGAAACTGCTTTATTTGATTAAACGCATAATTTTACACATAGTATATTCACTGGCGTTGTACATTAATTTAAAAAAAAGAAAAATCATGATAAATTATATACAAAATGGTATCAAACAATGAAACACGACATATTTGACAAAATTACTGTACAGTGCAAATTACAACATTGCGTATAAAGCATACGTCGATCACACTACATAGTAGAGTATACTCAGCGTCTCTAACATATTCAGTCCACCAACAGAGAAATAATCAGAACCATGATTCAAAGCTTTTAAAAAACAGAGTTTTGAGCTTTTTCTTAAAAGTGTCTACAGAATCAGAATTTCTCACTTCTACTGATAGTTTGTTCCATAGTTTCGGCCCTACAGTTTGAAAACTTCTGTCGCCGAATGTTTTACGTTTGTTAAATGGTACCTCGTAACAACCTGTAACAGAGTCTGAAGACCTTAAACTACGTTTTGGTGCTTGTTCCGATAATAATTCAGTCAAGTAAGATGGAGCTTGGCCGACTGAACAAATAAACATGACAGTTAAAATCTTAAATTCGATTCTAGCTTTGATAGGAAGCCAATGTAGTCGGAACAAAGCTTGTTTTGAACTGTCGTACTTGCTGAGTCTTAAAACCCGTTTCCCGTTTCAAGTTGGGATCTCTTTCTTTCGGTGATTGTTTGAACACTGATCTTTATCCCGTAGCATCACAATGCATGCTGTAATAGTAGGTCAATCACATGTAAAAAAAATGCGAGTCTCTCACATGACGTATGTAAATAAGCGTAACCAACCATGCACCATGACCAAGATCAGACTGATATTCAACCTCTGTATAGTTTATATAAGGTTCCTCTAACGGAATGCATTTGGGCTGTATAAATATTCATTATCATATCTATAGGATACATCTACTTCACAGCAAGAATCTCTATTTAGTACTATTTTCCTTAGATACGTACCTGCACATAAAAATAATTGTACAAATATTGAAAATTTGTTCAATAGTCTTAATAAAATGGACAATACTGAATTAATGCAATGACACGCATTAAAATGATGTCACAAACCCAATGTCATATTCAGGCGTCAATATGGACTAATATTGACGTTTCCGGTTCTGTTGTAACCAACCGGTGAAAAATTGACTGGATGAGATACGTTTTATGCCTTCAGTGCAAGAAAAACCATATATATGATATCAATACACATACCGAAGTTCACATATGGGATAGTAGTTATTGAGGCATTTCACATCTCCCCAATCAAAGTCCCAACTGTAAACATATATCGCACAGTCTTCGGGAGAAGCATCTGGTTGTCCAGGATGCCAGTCTAAAATCGACAGAAGTATAGTTCATAGCGGCAATCCATCAATATGTGACAGAGATTTCTGTCAATGAAAAAGCAAGTTATCTCATTTATATGTTAATTGTATAATTCAAAATTGAGCCGTGCCATGAGAAAATCAACATAGTGGCTTTGCGACCAGCATCCGCGCAGTCTGGTCAGGATCCATGCTGTTCGCTAACAGTTTCTCTAATGGCAATAGTCTTTGAAAGCGAACAGCATGGATCCTGACCAGGATGCGCAGGCTGGTCTGGATCCATGCTGGTCGCAAACCCACTATGTTGGTTTTCTCATGGCGTGGCTCAAATGGCAAATTCAAATGGTGTAAAACATATATGCACCAAAAAACACAGACTTTAAAATTAACATTATGATAATTTTTAACCAAGTGCAATAATCATACCTGTAAAATTCGCTGTCTGATCATTATCAAACCATTTCCACGTGCCTTCAATCAATTCATCTGTCAATCCAAGCCACCAGTGCTTACCTTTTTAATTTAATGCAATATATGTTATTTATGTCGTTATAGATATATGATGTAGGCCTATATAGCATTATATATTCGGTTGCAGAAATCCAAGACTTCCAAAAATCCAAAAAGCAACAATCGCCTTTGACTGCCGCATAGCTATCTTCGTCAGTATAAATGTTAAAGGGAAAAAGTACTTGACTGTCAAAAAAAAAAATAAAAAAAATAAAAACTGACATTATCGGTAAAATGTGTTCTAAGGCTAGATATTTTGGATGCCAAAATCTTTATTGTAGAATTAAGATCGACGGCAGAAGTCTTTGACTTCCAAATCTCTGACAAATTCCTAGACAGTCTTTGTCTGCCCAAGGACTTACTTATAACCTCAGATCCCCTTTGTTTAGTTCTGCCTGTTTTTTTTTTCTCATTTATGGTAAGCCCTTCATCGCAACTCGACCATACGCAGCTTTAAATGAAATTGCACACTGTATTATTGAAGGTTCCATATACAAAGCAGTATGAGCACATCTGCGGATGTCTCTAACTTTTTGGTACAATTGTTGAGTTCTGCTCAACCCGGAGCTAGAGGACATGGACAATAACTAGTATAGGCATTTCCACTAGCGTCCATGAACAAGCTCAATCAAACCGAACTTGAAACATTTCCATTTTTATCGTGTTAAACGGCCTATGGAGTTTTTACTTTTTCTATTTAAAAGAACGTTTTATTTTCAGTTACAATTACATTTCAAACGGC
The DNA here is from genome assembly GCF_021730395.1 of Mercenaria mercenaria. Taxonomy (NCBI): domain Eukaryota; kingdom Metazoa; phylum Mollusca; class Bivalvia; order Venerida; family Veneridae; genus Mercenaria; species Mercenaria mercenaria. The sequence goes on along the minus strand of NC_069376.1, from coordinate 40,306,011 downwards.
AAGAAGTATTCGACTGTCAAAAGTCTATCAGTGTCAGTGGTATATGTATGAAGTTGAAAGACGACATTTACCTTTTCTTTTTCAGAGGTAAATGTTTAACGGCAAATGGTTTTGCCAAAACATTTTACTTAATCAGTAATGCATTTCTTTTATTCTGTGTCATTTTTACTCATGTAGTGACGCAGTCTATAACGCCCCCGTTACTCTGTCCTAGGCGCTAACGTTGCTATATTACGGAAGAAACACATAAATGTAAAGCAAATATGAAATCGTAGGTGTTTATGAAGTGTTGATTTACATGTAGTTTATACTAATTTATTTTAGCTCGACTGTGATGAAAGCTTACAGTTATTCGCGGAAAAATCAGTACTGGTGTCATATGAGCATGATCGTGACCCCAGTGGGGCTTGAACCCACAACAACCGGGTTGAGAGGCAGACACTTTAACCACTAGACCACCGCTGCCCTTATGACGTGTTGATCTAAAAGAGACATTAAGTAAGCATGTAAACTGAGTCAAAAGATGCGATCGTAATGTTAATACAAGGACTGACGTTAGAATTTGCACCGAAGATACTATCATGACACTCCTGTATGATAAAAATAACTTAAACATTTTTTGATAACATTTTGACAGGTTACAATGTGAGCACTGCCTAAAAGCGCATCAACCTGTTTACTTACTTTTGAAATCCCGGAGTCGGTCTTTGATGAAATCATTTTCGAGTTTACTCTCAACATGAATAAGATGGCTGTTATGGTGCTGTCTACAGAATTGCTAGCAAATAATAAAATACCCACATTAATAACAGTGATATAATACTATGACATCAGAAATATTCGTGTGGAACTTATTTTCGTGGATTTTGTGACTGTGTTGATCCAAGAAATTAAATTCCAACAAAAATATGTAATTCCCATTCATTTTATCTCGGAAACTTGATATCCGCGGATTCATGTCCGCCAAAAAATAGCAGTTTTGTGTGAAAAAAAAATGTGATTGTATAATATGAATACTTTATTTAACGTCAGAATAAAACCAAATATAATGGGTGTCTCCAAAAATGACATGTTTACATGCAAGATATTATGATTTTCATAGAAGCACTGCATAATTCTCATTTGCATTTTGATAAAACAAGAACCGCGTGTAATAGCCCGAAAGATATTGAATTGTAAGCAATATTTGATGTTAAAGCCAATGCATGTCATTAGATTTATTCACTAAACGATGTTATTTTTACCTCCGCTTCCGTGAAATGGACCGCAGAATGTCCGAAGAAGTAGCACGATCCTTCAAAAGCAAGCCATCCATCGTAACATGTCGTGCTTGTCAATCCTGGAAATATTTTCAAACAAACTGGAGTCTAGTATATGAAATATTAAAGAAATCGGTTTACAAATAAAGCAACAATTAATGATGGCCCTATCTCTTATTCCATCCATTTATCATTATTCTATTGTTTTACTATCATTATTCCAACGTTTTATCGCCAGCACCGCGTCGTTTTATCGCCATTATTCCATAGCTTTAGTGCCATTTACTCGTCGTTTCATTACCACTATTCCATAATTTTAGCGCCATTTACCCGTCGTTTATCGTCATTATTCCAACGTTTTAGCGCCATTTGCCCATCGTTTTATCGCCATTATTCTATTGTTCTAGCGCCATTTGCCCATCGTTTTATCGCCATTATTCTATTGTTTTAGCGCCATTTGCCCATCGTTTCATCGCCATTATTCTATAGTTTTTCTTGCTATTTACATGTCGTTTTATCGCCATTTTTCACAATGTACACTAAACCAGTTTCTACAATATGCAAGAAACATGGGCTAAATCACCATTTTTACGCCGACGATGGGCAGCTTTATTTATCTTTCAAACCAACAAATCCAGTCTCTTAGAAGGATGCTTTAGGCTGTGTTGAAAACTGTCTCGTAGAAATGTATCTTGTATGAACAACAACATGTTGAAAATTATGGTGGCTGATTTCTGCCATTTCGCGTTTTCGCCCCGCGACCCCACCGGGCAAAAACACGAGAATTTACAAGTTAAAAGGCGGGGGCGCGGGGCGAAAACACGCTATTTAGCGGGGGCGCGGAGCGAAAACACGATAATTAGCGGGGTCGCGGGGCGAGAGTTAGTAAGTGGTATGTCAGGGGCGCGTGGCGAAAACACGATAATTAGCGCTGCTTAAACGCCGAGTTTTCGCACCGCACCCCCGACATTCCAGTTCCTAAATCTCGACCCTCGATCCCGCTAATTATCGTGTTTTCGCTTCGCGCCCCTACTAAATAGCGAGTTTTCGCCCCGCGACCCCGCCGAGCGAAAACACAAAATTAACAAGATAAAATGGAGGGGGCGCCAGGCGAAAACTCGCTATTTAGCGGGGGCGCGAAGCGAAAACACGATAATTAGCGGGGGCGCGGGGCGAGATTTAGTAACTGGATGTCGGGGCGCGGTGCGAAAACTCGACGTTTAAGCAGCACTATTTATCGTGTTTCGTCTCGCGCCCCCGACATACCAGTTACTAAATCTCGCCCCGCGACCCCGCTAAACAGCGAGTTTTCGTTCCGCACTCACGCTAAATAGCGAGTTTTCGCCCCGCGCCCCCGCCATTTTAATTTGTTAATTCTCGTGTTTTCGCTCAGCGGGGTCGCGGGGCGAAAACGCGAAATGGCAGAAATCAGCCACCATAGTAAATCAATATTGCCGATAAAACTGAAGTGATTGTATTTATCTCTCAAAGAAACGAAAAACACATTGAATCGGTTACTGTGAAAATTGGAGAAGAGAACATTAAACCATCTAAATGTGTAAGGAATCTTGGTGCTTTTCTAGATTCCAAAATGAGCATGGAAAAACATATTAAATCAGATTGTAGATCAGGATACGGACAGCTACGTCATAAAGGCCACATCAGGAAATATCTAAATACAGATGCTACAAAACCGCTAGTAAATTCCCTCGTCACTTCACGCCTTGAGTATTGCAATGCGCTCTTGTATGGTGTTTCGAAGGCCTTGCTGAATAGACTTCAAAATCTTCAGAACACTGCAGCTCGAATCATAACGAGAATATCGCGTTATGGTCACATTACACCGGTATTAAAAAAACTGCATTGGATACTCGTTACTCACAGAGTGGATTTTAAGATTCTAGTTCACACATACAAAGCATTGCATGACCAATCACCGATCTATGTTAAAGACTTGCTAGAACCCTATCGGCCAGCAAGAAATTTGAGATCCAAGAACAACTCAAAACAATTGGTTGTTCCAAAAAGCAAAACTGTGAGGTACGGTGATCGTAGTTTTCAGCTGCACCGAAGTTATGGAATGCTCTTCCGGCTACCATTAGACACGCTAAAAGTTTTGATGCTTTCAAAATATTATTGAAAACACACTTTTTCTTCAAGGTCTATTGAAACTAACTTTGCACTGGAAAACAAGCTGTTATATGACTTTGCAATGGAAACTATTTACTGTTGTTTATTGTTCTTTAAAATATGATCTAGTACAATCAAAATGTAGAATAAAACCTGATTCAGGCTAAATACCTTTTATTATTGATATATTTTTTGCGTTGTATTGTGTGTCCATATCATTCTGTGATACTTGTATAAGGTTTATACAGCGCTTTCGAACGTTTATTTTATAGATGAAAAGAGCGCTATAATAATCTGGTAAATAATAATAATAATAATAACATTCCACTGTTTTAGCATCATTATCCATCGTTTTATCGCCATAATTCCAGTATTTGACACCATTATTTAATAGTAGATCATCAATGCTCTGACATATGATATATATACAAAGGAACTATTAAATATGATAATATACTGATTTAAGATTTTAAGTTTGTAAAGTAAGCATACCTTCTGTTTCAGCAAACAATCCTATGGAAAGAAAAGACAAAATAAACAGCATGCTAATAGATCCCTTAGTCTACGACCACAAGCCTATAACTATTGCACAAACATGTCTTATCAGTTTAATCATGTTCATCTTCACATACTTTCATATTATCTCTCTAGCTGATTTGCCAAAGTTTGGAAACTTATCTCATTTTTTCTGATACCAAATTGATGTTGAAAAATTAGTTAACTTTGCATAAAGTTGATATAGATTATCACAGGTCAATGACGTTCAGGTATAGTAATGGAAAACCTGCAGCAAATCTATGGAGCGCCTCTTATATAATACCGACTAAATCCGGCATGCAGTCAAAAGTTCATATTTTACTCATGTTAGAAGAAATGCTCGTGCATCATTATGCCAGTAGTATTTTAACTTGCTTGAAAGAAGGAACCGACCGACAGACCTGGGATAAAAGAGCTTTTTAATTGAACCTTTAAAAGTTAAAATAATGACATTATGCAAATGTTGTACCTAAAATATACTGAAAAAATACACCAGATTGTTCAATTCAATGTAAGTTTGTCGAAAACATACGTAGAGTCATGTCCCCTTTACACGATTTTGAAACGATTCCCACTCCCAAAGCCAAACCATGGATCAATCCCTCGAAACTTCTCGGTAAATTACCTAATGTTGTACAACATAATGAATTTATATACAATCGGTATTTTTCACACAAAAAAAAAGAGAAAACTACAGCCAAGGTCATGTGTCAGTTTATGGTTATAATGTCTGCACACTGTCGCCATGGAGAAAATACATTTATATATAGGGAACCGATTCTGCCGATTTTCGTCGCAAAACGACGAAAATCGGGATCGATCCCTCTACGGTAACATGCGATATGCCAAATGAGATATATACTATCGAATTAAAAAATGTGTACTTCCGGCACGTGCACAGAGCGTCTAACTTCGGATTTTTTTTTGAAGAATACGCTTTTTCCTTGTACCTATTAAGCGTCCACACAACTTGTCTGAACCGCAACGTCTTGCACATCGGTACACATATGGTTATATGGTACATATACACGTAGTACGCACTTGTAAATAAAAACATCTAGTGAGCATAGTTCATATAAATAAATATAACTTTCCGGACGGTTCGCATATCCAAGAGATGGAAATTATCTGTCATACAATACAATATGGACAGTGTTGTTTTTTTTATTCCAAATGATAGGGAATCGTTCCAAAAATCGGGATCGATCGCACACTGTCGCCATGGAGTAAAACAAATGATCCCCACTACAGTAGTGTGTCTTGACAGTTTCGGCTTATCCAACCTATTGCTGTATTCCACTTACCAATACAATATATGGAAAATGCAAATAAACCTGTAGGCGATCCATTTCTTTTGTAAGTTGTTCCCTAGGAGTTACAAAGTAAAGAGAGAAAATCGTTTCTTAGACACAAACTCAATTGCTCTGCACAAAAGTTATATACACCGTAGTTTACTAGCATGTAAATAATACATGTCTATACTTAAAATGACTTACACGGTATAGAGTTATTTCTTATTCTTATGTAAATGATTTCCATGCTGTTCTGGTTATGCATAAATTAAATATTTTATCTGGGACATACATCACAGATGTTCTGTTCTTCGGGTCGCTTGGGTGGGGATTGAACCGGTTTGCATTTTGTGACGGATTTCAGAGCCATATCAAAATCATTAATTTTGTGAGTGTAAAATGTAAGATATTTTTGTTCAATCTTGTTCTGGAGGCAATAAACTGTTACTGATTATTGTATAGGTCACACTTGCTGATTTGTCTTTTATTAAAACATGTTAGGCCTAAAAAGTGTTTGTTTCCGGTAACATGCCAAAAATTATGGTAGGTAGGTCGGTATTTTTTTAAATATCTTTTTTATTAAGTGGGATTTTCCGGAAATTATTTTTGTGTCAAAAACTGAATACAAATAAGGGGGTTATGCCTTTTGAGAAAAATAAAGAATTTATTATTATTATTATCAGTAAGTTGATTTCTAACACCACTGACAATGTTTAAAGCATATTTTTTTGTTAAAGTTGAAAAGAAATCTCTAAGGCCATAAGAACATTTACTGTATGGTCGGGCCAAAAATTTAGGATAGGTCAGGATACCGGAAACAAAAATATTTTTTAGGCCTTATGGTTGTATTGATGGCACTTGGTGTTATCAAATATGTCACTATAATTATACAATTTCTTATCTTACTTGTTGCATATATCATGAAACATTATAGCTTATTTATTCGTTTAAACGATTTTTCGCATTACACGTAACACTGTGATGTTATACTCCCATTCGACATGAAGTATACCTTTTTCATGCTTGATTATATAACAATGAAATGCACATGTTTTTCCAGATGTTTTTTACAATATTCAGAAAGCAGTAAAATAAAAATTTAGACGTGTCGACTGTCATATTTTTTCTTAAAAAAAATCAATTTCAATTTGTGCACACTTCAAACAAGTATTCACGAGATTAATTATTAGTGAAGTTGACAAATTAATAATTTTAAAATTTCTTTATTTTAGGCCACGCCAATATGATGTCTTGTTCTTCGGATTTTTTTCAGTCATCATTTATTGAAGCGAGCGAAGAGCGATGAAATAAAAAACAAGAGGACCATGACGGTCCTGAATCGCTCACCTGTTCCCACATGACCCAGTTTTGAGTATGACATCGTTTTTTCTATTATTTGACATAGTGACCTAGTTTTTGAGCTCATGTTACTCAGTTTTAAACTTGACCTAGATATCATCAAGATAAAAATTCTGACCAATTTTCATGAAGATCCATTGAAAAATATGGCCTCTAGAGAGGTCACAAGGTTTTTCTATTATTTAACCTATTGACCTAGTTTTTGAAGGTACGTGACCCAGTTTTAAACTTGACCTAAATATCATCAAGGTGAACATTCTCACTAATTTTCATGAAGATCTCATGAGAAATATGGCCTCTAGAGAGGTCACAAGGTGTTTCTATTTTTATACCTACTGGCCTAGTTTTTGACCACACGTAACCCAGTCTTGAATTTTACCTAGATATCATCAAGCTGAACATTCCGACCAATTTTCATGAAGATCCATTGAAAAATAGGGCCTCTAGAGAGGTCAAAATGTTTTTCTAATTTTAGACCTACTGACCTAGTTTTTGACCGCAGTTAACCCAGTTTCAAACTTAACCTAGATAGCATCAATATGAATATTCAGACCAACTTTCATACAGATCCCACGCAAAATAGGGCCTCTAGAGAGGTCACAAGGTTTTTTTTTATATTATTTGACCTACTGACCTAGATTTTGATGGCACGTAACCCAGTTTCGAACCTGATCTAGATATCATCAAGGTAAACATTTTGACCAATTTTCATAAAGATCCATATAAAAGTATGGCCTCTAGAGAGGTCACAAGGTTTTTCTATTTTTAGACCTACTGACCTAGTTTTTGACAGCAGTTGACCAAGTTTCAAACCTGATCTAGATATCATCAAGATGAACATTCTGACCAACTTTCATAAAGATCCCATGAAAAATGTGACCTCTAGAGTGGTCACAAGCAAAAGTTTACGCACGCACGCACGAACGCACGGACGACGGACGCTGCGCGGTCACAAAAGCTCACCTTGTCACTTTGTGACAGGTGAGCTAAAAAAGAGTAAATAATCGCTTGTATCATGTTTAACACCAAATCAAGCGTATTTCTATTCATAAGCCGGAAAAACAAATGTGTGTGAAGAATATTCAGACAGCATTGTCTTTGGAGTATTAAATGTTTAATGTGTGATGCATACAGTCAATAAAAAGTAAGAAATATATAGCGCTTTTATTATTTTGAAATGTCTAATTTATTCAATATCACTTAACAATTTTCTCTGCTCGTCACATTAGACCTTTTAACCCTTGAAGTTCTGGACAACATGTATCTATTACAAATGCAGATCACAAAACACTCAACTGAACCTGTTAATCTAAGGTGGTACTATTCGGTACTAAGTCAGCAGGCTGGGTTTTACTGTCAGAAATCAAATGAAAATCCAGCACTTTGAGAGTTTGACTATACAAAGTAAACAAAAACAAATACTGACACTTTCATGTGACATATAAGCAAACGTTTAGAATTCCTGATGTATTGTCATGTATCATCTTTAATATCACTCAAACCAAATAAAGAATATTAGAACAATCAAAAACAAAAACCTGCGTTTGAGAAACACACCAGGGTTCCCACAAAGCAGAGAAAATCAAATTCCCTGACTTTTCCCTGACTTTTCACTGACCAAACTCCAATTTTCCCTGACCAAAACTTTCGCGTTCTGGGACACTTACCCAGTCATTTTCACTATCAGCCAAGGTCCCTTACCATATTTCTTTTTATATTGATAACTAAAGAGTGTAAAGAAAGTTTGTTCAAGTTTAACAGATTGCTATATTATTCTAGTGTGATGTAACAGACAACAAGAAAGGTCCATACTATTCACTAAAAGACTAATTTTGGATTTTTCTACTGTGTCTGTTCTGACAAATGTACAACATTTTATGAAAATTTGCCTTTATTCATACATTTTTTGTAGAAAATCGCATTTTACACATAACTGATAGGGGTCGTCTACTTGTAGACTTAATAGCATATGTATGTTGCAATATATTTAGAAGTTGTTTGTTTCCTTTTTACATAACAGTATTTGAGTTTGCATTCTACAAATAATATTTAAAGATCTGACATAGAATCATTAAAAGCAGAAATGCCTGATTATTTTTCGAAAGTTGAAAATTCAATACAGTAATTGTAAGCTGAGTATTCAGCTTAAATGCCTCAACACATCAGTATTTAATGACTTATAAAAATCTTACTTTACACATTTTTATCATGCTGAATTACTTTTCTAGCTTTACTTGAACGCTCTATATGTACAATGGTATTAGTGTTTGATTTATTTTTGTTTAACTTTCCATTTTTAATTGTTTTTCTATCAATCAAAATAAGTCCTAATATCCACCCTAAGTATGCAATTTGTTTGCATCTTTTCTGCATCTCTTAATCTTTCAGTCTTTCTCTGTTAGCTGAATTCTAAAATATTACAGAGTAAAATTAAGATGCTGCATATAATTCTATTAAAACAGACTTTTACTTTTAACAAAATCCACCACTAATAACCATTCAAACTTATTAAACACTGAACTTCCATAAACACTTTTGCACTTGAAAACTAGTTGTGATCTTTACTAAGAAGAGTTGACCAGAAGATTAAGGTCTATTTAGATACAAAATAAATCAAAATAGCAATGTTTTGCACATTGCAATCTGTAAGCAGTAATTTGAGTAAAGAAAATGGTAAATATGACTGTAAGAAGGGTATGTAATAAGTTTTCTTAAATAACTTTTCCATACAAACATAAGTAACAGAAAAGTTTTATTATGGCTTATATAATAAAATGATGAAATTAATTTGCAACTATGCAGGACTACACAGATCATAGCATTCATTCATACAGTCTTAATTCTTTTAAAAGTTAAAAATAATTTTGTTTAACAGACTGTATTTTTTTAAAAATGTTTGGTTTAGTCAAACTTTTATTTTCATCCTTTTGACTTTTTTCACAACTTTATTTTCTTGCTTTTGACTTTTGGTTTCAAATTTCCCTGACTTTTCCCTGACTTTTGCTAAATTTCCAAATTTCCCTGACCAATTACAAAATTCCCTGACTTTTCCCTGACCTTGAAAAAAATATGTTTTTCCCTGACTTTTCCCTGACCGTGGCAACCTTGCACACATGACCCCGGCGGGTTTTACACGACTGTATCTCCAGAAAGATTCATCTTATTGTATAGCGCAGAAGCCCTAACAACTCTGTAAAACTGCAGCTCGGGGAAATCTCAACAGCTGTTGCTGGAAATACCTGTCGTTCGTCATCTCGGCATGAGACAAAAAAAGACATAGGGGGCTGCCATTTTGTTATGCCCGATTTTTAAAGCGATCGAATATTACAAAAACTTAATCGAATAAACTGATACTACCGGAGTAGGTGTAGGCAGTCTACGTAGTCGAATCTGTGGCTGTGTTAGAGAACATGTTCTTCCGCCGTTCCGATAAATTACAAGCAAGGTGCTTTTAAACTTCGGAATTTCCTCTTTATTTTTTTCCTACAGATTTCGACCCAGTGCAAAAAATACGCCAGGTGCGGGCGGTCAAAAACAAATTAATATATTTTTTTTCATTCCCCGTCAAATTGGTGCGGGAAACCCGACGAACAGGTAATCAGTTTGGTGTGGCCTTATAAGTTGATAGTTATAGCATAAACCAGCTTAAAACATGATTTTCTTTCCAAAAGATTTTTAACATAAATTACTAAATAATTTTATTTTTAAACATAGAAGCGCCCCCAAATTAGATACAATTTTTAATAGAAGTTTGACAATAAAATACGCTGTTTCCCTTTCTAAGTTATTGATACAGGTATAAGGTTGGCTGACTTTCCAATAAACAATGGCCGCTGTTTATTAGTGCAAGTCATTAGCCCCCAGCTGTGTTAATGGTGGCCCAAATCCCTTGACCCGCTGGAAAGATCTCACATGAAGAATTCAACGCCCCGAGTGAGGCTCAGTCAGTGGAATTAAAATGGCTGGTAGCTAGTACTAGTATCATTCTTCCCGATCAGTTCCTTTGGTATAGTACATAGAAAAATAAAGATGTACAAACTGACGGATATACGGGCCTGCGTGACAGAAAAATTTATATTTCACACTTTATCATGTAGACTTTCAAGCTTCCAACTTCATCTTAATCTCCGAGTCAGTCTTTTAGATAATGCCGATAAAACTGAAGTCATATGGCGACTTTCAGCATTATTCGTATAGTATGAAACCAGGTGCACATGTGTGAACAAGGACATTTGTAGTACTATCAACCTTCTGCAAGCAGAGTGAATATCTGAAGATCCTGGATTAGTGTGTGGCTTTAAGATTAACGGACGGTAAAGTATATTAACAAGATGCAACATTTATGCCTAAGTTCGCTAGACAAGTAACCACTGTAATAATTTAGAATCAGTCACAACTTTGCAAATAACTGGTGGGGATAATTGTGACACCAACAGTTGTCGAATATTTTCTTTTCGACCTGCAATTAGATTGTTGGAGATTTGGATTCCTTTGTAGTTAATATTTTTGATCAAGTGAGATAGCTGATAACGAAATGGAATATTTCCTGAACTCAGAACTTCGTAGTGCTTTTTTTCTTTTATTGGTCTGGAGGGGCGGAAGTCAACTGCTGATCGGGCAAAAACAATATTCTCAAAAGTTAATACAAAATACATTCTAAAAGTTCAGTCAAATGAAACATCAGAAGACAGTTTTATTCTGAATCATATTCAGATCAATAAATATACAGATAAAAACATGAAATATATACAAACATAACAATATTCATGGCCATTCTACAATTCAAATCACGACCGACTATTATCACAGATACAACTAAAATACTACATTCCTAAATACATTTTATCACAGATATACACATATTTTTATAGCCTTAAGATTTCTTCCACGCCGCCATTTCATCATACCCTGATTGCGCCGCATATATGTTTAAACAAAGCTGCCTATTCATTTGAGTATACATTTTCAAAAATACATCAAGGCCTAGGCCTTTTGTCAAAAGAAGAAATCTTAAACTAAAATTTAAATTATTTACAACACTTGTAACTTACATCCATAAACATATGAGCACATGCAACAGTATAAAAAGTAACAAAATAACTAAATGTTAAAGAAAAGGTAATGTCATAACATTACATAACAATGTTCTGCATAAAAGTGGTTAATCAGATTTTGGTCAGCCAAAGAATATGTTCGAAACTTAACCAGTTGATCATTTTCACTTATCTAAGTTCACCGAGTTCTTAATACTTGACAGATCTTCACTGGAAGTATTTCTAAAATAGGATTTTCCTATCCTAGTTGCCCAGCCAAGGTAGCGTTATTCTAGTATGAGCATAAATCAAATTAACATATTTTGCCTAAGGAATAAAATTGAATATAATCACAACTACATCAAATTGTAAAATATTTGCACTGACATATTCTGCCGAAATTCATTACAAATGCAAGTTTATTAAATTTATGTTACCTCCCTTTGTCTATCTCGGTTGCGCAACCAAGAGAGAATGAAAATAGATAAATTCCAAAGCTACACAATCTTTTAAAACTTGTTTTTCATTTCAGGATGTTAAAATAACCAGCTATTTATCCAATGCAAATGTAAAATTAAATTTATATTGAAATCAAAGAAATAGACAACTTTTTTAATACTTTTATATCAAAGGGAGGCAATTACAAAGTTTTATAAAAAGTCATAAAATACACATTTTCAATCGGGATATAACTCTATGTAATTGGTCTTTTTGTTCCTTAAATAAATCTCTTAACAGAATATAGGGAAAATGTCATAAATGTGGCTAAAATATGACTGACCATCTTTAATTCATATTGTTTAAAAAGAATCAATGTGTATAAATTTTTATAAAATATGAAAGATATTCAGTCAGCTGCACAGGCAGAGTTATCATGTACAAGAAGAAAAGTATCACAGTCAACAAAGCATCACAGTTTTGCTATATCACCGGTAACTATTAAAAATATTCATTCATAAAATGAGTAAACATATATACATGTAAATACAATAACAAAATAATAACATTACATATATAAATACAATCATAGCAATATAACAATACAACTGGTAAGACAAATAAAAAAAAAGTTTTCAAACTTATCAGTATGCACATGGCAAGTGACAAAGCTTGATTTTTTTAAATTGTACATTTACACAATATTATGCTAATCTAGCATTACAATATAAACCAGTTTAGATATTGTTGTGAGATATACTATATGATCCTTAAATGTTTGCACTCTACAGCTGTCTTTACTGCTCTTTATAATAAAAATTCAAAAAGAAAGCGTCACTTCTACTGAAAGGGTCAACCATGTTCGCTTATGAGACACATACGGACATTGAAAAACATTACTTCTCGATGCAATAAACCACCATTATTCAAAATTAAAAAAGCTGGCCAATCGCCTTCTCTTCAGTAACAATACTCGCCTCTAATGCAACACGAACTTCTACCTGCTGATTGCGGTCATGCATCTGATCCATTTTCTGAGAAAAAAATCTAAGAACCATATGAAGATTTCAAAATGGTCTATCAACAAATAGTATATTAACAAATCTACAAAATAAGCATAAAATATTTCAAATTTGGAAAAGTAAAGTAACGTAAATTTAGGAGCATGTATTTTTCAAAACTGCTCTATGCAGCATCAAAATTTTTAACAGGGCCCTATCAAAAAGAGGTATGAAAACTCATATATTTGCATGGCATATAATCTTAAAATTCGATCACATTAAGAAGAAGAGGACCATGATGGTCCTGAATCGCTCACCTCTTCCCACATGATCCAGTTTTGAGTATGACGTCGTTTTTTCTATTATTTGGCATAGTGACCTAGTTTTTGAGCTCATGTGACCCAGTTTTGACCTTGACCTAGATATTATCAAGATAAAAATTCTGACCAATTTTCATGAAGATCCATTGAAAAATATGGTCTCTAGAGAGGTCACAAGGTTTTTCTATTATTTGACCTATTGACCTAGTTTTTTAAGGCATGTGACCCAGTTTCAAACTTGACCTAGATATCATCAAGTTGAACATTCTGACCAATTTTCATGAAGATCCATTCAAGGGTATGGCCTCTAGAGAGGTCACAAGGTTTTTCTATTTCAAGACCTACTGACCTAGTTTTTAATCGCAGTTGACCCAGTTTCAAACTTGACCTAGATATCATCAAAATAAACATTCAGACCACCTTTCATACAGATCCCATGAAAAATATGGCCTCTAGAGAGGTCACAACGTTTTTTCATTATTTGACCTACTGACCTACTTTTTGATGGCACGTGACCCACTTACAAATTTGACCTAGATATCATCAAGATGAACATTCTGACCAATTTTATGGAGATCCATTCACAAGTATGGCCTCTAGAGAGGTCACAAGGTTTTTCTATTTTTAGACCTACTGACCTAGTTTTTGACCGCACATAACCCTGTTTCGAACTTGACCTAGATATCATCAAGATAAACATTCAGACCAACTTTCATGAAGATCCATTGAAAAATATGGCCTTTAGAGAAGTCACAAGGTTTTTGTATTATTTGACCTACTGACCTAGTTTTTGACGGCACGTGACCCACTTTCAAACTTGACCTAGATATCATCAAGATGAACATTCAGACCAACTTTCATATAGATCCCATGGAAAATATGGCCTCTAGAGAGGTAGCAAGGTTTCTCTATTTTTAGACCTACTGACCTAGTTTTTCACCGCACGTGACCCAGTTTCGAACTTGACCTAGATATCATCAAGGTGAACATTCTGACCAATTTTCATGAAGATCTTGTGAAATATATGGCCTCTAGAGAGGTCACAAGGTTTTTCTATTTTTAGACCTACTGACCTAGTTTTTGAAGGCACATGACCCAGTTTCGAACTTGTCCTAGATATCATCAAGATGAACATTCTGACCAATTTTCATGAAGATTTTTTGAAATATATGGCCTCTAGAGAGGTCACAAGGTTTTTCTATTTTTAGACCTACTGACCTAGTTTTTGATGCCCCGTGACCCAGTTTCGAACTTGACCTAGATATCATCAAGATGAACATTCTGACCAATTTTCATGAAGATCCATTGAAAATTATGGCCTCTAGAGAGGTCACAAGGTTTTTCTATTTTTAGACCTACTGACCTATTTTTGACGGCACGTGACCCAGTTTCAAACTTGACCTAGAATTTACCAAGATGAACATTCTGACCCATTTTCATAAAGATCCCATGAAAAATGTGACCTCTAGAGATGTCACAAGGAAAAGTTTACGCACGCACGGACGCACGCACGGACGACGGACGACGGACACCGCGCGATCACAAAAGCTCACCTTGACACTTTGTGACAGGTGAGCTAAAAACTTAGTTGTCATTATGCACAGTGACTTAAAAGATATATATTAACACTGTCCAACAATGCAGTAAAAGAGAGTCAGCCTATTTTATTGATATCTCTTCGGTATGTCAGAGGAACATACCTAAGTTTTAATCTACCTTGTCATAGATTTTATACATCTTAAATTGGTAGACCTTTACGACATAAAACAATGAAGATCCGTGAAGACGTTCATAAGAAGTCATTTAAAGGTATTCCCATTTTTAGCTCCAGAGGCTCCTAAAAGGGGTCATGTGCCTCCATATTGAGTAAACTTGGCCTTAAAATCACACTACAGACCTACAGAAGTTTGATGAAGACCCATCCAGCGGATCATGAGTTGAAACAGATCAATGGTATTTCTAGTTTTAGATATAGCATTCCCTATAAGAGACCAAGCGACACCATGTTGATAAATGTTACAGAGGGGCTTATAATGCTGCTATAGACCAATTTTGATTAAGATCGATCAAGCAGTTCAAGAAAACAAGAGCTTTCCGTAAGACAGCGCACTCTACTATTCGGCGATTTGACAGTGAAACGAATTATATCTCAGTAAGAGTCATCTACTTTAAAAGGAAGATACACCAAGATATATAAAAAGACCCTACTAAGTTCCTACTCAGAGGGTTTAAAGGTCAAGTATGGAAGGGGTAATTACATTCTTTATTTTGATGGAATAAAATTATATCAGAAAAAAACAGTCCAAGAAACTATTTGAACATAAAGTATAAAGAAGTTTTTAAGAAAAAATAAGTATGAAAGGGGCATAATTTGGTCAAAAGTACAAATCAGAGTTAAAGGGATTGTTACCACACATGCAGATGATGCTGTTAAAGATATATTTTATGTTTCAAGTCATTATCTTATATTTACTAAAGTTATATCCAGAAAGCGAAGATTGCCAAAAAACTTTTAAGTGTGAAAGGATCATAATTCTGTCGAAAATACAATTAGAGTTATGGGGACTGTAACCACATATGCAGATGATGATAAAGAAATGTCTTTAATTTCAAGTCATTATCTTTTAAAGTACCAAAGATATGTCTATAAACGAAGCCTTTGAAAAAATTAACATGAAAATAATTCAAAGTTTAATAACCTGGTGACTTTTTAGGAAAAAATGGACACAGCCCCTATACATACTTTGTTTGTATGTTGGACAATGTTTATGAGAAGTTACAGTAAGATATAAGCAGTAGTAACAAAGATATGACAGAAACACAAAGGCTGCCGAAAAACTTTTACCTTAAAATAACTTAAAGAATACACTGAAAATAAAACAATAATGTAAACCATCAACAAGCTTTTCGTTTGATTTGACTTAGTGACCTAGTTTTTGACCCCACATAACCCTGATTCGAAATCATGTAAGACTAATAACAATCTGACCAAGTTTTATGAAGATTTAATAAAAAATGTAGCCCCTAGAGTGTAAACAAGCTTTTTCTTTGCTTTGACCTTGTGACCTAGTTTTCGAACCCACCTGGCCTAGATTAAAACTCTTCTGAGATTTCATGAAGACAGATATTCTGACCAAGTTTCATGAACATTAAATGAAAAATGCAGCCCCTAGTGCATACACAAGGTTTTTCTTTGATTTTACAATGCGACCTTATTTTTGACCGCAGATGACCCATATTCGGTGTTGACCTAGATTTTATCCAAAAGATCACTGTGGTAAAATTTCACGAATATCCAGTCAAAAAGCAGTCCCTATTGTACACACACAGAGTTTTTGTTATTTGGCCGGGTGACTAAGTTTTTTTTTTGTTTTTTTTTACTCCAGATCACCCATATTCAAAGCTGACGTAGATCTCATCAAGGCAAACATTCTGGCTATTTCTTCTCATGAGTTTCAAACTTGAAATCTAGTGTTAACAAGATTTGTCTTTGATCTGGCATTAAACTTGTCCTAAAGAGCTCAAAGATAAACATTCTGACCAAGTTTCATGAAGATAGGGTCATAGATGTGGCCTCTTAGAGTGTTTAGAAGTTTTTCCTTTGATTTGACCGGGTGACTTAGTTTTTAACCCCAGATGATTCTGTTTCGAAACTGACCTAGAGATCATCAGGAAAAACATTCTTACCAAGTTTCATTAGTATATGATTACAAATGTGGACTCTAGAGTGTTAGCAAGCTTTTCTTTTGATTTGAGCGAGTGACCTAGATTTTGGACCAACATGACCCAGTTTCGATCTTGGCCTAGCAATCATCATGATAAACGTTCGAACCAATTTAATGAAGATAGTATCATAAATGTGGCCTCTAGAGTGTTAACAATCTTTTCCTTTGATTTGACCTGGTGACCTAGTTTCTGACCCCCACATAACCAAGATTTAAACTTCAAAGTTCCTGACCCCATATAACCAAGATTCAAACATTTTGATATCAAACTTAAACTGTCGACTCTAGAGTGTTAACAAGATTTTACTTTGATCTGGCCTACTGACCTAGTTTTTGTCCCCGCATTACTCAGTATTCAAACTGACCTAGAGATCATCAAGACAAACATTCTGACCAAGTTTCATAAAGACTGCGTCACAACTGTGGCCGCTGGTGTGTTAACAGGGCAAATGTTGATGAATGGCGGACACCGCACGACTGACGACAAAGGACGCCGGACAATGACCGATCACAACAGCTCACCTTGAGCAGTTCGTGAGCTAAAAATCATAAGTGTAACGCTTCAGACAACTCGACAGTCTTATAATTTTCAGTCACATAATTTTCTAATACTTTTTAAAAGAAGATAAATGAATGAAAATGCACTTTTGTTTTAAATAAAAATTTTTATAAATGTAAACACTGTACACCATACCCCTCTCACAAATTATACGAAGCTACATCCCAAGCTTTTAAACTGCCCCCGCAGACCGGACAGGTCTGGTAAAACATCATACAATTTTGGCACATCAACAAGTGTCCGCAGGGCCGGAAAACGGCATCGCGGACGTTAAACAAGCATATCAAACACCTGATTTCATCTGGGAGCCTCTGTCTCTCATTTCGTGGCAATCGTACGATTTCATTCTCCAGCAGGACTGAAAAAAAACAAACTTGAATAAAATGACCGTTTGAACATATTCTAACATGTTCTTGCATAAAATTGCTGTTTGCTCATGGTCTTCTAACGACGTTTTCTTTTAGCTTTAGTTAATACTAATTTTTAGCTCGATCGTGATGAAAGCTTCAAGCTTACTGGAACCACTCTCCTTCCTGGAAAAAACAGTGCTGGTGTCATCTTCAGCATTAGAGTATGTCCATTTTGTCTTATAACATCCGCAAAATCTCTTAGGATGAAAAATGTGTACTCCTCGCCCTACCGGACTTGGGCACCAACAAATTCCTCGGGATTTTGCTAAAGGCATAACAACAAAAATGACATGCGTTACTCTTACAAATGCGAGTTCCGTGGTATATCATGGTTCTGTAACAGAAAATTCAACACTGATCAAACAGTGCTTGATCATTCTTGTAAGATTTGATGGAAATCTGCCCAATAAAATAAAAGTAGCCATAATATCAAAGAATACCGCTAATTCGGGACCATAACTTCACTGAAAATCAATGAAATAAAACATGCTGACAATAAATGAGTGGTGTATATCAGCCTAGTGGTATTAAGAGGAGTTGAGCGGACAAACTCTGTGACAGGCTGACTGACAGAAGAACAGACAGATTGACAGCACTAAAACAATATATACCCTACAAGGCATGAGACATGATTAAAGGATACCATTGCAATTAGTAAATTTTAAAATAACATGTATATACAATTTTTATCCATGAAATGTGTTGGGACCAGTCACTGACACATTCCGCTTCTAGGGTACATTAAAAAAAAATCTCAAATTTTAAATTGATTTCTATGACGATTTTGTAACGTTAAACCTGATATAATTTCACATAACAGAAACAACAATATAATATCAAGAAGAAGAACTATTATACCTTCGACATCTTGCCTTCGATTTTGGTAATTATTGTCTGGTCTGACTGCAACTACTCTTCTAAAAGGAGCAAAGTTGTTATGTACTTCCGGTTCTCTGTTTCTGCCAACTTCCCTGACCCTGCTTCTCACTATACCAAACACTGTTATAACTACCAAAGCTACTAGTATTTCTTCAATCGCAGATATTATCTACAGGAATAAAAAATGAAAAAGAATTTGGAAAGATTTTAAAGGAACTTTACTATGAACTCTACACATATGTCAATAAGTATGAGTTTATCTGACTTTGAACGGAATAAGTAATAGAATTACTGGGTTTTACTTCGAAACTTGCGTGTATAGGAGTAAACTGATATAACATATCTCAAACTCGCATAGAGAGACAATAATGATGTAAATAAATGTAATATACTCATTTCTAGAACTTTAATATTGAAACTATTGCAAATGCGTATTATATTTTAAGTTGTTCTTTATACGTACAAGCATTTTTCATTATCAACTTCTTGGTTTTATAATTATATATACTATACCGAAATAAATTTGCAAAACGAAAGTATAAATCATGGGATAATGTGCTTTTGAAACCCCCTGAAACTTGCAGCATTTCTATCAAGTATTACTGAAATCCGTAAAACCGGACGGACAAAAAAAATGATTATATATATATATATATACAGAGAGAGAGAGAGAGAGAGAGAGATTTTTTCTCATACGGGTTTATAATTAAACTTTTGACACTGTTTGAACATATATTTTTTCTCATACTCTATAATTTTATCTTTATGTTCTTGTATCCTTCCGGGATCCAGTGTGTTTGAAAGGCATTTCGTTGATGTTTTTTCTTTAATATCTCACTTATATATATATATATATATATATATATATATATATCTCTCTCTCTCTCTCTCTCTCTCTCTCTCTCTCTCTCTCTCTCTCTCTCTCCTTTATTGCCGTTAACATATCTACTATGCTTTATTGAAACCCTTCCAACCTTGTCTGAGATAAGTGAAGTTATATTCTTCAAGAAAATATAAGTTACAGACAATGGGCCATAATGTGTGCTGCAGCTTTTAGTATTAATATCTCTCTTAAGAGAAAATATGACATTGAAATCTATATTAAAACGTTTGACACGTTACATTTTTTTCCAAATAATGTCTTAAAAGCTGTTTCAAATGTAGGATCTCTTTAATCATGGGTAAATATCTCAGGAATAAGCACACTGACCACTACACTCTATTTTACCATATTAAAGACTATACGTTTAGAACTATGAGAAGTTCCATTAAAAAAATCTATTCGTGAAAATATGAAAATACTGATTTTCTCATAGAATTTCTTTATAACAAAAGGGTCATGATGACCCTGGATCGCTCACCTGAGTAATATGAGCTACAGGTATTAAATGTCAAACCGATGCTTAAAATTAAGAAAGTATGTCAGTAGGTCACATTCATGGTCACTGAAACTTAGTTTTAAGATCGGTGTGCAAAACTGTACATGTCACCCAAATTTCAAGGCTGATTCTTAAAAAAACAAGAAAGTAGGTCAGTAGGTCACATTCATAGTCACTGAAATTCAGTTTTAAGATCGATGTGCAAAACTGTACAAGACATCCAAATTTTAAGACTGTGCTTTAAAAAAAACAAGAGAGTAGTTAGTAGGTCACATTCCATGGTCATTGAAATCAGTTTTTAAGATCGGCGTATAACTGACATGCCACCATATCACTTGACATAAGATCATCCAAGAGTAACATCGGACCGAGTCAGAAAATATGGTCTAAAGCGGACTACGGGTTCTTCGGGGGCGCCTTGATTTGACCCGATATCTAGCTGTTTACCTTTGACTTCCAACTTTACCTAAAGATCACATGAGTAACGTCTGACCAAGTTTCATGTATGCAGTCATACATGTGACACTAGGTGTTAACAAGGGTGTTCCTTTGATTGACTGGTGACCTAGTTTTTGAGCCCACATGAGCACATTCGAACTGACCTAGAAGTCAGCAAGAACTAACATTTCGGACCATGATCTTGAGTGCAAACTTAAAATAGTCCTCGAAGGTTTTACAAGCTTACCATTTGATGTGACCGGG
This sequence comes from Mercenaria mercenaria, assembly GCF_021730395.1. NCBI lineage: Eukaryota > Metazoa > Mollusca > Bivalvia > Venerida > Veneridae > Mercenaria > Mercenaria mercenaria. The sequence goes on along the minus strand of NC_069376.1, from coordinate 40,284,988 downwards.
GTGCCCTATTATTTTACTCACACCTTACCCAGACTGAACTTCACATAAAGATCTTCAGTTTCATAAGATAGAGGCATAAATGTGGCCTCCAAGGGCAATTACCTTTGGCCTGGGCGTAACCCACATGAGGTATAATACAAGTAAAACATCTTATTGTTATAACTTTGATATTGAAGTAAACCATTATTCAATGTAACACATAGTAGCATGGAAAATAATCCAGACTAATACTTACACGCGTACATGAGTTCAGGACATTTTCAAATGGATGGGGTAACACTGACGAATATGTAAGGGTAATGAAAGGGAACTGAGGCAAAACTAAGTTATGAATAAACAAATAGCCAATATTTAATAAAACAAGAGCTGTCTCCATAGGATGATACATGCCCCCGATGGCACTTTGAATGAAAAGTTATGGCCGATGTTAAGTTTAGGACCTTTGCCTACGACCTGTCTTGCCCGACACGGCGTCTACTGTGTCCACACATCATGCGTAGTTATTTTAAAATCCATGCCATGAATGACAAAGATATGGACCGGACACGCCCATCATTGCACTATCATGAAATATGACCTTTACGTCTAAGTGTGACCTTGACTTTGACTACGACCTGGGTCTGCGCGCGAACACGTCGCCTACGTGGTACACATTTTCATTCCCAATAATTTTAAAATCCATGCCATAATACAAGATATGGACCGGACACGCCAATCAATGCACTATCAGGAATATGACCTTTAAACGTCGAGTGTGACTTGACTTTTGAGCTACGGACCTGGGTCTGCGCGCGACACGTCGTCTTACTGTGGCCACACATTCAGGCCCAATAATTTTAAAATCCATGCATGAATGACAAAGATATGGACCGGACACGCCCATCAATGCACTATCAATGAATCTGACTTTTTTTTTTTTTTTTTTTTAAAACGTATTAGTGTGACCTTACCTTTGGAGCTACAGACCTGGTCTTGCGCGCGATCACGTCGTCTTACTGTGGTATCACATTCATGCCAATTATTTGAAAATCCCATCATGGATGACAAAGATATGACCGGAACACGAAAATAGCGACAGACACAGACGACGACCGACAGACGTTCAAAAACTAAATGCCTCCCTCGGGCATAAAAATCATCACATAAGTATTTCAACTTAAAGTGTGATACTTAGGTCAATATGTACTCTTATCCATCATTATGTATTCAGTACATCTCCATGAAAATAAGAAGCTTTTCTTTAGATCATATTCAGCATGTTCTACATTTCTCGCAAAAATCAACATCTCAGTCAGCATACGACATTCGTACATTGTGTTTATCGCTTAAAAATATGTAAATATTATGTTAAACAGACAGTCTAATTTTTGCCGCGCATTACTTTGTCATCAGCTGTAAAAAGTTTAGAGTGACTCGCATTTGGTTTAAACAGTATTTTATTGCCATAATTACATCTGTTACACTAAATTGTTAAATGTACAAACTTATGGATTGAGTAGTAAGCTATAAGCTTTTCTAAAAAACCCTCTCCTAATAACTAATACAATTTCAATGTAACAATATAAACAATCCATATAATGTTCGCTTTGCAGTTTTCTTTCGTTTATGTATGTATCTGACAAAGATTGTTCAACTGTATTTTTAAAGTAGATTGAACAAAAAAGGATTTAGATACGAAAATTAAAATGTTTATATTAAATTAACTCAATTAAAATGCTTTATCCTGCACATAATATCTAAGAAGATAGGGATAGGAAGGAAGAAAAAAAAAAATGGGTCCGATAGGCCAGAAATGCCACTGGAACACATGGAGTTTTAGACTGTTGTAAAGGCTATGAAGAAGGGCTAACCTGCAAAGAACCTGGAATACAAAGCTATTGTGACAGCTAGTAGTGTTTAAGAAATAATGTAATTAAGGAATTACATAACGATTCTCTGTAGTCTTCTGTAATATTTATGTACAGGAAGAAATATGGGATGTTAATCTGCTTGACTTGAGGAATCGCCATGTAACAGTGTTTTTAATGTAACCGTGTAATTGGCCTATATAAAACAGTTCAGTAGTTCTGTGCGCTCTCTCTGATAATTAGGACAGCTGAAAAAGAATGTTGGACTTTCCACCTCGCACTTGCACACAATGGGCCGGCTACGTATTTTTAGAGAATAGATTTCAGTAATGAGAACTACAATGTGTCCTAAGTCTGTCATGAAAAGCCCTACATAATAATGAGTTGAACATTCGATACATCAGAATAAAGTCGTCTGTGAGGATACCCATGTTGGAAGTCCTTTGTGGTCTAACGGAAGTGGTTCCAGTCATTACAGTTGATGACGTACGAAAGGAGTTTGCAAAAGTGCTGTGTGTGACAAGCAGGTTTCTGGAATCACTGGCAGTTCGATGATTGTAACGGATGTTTGTGTAACAGTGCTGGTAACCAAGAAAGACACTGTGGATTAAATGATTTGTTCATTTTGTAGAAAAGAGTGAGTTTATGTTTTTGCCTTCTGACTTTAAGGGTTGGAAGCCAGGCCTCTTTATAAAGATTGGCCAAAAGAAACAATTTTGTGCGCCTGTAATAATTCTGCCGTGAGGCTTCAAGTTAGATTTCTCAAGTTCAAATTCTTCGTGCTGGGTTTTATTATCCCAGACGGCATAAGAATACTCCAGAAGAGGCCGTATAAAAAACAAATAGATAGTTTCAAGACCTGCGGTCAAAAATAAATTTCAAGTTCTCATTATGTTGATTCGTTTCCATGCCTTTTTCTTGTTATACTATCTATTTGATCGGGCCAGTTTCCGTCATATGAAAAAAACAACACCAAGATGTTTGTGAGACGTCACCTCGTTGACTCGCATTTAAGGTGGTTCTGCACGTTGGGACTGATTTTTTCTACAATGTAGAATTTGATAAAAAAAAAAAAACTCTTATTTTTCCAAAACTTTGGCTATCTAAAAAATACAGCAAATAAAAAAGGGAGGGCTGTAACTTGATTTTTCTAGCCTGATTTGAAATGTTTTTAACCTCACGCAATAATTCGTAAGGATCTACGGAAAAATCGCAACGTCATCATAACTTTTTCGCGAATAAGATTTTTTCTACATTCTAGCAAAACTGCTGTTATTGCACACACTTTTTCGGGGTGTTTAACAAGAGAGATAACGTGTATTAAGAGAGAGATTCCTCGCGCTCACGAGCTGTTATTACACATTTACATATATCGCGTCCGTGGCAAAAACGTAAACGTAGTACGCCCCTAAACGATACTTCAAAGAAAAAGACGTCACGTGAAAAAAACAACGTACTTTACCGCGCATTTCATGGAAGTCTAATGAGTGGAGGACAATATATTCATTTTCCTGTTTTCACGCGTTTTATGCTAGAATAGTGCTAGCGCATGTTCTTTTCGTGTTATAACATATGCAGAATTCCGGGGAATGGGTTGTTACCCGAGCCCGCTTTGCTGAGACTTCTCATAGTCATAAATAATCATCATTATGGCCGACAATACGATGAAATAATATGGGATTGGTCAAACTGAAAAAAGTTGTAAATTTCCAAAAACGGCCTCGGACCAAGTTCGAGACCCGCCTCACGTGGGGGTAAACAAGAGAGTTTTCCCGGGGTGCCGCTATGCTGCCCCCCCCCCCCCCCAACACCGTCACCCTCCTACAACGCCACCCGGTCCCGTCCCAAAGTCCAAGGTCCCGTAGGGTCCTCCTATTAACTGCTGTAAAGCATTTCAGGCCACCCCCGCCTCACACCTCATCCCCAGGTTCCTCCCAAACAAGAGTTTTCCCCGAATGCGGCCACCCGTGCCGGTGGGGGACAACCCCCTCACAACGCCACCCGTCCATCCAAACAAGGTCTGGCGACCTGGGGTGCCCTAACTGAAACAAGAGACCATGATGGTCCTGAATCCTCACGTCTTCCCACAATGACCTCTTTGAGGATGAACGTCGTGTTTTTCTATTATGTGACATAAGTGAGCTAGTTTTACAGCTCATGTGACCCCATTTTTGAACTGACCTAGATTATTTATCAACATAAAAAGTCTGACCATTTGTCATGAAGATCCATTGAAAATATGGTCTCTAGAGAGTCACCAAGGATTTTCCCTATTATTTGAACCTAATGACCTAGTTTTCGAGAGAAGTGACCCTTTTTGAACTTTACTAGATATATCTAGGTAACATTCTCACTAACTTCATGAAGACTCTTGAAAAATATGGCCTCTAGAGAGGCACAAGTTTTTTCTATTTTTATACCTACTCCTAGTTTTTTGACTGCACGTGACCCAGTTTCGAAACGACTAATATCATCAAGTGAACATTCAGATCAATTTTCTTGAAGATCCATTGAAAATATGGCTCAAGAGTCAAAAGATTTTTCTAATTTTAGACCTACTGACCTAGTGTTTGGACCCGCAGTTTGACCCAGTTTCAAACCTGACCTAGATATCATCAAGATGAACATTCAGAACCAACTTTCAGACAGATCCCATGAAAGTGGATGGCCTCTAGAGAGGTCACAAGGGGGGGAGGAGGGTGACCTACTGACCTATTTTTAAGGCAGGTGACCCAGGTTTTCAAACTTGACCTAGAATATCATGAAGTGAACATTCTGACCAATTATCATGAAGATCCATTTCAAGGGGATGGCCTCTAGAGAGTCAACAAGGTTTTTTTCTATTTTTAGACCTACTGACCTAGTTTTGATCGCAGTTGACCCATTTCAAACCTGACCTAGATATCATCAAAGAAACATTCAGACCAACCTTCATACAGACCATAAAAAATATGGCCTCTAGAGAGTCACACAGTTTTTCTATTATTGACCTACTGACCTAGTTTTTTGATGACGTGACCCACTTGTGATTCTGACCTAGATATCATCAAGATGAACATTCAGACCTACTTCATACAGAGCCAATGAAAAATATGGCCTCTAGTGAGGTCACAAGTTTTTCTATTATTTGGACCTACGGTCCTAGTTTTGATGGCACGTGACCCTCTTTCGAACTGAACCTACATAGCATCAAGGTGGAACATTCTGAACATTTTCAGAAGATCTCATGAATATTGCCTCTAAGAGGTCACAAGGTGTGGTCTATTGTTTTGAGACCTACTGACCTATTTTTGACCGCACGTGAAACCCTGGTTAGAACTTGACCTAGATATCATCAAGTGAACATGCCTGACCAAGTTTTAATGAAGATCCAGGCACAAGTAGCCCGCTTTGCACAAGGTTGTTCTATTGTAGACCTACTGACCTAGTGTTGGACCGCACGTGACGCGAGTTTTCGTACAGGACCTAGATATCATCAAGATAAATCATTCAGACCAACGTTCTTACTAAGCCTATGAAAAATATGGCCTTTAAGAAGAGGTCAAAGTTTTTCTATGATTGACCGACTGACCTAGTTTGTTGACCCACGTGACCCCAGTTTCAAACGTGACCTAGAAGCATCAAGGGGAAACATTCGACCAAGTTTTCATAAAGATCCCATGAAAATATGGCCGTTAGAGAGGTCACAAGGTTATTCGATTATTGACCGACTGACCTAGTTTTAATGCCGCTGACCCAGGTTCGACTGACCTAGATATCCTCAAGGTGGAACTTTCAGACCAACTTTCACACAGATACCCAGAAATTATGCCTGCTAGAGAGGTCACAGGTTTTTCTATTATTTGACCTACTGACCTAGTTTTTGACTGCACGTGCCCACTACGAACTGGCCTACATATTACCAAGGTGAACATCTGACCAATTTTTCATGAGATCTCATGAAATATATGGGCCTCTAGAAGTCCACAAGGTTTTTCTATTTTTAGACCTACTGACCTAGTTTTTTGATCCGCACGTGACCCAGTTTCGAACTGACCGAGATATCATCAAGGTATCATTCTGACCATTTTCGGAAGATCCATTCACAAAGTATGGCCGCAGGGAGGTCACAAGGTTTTCTATTATTGACCTTCTACATGTGTTTGAGACCACGTGACCCAGTTTCGAACTTGTCCTAGATAGCATCAGGTGAACATTCCTGCCAATTTTCATGAAGATCTTGTGAAATTATATGGCCTCTAGAGAGGTCACAACGGTTTTCTATTTTGTAGACCTACTGACTATTTTTGACCGCACGTACCCTCAGTTTTCGAACTTAGACCTAAATCAATCAAGGAACATTATGACTAATTTTCCATAAAGGATCCCATGAAAAATGGTCAAACACCCCACCCAGGGGGGGGGGGGGGGGGGGGGGGGGGGATTTTTGGAAAGGAAAGGGGCCTCTAGAGGTCACAAGCTAAAGTTTGACGCACCATCGGACGACTGACGGACGACGGAGCTGCCGATCACTAAAGCTCACCGTGTCACTAGGGACAGGTGACTAAAAGTGAAAATTTCAAAAACCCGCACCATGGCGAAGACCCTCACTAACAAGAGTGGCCACCCGGGTACCGCTATGCTGCCCCCCCCCCCCCCCCCATAAAACCTCACCCTCTACAACGCCACCCGTCCCGTCCCAAAGTCCAAGTCCCTAGGTCCTCCGATTAACTGCTGTAAGCATTTCACCACCCCCGACTCACACCTCACCCCGGGTTCCTCCCAAACAAGAGTTTTCCCCGATTGCGCCACCCTGCCGTGGGGACAACCACCTCCACAACGGCCACCCGTCCGATCCAAATCAAGTCTGGGGCGGACCTGGGGTGCCAAACTGAAACAAGAGACCAAGATGGTCCTGAATCGCTCATCTCTTTCCCACATGAGCCACTTTGAGTATACTCCCCGTTTTATTCTATTATTGACATAGTGAGCGAGTTTTTTACAGCTCATGTGACCCATTTTGAACTTGACCTAGATATTATCAACATAAAAATCTGACCAAGTGTCAGGAAAGACCTTGAAAAAGATGGTCTCTAGAGAGTCACAAGGATTTTGTTCTATTATTTGACCTATTGACCTAGTTTTCGAAGGTATGTGACCCTGTTTTGAACTACTAATATCATCATGGTGAACAGTCTCACTAACGTTCAGGAAGATTATGAAAAATATGGGCCCCTTTGAGAGGTCAAAAGGTTTTTTATTTTTATACCTACTGGCCTGTTTTTGACTGCACGTGACCCCAGTTCGAAATGCCTGATATCTCAAGGTGAACATTCGATCAATTTCATGAAATCCATTGAAAAAAAATGGCCTCTAGAGAGGTCAAAAAATTTTCTAATTTTAGCCTATGACAAGTTTTTGACCCCCAGTTGACCCATTTTTCAAACTGACCTGATTATAAGATGAACTCAGCCAATTTTATAAGATCCCCCTGAAATGTTGGCCCCTTTGGAGGTCACAAAGGTTTTTTTTATTATTTGCCACTGACCTAGTTTTTTAAGGCAGTGACCCAGTTTTAAATTACCCAGATATATTAAAGGGGAACATTTTTGACCAAATTTTTTTGAGGGTCCTTCAAGGTTTTGGCCCCTGAGAGGGGACAAGGTTTTTTATTTTAAGACCTCGACCCAGTTTTGATCGCAGTTGACCCCGTTTCAAAACCCGACCCTTTTATCATCAAGTAAACATTCGACCAACTTTATACAGATCCCATGAAAAAAATGGCCCTTTGAGAGGTCCCAAGGTTTTTCTTTTTTTTTGACCTAGACCTAGTTTTTGAGGCAGGACCCACTTTTTTATTTGACCTGAATATCAAGTGAACATTTAGACCAACTTTTATCAGACCAAAGAAAAATTGGCCTCTAGAGAGGCACAAGGTTTTTCTTTATTTGACCTACTGTTAGTTTTTGGGCACGTGACCCCCCTTTCGAACTTGCCTACATTATCGGTGAAATTTGACCAATTTTTTAAGATCTCAGGAAAAATTTTGGCTCTAGAGGGTTTTACAAAGGGTTTTTTTATTTTAGACCTAGACCTAGTTTTTTTACCGCACGTGACCCAGTTTAGAACTTGACCTGATATCATCAAGGTGAAAATTTGACCAATTTTTATGAAGATCCCTTCACAAGAATGGCCCCTTTGAGAGGGCACAAGGTTTTTCTTTTTTAACCCACTGACAGTTTTGCGCACGTGACCGAGTTGAAAAATGACCCAGATATCACAAAATAAAAATTCAGACCAATTTCATACAGTCCTATGAAAAATATGGCCCTTTTGAAGGTAGAAGGTTTTTTTTATTTTTTGACCCAGGGGCCCCCGTTTTTTACGCCACGTGACCGTTTCAAATTGACCTTGATAGCATAAGGTGAAATTTGACAATTTCATAAAGATTCCATGAAAATTGGCCTTTAGAGGGTCACAAGGTTTTCTATTATTTGACCTACTGATAGTTTAGATGCCGCGTGACCAGTTTCGAACTTGCCTGATATATCAAGGTGAAATTAGACCCCAATTCATACAGATCCCCTGAAAAAAAATGGCCTTAGGAGGTCACAGGGTTTTTTTTATTTGATCGACCCGTTTTTGAGGCACGGACCCCCTTTCGAACTTGGCCTACATATTATCAGGTGAACATTCTGACCAATTTTCATGAAGTCTATGAAATATATGGCCCCTTAAGAGGTCAAAGGGTTTTTTATTTTTAGACCCACTGACCTAGTTTTTTACCGCACGTGACCCAGTTTCGAACTGACCTAGATATCATCAAGGTGAACATTCTGACCAATTTTTATGAAGATCCATTCACAAGTATGGCCTCTAGAGAGGTCACAAGGTTTTTCTATTATTTGACCTTCTGACCTAGTTTTTGAGACCACGTGACCCAGTTTCGAACTTGTCCTAGATATCATCAAGGTGAACATTCTGACCAATTTTCATGAAGATCTTGTGAAATATATGGCCTCTAGAGAGGTCACAACGTTTTTCTATTTTTAGACCTACTGACCTAGTTTTTGACCGCACGTAACCCAGTTTCGAACTTGACCTAGATATCATCAAGGGGAACATTATGACTAATTTTCATAAAGATCCCATGAAAAATGTGACCTCTAGAGTGGTCACAAGCAAAAGTTTACGCACGCACGGACGGACTGACGGACGACGGAGCTGCGCGATCACAAAAGCTCACCTTGTCACTATGTGACAGGTGAGCTAAAAAGTGAAAATTTCCAAAAACGGCCTCGGACCAAGTTCGAGACCCGCTCACGGGTAAACAAGAGTTTTCCCGGGGTAGCCGCTATGCTGCCCCCCCCCCCCCCCCCCCGTCACCCTCTACAACGGCCACCCGGTCCCGTCCCAAAGTCAAGGTCCCGTAGGGTCCTCCTATTAACTGCTGTAAGCATTTCAGGCCACCCCCGCCTCACACCTCACCCCGGGTTCCTCCCAAACAAGAGTTTTCCCCGAATGGCGGCCACCCGTGCCGGGTGGGGGACAACCCCCTCCACAACGGCCACCCGGTCCGATCCAAAAGTCAAGGTCTGGGGCGGACCTGGGGGTGCCCAAACTGAAACAAGAGGACCATGATGGTCCTGAATCGCTCACCTCTTCCCACATGATCCACTTTTGAGTATGACGTCGTTTTTTCTATTATTTGACATAGTGAGCTAGTTTTACAGCTCATGTGACCCAGTTTTGAACTTGACCTAGATATTATCAACATAAAAATTCTGACCAATTTTCATGAAGATCCATTGAAAAATATGGTCTCTAGAGAGGTCACAAGGATTTTCTATTATTTGACCTATTGACCTAGTTTTCGAAGGTATGTGACCCTGTTTTGAACTTTACCTAGATATCATCAAGGTGAACATTCTCACTAACTTTCATGAAGATCTCATGAAAAATATGGCCTCTAGAGAGGTCACAAGGTTTTTCTATTTTTATACCTACTGGCCTAGTTTTTGACTGCACGTGACCCAGTTTCGAAACTGACCTAGATATCATCAAGGTGAACATTCAGATCAATTTTCATGAAGATCCATTGAAAAATATGGCCTCTAGAGAGGTCAAAAGATTTTTCTAATTTTAGACCTACTGACCTAGTTTTTGACCGCAGTTGACCCAGTTTCAAACCTGACCTAGATATCATCAAGATGAACATTCAGACCAACTTTCATACAGATCCCATGAAATGTATGGCCTCTAGAGAGGTCACAAGGTTTTTTTTATTATTTGACCTACTGACCTAGTTTTTTAAGGCATGTGACCCAGTTTCAAACTTGACCTAGATATCATTAAGGTGAACATTCTGACCAATTTTCATGAAGATCCATTCAAGGGTATGGCCTCTAGAGAGGTCACAAGGTTTTTCTATTTTAAGACCTACTGACCTAGTTTTTGATCGCAGTTGACCCAGTTTCAAACCTGACCTATATATCATCAAGATAAACATTCAGACCAACTTTCATACAGATCCCATGAAAAATATGGCCTCTAGAGAGGTCACAAGGTTTCTATTATTTGACCTACTGACCTAGTTTTTGATGGCACGTGACCCACTTTTGATTCTGACCTAGATATCATCAAGATGAACATTCAGACCAACTTTCATACAGATCCAATGAAAAATATGGCCTCTAGAGAGGTCACAAGGTTTTTCTATTATTTGACCTACTGTCCTAGTTTTGATGGCACGTGACCCACTTTCGAACTTGACCTACATATCATCAAGGTGAACATTCTGACCAATTTTCATGAAGATCTCATAAATATTTGGCCTCTAGAGAGGTCACAAGGTTTTTCTATTTTTAGACCTACTGACCTAGTTTTTGACCGCACGTGACCCAGTTTAGAACTTGACCTAGATATCATCAAGGTGAACATTCTGACCAATTTTTATGAAGATCCATTCACAAGAATGGCCTCTAGAGAGGTCACAAGGTTTTCTATTTTTAGACCTACTGACCTAGTTTTTGACCGCACGTGACCGAGTTTCGAACATGACCTAGATATCAAAGATAAACATTCAGACCAACTTTCATACAGATCCTATGAAAAATATGGCCTTTAGAGAGGTCAGAAGGTTTTTCTATATTTGACCTACTGACCTAGTTTTTGACGCCACGTGACCCAGTTTCAAACTTGAAACCCAGATAGCATCAAGGTGAACATTCTGACCAATTTTCATAAAGATCCCATGAAAAATATGGCCTTTAGAGAGGTCACAAGGTTATTCTATTATTGACCTACTGACCTAGTTTTTAGATGCCGCGTGACCCAGTTTCGAACTTGACCTAGATATCATCAAGGTGAACATTCAGACCAACTTTCATACAGATCCCATGAAAAATATGGCCTCTAGAGAGGTCACAGGGTTTTTCTATTATTTGACCTACTGACCTAGTTTTTGACGGCACGTGACCCCCTTTCGAACTTGCCTACATATTATCAAGGTGAACATTCTGACCAATTTTTATGAAGATCTCATGAAATATATGGCCTCTAGAGAGGTCACAAGGTTTTTCTATTTTTAGACCTACTGACCTAGTTTTTGACCGCACGTGACCCAGTTTCGAACTGACCTAGATATCATCAAGGTGAACATTCTGACCAATTTTTATGAAGATCCATTCACAAGTATGGCCTCTAGAGAGGTCACAAGGTTTTTCTATTATTTGACCTTCTGACCTAGTTTTTGAGACCACGTGACCCAGTTTCGAACTTGTCCTAGATATCATCAAGGTGAACATTCTGACCAATTTTCATGAAGATCTTGTGAAATATATGGCCTCTAGAGAGGTCACAACGTTTTTCTATTTTTAGACCTACTGACCTAGTTTTTGACCGCACGTAACCCAGTTTCGAACTTGACCTAGATATCATCAAGGGGAACATTATGACTAATTTTCATAAAGATCCCATGAAAAATGTGACCTCTAGAGTGGTCACAAGCAAAAGTTTACGCACGCACGGACGGACTGACGGACGACGGAGCTGCGCGATCACAAAAGCTCACCTTGTCACTATGTGACAGGTGAGCTAAAAAGTGAAAATTTCCAAAAACGGCCTCGGACCAAGTTCGAGACCCGCTCACGGGTAAACAAGAGTTTTCCCGGGGTAGCCGCTATGCTGCCCCCCCCCCCCCCCCATACACCGTCACCCTCTACAACGGCCACCCGGTCCCGTCCCAAAGTCAAGGTCCCGTAGGGTCCTCCTATTAACTGCTGTAAGCATTTCAGGCCACCCCCGCCTCACACCTCACCCCGGGTTCCTCCCAAACAAGAGTTTTCCCCGAATGGCGGCCACCCGTGCCGGGTGGGGGACAACCCCCTCCACAACGGCCACCCGGTCCGATCCAAAAGTCAAGGTCTGGGGCGGACCTGGGGGTGCCCAAACTGAAACAAGAGGACCATGATGGTCCTGAATCGCTCACCTCTTCCCACATGATCCACTTTTGAGTATGACGTCGTTTTTTCTATTATTTGACATAGTGAGCTAGTTTTACAGCTCATGTGACCCAGTTTTGAACTTGACCTAGATATTATCAACATAAAAATTCTGACCAATTTTCATGAAGATCCATTGAAAAATATGGTCTCTAGAGAGGTCACAAGGATTTTCTATTATTTGACCTATTGACCTAGTTTTCGAAGGTATGTGACCCTGTTTTGAACTTTACCTAGATATCATCAAGGTGAACATTCTCACTAACTTTCATGAAGATCTCATGAAAAATATGGCCTCTAGAGAGGTCACAAGGTTTTTCTATTTTTATACCTACTGGCCTAGTTTTTGACTGCACGTGACCCAGTTTCGAAACTGACCTAGATATCATCAAGGTGAACATTCAGATCAATTTTCATGAAGATCCATTGAAAAATATGGCCTCTAGAGAGGTCAAAAGATTTTTCTAATTTTAGACCTACTGACCTAGTTTTTGACCGCAGTTGACCCAGTTTCAAACCTGACCTAGATATCATCAAGATGAACATTCAGACCAACTTTCATACAGATCCCATGAAATGTATGGCCTCTAGAGAGGTCACAAGGTTTTTTTTATTATTTGACCTACTGACCTAGTTTTTTAAGGCATGTGACCCAGTTTCAAACTTGACCTAGATATCATTAAGGTGAACATTCTGACCAATTTTCATGAAGATCCATTCAAGGGTATGGCCTCTAGAGAGGTCACAAGGTTTTTCTATTTTAAGACCTACTGACCTAGTTTTTGATCGCAGTTGACCCAGTTTCAAACCTGACCTATATATCATCAAGATAAACATTCAGACCAACTTTCATACAGATCCCATGAAAAATATGGCCTCTAGAGAGGTCACAAGGTTTTTCTATTATTTGACCTACTGACCTAGTTTTTGATGGCACGTGACCCACTTTTGATTCTGACCTAGATATCATCAAGATGAACATTCAGACCAACTTTCATACAGATCCAATGAAAAATATGGCCTCTAGAGAGGTCACAAGGTTTTTCTATTATTTGACCTACTGTCCTAGTTTTTGATGGCACGTGACCCACTTTCGAACTTGACCTACATATCATCAAGGTGAACATTCTGACCAATTTTCATGAAGATCTCATGAAATATTTGGCCTCTAGAGAGGTCACAAGGTTTTTCTATTTTTAGACCTACTGACCTAGTTTTTGACCGCACGTGACCCAGTTTAGAACTTGACCTAGATATCATCAAGGTGAACATTCTGACCAATTTTTATGAAGATCCATTCACAAGAATGGCCTCTAGAGAGGTCACAAGGTTTTTCTATTTTTAGACCTACTGACCTAGTTTTTGACCGCACGTGACCGAGTTTCGAACATGACCTAGATATCATCAAGATAAACATTCAGACCAACTTTCATACAGATCCTATGAAAAATATGGCCTTTAGAGAGGTCAGAAGGTTTTTCTATTATTTGACCTACTGACCTAGTTTTTGACGCCACGTGACCCAGTTTCAAACTTGACCTAGATAGCATCAAGGTGAACATTCTGACCAATTTTCATAAAGATCCCATGAAAAATATGGCCTTTAGAGAGGTCACAAGGTTATTCTATTATTTGACCTACTGACCTAGTTTTAGATGCCGCGTGACCCAGTTTCGAACTTGACCTAGATATCATCAAGGTGAACATTCAGACCAACTTTCATACAGATCCCATGAAAAATATGGCCTCTAGAGAGGTCACAGGGTTTTTCTATTATTTGACCTACTGACCTAGTTTTTGACGGCACGTGACCCACTTTCGAACTTGGCCTACATATTATCAAGGTGAACATTCTGACCAATTTTCATGAAGATCTCATGAAATATATGGCCTCTAGAGAGGTCACAAGGTTTTTCTATTTTTAGACCTACTGACCTAGTTTTTGACCGCACGTGACCCAGTTTCGAACTGACCTAGATATCATCAAGGTGAACATTCTGACCAATTTTTATGAAGATCCATTCACAAGTATGGCCTCTAGAGAGGTCACAAGGTTTTTCTATTATTTGACCTTCTGACCTAGTTTTTGAGACCACGTGACCCAGTTTCGAACTTGTCCTAGATATCATCAAGGTGAACATTCTGACCAATTTTCATGAAGATCTTGTGAAATATATGGCCTCTAGAGAGGTCACAACGTTTTTCTATTTTTAGACCTACTGACCTAGTTTTTGACCGCACGTAACCCAGTTTCGAACTTGACCTAGATATCATCAAGGGGAACATTATGACTAATTTTCATAAAGATCCCATGAAAAATGTGACCTCTAGAGTGGTCACAAGCAAAAGTTTACGCACGCACGGACGGACTGACGGACGACGGAGCTGCGCGATCACAAAAGCTCACCTTGTCACTATGTGACAGGTGAGCTAAAAAGTGAAAATTTCCAAAAACGGCCTCGGACCAAGTTCGAGACCCGCTCACGGGTAAACAAGAGTTTTCCCGGGTAGCCGCTATGCTGCCCCCCCCCCCCCCCCATAACACCGTCACCCTCTACAACGGCCACCCCGTCCCGTCCCAAAGTCAAGGTCCCGTAGGGTCCTCCTATTAACTGCTGTAAGCATTTCAGGCCACCCCCGCCTCACACCTCACCCCGGTTTCCTCCCAAACAAGAGTTTTCCCCGAATGGCGGCCACCCGTGCCGGGTGGGGACAACCCCCTCCACAACGGCCACCCGGTCCGATCCAAAAGTCAAGGTCTGGGGCGGACCTGGGGACCCCCAAAGTTCTGTCTTATTTAAGAGTCATGATTTTAATCTATACAATGTACATGGATGAATACATTGATGGATGATTGCCATTTCTAACTCGCCATTCTATTTTTAGTTGGGAGCTGGGAATATCGATTTTAGCACACAACGACATCCTTCATACTTCATTTATCGTTGAAAATAACTATTTGAATATAAATGCCTATAAAATACATGTAGTCATTTTATTCAGAAAACGTGCCCGGGCCTAATTCGAAACCATCCCTTCCTATTTACAAAAGCGCGAGATTTTCTACTTTCAGTTTCTTAGCTGCAATCCGGGGAGGTAATTACATCATAGTTAAAGGTGGTCAATCACATTTAATCAACATTTAATGACATTTTTTAATTTTTGTATATTCTGGTAGAGAATTATTTAAGGAACAAAAAGACCGATTACACAGAGTTAGATTCCTATTTGAAATGTATATTTTATTATTTTTATAAAATTTTGTAATTACTCCCCTTTAATATGAAAGTATATAAAAAGTTGGGTATTTCTTTTTATTTCGATACAATGTCTAGTTTTACATTTGCATTTGATAGACATATCAACTATTGAACAATCTGAACCAAAATGCAAGTTTTAAAGCTGTGTGTAGCTTCTGAATTCATTTATTTCCAATCTATCTTGGTTGCGCAACCAAGTTGGGCAAATGGAGGTAATAATAATTTTTCAAACTTGCGTTTCTAATGAATTCCATCTAAACACATACTTTTTAATGCAAATATTTTACAAATATATTACAATATGTCTAATATTTATACATTTCCTTAGGCAAAGTATGTTTATCAAATTTATACTTATGATAAAATAACTCTATCTTGGTTGGGCAACCAGGATAGGAAAATTAAATTTTAAAAATACCTCCAGTGAAAATCTAATTTGTACTAAGTGTTAAGTGAACATAAATGAGTGTAAATGATCAGATGCTAAAGTTTCGAACAAATCCGTTACATGGCCAAAATCTGATTATCCACCTTTAAGGCCAAAAGTTGGAGTTAAATACATTATACTATAAACTGATTTCACATTTGAAAGCTCAATTTATAGGATTGTCTCTCGCATGTTTTATTATATTCACTTCCTGTCTAAATAAAATGGAGTTGTGGTTGCCTGTAGTATTGTCACGTTAGCGGTTGGGACTCTGTACTCTGTCAATTCATTTTTAGGAACCTTTTATGTGCGATAAGATTAATTCTTTCACTTATATGTTTTCCATTTTTCTTGTTATGTACAATAATTTCATTTTAACGCAAAAAATCATGCATAATTTTCATTATCGGTAAGTTTCGCCAGCTAATTCGTCAGAGTACACAGTACAATTTTTTTCTAGGCAAAATAATAACTAATTCTATTTGCACATGCATGCATCTCATACATTGTGCATTATATTAAATATTTTGTACTTACTTGTAAAAAATATATTGTAATACGCATTACACTTCCGATCTGTTATGGCTTTACATAATACTGTGTTAAAGATGAAAATTTATATAGATAAAAATACTGATGGATATTTAAGCAATGCTTATACCTACCATACTATCACAGCTATTTAGGCCTTTCATCTTTTTTGTTGCTAAAATTAATTTATATTATCACTGATTATACAAAATAAATCTATACTACTATATTGTATATGCAAACACTATCTAAATTATAGACCGTTCCTTATAAAAAGTATAAAGCATCACTAACTTTAAAACTGAAAAGTAACTCATGCCAATAGTAGCACTTCACTTCTGTAAGTACAAGCATTTAACTGTTCTAACTGCTGGCAATAGCATCAGTTAACTGTTGTATATGCTGGCAGTAGCAGCACTTCACTTGATCATCTTCACTTGTGGTAGTACAAGCATTTAACTGTTGTAACTGCTGGCAGTAGCATCAGTTAACCATTGTAACTGCTGGCAGTAGCATTCTGCAAACACTATACAAATTATAGACCATTCCTTTTAAAAAAGCATAAAGCATCGCTAACTTTAAAACAGAACATTAACTCATGCCAGCACTTCACTTGTGGTAGTACAAGCAATTTAACTGTTGTAACTGCTGGCAGTAGCAGCAGTTAACTGTTGTAACTGCTGGCAGTAGCAGCATTTCATCTTCACTTGTGGTAGTGCTAACATTTAACTGTTGTAACTGCTGGCAGTAGCAGCAGTTAATTGATGTAACTGCTGGCAGTAGCAGCAGTAGCAGTTAACTGCTCCTACTGCTGGCAGTAGCAGCAGTTAACTGCTCCTACTGCTGCTACTGCTGTACTGCCAACTTCACACCGATATCAAACATGCAGAACTATCTTAAGACTGCTTCCGAATACCCGAGTAGGCTTTATGCTTTTTTTGCAGTTGAGGACTTATTACTACTTTATCTAGGTGCCAAATTGGTCCCAGTAATATTATATAAACTGAAAAAGATTTTTCCATAATTTTAATAACTTTTTTTTCGCAGGATATCAGTTAAAGAGTTTTACACTAATTAACTATTATGCAATCATGAAGGTTAAAAGTAATTTGTTTATGAAACAGAACCCATATACGGGCACATTAAAAGCAGAGTTTTCCCCTTTTTACCCATATATGGATATTATATATCTAGGTTATGTTTACAAACATGTGTATAATATCTAGGTTATGTTTACAAACATGTGTTTGATTGTATGTACTGGTAAGTTTTGGAAATATGAACCTACTACTGGTTTAAATGTAAAACATATATAACACCTAGATAACAAACAAAAATATTTCATTTTATGGTATTTTTAAGCCAGCGAAAAGACGAAAATTCAAAATCCCGAAAAAACATTAAAATCCTGTTCTGTAAACAGAAGAAAATGTCAGTTCACCATAGTTGTAAATTGAAATCTTAATATGCATAATGTACGGAATTACATGAAGTGTTACTATAGTTGCAGTAAGTTGCAAAACCAAGTGTCAAATGATCTTGCCATACCATACACATAGCTGATATACCCGGTCCTAGTGCGTATATAACAGTGTATATACATGTAACTTTTGTCTCCACTACTTAACTTACATGTAACGGCTGTTTGAAAGAGCAAAAAGATTGCAAATACGAGCTACATCATTTTCTTATTGCTGTTGAAGTGCAGATGTAACATAAGCATCAATGTGAAAACTTAAATTTTAAGCACGGCTCGATCATCTGATGTGAATAGAAAGACCTGTACTGTACCGGCAACCGTAGCCGCATGAATAAGAAAAATTTAATTAATATTAAGATCTCTATTGCTAAAACAGAAAACATAAATAGGAAAATATACGTACCAATCCCATTTTTTACTTTTCCTATTCGCAACAATAGTCACCCGGTAGAATTTTGATTTTAATTTCAAAGTAGGTTCTCCAACTCTTACTTACGTCACGCGAAATATTCATACGTTGATGAGGCTCTGGAAGAGGGCTTGAGATTAACGGCAATATAGGGAGTAGCCATCCCACAGAAGATTTACCATATCATATGTAAGGCCAAAAAAATTAATGTTTAGTTTCTCCGGCCACTTTTTGCAAAATTTAATGAGGCAGTGCGGATTTTTTTTTTATTTTTATTTTCTTTTTTATTAACGACATTGCCCGTTTTATATGAAATCCAATGATGTACATCCATATTTAACACACTTAAAAAACATTGATGAACAAAGGAACCATTCTTGACGACTTATTCGTATGTATTCACATATTTTCCTTCTTTTGTCCTAAATTTTTGTTGAATTTTCTCTTTTCGCGAATTTCTTCAGTTTTTCTTTGATAAAAATTTTAGATGCGGCGGGTCAAAATCGTATGCGGCGGGGCCTGAGAAACTAAACATTAATTTTTTTGGCCTAAATTCCTTTTCAGTTGGGTAGAGACAATAGAGAATTGGTAAACTCTACCACCTGAAATGATAAAAAAAATCCGATAGTCATAGCGTTGATCTCAAAGATAATTGAATCGATTCTTCATTATGAAAGCTATATCTAAATTTTCTTTTTAATTTGTAAACAGAGGTCATGAAACCTGAACCTCTACCAGGAACTTTGTGACTCAACATTTGAAAAAGCTGAAATAAAACCGTAGAAGGTCCACATAGGTGGTGACCTCTACCTATCATACCTATCAGTTTCAGGTTTCATGACCTCCGTTTACAAATTAAAAAAAAGGAAAATTTAGAAATAGCTTTCATAATGAAGAATCGATTCTATTATCTTTGAGATCAGGTAGAGGTTGTTTAGGAGAATAATTTCGATGACGTAATGGATAATAATTTGAATTTTTACGACTACGATTGCGACAATCATTTAAATACACTATTAAATTTTGTCATAATAAATAATAAGTATGATCAATGATTAACAAATTATCGATGGTTTAAATTATTCTCCATTTGGTTTAAATATTTGATCATTAAATATTCTCCATATACCTACTATAGGCAAAGAAGGAATAAACGGATGTTAGTCAAAACGTCCCCTAGGCAAAACACCCCCCATTTTGGTCAAAACGTCCCCCCTTTCTGGTCAAAACACCCCCCTTCCAAAAATTACCAGGTCAAAACACCCCCCTTAAAAATTATATATGTAAATACATATTATTTAAGTTAATTTGGTAAACATTATAAAATTATAATGTTCATTATATTGTTTTACATGCATAGATTTTAATTAGAATATTGTAAACCATTAGTTTTAGAATGTTATATGTTGTGAAATTATCTGATGTTAATATTGTGTAAAAGTGATGTTTCTGTTATTTATTAATAAAATGAAATGAAATTATAATGTTGTTATGTTATAAATGAAATTGTTACAACTGCATGAAGACAAAGCGTTAATGGATCAAACAAGCTGTTTGTAAATAGGTATCTAAAAGTATAATTGCACAACAATTAAATAATGTGAAAAAAGTTATAACTATTAAAAATGAAGTGTCCTTACATTAAGTGTAGGAACAAAGTCAAACCGCGTCAACCTGCCATTGCCTGCGACTCATGTGGCAACGGGCAACACAGAACCTGTGACACAGGTAAGTTATATTCATGTTATTATTATTATTGATTTCTTGAATTACTAGACTTCAGTAAATGTCTTTTGTGGAATACTTATCATATTCCAAATTGTCTAACTTTCTGCCAAAATCTGATTAACTACCTTTTACCATTTAATAAAATCTTTATTTTATTTTATAAAATATTGAAAATCTGGTCTGCCAGAAAGAAAAAAAAAACAATATACAGATCATAATCGCATTATGAAAAGCAAACAAATTCAAATAAACATTATCCATTTCGTCAATGAAATTATTCTTCATTTGGTTGTACTGCATTCTGCTTGTTTTGTACGCGAATGCCCTGTTAGCACGGATGATTTATAATACACAGAACTTCAGAAGGCATAGTATGAGGCATGAAATAATGTTTTATTGTAAGGAATCGTGTGTAACTGGATCAAGCAGACAAGGGGGGTTGAAGGGCGTAGGAATTTACAAGTGAGTGAAATTCTGGATTATTTTTGTATAGAAAAAAGCACATTTTGAAAGTAAATATATGTTATACACAGATTTTATTGACTGCAGGATAAATAGAATATTAGGTTACTGTCTTTCTTAACTTAAGTTTATCCACCTCGTCTCCGAAAGGTTTATCCCCCTCGGCAAGCCTCGGGTGGATAAACCTTTCTCCAACTCGGTGGATAAGCAAGTTAATAAATATCCATTTCGGCAATGAAATTATACCGTCGTAGTCATAACTTGTTATCCATTTCAGTAATAAGTTTGTTAGGTACAGGTATACGCATCATATACATTACCGGGACTTCGTGCGGCCTGTCGTCGGCTACCCAGAAATAAAATATGATCCATTTCGGCAATACCCTTACAGAAGCAAGCCTCTGTGGCGTACATGCTGCGTATATGCCGCGAACACAGTAGTACGCCAGAGGAGTACATTTTACATACACCGCATGCCGCGTTCACGCTGCATACTATTTCGACGAGTACACAGCATGTACGCAGGAGGTCACTAGTACACTTCAAGTACGCAGCACAAACTCTGAAAATTTAAGGAGTACACTGCATGTACGCAGGAGGGACTTGTACAAGAAAATAGTACACTGCATGTACACCGCAGATACTTTGAAATTTGTGCAGCACACTTCATATACGCGGGAAAGACTTGTACAGTTTCTTTTGGCATTTATACTTAGTTTTTTTTTTTATAAGTTAAAGTCTGAAGTAAACTTCATATACGCGGAGGGACTTGTTCATTTTCTTTTGGTGTTTATACTTTGAATTTTTTTAGGTAAAAGTCTGAAGTACACTTCATGCAGGAAGGATTTGTACATTTTTTTTGTTTTTGGAAGCAAGAACTTGATTTCCGAGTAACTTTTATCTTAATAGCATAGAATAGTTCAGATTACCGGTATCCTGAACAATGAAAATTTGCCAAACTATTTGCAATGTTCATTTGTGAAGCTTACATCTTAGTGATTTCTGAGCTGCACCTTGCATGCAGTGTAAATATATTCTTTTTCATTTTGAATTAATCCTGGAGCTTTCTAACTTGGATAATTGAAAAGCCTTATTTGAACTTCGTTGCATTACATTTTGTAATACATGAAATAATTACCAAGATAATGCCTCAACAGCGCCCGAATGAGAAGAATTAATAGCTCTCACTGTTACTTGAATACTCTTAAGCAAAACACTATTCTATCATGTTTTATAAAGGCTTTAATGCTAATTATGTAAACTCATTAAGGCCTCACCAAATTAAAAAGTTGTTCATCCGATTTGCCGCTCGTATATTTTCAGAACGTTTTCGGCTAATTGCGCTCGCCCCATTGGAAAAAATCAATCCAAAATTTTTTGGTGCACTACTTTTTACGGACGTAAAACTGTATAAATGCTATATAATTCCTGTCCTAGATTGTTCTCAGATGGATTTTAATCAAAATAAATACATACTACGCACACATCATCTATAATAAATCATAACACTTATATTTAGTTGCATTAAAGTTGTTTCCCTTTCATGCAGTTACGCCATTTTCTTCGAATGTTTACCAAATTACATGCTACAAAAATTGATTTATTTCACTGAAAAGTGGATGAAGAAAAGCATACTAATTTATTTAATAACATCATTCTACATTATTTTGGTAAGGGTAAATACTTATTGATGCATGTCACTTATCTTTTTTCTGTTTTTTTCTGTCCAAATGATCAGCATTTGCATACGAAAGTTGGTGGGGTAAGGAATTTACATTATCACAGCAGTTTCGCCACAAGAGTACACAGCACCCTAGTGAAAAAATCAATGGAATTCCAGTGGAATGCTACATAAATTCCACTGGAATCTGCTATGTTACTGGAATACCAGTGGAATTACCAAATATACCACTGGAACTGGAATTTGAAATACCAGTAGAGGTGGAACTCCACTGGAATTTGAATTTGAAATACCAGTACAGGTGGAATTCCACTGGAATTTGAATTTGGAATACCAGTACAAGTGGAATTCCACTCAACTGAATTTCATGATTTGTGAATAAAATAGCACCAGTTTTGGCGGAAAAATGATGGTTTTTATATAGTTTGAAATTCTGGACCAGATTTATGTGAACAGCATGGTATCAGCTACAGTAAGTGCCTTATAATTATGTTGAAAACAAAAGAAGTTTAAATCAATTATAAAATGTGATATTTTTTCTGTTTCTTTTATTCATATAATTCTGGTCAGATGCAGTCATATTTTTGTCATTGGTTTTCATGACTTTTATTCTTATACATGTAAATATTTTGATCAGTTCTTGATTTCCATGCTTCTTACTTTGTCAAAATATGTGTTTTTGTGCCCCCACTATGAGTGGTGGGGGCATATAATTTTAGTCTAGTGTCGTCCATGCATCTGTACGTCCATCCGTTTGTGTGTATGTGTGTAGGAAAAAAAATGTGACGCGCCTAGCTCAAAAAGTATTTAATAAAAATTGATGAAATATTGCATAAGTCTTTAACATGATATGAACGTGTGCACCTCCTATTTTGCGTCTGTCTCTGCTCCCTATTTCTAGAGTTATGGCCCCTGAAATAGTCAAAAAAGCACATTTTCACCTTGTGGTGCACCAAGCTCAAAAAGTATTTGATATAAATTGATGAGTCTAAATTATTATGATATGACCTTGTGTACCTCCTATTTCTATTTTCCAGCTGGCAATGCACCCCTCTCCCAAATTCCAGAGTTATGGCCCCTGAAATAGTGAAAAATGCACATTTTCATCTTGTGATGATGCACCTACCTCAAAAAGAATTTCATATAGATTAATGAAACCTTGCATGAGTCTATAACATGATATGAACTTCCGGGCACCTCCTACGTTTCGTGGCCATCGCCTATTTCTAGAGCTATGGCCCCTAAAATAGTGACAAAATGCACATTTTCACCTAGTGACTCACCTGGCTCATAATGTATTTGATATAAATTGATAAAAACTAGCATGAGTCTTTATCATGATGTAAACTTGCACATCTCCTATTTTACACATGATGATGACACCAACATCCAATTAAAAGCAACATTGCAAGATATATATTTACCTAACGCAAGGATTTAAGTCACATGATAAATGAATATCACTGACAGACAGGGCCATCTGTCAGAATCATCATCTGTCCAGTGTCCCTTGAATGCCCGCCAGTTGCAGTGGGAAAAATGCTGTCCATGCAGTGCATTTTTTACCATTGAATTTCATTAGATATCATTAGTACCATTTATATTCATTGATTTACCATTGATTTTCATTAGATATCATTAAAGTACCATTTTTTTCATTGACTTAAACGTCTTACCATTGAAATACCATTTATTTTCCATTAGAATTCTTCCAGGTGAGAGTTGTGGATGTAATTTAACTAGAACAAAAAGGATTTCCACTGCCTTTAGGGGTGGGGGTCATCAGCATTTCACTGGTATTGAGATGATATTCTGCTTGTATTCAGATGGAATTCCACTGGAAACTTGATGGAATTCTACTGGAGTCTTGATGGTTTACCACTGGTATTTTAAGTGGAATTCCACTGGAAACCTGATGGAATTCCACTGGAATCTTGATGGTATACCACTAGTATTTCAAATGGAATTCCACTGGAAACTTGATGGAATTCAACTGGAATCTTGATGGTATACCTCTCGTATTTTAAGTGGAATTCCACTGGAAACTTGATGGAATTCAACTGGAATCTTGATGGTATACCACTGGTATTCTAAGTGGAATTCCACTGGTATTCTGGTGGAATTCCACTGGTATCTGGTGGAATTCCATTGGTATTCTGGTGGAATTCCATTGGTATTTTTCAACGGTATTTTGGTGGGATTCCACTGGTATTCCAAATGAATTCCACTGGAAAATAATCGCTATTCCAGTGGAATACCAACACTATTCCGTTGAAAAATACCAGTGGAACTGAGATGGAATTCCAGTTGAAGTTCCAGTGGTATTCCAGATGTTCATTTTCACTAGGGCATGTATGCAGCAGGAGTACACAGCATGTATGCAGCAGGAGTACACAGCATGTACGCCGCAGGACTCGGGCCAGGAGTACACAGCATGTACGCCGCAGGAGTACATAGCATGTACGCCGCAGGAGTACACAGCATGTACACCGCAGGGGTAGTACACCGCAGGCTCATTTGCATGTGAAAAGTGTATGTGCCGCGTACATGCTGCGTACTATTTCCCGCATATTAAATTCCTCCAGCGTACATCCTGTGTACTATGTAGTCCACAGCATGTACGCAGCAAGTAGTACGCGGCAGAGCTCATCTGCATGTCAAAAGTGTACTACAAAAGTACTATCGGTGTATGTGCGGTGTATATCCTGCGTACTATTTAAAGCCCTTGATTTCAGTACACATCATGTACGCATCATATACGCTGTATGTACACAGCAAGAGTACACAGCAGGCCTTTTTCTTCTGTAAGGGCAGTCGCACGAAGCTCCCCGATGGCGCTATCATTTATGTCTATGATACGTATCTGTAACTAACAAACTTATTACAGAAATAGAGAATATTACTACAACCAAATGGAGAATAATTGCATTGCTAAAATAATTAATATTTATACCCGTGACCGGCCGCGCGAAACCCGTCGATGGCGCAGTTTGTAATGAACATGATTAAAAGTCACTAACATACTTGTTACTGCAATGGATAACAATATTCAATACTACAACCATTGTGAAGGAGAATTATTTCATTGCTGAAATGGATAATATTCATACCCGGGAAGCCGCGACGACCGGCCGCGCAAAGTAATATCTATGAGTATGATACGTACCTGCAATTAAAAAAAAAACTTATTACTGAAATGGACAATATAACAACAAACAAATGAAGAATAATTCCATTGCTGAAATGGATAATATTTAGGCCTATACCTCAGTGGCCGACGACCGGCCGCGCGAGGCCCGTCGATGGCGCTATCAGTAATGTATATGATGCGTACCTGTAACTATCAAACCTATTACTGAAATGGAGAATATGAAAACAAGCAAATGAAGAATAATTTCATTAGTGAAATGTATAATATTTACACCAGAGTAGCCGACGACCGGCTGTGCGAGACCCGTCGGTTGCGCAATCAGTAATGTATATGATGCGTACCTGTAACTAACAAACTTATAACTGAAGTAGATAATAATTTATTACTACTACCAAATGGAGAATGATTTCATTGCCGAAATTGAAATTTTTCATCCCTGGGTTGCCCACGACCGGCCGTGCGAAGCCCCGGTAATGTATATGATGCGCACCTGTAACTAAAAAACTGATTACTAAAATGGATAATAATTTATAACTACAACCAAATGGAGACTAGATCTAATTTCATTGCGGAATGGATAATATTTAATTTCTGGGTATGATGCATACCTGTAATTAACAAACTTATTACTGAAATGGATAATAATTTATGACTACGACGAAATGGAGAATAATTTCATTGCCGAAATGGATAGTATTTTATTCCTGGGTAGTCGATGACCTGCCGCGCGAAGCCCCGGTAATGTATATGATGCGTACCTGTAACTAACAAACTAACTGCTGAAATAGATAATAATTTATGACAACGATGAAATGGAGAATAATTTCAATGCAGAAATGGATAATATTTATTCCTGGGTATCGGTATCCGAGGACCGGCCGTGCGAAGTCCCGGTAATGAATATGATGCGTACCTATGTCTAACAAACTTATTACTGAAATGGATAATAATTTATGACTACGACGAAATGGAGAATAATTTCATTGCCGAAATGGATAATATTTTATTCCTGGGTAGCCAAACGACCGACCGCGCGAAACCCGGCAAATGTATATGATGCGAACCTATATCTAACAAACTTATTACTGAAATGGATAATAATTTATGACTACGACGAAATGGATAATATTTTATTCCTGGGTAGCCAATCGACCGACCGCGCGAAACCCGGGTAATTTATATGATGCGTACCTATATCTAACAAACTTATTACTGAAATGGATAATAATTTATGACAACGACGAAATGGAGAATAATTATATGGTTGCTGGAACTGCCAGCGATTTTTCAACATTTTCCTAATTTTCTGCTTTTTTTTATAAATACCAACCAAAATATACATCAAGACAGCACAATAAGGTTGATTCATTTTACAGATTTTATTATATACTTATTAGATATCATATTTGTAATACTACATCCTTACAATAAATGGTCGATTCTAAAAATGAAAAATAAATCTTGTTTCCTATTCACTTTTGTGAACTTTTTTCAATGAAAATACCCTTAGAGAAGAATAGTTTTTTTTTATTTTGAAAAAACTGTTTCATAGAATTTTTTCCTATTTTTCTTGTGTATGAATAATTGTATTGTGAGCATGAAAATGGCTAAAACTGTATGGGTAACAGGCTAAATTTTATGTTAAGCAGTGACTGGGAAACCCATGAGACTTAAGTGCTGATGAGCCCTGTGTCACACGGCTAAACTGTATTGAATGCAAAAGAATGAAACTATTTAATAGTGCAAATCTTATATAAAAGGAATGTAACCAGTGTGGGATTCAAAGTTCTTTCAGTGTTTCAAAACATGTGTTAACATAGTATTTTATTCTTGACTTTGATTTTTATGTCAGTTTTCAATGTATTTGTCCCCAGAAGAGAGAGGAAATTGTTGCTAGTAAAAGGGCAAAAAAAGTTACCTTTAAGTTTTACAAAAAGGATATCAACAATAATGAGGAATTGACTTGCGATGAAAATAACAACACCCCGTTTTTAAATATATTTATTTCTGTTGAAGTTTTTATAATAAGTAAACAAGCAGTTTGTGCTCTTGGTGTAATTGTAACCTAGTATAAAACTGAGTGGATGTCTACTGCTACACGTAAAGTTCTCTGTGCTTTTAAAAAATTGTTCATAGAAGTAAGGGTACACTTCTGCTTCTTCTTCCAAAGTATTAAATGTTGACAAAGTTTACTTTTATCACATACAGGTACATTGCTGTAAAATTCTTTCAAGAATCCAGGGTATGATTAGAGCATTGTTCGGAAGACTTACATTTATTACCAGTGGGGTAAAGGAGTACTGTTCAGTTCTACCAAGAAAGTAGTTTAAATGAGCTGCGAATTACCCAGTATCAAATATAAACTGCTTTGAATATTATGGACATATTAAGGCTGTAAAATTCTTTCAAGAATCCAGGGTATGATTAGAGCATTGTTCGGAAGACTTACATTTATTACCAGTGGGTAAAGGAGTACTGTTCAGTTCTACCAAGAAAGTAGTTTAAATGAACTGCGAATTACCCAGTATCAAATGTAAACTGCTTTGAATATTATGGACATGTTAAGGCTGTAAAATTCTTTCAAGAATCCAGGGTATGATTAGAGCATTGTTCGGAAGACTTACATTTATTACCAGTGGGGTAAAGGAGTACTGTTCAGTTCTACCAAGAAAGTAGTTTAAATGAACTGCGAATTACCCAGTATCAAATGTAAACTGCTTTGAATATTATGGACATGTTAAGGCTGTAAAATTCTTTCAAGAATCCAGGGTATGATTAGAGCATTGTTCGGAAGACTTACATTTATTACCAGTGGGGTAAAGGAGTACTGTTCAGTTCTACCAAGAAAGTAGTTTAAATGAACTGCGAATTACCCAGTATCAAATGTAAACTGCTTTGAATATTATGGACATGTTAAGGCTGTAAAATTCTTTCAAGAATCCAGGGTATGATTAGAGCATTGTTCGGAAGACTTACATTTATTACCAGTGGGGTAAAGGAGTACTGTTCAGTTCTACCAAGAAAGTAGTTTAAATGAACTGCGAATTACCCAGTATCAAATGTAAACTGCTTTGAATATTATGGACATGTTAAGGCTGTAAAATTCTTTCAAGAATCCAGGGTATGATTAGAGCATTGTTCGGAAGACTTACATTTATTACCAGTGGGGTAAAGGAGTACTGTTCAGTTCTACCAAGAAAGTAGTTTAAATGAACTGCGAATTACCCAGTATCAAATGTAAACTGCTTTGAATATTATGGACATGTTAAGCTGTTACAGTTTTAGTTGCTATACTTGTATTTAATTAAGAGCTTCTTTAATCTGAAATATATACATACTACAGTGCGAATTCCTAGCAAACAAGTCGCAGATGTCCCATAGAAATTTCTGAATGTCACATAAAATTATTAAATGTCACATAAAAATTGTGTATGATGGGCCATTGTCCCATGGACAAACATTCTTTCCCTGTCACTGGTTAGGACCGCTTGAATACAACACCTTCGGACGAAAAATGGAGCGAACCTGACCAAATTGATTACATGTATATCTGCTACTAAGAAGTTAAAGAATTTTTTTTTTAAATTCTTAATTCTTTCTATAATTGAATACTAAATAATCTGAAAGGTGATATTGTGTTATCAGTACTAAGTCAATTATTGTCAGTCTTAATGTCTTACATTATATGAACAACACTGTCTTGTGTAGACTTTTATGGTGAATAAGTATTTTAAGTTTCAAGTCAATAGCTTTGATAGTAACAGAGATATTTGACTTTATCAAAAACTTTAACAAATGCCGACGCCAACGCCGGGGCAAGTGCAGTAGCTCTACTTTTTCTTCGAAAAATCGCGCTAAAAATGGCAAAATACCTGGCAGGCATGGTACTTGTCAATACAACATAAACCAGTATCAACATTGGATTACTGATAAAACTTATCAAAAATGTTATTTCATTCAAGATTCCTCATATTTAAGGTTGTCTGTCACATGTTTCAACAAATGTTGATTTCATTTCAGTTTTCTGTAGAAAATGTCGGCTGCACAGAAAGATGCGCATAAATAACTAAAGGAATTACCTTTAAGCCTATGTAAAACTTGTGACCCCCGGGATGGGACCTCTTTTCACCCCAGGGGCACAATTTAACAATCTTCATTGAGGACCATAAGATATGTCACATGCCAAATATCAATGTCTATGTCTTGAGGTTTTGGACCATTTTTTTTTTAAGTTTTTCCTTTTGGTTGCCTTGGCAACCAGAGTTCTACGTGGAATTAAATTTTTTGAACAATTTTGAAAGAGCACCACCCAAGAATCATTCCTTTGAAGTTTGGTGAAACTATGCAGAGTGATTTTCAAGGAATTTTTTTTTGAAAATATTGACGGACATACGACACTCGACAGACATTGAGCAGTCACAAAAGCTCACCATGTCAGAGCCTTTGGCACATGGTGAAGTAAAAAATTAAAATCCACAAATTCATATCCTCATGATATTACTGTTTCAACCAAAACCACGAAATTTCATGCCCTTGAAATTAAATGATTTTACAGTATTTAAATAACAACTGTCTGCAAATTGCTGATAAACCACTTTAAACAACAGAAAAACAATACAAAACACATTTAGAAACATTGAAACTATGAAATATTATTTTAAAAAATCATAATTAATGATTTCTTAAAAGCAAAACTGATCTCTGCACATTTACTTTCTGGCCAATGTCTTCCTGATGAAATAAAATATACTGCATAAAAAGCATGTTTTTGTACATTAATGTACAGATTTTATATTAAAGCAAGTGCATTATGTGTTTGGTAGGTTTCTCACCGAGACTTGAACTCGGAACCTTCTTTCTTTGAAGTGAAAGATGTTCTACCATTGGAACTACAAGAACTGATCTACCGTTAATTAACACAAAATGCACAGCAATTGAGAAGTTTTACATTTGAAATTTTTAAAAGAAAATGTGACCAGCCATGAGAGAATTGGCCAAAATGAGGTACATGTACAGAGCCATACATAATTTGGCTACTTGGGTTTTTATTTTACTCTTGACAAGGCAGTCTGAAAGAAAGCTAAATCCCCCGCCACTGTTATGGATAGTGAAAGGATAAACCTTTGACCTTCAGCTGTGACCTTGAGCTTGAACTGACCCATGAATTCTGCTCATCATCTTGATTAGGAGATACAGAGCTCAAACCTTTGACATTGAGTTGTGACCTTGACCTTGAGTTGACATGGCTGACTCATTAGACTCAAGAGTTCTTGATGAGGTTATCATTTGACCCCAGTTTCATGATTACCTTTCAAGGGGTTTAGGAGATACAGAGGAAACGAAATGGGAGCTCAAATCTTTGATCTTCAGTTGTGACCTTGACCTTGAACTGACATGGCTGACTCATGTGTTCTGCACATCATCTTGATAAGGTGATCATTTGACCAAAGTTTCATGAAAATCCTTCAAGGGGTTTAGGAGTTACAGAGCAGACACAAAATGTTACGGAAGGACAGAAGTAACTTCACCAGAGTGCACACTGTTTAAGACAATGTTTTTCCCAGCTGCCATGTTCTGATGTTTAGGGTAGAGAACACCAATTGTTTTCCCATAGACTTCCATTATAACATTATGGCGTGTACGGCCTTCCATATATCGAAACATGTATATCCAATCACATTTTTTTCAAGACCTATCTTGGTTCCACCAAAATATTGGACGAAAAACATATGAATAGTGATACTTTATTTAAGTAATTTTCGTGTGAATGAGATGACCCCCTGTTTACATTGTTGTCATGGCGGGAGAAATTCATTTGATGAAACTATTTTTCAATACACATAAAATGTAGCAAATTTTGTCAAAATGTATAATGAAATACTGTAAACGCAGTAAAAGTATTCCATTTTGAAAAAAATAATCACTTCTTGGGTTTGTTTACATGACTGACCAATCAGAACGCACAGATGCTACCTTATTCCCAGGTATACACTTACCTCCAATCTGATCACCTCGGCCTTTATGCTACGCAATAGACGTATTTACCGGAGTATACGGAAATGCCCGATGTTGCACGATTGCACTTACCTCATTCCCAGTACTTTTTTGAATTGGTTGGTTTTTACTACGTAGCCTTTTTGCGATTGGTTGATTCTGGATGTGTGTTCTCCACGTGAGCTGGTTTAAACATGGCAGCTGATGTTTTGAGAGAAATACAGCGTTGGGAAATTGACTGGATGCATCGTTAATGACAGAAACTGGACGAAGTAATTATAGGTAAGCGACTAATTATTTATGTTTCTAAAGGCTGGCCACGATTGTGCTTGGAAATAACGAAGGGAATAGGTGGCTGGCATTGACTTGTCTATTGGCCCGAGAAATATACGGGTTAGGTCACATCGTGTACGAGATGATTTTGTCAAAGAATAGCGTCTCGCTGCATCAAAATGATGCAGCCTTGAGACCAAAGTGCATGTTTACCGTTAAGATTTATGCTTTATGCGTTGATTAAGACCAGATTTTCAAAAATCGACCGAAAATTGTGTACGCAGTGAGATCGTTACTGAGGTCATTCCATTTTTTCCTTAATGTTTGGCCGTAAAGTACCGTACCTTTATTTTTTTTATATATAGCATTTTTTTTTTTGGAAATGTGTTTATCTGTTATTATGTTGGGGATCTGGGTTGTAGAGAACAGGGTGGGGGTCCATCATTCATAAGGGGTCAAAGTCACACGCCGATTGCCTGTGGTTTATACGAGCCGGTCGGCCGTTACGGTCTATAGCATTTTATTTAATTTATTATCATTACCGAGGCTTTGTTTGGGCCAAAACAAATAAAAATGCTTTAAATAAGCAGAAATTATAAGCATTCAATAGGTATAATGGCAAAATGAATTTTGTAGCACGTATTTTATAAAGAATTCAATGTTACTTTCGTTTTCCATAATTTGTCACCTGTTTTCACGGCCGTGATTTTCGGACATTTTTAACGAGATTTTCTAGTGCAATCTTAATAAAAAGTCAACAAAAAGTCTGCATTTAAGAGAAAATGACAACTGTTGCAAAAAAAGCTCTTATTTTGAAACATCTTTCGAGAAAAGGCACCAAACCCCACCCATTTTCATATAGGCAGTGGCTAGAGAACCGGAATCGGTTCCCTAGACAGCGAACTTATTCGTCCGGAACAGGTACTCTAGCCAAAGTACCGTGCATAGTCTAGGGAACCGGAATTTTATTTCTATGCATAATACTGTCGAAATTCCTTTTGTTTCTTTTGGTAAGTATCTTGTGCATGTTCTTATCTTAATAAGTTAATAAATTTTACTATTTCAGCAAGCTATGCCCTTTTATTTATTTGTGTTTACTGTGTCTCTAGAAGTGTACTCACTGCATATATACTGTCCGCCATATTGAAATGATAAAATAAACTAGTATGAATGAATGCGAAATCGTCGACACTGGAGCCGAGATCAACTTGAAATTTAAACTTAAAAGGTATAAGACAATAAAAGAAACAATTTTAAATTAAGTAATTTCTGTTAATAAGTATTGATTACATATCTTTGAACGTGAAATGTTGAGGTGTTACAAACCAGCATTTAAACATGTAATGACGCAAATACAAACCAATATTATTTTATATTTAAATAATTTAAACACAGTACACGTTTAAAGCAAAATTTAATAACATTTAAAAACTGCAAAGTAGTTTTCACGCATTCATTCGTACTAGTTCATATCATTCCAATACGGCAGACACGGTATATATGCGGCGAGTACACTTTTAGAGACAGTAAACGCAGATAAATGCAAGGCCCTGGTAAAATTTATTAAGATAATAATATGCATGACACTTACCAAGAAACAAAGTGGATATCGGCAGCATTATGCATAGAAATAAAATTCCGGTTCCCTAGCCTATGCACGGTACTTTGCTTAGAGAACCGGTTCCAGACGAATAAGTTCGCAGTCTGGGGAACCGATTCCTGTTCTCTAGCCACTGCCTTTCATATATGGCCCGCAATGTGCAAAATAAGACAACTTAAAATATGAATTGCTGAAAAAATCTTCTTTATTGACATCTTTATTTTAAATTTTGATTTTCAAATTATTTTCATTAATTAAATGGCAGATGTTTATCAAAATAATAATATAAAAATCACGTTTTGCAGTGTTTGTAAAAAGTACTCCATGGAAGAAGAGGGGGTCTCATATGTCAGGGTTGTCAATAAGTTTTTGTTGAACAGGCTGAAATAGAAAAGTAGGCGGCCAGCTAGTGGGGTCCGGGGGGCATGCTCCCCCGGAAAATTTTGAAATTCAGCACTTCATTTCCTGCATTCTGGGGCATTTTGAAAGCATTTAAGAACTTCTTTTCCACTGCATTTTTAGATACAATATACCCTTATTTTCACATTTTTATGAGCTCACCTGGTAAATTTGGAGATAATAATAAAAGTGAGTTTACATGTTCATGAATGCATTTTTCAAGTCTTGAAATGCGAATATCTAACTTGTCACCACACTTCAACTCTTTGTTGTACTTCTTTGCAAAATCAAATAGTTATTGCACTACTGTATATCTAAATTCAAAATTTTACTGAGAATTAAACCTGTACTCATATTTCTTTTGTGGGGAACAAGATTCCACAGATGAATTTTTACAATTTGGCATGACAAAAAATGTCACTGTTAGAACCATCAAAACAAAATGTACAGAGTTAGAAATAATACAAGTTTAGGCATAGAAAATTAACTGTTTGATTCTCACCCCCACCTATCCGTAGCCAAAACCCCTAGCCTCGATTTTTCTTGATCAAAATCCAGATATCCAAAATTGTATGTCCAGATTCTGTTACACTTTCGTAGACATTGACCAAAACTCCACTTTGAAGGATGTGTTTGACAAATTATGATGGTGCAAAGACAGTTTAACAGCATTTGACAGTATCTGATAAAAAATTTTACCTTGACATTTCCTCTTATTAAAATGATTTAAGAGAAATATTTATAAAAAATCGGCCGGCTGATACCGCGACAACTAATGTACTTTCGATTTCAAAAACTTACAGAAAAAGGTAAAAGCGAATATATTTTCTGATCTTAATTTGATTGTGATTAATGATTTTTTATAGAATTTTTTAAAAATACCTGTCTCAGTTGTCACACATTAAAATCAAACCTGGCTTTGTTATAAAAAGCACTCCACAGGGGTAAATAGGTGTGAAAATATCCGAAAATTGTTGTTTACAGATTAGTTATAAGCGATGTTGGATTATAAAATATAAAGGTACTTGTGGATAATTTCTTTGTTTTGTTTTTTGTTGTCTTTTCTTTTAAATCGGGACCGTCACTCATGATTTCAAAATTCTTGGAAATTATCGCGGATGTCTCATCACTCTTTCTTCCGAAGTTTTTGCTACAAAATATAACTTTGACACTACGATAACTGATGAATATTTTTTCATGTATATCTCTAATATTAATTCAGTCTGTGAAACATGATTTTCATCGCTTTGACGTTAGCTTGGATTTCGTCAGTTATGACGTACGTGTATCATCATTTGTAAAGGCGGAGCTTAAATAGTTTTGCCGATAAATACGTCACGCGTTCTACATCCAAAGCTGTCATTGGTTTATCGCATGTTTTAACTCAAGTCAAAGATTGACAGGCACGTGGCAGTGTATGAAATACACCTCGGCAATTAAGATTCAATTAACATCGCCCGTGATGACACGCTGTGTATTAATTATGAACGGAAACTACCGCGGGTAATATCAATTTTTAGACTGGGTGGAGAGTTCTTTATACAAATTATATTTTCATGACAGAATCGTGAAAAAAACTTTAAAAATACTATGGTCGGCGGGTTAAGGTTTTAAGGCCCGATTTTTTTTTTTTTTTTTTTTTTTTTTCGAATTTGAACCGGCCCAAATGCCATTTGAACCGTCCATTTCGGCCGGCAGCCGGTTCTTATTGACAACCCTGAATATGTTACTGGTTGCGATAACTTAAAAAAAACCATCCATCTAGGTAGGACCACCTGAAATTCTGTCGGACCATCAGTTTGCAAAAGCTGCTGGTCCTTTGGACCACCACTGGAAAAAAGTTAGTGTCTAGCCCTGCTCCGTGCATTATTTCATCACGAGCGGGCACCTGGGTAGTTTCATGAAGAATTCAACGCCCCGAGTGAGGGGCGAACCCACATCGATGAGGTGCAAGTGATTTGAAATCAGCGACCTTAACCACTCGGCCACGGAGGCCCCTTCCTGCTCGGACAAATGTATACTTTCCCTGCTAGGTAGGCAAGAAAGATTGATGATAATTCGAGATAAAACACACATAATTATACAAGTTTCAAATGACATTTATCACGCCTAAAAAATTATTTACACAAACTTTAAAACTTTGAACTAAAATATCCAATAGCCGGGTAACTTTTAAAAATGATGTAGTTTCACATAAATTGAACACAAACCATCTACTGATAGTTAACTAAGATCACAGTTTAACTGATATCACAGCTAGGCCTATTAATACTACATTTACCTTTATATTATAGAAACAAATACTATCTAGAATAAGACTGAATTAGCAAGAGCCAAAATCCTTATAAACAGAGGCCTACATGTATATTAATCCATTTTCCAATCCAAAAATATACTACTTTTTCCCAAATGTGGCAGACATATTTCCCAAAATGCAAGATATGATTTCCCAAAATCATTCCAATAGATGGTTTTGATTTTTTTTTACATTTTTTATATTTCCAGAGAAAGCATTTCGTATTGATATTTTTGTTGGACACTATAGCCTAACGGTGCAAAGGACATGCGCGGATCCAGAGGGAGGGTCCGACCCCCCTCCCCCTCCCCCTGGAAAATCCCTAAAAAGGAAAGAAGAGAAGACGGAAAAAAAACATTAGGATTGCATTCAAAGTGTATGTGGCAGCTGCTATATATGACCCCGACGTTATTCATATTTATGTTAATTATGTCAAAGAAACTAAGAATTTTACCTTTAAGAAAACTTAATTTTATATTTTTTCCCACACTTAACAAGTTTGTCCTTAAAACTGTGAAAATAAGGGGTATATTGTATATAAAATTGCAGCGGAAAAGGTGCCCTTAAATGCTCCTAAAATGCCCCAGAATGCAGGAAATGAAGCGCTGAATTTCAAAATTTTCCAGAGGGGCATGCCCCCTGACCCTCCTAGCTGGGCCGCAAATTTTTCTATTTCAGCCTGTTCAACAAAAACAATTCCTGTTCATTTATACGGCTAACATCTACACACAAAAAAGCACACCATCTAATTATTTAGTGTATAAAGACACATGTTTGTCATAGCTCAAACGATTGGTACCTATTAGCTAGACCTTCCTGGTCTTAGTGAGGGGGCCAGTCGGACCCCCTCTGAGAAAATTGGGGTTCCGTGCATGAAAGAACTCATTACAAGTCTAATCCCTTACCGGGATGTTCCATGACCTGGATTTTTGTCCGTTTTTCAGAGGAGATAAATTGAACTCATTCTTCTCGTGTTCACTTCTGGTTGATTATTTTTCCCAAAATGTACAATTATCCCGCATAAATTTCCAGCCTCTTCCCAATTTCCTGTTTTAACTTTTAAAATAGGAAAACAAATTGTTGAAATCATCTACTGCAAAATTGTTTTTGTGTTTTTCCATTGTGTTAAATACATGGTTAGTCACAGGAAACAGAAGAATTTATAATTCTTGCATACTAGACGGGGATTTCCGGTATTTTTACCGGTGCTGGAAAAATCCATCTTACACCCCGGGGTGTAAAACGACTCGCATGCTGTAAATGACGTATATTTCAAACTACATACATGTAGAAGATTTATGTAGTAATTTATATTTTATTAGCCCACCATCATCAGATGGTGGGCTATGCAAATCACTCTGCGTCCGTGGTCCGTCGTCCTTCCGTCCGTCCGTCCGTCCGTCCGTCCGTCATTCCGTCCGTCCTTCCGTTAACAATTTCTCGTTATCGCATCTCCTCAGAAACTACAAGGGGGATTTTGACCAAACTTTGTCAGAATGATGTATTGGTACCCTAGTTGTGTCCCGCTGAAAATCAGACTGGTTCAACAATTTTTGAATGAGTTATGGCCCTTTGTTTATTTCTATAATTTATATAGATTTATATAGGGAAAACTTTGAAAATCTTCTTGTCCAAAACCACAGAGCCTAGGGCTTTGATATTTGGTATGAAGCATCATCTAGTGGTCCTCTACCAAGATGATTCAAATTATTTCCCTGGGGTCTAATATGGCCCGCCCCTGGGGGTCACATGGTTTATATAGACTTATATAGGGAAAAACTTTGAAAAACCTCTTGTTCAAAACCACAGGGCCTAGGGCTTTGATATTTTGTATGTGACATCATCTAGTGGTCTTCTACTAAGATTGTTCAAATTATCCCCCTAGGGTAAAATATGGCCCCGCCCTGGGGGTCATATGGTTTACATAGACTTATATAGGGAAAAACTTTGAAAATCTTCTGGTGTAAACCACAAAGCCTAGGGCTTTGGCATTTGTAATGTAGCATCATCTAGTGGTTCTCTACAAAGCTTGTTCAAATTATCCCCCAAAGGTCAGATATGGCCCCACCCTGGGGGTCACATGGTTCATATAGACTTGTATATGGAAAAGCTTTTAAAATCTTCTTGTCAATAACTTACAACATTCAGATTTGGACAACATGTATGGTTTTGAGTGGCAAGATGAACCTTGACACGAGTTGACCTTGATTTTGACCTAGTGACCTACTTTCACATTTCTGTAGCTACAGCCTTCAAATTTGGACCACATGCATAGTTTTGTGCACTGAAAAAAACTTTGACCTTGACATTGACCTAGTGACCTATTTCACATTTTTGAAGGTACAGGCTTCAAATTTGGACCACATGCATAGTTTCGTGTTCTGAAATGAAATTTGACCTTGATTTTGACCTAGTGACCTACTTTCACAATTCTCAAGCTACAGCCTTCAAATTTGGACCACATGCATAGTTTTGTGTACCGAAACAAACCTTGACCTTTACATTGACCTAGTGACCTACTTTCACATTTTTGAAGGTACAGGCTTCAAATTTGGACCACATGCATAGTTCTGTGTTCCGAAATAAAATTTGACCTTGATTTTGACCTAGTGACCTACTTTCACATTTCGCGAGCTACAGCCTTCAAATTCGGACAACTTGCATAGTTTTGTATACCGAAATGAACTTTGACCTTAAGATTGACCTAGTGGCCTACTTTCACATTTCTGTAGCTACAGGCTTCAAATTTAGACCACAAGCATAGGATTGTGTACCGAAACAAACTTTGACCTTGACATTGACCTAGTGACCTACTTTCACATTTTTAGCCCACCATCATCAGATGGTGGGCTATTAAAATCACTCTGCGTCCGTGGTCCGTCCGTCCGTCATTCCGTCCGTCCGTCCGTCCGTTAACAATTTCTCGTTATCGCATCTCCTCAGAAACTACTGGGGGGATTTTGACCAAACTTTGTCAGAATGATGTATTCGTACCCTAGTTGTGTCCCCCTGAAAATCAGACTGGTTCAACAATTTATGAGTGAGGTATGGCCCTTTGTTTATTTCTATAATTTATATAGATTTATATAGGGAAAAACTTTGAAAACCTTCTTGTCCAAAACCACAGAGCCTAGGGCTTTGATATTTGGTATGAAGCATCATCTAGTGGTCCTCTACCAAGATGATTCAAATTATTTCTCTGGGGTCAAATATGGCCCCGCCCTGGGGGTCACATGGTTTATATAGACTTATATAGGGAAAAACTTTGAATAACCTCTTGTCCAAAACCACAGGGCCTAGGGCTTTGATATTTTGTATGTGACTTCATCTAGTGGTCTTCAACTAAGATTGTTCAAATTATACCCCTAGGGTCAAATATGGCCCCGCCCTGGGGGTCATATGGTTTACATAGACTTATATAGGGAAAAACTTTGAAAATCTTCTTGTCCAAACCACAAAGCCTAGGGCTTTGATACTTGTAATGTAGCATCATCTAGTGGTTCTCTACCAAGTTTGTTCAAATTATCCTCCTAGGGTTAAATATGGCCCCGCCCCAGGGGTCACATGGTTCATATAGACTTATATAGGGAAAAGCTTTTAAAATGTTCTTGTCAGTAACTACAACATTCAAACTTGAACCACATGTATATTTTTGAGTGGCAAGATGAACCTTGACATGAGTTGACCTTGATTTTGACCTAGTGACCTACTTTCACATTTCTGTAGCTACAGCCTTCAAATTTGGACCACATGCATAATTTTGTGCACTGGAAAAAACTTTGACCTTTATTTTGACCTAGTGACCTACTTTCAAATTTTTGAAGGTACAGGCATCAAATTTGGACCATATGCATAGTTTCGTGTATCAAAATGAAATTTGACATTGATTTTGACCTAGTGACCTACTTTCACATTTCTCAAGCTACAGCCTTCAAATTTGGACTACATGTATAGTTTTGTGTACCGAAACAAACTTTGACCTTGACATTGACTTAGTGACCTACTTTTACATTTATCAAGCTACAGCCTTCAAATTTGGACCACTTGCATAGTTTTGTGTACTGAAATCACCTTTGACCTTTATATTGACCTAGTGACCTACTTTCACATTTTTAAGGTACAGGCTTCAAATTTGGACCACATGCATAGTTTTGTATTCCGACATAAAATTTGACCTTGATTTTGACCTAGTGACCTACTTTTACATTTCTCAAGCTACAGCCTTCAAATTTGGACCACATGCATAGTTTTGTGTACAGAAACAAACTTTGACCTTTACATTGACCTAGTGACCTACTTTCACATTTTTGAAGGTACAGGCTTCATATTTGGACCACATGCATAGTTTTGTATTCCGAAGTAAAATTTGACCTTGATTTTGACCTAGTGACCTACTTTTACATTTCTCAAGCTACAGCCTTCAAATTTGGACCACTTGCATAGTTTTGTGTACCAAAACAAACTTTGACCTTAAGATTGACCTAGTGACCTACTTTAACATTTCTGTAGCTACAGGCTTCAAATTTAGGACCACATGCATAGTTTTGTGTACCGAAACAAACTTTGAC
This sequence comes from Mercenaria mercenaria, assembly GCF_021730395.1. Taxonomy (NCBI): domain Eukaryota; kingdom Metazoa; phylum Mollusca; class Bivalvia; order Venerida; family Veneridae; genus Mercenaria; species Mercenaria mercenaria. The sequence continues at coordinate 40,244,401 of NC_069376.1, read as the reverse complement.
CTTGACATTGACCTAGTGACCTACTTTCACATTTTTGAAGGTACAGGCTTCAAATTTGGACCACATGCATAGATTTGTGTTGTGTACGGAAATGAAATTTGACCTTGAGCTAGTCAATAAGTCTTGAAATTTGGAACACTCAAAAATGGCACATTGGTGGGCGCCAAGATCACTCTGTGATCTCTTGTTTAAAAAACAGAATAAAAATTCAATACCTTGACAGTTCCCGTTGGTTCCTGATAGTATATTTCTCGATTCAAATCACGTTATTTTATCAAAATTTCATAACAGTACGCTGCAGAATCAGAATCCTGTATTTCAAAATGATGCAAGAAGTTTAAAATGAAACAATTTTTTTTTGAAAATCTAAAGGCGGAAAATTATCCCCAATAAAAAAATAAGGAAGGTTGGGGGGGGGGGGGGGGGGGGGGTGAGAGAGGAGTAAAAAAAAAGGTGTAGGTAGGTAGACCGGAAACAGACCCTTCTTTTGCCTACAAGTAATCAAAAAACTTTATTATGAACTAGCTGCTGTAATACAGTACTAGCGTATAAGCAATTTTAATAAGGTAATTGCTTGTAAAATTTATGAGAAGTTGTCATAAACTTTGATGACAGTTTACTTGAATAGATTTCGGATATATAATTTTTCTGTTTCCTTGTTAATCGTACCAGTTCATTTTTACACCTGGTTGCGTTTCTGTGTTATATGTTTTACAATCATATGGGCAGATTGTCCTCATTTTAACTATTTCTTGATTTAATATGCGTTTTACAAAAAGTGTTGGGTGGTTAAAATCTACAGACCTCAACAAAAGTCCAGTCAAAATATTATCACGTTCATGTTGTTGTTTTTTTTGTTTGTGGTGGGGCAATCTAAATGTGAAAATATTGAAAGACCAAAATAATGGAGGATAAATCACAGTACACATGCAGTCAGTCAAAGTTAATGGTTTTGTATCAGTGTGTATATAAATTATTAGATCTATACATACATGCAGAGCGCTAAATAGGGCTACCCCTATCATGCTTCATTCAAACAGCAGCATGTCAGTACATGCGATTACCTGTTTAGACGAAATTGAGGCTATGACTAATAGATTATGATATTGATTATCTGATTAGCAGAAGACTTTAACTCTGAAAGTCATATACAAGACATATGAGTCACTATACAGTGAAAATAATGTTTCAAGTATTTTTCGGCATGGTATAGATATGCGTTTTCCATCCATTACTATTCAAATTAGATTCTGCTAAGTGTTTTCATTAGCTAAGTTGGTAGAGCATCTGACTTGCAAGCAGAACATCACAGGTTTGAGTCCTGTATTGGACAGTTGGACTACACAGTTTTCTGCTCCTATTATAATTTCATTGCTTGTGCATATTGGCATGTATACTCAGTGAACGTTAATCATGTACAGACTCAGTTCATGTATACATAGCTGTAAATGACCAGAAATTTTGTAATACCACATATTTAATGACTTTTGTTCAGTATTATATAGCCGCCTCTTTTATGTCATGTTATGTATTTACATGTATCTATGGTGTGTTAGGTGTATATCATTTGTATAATTTACCTGAATTTGCCAACATTGTTTAAATCTTTAAAAAATAGCAGAAGTAGCTTCCTCATATGGTGTTCAGCAGTAATAAATTAGATAGTGCTGGGTTTGGTTTTAACTTTAATGTTATACTGACAGAATTGATTATGTCATGTGTCTAATTAATTTAATGCATCATGTTGCAGTGAAGCAGCACTGTAAAGTTAGGTATTGAGCTCACTGCTACAAGTAGACACTGGTGTTTATATGATTGTAAAAAGTGTTGAAGAAGTTTAACCAAACACAGACATGCTAAGAATTAAATATCCAAAAAGTACTATATTCAGTGCAGAGCATTTATAAATTTGAAACCCATAATTATGTATGTTATCTCAAATAAATATTTGCAACATTGCAGAATTCGTATTCTTCTCAAAAAAAAAAAAAAATCCAGTAATAAATAATTGTAAATATAGATCTTTGATTGTAAGATGATGAGTTGAACTTTAGGGGACAAGTTGACCTGATATGCAAATTTATTTATATATGAGCTGTGCCATGAGAAAACCAACATAGTTTACAACTAGCATGGATCAAGACCAGCCGGTGCATCTGCGCAGTTTGGTCAGGATCCATGCTATTCACTTTTATAACTTATTGTAATTAGAGAAACTGTTAGTGAACAGCATAGATCCTGACCAGACTGCGCGGATGCACAGGCTGGTCTGGATCCATGCTGGTTGCAAACCCACTATGTCAGTTTTCTCATGGTACAGCTCATTATTATATATGTGTACTTTTCAGAATATGGATCATTGCTATTCCAAGGAAAAAGAGCTACAAAATGAGAGAATTCCATCAGTTTTTGGCACAGATCATAGCTACAACAAAATATGTGACAATACTTGTAGAACTCCAACAAATAATCGTAAGAGAGAAAGAAGTACACCGACTGGGAAAACTCCCCAACAGCCTTCAAAAATTGGAACTGCAGTTTTATCAGTAAGTTGTGCTGTAAAACTAAAAGCAATTTAATACTGTATGTATGCTAGTGCCTATATATACAGAAAATACTTAAACATACATTACATGTAGATTGAGTGAAATCAAACCATTTTTGTATTTGTAATAATAGTTCACAAATTATAAAGGAATATTTGCATCTTTTTCATCCTAGATATTATGTTCAAAACATACTACTCCTCCATGTTCCCATGATATCTGTGTGGTGATTATTTGTCTTTATTTTATTTAATGCAGGGTCAGAAACGCAATACTCCTTGGACAGAACCGGAGAAGGACTATTTCATTCAATATGTCAAACACACACCACTAAATGAAACGCTTACAGATTACTGGCAGAAATGTGCTTCTGCCATGAATGCCAGATTTCCAGCTGGGATGCGTAATGGTATAATATGTTTAGATTGATCTATTTTGATTAAATTTGGCCTGGCATACATCGATATGTCTGTCATCAACTTCCTCATAATCGCCACTTTTTCAATTTAAAATTTGTAAAGTTTGGTTGGAATTTTTCTCAAATGAGTGATTTGGTGACAATATTTTCCCCAGTTGTTTCCTAACAATCTAGACTAGCTCCTAGTCTATGTTATATTTTGTATTATTTTTTTAGTTTGATTGTAGCCAGTCTATTTCGTATGTCCAATAAATAGTTTAGTGCTACTTTGCAAATTTTAGGAACTTTATGTATCGATGTCAAATCTGACTCCGGCCAAAGTGATAAGGATCAGTGGTTTACACATCAATGGCTAGCTATATAACTTTTAATCACTGGCATGATGTACTAAATTATAATCTTGGGAGTATAATACCGATAGATGCAAATCGACTCTCATAGCATTTTGGATGATACAAGTCTGATATTAAAGTTTACAATCTATGAGAAAATCTCTAAAATAGACTGGATTTTTCATTATTACATAGAATTAAAGAAAAAAATGACAAACGTTCCAGTTTCAATTATTATCAGTCTAGTGATTGAAACATGATTTGTTTTTTTCACTCAGGGCTTGCATGCAAGGGATTGTCGCAGAGGTTATTTATAACCCCATTAAGAGGTAATACAGAATCATCCTTAGATGAAAAAGACATTGCATCTAGATTTAGTATGTTGTCAACCCAGGATGTAATGACACGGGATGTAGGGACACAGACTGCCTTGTCACTTCCAGTCAACACTAATACTAGTAATAGGTATGAGAATGGCAGTTTAATGTAACTTTAAAAGCTTTCGCAGTCCGTATTTATAGTAATGTAAGATGCTGTTGGCAATATCCATATTTAGGTTCTGGGCTGATTATCTACACTGTCGATAAGATTTTTTTAATTTCCACATAAAATCACAAGGTATTTTATGTTCATAGGGCTTTATCACCCCTAACTCCAGTTAATAGAGGCAGTCCCAGAGCAAGAAGTATTTTCAAAATAAGTGTTGAATTTGTAGCCTTTTGCCTTTTAATTATTATAATTTTAACTTTCCAGGTTGTGTGCTATTTACAAAATAGTTAACTTAAAGTCAAATTGTCATCATTTGTGTGTGTTTTTATTTTTAAGTTTCGATGTTAAAGACGGTGAATGGTTGTTTATAGAACCAAGAAAAGAACTTGAGGTATATAGGTACATTATTGTGTAAATGTCTGCAGTAAATATCAGCCATGTAACGATATTTTTGCTCAGTAACTTGACTGTACTGCTCCAGTTTGAATTGATTTTACACAAAATGGGGATGTTGTTTGGTTTGCATATAAGCCTGTCTTAAGGATGCTGCTTACATTTCATCAACCTATTACTAACAAGAATAGAGAACTCTGTGGCTGAGTGGTGACTTTGAATTTCCCTTACTGCTGTGGGTTTGAACCTGTCTTGTGGCATGTAATTCTTTCATGTGAGGAAGCTGTTCAATTGCCTTAAGTCAGTAGTTTACAGGATAAAATAAATTTTAGAGGGGCACCTAGGGTCTTCCTCCATTAGAGTCTTCCTTCACCATAAAAAGCTGAACAGTCACCGTGTGACCTAAATTATGTCAGTTTGATGTTAAACTGAACAAAACTTTGTTTACAGTGAAATAATCCTGAAACATCAATGTTAATTTCTGTTTGAAAAAAAGGTACAGAAGTCTAAACATTCCCGAACTAAAGATTAACGTTTGTGACTGAGAAGGCAACAGAAATACAAAACTTTTCGTGGTCAAACTGGCAAATATTATTTCATTCTTCAGAATGTAACTTTAATTAATTAGTATTTAGAGTTCTAATTATTGGTTTGTATTTTCCTGTTACAGCCAGTTGCCAGTGTTGGTGCAGAATACCTGCATAGAACAGCTTTAAAGCGATTAAGGCATTATCTTGGTATATCTGACGGAGAAAAAGCAAGCCTGATTGATGTGCTTTGTAAGTAATTATTTTTATAACCTGCACGATACAAAGTATAAAGGGAGCTACCCTACTCTCCCCATATTCTACACTATATTACAGATAAATCTGCTTATAGTATTTTCCAGTCATACAAGAATTTGTTTTCCTCTCTATAGTTCAATGTAAGAATGCTTCATATATTACACCATGTATGAAGAGGTCTGGGTTCAAGTCCCAGTGGAGAGTATTTTACCATAAACAAATGTGGACTGGACAAAAATAGAATTGTTCTTCCAAAAAAAATAAGTTACTAAAAAGTAATGTAACAATAGGGTCATGATGGCCCTATATCACTCACCAGAGTTGGTCTGGCTTACTGACCTAGATTTTTACTCCGCATGACCCAGTGTCGAATTTAACCAAGCTATCATAAAGGCAAACATTCTTGTCTTAGTTAAGTTAACTTTATGGATTTATTTCAGACTTGAATTAGTTGTTTCTCATTATCACTCATATCATATGACACAAATGTCAACTCTCACACAATATTTCATGAATAGTGGCCCTGTTTCACTTACAATTTCGTTTTAAAATTTTTATGTACTTTCACTCTCAAGCATCGAAATAGTCAAAAGTACTGTCATCTCTGACACCTCTTGTTTAATAGTAATTTCATTGAGGTAATACAAGCTGACAAAGATTAGCAAAGAAAACTCAGATGTTTACAAGGCATGGTTGAATTACTACACATCCTTACATCAGTAACACATTTGTATTGCTGGCATTTGTTGTATAGTTAGTTAGACAGTTTGAATTGTTGTCATAAAAAACATTCAGTTTCTAGTGACTTTTTAGCTCACCTGAGCACGAAGTGCTCAAAGGTGAGCTTTAGTGATCGCCCTGTGTCCGTCGTCCGTCCGTCGTCAACAATTTGACTGTTAACACTCTAGAGGTCACATTTTTGGCCTAATCTTAATGAAACTTGGTCAGAATGTTACCCTCAATAAAATCTTGGACGAGTTCAATATTGGGTCATCTGGGATCAAAAACTAGGTCATCAGGTCAAATCAAAGGAAAAGCTTGTTAACACTCTAGAGGTCACATTTTTGGCCCAATCTTAATGAAACTTGGTCAGAATGTTACCCTCAATAAAATCTTGGACGAGTTCGATATTAGGTCATCTGGGATCAAAAACTAGGTCATCAGGTCAAATCAAAGGAAAAGCTTGTTAACACTCTAGAGGTCACATTTTTGGCCCAATCTTAATGAAACTTGGTCAGAATGTTACCCTCAATAAAATCTTGGACGATTTTGATATTGGGTCATCTGGGATCAAAAACTAGGTCATCAGGTAAAATCAAAGGAAAAGCTTGTTAACACTCTGGAGGTCACATTTTTGGCCCAATCTTAATGAAACTTGGTCAGAATGTTACCCTCAATAAAATCTTGGACGAGTTCGATATTGGGTCATCTGGGGTCAAAAACTAGGTCACCAGGTCAAATCAAAGGAAAAGCTTGTTAACACTCTAGAGGTCACAATTTTGGCCCAATCTTAATGAAACTTGACCAGAATGTTAATCTAGATGATCTTAAGGTCCAGTTTGAATCTGTGTCATGTAGGATCAAAAACTAGGTCACCAGGCAAATAAAAAGGAAAACTGTTTACACGTAGAGTCCACATTTATGACCATATCATAATTTAAAAATTGGTCAGAAAATTTAAAATTTTATGACTTTTAAAGGGCAAGTGAAAAAAGGGCAGGGGGGGTCAAAACTGGCACTAGGTCAGATCAAAGGAAAAGCTTGTTACACGTGAGGCCCCCTTTTAGATAAATTTTTTATGAAATTGTCAGAATGTTTTAAAATTTGATCTTTAGGGCAAAATTTGAATTGGACATTCGGGGGCAAAAACTAGGTCACCCGGTCAAAACAAGGAAAAGCTAGTTTAAAACTTTAGAGCCACAAATTTTTCCAAATCTTTAATGAAACTTTGTCAGAATGTTAAAACTTATGTCTTTAGGTCAAGTTTAAAAATTGGGGGCCGTTGGGGTCAAAAAATAGGCACTAGGTCATATCAAAGGAAAAAAATTTTTTAACCTAGAGGCCCTTTTATGCCTTATATTCAGAAACTTATCAAATTTAAAATTGATGATCTTTAGGTCAAGTTCGAACTGGGTCATGTCGGGTCAAAAATGGTCACGGATCAAAAAAAAAAAAATGGCTAGTTAACACTTTTGAGGCCACATTTAGACCATATCTTAATGAAACTTTGGGCAGAAGTAAATTTATGATCTTTGGTTGAGGCAGGTTGCGATACAGGCCTTAGGCCCTCTTGCTTAAAATCATTAGGCTTGGCTCCCGGCAATTTGCAAAAAGGGTTGTTTCTCATCAGTACAAAAAAAAAAGGCCCCCCTGATTTTGACATAGAAAAAGACGCCGGGAAAAGTTGCTCAAAAAGTAGTATCCGGTTAAAAACAGTAAAAGATCTGAAAGAGTTCAAATGGTCAGAATTTTTTAAAGAGCTTGTAACAAACAACCCATGGGTAAAAGCTGTTAGCAGTGGGGTTTGCCTTGGGGGGGGGGGGAAAAATTTTGGGTGTAGAAAACCCCACAGAAACCCTTGCCCCTGGTTTGCAATGTCTATGGAAAACTAATGAAGCAGGGGTCTGGTCAGTTGAGTGCATTTCAGAAGTTTATTACGGCCAGCCTTGCAAATGACCTAGTTTTTGCAGATGTTGACCTGTTATCAATGTTGATCTTGTTTTTCTTTTGATATCTGGAATGCCATTACATATATTTATTCAGGGTATTTTTCCATGGAAAAAAAAGTCAAGTACTTCTTTGTCAAAATTACGGTAATGGAGCAGAAACAATATTTTCTGCATAATGTAAAATGTATCTCTAAAAAGTTTAGAACTATAAAATCTTGAAGTTGAAAAATAAAATTGTTTTCAGACCAAGAAATCAGGCTCATGAAGACATAAGGACTTTATCTTGTGGGTCCTTATGTAATTTATGCAGCATACTGATGTAAATATAACCTTGATTTTGTCATGGTCTAAATGCCCTGAAAAGAAAATTAATTGGGCACATTTAGTCATTGACTATCAAAGTAGTAATTTTTTGCTTCATGAAATTCACTCTGAAAAAAAGGGCAAAGGTATTAAAAGCAATGATGTATATTTTTGGTGAATGGTATTCCTGTTTTTCCCTGAAAGTTTCAGTTGTTTTTATTTTTCTGTTTGTTGTTGCAGTTTGTTACAAGTTTCCAGTTAAAGATTTGGATCCTAATTACCTTTCATCACCTGTCACACAGTTACAATCCTTTGGTTAAAATCTCAATGGCACATGTGTGGTACTGTTTCCATGTGCCATAAGATATTTCCATTTAGGTAATGTAATATTTTCTGCTATTGGAGAGTTGTTACCAGTGTTCAATGAGACGTTTGCATATTCATTGCCTTTCACATCACCAGACATATGTTTTACAATCCTTTTGGAGGTAATGTTACCATGTGCGATAAGATATTTCCATGTTGGAGTTACATTTTGAAAACAGTCTTATGTAGTGAGGTTTTTAAAGAACAGACTACAGAATGTAGTAAGCATATATTGTAAATGTATAGAGAAAACTTAGCACCTAACCACAACTCTCAGTGTTGGAATAAAACTACACAGTTTTCAGAAAAATTTTCTTTTAAATGGACCACTTTTTGAGAAATACTTAAATTAAGCATCTATTTGCATTGCATCATATTGAATAAGCTGCTTATGTATTGAAAAAAATGCTGATTTGACATATTTAATTCCACTGATTTTACTTACATTGTAATACATTTCACAGGTGTATGATCGTCTGCAGAATGTAGGTGTCAGTCTAAGCCATAATGGAATGCTACAGTTTATGACGGGTGTATCTGGCAGCTTTAATTCTGAGCTTATTGACAGTGTGAAGGATGGGAAAAGATTTAGGATCATTGGTGATAATATCAACTTTCACATTGGTGTTGCACAGGCAAGAAAAAATGTTGGTAATCAGGACACATGGAACATTGGTTTGGATCAGCAGCAATAATTCAAAATGTGGAATTCCCAGCATTGTCAGATATTGCTCCCCAGGGTGATTTGCTCCAACTGCCATATAATACTTTTCTGCTGTCTCAGTCAGATTTGAATGAAGAAGTGTATTATATGTCATACCTTGCTGCGCAGATTATGGTGGAGCATTTCCGTGGTTGCAGTTTGCTAAGGCTGCAATGAATGAAGTAAAGGACAAAATTCCTGGTATGAATGTGCGAAATAAAGTGATACCTCTGCCTATATTGCACAAAAATGAGCAAAAGTATGCAGATGTCATTGACATTCTGGATTCATACCAGGAACTTTGTGACTCAACATTTGAAAAAGCTGAAATAGAACCGTAGAAGGTCCACATAGGTGGTGATCAGCTCATCCGTGAGAGATTTTCTGGTGTTAGGCGCCTCCGAGTAGCAGCCTTTACTGAAACTGAGCGGTTGGAAAGACTTAATCCAATAACATTTGAATTATTCCATTTACAGATGACTGTATTGAATACTTTTTACCAAATTTTATATAGTACGCAAAGCACAGAGTCATTTACATTATATAGCCAAAAGGTCAGACTTTTGCGAAAAGAAGCAGATGGAAATGATGTTAAAAACCATTATGATAGCTGCAAAGATCTTGCAGAATCAGTGATAAAAGCCTATGTGATTGAGGCAGCTTGTGAGCATATAGGACTGCCAGATACAGACATTGTTCCTGAAAATATTCCAGACACTGCCCAAATGTCATCTGAAGAGGTCAGAAGTTGGTTAGTTGGTCAAGTATCCCCTATCATACAAAAGGTTACCAAATCAACTAGAAATGTTCTAAATGGCACATATGTTCAAGAAGAAAATCCAGATCCTGTGTACAGTTATGGAAACATTGTGCTTGAGTTAGGATTAATTTTCATGAACTTTTGTAACATTGTAAAAAACCCAAACAGAGACTGGTTGCTCAATGTTATGAAATATCTAATGATGATGTTGAAGGGTCACAACAATAGGTCAAAGTATGCTCTTGAATTACTTAGGTTGCTATGTCATCAGTTTGCACTGCTGAGTGAAAGAACTGCGCACGAGACACTTTATGGTCTTTTCGTAAATACAAGAAAATCAATAATTCCAGCAGACTTACAAATGGAATACTTAGTGAGGCTTACAAAAGGTCACTTACGGTCTATGTGCTCAAACGTAACAGAACAATCCTTAGTTAAATGGAGTAGTTCCTTTTATGGTATGAATGAAATATCCGAGCATTTTGACAAAGAAACTTCTACAGTCACGCAAGCACAAAAACATAAGAGGTTGTCATCCTTTGAAGATGAAAATAAAATAATAAAAAATCTTAGGAAAATTAGACCCTTTCTGGAAACTCCAGGTCTCAAGTTGAATCGATGGAAAAAGCCCCCAAAAATCCAATCACCAAATTAAATTTGGATGATTTCATCAAGTGGATTGAAAACCATAAGGTCAATTTGTTCTATGAACTGTAGATAACACTTGATGGCGTGATAGGTTTTAATTTGGATCTTGTACAGTAAGACCAGAGTTATGGCCCTTGACTTTAAAATAGGATTAAAACAGGTTAAGTTTGTGTCATATATATCTTATAAAGTATTTGTCCCAGACTTATGATACATTAAAGGAATATTACTTAGCATGTGAAGTTGTGCATTTGTGATTTTGTTAGAGATATTACTTGGTCAGACCAGAGTTGTGATTATATAGCATGTGATGCTGCACACCTTGTGTTCTGGAGACAGTTGTTCGAAACTTGAACCGGCTGTTAAAGTAACCGCTTGTTAAATTTTGATTCAAAACACTAGTCTTGGTGGGATGACTAGTATGATGTTTCGATTTTATTATAAAGAATTTCGGATTTCATCATTCTAAACTAAAACATTTGTTTTTCGAAGTTTTCTAAAATGTTGAAAACTAACCCTAAAAGTTAATCAGCTGTCAGCTTTAGGGCCTGTTAAAGTTTCGAACAACTGGGCCCTGTTTGTGATTTCACTCAGCCAAAGTGGAGTTACAGTTCTTGAAACAAAAAATGGTACATGATGTTATTGCACATGGAGAATGAAAGGATATTCAGAACACAAATTTTATCATTTTATCAGTAAAAAACTGCCTGCTCAAATTGAAGGCTTTTTATATTGGTATCATTCCAAATTGTAGTGTACATAATTTTTCAATGACACATTGGAACACTTCAAAAATTACAGTATCTCAATTAACACCCATATGTTCAAACTGCCACTCTAGTGCAATATCAGGGTTACATATGCTGCAACATGTTTGTAATTGAACTGTTGTGTGAAAGCCGAAGTAGCTATTAATTATTTCCCTTTTACACTTGGAAGTGTCTGTGCAATATTCCTTCATTTCTTTTCTCATTGAACCTGAAGCTAAGTCTCCTCTGTTGAAATACAGAATAGCCTGTGAATCTGAACCTGCCCTTCCTGCGCGTCCAATCTCTTGAACATATGCTGAAAAAGACAGTTGTGCTTGAAGTTTAGATAATGATGTGTACATGTAGAATGAAATTCAAGGTGATTACTCTTATATTTCAAAAAGCATTTGTTATGATATTGTATAACTTTAAATTATCTTAATATGTTATCTAATTTATATCAGAAGAAGAAGTATTTGCTGATGTTATTGTTTATCAAAGACAAAGACCAATGAAAAAAAGAAATCACAGTTATTGACTTAAAGTGATTTTAATTACATTTTTGTATTTAAATATTCTTGGATGATGGATCTGAAATGAAATAGTACATGATGCTGGACAAGTGTAGTGTTATTCATTGTATATTTTATGGCCCATCCATACTATTTAACTGTAACAGAATTCCACTTAAGCTGTCACAAATGTGTGTTGCACAATTCATGTCCTCAAACAGTCACATTCAAACACAGTCTGCAATCATTTTGCTTGGTTGCTGTGCTTTGAAAGGATATTACAGATTTTTCATTAAATGGAGTGGCTCTGTTGAACAAAATTAATGGTACCTTTTTTTGAAGAGCAAGCTATATGTAAAATTAAGACATACTTTCCAGTGAAGTTGGTGGACCGGCATGAATAACTCTTTTAACCTGTTTCAGATCTGCTCCCATCCCTAGTGCCACAGTTGAAAATATCAGCCTGATATGACAATGTCCATCTGGCTTTTGCAAGTTTGACAGAATGGCCTCTTTTCAGCTGTGAAGTTTTAGCAATATTATATAATTAATTAATTGAGCTGCGCCAACCAATATTGACTTTGCAATCAGCATGGATCAAGACCAGTCAGCGCATCCGCACAGTCTGACCAAGATCCATGTTGTTAGCTTTCAAAGACAATTTCAATTAGAGAAACCATTATCAAACATCATGGATCCTGACCAGACTTTGCAAACCTACTAACGGTATGTTGGTTTTCTCATGGCACGGCTCAATTTTTTTAAAATTCTGATAAGCTATATTAGTTGAATTTAATGCAGTGGCCAGTTCCACCATACTGTAATACTGTAATTCAGAAATCGGGTTTAGAAAACATTACTAAGTTGAACTTAGAGAGTTTAATAATAGCTGATATGCAATGCTATTTCATAAAACTTACTTTTCCGGACTCAAACTTGAAATAATTATTTCTCATCATCACCCACATCATCTGACATAAAGGATATAACTCTTGCACCAGTATTTAATGATTTATACCCCTTTTCATTTAGATTTTCAGGTTAAAGTTTTGATGCACTTTCACTCTATCTCTGTTATTACTGAATGGATTTGATTCAAACTTAAAAAAGTTGTTCAACATTATCGCCCATATCAAATGATGCAAGGTGCATACCTTTGGCACAAATTTTTAATGAATTATTCCCCCTTTTTACTTAGAATTTCAGGTTAAAGGTCTGATGCACAAGTTTTGATGCACTTTCACTCTATCTCTGTTATTACTGAATGGATTTGATTCAGACTTACGGTAGTTGTTCAACATTATCACCCACAACATATCATACAAGATGCTTAACTCTGACACAATTTTTCATAAATTATTCCTCCTTTTTACTTATAATTTCAGGTTAAAGTTTTGATGTACTTTATCACTGTTATTACTTGATGGACTTGATTCAAACTTAAAATAGTTGTTCAGCATCTTCACCCATATCATATTACACAAAATGCATAACTCTGGCACCAATTTTTAATGAATTATTCCCCCTTTTTACTTAGAATTTCAGGTTAAAGTTTTGATGCACTTTCACTCTATCACTCTTATTAATGAATGGATCTGATTCAAACTTAAAATAATTGTTCAACATCATCACCGAATTCATATGACACAAGGTACATAACTCTGGCACTAATTGTTCATAACTTATGCCCACTTTTACTTAGAATTTAAGGTAAATTTTGATGCATTTTAACTAAATCTCGGTTATTATGAAACCGATTTGATTCAGATTTTAAGTAGTTGTTCCACATCATTACCTATATCATATGTCACAAGATGTATAACTCTTGCACCAATATTTAATGAATTATGCCCCCTTTTCCCTTGGACTATACTTATATAGTGTTTTGATATACTTTATCTTTATTTCCTTTATTACCTAATATTTTTGATACAGACTTAGGCTATTGTGCAATATCTTCATCCACCATTGAAGTCATTAAACACTCCAGTGACAGCTCCAGTTTCCTAAGATGGGCCCAGTTTCACTATCCAGCATCGAAATAGTCGAGCGCACTGTCTCCTATGACAGCTTTGTTTGTACACGTTTTCAGTGGATTATTATGAATTACTGTGTTAGGCGCTGGTATTATGAAAGATAAGCTTGTAGCCAAAGAGTATACATGTCTACATACTGTGTTATATTCTTTTGAGGTTGTAATCAAAGATTATATCTTTACTGTGCAATTTGCCGATAAAAGTTAAGGTTGGAACCAAAGATTCTATCTTTACTGTGCAAGGTGCCGATTAAAGTTGAGATTATAGCCAAAGATTGTATCTTTACTGCGCAATGTGCCGTTTAAAGTTGAGCTTGTTGCCAAAAATGTATCTTTACTGTGCTTTACTCTGTCCAGTGCCGTTAAAAGTGTAGCTTGTAGCCAAATATTGTATCTTAACTGTGCAAGGTGCCGTTGAAAGTTGAGCCTGTTGCCAAAGATTGCATCTTTACTGTGTAAGGTGCCGTTGTTACGGAAGTTGAGCTTGTAGCCAAATGATATATCTTTTCTGTATTAAGTGATGTTGTTGCGAAAGCTGGACTCGTTAACAAGTGAACAAGGAGTATATCTTTACTTTGTTAGGTTCAGTTGCTACGAAAGTTGAACTTGTAGCCAAAGATTACAGTGCGACGGACACTGTATATACTGTGACTGCTATTGACCCAACAAGCCCCAGTGATCAGATTACATTTTCTATGGTGTCTTGCGAACCAGCCGCGACGTGCAACTTTACAATGACTCCAAGTAAGTTTTATCAAGTTATCCGTATATGTCACAAAATGAGCAATACAAAAGTATAAAAATAGTAAAACATTTGGTAAAGTGATTTAACTTACGGTTGTAATTGATGAATTCCGAACAAGTTTCTTCGTTCTACATAATTGACCATTCTTAAGAATAGTCCTTAAATTTTAATTGAAATTTGCATTTTGATAATAGTCTTTAGTCGGTTGTTCCCATGCGCAGATGACGTACGTGCATTACAAAACAAAGTGAAACACTGGTACCTAAATCAAAACTGTTAAATTACTTCACATGCAAAGTTACGTAATTAAGTATTCTTATCGTCAAGTGACAGTACTTCACATTACCTATTGTTATTGGTGTTGTTGTTAAAGGAAATGGACCCATAATGACAATCGGCAATTTTCGTTTGTTTACGTATTTTTCCGTGCTGACTTTGGCATTCTCCGGTTGATATGGAAAATATCTTTTTGTAATGACCGAGGAATGCTGAAATTGCATTCCATTGCCAGCTTTCATAGCCAATTTTACATTGTAGCCTCCCTTGATTACCTGGCAATTCGTGCATTTTTGGATTGTTTCCCTTAGGCTATACCAAGGATTAACGTATTTCGGTTATCTGCTACCTGGTGAAAATCGATATTCCATTGTTTATTGGAAAGTCAGTCTACCTTTCAAGTGTATCAATTACCGAGAAGGGGAATTTTGGTTAATTTATTTTCAGTTTATTTTGGTTAATAAAATTAATATGTGACAACTTAGAATACGTAGAAGCACGGAAATTGTCGATTGTCATTACGGGTCCAGTTCTTTAATGGCGCTTTTTCGAGACTCCTACAACTGTGTGTTACTGCTGAGTGATAATGCTTATTGTGAATGAAACCTATTGTTATTGACACGTAAAAGAGCTTTACATTACCTGATTTAATTGACGCGTTAAAGAACTTTTTAACTGACGCGTAAAAGAAGTTTGCGTTATTTTCTGTTTCTAGATGGAGACATAGTGAGCAATGTCGACCTACATTCTCATCCCGACGATGTATACATAATGTCGATAAAGGTCGAGGATGAATATAATCAGAACACGTCGCCGGTAGATTTGATTCTTAAACTCAATGGTATGTCGGTTCTTTGTTGTTGTTGTTGTTTGTTTGTTTTTTAATTATTTTGTACAGGTATTTCATTGCCAATGCCAGAGCTTAAACTTGTGGGTTATATTTTGTGTTGTTACTCAGGTAGAGGGAAATGTCGGGCTAGAATGCCAAAAACTAGTGTACACTCCAATATCTCGTTATTACCTTATGGTTCCTGATTACTACTATGTCGATTGTCGGCAACACAGCAGATGTGGAGTGTCGGTGGAACGAAGACCTGACAGCACACCAAACATGTAAAGAAACTGTATGTAGTGTTTTTTTGTGCTCTGTTATGCCGGCTGGCGATGTATGTAGGGCGCCAGAACAACATTTTTACACCAACTTACACGAAATTCAACACAGATCTGTCGAATTAGCAACCTAGATATGTTGGTCTTTTCTTGAAATTTGCCTAGTTATTAGGTTAGCGGGACACAGAATGTGACAACTTAAGAAAAAGCTTTTCTGATGTCGAGCTGCTGTGTCTTAGAACAACTCGACATGGCAAGAATCTCATGCTTACTCATACTTAACCGTAACAAGGCGACATGTCTCTAATTTTACACTATACTTATTCACACAGTTTTAGTATATTGTGCTAGGCAGCTATATGTTGCAGAAGTATGTTTCAGGTTCAGCTGCTTTTATGAAATGGCGAATGCACATCTAAAGAACGTGTATTGTTATAAAACAATAAACTTTATCAAAGCCAAAATTTGTTTTAGTCTAATATCAAATCTTATTTTTATTATTTTTCTATCGTTATGAAATATGTGCTTGTATGAAGAAGGCAAATTTAAGCAATAACTAGTTTGCTCTGTGCTGATAATTTTCAGATTGACGTATCAAACCCCTTTTATAACTGTCGGAAAAATAACCTTTGATTAACCTTTAGCCTGCAGGCGGCAAGTAATCATTCTTATGCGACCAGTGTAGACCAAGATCAGCATGTACGTCCGTGCAGGCTGATCATGGTCTGCACTGTGTAAATTTTCAGTGAACACCCCTTCCAATGATAAATGGTACTGCCCAAATTGAATGATGGACAAGTCTATTCTAGAAATTAGGCAGGGTAAAGGTTAAAAGTAAACATTTCCTTGTCAAATTTGAATAATTGTGCAAAATATTATTCAGAAATAAACACAGTTCCTGTATTTACCAACCTTCCGAAGAAGGACAAAGTCGGAATCTTGGAAAACCAGTATGCCGCCGGCGACACAGTGTTTCAGATGTCCGTGTATGATCCCGACACTACAGATACATTGACGCATTACTGTGTGTTCCCTGGTGACGGAGACCTGTATTTTGAATGTGACCAAGAAAGTAAGGGAGTATACTGAATTGTATTTGTTATCATTTGAGCCACACCATGAGAAAACCAACATAATGCATTTGCGACCAACATGGATCCAGACCAGCCTGCGCATTCGTGCAGTCCGGTCAGGATCCATGCTGTTCGCTAACGGTTTCTCTGATTGCAATAGGCTTTGAAAGCGAACAGCATGGATCCTGACCTGAGTTAGAATTTAAGCCAATTCAGATGAATTTAATGTTGTTGAACCTTTTTCGACAGATAAAGTTAATATCTAATGGTGAAATATTTTAATGAAAGATGCGCAAAGTATGTCTTTAAATAACATATGTAATGAAAGTCAGTGAGCACTTAAACTTCTTGAAAAAAAAAATCTTTTTTGATGACAGTTAACTGATCATGACTGTTGATGACTGATCATTGATGGAACATAGTACTGAATAATTCTTACATGTGATGAAAAACCTGTTTTCGAACTTTTCTGTTAAAGCAATGATCATTTGTGCCCCCCTCCCCTCCCCGTCCCCATGAGTGGTAGGGGCATATAGATTTGCTCTTGTCCGTGTGTCAGACCGTCCTTCCGTCCGTGCGTCCTTCCGAAGTTCGTGACACGCCTAGCTCAAAAAGTATTTGATATAAATAAATGAAACCTTGCATGAGTCTTTATCATGATATGAACTTGCACACCTTCTATTTTTCGTCTGGCTTCGCCCCCTAATTTTAGAGTTATGGCCCCTGAAGTAGTCAAAAATGCACATTTTCACATTGTGACACGCCTAGCTCAAAAAATATTTGATATAGATTCATGAAACCTTGTACGAGTCTTAATCATGATATGAACTTGCGCACCCCCTATTTTTATCTGGGTCCGCCCCCTATTTCTAGAGTTATGGCCCCTGAATTAGTCAAAAATGCACATTTTCACCTTGTGACACGCCTAGCTCAAAACGTGTTTTATATAAATTGATGTAACCTTGCATGAGTCTTTATCATGGTATTAACTTGCGCACCTCCTATTTTTCGTCTGGCTCCGCCCTCTGTTTTTAGAGTTATAGCCCCTTAAATAGTCCAAAATGCACTTTTCACCTTGTGACATGCCTAGCTCAAAACGTATTTGATATAGATTCATGAAACCTTGCATGAGTCTTAATCATGATATGATCTTGCGCACCCCCTATTTCTAGAGTTATGGTCCCTGAAATAGTCAAAAATGCGCATTTCCACCTTGTGACACGCCTAGCTCAAAAAGTATTTGATATAAATTGATGTAACC
This sequence comes from Mercenaria mercenaria, assembly GCF_021730395.1. Lineage (NCBI taxonomy): Eukaryota > Metazoa > Mollusca > Bivalvia > Venerida > Veneridae > Mercenaria > Mercenaria mercenaria. The sequence continues at coordinate 40,226,228 of NC_069376.1, read as the reverse complement.
TTGCATGAATCTTTATCATGATATGAACTTGCGCACCTCCTATTTTTCAGCTGGGTCCACCCCCTATTTCTAGAGTTATGATTTCCCCTTATTTGTGACAAATATAACAGTGTGTGTGTGAGGGGAGGGGGGCACACCCTGTGTCCTACAGACACATTCTAGTTGTAAAGTGGTGCTATGGAGGATATTTGTTTGTTTTGAGTGAATATGGAATATATCTCACTGAGAAGTGAGAAAATTTCAAATATTTTCATGAGCGCTTAGTGTACAAGTAGGTCGGCAAAGCTGTATCATTTACAGTGAGTGATATGCAGTGAGTGTTATAGATTATATCTCACTGATAAAACACAGTATTTCATCAGTTAGCATAAAGATAAAATAAACAGTTTTACTTTAGGCTAACTGATGAAATACTGTGTTTTATCAGTGAGATATAATCCATATCACTCACTGCATATCACTCACTGTAAATGCCGATCTACTTGTACATTGTGTATAAATATTGAATTATTTTCTTAAAACATGATGAAAATTGTAGTCGCACTTTGTTCTTTATAGTATATTTTCCGCTCTGAGATTAAAAGTTATTGCAAAATACATATCTCAACGTAATTAAGCATAAAATTTAAAAGAAAATTTGTTTGTTTTTCGTGAATATAGAATATATCACCTCAAAGTGAGAAAATTTTTACCTTTTCACTCGCGCTACGTGCTCATGAAAATATATACATTTGTTTATTATTGTCTCATCCATTTACATACATTACATGAAACAATACATAAAACATTACATGAAATTGACCAGCAAGAGTTGTAAATGGCCGTTCTAACATAGAACTACAAGAAACATATCACAGAATTTTTTAACATATCACATTTGTCATTTCATCACTTAACCAAAACCACATACTCTATCACAACTGGGAGCATTCCACTGTGGAACAAGGGAGACAATCGTAAACATTTAGATCATGATCCTCATCCCCACTCCAGAAGAAAGTACCACCCTACCGAGAGACTCTATTTAGCTGTGATATAGCCTGTGCAAGACTAGCCACTAGACTGATAAGAAATATATTTCTACATTTTCCCCCTTTTTTGTCGAATTCAATTTCATAGAGACAAAAGCCAGTCTATTTTAGAGATTTTCACAGAGCAATGATGTTAAGGCACTTCCGCAAATTGAAATTAGAAATTTATGTGAAAAATCAGAATCCTTGAAACAGCTTTCGAAATGCAAGGACATAAAATATATATGTCAAAAGTTGAAAAGATATATCTGTAGGTAAACTTGAGAGCATGAAAGCTACGCTGAACCCTATCTCCACAGTGCTTTGGAAGAAAATGAGTGAACATTTTTGGTGCAAAATTTTGGTATCGTATGCAACCTAAATTGCTCTAAAATATTTATTTTCAAATCAAAGAAATGCAAAAATAGTGCACACGAGCATTACTTTTTCAAGAAAATGTCGTTAAACATTCTAATTAATGCACAAAACACGTGCACAGGTTTTCTAAAATATTTCGCCGCCATGTTTATTTCAAGGAATAAAATATATGATTGTTCTTTTACCTCAGATTTCCTTACTGAAATATGTATGTCTCCTTATTCGTGGTTAGAGATATCCATTTAGTATAGTTTTTCACTGTCCGATCTCCTTATCTGTTACGGATCATTCACATTTAAAGAATAAACGCAATGTGTAATGATAGTTTTTTGCTTTCCACACCTCCCTTGGACAAGAAAGCCGTTTCACTTAAAATTTGTAAGCATCCGCTGGCAAAATATTAATGAAAGATCGGTACTTTTTCTAAAATAAAGTTGAATTTCAATCATTTTCAAAAACTGGAAATATTGCACATTGTGTTGAATTTATAAATAAAACAAAAATCCCCAAAGTAAACCATTTTAGAACTTTTCCGGGAACTACACGTTTCAGCCGAACAACGCATTTCAAGATGACACAAAACTGATATCTCTTTGTAAACAATGTCAAAGTTCACCTGAGAAACATTGCTGAAAAAGTAAAAATGCTTACTTGTTTCAGTTTTACGTCCTGTAGAAAACAATCAACTTTCAATTTTAAATGCATGTATGTTCTATAATTATTCCAATATAAATCAAAGCCTTGAGATGCTAGAGTTATTTTCATTTTAAATGCCAATCTATAAATATACATGTATAAGATACAAATACTAATGTGCCTCATATCTAAGATAAACTCTACTTGACCTTACATGAACAGCTGGAAGTCAGTGATGTAACCATTGGCTGTATACCTAATCATTGACAGATCTTATATAATCTAAATGGCCAGTGTGAATGGATAGAGGAAGATTAAGAACTGCTCTTGATCTTTGATAATTCATCCGCATTGTTCATGAATGGGACTACTTTGTGTAGCACATGAACTTGGATGTGATTTGGAATCAAATAAAGATGCTACATGATTGTCAAAAATACACTTAACTTTGGTAGCGGGATAAACCTGCAACCAAAAACCGTCCGATCTTTTCCGTGAGAAATAAAACGAAGCAAATTTAACTATTTGTTTACACTTCAACCATGTGAAATTAAAGGCATGTACTATCACGAGACTCCCGTGCATTTTGAACCTCGTGTTGAATAAACTGAATTTACTTTGAAGTATGGTGTCTCAGTTGAGCCAGTTACTTGTTAATTTCAGAGAACACACATTAAGAAGTGTTTATGAGATTATGCATATGTACGAATATTTACTAGTCTACTTTATATTAACGACGATAGAAAACAAGTGTGCACTCGGCAAATAGCAAGTCTATTATTTTCAGGTGTATACTGAACACTGATCCGAATGTTCGTAATTTTCAGATAAAGAACCTGTTATCATTGGTTTTGTAGACAGTCTTAGTACTGGACCGCTGCTTCCGCTGTCAACATCGCACTAATCACTAACGTAACGTCAGTGTACATTTTTATGCCGGAATTTCAGTACACATCAGTTTAAATCTATGGAAGTGTGAAAAAATATCATTGTTTAACGAAGGACCAAGATACAGAAAAGTTACTGTTGCGATATTGCTGATTTTAATCATCAGGTTTTCGCGCCGGAAGTTCAGCTGATTGCATTTTGTAAAATGTTTCGTGATCTACAATTGTATACAAATTGTATAACCTCCTAACATATTTGGCTGTACATTTTTTCTGCGATTTATTCTCACTGTTTTTAAAAGCATGCTGCATAAATTCTCATATTGTATAAAAAGTCGATAGATCAAAATTGGTTAGTTTACGATGCATGAAACATCTAATAAGGAATCACTATAAACATCGAACTTGTCCCGGAGCAGTATGCGGAAATACTGTGGCCAAATGTTTCAAGATTGTCTGAAAATATTTGCATATATCATGATAAAGCAAACATTTCGATTGTTTTTATAATTTATAAATATACAATCACGTATGTGTAAGAAAGTTACGTTAAGTAATTTCGGTAGTTACCGCAGGAAGTGCCGAAAATTCCATTTAATCCACCAAATTTTCTGTGAGTTAAGCAGCGCGTAAAGTACATAAATTCCACTATAATAAATTAAACCTTTCTTATACCTACACAATCCTTGAAAAGAATTTTGGATCGTTGCCAAATCTTGTTCACAATAAGTCTGAGGCTTCTCTTACAATTTTAGGCAGTTTTGTACACCATACGTAGAAAAAATCATTGTCCGCACTTTGCACTACTTTATGTATGCTGAAAATAGCGATATGTACAGATTTATTTTCGTTTTAATACATGAGATGGTCAGATTTGAAAACAGATTTTGTACTAAGTTTAGTTCTATTCAGAAAGACAATTCTCCTATGCACTTAGTGACTAATTGAAACTTTGAACTAACTTTTGCCATTCATGAATTTTTAATAAAGTATTTTGAAAGGATTTATAAATCTAACCAAAAATTTGGTACAGGTAAAATATCTTCTTTGTTTATTTCCAAATTTTAGTTTTTACTTTTTATACAGCTACTTTTAGTTCAGGTCTTGCAAAGTGAGCTGTTTTTGTACTCTGGAACAGCTGCACTTGAAAGCTTTTGTTCACATTATTTTCACACCTCAAATGAAGGTCACCCTAAATTCAAGATGGCGTAAGTACCTTAAAATTATGATATTGGACATAGGACATAGACTGGCTCAGTTCACTATATATTCAATCATAAAAATGTAAAAAGATATCATAGTCTAGGATCTAGTCTAAGCCTGTGCTTAACCCTTACCCTGCTATATTTCTATAATGGACTGGTCCATCTTTCAATTTGGACAGTACCATTTATCATTTGAAGGGGTGTTTACTGAAAATTTACAGACTGAATAGCGAACAGTGCAGACCATGATCGGACTGCACGGATGTGCAGGCTGATCTTGGTCTGCACTGGTTGCAAAGACAGAATCACTTGCCGCCAGCATGCTAAGGGTTAAGATCAAGCATCAATGAACTTTCACTATGCTATTTACATTTATACAATTAAAAGTTAAAATATCTTTGCTAATCATAGTCTAAAATCTGCCATAAGAGTAGAAGCTATTAAGATACTGAAAGTTGTATTAGGGTACTAATGCACTTCAAAATAAGAAATGGAGCTAAAATAATGAATCTACATATGATCAGATAATCTGTAGCTGGATTAGCAAAAATATTTTACATGTATACACATAGATAATTGTCCCCTTACAACATGACAGAAGGCCATCACAAATATTTGAAATTTTCTCACTTCTCAGTGAGATATATTCCATATTCACTCAAAACAAACAAATATCCTTTATATATCTAGTTTATTGTCGAAACATATTTCATTGCGTCTTATGATAATTATGATAACACACGTGCAGAGCAATAACTTAAGAGTCAGTACCGCTGGTAAGAATAAGATAAGTTCATTGTACATGTGGGGACTGATGGTTTAGAGAGATATGTCTGCTACAAAAAATCTTAAAATGAATAAAAAAAATCTGCCCTTATAGAGAAGTGTTCGCTCTTCAGAGAAGTCGCTCTTGAGATGTGTCACTTTTCAGAGGTATGGCTTTTCAGACGTGTCACTCTCCAGAGGTGTCACTTGTCAGGGTGTCGCTCTTAAGAGATGTCAGTCTTTGGGGATGTCGTTTTCCAGAGGTGTCACTTGTCAGGGTGTCGCAGTCTTTGGGGATGTCGCTCTTCAGAGGTGTCAGTCTTGTCGGAGGTGACATTTGTAAGATGTATCTCCCTTCAGAGGTGTCACCCTTTAGAGGTGTCATTTTTCAAAGGTGTCGTTAACAGAAGTTATACAATATCATAATGCATGCATACTAAGTATACATTTATACTCATTTAAAAGCAACAAATGAGTTGATCCACGAGTTATAAAAACGTGCAATCCCCACCCCAACCCCAAACCTGTAACCCCCAAGCAATACCACAAAAAGTTTATCAAGATTCAGTATCATAAGACCATGTGCAATGATTTAACATAATTGAGCCGCGCCATGAGAAAACCAACATCCGTGCAGTCTGGTCAGGATCCATGCTGGTCGCTTTCAAAGCCTATTGCGATTAGAATCAAAGCGCTGAAAGCACAGACAGATTGAAACCTTTTGATGTGCAGTCTGACAAAATACATGTTGTTCTGGTAAGAAGTATGTATGTAGCCTTCAGTTTCACAGGAGCTGGTATTAAAGGCATGAAGGTAGTTATTCTACCGTGGTCTACTCGAATGTAGTCGATATAAATATATAGTGTAATTTTCCCGGCTAGTAAAGGCCGTTTTCATGTCAAATATCAGCTTTATTAATGTTGGATTGTAAAGAAGAATGTCTGCTGATGTTTTTAAGCTTCGTTATATACTTCAAAAAATTAGTCGAAGCTCATTGGTAAAATGAAAGTAAAAGTATGTATTTCCTGATGTCTACCTATACAATATTAGCGTTTCCATCGCGTGTATCAGTCACATGACCATGGCTTCACTCCCATAAGTAGTCATGTGCATCTCCTCAGATATTTTTCTACACAAACAGCTAGGTTTAACATGTAATAAAAAGGTACAATAATCCCCGAAATCGATCTAGAATCTGAGCAGACAATTTAATTAGAAGGTCCGTGCGCCCTGTACCATGAGAATAATGGAGGATAGGTCAACGCAGCTTAAACAAAGGCACTGGTAACGGACTCGCTTTGGTATGACTTAATCAGTAGCAGACGATGTTTTCCAAACCATTTATTCAACAGTAACTACAAAATCAAATCATTGTGTACATAAATGCGCTCCCGGTGTTCCCAAACTTTATCATTTAAAGGTGGATAATCAGATTTTGGCCATGTAACGGATTTGTTCGAAACTTTAGCATCTGATCATTTACACTCATTTATGTTCACTTAACACTTAATACAAATTATATTTTCACTGGAGGTATTTTTAAAATTTCATTTTCCTATCCTGGTTGCCCAACCAAGATAGAGTTATTTTATCATAAGTATAAATTTGATAAACATACTTTGCCTAAGGAAATGTATAAATATTAGACATATTGTAATATATTTGTAAAATATTTGCATTAAAAAATATGTATTTAGATGGAATTCATTAGAAACGCAAGTTTGAAAAATTATTATTACCTCCCTTTGCCTATCTTGGTTGCGCAACCAAGACAGATTGGAAATAAATGAATTCAGAAGCTACACACAGCTTTAAAACTTGAATTTTGGTTCAGATTGTTTAATAGTTGATATGTCTATCAAATGCAAATGTAAAACTAGACATTGTATCGAAATAAAAAGAAATACCCTGCTTTTTATATACTTTCATATTAAAGGGGAGTAATTACAAAATTTTATAAAAATAATAAAATATACATTTCAAATAGGAATCTAACTCTATGTAATCGGTCTTTTTGTTCCTTAAATAATTCTCTACCAGAATATACAAAAAGTAAAAAATGTCATTAAATGTTGTTTAAATGTGATTGACCACCTTTAAGAAAGCTAAAACAAACAAAAGGGCCATTATGGTCCTAATGCTCACCAGGGTATCAGACGCTATTCTCTTGGTAATCAGATCTCCAACAGTTCAACTCCAGTATTGTGTCAAGTTTTTTTTCTAATTATAAGTTGAAGGAAATTTCCAAGAATTGCTAAATTGTGGTGATAAATCAGTAAATCAAAAGGACTATCAAGCGTGGAAACACTTGAAGATCTATGTACCCCAAAACCCTGCTGTTTCGACTTCCGTAAAGTTTTCAGAAAAGAAAAGAACTACATTTATACACATTTTAAAGACTCTGAAGTTTTCACTCTGTTTTATTACCGTTTCGGCTTAATGGCCTTAATTTCGAGTTTTCTACATTATGGCGTTCTTTCAATTCAACAACACTTTTAATACAAATCCGGAACAGGCGTAACGTTGTTACACGTCTACGTCAAGTCCGCTTAAATCCTGACACATTCACGATTTACAAGGAATGATAAATTTTAACTTACAGCGAGGTCTAAGTAATCATTACATATTGAATCAGCAGAAGCAGCACTATTGCATGCAGAACGTATCAGTTCGACAGAGTTCAGTCATTTGTGTTTAATAAGGGTCCTTCCGCCCGTGTAAGGGCACAGTATTGCATTTAAGCTATGTAGAGTATAGACCCCATCAGTTCGACAGATTTGTTTGTTTTGGGTTTAACGCCATTTTTCAACAGTATTTCAGTTATGTAACGGCGGGCAGTTAACCTAACCAGTTTTCCTGGATTCTGTACCAGTACAAACCTGTTCTCCGCTTCCCCACATGAATCAGAGGTGGAGGACTAATGATGTCAGGCACAATGTCGTTTATTAAATAGTCACGGAGAACATACGCCCCGCCCGAGGATCGAACTCACGACCCCGCGATCCGTAGACCAACGTTCTTACCTGCTGAGCTAAGCGGGCAGAGTTCGACAAAGTTCAGTTATTTAAGTTTAATTACGGTCCATCCGCCCTTTCAGACACAATGAAACATATAAATGCCACGTAGAGTATAGACTGCGAACATGCCCCTTTTCATGTTCTTAAGGTATGTTTTGGTTCTAATGTAGGGGTATTGATTACCACTCTGCAATTTCCAGAGAGTTTCGGCCAGTAAGCATGAATTTAGAAGCCAAATTGAGACTGTAAGTACAGCGGCCAATGAGACCTAAACGTACTCCAGTCAGGATGTTACAGTCTGTCTTTTTTTTTTTTTTTTTTTTAAATGCAAGCACTCAGAGTTCGACAGAGAGGAAAAGTTGCTATATATACTACAACTATATTTACATAAAAAAAGAAAAACTTAAACAAAAATTTTGACTCAATTTCACACCAATCGTCAAAAAAAAAAAAAAAAAAAAAAAATTAAAAGATAAAATTAAATATAGAAAATAAAAAATATGAATCGATCTTTACTAAAGCTGTACAAAAATAGGAAAACTTGAGAAATAAAGGGAAGTAATTCAGAACGCTAATCTATTTTTAGAAAACTCCTACGCAGTGATCTCCTTTGCCACTTTAAGCACTGCGTAGAAGTCGGGACAGGTAGGGAGAATCGCATGTATAATTGTACATACAAGTACAAATAATGAGTTTTATTGCTGACTAGTGCAATATGTAATAAAGACTATATATAAGTTAGAGAAATCTTTGTAATTTACGTTTTCGAACTATATTTTTATCGCTATATTTTCATGCGCTTCGGACACATCATGTTTTAAAGCCCTCACTTTTCAAATTAGTCATGATGGGTCAACATACCTAAAAACATATTTCCTCATGCGAAATGGCGCATTCTTCAACCTTATTGTATTTACATATGTATGAAAATATCAACGGACTGTAGATCAATGTTTAGAGAATAGAATATCAATAGAAGTATATATCTGTCGATTAGCCTGAAAACCAGGTAAAAAGCCTAACGGCGGATTAATCGGCCTTTCAGTGAAAACTGTCAGTATGATATTCTTGCAAGTTTTGAAATACGGTAATTATAGGTCTCAACCGCTTCGCGGTTTCAACCTAAAAACCGTAAGCGAAGAGTATGGATCCTGTCCAGACTGCGCGGATGCGCAGGCTGGTCTGGATCCATGCTGGTCGCAAATGCACTATGTTGGTTTTCTCATGGTGCGGCTCATATACAATGTTTCAGTTATAACACAATAAAAGTGTATAGGCATGCAGTATTGGAGACTTGTCATCGATCATATAGTTCATTTAATGTCGAAAGGATCGATTCTAGTTCATAGATTATTTTCTTTCAATCAGCTGGAGAGATCAAGACCAAAGTTGACGTCGACTTTGAAGCCATGAATCCATACGAGTTCTTTGTACAGGTACATGTTAACGATGGCTACGCTGACTCGGAGGTGCAGGATATTGTACTACGAGTAAACGATGAAAATGAACAACCATCATTTGACAGGCCTACCTGGACGATCTCAAATCCCGACGAGGGCGGTGTAAGTACCTCATGTTGAATATATAGATCTAAGATGTGGCCGACGTACACTCTTTGTCATTTGTAAAAATCTAGGCAATTAAAGTTTGTTAGAGGTATTTATGTGTTCTGTCTTTAGTATGGAACAGAGATAGACTTTCCAGTAGTGTTATTACTAGAGCGACGCAGCGGGGCGCCTCACCTGCCCTTCCTTTTAAACTGCCGCCACGCTGCCCTTTAAATATGCCCTCCTACCTTTGGTCTTTTGCTAAATGCCGCCCTTTAATCCGTAGACATGCCTTGCCGATTTTTGATCGGCAATCTAGATTGACTCCAGATTTTCATGTGTTCATATATCAGGTTTTCTTTTGTTGTGTATTCAGAATGAAATAGAGATACGTAGGCTGTTGTTAGGATTTTTATTTTTTTCTGTTTTCAGAATGAGACTGATATATATAGATCTTCAGCTTCGTTCGTTGTGTTTTCAGTATGGATTAGATATAGACTATCGAGATTTTCATTCGTTCTGTTTTCAGTAGCGAATAGAGAACTGAGATAGACTGTATTTATTTGAATATGTTTCGTTTTTATACGCCCGAAGGGATGTATTATGTAATGACGCCGGTGTCCGTCCGTCTGTCCGTCCGTTAGCAATTTCGTGTCCGCTCTGTAACTCTTGAACCCCTTGAAGGATTTCAAAGAAACTTGACACAAATATTTACCGACGCGCAGAAGTGCATGTTGGCTCGCTTCAAGGTCAATGCCACACTTAGGGGTCAAAGGTCATACCTTCGGGCGTATATTGCTCCGCATTGCGGTGCTCTTGTTTATCATGGAATAGAAACGAACTATCCAATTTTTCATTCATTCTGTTTTCAGCATGAAAATACATTGTCAGGATTTTCTTTTTTTTTCTGTTTCCAGTACGGAACAGAAATACGTTGTCCATATTTTTGTGTGTTCTGTTTTCTACAGATATTGACTGTCCAGATTTTCATGTGATCCGTTTCCGTCATGAAACAGAGAAAGTATTCTAGATTTTTGTACTGTTTTCAGCATGGAACAGTGATATCCTGTCCAGACTTTGCTAATGAAATTACTGACGATGACAACTACGAAGATTATACATATACAATGGACTGCCCAGGCGGTGGTGGAGTATTTGTCATGGACAAAAAAACTGCCTGTGTCACGGTATAAGCTCAGAAAATTCCGAATTCTTTATAATCAAACATACGATATATAAATAATGTTGAGTAATATTCAGCATCATTGTTAAAGGCGTACGCTAGAATTCCCTGTATATGAGATGGGCGAAAATTTTCCCAATAACAGAATTTCTTTAAACTTTAGATATTGAAGGACAATCATCTAAGAAACATAAAAATGCAATAAAAATCATAGGTCACCGATATCGAAAAAGAGTTATCTGCCCTTGAAAACGTCATTTTTGGGGGAAATGCGGTTTTCAAGGGCAGATAACTCTTTTTCGATACCGGTGACCTATGATTTTTATTGCATTTTTTTGTTTCTTAGATGATTGTCCTTCAATATCCAAAGTTTGAAGAAATTCCGTTATTGGGAAAATTTTCGCACCAAATTCTAGCATACGTCCTTAAGTTAATGTTTCCCGTAACGACAATCGGCAGTTTTTGTGCGATTCTCGTCCGTTTGTATCTTTGTTGTTGTTGTTGTTGTTATTTTTGTGGACATTTTTGACACTAAATGTAACTCGCAGTACAAGTAATGGTTTCCATAACAACTGGAGAGCACCGAGAAAACGTAATCGAACAGAAACTTACGATTGCCATTGCGGATTCTCTACAAATGCATGCCTCGGAATGATGAAGAATATTATAATGTGACACTTGCAATGATGTAGAATTGTTATAACGTGACGCCTCGGAATGACGTAGGTATTATAATGTGACACCTAGGAATTATGTGAAATATTATAACCTGATACCTCGGAATGACGTAAATACTGTAACCTTATATCTCGAAATGACGTAAATATTATAACGTGATATCTCGGAATGACGTACATATGTAGATATTGTCACCTGATACAATGGAATGACGTAACTATTGTGACTTGATACCTCGGAATGACGTCAATATTATAATGTGACGCCTCGGAATGATGTAACTATTATAATGTGATACCTAGGAATGATGTAAATATTATAACCCGATACCTAGGAATGACGTAAATATTATAACATGATACCTTGGAATGACGAAGATATTGTCACCTGATACAATGGAATGACGTAGATATTGTAACTTGAAACCTCCGAATGACATAAATATTATAATGTAACTCTTAGGCACGTTGTAAAATATTATAACGTGATACATCGGAATGACGTAAGTATTGTAACCTGATACCACGGAATGACATAAATATTATCTTATGACGTCTCGGAATGACGTAAATATTATAATGTGACGCCTCGGAATGACGTAAATATTATAACCTGATACCTAGGAATGACGCAAATATTATAACCTGATACCTCTGAATGACGTAACTGTTATAATGTGACACCTTGGAATGATGTGAACATTATATTGTGATGTCTTTGATGACGTAAAATATTATTTCACAGATGTTGAAGGAGTGGGATCTGGATGACGCGTCAAAGCGACTAGGTGTGGAAACAATTTCGTGCACAGTGACAGCCACAGATAAAGGAGGCCTTACGACAACAACTACGGTAATCTGAAACAGGAAACTTGGTCACAATGTTTGTTTTAATAACTGAGCCGCACCATGAGAAAAGCAACATAGTGCATTTGCGACCAGCATAGATCCAGACCAGCTTGCGCATCCGCGCAGTCTGGTCAGGATCCATGCTGTTCGCTTTCAAAGCCTATTGCAATTAGAGAAACCGTTAGCAAACAGCATGGATCCTGACCAGTCTGCGCGGATGCGCAGGCTGGTCTGGATCCATGCTGATCGCAATTGCACTACATTGGTTTTCTCATGGCGCGGCTCATATGACAAAAAGGCCGAGATTGAAATTGGTTTGGTTATGCTTAAAACTGCACACAGATCAATAGGTCAAATGTTAACACTGTAGAGGTCAGCTTGTTCTATATGAGTCCTGGTCGGAAAGTTTATCTATGCGGAATTTAGGCAAATCTAGGTTTATCTTGACGTAAAAACTAAGTTGGTTAGGTAAATCATATACAGCCTTTATCAACACTATAGAGGTAATATAGCTTTAAGATTTGCTTAAAACTATGTCAGTATGTTTTTATGAACTCTTTTTAATCCCCCGCCACGAGTGGTGGGGGTTATAGGAATGGTATCCGTCCGTCTTTCGTGTCCGCTTCATATCTCCTAAATCCCTGGAAGGATTTTCATGAAACTTGGGTCAAATGATCACCTCGTCAAGACAATGTGCAGAAGTCATGAGTCAGCCATGTCGGCTCAAGGTCAAGGGCACAACTCGAGGTCAAAGGTTTTAGCCCTCCATTTCGTGTCCGCTCTGTCTCTCCTAAACCCTTGAAGGAATTTTATAAAACTTTGGTCAAATGATCACCTCATCAAGACATGTGCAGAACCCATGAGTCAGCCATACCAGCACAACGTCAAGGTAACAACTTCGGGTCAAATGTTTGAGCCTTCCATTTCGTGTCCGCTCTGTATCTCCTAAACCCCTTGAAGGATTTTCATCAAACTTGCGTCAAATAATCACCTCATCAAAGCAAAGTGCAGAACTTATGAGTCAGCCATGCCAGCTCAAGGTCAAGGTCACAACTTAGGGTCAAAGGTTTGAGCCTTCCATTTTGTGTCCTAAACCCCTTGAAGGATTTTTATCAAACTTAGGTCAAATGATCACTTCACCAAGAACTCATGAGTCAGCCATGTCAACTCAAGGTCAAAGGTTTGAGCTCTGCATCTCCTAAACCCCTTGAAGGATTTTCATGAAACTTTGGTCAAATGATCACCTCATCAAGACGATGTGCAGAATTCATGAGTCAGCCATCTTAGTTCAAGGTCACAGCTCAAAGTCAAAGGTTTACCCTTTCTCTATCCATAACAGTGGCGCCGGATTTAGCTGTCTTTCAGACTGCCTTGTTTTTAAAGGCATGCTACTAGTTCTAGTTCATGTTAAATTCCGATTAATGTGAACACGTTAAGAATGTGCGTTTAAGTGAAATCCATGTAAAAATACGTAATAGGTCATCTTGCTTTAGAATCGAGATCATTAGGTCAAATCTTAGGAAACACCTTTTAACATTCCAGAGGTCAAATGTTTATCTGATAAACATGAAATCTGGCCAGAATGTTTCGTCTTTCTAGGCCCTTGGTCAGGTTCAAATCGGGTCATCTGGGGTTCCCAGGTGAGCGGTACGGTCCCTTATGACTCTTACATGTTTTATTAGTATGATTCAAGAGCGTATTTGTGATATGACTAAGCTTTTATTTAAATATGTGCCACTTTCGTAATTTGTGTGATTTTCCTTGTCTTTGTGTATATGAGCCGCGCCATGGGAAAACCAACATAGTGGCTTTGCGACCAGCATGAATCCAGACTAGCCTGTGCATCCGCGCAGTCTGGTCAGGATTCATGCTGTTTGCTTTCAAAGCCTATTGGAATTAGAAAAACTGTCAGCGAGCAGCATGGATCCTGACCAGACTGCGCGAATGCGCAGGCTGGTCTGGATCCATGCTGGTCGCAAATGCACTATGTTGGTTTTCTCATGGTGTGGCTCATATATAGCCACATATTTTCCAATGACCAACAGTGTAAATAAGAGTACCGCCGACTTAATTTTTCTGAAAGCTTATCTTGTGAATATTTAATATTTTTTCTTCAGCTGAACATAGAAATCAATGAATCAAACGATAATAAGCCCTATCTAGACCAGACGTCATATATTTTCTGCGCAACCGTCGGAACTACATCCGGCACTCTTGGGCAGGTTACTGTCGACGATAACGACGTGCTACCTGAGCACAGAATACATGATTATGAACTTATAGGTAATTCGGCAGTATTTCAAGTGTTAGATTCATTCTTGGTCATAAAAGTTTCTATAGAATGATATATATGTATGCACTATATCTTTTGGAAAATATATAGCCGCAATTAAAATCAGTTAGGCTACAACCGTATTTATTCACTATTCTAACATAAGATTTTCTTTTATATAAACAAAGAAGGATTTACCGTGTATTGTCTTGTCGATTAGAACACATTTTGCAAAATGACCTACCTTTTGGCTATTCTGGTTTACTCCCTCGTATTTAAAACCGCATTTTATTCCAGATTAGTATCCCTTCTTGGTGTTATTCGAACGTTTTAAAATGGAAATAGATTTTAGTTTTGCGTCCTTCGTTGGCAAATAAAACACGTTTCTTCTTTCAGATGCGTCGTAATTAATTACTCCGAACTTCGTGGTTTGATTACTACGCATCCGAACTCAAACCCGTGGTTTATTGCCAACAAAGCACGCAAAACTAAAATATATTTCCCAAGTGTATTTAAAAAAATAGTTTGTACAATAACTTTCTGTGTGTACTTATTGCTCTATAATGCTTATAATTGAACGTCCCAGGGTTAAGGGCCTCAACTTATGATCATAAATGTTTGGTGTTTAGACCAATTTATTGAACCATTATGAAAATCGTTCATAAGAAATTTTCAAAACTGCGATTTGTTCGACCAATTTTTGTAAGAAATTTTTATTGAAATTATGTGGTGTTGGAAATAATTTTGTTCTGTAGTGAAAAATGTCTGTAAGTGGTAGATATCACAGTCCAGTTAATATGATTGTAAAATTGTTAAGCTCGATAGATAAATGAGCCGTGCCATGAGAAAACCAACATAGTGGGTGTGCGACCAGCATGGATCCAGACCAGCCTGCGCATCCGCGCAGTCTGGTCAGGATCCATGCTGTTCGCTTTTAAAGCCTACTGCAATTAGAGAAACCATTAGCGAACAGCATGGATCCTGACCAGACTGCGCGGATGCGCAGGCTGGTCTGGATCCATGCTGGTCGCAAACACACTATGTTGATTTTCTCATGGCATGGCTCAAAAGAAAACTGGTATTACCATTATTTAAAATCATTAACATATGGCAAACAACAACTTAAGAAAAAAAATGTAAAGGAAAGGTTAAAAACTAAAGTTAGTACGTACTACCGTTGACCGGAAAAAAATGAGAGTAACAAAATTAACTTACCGTTAACACGATCTATTTCAGGAACTGGTCCTTTTGCTTACGATGGAAATGGTGGCTTTACATACGGTGACGTCAGTAGTTACCCACTAGGCACAACCTTTTCGAGCACTCTTAGAGTGTATGGTACGGAATCTTCTTTCAGATTTAAGATAGACAGTTTAAATAACATTAATTATAGCCTTTTCTGTATAAATGAAATTTAGGGTGCACTAAAAGGTGTTTTTGTATATGCAGCACAAAACCGTTGCACAGCGTAATGTAAAGAGCTGTTGAAAAGTAGACAATCACTCAGTATTTTCTCTCTTGGTTCCTTACCTAATAATATTGTCATACACCAGTTCCTTTGAATGTACCTTCGTCAAAAATGACAATGACTAGCTCTAACATTTCTGTACAATCTGATGTAACAAATGATCTACATAATAGTATATATATATTTACGTTTTGATGTATTTTCTAGACCAAGATAACCCAGAGAACTATGACGAATCTCAGGTATGTGTGATGGTATGTGAACCACCAGCAGCCGCTGCAGCAGCTGCAGCAGCAGCAGCTAGTTCCAGCTCATCCTCCTCTTCTACCTCAGATCTTCTCATGTGGCTCATACCCGCCATCCTCCTGGGCCTGCTTGCGCTGGGCCTAGCTGCATTCTTATTGAGAAGATTCTGTTGTGCTGGGGGTGGAAGGTAAGGTTCATTATTATATCGGAGTGTTATCAAATAATTAGCAGATTTTTGTGCCCCCTTCCCCATTCCCCTCCCTTCAATTTGCATTTAAAGTTGTTAATGTTCGTTCGTCCAAATTTCTGCCTTGAATATCTCGTCTATCATTACCGGACTTCATTCTGGAAATGTTTTAGCTACCCTTGAGTGATTTAGGAAGTTATGTAATCTTGCAAGGTTTCAGTATTTCTTTATTGTTTTCGGGAAAATATAGGGTATACCCTTTAACGTTTTGAGGAAGTCATAGAGCTGAAATGTTTTAGCTGTTTCTAGAAGTGTGAGATGCGTAAGATGCAACGTATTCAAAACGTGTGCAAAACTTGTCCTTAACAGGAGGAAATTTGACTGTTCTATTCAAGCATTGTACCACTTACATTGGTTGCCGGTGAAAGCAAGAATTGGGTTCAAGATACTTTCATGTATAGCTGTCACACAGGCAGAGCGCCTCTGTACTTAACGGAATTGCTTACAGGGTATATTCTTAGTTGACAAGGTTTGAATTCGTCTGAAAATTCTGAATGTCGTTATGTTGTTCCATACAACAAGTGCAAAACATTCAATGATAGAAGTTTCCGTACTACTGGTCCAAAATTTTGGAATGAACTCCCGTTAGAACTACGCAAAAGTAAATCACTTGACACATTCAAAAATAATCTTAAGACACTGTATTTCAGAGATTTCACGGCATTGTTTAAATTTTTGATAACTGTTTATCATGCGAAAACAGCAGGTGATAGTTCTTAAATTTTTGTAAAAGGTTTTACATTTCAACACTTAGCTATATCTCCAAGGTTTGTTTAATAAACGAACTTGTTGGTACGGCTCTATGGCAGGGTAATGTGTAGTATTTCTTTCTTAAATAGTATATGATGCCACTATTAAGCGGCCGGGTGGGAGGTGGATGGGTAGGGTTTGAGGTTTGAACCTCTGTATGCAGCTCGTCTGGGCGTACCAGATGTTTGAAGCGCTGGTATTGGCAATTTGGCAATAGAGGTAAAATGACCTCGAGGGGAGGGGTGCGGTGATGACTGTTTATTACAATAAGGCTGTTATCATTACTATTATTTCGTTATTAATATTAATTGTTACAATAACTATTATTATTATCATTATGTACAACGCCATTGGTTTTTAGTCAGATTTTTCAGTTTTTTATGCCCCCGAAGGGAGGCATATAGTTTTTGAACCGTCTGTCTGTCAGTCTGTCCGCATTTTTCGTGTCCGGTCCATATCTTTGTCATCGATGGATGGATTTTCAAATAACTTGGCATGAATGTGTACCACAGTAAGACGACGTGTCGCGCACAAGACCCAGGTCCGTAGCTTAAAGGTCAAGGTCACACTTAGACATTAAAGGATAGTGCATTGATGGGCGTGTCCGGTCCATATCTTTGTCATTGATGGATGGATTTTCAAATAACTTGGCATGAATGTGTACCACAGTAAGACGACGTGTCGCGCGCAAGACCCAGGTCCGTAGCTCAAAGGTCAAGGTCACACTTAGACATTAAGGGATAGTGCATTGATGGGCGTGTCCGGTCCATATCTTTGTCATCGATGGATGGATTTTCAAATAACTTGGCATGAGTGTGTACCACAGTAAGACGACGTGTCGCGCGCAAGACCCAGGTCCGTAGCTCAAAGGTCAAGGTCACACTTAGACATTAAGGGATAGTGCATTGATGGGCGTGTCCGGTCCATATCTTTGTCATCGATGAATGGATTTTCAAATAACTTGGCATGAATGTGTACCACAGTAAGACGACGTGTCGCGCGCAAGACCCAGGTCCGTAGCTCAAAGGTCAAGGTCACACTTAGACGTTAAAGGTCATTTTTCATGATAGTGCATTGATGGGCGTGTCCGGTCCATATCTTTGTCATTCATGCATGGATTTTAAAATAACTACGCATGAATGTGTGACACAGTAAGACGACGTGTCGCGCGCAAGACCCAGCTCCGGTCAAAGGTCCTAAACTCTAACATCGGCCATAACTATTCATTTAAAGTGCCATCGGGGGCATGTGTCATCCTATGGAGACAGCTCTTGTTTTTTTTTTATATTAATTTCAATTTCTTCTGAAAAACAATTGTTTATGGCGTTTTTATCCCTAATATTATTTGGCCCCCTGTTTGCATTTTATACAAACTTTGTGTTTTCAGTCGCCTCTGTATGAGGAAATCTCCTGCCAGAGTTGTACGAGGGGTTCGGCCAGTGCGTGTTTTACAAGCTAAACGTATGTACGGTTTATATCATTGAACGTAACAGAATCCTATTTAACCCATGTAAATGATAATAACAGGTACTATAAACGGAAACAAACGTTAGTATGTTAGAAACAAGCAAGTTTACGTCGGTAGCATGCCTACAGAAGTCATCAGTTTGGGCACTTTAAAATGAAGTGGTGCCAACAACAATGAATGCGCGCTATTGCCATTTAATTGATGCATGATGAATGTAATCGTTCAAATTCGAAGTTGTTTAGATACAGACAGTATGATATACTGACCAGTAGCCTTTGGGAATGGGAAGCTGTTTGATACAGTTTGATACAACGAACACTAGCATGTGAGACTAAAAGCTGCAAAGTACAGACAATATGGCTTGGAAGCCATTCAGGAACATGTAGTTTAATACATATAATGATCATATGATTTAGAAACGGAAGTCGTTTAGGCGCAGACAGTTTAATATATTTCATTTTGTTGGGAAATGGAAGTAGTTTTGTTCAAACTAAAAATGGCAATATACTGTTCTAAAATCATATCGTATTAGGAAAAAATCCATAATACGGCTCTAACGTTTTCCCAGTGGTGTGGTTTATATTTCAGCCGTTGCTGTCCGGCGCCAGGTTGTGAAGCAGGTAGTTACCCCAGTTCAAGTTGTAAAAGCCCCCGTTCGGCAGGTTGTGAAAATCCCTGTCAAACAGGTTGTTACCCCTGTTCAGACTATACAGAAACCCCCACAATCAGCAGGGCTTCCGACTGTAAGCGACTTGCCAATGCATAAGTACGTATAAATCTAGATTTATCACATTGACGTATTGCTAATTAACCCTTGTCATGCTTAGCACGATTGATTCTGCCTTTTCGACAGTATAGATCATGATCAGCGTGCACATCCGTGAAGTCTGATCGCCATTCAGTCAGTATCTTTTTGGTAATTACCCCTTTTATCAGTTACAGGTACTGTCCAAATTAAATGATAGACACGTTCATTATAGAAATTTAGAAGGGTAAGGGTTAAAGGTAGTGGATTCGTAACGATATTCGCAAATTTCCGTGTTATTTCGTTCTCTCGCCTGTAATTTCCGGTTTTTTTTTCAATTATAAATGTAACTAATACAAATAATGGTTTCAGTGATAGCCGGAATATGCCGAAATAACATTCGGGGGAAACGGATTTCAAGGGAAATTACCGAGTTTTCTTTCGGGGGATTCTGAAGATGTTATAACACGAAAATAACATGCGCTAACGCTATTCTAGCATAAAACGCGAGAAAACAAATACATTATCCCTTAACGTCATTAAATTTCCATGAAATGCGCGTGAATATCCTAGTTGTTTTTGGCCCACCTGTCACGAAGTGACAAGGTGAGCTGTTGTGACCGCTTGATGTCCGTCGTGCGTCGTCCGTCAACAATTACTAAAAAAGTCTTCTTCTTGAAAACCACTGGGCAGAATTACACCAAACTTCACAGAAATGATCCTTGGGTGGCCCCCCCACCCCCACCCCACTTCAAAATTGTTTAAAGAATTGAATTCTATGCAGATCTCTGGTTGCCATGGCAACCGAAAGGAAAAACTTTAAAAATCTTTTTTTCCAAAATCACAGGGCCTAGGGCTTTGATATCTGGTGTGTAGCATTATCTAGTGGTCCTCTACCAAAATTATTCAAATTATTCCCCTAGGGTCAAATATGGCCCCGCCCCGGGGATCACATGGTTTATATAGACTTATTTAAGTATAGGGAAAAAAGTTTTAAAATCTTGTTTTCTGAAACCACAACACTTAGACCTTTGATATTTGGTTTGTATCATCATCTAGTTGTCCTCTACCAAGACTGTTCAAATTATCCCCCTAGGGTCAAATATGGCCCCGCCCCGGTGGTCACATGGTTTATATAGACTTATATAGGGAAAACTTTGAAAATCTTCTTGTACAAAACCACATGGCCTAGGGCTTTGATATTTGGTCTGTAGCATCATCTAGTGGTCCTCTTCCAAGATTGTTCAAATTATCCCCCTAGGGTCAAATATGGCCCCGCCCCGGGGGTCACATGGTTTATATAGACTTATATAGGGAAAAAGGTTTTAAAATCTTCTTTTCTGAAGCCACAACACTTAGACCTTTGATATTTGGTTTGTAGCATTGTCTTATGGTCCTCAACCAAAATTGTTCAAATTGTACCCCTTGGGTGAAAAGAGGCCCTGTCCTGGGGGGAGTCCCAAGTTTTATATAGACTTATATAGGGAAAAGTTTTAAAAATCTTGTCTGAAACCATACGATGTAGGCTTTTGATATTTGGTATGTTGGATTGTCTAGTAGTCCTCTACCAAAATTGTTCAAATTATGCCCCTGGGGTTAAAAGAGGCCCCGCCCTGGGGTCACTTAATTATTATGTGAGTTATATAGGAAAAATACTTAAAACATCATCTGATCCTAATTCAAAGACTGTTTAATTATAATTACCTGATGACCCCAAGTAATATGATGTCACTCGACTGTGACCTTGACCTACTTTCTTGTTTTTTTAAGATACAGCCTTGAAATTTTGAAGACACACACAGTTTTGCACACAAATTGTAAAACTGAATTTCATTGACCATGACTGTGACCTACTGACTTTCTTAATATTTTATCATCAGTTTAACATTTGAAACATGTTGCTCATATTACTCAGGTGAGCGATCCAGGGTCATCATGACCCTCTTGTTTCACGTTGACGTCATTTTCATTTGATTTATCCGTTTTGGGGCCGTAATTCGTTTACGCTCTGCCACGGAACGCGAATATCTAAAAAGGTGTTATAACAGCACGTGAGCGCGAGAATCTCTCTGTTAACACGTTTTCTCTCCTGTTAAAACACCCCGTTAAAAGTGACAAGAACAGCAGTTGTATGCTAGAATGAATGAACACCGTCATTACTCTTGGCTGTGCCATTCGTGAATATATTGCATCTAGTGTTCACTCAGTGAAATACATTTCAATCTTACACGCTGTAACAAACAAATATTCTAGAACATTTTAGTCGAGAATGTGTATTTTTCCCTACTGTATTGATTCTGTTTATATTTTTCAGTTTCTGGGCTAGAGATAAGGGCAATATAGGATCGACCATACCAACCTAATTCAAGCTTTACATAGAGATTTCACCGTCACTGAACAATACGTATTATACACCGATTTTAAACGACATCGCATAACGTTCCTGGAGATAATTGTACAAATACATTGGTACATTGCTAGAGCCATTGAGCTTTTACAGTATTCGATTTGCGCAATTTGTACAGTTGGTGTAAAACTGGACATTTTTTAATTTGTAGATGATTTCAAACAACATAGTTTTTTTTTTGGTTTAATGCATACGTCACGCAGATATTGAAAATTACCTATTTACAATCAACCGTTCTTTGTAGGTCTAGTTATTGCATTTTCACCCGGTGTGTTTTGATATTTTCAGTACACCACTATATAAATGTATATGAAATACGAAGAGATGGCATATTTATTTAATTCGAATTACAGTAAACAATCTAGGTAGATGGAATCTAAAGATCGACTTAAAACTTGAAAGAAATGTTCGACGCCAGTTTTCAATATGTGATCTTACAAAAGATGTTACACATCATAAATGAATGCATATAGGTCGGGTTCATCTGTATCTTTTTCTTTTTTCTACTTGACATTTTAAGGACTGAAAATATACCTGATGTCTGACATTTTGTATTGTGGGTATGTTGTATTGTTTTGTCTTGCCAACATGAAACTTAATTTTAAGAGTATGTTTTGTATTTAGCCTTGTTGCAACAGTCATGGTGTTATTTAATTCAGAATGACGTCATTTGCAGTGCACATCTTACACGTTTTTTTATACAAAAGAAAATGAATTGCCCGATCATTGTTTCCATTACGGCTGCATCGTAGCAAAAAAGATATGCAGTGTGCGCCCTTGCGCATAAGGTTAGGTTTTGAATTGTGCAATGGCATTTTAACCACCTAGACCATTCCCACACAATTTGTTCTTTACACTATGACGCTAAATGAATAATATGAGCCATGCCATGGGAAAACCAACATAGTGGCTTTGCGACCAGCATGGATCCAGACCAGCCTGCGCATCTGCGCAGTCTGGTCAGGATCCATGCTGTTCGCTAACGGTTTCTCTAATTGCAGTAGGCTTTAAAAGCGAACAGCATGGATCCTGACCAGACTGCGCGGATGCGCAGGCTGGTCTGGATCCATGCTGGTCGCAAAGCCACTATGTTGGTTTTCCCATGGCATGGCTCATATTATCTTATAAAGTTTTAAATTTCTTCCGGGTCGGATTACATGTGTGGATCAGATCAATACTATCCTTTCAACAAGCGTGTTCTGTTGGTACCGTAGATACTGGAAATAAAATTTCGACATTTCTTTCGTTCGTCCGATTTCTTCCCAAGTCTTTGTCAAGTAGTTGTGTTCATTACATGCTCTTATTCTTTTAAGTGCGTATCTTATCCAGTTATCATGGACCTGGTTCTTCTAATATTGCATCTTGACATACCCTGAAATCTTGTTAACGGGAATCTTTCAAAGTGAGTAATCTCGGTACTGGCTCGAACCCAGAGAGGAAGGGAAAGTGTTTCAAAGTCAGCGACCTTAACTAGTTTTATTAGTCATCTAAACAAGGTTCATACAGACTTCGGGTGACAAAATATAAACACTTTTTAAGCACTTTATTTTGATTTTTAAGCACTTTTCACCAGCGTGAAAAGAACTCTTACAATACCTATCATTTGCATAAATGTAAATCAAAATATAAATAAGAATGCAAAATAGTTACTTGAACTTTAAGGCGTTGTTTTGCCAGACAGTATTTTCATGTACAAATGAAGGTACACTGTTATTGTTCATGTCACAGCATGAAGATGATTCAACAAAATAATGACATACCGGCAGTTTGACTGCAGGAGGAGAGGGGAGAGACCATATGTTTCGAGTTTCCAATTTGAGGTTGTAGAGAGGGAAGAATACATGATGCCAGTCTGACTCGGAGGTAAGACGCCATGTTGCCTGTCTGCTTCTGTGGGGTACGACATTTCATCCGTGTGAATCGAGGAAAACAGACAAACAAGAGGGCCATGAAGGCTCTGTATTGCTCACCTGACCTATTGACCTATAGATCATCGAAATTAACATTCTGACCAAGTTTCATTAAGATATGGTCATAATAAATGTGGCCACTAAAGTGTTAACCAGCTTTTCCTTTTATTTGACCCAGTGACCTAGTTTTTGACCCCACATGACCCAGATTCAAACTTGAACTAAAGATCATCAAGATTAACATTCTGACCAAGTTTCATTAAGATGTATGGTCATGAATGTAGCCTCTAGAGTGTTATCTAGCTTTTCTTTTGAGTTGACCTGGTGACCTAGTTTTTGACCCCACATAATTAAGATTCAAACTTGAACTAAAGATCATCAAGATTAACATTCTGACTAAGTTTCATAAAGATACTGTCATAAATGAGGCCTCTGAGTGTTAACAAGCTTTACCTTTGATTTGACCTAGTGACCTAGCTTTTGACCCCACCTGACCAAGATCTGAACTTGACCTATAGATCATCAAGATTAACATTCTGATCAAGTTTCGTTAAGATATGGTCATAAATGTGGCCTCTACAATGTTAACTGACTTTTCCTTTGATTTGACCTGGTGACCTAGTTTTTGACAGATGACCCAGATACAAACTGGACCTTGAGATCATAAAAATTAACATTCTGACTAAGTTTCATAAAGATACAGTCATAAATTTGGCCTCTACAGTGTTAACAATCTTTTTCTTTGATGCGACCTGGGGACCTAGTTTTTGATCCCAGATGACCCAATATCGAACTCGTCCAAGATTTAATTGAGGGTAACATTCTAACAAAGTTTCATTAAGATTGGGCCAAAACTGTGACCTCTGGAGTGTTAACAAGCTTTTTCTTTGATTTGACCTGGTGGCCTAGTTTTTGACCCAAGATGACCCAATATCGAATTCATCCAAGATTTTATTGAGGGTAAAATTGTGACCAAGTTTCATTAAGATTGGGCCAAAATTGTGACCTCTAAAGTGTTAACAAGATTTTCCTTTGATTTGACCTGGTGACCTAGTTTTTGACCCCACCTGACCCAAATTTAAAGCTGACCTAAAGATCATCAAGATAAACATTCTGACCGAGTTTCATTAGGATACGGTCATAAATGTGGCTTACAGAATGTTAACTAGCTTTTCCTTTGATTTCATCTGATGACCTAGTTTTTGACCCCACCTGACCCAGATTTTAATTTGACCTAATAATCAACAAGTTTAACATTCTGACTAAGTTTCATGAAGATACAGTCATAATTGTGGCCTCTAGAGTGTTAACAAGTTTTACATTTGATTTGACTTGGTGACCTAGTTTTTGACCCCACCTAATCCAGATTTAAACTTGACCTAAAGATCATCAAGATTAACATTCTGACCAAGTTTCATTAACATATGTGGTCATGAATGTGACCTCTTAGAGTGTTATCTAGCTTTTCTTTTGAGTTGACCTGGTGACCTAGTTTTTGACCCCACATAATTAAGGTTCAAACCTGACCTAAAGATCATCAAGATTAACATTCTGACTAATTTTCATGAAGATATTGTAAAAAATGTGGCCTCTAGAGTGTTAACAAGCTTTTCCCTTGATTTGACCTGGTGACCTAGTTTTTGACCCCACCTGACCCAGATTTGAAAATGACCTTATGATCATTCAGATTAACATTCTTTCCAAGTTTCATTAAGATAGGATGAAAAATGTGGCCTCTACAGTGTTAGCATGTTAACAAGCTTTTCCTTTGATTTGACCTGGTGACTTCGTTTCTGACCCCACTGATGACCCAATATCGAACTTGAAGAATTTACTTAGGGTAACATTCTGACCAAGTTTAATTAAGATTGAGTCGAAATTGTGACATCTAGAGTGTTAACAGTCAAATTGTTGACGACGGCGGACTTTGTGCTCAGGTGAGCTAAAAATTCTCGTGTTTTGATCGCAGATGCACGATTACATTTTTACTTGTACTTAATGCAGAACTACAAGGAATGTCGGCTTACTGCAGAGAATACACAAAATGCTGTTGCAGAAAAAGCACTGGGTCTTAAACAAACACGACGTAAAATTGATGCTATATTTATTTTTATATATTTGATTTACAGCAACATTTGGCACATACATTCACCTTAATGCAACTGGTCAACTCGACCTGTACATAAGCATAGTCATTACCTGAATAACATCTGTTATTTATTCTGTACTTTACAACACTCAGAATACTTTGGACAATCAACAGGTTACGTACATAATTATGATTTCAATTTACTTAGCAGTGGAATACTGTAAAACCAGAAATTTTCGCGACTGTTTTATTTTTGCTATATTTACAAGGCTCTATTAATTTAATTTAAATATGATACCTTTTCTACTAATTCTCAAATACTAAACCTCACAAACATACTCAAAATTTCAAATTCGCAAAATTCTGACCCAGTGAAAACCTATGCTTTTACAGTAGTTGTGTAGTAAGAAACAATTAAAGTTATACTAGTATATATTATGGCAATAATTGCCAATTCTTCATGAAAAATCTTCTGGTCAAATAAAAGTAAAGGTGTAAAAGTAACGAAGTCTCACCCTTGGTACTGAAAAATTAACACAGTAATTTCAAAAGCCAGGATTAGCTCGAAAGACAAAATTTACTCATATTAGGGTAAAAAATGTACATAGTTCATGTTCAGCTTGGGAAATATCACAAAGCTAAAAGTGAAGCTTAAAACAGAGTCCTGCAAGAATGAATGTTACAAAAAAGTACGTTTAAAAGAGATTGTGTAATGCACCAACAATTAAGTTACAAAATTATATCTTTTTTGAATACTGTTTAAGTCTAACAATACAGGAAAACGTGCAGTATATGTATATAAACTTTATATGCATCAACGTCAAATTGTTAACAAATAAAATGACGCTAATTCTTAAAATGTCCGCTTACCTCATCCCTGAATGCGTACAATTCGATGAACATCAATGAATCTCTAGGCTAGATATCTACTTTTAAAACGCATGCGTGATCTTTAGTGTGAACGCAACGTGAAAATGCCATAGGATATATGCATTCTTCTCTCAAGCGTAGGTAATGTAAAAAGGAGAAAAATATTGAAAAACAAGTATGCCCGCGGGTAGAATGTCGAGCCCGCCAGCTGTCAAGTGTGACCTTGACACTGACCTAGGGACCTGGTTCTTGCGCATGACATTCCGTCTCATATTGGTGAACACTCATTCCAAGTTGCATCAAAATCCCACCATGCATGAAGAAATGCTCCGGGCAAACTTCGATTTGACTTTTGACTTCCAACTGTGACCTTGACCTTTGAGATAGGAACATGGGGTTTGCGCGTGACACGCATTGTCATTCAGGTAAACATTCATGCCAATTAAAAACAAGATTGGTCCATGCATGTCAAAGTCCGACAAATCGGACGCACGCATGGACGCACGCACATTCACCGAAAAGTGGCGACTATATCGAGCTCAGAGGAAGCGGGCTCAACAAAAATAAAAATTTATACATTTCTAGGTTATGTATGTTCTAACACTTGCATGAACAGGTATAAATGTATTTACTTAAGGTAGTCGATACGAAATGACAATCAGTAATTTCCGTTCGATTCCGTTTTCTCCGTACGTGATTTCGTAATTCTTTGGTTTTTATCATATGACCTACATTAAATTTTACGGCCCAGAAATGCTAAAACAGGAGAATTCACAGGGATCAGCCTACAAGGCGATTTGAGCGATATCGTCGCTTTAAAGTCGGCCACTTCGCCTAATTATCGCCTCCGGGCGAAATCCAAATCGCCGAGTTTTTCAGCGAGTTATTATCTGTTTACTTAAAGTTGCAAAACTTGATGCATATTCTAGATTAAATTATCGATAAATCCATAGTCAACCCCGCCTACTCGCCTGTCAAACTTCAGCCAATCGTAGCGTTAATATCTAACAGCGTCCATCAATAATATTGTAAGCCGCCGCCATTTTGAAAATTTTCAATCGCCGTGTAAAAAGCCGATAAACTTAACGAGAGCATGATTTTATGCAACAATTGTATATTATTCTTTCATTTTATTAAAGATTACTTCAAAAATTATTTCAATTACCATAATTACGGTCAATTTCTGTAAATGAACGGCTCGGGACGTCGGACGTCAGAACTGCCGTACAAAATATTGTAAAAAGATCGCCATTAACTACGAGTTTGGTATTATTTTCGAAAAAAATAATAAATAAATAAATTAAATGTATAAATCTGAACAAGTTGGTGCAAAAATCGGGCATTATAAAAGTACGAGAATCGAAACATTAATGAAAATTTTCACGCCGTTTTGATCGTGCACCTGTTAAATTTACGAATTTCGGACATGTAAATTTCGGATAAAAATTTAAAGGCGACTTTTTCATAGCTAAGTTGATACTTTATTTAGAAATTCATGAAAATGATAATGCAAGAATCAATTTCCTTAAATAATTACTGTTTATAAGTTACAACTAGACCCACAGAAAGTGGATATATATAGGCAAGAAACTGAATGCTATGCCGATGCTTCTCCTTAAATTTCTCAACTTCTCCCTAAATTCTGTGGAGGGAGAAGTCACTTCTCCCTAAAATTTTGACCTAGGCTGATCCCTGATTCACGGAAATATCACTCATTGCCATCACGGATACACTACCTTAAATGCAACAGCTGTCACATGTATATTATGATATTAAGACTATCAATAGTTAGATCCGTCCATACTCATCAATATCAAAAGTCTTAACATTTATACTTGACACAAATCATTTGCCATAACTTTGTTTACACTTAACTTGTAAGTCCGAATATTTGCTGAACTGTATGTATAATGCTCATTCATACATAGTTTGTTTTACAGTATGTATTATTTTTACAATGACGGAGCAAGAGAAGATATCTAGCATTTTAAAATCTAACTTTTTAGATTCATACAAGTTGATAAATTCTGGGTCTGGTATCCCAAAAATAGTTTTTAGGACTTCAGACAACAAGCTAGTTTTCTATATATACAAACACGCTGAATGGTACAAAGCGCTGAAAACACAGTCCTGCTTTTATTGTGTGCTTAAGAGTTGACAAACATTGTTTTACCATTTAGAAAAAATAACGTATTTACAAATCCCTTTGTACAACCTTTAACACAAAATCACAAAAAAATATTTTGCACGCAGGCATGGAGGTGAGAGTGTGGAATGCAGAATATAATAATATATTTTAAGTTAAGGAATGAAATGTGTTATGAAATAAACATGTTTTGTATATGGAACTTCCATTCAACGTGTCAGTCCCCATTACATAATTGATTTTCTAACGATGCAGTGTCTCAGTATCAAGATAGTTTAGTTAGAACTACCTTTTAAATCACTTTTTTTGTTTATCTGCCCTATACCTGCTTGCTGATAACAAAAACAACACTTGTTAACACATGAAAAATATCATACTTGAGCCGCACCATGAGAAAACCAACATAGTGGGTTTGCGACCAGCATGGATCCAGACCAGCCTGCACATCCACGCAGTCTGGTCAGGATCCATGCAGTTCGCTTTTAAAGCCTATTGGAATTGGAGAAACTGTAAGCGAACAGCATGGATCCTGACCAGACTGCGCAGATTGGTCTGGATCCATGCTTGTCGCAAACCCACTATGTTGGTTTTCTCATGGCACGGCTCATTTACTGAGTAGCATATGAAGATCAATTTCGATGTAACATTGTTTTTAGTTGAGTCGAGGTTAATGCTGGTTAGTACCACAAACTAAACATAACAGTAACTTTAGAAACAGACACATTGAAATTATTGCACCTAGTGATCTCCCCTTTATACGGACAGGAGGATTAGGAAAAAAATTAAGACAACCAAATGTTAGCAAGAGCTTTTCGCATAGCAAGTATGTGTCCCTCCATGCTCCTTCAGTGGAAAAAAAATAACAACAACAAAAAAACGGGATGAGGGCAAAACTTATAGGATTAAACACACAATGATTAGTTTGATAAAGTTTAAATGCATTCAATAGGAACTATCCTGCCAATGAACACATCTGTCCTAATAGAATGAACATGCTTAGATTACATAATGAAAAGCTGATCTTCAAAGCTAATAAAATATATATATTTGACCCATATCATGCTGGCCACGATTGATTCTGCCTTTGCTACCAGTGTAGATCATGAATCAGCCTGCACATCTGTGCAGCCTGATCAAAATCTGCACTATTCACCATTCAGTCAGTATCTTTTTGGTAAGCACCCCTTCTAACAGTTAATGTTTTGTTCAAACTGAAAGATGGACAAGTTCATTATAGAAATTTAGCAGGGTAAGGGTTAAGTGCTTTGGAAGCAAAAGATGCAACTAATTAAAACTAGAGTTGCCACAGGAGTGACAAATTATACCCCCACAATATGGCTTTGTCACAGATCTAAGCCAATGTCAAATTGAACTTGCTTAACCTTTGACCTACTGACCTCAAAATCAATACAGGTCATCTGCTGGTCACGATCAACCCCCCTATGAAGTTTCATGATCCTCAGCCCAAGCGTTCTCAAGTTATTGTCTGGAAAAGGTTTAAATGTTCTGGGTCACTCTGACCTTTGACCTTTGGAACTCAAAATTAATAGATGTCATCTGCTGGTCATGACCAACCTACCTATTAAGTTTCATGATCCTAGTCCAATGTGTTCTGAAGTTATTGTCCGAAAACCATTTTAAGTGTTCCAGGTCACTGTGACCTTGACCTGTGACCTACTGACCTCAAAATCATAAGGGGCCATCTGCTGGTCATAACTAACCTCCCTATCAATTGTCATGATCCTAGGCTCAAGCATTCTCAAGTTATCATCCGGAAACCGTTTAACTGTTTCGTGTCATTGCGACCTTGACCTTTGACCTACTAACTTCAACCTCAAACTTGACCTGTATTTTATCATGTTACACCTGTGTACAAAAAAATATGATCCTAGACCCAAGCATTCTCAAGTTATCATCCGGAAATCGTTTAACTGTTCCGAGTCACTGTGACCTTGACCTTTGACCTCAAAGTCGAACATGACCTGTATTTCATGATGTTACACCTGTGTACCAAAATTAATGATCCTAGGCCCAAGCATTTTCAAGTTATCATCCGGAAACTGTTTTACTGTTCAGGTTCACTGTGACCTTTGACCTACTGACCCCAAAGTCGAACTTGACCTGTATTTTATCATGTTATACCTGTGTACAAAACACTATGATCCTAGACCCAAGCGTACTGACCCCAAAGTCGAACTTGACCTGTATTTTATCATGTTACACCTGTGTACAAAACACTGATCCTAGACCCAAGCATTCTGAAGTTATCATCCGGAAACCGTTTAACTGTTCCGAGTCACTGTGACCTTGACCTTTGACCTACTGACCCCAAAGTTAAACTTGACCTGTATTTTTTGATGTTAGACCTGTGTACCAAAAATGATTTAAATCGGTCAAGCCTTTCATGAGTTATCATCCGGAAACCATGAAAACCAACGGACGGACAAGCTCACTCCTATACAGCCCCCTAAACTTCATTTTGTGGGGGTATAATAACAGCAGAGTCTGTTCAAGAGTGGTAAGTTAATATACAACACCCCTCCTGCATCCTAGCAAATGGCTGAAGCCGTATTCTGTAATTTTACAGGTACACTGAATGGACTAAATGATCTCAAAGGGCCATAAATTTTACAAAACTGCACCAATATACCTGGAGATTTGTCCCAGCGACCTCATGGTACTTAAATATTATATAAAACCTACTTGAAGAATTATTATCAAAAATTTAATAGTTGACAGGAGGTCTTACAAGGAATAGTTTTGTTTAAAAGCTTGTGACCAAACACACCAAATTTAGTGAAACAGGCATATTTAAACAAATGAAACATTAATTGCATACAAAGAAATGACGGGTAATGAATATTCAAACAAATCTATATATATATATGTATACCATTTGGGTCGAAAGTTACTGTGCGTGCTCGCACATTTCAAAACATTCGTACATATAAAAGCATACATTTTTACACATGCGTAAATATTTAGGTGAATGCATGGACATGAATGTGCATGGTTATATACGTGAACTTGTAATTTAACGACTGTTATTGTATAATTACACGTGGACATATATATTTGCCTGGTGCATAGTGCACGTGTATATGTAAGTGGATGTCCATAGATGGGTGCACCTACATGTTAACGCTGACACGTATGAAAAGTGTATGTGCATACATATATTTATGCATACACACATACCTTTATACATACACGCATATTTTAAAATGTGCTCGCACCCACACTTTCATCATGACAGACAATAAATCTATAAGTAAATGTGGAATGTTTGATGATTTTTACAATGCAAAGTGAAGCTTACAAAACTGCCTTATTTATATATAAAGAGAGTATTGTTTAATCAAGTGATAATGCCTTGTATAGATATAATATATCTTGAGAGGTCATGAATCAGAACACAAAAGCAAACAGAATAAGTATGAAAATAGCAAGCTAATATTGTAGGAGTACTATATAAATGTATGCATATTCTGTAATAGCAGTTTTCATGACTTTCAGGAATAAAAATCAAGTCATACAG
Source organism: Mercenaria mercenaria (assembly GCF_021730395.1). Classification (NCBI taxonomy): domain Eukaryota; kingdom Metazoa; phylum Mollusca; class Bivalvia; order Venerida; family Veneridae; genus Mercenaria; species Mercenaria mercenaria. Next base: position 40,193,918 of record NC_069376.1, on the reverse strand, counting down.
AGTTATCATTCTTGATCTATTAGTGAGTGCTTGAAATTATGTTTTTTTAAATTATGGCAAAAAACAATGTATCTTTAATTATGACCAAAGTAGTGTATCTTTAAGAAACACATATTCGTGCAAATATATAGGTTTCACAACATTACACAAATTTGCTTTTATTTTATCAAGTTCACACACTGCTTTAATGCTATGTAAGGAATCTGATTTCTTTTTAACACTGACCTGTCAGGAAGAGTAAAATTTTCCTCCCATAACAAAAATGACAGAGATATATGATCAAAATTAATCTTTAGCCTGCTGTCAGCAACTGATTCTGCCTCTGCAACCAGTGCAGACCAAGATCTGTCCGTGCAGACTGATTATGGTCTGCACTGTTCGCTTTTCTGTCAGTAAATTTTCAATGAACATCCCTTTGAATAATAAATGGTACTGTCCAAATTGAATGATGGACCAGTCCATTCTAGAAATTTAGCAGGGTAAAGGTTAAAGATTTAAAAGTTTGTACCTAAAAGTGTATGGGTTTTACATTCTCCTTAACCTTCATCTACATGAAAAAAAAACAAACAAAAAACAAAAAAAAAACGTTTTAAGAACTTATGGACCTGTATTTCACCAAACGCATAAAGCCAATTCAATTCTTCAGTTAAAGTTAAAGTTAGTTGTACAATATCAGTGAATCTGGTGGTCTCTGCAAACATAAATCTCACATGACAAAAGAGCAAAATTCCTAACAAGTAAACAAACAAATTAAAGCATCTATCAGTAACAGTAACATTTTAATTATGATTATATTTCTATCTAATTTATCCATGAAAACAACCTCTTTCAATACTGGCCTTACACAATCTAAGTTCATATAATTGTTATACATGTAATAACATAACACACTTTTAATATTATTTTATTTACAATGGGACAGGTGCTATCAATATTTTTTTTTCGATGATACTGACATGTGAACTTTTATATACACTCTGTCACATCATCAGACATCCTTCATTCGGTGTAAATGAATAAGTAATATCATTCATTCAGCGTAAATGAGTAAGTATTAAATACATATGTTTTTCTACTAAGTAATATTGTCACCCTAAAGTAACATATCTCTCAAGAGGAAATATCAATATCCTAAAGTAACGTTCTTCCAGTAACCAACAATTTCAATCATGAAGTCCTGCAATAGCCTCAAAGCAGAACTTGTGCAAATTTCGCATAAACAAGAATGCCTTTTGGGCATTAAGTCGCTCAGCTGACCTAAGCTAAGTTTGATGAAGATCCATCAATACCTTCATGAGGAGTTGTTTAAATGCTTTTCAATTTTTAGCTTTAGTCGACTGTAAAAGGGGCGACAACATTTGAATAAAACTTAAAAGAGGACCTTTCAATGATGCTACAGACCAAGTTTGATGAACATCTATCAGATGTTTATGAAGATGTTTTTTTTTCTATATTTAGCTCTAGCAGCCATTTAAAGGAACTTAACACTCCCATTTCAACAAATTTGGGAGAGGACCTTATAAAGATGTTACAGAACAAGTCTCATTAAAAATCCATCATGAAGTTAAAAATCATTTAAAGGTATTTCCATTTCCGGCTTAAGCAGCCCCTGAAAGCTCAACCGTTTGAATAAATCTGAGGGAAGACTTTGCCAGGATGTTACTGATCAAGTTTGGTATAATTCTGACCTTAAGTTTGAGAGGAGAAGATGTTAAAATGTCTATGCATTCCGTGGACTACAGATGGCAGACAATGGATGACAGACACTGGACCAGCTACCTATACTAATGGATCACTCTGAACACAGTTCAGGAGACTTAAAATGTAATAAACCTTTATCAAATTAATGTACTGTGAAATCATTAATATTCGTTTGGGACTAATTATCATGGATTTCGTGGCTGTTATGTTAAAAAGTTGAATCCACAAATTTATATCCCCACAAAATTGCTGGTTTGACCAAAACCACGAAATTTTATGCCCACAAAATTAAATGATTTCACAGTATGTCTCTACAACTGAATTACACCAAAAACTTTTTACTGAGACAACTTTTTAAGGTAGTGGACCAATAATCAGCAAGTTTTATGCATTTAAGTATTAGGCATTAACCATCTATTTATGTTGCTCTTATAAGCATAATGTCATGACTTTTTCCATAACATGTTAGAAAGGTGAAACCATGTAAGAAGAATCCATAACAGAGCTGAAAATCTTGACTTGTCAAGCTGGTTACAACTCCTTAATTGCAATTAAACATAATAAAGCATCTGAAAAGCTGTTTTCATTATTTTTTTCCAAAGTTTAAACAACCTAGACCTTCACAAATGACCTTGACATTGACTAGAGGTCATCATCTCCTATGGCATCTTCAAAGGCAGAATTTGTAACCGAATCACCATTCTGTGTACCTTTTCCCTTCAACAATTTAAGGTCCTGAAAACATATCATTTCAAACTAGTCTTATCAAACTGTAGACAATACATGAAATATTCCACAGTGGGTTACTAGAATTTCTAACATGATCTGATGTGTGATTAGTTAAACAAAGAAGGAAAACGACAGTGATAAAATCTGCAATAAACAACAGTTGACACACAGACAATTTGTAAATTATGACTTCAAAATGCTGCATGAGTTTGGTACATTTCTCCTCCGATAAATGAATATAAACATAACTTTTGTCTTATATTTCAATGTACATGTTAGAGTGAAAATACAAAAGAAATATCTCTTTGTTAACAGTCTGCTCTACCACAATTTATCGTTTAGATGCTTGGATATTTAACTGCTTGGGCTTACGCTCTCTTGGTTAAGTTCTGCACATCTGAACTCTTAACCATGTTAAATCAGATGATAAACCATGAAATCAATAATTCTAATTAAAAGTGAACTCCAAAAAAGCCAAAAATATACATTATTTCTGCCAGAAAATCACTGACATGTTCACACCTTCAAATCACAAGGCATCACTTAACTTAAACTTCTAAAAGAGAAAACCTTCTATCTTTTGATTAGTACTGTTTAACCCTTATCATACTGGACACAATTGATTCTGCCTTTGCGACCAGTGTAAATTATGATCAGCCTGCACATCCTTTTAACAGTTAATGCACGTCCAAATTGAAAGATTGACAAGTTCAATATAGAAATTTAGCAGGGTAAGGATTAATTCAAAGCTCTATTTGTTAATAAGTAAAAGAGCATGAAATGCGAGGTGATGAAAAAATTTCTGTAAAACATTAAGCAGTTTCCCTTGTTGGCAATACTTCAATGTCAAAAGGTATAACTTTATAAATATTGGAAATATTCTGACAAATACATGCACATGTAGAAAAAATATTTTCTCTTATTCTGCTTACCTGCAATTTAGACACTGTTTTGTTCACATGTTTTTGTGTAACAGGTAGGTGGGGCCTATCATCTTTCTGCAACAGGACAGCCAATACATGGATGTAATATATCAAGGTAGGTAAATATAACAGGTAGTGTAACAGGATAATTTGTGTGCATTGTTTACAACAGGACAACTACTATATGGATAGACAAAGAATATAACTAAAATAACAAAGGGATTGAAGCGAATATACAAAAATAGTGCATTGATTCTATTACGTATGAAGTTGGTACTGTATTTTCTTTAACAGGTTAAATGTAGCTAATACTATTGTGTCTGTTTTAAACTTGTCTCCAGAGTTTGTTAACGAATTTCATACCGAGAAAAACAATTTTATACCTGTTGCCACAGATATGGCGTGGTCAAGAGAAAAAAGCAAGATTTAGGATAACTTGTAGCATCAGGGCAAAATTTTTTATATGTGCTTCTCTCTTATATTAACATTTACAACAATTTTACACTTGAAGTACCGTGAAATTGTTAATATTCGTGGGGGACAATTTTCTGTAGATTTTGTGGCCAAGGAACAAATAAAATTCACATTCATTTTATCTTCAACAACAGAAATCAACAAATTCACATCCTTGCAAAATAGCCGTATTATCCCAAACTACGAAATTTCATGCCCATAAATAATAATTTCACAATAGTATTCATCAATAGTATTTTGATACATTAAAGACATTTTCACATGTTTTTATAACTAGGACAGATACCCATTAACGTGTTTCTGGAGGCAAGTCCATTATACAGAAGCAAGTTGACAAGATTTGATCTAAAATTTTCTTGTTCTACGAGGATAACCTTTTCAACCTGGCATAAATATATAACAGAGTAAATATGAGTCGCGCAATGAGAAAACCAACATAGTGACTTTGCGACCAGCAAGGATCCAGACCAGCCTGCGCATCCGCGCAGTCTGGTCAGGATCCATGCTGTTCGCTTTCAGATCCTATTGCAATTAGAGAAACCTTTAGCGAACAGCATGGATCCTGACCAGACTGCGCGGATGCGCAGGCTGGTCTGGATCCATGCTGGTCGCAAACCCACTATGTTGATTTTCTCATGGCGCGGCTCAAAAATATTACCTCAGAACTCGGTGACTGTACCAGGCCTGATGGAATACTGTTTTCTCTCGTAAAGTTTTTCTTCCCTCTTCTTACTCTATCTGATGGCTGTAACAATGAAGATTAAAGTAAGTTAAGTCGCAATCTCTTTTCAGTAAGACAACTTGGAAGATCGAGAATTTTTTGCATACTTGCATACCAGAGTTTCCAGTGCTTAAACCAGTGCTTGAAAACTCCATCTTACACCCTTAGGTGTAAGACGACCCTCATGCAGTAAATGACGTCTAAAAAACTTCATCTATGTAGTAGTTTCATGCAGTAAGTACCTTTTTTTTTTTATAAAACTGTATAAAAAATCAAAAATACTTTTATCCTTCCTCTTTCTTCCTTATATTTCTCAATTCAAAAAGCATTTGTTTACATCATGTTCACCAATAATATTCTTGACATTAAATTTACCTTTTTGATTTTTCTTCCTTGTTTCTTCATTATTAATTCTTCAACCATTCCTTGTAAACACATACTCATCAATATTGCCTGCAATATTATATAAAAAAATTCTTATCTAATTGGAACATTATACCTCAGTAATACTTGACATGTACGTAACTTTCTTTAAAAGCAGTCTTATTCTTTCCTAATTTATACTAAATTATGTTGAGGGCCTCTGTGACAGAATGGTTAAGGTCGTCGACTTCAGATCATTTGATGGTTTAACCTTGCTTGGGTTGTAGCATTCTTTCATACGAAGCCATCCAGTTACCTTAAAGAAGGTTGGTAGTTCTAATTAGGTGCCTGTCTGTGACTGAAATAATGCACAAAGGGGCACTAAAGGGTCTTCCTCCACCATAAAAAGCTGGGAAGTCACTACATAACATGAAAGAAATGCAAAAAGTCAGTGAAATTTTCAAATATTCATGTGGAACTGTCTGCAGATTTTGTAGTTAAGTTTAATTCAACCACAATAAATAAAAAACAATCCTCCTTATACTAACCATAACTTTGCATAAAACAGAAATCTTGGCTGACAACATAAAAAGACAAGGTTTGCCTAACCCTTATATGGCCTACACAATTTGGATATTTTTATAATTAGTGACAACTAAAAATGTATACACTGTTTGCTACCAGAATGTTTATCATTACACTGAATTTAGTTTAGATGTTGCTGAAAAATCACAGATATTTGAGAAAATATAATTTTTTATCATATTTAAATCATATGAAGATGACTAGCAATGACCACAGTCAAGTAACAAAAAAATGTTTTCCCCACAAGTTCAGCTTCTTGCTCATAATGTATTAACAGTGTTAAGTTGTGGTGGACAGTTGTGTCCAAACTGAAAATTTTGTGAAAATTTAATGTTTCCCATACGCTAAATATTTCAAGTATTTTCATTTACCCGAGACATTTTCATTAATAATGAATAAATAGCACATTACCACACACATTTTGATAAAGCATTAGTTAATAATGAAAAGGAAGATTAGAGACTAAGGACACTTTTGGTCAAAATTGGTCAGTCTCCTTTTAGGCCAATGAAATGAAATGAGTTCACAATAAATACCTTTGATATTAACCTATACCCATAAAGTTTCTAAAATGGACTGGTTTATCATTCAGTTTGGGCAGTAACATTTATTATCTGAAGGGGTGATCACTGAAAATTTACTGACTGAACAGTGAACAGTGCAGACCATGCAAGGATGTGCAGGATGAACTTGGTCTGCACTGGTCGGAAGGCCAAATCACCTGCCACCAGCAAGCTAAACGTTAAGGTGCAGATTCATACATTGTCTTTTAATGTTCCTTTATAGACAAGTTGATGGTATACTTACTTGTTCAGATTGTACAGTGATCCACTGTAGAGTATCTTTTGCAATCAAATATTCAAAAGACAGTTCTAAAAGTGAGGAATCGGGGTTGTCGCTGTCGTCCGCTACCTACAATTTTAATATAATTATATAAGCACATTTACAAAATACATAATCATCATCACCATCATCATGCCTCACTCTCTCAGAGTAGTTTCATTGAAATGCTGAACATATGCAGCTGCACAAGCTGTCCGTTTATACAGATTAGAGTTCAGTGTTGTATGTTTACTTAAAATGGTGATGTTTTTAGATGTATCAGTCACTGGAAAACAAAGGAAGTAACAAGAGCTCCCCCAAGTGTGTCAATATATGCCAGAAGGGTTACATCAGAGGATGGGAGCAAGATTTAAAGAACTTGACTGTTGAAGCCCAAAGGACAGGAACAAGAAAGGGAAGAAATTCAAACAAAAAAATTTTTTAAGTCCACAAAAAAATCCTTACCAGGTAAATGTATGTCAAAATACACCTAAAAATTGGAGGTAACATCCATGTTGTACCACAGAAAAGTGGTCTTGGTTTTTCCCTACGGCCAATAATAAAAAAATTTCAAAATAAGCTATTTATAGTAACATGAAAAAGAAGTAATTCAAATTTTTTTTATTGTAAGTAAACAAAAAAAGGGATCTGCAATAAAAACAAGAGCACTGCAATGCAAAGCAATATAAAGAAAGCAAAGTCATATATGACCTTTGACCCTTAAGTGTGACTTTGACCTTGAAGTGAGTCATCCGAAACATGAGCTCCACATCGTCTGGGTTTGGTGAACATTTGCGCCAAGATTCTTTGAAATCCTTCAAGCAGTTCAAGGGTTACTGAGCAGACATGAAACAAACTGATATGACCTTTAAACCCTAAGTGTGACCTTAACCTTGAAGCAAGACATCCAAAACTTGCATTCTGCATGTCGTCTTGGTGTGGTGAACATTTGTGTCAAGTTTCCTTGAAATCCTTTAAGGGGTTCAAGAGTTACAGAGCGGACACATAACTGCTAACAGACGGACAGACACTGGGGGTATAACATAATACGTCCCTTCGGGTGTATAAAAATGACATGCACTGTGAAACCTGCTAGAAATAAGTTGTTCAATTCCTTCACATTTGGGATCCTTGTAGACTACCAATATTAAATTTAACAATAACTTTTATCATTAAAATTAAATTTGAAAGTTAAAGTCTAAAGATTTTTACAACCATATAACATCAATATGTGCTGAATGTTTCTAAGCCTCTAGTAGTTCAGAACACTTTGTTTGTTTAGTCTCTAGCAAGCAAACATGTCGCTCATTTAGCCTACTGGAAACAATATTAAATACGTTTTGTATGTTTCAAATTAATAATTGACTGCTTCAGTCTATTGTAAACCAATACATGCAGGATTGAGAGCAATAAAGGTGCAAGTGCATCAAGATCAAGTAGCAGATAGACCACTTCTCCTTTCACACCTTGAAGTCTGTAAAGTCTATTGTATTTATGCATATACATCTGTTCAATGCAGTTTGAACAAATACATTTCACAAAGAAATTGACAACATGGTATATTTCTGTGATACATACGGTGGTAGTAATTCTCCAACATCTAATTCTTGTGATTTTGAACACTGCTTCTTTAAAAGCATCCTGCAGGTAAACAAAAATATAGCAGTTAATATCTACATCTACACTTACATCTTATCAAAGTCTATCATCCTGATACTATAGGAAATCTAAAATAAATATACATTCACCATACTCTGAGAGAATGGGGCTTTTTAATTAAATTCTTAAGCTCCATTTTCAACAGATATGAATAAAGCTATGTCGAAAGTTCAATCCTTAACCCTTAGCCTGCTAAATTTCTAAAATGGACTGGTCCATCATTCAATTTGGACAATACCTTTTATTATTCAAAGGGATGTTTACTGAAAATGTACTGACTGAATAGCAAACAGTGCAGGCTGATCTTGATCTGCACTGGCCGCAAAGGCAGAATCACTTGCCGCCAGCAGGCTAAAGGTTAAATACACAGCAACACAATAAAATGAACCCCACCCAAATTAATCATTTTTCAAGATAAGACGGTACAGTACCGTCAAAATGAAGCGGACAGCCCTTTATTACTATTTCTTCATATATCATCAAACTTATTAGATAAAGTATATTTCTCATGTTGAATCACACCTATACTATTAAGGTTACCTGGCAACTTTCTAAATTTAGTAGTAAAAGAAGATGCACTGAGGCCCTGCAGGCCTTATTTCTGGCACACGTGTACAATCCCCAACATTCCAAAAATCAACTGAATTGCCTTCTCTTATGGCAACAACCCATGCAAGGCTTCAACCCACAGGTTCCTCAGAAATGAAAGTAAAGTGATTCTGAATAAGCAACTTCCAACAACCCTACTGCGAAGGTACATCTGGATTCAGCACTTTGACTGTGGATTAATCAATTTGACTATGGATTCACCACTTTGACTGTGGATTCACCATCTTGACTGGATTAATCAATTTGACTATGGATTCACCACTTTGACTGTGACAATCTTCAAACATAACTTACCGGTTTCACAAGTATTCTGAAATTCAATTCTTTGTTGCCAGCAGCTATGACCACTCTAGAATTTGCCTGAGGATAATCAGCGGTACAAGGATGAAACTGAATGTATCCGTAATGTTTTAATGTTCTTGCTAATCGTAAAAACTGAAATACAGTGAAACATTATCTCATTCAACATTTTTAATAACACACCTAAAAGGTTAAAATTCCTAAGTACATTAAAATAACCACAAGCTTCATCAAAACAATTATTTTACAGACAGAAATGAATCTAACAAATGTGGTACCTCCAGGAATATAAAACTATGAACTACCTTAAAGACCTGTCCAATGAAAACATGGAAGATTTATGTGTTGCAACTGTGCCAGTTGCAGTGTTTGGTTAGGCAAATTCAGGTGTGCAACAAATACTAGCAGTTTGAACTTACAGTGCCTCACTTGGGATTCAAAAATGTTTGCATCTCTCTGAAAGTACCTTTGAATCTATTTCTGGCCAGTAACAAAATTCTTCATCTGTAAGAATTTTATCTAATCTGGCAAAACTTGCAGATAGCAGAGTGGGCTCTTGAGCAATTAAAATCTTTAAATATTAATATTACAATAATATCTTTTTCTGTTTAATTTCTAATACCTCTCGTTTGGATCCTTTTTGTTGTAAAGATTTGAGGTGTTCTTTCTGGTCTTTAGTGGCAAGTACCCACTGTCTATCTATATCACTTACAGCCTGTTGAAACATAATCTAGAAGTTTTCATGACAGTATATTTTTCATTTAAAAACTTAATATTCACTTAATGTCAAAAACGTCTAACCTTATGCAACATAAAGATTAAAAGCTAACTTCATATCCATTTTACTGATTATAAAACAAGCAAGATCAGCATGTGAAATTGTTTAGAAACTGGTTGCCCAAAACTGTAATTTGAGCTGTCTTCACTGTGAGTGTGGTTTGTTCAGAAAAGTTGGTTGCCCAAACCAAAATATTTTAGTTGTCCAAAGTCTGTAAGATAAGCCTGTCTTACATTTGACAGAATATACAGTGTTATTGTACCTAAAGACACAGTATTACACTGCTAAATTACAGGACAAGACATTACCTGAAAATAGAGCAGACTCATTGCAACTTCATGTCAACATTAAGTGCACTCAAGCAACTTTACCTGAGCATAAAGAAGGCTCATGGCAACTTTATCTGAACATAAAGCAGGTCCAAGGAAACTTCATGTGAACATTGAGCACACTCATAGTGACTTTACCTGACCATACAGCAGACTCATGGCAACATTACCTGAACATATTACCTGATCATAGAGCAGATTCATGGTAATTTTACCTAAACAGAGTAGACTCGTGGCAACTTTACCTGAACACAGAGCAGACTCATGGCAATTTTACCTAAACACATGTACAGCAGATTCCTGGGAACTTTACACGAACATAGAATAGACTCGTGACAATTTTACCTCCTGGCAACTAACCTGAACATTACGCATACATTACCAATGGCAACTTTATCTAAACATTGGGAATACTCATGGCAACTCAATCTGAACACAGAGCATACTCACGGCAATTTTATTTCAACATAGAGCAGATTCGTAGCAACTTTATCTGAACATAGATAAGACTCACAGAAACTTATTATACAGGACATTTTCATAGCAACATGAACATATAGCAGATTCAATGCAAGTTTACCTGAACATTGATCATACTCATGGCAAGTTTACCTAAATGTAGAGCAGATTCATGGCAACATTACTTGAACACCTAGAACAGATTCACAAAAGCTTTCCCTGAACATAGAATGCAATCATGGCAACTTTACCTGTACATAGGGCATTCTCATGGCAACTTTACACAAACAAAAGGCGTTCTCATGGCATTCTTACCTGAACATAGAGCAGATTCATAGCAACTTTATTGGCAAGTAGTTCATCATCAAATGAAGAATCCCAGAAACTGAAAAATGTAACAAGAGGGTCATTGACCCTAAAGCGCTCAACGGTGTACAAGGCTTCAAGTGTGTCTGTATAAGTGAAAAGTAAGGTTTGTTCTATGTTAGCCTATATCATATACATGTCACACACACTTTTGAACCTAGGGCAATAATCTGAACCATTATGGTTCAACTTGACATTACAAATCTGATATTACACACCAAATATCAAGGCTCTAGCTATTATTGTTTCAGATATAGCAGCCATGTTTTTTGACGAATTAGAATAATGTGAACAGTCTTGGCAGAGGGTAACACAAGAACCATTTGTGCAAAATTATTTCAAAATCAGGCCAGCAGTTTCACACAAAAAGATTTTTAAAGTTTCCACTATACAAATAGGGAAAAGTGACCATGCCCTCTGGCGGCCATGTTTTTTTACGTATCAAAATACATGTAGCCCGAACATTATTCGTAGAGGGTCACACAAGGACCATCTGTGTAAAATTATTTTAAAATCAGGCCAGCGGTTTCATATAAGAAGATTTTTAAAGTTTCCACTATACATAGAGGGAAAAGTGACCATGCCCTCAGGTGGTCATGTTTTTTGACAAATCAATATAATTTGAACGATCTTGGAAGAAGGTGACATAAGGACCATTTGTGTTAAGTTATTCTAAAATCGGGCAAGCAGTTCCATACAAGAAGATTTTTTAAGTTTCCACTATATACATATAGGGAAAAGTGACCACACCCTCTAGCGGCAATGTATTTTGACAAATTGGTATAATTTGAACGATCTTGGTAGAAGATGACATAAGGTCCATTTTGTGTAAAATTATTTCAAACTCAGACCATTGATTTAGGAAGAGATATCGTTAAAGTTTTTTCTATTTTTAGCTCTGGCAACCCCTATGTGCAACCAAGTGGAACCGTTTGAACAATTTTGGTGGAAAACCACCCAAGGAACAACCTAGCCAAGTTTCATCAAAATCCATTCAGTGATTTTGGAGGAGATGTTGTTTAAATACAAATGTTGATGACTTGATGGACGACGGACACAGCATGATAACAATACCTCACCATGAGCACTTTGTGCTCAGGTGAGTTAAAAAAAAAGATAACAAATCATTTAGACTGAAGGTAAGGTCATTAACAATTACTAATCTATATATAAATCGCTGATTTAAATATTCACACTAGATAAGTTTCAACTGTAAGGTCATTAATAATTATTGAATGACACTTCAGTTTCAATTAAAATGCGTGGAAATATATGAAGGAAGAGCCCCAGCACTCCTCATTTTCAATACTACAAAAATCCCCTCTAATTTACTCTACTTTGACCGTAAAGGAAGTAAAAACATATAAGAACTATAATACAAAGTGTTTTTGTCACAAAAATATATGTCTCCCCCTCCCTCCCTATTTATACCTTTAGCTCTGGCAGCCATTTTTTGCAAGGCAAAGGCAAAAACAATATGTCTACTTATGGGGGGAATATAATGACATTAGTTCTATGGCATGAGCTGTGCCAGGGGTTATAAACCTCTGACTGAAGACCAGTCTTAAAACTCCAGCATACGATTGGTTGAATTTCAGTTCCATCTTGAATCTGACCAATGGCAATGCAGCATTTCAAGACTGGTCTCCAATATCACTTTTACAGCTATGAAACCAGTCGTCTGGTTATGTGAAGGTGTAAGGTCAACATCAGTAAAGTTAGGACTTTTTTTCACATTTTGGGATGGTATTGGTTTTGGAACAAGAGCTGTCCGTAAGACAGCATGCTTGACTTTTCTTAGTGTTTGACTCTGAAAAAGAGCTTTGAAAGCAAAAGGGGCATAAATCTGTCAAGATTTTATCAGAGTTATAGGGACTGTTCCTTACAGTGTAGTCTTTAATAGTAAATAATATTTCAAGTTTCAAGTCAATAGCTTTGACAGTAACAGAGATATTTGACTTTATCAAAAACTTTAACCAAAACATTCTAAGTTAACAAGGCAGTCTGAAAGACAGCTAAATCCCCCAAGTGTTATAGATACTTTTGACCTTGTGCTGTGACCTTGACCTTGAACTGACATGGCTGACCCATGAATTCTGCACATCGTCTTGATGAGGTGATCATTTGACCCAAGTTTCATGAAAATCCTTCAAGGGGTTTAGGAGATACAGAACTCAAACCTTTGACATTGAGTTGTGACCTTGACCTTGAGTTGACATGGCTGACTCATGAGTTCTTGATGAGATAATCATTTGACCCAACTTTGATGAAAATCCTTCAAGGGGTTTAGGAGATACAGAGTGGACACAAAATGAAAGGCTCAAACCTTTGACCCTAAGTTGTGACCTTGACCTTGAGCCAGCATGGCTGACTCATCAGTTCTGCATATCGTCTTGATGAGGTGATCATTTGACCCAAGTTTTATAAAATGCCTTCTAGGGGTTTAGGAGATAAAGAGCGGACACAAAATCGAAGGCTGAAACCTTTGACCTTGAGTTGCAACCTTGATCTTGAGCCGGCATTGCTGACTCATGGGTTCTGCACATCGTCTTCATGAGGTGATCATTTGACCCAAGTTTCATCATTATCCTTCAAGAGGTTAAGGAGATACAGAGCGGACAGGAAATGGAAGGCTCAAACCTTTGACCTGGAGTTGTGACCTTAACCACCTTAAAGCGACATGGCTGACTCATGGGTTCTGCACATCGTCTTGATGAGGTGATCATTTGACCCAAGTTTCATGATTATCCTTCAAGGGGTTTAGGAGATACAGAGCGGACACGAAATGGGAGCTCAAACCTTTGACCTCGAGTTGTGACATTGACCTTGAACAGACATGGCTGATTCATGGGTTCTGCACATCGTCTTGATGAGGTGATCATTTGACCCAAGTTTCATGAAAATCCTTCAAGGGGTTTAGGAGATACAGAGTGGACACAAAATGTTACGGAAGGATGGAAGACGGAAGGACGGAAACCCGGAAGGACGGACGGAGACCATTCCTATAACCCCCCACCACTCGTGGCGGGGGATTAAAAAGGGGCATAACTAAGTCAAAATTTAAATTAGAGTTATTTGGAGTGTTTGTCCTGGTGTAGACTATTATAGTAAATAACTATTTCAAGTTTTAAGTCAAAAGCTTTGATAGTTACAGCGATATTTGACTTTATCAAAAACTTTCACCAAAAAGTTCAAAGTTAACAAGAGGGCCACTTGATGGCCCTATATCGCTCACCTGTTATCATTGCACTTGAGACAAGAAGGTCCTCAAAAAAAATATCTAAATCCAAAGGACAGGAACAACAAAGGGAAGAAATTTAACCAAAAAGAAGAAAAAAATTCTTACAAGGTATAGATATGTCAAAAAACACCTAAAAATTGGAGGTACCATCCATGTTGTACCACAGAAAAGTGATTACGGTTTTTCCCTATGGCCAATAATAAAAAAGTTACTAAAAATAAGCTATTTATAGTAACGTAAAAGGAAAGTAATTAAAAAAAATAAATATTGTAAGTGAACAAAAGAAGGATCTGCCAAATAAATATGTTGGCATAAATGAAATTTCAGATCAGTATCTTCATTAGTTACGGAGATATACCCATTTTAATTTGAAATAAAGGGAGGTAATTTGACATAAAATCAGTCCATAGTTATCTACCCTGATTGTCTCAGTCCAACTAATAACAATAATGAAATTTCAAATAAGTCCTATAAGTACTTACTGATATAAATCCATTTTGATTACAATCAGGGGAGGTAATCAGATATAAAATAACTCTGGAACCTACAACTGGATCTGATTTGTCATGGAATCCAAGACTTATTGTTGTTGAAGATATTTTGGAAGTTTGTATCAAATAAAACCATAAATGAAGTCTCTATATGGCTGCAAAAGCCAAAATAGCCGATTCTGGACCTTTAAGGGGCCATAACTCTTGAACCCAAGATGGAATCTGGCCAGTTCAAGAAAGGAAGCAAAATCTTGTGGTGATACAAGTTGTGTGCAAGTTTGGTTAAAATCAAATCATAAATGAAGCTGCTATTGTACAGACAAGGTCGAAATAGCTAATTTTGGCCCTTTCAGGGGCCATAACTCTGGACCCCATTATGGCAACTGGCCGGTTCAAGAAAGGAACCAAGATCTTATGGCGACACAAGTTTTGTGCAAGTTTGATTAAATTCAAATCATAAATGAAGCTGCTATTGTGCAGACAAGGTCAAAATAGCTAATTCTGGCCCTTTCAGGGGCCATAACTCTGGAACCCATAATGGAATCTCGCCAGTTCAAGAAAGGAACCAAGATCTTATGGTGATACAAGTTGTGTGCAAGTTTGGTTAAAATAAAATCATAAATGAAGCTGCTATTGTGCAGACAAGGTCAAAATAGCTAATTCTGGCCCTTTCAGGGGCCATAACTCTTAAACCCATAAAGGGATCTGGCTAGTTCAAGAAAGGAACCAAGATCTTATGGTGACACAAGTTTTGTGCAAGTTTGGTTAAAATCAAATCATAAATGAAGCTGCTATTGTGCAGACAAGGTCAAACTAGCTATTTTTGGCCCTTTCAGGGGCCATAACTCTGGAACCCATAATGGGATCTGGCCAGTTCAAGAAAGGAACCGAGATCTTGTGGTGATACAAGTTGTGTGCAAGTTTGGTTAAAATAAAATCAATAATGAAACCACTATCGTGCAGACAAGAAATTGTTGACGCACGCACGGACGCACGGACTGACGACGGACGACGGACGAAGGGTGATCACAAAAGCTCACCTTGTCACTATGTGACAGGTGAGCTAAAAAGGAGCATAAATATGTCAAAATTAAAATCAGAGTTATGGGGATTGTTCAACCTGGTGAAGTTTCAAGTCAATAGCTCTGATTCTAACAGAGATATCTGACTTTATCAAAATTTTAATCAACAACGTTGCCGACGCCAACACCAATACCAGTGCTTGGGCAAGTGCAATAGCTCTACATTTTGTTGAAAAGCCAAGCTAACAAGAGCTGTCCGTAAGACAGCGCGCTCGACTTTTCTCAGTGCTTGACTCTGAATTAGAGCTTTGCCAGTAAAACAATCCTAGTTAAAAAGGGACATAATTCTGTCAAAATTCAAATCAGAGTTATGGGAATTGTGTCTCCTGGTGTAGACTTTGATAGTAAATAATTTTTTTGAGTTTCAAGTCAAAAGCTTTAATAGTAACAGAGATACAGTCAATATTGTGGATGCAACCATGTGTCCTCAACAACCATTTGTCTTTAACGACCGCTTTGAATTCCCCCCGAACAATTTTACTATTAAAATATTTGTGCTAAACGACTTTTGTCTAACGCGTCCAGCGACCGCTAATTTTCGGCAAAATTGACTCTTTTTTGGTTAAGCGACCGCTAAAATTTAACTATGTCCATATTAAATCATCTTTACATCAAACACTGCCGCCTACTAATTATGAGAACGTGTTGACACTTAATTATCGATTGCAAAAGGTGAGAAATGTAAGTAACATCTGATGGGATCCTGCAATCACTGCATAATTATTAGCGAGAGACCGATATGATCAATCATATTTGTCGTTGTTTTTAAGATCCGCCCATTTTTTCCAATAATAACTTGACCTTGATATATAAAGAAAATCGCATATTGTGTTATACATGTATTGTAAGTTATCCTATGTGTAATTGATTGATCTTGAATATGTCTAAACGGAAAGTGTTAACGCTGGATGATAGAGCTCGTGTGTTGGAATTAAGTAAGAACAAAAGTGCTCGTAAATTGGCTGAAGAAATGGGCGTAGGAAAAACCCAGATCCAAAACATTCTGAAACGGAAAGCAGAAGTGTTGGAGGATATTGAAAACAATGTTTCAGGTGATCCTCCTGCGAGGAGTGTAACTGTTCACGAGGATGTAAACAATTTGGTATATGAGTGGTTTAAGGACGTGACTGCTAGGAGAATGCCCGTGTCTGGGCCTATCTTGTGCACTCAAGCTCTTAAGTTCGCGAGTGATCTTGGGGACATTAACTTTAAGGCAACGACGGGATGGCTTGCTTCGTTCTTGAGACGTATAACATTGTGTGAAATTCAGCTGATTTTATCAAAGTAAAACACACACTTTATTACACTTAAAGTTTTTTTGATGTATGTTAATATTTCATGCATATGTTAATCTTTATTCTGAAACACTTGCATAAAATGAAGAGAATTTCAAACTATTAAATTGATATGAATAACATGTATTTTATCTGCATCATTACCCAATGTGTCTCTTACTTACACCACGTGAAAACCATGTGAAAACTTAAGTCCAATATATTATGCCAAAGGGGTAAGTTCACTAACCCTACTATTTTGCCCTGTAATTTCAAATATATTAAATACTTAAAAAAATATCATTTACGTCTTCTTTCAAATAGACTGACCTTACAGCTTCTAAAAAACATCAATAGATCAGTTCTATCCACAGTATGTGAATATTTACATCGCTTCAATCCAACCCTAGTTTCGCCAAAAAACCTGAATTTTCGCTATTTTTCAGTGTTCAGGTGAATAATTCAGTACCAGCGCATCCGTGTACCAAACAAATATTTGTATCAGTGAAAGGTTAGTTAAATACCAACAAAATGGTGTATGTATAAGTTTGGTACACACATGCGCTGATGCCGACATTTGATAAAATACGTTTCCAGGTGGAAAAATATCTATACCCCACCCACCTGACTTATTATAAGCTCACCCGTAAAACATGTTCGTTTACCAGTGAAACAGTTGTCATTAAATGCCTGGTAGTTTTTAAACGTAAACATCCTTTCTTTTTAAAAGTTGAACCCATAAATATATATTTTTAAGAACTCGAATGAAAAATATTATAAGAGCCTGTCACGGACGTAGATCTACAGACACGATATAAATTCAAGCTTTTAAGCATGCATTTTCGTTTGGTTATAGAACATTTTGTTTACAATTACATGAAAGTTTTAACACAGGAACGTTTCTGGTGACGCGAAAATTTAACGCCAACACGTAATTTTCTATAAGCACGCGGTCATTACCGAAGGAGCATCATTGAAGGCACGTGCAGTTTTCCCGCCAAAATATAAAGAAGAAACGTCTGCTTCCGGTTCTATCAAGAAGGCCCGATATTTACGCATATTCATTCTTTTATTATTCACGTTTCCATCTTAACGTTCACATATGTAGGTGTGTTCAACCAAACATAAGGAAAATCTTCCGAACAATGTACGAAAATGTGTAATATCTATCTAGCAGTTTCTACTGAAATATGGTTTCGGAAGAATTATGTCGAGTCATTAAAACATACACGTATCATGCCCCGACGCCGACAAGACTTGTCATTTCTTTGGACATGATTTAAGGAAATTTTGTCAACAGTTTTTAGAATAATGATTTCACACATTACATGTTTTAGTAAACTTGTTTTAAAGGCACTGCCATCAGTATCGTACAACAACAACATAAAAAAAAAAAATAGATATCAGAAAAGAATTGCTATATTTCTTAAGGTTTTAAAACTTAGATACTGACAGATTATGTTATAGAAACACCTAAGAATTAATTGTTTTTGCGATTTCTTCCATTCAAAATATCGGTATAGTGTTGGTAAACTGCCTTTATATTTATTTAACGACCGTTACGCGCATATTCCTCAGTGGTGTATTGGTCAGGACCGCAGGAAAATTTTTATTGCCGCGGCGGCCCGGGTTTGATTCCCAACTCGAGCATGTACTCTCTCTCTCTCCCTCTCCCTCTCCCTCTCTCTCTCTCTCTCTCTCTCTCTTGATTTGGCATTTAAGACAGATTAGAAACAATATCTCGTGTTCTAATGTTCAAAATATAAGTAAACTTTAAGCGAAAATCTGCAGGTCAGTGCCTTTAAATGGCTAAACGCTAAAGTACCAACTCGTGATCTTTTTGTCCACATACTGTTTAACGTATAATGGAAATAATTAAGAATGGTAATGTTTAGGAAAAGACATGACATATTACGCAAGTCACATTTGTTTTACTACCACGTAAAATAAGTTCTAAAAAAGTTTTCTTTTTACGATGCTGGCTTTGTCATTAATACTTTAAACTGCAAGAGTGCACTTATTTATGATAGGTCTGTCTATCATTTGCATCAATCTGTGGGCAAAATATGAACACGGGGCTTTTGTCTTTTATCATGCTCAACATAAGTCATGTAAGTATTTTAAAGAAATTGATGTTCACTATTTTTATAGTTTAACTTTGCAGTGAATTAACTAAACAATTCGACAGAAAAACAGATAAACCGCACGTGCAACAGTTTAAATAGTTCAATTACATGTAAGGCCGCATATAACAATAAAGAAAACATTTGCGTAATACTGCAGTAAATATGATTGTGTGCGACATTAGTGACTTCCCATAATTATAAACGAGAATTACTGTAATATTATGATGTTGGTTTTCTCAGCGACTTACACATTTTCTTGTAAAAAAGGTTTCCAAATCGGCTAGTGCTTCACAAATATATTGAAATACCCGAGGCAAATATGTCCTAATATGGATGATGACGATATGTTATTTACGTCGGCATCGGGTAATGAAATCGGTACCATTGATTTATTAACATACGATTTTGTGTGGAATCTGTTCGTCCGTTTAAAATATTTGTACGAGCATGAAAAAATTCGACTGATCTTCATGCATTTTTTTTTACTCAATTCACGCATGTTTTCGTTTCGGCCTGTCTCGATTTCATTTAGCTTCATTCTATTTCTTTTCACGGCGTATGAGAAACAGCCGTAACTGGTGGCATAACAAACGTCACGTGCTTGTCAGAATACACGAGTGTGAATGAAAGGCGGGAAAAAGGGAATTATCAATCGGTCTTCACGGATTTTATTGAATTCTACACAAGTGCGAGATATCGTACATAATCGGTGACACGATTCTATTACGTCAGGAAATGTTGATGGGCAAACTTCCGGCGATTAAGGACACTGACTGTAAATTCAACGGGAACTAGACAGAAAAATGAAATATTTAATGAACAGAAATAAAAAAAAAGATAATATTTTTAGATCAGTGATGTCAAAATTGCGTTCCGTGTATCGCGGTCAGTAAAGTAGCGACTTCTAGTTAATAAAAAGGAAAATATCCGTAAGTAATTAAGAGAGGTGATCAAACACCCACCCACCCATATTTTTAATATTTTTACAATCAACCCACCACCCATAAAGACGATTTTTCTGAGGACCACCACCCATAATTATGATTTTCTGATGGACCCCACCACCCGTCAATAAAAAATTCGATTGCCGTCCGACACCCCCATACAGTTAATTTTGGAATCGCCCTAATTTCATTTAAAATGTAAATAAGTATAAAAAATATCTTACAATATGTCATAAAATGTATACCCCAATAACGAACACCATATAAAAACGCACACAAATTGTTTTTCCGTCAGACGACTGCTATAGGTAAGGCCAATTAGAAATATATATTAGTTTTACACGTGTGACTGGTTGGTAGTCCATGTGGCTCAGTGGTAGAGCGCTCGCTTTACGTACTGAAGGTCCCAGGGTTGAGAAAAACGTGTAATTTAGCTCTAAGTGAAATATTCAATGATACTGACATTGTTGTTACCATGACAACATCAATTATTTGACTGTCTGCTATTTTACAAATTATTCTGATAATTATTTCTTGACAAGTTATAGTCTGCTTAATTTTGTATATAGCATCTACTGTTGTCATATTGAGGACTAAAACAATGTTTTGTCTCAAATATGCATGGTTACCATAGCAACACAGCCTAAGATAGGATGGAAATCGAAGCAACTTGCAATTCATCATTGTTGTGTTGTTAATGTTTATAACAGCATTGTTTGTTGTTTAGTAAAACATTATTAAATGCCAATTTTGCAGTGAAAACGGATTTTAAGGTAGTTAGCATTGTTGCCATAACAACCATTATGATGTCTTTCAGCTGGAAATGAGTCAGGTATTTGGACAGAATATATATTGCTCTATCACATGTGTGTAGTTTATCTGTTTCTGAGATTGGGCAAATTTTGACCATTAGTGAACTTACCCCTTTCTGTACTTTGTCCTAAGAGACCGTTGTCTTAAGAGACCACTTTTTGCCTGTCCCTTGGGTGGTCTCTTACCACAAGATTGACTGTATTTGACTTTATCAAAAACTTTAACCAAAAATTCTAAGTTAAGAAGGAGCATAATTCTGTGCAGTCTGGTCAGTATCTATGCTGTTTCAAAGCCTATTGCAGAGAAATTGTTAGCGAACAGCATGGATCCTGACCATCTGTGCATCCATGCAGTTTGGTCAGGATCCATGCTGTTTGCTTTCAAAGCCTATTGCAAATAGAGAAACTGTTAGCAAACAGCATGGATCCTGACCAGACTTCACGGATGTGCACACTGAACTGGATCCATGCTAGTCACAGTGCCACTATGTTGATTTTCTCATGGAACTGGTCAATTATAAAGAGGCAACTGTATTTAGATTATTATCTTACCATTTTCTGAGCACTATTCTATGAACACCTTTCAGATTAGCTGATTTTAATGATATTGAAGGTGACTCAAAATCTTGCAACTTTCTCACAACTGAAATACATAAATACAGAATATGTCATTGCCATTGTCAAGTTCCAAAGAGTAGTGTTTTATGCCATACAGTAATTTAACCTCAGCACCCATCAGCAATGAGGCTTATTTTAACTACTGCAATAATACAAATGTTGCTGGAATGACTTTTGCAACGCTACTAATACTACTGCAATGACTCATGCCATACTACCATATATTTCCTTCTTTTTGCTACTGATGGCTTTACATTTTGCAAACAGGGGGCATTTATTTAAATTATAAACAAGGCCTATGACAGGTTTTTCGTCTAATTTATCACAGTTTAGAGTTTAAATGTGCTGGAATTGAACCACAAGGACATTACCATGAGTGGTTTAATATAAATATATCGTAAGCATCTGAACAATGAACCCTGGAAAATTAGGCGACAAACCCATACAAGGCATTGACTGTTTTCATTCTTACATGTCCAAAAAAATATTTTGGTAAAAATTATGCTGGGCTTTACATATTCGAGTAGTTATGAACTAGATGTCACGCAGCAATTTGATGTCACACTGCTCTCTTACAACTCTGCACGACGACCCAGACCTTGACTTTCTTTTTTGTTTAACTGGCAATCAAATCCAGACATGTATGAATAAGTTATACAGCTCCCTCTCCTTCCCAACATCCTACCCCCACCCCCATTGTTTTTCTACACTAAAGTCTTGTTTAAAAATTACTGAATATCATTATATCAACCCAACTTACAACGAATGAAGTTTAACAATTCCAGCACAACCATAACGCTGGTATTCACTTATCTAAATCAACTTTCCCCTCCAATCCTCAACCCTAAAAAAAAATTCTTGGAAAATATGAGTGACCTTTATTATGCAGAGGGCTTTAATTAGGGAAAATATGACATTAATATCATTGGAACAACTATTGTGATATGCAAAATTTGAGCAGTATGAAAAGAATTGATGAATAACGAAAAAAAAGAAATATGTTTGAGTACTGCGATTTGGCATGTTTAAGTCTAATGTTCAGACCTTTGGTGAATACATACTCATGCACAGACTCAAGCAAGACTTACTTGAAGTTTCTGAATCATCCTCCTTTCTTACTAGGTAGAGACCAAAATAATAAACAAAGTCATCTGGAAGATCTATCTGAGACGCTACAGTCTGTAACAGAACAAAAATACTATTGTTCAACTTTCACCCTGTTTAATTTCTAAAATGAACTGGTCCATCGTTCAATTTGGGCAATACAATTTACGGATGTGCAGGCTGATCTTGGTCTGCACTGGTCACAAATGCGGAATCTCTTGCCAACTGCAGGTTAAAGATCAAGACGAAAAACATATTTTTGCCCCTTTCTTTAACTTCAGGGTTTTTTTTTAAATGAAAATTTGGCATTAAAATTCTCACTTAAGAGGGTGGTATATGTGTATCTTAATGAATCGCAGGTATGTTTAAACTATTTTAAGAAATCAGAGAGAAATCATTTTAATGAACAAAATCTTGCTATGTATCATTTGGTCAAGAAAAGGACAGCTGTCGTCTAATGGTGGCTGTCTGATTAGGAGGTAACTGGTTCAAAGCCAAATGAGTTAGAATGTGGCCCTCCTCAAGCGACACAGACATAGTACAAGTACTTTCAATTTGTCAGAAAACAAAAGCATTGCCTTGCGGGTGCAGATGCTCATCTGATTTTTTTGTCTCAGTATAATAGAAATATTATAGTTTGATCTGTGCTATTTCAACATTAAATTCTGCTTTGCTTGAAGAAAACAAGAACAATGTCAACACTGCATGACACACTTTACGAAGCTCGATTTACAATGTATATAGGTACAGTTATATAAAAGCTGACAATATGTATGTCATGTCCACTTAGTGTCAATGGTGTATACCAAAGTTCATTTCAAATGGATGAAAACTGTAGCAGGAGTTAGAGACACAAGAAACTGACTGACAGACAGATAGAACTATATTTGTCTCCCAGGTTTTTGAACCTGGAGGCATGAAGATATGAAAATCCATTTCTGCTAACACTTACTGAATTACCTGCTGGTCAATAGTCAAAAATATTGACCCTCAGTAATTTGGACCTCAGGCAGTACCTTTACTACCGACCAGCAAATTAAATAAATGTATAAGGATAAAAATTACTGTTCAACATTGGTTGAAATTTTGTGATCCAAATATGTAAGTATTTATAAAGAGTACCTCTAGCACATCTTCTGTCTGATCTGTGGAGATGATATTCACTGAGATCTTGTGACCATTCATTAAATAAACATCAAGACTAACATTCTCTGGCTGCTCCTTCTGTGTCTCCTGAAAAACCAGTAGATCAATATGTGAAAGATTGGCATTCTTGGACAAATACAGATTTTTTGAACTGGTGAAAAAAATGAAACTGGTATTAAATATCCGACCAAGAAAGTGATAGTAAATAATATTAGCTACATGAGCACTATGCAAGGAAAATGGAACACAAACTAAATCCCCCGACCACATTATCTCTCAAATTTGTTTTACACAGAATTATCCCCAAATCAGTATTTACAGACACAACATCAAACATATAAAATATAATAGGCCTACTAAATCATAGAAAATACTACAGATATGGGATATCATACATCAGACAATAAAATGGCCATAGGATTGGGTAGTAGGGGGATATAATAGAAATAAATAAAGAATTTACATGAACTCCAAGAAATGATTACCACAAGCTTTAAAACTGAATGCCATGTGAATTCATGCAGTTCATGTTTAAAGGGTGTTCTTATTTATATTTCAATAAACTTCACTGTCAGAAGTGTCAAAGTAGTTTCAGCTTAAGGTAGTTCTGCACGTTACGATCGAAATTTTTTCTACAATGTAGAATTTGATTAAACTCTGATTTTTCAAAACTTCAGAATATACTAAGAAAATTCAGCAAATAAAAAAGATAGGGTCGTGTGCTTGATTTCGACCTCATGCAAGTTTTCGTAATGGAAGTCTATGGGGAAATCGCAACTTTCATAACATTTTCGCGAATAGAAATTTTTCTTCAATGTAGATTTTAATGAAACTTCTCACAGTTGTAAATAAATATATGGCCTATAATATGATGAAATAAAATATATAGGTCCGTGTGCTTATTTTTGAGATATTTGGCTATGATTAAAGTGAACCGCCTATTTTAAGCTAATTTTAAGACATTATTTTGAGTTATTTAAGTGTCAGATGTTTTAATATCATATTTTAACTTTATAAAGATAGTAACAGTGCCATTTTAATAAATTTACTCACTGGTTGCCATTAATTTATAAAATGATTTTCGTTTCCGTACGCCGAATCCAGGCAATATTCTACGTTTTCCGGATAAATGACGTTACGCCATTACTTCCGGTTTATCAAACGTGCAGAACTACCTTAAGTGATTGCAAAAATATTAGTTTCAATATCAGTGAATACACAAATGATATAAGTCCAAAGGACACAGGCGCTTCCACAAACAGTAACTATAGCGTCATATATTTCTTGATGTTATTAAATTTTAGATGGTAACTTATATGCATATGAGGAATCTCAACTTTTATGTAATACATTTGATCAGATTGCTTGTTTGCAGTGTTTCTTCAATA
Source organism: Mercenaria mercenaria (assembly GCF_021730395.1). NCBI lineage: Eukaryota > Metazoa > Mollusca > Bivalvia > Venerida > Veneridae > Mercenaria > Mercenaria mercenaria. The sequence goes on along the minus strand of NC_069376.1, from coordinate 40,168,874 downwards.
AATCATAATCTGTGTCATTTAACGATAATATTTCATGATTTTAAATTGCGTGTCTGCGTGTGTTGTTTACAAACACAACAACTTATGCATTCAATAACATATTTAATGCGATTCATTTTAGTTTAACTAACCTTTTGCTCACTCTTAAAATTTTAATGAGCCCAAATTTGTTCAACATCCTGATGTCAGAGGCTAGTGGGTAGGTAATGCTGTAGGTTGTGACCTTGACCTTTGACTAAATGACCTCACAACTATACGAGTCATCTACTGACTACAGGCACCCATCATACGAAGACTGACAGCCAAAGCATTCCTTAATTATTGAGCAGAAACAGGTTCCAGTTTAGACCAAGATGTAACCTTGGCCTTTCACCTACTGATCCCCAAAACAATTGGGGTCATTTACAGACCAAAATCAAATTTAAGTTAACTGACTGTAGACTGAAATGTGCAGAAACTGTTTTCAGTCTTAAAGTTACTCTGACCTATGACCTGCATAACCTAAAAACAATAGTCATCTACTGACCATTGGCAATCATCCTATGAAGGATGCAGCTGTAGGATAAAGCCTAGTGGAAACTGGTCACTGTAACCTTGACCTTTGACATTCTGATCCCGAAAGCAACAGGGGTGACATTCACTTACCACAGGCAAGTATCCTATGAAGTTTAACTATTGTGAGATCAAGCATTCTCTAGTAACTGTTACTGACTGGAAACCATAAGGTCTAAAGATGGACAGACTGACAGACAATGAGCAAAACAATCTATTCAAGCTTCTTGCAAATAGGGGTATAAATACACATATGGGTTTTACACCAACTCTTACCCAAAAACAAGAGGGCCATGAAGGCCCTGTATAACTCACCTGACCTATTGACCTAAAGATTATCAAGATTAACATTCTGACCAAGTTTCATTAAGATATGATCATAAATGTGGCCTCTAAAGTGTTAAATAGCTTTTCCTTTGATTTGACCCAGTGGCCTAGTTTTTGAAACCACATGACCCAGATTCGACCCTGATCTAAAGATCATCAAGAGTAACATTCTGACTAAGTTTCATGAAGATATAATCATAAATGTGGCCTCTAGAGTGTTAACAAGCTTTTCCTTGATTTGACCTAGTGACCTAGTTTATGACCCCACCTGACCCAGATTTGAATTTGACCTATAGATCATCAAGATTAACACTCTAAGTTTCATGAAGATATAGTCATAAATATGGCCTCTACAGTGTTACCAAGCTTTTCCTTTGATTTGACCTGGTGACCTAGTTTTTGATCCCAGATGAACCAATATCAAACTCGTCCAAGACTTTATTGAGGGTAACATTCTGACCAAGTTTCATTAAGATTGGGCCAAAATTGTGACCTCTAGAGTGTTAACAAGTTTTTCCTTTGATTTAACCTGGTGACCTAGTTTTTGACCCCAGATGACCCAATATCAAACTCATCCAAGATTTTACTGAGGGTAACATTCTGACCAAGTTTCATTAAAATTGGTTCAAAATTGTGACCTCTAGAGTGTTAACAAGCTTTTCCTTTAATTTGACCTGGTGACCTAGTTTTTGACCCTAGATGACCCAATATCAACTCGTCTAAGATTTTATTGAGGGTAACATTCTGACCAAGTTTCATTAAGATTGGGCCAAAATGTGACCTCTAGAGTGTAACAAGTTTTTCCTTTGATCTGACCTGGTGACTTAGTTTTTGACCCCAGATGACCCAATATCGAACTTGTCCAAGATTTTATTGAGGATAACATTCTGAATAAGTTTCATTAAAATTGGTCCAAAATTGTGACCTCTAGGGTGTTAACAAGCTTTTCCTTTGATTTTACCTGGTGACCTAGTTTTTGACCCCAGATGACCCAATATGAAACTCGTCCAAGATTTTATTGAGGGTAACATTCTGACCAAGTTTCAATAAAATTGGGCCCAAATTGTGACCTCAGGAGTGTTAACAAGCTTTTCCTTTGATTTGACCTGGTGACCTAGTTTTTGATACCAGATGACCCAATATCAAACTCGTTCAAAAGTTTACTGAGGGTAACATTCTGACCAAGTTTCATTAAGACTGGGCCAAAATTGTGACCTCTAGAGTGTAAACAGTCAAATTGTTGACGACGGACGACGGATGACTGACAGACGGACGACGGACACAGGGCGATCATAAAAGCTCACCTCTGAGCACACTTCGTGCTCAGGTGAGCTAACAAGATGACCCATATTCAAACTTTAACTAGATTTTATCAAGGCAATCGTTCTGACCAAGTTTCATAAAGTTCAGTTGAAAAATACAGTCTCTATCTCATACACCAGGTTTTTATTTGATTTTACCTAGTGACCTACTTTTTGACCCCAGATGACCCATATTCAAACTTGACCTAGATTTCACCAAGGCAATCATTCTGACAAAATTTCATGAAAATCAATTGGTAAAATACAGTCGCTATGGCATACTCAAGATTTTTCTATAATTTGACCTAGTGACCTAGTTTTTGACCTCAGATGACCCATATTCAAACTTGACCTAAATTTTATTAAGGCAATCATTCTGACCAAATTTCATGAAAGTCAATAGAAAAATAGTCTCTATCGCATACACAAGATTTTTCTATAATTTGACCTAGTGACCTAGTTTTGAATTCGACCTAGATTTCATCAAGGCAATCATTCTGACTAAATTTCATGAAAATTAATTGGAAAAATACAGTCTCTATTGCATACACAAGGTTTTTCTATAATTTGACTTAGTGACCTAGGTTTTGACCTCAGATAACCCATATTCAAACTCAATCTAGACTTTATCAAGGCAATCATTCTGACAAAATTTCATGAAGATCAGATGAAAAATACAGCCTCTATCGCATACACAAGGTTTTTCTACAATTTGACCTAGTGACCTAGTTTTTGACCCCAGATGACCCATTTTCAGACTTGGCCTAGATTTCATCAAGGTTATCTCTCTGACCAAAATTCATGAAGATCAATTGAAAAATACAGCCTCTACCGCATACACAAGCTAAATGTTGACAGACAGACAGACAGACAGATGCCGGACATCAAGCGATCAGAAAAACTCAAAAATCTAAATCATACATGCAGAGAAAAGGATGCAATTTTTAAAGATTGATACCCACCTGTTGTGCTGTTAACAAGAAACTGTTGAACACATCACTGTTGGCTATTGCTGCTTCTTGACTCACTGTAAAATAATAGCGGTAACTTTAACTTAAGCTCATCAGTGTGAGATACTGCTACTTCTTTAACTACCGTAATAAAACACTTGAAATCTTGATCTTCACCTTTTAAATTTCTGAAATGGATTGGTCCATCTTTCGGTTTAAGCAATACCATTTATTATTCAAAGGGAGTGTTCAATGAAAATTTACTGACTGAACATCAAACAGTGCAGATCATGATCAGCCTGCACGGATGTCCATGCAGGCAGATCTTGGTCTGCACTGGTCGCTAAGGCAAAACCACTTACTACCAGTAAGCTAAAGTTTAAAGTGACTCGTTCATCCATGTCTGTAGTGAGAAACTGACTAGTGGTACAAACTAACTGATATAATTCTTTTGCATGATATATCCTAACAACTAACCAAATACATTTTTTGTATAATATTATTATTATGCAGGTGGCAGAAAACCGTCACAAGTCATTATTGAAATAATGGAGAAGATTAACATTCTCTTTGTTTTCACCTGTATCTATAACTCTTTTCAGTTTATCATTTTCAGTATCATATATACATTTTGAAATGAACACATCCATCCATCCATCCGTTTAGTCAAACCCCTGCTGGGGACCCAGACTTTGAGCGTCAACTGGCAAGAATGTTAAAAAGTAAAAAGTAGTGGTAAAAAGCAAGAAGGAGAATGGTTACAAACAGGGCAAGTGTATTTAAGGTGAGATGTGCTCAATATGGCTTACAGCCTGACTAAAGACTGGCCTAGGTGAGCTGACATCTGAATTTTTTTTATATAAAAAGTTTCACCCAATCTGAGGGCAAGTAAAAATTCTTTTTAGTTTACACTTATTTTAACCTTTTACAGGCAACTAAAGTGTTTTTCTGGATTTCAAAACATTTCAGTTTATTATTGGATGAATGTCCACTGAGCCCCTTACTAAAACTTGCATCCTTACCTTTTGTCTCAACAGACCTCAAAATTTAAACTATTATCTGATGATAATTTGGAATAATTATTAATTCTGTAAACCTAGCTAGAAATGGACTGATTATTTATATTTCTTCCATTGTGACATACAAAAAGCTTTATTTTTCAGTACAATCATCTTACACTTGTAAACGTTACTTTTAAATATATAAAATAATTCAAGTTTCTTTTAGTAAAAAAATTATATAATAAAATAACTAAAATTCTAGCTATTATGTTTCACTTCCTTCGAAAAAGGGAGGTAATTTGCAATGCTGGAAACTACTTCAATAACACACAATACATACCCAATGAAGTTTTTTAGTTTAAACTAATTCATTTTTGCTCAATATAATCTAAGCTTCAATGGCATCATCTACTTGGCCATGTAGACCCCTCTTCTGATTAAAAACACTGGTTTAATATGCAGATAAAATAGATTTCTATTGTACTTCAATTTTAGCTCAAGATTTTTTTGTAATTTGTATGGTTTTGGTGTCACAGTCAGATAGAACATCCATTTTCATATTGTTCTTACTTTTCTAATGATTTTCTACTCTCAAAAGGCAAAACATTTATTGTAGACACAGTAAATTATATTTTAAGAAATTTTGCAGATATACTCATGTAACACTTATTATTTCCATTATATACTTTCAAAAATAAATCATAACCAAATAGGGTTCAATGATTGTCTGCATATGAGCTGCGCCATGAGAAAACCAACATAGTGGCTTTGCAACCAGCATGGATCCAGATCAGCCTGCGCATCCGCGCAGTCTGGTCAGGATCCATGCTGTTTGCTTTCAGACTATTGTAATTTGCGAAACCATTAGCGGACAGCATGGATCCTGACCAGACTGCACGGATGCGCAGGCCCAGGTCTGGATCCATGCTGGTCGCAAAGTCACTATGTTGGTTTTCTCATGGCACGGCTCATATATCTATGACAATTTCTATGATATAGAATTAAGTACTTAAGATCTACTTTCAAAATTATTTTGTAAGCAATAAATACTGGTATATTAAAATATTAATGTCCTGAAAATGCGCATAATAAAAACTAATGTTCTCAGACATTACATTTTTTTTGCAGAAGATACACTCATATTGTCTGCTCTTTTGCTAGCCTTACTCGTTTGGCTTATCTGGATGGCTTACTTTATGATCTGGTATTTTACAGTAGTCATCCCTCTAATGGATAGCGACAGTCCAAAGTTATCAAGCTGTCCCTAAACATCCTATCTCCCTTGCTAATATTTCTAACACTAAGCATTTCAACAAAGGAATAGTTTTTTTTTTTATAGTTTGTGCAAATGTACCACAAAATTTGACTGGCAAAGCAATGAATAGTGCCAGAAGTTCAGGGTTATTGTACCAACAATGTCCCTGTTGTTCTTTTTGCACTAACTCCTCTCCAAAATATTTTCATTTCTTATATTGGGGGCATAGCCAAACAGCAGCAATTTATACTCCGATACCTTACCATATGCCAGAATGTCTTATGCACTGCTTGACTATGTCTACAAACAATGCTCTTGGCACAACTGTAGACATCAAAAATAAGTATATTATTTAAGTTTGGACTTATTTAAAATCTAGGCTACCTCAACACAGCTATTATGAACTTATATACTATCATATTTTAAGTCATTCATAAGGGTTAAATAATGTATCTGAAATGTTTATAATTATTTCTGCAAAGTGATATTACAGAGCTTTTAACAAAACTTTGTAAGCGTAAAATCTTTTGATAAACTGATCAACAACTACGAACATTATCTTCAAGATATTACAAACAAAGGGAGGTAATTCCTTCAAAAACAAGAGCTGTCTCCATAGGATGACACATGCCCCCGATGGCACTTTGAATGAATAGTTATGGCCGATGTTAGAGTTTAGGACCTTTGAACTACGGATCTGGGTCTTGCGTACGACACGTCGTCTTACTGTGTCACACATTCATGCGTAGTTATTTTAAAATCCATGCATGAATGACAATGATATGGACCGGACACGCCCATCAATGCACTATCATGAAAAATGACCTTTAATGTCTAAGTGTGACCTTGACCTTTGAGCTACGGACCTGGGTCTTGCGTGCGACACGTCGTCTTACTGTGGTACACATTCAGGCCAAGTTATTTGAAAATCCATCCATCGATGACAAAGATATGGACCGGACACGCCCATCAATGCACTATCCTTTAACGTCTAAGTGTGACCTTGACCTTTGAGCTACGGACCTGGGTCTTGCGCACGACATGTCGTCTTACTGTGGTACACATTCATGCCAAGTTATTTGAAAATCCATCCATCGATGACAAAGATATGGTCCGGACACGCCCATCAATGCACTATCCTTTAACGTCTAAGTATGACCTTGACCTTTGAGCTACGGACCTGGGTCTTGCGCGCGACATGTCGTCTTACTGTGGTACACATTCATGCCACGTTATTTGAAAATCCATCCATCGATGACAAAGATATGGACCGGACAGGCCCATCAATGCACTATCCTTTAATGTCTAAGTGTGACCTTGACCTTTGAGCTACGGACCTGGGTCTTGCGCACGACACGTCGTCTTACTGTGGTACACATTCATGCCAAGTTATTTGAAAATCCATCCATCGATGACAAAGATATGGACCGGACACGAAAATTGCGGACAGACTGACAGACCGACAGACGGTTCAAAAACTATATGCCTCCCTTTGGGGGGCATAAAAATCCCTTCAACAACAAAAAAAGAAAGGGAGGTAATTATTAAAAATTAACCTCCCAAAAAAACAATATAACTATATTACACAAGACAAAGTTAAATAATAGGAGCTTGAGATCAGAATGCAGATTTTTCAGCCTTATCTGACCATCACAGCTTACAGCCTTTATGTTCCCTCATCTCAACTTTAAAAACTCAAATGGCAATGGATAGCAAATTAATAGATTTTTTCCCTTTTCATACCAGGTAGTCACTGAAGAAAACTTTTTGAAAACTTTGAATAGAGAAAATATGTTTTGGTGCAAGATAAAAATGGATTTTTGCAAAGTGAAACAGGTTTTTTTTCTTACTTCATGTCTTGTCTGTATTTCATCAATTTCATAATTTTCTTATCAATGGAAAACACTGTGATATTTTTCCTATGAATTAAAATACCTGATATATTTCACTCGAGTCTTCTAATAAAATTCAGACATGATTGTGCTTATCCAGTCTTGGTGCCAAAATCCCCCCTCCCCTCAATAAACTAAAGTTTAAAAGCACTGTTTTTAATCCTAAAACGAAAAAGAAAAAAATTGTTTTCCCTATATACTGATACATTAAAAAGGTACCTATGTTGCCATAACACAATGGAGTTTTCCTAGCACACGCTGTGGATTAACCAAAATGTCCAGTTGAACAGTAACAATGCTTGCTACCTTGCTGCCATTAACACATCGGGCATTTAGAACATATTAAATAATCTTACTCTGCCTAGTCAACAGCCTTAAGTAACTTACATTAATTATACACTAAGACACTAAATACGGCATAGGTTTTCTGCTTTCATTTTTCAACAAAACGGCCAATTGTAACTGTTATTTTGCAGGTGTCTATCTATCAAGTTGGCGTCTTTGAGTTTCAATGTAAGTTATTTAAGTCTGTAGACTAGGCAGAATAAGATTGTTTACTATTTACTAAATGCCCGATGTGTAAACATGTATTGTTACTGAACTGGACATTGTGGTTGTTTCACAGCATGTGCTAGGAAACCTCCACCGTGTTATGGGGACCTTTTTAATGTATCAGTATACATAGGAAAACAATCTTCATTTCTTTTCATTTTAGGATTAAAGGGGGACCCATATGGCCACCAAGACTGGACAAGCATCTGTGATGATTCACTGACAAGTGCAATATATTGAGTAAAACAAACATATTTTCTTTTTACATGTCTCTTCTGCATATCTATGCTATAAAATAGTTTGCTCCAACATTTTACTATTTACAACAAAATGATACAAATAGTAACAGATAGTGACAAGCATGAATGATGTGTGACAACAATTTTAGTCTCACTTTACCCTAAAAAAAATAATACACAATGTACAAATAGATCTGCAAAGATGTATCATAGGAATTCAACACATGTGTTTGGTCAATCATGATGCCATATTATGATAAAAATCATTCATAGACATCATTGTATTTACTACTGACCAAACAAATTGTGCCAATTGCCTGTCTCTGTAATATGCAGTGAGAGATCTCACTGATTATAGGTTTGGACCAAGTATCTTCTACAAGTATCATTAACAAATCCCATGCCTGTTGTCTTCCATGTATTTTCCATTATATTAACAAATAGCTATGTCTATACTATAGACAAGTCAAAATTTGGTTTTATATGAATTTGTAATTACTAAAATTAAACCTACACTCACTAAATATTAATTAATATAATTTCTACTACAAATCATTCAGAATGCTTGTATATTGTGACCAAAATACTTATAATTAACTCCAGCAAGTTAGGAGTATTAAGTTTAATAGGTACTTTGACAGCAATAATTATACCAAAACAAAGAAAAAAGATTGACAACACTATCTGTAACCTATACAAAACAAAGGGAGGTAATTACAGAAAAATGTACTGTGATCAGTGGAAACAACTGAACACAGTCATATGCATGCTGTATATTTCTGGCAGATTCTAACAGGACAAAGCATTTTGTATGGTTTATTGCAAGATGGTTACATTTTTCTTTTAAGTTTTGGGGTTTAAATCTGCCAGCAAGTTGGAATTCTGTATCAGTGAGACCTCATTCATAAATACCTACAGGCAATATTACATGTATACATACTGGTGTGTAAGTCTGGCTGTTTTGTATCAGCCTATATCAGGTCAAGCTGGAAGTGTAACTTTTTGTATCACACAAGTCTGAGGGACAAGAGCTATGCAGAAAGTACCACTACCAATGAGCCATGATATAATTCATCTCCTCCACATCCCACCCCACCCTCCACCTAAAAAAACCCGCTCTTTGTTTATTCATTCATAATATTTTCTACCCATAAACAGCAAGCAGATTTCAAAATATTTTCATCGACAGCCAAATACACAAAAGCATTAATAGCATAAAGTAGGGAGAGCCAAAAAAATAGTTGTAGTGATATCAATAGATTTAAAAACTAACATACAATCATGTTTGTTAGTTTATCAGGTTGAATTTTTTTTCCCTAAAATAGGTTTATTATTATTCTAGTGTGATACAGGTTCAAAGAACATCCAGTGTATAAAAATGTATAGGTAGGTTATAGAAGGAAAGGTACACTACCATTTTGATCTGTCACATAATACTAGTTTTAATCATGTAGAGTTTGTTGTGTTATAACTTTTATATCTGACAACCAAGTCTTAAAGACAAGAGTAATACAAAAATTAAAGCAACCAATGAGACATAATAAAAACATCCAAGATCAATACACTAGTGTAATATGTCTATCTTAGTACAACCCAAATCTGAGCTGCACCATGAGAAAACCAACATAGTGCATATGCAATCAGCATGGATCCAGACAAACCTACGCTTCTGCGCAGTCTGGTCAGGATCCACAGGGCATGCTGTTTGCTAACGGTTTCTCTAATTGCAATTGATAGGCTTTGAAAGTGAACAGCATGGATTCTGCAGATGCGCTGGCTGGTCTGGATCCATGCTGGTTGCAAATTCACTAGGTTGGTTTTCTCATGGTTTGGATAATTCGTCTTGTAACATCCATCCGTGGCAAGTGAAATCTTATGTAACATAATTTAGAAACAAGGTAGTTCCTATGATGCTCCTTCTATTGCTGTAAGTCATTTTGCCCCTAATCATTATACCAGCATCATACCAGTAATACATAAAACATCTGCATTATGTCATTTTATTAATACATGCCCAGTATTTAAATTTTAGTAAATTCAAAACTTTAGCTACCTCAAAAATTTAGTTATCTAAGAAAAAAGCCCTCCTTTGGTTAGTGTAAAAAAATGATGGGACCATCCTTTCAATCTTATAAAACAAAGCCCATACCAATTTGTATATATCTTTCCAACATCAAACGCCTTTCATCTAACTTTGGTCCAGCAATAGGAAACAACTTCTTTGGTGGAAACGGTGGAAGTGCAGTTGCACCAAACTCCTTCTTTAACTACAAGTAATAAGCGAGAACTTTTTCATTATTCTACAGCAAAATAGTACATATTATAATATATTCAAAATTAAGTGCAACCTCTGTAGAGCAACACACTTTGGGAGATACAAATTCTGACTGTTATGTAGAGGTTGTTTTTCTGGAGAGGTAAATCTGATATTATATTTCAGCTAAGGGAAATTTTGATGATGCTGTTATTGCTTAAGAGAGGGTCGCTCTGGAGAGGTTGTACTGTAGCTGAAATAATTTTTACTATATACATATATTGAATTCTGTCTGTATTTTCCTAATGAATACAAAATCCTATACGTCATCTCCAATTCGATACAGAAGAATATACAATGCCTTTTATGGTTTGATTACTTGCTTTAGTTGTGACATCAAACATGTCATCAGCGATAACTAAAAATGGCTTCTTGACATTCCATGTGGCAAAATGTCCACCATTTCATACCAGTTTTCAGTCTTATTTATTTTACAGCAATTCAGACTGATATAATTATATTATAATACTACAAATATGTATATAATAATAGTCATACAGTGTCTTTATTTACATTTGCTGTATTCAGTAACCAAGCCAGATCACAATTTGCAGCTGTGTCTCATGGTATCCAAGCCTGGCAAACTCAACTTGAGCTAAATACAACATTGCAGATCAAGAGTTTGTTACAATAACACTATTGTATTTGTCCCATGCCAGACTCAGTTGTATAATATTCTTAAACAGCACAAGAAATACTATAAACTCCCAACTACATGTAAGTAATTATTGTAAACTTGGATTTAAGAAAGTAAAAGAACTCCGGCACAAAACATTTTATAGAAAACTTCTCTTTTATCATGTTTATATGAGCTATAAACTGCATCAGTCTGCATGCTTCACCTGTTTCAGAAACATACTTACATAATATCCAAAATTCATATCTAGAACGACTTTCTTACAGACGTAGTATTATGTTTGTTTTATTAAATAAAATTGGAAACTGGCCATAAAATCTTAAATATTTTGGTGTTGAGCCACGCCATGAGAAAACCAACATACTGCATTTGCGACCAGCATGAATCCAGACTAGCCTGCACATCCACGCAGTCTGGCCGCAGTCAGTTCGCTTTCAATTCTGTTGCAATTAGAGAAACTATCAGTGAACAGCATGGTTCCTGACCATACTGCGCGAATGCTTAGGCTGGTCTGGATCCATGCTGGGCGCAAATGCACTATGTTGGTTTTCTCATGGTGTAGCTCAAATCAATTTGAAGTGTCAATAGTAAAGTCATACCAACAAACTTCAGGTCAAATGACCAGATTCCAGTTTTAATGGTGAAGAAATACAATCGGGGAATTATTTCAGGTGTAGGCTGGTACCTGTAGAACCATCAACCTTCTACAGACTAGCTGGATGGCTTCCTCTGTAACACCCCAAGCCGGGCTCCAACCTAAAGAGGTAACTGGTGCAGGGAGGGCTTGCTCTGCTATTAACCACTGCAGTCAATAGTGAGGAAACTACACATCTGACTACAATTTATTCAATTTGGGTACAAGTGTTTTGGTTGATTTAGCAGTTTTATGCAGATTTCTGTATAATTTCAACATTCTTCTCAGAATATGGTTACAGAAAATCATCAGCCAGGGCTAGCTCTGTGAGGGGTTAGTCAGTCTCCTTAACCAAAAGGTTAACAGCCGCACTGTGACCATGTACTAATGCAACGAGGTGAAAACAACAACTCTTACCTGCTCATGAAAACTGTGCAACAGACTAAATCTGGCTGTACAATGAAACACACCATTGATATGGATGTTGAAACTCTGTAAAATAGAGAACAATGTGTTGACTGTTTCATGAAAATCAAAAGATCAACACGTTATTAACAACAACTTTACAATTTACCTTATCAACATTTCAGCACTATGCCTTTTTCAAGATAAGCAAGTAAAATGGAAGTTACGTAACGTCAAAAAGATGTTAACGTTAAATATCAGATTCCTACAACTGACCGTTAGCCAGTACAATAATTTTTTGACTGTTTTACTTAATCCCATATTTGAAATTCATGTAATTATTACAATTCCCTTCCAATACTACGATTTTTCTGATGTCTTGGCTATTTATTGACCAATCTGGAATTCCTGGCACAGGACCCCCACACAAGACATTTCCATTTATACAGGTAACTGTATGAAAGGATCATGCTATTTAAAGCTGATTTTTGAAACATATATTTCCTCGTTGTCATGTTAATTTTCAAATCACTTGTGTTAAAATTCATCAACTTCAAAGAAATCATTCAATCATCTAGCTGATACATTATTTGCTGGGGAAAAAAAATGTTGACTGACTTTTAATCAAAGTACTAACAGAATGTTCATCTTATGTTTTTATAACAGATAATACAAAAAAAATAAAAAAATGATGGAATGAACCCGTTATAAATCATAAATATATAATTCTGTACAGTTGACACTCGGTTAAATGCTTAATTGAACAGCCCCCTAAATGATTTAATTAAAACAAGAGTCAAAATGTAAGCTTAAAAATATTAATATACAGTATGAGCCAAGTGATTAGGGTTGACAGTAATAGGACAATTACTAATTTTAGGGCTTTTCTCTTCAAAATTTTGAAGAGGCTCTAACATTTCATATTTGTGAAAAACAAGCATGACTTCTCACAACTGTAAAATTTTGACACTGATTTAATAAGAAATAAATTTTGTGAAAACACTACAGATTCATGTATTTAGCTATTTAAGAAATAATATATCTCATCGGTGATTTGTCACTGAATAAATCACTGTTTGGAGTTCAGATGCGAAGGAATTATATCACGAGGGCGCACCCCAAGTGATATAATACTACGCATCTGAACGACAAACAGTGATTTATTCAAGAGGAAATCACTAAATGAGATATATTATTTTGATTCTAACACGTTACCAAGGACTTTAAAGTACATCCTTGTTGGCATTCATTAAATACTTGCCCATTTTCAATCGGTTTCTTTTCCAGCGCGCCACTACGCCGTTTCACGCTATGACGTAATAATTGTGACGTCAGAACAGTGAATTGTTGTTTAATAATTCTCTGTTTCCAGCCTTCTTTGTTTAATAGGAAAATAAATCGGATCGTGTTAGAATGAATTATTTTGCATGGAAGTTTTGTATAGTTTTGGATCCATCTAGGTGGAATTGAGCAATCTTTTATTTTGAAGCCATTTTTGAAATGTGAAGAGTATTTTTCTTTAAAATAATATTATTTAGAACGGAACATATCCTAGTAATTTCAAACTTTTCATTAGCAAGAGCTTGTAGAACATAAAATGCCTTGATGCATTCAGTAATTACACAAGAAACAGAAATTATTTGGTCAATGTACACAAAAATTCTACTGTTCTGGATTAATGTGACTTTGACCTATGACCTCAAAATCAATAGGCTCATATTCTGGTCATGATCAACCTCCAAACAAGGTTTCGTGAGTTAAAGCCCAAGCGTTCTCAAGTTATGGTACCGAACAGTCTAACTGTTCCGGGACAATGTGACCTTGACCTTTGGCCCACTGACCTCAAAATCAATGAGGGGCATTTGCTGGTAATGATCAACCTCCCTATCAACTTTTATGATCATAGACCCCAAGAGTTCTTGAGTTATCAATTGAAAACAGTTTAACTGTTTTGGGTCACTGTGGCTTTGACCTTTGGCCTACTGACCTTAAAATCAATAGGAATCATCTGTTGATCAAGATCATCCATCCTATCAAGTTTCATGATCCTTGGCCTAGGCATTCTCAAGTTATGGTCAGGAAAACATTTAACTGTTCTAGGCCACTGTGATCTTGACCTTCAAACTACTGACCTCAAAATCAATAGGGGTCATCTTCTGGTCATGATCAACCTCCCTATCAACTTTCATGGTCATAGGTCCAAGCATTCTTGAGTTATCATCCGGAAACCATTTTACTGTTCTGGGTCATTACGACCTTGACCTTTGACCTACTAATATCAAAATCAATAGGGGTCATTTGCATTTTGCTGGTTACAACCAACCTCCTTATCAACTTTCATGATCTCAGGCCCAAGTGTTCTTGAGTTACCATCCGGAAATGGATTCAGGGTTTTTTCTAGCAAATTTGGGAACATAGCCTATACTCCCAAAATTGGGAATTTCTACTCGTAAATGTACCAAATTGGGAAATATTTAGCCCCATAGGATATAGTAAGGATGTGTTTAAGCTCTTTCTCATACACTTGTTTCACATTGTACAACCTCTTTAACATACTTCCATTACAAAATTGTCCATAATTTGGTCAATATTTGTGCAATTTTGGAGAAAATTTTTTCAGAATGTAGATTGGGAATTTTTGCACTCATTTTGGGAAAAATACATACTTTTTGGCATTGGGAATATAGCCGAATAACGAAAAAAAAACCTGGGATTGGTCTACATAAAGGCTGACCGTCAGTGACCGACATCTGCAAAACAATATACCCCTCCGTCTTCAAAGGTGGGGGGGTGGGGGGCCATAAGAAATATAAGAAGCTGTAAAAAGAGTGATCTCAGTTATTATAGCAGCGAGCTGACACAAATCTTTAGACACAATACTCTTTATTCAAATGATAATAAAATATGACTAATATGACTATATATGTCAACAATAATTGGGTTGTAAATAAAATATTATATGTGCTAAAACAATCAGTAGATATTATAAGCCATTTATTATAGCTAAATGAAAATTCTTCACAGAAATAAATTGAATTTTGTAATGATTTACTGAAATAATACAAACAGGTGTTATAGTAGAGATTGCCATGACGTCACCCATTAACATTCTATTTATAATCAGAGCTCCAGATAAGTTTTTTGCAATTACTAACGGTACTACCTGATGTTCTGTGAAATAAGTAACGGTACAACCTGATATTTTATTTAATTAGTTACAGTATTACCTGATATTTTGTGAAATTAGTAATGGTGGTACAAGGAAACAGACAAAAATTAGCAGCAACCATGAACACATCAACAACCAGACGAATAATGTCTTTTTCAACGTTTATTTCTCTCGCAGTGAAGAAACATGTGTAAGCATTGTGTTCTTTTTGAATTTCTAATTTCTTTTAAGACCTGCCTATCACCTGGTGCACTGTCATTTTATTTTGCTTAGATCGGTAGTTCGGGAAAAAAAGAAGCAAAACAATGCATGAAAGTGGTTAACCAGTCTATTGCTTTTCGCTAATGAAATAAAGTACCTGAACAGACCGCCAAGTGCGCAATTTGGCATGGACATGCAACTCGGCTCGATCTTCCTTTGAAATTCATAATATTGTACTGATACGACCACATTATAAAATAAATTCATACTGATATGGCCACTTTTTAAAATAAATTTGTATCCAACCACTATCACATCTGTATTTACAAAAGTACAGCCCTTTCTTCACTCATTTATGGATTTTCAAAAATCAAAATCTTTGAAATACTTACAATTATCATATTCAAATATATATTTTTTTTAATGAATAACCGTTTTAAATGACATAAGATTTTAATAACGACGTGATGATTAGGGCTGTGTATTGAAGGGAAAAAAATCAATACGATATGTATTGCAATAAAGAAGGATCAAAACACGATACGTATTGGCGATTCGATACAACAGCTAGTAGGACATACAACTTCAAAGCTGCAAACATAACGGGACCTCTATAATTGTTTGTTTTGGGTAAAATGACCATGTACTGAAAATGTCAAGCTGTGTGAGCTCCTATAAAATTTGCACCCAGTTAAAATTGTTAAAGAAAGCACAATCTTTTTATCTAATAGATGTATCAGTCTATTTCAGAGCTATACGTAGGGAAAGCTTAAAAGTCTTAAATTTCGACTGAGAACTTAATACATACATGGTATGCAAGGCCTTTATTAGTATGTATTATTAAAGATCTTATATATATATTATTAATATATATATAAGATCTTTAATAATACATACAAGGCCTTTATTAGTATACCAGATCTTTAAGTTTGTTTTGCTTTCAATTTATTTCTTTGATTATTCAAATTACTACAATGAAAACAGCAACACATATGGTAGCAACATCCTATACGTAAATGGAAATCCCTGTAGCAGATTCGCCAAAGTGGAAAATACCGGCATGACGTATGAATTTCATTTAATTTTAGCAAGTTATTTCCAGTCGGTGTGTGAATAGAAATAAAAAGCCAATTAAAGGTGGAATTTCCTTAAATGCTTGATTTACATGAGGCGTCATGCTTGTGTTCCCGAAGATGGATGTACGGTACAGGGATTAGGAACAACCACATTCAACATCTGCATTGTTTCCAGGTCCATATTTATTTTTTCAAATCAATATTTCCTTATTGATGATTGACCATCTTTTGGGCAAAAGAATAATCTTTCACAAATGGGTATATCTAACAGCTCCAACCATTTGAATAGATAAGCTAGAAACTGAATATATGGCAAAGTTTTGAATTTTGATCTTACAGTGTAGGTTGATCCAGATCCATCAGTTATCTCCTGTGTGTCTGGGATTGAAAAATGCATATTTTTCCTGTTCAATTATAAACAGTTTGAATTTTTCATATGTGTTTAAATACAGTCATTAGAATTAATTTACAACACTATTGCATAATTGTTACGAAAATCTTGTTGACATTTCTGGGAACTCCCCTTTCCTTTGAAAAATGCTTAATTCATATACAAATACGCGTAAATAGGTCAAAACGCCTTCCAGTATGACAAATTACATTTTTCTTTTCACTTAGGACGGAAAAATGTATTTGCAATGGCAGTCGTTCGTTTATAAAATTAGTTTAGAAAGTTAATTCCTCGTTAAATTTCAGAATCCCCCATCTTTGACGGTGGGCTGTGATTATCTTAAGTAAGGAAATTTGGTTTAGGTATAATACTCTTATTGAATGACATGGGTAAAAGATGCCTAAATCTAATGCATCACACGAACAAAACTAGTCGTCAACATTAAAATGCCCCTATTGGATGTACGTACGTATTGAGTGTACTGACATAGGTTAGAGTTAGGTTTTACAGTATAGGTTTAATAGTGTACATTCAATGCGTGCGTACACTCAATGCGGACAATTTAATGCCAACCGGTAGTAGTTCTACATCTACAATTAATGCACTGCCCAACAATCAATACTGATTATAACTGCTTTGTTTGAGACAGGCTGTTAAGATATGAGCAAGCTCATTAGGTGCAAAGTTTAAAAAGAACTACAATTACTTCCAGCCTCTCAGTAAATAGAATTAAACTGGGGCTGAGCTGTGTACATGTATAAACGGAGACAATTCCAGGAACGAATTGATCTTGGAAAAAAGGAGTTGGAGTAGTATTGCGTGTGAAACTGATGGATCAAGTAATTTAGGTTCCTTGTAAACATCTATGAGATGGTTATTGTCAACTGTAAAAAAACTGTACTTTATTTTGAAAAATATAATGAGGGTTTTTTTGATACATAGTTTTTTATTGCATTGATAGTAAGTGGTAATTTTTAAATCATGATGAGTTTTGTAACAACATGTATTCATTGATCGAAACACATGTTCAGTATGTATGACGTCATAGTGCATGAGTGATTTTCAATTTAGAGTTTCTTTGAAAATGTTGCAATTATATTGACGGAAGGCATGAAAAAGTACCTAACAAGTCTGACGAACCCATGTGTTTTCATAGTTCTGATCCGTGGCTCTAGTTATATTATTATTATTATTATTATTATTATTATTATTATTATTATTATTATTATAGCGCCCTTTTCATGATAAACACATTCAAAGGAACTTTGCATAGCGCAATGGACGCGACATTCATCCTCTACTAGTACAGACACAGAGCGACCTGACCAGAGGGACGGAGTGAGATAAAAACCCCACCCACATCCCCGCCCCAATCCTTTTTATATGCAGGCCTGTCCGGCGAACTTAGCCTAGCTCATTGCGGATAGACTACCTGGTTATTTAATGTGCCCGGTGTATAGCACCGATACACGAGAAGTCTTCTTTCCTGGGAGAATCCATTTAGGTGGGAGACACTTAAAACATATCCAGTGCCTGGAGTGGGATTCGAACCCGGACCTCTTGATTGACAGTCAAGCGTGTTACCACTAGACCACCATCCGACCTATAGTTACCTCCCCTGACGGATAGTGAATTAAATGAAATGCAGTCAAATGCGATACACATAAATGTGAGCCTTCAGCTGACCTTTTAACAGATTTTATTCATTATCTTGATGTTTCAAATATAAAAAATTGCTACAGAAATTGCATAATACAGTTTGCGAGAAAGGTGAGACGGAAAGGCCGTATAGTTTAGTTCTATTTCACGATTTTCTGTATCCTTTCATGTTGATTTGTATTCCAGTGCCCATTTTACATATATGGCCCTTTATGTGCACCTCTGCACAACTGTGCCCGCTTAACAGTAATCCATTATGTTCTTCTTTTGCAAACATATCCTCTGATCTTTTTTAAAAATCAAATGGAATGTTGTACTGATAGACTCCTACTGGAAAAAAATGTGAATTGAAAAATATTTGCGCAGGAAACTAATGCCACGTACTGTATTTATAATATTGAACATATATATAATTGTGTATACAAAGTGAATTTTAGCCTTTGTCTATTTATTGTTGTCAATTGCACGTGCTGCATTTTACTTGTAGATATGGAGATAATTATTATAATGCATAAATGGTTTCAACAGACTTGAAGAACCCTAAATGAATAGTCCAAAGTAATATATTGTATGCATTTTATCTAGAATTACATGGTATTCTGTCTGGACATGTGCATTGCAAGTTTTCTGCCGACAAAGCCATTAGAAAAAATGTAAGTCGTACAAGCCAAGGATAAAATAAGTGTACAGGGGCGTAGGGACGATTTGGGCATTGGGGCGGCGGAGGGGGTGTGTTTAGGAGGGGGGATCCCCCTCCTATGAACGAGAAAATTTTGCATATAGCTAGAGTAAGTGGTGAATTCTGGTGACTTCTTGGACTGCTCAGTATCTGTTGAACATACTCGGTTTTTTTCGAGTTTTCATCCCTATTTACAGTTTACTATGTTTAAACACTGTAATGGCGGTACGATGTTAGATAGGACAATGTCTTGCCAGGGTAAAACCAGTAATGTCCTGAGTAGGAGATCGAGCACAAGACCCTGACTTAAAGGGGTAATCCAGTCCTTATGGCATGTTAGTCATTAAATTGCATTATAAAGGTAAAACGCAGTTCATTGTTTTCTTTGAACCATTGAGGGTTGAATGAACGGAGTTCAGGTTTCTTTTTTCCAAACGATCGATTTGGAAATGCAAAATTGCGAGGTTGATTGGCCTTTTTATACTTTTATGTAGAATGTATTACTTGTTAATTTAACTAGATCTGTAATATCTATCAGGATTTGTCTACATTTTATGCGTTGAATTTAATCATTATGATTGGTGCTTTTGATTTTCAAACAATATGTTTAAGTGTCAAAAATATCTAACTTAATATAAAGACATCTAAAGATCCCGATTTGCGTTAGTGTTTTACTCAAGATACTTTCCTTTGTCGGCAGAATTTGAAACACAACATTAATTGCAATTTTGCCTATAATCCGAACCTGCGGGGCGTGAAACTACAGCGACCTTGGTCGTTGCGGATGTACAATACCCTGTCACCAAGGTGATCTAGCAATCAATATGACAACATATCAGTCGCCGATGCACTACATGATAAATGGAAGACCGTTGTATTTATTTTCAATTATATTTTCTAGCCTTTTCAAACATTTACGAGTTCGGCATTTCGCCGCTCCTCGAAATATTGGGGCGGCGGGCGCTGCCCCTGCCGCCCCAGCTCCTACGCCCTTGGTGTATCATTTTGCATGGGCATCTCTATCGATGCGTCGATCATTTTAATAGAAAAAAGGATAGCTTTGCTCGCAAAACTTGTTATTAGCATAATTTTATAACGTGCGACAGTCAAATTAAAAAGTTATCAACAAACCGAGTCTGCTATTATTCTTCCTGGTTGCATTATTTACTTCCAAAGGATCATTTTACAGATTTTTATTAAATATCACAACATCAATCTTTTGGCGGCTGTAAAAGTCTCCCCATACTTGGATTCAGTGTTATTATATTTTCTGGTTCTTTGGGATAATGAAGTCCATTCAACATATATGTAAATAGAGTTCCGCTTAAGCCGGTGCTAGTGGGCTTGAGAGCTGTTGCACGATTCCATACCTCTCATGAACAGACCGAGTCTGCTATTATTCTTGGTTGTATTCTTTGCTTCCAAAAGGCCTTTTTAAAGATTTTATTATTTATTGGTCAAATTTCTTTCTTTCTTTTTTTTTTTTTGAAAGAGGACGAATTTAAAAGATGCCCTTGTGTGAAACATTCATACTCAAATTGTGTCAAATATACGAAAACACCATGTGAGCTATACTTGGCAACGCTTTTCCGAAGTCTGCATACCTAGGAATTCCTAGGAAACACCAAAACTCTGTATCCACAGAAGAAAAATTCAGATATCAGAATATCAATTAATTGTTATATTTATCATTTGGAACGTTATTATTGAAGGGGAAGGGGGTATAGTCCAGTATCTAATGTGTGTTCCATGTGTATGAGAGATCTCCGTAAAGATCTTTTCAGAATAGAATACTGTTATCAAAACTGTACACAGTGTCTGCATTCTATCATAGATCCCATCCAATGTTTCTCCTCAGCCAGTTGCATAATTTTATTACCTTTTTCTACCAAGAAGCTGTCGAATAGACAGCCCTTTTTTGTTCGTTTTGTCCTTTTAAACTATATATTTTATTTTGTCAATGGTGTTTCGTATACATGTACATTACAATTTAGTATAATTTTATTAAATTTATTCTTGTGAGATATTTAGCAACCTGTCGTGAGACCATAATACCCGCCCACTTAGCTCAGTAGGGAAGAGCGTTGGTCTACGGATCGCGGGGTCGTGAGTTCGATCCTCGGGCGGGGTGTATGTTCTCCGTGACTATTTGATAAACGACATTGTGTCTGAAATCATTAGTCCTCCACCTCTGATTCATGTGGGAAGTTGGCAGTTACTTGCGGAGAACAGGTTTGTACTGGTACAGAATCCAGGAACACTGGTTAGGTTAACTGCCCGCCGTTACATGACTGAAATACTGTTGAAAAACGGCGTTAAACCCAAAACAAACAAACAAACAAAATACTTGTTTCATATTTACCAAGAGATTTGAAATCATATGGAACGTTTGGGTTATGGTAAAGGCCACCAACTGAATATGATAATTTCCCTGTCACCGGCCATCTGTCAAATATCTTTGTGCATCCCTTGATCAGACCCTACCTTTCGATTCCTTGGCTCGTTCCGTATTAAAAAAAGGCTAACCAAGTTAAATATCTAGATCGGAAGATACGTTATCTTACTCAACACACCAAAACCTTCTTGTCGTGGCCCTAATCCAGAGTCATTTTTATTACGCCTGTTCTTTATGGTACCATATTCTGACTCAGTTACTTATATCCAAGCTTCGAACCACACAGAATAAATTAATGAGGTTTGTTCTGGACCTTGATGTTAGATCGCACATTGGCCTAGAGCACTTTAAATCTCTCAACTGGTTACCCGTCAATAAACGTGTAGAACCAGATTATCCTGTGTCATGTTTTTAATATAAAAAATGGCTTAGCCCCGGACTACATCGGAGACAGTTTTATCCTACAGGATACTAGTACTGTGTATTCATATAGGACAAGGTTAAGTCAGAGAGTAGCTTTTGCTATTCCAAAGGTCAAAGGTTTTGGGTTAAAGTCCTTTTTCTTTTCCTGTATTTCCCTATGGAATAAGTTGCCTGCTAGCATAGCACAGACTGAGAAATTACCTGTTTTTAAAACATTAGTAAAAAATTATTTAATAGACAGTTAAGCATAATTACTTTAATGTGTTTTGATAACTGTTCAATGGCTTTTGATGTATCATAATCACCATTTTTCTTAACTTAAGCTCGCATTTTATTTCTTGACAGTTGAGCAATTTCCATCTACTCACATAATTCTTTAATTGATATAATTGTGCAATTTCCATCTAGTCACATAATTCAATTTCCATCTAGTCACATGATTGTCTAAACTCTGTTATGCCTCTCTATGTCATGCCACAATGGAAGCAAGTGGTTTTGCCTTTGCAACCAGTGCAGACCAAGATCAGCCTGCATGTCCATGCATGCTTATCATCGTATGCACTTTTCGCTATTCAGTCATTAAATTTTCAGTGAATACATCTTTGAATAACAAGTAATACTGCACAAACTGTATGATGAATCAGTCCATTTTAGAACTTAGTAAAGGTTATTCATTATTGTTAAACTAATGACGAAGCTATGATACAGGGTTGGAGCTCTACTTTTTCAAAAGCTTAATAGCGGATCATTCCCTTTTCATTTAGTTCGTAAAATTGTTTAATGAGAGAAGAACTATTATGTAACAAAAAAGAGTATCTATAATACTTTTTTTGACCATTCATCAGACCGATTACGCCCTAGTGAGTAAATACATAATAGTGTAATTATTTCTAGAATTTCTAGAGTAAGAATGTTCTATGTAAAACGTACCAAAAAAAAAAAAAAAAAAAATACGTGCCGCCTATGATAATTTTGGACTAAATTATTGTTAAAATACCTTAAAAACATGAAATAGTAATAATACTAAAGACGTTTTTTTCTACATAGTATTCCTTTAGTAATTGAGTAACAATCATTTTTGTTATACTTCGGAAACAATTATTTTCAACATAAAAAAGAAGTATGCAAAATTGTTCTAATAAAAGTGCAAATAGAAATTAGCTCTTTTTGTTACATAATAGTTCTGCTCTCATCAAACAATTTTACGAGATAAAAGTAAAGGAAATTATCCGTTATCAAGTGAATCCCGAACACACAATACATTTTCAAATATACAAAAAATCACTGAAATACTACACGTGCAACATTTTTTTTCAAATAACTACATGCATATAACCTGATGTAATCATGCCACAGAAACAAGCTATACAAATTAATTAAAATTAAATTGGTCGCGCGGCACCGCCCGACCAATTTAATTTGATAAATGCTTATAGTGAGTAGGTTATAGGAAAAAGATGTTTCCTTTTGTGAAGAAAGCACCAAACTTTGTATGTAACTATTCTGAAGTATGCTGAATCCACAAAAAGGAGGAGACACGCAGTTCGCTAACCTCAATTAGCTTAAAATGAGGCCCCAAAAAGGGACCTATATTTTATTTATTTTAATCATATATTTTTGAAAGCAATGTCCAAAAGGTTAATTTAAAACCAAAATAAGTAACTATTATTGACATAATATTTATTTAGTTACATTTTATACACATTTGATATATAGGACACTAACAAATGACATAGACGAGGCCTTAAAAGGGGGAAAATTGTTTAAAAATTTCATTTACAAGATGACTTTTTTTTTAAGTGTGAATATTATATCACTCAGGTAAACAAAACTAATTTTAGTATTTAATTATATCAAAATATTATTTAAACATTCTTTACATTTTGAGGTTCATTAAGGGTATTTTAAAAAACAAGTTCACATATACGTAGTACTACATACTGTAATTCATATAATCGATTTTACAGTACTTATACTTACATGGGGTACCGATAGTTTGATTTCTCTATGCATATTATTAAGCATTCAAAAGAGCAGCTATAGAAGGGGTTATTTTGTGTTTTTCTTGTAATTCAATATCTAATTTAAATTCATGTAAAACGTATTATACAAAACATAATTTATATGTTTTTCAAGACAATTGATGACTTCAAGCTAAAGCATACGATCATCCTAATGCTTTCTTTACAACAAAAGAAAATGGAATGTGAACTAAATGTATTGTTGTATTTATTATTAATTTATACTATATTCTATACTAATTTATTTGAATTTGATAAAGATTTCAAGTTTTAGAATCAGTCTAAATTCCGCTTTCTTGAAAATAGCACTGGTATTGTATGATAGATTAACCTTTGTACGGTTTGAACCAATGACCTTCCTATTGATCTGACAACACCTTAACCACTAGACGGTCTCTCTCACTGAACTGGTGTAGATGAGGTGCCTCAACGCAAAATTATTGATTTTACCACAAATTATTATGGTGAACTTTTTATAGACTTTCTGATCAATACAAATATGTGTATGTTAAATGGACGTGGTACTATTAATGAACAAAATTTTACATCTGTATCAGTAAATGGTTGCTCAGTGGTTGATTATTGTATCGTACCACATGAATATTTATGTAATTATACAGATTTTGATGTTAATTTGACGTCCGATTTGATTACATCAATAGGAAGTATTCCTAACCTAGCTCCTACTAGTACTCCAGACCATTCTTTATTAGCATGGAATATTGTTGTAAATCTAAACTGGGATGACAAGGAACAGTTTATTGATAGTAATAATAACGAATATAGCCATGTTAAATTTGATTTTAAAAACATGCCAAGTAATTTTCTTAGCGATCAGTCTGTTTTGCAGGATGTAAATGGGCTTATCTTTAGACTTGAAAATAATGAAATAAATAGTAGAAATATTGATTCAGTACAATGTATATCAAGAGTGGTGTGATATAGTTAAGAGCACTATGTATACCAGTATTCCACATAAAACTGTTGCCAGAAATTTGTCTAGTAACTATAGAAAGCACAGACCAGGTAAACCGTGGTGGAGTCATGATCTTACTGAAATGTGGTCCAAGCTATGTATTGCCGAAAGAAATTGGTTAAATTGTGCAAATAGAAGTCTTAAAGTATTTTCAAAGTAGAATATGTTAATATACGTAAACATTTTGATCGGCAAGTACAGAAGGCTAAGCGAATATATTGGTATACTATGCAAGATGATTTGTTAAAGGAATGTGATGTTGACCATAGTGCCTTTTGGAAATCCATAGGCAAAATAGGAGTTAGTCATTCTAGGAAAAAACATATTCCAGAAGAAGTTGTCTTGGATAATGGAAATACTTCCTCAAACATTTCAGACGTATTAAATAAATGGAGAAATGAATTCAGTTCTCTTTTTATTGATAGAAATAAGGATAATACACAAGGGTCTACTTTTGATAATAGTTTTAGTTTTGAGTCTGATGTCACCAAATCTTTTAATGAGTTTATTACCGTAAGTGAAGTTAAAGCGGCAATATTGAAGGCATGATTGACATTCCTTCTGAGGTTTTACGTAATGACACAGCTATTTATTTTCTACATGTTTTATTTAATTTATGTTTTAATAATGGTATTGTGCCCACCTTATGGAGCAAGTGTATTATCAATCCTATCCCAAAGTCTTCCACATTAGATCCAAAGGAGCCTATGTCTTATCGAGGAATTGCCCTCGCTTCAGCTATTTATAAGGTTTACTGTGGAATACTTAATGATAGGTTGACAGTTTATGTTGAAAGAAATAGTATGTTTGTGGACGAACAAAATGGCTTTAGAAAAAAAAGAGGAACTGTCGATCAAATTTCCTCACTTACTAGTATTATAGAAACTCGTAAGAAATGTAAACTGTCTACATACACTGCATTCATAGATTTTAAAAAGGCGTATGATTACATTAATCGTTCGAAGTTATGGCTTAGATTACAAAATATCGGTGTATCTGGTAAAATGTTACATGCTATCAAGGCAGTATATAAATCTGTTTCCTCATGTGTTAGAGTCAATTCACACAGAACAGAGTGGTTTGATGTCAACTGTGGTTTAAGGCAGGGATGCATATTATCTCCTTTATTATTTAATCTGTTCATTAATGATCTTGCTGTATATTTAAAATCGCTAAACATAGGTATTCAGATAGATGAAGATAAAGTTTGTATTTTACTCTATGCGGATGATATTGTTCTTTTGGCTGATAGTGAAGAGAATTTACAAATATTGTTAAATAATCTGAATGATTGGTGTAAAAGTAACGACATGTTTATAAATGTTGGTAAAAGCAATATTGTTCATTTCCGTTCGGAGGCAGTTCCTAGATCTAATTCTGTTTTTACATGTGGAGATAATATTATAGAATATGCTGATAGTTATAAGTATGTTGGTTTAATACTGAATGAACATTTAGACTTAAATGTTACAGCTAAGATGGTGGCTCAGAGTGCTAGCCGTGCATTAGGCTTACTCATTGCTAAGGTTAAACTTATCGGCGGAGTTCCGTATAATGTATTTACCAAACTTTATGATTCAGTGGTTTGGCCTGTCATCGGCTATGGAGCGGCAGTATGGGGGCATAAATCTTTCTCGTGCATCGCTGCAGTCCAGAACAGAACCATGAGGTTCTTTCTTGGAGTGGGACGGTACACCCCCAATTTTGGAGTTTCTGGGGATATGGGTTGGGTTCCGTCAACTATACGTCAATGGAAGACGGTGACTAACTACTGGGCCCGGCTTTTCACCACTAACGCTTCACGATTAAATAAACGTATAGCACTCTGGGCCAACATTAAAGCAATGAACTGTAAGAATTGGTTTTACTTTGTTAGAAAACATTTAAATCATTATGGGTAAGAGCAGTACTCTGATTTTACTACACCAATATCCAAATATAATATTGTTAAGCATATTGGTGAAGCTATGTTTAAAGGTCATATAACGGAGTGGAATAATAGTATTAATAGTGTCCTAGGAAACTCTGGTAGAGGTGGTAACAAACTTCGAACATACTGTACCTTTAAAAAAGAATTTTGTGTTGAGAGGTATTGCACTTTGATACTACCAAATTCACATAGATCAGCACTGTGTAAATTTAGATGTGGAGTTGCTCCGCTCCGAATTGAGACAGGGAGATACGAAGGTTTACCTATAGAAAGAAGGATATGTCCGTTTTGTAATGTCAATAACGTTAGTGTAATTGAAAATGAGAGCCATGTTTTGCTTGAGTGTAGTATGTACAATGACATCAGAGATACACTTTTCAGTAAGGCCATAGTTTCTGCACCAAATTTTATGGACAAGAGTAATGCTGATAAAATGAAAATTCTTTTTACTTCAGATGTTTTAACTAGAGTATTAACCAAAACCTGCTTTTTAATATTACAAAGAAGACAGTTTTATCTGTGTAAATAATATCTATCTATTATAAGTGATTACCTTTTGATAGTATTGAGGGACAACTGCTAACAGAATCATCCTCGACAACATTTTAAAGCAGAGTATTATAGTTACATTTTAAAAAGTAAAGTTGTGTCTGTTGTTGCTCAATTTTATCCATGGGTATGTACATAGTAGTGTGATATTTGTACAAAGTTCACTACTGTAAAAATAATCCTTTTACCAATTATTACTATTATTAACTTTTCTTACATATAGTGTTTCTATGACACCATATTGTTAGAACATAGACTTAATAGGTTGGAGTCATTTTCAGAATAAGCATGTTTGCCTTATTCGAACATGAATGGATAACAAGGGGCTTTATTACTTGACAAGACAAAACAGTTGCTTTAATATAGACCACACTGGGTGTCTGTGATCAACAATAGTTTGTTTTCTTACGAAATCCACCATTAAACTGGTAGATTTTTGTAGTTATTGTAAATTTAAGTTATGTCTACAAATTTTCCATACAAGTGCATACATATTCCTCATTTTACTTAGTATGCTTAATAATTGTTAATGGATTGTGACTGACTGAATTAAATAACTTAGTCATATGTTCATTGAAATATGAATTTGACTTCCACTTAACATATCAGTACACTCTGAGGTAACTTTCCCCTCACCAGTTTCAATCACACACACACACACAAACCACACAGACAAATGCAGACACACATACATATACATATGTCTGTACTTTTCTAAGTAATCTGGTTACACACATACACACTGGTCAGTATGTTTTAAGTCAACTGGTAACACATACACACAGACACCTGCACACAGACACACACTGACTGAATTAAATAACTTAGTCTTATGTTCATTGAAATATGGATTTGACTTCCTTTTAACATATCAGTACACTCTGAGGTAACTTTCCCTCACCAGTTTCAATTACACACACACACACACACACACACACACACACACACAAACCACACAGACAAATGCAGACACATACATGCACACATATACACATATCTGTACGTTTCTAAGAAATCTGGTTACACACATACACACACCAGCATGTTTTAAGTCAACTGGTAGCACATACACACAGACACCTGCACACAGACACACACTCAAGCACTCACAACACATAAGCACACACTTGCTTATACACATAAATCTGTACTTGTTTAGTAATCTGGTTACTTTTAATGCATGTATCGTTATTTTTACTATTATATACGGGTATGTCTCTTATAATTCTAAATTGAATGGCCATTTACATGTGTTTTTAATGCTGTGATGTTTATTTATTTGTATATATTTGATGTTTGTAAATGGAGGAGACTGAAATAAATAAATAAATTTTCTGAACCCCTCCACAGAGCTTATAACTATGAACATTTTTTAAAGTGCAGTGATTTACTGCAGACACCCCAAGAACGTAAATAGTTACATATAAAAATAGTTTAAGATGAAAATATAATACAGAAATAAAGAGGGTCATACCAAATAGAGTTAAATGTAAATTTTTTAAGGTAAAGATTAATCGATTAGTTTATAAACAATGTCTTCTTAAAATATACTAGCCGTCCTAGTTATAATCATAGCTGATATGTGCTCTTTGTCCAGTACAGTGTTAGGAATACCTCTCAGTAGCGCAGTTATAAGTCCTAGAATAATTGCTTGTTTAGGGTAATGTCCCAAGCATTTTTTGTGAATTTACAAAAGTTGAAATCAGGTTACACTAAACAAACAACTTTTAATTTTAGGCGTAACAACCCTTTCAATATTTAACTAATTTTAAAAACTGTAATAGGTTTGCCAGTATTTCACTGTCTAGCACATAATAAAAATTATGTCTTCAAAATGTCTAAGTACACAGGATTGGCTTGATACATTTATATCTGCCTTTGTATGTATTCTTGTAGTTACATTGATGAGTTTCCTTCAACTTATAGCAGCTAATTATGAAGTGTATTACATAATTAAAGTAAAGTACCAGCTCTCTTGACCATTTCTAGTTGACATGATTAGCAATGTCAATGTATGCTATAAATGCCTGTCTACAACCTGCTTGATACAATGATATTTGCTACATACGTGAACATCTCTCAGGGGTTGCTTTCAATACGTCTAATTGCTTAAGAAAATATATTCTCTGGCTTCTTTTTGATATTTCTGCAAACGTATTGAGACAGTATCACAACCAGATAATGCATTATAAAGAATGTTAGCTTTAAGTCTACATTCTTTCATGTGTCTTTTCCTGTTGGATTTGTGTCCTTGTTTTTATGCCAAAAAGACGGCTTACTACGGAATTAGTCAGCATGTACCAGAACTGTTTGAAACGGCCAAATGAAGCTACAGCTAACAACTAGCAAACTGTTTTACTATAGAAAGTAACAGTGTGTATCAGTGTTGGTTGCTCGTAACATTATGCCTTTGTGGTTTTGTTTTTATGCATTTACGGCAAACAAATGTGTACCATTTCGCATACCAATTAGTGCACCACATGTTGTGACTTCAAACTTTTGGAACAATACATGGTCGTGTTATGAACAAAGGTATCAAGCTGTAAGTCAGTAAATGGTGCAAGATAAAATTCTAGTTCCTAAAGGTAATAGACAGCATGAAAACATCTAAATTACCTGATGTTCACATTTCTAATATTTATATATGAAGCCATGTTTGTGGAGAGACATTAAGGTATGGACATACTAAATAGCTGGACTTCTTTATTCTAGATGAAGTTGACAAATTTCAAATGGCTACAGCATAGAGCAGGACCCGTTTTAAATGTCTGTAGCTTACATTTTTACATTTTCTTAAAGAATATTGTCAGTGCTGAAAAAACATCAAATGGGAGTCATGTACTTCAGTCAAACAAACCAACTACAATATCAACTAAAAATGATACCCCAAACTGTATGACCTACATTTCCATAATAAATCTGTCATACTATCATATTATTGCAAAAATGCTTCCTACATGTCAAGAATAGATCTGTTATGTGATTTCAGCAAACAAAATGTAAAAAAGGAAGGAAAAATGCTCTACAGAGTAAAGAAGGAGGACCCTTTGAATGCGCCATTTTGCAACTACCATGATTTTTCCGTGCCAGTTTTCTGTTTAGTGTCTTTATACCTTAATTGTGACCCTTGCATTGCTTAATTCTGTTGAATCTGGATTGACCACTTAAATGACACTTGACTTTCATTACTATGTACACTTCATAGAACCAATTAAATGCCAGTGCAATAACACATTCATGTATAAGAAATATAAATTTGTCAAACAAATGTATTAGAGAAGTACTGGGAAACCTGTTACAATTCTTAGATGTCTATTGAATGGGTGTAAATATCAGTATCTTTTATTTTATGGGTCTTTGGATGAGTCATTTGATTTGAAAACATGATTATGTCATATTACTGTTATGTAACATACAAAAATGATCCATTGAAGGGCCTCTCTTTTTATATAAATCTATTGCCCAAATAAAAATACAGATATATAGGTTAACTCATGGACCTAAACATGTGAATATTTTTTACTTTTTTTTTGATATGTTATACATTTGATCCATGAATACTGTTTTTTTACTTATGTCAAGTTCAGAAATATGATATTTTAACGATTGAAATAAATTAATTTGCCCTTTAAATGTGATTTTTAACAATTTCCCCTTTAAGGACCTCATATTGTTTTTCCTGAGTCATGTATATTGAGTGTGTATAAAATGTAATTGAATAAATTTTGTGTCAAGGGTTATAATTGGTTAAGGTAATGAATTAACATTTTTGAAATTGTTGTAGATATATTTAATTGAAATAAATAAAAGGTAGTTCCCCTTTGGGGCCTCATGTTTTGGTCTATTCAAGCCAACAAATCGTATATGTAGTCCATTTCTGATCCAGTATACTTTATAACACTTTATAATACAACTTTCATTCTTTCTTCATAAGAAACATCTTTTCACACGCAGTTTTGAAATTAAACATACAGTAAAATCTGATTGCCTCCCTTTTTAGTATGTATCTTGAGAAATAAAAGTTTTTTGTAGTAAACTTTGTATATTGTCAATACCAAAGGGTTGTTTGGCTATGCTATTGATACGTTATCCATTGTTTAGATCATATGAAACATTACTTTATTGATAAATTTCAATTTGAAGGAAAAAAATATTATTTTCAAGACATTTTTACCTCCCTTTTTTAAACTGATTTAAAAGGAGGTTCCAGGGCAGATATAGCGTGTCTCCTCCTCTTGTAGGATTTGGGATATCTTAAAGTAATATCATGCAAACTTTGGTGCTTTCTTCACAAAGGGGAACATCTTTGCCATTTTTTGTTCCATATCTTACTCGCTATTACTAATACAATACAATACAATTCAATACAATACAATACAATACAATACAATACAATACAATATACTTTATTAGCATTAAACATCATATACAGTGTTTATAGCTATGAAATTAACCTAACAATATTATATGCAGTGAGAGCAATAGTTCATACATTTCTGAAGAACAAAAGTTATGAATGAACAGAATAATACAATATGTTTATGACGTAATACGTTTTTTGTTTGCAAGAAGTTGACATAAGTGCATCAAATTTTTGAAGGGTTGGCCAATGGAGACAATATGGTTTGAAGTACTTAACTCTTAATTCTCGATAATGAGGACATACAAGAAGGAAGTGAAACTCCGTTTCCGGTTTTTGCATATTACGTGATTTACAGATTCTTTCTTCGCGCGGGATATTATGGTACCTTCCGGTTTCAATAAACAGGTCGTGTGATGATACCCTGAACCTTGACAAGGCAGTTCTGTACTTGTTTTCAGTAACAGTTTCCAGATATTTTTCCAGTACAAAATTATGCTTAAAAATGCAGTATATTTTCAAACGACTAGAGTTGTTTATATTAGAATACCATGATTGTAAGTATGTATCAATAATCCGCTGCTTAATTGCATTAAAGGGAATTTCGATATCAAATTGTTCATTCCAAAGATATAACAGTCCTAGGTCCGACAATATTGTCTTTATTTGGAAAGCCCAGTTTTTTTCGATTATAAGTTTGCCCCTGATCTGCGTCTAATTTAAGAAGTAAATAAATTTTCTTTGTAAGGGATGAATCATAAAGTGCTAGAATTTTAATCCAATATTTTATCAAGGATATTTTTCTGTAAACATTGAGTGGTAAGCGTCCTAGTTCGCAATAGAGTGCCGACAGATTTGTGGATTTTTTAACACCGAGTATCCGGCGCAGAAACTTGGTATGCACTAATTCTATGTCGGTAGCGTCATGCATTCCCCATATCTCTGAGCTGAAATTAAGGATTGAGCCAACCAATGAATCAAATAATTTGCATTTCTGGGCAATCGGTAGGTCTATATTTTCGAATGTCAGAAATAGATTATGGAGAGCAAAAGACACGTGTTGTGCAATACGTTTTTGACTACGATACCAGTTTCCGTTTTTGAAGAGAGTAATTCCTAGGTACTTAAACGATTCCACGATTTCTATCGCGCTACCATAGATATAAAATGCGTATTGTGTATGACCACCCCTTTCAAAGACCATGGCTTTAGTTTTGAGACGTTGATTTTCAAACCCCATCGGTTGCAGTAGTTTTCAACATCACATAACATTGATTGTAACGTTACTGGCGATTTTGCAAAAAGTACCTGATCATCTGCAAATAAAATTAAAAATAATTTCAACTCATTGACGGAGAAAATATCATTAAGATCACTGTTTATGTTATCAATGAGGTCATTCACGAATAGCATAAAAAGTAACGGTGAACTCGGATCCCCCTGTTTTAAACCGATGTCCGAATTGAAAAAGTTTGACAAGGATCTGTTGAACCTAACACACGATTTTACGTTGGTATACATGGATTTAATTGCTTTTACAAGTTTGCAACTTACATTTTTGGCTAAAAGATAAGACCTATCGACTTTGTCAAAGCATTTTTCGTAATCGATGAAGATGCAGTAAAGTTTTTCACCGGAGTTCAACACTTTCGAGACAACAGCATGGAGAAAAAAAATACAGTCTACAATCGACTTCCCTTTTTGGAAGGCAAACTGATTCTGTGTTATTTTTTCGTACATGTCACACCACTTCGTTAAACAATTAAGCAAGATTTGTGAATAAATTTTTGCCAGAATATTAACGAGAGTTATCCCCCGATAATTTTTTGAATCATTTATATCGCCCTTTTTGAAAATTGGCGTTATAATACCTTCACCCCAGCTTATAGGGTATTCACTGGAATTAAACAGTCTATTATAAAGTTTAAGCAGAAAAGGGGACATGATGTCATAAGCCGATTTAAAAATTTCGCCTGGCAAATTGTCCGTTCCAGGTGATTTATTATTATTTTGTGTGTAAACTGCCTCGTGGAGTTCGGTTTCTGTAATGTCCATGTCTAAAGTCTCGTCCTCTATATTCTGATCGAGATCAAAGTCATCATTTCCATTCAGCGGAAAATCTACGCCAAACATGTCATTAAAATGATCGTGTAACTGTGTAACCGTTAAAGTTTCTGATTTTTCATTTTTATTTTTATATGTATTTTTTATATTCTTCCAAAATTTCCTAGGTTGCTTTTTTTGCCATATTTCATTAATACGATTTCCTTCCCTTGTTTTAAACTTTTGCTTTGATCTTTTCTTAATCTATTATATTTTGTGCGAGCACCTACGAAAGCTGCACGCGTTTGCTCGTTTTTATGCCTATTAAAGACATTTCTTGCGGTTTTGAAATCTTTTCTCGCTTTAAAGCAATCCGTGTCAAACCATTTATTATTAACCCGATTGTGCGGATAGTTTATTTTATTTTTGTACGATTTATCAAATTCACTATGGGCGTGTTCTGAAACTAAATTTGTAAAACTTTGTACCACGTGGTCAATTGGTTGATCGGACACGTCTCTGGTAAGCTTTTGTAAAGCGTTGTTATTACGCATGAGGAGGTCCCTGAATTGGGGTATTTTATTGTAATCCCACGTTATTTTTGTATAAAAATCGTCTTTTTGCGACTCATTTAATTTCCGTGAGCGCGGCTATTTAGTATACAATGAGAAGAATAAAGGTGCATGATCTGAATATTCGTTAAACTCTTCAACTTCAAACTCCGATAAGATATCAAAGTTTAAAAAATCCAGTAATAGATAGTCAACTGTACTAAGGCCATTATGTGAACAAAAAGTGAATTTCCCTTCATTTCCCTCCGAGAGCAGGCGACCATTTGCTATTAGTAAGCCGGTTGATTGGCAAGTATCTAGTAAACGCCGCCCATAATAATCGGTCACGTGGTCTTTATTTATCCTGTGTGTTTACAAACGTAAAGTTATCATCTAAATACTTATCATATTCAAAAAAATCTAGCGAATTTGAAGTTCTACTATTAAAATCGCCAGTAATGAGTACTTTTCCTAAACCTGTATACTTAACAGCATCTAATTCTAGTTGGTCAAAATGATCAAAATCTTTTAAAACATTTGAATTGGTGGGGG
This sequence comes from Mercenaria mercenaria, assembly GCF_021730395.1. Classification (NCBI taxonomy): domain Eukaryota; kingdom Metazoa; phylum Mollusca; class Bivalvia; order Venerida; family Veneridae; genus Mercenaria; species Mercenaria mercenaria. The sequence goes on along the minus strand of NC_069376.1, from coordinate 40,133,840 downwards.
GCAAATATGCATGACAAATGTATACATCATCGTCAAAATCAAATAATTCAGAGCAAATTCTTACCCATAATATACCATTTTGATTTTTTTCTACAATCTTTATGTGTCTTTTAAGTTCAGTTTTAAAATAGACAGATATTCCTCCACTAGCACGTCCTTTTTTCTAAATCTTGATTTATTCCCAAAAATATGATCACTAGTAAATCCCTGTATATCAGAGTTACTGTTATCAGATTGTTTCAACCAAGTTTCGTTAAAAAAAATAATGTCATAATTATTCACATATTCAAGAAAATCTTGTTCAGTAAGTTTCCGTTTAAGACCGTTAATGTTCCATGCAATGATCCTTAAAGATTGTTCTTCTTCACCCCGTTATGGTCGGTGTTCAACTCCATCGATAAGAAGTTTCTTACCGACGAACTTTACACTTTTCTCACTGTCCTTGGCTGTTTTCATAGCCGGGTACAACGGTTTCCTAGCTTCCCTTACGTCCCGCGGTAGTTGAACTCCGATTCCCATATTAGAATCTTTTAGCTGTTGCGCGCATGTCAATGACAGTTCTCTGACCTCTCCTTATCTCGCGGGTAATGAAATTTAGCCACAATGGGGCGGGGCTTCTTCCCTGGTGCCGGTTTCTTCCCGATCCTATGCACACGATCCAATAAGATGCCATCCGCCGTTGTCTCGTCAATTTTCATTTGTTCCTTAAATACCGTCTGGTATTCCATAAAATAACAAGTTATCGCGCATTGACCTTGTTTCGAGGTCGACCATTTTACTGTCAAGTTCCGTATTTACCTTCGTACATTCTTTCGATTCCTTTTCTAGAGTTTCACATTTTTTCTGTAGGTACTTAATCTCATCTTTAGCACTTTTCAGTTCACTTCTGTTATTTTCTACCGCACTTGATGTGAATTGACAAGATGTTTCTGTGTCAGATACCCTAGTTTCTAAAGTTTTGAATTTTCTTTTAAGGTCAGACACTTTTGAGTTTATCATATTTACATTTTTTTTATTTCATCGATTGTTTGCATTTTCTGTTTAATTTGTTTCATCTAGTCGAGGAGTTCGACGGCCCATGGTGGTGGTCCTGCCTGCATTCCAACATACCCTCCACCACTCAACTGGGTGGGGGGTGGGCTCTGAATGTAGGGTGACTGCATTCCATAAGCAGATTGTTGAAAAGCCATAATTTGATTCCCGAAAGTTTGTATATTTTGAAAATCACTTACTGTTTGTCCATACAGGTTTTTATATTTTTTAGTCCAATTATTCACCTGTGTAGGTTGTTTATCAGTTAATTTTCCCGTGAATTCCGTGCACTCCTCTAATAAAGGCGATGTAGCTTGTCGTTTGTTTTTTCGTTTTTTCTTATTTCCATCACTCAGATTTGGTGTTTTCTTATTGTCTGACATTTGTTAAATACTTAATGAAATGATTTAGTCCAGTTTTGTCCAAAATAATCCACTGTAAACACATTTTTTAAGATGAATTTCAGAGCCTAAAAAACCATGCTCTCACTACAAATTTGACATTGACCCTACTAATAAATACTAACCTGTTTAGTGTTTGAAATTATTTTTTGTTTACAAATTTAAGCTCCGCCTACAGAAACACAGATGTTTTCCTGATTCCCTGGTAAAGTTAACCTATCTTTCAAGCGAAAAATTGTTTAAATCATTAGAACAGCTATGTTATCACGGGGAAAACGGGTCATTCCCTTCCCCAAATCTGCAAAAATTTATAATAAAAAAGAGAAAAGAATGGAGTTGATCTTCGATCTGTTTGGTTTTGAATTATTCAGCGTGCTCTGGAGGCCGGTTTAAAAAAAACACAATAAAATTAAATTTAAACCAGTTACCGCGCCGACGGAAATATAAAGTTCCCGCGTGAAGTCCGAAAAATCTCCAGATGCGGAAACGGAAAACCCAGTTGTGCCACTTAAAATTTCTGAATGATGCGTTGTGATTATTGTTCCTAACTGTGTAAAGTCATTATTAAAATGAGGGACGAAAATGCTTTGAAGATAAATTTTTCAAATCTTTAACTTGCGTTTTGTGTTTGTGGGTTTATGGGCCATTTCCCCAACCTTAGCAGTTGGGTTTAAAACCCTTTAGCGCGGGGTTTTGAGGTCGCCTAGGATCATAAGGCCCGGGGTTCTACCCCTTAAAAGGGGGACTTGGGTTTTCTCTCCAAGGTTTCTTAACGTGTAGTTGACCTGTTTTAATTTTCAAAAGTTATTATTTTCTGTAACTTTTGCGCTGTGGGTAACAAAACTGATTCTTTTTTAGTGTGCACTTTTCCGTTGTAGTATTTTGGACTAGATACAAAAAGATTTTTCATTTGAATTTGTTGATGGATTTTTCTCTTGGAAATTAATTAATGTAGTCTATTGGAAAGTAAGAAACATTCTTTTGGTTTTGTTTTCTGTTGTTGTTGTTTTTTTTTTTTTTTGTTTTTGTTTTTTTTTTTTTCTGTTTTTTTTTTAATTTGTTTTTTTTTTCTTTAAAAATAGGAAAAAATTGCGTAAATTAAAGACCCCTTGTTTCTAGAGAATCGCGGATGCGTAGAGTGGTAAAACAAAAACCCAGCTCTTATACAGCGTTGTAATCTTTTGTATGTGGTAAAACGATGTAAGAAAAGCTGTTTACAAAATTTTCCCCGAAAATTTAAAAAAAATACGAATCCCATTGGACAAAAATAATTTAAAAACACTAAATATATTAATCATCACGATTTGCATGCGCTAAAAGAAATTTGTACTGATGCAAGAATTAACTGAATTCCATAGTAACCAAATTTACTCAGGGACTCTGTTATAACAAGTAACTCGTCCGCAATCCACTGTAAATTTTATTTTTATTAGCTTTTTTGAATGAAATTTCACAAACACGAAACCCTTTGGTTTTTTAATCCATGCTGCACATTGTAAAATTTAACGTTTCAACGTTTTAAACAACATAAAACAAAAACTTTTTTTTTAGTTTGGTAAAAAAAGGGGTTCTTTTTTTTTTTAATAATGTATTCATTTATGGGTTTTTTCCCGTAAATTTAAAAAGTAGATGGGTAAAAATAAAAATCTCCTCAAAATTTATTCAAGGGGCGGACTAATGGTAAATGAAGTCAAAATAGCCTGTTTTGGGCCCAAAACGAGACAAAACAAAAAATTGTGAGGCTTCTAAAAACGTGAGCTAAAAAATGTCGAACCCCAAACAGAAAAAAATGTTCACGAGTTGACAAAAAAACTCCTTGATAGTTGGCAATATTTTTTCAGAAAAAATTTTTTGCAACAGAATTTCTTGAAGTACAAGTTTGCAACAAAAAAAAGTTAAAAAAAAGATTTTTTGGGTATAGCCTTCCCCAAAAATGCAGAGCCCAAAGTTATATAATTTTCACATTGTTTTTTGTCTGTTTTAAAAGGGCCCCCCAAAAAGGTTAGTTTGTCTTTGAATGTAAAACGCAAAAAACGAGCAATTCAAAAAATTTAAAAAATGCCCCTGGCCATTTTTTTAAATTCAATAAATTCGAGAATTCGAAATCTCAAGTGAAACGCAAAAAACCCAGTGTGACGTGACTAAAACTATGAAAGACATATCCAGAGTCCCAAAAAACCATAGAAACCCCTTTTGAAAAAAGAAAGAAAAAAAAAACGAACCGCGAGATTTCAAAATATTGCCATTTTTTTAAATTTTCAACCCTTTCGTCGTTGACCCAAATGTGGAACCATGCCGTCCTGCCCCCTTTTTATTACTTGTTTGGTAACTAAAAAAGTTTGCGGCAAAAATTTTCCACATCAACTTTTCATTTTGGGTTTAAACAAACTTTTCATTTTGGTTTTGGGTATAATATGGGTCAAAAAAAGAAATTTGTAAAACCGAACAGTGTAAAAATATCCCAGACTTTTTTATTAAAGTACAAAACTTGGTAAAGCTTACAAAAATTTAGGAAACCCAGAGATTTAGCTGACTTAAAAAGAGAAAACATTAATTTTAATAGCTTGTTTCGGCATATTACAGTTTTTTTTTTTGATGGAGGGTGGGCACATCATAAAAAACACCAACTAAATAGAAAAGTAGGGGCTACTAGCCTGGTCCCCCGCTGGGTTTTTTTTTTTATATAAATAACCCCAAGCAAATAAAAAAATCTTTTGCCCCTAAAAAGACATTTTTCTTGGGGTCACCCGGTATGAAGTATTCCCGGGGCGTTGTATCCTAGAAAATGTTCTTTGAAATTTTTGGGTTCCCAAATTTACGCTATCCCTACTTTGGGCATGTTATATTCCAAATGTATTTATTGATACGTGTACTTTTTTGAAATTTTTGAGTCTTTAAAAAAGTTGTTTTTTTTGTGTTTTTTCAGGATTTTATTCTGTGCGGAAAGGGTTAAAAAAATACACCAACTGGTGGCCATGAAGTGTCTGGGGAAAATTTAAAAAGGACTAATCTTTTATGTGTAGCAAAAAGTTATCGTGAGGGGTTTTTTCGTGATATATTTACTGGGGTAGTATTAACCCCTTTAGAAAAACGACTGTCAATGTGCAAATTTTGTTGTGAAATTCACAATCCCTGTCCCAAAAATGCTTGTTTTTACTATTGCATGTGTCAGTATGGTATAACAATAGATGTACAGAAAACAATCAATAGGCTATAATCAATGCATCAGTTAACATGAGCACTCAGGTAAAAAGAACTGAAGTACAATTGTGTGACCAAAAATATTACCCTTAGTCGCAAAATGCTAGAATTTCAACAAAACAAATAACAAATATAAAATGAAATTACTTTTTTGTGACAGTTTGATAGGAATATAACTTATTTATGAGTATTTGATACGGAGCCATTATATCAAATTATCTGTTATTGAAATCATGAAATTGCATTTAAATTGAGGTAAACACCCTAGAATTTTCTCCGATGTCCTTTTTTGCTCTGGAGAATATTCGATGTTTTGTTGGATTTCACAAACTTTACATGGATATGGAGATAAGTGAATGCTCTTTCATTTGCTGACAGTTAAAGTTTAAAATAAATATTGTTTAAGACAATATATGATAAAATATACATTTTTCTTTGTTCTCAACAAAGAACGCTCACCAAATTCTCACATTAACACTTAAACGCAGCTGTACAATACGATAATCTCTGAGGGAAAATGGCTACTAGTAGCTTTATAATGGAATTAGAGCCTTTACTGCTGCATGACAATACTGAGATTAAGGTAACCGGGACGGTCAATTGCAACGGCCCAGAATATTATACGGAGAACTCCAATAAACCAATGGCAATACAAAATAACCAGATACTGATAACAAACTCCCCAAACGATAAATTGAATCCATCGACTTTTGACCTAGCCCAACATGAAGCCAGTGTCAGTGCTGACCTGGTTGAGATACAGCGACCGAAAGCATCTGTTCGTGACCTACTGTGTGACATGTTTGTCAATCAATTTCTTCTAGAATATCACAACTCGGAGTCAAATTTAGAAAGAAGCAGCCAGATACTATTAATATCCTCTGCGAGTGTGAGGAATTTCTTTTGACTCAAAATAGTAAACTAAAAAGACCCATCAAGGGAAGGCAACTTCTGTCAAATGTGCGTATGATATCCACGCACTAATATCAGTTCTTGAAGATGAACACTTTTCGACAATAAAGGACCTTACAAGTGCCGGGAAGAAAACCAGCAGGAAATCAACCGTGCTAGGGACGCCAAATGCAGCTACATCGCATAACATCTATCAATGCAAGGCAGAGATAACCCAGTTAAAGGCAACGATCACATCGATTCTAGCAGATGTTTTATTAATCATGCAAAGACATGCAGCAACGCAAAACATGACAAATGAAGATTTAAGATCGGTAACAAACTCTATGGCAGAACTCAAAACAGAAGTATCAGGAAATCTTTAGAATATGAAAGCGAACATGGATGAACTCACAGCGTACTTCTTATCCTGTCGGACAAGTATTATGGATTAATTCATGCAAGACAAATATACTTCGAAACGCATGTAATGACAAACAAATGCAAGGTAATATTCTAAATGTATCTTTTGCTTTGGCACACCTAAAGGCGTGTGTTGAGGAAATGTATATTAATATTAGGTTTCATTCTCCAGGTGCAGAATCTGACATCCCAAACCCAAGCCCTACCGTCCCTAACAGTAACTGTACCCAACCAGAATCTGATATCCAAGACTCAAACCACGTACTTCACAAAAACAACTATGCCCAACAATATTCCAATAACCAAAGCCCAAACCAAACCAGACCTCCCCTGGATACAACTGTCCCATAACTGAGTTTGATACAACCAGTTCGGCTCACACCCTCCCTGAAAACAACTGTGCCCAACGCAATGACTTGATATCTGCACTTAATGATGACTCTCTTATTGAAGTACAAGATTCCAGAGGAGTTGTCCCAGATAGCTGTGAATGTACAGCTTACCCCATCATTCATACAGTTACCAATATGGAGGTTATGGAAACTCTTTTGGGAGGTCTTCCTATTCTACCCATTATAACCAATCGAAAGACAGACATGTGTGACAACTCCCCCCCCCCCCCCCCCCCCCCCCAAAAAAAAAAAAAAACAAAAAAAAAACGGGTCTCATCTGGTGATACAATCCATGATTTAAATCCAGATGAGCCTCAGGCTTAAGACAGCTAAACCCAGATAACTTCACAACCTTGTCCTAACATCAAATGCCACCCACCAGTGGTACTAATAGACCTCGAGAGACACAGCGTACTGTAGTGATGACTTCTTACAGCATGTTCGTCGGCGAACGAATTGCTTCTATGTTGGCGATATCTGACATGCGGTTACAGCAGCAAAACTGGCAAAGTATGTAGGAGATAGGGGTCCTACAGTCACCAAAGTCTCAATCTTTCGAAATAAGAAATTTAGGACAACTGTTGTCTGAATCCATCTCGAAGACAGCGATCTGGACAATTTACTCGTCAATGACCCAACCTTTTGCCCCCAGGGCATTCAGTGTAGACCTTGGTTATCACAAAACAGTTATAAAAACCGTAATAATACCCCTTGATAAAAAAACAAAAACGAAAGGCCAATAATGAAAGGTCCCGGTACCCGCCTGTTGTGTGTCATTATAACTGTTATAGAGGTGATCCGTATAATCCGACTGATTACACTCCCTATAGCGCTCTTGACGATGACGTTGAGTAGAATCTTAGAGTTAACCAATGGTTATTAATCAAAATAAGTGTAATCTAAAAAAAGCAACATGGAACGCAACTGGCATCATGTCAAGTGTAAGCTACTAAGCAGTCTTTCTAACGAATAATGAAATAGACATATGTGGAATATCAGAGCACTGGCTGTTTAGAAGGGTTATACACTTCTTAGATAGTATAAACTTTAAATATACCAATTATGCAATATCTGACCCTGACCTTGATATTCAATCCTCCAGAAAAGTAGGCACAGGAGACCTTGCTCTTTTTGGCACAGAAACTTAAACTCAGCAGTAACCACACTAGAACTAAACTGTGAAACTTTTATCGGTATTCAAATTATGACATCCCCAAGCTGTTATATATTTATAGTACAAGTGTACTTTCCTTATAAAAACCACTCCTTACGCCTGTAACACATTGAAGAGTTAAAAAATGTCAAAATAAATGTACGTTGTTTATCATGGGTGATTGCAATACTGAACTCGAATCAAATCGCACTTGTTTTCCAATCCATTAATTTCATGCAAGTATTGTTGTATACCATGTATGTCAAACTTGTTGAAATAAAGTTTAAACCAAATCGCACTCAAACCCCGATCTGTATAGATTCTAGAAGCAAAATGCTATCAAATCTTATGGCAAAATGTGATCTCTTCAATCATTAAATACACATGTTGCGTGCCGCGGATCGAAGTTCAGCAATGTACTATATAACAGTGATAGGCAAACACTTATAGATCATATCATTGTAGAGGATACATTTTTACAAAATGTAATTGATTGTCAAATTCTAAATGACGATGCGCTTAATGTTTCCACACATCGACCTATTGTTTGTTCTTATTATATACATGCGGAGGTAGAAACAGAGCACACGAGTACCCGTTATAATAATGTGATAAATTGGTGAAATGTTAAGCAGGAAAGTTTAGATGCATATAAAGCATTCTTAGACGACAGTGACGTGTAAAAGTGCGCACTGAAACTTGAAATAAGTGATACTCAAGAAATAGACGACCTATACTCAGCTATAGTTCTTATAATCAATCTAGTGACAAACTTAGTACCTAAAGTACGCTTTAAGTCCTATATTAAGCCGTATTAGAATGATATACTGAGTCAGACGTCCCTCCATAATGATATGAAGGCAAAGAGACAAATATGGTTAAATGAAAATAAGTCGAAAGAGACGTTCTCCTATAGTAATTATAAAACAGCTAAACGATCCTTTAGAAGTTTTCACAGGGAGACCGTATTCCGCTATCTATTATGACAATAACAAATCCTGCAAATTAATAAATAATCGACGGAAAAAGCAGTCATTTAACGCTGGGTTTGCAATAAAGTTGAACGGCACAATGTTGAACGATCCTATGAAAATTAATACCAAGTGGAAAAACTATTTCAGTGAATTCTTTTCACCCTCTCATGACGCATCCTTCAGTCCGACTTATAAAGTTATAGTGGAAAATGAACTCAAATCATTAAAAGAATCATTAACACAAAAGTATGGAAAACAACATACAGTTGAAGAAGAAATGGTATTAAATGCTCTTAAATCTTGCAAAAAGGGCAAGGACTGTGGAAATATGCACGGTGGACCCCTATTGCGGAGTATATTAGTAAAGTTGTTTAATTGTATGCTTACCTTCTTACACACACCGGTCGACTTGAAAAAAGGGAATAATTACAACACTTCTCAAAGGAGAAAACAAAAAGAAAACTGACCCGAATAGCTATCGGGCAATTATGACGCGTGAATGTATTTACTATGCCAAGGAAAACAATTCACCAATTTACACGTGTTTCTTAGTTTGACAGAACCTGGATTTCTTTATTGCTTATTAAATTGTACAATACCGGTATCGACATAACACTGTTTAAATCAGTGGTGTCCATTTTTAACAGATTGCTTTAGCTGTGTAAAATCTCAGGGTTATACATCAGACTGGTTCCAAATTTTACAAAGAACTCGACAAGGCCCGTGCCTCAGTCCAAATCTCTATCTCATATTCATTGATCATTTAATGAATGAAATTGAAAATAGTGAATACTGCTTCAAGCTGAAAGATATGCTTTGCAACTGTCCACATTCGATAGATGACATAGTGATTATCTAACGTTAAACACGGTCTGGACAATCTTTTTGACTTATGTTTATAAAAACTCTCAAAACGAACGCCATTTGTACAATGCAGTCAAGTGCAAGGCTGTTGTTTTCAATGATAAAAGTAAATTATCGCGTGTATGGGAACTTTGAGAAAATGAGTTCAACGAAACGGATGAATATTTCCATATGGGAGTGTCATTTAATAAGCCGCTATCATTAAACGAAAATAAAGACGAAAGTTGTACAAAACTTCGTAAAGCTTTTTATAGCACTGCGAACTGTGGGATACAAAAACATGGACTAAACCCGCTAACATCTAAGAAAATATGTGAAGCAGTAGCATTACCGCGGGCATTGTATGGGAGCGAATTATGGAGTGACATTACAGATACACAGTTAGCTCACTTGGAATGGACCCATCGCTAATGCATTAAACATATCCAGAGCGTATCGACAAGGTCCAGAACCAATATTTTCTTAAGCAATCTCGGCATTTACCGGATAAGCGTCATTATTGATAAGAGGAATCTTCTTTTCTTTGGTTTGTTGTGTCGCCTAAATACAAAATTTAAGATCAAACAAGCGTTTGCCTTAAGACTGACGTCCTATAGATATGTTAGAACCAAGAAAAGTGTCCGGCTTTGTTCCCGACATATATAAAATAATAGGGCGCTACGGATTACGCACTTACTTGAGAAATTATATGGACACCGGAATTATTCCATCACCGCACTCATGAAAAAAGATTGTCAAATAGCCGTTTATAAAACCGTGGAATTCAATTGGCGAAATAGAATTTTATGCGATGCCGGTCTGTCAGGTTTTTTCCAAGTACATTCGAAATATCAGTCATGCATACTATGGAGCTTTAGTCGTCAGTTTAAAACATACAAGATACAATATGTGTCTCAGCATTTACATTGATTGCAAGTTATTCTCCAGAAATTACGAAGCAGAGTGAGTAAATTGTGACATACTCACAAATACCTTTGCTCTGCATATTGTATATTATTCTGTGAGAAAAAGACAGTTCAAGAGCAGCATTATGCGTAAACTTGTCAAAGCTGTTAGGGGTAAAACAATTTGAAATATTGTGTAGCCCTTCTCAAGAGTTACAATTGCTAAAAATGTTCAGCGGCTTTGCTTCTTTTGATTTGGACGACAAAGTAAGAGCATCGTGATTTAAAGTCCCCGACTAGTGTTCATAACATGATATCGAACTGAATGTAATATATGAGTATTAAACTGTCGTATAATAACGCTAACAGCAGATTCTTTTAGCAGTAACTTAAAACTTTAGTAACTTGAAAATTATATATGTTTATGAGAAGTTATATACATCGTTTTTGACTAGCATGTAAATACTATTGTATATACTTGCATATACTGATAGGTATCCGATCTACAAATAAGCAAATTCTTTATAACAATACTGTAAGAATATATTAAAAATTGACGCCTGGTAAGCTAATATAATTTTGGTATCATTTGAAAGTGTATTGTCACCAAACATCGAAATGTTACCTTTTTGTGGAGCGGAGACCTTGAGGAGACTATGATTGTGGCTTATTCTTATGCTTTTGTCTTCAGTTCTGTTCTAGTTATACGTAGATGAAGTATTTTGTCTGTGAGATATAGAAATCTATCACAGATGCTCTCCGGACCGTTTAGGTGGGGATTGACCCTAATCTTTATATAGACCAATATCCGTTATAGGTTATTGTATAGCTGTTCACACTACAGTCTGACTTGCTGATTTGTCTTTTACTAAACATATATTACATGTCTGCCGTGTGATTGTGTTGATGTTTATTTAACAAATAATCAAGGCCTTCGAGTGATTTATCGTCTAATTTACCACGGTTCAGAGTTCAGATGCGTAGGAATTGAACCACGAGGGCGTTAGCCCGAGTGGTTAAATACTGAAGCATCTGAACGATGAATCGTGGTAAATTAGACGATAAATCACAAGAAGGCCTTGATTGTTTTCATTCTGACATGCTCATTGACATATTTTAATAAATATTATGCTGGACTTCATTTACCAGAGGAATAATGTATCGGACGTCATGCGGCAATTTGACGTCATAATTGACGTCATAATGCTCTCTTACCGGTCCGCGCGTCAACCGTTGTTTATCGCAGAATATACAGAGCTTGATTTCCTTCTTTGTTTAACTGGATATCAAATCGAACCATGTTAGAATGTTATTTATCACATGTTTGACGTCTCGGGAGTGTAATAAAGCCATTACTTAAAAATGATAATACACTAGTGTAATACAGCTTTGACGTCAACGTCGTATATAGTATAGGAGACGTTGGTCAAATTAACTTGTTTACAAAAGAAAGTAGAATTTTATTATGTTTCGGCAGGAAAAGGTAACATGTGATAAAAAGAATATTATATTTGTGACTTTCCACATTGAATTTATTAAACTCGTTGAATAAAATTGATAAAATGCTCGACAGAGCCTCGCATTTTATTATTTTATTCAACTCATTTAATAAATTCAATATGAAAAGACGCTCATGTTATATCCTCTATAACTTAAAATGTCACTAAAATATACGATTTTTCTTATCTTACTAGCGATCTTACATCGTTTAAACGAATTTTCGTATCATATTTAAGACTGCAATGCTTTCATCAAATTCTCTGAGATTAGACGTCATTGCAAATCTAAGTCGTCTTAATGTTCGTTTCGGTATTATTCTTATTCGGTGTTCTACATTAAATGAGCCGCACCATGAGAAAACCAACATAGAGCATTTGCGACCAGCATGGATCCAGACCAGCCTGCGCATCCGCGCAGTCTGGTCAGGATCCATGCTGTTCGCTAACGGTTTCTCTAATTGCAATAGACTTTGAAAGCGAACAGTATGGATCCTGACCAGACGGCGCAGATGCGCAGGCTGGTCTGGATCCATGCTGGTCGCAAATGCTCTATGTTGGTTTTCTCATGGCGCGGCTCAAATGTTCTAGGGAAAAGCCAACACAAATACTTTCTTTCATCTGTTTGGTTTTAACCGATTATATATATAATATTGATATCTATGTATATATGACAAATGTACTTGTATATATTGTTACTATAATACTGCGTTACATTTACAATTATTTATGACAATTGCACTTGTTTATATTATGTTTATAATGTGTTCTTTTCCTGTACTTATGTAAATGCTCTTCAGTTATGTAGGAAATAAAGATAATAATAATAATGATAATAGTAATAGTCTATTTATTAGGTATGATACACCGACCTAAGTGTTTGGAAGTAACAATTTGGAAATTACTAGCCTTTTTCCGTTTCAAGAATGACCCTTCAATTATTTTGAATTATATTGGTTCTGGGAATTTACTTGAAAATCGTTTCGTATAAAACACAATGATCATATTCACGTTAAGTCATTTCAAATCTTTATTAGGTTTTAGTTACAAAGTGATCATACAAGTGTGAGATGCCAGTATGTACTCGCGTGTTAAAGGCGTCTACAGAAACAATGTGACATTGGAAGAACTAAATGAGGACTTATTTCGCCTACATATTCCCGCCTTAATATTTGTCGCACTTTGTTTTGTGACTGGATTTGTGGGAAATCTACTGGTTCTATTAGTATACAAGAAGAAATTCAGAAGATCTAACCACCGGTATTTTATTCTGTTTTTAGCAGCGTTAGACTTTCTGGCCTGCATCGCCGGAATGCCTTTCATCATTGCAAGCCTACGGTTGCCATTTTTGATGACGTCATCTGCGTTATGTAAATCGATGCGATATCTTCTTTACGTTGTCAATAACAGCTCAGGTCTGCTGTTAGTGGTCATTTCGGTAGAAAGATACTGGAAAATATGTCATCCATTCAAAACTCAGCCGACCACAAGGCATACACTTTATTTATGCAGTGGAACTGTTTTCGTCAGCGCAATAATAGCCATTCCAGCAGCAGTGTTGTACGGTGCCAGTACAATAGAGACAGGTGTTGGTGATATAACGGGGTACCAGTGCTACGTCGACGACACTTCAGAGCACAAACAACTTTTTAAAATCTATCAGAGCGTTCTAATGATAGAAACTATTTTAAGTACCGTAATTTTTGTTATTTTATACGTTTTTATTATGAGAACACTTTGGACGAGTAATCAGTTCATACAAGCAATGAGAAGCATGCAAATGAGTTCGACCAGGAAATCGGATACAAGACTTAACAGGGTGAAACAAACAAACAAATTTCCTACTCTTACACCAGCAGAAAGACTAGCGATGCGTAAACTACTGGAATCGAAACAACAACCAGCAGAAACGCAAACACAACCAACACCTCAAATCATGAAAAGAACTGCAAGAGTTACTCTAATGCTATTCACCGTTTCCATGGTATTTGTTATTGCATTTGTTCCGCACCTTGCACTCATGATAGTTACCGCCGAGAAAGAAGATTCTCTGGATACTTTGAACGAAATTGAAATAATGGTTTATCAAATTTTCTTAAGGAGTTTTATTTTGAACAATGTTGCAAATCCCATTATATACTTATTTTGCGATTCTAAATTTAGAAAATTGTGTAAACATTTTATACGAAAATACATAATATGTAACCGTAACAGAAAATAAAAAAGCGGCGAAACAACAGTTGAATGATAAACACTTTGAAACGGTTAAATATTTTTTGTTGTAATTTCAAGCATGCATGGTGACGGAGAACTAAACCAAACTGTATTATGTCTACTTCAATGAGTGTTTCTGTATAACAGTTAAGTGAGTTAAGTGTGCATGTCCAATGTTGTTTGTAGATAACAAATTGATTGTGGTAATTTTAACATTAATAATTCTTTATTCATTTTCTGGTTCTTTATTTATCCCTGCAAATATATATTATACACATCAACTGCGAAATTTCATATTGTATATGTAGTATTTTAGTATACATCAGATTACCTCCTTTGGCCTCAATAGCCGAAGTCAGTGACTCCAAATTGCTTGCCCCATTGCTGTGGAATCAAATCGCTGGGGGTGTAGAATTATTCTATGTGAGGAAGCCATCCAACTGACATAAGGAAGATTGCTTCCCGCACATGCCGGATATACGTCAACATTACAACGCCCCTATTGGATGTACGCACTCATTGAGTGTACTTTATACTGACCAAAGGTTAGTGTTAGGTTTAACATAGGTTTAATAGTGAACATTCAATGTGTGCGTACACTCAATGCGGGAGATTAAATTCCGACCGCCGGAAATACTGCCTGGAGGGGCACCTGGGACCTACCCCCATTTTGAAAACATGCAATGTCACCATATGACCTTTAATTAAATTTCTTCTTTAGGAAATAGTTTTCAGAAACTAAATTTAGAAACAACCACAGGTCGATGCAGGAAAACAACCTACCGGGTAAATATTAGTTCGAAATTGAGACTTTGATTAAAGGTCTAGATGTTAGATATGTATCTTGGGAATTACTGAAGTTTAACAGGTTTTTGGATTTTCCATTAGATATGATGTAAATAGAGCTGTCACTAAAGGGACGTCGCTTTGATTCAGGGGACGTAAACTGTTGATATCGTCACATCTGGCCTTCAAGTATGACCTTGACTAAGTTGTGCACTACGCAAGTCGTCTTGATGTGATTTTCAACTGATGCAAGATTAATATATAAAAACAAACAACATTCATTCAGTTTAGACGATATGGAGCAGTAACTAAATTAAACCATGTTACCTCCAAGGGTGACTTTAACCATGGATCTGGGGATATGGTTTTTGCACTGTACACTAATCTTGCTGAGGTTAACAGTTTATGTCAGTTTAAAAAAAAATCACGAAAATAAGATGATTTACATTTAACCTCCAACTTTGACCTTCACCTTGGACACAGTGACCAAGGTTGTACGCTCTGCACGTCGCCTAGTTGAGGTAAACAACTGATGTTAGTTTCATAAAGATTCCAGCAGTTAAGAACACGGCGTTAAGCTATTTGATGTTTGACCTCTTATTGTGACCTTGACCTTGGACTTCGTGAAAAAATGGTTTTGTGCTCTGTAAGTCCTCTTAGTGTGACCCTGACCTTGGACTTCGTGAAAAATTGTTTTGTGCTCTGCAAAGCTCCTAGTGGGATGAACAGCTGATGTTAACTTTATCAAAATCTTGCAAGCGCTTCAGACAATATGGAGCGGGTTGAAGTTTTGACCTTCAAATACGACCTTGACCATGGACTCAGTGAATTGGTTTGTGCGCTCTGCAGGTAGTTTTGCTAAAAAACAATTGTTGCTAGTTTTGCGAAAAACTTCCAAGCGGCTAAGGTTATCATACATATACATTAAACGAGTGCAGACATGCAAAAATGGGTATTTTAACTATTTTTGCTGTGCGCTCAAACAGATAACCATACCAGGCATCCGCAGAACGGCTGCACCAGATCTGTAATGAGAAACAATGTAAGAAGATATGGATCGGACACGACAGGCGGACAAATGGACATTCATAAATCTAATATAGACCCATATACATGTATCTGGGGATACTCTGAGTTAGTGAGAAACAGATACATAAATATGTCGCCGAAATCGTATACGGAGAATACAATGTACGTTTATTGTCGAATATCATCACGAGTCCAATACCTTACAAAAGTTAATTTTAAACAAGTGAATGAAGTATTGCCATGCAATACAAAGTCCCTTACTGGAAAGCAACTATTTTTCTCTACGGCAGTATTTCATAATGATCTGATATCTGGCAATGATGTATAAACAATATTGTGCTACATTATATTATACCAGATTTATATAGCGCCCTATTCATGATATACACGTTAAAAGGTGCTTTACATAGCGCAAAGGCAGCCATGCTAAGGCACGAAGTTCTTTCTCTAGTAGTACAGACACAGAGCGATCTGACCAGAGGGACATAGGGAGACAAAAACCCCAGAACAGAGAGAGAGAGAAATCCTCATCTTTTTAGATACAGACCTAGCCTAGCTCTTTACGAATAGACAATCTGGTTCTGCCCAGGGTATAACACAGATACATGCGAATCCGTCTTTCCTGCAAAAGAACCAGAACTTGCCTCTTATATATACAATGTTAGAGCATTTGGACTGAAATCTGCATAAACAAGAACCACAGTAACTGTTGTTGACTGCTTGTAACATCTATAAATAGATAAATAAATTTGATAAACATTTTATTCTGAAAGTGACCTTTGAGCTAGGGGTCCGGGCATCACATAATGACATACTGTCTCATTATGGGAAATATTTGTGTCAATTAATATTAAAATCCTTTAATGGATAACAGCATTATGGACCAGAAAGGAAAAAAAACCTAATGACCTTCGACCTCTGATGGCGGCTTTGAGTCAGAGATGAGGGTGCTGCACAAGACACTAAAATATTTGTTTTAATATTAAAATTCATGGATGACAAGAGTTGTTGACCATACAGGAAAAATCCCTATTGACCTTTGACCTCCAAGTGTGACCTTCACCTTTGAGCTAGGGTTTGGGTTTTGCACATGACATGTCGTCTTATTATTGGGTACATTTGTGCCAAGTAATATTAAAATCCCCTTATAAAGGATTGTTGAGTTCGCCTTTGACCTCCAAATATGACCTTGACCTTTTAGGTAGGGCCCGCAATTCGCGCATGACGTGTTTTCTCATCCTGGGAAATTTTTGTGCCAACTAATATTTCAATCCTGTTTTGCATTACAAGGTTATAGAAAAGGGAATATAAACGTATTGACCTTTGATCTCCAAGTGTGACCTTGGCCTTTGAGCTAGGGTTCTGTGTACTGCGCATGACACGTCGTCTGATTATGAAAAACATTTGTTACTCCTTTGATGAATTTCAGAGTTATGAACCGGACACGAAACAGACCTTGTTCATGCCATGTTAACATTTGGAAACTGCCAAGTATAACCTTGATCTTTTAGTTAGGGGTCTGAAAGTTGTGCATGACATATCGTCTAATTATGAGGAACATTTGTGACAAGTAATATTGAAATCCCTTGATGAATGACAGAGTTATGGATCGGACATGAAACTGTGGACTGAATGACGGACGGAAAAGCGCAATCCTATAGTCCCTGAAACTGGTTTTTAACCAGTAGGAGACTAAAACATTCACTAAGTTTTATGAAAAGCAAGCAGAAAATGCAGCCTCTAGAGTGTAAACATTTTTCGATCATTCTGACCAAATTTCATGAAGATCAATTGAAAAATACAGTCTGTATCGCATACACGAGGGTTTTCTTTGATTTGACCTAGTGACCTAGTTTTTGACCACAGATAACCCATATTCTATCTTGACCTAGATTTCATCAAGGCATTTTCTGACTAAATTTTATAAATATCTAGTGTAAAATGCAGCCCCTATTGGGTACACAAGGTTTTTCTTTAATTTGACCGGGTCACCTAGTTTATGACTCTAGATTATCTATATTCAAATTCGACCTAGATTTCATCCAGACAAACATTCTGACCAAAATTCATAAAGATCAATTGAAAAATACAGCCTCTATCGCATACACAAGGTTTTTCTTTGATTTGACCTAGTGACCTAGTTTTTCACCCCAGATAATCCATTTTCAAACTTATTCTAGAATTTATCAAGATAATCATTCTGACAAAATTTCATGAAGATCAGTTGCAAAATACAGCCTCTATCAAATACACAAGGTTTTTCTTTGATTTGACCTAAGGACCTAGTTTTTGATCCCAGATCTTGTTCTAGATTTTATCAAGGTAATCATTCTGACAAAATTTCATGAAGATCAGTTGAAAAAAACAGCCCATGTCGCATACACAAGGTTTTTCTTTGATTTAACCTAGTGACCTAGTTTTTTACCCCAGATAATCCATTTTCAAACTTGGCCTAAATTTTATCAAGGTAATCATTCTGACAAAATTTCATGAAGATCAGTTGAAAAATACAGCCTCTATCGAATACACAAAGTTTTTCTTTGATTTGATCTAATGGCCTAGTTTTTGACCCAAGATAACCCATATTCAAACCTGGCCTAGATTTCATCAAGGTAATCATTCTGACCACAATTCATGAAGATCATTTGAAAAATACAGCCTCTATCGCATACACAAGGTTTTTGTTTTAATTGACCTAGTGACCGGCTAGTTTTTGACCTCAGATGACCCATTTTCGAACTTGGCCTAGATATTATCAAGGTAATCATTCTGACAGAAGATCAGTTGAAAAATACAGAGCATACACTATCGCAAACACAAGCTAAATGTTGACAGACGACAGACAGACGACAGACGACGGACGACAGACGCCGGACTTCGAGCGATCACAAAAATTCACATTGCTCAGGTGAGCTAAAAATACAGCTGCATCATAATTTCGAGGCAATAGCGGTCGTTATTAACGTTTCGGAATCGGTTTAACATTGGCTAAGATATGCATTTGCTGCGGTATTACAAAATGCCTGCGCTTGTGGGAATCAAAGCAAAAGTAGATATTTTTCTTTAGAAATTATTTGATCAATTTGTTCAAGCATCTTTTTCAAAAATAGAACAGAGATCAATAAATTCTTGGAATAGTGTTGCCATCCTTTCAGCGTTCCACAAAAGAGCTGTTAAATAGTTAGCAGAAGACTCTAAAGTGCTAATGTTGCAAAGCATCATCAAGCACTGCCTTTAAAATAGAGCCAATGATGCCAATGATGTGTATGCGTCTTCAGCACCACAGTGAATAAACATAATCTGAAAGAAATGGATACTGACATTGTTTAATGTAATTCCAATTTGAATTTGCCTTCATCTAATCTTTTGTGCAATGGTAAATTGTATCCATGATATTTGGTCCTATCCTTAACTGCTGCATTAAACTAGAACAGTTGAATAGAAGATTATTCTAGTATTGCAGACTGATTTTAACAAAATGTAAAAATAAATCACGAAGAAATAACTTTCCGTTATTAAGATGGCATCTTCCTTTATCATAAATAATTGAGATTTGCAGCATTTCGTAATTATCAATTTTTAATATACTTTATCCAATACATTTTCAAGGAGAGTTTGCTGATTTGCAAAATTTTGAACTTGAAGACAGGTCTTTGCCTAAATATTATTGAAATCTGAACATTATCTTTAAACAACATCTATCCAAGATTTGAGTTTACTGAGTTTAATGATTATTTGACATTTAGACCTTTCATCTGCATCTTAATTTTAGACATTTTTTGTATAAATAATTACCCATAAAATTCGATATATCTTATTCTAATATGACTAACAATGCTTTAATCATCACAACGATATTATGTTGAGTAGCAACGTGATTGTACATGTACGCATAAAATGCGTTTCAACTATTAGCGCAGACATCAGAAATAGTTTAATCATGAATATTATTAATAACATGTTTTAAACGAAATGTCACATTGAACAAATGTGTTGATTAATTTACAAACATACTGAGTTAGTTATTCGCTTTGCTGAATAATTCGCAATAATTTTTGCCCGAACTGAATTCTGCCGCAAGACGTATTACCATTTCCGGCCCTGGCGTGTATAAACAAAGACCTACTATTGGCGCCATACTTGCGCAAAGAAACAGTTCCATCATATTTGATATAAATTTTACAATAAAGAACATTATTAGAATCGAAATAATTTATAGCAAAGCAGTGCTTTATCACTATTTATACACGCGGGCGGTTATATGTCGTCCGAAATAATTTCACTCAGGCTGCACCCTCGTGAAATTATTACGCCCGATGTATAACCGCACATCGTGTATAAACAGTGATAAAACACTGTTTTGCTATGAATTATTTCTTGAGTAAAATATTGCACAGACAAGAAATGTGGAAATTCCAAGAAATTGAGGTTTTCAACCTTTGCATCACACCAAGAGGTTCTGTTTTTAAAAAGGGTTACATTCTATTATACATATCTGCTTGCATCCAAGCATGCCATTCAGAAGTACAGATATAACAAATGTAGATGTAGCCATATGTAATTCTTGACATATCATTAGTTTGACCTTGACCCTATGGCAGAGTGAGGACCGGACCAGGATTTTAACTGTGACCTGTTCATTCTACATTATAAAAGGTATATGAGACCAACGTTTTAGCCCACTGGACAACAATGTACATTTCAAAGTATGCTGATTAATCAAGTTATTCAGTGGAAACAATCTTTTAGTTTTTGTAACAGTGAGTTTGACCCGAGTCACCCCTAAATATACGACGAATCGTATCCACCTCTTCGGCAGATACAATATACTGATTGAAAGTTAGAGTTAGGTTTAACATAGGTTTAATAGTGTACCGGAAAGGTGGAAACGATAATCGTACCAAAGCGTTGACACAAAGCGATATCTCCTAAATATCATTGATAAAAACAGGTGAAGTTGAGCATAAACCATTTATTCTATTTTTAGTAACAGTGACCCAAAATACAATCCAATGCCAGTTCTTTACATAAGCTTGTTATACATCAAGTCTGGTGGAAGTTTAAGAAATAATATATCTCATCCAGTGATTTGTCGTTGAATAAATCATTGTTTGGAGTTCAGATGCGAAGGAATAATACTCATCTGAACGACAAACAATGATTTATTCAAGAGCAAATCACTAAATGAGATATATTATTTCGATTCTAACACGTTACCAAGGATTTTTAAGTACATCCTTGACGACATTAATCAAATATTTGCCCGTTTTCAATCGGTTTCTTTTCCAGCGCGCCGCTATGCCGTTTGACGCCATGACGTAATAATTGTGACGTCAGAACAGTGATTTGTTGTATAATAATTCACTGTTTTCTGCCTTCTTTGTTTAATAGGAAAATGAATCGGATCGTGTTAGAATAGTCAATAATAACTAAAGTTATAAACTGGAAACTTTTGGTATGTAACTTATTTTGTAAAAGATTGGGTCTGAATGGCCTTATTTTCATGATAATATTTATTAAATGCATTTTAATAAATGGTTGTAAATGAAGTAAATCATAGTTTACCATGTTATATACTTCAGACAGAAGTGCAGTGACAATATACACAACTTTATTTCCTTAATATTTCTTTTCAACTGGACACTGACTAAAAAATCTCTATACCGAGAACCTCTCTAAATCGAACTGTTTCTTTGACCTGCAGGGTGTTCTGTGATGAGGGGTTCAGTTTAGCTTCATTCACATGTTTTTAGATTCAGATGTTAGATGTATACAAGAAGAAAGTCGCTAAAGTAATGAGACGGACGTTTCAGAAAGTGTTGATTAAGTAGCCAGCATGCTACAGCATGGAGACAATGGAGAGCACGATTCTTCACCTGGGAACGTGGAGTGGGAAAGGAAGGTAGTAGATAAGCTAGTGTGGAATGAGTTAGCGTATACCCAAATATAAGAAAAATTGAGCACAGTTGTTGTAATTAAAATTAGAGAAAATTATGCCAAAAATGCATCTCAAATTTAACAAAAAATCTAAAAAAGGGGCATAATTCGTGACAAAATGTTGCCAGAGTTATGGACCTTATATCATATGATATGGGTGATAATGTGGAATAGATAATTTAAGTTTGAATCAAATCCATAAGGGAATAACAGAGATACAATGAAAGTGCACCAAAACAATGACCTGAAATTCTAAGTAAAAAGGGGGAATAATTCATGAAACACTGGTGTCAGAGTTATGGCTATTTTGTCATCTAATGTTGTTGATTATGTGGAACAACAATTTTAAGTTTGAATCAAATCCATTAAGTAATACCAGAGATAGAGTGTAAGTGCACCAACTCTCTAACCTTAAATTGTAAGTAGAAAGGGGGATAATTCATAGAATATTGGTGCCAGAATTATTGCCATTATGTCAGATGATGTGGGTGATGATGAGTAATAACCATTTTACATATGAAGCAAATCCATCAAGTAATTAAAAAGATACTAGAGAAAGTGCATCAAAACTTTAACCAAGGTGTGGACATGGAACTGATGCCGAGACGCAGACGCCGGATCGAGTAAGATAGCTCCCCATATACTTTGTATAGTCAAGCTAAAAATGCATCTTCTACAAGTTTTAAAGTAGTACTTGCACTTGCAGCAATATGCACCAACTTTTTGAGTCCGCAGTACAAACTGTACCAGTTGCATAGAGATAATTGTTCGGAAGATGTTATAAACTGATTTCATTGGTCCCCCATTTCTTCAATTAAAACAATCTTCATGTAAGGAATTAAATCTTTGTTGTGTGGCAGTCCTTTCAGACATTGTTGATAATATATTTATCAAAAACTTTTAATTGATGTTGTTGTTACTTGACATACTTATTGAGTCAATATCAGAAAAAAATAGTTTGAAGTACGCTTAAAGTGTCTTGTCCTGATTTGGGAACAGTTTGTCTGATATCTGTAACATAAAACTGTCCTTTTTTCATCACTTACGCCATTTTCTTGTTATTCAGAGTTCCTTCAATGGTATTTCAGCTCTTGCAAAGATTAAATGTAAGATGCAAAAGATTTTTAATGCAGTACAATACTCCAATATTTCAACTTACAGGGTATTATACTACTCCAGTGTTTTAGTAAGCAAATTTTGTGCCAAAATTGTCATTTGTGCATATTTCCCTTTAAATTTGAAACACACTATTTTCTTTTTGTTCCTTTTGCAACAATATGCATAAAATTTGGAACAAGAAATAGTGTAAGTGCAAATTTTCCAAAGACTCTGTTAAATGAGAATAAAATCTGTAATGATATCGATCCTTTGGAAGCATAGAATGCAACCAAGCAATGTAATAGCAGACTCAGTTTGATTGAGTCTGTTCATGAGAGGTAATGTAAGGTGCAACACCTCTCACCCCCCCCCCCCCACCCCCCACCCCCAGCACCGACTTAAGCGGAATTCTATTACAGTGCAAATGAGTGTACTTTGTGGAAAATATAACAACACTGAAGTCTCAGAATTATCAGAAAGACGCATAAATGAAATCCTTCAATATTCTTACTGTAACAAGAGTGGATAACCCTTTATTGCTTATCATAGTTTAAACTTTCAGATTTCGTTTAATAATAATTATTATTATGTATAAGATTTTCGCAAAAAATATATTATACATGTATGTCAATACACGCTTGAAAGATCTTTATTGCTGTTGTAATTTAAGACACTTTTACATGGTGTCAGAAGTGGGATCGTGTAATAACTTCTCTGTAGATCCCTATTTAAATCCTTTGGATCCAAGCATATGCGCAGCTTACTTGGTTTGTCAACAACAACCATGCTGTCCACCAATTTAGTCGGTTCAGTCTAACTTCAGTCGCAGGTGTGATCATTCCGAGATTTTGCAGTCTTTCCAACTCAGATTTAAGTTCCTGTTTTATGGTAACTGGCACTCTTCTAGGAGGGTGATTTGTTGGAATAGCTTCAGGGTCAATTTTCATGTGATATTCCACCTCTAATTCATCAATTCCGGAAAATATGTCCGGATACTCAGCTGTGATGTTTTCAACACAATCCAGCTTTGCGATATTTTCGTACTATACTTCAATTAGCTCCATTACTTGAGCTGCCTTTGACCCTAGTATCGGATTGCACTTTTCATTGTCTACGACAAGCATTTATCTGACCATCAAAAAAGCGCCGTATGTCATAGGATGTGAAAAATGTGCAGTATGTCCGGGGCTGGAACCCGGGACCCCTCGCTTACAGGGCGAGTGCGCTACCGACTGAGCTAATCAGCTGCCTGACACATATTCTCCCCTTACGCGACCAAGTCCGTACCGTGACATATGATACCTCTGAAAACACGAGGTGGTCATCATTATTGTAAACATGAAAAACCCAGGCTAAATATAGATTTTTTAAACTTCTACTTTCGCTTACAAAATGTTACAAGCAAGGCTCTGATTGGCTAGCAGAAGGGTCGCCAGAACGAGTCTAGCAATAGAACGTCTTCAGATCCAATGCGTAGCGTTAACTGGAGATGTACTTTAGTCAGATTGTAAATGTACCATAATGGGACATATCTCACTTAAGCAATAGGTGTATTAATTACATTTCACTTGACTGGTACCTTAGACCTATTCAAATCCACTGATGTATGAAACAGGCCCGCCCGCTTAACTCAGTAGGGAAAGCGTTGGTCTACGGATCGCGGGGTCGCGAGTTCGATCCCTGGGCGGGGCGTATGTTCTCCGTGACGATCTGATAAAAGACATTGTGTCTGGAATCATTCGTCCTCCACCTCTGATATTTCATGTGGGGAAGTTGGCAGTTACTTGCGGAGAACAGGTTTGTACTGGTACAGAATCCAGGAACACTGGTTAGGTTAACTGCCCACCGTTATATAACTGAAATACTATTGAAAAACGGCTTTAAACCCAAAACAAACAAAACAAATGAAACAGATTCCAGTTCACTACAAGTATCCCAAACAATAGATTCCTGCAGTGATGAATTACCACTTCAACTTTAGAATGGATACACAAGGTGAAATTTCAGTCTCAAACAGACGATAAATGTACCCAAGCAACAGAAAAGGTTTACATTCTTGAATTTTAGAATATCTATACCTGACACCGTTTGCCCAGGGGAAAATACAGTTGCAGGTCAGACCCTTTGCAGTCTTTTAAATAATTGAAATATGTCTACAATAGAAACATAATTAATAGAAGTACTGACAATGAAACCAAAAACTACAGAATGTTTGAATTGCATATGTTAAATGCTCCTAAAAAATAATTAAAAACAAAATAGCTTAGAACAGTGATTAAACAAAGTAATATAAGATTATAGAAAGATAAATCAATCTGTATCAAATGCTTCATATAAAGAAAAGATAGAAGAATATAGCAAGGAAAAATATGTCTTCCTTAAAAGCATTCTGTTTAAACCGAAGAAATTACAAAAGGAAAAGGAATTAGATATCATTCAAGACATGAAAATAGGAAATGCCATACACCGGCTAACAGATGATTTACTCATCACAGCAGAAGCAAAAAAGAAAACTGACACAGAGTGACAGAGAATGAGATTTTAAAAAGAAAAATTAGTACTGTAACGAGAGTTTCAACAAAAACTAGAGTAGTCATATAAACTGAGCAAAAGAAATTGTACAAAAGAGACACCTGGAGCAAATATTAAATAAAAAAGTCACCTGTTGAAACTATTAAGAGCAGCCAAGGGCTATTTAATTTGCTAAAACAAAACCCTGTGAAATTGAAGTTTCGTGAAAGAGTAGCAGTACTGAAAACAGAAATAATAAATCTCCAAGACTGAAGTTGATAGTTTGAAAAAGTAAAATATTTGTTTACTAGTTAGCATAAAAATGATTATATGGAGGGTAGTAAAGGCACTTAGGATGTAATTCTATTTAATGAGGAATTAGAGTTTTATAACGCTGATACACTGATACACAAGAATGAATGTACAGCCTCTTGAAGCACTATGTAAGTACTAGTAATATTTCACCTGGTATTGAATCTGTATATTAATATTGGGCTAGATTAAAAGCTTTTTGTATCAACAGTAAATAATATAAATGTTCAAAGATTGATTTGTGACCGAAACAAAGTTTCGATTTTTGATTGCAAGAAGAAAAGAATCTATGGGTTTTAAGGGATGAAACATTCAAAGTTGGTAAGTGTAAAAGTGTCTTAAATTACGACAGTAAGAAAGATTTTTTCAAGCGTGTATTGACACACATGTATAATTATATAACTTTTTTTACGAAAATCTGTTACATAATAATAATTGTTATTAAACGAAATCTTAAAGTTTAAACAATGATAAGCCATAAATAGTTATCCACTCTTGTTACATCCTTCTTCATTTAAAAAATGTTCAAAAGTTAACTTGTCAATATGAGAGATTCTTAATTGTGTTTAAACATGATGACTAAATTCATTTGAGAAATATTCGAAAGTCCACCTGTCAGTACGAGTGAGCATTAATAGTATTCAAACATGACTAGAAAAAACAAATATCAAAAGAAATAGGAACTATCAAATGATAGACTTTTATGGAACACGGGGATTATTGTAACCCTTAAACACAGTGTTCCACTCAGACTCGAGTCAATTAAAAAATTCAACACTGGTAGTCTCTTATTTTGGTGCACGGGTAACTCTGCCGCTGCGTGTAGTTGTCACACACTGTTCTGAGTTCTGTTCAGCATCCTTAGTCATAACATTATGTTTTTGATCATTTGGCTGTTGCGATACCGCGTTCTGTTCAGCATCCTTAGTCATAACATTATGTTTTTGATCATTTGGCTGTTGCGATACCGCGTTCTGTTCAGCATTCTTAGTCATAACATAATGTTTTTGATCATTTGGCTGTTGCGATACCGCGTTCTGTTCAGCATCCTTAGTCATAACATTATGTTTTTGATCATTTGGCTGTTGCGATACCGCGTTCTGTTCAGCATCCTTAGTCATAACATTATGTTTTTGATCCTTTGGCTGTTGTGATACTATGTGTTGTTCTATATGCTGCCTAGGAAACCAACGGATTTATCACATTGTTATCCAAGGGTAAGTATACTGGTTGCTCGGCAGATTTACGTAAATGTCTACGATACGAGTAATGGAAGTCCCCGACAAACAAGATCGATTTTACCAGTATCAGAAAGAAAACTCAAACCTGCCGTAACAAATACTGACACGGTAATAAAGGAAAGGAATGAAAACGAGTGTTCATAACTTGGATACTGAGGAGATAAACATTCAAACCTTTGAGCCAGAATCTGATGACGATTATTTTGAAATAAAACAGCTGAGCACTGGCAATGCCAAGTCAGCATGTTAGTAGACAAACAACCAATAAAATTCCAGGTAGATTCGGGCGCATCATGCAATGTCTTGAGTTTGAAGGATTTGAAAGAATTGCCAGTTGTGACGATGGAAGAAAAACAGCAGAAGCTATGCACATGCAGCAAAGAAACAATCGAATCAGTCGAATCGGACAGAAACACTGACACAAAGCATATCTGAATTACGAAAGACCCGTGGTGACATTTCAACTTCATTATTTCACGATTTCTGCTTCCTGATTTCACGATTTCCACTTCATGAATTCACGATTTCACGATTTCCACTTCATGAATTCACGATTTCACGAATTCACGATTTCACGAAAAATCTTCACGATTTCTTGATTTCACGATTTCATGATTTCACGATTTCTTGATTTCACGATTTCCACTTCATGAATTCACGATTTCACGATTTCTGCTTCCTGAATTCACGATTACCACTTCTTGAAACCACGATTTCACGATTTCCACTTCATGAATTCACGATTTCACGAATTCACGAAAAAAACTCACGATTTCTTGATTTCACGATTTCCACTTCATGAATTCACGATTTCACGATTTCTGCTTCCTGAATTCACGATTTCCACTTCACGAATTCACAATTTCACGATTTCTACTTCATGAATTCACGATTTCTACTTCACGAATTCTCGATTTCACAATTTCCACTTCATGAATTCACGATTTCACGATTTCCACTTCACGAATTCACGATTTCAACTTCACGACTTCACGATTTCCACTTCACGAATTCACGATTTCACGATTTCAACTTCATGAATTCACGATTTCACCATTGTGAAATCGTGATTTCGTGGAGTGGAAATCGTGAAATCGTGAATTCATGAAGTGAAAATTGTGAAATCGAGAATTCGTGAAGTGGAAATCGTGAATTCATGAAGTGGAAATAGTGAAATCGTGAATTCATGAAGTGGAAATCGTGAATTCAGGAAGCAGAAATCGTGAAATCGTGAATTCATGAAGTGGAAACCGTGAAATCAAGAAATCATGAAATCGTGAAGTTTTTTCGTGAAATCGTGAATTCGTGAATTCATGAAGTGGAAATCGTGAATTCAGGAAGCAGAAATCGTGAAATCGTGAATTCATGAAGTGGAAATCGTGAAATCGTGAAATCATGAAATCGTGAAGTTTTTTCGTGAAATCGTGAATTCGTGAAATCGTGAATTCATGAAGTGGAAATCATGAATTCATGAAATGGAAATCGTGCAATCAGGAAGCAGAAATCGTGAAATCGTGAATTCATGAAGTGGAAATCGTGAAATCAGGAAGCAGAAATCGTGAAATAATGAAGTTGAAATCATGCACCACGGGTCTTTCGTACTGAATAGTTGTAATGATCACTGCTCGTAAGAGTAATGAATTGCGTGTAAGTGTAATGAATTAGATAATTTAAATTTAGGATTTAATTCATTACATTTACGCGCAGTGATCATTACAACCATTTAGATATGTATTTGACATTTGATATTGATATTGGCGTGTTTTGGAAGAAATATTAATCTTATTCCGGACCTTTATAGTGGCTTTAACAAAGATGTGAACCTGTATGCAGTTAATGCTAAAATTACTTAAAGACATCGGGAAGGCGATACTGTACAAAAGCTTCAATTGTTTTTTAGAATCTGGTGTTTAAAATTGTCCTTTTGTTACCATGCCGATAGGCGGTTTGTTTTCAACTTCTACCATATACCAAAATATTTTATTACTTTCTCATTGAATGTATATCACTCCAGACTGGAATGTGAAATGGGTCTAACACTACCACTGTTTATGTATTAATTTGTCATTTATTTTTATATAAAATGTTTCTGACAATCATTTTATTTCTTTAAAGAAAGACTAAACATGAACGACAATAATTATTTTCAGCCAATGGCTTCTGCTTTCATATGCATTCATCAGAAATGATCGATTCTATAACAATTGTTTTTGGCAATCATTTTATTTCTTTAAATATCATAAGAAACTATGAAAACAATCCACATTAGCCAATGATATCTGTTTCTTCATGTAATCCGCTGAAAAAAAAAAAGAAACATTCCTAGTTAGAAGTATTTTAAACTGCGTGGTTCTTCGTACGAAAAAAATGGTCATACGGATGATCTTTGGTGATTTAAGAAATAAGACAGTTTTGTTTCGCACAGAGTTGACACGCACTACTCTTTTTTTTTAATCGCTCTTCTCTTTTTTATGTTATTCCCACGAGATACTGACTCGAGGGAACGACTTAGTATGTCGTGGTAACGAGTTACTAAGTCGTGGGAACGACATAAAAAAGAGGAGTGCAATTAAAAAAAAGAATTGCATTGAAATAAAAAGAGTAGTAGCGCAATAAAAAAGTAGTGTAATAAAAAGAGAATAGTACAATAAAAAAGGAGTAGTGCATGCTAGCTATGACGAGGGAACGACTAACTAACTCGCGGGAGCGAATAAGCTATGTCATGGGAACAACTTTCTATCTCGTTCCCACAACATAGTAAGTCGTTACCACGACATAGCTATCTCGTTACCACGAGTTAGTCAACCAGTCAAATTTTGCGTAACATGCGTAATTCTTATTTATTTGCTATAAATGATAAATTACTTCCCTTTGTAAAGTCGCCATGATGGAAGATGACTTTGAAGATATCTTGGTGAGAAGAGGGGTTCCCTCCGAAGTGATTCGAAGGATGATCACAGGTATAATAAATATAACAAACAATTTGATTGGCTGACTAACTCGTGGGAACGAGATAGCTATGCCTATGTCGTGGTAACCCGCGACATATCTAACTCGTTCCCATGAGTTACTAAGCCGTTCCCTCGACATAGCTAGCATGCACTACTCTTTTTGTATTTCACTATTTTTTGTTTTATTACACTACTCTTTTTATTGCGCTACTCTTTTTTATTAAAAAGTGCACTTCTTTTTTTATGTCGTTCCCACGACTTAGTAACTCGTTACCACGACATACTAAGTTAGTATCTCGTGGGAGTGACATAAATTTTAAAATAAAGAGTAGTGGATGTCACCTCTGTGCCACCGTAGATTATAGCTATGAGCATCGAAAAATATTAAAAAGAAAAAACTATCCACGAATACATTCATATACCACGTAAGATACGGTAACTTTGATAACATTCATAAGAAGACCCGTTGGAAGTAAAGAACGCGAGTAAGCTAAATAATGGTTGAGTCCTTTCATAAGTGGTAATGGAATGTGCAACACCTCTTATATTCCCGTCCATACACACACCACCACCACCATATCCATTTTGATGAAAAGTGCAGTATTATACACATTTTTAAGCTCATAATGCATAACATAAAGTTTTCTTTTGCAAGTGCTAACGTACTTTCAAGGTGGATTGCCTTCCAAATTATTTCATGACATTGTATATTGGAACTGAAACTATTTTGTGAATAAGTCTGATCCCTGCTGCTCTAACGAAGTAAGATTTTTCTTGGCCGCATGAGCGAAATTTTACAGCTGTAAACCTTTTTTTGGTTCAATGTTACAGTCATGTGATCACACTGTATTTCAAATTTACGCCTGTATATTTTATAACATTGATTTTACAGCTGTAGATTTCACTTCACAGTTGTAAAACTACAGTTCGAATTATGCAAATTCCAGTTATAAAATAAACTTACAGCTACAAAAATGAAAAGGATACAGTTGTAGATATGTCTAAAGTTACAGCTGTTTAAATGTTACAGATACTGAAGGGATGGGCATTATTTGGAGGACAAAAGAAGAGGTACTAAAAGTTTTAGAATGGGTTGTAATTCTGAGCTAGAAAGAGTAGCAATAACCACAGAAGCGAAAATAAATGACACGGTACGTATGTTTTAAAAGTATAATGACAAATAGTGGGAACTAAACCAAGTATCTTTTAATACATTTTTTTTTTCGTCTTGGTATAAGCGATGATGAATGATTTATTATTGTAAGGGATCTCAGATCAAACATTTGATGCAATGTCGTACACACCATTGAAATATATACATTATGCTTGAAATGACGATGATGCCATATGAGGTACATTTTATGACCTAAACACCAGGCTTAGCATCAGGTAAACCAAATTTAAATAAAAATGCATGATGTTTGGATACTTACCTGATTTCGCAGATAGGGTAGTTATTACTAGAGCAAGGCAAATCTCCCCAAGCAAAGTCAAATGCGGGATAATAAACTGCGCAATCTTCAGGATTAACGTCTGGTTGACCTGGATACCAGTCTATAAAAGAATAGCATCTAATTACATGCGCATATTATTAGAAACTTGCCAACTGTAAAACATGTTATAAGTATCTTTGTTTGTAGTCGGGTCCATTGAACAATAATTATGGTACGGGTACATCTTCGTTAGTAGTATACAGCAGTCCATAGCTTTACGAAGTCGGCCTGATAATGTTTTATACAAAATAATGACAGTTGGTCTTTATAAGTGACGGAGTGACACACCGCGAAATTCCCGTGCTATTCACGAGGAAAGAACATGTTATTACCACAGCAGGATTTCGATACCTAGTATTAATTCTTTTATTAATGTGTAAAACTACCTGTAAAATTTGTTGTCTGGTCTGTATCAAACCATTTCCATGTGCCTTCTATGAATTCGTCTGTCAGTCCGAGCCACCAGTTCTTACCTTTATTATAGAATGTAAAATATAAATGCGGTTTGGAATCTACAACACCGCTGTAATACATGTTAAAAGGCAAAAGTCTTTATTAAAAAAAATCCGACTTTCAAGTTGAACACCTTTAAGCACAAATTTCTATACCTGACAATATCTTTACATGTATAAATGTGAAATGATTGCCAAAAACTTATTGTAATTACATTTTAAAATGAAAAAGAGTTTGACTGCCAAAATCTTCCTTGATTAGTAAAATCGACAACCACCGTCTTTGTCTGCCCAAAACTATAACTTTTCCAGACAGAAATCGTCTTTGAGTAGAAAGAAATCTGAATTGATAAGAAGTACCAGTTTAACAAGGAAAGAACTCTGTCTATCAAAACTTTAACAATATTCCTTGTTCTTATAGATCCATTTAAGGTGACGTAGGTGGCAGTAAATTCGCCCGATATCTGGACCCAGTGCTAGTACCATTTCTGCACGTTTGAAATCATGGAGTCATTCAGTGTTCATATGTATAGATCAGCTTAAACCGGTACTTAGAGGCGTTAGTGGTGTTGCGATATTCATTACCTCTAATGAACTGAGTCTGCTATAATTTTGCTTTGCTATGTTTTAGGCTTCCTAAGGGTCTTTTTAGACTTTATCAAGTCTTTAAGTGTAGCGTGGTTGTCTCCATACTTGATGTTGTTATTACTTCTTGTCCACTGGTATCATAGAAGCCATTCAGAATTTATATTTAATAGAGTTCCGATTAAGCCGGTTATAGGGAGTTTTAAGGACTGCCTGTCTTGAACATGTTCAATCAAACTGAGTCTACCACGTATTACATTGCTTGTTGCGCTCCATGATTTTTTTTCTTCAGAAAACCTGACTTTACTAACATTTATTTTTGTACCTTAATACGGATTCGTCATTCAGGCATATATGTACATTTGCCACTGTTTTGTAAAATGATATATGGTCTAATGGTCCGATGCATTGTATTTATGAATTACCTATTTATCTAAATGTTTGTCGATTTGTAAGACTTAAAAAACACACACCTAAAACGCCGATGCAAATTGCTTCATTACCTGCGGCTTGCAGGCATATTGGAATGCAACAAGTAGTGTAGCACATGGGGACTGGGTAATTTCACGTGACTTTTTACCGATATGCGATTGGCTTATCGCATTTATGGAACGCCGTTTTTGCAATTTAGCTGGCACTATATATTATATATAGAGGAATGTTTGTGACCTGAATTCCTCATTATTTTCATATACTTTATTCAAACTTTCAGCAATGATCAATATTGATACCTAGTTGTACGTAAGGGATTTTTTTTGCATTGCTCTTTAATTTCTTGGATTATGGTCCTGTGTTGTCTTCAATGCTCTAAATGTCAACGAAGTCAAATCACATTTGTGATAGCTCTAGTAAAGTGTTTCAATAGTCAAGGACCAGTTGAGCAAACAGTTATGTTATACATGCAAGGGGAATATAATTATTTTGCTCAAAACAAAAACTTTCAGAATTAAGAAATACATATTTCATAGATCTACTTGCCACATTAAAGCGTAATGGTATAATAAAAAAGCATCTTATTCACCAATAAGTTACTTTTTAGGCCGAGTGGTCACTCAAACATAAAAAAAAAAAATCTGGTCTGTATAACTTCTGGCCGCAGGAATTCTTTCGGCTTGTATTCAACATTGATTGAAGAATATGAAATGTAAGAAAAGCTTATTACTAGAAAAAAAAGGATAATTTATAACATAAAAGAACTGTTTCGTAGACTTATATGCTGTTTTCTTTTCTTTCTTTTCGTCTTTTTTGATAACTCATAGACGTTCTAAATGACATTTTAACGCACTGGGGTGTGATACTTACTTTTGAAATCCCGAAGTCTGTCTTTTATGAAATCATTTTCTGCTTTACTTTGTATATGTATTAGATGGCTGTTTTTGTGTTGTCTACAGAAATGCTGGTAAATAAAAAAGATATTTAAGATAAAGAACATCGATATATTGCAATTTGGTATCCTGAAATTTTTAGAACCAAAGAAAAGAAAGTATTTGTATTCCAAAAATGTTCCCAAGAATAGAATGTTTATTATAGAAACCTTTTATTATTTTATGAAATATTATAATGGCCTTGTCTTATTGACGAAATGTGTTAACTTTAGTTTTAAAAAAAAATCGCCATTTTTCCAGGAGTCAATAGCTATCGAATAAAAATCGCTTTGGCTTAAATTGGCGGAAATGCAATGGAAAGTTTCTATAAACATGAATTTAGTGGTATGATTAAGGTTCTTTCGATGCTGTATAACGGCAATAATATTCTGAAGGATTAAAAAAAATAGATATATAGAGATTATTCTACTGAAATTATTGAGCCGCGCCATGAGAAAACCAACATAGTGCAGATAGACCAGCATGGATCCAGACCAGCCTGCGCATCCGCGCTGTCTGGTCAGGATCCTATCTGTTCGCTAATGGTTTCTCTAATTGCAATAGGTTTTGAAAGCAACAGCATGGATCCTGACCAGACTGCGCGGATGTGCAGGCTGGTCTGGATCCATGCTTGTCGCAAATGCACTATGTTGATTTTCTCATGGCGCGGCTATACACTTGTATATACAGTTTGACTGTTTTGACTTCATAATTTGCTAACCTGTTTTGCAATCAAGACACATGAGCGAATTAAATATGTAAATTTAAGCTTTTTTACTGTATGTAATTCACCCATTATTTCAGTTAGTTCCAAAAGGCTATAAATTTTATATTAAAAAACAAACGATAAAGCTATCCAAATAGATTTTACGCATGATTACATGATTAGAAAGGCACTACTTGAAATACTTCACATACATTTATACATTTACAGCTATAAAGGGAGGTACTCATAGATAGTGCATTCAATAAAACTTTGTATTTTGTTAATCAATATTCAAACTTTTGATAAAAATTAGAGAAAACAATTCTTGAAAATATAATTTAACAAGAAATTAATATATTTTATGTTCTTAATAAAATATGTGGCGGCCACATTTTGAACAAATGCATTATCATTATGAGCTTTTAAGTCTACCGTTTGTGAACTGCATTGAAAATGAGCAGATAACTCTTTCTCACTATTTTGATGACCTATGATTTTTATTACATATCTTTGTTTCTTAGATGATTGTCCTTTAACATCCAAAGTTTGAAGAAATTCCATTATTGGGAAAAATCTTGAACCGATCAAGACATCAGCATTTTTCGATCAGTTAGGTATTTACTATTATTTGAGTTAGGAAGTCTAAGGTTGTTATGAAAAGCAAAGTTTCTGTTATGGCCAAAGAATGTCGAAAACACGTTATGAGAGTACATAATCGCACAGGAAATTGCCAATACATTTCCTTAAACTTCAGACAACAGTGTAACCTACCTCGGCTTCCGTGAAATGAGCGGCTTGATGCCCAAACAAATAGCATGATCCTTCAAAAGGAAGCCATCCATCGTAACATGTTGTCGCTTGATATCCTAGAAAAACGTTTTTAAAAACTCTGGAATAGCTTGGAATAAAAAGGTTTATAACTGCAAAATGTTCTCGGCGGGACGATCCGCTTAATAAGGTGCTTTTGGTTCACGACGTGATTTGTCAGTAATCATCTTTGATATATAACTAAAAAGAAAGAAAAGCTTACCTGTTCTTTGTTATTTTACAATTTTCTAATAAATTACTA
Organism: Mercenaria mercenaria; assembly: GCF_021730395.1. Taxonomy (NCBI): domain Eukaryota; kingdom Metazoa; phylum Mollusca; class Bivalvia; order Venerida; family Veneridae; genus Mercenaria; species Mercenaria mercenaria. The sequence continues at coordinate 40,098,381 of NC_069376.1, read as the reverse complement.
ATTGGGCATACATTTAGATTAATATGCAGTTCAAAATATATCAAATATTTAACGGCATATGAACCTAAAGTAAAAATAAACCCCACACAAATTGGTTGGAAAGTCATTTTTTTTTTGGTGAATTTTAATGCATTATATTTAAAATTGCAAAGGAATAAAGTGAATATTGAAAATTCTACAACCATACATATTGTCCTATTATTGTTTCAAGTTCCTTTATTGAAAACAAAGTCAGACAAGACTTAAATTCTAGCTTTACGTGTAAGAACCTTTATCCTGACAGGATGTATATAAATGTAACAATTTTGAAATTCATGAAAAATATTAATTCAATATATCGCTAATGAATTTGATAAGCAAAATGGTTGGAGTAAATTTATTTGCACCAGAACCCTTTGCATGTGAATAAAATATTTCGTTCAATAGTTATGTAGTACGGTAGAGTATAAGGGTGCACTTATATACTTCCTTGCTATTGAGCTAGCATTTATAGCGAGGTAGTATAAGTGTACCCATATACACAACCTTACTAAGTTATACACTATAGGACCGTTCAAAATGCAATTACATAACACTAGAAAAATTACAAACCGCTGCAACTGTTTGCAACCCTTTCCTCAAGTAGCCACGGATTTGGATTTAATAACAAGTTAAAGCATAGCAAAAGTTCCTTCTAGGGCATATCTATATAAATATAAAATGATCATCTTGTAAAATTTTGGTTGCAATGTCTGTTTTTACTGCCAAAAAATTTCAAGTAAGTATTTACGCTAGTTATTTAACATAAATTGTTAAATCCAACAACAAATTAAATCTGTTACCACTTTCAGTAGAGTAAATACGGCAATAAGACATTGACCCGGTTAATCAATTACGATTCGATGCGTGAATTTGTTGCGCATAATTAGAGGGTCGCAATGGGGTTTGTTTTCATATATTAACTATGCATTTCAAGGTAACGATAATATTTAGTTGTTTACATTTAAATTTGCTGATATATGTCTATCTGGTCGACTTAATGTATGTTATGTTCCTCAAGAATGGAGGAAATAACATCCCCGGGTTTAGTAATATGTAATCCACGGAACGCGTTCAGTCAGAGAGTCGCCTCAATTAGGAAAGAATAGTCTAACGTCAGAGGTTATTTCTAAGGTCACGGAGTTTTATTGGCCAGCTTATAATGACAACAGCTTTCGGTATCAGTAGCTCAGTCAAGTGTGACTTATTGAACTATAATATTCCTTCTCAAGAGAAGGAACAAATCAATATTGTTGTCATTAAGGTTCGACCAATAGGAGAATTTATCAACTTGGTAATAAGGATATCAAGACATGCTTAACTCCACGGCCAATCTTCCAGGTCGATAAACCCTCAAATCGACCTCTCTGAAAGGCAATAATTGTATGATTTTGAAGATGATTATTATATTGTTTTAAATAAGCTTACCTTTTACTGTTGCAAACAGTCCTATAAAGAGAAAAGACAAAATAAACGGCATGTTGATAGCCTATTTACACACCAATAATTGTTTGATAGATAGGTCTTATCAGTTCAGTCATGTACAGGTTTACAAAATGTCATATAACTTATCTGGCTGTCCTACCAAAGTTTGAAAATAACTCATTTTTCATGTTCTAAAGGCGTTGCACAAAATTAAAGATTCTTCAACTTTTACCATTTAGGCATCAAATAATCATGGGATTGAAAAAAATACATATTCGTTCTGTACAAGGTTTGTTTATTAGGAATAGCATGCGCAATAGTGCAAAATCATTGGACATATCTTTATACCACAGTCATATAGACTGAAGAATTGCCCTTGTCAGACCATCCAGTTGCAAGTTTGAACACAGTTCAAAATAGTTACATAAAATAGCATGGCTAAGGAGTCTAATGCATATAAAAATATTGCTCTGAATTTACCGAATGCAGAAATCTGTGACTGACCAATCAGAGATACATGTTCTTTTGGTAAAACATGACTTCAGCCGTAAACTTAAACAAATTTATTTTAAATCACCATTAGGCTACGAACAACAAAAATGCAATGTTTATTTGAAATATTAAACTGACTTAATACTGCTTGACTCTTAATTCAAAGACTGAAAACTGATCCGGGCGTGTAGTAAGATATAATGTCCAAGTGATTTCGCAACGCTTTGCCCTGTGATAAAAAGTATGAATTCCTAAATGTTAACAACTTATTTCCAGCCGAGCTCACGGCAGGCGTCATATTTACCTCCCCAACATCAAGTATAGGCCGATGGAAACTATGGAAACAAATCACCCAGCACTGAACACTAGTCGGGATATAAGCCGCGACCGGGAATCGAACCAGGACCGCTGGCGTTGTAGTCCAACCTGCTAAACACTGCGCCACTGACTCCCTATTGTTCATTTCTGATCAAATATCTTAAAATATTATCTGACGTAAAATATTATAATAATTTCAAAGTTTGATATTAGGGAATATTTATACATCGTATTTTGACATACGATTCAATTTGGCTATTTACCTTTTTGGTTAGAATCAGTAAAAGTGTACATTTGTCATTTTAAAAATAGGCCCAGTTTTCTTTTCGTGGAAAATGAAAACAACCGTGTTTGTTCGCAGTTTTATCGTATCAACATAGTAGCCGAATGTCTCAGAAGTGTAAACTATAAAAGTACAATAGTATTATCATACATGTGTTCAAAAAGTAAAATATTACATCTGGCAATAGTTTTCTAATTTGGTACCTGTCAGTAACCATTGCCTAAGACCTAATTTTGAGACCAATGTCCTTAAATGAAGTTTCTTAGACTTGTTAACATTAGCAGAGTATAAAAATTCTTGATAAAGTTTAACCTTACAAAATATAAACAAAAATTGTTTGTTAAGTCATTTTTCGTAACCATATCAATTTATGAGTTGTATGCAAAAAGAGAGTAGCCTTTCTGTATTTCATATTTGTGTTTAAATACAATACCTTCTGGTACAGTAACGTGTATAAGGGATTTATCTGGCGGGGTTTTTAGTTATCCTTTCATAAGAACGATTTAAAATACTTAATTGCTACTTTGAATACAAATACAGCAGCCACTTAAATAATAATATGTAAAACTTTTACAAATCTTTGTAACTATTTTTACTTTTCCTTGATTTTGAAGTATTTTGTAATCAATGAGAAGGTGTCCTTTTGTTTAGTTTCAATCCAATATATATAGTTGCTGCTAAAATTCCAGGTGACAGATAAACGCAAAACCAAATTTTCTAAGTCGTGAAAGTGGCCATAATTTGAATCAAGTTCAACCAAGAGTTATCTGACTTGTTAATTGATGACTGGGAAGCGTCGCGTGAAGTTTTAATACAAAACATAGAGTTTTAATGAGGCACAGCTTGATATTTCAACGCAAAACTTTATCTGGATTTTCAAAGTGGACCCTAATTTGCATCAAGTTCTACAAAGACTAGGAAGCTTTGTGTGAAGTTTCAATCATATACATGCAATAGTTATAATGCTGTAATATGGAGGGGTATAGGTTTAACTCTGGTTATGTAATACATTTACCATTAATTTTATTTCCATAACAAATTATCTAATCTATAAAAGAGATAAAGACAATGTGTACACAAATGAAAATTCATCCAACGACTTCTGTTTCCACTTGCATTCCTCTGAAAAATGAAAATAATCATTGTGTGATTATTCACGTAAAAACTTTGTCGATGAATTTTTCGATAATATTACATTTTTGAGATTCGGTAACTACGACGTTTCTGTATTAGATAATGAACATTAAAATATACTTAAAAGACAAAAGGTATCAACTCACTAATAATTGATTCAAGTGGTAGCTAAGGTCTTCTTGCATGATATTTTATGCTACACATTCTTGAAATCCAAGAGACCAAGACATTTACTTCTATATCCGAAATTCGACATAGATCTACCGCTGTAACTTTATGTTTATATATTTCAGTGACAGAGGTAGTACATATAAGGTAGTGAAAACACACTCGACAATTTTCGTGTAATTACGTATCATCGTATGTTATTTCGGCATCATTCGACCATAACAGAAAATTGCTTTAATTTCCATAACAACGGAAGAATGCCGAAATCGCGTACGCAGAATACGCACATGGACGGTCCCAAACTGAAGAGGATCCATGCTCAAAAATAATTACAAGATACAATACATATCGCGTATCCGTAGCCCTGACCAACCTATAAATCAGGCAAGTCTATTTTATAAGTACAATAACACTGTTGACCCATTTAAACGAGGAGTAATATGTCGATTGTCATCACGGGTCAACTACTGAGATTAATCCCTGTTGTTTTCTGTTTCATAGTGTTATCAATCTTTAAAAAGTTGGGATATCTTTCTAACGGCGATTGTTTGAACACTGATCTTTATGCCATAGCATCATTATGTATTCTGTAATAGGGCAAACATAGGTAAAATGCGAGAATCTCACATGACGTATGTACAAAAGCGTAACCAACCATGCACCATGACTTCAGACATGACCCAGATCGGATAGATATGCAACATCTATATATAAGGGTCCTCTAAGGGAATGCATTTGGGCATTGTCCGGTTTGCGGATATTCCAGCCTCTGATCCCACTATTTCCAACATCAAAGGGCTACCACCCTCCCTACAAACTCCATCAAAAGAATCGCAAGAAGAATCCAAAATGACAGTTTGTTCAGTTAATACCAAGTGCTCTCTTTCAGATATGGTGATATCGGGTTACAGTAAAGCCAAGAAACAGCATTATTTTCGGAAAATCGACATTCATAATATTATATTCCAGTAAACAGAGTCCTTTTGTTATAACACTCATCTGCGCTGTGACCTCCACGTCTTTGAAAACTTGTATCGTGGTTTGTTAGTCTTTGAAAAATTGTATCGTGGTTTGTTAGTGTCGTCTGCTCTTGCTTTTCCAAACGCTTCAATATGTCAGCTAGTTCATTGAACTTCCCACTGAGATAGGCTTTGTGACAGAGCAAGTTTACAAACTGACAGTACATGTATATTGGTCATGGTCCCTCTTCTTGTCACAATGATAAAAGTAGGAAAACTGTTTACCCATTTTTGACTTTTTTCACTCATTTTCAGATACCAGTATGATAATAAGTAAAAGCTACAATGGCAAAAACATTTTTAAAATATTCTGATCCAAACTGAGTGTAGTTTTGATAGAATCTTCTCAACCTTGTATAGATCTCGAGACCACAGTAATTTGGGCCAAACTCGCTTTCATTTTGAAACACTTAATCTTGTGTTCAGCCTGTTCATATAATTCTTATGTATATACAGGTCCTGTTATGTTTTAAGCTCAAGCGGAAGCTTTTCAAGCGCTTTAATTATAGGTTACTAGCTTTGTACGAGTTCTGCAGCGGAGAAATTGCGCGTCTGTAGGAGTGCAATATATCATTTCCGCTAAAGAACGAGTGCATAACTAATAACCTTTTTAGGCTGTACAGTAGTAAATAAATTTGCTATTATTATTATTATTATCATTAAACCAGATTTTTATAGCGCCCTTTTCATGATAAATTTCACGTTCAAAGGCGCTTTACATAGTTCAAATGCAGCCACACAGGGCGCATAATTCATCCTCTACTAGTACAGACACAGAGCGATCTGACCAGAGGGACAGAGTGAGACAAAGCCCTCACGACAGAGATCAGAAATCAGACACAGACTTGTCCGGCTAACTTAGCCTAGCTCGTTGCGAATAGACAGCCTGGTTCTTTAACGTGCCCAGTGTATAGTACTGATACACGCAAGGATTGCCTGGGTTCCTGACCAGTACACCTCTAGTTGGGTGGGAAACACTGAAAAGCATTTCTGAAAATTCCCGAATAGCTGCCGGGGATCGAACCCCCGACCTCAGGACTGGAAGGCCAGTGTGCAAGCCACTGAGCTATCCGTCCACCTTATCTGTTCTATATAAAATTAAGAATCTTCTGAGAGCGGTAACACATAGCTAGGCCCATTACAATTACTAGCATTATGTTCTTAATTGACATAAAAACCACCAAAGACACCAAGAAAAGTAGGGGTCATGTATTATGGCTTCTAACAGAGATTTTTTGTCTGGCAGGTCAACACTGGAATATCTTTCAAACTGACAGAGAAAATGTGGATATGAACACATGAGTAATAAGGTTTGTTCACATTTCTGTAAATGCAAAAATATACTTGAAAATGCAACCAAAATGTCAAGTATAAATGAAATAAAAACGGGAACTGGCTTAACTGTGAAAAATTGAGGATTTTTTCTTTCTGTCATTAGCAACACTGAATTAGGTGGACGGATAGCTCAGTGGTTTGCACACTGTCCTTCCAATCCTGAGGTCGGGGGTTCGATCCCCGGCAGCTATTCGGGAATTTTCAGAAACGCTTTTCAGTGTTTCCCACCCAACTAGAGGTTTACTGGTCAGGAACCCAGGCCATCCTTGCGTGTATCAGTGCTGTACACTGGGCACGTTAAAGAACCAGGCTGTCTATATTCGCAACGAGCTAGGCTAAGTTAGCCGGACAAGCCTGTATCTGATTTTTGATCTCTCTGTCGTGGGGGCTTTGTCTCACTCTGCCCCTCTGGTCAGATCGCTCTGTGTCTGTACTAGTAGTGTGGCTGCATTTAAAGTATGTAAAGCGCCTTTGAACGTGAAATTGATCATGAAAAGGGCGCTATATAAATCTGGTATAATAATAATAATAATAATAATGATAATAATTAATGCAATGCCACGCACTGAAATGGCGTCACACACCCGATGTGAAATACAGACGTCAGTATGGAAAATATTCTGGTTCTATTGTATCCAAACGGAGGATGAAACGAGTGTGTGATAATATGATAATATGAGATAAGTTTTATTTATAAACTTTAGAACACGGAAAGCAAATATATAGAGGATATTTTCTTTTTATTTTATGCTCAATTACGTTGAGAAATGCATTTTGCAACTGTTTTAATCTCCGCGCGGAAAACAGACGCGCGTAAACAGACATGACGTCAGACGTGATGTGACGTTATAAAGACGCATGCGACATAAAGTTCCATTTTGTTTTATACTTTGCTGCATAACGGTATGAAATTCTCTTTAAGTAAAATAATTTGAATCGAGAAATATATTATAAAGAACAAAGTGCGACTATAATTTTCATCCTGTTTTAAGTAAATAATTTAAAATTCATACACAATGTATGAGGGGGCGGACCTCATATCTCTCACAGTGTGAAAATATAGATTTCATATTTTCACAGTGTGAGCGATGAGATATGAAAATATTTAACTGATAGATAGAGGATATTTGTTTGTTTTCAGTGAATATGGAATATATCTCACTGAGAAGTGAGAAAATTTCAAATATTTTCACGAACGCGTAGCGCGAGTGAAAATGTGAAAATTTTCTCACTTCGAGGTGAGATATATTCCATATTCACGAAAAACAAACAATTTTTTTTTATTTTATGCTCAATTACGTCGAGAAATGCATTTTGTAACTGTTTTAATCTCAGCGCGGGAAACAGACGCGTGTAAACAGACATGACGTCAGACGTGCTGTGACGTTATTAAGACGCATGCAACATAAAGTTCCATTTTGTTTTATATTTCGCTGCATAACGGTATGAAATTCTCTTTAAGGACGTATGCTAAAATTTGGTGCGAAAATTTTCCCAATAACAGAATTTCTTCAAACTTTGGATATTGAAGGACAATCATCTAAGAAACAAAAAAATGCAATAAAAATCATAGGTCACCGATATCAAAAAAGAGTTATCTGCCCTTGAAAACGGCATTTCCCCCAAAAATGACGTTTTCAAGGGCAGATAACTCTTTTTCGAATCCGGTGACCTATGATTTTTATTGCATTTTTTTTGTTTCTTAGATGATTGTCCTTCAATATCCAAAGTTTAAAGAAATTCTGTTATTGGGAAAATTTTCGCCCATCTCATATACAGGGAATTCTAGCATACGCCTTTAAGTAAAATAATTTGAATCGAGAAATATATTATAAAGAACAAAGTGCGACTATAATTTTCATCCTGTTTTAAGCAAATAATTTTAAATTCATACACAATGTATGAGGGGGCGGAGCTCATATCTCTCACAGTGTGAAAATATAGATTTCATATTTTCACAGTGTGAGCGATGAGATTATAAGATTCTTTCACTGGTTATAGGTGCAGATGGGTATTTTCGGCCTCGAGGGTAACTGTTTAGGCGGTAACGAGGTTCCTACCGAGTTACCGCCTAAACAGTTACCCGAGAGCCGGATATTCCCATCTGCACCTATAACCAGTGACAGAATCTTTTTCTTGCATACCGATATCAAGATATAATAATAAAAATAAGATCAGTTGAACGGCTTTCTTTTTAGAACTATTTCTTGTAGCAGCGTATTTAAACAAATCGCGGGAAATCAACGTCCGTAAACAGGAAAGACGTCATGACGTTTCAAAGACAAATAACAATGTTTAGTTCCGGTTTTGTTTTATCAGTTCCAGCGTAACTTTATGAATTTTTGATAAAATAACGTGTTTTGAATCGAGAAATATACTATCAGGAACAAAGAGGAACTGTCAAGGTATTGGATTTTTATTCCGTTTTTTCAAAATCAAATATAAATAACTACATAAATCTTCTACATATATGTAGTTCGTAATACGTCATTTAAAGCACGAGAGACATCTTACATCCCGGGGTGTAAGATGGATTTTTCTTGCATACCAGACGGGGATTTCCGGTATTTTTACCGGTGCTGGAAAAATCCATCTTACACCCCGGGGTGTAAGATGACTCTCGTGCTTTAAATGACGTATTACGAACTACATATATGTAGAAAATTTATGTAGTTATTTATATTTTATTTCGAAAAACGGAATAAAAATCCAATACCTTGACAGTTCCTCTTTGTTCCTGATAGTATATTTCTCGATTCAAAACACGTTATTTTATCAAAAATTCATACCGTTACGCTGGAACTGATAAAACAAAACCGGAACTGAACATTGTTATTTGTTTTTGAAACGTAATGACGTCTTTCGTGTTTACGGACGTTGATTTCCCGCGCTTTGTTTAAATACGCTGCTATAAGAAATAGTTCTAAAAAGAAAGCCGTTCGACGGATTTTATTTTTATTATTATATCTTTATATCAGTATGCAAGAAAAAGATTCTGTCACTGGTAACAGGTGCAGTTGGGAATATCCGGCTCTCGGGTAACTGTTTAGGCGGTAACTCGGTAGGAACCTCGTTACCGCCTAAACAGTTACCCTCGAGGCCGGAAATTCCCATCTGCACCTGTAACCAGTGAAAAATCTTATATTCCAGCACCGGTAAAAATACCGGAAATCCCGTCTGGTATGCAAGAAGTGAAAATATTTAACTGATAGAATACAGTATTTCATTAGTTAGCATAAAATAAAATACAGTATTTCATTAGTTTGCATAAAATAAAATACAGTATTTCATTAGTTAGCATAAAATAAAATACTGTATTTCATTAGTTAGCATAAAATAAATGATATTATTACATGAGTACCTATAAATAGTAACAAATTTGTGCTGAAAATTCTCCCATTATCGCATTGCGTCATGCATTATCACATTATCATAATAAGCCCCGGGGCCATTATCGATAATAATAACATTATCGATAATAATATAACGCGTTAGCGCGGGAAATTAACGTCCGTAAACAGAAATGACGTCATGGCGTTTCATGGAGGTAAAACAGCGAATATTTCCGTTCTATTTTATCATCTTGAGCGTAACATCGTGTATTCTTCGTGAAATAACGTATTTTTATCCCTAAATTATGCAATAAGCAAGAAAGTACAACTATCCAGGTTTTTGATTTTATACAGTAAATAGTCTCTTATACAAATAATAATTATAGAAACTGAAAAGCTGAAATTTATTGTGCCAGAAGATACAGGTACCCATAAAATGACACAAAAAAAAGCAATTTCTTACTATATTATAGGTAAACATGTAATAAACAGGTAAATACATGGGAGAGCGATGCCGTTGAGTGATAATGGCCCTGGAAGAAGATAATAGCCCTCGGGCTATTATCACCTTGCCAGGGCCATTATCACTCGAAGGCATCGCTCTCCCATTTATTAACCTATACTTTATATACATACCGAAGTTCACACAGAGGATAAAAGTTATCAAGACATTTCACATCTCCCCAATCAAAGTCGAGATAGTAAACATATATCGCACAGTCTTCGGGATAAGCATCTGGTTGTCCAGGATGCCAGTCTAAAATCGACAGAAGTATAGCTCATAGAGGCAATCCATCAATATGTGACAGAGATTTCTATCAATGAAAAAGCAAGTTGTCTCATTTACATGTTAATTGTATAATTCAAATGAGCCGTGCCATGAGAAAATCAACATAGTGGCTTTGCGACCAGCATGGATCCAGACCAGCCTGCGCATCCGCGCAGTCTGGTCAGGATCCATGCTGTTCGCTAACAGTTTCTCCAATGGCAATAGACTTTGAAAGCGAACAGCATGGATCCTGACCAGACTGCGCGGACGTGCAGGCTGGTCTGGATCCATGCTGGTCGCAAACCCACTATGTTGGTTTTCTCATGGCGTGGCTCAAATATCAAATTCAAATGGTGTAAAACATATATGCACCAAAAAAACACAGACTTTAAAATTAACATTATGATAATTTTTAACCGTGTGCAATAAACATACCTGTAAAATTCGCTGTCTGATCATTATCAAACCATTTCCACGTGCCTTCAATCAATTCATCTGTCAATCCAAGCCACCAGTGCTTACCTTTTTAATTTAATGCAATATATGTTATTTATGTCGTTATAGATATATGATGTAGGCCTATATAACATCATATATTCGGTGGCAGAAGTCCAAGACTTCCAAAAATCCAAAAAGCAACAATCGCCTTTGACTGCCGCATAGCTATCTTCGTCAGTATAAATGTTAAAGGGAAAAAGTACTTGACTGTCAAAAAAATAAAAATAAATAAAAACTGACATTATCGGTAATATCTGTTCTAAGGCTAGATATTTTGGATGCCAAAATCTTTATTGTAGAATTAAGATCGACGGCAGAAGTCTTTGACTTCCAAATCTCTGACAAATTCCTAGACAGTCTTTGTCTGCTCAAGGACTTACTTATAACCTCAGATCCCCTTTGTTTAGTTCTGCCTGTTTTTTTTCTCATTTATGGTAAGCCCTTCATCGCAACTCGACCATACGCAGCTTTAAATGAAATTGCACACTGTATTATTGAAGGTTCCATATACAAAGCAGTATGAGCACATCTGCGGATGTCTCTAACTTTTTGGTACAATTGTTGAGTTCTGCTCAACCCGGAGCTAGAGGACATGGACAATAACTAGTATAGGCATTTCCACTAGCGTCCATGAACAAGCTCAATCAAACCGAACTTGAAACATTTCCATTTTTATCGTGTTAAACGTCCTATGGAGTTTTTACTTTTTCTATTTAAAAGAACGTTTTATTTTCAGTTACAATTACATTTCAAACGGCAAGAAGTATTCGACTGTCAAAAGTCTATCAGTGTCAGTGGTATATGTATGAAGTTGAAAGACGACATTTACCTTTTCTTTTTCAGAGGTAAATGTTTAACGGCAAATGGTTTTGCCAAAACATTTTACTTAATCAATAATGCATTTCTTTTATTCTGTGTCATTTTTACTCATGTAGTGACGCAGTCTATAACGCCCCCGTTACTCTGTCCTAGGCGCTAACGTTGCTATATTACGGAAGAAACACATAAATGTAAAGCAAATATGAAATCGTAGGGGTTTATGAAGTGTTGATTTACATGTAGTTTATACTAATTTATTTTAGCTCGACTGTGATGAAAGCTTAAAGTTATTCGCGGAAAAATCAGTACTGGTGTCATATGAGCATGATCGTGACCCCAGTGGGGCTTGAACCCACAACAACCGGGTTGAGAGGCAGACACTTTAACCACTAGACCACCGCTGCCCTTATGACTTGTTGATCTAAAAGAGACATTAAGTAAGCATGTAAACTGAGTCAAAAGATGCGATCGTAATGTTAATACAAGGACTGACGTTAGAATTTGCACCGAAGTTACTATCATGACACTCCTGTATGATAAAAATAACTTATACATGTTTTGATAACATTTTGACAGGTTACAATGTGAGCACTGCCTAAAAGCGCATCAACCTGTTTACTTACTTTTGAAATCCCGGAGTCGGTCTTTGATGAAATCATTTTCGAGTTTACTCTCAACATGAATAAGATGGCTGTTATGGTGCTGTCTACAGAATTGCTAGCAAATAATAAAATACCCACATTAATAACAGTAATATAATACTATGACATCAGAAATATTCGTGGGGAACTTATTTTCGTGGATTTTGTGACTGTGTTGATCCAAGAAATTAAATTCCAACAAAAATATGTAATTCCCATTCATTTTATCTCGGAAACTTGATATCCGCGGATTCATGTCCGCCAAAAAATAGCAGTTTTGTGTGAAAAAAAAATGTGATTGTATGCCTACGAAATTAAATAATATGAATACTTTATTTAACGTCAGAATAAAACCAAATATAATGGGTGTCTCCAAAAATGACATGTTTACATGCAAGATATTATGATTTTCATAGAAGCACTGCATAATTCTCATTTGCATTTTGATAAAACAAGAACCGCGTGTAATAGCCCGAAAGATATTGAATTGTAAGCAATATTTGATGTTAAAGCCAATGCATGTCATTAGATTTATTCACTAAACGATGTTATTTTTACCTCCGCTTCCGTGAAATGGACCGCAGAATGTCCGAAGAAGTAGCACGATCCTTCAAAAGCAAGCCATCCATCGTAACATGTCGTGCTTGTCAATCCTGGAAATATTTTCAAACAAACTGGAGTCTAATATATGAAATATTAAAGAAATCGGTTTACAAATAAAGCAACAATTAATGATGGCCCTATCTCTTATTCCATCCATGTATCATTATTCTATTGTTTTACTATCATTATTCCAACGTTTTATCGCCAGCACCGCGTCGTTTTATCGCCATTATTCCATAGCTTTAGTGCCATTTACTCGTCGTTTCATTACCACTATTCCATAATTTTAGCGCCATTTACCCGTCGTTTATCGTCATTATTCCAACGTTTTAGCGCCATTTGCCCATCGTTTTATCGCCATTATTCTATTGTTCTAGCGCCATTTGCCCATCGTTTTATCGCCATTATTCTATTGTTTTAGCGCCATTTGCCCATCGTTTCATCGCCATTATTCTATAGTTTTTCTTGCTATTAACATGTCGTTTTATCGCCATTTTTCACAATGTACACTAAACCAGTTTCTACAATATGCAAGAAACATGGACTAAATCACCATTTTTACGCCGACGATGGGCAGCTTTATTTATCTTTCAAACCAACAAATCCAGTCTCTTAGAAGGATGCTTTAGGCTGTGTTGAAAACTGTCTCGTAGAAATGTATCTTGTATGAACAGCAACATGTTGAAAATTATGGTGGCTGATTTCTGCCATTTCGCGTTTTCGCCCCGCGACCCCACCGAGCAAAAACACGAGAATTTACAAGTTAAAATGGCGGGGGCGCGGGGCGAAAACACGCTATTTAGCGGGGGCGCAGAGCGAAAACACGATAATTAGCGGGGTCGCGGGGCGAGAGTTAGTAAGTGGGATGTCAGGGGCGCGTGGCGAAAACACGATAATTAGCTCTGCTTAAACGCCGAGTTTTCGCACCGCACCCCCGACATTCCAGTTCCTTAATCTCGACCCTCGACCCCGCTAATTATCGTGTTTTCGCTTCGCGCCCCTACTAAATAGCGAGTTTTCGCCCCGCGACCCCGCCGAGCGAAAACACAAAATTAACAAGATAAAATGGAGGGGGCGCCAGGCGAAAACTCGCTATTTAGCGGGGGCGCGAAGCGAAAACACGATAATTAGCGGGGGCGCGGGGCGAGATTTAGTAACTGGATGTCGGGGCGCGGTGCGAAAACTCGACGTTTAAGCAGCACTATTTATCGTGTTTTCGTCTCGCGCCCCCGACATACCAGTTACTAAATCTCGCCCCGCGACCCCGCTAAACAGCGAGTTTTCGCTCCGCGCTCACGCTATATAGCGAGTTTTCGCCCCGCGCCCCCGCCATTTTAATTTGTTAATTCTCGTCTTTTCGCTCGGCGGGGTCGCGGGGCGAAAACGCGAAATGGCAGAAATCAGCCACCATAGTAAATCAATATTGCCGATAAAACTGAAGTGATTGTATTTATCTCTCAAAGAAACGAAAAACACATTGAATCGGTTACTGTGAAAATTGGAGAAGAGAACATTAAACCATCTAAATGTGTAAGGAATCTTGGTGCTTTTCTAGATTCCAAAATGAGCATGGAAAAACATATTAACTCAGTTTGTAGATCAGGATACGGACAGCTACGTCATAAAGGCCACATCAGGAAATATCTAAATACAGATGCTACAAAACCGCTAGTAAATTCCCTCGTCACTTCACGCCTTGAGTATTGCAATGCGCTCTTGTATGGTGTTTCGAAGGCCTTGCTGAATAGACTTCAAAATCTTCAGAACACTGCAGCTCGAATCATAACGAGAATATCGCGTTATGGTCACATTACACCGGTATTAAAAGAACTGCATTGGATACTCGTTACTCACAGAGTGGACTTTAAGATTCTAGTTCACACATACAAAGCATTGCATGACCAATCACCGATCTATGTTAAAGACTTGCTAGAACCCTATCGGCCAGCAAGAAATTTGAGATCCAAGAACAACTCAAAACAATTGGTTGTTCCAAAAAGCAAAACTGTGAGGTACGGTGATCGTAGTTTTCAGCTGCACCGAAGTTATGGAATGCTCTTCCGGCTACCATTAGACACGCTAAAAGTTTTGATGCTTTCAAAATATTATTGAAAACACACTTTTTCTTCAAGGTCTATTGAAACTAACTTTGCACTGGAAAACAAGCTGTTATATGACTTTGCAATGGAAACTATTTACTGTTGTTTATTGTTCTTTAAAATATCTAGTACAATCAAAATGTAGAGTAAAACCTGATTCAGGCTAAATACCTTTTATTATTGATATATTTTTTGCGTTGTATTGTGTGTCCATATCATTCTGTGATACTTGTATAAGGTTTATACAGCGCTTTCGAACGTTTATTTTATAGATGAAAAGAGCGCTATTATAATCTGGTAAATAATAATAATAATAACATTCCACTGTTTTAGCATCATTATCCATCGTTTTATCGCCCTTATTCCATTATTTGACACCATTATTTAATAGTAGATCATCAATGCTCTGACATATGATGTATATACAAAGGAACTATTAAATATGATAATATACTGATTTAAGATTTTAAGTTTGTAAAGTAAGCATACCTTCTGTTTCAGCAAACAATCCTATGGAAAGAAAAGACAAAATAAACAGCATGCTAATAGATCCCTTAGTCTACGACCACAAGCCTATAACTATTGCACAAACATGTCTTATCAGTTTAATCATGTTCATCTTCACATACTTTCGTATTATCTCTCAAGCTGATTTGCCAAAGTTTGGAAACTTATCTCATTTTTTCTGATACCAAATTGATGTTGTAAAATTAGTTAACTTTGCATAAAGTTGATATAGATTATCACAGGTCAATGACGTTCAGGTATAGTAATGGAAAACCTGCAGCAAATCTATGGAGCGCCTCTTATTATACCCACTAAATCAGGCATGCAGTCAAAAGTTCATATTTTACTCATGTTAGAAGAAATGCTCGTGCATCATTATGCCAGTAGTATTTAAACTTGCTTGAAAGAAGGAACCGACCGACAGACCTGGGATAATAGTGCTTTTTTAATTGAACCTTTAAAAGTTAAAATAATGACATTATGCAAATGTTGTACCTAAAATATACTGAAAAAATACACCAGATTGTACAATTCAATGTAAGTTTGCCGAAAACATACGTAGATTTCTAGAGTCATGTCCCCTTTACACGATTTTGAATCGATTCCCACTCCCAAAGTCAAACCATGGATCAATCCCTCGAAACTTCTCGGTAAATTACCTAATGTTGTACAACATAATGAATTTATATACAATCGGTATTTTTCACACAAAAAAGAGAAAACTACAGCCAAGCTTAGGTCATGTGTCAGTTTATGGTTATAATGTCTGCACACTGTCGCCATGGAGAAAATACATTTATAGGGAACCGATTCTGCCGATTTTCGTCGCAAAACATGCGATATGCCAAATGAGATATATACTATCGAATTAAAAAATGTGTACTTCCGGCACGTGCACAGAGCGTCTAACTTCGGATTTTTTTTGAAGAATACGCTTTTTCCTTGTGCCTATTAAGCGTACACAAAACTTGTCTGAACCGCAACGTCGTGCACATCGGTACAAATATGGTTATATGGTACATATACACGTAGTACGCACTTGTAAATAAAAGCATCTAGTGAGCATAGTTCATATAAATAAATATAACTTTCCGGACGGTTCGCATATCCAAGCAATGGAAATTATCTGTAATACAATACAATATGGACAGTGTTGTTTTTTTTTTATTCCAAATGATAGGGAATCGTTCCAAAAATCGACAAAATTCGGGATCGATCGCACACTGTCGCCATGGAGTAAAACAAATGATCCCCACTACAGTAGTGTGTCTTGACAGTTTCGGCTTATCCAACCTATTGCAGTATTCCACTTACCAATACAATATATGGAAAATGCAATTAAACCTGTAGGCGATCCATTTCTTTTTTAAGTTGTTCCCTAGGAGTTACAAAGTAAAGAGAGAAAATCGTTTCTTAGTCACAAACTCAATTGCTCTGCACAAAAGTTATATACATCGTAGTTTACTAGCATGTAAATAATACATGTCAATACTTAAAATGACTTACACGGTATAGAGTTATATCTTATTCCTATGTAAATGATTTCCATGCTGTTCTGGTTATGCATAAATTAAACATTTTATCTGGGACATACATCACAGATGTTCTGTTCTTCGGGCCACATTGGTGGGGATTAAACCGGTTTGCATTTTGTGACGGATTTCAGAGCCATATCAAAATCATTAATTTTGTGAGTGTAAAATGTAAGATATTTTTGTTCAATCCTGTTCTGGAGGCAATAAACTGTTACTGATTATGGTATAGGTCACACTTGCTGATTTGTCTTTTATTCTAACACGATCCGATTCATTTTCCTATTAAACAAAGAAGACTGGAGACAGTGATTTATTAAACAACAATTCACTGGTCTGACGTCACAACTATTACGTCATAGCGTCAAGCGGCATAACGGCGCGCTGGAAAAGAACCCGATTGAAAACGGGCAAATATTTAATGCATGCCGACAAGGTGTACTTTAAAGTCCTTGATAACGTGTTAGAATCGAAATAATATATCTCATTTAGTGATTTGCTCTTGAATAAATCACTGTTTGTCGTTCAGATGCGTAGCTTTATATCACTCGGGCTACGCCCTCGTGATATAATTCCTTCGCATCTGAACTCCAAACAGTGATTTATTCAGCGACAAATCACCGATGAGATATATTATTTCTTAATTAAAACATGTTAGGCCTAAAAAGTGTTTGTTTCCGGTAACATGCCAAAAAATTATGGTAAGTAGGTCGGTATTTTTTTAAATATTTTTTTTATTAAGTGGGATTTTCCAGAAATTATTTTTGTGTCAAAAACTGAACACAAATAAGGGGGTTATGCCTTTTGAGAAAAATAAAGAATTTATTATTATTATTATCAGTAAGTTGATTTCTAACACCACTGACAATGTTTAAAGCATATTTTTTGGTTAAAGTTGAAAAGAAATCTCTAAGGCCAAAAAAACATTTACTGTATGGTCGGGCCAAAAATTTAGGATAGGTCAGGATACCGGAAACAAATATTTTTTAGGCCTTATGGTTGTATTGATGGTATTTGGTGTTATCAAATATGTCACTATAATTATACAATTTCTTATCTTACTTGTTGCATATATCATGAAACATTATGGCTAATTTATTCGTTTAAACGATTTTTCGCATTACACGTAACACTGTGATGTTATACTCCCATTCGACATGAAGTATACCTTTTTCATGCTTGATTATATAACAATGAAATGCACATATTTTTCCAGATGTTTTTTTACAATATTCAGAAAGCAGTAAAATAAAAATTTAGACGTTTTCGACTGTCATATTTTTTCTTTAAAAAATTAATTTCAATTTGTGCACACTTCAAACAAGTATTCACGAGATTAATTATTAGTGAAGTTGACAAGATAATAATTTTAAAATTTCTTTATTTTATAAGTTGATAGTTGTAGCATAAACCAGCTTAAAACATGATTTTCTTTCCAAAAGATTTTTAACATAAATTACTAAATAATTTTCTTATTTTTAAACATAGAAGCGCCCCCAAATTAGATACAATTTTTAATAGAAGTTTGACAATAAAATACGCTGTTTCCCTTTCTAAGTTATTGATACAGGTATAAGGTTGGCTGACTTTCCAATAAACAATGGCCCCTGTTTATTACAGCAAGTCATTAGCCCCCAGCTGTGTTAATGGTGGCCCAAATCCCTTGACCCGCTGGAAAGATCTCACATGAAGAATTCAACGCCCCGAGTGAGGCTCAGTCAGTGGCATTAAAATGGCTGGTAGCTAGTACTAGTTTCATTCTTCCCGATCAGTTCCTTTGGTATAGTACATAGAAAAATAAAGATGTACAAACTGACGGATATACGGGCCTGCGTGACAGAAAAATTTATATTTCACACTTTATCATGTAGACTTTCAGGCTTCCAACTTCATCTTAATCTCCGAGTCAGTCTTTTAGATAATGCCGATAAAATTGAAGTCATATGGCGACTTCCCAGCATTATTCGTATAGTGTGAAACCAGGTGCACATGTGTGAACAAGGACATTTGTAGTACTATCAACCTTCTGCAAGCAGAGTGAATATCTGAAGATCCTGGATTAGTGTGTGGCTTTAAGATTAACGGACGGTAAAGTATATTAACAAGATGCAACATTTATGCATAAGTTCGCTCGACAAGTAACCACTGTAATAATTTAGAATCAGTCACAACTTTGCAAATAACTGGTGGGGATAATTGTGACACCAACAGTTGTCGAATATTTTCTTTTCGACCTGCAATTAGATTGTTGGAGAGTTGGATTCCTTTGTAGTTAATATTTTTGATCAAGTGAGATAGCTGATAACGAAATAGAATATTTCTTTAACTCAGAACTTCGTAGTGCCTTCTTTCTTTTATTGGTTTGGAGGGGTGGAAGTCAACTGCTGATCGGGCAAAAACAATATTCTCAAAAGTTAATACAAAATAAATACTAAAAGTTCAGTCAAATGAAACTTACAGAAGACAGTTTTATTCTGAATCATATTCAGATCAATAAATATACAGATAAAAACATCAAATATAAACAAACATAACAATGGTCATGGCCATTCTACAACTGAAATCACGACCGACTATTATCACAGATACTACTAAAATATCACATTCCTAAATACATTTTATCACAGATATACACTACACATATTTTTATATCCTTGAGATTTCTTCCACGCCGCCATTACATCATACCCTGATTGCGCCGCATATATGTTTAAACAAAGCTGCCTACTCATTTGAGTATACATCTTCAAGAATACATCAAGGCCTAAGCCTTTTGTCCAAAGAAGAAATCTTAAACTAAAATCTAAATTATTTACAACACATGTAACTTACATTCATAAATATATGAGCACATGAAACAATATAAAAAGTAACAAAATAACTAAATGTTAAATAAAAGGTAATGTCATAACAACATAGCAATGTTCTACATAAAGGTGGTTAATCAGATTTGGTCAGCTAAAGAATATGTTCAAAACTTAACCAATTGATCATTTTCACTTATCTAAGTTCACCGAGTTCTTAATACTTGACATATCTTCACTGGAAGTATTTCTAAAATAGGATTTTCCTATCCTAGTTGCCCAACCAAGGTTGCGTTATTCTAGTATGAGCATAAATCAAATTAACATATTTTGCCTAAGGAATAATATGAATATAATCACAACTACATCAGATTGTAAAGATTTGCACTGACATATTCTGCCGAAATTCTTTACAAATGCAAGTGTATTAAATTTATATTACCTCCCTTTGTCTATCTCGGTTGCGCAACCAAAATAGAATGAAAAAAGATAAATTCCAAAGCTACAGAATCTTTTAAAATTTGTCTTTCATTTCAGGATGTTAAAATAACCAACTATTTATCCAATGCAAATGTAAAGTTAAAATTATATTGAAATCAAAGAAATAGACAACTTTTTTTTTGTTCCTTAAATAAATCTCTTAACAGAATATAGGAAAAATGTCATAAAATGTGGCTCAAATATGACTGACCATCTTTAATACATATTGCATAAAAAAGAATCAAAGTGCATAAATTTTCAAAATATAAAATATATTCAGTCAGCTGCACAGGTAAAGTTATCATGTACAAAAAGTATCACAGTCAACAAAGCATCACAGTTTTGCTATATCACCGGTAACTATTAAAAATATTCATTCATAAAATGAGTAAACATATATAAATACAATAACAAAATAATAACATTACATATATAAATACAATCATAGAAATATAACAATACAACTGGTAAGAAATATAAAAAAAACAACAGTTTTCAAACTTATCAGTATGCATATGGCAAGTGACAAAGCTTGATTTTTTTTAAATTGTACATTTACACAATATTATGCTAATCTAGCATTACAATATAAACCAGTTTAGATATTGTTGTGAGATATACTATATGATCATTAAATGTTTGCATTCTACAGCTGTCTTTACTGCTCTTTATAATAAGAATTCAAAAAGAAAGCGTCACTTCTACTGAAAGGGTCAACCATGTTCGCTTATGAGACACATACGGACATTGAAAAACATTACTTCTCGATGCAATAAACCACCATTATTCAAAATTAAAAAAGCTGGCCAATCGCCTTCTCTTCAGTAACAATACTCGCATCTAATGCGAGTCGAACTTCTACCTGCTGATTGCGGTCATGCACCTGATCCATTTTCTGAGAAAAATTCTGAGAACCATATGAAGATTTCAAAATAGTCTATCAACAAATAGTATATTAACAAGTCTATAAAATAAGCATAAAATATTTCAAATTTGGAAATGTAAAGAAACGTAAATTTAGGAGCATGTATTTTTCAAAATTGCTCTATGCAGCATCAAAATTTTTAACCGGGTCCTATCAAAAAGAGGTATGAAAATCATATAAAATTTCATTTGCATGGCATATAATCTTAAAATTCGATCACATTAAGAAAAACGTAGTTGTCATTATGCACAGTAACTTAAAAGATATATATTAACACTGTCCAACATTGCAGTAAAACAGAGTCAGTCTATTTTATTGACATCTCTTCGGTATGTCAAAGGGACATACCTAAGTTTTAATCTACCTTGTCATAGCTTTTATACATCTTAAATTGGTAGACCTTTACGGCATAAAGCAATGAAGATCCGTGAAGACGTTCATAAGAAGAAGACATTTAAAGGTATTCCCATTTTTAGCTCCAATGGCTCCTAAAAGGGGTCATGTGCCTCCATATTGAGTAAACTTGGCCTTAAAATCACACTACAGACCTGCAGAAGTTTGATGAAGACCCATCCAGCGGATCATGAGGTGAAACAGATCAAAGGTATTTCTAATTTTAGATATAGCATTCCGTATAAGAGACCAAGCGACACCATGTTGATAAATGTTACAGAGGGGCTTATAATGCTGCTATAGACCAATTTTGATTAAGATCAATCAAGCAGTTCAAGAAAACAAGAGCTTTCCGTAAGACAGCGCACTCTACTATTCGGCGATTTGACAGTGAAACGAATTATGTCTCAATAAGAGACGAAGATACACCAAGATATAAAAAGACCCTACTAAGTTCCTACTCAGAGGGTTTAAAGGTCAAGTATGGAAGGGGTAATTACATTCTTTATTTTGATGGAATAAAATTATATCAGAAAAAAAACAGTCCAAGAAACTATTTGAACATAAAGTATAAACAAGTTTTTAAGAAAAAATAAGTATGAAAGGGGCATAATAGCCCCTTCTCAAATTATATGCATGCTTTACATTCCATTGCCAGAACGAGGCTGAGATGGGTCTGTTGTAAACATTATCTCAGAGCAGTATTACTGCTTCCAGTGTTAAAGTACACTGTTTATGATCAGATAGGAAAACACACAAAGTTTAATGATTAATTACTTTTAATGTGTTCCAAAGTGTAATTCAAATGACTGATGTTATTTTAATCTGAGTTTTAATAAATTTTCCAAAGATGAATTGGGTATTTAAAATAAGGCGAGATGTGTGTCAGTGAGTGATTTCCAGGTATGTACATACAATATTCATTATAATCACATTTTTTGTATTTTCGAAAATGAAGTTCGCAGTCAAATAAAATTTTATCAAAAATACACAAACTTCATTAAAGAAGGTTATTAGAGTAAATAGTATATTTGCTAGTAAAATGCATTTCCAATTTTACCATATTTATTTTTTATACCATAGATTTCTGTTGTTTTTTTTCTGAACAGATCTCTAAGTCAGCAGTTGTTTGTTCCTAGCATATACAGGCTGACCACAACTTAAACCAAGACAAATTTCAAAAAAGAACACTAAGTCTAATAGTTAGAAAAATAAAATAATTGCTGACATTATGTTTTGTATTGTACTTCAGTCATTTCAGTGTTCAGAAATGAAGGAGGCTGTTTTCAAATTCCTTTAATTTATTTATTTTCTGACAAAAAATGTGAAACAATGGAGAGTACAAAAGAACCATCTACAACTGGAGGAAGAACATTGACAGCAGTCCTACTTTATGTTGAACAAGGGCCGAAAATATCAACACTGAAGGACTGGACCTGCGCTAGAAAAAATAAGAATGTATTGCTTTAGCCAGCCAACTTAAACATTTAAACTTAAATGCTTTGTTATTTCTCCACAATGGTTGAGTTTGTTTTTCACTGTAGTCCAGCCAATCTGGTTTCTATATGATGATCATTTCTTTTCCCTGAATTTAACTTGAAGGTATTTGATCTTTAATAGCCCAAGTGGAGGGATCTCTAGTCGGATCATAGACCTGTCTGTCTGGACTTGTATCTAACCAGGGTGCCCTAAAACTGACAACCAAATAAGGGGTTTTAAATGGTTTTCACAGACTTAAGCATACCTTTTGGCTGCTATTGGTACATAAGCTAGCCTGTGTTGGTGTCACTTAAAATAAGATGAAATAATATGGTTGGGAAAGAATCTGACTGCTCTGAACAAACTTTACCATGTAAACAACTTACTAGCCCTAATAGTACAAGCAATCAGTGTTTATAATCAGAACTTAAAAGCTGGCCACTTCTACAGCTGCATAAATTGACCAATTAGTTACAGTTTTAGAGATAAGATGTGTATTGATGATTTAGTTTCATACAGGTAAACAAGCTGAAAAACAATAACAACAAAAGTATAGATATTTGATCTTACTTTAAAAATAGTGTATGTAGTTTTCACTATAATATTCATAAATATTCTTTAGAAGAGAACATGTAAGTTCCAATATAATCTTCAGCAGAAAAAAATGTTATATTAGGGATTAAACTGGTATATATCACTATCACTATAGTAGCTGCCATTCTGCTTATCAGCGATGTTTACAACTGACCCATCTCAGCCTCGCTCTGGGAATCTCATTCAATATTCATGAAATAATATTAAGAAGGGCCTATTTGGTCAAAAATACAAATCAGAGTTAAAGGGATTGTTACCATACATGCAGAT
Source organism: Mercenaria mercenaria (assembly GCF_021730395.1). Classification (NCBI taxonomy): domain Eukaryota; kingdom Metazoa; phylum Mollusca; class Bivalvia; order Venerida; family Veneridae; genus Mercenaria; species Mercenaria mercenaria. Next base: position 40,074,444 of record NC_069376.1, on the reverse strand, counting down.
GATGCTGTTAAAGATATATTTTATGTTTCAAGTCATTATCTTATATTGTACTAAAGTTCTATCCAGAAAGCGAAGATTGCCAAAAAACTTTTAAGTATGAAAGGATCATAATTCTGTCGAAAATACAATTAGAGTTATGGGGACTGTAACCACATATGCAGATGATGATAAAGAAATGTCTTTAATTTCAAGTCATTATCTTTTAAAGTACCAAAGATATGTCTATAAACGAAGCCTTCGAAAAAATTAACTTGAAAATAATTCAAAGTTTAATAACCTGGTGACTTTGACCTTAGGTATAATGGACCCAGCCCCTATACATACTTTGTTTGTATGTTGGACAATGTTTATGTGAAGTTACAGTAAGATATAAGATATAAGCAGTAGTAACAAAGATATGACAGAAACACAAAGGCTGCCGAAAAACTTTAACCTTAGAATAACCTAAAGAATACACTGAAAATAAAACAATAATGTATACCATCAACAAGCTTTTCGTTTGATTTGACCTAGTGACCTAGTTTTTGAGCCCACATAACCCTGATTCGAAATCATGAAAGACTAATAACATTCTAACCAAGTTTTATAAAGATTTAATAAAAAATGTAGCCCCTAGAGTGTAAACAAGCTTTTTCTTTGCTTTGATCTTGTGACCTAGTTTTCGAACCCACCTGACCTAGATTAAAACTCTTCTGAGATTTCATGAAGACAGATATTCTGACCAAGTTTCATGAACATTAAATGAAAAATGCAGTCCCTAGTGCATACACAAGGTTTTTCTTTGATTTTACAATGCGACCTTATTTTTGACCGCAGATGACCCATATTCGGTGTTGACCTAGATTTTATCAAAAAGATCACTGTGGTAAAATTTCACGAATATCCAGTCAAAAAGCAGTCCCTATTGTACACACACAGAGTTTTTGTTATTTGGCCGGGTGACTTAGTTTGTTGGGGTTTTTTTTACTCCAGATCACCCATATTCAAAGCTGACGTAGATCTCATCAAGGCAAACATTCTGGCCATTTCTCATGAGTTTCAAACTTGAAATCTAGTGTTAACAAGATTTGTCTTTGATCTGGCATTAAACTTGTCCTAAAGAGCTCAAAGATAAACATTCTGACCAAGTTTCATGAAGATAGGGTCATAGATGTGGCCTCTAAGAGTGTTAAGAAGTTTTTCCTTTGATTTGACCGGGTGACTTAGTTTTTAACCCCAGATGATTCTGTTTCGAAACTGACCTAGAGATCATCAGGAAAACATTCTTACCAAGTTTCATTCGTATATGATTACAAATGTGGACTCCAGAGTGTTAGCAAGCTTTTCTTTTGATTTGAGCGAGTGACCTAGATTTTGAACCAACATGACCCAGTTTCGATGTTGGCCTAGCAATCATCATGATAAACATTCTGACCAATTTTAATGAAGGTAGTATCATAAATGTGGCCTCTAGAGTGTTAACAATCATTTCCTTTGATTTGACCTGGTGACCTAGTTTCTGACCCCCACATAACCAAGATTTAATCTTCAAAGTTCCTGACCCCATATAACCAAGATTCAAACATTTTGATATCAAACTGAAACTGTCGACTCTAGAGTGTTAACAAGATTTTACTTTGATCTGGCCTACTGACCTAGTTTTTGTCCCCGCATTACTCAGTATTCAAATTGACCTAGAGATCATCAAGACAAACATTCTGACCAAGTTTCATAAAGACTGAGTCACAACTGTGGCCGCTGGTGTGTTAACAGGGCAAATGTTGATGAATGGCGGATACCGCACGACTGACGACAAAGGACGCCGGACAATGACCGATCACAATAGCTCACCTTGAGCAGTTCGTGAGCTAAAAATCATAAGTGTAACGCTTCAGACAACTCGACAGTCTTATAATTTTCAGTCACATAATTTTCTAATACTTTTTAAAAGAAGATAAATGAATGAAAATGCACTTTTGTTTTAAATTAAAATTTTTATAAATGTAACCACTGTACACCAAACCCTCTCACAAATTATATGAAGCTACATCCCAAGCTTTTAAACTGCCCCCGCAGACCGGACAGGTCTGGTAAAACATCATACAATTTTGGCACATCAACAAGTGTCCGCAGGGCCGGAAAACGGCATCGCGGACGTTAAACAAGCATATCAAACACCTGATTTCATCTGGGAGCTTCTGTCTCTCATTTCGTGGCAATCTTACGATTTCATTCTCTAGCAGGACTGAAAATAAACAAACTTGAATAAAATGACCGTTTGAACAAAATCTAACATGTTCTTGCATAAAATTGCTGTTTGCTCATGGTCTTCTAACGACGTTTTCTTTTAGCTTTAGTTAATACTAATTTTTAGCTCGATCGTGATGAAAGCTTCAAGCTTACTGGAACCACTCTCCTTCCTGGAAAAAACAGTGCTGGTGCCATCTTCAGCATTAGAGTATGTCCATTTTGTCTTATAACATCCGCAAAATCTCTTAGGATGAAAAATGTGTACTCCTCGCCCTACCGGACTTGGGCACCAACAAATTCCTCGGGATTTTGCTGAAGGCATAACAACAAAAATGACATGCGTTACTCTTACAAATGCGAGTTCCGTGGCATATCATGGTTCTGTAACAGAAAATTCAACACTGATCAAACAGTGCTTGATCATTCTTGTAAGATTTGATGGAAATCTGCCCAATAAAATAAAAGCAGCCATAATATCAAAGAATACCGCTAATTCGGGACCATAACTTCACTGAAAATCAATGAAATAAAACATGCTGACAATAAATGAGTAGTGTATATCAGCCTAGTGGTATTAAGAGCAGTTGCGCGGACAAACTCTGTGACAGGCTGACTGTCAGAAGAACAGACAGATTGACAGCACTAAAACAATATATACCCTACAAGGCAGGAGACATGATTAAAGGATACCATTGCAATTAGTAAGTTTTAAAATTACATGTATATACAATTTTTATCCATGAAATGTGTTGGGACCAGTCACTGACACATTCCGCTTCTAGGGGTACATTAAAAAAATCTCAAATTTTAAATTGATTTCTATGACGATTTTGTAACGTTATACCTGATATAATTTCACGTAACAGAAACAACAATATAATATCAAGAAGAAGAACTATTATACCTTCGACATCTTGCCTTCGATTTTGGTAATTATTGTCTGGTCTGACTGCAACTACTCTTCTAAAAGGAGCAAAGTTGTTCTGTATTTCCGGTTCTCTGTTTCTGCCAACTTCCCTGTCCCTGCTTCTCACTATACAAAACACTGTTATAACTACCAAAGCTACTAGTATTTCTTCAATCGCAGATATTATCTACAGGAATAAAAATGAAAAAGAATTTGGAAAGATTTTAAAGGAACTTTACTATGAACTCTACACATATGTCAATAAGTTTAAAATGAGTTTATCTGACTTTGAACGGAATAAGTAATAGAATTCCTGGGTTTTACTTCAAAACTTGCGTGTATAGGAGTAAACTGATATAACATATCTCAAACTCGCATAGAGAGACAATAATGATGTAAATAAATGTAATATACTCATTTCTAGAACTTAAATATTGATACTATTGCAAATGAAGGTTGTGTAACGTAACACAACACAACACGCGAGTCTGAACGTTTTTGATGTTTATTTACACAGTGGAATATTTCGTACATAACTTTCATAATTCATTTGGTAACTTCTTAAGTCTTAACAAATGTCATATTTAAAACCTAACTTAATATCTACGAGTCCCATTACTAGGTATCATGCACCTGGTCTCTCCTAGACCCTTCTCCCCGAGATATCTAAAACAACCCTTATATATAGTAATTCTCTAACATCATACATATGTACTGTCTGACAATTTGACGTATAAAACGTGTGGGTTTGATATAATAAACAATTACAAAAATGCATCATATATCAACTTGACAGGTATGTAGCTGGTGTACTGTCTAACATAACAATTGAAAACAAATAAAATAGTCTTTGATTATTTTACACTCGTTACCCACCGAAAGAAAAGAAAAATGAATTGCAAATTTAATTTTTTTAGACTTGAAGTACTGTCTCTCGTCTTACAATATGACATGTAGAATGATACTTAATATGATCAAGAACATTAGAATACTATCTGAAGGAATGATATTAAAGAACAGTGTTAAAAAAATAATCTTAAGTCATTTATGCAATTAATGGTAAACAAGAACAAAGGAGAATAGTATTTAAAACTAAACAATTTTCACAATTCATAGAAAGTCTTTTATATATATATATATATATATATATATATATATATATATATAGAGGCCTTTGTAGTGGCACTTCTCCTTTCTTCCTCCAAGACTTTTTGTTTAACCCGTGTTACATCCATATTTCACAAAACCAATAACTGTAAAATAAAGCAAAACACAGGTGAGCATCTTTTAGAATATATGCTATATAAGAGTTAGGAAAAAGATAACAATTTCGTTTAATAACATTGCTAAATTGCCTGTAATTATTGTCGCGTGTATAGAAATTTATCATGATATTTAAATTTCACTTATTTATACAAAGATTTTAATCAGCACATTATTCTTACTTTCGAATATTTTGATATTTGACTACAGATCTTAAATAATAGTAAAATCGATATTAGAAAGGAAGAAACGATAATTAGTTGTTGTTTATTTTGTTCTGTAATTTTCCAGCTGGACCATCTTCTTCGCCAAACTCCACAGGCTTCCCAGCATTGTCAGCCCACTTCACCAATTTCGCTTGGTTTCGCCATCTTTCTACACATTTGTCCCTTGGTTTCAACATCCTTCTACAGCGTAACACATCACCATCAATCTCTGTAACTAAGGATCTCTCGTCATCGGCCATGTTTTTTATAACGTTGTACCGCACTCTCCCAGTTTATGATGTTCATCCATCTAATTTTATTTGTTGAATTCTGAAATTTTCTACAGTTTTCCAAGTTATAATATTACTGTTTCATTTACGTAATGTCCAATATTTCAGATGACCAACGAAAATATTTCAGGTTATTATGTCGTAAAGCAGATGTTGTTTCCCATTTGTCATAAATGACAGATAAAATCAAAACTGCATGTTTACAAATTGTCATAATACACAAATGCAAATGTCTTCATTTTGTTTTGACAGGTATTCCCAATATATAACCGTTACATGTAATGAGTCTCCCTTTGGCTATTATATAATGACAGTCCGCAGTATGTCAGTCATGAAATACACTTCTTTTCCCAGTTTGATTTGACAGTTTGTTGGTATTTTATTCCAGTCAGTTCGTATTTTCTTTCTATAAGTGGTATCTGTACTTCGAATAAACCGTTATGTTACCGAGAACCTTACTTCTTTGTACTTTTGCAAGCTATGTCCTAAGTTTTACATTATTCGAAAAGTAAAGATATCAGCCAAACTATGTTCCTAACAAAAAGCAAACTATGTTCTAATATGAAAAATTCTAAATAATTGTATTTAAGAATGCATATGAAAGCTCCAAAAAACTACAAAATTAAGCGTTTAGTCATAATTAAATACAAACAGAAATATATACAAAACCAACACCAATATATAACAGAATATCTGATAATGATTTCTCCCATGATTTTTTTTTCAAATGTAACCTTTCTAAATGATTCAACAGAAATATAATGTCGTCCGCGAGAAAAATAAATTTTCCGACAAAATTCTCTGCATGAAAATCATAAAGGGTAACATGAAAAAGGAACAGCACGTTCGACTGATTTTGCAACTCATTGACAAAAATACTACATCAGGTCTCATAAAACAAAAAAGCTGTTATACTTAAAATATCCGGTACATACACGTACCTCATAATGCAATATATGCATCGCTTTCACGCTATGATAGTAAGACTCCGACTAAAGATTTCGGAAGACAGTATCTGTGTCTGTATAATAGTATACATCTTACAAATCAAACTGGGATATCAACTTCCAGTCTCACAAAGACAATATTAAGTAACTCTTAGTATCTCACAATATATAAATTCGACCTTACTGGAATCCACATGTTCCAGAGACAATATCAAGTAATTTTTACAAAATAAACATATTCTTCCTTGCCATATAAGGCTTCAAAATATTTCCAGCACAACAGACCAAACCAACCTTTCAATTTACTGAGACCTGAATAACCATATTTTAGTACGATAACCATGTACACATTTATTCAGCAATGACACTTTAACCCAACAATGCATTCTCATGCATAAAAACATCTTAAACATGAATTTCACGTATTTAACTAGTTTTCAGCCGTTCCTTGTATTTTCATATATATTCGTGATGAAATATTACCCATAACCTCAACAGAAACTATTTACAACTCATTTTGCGCATATCTATGAATACAACACAAGTTTCATAGGACAATCCATCTTCCTTCATTTAAGCAATTTGTCAATGCAGGAATGCTCAAAATTGTTTAAATGTGGCCATAAGGGAAACTAATATCATATGGAACAAGTAAAATAAACATAATATGACAAGTAAAATTTTTGAAAAACAAATATTTTCACATTCGCATTTCTTAATTCAGTCCCTTGAGTATTTTTCCTCAATGCATAGTTTCTTACTTTTTTACGTTGTTTTTTTAAACTATTTTACTCTCTTTTTTTTAATTTTGTTTATAATGAGTTAGGTTTTATCCTTTATAATTTGTATTTTCTTTTCATGTCTAACAATTAATCAAAAATAAATTTACCTTGAAATTTTGTTCAAAAATAGAAACAAAAATTTAATAAAAGGAAGACTAGCTTGCAAAATTGCACTAGAAGATAGGTAAAATGGCAACTCACAGTTTCTCTTCTTTCGTCTTGGCAGCGTGTCGTCGTCGCGGGAGTACTTCGCTTCGTAATGTCGCAACAACCCATCTTGAAATTCGACATCCTGGTCACGGCACCAAAAATTGAAGAAGGTTGTGTAACGTAACACAACACAACACACGACACAACACGCGAGTCTGAACGTTTCTGATGTTTATTTACACAGTGGAATATTTCGTACATAACTTTCATAATTCATTTGGTAACTTCTTAAGTCTTAACAAGTGTCATATTTAAAACCTAACTTAATATCTACGAGTCCCATTACTAGGTCTCATGCACCTGGTCTCTCCTAGACCCTTCTCCCCGAGATATCTAAAACAACCCTTATATATAGTAATTCTCTAACATCATACATATGTACTGTCTGACAATTTGACGTATAAAACGTGTGGGTTTGATATAATAAACAATTACAAAAATGCATCATATATCAACTTGACAGGTGTGTAGCTGGGGTACTGTCTAACATAACAATTGAAAACAAATAAAATAATCTTTGATTATTTTACAAGGTGCGCATATGCGTAATATCGAAATGAATTTGCAAAATGAAAATACAAATTATGGGGTAATGTGCTTTTGAATACCCTTGAAACTTGCAGCATTTCTATCATGTTTTATTGAAATCCGTTAAACCGGACGGACAAAAGAAAATGGATTATTTGGCGGGCTCCTTAAATTTATTGTTTATGTGCAGTGTAACTAGAATCTCCTCTTTATATATGCTTGCTCATTTATCTTTACATGTGGAATAGTACTGGTCATAATTGTTTAGAAATTAATATCATTAACTGTGTACATTTAACGTACTATATTGCTTTGTTTTTAAATTTTTATCTCTTTTCTTTCCTGAAATACAGTTTTAGCTTTAAATTTTATTACCTCCCTTTAATTTTTGATGCTATTTCTATAATTGGCTATATACCACTTTTGTCATAAAGAACGTGAGGGTAATTTAAGTAATTCTTTCTCTTTACTGTATCCATAATTGATTTTTAAGCTATTATTACTTTTTAAGTAATCATCTTGATATTATTTCTTAACTGATATATCGAGCATAAATATGTTTTAAGTACAGTTATTAACTCCCTTTTAAATGGTACAATATATCTGTTTCAAGATACACAGGGTATTCTTGAGTGTATAATACATTTTTCTTGAAGTTTGCCGCAACGTCTGTTTACGACGTTTCCCGTAATTTTTGTTATGACGTGACGTCATGGTACATTATTTCAAAATGTAAACTGCCTGAAGGTGTATTGAAAGCGCTTGCAGTGAAGAATTAAAATAATTGTAAAACACAGAAGTCTGCTGCTGTTTATTCCTTACAAATTGAACTTTTATATATATATATATATATATATATATATATATATATATATTTCTAACATGGCTCGATTTGATTTCCAGTTAAACAAAGAAGAAAATCAAGCTCTATATATTTAACAAATAATCAAGGCCTTCGAGTTGTTTATCGGTTCAGAGTTCAGATGCGTAGGAATTGAACCACGAGGGCGTTAGCCCGAGTGGTTAAATACTGAAGCATCTGAGCGATGAACCGTGGTAAATTAGACGACAAATAACAAGAAAGCCTTGATTGTTTTCATTCTGACATGCTCATTGATATATTTTAAGAGATATTATACTGGACTTCGTTTACCTAGGAGTAATGTATCGAACGTCATGCGGCAATATGACGTCATATTTGACGTCATAATGCTCTCTTACCGATCCGCGCGTCAACCGTTGTTTATTGCAGAATATATAGAGCTTGATTTTCTTCTTTGTTAAACTGGAAAACAAATCGAACCATGTTAGAATCTGCGATAAACAACGGTTGACGCGCGAGAGCATAATGACGTCAATTATGACGTCATATTGCTGCCTGACGTCCAATACATTATTCCTCGCGTAAATGAAGTCCAGCATAATATTTATTAAAATATACCAATAAGCATGTCAGAATGAAAACAATCTAGGCCTTCTTGTGATTTATCGTCTAATTTACCACCGTTCATCGTTCAGATACTTCAGTATTTAACCACTCGGGCTAACGCCCTCGTGGTTCAATTCCTACGCATCTGAACTCTGAACCGTGGTAAATCAGACGATAAACCACTCGAAGGCCTTGATTATTTATTAAATATTTATTTATTTATTTATTTATTTATTTATTTATTTATGTAATGGTGCATATCAAAATATTTACTTTTACTTTTAGCAATTGTTTCTATTTCAAAACTCGGGTGGTATGTATTTACGTTAAACTGACACTAAACATTCATAAATTGCACTTCAACAGCACAGCACTTATATCGCGGTAAGCGTACTCGAGCTTTAATGGTACTAATGCTGCATAATGTACAATTTTATTTTTACGCATTTTCAATTTCGAATGTAAGACGGACGGACGGACGAACAACGCCAAAACAATATCCTCCTGCCTTAGGCGGAGGGTAAAAAATCAAGACAATAATGAAAGCTATCATACAAGTATTGCATTCCTGAGAGGGTGATATGAAAAATGTTCACCTCGAGAAATAGGCGTCAGCTGAGGTCTTTAGTTCATGTTTCACGGGGTTAACATTTTCTATATCACCCTCTCAGGAATGCAAACTAACTTTATTATACCGAAAACGTTGACGGCCATAAAATTTACTTGAAAATCAACAAATTCAGTCAACTGATTTAATGAAATAATCATTAAAAAGGAGAGTGTTAATACCAACGAAAGGAGGATATTCAGTGAATTGGTATCCCCTGCCGAACGGGATATACAACTGAACTTCAGCCTTTTTGAAAGCTACTCATTCTACATTATTGTTAGAAAACCATTTTTCTATATAAAGTAAAACGACCTTGACCTACCTAAGCTACAAGGACCGTAAATGACATTAGATTTGCAAAGATTTATTTTGTTTATTTTATTCAATTTTATACCGACACAATTATAGGTCATATGGCAACTTTCAAGCTTTGATGGTATAGGAAGACCGCAGGTGCCCCTCCGTGCATTATTTCATCACGAGCGGGCACCTAGGTAGAACCATCGAGCTGGATGGCTTCCGCCAGCTGGATGGATTCCTCACATGAAGAATGCAACACCCCGAGTGAGACTTGAACCCACATGAGGTATAATACAAGTAAAACATCTTATTGTTCTAACTTTAATAACGAAGCAAACCATTAGTAGCATTGAATATAATCCATACTAATACTTACACACATACATGAGTTCAGGGTATTTTCAAATGGATGTTAATGGTAATGAAAAGGAACTAAGGCAAACTAAGTTATGAATAAACAAATATCCCACATTTAATAATAATAATAATAATAATAATAATAATAATAATAATAATAAAAAACAAAAAAACTTTTCATCACCTATATTTCAAACTTTTAATACCTTCAGTGTGATAATTAGGTTATTGTACTTCTTATCCGTTACATGTATTATGTTTTCATGTACATCTCCGGAAAATAAACTCAGCTTTTCTCTAGATCATGACAGCAGTTCTACCTTTTCTCGGCAAAAATTAACGTCTTATGTCAACATAGGACATTCGTATATATTGTGTTTCTTGCTTAAAAATATGTAAATATTACGTTAAACAGACGGTCTAATTTTTGCCGCGCATTTCTTTGCCATCAGCTGTAAAACGTTGGGAGAGGGACTCTGATTCCCGGGTAGGCTTTATGCCTTTTTTGCAGTTGAGTGCTTATTACTGGTTTAACTAGGCGCCAACTGGGACGAAAATACTCATAATTTTCCATAATTTGTCAGATATAAAGATTACAACTTTTTCCCAGGGTATCAGTTAAAGAGTTTTACACTAATTAACTATTCTGCAATCATGAAGGTAATTACGAAGCAGAACCCATATACGGGCCTATTAAAAGCAGAGTTTTTCCCCTTGTTTTATCTAGGTTATGTTTACAAACACATTACCGCACACCGGCTCTGTGATTAGACAATGTACAAGTTTTGGAAATATTAACCTATTATTGGTTTAAATGTAAACAAATAAAACACCTAAAAATAAATAAGAATAGACTATTTCATTCAATAGTAATTTTAAGACAGCGAAAAGACGAAAATCCGCCAAACTCGCGTAAACAGATGATAATGTCATTTCACCAAAGATAAATTGAAATCTTAATATGCATAATGTACGGATTCACATGAAATGTTACTAAAGTTGCAGTACTAAGTGTCAGATAATCACGTAATAACATACACTAGCTGATAGTATACCCGGTCCTAAATTTACATGTAAGCTGAGTATACCAGGCCTACATGTAGCTACAATTGTCTCTACTACATGTTACGTCTGTTCGAAAGAGCAAAAAGATAGCAAATACATCTTTTTTTATTGCTGTTGAAATGCAGATGTAGGATGAGCATAAATGTGAAAACTTAAATTTTCCACACGCGTGTGAATAGAAAGGAAGCTACATGTATCATACATACCGGCAAACGTAGCCGCATGATAAGAGCTCTATTGCTAAAACAGAAAACATAAATACGAAAAGATACGTACCAATCCCATTCTTTACTTTTCCTATTCGCAAATATAGTCACCCGGTAGAATTTTGCTTTTATTTTCAAAATATCTTCAACTGTTCAACCTCACACACAATTTCTGTCAGCGCGGTTTACGAGGGGCGTTCAATAAATACCCGGAAAAGTGCTCTCAATTCTTTATATATCATCAAAAATAAATGAAAATGCTACAAAATGTAGACTAGGGAATACTGAGTTGATATTCAAAATTAGATTGTCTTTGGATAAATCATAAGTAAATGCGAGTCCCCATGGCAACGTCATGTGACGTCATCCGGCCCAGTTTTGTCTCTTTTTCTATTTTACATGCGCTAAAACATTACTTGCCACATACCTATTTTTCAAGCTAGCTTTTCTTAAATTGGGTGAATACTGATATGAAAAGTAAGCGTTACGCCAATAATGTCAAATTATAAATGTGACATCATTAAAATATTTAGCAGGCATATTGAGTTGGTCGTCGCTTGAAAATCAGTGTTGAACGGAGATGTGAGATAACATTTTGTGTTTTGAATCGAAAATCAAGGAAAGAGACAAATACTATCCTGAAAAAGGTTTAAGGGACAATGCCCTGAAGAAAACAAAATTTTATTAGTGGGACGTGAAGTTTAAAAGTGGTCAGGAGAATATTGCTGACGACTTGTGTTACAGACATGAAAAATAACGTTCAGTCACATTTAATAAATTAAAGAGCTCCTTGATAGGGCATCAGTTCAGTGTCCAGTTTCTTCAATACGACAGGAAAATCATATGAACAGTATTTATTTATTCTTAGGAAGGTGTAAAAATGCATTTAATGGTGATAAACATTGAATCAATGGTAATCACGAGTTGTATTGATTAATTGAGTGTGCTATGACAGCATCATAATGACGTTGGGCCGCTTTTGAGTAGTTCTGGCTACCACAACTTAACTGACGCTATTTTTATTTTCTGATGGTCGCGTCCATAACAGCATATAAACATCTCTGAGCTGAATATTTTTAGCTACTTTTGAGGTGATGGCGTTGCCTAGGATACGACAAATAAATATTGTGCATGTTCTGAAATCTGTAATTTAGGTATTTGCATTCAGTATGTTCATATCCGTCATATTTTCAAATTTTAGCAAAATGAGACCAGAAATAAAGAAATGAGAGCACTTTTCCGGATATTTATTGAAAACCCCACGATTTTACTACATAACTTATATGTATATATTTTCCCTATTTATAGACATTTTCCCTGATTATCTCCCCTTAATACTCTTTAGTGTCCGCCATTACGCCACCAATAAATCTTTATATCAACGGTCTAAGCAGATGTGTATCAACCTATAAGGATGACTCCGCCTACCTACCTTATTTCGGCTCATCATGTCATTCTGCGGTACTTTGTTAGTTAAAAATGTCTATTATGATTTGATAAATGATCTGACAATGAATACTGTTTTAGATAGGTAGAAAAAAACTCCATAGGTCTGCTTATAAAGACCTACAAACTTACTGGAGATAACAGTTAAAACTTTGAAGGCATGGTTAAACATTAAATATCAAACTGAAATAAGGTTGACACCTACCGTACAGGTTGATACGCAATAAAACGTCGAGACGAAGATTTTAGTGGCAAAATTTGCCCTATTTGTCTTCAGTATAACTGAAATGTCTTAATGTACGTAGCAAAGCGTTTTAAACATACCCAAAAAATAACTAGCATAGTTTTTATAGCATATCTACCGTAAAGGTTGATATCTGCCGTATAGGTTGATACGCGATTATACGTCTAGAGGATGTATTTTATGGTCAAGTTTGCGCTGTTTGCCTTAAGAAAAACTTAATTTCTTATTTTATACAGAAAAAACAATTAAAAATTGCAAAAAAAAAATTTATTTACAGTCAGTATTCCCCATCTGCCGTCAGGTTGTACCACCTTTAAGGGTTGAACGCCTTTTAAAACGTTCGAAAAGGTTTATTAGTAAAATTTGGCACTTTGTTTCTTTTAAATTTAAAATATATAATTTTTTATACCAAAATTTTGGGAAAAATGGATAAAATATCAAGAAAAGGCTATCCCGTATAGGTTGTTACTGCCTTATAGTTTGATAACCCATAAAACCTAAAAGATGAAGTACAGGGGCCAAAAATTTCGCTTTTTCCCTTTCGTTTAAAAAACTGAAATATCTTTTTTTATTTTGGGCAAACATTTGTAATAGCAGAAAAAAATAGTGTATTTTTTATTGCTTCCCGTTGGGTTTGATCCCTTCCGAAAAAATTTGATATTGCCGTTTTGGTTGATAAGCCTAACACGTAAAAGATAAAGACTTACTGGCTAAATTTGCGCTGTTTTCTTCAGTTTAAAGTAAAATATCTTATTTTTTTGCACCAAAAGTTGAAAATTATGTTTAAAAAAAAATGGGGGTTTTTGTGGATATTGCCGTGGGTTTGTCCCTCCCGTAAGGGTTTGATGTCTCCCTTTAGGTTTTTTAAAGACATATACGTCCGTTGAAGCTTTAGGGAAAAAATTGCGTTTTTGCCCCCGTTTAACTGTATCTTAAAATTCTGTCGGAAAAGTTTTAACATTCAGAAAAAAAATATTTTCCCTATTTAAGCAATTCCCGTTAGGTTGATATTTTCCCGTTAGGTTGATATGCTTTTTATGCTTTTTGGGGAGATTTTTTGGTCAAATTTGCGCTGTTTGTCTTAAAATTAATTTTAATTTCTTAACTTATGCGCAAAAACATAGAAAAAAATTAACTAGTGGGTTTTTTTTTGGGCATATTCCGTATGGGTTTGAGCCTACCGAAAAAGGTTGTGTCCCCCGTATAGGTTGATAAGCCATAGCACGTCAGATAAAGTTTAGTGGAAAATTTTGCGTGTTTGTCTTCATTTTCCCTGAACTACTTAATTATGTGGAAAAAACTTTTAAAAAAATTGCGGGGAAAAAAACAGTACCGTTTTTTATGCCAATCTCCCTATAGGTTGTATTTCCTTAGGTTGATGTGTTTTTATACGTCTAGAGGAGCATTTTTTGGTCAAATTTGCGCTGTTTGTCTTAGAAAAATTTAATTTCTTAAAAACGCAGCAAAAACTAGCAAAAAAATAATAGGGGGTTTCTTTTGGCTATTCCCGTATAGGTTGTGCCTACCGTAAAGGTTGTGTTCCTTTTGGTTTGTAAGCTAATACGCCCATTGAAGCTTTAGTGGAAAAATTGCGTGTTTGTCTCCGTTTAACTGTATTGAATTCATGTCAAAAAAACTTTTTTAAAAAATAGCAGGAAAAAACTGTACCGTTTTTACCCAATCTAGTTAGGTTGATTTTTTCCGTATGGTGATGTGTTATTATACGTCTGAGGATGCATTTTTTGGTAAATTTTTGCGCTGTTTGTCTTAAGAAAAATTTAATTTTCTTAAAAAAAGCAGAAAAACTAGCAGAAAAAAAAATGTGTGGTCTTTATGGTATTTTCGTATGGTTGTGTCTCCCGAAAAGGGTTTGTGTCTCCGTATAGGTTGAAAAGCCATAACACGTTCAGTGAAGTTTAGTGGAAAAATTTGCGTTTTTGTCTTCAGTTTAATAAAATTCCAAATTCAGTGGAAAAGTTTTAAAACATGCGAAAAAAACTAGTCCCGTATTTATGGGGACTTACCGTATGGTTGTATTTTTCGTAGGGTTTTATATGCGTTTTGGTTAGAGGATGTTTTTAGGGTCAATTTGCGCTGTTTGTTTAAAAAAGCTTAAAATTTCTTATTTTGCAGCAAAAAATAGGAAAAAAAATTGTGGGGTCTTTGCAAAAAAAAATACTTTATTACAGTCTGTTTTGCCTATCTGCCGTACTGCTGATGTCTACCGTATAGGTTGATCGCCATAAACCTTCCCGATGATGGTTTTATTGGCCAAATTTGCGCTCTTTGATGTCGGGTTTAACTTATTTATTAATTTATGTACCAAAACGTTGTAAAAATGAGAAAAATTCTAGACGTCTATTATGATGGTTGATATCTGTTTATAGGTTATACCCCATAAAACGAAAAGTGAAGACTTCAATAGCCAAATTTCCTTTTTGCCTTTCGTATAATGAAATTCTAATTTATGTTGAAAAAACATTTCGTACATACGAAAATAAAAGTACAGTTTTAAAGCATATTCCGTATAGGTTGAACCTTCGGTAAAAGCGATATCTGCCGTATAGGTTGAAAAAGCCATAAAACCCCCAAGATAAAGACGTTTGTGGAAAATTTGCGCTGTTTGTTTTCCCTTTAAGTGAAATATTTTACTTTATGCCCCAAAAAACGCTGAAAAAACATGAAAGAAAAATAATTAGTGTGGTTTTTATCCCATATTCCCGAAAAGGTTGATAACGTCTAAAAAGGTTGATGTCTCCGAAGGTTGATAAACCTAAAACGTAAAGTTGACGATTTTTGGGGAAAAAATTGCCTGTTTGTCTTCAGTTAAACTGAAATATTTTTATTCTGTAGGAAAACGTTTTAAACATAGCAAAAAAAAACTATTAAACTTTTTATGCCTCTACGTTACTTAGGTTGATATCTTCCGTATAGGTTGTTACGCGTTAAAACGTCTGAGGATGCTTTTATGGTAAAATTTTTGCGCGTTTGTTCAAGAAAAAACTTATTTTTATTTAGATCAAAAAATTTAAAAACATTGCAAGAAAAATATTTTTATTAAGTCTGTTTCCCCAAATTGCCTTACGGTTGTATTCCCGAAAAAGGTTGTACGCCTAAAACTTCAGTAAAGGGCTTATTAAAAAAATTTGCGTCTTTGTTTTTCGTCTTACTTATTTTTAAAATTTCTATGTCCAAAAGTTGTGGGAACATAGAAAAATATCTCACAGTCATTTTAAATGTATGGGTTTTGATATCGCCTTTAGGTTGTACCCCAAAAAAACGTCAAATGAAGACTTCGTAGCCAAACTTTCGCTGTTTCCCTTTCGTATAATGAAAATCCTGATTTTGTTCCCAAAAACTTTTCACATAGCAGAAAAAAAAATTGTATAGTCTTTTAGCTTTCCCACCGTATAGGTTGTCCCTTCGGAAAAAAGTCGATATCTGCGTATGGTTGTAAGCCAAAAACGTAAAGATAAAGATTTTGTGGCTAAATTTTTGTGTTCTTTTTTTTACTTTAAGTGAAATTTTCCCTTTTTAAGCAGCAAAACTTTGTAAAATGTAAAAAAAATAAATAGTGCGATCTTTAGCCACATTTTCCCGTTGGTGAGCCTACGAAAAGGTTGTGTTCCGTATAGTTGAAAAGCCTAACCGTCAGAGGAAAGACTTTAGTAAAAATATTTGCGCTGTTCGTTTTCAGTTTAATGAACTTTTTAATTCTGTTGGAGAACGTTTTTAAATAACAAAAAAAAAACTGTCCCGTTTTTTGACATTTTCCCTATAGGTTGATATTTTTCCTTGGGTTGATATGCGATTTGCGTCTAGGGATTTTTTTTTGGGTTTCAAATTTGCGCTGTTTTTTAAAGAATAGTTTTTTTCTTAACTTTGGCCCAAACTAGAGAAAAATAATTTGTGTGGTCTTTAGGCTATTCCGTATGGTGATCCCTCCCGTAAAGGGGTCTCCGTATAGGTTGATAAGCAATAACACGTCCAGATGAAGACTTTAGTGGGAAAATTGCGTGTTTGTCTCCTTTTAACAAAAATATTTAATTTATTAGGAAAACGTTTTAAAACATAGCGAAAAAAAAATAGTCCCGTATTTATACCCCAAATCTACCGTATGGGTTGAATATTCCGTATAGGTTGATTGCGTTGTGCGTTAGGGTGTATTTTTTGGTAAAATTTCGCTGTTTGTTTAAGAAAAACGGGAATTTCTTAACTTATCAGAAACTGCAGAAAAAAAAAAGGTGGTCTTTACCCAATTCCCGTTTAGGTGATACCTACCGTAAAGGTTGATGTTACGTAAGGTTGATAAGCCATAACCGTCCAGTGAAGACTTTTGGGGAAAATTTTTTGTGTTTGTTTAGTTAACTGAAATTCTTTATTCTGTGGGAAAAAACGTGTAAAAATAGCAAAAAAAAAAAGTACCGTATTTTTTAGCACTTTTACCGTTGGGTTGATAGCGATTTGGTGTGGGAATGTTTTTTAGGGTCGAATTTGCGCTGTTTGTTAAAAGAAAACTGAATTTCTTAATTATGATCAAACAATTAAAACTTTGAAAGAAATGTTATTTTACGTCTGTTTTGAAATGGGGGCCCTACAGGTTGTATTACCGTATAGGTTGTACCCCATAAAACCTTCAAATTGAAGGCTTTTTTTTAAAAAATTTTGCGCTTTTGATTTCGTTTCTTTTTATAAAAATTCTATGTACCGAAACGTTGTAAACTGGAAAAAAATTTTCTAGCCTCATATTCCGTTAGGTTGATATCGCCTTATGGGTTGATACGCTAAAAGTAAAAGATGAAGACTTCAGTCCCAAAAACTTTCGTGTTTGCCTTTCGTAAAATTAAAATTTACCTAATTTTGTTGAAAAATATTTCAAATATCAGAAAAAAAAATAGTATGTCTTTATAGCAAAATTCCCGTATAGGTGTCCCTTTGGAAAAAGTCGATACTGCCGTATGGGTTTTGATAACCCATAAAACGTAAAGTAAAGATTTTTTGTGGAAAATTTTGCGCTGTTCGTCTTCACTTTAAGTGAAAATTATCTTATTTTATGCCATAACTTTTGTAAACGTAAAAAAAAATTTTGTGCGGTCTTTATCCCATATCTACCGTTTAGGCTGTGCCCCCCGTAAAGTTTGATGTCTACGTTAGGTTGATAAGCCATAAAACGTCCAGAGAAGTTTTAGTGGACAATTTGCGCTGTTTTCTTAGTTTAAGAAAAATCTTAATTCTGGGGGGAAAACGTTTGAATAGCGAAATAAATGTATATATTTTTGCCTTTCCCGTATAGGTTGATATTTGTATAGGTTGATATGCGTTTGCGTCTAGAGGATGTTTTTTTTGGAAAAATTTTGCGCGTTTGTTTAAGAATAACTTTTTTTTAAAACTTGGCAAAAAAACATAGAGAAAAAAAACTGTGTGGTCTTTTTGGTTACTCCGTATAGGTTGATGTCTACCGTAAAGGTTTGGTCTACCGTTGGGGTTTGAAAGCCATGCACGTCAGATGAAGACTTTGTGGAAAAAAATTGCGCTTTTTGTCTTCAGTTAAACTAAAATATTCTTATTCTGTGGGAAAAAACGTTTTGATTTTGCAAAAAATTTTACCTGTACCGTATTTTTATCATTCCCGTATGGTTTGTTTTTCCGTATAGGTTTAGCGTTTTGGTTAGGGGCGTTTTTATGGTAAATTTGCCTGTTTGCTTAAGAATAGCTTAATTTTATTAATTATGCAGCAAAACATACAGAAAAATAACCGTTGGTCTTTATGGTATCTACCGTTTGGTTGATCCCTTTTCCGTAAAGGTTGATGTCTACCGTATAGGTTAAATAAGCCAAACGTCCAGTAAAGACTTTGGGGAAAAAAATTTGCCCTGTTTGTCTTCAGTTTTTAAATTTTCAAATTTCATTGGGAAAAACGTTTTTAACATAGGGGAAAAATACCTTTGTACCGTATTAAAGACATCCCCGTATGGGTTGATATCTTCCGTATGGTTTTTTGGGTTTTTATGCGTTAGGGGATGTTTTTATGGTAAAATTTTTGCGCGTTTTTTAAGAAAAACTAATTTTTAAAAACTTATGCAGCAAACATAGCAGAAAAAAAAACAGTGTGGTCTTTTGGTTTTCTCCGTTTTGGTTTGATCCCTCCGATGGTTGATGTTCCGTTGGCTGAAAAGCCAAAAACAGTCAGATAGACTTTGGGGAAAAATATTTGCGCTGTTTGTCTTCATTTTAAACTGAACTATCTTAATTATGTAGGAAAACTTTTTTTTAAAATAGTGAAAAAAAAAATTAGTACCGTATTTATGCATTTAAACGTTTGGTTGTTTAATTCTGTATGGGTTGATATGCGTTTTTGCATCTAGGGATGTTTTTTGGGTCAAAAATTTTTCGCGTTTGTCTTCGATATCTTAATTTCTTTAATTATGCGCAAAACATAGCAGGAAAAAAAAAAAAAATTGTGTGGTTTTTTTGGTTATCTCCGTATAGGTTGATCCCTCCGAAGGTTGATGTTCCGTTTGGTTGATTCCCCTTAACAGTCCAGGTGAAGGAAAATTTTTAAAATTAAGCGAAAAAAAAAATTGTCCGTTTATAGCACATTGTTGGTTATATCTTCGGTATGGGTTGATATGCGTTTTTAAACGTCAGAAAAATGATCCCTCCGAAGGGTTGTGTCTACGTTAGGTTGATAACCCATAACCACGTCGAGGAGACTTTAGGGGAAAAGTTTGGTGTTTGTCTTCTTTTAAAACGACCATCTTATTTATGTGGGAAAAAACGTTTTTTAATAAAAAAAATTTTGTCACTATTTTTTGCCCCTTTTACCGTTGGTTGATATTTTTCCGTTGGGTTTGAACGCGTTTTTTTAAAGTTAGGGTGCATTTTTTTGGGGAAATTTACGTGTTTTTTTTCCAAGAAAAAAATGAATTCTTAACTTTTGAGAAAACAATTAAATTTGCAAGAAAAAATTTTAAAATTACAGTTGTATTCCCTATCTGCCGCAAGGTTGATATTTTTAAGTATGGTTGATACGCCAAACAACTTCGTGAGGTTTTTTAGAAAATTTTTGGTTCTTTGATTTCAGTTGAACTAAATATAACTTTTTTTTTACCAAAAGGCTTGGAAAAGTCAAAAAATAAATAGTATAGCTCTGTGATTTCCCTTTTAGGTTATATTGCGTTTTGGTTGATCGCCATAAAACGTCAAGATGAAGACTTAAATTCCCAAACTTCCGCTTTTTTGCCTTTGTATGACTGAAATTTCCTAATTTATTTTGCAAAAAATTTCGTCAAAGCAGAAAATTTTTAGTACGTCTTTTTTTGCTATTACCGCTTAGGTTGATACGTTTGATACGTCTTATGAAAAAAATTTTACCCCAATTGTGTGTTTGGCTTCCTTTTTTGACAAAATATTTATTGTGAAGGAAAAATTTTTTTTTAAACATAGTAGAAAATTCCCCAGTAAATTTTGTTTTTTTATCTGTATAGGTTGTATTTACCGTTGATTGATTCTGCCGTTAGGTTGATACGCGTAAACGCCAGATGAAGACTTTAGTGGCAAAATGGCCTTGTCTTAGTATGAAAAAAACTGTCTTAATTTTTTTGGGCCCCAAAAAAACGTTTTTTTATAGCAAAAAAGTAATTAGTTTGTTTTTTAGCCATCTACCTTTTGGGTTTGATACCTCCGTATGGGCTGATAACAAAAAAATTCCAGGCGAAGCTCTTATACCCAAATTTGCGTGTTTAACCAGTTAACTAAAAGTCTATTTTTGCGGAAAAATTTTTTTAAAACATGCAGAAAATAATAGTTTAATCAACGTTTTTTTGTTTCTTTTGATAGGGTTAGCCATAAAAACTTTTGTGAAGCCTTTTTTGAAAAAAAAAATTTTATTCGTTTTGTACTTAATTTAAGCATCAAAAGTTTTTAATTGCGAAAAAAGCGCTAAGTTGAACAGCCCGGTAGCAAAATTAAGCGGATACGCATTGCCCTCCACTAAAGCCTTTAATGGCAAAATGTGCGTTCCGTCATTAAATTGCTAAATGCGTGTTTGAAGCGATTTTAAATGTCTAGACGATAATGAATTAAAATGCAAATTTTTAAGACTCGGATTTTTGTCCATGTCTTTTTTCGGCGGGACACCTTTAAAACTTAATTTATAGGTCTCAATTCTATCTCATATTTTGCCAAACAGCGATGAAAAAACTTTTATGTGAAAAACCATAGCAACCGTTACATTGTATTAACTCGCTTTCCAAGAATGGGAGTTCTCCCCCCTGGCGGGGGCTTGGAGGATTTCATGAAAGTTGTAAATTGTTAAAAGATTGGTTTCATAGATAATGTACTGTTGTATATATAAAATATTACTTCAAACTTGGAAAAAATTTTTTTTTCAACGCTTCCCCGTAAGCGAGACTTTTTGCTGGAAAAATATTTTGCTGAATTATGGTTTGATTTTGGGTTTTTAAAAAAGACTTTGTTCTGTCACATTGGCTTTGAAACTTTCAACATTGTTTTTTGTTTGTAATGTTGCAAGAAGTTTTAATTTAAGTGTTTGGCTGAATTATGGCTTTTTTGGACTTGGAAATTGGTTCGTTTTTGTTTTAAGTCCTTTTAAAAAAAAATGTTTTGCATACAGCTTTGGACTTTGGCCACTTGTTACTTTATATTCTCGTATTTGGGCAAAAAACTAAAAAACTGGGGTCAATGGAATTTGTCTATTTATGGCTTTTTATTTGTTGATTTTAATAATAAGTTAAAAATTGCCATATAGTGGAGATTTAAAGTTTCATATTAGTTTCCCCTTGTTTCTTCTTTTCGCGATATTTTTATTGCATATTTTGTGTAAATTTTTTTCGAATAATTTTGAGCCGCTGTAAGGGGAAGCCTTGATAAAACCTGCTTAAAGTTTCCCCAAAGGGATTGTGGTTGATGGATTTGTATTGTGTGAAAGTGATGTTTTAAAAAGGTGGGAAGTTGGGAGTAAAAGCGTTGCAGCATTACTCAGTTTAAATGTTCTTGTCCTTCAGGAAACATTTGCTGTTGGGTTTTTAACCGTGTTGTTTACAGTGCGGGTCGGTTATTTTAATTAAATTTTTTTCGTATTTTACAGCAAATTTAACATTTTGAAAGAATGAAATTTTCAAAGGAACAATAAAGCTGAAAAAATTTTCAAAGGGGATTAGTTGGAATATGACATTACAAACAATATTAAGGTGGTTAAGTAATAGCTTGGGACCAACCCGGGGGTTTTCTGGCTATGGCGTAGTAACATATTTTATTTTTTTACGCGTAACAATTTTTAGTTTTTGTTATACATATGTAGCAAGATGCCGGGATGGTTTTCCCCGGAAATCGGTTCGCATGTTCATTTTCTTATAAGGGCACGTTAAAGACCCGTATCTTTCGCAAAGAGTTAGCTAAGTTGCCGGCGTTGTTTTTTCTCTCTGTCTTGTCTGTTGGGGGGCTTTTTCTCACTTGTTGTCCCTTGATAAGTCCACTGTGATGTATTGTCGGGTGAATTTCGCAAGCGCCCTTTTAACGTGTTATCATGAAAAGGGGCCCTGTAAAATTGGTTAAAATAATATAAACGAAAACAAAAAATGTTTTGTTATAAGTAAAACGCAACGTTTGGGTATGCTTGAACTTTTTTAGTGTTTTTGTTTTTTTTTTGAAAAAGATATATTTATTGGATTTTAAAAATACCAAGGGGTTTTAATTCCCCTGCGGAAAAAAATTTTGTGAAGGGTGTATAATACGCACCCCCCTGGGCCTTTTTTGTGTTTGGTATATGAAAACTGGTTCTGCTTTTAAAAGTATTATTTTAGTCTAAAAAAAAAATATTTTATGTAAGCGCTTTTTTTGCCCCAAAGTACGCGAAAAGTTTTAGTCGATGTGTGAAAGCGTGTGCTATTCTGACAAAAGTTAAATAGGTAAGTAATAGTCCCCCGATTTTTTTAGGAATGAGTACTGTAGTGTCTAGGGTTTTATGCGTGCCTAATAATTAAATTATTGTGTGTAAATGTAAGAAAATCGCAGTTTTCGTGTTAAAATTGTGACCTCTTTTTCGGACGCCGTATTAGTTGGGGGGAGTTAATTTGTTGCGTAAATTCTAGCTTAAAATGCCCCTTTGGTCATTTTGCGGGGGAAATTTTTTTAAAAAAAAAACCCTGTGTTGAGAGATATCGTTCACGTGCTGTTTTAAAATCTTTTTATTGCCGCAGTGCCTTTCGTGGCTGAGCAAAAAAAGATTGGCCCAAAACGGTTTTAACGTCCAGTTATAAAACAACGGACACACCGGCCTTTCTGGAAATTTAATGCGTTTTGGATTTAAAATTTTTTTTATTAGTCTTTCTGTTTCAAATTGGCATTTCATTTTTATATTGTTTAATATTGAAACCAACCAATCCTCAGCGCTTGTTTTTGGTTTGTTTTAAAATTTTTAAAAAAGGTGTTAAAATAAAATTTTGATTCGCAGGGGATAAAATATTTTGGTTTATCCCTTTTTCGCTTTTGGAAATTTTTTATTTAGTTTCTTTTTCTTTTTGGGTTTTACGGGGGTTTTAGAGGCGGGGTTTTTAAAAGGCTTTAATAAAAAATTGATTTTAGTGTTTTTAGAACAATAAAATAATTTTTTTAAAATTTTATTTAATTTAAAAAATTTTTGCCCGTTAAGTTTGCTACAGCCCCATTTATAAAAATCTACTTAAATAACAAAAAAAAAAAAAAAATTGAATGTGAGAATAAGGGCATCATTTGAACTTGTACTATTTGTGTGAAAAGGTATTCAGAATTAAAAACCTCTGTCTTTTTTTAAAAATGTTTTTTATATATTTATATTAACTTTTCGTCGGGTTTTTGGTTTTGGGGCCGAATGGGTTTCCCCCCACCGTTTTTGGGTTTAAAAAAACCCTTTTGGATGTAGAATTCTTTTGGGACTCGTTCAATCAGCTGGTTCAACCAGGTGCCGCTTTTGCCTAAATCAATATCTCGTTGACCCGAGATTTTTTACACCCGTTAAAATTGGAATGTGTCGCTTACCCAAAATTTTATCGGGGAATAAAACTCAATAAATAAAAAAATAAATAAAAAAAAATATTTAATTTAATAATTAATTAATTAAAATTTTTTAATTAATTAAATTTATTAATAAAAAAAATTAATTAATTAATACTTGAAACTGTTAGTCAAAGTAATATTCAATTTTTCGGCAATTTAAAATTTTTTGTTTTTTTTAAAATTTTTAAAAACTTAAATTTCTTTTTATTTTTAAAAAAAAGCTACTTTTCCAAAAAAATTTTTTAATAGCTGAGCATTGCCCAAGGGAAAGTCTAACAAAATTAGAAAAATTTTTTATGTTGTAATAAACGGTGGACGAAGTCAACATTTGGCCGTTTAGACCTTTAGTTTTGGATGAGTACTATATGTGAAAAACAAAATTTTTTTAAATTTTTGCGTTTTGTGTGTGTGGGGGTGTGTGTGTGTGTGTGTGTGGGGGTGTGTGTGTGTGTGTGTGTTGGGGTTGGGTTTTTTAAAGTCTTTTTCAGCAATTTTTCAGCATTTAACGACGGGTTACTTGAAACGGGCACAATGCCAAACTTTTTAGGCTGCCTCCTGGATTTTTACGCCGTTCCCGGGCAGATCCCCCCCGTCACTTATAAAGACACCGGGTGGGCCGTCCTAAAATTCCCCTTTAAGTGAGCGCTAAAGGGGGAAGTGCTAGTATCTTTTTTACGTCTTTGGTATGCGCGGCCGGGGTCGAACCCCCGCCTCGCACTCAAGCGGACGCTCTAACCCCAGGCTACCGAGGCGGTTTTTTAATGTTGTTTTTTTCGAAAACGGTCAAAAATGATCAAAATTTTTTTTTCATTTTCTTTTGTATGTGCGTGAGATCGAATCCTTTTATTTTTTATAATCGCAAGTTGGTCCGGCAAGCATTCCGGGTTTGTTTTCTATTTTCTTTGGTGGGTATTTTGTTTCAGCGTGCGGAACGTGCCGAGCTTGTACAATGGGTTGTACGATCCTCCTGTGAAGTTTGTCGAAATCTGGCGCAAATTGACCTTGGAAGCCGGAATATTTTTCCCCCTTTAGCTCTTTCGGACAATTTGTGCGCGAAAACGGTTATGTCGGGATATGCACATCGTTTGGGTTTTAATCACTCCCGTGAGTTTCGTCAAAATCCAGGGCCAGCGTTTGACCTGTGAAAGCCCCGACAAATTAATGGGGGAGGGCGAACAACAGACCCGTCAGTCAGAAGCAGACAGGGCGGGAAGCTACATTTAATTTGAATAGGGGGTCCTGCAGGAGCTGGCGGAAAAAGGGACATAGGTGATATTTGGTTGTGAGGGGGTCTGATAAATTCGGTAGAATGGGGCTTTTGGGTATTTTTGGCTGGTTTTTTAAAACAAAAAAAGTTATTGATAATTAGCAAACTGATGTGAAAGCCACCTTTTCTGTGGTTTTTTTGATAAATAGCTGTGTTTTTTATATTGTCACTAAAAAACTCAATGCAAAAGGAGAGTGCTCAGGCCACCAAAAGGACCATTACTTTAACAATTATGGTGGTGATTCGGAATTCGTTTGTCTTTTCGCGGGGCGAAAAAGCCGACAAATTTTCGCGAAAACTCTCGTTTTTTTTTTTTTTTTTTAAAGGGCGCCCCACGCATTTTATTCCGGTTTTCGTGTTTTGGCGGACAAAATTTTTTCGTGTCGGTCCCTTTATTTGTGTTTTTCGCCCTGCCGACACGAAAAAAAAACACGACAAATACTATTTGTCAAGTTTGTGTTGTTGGTTTTCGCCCGGCCGAACGCAACCGAAACCGAAAATACATTATTTGTCGGTTTTTTGTGTTGTTTTTTTTTCGCCCTTTCCCCAAAACGAAAAAACTAAAAAGACAAAATGTTATGTGCAGTCCCCCCCTGACCGCAATACGAAAAAAAACCCAAAAATTTTTTTTGACACTCATATAAAAAAATTGAGTTTTCCCAAGCCGTGGCAAAGGTTTTGAAAATTTTTCTTCTATTCGATCGAAAAAACGCAAATTTTTTCTAAAAAAAACCTTCATCTAAAATTGTTTTGGCGTTCAACCTAACGGTAGTATCAACCTGTGCGGGAGAAGGCAAATACGACTGTATTTAACTTTTTTTCTTGAAAGTTTTTAAATTTTTTTGCTGCATAAAATTAAAAAATTAAAAATTTTTAAGACAAAAAAGCGCGAATTGACCCAAAATGATCTTTAGGTTTAAAGCGTTTCAACCTTTTCGGAAGTTTCAACCTATCGTAGAGGCTATTAATCGGTATAGTTTTTTTTTGCTTGTTTGAAACGTTTTTTTAAAGAATTTGATAGTTCTTTCCCGAAGACAAAACAGCGCTTTTTTCCATTGGTCTTTATCTGGACGTGTTGGCTTATCAAACCCATACGGTAGACTCAACCCCTTTTCGGAGGATAACCATAGGTAGATATGCCATAAAGACCACATAGTTTTTTTTTCTGCTATTTTTTTTGCTTTCATAGTTAAGAAATTAAGATTTCTTCAGCAAACACGCGAAATTTTACACAAATGGGATCCCCTTTGACGTTTAATGCTATCAACCCATACGGAAGTTTTCAAAACCCATCGGTAGATGTGCATAAAAACAGTTTCTGTTATTTTTTGCTTTTTTTTGAAAGTTTTTTTTAATGATTAGTTTTCAGTTTTTCTAAGGAAAAACGGTAAATTTTTTTCCCCTAAAATTTCATTGGACGTGTTATGGTTATCAACCCAAGTGCTCAACCTTTCGGTAGCATCAAAATTAGGGTTATGCCTTAAAAAACCACCTATTATTTTTCTGCTATGTTTTTTCTGCAATAATACGAATTTAAGTTATTTTTTAAAAACAAAACCCGTGCAAATTTGACCATAAAATGCTTTCCCCAGGGGCATAATCGCATATCAAAAATATACGGAAGATATCACTATAGGTAATGTGCTATTAATTTCTTTTACTAGTTATTTTTCTGCTTGTTTAAAACGTTTTCCTCTGCATTAAGATAGATCAGTTAAAATGAAGAAAAAAGCGCAAATTTTTCACTAAAGTTTCTCTGGACGTGTTAGGTTATTTAACCTATACGGTGACTCAACCTTTTTTTCGGTAGGCATAACCTTCGGTAATATCCCAAAAACCAACTGTTTTTTTTTCTGCTTGTTTTTGCGCATAAGTTATGAAAATTTAAATTTTATTTAAAACAAAACAGCGCAAAATTTTACCAAAAAAATGTCCTCTAGACGATAATCGCATATCAAACTTACGGGAAAATTAAAACCCATGGTTGAAGTCTATAAATCGGGACTATTATTTTTTTTGCTAGCTTGAAACGTTTTTTACTGATTAGATAGTTTAGTTAATGAAGACAAAAGGCAAATTTTTTCCACTAAAAGTCTTCCCCTTTGGGCGTGTATGGTTTTCAACCTTTGGTGACATCAACCTTTACGGTAGGGAAACAACTATAAGGTAGATATGCCCTAAAGCCACCTGTTATTTTTCTGTATGTTTTGCTGCATAAAATTAAGAAATTAATTTTTTTTTTAAAACAAAAAACGCGATTGCCAAAAATGCTCCCCTAGAGCAAAATGCATATCAACTATACGGAATATAAAACCCATGGTAGTTTTGCTTAAAACGGATAGTTTTTTTCTGCTTTGTTTAACGTTTTCCTACTTTAATTAAGAAATTTAGTTAAACTGAAAACAAAACGCGCAATTTTTTTCACTAAAATCTTCTTAGACTGTTTTGGCTTTTTAAACCTATACGGTAGGCATCAAACCTTTACGGTAGTATGCCATAAGCCCAAAAGGTTATTTTTCTTCAAAGATTTGCTGCATAGTTAAAAATTAAGTTATTTTAGACAAACAGCGCAAATTGACTTAAAATGATCCCCTGAGCATAACGCATATCAACCTATACGGCAGTATCAACTTATACGGTAGGTATCAAAATTACGGTAGATATGCGTAAATTTTCTATACTATTTTTTTTTTGCTATGTACGAAATGTTTTGCTACTAATTAGATATTTCGTTAAAGAAAGGCAAAAAGCGAAGGGTTTTGGGTACTGTGTCTTTTCTTTACGTTTTATGGGTTAACCCATAAGGCAGATATTCAACCTATACGGTAGTATGCCTGTTTCTGATTTTTTTCATGTTACAAAAGTTTTGGACTAAAATTATATATTTAAATTAAACTGAAATCAAAGAGCTAAATTTTGTATTTAAAATTTCCTTGAAGTTTTATGGGTTAAACTTACGGTACTATCCCGTCGGAGAAGGCATAATGATGAAAATATTTTTTTGCATTTTTTTAATTGTTTTTCTGCTTAAGTTAAGATATTTAAATTATACTTAAGTCAAACGCTCAAATTTTACTATAAAAGGCATCCCCTAGACGTATAATCGCGTATTTAACCCATCGGAGATATCAGTTTATAGGTAGGTATCAACCCCTCGGTGTTTTGCTGTAAAGGCTATTTCTTTTTTATTTTTCTGCAGTCGAAATGTTTTGCTCATAAATTAAGATATTTCTTAAACGAAAAAGGGAAACAGCGGAAGTTTTTGGGTCTGTAGTCTTCATCTTGAGTATTAGGGTATAACCTATTAAAGGGAGTTTCAACCCAGCGGTTGATATGCCCGTTAGTTTTTTTCTGTTTTACAACGTTTTGGTACATAAATTTATATTTTTCGTTTAAATGAAATCAAAAAGGCGGAATTTTGCTAACAGTTTTCATCTGAACGTTTTATGACGTTCAACCTTGGTGTATCAGCCTGTACGGAGATATCCACCGTCTATACTGTGATTTTTTTTTGAAAAGTTTTTAAAAGTTTGTCTGAAAATTTTGATATTTTTGTTTTTTAAATTAAAACAAAAAGGCAGATTTGCCTAAAAAATGTCTTCATTTGTGTTTTATGGGTATCAAACCCTTTCGGTAAGTATCAACTATACGGTAAATTGCTAACGACTTTAACTTGGACTTGATATGCTATTTCTTTTTCTGCTACGGTTGGAGCGTTTTTCTGTGCAAACAAGTTGTTCGTTAAAAATGAAGAAGAAAAATGACACATTCGCCTTTAAAAAAAGTAGTTTTATTTCCAAAATGGCGTATGAACTTTTTAAGGGGGGATTTGCGAAAACATTTTTTCGGTAAGGTAAAACTGTTTGAAATCATTTTTTTAAATTTAAAAAATTTCCCTTTCTGCTATTTAAATGAAGGTTGTTTAGCAGAACTTTACCATTTAACCCTAATATATATGCATTTTTTTGGGATCAACCTTAAGTAGTTTTTTTTTATAAAGATTTTGAAGATTTGATAATTTTCGAATTAAAATTGACATTAGTGAAAATTTAGTTGTTGAGTAGAAAAAGACATTTCCCTACTTTTTAAAAAAAATGGATGCTGTGACGTATCAAACTTTAAGGGAGTTTTTCTGAATGACGTACAACGCTTGATTTTTTTTTGAAGTCATCTCCTCATCCCCAAATAGTTCAGATTTTTGTTTAAATCAAAGGTGTTGGGAACATGAAAATCGTGAATTTTTCATTAAAGCTATTGTACTGATGCTTTTTGGGATCAAAAATTTAAAAGGAATTTGTACAAAGATTTCATAACATATGGGGTGATAGTTTTAAAAAAATTTAATTACATCCAAAGTTTGTTAAAATCCATTTAAAAGAGGAAAATTTAAGAAATTAATTGCAAATTTACCATTTTGCGGTAATATGAATGCATTTTCATACCAGCCTTTCAGACAGATACACTCAAGCTGTCCAAAATTTGAGTTACTTTTTGTTATTAATTTGCCTTATGGCGCATAACCTTTTTAAAAAAAAAGAGCGCTACAAAGTGTCAAGTTTAAATCTTTAAAAAGAATTAAAACTAATTTAAAAAAGTCATTTCCGTTGAAAAAAGCCTTGGAAATTTGAAACAGTACATAATCGCTTGTGGAAACCCAAAAATATTAGGTGAATACATTTAAAAAAACACACACGCCGCACCACACAACACCCCTTTTTATTCGTTACAAACCCCTAAAGGGAGGTTGTTGTATGTTTAAAGTTTGGTTACTTGTGTCACACATAAATTTGCTTACCTTTTAAAAAATTTGAGTCTTCAAGGTGTGGGGATTTTAAGAAAATTTGATATTTGATGTTTTAAATTGTAAGACAAATGTATTTAACAAAAAATAAATATTTAATCTAATACATTGCAAATGTTTTTGTTTCATTACAGATCCATTTTTGTCTGTAAAATAATTGATGAAGGCTGTGGTCACTTTAAACCGGAATTGCCTGTCCCGTCATCCGTCCCGCAAGGCCGTCGCCTCAGGAACCCTGGTAGGGTGGCTCCTCGAGGGGAACTGGTACCCCACTGCTCGGACTGTCTCAGACTGGGAAGACCGCGATCGCACCGTGTGACCGCCGCTCGTGTAGGTTGATGATGCCACGGCCTGGGTCAGCCAGTCCCGTTTTGATCAGGAACGGAACCGAAGACTGGTGGCCGGGCGAGAGGCTGAGCATGAGCACTCTCTTGCGGGGACATCCTCGGCGTGAATCGCCCTAGGGACACTCCAACTTTTTTGCAATATGCATTTTTGCTAGTTTATAGATGACTTAGGAATTTTAACCTTTTAGGTATGTTGTTAAAAATGTTGAATGAGATAATGTTTCACTGTATTTCAGTTTTTACGATTAGCAAGAACATTAAAACATTACGGATACATTCAGTTTCATCCTTGTACCGCTGATTATCCTCAGGCAAATTCTAGAGTGGTCATAGCTGCTGGCAACAAAGAATTGAATTTCAGAATACTTGTGAAACCGGTAAGTTTTGTTTTGAAGATTGTCACAGTCAAAGTGGTGAATCCATAGTCAAATTGATTGATTAATCCAGTCAAGATGGTGAATCCACAGTCAAACTGGTGAATCCATAGTCAAATTGATTAATCCAAAGTCAAAGTGCTGAATCCAGATGTACCTTCGCAGTAGGGTTGTTGAAGTGGCTTATTTAGAATCACTTTACTGTCAATTCTGAGGGACCTGTGGGTTGAAGCCTTGCATGGGTTGTTGCCATAAGAGAAGGCAATTCAGTTGACTTTTTGAGTGTTGGGGATTGTACACGTGTGCCAGAAATAAGGCCTGCAGGGCCTCAGTGCAACTCCTTTTACTACCAAATTTAGGAAGTTGCCAGGTGACCTTAATAGTATAGGTGTGATTCAACATGAGAAATATACTTTATCTGGTAAGTTTTATGATATACGTAGAAATGGTAATAAAGGGCTGTCCGCTTCATTTTGACGGTACTGTACCATCTTATATTGAAAAATGATTAATTTGGGTGGGGTTCATTTTATTGTGTTGCTGTGTATTTAACCTTTAGCCTGCTGGCGGCAAGTGATTCTGCCTTTGTGGCCAGTGCAGGCTGATCATGGTCTGCACTGTTTGCTATTCAGTCAGTACATTTTCAGTAAACATCCCTTTGAATAATAAAAGAAATTGTCCAAACTGAGTGATGGACCAGTCCATTTTAGAAATTTAGCAGGCTAATGGTTAAAGGATTGAACTTTCGACATTCAGAGCTTTATTCGTATCTGTTGAAAATGGAGCTAAAGAATTTAATTAAAAAGCCCCATTCTCTCAAAGTATGGTGAATGTATATTTATTTTAGATTTCCTATAGTATCAGGATGATAGACTTTGATAAGATGTAAGTGTAGAGTGTAGATGTAGATATTAACTGCCATATTTTTGTTTACCTGCAGGATGCTTTTAAAGAAGCAGTGTTCAAAATCACAAGAATTAGATGTTGGAGAATTACTACCACCGTACGTATCACAGAAGTATACCATGTTGTCAATTTGTTTATGAAATGTATTTGTTCAAACTGCATTGAACAGATGTATATGCATAAATGCAATAGGCTTTACAGACTTCAAGGTGTGAAAGGAGAAGTGGTCTATCTGCTACTTGATCTTTATGCACTTGCACCTTTATTGCTCTCAATCCTTCATGTATTGGTTTACAGTAGACTGAAGCAGTCAATTATATATTAATTTGAAACAGGCAAAACCTATTTAATATTGTTTCCAGTAGGCTAAATGAGCGACATGTTTGCTTGCTAGAGACTAAACAACAAAGTGTTCTGAACTACTAGAGGCTTAGAAACATTCAGCACATATTGATGTTGCATGGTTGTAAAAATCTTTAGACTTTAACTTTCAAATTTAATTTTAATGGTAAAAGTTATTGTTAAATTTAATGTGGGTTGTCTACAAGGATCCCAAATGTGAAGGAATTGAACAACTTTTTTCTAGCGGGTTTCACTGTGTATGTCATTCTTATACGCCCGAAGAGACGTATTATGTTATACCCCCGGTGTCCGTCCGTCTGTTCGCAGTTTCTTGTCCGCTCTGTAACTCTTGAACCCCTTGAAGAATTTCAAACAAACTTTACACAAATGTTCACCACACCGAGACAACATGCAGAGCGCAAGTTTTGAATGTCTCGCTTCAAGGTCAAGGCCACACTTAGGGTTCAAAGGTCATATCAGTTTGTTTCATGTCTGCTCTGTAACTCTTGAACTGCTTGAAGGATTTCAAAGAATCTTGGCACAAATGTTCACAACACTGAGACGACGTGGAGCTCATGTTTCAGATGACTAACTTCAAGGTCAAAGTCACACTTAACGGTTAGAGGTCATATATGACTTTGCTTTCTTTATATTGCTCTGCATTGCAGTGCTCTTGTTTTTGTTTGGCAGATCCCTTTTTTTGTTCACTTACAATAAAAAAAAAATTGAAAGACTTCTCTTTTATGTTACTATAAATAACTTATTTTGAAACTTTTTAGCTCACCTGTCACAAAGTGACAAGGTGAGCTTTTGTGATCGCGCGGTGTCCGTCGTTCGTCTGTGCATGCGTGCGTCTGTAAACTTTTGCTTGTGACCACTCTAGAGGTCACATTTTTCATGGGATCTTTATGAAAGTTGGTCAGAATGTTCATCTTGATGATATCTAGGTCAGATTCAAAACTGGGTCACGTGCCTTCAAAAACTAGGTCATTAGGTCTAAAAATAGAAAAACCTTGTGACCTCTCTAGAGGCCATATATTTCAAAAGATCTTCATGAAAATTGGTCAGAATGTTCATCTTGATGATATCTAGGTCAAGTTCGAAACTGGGTCACGTGCCGTCAAAAACTAGGTCAGTAGGTCTAAAAATAGAAAAACCTTGTGACCTCTCTAGAGGCCATATATTTCACAAGATCTTCATGAAAATTGGTCAGAACGTTCAACTCGATGATATCTAGGCCAAGTTCAAAACTGGGTCACGTGCCGTCAAAAACTAGGTCAGTAGGTCAAATAATAGAAAAACCTTGTGACCTCTCTAAAGGCCATATTTTTCATGGGATCTGTATGAAAGTTGGTCTGAATGTTCATCTTGATGATGTCTAGGTCAAGTTCGAAACTGGGTCACGTGCGGTTTAAAACTAGGTCAGTAGGTCTAAAAATAGAAAAGCCTTGTGACCTCTCTAGAGGCCATATATTTCATGAGATCTTCATGAAAATTGGTCTGAATGTTCATCTTGATGATATCTAGATCAAGTTTGAAACAGGGTCATGTGCATTCAAAAACTAGGTCAGTAGGTCTAAAAATAGAAAAACCTTGTGACCTCTCTAGAGGCCATACTTATGAATGGATCTCCATAAAAATTGGTCAAAATGTTCACCTTGATGATATCTAGGTCAAGTTTGAAACTGGGTCACGTGCCTTAAAAAACTAGGTCAGTAGGTCAAATAATAAAAAAACCTTGTGACCTCTCTAGAGGCCATACTTTTCATGGGATCTGTATGAAAGTTGGTCTGAATGTTCATCTTGATGATATCTAGGTCAAGTTTGAAACTGGGTCAACTGCCATCAAAAACTAGGTCAGTAGGTCTAAAATTATTAAAATCTTTTGACCTCTCTAGAGGCCATATTTTTCAATGGATCTTCATGAAAATTGATCTGAATGTTCACCTTGATGATATCTAGGTCAGTTTCGAAACTGGGTCAGGTGCGTTCAAAAACTAGGCCAGTAGGTATAAAAATAGAAAAACCTTGTGACCTCTCTAGAGGCCATATTTTTCATGAGAGCTTCATGAAAATTAGTGAGAATGTTCACCTTGATGATATCTAGGTAAAGTTCAAAACAGGGTCACGTACCTTCGAAAACTAGGTCAATAGGTAAAATAATAGAAAAACCTTGTGACCTCTCTAGAGACCATATTTTTCAATGGATCTTCATGAAAATTGGTCAGAATTTTTATATTAATAATATCCAGACATGATTTTTTTCCGCTTTTAAGCGGAAATCCGCTTCTCACTTCCTCAAAGACCGATTTTTTATGATCGTTTCCGATTTTTTATGACCACTGAAAAATCCGATTTTTTCGAATCCGTTTCGGTATTTTCACCACATTTCGGCATTTAGAATCGCACAGCTTCCGCTTCTAAACTCAGCAGCCCTTTTTTACGCCGATTTTGGGGCCGAAATTCGGCCCCATTCCCCTGGCAAGATAATATACTTTTATCCCCAACTACACTAAAATTTTGTAAGTCGTTTTTATCAGCGAAAATTTCCACCGCCGATGGATTATTAGATCTGAATGTATATCGTGGCCTCAACGCGAAAAAGTTGAGGCGACGATATAGTGCGTTCTAACCACCGCTTCTACAAACGCCGCAATCGGAACATCTCGGATATTACCGTTAGCGTCGGTCATCGGGAATTTTCCTTTCCGTTTCGGAATTATAATGATAACAAGCCGATTCACGGAACGGAAAAATCGGAAATATTGTAACAAGTGGAACGGCTCGCAAATAATTTGCGCGATCGTCGCGTTCATTTCAATCGACTTGAAAAGTTCAGTCGCGTTCATTTCAGTCCAGGCGTAAACATTTCTTTGTGCCCAACATTTCACTCGCGTTGTTAAATTTCAGTGAAGAAAGTTTGAGATACAAATGAACTAAAGCAGTTCATTTGGTTCTTTCTCGTGCCCAATGTAAAGCATTGATACACGGGGATGTTTTTTTAAGCACCTCCCAAGTGCTTCAAAACAAAGTGCTAATCATACCTTTAGGTGGTATTTTCGCTATACAGTAATATGTATGGAGTAGAGTTGCAATTTAAAGCATTTAAAAAGCTTTTTAAAAGTCATAAAATAAAAAAATACAACTCTACTTTTGATAAATGACCTTATATTAAGTTTGAAATACAAAGGTCAAAAATAAAGAACTAAATATTAATGCTTAATAAACATCTAAGTAGTGAAAAATTCCCATTAAAGGGAGATAATTCAAAAATTGCAAACTACTAAAGGAATAATTATTTAATTAATTATTATTATATTTCTTATAAATATGAATGAATTTTTATGAAATAACTAAAAGAATCACTTAAAAAACATGAGTTTTGAAATTGAAATTAGATGCCAGGAGAAGCCTAGAATGCAGGATTTTTCACCACTTACCCAAGAGCTTCTGGGGGCCTTAAGCGGCCCCCAGACCCCCGGCCGTAATTTTCAGCTTTTTTGGCTAGGTTGCAAAATCATGTCTGAATATCTAGGTCAAGTTCAAAACTGGGTCACATGAGCTCAAAAACTAGGTCACTATGTCAAATAATAGAAAAAACGACGTCATACTGAAAACTGGGTCATGTGGGAAGAGGTGAGTGATTCAGGACCATCATGGTCCTCTTGTTTATTATTTGCCATAGGGAAAAACCAAGACCACTTTTCTGTGGTACAGCATGGATGTTACCTCCATTTTTAGCTTGACTATTTGAAGAATAAGTAGAGCTATCCTACTCACCACGGCGTCGGTGTCACACCTTGGTTAAGTTTTTCGTACCAGTCCACATTTTGACAAAGTCTTTTGAGATAAAGCTTTGAAACTTTCAACACTTGTTTACCACCACCATGGCCAGTTATAGGCAAGAGCACATAACTCCATCTAGGATTTTGGCTGAATTAATGGCCCCTTTTGACTTAGAAATCGTGGTTAAGTTTTTCGTACCAGTTCATATTTTGACAAAGTCTTTTAAGATAAAGCTTTGAAACTTTCAACACTTGTTTACCATCACTGTGGCCAGTTATAGGCAAGAGTACATAACTCCATCAAGGATTTTGACTGAATTATGGCCCCTTTCGACTTAGAAATCTTGGTTAAGTTTTTCGTACCAGTTTGTATTTTGACAAAGTCTTTTGAGATAAAGCTTTGAAACTTTCAACACTTGTTTACCATCACCATGTCCAGTTATAGGCAAGAGCACATAACTCCATCAAGGATTTTGGCTGAATTAATGGCCCTTTTTGACTTAGAAATCTGGGTTAATATTTCGTACCAGTTCATATTTTGACAAAGTCTTTTGAGATAAAGCTTTGAAACTTTCAACACCTGTTTACCATCACCATATCCAGTTATAGGCAAGAGTACATAACTCCATCATGGATTTTGGCTGAATTATGGCCCTTTTTGACTTAGAAATCTTGGTTAAGTTTTCCGTACCAGTTCATATTTTTTGTAAAGTGTTTGACATATGGCTTTGAAACTTTTATCACTTG
Source organism: Mercenaria mercenaria (assembly GCF_021730395.1). Classification (NCBI taxonomy): domain Eukaryota; kingdom Metazoa; phylum Mollusca; class Bivalvia; order Venerida; family Veneridae; genus Mercenaria; species Mercenaria mercenaria. Next base: position 40,037,801 of record NC_069376.1, on the reverse strand, counting down.
TTTAGTATAATAGTCTCTATCTGTGGGAAAGAGTACATAACTCTGTCATCTATTTTGGCTGAATTATGGCCCTTTTTGGACTTTGAAATTGGTTCTGTTTTCATACAAATCCACGTTTTGTCAAAACTATTTGACATATGGCTTTTAAACTTTGAACACTTGTTTATCATTATGATTTCAATCTGTAGGCAAGAGTACATAACTATTTTGACTGAATTATGGCCCTTTTTGGACTTTGAAATTGATTCATACATTGCCATTTAGTGCAAGACTTATCGAAATCAAAGAAATACAGGAACATTGTTTGTCTGATCTATTTATTTCTTTTGTCTGAATATCTGTGGAAATATTTTGACCCCATTCTTCAATCAGTTCTTCGAATAGTCGAGCGTGCTGTCATCAGACAGCTCTTGTTTAGATGTATTTTGAAAACATTTAACTGGTAAGGATTTTTTTGTGGACTTAGAAATTTTTTTTTTGCATTTCTTCCCTTTGTTGTTCCTGTCCTTTGGGCTTCAACAGTCAAGTTCTTTAAATTTTGCTCCCATCCTCTGATGTAACCGGTTGGGCGTATATTGACCCGCTTCGGGGAGCTCTTGTTACCTCCTTAGTATCAAGTAACTGTTACATCTAAAAACATTACCATTTTAAGTAAACATCCAACACTGAACGCTAGTCTGTATGAACGGACAGCTTGTGCAGCTGCGTATGTTCAGCATTTCAATGAAACTACTCTGAGAGAGTGAGGCATGATGATGGTGATGATGACTGTGTATTTTGTAAATGTGCTTATATATATCAAAATTGTAGGTAGCGGACGACAGCGACAACCCCGATTCCTCACTTTTAGAACTGTCTTTTGAATATTTGATTGCAAAAGATACTCTACAGTGGATCACTGTACAATCTGAACAAGTAAGTATACCATCAACTTGTCTATAAAGGAACATTAAAAGACAATGTATTAAGCTGCACCTTAATGTTTAGCTTGCTGGCGGCAGGTGATTTGGCCTTTGCGACCTGTGCAGACCAAGTTCACCCTGCACATCCTTGCTGGCTGATCATGGTCTGCACTGTACGCTATTCAGTCAGTAAATTTTCAGTAAACACCCCTTCAAATAATAAATGTTACTGCCCAAACTGAATGATAAACCAGTCCATTTTAGAAATTCAGTGGGTAATGGTTAATATCAAAGGTATTTACTGTGAACTCATTTCATTTCATTGGCCTAAAAGGAGACTGATCAATTTTGACCAAAAGTGTCCTTAGTCTCTAATCTTCCTTTTCATTATTAACTAATGCTTTATCAAAATGTGTGCGGTAATGTGCTATTTATTCATTATTAATGAAAATGTCTCGGGTAAATGAAAGCACTTAAAATATTTAGTGTATGGGAAACCTTAAATTTTCACAAAATTTTCAGTTTGGGCACAACTGTCCGCCACAACTTAACACTGTTAATACATTATGAGCAAGAAACTGAACTTGTGGTGAAAACATTTTTTTGTTAACTTGACTGTGGTCATTGCTTGTCATCTTCAGAATTATGATTTAAATATGATAAAAAATCATATTTTCTCAAATATCTGTGATTTTTCAGCAACATCTAAACTGAATTCAGTGTAATGATAAACATTCTGGTAGCAAACAGTGTATACATTTTTAGTTGTCACTAATTATAAAAATATCCAAATTGTGTAGGCCATATAAGGGTTTTAGGCGAACCTTGTCTTTTTATGTTGTCAGCCAAGATTTCTGTTTTATGTTGTCAGCCAAGATTTCTGTTTTATGTTGTCAGCCAAGATTTTTGTTTTATGCAGAGTTATGGTTAGTATAAGGAGGATTGTTTTTTATTTATTGTGGTTGAATTAAACTTAACTACAAAATCTGCAGACAGTTCCACATGAATATTTGAAAATTTAACTGACTTTTTGCATTTCTTTCATGTTAAGTAGTGACTTCCCAGCTTTTTATAATGGAGGAAGACCCTATAGTGTCCCTTTGTGCATTATTTCAGTCACAGACAGGCACCTAATTAGAACTACCAACCTTCTTTAAGGTAACTGGATGGCTTCATATGAAAGAATGCTACAACCCAAGCAAGGTTAAACCATCAAGTGATCTGAAGTCGACGACCTTAACCATTCTGTCAGAGGCCCTCAACATAATTCAGTATAAATTAGGAAGGAATAAGACTGCTTTTAAAGAATGTTACATTCATGTTGAGTATTATTGAGGTATAATGATCCAAGTAGCTAAGAATTTTTTTAAATAATATTGCAGGCAATATTGATGAGTATGTGTTTACAAGGAATGGTTGAAGAATTAATAATGAAGAAACAAGGAAGAAAAATCAAAAAGGTAAATTTGATGTCAAGAATATTATTAGTGAACATGATGTAAAAAAAAAAAAAAGAACGCTTTTTGAATTGAGAAATATAAGGAACAAAGAGGAAGTATAAAAGTATTTTTGATTTTTATACAGTTTTATGTAAAAAAAGGTACTGCATGAAACTACTACATAGATGAAGTTTCTTAGACGTCATTTACTGCATGAGGGTCGTCTTACACCTATGGGTGTAAGATGGAAGTTTCAAGTACTGGTTTAAGCACCGGAAACTCTGGTATACAAGTATGCAAAAAATTCTCAATCTTCCAAGTTGTCTTACTGAAGAGAGGTTGCGACTTAACTGACTTTAATCTTCATTGTTACAGCCATCAGATAGAGTAAGAAGAGGAAAGAAAAACTTTACGAGAGAAAATAGTATTCCTTCAGGTCTGGTACAGTCACCGAGTTCTGAGGTAATATATGAGCTGCGCCATGAGAAAATCAACAGTGGGTTTGCGACCAGCATGGATCCAGACCAGCCTGCGCATTCGTGCAGTCTGGTCAGGATCCATGCTGTTCGCTAAAGGTTTCTCTAATTGCAATAGGATCTGAAAGCGAACAGCATGGATCCTGACCAGACTGCGCGGATGCGCAGGCTGCTCTGGATCCTTGCTGGTCGCAAAGTCACTATGTTGGTTTTCTCATGGCGTGACTCATATTTACTCTGTTATATATTTATGTGAGGTTGAAAAGGTTATCCTCGTAGAACAAGAAAATTTTAGATCAAATCTTGTCAACCTGCTTCTGTATAATGGACTTGCCTCCGGAAAAACGTTAATGGGTATCTGTCCTAGTACTAAAAACACGTGAAAATGTCTTTAATGTATCAAAATACTATTGATGAATACTATTGTGAAATTATTATTTATGGGCATGAAATTTCGTAGTTTGGGATAATACGGCTATTTTTCAAGGATGTGAATTTGTTGATTTCTGTTGTTGAAGATAAAATGAATGTGAATTTTATTTGTTCTTTGGCAACGAAATCTACAGAAAATTGTCCCCCACGAATATTAACTATTTCACGGTACTTCAAGTGTAAAATTGTTGTAAATGTTAATATAAGAGAGAAGCACATACAAAAATTTTAGCCCTGAGGCTACAAGCTATCCTAAATCTTGCTTTTTTGCTCATAACTGGCATATGGCAACAGGTATAAAATTGTTTTTCTTGGTATGAAATATGTTAACAAACTCTGGAGACAAGTTTAAAACAGACACAATACTATTAGCTACATTTAACCTGTTAAAGAAAATACAATACCAACTTCATACATAATAGAATCAATGCACTATTTTTGTATATTCGCTTCAATCCCTTTGTTATTGTAGTTATATTCCATGTCTATCCATGTAGTAGTTGTCCTGTTGTAAACAATGCACTCAAATTATCCTGTTACACTACCTGTTATATTTACCTACCTTGATATATTACATCCATGTATTGGCTGTCCTGTTGCAGAAAGATGATAGGCCCCACCTACCCGTTACACAAAAACATGTGAACAAAACAGTGTCTAAATTGCAGGTAAGCAGAATAAGAGAAAATATTTTTTCTACATGTGCATGTTTTTGTCGGAATATTTCCAATATTTATAAAGTTATACCTTTTGACATTGAAGTATTGCCAACAAGGGAAACTGCTTAATGTTTTACAGAAATTTTTTCATCACCTCGCATTTCATGCTCTTTTACTTATTAACAAATAGAGCTTTGAATTAATCCTTACCCTGCTAAATTTCTGTATTGAACTTGTCCATCTTTCAGTTTGGACATGCATTAACTGTTAAAAGGGGTGGTTACTGAAAAGATACTGACTGAACGGCGACCAGTTCAGATCATGATCAGACTGCATGGATGTGCAGGCTGATCATAATCTACACAGGTCGCAAAGGCAGGATCAATTGTGTCCAGTATGATAAGGGTTAAACAGTACTAATCAAAAGATAGAAGGTTTTCTCTTTTAGAAGTTTAAGTTAACAGATGCCATGTGATATGAAGGTGTGAATATGTCAGTGATTTTCTGGCAGAAATAATGTATATTTTTGGCTTTTTTGGAGTTCACTTTTGATTAGAATTATTGATTTCATGGTTTATCATCTGATTTAACATGGTTAAGAGTTCAGATGTGCAGAACTTAACCAAGAGGGCATAAGCCTAAGCATTTGAATATCCAAGCATCTGAACGATAAATTGTGGTAGAGCAGACTGTTAACAAAGAGATATTTCTTTTGTATTTTCACTCTAACATGTACATCGAAATATTGAGACAAAAGTTATGTTTATATTCATTTATCGGAGGAGAAATGTACCAAACTCATGCAGCATTTTGAAATCATAATTTACAAATTGTCTGTGTGTCAACTGTTGTTTATTGCAGCTTTTATCACTGTCGTTTTCCTTCTTTGTTTAACTAATCACACATCACATCATGTTAGAAATTGTAGTAACCCACAGTGGAATATTTCATGTATTGTCTACAGCTTGATAAGACAAGTTTGAAATGGTATGTTTTCAGGACCTTAAATTGTTGAAGGGAAAAGGTACACAGAATGGTGATTCGGTTACAAATTCTGCCTTTGAAGATGCCATAGGAGATGATGACCTCTAGTCAATGTCAAGGTCGTTAGTGAAGGTCTAGGTTGTTTAAACTTTGAAAAAAAATTAATGAAAACAGCTTTGCAGATGCTTTATTCAATTGCAATTAAGGAGTTGGAACCAGCTTGACAAGTCAAGATTTTCAGCTCTGTTATGGATTCTTCTTACATGGTTTCACCTTTCTAACATGTTATGGAAAAAGTCATGACATTATGCTTATAAGAGCAACATAAATAGATGGTTAATGCCTAATACTTAAATGCATAAAACTTGCTGATTATTGGTCCACTACCTTAAAAAGTTGTCTCAGTAAAAAGTTTTTGGTGTAATTCAGTTGTAGAGACATACTGTGAAATCATTTAATTTTGTGGGCATAAAATTTTGTGGTTTTGGTCAAACCAGCAATTTTGTGGGGATATAAATTTGTGGATTCAACTTTTTAACATAACAGCCACGAAATCCATGATAATTAGTCCCAAACGAATATTAATGATTTCACAGTACCTTAATTTGATAAAGGTTTATTACATTTTAAGTCTCCTGAACTGTGTTCAGAGTGATCCATTAGTATAGGTAGCTGGTCCAGTGTCTGTCATCCATTGTCTGCCATCTGTAGTCCACGGAATGCATAGATATTTTAACATCTTCTCCTCTCAAACTTAAGGTCAGAATTATACCAAACTTGATCAGTAACATCCTGGCAAAGTCTTCCCTCGGATTTATTCAAACGGTTGAGCTTTCAGGGGCTGCTTAAGCCGGAAATGGAAATACCTTTAAATGATTTTTAACTTCATGATGGATTTTTAATGAGACTTGTTCTGTAACATCTTTATAAGGTCCTCTCCCAAATTTGTTGAAATGGGAGTGTTAAGTTCCTTTAAATGGCTGCTAGAGCTAAATATAGAAAAAAAAAACATCTTCATAAACATCTGATGGATGTTCATCAAACTTGGTCTGTAGCATCATTGAAAGGTCCTCTTTTAAGTTTTATTCAAATGTTGTCGCCCCTTTTACAGTCGACTAAAGCTAAAAATTGAAAAGCATTTAAACAACTCCTCATGAAGGTATTGATGGATCTTCATCAAACTTAGCTTAGGTCAGCTGAGCGACTTAATGCCCAAAAGGCATTCTTGTTTATGCGAAATTTGCACAAGTTCTGCTTTGAGGCTATTGCAGGACTTTATGATTGAAATTGTTAGTTACTGGAAGAACCTTACTTTAGGATATTGATATTTCCTCTAGAGAGATATGTTACTTTAGGGTGACAATATTACTTAGTAGAAAAACATATGTATTTAATACTTACTCATTTACGCTGAATGAATGATATTACTTATTCATTTACACCGAATGAAGGATGTCTGATGATGTGACAGAGTGTATATAAAAGTTCACATGTCAGTATCATCGAAAAAAAAATATTGATAGCACCTGTCCCATTGTAAATAAAATAATATTAAAAGTGTGTTATGTTATTACATGTATAACAATACTAGTATATGAACCTAGATTGTGTAAGGCCAGTATTGAAAGAGGTTGTTTTCATGGATAAATTAGATAGAAATATAACCATGATTATAATGTTATTGTTACTGATAGATGTTTTAATTTTTTGTTTACTTGTTAGAAATTTTGCTCTTCTGTCATGTGAGATTTATGTTTGCAGAGACCACCAAATTCACTGATATTGTACAACTAACTTTAACTGAATCTGAAGAATTGAATTGGCTTTATGCGTTTGGTGAAATACAGGTCCAGAAGTTCTTAAAACGTTGTGTTTTTTTTTTCATGCAGGTGAAGGTTAAGGAGAATCTAAACCTATACACTTTTAGGTACAGACTTTTAAATCTTTAACCTTTACCCTGCTAAATTTCTAGAATGGACTGGTCCATCATTCAATTTGGACAGTACCATTTATTATTTAAAGGGATGTTCATTGAAAATTTACTGACAAAAAAGCGAACAGTGCAGACCATAATCAGTCTGCACGGACGTACAGGCTGATCTTGGTCTGCACTGGTTGCAAAGGCAGAATCACTTGCTGACAGCAGGCTAAAGATTAATTTTGATCATATATCTTGGTCATTTTTGTTATCAGGGGAAAATTTTACTCTTCCTGACAGGTCAGTGTTGAAAAGAAATCAGATTCCTTACATAGCATTAAAGCAGTGTGTGAACTTAATAAAATAAAAGAAAATTTGTGTAATGTTCTGAAACCTATACATTTGCACAAATATGTGTTTCTTAAAGATACACTACTTTGGTCATAATTAAAGATACATTGTTTTTTGCCATCATTTATAAAAAGATAATTTCAAGCACTCACTAATAGATCACGAATGATAACTCTGTATGACTTGATTTTTATTCCTGAAAGTCATGAAAACTGCTATTACAGAATATGCATACATTTATATAGTACTCCTACAATATTAGCATGCTATTTTCATACTTATTCTGTTTGCTTTTGTGTTCTGATTCATGACTTCTCAAGATATGAGCCGCGCCATGAGAAAACCAACATAGTGGCTTTGCCACCAGCATGGATCCAGACCAGCCTGCGCATCCGCGCAGTCTGGTCAGGATCCATGCTGTTTGCTAACAGGTTCTCTAATTGCGATAGGCTTTGAAAGCGAACAGCATGGATCCTGACCAGACTGCGCGGATGTGCAGGCTGGTCTGGATCCATGCTGGTCGCAAAGCCACTATGTTGATTTTCTCATGGCGCAGCTCATATATTATATCTTTATATTAAGGCATTATCACTTGATTAAACAATACTCTCTCTCTATATATATAAGGCAGTTTTGTAAGCTTCACTTTGCATTGTAAAAATCATCGAACATTCCACATTTACTTACAGATTTATGGTCTGTCATGATGAAAGTCTGGGTGCGAGCACATTTCAAAATATGCGTGTATGTATAAAAGTATGTGTGTACGCATAAATATATGTATGCACATACACTTCATACATGTAAGCGTAAACATGTAGGTGCATGCATGTATGGATGTTCACTTACATATACATGTGAGCTATGCAATGTCCACGAGTAATTTTACAAGTACAGTCGTAATTACAAGTTCTCATATATAACTGTGCACGTCCATGTCCATATATGCGTTCACCTAAATATTTACGCATACATGTGTAAAAATGTATATATATGCACGTGTATATTTACGCGTGAACACTTGCTTTTATTTGTACACATATTTTGAAATGTGCATGCACGCACAGTAGACTTTCGGCCTAAATGATATACCATATAGATTTGTTTGAATATTCATTACCCGTCGTTTCTTTGAATGAGATTGATGTTTTGTTCAAATCTAATGCTTGTTTCACTTAATTTGTTTGTTTTTTTCACAAGCTTTTAAACAAAACTATTCCTTGTAAGACCTCTTGTCAACTATTAAATTTTTGATGATAATTTTTCATGTAGGATTTATTAGCATTTAAGTACCACGAGGTGGCTGGGACAAATCTCCACCTATATTGGCGCAGTTTTGTAAAATTTATGGCCCTTTGTGATCATTTAGTCCATTCAGTGTACCTGTAAAAAACAAGGTACGGCTTCAACCATTTGCTAGGGTGCAGGAGGGGTGTTGCACATTTACTAACCGCTCTTGAACAGACTCTGCTGTTATTTTGATTAGTTGCATCTTTTGCTTCCAAAGCACTTAACCCTTACCTTGCTAAATTTCTATAATGAACTTGTCCATCTTTCAGTTTGAACAGAACCATTAACAGTTAGAAGGGGTGCTTACCAAAAATATACTTACTGAATGGCGAACAGTGCAGATCTTGATCATGATCTACACTGGTCGCAAAGGCAAAGTCAGTCGTGGTCAGCATGATATGGGTCAAATATATATTTTATTAGCTTTGAAGTTTAGCTTTTCATTTTGTAATCTGAGCATGTTCATTCTATTAGGACAGTTGTGTTCATTGGCAGGATAGCTCCTATTGAATGCATTTAAACTTTATCAAAATAATTATTGTGTGTTTAATCCTATAAGTTTTGCCCTCATCCCGTTTTTATGCCCCCGGCATCTACTGATGTGGGAGGCATATAGTGATTGCCCTGTCCATCCGTCCGTTCGTTCGTCCGTCCGTACGAGGTTAACCAAATGGGACCGTTCCGTCTAGCATCAATACCCCTGACTAGAATGACTTGATACTAATGCAGATGTAACCTGTGACCATTCCTCATCTTCAAACATCACCTTACCTCAGTTTGACCTTGACCTTGACCTCGTTTTGGACTTGGGTTGCTCTGTATGGGCCATTTCTTGGTTAACCAAATGGGACCTTTTCGTCGCATCAATACTGCTTACAAGAATGAATTGATACTAATACAGATGTAATCTGTGACCATTCCTCATCTTCAAACATCACCTGACCTCAGTTTGACGTTGACCTTGACCTCATTTTGGAAAATCTATCGACAAGGATGCCACCGGGGGCATCAAGCGTTTATTGAACGCAGCTCTTTGTTTGTTGTTGTTGTTGTTGTTTTTTTCACTACACTCACATGAAGGAGCATGTAGGGACACATATTTACTTATGCGAAAAGTGAAAAAGCTCTTGCTAACATTTGGTTGTCTTGATTTTTTCCTAACCCCCCTGTCCGTATAAAGGGGAGATCACTAGGTGCAATAATTTCAATGTGTCTGTTTCTAAAGTAAGTGTTATGTTTAGTTTGTGATACTAACCAGCATTAACCTCGACTCGACTGAAAAAAAATGTTACATCGAAATTGATCTTCATATGCTACTCAGTAAATATGATATTTTTCAGGTGTTAACATGTGTTGTTTTTGTTACCAGCAAGCAGGTATAGGGCAAATCAACAAAAAGTGATTTAAAATATAGTTCTAACTAAACTATTTTGATACTGAGACACTGCATCGTTAGAAAATTTATTATGTAGTTTTGACTGGCGCGTTGAATTGAAGTTCAATTTACAAAACATGTTTATTTCATAACACGTTTCATTCCTTAACTTAAAATATATTATTATATTCTGCATTCCACACTCTCATCTCCATGCCTGCGTGCAAAATATTTTTTGTGATTTTGTGTTAATGGTTGTACAAAGTGATTTGTAAATACGTTATTTTTTCTCTGTGCAAAATGAATATAATCAAAATGGTAAAACAAAGTTTGTCAACTCTTAAGCTCACAATAAAAGCAGGACTGTGTCTTCAGCGCTTTGTACCATTCAGCGTGTATATATAGAAAACTGGTCATGTTGTCTGAAGTCCTTTGAAAAAAAATATTTTTGGGATACCAGAGCCCGAATTTATCAACTTTTATAAGTCTAAAATTTAGATTTTAAAATGCTAGATCTCTTCTCTTGCTCTGTCATTGTTAAAATAGTACATACTCTAATCAAACTTTGCATGAATGAGCCTTTTACATACTGCTCAGCAAAGTTTTAGCATTAAAAGTTTAGTGTAAACAAAGTTATGGATGGCACATTTGATATTTGTTTCAAGTGTAAATTTTAGACTTTTGATACTGAGGAGTATGGACAGATCTAACTATTGATAGTCTTAATATCATAATATACATGTGACAGTTGTTGCATTTAAGGTAGTGTATCCGTAATGGCAATGAGCAATTTCTGTGCATTCTGTTATTTTAGCATTCTTGGGCCGTGTCATATGATAACAACCGGAGAATTCCGAAATCATGTACGGAGAAAACGGAATTGAACAGAAATTACCGATTGTCATTTCGGATCGATTACTTTAAGTAAATACATTAGAATTTAGACTTGTTCGTGCAAGTGTTAGAACATACATAACCTAGAAATGTATAAATTATGATTTTATTTCAATATTTTTCTTCTGAGATAAATGCATACATGCCTTTGACATTTTCACGCTGTGTTTACGCTTTAAAGCGCATGTACGTGTTTTAAAAGTAGATGTCTAGCCTAGAGATTCATTTGATGTTCATGGAATTGTACGCATTCAGGGATGAGATGAGCCGACATTTACAGAAGAAGAATTAACGTTGTTTTACTTGTTAACAATTTGACGTTGATGCATATAAAGTTTATATACATATACTGCACGTTTTACTGTATTGTTAGACTTAAACAGTATTCAAAAAAGATATAATTTTATAACTTTAATGTTGGTGCATTACACAGTCGCTTTTAAACATATTTTTTGATACATTCATTCTTGCAGGACTCTATTTCAAGCTTCACTTTTAATTTTGTGATATTTCCCAACGTTGAATATCTCAGTATGTACATTTTTGATCCTAATATGTGTAAATTTTGTATTTTGAGATAATCCTGGCTTTTGACATATTAAGTTAGGCACACTATGGTCAATCTTCTGTCCCAGAAAGGAAGATGGGATTTCGTTACTTTAACACATTTACCTTTATTTGACAAAGATTCTGCATGAAAAACAGCCATAATATATTTAACTGTATTTATTTCTTACTACAAAATCCTTTAAGCAATACTACTGTAAAATCAAATATTTTCGCTGGGTCAAAATTTCACAAATTTGAAATTTTCAGTATGTTCGAGAGGTTTAATATTCGCGAATTTTGAATTATGTTGATGAATATTTACGCAATAATTCATTTTCGCGAAAGATGTAGGGCCTGGCGAATATAGCGAAAATTAAACCCTCGTGAAAATTTCTGGTTTTACAGTATTCCACTGCTGAGTAAACGAAAATCATAATTATGTATGTAACCTGTTCATTGTCCAAAATATTCTAAGTGTTGTAAAGTACAGAATAAATAACAGATGTTATTCAGGTGATTACTATGCTTTCATACAGGTCGAGTTGACCAGTTGCATTAAGGTGAATGTATGTGCCAAATGTTGCTGTAAATCAAATATATAAAAATAAATATAGCATCTATTTTACGTCGTGTTTGTTTAAGACCCAGTGCTTTTTCTGCAACAGCATTTCGTGTATTCTCGGCAGTAAGCCGACATTCCTTGTAGTTCTGCATGAAGTACAAGTAATAACTGTAATCGTGCATCTGCGATTAAACACGAGAATTTTTTGTCTTTTCCTCGATTCACAGTGATGAAATGTCGTACCCTTTAGAAGCAGACAGGCAACATGGCGTCTCACCCTTACCTCCGAGTCAGACTGGCACCATGTAGTCTTCCCTCTCTACTACCTCAAAAAACTCGAAACATATAGTCTTTCCCCTCTCCTCCTGCAGTCAAACTGCCGGTATGTCATTATTTTTGTTGAATCATCTTCACGCTGTGACATGAACAATAACAGTGTACCTTCATTTGTACATAAAAATACTGTCTGGCAAAACAATGCCTTAAGTTCTAGTAACTAGTTTACATTCTTAAGATTCCCGTTAACAAGATTTCAGGATACGCCAAGATGCAACAATTGAAGAACCAGGTGTTCAGGTCCATTATAACTGAATAAGATACGCACTTAACCTTTAGCATGCTAGATAAATTGTCGTCTGCTGGAAATGTCGTCTGCTAAAATTGTAAAGTTCATTCAATTTGCTCCAAAAATGGAAGAAATATTGTCAGAGTAGCAAACAGCTTGGAATCTGATCAGACGCCGATTTAATCGGCGTCTGATCTGGTTCCAAGCTGTTTGCAAAGGCTGTTAAATTCGCCTGCAGCAGGCTAAGTGTTAAAAGAATAAGAGCATGTAATGAACACAAGTACTTGACAAAGACTTGGGAAGAAATCAGACGAACGAAAGAAATGTCGAAATTTTATTTACAGTATCTATTGTACCAACAAAATACGTTTGTTGAAATGATAGTATTGATCTTATCCACACATGTAATCCGACCCGGAAGAAATTTAAAACTTTATAAGATAAAATTATTCATTTAGCGTCATAGTAAAAGGAACAAATTGTGCGGGAATGGTCTAGGTGGTTAAAAGGTCGTGGATCTTTTATCGGGTCTCGTATTCGTCAAAGATTGAAGTCTTACCATGCTAAATTTCTATAATGAACTTGTCTATCTTCCAATTTTCACAGTGCCATAAACTGTTCAAAGGGATGCTAACCCAGAAAGATACTGACCGAATAGTGCAGATCATGATCAGTCTGCACATCCGTGACACTGGTCATCAAGGCAGAACCAGTCGTGTCCAGCATGGTAAGGATTAAGTCTGAAAATTAGACTGACATTAAACCTCTCAACGCCTTCTTTTGTTATGAATTTAAAAAAAACACATAAATTTGCATTGCTTTTTGATGTTAAATATGCCATACTTCTGGCAAATTTCATGTAAATTTATACAAGATTTACATGTACAGCGGTATAGGTTATGTTAAAGGTTCAGATTTAAAACGTTAACGAATACGAGCCCTGATTGCACAATTCAAAACCTCACCTTATGCGCAAGGGCGCACACTGCAAATCTTTTTTGCTACGATGCAGCGTTAATGGAAACAATGATCGGGCAATTCATTTTCTTTTGTATAAAAAAAAAACGTGTACGATGTTCACTGCAAATGACGTCATTATGAAATAGAAAACACCATGACCGTTGCAACACGCTAAATACATAGAGGATATTTGTTTGTTTCAGTGAAATATCAATTTTATTTCACAAGTGAGCATCAAAAACATATTTTCACGAGTGGCGTAGCCACGAGTGAAAATGACTTTTTTTGGTGCTCACGAGTGAAATAAAATTGATATTCACTGACACAAACAATTTTCCTTTTTATTTTATGTGTAAAACTCTACTTTTGTTGCGTAATTTATAAACTCGAAAATCCCGGGAAAGGTCAGCAGAAAGCATAACACAAATGACGTCATTTTAACGACGTCATCGCCATTATGGTCCCTGGTATTCATAACGCTCGGTATACAATTTGATTTCAATCACGACTGTGGATTGGAACTAGATCGGCAAAAACAGTGAAAATAAAAATGATAATCTACTGTTTTAAAACTGTGGATTATCACTTATTTCACTAAGAAAACTTTATAATTCGCTGGAAAATATAAAATAAATAACATACTCCTAAAATTAAGTTTCATGTTGGCAAGACAAAACAATACAACATAGAAATCTACCCGCAATACAAAATGTCAGACATTAGGTATATTTTCAGTCCGTAATAGAAAAATGATACCAGAATGATAAATGTCAAGTAGAAAAAAAAGATACAGATGAACCCGATCTAGATCTATATGCATTCATTTATGATGTGTAACATCTTTTATAAGATCACATATTGAAAACTGGCGTCGAAACTTCCTTTCTTTTCTTTCAAGTTTTAAGTCGATCTTTAGATTCCGCCTACCTAGATTGTTTACTGTAATTCAAATTAAATAAATGTGCCATCTCTTCGTATTTCACATAAATAGTGGTGTATTGAAAATATCAAAACACACCGGGTGAATATGCAATAACTAGACCTACGAGGAACAGTTGATTGTAAATAGGTAATTTTCAATATCTGCGTGACATGCATTAAACCCAAAAAAACTGTGTTGTTTGAAATCATCTACAAATGAAGAAAGTCCAGTTATACACCAACTGTAAAAAATGCGCAAATCGAATACTGTAAAAGCTCAATGGCTCTAGCAATGTACCAATGTATTTGTACAATTATCTCCAGGAACGTTATGCGATGTCGTTTATCGGTGTATAATACGTATTGTTCAATGAGGATGAAATCTCTATCTTGAATTAGGTTGGTATGGTCGATCCTATATTGCCCCTATCTCTAGCCCAGAAACTGAAAAATATAAACAGTATCAATACAGTAGGAAAAATATACATTCAAAATTATAAACAGTATCAATACAGTAGGAAAAATATACATTCTTGACTAATATGTAGAGAATATTTGTTTGTTACAGTGTGTAAGATTGAAATGTATTTCACTGAGTGAACACTATATGCAATATATTCACGAATGGCGCAGCCAAAAGTAAAGACGGTGTTCATTCAGTGAAATATATTTCGATATTACACTGAAACAAACAAATATGCTCTATGTATCCATTTAAAGTGACGCAAAAAGATTTCGCTGTATTAACTAATTATTATTATTAATAAATAATGTTTAAAAATCAAACAAAAGGCTGAAATAACGCGCATCTAATGTGATATAGTTTTAGTTCGTTTGTGATGTCTTTAAGTGTTTCTACATCAAGAACGTCGTCGATACGATTTCGGCGACCTCTTAGCACTGTTACACCGTGTGTTATATGAACTGTCCGTGCAATACCTTTCAGGTAGTGTACCCGAAAGAAAAATCGGTAATTTCCGTTGAAATCCGTTTCCTCCGAATGTTATTTCGGCATATTCCGGCTATCACTGAAACCATTATTGTATTAGTTACATTTATAATTGAAAAAAGCGGAAATTACAGACGAGAGAACGAAATAACACGGAAATTTGCGAATATCGTTACGGATCCACTACCTTTAACCCTTACCCTGCTAAATTTCTATAATGAACGTGTCTATCATTTAATTTGGACAGTACCATTACCTGTTAAAAGGGGTAATTACCAAAAAGATACTGACTGAATGGCGAACAGTGCATATCTTGATCAGACTTCACGGATGTGCAGGCTGATCATGATCTACGCTGTCGAAAAGGCAGAATCAATCGTGCTAAGCATGACAAGGGTTAATTAGCAATACGTCAATGTGATAAAGCTAGATTTGTACGTACTTATGCATTGGCAAGTCGCTTATAGTCGGAAGCCCTGCTGATTGTGGGGGTTTCTGTATAGTCTGAACAGGGGTAACAACCTGTTTGACAGGGGTTTTCACAACCTGCCGAACGGGGGTTTTTACAACTCGAACTGGGGTAACTACCTGCTTCACAACCTGGCGCCGGACAGCAACGGCTGAAATATAAACCACACCGCTCGGAAAATGTTAGAGCCGTATTATGGAGATTTCCCTAATACGATACGATTTTAAAACAGTAAATTGCCATTTTTAGTTTGAACTAAACCACTTCCATTTCCCAACAGTTTCTACATCATTATATGTATTATACTACATGTTTCTGAACGGCTTCCAAGCCATATTGTCTGTACTATGCAGCTTTTAATCTCACAGGCTAGTGTTTTTTATATCAAAATATACCTACACAACTTCCCGTTCCTAAAGGCTGCTGGTCTATATATCATACTGTCTGTATCTAAACAACTTGAAATTTGAACGATTACGTTCATCATGCATTAATTAAATGGCAATAGCGCGTCTTCATTGTTGTTGGCACCACTTCATTACATAGGCATTTGCAAGACAACGTCTACAGAAATTTAGTTTTTAAAGTGCCCAAACTGATGACTTCTGTAGGCACGCTACCGACGTAAACTTGGTTGTTTCTAACACACTAACGTTTGTTTCCGTTTATAGTACCTGTTATATGAGCCGCGCCATGAGAAAACCAACATAGTGGCTTTGCGACCAGCATGGGTCCAGACCAGCCTGCGCATCCGCGCAGTCTGGTCAGGATCCATGCTGTTCGCTTTCAAAGCCTATTGTAATTAGAGAAACCTTAAGCGAACAGCATGGATCCTGACCAGACTGTGCGGATGCGCAGGCTGGTCTGGATCCATGCTGGTCGCAAAGCCACTATGTTGGTTTTCCCATGGCGCGGCTCATATTATTGACATGGGTTAAATAGGATTCTATTTTGTTTAATGATATAAACCGTACATACGTTTAGCTTGTAAAACACGCACTGGCCGAACCGCTCGTACAACTCTGGCAGGAGATTTCCTCATACAGAGGCGACTGAAAACACAAAGTTTGTATAAAATGCAAACAGGGGGCCAAATAATATTAGGTATAAAAACGCCATAAACAATTGTTTTTCGGAAGAAATTGAAATTAATATAAAAAACTGAAACTGAAACTGAAAAATTTGATTAAAAATCAATGGCGTTGTACATAATGATAATAATAATAGTTCTTATAACAATATTAATAACGAAATAATAATAATGATAACAGCCTTATTGTAATAAACAGTCATCACCGCACCCCTCCCCTTGAGGTCATTTTACCTCTATTGCCAAACTGCCAATACCAGTGCTTCAAGCATCTGGTACGCCCAGACGAGCTGCATACAGAGGTTCAAACCTCACCCCCACCCACCCGGCCGCCTAATGGTGGCATCATATACTATTTAAGAAAGAAATACTACACATTACCCTACCATAGAGCCGTACCAACAAGTTCGTTTATTAAACAAACCTTGGAGATAAAAGTGTTGAGATAAAAAACCTTTTAAAAAAATTTAAGAACTATCACCTGCTGTTTTCGCATGATAAACAGTTATCAAAAATTTAAACAATGCCGCGAAATCTCTGATATACAGTGTCTTAAGATTATAATTGAATGTGTCAAGTGATTTACTTTTGCGTAGTTCTAACGGCAGTTCATTCCAAAATTTTGGACCAATAGTACAGAAACTTCTATCATTGAATGTTTTGCACTTGTTGTATGGAACAACATAACGACATTCAGAATTTTCAGACGAATTCAAACCTTGTCAATTAAGAATATACTCTGTAAGCAATTCCGTTAAGTACAGAGGTGCTCTGCCTGTGTGACTGCTATACATGAAAGTATCTTGAACTCAATTCTTGCTTTCACCGGCAACCAATATAAGTGATACAATGCTTGTTTAGAACAGTCAAAGTTCCTCCTGTTAAGGACAAGTTTTGCACACGTTTTGAATATGTTGCATCTTACGCACCTCACAGTTAGCTAAGTTTTGCACACGTTTTGAATACGTTGCATCTTACGCACCTCACAGTTAGCTAAGTTTTGCACACGTTTAAATACGTTGCATCTTACGCACCTCACAGTTAGCTACACCATACAGTATGACATTGCAATAATCCAGATGTGAAATAACTAGAGACAAAACTAAAATTTCAGTGGTTGCTTTTAAAAACTGAAATGATATGCATACAGTTTTCACAATGGATATCTTATAGCAAATGCATTGTTGTTGTTGCTGTCGCTGAAATTACAGCAAAAGTAAAAAAAAACTGTTATTCAGGGCCAATATGGGTTGTTGAATGTATCGATTTCGACTATAAACGTTCTTGAAACCACTTAATTAAGTAATACTTAAACCTTGCAATCTATTAACACTTCTAGAAACAGCTAGAACATTTCAGCCCTATAAACTCCTCAAAACGTTAAAGGGTATACCCTATATATTTTCCCGAAAACAATATAGAAATACTGAAACCTTGCAAGATTGCATAACTTCTAAATCACTCAAGGGTAGCTAAAACATTTCCGGAATGAAGTCCAGTAATGAAAGATATTCAAGGCAGAAATTTGGACGAACGAACATTAGCAACTTTAAATGCAAATTGAAGGGAGGGGAATGGGGAAGGGGGCACAAAAACACTGACACAACCATCTGCTAATTATTTGATAACACTCCGATAAAATAATGAATCTTACCTTCCACCCCCAGCACAACAGAATCTTCTCAGTAAGAATGCAGCAAGGCCCAGCGCCAGCAGGCCCAGGAGGATGGCGGGTATGAGCCACATGAGAAGATCTGAGGTAGAAGACGAGGATGAGCTGGAACTAGCTGCTGCTGCTGCAGCTGCTGCAGAGGCCGCTGGTGGTTCACATACCATGACACATACCTCAGATTCGTCATAGTTCTCTGGGTTATCTTGGTCTAGAAAATACATCAAAACGTAAATATATATGAGCCGCGCCATGGGAAAACCAACATAGTGGGTGTGCGACCAGCATGGATCCAGACCAGCCTGCGCATCCGCGCAGTCTGGTCAGGATCCATGCTGTTCGCTAACAGTTTCTCTAATCCCAATAGGCTTTTAAAGCGAACAGCATGGATCCTGACCAGACTGCGCGGATGCGCAGGCTGGTCTGGATCCATGCTGGTCGCACACCCACTATGTTGGTTTTCCCATGGCACGGCTCATATATACAATTACATCAGACTGTACAGAAATGTTAGAGCTAGTCATTCTCATTTTTGACGATACATTCAAAGGAACTGGTGTATAACAATATTATTAGGTAAGGAACCAAGAGAGAAAATACTGAGTGACTGTCTACTTTACAACAGTTCTTAACATTACGCTGTGCAACGGTTTTGTTCTGCATATACAAAATCACCTTTTAGTACATCCTAAATTTTATTTATACAGAAAAAGGCTAAATTATTGTTATTTAAACTGTCTGAAAATAGATTCCGTACCGTACACTCTAAGAGTGCTCTTAAAGGTCGTGCCTAATGGGTAACTACTGACGTCACCGTATGTAAAGCCACCATTTCCATCGTAAGCAAAAGGACCACTTCCTGAAACAGATCGTGTTTACGGTAAGTTAATTTTGTTACTCTCATTTTTTCCGGTCAACGGTAGTACGTAATGATTCAATAAATTGGTCTAAACACCAAACATATAAGTTACGGCCCTTAACTCTGGGATGTTCAATTATAAGCATTATAGAGCAATAAGTACACACAGAAAGTTATTGTACAAACTATTTTTAAATACACTTGGGAAATAGATTTTAGTTTTGCGTGCTTGGCAAATAAAAACACGTTTTTTTTTCGTTCAGATGCGTCGTAATTAATCACTCAGGCTAAAATAGATTTTAGTTTTGCGTGCTTCCTTTTTTTAAATACACTTAGGAAACAGATTTTATTTTTGCGTGCTTTGTTGGTAAATAAAACACGGGTTTGAGTTCAGATGCGTAGTAATCAAACCACGAAGGCCGGAGTAATTAATTACGACGCATCTGAAAGAAGAAACGTGTTTTATTGCCAACAAAGGACGCAAAACTAAAATCTATTTCCATTTTAAAACGTTAGAATAACACCAAGAAGGGATACTAATCTGGAATAAAATGCGGTTTTAAATACGAGGGAGTAAACTGCAATAGCCAAAAGTAGGTCATTTTGCATAACGTGTTCTAATCGACAAGACAATACACGGTAAATCCTTCTTTGTTTATATAAAAGAAAATCTTAAAAGTGTTACAATAGTGGATAAATACGGTTGTAGCCTAACTGATAGTAATTGCGGCTATATATTTTCCAACAAATATAGTGGATACATATATATTATTCTATAGAAACTTTTATGACCAAGAATGAATCTAACACTTGAAATACTGCCGATTTACCTATAAGTTCATAATCATGTATCCTGTGTTCAGGCAGTACGTCGTTGTCGTCGACAGTAACCTGCCCAAGAGTGCCGGATGTAGTTCCGACGGTTGCGCAGAAAATATATGACGTCTGGTCTAGATAGGGCTTATTATCGTTTGATTCATTGATTTCTATGTTCAGCTGAAGACAAAATGTTAAATATTCACAAGATAAGCTTTCAGAAAAATTAAGTCGGCGTACTCTTATTACGCTGTTGGGTCATTAAAAAAAATGTGACTATACACAAAGACAAGGAAAATCACACAATTGAGCCGTGCCATGAGAAAACCAACATAGTGGGTTTGCGACCAGCATGGATCCTGACCAGCCTGCGCATCCGCGCAGTCTGGTCAGGATGCATGCTGTTCGCTTTTAAAGCCTATTGGAATTGGAGAAACTGTTAGCGAACAGTATGGATCCTGACCAGACTGCGCGGATGCGCAGGCTGGTCTGGGTCCATGCTGGTCGCAAACCCACTATGTTGGTTTTCACATGGCGCGGCTTAATTTAAGAAAATGGCACATATTCAAATAAAAGCTTAGTCATATCACAAATACGCTCCTGGATCATACTAATAAAACATGTAAGAGTCATAAGGGACCGTACCGCTCACCTGAGAACCCGAGATGACCCGATTTGAACTTGACCATGGGCCTAAAAAGACGAAACATTCTGGCCAGATTTCATGTTTATCAGATAAACATTTGACCTCTGGAATGTTAAAAAGGTGTTTTCTAAGATTTGACCTAATGATCTCGATTCTAAAGCAAGATGACCTATTACGTATTTTTACATTGATTTCACTTAAACGCACATTCTTAGCGTGTTCACATTAATCGGAATTTACTATGAACTAGAACTAGTAGCATACCTTTAAAAACAAGGCAGTCTGAAAGACAGCTAAATCCCCCGCCACTGTTATGGATAGTGAAAGGGTAAACCTTTGACTTTGAGCTGTGACCCTGACCTTGAACTAACATGGCCGACTCATAAATTCTGCATATTGTCTTGATGAGGTGATCATTTGACCCAAGTTTCTTGAAAATCCTTCAAGGGGTTTAGGATATACAGAGCTCAAACCTTTTACCTTGAGTTGTGACCTTAACTTTGAGTTGACATGGCTGACTAACCAGTTCTTGATGAGGTGATCATTTGACCCAAGTTTGAAAATTCTTCAAGGGGTTTAGGAGATACAGAGTAGACACAAAATGGAAGGCTCAAACCGTTGACCCTAAGTTGTGACCTTGACCTTGAGCCGGCATGGCTGACGTATAAGTTCTGCACATTGTCTTGGATAGGTGATCATTTGACCCAGGTTTTTATAAGAATCCTTCAAGGGGATTAGGAGATACAGAGCGGACACAAAATGGAGGCTCAAAACTTTGACCCTGAGTTGTGACCTTGACCTTGAGCCAACGTGACTGACTCATACGTTCTGCACATCGCCTTAATGAGGTGACCATTTGACTAAAGTTTGATGAAAATCCTTCAAGGGGTTTAGGAGATACAGAGCGGACACAAAATGGAAGGCTCAAACCTTTGACCCGAAACTGTGACATTGACCTTGTGCCGGCATGGCTGACTCATGGGTTCTGCACATCGTCTTTATGAGGTGATCATTTGACCCAAGTTCTATAAAATCCCTTTAAGGGGTTTTGGAGATATAAAGCGGACACGAAATGGAAGGCTAAAACCTTTGACCTTGAGTTGTGGCCTTGACCTTGAGCCGACATGGCTAACTCATGAGTTCTGCACATCGTCTTGATGAGGTGATCATTTGACCCAAGTTTCATGAAATTCCTTCGAGGCGTTTAGGAGATATGGAGCGGACACGAAAGTGTTACCGACTGACGGAAGGACGGACGGACGCAGACCATTCCTATAATCCCCGCCACTCGTGGCGGGAGATTAAAAAGAGTTCATAAAAACATACTGACATAGTTTTATGCAAATCTTAAAGCTATATTACCTCTTTAGTGCTGATATGCCTAGACTACGCTTAGATAAACATTCTGACCAGGACTCATATAGATCAAGCTGGCCTCTACAGTGTTAACATTTGACCTATTGATTGTATAGTTTTAAGCATAACCAAACCAATTTCAGTCTCGGCCTTTTTATCATATGAGCCGCGCCATGAGAAAACCAATAAAGTGCAATTGCGACCAGCATGGATCCAGACAAGCCTGCGCATCCGCGCGGTCTGGTCAGGATCCATGCTGTTCGCTAGTGGTTTCTCTAATTGCGATGCGCAGGCTGGTCTGGATCTATGCTGGTCGCAAATGCACTATGTTGCTTTTCTCATGGTGCAGCTCAGTTATTAAAACAAACATTGTGACCAAGTTTCCTGTTTCAGATTACCGTAGTTGTTGTCGTAAGGCCTCCTTTATCTGTGGCCGTCACTGTGCACGAAATTGTTTCCACACCTAGTCGCTTTGACGCGTCATCCAGATCCCACTCTTTCAACATCTGTGAAATAATATTTTACGTCATCAAAGACATCACAATATAATGTTCACATCATTCCAAGGCGTCACATTATAACAGTTACGTCATTCAGAGGTATCAGGTTATAATATTTGCGTCATTCCTAGGTATCAGGTTATAATATTTACGTCATTCCGAGGCGTCACATTATAATATTTACGTCATTCCGAGACGTCACAATATAATATTTACGTCATTCCGAGGTATCAGGTTACAATACTTACGTCATTCCGATGTATCACGTTAGAATATTTTACATCATTCTTAAGAGTCACATTATAATATTTATGTCATTCCGAGGTTTCAAGTTACAATATCTACGTCATTCCATTGTATCAGTTGACAATATCTACGTCATTCCGAGGTATCAAGTTATAATATTTACGTCATTCCGAGGTATCAGGTTACAATATTTACGTCATTCCGAGGTATCAGGTTACAATATTTACGTCATTCCGAGGTATCAAGTTATAATATTTACGTCATTCCGAGACGTCACATTATAATATTTACGCCATTCCGAGACGTCACAATATAATATTTACGTCATTCCGAGGTATCAGGTTACAATACTTACGTCATTCCGATGTATCATGTTATAATATTTTACATCATTCTTAAGAGTCACATTATAATATTTATGTCATTCCGAGGTTTCAAGTTACAATATCTACGCCATTCCATTGTATCAGGTGACAATATCTACGTCATTCCAAGGTATCAGGTTATAATATTTACGTCATTCCGAGGTATCAGGTTACAATATTTACGTCATTCCGATGTATCATGTTATAATATTTTACATCATTCTTAAGAGTCACATTATAATATTTATGTCATTCCGAGGTTTCAAGTTACAATATCTACGCCATTCCATTGTATCAGGTGACAATATCTACGTCATTCCGAGGTATCAGGTTATAATATTTACGTCATTCCGAGGTATCAGGTTACAATATTTACGTCATTCCGAGGTATCAGGTTATAATATTTACATCATTCCTATGTATCACATTATTTTTTAATATTTACATCATTCCGAGGCGTCACATTATAATATTGACGTCATTCCGAGGTATCAAGTCACAATAGTTACGTCATTACATTGTATCAGGTGACAATATCTACGTCATTCCGAGGTATCACGTTATAATATTTACGTCATTTCGAGATATAAGGTTACAATATTTACGTCATTCCGAGGTATCAGGTTATAATATTTCACATCATTCCTAGTTGTCACATTATAATATTTATATCATTCCGAGGCGTCACATTATAATAGTAACGTCATTCCATTGTATCAGGTCACAATATCTACGTCATTCCGAGGCGTCACGTTATAACATTCTACATCATTGCGAGGTGTCACATTATTATATTCTTCATCATTCCGAGGCATGTATTTGTAGAGAATCCGCAATGACAATCGGTAGTTTCTGTTCGATTACGTTTTCTCGGTGTTCTGCAGATGTTATGGAAACCATTACTTGTACTGCGAGTTACATTTAATGTCAAAAATGTCCACAAAAATAACAACAACAAAAAATACAAACGGACGAGAATCGCACAAAAACTGCCGACTGTCGTTACGGGAAACATTAACTTAACAATGATGCTGAATATTACTCAACATTATTTATATATCGTATGTTTGATTATAAATAATTCGGAATTATCTGAGCTTATACCGTGACACAGGCAGTTTTTTTGTCCATGACAAATACTCCACCACCGCCTGGGCAGTCCATTGTATATGTATAATCTTCGTAGTTGTCATCGTCAGTAATTTCATTAGCAAAGTCTGGACAGGATATCACTGTTCCATGCTGAAAACAGTACAAAAATCTAGAATACTTTCTCTGTTTCATGATGGAAACGGATCACATGAAAATCTGGACAATCAATATCTGCAGAAAACAGAACACACAAAAATATGCACAACGTATTTCTGTTCCGTACTGGAAACATAAAAAAAATGAAATTCCAGACAATGTAAGTATCTACGTTTCATGCTGAAAACAGAATGAATGAAAAATTGGATAGTTTGTTTCTATTCCATGATAAACAAGAGCACCGCAATGCGGAGCAATATACGCCCGAAGGTATGACCTTTGACCCCTAAGTGTGGCATTGACCTTGAAGCGAGCCAACATGCACTCTGCGCGTCGTCTCGATGTGGTGAACATTTGTGCCAAGCTTCTTTAAAATCCTTCAAGCAGTTCAAGACTTACAGAGCGGACACGTAACAAAGTCATATGACCTTTGACCCCTAAGTGTGACATTGACCTTGAAGCGAGCCATCCAGGACATGCCCTCTGCACGTCGTCTCGATGTGGTAAATATTTGTGTCAAGTTTCTTTGAAATCCTTCAAGGGGTTCAGGAGTTATAGAGCGGACACGAAATTGCTAACGGACGGACCGACGGACGGACACCGGCGTCATTACATAATACGTCCCTTCGGGCGTATAAAAACGAAACATATTCAAATAAATACAGTCTGCCTCAGTTCTCTACTCTCTACTGAAAACAGAACGAATGAAAATCTAGATAGTCTATATCTAATATCCATACTGAAAACACAACGAACAAAGCTGGAGATCTATATCAATCTCATTCTGAAAACAGAAAAAATAAAAATCCTAACAACAGCCTACATATCTCTATTTCATTCTGAATACACAACGAAAGAAAACCTGATATATGAACACATGAAAATCTGGAGTCAGTCTAGATTGCCGATTAAAAATCTGCAAGGCGGTATCCGGACATTTGCCCCCCAGGACATTTGTCCCCCAATGAAAAAGTGGACTGCTGGACATTTGCCCCCCAGTTCAAATGGTAGATAGGACATTTGCCCCCCAGTGCTTATATCTGAAACGGACATTTGCCCCCCAATGTTTTTGTCCCCCAGTGATTTTTTAGGAACTTAGTAGAAGATAATTATCATATTGTAGATAACAATGTCTTTGTTTCTTACATCTTTCTAGTAGATAATTGCCAAATTAACAAGTCTGAGTGTTAAAAACATTGCACAAATTAAAAAATTATAAAATTGTTATGAGCATTTTTATCACTCAATAATAGGCTATTATTTACCTTAACACTTGAATGTAATTAACATATTCATCAAATTTTTATCAATAAAATACTTTTTTTTTTTACTGAAAATTGCCTTTTAGAGTAATTTTGATAATTAAACAACATAAAAAGCAGTATATCTACTGGCACATAGGACAAAAAAATTGGGGGGCAAATGTCCATTCTAAAAATAAGAAGTGGGGGGGGGGGCAAATGTCCTATCTGCCATTTCAACTGGGGGGGCAAATGTCCGGTAGTACATTTTTTCATTGGGGGGGGACAAATGTCCTGGGGGCGAATGTCCTACAATCCTGCAAGGCATGTCTACGGATTAAAGGGGGGCATTTAGCAAAAGATCAAAGGTAGGAGGGCATATTTAAAGGGCAGCGTGGCGGCAGTTTAAAAGGAAGGGCAGGTGAGGCGCCCCGCTGCGTCGCTCTAGTGATAACACTACTGGAAAGTCTATCTCTGTTCCATACTAAAGACAGAACACATAAATACCTCTTACAAACTTTAATTGCTTAGATTTTTACAAATGACAAAGAGCTTACGTCGGCCACATCTTAGATCTATATATTCAACATAAGGTACTTACACCGCCCTCGTCGGGATTTGAGATCGTCCAGGTAGGCCTGTCAAATGATGGTTGTTCATTTTCATCGTTTACTCGTAGTACAATATCCTGCACCTCCGAGTCAGCGTAGCCATCGTTAACATGTACCTGTACAAAGAACTCGTATGGATTCATGGCTTCAAAGTCGACGTCAACTTTGGTCTTGATCTCTCCAGCTGGTTGAAACAAAATAAGCTATGAACTAGCATCGATCCTTTCGACTTTAAAAAAACTAGATGATCGATGACAAGTCTCCAATACTGCCTATACACTTTTATTGTGTTATAACTGAGACATTGTATATGAGCCGCACCATGAGAAAACCAGCATAGTGCATTGGCGACCAACCTGACCAGACAGGATCCATAATTGCAATAGGCTTTGAAAGCGACCAGCATGGATCCTGACCAGACTGCGCGGATGTTGGTTTTCTCATGGCGCGGCTCAATTATGTTAAATCATTGCAAATGGTCTTATGATACTGAATCTTGATAAACTTTTTGTGGTATTGCTTGGGGGTTACAGGTTGTGGGGGAGGGGGGAGGGGGGCACGTTTATATAACTCGTGAATCAACTCATTTGTTGCTTTTAAACTGAGTATAAATGTATACTAGTATGCATGCATTATGGTATTGTATAACTTCTGTTAACGACACCTTTGAAAAGTGACACCTCTAAAGGGTTACACCTCTGAAGGGAGATACATCTTACAAATGTCACCTCTGACAAGTGACACCTCTGAAGAGCGACATCCCCAAAGACTGCGACACCCTGACAAGTGACACCTCTGAAAAACGACATCCCCAAAGACTGACATCTCTAAAGAGCGACACCCTGGAGAGTGACACGTCTGAAAAGCCATACCTCTGAAAAGTGACACATCTCAAGAGCAACTTCTCTGAAGAGCGAACACTGCTCTATAAGGGCAGATTTTTTTTATTCATTTTAAGATTTTTTTTGTAGCAGACTTATCTCTCTAAACCATCAGCCCCCACATGTACAATGAACTCATCTTATTCTTACCAGCGGTACTGACTCTTAAGTTATTGCCTGCACGTGTGTTATCATAATTATCATAAGACGCAATGAAATATGTTTCGACAATTTACAAGATATATAAAGGATATTTGTTTGTTTTGAGTAAATATGGAATATATCTCACTGAGAAGTGAGAAAATTTCAAATATTTGTGATGGCCTTCTGTCACGTTATAAGGGGACAATTATCTATGTGTATACATGTAAAATATTTTTGCTAATCCAACTACAGATTATCTGATCATAATATTATGCAGATTCATTATTTTAGCTCCATTTCTTATTTTGAAGTGAATTAGTACCCTAATACAATTTTCAGTATCTTAATATCTTCTACTCTTATGGCAGATTTTAGACTATGATTAGCAAAGATATTTTAACTTTTAATTGTATAAATGTAAATAGCACAGTGAAAGTTCATTGATGCTTGATCTTAAGCACAAGCTTAGACTAGCTCCTAGACTATGATATATCTTTTTTACATTTTTATGATGGAATATATAGTGAACTGAGCCAGTCTATGTCCTATGTCCAATATCATAATTTTAACATCATTCCTCTGCGAAAATCTCTAAAATAGACTGGCTTTTGTCTCTATGAAATTGAATTCGACAAAAAAGGGGGATAATGTAGAAATATATTTATTATCAGTATAGTGGCTAGTCTAGCACAGGCTATATCACAACTAAATAGAGTCTCTTGGTAGGGTAGTACTTTCTTCTGGAGTGGGGATGAGGATCATGATCTAAATGTTTACGAGATAACGAAGCATTATTTACTTGCCTATATATCAGAATGGCTTAAGAATACAGGCGGCCTCTTTGGCTGCGTAGCTGACATCGAATCACTACCTGTGGACTTGAAAACTCGCTTAAGGTGTAGAATTCTTTCATGAGAGGTAGCCATCCAGGACTGTAGGCAGTTCTACCGAAATAGTGCCGGGACAAGCACGTTGAGTTCTCCTCCACCATCAAAAGCTTGAACGTTGCCATACAACGTACAACTGTGATGGTATGAACAACAAAAATGAGCCGCGCCATAGGAAAACTAACATAATGCGTTTGCGACCAGCATGGATCCAGACCAGCCTGCGCATCCGCGCAGTCTGGTCAGGATCCATGCTGTTCGCTTTCAAAACCTATTGCAATCAGAGAAACCGTTAGCGAACAGCATGGATCCTGACCAGACTGCGCGGATGCTGGATCCATGCTGGTCGCAAACGCATTATGTTGGTTTTCTCATGGCGCGGCTCAAATGATAACAAATACAATTCAGTATACTCCCTTACTATCTGGGTCACATTCAAAATACACGTCTCCGCCATCAGTGAACACGCAGTAATACGTCAATGTATCTGTAGTGTCGGGATCATACACAGACATCTGAAACACTGTGTCGCCGGCGGCATACTGGTTTTCCAAGACTCCGACCTTGTCCTTCTTCGGGAGGTTGGTAAATACAGGAACTGTGTTTATTTCTGAATAATATTTTGCACAATTAACAAGGAAATGTTTGCTTTTAACCTTTACCCTACTAAATTTCTAGAATGGACATGTCCATCATTCAATTTGGGCAGTACCATTTATCATTCGAAGGGGTGTTCACTGAAAATTTACTGACTGAACAGCGACTGTGACAGTGCAGACCATGATCAGCCTGCACGCATGTGCAAACTGAACTGGTTGCAAAGGCATAACACCTGCCGCCAGCAGGCTAAAGGTTAAGGTGTGGCTTCATACACCTCCTTTTAATGTTCTTTATTAACAAATTGTTGGTATACTAACTTGTTCAGATTGTACTGTGATCCACTGTAGTATATCTTTCGCAATCAATTATTCAAAAGATAGTTCTAAAAGTGAGGAATCGGGGTTTTCACTGTCGCAAAGGCATAATTAATTGCCGGCAGCAGACTAAAGGTTAAAGGTTATTTTTCCAATACAGTTATAAAGGGTTTGAAAACTATCAACACAGAGAAAACTAGTTACTGCTAAAAACTTGCCTTCTTCAGACAAGCACATATATCATGACGATCGAAAAATAAGAAAAATAAAGATCTGATATTAGGCTTAAACAAATTTGAACTTTGACAAAGTTTATTGTTTTATAACAATACACGTTCTGAATCATTAGATGTGCATTCACCTCTTCATAAAAACAGTTGAAATTAAATCATACTTCTGCAACTTCGCTGCCTAGCACAATATACTAAAACTGTGTGAACAAGTATTCATAATTTTATCATGACATCACAGTACATAAGGGGTTCTAACTGACCAATCAGAGAGCTGCATTTTTGAGTACCTGCCAGTTTCCACTTGGGTATAACAAAGTATATTTACAATGAACATATAGTGACTTTAGAAATAAATATCACACTATTTTAGATCAAGACATTTCATTGCACATGCCCCAGATGATGCTACAAACAACAAAACTTTGAAGTTTCATTGAAATATTATATCGATTTAATACCTTTATTTTAGTTAAAAGTTTGAGATTTTACACAGGGAGTCTATGATAAAGTCCGAGTAAAATGTAATCAATACCAAAGTGAAATTAGTATCAATCCGTAATGTTCTGGACATGTTAAAATTATGAATAATTTAAAATTAGAGACATGTCGCCTTGTTACGGTTAAGTATTAGAAAGCATGGTCACTGATTCTTGCCATGCCGGGTTGTTCTATTCGCCCCTAAGACACAACAGCTCGACATCAGGAAATCTCGACAAACAAGATTTTTTCTCAAGTTGTCATATTGTCGAGTTGTTGTGTGCCCCGCTAACCTAATAACTAGGCAGATTTCAAGCAAAGACCGACATATTAAGGTTGCTAACTCGACAGATCTGTTTGTCGAATTTCGTGTAAGCGGGTATAAAAATGTTCTGGCGCCCTAATTACATCGCCAGCCGGCATAACAGCACGAAAAAACACACACCAGTTTTTGTACATGTGTTTGTCGTGTTGTTAGGTCTTTGTTCCACCGACACTCTATATTTGCTGTGTTGCCGACAACTCGACATAGTAGAAATCAGCAACCATAAGGAAATAACGAAAATTGAAGTGTAGACTAGTTCTTGGCATTCTAGCCAATTATTTCTCTTTACCTGAGTAACAACACAATTGAAATATAACCCACAAGTTTAAGCTCTGGCATTTTTTAGTAATAAAATACCTGGATGTACAAAATAATAATAAAAACAACAAAGAATCGACATACCATTGAGTTTGAGAATCAAATCTACTGGCGACGTGTTCTGATTATATTCATCCTCGACCTTTATCGACATAATGTATACATCGTCGGGATGAGAATGCAGGTCGACATTGCTCACTATGTCTCCATCTAGAAACAGGAAATAATGTAAAGTTCTTTTACGCGTCAATTAAATCAGGTAATGTAAAGTTCTTTTACGCGTCAATTAAATCAGGTAATGTTAAGTTCTTTTACGTGTCAAAAACAATAGGTTTAGTTAAGCCCCATTGCGTGTCATTTAGAATTAGCTTTATCACTCAACACTAACACAAAGTTGTAGGAGTCTCCAAAAAAGCGCTATTAAGGAACTGAACCTGTAATGACAATCGACAATTTCCGTGCTGCTACGTATTCTCCGTTTGCCATTTCGGCATTCCTCGGTCATTACAAAAAAATAGTTTCCATAAGAAACGGAGAATGCCGAAATCGCATACGCAGAAAACGTAAACAAACGGAAATTGCCGATTGTCATTACGGGCCCATTTCTTTAACAACAGCACCAATAACAATAGGTAATGTAAAGTACAGTCACTCGACGATAAGAATACTTAATTAGCTAACTTAATGTGAAGTTATTTCAGATTTTTTATTGAAATAGTTTGATTTAGGTACGAGTGTTTCTCTGTGTTTTGTTCTGCACTTACGAAATCTGCGCATGTGAAAAGCTTAATTAAGCTTATAATCAAAATTCAAATTTCCATTGAAGGACTATTCTTAAGAATGGTCAATTTTGTGGAACGAAGGAACTAGTTCGGCATTCATTAATTACACCACATTACCAAATGTTGTGCTATTTTTATATTTTGTTTTGCACATTTACATATACGTATAACATGATAAAACTTACTTGGAGTCAGTGTAAAGTTGCATGTCGCGGCTGGTTCGCAAGACACCATAGAAAATGTAATCTGATCACTGGGGCTTGTTGGGTCATTAGCAGTCACAGTATATACAGTGTCCGTCGCACTGTAATCTTTGGCTACAAGTTCAACTTTCGTAGCAACTGAACCTAACACAGTAAAGATGCAATATTTGGCAACTAGCTCAACTTTTAACGGCACCTTGCAGAGTAAAGATATAATCTTTTGGCTACAAGCTCAACTTTTAACGGCACCTTGCACAGTAAAGATATAATCTTTCGGCTACAAGCTCAACTTTTAACGGCACCTTGCACAGTAAAGATATAATCTTTCGGCTACAACCTCAACTTTTAACGGCACCTTGCACAGTAAAGATATAATCTTTTGACTACAACCTCAACTTTTAACGGGCACATAACGCAGTAAGAACACATGTAAACTCTTTGGCTACAAGCATATCTTTCGTAATAACAGCGCCTATCACAGTAAAGATATGCTATGTTAATTTTTCACTAACCATTTTATCATTAGATTTACATTCAAACTTTGCTAAGTATATTACAGAGTACGTAGAGATGCATGCACACATGTCAGGTAGTAACAGTGACTTTTAAGTGGTTGTGCAAACTGACACTGTATTTAGTTATTTATTTCTTATGTTGTGTGTTACTATTTCTAACCTAGCACACAACTTCTGAAACCTTATTTGTGCGTTAAGACATACTATTGAGTAAATGTTCCTGTTTTTTTTTCCAAATATGAAATTCATGAAAACTTTAAGATATTTGGGATATCTGTTTGTTTAGATGTCAATTCAAAATATCTTTCACTAAATGAAAATCAGACATATCTATGACAAAGCTAAATATTTCTGTAAGATTTATATGCATTATGAATGTGTGTCACAATAGCAGTAACGTTTAACGTCCGTACAGTAAATCTCTACCTGCCGGTGTAACATTCAATACTGACCTCGTTTGAAATAGATTCTCTATTGGTTCTTTTTCAATGTTGAGAATTGACCACTTCAACCTTTTAACATTAAATTTTAATCAAAAGGTCCTATTTTAATCTTGAGAATTGACCCCGCCAACATTTTAGCATAAAATCTTGATCATTGGGGTCAATTTTCAACCGGGGTCAATATTTAATGATACACTTGTATTGATGAAAATGTTCAATTATTTACACTTCAAATGCTTCTGTATTCAAGAATAGTTTCGTTCCAGTGATAAATATATTTTATTTTGATAGTTTCCACTATGATTATATCATATTTTACTCTAAGCTTCAATAATCCACTAAGAACGTTCAATAAAGCACGGTCACGTGATTCAAATGTTCAAAGAACTTAGTGATACAAAATCTATAAGAGTCTTATTTCACTCTTATAGACTTCGTATCACCAAGTTCTTTGAGTATTTGAATCACGTCACCGTGCTTTATTACACTAAGAATCTATTATCGTGAAAATAGACTAATTCACATAATTCTTTGATCTTTTAAAGAAGATCATTTTTGCAGACCTACTGATTTTCTTTACAGGCAAACTTAAATATTCGCAATGTTCATTCTCTGTTTGAACGGTAAATAGAAAAAAAAATGAAGTATCATGAGAATCATACCTGCAATATTGTCGAAAACCGGTGCCTCGTTATCGACTACGCTGATCGTAAATGTTTTCTGCTTGCCCTGTGCTCCAGACAGGGTATCAGTACATACAACATTGAGATCGTAGTAAGGCGTGGTTTCATACTTTAGGGATTTCCCGGCCACAGCTTCCCCCACATAATATATAGTCCACACTGTAAATGTAACATTGATATTGTTGAAAGGCGTGGTTTCATAACTTAGGGGCTTTTCGGCCACAGTTTGACCCCCCCCCCCACACACACACCCAAAAAGAAAAATTAGTCCATAGTGTAAATATAATATTGATACTGTTGAAAAGCAAGGTTTCATAAGTCAGAGGCGTCCTGGCCACACCTGGACCCACATAATAAATATTCCATAATGTTAATATGAATAACTCAGGGATTTTCCGGTCGCAGTCTATCCCACATAAAACTAGCATATTGGTAACTGAAAATATAACATTGTTATTGTTCAAGGACGTGGATTCTTATCTCGGGGTTTTGCGGCCACTACTTGACCAACATATAATATATATTTTATACTGTAAATATAACACTGGTACTGTAGCAAGGCGTTGGCTCATAGCTCAGTGGCCTGTCACACAGAATGTATAGTGCATACTGTAATTACAAGAGTACTATTGACGAAAGGCGTGAGGTTTTATTTTTCAGACTTTTCGGCCAACTCTCAAGATATATAATCCATACTACAAATATAACTGTTTTATTACTCAAAAGTTTCCCGGCCGTAGCTTGACCCACATAATACATAGCCAATAGTGTAAATAAAGTTTTAATTAGAGTTCCATTTGAGAAAAGGGCATGTCTCCCACAACTGCCTTATCATCTGAATAGTAAGTCAGTCTTTGTATACTGTTTACTCAGAAAATATACCTTTGATAGTTTTGGAGTAA
Source organism: Mercenaria mercenaria (assembly GCF_021730395.1). Taxonomy (NCBI): domain Eukaryota; kingdom Metazoa; phylum Mollusca; class Bivalvia; order Venerida; family Veneridae; genus Mercenaria; species Mercenaria mercenaria. The sequence goes on along the minus strand of NC_069376.1, from coordinate 40,003,752 downwards.
ATGGCCTTTCATTATGTATCTCAGTCAACCATGCACCAAGACATGTATCACTGGCATCAGTATTTCCGGTAATTCAGGGGCCATAATTCCGAAGTGCCTGGGCCTATTTGGCTAGTTATCGAACTTGGCCGAGGACTTATTGTTAAACACATTTTGTTCAAGTTTGGTGAAGATCGGATGAGAACTGTTCGACTTATAGAGTGCGGACACGCACACGCACACGCTCACACACACACACATACACACACATACACACACACACACACACACCACTGGTTGGTGGGAGACATAATAAAGTAGAAAGGCTTGGTGTAATTTCTAAGAGGTCTCCCAGCCATAGCTTGACCAAGATATTATAATTATAGTCCTTTTGCAAATATAGCACTGATATCGTTGAAAGACGTGGTCTCATAATCAGTGGCTTTCTGGCCACACCTGAAAGTTAAAACAAGCAATATAAACGTACAGCTTGTGGATGGCTCATACAGTACTTCGAATTCCGGCTCAACTGGAGCTACCTGTGAACAATCAACAGCATCCTCTGACAGTGTAAGACCAAGTAACTGAAGCCTATCAACTTGTCCTTCTGGTATTTCAAATGCCGAAGGGAGGTTTGTTATGTCAGGGCCCTGAAAAGAAAATACTATTAATATAATAAAATTATATTCGTATTGACTTGTACGGGGATATTTATTTCACAAACTTAAAAAAAACTAAGTATTTGCTAAAGACATGTGCAGTTTTTGATCTCCTGTCCTAAGAAGCCGATCAGACCGTTTTCAGTCACAATGTCACTGTGATCTTGACCTTTGACATCTGACCCTCATCTACTAACAAGAGGTGTCAAATGACAGCACGTTTGAATTTTTGAAGTCCTTTAACCTTGCACTACCTTGCACACAAAAGCTTTCGCAAACTTTTCTAAGAAGAAAAAGGGGCATAATTTTGCAAAAATGTAAGCCAGCATTATGCATTATGAAACTTACCATGTGAGGTTATTCCATGATGTCAAAGATGAATGGGGAATCTAAAAACATTTGGTCGAGTAAATACCATGAATACTTAGAAACATGCTTTCGTGCAAAACTGGCACAAAACTATATCAGAAAAGGGGCATTATTGTGACAAAAGCAAAGGCAGAGTTACGTTGCTAAATGCCATATCAGGTCATTGTATAATGCCAAATACATGTGTGAAGTTCAAAAGCAATTGGCTGAGTAGTTTTTAAGAAACCTGCTGGCAAAACTTTAACCTGAAATTCTAAGTTTAATGGTGCGTAATTTTGACAAAACAAAATCTAGAGTTATGTTACTTGTCCCGAAAGGTTATCTCACGCTGCCGAAGACATGTGTGACGTTTGAAAGCATTTTGGATTAGCAGTTACTGAGGAATCTGCTTATATGCAAAACGTTTGTGACGTAGACGCGAACGCTGATGCCGACGCCGACGAAGGGGTGATTACAAAAGCTATAATTTCTTAAAAATTTCAAATAGTTGAGCTAAAAACAGATAATCATCCTATGGAATTTGCCCATAAGCACTCTTTAGTTAATGGGTCTACCGATCGACTGACAGACCGATCGAAAGACAATAAGCAAAGCAATATACCCCCTCTTCTTTGAAGCGGGACATAATCAATTGATATCCATCGTACAATTTAATAAAGCTAAACAAGCACTTAAGGGCCTATATTCTTTTCTTTTTTAAAGTAATCAAAATAACTGCTAAAGATATTGATTTTTTTTTTACTCTAGTTACGGTTCATATAAATGAGGATGCCACCTTAAATGAAATTGATATTTACACGTGTTTGATTTCCAGGAAACTGGTGGTCTTAACAATATGCCTATCTGTCAGTTCAAGGCAGTGACCCGTAATGTCAATCGGCAAATTACGTAATCTCCGTATGTGATTTCGGCATTCTCCGTTCTTTTTACGGAAAGTCACGATAGCTTTCAGCTTCATTTACGTAGGAAGAATGCCAACTGCATAAACATACGGAAATTGCCGAGAGTCATTACGGGTCCAATACTTAAAATGAAAAGCTGTATAAATTTGAATTGACATGCAAACTGAGCGTGAATAGCAAACGCATGTGAACCTTATTTTCGACGTTGACCGTAAAGGTATCTGTAGTTGTCAATACACCATCTGTACAACTGACGACAAGGCTATATGCATCCTTCGTCTCGTAATCTAACACTCCAGCAGTCTTCACTATCTGGTTATCTGTTCAAAATAGCATCACAAAATTATAATAGAAGCTTTAATGATCCGGAATGCTGTATTCGACTCGAGTGAATTAAGCGATGCCTGGGTCACAATATGCGTATCGCAACATTACGCGGCAACATACACGTTTTGTAACCATTGTAAAGATAAAGTTCTTACTAGTTGCTTTGTAAAAAAAACAACAATAAAGTAAGGGTAGATTTCTCAAAAGCACAAAACACAGCAACTACAACCAGAGCCTTACACCGCAAGGTAGCGCCCGCACCTCCCCCCCCCTAAAAAAAAGTAACTGTAGTGGAAAAATAAAGCGAGCAGTTTGCTTCAAAAATCTAAATGGGGATGGGGTAGATCAAGAGCTCGAATATTCGAAGAATTGGTTGAAGTATGGGGTCAAAATGTTACCAGAGATTTTCAGACAAAAGAAAAATAATAGATAAGACAAACAGTGTACCTGTATTTGTGCATTTGGATAAGTCTTGCTCTATATGGCAATGTGTAACCATGATGGTAAGCAAGTGTTCAAAGTTTCAAAGCCATATATCAAACAGTTTAGACAAAATATGGAATGGTATGCGGAACGTAACTTATTTCTTTGTCAAAAAGGGCCATAACTCAGCTAAAGTCCTTGTCCTAGTTATGTAGTCTTGCCTACATATGTAGACTATGATGGTAAACAAGTGGTCAAAGTTTCAAAGTCATATGACGAACAGGTTAGGCAAAATATTGACTAGTGTTAAAAATTTAACTGATTTTTAAGTCCATAAGGGGCCATAATTCAGTCAAAATAGTTGACAGAGTTATGTACTCTTGCCTATAGATGGAAATCATGATGACAAACAAGTGTTCAAAGTTTCAAAGCCACATGTCAAATAGTTTTGACAAAACGCTGACTTGCACGAAAATTGTACCAATTTCCAAGTACAAAAAGGGCTATAATTCATCCAAAATAGCTGACAGAGTTAAGTATTCTTCCCTATAGATAGAGACTGTTATAATAAACAAGTGATAAAAGTTTCAAAGCCATATGTCAAACACTTTACACAAAATATGAACTGGTACGAAAAACTTTACCAGGATCTTTAAGTTAAAAGGGGCCATAATTCAGCCAAAATCCTTGATGGAGTTATGTACTCTTGCCTAAAACTGGACATGGTGATGGTAAACAAGTGTTGAAAGTTTCAAAGCTTTCTCTCAAAAGACTAAGTCAAAATGCGGACTGGTACGAAAAACTTAACCAAGGTGTGACGCCGACGCCAACGCCAACGCCGTGGTGAGTATGGTAGCTCTACTTATTCTTCGAATAGTCGAGCTAAAAATACAAGCCTTAACAGATCTAATTCGTAAGATGAATGCATTTTAGTTACTATTAAACAAGTATTCAATAGATTATATTTTTGTGACAAATATGGCATAGGACAGACAAAACATCATTGGATGAATAATGTATCCAATTTGATTATTTTCAAATTGGTACTTAAAACTGACGCCCGCTTGATTTACATCGATAATATTCTGACGATTCTGCATCATTGACAAGATCTTACCTTTTGATATCGCCAGTGTACTATTACTGTGAGAATGTACTTGTATTTTAGACATTATTTGACAAATAGCGATATGACTACATTAAAAAGTCTAACGTCGTTATTTGCAATACAGTGTGATATTCAATCACCGACAACATCACAAGAACACTTATCATTTGCCACAATAGCAGTCGTCATGACTTGGGTTATTATTTACAAATAGGACACATTTCGTATGCTACGCTGTGACGAACTCGTAGAAAATATCAAAAAGATCACACTAGTAATTGCCGCATGACGTAATATTTTACAACACAGTGTGATCCTCACTTATCATCAATATAGAAAACTGCCGTCGCTGGTTGCCATGTAACATGATGAAAACAGAGGCAAGATTTGTAAATATGAACTTATTTGTCATGCTGTATGATACTAACCAGTTACATCAAAAGGACTGCCATCATTATTTGTCATCCTGTAAGATACTTACTGGTAACATCAAAAGGACCGCCATCATTATTTGTCATCCTGTAAGATACTTACTGGTAACATCAAAAGGACCGCCATCATTATTTGTCATCCTGTAAAATACTTACTGGTAACATCAAAAGGACCGCCATCATTATTTGTCATCCTGTAAGATACTTACTAGTAACATCAAAAGGACTGCCATCATAATATGCTATGCTGTAATGATACTTACTGGTAACATCAAAAGGACCGTCATCATTATTTGTCATCCTGTAAGATACTTACTGGTAGCATCAAAAGGACCGCCATCATTATATGCTATGCTGTAATGATACTTACTGGTAACATCAAAAGGACCGCCATCAGCATTTGTCATGGTACATGTTGCATCATCCGCATCAAACTTCTCAAAGTTAATTGTTTTCATTGTCAAGGTCCCAGTCTCTTCTTCAGATACAGTGTAGGATCCTCCGGGATTAGTTATTACTGGTGCCTTGGAAAGAAATATTGTATAGCAATTACAAATATTAATGACACGTACGGAGCCTAGGGTGAAATTTTCAATTTTTACTCGGAAACATTTATATATTACTTTTACTTAAACCTTGGTAGAAATTTAGATTACTACTACAAACATTACTGACAAACCTTACAGGTGCTTTTGGGAGAGAAACTTAATTCTGGCAATTGAACACATTATTGAAATAAAACACCTCCATTTAAATTGTTTTCAATGGAACTTTGGGAGAAATATAATTTTAACCGTGAATAACACATATTATAGAGAAACATTAGTTTAATAAAGTGTTTAAATGGAACCTCTGGAGAAACACAAGGCGTTGTTTTACAAATATTTTTTTATACTGTGAAATCTTAAGAAACGGTCTTCACTAGGGCATTGTGAAAAATGTAATTCTGACTTCAACAACTGTTAACCCAGCTGTAGGAAGTTTTTATATTTTAACGGTTTTTACTTATACCCCAGTCACACATACGGCGCGGATAGCTACGTCTAGCTACGGACAGAAACGTATTAATCCGTATCGATCCGTACCTGAGCCGTACCTCAGAGTAGTCATTCGTATTAATCCGTACCAAAACGTGGTCAAAACGTATTCAAAACTTATTCCAAACTTGCAAGTTTCTCCAACTTTTGAACATGCACAAAAGTTTGAGCGAACCGTAGCCATTTGAGCGTGACTTTAGTCCAACTTGGCTGAAACTTATTCATCCGTAGTTAAACGTACTTAAACGTAGTTATCCGTACTGTTACGTACCTCGCCGTAGCCGTAAGCATAGTTCAACGTAGTTTACCGCAGACCCGTCCGTGCGCTGGGCAAGTTGCAAAGCGCAGTAAAACGTAATTAAACGTAGTACCTCGTACCTATCCGTACTTATTCGCGTCCTGTATTTTTGTTTGTTTCCTGTTTCTCACCATTTTTCCCGTACTAAGACGTACTGCTCCGTAGTTATACACCCACAGACTAATCCTATCCGCACCGTACCTCAACGCACGGACATATCCGTATGTTTGACTGTAGCTTTAACGAGTAGTTTTATATTGACGGTCGGTTTCTTTATAAATGTTCGTTTTCGCATCGATTGTAGTATTTGCTACCTGTATACTGAACATTTTTGATATTGATAGTCGGTTTCCCAATAAAATTGAAGTTGATTCTAGTACTTATTTTTCATTGAGATTTTACATATTTATGGTCAGTTTCTCTCTTATTGTACTTGGTGACTTTCTGCTGAGTTTTTTGTTCAATGATTTACTGTAGTACTTGCTACTTACAGAGTTTTTATATGCATTTAAAGCCAGTTTCTCATTGATGGTAGTACTTTCTAATAACTGAGTTTTTTTATGTATATTGCTTGTTATTTTTCATTTACTGTAGTACTTGTTACTTACAGAGTTTCTTACTGATTTGAGTATTTGATACCTACTGAGTTTTTACATATTTATGGCCAATTTTTCACCGTTTGTAGTTCTTGCTACTCACCAAGATTTCATATATTTATATCGGTTTCCACTGGTTGTAGTACTTATTACTTACTGAATTTTGGATATTTATTGTCAGTGTTTCAGTGATAGTAGAAACAGTATCACCACATGACACGTCTACAGTGATCGTCCCTGACCTTCCTTCGTTGTCAAAGCCAGTAGTATGCCAGGCATACACTACATATTCTGCAATAGAAATATATTTCATTTAAATACTACTGAACTCGTATTCCGTAGAGAGGAGCTACATATATACAAAGGCTATATAAAACTTCGCATAATAGAACCACCTTGGTACACATCAACCAGGCGTGTCATGTTTAAAAATCGTAGGATACCAGAAAGGTTAAAATGGTGATATACCGAATGAGAAAATTAGCTTGACTGTATGCTGGTTTTTTCCTTTACTCGTATTGCTACCTCATGCCCTTACTTTTCATATATAAGTGGACACAAAATTTATCAACTTATTCAAACTCCAAGCAATTATTTGCACATGTATAACTGATCACATACATTTTTTATCAGTTATTTGCGTGACATAAGTGACCCAAACTCAAAACTATTTGCACATATAACTGATCACACACATTTTCCATCAATTATTTGTATGAGATAAATGTCAAACATTCTCCATCTGTTACTGTCAAGAGATCCGTGAATTCCATGCAATTGTGATGAGATCACTGCCAGTTATACTATACAGTTCTATAAATGCAGCTATGATAGTATCAATGTATTAACCTGTAATGGGCAATGCCACAGTGCCTTTCTCCAGGGGTTCAATACCCGCAGCTATGACAGTATCAGAAAGGTAACAATATGCCTCTGTAAAGATAAAACACATACACGTCATTGAGTCCTGGGGAGGATGCATATCAGAGTTCCAAATTCATGAACAAATCTGGCTTAATTAAGAAATCTACACCTCAGAATGTGCTACACGCATACACCTCGAAATGTGGTAAAGGTTACAGAAATTCCTACGAACGGCACAATATACATACGGAAGACAGCGTTACAGTCTAATAACACTTTAATCTTACTCACAGGGGCTGGTATCAAACTCTTCTAAAGGAAAAATGAATTATATACTATACTACTTTACGTATTGTAATACAGTTTATCCCGAATAACTGATAGGTATTAATTATTCCCCGTGTATCTCCCCATCGAGAGGTCTCATAACAGCATGCTCGACTAAGAGAAGGTTTGTCAATAAAATAGATTTTCTGTCTAGCAAGGGGTATATTGTCTAAATTCATGTAAGAGTTATAAGGTTTGTTGTTGTGATTTTTTTTAAGTGCACCCATCATCTATATGAAAGTTCAATCAAATATCTGCATTATTTTCCATGCAAAATTTAAGCCTGCATTTTTCAAGTCCTAAAAAGGGGCTTAACTTTGCCAAAATACAATTCAAAGTTATAGGACATGTGCACCTTTCATCATGTTTTATTCATTTTAATATTTTAAAATTCAATATCTTTACTGACTTTGAGAGAGCAATCTGAACGCAAAACTTCAACCTCGATTTCCTTACTAGGGGACTGATTTTGTTAAAATTCATGTAGAGTTATGGGACTTGATACCGCGGCCTTGTGTTTTTCCTAAAAGATGGATAAAGAATTAACATAGTATCTGTAATGGTTAAAACACCTTATTTTGCTCTTCGAAAAACTTTTACTTAAATGGGGTATAACTCTGGAAATACTAAAGGAAGACTTACGCATCTTATCACACTAATGTACAATGTCACTATGAGCAAGTACAACAAGTTTCTATTGAATATCTTAAGTAATGAAGAAGATAATGGACTTCATAAATAACGAACGCGGACGCAGAGGAAAGTGCAATAACCCACCTTATTCATCCCGAATAGTCAAGCCATAACGGCCTAAGTGGTCCTACACAGACTTACGCTATCAGCGTAACTGCTTAACTTTAAAATAAAATTGATGTTGAGAAAATATTTTAAAAGAAAAAATAATAATTAGCTAGCTTTTGATTTTTTTCTCATTCAAATTATATTGAGAAGATTCTCGGACAGAGAACATAGTAAAAATGTAAACAAAAAGATTACCTGTGTTGTCAGAGACAGACACGGTGAACAGAGATGTCTTGGTAGTTTCTGACTCTGAAATTGTCGGCGACGCATTGGGCAGGTTGGTGAACGTCGGCGGCTGTGTAATAAGGGAAGAGGGAGGGGTAGAAACGATAATGAATATTTTCTAATCCTACGTACTCCTTCATACTACAATTTCAACTGAATTGACACATACAGTCATAATGTTTTGTGATATTACATTAATTCTGTTTTTGTTGGGTTTAACGTCAATCCGACACAATTATAGGTCATATGGGGACTTTCCAGCTCCTGATGCCGGTAGAGGACGACCCCAGGTATCCCTCCTTGCATTATTTCATCAGAATGACCGACCTTCCGTAAGCCAGGTGAATGGCTTCCTTACATGAGGAATTCAACGTCCCGAGTGAGGCTCGAACGATATTACAATAAAATTGAATTCATGTTAATATTATAATAACTTCATTTTAATAAACGCCCAATCACTGGAATATAACAAAACGGGATCTAATCAAATTATCGTGTTTAATCTATTCTCCTTGAAACATCTTGTTTGCTTTTACCTGTACTAGCAAATGAATGTAATATATCGGGAGTTGAGTCTAACTTACACTGTTTTCCAGATCAACTGTAAACACCTCAGTATGTGTGTATGATGCGCCGTCGTTGCAGATGATGGACACGTCATGTGATGACGCCACAGTGTAGTCTAAAGCTGCCGGTGGACTACCCTGATACCATAATTCGAATTCTTCATGTTTATGAGAAAAGAAAAACATAACAAACAGTTAGATCGTGTATATTCAAGGGAGACTACTTTTGCCGATACAACTGGTCAATGTATTGGAATGTTGGCCATGGAAACTATACTTTAAAAGCTTTTAGACTGGTGAAGTTATGTTCAATATCTAGTGACAGACGGGCAAATGTCTTGTAAAGAAATTAAAGCGATTCGTGCTTAACTTCAGGACACTTTTTCTGGTTTTTATGTCTGTTGTATGAAACGTAGACTTGGCTTTTCTTATTTTTTTCTATTTCAACATCTGATACAACAATAGTTGCAACAGAAATAAAATCATTTAGCCGAGTAGCAGAAGTTTTACTCTCTATACACTTTAACAAGAAAGTACTTTGCAGGTTGTTATTCTCATCCACAAGTGAGATAAAGATATAAATATTTAAAAATGTCGGGTACCCATCATTCACTAAAATATTTTATCTCCATATATTTACTCCAACGATAAAACATCCTCATCAAATGTATTTAACTTTCCTAAATATGTAAATTAATTGTGTATGTAGAGTTACATTCAAAATTAAATGTCATGTAGACAGTAATAGTCGTTTGTTAAAAAATCTTCCAGTTTTTAATGGTCGTACCCATTTAAACTGCGTTTAGCTATACAAGTACTGAGTGTGTACTGGTTTAAACCTTATGTTTAGTATTGTTAATGCACAAAAATATTTATTTTTTGTTTACATAATTTCAAATGTGAAATTTGAATCTAGTATATCTTTAAAAAGACTCATAGAGACAATCGCAAACATAATAATTAGAAAATTATGACATATAACTAAATAGTATTAGATATGATTAAGACATATATTTTTATAAATAAAAGTAAGTAAAGGCTATAAACCATGTGTTACTAATGGAATTAAGTTTGTGGTAAAGGGACGTAAACTAGCCTTTGGAAATGTTTTGAAAATTCGCTTGACATGTTGTCATTAAATTCCTCGCTTGTCATTGGATAAACAAGAGCTGTCGGAAGACAACAACGCTTGACTATTCAATAACCTTTTCACTGAATGAACACAAAAGTCGAAAAAATGGGCATACATTTGTAAAAAATGCAAAAGAGCTATTGACCCTATGTAATGCATGTAAGATCATCACAGCGGACAAGTGTGTGAAGTTTCAATCCATTCCCATTAGCTTATACTGAGATCGCAGCTTACATACGAAATTGCTAAGTCGAAAAAGCGGCAAAAATTTGTTTTAAAAAAAGGAAAGTAGAGTCATGAAGTCTAGCACTGCAAGTCAGATCATTACAGTGAATAAGTGTGTAAAGTTTCAATCCATTTCCACAAGTGGTTACCGAGTCAGTACCAGTTTGCATACAAAAACGTAACCAAATCGCGACGCCAACGCTGATGCTGACGCAGGCGCCAACGAATGGGTGAATGCAATAGTATTCGTCCAATAATCGAGCTGAAAATGATTGAACAATAAAACTACTTACCAGGGGGTGTTAATGGTCTTATTTCAAAATGTGTTGCTTCCGGAGAAGTTTGGTCCACTGCACAAAGCATGGTGTCATCCGAGTCAGCCACAGAAAATAAATATAAAGAAACTGCCGAAGCCTCTCCATCTGATAAATACTGGTATGCGGCAGCCGGAAACCCGGTCCATACCGGATCCTAAAATAATGAAAAACAAAATTGCTTAACTGGAAAAAAATTACAGATATTTCGTTGCCTACTTATTTAACAAAGATACAGCAGACAGGGAAATTTAGTTTAATTACATATTTACCATTATTAAACATTTTACTTCAGATATAAAAATTTAATTTATGATTATTTTCGCTTTGAGTATTTTTGCCATTGCAAATTTCAGCCTGACAGGAACAAAGCATTCGTGAAAATTGATCGAAAAAAAACTACTAACAATTTATACACAAAGCTGCAAGTAATGTTTTCAGTACATTAATACCTCATCATAAATGTCTACAGTGAAATCTTCAGTAATGCTTGTAAATGTATCAGTGCAAGTTACAGTTACTGGTACCGAGGAATCCACGTCGTAATTCAGATCATTTGCAGCCAGTATCCAAATCTCAAAATCTGAAAAGGAACTTTGTTACTTTGATTAACGATTCGGCGTATGAATCTGGAATAAGTATTCTCCTAACGTTCGTTTGAATATCGGGCAAGTGTAATGTTTACTTGCTATAAAACAGCTGACATAATTAAGGAAGTGGATCTGTAAAAACAATCGGCAATTTTAGTACAATTACGTATTAACAACCGGACAATGCCGAAGTCGCATACGGATCATGCGTAATCTAACGGAAAGTGCCGATTGTCATTACCGGACCACTACCTTAATTAGTCCAATCAAACAGAATTTCTTTTTAGTGACAGAAGTCATTTTCCAAATACATCTATTATGCTTTTTTAGTGCTTTGGTGAATACATGACTTCACACTACACATGTAAGCACCAGGGTTTCAATAATACCATTTCAAAGTCATTAAGTGATAGAAGTATTTAGTACTTTCGCAATTTATATAATAATGCATCACATGAAAATGTTAACCGTTTCATCATTCGCGTGCAATTCCAAATTTGAAATTAATCTTCCAACTTTTATTTGATATGTATTTTTGGAATGTCCGTATTTTTTTTTTTTAGATCTACTAGTACTGAAGAATCTAGGTACGCATTTGCAACAGGGAGCCAAAATGTAGTCCTTGGTGGCTAGAGATTATTTATAGTCATTCGTTTGCAATATTGGTCAAGTGTGAGGTTGTCTAAATAATGAGACCTCGGGTAGACCGATTTTACATTCTGATATTTCACGTTGTCTACCTTCGACCAGTCAAAAAAAATATAACGATATTCAACTCTTGAGTACAATTATTTGGACTGAGTGTGAGGTTGCCTTGCAATAAAATACAGATGGTACTGCAAAGCAAAACTAGATGCCCACGGGCAATATGTCGAGCCTGCCAGCTGTCAAAAGGACTAGGAGTTGCACATAACACCCTGTCTCATTGAGGCAAACATTTATGCCAAATAAAAAATGATTGCAAAAAGTTACAATATAAGTTATTTATAGTAACAACAAAGGGAAGTAAATCTTTAAAAAAAATCTAAGTCCACACAAAAATCGTTACCAATAGAGATAGGTCAAACTACACCTCAAAATTGGATGTAACATGCATATTGTACTACAGAAAAGTGGTCTTGACCAGTAATAAAAAAGTTACAATATAAGCTATTTAAAGTAACAACAAAGGGAAGTAATTCTAGGTTCTTGCACATGACACTCCGTCTCATGATGGTGAACAATTGTGCCAAGTTACATCAAAATCCCTCCATGCATGAAAAGGAAATGCTCTGGACAAAGTCATTCTTGTATCTGACCTTTGACCTCTAAGTGTGACCTTGACCTTAGATCTAGGGTCCTGGTTCTTGCGCATGACATTCCGTCACATAGTTGTGAACATTTGTGCCAAGTTACATCAAAATCCCTCCATGCATGAAGAAGAAATGCTCCGGACAAAGTCATTATTGAATTTAACCTTTGACCTCCAAGTGTGACCTTGACCTTTAAGATAGGAACCTGCGGTTTGCGCACGACACTCCGTCTTATTGAGATTAACATTCATGCCAAATATAAACGAGATTGCTCCATGCATGTCAAAGTTATGGTCCGGACAAACAAATCCGGACGGACGCACGCACGGACGCACTGACGCACACACACACGCACGCACATACACCGAACAGCCATTTGGACAACTATGTCTTCGCTTCCGCAAGCGGGCTCGACAAAAACGAACTTGACAAACACTTCTGAAATTAATTTTTCAAATCCCTCAAGTCACCAAACAATGTTTAACAAACTTTTACTATGTGAAAGCTTTGTAATTGATACAACATAACTGCAAAACGACAACTATTGCCAGCAGGAACTTCACAGGTATCACTCACGTATCTATCAGTAAGTTTAAAGTACTTTGGGAATCATCATTCAAAAGAAATAAAAACTGCATTTAACTCTTAAATTTAGGTTAGTTTGGGTTAAAGTTGAATGACATTTGCGCCACTGACGCAGACGTATCTGTAAGTTGGTTTCAAATATCAATTTCTAACATGCTAAAAATGTGTGTTATCACTCAGTGTTTAACATGTAAATTAAGCATTTTGCTTTGAACAAAAAAGTCCAACATTTTTGCATTATAGTAAAACACAAGATTGATAAATAATATATCTGGAATGCCTATAATTGTAGGGGGCACCAAGGCCAAGTACTTCAAATCACTTGCCCCTCATCCATGTGGGTTCGAGCCGCCCAACTAGGGACGGTGAATTCTTAATGTGAGGAAGTGTCGGTGTCGGTGTGACGTTAAACCCATCAAAAATAAAACAAAGACAAAGCCTATAATTGTAATAATAATTGAGCCACACCATGAGAAAACCAACATAGTGCGTTTGCGACCAGCATGGATCCAGACCAGACTGCGCGGATCAGCCTGCGCATCCGCGCAGTCTGGTCAGGATCCATGCTGTTCGCTAACGGTTTCTCTAATTGCAATAGGCTTTGAAAGCGAACAGCATGAATCCTGACCAGACTGCGCGGATGCGCAGGCTGTCTGGATCATGCTGGTCGCAAACGCACTATGTTGGTTTTCTCATGGCGCGGCTCATATGATTTACCAGGTGGTGTTCCTTGGATGTCAAAATCATCGTCATATGGAGCGGTTGCGGTATACGAACACGTAATTGTTGCCGTCGGTGAGTCCGTGACGGAGAAGCTGTGTAGAAGGGTATCAGTGTCAGTAGCATCCGATATGGCCGGCGACAGTGTAGCTGGCATATCAACAAACACAGGAGGCTAAATGAAAAGTGATAGTTTGTGTAGTTGTTCGTAAAAGTTGCTGATTTAAGAGAATGGTTCCGTAAGAAATATCGAAAAATTACGTATTCTCAAAATGCGATTTCGGCATTCTGCGGCTTTTTACACAAAGTAATCTTTTACATCCGAAGACTGCCGAATTGCCGAACGAGAGGGCAAAATATTCAAATGGCAAGATTATTTAAATATCAGAATGCTAAATTTTCATTTTTGGTTTAGTACAAATCACACGTAATTGTACATGTAGAAGTCGTTAGCGGTAGACAGTTTCCGATTTTACAGATATGGTTTGATGAAGTAATTAAATCTGTATACAATCCGATACCTGTTGATGTCTTGTTCATAAATTAATCCTTCACTAGGCTTTGGATACTTTAAGTTTGAGGTAAGATTTTTTACTATCAGCTGGCAACCTGATCGTTTTACACATTTATGTAAATGCTGCTTGCTATGTGACTTGTGAAGACCACCCTATCGGGCCTCCTGTGGTATTTGTATACAGTTTTGACTGAATAACGAATAGTTGGATGACACTAATTGCAAATAAAAAGGTGGAGTCGGTGTTTTCGACCCTTGAAGAACGAGATCTCATTCTTTATAAATGTGGTGACTGCCTTCTACCAGCTTCGTGTTGGCGTTCTTGCACGAGCGCCAAGGTAAAAAAAATTTTAGATTTCCTCGTTGTGGCGCATCGTTGTATTTGGCTCGTCAGAACGATATATCAAAACGTGTCAGAAAGAAAAGAAAATATTTAAAGCGCACCGGTCACGGCTACGGTTTAATCAGCACGTTAACGCACCAGAAGGAAACATTTTGTCTTTTCACTTTCACGTCAAAGCCGGAACGCCATCACAACGCTGGCAGAAATCAGCCACCATACATAACAGAAAACGAAAAGGTCTTACATACCGTGTTGGTGAGAGGCACAGTTACTATGCCACTGACTGTATTTGCAGCTTCGTCGTCATCACACAATATCTCTACTTCATAAGGTGCAGATGCCGCCTCCAACGTCGTTCCGCTAATTGGTTTCACGTCAATATCTATGTAAAAGTTTTTATATGGAAACTATTTTTAAAGCCATGGCAAGAGATATTAACAGAATTGAATACATAAAATAAAGAGAAAAGACAATGTACTTTGAAACCCAAAGAGGAAATATCACACTAACTTATTCCAACTGTTTGTATCTTTATAATCTTATTTCTGTTTCAAACAAAAAGTTTCCAAATTAGATGTAGTAGTCCTCTACAAGTTTCAATTTTAACATGGCAAGAAATTTTACCCCTTGATGTCAGGAATTACGACAAAAGCGAAGCGACAAAAAATGATAGCTCTCTCTATGGTAACATGCGAGATTTCTAATGAAACTTTACTACCAAATAAAAAAAGTGTCCTTCCGGCAAGTGCATTGAGCGTTTAGCACGCTTTTTCCTTGTATCAACAAGCGTCTACGCAACACACCGAACCTCAAAGTTTCTCACATTATATACAAAGTAATGACTATTGGGTTGCTTTTGTGCCATATCAATTATAACAATTTCTAGTTTAAAATATCAAATTTGCATCTGTTACGGCTAGCTGAATGATGTTGAAAGGTGAACTGCACCAACTGAATGAAAACAAAGGAATAAAGTGGTAAACACGAGTAATTTCCCATCTAGACAGGGCCGTGTGCATTGCGAACATATGATATTTAGCGGAAGTGCAGTAGCTTGACAACTGTAAGATTTCGAAGACAAGGAGGAATCACGGGTACTGAGTGTTTTTAAGTTCTTGGGGGAATAGTAGCAGAGCTCATCTTGGTGCGAAAGTGGGGGGGGGGGGGGGGGGGGGTAATCACGCTATAACGACTTAAATGGGGGAAAGTTTGAGTCGTAATACAAACAGTATCCCTCACAAATATGTGACACACTTTCTAGAAGGTGACTTAAAAGCAAAGTGTTCATAATGATGAATTTACAACTTTAATTCGCATGTCGATTCCCGATTTAGACAGTGCCTTATTTTATATTAGTTCTGTTTGGTGAAAATGTTTAAGTTTCTAATAGTTAGCCACAAAGTGGTATTTGCGCATTTTGGTACAGAGTTCCTGTCAGAATCATTTGTATATTTTATATATTGATAACGTAACACATAAGCACATATAGTGCTTGACTCCCTTTTCATGCTATCATTGCTATAATTATATTTGAATTGCTGTAAATAATAGGATTTGGGTCATATATTGATGATTTGGGTTAATTACAGTGTTAGCTGGATCCCAGCATCACACATTCAATTGTATACAATAGTTAAAGGGAACAAGATATTTGTTAGAGCAAGTACTCGTCGTAAAATACTATGTATAAATTTTGACCAATCAGAAACAAGTTCTATAAATAGCACCAATCAAAGCTCACGTCTGCTAAGGTAAAAATAGGTAGATGGATGACGGAGAGATCATTCTGTATTCAGCGATCGGAGAAGACACATCGAGGATTCAACTGAATTTATCCCAGTACCTTGATAGGGAAGTTATTGCAACTACCCTGACAGGGCGGATAAATTATTAAAAAGAAGACGTTTGAAGTTCATAGGAGTTTTACCTTAACGGTAGTTGAATGCTATAGACGATAGTAAATACAGGCTGAGCCTCGGAAAGCTGAGACAGAGACCCAGAGTTTGGTAATCTACTGAGATAGTAGGAGAGTTCCAGCTTATAGACGGTTCAGCGTTATTAGCGAAGTACAACCAAGGCATCGGGGATATACCTATATGGTAGTTGAATGTTACATGTGATCAGCATCCAGAAGTCAGGGCAATCATAAAGAGTTGCAACTTCAATTAAGAGGACAGAGGCCGAGTATCTATGCGATAGGACTCGTATGTTGTTGATTCAAAGACATTGTCTGACGGGAACTTCAACAAAAAGACCAGTCAAGTATAGAGTCTCCACCCTATAGGAGTTTGAGAATTATTGTTAATTGAAGATTGTTAGTTTAAAACATATAGTGATTTGCCTGATCCCTGAAATTATTTAGCTCCTAATAGAAATCATTTACGAATCGTTGGTATACGAATCATTTAGTCAAGGTAGCCAGGGGAAAATTCTATATATGAGATATTTGGTCTCACCACATCTACGTTTTAACAAAGGACATTCTACATCGTTTGTCAGCTAGTCTAAGACATAGTCACCTTAGCGATTGGACCCAATTCATTGTTCAAGATACTAAAGGCGTAGGCACTTCCCAAGGTCATATAACTCGTATCCTGACAGTTCCAAATTAGGCTGAATTGGGAATACAAAGGAGACAACGCTTTCTGGGACTGCACTGCCAAAATGAGTTTCACATTTACACAACTAAGGTAAATCGAATGCTTATTTAAAACAGAAGTGTTTCAGCATTCACAGTATAGGTACTAGTTCATCTGAACTCGCAATGGCGGCCATGACATTTGCGGCCACTCGCTACCCTTCAGTAAATTATATCGTTCTTCGAAGTGCACCATCTGGAGGAATTCTAAGAAGAGTTTTGCTGACTCATTGCGTTGCTGCGTTGCTACGGCGAAAACACAAAAATACATGGCAATTCCCAGGCGCCAAAATCCGCGGACGTGACAAGATATTCCGTCACTTTTTAGTCCTCGAAATGTTTTTTCTTCTTCTCATTTTCACCCTGTCAAGACGCCAGCCAAACTCCTAATGATATATGTACTGGACAGAGCATTTGCCAAAGATAATCTGGTGAAATGTGACTAGAACTATCGTTTATCTTTCTTGGGCATGTGAACTAAAAGACATACATGTAGTAAGGATTTTTTCCACTGGGGATGAAAAAAGTCATCACGTATGGAATTATCTACGCACATAGCGATTGGTCGCTAAAGCTCACGACAATCATTCACACTGTGTGTTCATGTAATCTAGAACGTACGCTTTTTGTTATTATATAATGAAATATCAAAGTATTAGTAATACAGTTTTACGTTATGTGTGTACATATGTAATGCATTTTGGTAATGTTGTGTCCAACATATTTTGGTCACTACCACAACGCAGTACCAAAATGCTTAAGTACCACTTTGGTGTAAGTACCATTAATGGTGTTGACATAACTTCTGCTGAATCCCTTTGACAAAAAATCTACTGCGTTAGTCACATTGTAAAATGTACTGTAAGTGTGTAAGATATTGTATGTTCTTTACTGGTCACTTAAAAATATCAACTAAAGGATATGGATTTATTATTTTTGTTATTTTCTGTACATTTGTTTTATAAATGATATTGTGGGTCTAGGTATTATTTCTGCCAGCTTCGAGGCACCAAGCGGTAAGTCAGAAGTACACATTTTGATGTTTTTGTACAGGCATCGAGACGAAAATATGAGGTATGAAATGCGCCGTTTGCAGTGTGTTGAATATGTTGCCATTTCGTTATGGTATATTGTCAGAGTTCGTCTTCTTCTGACGTCTGCGCATACAAGCTAATGTGGCGACACGAAATATCTCGCCATTTTGTTATGGTGCTCGCACTGTCATGCCATCTCAGAACGGGCAGAAATCAGCCACAATAATAATTTCTTTTAAAGACCCACTACAACCTAAAGACCTACTTTTCTTCCCCACAAATTTTCATAAAAACATTTTGATAGTTCAGGTATGATACAGCTATACTACAAGAGGGCATGTTGACAGTTTAGGCCCTTCCTGAATAAACGTGTTTTCGCAACTTCATCTACTAACTTATTCAGTCAGTCTCATTTAGAAAATACATGTATTTAAACATGAATGTATAAAAAAATAGATAAATAACTCTTACATTACAATGCAGAAACAAAGTATGGTCTTAACGTAATAAAATACGTCATGTACTTTGTATACCGCCAAATTTATTCAATAAAATGCTAGGAAATCAAACACATTGGCTTGGCTTTATATATACCACTGTCAGTTTGTAATTATCTCATTCTTTGGTGCAAATCAGGCATATTTACCATCCTGAAAACACAAAAGAATACAGTTATTCCGAGGTGGGTCTTTAATTTATGCAAAAAAGCCTTTTAAACAAAACTTTATCACATACTTGGTGCTGTTCCCGTTAACTGGAATAGCACGTCATTTGGTGCTGTGATACTACATGTTATGCCAGCAACATCGTTAGCATCAGTGACTGTAAAGGAAGCAAGCGTAGGTTCTGCTGCCTGGACACCATCAGGTATTGCCGTCGCCGTCACATCCAAGCCTGTCAGTGTCGGCTGCTACAATATTTAAAAAAAAATGAGTCAGTAACACAGTGCTAACTTGTTCTCCTCGAGCTATTGGCAAATTCCATATTTGAACAAGTGAAACAGGAAGTGCTAATCTGTCACAGAGTGTTGGAAATCTGGTTTGCGGTCTATAAAATACACGAGCGCGGCCAGTAAAGTAAACGTGTAATTTCTTTCTTTCAGAGGTCATACAAGTATATATATTGAAAACAAAACGACTAACGATTAGGTTACTTAATTATGCAGTTTGCACCAATATGATTAATTTTCGGAAAATCTGGATATGTTTCTTTCAGTTGCAGCAAGGAAGCGAACCTAACTCGACAAGGGAACAGCCTTGGTCTAGCAACACCAAATTCGGTCAAATTGACGCCCTAACCCAAACCGGATTGCTCAGTTAAAAAAACTGATACTGGTATATCTCATTTTTATTGAATGACATTGCCTATATGATGTACAGACACGTGCCTAAACAGTCTTTCCCAAACAGACATATCTTCTTCTGGAAACTAAATATTGTCAATACCTTATATATATTTTTATAAAATGAACTGGTAATATTCGTTAGCACTTGCCTTCAAGTGTTGTAATCTAAAAATCAAGAAGGCCAAGATGGCCCTAGGTCGCTCACCTGAGTAACACACCATAACACTTTAAACATGTTTGACCTAGTGTATTCATGGAGACAAATATTCTGACCAATTTTCATTAAGATTAGACTTTGAGTGTAAACAAGCGTTTTCTTTTATTTGACCTAGTGTTCTAGTTTTTGACCCCACATAACCCAGATTAGAATTCATCCAAGATACCATGAAAACAAACATTCTAACAAAGTTTCGGGAAGATTGGAGCAAAAAAGTGGCCCCTAGAGTGTAAACAAGCTTTTCCTTTGATTTGACCTAGCGACCTAGTTTTTAACCCCACGTGACCCCGATTCGAAATCATTCAAGACTTCATGATAAACATTCTGACCAAGTTTTATTAAGATAGAATAAAAAATGTGGCTCCTAGAGTGTAAATAAGCTTTTTCTTTGATTTGACCTGGTGACCTAGTTTTTTGACCCCATGTGACCCAGATATAAACTCGTCCGAGATGTCATAGAGACAAACATTCTGACTAAGTTTCATGCACATCAAATGAAAAATGCAGTCCCTATTGCATACACAAGGTTTTTCTTTGATAAGTTCATGTGACCTAGTTTTTGATCCAAGATAACCCAGATTCAAACTTGACCTAGATTTTATCAAGAAAATCATTCTGATCAAATTTCATGAATATCCAGTCAAAAATGCAGCCCCTATTGCGCACACACAGTTTTCCTTTGATTTGACTGGGTGACCTAGATTTTAACCCCAGATGACCCATATTCAAACTTAACCTAGATTTTATTAATACAAACATTCTGACCAATTCTCATTTGTTTCAAATTTACAATGTGGTCTCTAGAGTGTTACAAGATTTTCGTTTTATCTGGCCTAGTGACCTAGTTTTTGACCTCACATAATACAGATTCAAACTTGGCATAAAGATTATCAAGATAAAAATTCTGACTAAGTTTGATGAAGATAGGGTCATAAAAGTGGCCTCTAGAGTGTTGGCAAGTTTTTCCTTTGATTTGACGTGGTGACCTAGTTTTTGACCCAACATATCCCAAATTCGAACTTATCATGACAAACATTGTGCCCAATTCTCAAACTGTGGACTTTAGAGTATTAATAAGATTTTCCTTTGATCTGGCCTACTGACCTAGTTTTTAATCCCACATGACCCAGTTTCAAATTTGATCTAGAGATCATCAAGACAAACATTCTGACCAAGTTTCATAAAGATTTGGTCACAACTGTGGCCCCTAGAGTGTTAACAAGCTTTTCCTTTGATTTGATCGGGTGACCTAGTTTTTGACCTCACATGACCCAAATTCAAACTTGACGTAGAAGTCATCAAGACAAACATTCTGACTAGGTTTCATGAAGATAGTATCATAAATGTGGCCTCTAGTATGTTAACAATCTTTTCCTTTGATTTGACTGGGTGACCTAGTTTTTGAATCCCATATGACTCAGATTCAAACTTAAAGTAGAGGCCATCAAGACAAACATTCTGACCAAGTTTCATGAAGATAGAGTCATAAATGTGGCTTCTAGCGTGTTGACAAGCTTTTCCTTTGATTTGATCGGGTGACCTAGTTTTTGACCCCACATGACCCAGATTCGAACTGGACGTAGAGATCATCAAGATAAACATTCTGAATAGGTTTCATGAAGCTAGAGTCATAAATGTGGCTTCTAGAGTGTTTCGAACTTAACCTATAAGTTATCATGACAAATATTCTGGACCACTCTCATGAGTTTCAAATTTAAACTGTGGACTCTAGAGTATAAACAAAATTTTCCTTTGATCTGGCCTACTGACCTAGTTTTTAACCCCACATGACCCAGTTTCAAATTTGACCTAGAGATCACCAAGACAAACATTCTGACCAAGTTTCAGAAAGATTGGGTCACAACTGTGGCCTCTGGAGTGTTAACAAGGCAAATGTTGACGCACGACGCATGATGCACGACGGACGCCGGACAATGACCGGTCACAATAGCTCACCTTGAGCACTTCGTACTCAGGTGAGCTAATAACTTAGTTTAAATTTCTTATTTCCTTTTCATTTTACCATTAATCAATTAGAATATCATATTTCAAATTATAGACTTATACATAAGTATGTTTTGTGAAAAATTTATGTTAAATATATTGATAGGAAATTGTATTATCTTTCTATATAAATGTGGGAATTTTATGATGCAGTAGTGTGTACAAATGTTACCCTACGGCTGGTGTTACGTGATCGTATAGAATATTGTTCCTTCGCGTTGTGTCTTTGGTGGGTAATCAAGAGTTCATATGTATGTGAAACGAGAAGAGATGGAAAATAAACAAACACACTGTCGGTTTTATATAATGTATTAATTGTTAACTAGAATATGCAGAAATAATCACACGCGAGCCTCTCTCTGTATCAACGTATATACAAGTCAAACTAGATGAAACAGTTAATAGTAATATAATCCCAAAATGTCTTTCAATACAGCACACCCTGACGCAGAATTGCTGGCTGGGAAAATAATGTGTGTACTCTACAGGTATCTATCTAACAGTGCGCGCCACAGTACCGTGGGCTTTGGGTTTTATAACAACTGTGTGACCTTTGACTGTCTAGACATGAGGACATAGTTATTATTAGCTTCTTTCTAAATATATGTTTGACCAATGCCCATATACCTGTGTGACCGGTTAAGGTATTTCATGTATAAACTGAAATGTACGAATATACATGAAAGATGGAATGCTAGATATTATAATGACCTGGGTAAACGTTAAAGTATAACATTCGCCCCTTTCTAGAAAAAAAGGATTAAATCATATTTAATTGATTTAATGCTTTTAACTTAAATGCAAAAACAGCAATCAAAAATCTGATCAAAAATCTAAATGCTAGAGTAGGAGCAACAAAAATAATTAAACGGTAAGCAAACGCCTTAAACCATTAAATAAGTATTTGACTACTATAAATTTTATGCTGAGTGCACATAGGGTAAAATTACAAGTAAGCGCTATGCGAATATTTGACAATAATATTTCGACAAAGTTTTGCCGGGGGTTAATTATCAGTTCTGAAATATGCTTGATTAACTTAGCTAATAAAAATATTAAGGTAACCTAACAACAAAAATGAGAGAGTATTTAAATAAAAATACAATCCACGCGAGTTATTTTTTTTTCTTATTTTACAAAATAATCCACGCGATTTATTTTTCTTCATCTGTGTCCATCGGTCTTCTTGGTAGTGGTGAGTAGTTGAAGTGGCCTAGAAGTGGTGACTAGTTGGATCTCGAACTTGACCAAGGACTAAGGGCTTACATTCTGTCGACCCTGCCATATATCTGCCTGATATATCCGTCACAGGGGTTTACGATACTCATTGCCTTAGGAATAATATGTAGATAAACCAATATGGTGTTATAACGTGTCGTTATAACATATGTTTGCATGGAGTAATCATATAAAAGTTGAACCAAAGTTCAATAGTAATTTGGTTGTGCTTGGAGATGTTATCGTTACATAGCTAAAGTCCTGTTGCTGCATTTGTAACTATAATGTACAAGTATTGTCCACATTCCAGATAACTAATGTATCGTACTTTTAGACGTCGTAAATGTTAACTGGAGGAAGAAAACGCACTTAGATGAAAATACAGATAAACTGCGAGAGAGTGTCCATCACTTATGAGGCATCGTCGCTGACTAAAATTATTTACATGTCATGTCCATCGCATTATGTACAAGCATTGCGCTTGTTAAAAGTTCAAATCATATAGTAACACAAGTTCATATAGAATATACGTAATCCACAATTGTAACTCAAATATCACTATGTACAGAATATATCAGTCATATAAATTCATGTCGACATTATTTTTCGTCCACGTCTGGATACAATTTGACGTAATCTTTTCCAGCTGTTGGAGCGGAAGCCTCAATCGACTTTGGATTGTGATCAGGATATTTTCCTTAGCCGAGGGGTCGGCAGCATCCGCTTCTTCCAAGCAACCATGTAGTCAGATTTATTATTGCCTTTACTTCCAGAATTTCGGCGAAGCCAACCCTTAAGTACCTTAAGGTTAACAAATTTGCAACATATGAACATACTGATCCCCAAAATTAAAAGTACTACTAAGATTATTGCAACATAAACCCAGAAAGGTAATCCTCCCTCTTCAGGCATTTCGACCTCCCTTAAATTTGCCAATTCATTTATTAAAGAGGGCATTGGAATCTCTGGTAGACTCTTAAGGTGTTCAGGTAGTTCCTGTTTTGTAAAGTTTGGTAATTTTGTTACAAAATCACCCCACAGGATCTCTGTACTGATATTAAAACTTGAGGTTATAAGACGAACTGTTTCGTCTGTTATTTGTCGGTGAAGGTCAAAGCTAGAGTGAGCCGTTAAAGTAAGGTAATCACCTTTCGCTATACAACCTCGTTGTAACTTAGTGATGCCCGCAGGCGGTGATAGAATCAATGGACTCGAAGTTACTCCTCTAACATCTTGACAAGTGAGAGATAACCTTACTGCATGGTCAGTGATAAATAACCAAATACCTGGGGTTATCTGCGTCGCAAGTGGTAGGCGAACATTTGGCATGACTATCCTGTTGCAATAAGTATTTATCTCTTTACGATTTTGTAAATATAAATGAACCATACATTGTTTTGACATTTGTATGGAGTACAGGGCGGACTTTACCTCGCAATAACCTAGGGCCTTATTTGAGCAGCTGGCCAGTTCACTGTCAGTCAGAACGGCATATCGTGTCATATCTGTATTAAATGCAATTCCTGTGCCCTCAAGTTGGTATTTTGCAAGTAGTGGTTGTGTGTTTGGTGTTCGAGAGCTGTTACTTTGTATTGCGATGGGCATGTTTATCACTTTATATATGTTAAACCGCTCATACTGTTCAAGTACAGGGACATGCAAAATAATAATTATTTTGTTGGCCACTAACATTCCAGTACAGAGCATATTTTGGTAATAAGACCACAGTTGAGTGTTTTCATCATACGGTAGTTGTAACATTGGCGGTAAATTAGATCGAATTTCAGATAGTATTGATGCGAGAGAAACTGGCTCAATAATTGCTGGTGCGAGATGAGACAGTGCAACGGCATCTAACTGTATTTCAAGGTGTTCATACAAGCTAAGGCCACGTGAAATTAGTTCCTTGAAGTTTTGAATCAGGTTTGATAGTTGAAGGTATGTTTGTACAAATTCTGTGAATTTAACTAATTCTTTGTGAATATTTTTCTTCGAAATTAGACAAATCTGTGTGTAACTGTTCCATGGATGTAAGGATTTGATTAATTGTTTCAACGATTTTCAGACACACCTTGTTTTCGTAACATTGAGTACTGTTAAACTTTCATCGAGTACATGCAGAATTGTTTCTTGAGTTCCTGCCAGTTTTGCAACATTTCGCCTAACAGCATTTATTTGATCATCCGTACTCACGCCAAATAATCCGTGAAATAATGAGCCAATAAATGGAAGCAATGATCGCTTATTCCTAATGAATTTGTTGTTATTGAATTTAGAGCGCAATTTTAAATAAGTGTACTTAAGTCGACTCAGTTCCTGTTCTAAACTTTTTAGTGTAAGCACGAAGTTCGGATTTGTCTTAATAGCGTCATATTTTAATATGGTTTGCCTAATAATTCTTTTCGATCTTATCAGCATCTTCAGAAATGTTAGTGATAAATTGGTCATAGGGATCTAAGTCTAGAGTGAGTGCTAATTTCCATGCACTACGGGTGAAAGTAACCTGATTACTTTTCATAAACACCACGTTATCTCTTAACGTGATAGTATTGGCTTCGGGAAATATGGCAAGCAAAAGTGCAATATATATCTGAATAATCATAATGATGACCTGAAACGACAAACGAATTGTGTTGTCAGCTATTGGTTTCACAAGGATATCATTATACAGTGAATTTAACATAAACTGGTCTATGTTGATTTTGAGTCAAGATATCAAAGACAATCCGCGGCCGTCTTCACAAGTTAATTCGCCTAAGGCAGTATATTCATGTAAATAATGTCATTACAATACTGTATAAAGTTTATACATTGCAGTCGAATTTGACTACTAAAATTACAATAAGTGTGGCTATATACTCTTATGTATATAAACGCCATTGTCTTACTTTGACCTGTGAGTCAAATGGAAAATAAAATCATAAACATAATATTTTTATATATATACAAAATTACATCTGAAGCCTTCCTACAACATTTTTGCTAGAGCGTTAAGTAGGTTCTTAAACTGAGCATTTTTGTCATTTACATCGGGTGACTGGTTCGTGAAATCTGAACAAGCTGTCTGAATATCACCTCCAGGCGATTTGATCTGTCTTATTTCAGCAGTAGTTTTACACTGCGACAGTGAAGGTTTAATTTCCGGATCATTTAACATGTTAACTTCCATGGGAGATTCGCTTGTAGAGTTTTCATTTTCTGAAGAGTATGGTGTATCGGTCGGGACATTAGTTATTGATTTATTGCGTTTAGATTGCACTTGTTTCTTAAGCTTAGTTAGCTCGGATTCACTATCAGTGCTATCAGAGGACGATAACTGTTCCCGTAGTCTTTTTCTACGTAGTTTTCTTTGAATTTCTGCTAGTGGTGGGTCACTATCAGAGCTAGCAGACGAATCAGTTCTTTCGCGACGTAACCTATTTGTCACCTTTTTGGGGACGGTTTGTGAGTCTGACCTAGAATTGTCGCTATCTGAGTTGGATTCAGAGTCCGAAGGGGGTACTGCGTACGTTGATTTCCTAGTTCTTTTATCAATATTGACCTTGGGTGCTTCCCATTCATCTATATTGGCCGCTTTTATGTTTCGAGCATGAGCATGGACGGTGGTACCATCAAGTACATGCCTTAGTACAAAAGTGAGCGGGGTCTTTTTCTCAACAATGCGATAATATGGTGTGTACCTATGATCAGGTTTGCTTTTCCTGGCATTATTCTTTAGAAATACTGCCTGGCCTACATCTAAGGTAACCTCTGTGGCATTACGGTTTGCATATTCTGCCTGCTTCCGTTTAGCCTTTTTCATGTTTTGATAAGTAACTCTGAATGCTTTGTGTTGTTGCTCAAGGGCAATTTTATGTTCTTGTTCACCCATGTATCGCCTGCGCGGGCGGAGCAAGTTGTCAAGAGGTAACTGAGGGTCACGACCATACATAAGAAAGAACGGGGAAAAACCTGTAGTTTCGCAAGGGCTGAAGCGATAGCTTGCTACAGCAGCTTGCAGACCTACATCCCAGTTTTGTGGTTCTGTTGTTTTAGACAGATAATCTTTTAGACTCCTGTTGAATCTTTCAACCTTACCATTAGCATTTGGAGAATAAAAACTTGTTTCAATTTTTGGTATGTTTAATTCCTTAGTTACGTAATCCATTACCTCATTTACAAATTCTCCTCCGTTATCGCTAAGAAGTGTTTTCATTGTCCCGTATCGAGGGACAATATCCTCAATAATTATTTGGGCGACTGTTTCTGCAGTCTTATTCTTAATTGGGAACACTTCGGCATAGCCTGTAAGCCAATCAACAAAGGCTAGTATATATTTGTTTCCAGCCAACGTCTGAGGTAGTGGGCCGGTTATGTCTACACTGACTTTAGAAAAGGGGTAGTTAGGTATTTCTGTTACCTGTAGCGGAGGTTTTTGTGTGCTTTGCGATCTCATTTGACAGACTACACACTTTGAAACATATTCAAGTACATGTTTGTACAAGTTGGACCAGAAGTATTTTCGCTTGATAGCGTCATAACACTTGTCCGCACCCTGATGACCTAGCTCGTGATATTGTTTAAGTACTGCGGTTCGCAGGTGGGATGGGACACATAGCCTGAGGACGGGTTCACCGTCTGGGTCAGAGATATAATACAAGATATCATCCAAAACTACGTATTTGTTCATAGCTTTGGCTGGGTCATGAACTCGTAACTGCTTTCTTATCTGATTGAACGATTCGTCCTTTAATTGCTCTTTCGACATGTCTATGTCTGTTTGGTCTAAAATTGGTTTTGCAACATCCTCGGGCTGATTTGGGACATAACTTACAAATTCCTTTGGATTGATCAAGTTGGTGTTAATAACATTGACCTGGAATGTATTATCGTTAATGTCAACATAGCGGTCAATTGCCGCCTCTTCCTCAGGACTGAGAGGAGGGTGTGGCATGCGGGATAGCATGTCAGCACATGTGTTTTCACGCCCACTGATGTATTCAATTTTCACATCATAGCCTGAAATAGCTAACGCCCACATTTGAACTTTCTTATTGGTCATTGGTGAGCTAAGTAGATGGACTAGTGGTTTATGGTCTGTCCGGCAATCACTGGAGCGTTTCTAATGTACCCATCAAAAGATTCAAGCCCAATTTTCAATGCCAGGGCCTCCTTCTCTATCGTGGAGTATCGCTGCTGAGAGCGGCTTAATTTGTGAGACAAAAAGTGTATTGGCCTTTCGCAAGGCACATTTGGCAGAATGCTGTCTTCTGGGTCACAAGTTTGCACCAAGACTGCCCCGATACTGGTATCCGACGCATCGGTATATATTACGTAACCTTTCGTAACATCAGGGTAAGCAAGATGTGGAATAGCAGTAAGGTCATCTTTTAGTGCTTGAAAACTTTGTTGACATTCTGGGGTCCAATTAAATCTGGCGTATTTGCGTGTGAGTGCAATTAGGGGTTCAGCCATGCGTGAAAATGCAGGGATCATTCTTCTGTAGTAACCTATCATCCCGATGAATGATCTCACTTCACGCACACAAGCCGGTGTGGGCAAGTTGCGTATTACTTTTACTTTTTCAGGATCAGGTTTTATACCCTTTTCACTGACAACAAAGCCTAAATAGTTTGTTTCTGGTTGCATAAAGCTGCAC
Source organism: Mercenaria mercenaria (assembly GCF_021730395.1). NCBI lineage: Eukaryota > Metazoa > Mollusca > Bivalvia > Venerida > Veneridae > Mercenaria > Mercenaria mercenaria. The sequence continues at coordinate 39,975,031 of NC_069376.1, read as the reverse complement.
TTGCTTAGCTTAAGTTTAAGGTTGTGCTGCCTTAAGCGATTAAATACAGTGCTTATGTGTTCTAAATGAGATTCAAGTGTAGGAGACACAATAATTATGTCGTCTAAATAGGCCATTGCGAATGTTTCGCAGTCTTGCAGAAACTATTGACATAAGCTCTTGTACACCCCGGGGGCATTACAAAGGCCGAAGGGCATTTTACGGAAGGCAAATAGGCCTAAGGGCGTTTGAAATGCTGTCTTTTCTTTATCCTTAGGATCCATCATGACCTGCCAGTAACCACTTTTCAAGTCCAGTGTCGTAAAGAATTTTCCGTTCCCGAGTCGTGCTAGCATTTCATCTATTCTAGGGAGAGGCCACGAGTTCCTCTTGGTGACAAAATTCAAGGGGCGGTAGTCTACGCAGAATCGCTTAGTATTATCTTTCTTATTGACTAGAACGACTCCTGAAGACCAAGGTGAACGAGAGCGTTCAATAATACCTGCCTTCAACATATCCTTAACTGCTTTTTCAATAATGGGTCTATTTTTCAAAGGAGTAAAGTATGACTTCGCTTTTATAGGGCTAGCATCACCAGTGTCTATTTTCATCGTAACCGAATCAGTCTGGCCTAAATCCATATCACTCTTTGCGAATAAATCAGTGTTTTGTTTTATCAACGGTTCAATCAGTTTTGCATATTTACCTGGACAGTTGATATCGCCCGGAGCGAATTCAGACATAAACTTTGTTTTGTCAGGTTCACAAGATTGATTTTGCTGATTTTCAAATGTAATTATATCCATCTCATTAACTTTCTCAGCTTTTGCGACAATACAATTTTTCTTCAGGCAAATCGTCTTGTTTGTGCTGTTTATAATTACAAGCGGGAATTTCCTATCTTTACGGACATTAACCACACAGGTAGTTACCAAAAGTCCCGGTTCAGTGCTTATGAAACCTTCTGTTACTGGTGAAATTTCGTATGTTGCCGGGGGAAAATTAGGATCTTTCTTAAGCTTACCTATACATTGGTATGCAGTTTGTGGCTTTAATATAACCTTTTTGTGCAACCTAGCAATCGAATGAATATGTATGTCAGATTCTAAAGGCACATAAGTTTTACCTATACGAAGACGGTGTAAGTCGCAGTAAATACGAACGCCAAATTTAAACATCCAATCTTTTCCTAAAATAACATTTTTGGTCATATCAGATACTACATAGAAATTGTGATTTAATTGTGTTCCGCCAATGTAAAATGGAATATTTACTTGACCTAAAACTTTTAATTGACCTCCATTGACTGACTGCAAATTAATATTGATCTTTTTAGATAATTTTGTTTCAAAAGGTAGCGAGTCGTAAACTCGTTTATGAATAAGTGTTACCTCACTTCCGCTATCTACTAGAGCTCTGTATTTATTTTTGCCTATCTTAACTAAACATGAATTTGGATTGCCTGCTATATTAACTTGATATGTAATTTTTGAATTATGTTGCTTATGTTGTTTAGAGCTCCCCAAGCCGGCTTCAAAGCGTGAGGAGCGTGCTAGTTTAAATGTGAGGTTGCTTGTTGTGTATTTTGTGAGTATTTTGGCTGCTGTGTGTTTTGTCGTGCGTGTCTATTTGTGTTTTTTAACTGAGGGCACCTTATACGAATATGTCCTTTCTGACCACAGTGCCAGCACTCAATGTCTGCATTTCTGTTTAACCTTTGCTTGTATTGTACTGCATTAACAGTATTAGGTGGGGCTCTTTGTACACGACAATATCTCGCCGTGTGACCTTTTCGGTTGCATAGCTGACATCTACGGGTGGGGCGTACATGATCTATTTCCATAGGCTCCTCATGCCTTTGAGCTGTTTGTGAGGGTCGCCTATCAAAGTGACCATAATCTCTCCCAGATCTGAGTGAGAACCTTTTCCTTAAATTTTGTTCTTGATTTGCCGACTGAACGGCTGCCTGTAATGTTTGGGGGTTTTCGCGCATGACCTTGAATTTTAGATAGTCATGGGCGAGGCCATCAATGAAGAAACCTATTAGCTGCGTTTCTACCGCTGCTAAACCACCTGGTTGACCTGTGAAAGCCTCTTTTGCCAGTGCTAATAAGGATTCGGCGTAGACCGTAACATTTTCATGTTTGCCTTGCCGCACATCACGCAACAGGCGTAATGCGTGTTGAGGGTCAGTGATTTCACTGAATCTATTTCTGAGTTCAGTTCTTAATTGATCCCAAGTATGTGTAGGGTTTGTTTCTAGATACCTTTGAATAAAATCTGAAACAGCACCCTTACTGCTCTGGTAAGCAATCATTTTTCTTCTTACTTGATTTGCGGAGACAAGTATGGCATACTTGTCCATTTCCTTCATCCACTGCCTGAATTTAGAAGGATCACCCTCATGAGGTGATATGATGCTATCTATTCCCCGTGCCCCCATCATATTAAGAGTTTGCATTTCATTTTCTATCCCGTTTAGACCCTGTTGTAACGGTGCTTGTTGGTTAGCTTGCGCCATTCTAGAAATTCAAGCAATAAAAAATCTAACTTACGTGAAGATGGTCTGTGATTAGTCCAATATTCCTCCCGAATCACTGACACTAATGAAACTGTTTGTTAATTACGTAATTTTGTGTCCATCACAGTTCTTGTAATGATTACGTAATCCTGGTCACGGCACCAAAACGAGTCTTGTTACCCTACGGCTGGTGTTACGTGATCGTATAGAATATTGTTCCTTCGCGTTGTGTCTTTGGTGGGTAATCAAGAGCTCATATGTATGTGAAACGAGAAGAGATGGAAAATAAACAAACACACTGTCGGTTTTATATAATGTATTAATTGTTAACTAGAATATGCAGAAATAATCACACGCGAGCCTCTCTCTGTATCAACGTATATACAAGTCAAACTAGATGAAACAGTTAATAGTAATATAATCCCAAAATGTCTTTCAATACAGCACACCCTGACGCAGAATTGCTGGCTGGGAAAATAATGTGTGTACTCTACAGGTATCTATCTAACAGTGCGCGCCACAGTACCGTGGGCTTTGGGTTTTATAACAACTGTGTGACCTTTGACTGTCTAGACATGAGGACATAGTTATTATTAGCTTCTTTCTAAATATATGTTTGACCAATGCCCATTTGATCGGGTCAACTATATGTCACGCGTATACCTGTGTGACCGGTTAAGGTATTTCATGTATAAACTGAAATGTACGAATATACATGAAAGATGGAATGCTAGATATCATAATGACCTGGGTAAACGTTAAAGTATAACACAAAAAGATGAGAACTACATGAAAATCTACGAGATGAGATAATTGTTTTGTAAACTTAAGTTTTGCCCGAAACTTAACGAAAAACACTCACAATATAGTACTAGCGATTATATTTTATCAAACTTGATAGTTCCAATGTTTGTTCGTTGACCTTTTTGCTCTTTTATACTTACTTCGTCTGACACGGTAACTGTCAGCGTATCTGTCACGGCTGCATTCTCACCATCATCACAAGACAGTGTTAACGTATAGGATGGTGTTGTATCTTCGTTAAGACCCGCTGCTGTTACAATATTTAATACTGTAAAATAAAAATAAATTGAGTTATTCCCCTAACATTTTAAAGGTTTGCTGCCACGGCTATATATTTTGTATTGTTGCAGCTCTAAAACTACACAGAGTCGACGAAGTGGCACAGTGGTAATATTGTCAGACTACGAAAACCGGGGGTCGTGTGTGCAAGCCCCCACATCTACAACTCAAAATTACTAATTTAGGATAGGATTTAGGATTAGTGCTTTACACCAGGTACACGAAAGAATCAGGGAAGCCTCTGGAACTGGAGCTTTTTCTGCATCTTGCTCTATCTCACTGAAGTTTACTAACAGTCTTCTGGAGGAGTAGCCCATTATGGGCTACCGATGTCGACAATAAATAAGTTTATATACACACAAACACACACAAAAAGTTCAAACGCTTTATCAAATATTGTAGAAGGAGAATCCACTGTTTCAACTGTACTCACCATCCTGAATTCCCATAGTTCGGTTTATTCGGATTCTGGTTATTCTTCATCCGGCAGTATTAAAAAGAGATTGATTTTTTGATCTAATCAAGACGTTTTTACGATATACTATAACTATATTGCAACGATGTTTGTATCATTGTAGTTTCGACTTCCATCAATATAGTTTCGACTTTCGACTTTCATCACACCTCGAAAGTCGAAACGACGAGGCTGCGATGATAAAATCGAAACCATGATCATGGTGAAAGTCGAAATCACGATGGTTAGTACCTTTTAGTGATGTGACACGACTATCTGCACTCGACATCACTTTATACGAAGTATGAATACAGTCATACAAACTTCACATTGTTGAGGTCGATTTTTCGTAAAATGTGCAATATCTTTATTTTGTGCACAGTTTCCAGTGCCATGCAGACGGTTCAACATCATGTGTTTTGCCGCCAATCAAAAGTCGTTTATCTATAGTTCATATAATATAATAAAATTATACTTAAAAAATCAAATTTGTACCTTGTGTTCCCGCAACACCAGGATTATCGTTAGTTATCGTAAAGTCTGCATCAGAAGAGGTGCACGTGACGGGGTCATCTTGATCCGTGGCAGTGAACTGATAGATGGTAGTGCCGATGGCGGTGGTGAGGTCACCAACAGGTCCCGTCGTTGCTCCTCCAAGATTTGATAAAACCGGCGGCTGAAACAAAAGAAGGCGAACAATGGCTCGGCTTCAAGAATTGTGTAAAAATAATGACCAAAAAGTAGAACTGATTGCTTGAAAAACACTGTCATTGTTGCCCGCAGCACATCAAAAATTTAATTCTTTTATTTCTGAATTTTGATCTTTTGACTTCCTTTGTAACTTTCTAATTTGTTGCATGCTTCGGAGATAATATATCGAGGGCGAACGAACTTACACCATTTTAGTGCATGTTTTGGGAAATATATCTTGAGAAGGACGAACGAAATTGATCAACTTTGGTGAATGATTTGCGAAATATATCGCGCCGTGAAGAACGAACGAAATTGATCAACTTTGGTGAATGTTTTGGGAAATATATCTTGAGAAGGACGAACGAAATTGATCGACTTTGGTGAATGATTTGGGAAATATATCGCGCCGTGAAGAACGAACGAAATTGTTCAACTTTGGTGAATTACTTTGGAAAAATATCGCGCCTTGAAGAACGAACGAAATTGATCAACTTTGGTGAATGTTTTGGGAAATATATCTTGAGAAGGACGAACGAAATTGATCGACTTTGGTGAATGATTTGGGAAATATATTGCGCCGTGAAGAACGAACGAAATTGTTCCACTTTGGTGAATGATTTGGGAAAATATCGCGCCTTGAAGAACGAACGAAATTGATCAACTTTGGTGAATGATTTGGGAAATATATCTTGAGGACGAACGAAATTTAGTCATTTCGTGCATGTTTCGGAAAATATATCTGGAGAAGGACGAACGAAGTTTAGCAAATTTTGTGCATGTTCCGGAAAATATCTTTCGGGAAGTACGAACGAAATTTATCAACTTTGGTTGATGTCTTGAAAAGGAAGAACGAAATTAGGCCTAAGCCACTTTGGTGCATGTTTAGGGAAATATATCTCGAAATCTAATAACTTTGGTGTATGTCTTCGGAATTATATCTTGAAGAGGAAGAACGGACCAGAAGATGTTCTAAAGTAGCGCGACAACTTATCTTGTTTTCAATAGCCAATTCGACCAGACTGCTGATAGTTAAAGTTTACGGACTTACCTCGTCGGATATGTCGACAGAGAACGCTCTCGTTATTGTGGTTGTGCCGTCGTCACAACTGATGGTCATGGTCTCCATAGCGTTGTTATCAAAATGCAGGTCAGTCGTAGCAACATCTTTAAGCCAAATTTCTTGATCTGCAAGTGTTGAAATTATTCGTATATATTTACATAATACTAAACAGTATATGTGATAAGTGTATACCCGCATAAACAATGAATTGCAGTCTTGTCCAGATTTTAGAAGTTTTAATACTTGCGAGTTTTAAAATATCTGGAAATAATTAGAAAACAGAAATAGAAAAAACAGCAATATAATAGGGTTATTATAATAGTAGCTCGATCTGGGATGCTGTATGCATGCGCCGAGTGTGATCAGACCTTGCAAAATCTACGAGAGCCGAATACAAATTCCAGATCAAGCTACTGTTATAATGTCCCTTTTTATTATATACCACCATCTTTTTGTTAGGTGTATTGCTATTGAACGAAATCTTCAATGTTTATCTATGTTAAAATGGAACTTAGTGAAGTTTTTATGTGCGCTATTTATAGAAACGTGTCAGGTCATGCGTATTGATGAAAGTAGTCCGGTAACATACAATACAAAAAGTACAACACGGATTTTTCGGCCTGTTCATATTTACTTGTGAAATACAAGCTGATCTTTTTACAGAATTTATGTAGGTATATAATAAAATTTGATATTTCCGCGGACACCGACACAGGGTCGAGTAGGATAGCTCTTCATATACTCCGTATAGTCGAGCTAAAACTTATATTGCTCAGGGTACTGCAGACCTGCCAAATAATGTGTTTGCCTTGGCAAGAATACGGAAACCAGCGAAGAGATCATCTGAGGCGCGTTCAACAAAACGGGCGCTTGGTCGGGTCGAGCACCGGTCGTGTATACTATTGGTTAATTGAACTCTTGCGAGTTCAAAATGGCATTCAATAACAATATTTTCCGGAATGTGACTTTGCATATTGTATTAGACGAGTAATCAGGCTGTATTGACATTACATTGGAGAGAGTTACGCGTAAAAGTTAGAGACCAGCCGAAACTGTGCAAACATTGTAATTGTATTTTTGACAACAAGAGAGAATGTTGTATTTGGTGAAGTAGATCTTAATTTTTGCATGAGAAGTAGTTCCAGATCCTGACATCTTAACGAAGTTTGGTTATATAATGTGAAAAGAAAAATATCTGTTAGATGATGATCACCCCTACTTTTCTCGTCGTTTAAAGGCGTACGCTAGAGTCCCTGTATATGAGATGGGCAAAATTTTTCCCAAAAATAGAATTTCTTCCAGCTTTGGGTATTGAAGGACAATCATCTAAGAAACCAAGATATGCGGTAAGTCATAGGTCACCAGTATCGAAAAAAGAGTTATCTGCCCTTGAAATTTCATTTTCCCCCAAAAAATCTGTAAGATACGTTATCTGAAATTTGCCTAGGTATGTGTGACAGCACTGTGAACATCCAGTGTACTATTCACAAAGACTGTATAGAGGTATTAATTGTGCGCATTCAGACCTAAATACAGACACATGTACTAATCTGGTCTGTTATTTCGAATTTAAAATATTGTAAATTCATCCTTAATGTACTTAATTGATGGAACGTCCCTTATTTCGAGTTTAGAATTTTCAGATTTACATTGATTTGAAATATTGCAACTGAAGGTAAAAATTGCAGTTTCGGAATGGAATACTAAAGGGATGTATGGTGCCAGAATATATCTAGATACTAACTTGGGGGAACATCTCTTATTTCGAATTTCAAATTATCAGTTGTGCACGTGACTGCATTCGTATCAATCACAGAAAAGGCGTACAGACTTGTAGCAGTTGTGGTGACGTCACTTATTGTTCCTGTGTACGAAGTGTCCGGAGTAGCTGGATCGAATACCGGTGCCTAAAATGAAGTTTTCTTTATAAATAAGTACAATGTGATAATGAACTGATAAAAATGATTCTGCAGCTTATCGTCTGCTCCTTTATTAAAAAAAATCAATATTTCCTAAGACATCCTTAGGCCTAACAAAAAGTGGTTTGTTTCCAGTAACATGCTCCAAAAATAGGGTAAGTAGGTCGGTAAATTTATCTTTTTTTATTCTTTTTATTAAGTGGGACTTTTCGAAAATTATTTTTTGTGTCAAAAAATGAATACAAATAGGGGGGTTATGCCTTTAGAGCATCAGTTAGATGATTTCTAACATCACTGACCATGTTTAAAGCATAAAAAGTGCAGTTTTGCAACTTTTTATTAAAAAGTTGAAAAATAAATTCTCCATGGCAATAAAAACATTTAGGGTCGGACCAAAAATTTAGGGTAGGTCTGTATACCGGAAACAAACATTTACATTTTTTTAGGCCTTAGCATCAACATCATTACATGTAATTCCTCATTTCAGTCGTTTGCAACTATAATTATGAAAGTTTTATTAAGTTTCATTCATCTATACCTACAGGTAATTTTGAGATGGGTCAATTGTTATTTGACATTGCATGAATACAAATTGATTAGGTATAAATAGTTATATTATTATTGCAAGATGCTCGAATTTATTATCATTTATCTATCATATTTAATGATGGCATTAAAAAATAGGAATCGGGAAGTAATGCTGTTCAATGTATGTAGGTGTCTCATAAACCAACTTGGCTGGCCCTTTCAGTAGGGGTGGCACTATAATAAACAAACACTTTACTTTTACTTTTTATAACGATCTCTTGTTTTACATAAAAAACGGTATTGTCCGCTCAAGGGGAAGAATTCTATAAGACATGTCTTTCATTCTTATCCTTTCTTCGATATCATGTAAACTTGTTGTAGTTGTGTAAATCAATGGTATGTACTCTAGAGAATAACTTTGTTTAAACTAACTCATATAGGTCAGTTGCAAGTTATTCAAGCTCGTCGACTTATCGATCACAATAACTTGGCCACGGAGACCCAAATCACACGGCATGCAAGTGGAAGTTTTCGAAAAATCAAGCCATGCTCACTGTTCGCTATCTATGCATTTAATACAGGCAAACTACTGTAGGCCTAGGCTCTTTTTGTATGGAGAACAACATAAGTTTCAAACTTTTCTATGTATAGTTATATAGAGAAAACTAGCCATGCCTCCAGGCAGCCATGGTTTTGAACAAATCAACATGGCTTGAAAGAATTTGATAGAGGGTAACCAAAGAAACATCGCTGCCAAATTATTTTTAAATCGGGCAAACGGTTAGACAGGAGGCGGTTTTCAAAGTTTTCCATCCATTCATATAGGGAAGACTAGCCCACACCTGGCGGTCATGTTTTTCAACGATTCAAAATGATTTGAAGAAATTAAATACAGGGTAATCCAAGGAATTTCTGTGAAATTATTTTTAAATCGTACCAGTAGTTTAAGAGGCGAGGATTTTAAAATTTTCCCATATAGTCACATAAAAACTAGCCCCGCTCCATAAAGGACATGTTTTTAAGGGAATAGAATTATTTGGGAAAAAATGGTGTCACACAATGGAACATTGCTGTTAAATTATTTTGAAATCGAGCAAGTAGTTTCAGATGGAAGAAGATTTTCAAAATTTTCCTTATAGCCATATAAGGAAAATTAGTCCCGCAGCCTGTCGGTCATGTTTTTAACGAAGCACAATGATTTACGGTAACTTGGTAAAGGGTCACCCAAGAAACATTTCTGTGAAATCAATTCAAAATTGTGCCAGCTGTTTCTGAGGAAAAGATTTATATATTTTCCTTTTGGTTGCTATGACCAGAATTCTGCATGGATGACCTAGATTTTAAGGAAAGGAGACCACCCAAGGAACATTCCTGTGAAGTTTGGTCGAAGCTGGTGTAGTGGATAAGGAGCAGTTATTCTCAAAGAAATTGTGGACGATTCCAAAAATCAGGTGAGCTAAATAACTGCCCTTCAACTCAGTTTTATAATCTTGGGTTTAAAGACTCACTGTGGGGAATCACATGCTCAAAATAATCTCGAAACCAAAGTTATATTTTGAAGAACATGAATAAATTTCCTACCATGATAAGATATGAAAATTAAACATAGCCTAACATATGACGAATGAAAATTGTTAAATTATTATGTAGTTGGCAATAATGATTGGTATCCTGTAATTACAAACACTAATGAAAATAAGAAGTCTCGGTTTCTTGAAGTGCTCCAGATAATCAGAAGGTGTTTGTGTTTAAAATCTATATAGTTTTAGGATACATCTATGTTGCTATATGACAGGCTATATTTGAGATTTAAAGCAAAAGTTGTTTCAATATTATCTCATATTATTCATAAATTTATTTTGGTTTAGAGATTATTTTGATCATGCGGTTCCCCACAGTGAGACTGGCCGGTCTTCAAACTCATGTTAATTAAAACCCTTGAATTTTGAGATTGTAAATGGTGGGTCTGTTATAAGTAGAAGGGTGCAAAGGTGTCATGATTTACCCTAAGGCCAACCAATCAGAAGCTAGAGTTAAAACGTATGTTTTTAACCTAAATGTAGGTAATGACATATGAACTACTTACAGCATCTGACACGGTTATTGTGTGTGTGTCTGTTACTGCAGCATTAACACCATCGAGACAAGACAGTGTTAATGTATATGATGGCGTTGTGGCTGCATCAAGGACAGCTGCTGTCTCTATATCAAATCCTGTAATTTTTAAAAAACCAGACTGAAAAATTATTGAGTATCTTTTCATGACGTAATCGTTAATAGACTGTACCTCTCAAATACGCAAAGCTTAGGTCAAATCGGTATCTTTTAATGTAATATCAACATCGTTATTAACACGTATTCCTTAGATACACTAAGCCATATATCTTTTGATTTTTATATTAAATGCGTTAATAAAATGTATCACTCACATACACGAATAAAACAATGAAGGTTTGAAGTCCTACTAAATGCGTACTTGTTAAACATTTAAACATAAATCAAATGGAAATAAGCTAAAATGTTTCACTGACTCAAGTTCTATCTCCAAAGGTGACTTTGACCTTAGAGCTAGGGGTCTGGGTCTTGCGTATGATACATCAACTCATTATGAGAAATATTTGTGCCAAGTAATTTTAAAACTCCTTGATGAACGGCAGTGTTAGTGACCGGACAAGAAACATCCATGTTAACCTTTGACTTCTAAGTGTGACCTCGACCTTGGAGCTAGGGGTCTGGGTCTTGCGCATGACACATCAGCTCATTATAGGGAACATTTGTGTCATGTAAGTTTAAAATCCCTTGATGAATGACAGAGTTACGGACTAGACACGAAACTACCCTGTTAACCTTTGACCTCTTTGTGTGTCCTTAACTTTGGAGCAAGGGGTCATGTGCATGACACGTCATCTCATTATAGGAAAGATTTGTGCCAAGTAATTTTAAAAGCCCTTGATGAATGGCCGAGTTATGGACAGGACACGAAGTGTGACGGACGGACGGACGCAAGGACGGATGGAAGGACGCAGCTTATTTCTATGCCCCCCCCCCCCTATTTTTTTCTTCGAAAAAGGTGGGGGACAATAAATAATGACTAAAACAGGAGTTGCCTCACTTTGTGTTCCCGCCACACTATCAACAGCTGTTACGGTAAAATCTGGGTCAGATGACGTACACGTGACCACGTCATCTTGGTCGTCGACGGTAAACTGATAGACGGACGTGCCGATCGCTGTTCCATCACCGACATTCGTCGTCCCTCCAAGGTTTGTTAACACAGGCACCTGAAAGAAATTACCTGTATAAGATTGATTTTTAATTAACTATTTAAACGATAGTAGGGTAAAACACGTGCAAACACTCATGTCTGAATGAAATATTCGAGTCGAGGGTATCCGCTAAATTTCTTTTGTGACAAAAATTATTTAAAATTTGAAATAAACTGAGTTCGGTCAAAATGATATGCTTTTTACACATTTTCAAGAGGGGTGAAAACTTTAAGGTAACATGAGTGGTTAAAGTCGCTAAATTCATGCGATTTTTCTTTCACTTCTATGGGTTTGAAATCTAATTCGGAAGTAAAATTCTTTCGCATATGAAACTACATGTATCCAACTAACTTTCAGACGTTAAATGGTCGGTGTATACTTCAATATTTGGTGTGTGCGGGCGAGGGGAGGCAACTAAGATCTTCCTCAGCAGCCGCCTATGCACCCTGATAGTTTCGGCATTTACTTGCATGTATCAAAAGGATCTCACTCTCTCCCTCCCTCCCCCCCCCCCCCCCCCCCCCCCCCCCCACCCTCTCTCTCCCTCTTACCAATATGCAAATGTATTAAGATGAATTACCTCGTCGGCAATATTAACAGAGTACGTTCTTAGTACTGCTGTGACTCCATCCGTACAACTAATAGTCATACTCTCAGTTGCAGTGTTATCATAATGAAGGTCGGTCGTAGCAACATCTTTAAGCCAAATTTCTTTATCTGCCAAGAGAAAAAGCAATAAAAGCGAGTCATCCGCATTTTTTTCGACAGGGGTGTACTAAGACTAGATTATTTATTGAGGACATCGCTTCCTCTGGAAATGCATTGTATATGTATAACTAGGCTTAGCACTGATAACTCCTGTAAGGTTTGGTAGAAATCTGCCCAATAGTATAAGAGAAGTTGCCAAAATATCATAAAATCTGACAAATAAAGGGAAATAATTCCCATGAAAATTACTGAACCAGAACATGCCGATAATATGCATTATAGGACTTGGCACTGATCACTCCTAAAAGGTTTGGTAGAAATCCGTCCTATTATATAAAAGAAGTGGCTAAAACATCTTAAAATTTGACGAATCAAGGGCCATTACTCTGCTGGGGGAAAACAAAGCGGAACATGCCCACAAAATGCGCAACTAGGCTTGGTTATGATCACTTCTATTAAGTTTAGTGTTTTTCCTCCTGGTTGTATTGGAGCAGTTGCCTGGACAATGTAAAATACAAAAAAAAAAAAACAAGTGCCATAACTCTGCTGAAAATCACTGAACCAGAACATAGTGATGATATGTATAAATAGGCTTGGCACTGATAAATCCTGTAAGTTTTGGTAGAAATCTGCCCAATAATATAAGAGGAGTGGCCAAAACATCATGAAATTATATGAGTCAAGGGCTATAACTCTGCTTGGAACCATCGAACCTGAAATGCTGAAGATATGCATAACTAGGCATGGCAATGATCACTCCTGTGAAGTTTGGTGTAAATCCATCCAGTGGTGTCGGAGAAGTTGCATGGACAAACTTTATGAGAGACAGACAGACGGACGGACTGACAGACAGACGGACAACACTAAATCAATATGTTTGTCCCACTTCATGTGGGAGACATAATTAATGCAACGACACACATTAAAATGACACCGCGCACCAGACATAAAATTCAGACCTTAATGTGGAAAAATATTGACGCTTTCCGACTTCAATGTAACCTACGAGAAAAACTGGTCAAAATACAAGACTCTTTATACACATCAGATTTATCTTTCAGTCTTCATTTTTTGTTGTTGCAATTTTCTTCCTCAATATTATTTAATATTGCAATTTCACTTTTAAGGTAAAAGTCGGCAATGGTTTTTGGTGCCAGTAATAACCTGATGGAACGACTCTTAATTTGAATGCAACCCTGTATATTTTCATATACTGCGATTTCATCTTTAAGGTAAAAATTGTAGTTAAAATTTGAATACTTACTTGGTGGTGCGTCTCTAATTTCGAAATTTGAATTGTCAACTGTACACGTGACTGGGTCAGTATCAACCACAGAGAATGAGTATATGGAAGTAGCAGTAGTCGTGGCGTCACTAATTGTCCCACTGTACGTTGTGTCTGGTGTTGACGGGTCGTATACCGGCGCCTTAAATGAAAATATATACATTTACTCCATATTATTTCACTGCTCCATATATATATATACATGTATATATATATCAAACCAACTGAAAGTTTTTATTTGTATCACATTACGATACAATAGAAAACAGTATTGTACTGTGCGAGTTAAAATGCGTTCATGGTTTCTAAAGTACATATATAGCAGCATCTGAAACATATATACAGCCCAAATTAAAACCCTAAATGGGCTTTATGCGGCAGGCAAATTTAACTGAACAATGCTCAACACTTTAGTCAAGACATCATTCATTTTTCTAGCTCACCTAAAATATTAATGTCAGGTGACCTCTAGTGCAGGTTTGACCATGTTTTTGAGAAAACGCTTTATTTGGTAAAGGATGTAGTACAGTTAAAAGGAATATGATATGAATTCCTAAATTCTAACCAGGAAATGAAAAAAAATCACATGATAATCACGTGACAAGTCTTTTGTAGATAACGATATTGCAAAGAAATATTGGTTCAAATCCCATCGGTGGCTGGGCTCTACCCGTCTTTCTGAATGCAAATGTGACTTTATATAGACGGGTTGTGTAGGCTACTTTAAACATTGTACCTTCACGTTAAAGTGTTAGGAGAAGCTTCAGAAATATGATTATCTTCAGTATTTTGCATTATTCTCCAAAACTTAAAATGATTTGACATTCTTCTGAAGGCAATAAATAAACTGAGATCCAAACAACGAGTAATAAAAACGTGCATATACCGGATTTTGAACAGTGATTGTCACAGTGGCAGATACGTTGACTTCGCACGCGTCCTCGACTGTTACTTCCAGTTCATAGGTACCGACTGTTAAACTAGCACCACTGTTTATCACGACTAAAAAAAAATATATATATAATGCATCAAGCCTTTAGCGCATGCACATTATAGTAGTGCCTGACACTACTATAAATAATACAAATTGAATGAAATAAAGTTTAACAGTTCCACAGGTCCCCAAACAAGTTTATTTAAACATTCAAGAAAATTGGTCAAAGTGAGATGTATACAGTGATAACGGAGTCAAAATGATAACGTGTCAAAATGATAACAACGTTAGATTATTTGCTGAAATCTTTTTAAAACTACGCACAGACTGTACTAGTAAAATCTTGCAATTAATATACCAAACTTTCTTGCTATAGAGTCACTGCTTCAAGTAGACAGCGTCGGTTACATGACAGAAAAGAATGCTTCTTGAAAATGATAAAAAAATACTGTATCTATTTTTAAATAGACAAAAGTGGCAATTAACTGTGTAAACAAAAGTTTTATTTTACGCTTTTTTATTTTATCTTTATTTTTTGATAGTGTGTCCTACATTTTTCTCTTTAGTTTAGTGTATATTTTGTTTAAACTTCAATTTTTAAATGGAAACTATAAATTTAAGACTACGATATAAATATTATACTTGTAATATAATACTTTCTTATGGATATGAAAATGCCTAATATCATATTTTTGTTGAGGATAGTTTATTGACTAAATGCCGTGTAACTTTTCACTGAACTTGGAAACAAACTTTACTAGCATACTTTATCAGTATCAGAGTATCACAAAATCATACGTTAGAAATATTATGTAGAACGTTGATACGTTAATATGGAACTTTCCAAGAGAAATAAGCAAATCGATACTTGTTGAGTGAATGAAGCCATTTACGAAACCAGTCTGGCAGACGTGAAATAACGGTTCATCAAAAATGGACTTTACTAGACGTATTTGAAGGCATGCAGAGAAAAAAGAAACAGAAATATCAAAACTGCAAAACACAAATTCATAAGGAATAAGCTGTGTTGAACCGTAATTTTCACACAAACGAATTCGTCACACGTGTGAGAAATTCGTACGAATTCCTCACACATTGTGTGACAAATACGTACGAATATGTCACACATTTGTGAAAATTTAGTTCTGTACCTATACCCCCCTTCAAAGAAGAAACGTATTCTTCACAAGCAAAAATGTAGAAAAAAAATATATAAATATTGTTCATACGAAATTTTCACACATTCCAAACAACAATTTATGTCACTTAGAAAGATCGGGGGGACATATTGTTTTTTGCTATGCTTGATGGAGCCTCATTTTTTACAGGATGACAGAACATAATGAGTAGATGACCCATGCAGAAATTTAGGTCATTGGATCAAAGGTCAAGGTCACAGGGGGTAAAATGTCATATTCTTCAGCTTGATAATCCTTTGACACTGATACTTCTGTTCGTCGCATTTCGTGTCCGGTCAATTACTTCATGATTCATAGATCGGTTTGCAAATAACTTGGCACAAGTGTTGACCACATCATGACAATGTGTAGCGTGCAAGATCCAGGTCCATAGCATAAAGATCAAGAGCTGTAGTGAACTTTGTTGATATCCACTATATAAGAATAGTGATGACGTTGTAGGTGTCTGGGACATTTCTTTGCCATGCATAGGCGGATTATAGAATGACTTGGCAAAAATGTTAACAATAAGACGTGCCGTCCACTTACAGCCCGATGCTTTGCGGAAGGGTTGCCGATAAAATTTAGCTAGTTTCGGGAACTTTTCGGGATCACTAATCAATAAAATGGACGGAACCTTGCCATCGGGCTCTTTCGGCATGTATTCGAGGAGTGGCATACGAATGGTTGTGGTATAAACGCCGAAACCTTTCCGAAGTAGCCGAAAGCGATGCGAAAGAATGTCGTCAGCTCCAGAATTGGCTCCGGAATGTTTCCCGATAATGCGGAAAGGTTGCGGTAACATTGCAGAACATGCTGAAGAGTTGCCGAATCGTTGCCGATAGAATGCTAAAATGGTTCGGATTTGAGAGTCGGGGTATATAAATAATGCCGAACTACTATCTTGTTATGATAGCTCAGTGGTTGAGCGCACGATTTGGGATCTAAAGGTCCCGGGTTCGAGCCTCACCAGGGGCTGGCGACTTCACACATTTGGGCTAAGTACTGGTCTTTCCCAGAAAAGAAAGCAACATCGCGAAGAGATGCCGAAACATACCGATTTTGCGAATTCCGCCTTCTGGGGCCTAGTGGACGGCAGGTCTAACATGAAAATGTGTTGCGTGTAAGACTCAGGTCCGTAGTCAACGGAACGGGTCAGAGTGCACTTTTGAACTTTGTTGATTTTCACTATGTAAGTATGGCGAACGGCCTGTGACTTTGTCATTCATGATGTGATTTTAAAATGACTTAAGCATAAACAACATATCATCATCTTGTGTCGTATTCAAAAACTGTACATATACCTTGAATAGCAAGGTCACAGTGCACTTTAGGACATTTTCTTAAATGTAAAGTGTATTGATGGTACCGTTTGTGTCGAATAATACCTTCTGAAGAAAATAACACGCTTTTAGTTCTCTACTTGTTATATGTTCACCTTATCAGAACAACACGCGGCACTCATGTTTCAGGGACGTCGACTCAAGGCCAAGGTCACAGTTCAATGGAATTTCGTGCCTTCTCCACAAGTCTCAAACCTGTTGAAGGATTTTCTTCAAACTTGGGGCAAATGCTCAAATTATTAAGACGACATGCTCCATGTTTTAGGCACATTGATACAAGGTCAAGGTAACCATTGAAGGAAGCATTGGAATTTCGTTTCCGTTCTATATGTCCTAGCCTACTGAAGATTTTTCATGAAACTTTGCTCAAATTATCACCTCATTGTGACAACATGTAGAACCCTTAGGTAAAATCTGACCATGGAACGTGACATTAACAACAGTAAATTTTCGGATGATAATATTAGCCGGTTAGGGACACTTTACTACATTGCAATACTCCATTCACTTGTTTATGACTTTGTCAAAGGTCACTGTCACAGGAATCACTCAATACATAAAGAGTTGTTTTTTTTCTTTCGTTTTTTTTGTTACATAGTTTTTATTCTTTGCGGGATGAATTAATTTACAATTGAAGTACATTAATTTTGTTGTTTTACAGTACACTAGATCTAAGGTCAATACAGTCAAATCCTTCTTTTTGATGATAGGTCAGCTAATATTCGTGGATAAGTATCTTTAAGTTTTACGGCTTATTTATTCAAATATTAAATCACTACCTGCTACAAATAATTACACCCCCCCCCCACACACACACCTTAAAAAAATCCCCTCGCCCAGAAAAATATTTTCTTGCCAAGATGTTCACTTTTGACCTTGAGCCCTCCCCCCACCCCCAAATATGCCCTTGAAATTTGTCTTTCTGCTATTTGGCTGGAGTTGTTCTGCTTTTCTGCTATTCTGTTAACCGTTATTTTCAGACACGAATTTGTCATATGTGTGAAAAATTCGTACGAATTACTCACACATGTATGACATATTTGTGAAAATTTCGTTGGTACTAAGAGGTGGTTGAAAAATGGGGCTCGAAAATTTCACAATACTTATACTTGTGACACATTCGTACGTACTTGTCACGCAGTGTGTGAGGAATTCGTACGAATTTTTCATACGTGTGACGAATTCGTTTGTGTGAAAATTACGGTTCAACAAAGCTGCATTCAATATCAAAATGTCGAAACGGAACCCTGTAACTTCAACTTCAGTGCATTCCACCTTTAAGTTACAGTGTTGTTGAATTTTGAATGGAATTTATATTTTTGTCCAATACTTGTTGAGGAATTCTTCTGACTTTTGCTTCAATCGGCATCAATTAAAAGCAATAAAAAAAGTTAACAGGATGTTAAATTGCATTCTTATTTGCCCGTAAATGACAAAAAGTGTCCAAACGAGGCTTTTAGAAGCCCCGGTAAGTATTCTCAGTTTACCTCTCGTATAGCTATTTCGGTCGAAATTGTAGAAAATAGTCAATAAAAAAATTGAATTTTTTTACCCCTTTCGTCCAGGAATGATACACCACACCCATCTACATTTATTGTGCTTTTTAGTTATAAGAAATGATAAGATAGAAAGTTTTTGTTTTAAACGTTATTTTTCTAAAGGCTGAAATAGCCATACTAGTCATTCTAGTGATGATTTTGGGTTATTTTTTCAGGGCATTCAAAAGCCCTGCATGGCTTATGCTGTCGTTAATTAACAGTTATGGTCACGTCAAGATGCAATACATTAATATCATGTAAACCTGTTTTGTCCCTTTTTTGACTTTCAGTTTTACACATTAAATAAAATATATACATCGTTTTAATAATGTTGGTCTTCTATATTTACTTACAATTAGTACCATCATCACCTATGGAGAAATCTGTTGTGGCGGGGGATGTTGACGTGATTCCTACGACTGTATCTCCGAGAAAATCGAGGCTGTCTGTGTCTGTGATCGCTAGAGTGTGTACTGTCTGTGACGTGGCTGTGTCGTCTATGGTCTCTGATCCTCCGGTAATTGTTGGCAAAACATCTAAGTATGAACAAAATCAGTAAGTAATAGTTATAGTATGTGTGAGAGTGTGTTACCAGGATATATCAGAGCTAGGGGTACATCGAGGGTATTTTTCTCTGTACATATCGTCGAGGCCGGTAGGCCGACAGATATGTGAAGAGAAAAATAACGAGATGTACCCCTAGCTCTGATATATCCTGGTAACACACGAGCACTACATATTATAACTGTTTTATCGCATAGTTTATCATTAAAATTTATATATTATTTTCATTTAAATTTGTTTATTATTATTTTTACTATTTTGATTCCCTTTCTGCGCCTCGCTGACTGAAACACTAAAACTTCTGTTTTAGAAAATGTGTTCCCCAGATAAAAGTACCTAACAAATTTCTGCATTGGTTTTAAATCTTTGCATTTCATTGGCCAGACATATTGTAAAACTTGTTGTTTTGTTTGTAAAAAAAATCAAAGAAAAAGAAACATTTGAGAAATCTCAGAATTTCATATATTTCATGTATTTCTGAATTTGGCAATAACTATCAAGTTTTTGAAATATTCTAGTTTATTTATTCTTTTACTTTATAAATGTAGGTGTTTGTGACAATTCTTTCTCTGTGAACTGTAAATTGGAGCTAAAATCATCTTTTCTTTGAAAGGAAAAAATTATACTCCCTTGATAGGACCTCAATAGAGAAAAAGTGTTCCGATATATATCGGAACACTTTTTTTCTTATGAAACTCCATAGAGATTTCCGTGTTGATATATATCGCAACAGTTTTGTATGATATCAGCACAGTTTTGTAGTAATAATGTGTGTTACTATGTATAACATGCTGCAAAGATCAAAGGAAAATTGCCGCACTATGCGATAAAATGATTTAATATATAAGTAGGTGCCATCAATTTGTGAATTATTTCCTCAAAGTGTATTTCACCCTGACTTCCTCATAATAGCGGTTGACTAGTAGTGGCTTTGTTAAATCTAATTGTCGTTCATCCTATTCGGAAACAATCCTAAGC